>NC_081293.1:8492500-13292500 GCF_030435805.1 Mustela lutreola | reverse complement strand
GTTAAGAGGTTATCCAAGTGTCTTCTAGCAATCTATTAAGTTTCGAATCGCAACTATTATTTTTTAGACTTCTGAAGGTTGTTAACATCAATGTGAAAACAAATTTTAAATGAAGATGGAGGAAGAATGAAATTATCTTGAATCATGTTAGGAAAACAGGTAAAAATAATAGATCAGGACACATTCCCTTCAGAGACAGAAAAACCCTAGAAACATCTAGAAATGTCTGTGTATCCTTCTATCATCTAGTGCTGTGTATAATGTGGTTTTCCTAAGCATGACAACATTGACGTGCCTTTTCAGTTCATCAGCAAATACTGTGTTAGCACTGTCAGTTGTCGTCATATTTTATGCGAGATGTGACTGGAGTGTGCGGAGTGTAGAATGTCTCAGATAATACTTGTTAATTCTGTAGCTCTGCAATCAACAAAAATTACCCATGTCTGTATTTTGTTAAGCTAAAGTTGTGTTTCTGTTAACTTGGACAAGGAGCAAGGAACTTTAGAACAAGGACTTGACCTCGTCGTTCTCTAAGAGAGTAGCTGCTATTTCCCATCTGCTTTATGAAGCTTCTTGGAGTGACTGGAAATCTGGTGTTCAGGGGCAGTGTGGTGGAAGCAGACAAGTTTCCTACTCACACATTTGCACTGGGCAACTTGCACGAGTCTGTGACTTTGAAAGATGGCTCTAGAAGCATTCTCATATGGCTAACAGCAGGATTGTTTTCTACTCCCACAGGGGAGCGACTTTGTGGCTCTCCCTGACCACAGTACTGTACGATTTACTCCAATTTCATTCTTGCCTTGGAGGCTTCAGTCTCTTCGAGAATGACTGGCAGAGGCATGGCCACTGTTGATCTCTAAAACTGAGCATAAAAAGACATGTGAGGTTTTTCAGAACTGTTTTGGGGAGCAAAAGTATCAGTTTTATCTGGGAGGGGGGAAATCACAAGGTCTTTTATAGAACTAAAATTCTGGGGTTAGCAGGACTGTGAAGTGAGGCTTTTTTCCCCCCTTTTAACTTGTGTATCACTTTAACCGTGAATATACAGCTTCCTGAATGTTTGAGCAAAGATGGGTTTTTATGTTTGTACCTGGCAAAGTAGATACAAAAACACTGAAGTAGCAAAGAATATTCAGTTTTTTCTTTTGACTGCTAAGTGTATGTGCATACATGTTTTAGCTAGTTTCCTTAATAAATCTTCTGAACACTACTGTGCCTGTTTGTATTCCTTTATAAACCAGACATGATCACTGGAATAAAATGCGTAAGGTATTGACTGTGAATATCTAATTAAAAACTATTCTTCTCTGCTTGCAGGATCAGGTAAAGTTCAGGTTAGTCTGAACCGTACATTTTGGCTTTGCAAAATTGGCTTGAATTGCAATCTGTAACTAGTCCCATGGTGTCAATGTGGAAAAGCCCAGTAAGTTGCCCCTGCATTTCTAAAGTCACGTTGTTTTCCTGATTGTCGTGAACAAATAACCGTATCTGACGGGAGTAACTAAGCTCTTCTGCACGTGAGCCCACAGGGCACAGGGCCCTGAACTCCAGACAACTCAGGGTATGTGCGTGGGTCTCTTTGAGGCGTGAGACTCACAGGTGTGACAACTGCAGTTCTACTCAGATCCTAGAGGGGTTCTAAACCCTTCTCTTGAAGAAAAACTATTATCTCAATTTAGAAAGAAAGACAATACATTTTTAAAGTGATTTTAAATTTATTCACTTTTAGGGAAATTAAGATCTCATCCTTATAATCAGGAGCCAAGTATTTTCAATCTGCCTTTCAAAAAATCCAGATAAATTTAGGGCTTGACAGAACCCTCCAATCTTCACCTTGTTTCCTCCTCTCAAAATCATAAAATGGCCAATAGTGTTTTAACTATTCTGATCCTCGACTATAGGGCTCGATTTTAGGAAATGTAGCATATTAATTCTGACTCAGTGCTAAAATATTGTTCAGCTTGATTGTTTAACCTAGTTTTTCACCGAAATACCAGAAATACAGAAAATAGTCTAATTCTTAATAAGTAGCAGGGCTGATCCATACATCTGAGATTCCAGTTTAGAAAAACAATAGCGAAACCAGAATTTAATGCTTTTAGGCAAATTTCAAAATAGCAACTTGGTTTAGCGCAAGTGGACTTGGTGAAGAGCTTGTATGCACGGCCCAGCTCTACCAGGCGGTCACTCCAGAGAAGGCAGCAATCATCTCTTTCAGATGGTAGCAAAGGAAGATATTCTTGTTTTCTGTGGTAGTTCTTTTTATTATTTTTTAGCTATTGATAACATAGCATGGCAGCAAGATTACATCAGGAATGTAATAGAATACAACTGTTTCCACGGAGGCCTGAACCTCACGATCCCCTAGGCTATCTGGAGTGATCCCCCCTCCCCTGCACTAAAGCACAGCTGTGAGGCCTCTACTGCCTGTCCCAGTAGATATAAAAATATTGCACTACATTAAAGGTAGATCTTACAAATATCATTAGCAGCATTACTGAGCTTTTCATAATTGTGGTTCTACAGAGTTAAATACTTTTAAAACAGGAGATTTTTATGAAACCCAAATTTTGCGTTATTTCTGCAGCTCTTTCAAATACATCGGTTTCAGCAGCGCGCTCGGATGTCACTGTACCTTCTGTGGTGTCATCCGTCACACACCAGCCACTTACAGACACTGGCCTTCCAGGTCATCACCGGTAAGTTATTTTTTGTTAATATAAAAGTTGGTGATTACATTGGGCAGATTGTTTCAAGCACGTTACAAAACTTTTTTTTTTAGCTTTCAGAGCCGTTGGTGTATACAGATTTCTGTAGTAGTGTTCTTTCAAAATGCAAGCATGCTTAACAACAAAAAAGGGGATACACAGATCTATTTTTGTTATCAACTTGGCCATAAAGGTACTTTCTAATATTTCACTAGTAACAGTAGAATAACTTTTCTACCTTCAAAAATGTTTTTGTCCCCCATTTGAGTCATACCTTTTGTTTGCATCGCTTTTTACTCTTCAGAGAGCTTCTGCAGTTCTGTTCTCCTCACAACAATCCTGTGAGGTAGTTACTGTTTATTCCTACTTTGGAGCTGGGGAGACTGAAGCATGGGACCTCCTGTGGTTATAAAGTTCACTACTGGCCAGTGGAAGAGCTTGGCTTTAAACTCTTGTCTGGAGTCTCCCTGAGCCAAAACCCTATCACACCTTAAACTAACTCTGCCTCTTCCCACCAGCTAGCGAAACTGTCCCATCTAGCTTTAAATTCATGTTAATCTTTACTATATGCCCATTATCACAGGAGATACCTATAAGAGGAAAACAGACATATAAAAGGCCAAAACTTTGATGATACACCAACAGAGGTCATGCTCACATGGTTTCCTTTAGTTACATATCACTGGGGTCCACACAAAGGACCGAGTATCAGAATAGATCTTTATTATCAGAGAACTGATCCCAATTCCTATGTATCTATACTGTTAATTTTTCTTTTTTCTTAAACAAAAGACTGAACTATAGATGGGTTCAGAATGACCACCCTTCCTTCAACCTGCAGCATGTAGGAAAAGCAATAAATCTATCTTGCGTGATTCCTTTCCTTTACATCCTCCTGCGTGAAAATGTTCCTAAAACAAAACAGCCAAACCCAGTTATCAACACTGGGTCATTTTAAGAACTGGCCCCTTGAAACTTTATCCTTGACATGCTTTATTTCCTATGGGAGAACTGAAGCCAAAAAAAAAAAAAAAAAATCAAATGTTCAGAACTTCCATTTGAAAGGAGAAAGCATCAACATTTCAAAAGATTATATTTCAAAATCCTACTGATTACTGGTTTTTTAGTAATCTTCTCTACAAAATTCTTGACCAAATGCATTCTCTATTCCCTATTACATTTTGTTTTTCAATGCAACCTCTTCAAATTAGTAACTATATTCTCACTAAAACTGCACAAAAACTAGAAAAAAATTCACAGGATAGAAAGCAAGCAATATGCGTAAATTATTATTATTATTTTTTACTAAATCAGTGTAACTGACTAAAGGCGCAGCATCTGCTTTTACGTTACATTTGGCAAAAACAAAAAACCATCCCCAAAACCCCAAATTAACAAAAACTTCAAGCAAATAGAGATGACAAACTTCCTAACACAAAGATTCAAAAACCTGTTCCCTCAATGATTGCCGTTGTCAATTTGGGCATGCAGCAAACTTGTAACCGTGATGGAAATGAAAAGATTTCAAGGATCTGGACAGTATCCTATTTAACACTCCTTCAAAAACTAAGATGAAGGAAAATAACACAATGAGATATCACATGTACATAAACATGGAAAGTTAGCTTACATAATTACATAATTAGAAAAAGTTAAAAATAAATTAGTAAAAATAAATTCCCAGTATAAACCTAAAAAGCAGAGCTATAAATGCAATCTGAAAACAACCAATTTAGTGAGCTGGTCATGTTTTTGCTGGAAAACAACCTTTTTTCACTCTTGTTTTTACATAAGCAAATGGCTGTGGAGAAGCAGGCCGAAGTGCATCAGAAGAGGGCTTACACACGGGTTATCTGTGTTCCTCGAGATGTAACTTTTTCGAAATCACTCGAAAAGTTCAAACGGGCTGTCTGTTAAACAGACTCAGATGGGCCAAATAAGTCCTCTGATATGCTGCTGAATGGCTGGGAGTCTATTAGTTGGGTGATTTCATTATCCAGGTCTTCTTCCGTATCATCTGTGTACTTGCTTATTTTTTTGGAGTGCTGGTCTAAAGACAGACTTTCTAAAGATTCAAGATCTTCAATGCCCGCTCTGTAGTGGATCATGAGAAGTGTTAGAGCTTGTAGTCTTTCACCTGATTTAGACAAAGCAGCAGAAAGAAGGGATTTTTTCCTTGATTCAGTTGCTTCTTTTTCTTCTCTAACAAGGGAATTATTGTGTTCCAGCTCCTGGTCAATTTCATTCTGCAGTTTATCCAGCATGAACTCTAATTTCTGGATCCTCTCTTCTGTAGGCAAGCCCCTGTAAAGATCACGGCCGATTTCTTTAACTGCAATGAAAACGCTGTCGTCCAGACCGCCCTCCTTCCTCACCAACTTTATTCCTGTGTTGTTTCCTCGTTTAGAAGGACTGTTCGGACCACAGACCTCTGTGTCACTGCCTTCATTGTCTGATGTGTTGGGTGTGTGTTTTGGTGAAGGTTCCACTAGATCAGTTCCTGGTTCAGAGAGGCGAGTTTTAGAGACTTGGCGCAAATTTAACAAACGAGAGCTCGTATTGATAATGTGTCTTGTCAAACCTGTTGTTTTATTGACTGACTTGCTAGCTTCAGCATCAATACGAGGAGGCAGGCCTAAGAAGGTTTCTTGTCCTTCCAGCCTGAGGTTTTTCAGAGTCCGGTCTATCCGCCTATCAGTTGCTCCACAAAGAGGCGTCTCCGCTAGACATTTTTCCTGACATTTTTTATGGCAAACATAAGCACAGAACATACACTGGGAAGCAGCTTTAGTCCACACTTTTTTCTTACAGTAATCACACCAAGTTGGGTTCTGGAACTGAGTATCCTGGAAACTATGCTTATTTTCTGTTAAACCCATCTGTCCAACTAGCTGCTCCTCTTTAGGTAGGGCAGAAACCTCTTCGACCAAATGGAGTTCTTTTTCTTTCTCTGAGTTAGTAACTATCGGGTGGTCTGGTTCTCCTTCTTTCAGGTATTTGAAGTGAATGGTAATGTCACCAAAGCAAAATTTGTCATTGAAGCCCTTCTGCATACTCAGATTGCGCAGCGCGGTTCTCGTCACCATTGCCTTAGGTGAGGGGGCTTCCAGTCTGAACTTGGAGAAGTATTCCATGTTTGATGTAGCCAGGCACCCCAAAGCCACCTCTTCAAGTTTTAAGCTGACATGCCCCAAACAGATAAGACCCCCTAACTTGAAAGGATCTCTGCACCATAGTGCAACGTTTAAGTATCTGTGGCACGCTTCTATGTCAAAGAAACAGGTTGCTCTGGTTCTTGTCCATTTTCCTAGCTTGTTACGGTAAGGAATTTCCGATGATTCCCACGTCTGTGGGTCATCTGAACTGTCCTTAGGAGGGCAGGAGCTTTCTGAAGTAAAATCTCTCGTCACTTCTTGCTTTGCTAAAAATGGCTTAGATGGAGCTACATCTTCTGGGTGATCCATAATTTTCGTTTGCTTTTCTGCAGGTTTATCTGCAGGAGGAGGAGGCAGCACCTTTTCTGGCTTTTCAGGGAGGACCTCTGGTTCTGTCTGATTTGGGGTGTCAGCAGAAGGCAAAGGAACTTTCACTTGTGGTCGTGGTGGCACGGGTGGTTTGAAAGTGGATCCTTGGGTGGGTTTTGACACTTGCGTTGGGTCTGTTATCTCAGAAGATTTTAGGGCCAAGGGTTTATTTCCCTCTTTACATGGAGGTTTTGGTGGTGGTGGGTGACTTCCTACAATTAATTTACGGTTTAAGACTGGTGATATTGTTCCAAGGGGTTTAACGGAAAGTGTTGTTGGAGTACGTTTGGGGCTGTGACTTACTGATGGAGCCTCATCTTTGAGCTCATTTTGTGCTCTGACATCACTTGCCAGGTCTTCAAATTCAGAATCCAAATCTCTATTTTCAGCATCTACTGCCAGCCCAGTGGTTTCCTCTTCATAATTTGGTTGGCATGAGCTTGACAGAAAGTTTTCTTCCAACTGCCCAAAAGTATCTTGCAGCGCTGCACCTTGACTGCTCTGGCCAACAGGCCTCTCGTAATACACCAGCACTCGGTCCCCCGCCTGCTTGATCAGCTTCAGCACTTGCAGGGTAGATGTGATTTTCACACCTGGTGTAAGATTTTAAAAGAGAAAACATGTAAATTACTGCAGTGAAAATCACTTAAGTTTGCTGGATGCAACTGCCATTAGTTATTATGGAAAAGCAAAACAGAAATGTGGTGAATGATCAAGTTCAGAGACCCGATGCTTGAAGTAAACTTAGCAAAATATTGTTGTTATGAATAGCGGACTCTTTTACATACTCTTTTTATTAGCCCTACCCATCAAACTAATCTTTTTATCAGGACCAGAAAGAACAAGGAAAGCATAAATTGCTTTAAACAAGTTGGTTATTATCCACATTGATAATATCAGCTTAAATTTTCATTTTATTATGTTCTAATAGGTGGCTACATTAACACAGTTTGAAATTCAAAAGGTAGAAAAAAATGTAGAGTGAAAAATCTCCCTTCTACCTGTATTTCCCAACCACTCTGTCTCTTCCTGAGGCAATCAGAGCTAGCAGCTTCATGGTGGAGTCTTCCAGAGATGCTCTAGGTGTTTTCTTTAAAGGCTCTAAAAATGTTTAGATGTTTGTTTCCTGCCCTCCCCCCGCCCTTCCCCCAGTGGTACTTACCCAAGCTAGCCCTTTCTGTAGGACTTAGAAAAAGGTGAGAAGGGGTCTATGTTTTCCAAAGGTCTTAGGGCCACCCTAAATAAATCAGAGTAACGTCAGCCCCATCTAACAACCTGACTTCAGTGTTCCTCAACCTATATCCCCCCCCACCTCAGTTGCCCAGGCAAGATCATGCTTTAGACCCAATTATCACTTGGAATTTTCCACATCAAAGGTCTTTCACTTGCAATTAATCTCTGCTCACAACCTCCTATTTCGCACCTCCTCGTTACAATGCTCTCTGTTACTGAATCTGTTCTGTGGTGATGTCCAGGCCCAATCATTCCTCTTTTGCTGTCCTGTCCAACTGGTCTCCTGACACCACTTGCTTTTCTCCCCAGCCTTAGTCTCAAGATTTCACTGATGTTCTCTTCAAGATTTGGGATTCTTTTGCCCTGGTCCTTTCCTCTTCTGCCTACCTGGCTTTCCGAACCCAGCTTGCCAGCCCCCCTTCCTTGGGCCCACCACCCTCAAACCCTGAATCCCACCCTGCCGACTGTCTTTTGTTCTGCAGGGGATCTCTCCTTATTTGCTGGAGATCAACAAGCAGCCGCCTTTTCTCCTAGCCAGTCATTTTTACTGTGAATCTATCTCTGAGGATGAAGTAGCCCTTTACTTGTACTTTGGATCCTATTCCCCATCTTCCTCAGGGCTTTGCTCCATCAGCTATCCTGGCTCATATCTTTATTCCCTTCCTTCTTCTCCTTTAAAACCTTCTTCTTGGTTTTTCACATCACTGTGCTAATTTGGTTCTGACCACCTCTGCTTTCTTTTTCTCCATCCATATCTGCCCCTTGTACCAAATGTCCCCATGGTTTTATATGTCCTAGTTCTCTAGATCACAACCACCTCAGTGGTTGCAACTGTCAACATTTTCTTTGGTTGGTCTCCCCTCTTCTTCATCCTTTTCCTACATCCAATTACTTCCGGAGATCAGCACCTAGATGCTTCCTCGAAGTAACAAATTCAGCTTAGTTAAAATCCCTTCTCTGATCTTCTCCTTCTCCTGTCCTCAGTATGTGAATCAGCTTGCCACTCTCCCAATTAACCCAATCCAGACCCCAGAGACAGCTGACCCCCTAGATCCCAGGAGCTCTTAGTTCTGTCAGAGTTCTAGTCCTTTTTCTCCCCTGTTCAGATACACCTGATCACTGGCTTTGGTTACAAGAATCCACAGCTCCTTGCTGTGACCCCTCCGACTGTCCCTGTTTTCATACTGCTCCCCAATTTCCCCAAAGCTTTGGCTCAGAAACCTTTCGTGTACAAACTCATCTTACTGGAATCCAGAGTTTCTAATGTGGCTCTCTCCATGATTCATCGAGCCTGCTCTTTTTCTCTAGTTCCACAAAACTGTAGTCTGACATATATACAATGAAAAGTAAGTCCCTCTACTGAGCTGTAGGAGAACTTCAACTTAATCTAAACTCGTTCTTTGTGACTTAACATCTGGCCTCATCTCTTCCCCAACCACCAGGAGCTTTGTGGAGACAACCACTGCTCCTCTCAGAGCTAGTTGGCCAAATCTGGGTTCCTTTTCTTTTGCAATTTTACAAATATATACAAAAATAGAGGAAATAGAAGAAAAGTGAACTCCATCATTGAGCTTCAAATATAATAAGCACTATATGCTGATCTTATTTCAATTACCACCAATCCCATTACTAAACATTCAAAATATTATATACCGGTACAAATAAGTTACAGGTATAGAAAATATTATACCTGCTCCTTATCTCAGTGAATACTTTGTTTTTATAAATTATAGCTATAAAGGGGTGACCTTTAGTTTTTCCACTCTGTACACATTTATATTGCTTTCTTTTTGAGAATAGATATTTATTTTGGAGAATATTTACTACATGTGTAACTAAAAACAAACAAACAAAAAAACCTTTTATAAAAGGTCATAAAAAAGAAAATATATCTTGCAGAACAAAGGGATAAATGGATATAAAGAATTTATACTGAATTCTAGTTTTTAGCTGAGGGGGAATAATTGCTGTGTTTATTTGAAACAACCATGTAACAGTGGGTGTCTGTTTTATGGCTCTGCCATCCTCAGTGCCTATGAAGAGCAGCAGCATCTGGGGGCTTCTGAGAAATGCAAAATCTTGGGTCCCTGTCCAGGTCTGCTGAAGCAGAATCCCTATTTTAACACCAAGCCTGGATGACTAGAATATAGACAGAAGGTTTGAGAATCACTATTTATGACCCACCAAAGGGATTTCCATGTGAAATATGGACTTAGTTGAGTTTCCAGGTGTGCAACTAAATGTCATTATTTTACTGTCATGATGGTTTTGAATCAAAGGTTCAACATGTAACAAAGGCAAACTCCCTGCTTTAGGAACTGATCTACCTTCTTTATTATCTTAGCTGTGAAAGAATATACCATATTGTTTTGGGAAGCTCGGCTGTGACCAACCATATGTTTAAGAAATCTCTTGACAAGCCTAGAATGGGGGGTGGGAGGGCGGGGCAGGTACTACAAAGGTCTGAAAGGTTTGGTCTTTTTTCCCATTGGTGTGTACAGGGAATCCTACTGCTTATTCATAAACATCCAAGCAAATAACCTGCCTATCACCAGAATTTATGTCATCTATCCAGCTGACAGGAAGGCATGCGGGGGACACATTCTTCCAGGGCAATAGTGATACGGGCTGTACTCTAGTGACTGCATTTTACCAAATGGCTGGTCGATCAGGGACAACACAGAGCCATCAGTACGGGGCCACAAGACAGTTCAAATGTGCCCTCTTGGACAAGGAATATTAGTCTCCCTCCTGGTCATTATCTAGTCCTAAGTGATGGGGGTCATAGTACCAACACGGTCAGTTTTGGGCTCAGAGTGGTACGGCGGTCATACAGAAGGACCGCTGACCACATCCACATTCACCGAACACTAGAGGAGCAGAAGGTGGATGGAAAGGAAAACAAGAGAAGTTCACAGAAGAGCGGCGTAAGATGAAGTGTTTTACAGATTGATACCTACGGACTAAAAACGGCACATGTGTTTTAAATGAAGACTCCCTTCAGATTTTTATTTTTAATAAAGTTATTCTCTTTCCATTATAAAAGTAACATGTGCTCATAGAAAGAATGAAGACAGGGAAAATTCCCACATTTGCTCACTGATTTCTCTGTAAGTGTGAAGTGTGTTGCACAATTACCTCCAATAGCAATCAGTCGGTCTCCCCGCTGAAGATCTGCAAGTGCAGCAGGCGAGTTTGGGGCCACCGTCTCAATTATGACATGACCAGCATACCCGTCAGTTGACTGGACAAGACGAAGTGTAAGTCCGACACTCTGTAAATTCCCCTTTATTAATTCAACCTTTGATAAAGAGAAAAAAATGAAAACAGTCAATGGGTTCATGGTAGGTGAGTGAGAAAAGAGCTCACTGGGAACAACTGTAGCTGATGCTGACTTTTGTGCCATGATGACTGTTTTTCAGACAAATAAAAGAGGGGGAGATTTTCACTGTGACAATATAAGTTAACATATGCTCAGACTACAAATTGGGGTTCAGAAACATTAAATACTTTCTTATCTTCAGTGTGTCTTATTTAAGATCCATTCTCACTGTAGAATATTTGGAAATAGAGAGGTAAAATGAAAAGAAAACACTCCTAATCATATCATCCAGAACTGCTGTATATTATACCTCCTAATATATGTATTTTAACACAAAATTAAGATCTCATTGTGAATATAATTGCTTTTTTGAAATATAATGGGAAATATCTTTTTTTTTATGATGTATTATTAAATTATCTTTTGGGGAGCAAAGTAAAAGAGTTTACATTCGTTTTGTTAACAGGTATCTTATTGAGCTATCCTTCTCTAACTCATCAAGATCATTTTGTTTTCTAAACAAATATCACCTAATTTATCAAAATATGTGCCCAGATTCACATCGTCTGTGAACTAAAAAGACAACACATGTTAGGTCCTCATTGAAATTACTGATTTAAAAAAACAGATTAAATGCTACATTCTTCTTGATGAGAAGAATTCAATCTGTGTTTATTGAGTTAAACAAATTACAAATCAGTCTAATTGTATTATCATTCAGCCCATGTTTCTTAGTTCTGGTCTTTAAGAGATCTCATGAGGGACTCCTTCAAATAACTTGCTAATATCCTAATATATCACTGTCTGTATTGCTTTAATAAATAAACCCTACTTTTAAAAGCCAGAAATTTTTATTCTCCTACCTAATGGTGTTGGCCAGTAAACGAGACCTAACTAGAAATTATTTTTTAATATGGATGTTACTAGATTTTGTAAAGTTGCTTTTAGATTAAGGAAAATCTTAATCACATTATACTCAAGAAATGGGAAATATAGTCAAGTTTTTGATTATGTAAAGGTTTACAAACAAAAAACCCTTCTAAAAAACATACGTATTTAAACCTCTAAAAAATCTCTGTCCAGTCTTGCCTTATGATATAGTAAATAATCACTGTATAATGTTAATAGTGGTTTTCACTTTAAAAAAGCCCTTAAGAATACATTCTTTCAAATCCACAAACATAAATATATTCTTAACATACAGAATGCCAAATCTAAAACTTACAACGTAACATTTTTTAATATGAGAAAGTTAACAGTACCAGATGGGCAAAAAAGGAAACTGAATGAATCTGAGAACTGTAAATTTAAAAAACTAACACTTGGAATGTACTTTTTGTGATTTACTCCTTGTTCTTAACATGGAATAGAAGTTGGGTGGATAAGGTTGAGAAGGGAATTGAGGCTCGTACAGGTTTTATGTAAATGACTTATTTTATTTTCTATATACCAATCATACTATTCCCTTTGCTTTTCTTATTTCAAATGATTCTTGAAGTAAACATTCCAGATGGAAAAGGCTAAGGGTTTTCAGGAGGAACGGTAGTAAGGGTAGATAATACATTACTGCCTGCCCCCTTTTTTACTACTGATTAATACTAAATGCTATTGATTTCATAACTTACACAGGGAACCAAACAAGACACCATTTCTTTTGCCTCTTGTTAAAATTATTTTGTTTCCTTCTAAACTCACAGTGCTGACCTAATTTTGGGATTATAGGTACAGTGGTCTCTGAAACAGAAATTTAAAAATTTAAGTTCTGACAGCAAAAGTTTTAAGAGTATAAAAACACTTCATAATTAAAAACCTGAGAAAACACTTAAAAATGAGTATCACATGGGGTGCCTGGGTGGCTTTGCTGGTTAAGTGCCTGCCTTTGGCTCAGGTCGTGATCCCAGGGTCCCGGGATCGAGCCCCATGTCAGGCTCCTTGCTCAGCGGGAGCCTGCTTCTCCCTCTCCTCCCCGCTTGTGCTCTCTCTTGCTACCTCTGTTACTATCTCTTTCTCTCAAATAAATAAATCTTTTAAAAAAAAAAAAGAGTATCACACAAAACCTTTTAATGTCAAATTTATGATAAAGTTTACAAGACTATCCAAATGATACCATGACTTCTGGAACAAAACTGGTATCTCCATATGAACTATTTTTAATTAAGAATAGCCAAAAATAAAAAATTCCCCTCCATACACAGTTATCTGTATTTTAAAATCATATATATGACTACTGGATATACCATGCAACACTAAAACATATGCCAAAATACAATTCTTTAAATGATGAGGTGAAAATAAAAATCCCAAATATTTTTTATATATCTGCATGTGGCATGTACCCCCTGCCCCCGAAATAAGGGACACCTCATTACCTGAGAGGTTTTGGTTTTGAAAATTTTATTATAGAAAATTTAAAATGTATACAAAACCAGAGAAGAGGTAAAATGAACCCTGTGGTAGGTTATAAAATATGGTCACAAATTACTGTCCTCATCGTATGCACGGCCCTCTGCAATGGTTCCCTTACACAACCTACCATTAGAGGGTTAGCTTGTTGCTCTACCCTTCTCTCAGCAATCCATATAACCAGAAAAAAATAAGGAAAGACAAGATGTTCTGAACATTATCACTCCTGATATATGTGACATTGAAAAGAACGTGAGGGGCGCTTGGGTGGCTCAGTGAGTTAAAGCCTCTGTCTTCAGCTCAGGTTATATTCTAGGGTCCTGGGATCGAGTCCCGCGTCGGGCTCTCTGCTTGGCAGGGAGCCTGCTTCCCTTCCATTCTCTCTCTGCCTGCCTCTCTGCCTACTTGTGATCTCTGTCTGTCAAATAAATAACATATTAAAAAAAAAAAAAAAAAAAAGAACGTGATGCCTAGTAATGACAAATACACATTCAAGTGCACATGGTAAGTTCACCAGGATGTGCTAGGTCATGAAGTAAGTGTCAATAAATTTAAAAGACTGAAATTCAAGGTATGTTTTCTGAATGGAATTAAATTAGAAATCAACTAACAATGACTAGGAAAATCCCAAATATTTACAAAGTAAAACAGTGTGTTCCTATATAATTCATGGCCAAAGAAGGAATCAAGAAAAATTAAAAAACATTCTGAATGGAATGATGAAAACACAAATTATTAAAATCTGTAGGATATAACTAAAGCTGTGTTTACTACTTTCAGTGCTTATGCTAGTGGCAAAAAATCCAAAATTGGTCATCTTAACTCCTACATTAAATCAGAAATCTCAAAACAGAAGGAAAGAATAAAGCGCAGAAATTAATGAAATATAAAAACAGAGAAATCAATCATGAGAGCTGATTAATGAAGTAATAAAAGTGATAAGCCTCTAGGCCAGACTCATGAAGAAACAAAAGACACATTACCAAAATCAAATAAGAGGGACTATCACTACAAAATCTATAGATAGTAAGAGAATAAGGCGATTTTTAGACTATTTTATGCCAAACCACTTGACAATTTAGATGCACTGGAAAAATTCCCTCAAAAGATACCCCCAGAAAACAGAAATTTTGGATATTGCCATATCTACTATTTATATCAAATTTATAATTCCCCCATTCCTCTTCCCCCTAACCCCCAGACTCTAGGTCTAGACTGCTTCTTTGATGAATTCTCAAGGAAGAAACAATAGCAATCTTATCGAAATCTTCCCAAATTATATGTTAGGGCCAATGCTATCCCCTAATTCCCACACCCGGACAAATACAAAAACAAGAAAGCAGAACTACAGACTAATATTTCTAATGTTCGAACATAGAAGCAAAATTTCCTAAAAATTTTTTTAGGGAATTCAACCTAACAATGTATAAAAAGGACAATAATTAAAAACAAGTGGAGCTGATATCCAGGAATTTAAGTTTGATTTAAGCAGCCGAGAATCAATCAACATAATTTACCATATTAAGAAAATACAAACAAAACAAAAAAAGAAAAAAAAAAAACCCCAAATCCATTCATGATAAAAGTTCCAAACAAACTAAAAATACAAGGGGACTCTTAAAACAGATTATGGGCGTCCACAAAAATCTACAGGTAACATAATAGTCAATGTTTTCTACCTGAGATCAGAAATAAAAAAGGATTTCTGCTTTCACCATTTCAATTCAGTATTATACTGAAGGGTACAATCACAGTCATAACACAAGAAAAAGGGAAGGCATAGAGATTGGAAAGAGAGGAGAAAAATGGTCTTTATGTACAAATAACATGATCTTATAACCAGAAATGAGTAATCCTATGAAGGCTACAAAACAACTATTAATAAGTGAAATCAGGTCACAGACTCCAAATTCATTTACAATAACATAAAAGATTTTGGGGTTAAATTTAATGAAAGAGGTGCAGGATCTGTATGCTGAAAACTATAAAACACTGCAAAGGAAAATTAAATTAGGCCAAAATACATGGAAAATAATACCATGTTCACAGACTGAAAAACTCATTACTGTTAAGATGCCAGTTCTTCCCAATATATCTACAGATTCGAACAGAAATTTCTGCAGGCCTTTGAAGAGGCAAAGTCAAAGAAAGGTGAAGGACCTGGAATACCCAAACCCATCCTTAAATAGGACAAGGATATACTCTCTGATTTCAAGGCTTACAATATATAGCATACACAACATAGATAAATCTTAAAGACATGTGGAGTGAAAGGAGTTAAACACAAAAGACCATATGCTCTATGATCCAATTTGTATGAAGTTCTAAGAAAGGCAAAATTATAGTGACAGAAAACAGATTAGTACTTGTCGAGGACTGGGGGTTGGAGACTGCAGACTGAGGGCATAGAGTATCACAAATAAAATTTTCACGGTGATGGAAATATTCTATATCTTGATTGGGGTAAAGACTATATGATTGCATACAATTACCAAAATTCACCAACTATATTCTTAGTGAATTTATTGCACTTAAATGATGCCTTAATAAAGCTATTAAAAATAAAGCAAAAACAAAACTGCCAATATACCATTTTTGTCTTAAGATAGTTAAATATATATATATATTACTGATAATTTATTCAGATAGCTCTTAGTTCTCCAATTTACTTAATTTAATAAAAACAATCTGGGATGAATTTAGATGGTCCTTAAGTCAATCAGGAAGGAGAGCAACATTTAGATAGTTTTTCCATTTATGTCAATCAAATGTTTCCTCACTCTTATGTACAGATAACTAGAAATACTACATTGTAGATACTGGATTAAACCAGACATAATTATAAGAAGAACTGTGTCTGAAAAAGAAACAAAACCACTTGAAAATATATTAAAAGAATATGAATAAACTTTTAATTTTCATCAAATACTTGCATGTGGTTAAAAAAAATCAAATACATAAAATAGCTTATACTAAAAAGCAACAGTCCTCTTTTTCCAAGCCCCCCACTCCTACACCACAGCAACTACCTAGCTGCTTAGGGATTACCTTTCTTCCTGTAGGGAAAACATTATTATCTCTTAATGTATCAAATTTTAGACAATTTGCAGACTTCCTACTGTAAGAGACAAGGATTAGCACCATCTTCCTTTCCCCAAATACAGTAGAACTCATCACTATTTTTAGTTCCCTTACATAAACTCTTTATAATTTTAACTAGTACACTTATAGTTCTATTTCTTTTTCATCTTTCTTGATATTAGGACTTCTCTCATTCCCTTCACCTCACCTCTTTACCTTCTAAATTCTACTGTCAAAGATGATAACTATTAGTTTTGTAACTCTAATTATCAAGTTTGGTTCTAAAAGCTAAAGATCAGCAGTGTTTACAACTATCTCAATTACATAAATATTATTTATTGTAAAGCTGAGCATTATTGAAATTTCTGTCTTGTAGAACCTTTAGCTTTTCTTGGGGTTTTTTTTTTTTCTTTTTCCCCTCAAACAACATAGCTTTCATTTCAAATGTAGAATTTATGTAAGTATGGCTTCTGTAGTCAGCTCTTAAATTCCTTTATCCATTCGTTTACATATTATTTAGCACCCAGTTGAAGGGTTTTCTTTACCCACCCTGTGCCTCCTGCCGAAAAGAAGCCAGTTAATAAATGTGTTTGAAATTATAAGATTACAGAAATCACCTTCTGGGAATACCACTCCCCACAAAGGTGGAGACACTGTTTTAGATTAAATAACAAATAAAACAGGACACAGAACTAAAGAGATGTCACAACCCAATGTTATGTATGAATCTTGATCTGATACCAGTTTAGAAAGAAAAAAAAAGGCTACAAAGTATTTATGGAACATTGAGGACATTTTAATTTGGACTATTAGGTAAAATTAGGGAACTATTAATTTTCTTATTATGTGTGACTATTTATTATGGTTATGAAAAATGCCCTGTTCTTAGAAGAGTCATACTGAAATATTTAGGGATGAAGTATCTACATGTTGATGTCTATAATAACCCTTGACTATGACTTGAGCAGAATGTTAACGTCTCTTAATGTCACTGGTAAGATGAGACAGCTATCTCAAATGTGGAGCTCTGAAAAGGTTCAGTTGTTATTACTGTTACTAGCAAAACTTAGCACTACTAATCAAAAATGGTAACACAAAAGGAAATTCAAAAACCAGTCTGCGGGGTGCCTGGGTGGCTCAGTGGGTTAAGGCCTCTGCCTTCAGCTCAGGTCATGATCCCAGGGTCCTGGGATGGAGCCCCACATCGGGCTCTCTGCTCAGCGGGGAGCCTGCTTCTTCCTCTCTTTCTCTGCCTGCCTCTCTGCCTACTTGTGATCTCTCTCTCTGTCAAATAAATAAATAAAATCTTAAAAAAAAAAACAAAAACAGTCTGCTGGGAATGAACTCAATACATAGCTAAGGAAACAAGGCAAACTATTACGACACAAACATCAATTCAGGATATTAAAATATTTAAAGTATATCAGGCAAACATTAGTTTTGTAGGATCAAGACTGAGGGGCTAAGTTTATGACTGACTTAAAAAAACTGTCTTACTGAAAAAGACTCTTTGGTGACTGGTGTCAACAGTTGGTAAAAGAACAGCCAGTTCAAATCAATTAGAAGTTCAATGGGCTCAAGCAGGGTCTTTATTTCCAAAGAGGCAGAAATTAAACTAATGGTGATAAATATCTACCTTTTCACAAAATTCTAAGTTTTCATCTCATAAAGTTTTCTCTATGCAGGAGACTAAAGACCTATCAGATGAAAAGTAAAAGGAAGAGGCCAAAAAGAACAAAAAGAACAGTAGGGTAAGAAAAACTGTACTTCTTATGGACAAATAAAGTACTGTGAAGAAAAAATGAACATGGACCAATACTATGTTGTCCTTTGGGTGCTGAGTATGAAATCTTTTTGGGGGGCTGAGGGAGAGAGAGAATCTCAAGCAGGCCCCACACCCACCATGGGTGGGGCTTGATCTCACAACCCTGAGATCACACCTGAGCCAAAATCAAGAGTTGGACACTTAACTGACTGAGTCACCCAGGTACCCCTGGTCATGAACTCTTTATTAAATAAAGAGAAAGGGGGGGAGGATGAAAGTGAAGGCAAAATGTCTGTGGCAACAAATGTTAATGTTAATGTTAAGGTGGAAGGCCTGGGGTTTATCTTAATAATCATCATGCAGTAATTTTTCCTTTCTTATAAGCAGCCAACTGGATATTTTTAGGTTCTATCAAACTCTTGGTGAGCCCCTACTGTAAAAGATAAATTACAATTAAGGAAAAGTTAACCTCTAATAAAATTTTCAATCAAAATCTCTGTAGACATGAAAGTTTGCTTTCTAGGTTTCTTCAAGGAAAACCTTCTTGTCCCAAGTAAAGCAATGATAGTAAATAATGAATGGGGCGGTACTAAATGGTGCCACAAAACCTTTTCCCTTTGGAGCAGTCAGCTGGTTAACTTCATGGAATTTGTCTGGAAGTCTCAAGCCAAATCCTCCAAATCCAAATCTGTGGTGATACAAACAATACAAACTCCAGGATCCTGAGACTGTTCAGATCACAAGGATCCTACCTTCGTTAGAGGGTTGGAGGCATCGTGGTCAGTGACTAAATGCTCATTATCATTGTTTTAGAGATTATCTAAATGATATTCCAAAAGAAAAGCACAGTGGGCCACAAGACATTTATGGATATGGCATTATGGGAATTCAGGGGGAAGTGAAAACTACCTCTGGAGGAAGGGTCTGGGGAAGGCTTCAGGTAAAAAATGGCATTTAAGTTCTATCTGAAAGGATGAGAAGAATTTTTTTTTTAAAGGTGATTTGTTTAAAAAAATTTTTATTTATTTATTCGACAGACAGAGATCACAAGTAGGCAGAGAGGCAGGCAGAGTGAGTGAGAGAGAGGGAGAAGCAGGCTTCCTGCTGAGCAGAGAGTCCGATTCGGGGCTCGATTCCAGGACCCCGGGATCATGACCTGAGCCGAAGGCAGAGGCTTTAACCCACTGAGACACTCAGGAGCCCCGGAAGAGAAGAATTTGACAGCCAGTGTAGGGAGTTGGGCCAGGGAGTGTGGGAAATGCTGGAGAGGCTATCGTTCTAGGTCACAGTAACACTGCTAGAGCAGAGAGATGGAGACAAGAGTTCAGAGCACATCAGAAAATTAGAACCATCATGATGGTATCAGTTGAGATTTAATGGGAGAAAAAATTCTTACCCTGGTTTTAACAACACATTTTACTAGGAAAAAGCAGCAGCATTTCATAGAACATATCACAGAATCCTATGTATTATAATACTAATAGAGAAAAAGTCCTACAATATATAATTTTACAACAAATGTATATAGATTTATAAACATCTACTAAAATCTATTTGCCACAAATATGTTCCTTAAACCTAAATTTTGTGGCATGCCTGATATTTTATAAGAGAAAGAAGAAAGTTGTAGGTTAGTACATATTAAACATTTACAATGTACCACGTTCTCCCCTGCTCTGGATCTGTCTCTGCAGTATGGTTATGGTGGGAACAGCCAGACTTCTATAACACCGGTCCACTACGCTGCCTCCTTACCTGGTCCAGGGCACACACCTGACCCAAGATGGACCAATCAGAGTTCCTTCCTGGATAGTGGGAATTCATCAAATTCAGCGATTCCTTGAATGGGATATATATAAGTGTAGCTAGCTGTAGGCATTGGTATATCTTCCTATGAAGTGGGAAACAAAGTCAGTCTGCAGAGTGAAGAATAAGGCATATAAATAGCCAGGAGCAGAGAAGGAGGAGAGGCCTGACAATGGTTTAGTTTCTGGTTCCAGTTTGTTTCTAAGGCCTAGCTACACTCCTGCTAAAGGTTAAGCAGAGTCTAACCCACAAAACCATGAACAGTGGCCCTCACATCTGCCTGTGGCATCTGTGCAACACCAAAAAAGTACCTCTTTTTTGCTCTAGCTAGTTTTGGTAGACACCCGTTTCAAATAAGCTCTAACTTAACAAATACAGTGTTAGAGACAGTCACAGAAAATACCTCATATTAAACTCAAAGTGCTGTATTTATGCAACTGTAAAGTTACAAATACAGCATAAAAGTAGGATGTAGTGTTTTCTGTGTGGCTTAGTCTGTGTTAACTGGCCAGAGTTTTGTTAAAAACCAAAAAGTAGGTTTTAATGGAGTAGAAATATTACTTCTATTATTTTCTGAATTTCATACCAAAAAAGTTTATCAATTGTCAAGAATTGCTGACACATACTAACTAAACAGCAATTACAGGCTCTGAATCACAAGTCAATACATACAAGATTGCAGACAGCTGCATTTAACTTTGTCAATAATGTCAGACACAGGTTAAAAAATTCTAGCTATTTTGTGGAGAGCAATTTAGTAAAAACACCAAGATAGCCTTTAAGAGCTCTCATACTCTGACATCCTTTTAGCCTTTCTTGGACCCAGCTGGGATGCTATATTTTCACCTGGGGGGAAAACAACATATTGATTTTTTAATCCCTTCCTAACATGCACATAATTTTATACAATGGATAAGAAAAGGATATATTTTAATAACACATCAATATAGCTCTTTTACAAACTGTTCTATCCTATACAAGCTTTTAACATGGAGGGAGATTAAAAAAAAACCCCAAACAACCGAGAAGTCCAAGAAAAAGAATCAGTAAGTGAAAGACCCTAAATTACTACGAGCAGGTATACTTTTGAGTATTTCTTCATCAAGTACATTTCTGAAAAAGACACCCTGATAACTATTTCCCAGCTTTTTTAGTAGAGTAGCTGGGCAGGGATGGAAGAAAAGGCACACCAACAATGTGCACACATATGGACACAACACGAGTATACACCGGAACTTTTATCAGCAGGCTTTTAAATGCCAAGTAGCTATTCCCAGTCTTTCCGGTCCATGAGGTAATAAACCAAGACCTTTCTACCAGAATTCTCACTACATTACAATTTCAAAAGACACTCATGATCTTCAGACATATCAGTGTATTCTATAACTCCTCTTCTCAAAATGAAGTGGTGGTAACATTTTTAGAAAATCAGTGTTGATTTAAGAAACACACATTTACCAAAACCTACAGCAAAGCTACCAAGGAAGAAAAGTGATGGGAAGAAATGCACCAATTGATTCACTCACTCATTCAAATGCTTAGGCACTTGCCCTTGAGGTGTAGCTGTGAACAACACAGATGAGCTTCCCTGGCCTCACGGAAGCAGGAAGAACAGGTAGGTTGAACAAATAATTACAATACTACATATGCGATTTAATGGGCGTCGCCTAATAACATTTAGAAATCAAGGAAGGCATCCCTAAAAAACAAATTTAATTTGACACTTGAAAGAGTAATAATAGTTTATCAGGCCAGGTCAGGAGTGGAGGCAATATATCCAACAATGAGAGCAGTAGCTTTGACATGAGGAGATGAAAGCTAGGCATATTTGAAGAAAAGAAGCAAGTTTAGTATTACAGCTAAGACTCTTTAAAGAATGTATTTACTGTTTGGCTTTATATAGAAAATAGATGCCAAATAATGAGTCTTAAAGACTCATTAAAGAGTCTTAGAGACGGATTATTATTTTTAATCTTGAAATCATTTCAAACTTATGGAAAAGATGCAAAAATAGTACAAAGGATTTCCATTTTATCCTGAATCCAGCCCTCCCAATTGTTAACATTTTGCCACATTTGGGTCTCACTCTGCATATTTTTTCTGAACCATCTGAAAATAAGTTGCAGACATAATGCCTCCTTTACCTCTAAATATTTGGCCATTTTCAACAAGGCCATTTTCTTAAAACCACAATACAAGTATCAAAGTCAGAAAATTAACACTGAAACAATCTATAGACCTTTTTCTAGCAGGAATGCAACTGTGAAATATGTACCAATAGCCTTTTACTTTTGCACAGTCTCAGACCAAAGAATCATTTGGATCAAGGGTCAACAAACTGTAACCTGTGGACTGTTATTTAAAGAAGTTATACTGGAAAACAGCCACGCTCATTTGTTAATGTATTGTCTCTAGCTGCTTTAGAGTTAAGACAGAAGAGTTGAGTAGTTGTGAATACGACTATCTGACTTACAAAGCCTGAAGTATTTGCTGTTTGGCTTTTTATAGAAAAAGTATGCCAAACCATGACTTCAACAATGGATGTGCATGAATATATTCACAGTGACATTAGAGATTTCTTTACAACATCAGAAAATAGGAAAGGGCACCTCGGTGGCACAGTTAGTTAAGCAACTGCCTTCGACTCAGGTCAGATCCTGTAGTCCAGGCATCGGTGCTCCCTGCTCAGTGGAGAGTCTGCATCTCCCTGACCTTCCCCCTCTCATGCTCTCTCTCTCTCAAATAAAGAAATAAAATCTTTTTTTTTTAAAGGGAAAGTCTACAGGTTAGTTAATAAGTAATTGGTTAAATAAATTATGGCACATAGTGGAGTATCAAGCAGAAATAAAAATAACACATGTATATGGAAATAAAAATAGGCCCCCAGTATATCATTAAGTAGGAAAAAAGGCAGGTTATAAAAGACGTGATCTCTTTTTTAAGGAACCATAAATATAACCTGTGAATAGTATGTATATACTTGTGTTTATAAAGTTCTTCTAAAAAGTTAATGGTGGTCTCCCTGGGTAGTAGGATTATGGTTGGCTTTCACAGTTTTATTTACAGCTTTCTGAATTTTTTAAATAAGGGCAAAAAGTACAGCTTATAGCAATTTCCAAACATATCACTTTTATCTTATAGAAACTGCTGATTTTATTGTTTAGTTTATTCATGAGTATAACACAAGGAAATTAAAATTCTGCTTCATGATACCTATGTTGCTTCTTTATGCTCAATGGCTTCCCGCTTAGACTTCCAACAAAATTCTCAGTGTTGACCAATTTATGAAAGCTAATTCACACATCATTTAGAAAGTGAGCCATCGGTCCATACCCTACGAGTCTCTTGATAACGTTTAAAGAAATATAATGAGTTACCCAGAAGTAGTCTTATTTACAATGATTAATAAAACATTCTTATCTTTTCTAGTATAGAGCACACTGTTTATATATAAGCAGCTTTCAATATAACCACTTATTTGTATAGTACGATTCAATATCAATGTAAATTAACATGCTTACAAATGAGAAACACAGCTGTCCTAAACCCACTTTGAACAGGTCATGTTCAATATTTATGTGGAGAAATACACAGCACCTTATGGAAACACTAAGTAAGACTGACTGTTTAACAGGACACAGGAGTTAAGTGTGGTTGTTGCTGCCTTTTGCCCTTGCCCATTTGAAGATACAAAAGAAACCTTCAACCTAGTTTTACTTTTAATATATTTATCTGAAAGTAATTTCAATTAGTAAATGACAGAAGTTCACATTTACAGTAAAATGAAAAAGTCAGTGCTAGAGATCTCAGGTTAGTCCCATATACTACTACTTTCTAAATGTTCGAAAACTACACTATTAATGACAGATAGCTAGGCTTTTTTCTATGCTATGACATGAACACTTTATTTCTATGAAAAAATTTTTAAAGATTTTTATTTATTTATTTATTTGACAAACAGATATCACAAATAGGCAGAGAGGCAGGCAGAGAGAGAGAGAGGAGGAAGCAGGCTTCCTGCCGAGCAGAGAGCCCGATGTGGGGCTCAATCCCAGGACCCTGGGACCATGACCTGAACTTAAGGCAGAGGCTTTAACCCACGGAGCCACCCAGGTGCCCCCTCTACAAAATTCTTAATTTATCTTAAACCTTCCTCAAATTTAAATGCTTGTCCATATTTTATCCTCACTTGAGATGGCCAGTAGCTGGCTGATCTCCACCTTCTTAAAAGAAACCTTATTAAACTTCATTTTTTTTTTTTTTTAAACTTGCTGATGTTCTTAAAAGTCACTATTTGGCTCATAAGTCTTACAAAACAAACGATACTATCCCATGACTGAGGAAGCTATTCCCCTGTCCTTCTCACCTTGTCATAGGAAGGGTTTAAAAGGATGTATAAAATGTCAGCACTAAAAACAAAGGAGCAAAGGAGGTGGGATTCAGGTCAAGGTTGATGGTAATAGTTATCTATTATAGTTATTATGGGCCGGATACTGTGCCAAGTGTTTCACAGGTATTTAACCCTTGTACTGTTACTAGTACGTCCATTTGAGACACTAGGAAATAACTTGTTCTGCAGGCACAGAATTAGTGTCAAAGGGGCCACATCTGAACCCACCACTGGTGGGATGGTACAGTAATTAAGACCACCAGCTCTGGAGTCACACTGCCTGGGTGTGCAGACTGGGGGACCTGGGTAAGTTACTTTCTGTGTGCCTCCGTTTCCTCCCATCTAAAATGGTGATGACAAGTGTGCCTATTTTCATGAGGCTGCTAAGAGAATTAAATGGCTGCTGCATACAGAGTCTTACAATCATGGCTGGCACAAGAGAGTGCTCAGATCTTGTTACTGCTCCTAATGACTAGGGGACTGAACACCTGTAGGCAGGGAGGTGCATGCTACTGCAGGATCTCTGGTAACACCCAACACTTTTCTAATTGTTTATTCCCTACTTCTGCAACTGGCTTCTGAGGGTATGACTTGGGAAATGAGCTATTTGGCTACATGGGTTTCTGTGGGAGGTGTACTCTGCCTCATAAATAGGATGCTTTAGTGCATGACAAAATATGGACTGAGTGAATGAGTATTACTCGGGCCACAGTAAACTGGAGGGTCATGAGGAACAAAATTCAAAAACAGTGTTTAAATTTTACTAATATTATTTTCTCAACTTGTTTTCAAAAGCTCTTCTAAAAATTTTTAGATTCTTACTACTTTTTTGTGAAACCATTCTGATTCTCTTTATTTGAAAAAGAGATCTAAAAACAGAGCACATATAACCCCAACTAAAGTGTTCAACTTACTAGATGTCAAGACTTAAATGACAGCATCAGAAGCATAAAAACAAAAAACAGCAGATCAAGGCAGCATATGAACAAAATTCCATGTCTAGACTGACCTTTGATAACCACTGTACCTCAAACCCAACATGTCCAGAATGAAATCTTCTTTCTCCTCTTCCCGGCACCTCATGACTTCAGTCCTGGCTTCCCGTCTCACTCTCCCCAAACGCTGCATTTCTAGTGGTATCCAAGTCACACTGATTCTATTTTCCACTTTCATTGTCACCATTCTGGTTCCGACTTCATTGCCCCTCATCTCTACTGTTTCCCTTCCTTCCCTCATAAATCATGTTTGACTTTATCCATTTGCTGCCAGATTTAGTGAAGTTATTAGTTACTAAATACTGTATGCCAGATACTGAACTAGACATTTTATTTATTTATTTTTAAAGATTTTATTTGTTAGAGAGAAAGCAAGAGTGCATGAACAAGGGGAATGGCAGGCAGAGGGAGAAGCAGGTTCCCCGCTGAGCAAGGAGCCAGATGTGGGACTCATCCCAGCACCCTGGGATTATGACCTGAGCTAAAGGCAGACACTTAACTGAATGAGCTATCCCTTGAACGAGACATTTTAATATAGAGATTTCATTTATCCCTCCTACATCCACGTGAAGCACTACCAGTCCCATTTTATAGAGGAATAAAGTGCTTGTGGAAATGGATTTGAGGATGCTGAGATCATGCTGCCAAGAAGTGACCTAGCGTGACCTAGCTACGACTCAAATTCAGAACCAAGTTGCCTTAAACCAAGATTCTGATGAGATCACTTTCATTCTAAAAGCTTCCATAACTCCTACTGTCTTCCAGAGTAACAGCTAAATTTCTTAGTCTGGTATTTAAAGCACTTCTGTAATACGGCCCAACCTTTTTATTGCTGTTTTGTATAATCTTCCTACACTACCATATTCTTTAGTCAGTCTGGATAACACGTATCCTAAACATACTCAACCATTCTCATTCTTTATTTGGTTTTAACTCATGTCCTTCACCTTGAAATGCCCTCCCTACCATCTCAAAACACTACACACACGTGGGAAGCTTGGCTCAAATGTCACCTCCTATTCTTTCTCAGTTTTCCTAGCAGAATGCTATCTCCCCTCCATAGTATTTGGTTCTCAAACTCTCTTAGAACATTCAAATGCTAACTATAATACTTATGCTCCCATACTGCTGATCCTACTGTTGATCTTACTTTTTCACTGCTTCACTGCTTATACCTCATATTCAGCTTTTTTTTTTCTCTTTTATTTATTTGACAGGGATGGAGCGGGGACAAACAGGGGGAGTGACAGAAGGAGAGGGAGAAGCAGGTTTCCCATTGAGCAAGGAGCCTGATGAGGGGCTCCACGCAGGGCTCGATCCCAGGACCCTAAGATCATGACCTGAGCTGAAGGCAGACACTTAACCGCCTGAGCCACCCAGGCACCCCTTGGGCTTCTTTTTCATATTCACAAAGTGCCTTACGTGAATTGGAGTTGATGTTTCTATATTTTAACTTAAGTTCCTACTCTTTTCACAGTATTTCACAATCATATTAAACACACTAAGAAACTATGAAACAAAGAACTGCATCCCTCATTTTAAACACTGATATTAGTAGAACTTGAACACTGTTTTTGAATTTTGTTCCTCATGACCCTCCAGTTTACTGTGGCCCGAGTAACACCATTTAGACTAAGAGCAGAAATGCTGCATAGAATTTACAACTAAAGCTTAAAAGGCATTTAGTTTACTTAAGAAGCCAAATTACAGAACATTATATATGATTAAAATTCCACTGAGTCCCTACTGTATTCACAAATATTATCAAATTGAATTAAACCAGAGTTTTCATAAAAACTGGCATTTTCAAAAAAGCTTTATTTGCCCTAATCTTTTTCTTCCTTTTGATAAGATTAAGACTGTAAATGGCAAATGGTTAAATAGGAACACCAAAATGCTATCTGCAAGACATCTGGCCTTAAGCAAACACACCAAAATGCCAGCTCAGAAGCATCTAATGTATTTATAAATTTGTCTGTCTCAGATGTTCTTACTTGTAATCAGAGTTCTTTAGGGAATCTTTTTTGACTCTTTGTATGTATAATCAACAAACGTAGACAGATCTGGACAGCTATCATTCAGCAAGACTTCTAAAACTCTCCAAAACCAAAAGGGAAGTAAGACAAGTAAATTTTGAATCACAGTCATTTTATTTAGGCTACACTGAACTGTATACATAGAGTGGGAAGTTCTTTTAATGTTTTAAATAGTGCCATTATACCATTATGTACCATATTTGTAAACTAAAACCAGGCTTTTGGGACTCCCTAGTGGCTCAGTCGGTTAAGCACCTGCCTTCAGCTCAGGTCATGATCCTGGAATCCTGGGACTGAGTCCTGGATCAGGCTCCATGTTCGGTGGGAAGCCTGCTTCTCCCTCCACCTGCTGCGCCCCCGATTGTGTTCTCTTTCTCTCTGACAAATAAATAAGTAGAATCTTAAAAAAAATATTAAAACTAGGCTTTTATAAACAGAAGGAATACTGGGTAGTAAATCTCATTTTGTGACTAAGGCATGTTGAAACCTAGAAGTCTAGAAGAAAAAAGTCCAAGGGTAAATGGAGGCTCACAGCTAGTCAGGCATTTTCAGTATTCCCAAAAACATTCACTGAATTTCCACTAAATGCCAACTGCTATAAGTAAAAACAATCATAGTGTTTGTGATAAAGAAAGACACTGGTGAAGATAACACCAATCAAATTATCATAGAAATGTAAGTATGAATTCCCAACTATGAGAAATATTCCTGGGACACCTAGGTGGCTCAGTTGGTTAAACGTCTGCCTTTGGCTCAGGTCGTGATCCCAGGGTACTGGGATCAAGTCCACATCAGGCTCCCTGCTTGGCAGGGAGCCTGCTTCTCCCTTTCCCTCTGCCCCTCCCTCTGCTCCTGTGCTCACACCACTCTCTCTCTGTCACTCTCTTTAATAAATAAATAAAAATCTTTTAAAAAGATATTCCCAATGTATCTTATGCTCACTAGGCAAAGTTTTCTAGAAGAATGATGACTGGTTGAAGTATCAGCCAGGGTTTGATAAGGTTTGATCAGAAAACACCTTAGTATTTGAAATAGCGGTACGTCAAAATAGGGGAATGATTACTCAATGATAAAACTGAAAACCAAACAGGAGACAGTGGAGCGACTCAGATACTAGCAAAAGTCGCTACCAACCTTAGGCTGGAAGAACAGAGGGAGGAATTGGTCTTAGAACCAGCCAGATGATAGAGCACCCAGCATAAGCAGGAAATACAGTGGGTCTGTCCTAGGAGAAGCACAGAGTCCTGGAGGAGAGATAATAGCTGCCAAACATGTTTGTTGTCCAAGGCCAAGGGCAACAGGAAGAATACCCCAGCTTCCCCAGTCCACTTCTACTTCCCATCAGAACTTCACATGGGTTAAACACAGCTGAGAGTCAACTGATACTAAAGCCCTGGAAAAACTGCCAGTGGAGGTCAGCCCTGTCATACATGGTGCAGGGCTCAGGCCCAATAATGTGTCTAAAGGTGAACAAGCTAAGGGTTGCCACAGAGATCTGAATAATGGGGAAAGGCACAGTATGCATGTAGAAAAAGGGGCTGGGGAAGGGTGTGCATGTTCAAAAGCTGTGTAGTACACAGAGTATGGCAAGTCTGAAAGAGTGAAAGATGGTCAGTATAGCTAAAGCCGAATGGAAGGGTAGAAGAGAAGACTGGAGAAACAGAGGCCAGGCCAGGGAGTGCTTTGTGGGGGACATCAAAGAATTTGTCTCATTCTAGGAGCTACATGAAACCATTGAGAAATTTAAGAAGGCAACCGAAAGATCAGATTTGTATTTCAAAATGATCACTTATCCTCCACTTACCCTCCTAGGACACTGACTGAACAACTGGGACATTTCAGGGTGTCCACTAGGTACAATACACATAGCATTACTTGTCTCCCTATAAAGTCTACCAGCAAGTAGGCAGTGTGCAGAATTATCAAAGACCTTTTAAGTAAATTTCTTTTAGCATTTATATCATCTGATCATCAACCATCAGGGACATGATTTATTTTCATTGCCCTAAAGATCTATTTCCTTGCTCAGTATATTTGTTGATCATCTTGTTTCTTTTTTGTGTTTTTATGCTTCCATTAATCATTCACCTACCTTTGTATTTTTAGCTGAAGATCACTAACTTTTCCCCATTCACTTATCTATATATGGCTATCTCACTGCCATATTAACTTTACCTTTTTCTCCCCACATTATCTAGCTCTCATAAATTACTTGTATTATAAAAACCAGGATTGCACAAATAATTAATTCTGTGAGAATTTCACGGTTTTAAATAAGTGTATTCATTTTGTGACACCACTCTCATGTTAAGCTGAAATTTTTTGTTTGGAGGCACAAAGACATATTTATTTCTTTAAGGATCCTAGAGCTCATATACTTTAAGCACAGTTTTGAATTCTTATGCAACAGTCCTATGAGCTTTTTCTTCATTTTGTTCCTCTTAACTTGCGAGCATCTTAGAAAAGTTTTGTGCCATGTGTAAATCTGCATATTATATTGTACATCCTTCTTTTTGGTTTGTGCTGTCCAGTAGAATAGCTACTAGCTACATGTGGCTACTGAGCACTTGAAACCTGATTAGGATGAATTGTGATGTGTTATAAAATACGCACCAGATTTCAAAGACTTTAGAAGGAAAAAAAAATCCCCAACTCCTCACTTTTTATGTAGATCATATGTTGAAATAACAATGTTTTGGGTATACTGATCAAGTAAAACATGACTCAAATTAAGTTCACTTATTTATTTTTACTTTTTAAATGCAGCCACAAGATAACTTAAAATCACATAATGGTGTACTATTTATTTCCATTGGATAGTGTGTTTTCAGCTAATTTGTGAAAACTGATCAAAGTCCTAGACTCAATCACTCCAGATATTATACCTGGTCATCTTTATCCTTAAGGCAGCTCTATCTGTAACAAAGGATACAGATATCTGCTAAAGAAATAATTTAGGAACCTTTCGTATGGTTCTTCATCAAAAACTTTCTGAAAGTTGAAACACATTTACTATTTCCATTTCTTCTATATGCTGTTTAGCACTGTAATATTAGATTAAGCAGGGAATGAGTTCCCTATTAACTGTATTTTCTTTCAACTGATTACGGTCCCTCTACCAAGTGTTTCCTGGATTCAGCTGCCTCAACCTTTACTTTGAAAGTATAGGGAGACTCACTGTAATCTATAATAAGGCAGATTGCCTCCGAATCAGGCTCAATCTTGGGCAACTGAGCATGGCTCATTTTATTATGAAGGTCATCCTTCCACTCAGATCCCATCTCCTGAGTTTTAGAGGTCTCCTTGCCTCTGCTCTACACTGATTCCACTACTACCACTCTCAAATGTCTTCTAATTATTAGAACACCACTGGTCCAATCTTTGTTAGAGTAGTGGGATTTAATGGAACAAGGTCAGATCCTATAGGCAAAAGCCTTTGGCTCTTTTTATCTGGGCAAAGTATTTCACAGACTCATGTTATATATTTGGTTCCCATGCCTCTCTCATACTTACAGTTCTTTGAAAATTGGGATCATTTCCTCAGATGCCTCTTTAATTTTAAGGGTATGTTTAAGAAGAAAACTGAGGAAGCCTGATACAAATTATTTATCTTTTAGAATCAGATCCCTTAAAAAAACTGAGGTTTTTGATTGGGAAGTAGCAATGAAGAAAAAGTACAACTCAGGTCAAAACAGATCAAATCTAGAATCTAGGAGGTGAATTCTTCTGACTTCACAATCTGTGGTATGGCTGACCCTCTCTAAAGCCTTTCTTATAGCAGTTGCCAACTGCGCATTACCAATGGACACCATATAACCCTCTGAATATATTCATTCTGATTAAGAGTTCGAAATTATCATTTATGGATTCTCCCCAAATGTCAGCAAAACACTCTTCAGGGATTTATTACTTCTTATCTTTCAGGAAGATCTGAAATATCATTACATCTCCTAATGTCTTTAACCACAGTTCCCTTGGGAGCCTGCACATTGGGTTCCTTAAGACATGAAGTGCTTCCATTTTTACTGAACACACAACTGTTCCAGAATCTCCCTTCTGCCCATCTACTGTACATTCAGGGACCCAGAAGATTCCTTTCTATTTATTTGTCCATTTCAAAACAGGAAGAAATCCATATTCTTTTCAATTACTCACTTACATCCCAATATATAAGAAAAATTCCCTTAAAAATAAGTCCTCAGACAGATTTGAATATTTTCTGATAGAAGACTGTGGGCTGGGCACCTAAACTGCATTCATAGCCTTCACCTGTGCCTTCTACTCTACAAAGCCTAAAAAACTAAAGTGATTCTCTGTAGTTCCTTGCTGTTGGGGACACTGAGTGACTCAGTTCTAGCCAATGGATACAAGTGGATCCCTGGGACCATCCAGGAAAGCATTTAAAAAGGACAAAACCCGGCTGACATGTGCATTTGGCATGCTTTAGACCTCACCCCTGCTTTTGATTTTTTTCTTTAAAGATTTCATTTGAGAGAGAGAGAGAGAGAGAAGGAGCAGAGGGAGAGGGAGAAGCAGATTCCCTCCTGAGCAGGGAGCCTGATGTGGGGCTTGATCCCAGGACCCTGATATCATGACCTGAGCTGAAGGCAGACTCTTAACTGACAGAGCCACCCCATGTGCCCCAACATTACTTTTTTTCTTGAAAGGTGGATACCCAGGGTGCATTAGACATCTTGCAGTTATGAGGATAAAAATCCCACACTAGGGGTGATGGAGGAGGAAGCCAGTTAAGAGCCAAGGCTCTGTGTCTAGAGTATCACTGAGCTGCCATCCTAACTCACAGCTTCTCATACAAGATAAGTCTTTTTCTTGCTTAAACCACTATTCACTTGGTTTTGCTAATACTTGCAGCTAAGGCATTAAGACTGTTCCATCTCCACCTCCCAACATTTATGCCAACACTACAAACTTAAAGCTTTTCTTTTCTTTCTTTCTTTCTTTTTTTTTTTTTTTGAGATTTTATTTATTTATATTTGAGGAAGAAAGAAAGTGAGAAATAGAGCACAAGCAGAGGGAGGAGGAGAAGGAATGCAGACTCCCTGCTGAGCAGGCAGCCCAACCTGGGACTGGATCCCAGGAAACCTGAGCCAAAGGCAGATGCTTAATCCATTGAGCCACCCAGGTGTCCCTAAAGCTTTTTCATCTATTGTTATTATTAATGATCTTCCACTATCAGCAACATAAGATACACTATAATGCTTTAAAGACTCAAAGACACATTTAAAATATGGAAAGACTTAAGTTTCTTTCATTCTACATATTTACTGAAACTAGTGGCTCTCTTCACTGAATGAATTTCAACATTTAAAAAATTAATTTAAGCCTGAAAACTGTATTTATACAGATAGCTTCTAAACTCATCAAATACCTTCACACACTTATTTTTTAATGATGTTCTTTTTTTCTATCCCAATTTGCAATATATTGCAAATGATCAAATCCTATTCTGTAATCTTTTATGTAGTCCTAAAGAACACAATGAATTCTTCTCCCAAGAGTTATTAAATTCAGTCCTATGTAATTTAATGCCTGGAGACACTTAACTGCTGCTGACATTTTTGACACCAGATGTAATTAGTAACCTAGAATTCTTCTCCAAAACTACCTATGACATATGTGAAGACCTAAAATTGTGACTCAAGATTAAAGTCTTACTAACCTTTTCTGTAAAATATTAAAGCTGTCTAATCTCATACTTCTGCAAATATAACAAGGGAAACTGAAAATGCCATTAGCAATGGCAAGTTATGACCATTTCATACCTGGATAAAACAAAAATGCTTTTTCATGTATTCATGTAATTCAGAACAAACTGGTTATTTTATTCCTCTGAGGAATTGTTTCAAATTGTTTGACATGTAACTTAAAAGAAAGCTGAGGTACGAATGACCACCAAAGAAATGGGAGACTTTCCTAAAAACCATTATTTTAACCATGTCATCCCTGTGCTCAAAATCTTTAATAGCTCTTTACTACTTCCATAAATTCAAACTCTGTGGCCTGTCCTCCCTTTCCAGCTTTATTCCCCCCTACTATCCCACCCTGGTCAAAATTACTCTATTTATTCCAAAAGAATTTCATACTACTCAATTTTTTGTAAGGATATTCACAACAGTTATTACACAAAGGAATTATGTTAATTTAGAAACAATTTAAGGTCAAAGGAACATCCAAATACCACATTACCATTAAAAAAGTTAAAAAAAAAAAAAAGATGAATCACAGACATGTACCCTGAAGGAAATAATACATTATATGTTAATAATAAGAAAAATAAAAAAATAAAAATATCCTCAACCAGAATTACAGATAACCTCAGATATTTAGAATACATCTAAGTCTGACATATATACCTAAACCTAGATATTCCAGAAAGAGCTCTAGTACCTTCTCTAAAATATGGGGATTGAAGAAATCCCACTGAAGTACACATCCTATTTGTATATATGCTAAAAATGTGTTTCTACCTTCGGATAATTCGGAGTTCAGAAAAATAAAACGTGGTTCGATTAAAAAAAAAAAAAAAGTCATGTTCTCCAAGAGCATGGAGACATGCTTACAGACCTATTTTAAAAATTGAGAACTGTGACTACTTTTTAAGATGCTACAAAGAATAACAGGTTATTTTAGAAATACTAAAAGCACATCATTACTACTATAAAACAGCTAGGTAGCATAGTTCAGAAGTACATATTCACCATAATGAAGACATAATAGAGAAATAGTATTGGCTACAAATAATAATCACAGAACTGGCTATATTGCCACAAAGAATTATTATTATTATTTTATTTTATTTATTTTTTTTTTTAAAGATTTTTATTTATTTATTTGACAGAGAGAGATCACAAGTAGGCAGAGAGGCAGGCAGAGAGAGAGAGAGGAGGAAGCAGACTCCCTGCCGAGCAGAGAGCCTGATGCGGGACTCGATCCCAGGACCCTGAGATCATGACCTGAGCCGAAGGCAGCGGCTTAACCCACTGAGCCACCCAGGCGCCCAAGAATTATTATTAATATTATTATTGCCACCAAGAATTAAATGTAATAGAAACAATGAACTATTTAGGTTCTTAAATACATCTTTAAAGAATACAATTATAATTTATTCCTGCAAAAAAACTAATGATGTGCTAAATGGATCTTATTTTTCAAAAGACTAAAAAGTAACTCCAGCAAGGTTTGGAGGTTCCAAGAAGCACTCTTGGAATTTTATTACCACCAAACCCATAATATTTCAGTATATACTTAATAAATGAAATAAATTATCTAAAAAAAAGGGGATATTGTTCCTTTAGGACATAGCCTGCCCCCAACACCCCTGCTTCAGCCATAAAATTCTGAAACTCTTGTTTCCATTGTGAAACATCGTGGGCTTAGTATAGATATTCTGTAGATAATTTTGATAAACACTCTAAATCTTTAATAGACTACTAGATTTAAGCAAAACACAAGAAGCACATAATAATTACTATTAAAACTTTTATTCAGAATATTCAGAAACTACCAACTCATTTTGGAAACAAATTAACCAAAAACTAGTGACAATTTTTATTCATTTAAGGGCTCAAAAGAATCCAACCAAGTCTACTTAAAACATGTTGATAGCAAAGCACTATTTTTTTTTTTAATTCTAGCATTTAAAATATTTTAAAAGTCTTTATAGTTTTTCAATCTTGCAATTTAGGTGACTGTTTGTTTGTTTGTTTCCTTTCTTCTTATCAAAAAAGAAATCATGACATTAAAAAGAAAAAAATACACTAAAAAAAGGAAAAAAAAGAAACCAGAACTCTAAGTCCTTCATACACCAAAAGCATAGCCTAAATCCATTTTTTTTTCTATCTCCTCAGCTACCACCTAGTTACATTAACCAATAATGCCCCTAAATGCCTCCTAACCAACCTTGCTCTAGGTTTACTCTTGTCTTCTATAATCCTTTGTCTATACAAGCAGAACATTTACTGCAAAATGTACACAAGATCATGTCTTAAAACTCTCCCACCACAAATAATGAAATTCAAACCCCTTACAAGATTAAGCGTGACTCTCTAGCTCTCATATCATGCTCTCGCTATACTAGCCTTCTTTTTTGTTCCTCAAACTCACACGCCCTCACACATCTGCTGCTGCCTTTGCTGGAAATGCCTTCCACTGCCTCATTTCCCCAGACTCTCCATGTGGCTTGCTCCTCTTCACAATTCAGGCCTTGTCTTAGTGAACAGTCGTCAGACTTAGCATATAAAAATTAGGTAAATACTTGAAACAAACAATATTATTCACTATTTATCTGAAATTCTAACTGGGGTATCCTGCACTCCAGTGTCATCTCTTTAGAGGTTTTCCTTATTATCACCAGCTTTGAAGAATCTGTTCTATCATAATCCTATTTTTTTCACAGTATCTGTCAATCTCTGGAAATTACCTTCATTTTTTTGGTTTACCCATTTATTGTCATTTTCTATCTCCATCCTGTAACATGTAGTTCAGTTCTCTCTTCTTCTAACCCTCATGCTAAACCTCTACCCCATGATAACACCATAAAATCAGGGTCTTTTCTTTTTCTGGACTGTTTCCTGAATCTAACACAGCACCTAGTATAAGGTAAGCACTCATAAAACATCTACCCAATGAAAGAAGGCTCTAAATTTTCTTGCTCTCTAAGGTGTTTAGAATTCTTTCTAATTCCATCCCTGTGAAATAACTTTAAAGCTCTAGAAGGAAAATTAGAAAAGGTTTCTAATGCAAGCAAGTGATCTGAACACCACAGTTTTATGAGATTCACTTTTTCACTATTGTGCTGCATTAAGACAAATAAGAGTTGTTCACAATTGTTTGACATGAACAAAAATAACTCTATAAATATAGAAATATAGAAACATTATTAAAGGTATGTTTATAGAACGCAAAAGTTTAGAAAGATGTAAAACTATGCAAATCTACTGTACCGTCTTAATAGAACTCCTTTGTTTTTCTTCCCAAACACCACTGCTCAACTCGAGTGTACAATGAATATTTGCCTCTCTGTCATAGGATCCAAAAATGAGTAACCTGCAATATAAAAATAAAACAGGGAGACTATTACACCACTTATACACAATAAAATTATTCTGATTATAATACCAAGAAATAATAAACTACTCCATTACTATTTATAATTTTGGAAACAGAAAAAAAATTACGTCAAACACTTAGTACACCCTCTAGTGGAAAAGTGAAGTAAAGCCAAAATTAGGTGAAATTCCAGGACAAACTTTCTTCCCAACGAAATCAAGCAGATAGTAGTAGTATGTATTCATGAGGTAAACAAACTGACCAGACATCTATAGATAGTAGCAAAAGTTACAGATCTTTGAATGAGACTGTTGAATTTAAAAAATTAGTTGCAGAGTGATACACATAGTACCATACCATCCCTATAAAAACACACACTTAAGATAGTACAATATAGTTACTTATAAACATACCCACACACTTCTTCATCTAATAGTGTTTAGTTAGGCAAATTAACTTCTCAAAACCCATCTCCTTCTCTGAAAAATTCAGGGCAAAAATAATACCACTTAGAGCTGCTGTGAGAACAAAAGAAGGTAAATGCATACAAGACATTTAGTACAGCACCTAGCAGACACTAAGTGTTCCACAAGTGTTTGCTATTTCTATTATCCTGAAAACAACTGTCAAGGAATACCTGCATCACCTAATTTTACTGTTTAATACTCAGAACTAAAAAGGAAATCTCAGGCCCAATCTTGAGATGATGTAAGCAGTTTTATTATTGAAGGAAAAAAATATTACCCACATGTCTAGCTTCCATACTACCGGTCTTCTAAATCAGAACATAAGTCTACCAATGTATTTCAGGAGTAAGTTTGAGAATAGCTTTAGCGTTAATCAACATTTTGACTACTTCTCTGTTATTTTATGTCCACACAAAGATCATGGGGGTAAAAGTGAGATAAAAAAAAAAAAAAGAAAGAAAAAAAGAGGGGCGCCTGGGTGGCTTAGTGGGTTAAGGCTCAGGTCATGATCCCAGAGTCCTGGGATCGAGCCCTACATCGGGCTCTCTGCTCGGCGGGGAGCCTGCTTCCTCCTCTCTCTCTGCCTCCTTGTGATCTCTGTCTCCTTGTGATCTCTGTCTGTCAAATAAATAAATAAAATCTAAAAAAAAAAAAAAAAGGTAAATAAAACATATTAGAGTAATATGAGAAAACCGTGTCCTAAGGTTGGAGACTGCTAGCAAATCATGTCCATACTTCACAAACTGGCTTCATCAACTAAAAACCTGAATAAACTCAGAGCAAAACAAAGACAAAAACAACTCTAAATTTAGATAGTTTTTAATCTTAAAAGTAAATTTAAACTTAGTGCTTAACAGCCTACTGCCAAAAAGTTAAAATTCATAATTATAAAATAATGTTTAGAAAAAAGAATTTTCATTCATCAAAGCTCTGCTGCCACCATCTGTTCAAAAGAGTAAACTACCTACAAGCCTTTACTATCATGCACAGAAGGGTAGGCACTAGCTAATGCTCCTCAATTCCCAAAATATATTAATCTTCAGGATTTAGGAATGAGAAAGCACATTAATCAGAATCCTTCCCTGAAACCATAATACTTCTGTCATACTTTTATAACACCATTTTAATGTTTTTTTAAAAGAATAACACAAAACTTAACAATGATTAACTCAAAATGAGTCACAGACCTAAATGTAAGAGAATCTTTGTGACCCTGACTTAGGCAATGGTTTAAGACTGAAAAGCAAAAGTACAAGTACCAAAGGGGGTAAAAATAAATGGGACTATGCCACTTACAATTCAATCCTGAGTTAAACAAAGGCTTTACATTCAGATTATATAAACACCAGAAATACACAGTTACAATCACTGGCTAATACATATTTAGAATCAAATGAACACTCAATATATGCTGAATAAGCAAGAAGCAGTACAGAAATTTTTTACTATACTACTTTGAAAGGGGGAAGAGTACATACTGCTGAACAAAATGACAAAGGAAATTGTCTTTAGATCCCTGTCTCCTGAAAGAGATATTATTAGTTCTATGAAAGTTCTTTCCAAGTTCAAAAGGTTAACTTTTTTAAAGGCAAAAGTATATTGGAACCTCATGTTAAACATAAACACAAACACCACCTATCAAGAGATAGAATTTATATGACTCAAGACCAAACCACTGAGAAAAGGAAAGTAATTCTCAATGTGCCCTTCTATAAGAATCTCAATTTACACCAGAAAAGAAAAATAAAAATTCTTCTTTTTTTTTTTTTTTAAATGATTAATTTGAAGGAAGTCTTGCACCTGTAGGGAGTCAAATATCAACTCACTGGCTGTGAGAAGAATCAAACGTAACTGACCTCCTCCTGTACACGCTTAGGGCCTATACTACCCTCTCCCTTCCCTCTGAAACCATCCTAACTCAGAACCCAACTCTCTAGTCTATGACAAAAACCAAACCTAATGTCCAGTCCTTGTCTTTTTCCTGCTTTACTTCTTTTCTTCTTCTTCTTTTTTTTAAAGATTTTGAGAGAGAGAGAGAGAGAAAGTGCACACGTGAGGGGGAGGATGGGCAGAGGGAGAGAGAGAGAATCCGAAGCAGGCTCCACGCTGAGTGCAGAGCCCAACTTGGAGTTTGATCTAATGACCCCAAGACCATGACCTGAGCTGAAAACAAGAGCCAGAAGCTCAACTGACTAAGCCACCCTGCACCTCTCTTCTGCTTTGCTTCTAAAACCCCAAGTTTACAGAACACTTGTACAGGGACCTCTACCATATCCTACTACTAAAGATACATAAAATCACATTTATCACCCTCTGAAAAAATACCTCTATTTCTCCCACTAGTCCTGAAAGGCAGTAGCTGTGTCTTGGTCTTTATAACTTCCAATACCTAGAAAAACAATCAATACTTGATGATCAAATCAAAGTCAATTTTGACTCAATTTTATTCAACTCAAATCTTTAACAGTTTGTTCATTTGCCTCCCTACCTAAACCCATCCACATATTCAGCCACTCTGGAAACCCTGTCCTGGTTATTCTATTTGTCCTTTCTTTCTGTCCCTACTGATCCATATCAGTTTTTTAAAGATTTTATTTTATTTATGTGACAGAGAGAGACACAGTGAGAGAGGGAACACAAGCAGGGGGAGTGGGAAAGGGAGAAGCAGGGAGCCTGATGCAGGGCTTGATCCCAGGACCCTCCCCAAAACCCCACTGAACAGGGAGCCTGATGCAGGGCTTGATCCCAGGACCCTGGGATCATGACCTGAGCCAAAGGCAGATGCTTAACGACTGAGCCACCCGGTCGCCCCCTGATCCATACCTTTTAAGCACTCACCTTTACCCTGTAACACCTCTTAATTAGGCTCTGGGGCTTTAACCTTTCTCTCTGTCCAATCTACCTTATAAATAACAAACTTCTTAAAACAAGTGGTTCTTAATGTCACCTTCAAGATACCTTTGGTGACTTCCCTCTGATTAAAGGATAACTACCTTGGACGTCTTCTGCTAGCAAATTTGGCCCTGACTTTTCACATAAACATCTAAATTTCACTCAGACAGGTCCCTGAAAATACAAACTTTCACTTTTGCCTTACTGGCTTTTTCCCCAGCCACCTACATGATTATATTTTGTTTTTGTTTTAAACTTTTATTTAAATTCTAGTATTTAACATATAGTATAATACTGGTTTCAGGAAAACTTAGTGATTCACCCAGTGCTCATCGATAACACTCAGTGCTCATCGTTAACAAGTACTCTCTTTAATGCCCATCACCCACGTACATCCCTCACCTTCCTCCCTCCAACATCCCTCAGTTTTCTCTATAGTTATGAATCCTGAATCTTTTATGGGTTGCTTCCCTCTTTTTCCCCCCTTCCAAATGTTCATCTGTTTTGTTCCTTAAATTTCACATGAGGGAAATCACATGGTATTTGTCTTTCTCTGACATATTTTGCTTAGCATAATACACTCTAGCTCCATGCATGTCATTGCAAATGGCAAGATTTCAATTCTTTTTGATGGCTGAGTAATACTGCTATCTACATCTATATATATCTATATATCTATCTTACATTTTCCTTTTCCATTCATTAGGTGATGGGTATTTGGCCTCTCTCCATAGTCAATAACTGTTGTTGTCTTTGTTGTTAATTTTAGCCATTCTGACAGGTGTGAGGTTGTAGCTCATTGTGGTTTTGATCTGTATTTCCCTGATGATGAGTGATGCTGAGCACCTTTTCATGTGTCTGTTAGCCATCTGGATGTTTTCTTTAAAAAAATGTCAATTCACGTCTTCTGACCATTTCCTAATTGGACTATTTTTGTTTCTTGGGTGTTGAGTTTGATACATTCTTTATAGATTTTGGATATTATCCCTTATCAGGTCATTTGTAAATATCTTCTCCCATTTCACAGAATGTCTTTTAGTTGATTGTTTCCTTTGATGTGCATAAGCTTTTTATCTTGGTGAAGTCCCAATAGTTCATTTTTGCTTTTGTTTCCCTTGCCTCCAGAGATGTATTTTGTAAGAAGATGTTACAGCCAAGGTTGAAAGGTTCTTGCCTTTCAAGGATTTTGATGGATTCCTGTCTCACATTAAGGTCTTTTAGCCACTTTGAATTTAATTTTGTGTATGGTATAAGAAAATGGTCTAGTTTCGTTCTTCTGCATGCTGCTGTCCAGTTATCCTGACACCATTTGTGGAAGAGACTGTCTTTTTTCCATTGGCTATTCTTTCCTGCTTTGTGAAGATTAGTTGACCATATAGTTGTGGGTTCATTTCTGGGTTTTCTGTTCTGTTCCACTGATCTATGCATCTGGTTTTTGCCAGTACCAAAATGCTTGATGACTATAGCCTTGTTACATAGCTAGCTTGAAGTCTGGAATTGTTGATGCCTCCAGTCTGCTTTTCTTTTTCAGGACTGCTTTGGCTATTCAGGGTCTTCTGTGGTTCCGAATTTTAGGTTTGCTCTAGCTCTGTGAAAATGCTGGTGGTATTTTGATAGGCGTGGCATTAAATGTGTAGACCTCTTTGGGTAGTGTAGATGTTCTTCCAATCCATCAGCATGTTTTGCCATTTTTTTGTGTCTTCTTCAATTTCTTTCATAAATGTTTTATAGTTTTCAGAATACACATCTTTTACCTCTTTGGTTAGGTTTATGCCTAAGTTTCTCATTGTTTCTGGTTGCAATTGTAAATGGGATCGATTCTTTGATTTCTTTTTCTGCTGCTTCATTACTGGTGTATAGAAATGCAACAGATTTGCATATATTGATTTTATATCCTGTGACTCTGATGAATTCATGTATTAGTTCTAACATTTTGTGTGTGTGTGTGTGTGTGTGTGTGTGTGTGTGTAATCTTACGGGTTTTCTACATAGAGTATCATGTCATCTGTGAATAGTTAAAGTCAGACTCTTCCTTGCAGATTTGGATGCCTTTTCTTTTTTTGTTGTTGTTGTCTGATTACTAATGCTAAAGACTTCTAGTGCTATGTTAAATAATAATAATGGAATCACCTACACTATCTTATTGGCTTTTTTTCTAAAATCTGCCTTCCTTCTGTCTTCATATCCATGAGGTTTTCCACAGCAGCTTCAACTCCAAAATATTTTTTCCTTGCCCTAAATTTCTATAATATTTATTCTCTCAGTCTCATTTCAAACCAGACAGCCTTGTATAGCTGGCTTTTTTATATACATCTATTTTTGTCTGTTAGCCCCAACTACATTCTAAGTTTTAGAGCATAGGCACTGGATTTCCCACTTTTCTGTATTCACTACACTATTTATACAAAGTGATAGTAGTAGTGACAGAAGAACTGGGAGCAGAGGTGGCAGCTAACAATTATCATGGGGGCAGTTCTAAGAGCTTCTACGTTTATTATCTCACTTAATTTTTATAATTACTGTATGTGATAGGTACTGTTATTACCCTAATTTACAGATTTAAAAATTGAGGCACAGAGAGGTTGGGTAATTTACCCAAGAACACATGGCTAGTCAATGAAGGTCTGGGTTACACATAAATTGAGATGAATGAATTCAAGAACATTTGATAGAAAAAGGAGAGGGGGGAAAAGGCATTTATCTTTTGGTTACTATCATCAATCCTACCTACAAATAAAAAACCCCAAAAGTACTGATTGACAGTTATGGCATAATGGTATAAAGAGAGGGAAAATTAAAAGATATAACATTCTTCTGAATTCTATGTTCTGGCCACAATTCATTTTATAGTTCACTTTACTTTTGTTATAGGTATCATATATGAGTAAATAGCATACTAACATCACATTTAAAGAATTTTAGAATTTGGCATTTTAAAATACAGCTTTGTTTCTATGTCAGCTAATTACGATTTAATTTTCTTAAATTCATTTACAATTCAGAAATCAGAAGAATTAAACAGTTGTTTTGCTATATAAAATAGCAGTGGATATATGCAACTGCAAAATAAACAATACTCTTTTCCAACACAGTAACTTTAGGGAAGAGGAGCTAGGGGACGAAAAGAGAAACCAAGGACAGATGAATTCCAAATTTGCAATCTTCTGAAAAATCTGCTTATAGTCAAAAGTATCCTAATTATAGGGAGGGTTATTTAACTATAGCCTAGAGAAATGCATAGAAACTAAGAAAATAACTTTTTTTTTCTCCCTGAGAAGAACTGCAGCAGCTAATAAATACAGGTGTAGTCTCAAGATCTCTATTGGAATTCAGATCATCTGATAGGGTTATATTAGATTCAGAGTTACAGACCTTTATTGTTATAGATGTATGTAGCTTTAAAACCTGAAGGGATAATATTCAACAACAATTCCAAGTAATTCCTCCCAGTTTTCAACATCATTCATACAAATTTAAATGTCTCATATTTGAGCTAATTTCCATGAAGGAAAGATTTTGGCCTTCATCTAAATGACACTTCCATTATTAGTTCACAAGATCTTTCCCAAGTAACATTTAAAAAATAATGACCTGTCCTCAAATAGGTAAAAAATTTCCAAATCTTATATATTTCTAACATAAAATGAAATATTTTAGGGCTAGATTTTTCCTTGATAATATATTTTTTAAAGGATATAAAGATAACAGAATGTGGGATTTTGGAGTCAGAAAAACCTAGGTTCAAATTCTAGATAGGGTGTGTTGGGCAAGTAATAATAAACATCAGTTCATCATCTATAAAATAGATATAATAATACTAATTTCGTAAAGATATTCTGAGAGCTGGAAATATTTAATGTAAAGTGCCTACTACTTATTATATATTGCAGATAATAAATGCTATTAATAACAATGTAAGTATTTGCAGAATCATGCTCCCAAATATCTTCAAATTTTGCTAGATGTTTGCCCTTTTTAAAAAAGATAAAATATCAAACACTAAAGTAAATGCAGATAATATAACAACATCCATTTATCAACTACTCAGGGAGAAAAAAAGGTTAAGATTTAGCCTTCTTTGCTTCAGAAAAAAAATTTTTTTTAAAAGTTAGCATTAGAGAAAAAAGTTACGAAGTGAATGCAATCAAACATTACTATAAGCTAAATGAAGGATTCACAAACCAATGCAAGGTAGAAATTGCAACTTCTAAACCAGCTTGTCCTGTAAATGAATTTCAAAATCCATAATGTTAACAGGCTTCTCCACATTTTGCTATATAATATGGACATAGTGCTATTAGAGGATTAATTCCTTTTATCAAACTGTCACCTTGAAGCTGTCTCCCTGAATACAGAATAGCTCCTTTTATTGTGCTTCACTTTATCGTGTTTCAGAGATATTGAAGATACTTTTTACAAACTGAAGGTCTGTGTCAAGTCTAAATTCTAAAAATATTTGATTTACAAAACAGGAAGAACAGAGAGAAGGGACAGAGGAGCAAAAAACCAAATTGAACCAAACAAATAAGACAAAAAATAAATGGCAAAATGACAGACCTAAATATAACTTAATCATTACATTAAATGTAAATAAACTAAACACTCTGATGAAAAGGCAGAGATTGTTAGACTACACATAAAAAAACCATTTATGGGGCGCCTGGGTGGCTCAGTGGGTTAAAGCCTCTGCCTTTGGCTCAGGTTGTGATCCCAGAGTCCTGGGATCGAGCCCCACATTAGGCTCTCTGCTTAGCAGGAAACCTGCTTCCTCCTCTCTCTCTCTCTGCCTGCCTCTCTGCCTACTTGTGATCTCCATCAAATAAATAAATAAAATCTTAAAAAAAAAAAAAGAACCATTTATATCTAAACATAAAAACACAAAAAGACTGAAAGTAAAAACCTGTAGGAAGAAAAATAGAAACCATGCAAACAATAAACAAAAAATAAACAAACATAAGAAAACTGTAACAGCTTTACCAATTTAAACAAAATAAATATTAAGACAAGAAATATTATGAAACAAAAAAGGACCCTTTGTAAAGGCAAAACTGTAACAGCTTTACCAATTTAAACAAAATAAATATTAAGACAAGAAATATTATGAAACAAAAAAGGACCCTTTGTAAAGGCAAAAGTATATCAAGAACAATTATGCACCTAATAACAAAACTAAAAAAAAGAGATAAATTCATAGTCTTGCTTGAAGATTCAAACACACTTTCATTCAGTAATAAACAGAACTAGACTAAAAGAATCAGTAAAGATGAAGAAGATCGGAATGACTGTACAGGCAGTCCTTGCTTTGAGTTACAACATATGAGAACTCTGTCCCTGCTTTGCATTGTTCTGATATGCAGGGTTTTGGTTAACATAGTTCCATGTGGAGTAAGGACTGTCTATATAAGTTTTTGTATAGTTTTGGAAGTATGTTAACACCCCACATATTAAAATAAGAATCAATAAGGATGGAAAGTCAGGGGAGGGAGGGTGGGACACTGAAACCAAACAGAAAAAAATAAACCCAGCTATATTTCAAATGAATAACATAAAACACTTAAGGGGAGAATTACTCTAATTCATGACTATAGTACTTGACCATATACCCTTAATCTTGGGTAGAGTAGGTGAGAACTGAGAATAAATCCTGATTTTTTTTTCATAAGTATGTTTTCTCTACTTATATAGACAAAGCAATTCTGGAACTATCTGAGAGGTATTATGGGATTAAGCAAATGAGTAAACTGGTGATGCTACTGAGAGTCAGGGTTCAAGGGACATAAATATGAAAGGAGCAAGAAACAACCCTATAAGAATGAACTGTAATTGGAAATATTGGGTCAATTCATGATTTCTAAAATATGTATGTGTCATATATATCATATACCTGTAAGTGTCTACACATGTATGTATTTGCTAACTGTCCAGTAAAAGGGCCTATGATTATATATGAGTAGAAATAAATACACCCAACACCCAGACCTTGATTTTTACTATTATTTTCTATCAAAAGGAACTAAGGCTTTTTGGAAAAAAATAGCTGATTCTAGGAGTGTGACAGATAAGATACAAAATGATCCTAGAACAGCTGTTATACCACAAAGTGGTAAAGACCTTTAAAAAAAAAATCAAAAAAAGAGAAAAAAGACAAGTTTATGTCAGATGCAGCATTAAGGAGCCAGTTTGAAGAAGCTCTTAGAGGCCAAATTTAGGAAAACTTAGGCATCAAAATAGTTAAGGAGAGTAAAGAAAAAAAAAAAAAGAAAGGAATCCATGCATCCATGCTGGTAACAAATAATTGGGAAATAAGGGAAGACTCCTGGTAATAGAATAGAATGTCAGCTTCTGTGGTTTTCGGTCTTCGTGTTAACATCTGAAAAATTTTTAAATAATGTATTTTTGAAAACCAGTAAAACAAAATATTTAAAAGGAACTACTGACAAAACACAGACTTTAGAACAGTTTGACTCAGTGAAGAACTGACCTTAATTAGAATCTCCTATCTCTAATTAGGACAGGCTATCCTAAATATACTGCTTTGGAGTAGAATTCTCAAACAATAAAATTTCATAGGCTTTGCCTTTACCAAATACAATCTTAGTTTGTTTAATATGTAACTGGTTGATAAAATAAACAAAAAAAAAAAAAGAAAATGTATCTATTACATCAATGTCTTTTAACATAAAGATGTATATGACAAATCCCATCTAGAATTTGGTGCCAGAATTTCTTTTCCCCTGGAGAATATGTACAGTATACCAGAAAATAAGAGCTAAGTAACCCATCAAGTTTCCTTTGCTGCCAGAAAATTGATCTTTTCTTCTCTATATGGTTATTTTTTATGTAATTTATCTTCTATTTAACTGTACATGGGCATATATTTTCTCTGCAAAATACTCAAATCTTCTAAGATGGAATATAATTTATGAGATAAACTGTAAATCTAAAAATAATCTAAAAATGTGATTATAGCACAAATGTGAAATAATTTAGTCTTCTAATAGCAGTGCTATGAATACAGCAACTGAGTTCATCTATGGTTAAAAAAATCAGTTTTAGTTCATGCAAAAAAATCCAGAATGACTTTTTAAAAAAAAATTTAACAAACTGTTAAAACCAATTTTTATAAGGAAATTTCTGTTATTGCTGCCAAGATTGTAACTGGGAAACTCAAAACTGTATTTTAGATAATCAGAAAATAACTTCCCTTTACATGTGAGACCCTTCTAAAGTAATAAAATTCAAATTCCAGGGGGCACCTGGGTGGGTCCATCAGTTAAGTGTCTACTTTCAGCTTGTGTCATGATCTCAGGGTTCTGGGATCAAGTCCTGCATCAGGATCCCAGCTCAGCAGGGAGTCTGCTTCTCCCTCTCCCTCTGCCAACTTGTGCTTTCTCTCAAATAAATAAAATCTTAAAAAAAAATTTCCAGTTCTCACAACCAAATATGCAAAGAAAAATATACTTTTGTTTAAAGATTTGTTTTCTTCTTGATAAATACTATGATTATATTAAGGCATAATAATAGAGACTACTGGGGCTCCTGGGTGGCCTGGTCAGATGAGCATGTCATTCTTGATTTCAGCTCAGGTTATGACCTCAGGGTTGTGGAATCAAGCCCTGCATTGCACTCCTCGCTCAGCAGAGTCTGCCTGTCCCTCTCCCTCTGTTCCTATCCACCCTGTAGCTTGTGCAATGGTTCTCAAAGTAATAAATAAATAAAAATCTTAAAAAAAAAAAAAAAAAAGAGGCGACCCTATCGAAGGCTTGGTATGCAGCAAGCACTGAGGAGTTATGTACCTATCTCTGATCACAATTACCAACAAGGCAGCAAGCATCCTTGCCTATTCTAGAGAGGCACAACTTGTCTAAAGACATACAGAAGTAAGAGCACATGACTAGGATATGAACACAGCACTTTCTAACTCAAATGCCAGTATTATTTCCACTTCATTATTTCCATAACTTCAGTATTTTCTTGGATACTTCTGATTTGATTCCTCATTGGCAAAATGCATTTTAAAGCCTTACAACAGGTAAGTTTGATAAAAATCTTCAGGCAGACTCTAAGTATGAAACTATACTAAAATAAAGTTAAAAAAAAAAAGTCCTCAAACACAGTCATTACTCCAAATTAAAAAGCTTAAGAAAGAAAAAGAAATCCTCACAGAGAACTATGGTTGTCTGGGGATAATGAGTTTGATGTTTTATTTTATGGATTTGGGAAAAAATTACTAAATTTCCATTATTTTTACCAATTCAAGGACAAGTTCTACATGACTAAGAAACAAGCATTTCTAAGAATGTTAACCTAAAACTATTAACAATGCTAAATGACACATATGCTGTTATAATAACTTGAACATGTAGGTCTCTTTTCACCTAGAGAATGTGAATATGTATGTCTAAATGCTAAAAACCCAGGAAACTTTTCTCATGACAGCATGCTAATTCAAAATAAATTTATCCACATACATATGGTCCACAGAAATTTTTTAGCTTTAAATATTTATGTTCTTGGGGGCCTAGGTGGCTCAGTGGGTTGAACGTCAGGTCACGATCTCATGGGTCATGGAACTGAACCCCAAGACTGAGCTCTGTACTCTGCTGGGAGTCTGCCTGAAGATTCTCTCCCGCTGTCCCTCCTCTCAGCACATGCTCTCCCTTCTCTAAAATATAAATAAATCTTTATTTTATTTATTTATTTATTTGACAGAGAGAGAGAGATCACAAGTAGATAGAGCAGCTGGTGGAGAGCAGCCGGTGGAGAGAGGGGAAAACAGGCTCCCTGCTGAACACAGCCTGATGCGGGGCTTGATCTCAGGACCTGAGATCATGACCTGAGCCGAAGGCAGAGGCTTAACCCACTAAGCCACCCAGGCAGCCCATAAATAATCTATAAAAAAACGTTTATGTTCTCTTAAAAATTTGATCATTCAATAATTATCTTCTATTTGCCTCAAACCTTTTCGTATCACTAAATGAAGTAATCATGGTAACAAATATCTCAAGAGTCTTAAACCTTTAAGTTTCCAAAATTGAAATAATAAGCATTTTTTTTTTTGTCCTCCCTTTGAAAAGAGGGCACTTATTTTTTCTTCCACTTTCCTTACAGTGTCACTTTTTTTCTGCTTTAGAGTTTACAATATATCACACAAGATCAGAGTACATTCAGGAGCAGGAAAAATTACTTAAATATAAATGCTTAGATTATAATAACATGTCCTTTTTAGTTTAAATAATACAAATTTGGACTCTATCTGACCTGAGAGTTCTACTTTTTATATTAAGAAAAACATTTAGAAGAAAAACAATGTAAATAAGATTTTTTTTTAAGGTGTGGTAAGTCAACCCGTTCTTTTATTTGTTTATTTTTTAAAAGACTTTACTGATTTATTTGACAGAGAAAGAGAGCACAGGGGGAGTGGCAGGCAGAGGGAGAGGGAGAAGCAGGCTCCCCACGGAGCAGGGAGCCCAGTGTGGGGCTTGATTCCAGGACCCTGGGATCATGACCTGAGCTAAAGGCAGATGCCCAACTGAATGAGCCACCCAGGCGCTTCTATAAGTAAGATTTTAATGAGAAGAATATGAAAAGAATGTTTAGAATTCAATTCGAAGACAAAAAGGGCAGAGATGAGTAGAAAACAGCAATTTATTCTTTCCTTCATAAGCAATTTTAAGTAATCCTTAAATTGTGTGAAAATAACAAAGCACCACAATACTAGGTAACTTTACCTGACTGGGTTTATAAGGATAGTGACTGGAAAACTAGTCTGCTTCCTCCCAAGATTAAGCTGTCACCTGGGGGAAGGTGATGGCAATATAACCCAAGTTTACAAAAGGAACTTAGGAACAGACTATTGTCCCTGCTTTCCCCTTCAACTTTGAGAAATGTGAGAGACTTAAGAACTATTGTCCATGCTTTCTGTATCAAATCCCTAGAAATAGTGGTCTTTACTTACTAATCTTTTGACCAGTGATACAGTAACAAAAATCAAACAAGATAAAAGTTTATAGTGAAAAGTCTGACTCTCACCTTCACCCCCCGTCCATCATCAATCCAGTTCCCTCTCTTATACCCTGTAAGAATTTTTACTGGTTTCTCATGTGTTCTTTCAGAGATTCATCACACAGTTCTTCATTAAAACAAAGTAAGATACAAACACACACTGTAATGCTTTTCTTTGTACCAGCTATCTCAATCCAACACGACCTAAATAATGCCTGACTACACTTGCTCAGTGCCTTCATGAGCTCTTTGGCTCAAGGCTGATAGCAAAGCTTTAAAGCAAGCAGTATCTCAGATAAAGCAAAAGAATGGTGAACAAAAGAGACAACAATAGCTATAGTTAAATAGCCACAACCAACAGACATATAATCAATCTATAACCTCACCAGCAACATTAAAGCAAAAGAACTAGTTTTTAAAAATCCCTAGCACACTCTCAAATGAATAAATAAAATCTAAAAAAAAAAAAAAAAAAAAAAAAAAGAGTTGGGGGGTCACCTGGGTGGTTCAGATGGTTAAGTGTCTGCCTTCAGCTCAGGTCATGATCTCTGGGTCCTGGGATCGAGTCCCATGTCAGGCTTCCACCTTAGCAAGGAGTCTGTTTCTCCTCCCTCTGCTTCTCCCCCTGCTTGTGCTCTCTCTCTCTCCCAAATGAATAAAATCTTTAAAAATTAAATAGAAATAAATAAAAATTCCTAGCATATTACCTCTTTATTACACATCATCTACATCATAGTAAACAAATGTATGCTGAATAAATGAATAATAAATCTCCTTCAAGGCTATCTTTGAAGGTTTGGGAAAGGGTAGATGACTAGGTAGATACAGGAGAGTTAAGAAATTTTGTCCAAAATTGCCCTTTCAATGTTTAAAAGTTGCTATGACTATTTTGGAAAAGATAATCCAATGGTATGATTGTGAGTCTACAAGAAATGTGAATCTACAAGAAAATTAACTGAAAGAAAAAAAGAAAGATCTGGTCAAAATTTCCTTAGACACAGATCACTTGAAAAATGTCCTTCCCAATGTTAATATGACAAACCCTAATTATAATTAGATATTTAATACTCATGCTTACATACCATATTAGCTTTAGCCAATTCAAATTCAGACTTGTGTAGAGCTGTGTTTTTACTATATATGTTATTTTACTGTATACTACAGTCCCTTTTACAGAATCTACAGCATATTTAATCTTTCTTTGCTAAAAGAATTCCTTTTCAGTCTTTCTGACACGAGGATGTACAATACTGAATCACTACAAGACAAAACAAAAAAATCTTTAGCACACTATTAGTATGCTTAAAATTAACCTATTAGCAAGGACACAAATATATTAGGTACAACATATAACTGTGTACCCAGGCACTTGTTTTTATTATGGGCTGGAAATAAAAATAGAAGTGATAAGAACCAAATAAGTGGTACAAGCAAGAGTCATAGAAATGTAGCACAAGGACAGTATACTTGAAATAATCAGGAGACGCATTAGAGAGGCAGCTACTGAAGTGGCTCAAGGAAGTCTGGTTTCAAGAAGCACAAAATGGGGTAGGGCCTTCAGCCTGGAAAACAGTGGGGAGTCAAGACAAGAAGCTTGGTATGGTAAAATATCTAAGGCAGGGAATAGTGAACTCTGCTCCATGGGCCACATCCAGCCCCCTGCTTGTTCTTGCATAGCCTATGAACTACCAAAGATTTTTACATTTTTAAAATGATTGAAAAAAATTAAAAGAATATTTTATGACACACAAAAATTATGAAATTCCTATGTACAGTTTTATGGGTACACAGCTATACCATGTACTGTCTATGACTGCTTTTATATTATATGGCTGAGCAACAGAGACTGTGTGAATCATAAAGCCTAAAATATTTACTATCTCTGATCCTTGAGAAAGAAAGTTTGCCAACATCTTCCTTTTGGAAAGCTCATGTGGCTGAGGCACTATGAGTGAGGGATCGAGAGGACCAAGAATCCAGGGGCAAGAGTTGCATGCAGGCCACAGCAAGGATTTGGGTCTATATTTTAGTAACAGGGAAGCCATGAAAGTAAACAGGAAAGTGACAAGAAGGTCTGCATTTTAAAAAGTTAGTTCTGGTGATTATATTGTTAACCAGTATTAGAAAAGTAAGAAGGTTAGCGCAGTAAGTAGTTTAAGCAAGATAATGAACACAGTTTAGACTACAGGGCAGGCAAAGTAAAATAAGGAGGCTGGGCAAGATTATTTCTGAGATCCCTTTCAGCTCTAAAATTTTAAGAATCACAGAGGTCTCTAAATATTTCTAATTGGTATTTCCAATTATCACATACAAGTCTCAAAAATATTATACTATAAACAGCTCACCAATGGTTAGTAAATTAGAAATATGCCAAAAGAGCATAAAGCATCTAACAAGTTTAGAAATTACTGAGGAACAAACGATCCTCTCCATTAGAATGCTTTCTAAAATATGGTTTATATTTTATACTTGTTCTGGAAAGGACAAGTTTTATAAAATTTATGATTAAAGATTTATAGATCATATGTAATAAATAAACACAAACATGCTTAAATATATTTTCACTGCACTTTTCCTCCATAATGTAGCAATGAGGAAACAAAGAACATACCTGCTACATTCTAACAATGTAACTTTAAGGCGGCCTTCAGTAAGTGCCCATTGTTGTATATGGATTTGCTCTTCTTCATCTTCTTCAAATCCTGGCGAAGTTTGGAATGGAAAAAACGGCTTAAACCTGAGGAAAGTAAAGATAAGTCTAAATTTTTGGACAATGAACACCACAGTTTAAAGAGTAGTAGTAACAAAACCTACCTGAAACATAAAACAAAAACCTAATACTGCATGAGCTTTAAAAATCCAAAGCCTATCATACCTGTTCCCCTACAACTGGCAGTGGATGGTATCTCCTCTATGGCACCCAGCCCTCCTGTAGTTTTTTTTTTAGTTGTTGTTGTTGTTTTGTTTTCTTTCTTTCTTTTCTTTTTTTTTTTTTTTTTTTTGGCATCCCTTCACTGACAAGGCACGACACTTATAAAAAACAAAAAGAAAATCAAAAGACCACCATTAGGCCCTGAAACTTGGGTGGGACAGAACAGTGATTCTTTCTGGTCCAGAAGGAAAGAGTGTTTGTACAGTGTAAGATCAAAATTCAGAATACCGTGTTCCTGGAAACAATATAATTCACAGTAATTTGTACATGATAATGATTAATAACAACTAATGGTGGCAAAGGTATTCGTCAGAATTGTCTACTACTTGCCAGGCAGTGTGCTAAGAGCTTCCCAAGCTTTCTCTCATGTAATGCTCACAAACCTGGGAGGATGACAGAATTAGCTTCCCTTTCCAGACGAGAATAGTGAGTTCCCTAAGTTAAAGGATTTGTTCAATGTTACACAGTGGGTGGCAAAACCAAAATTCAAGCTAGTCTGACTCCATCAAAGCCTAAACACTTCAGTTACCTATGAATAATTCAGGCCTATATGTGCTGCTTCTTTAATACTCTGAGTTTCATGGAGACACTTCTGTTGAGTTATGAAGTATAGGCTTTAAAAACTTTAATTTGAAATATAATCCATACTCCTTCATTACAGCAAAGGACAAGGAAAACGAAGAGAAAATTGGGCTCAGGGGTGGGGAGCCTACAATTTTCAATTTACCTTACACACGGTCACCAGACACGGCAGCTTCAATGGCTTCTCACCAACCACACAGAGTAAGAGACCATCAAAGTTTTTGGTTTCATATTCAAGGTCCACCACGATTAATCTTTCTAATGGCATTTTTCCTTATGAAACCTTCTGGGGCGCCTGGGTGGCTCAGTAGGTTAAGCCTCTGCCTTAGGCTTGGGTCAAGGTCTCAGGGTCCTGGGATCAAGCCCTGCATGGGTCTCTCTCTCAAAAGGGAGCCTGCTTCCCCTGCCCCTCTCCCTGCCTGCTTCTCTGCCTACTTGTGATCTCTTTCTCAAATAAATAAATAAAATCTTAAAAAGAAAAAAAAAAAAACCTTCCTATCTAGAAAGTATAGTCACCTCATGTACCCTGAAGATATTATGCACATTCCTGCTTTCAGGCCTTTTGAACTAACTGAATGTTTTCCCTACTTCTCAAAGCCTAGCCAAATCCTAAATGCTTTCTATAATCGGCTTTAGGTCAGAGCACACACTGCTTTCACTCTTCTTTATTTTGCAGTCATTTAAATTGCTGTGCATTTATGCCTTGAAATCTCAAATGTGACTTACACTGTTTGTAACCCTCATGCACACAATCAGGACTCAAGTATGTGTTGAGCTGATTTATAAAAATCCAACACTAAAAATGAAATAAACATTTAGAATATATTACTAGCTTACTATAGTTTATACTGAAAGACATTGATAGCGGGGAGAAATACTGTTTACAGTTTCCTAATCAACAGGATCAAAGGAAAAACTTTAGGGAAAGATAAGTAGGTATATAAACAAATGTTCAGCACTTTTATCCTGCCTCTGAATTAGCGGGAAGGCAGAAAGTCCTTCTCAATTCCTGAATTTGCATTTGAAGTAATTTGATTCAACCTGGCACCGGATTTTTAAAAGGAAAAAAATTAGGAACTAAATCCATTATTACTACATTACTGTAATTGAGTGCTTGTAACACACACGTCTTATGGCTCCTACATCAATGTCACTCATAAAACATTACAAAGATCACTATACTATATACAACCAACTTTGAATATAACAATCCTGCTAAATCATAGCTGCTCTATGAATCAACTTTTCTTGTTATATATAAACTTAAAATTCAATAAAAACATTTCCCACAGGTGTGTGACTTCAAGGTTCCATGGAATTAAGTCTAACTTGATTTATTAATGCCTCTAGCAGCGTTTGCTAAAAGTGTTTATGCACAAAAGTACACTAAAATCACAAAACTAAATTCCATTTAATAATAACACACTAAGATAAAGCTATTTGTTCACCAAGCTACTAAATAAAATCCACATATTCACATTCTCTAAGGATACTTTGCTTTTCAAAACTTTTAAGTCCAAGGCTTTAAGATCCCCAAACCATAGAGCAATCTAAACAATAAGGCAGGCTACCCCTTCCTTTTACCTCCCTATCCTACCACATTATCCTTCCTCAGAATTTATAAACCTTTCCTCCTGTTAACCTATTAACTTAAAAATGTCACTGTTTCTCATTCAGGTTCCCTGAACAAGCTACTTGTACTTCCTCCTGCAGAAGCCTTAGAAATCCAACCCAGAAAGATCAACTTCTGAAATGAGAGAGCTCCACAGACCCCCTCTTCAATAAAACTGGTGGAAATTATTAAAATAAAAACAAAACCAGAAAGAAAACACGTAACGCTTCTGAAATGTCCCTAAGGGTAAACAGCAAAGGAAGGAACTTTAATTCAAGAAACTCTACAAAAATTTGGTAAGAATTTGGTGCCTACACCAAGATCGCTCCCTCCAACGAGCTCAGCAAGGAAGAGATTCTCTGTAAACTACTGCAGCCAGTGAGCGGTCTCACCCCCAGCTCCCAGCCGAAGGGAGTCACAGTGCCTTCCTAAGACCTCCTAAGAGCAAGTTCAGCAGTGTTTCTCATTCGGCCTTCTGCTACCTAGTACTGAGGCTGAATTCCAGGTAGGTCTAGTCAAGGGATGGGAGCTCCCTTCCTTGACCCTGCCCCCATCTGTGGAAAGGAGGTTTCACCTTGGGCACAGCGCCCTGATCATTTTGCTCTGGCTCATGATGCAATGGGTCTATGTCAAGAGAGGCTGCTGCACCCCCCACCTCACACCTGTTTCTAGAGTGGGGGTGTCACAGAGAAGCTTGCCACTGTTCCCACCCCCATCTCCAGAGCCCTGGCTCAAAATATTTGCTAAGGGGGCTGGAAACGGAAAGGCACACTGTAAAACATAAAAAAGCTCCTGATCTCTTTCCGAAGGAACTAAACCTAAACCTAAGCGTGCTCTTAAGAACAATGGAGGTTATGATGTCAGGCAACTGGAGGAGATTCATGGATTTAATGAAGATATAGCCTATAATAAAGGCTGCCTAGTTTACAGGAAATAAGACAGCTGGGCGATGTCTCCAGGGATCAGAACAAGTATCAAATTCAGACCTCAGAAATTATTCCTTCAAAGAAGCCATAATTTGACTGGATTAGATAGCAGAACAATATATGCCCTAGGGTACTGGTGAAAACAATAGGTACAATGGGGGTGTAGGGTAGACTTCACTAAAATAACCCAGGCAAGCACTAAAAAACAAATAAATAATAAAGCCTGAGGGGGAACCAGTGCTCAAAGTTGCTATAATATTATCTAAAATATTTAATTTCCAACAAAAATTGTGAAAAATGCAAACAATCAGGAAAGCAGATTTCTTTCTGACCCATAAAGCAGAAAACAGGCAAAACAAACTGCCAGTGAAAATGACCAGGTGTTGGATTTAACAGAAAAAGATTCAAAATAGCCATCACAAATATGTTCACAAAAAATTTTAATACCATGATTAAAGAGGTAAAGGGAGGTGTTATGCCAATGTCATATCAAATAGAGAATATCAATAAAAATATAGGAATTATGTATATTAAAAAAAAAGAAAGTGGGAATTCCAGAGCTGAAAACTAACAACTGAAATAAATTTACCAAAAGGGCTCTCAACCATAAATATGAGCTGGCAGAAGAAAAGACCTAGTGAATTTGAAGACAGAGCTACAGAGGTTATGCAAGCCAAAGAACAAAGAGAAAGAAGTATAAAGAAAAATGAACTAACCCTTAGAGAAATGTGGGAGATCATTAAGTACACCAACACACACATAATGGGAATGCCAAAGAGACGGAAGGAGAGGGGAGAGGAGGAGAGGGAGGGGAGCAGAACAAATAGTAAAAGAAATAATAGAGGCTGCCAGTAAGCCCTAAAGCCACAAATTATATGATTCCATTCATATGAAAATCCAGAATAGAGAATCTATAGAGACAGAAAGTACATGAGTACTCACGGTTGGAGTGATATGAAGGTTAGAAAGAGAATAGCTGAAGGAGAGGGGGTTTTATTTTTGAGGTGAATATCTGTGAATATACTAAAAATCATTGAATTGTAAGCTTTCAATAGGTGAATTTTATGGAATATGAATTATACCTGAATAAAACTGTAAAGAAAAGTCCCAACCCAGTTTACCTAGAAAGAATTTCTTTTTGTAGCTTTGGTATATAAATATTTGGTTAGAATTATCTGATTAAATAAGAAAAAAAGGATAAAATAACTTATAGCCCCTTTTAAGGCTTACGAAAAACAAAGATTTATTAAACAGTTACCAGATCACATTTTGACTAAAAGCCACTTATTTGCTCACTTAATCCTTACAACCACCCCAAAACTGGGCATTCTAAGGTCTAACTAGGTCTTAGAGGTCTCACAAATACTATACACTGAAGCCAAAACTGGAACTTATATTAGTCTGCTAGGTCTGCTGAAACAGAGTATCACAAACTGTGTGGCTTAAAAAATAGAAATTTATTTTCTCATAGTTCTGGAGGTGGAAAGTCCAAGGTACCGGGTTAAGGTACCAAGAGATATGGTTTCTGGTAAAGTCTCCTCCGTTTGCAGACAGGCACCTTCTTGCTGTGTCCTCTCGTGGCTTTTACTCTCTGTACACACACTCCCGATGTTTCTTCCTCTTCTTATAAGGACACTGGTCCCACTGAATTAAGGCTCCAACCTATGACCTCACTTAACCTTAATTACCTCATGAAAGGCCCTACCTCAAACACCATTACACTGAGGGTTAGGGCTTCAACACAGGAATTTTGGGGGACACAATTCAGTCCACAACAGAACTCCAATGTAACTCCTGAGCCTGGTCTATAGTTCCTGAGATTGGTTTGACTGCCACCCAGTTTTCTGCAGGAATAATGCACTAAACCTGGCCTGAAGGTACCCAGCAAGGACACTCATAGTCTCACATATATTATTGTTCTTGATCCATAAAGCAACATGGTGAAGCACAGCTGCAAACTGTTTCTTCATGTCACACAGATAAGGAAACAAGTTCAGAAGAAAAGAGACTGCTGGAGACTGCATCCTTTATTACAAAGTTGCATGAAAATAAATGCCAGCAAAATGAGGGCATAAAGCAAGAAAGAAGAAAATTATCCAGAAAACAGTGTATCCAAGTCCAGAAAGCAAGGACATCCTACACTTCGAAGACAGGTATGTGCCAAGCCATGAGATTAGTCTGGTCTGGAACAGCTGAAGAAGGCTCCAAGAAGATCTCTAGGAAATAAGGGGAATGGACAAGAGAGGCAGAAGGAATGAGAGGGGAGGTTAATTTTTTCATTTAAATCTTGAAAATTTGGCTAAGGCAATTAGGTAAAAAATAAAGAATCCAAACTTAGTTTTAGGGACATACTGCTTTGAATGGCACAAAGATTTTTAAATTAGAATATAGACAAGGAAACATAAACCTGCATATTAGGTAGCTCTGCAATAAAGAAAAAATTATACAGAGTAACAATGTAAACACACAGACTGGTCAAGGAAGACAACTCTGAACAGAACATAAATGTCATCAGTTACATAGAAATAAGCATGTAGTTCAATTTATGTATTGAAAACAATGATATAACTAGCTTAAGAGGGGTGCCTGGGTGGCTCAGTCAGTTAAATGTCTGTCTTCAGCCCAGGTCATGATTCTAGGTCCCGGGATTGAGCCCTGCATCGGGTTCCCCACTCAACAAGGAGCCTGTTTCTCCCTCTCCCTGATGCTTCCCCTACCTGTGCTCTCTCTTGTCAAATAAATAAATAAATAAAATTCATTAAAAAACAAACAAACAAACAAACAAACCTGGATTAGGAGAAGGTAGAGGGAAGGTAAGAGAGGGTTTCACCTAGCTAAATCCTTACCTACCTCGGAAAGAAGTTAATCAACAGACAATGTCTGAAATTGTTAAATCAAGAACCGCAATACAACACTGTCGAGCAACAAACCATAATTAATTAGCAAAGCTAACTTTACCAAGTCCTTACTGTATAAAAAGCATGACATTTATTAATTATTATAAGTCTATGAGATGAATACCATAATTCCCATTTTGTAGATGAGGAAATGGAGATGCAGAAGTTAAGCAGCTTGCTCAAGGTTATACAGTTAGTAAGCAGTGTAGCTTAAGTAAGAATCTAAGCAGTCAAGCTCCCAAATCTGTGTTCTTAATCAGAGCCTCTTAAAAGCTGTTAAAAACAGAAACAGTGGGGTGCCTAGGTGGCTCAGCCTCTGCCTTCGGCTCAGGTCGTGATCCCAGGGTCCTAGGATGGAGCCCCCACATTGGGCTCTCTGCTCAGCGGGGAACCTGCTTCCCTTTCTCTCTCTCTCTCTCTGCCTGCCTCTCTGCCTAATTATGATCTCTGTCTGTCAAATAAATAAATAAAATCTTAAAAAAAAAAAAACAGAAACAGTTACAAATGGTTGCTTCTGAAGAGTATGACTTAAGTGGGGAAAGTAGGGGGTTTCGGGAAGTGACTGCTGACTTTCAGTTTAAGTCCTTTTTTATTCGATTTTTAAATTATGTACATTAACTAAAATGAAAAAAAAAAAAAAAAAAACAAGTGCTGGAGAAGATGTGAAACTGCTAGTGTAGACTATCAGAACTACTCTGAAAACTCTGTGATAATATTTGCTAAACCTGAAGAGATACATAACCTGTGACCCAGCAAACCTACTCCTAGATATAGCCAGTAGAAATGCCCACAAATGTATAACAATAATCATAACAGCACTATCCAACGGTTCCTCAAAACCAGAAGGGATAAACCAAGGGATAAACTAAGGTACACAGTGGAAGACTCCACAGCAAATACAACGAACTACCACCATACACAATGACATGGATTTATTTCACAAATATACTGCTGCACTACGTAAAGAATCTAGAAAAACAATGAGTGCATACAGTATGGCTCAATTTATATAAAGTTCAAAAACAGAAAAATAAAACCAACCCTAAAGCAATGGTGGTAGATGTAAAGATAGCAGTTACTTTTAGGCACAACAGGGAGGGTAGTGACTGGTAATATTCTATTTGCTTGTTCTGAATGCTCTTCTGTTCACTTTGTATCTTCTGTTCACTTTGTAAAAATGCACTGAACTGAATTTTATAATTAGTGCACATTTTAAGGGGTTAGTTGTATTTCTATAGAAGTTTAAAAGAAATACCATGTTTAATTTAAAAATGTACATTACTTTGGTAACATTTTAAAAATATGCAGTATTTAAATTTTACACCTACAAGAGAAGCCAAGCCTTCTTCTGCGGATCTGAATCTTTTTTAATGTCTAAAACACTTTTTTTCTCTAAGATGTTTTTTCAAGAATGCTCTAGAAGCACCCTGAACGCCAGCTGGTGACATCTCCATCACATGGCAGAAGTAAAACTGTTTGCAAACACTGTGATCTTTAGAGAAAGAGGGTTTACTACAAACCCAATATAAAAATAGTCTGAGGTCTAAATCTACTCTTGACTTCAGCATGGGCTTGTGTGTCTTTGCCAAAATAATAAATCTGCTCGTTTTCAGCTCAATAAAAGGAAAAATTTACTAACAATTAGAGCAAGTAAAAAAAAAAAAAAAAAAAAAAAAAAGGCACAGCATTTCACTGCACTGCATACTTTCTATCTCTAGAAATACTCAGACCGAAGCTGGACAAGACCTTGTCAAGGAGGGTGTTATGAAAACAACACAAAAGTCAGAATCACAGAATCCCAACTCTTAGAGATTTGTTTCAAAATAATCAGGGGAGGGGAGTGTGGGGACATAGAGATGGTCAAAAGTGGCCATAAATTAATGACTGCTATGGATTACGGGGGTTTACTGAACTATTCCCTTAATTTCTGAGTAAGTTTGAAATTTTCCATAATGGAAGAATTAAAAGGGCTTTTTTTCTGCACATTAAAACAACTTCAGTTCTCTCCTCCTGTCTCCCTTCTCTTCTATACTTTTTAAATTTTTTTTTTTTTTTTTTTAGCAACGTCATTTGCTCTCACTGGTTCTCCAAGTTCTACATATTGATGCCTAAAAGTAAATTAGGCACCTTTTCTTCAAACTTGCTCCCTTCTGTTTTCTTACTGGCACTGTGGATTTCATAGACACTGGGGAACCTGCAGTTACACTCTACTCTTTCCCTTCTTACAACTATCAGTTCCACGTCCATTCCCCTCTATGGAATTGCTAAGATGTCTCTTCCACTGTTGGTTCGTGTTGCCCCCCTGGCCTGGCTCAGATTTTCACTGGTTATTAGAAGATTGTGATTTCCCAAATTAGGTTTCTTCTTCTTAAAAAGAGTATTTTTAAAATCCCAAACAAAAGCCTGCTGTTTTTTTTTTTTTTTTTTTTTTTAAATAAAAAACTACCTCATAGGACTATTACAAGACTTAGAGAATTCACACATGTGAAACACCTAGTGGAGTTCCTGTCATGTAACAGACACACAAATTCTGGTTTTCTTCCAAGTCTTATCAAACTGGCTTCCCCTTTGCCTCACTGGATCCCTAAAGATAAACATACAATGTCCTGATTCCAGTTCCTTTGCTATTTCTCCCACCAACACTATACTTCTATCCCATCCCCCTGTGTCCAAAGATAAACAAACTACCCTTTAGCTGGTCAGCTCCAATGTCATCTCATCTCTTTCCACATATGTGCTTACTTGAGAATAGAGAGACCAAAGTCAGGCATTCAGACTAGAGTCTTATTTCATGCTCAGGTATACAAACAACACTACATCCTGCCTGAGGAAGAGAGCAGAGCAATCAGCTCTCAAGAGGCAATTGGGAACTCTGTGTGGTTTTTACCTTTCAGTCCAACAGTCTTGTCTCTCTCAAATTAGGAACTAAATAATCTAAATGTGCTTCAAATTCTCCTAAACAAAATACCTAAACTAGATAAAGCAGGGGTGATCATTTTCAAAATGTTTCATTCATTATTCTTCATAATATTCTTTAAATAATGAATTCCCCTGCTGCATATAAGTATCATTACAAAACCTCAATTCACTATAACTTTTCTGGCACACATCATTATACAAAGTACGGCATACAAACACAAAACTACATACAAGCTAGAGAGAAAACAAAGTATGAGTGGTTCAAAATACTCTTAATTTTCTGTATCGGTAAACCATGAAACTATATTGCAAATTTTTAATTTTACTTAATTCGATTGATACTACATTACAAATTCATGCACCAAATTCCTCCATGTTTACCAAGGCTAGTACTGCCATATTGTTTCTCCTGAGAGACTGTTTGCCTCCTAACCATTGTGATCCCATAACTAGTCCCCCCATGGTAAGCTTCTTCCACCATTCAAATTCTACTTCAAAGTCACCTCTTCTTTATAAACTGTCCCCTCCACCTGGTATCGCTTCCTCACCTGTGTTCTAAAAGCCCTATGTGCTAATCACCCTGTTCACCTATTTCTCTTTAGCTCTCCCTCACGCCAACCTTTCCTCCCAACTAAATTGTTAGCTGCTGGAAGAAAAGAAACATACATGACAGCTATTGGAGAATAGTGGGGTAAGAGCAGACTCTAGAGCTTGAACAGTTTGGCTTGGAATCCTTTCCGCCTTGTCTTAGCAACATAACCATGGGCATACTCTGACTTTAAGCCTCAGTTTCCTCATAGGAAAAACTACAACCAGCTGGCAGAGCTGTTATAAAAATTACATTAAAGAATAAAAAGCAATCAGCATCCCTTACTCCTCAGCTTCTTTTTGACAAGGCAGTTTAAGGCACTGTTGAGCACACAAGTTTTAGAGTCAGTGCTGGGTTTTGAATTTTGTTTCTTACATCTGCTAGCTTTATGACCTTGGGCAAGCTACTTCAACTTTGAGAGCCTCAGTTTCTTCATCTTTAAAAGTAAGATAATAATTACTACCTATATTATAAGGTTACTGTAAGGATTAGACAAGATTCACATAAAGCATTAGGCACAGGGAGGTGCTCCAGAAATATTTCCTACCAAACTTTCTATTTATCTATTTTAAGGTTGGTCTCCTAGAGACATACCACAGAAACAACTCCTTCCCTTCCAAAAACAACCATTTCAGGAGTCTGCATTCACCAAGTATGATGTTCAAGGTCATAGCTGTTGGCCTTCCTTGGAGATTAGATTCCATATGGCCATGATTTCAGTCATTACACCAGTTGATTTTTTAAAAATTGTGTTCTTTCTGAGAATATCAACTTGCAAGTGCAGGGAAACTAGTAACAGCCAGCATGACTCCCTACCTCAGGCATTACTCTTCTGCCTCTCCATCATTAAGCTTTATAACTGAAGCATATATTAAAGCTGAATATAGTAAAAGACACTGACTTATGGAAACCTATGGAGAATTGTTCTATTTATGGAATTCCTAGATGTGTACCATGCTGACAGAGTCTATACTTGGGAAAGTGATTTTAATTCCTGTACTTGTAAGGAGAAAAAAGTACCCATGAATAATTATGAAACTAATAAGAATAAGGACAACAAACACAGTTATAAAAATTTCTTCCCAATCATCCACCTACACTCTACTTAATACGAAATATTCACTTTTATCCAAACTCCTAATTCTGCACAGAAGAATCAAGATCTAAAATGCCTCACAATTTTCTGATGTGGTTTTAGATATACACTATATACACTGAATAAAAGAGTGGTAACAGAGGCCACAGGTCCCTCATAATAGAACTCACCTTTGAGTTCAATGGTAACTGATATCCGATGCATGGGAGAGATACAGTGTCAAATGAGATGAACCACTCAGCAACCAAAGTAATTCTCCTGAACATATATGATAAATCTCCTGTCTTTTTATGCTCATCGCAACTCACACATGAGGGTCCCTTACCATAGCCTATGATCAATAAAAGTGAAATTCTCAGCTTTCACAAAGCAGGGGGAGAAAAGGCAGAACCATTAGAACCGTCCTCAAGTCCAAACTCCTACTCCTCTCTACCAGCTCCCCCAAAACCATACCTTTGAATAAAAGAATACAAAAATTGCTACTTTATTGATTTCTAGCATGTCTGTGAATGATAAAATACTTTTATATACATCCTTGATTCTCATGACTCATAACAATGTGTAACACTGTAAGTCTTATTTACATATGAAGAAACAAAGGATGAGGAAGTTCAAGTGGCTTTCATAATCATAACTGCAACAGATCCACTCAAACCTGTGTTCCTTATAACACCAAGATGTAAATACTATAAATCAATTGAAAATAATGTATGTATGTAATGTTCATTAAAGCTGACTCAGAGAGTGATATAAGAGGGATATCTCCTTCCCATATGGTAAAAATAAATAACATTAAAGCAGCAGTTTTTTGTATTTTGCTCACAGGACCCCTACACATTTTAAAACATTAAGGAATATAAAGGTCGACTGTTTATATGGTTTATACATGCATTTACCACAGTAGAAATTAAAAATAAACACTTTTAGGGGTGCCTGGGTGGCTCAGTTGGTTAAGCAACTTTCTTTCCAGGCTCAGGTCATAATCCTCTTCCTGGGATCAAGCCACATCCCACTGACAGCTTCCTGCTCAGCAGGGAGTCTGCTTGTCTCTCTCCCTCTGGCACCAAGGTGCCCCCCCAAATAACATTATTTTAAACAGAAGAATACACAAGCTCACATTTCATTTGCTGTCAGGGTGATAAAATCATCACACATTATGTAACTCCTGGAAAACCCCACTGTACACTTGTGAAAGAATAAGGCTAAAAAAGGCAAATAGCACTTTTTCTGAATTATTATGAGAATGGTTTTGACATAGTAGACCCGTTCCGCAAGGGTCTTGGAGATCCAAAGTGGTCCCCAAGCCACACTCTGAAAACCACTTAAGTTAGAAGGTTAACAGCTATCATGGCAATTCTTAAACTCTAAGTTCTAACCCTCTATCTTACTTTAAGTACATTGTTTCTCAGTACTAGATTAAAAGAAAAAATATCAAAGGAATTTTATTTGTTTTATTTATATTTGTTTTATTTCTTCCCTCTTAGCACTAATTCTCTTTACAGTATATAGTGCGCTGGACAAAGTTTACTTATGAAGTAAACTGAGTCTCTTCTTAAGTCTTAGTGGATGCATAAAGAGAAAACATCTTAAAGCAAAAATTATCACTTCCCAACTACGGTAAAGACATAACCAATGACCTACGTAATACAGATGTCTGATCTTAAGCCAGTTAGATGTATCAAATAGACAAAACTCCATTAGAGACATGAAGGAACAGCATAAAATCTAAACAAGAGAAATCAGGAGAAAAGTTAATTCTTTAAGGCTATATAAATGTCCAGCTTTTCCTAATTTTTTCTCTATCCAAATAAAAGTAGCACACCATATCCTGAAACATAAATGGTTTTAGTATTATCTGTATCTCTGGTTCTCTTACTAAAGTTGGAACTTACTAAATTTTTACTTACTACTGTAGTTGCACATTTGAGAGACTCTCTACATGAGACCTCTAAACAAATAAGGTAAGTGAATAATGCCACCTCAAAATTACATAATTCTCTTTTCTACGAATTTTTAAAACTTTTTATTTTCATTCAGTCTTAAAAATAACAAGTTGCATGACTTGCCTAAAAATACACTAAATCAACAAATCAATAGTAATTCTAGAAGTAAAAGAGAAATTCCCAGCCATCTAATACTGTTGTTGCAGGACAAGAGGCTGAGTTACTTTCGAAAGAAACCTTAACTGCACAAAGTATCCCCAAGGCTCCAACAATTATTACCAGAAAGCCTGGCCTAATAAATGCTTGTTGGCTGGCATGATTTTCGAAATAACAAGTCCAAATCCTAAGTCTATAGCACTAAAAAAAAAATCCAAACATTTTGAATAATTTACCCAGATATTTCAAATAAACAATTACTAAAAAAAAAAAATGGCCTATAACTTAGATTAATTGTATTCATGGGCTTTATCACAGACTGAGACTGTCAGGAATTTTCTCCTTAAATTTGATTAATTTCAACATGCCTGGACTACATAAAATCTGTGCTATCTACCACTTCAGAATTAGTAAATATAAGGACATGTGGTTTGCTACAAACGTTTAAATTTTTTCCATGTCAAACTTTAGTCCTGTTTAAAACCCAAAGTTAAAAACTTTAACTGAGGACACCTGGGTGGCTCAGTTGGTTGGATGACTGCCTTCGGCTCAGGTCATGATCCCGGAGCCCCGGGATCGAGTCCCACGTCAGACTCCCAGCTCCATGGGGAGTCTGCTTCTCTCTCTGACCTTCTCCTCGTTCATGCTCTCTCTCACTGTCTCTCTCACTGTCTCTCTCAAGTAAATAAATAAAATCTTTAAAAAAAAAAAAAAAAAAAAAAAAAAACTTTAACTGAGAACTAATGATCTTTCCAAATATTAAAATAACATCACCTGCCCTAAATCTTACAGAATATTATACTTATGATAAGAACAAAATGAGGTTTTCAGTGCATTATAAAAATGATTATCATACATTGAAATTAGTTATGACAGATGGCTCTTACTTTAGCCACAGCAAGTTTCACAGAACTAAAAGCTTTGAATTATTTACTTGCTTGACCAAATAACTAATGTAGCAAGACTGTGTAGTCAGCAACCACGATCATCCTTAGTAATGAGTAGGGGTATAACTGAGTATATATGAAAGTATATATGTGGAAAAGACAGTAAGCACACAACACAAATACCAGGTGCACTATTTAGTAGATGTTGATGTCTGCATGAAATAGGCTGTATTTAAGAACAGAACACAGTTATTTTTTAAAATACAGATTTCTGTAGCCAGCTACTAAATAGAAATATGTTCTCATTATTATTATTTAAGATTTTACAGCAAAAAACAATAGTTACTTATAATTGCAGATTATACAGGTACAATATGGGAGTTGATCCTATAGGAAACACCATTTCTAAACATACTGAGGTCATAAATACCTATTTAAATATCTGTATGCACACAAATACTTAATACAAAGGAAAAAGCCCAAACAAAACATTTTTATTGGGCTAATCACAGTATTCTTGTTTGTCTCTTTGTTAAGTAGGCTCCAGGCCGAGTGTAGAGCACAGTGAGGGGCTTGGACTCACGATCCTGAGATCAAGAGCTGGGATCAAGAGTAGATGCTTAACCAGCTGAGCCACTCAACTGACGAACCCCTAGTCTTCTGGTTTTTAAGTACATACCAATAAGGACTAATTACGCTGGGCAGAGGGACATTTCTAGCTCTTTTCTCAAAGCTATGCAAACCAAAGCACAGACATCTCAGTACTCCACCCACCATATCGTCACCTCCATTCTCCCAACAATACATGAAGAATTCATGGGCATAAATACCCAATGTTTTGATTAGAGAAGAAAAAAATACCTGTACTAACCATTCTGCTGGTTTCATGAAAATTGATAATTATGTACCAGATTAATGAAAATTAGTTTTACTATTACTCTATATCAGTCCAAGGAAAGGATCATCTATAGTTTACACCGACCTTTCCTAAGAGTGTGAAATTAAAAGCCACAGCTTCTGGAGTGTCAGAGAAAACTGCAAACACATTCGTGTTTTGTTTTTGTGGAAATGAAAGGAGAGCTGGTGCCCCTAAGGTGCCCAACAGACCTTAACTCAGCACTGTGAATTGCTGGACACTTACAATCAGCATAATCTGTGTGTGTGTGTGTGTGTGTGTGTGTGTGTGTGTGTAAAGGGAGGAGGTACTCCTCATCAATATTGATTTTATAATCAGAATTGGGTTACATATCAGCAACCTAACTTATAATGTTTTTACAACATTGTAACATAACATTATTTATAACATAACATTTTATAACTTATAATGTGTTTATAATAAAGACCTTCTACCCTTTAAAAAAAAAAAGGTTAAATATGTTACATGTATCTGTTTATGAAATTCAAAGAATTTCAAAGAATTCAGAGCTCTTTAGAATGAATTCAAAATTCCAGTACTTAAGTTACATAGCTGAGTTCACTTTGTGAAAATTTACCAAGGATACACTTAGGATTAGGATAGTTTCTATCTGCATAGACAGACACACACAGACACACACATGCACACAAACACCCACATATATATGTCAATAAAAAGTTAATAAACAAAAAAATTCTGGCATTTAAAGGGGAATGTGCTTTCTCATATAGAATAGTCAAAAGATGATATTTCAGCAGGGACATGAAAAATGATGGTGTGAGCTCTCTGGCTATCTGTGGGGAAAACATTTCTAAAGAAAAACCAGGAAAACCCTTGTGATGGGTGCATGCGTGGAGGGTGAGAACAGCCAGGAGGCCAGAATAGACTAAGTAAAAGGAAGAGTTATAGAAGATAAGGTCAAAGCTGGAGACATGACCAGGAGTGAAATAAAATGGCGAATGGGATGGGCCTATACAAACTGCCAGGAGGGATATCCATGTCATACTCTTACAAACCAATCTGCAGGGTCCCATTTATTATAATGCTCCCTCACTGTATTGTTAAGGAAAGAGGGATAGAAGATGGGAGAGGAAAAGAGAGGAACCTCCTCAGCATGCAAGAGGCCTGAATACGTATCTGAGCAGAGTTATGTGTATACGTCAAACTTAACACTGGATATATTGCGGGATGGAATTAAAAGAGAGAGGAGCACATTTTCAATTTTTTTATGTTCCTAAACACTATTTGTGCATTTGCAAAAAATACAGCAAACAAAAAACAAAAAACAACCTGAAGAAACAATCAGAAGAAAAAACTGATTATCTACAAAGATAAGGGTAGAAGATGTTTATGGTATCATTATTTATATTAGAAAAATGAAAAAAATGAGTAAGGAACTGGTTAACTTATAGCACTTCTGATCAATGTATTTCTAAGAAACTGTTAAAATAAATGAAGTGGGTATATTTGGAAAAGCAGAGATACAGTAAGTTTTAATAAAAGGGCAAGATGCTAAGAAAGGGATGATCCTGTTTTTATTAATTAATAAAAAATTATCCTATATTTAAGAAAAAGTATGGGAATTTAACCATTTTAAGATAATAAGTAGATTTCTCACTTTGATATTTCATATTTTCTATCTGAATTTTTACAACGAGCTTATCATTCCTTTAAAAGGGGAAACAAGTGTCACCTAGCAAATGTCTGACACATCTTGAGTAATGTGTCTGACAGACGTAGGATAATCAATAAATATGTATTCAATTAGTTACTAAAGGGAAGATACTTTTATTCAGCAGATATCATATATGTGGCATTTAATATTGCCAATTAGATAGATATTATTTCCATTTCCATTTTACAGATACGGAAACTGAGACTAGGGAAGATAAGGCCTCTTGTTCAAGGGCTCTTGCTTGGGAGAGTGCTAAAGGTCAGGTACATTTTACCCCCAAAGCTCTATCAACTGGGATATACAATTTAAGTACTTTCCTATAGCCTCAACCCAAAAGGATAAAATAATTTCAATAATAGTGACAGTCTCTACTTAGCACGTGTAGTTCCACTCATCTGAAGATAAATAATTAACACATATTCCTCCATTTTCACTGGTACAAGTACAGTAAGTATGTGGTTTTATACAAGTCTTAGCAATCTGACAAGAAACATTTTCAAACTAAACTTCTTTAAAACTTGTACTAATAACTAGGTAGTTGCTTTATGACTTTCCAGTGAGGTATGATGTTCTTTGATGCCATGCCAAGTGTTGGTAGGTCCTATGACTCTAGAAATGGAACAAAGGGATTTAATGGCACTTGTTTCTTGGTGACACTGTTCTGAGAAAAGAGAGAATCTGATAGGAAGAAATGTCAGGTCAATATTTAACTTCTAAACATGGTACTGAGTGGTAGAAACTCTATCTTTGAATGTTCAGTATTCTTACTGAACAACTGATTCAAAAAGCCTCTGCCTGCTATAGGGAATCTTACTAAGAGGAGAAAAAAAGAGAGAAAGAAAGAGTGACTGGTTACACTTCCTTGGATAGAGATTTTTTAGGAATGCCTGAGCCATATGAGTCCCGTATGCCTTCTAAGAAGGCCAACAAAATTAGTAAAGTGTTTAATATTTAACCATGTTAGTTTTAGTTATACTTATGGCAACAAAGTTGTATCCTTCTGTCTGTGCTTATTACTCAACTTGGAATCTAAGCACCCTGAGTATTCTATAAATTTCATGAAATCACATGAAAATTTGTTTATGCATTTTTCTGCAGAGAGCCACATTTCCCATTAGCTTTCCAAACTCCAAAAAGATAAAACGTTCAAAAAAAGTACCTTTCAACACATACGTACCTCTGCTCCTTTTTTGTAGGCATTTAAGCATAGTTTTTGTCTTGTTTTTTATTTAAACGTTTAGAACTTTTTTTTTTTTACAAAAGGCCAGACAGTAAATATTTTAGAATCTGTGAGTGCATATGATGTGTCTCACATTCTTCTTCTTCGATTAACTTTAAATGTAAAGTTTAAAAATGTAAAAACCATGCTTAACTCAAAAGGACTAACACCAGCTTATTTGAAAGTAACAGTTGTTTACTTCTACAGAAATAACACAAACTGTTTTTTTGAGAAAGTCACTAACCTCCTCTGAGTCTCAAGTTTCCACATCTGTAGATACTAAACTCTCCCACACAGTAGTTTCAAGTATTGTGGCAGCAAGTGTACAGAACTGCCCACACAGTCCTTGGCATATAGTTAGCAAACTGATTTTATTATCCTAGCCTGTGCCTCATATGATAGATCATTAGTGATATTTATAACTCAATATTAAGTGTTTGATCAGTGGGTATGCCCCTCCCATATAATTTACTTTATAATGATCGGCTTTGGTTATTTCCAGAAACTAACTGGGGTTTTCCTGGACAGCCAGCAGACATGCACGTTACTCATTAGAAACTAATAGTCTCCTCATAATTACTCTTCTTCCTTCAATGTGTGAATCGTTTCTAGGGCAGAGATTTAATTTATCAATATTTATTTTCCATCTAAAGTGTTATAAATGTCCAAATCACAAAAAAGCTTAAGAAAACCCCACTTGAAAAAAGTAAAACCAGAATTAATGGGAGTATATTTAGGTGTACCAAGGACCTAAGGTCACAAAATATTATACGACACATTCATCAGCAAAGATACTGACCTCTCCTCTTTCTGTTCCTCACAAAACGGAAGGTCTCAAATATATCCAAGATGCCATTATAATGAGGTTCAACTGTTCTGTTTTCTCCAGAAAGACTAACCAGCTTAAAAGCATGAACTACATTATAACCATTTTAATCCTTCACCACACCTACCATAACACTAGGTATGCTAGTCTTTAGGGAACAGTTATTGAAAATATGTATTTTAAAAACAATTTTATTTATCTAAGACAATGATGTTTCAATTCTGTTTATATAGATATTCATCTGAGAAGCAGGAAAACCAAAGCACAACAGATTAAAAAACTAGCTACTACTAAATCATTACTCCAGAACAGCTACAGTGATACAATAATGTCCCTATCTGTACTCTCCCAAAGTATCAAAGGTTATATTTCCTACCGATGTTAATAAGTAAAACTATAATTCCTACAATCACTAAGGAATTTGGAAGCTATTGTAAAATATTTTCCAACCTAAGACACCCTTTAAGAGTTGTCCACATAAAATGTATGGAAGAGTTAAGTGAATAAATATACTACAGGACACTTACAAATGATTTTGTCAGCTTTCAGTAGATTCACTTTGAAAGCTTTTTTTTTTTCATCTATACAGGATGGCTGGGTGGCACAGTCAGTTAAGCATCTGACTCTTGGTTTCAGCTCAGATGATGATCTCAGGGTCCTGCGATCAAGCCCTGTGTCGGGCTCACACTCAGAGCCGAGTCTGGTTGAGATTCTCTCTCCCTCTGCCCCTCCCACATATGTGCTTGCACTCTCTCTCTCTAAAACAAATAAATCTTAAAAAAAAAAAAAAACACAACTTTACTTCAAATAATCAGTAAAATGAGAAAGCTATAATTAACGGTATGAGTAAATGTTTTTCTTCCTCATCTCATAAGACAAAGAAAAAATAATTCAATTACAAACCACATTATACAGTATGAGGCTTTCCAGACCAAGCCTAATTTAGTTCTCTGAAATTAATGGTATACTTAGAGAAGACACAGGTAAATAAAAACATGTTAAGAAGCTCTACCTAACTAAATACAGTCCAGTCCTTGCCTTTGGTGGGACAGTGGTCCTCCTTGATCTCTAGTCAGCAGGAATATTCAAAAAGTTTCCACAAGTAAAGGAACAGTTATGACAAAAATAGCCATATTCAGAAGATATTCCATGAGCCTGAAGAGTGAAGTTTCCCCCAAATATTTGTTCCACGCGCACTCATCAAATTCAAAAATCAATAAGTAGATGTCTCCTTATTTGTAGATCAGAGAAGTATTTGTATATAGTTAATGACCCACTTGACATCGAAGCAAAAATCCACCACACTCAACTGAGAAACAACTACTGTGCACTTACTACCAATGTACTGCAGAGAATGGAAAATGTTTCCAAGGATTCTTAAAAAACTTCTGGTAGAATTATTTTTTTAAAAAAAATTCAACATTATATCAAAGTCTTTTATAAAATAAAATTGCTCAATGAAAGTCCCTTGAAAGATAATAATGTTTAAAGAAGGGTAATAATTATCGCCCTTTACTATCCAGTACTCCCCATTTTCACTGATTAGCAACAGTATTACTCCCTATTTAGGAAGGATCTCAAATTCATATGATGCCAGGCCAGACAACTACCATTAGCAAGTAGGTGGGGACTATAAACCGGGCATAAGAACTTCCTGCAGCTGCTACCAGACCTATTTCTCCAACCTGTTATTGCTATAAGGAATGCAGGCCTGGTGCAACAAGATTATCCAATGTCTTCGAAGAGAAGTCAGTAGTCCAAATCATGCAAAATCTTCCCTTTTAAAGTACTGGCAATTACAAAACAAACAAAAATACCGTGAGGCCGAATAAAAAGTACCTGCAAACAGAATTTGGCCTTTCAGTATGCAACCAGGGGTAAAACATAGCAATAACAGACTAGGAAGAGAAGCATCAGTAAGAATCTCAAGTAGGTGACTCCGAAATTCTAAACTTCCCCAGACTATTACTCAGATTTCATGTAATCATAAATATTAGTGGTAAACTTTCTTTCCTAAGATTAATTTTTGGGTTAATTAAAAAAAAAAACAAAACTTGGTAGCTCCCCCCCAATACTAGTACTTTAATTTACTATTTTAAAGTATACATTTTAGGGAAAAAATTCAAAACAACATTTGAGGGAGATGAACTTAGAATTATATTAATAAGACTAAATTATAATATATGGGAAATGTGTAATATAATAATTCCTTTAAAAATATTATAATGTTTTACAAACTATGTTAGTTGGATAAAATGAAGTGTTAATCATCATAATCCTTAGAAAGCAACCACTTGAACTCCTTGAATCTCTAGATTGAGACATCAGGAACTGGCATTCCTCATAGGCCACCTTCACTTTAGCAACATGAAATGGAAAAATAAATAAAGGGTGGGGAGAAGTAACAACGTTAACTGGCAAGGTATTTCTGTTATATAATAATTAAAGTGCCAAAGGATCCCAAGACTCGATAGAATTTTCTTCACTGCTTTAGCTCTAAGTAGATTAGATGGCTAAAAAGGATAAACTAGCAGACCTTCTATTTGGAAACAAAATCTGCTGGATTAAAAAAGAAATACTATGTGGGGCAGCACCCAAAGATTTAACCTTTAAAGGATCCGCTCTCAAAATTTCCAATGTAAGAAAAAAAATCTTTAGTTACACTCTTCTCAGAGTTCTCAGTTGATTTGTAAAGTTACCTCCATATATATATATATATATATATATATATATATATGTTATATTGATAGTGTACTTTTAAAAAACAAAAAACAAAATGTTAAGAACAAGCTGATAGAGTTGAATGGAAAAAGGCAGCTCTGGCTTTATCAGGGCTAGAATTCACTACATAACAGCTGTGTGACTTTAAGCAAGTTATTTAACTACTCTGAGCACTACTCCCCTGTCTATATAAAAGGGTAAACAACAGCTACTTTAATTCTCATTAAGAGAATTGTGATGCATCTTAAATGTATTTTAATTCATTCTCTTAACTGAAATCTGAATCCGCTCCACAACATCAGTAGCTTAAAATACTTCTGGCAAAAGAGCTACATAGAGAAGAGAACTCAACACTTCCTGGAGCAGCCCATTTCATCTTCACACTCCTATTATTTTCCTTTACTTCCTAAAATCAGCTGCCTAGTTACTTCAACCTTCTACTAATCAATCACATTCTAGTTAAACCATATTAAGTACTGCTAACTCAGTTCTCATTAAACTTTAGGCTCCACAATGGTTGAGGCTGTTCAGTACTGAAGCCCCAACACCTAAACAATGATAAGCACACAGCAGGTGTACAACAAACATTTGCAGATTAAGTGGTAAATTCTGTTAGTATTTACTGATTTACCACCGAAATGCCTTCTAATATAAAGAGCACAAACGTGCACATTTCTGGAGGTGACTACTTAATGTCTGAGGTTTAAAATTTGAACTATCATACATAACCAACACAGGCTGTTTTTAAAAAAATCTCTTTGGACATAGTAAATGAAAGCAATTTTGCTGTATGTTAAATGGTGATGCTATTCAATGATAAAGTTCCTTCAAAGCAATAAAACCCACTAATGTCTCCATACCTGCTATTCATAATTTCCTTCAGATTTAATTGAATTCCAAGTCTACATTAAAAAACAAAACAAAACAAGAACCCTCAAAATGATACCCAACCTAATTGCCACCTAATTGTTCTTTGCAGAATAATCAATTCTGCAAATAACCCCGCAAATAAGAGCATACTCAAATTTTATTACCTGAAAGTTACCCAGAAAACAGAATACCAAAATCTGTAATTTTTTCTCATTACTTTCCTAGCAACACATTACTATAAATAAACATCTTACTGGTTAGATACCAGAACTCATTTATAATTTAGTCACTTACATTCCAAAGCTTGAAGCGTAGGTTTCGCAAAGTATGTTGTTCTTCACAGAATGGGAAATCAAACATAGTGAACAACCAGTTCACCACCCTCTGCAAATCTATGGAACTATATCCATTATAAAGTAAATTTCTCCTGCCACTCAACAGTTTTAAGCTTTCACTCTATGCTATTAGCCTAAACAAAACATAATTAGGAAGGCCTATCTGCCACATACACAAGTCAATAACCCAAATATAAAATATCTCTGGATTACCTGGGTCACTGTTGTTTGACACTTTGGTAGAAAATTAGTGATCCAGAAATATGCAACTAGAGGACACTAGGTAAGGCAAACACCAGACTGACACACTTCTATAAGGAAGGACAAATCCAAGAGTCAAGCATTTTAATGAACAGAAAATTAGAGGACTGAAAGTGACATAAGAAATTCAGCTGATTTTGAAGAAACAGCCATGTAGGACCCTTTCCACTCCAACAATTCAGACTAAAGTAGATGAAGCCCCATCCCTACAAAACTTCCTTTTCCGTTCAAACAAACAAACAAGCCACCCAAAACCAAAAACCCTGGACCATTAATCAAAACAGTATACTCAATGAAAATGAAGCCATCACATACAGGAGAGCTTTAGAAAGTTGCAATCACTACCCATCATTAACATCCCATCTGCAGGCTGATCTCAGGTACTGTGTGAGAAACTCGCAGCCAGAGCCGACACACCAAGGGCAGCATCTAAGTCTGTGCTACAGAACCTACCCCAAAGGGGAAGATGACATTAACACAAAACCTACAGAGAACTACCACAGGTAGAGGCTCCCAACCGGCTTTCAATTCGCTGTGGGAAGTATTCCTTTACAACGCATACTGCATCTCTGCCCTGAAAGTTGCCCAAGCACCAACTGCAAAAGTGGCCTGCAGTTGCAAAATACAACAGCCTCGGGCTCCCCACACTTCTTTCCCATGCCTGTACTTTGGGTCCGGCAACAATTTCTCAACGTGGTCAAGGTGATGCTGCAAAACCGCCCTCAATGCCGCAACCACAGACAGGACCCGTTTCTCACCAGTCCCAAAGCCGACTAGGGGGGCCGGCCGCCCTGCCACTTTCAACGTGCTGCTCCTACCCACGCCGACAGCACCCTGAGTGCCCACGAACACGCGAGAAGGCTTCTGGCTCATCCTGATGCCCTCTGGCAGCGACGAATGTATGCGCTACTCGCCTCCCTTCCCGGGTAGTGTCCCGCCAGGGTTGGGGAGATCCCTGGAAAAGCAAAGGCTGGGGAGGAGCCTCTGCCCTTCCCATTGCACGCAGGCGGCAGCACCCCGCCCAGGCCCGGATCCCCCGCGCCTAGGTCCCCGCGCCCGAGGGGTGTCCTTCCCTCACCTCCCTCCCTCTCACCTGATCTTGTAACTGGGGAGAGTGTGCTTGCGCTTGATGATCTTCTTGAGCTGGTTGACGATGATGGAGGTGAGCTGGGGCATAGGTCGCCCTTCAAACTGGGAGCGCACCTCAAAGTCGATCAGCGGGTCCTCCACGAAGGAGAAGAACCAGTGGGTGAAGGGCACGCGCGTGAGGACGAAGCGCAGCCTCCCCACGACCCGGGACAGCTTGACGAACAGGTAGGCGGACTTGCCGAAGACCAGGTCCACGTCGATGGCCAGGTGGAAGCCCCCGTTGTACTCCACCTCCGCCTCGAAGGCCAGCTCCTCGGGGGAGGTGGCGGGCAGAGTCTCCCCCTCGGGGCCGTCCGACTCCCCGCTGGCCGAGGGCACCACCGGCCGCAGGAGGCGGATGGTCTTGATGAAGGGCACCGTCTCGCCCAGGAACACGTCCCGCAGACTCAGCCCCTCCAGCAGGCGCCCGGCCGTCTTGGTCTGCAGCAGCTCCTCGAACTCCACCTTGATCTTCTTGGTGACCCAGCGGCGAGCCAGTGCGGTGTCCCGCAGCTCCCGGAACAGGAACAGGATGGTGGCGTTGAGGAAGTAGCAGGTCTCCCGCGTCGGCGGGGCGGGGGTCTCGAGGGCCGGGGCCGGGGTCGCGCCGCCCTCGGGGGGCCCGCCGGAGGGCTCCTCAGCCCCGCCGCCGCCATAAAGGTACTCCCTCAGGGCCAGGCCCGGCACCGGCTTGATGTAGCGGAAGCTGTCGCCCGCGCGGGCCGCCTCGTCCGGCGGCGGCTCGGGCTGTTTGCGGTACAGCAGCAAGAACTGGGTGAGGAGCGTGAGGAAGGAGCCCAGCACTGCCGACGCCAGAATCATGAGCAGCAGCCCCATCCCGGCACCGCCTCCGCCCGGGCCGCCCGGGCCCCCGCTCCCGCGCCCACAGCACCGCTCTCTTCACGTCGCCGCCCCCGCTGCCTCCATCTTGAGGACATCGGGCGGCGGGGTTGGGGCAGGCGGCTCCCTGGGCCTCGTTCGGCGGCTCCCGCAGGCGCGGTGCGACGCCCGAGCCCGCAGCGGCCCGCAACTCCTCAGACACTCCGGGACGCGGCTGCTGTGGCGGCGGCAGCCGCGACGGCGGCGGCGGGGCGGAGGGGGCGGAACGGCACGCCCTCCGGCCTGTGCTCATTGGACGAACGGCGCGTGACGTCAGGGGCGTGCTCGCTCCCGGCGGTGTCGCCTGGCATTCTGCGCCCGGGCGCGCGCACGCGGGTCCCTCTTCACCTCCCGGGCGCCCTTCCAGCCCCGCCCCCCACGCCAACATTCCATTCCCCCGCGGTCCACGTGGCTGTCACTTCTGGAGTAGCCGACGGGATCCGGGGAGATAACTGGGGCCGCTGTTGGAGGATAAGGAGGCCGGGCGTAGGTGGTGTGGCGCGTTCCTGATCCCGGTCCTCCCGTTACCTTCTGACGCGCCTGCTCCCCACCCCCCTTTGGCCGCGGTCCCTGCCTGTTACCTCTGCTGCAGTGTGGTTCTTCCACTCGCACCCCTGAGAGATGGGCTGGCAGCGGCTTTCCCTGCAGGGCAGCGCCGCAGAGGAGCTGAGCCGGCCGTTCGGAGACACCCCAAGCCGAGGACAGGACTGAGCTGCCTCAGAGACCGCCGTCGCCGACCGACCGTCAGTCCAGCCAGCAGACGCTCTGCGTCTGCGAAGGGTGGGCCTGGGAAGGAGGGACGGAGAAGAACGGCGTAAGATGCAAACGAACTTTACCAGCAAAGTGGCTACTCGAGATTTAAATGAGAAGGTAGTAAAAGAGCCGGGAGGAGCCGGGCTGATGAGTGAGATGAATTTGCCAGATGATGAGAAGATGAATGGTGGCTCACCGTCCGGCTCTTGCAGTGTGTGCCAAGTCCATCTTAGAAGACTTAGCCCCCACCCATTTTACAGATGCACACACTGGCACAGAGAGGCAAAGAAGTTGCCTAGGGTCACACAGTGGAGGCTGGTTTGTCTAAAACTAACTCCCAAGCCCTTCGTTACTAATCTGTACCGTGACCACGAAATTGCTAGAGTTGGAAGGGGGTTTCCTGGTTCCCTGGTGCACAGAAAGTGTGAGCTGGGGAGGAGGGTCAGGAAGAACTTGGGATTTTGCACAGGGTAGCACCTGAACCAAAGCCACAGAGTTAATGAATCCAGTTTGCCCAGAACAGTGTTGACTCTCATGTCCTCTGGCTACTTGGTTGTTACATCATAAATGCTTATGTGGCTCTTGCCGCTTGGACACCACAACAATTCTACCTCTAGTCCTACAGAGGTCAGACAGATGTTCCCTACTTAAAAGTCAGGAGGACCTTCAGTGGCCCTAAGGGCCAGGGCACCGCCTCTCTCTCTGGCCCTGGAAGATCTTCAAGCTAGCGATCGTCTCAAATCTGGGTGATTCTAGAACAAAGACAGCGTTGCATCCCATTTTAACCCAGCTGGAGCAGGCACAGAACTTTGGAACCAGGCCTTACTCCTGTCCAGGTGAGACGAGAATGGCTCCTTTACTGGGAGAATGTCAGACAGGTGCTGGCTGAGGAGCTGGACTTAAACCCCATACTCCACATGCTATGGAAGTCCAAGGCCCTGTTAAGATTTCTGGGAACTCCGGCAATGTCTTTACTTGTGATTGCCTTTGACTCCTGGCTTCTGCTTCAGGACTCCTGTCTCAGTTCTACATGGTTTCAACCCAAATGGGAATTGTAGACTTTATCTCAGTTTTGACCCAAAAACCTTATTCATAACTCATGTGCCATGGTGTGGCACTCTATCTCACAGGCTCCTCCCTCCTCTCCCATCTTCCTGTCCCTTCTCACCCCTCAGATTGTCTCTGGAAATCCTGAATCTTCTCAATCCATTTTACAGAGTCCCTCCATTCCCCAGCAAAACTTGTCACTCCAAATCCATGAAGGAGCTCAGCATGCCTTTTGGGAAGATAAAAAAAAAAAAAATGTTTCCCTGTTGTTAAAAATGGCTAACACTTACTAAACACCTCTAATGATTTTATTAATTACAGTGTTATCATAAATAAAAATATTTCTAGAGAACAGTCTGTGTGCCAGGCTCAGTGTTAAACATCTTATGTGCCTTATTCCTTTTAAAAATCAAAATGTTTGGGGTGCCTGGGTGGTTCGGTTGGTTAAGTGTCCCTGCTCTTGATTTCTGCTCAGGTCATGATCTCTGCGTTGTGAGATCATGGGACTCTGCGCTGGATGTGGAGCCTGCTTAAGATTCTCTCTCTCTTTCTCCCTCTGCCCCTCCCCCACTGTATGTGTGTGCTCTTGGGTTCTCTTTCTGTCTCTAACAACAATAATAACATCAAAATGTCCATAAGTGTTGGCCTTATCCAGGTCTGGGGTAACGAGTCTTGCCCCTGACTTGCTGACCCCATCACAACCTACTTGGCCAACCTACTCCATGTCGCGCCCTGCAAAGGTTTACCAGCTTGGGACCTTTGTTTCTTTTGCCTTTTATTTTGCTAGGTCATTTAGCCAACCCAGGGTTTCTTAACCTCTGCAATATCGCTGTTTGGAGCGAGAAGGTCCTCTACTATGGGGGCTGTCCTGTGCCTTGCAGGAGGTGATGTTGTGCTAATAGAAGCTTATTATTTGTAATGGAATTCCCTGGAAGAACATAAATTCAGCAACCTTTTAAAAAAAATCAATCCTAGTTCATAGAAACTCAAAAGTCTAAGAACCTTTGGCCCCAGCTCTGAAAATCTATGATTATGAGTCGGTTTTTGAAGGAAGGAGTTGCATTTAGCCTGCCTGCTGACCTTTTAATGAGTTTTAAGTGACATCATTGAAATTAAGCTGCCCCAACAGACTTCATGGGAAGTATCCATTTCGTGGGTAAAGGAGGTTGAATCCTGCAAGACGGGATGCTTCTAAGACTAGCATCCTCACCAACTAGAGAGAGGCATGGACCACTTTCGCTGTTCAAGTCTGAATTCTTTATACTGAACACCAAACATGATGAGAAAGCCAAAGCAGGTGAATATGGAGAATTTGTGAGTAGCATAAAATATGAATTTGATAAAAAATGATGTAAAATGACTCAATATCACAAAATGGGGGGGGGGAAGCAGAGAGAAATTTAGAATGATACATTACACCATTTTAGAATGATACATCACACCATTCTGTGAACTGTCACAGAATTCAGTGACTGTGCTTCAGCATCCAATGTGTGCCCGGCTTGGGGTCTGGAATGAATCGGACAGAGTCCCGGAGTCCCAGAATCCCAGAGTCCCAGCTCTCAGGGCTGCCAGGGCCTGGTGGAAGAAGACACATACCGACATAACTGATGTGAAGAGATGGAACCCAGTGCACTGTCAGAACAGAGCCTTACCAGTTCTGGGATGGGGAGAGTAAATCACAAGGAGGAGAAACTGCCCCAAGCTCACTTGACTGAAGTTGGATTCATGTAAACAATACTGGGGAAGCCCCAGGAACTCAGCTTCAAGATGCTCAGCTCTTGTGGGGCTCTCTCAGAAACCTAGGACAGAGAGGGCTGTTTCTCTAGCTCGTTTTCTCTCGCCCTACCTACCCGGTACCATGTTGCTACACCTCTCTGCAAGTCTCTGCCATTTTCCTCCACAAGGCTCCCAACTGCCCCATAACCTCAGCATGTAGACAGCTTAGGAAGACACCAGCTCTGCACCTAGATCTAGAGGGTCCTATGTTCCTGGTGCCTAATGTGTCCTTCTGTTTCAATATCAAGCATTGGGAGAGAAAAACCCAGAAAGGACTATACCAATCCAATCATTTATACCCAAGGAGCTTGCCTCTTCTGGTTGGTGGTGTGTCAAGCAACTTAGCCAAGAAAGTGGAGAGGACTGAGAATGACAATTCTAGTCCAATAGGGGGTGAACAGTTCATTCTGGCTGAAGAATTTTTGTTGGCCTTTGATGACTAGGAGGGCATTCTAATCAGAAGGAGGCCAAAGCTCAGAAGCTGGAAATCCAGCAGTTTAGAGAAATTGGGACCAGGATGGCTGGAGAGTGGTGTAAATAATTCTAGTGCAGGGAGGTGAGGTGGTGGAGGTGAGATGGTAAAGCAGGCTTGAGCTGAATTAGGGAGAGTTTGAATGTCAAAGCAAGTTTAGATTCTGTTTTTCAGTCTTTGTAAAGTCTCCAAAGACTTTTATGCCAAGACCATGGCATTTTCCTTTTTCTTTCCATTATCTCTACCTGCAGAACCTCAGCCAATTCAACTACTTCCTCCGCTCTGCATCTTTAAATTTACGATCTTCATTCTTACCAGTTCTGGGATGGGGAGAGTAAATCACAAGGAGGAGAAACTGAGCATTTTTCAAAGCAACTGAGCATTTTTCTCCATCACCATACCCGGTATCTGCTTGGCACCAATGCTCATTTCTAGTTGGTTCAGAATTCAGGTAAGGCGGAGAAGTGTTATTGATCTCTAAAAATCTCTGCATTATTTTGGACCCCAAGTGATTCAATAGGATTCAACTTCATTCTCCTTGTGCTCCCCTTCTGTTTTTGTTTGTTTGGGTTTGATTTTTATGGCTCCTCCTCCTCCTCTAGCCTATAGAGTTTGGAGTGACTCCACAATTCTCTACTTGGCCCTCTTCTATTTTTACTCCACATCCTTTACCTGAATGATGACCAGTTCTGGAGACTTCAACTCACACCTCTCCAACCACCCTTCTCTCCTGCCTATTCTCAAGATGTCTTCATCTCAACTTGATCAAAACTGAAGGTCTCCTCTCTGGCAGACACTGCTGGTTGCCTGCCTGTTGTCTTTCTCCCCTTCTTTCTCAATAAGAGAACTCCCATTTTATCACAAATGACAATGCACCTAGATAAAAGACTCCTATTCCCCAGTCTCCCTTATGCTTGGATGTGTCCACATGACTAATTTCTGATCTGTATGAAGTATGGGGTGAGGTCCTTCTGGAAGTCTCTCAAAGGGAATTGACTCAGCTGTAAGCGATACTATTTTGCTCTCCTCTCTTGTTCCATCTTCTGGCTGTCTGAAATAAAGTCAAGATTTGGGGAGCTCCAGCAGTTCTTCTGGACCTTGAGATAAGTTTGATGATGGAAGCCATCTGCTAAAAGATGGCAAAGCAGACAGATGCGTGGGTCCTTGATGACTTCTTGGAACTACCAGAGCAGCCTTGGGTTTTCTGTAGCATTCAGTCAAATGGAATACTAATGGCTTCACCTTACAACCAGCCTTCTCAAGCTGGCTCTTCCTCTGTGTTCCCTACCATTCACCCACATGTTCAAACTTTACTTGCCCTCCTTACTCTCTTATGTTCTTTATACCCCTTAGTATATCTCAGATGTGTCTCCCTGTCTCCCTATCACTAGAGCCCATTTCTTGCCCCCTTCCTCTCACTTGCCATGACTTTACTTCTTCAGTTATGCCCTACCCAGTCACTCTGCCCATCGTGCGTCCTATAACTTGTCGTTATAGTGATCTTTTCCAGGACAAATCTGATCCTGTCCCTTTGTTGTTAAGATTTCTCCAATGGCTCCCCAAAGCCATATTAATAGAAATGCCCCTCTTTCATCAAGCACACTGTAACTGGGAAGCATTGAGCTTTAGAAGCATTGACATTCTCTCAATTGCCTTTTGGGGTAGGTAGTATCATATCCAGTTTATGGGTGAGAAAACAGACATTTAATGCAGATGAGGTACTAAGGATCGCTAAGTGAAAGAGCAGAGATTTGGACAAGCTGATTAACCTCCAGCCTTTCATTTTAGGGCAGCACCCCTTTTAGGATGCCCTCCAAACTCATGAGCAAGGTCAACAAGTGGCTTTTGTGATCTGGCCTTGGCTTATACTTCAGCTTCTTTTTTCACCACTCCAGAAGTAGAATTTGAAGATACTATTGACAAATTTGGTTCCATTTAAATCCAGGAAAGTAAATTTATAATAAACTTTGTTAGGGGTACAAAATGTTTAGACGATGTAAACTTTAATGTGCCTACTTTTCAAACTTCTGATGTATTTTCAGCTAGTTTAAAGTTCTGGAATACATTAGCCATTACAAATACATAAAAATGGGGCAACTGGTCAGTTAAGCAGTTGACTCTTGATCTCCGCTCAGGTCTTGATCTCAGGGTTGTGAGTTCAAACCCTGCATTGGGGTCCATGCTGGGCGTAGAACCTACTTAAAAAAACAAAAAACATAAAAATGTATATGCAGGGATTCACATTTTTCCTTTTGTCCTCGGCTCCACTATATTTTGGCATGTCATTGTCAAGGCAGTCTTTATTTTAAATCTTAATATTTTGCTTATCATAGATTTCATATTAATTTTTACTTTTTAAATGTTATACTAAATGTTGTTTATCTTGAAGATTGGGTTTTTGGCACCCCCTTAAGTTTTGTGCCCAAGGCGAATGCCTAATCCTGGCTGTGTTCATTAGCCATATGAAATCCCATTTGCAGGCTCCTGAACACACAATGACCTTACTTTCCTTAGTTTTGTCATTCTTGCCTAGCACACTGTAGGTACTCAATGAATATTCGTGAGTATGTGAATAGAGACGCCTGGGTGGCTCAGTTGGTTAAGTGTCTTCCTTCAGCTCAGGTTATGATCCCAGAGTCCTGGGATCGAGTTCCACATCGGGCTCCCTGCTCAGTAGAGAGTCTGGTTCTCGCTCTCCCTCTATCCCTTCCTCCTCCCTGCTAATGCTTGCTCTCTTTCTCTCTCTCTCTCTCTCTAAATAAATAAGTAAATAAATAAAATGTGAATGAATGTTTTTCCTCCTGACCTTAACACCTTTTCCTCTGCCTGCCCATTGCCTGAATAACTCTTTCTTGGGCTCTTTTTAGACTGAACTGCAGTATCACCACCACCAGGAAGCTTTCCTGGACTGTCCACACCCCCTTCACCACCTCTAAACTGGTTAGAAGCTTTTCTGTTGCCTTCAGTGCACTTGGAGCGCAGCATGGATAAAGCATTTCTTGCTATGTTCTGAGGTACTTGTTCAGAATCAAAGTCTGCCTGTGAGCTTTTTGAAAACAAAGACCATCATGGCTTTCTTTCTTTTATTTTTTTTGTCTCTGTATCCCCAGCCCCCAGATCACCTAGGAGGATCATGCTCAGAGGACGGAGGGAGAGAGGGAGGACTGGAGGGAGAGAAGAATGGATGAGTGAATGCAATCCTTTTAAAGACATAACCAGTAACAGGCTGCAAGGTGGATTGTACTGAAGGAGAGCAAGACTTATGAGGAACTTTTGCCTGAATCAAGGCAAGAGTTGATCAGGGATTAGACTGAGGCCATGAGAGTGGGTTGGATTTAAGAGACATTTTAGGCGAAGAGTCAATGGAATTTGGTTGGCAATTAAGCGACTGGAGAGGTACTCAAAAGCAACTGAGGTTTCACCATTGGGTGAGTAGGAAGATGTGGGTTCTGGGAATGGACGGGTAATGCAGGAGGAACAAACCGGAAGCCTGTCACTACTTGAAGGCATTGGCCCAGAGAATGGAGAGATTGCCTATTAGCAGATTCTTATTGGATAGATGAGGCTTAATCAGCATTTACCCGCTCCTAAATTGTTCTCCACAGCCTTTCCACTTCCACTTTCCTTTTCCTTTCCACTTATCGCCTGATGCTTCTCTGGTCTGGGCCACTGTCCTCTCTCACGGAAGTTCGTGCCACTGCCTCCTATCTGGTCTACCTACTTTCAGGTTTCCTCCCTTTCCTTCACTTACTACTCTGCAGCCAAGCCAAATTGAGCTACTCCCTGCTTAAAGTCTTTCAACAGCTCTCCACAGGCTTCTGGGTGAAGTGTTAATTCCCGAGTGCAATCCCTTAGGCCTGTCCCCATCTAGCCCTTGCCTCAGGATTCCACGCCATCCCTAACACTCTCCCTGCTCATGGCTGTGCAACAGGCTAACTGCATTTGTTGTGATTCTTCCTTGAGCCTTGCTCTTTCTCTTATCTCCGGGCCTTTGCACATGCTACTTCTTCCACCTGAAGCTCTCTCTCTTTTCTGTTTGCAGGGCACCACTACCTTTCAAGTCTAGACTTGAACATTCCTCTCTAGAACTTCCTCTGGCCCTAACTTACTTAGGCTTGGCCCCAGCTGTATGCTCCTAAAATACCCTGTTCTTGCCTTATTCACATGCTTGTGGCAGAAACTGCTAGCTGCCTCTCCAAAATCCATTCATTCCTCCATTCATTCCAAAGAAGTATTTGAGGGGTGCCTGGGTGGCCCACTTCGAAGGGCGTGCAACTCTTGATCCTGGGATCATGAGTTTGAGCCCCACGTTGGGTGTGGAGATCATGTAAATAAATAAATAATAAAAAGAAAAAAACAAGAATTTGAGAGCAGCAAATAGTTCAGCTTAAAAAAAAAATCGGGATTTCTCAAACTGCCTAGCAAAAAAGAGCTATTGGCTGTGCTCCTCTGGCAAAATGGAAAGGTGACCTTGGGAGAAAATAACAGGTTGTAGCAGCAAGAGGCTTAGTGATGGTAAGTCCTTGAGACCTGCCAGGAGATCCAGACTCCCTGTTTGGAGGTCATTGTGACTGCTGGGCCCCCAGGCCACACTCACCTCTTCTCTGTTTATATTCATTCCTTAGGTAACTTATTCAGCCTCATGGCTTTAAATATTATCCATATGCCTCTGCTTCCAGATGTATTGATTCAGTCTGGACCTCTCCACTGAACTCCTTTAGGGAACCCATATATCCAAAAGCCTAGCAGACATCTCCACTTGGGTGTGGGTGTGGAATGACTCACTGTGTGTAAAACGGAGCTGATGTTCACCCCACACTAGTTCCTTGGGGAGGCCTCACCATCTTAGTTAATGGCACCTCTGTTCTTCCAGTTGCTCAGGCCGAAAAGCCTTATGTTGTCCTTGACACCTTTTCTTTGTAGCCATGTGTGCTCTGTTAACAAAAATCTTTTGGTTCTACCTCCAAATATATTTGGAATTTAACCACTGCCTTAAAAAAAAATAAGATTTATTATTTTAGGGAGAGAGCGTGTGAGCAGGGGAAAGGACAAGGGAGAGAGTGAGAAGCAGACTCCCCACTTAGTGCAGAGCCCCATGCAGAGGTCCATCTCATGACCCTGAGATCATGACCTGAGCCCAAATCAAGAGCCGATGCCGAACCGACTGAGCCACCAAGTTCCCAGGAATTCTACCACTTGTTAACACATTTGCCATCCTGGTTCCAGCATCATGTGGGGCCTGGATTATTGGAGTGATCTCCTCCCTGGCATGTCTGCTTCTGCCCTTACCACCCCAATGTCTGTGCAAACACTGAAACCAAAGCAACTGTAGAAAAGCACAAATCCAATCGTGTCACTCACCTGCTCAAAAGCACTAGTGGTTCCTGGGGTGGCAGAAAGAGGGTCTCCCCAAAGATGTCCCTGTCCTAATCCCCAGAATTTATAAGTATGTTGTGTTACATGGCAAAGAGGAATCAATGTTGCAACTGAAATTAACATTGCTGATCAGCTGACCTTAAAATAGGGAGATTATTCTGGATTATCCAGTTGTGCCCAGTGTAATCACAGGAGTTTTTCAAAATGGAAGATAGAGGCAGAAGGGAAATCGAAGTGATGTAATGTGAGAAAGACTCAACCACCATTACTGGCTTAGAAGGTGGTAGAAGGGGGCTAGAAGCAAGGAATGGGACAGCTGCCAGAAGCTGCAAAAGAAAAAAAAAAAAATTCTCCCCTAGAGTTTCCAGAAACTCCATAATTTCAGTCCAATGAGATCTGCTGGAAGTCAGGCTTTTCACCTCCAGAACTCTAAGGTAATAAATTAGTGTTGTTTCAATCCATAAATTCATGGTCATTTGTTACAGCAGCCATAAGAAACTAATACAGTTCCCTCTCTCATGCAAGAGAAAAGTCAAAGTCCAAAGCTGCAGATGACCTAGTCCTTGTTACCTCGCAAGCCTCATCTCCCACTTTGTACCTTACTCACTCCTCAGCCACACTTCCCTCTTGCTCCAGGCTCACAGCTTTGTGGCATGAATGAATGATTTTGAAATCCATCATTTTCCAGAAGAAAAAGAGGAGAGGCAGTTTGCCCACGGTGCCCCAGCAGGGACTTGAACCCAGCATGCCTGCCCAGCTACCAGCAGGGAGCTATTTCTGTTGTGTTTAACTTTGACTTCGGCTTCCTCCCCAGAAAGTCTTGTGGTTTTATCTCCCCTGGCCACCTACCAAAGTGTTTAAACTCTCAACGAGGGAAGCTTTATGTTGGTCATATTGTTCCTTGCCAGAAGAGTGGCTCATTTTTTGCTGTGTGAAATTCAGCGACAGAAACATTTTCCCTTTAAAAGGCAGAGGAAGAAATGTCCAGGACCTCAGATTCTACTGATCAATACAGGCCAATTTCTTAGGAGGAGAAGACAAGCTTGGCTCTTTTCAGCCAACTGGGTTTACTGTATGGAGCCCTGTTTATGCCCCAGGGATATAGAGAGTGAGTTTCATGGAAAACTGGACAAATTGCTAAGGGTTGTTGGCAATTTCAATCTGAGTGCAAAACGGCCTTTCTCTTTTGCCAACCTGGTATTTATATTTCCAAATGAGAAAGTGTGATGGGCTAGCTTGTAGCCACCTAGTGAAGGGCCTCCACTGGCCGGCTGTGCTGAGTCACCCCAGAGCTGATCAATGTCCTAGTGTTCGGCCAATACATGCTGCAGTCTGTTGCGGGACTCATTTCTGGTCTGGTCAGCTCTGGCCACAAGGGCAGAGGCAACTTCTCCTATAAAGCTTGTGGGTACGACCCAAGCAAATAGAACAGCCTCTTCTGTTGTTTGGGGCTCTGTTTTTGTCTGCCCAGCACTCCTTTCTTTTGGGAACCCCCACTTTTAGGTGGTTCTCCTGGAGTTCTCAGTTCCTTACCCCTGATCACAAGGATAGACACGTGACCCATGTCTGGGCCTTTGCAACAGTGACTGTTCTAGAAAGGTTGAACATGGATTGAAGCAGGGCCCATTAGAACCCAAACCCAAGAAGAATGTATAGACTATAGGAAGGAGACTTTTCTTTCTGCCTGGGGTGGCTAATCTTGGGAGAACATGAATCTGGAGTGGCCCAGTAGAGAATACTTGTTTGTGCAGGAAGCTAAGCGTAATCAGGCAAAGATGAGAAGTAAATAGAGAGTTGGTTCCTGAGGTGAGGAATCCCAGTTCAAGTATTGAGGAAGCTTCAAGTTTGTGGTGGTCAAATGGTCTGAATGTTTAAAAATTAGAAATTGATGGGACGTAGTTGGTTGAGCATCTGCCTTCGGCTCAGGTCATGATCCCAGTGTCCTGGGATGGAGTCCCACATCGGGTCCTTGCTCAGTGGGGGTCTGCTTCTCCCCCTGCTTGTGTTCTCTCTCTCTCTGTCAAACCAGTAAAATCTTCTTAAAAAATCAAAAACAAAAAATATATAAAAATTAGAAATCAAGCTTTTATTTGTTGTCTACATGGACAAATCTAGCCTCATAATGGCAATTTTTTTTAATTGGAAAACTATAGTTTTTATATGACTAAAAATTGGCAAAATATGAAGATAACTGAATTTAATTATTGTGCATGTGCTACTTATGGTCCATGATAACTGGATGAAAGATAAAATAAAAACCCATTTTAGGAATTACCAGATATTCCCTAAAAATCACTAGTTAGGTAATTATATAAAAATATACACATAGTTTATGTGCCATTGATAATAATGATCTAAAGGATTAAAAAGAGGATATAATTATCCTCAGAGTATCGAACTGAACATATTGCCATCAAAAATGTAAATGAAGATAAATATAACAGTAAGAATTAAATATTTTAAAAGAAAACTTATTTTGTAAAACACAAAAATAGTAACATTAAAAGGTAAAGCAGAAATTATAATCATGAGCAAAGAATTATCAATAAAATTGTTTAAATCAAGTTGCAGTTTTTGACATTTGTCCAAAAATGGAATAAAATCTTAATATTTTTACAAAAATAAAACTATTCCTTCTAGGGAGACAAACCATAAGTGACTCTTAATCTCACAAAACAAACTGAGGGTTGCTGGGGGGAGGGGGGTTGGGAGAAGGGGGTGGGATTATGGACATTGGGGAGGGTATGTGCTTTGGTGAGTGCTGTGAAGTGTGTAAACCTGGTGATTCACAGACCTGTACCCCTGGGGATAAAAATATATGTTTATAAAAAAAAAATAAAAAAAACCCAACTATTCCCAATTCTAACATCCATTCTCTTAACTTTGTTGCTGGTGTAAATAATCAGTATCACATGTCTCTCATGTTATGCCTAGACTTACAAATATATTTCAGAGTCATATAAATTGTTTAGTACTACAGTACATTCTCAGCTGCCCGTGTGCACTTTTGTTGTGATTTTGCTAATTCATGAGTTTTTTAGGAACTGCAGTTAAGACACAGGTAAAAGGAAAATAAAAAGAGGGGTGCTAGGACGGCTCAGTCAGTTAAGTGACTGACTTAATTTTTGCTCTGGTCATGATCTCAAGGTAGCATTTTGCGTGAAGTCCGCTTGTGGCTCCTTCTCTCTCCTCTGCTGCATTCCTCTCTCTCCCCTCCCCTCTCTAACATAAATAAATAAAATCTAAAAAAAAAAAAAAAAGAAAGAAAGAAAGAAAGAAAATACTCACCATTACAAGGAATGACATTGTGCTCTACAAAAAATCTACTCAATTCAGGCTGAGAGGAAGAAATCGACAAGTCAGTTAATTTCTCTTTTCTATTACTAAGGGCTCCTACCACTTTAGTCCTCTGCTCATGCTGAAGCAGTATCCATTTCTGATGTTTGCAGCAGCAACTTAAAGCCTTCATGGCCTTTGGACCCAGTAGCCTTTGTTTTGAGGACAAAGGCAAAAAATGTAAAAAGATTTTTCCCTGGGCCCTGACCAGTATTGGCTCCAAGAGTGGATATTTATATTTAGAGGTAGTGATATGCTTGTGTTGAGCCCTGAATCCCAAGTGACAGAGTCACATACACGCTCTTTAATGTGTGTGTGTGTGTGTGTGTGTGTGTGAGAAATAACGTGGGGTCCTCTAGGGCATGGCCTCTCTTCTCCTGCCCAGCTCTAAGAATGGATGGAAAGGAATTCCCTGGATGGTGGACTGATAGGTCATCTGGGGTCCGTGCATTGTAAGGAAGACTTCCGCCTATCCCCTAAGAATCCCTGGGATGAATGGAGCCTTAGAAGGCGATCTGGAGCCAAGAACAGGTAGGGCACCTCTTGCCTGTTTTGTCTCTTGCTTCCCACCACACCTGAGAAGAATGGGGTTCTTCAGTTAGGCATACTCAATCGGACTCTGCACTCCATGTGCTCTTGCTAAGCAGCCATACCGCTCACTTGTTGAGGAACAAAATACTTAGAGATCAAATGTTTGGGGGCACTTGGTTGGCTCAGTTGGTTGAGCGTTCAACTCTTGGTCTCAGCTCAGGTCATGATCTCAGGGTTGTGTGATGGAGCCCTGTGTCTGGCTCCCGGCCCAGCAGAGAGTCTGCTTGGGATTCTCTCTCTTTCCCTCTGCTCCTCCCCCCGATATAAATAAATAAATCTTTTAAAAAGGAAATCAAATATTTTAATGCCATATTTCCTAATTGATAGCTGAGTTTCAGCAAGTGCTTTATTTAACAAGTAATTGTAGGGAACAAGGGCCCGCTGACCCAGAATGTGACACCTTGACATACTAATTATTTAATTTTGTTTTCTTAAAGGTTTTATTTATTTGAGAGAGAGAGAGAGAGAGACCACACATGAGCTTAGGGGTGGGGAGAGAGGGGGGAGAAGCAGAAGGAGAAATAGGCTCCCTGCTCATGCGAGTCAAGTCCCAGGACATGACCGAAGGCAGATGCTTAATGACTGAGCCACCCAGGTGCCCCATATCCTGATTATTTTAAATAAAAGTTATTTAAGAGGCAGCCTGGGTAAGAAGGACACTCAGACTCACCTCTGTCCTACTGAAAACAGGAAACAAATTTCCTGTGTGAAAGTTCCCCTCCCTGCACCAAGAGGTAAAGAGCCATCCTGATGTCCAGAGATAGGGAATTTAGAACTGAGAAGGCTCTTTAAACAAACCTTGTCACTTTTTACTAATTTACTACCCCAGCCCAAATTCCGTTTAAAATTCCTTACTAATCGAAGCTCTGGAGGTTGTTTTCTTTGTCCTGTCAATTCCTCCTCCCTGTCTCTTTGTCTAAAAAGTGTAAAGACTGCCTGTCTTGGTCATTTCTCTAGGTCTCAATTTCACTATTGGGCCTCTGTGCATTTGCAATAAGGCTGCCTTTTTTTTTTTTTTTTTCTCTCTCCTGTTAATGTTTCATGTAAATTTAATTCTTAGTTCAGCTGGGAGAGGATAAAAAGTAGAGTAAGAATTTTTCCTTGCCTACATAACTTAATAATAAACACATCAAAATAAAACAGAACTCATGAGTGGATAAGCTACTGATCTACAAAAAAATGACAACACTATTTTGTTTTCAAGTCAGGAAAAAATTGCTAGGATGTATTGCTCGTAAGTGCCTACTAAGAGTCTTTTAAAATAAAGGTACTCTTAATGGACACCCTACTGTAGAATAAGCCTTTAAATAAAAACAGAGATAAATACAGAATTCCCATTTTACAGAGAGCAAATGAGGCACAGAGAGACCAAGCACGTTGCACAAGGTCACACAGCTATTAAGGGTCAGGGGTGGTAATCCAAGCCAGGTTCATCTGTGTCCGGATTCTGACCTGGTGACCACCATGGCATATCAGCTATCTGCTCCCTTTCACCTCACATCCAGAAGAACCAAATAATCAACATCAGCAAAGAAAAATTTGGGAGGGCCCCTGACCAAGCATCTTTCTTTGTCTTACTCTTCAGATTCCCCCCCAAAACAATAAGTCTTATTATGACTATGCAACAGCTAAGCATGTGTTAAAGTGTTGGGTTATAAGATGTGAAGCAACACTTGCTGACTTATGCTTTCCTATTGGGTAACACCTGACCATGAACTCTGGATTACCTCTTCCCTCCAACTCCAGAATGTTGACTTGTCTTATCTCACTTTTGAAAAACCAGCGAAATTTACAAGGTCACTACGAGTCGAAAAAGTGCCAACAGGGCCCTGATCAGGAAGATGAGGAAACACATTGGAGTGCTATGAAGATATTTACAATATGTTTGCCTTTTGCCAATATTGTTACGATTAATGAGATTTTGGCTTGACTGAGATATTTTCGCATACCGTAAAATTCACCTGTTGAAAGTGTATGGCTGGTTGGTTTTTAATGCATTCAGAGTTGTGTTACCATCACAATAATATAATTTAAGACATTGCAATACCCTAAAGTGAAACCCCATACCCATTTGCAATTATGCCCCATTTCCTCCCACCCCTGCCCTAGGCAACCACTATTCCTTTTCTATCTTTACATATTTGCTTGATCTGAGTATTTCATGTGAAATAAATCATATGTGGTTTGTTTTTTGTTACTGGCTTCTTACACTTAGCCTGATGCTTTCAAGATTCATTTGTTATAGCTCAGCACTTCATTCTTTTTTATGGTCAAATAATACCCCATTGCACGGATATACAGTTGGCGTTACGCAGTTGTCAGCTGTTAGACGTTTCAATCATTTCTACTTTTTGGTGTGATGAATAGTGCTGCTATGAGCGTTTGTGTACAAGTTTTTGTACGAACATATATTTCCATTTGTCTTAGACATATGTTTATGAGTTCGATAGCTGGGTCATACGGTAGCTCTGTGTTCAACCTTTTGAGGACCTGCTAGACTCTTTATAAAGCAGTCGTGTCATTTTACATTCCCAACAGCAGTGTGTGAGTGTTCCAATTTCTCTACCTGTTCACCATTATTCGTTGTCCTGATTTCAGTCATCTTAGTGGCTGTGAAATAGTATCTCATTATGGCTTTTATGTGCATTTCCTTAATGTCTAATAATGATCTTCTTTGCAGAAATATCAGCACAAAATTTTTGCCTATTTTAAATCAGATTACTTATCTTTATTAAGTCGTAGGAATTCTGGATGCCAGTCTTTCCCCAGATAGATGATTTGCAAAATATTTTCTCTCATGCTGTGAGTTTTCTTTTCACTTTCTTGATGGTGCCCTTTGAACCATAAAAGTTTCTAGTTCTGGAGAAGTTGAATTTATCCATTTTTTTCCTCTGTTGCTTATGCTTTTGGTGTCATATCTAAAAAATCATTACCTAACCCCATGTCATAAAGATTAACTCTTATGTTTTCTTCCAGAAATTTTATGGTTTTTAGCTGTTACATTTAGGTCTATAAGTCCATCTTGAATTAATTTTTGTGTAAGGTGTGGGGTAGGTGTTCACCATTCTTTGCATATCGATACCAGTTGTCCATTTTTTGAAAAGACTGTTCTTTCCCCCACGGAACTGTCTTGTATTCTTTTTTAAAAAATCAATTGACCATAATGTGGGACTTTATTTCTGGACGTTAAATTCTACTCTATTGATCTAGATCTCTGTCCTTATGCAACTCCCACCCTGTCTTGATTACTGCCGTTTTGCTGATTTTGAAATCAGGAAGTGTGAGTCCTCCAAATGATCTCTTTCAAGAACATTTTGGCTCTTCTGGGTCCCTTGCATTTTCATACGAATTTTAGGATCATCTTGTCAATTTCTGTCATGCAGTAAAAAAAGTATTTTTCCTTTTCCTTGTTCCTTTTCCTTTTCTTTGTTACTTTTTATATTTATTCGGAGTGATTTCTCTGTTTCATCGTTTCCTTAGCTTCCTAAGTACTTAACACTAATCAAACACTTCTCTCTCTGCCAGTTATCTCCACTGCCTCTCAGTACGTTCGTTCACATCATCTTCTTGAAAGTATCCATACCAGGGCCTTCTGGTGGGCTCCGATCAGAACTAGTCACGCTCTACATCCACAGGGTCACCCAGAGTCCTGTCCCAACCAGCCTCTTAGATTGCCTTCACCTCTCCTACTCTGGATCTCCTTTTTCCCCATCTTTCATGTCTTTCTCTTTACTCCCTCATTTTGATGAAGCACATTTCTAGGACCTTCCGAAGACGCTGTGTGGGAGATAAAATTTTGAGAACTTTCATATATGAAAATGTCTCTATTTTGTCCTCATACTTGATTAATGTTTTAACGGGGTAGAGAAATAATTTTCTTTCACAATTTGGAAGATATTGCTCCATTCTATTATGGTGTTGTTTATAGGAAATCATAGGTTATTTTTACTGTTTATTTGCATGTGACCTGCTTTTCCCCCCTGGGAGCCTATAGGATCTTCTCTTTGCTCCTGGAGTTCTGAAATGTTACACTAATGTGATCAGAAAGAGTTTATTTTCATCCTTTGTGCTCAATACTCCTAGGCTTTCAACCAAAAGCATGTCCTTCAGACGACGGCTTCCTTCCCTTAAGTTTCTTTGTTTTCTCTTCCTGGAACTCCTGTTACTCAGATATTGGAACTCCTTGTGTGCTCGACTAATTTTCTCCCCCTTTCCCTGTAACTTTATAAATTCTTTTTGCTTTTCTCCTCTCAATTTTATCTTCTCAAGAGTGCTTCTCCATTTTATCTTCCAAACTTTCCGCTAAGGTTCTAATTTCTGACTCGGTGCTTTTAATTTCTCAGAGATTTTTCCTCCTGTCCTTTGAATACTTCTCCTCCCCCATTTTAATAGACTCCAGTTCTCATATCATGATTGTGATATCTTCTTACTCTCTGAGTTAGGGTCATTTTTGAAGTTGTCTTCTCTCTTCATAGTTCCCCTCAAGTTTTTTTGTTTGTTTTGTTACTATTCATTTTAGGCCCTACTTTTATTGATTTTTATTTTTTTTTAAAGATTTTATTTATTTATTTGACAGATAGAGATCACAAGTAGGCAGAGAGGCAGGCAGAGAGAGAGAGAGAGGGGAGGAAGCAGGCTCCCTGCTGAGCAGAGAGCCTGACTCAGGGCTTGATCCCAGGACCCTGAGACCCTAACCTGAGCCGAAGGCAGAGGCTTTAACCAACTAAGCCACTGAGGCACCCCAAGGCCCTACTTTTATATTAAAGCCTTTTTTCAGCAGCCAGGTAATCCTTGGCTATCTGCACACATTTAAGAGAGGTGGGCAAAAAAGCTGATGGGATCGTTGAGTGTGCTGGGAGCCTTGCGGATTTTGAGATTTGCTATAGGCTGGTCTGAGTCAGCCATTCTCAGGGTAATTGCTTATATTGTCTCTTTTTCTTTTTATTTCCATTTCTTTCTTTTTTTGAGAGAGAGAGACCACACACATAAGCATGGCTGGGGGACAGGAACAGAGGGAGAGAGAGAAAGAGAATCCTAAGCAGGTTCTATGCCCAGTGCAGAGCCCGACATGGGGCTCAGTCTCACCATCTTGAATTCATGACCTGAGCCGAAACCAAGAATAAGACATCCAACCAACTGAGCGACCCAGGTGCCCTGCTTATGTTGCTTCTTTAGACATTTTGTCTGGGGAAAGTCAGATTCTTCAGAGAATGCTCTTTGGTTCTCTTCCCTTGAAGGTAAAGACCAGAATGTCAGGGTTCTGGGCACTGAATGAATGCAGAAATCAGGAGGAATCTTGTAAATTGGTGTGCATGCATTTATTAATGATCCATGTTTTTACTACAGCATTCCTGCCCTCTGCTGTGTTCTACTCCTTCAAGGTTTACAGCCCCAGTCTTCTGCCGGTGGCTGGGGGGTGGGGTGCGCGGCAGTTAGCGGAATTGTGGACTGATAGAAGAAACTATTTCTCAAACAGCTTTCAAGCAGTCCTCCTCACTTTAAAAAAATATATATTTTATTTATTTATTTATTTGACAGAGAGAGATCACAAGTAGGCAGAGAGGCAGGCAGGGTATGGGGGGACGCAGGGTCCCTGCTGAGCAGAGAGCTCCATGCGGGGCTCCATGCAGGCTTGATGCGGGCTTGATGCGAGGCTCGATCCCAGGACTCTGAGATCATGACCTGAGCCAAAGACAGAGATTTAACTCACGGAGCCACCCAGGTGCCCCAGTCCTTCTCATTTTAATCTCCCCACCTTCACCCTCATTTCTGGTATTATTGATGCCACCACTTGCTGAGTTTTTTGAATTTTCTTCCTATATTCTATTCTGTTGTGTTGGCTCTTAGCTTTCCCCACTGCCAGCTTAGCACTTGGCTTCTCTCTGCCTTTTAAGTTATCTGTCTGCTTTCCAGAATTTTTATGTTGTCTTCCAGCCTGCTCTACCTGTCCTTGTGGGTTTAGGTCTAAATAAAAAAATACAAAATACAAAATAAATCTCTTAAAGCAGTTTTCAATGAGGTTTGAAGAGGAAGCAAATTAGATGCCTTGGGTCAATCCATTATCTTAGCCTGGGAATCTGATAACCATTTATTTTTCCAAATACCAAATGAAAAGTGGGTAAGGGTAGTAGAGGCTTATCTTCTCTTCATACTCCCTTTTCTCCTTGGATTTCATTGCTCTGGCTTCCCAACTTACATCTTAAATCTTTATTCTTGGTTTTCTCTGCTGCCTCCTCTTCCTCTCTCTGTGTCCTCTCCATAATAGGGACCACCAGATTTGGGGCCTCAGTACTCATCTCTGGCCTCTGCATCCTTCAGGTCCTCCAAAGCCCTCATCTCTATATGGTCTTGCAAGACCCTGCTTTCCAAGCTGCTCCTTGACCCCGTCACTGTGTCTCATTTCCTTGATTGTCTCCTTCATAGCCCTCATCACTTTCCGAAATGGTTTATCAACTTATTTATTCTCTATCTTTCAGCAGAATGCAGACTTCATCCATGAGGGCAGGAATTGCTTCTGTCTTGTTCACTGCTGCAACAAACAGTATCTACCAGATACCTAATAGGTTCTCATAATATTACCTGAATCACTGAGTGAAAGATCTGGGCTCTCCCTACATTTCTTCACCTTCGTCTTACATGTCTTCCCTCTCTGTTCCTATGCTCCTCATGTCTAACCATGAGTAGTACACTGAATACTAAGACTTTATACCTCAGGGCCTTTGCATAAGCAGTTCTCTCATAATGGAGCGCACTTGCCTTCCTGCCAGACTCGCCCTTCATTCTTGAAGATGCTCTATCCCCTCCCCAGGCATTCAGTACATACTTCTGTCCTTGACTGTCACTCTACAGGGTCCTTTAATTAGCTGGTACACCTGTCACTCCAACTAGACTGTGCTTCTAGAAGGCAGAGACTCTATCTTAGCTGTTTTTATTATTCCAGACACAGGAATTCAAAGTGTGTTGAATGAATGGTTTACACACATCTCGTATATGTGAACTCGTGTGGGTAGAAGGGCACACTCCAGCTTCCAACCATTGGCTTTGAAAGGCAGACCTGTGTGCATGCTTTTCTCGTACAAACTAAACAAGAGCTTTGACCATTATTGGATTCATTGACAAGTAATGGTGTATTAAGAGCCTTGTCAGGGTTATACAGACGTATTTAAAAGAAGTCCATTTGAGGACCTGAACGCATTGATCAAATAAACCAATGATGGTCAAAACTCTTTTCCTGGAAGTCTGTAGGAATGGACCTAGATGCCCATTCAACCCCCAAGGAAATTCTGTTCTCATTTGTACTGACGCTACTTTCCTCAAACCACACTTGGGCCCATTACACCCTCTGATACCTTTGGATCAATTAGTGGAAGACGCTCATGTCTTTCAAATGTTTTTACCCTCACTGTCTCACTTCCTGTCTCAGACCAAAATAGCTCTGGCCTGGAGACAATTTATAAGCTGGATGAGAACAGCAGTCCTGGCCAGTTTAGACCACATGCATTTTTATAGTCTATAGTTCCCATCAGAGTGAGAATAATTAAGACTCTAGACGGATGAGTATATGGTTCTTCCCACAGAATTGCTTAGCTAGGCAGCCCTTTTTTCTTCCACGTTCCTCAGTGACCTCAAATATTTATGGGGTTGGAGATCAGGGGTGGAGCCCTTTCTTAAAGAAGAGAAGCCAAATTGAGTGTGACCAAGAACGCTTCCCCACCCCCACACTTCACTCTCTTTTCATGTATCCTAATGAACAAAACCAACACATAATTCCAAAGTAAAGTGAAGGTTAGGGATCTTCGACTCTGAAACTGTTTCACAGGTCTTTACTTCACAAAGGACCCTTCAAAGGATTTCCTATTCCTTTTAACCACAAGGCCACTCCCAAAGGCCGCGCACAGCCCCCCTTTATTTCAGAGCTCAGCGGTCATAGTAAAGCTTGAACGAACTGCGCTCTGGTTGTGAAATCGAGAATTCTCATGCCCTCCGCTTCAGTCATAAACTTTTTAACGAAAGCGCTCCTGAGTGCTCATTCGCCTGTCAAAACCACAAAGTTTCGGAAGCGACTTTAGAGCCACAATCTGTTAGAGGCAACAAAAATGAACAAAACGTTTCACTTAGGAGAAGGCTGCTTGAAGAGAGGCGGGAAGGGCCCTAGTCGCACCCCCTCCGACTCCCCTCTGCAGCCAGTCAGTGCTCCTCCTCCTCCTCCCAAGGGGGCAGAGAGAGGCCAGCAGCCTTGCTCTGACGGAGTTTCCTTCACCTGGAAATATAAAGAGAGCGACCACTTCCAAAGGGTTTTTTTTTTTGTCAAATAACTTCAGGAAATCAGTCTGATTTTCCTCCCGCAGATCTGGAAACCTCCAATACGCTCATATGCGCTGGAATTCTCAGTGGAGAACGTGGGGTGCGGACTTCCCTCGCGCCAGTGGATCAGGGAACGCTTTCTTTCCAGACCCTCTCTTTTCCGGGTTTGTGTTCTGTGGAACACACTTTGGGAGACGCTGCCTGACCAACTTTACAAGAGTCTGATTCTGGGTCTGCACATGAATTCATGCTCCTTTATCCCGACACGGGCATGCTCTTCTCAAAGAACAATCACTTTTCAAGAAGGAGGGATGTTTGTGCTGCTCAGAGCATCTGTGGTCCGATTCCTGCTGTTTGGCAGAAGCTAAGCCATATCCTTCCATGTAGTTTTACAGTAATAAAGGAGATATTTTATTTTTTTTAAAGGTTTTATTTATATATTTGATAGAGACACAGTGAGAGGGGGAACACAGGCAGGGGGAGTGGGAGAGGCAGAAGCAGGCCACCCGCTGAGCAGACAGCCTGATGTGGGGCTTGATCCCAGGACACTGGGTCAGGTCATGATCTGAAGGCAGATGCTTAAAGACAGTCACCCAGGGCACCCCAAAGGTGATATTTTCATTTCCATCTGTTGAAGCCCTGTATCTCTCAAAGTGTTCAAAACTCAGGCAGAATTTCATTTATTGGGCTCATTAAAACCTCATCAAGACTCATTAAACTGGCGTCCCTCCAGACACATTTTGGAAACCGCTGCTGTAGGTTAATGGGGGGACCGCCACAGAGCAGAAAGCAAAAGAAAAGCAGGACCCAATCAGGAGCTGATCGAGGTGAGGGAGACCTGACCGAGCCTAGGAAAGACATGCTGGAGCCCTGATCCAGGGCAGTGATGATTCGAGGAGAAAGGAAGCCACGGAGGGTGTAGAAAGGAGGGCAGGACTTGACGGCTCATGGCCCTGGGCAGAGGGGAGCTGAGGACGGCATCCTGATGGCCACCTTGAGTTACCGTGGGGTTGGAGCTGAAGGAAGAGGAATAATTGGGGGAAGGTTGGTGGTGAGCTTTAGCTGAGCTGCGTGTCCTCAGCTCGGAGCGGGAGAGGAGGAGTAAGGAGGACAGAAACTCTGAGTCTGGGGTGACGCTTTGGAAAGGAAATCCTTTCCTGGGATTGGGGCGGAAAATTGGGAAGACGAAACATGTGCCAAGAGAAGCCTCCTCTTGGCACTTCCCAGCCAGACCAATAGCTGAGGAAGTGATATTAGTGACTTTGCAAGCAAGAAGAGATTCTAGGGGCGCCTGGACACCTCAGCCGGTTAAGTGTCTGCCTTCAGCTCAGGTCATGGTCCCAGGATCCTGGGATCGAGCCCCGGGTCAGGCTCCCTGCTCAGTGGGGAGTGTGTTTCTCCCTCTCCCTGCTCATGCTCAGTCTCTCTCTCTCCCTCTCTCTTTCAAATGGATGAATAAAATCTTTGGGGGATTAAAAACAGATTCTAATTCAGGAGGTACTTTCTGACCTTATGTTTATACCTGCTCCTCTGGTGCTACCTGTGTCTTATTTCTGGAAATTATTCTGAACAGATCTGTAGAGGCTCATGCCCCTTGGCCCTAACCTGCAAGAATATGTTGTCCCACTGACTCAGCAGGTTATGTTTGCCGGAGACCCCGGCTAAGCACGAGAAGCCTTCATCTCATTTCTGTACCCTCTGTCTCACAGAGGAGCTACAAAGATCAAATGAGACGACAAATAGGAAGCAGCAAACACCGCTTGGCACAGTCTAGGTCTGTCCTCATCCTTCTGATATCCACAGCCCTCAAATGGGCCGGGCTGCCCAAAGTGTCACCTTAATAGGGAAAAACGTCAACTTGATCCCAGACCAACTTGGGTATGAGTTCTGGGAGTAACAATTCTGCCCTCAGAACACCACGGTGAGGATTCAGTGTGATTCCTCATGAAGAGCCAAGTACAGAGCCTGGTACATAACATGTGCTCGATTCACGACAGTAACCGTGTAATTATATTATCATTAATAAAGGTCCAAAAAGAGGCTAAAGAAGACAGTCACTTCAGACTTGATGGACTAAGGCTTAACTCCAACTCCAGATTTTCAAAACCAAAATGTCATGAAACACTTTTCACACACAAAAAAGGGAACTTGCTTTTTATTTGCGTATGTATCCTTGAGGCTTTACGAAGAGTCTGTGTTGTGTGCTGTGTATCCGCTGGTCACCCACACTTTGCACAGCTCATCAGGAATACCTAGTACGTTAGCACGTTACAAGGTAGGGTGAGGTGAGTGGTGACCCCCCCACACAAAGATATGTCCAAGTCGTAATCCCCAGTGCCAAAAGCGTGACCACATTTAGAAAAAGGGATTTTGCAGGTGCAATTAAGTTAAGGATCTTGGGATGAAGTCATCCTGGATTAAACAAGTGTGCCCCAAATCCAATGACAATTGTCCCTAGGGGAGAAGATGCAGGGAGAAGGGAAGAAGGCCCTGGAAAGGTGGAAGCAGAGGTTGAAGGGACACAGCCACAAGGCACAGAATGTCAGGAGCCACCAGAAGCTGAAGGAAGCAAAGATTCTCCCTTCGAGGCTTGGAGGGAGTGTGGCTCTGCTGACACCTTTCCAAACTTCTGGCTCCCAGGCTTGTGGTAATGTGTGATGGCAGCCACAGGAAACGGACACATGGAGGACAGAAATACACTCGGGCTAACTTTGGCAACAGGAATGGTGGAGAGAGGGCACCTGTCAGGAGGACATGGGGGCTATTGTGGGTTCCGAGGACAGGAAGTTCAGGCTGGCCTCATGAGGATGGAGGACCAGGATGCAGAAAGGCGGGAGTAGAGGGACTCTCTCTCCACTCCTGTCATCTTCTCTCTCAGCCTGCAGGCTGGCTCTCTCTGGTTCTCCGTGCATGTGGCCAAAACCATCCCCGTCAACCTGACCTGTCCTCGGAGCACATTTGAAGCATCTGATGCACCAACATGTGTCTCCGTGGCTTGATTCTAAATGGCGGGGACAGAATCTCTCAGCCCGGGTCCAAATCAACTCTTGCCCAGGGGTGAGATCCTGTGTTTCAGGGGCCCTCATTTGAGGGTAAGGGGGCTGCTGGCCAATACCCTGGGAGGTTTTTATTTGAATGCCAAAGACAGTGTGAAGGACAGACAACTTCCATCTATCCACCAACTTGATAGGTCAGAGAGATTCTGACCTTCTTTCCAGATCTTCCTTTCTGCATTTAGACAATGTTCTGAGCCTTCAACCTTCTGTCTCCTCAAACCCCTTTCTCTGGCGTAACCACATCATATTATTGGGGCGGGGGGAAGGGAGCGGGAGAAAAGCTGTCCATTAGATTCTCTTCCTGCTTGAAACATGAGGTTAATCTTCTGGAACAAAAGCATTATTGATTTTTATCTATTGTAGTCTTCTCCTGAAACAACAAATGTGTGCTACTATTAGTAAACTATTTGGCTTGTTTTGGACTCAAATCTCAATTTTTTAAAATTCCTGTTTATTATTTTTCTCATGTTGTCTTGGAAAGGCTCCTTTGGGCCAAGTGGCACAGGAGGGATTTGGAGGTTGAAGGACTTTGCTCACAAGGCTTTTGATCCCCACAGCAAAGCTTCAGACCAAACAGAAGTCCAAGCCAGGCAGGAGTGTGGAGTCTGGAGAAATGGGGTCTGCGGAGATTCCCATTCCTTGACCTTCATTCACGACCCAGAGGGAATTAGTTGAGTGCATCCTAGGGGTTGGACATCAAGCCAGAGCCATTGCAGACTATGCCAAGGTCATGGAGGAAAAGGACCTGGCCCGTGACAGTGAATAACTCAGGCAGTTAGCCTGAGGGGTCAGGGAAAGGCTTCTCCAGGGGAGGCACATTTCCAGAGATCTGAAGGGTGAGTGGGTGGTTAACCAGGGGAAGCTGATGGGGGTGGGGAGGCGGGCGATCTTCCAGGCGAAGAGAACCCTGCGTGCAGATACTTATTATGCCATCTAGCTAGAAACCCGTCAACTGTAAATGAGAGATCTGCATACACACGCGGACCCACGGACTCATGTGGATGGCGACATCAGGCAGTGATGCTCTAGTTCTTTGCTGTTGGCGGGGGCCAGAGGCTGCATGAGGTTCCCACCACGTCTCTGACCCCGTGCAGGTCTCCCCAGAGTGTGGTCAGAGACTCCGGCCTCCCTGGCCCCCTTGAGGGCCCCCAGAGGTCTCGGTGTCCGCATCATCTAGAGTGTATCAAGGAGCTTGCAGGGTAAAGGAGCCCAGACAGACAAGAAACAGGAGATTCTATAAGAAAGAAAATGCTGAAAGCAGGAACCAATTCGTTTTCTTTCATCTCGTCTCTAGAGGGAGAAGAGGGAATCGGGGGTGTGGGGAGACGCCTACCTGGGATTCTCCCATTGGGCGTCCGCCAGTCCTCCAGAACGGGCCCCCTGGAGGAGTGAGTTTCTCACCCCCGGAGCAGCAATCATGTTGGGAAAAGCAGAGGACGTGAGTAGGGAGCCCGTGGCTTCTCCCCAGGATCCTCTCTTGACCACTCATCATGGGCCACTCCTTCTTGCAAGTCCTGGGAGCCTGGATGCTTCTCTCTCTCACGGCAGCTTTAGAGTGCCTCTCTCCCCCTCGCTCTCTGTCTGTCCGACCCCTGGATGCTGTGCTTCTCAAGGGACAGGGTCTCTCCCCGTGTTTGTTGTGTGCCTAGCACCCGGCATTCACGTGCAAAGCATTCGATCAATATTTATTAAAGGAATGAATACATGGCCCTTATTAATTTTCGACTACACTTTAGTCCTCAAACATTCTAAAGCTGAACCATGTTGCTTAGAAATAGATTGGGGGAGGCGGGTGCCCGGTTGGCTCAGTCGGTTAAGGATTCAGCTCTTGGTTCTGGCTCAGGTCCTGATCTCAGTGTTTGGGATCCTGCTCAGCACAGAGTCTGCTTGGGATTCTCTCCCTTTCTTTCTTCCTTCCTTTTTTTCTTCTTTTTAAGATTTTATTTTTTATTTGAGACAGACAGAGAGAGAGACAGAGCACAAGCAGAGGGAGCGGCAGGAAGAGGGAGAAGCAGGCTCCTCGCCGAGGAAGGAGCCCGATGGGGGACTCGATCTCCCTGGGATCATGACCTGAGCCGAAGGCAGACGGTTGAACAACTGAGCCACCCACACACCCCAGATTCTCTCCCTTTCTTTCTCCCTTTCCCTCTCCCTCTGCCTCTGCTCCTCACCCTCTGCTCTCCCCCTCCCATCCCCCACCATTCATGCACAGGAGGAAAATAAATAAATAAATAAATACCTTTAAAAAATGAAATAGATGAGTGGGACTCAATGACGGGTATTGTTCGCACTGCCTTGGACTTGGTAGGTGCTCAGGAACTCAACGGTGACTTAGCAGCTCGGTGATTATAAACATTTCCATGCTAATGCTCTGGGACTCACAGGTAGCACAGCTCCTTTCTTACTGGCACTGATTTTGTGACAAAGTAGCCCTTGGGGGTAGCGTTCACACGCCCTTGAACGATTTACTACAGGGAGGCCCAGATGTCCGGTGGCCCTTCTCTCTGTACACAGGAGTGTACACGTCTGCCCTTCGATGAAAGATAGGACATAGGCTTTCGAGTCCCCTTCCTAACACCTGTAGGTCAGGACAGCTGGTTTCTCTACGGGTATGCGTGCGTGCCCGCATGCGTGTGTGCGTGCGTTTGTGCATGTGTTCGGAAACAAAAGTTGTACATTGTTCAGCAAAGGCCGTTGGGTTCCTGTATCTCCTCCTTGCATAATAAGTGCTGTCAGTTATGGCAGACAAGGGTGGCAGAGGGTGGCAGCTTGCCAGGATGGTCTGTGACATTTGGATAAACAAGCATCAATATTTATCAGAGCTGCTTCTGTGTGCTTCCTCAGCTGCCGGAACGGGGAGCCCTCCCTGGGCTTGTATATAGTTTTCTGCTTGTGAGATAAATGTTTGGGGCCATTAAGGGGGAAAAATATTTGTACTCCGCTCCCCAGTTACGTAGGCTAATTTACTGCATGAGGAGGCCTTGTAGTTCATTAATAATATACAAATACAAATCAAGGGAAGAAATTGCCTTCCTAATTGACTTTGGAGATGCTAATCTGAGATTCTCCGGCTTTAAATACGACCTAGCAATGGTGCTTGTACCATACACCTTGGAGAAGACAGAAAGCCACCTAACACCCAACAATGTCAAGAATCATTGTGTCTGGACTTTATCTATAAGCCACTCACCTCTCTCGAGGCATCTGGAAGTACCAGACACGAAGGAAATAGACAAACAGCTGCTGGGGATAGACTCAGCTGTCCTAGATTCAGTAGCCCAGATGTGCTGCCAGCGAAGGCCAACCAGGCGGTGCAGAGTGTGCTGGGCTGGGCCAGGTCGGCCAGGGTGTTGCTGGGTCGCCTGCTCCCACCCAGATTGCTGTGTTGAACAGAGAAAGTAGCATTAGGCTCCGCTGACTGGTCAAGCAGGGAGTCAAGTTCATCAGTCTTAAGAAACCAAATCTCTGGGGCGCCTGGGTGACTCAGTTAGTTCACTGTTTGAGTGCAGTTCAGGTCACGATCTCGGGGTCTTGGGAGGGAGGCCTGAGTTGGGCTCCATGCTCAGTGGGGAGTCTGCTTCTCCCTCTCCCCCTGCTGCTCCCCTCACTAACGCACATGCTCTGTCTCTAGGAAATAAATTAAGAAAAAACCCCTAATCTTCCCCGTTGACATCCCATGAGTCTCTTGTCCTCTCTGACCATGCCCCCGGAGAACACATGGAACTTCTGTCAGTTTATTCGTAATGGACTGGGAAGTAGTAGAGTTGAGTGGTGAGGTTTCCCAGACCAGCCTTGATGGTCACATGGTCCGGGTTTGAATGCTACCCATTCTCTCTCCCACTGCAACCACCAACCAACCACCTACCCCTACAAGTCTGAAGCTGGAAGTTCAAGTTCATAAAAGTGACCTAGGCATTAGCGACCTTGTCACCCCCTTTGAGTCTGCAGGAGCCTCCAGGTGATGATCTTGGCCCCTCCTGGAAGAAACCACTTATCCATGGCACAAGGAGCCACACAGAGTTTCCTGTGGGTTCCATAGGGAGACAGAACAGAGCCTCTAAATTGCATGCCCCACCATGCTTACTTCTGCTTTACTTATCTATCTCCCCAAGGTGCTCCTGGATTGCTTTGCCTCTGAACTTTTCCTTTCTGACCATGCCCTTTGGAGTCCTCTAATCCATCTCATTCTTGCCTTTCTGGATTGAAAGAATAGAAGAAAGAAGATCAGATCTGGTATGTGAAATTCGGATTCGTTTTTCTGTTCTGAAAAATGGGCATAATAATAATTCCTATCTCATAAGGTAAGGAGGAGAATTAAATGAGATTTAGTAAATGTGGACCTTAATGTTTTCCCAACAAGACCCATGAAGTCAGTTTAACGGGCTGTCATCAAAATTTTCAAAAATGGAATAGAAAATATCCGAGGGCTCTGCTTGTAGGAGGGGCAAGTTTTATTTTGTGAATGTTTTGTTTCAGTTTAGTGTGTGGATGTGCATGTGTATGACCACTGGTAGATGTAAAACGAATATTTTACTGTAAAAAGGTACTGGTAAAAAGTGCAGGAAATATGTGTCATTAACATTTACCTTCAGTCTTGAGGAGATGAGCTCTGAGACTTAGGCAGCCATGACCCTAATGTTGGAAAGATTGGAGCCAGAGATCCAGCCCCATTCCCCTGCCCCCACCAAGAAGCTATGACGCCACACCAAAGGCCCATTCTGCCAGCCCAGGGACTTAATTCTGTTCACAAATATTTTTGTTAGGGACACCTGGGTGGCTCAGTCATTGGGTATCTGCCTTCAGCTCAAGTCACGATCCCAGGGTCCTGGGATCGAGCCCTTCATTGGGCTTTCTGCTCTGTGGGAAGCCTCCTTCTCCCTCTCCCACTCCCCCTGGTTGTGTTCCCTCTCTTGCTGTCTCTCTGTCAAATAAATAAATAAAATCTTAAAAAAGAACAAACAAAAAAATAAAAAACCTCAAATATTTTTGTTAGGCTTACATGGAATTTATAAAAGCAAAATTTGAATTCATTACTATTATTTAAAAATCAGGAGATAGGACAGAAAAATCTAGATTCTCAGGGTCTCTGAAAACTTGGGGAGATTTGGTCACATCCAGTATCTTTCCTGTAGTCTCTGTCCTATCTGCATCCTTACTTGTCTCCTACCTGGGCCCTGGAAGCACAGAAGGCTTGTTCCCTGACCCGGAGGCTCGATGTTTATTTTAAAGAATTGCAAAGCTGGCACGTATCCACGAGCTCCTTAACTTCAAACCCTCATTTGCAGAGGGAGGAAAGAAGCCAGTGAAGAAGGAGGTGACTTACCCAAGGTCACATAGATCACCAGTGATACAGCTGGGAACGGTACCCGAGTCTCCTGGGTCCGTCTTCCCTTGGAGCCCTTGGGAGCAGGCAACTGCCACCCTCATAAAAACGGAGGCTTTCTTAAGAGATGCGTCTGGTTCACAAAGGTCAGCGGCCCTCACTTTTTCCATTTGTCTTGGCCACGGCAAGTGTTTACCTTGCAAAAATGAAATGAGAACCAGAGTGGTTCCTGCTTGTCTAACAAGGTATTTACATGCCTCTGAGGGAGGAAGACAGCCAGGCAAAGGCGTTCACCGTGAGCGGGAGCTGGGAGAAGATAAGAATCTCCAGTACCTTCTGGCTCTGTGCTTTACCTTGATTTAGCAGAGGGACGAGGGACGGAGAAAACCAGTTTGCAGGGCGTATCTCGTCAAGCACGGTCACAGACAATGCCCGCGTCAGCATACAACGTCTGCATGTTTCCAGATCACCCAAGAGGGACGGTGCAGGGTGGCTCTCATGGGCCATTCTCAGAGCGGGACGCCACCGGTGCTGCGCCCAGGGCCGGGAACTTGACGGCTGTTTGGGTCATTTTTAATGTTTAATTTTTTTCTTTTTGCTTTATAAAAATAGCCAATAGACACAAAAAGTACAAAGAATAATATAACCAACCTCTATACACCTTACTCAGATTTGACATTTATCAAGATTTTTTTACATATGATTTTTAACTCTTATTTGGTGTATAATGTATATACAGTAAATGCACAGATCTTACATGTGAAGTTTGATGAGTTTCTAAATATGTTGTAAAATAATTTCATACAGAAAGTTGCAAAAGAAAAATAGGAAGAATATCCACATTCTCTTCAAAGAGATCCCCAAATGGCAACAAATTACCACATTTGCTTTATTATACAACATACACACACACACACACACACACACACTTTTTCTGAACCATTTGTTGGCCGATGTGTTTTGCCAAATATTACGCCCATGTAATCATCACTCAAATCAAGTTACAGCATATTTTCAGTACTCCAGAAAGTTCTCTGCTGCTCTTTTCCACTTGTTATTTTTCATTTCTTTTTATTCATTTCATTTTCATTTCAATTCTCAATCTTATTTTTATCACCCTAGACGAGTTTCGCCTGTTCTGGAAACCGATGCACATGGACTCACCCTCCACTTTGTTTTTGCTGAATTATTTTAAAGCAAACCCCAGATCTCATGTTATTTCATCTCTATATAATTTGTAAGTAATTCTGAAAACATTTTCTTACATAATCACAAAGCCAATGAGATTATGTAAAAAGTCTTCCTAACAAGCTGCTGTGATTATCGCCATTTTCCAGGTGAGCATTCAGCTTCAAGAAGGCGGGAGGTCTAGCCCAAGGTCACCCAGCAAGTAGCTGGGTGGGGGTGGGGGGGCAGTCTTCCTCCAGAGCCTGTCCTTACCGTCTGGGCTGTCGGTCCCAGTGGAGGTGCTTGCTGCCTTTGGGAACAGGAAAGTTTGGCACCTCTGCAGACCCTTTCTTTGGCTCCTCCCCCCCCCCCCCCCCAGCACATGGCTGTCCAGAAACGCAGTCCCAGAGACCCTTTGAGCACACCTGCCCGCATACACACTCACTCACACCAGCATGTTTCACAAATGCTACCTGCAGCTTCTGGTTTCCCCTCTTTGGAGACAGAGGAAAGGGACCGCTCAGGCCTCCAGTGGCTACACAGACTGAGAGGCAGATGTGTTTGAAAGCCGCTGAGAGCTCCTCATTCACCGGGACCTAGACATCACCAAGATACTATGTCAGGTTAAATGATCAGAACACAGAAAAGACCCACGCCTCTAATATTTTAGATCACATTTGCAAACAAGTACTCGAAACGCACAGACTCACGTGGGTCAAAAAACAACTAGAACTCGTGACAATCTGTTCTTCCAGCAGACAACTAGGCAGAAACAAATCAGAGTATTTCTGCGCACCGGCCCCAAAACCAAGCACAGAACTCCCCAGGAGCAGACAACTTACAACTTACTGTAAGCCCGAATCAGCTGCTAGTAATCACGCTTCTATTCGATCTCATAAACTGCGGGGTCTGCATAGCCACTAGATATGTCAAAGACTTAAATGTTTTCCTAGATCGAACTCTATACCCTTCTCAAAGGACCTATTGGTAAAAACAGCCTTATTGTTTGTTTCTAAAACAGAGCTGGATGGAGCTATTCAAAGGGATATGAACTTTCAGCAAAATGTATTTACTGGGGTGCCAGGTGGCTCAGGGGGTTAAAGCCTCTGCCTTCGGCTCAGGTCATGATCTCAGGGTCCTGGGATCGAGCCCCGTATGGGGCTCTCTGCTCAGCAGGGCGCCTGCTTCCTCCTCTTTCTCTGCCTCTGCCTACTTGTGATCTCTGTCTGTCAAATAAATGGACAAAAATCTTTAAAAAAATGTATTTAATAATTGCTTAGAAATAGAACCCCCTCTTCCCCCACCATCACCTCCTCTGTTCTCCACATTACGGGCCAGTTGAACATGAGGTTTTCTAGCGGTGTTTCTTTTCTAGGCACAGAGATCAAAACAAGGACTGAGGGTGGGGATGTGGGGGACGGAGGGGGATGGGTGAAGCCGCCTCATCACTCTCTCACAAGAAGTTGCCTGGCTTCTTTGTAACTTGTTTTGCATACCAACTTCTGTACGAGATTGCCTTTGGAAAGCCACTGGCCTCATGGATCTTCTCTATTTCTGGCACTGGACGTGCTAAGGCAGTCACCACGAGGATGTGTAATTACCTACATGGTCGGCGCCCTCGGAACTGGGTCCCTGCAGTTGTAGATTCATGTCTGATGCTCATACCCCTGTCACCCGGTGCTGTTTTCTCTCTCCCCACACTCCCCAGTGACTTCCTGGTGTCCCAGGGGAGTGAAAGTGCGATATTAAATGGGACCTCACAATACATGGAGGCTTGAGAGGTCTTTAAAAGTTCTGTATCTCCTCCTCCTCCTACTTCCCCTTGTCGTCATCATTATTATAAAGATACATGCTGTTTGAAAAATTAGAAAAACACAGAGAAGTAGGAAGAAGACGAGAAAAGCTTTCATCAGCCATTGCCTAAAGGTAAGGTGTATTTTCATTTTCCAAATTTAAAAATGGATTTTAACATAGCTTCGCTCACACAGTATGTGCATCTGTGTACTCTGCTCTTTTTACAACCTTTTCAAATGCAAAGCCTTTTTACTGACTATGTAATATTCTGTTGCAGGATTGGACCGAGATTTCCACCCAAGCAGGAGTTTGTAGGAGTATTTTCTTTCCTGTGAAAATTGCTTTAAACTGTTCCAAACATTTCACCGGAGAACTCACTCTCCTTTCTCTTTCTCTGTCTCTCTCTCAAACAGGAATCAAGGAGCCCTTTGTCTTGCACACAGCCCATGCTCACCACGGCGGAGAAGACAGCCACAAAGAACACCAGCTAAGAACAGACTTACTGTACACTCTAGCACAAGACTCTTCACATGGAGTGTGGCGAGTGCAAGGCTGAGTTCTGTGACCGAGAGAAGTGTTCTCGAATTCTCCCCACCTATTGGTCCTGGAAAACCTCTCCCTCTCGCTTCTCTGCCATAGAGCACATCCTGGGAGCAGGTTCAGCAGCTTACTGCCCACTCCACTCATTAATCCTATGTGTGCTTCAGGCTCTTGGAGCCTTTCCCAAACCTTTAATATCCACTTGCCCCCTCCCCCCCCCCCCAGAAAAGGCCCCTGGCTCTCCCCGAGCCACCAGGAGCCATGTTCTAATATACAGCACTCTGGAATATGTCATGCCAAAAAAGGAACGACCAGAATAGTTGTTTGATGCCATCTCTGCACTGGGCTTTGTGCCAAAGCATTATACGTTTGAGATTTCATTTAATCCCCCCTGGCTGCCTTATGAGGCAGGAATTGTTCTGTCCACTTTGGCAAATGAGGAGAGTGAGCCTCAGACGGAGCTTGAAATATTTGTTTGAGAACTAGGAGCCCACCTTCCTACCTTGGAGCCCCTGCCAGCCTCTCAGCATTTCAGTGGCATGACTTCTGGACGTGGTGTCGCCTCAAGGATCGCTTCCACGCCCCTCCCCACGATTCTGGGCACGGCAAAGGCCGGCAGGACTTGGATCCGCCTGCATCTGGCTAGACCAGCAATGCCTCCTCCCAGGCCTCCTGGACACCAAAGTAGAGAAGCACGGTCACCTCCCCTCCCCCCGAAGACCTCATGATCTCCCCAGAACTTGATGACGTGCAGAGAAATGGGGCAGGAAGAATTCTCTGGAGACAGCGCCTTTTATTTTATTTCATTTCACAAACACAATGAAAAAAAAAAAAAATCCTGCTAATAGGATTGCCAAGTCAGCAGGCCTAGGCAAGCTATTCCAAGGAAATGTAAAGCATCCTGGCACACCTTGAGATGGATGACAAGTCAGGAACAATGACAGGAAACCAGAAATTAATCAGAAGACTTGCCTTTCATTAAAGGGAGAGGGTGGGGAGAGAGTTCAAGAGCAGGGGCACAGCCCTGACAACCCACTCCTGTTGATTTTGTGCTACTGCTCTTGGGCCCCCACAGCTCCTGGGAGCAAAAGAAGCAGCCAAGGTACTCCCCATGCTTCCTGAGTGCTTGCAGCTGTGACATGAGGACGGCCCCCCCCTCCCTGACCGGAAGTGCTTGGCCTGTGAAGGGGGAACTTCCTCTGGGCCAGGTGTGATAAACCCTCTGTGCTCTGGGCTGTGCCCTGGAGCCTCCCTGGGCCCAAAAAGGCCTGTCCTTTGTAATCTTGGCCTAGCACCAGCAGCTCTGACTTGGGGCTGATGGACCAGGACCAGCTTGTGAGTTGCTAGCTGCCATCTCCCGGGTTGGGCTGATCTTGTGTTGATGTTCTGCACATCGTGGACTTCTCTCTCACTCTGCCAGGCAGTGGGCCACCTTATGGGGCCGGGTGAGTGAGGGGGCCGGAGTCAGCGGGCTGGGGCTGAGAAGCACGGCGGACCCTTCCCAGGGCTGCGCTGTGGGTGGGTGTTTCCCTCATGGCTCACCCGGCCCCAGACTCCCTCCCTGGCAGCCAAGTCGAGGAGGGTATTTTCCACCCCCCTTGGGCTCACTGGTGGAAAGAGGCAGTGGAGGGATGCTCAGGTTAGAAAGGGTGTTGGGATTGGAAAGAGATTGCTGTCGGGAAGCCACAGCTAGATTGTTGGTGGGGCCTTGCAAAGTCAACCGGCCCATCTCTGTCTTGCTACTTAATAACACTGAAAGTTGGATGGTTTTGGTTTCACTCAAGAAGAGTACACGCCTCTTAGCATGATGAAAGTAACTGAAGAGGCAATGTGGCAATCCACACGACTGGGCGCCAGACCATAGTGGATGCCCATTGGGTGCATAACAGTGGCTTGAGCAGGGAAAAAGTGCCCACCCGAACACACATTTCCTTCACTTCCTTCCTTTGGCATTTCTTTCTTATGGATTATATCTTGGAACTTTTTCAGGTCGAGGCTGATTTGGCATCAGTTCCCTCCCTACCCCCCATCCCCTTGAACATTTGGGCTCCTGCTCAGACTTCATTTTGAAGTTTCCTGCTAAGGACATCTTTAGGAAAAACTTTCACAGTTAGGCTTTTGAATTTTTCTTCCCCAATGATTCTACATGCTGGGAGGAAGGTACTAAAGCCTTAGTCATTGTGAGAGGCACGTGACATCGTTTATTCCTTCTAGGGCTGAACTTGGCAGGTTGTGACTCGCCCTAGATCACAATCCTAGTTGCAAACTGCCATGCCTCCCTTTAAGTCCGTGCTCAGTCACCCCACCGCCTGGCCTCTCAGCTCTGTCAGTGACTCTGTTGGTAAATGACCATGAGCTTTGAACAAAACCCATTTTACAAATGGGTTTACAAAATCTCTTTTGCACCCATTATCAATGGGTTTGCACAAAACGCTGAGGTTTCATGGACATTTTTATCACGACTTGTCAGCATCTTCTTTCTTAACTTTGTTCCGTTTTTTCACAGAACCACACTTTCTTCTGTACAATGAACTGGGTCTAGGGTCAGGCCAGTAGATCCTGCCTCCCCCCCGCCAAAAAAAACAAAACAAAAACCAAACAATTAAACAAACAAAAAAGAAAGCTGGGCCAGTCATCATCCCTCATTCTGCTGGCTGCACTGATTGACCCAAGATGTACATGTGCCCCATGTTGGGCTAACCAGACCTCTCGAGGATTTTTACACTTTCAGCTGGAGGAGTAAACCTTTACCTCTTGGAGAGTAATTATATATGTTTGAACCCAGAGCTGAGGTTAGTGTTGTTCCAGGCTCTTAGAGAAAACAGATTTGAGGAATGAACCCGGAGGCCAAGGAGAGAAATTGAATCTTGAAGTGCTAGGAGACCCTTGTTTTAATTCTTCCCGCTTTTCCTGTCAAAATGATTCTTTTTCATCTAAGTCAGTTGAGTTAACTTTCTAGGACACACATTCAAATAGTTCTCAGTGAAAGGCCAGCAGGAGTGCTTTTCTAGGGCAGCAACTGGATGCAGGGCAGACATTGCATATCAGTTGTTTTTAGAGGTGAAAGAAAGGAAATGCCCCTGATGGGTGATCTGTAAAAAAGTGTCCAGACTCTGTTTGATGCAAATGACAAAAAACTACAGTTTAAATCTGTTCAGTCAATAAAGTAGATATAATAGCTAATGTAATTTAGAAGTCTAAAGAGAAGTCTGCCTTCAGGTGATGCTTGATCCAGGCTCTACTAATGTCTCAGAAGTCATTACTTTACCTCTCTAATCTGCCTTCCTTGGGTTCACAGAATGACCCTCAGAAGCTTCAGGCTTCAGCCTTCCCCTTAGAGCAGCAGCATGCCTCAGTTTCAGATCTTCAGAGAAAGGATAATTTTCACCACAGATTTTGTACAAGTACTGGGATTTACTTTTCCTTGATCACAGCTGCATCAGATGTCCATCCTTAAAATCAACAGTTGGTCTAGGAAGGGGGATATATTGTGGGGAGGATAAAAAGCAATTCTGGCCAGATTTCAGAGCAGAGAATGGAGGAGGGCATATTCTCTCATCTGCTGGGGAGAGAAACAGTGATGGATGTGATGGACAGAGCAGCACATACCCACTGTGACCTTATTGCTGAGGTCTCTGTGTATATAGGCTTGGGCTGGGATTGACTGAGATGCTGGTGGAGGCCTAGCACGTAGAGATGAGCTGAAGTGAAGGATTTAAAAACAACTACAGAGGAAACAGACGTGATCTATAGCAGCTGGGCCCACTTTGCCAAGGGATGTCACATGTCCTGGTTGGCCATCTGGGGACCCAGCAGATGATGTGTGACCCAGGCTTCCTTCTGACCCCCTGATACTCACGCGGTGGAGGATTCTTAATATTGGCTTTCTGGCACTCTCAACTTGACTACCCATTGAGGTCAGCACCATGCCCTCTTTCCAGCTCTTCTACCCCTCTGTGTCTCATACCCCTGAACCAGGTACTAACCAGCTGTGTGCATAGACCTGTGTGGTCCTGGCAGAGAGCAGGCCCCTTGGGGATAAGAATGGGGAGGGAAGCTTATTTGTGAACCCCTCTTGCTTACAACTGAGACTCCATCAGTGTCTGCTGAGTCAAAAATTTTCAGGGCTTAAGCCAATTTTCCTGAGTCTTAAATTCTGGACAGCTGAACTCAATCCCCTGACTGTGTGGTGATTAGGAAGACACAGCTCCAAAATATGGTTCAGTTTTATCACCTCTGGAAAACGGACCTTTCCAAATGCTTGAACAGCTGACCCTTTTGAATTATGTATAATAGGGAACAATTAGAGACAACTTTAATGTCCATCACTAGGGTACCTCTCTGATGGGATGCTTGGCAGCTCTTTGTAAAGCACGAGTTAGAATCATATGTCCTTTCCCTGTCAAGATATCTAGGATCTAAGTTCAAGTGACAAAACAAATCTCAGAGCACTATGTAGTACAATGCCCCCGCCTCAAACCACCACCCAAATGAGCAGAAACCAAACTGTGAACAGTGATCGCCTTTGAGAAATGGCATTGGGGCAGGGTACTTTCATTTTTACTTCATTTCTCTATTGTTATCTTTGATGGTGAGCATGTAATTAAAAAAAAAAAAGATTAATACAAAAAAAGAAAAATAACTCTAAAAGAAAATAAAAATAAGCCATTATGATGGGCACGGTGGATTGGTGCTCCACATTCATTCTGCCTCCTGGTGTCCCTTCCAAACTACAGAAGCCAGAAATGGGAAAACTACATCTCCCAGAATCCCTTGCAGCTAGGATTCTGGGTGTGACTTCTATTTATCCAGCCAGAGAGATTTGGAAAGTGGACATGAAGTCGAGGCCACTCTGATGCTGCTGGCTCTGACAAGCATAGATGAGGAGGGAGGGGGCTCTACTGGGGCAGTGTTAGTGGAAATCTCAATGTCTAATCACTCGCTGACTTTGTGGGGACAGGGTGTGGGTTCCACTTATGGTCCTGGGTTAGAGCGACTGTGGTACACCTCTGCAGCGCAGAATGGAAGCTTTCCAGTTCAGAGGGTAGCTTCCTGGTGCTAGAAGAGTCAGCTGCTCCCCAGTGGCCTGATTTTGCTGTGGCACTGGAAGTTGTACTTTTTTCAGCCCTTCCTATGATTCTATAAAGTGGGATAAACCTATAAAAGGGATAAACCCCTTTCTGGGGCTAGAATGGATTTTTTTGCTCAACAGATATACAGAAATCTAAAAAAGCAGCATAATATTTCTTTGGGTTCAAAGCCCTCTGATACCTTTAGGAAGCATAAGAGAATTGGTTGTTTCTTTTAAATAAAGCTCACTAAGGAGACTCAACTCTTAAAGGTACATTCTAATAACTGATGAAATCTGATGGCACAAACTGAGTGAGGAATGTGGTCTTTGAGTCTCTAAAATCACCCCTCTAGATTTTCTCTCTTACGTACACACAGTTTCTCTGTTGCTGGTCATCTCGTGGTTTCATTTAGAGCCACTTGTGAGACTAGTCTCCTTGGGCAAAGCCCTAGGCCAAAAACAAATGGAAACACAACAACAAAAAAAATAAGGAAATGAACAAGGGTGTGGTCTACTTGTCCTGCTGATATTAACCAGAGCTCCCTCTGACATAAGAATGAGTAGCACCTCCAAGTTTTTGTTTGAGTTATATCTCTATTTTTCAAAATCTTTTTGAGATGTAATTTTTCAGGATTGATGTCTCTTGAAGTTACCATTGCTTATCTCAAGAGACATGTGTCCAGAGGAACATGCAGAGGAAATGCTTTTCTCATGAAGCCACGCTGGCAGTCCAAGACGGAGTCTCCAGAGCTTCAGTGACATTGGAAATTGGAAGTGTTGTCACACGGCCACACCCCCAGAGTTCCAGTTCTTTCTGGTACCTTCTTACCAGCTTTGCTTGGTCTTTTCCATCACCACCGTCATCTTGGCGGCCCAGCTGCTTGCAATTTACAAACTGCTTTGCAGGCATTCGCACTGGACCTTGACCACACTGGACATTGACATTGACCACAGCCCTGTGAGGCTGGTTCAGCAGGTAGCATCAGCCTCCCTTCAAAGATGAGCAGCTGAAACACAGAGAGTTTAAGGGACTTGCCCAAGGTGACAGAAGCCTCAGGTCTTGAATCAGAGTTTCTAACTTAAAACCCTGTGTAGCCACGGACATTATATTTTTGCCGGTCTTAGCACATTGCCAGTGGCGAGCCGCATTTCTCCCTATGACTCTGGGGTTAGCATTCACATACCCCACGGGCCTCTTGCAAGATGGCAAGGCCTTGGCCCGGGTTACATAACTTCTGACTGCAAATCACGTGGTTCCCCCAAGTTAACACCACCCACCAACAGCCTCTATCACTCCTCCTTCCTCTGGGTGAACATCCCCTGGATTCTGGGCAGAGAGAGATGGGGAGCTTCAGGCAGACGATTCTCTGTGACCACTGGATGTCAGTACTGATCTATGCCTGATATCTGAACCTCTTCCCAGGCCAGGCACAGCCATCAGCACCAGGATTTAAAATGGAACAGGAGGAAGCGTGTTGATTAAAAGCCAAGGGTCCAGTGACTACGTATCTTAATTGAATGGTGGGCTCACGGGCTGCTCTTCCTGGAGTCTGCCTTTATATCGTTCTAGCTAGTTCTTCTGGATCCAAGCTAACGAGAGTGAGAGAACAACCAGCCTTCCGAGCAGGCCCTAGAATGTCTCTGTTGGCTGATTCATTCCCTCCCTAAGAACAGCACAACTCCCGGTGTATTAAAAGTATTATAAAGCAAAGAGTTAAAGTGGTTGTCTTTGAAATAGGGAAAACGGAGAGGGGGAGAGTCTTGAAGATCTATGATGCTTTAAAACTATTCAAGTGTGTAGCTTGAATAAAAACAGAACAGGAAAGTGTTAGGGAGCAGCCAGTACCTTACCCAGAAGGGAAGGTACGCCAGCTTAGGGACAGGCCCCAGTGGTGCTGGGTGCTAGAGTCGGGGCGACCCAGGACTAGGCACTCTCCTTGCACGAACTCAGTCACATCCCTGTGGGCCCTACAGCAACCCCACGAGGTCTTCTAGATGAGGAAACAGGGTCTCACAGAGGCGAAGTAAGGTGTCCGAGGAGCCAGTGGTGGAACTGGGCTTCCAGCGCAGGCCGGACTGATTCCAGAGCTCATGCTCTTAACCGTTGTGTCATGGCCTCCTACAACAGCCAGCAGCCCTGCTTGTCCGCGATTGCACACTGTTTGGGGCTAGGGAGAGTGGACTGGGGCTTTTCACGCCAAAGTACTGGGGCTTCCTGACTGTCTCTAATGTTTTTCCACGGCCCCTCTTGGGCTTGTCCAAATGTCTGTGTCAGACCCTCAGGAAGGGGAGGCCCAGGGGCCTTGCATCGTGGGGACCAGCCCAGATGCCCACACAACCCTTTTGGAGGGGGAAGGCAGATTTGACCGCCCGCACGAGCACAGCTCTGAACCAGGCGAGCAGAGAGCTCGCATTTCCTGGGACCCTCCCTGCCTTTCCTCATGCAGCGTATACCCCCGACTTACTCGGCTCTCTCTACTCTGGCAGAGGGTCCTGGCCTCCCCCACCCCTCTTTCTCTGCCCCTAGGAGCTGTTTTTAGTTCAAGGCAGCCTTCCAGTCCCCTCAGTCTAGTACATATATCCTGTCCGGGCCTTTTTGTCATAGATGGAAACATACCAACAGGGTGGACACAGTGGCTGGTGGTCAACACATTCTGACCGGGCCCCCCAGGGCACAGGGTGACATGACTTAAAATAAAATTTGGGTGGACCTGTGGTGTTCTGGGGCCCAAAAACCTTTGCTGTAGGTCATCGGTAGAACCCAGAGGGAGTATGTTTTTCTCCCGTATTTCATTAGGCATATGGTGAGGATGTCTACCCTTGTGGAGACAGCTGGAGCCTCCGAGGGGCACTCCAAGACATGGGTCTGTCACAGGGCCGTAGAGTCCTGGACTCGGAGGCAAGCAGTGACCAGGGCTCATTCATGGGTACAGTTAGACACCTCTGGAAACCTTGGAGTTATGAGGAAAAGTGGAATATTGATTCCAAATGTATTTTTAATAGAATTTATTTTTTAGAACAGTTTTAGGTTCACAGAAAATTAGTGCAAACTACAGAGAGTTCCCTTTTTCCTCCCATCCCCAGATACACGTAGCCTTCTCCACTAAAACCTCCCACACCAGAGCAGTACCTGTGTGACCTTCCATAAGTCCACATTGACACATCATTGTCACCGAGAGTCCATAGTTTACTTTAGAGATCACTCGTGGTTCTGTGTATTCTGTGGGTTTGCATAAATGTGTAATTCTGGGTATCCATGAGTACAGTAACTTACAGAGTAGTTTCACTGCCCTCTGGGCTCTGCTATTCATTCCTGCCTCTTTCCTCACCCCTGACAAGCACTGATCTTTTTGCTATCTTCAGTAAATAGCCACGGTTTTGTTGTTTCTGGAACATGATATAGTTGGAATCATACAGCATGTAGCTTTTTTTTTTTTTTTTAAGATTGGCTTCCTTTACATAGGAAAGCACACTTAAATTTCTGCCAGGCCTTTTCAGGGCTTGATAGCTCACTCCTTTTTAGGGCTAAATAATATTCCAATATTTGGATTTACTATATGGTTTACTCAATCACATACTGAAGAACCAACATTTTGATTGCTTCCAAGTTTTGGTAGCTATGAATAAAGCTGCTGGAAGTGTACATGTGCAGGTTTTTGTGCAGACATAAGTTTTCAGCTCATTTGGATAAATACCAAGGAGTGCAATTGCTGAATAAGGATAAATTTAGTTCTGTAGGAAACTTCCAAACCATCTTCCAAAGTGGCTGTACCATTTTGCATTCCACCGGATTTGTCCTTTATCAAATGTGTCTTTTGCAAAAATTTTATCCTCGTCTGAGGCTTGTCTTCTCATTCTCTTGACATTGTCTTTTGCAGAGGAGAAGTTTTAATTTTGATGGTGTTCAACTTGCAAAAAAAAAAAAATTTTTTTTTTTTTTTGGTGGATCATGCCTTTGGTGTTTTATCTAAAAAGATAATGCCAACCCGAGGTCTTCTATGTTTTCTCCTCTGTTATCTTCTGGGAGTTTTATAGTTTTGCTATAAATAGACCTATGATCCATTTAAGGTTAATTTTGTATAAGGTCTGTGTCTAGATTCTTTTTTTGCATGTGGATGACCAGTTGTTCCAGCACCACTTGTTGAAAAGACTGTCTTTTCTTCATCATCTCCATATCTCTTTGCTCCTTTGTCATAAAATTTATTTTTTTACTACTCCTATCTAGATTCTGGGAGTAAATCAGAGAAGAAAACAGGGTTGGTCCCTGCCCTTTGGAGCTGACATCTATGCACATGACTTTTTTTTTTTTTTAAGATGGAGAGGCATCATGTGTGTAAGCAGGGAAAGGGCAGAGAGAGAGAGAGAGAGAGAGAGAAACTTAAGCAGGCTCTACACCCAGCACAAAGCTGATACAGCACTCCATCTCATGACCCTGAGATCATGACCTGAGCTGAAATCAAGAGTAAGAAGCTTAACCAGCTGTGCTACCCAGGTGCCCCAAGTGCATGTGACTTTCTTAAGCCACGCAGAAAGGTACCTGAACAGTGACACTGGGTTATGTATGCCTATCACCACTTTTGTGTTCCCAGGCTGGTGAGGTTGGTGTTCTATCATAAGAAACCAGAGACATGGACTTTGGTTTTAGGGAATGATTTGCTGGGGTCCTCAGCTGACATTTTACCCAAATCCCAGTGGCCGCTGGGATTTTTTACAGGGACTCTCACTGTGTCTATATGGGACGTTCTTTGCTCTCAGAAAGAAGGAACACCCAGGAGAAAAGTCTCTTCAGGAATTCTCGCCCACTGTCCTGGGGAGCAGAAGACACACTGACTTCTGTTTTCTCCATGTCAGGCGTTGAAGGCCATGTTGTACTGGTTCAATGGTGAAACTCAGAGGGATGGGAAGCACCTCTGCCTTCTCTGGTTAGTGGTGGGGGAGAACCCCAGGGTCCTCCTTGTCAAAAGTCAAGTGGGGCTGGATGACCTTTTAAGTCCATCCACCTCTAATGTCCTGTTTCTAAAGGAAGCTGAGTTGAGGGCATGGCCTGACTAGTTGCATTTGGCTGACCTCATTCACGACGAGTGAGGTGGGTAGAGACTCAGCTTACCTTTGGCAGTGGGGAAGAGTGATTTAACCAAGTCCCAGGTGGCCGATGGGAGAGGTCCTGGGGGAAGGGCAAGATTGCTTTTATCTTTAACCAAACAAAAACCCCTGCCTAAATCACAGCTTTGATTGTAGGGGGTGAGAAAGCATCGTGACAAGATTCATAGAGAGGCTGCCCACCGTTATAAGTTCACCGTCATCTCAGAGAAAATGCTAGAACTTGGCAGAAAGGATTTTATAGGAAGGCAATTACGGTGGATACTGATGTGGTGGGGGAGTGTTCAAGTGTGGGGCACGGGTGGACTGGTAGAAGAGATCCAGGGATGAGCCCAGTGAATTGAGAAAGACACAAGAGGACATGCAACTCTAGTGTGTGCATGTATGTGTGCATGTTAAACCAGGTAATATCTTGCTGAGCAGAGACACTGTCGCCCAGCCCACACACTGGATCGCCTCAAGAGTCCGGTGACTGGTCTCTCGACTCCCAGCGTACCCACTGGCCTCTCTGCACAGACTGCTCAGCCTAGAGCACCCTTGTCACCCCACTACTCCCCGATCTTCCTGTGTGGGCCTCAGGCCTTCCCTACTTGACCAAAGCCTCCCGGCCATCTTTGTGGTTTTCTACTTCCTGTTTCACTCGTACACACCCATGCACGTGCACGTGCTTGCACACACACACACACACACACACGCTCATGCTGCCACGCTTTTGCTCATGTTTTTGCCCATCTACAGACCTCTCACCCTCCTGTCTTCTTTCGTCTTCTTTTGGGGTGGGGGGCGAGGGGCATAGGGGAGGGAGAGAGAACCCCAAGCGGACCCTCCACTGAGCACAGAGCCCGATGCTGGGTCCATCTCTCGACGCTGAGATAATGACCTGAGCTGAAATCAAGAGTCGGACACTTAACCGACTGAACCACACAGGCACCCCTCTCCTGTCTTTTTTTTTTTTAAACAGCTTTATTGAGATACAATTTGCACACCACACAAGTCATCTACTTAAAATGTAAGATCCAATGGTTTTAATATATTCACAGATACATGCAACTTTCTCACAGTTAATTTTAGAACATTTTCCTCACCTCAAAAAGAAACCCCATATCCTTTAGTTCTCACCTCCCAGTTCCCTGAGCCCCTGCTACCAGACCTAGGAAATCAGTAATGTGCGTTCTTTCTCCATCAGTATCCCTACTCTGGATGCTTCACGTGAGCGGAGTCCCTCATGCCATGTTTGTGTCCGGCTTCTTTCACTTAGCCTCATTTCAAGGTTTCAGCTTAGCCTTAGCCTATTTCAAGGTTCATCCGTGTCTTAGTGTGTATCAGTATTTCATTCCTTTTGATGGTCAAATAATAATCTGATTCTCCCTGTCTTTCAAGGTTCAGCTGGGTCCCTACCTCCAGCAGGAAGTTGTCTGTAACTGACCTCTCCCTGGGATAGTCACAGTGTTGTATGGGAACATTCCAGTGTCCCCTCTAAGAGTCTTCCTTCCCCATGGGACAGTAGCAGGCCAGTTCCCCAGGAAGCAGGCTCTGAGATGGAGATCTACAAGCAAGAAGTTTATTGGGGGATACTCTTGGGGTTAACCTCGTGGGGGAGCAATGACTGCAGGAGGGGCAGAAGGAGAAGGGGAGCTGCATGGGATCACATCCAAGGTCCTCATCCCCAGGAGCTCTAAACCAGGAGGCCCCTCCAAGCGGGCCAAAGGCTGACCTTTATAATCCTAAATCAACAGTTATTGGAAGCTGCTGCTCCAGGAAGAGGTCATGACCTTGGACTTTCCTCAGCGAAAGGCAAGTCTTGTAGAGGGACTCAGCCAAGCCCTGCGGCCAGCAGCTGGAAGAATGAGGGCACAAGGCATCCGTGCTGGAGCAGAGGCCCCTTGAGTGTGGGCCATGTCATCCTGCCCACTTGCTTCGCCTCTCCCCTGGCGCCTGAGTTTGGCTCGAAGTCAGGCACCGTGGTCAAGACAAGACATGGACTCAAATCCCAACTCTGCCACCTACCAGCCAAGGAACCCCAGAAAATCCCCGGTTCCCTTTAAACTGGAGTTTCCTCCAGTTATAATAACAGTCTTCACCTTTAGAGTTATTGTGAGTCCAAGTGAGTTGGTGTTTGTAAAGTATTTAAGTGTTGGTTTATACTAAGCTCTTCCAAAGGTAAGGCGTTGATATTTTAAGGGTATTATCAGGAGATGCTCAAGCCCATCTGATAACTGACTGACTTAAAGAGGTGGAGGCAGATATAAACGAAGGGGCAACAAATGAGCGGGATGTCTGCGTTGAGAGGTGAGTATTCTAAGGTAGAAAATTATTTTTCAAAATCAGGGAATAGTTCAGACATCCAGAAAGGCACAGAGGTTTACTGAACATTCACGTTCTCACCTCTGAACTGGATTTTCAAAACTGCAGATATATGTGAAGGCTTCTGTGTTCTCCTCCCCAGAATGCACCTGTCCCCAAGGTGAATCTTGAAAGCGATGTTTATCATCCCAAGGAATGTCTTGGTACTGCTGCTGTAAATGTGTAAATTTCCAGAAATTATCTCCTCTCCAGATAATCTCATCTCATCTCCTCTTCTGTATGTTTTAAAACCTTTATATAAATGACATCATAGCATATGATGACATGCCCTTTTGCTTTTTCTACTCAACACAATGCTTGACATCAGACATGAGATTTGCTCATGTTTGTACAGGCAGTTCTGGTTTGTTTATTTTCCTTGTGGTAGAAAGTTGAAAATGCTACTTGCAAAGCATAAGAAGCAGCGAAAAGAGAAACTCTTTCCAGCTGACCCACTTGGCCCCATCTGTGTCTTCTGGAAAGGTAGCGTAGCCTACAGCTTCAAGCTCCTGGAGCCAGATTCTGCCATTTGCTAGCTAGGAAGTGCTGGGTGAGCTACTTAACCACTCTGTGCCCTGATTTGCTCATCTGTCACATGAGAACAATCATACCTACTCCATAACCTTGCTTGTAAGCACTGGCTGCGGGAGCTGGTGGACAGGACAGTGCTAATAGGGTTAGCTATGGGGCTGTTTCTAAACAGACAGTATGGAACACAGCTCTAAGAAGCAATATCCCAGTCAGGAGGGCCTGATTCCTGCCATGTAGCAAGGGGTTGCCACATATCCTGGCATTTTCCACATTTGAAGCAGTTGCAAAGGTGACACTTGGAAAGCTAACTGTGCAATTGTTCTGTTCCATATTTTGCTGGTGGCTCCCTCACAGCTGTGAAAAGAGAGCTCCGAGTTTCCCATCTGCCTGCTGCCTTTGGACTGTTCAGCTCCCTCAAGGTCACTCTTATTGTTCCTATCACATAGGTGAGTAAATGGGCTCAGAGCCTTGACCCACATCGGGGACCCCCCCCCCAACTTCTCCTAGTCATTTTCAGCCTGTTTTCTTCCCTGAGGACAGTGGTGGGAGCCTAGAGGCTGAGAAAAGAAGAGAAACAGCTTTTAGTGCCCTGCACCCTGTCGAAGGTATGACCTTGTGTCTTCAATAATCAGAGGGTGGAAAGTCATTCTAGAACTAGAGGTTGTGTGGTGGTGTTTTCTCTGTCTTCCCTTAAGTGCTTTAAGTAAACAGGCAAAATGTGTTTTCCAAATTCCCTAAAAAGCTGAGATTGCCCACAGCTGAGGGCAATCTGTGGGTGGGCGAGGAGCGTGGAAGCCAACGGTGGCCAGCCAATGGCTTGTGTTCATCCAGGTAGCTAAGTTCTGGCTTGCCTCTCCTTGAAATGGAGTTTTCACAGAGGAAAATATGTCAAGGTAAACAGATTTTCTCCTTTATGAAATGTCATAGGACTATTCTTACATACAGTTGTTTTTTTCAAAGTAATTTGTAATGGCAGAGCTCGGTACCATAATCAGTTTGTGTTTCCATTATAAATCCAATTTTGAGGGGTGATGGTGTTTCATTTTATCTTCCTCAGGGTTTAAACTTTAAACTTTATATTTTTCTCTTTTTTAAAAAAAGGAAACATTTTGTGTATATGGTTTAAGAAACTAAGGACCTCGGTTTTAGGGGATGGCTTAGCAGTAGGAATTTAGGCAAGAACAAAGAGAGCCCATAGGTTTCAACTCTACGTCAATTTTGATCAATTCATACTGGATGTCAGGAGTGTCGTGTGGAGAAGGATTCTGAGACCACGATCAGCGCCAGCAGAAAAGAGCAGTGATTGACTAGTGATGTCTGTCACGGATCTCTGCAATGAAAGAGAAGCGAGCCTGAGGGAAACCTGCAAACACCCACTTAAAAGGTAGAGTGAGCTTGGCACGCTTTCTCTGAACAGGAACCCCTTACATCTTGATAGCACTTGATAGTTTCAACAGCATTTTTCATTTGCTTTGTTTTCATTTAACCATTATATCAACTCTGTGAACTCAGGAGGGCAAATCTGCCTTCATATTGATTAATTTACCCATTAACTATTTATTGAGCCATTACCGTACTAGCGTATGGTAGGTTATCTGTAAGAATGACCACCACTAGTTCCTCCCCTTTCTGTTCTGGCATGTTGCCTCTCATCCAGAAGTATAATCCACTTCTCTTCCCCTTGCATCTGGGAAGATCTTAGTGACTTGCTTGGCTCAGAGGTTGCAGCTGAAATGATGTTCTGTGACTTCTAATGAGAGGTCTTAAGAGCTGTTCAGTTTCAACCTGTATCTTCTTGAAACAGTTGCTTTTTTCAGCCTTGGCCTGCCACATAAGAAATGTGGCTACCCTGGGGTGCTTGGGTGGCTCAGTTGGTTAAGCAGCTTACTCTTGGATTCAGCTCAGGTCATGATTTCTGGGTCGTGAGATTGAGCTCTGCGTGGAGTCTGCTTGAGATACTCTCTCCCCCTCTCTCCCCTTCTGGCCTTCCCCTTGTTCTCTCTCCTCAAAATAGATAAATAATAAAATCTTAAAAAAAAAAAAAAAAAGAAAGGAGTGTGGCTACCTTTCTAGAAAGACCACAAAGAGAGGCCATGACACTAGACAGAGGGTTCTGGCTGAGCCCAGCTTTCCTTCTAGCTGTCCTACAAAGGTACCACTTCTATAAGGAGCCATCTTGGACCCCTCTAGACCAGCCCAATTGCCAGCTGAATATTCCTAAGTGACCCCAGTTGAGGGTGTGTGCAACAGAAGAATCACCAAGCTGAGGTTTGCCTAAATTCCTGGCTCACAAGATCATGAAGTAAAATGGTCCCTAAGTGACTAAATTTTGGGGTATTTAATTACATAGTAACAGGTAACCAGAACATTGGAACAGAGCTTCCAGAGATAAGGAAGGCCCATTTCAATCCACAGAGAATTCCAAGTCTCTGAGGAGAGGTGGACACATGGACAAATTAATTAGAATTCAGTGAAATCAAGCATGTACAAAATAAAGTGAGAGCCAAGAATACAGATGGGTAGCTCCATCCTAAAGGGGGTGGGAATGCTTCCAGAAGGGTGATGTCTTTTTGGGCTCTGGTTCCATTGCTCTTGGGATGCACAGCTTACAAGAGGTCATTTTTTTTTTTTTCCCTGGGAACATTCCCAATACAGAGGAAGGGTCCACAATGGCCAAGTCTATATTAGGTGACTCTGCTTTCCTGGCCATAGCTGATAGATCCAGGGGTAGACAAGTTCGCAAGGTGAGCCAATCACGTTCCCTCTCACAGAAAACTGAACACTACAGGATGGATATCACTGGAACTGAATCGTGGTGATAGAAGTCCTCTAGGGCAGGGTTTCTCAATCTTGACACCATTGACATTTTGGGTTGATTACTTTTTTTGGGGGTGGTGAGAGGAGCTGTCCTCTGCATTGTAGGGGAGTTTGCAGCAGCCCTGGCTCCACCCAGCGGATGCCTCTAACACCCCATATCCCAGTCATGACAATCAAAAACATCTCCAGACATTGCCAAATGTCCTCTGGGGGGCGAAATCACTCCCAATTGAGGACCACTTCTGTAGAGTGATCGTTCTCAAATCATGAGCTTTCTTATCCTTGTCCATATTGAAATATGGTAGTTAAACTTTTTTTTTTTTTTTTAATCTGCAAGGCATCTCAGAGTCATCTAATCATTCAGGGTCTCTTTCCATATCCTACAACCCAAAGAATCTTAGCTCCTATAGTATTGAAGTTTGGAATAGAGTTTGCTACACAGACAAGTCTTGGGAAGGCATTTTAGATAAAGGTAGTCTTCGTATGAAGGCATGAAACAGCACTATGGAAGCATTGGGTATGGCAAGAGCTGTTCAAAGAAGATGGGTGGTGAGGCTTGATAGGTCCAGGGGTCAACATGCTTTGCAGGCCACACTTAAGCTTACAGATCAGAAGACTATGGTTCTGGGAACCTCCCTAATTTACCTATGGTCAGTGTTTTCCATTGAACCAAAGGCCTCCAAACATCTTCCATTATCTCTAGATGGAAGGAAGGTTGTTTAGTGGCTCCTAAAGGCTAGATCTTGGGGCTATAGGGGATTATGTTACACTGAGAATATTTCTCTTGTTGAGGAACCAATTGCCCCTAGATTTGAACCCTGTCCGTGTTTCACTAACAAACTAAAATTTAAAAAAAAAATTTTAAAACGTCAAAATTTTTAAAACTTCGTTGAGTCCCACATGTCTTCTCTGTGTGAGGCAAAAGTGGACCCCTTTAGGCTTGAGTCAGTTGGATCAAAAGTCTCATTGTCCACTTGGCAATGTGAGCATGTGTTTGGTGCATGAGCAGGGATCCTTTAGGTCACAGAGATCTGGAACAAATTCAGATGATTCTTTCTCGGCATTCTCTCAAGCAGCCATGCTCCAAGAGCCTTCCTCTCTTCCTCAGAGACTCAGAGACTCTTAGCTTCAAGTTCCACTGTCCTTGCTAGCACTAAGAAATTCTCTGTTAGTCTCAAGTTCAAATTCCCTAGGAGAGAGTCTGGTTGGTTGGGCTCTGCTCTAGTACAAATCTTGGGCTCCTGGCCAGCCATAAACCCTGCCTCGGGGGGCTGTGTCCATGCCCAGGTGAACTAGGGTACAAAGCATGGCAGGCCCCTGTGGAAAAATGGTCTCTGAAAAGGACCCCTCAGCTGCCCCTGGGTCAGGGGAAGTGTCCCTGTCAGGCACAGTTAGGAGCGCTGGAGTCAGGGCTGAGGCATGCTACTGCTCTCCCCTCACGAATTTCCAGTGGTGGTTCTGGACCCAGAATTCCCTTTTCTAACCAAGTGGCCAAATCCAGTAGCCCCGGACCAGGGGCACCCAAGGGAGGCCATTTTTGAGAAGTTAGCTTTCAGGAATAAATTCCCTTGGGAAACTCTGTGGGTAGTTTACATCTCAAGAACAGAACTCATTAGGAGCTTGGGGAGCTGTTAATTGCTCTGTCCAGCCAAGACACAGTCTGCCACTTGATGAAAAATAATGAAGTGACTGCAAGTTCCAACTTCCTCCCCTGTCCGCCTGGGTTGCCTCCTGCTTCCTCTTCCGCCTCTCACTCCAGGCACTAGAGCACCCCCCACCCCCACCCCCGTTGACCTGCTGCCCAGAGGTCCTTGCTGTGATGTTTAGGAACCTGTCCCTGGGGCAATCGTATTCTCAGAAAAAAACATACAGAACCTAGCAAAGGGTTGTTTCACTGAATTATAAATGTATTCATCTGCAAGCTGTGTTTACAAAGGTTTAAAGATTAAATTATGTAGAGCTGCTACTCGTCCTGTCTCAGGTTAGGACCCCTCAAGATATTCAACCAATCTTGGAAGAGCTGTGACTCTCTGTTGCCATGGCAATGCCCACCTCCTGGAGTGGCCCCGTTGCGGGCTGGAGGACAGTGCGGTGGGGCAGAAAGGCCTGGGAGGCCGCTGTGCTCGTCCCCACTCTGATGCCAAGCAGTCAGATGAGCTTCTGAGACAGGAGTGTTGAGCTCCTGACGCCAGAAGTCTTTCCTAGCAGGAACATTTCATGGTCAATTATCTCAATGCAGAGGACTTTGGACGCTTTGAGGGGGGTTTAGTATGTGAGATTGCTTGGTACTTGGTACTTGTTTTTCAAGCAGCTGGCTTTCTCCCCTGGGGCTTGGAACTTGGGGAGTGATCTGTAGAGGTTATTCAGGGGGGCAGCAGCTGAGCTGCCAAAGCAGGGGCTATGGGGGTGGCAGGTGGAGGGATGTCCAGGGGTGCCAAGGTCAGCGCCTCAATCAAGCCTCTTCTGTGGAACGAATGTGACTGTGTTCTCACCGTTAACCTCCATGGTCTCTTCTCTGCCTCTTGTTTGATTTGGCGAACACCCCAATACCTTTTGATTTGGTGGTGTCTCCATAGTTGGCCAGAGTGGATTTTTATTGTGTGCCACCAGGAATCTTCGATCAGAGCCTTGGCGAACTCATTACCGTGTGGTTTTCTGTTTAAGATCTGAAACCATTTTAAGGTCTTACTGAATCCCAAAAGGTTTCTGAGGTTTCAAAAAGGATGCTAGCATCGGCGAGCCCTCAACCTGAGGCTACCCCCGAGCTATCACCTGCCCTGCCAGCTCTGCTCAGTTGGCAGTGGCTACATGAGGCACTGTGCTGAGGAGGATTCTGAGGCTCAAACTCATCTGTGGGGTTTGCCAGTGGGGAGTGGGATGAGGGGGCAGCGCCTACCAAGTGGATGTTTTCTGTGCCTAAACTCAAAGGGGGCATTTCAGGGGCTTGGGGGGATATATATATTGTGGTGCTGTGGCAATATATATATATATATTGAGTGTCCCAGGTCCCCTCAACTCTCCTGCCTTGGTGGAAGGCAGCTGAACCTCCTTTGTTACCATCCTTTAGCAGGATAACCTTTCTGACAAACCAGAGTGCAAAACCACAATAAGATCAGCATCCCCTACGAGACCCAGCACAGTGTGATTTGTCCCGCTGACGGCAGCTGGAAAGCCCAAGGGTCAGGTTCTAGAGTCAGATTACCAGAGCTAGAAGGGCACACAGAGGCCAACCACTCCAATACTCCCATTTCACAGACAGGAAAACTGAGACCCAGAAAGAAAAAGAATGACCTCTCCATGGCTCTGCTGTCAATTTAGTGGCAGTTTGCGGTTTCACACATGCGTTGGTTCTTGGCCAACATGCGTCTCATCCCACTACCATCTCATATCCACTCAGCTCCCTCTCGATTAGTCACCGCACCCCTGGAATACCCTAACGGCTGTGTAACCAATTATCAAGAACTTAGTAGCTTACAACAACACAAATTTTTCCTGGAATTTCATGGGTCGGAAGTCCAACATAGGTCTCCCTGGGCCAAAGTCAAGGTGTCTGCAGGCTGCTTTCCCTTCTGGAAGGGAGGATAATTTCCTTGTCTTCTCTGGCTTCTAGAGGCTGCTCCCCTGCCTTGGCTCATGGCTCCCTTTGTTCATTAGCAAAGCCAGCAACGGCCAAAGAGTCCTCACATCACTGTGACGCTCACTGTGCTGCTTCCTTCTACATCTAAAGACCCTTGGGATACGTTGGACGCACCAGATAATCTAGGATAATTTCCCTATTTTAAGGTCGACTGACTAACAACCTTAATTCTGTCTTTAACCTAAATTTCCCTTTGCCATGTAAGCAAGCATATTCATAGTTTCCAGGCATGAGGACAGAAGCATCCTTGGGGGGTCATTATCTCACCCTCCACACCCCTGTTCTAAGGTCAGGGTTTCTCATCCTAGAAAATCATTTCTTTGAACAGGTAGCTTGCCTCCAGTGTCACCAGCCCTCCTGTTAGACTCCATACCAAACTCCCCAAAGGAGAGTCTAATCTCATCATTCCTGTCCACCATCAGTGGCTCTTAAAAAAAAAAAAACAACAAAAAACTGATATATCATTCACTTACTATAATATTCACTCTTCTAAAGTATACAATTTAGGGTTCCTGGGTGGCTCCGTTGGCTAAGCGTCTGACCCTTGATTTCGCTTCAGGTCATGATCAGAGGTTGTGAGATCATGTTGGGCTCTGTGCTGGGTGTGGAGCCTGCTTAAGATTCTCTCCCTCTCTTTCCCACTCTCCCCTCAGCACTTGTGCTCTCTCTCTAAAAAACAAAGTGTACAGTTTGGCCATTTTTATTGTATTCACTAGGTATATGACCACCGACTTTATATAATTGCTGAACACTGAAATCACCCGAAAAATGAAGGCCATCCAATCAGCAGACATTTCCCATCCCCCGTCCCCCACTTCCTCAGCCTCTGTCAATCACGAAACTACTTTCTGTCCATGTGGATTTACTGATTCTATCCTGGACATTTCGTGTAAATGTAATCACAGGATATGTGGCCTTTCATGTCTGGCTTCTTTCACTCAGCATCATGTTTTCAAGGTTCACTCCTGCTTAAACACCTCGCAGCCTGACCCCCACGGACCTGCCCCAGGCTTCGCTTCCTGAGACCTCCCAGGCTTCCACTAAGCAGCCCCCAAATTCCACAGCCTTTCTCGACCCTCAGTGAGACACCGGCGGAGTCTTTCTCCTCAAGACCTTTCATCCTTGGCTTCCATCATGATGCTCCTTCCCAGTTCTCCTTCTGCCTCTGTGCTCTCGCTTCTTCTCCTCTGGCCCTAGTCTCTCCTTGTCTTCAGAAAGGATCTGTGCCCCAGCAGTCAGTCCTAGGCTCTCTGCTGTTTCCTGTTTCCTAAAGGATGTAGCCCCCCATGGGCAGGCTCTTGGATCGGCCCTCTCTAGGACTGTAGACCACACTTCATACACAGCCTAGCTCTTCGTCCGCTCACAAATGGGTCTCTGAATAGTAAAGTGTTGGAAGTCACAGCTGTATAATCTTTCTGTCTTCGAGAGCGGAGTCAGCCAAGGCTCTTTGGGTTGCACGAGACAGAAACCCAACTTAAGGAGAGTTGAACAAACAGGGGCTTGAACAACTCACATGCCTGGAGCAGCTCGAAGGACTGAAGGGAGCACAGCAGCTTCAGAGGTTTGGGGACCAGATTCAGGAGCACGTTGCTATTAGGATTCTCCCTCTCTTGACTTCTCAGTTCTGCTGGCTTCTTCTTGGCTTATCCTCTCCAGCACATTAGCTTTCTTCACACATCACAGAAAATGGCCCCTGGAAGCCTTCAATTTCTTCCCATTCGGGACTCCGAGACAAAGCCCTTCTCCAGTTTCAAATTAAGAATCCCGAGGAAGGACTCTGAGCGCCTGTGTTGGGTTGTACACTCACCATTGGCACAATCATGGAGCTGGGTGCTAGGATCAAGGAGACCCAGGCCTGTTGTCTACTCTTGTATGTTGTGGGGCAGAATGCAGTGAGGGCGGTCCTGCAGATGCCCATGACGGGAGAGCAGGAGGAGCAGTTCCTCAAAGCAGTGTGTGTGCATGTGCTGGACGGTGAAAGTGGGCAGAGGTCTCCTACAGGACATCAGCCACCCCCACTGCTCCTATGACTCCACCATGTGGATAACGCCTATAGCCCCCAACAGCCAGATGCCCATCAATGTCCACCTGGTGGGCCCACTGGCACCCCTGAACTAAGCCTCCCTGGTGTCCCAGTCTTTACCAATGGCACCACACCCAACAAGTCTCCCAAGCTTTTCCTAGTTCCTGGCCTTCCTACTCTACCTGGATACTTGGCCAAGTCCCATCAATCTTAGCTCTTTACTGTCTTTGTCAGCCATTGTTCCCACCCCTAGTGCCCTTGGTCTAGGTCAGACCCTAAGCCACCCTCCCAATCTCTCCATGGCTCTCTCTGCCTCAGGGCAGACTCAATCACCATCTGTGGAGCCTCCACTCTAAGTCTGAGATGTGCTGAGTATCAGTGTTTTTTTTTTTTGTTTGTTTGTTTGTTTTTTTGTTAATCCTCATAACAATTCCATGAGAGGAATAGTGGTATCACTAGGAAAATGAGGCTCAGGAAAGGAAGGGCTTGGGAGAGGAGTCAGGGGTGATTGACAGAGGACTTGAACTTGGGTCTCTAATTCTAAGGATAGTGTCAATTCTGTTTCCCTTCCACTGTCTTTCCAAGTAGTTGCCAAATGAACTTATGAAAGATGGAATCATGAGGACTTCTTTTGGCTCAACAGCTGTTGTGAAACCTTCCCAGTTTATAAATAAGAGCCTTTAAGCCGCCATGGCCCTCGCCCGTCGCTCATAAAGGGACGTGCTGCTGAGCTCACTCTGAAATAGGGGCTTCCCTGAGAGCCTGTAGGGTTCCTCTCTCCACTGGAGGCCTGGGGGGTTGAGGGAGGGAAGAAAGCCTGTTTCCAAAAAGAGTTAAAGAAAAGAATAATAATAACACTTAATAACCTAATAACCAGCAAACATCTGATAAGTTGGGGGCAGGGGTTGGGTTGCATCGCCCCGGCTACCCCGGGAGAGCGTGCAGGGCGCCTTCCTCTGGGCTGTTCTAGAGGCTCTTTGTCGACTTGGTCACATGCTTGGCTTGTTTTCAGGCTCTCCCCACTCCTCTAAAATAAACTGCAAGTGAGAACCTTGCCTGTTTTCCTTTGAACCAGGGCTGAGCCCATGAGTAGGTGCTCAGTTTTTGTCGTGGATGGCTAGGTGGGAGGCAGGATCCCATGGAGGGATGATAAAAAGAGTTTGTAGCTCAAGTGCTAGAATGAGATATTTCCAACTGTTCTTACATCCGGTTATTCCACTTTGCCCAGACGGCAAAGCAGCAACGATGGGGCCTCTAAACACTTTATGGGCCCTGTGATAAATACTCTCCTTTCCCTCCCCCCACAGCTCACCCAGCTGTAGAATGGGGTTGACCTTGAATGAGGTGGTGTTTTCAGCTGTAGCTTCACCACCACGGATCTGGAGTTGATGAAGCCAGCACTGGGAAAAGGAAAACTGTAAGAATGGGACAAAGAACCCCAAAGACTGAGAATTTCACACCATCCATTCACCCCCTTTGCTCCACACATCTAGTGTGTGGGCGCTTTTAAAAAAATAAACAAACAATTAATGCACTGCCGTGGAGGCGGGGGAGGGGGAGAAGGAACAGGGCCCAACTTTGTCTCGGCAGGAGGGCGGACTGGCTGCCCAGGGCCCTGAATGGACATTCCCGTCAGTTTTAACTGGGCGGTCTGTCCGTTCCCCCCAGAGTGGGCAGCCGATCAGGGCTCAGGCGGTTGGGGCTTTGTGAGTGGTTGTAAACTCTTCGGATCTGCCTTTGATTTTGTTTTGTTTTATTTTTGTGGTAGTTCCAGCCTTTGGCAGGGTCCCCAGAAAGAGCAGAAATCTTGGGTTTTCCTCTTCTTTGCTTGGCTGAGCTTGACTGGGCAAATGACCTCAGTTTTGAGGCCTCAGATCACTCCTCTGTAAAACGAGGAGATTGGACAAGAACAGAAGTTTCCAAACGTATTATTATTAGTATTATTGCCTTGGAATTGGTTCTTCAAATAAAAACAAACTGGGCTACCTCTCTCCCCACAACATATTAAAACAAAGTTGGGAAAAAAAAAAGATGGGGTAGGGAGAAGCAGCATGGTCCCATACCCCATGACACCGATCTCCAGTCTGAGAGGGGGGCCTCTGTGGGACCCCCAGCTTCTGCAGTACGCTGTTTGAAAACTACTTCAGGTTCCCCTCTGGCTCTCACTGGAATTACCCCTCATCTGAAGGAGTTTGATGTTTGTACTACCTAAGCACTGTGTATGGCTGCTAGTAGAGGGAACCTGAGAAATAAGAGCTTAAGAAGTCTAGGGGGCTGTTTATTTATTTGTAACAATGTCCACAGGGAGGCACTGCACGGCTACTGTGGCAGCTCTAGGCATCATCCGGGAGAAGAGACCCAGGATCCTACTACCTTTCTGTTCTACCATTCTGAACTCAGGGTCGCCATTCTCAAGTCTGGCTCCGAGTCAAAACATGGCTGCTGAAGCGCCAGGCATCACACTTGTACTCTAAACAAGAAAAAGGAGGAAGGGGAGAAGGGCAGATAGGTACATACCAATTCTGTCTGCTTCCTTTAAAAACCCTTCCTGGGATTCCAGGGGCTGTGTCCTTGTTAAGAACCGTGTCACGTGTGTACCTCCAGCTTCAGGGGAAGCCAGAATAAGTTATCATTATTTTTTATGTTGAGGCATATTGGCACCCAGCATAAAGCCAGGGCTCTGCTAATAATGATGGCAAAGAGAACGGATACTGGGTAGGCCACAGGAAATACAGCCACCACAGTTCATATCTGCTGAGCACTGACCAAGTACCAGGCACATGCTGAGAACTTTGTACGCTTTCTCTCTTTTAATTCTTACAACTGCCCAGGGAGTTCAACTCATCATCCCCATTTTATAGCTGAGGATGCGGAGGCTCAGAAAATTAAGTGACTTGGCCAAGACCGCATGGCAAGAGATGATGAAGCCAGGATATTAACCCAAGCACTCAGATGCTCGAGTCCAAATCCTTCATCATCAGATTATACTGCTGTGGGGAAGACGGAGAATAAATCACACCCTAGGCCTTTCATGCTGGTTCAGCATCTTCAGAAAAGAAGCTGGGGCGGGGGTGGGGGCCTTGAGGGGGACCCCGAACACTCTACACAGAATGCTCGGGCCCCGCCTTTGCTGCTCCTTGCAGAGTCCCTGTCATCTTCCTCCTGGTAATGAAGGCAGCCGTGACACACTGAATTCGTTATGATGCATTTACCGCAAGGTAAGTATTTTCGATACGGTTTGGAGGGAGTTCAGGGGAAACATTTTCAGGGACTTGACCTGCAGGAATGATTTATGGAGCAGAGTTAAAAGAGCTAAATATATACGAGCTGGCACAATATGAGAAGTGAGAAGGGGAGGCAGGAAAGCAGCGTAAAAGGAAAACATGGAGTCAGCCCCCGTGTTCCAGAAACCCAGGGGAGGGCTGCGGCAACACGGGGCGAAAGGGTCATGACTCCGATCCAGTAAAAAACAGAAAAAGGCAAGCCCTTGGGTCCCTCAATCAGATGCTTCTTCAGCTCTGCGGTAGGAGGTGGCGGTGTCGTCTGCTTCCTGGGAGTCAAGGGGCACCAACAGAAATGAAGCCGTTTGCTGCGGGACAATCGCAGAGGCAGAGCTCCGAAGTGGTCTCCCAAGAGGAATGGGCAATGTCTTTTCATGGAGCTTTGAATTTGCAGACCACCTTGGCAACATTTTCCTCTTTTGATCATGGCAACCGTATTATCCTCGCCTTGCAGAGGAGAGCCCTAAAGGAGAGGTGGTCCGAGTGCCCAGTTCAGGTGACGTCACACGCATCCCATCAGGGGCAGATCCAGGAATGGGGTGGATGGCAGGAGGGGCATCCTGACTCCGGACAGCTGCTGGTGCATACTGGGTGCACAGTAAATGCCCTCTCTCCGTATCTAACACAGCTTAGAACCAAGTCCGTGGACATGTGCCCTTGTCAGGATTTCTCTTCAGGGAAGTTCAACTTCCGTTTCTGTCCTTTCCTCAGGAGACATTCTTACTGAAAAGAAAGTGGAATGTAGCCCTTTGAGAGTAAGGAGTAATGCAGGCTAATGTCTCACGAGCCAACACTGAATGAGAGAGCCACTCATCTGGAATTTTCCTTAATAATGGATTCGTTTTTTGTTATGAGGGGGGCTTCCTGGGGTGTTGGTAACATTCTATATCTGGATCCACTTGTGAAATTCACTGAGCTTTATTATTTGCATACGTTTTTTCAAAAGGTTTTATTTATTAGAGAGAGAAAGAGAGAGAGAGAGAGAGCACAGCAGGGGGCAGGAGAGGGAGAAGCAGGCTCCCTACTGAGCAGGGAGCCGAATGCCTAGCTCGATCCCCAGACCTTGGGACCATGACTTGAATTGAATGCAGATGTTCAACGGACGGAACCACACTAGGCGCCCCTATTTGCAGACTTGTTAAATTTATTTATTTATTTATTTGAGAGAGAGAGAGGAAGCATGTGAGCAGGGGGAGAGGCAGAGTGGGGAGGGACAGGCAGAAAAATTTCAAGCAGACTCCATGCTCGGTGTGGGGCCCAACATGGGGCTTCATCTCAAGACCCTAACATCACAACCTGAGCTGGAACTAAGAGCTGGATGCTTAGGCCAGAGGCCTCTCATTTGCATACTTTTATTAAACATATAGAAAGGTTCTTTTGAAAAAAAGAATAATAATTTAAGGTCCTAAGTTGGCATTCTGGTTAAGACTATAATGAGGCAGGAACCACAAGGTATTGCTTAATTCCACTGTTTCCTTTTTAGAATGAGACTTTTGGTTTTTTTTAAAAGATTTTATTGATTTATTTGACAGAGAGATCACAAGTAGGCAGACAGGCATGCAGAGAGTGAGGGGGAAGCAGGCTCCCCACTGAGCAGAGAGCCTGATGTGGGACTCAACCCCAGGACCCTGGGATCATGACCCGAGCCGAAGGCAGAGGCTTAACCCACTGAGCCACCCAGGTGCCCTGAGACTTTTGATGTTTAATTGGGCTCAGGGCCAGCTGGAATAACAACGACAACTTCCAGCTTCTTTTGTCACTGCGTATGGCCCTGTGACTAAGCCTGGCTGGTGGGACGTAAAGGAATGATCGCACGCAACTTTCAAGACATTGCTTAAGGCAGGTGACGTACCCTTCTTTCCTTTTCTTCTCCTTCCTGCTTGCTTAGAAGTAGACAAGATGGCTGGAGCTTGGCAGCTATCTTAGTCTGGGAGGACGAACCCATGCTGCAAGGGGTAGCGCTTTGGATGGCTACGCCTGGGACATCATGGAGCTCCCCAGCATCCCTGAGCTATTTTCCTCCCAGATCTCTTTTTACAAAGGTGAATGTACTTCTCCCTCATGTAAGTAACTCTTGCGGTTTCTGTTATTTGTAGCCGGACTTAATCTCCATGGGTATGTATGGTGGGCACCCAATTCAGGTTACTCTCAGGAGGGGGAAGAGTGTGTGATGACCTTTGACCTGATTGTTTAAACCTTTGTTTCTTAAACTGGGTTGTGGGCATGACTGTTAATTATGATATCTTATAACTTGGGGTTATCAGAGTATCACAAATGAAATATTTTTAAAGTCACTGGCAGAAGTGGTGTCAAAGCAAGACCATGAGACATGTAGAAAAAAGAATCAAGGGGCACCTGGGTGGTTCAGTGGGTTAAGCCTCTGCCTTCGGCTCAGGTCATGATCCCGGGGTCCTAGAATCGAGCCCCGCATCGGGCTCTCTGCTCAGCAGGGAGCCTGCTTCCTCCTCTCTCTTTGCCTGCCTCTCTGCCTACTTGTGATCTCTCTGTCTGTCAAATAAATAAATAAAATCTTAAAAAAAAAAAAGAATCAAGTGGTGGCAACTTTTGGCTTTATCCAGGTGCTATGTCTGGATTAGCTTTGGCGTTGGGGTCTGAGTTCAGCCTCTGAATAAGTCTTGTGGACAGAATAAACAAGACTTGAAGGGGCAAAGGGAGTTCAGCCTGTGGAGACCCAGTGTCTGGAAGCAAGAAGGGAATGAGAAGAACAACACTGGGCACCACTTCCTCCCCCAAGCTGCCAAGACCCCATCTGAGTCAGGTCGACAGGAAGCTCTCATTGCCGACAAGGTATGGAAGGGTCTCTTTCTCCCACCTACCTTCATTTTAAGGAAAGAGAAGAAGTATTTCACAGAACGTGTTTTCTTTCTTTCTTTTTTTCAAGTAAGCTCTATGCCCAACATGGGGCTCAAACTCACATTCCCGAGAACAAAAGTCACAAACTCTGCCAACTGAGCCAGCCAGGCATCCCCACAGAACACATTTTCATTGCAACAAATCCAACCAGATGTGATTAAAGTAAAGCATGAACATACTCGCCTACTCAGATTGTAGCCTACCCCTCAGAGCCAGCCATGTGGAACAGTATAGTGGGCATGTGGCTGTTGGCAAGGCCAAAGTAAAGGCTGGAACCCCAGGGAGACCGGGCAGGTATCTCCAGCACATGGGGGGCCTCTGCCTGGGTACTGCTCACAGACATGATAGGCTGTGGGTGCTGGGGAAAGGGCTCTGCTCTTGAGAAGGTAGGCTGAGGAACTCCTTGAACATGTAACTCTGTGCATGCTTGGGATCAGGATGTTCCAGAAGAACATCCCACTTTTTTTTTTTTTAAAGATTTTATTTATTTATTTGACAGAGAGAGAGATCACAAGAAGGCAGAAAGGCAGGCAGCAGGCAGAGAGAGAGGAGGAAGCAGGCTCCCCACTGAGCAGAGAGACAGATTCAGGGCTTGATCCCAGGACTCTGAGATCATGACCTGAGCTGAAGGCAGAGGCTTAAACCCACTGAGCCACCCAGGCGCCCCAAGAACATCCTACTTCTTGCCTTGACTGGTCCTCAGCTTATCAGCCACACCTCACTAGGACAGGCCCCAGAGCACAGGAAGCCACTTTCTCCCACATTTGTGATTCTCTTTGAGAAAAAAAAAAAAAAATGGCAGCAGCTCCAAGCATTCTTGAGGACCATGGTGATAGACATCACAGAAACACAGGGATAGCCAGGCATCTTTGTGGGATATCTGGATCCTGATGAATCATGTGTCGGGAAACAGGTACCATAGACCTCCCTCTTGTTCAAGTTTGCAGTGGCAAGAACAGCTTGTGGTGACATGTACATCTGTGCTGTGCCCAGTAACTGTACCAGATCATTCCTCAACTCTGTTTTGTTAGAGGATATAGAAAGTTATGTTCACTCCATTCCCTGCAGGAGGAATGGCAACCACACTGCTGGAGATAGAAATTGAGAGAGCTTGGCAAAGATTTCCTCTTGACTTTTACAATGATATAGAAAGGCATTTAGTGTTACTACTGAGTTATCTTTAATGAGAAGTTGGGAATGTTCTAGTAATTCACACTCCCCGTGTTTGTTTGACTCAATACTGAGTAGTAACACTGATAGGCGCCAATATTGTTGTTAAATGGATTTTTGCATACAGTATCTCATTAAATCCAGACGTCAAATCCAAAAAAGATAATAGGTAAAATTATCCCCCAATTACAGATGAGCAAACTGAGGCTGAGGAGGCTTACATAATCATCAGAAGTCACATAGTTAATTAATGATGGAGAACATATCTGAACTCAGACAGGCTGACTCCAGTGCCAGACCCAATAGGCTTAATCAATAAGGTGTTCCGTTCTCTCCGGAATCCTAAGAAAGCCAAATTCAGTGTAGGTGTGGTGGAAGGGCTGTGTGGACATTCATCAATGAAAGATCAGAAAGGCATCATTACAAGAATAATCAGAACCAAGAATATCTTGGTATTTTTGTGTCTTCTAAAGAATAGCTTGTCAGGGTGCCTAGACGGGTCAGTTGGGTAAACATTTACTCTTGGTTTCAGCTCGGGTCATGATCTCAGGTTGTGGGACTGAGCCCCACGTCGGGATCCGTGCTCAGTGCAGAGTCTGCTGAAGATTCTCTCCCTTTCCCTTTCCCCCCACCTCTGCTTCTCTCCTCACTCACATGTGCCTGCACTCTGTCTCTCTCTAAAATACATAAAATCCTTTAAAAAGCAACTGAAAAATCTCATCTTTTTGTGTCATCTAGCATGTTATTTGCTAATAAAACAACAAAACAACCAAAAAACCAACAATAAAGTTATCTAACCAGTGATTTAGCTGACAAAGAACTTTCATTATCTCATATAACCAGAAGTCCAGAGATAGAGCAGCTCCAATGTTAGTTAACTTAGCAGTTTAATATCAAATGCGACATTTTAATGGCAAACGCAAGACCCAGGTTCTCGCCATATTTTTGCTCTGCCATCCTCAGCATACAGTAGCCCCACTTTGTCCATGGGGATAATTCCAAGACCCCCAGTGGATCCCTGAAACCGCAGATGGTACTGAACATTATAAATACCATGTTTTTCCCTATAAGCACATACTCACAATAAAGTTCACAAACTCGGCACAGTAAGAGAACAACATAACTAATAATAAAATAGAATTGTAACAATATACTATAATAAAAGTTATGTAAATGTAATCTGTCTCTCTCAAAGTTGTGATGCTGTGAGATGATAAAATACCTAGGTGATGAGATGAAGTGGAGGCACATAGACACTGGGCCAGTGTTAGGCTACTGTTGATCTGCTGACAATATGTCAGAAGGAAAATCATCTGCCTCCAGACTGCGGTTAACTGTGTGTAACTGAAGCCATAGAAAGCAAAAGTGCAGATAAGGGGGGACTACAGTACTGACCTTTGCAAGCTTGTCCCTCATGGTCACAACATGGCTGCCATCAATCTCACACAACAATGTCCAAAGGCCACCAGTTCAGGAGAAGACACCCTCACATCCCTTTTGAAGAATATGGAGCAGACTTCCTTCTACGTCTCCTTTTATGCCATACACCTGCCATGTGTGCATTCTTAACCCAATCACCAGCAGGGAGAATGGAATTACTACTGTGATTGGTTTGGTGCTTAACAAAGGCTGCACATTAGAATCACCTGAGGTGATTTAAAAAAAAAAAAAAAAGTCCTACATCCGGGTCCCAGTTCTAGAGACTCTGTTTGAACTGATCTCAGGTCCACTCAGGGGTATCTTTAGATAATATCTCCCCTTGCACTCCACTGTGTGGCCAAGGTTGAAACCCCTTCATTTAGACCAGTCAGGATTTCTCCCTGGGGCTGGGGCTAGAGCGGGACCTGCCAGGAAACACACGGTCGCCTGATGCCTGAACAGAGTTGGGCTTCTAGTCAGTGAGAAAGAAGGTGGAGTGGTGGACCGGGGACAGGGATGGCTCCTGGGTAGGTGCCCAACATCTGCCTGCGCCCTTCTTGGAGGCCGGGATTCCGGCAGCCTTAGGGCCCACTTAGATTTCTTCCTTTCTGGCCTTCAGATGCTTTCAGTGATACTCGCGGGCTTCTCAAAGTGTGGTCTGTGGCCGCCAGGACACCTGGAGGTTCCTGGGCTCCACTCCAGACTGGTGGCACTAGAATCTCTGAAGGTGGGACCTGGGGCCTGGCATGGCCACACACACCCCAAATGTTCTGTACATGCTCATGTGCTCATGCTTGAGAACAACTTAATTACGTGCAGCAGAAACAAAGTACAAGGGCTCAAAATGTTCCCTTTCTCCAGGAAGAAGCGGCTTGAGGAGTTCTCTTATTTTTTTTGCGGGTCCCAGTGATTTGGGAAGATGGAAATGCTTACCTGAGAGTTGGCTGGTGGAACCAAAAAGAATCGGCTCTAAAGCTGAACGTGGGGCTGGTGGCCGAGCCGCCCGGAGGTGTCCTCAGCGCCAGGTGCACCCGCCCGCCGGGGAGGCCGCTGTGTGCCGGGACAGAGGCAGCCCGGCGTGGCCCCTGAGGAGGCTACATGGCTACTGTCTAGGGTTGCTGTTGGCAGTTTTGTCCTGGCTCTGTGCACGTGTGTGTGTAGCAGGTGGGTCCTTCGAGGTTCCATGAAAAGCTGAAAGTCATATTCATTGAGCTCTACTCCTTGATGAGTAAATCCTTATCCTTGAACAAGTCAAAGGGAAGCAGGTGGTTGAACACAATGGCTCTCCAGGACCGGCCTGGTCCAGCTGCAGCCCTCAAGCTTCCAGGCCTCCTGCCTCCCCCTGGTCCCCACTGCACGCGGGTGAGTCTTATCAAGCCATGTCCTGGTCTCCCTGCCACCCAGAACTGCCGCAGATCCTTCCCTATCGGCCCCTTCCTATCTCTTCAGCCAGTGGCCCCTTGGCCTGCTTCTTGGCTTCCCGACACGGAACACCTGGGGGGGCTCCCCTCTGCTCTACTGCCCTGAATCCCCTGGGGTTCCCTGGATGCCTCCACATCATGCCGCCCCCCCCAACTTTGCCTGGTAAGCTCGATCTCATTCTCTAATTCATACGAGGAGCAGTCCTGAGCTCCTTCCTCCCCTCTGCCAACAGAACTCCTGCTCCTATGTTGGTGCCCCAGGGACAGCCCAGAAGTGTTCCCCAGAAGTGCTGGCAGCCCCTTTTTGCATGGGGAGGGGCATGAGTCTCTTCTGGTGCAGAAGAGCCCCTCGGGCAAGGCTTTGTTCTGTAATCCTGAGCCTTCCGAGCCAGGGGAGCCCAGCAGGCACGTGTTGATGGAGTGAATGACACCCTGTGTTGCAGAGTCTCTCCACCTCCCCGGCAGCCCAAGTCCTGGGGAAATGAGTCTTGTCCCATCACCACTATCCTTTGACTTGAACAAGTACAAGAAGCTAATCTCTGCTGGGCCAAGCCCTCTAAGAAGCTGGAGAAGCTTCCAGAACAGGAGCTTGGTCTGCTGGGAAGGCTGAGGGCAGCCTCTTCCTTGGGGGCCTGGAAAGCAGCGTGGAGGAGAGAAGGCAGGAAGGCAGGCAGGGGGAAAGGGGGTGAGAAGGTGGAGAAGACCTTCCAGAAACCAGGTGCTTCGGAATGCAGCATCTTCTCTTCCTTCCCCATGAAAGCGCCTCAGCGTGAATGTCACTATGCTCCCAGAGGCCACCGGAGTGTGATCAAGAGTGAACTTGCTCAGGATTTCATGGCAGGAAAAGGAGGCCAGTCTGTTTTTAAATATATAGTCAGTTGGGCTGCTGCAAAAAACTGTAAACGGAAACACTAGGTAAAATGTGCTTGCTAGAAACTTCTAGAAAAGGTGGACCCTTAGACGGGAACAATTTTAAAATTAGACAACTTACTCCTTCTTAGCTGAGTGACCTTGGGCAAATAACTTCACCTCACTGGACCTCAATTTCCTCATCAGCAAAGCAAAAATAACAATGCACGTCCTGTGTCACTATTCAAGGATTAAAGGTATATGAAGTACTCAGTTAAGCACCCAGTGGATGAGCTGTACTATTGTCGGTGCTGCTACTAGCATACATTTTCGTCTCCTCCAAGATCCAGCTGGGGGCTAGGCCCCAAGCCTCATCTCTGCATCTCCAGGGCCCAGACACTGTCTGACATGAAGCCGCCCCTTGGTAAAGGTCTGAGGGCTGAATTCAGAGACTTGTTATTCTTCTCTGTTCCGTGGCACTTTGCCCTTCTCCAAATCCTCTGAATATATTCTTCCCTGGGAGCCTTGCCGGATGCCTAGAGGGCAGGCAGGGCAGGTGAGATGGTCATTCCCATTTTATAGCCGAGCAAAATTGAGGCTCACAGAGATGATGCTTCCTGCCCTAGCCACACGGCAGAGCTGAGCCGAGCTTAGCTGAGGTCGGGGTCTTCAGACTGTGGGTTTTGTGGCCACTGTTGGTGGAAACCATCCACAGGCAGCGGAAGGTGTTGCAATGAGCTGAGTTGGCAATCCCCAGGGAGACCCCTGTTCCTCCGATCCCCGGACTTCTGCCTATCCGGCTTCAGAGAAGATCTGAGCCCAGGTCATTTGGTCACACTGATCTTGGCCCCTCTTCCCGCCCAGGCTCAGCCCTGCCCTCTGTCCGAGGTGGACCCCCGGTGGCCCAGCAGACAGGACCTGGTGAGCTCTGTAGGTCTGGGCACATCCCCCGCAGGGATTGTGCGGGTTGCTCAGAGGAGGGAGAAGCAAGGGGCCTTGCCCAGCTGCAAAGACACCCAAGGTCTGCATCCTGGCCTGGCCAACAGCCTCTCTGACAAGTTTATGACCAGCTTTTATGACTTTCGAGCTTAGTCACTGCTTAAGTCAGCCTGCTCAGAGACAAACACTTCACAGAGCTGTGACCCAGATGGTTCGGCAGCGAAAGGCATGCCCCACCCCTGGTGGAACTGGCTTCTGGAGCCAGTCTAAGGACGTGGGAGGCAAGGAGCCTGGGGTCATGGTGCATTTCAGTGACCCATGCAGTTGTCCTTTCTTTTCCTCGTGTCCACGCCTGAGTTTTCTGAGGGTAGGAAGCAGACGCCTGGCTGCCCCCAGAGACAGCCTGCATCAGATCCTGTCCCCAGGCTTTCTTTGAGAACTGAGCCTGGAGGGGTGAAGGGGGCAGGGTTGGTACAACCTCTGGCAGACAGATCAACCCCCTTCCTGGCTTCCAGCTCACATGCTGAAGATGGGAGCCCAACCGGGACCCAAAGCAAACCCCGGATTCCTATTCCTGATGTTTCTCCACTCCTGTCACCAACCCAGTGCGGCCTCTATTAAACCCAAAAGCCTCTCCAGAAACTTTCTGGCCTCTACTCAGGTCTGCAGGCCTTCACCCACTTGTGACGGGTGCAGGCCCAGCTGGAGGGGAACACACCGGGGCCCAGCTTGCATGGCCGAGCTCGGGGAGGTGGGGGGTGGGGCATGAGGAGCCCTCACCTGGGAGCCAGCCTTCCTGCTGTAAGGACACAGGGCTCTGCTGGTGACCCTCTCTCCGGCTCAGCGAGGGCCGCCTCCCCAGGCAGGAGAAGAGGCGAGAAGGGTCAAGTTAACTGGAAACTGGCTCAGACCCAGAGTTTGTGGTTCAGAGCTTTGGATGAGAGGAAGGAATGTGGAGGAGTGCACTGAACTTGAGTTGGCTCACTTGTCCACTCTCTTGGCCACGTGGCCTTAGGGCACTTGGGTCATGACATCTGCTCTCATTCTCTGGGTGCTCATTTAATTCTTGTCCCCCTGGGTCAAGCCACTGTCGCCACCTTTCTGATTAGAACTGCAGAGCCTCCTGCCTGATGTCCCGCCTGGGGGGGACAGCTCTATTCTAGCTCCCGTGATGAACAATTACTCTCATTTTTCTTCTTTTCCTCCCTGGGATTTTCATCTTCTTAAATATAATCTGTTTCCTCCGCATCTTGTTCTTTCTTTCCCATACATCCCCTGGAGTTTTAGTCTAAAAATTGCTCTTGGGCGCCTGGGTGGCTCAGTTGGCTAAGTGTCCAGCTCTTGGTTTTGGCTCAAGACGTGATCTCAGGGTCATGAGCTTGAGCCCCAGGTGGGGCTCTACGCTGGGTGTGGAGCCTGCCTAAGATGCTCTCTCCCTCTTCCTCTCTTCTTTCACCTTCCTGCTCATGTGCTCTCTCTCTCTCAAAACAAGCAAAAAACAAAACCAAAAACAAAACCAAAAACAAAACAAAACAAAAACAAAAAAACTAATAATAAAAATTTTAAAAAGTAAAAGTAAAATAAAAAAATCAAAATTGCTCTTGATCTCTAGCGAATTGTAATACTGTAATGCTGTTAAAGGAGGAAAAATTCACACGCATGAAATGCAGGGCAGTATCATGGATAAGTTTACAAAACACCCGGGATTAGCTTGTGCACTGGGCCATTCCAGGCGTCATGGGCCAATTGGCAGTTACATTTCATCTGTGTGTTGTCACAAGTGTGCATCCCTGCAGGGTTCTATTGGAGCAGCAACAATATCTACATTTTGGGTGTAGCCCCAGAAAGCCCAACTCTGCCACTTGTTGATTTTATGACACAGGCCAATGTAGAAGCTTCAAAGTTAGTGTCTTCATTTGTAAAATGGTAGGGAATCATACTTATTTCATAGGAATGCTGTATCAGCTAGCTACTGCTGTGTAACAATCAACCACTACGTCTTAGTGACATGCACAATAAAATATATATTTCTCATGTTTCCAAGGGCCAGCCAGGCCAGTTGTTGTAACTGGGTGCACTGGGCAACCTGGCTTTGGGTCTGGCTGACTCTACTCTGTGAATGCCACTGTGGGCTCAGCCAAAGAAACAGCAGCTGCCTAGGGGCAGGTTGGGGTGGGGGCGGAATCTCTTCTCGGAACAATGGTAGAGACACAAAACAAGACTGTTCGAGCACATTTCAGGCCCTTGCTTGCATCTCATGTCCTTCTAACATCCCATGACTAAATTAAGTCCCAGGCTGAACCCAGGGACAGGGGTGGGAAGCAGTCTGCCCCCAGTGAATCCGTGGCAAGAACGTGGGAGCAGGGAGGAGTGAAAAACAGGCTGGTCATTCAATCAACCACAGATGACACTGTTCCTTCAAAGTAGCGACTCAGCTCCCGACATGTGGTAGGTGCTCAGTAAATGACAACTATCCTCACTGCGTGACCCCTTACAGTTGGCTTAACACAGAATATCTCAGTCTCATCTGTGGCAGGCAGTAAAGTCAGGAATGGAATCTGGGCCTCAAGACATCTTGCCACCGCTCAGCATTTTCTAGATGGTCCCGTCAACAGCCTCCTGTGTTGGACCTATCTTCATCCCTTGCACTGAAGGTGGGAGGGAAGATAAGAGGTAGGAATGCAGAAGTGGCAACCTCGGGCCCCGTGGCCCCAGATACGTCCAAGACATGTAGACCATCAAAGGAGCACATGATGGGTCCTTCTGGTCCCATTTGCTTAGCGATGGGAACTGTTTGGGAGAATAGATTTTAGGTTAGAATCCTGGTTCTCCTACTGGATGGGTGGTTGTAGGCTCCCCCAGAAGGCAGCTTTCCCTGAATGGTTGGTCTGTATTGGGTCTTCCATGTCATTCTCCCTCATGCCCCTCTTGGCCCTTCCTTGATTATATTTTGTGGTGATGTGTAATCATATATTTATTTATGGGCTCATTTCCTTAATGCCCATCAGACTGTAAACTCCATGAAGGCTGTTGGGGTCTGTTGGGGTCAGTTATACCTAGGGCTTGGCACAGTAGTTGGTATGTTTATCTATGGGATAAATGAATAAATAAAGTTAAACTCTCTGAGCTTTATCATCCTTTTGTGAAATATGAGCTAATAATATGTTCTTTAAAGAGTTGTTTGCTTGTTTTGAGAACTATAGAGGAAAGTATTAGAGGAATGCTTTCCATGGGGCCCAGCCTGGTATGATGCATGGTACATGGTATGTATGGCCAGCACTCTAGCCTTAATTCTTCCCGGTGGTTAAGGGCATGGAGTCTAGATTTTCAAAGTAGACCTGTACTTCTAGCTTCCCTTTTCATCTCATTCCTTATCTCCACAGTGGACATTAGGGGGGCCTTTGTTCTAGATTCCTGGACTGCCCACACTCAGCGGCTCCTGTCTAGCCAGTAGGGAAACCCCTCCTCTGGGGTCCCTTTCTATCACCACCCTCTTCGTTATGCCCCATGGGTCCTTCTGACTTAGGGTTGTGATTTGATGAGGACAGAGTGGGGAAGTCTCACTGTGATGAAAATACTGAAATCCTCTCATACAAGATGCCAAAATGTGTTAGCTGATGAGACTCTAGGCCAACAAATGACACTGGCCCTGGCAGCCCAGAAGAGGTTGCCAGGGCAGAGTGGGATGCCGCAGAAGGTGCTGGAAGCCTTTGGTGGCATCGAGCAAATAGGGGCAGCAAGGGTGAGTGCCACACCTGCCACAGCTCCAGACCAGCCAGCGTTGGTAAGCGCCACGAAGCCAGGGGCAGGGCTATCTGCATCCAGACCACATGGGCGGTGTGGGGTGTTCCCGGCCATGATGTGTGGGTAGGACATTGTGAAGCCCAGACTGTGACAGCACCCCAGGGGCCAGGGACCCAGTGAGCATCATTCTAATGGGGGTGGTCTTGGAAAAGGTGAGGCAGACCTTGTAGGCAACTGTGGCTCAGACAGGGGTCTTCTAGCTGGTGGCAACCAAAACAAAAGAAAAAATATATATCACCCCACAAATGGGTTGGAATTCTTCAAAGAGTTGAATGAATGATTCACCATACCATGTTTGTCTCTAAAGAGAGGTTCCAGCATAGTTTTGTTTAGAAAATAGAAGGTAATTGAATTTACATATTAATTAATTTGGTGATTAATTATGGCCCAGGTTGTACATCTTTTGTCCTCCCTCAGGATCCTCCCCAGGCTCCTTTTCACTCAGTGCCTTTGGCTTTGCACCTGCTCTGGCCTCAGGCTGGAGCAACTATAACACAATTAGGCCTTTTCTTGGGTCAAAGGGACTTCTCTTGCTTAGCACTTAGGTGTTTTCATGCCATGTATCCTCTCCTTTTTTTACCCTGAGCCCTATGTTGATATTAGTTTTATGTGTCTACCTGACTGGCTCAGGTATTTGGTCAAACATTATTCTGGGTGTATCTGTGAGTATGGTTTTGGATGAGATTAACATCTGAATCTATGGATCGGGTAAAGCAGATTTCCCTCCCTCAGGTGGGTGGGCCTCATCCAATCAGTTGAAGGTCCAAAGAGAAGAAAATGCTCACCCTCCTGCAAGAAATAGAAAATTATTCCTGCATTTTCCTGACCCAAACCAAAACATTGGCTCTTCTGGGGTCTTGAGCCTACTGGCTTGTGGCCTGGAACTTTCACCATCAGCTCTCCTGGTTCTCAGATCTTCAGGATTCTATCTATCTATCTATCTATCTAACTATATCTCCTGTTGGTTCTGTTTTTCCAGAGAACCCTGACTAACACAAGCCCTAATTTCTCAACCCCCTTCTGCTCTTCTACTTTGGGCACATGCTGGTGCCCAGCAGGGGCCCTGAGGAGAAAAACCTCCTCCTTTAGGAAGCCATGCCATTGGTCTTTTACCTCTTATTTCTGCTGTGTCCTTCCTCTCTGGCTGCCTCCCCCTCATGTTGCTGAGTCCTGCTCCTGGGTGGGCAGAGTGATCTGCAAAATACGTTAAACTGGCCCAGAGGGGTCATTCCCTAAAAGCACTACCTGAGTCCTAGGGAGACCTCCACAGGGGCAGGTTTTGTGGGTGGTGGCTTGTGTCACTTTTCCCAAAGACCAGAGGCTGCACGTCAGGGCTGCTAATCCGCCTCTGAATGTCTCCTGGCTCAACCCATATGGAATTAAATCCAGAATTAAAATTCAGCTCTTGCTTTGGACTTGAAGGGCAGACTGAGCTGTTTTCCTCAGGGACAAAGCTGGCTTGAGAAGCGTCGTTGTAGCCGTCTGGAGCAAAGGGGCCACCGGGCTGAGGGACTGTCTGCTGTGTGTTGAAAGAAGACAGAGTCCCTGCACCACAGCCTTTGCAGACGCACCAGGGGAGAGTGGAGTGGAGCACAGGAAGCTAGCGGACCCTCAGACAGGAAACAGCTTCCTGCCCACCTGTTCCTCTCCTTGCAGGCAGGGGTGCCCATGCCCCTGCCCTCGGTCAGAGCTGCCACCACCCCCTTAGCCTAGCTTGAGTGGCTGTCTGGTTTTCTCCTCATTTTCTAGTGATCATCTTCCAGAGGCTGCCTGTGGCCACAGCGGGAGGAAGGTGGGAGCAGAGGGCCCCAGGCTGGCAGGTGCTCTGCTCCTCCTCATCCCTCTGGAAGACCGCTTTTTACTCCACTCAGCTGTGCCCTCAGCCCAGCACCCAGCCATGTCCTTCCGTTCGTTCCCTGGGAGCCCCGTATATAATTCAAACCTGAGGGACGCCATGTGGGGACCCCACTTATGGGAGGAAGGGGTATCGTGGAGTGGATAATTCTGGAGGGACTGTCTGGATTCAAGTCCCAGCTCTACATCTCTGTAGCTGGATGACCCCATGTCAGTTCACGCCTGTGTGCCTCACTTACTTCATCTGTAGAATGGGAAGGATAATGGTTCCTACCTTTGGGGTTATTCTAATTAACGTGATTAACAGATTAAATGTGTTAAGACTACAGAGCACAGGATCAGGCTTATCCCTAGGTACTCAGTCATGCTGATTAACCATTAATCATAGTTAATTACTGGGGGTGGGGAACTCCATGACCTTCTTCAGCTGTTAAATGAGACACTTGCAAAGTGTTTCCTGTACTTGGTTCTAAGCAGGTTCTCGGAATTCGCATGCCTTCCTTTTCTTCTTGGTGAATGTCCTTTGCTCTCACGGTTGTCTGGAGACTCAGCACTAATCAAGAAAGCCATAGAGATGTAACCAGGAGTGGGGACACTTTGCTCTAAAGCGTTGCCTGGTCTTGAGAGGCCTGGTGGCTGGGGCAGGCCCTCCTTGATTCCAGGACAGGGCATGGTGATGGCTGCCCAGAAGTCTGGCCTTCTAAGAGCCTAGGCCTTGGAGGCCCTACAGAGTTAGCTTCTCTTCACGCCATGACCCCTACAACTGCAGGACTCAGGAAAGCCCCAGCCTGTTTGAGATGGGGCACCCGATTTTCAGCTCACCTGTAGTTCAGAGTGGGCACCACCATAACCCTCTTGATTCAGAGATAACCTTTATTTCTCTTTTTCTTTGAGTGACTGTGATAGTTAATTTTAAGTATCCAATAGACTGGGCCACGGGGTGCCCAGATTCTGGGTGTTTCTGTGAGGATGTATTTGGATGAGATTAATATATTTAAATCAGTAGCTGAAAGTGAAGCAAGGACTGTCCTCCTTCATGTGGGTGAGCCTTACCCAATCAGTTGAAGGCATGAATAGAACAAAAAAGGTTGACCCTCCCCTGAGTAAGAGAGAATTCCTCCTGCCTGACCGCCATCAAACTGGGATAGCTGCATTTTCCTGCTTTCAGACTCAAACTGAAACACTGACTTCCTGGGTCTTGAGCCCGTCAGCCTCTAGACTGAAACTTACACCATGGGTTCTCTTGGGTCTCAGGCCTTCCAGCTTGGACTGGAATGCCACCTTTGACTTCTGTGGTCTCCAGCTTGCCTACTCAACCTGCAAATCTTGGGACTTGTCAGCCTCCATTAGCCTGTGAGCCAGCTCCTTATAATAATGAAACTTTCTCTCCAGTAACTTCCTATTTGTTCTGTTTCTGGAGAACCCTCATACGGTGCCCACTCTGCAGGGCAGGGTCCCTCCTGTCATGCTCCACAGCGCTGCCACCACCTCCCCCAGGTGGCCCAAGAGCCCCCTGAATAAGAGGCTCCTCCAGGATCCCAGCATTCCTGAAGGGGCATGCCACTGGAGGCCCCTGTGTCTGTGACCCCTCCTGACCCATAAATTTCCGCATGTGCAGGGCGCTCCGCTTGGCATCAGTGGGGGCACATTGCCAATCCCTTCCCTGTCCAGGCTTCACTTACCAGGGAAGACCAGAACATCAGAGGAATAAAACCCCACGGAGAGCTTGACCTGCATGTTGGTCAGAAGCCGTCGCAAGAAGGAGCAATGTGACAATTAAGTAAACGCATGACCTCAATTCGGAGGCAGTGTTTGTCCAATTGAATCTTCAGCGAGTAAACTTTCCTCATATGAGTAAAAATGATATTTGGGATTAAGTTTTCACTGCACTGAATGCATTACTGGATTTCTGCTTCTCGTCATTAAAAAGAGGACGTAACCTTCCCTAAGGCGGTCTGCGGGGACCAGGACAGCTGGTGTAGCCTCGGAGTGCTGGCTGACCACAGGGGATTAAGGCCGAACACAACTCATTTCACACGGACAATAAGCTGATTTGCTTTTGTTTTTAAATAAGCCTTATTAAACTGGCTGCCGCTGGTGTGGGATCTGCGGGAGCATCACAGAGTAAGGCTTTGCCATTGCAGACTTGGCCGGGGGCGGCAAAGCCACTTTCAGACAAGGGCTCCTTCCTGCGGCATATATGGGAATATCCGGGGGGCAGGGCGGGGATGCTGGAGGCCGCCTGGATCCCCGGGGAAGGTGTACTCCCAGGGAGCAGCTGAGTGTGGGCAGCCTGGCATCCAGCGGGTGAGGGCAGGGGAACACTGTTCCCAGGTCATGCGGGCATGGCTGAGGGGAGCCCGTGGTGGTCTCTGCAGCCATCAGCCTGGCCAAAACCATGTTCATACCAGAATATCATGACATGATTCGCCTTTTCCCCTTTCATTCTCTCACCAGCGTGTCGTGGAGTTTTCCAGAAGCTCTAGGACATGTGATGCCATCATCACCTGATGGCGGGAGGAATGTGTGCTGGTGTGTTCTAGTTTGCTAAATGTTTCTCAGTTTTCATTTTGAATATCGACAATATTGATAGAAAAAAACATAAATATAAGTTCTTTGGGGGTCCTGACTGCTTTAAAAATGTAGAGAGATCTGGAAACCAAGAAGTTTGAGAACCTCCATTCTGGATGTTTCTTTTTCTCCTTCAAAGTGAGGTATTCTATTTCTTTAGTATTTATGAATTTTTAAACCATGGATATGTGAGACCATGCTACCATTTTTCTTAGGTTCTTCTCTTTTAAATGTGTAATTGACCAAACATTTGAGTGGTAGTTCCCAGCACTTTTTCCATGAACTTAGTAACTTTTATTATGTGATTTAAAAAGGTTTTTTAAAATTGTGATAAAATGGACATCACAAAATTTAACATCTTAATTATTTTTAAGTGTACAGTTCAGTGGCACTCACACTGCTGGGCAGCCCTTAATCCATTGTACGTCTCCAGAACTCCTTCCATTTTGCAAAACTGAAGCTCTCACCTATGAGATACTAGCAATGCCCCCTAACCCCGACCCCAGGAACAACCATTCTTTCTGTCTCTATGAATCTGACTCCCCTAGGGACCTCGTAAAAGTGGATTCACACACTAGAACCTTCTTGATTCCTCCCACCAGCAAAACTACCTCTGTCAGGTTTCCGTATGGTGGCTCAAGGACTGAACTAAGAAGTTCCTGTCCTATAAAGACGTATCATCTGTTCACATCATGCACGCTGGGAATGCCAGCTCTGGGAACAGTGATATGTTGGACAGAGCACAGACAGCAGAGGGGCCTGGTTTCAAAACCTGGCTCTGCTGCTTTTAAAACCATGTCACCTTGGTACAGGACTTCTGTGCTCTAAGACTCAGTCTCCTCTCTGAAACTAGGATAAAGATTCCCTCCTCCTGGAGCGGTTGTGAGGATTAGGAACGCTCATGGAGGAAAAGGCAGGGAGTTCAGTGGGCCTGTGGTTGTGCAAAGGCCCAGTGGTGAGAGAGCACCTGGCACAGGGAGGACCAGGGAGGTGGAAAGGGTAACTGCTCACTTCTCCAAGTGCAGAATGGAAGGTGAGCAGAGAGAGAGAGGTTGCCACACCATGAAGGGTCTCATGGCTACTTGGGAAGATTGGGCTGTGTTCTGAGGGCCATGGGGAGCCACCGAAGCTTTTAGACAGAAAGGGGACAATCAAAGTTGCCTTTTGGATCAGTCACTGACAGTGTGTGGAGAATGCTTTGGGGGGCACCGTGGGAGGCCAGGAGGACGCTGCCCCAGTTGCCCAGAAAGAAGCTCAGAGGTCATGATCCAGCAAAATGCTATAGAAATCCTCTTGCAACATCTTTCTCCTGTCCTTGAAGTTTCTCCTCCTTGCTTCACATTTCCTCTTTTTTTCTAACCTAAGAATGCCTTCCTCAGCTTGAGCCATCCCACTTCTGCTCTCCACACCCACCCTGTCAGTGCAAGGCCAGTGCGGAGCTGGCTAGAAACTGCCCTTGCCCCTAAGGCATGCCCCTCGTGCCCACCTCCTTCCACCCCTCCCTATGCAAGAACTGAACAGTATTCCCTGGAAAGAAGCCGCTGTCTTGCGAGAGCATCTCTGCTAAGAGAACATGAGCTGATATCTTCATTACGATGTTCTGGTCTCCTGGTCCCTGTTGTCCTGTGCCCCTCCCCCACTTTGGGCCTTGGGACCGTCATCACCCTGAGAAAGGACCATCGCAACACCATCCCCAGAACAAGAGGTCAAGGTCTGAAAACCAGGGTTTGAGTATGGAGCAAAAGATCTGGAAGACTGGGCTCAACCCAAGTCAGTTTCCTTCCCCCAGGAGAGGATATCCAGTGTGCCCCGACGAGGGCTGGGCAGCAGGGCTGAAGGGGACCAAGTGGCCTTACTCACATGGGCTCCTCCTAACCCACACTGACATCCTATGTCTGTTATAAGCAGGGAGATGGAGGGAAGGGGATACTGCAGAACCTTAAAATAAGCTTGGAGAGCTGAGAGTAGAGCTGGCTGTGTGTGCAGGAGAAAGACTCAGAAAGGGTGCAGGTATGGGCCCAGAAAGGGGTTTGGATTCTATTCTTTAAGAAAAAAAAAAAGTCTATGTATTTATTTTACAGAGAGAGAACACAAGAAAGGGGAGAAGCAGGCCAAGAGAGAGAGAGGGAGAAGCAGGCTCCCTGCTGAGCAGGGAGCCCGCTGTGGGTCTCCATCCCAAGACCCTGGGATCATGACCTGAGCCAAAGGCATCTACTTCACCAACTGAGCCACCCGGGTGCCCCTGGATTCTATTCTTTTTTTTTTTTTTAAAGATTTTATTTATTTGACAGAGATCACAAGTAGGCAGAGGGGCAGGCAGGGTGGGGGGAGCATGCTCCCCCCTGAGGAGAGACCCTGATGCAGGGCTCGATCCTAGGACCCTGGGATCATGACCTGAAGGGTCAGGTAAAAATCAGAGGGTCAGAGCCATCATTTCAAAAATGTTTGGGGTAAGTTTCAACAGAAGGCGTATTAAACTTTGAAATGGCATTTCTGTGTATCCTAAGATGTAAATCCTTCTGGTTCTCCCAAGATTTTGGTAGTCTGTACACATACGAATAAGGATGTGTGAGGGGTGTGTGCATGTGTGTGTGTGCGCACGCACGCGTGTATGCATGCATGCTATAGAAACGGCTCAGTCCCAGTGTGACTAAATGAGGCATGGGACAGAAGAGCATGCATGAGATTACAAAATGATCCCAAATAAAATGATTTCAGGGTTGCTCAGAGTGAGGAATTGGAGGTGACCCTAAAACTGCCATCCCTCACCCCTCCCTCCAAGAACTAAAGCCTGGCCGGGCCCTGACTTGGGAAAATCTGCAGAATGGGGATTGGAAACCCTATCACCGAGAATGTAGGGAGCATCCCTGGCTGGCATCTGACTGTAAGTACCTTAGAGCTTACTAAGTAGTTTCAGATGTTTTACCTGAAAGTGAAACAAAATCGAAAAAAAAAAAAAGGCTTTCCCTGAGAAATGATCACCCTTTGGTTTTGGGGTTGAAGATGATTCTGAAGGAGTGTGAATTGCAAGATCTTTTTGAGACGTTCTCTGGCAGGGCGCCTCTAACTTAAATACGCATTTCCTCTGGCTCAGCAAGCCACCCCCGGAGCCCAGGGGGCAGTCGGACCCCAGGGGAGGGCACCTTGCTCATCACACCGTTGTTCCTAATGACAGCAAAACCAAACCCAACCAAACCAACAAGACCAACTGATTATAATCTAAATGCCCATCACCAGGAGACTGGTTAATAAAATCACGGTTCATCATTCATCCTTATGGGACGAACTGTTGTGTCCCCAAAACTCATCTGTTGGAAACAAACCTCTAATGTAGTGATATGATGGGGTAGGATTTTTGAGAGGTGACTACATCAGGACGGTAGGGCCTGTCCCACCAACGACACCATGACGTAATTAACACTAATATGGCGGCCCCCTGTATTAGTATCATACTAACGGTGTTAGTGCTCATAAAAGAGACCACACAGAGCTGCACTGCCCCTTCTACCATGTGAGGTGACAGCGAGAAGACAGGCATCTCTGAACACAGAAGAAGGGGTTTGCCAGATACTGAACCTGCCAGCACCTTGATCTTGGACTTCCCAGCCTTCAGAACTGTGAGAAATAAATTCCTATTGTTTATAAGCCACCAGCCTATGCTATTTTTGAGATAGCAGCTTGAATGGATTAAGACAATGGTACATCCGCACAATGGGCTGCAATGCAGCTGTTAAAAAAGAACGAGTCAGGGCCCTATCCCATGAGCTGGAACAATACCCTGGATGGAGAGCTAAGTTTTTTTAAAAAACAAGTTAGAAATATGTGTCCTAGTTTTGCCTGGGGAGAAAAAAGCCAGTAGATCAATAAAGGCATTAAAAAAAAAAATCAATGATACACATCTAAATAGTAATCCTCAGAAGAGAGGGATTGGAATGAGAGAATTTAAGTATATCTTTACCTGTAGTACTTTATATATTATGTAATTTGGTTCTATATTTACCCAATAAAGTAGGGAAAAAATCCTAGCAGCATAGTTTGTGTCCTCTCTGGATGCCTGGTGTTTTTCTGGGGGTCAAAGCTGGATATTCCAATCCCTGATTCTCTGCCTCCATTCCAAGAGGTGCCTCCTGCACAGAAGCGTGTGTACGTGGAGGGTGGATGGCAGGCAGGGGAGAGGGCTTAGCTCTAACCGGCTCCTAGAAACCCTTTATCCCACCCATCTTCATCCACTAACCCTCCTGAAGAACCAAGACAGTGGAAAAAGGCCCGCGTTGAGGATGGAATTTCTAAGATGGAGGCTAAGCTTCCCCATGCGAAGGGAGTAGGTGGAAAATTTGACAAAACCCTGGAGATGGCTGGCAGAGTCCCAGGGAAGCTTAAATTATCTCCAGGCTTGAATTTTTCCTGGTACAGACTTGAATCCTCTCTGTCCCCTTGCATGGGGAACCCAGCTGGCAAAGGAATGTTGAACAACATTGGCCCCTGCTGGCCACAGCCACTTCTGCTGGCCAAGTCCCTCCACTTCCCGTGTCTCTGTACCCCGCTCTCTCACCATTTCTGGTCTCCCCACTTCCTTTCTCAGACTCCACTTCCTGCCCATATTCTTCTTACCTGTGTCTAAGACTGCCACTCAATGCCCTGGGACTGGCCTGAGAGCTCAGGCGGCTCTTGGTCTCAGTGCCTATGGCGTTGGCCCCTTACGTGGAGCACTGTGCCCAGAAGGGCCCCCTCGGGCCCCACAAAGCTACATGGTTTGGAGTTGTACGGGCTGGGTTCCTTTCCTGGTTTAGTTTTCTCTTTCCCCCAGTTTTTAGCTCTGGGTGAGGAGAAGCTGGGAGGCAGAGGCGGCAGTGAGAAGCTTCTCCGCCAGGTCATCTACGACTTGGGCTGAAAGCAAGAGGTTGAGGAGGGGGTCCAAGCTGGGTAGACTGGGCGGGCAGTGCACAGCAGACGCCCAAGTTTCTCAGACTTCCTCAACCCAGAAGGCTTAACAAGAGGTGACCAGCCACTGGCTCCTCCAACAAGGACTGCCACGAAGGTTTCTAAAGCATACTCCCTCAGGGCCCTGGCCCGAGCCCCGGCAGACTGGGGGCTTGGGTCATTTGCCATAAAACATATTCAGTGAACAATGACTCCCTGCACATAAGTGGCAACTTTCCGCTGGGTAGAATTTATTTTCCACTTGAGAAGTTAATGAAAACCAGTCATGGTGAAAAACCCAGCCAAAGAAAGAATTTAGGCTTTTCCTTTCTTCAGTAGGAGAATAACACCAGACTCTGGATGGTTCTTTGTGGAATCAAGACCTAGGGAGAAGAGGGGGTAGTGACACCTGAAGTCCCCCCGACTCCTGTTGGAACCTGAGCCTTGGGGTGGGACAGACAGCTGAGTGGGGTTGGCAGTAGATGTGGGGCAGGAAACGGGCTCATTCTTGTGAGGGTGGGTATGTGGAGAATGCCTGGGGAGAGGAGAATTCTGGAACATCTAAATATAGTGCAAAGTCAGAGCTAGAGAGCCCGAGAGAGATAGGAACTCAGCTCAATAAATCATACGCTGCTTAGCTGTTTCTCTTTCAGCTCCCTGTACTGGTGCAGGGAAAATCTGGGCTGAATCTAACATGCTTCAGGTTTCATGTTTTCTGTTCATGGCTTAATTTTCTCCCTCAACCTACTGCCTTCACTGGGGTGTTGGACCTAGTTGGATCCTCCTTACCAACAGAGCGCCCTACCTCCATTAACCTACTCAGGGCAACCAACCCATGCTCTACTCCCTGATCACCCAGGACACTGACAGCTTGACTCACTTCTCTTGGCCTGTGATCTTTTAGATGCTCTCTCCCCCTGCTTAGCAACCTTCAATGGCTCCCTATTGCTCCCCCAAATTCCACTTTTTAGTTTGCTATTCAAAGTTCCTTATGATCTCACCCCACCTCCCTTTATAGCTAAAGGTGCTACTGCCTTGAAAGTCTCTTAGATTCCAGAATAAACACATGACACACACACCCGGTAACTGTACTCTTTCATACCTAGATGCTATTTGTATATGCTGTTTCGGGTCCAGGAACTTCTTTCCCCTTGGCTTTGCCTGCTGGAGATTCTCTGTGTCCTTCGAGAAGCAGCTCTGGTACTGTTCTTCCTTCACCACAAGCTGCATAGCTCTGCGGCAGTGTGGGCAGGCTCTGGTGAGAGCACTCTGGACCCTGTGTGGCGGTCACTGAGATCCTGGCCACGTGAATCTTTCAGAGCCTGTAAAATGGGGCTAACAGGACTTCCTGGGTGGGGTGGGAGGAGGAACACTCATGAAGTGAGGCATGCAAAGCCCCAGGAAGCACTCAGTTAACGGGTGATGGGAATTACATTATTAGACATAACTGGACGTTTTGAGGATGGGTACCATGTCCTACTCATTTCTGTATCTCCGGCTCCTGAGACTGACTGCCGCTGGGGAGTTTTGCTGCATCTGTTGAAGAGAAGCCTGGCTTCTCTGTGGTGTGTTATCTGCCTCTCTCTGTGTGGACATGGGGTCCAGCTAGGAGTGCATCTTTGTAAGGACACTGGTCTTCCTCCCCCACCGTGCATGGCTCACCAGGTCTGTTCAGTAAACAGCAGCCCGGCGAAGAGAGGCAGGAAGGGGAAAGAGACAATGGTGCAAGGCTGCCAGTTCTGTGGCGTAGGCACTGGCGTTATGCCCATTGTACAGATGAGAAAACAGGCTCAAAGAAGTACAGACTTGCCCAAGCTTGTGACTGTTGGGGCCGAGAGCAGAGCACAGGTCCCTCTGAGACCAGAACTCGGGCACACAGATGCCCAGTGCCGAGCAGGAGGTGGGCATGGCTACACCAACGCGCACGTGCTCTGCTGGTAGTGAGCACTTTCTCCTGTTAGCCCACTCTTTTGGTGGTAGCCCTGGGAGGTTCTCTCCTGCTTCAAGTTGGAGAACTGAAGGCTTGGACATGGCTGGTCCACTGCATCCCAGCTGGCTCTAACCACAGTGTCTCCTGTTGCTGGCCAGGCATGACCTCCCAGGCTCTGGTAAGCTTGTCTTTAGGAATCTAACTCCTACCCCAGTGCCACTTACCCCTGGAGAGTGCTCATCTGCTCTCACCTCTGCAGGCCGAGCCCAGAGAACCAAGCCTCATGCACAGACCAAGGGGTTTAGGAAACTTGAGGGTGCGTCAGACTGCAAGCCGGCGGCCATCCAGACTGTGGCTCCCACTGCATGGTGGACCCGACTCTAGGTCTCTCCATCCTCACTAGGTCCAAAGGCTGGGCTTGGCTCCCTGCACAGGGGTCTGATCCTGACCTGATTCTTCTTCAGGGGTCACAATACCTGGGCCTTGGAGTCCCCCCAGGGGAGCCCCGTCCAGCAGTGAGGACAAAGCTGAACGCTGGCTAAGCAGGTACCTCCGTTTGCCCCCCAGATGCTGTTATTAGGGTGGCTGCCCCGGCACGTGTCCTCGGATGGGAGGGGGCTCCCCTGGGTGCTGGTGGCTGGGTGGGAGCTTTACTTGGGACCTCCCCTTCGAGGTTTGGGCAATGGGCCAAGTTCACGGCCATCAAAACATTCAAAAATATGTCTTGTGTATGTGTGAGATGGGGGTGGGAGGTACTGGGGTAACAAGAGAGGGCTGGACTGTTCTAAAATGCCTGGGTATCTTGGCAGAGTTCAACGCGTGTAGGAAGAACACAAAGCCCATTAGCTACTCCAGCCCATTGGGGCGCTGCACCTGGAGTCCCAGGGACAGGTGGTCGGGCTGAGGACCAGCCGGGAGTGGGGGGGGAGGATTCCTGTTCCCACAAGCCTCAGCCTCCACAGCCCCCTGCAGAGCAACCTGGGGCTAGCTAGAAAGGTCCCTGTTAGGGGTGAAACCCCACGGCACACCTCGAGGCCCCGCCTCCCATTCTAGGGGCAGGAATTGAAGCCCAGAGGCTTCCCCTTCTGCTCTGGGGCTCCCATGACACTTATGTTACAGCTCCATGGTCGTCCCACAATCCCGGCATGTTCTGTTCTGGTTTTTTCAGAATCTGTTCTCTTTGCTTTTTAGTTTTGGAGGTTTCTAGGGATGTGTCATCAGGCTCCAAGATCTTGCCCTCCCCGCGCCCCTCCCCCCGCCCCGCTGCATCATGTTTAACAGCCCAGCAAGGGACAGGGGGAGCGGGGCGGGCGGCGGGGGGTGGGGTGGGGGCTTGCTCAGGTTTATTATTTGAAACAACTGCTGGCAGGGTTACTTCCTCTGCACATCACAGACTCCTACCTGACCTTCCGGCTGTGTTAGCTTGCCAGGCTGCCGTGGGAAGAGACCACGAACTATGGAGCTTCCCCGCTGGAAGTGTGTCGTCTCACAGCTCGGGAAGCTAGAAGTCAGAGATGAAGCCGTTCGCAGGGTTGGTTCCTCCTGAGCTTTTCCCCTCCTTCCTTCTTGCTGTGAGGGACGCTCTGTTGCAGGCCTGTCTCCTGCTCTGGGCTGGTTTGCTGGAGTCTTCGGCTTTCCCTGGCTCAGAGACTTATCACCCTGGTCTTCGTTCGCTCCCATGTCACACGGCTTTTTCCTGCGAGCCTCTGTCTTCAGATTTGCCATCTGTGTAAGGGCATCAGCTCTATTGCGGAGGGGCCCACTCTACTCCAGCATGACCTGGGACATCTGTAATAACTCTGCTTCTAAGTAGGGTCCCATTCTAAGGGACCAGGGGCTAGGATTTCAACATGATTTTGGGAGAGGACAGTATTCAGTCCATCACAAAGGCTCAAGGGCTCGTCGGATATCTCACCTCCTCCAGGAAGCCTTCTGCACACACGCAGGGTCAGGCAAGGCCCCTTCTCTGGACCTCCTGCAGCACATAGTGCAGGAGGAGCTCTGTGGCCTTGGGTACATCTGGCCTCCTGGGTGTTTATATTCTGTCTAAGGCTGGACTGGACTCCCGCTTGATAACATTTTCAGTTTTTGAAAACAAGCACAGCACAGCAGAAACCTTCTTATCTGATGTTATTACGACAGGGGGTGAGGAGGTAAATTGAAAAGCAAAAAGGAACGCCAGTGGAAGTCTTGCTAGCAGCCCGGGCCCAGAGTGCAGTGGACAGCGGCTGTATGCAGGAATAGAAGGCAGAGGTTAGCCCCTGCATCGGTGAAACAGAATTTGGCTAAGAGAGATTCTGCCATGTAAAAAACAAACAGCAGCCCTTACACCCAAGATGAATGAAAACTGGATGCAAAATTGTCTGACCTCCCGCTCAGAGTGCAGTTTCTTTTTTAAAAGAAGTAGTCATCAACACCCTGGGCCATCTAAGACTCCTCTCTGTTTTGGATGTCAAGGGAAGGAACCATGCAGAACCACTTGGGAGCTTTGGAAATGGAAAGGATTCTGGGCCATAGGAGGGGCCCCCACGGAAGCTGGATGCTGAGAAATAAAGCAATTTTGTGAGAATTAAACTGTAAAACAAACAAGATAGGTCAGAGCAGTGGAGCAAAGACCTCGTTTCACTGGTTTCACAGTATCGACATACCTAAGAGAGAATATGGTCATCAGAAGTGAGTGTGTGTGTGTGCATGTGTGTGTGTGAGCTCGTGTGACTGTGCATGATTCTGTGTGTGTGTATGTGAGTGGGTGAGTGAACATGTGCATGTGTGAGCTTGTGTGATGGTGCACGATCGTGTGTGTGTGTGTGTGTGTGTGTGTGTGTGTGCGCGTGTGTGTGCTGCTCCGGGCTCCTGGCCAACTTCTGTGGAGAACCTACGACCTCTCTGATCATCTCGGTAGAAAATCTAGCATCTTCTCGCCCCCTCCGACATGTGCATCCCAGGGTCCAAGCCACAGCGTGAGGCTGTCCGAGGCCTGCACTCCCTGCTTTCTTATCCCCCCTCTTCTTTTCTGGAACACTGACACTCGTCAGCAGCCCCGCCTTTCTTTATGATTGTAACGAGAGCCCTCTGCTATTTGCCGATTGAATCAGTCTCTGTTGCCCTGAAGAGCATGTTTTTATTTCAAAGGAGTTATTAATGCGGGCTTTCTGGCTGTGCTCTGCTCCTGGTGGGTAGGGCTCCAGGCCCTGGCATGCACCCTCTGGCACTCAGGAGCAAACAGGATCCTTGGACTTCCAGACAGTCGCTGCCCTCCTCCTCCGCGCTGTCTTCAGCTGCTCAGATGTGCCGACCTGGCGCCCAGAAACGCCCTCCCTTCATCCTCCCCGTCTCCTACCTGCTCTGGAAAGAATACATATGCAAGTCAGTGACAACAGAAAACCCCAGTGACAGCCCAAGAACTCCTAAATTTTCCAAATTGCTGGCTATACTTCCTCTAACTTTATACCCCTGCATGCCTAAGCAAGCCTGCCCCTCTGGGCTCAGCCCCAGCCGCTGCAATCGTCTGCTCTTTCCAGATGCTTTGAGAATTGCTGGGACACCGGAGACCCACCTCTTCCGATCTTTTCCCAGAGTGGGATGCAGCTAAGAAGCAGAGTCCCTGGGGGTGGGGAGCACAGAAGGAGCCCAGGACTCTCTCAAAGCCAACCTTCTCCAAGGCTTCTTTGGCTTCCCACGGGGAAAACCAACCAGGCAGCCAACCAGTCAACCAAACAAACCAATAAACAGGCCCAATGGATTTGTCGCTGGAATCCCAGGGCCGATAAAGAAGAACTCCCAGTCAGTAGGGTTGTGGCAAAGAGCTGGTATCTCTATTCCAAACAGTTCTGTGCGATATGTGGGAACTTGAAAGAAAGATCTAGAATTTTGCCTGGACACCCAGAAATGAGGTTTCTGTCCTCCGATTCAAGTTGAAAACAGTGGTTGGAATTCTGGTGTCAATTTGCCAGAGAGGGGGTACTGGGGAAGCGCTTTGGGGAAGACACAGTTCCTAGTTAGTTCCTGTGGCCCAGGGACTTGCAAAGGGCTTTGTACCATGAAGGTTCTGCAGTGCCCCTTTGCGCTCGTCAGAGGTGCAGAGAGGCCAGTGCTTTGCCTCCAGTCCTTTCCTTCTTTAGAGCAGAATCTTCCAGTTTGGGTGGGAGAAGCAAAGCCATTTAATAATTCATTTCTTAATGAAGAGTTAATCATTTTTTAAAGCTTTCTGCCTCTTTCACCAGCTGACCCTATAATTAGACCAAGCATGATCATTTCCTGCTGGCTCTCCAAAGCAAGATCTATTAGTCAGGGTCTATCAGGAAACAGATGGCATGCTCAAAGTAGCATAATTTAACAAGTCCTTAAAAAAAAAAATATATATAGAGAGAGAACTATTTACAAAAGGTATAAGGGACACCAAATGGGACAGTACAGGCTTGGGGGCTAATATCTGACTGTGGGGTCTTCACCCCTGGGTCTGAATGAGTGAGGGGCCAGGGCATCATAAGAATCTGGAAAGAGATGATCCAGAGGAGAGGAGCATTTTAAGAGGAGGAGCTGGGCCCATCAGCTAGGGTTGTAGCCAGCCTGAGCGACCCCATGAGAAGGAAGCCAGAGGAATAAATATTCCAGCCTCGGTCTCCTCCATCCCAGGCCCTTCTCCCACACCTTCACCCTGTCCGCGCTCACCCAACCAGGTCAGATGCCAGAGGGAAAGGAGCCTGTTAACGGAGGCAGGCCGTGTCACCGGGCAGAGAGCGCACACAGAGGGTAATGAGTGTATCTGGGGTGGGACAGGAGGAGAGACGTGGCATTCATCCTGGAATCAGGTGGGTTTCAGTCGGTGGGCTACAGCGACACAAACACCTTGTCATTTTGTTCTCGACCCATCCACTCTGGTGTCCTTATCATTATTCGTTGTCTTGATATCTTATCTCCCAAACCAGCCTGTAAACTTTGGAGATAAAGATTGTGTCTTACCTCCCATTCCCACCATTGCAGCCGGGGTCCCTCTCTTGCACACATGTGTGTGTGCATGTGTGTGTGCGCATGGGCACACCAGCAAGGACTGTCTAGATTTAACGATCTTGGCTGTCCAGATCTTGGCAGCTTCGCACAATAAATGCTCTCTCTTGTTCATGTCACCTGTGCCATGCAGGTGCGCAAGGGATGTTCTGGATGCTGTGGGACCCAGGCTCACTTTCTCTTGGCACACATGTCCACAATCACAACAGAAGAAGGAAGAAGATGGAGTGGATTATGTACTGGCTGAAGTTTCTGCCCAAAGGATCACTGCATGAATTCCAATGGCCAGAGCAAGCGTCATGGCCATGCCTGACATTTACAGGCTGGGAAAGCAAAACCCTTACATTTTCAGAAAGCGAGAGCCAGAGATAGCTAGTGAGCAGTCCCCACGGTGGGCAAGGGTGGGCTCCCACCAGGGAGCCATGGAGGAGCAATTCATGGTGGTTTTTTTTTTTTTTTCTTTCTTGAATTGAGTAGTAGATGTCAATAAAAATTAAATGGATAAACAAATCAGGTGCCTAGGAATTGTAGAATTCAAATGGTTTTGAAATGGGCAGACTGGTTTATATTACAGTGTTCTATTTCTGGCTGGTTTTGGCAGAAGCTGTTTTGTTTGATATGAACCGTTCCTGAGATGTGGATTCTGCATTTTCCCCCACCGGTTATGTCATTATTTTTTAGATTCTCACGTCCTTGGCTATTCTTTAAGACGCTCACAAATCACTAAGGTGATGCTTATCGATCTTGATGGTTTCTTTGGCTCCACTCCCAGGAGAAGGCATCCGTTGCTACACTCCCTTCCAATGTGGGTGACGTGTCCCCTGAGTGCTCTGTGCCATCCCTGGGACTCAGGTTCCGTATTTGCCCATCCTGGGCCCCCAGGAAATGCCTGAACCTTCCAGCATGCCACTTCACCTCAAAACTAGGAAAGGATGAATACAAATTTCCAGATCTGGGCAATCTCTCTATTGAATGAACATGTTTTTATAATTTTAAATCAAGTCTTCAGCATTATTTTCAAACATAGAGAAGCATATTTAATCATCTTCGGAAATTGTCCACACCTAAGAAGAGTGAGCGTGGTGACCCTGAGCGGCTGAGGTTACCATCAGTGTCTCATCTAGTCACCTGTCCAAAGAGACTGCCTTGAAAACACATGAAGAGACTGTGACCAAAGGTGTAAAAGATGGTTACATTAAAAACAAAAACAAAACAAAACAAAACAAAAACCAAGAACCAAAAACCAAAGCTGTAGGGGCTGTAGCTTCTCTTCTCAGCTCCCTCCAATTCTTTTGCACACTATGAGCCCTGAAAGCAAACACAAACAGTGCTTCCTCAAAGTAAATTGTTTAACAATTGTTACATTGTTAAAGGAGTTTTTATGGCTGGATTTAGGCAGATGGATGTTTTATTTCCAATGGCAAACCAGATCTCCTGGAATGAACATTAATTCAGAGCCCTCTGAGCAGTGAGAAGGGTGAAATTGACCCACATCACATGACATGCATGGGCAGAGGGATTGTAGCAGGAATCTCAGCAGCCAGCGAGAGCAACGGCTGGCAGGGTCCTTACCTCTGTGCCCAAGGGAGTCTGGCTCAGGTGGGCTCTGGGACCTTTCTCAAGATCTTTTTAGCCCTGCCTCTCATCTTCAGCTTTTTCAGCAATTCAAATTCTGCTATAGCCTGCCGGGGAGGGAGTGAAAATGATCAGAAATAGTAGCTCCCACTTTGATAATTCTTTCACCTGATTATAAAAGTAGTTAGTACATGTTCCTTGCAGAGAATTTGAAAAATATGAAAGATAGAAAAAGAAAATAAAGAAAACCATATTTCACCCGCCAGTGAGAATCACCATCAATATTCTGATACCATTCTCTCTCTCTTTCTAGCTTTTAGTTTTCTCTTTATTGTTTTCCCTTTAATTGAAGAGTAATTAGCATAGAACATTGCTAGTTTCAGGTGTCCAACATAGTGTTTTGCTGTTTATACAAATGGAATATTTGTATAAATATTGTATTTTATATTGTATATATAAATATTTTATATTGTATAAATATATTATATAAATATAAGTATAAAATATTTTATATTGTATATATCTCTTCATGTTATATTGTATAAATACTATTATGGAATAGTCACCAAAATAAGTCTAGTTACCATCTGTCACCGTACAAAATTGTTACCATATTATCGACACTATTCCCTATACTGTACATTATATCCCCATGTCTTCTTTCTTTCTTTCCTTCTTTCTTTCTTTCTTTCTTTCTTTCTTTCTTTCTTTCTTTCTTTCTTTCTTTCTTTTTAGATTTTATTTATTTGACAGACAGAGATCACAAACAGGCAGAGAGGCAGGTAGAGAGAGAGGGAAGCAGGCTCCCCGCTGAGCAGAGGGCCCGATGCGGAGCTCAATCCCAGGACCCTGGGACCATGAGCTGAGCCAAAAGCAGAGGCTTTAACCCACTGAGCCACCCAGGTGCCCCCCCATGTCTTATTTCTAACTGGAAGACTGTACCTCTTAATCCCCTTCATCTATTTTGTCCGTTCCTCCAAACCTTTCCCCTCTTGCTACCATCAGTTTGTTCTCTTCATCTAAGAGACTGCTTCTATTTGTTTTTTTTAATTTTTCTGTTTGTTTTTTAGAGTCCACGTATATGTAAAATCATGTAATACTTGTCTTTCTCTGTCCAATTTATTTCACTTAGCATAATACCCACTAGGTCCCTCCATGATGTCACAAATGGCAAGGTTTCATTCTTTTTTGTGGTTGAGTAATATTCCTGTGTGTGTGTGTGTGTGTGTGTACATATATTTATATATCTTTATCCACTCACTGATCAGTGAACACTTAGGTTGTTTGCACAGCTTGGCTACCGTAACTAATGCTGTGATGGACATGGGGTGCATATGTTTTTTCCAATTAGTGTTTTCTTTATTGATTTTTAAGTTAAATATTTCCATCCTTCCTTCATCCTTATTTTTTGAGCACATAATATCATCCTGTTCTCAGCATTTGTAATATAGCAATAGAACAAATAAAAAATTGAACAAATAGATGAAAACCTATCTTTATCATGAAGATAAAATAATATCTGAGACAATTGTTAAAATTCAGTGAGTGGAAAGCCAACAAGAAAATCTTCAAATACTTGGAAATCAAGTAGTATGCTTCTAAATAACCCATGGGTCAAAGAGAAATGTCTAAGGAAACATAAAAATCATAGAACTTAAGAGAAAGTTAAAATATAACATTGAGATATGTAGGGTGCAGCTAATGCAGAACGGTGGGAATTTATAACCCTAAATTCATATGGTAGAAAAGAGAAAATGTCTTAAATTAACAATCTAAGTTCTTACTCCAAGAAACTAGAGAAAGAAGACCAAACCTAAGCCCAAAGTAAGCGGAAGGAAGGAGCAGAAATCATTGAAATCGCAAAGAGAGAAACAATAGAGATCAAATGAAAATTGGTTCTTTAAAAACATCAATAAAATTGAGAAACTTCCAGCAAGACTGACAAAGACAAAAAGACAACACAGATAATCATAAATGCAGCCACTTAAAAGAAATGGAGGACTCCTTCCAATACCCGAAACTATGAAAACTCAACCAAGGTAGAAATAGACATTTGAGTAGCCATATAACCATTAACGAAATTGAGTTTGTAATTCAAAAAGCTTCAGAAAAAAGACATCTTCAGTCTCAGATTATTTCATTGGAGAATTCTTCCAACATTTAAAGAAGTAACATCAATTTTATGTCATCCTTTCCAGAAAGCAGAAGAGGAAGGGGCACTTCTCAACTCACTGTGTGAAGTTACGGCTCTCCTGGGGTACCCAAACCAGGCGAAGACAAGAAGACAAAGAGACGTTGGGTTTCCGATCTGATAACTAAGCAATTTAGAAGGGGCCAAATCTTCCCAACAACAACAAAAAAGCTGAACAAACTGAAAAATCCACAACTCCTCTTAGATTCACCCGAGAAGTGACATTGGAGAAACAGACAGGAGGATACAAAGAATCCCAATTTGCCAGAACAGAAACCCTTTGACAGAAACCTCTGGGGAAATCATTTGGGGGGTGGGGTAGGCAGGGAGGAACCCCAGAGCTGTAATTGACAAAGAGTTGGAGGCTCGGCAAGTCTGGGACTGAAATCCCCCTGCGGCCCAGTCCTGGGGGGCCCCCACATTTTGGAAGTTTTATCTCCACGAACTCCACTAGGTTCTCACGGTGAACATCCAAGAAAAATCCCCTGCGCTTCCAGCAGGTGGGATGGAGAAAGGAAGATTCTAAAGATAATTCTCCTCTTGACCCCGCTTGCCTTCAAGAGAAGCTACTTCCTCGAGACAAACCTATTAGGGTTTGATCAGAGCCTGATCGACCCGGGTGAGGCTGGACACCCGGCTCCAGCCTGCCTCCGTCTTTCACAGGAAGGAAGGGAAATACCCACTCCAGCCGCGTTCAGCCGTCCTTCCCCACCTAAGTTGAGGGCTGGGTGAGGACAGATGTACCCCTGAAGTTCACAGTCCAGGGGCACAGGTTCACCAAAGGACTGAGATCTAGGAGCCCCTGGGTGGCACAGTCAGTTAAGCTTCCGACTCTTGGTTTCGGCTCAGGTAGTGATCTCAGGGTGGTGAGATTGAGCCTGGGTCCGACCCCATGCTCAGCGCAGAGTCTGCTTAAGACTATCTTTCTCAATGTCTCTCTCCTTCTGCCCCTCCGCCTCAGGGCTTGTTCTCCTCCTTTCTCTCTCTCAAATAAATAAATAAATCTTAAAAAAATAAAAGACTGATACCTAATCGTAGGACAAAGGAATGCTTCCCCACACCTCCCACTGCAACCCAGCTTATTACTATATCCTTAAAGGCCTATTTATAGTGGTTCCTCTTACCTTGTACACCATCTTTGGATTTTAGTTTTAATTATAAGGCATACTAAAAGGCAAAACACAGTTTGAAGAGACTGAACAAGCATCAGAACCAGAGCCAGATATAGAAGGATTGTTCGAATTATCAGACAAGGAATTAAAAAAAAACTATAAGTAATACACTAAGGGCTTTAATAGATGTTCTTCCAACAACAGCCAAATACATTCTTCTTAAGCTCACAAAGAACATTCACTAAGATAGACCATATTCATAAAATACACTTTAACAAATTTAAAAGAAAAGAAATCATACAATGTCTGCTTTCAGACCACAATGGAATTAAGCTAGAAATCAATAACAGACCAGATCGCTGGAAAATCCCCAAACACTGGGAGATTAAACAACACACTTGTAAATAACACATGGGTCAAGTGGGAAATCTCCAGAGAAACTTTAAAATATTTTGAACTAAATGAAAATGAAAATGTGACTTACACAAATCTATGGGCTGCAGTGAAAGCCAGTGCTTAGAAGAAAATTTATAATATTAAATACATATATTAGGAAAAAAGACATATCTAACATCAATAATTTAAGCCTCCACATTAGGAAACTAGAAAGAGAAGAGCAAATTAACATAGGAGAACACCTAAGTGATCTTGGGTATGGAAATGACATTATAGATACAATACTAAAGACACCATTCATGAAAAGAAGGAATTGGTAACCTAGACTTCATTAAAATTAAAAACTTCTGCTCTGCAAATGACAATGTCAAGAGGATGAGAAGACAAACTACTGACTGGGAGAACATATCTGCATAAGACACATTTGATAAAGGACTATTACCCAACATATACAAAGAACTCTAACACAACAATAAGAAAACAAACAACCTGATTTTAAACACTGGCAAAAGATCTGAATGACCTTCCCAAAGGTTCTTCTTCCCAAAGAAGGTACAAAGATGGCAAAAAAAGCTTATGAAACTATCCTCCACGTTATATATTACCACATGAAAACAAATTAAAACAAGATACCATGATGTACCTACTGGAACAACCCAAATCCAGAACACTGCCAAAACCAAATGCTGGCAAGGATGAGAAGCAACAGGAACTCTCATTCACCACTGGTGGGAATGCAAAATGGTATCCGCTCTTTGGAAGAGAAGAGAGTTGTTTTTTTCCAAAACTAAACAGACCCTTCCCATATGAGCCAGCCATTGTGTTTCTTGATATTCGGTTCCCAAATGAACTGAAAACTTACACCCACACAAAAACTTACACACAGTTGTTTATGGCAGCTTTGTTCATAATTGGATTTAGGAGATGAAATGATAAATCTAAAAATATTCCATGGAAGTATATTATTTTGCCATATTTGCTTCAGGGTTTTTCTTACAGAGAAATAAAGTATTACAGATGTAGCTCAACATGTGCTTCCAAATCCCGCTCTCCTGTCTCTCTCATTCTCTCTCTCGTTCCCTCCCTCACCAGGGAATGTTATCCTGAAGTTGTTCATGTTTATATTCCTGCTAAATGTTTTAATAATGTTACTATTCAGTTATATGTTAAAAATATTTATACAGGGGCGGCTGGGTGGCTCAGTGGGCTAAGCCTCTGCCTTCGACTCAGGTCACGATCTCAGGGTCCTGGGATCAAGCCCCACATGGGGCTCTCCACTCGGCAGGGAGCCTGCTTCCCCCTCTCTCTCTGCCTGCCTCTCTGCCTACTTGTGATCTATCTCTGTCCAATAAATAAATAGAATCTTTAAGAAAAAAAATTTATACAGCATGATTTGTATTTTTATGTAATTATAAATGGTGCTACACAGAATCTCCAGCGTCTATCCCTTGGTATCCTTCCTATGTGCACCCGCACATGCACAGTTATCACCTCAGAGGGTACTGAGTATGTACTTTTAGAAACTCGAACACCGGCTTTTGAAAGTTTGACATCTTATGCTAGTTAACATTAAATCCTGCTAGAATGTACACCCCACGAGAGTTCATTATTGTGTGCCCGGCACCTAGACCAGCACCTGGCACATAGTAAGTGCACAGTAAACACCAGGGACATGATGACAGATCCCTTTAGTCTCCTCAGCCACTCCATGAGATGGGTATTGACCTTTCCATTGGAGCAGCATCTGGGAGACATTAAAGAATTCACCTCCAATCCCCGAGTTGGGAAGGGACGAATGGACAATTTAAAGTCACCCAATCGGCCCCCGAAGCTCCAATACTCGTAACTTCTCTACACTAGGCAATTGAGTTCGGTCATGACTTTGGGGTTCCAGGAAATGGTCATCTCCTTTGGGCAGAGTAGTGACCCCATTCGGCACCCTCCACAGGAAGCCAGGGAAAGGGTACACTCCACTCCCAAGAAGAGGGGCGAGCTGCAAAAGTTGCGGAACGAAAGATACCCAGGTCTGTTTGTAGGAGCAAGGGACGAGAAAGTCCCCCTGCTGTATGGAAGTATGTCAGGAGGACATCAGCCTTCCGGCGTGTAGGGTCTGAGGCAGAGCTGGTGGGGAAGGAAAGCGAGGCGGCCCTGATGAAAGCCTCATTGATCTCAGCAAACAGGTACCTAGAAAGCCTGCTTGGGGCGCATGGGTGGCTCAGAAGGCTAAGTATCCAACTCTTGCTCCGGGCTTGGGTCACGATCTCGGGGTCTTGGGATCGAGCTCCTCCTGCTCAGCTTGGAGTCTGCTGGAGATTCTCTCTCTCTCTCTCTCTGCCCCTCCCTTGCCTGTGCTCACTCTAAATAAATAAATAAATAAATAGCATCTTTAAAATAATTTGAAAAAAGGAAGCAAGCTTTTGGTACAGACTGGTTCTTTTGGAGGGGACACCGCCATGAAAGAATGAAGCATTTAATGACTCTGTGAGTAGCTCCTCCATATTGCACACACATACACCTACACACACACACACACACACACACACCCAAGCACAGCCTCACACACTCACTCCCAGGCACACACTCACAGGCTACACAGACACTCACATTACCTCCACACACACGGACGTTAGTATCCCCATCTCACGTACTGAATGAATAAAGAGAATTAGCAGAGCGGCTTGTGGTTTTGAGAACATCTTCCACTCATCTTGGCATTAGGGGGCGTCTCCACACACCCCCCAACCCGCCACCAGCCATGGCATCTCTGAAGTAAAAGCCAATATTACGGATTGAATGTTTCCCCACCCTCAGTTCACACATGGAAGCCCTCATCCCCACTGTGATGGCATGTGGAGCCTTTGGGTGGCCATTAGGGTTAAGCTGGGTCATGGGGATGGGGCCCTCCTGGTGGGGTCAGTGGCCTTATAGGAAGAAGACAGCAAGGAACTGAGGAAAGACCACGTGAGCAAAGTGAGCAAGTCGTGTCCTTCACAGCCCAGAAGGAGACCCTCACCAGAAACTGAATTGGCTGTCACCTTGATCTTGGACCCCCCAGCCTCTAGAACTGTAAGAAGTAAATATCCGTTGTGTAAGCCACCATGATGCACTCTTACGGCTGCCGATCAAGACGGCCAGGCCCACAGGACCCTGCGCTATCTGGGCCTTCTCCCTCGTTCTGATCACCTCTCTGATGCCTCTTCCCTGGCTCACCCTACTCAGCTACGCTGGCCTCCTGGCTACTCCCTGAGTGCACGGAGCACAGTCCTACCCCAGGGCCTTTGTATCCCTGGCCATTCTGCCTGGTGAGCTTGTCTTCCATGGCAAAGGCCTTTCTTTGCTTCAATCCTTTATTCAAGTCACCTTCTCAAGGAGGCTGACCTGAGAAACTGGTTAAAATGGCCACTCGCCTCCCCCAGCCTGCACTTACATCTTCTACTTCATAATTTTTTTCCATGCACTGATCACCTCCTACTGTATGGAATCCTTTATTGTTTGTTGTCCACAGCCTGTCACCCCCTGCAAGAACATGAGCTCTAGAAAAACAGAGATACTTGTCAGTTTTGTTCACCGATGAACCCAACCGTCTAGAACAATGCCTGGCACAGTTTCCCCTCAATAAGTATTTTTGAGGGGCGCCTGGGTAACTCAGTGGGTTAAAGCCTCTGCCTTCAGCTCAGGTCATGATCCCAGGGTCCTGGGATCGAGCTTTCTGCTCAGCGGGGAGCCTGCTTCCCCCTCTCTCTCTGCCTGCCTCTCTGCCTACTTGTGATCTCTCTCTCTGTCAAATGAATAAATAAAAATCTTTAAAAATAAATAAATAAATATTTTTCAATTGGATGGATGAACCTCTTCACCCCTGGTGAAATGGCCCACCGAGGCAGGGACACGGTGTCATACCAGCATTGCCCAGCAGATGGCAGCCGATGAACGCCAGAGACAGCTGTGAGCCTAAGCTCCAGAACTCAAGGTTCCGCCTTGATTAAATCCAAGGTAATGACCCAGGAGACAAAATTGGGTTCGCCTCACTCTTAACGCAGACTTGTATTTGTGAGAAAGAAGTTGTACGTAGAAGGTGAGAGGCTGAGCTGATAAAGCTTTTATCTAATAAAGGAGGCTGTTTACCCATACAATTCAGGGGGTGGAAATGAAAACAGCTGTCTGAGAAGAACCAAGGTCAGAGTCTTCCCATGGCGGGGCGTTGGTGGCCCGGGATCTCCATCCCTCCTCCAAAGGATGGGAAAATGACCTTTGACCACCACAACTCAGAGAAAGCAGTAACACTACAAATTAATACATCACCTGGGGTGTGTGTGTGTGTGTGTGTGTGTAGGTTTCCAGTCTTCCCCAGAACATGCCAGAAGATGCTCTATTACAAGAACCTCGAGTCTCCCTCTGCAACACAGTCCTCTGGGCCCCCGGCCAAGCTGCCCTCTTTCTGGGTGCTTCTGTTACTCCCGGAATCAGGGAATTGAATTGCAGAGGTAACCAAGCCTTCAGAAGCCAAGTCCCCGGGGAGCCTGCCTTCTTCGATCGAATTCAGCACTTGAGGGAGTTAGGTTAGGCGGAGGCTCCAAGGCACATACTGCTTATGTATCTGAATCTTCCGACCCAGAACCCTCCAAGCCGGCCGGTCAGCCTGGATACGGCCACGGCGACAACGACAAAGAGAGCAGACTTGACGGGAGCCACCTGCGCGCTAGGCCTGCACAGAGGGCACCGCCTACGTGAACTTCCTGGCCCTCAGGGCAGCCCTCTGATGTCATACCGTTCCCGTCCCCATCTCACAGATGGCCCAAGAGGATTTGCTTGCCCAAGGACAGGGAAGTTGCGCTCAAGCTTCCTCTCAACTCCGGAGAGGAAGGAATTTGCTGAGATGCACCCCGGATCCTGACGATCTCCAGAACTTCAGAGAACATTCCACTCAGCAGCTTCTATTCACAGATGGAGGTGCTGAGGCCCAGAGAGGGGAAGGGACCAGCACAAGCTCCCTCGGAGAACTGAGAAGCTCTCCCTGCCCCCAGGCACCAGGCACCAAAAATTATCCTGCACCTCACCTTTCCCTGCTAGTGCCGGGCTCCCCCTCACAGCCAAGTCACAGATTCCTAGATTCCAAATTGACATGAGACACGTCTCCAGAAAATCTTGTCAAAACAACAGTACATCTCGTTTTAGGGGTCTCATCAAAGAGGAGACACCCCTGCCAGGACCACTGGCCTCTCCTGATGTGAATTCCGGCTTCGGTGCCTCACTGGCTGGTGTTCTTGGCCCAGTTCCTCAAACGCTGAGCACGTTGTTTCATCAGTAAAACGGGAATAACACTATTCATGAAAGGGTTATATTACAGGATGGTGCTAACACAAATATAAGAGGGGTGGCAAATGCGAGTCACCTATGTCATCTGAAATTTTCTTAGGAGCCACGTTTTAAAAAGGTAGAGGAATCAGGTGAACCCCAGCACTTGACATGCGTGCGCCATTTTTAATTTTTATAATTTGTTTCATTTAACCTAATATATTCGGAATATTATCATTTAAATACCTAATAAATATACAGTTGTTAATAAGATACTTGGACTGTTTGCTTATCACTCCAAGTCTTCAAAAATCTGGTGTGGGTTTTCCACGTAAGGCGTATCTTGGTGTGGACTAGCCCCATTTCAAGCACTCAAAGGCCACATGTGGCAAGCGGCTGTTGCATTGGACCGCACTGTTCTAGGCCGTGCTAAGGGTTCCGAGCACATGGTTCTATGTTTTAAGTCTGTGTGTTTACACCTGATCTGGGGACTTAAGACCCTCTTCGTGCAGCTGGAAAATAATCTGCTGGGGGCTCCACGGGCGTGGAGGGTCTGCCTTCGGGCTCAGCGGGGAAGGTGACAAATCCCTAGTCCTTCCCTGCTCTAAACCGGTCACTGGGTGCCTTTGAAAACTCTCTGTCCCAGAGTCATTTCCTCCAGGGTCACACACAAAGCTTCGGCCTGCTCTGCAAGTATCTGTGGCCATTTTGTCCTTGTCGTGGCAGGAGTGTTCCTAACTCACAATGGTAGGAGTGAATTAGGAGTGTTCCTCATTCACAATAGCCAAAGTCCAATCAGAACCAAGAGTGGAGAGGAGGCCGAGACGACAGGGAAGCTGGAAGAAGAGTGCCCCCCTTCCCTGGGCGGCCTGAGGCCCTGAGCTCTCTGGTCACTCGGGCACCTGGATGCTGTCCTTTCTTCCCAGGGTAAAACATGCCCTCACTGCAGCTGGCTCGACTCTGTGGCCTGGACTGAGACACTGTCTTTACAAGGGAGCTCCGTCTCTGGGGCCAGTAGCCACATTTGATCATTCTTCGGGGTCTGGGGTACACGTGTGCAAGGCACTGTGCTCCGAGAAACAGCCCGGGTTCACCCACGGGGGCTGGGATGGGAGGGTGCCTGGGTCCTCCCAACAGCAGCGGCCTCTGGGGCTCCGGAGGAGGGCCCGAGGTTGGGCTGGGCCAAAGTGAGAAAAGTGGGCGGGAGAGCTTAGACATGGGGGCCTTGGGGTCCCAGAGGGCCTGGGGGTACTCTCCCACTCTCCCTTTACCTTCCGCTCCCAGATGGCTCCTCGCTTTCTTCTGGAAGCCAGAGGTTGAGGGCCAGAGCCCTGCCTCCCTACTGCCTCTGCCTCTTACAGTGTGACCTCGGCAAGGAAGCAAGTTGTCAGAGCGCTGTCCTCTACCCACGGGGTGAGCACTCCCTCCTGGGGTCTCCTGAGGACTGAATGAGACAACTCCTGCACACGGCACACACACCTACACACACTGAAGGCCGCTACACACGTCCCCTCAGCAGCCCAGACCACGCACACTCCCGTGCAAACACCTGAAGGGTCTCCCTTCAGGCTGGCCGACCGTATCTCAACCCCCAAAGCACTTCACACTCGCAAACCCACGTACCCAGCAATCAGAGTGCTTCACAACCACAAACACACACACACACACACGGTCCCCCAACATCAAAGCATATGCACACACCAGTAACCGAAGGGCTTCAGACCCACACACACACCCACAACCAAAGGGTTCATACACCCACTCACACCTTCCCCCACAACCAGAGCACTCTGCGCGCATGTGCGCACGCACACCCACCCACACACACACACACATTGTCAAAGAGTTCTACTCTCCAAACCAAGGGGCATCCCACACTGCACCCCACAAGCAAAAGGCTCTGCTCACATACCCCAACAACCCACGCTCTCAGCGCAGACACCCACCCCCCAACCAAAGAAAACCCCAGAGCACTTTGATTTGTTTGCCGAAGCAGCGGATACTTGAACACCAAGACGTTGGGCTGCGACTTTCTTTTCAGATTAATGAGCAGAGAAAGATCGAGGAGGGAGGGGGCAGAGAATGGCGGGAGAGAGCAATTACACCCAAATCTTTTCTCTGTTGATTAGGGATTCCTTCTCCAGCCTGCTTTGGCTCCAGCTAAATCTTTTTCTAATGAGATGCGGCTTATCCAGATCAGAGCGCTGAGAAAAAAGTTGCAATTAACTTTAAGAAGAAAAGGAGTGAGTGAGAAAGGAAGGGGGCAGGGAAGGGGCCAGGCTGGCGGGCAGAAAGAATGGGCGCAGCCAGGAGGCTCTCCTGCGGGGCCAAGGGGCCCGGGCCCAGCCTCATCTGGACCGTCCGCCATTTTGGATTCCAGAGCTCGGGAAAAAGTCCCCTGTGACCCCTATCCCTGCCTGGGCCAGGCCTCTCAGCCACTCCAGACTCCCGAGTTGGGCGTGGTGGGTGTCCTCGGGCCTGAGCCCCCTCCCCTCTGCACCCCAAACACCTGGTAGGGATGGGGGGCCTCTCTCAGCAGCATCTCTTCCACACGTGAGCTCTTCCTTCTGCCCGCTTAGCCCTGCGAAGACATGGGGCCCTTGACTGCATGCCAGGCACCTCCATGACCCCCCGTGTCAAGTCTACACAAACTTCCTGAACCGCCAGGTCAGCTCTCCCCAGGCCGCTAGAAGCCCGGTGCCGGAGTGGGGGTGCGGCTGCCACCAGGGAGTCGGCCTCTGGTTATTTCCTCTCTGTTCTCCTCCTCTGAGCCACTTGGAAGGGCACAGACAGTCTGGGATTGAAGGAGACATTTTGTACGGAAATGGTGAAAATGCCGCCCGCTTCCAGAAGCAACAGGGATTTACCTGCCTTTGCTTCTCTGTGGCCAGAGGTGGGGGTGGCCAAGCTGCGCCCATAGGAGCCCCTTCCTCTCTCTCTGACACTCAATTTCTTCCTCTGCTGAAAGAAATAAAGAAGAGGGTGTGAGTGGCAGATCTCCAGGAGCTTTGTCAAGCCTGATGCCCTCAGTGGGGTGGTGGCCCAGGCCCACTGAGCAAGTCCTGATCAGAGGGGTCACACCGGTGGCGTGGCCCCTCCAGGACAGGGACTCATCCCTCCCAAGTTCTTACCCGCGCAGACACTGGCTTCCCCCCGATTTGGCGATCAGTATCCAGCAATGCCTAAGGAAGGCTGTCGCCAAGCTTGAGCTCTCAAACCAGGCGCTTCCGGTGGGGTCTCAGATAGTAACTTGACATCTGCATGCCAGCCGAGCTGGGGACCCCAACCTTGCATCAGAGGGAGATAGGAGAGGTGGGGTGGGCGGGAGGGCAGGAGCAGAGCTCCTTCTCCACCCTCTTTAGTCACACGCAGCCACCTCTGCCCAGGGGGCCCAGGCAGATCGTCCGAAGCTGGGCTCCTTCATTCTCTTATCCACGGCGCATCCATTCCCCACCCCACGGACCTCCCTGTGCAAACCAGAAAGGATTTTCATCGCACAGCTGGTGACTCAGTGGGAAAAAGTGAATCCAGGGCCTCTGAATGGTGCCTCATCCTCTGAGTGTGCTCGGTTCCCAAAGGCAAGGGCCTCTGAGCCGTGGTGGCCACCCAGAAATATGGTTCCTGCAGGAGGATATTTGGGTAACCCCTTACCTAACAAGTTGTGGAGATCACACCAGGCCAGGGGACAGAGGAGCTGAGCCCATTTTTCCTGTGTCTAAGTTCCAGTGGGGTCAGCCCCTTTCACAGCCTTAAGACCCAGGAATTCCTTAGCGTCTGGCTCCCTGGGTCCCCGGTCGGCCCTACTCTCTGCCTCTGCCTTCTACCGTGTGAGCTGCTGGACACGATCATGGCTTTCCCCTATCTTTCTTTGGCTTTCGCTGATCTAATAAGCATATGTGCTAGAAATACTAGCCGGAGTGCTAAGTTAGAAATGCTTCTTAAATGTATAGTAAGGTCAGATGAAGGGGAAAAAAAAGAAACAACCCAGAAAACAAAACACAAAACCCCGAAACAGAAATTGGACACAGGAGGGCAGATGTAGACTGAACAGGAAGTGCTAGCCCTAGGCTAAATGAAACAGCTGTCACCATTGTTCTAGACTGAAAACTGCCTTTGCAAACTCCACGCGGCCCGGGCTCAGAAAGCAGATGTTAATAATTACAGCACATGAAACGAAGGGCACAGGATTAGGCAAGTGACGAAAAAGAAATGGTACTAGTAGATTTATAACTCGCTCAGGCAAATCTGTTCGGGCCTGGAGGTGGGGGAGGCATGGCGGCCCCACTGCAGATGCCCCCCGCCCAAATCCCCTTCCTAGTGTGGCATGTGGGCTTCTGAGATTGTCTCTGAATCAGGGGATTGTTTAGAGTGTTTTAGGGTGGTGGGCCGTGGAAGCCTTTCCCGGCTGCTTTTCCGGGGACCCCAGGCCACTGCCTACTGCCTCTGATGGAAAGAAAAGAGATAAAAGCCCCAATATCCAACCCAAGTACCAAGAAGGGATCTCTGGGCAGACAAACCCTGGCGTCGGACGGCTGGCTGGTGGACGGGGGTGCGTGGACACAAAGCCGGGCAGCCATCCCTAGATGCTCCTGCTGTGCCAAGAGGTTCACGATGAAAATCCAGGAGCTCAAGTTCTTTGCAGCTGAAACTGATTCGCGCTTCTAAGTCAGCCAGCCCCCGGTGCCTTGGAGGAGGCAACGTAGCGCTGGGAGAATGTCAAGGCAGTTGAAGAAAGGACGCAGAGCAAGTTTCTTGAGCTAATTACATAAATAGAAAAGGCAGAGTCTTCGCATGTTTTCTGAACATTCCTTGGTGCTTTTCCATGTGAGCCTGAGTTGTAAAAAGCAAAACAAAACACACACTCACATTCATCCCAAATCCTCCCATCGACTACCCCCTGGAAAAAACGTCTCCAGGAAAGGTTAGAAAGAAGGTAAAGCATGTGTTTGCCATCTTTACGCCTGATATGGAAACCATATGCTTAAATACACTAGCAAACATACTTAATATAACACTCTCTTTTATTAAATGTGGTTTTATAAACGCTCTCCCCAGCCAGGGCACCTTTGCTGTGCTGGAGGCTGGAACTTGGCAAAATAATCTTCCCGCTGTTACATCTATTGATACACATTTTTGGAAAATGAGTCTCGGACCCTTGGAAAATGGACTGGTTCTGATTATTATTGCAAGTGGGAAGGGGCACACGAGGGCATCTTTTTTCCTCTGATAAATTAAAAGAACTGTAACGGGTGCTTTCTGCAACCTGTAAAGGGCAGAGCCATCTGTGATTCATTTAGCAGCTCCTTACAGAAGATTTATTTGATTAATTCGGTCAGAAGAGAGAGAATATGGATTTTCCCCTGCTCTGAAAGGCCCATACGCACTCACACATGCTCACACGCACCCACCCATGGGCAGACATCTCAGGAATGAAAAATGACTAATCGTGTTATTGGAACTGGCCAACGCGGGGCCCCGGCGGTGAGATAGCAGGCTCCCGCCCTGCCGATGGGAGGGCTGGTTTCAGAACAGATTTCATATCCTCGGGCCCAGTGCTACCAAAGAGTGATCTTAGAGAATAATCCCGTGACCCTGGACCGCTTTTATCAGGTATTGATTACTGGTATCAGGCTCCGTGCTGAACGTTTGGTACTCATGACCTCATTGCTTGGTTGCAAGGACCACTCTGCTGTGCAGACGGGGAGATACCCCCTTCCTGGCAGTCCTCGTTCAAAAGGACGTTCTCTTTTTTCAGATGGTATTTGGCTTTCTTCGCCCTCCATGCCTAAAGTGTGCAGATAGAGGCTACAAATCTACATTCGTTGCAAAGTGTATAATCTTAGAAGTGGTCAACCGCTTTAGCTGTGCCCCATGCCCTGGGGGACCCAGTTCAGTGTTGACAGAGAAAGACCCTTTGGAGGGGCTTATCTTCATTCTCAGAAAGCTGGCCTTCGTTGTCCTCACCTTGCATGGCCTAACCCTACGAACAGCTGTCGGAAGACCACCGTCAGTGCCCGCGGGGTGGGCACAGGTCCTTGGAGAAGGCAAAGAAGATAGCACAGTCAAGAAGAATCATAAAAATCCTACAAGTTTGTAACCAAAGAAGACTAATTCTGTCAACGTCAGGAGTGGCAAATGTATAGCAAGGAAATGGTGCCACGACCCTTGTTCCTATGGTGGCAGCAGACTTTGCGAATTAACCCCAGTTCTTGCTCTCTCCCATACCCTCAAAATCCTTCTGAGCACAGTTCTCTAGGCTGTCTCTACCGAAAGATCAGACTTAGGAAAGGAGTTGAGAGCTGTTTGCAGTCCCTTCCAGCCAAATGTTCCATTTTGCAGCAGGAGGGACAGGGGCCCAGAGAAAAATCAGCTACAATACCATTTCGGGAGAGAGCTCCCTGACTTCCCTGCCCACTAGTCCTTGAGTCCACACCAGTGGGGCTGCTGGAAGCCAAGGCACAGTGAGTCATAAACCTGTGTTTTGCTGGGTAAGCTTTCACCCCCCTACCCGGCCACCCCCAAAGAACGTCACTGACACTGCTCTGCAGACAGGCTTAAAGGCGTCCCCTAGAAGGTGGCAGAAGATTGGAATCTCTCCGTTACTTTAAAATAGTTTACTCTGGGGTGCCTGGGTGGCTCATTTGGTTAAGAATCTGCCTTCGGCTCAGGTCATAATCCCAGGGTCCTGGGATCGAGCTCCCCCTTCCCCTCCCCTCCCCACCTCCCGGGCTCCCTGCTCAGCAGGAAGCCTGCTTCTTCCTCTCCCTCTGCCTGCTGCTCCCCTGCTTCTGCTCTCTCTCTCTCTGCCAAGTAAATAAATAAAATATTTTAAAAGTATAAATAAATAAAATAGTTAATTCCTAACCTGGGATAGGGTGGGGCAACCTGAACCCAAAATATTTTATAGTCCCAAGAAAGAAGTAGAAGGTTTCATTCTGGAAACGCTAGGGTCAGTGGACAACCCCCCCTCCTGGCCTTTCCCACTTATCCTGGCTTGCTGGACCGCAGAAAATGACTACATCACAGGCAACCAGCACTCAGTAGGCTGGAGGCAGAGGGTGCTCGTCCCAGGTGATGGTCACACCTTCTTCAGACTTTTCAGCTACGTGGAATTTCTCTGTGAGAAGAATAACAATTCTGTGAAGGGGAGAAGGCATATCCAAGTTTGGAAGTTCTCTCCCAAACCCCTTTCCTGCTGTTCCTTTCCCAGACCCATCTTTTTTTTTTTTTTTTTTTAAGATTTTATTTATTTATTTGACAGACAGAGATCACAAGTAGGCAGAGAGAGAGGGGGAACCAGGCTCCCTGCTGAGCAGAGAGCACGACGTGGGGCTCGATCCCAGGACCCTGAGATCATGACCTGAGCTGAAGGCACAGGCTTTAACCCACTGAGCCACCCAGGCGCCCCATTCTAGACCCATCTTAAATGTTTCTCAGCCCAGTGGGGCCCAAGAGGGAATTTGGGGCTCACTACCGTGTTCTGCTGAGTCTGATTTTCCATCGAAGGAGTGAGGCTGAGAACAAGGATGGGTTCGGAGAATCAGAATGAGTCTGATACACCATGTATTTTAAAGGGAGGCAGTCATGGTGTGTTGAATGCTGAGAGTCTCGCCACTATCCCATTCAGCAAGGTTCCCTGTTGGATCTGCAGGGGACCTGCTTAAAGAATGGGTAACAGTCGTATGTGACTCGCATCTCACCTATTGTGTGGCTCTTGGTGTTTCTGCAATTTTTGAAAAGGTTTGAAAACACTTTGTTTAAACATGCCTCCTACCATCTTGTTTACACTATGAATTTGTGATTCATACTGAAGAAAAGTTTGCTAACTGAATCATACTCTAGTCCGGCAGAGCCTCCTGAAAAGATCACAAATATTGAATTAGTGGAGTCCCAAATAATGAGGATTTTACAGGGCTCAAATGACAGCCCTTGAAGGGGTTTGTTGACCAAACATCATTTGTAGAATAAAGATGTTTGTCCGTATTGCAAGGTAGTTTTCTGGAACATTCCTGGACTGAGGGAATGACTGAACAGGCTGGAGAAGGAGCCAAGTTTGGGTGGGGGTCAGAGTAGAGGTGGGGGTGAAGAGTAGGGAGGTAGGCAGGGAGGAGGGGAGGCACTTGATGCACCATTTTGGATTCCAGGAAGGGCTAAGTGAGTGGGCTGAGGTATGTGTGAGTTGCCCCTGAAGACCCTAAAAAAAAGAGGGATGAGGTACCACTGGGAATTCCAAACAAACTCAGTGGCCAAGCAGGGGTCACTACCTGTGTGACTTTGGGCAAACCGGGTAATCTCTCTGCACATTAGTTCCTTTCTTCATAAAATAAAGGTACTAATAGCACTTAGCTCATAAGGTTGTTGCGAGGATTAAGGAAGATGAAGCACTTGCGACAGGGATGACCGCATGGTATCTGTCACAGTGGTGAATGGACGGACAACATGCGGTATATCCATCCAGACAATGGAATAGTATTCACTCCTAAAAAGAAAGGTAGCATTGATACGTGCAACTGTGCGGTTAGACCTGGAAAACGTGATGCCAAGTCAAAGAAGCTGGACACAAAGGCCACGCATGGCATGGTCCCTCTGATAGGAAATGTCCAGAAGAGGCAGATCTTTAGAGATTGGAAGTAGACCCATGAGTGCTTCCGGCTGGTCAGCGGCGAGGGTCAGGGTCGGGAAGGATAGAAAGGTAGAGATGTGATAATTAAGTGTTCAGGGTTTCTTTATGAGGTGCTGAAAATGTTCTAAAACAGACCGTGGTGATGGTTGCCTGTAACTGCGAATATACTGAAAACCATTGAATTGTATGCCTTAAATAAGCGAATTCTATGGTGTGAGACTTATATCTCAATAATGCTGCTGAGCATAGGAAACCTCTCTTCTGGGTTTGAGCAAGTGTGGTTATAACAATCGGTGGTGCCTCTGACGGCAGGCAAGTCCTTGCTCTGAGAGAGACATTCAGGTTACAGAAACCCAAAACATGTCTGGGGGCCAGACTTGACCTCAGCTTCCCCATGTGCTAGAAGAGATAGAAGCTCCCCCATTAAAAGGCTGCTGGAAGGAAAAATGAGGTCATTTGTGGTCTGCGCTTAGCACGGAGCCTGGCGTGTCCCAGGCACTGAGGAGGAAGCAGTGGGCATTGCTACTATTCCATTAGAGTCTAGAATTCCAGGCTGGAAAGGGTGGTGTGGTGTGGAGGGACAATCTGCTTGGAAAGGGAGGGGGTGACTAAGGGGCATGTACCGAAGCTGTAACATTTGCTTGTTGAGCCTACTGCCTCAGCTTTATTGAGATATCTGCAGTTTTCTAAAGATGCTTGTGTTCACCCTTTCATAAGGTTGAGGAGATGTCCATATGAAACAATAACATTATTTTGTTTTTTTTAAAGATTTTATTTATTTATTTGTTAGAGAGAGAGCGCCCGAGCACAGGCAAGATAGAGTGGCAGGCAGAGGCAGAGGGAGAGGGAGAAGCAGGCTCCCTGCTGAGCAGGAGCCCGATGTGGGACTCAATCCCAGAATGCTGGGATCATGACCTGAGCCGAAGGCATCTGCTTAACCAACTGAGCCACCCAGGTGTCCCATTTTGTTGTTGTTTTTTAAAAGATTTTATTTATTTATTTGACAAAGAGAGAGAGAGATCACAAGTAGGCAGAGAGGCAGGCAGAGAGAGAGGAGGAAGCAGGCTCCCTGCTGAGCAGAGAGCCTGATATGGGCTCTGAGACCATGACCTGAGCCGAAGGCAGAGGCTTAACCCACTGAGCCACCCAGGCGCCCCATAATAACATTATTTCTTGTTAAATTTGAAGTGCCTTTGAGGGAATGCTGATGAAGATTATGAGGAATGGGAATCTCCCCCATTCTTGAAAGCTGCCCGTAGGCACCACCAGTGTTGCTAGAATTGGGTATTTAAGACAAAGGCCATGCACAACGAGCATTGAACAGAGTCCAGCGCTGGACTCTGGGACTGACTCGCCAATCCCAACTGTTGGATTTAAGGAAAATAATTTGACTTCAGTTTTTTCCATCATAAACTGAGAAGATAGTGGGTTCCATTTCTGTCTTTCAAGCAAAACACTTCAGTGTCCGTAATAATGGCCCAGGTCTTATGGCCAGCTGGGTAAGCCACCCTGGCTGTTCCAGAAATGTGGACACAGGTTCAGCAGACTGTAGCTTGTCCCTTCCAGTCCAAGGGTCTTGAGTTCTAGAATCCCAGCGGAAGCTCACAGCACAGGGACCAGAGAAGAAACACGGTATTAACGCCATCATCATTCCTCCGACTAAAGCACCAATGTGGTTCCTTCCTTGCTCTCTGGAACTGGAGACACTGGGTTGGCTATGGTTTGCCTCCTCCAAAAGAGAAAAACAAATGAAAACCATTCACACCCATCAAAACCTGTGAATGCAAACTTACTTGAAAATAGGGTCTTTGGCTGGGTGGCTCCGTTGTTTGAGCACCCGACTCTTGATTTTACCTCAGATTCTGATCTCAGGGTTGTGAGAGTGAGTGAGCGCCATGTCAGGCTCTGTACTGTGTGTGGAACCTGCTCGAGATGCTCCTCTCCCTCTGCTTCTCCCCATTCCCTTCTTCCCCCTGCTCATGCTCACTCTCTCTCTCTCTCTAAAGGAAGGAAGGAAGGAAGAGAGAGAGAGAAACAGAAAATAGGGTCTTTGGAGTAATAATCAAGTTAAGACAGGGTCATACTGGACTAAGGTAGCCTTATAAGAAGAAGAAAATTTGGGGACAGAGACACCTAGGGGCATAGAGAGACGAACGTCATGTGAAGCAGAGGCAGACATCGCCCACAAGCCCAAGGATGCCTAGGATTTCCAGCAGCCACAGTGACTAGGAGAGAAGCATAGCACAGACTCTGCCTCAGAGCCTCTGGAAGGAACTGGTCCCGAGGACACTTCAACCTTGAACTTCTGGCTTCCTACAAGTGAGAAAATCAATTTCTCTTATGTTAGGGCATCCGGTTTCTGGTACTTTGTAATGGTAGCCCTGAGAACCTAATACAGGGCTTGAGGTTTCTGGTCCCCCAAGTGCCAGCATAATCTTGATGAGGGGAAGAGCCCTGGCAAGGAGGGAAGAAGGAAGCTGTCATGTGCGCCCCAGTCTCCTTGGTCCACCACACAGGCTCGCGAGGCCGCTACAGGTCACACAGGCTCGCGAGGCCGCTGCAGGAGACTCAGCCTTTCCCTGGCCCATGACATCGAGCATGGAGTTGGGTAGCACCCGCAGGCTGTTCAGGAAGGCTGCATTGGACACAGGGTTTCCTCGTGTAATTTTGACTGTCTTCAGCAGTAAGAAATACATTTTACATCGCAACCTCATACACACAGCCACAAAATGAATTTCATGAAATAATGCTTGTTCTTACCCATGTTTGGATATTTCCTATTTTATAGTTTTTAAATGCTGCTTGCTACCCTCTAAACTGACCCCCTAGTTGATTATAACTTACAGTTTGAAAAACACTGAATTGGAGGAAATGTGAAAATAGTGAGGTCTGGCTTCTAGCTTATTCTCTTTCATATTTGTAGACCTCAGAAAGACAGTCTTACGATCAGAAACGTTACTCATTCAGCAAATATTTCTTAGCATCTCCTATCGCTCTGAGAGACTGGGGGCTAAGAGGTGCAGAGATATCAAGATAATAAGTAACATTTAGAAAGCCATTCTCCTAGAACAGGCCTGGAGCTGAGCCTGTCATGTGGATTTTCTCTGTTAAGAAAATTAACACTCAGAGGGGCGCCTGGGTGGCTCAGTGGATTAAGCCGCTGCCTTTGGCTCAGGTCATGATCTCAGTGTCCTGGGATAGAGCCCCGCATCGGGCTCTTTGCTCAGCGGGAGCCTGCTTCTTTCTCTCTCTCTCTCTCTGCCTGACGCTCCGCCGACTTGTGATCTCTCTCTCTGTCAAATAAATAAATAAAATCTTAAAAGAAAAAAAAAAAAAGAAAATTAACACTCAGATCATGTGCCCAAAGTCGGCCAGTTAAGAGAACAGCAAGATCAGGATTTGAACTCAAGGGGGCTCTACCCCAGAGCCAAAGGGCTTCACCATTTGGCTCCCCAGGAACATATGGGTAGATGGAGGGGAGGTTCATTTGTGAACGTTTGAATAAATAGAACAACATTGCACTTTTCCTCCTAGGTTCAACTATTGTCAACAGTTTGTAAAACGTGTGTTCAGACCTTTATCCCTGTGTTTAGAACTTGGATACAGTTGGACTAGGGGGCGCCTGGGTGGCTCAGTCAATTAAGTGTCTGCTTTCAGCTCAGATCATGATCCCAGGGTCCGGAGATTGAACCCCACATCGGGATCCCTACTCAGGGGGGAGCTCACTTCTGCTTCTCCCTCTGCCTGCTGCTCTCCCTACTTGAGCTCCCCCGCCCCCGTATGTCAAATAAGTAAATAGAAACTTAGAAAGAAAGAAAGAAAGAAAGAAAGAAAGAAAGAAAGATCCTCTATTGTGTTTGTGCCCTCCAGAGGTGAAACATAAAAGGAGTCTATGTTTTCCAGTGTCGCTTACCGGGGTTTCTCTGACATATTTTTCCGTCTGTGCACATAGCACCATTTGTCTCTAACCCCTGCCCGGCGACCCCTCAGGCAGCCCTACCACAGGCTACTCCTGTTTACATCTCCTGGCCGTTTCCAGATGCTGGGTTCAATTCTAAATTTTCACTATTATAATGAATATTTCTCTATTTGTGTCTTTGTGCATGTGCGACCTCTTCTCCGGGGCAGATCACTGGAAGTGTGTATTGAGTGGGAGAACAGGTGCTTTTTTTTTTTTTTTTTTTAAGATTTTATTTATTTATTTGACAGACAGAGCTCACAAGTAGGCAGAGAGGCAGGCAGAGAGGAGGAAGCATTCTCCCTGCTGAGTGAAAGCCCAATTCGGGGCTTGATCCCATGATCCCTGGGATCATGGCCTGAGCCAAAGGCAGAGGCTTTAACCCATGAGCCACCCAGGTGCCCCAGAACAGGTGCTTTTGAAGAAAGGTGGTCCAGTTCTTCTCCAAGGAGGCTGCGCAATTGACATGTCGTCATGGGCATCTGGAGTGTGTGTTTCCCTGCAAACTCCCCACAGTGGTTTTTATCAGTTACCACAGTTTATGTTATCCTCATGGGTACAGACATAATCTTTGTTGATTCGTTCCCTTGATTACATGAAGTTGAGCTTTGCATCTGGGTGACTTCTATGGACTCCGTCAGCTAGTGCATGCGGTGCCAGGGGCATAGAGAAGAAAGAATTGCCTCCTTAGCTTTCCATAGTAGAGGGGGGACCTGCCTCTCCCCGTGATAAGTTGCAAAGGGGAAAAGGCCACTGTGCCCTCAAAGGTCAGCCCAGGGTTAGGAGGAATGGGGTTGGGTTATTGTGTGGGACAAACAATGACAGATGTCCATAAGCCACCTCCATACGCCCAATGCCCTTTTCTTCACCTGTTAGTCAATGGATCATGCTCTTGGCCCATTTTCTTCTTAGCTTGTCTTTTGTCTTATTTATTTGCAGATTCCTTTATCCTCCATGCTGCTTTTCCAGATTCCTCTACCTTGAGGGCAGCTTTATTTTTAGGCACGAGGAGACCACCCCTATTCTTTTCTGTTTGCCCAGAAAAGCACAGTCTTCCCAAATTTAAGTGGCTTCTATCGGGATCATCATACAGGACTTCTGAACATATTTAGAAAAGGGGCCTCTTCCCCAAAACATGTTGCTTCTGTCTGTTGGAAAAGTGTTATAACATGCTGGTTTTATTAGAATAGACACTTTATTATAAGCCAGAGAAATGGAATATATATACATGTCTATGCTATCCAAGATGGGACTGGGACTCCTTTAGGGAGGCTGCTCTGATGCAGTATACAGCCCGTCCAACTGAACGTGGTGACCCTGATCTTATTCAGACAGCCCCTCCAGGGTCCACAGCCCCCATCCGTACCCTCTGGAGGAAGCCTGGTGTGAATAGGCTCCAGCCCTGGCCTCTCCAGCTCCATCTTGCTGGTTCATTTCAGATTTGTCACTGTATCCTTCTAGGCCTCCATGCTGTCTGCTCCGTCTTCCTCCTGCATAGGGCGCAAAGAGATACCAGCCTTCGAAGAGTCAAAATGTACCTCAAAGAAGTGTTACAAATACTACGGACACACATTAAAGTTAACATAATGTAGCAGCGTTGACATACTTCCGTCACAGGCTGGGGGTTCTGCGCCCAGTCAGCCGTCCATCCCGAAGGGCCCTGTGTCCTCCTCACTGCACAGAAGGGCACTCTCAGGGACGCCCCCATGATGTCTCAGCCCACTGTGCCATCTGGACTTGCTTCGTCCAGTCCCAGGGAGTCCTCTGTGTGTGGCCAGGCTTCTGCCCTCCATGGGTTTGGGGGCCAGACAACTCCCCAGAAGCTGTCCTGCTTTCCCTGCCAGCATGGCCTCAGTGCTGAGCTGGGTCAGTGGGTCTCTGCAGTGGCCGGCAGCGGTGGGAAGGGGAAGAGAGGAAAGCTTGCCGGGCCCTCAGGCACCAGCACCCCTAGCGGGAGTGCGGGCGTACAGTCCGGGACCCCAGTGCTCCAGGGTTAGCTGAGAAGCTTCCGTGGATTCCTGAGCATCTTTGCAATTTCTAAGAGCCTCGTGGAACGGTGTAGTGACTCGCCAAAAGGTCCCTTGGGCTGTCGGACACTTTGCATTCCTTGGCAGTGATCTGGAATGACATCAGCGGGACATAGAGATGCTGACTCTCCCACGGTGGTCACAAGCTGCCCAAATGGGAAGACGGCTGCTAGAAGCGACTTTGTAAGACAGGAAAGCAGTTAGTACATCATAAAATACATTCATGTAGTAAACAGGCAATTTTCCAAAATGTAGAACTGTAGGGAGGAGGAAAAATAACTGAACGTGTTCTTGGGGGAGGAAAGCCCTTACTTAATTTAATAAAAAATAGCTCTGAACAGCCAGTGTGTCAGGCCATGCCCTTGGGGCTGGGGACAGTGATTCACAAGAAGAGAGGGTCCCTGCTCCATAAGCTTGGGCGCTCACTGCAGGAGATGGCCAGCAAGTAGAGAAACGAGAGGGACTTTCTTAGGCACTTAATAAATGATCGTTATTAATAAGAAACAATTTAAACATCCCACGAGGGGATTGGTTTAATACATTTTAACGCACCCACGCTGTGAACTATTTTGTATCCATTTCTAACATGGTTTTGAAGAACTATAATGACACAAAAGTGCTCATGGTTCATTCATTCATTTAGCAAACATTCGTGGAGTACCCGTCTGCCAGGTTCTCTCCTGGGCTCCGCAGACTGAGCAGGGAGCGGCAGAGGCAAAGCTCCAGACAGGATCCCTGCGGTCCTAGAATGTATATCCCATTCAGGGGACAGTTCATAAATAAGTGGAAAAACATCTACACAGGAAAGGTCAGATAGAACAAAGAGGGTGATGGTAGAGACTGCCTGGGGTGGGGGTGGGGGAAACACTGTAGGCTGAGTGTCAAGGAGGGCCTCTCAGAGGAGGCGACCCAGGACTAAGAACTGACCAAGAGGTGGCCAGCAGGTGACGATGAGGAAGCCCTGCATTTGACCGTTTGTCAACAGCAAGAGAAAGACGAGGATGCACTGAGAGATGGTCCAGCTTGGCAGGTCAGATTTTCGTGAAAACTTCAGGACCAGATAACCTTCCTTTAGTGCTGCAGACATGGTTTGTTCTGGAAGCTGGTGGCAAAGCCGGGGTAGAGCCTTGGGTATGGGCTCCCTGGACGGTGCTCTTCCCAGGCTGTGGACGACCCTGGCTCTCAGTAAGCTGTCTTCCAAGTGCTTTGTCGACCTAGGGCCACACAAAGGCTGTGCCTCTTCTGCAGGCAGCTCTCTGGAATTTCTGGAAGGCCTACAATGTGCATGATGCTGTGCCCACAGCCAGGAAAAGTGTAACAGACTGAGCCATGAGGCATCCACACCCACGTAGCAAAATGCAAGCAGCAACACCCAAGAGCCTGAAGGCAGCCTCAGCACCCCGGGCTACCAGTGACAGGCAGCACGTTGAAGGGAGCCCTGGGAGGAGAGGTCAGTGCAGCCAGGCTGGGAGAATGAACTCTCACCTGTTCACAGACAACTTCTCAGCCCCCCCCGGTCATTGGTCCCCACAAGTCCCTGCCGTGGGACCCCAGGGAGGAGAGGACGTCTTCGCCTTGCACTCTGGGTAGGGGGCAGGCCTTCAAAGCAGCCCCAGCCCAGTGATCCAGCCACAGGAATGATACGGGACCCGTCCCACCCCTGCACATTTCTGTTCCTCGTTGCTCTGCCACCCCTGCTGGCTTTGATCTCGGTCCCAGGGAGCTTGGCCCAGCTTTGAGGTCTCCTGCTGTGATGCCCCGGGCTGGGTCCCCAGCTTGCAGGGACTCTCTCTGTCTATCTGTATCACAGCCTGGATCTGGCCTCCTGCTTGCTGGGCTGTGGCAGCAGCCTCCCTCAGGACCCAGGGGGAGGGAACAAGGGGGAAACGGGGCCTTAGGCCAGATTTTGGGGAGGCGTTTGCAGGCCGAGGACAGCTGGGTAGAAGGACTTCAATGGGCCACGAGAGCCACGCCCTTCGTGACCCTCTGGCTGATATGTAATGGGGAGGTCATGGGTTCAGGCTGGGGGCGGGGTAGTAGTCAGGGGTTCGAGTGGGGGGGGGGGGTGAAGGAGAGAGTCCTATTCACATACCAGTCTAAGCCATTCCCTCCCTGGGTGACCATGGCCACTTTCCTTAACCATTCTGCACCTCAGTTTGCTCATCTGTAAAATGGAGATGAGAAGATAAACCGCTTCCTGTGGTTGTTCGGGGATGGAGTGAAGGCAAGTATGTGACAGTGGGTGGCTTGTGGTACCACTCTACGCGAGCTGTCATGGACGACTTGGTCTCAGCTGGCTTTGGGAGGACCTCCAGAGCCAGAGCCAGTCCTCCAGATGCACCGTTACACCGGTCCTTGGACACTCTTCTGCCTTCTGCAGGAGTGTCAACTCCCCTTTCTCGAACCGTGCCATCTCTTGTCCTCTGACTCCTGGTCCGGCTTGGATGGAACGAGCTCCGGGGGACTGGCCCCGATTCCTCCCTCACCTTCCTGCACCCCACCTGTATTTGCCAGGGCTCCTCCTGCTCCCAGTGCCCTGAGGATGGTCCAGCCCTGCTCCGGGTCCTCCATGGTGGCCTCCTGTGATGGCAGGGGGAGGGGCAACCACCCAGCTCTCCGCAGCTTCTCAGACCCTTGGCCATCGGACCCTTCCTGAACTTTCTGGCCAACGGTGAATCCAGGCAGTGTAAGCCTGGGTTTGAATCCGGTCTCTCCTGCATCTGGGCTTTGAAACCTTGGGATGAGAATAATACCTTCTCTGCATCTTGATTTTCTTACCTATAAAAGGGAAATAATTATGCCTGCCTCCTCGACTTCCCAAGGATGTTTGAGGGGCAGATGAGCGGCATGTGTCCCCTTGGAAAGCGATGACTCACTGTTTGGGCACCCCATGGTGGTTTCCTTTCTCTGGGTCTTGGTTCTCGCCCTCCCCTCCACCTGGAGGGCCTCGTCACCCCTCGGTTAACATCATACAAATGGGAACAGCTTCAGAACCCCGGGCAAACGCCACGTTCCCTGAGAAGCTGCCCTCGCCGCCCTGCCTGAGATGATCTCTTCCTCTCGGGTTTTCTGTCCGGTGTTGCTTACACCGACCGCTCTGCCACGCCCGGGACGGTCTCGGGTCAACGCCATCTTCCTGTGTCTGCCCTACCTTCTGGGACCCTAAGCGCCTGGAGAGTGGGGCTGCACTGAAACCAGCTCTGGTTTTCCCACAGCACCCCAGACCACACGACAGGGGCTTGGTGTGTGCGGCTTGAGAGGACAGGTGACTGTGAGGAGGAATGCATGAATTTGGGCAGAGCGATGGAGCCCTGACGTCAGAGATGGGCCCCATCCCCCGTGCCATGCGCCGTATGGCCCCAGATGGCTCTAACCCCCAAAATCATTTTCTACCTGTGGCCCAAATTTCCACCACTAGGATGGACCCCGAGTACCTGTATGGGAAGGGCTTAGGGCAGAAATCTGACTGGCGGTTGGAGCCAGCGGGGACTGGTCTGGAAAGCCATCTTACACAGAGCAGAGCAAATACATAGAGAGATCTCCCCTTTCTGGACCATGTGGGTGGGTGGGTGGGGGAACTGGTCATACACCCAGACCTGGGGAGGGTGGGGAGGAGTCCATGCCATACCTCCCTCCGACATCCGATGGGTGGGAGTCTCCAATAGTGCCTTTGCGGGAGGGGGTGGGGAACGGTGGGGTTGCCTAGGAGCTGGGGAAATGGCTGCTGGTGACCCGAATCTTGTTCCACCCCCAGGAGCACCTGATTTATTAGCAGGGAGTGAAGCACCAGAAAGAACAAAGGCCCCTGGGGACATTTGTGACGCAGCTGCTCCATCTCCATGCTGAGCCCAGGCCCCGCACTGTCAGCCCTGCGCTCAGCTCAGAGACCGTGTCTCCTCTTCGTGTGAGCCTCTCCTCACCACCCCCCCCCCCCCGCCCGCTGCTAGACTCTGGGGCCACACATTCCTCAGGCGATGCTGAATCCTAAGTATTTTAATGCCTGATATCTATCTCCGTATGGATTTTTGTTTTATCATGAGGCCACTGGAAAGTTTTTTTTTTTTTTTTTAATATCTCTTTGAAACAGATGTCAGCAAAAGCTTCCAGCACAGATCAAGGGCTGAGATGGGTCTGAATGTCCCTTTAACATCGTTCAATCTAATACCCAAATATACCTCGAGTCATTACCCTGTTTTTATAAGAAGCTCTGAACCATATGTTCGGGAACTAATTAAGCATACAAATCAAGCCCTGGGATCAGGTGGAGCTCTGTTTAAATATCTTAACCTTTTATGATTATCTTAATTTAGAGAAAATTCAAAACACATTCAGAAGTCTTAGAAAATGAACTAACTAGGAATTTACTGGCTGGTTTCTTTTCTTGATGTTGGGATCGTATCTTTACAAGCCCAACCCAGATTCCTGGGGAAATCCTCTGTGCTCATGACTTCCTGGGGAATGCAGACATTCTGGGGGCCTGGGAAGCCCAGGAGGGGCCACATCTGACTACCTGCACGACCCGCTCCCCCTCTCTCCCCACCCCTGCTGCAACTTCTCCCCGCCTGAAAGCCCACCGTTCCCCTGTTCCCCAGTGCCCAGCCCAGATGTCTCCTGGTCACCAGAAGGAAGAGCGAAAAAAGACAGGATGCTGAACCTGAAGTTTTATCTTCTTTTTTAATAAAATAAATGAAGGATGAAGTGAGTTGGTGGGAAATACTCTCTCAGCCCACGTTGTTGTGCGGGAAGCCCTGGAGGGGAGCTCGGGGCAGGGGCTGAGCTGTATGTACGTTGCGTGTACAGACGTACAGATGTTCAGATGCGGCTCCACCCTGGCTGCAGGTGGCTGACAGAGAAGACGGGAGCATGGAGCCTGCCCTCCTTTTCGAGTCCAGGTCTACTCTGGGGGTGGGGAGTGAGGGCTGGAGTGGCCAATGGGTCTGCCTTCTCACCTCCTTCAGGTAAAGGAAATGCTTTGTCCAGCAGACATTTTGAAACAGACAGCCTTACCAAATCTGACTTACAACAAGGTCCATGGTCTTGTAGCTGCCCACTCAGTATGTCTTTATTGGGCACCCACTGGGTAGTGGGCTCTGTTCTAGATACTGGGGATTCCGCGAGCAAGAAAGACACGGTCTTGGCAAGGATATTAAACCACATCTGATCCTGGCGCTCCTTTAGTAGACTAACCCTGGACCGGGTCTCAAAAAACACTTTTCTTAAGGTTCTTAAGGACCATTAAATCTTTAGAATAGGGTTTCCAGATAAAACACAGAATGCTTAGCTAAATTTTAATTTCGGATAAACAACAAATACTTATTGACCGTAAAGACATTCCAAATATTGCATGCGCCATGCTTTTACTAAATAATTGTTGCTTACCTGAAGTTCGAATTCAGCTGGGTACCCTGTATTTTTATTTGATAAATCTGACAACTCTACTTTAGAAAAAGAGATACAAATCGATGAGGGGTTAGCATCTCCTTCTTGCATGTTAAATACTGACTTTGGAGGAAGGTAACCAGAACATGACCTCGCACCAGGCCCCTTTACCTATGTTCTTTCATCTAGACCCCACCATGACTCCAGGAAATTGGTTCTGTTGTCATCCCCATTTTGCTTATGAATAGATGGTAGCTCAGAGTGGTTAAGTCACTTGGCTAAGGTTGCCCAGCCTGGGCTTTTTCCAGGGCACCCCAATTCCAAGTCGATGGTTATCTTTGCAGAGTTCTTATTTTCCTAGCTTGTCCTGGCTTCTCTCAACTTCTTCCCTTTTTTCCACAAACGCTCAAGGAAAGATTCACTCCCATCAGATCAATGTCAGTGCCCTAATGAAAACCACCGCCCAAGCCCATGAAGGACGAGATCTGTCGAACCCTAATGAGAATGGTTCCGATTATGCAAAAAGCAACCTCATGGTTATTCTAATGTTACAAGTAAATATAAAACATTTAGAAATACTTGGCTTGTGCTGTTTTTTTCAAGTACAGATGTCTGACTCCCTGCCAGTTTGTTATTAAAAATGCTACGGTGGTTTGGGTACAAAGATTGCTATAAAAATAACAGCCGATGCACTTCGAGCGCTTGTTTTGACTTTGCAGGGCAAGTTAGCAACGGCGGGGCTGGAGCAGATGGTGGCCAGTGGAGGCTCGATGGTGGGTCCCTCAACATTCACAGCCGGGCCGCTCTCCCGCTTAAAACCCTGCAAGAACTTCCCATGGCACCTCAAATCCCGGATCGACTCCTGCCGCACTCCAGTCCACCTGCTGCCTCACCCCTGGCTTGCTGGGTTCTTCTAGCTCCCGCACTTCCACTTGCTATGTCTGTCCTCTGCCTTTGTGTTTCTCCCGGGCTCCTCATCTCGCTGGTCTTTTTCAGCCTTCCTCCTTCTGGCCGGCTCTGGCCACCTTCGCTGACGTGGGGTGTGCTCCTTTAGCCTCCCAGGACTTGGCCGATTTCTTTTGTTTCCATCTCACTCTGAAGTTACTGTTCCCTGTCTGTCTTCCCCACCAGAAAGTAAGCCCCATGAAGACAGGGATCCTGTTGGGCTTCATTGACTCACTTTGTGGCAGGCAGATAGAGCAATGTTGGGGCACACAGTAGTTGCTCAATAAATATTTGTGGAACAAAGTAATGAGTTTACTGAAGTACCTGACGCCTGCATAGCTGAGCCCCCTGCTGGGTCCATGGGCCAGAAGGAAGGAAAAGGGGCAGCTTCTACACATTTTAATCAACTCATGGAAAACACCGAAACTTGGGAGAATCCTAGACCTCTGTGGGCAATGGTTTTGAGGCCGGCAGGGTTTTCCAGGACGGTTCTACCAGTCTCAGCAATGAAAAGCTTCAATTTTCTATAGCTGTTGCTTACATGTAGCAGGGGATGTGTAAAAGAGATGGAAGATGGAGGGGGTTCAAACGCACCAACATCAATATCGTCACCCCAATAATCTCACTATTCCTGGTAAACGCACCACGTGATGGGAAGGATTCTGAAGCACGCGAGAGGAAGCCCTCCCTGGAGCCCTGGCACCCTAGCTTGACATTCAAGACCTCTCACATGCTTGCTTTAAACTCCTCCTTCAAGTTCTTCTCCTGCCTCTCTCTGTGCAGCCTCTGTCCCATGGGTCCTGAATTATTTGTCATGCATCCCATTCCCTGCGTGTTTTCCCTACGCCTGTCCCTTGACTCCCAAGGAGCCCCTGACCTAGACTGCTCCTGACCCACCTTGTAGATCCAAAGCCTACTCACCGGTCAGGGTCTGGTTCAAAGATAATCTGCTTCTCAGACTTTTATTATGTCTACCCCACGTGGCACTGATCTCTCCCTCCTCTGAACAACCTGGCTCCCCCCTTTTTTTTTCTCCTTTTTCTCATCATGTTCAGCTCAATATCAAGCCTGACTTCATGCCCCATAAGGACAGGAGCTTTGCTTTATTTTTTGCAATGAATGAGTTTCCTGGGCACACAGCCTCACGTCATTAGCTCTGCATAAGAATGGGACAGTGTCAGGAAACTATGCTGAGCAAAATCCACAACTTAACATCCCCTTAGACTGGGGAAATCTAAACCAGTGCCCACAGGACCCTACGTGTCCCAGTCGAAAGGTCCGGAGAACAGACTGAACTTTCCCCTTTCCACTCAGATGTTTTCCTGTTGGGTGGCCAAAAGTCTGAAACAGCTGAATTCCTGGGCGCTCTACAAACCTCTCCCATCTCCAACTTTCCCAAATAGTTTATTCCAGAACTCTGTCCAAATAAAAAATCCCTAAAGAAACACAAGTGCTAACACTGAACACATGAGTCCGAGAACCAGAGATCCGAGTGGAAATAAATACCCTGTTTTTGCCAGGTACATGTTGTCAGATATAGGAACATGCAAATATATTTATCTCTGGTGGATCGTAAACAAAGTATGCACCTCCCGCGGGGTCCAAGTTCACTTACAAAAAGATGGTAACGGGTTTTGGAGAATCTCACACGCATAAAGCCAAGGATCCTCCCTTTCTGCGTGATCCAGGGGATTTGGCAATGTGCTGCGAGCAATGTGGTTTTAAAACGAAGCCCAGTACAAGCTTTTGATCTATACAGGACACCATGTGCATGTGGAACCTTCCTGAATCGACAGGCTGAATATAAACCTTCCTTTCGCACACAGAATCGGGGTTTATTAGTTTGCTATGGGACACACACATCTCTTGCGTTTCCTACATAAGCGACACGTGGAGAGGTGAGGCAGCCGTCCCGTCCCGTCACTCACACCCATGGGTGGCCTTGGCAGTTTCAGGGTCACTGTCGTATTTTCCACAAGTGATTGCCGTTAGAGGGTGAGCTAGTCGAAATGTTCCCCTGAACTCATCGTGAATTGCAGCAGGAGGAAACACTCCATCACTGAGAAGTGACACTAATGTATTCTATTAGATTTGCTTATCATGTTAAAGAGCATATTAAAAGGAAATGTTTGGAAAAGAGATGCCATAACGTGGTATGATGGATTGAGAATTCCTAATTTGGAAAAAATGTGCTAAGACAACATGATTGATGTGAGTGACCTACTTTATTTTATAAGAAAGTATGAGTTGCCTCGGGCTCATTGGTACACATATTTGGAAAAAGTTGTTTTTTTTCCACATTAAGTTTTTATTAACATTTTCAAAAGAGCAGAAACACCCTAGAAGGATATAAGTTGTGACTTGTCAATGCAGATGTGTTTGTAGTCATTTGCTGCTTAGAAAAACTTATCCCCTGGCTGCAAGGGTTTCTGGATTAGGAGTTTCTTGCCAAATGAACACCTGATGGGGAGAAACAGGACACCTTTCTCATGGATTAAAAAAAAAAAAAAATGACAGGGAAGGGGCATTTTTATTTGCAGCACAAATGGATCTTCTGCTAAGTAGCTAGTGATCTTCTAGAATGATTAACATGTCATGGAGTCCCCTGGCCAGCTTCCATCAGCAGAGAGCGAAGGAAATCAAGGTGGAGTTAACCATTTTATTTCTCCTTTGTAAACTGGAGCCCAAAGCTGGGGTTCCTCATTGTCACACGAGGGGGCTTGGTGTGGAAATTGGGAACTTCTTGGGTTTATCTCAGAAACGGAAATGCGGGGACTCCGACAGAGGGCTGGAGGCTAACAAAACATTCTGTTACCATTGAAATGACGTTGCCAGCGAGATTAAGACTTGAGACATGCCTATAGTACCATGTTTACTGAACAAAGGGGGATCTGAAGAAGAAAAAGGTATTGGAGAGTGGAAGTAGAAGAATCAATTGGTACAAGTTTTTGGAGGGCAGTTTGTCAACTTGTCACCAGAGCCTTAGAGTTCTGCACGTCTGTGGACCCAGAATTCCACTCTTAGAAAGTTCTTCTAAAGAAATAATCATGAAATTCACAGACCTTTAAGTAATGAGAGGTTCACTTTAGATTTCTAATATAAAAAAATTGACTCTCTAAATGTCTGCCATTGGGGGTTGCTTAAATAAACTCATATCTTTAATGTAGTTGTTGATAATGTAGAATAGTAACATTGTGGAAAAAGGTTTGTGATGGTTTATTAAATAGGAAAAGTGGGTTAGAAAATATTATGCATAGTATGAAGCTGTTTAAACAACTCTGTACACATGTATTGTCTTAATTCTTAGAGCTATGTATTATATCCCTCAGTAGATGTATGTCAATGTCATATAAATTACACTGTTTTATATGTTTGTGTATATATATATACGAAGGTATATAGCATGTACAGTATATGCATTTATCTTTTTTGGGGATGGGACATTCATCAAAGTGTTAAGAATAACTTTTTCTAAACTGGATTTTACAGGTACTGTTTGTCCCTTTTCTTTTGTGGGTTTTCATGTTCTATAATAGACATGTTTTCCTTTGGTAATAAGTAAAGCAGTTATTAAGTGGAAAATCCAAGAGACTCAACAGATTACTTAAGAAACAATAAGAGAGTTTGCAAGGATTCCCAGACACAAACTAAATAGTTTTCTCATATAATAGAAATAGCGAGTTGAAAATATAAAAATTATTCCTTTCCTTACAGCAAAAACAGAACAAAACAAAGCATAAATCACCATAAAACTGAAAACACACTAACTTATGTAAGAAATATCTAAGACCTGTTTAGAAGCAAGTTTGATGACACTGAAGAAAACCTAAATAAAATAAAGAACTGTCTTTCTGCTTGGGATGTCTAAATATTGTTAAGATCTCAATTCTTCCCCCAAGTTAGTTTATAAATTGCAACTTCAATAAAATTTCTGATTAGAAGAACTGGCAAGTTGACTTCCAATATTATCCAGGAGGAAAGATCCACGAGGATAGACAATTTCTGTAAAAGAAGAAAAATGACATGGGGCTTGCCCCATTGAATTTGAAAAGATACTACAAAAGTCAGAATAATTAAGTGGTATGCTAATGTTATAAAAATATCAAACAGATAAACAAATAAAATAGAATGTAAGGGCACCTGGGTGGCTCAGTGGGTTCAGCCTGTCTTCACTCAGGTCATGATCTCAGGGTCCTGGGATCGAGCCCCACGTCGGGATTTCTGCTCAGTGGGGAGCCTGCTTCCCCCTCTCTCTGCCTTCCTCTCTGCCTACTTGTGATCTCTCTCTCTCTGTGTCAAATAAATAAATAAAATCTTTTTAAAAAAGTAGAATGTAGAATAGAATAAAATAGGCTAATGGAGTAAAGTGTAAGTTATGTGATAAAGATTGTAATTTGGGTTTGCCGAGAAAGGCTACACTGGTGCATCAGTGGTGCTAGAATCATCAGTTATTCCTTGAAGAAGGGGAAGAAAGTGGGTCTGGACCTCATGCCACATTCACAGAAAAAGAAATTCCAGATGTATTCAAGATGCACACTTTTTTAAAGTGACAAAAGCTGCAAAAGAAACCAGATACAAATAATTGCATAATCTTGAGACTGTGAAGAGCCTTTCTTGACAACAGATAAGCCTCAGAATCCATAAAGGAAAAAAGCTAACAATCTGGGGTGCCTGGGTGGCTCAGTGGGTTAAAACCTCTGCCTTTGGCTCAGGTCGTGATCCAGGGTCCTGGGATCGAGCCCCGCATCAGGCTCTCTGCCTAGCAGAGAGCGTGCTTCTTCCTCTTTCTCTGCCTGTCTCTCTGCCTACTTGTGATCTCTGTCTGTCAAATAAATAAATAAAATCTTTATTTAAAAAAAAGCTAACAGGGACGCCTGGGTGGCTCAGTTGGTTAAGCAGCTGCCTTCGGCTCAGGTCATGATCCCAGCGTCCTGGGATCGAGTCCCACATCGGGCTCCTTGCTCCGCAGGGAGCCTGCTTCTCCCTCTGACTCTGCCTTCCACTCTGTCTGCCTGTGCTTGCTCTCACTCTCTCTCTCTCTCTTACAAATAAATAAATAAAATCTTTAAAAAAAAAAAAAAAAAAAAAAAAAAAAAAAAAAGCTAACAATTTTACCTGCATAAATATTCAAATCTTTGGTATGGGAGATACACACTAAAAACACATGACAAACTAGGGAACTAACGTAACATATGACAAGCGTTGATTAAGAGCCTTGCTATATAAAGTGCTGCTTTCAGATAAGAAAATGATTATTGTGCCAATAGAAAAATTGGGAGATGTAAGAAAGATTTTTACAGAAGAAATACAAATAGCCACTAAATGTACAAAAGAAGATGCTCAGCCTCGCTAACGAGCAGTTTAAAATGTGAAGAAAATAGTATATATTGAGGATGTGGAGAAATATTTTTGATCCAGTCATTTCATGCTGGGGAATTTATCCTATGGAAATGTCACAAAATAGCCCAAGAGATGCTGGAGCACACTGCAGGAGGTTAAAGGAAGGAGGCAGACCTACTTACAAAACCGTAGGAAAAAAAAAAGTCCAAGAGACAAAGTAATTTTTTGATTCCAGTTTCTGTTCAAGATACATATGTACCTATTTCTGTGTTGAGAAGAATTTCTATAGCAGACGGTCATTGGTAAAGGAGTTGGGGAGGCATCTTTAGGGACGCTTTCCTCTTCTGTCACATTTACATTTTTTATAATCATGTGTCACTTTTATAATAAAAAAAAAATGCCCCTCTGACAGCAGTGCCCAGAGAGGTGAGGCGACGTGCCCAAAGTTAGCAGCACGTGAGAACCAGAGGTGTTGGCTCCCTTGCTGCCCCCACAGTTCCTTGTTCCTGCTCAAAAAGAGCATCTCCCTCGGGGTGCCCATGAAGCACCCCGAAAACGCCACTTGTCACCACCTGTCGGGCATCCATGGCATTGGTTTAATGGGTTTCAGGGTGGGGCCTGAGCCCGCAGTAGAAACAGGATGGCTCAGCCAGGGCCAGGGCCGGTTTGGCTTGTCTACTTGGCTTCTAAGGGAAATCCTGGAAGGGCATCTGTGGGTTCTAGAAAGACCCCTTGAGCCAATAGCAGGAGCCTGCTAGGGATTCCTGCTGCCGCCCACATGAATGTTCCTGCATTCGCTACATGGGAAAACCTCACACAGCTGGTGGCCGAGGGCCTTCCTGATGGGGTGGTGGAGGGGGATGGGGGAAGCCTCAAAGAGGATGACAACACCTGCTTGTATGGTGAAGTGCTTTGTAATTTCCTTTTCCATCCATGACCTCATTTGATCTCCAGAATCATCTGAAAGAAGAAGAATCAGCAGGACTCTTATCATTCCCATTTCACAGAAGAAACAACTGAGACTTGAGAGGTTGACCCCCCGGCCAGGTCACACAGCTGGGAGGAGGGAAGAAGGAATGAGAGAGGTCCTGCCCATTCTCAGCTCCTGCCACACGTCTGGGAAAACACCATCCGCCCTCAGTGCAAGGAAGCAAGTTCCGCTTGCAGGAGACTGGCCTCGATCAAGGGCACTGCGGAGTTTTCTGCACAGCCTAGGATGACTTCTGACCCCTAGCCCCTTTTAGACCCAGTGTCTAGCATGCCTCCTCATGGTCTCCTCTGGCAGCTTTTTGCTCCTTGGCAGCTAAGACGGTTAAGCTGACTGTTTGTAGGGGGTGGGGGCTGCAGAAGGGTACGGACCTGAATGTTCTCCAACAGAGGATGTCAGCCTGCCAGGAAAGACTTCTAACCATAGAGCTTGGTCTGGAAGCTCCAAGTGCCCTTGATTCATACCTGTGCTCCTACAATCTAGCACAGTGCCAGGCACACAGCGAGTGCGCACTAAAGATTTGCTGAGCCAACAGACTGGCTGTAAGGTCCTGGGTCCCTGCTCCAGTTTTTTGGATCTCACCCTGACCTCCGGCTATCCCTGTCCCCACACTGAGACTCTTGTTCCCCCGCTGTAACACAGGTGTGGGCCAGTCTCAGGGATCTGAAGCAATGCCTCCTGGCTAGGGGTGCGGCCAGCTGCCTTTCAGAACAAAGGGATTGGAGGAGCAGAGGCCAGCTTAATGCAAGAGATTTAGAGCCAGAGGCTGGACAGAAGTGCCGGAGGGTCTCCAAAGGGCTAATTGGAGTCCACCTCTCCAGTGGTTTCATTGGCTTCAACTTCCCAAAGCCTTTGAGTCCACCAACAGCAACCCCTTAAAACCAGAATCCTTGCTTTTCTGCTTCTGTTTGTCCCCAGCACAGGGCAGGTGCATGTGAATGAACTGTGTAACAGTCTCTTATAACAATTTGCCCCCATAGAAATGAGAAGTGTGGGAGTATAAATAACATTATAGACCACGCAGGCCAGCTGCCTCCTTTAGAGACCCTGAAGATCTGCCCGCGGTCCCCGGTTGGGTGGAGTGTGTGGGGGTGGCAATGGAAGAGATCTGGATGGCATGAATGGGCTGGGTTTCAGAGATCCGCCAAAGCCAAGGCCAACTCACGTGGCTTGGGTTGGGAGCCAGCGGAACCTAATTGGGAGTCACCCAGCACATACCAGAACCCCCACATTGGCTCCAGCCAAAGCTCAATTATTGCTGGGACAGGCGTGATGCTTTCACAATGAGGACATATCTATCAAAAAGATCCTTGAGGCTACTTACCTGTGAAATAATTACATGTGTCTCAGAACTAGGAGATCAAGCATTTTTATCCAACATCTCATGATGCTCTTAAAAAAGGGTTTCACTATAAACTGCAGGTGGGATGGGGAGAGGCAAGACGTCCGAGCCAGGGCACCATGTTTTCATTCCACCTTTTATGTTTTGGCTTCCTCTCATCTATGTGTATATATCTCTCTATAGATACATTAAAACATTAAGGGAGATTAAAAGAGCAACATCTGTCATACATAATCCTATTGCTCTAACTCAGGTGTACCCACATGCATACACCTTGTTTAATTACACAAGCCACACACCAATGCGCTTATTGCCAGAACTGGAAGAAGCAAGAAGTATACATTGTATACTTGTATACTGGTCCACACCATTCCCCCGACCAGCCCCCTCTGCTCCCTTGAATGTGCATTTGAAGTAGCACTGTTGTCACTTTGTATCTTTTCAGAATTTTTCTCTAAGACCTCATTTAAGTATATACACATCACTGTATGTTAGCCTGTGAATAAAACAAACAGGCAAGTGTTTGTGATCATATTGTGTATTGTTCTGGAACTTGCTTTATCTCCCTTTAAAAGGTCTTAGAGATCTTCTTGTCAAACTATAGAGAGATAGCTCCTCCTATCTTTTTATAGTGATACAATTTTCTCTGTACAGAAGTAACCCATTTTTTTACCAGTTCCCCATTAAAGGACACATGGGTTGTTTCCAGTTTTTTTCAATATTCTACACAGTGAATATATATCTTTGTTCAGCTTTATATATAAAGCTTTGTTATAATATTAAGCTTTGTTCAGCTTTAAGCTTCCTGCCTCTCTCACATGGCTGATGGGATTTTTTTTATTAGTGTCAGCAGACTGTCCTCTTGGGGAACGTCAGCTCCATGAGGGCAGAGATCTTGTCTGTTTTCTTTACTGTCATGTTCCCAGTACCCCTAACAGTGCCTGCTCAGCAGAAACGCACAGTATATATTTGTTGAATGAAAAATTGACTGGCAAGGGGAGCACACAGCTGAAAACCATTTTAACGATTAATGCTTGTCTAATGCCAGAACTTGACAAACACATGTTTACTTCCTAATCACATTCTGTCCTCAGAACAACTGTGTGAGGTCAGTAGATCTTGCATTGTTATTACCCCCAACTTGCTGATAGAGAGGTGTCAGGAGGAAAAAAACATAGGGGATTTTATGTCTGGGCACATTAAATAATACTTACCCAGTTCCCCAAATAATCCTTGAGGGCACGGATCATGATCCACTAGATCTTTTAACCCTGTTAATTGCTGGTCAGTTGCAAATTTCCTCATAAATGGTAAAGGCTCTGTGTTGGTTGAATGACTACGTGATCCCCAAATACTATATGTGATTTTAAGTGGTGCCCTACTTCTGAGGGCACAGTCTACTAACCCAGTCTGCTTTTCAGAAGGCAACCAAGCTATCCTGTCCCAACTTCACCATCCGGTGACTGGTGTGGGCAATGGCCTTTCTCTCTTCCTCAGTGTTGGGGGTTATGGTTTTTCCTCTCACCACTAGGTCAAATTTACCTCTGACAAGACTTGTCCAAGGTTTATATACCTCCTAAATTTTTGTTCCTTTGCTCTTTGGAATTTTAAGTATTGCCCACCTCTACTCCCTTCAAATAATTTGAAAGTCAAAGCCAACCAACCCCAAACATGACTGAGAAGTCCAACTGTCATTTCCAATTCCATTTCCTGGGTGGCTCAGTCAGCTAAGTGTCTGCCTTTGGCTCAAGTCATGATCTCAGAGTCCTGAGATCAAGGCCAAATTTAGACCTCCTGCTCAGCCGGGGGTCTGCTTCTCCCTCTCCAACCTCTTCCCCTTTCTCATGCTCTCCATCTCAAATAAATAAATAATATCTTGGGGCACCTGGATGACTCAATTGTTAAGTGTCTGCCTTCAGCTCGGGTCATGATCCTAGGGCGCTGGGATCGAGCCCATGTCAAGTTTCCTGCTCAGGAGGGAGACTGCTTCTCTCTCTCCCTCTACCTGCTATTCTGCCTGCTTGTGTGTGCTCTCTCACTCTGTCAAATAAATAAATAAATAAATAAATAAATAAATAAATTTTTTTTAAAAAATGGGGGAAGGGGTGGAGGAAGATATACATTTTATAGTAAAATCAGATCTAGGACCACTGCCATTCAAAGTGCCCCAGGACGTTAGAGTCTCTCCATAGTTTCACCTAATTCCTTGGCCCAACAACTCGCCCCACTTCAAAATGTATACATTCTCCCCTGCCAACTAACATTCACTTCTATTTTTCTGTTTTCTTTAATTATGACAACCTTTATCACAATGCCTATGAATCTTAGTGCACTTACATATTTACAAGGTCTTCCTCTACTAGACAGTGAGTTGCTTGGGGGAAAAGATCACGAGATTTTGTCGTTTTTGAATCCCAAATGCTAACACAGTGTCTGGCAGATAGCAGGTACATTTTAGAGGCGGGGAGGGGAGGAATTTGCTTTTTGTGGCACATAGCCAGTATAACCCTTATATTCCTATCAAGCCTATAATTCTTTATCTTATGAGTAGACATTTAATAGATTTTGGGGGGAGGAGAAACTGGAAGCCTTGAACATTTTTAACGTTGTCACTGTGAGAGACAACATTCTGAGTCCTAGACAGCGATGAAGAAAGAAATTTTTGGAACCTAACCTATTTGAAACTTAAGGCTTTCCAGCTTCCTTCCTGACTCAGCACAGATTTTTGTTAGGCTCTGAGGGACACCCCGCCCCTACCAGGAAATGCAGAGTCTGACTAATGGGGAGGAGTCACAGCATCGGAGAAAAGAGTTTGGTAGTGGGTGAGCCCCAGCAGGCTCTCAGGACTGCATTGGCCTTTTAAGGATCCAGTCCTCTTGCACTTAAGTACAGGCCTGCCACAGGGAGGTGCTGGGGGAGGCCAGTATACGGAGCCAAGCTTATATCCCTCTCTGTAAAGCCCTGGGTCTGTGTGTCCTTGTCTTAGTTGAGCATCTTATGCTTTTTTTTTTTTTTTTTTTTTTTCCCCCTTCATCCCCCTGCCCGGCTTGGTCTTTGGCTATAATATTTGCCCAAGATTCTCCCTTTTCCTTCTTTTTCTTTATTGAAGTATAAAAATTTATAGTCAAACCCACAAGTCGTAAGTTCAATGAGTTTTTGCAATTGTATACCTACGTGTTACCATCACCCTAGTCAAGATAGAGGACATTTCTAGCTTTTCTAGTTCTCTTGCCCTCCTTTGTAGCCAACACTCTGCCGGAGGCAACCACTGTTTCGACTTCTATAACTACTTATGAATTTCATATAAACAGAACTACAGAGCAGCTTTCTTTCTTTCTTTACTAGAACAACAATAACGAACATGTGTAGACATAATAGAATTTCTTTTCTTTTCCAAGGTGTCAAAAGTTAACATTCCCAAATGTTTGACAGTGGTGGTCTCTGGCTAGGAGAAATTCAAGTGACTGTTACTTACTTCTTCACACATTCTGGTCTAGTATGAAAATATACATATAATTTTATAATTGTATGAAAATATACATATAATTTTATAATACAAAATAAAGCTTTCCTTGGACTGGAAAGACATGGCTCTTGTGGAGCAGTGAAGAAGTGGGGTTCAGTTGGGCATAGAGATGGAGCTCGGGCTGTCTGAAGGCTCTTCTCGATGATAGGTGTTTGGCACATCCCCTCCAGTTAGAGACCTCTCTAGCCAGTCTTGGTCTGGATTCCTGATGATGCTTTTGGATATGGGGCCATTTGAGCAAAGAATTCCTCCTACCTCACACTCTCCCCCTTGGATCTTAGCAAACAGAAAACATTGTCTAAAGCAAGGGTTAAAAATTCCATTAAAATCATAAAAAACACATAAAACTTCAAATCCTTGATGACACATTTGCATTTTAGTGATGACCATAAAGCAAATGGCTACAGGGCCAAATATACAATCGTAGGTAAAATCTCTACACACTGGTCTCTGAGTATCACTGAACACAGAAGAGGGGTAACTCCTTGTTTTGTTTCCCTGAAATCCCTGTGACACCGAAGAGCGTGTGGTGAAGAAGGAATGAGTACAAGAGGGGCATACATGAAGGGAAAGTTTTGAATCCCCAAATAAAATTTGCAGGAACACGTAAAGGGAAAACAACCTAGCAATTTCACAACAGAGTGCAAGGCCTGACTCTGTTGGTTAAATGGTCCCATATGTGGTGTGCGGCGCTGGGAGGCTTGGAACCGGCTGGCCCAGGCCAGTGCCAGGGCTCTGCATGGACTGGCCGGGCAGTGAACGAGTTGCTCAGCCTTGTTGAGCCCGTCTCTGCCTCTCTAATGGGGTAACAACAGCACTGGCCACCTCACTGGGTGTGTGGGAACAGGCTCTGTGTAACCCACACCTTCTATCCACATGCTGGCTCTCGTCTCTTCCAGACCTAGAGAATGTGGGATCCAGGCTCTGAATTCTGCAGCCATTGACTTTTGGGGGAACTCAGAGCTGAGTGTTGTCTCTTTCCTTACACTATGGGCCCTGACTTCCTCGCTGGGGAGAAGGGGAGCGCTCTGATAGGATGCAGGAGTTGGAGGACAAGTGGTTGGGTCACACACATGTGGGTTGGAAGCCAGACTCCTGCACTTACGAGCCATGCGTGAGTGACCTTGGGGTGAAGCCCTTTACTTCAGAGTCTCATTTTTCACATTTGGAAGGTGGAAATAGATTGAGTACTTCCATGGATTTCTGAGAAGATGGGATAAGCTAGAACCTGGTAATAGACGCTTTGCCCAGGTGCCATCAGAGATAGAAAGGAACTGTCTCTCCCACAAGATGCCCAGCAGCAAGTGAGCGATGAAACAGACCCTATCTTCTTCCCAGCACACCTGAGCAGCAGCCGCCCCTTAACCATCAGCGGGGCTCAGAGCAAGGGGCAAAAGTAGAGAACTCTCATGCTTCCACAATGGGAATCAAGTTTTGCAACTGCGCTGGGCAGAGGCAAGATGGATCACCTGGATGGAGGCAGCACTACAGATGGGCCAGATGTGCCAACGCCCATCTGGGGAAGATCCACGGCCACATGGTTGGCACTGGGATCCCTTCTTCATCTGGAAGGCTTGGCATCCTGTGCGCGCTCAGACGCCTGGCCCTGCAGCCAGGCCTGCTGAGGGCAACCGCTGGGGAGGGGGGAGGTTGGCTGATTTTATTTTTAGCAACAGAAGACTTTCTCCCACTTTCCAGTGGCCAGCTCACCCTAGGACTCCCCTCAGGGTCAGAACAGGGAGGCCCCTGCGGTCCCCACCCCTGTGATGTCCGAACCGTTCCCCAAGGCTGGCAATTGGACCCAGATCGGAGGTGAGCTCGGTCTCGCAGAGCTCGGGGTTTTTGCTGGAAGTGGGAAACCCAAACCTCTTGGTGAGGGGTTGTTTTTTTTTTGGTTTTGGGGTTTTATTTTTCCCTTGCAACTTTCACTGTTTTGTCCCACAAGACCAGGTAGCCAGTGAGGGGAGGAGTTCTTTTTAAGAAATAGCCCACGGCCCCGTGGCAGTCTCTGAACCGCCCCCCTTCGCTAGGGCTTCCGGGACCCCCTTTCCCCCCAGCCCCTCTTCCCGACTCCCAGGCCTCAGAGGGGGAAGGAGCCGCGCGTCCCGTTTCCCCGGCTGAAAGCGAGGGCGTTTCTCATTTCTGACGCTGTCTCCGGCCGTACCTGACTTCGACCGTCAATTCCTTTTCCCTCCTCCGCCCCCGCCATCAACTGCATCTCTCGCGCGGTTCTTGGTTTTGAAAGGGACGAACACGTGCGTCCTGGGAGATCCCGATTTGCTTTTCTTCGGGCCACACCGCCCCGGCCTTCCTGCGGGAGCGGGCGAATACCTGCTCATTTGAGCCCTCGACCCGCAGTAGAAGCGGACTGCAGTCGACAGCACCCGATCCGCGAGCGCTCCGAGCCCCGGGCCGCTTCCCCGAGCGCGGGGAGGGGAGGCCGGCGGCGGCTGGAGCCCGGAGCGCGGCTACGCGGCCGCATCGAACGGCGAGGCCCGAGCCCGCCGCCCCAGCGTCTGGAGCCCAGAGCCTCCGAAAGGCCTCCGCTGCCCGGCCAGACGCCTTAGCCGAGCAGATGCTGCACTCCCCAAATTCATTTTTAATTCATGACATCAGTTTAGGGACCGTCGGAGCCTCTAAACAGCCTCTCTCAAAACCAACACAACCACCGCAACGCGAAAGAAAAAGGAGGCGGCCTCCAGGTCCAGAACGTGGGCTCCTCTGTTCCAGGGAAGGGCCATTTGGAAAAGCACTTTCCAGAGAGGGACCTGCTGTCCCTCCCATCAGAGTGACCCCCGCCCCGCCTTTCCCTGGGGCCAACATTGGACACCAGGGTTATTTGTCATAAAGACAGAGCTGGTGCCAACGTGGTTTCGATCAGGACTTTATAATGTGTTAAGCAATCAAATATATACTTTCAGGGAGATTATAGGCTCCCCCAAATACTTCTGCACACACAACACGTACGTGACCAATATATGTATATGTACACGTACATCCAGAACTGTATGCAGCATACAATATGTAGTGCATAATTAATTAAACATGTTATGTGTTAATAAGTAATATAATACTGTAATATAGGAACTAGATGTTAAATATGTCAAACAGCATATAATATGATAAAACTATATAATACATGCTATATGTTAAATAATATATAATACCTAATTATATATAGTATACAGCAAATTATATAAATAATACCAGCAGGCCATACATAATATAATACATTATAGGTCATTATATTAAACAGCATGTGCTCCTCTGAAATATCCAAGGGGCCGGGTAGCACACAGCCCCAGGGAGCCTGAGAAGGAGGCAGGCACACAAGGGTCCCCAGGTGCTGGTGGCACCACCCCAGTCCTTGCCCTACCCCAGCTCCTCACCGGCCCACGTGTCTTGGGACAGACAGAAATATTCCAAATGACTAGCTAGCTCCTCACTGGAGTCATGAAGTGAACCGACTATCTCTTACAGAGGTCAGTCTCCAATGAGGGACGTGGGGAGACACAAATTTCCTCAATGAGACCCTAGGGCATCCTTCCCCACGTCCACTGCAAGCCCTGAACATTTGACGTTTGGTCCCTCCCCGAGTGTAAACCTAAGTGTTCTGTCTCAGACATAGAAGACAACTTAAAGTGCCATTTTCCAATGTGGGCATTTAGAGGCAATTTGGAAATTGAAACGAATCTTTATATGCAAGACCTGACGCTTCAGAGGCCCTTTAAAGCTGCGGTTAGAAGAGCAGTTAAGAAACCCGTGCATGGGCTGCGAGGAGACGACTCAAAGCAAAGCAAAATGCACAGCTCGAAATTCGATATTAACCGCGTCCTTCCAAGTCATGCAGTTTCATGATAATTGCGGCGTTGACTCTTCTCGTGCTGGAGTAATAGGGGAAACGCTTTGACAGAGAAGTTACCCTGAAGAGTTTCATCTTTTTTAAAAGGGGAAAATATCCCAAAGGCCGCCGTTGGCTTCCTGGCAAGCTAAAACAGGGTGTAGGGGAGTCAGTTTTGCTCCAGTTACCTAGAAGCGGGACCTCAAAACCAGCCGTCTGCAAGAAGGGAGTGTGTGTGTTAAGCGAGGGCTGTTTCCGATGGGAACGCGCGGGGCCCCCTGCTCAGGGCGGGCTCGGGACACGGAGACCCTGCCCCGAAGCCCGCTTCCCCCGCCGCAGGCTCGGGCGCACTGGCGGAGAGCGCACTGCGGCGGGGCCGTCCGCGGCCCGGGGGCGCGCCGCCGCGCCCGCCGCTTCTGTTTGCCGTCCCTTTAACTTTCCATTTCTGGTTCTCTTGCCTCCCGAGCGCCCTGCCGCCGAGTGTCAGACAAGCTCTGTCGTCTGTGGGCTCTCACCTCAGAGTCAATATTATCTCAGATGGGCACAATAGACTGGAATGAAAAGCTAATATTGAACCAATGAGGTCCCTGCCCGCGCCGCCGCGATGCCACCCTTTGTGGCGCTGCTCCGGGTGAGCCGCGGGCGGCCGGCTAAGCGGAGGGCGGCTGCGGTCGGGCCTCTCCGAGTGGGGGAGACGGGAGGATCCGGCGCGGAGGCCTCGGAGGCCCGATCCGAAGGTTCCCTCGGGCCCCGCTCGGCCTCTCTGCCGGCCGCGGAAGCTGGGCGCTCGGCGTGTCCACGCGCCCAGGAGCGGAAGGGACCCAAACAGGGGAGCGGGGCCTGGCGCGTCCAACCCCCGGACGCTAGGAGCCCCGGACTGTGCGTGTGGTGGGCAGGGGTGCAGCTGCGTGGCCCCCACTGGTGGGGCTCCCCTCAACCCCCCGGCTGCCCTGGAGGCAGCCTGGCCGCTGTCTTTAATTAAAGGCCGCCGGGGTCCAGGCTCCGGGAGGAGGTCTCATCAGGACGGGGGCCGGGGGAAGACCACGTCTGCGTGCCTCCTCGGAAACTCCCTGTCCCTGTGCACTCTCCGTCTCCAGCTAGGTCCCCGCAGGGTGGCCGGGCCAGGGACGCACAAGTAGCTGCACGAGGGGCCTTCGGGCCGCCCTGCTGCCGGGGAAGGGAGCTCGGACCCCCTCCACTTGTTCCGTCCGCAGGCGCAGGCGCTGCTCTGCGGGTTCAGGGTCGCTCTGAGTCGCCCACGAAAGCAACGCCGGGGTGCGGGGCCACCGAGTCTCGGCCGGGGCTTCCGAGTGCCCAAGCCACCGAGTGTTGCCCCGCAGGCTCTTCAGCTCCCTAGCCGAAGTTAGGCCGAGGATGGCCCTCTTGTCCTAAACCCCGGGCTTGAATCCGCGGGAGGGGCGCGGGGAAAGAGAAAAGGGGTGTGGGGCGAGGCCTGTGGACGGAAAAGGTGGCCTGGAGAAAGACCGTGGGCAAGTGGACTCCAGGCTAGCGCCAGAGTTCCACTATGCGGGGCCGCCTGGATGAACCTCGATGCTAGCGACGGTTTGGGCGCCCCCGTCCGCCTGCGGGGGCTCTTCCCTTTCTTTTCTCATTGGCTCAAAAGTAGGCGTTTGGCAATACTGGAGGGGGGGGCGGGGCCGTCCCAGGGCCCCTCGTGGGATGCCCACAGCAGGCACAGCCAGTAGGTGAGAGTGCGTTGTGTTACCTCTTTGAGCCTCAGTTTTCTTATCTGGAAAATGGGTATTATGTATGACTCCTTCGACATCAGATTCTGAATTTCACTGGGATCAGGAGTGTGAGCAAACGGGCTTTTAAATCCCACAATTTCTTCTAAACCTTCCAGTCATCCTCTCCAGGTTTCAAGGAGACCTGCAGCCTCTACGAGAAAGTCTCCAGTTTCTTTCTTTCTTCAAGTGGCCAGGATCCACTTCTAAGCCCTAGCCTGGCCCCCAGCCCCCCCCCCCCCCCACACACAAAAAGAAAACAAAAGGAAAAGTACTGAAAGAAGAAACAATTCATTGCTTGAAAGAGGGGCTGATGGGGCACCAGTGTTTCCGAAGCCATCACCAGGTTTGATGGCTCCTTAGTGAAGACAATCCCAAGGAGCTCCTAAAAGGACTGAACCCCAAATTACAAAGTTGCTCACAGGTGGCAAGAGCAGAGTCTCTAACGAAAAGATGCTAAAGAAGGTAGTAGGGGAATCAGAAGGTGTGTCCCCCATCCTTCATGCTGGTTCTGTGGCTTGCTAGACATCTTGCCCAGCCTCTCCGAGCACCTGGCAACAGTCACTGCTCTTGGGGCCCAATGGAGCTATAGTTTTAGGGGTGGGTGTGGGAGAGTGTGACAACACTGCCTAGTCTGGGAGGGGCGAGTACAGGAGAGACAGAACTCTCTCCACCCCTGTGGAGCCGTTGCCTGAGCAAGGCCAGTGGTTCCTAATTCCTGCTTGCCTGTGTCCATCAATCTGTCTCTCACTGATCTTTGCTTTGCCTTAGACTCACCTGAAGGCAGCTGAGGGAGAAAGAAACAGAGGCCTGCTCTGATTCTGTGTCTTTGCTTTCAGTAGTGAGTCCAGACGGCCTGTGTGTTGAGGGACTGATGCGTTTCAACGTGATGAAGGAGTTAAAACTCTAGGGTCACTTCCTGCCTATAGCTCGAACGGGTCAGTGCCAGTTCCTGGCTCTGATATGTTAGGTATAAAATCAGACAGTTCTCGGAAGCCCCAGGAGTTCACAAGCTCCTGCTAACATCCAGAGAAGGACAGGACCAGTTTCCTGCAGTCACCTGGGAAAGCAAAGACTCAGACTAGGGTCCAGACACTCCTGGGAGGGCTTGGCCCGCAGGTGGATGCTTTGAACAGTTACCTGGAGGATGCCACCGCATTTCCAGCAAACCTCGAGAGGATTCCACGGCCTCACTTCAAGGGAGAGGCTAGCCTACCTTGAGGCAGATGGGGTCTGTGGGCTCCAAGAGGAAGGGGACAGTCACCGGCCGGCAGTGGCTGCCCAATCCCCAGCTCAGCAATAACCACTAGAACATTGGCTGCTCAGGAGGGGGCCCAAAGCTGGGAGAGCTGGGCATGATCCCCAGCTCCTCTGACTCCACCCCACGCGGGGCAACTGGGGTCCATTCCTTGAACTACCGTGGCTGGAAAGAGGGATCTGGGACCTCAGGCATGGATCTGTGGTTGCATTTGCGCGGTAGCTGGCCATCGCCCTGGCACAGGTGATCACAGGGCCACCTAGTCATTTTTAGAACTGAACTCCTTCCTCATTCCTTGCACTCCGGAGAAAGGAGCCCGACTCCTACTGGGGCTGGGATTCCAAGAACTGATGGGAGTGGGGGTGGGGAGGAACGCATTTCCAAGTCGTCCTCTCTACTCTGTAGTCAGTGAGCCTCCATAGACTTCCTCTTCTCGCTCAGATTGCGGTCACCGCAAGAGTTTGGCTCTGGGGACACCACCCCAGCCCTGCGTACCGGGCTCAGGGACTCCGCGGCTCTGCCGCCGGCTCCCGCCCTCGCCACTAGGCGCCGCTGCGCGCACGCGGATCCGGGCCCAGGGAGCTGCCTCCAGGGAGGACGCCAGGAAGGGATTTTGCTCTAATAACAATTTAAAAACAACAACAACAACAACAAAAAAACATGTTTTAAAGATAAGATTTTTTTTATTTTGTTTTCCCATCCTCTCCCTGCGCGTTCGGAGAGGCCGGGTGACTAGAAATCACAGTGAGTTGGAGGAATTCTTAACAGACACCCCGGTCTTCCCATCCCCAAACACCTTTCCTCCTTTCCTCGTCTTGGGCCGCAGAAAGAGCTCCCTCTTTGCTGACGTCCACGCTCCCCACGCTTCCTGGAGGGCTCACAGTTCGGGCTCACGCAACCGGTACCTGCTCACCAGAAGGGGCCTGGATGTGGCGGAGTGCACCAGGGAAACTGGACCACTGTAATATTTGATGAACAGGGACTATGCCAAACATGAGCTCAGTCGCTGCTCTCGACAAGTGTTAAGATATTGATATTTCTTTTACACCGATAAGAAAACCGAGACTCAAGAAGGTGGTGGCAAAGGTAGTGACCCCAGGGAGCGCCTAGGCATCTAACCGGAGTTGCAGGAGGCTATGAATGTGCCCCAGGCAGGAAACTCAGAGCAGAGAGTTACGAGAGATCCTGCCACATTTCTGCCCTTTGATGCCTCCCACTAGCCAGGAATCCATGCTTCTCTCCCCTCAGCACCTGCCCGGGAAGTCCTGGGCCTTTGCGGGGAGCACGGAGAAGCTAGTGGCAGAACTGTGAGACAAGGAATAGCTTACGATCTATGTTGTTCAGTTTTGAAGCCCAGCAATGAGCCCTGGAAGTGGGCAGATAATAACAACAGGAACATAGGGGACAGGAGCTAACCTTTACTACAGTTCATTATGTGCTAATCTAACAGTCTAAGTACTTTTCTTGGCGTATCTCCTTAAACAACCCCAAGGGCCAAGATATTATTATTGATCTCCAGTTCACAGAAGAGAAAGGCACGGAGAGGTCAGGCAATTTGCTCAAGGTCACCCAGATCTAACCGGCATTTTTGGGGTGGGGCAGGTTCATTACCATAGAATATACAGTGAAATTCACCCGTCTCAGTGCACAGTTCTGTGAGTTTGGAAAAACGCTCATAGAGGTGTAATTACTGCCATAACCAAGAAATAGAAGAGTTCTATCACTCCTCAAAAAACAGGTCTGACTTCTGCCCTCCACTGCCTCATGGGCAGCATTGGCCAGATTTTTACAAATGACAAGATGAGGTGAGGAGAGGTTGTGGCATTTGCCTAAGATCGCTCAGCCAGTAAATGACAGATCCCAGATTCAAACCTTCATCTTGGGTCTGCAAGGCCAGCTGCCTGTTCAATGCAGATTCCTGAACCTACAGAGCCCAAAGAGAGGTGATTTGGGGTGTGTAGGAGGGAGGGCCCTTGCTGTAAGTTGGAGCTCCAGAAACCCCCTCGCAGCTCACTGCCTGCTCCCCTATTTAACTAAACACCCATCCTTCTAGGGCAGCTCAGGAACAAAGAGGGGCCAGATTCTGCAAAGGCCTAAGACACAAATAAAGTGAGGGGCAGCTCTGAGGCACAAGGAGCAGGGGTAGAGTTGGCCCAGGGTCTGAGTCCAGACCAGAGTGCCCAGTACCCAGAGCCTCATCCACCAGTCTGGTTAATGAGTTACTGTCCTAGTTAATTCTCCTGCATGTAAGGGGCCCAGTTCGAACCTTCCCGAGTTCCTCAGGTCCCTGGCCGCATGAATTAGCATAGATTATCTGGCTTCCAGAGCTTCTGCGTGGCCCAAGCCCGTTTCTTTCTGTCATGGGCCTGGGCGAGACGTGGGGCTGGCAGCACTTGGGGTGGAGGAAACCGACCCTGGCGATCCCTCACCCTTGCTCACCTGCCAGCCATAAGGGACCCGGAGCCAACCTCCAGGCGCTTTGCAAGGGGCAGATGGGCTGCAGACGATCTTGCAGGAAGGGAGACAAGGCTCTGAGCAATCTGGGCCCTTTGCCCCGGCCAGACTTTCTGGCCTCTGGCAGGAAGAGGAGGGGATCTGGGCTCCAGACTGTTGCTCACCCCCTTGGGCACTCTGGACACTCCCAGCCAAAGGCAGGAAAGGATTTAAGGCCGTACCAACAACACTTTAGCGCCCAGCCTCTGACTTTTAAAAAAGGTTGAACTCTGTTATGTTCTAGACACCATGGCGGGGTTCACTACACCTCCCAGACGCTAACTGGATCTCTTTGCCCTCAAGGTCATCTGCTCTCATGCCCCCGGCCAAAATCACTCATACTGGGAAATAAATGGTCATTGCCCACCCTACAGCCAGGGCAGGGGTTCTAGTACCCCTAGTTTTGACCATCCATCCATCCATCCATCCATCCTGGAGAGCCTTTCAAGGAGAAGAACCTTTCCCTCTGGTTCCAGGATCCAGGATCCATGATCTAAGCCCACCTAAATTGGGTGCTTCTTTTTGGCTTTGGAAATGAAGGTCTGCCCTGCACCTCCTCCCCAGGCTGGCCGACAAGCAACAGCCAACCCCTTACCGGGTGGCCTCAGGTTCCCTGCCAGCCTGGGCACCATGGGGCTTGTGTCCCTACAGCTTAATGGAGGGAGGGATTTCTGAACAGGAGTCAGTATTTCTGGAAGTCAGCGGTTCAGGCCACTGGGAGGTACATCTTTAAAGCCACCCCACCACAAGAGGCTGGACTAAACACCCTGCATCCTTAGGCCTGGGAGAAAGGATGGGGGGAGGGGGGATTGCTACAAAGCAAGACCACAAGAACCTGGGAAGGGTGAAAACCCAGCCACCACCCAAGCCCAGAGCTGGCGTCAGAGGTCTGAAGCTTGAGACAGGGTCAGGTTTCTCCGGGCATGACTGCAAGGCCAAGGCCCACACCTGTCTTGTGTGTGAATGTGTATAGGTGTGCAGGCTCTGGGAAAGTTGAGGGGGGCGGTGTGCAGCTCAGCTGATCTCTGTTAGCTAGGGTCAGGTGCCCAGACAACCCCAGAAAACACATTTCTAACCTTTCTTGCCTGGAGGGTTTTCCTAAAGGGTTTCTCCTCTCCACCCCCAAACAAATTATGCCTGGCATAAAGAAGTTGAGAAATTGATGTGTACAGAAAAATACATCAAATGAAACCAGAGAAGGTCAGGGGAGACCCCCAGGGCAAGAAGGTGGGCAGCTGGGCAAGCAGGGGCATATGTCCAAAGACCCAGACCGTCCACTGAGGAAGCTAGTGGGGGAAGCAGTCTGGCTCTCAGACTTCGCTCTTCTCCCCCCTCCCAATCGACTTTTCTCGGGTCTCACGGCAACCTAGTCACCAAACACAGGCATTTCTTCCTCCTTAAGAGAAATGGCATGGACCTTAAGTAATAGATTTAAAGGATGCCAGATTTTTTCCCTCATTAATTGTAAACGTGCAAAATACCTGCTGGTACTTCACTTTAGAAGAATGCAATTGGCAAGAAGAAAAAAAAAAAAAAGGAAAAAAAGAAGCGGCTGATGAATAGATAATAGATCTTTAACCACCAATAAACAGAGAGCAGCGCCAGCAGCCTGGGGGACGTGATCATAATTATGCTGCTGCGTGAGCCAATAGGGACGAGGGAACTGGGCCCTAAAATCATCCCAAAACCGAAGGCGAGCTCGAAAATGCGGACACGGCCTGGGACCGGAGACGCGATCTGCAGTCCCTAGTTGCAAGCCCTGCACAGCAACCCGCCCCTGGGACGACAGATGGCGGAATAATAATAGAAATAATAATAATAACAACAGCAGCAATAATAATAATAATAATAATAATAATAATGACAAAATCAACGCAAGTCCTAAGGACAGTGTAACGGTAATAGGAACACCACGGCTACCTTTCCCCTGACCTTGGACACCACTTATCCCAGATTCTACCCTTAGGAACAGTTTGGGGGAAGGAGGTGAGCGCCCTCCCAGAGAGAAAAAGCCCGGAGCCTGTGGGTCTGGTGGGAAGCCCGTGGCCTGGGCAGGGTCGTTTACTCGTGCCTCAACTTGCAAACGAACAAAACTGGGCCAAGAATCGCGAATGCAGCAACCCTGGAACCTCGACGCTACGCGTGGTTGGATGACCCCCCGCCACCCCCACCCCCAACCTCCAGCCCAGGCTCCATCCTCACCTGGGAAACCGCCGGGAGTTCTGCCGGGGGGGTGGGGACTGATGAAACCGAGCGGCTCCGTTAGCCCACGCCCGGAATCCACTTACCCTCGCCGTGCTCCGGGGGGCGATCCCAGCTTCCCGGACGCAGGGCCACAGAGGCAGCAGCGGCCGAGCGCTAGGCGCGAGGGATCTGCGTGTCCGTCTGTCCGTCTGTCCCTCCAGCTCGGGATGCGGGGGGCCGCAGCAGAGGCGGCGCGGGCCGGGGACTCTGCAGGGACCGGGGTGCCCCGGAGGGAGTGGTGGTGGTGAAGGAGGAGGCGGTGGCAGAGGGGGAGGAGGTGGGGAAAGAGGAGGAGGAAGAAGAAGAGGAGGAGGAGAAGAAGGAGGAAGAGGAGGAGGAGGAGGAAGAGGAGGAGGAAGAAGAGGAGGAGGAGGAGAAGGAGGAGGAAAGGAGGCCGAAGGAAGAGGAGGAGGCGAAAGAGGAGGAGGAGAAGCCGCGGCGGGCGACGCGGGAGCGAGGGAGCTAGGAGCGCGGGGCGAAGGCGCGGCGAGGCCAGCGGCCCGGCGGGCACAGGAGGCTCGGCCGAGGCCGCGGCGCCGACTCCGTTCCACACTCGGCCGGGATCCAGGCCTCCGGGTTCCCAGGCGCTCGCCTCCCTCTGACGCACTTTAAAGAGTCTCCCCCCTTCCACCTCAGGGCGAGTAATAGCGACCAATCATCAAGCCATTTACCAGGCTTCGGAGGAAGCTGTTTATGTGATCCCCGCACTAATTAGGCTCATGAACTAACAAATCGTTTGCACAACTTGTGAAGAAGCGAACACTTCCATGGATTGTCCTTGGACTTAGGGCGCCCTGCCCGCCTTTTGCAGAGGAGAGAAAACTTTTTTTTGCCTCCCCCGAGAAACTCCCCCCCCCCCGCCTCTAACTCCGATCCCCCCACGCCATCTCGCCAAAAAAAAAAAAAAAAAAAAAAAAAAAAAAGGAAAAAAAAAAAAGAAAAAAAAAGAAAGAAAAAAAAAAAAGAAAAAAAATTACCCCAATCCAAGCCTGCAAATTCTTCTGGAAGGATTTTTCCCCCTCTCTCCAGGTTGGGCGCGTTTGGTGCAAGATTCTCGGGATCCTCGGCGTTGTCTCTCCCTCCCCCCTCCCCCCTCCTTTCCTTTTCCTTTCCTTTCTTTCTTCCTTTCCTCCCCCCACCCCCACCCCAAACAAACAAGTCCCCAATTCTCGTCCGTCCTCGCCGCGGGCTGCGGGCGGCGGAGGCAGCGTGCCGCGGTCGCCGGGAGCCGGGAGCCTCGGGCGCCCGCTCCTCGGCGCAGCATGTTCCAGCCGGCGCCCAAGCGCTGCTTCACCATCGAGTCGCTGGTGGCCAAGGACAGTCCCCTGCCCGCCTCGCGCTCTGAGGACCCCATCCGTCCCGCGGCGCTCAGCTACGCCAACTCCAGCCCCATAAACCCGTTCCTCAACGGCTTCCACTCGGCCGCCGCGGCCGCCGCCGCCGGCAGGGGCGTCTACTCCAACCCGGACTTGGTGTTCGCCGAGGCGGTCTCGCACCCGCCCAACCCCGCGGTGCCCGTGCACCCGGTGCCGCCGCCGCACGCCCTGGCCGCCCACCCCCTGCCCTCCTCGCACTCGCCACACCCCCTCTTCGCCTCGCAGCAGCGGGACCCGTCCACCTTCTACCCCTGGCTCATCCACCGCTACCGATATCTGGGCCACCGCTTCCAAGGTACGTGCCACGTCGCGGGGCTGCAGCGCGCCGCGTCCCGCACTGCCCTCGGCCTGCGTGCCGGGTGGGCGCTTGGCAAGGCCTGGGAGGAGGTTCCTCCAGCTCGCGGGCCCGCGAGTCCCGTTCGGAAACTGGGCGGCGAGGGGCCGGGCATGGTGCTGGTCCCCAGTCTTTGAAGCTGCGGCCGCTTTGGGGGCTGGTCTGGGGCCGCTGGACCCCTTAAAGAGGGACGCAAAGGGAGAAGTTGTCCCCGAAGGCTGGGTGGAGACAGGCTGGGACAGCCTTCTCTGAGCGCCAGCCGCCAAGGAGTCCCGGAGCCCGCGGGGTACCCAGGCTCTCCGTCTCCTCCGCGGTGCCCTGGTTGCCCTAGCTCCGAGGGGCCACGGCCAGGCCACCAGGTTCGCCTTTGCATAAGACCCTGTTCGCCACCCACTCTTCGTCCCTTCAAGCCTAGCCCCGCGACTTCTCAGTTTCCGACCCTCTTCGGGCGGCGAGGAGACCCTCGCGTCCCCAGAGCGTAGCCTAGGGGCTTGTTTTCCCTTTTTTTGGAGGCCTGCGGAGGGGCCTGGAACCCTCGCGGGTAGTAACCTCCGAGGCTCGGCACGCTCGCTAAGACCTGCTCAAATGCGGGCAGAGTGTTCGCGGCGGGAAGGCAGGTTCTGTCTGGTTTTTGTTTTTGTTTTTGTTTTTGTTTTAAAAGAAATGAACCCTATCGGGAGACGGGCTGGACGAAAAGATCTAAGTGTTTTCCCTTGCCATTAAAAAAAAAAAAATGTGTTTGCTTTTTTTTCTGAGTGGGGGTAGGAAGAAAGTTAAAAATCCAGAAAAGGGGACGAGTAATTAGTTTAGTGGTCGGAGCTTGGGGGAAAAGACCTACCTCCCTCGACAGCCGATCAATACTCAGCGGCTTGTCCATTCATTAACCCTTTGCGTTCCTATCAGGACCTAAAATCCGGTAGATACCTCCACCCTCCCCAATTACAAACAAAACAAAACAAAAACAGCCTTTCATCCTAATTCTGGGACCGGATTTACCTCCATTCTCTCCTAAACACTCGGTTTGTTTTTCTTTGTTTGGGTTTTTAGTGAATCGACTTCCCACCCTCCTGAGTGAACCCGAAACTATTCTGGCTTTGCTCACAAAGTTTATGGCTCCTTTCCTCATTCTCTGTCAGCTATGCCCTTGGTGCCCCCACCAGGCCCGAAGTAGCTGGGATCTTCTGGGCCCGCGCACAGCCCAACAGGGCGCCCGTAACTCGGCAGCCCCTGGGTTTCGATCCTTTCGTTCCCGTCTTCTAGTTCTCTGGAGCGGGGCAGTGCGGAAGCCGCGTCCTCGGGAGGCAGTGGCTGCGGAAACCCTGGGCACCCGGCGGCGAAATTTCGACCCCGGCCGGGCGGCAACCACACGCCCAGACTCTTGTACTTTCCCGGAGGGGAAGAGACTTAATACAAAATGAAGTTCCCGAGAAAAGTCTGCAGAGCGGCCCGCCGCCTCTCCAGCCCGGGGGTTAATGTTCCCGTTCCCTGAGGTCAGAAAAAAAGAGAAAGTTTCTCTGGATCTTGGGCGCCAATCCCGGGGCCTGGCTCTGCTGCCCCTCTGCCCCGGGGGCCCGGGCGAGGGGGTGGTGAGGCCCTTGGGTGCAGGGCGGCTGCGAAGCCCGCCGAGGTCAGAAGCTTGGGGACTTGTCCCACCCGGGCAGCGTCTGGGTGGGTTCTGCACGGGTACGGGCTCCGTGTTCCCGGGCGGACAGCTAGGTCGGCGTCCTCTTCGCCCACCTCCGGAGGGCCCCGCGTTCCCACGGGCCCAACCGCACAGGCAGCGCGAAGGCCATGAACGATGAGCCCCGCCAGCCCGGCTCGGGAGAAGCGCCCGGCCCCGCCGGCCAGAGCGGTCTCCTCTAACGGGACTTCTGCTATGTCCCTGGCAGGGAACCACACAAGCCCAGAGAGCTTCCTTTTGCACAACGCGTTGGCCCGAAAGCCGAAGCGGATCCGAACCGCCTTTTCCCCATCCCAGCTTCTGAGGCTGGAACACGCCTTTGAGAAGAACCACTACGTGGTGGGTGCCGAGAGGAAGCAGCTGGCGCACAGCCTCAGCCTCACGGAAACTCAGGTGAGGACTGCGTGCACCCCGCGGTCCCATCTCTGGCCCCGTGCAGGCGGCACGCAAGTGCGGAGCTCCGAGAGGGCCTTTGGCAAAGAGCCCGGGAGCTGGTTCCATGCTTGGGTTCAGAATGAATCAGTTTTGAGGTGGTTGGCTTCCTTGGGTTCCAGCAAGGGATTGTAGGAGCCCACCCACCCTAGGCTCTGGGAGACCGGCTGAGTAGCTCCCTCTTGTCCGGCTGGGCATGACCTAGAGTTCCGGGTTAAGACACCTGTGTGCTTTTGGTTAGAGTCTGGGGACTCGGGGCTGGGTGCCCGGAGAAGGAGAGCACAGAAGGGTGAGGGACAAGGTGTTGGATGCTTGAGGCTCGAGTCTGGAGATGTCTGGGAGTGGGTTAAACTGGAGTTCTGTGCCACGGCAGACCCAAGGTTCACACCGACGGCTCTAGTTACTTCCCTTGAGGGGATCAGAGAATCAGAAGGCTGAGAGGCCTGACATCCTAGGTGTGTCCCTAAATCAGCAAAACAGAGCTGGAAGGCTGCAGGGAAGGGCTGCCACCGGGGACAGACCCCTGCGGCGCAGCGGGGCTCCGGAGGCGGGTCTGGCTCCAGCTTGCTGGGGTCGGGGAGGGGGCTTAGGGCTACAGTAGGCGCTACTGTACGCAGAGCCACAGGGCGGGGTCAAAGTTCCCAGCGAACAGTAACGTTTTGGGGCAGATTAAGTTGTAACACTTTTTCTGGGAGGCGCAAAGAGGTCGAGGCTTTTGTTTTAAAACGTCCCCCTGGACAAAACCGAAGAGGGCCTCGCGGGTTGGTGCGGGGGCCCGACACAAGGCGCGGCCCGGCTGATTTCTCCTGGATAGCGGAGGCCGCGGTGGTCTTTGTCCGCCTCGCTGCCCACGCTGCCTGGAGTCTTTGTGTGCGTGTCAAGCCCCGAGCGCACCGACGCGCGCCTTGGGCGAGCGCCGGGGAGAAATGAACCGTCCTCCCCCTCAATTAGCAAACTCAAAGCAAATTAAACTCAGCCTTGTTCCAGCTCGGCTTTTTCATGGGGCACTTTGGGGGACTGGGGCATTGGGGAGAGCAAGCCGGGACCTGGGCCGGCCTTAGAAAAGGAGGGAGTGGGGAGGGCTTCAGGGGCCTGGGCTGCTGCTTTCAGGAAGGGACAGGCCTGGGGACAGGGGAGGTGCTGTCACCCGCATTTCCCTCACTGTACTGCACTGCGGAGAAGCTGGGACAGTGTTGGTGTCTCCTATGGTGGCTGAATGGGGACCCACTGCCCAGCACCCCCAGAGGATGATGGGGATGGCAGCCCAGCCCCACATCATTGCTCCCTGGACCTCTAGCAGCTGCTCTGGGGAGATGAGGCCTCCAATCCAGCTCTGATGGGAAATGGTGTGACCAGCGTGTGAGCCTGGGCCTGGTGGGTCCTGGGGCTGGTCCGCAGGAGGGAAGGAAGGGAGCTTCACTCTTCTTTCCTCTTTCTTAGTTTCTCTCTCACTTCCTCTTTATCCCGCGGTTCTTTCAGAAGCTTTCACTTTTGAGCTTCATTTCCCAGCTGGAAAGGTACAGGTGGGCTGGTCCCCAGGCCTAGGCGTCCAACCATCCCGCAGGTTTCCTCCAGTACTCCTCCGCCCCCCAACTCCTCACCTGCAGGAGTCCTGGGCGAGGAAGAGGAAGCTCAGGCAGATCCTGACTGCCTACCCAGGGCCGAGGCCTGGCAGAGGAGGCGCTATATTTAGGCAAGGCTGCGGAAACAGACAAAATAGAAAGCACATTGGGCCTTGCACCAGAAAGCTGCCGCAGCCGACGGCAGTAAGGTCTCCCCTGCACTGACGAGGTAGAGGGAGTCAGGGACTTGTCTCTTTTTATTTTACTTTACTTATGATTGTTGTAGTGGTTTTCCAGGGTTTGCAAGGCTTTTGCTCTCAGCAGGAGGTGGCTGTCCTTTCCAGGGCCAGGCGGGGCAGGGGCACTGTGCCCTCTGGGCCACTTGGTCTGGGGGAAACACCCCACCAGGGCCCAGAAGGGTAGGGAGCCAGGCTTCCTAGCTGACAGCACTAGGAGCTCGGCCCCAAGAAGGGAGGCCTGGGGGAGCCCAGCCTTTTTGCTGTGCCACTGGGGGACTGGGCTCTCTCTCGAAGGCACCGCCTGGAGGAGGAAGCAATAGGAGGGCGCTGTGGAGGGACTAACACGCCCCATCCGCCTCTTGTCCACAGGTAAAAGTATGGTTTCAGAACCGAAGGACGAAGTTCAAAAGACAGAAGCTGGAGGAAGAAGGCTCAGATTCGCAACAAAAGAAAAAAGGGACGCACCATATTAACCGGTGGAGAATTGCCACCAAGCAGGCGAGTCCCGAGGAAATAGACGTGACCTCAGACGATTAAAAACACAAACCGAACCCCACAGAAACGGACACCACGGAGCAAAACAGACAGGGAGAGGAGGGGTAGAAGAAAAACAAAAACAAGCTACAAAACAAAAACAAACCGTACACACACACACATACACACACAGTCACCGAGAAGAGGAAGAGGGAGTCAGAGAGTGTCGGCACTTCGCGGACTTTGGGCAGCGAGGGCGCGGGGTCCTGATCCCAGGCTGCACGGAGATGGCAGAGGACACAGGCTACTTGATCAACAGGCACCCCTTGTCTAAAGAGGCAGCTGAGAAAGAGAGAGCGAGAGAGAGAAAGAGAGTGAGACTGAGAGAGAGAGAGGGAGAGGGAGAGAGATCCAAATGTGGCACCGTGGAAGGCGCTCTGAACAAGGGAAGCTGTCAGTCAACGCCAGCCCAGCGAGACAAGATGATTGGCAGGTATTCCATTTATCGCAGTCCTGATTTTTTTTAAAAATAATAATGGTAATAATAATGATGGTAAAAGAAAACCCCAACCAGGCACAGGACTTTTTCTTTTGCACTTCGCAGAGTCTCCCCCCCCACCAATCTTTAAAAAATAATTAGTAATACTAGCAATCGAAATTCCGTATCTAGCCCCAACCCACACCTGTTCAAAAACTTAAATTGCATGTTGCAGTTGTTGGGCGAATGGTGTCTAAAGACAGAAAATGAATTGTAATTTTCTTTTCCTTTGAAAGACAGGTTCTGTGTGCTTTTTATTTTGATTTTTTTTTCGAGAAATGTGCAGTCTGTAAACACTTCTTGATACCTTCTGATGTCAAAGTGATTGTGAAAGGTAAATGAAGTAGGCTCCGCGATAGTGGTCCTCTTACGGAGAAATGGGGAGCAGGATGGGGGGCTGGGGGTGGTGGGGGAGGGTGCCCACAAGAGGAGTCAGGACTTGTGCTGGGAAAAACAAAAAACAAAAAAACAAAAAAACCCTAAATTAATTCTATTTCTTGAACATTCCCTTTCCTAACATCCCGAAGGCTTAAAACCCCGAAGTAAACTCCTTTTGGTGGTTGGAGAGGTTGGCCAAATTCAACCATTCGCTGTAAAGGCCATTCCCAAACTTTAAATCTATCTGTCGCAAAAACTAAAGGACTGTAGTTAGCGGGGAGGATGTTAAGTGTGGCCAAGGACATGGCGGCAAGTTTTCAAGCACTGAGTTTCTATTCCAAGATCATAGACTTACTAAAGAGAGTGACAAACGCTTCCTTAATGTCTTCTATACCAGAATGTAAATATTTTTGTGTTTTGTGTTAATTTGTTAGAATTCTAACACACTATATACTTCCAAGAAGTATGTCAATGTCAATATTTTGTCAATAAAGATTTATCAATATGCCCTCAGAGTAGTCGTTTTGAGAAACTGAAGTGAGTTTTTTTTTTTTTTTTAAAGTATCTATAATTTGAGTGTGGTCCTTCTCCAAGGAGGCTCAAGAGACCCAGGCTCCTCACCCACAAAAGGGCCAGACGGATGGATTCTTGGGCATTTTAAAGAGAGATGAGCGTGGAAAAGGGAGAGGATTAGGAAAACTTAAGTCCTGCAGAAAAGGGGTGGGAGGAAAGTTTTCCAAGCAGACCTTGGCCATTGCAAGGCTCCCTGAGGGAGTTTAGTTTGAATTTCAGGTTAAAAAGTGCTTACTTCTCTTAATTTCTACTTGTTGTTGTTGTTGTTTTAATCTGGGCACATAGTTAAGCATTGAAGAATATTCCCCTAGGATTGGAGGAAACACTTAGCGGAATCCGAATCCTAAGACTTTTAAACTGTGCTGCTGACTTCAAACCCAGAAGTACAGGCTCCTCCCCCCCCCCCCCCCCCCCCCGCCACCAGTTTTTTCTTTCCTTCCCTTCCTTCCTTCCCTCTCTCCCTGCCTCCCCCCTGCTTCCTTCCTTCCTTCCTTCCTTCCTTCCTTCTTCCTTCCTCTCCCCCTCCAGAGCTTGCTTGCTTGCTTCCTTCCTTCCTTCCTGTCGGGACCCAGTCTGAGGGCAAGCACAAGGCCCTCAGCAGCCTTATAAGGCAAGCTTTCCGAGAAACCTTCAACTCTTAATTTTAACGTTAAAGAAAAAGTTGTAACCAGTCTTGGAGGAAACTTAGCTTTTTTTCCCCTCCTCCTTCCCCCTTCTGGGGGTACGAGGTTGTTTTTGCATGCTTCATTTGCTTCTTATCCTGATAGGCTGCATTAATCAGTTTTATTTCCATTGATAGAGAAACCTCGTCTGTTCTGTTCGAGCTACAAAGCGTCCTGCGAGCTTTTGTGAAAGTGCAAATCAGTTTAAGCAATTATCATACCAGGAATATGAAGGGGAAAGAGGAGGCCTTGCCCAGTGGTCTCCTTTAATCTCTTAATCCACGGATCCAGGGGGGCCGCCTGGACATAATTTAGGACAATCTCCCCACCCTTTACACTGTGATAAGGCCAAGTTACAATGCAGGGCAAAAATACAAGCTTTGTTAACACCCTGCCTTGAAAAGTTAAGATTAGACATTCCGTGCACGTGTGGGGACTATAGGGCACTATGGAAATTTTTCTTTCTTTCTTTTTTTTTTTTTTCCTTCCCCTCTTCTCTTCTAAAGTAGAATTCATTCTTGGTTTCTCTCCCTCTCTCTCTCTCTTTTTTCTTTCTTCTTTATCTCTGCCCGTCTCTCCTTTTTTCCTCCGTCTCGGTTCCTCTGGAGAACCCTGGCTGTCTATGGCACGTTTTCACGCAGGCTGCCCTAGGAAGGTGTATGTTATTTGGGGGGACACTTGCCTGCAGGACGATGCTGGGGGGAAGCAAGCTGCCGGGAGAGTTCCAGGCTTTCTTCTCAAAGGGACAGGTGCTCTCCTGGGTATCCTGGAAACTGAAGTTGGCTTTCCAGCTGCTTTGACAGAGAGACCTCCCTGTCGGATGGCTGTCCCGAGTGTGCTGCAGTCGCCGCTACAGAACCACAGAACCTCTTCCCTTTTAAACAAGTTACCTTTTCCTTCCACTCATTCCCCCAAATGGAGAATGCCTCAAACACGGAGCACAGCCATGTCGAAATTCCAACTGGCCTTTCCAGAAAAAAAAAAAAAAAATCCCCATCTTAATAAAAGGCTTATTTCTGCAGAAACTATGTACTTTTTTTAAGTACAAGAAAAGGGAGAGGGTGACCAAGATTTTTTTTCTTTTTTTCTTTTTTGGTAAACGTCCTATGTAGTGTAACAGCAATAAAATCATCAGAGAATACTATTAGCTTTGAAAAAAAAAAAAAAAAACTAAAAGCTTTATTACAAACCAAGCTTTGAAAATAGGGGGGATTAGGCGGCTGAAAGGGTCCCACAATGGTAAGAAGAAAAGGTTTCATGCTAATGAGGTTAATGCCCTTTGTATCTCAGGCCTCCACATCTTCATTACGCGCTATCTCCGGCTGCACCGAGCGGCTCAGAGAGCCGCAATCCACTCCAACGCCCCCCTTCCCGGCCCAAAGAAGGATTTGATAGCAGCTCTGTTCAAACTAGATAATTATATCTTTTCAAGTCGGAATTAAGATAAAGAAAGTGAAGCAGAGGCGGCTCGCCTTGATCCACTGCAAACAAATTTGGCGCACTTTCGAGTCCTTCCCCCGCCTCAAAAAGGCAGGACAGTCAGCTTATTAGCCGCTCGTTTGCTTTATTAATTCATCTATTTAAAGTGGCAGGATTAGAGCGTCTAATGTGGACGCGGGCTGCCGTGGCGTTGAGGAATATAAATATTTGCGAGATGCCATCCCACGATGACTATCTGGGCGCGGGGCGCAGGGCGCGGGGCAGGGTGCGGGGCGCGTGGCCCTCGCGGCTGCAGTGAGCACTCCGCAGTGGGCGCACACGGGACTGGAGCCTTTTGGGCTGGGGTACGTGGAAGCTGTGTGCCTCAGGTCTGCGTACGCCTGCGTGGTATACGGGTGCCAGGCCTAGATGCCCCTGGAAGGGCTCTACGGACATCGAGGGGCAGGTCCTGCATTCTTCCCTGCACATGGCGGAAGTGCACGAGTGTTGCCTTGTGTCCCGCCTGTTACCCCGAACGAGGATATAGGTTACGTTTGCATCCTGCTCCCTTGTTGATTACTGGTGGGCCTTTCCCGTGTAGCCCCCCTGTGCCAAGTGGATTTGGGGTGGGTTGCGTTATCCTGAGAAAGTCAAGCGGAGTGTACGGTGCCAGTGTGCGCCCTAGGTTCTCCCGCCAGGTATCCGTGGACTCCATGTGCGTTTCTTGCTAGGGGTCCTACTCCTCCGCAGCCAAGGGTCCCATATGCAGGCGCGGGGCGGGAGGGGACGGGGTCGGGCTTGGGCTATTTCAAGGCACCAGAAATTCCTGGGGTGGGGGAAGCTTTGGGACCTCCGGAAGGTTCCCCCTTTCTGCCTTTGCTTCTGGGTGTCCGGTGCTCCCATCTCCCTCCGTCGCTGCTCCTGGCAGCCGAGCCGAGCCGGAGCGGGAGCGTTGGCGGCGGCCCGGAACCTGCCGAGCCACTTTTGTGCTAGGGGCGGATTGTGGCAGGCAGACAGCCACGCCAAGTGGGCCTGGCAGAAAGGGGGCTCGGGCCTGCGTTCGGCTCTGGAAACCTCGGCTCCTCCCCGTCCCCGCCTCAGAGTCGCAGGAAACAAAGTCTCCGGTCGCGCAGGCCGGCTGGGGAGGGACCCTGGCGGCTCGGCCCCGGGCCCCGCTCCGCGGTGGGGGCATCTGGGCTGGGCTGCCCGCCCGTGCGCAGTTTCAAGTCGGAATAAGCGGGTGGAAGTCCCTAGAATGAGAGGCGAGGCTCGTGTGTTTGTGTAGGTGGAGCGCCTGAGTTAGGTCCGTGGAACAGTTGTGTTCGTGCGGAGATGCGATTGAGTGTCTCTGAGCCAGGACTTAAGTCAGGATATGATGTGTAGGTGCTGAAGGTGCTAAGGGCATGTTCGAGGCCGAAGAGCTCAGCGCTGCCCATTGTGGGTTGTGTGAGCGTGTCAAGGTGTCCGGCTTGCCCTGGGCGTCGAGTTTATATCGAGGTGGGACTTGGACGGGCAGCTGCGTGGCTCTCTAGTCTACGGAGGTGGAGAAATGCACTTTCTGTAGGGAGCGTGTGTGCCAGCGTCCGCTGGCAGAGTGCGCATCTGGGAGTTCCGCTCTAGTTGTGGATCGCAGGCAACGGGAAGGCCCCCGGCCTGTGTGTGACCCGCGGGAACATTTCTGTGTGTTTGGGTGGAGGTCCCCGAGCGCTGGCGTCCCTATCCGGCACCGGGGCAGTTTTTGTACGCCTCGCAATCTAGGCGCGTGTGTCCCGCAGAAGCCTGGGTTCACGTACTGTTCCCACAGCGCACCCCTCGCCCCAGAGTTTGGTAAAAAAACAGCCGGTTTTTTGGGATACCTGCACGTTTTTCTAGGCCGGCCTTTATTATTATTCCCGCAATCAGCCTTAGATGTCCTTGGGTGCCGCCTCGGGGCGGCGGCAGGCGGTGGCAAGGGGCCTGTGAAGTCGGGGTGCGGCGAGGCCCGGCTGCGGAGGCCGCTGGTGTAGGCCCAGGCTCGGCCGCCGGATTTACCTCCCCCAACCAAACCCGCAGCGAGGGGGAAGTGGGAGTTTTGAGAACCCGCTGACCCCAGCAGTGACCCCGCTCCGGGAGGCAGCTTCTCCTGGAGCGACCCTGTACGCCGGGAAACCCGAGGCGGTGCCACGCTTGAAAGCGAAAGGTCCATTCATCAGCCTCGTCCCGGCGTCTAATTGGCCTTTTGTTCATTAGTGCCTATTGCCCAGCGGGAGTGGGAAGGGGGTTTGGGAGGGCCCCGGGGGCTGCGAGCAAGGGTGCTTGGCGCCCCGGGCCCGGGGTCGGGGGAGGGCAGGGCGCGTCGCACTCCTCCGAGGGGGCGCCAGAGCACGCCAAAGATCGCGCGCACGTGCGAGGATGCTCGGCGGGAAGCGGGTCTTCTAGACTCGCGGCGGGGTCCTCCAAGTTGCCGGAGGCCCACCGTCCCTTCCTTGCCCTCAACTCCACCCGCAGACCCAGCCCACATCTTTCCTCCGCACCCTCGGGATTTCAGACAGGCCTTCCTGCCTCTCGAGATTTCCCAACTCAGGCACTGACTGGCCTTGGCGCTGGGCTGGGCTCACGTCCTGCCTTTCTTCAGGTTTCTAGAGTTCTTTCGCCCTGGTCTTGCTGCCTACCCAGAGCGACTCTGGGTTCCCCTCCCTCGGCACCACCAACAACACAGTCCTGTCGGGCGTGCCCCGCTTCTCTGGATGGGAAATTGAGAGAAAATTTTGGCCGGGCAGGGAGTTAAGAGTAACAATGCCCCGGTCTTCTGGGATCAGATGGAAGAGGAACCCCAAGCCTCCAGCGCTCCAAATTCTAGCTCTTTCTCCAAATCACACCTTACCTCTCGCTTTCCATCTCCTACCCAGTGTCCACATCAAGCCTTAGACATCCTCCTCTCTACCCCACACCTACTATCCCTCCACACACCGTCGGGATCCGAGAGGAAGCGCAGAGGTAAGGGCTCCTCCCAGCATGAGCCCAGAGGTCCAGACGCACCTGAAGGACCCGGGAAGAGCCTGGAGGGGGGATGGGGTAGCGCTTGGAAAAGGGTCCAGGGCCCCCAGCCCCATGTCTTTCCTCTTTCCCTGGGAAGACCGGGTTTCCTGGCAGGGTTCTGGCTGCCTGGTACCTCCCAGCTCCCGGCCTCAGCCTGGTCCCAGGCCACCCCTGCCCCCAGCCCACTTCAGGCCCTATATATAGCGTGGGTCTCCATAGCCCTCTGCTGGACCTGACGTCAGGAAGAACTTGATCTTTCTGCTTCGCTCCTGCTTCTGAAACTGATCCTTGAAATGAGAGAACAGACTCTACACAATTCCCATGGCCTTGACATAAGGTACAGCGATAAATATACACCACTAATGAGCAATTACCATATAATCACCTTCCAATTAGCTCGCATAATGATGAATTAAACATTCTAGCAGGCGGGATTAGGTTTCTTACTTTGTATATTATTTACGAAGGCTATAGCTTCTGCAAAGAACCAAATATCAAATTAGATGGGGAATTTTCACTTGGGGGTAATTATGCATTCAGGCCAGCGGCTGTGTTCTGGTCACTTGTCAAATGAGGCCTGCAAGGTACTGACCACTTCGTTTGGGCATTTATTTCCTCCCCTTCCTCTTCTCTCTTTAGGTGCAATCGCCTTTCCTTTCCCTTTTACCACCCTGGCCCGCAGGGTGGGAGGATGGGGGCTAGGGGGAGGGGGAGGCGGGGTTTGGGGAGGGACCTCGGGCTCGCAGGGAAGATACGGCGCAGGCTTGCAGGCCCCCTCCGTGCCCGTCCCTCGTGTCTTGCCCCTTCTGGTCCCGGGTCCCCTTCGTCTCCGGCGGGAAAGGACTCTTGGGGCCTCGCAGCCGTCCGAGCTTTCGGAGATGAAATCGCACCGGTTCGGCGCTACTGCGGAGCTCAGGTCCGGGTTGCTGCCCTCCCAACCCCACGCGGGCGACCTGCTGCTCCCGGGGGCGCCGCGGCCGGACCTCCCGCAGCTCCCCTCGGGCCCTCAGTGCGGGGCCCCCGGCCTCCACCCGCGCCGCAGCCCAGCAGCCGCGGAGAAAGAGTGTGCGCGGCTGCGTGTGTCGGGCGGGGTGGGGGGGGGGGAGGGCTACCGAAACAAACAACAAACCTCCACCCGCCCGCCCGCAGCCACCTCTCTTGTTCGGAAATGAATTTTGGCAAGAGATTAGCTCCTAATCTGATCTAACGCAGCTGACATTTGGGAAGAAGATGAAAATGGCAGCTCAATTTCATTCAGAAACGGGGTCACTTCGCGGGGCTCCGCTCTGCTCCCCAGAGAGTGTGGATGCTCCTCTCCCTCCCCCCTAAACCCGAGGAGCCAGCCTGGAGCTGGGGGGCCGGCAGGCGGCCAGGACCGCCCCCACCCGCCCCCCAGCAGTCAGCGGGTGGTTCTGGGCGGGACCCTGCCCGGTAGAGTGTAGAAGGTACGGGGCGGTGTTGCCTGGGGCAGCACCTTCCCCCCTCCCCCTGCCTCTCTTCAGGGTGCAGTGCTTGGACAGTGGCGGGGGGCTCCGGGCCCCCATAAGGTCTCTTTAGGTCTGAGAGCCTCTGTCTTGCAGGGAGGCCCGTGGAAAGTAAGAGGTCAGGAGTCACCGTACAGTGAGGTCATTAAAGCCAGGCATCTCAAGGCCACCTCCTGTCCTTCCCCTGGGTTTCCTGGGCACACCTAGGGGCTGGGGGGGTGGGGGCAGGGTTTGGTCAGACTCTGCAGCCTGGACAGAAGGCCTGGTTTATTTAGAAATGATGGACCTGGACATAGCTTCCCCTCTGTTTGGCTCCAAGAGGCTGCAAGGCTTCCTGGAAACAGCTCCTCCCTCCCCCCCCCCCCCCAGATACCCCCCACGCACCTGCTGCAGGCCTACTCAGAAGGTGGATGGGGATGTCCTTGGCCACCTAGAGGGCCCCACAAGGCCCAGCCTCTCCCCTCAGCAAGGACTGTGCAGGCAGTGGCCTCATCCTAGTGCCAGGTAGCGGGGGACAGGTGGAGTCACTTGTGGGAGACCCTGCTCATTGGATCCTGTTCTCAAGCCAGGGTTCCTGGGGGCCTGCCTGGGGATGCCAGGCCTGGGACAGGGGGTTGAGGGTATCGGCAGCAGCGGCACAGGACAAGGAAGGGGGGAAGGCTCTGGGCTTGGATCCCTTGGAGTGAACATAATAAGGAAGAGAGTTTTGTGCCCCAGTTTGACTGTGTACCCAGCAGGCCAGAGTGTCTGTACCTGAATGTGCTCACACAGCACGTGGTGCACACACATGGATGTGTAAGTGGGCACGAGGCCTTGGGGGACAGGGGCTGTTGCAACCCACACTGTGTCTGCAAACTGAGGGAAGAGGCATCCCTCCTGTGCCTTGGAGAATGAGGTGTAAGCTGGATGTCAGGGAGAATTTCCCCCCGGCCCCCGTCTTTCAGGCAGTGCACACTCTGTATTCCATACACTTGAGTTTGGGCAGAGTTTCTGTGTGTTGGCTCAATATTATTGAGGGTGACTTTATTATTAAGAATCAGCTTTGTTCTGAGCTGTCCTCGCATCACTGCTGTGCACTTATCAGGGGACTGCCGCCCCCCCCCCCCCGCCCTCCGCCCTCCGCCCTTTTCCCAGCCTGGGGTTCCGGGTGCCTCAGCCTTGGGTCTCAACCACGATGGAGGTACTGCACGCCACGCAGAGGGATGGTGACCACAAGCGTGTTGTGTGGTGGGGCTGCTGAGTAATGAACTACAAAGGCACATGTGTGTGTGACTGCTTGGAAGTGCAAGAGTGTGAACACTTTGTGGGTGAGAGCCTGCGAGAGTGTGTGTGTGTGTGTGTGTGTGTGTGTGTGTGTAGGTGAGCACGGGGTTACCATGGCACGAAGGCATGACTAAGTGTGTGGGTGGGGACTGTGTGAGGGGTTGGGGGTGCAGCGGTCTCCACTGCCCTGGCTCTCCTGGCCTCACTAGACCCCCCGCTTTGGTCTGCCTTGCAGAGGGCTCACCCCGCACCACTTGTGTCCTGCTCGAAATGACCGCACTTAGGTTTTCGTGGGAAACAGAAGGGGTCCGTTCAAGTGGAAGACCACTGCTGTGGAAACAGCACCCTGTTGACTGAGAGGTCACCTTCGGCACCTGTCATCTGGGGCAGTGCAGAGGGGACTTAATCAGTTCCAAGGACCTCCTGGCTGTATGTGGGGGCTGGTCAGTGCTGAAATTGATGGAATACCAGAGCACTTTCAAGGCCCTTCTCTGCCCACCCCCTGCCACCCAACACAAGCTGTTCCTGTTCCCCCTCCCCCGGCTTGAGTTTTCCCAGCTGAGAAGATTTTCTTTAGCATGGACTACAGGCCAGACCCAGTGGGCAGCCTCAGGAGGGCAGGAGTGGCTAGACCAGCCTGCACATGCGGGATCTGTGTGTGTAGGCCCAGGAGCGAGGTCCTCACTTGGTCACCATCCATCAACTGTCTGGATAGGATTCTTCTGGGCGAGTTCAGTGTAAACTTCAGAAGAACAGCCCAGAGAAATTACTGGATTCTAGGTCCCAGGGAACAGGTAAGGCCAGGAGCCTCTGGGAGTTTGTAACTGGCCTTGATGCTTATCTCAGGATCCCTGACCCCTTCCTTGGCCAAAGGGCTGGATCGTAGGCCAAGTGTGAGCAGGGAGTGAGTAGCCATTGTTTTTGCTTCAAGTACCTACTATGTGTCAGCACCGAGAAGCGGTCAGCCTCTGCATTCCCTCTGCCATAGGTCAGGCTCGTGTTACTGGCCTCCTGCCCTTTGCTTTCTAGTGCAGACTGCCAGGGAGACGGAGGGCAGCTGGGGTGGGAGAAACCCTTGTGTCCTTCCTTTCCAGGTCCAGGACCCGCTCTCTCCTACCAGCTGAAGAGGCCAAGCTGGGGTGTTGCTGGGGTCACCCAAAGAGATAGGAATGAAGATAGCCCGTCCCGACCCTCTGCCCTTTCTGCTGCGTCTCTGATTGTGCTTCTTACCCTTGTTTCCATTCTGTCTCCAAGAAGGGTGGAGAGCCATTCCCCGAAGCCCAGCCCCTTTCTCTAGGCAATTTTTTTAAAGATTTTATTTATTTATTTGACAGACAGAGATCACAAGTAGGCAGAGAGCAGGCAGAGAGAGAGGAGGAAGCAGGCTCCCTGCTGAGCAGAGAGCCTGACTCTGGGCTCCATCCCAGGACCCTGAGATCATGACCTGAGCCAAACGCAGAGGCTTTAAACCCACTGAGCCACCCAGGAGCCCCTTTCTCTAGGCATTTCTTCTCTCCCTTCGTCCCTCTCTCTTTTCCTCCCTAAACCCTCCCTTTCTTTCTTCCTTTTACTTACGTGGATTTATTCCACAGGTTTAATCATTCATAGGTGAAGTGATATATGTATGAGATTAATTAGTATTGTTCACTATAGGGAAATATTTGAAGCAATTTAAATATCCATCAGTAGGGGATTGGTAAAACGATTTACCCCAGAATAGGATTTATGCCGCAGCTAAAAAGAGTGTTCTAAAATGGGAAGATCTCCAAGATATGTAAATGTCCACTGATAAGAGCAAAAAGAAGGCACATAGAATACCATTAGTTTAAAAGAATTACATAAAGGGTGTGTATATTTGTTTGAAGTTGCTTATAATCTTTTCAGGAGGATACAAAAGAAACGGATGGAAGTAGATGCCGCAGTCTTTTTTTTGAATGCTACGGCAGGCTTTCTCCCTCCCTGAGCACCTGGCTGCCCCGCTGCAGATGTAAGGCTATAGCTCTGAGATGCTTAATGTCCCCTTTGCAGTGGGGTTCCTGGAATACAGCACCCGGGGCCAAGAGGTTCCCTTTAGTCCTCCCTAGAGTAGGACTCTGTCATCCTTGTTTTGGCTGCTATACTTCCATCACTGTGGTCTAAGGCAGCATTGGCTTTTTGAGGAACCAAGGGTTGGAAGCCCGGCTTCCTCCCCGATAAGGACTCCTACAGTAGGCCCCACAAGTGGTCATGCAGCCCGAGTTTAGATGTTTCCAGAGTCGGGAAGCTCATGATCTTCAGAGTTGCTGTGTTTCTTCCGGAACAGATGGGAGTGTTAGGATTTTCTCTGAGGCCTGGGAGAATAAATCTTCTCTCCCCAGAGGTCATCTGGTGATGTGACAATTGTTTGGAGCATCACCTCCCCGTGTGCCCCTTTCTCCCATTATTATGAAAAAAAAAAAAAAAAAAAGTGCAGGGGTACTTGGGTAGCTCAGCTTTAAGCCACTGCCTTCAGCTCAGGTCATGATCCTATAGTCCCAGGATTGACTCCCGCATCAGGCTCCCAGTTCTGCCGGGAGTTTCTTTCTCCCTCTGACCTTCTCCCCTCTCATGCTCTCTCTCTCAAATAAATAAATAAAAAATAAATAAAATCTTTAAAAAATGCAGATTGATAGACTTCAGAGTGAGGAGTATAATGTATTACACACTCCATCTTCAAAAATTGAGTTGAATTTTGTCCCCTCCAAGTTCACATGTGGATGTCCTAAGCCCCAGGACCTCAGAACATGGCCTTGTTTGGAGACAGGGGTCTTTACAGAGGATATCAAGTTAAAATGAGGTCATTAGGGTGGGCTGGTATTCTTACGAAATCCAACTTGACCGGCATTCTTATAAAAAGAGGAAATTTGTGTGTGTGATCCAGACACGACCCAGACATCTCCCACCCAGAAGGGAGATGATATGAAGGCGCCGAGAGAAGACGGCCATCTACAAGTCAGGAGAGAGGCCGCAGAAGCAATCAACCCTGTGGACATCTTGAGCTTGGATTTCTAGCCTCCAGAAGTGTGAGACAACAGGTTCCCTGTTGGTGGCACTTGTTACAGCAGCCTGAGCAGACTCATACACATGATAAACTCAAGGTCAGTCTCGTTCCAGCCTTCGTTCCCAGGAACGCCCCATTCCATTGTTATTTTGAGTCAATTCCTAACCTCATACCTTTCCTCTAGTAACAATTTCAGAATGTATCTCTGACAGGAGTCTTGTAAAAGCTTAACCACAACACTATGATTCTTTAATAATTCTACTCTCCATGAGGCCACACACTGATTTGTGAGTAGATATGGGCCTACTCCTATGCTCCCAAGAGGGATGGGGGGATGGGCTCCCCGGGGTTATGGGTTATGGGTAGGAGAGGCAGCCCATCTGGGACACAGGGCAGGCCTGTCTGCACACGCTGAGGTCCTCCTCCCATTTGGAGAATTTCTTTCCAAGAAGATCCCTGGGACGAAACGTGGGTGCCTCCCTCTTCCTTTGGGAGGACCAAAGATCTCCATGTTGCCAGGCTGGCTGCACTGCAGACATCAGCAGGGCTTGAGGGATCTTAGGAAAGGGCTCTCTCCCTCATCGGGGGCCTTGGGGCCTGCCCGTGGTCCTAGGCTTGTCGCCCTGGGCATCATCAGACACTACTTTTCCTGCTATGTCCTAGCACGGAGTACCCCTGGGAGCCAGGCTCCAGCAGGGGCTACTAGGAGAGCTGAGCAGCATCTGACCAGGGTTTATGGTCCCATTCTAGGGTCTGCTGTCACACCTCCTTGGAGGGGCCACTGGGCAGGGCTCCCCTGGGAGGGTCATCCCAGGAGCGGGGGCAGTTTTCGCTCTCTGAACACCTCCAGTTGGACCTTCCTGAGCTCCCTGACCCTCAGCTTGCTTCTAGGGAATAGCTAGGGCTGTTTTTTTTTTGTTTTTTTTTTTTTTTCTTTTCTGGCCTGCGGGGGTCCTGGGACCTGGAAACCACTGCCACGGGCCTGAGCCTCTCAGAGCAAAGCTGAGCCTGGCTTCTAACTTCCTCAGCCTGTGGTTGCATTGCTAAGGAGTGTCCTGGCAAGCCCTCCGCCCATGGCAGGCAGCTCATTTGCACCCTAAGCAAATTAGGTGCTGCTCAGATGGGGTCATGAAACAAGAGTGAGGGCGATTTGGCAATGACAAATGCCCCTCCTCACCGGTGTAGCAATCAGCGCCCCAAATGGGAAGACCTGCTGGAGGCCTGTCTGCTTCCCCAGCGCTCCCTGCTCTCGGCCGAGGCAAATCGATGCCTCACAGCCAAGTTCTGTTTGATTTCTAAATATTGGGGAGAACCTTTGGATGTGTCAGGGTGCTAAACATAATTAGCATTCTTTAGGAACAAAATAGACAACAAACCTGCTATTGTTTCCTTAATTATATGTCTTCTGATATAAAACAATCCCTCGGTGTTGGTGATGTGTTGATTAATTATCCCCAACAGTTCTTTTTGAAAGTTAGGAAGTGTGTCTCCTGACCTCCTTCTCCATTTCAAGGGAGCCGACCTCTCGAGTTTCTTCAAGAGCCCCGTGGTTCCTGGTGCTGAGAAGGTGGAGGGGGAAATGGATATCTGGGCTGTGGTGCGGCCGGGCTGGCCTGGGCGGGGCGGGGGGGGGGGGAGTCGGGGGGCCTTGCGGGCCTCAGGATGAGCAGAGCTGGGGGACTTCTTCGGCTGACCCTCTGGAGACAGATCTGCTGTCTCTCTCCGTGCCCCAGACACGGGGAGGGGTGCGAGAGGAGAGAGCCCTTGTGGTGTTTGTCTGGAGTCCCTGGACCCTCCAGGCAGGATGTCTCGGTGCCTCGCTGAGCAGTGTCTCCCCACGGCCACCCCAGGGTACCACCCCTCACTTTCTTCCACCTGCTTTGGTGTTTTGAGCCCCCCCAGAAGCCTCTGAGAATTAGGCCAAGGTGGCAGCTCTAGGAGGCCTGGCTTGAGAAGGCCTGTTGGGTCACCCCGGGAACACCGGCCTAGGAGCTTTGTCAGGTATGTGTGGATGACAGTGTGGGAGCTGAGGGGAGGGAGAGGTCCCTTCGGAGAGCTGTGTGTGTGTGTGTGTGTGTGTGAGAGAGAGAGAGAGAGAGAGAGAGAGAGAGAGATGGGGAAAGCATAAAGAGTTTCCCACAGGGGATTCCTTTATGTTCCTCATTTCAATCTTTGCTCACAAGGGCCAAAAATGCCTTCCGGTGTCCCCTTACTGTCCCATCACACCTTCCTTGAGGTTTTAGGGCAGGTTCCAGGTCCTCCCCCTCCAGGAATTCTGCCTGGATTTCCGAGCCAGCCCTCTGGGGCCTCTCCCCACGCCACCCTTTCTCCCCCTTGCTGCCCTGGATGCTTTCCTCTCTCTAAGTGAGTAAACCCAGTCTCTGCGATGGGCTCTAAGCTGTGAGTGGGAGTAGGGCTGGGCCTTGCCCGTCTCAGGCTCTGGCCCGAGTGCCTGCCTCTAGCCCGACCTGCTCCGTCTCTCCCCTCATTAGTCCTCCCCTTGTCTCCTTCCCTGTCACTTCTGCTGGTGTCCGTGGGTCTGTGTGTCTCATGACAAAAAAATGTTTGACAATTAAGCTCAATTCACGAGACATATGAAGTACAAACAAATTATAATATAAAAATAAAGCTGTAAAAAGTCAATACTTTTTATTGGGGAAGCCATAAATTCATCATCTATGACTCACGGGCCACCCTTTGTCATCATTGGTGGGGAAGCCATAAATTAAGAGTCGAGACCAGGGGGACGTTAGAACACGGACGTGCTGTAAGATGATATCATGGTGTCTGTGTTAGCAGCGATGCTTATTAAACGTGCTCTGTGCTGGGCTCAGAACTTCACGTACCTTATCTCCTTGAATCCTCTCAATAATGACCTCAGATGTGGGGACTCTCTTATCCCCATTTTACAGGTGAGGGCACCTGGGCTCAGAGTGGTTCAGAGTCTTGCCCAAGGTCACACAGCCAGACAGGACAGAGCAGGGATTTTAGCCGAGGAGCTATGTGACCTTGAAGAAGCCTGTGTGCATCTTGTAATCCTGCACAAAGGAGGGAGGCGCTTGGCCTGGAGGGGAAAGGGGCAATCTGGGAAGGCTTGGGGAGCAGGATGTTGGGGAGGGTGGAGAGGAAGGTGGGAAGACGTTAACCCCGAAGGACCTAGAAATGTCCGGAGGGAGATGAGGATCAATGAAGGGAATAATAGAGTAGGGAGGGGGAGAAGAGAGCAGGCAGATCCAGCCGGAGGGTCCTCAGAGGTGAGATCCCACCTGGCAGGAGGAAGCAGAGCTCCTTCCCCCCTCCCCACAGGAACGCTTCTTCCTGGAGAGGAAAACCAGCCTTGTCTTGGGGCACACCTGCTGCCCCACAGGGCCAGGCATTGGGTTTCAAGAGCGCCTGATAACATGCCCTGGGCAGTCCCCTGGGGAGGGGGCTGTGTTCTGCTCTCAGTCCGTATCCAGTCCCCTTAACTGGCTGCCCACCAAAAAACTACTTACTTTCCTGAAAGCAGGTATGTACACAGTACACCTGTGTGGTGTCGGGGGCGCTGGGACAAATGGCTGCTGAATTAAGTGGCCGGCCGGAGCTGAGGACGGTGGGAAGATGGGGGCGGGGCATGGGGGACGCGGAGGGCAGAGCTATTCAGAAGGAAAGAGGAGAAAGTGTCTCGTCTCCAGGGGCGAGTTGCAAGGCAGGGCTTACAAGCTAGAAACACGATCGTTTCCCACCTCCTGTCTAGGACGTGAGTCTTGGAAAATCTCTTAGTGAGGTGGGTTCAAAAGTCTTAGCGGCAATGAATGACCTGGGCAAGAGGAGAAGTGGCCGGGAGATGTAGCCGCCTTTGACTTGGAGAGAGGAGGTTTGGACCCTGGGGATTTGATGATGGCCCCTCTTGATGGGCCCTCCCTCATGCGGGCCATGGAGGCATCTGAAGAACAGACTACGGGGCACAGTTTAGTAAGCACGAGGGGCCCAGCTTCTGACCATAACCGGGGTGCCCACTGCTCACCCAGCAGCTGTGAGACATGGGGCAAGTTTCTCGGCCTCAGTTTGCTCATCCATAAATTTGGACAGTAATAACACTTCCGACATGGAGTTGCCGTGGACATTAAATGAGCCCAGCACGCAGTACGAGCAGAGCTCCGTGAATGCCAGCCACTATTAGGGTCATTTCCGTGGTTTGGGGATGGAGTGGCTGCTGTCGATTACTCAAGAGCTCAGCTTTCCCATGACCGAGTCTGGCTGTCAGAGAGTCAGTGTATGCAGGGGGAGGAGCCCTGGACTTGAACCCCAGAGCCCTGACTCGAGTCCCAGCTCTTTCTCTGATGGCTGTGTGTAGCTTTGGGCAAGTCCCTTCCTCTCTCTGGGCTTCAGTTTTCTTGCCTGGGCTGTGAAAGAGCTGGACCAAAGGATCTCCTCAGCCTGACAGGCCTGGGATGCTCCTTGGCCAGCAACTGTAGAGCGGCTGGGGAGGAGCTCCTGAGCAGCCCTCAGAAGTGGACCCCGCGGGGGCGATCCTCAGCTTCGAGGTTCAAGTCCATGTGAAAGGGGATAGGAAAGTTCTGGGGAGTCTTCCCCTCTCCCCCATGCTTTGTTCAGAGATGGGTGGAGATGGTCCCCCCGCCCCCCAAGTTGAACAGGCTCATACCTGCCCATACACAGAGCACACTCCCAGTGGGCTTGGGGCACTCACACACACACACACACACAGAGCTGCTCACATGCTCTGTGTAGAAACCACCCCCTTTGGGGCACGTGGGTGGCTCAGTCGTTAAGCATCTACCTTCAGCTTGAGTCATGATCTCAGGGTCCTGGGATCAAGCCCCGCATCAGGCTCCCTGCTAGGTGGGAAGCCTGCTTCTCCCTCTCCCACCCCCTTTGCTTGTGTTCCCTCTCTCGCTGTGTCTCTCGCTATCAAATAAATAAATAAAATCTCTTTAAAAAAAAAAAAAAAGCAAAAAAGCAAAGAAACCATCCTCTTTGCCCTCACCCAGGGTGTGGTGCAGTGTGGTTCGTGGTCTCAGAATGCCTGGCTCCCCAGGGTAACATTGCCGGATTTAGCAAATAAAAATAAAGGATGCCCAGGAAAACTAGGAACAGAGTTCTAAAAGGGCTGAATGTTCGTAATAGGTTGATAAAAGCCAAATACTGGACGCAGAGGACATCCTGAGGGCCCATGCAAGGTGAGAGATGTGTTCAGCAGGTGGACGAGGTCTGGAGGTACAGGGCGCCTGGCAACCCTATCCTGGGGGCCCCAGGGTTGAGACAAATTGGACTGAAGACACTCTGGAGAGCTTCCAGGCTTGGAGACAAGCAGTTCATCTGGAATGTTCTCAGACTGGGAGCCTGGGGGAAAAGGGTTTTAGAAAACACAGAAAACCATCCAGGGCATTGCTTAGCACTTTTTCGGGGAACAGGGGGCTTGGCTGCACAGTCTTCTGAGATCCGGTTCCCTGACCAATGTCCAGCGCCTGCTCACCACTGTGCTGGCCTGCTGTTGTGGCAGTGGCTGCCCTGGGTGCTGCTGCTATTCCAGGGTGGAACAGACATAGAGAAAGAAGGGACGGTGGGGATGACCCAGTTTTGATGCCATCTCAGCCTCCGTGGGTGCCTAAGCTAGCATTTCTCATTCTTTGTTCATCAACCCTCTGAATGCACACAGACCCTCCCACTTCGCAGGTGAGTTAATTGAGGCCCAGGGAGATTCTGCCCTGGCCTCTGGGATGTTTACTGGGGAACAAGGATGGGGCCACTGACGTCTCCTCTCCTGCGGGGTTGTAGCCTACCCGTGAGGGCGGGAGCTTCACTGAGTTGGCACCACTGTGTGCAGGAAATCAAAATGAGTGGTGTGGCAAACCGAGGCCTGGGGAGGGAGCACTGCCAACCCTCCACTCTATCTGCCCTTGTATCCTTCTGGATCAGAAGAGAGAGGGGGCTGTTCTCAACAAGGTACCTCAGAGGTACAGCAGGCCTCCAGTCATACACCAAAAGTGTATGTTTTGAAAGATTTGGCTGCAAATTCCTGCTTTATTTCCTTCTTTGGGCAGGTCATAGTTCTCTTCTCCGACCTGTTAGGTGGGAGGAATTGCACCTGATAGGGCTGTTGTGGGATTGAGTTCATGCGGTTGAAATACTCGGCCCTGGGTGCCTGGGTGGCTCAGTGGGTTAAAGCCTCTGCCTTCAGCTCAGGTCATGATCTCAGGGTCCTGGGATTGAGTCTTGCATCGGGCTCCCTGCTGACTCCCTGCTTCCCCCTCTCTCTGCCTGACTCTCTGCCCATTTGTGATCTCGCTCTGTCAAATAAATAAATAAAATCTTAAAAAGAAAAAGAAAAAGAAAAAGAAAAAGAAATACTCAACCCTGTGCACAGCGCATAGTGGATAGCGGGGGAGATGAGCTTATCAAATGTCTGAATGCTTATATCCAAGTGATGCTACAACCGCATTCTTCCCACATATCTACAGAACAGCTTTAATAAACCAGGGACTGTGCTAAGGACCAAGGGGGTCCTCAAGGCAAGTATCAAGTGCTTCTCCTCTCCTAGGAGTTGCCAACAGTCTGAGTGAAGATCTTTGCAAACCGCACACGACATATTTAGTAAGCAGGACAAATAGATGCGGAGTGGGAAGTCGTGTGGCTTGGTCTTAAAGTATGGAATGACTCTGAAGGAGAAGACTGTGGTAGTCAGGGAAGACTTCCTGGAGGAGGTGAGGTTCAGACTGTGGTCCCGGATGGGTCTCAGTCCAGTGTGTCCTGTTCAGTGCCCCGTGCTTGCTGGTAGGCCTCGCAGGAGTGTGCTTCTTGTGAGTGGCCCTAGCTGAACAGTGCGCTGAACAGAGGCTGAAAAGAGACTCCCAGGAGGAGAAAAGGGGACAGGAGCATTCATGGTGTGGATGGAGTTTGGAAGAGCTGGGGAAACTTCAGCTCATCAGCTGTTCTACAACTTCCTGAGGCCCAGCAGAGAGGAGGCAGGTAAGACCCGGGTGTTTGCCATCAGGTGGTCCTGGCTGGGAGGCCGCCCTGCTGAGAAGAGGAGAGGCGGCCTCTCCTGGGCCACAGTGATCCTCGGTGCCCGCCTTGGACTTTGTCCTACTGCTCAGGGATGGGGAAGACCCTCTCTTCAGCTCAGGAGTCCATCTGGTTTTTATTTTCATGTGTAGCAGTGACAAATGTTACTAAAAAACAGACTAAGGCAAGAGAGCCATACCTTCTCCCTAAACGGGATGTTTCCTCGCTTCCTGTCCATGCTGCCTGATTGATGGGACTCGACATTCTGAGCTCATTAGGGCAGGCGTCCCTTACAGCAAGCAGCTTGCCATGGGGATGTCACAAAGGAGCTTTAACTTGGATGTCCTGGAGAAATCTGGCTCCCAGACAGAAGCCTCTGGCCAGACTGACCTCCACTCTGAGACTTCCCCTTCCATTCGGCAGAGGCATGGTCCCGCCGGGTTCTGCGTCTCCTTCTCTGGTCCTTCCTGGATCCTGGCGGCCACCCTCCGCCTTGCATCTCCCAGATCAAGACCCTTGACTGTCAGAGTTGGAAGAGATCTCAGCCAATCCTGCTCCAGCAATTTACACATGGGGAAACTGAGGCCTAGGGAGTGAAGGGGGATATGCTGAAAGTCATAAGCATGTCAGGGACAGAGCCGTTGTGGGGTAGGTCAGAGGATCTGGGGGCAGAAAGACGAAGCTTCGAGCCTCTGAGCCTTGCACAGCTCCTCACCAGCTGCGTGAACTTGAACAGCAAATGCCCTCCAGGATGGCAGCGGGGGATCGAGCTCTTGACCGAAGGCACCCAGCCCTGTGCCTGGTATCAGCTCCCTACTGCCATCCTTGTCATTATTGTCATTAGGCTGGGACCTGCTGATTTGCAGTGTGGCCCGTTAGCTTGCGAGTTCCTCTGTCTTGGTGAGATGGCCCGCAAAAGTCCCATAGCAGTTGGGTGGAGGACCCCCAGGGGTGGCTCTGCTCAGGCTCTGTCCCGTGGCCCAGGACTAAATGGTAGAGGTCCTGCAGAGCAGACCCCAGGCCGCAGGGAGGCCAAACTGCAGCAGGAGGGAAAGTGCTCCCTGAGGGTCATGGCGGGTGTCATTATTGTCGTCACGCAGTGTGGCTGTGCTCCAGAGTGCGATACTGAACAAATGAATGATGGAATGCTTGCCTATTGATTTCTTTAGACCTGGGCCACCCACCCACTCTGGGGCTTACCTTTAAGGCAGAGAGAGCATGAGTTTTGGAGCCAGCTGGCTTGCTTTTTCATTGGCAGAGGGGTGATATGTATCCCATGGGGCTCGCTGGGGGAATGTGTGCAGAGCCTTTGGCAGGTGATTCTGGACTGGAAGCTGCTGCTGAGCCTCCTCCCGCCTCCACCTGCACGGACAGTCTCCTTCTTCCCTCGCATGCTGATAGGACACGTCTCACCCCACTGTGCAGGTGAGAACACTGAGGCCCTGAGACGGGAAGTGACCCACACAGGTGGTCCTCAGCAAAGCTAGGGAGGGCCCCAGGCCAAACATCTGGGCTCCTGGGCCAGTCCTTGTGCTGTGGTGCTATTTCTGGGTCAGCAGGCTGACAGACAGAAGGATAAAATGGACCAAGTCAGCGGTTTCTCAGTCCTCTTCGCCTGCTTTGGTGAAGCTGGTGCCTCTTCCTCATCGCAAGGCATAAGCAGCCCTTTGAGTTGATAGTGCATTGGGTTACCGCCCCACATATCAGGGACAGCTTTAGGAGGGCTCCAGGGAAGAGGGAGGAGGTCCCTAGCCGCCGGATGGGCAACATGGAGGGGGACAGCCGGACCTCAGGCGCGGGCTCCTGTCTAGGCTGGCTTCCAGGTCAGGTGTGCAGAGTTTGCTTCCTGAGCACCTCCCACACCACCATGGACAGGCAGGCTTCACCCTCCGCCCCTGGGCTGGGTGTCCCCACGATCAGGATTTAATGAGCTGGCTGTAGAGAGGTCAGCGATCTGGGGCCGTCCTTCTGCCTCTGTCCTAGTTGGAGCTCTGAGTTTTGTGTTTCAGGCCAACCTTCTCCTTGTATTTCTATTTGGAACCAGCAAGCCCTCCAGAGCATTTTATCGGGTTATTTTGAATTAGGAGTTTTAACAGCCTGCAGGGCAAACATAAAAGCCTTTAAGGAGAGAGAGCGAATGAAGTCAGCAAGGGGGAGCGCGCTGGGGAGAAGGGAGGAAATCCCAAGCTGAGTTTTGGATCGGAGCTTGATTATGTTGGTGACAGCAGGCTGCATTTTGCAGGACAGGAATCTAGCCCCCGCGGTATGCAACACACTTTGCTCCACATAATTCTACTTAAGCCACACAACAACATGGAGAAGTAGCGATCGCTTGTTTGCCTTATTATCTTGCTTTTATGTTCTGAAGCTCAGAGACGTACCAAGTCTGCAAGATCACACAGCAAAAGGAGCAGGTAGAGCTGAGGTTTCCAGTAACACAGGATCCCCCCGAATTCTCTGTTTTCCATCCTCAAGTTAGCGATCAGCGGTGAAGCGGCAGGGGGTGCTGCGGGCATTCTGCCCAGACCCGTGGGGCTCCCTTTACGCTCTGTGTCTGACCGCCTGCCTGCTTCTAGGCACCAGAGCCATTTGTCCAAGCACAGTGCTGAAAACGCCTGGGAGTTAGCATCTGCTGGGTGGTCCATAGCCAGTATTTGACTAGAGCGGGAGGATGGAAGCCCAGCTCCCTCGCCTGGAGAAAGGACAAACTCCAAAGCAGGCTTCATTCTGCAGAGCTCCCGTGGGATGGAGCTGGCGCGGGGACTTCACCTGGAATGGCACCCTTGCCTAGCTTCCCTCTCTTCCCCATCCTGCCTCACCTACTGCTTCCTCCGCTTTCTCCCGGGAGGACCTCCTTAGTAAATCCCTTGTAAATGAATTTTCATCTCAAGGTCTCCTTATGAACCTGACCTCACACAGGTCTGAACAAGACCACGGATCAAGACTGGGGAAAGAAATGGGACCAGGGAAGAAGGGGAGGGGGTGGCATATTCCTTTGCTAATGTCCAACCTTCATGGGGACCACTTAGTGAAGCTGTGGCCAGCAAAGAGGTCATCTGAGAATGTGCTAGAATCTATTGGAGAATGGACAGTGAGCTTAGAGGACTGAAATCTCATCCACTCTTCCAAATGACGGAGGTGGGCAGCTGGGGGATGGTCCTGGCTTGGACCGGGGTACAGACATCTGGGTATTGACTTGGGTCTGAAACAGAGGTGAGGCAAGCAGGACCTCTACTGAGAGAGCTCTGGGAACCAAACCTACAAAGGAGCGAGGAAGGCAGGATTGGGCAAAGGGAGACGAGCTGCGCTACAATCCTAACAGAGTCCCCAGCCAATCCTATGGGGATCTCTGGAGCTGGGCTGGCCCTTTTGAGGTGGCCCGAATCAAGGCTGAGAGTGGGGTCTTTAGATACCTATATAGGGGGCGCCTGGGTGTCTCAGTGGGTTAAGCCGTTGCCTTTGGCTCGGGTCATGATCTCAGAGTCCTGGGATGGAGCCCTGCATCGGGCTCTCTGCTCAGCAGGGAGCCTGCTTCCTCCTCTCTCTCTGCCTGCCTCTCTGCCTACTTGTGATCTCTCTCTGTCAAATAAATAAATAAAATCTTAAAAAAAAAATAGATACCTATATAGTCTGGTCCCTGGGCACTGGTTGGTTCTTATGGCCGGTTCATCCGATTTTGGAGTAGAGACGTTGTAGGAAGGAAACGTGCTTGCTTTCTGTTCCACTGAAACCCACGTGATTTCTAGAGCCCTTCCTTCGGGTTGGGCCTTTATAGGCACTGTGGGGGACTGACACAGGGAGAAAGCAAGGTCCCTGTCCTCATCAAACTTCCACCCAGTTGCATAGACATGGCTTTTTCCTGCAAAATGTGAAACGACAGTTCAGAGGAACTGCCGTCATCAAGATCAGTGAGCTTACTGTGAGTCAGACATGATGCTAAGTAAGTACTTTCTAAGCATTTCTTCACTCTCTCAAAGCAATTCCTGAGTCTTAGCCTCATTTCACAAATGGGCTCATTGACTGTCCCATGAATAGCTCGTAAGTAGTCAAATCAGAATTTTTTTTTTTTACAGTGTATTTATTTAGTTAAGTAATCTTTACACCCAACATGGGGCTTGAACTCACAACCCTGAGATCAAGAGTCACATGCTCCTCCTACTGAACCATCCAGGTGCCCTTCCAATAGGAATTTTTACCTCAAGCATTCTGACTCTAAAGCCCCATCTCCAACAAACCACCTTCTATTGCCTGTGTAGGAGCTGAGAAGATGCTGGAATTCCCTGTAGAGTATGGTAAGGAATATTGGAAGACTGCCTGGAGGCGGTGGCACTGGGTCTGATATTGGAGCATATGTGTGAGGGAGTGGGATTTGCTTCATTGTCTTATAGAGAGAAGGTAGTCTCTCATCATGCAAGTGGTTTACGAAATAAATGCTTTTTCCTCTGAAAGATCTTCCTATATTAATCAGAAGTTTAATGGGTTCATGGTTCCCCTACTCAGGAGTGGAGGAAGAACTTTCCTGTTCACTCTTCAACACCTACAGTGGCCTCTAGGTTCCCTCAGCTATACCCCATCTCTGTTGCTACCAGCGATGCACTGGTCCGTGTTTAACAACTTGCTCTCTGGAGACGAAACCAAACTAAACCAAACCAAAATAAAACAAAAACCCCCAAACCAAAACGCCCTGACTTGCAGTGGTTGCCAATTCTATGGTGTAAACATTTCCACTGCGGCCACTTCATGCTACTGGAGTGATGTCACTGGTGGCAGAGTTGGGAAGAGGTCCCCAGGTGGCTCTTGTAGGGAGTTCTAGGTCTCTTGCCAGAGTGGGACTCTAAAGGTCCAGCTCGTTCTGGGAAGAGAAACGATTCCCTGGGTCCATTTGGCTGTGGCCGGTGGGGGGTCACAGCTGATAAGCTGAGGACACGGATTTCATTGTGGAATCAGCTGTTTCCACAAAGCGGACCTCTCCCCACCCCCACCCTGGGACATTTTGCTGCCCATCCCCCCGCTTCTCTCCACCCCTGCTCTGATGCCATGATAACATGTGGATAGCACTTTACAGTTTGCAAAGCGATTTTCACTGCCATTTTCTCACATAGCCCCCCAACAAGCTCTTGGGATAGGCCGTGTGAGTGTGATTATCATCATCCGACAGTTAAATAGTCCAGGGTTTGGGGAGCTTCCAAGGCTTGCTCAAGGCCACACTCCCTGGTAACTGGTGGCAGAGCAGGACCAAAACCCAGGCCTCTGCAGCCCAGCTTAGCACAGTTCCATCTGTTTTGGGCAGATGGAGCGTCATGAACATTCCAGAATGCATCATAAATTAAAAGTTGGGTTAAAAGCCGCCATGGCCGGATTTATCCTTTTAATGTAGAAATATTCATTTTAAGTTCTGCTAACTTTTAAAAAAAGATTTTATTTATTTGACAGAGAAAGAGGGATCACAAGTAGGCAGAAAGGTAGGCAGAGAGAGAGGAGGAAGCAGGCTCCCCACTGAGCAGGGAGCCCGATGAGGGGCTTGATCCCAGCACCCTGATATCACAACCTGAGCCGAAGGCAGAGGCTTAAGTCTCTGAGCCACCCTGGTGCCCCCAAATTTCTGCCAACTTAGACCCATTTTTTTCCCATCATTCTTCTCTTGGTTTGCAGTAGTAGGTGAAAATTTTGAGAAATCTTCGGGAGCTGGCGGTGGAGAATGACACTGTGGATAGGTGATTCCTTTGTTCCCCTCCTGGTTTCCCCCAAACCCCGACACGGCAAGAGCCCAGGTGACCGCACTGAGTGAGGTGAGGGCAATATTTCAGCCCAGGGCATTTCAGGTAAACAACTTCTTTGGTCAGGATGACAAAGGTATTTATTACAGGAAATCCCTGGCAAGGATGATCTATGCTTCTCCAAGAAATAGCAATAAAGGCACTTTTGCCCGGAGCATGGGGCTTGTGAGCCTGGTCTGAGAGCACCTGACTGGGGCGGCGCTCACATTCCTGTGCGATCAGGAAGCGGTGTGCAGCCCGCACCCGGGGTCCCGCCAGGAGATTTATACCCGTGACTTAGCTGACCAGCTCTGGGAGGAACAGCTGCCCCGTCTCACCAGACGTTCTGGAAAGATAACCCTGCCATCCGGCCGCCACACCTACCCTCTGTGTCCAGCCCAATCTTTGTTTTCTCCCAGGGCGGTGGAAAATGTTACAACCTGGATGCATGTTTCCGGAACTTGTCCGAGGGGGGGAACTTGTTAAAAAAATACAGATTCCCAGGACCTCTGCAATCTGATTTAGTAGGCTGGCGGGTGGTGTTAAGAAACTGTCCTTTTAACAAGATCGCAGGCTATTCTGGTGATTGGCTCTGCTCTGCAGGGGCGCTTCTCCCACTGCGGGCAGCTATGGGAATCAGCCGAGGCCCTGACCTTCTTATCTGGGCCTGAGAATTTGCATTTTCCAACAAACTCCCGGGGGCATGTGGATACTGCTGGTGTGTGGAGACAATGGGTTGAGGGCCACTGGGTGCATGTCAACAGACCCTGGAGGTGGGCTGAGGCTGTTTAAACCTCAGTGTCTTTGTCTGCAGTGAGGCTTTGGGTCTGTAGTGTGGTACTCCCTAAGGGTTGTTATGAGGATTGACTGAGTTGTATTTGTAAAGTTTTTAAATTAAATAAAAAAATTAAAAAAAATCATTTTAGTTTTTCATTTGAGAAAGAGAGAGAGAGAGAGAGAGAGTGCAAGAGAGAGCAAGCAACTAGGGGGAGGGGCAGAAGGCGAAGGAGACTCCCCGCCGAACAGGGAGCCCGATGAGGGGCTCGATCCCAGGACTCCGGGATTGTGACCTGAGCCGAAAGGAGATGCTTAACTGACTGAACCCCCCAGGCACCCCATATTCGTAAAGGTCTTAGAGCAGTGTGTGGCTCATGGTAAATCTGTATTATGTAAGTGTCAAACAGATAAAATACCGATCTGGGTTGTAGGTGTCTATCCATTCATGCACTCAGTGATTACTAAATGACACTCATCCCGCTGCTGGAACCCTCATAAGTATACGACCATACAGGGGTGCAGAAGGCAGACCCAGCCCCGTCTCATTTGTGATGAAAAGCGGCAAATTTTCTGGTTACGGCTAATGCATTCTTCCAGCACGCCATCTATCTCCCCAGACCTTGAGCACATAATGCTGTGATCAACATCAAGACTGCATCCCAGCACCCCGGACTTCATCTTCCCGGTGCCCATCCCGACCCTTAGCCCCACATCCAGCTGGGCCATGGTGTATCAGCTGCTTCCTTGTGGACGGCAAGCTTGGTTAGGATGGGCTCTGTCTCTGTGACTCGTCCCTGCTGCGTCCGAGCACGCAGGGCAGCGCCTGGCACATCGCAGCAGCTCAGTGAACTTGTTGAATGGATGGGTGAGTGAACGCACGGTGCATAAGGGTCTGCCTGGGTCCCTCACCGGCCTCTCCCAGGTGACTACAGCAGTCAGACCTTCCCACCTGCATTCTTAACCCCTTTCATCCATTTCCCTCAACTGCACCAGCAAAGAGGATGTGCATCTCACCTTTGTGAGAAGGTCTGACCTGCTCACTTCCCTTTTTAAAACCTTTCACATGATACTCTTAGTAATTTTCCCCTATGGGCCATGTATAGACTAAACTCCACAGCTTATGAATTTACAAATGATCATTTACAAATAATCAAAGCCACATGACTGCCAAGCAGACCCGTGATCAACAGGAGATATGAAGTGCTAATAAAATTTCAGCTCAAAGGAAAGAAACTTACTAACTTATGCAGATTTGCCTTGGGTAAATGTGTGTTTTCTGCTAAACTTCTAGAACTGTTGAAGAAAGCTCATAGATACCCCCTTCCCATCACTGCTGGCTCAGACTCTCAGGGATACCTGATGGAGAAACATGTGATTAGGGGAAAAATGCGAACTTTTTATCCTGGAGTCTTATAAGGCTCACATACTTGGCTTGATCCTCCCTTTCAAGTTTTATGTCTTGCCACTTCCCACTGGCTGTCTCTTGGTGGGCACCTCCTTGACCAGGCAGGGGCTCCCAGAGGGCCAGGATCTAGCCCAGTACAGCACGTGCTCAAAAACTGGAATAAATGAACCATGTGGCATATTCTTTTCAATTTCCCTTTAAATGATCTCCCCAGATTATTTTTCTCATAAATTGAGGGTTTTAAATTATAAGGCACAGGTGACCTTTACGAAGACTCTTTCTCTAGCTTCCATATCTGGGAATTCGTCTGCATGTGATAGAACGCTAGCTACTCACCAGGAAAGGAGTGAACTAAAGAAACCAAGACAGAGCATTTCTTTGAAGGGAGTAGTTGGAATGTTGTACCTTTTCCCATTTCACAACCTTTTCTGTCCCTGTCCTACCCCCTGGCTGCTCCCCGTGTAGTATTTCCTCCTCGCTTCAAGCTGAGGGAGACAGGCTCAAGAGGGACCACTCAGAAGCCTTGACATATGTCCCGTAGCATTGGGACCCTTGGTGCATGAGCTTTCCCATGAGGCAAGGGGACGTGCTATTGGCTGGAGGAGGGGGGACACGAGACCCCAACTGTGGACATCAGAGTGGGGGAGAACTTTGAAGGGCTGGGATGTGCTAAGTTGCAGGAGAAAGAGAAATTCCTAGCAGGAGAATCTTACACAAATCCAGGAAAAGCACCCTCCTCCCCACCCTCTCAAGAGGATGAGAGGTACATCGGGTACATCGGAACAAGGAGGTCGTCTTCTCCCTCCTCTCCTCTACACCTGGGGGGCTCCTGAGCAGGTGCAGGTTTGGGGTAGAGATGCTCAAGGCTGGGGCATGGAAAGGCTACCCCATACTCTTTGCCCACAGCAGGCCTCCCGGCCAGAGCTGGCCTGAGATGGTTGGGGGAGGAGAGTGAGGGGCTACACTTGGCGAGGGTAGGCAGTGAGTGATTATGACCCTGGGCCTGACAGTTTAATTACTGAAATGGGATTGTGCTTGGGACCAAAAGTGACTACAAGACTTTTTTTTTTTTTTAAGATTTTATTTATTTATTTAGCAGAGAGAGATCACAAGTAGGCAGAGAGGCAGGCAGAGAGGGGGAAAGCAGGCTCCCCACCGAGCAGAGAGCCTGATGCAGGGCTCGATCCCAGGACACTGGGTGGGATCATAACCTGAGCGGAAGGCAGAGGCGTAACCCACTGAGCTACCCAGGTGCCCCTACAAGGTTCTTTTTGAAGAGTGACCAGAGACAGATGGCATCTGCCAGAGATTTTATCCCCAGGGCAGGGGAGGACACCCTGCAGAGCTGGTTTGAAGGGACAGTTGGACTTGGTGGGTGGAGGCTGGAAAAGTTGTTTAGTATAGTGACTGTATGACCACATTTACAGAGACGAAGGAAAGCGTTTACAGAAATATACATATATAACACAGATTTATATCAATATACGTACATGCGGATTTAGCCATATATGTAACACCTGTGTCCATATATAAAAACTATCATTTTTTGACAATCCATTAGTGCACATGCTCTAGGCTAGACATGTTTACCTATATTAGCGTTAATCCTCAAATAGGATAGATACTGTCCCAATTTTTAGATGATAGAACTGAAGATCAGAAACTTGAAATATTTGATGCCCAAATCACATAGCAGGGGCAGAGGTCTAATTCACACCTCATCCAGACCATGTCTATGGCTCCTGTACTACGTGCTACCCCTCAGCTGGGTTTGTCTCCCAGGCCCATCTTTCCCACTATATGCAGTCTGGAGACTTTGTCAATTCTTGTGTCTCTATATGGAGATCACTCTGGTTTTTTGTCTACATAGATAGGTTGTGATTACTTTTAGGCTCTTGGCTTGGGTTAAAGGATTCCCCCTTCCTCTTAGCTTGGTCTGGTCTCGGGTGGCTTCTTCTGGACAACACAGGTCACATGTCTCAAGGACATGAAGAACGTGACTGAGTTGTGGAAGGTTTTTGGGAACCAAAATAGTGCTGGGGCAAGGTGGGCACTGTGCAGAGATCAGACTCTCAGCTGGATTATTCGGTAAAACAGATCGGCTTGCTGACCCTGGCTGAATTCCAGGGTCAACACATCTTCCTTCTTCTTCCCTCACTGCCTTCCCTGCAAAATGGTCATTTGGTAGAGCCAAGTTCTTTATCCCTCGAGCAGTCACCTTCTGGGACTGTGCACAGCACATGCATGGCCATTTATCCCATCTCGTTTGGCACTGTTTTAGGTCTCCCTAAATCTGGTCTCCCTAAAGCAGGCTGCCATTCCATGGGGCTGGGCTCAGGGAGGTGGGAGGGATCTGGGGACCCGGCCACATGACCCATTTGCACGGTTTTAACACTCTGCTGCCATTGTCTTAATATTCTTTGACCAAGGTACCCCGCATTTTCATTTAGCACTGGGCCTTGATAATTCTGTAGCTGATTCTGGAGGGGGTCACCTTTGTCTGACAAACCCGTGGATCCCCGACTGCACCTAGCACAGTGCCAATTCACCCTGCACCATGTTGTATGTGAAACCATTCAACAGAGACAGGCCTGAGCTGCCGGTGTTGTCAGAGGGGTGTGGCCTGGGCTGGGCAAAGATTTGTGGAGGTGTTACATAGGAAAGGATCTGGTTTACTACCAATGGCAAAGAAGAAAAAATTCCACTACTAAATGAGATCTCAATCAGGAATTCACTCTTCTCAACTAAAGGAAAGAGAACAAATATTCCCCCCATTCCTCTACCAGAGGTGACCCCCAGAAACTAATACACAGCCAGCCATCTGGCCATAAAAGCTTGAAAGCAGAGAGAAGCCAACCCCTTGGGTAATAAGTAATTAGCAGCAGGTATTTTACAGAAGGGTCGGAGGAACACAAAGCTTCCCCAGCAAAGCGATTGATAGAGAACTGGCACTTACACTGGACTCTGAACAAGCACGCAGGCAAAGACAATTAATGTTCTGCAAATCCCAAGGGTACCACATACCAGGTGACCAGCCACCTGTGCGGTCAGGGGCTGACGGGGAAAGCAGAAACCACGTCAGGCATTTATAACAGAGGGAATGTAATACAGGAATTTGTAACAAACAGGGTTCAGCGAAGAAACTCAGATTAGTCGGGGCTGGAAGCCACTTCTGTGTGAAGCTGGAGAGACAAAGGGAAGAGACCCTGTTCCTGGATCCCAGTGCGATCTGGAATCAGGCAGCCCTGTTCAGTGAAAGCTCGAGCTATGGCAGAGCAGCTACTAGAGAAGACATCCCAGGTGGAGAGATAGATGGAGAAATACCTGGGCTTCTTCCTTGTCCCCGCCCCCCAATTCCTCACCGGTGCCTCCCATTGGCTGGCACTGGAGCCCCGGAAATGCAGCCTGCGGGGTCTGTTTTTTTCCTACATAGATAGGTTGTGATTACTTTTAGGCTATTGGCTTGGGTTAAAGGATTCCCCCTTCCTCTTAGTGATACAGAGCGGGGAGTGGATGTAGAACGGATCTGAGGGCAAATAGGACCACAGAACTGTAGGAGACTCGGCACACTGCCAGACGAAAGGAGCATCTCAAGGCCATGAGAAAGTCTGGTAGATTTAACAGTAATAGTAACCTCAGTCAGTTATTGATAACGTCATGTGCCAAGTGGTACTTGGTTCCACTGAAACTTTCATGACAACCCTGGGAGGTAGGTGGTCTTATCCCCATTTTATGGTTGAGGATACAGGCTCAGACAGTAAATAACTCGCTCAAGGTCTCAGCCACTCAGTGAAGGAGTGTGAGCTGGAGGCCAGGTGTATACCTCTCAAAGCTTTGCTTCTAACTACCACCATGCACCCCTCACTTAGCTATTCCAGGGTCAAGTGGGGGAGAGGGGATTGGCAATATAAGAATCCCCTGCAAATCATTCATAGTTTGTGGGTACGATTATATTCAAGGTAACTGAACCGTAAAATGTCTAGAATTTTCGTTTATGGATTGGTTCAGCAAATTCTTCTCCTTTTCAGAAAATTCTTGTGTTGATATCATAGTCTCAATGTTGTGGCATCTCCAGGGATTATTTGAGTTGAGTACCTAACCTGGGCTGGGCAGACTTCTCCTGAAAGTCTAACTGAGGTTCTGATCCCCAAAGTGGGAAGTTGAAGTGTAGAAGTTGACCACATCTTCTTTTGCATTATCTTTCTTTTTTTTTTTCCCCTTACATAGCAGTTCTTGTGGTTGTAATGTGGAATCTAATTGTACTTTTCATTTGCGTTTCCCTGATAACTAATGGTGTTGAGCATCTTTTCATGTACTTATTGTCCATCTGTCCATCTTCTTTGGTGAGGTGTCTGTTCAAATCTTTTGCCCATATTTTTCATTGGGTTGTTTGTTTTATTGATTTATAAAAGTTCTTTATATATTTTGGATGTATATTCTTTGTGATATATATATATCACATGTATATTCATATATACATATATATGGATCTTTTCTTATAGTCTGTTGCCTCCTTTTATTAATAGTGTCTTTTAAAGAGCAGAATATTTAGCTTTGATGAAATCTACTTCATCTTACTTTTTATGATTAGTGTTCTTTTCTTGTCACATCTAAGAAATCTTAGCCTACCTCAGGTCACAGAAGTTTCTCTCTTCTCTTTTCTTCTAGAATATTTTATTATTTTAGTTTTTTATATCCAGGGTTATGATCCATTTTTAGATTTTTTTTGGTGTGTATAGTGTGAACTCAAGGTCAAGATTCATTTTTTTCCCTCTATGGATAGTCACTTATTCCAGCACCATTTGTTGAAAAGACTCCTTTCCCCATAGAATTAGCTTGGTATCTTTGTGAAAAATTAATTGACCATTATTTGCAGATCTTTTTTAGGACTTCATATATTTATTCTTACTCTAATACTATACTATCTTGGTTATTATAGTTTTCATGCTGTTGAGTTTATCCAGTGAATTTTTTTATTTCATGTATTATATTTTTCAGTTTTTATTATTTTATTTGGTTCTTTTTCTATTTTCTATTTTTCTTCTCATTAGGTTCATGTTTTCCTTTAAGTCTTTGAAATAATTTAATATAGTGGTTTTAAAATCGTTTTTTGCTAATTCTATCATCTGCTACTTGTGAGTCTGTTTTTATTGTCTTGGTTTTTTTCTCATCGGTATTAGTGACATTTTTCTTATTTGTGCTTCTTTGCTTGTCTTGTAATATTTGATTGAATGCTGGACATGTGATTATTATATAATTGAGTATGTAGATTTCATTCTCTTTAGAAGTGCTGTGTCTTATTTTCCAGACAGTTAATTTACTTGGAGAAATAGCTCATTTCCAGACTTGTTTTAAAATTTTTTAGAATTAAAATTTTTTTTAGAATAGCGTTTAGTTTAGAACTTCTTTAGCCCTATTCCTAAGGCATGGGCTTTTGGGGATCTCTATGATGGTTTTGATGTGGAAGGAATTTTCTCCAATCTGGTTTGTTGGTACTTACACATCTCTAAACACTGGGTGAGTTCCTTATTATTATTATTATTATTATTTACTCTGATAGTTGTTCTTTGCCTTGTTTCGTGGAGTCTCATTCTGTGCATAAACCACTTAGTATTCAAAGACTCAGGAGGTCTCCATGATGATTTTTGGAAACTTCCTTTGCACGATTCCCTCTTCTTTAGAATTCTGTTCCACAAATTCCAGTTACGTTAATCTCTCTGAACTCCGATCTTTGTCTCCTTAACTCACCAAGTCCATTTTACTCTGCTTGGGCTCCCACTGTCTGTGCCACAGTATAAAAACACCCTCCACCCTGCCCCCAGGCAGGAAGTTGCTTTTGTGAAAGCATTCATCATTTTCATTTCTCTTCTCTCTGGGATCACTGTCCTATACTGTCTATTTTTCTTTTTTCTTTTTTTTTTAAAAATTATTTAAAATGGAACTATTAAAGGAACTATTCAGTTCCTTTGCCTTTTCATGTAAATGTTATTTCATTATTTATTTATTTATTAAAGATTTTGTTTATTTATTTGTCATAGAGAGAGTACACACAAGCAGGCAGAGTGGCAGGCAGAGGCTTAGAGAGAAGCAGGCTCCCCGCCGAACAAGGAGCCCAATGTGGGACTCAATCCCAGGACCCTGGGATCATGACCTGAGCCTAAGGCAGGGGCATAATCAACTTAGCCCCCTAGGCATCCCTATACTGTCTATTTTTCAATGTCAGAAAACAATTGTTTCAATACAATTTTCTAATTGGCTATGAAGGAAAAAGACTAGTTTTTCCATCATGGCAAAGAAGGAAATTCCCTCTTTATTAAAACATCTGTATAATATTCCATTGTTTGAGTGTTGTCTCATAATTTGTTTAGCCAGTTTCCCATTTGATAGACATTTATGTAGTTTCCAACATCCTTTTGTAAACAATGTTGTAGTGTAAGTCATCATGCCTAATTAATTTCATATACATCTGAGTATATCTATAGAATAAATTCCTAAAAGTGTCAATGATGGGTCAAATGGTATATGCATTATATATATATATATATATATATATATATATATACACATACACATATACATTTATGAATGGTTATATCCATTATGTATAAATGTACGTATGCAACTGGCCTAAATATAAATATATGTATATGTATGGATATATTACATGTAAATATATATGTGTATGTATATATACATATATGTACACATATATTTATTTATTTGTATTTGTAGTCTAGTAAACATTTTCATAGTACTCATTTTTAAGTTTAAATTCAATTAATTAACACATAAAGTATTATTAGTTTCAGAGGTAAAGTTCAGTGGTTCATCAGTCTTATGTAGCACCTAGCGCTCATCATATCATGTGCCCTCCTTAATGTCCATCCCTTCGTCACCCCATCCCTCCACTCCCCTTCCCCAGCAACCCTCGGTTTGTTTCCTATGGTAAGAGTCTCTTATGGTTTTGTCTCCCTCTCTGATTTCATCTTGTTTCATTTTCTCCTTCCTTCCCCTATGCTCCTCTGTTTTGTTTCTTAAATTCCACATTCTCATGGAATTTTCTATTTATTTTTTCACCAAAAATGTCAAAACATGCATCTTTCCGACTTCTGACAACTTCTTGATCTTTAGATATTTGGTGGGTAATCTTCATTTCCCTTATTATGCATCAGGGTGCCAACTATTTACATATATATATGAACCATTAGTAGCTCTTTCCTGTGAAATATCCTTTTGTAACTTTTGCTCTACTTTCTGTAATTAACAAAAAAAAATCATATGAGGAAAATAGAAAGAAATAAATACACAAGGAAATGAGAAGGCTGGGTCAGCTCTTTTAGGCCCAACATGCTCTAAAATTTTAAAGTAAAACCAGTGCAGTGCAAGTAAAGTCAACAAAAAGGAAAAATAAACTCTAAAAGACACAAATGGATTTTGACACTTGGAGCAGGGAGTGGAATCAAGGAAGTTGAAGTATAACAGAGATAAGTGTAAGATTCAGTGTTTGGATTCATCTGCATGAAACCACCTAATGAGAAACCAAGGGAGTGTGCCTTATGGACATGTGTGAAACAGACCTAGTTGGCTGAAAGAAAGTCCAGTATAAGCTTAAAGTCTGGGAGGAAATGCTGTTCCAATTTCTAACTGTGAGGATAGAAATGCCTTTGCTGGGAAGGGGGAGGATTTCCCTGACCTGGGCTGGTACAGGCTTACCAATGGTTTCTACCCTTGGCTTTTGGAACTATGAAAATAAGTGGAAGCCTGTTCAGAGATGAGAGATCAAGTTGCTGAAGGGACTTGAAGCCAGGTCATGTGAGAAGTGATGGCAGGGACTAGGGATGCCTGACAGGCAGACAAAAATGCTCAGGGGTCTTGTGGCTCAGTTGCTCAGATGAAGAAAGACCTATACTATGGAAGAGAAAGCCAATGGGTTCTGCTTGTTTCAAAAGGGGGAGATCAAGGATCTATGAGGAGATTAAGCAGGAAGATAAATTTCAGCTCATTCTACATAACGACTTCCCTACCAAACTGTTCAAACATGATAAATACTTCCCAAGACAGTGGTGAGTTCTCTGTCATCAGAAGTACTCTACTATAGGTTATATCTCCTGCACTGGGGAGGGACTTAAGGATCTTGTGGATGGTTGGAGTGGACGACCTGTAGGACTGCTTGTAATTCTAGTATTTTCTGATTTTTACACCTTTTCTAAGATGAAAAAAAAAATCAGGCTTGTACAGAATGACTTGTCATGGACTCAATGACTGAAAAGTCAGGAAGCCAGGTCTTGAAACTAGGTTTTGAAAGTCACTGTGGGGGGCGCCTGGGTGGCTCAGTGGGTTAGGCTGCTGCCTTCGGCTCAGGTCATGATCAGGGTCCTGGGATCGAGCCCCACATTGGGCTCCTTGCTCAGTGGGGAGCCTGCTTCTCTCTCTGCCTCTGCCTGCCTCTCTGCCTGCTTGTGATCTCTGTCTTTCTCTCTCTGTCAAAAAAAAAAAAAAAAAAAAAAGAAAGAAAGTCACTGTGGAGTTCATTCTACGCCATCTCCCTCTATGTCACCTCGGGCAAGGCTAAGGAAGACATCCCTGGAAAGCTGGCAGGGAGGGAAGGCATTATGACAGAATGCACATGCCTGGAACCCGAATTCAGGAGAACTGAGCTCTAATTCTTGCTTTCACATTCTCATTGTACAAACCATCTTTCTCAATCTTAGTTACGTTACATACCAAACATTGATGAGCTCAAGTTGCACCCTCTCCGATCAACCAACTCAGAGGAGCTTCTTCTTCCTAAAAACTTCTGTAGGATTTGTCATTTATATCAAGCACTCTCTCCTCTTTACAGTTCTCTCAAACCTGTGTGCTCTGTGTTGACAAGGGTCATGTCTTGTCATTGTTTACATGCCTGACTCTCCTGGCCCTGTTCCTGCTACTTAGCAGGTGCACCCTAAAAATTTCATGTCTGACCTTCCCTCGACCTCAATTCCTCAGGCCTGGGGAAGCTCTATGAGCAAATGAATCGAATCTCCCTTTACACATGTTAGAAGAAGGTAATAAATCAATAAAGGTGTTCAGCAAGATAAAAAGAAGATCAGGGCATCGCTCTGCCCAGGTGGTTGAAATCAGCATGTTTCCTGAGGAAGTTTTACCCAGTCACCTCAAAAATGTTCTGCTGTTTTAACTGTTAGAAGGAGTTTAATGATAAAAGTATGTCCTGGACACGAGTCTCTGTCAGATTTGGAGCTCAGCCAATTGCCCTGTATTCAGCCTTGACTAGAAGATGCTGGTAGATTCTGGATACCAGAAATGGTGACGTGTCACAATAGGGAAGATTGAGCATTTCTACCTTGATAAGGGTAACTCTGTGGCCTCAGGGCTTTCTCCTCTGTGGGAAGATAACACCTTATCCCTGCATCATTTACTGTGGACCTGAGCATTAAGAAGCTTCAGGGAAAGGGCCGGGTCATCTGGCAGGCCAAGTCTGCCTGACTTGCTTGTTACCTGAAGCTTCGAAGCAACTGAACTGGGGTGGGGGAAACAGGAAGGTGGGGTGGTCCAAGATGAGGAGATTTTGGTACATTACAAAACTGAATACAATTCTTCACTTCTGTTTAAGAGAATTATCCATCCACACCCTTGCCATGGCTTCCTGGTGGACAGGGGGTCTCGCCCTGCCCTTTGACTTTGGACTCAGGTATGGGACTTGCCTTGGCCAATGGGATATTCACAGATGTGATATGAGAAAGGAATGAAGTGCGACTGTGCTGCTGGGCGCTCTGTCTCTGCCCTCTGTGTGTCCTGGGTTGACTCTGCTCTTTCAGTCCTAACCCTGGAAAGTCACATGTGGAAGGGTGCAACCCCAGATAAGCCACAGACTTGCAAAAAAGAAAAACAGGTGCTCTTTGTAAGTTGCTAATATTTTGAGGTTGTTTATAACACAGGATTCTGTGTTGATTGCTGACTAATACAGAGGCTGAAAGCTGGCTGTGTGTGTGTGGGAAGTGTCACCTTAATAAGAAGTTCTAGAATCCTTTCTCAGAATTCCCAGTAGGCCCAACAGCTCTCACTTAGCTGCTTCATGTTCTCTCTGGCTCCCCTGGTGGGCTTCAATGCTCTGCTTCCTAGAAGAATTTTTAGAATGTGGGCTCCATCAAACTTGTTTTGAGTTCCCTGATGTGGTAGGTTGTCAGAGTGATGGGCTCTACTACATCGAATGCCTTCTGTGATGATGCTGTTGTGTGGTTCCTTCCCAGAACGACTCTGGGCTTAGCTGTGTGACTCGCTTTGGCCAGTAAACATTAGCAAATATGATGTAAGCAGAGTCTTAAAAAGTGCATGTGCCTTGGGCTTGCATCTTCTTGCTGTAGGGAACTCACTGCCTTTTTGTGGAAAATTGAGGCTAGCTTTCTTAAGGTTAAAGGACCAGGTAGAGCGAGGGCCCAGTCATCTTAGAAGTCTCAAACATATGAATGAGGCTATCCTACGCCATCTGGCCCCAGTGGAGGCCCCTGCACCAGAGGAACTGCCAGCCAACTCCAGAACCATGAGAACTTATACATGTTTGTTGTTTGAAACCACAAAATTGGGAGTGGTTTGTTATGCATCAAAAGCTAACTAACACACCCAGGCAAAAGATGGTTTGGAAAACCAGTGAAGTGTTGTTCATGGATATATGCTTTCTGAGCCCTCACTGTGTTTCAGTGTGGTGCTATGGGTTCAAATGCAGAACCAGAGCACAGATGGGCATTGCAGGACCTTTGTCTAAAGTGCAATTAAGATGGGTTCCTTGAGTGGAGATCAGGGGATCTGAGGCAAAGAAGAGTGAATCCAGGAAACATGGATTACTATGAGGGCAGAGGTCCGAGCTGCAGGTCCAAGTTAGGCCAACTTTGAGCAGCAGCAGGTGAAGACAACAAAAGGGGGGGATGCCTGTTTCAGACAGGAAACACTTGCTCCTCAACTGGGGTAGTGGGCTAATGAGAATAGGCCCTGACATCTGTGGAACACTCGCCTACAGTTTCTCCTGTGATTCTCATGATCCTGGGAGTAGGTGGGCCAGGTGTTCTGAGCTCTATTTACCAAAGTGGACTGAGGTAGAGTGACCTGCCCCAGGCCACATGGCCACAAAAAGGCAAAGCTGGGGGGCGCCTGGGTGGCTCAGTGGGTTGGGCCGCTGCCTTCGGCTCAGGTCATGATCTCAGGGTCCTGGGATCGAGTCACGCATCGGGCTCTCTGCTCGGCAGGGAGCCGGCTTCCCTCTCTCTCTCTCTCTCTCTGCCTGCCTCTCCATCTACTTGTGATTGCTCTCTGTCAAATAAATAAATAAAATCTTTAAAAAAAAAAAAAGGCGAAGCTGGGCTCTGTTTGAGTCTATGGCCAGCCCACTATGTGTATCTGGCCACTGCACTGAATAACCTTCCAGGACTTGGAGCCCAGCATGGGTCCCTCACTAGCTCTGGAAGATCCTGAGTATGCAGAGCTATGGGGGAAATAGCAAGCTTGGGGGTAAAATGGCAAGCACTGGGAATTGGCCAAGGCAGGGAATTAGGCTCAAGGGAGCTGGGTGAATGCAAAGGATACTGGAAGGCGAAATTGTGCAGTGAGCAGGAAATAAATGTAGCTTATTAAGGAACAAATCAACCTCTTTACTACCTATCCATCCAATCATAAACTAGCCATTCATCTACTCATCTACCTATCTAACTATTCTACTAGTTGCTCAACCTATCCATCTATCCACTGACGTATTAACCAAGCACCCATCCCTCCATCCCTCCCCCCAACCCTCCCTTCCATCAACCAACTATCCAATCAATCAACCATCCAAATAATCAACCAGCCAACCAACCTACCATTAGACAACCAAGCAGCCAACTAGTAACTAGTTCCCATTATGGGCTAATGCAGGATGCTAGAAATAGGGGACATAAAAAAGTGATGCTGAGTCTTTCTTGACTCTTTTATCCCTTTATCCTCCACATTCAGTCCATTAGCAAGGACTTAAAAATATCTACCCTAACAATATATTTCAAATTTGACTCTTTTCATCCCCATTGCTTCCTCCCTAGTCTGGGTCATCATCAGTGCTCCCTAACTTCTAAAATAACCTCTTTTCTGGTACTCTGGTTCCACTCCTGCCATCATACAGTGAGATGAATCAGTGAGCTCCCTCTCCTGATTAAAGCCTTGCAGTGGCTTAAAGTTTATCACACTTAGACAAAAATCAGGCTTCTTACTAGGGCCTTCAAGGCTTTCCATGATGGCACCCTGGCTGTTCCCTCTGACCTCATCTTCTACCACCCTTCCCCTAATGACCTCACCCCACCCTCAATGGTCTTTCTATTATTCATACTCATAAGCTTGTTCTTGTCTTAGTCTTCTTACTTGCGTTATACTCTGGAATGATGTGTTCTCAGATCTCAACATGACTCATAGGGAGTCCTGTCTTTGGGTTTGGTCTCATCAGAGAGGCCTTCCCTAGTGCCTGCTCCAAAGGCCACTCCAACCTCCCTCTCTCATCATTCCATGTCATGCTTTTAATAGCACATGCCATTCTTGAGTTGATTTATTTAAACTCAATAATGCATTTTCTATCTCCACCTTTGGGATAAGCTGGGCAGAAACAGGGTCTTTCTTGTCTCATTCACTACTAAATCTCTGGTGCCTAGAGCTGTGCCTGGCATGTGGCAGGACCTCAGGAAATGGTAGTTATTGATATTACATTCATCCCCTGATTTCTCCTCACTGCCTGATTTCTTTTGGCTTAGAACGTACTGGTCAGTGATCACTTCCCTAGCAAGGAATCCTAGTTCCTTCCAGAAAGTGTGCTCAGTTCTTTGTCATGCCCATGCCATTCATGAACATCCACACATGTGTCTACAGAGATGTGTGTGGACCAACTTCATTTTTAGCACCTGGTGGGATTTTGGCTTCACCCATTTCTGTGCAAGGATATCCTTCACCTTTCTTTTCTGGGGTCTTGCCCCCTTGGAGCGTCCCCTACCTTCAAAGAACTCTCTTTTGGTGTGAACATAAGTGGATGACATCAGAGCAGAACCCCCCAGGGTATGAAAGAACCTAAGCACATTGAAGCAAGCATCATAACTGGAGAATGTTCACCCCCTTAGCAAGCAGGGGGTTAATGCCGAATTCCTTGTCAGGAGTGTAGTAGTAAACACTACCTGGTATTTTCTTGTCCCATGTAGAGAACTTTCCAGGTAACTGGTTTTGTCCCAGCCCCAAATCTTAAGACGCACTTCTGGTAGAATTATTTTGAAATGCATCGTCAGTGTTATTTTCTCATTAAGGAGAACCTACAGAACACAGTGTTTGGCTTCCAGGCTTGGGATTCTTATTTCGAGCATAAGTGATTTGTGAGCTCTAACACAGTGAACCCAGTATGATCACGGGGCCAAATGGTCCCCGCCTGCAGAGATGTGAAGATCCTTGAGTCTGCTTTTTCTTTTTTAAAAAACGGACTTTATTTTTTAGAATAGTTTTACATTCACAGCAAAATTGAGTGGAAGATACAGAGGTTTCCCATATACCTCCTGCTCCCACATGCGCACACCCTCTCCCATGGTTAACACCCCCCCACCAGACTGGCATATTTACTATAATTGGTGGACTGACACTGACACATCAGCATCTCCCAGAGTCCAGAGTTTACAGTAGGGTTTACTTTTGGTGCCATGTGTTCTGTGGGTTTGGACAAATACGTAATGTCCTCTATGCACCAGTATGGTATCATATAGAGTAGTTTCACTGCCCTGAAAGTCCTCTATTCTCTGCCCATTTGACTTTTTTTTCCCCCAACCCCCGGCAGCCACTGATTTCCTTACTGTTTTCATAGTTTTGTCTTTTCTAGAATGTTGTTTAGTTGGAATTGCACAGTATGTAGCCTTTTCAGATTGGCTTCCTTTACTTAGTAATGTGTATTTAAGTTCCTCCATGGATTTTCATGGTTCAATAGCTCATTTCTTTTTAGCACTGAAAAAATACTCCACTGTTTGGAGGTACCACAGTTATGTATCCATTTAGTCACTTAAGAGCCTACTGGTTGCTTTCAGTTTTTGGCAGTTCTGGATAAAACTACTATAAATATCCATGTTCTGGTCTTTGTGTAGACATAAGTTTTCAGTTCATTTGGGTAAATACAAAGGAGCACAATGGTTGGATTGTCTGGTAAGAGTTTGTTTAGTTTTGTAAGAAACCACCAAACTTCTTCCGAGGTGGCTGCGCCATCTGCATTCCCATCAGCAGGGAAGGAGAGGTCCTGATGCTCCACGTTCTCTGCAGAATTTGGGGTTTCCAGTGTTCCAGATATGGGCCATTTTCATAGGTGTCCTTTGGTCACTCAACCCTCCCTGTAGAAGGTACCTATAAGAAGAGGTAACCACTTCTCTCTTTAAAAAAAAAAAAAATTTTAATTTATTTATTTAACAGAGAGAGAGAGAGAGAGAGAGAGAGAGAGACAGAGAGATCACTAGTAGGCAGAGAGGCAGGCGGTGGAGTTGGGGGGAAGCAGGCTCCCCACTGAGCCTGATATGGGGCTTGATCCCAGGACCCTGAGATCATGATCTGAAATGAAGGCAGAGGTTTAACCTCCTGAGCCACCCAGGTTCCCCTGAGATAACCACTTCTCTTGATGGCTTTTATATTATTCAGAGATTAAGACATAGATACAACAGATCAGAGCATCAATTCTTCTTTTTCCCCTCTTTAATATAAAAGGTAATCTTCTGTCATTTTTTTCCCCCTTCAGAATATATCTCAGAGATCTTTCTATTCCTGGTCAGAGACACCTTGCTTATTTCCTTGTTTGTTTCTCTCTCTCTCTTTTTTTAAAAAAGATTTTATTTATTTGACAGAAAGAGACACAGTGAGAGAGGGAATACAAGCAGGGGAGTAGGAGAGGGAGAAGCAGTCATCCAGCCGAGCAGGGAGCCTGATGCAGGACTCAATCCCAGGACCCTGGGATCATGACCTGAGCCAAAGGCAAACAATGACTGAGCCAACCAGGCATCCCTCCTTGTTTGTTTCTAGCTACATAGTATTCCACTGTATGGCAGATCAAATATATACATATGAATATCTATCTATCTGTCTAAAACATGGCATGGGAAGTCTCTCCCCATTGGCCTCATCCACGGTAAGCATCTCTCTCTGAGCAGGCAGCTGATGGTAGTGGAAGGCTGGCCATAGCCCCTAGAGAACCATTAAAGTAAACAGGACTAGGACCAGCCTTGGGGATGATGTCCCTGCTCAGGGAAGCAGCCATGAGACATCATGAGTGGCTGGAGACTCATGCTTTGAAGGCAAGAAAAGGACCTGCCTTTGCCCAGGGAAGGAAGCCATGTCCTTCATGAATTTTGAATCCATGTATACACCTGCTCCCCATAGGCTTACAGGTGGCTGTGGGCCTTGCTCTAAGGCTCACTCATATGTGTCCATCCTGCAGCCCTAAGAAGTGTGTTGTGCATGGGGGGAAATGCAGAGCAGTAGACCTGAGGTCTAGATGGTAGTGAGCTGGTTTATGGGCAAACCTCTGAATGCTCTGAACCTCTGAAGTCTTCTTTTTATGGGATGTAGGACCACGTCTGGAATTCTCCCATTCTTTGCTCAGAGTCTTTCACGGTAGAGGTGCCCTTATTTAATCTGCAGCTACACTCATGAACACACCGTCAGTCATTTACATCTTTCTGATTGGTTAGTGGTGCCGGGTGGACCAAAGGGGAGTCCTGGTCTGGGTAGAGGGGTCTTGCCAAAGAGACATCTGGGCACAAAAAGGACGTCCAGGTCAAGATAATGCAGGAGAAAAGCATACTATGGAGGTCCCACCCGTACTTCTGGGGAGGCAGACACATTTAAAGAAGTAACAGGTAAGCAGTGGTGATGGGCATTCTGTCTCTGACCTTGACACAGCGTCCTAGCGGCATTAAATCTTTCAATCCGTGTAGACTTAGCTTTCAATCCTGGCACAACCCCATACAAACTGTGTGACCTTGAGCAAGCAACAATTTCTCTATGTCTGTTTCTTCATCTTTACCTTCCGGGGCTTCGTGAAAGTGAAATAAATGAGGGGTGGATATGAATGCCTAGCACAGGTGGACATTCAGGACATACTAGCATTTTTCATCCCTTCCTGCATATAAGATTCTCTCCTCTCTTTTCCTTCTCTGCCTCCTGTGTCTTAGAGACCTCAGTGTTCCGTAGTAAGGAAGCTGGGAAATCTGTCAGGAGAGCTCTGTAGATCTGTTCTTTTGCTGTAGGTCAAGTACGTGCCTGTGCACCGTGAGAGTGTGGGTGAAGGAGAATGCATCTTCTCTGATTCTAATCACAAGCATACACTGGGTACCATTGCCTCTGTGTCCTCTTTGAATCCCCAGTGATTTATTTTAAGGTCTGCTATAAAAGCAAGACATTGCTTAATTGTCTCACTATAAAATATGTAAAGTACTACACTATTGGGGCTCATTAGCTAAAGCAGAGCTGCTGTTTAGTAATCCATAAGGTGATACTTGTTAATGAACATGGCAAATGATTCTCCTAACTACCTGAATTGTAATAATAGATATGTCAGCTCCAACAAACAAGTCCCCAGTCCCCAGGGGGTGTGGAGACACTGGATCATAATTAGACAGAGGGGCAGAGCAGACATATTTCTGCGGATCTTGCTCTCTGAGTTCTTTCCCATCCGTCGTCCCTTCTGGGTGTGCCGAGGTGGACTGCCACTTCTGTTTGCATCCTGGTTCCGCCGAAGGGTGTTTCCCTGCTCACAGCAGAAGTCACTGCCACATATCACTGAGTTCCATTCTGTAAAATGCGGGGCGGTCGAGATCCTTAGTTAGAGGGCTTTCTGGAGGAATAGGGTTCTCAGTGGCTCTCTCAATCCCCTGAGAGATGGAGGCTGAAGCTCATTATTGTTATCCAGGCAATGACTCCGAAGTCTGAAATAAAACAGGGAGTAGATGTGGGGGTGGGAGAGTGTGTGTGGACACTGGTATGTAAAAGCCATTTGGTCCTCGGGAAATAATATGGTGGTTCCTCAAAAATTAAACATGGTTACCATATGGTCCAACAATTCCACTTCTAGGCCTATACCCCCAAAGGAGTAAAAGCCTCCAAAACAGTCCAAATGTCCATCCATGGATAAGTGGGTAGACTGAATGTGGTATGTCCATCCACTAGAATATTATTCACCTTAGAAAGAATTGAAATTCTGGTACAGGCTACCTTACACAGGGGACCTTGAAGACATCATGCTTAGTGAAATAAGCCAGACACAAAATGACAAATACTTTAGGATTCCACTTCTATTAGATAACGTAGAAGAGTCAAAGGCACAGAGACAGAAAGTAGAACAGAGGTTACAGGGGATGGCGGGGGGAGGGGGTGAGTATTTAGTGGGGGCTGAGTTTCAGTCTAGGGTGATGGAGAAGTTCTGGAGATGGATGATGGTGATGTGACCACAAGTCTGTGAATGTACTAAATGCATTGAACCGTACACTTGAAATGGACCAAACCACAAATCTGTTGTGCCGATTTTGCCACAAGAGAACAGAAAGCCATTGGGTCCTAATTTAGGTCAAACTGGTACCCTGTGGTCAGTTTGGCTAGAAGCAGAGCCCATGCTGCGTCCTGAGCCTGGGCTTGGAGGAAGTGGAGTGTGGGCAGCTCAAAGCCATGGACAAGTTTCATGGGCAGTGATCTAGGCCGGACCCAGAAAGTTGGGACTGAGGGCAACTAGCAGTGGTTCCTCCTTCAATGTTGTGGTCTCCCATCGATGAAGACATGCTGTTCTTTGCTTCAGTTCTAACTAAAGCAAAGTCCCTGGACCCCTTGGCTACACTGTGAGACCCCAGATGAGTGACATTCCCTCTTTCCCTTTATTTCCCCCTCGTGTTGGGGGAAGAGGCTTGCAGGAAGACTTGAATCGTGACATTCTAGGAAGCCAGGGCCACCCCTGGAGGCCTTGGAGAACTGAGAGGCGCCTATATCCCGGACCAGGAGGTCCTTGAGGTTGAGGGTGAGAGGGAGGCATCTGGGGCTCCTGCCCAGGCTGGGGAGCTGGGCCAAGACAAAACCATCTCTTGGCTCCTTGTTTTGCAGTTTCCACATGAAAGTGGTTAAGAGCCAGGACTCAGGAGACAGATTGTGTTCCCATCCTGATTCCTCCACTTACTGTGGATTTTGGCCCATTAAGGTCTCTCGAGCGTCAGATTCCTTATCTAAAGTGATGGGACTTGCCTCACCGGGTGCTTGTGAGAAGGAAATGAGAATATGAGTAAATTGCTCCGCACACTCCTGAAGTATACCAGAGCTTCTAGAGAGCACCACTGCAATGAACACAAGGCACTTTTAACGGTGGAAGGAAGGGCCCTTGCATGCCTGCGGATCTTGGACTCTAATCCGGGTCAGCCCCTGTTAACGCTTGTGCTGATCTCAACAAGTCAGGAGCTCAGAGGGCACAAAGTAAGAATCTATGAATTCATACTCGCGTTATGAAAGATGAATAAATAAATAAAGGAATAAACACACTCGGGGGAGAAGCTTTTCCTTACAGTGGCTTTCAAAGAATAGATGTAGAAAGGATGCCGGAACGGAAAATTAAAATTTGGCATCAGCTCCAGTCATGTTTGTTTTGGACAAGGCTCGTGAACGGATGCTCAAAGCACTGGTTGAAATTATGATGAGACACAGGGCATTTACGCGGTTTCAGCGTCTCTCTCCCCAAGATACTTAGTAATCCCAGACGGGACAGTGGTAGCTCTAGAGCGGAGAAAGCTGGCCGACACCACAGACGCCAGACGGGCAGGGACAGAGCAACACCGTGTCCGTCCCGACGTGATGCTCTGACCCTCGTGACGTCCTCATCATCGTATTTCTGAAGAACGTGTGTCACCTCGACCTGATTGTGAAAATGTTGGACATGCTCATGCTGAAGGACGTGGCCACCAAATGACTGCTTTTTCTCTGCAGCATGGGCAAGATCGTGAAAGGTTAAAAACTAAAGTTGGGGGGGTGTGCCGGGGCGGCTCAGTGGGTTAAAGCCTCCGCTTTTGGCTCAGGTCATGATCCCAGGGTCCTGGGATCGAGCCCCACACCGGGCTCTCTGCTCAGCAGGAGGCCTGCTTCTCTTCCTCTCTCTCTGCCTGCCTCTCTGCCTACTTGTGATCTCTCTCTCTCTATGTCAAATAAATAAGTAAAATCTTTAAAAAGCAAGCAAACAAACCAACAAAAACTAAAGATGGCTCCAGATTCAAGGAGACTGAAGAGACATGACAGGGAAACGGAACGTGTTTTGGATTAGATTCTGGACCGAGAAAAGGACAGTAGTGGGACAGTAGTTGACATCGGAGAAAAGTCTGCAGAGTAGACTACGCTGTTTTACCGGTATCGGTGTTCTGTCTGGATAGTGGCACTGCGACGAGATAGGCAAGTCCCCCCTCCCGCTTTTTTAAAAGGAAATTTACGCAAAAATATTTAGAGATGAAAGGACATTAGGCCTCCACTTGACTCCCAGAAGTTTCGGAACAAAAAAATGAGATTTTTACGCACATAAGCTTGTATACCAGAGAGTGGAAATGAGAGCGAGAATGAGAAGAAGTTGGCAAAAGGTTAACATTTGGGAAAGCCGGGGGAAGGGCATATGGAAATTCTTCGTACTGCTCTCACAAATATTTTAAGTCTGAAATTGTTCCTAAACGAGAATTTAAAAGTGTTAAAATGTGGGGCGCTTGGGCGGCTCAGTCGGTTAAGCATGCGACTCTTGGTTTTGACTCAGGGGATCTGAGGGTCCAGAGATGGGGTCCTCCGTGGGGATCCACCTGGGCGTGAAGCCTGCTTGAGATTGTCTCTCTCCCTCTCCCTTTGTTCTTGCCTCAGCGCTCTCCCTTGCTTGTGCAAGCACACGCTCCCTCTCTCTCTTGAAAAAAAAAACTACGTGTATGAGCATTGTTTCACGACACGGTTTCTCTTCCCATTTATCTCATGTGATTGATTTATCCTGCAGGTCCACCCTGGGAGGTAGGTACCATTTATTTCCCCCATTTTACAGATGAGAAAACGGAGGCTAGGCAAGATGTAGTAACTTGCCCAAGTCACAGGGCTCGTAAAGGGCCGCGCTGAGATTTGATCACGGGTAGTCACACTCTTACACATCCATGTTTAAACACAAACATTTAGGGACTAACTCTTAGGTGCTGAGGACTGTGTGCACAATGGTTTACCAGATTCACGCTACAGCTCTGCAGGAGGCACCATCATCCTGCCTCTATGAATGGGAATACGGCTAACGGTGGGGTTCACGAACTGTCAGTTCAGGTCCTCCGGAGGCCCAAGGGCATTTTGGAGTCTGGGTCCAGCCTGGGAGCCCTCCGCAGAGTACTGGGATCCTGGCCCAGCCCAGTCCCCTCCTCCTTGAGGAACAATGATCTATCTGTCACAGCCACAGGCTCCGTCTTGCAAATCTGGGGAGCCAGGTGCTGGTTCGGCAGCAGCATGCTCTGGCATGGATCGGAAGCCGCACTGGTCACTGTGGCTGGGAAATCCCGAGGCTCCTGGGTGAAATCCTACAGAGCTTGCCCGCATCTGCCGGGGCCCTGGACCCACCCGCAGTGGCCATGAGCTGTGGCAGGGCCCCCTCTTCCCTGGGAGCCTTTGCTCTGCGGTCCTGGGCTGTGGACCTAGGGCCTTGTCAAGAGTCTGCAGGATTTGCCCGTGGCCTCTAGGCCTGTCTCCCTCTGTGAGGGGTGGCCGTGGATTGCTCTGCTCACAATTTTGGCAAGGCAGCTGGATCATGAGTTAGGTATAAAAATATTCAGGGGAAGACAGTGACTCACAATTGGGGAATTCGAGGGGACACACATGATGTCGCGTGGTTTCGGCACAAAAGCTGAGGGCCCGCTGTGGTATGAAAGAACGGGGTCCACGGAGGGAGCCCCCGGGGAGGGACGGTGAATTCCTGCACGCAAGCCGGAGGTGCCGCTTTGGTAATTTCTTAGATGAAAAATATGTCTGACGTCCCTAGATGCGGGTCTTGGAATGCACAAATTCATCAGTTTCCGGAACAGAATCCGAGGCTGTTGATGCCGGCTAGAGCCCACAGATCATGTAGTTCAGTGCTCACACCTTGGCCAAGGCAACTGAGGCAGAGGAAACGCCACAAGTCCTGACTCCCAGCCCGTGCTTCTTTACACCGAGCCCTTTGTGCCTGGCCTCTCCTCCAAAGCCTTCCCCAGTGCTGGCTGGCCTGCATCCCCCAAGCTGTTTTGCATTAGAATTCCCCTAGGCTGGTGGTTCTTCCATTTTTATAACCCACAGTGAGAAATATATTCTACATCATGACCGAGTACACACACAAACACACAGAGAATGGGTCAGCCATAGTCAGGCGCCCAGCAGGAAAACGAATTTTTCCCAACGGTCGAGATCAAGAGGCGCTAGTGAGGGGCTGCTTGCAGAGGCTCGGCTGGGTTCTGAAAGCAAGCACTGGGCGTTGAGGCACGGCGGACGCTAGCAGCAGTGGAAGCCGTTACCACCCCTAGGTCCGATGGGGCAGGATGAGGAATAGTGTTACCGGAGCTCAGCCGGCGCCGATCCTGGCCGAAGCCCGAGCCCGGGGAATTGCAACCCTTCTTGGCGGCAGTGTGCACGGCCAGCAGAGAGAGGGAGGAAACACCCAGCCTCTCGCTGCTTCGGCCTGTGATCTCAGACAGGGCTACCCACGGGCCCAACTCAATAAGCAAAAAGGGCAAGGAGATATGTTGGAAGGGGTCAGCTTGCTGGGCCCAGAGCAAAGCAAGGAAGGACAGGAAGACACTCATGCCCACACAGACACCAATAGCCCAGGTGGCCCCTTGGGAGTACAAGGGAGAGGGTGCGCCCTCTAGGGAGACACAGCCGGGTCGGCACCCAGCCCGGCACAAAGGAGGGCAGCCTCGTGCACACTGGAGAGGGTGCCCTTTCTTCCCGGGGGTGCATCTTATGTCAGAATGTGGGGCTGGCGAGTGAAGGCTGGGCTGGGGCGTGAAAGCCACCTGTCGACCATGGCCTGTGGCCATGCACACCCAGGTGTGCAAGCGAAATAAAGTGTCTGCAAATTACACCTTGCTGCTTGCACTGCACTGAACTATCTTATTCCCATGCCATCATGCCATGTTGCACTGTGCCATTCTGTTCCATTCTGTTCCAGAAGGTGGGTCATGATGCTCCTGGAGCCCAGTAACCAGGTGTGGCCTTGTTTTCAGGGCACAGAGTGGACTTCAACTGGGCACTGCTCAGCGGGAGGGCCAGTCTTCTCAGTGGGGAGCCTAGGCTGCCTGCAGGGGTGGGCAGGGTGTGCGGTATTTCTGTGGCTTTGGTCTTAGAAGGATTCAATATCATGTATGAACATTGGCTAGGTGAGCCAACCTTTTTAACCTTTAATGTCCTCTTCTGTACAATGGGCATAAGGGTTACCCAGCTTGGGTTTATGTGAGCATTGAATGAAATGACATGAGGTCAGTACCATTTAAGGTCCGTACACATGCTCAAAAAATATCACGGCACTTATTATCATTGTGATTATGGCTCCTAGGGACTCTTATTTTTTGCGAAGAGTCACCTCCCCCCCTGGGAACGCCAGGCGGTGGCGTGTTTCTCATGCAGATGCTGATAACTCGGGGGTTGCCAGGTCTGGATGAAGAGTTGGCTGCCAGCTGCTGCTTTCCTAAACTGTGAATGAAATCTCCAAGGATCAGCTTCTAGGCGCCACGGGACCCTGGGAAGACGGGTGAGGCTCCATATAGTCACTGGACACACACATACAGCATCCTTCTGTTTACCCAGAATCTGGACTGAAAAGTCTGAACATTCAGATTTTTTTTTTTTTCTGCCCTTTGCTTTTATGAGAGAGAGACACACAGAGATAAAGCAGCTGAGAACAGGGATTCGTGCAAGAGAGCAATTTCCTGGGCAGATCTTAGATCTGAGTACAGACTCCGCTCCCCATCATAGCCCCTCTGCACGGATGATCGCCATACAGGGCGCTGTGGCCTTCCCCTGCCTGGCACAGAGCAGCCCCATCGCTGCACAGCATGGACAAAATCTTCTGTCACCAGAGACACCCTTGAGAGAGGACAGTGGACCACCTTTTCCATACACTTTGCTTGGCCCGGTTTGGCTTTTAAGGTCTCACCTTAGGACTCCTCTTCTGGGAAGCCCTCCGGGCCAGTGCGTCCCAGCCCCTGTGCACCCTGGATAACCACGCTAACCTCCCTCAGAGATGGCCCTCCCACAACTTTATGGATACTCCCCGTATGCTCATGTGATCCCTGGATGAGACTATGGCCTACTTGGGGGCACAGCCTGTCTGACTCATCTCCGTGACCCCCGTCCCAAGGAGGGAGCTTCCCCTGTGGAGAGCGTTCACTCCACTCTTGGTGGAATGAATGGAGTGAAAAGCAGTCAGAGAGCTTTTGAACTTCATGTCATTTTCCCCATTTGCGGTACGCTGACTACACTTGGAGGAGGCTACTTTTTAAATTAAAACCAAATGCAAACCCAGATCACATCCCTCCCACCCAAATGTGGTGTTTTGTGTAAGTAGAACATCAGTCAAAGTAACTTGGGAGATGAAAAAAAAATCAGGCCCTTCTTTTCATGGTTAGCATCTTAGCTTAGTGTTTCTGGATTTTTCTTCTTATGGTGACTCCCAGGCCACTGGGATTCCCTCCCTCCCTCCCTCTCCTCCCAAATAAAAATAGCTTTGTTCTCATCACCAAAGCCAAATATACTTATCAGAAGAAAACCAGACTACACACACACACACAAAAAACAACAACAAGGAAGAAAGTTAAAATTACCTCTGAACCTGCCCTACCTTCAGATTTGAGTAGGCTCTTCCAGACTGTTCTTAGCATTTATAAACACATACACATCTTGGAAAATAAATCTGGTCCTCATTTACACAGTTACACTTTGTGACCTGTTTTTGTCATTTAGCATCCCACTGGGACAGGTTTCCGTGTCAATAAATACAATTCTGAGTCGTGGCATCATTTTTAAAGGCTCCTTTATGTTCTATTCCATTGCATGGCTTTAGTGCTCAGCCTCTCATGATTGGACACACCGGCTGTTTCCTCTCTCTTTGCTACCGGAACCAGCCCTTGCTTGGGACACAACCAAGGTCACGTACCCCCAGATCTGGGTGGAGGATGATACTTTGTGTCCTACGGGAGGCTTGGCAATAAGATGGACTGCTTGCTCCTCTGCTGCAAACACTAATTAGTGTGGAGACAGCCTTAGAAAGAGTGTTTTTCTCTTTTGCCAAGATGATAGGCAACTTTACCAGAAGGAAGAAGAAGCCCTTTGGAGGGACGCTGGGTGTTTTTCCAAGTTGCCGAGGGAAATACTCACGGCCCTCTCTAGGTCAGCGAGTTCAGGGAGGAGAGTATTTTCCCAACGGCCATCACGCCCGTCTTAGGGGCTGAAGCCTTCTCTCCACCAGTACACAGATGCGTGTTTTACTCTCAGGCATGACAACCTACTAGGGAAATACAGACAGAAAGCCCCAGAGAGCTCAATAAAACGAAATAAACATGCCTATGTCTAGAAGGTGAGAATTAAGACCAACACCCCAAAATCTTCTATTGATGTCCCTTCTTTTCATGATAAAGCGTTTTACTCCAACAGACAAAGTGTTGTACTCAACAGCCTGTAACCAAACGCCGGAGCGTGCTCCGTGATACAAAGGCACGGAAATTTGTGAGCTTCAAGAAAAATCCTGGTGATATAACTTGATTGTGTTGACAAATTAACCTAATGAGAATAGTTTCCCACTCCGAATTCATTAAGCAGAAATGTGCAAAGTAGGTATTTGCAGCCTGTTAACCCTTAATTGGCTCAACACTGAAAACACTTAATTGTGACCTGTGTCACTGAAATCCCTGATGTAGTTAACCGCCGTTAGACTTACAAAATTATACATTTTAAATGATGATCTTTAATTAAAAATTATTTGGGATTATCTTTAGCCTGTGCTTGAAACTGAGCAGCGCTGGGACATTCCAGGAAATGGTGGTAGGCAAATTGTTTGGGGAGTGACGATTTTGCTCATAATCCAATTTCTTCATATAGGAAATACGGAAGGAAGGCATAGGAAGTTTTGAAACATGCTTCACATGTTGCACTGTGGTGTGACGGCCAGTGCTGGACCCAAAGAGGAAAGGCTGTGCTCCAGCACTGCTGTGTGACCTTGGATAGATCATTTGTTGTCTCTGGGACCCAAGTTCATGATCAGTAAAATGATGAGGGACTCGATCTGGTTGGATCTGGAAAATTCTGGAGCACGCAGGACAGAGATGCAAGTAAGGATTTTAACCCACCCATTGGCTCGAATAAAAATCAGGGGACAACCGATAAGCTTCTCACTGAAAGGATCAATGAACAAAGGGGCCAGAGATGCTAAAATGTGCCATGGAAACGTAAACGAAAGGGAACACCAAAAAAGGCGGGGTTCCTGACACATCTGCCTTCGGATGTCGCTCACAGACATCTAATTGTCTTCCTCCTTCCTTGCTGGTCCCAGTAGGTGAGGAGAAAACTTTCCATCCTACAATAAACCCTACGTTGCAAAGGAAATACTCTTCCTGAGTTGAAAAAAAAAAAAATTACATTCTGGAGTTGTGCTAACCTTCTTTACACCTTCTATATCTTGCACCACCCATTTCAGTGCGCAAATACAAATTATAGTAGCATCTTTGGGCTCCCTGGTGACCCTTCATCATGTACACAATTTTAATGATCTATATTCTAAGGTGGTTGAACAGTGGTCTCCCCCAAGAGACCCGGAAGTCTCTGAGGCGTGTGTTCACAAAACACAGCTGGTGGCAGGCCTTGAAACCTCAGTGGGGTGAACGTGGAGCAGGTGGGGGAAGCGAGGAGGCTGACACGGTGACCATGTCCACACTACTTGTCCTGCCCCTTCAGCAACATGGCGGCCCCCGGCACGAACCATGATAAAGGCGGATGTTGGGAAGAGGGTGAGTATGAAGGACAGGAGTGGGGCTAAAATGCCAGAAATCTCAGTCCAAGGGAACTTGGGCACTGCGTTGCTGTTGTTCTAATGATAGAACAAGAGCAAGGACTGCCAGCTCTCTGTAGACGTTGACCCGATGGTAGGTCGGCTCAACTTCACCCAATGGTGCTGAATGTCCCTTATGTCCAAGGCTCCATGCCGGGACCTATGGGCCCATGTCGGAAGGCAATGGAGCCTCCATCCACTTTCTCCTTCTTACACCCCTCTCCCCCAAGCCAGCAGGCCCAGTGTAAGCAGACCAAAGCTGCTCACTAGCCAGCTCTGATGCTGTGGCTGACCCATTCTCCCTGGGGCTCTAAGCTCGTGAGCCTCTACTGTCTGGGCTTGGCTTCATCCCGGATTGCTGTTCTTGTCAGTGGGGTGGACTCCACGGCTCTTGGGCTCACTGTGCTTGGACCAGACTGTTTTTCTAAACCTCCTTGTATCTGGGGCAAGCGCTGGGGCTGCGGGTGAGAGGAAACCGGCCCCCACCCCCACCCCCACCACAGGGTTTCCTTGGGGCTGGGTCCCTCTCCCTTCCCAGTGAAGGCATGAGACAGGACACCATGAGGTATCAGTAGGGGGACACAAAGCATGGCCCCTGACCGCATGGGCTTCTAAGCTGGTGGGGGAAGCCTCATGATGCCCATGAGCCACGGGGTGGCATGGCTCCCGTAAGGAGTCTGACTGAAGAAAGTCAGAAGGGACCCTTTTGCAAAACTCAGTGGACCCTTCACCCTCATCCCCCTCTTCCTGATAAGACTCTGTATAACCAAGTAAAACAGATAAAAGTTAAAGGCAGAGCATCTCTGGTTGAAGTGAGGATAGAAGTCTCCAGAGAACATTCAAAAAATTATCATCCACACTATACACGCATGCGACCTAAAAAAATTAGGACATGAAAAGATTGAGCTAAAAACTATTAACCTTCTATGTCTAGGCCTGCCTCTTTTGCACCCTTTCCACAGGTAACCACAGTTCTAAGTTGCTGGGTATTCTTTTAGACCCCTTCCCCATGCTTGTGCATAGATCCCTGTTTAGGTACTTAATATTGCCTGGAGTGTGTTTTTTATCAAAATTATCACCTGTATACACCTGGTTTATTCTTTTTAACTGCTATGTAGGATCCCACTATATGGGGATGCCTGGGTGGCTCAGTCAGTTAAGTCTGCCTTTGGCTCATGTTCCCAGGGTTCTGGGATCGAGTCCTGCATTGGGCTCCCGGCTCAGTGGGGAGCTTGCTTCTCCCTCTGCCTACCGCTCCCACTGCCTGTGCGTTGTCTCTCTCTGACAAATAAATAAGTAAAAATCTTTATTAAAAAAATGATTCCACTCTATGGACACTCCCCATTTTACAGAGCAGTCCTCCTATCAATGGGCATGTAAGTGATTTTCCATTTTTTTCATGCTCCCAGACCAAGCTTGTGCATGCATTTTTAGGCATAGTTAAGAAAGTAAGAGAGCTTCTTTTGCTGAGGAGAATTTTTCCGACACCTGGGAAATCATCACGCTAGGGACTTGGGTTGGCGGAGTGGCAGGGGTGGGACAGGGGAGGAGAGGAGGGGACAGCTTCCGAGAAGGTCTGGGCTTCCGCCAGGCTCTGAAAGGTGAACCAAGGCTTTCCATCGATGGACAGAAGGGAGGTGAGAGGATGTGGGGTGGGAAGAAGCAGATGGCATGGCTGAAGGGGCTGACCCAGAGGGCAAAGGACACTGGGGTCCGGCACCGAGGGAGGGTCCATGCGGGCATGGGAGGGTGTGCTTCCTGGGGAACAGGCGTGGACCAAAGGCTGGCTTTTTATTAGGCACCTCGGTTTATTCCTGCCTTAAAATACCTGGGAGGGAGGTGATCCTGGGATCTACTCTTCCTCTTCTCCCTGCCCCCTCCCAGAATGCAGGCTTCCCTCTTCCTCTCGCCAGCGTGTTGCACTCAGCTGTCATTCCTGCACAGCAGAAGGGAATGGCCAGCAGCCAGCCTCACTGGGCTCCCAAGGAGTTGGAGGGCAGGGGCCAGGCCTCTCCATGTACTCACAGGACTCGCAGGACATTTGGAGGAGAACGGTGCAGACAGTAGCCTCCGGGTGATGAGGTTAGTCTCTGCTCTCAGGACACCCCCCACATCAGTCTGTCCTGTCCCATCAGCTAGCCCTGAATTCCCATGAGGATTCCCTGAAGGCCACTTGAACTTCAGGAGCTCATGGCTCCTTGGGACTGTCCCAGGCCATGCACCCTTTCTGACGTCACCATGTCCATAGTGGTGTGCGAACTGCCTTGCCTACCTTGTGAACTTCTCGCCCCTTTTCCTGGTTAGTGATCTTGAAGGTACAGATTCTTCTGGAATCAAGGAGGGGGGAGTTGTGTGCTTTGGCTGTAACAGGTACCAGCAAGTTCACTGGTCCATCACTGCCAAGTACTTAAGACAATGGCTTTGCCAAAAGCAGTGACATAAAAGAGAGTAACATTCCATCCAATTAGCATGTAGCTCTGAATGCAAAGCCCTCTGGTGTCCTCTGTGCTCCTCTGTCACATTGGCTGATTCTTCCTGGCATTAAGGAGGGTGGAGTTGATACCAAACGTTCAGCTGACAATGGAAGGGACTAGCCTGCAGTGAAAATGGTGGGAACTAGCTTTGGGGTCTCTGGGATGGAGGGATCTCAGAGCAAGGACAGGTCTGGGGGCATCTGGGGTCCAAGGAGGCTGAGACATTCTCTATCTGATGAAAAATGCCTCCATGGAAGTTGGCTGTGGCCTGGGGCTGAGATCTACGAGTTCTTACAATGTGCTTATGGGGAAAGGGATGGATGGGTGGGTATTGGGGTTTCTTCCCATTGCCAAGAATGGATATAAGGCAGAGCACTGAAGTCCATTTAGAGCCTGGTGGGGAGTTCCTGGCGGAGTACTGAGCTATCTATCCCATGGCCTCAGAAGACTAGGGAATTTTGTTTTGGGGAAGAAGTCTGCCTCTTTAGCAGATTCATTAGGATTTGTGTATGTCTCTGGATTATGAAATGCAGACGGAAGCCAGTGCCCCTGCCCACGCCTTGTGCTTGCCTCTGCATCTGTGACTGCAGGACCCTGTCTTGGGAATGTGGAAGTCTCAGGGAGTGTGACGTCACATGTTCATGGCAAAAAGGAACAGGTGGGCAAGAAGGCTTGCCCAGCAAGTCAAGAATCTATGGTGGGAGGCAATTGCAAATGATGCCTTGTTTTTTTTTTCTTTTTACTGTCTCATTTTCTTCTTACTTACTAGGTTGAAACACCCCCCATCCTTTTTCCTTTCTTGAGAGAAAACTGTTCCTTCTATTCTCAAACCATTAGGTTTGAGTAGATTTACATCAGTCCCTGATCCAGGGTGAGAACATGAATCAGGCCTGAGCATTCAGAGCACTCCACTCTCCAATGGCCGTGGTGAATTGTTCAGGGATGGGGCAGGTGACCTGAGCCCAGCTGATGAGGCTGAATCCAGAGGTTTTTCTTGATAATATTGGAAATAAGGCACATTTCTACTACTAGCATTTAAGCCTGGAATTATTAGCAGTCATGTGGGGAAGCCTGTCTGAAATACTGTCATCAGAGAGGAAAAAAATGTTTAGGGATGGAAAGAGACAGATTTATTATAATAATGTTTGAGTATCTAGATTCAGCCATGCCTGAAGGCCACTCAAACTATCAGTCATATGAGCCTACAAATACCTCATTCCCTCTTTCCTGACTTGTGTTTATGTCCCTGGCCCGAAGGATACCATCTAACTCAAGGTCTTACAGGCAGACTAATCCAACCGCTTCTACTTGAATGCTTCTCTGGATGTGGATCTCATTCTTCGCCGAGTCAGGAAGACCTAGATTTAAAGCAATACTCTTTCAGATGCATGGATTTATGGGTATCTCTTCTGGAAGAAATCTGTAAATGCTTCCAGTTCCTGACTGTCCTTTCTGTTATTCCTTTCTGCCACATTCAATCTTGATTGTATTGCCAAATGCTCTGACCAGGACCTGACGATGCCTGAAGTAGAATGGTTAGCCGTTAGCTGCCCATCTTGGAAAGGCAAGTAATGGTGGGGAGCTCAACACTATCCAATCCCCAAAGTGGAGCTGGGAGCTCATGGTCAACTAAATTGTGTGCATGAAGCTATGGCACCACCAAACCACCTGCCTATTTACTTTGCCATCTTTTTTTTTGGGGGGGGGCGTCCAATAATGAAATTTTGTTCTTCAGAGCTAGGACTTGGTTACATCCCAGCCTGCCTTTTCCTTTATTGGTACATCGCATGTGGAGACCCACTCTCTGCGGGTGCCTGGAGCTTGCCGTTGATGTGGTTGGTGGAGTCAGACAGCAGGAGCTAGTTGAGCTCTTCCTTAGGAGGAACGAGTCTGTGAAAAGTCTAGAAAAGTCTGTGAAACCTGCCAGAGGGTGCAGGGATACAGATGCGCCCCCAGAGCACAACAGAAGAAGCGGGGCAGCCAGTCAGGCCCAGGCCCCAGCAGCCTCTGTGCCCACAGCGGGGAGGCAAAGCTGAGTTATGGGATTCCCCAGCCAAGACCACGGAATGTACTGACTCCCGATGCACAACAGAACCGGAAAGTTCAGGGCGTAGACCTGGCTTCCTCTAGGGTTTAAGCGTCCCTAGGACTTGTCTTTCTCTCTCTTGTCTCTCTCTGCTTCCCCCACTGCTGTCTTCATTCTCGATTCTCAACGTAAGCCTTGGTTTACACCTTCCCGGTGTCCAGCCGTCCCCAAGACCCAGCCCTCCTTCTCCCTCATCTTGCATAATCTCTGGAACAAGCTCTGATTGGCAGAGTGCGGTCACGTGCCCTTCCCAATCAGGAACTAGGGCTTGGACATGGAGCACTCTGATTGGCCAGCCATCCAGGAAGTAGACGGGGCCCCTACACCGACGGCCCTATCAGAATCAAGTGGGGTTGGTGACTTGAGTGGGAGGGACGCGGAGTGGACCCGAGAGTGAGAGCTTCTCAGCCGGCTCGGTAGCAGGCTCCTCTCCCCGCGTCTGCTCTGTCGGCTTGGTGCCGGCTGCTCGCAACTGGTGGATTAGAAAACTGCAGTGGGTTGGCAGGGTCTGCAGGGTATAGGTGCAGGGGACACGTGCTTCGCTTTTTTGCTGCCTCTGAGCTTCTAGAGACTAGAAACTACACCCCAGCCTCGTCTGGAGAAAGTTTCTATTTGCGCATCAGCGTTGCGGATGCCGCAATCCCAGGGCTCGTCCGTCATTAACTTGCTCCCAGCCTCTTCCCTCATCCCATTTCCCCGCTTCGCGGGAGTGTTTCCTTCCCATCAAGGGCCTCGGCTTGGGCTGCGGGAGGAAGTCCGAGACGCTGCAGCCGAGGACCCCCTCATCCCGTAGTGCACTTCCGAGGTCCTCCAATACTCCCCCTCTTGGGAGGAGGGGCTGCTCTGGGGCCAGGATCTTCCTTCTTGCCTTCCATCCTGGAAGAGAAAAGGGAGCAGAGTTCCGAGGCAGTGTGGCCTTGTTCCTCCGAGCTGATTCTCTTCCCCCCCCCCCCCCCCACCTCCGGCACCCTGGCTGGCGAAGGGCAAAAGCCGGTGACGTGGACACCTGGGTTTGAGAGCCCTCTCTGACCCGATGAGTGGGGGCCCTTGACACATTCTCTGTGCGCAGTTTCCCCTTTCCTAAAACAAGGGGTCAGTACTTTCCAGCCTTCTCCAGCCCAGACATTCTCCGTCTGCTGGCAACTCGAGCATTGAGAATGAGATCCATTAGTAGCACCTGTTTACTTCTCATGGTGGCTTCTCACCCATGGCAGGGAAGGGGGTTCCTTCCAGTCACACACGTGCACACACACACACACACACACACACCCCCATAGATTGTTTGTTTTTACAAAGACAACTTTTAGGAACAAAGAAGATTTGGACCCATGTGGTCTAGATGCACTTGAAGTCCATTTGCTTCCCCCTCACAGGGTGATAGGTTAACTGAACCTGGTTCCTTTTCAGTGACCATGAAACATGAGTTCTAGTATCAACTCTGCCTTTTTTTTGGCTGTGTGACCTTGGGCAAATCACTTTGCTTCTCTGAACATTATATTCTTCCTCTGTAAAGCAAGAATGAGCGTGCCCAGCCTTTACTGTGCTGCTGAGATGTTCAAATGTGATAAGGGGTTTAAACATCATAAAGGGCCATACAGGAGACAGGGATGAGCTGTTATTAAAGTCTCACTCAAAACTGGCCTAAGGATGGGCCAGAAATTCCTTCAGGCCTGTTTGTACTGTGCCTTGCACGTAGCGGACACGCGGCAAATATTTGTTGAATGATTGGAATCCCAAGGGCTGCTTGAGCTGTAATACAACTAAACATTGCACTTGGGCTGTGTTATTTTATGTCCTGGCCGCAGGTTTCTGATGGGGTAGCTGCAAGGGCGGGTCGTGGGCCATAGCCAGGCTCTCTGGTACCTGTGTGGTGCCGAGGCTACTTACCAGCCTGGGCTGGGCATCTGTCCGCCAAGGTGAAAAGGTAGATTTCAACCAGCAGGCGAGGAAGGGGTGGGGCTAGTGTTTTTCTGCTCATGCTGTAGCTGTTTTCCTCTTTTCTATTGGGAATAAATTACTGTGGCGTTATAGCCCTTACAGGAGTTTCTGGAAACTCCGACTGGATGAATCCCAAAAAACAGAATTCTTTTCTGAGTTTCCAACTCCCCCAGATCCTCATTTACAAGGAAAATGGGGTCAGTCAGCTTGCCTCTGACAGACACCTGATCATCCTCCACATGGGGTCACCTCTCCTTGATCTTAGAAGTCTTTTCTTTCCCCAGTGGATTCTGAGAACATGGCTGAGAAGCTCAGACACACAGCCACCCCCTGAGTGTAAAGAGGCAGTTTGGAAACTGTGTTGCCTCCTTGACCAAAGACTCAGCCCAATCAGGATAGAGCTTGGGGCGGGCCTAAGCCATCTTGCTGCCCAGTGTCATCGCTTTGTCCTATATTCTCTGCTCCTAAGAAAATACACCAACATCCATGGGATGCTTTTATACCAGTGTAGGTGCGTGTAGCTTAATAACCTTGGTCAGTATGATGTTGTCAAATAAATTAAACCACTCCCCACATCCCCAGCCCCCATCTTAGAAAAATGTTCTGTGCAGCCAAACATCTGTAGCCCTGGACATGTAATCTCCCTCTGTTTTGTTTTGCTCCAGACAAAATGGTTGAAAAGCTGAAATTTATGTCTTCGGAATCCAAGGCATCAACCGTTGTAAATCAGCCTTTGGTGCCCAAAGGTAACAATTACCGCTCTCATTAATAGATTTCCCCAGCCTCGCTCATAAAACAACTCTGGAAATGTCTCCTGGGATGGGGTGGGGGAAGTGTGCCCTGGGATCATTACCAGTCAAGTACCCTGGGCATAGAGGGAGGCTACATCCTTCTCCCTAGGGCTCGCCTAGCGGACGTGAGAGAAAGCGTGCATAGGGGCCCCCAGACGGGGCCAGGGTGCTGTTCGCAGGAGGTGGGCATGCGGGCTGAGTGGGAGTTCCACATCTGTGCAAATCCTTCCCAGACAGGGGTTCAGAAGCACGGGGGCTTGAAGAGGAAGGAGTTGGGGGGGAGAGAGGGGGAAGAAGGCTTGCGTGTCCATTACAACAGGTGACTTTCTTCTCTTGGGGAGACCAGAGCTGGAAGGGATTTAGCGGTCATGGGGTCCACTCCTTGAGTGACTACACATGGACCTGGAGCCTGGGGACTTGCCCCAAGTCACCTGGCAAGGCGGTGGCTCAGCTGGGAGACATGATGATGAACAAAACATGGAGGCCTGCCCAGAGGGTTGAACATTATTTCTCACGTGGCTTTGGACCCTTTCCGTCTCTGGTACATAAAGTGGATTTGAACCCAGGCAATGCTTTCTTTTGTTCTGTAGGTAGAAGAGGGGTAACGACGTCTGGGGCCACCCCAGTGGCGGCCGGACAAGGGCAATCTAGGGGCTGTGCTCTGCTGGGAGGGGGCGCCGTTCGCCACCCGAGTTTGGGTACCAATGTGGGACTGTGGGACCAAAAGAGCAGACGGTTCCTTCTTGGGAATACCCCACCTTATTTTATTTTATTTTTATTTTTGGGTGGGATTCTTGGATCTCTTCTGGGATACTGGTTTGCTGAAAGAGTCCACCTGGGATTTGGATTGACAGGGCCTGCGTAAGAATCTCAAGTACTTCATTAGCTAATGAGCAAGCCGGATGGCTTGCCGGGGTCACGGGACCCGTCTGCTCCTGTCTGCAGTGGGCCCCACATTTCCTGCCCGGGACGGCACTGTGAGCGTGGGTGCCTCACTCTGCCCCGGCCTATGTCTGTGCCTGGCAGAGCTTCTGGCACATGGTAGGTGTCCCCAAAGTCCTTTTTGGGTGGATAGACAGCGAAAGGTATCTATTAGCACAAGAGAGGGACAGCCTACCCTCCTGGGTCAGTTTAATTCTTCCCCTGCAATTTGATCCCATGTTAAGTAATCAAAGGTTTCTGCTCTTACTCCTAGCACCCTTGGGTGCCCAGGCCCCATGCCTCCCGGCTCTAAACATGGTTTCCAGCTCGTAGCCGCCCCACCAGACCGACTGACAGGGATGCTGCCCCTTGTTTGCTTGTTTTAGTTGTGGTAGAATATATATAACATAGAAGTCACCATTTTGTCCATCGTCAAGTGTGCGTTTCAGTGACGTCACGCACGCTCACACTACTGTGAGTATCGTCATTCTGGCCTCCATTTACTAGCAGCGTCCTATCTCCCTCCACCCCGTCCTTGGTAACTTCTCATATTTCCTGTTTCTATGAACTTGACTGCCCTAGGTACCTCATGTAAGTGGAATCACACAATACTTGTCTTCTTGTGTCTGCATTTTTCCACTTGACATAACGTGTCTTCAAGGTCAGTTCCATGATGGGACGTGACAGAATTTCATGTGTGTTTCAGGCTCCACAAGAGTCCGTTGTTTGTCTGTGCCGTATTCTGCGGACCCATTCATCCACAAACGGAAATTTGGGTTGTTCCCACCTCTTGGCTGTTGGGAATAGTGCTGCTGTGGGCGCAGGTGTGCGAACATCTGCCCGAGTCCCCACTTCCGGTTCCTTTGGGCCATACCCCTAGAAGTGAAGTTGCTGGATCTGTGGCAATTCTATGCTTAATGTTTTCAGGAGCCAGCACACTGGTCTTTAACTTTCCTGATGGAAGGGCAGGGGTACGGGGTTGAGTCTGATGAAGCCAGCCGTGACTACACTGGGCCTTTCCCAAGTTAGGGCTGGGGGCTGTGCCTGGACCGGGATGCCAGCTGGTGCTGGGCTCCCTTGGCGGTTCAGCAGCCTCCCCTCCCACACCAGCACCATGTTCACACTAAAGCCCCAGGCAAGGAAACATTAGCCCTGCCCACTTTGGATGGAAAGAGATTGTTCTCCTTCTGACCCAACAGCTAAACCCCCCACCTCCCGCCTGTGTAAACAAAGTACAGATTTGTTCAGAAAGGCAACTTAAGTTCTAAGATGTTGTGATTCGACACATGGGCTTTGGTGCCATTTCAAATTCTGATTTAGTCTCTTACTTTGAGGCAATCTTTGAGCCTATGAGCCTCAGTGTTCCCATCTATAAAATGGGGCTGACAGCTTGTGACTCAGAGAGACATTGTATACGGAGAGTTTTGCACAGTCTTGAGCATAGCAAGATTTTGTTCTCAGAGGCCAGTGACCATCCTGTGAGTGAAGAAGGTAGAAGATGTCCCCGTTGGGTAGTTTGGCCCTGCCTAGCCTGCTTGCTCTGGGCACGGAGGGCCCTGGTGTTATACACTCCCCCCTAGGCCGTGCAGGTGTCAGGTCTGGTGGTGCTCATCGGGAACACTCGAGATAGGGGGGATTTATTATCTCTGCTTCACGGGCCATGTGACATAGCTAATCCTTAATTACACCTCATGTTAAAGGTTAGTCCACCTTTGGGATGTTTCCCAGCTTGACGATGCCTCTGGAAAATTAGCTCATTCGTAAAACAAAGTGTCCAGTTACAGACCCAGTGGCTCCCCGCCACCCCCGGCGGAGATGAGGGTCGGAGGGATTGCTGAGAAATGTCTCCAAGCTTCCCTCCTGACCCCTTGGTTACCTCTAATAGGGAGTCAAATGAATGTTTCCCTTCCAGGAAGATAGCATCGTGCCCAGAGGAAGGGCGAGTTAAAAGGGCCCTAGAAACACTGGACCATCACTCAGGTGGACAGAGGTCAGCATGGGGAAGGCACAGGGTGATGGTTCAGCTTTCCTCTGCCTCCACAGCTGGACCCCCCCCCCCCCGTGCCCACCCCTGCTGTGCTTTGCACAAACAGCAGATTTGCTGCCCAACTGTTAAGAGGTGCTGGGGCCCCGACTCTTAGTGCCCAGATGTCCTCACAGCCAAGAGCCTGCGCTCCAGAGCAGCTCGGCCAAGGCCAGATTCCGCAGGCCTTAAGGATGGGCTCCCGACAGTCGCTAATTATTGTCATTTGACAAATGTCTACTGGGCACTAACCATACCAGGTACTATTCTAGAACCTGGGGCTATACTGTAGTGGTCAAAACAGACAAAAGAAGAATGCCGACCCTCCTAGAGCTTACATTCTCATGGGGGGAGGTGCAGACAGGAAATGAGCAAAATACAGCATCATCAGGTGGCGATAAGTGCACTGGAGAGAAAGAGGAGAAGACAGAGGGAGGAAGCCCTGACTTGCAGTGCAACGCAATGTGCAACGCTTGCAGGTGGATTGTAAGCTTTGATAGGGTAGTTAGGGAAGGAAGGCCTTGCGAAAAGCTGAGACTGGAACAAAGAACCAAAACGGAGGCAAGGGCATGAGCCAGGAAAGGATGTGGGAGGAAGGGTTCTCCAGGCATCTGCCAGCTGCAGATGCAAAGGCCCTGAGGCAGTAAGATGCCTGGGTGTGTTTGAAGAAGCACAGAGGCCGTGTGGCTGGAGCAGAAAGAGCAAGGGGAAGAGCAATAGAAGACGAGGTCAGGGGAGGCAAAGATCAGGTGTGGGTCCCTGTGCCTCCAGGCCCGTGTCCAGGATTTCCTGGCCTTGACCAAGGGTGTGGCATGTCTGCACAATGTTTTAGAATAGGGATCAGCAAACTATGGCCCTTCTGCCAAATCCACCCAACCGCCTGCTTTTGTAAATAAAATTTGGCTGGAACACAGTCACACCCATTCATTTACATGTCATCCCGGGCTGCAGTCAAGCTACAAGGTCAGAGTTGTGCAGTTGTGACCATGACCTGATGAACTGAGAATCCTGAAATATTCGCTATCTGGCCCTTTACAGGAAGAGCTTGTTGACTCCTGTGTTAGAGCTTTGGAGTGAGACCACATTGGTTCAAACCTCTGCTCAAGTTTATTGTCTGAAGACCCTGGCCTAGTTAACTACTCTGGGCTTCATCCTCTCATCTCTGAAGTGCTGGTAATACCGACCTTCCAGGGTTTCGTGAGATTGCATTAAACAACTAATCTGAAACATGCAGCCCCTGATAGGTCCAGATATTGTGTTAGGAGGCTGTAGCGGTGCTCAGTCCTAGACTCAAAGGCATAAGATCTTGGCCAAAGTCTTCATTAGTCTTAGTCTCAGTCTCCCTGTCTGTGAAGTGGGGGTAATTATGAAGCTACAAGGAGAAAATGGTGCGTGGCTTGTAAGAAAGTGCACATTAAATGAAGTTTGCTGCTTTTTAATGTCACCAGCCTTATTTTACATCATGTCCTATGTGCCACAGTATCTGCAAGTTCTCCAGGATCTGGGAGAAAAATCCAGCATCTGTCTCTACCTCCGTGTGCCACTGCCAGGCCTCCTGCTCCCGGCACCTACTGCCAATAACAAGGCCTAGAGGGGGTGGGTATTCGAAGACCTCCCCTCCCACAGCTTGGCCTCTGGCCTAAACCCCACTGCTACCCTAGAGGGCATCACCCCATTTAGAATGATTGTATTTGCAGATAATCTTTATTTACTATCAGAGGATCCACAACGTGGGAGATAGTCATGGGTTTCTATTACGCTGCCGCTGTAACTATGGCAGGGAGATGTCTATCATCGTGAGCCCAATCAGTGTATTTATTTACTAACTAGCCCCTTTGTCATCAAGTAAGAATAATAAGAGGACATTATCGAATTTTGCCCGCTGGACCCAATTTGAGCGTTTATGGATTTTTGTCGGGGGACTGAGGATGTGGTGCTAAATTGCACGAGTTTTGGGTGGGATGGAGGCCTGGGTTGGGAAAATGTTGACTTTTTTGGAGAACTTGGTCATGCCGCTTGGCTGTGATGACAATCCACTTGAGTTACATCGCATTTAAAAACAAAACACACACACACACACACACACACACACACACACACCATGGCGTGCGTCCAGTGGTTGAAATGTAGACGCCCACGTGCCTTTATACTTGCAATGTGCAACGCCTGGGCCGTGTGTGTGATGGTACAGTGAACTACCAAGCTGTGGAACTGCAAATAACATATGTCTGTCTCGAGTGCCAGAGGAAATCGTAGCAGTGTCGAGCAGGGGAAGGGCACAGATTTGTAGAGGGGGGAAGGAGTATGTGTTCGCCCGTGGTTTTTCTACGAAAGCCCCCGTGTCTCCTCACACATCATGAGCAGCCACGAAACCGAAAGGGAACACGTGCGAGACGGGGGTGGATTGATGGCTTCTTTGCGAGTTGGTTGGCTTTAGGGAGTTCTGGATTGGAAACCGAGGTCTGGCAGACTGAACTTGGACACACCTTCCCTGCCCCTCCCCATGCCGTGAGCTGCAGTTTTCTGGGTTCCCCGGGATCTGGTTCTGGAGAACGAAGCTGTGGACGTTGCCCCCACAGGTGGGGATGGGGGCCTTCTTGACTTAAAAGTGATGAAAATGAAAATCTCTAAGCCAGTTACTTTCAGTCTGTTGAGAGGATCGGCTGAGACTCAGGGACCCCTACGATCACATTTCCCTTCTGGGTGGGATGCTATTTTTAAGGCTTGGTTACCACCCTCCAACTCTGGCTCCATGTGTCTCCATGTATAAATAGAAGTGACTAAATTAAAAAAGAAATAGTAGGTTGAATTCATATCTCTTAAAAAATCTTTATGAAAATGAACAACTGGTTTGACTTTATTTTCCACATTTCACATTACAGTTTTGACGTTCTCCAACACAGCCGCAGACTCAGAGCGCGGTGGTCTTTGCAAACAAAACTCAGTAGAAAGAACTGGATTCTGACATCTCCCTGGATGCTGTGATTTGTCTCTCTCGGGGAACCCCTGACAACCCAGAACCCCAATCCTGACCCTAGAACCAACTGGAAACATCCCACCACAACCCTTGGCTTGAAACCAGATCCCCAGGATTTTAACACACACGCCCGGCAAGCCACTTGGGCCTAATTCCTTTCATCTACAGGACAGACATAATACTCTTGTTAGCGGCCGGGGCCAGCAGAGGATGGGTTTAACTGGGGAGACACCCAGAGCGGGACTTGGGGGAGCTGGTGACATGAAATAGAATCCAATGGTCACTCAGCTGTGGTTTTCTACTTCTTCCTCACCTTTCAAGTGAAGTGTGGTCACACCTGGTTTTCCTGCTCTGCTTTACCTTCTGTTCAGGGTGACTTCGATGTACCCAGGATGCTGAGCCCGAGAACTTGAGGTGGGGGCTCAGTGCCCCTAGACGGAGCATCTCCCAGGGGCTGGCACTCGACACCAGATGCCTCCCTTTGGTTTGCTTTTTACTTTTCACAAGAACCTCCAAGAGGAGCCATTGCTGGTCCCATTTCACAGATTGGGAGACTGACAAGCAGCTGCTCCTTTGACACCAATTGCAACTTAAGCATAACACCCTAGTAGCTTGAGAAATATTTTCTAACTAACCAGAGAGAAATGATGCAGCTGTGTGCAGAGAAGGATGGGGAAGGTATGTACCTTCAAGAACCGGGATCTGGGGAGAGAAGTGCCAGATCCTTCCACGTCCTGCGTGACAGGTTGAGTAGTACCCCCTCCAAAATATGAGTCTACACGGGATATGAGCTTCTTGGGAAATCGGGTTCTCACAGATGTAATTAGTTAAGGATCTCAAGAGGAAATCATCCTAGATTTTGTATGAGCCCTAAATCCAATGACTAGTGTCCTCACCATGTGAAGACAGGGGCAGGAACTGGAGCAATGTAGCTACGAGACGGGATGCCAGGAGCCACCAGAAACTGGGAGAAACAAAGGAGGGGTCTCTTCTAGAGTCTTTGGAGAGAGTAGACCCTGCTGACACCTTGATTTTGGACTTTGGGCTTCCAGAACTGTGAGGGAATCAATTCCTATTTGAAGCGACCAAGTTCATGACAATGTTTATGGCAGTCCTAGCTAGCTGTGTACATTGGGTCACCAGAAATAAGGGCAGGCAGGAGCTAATGCTAAATACACAAAAGCAAGATTTGGATCTGTGAAGGAAAATGTTATGTCTCTTCCGTGAAACAAAACAATAGACAGAACCTCCCTTATTCTTTCCCTGGAGCACGCCTGAGAGATGGGACCCACAGTCTGCAGAGGAGTGAGGCGTGAGACGCAGGGAATGATGTAAGATGCTAGGATTTCTTGCTTGGGTAAGCAGTATTTTCAGCTGTGGATCTTGCTTTCACGCTTACACTGTTGCTGAAATAAGAGGCAGGTCCGAGGGAGTTCGAGCACGCTGGCAATGTCTCCGGTGAAGGGAGAGCGAATCTGGCTGATGTTTCTATTGGGAAGGCAGGAAGAGGGTGGTTTGAGGAATGGGTGATGGAAAAACTGTGCAGGGTGACCGGGTGACATCACTGATCACTTAGTGATCCTGGGGTGTGGGAAGTATGAGGTCGGCTGGTTGAGCATCTCTTTGGGGTTGGGGGGGGACTCTGATAGAAGTCCTTGAGATTGGGGCCACAGTTGGGGACCTCTGAGCCCCACAGGTGGGAAGGCAGGGGGTAACTGGTGGTCTTGTGGGAACCCAGAGGCCCAGGAAGTGTCGATGCCAAATGGGAGGCTAAATTTTGACGAGGACAAATGATGTGATAGATGAGGGAGGGCGAGCCAAGAGCAAATTACAGCCGTTCAGCTGGGAGATGATTACAGCACAGACCAGAATCTTGGCAACAGGCATCCATGTGCGAAGGCAGGCGTGTGTGTTACTGCATTTTTCTTAAAACGGAGATTAAAATCTAACAATTACAAACATTTATTAATGTCCCCGAAGGAGCTGAAAGGATCATCTATACCCCAAAGAACACCCAAATTCCTAACCTGGGGCCAGGGGTTGGCTGGGATGACTTACCCTCAGGAGATGGCGGTCGGTCCTGGGGAGCGCAGGGACCTGCTGGTGTGGGAGGAGGTAGGAGAGGACTTCCTGGAGCGGAGGGCCCCTTGGCCCTGTCTCCACGCAGCACAGCAAAGACCACATGCTTGCGTCCATCTCTCTGCTGCTGTCCGGGGAGCTTGTCTTCCATCAGGCTCTCAATCTGTGTCCAAATCACAGGGGTTGATGATTATTCAAGTTGATGAAATGCAAATGTGATTAATAATGAAATGGCAGCCCCCACCCCTCATATTGGAGGGAAATGTGTAGGGCAGTGGTTCGTAGCCTGAGCACTGGAGGTCAAAGCTGAGCCCAAATCCTGCCTCGAGCTGTGTGACTGAGATGATTAGATTAGCACGCAGCCATCTCATCTGTTAAAGAAGTGGGTTCTAGAACCACTAGAGGCAAGAATTAAATGGCATGATATGTGAAAGCACAGTGCCTGGCATCCAGGAAACCTTGAATGAGTGTGAGATGCTGTCCTCAGGTGCCCTTCCTCTGCATGCTGCTTAGGAACAGGGGCGGTAGGCATGCATCCTGGACTTGTCCAGGAGGAAACTAAGCCTTGGAGAACTTGAATAATTTGCCCCAAGTTCCACATCTGGTGAGCGGCAGAGACAAGATTTGAACTCATGACTGTGAGCCCCCAACTGAGCCAAGATTTGAACTCGTGACCCTGAGCATCCAACTGTTCTACTTCCCTGGTTCTGGGTATGAGATGACCTTGGCTCAGATCAAATCGAGGGGTCAAGCAACACTGCACACCCCCATCCCTCTCCCAGGTGAGTGGCCTCACCGTCCCAAAGGCACCATGGAAGGGCCACACATCCAGGTGAAAAGACCTTCTCCGTCTGGCTGCTTCTCTCTGTCTCCTGGTTTCTGGGCTTACTCTTTAATATCAACTAACATTTGAATGTTAATGACACACAGTAGTAGGTATATCCAGCACACGGGTGCACGCGCGCACACACACACACACACACACACGTGCACACCCCTCACATCCCATGCCTGCCTCATCGCTCCTGGTTTTGACAAGCTCTGCCAAGAATTTTGTCGAGTTCCCTGGAGGGGCACATGTCCAGGATGCAGAGGGGACCGAAGGTGGCTTGTGAGGGCTGTGAGATGACAAAACTCCCAGACCCAGAAGTTTTGGCAAGAAGGAGACCCTCCCTCCTTTCTCCATTGTAGGGTCCCCAGGTCAGTTAGCCTCTCCCTGCTCTATTGTTTTCTGCGTGGGGGTGGCTGTATTGTTCCAGAACTCTCTGTTTGTCCGCATGGTCCACTTTCTGGGGCATCCACACCATGATCTATATTGGGTTTCATGGCTTCTAGTCAGTGTATGTATCTCTTGTACTAATGAGGTATATTTAGGTCCTTTCCAGTTGGGGTCAATTAGGAATAATGCTGCAGTGAACGTCCTTGTATTTTGGAGCACACGTGGATACGTGTTGGTTGAGTATATACCCAGGAGTAGAACTGCTTGATTTTAAGGTTATATGTATGTTCAACTATAGAAATTCCTGCCACTTTCCCCACTGTACTTGTACCAATTTATATTCCCATTGGTAGCGTAGGAGAGAAAGTTCCAGTTGCTCCACATCCTTCTCAAGACTTCGTATTATCTTTTCTTAAACTCTTCTGGTGGGTATGTAATGGTGTATTGGTGTGATTCTGATAAGCATTTCCACAGTTATCAATGCTGAACATTTTTAAAAAAAGAACTTCAGTTTTTCTACATTAAATTTAATTTTTTAAAGATCTTATTTTATTTATTTTATTATTTTTTAAAAAAGCACTTTATTATTTACTTGTTTGTTTGGAGAGAGAGGCATGTGCACATGCACGAGGATGGGGGCAGAGGAAGAGGGATACTCAGCACAGAGCCCGATGTGGGGCTCAGTCTCACAAGCTGGAGGTCATGACCTGAGCAGAAATCAAGAGCTGGACGCTTAACTGACTGAGCCACCCAACCAGCCACTGAGCAAAGATAAGATGGTTTATTTTTAAGCAATCTCTACACCCAACATGGAGTTCGAACCCACAACTCGGAGATCAAGAGCCATGTGTTACTGAGCCAGCCAGGCACATTTTCTCTTAAATGTTGGTCATTTTTTGGTGAAGTGCTCTTTTAAATCTTTTGACCTTTTTCTATTGAGTTACTGATATTTTTCTTATTGAGTTCTAGGAGTTACATATTTTGGATGTGAGTTCCTTAGGATTGCTTTCTCATTTTCTTCACGAGTCTTTGTTTAACAGAAGGTCTTATATTTTTTTGAGTAAGTTAGCTACAAGTTAATAGATGCTAACAATGATATAAGACCATGAATTACCTTAAGAGTTATTTCCTTTTGAATATTACTTTCTACTTCTAAAAGTTTTGATTTTTTTAATTGTTGAGAAATTTTCAATTTTAACCAAATCCAATTTCTCAAATATTTCCCTTATGATGATGACTTTTTATATCTAGGTAAGAAACTTTTGCCTATCCTAAGGCTATGAGGATATTCTCTTATGTTATCTTCTAGAAGCGTCATTGTTTAACTTGCACATTTAGGTCTATATTTTATTTGGGATCAGCCTGTATGTATGGCGTGAGGCTGGAGTTTCCGTTAGCTTCTTTTCTATGCCGATGTCCAGTCTGGCCGTCTTTCCTCTGAGCATTTCGGATGCACCTTTATTGTAAACAAGGTGGCCATATATGTGGTCATCTATTTCTGAACGCTGTCGTGTTGGCTTCGTAAATACTTCCGGGATGGTGGTAAATGGCCTGGGCCTCACCCTGTTCCCAAAGAAGAGGGAGGTGCTGCTGAGCTTTTCTGAGGAGATTCTGGGCTTTCTTTGCTGAATCACTTGGTCTGTCTCTGCCCTTTTCTGACTTCTCATAGATACAACTAATTGGCTGACAAAATGATCAAAATAGCAAATTCTTACATAACACGGACCATCTGCCAGGCCCTGTTCTAAATAAATAGGCTTTAACCCATGTAATAGTTACACAAACTCATGATGTAGTTGCTCTTATTGTCCCCATTTTCCCAATGACAAAACTGGGGCACCCCAGAAGTGGTATGTGTCAGAGCTGGAATTTGAAGGTGGAAATTCAGCTTTGGAGTTCTTGTCCTTAAGGGCATCATGAGGCTCTCTCTCAGCCAATGGCGGGAAGTGGAACGGTGAGGACAGTCACCTTGATCTAGGAGAAAAGGCTTACGAGTTCTTTTCTTGGCTTCCAGATCTACTAGATGGGAGATTTGGGACACATTGATCAGTCTCTAGTTTGCTCCAAAATGATACTTTTACCTTTGACATTTTATAGTGTCATCTATCTGGAAGACTCCAAAAGGGTCGTGGAGTTTTGGGAGATTCGACAATTGTACAGTGGTGACCGAGGCTGAGGCACAGAATGAGGAGGAGCTCACAGCAAGCTGGGAGTGGGGTGGGGAGCGGTAGGGGGCCGAGGGGGCCGAGGAGAGGGTGAGTAACAGGAGGGAGTGGGCCCAGCCCTCCAACCTTGTCCTTTCCCATCTGCTATTCCCCATCCTGGGCCTTCTAATCCAGCGTCTCAAGTTACCTGCTGGAGGAGGGGATGATTCCTAGATGCTAAGTTCTCTAACTGACCCTCCCTTCAGGGAATTAATTTGAGAGTGTTCTTATTTATTCCCAAGGCCATGGTTCCTGTGTGAGCCTCCTGGGAGGCAGTTTCTCTGCCCACAGCTGGCTAATGATCACCCACCGTGTCCGTTTGTTGGTGAAAATCACACCAGGCTCTTCCATGTAGACACTGATGGTCCATGGGTTGGGGGCAGTTGGATGACTCTGGAGGCCCTGGCAGCCTGAGGTTGGGGCCTGGGAACAGCCTTTTATCATTAACTCCTGGATAGGAACATTGGTGGGGAGTTGGGGGGAATGGTTAAAAAATAACTTAGAAATGTCACATAAGTAATCTATACTATTTTCTGAAGTATTTAGAAAATTCAGATACATGAGAAGACAGAAAAAAACAAAAAGTCCCCTGTAATCCCTTAATCCAGAAATAAACACAATAATCATTTTTGGAGTGATTCTCTTTAGAGGATTTTTGGATCTTTCTGCCTCTCTCTTTGTAGATGTCTATGTATAATATGTTCAGATATAAATATATAATATACACATATACATTTACCTTTCTTATAAAAATAAATTCCACTCTTCTGGAGCTAGATTTTTAAATTTCATGATTTATCCTAAGCGATTCACTCATTGTATTTCTCATCTTTCATAGCTGCCTGATCAGGCATACAAGGTAGTTTCTCATGGTTACCCTTATACACTAGGAATATCTTTGGTTATGCCTTCTTCTTTTTTTCTATTAACATCTAATGTATTATTTGCCCCCAGGGGTACAGGTCTGTGAATCGTCAGTCTTACACATTTCATAGCACATACCCTCCCCAGTGTCCCTAACCCTAACACCCTCTTCTTACCCTCCCACCCCCTGGCAACCCTTAGTTTGTTTTGTGAGATTAAGAGTCTCTTATGATTTGTCTCTCTCCGATCCTACCTTGTTTCATTTTTTCCCTCCCTAACCCCCACTACCTTTCAAAGGAGAAAAGGCTTACGAGTTCTTTTCTTGGCTTCCAGACCTACTAGATGGGAGATTTGGGACACATTGATCAATCTCTTTCAAATTCCTCATATCAGAGAGATCATATGATAATTGCCTTTCTCTGGTTGACTTCTTTCGCTCAGCATAATACCCTCTAGTTCCATCCACATCATTGCAAATGGCAAGTTTGGTTTTTTTTCCATGGCATATATATGTATGTATATATATATATATATATATATATATATGTACATATATATATATATGTCAACAGATGAATGGATAAAGAAGATATGATAGATATATATCCATCTTATCTTCTTTATCCATTCATCTGTTGAAGGACATCATCTAGGTTCTTTCCATGGTTTGGCTATTGTGGACATTGCTGCTATAAACATTTTGGTGCACGTGCTCCTTCGGATCACTACATTTGTATCTTTAGGGTAAATATCCAGTAGTGCAATTACTGGGTCGTAGGGTAGCTCTATTTTCAACTTTTTGAGGAACCTCCATGCTGTTTTCCAGAGTGGCTGCACCGGTTTGCATTCACACCAACAGCGTAGGAGGGTTCCCCTTTCTCCGCATCCTCACCAACATCTGTTGTTTCCTGACTTGTTAATTTTAGCCCTTCTGACTGGTGTGAGGTGGTATCTCACTGTGGTTTTGGTTTGTATTTCCTTGATACTGATTGATGTTGAGCAGTTTTTCATGACTCTGTTGGCCATCTGCATGTCTTCTTTGCAGAGATGTCTGTTCATGTCTTCTGCCCATTTCTTGATTGGATTATTTGTTCTTTGGGTGTTGAGTTTGATAAGTTCTTTTAGGTTTTGGATACTAGCCCTTTATCTGATATGTCATTTGTGAATATCTTCTCCCAATATGTCAGTTGTCTTTTGGTTTTGTTGACTGTTTCCTTTGTTGTGCAAAAGCTTTTGATCTTGATGAAGTCCCAGTAGTTCATTTTTGCCCTACCTTCCCTTGCTTTTGGCCATATTTCTAGGAAGAAGTTGCTGTGGCTGAGGTTGAAGAGTTTGCCCAGGTTCTCCTCAAGGATTTTGATGGATTCCTGTCTCACATTAAGGTCTTTCATCTATTTTGAGTCTTTTTTTGTGTGTGGTGTAAGGAAATGGTCCAGTTTCATTTTTCTGCATGTGGCTGTCCAATTTTCACAACACCGTTTGTTGAAGTGACTGTCTTTTTTCCATTGGACATTCTTTCCTGCTTTGTCAAAGATTAATTGACCATAGAGCTAAAGGTCCATTTCTGGGCTCTCTATTCTGTTCCATTGATCAATGTGTTTGTTTTTGTGCCATACTGTATTGATGATTACAGTTTTGTAATAGAGCTTGAAGTCTGGAATTGTGATGTCACCAACTTTGGATTTCTTTTTCAACATGCCTCTGGCTATTCAGGGTCCTTTCTGATTCCATATAAATTTTAGAATTATTTGTTCCATTTCTTTGAAAAAAATAAAGATGGTATTTTGATAGGGATTGCATTAAATGTGTAGATTGCTTTAGGTAGCATAGACATTTTCACAATATTTGATCTTCCAATCCATGAGCATGGAATATTTCCCCATTTCTTTGTGTCTTCCTCAATTTCTTTCATGAGTACTTTATAGTTTTCTGAGTATAGATTCTTGGCCTCTTTGGTTAGGTTTATTCCTAGGTATCATATGGTTTTGGGTGCAACAGTAAATGGGAATGACTCCTTAATTTCTCTTTTTTCTATCTTGCTGTTGGTGTATAGAAATGCAGTTAATTTCTGTGCATTGGTTTTATATCCTGACACTTTACTGAATTCCTGTATGAGGTCTAGCAGTTTTGGAGTGGAGTCTTTTGGGTTTTCCACATAAAGTATCATATCATCTGCAAAGAGTGAGAGTTTGACTTCTTTTTTGTTGATTCAGATGCCTTTTATTTCTTTTTGTAGTCTTATTGCTGAGGCTAGAACTTCTAGAACTATTATGAATAACAGTGATGATAGCGGACAACCCTGCCATGTTCCTGACCTTACGGGAAAAGCTGTCAGTTTTTCTCCATTGAGAATGATATTCACTGTGTGTTTTTCGTAGATGGTTTTTATAATACTGAGGTATGTACCCTCTATCCCTACATTTCAAAGAATTTTGATCAAGAAATGATGCTGTACTTTGTCAAATGATTTTTCAGCATCTATTGAGAGTATCATATGGTTCTTGTTATTTTTTTAATTAATGTTTTGTATCACATTGATTGATTTGCGGATGTTGAACCAACCTTGCAGCCCAGGAATAAATCCTACTTGGTCGTGATGAATAACTCTTTTAATGTACTGTTGGATCCTATTGGCTAGTATTTTAGTGAGAATTTTTGCATCTGTGTTCATCAAGGATATTGGTCTGTAATTCTCTTTTTGATGGGGTCTTTGTCTGGTTTTGGGATCAAGGTAATGCTGGCTTCATAAAAAGAGTTTCAAAGTCTTCCTTCCATTTCTATTTTTTGGAGCAGTTTCAGGAGAAAAGATATTAATTCTTCTTTAAATGCTTGGTAAAATTCTTCTGGGAAGCAGTCTGGCCCTGGGATCTTTTTTGTTGGGAGATTTTTGATGGCTGCTTCGATCTCTTTATTGGTTATGGGTCTATTCGGGTTTTCTATTTCTCCCTGGTTCAGTTTTAGTAGTTTATATGTCTCTAGGAATGTATCCATTTCTTCCAGATTGTCATATTTGCTGGTGTATTGTTGTTCATAGTGTGTTCTTATAATTGTTTGTATTCCTTTGGTATTTATTGTGATTGCTCCTCTTTCACTCATGATTTTATTAATTTGGGTTCATTCTCTTTTCTTTTTGATAAATCTGGCCAGGGGTTTATCAAGCTTATTAATTTTTTTCAAAGAACCAGTTCCTAGTTTCATTGATTTGTTCAACTGTTCTTCTGGTTTCTATTTCATTGATTTCAGTTTGATTAAAGTGTAGACTTTCTTTGCTGTTCTTTCCCCAGATCCTCTAGGTGTAGGGTTAAGTTGTGTACTTGAGACCTTTCTTGTTTCTTGAGAAAGGTTTGTATTGCTATATACTTTCTTCTCAGGACCACCTTTTCTGTGTCCCAAAAATTTTGAACAGTTGTGTTTTCATTTTCATTTGTTTTTGTGATTTTTAAAAATTCTTCTTTAATTTCCTGGTAGACCCATTCGTTCTTTAGTAGGATGCTCTTTAACCTCCATGTATTTGAGTTCTTTCCAAATTTCCAATTGTGATTGAGTTCCAGCTTTAGAGCATTGTGGTCTGAAATATGCAGGGAATGATCCTAATCGTTTGGTACTGGTTGAGACCTGATTTGTGACCCAGGGTGTGATCTATTCTGACGAATGTTCCATGTGCACTGGAGAAAAATGTGTATTCTGTTGTTTTGGCATGGAATGTTCTAAATACATCTGTGATGGCCATCTGGTTCAGTCTCTCATTTAAAGCCTTTATTTCCTTATAGATCTTTTGCTTAGATGATCTGTCCATTTCAGTGAGGGGATATTAAAGTCCCCTACTATTATTGTATTATTGTTGATGTGTTTCTTTGATTTTGTTATTAATTGGTTTATATAGTTGGCTGCTCCCATGTTAGGGGCATAGGTATTTAAAATTGTTAGATCTCCTATTAGAAATCCCTAGGCCCAGCTCCTCCTCTGCTGGAGGAGCACCCTCGGCCCAGGCTCCACATGCTGGGACTGGGAGCAGGTCATCTGGACCTTCTGGCCTCATGCTTCCCTGCCTGTGCTATGGGTAGTGGCTGGCCTTCCAGGCTGATCCAAGGAGACCCAGTGCAGACCTTTTAAGTATGATATACTGTCCTTCCTCATCTCTTATTCTAGTCTTTGGCTTAAAATCTAATTTATCTGATATGAGGATTGTCACCCCAGCTTTCTTTTTATGTCCATTAGCACGAAAAAATTGTTTTACACCACCTCGCTTTAAATCTGGAGGTGACTTTGGGTCTAAAATGAGTTTCCTTTTTTTTTTTTTTTTGAAGATTTTATTTATTTATTTGACAGAGAGAGAGAGAGCGAGAGCTCACAACTAGGCAGAGAGGCAGGCAAAGTCAGAGAGGGAAGCAGGCTCCCTGCTGAGCAGAGAGCCCAATGTTGGGCTCAATCCCAGGACCCTGAGATCATGACCTGAGCTAAAGGCAGAGGCTTAACCCTCTGAGCCATCCAGGCACCCCTAAAATGAGTTTCTTGTAGATAGCATATCAATGGGTCTTTTTTTTTTTTTTTTAATCCATTCTGATATCCTGTGTCTTTGATTGGGGCACTTAGCCCATTTACATTCAAGGTAACTATTGAAAGATATGAATTTAGAGCCATTGTATTGCCTGTAAGGGGATTGTTATTATATACTGTTTGTTCCTTTCTGGTCTGTTACTTTTAGGCTCTCTCTTTGCTTAAAGGACCCCTTTCAATATTTCCTGTAGGGCTGGTTTGGTGTTGCAAATTCTTTTAGTTTTTGTTTGTCCTGGAAGCTTTTTATCTCTCCTTCTATTTTCAATGAAAGCCTCGCTGGATATAGTATTCTTTATGGCATATTTTTCTTGTTTAGTTTTCTGAATATATCCTGACAGCCCTTTCTGGTCTGCCAGGGCTCTGTGGATAGGTCTGCTGCCAGTCTAATATATCTATCATTGTATGTTACAGACCTCTTGTCCCTAGCTGCTTTCAGGATTTTCTTTGTCGCTGACATTTGTAAGTTTTACTATTAGATGACAGAGTGTTGATCTATTTTTATTGATTTTGAGGGGAATTCTCTGTGCCTCCTGGATTTTGATGCCTGTTCCCTTGGCCAAATTAGGGAAATTCTCTGCTATACTTTGCTCCAATATACCTTCTGCTCCCCTCTCCCTTTCTTCTTCTTCCGGGATCCAAATTATTCTAAGATTATTTCATCTTATGGTATCACTTATCTCTTGAATTCTCCCTCATGGTCCAGAAGTTGTTTGTCTCTCTTTTGCTCAGCTTCTTTATTCTCCATCATTTGGTCTTCTATATCACTAATTCTCTCTTCTGCCTCACTTATCCCAGTGGTCCGAGCCTCCATTTTTTTTTCTTATAAAGATTTATTTATTTATTTATTTGATAGACAGAGAGAGATCACAAGGTAGAATGCAGGCAGAGAGAGAGGGGAAAGCAGGCTCCCCGCTGAGCAGAGAGCCCGATGTGGGGCTCGGTCCCAGGACCCTGAGATCATGACCTGAGCTGAAGGCAGAGGCTTAAACCACTGAGCCACCCAGGTGCCCCCGAGCCTCCATTTTTGATTGCACCTCATTAATAGCTTTTTTAATTTCAACTTGGTTAGATTTTAGTTCTTTTGTTTCTCCAGAAAGGGCTTTTATTTCTCCAGAAAGGAATTCTCTACTATCTTTCATGCTTTTTTTCAAACCCTGCTAGCACCCTGATAATCATCATTCTAAATTCTAGTTCTGACATATTACTAGTGTCTGTATTGATTGGGTTCCTAGCTATTGGTACTGCCTCTTGTTCTTTTTTCTGTGGTGAGTTTTTCTGCCTTGTCATTTTATCCAGATAAGAATATATGAATGAGAGAATGAAATACTAAAAGGGTGGCAAAGACCCCAGAAAAATATATGCTAACCAAATCAGGAGAGACCCAAAACTGGGGGGATTTGAAAGGGGGAAAATGAGGGGGGGAGAGAAAGGCTGGTGAATAGAACAGAGACCCACACTTGATTTTGGGTGTATTTTGGTCTGTTAGAAGAAACTACCTCAGGGCACCTGGGTGGCTCAGTGGGTTAAAGCCTCTGCCTTTGGCTTAGGTCATGATCCCAGGGTCTTGAGATCAAGCCCCACATTGTGTGCTCTGCTCAACAGGGAGCCTGCTTCCTCCTCTCTCTCTCTGCCTGCCTCTCTGCCTATTTGTGATCTCTGTCAAATAAATAAATAAATAAATAAATAAATAAATCCTTTAAAAAATCTTGACTAAAAATTTAAAAAGAAAGAAAAACAACCTCACAAAATTTTAAAAGGAGAAAAAATTATATATATATATAAAATAAGGGTGAACGTGATGAAGAGATGGAATATGACTGTAAAAACAAAAATTAAAACAGATTCTAAAAAAGGAATTGAGGAGATTAAGAATTGTTGAAAAGAGAAAAAAAAGAGGCAAAATGTGACCAGGCTGAATACTAGAATGAAGCCATGTACTAGATTTAGGGTATATTTTGATCTGTTAGAACAAACTGTATTCCAAAATTTTAAAAGAAAAAAAAAAACCCTATATGTACACAAAAAATAAGGTTAAATACAATGAAGGGTTAAAATATGACTATAACAATGAAAACTAAAAAACATTTTTAAAAAGTATTGATATAAAATAGTTGAAAAATGTTAAGATAGGAAAGAGGAAAAATTAAAAAAAAATAGAATAAGAAAAAATAAAATTAAAAAAATTTAACTTTGAAAGACTAAGAGGATCATGGGGAAAAAGCCATGAATTCCATGTGTTGCTTTCCCCTAGCTCTGGAATTCTACAGTTCTCCTTGAATAGTGAATTTGGTCTTGGCTGGATGTTCTTGCTGATCTTCTGGGGGAGGGCCCTGTTGCAGTGATTCTCAAATGTCTTTGCGCGAGGTGGAACTGTACTGCTCTTGCCAGAGGCCAGGCTAAGGAATCTGCTTGGGTTCGCTCTGGAGCTTTTGTTTCCTGAATGCTTTCCGTATGGCTTTGGAGGATGGGAATGAAGATGGCGGCCTCCCAATCTCCAGCCTGGAAGAGCCAAGAGCTTGGGTCCCACTTCTCAGTGTGCTCTCAGAGAAAAGCAGTCAATCACTCCTGTCTCCCTGGTCTCTGGCTGCACTCTGAGCTCCCCCAGCCAGCATTTCTATCTCTGACACACAGTCCTGTTGGGAGTCTCCAAACCCAGCAGATTCCTGCTGTGCATTCCTGCACCACTCCTCCTGGAGGAGGAAGGTGAGTCTCCTCAGATCTGCCACTTGTGGGGTCCCTGCTTGAAGAGTAGTGGCCTGACTGTGCCATGGATCTCAGTTTAAGGTAACCCTAAGCTGAGAATTCACTTCTCAGCTCGGTCTGTGTAGCTGGCTTCCCCACTCAATACCTGGGGGCTCCGCTACACTAGACAACACTGGTCTTTTTTGTGTCCCTGCAGGTTCTGAAGCCATACTGTCCCTGTGAGGGTTCCCCACCCCCACTGCCCCTTAGCCCTTGGAGCAATGTCCCTCAGTGGAGCAGACTTCTAAGAGTTCTGTTTTTAGCTCCATTGCTGTACTTCTTGCCTGGACACCCACCCAGCCCTGCCCGGGGTCTATCTTACCATTGCTTCAGATTCACTTCTCCACAGGTCCTTCCTTCCAGAAAGTGGTCGCTTTTCTGTTCCTAGAATTGCTGCTTTTCTTCTCTTCTCTCTCCGGTTGAGTTTGTAGGTGTTCAGATGGTTTGATAACTATGTAGTTGAACTCCTGTGACCTGATGATATTTTGGTTTCCTACTCTTCCGCCATCCTGCTCCTCTGTTCATGCATTCTTGTACAAACTTCTCATTACTTCCTTAGGAAATTGTTGAAAATATCAGAATGAATATTGATTCACTGATGCTTGAAAGACATTTAAGTCCTTCAGACTGTCCTCAGCATTACTAATAAACATTTACATAGTACATAAATTTTATGTTAAATTTAATTTTCTGTTAAGTAGCCTTGTATAAATATTTAAATAATTTTATTGTTGAATGGCTTATATATTCCCGACTCTCTTGCTATGTTATCTCACTTAATTTTGCATTGAGGCATATAGTTACTAAGTCCATTTGTTCCCATTTTATAGCTAAGGCAACTGGGGCCTTAAAAGGTTAAAATGACTTCCCCAGGTCCACCTGACAAGAACAGGGACAGGGAGCAGATGTGGGTTGCTGCCCCTCTGCTGGGGTTCCGGCTCTCAGACACTGTGGACAGGAGACTGGCACTCACTGAGGCACTGGTCATGGTCATCTGCCAAGGGAGAAATGGGACTGGATGAGGAGAGGTGTGCTGGGGCCTTCCGCACAGCCTCCTGGAGCTGAACCTTGAGGGAGGGGGACAGAAGAGCCAAGGCAGCACTCTAGTTGGGGGGGGGCACATCCTGAGTGAGGGGTGAAGTCAAGGAAACCGACACTTTTCCCTGCAACTTGCTCACGTCCCTGTGCTGAGATCAGCTTACCAGAGTCCTGTTCTAGCACCTTCGCCAGACACTGACAGCGAGTGTGCAGTGTCACAGGCAACAGGAGTAATAATGGAAATTTAATTTTCCATTAAGTAGCCTTATATATATTTAAATAATTTCATTATAGAGCTAGAAATGTTTTTGGATTTCTCCTTTTTCCCTCAGAATGATCATAGCCTTTCACCCGATTATAAGAAAGATATCTCTGCGATGGTAAAAAATAAAATTTTTCACCATACAGACAAGTGTAAAGATAAAAGCAAAGGAAAACAGAACCGCCCCACCCTGAGATAAGTACTCTAGCGTCCTGGCTTCCAGACTCTCTCTACACCCAGAGACTCATGGGGGATTTGCCTTTATGGGGTTACATAAATGGGATCTGGCCAGACACACTCTTCTATTGCCTGTTTTCCCACTCAGCCATCTTTCTTGGACAACATCCCCATCATTACGTATGGATTTCCATCATTATTTTTATTTATTTTTATAGTCTCACAGTAATTTAAAATGGTCAAATTTCCTATGCATAAAATGTTCATGAAAGTGCACAGAAATCGGGGGTTTGACTTTCAAATGACAGTCCTTGAGCTCCTCCAAATGACATGGGCTTTGAAAGCCAAGGTGGCCCATGATCAGGGGTCTTCCTGTTTTTATCTGTGATGTTTACTTTTTATTATGCAAAATTTTTAACTACCTCGAAGGAGAGAAGTTAGTACAAGGAATCCTCAGTTACCCAACCCCAGGGTTCAACACTTCTCAAGATTTTGCCACATTTGCTTTGCCTATCCCTTATTTATTTTATTTTTTTCTTTTGTGGAAATATTTTAAGACAAATCCTGTTATCTCATCATTTTACCCCTGCATCCTTCAGTGTGCATTGGTTTTAAAAAAAAAAAAAGTGACAGAGATTTTCTTATGCAGAGTAACGGCAGTACCGCACCTAATGGAAGGGACCTTGGCTCCCTGGGGTCATCCGGTCTATCAGCAGGTTTCTCTGGTGGGCCCCACATGTCCTTTTATTTATTACTATTTTTAAAATTATTAACACATAATGTATTTTTATGGTTGTTTTGTGGGAACCAGGAACCAAACCAGAAGAATATTTTTCATTTGGTGGGTTGTTTGAGAAACTTGTTTTCTAGAGCAAATCCCAAATAATACTAACTCACAGAGAGGGACAGTAAATCATGAATTTCAATTATACTTCACCCCTCCTGTTTCCATCAAGGGTAAAGTCCCAGTTTGATGTGAGGATATTTTTGGCACTCTCTGGAGAACTTCTAATGTCTCCCCTGCTGTCTCGATGGTTTCCCTTCCCAACCTCCCTGCTCCGTTCCCTCTTCCCTGCCTTTCTTACTTTTTAAGTAACCAGCCCTCAAGCTCACACCCTTAAGCAGGCAATCTTATCTAGCCAGATTTTAATAACATGATTTTGTTTGCATTGTGATTCCTAGTACTCTTATTTTCTATTGATGCTAACAGACACTCATATTCTATTTAGGGCAATATACTCTTCCTCCCCCCCCCTTTTTTTTTTAAAGATTTATTTCTTTATTTTAGGGAGCAAGGGAGCATGGGGGGATGGGCAAGGACAGAGGGAGAGGGAGAGTAGTTCCTGAGCAGACTCTGCGCTGAGCGTGGAACCCAACACGGGGCTCGATCATGACTTGAGCGAAAATAAAGAGTTGGACACTGAACTGACTGAGCCACCCAGGCTCCCGTCTTTCTTTCTTTTTAAAAGAAAATGCATGTACTTGAGTAAAATGAGTGAATCTGTTTGTAGAAAAGCCATGGCATGGTTGATGTCCCAATACTACAACCCTTGGGGAAAGTGGTTTGAGGATAGAAGAGGCTGTGTTTGCTCATCGGCTTCTGTAGGGCCCTTCGAGTGTTTCCCAAGATTTCCCCTCCAAACCCAGCATTGTCATGAATAATCTTATGCACACGTCTCTGTGCCCCATCTGATTTTTTTCTTAGGTTATACGTTGTAGAAGCAGCATTGCGGACTTGAAAGGATCTGAATATCTTAAAAAGCCATGGATTCCTCATCAGAGGATCTGGTACTCAATCTTACACTTTGTCTCTGGTTTTATGTTTTGGGGGCTTGGGGTTCTATTGGGAGCAGCCACAATTCTGCCCTGATAGCCTCAGGCTCCCCCGTACTTTTCCTCTGTGTCCCCAGGCTGCAATAGTGGAGTTTTGCCTCTACTTTTCACAGTGTTTCTGTCTCATCTTTTTTGCTAAGTATTTGGTTTTCATTCTCCTAGCCATTTTTAGTTTGTTCCTTCTCAAATACAGGGGGCTGGGAAATGGGTGAGTAGCGAAGAGGCTGGGAGGGAGGGTCTGATGGGACAAACAGGAGGGAAGCTCCTTCCGTCCTGTCTGTCCACTTTCTCTGCACTCTGCCTGGCTTCCTATCTCCAGGCTGTTTGGAAGGTGGCTGCTGATGACGGCAGTGGGGGTTATTGCTGCTTATAGCAGATGAAGCAACATACCAGGGCACTGCGGGTCCCTTGCACCCCCAGAACGAGTTTTCAGGATATGGTGTGGATTTGCTAACCTCCTCCCTCCATCCGCCTGGCATTTTGATGTAGATGGAGGCAACAGTATGACTTTCAGTTGTGAAGAAGAATCTGTGGTTGAGAGAGGCCAAGTGATCTTATAAAGCCTGCGCGGCTGGCTTAGGACACAGCTGCACTAGAATCCAGGTCTCAGCAGCAAATCGGGTAATTTGTGCACTCGATCCTCTTAATCAGCTCCGTGCCGGGCCAGGTGCACCTGGAGGTACTGAGCAGCAAGGGACTGCCAGAGGAGGGTAAGAGGTCCCCAGCAGCGGAGAGCCAGCATATCCGGCCACTTGCCCAGCCGGAGCATGGACAGGATCCAGGGTGTTGGACAGGCAGATTCAGGGGAGTTCGGCTGCTTGGGGTGAGGCTCTTACATGGTTCGTGATGTTCTCGTCCTAACGGACAGCTGGGCAGGAGTGGGGGCCAAGAACGCTAAGTCCTCATTACTCTTCAGTCTCCTGGCCGTGGAGAGAGGAGCAGAGCAGCAAGAGCCCCTGAGCTGGGTTCTGGAGCCTTCCTTCATGGCTGTGTGCCCTGGGCCAGGAAACACCCCATCTCTGAGCCTCAGCTGGAAAGACGGGCTTGGACCCCAACCTGGAGCAATCCTGGGGAGGCCAACCTCTCTCTGCACCTCTCCGGGTTTCTCAGTAATACAAAAGAGCTCTCTGGTTTCGTGGATGTTGTTGTTTTTGTTAAATCCTTAAGACGTAATTAGAAGTGTCCCAATGCAAACATGTTTCTAAATAAGCAAGCAAAATGATTGTCCTACTCTCACCTCCACTGCATCTCCGTGCTCGGTCCAAGGAACATCAAGGAACGCGCATTGACATTAACCAGTTCCTTGGAGACCTCCTTGCATCTTACCTCCTCCCCTCCACTGCACTTTATCCATGCCACTTCCTCAGTTTCCCTCTTGGCCCCTGCACAGTTGCCTCACCTCCTCACTGGCCTCCTGACCCTCAGCCTCCCACCCTGCATGGGGCCCTCCCCTGTGTGCTCGTTGACTTCCCCCTGCCAGCAGAGAAAGCTCCTTCTGTCCCTTGTCATCTTGGAGCCATTAGATGCATCCTTCAGGACTCTGCTCAGATGTCATGTCCTCAGGGAAGCCTCCAGCAAGCACCCTGCCCAAGCAGATGAAGCACTTCTGTGTTCCCTTAGCAGCCAGCTGCTGCTAAGCTTCATCATGGCACTCCTCCCGGTCTGGGTTCTTGCTCAAGCTGGGGCCTCGCAGGGCCTGGGATTTCAAAATCATCCAATGGCAGGCACTCCAGGTCTCTCCAGACTGACCTCAGCAAATTATCCTTGAGCAAATGGATGAGTTTCCTCTACAAGCAGGACTGGGTACAGGACTTGTGACCTTGCCATGGTGGGTACAGGACTTGTGACCTTGCCACGGTGACCCCATGGACATGTAGACAGTACTAGATTGATGCCTAGAATTCTCTGACTGCAGCTTTTTGAACACAAACTTTAAAAGAAATCTGAAGGACGCAAAAGCAGATGCATGCCCACAGAGAGATTAGGGCAGACTCCCATCAAGCCAATTTAATGGGTTGATGACTTTTCTCTAGGACATGATTAAACAGGCCCCGAGTTTCTTCATTTTTTTTGTCAGTACCAATTCTTTCCCACGTGTGTTTTATGGTGGATATTTGCTTCATTGATTAGTTTTTTGGCACTGACAAAGTTTTACAAATAATGGCAGTTCGTTGGAATTTTCTTTTATGGATGTTATTTCTACCCGATCTGGGTTTTCTGCAGGAAGTTTTGTGATAAATTAAAAAAAAAATTAACTAACTTCTATTTTTTCAGGCAGTTTTGGGTTCACAGCAAAACTGAATGGGAAATACAGAGTTCCCATGGACCCCCATTCATACACCTGCACATCCTCCCCAGCTGTGGACATCCCACGTCACTGTGGTGCCTCTGTTACAGCTGGTGAACATGAGCTGACATGTGTCATCACCCGAAGCCCACAGTTCATATTCGGAGTCACTCTTGAGGTTGCACATTCTACGGGTTTGGATGAAAGTATAATGGCACATGTCCCCTATTGCAGTGTCGTATGGAAGAGTTCCATGGCTCTAAAACTCTTCTTTGCTCTGCTGGGTCATTGCTACTTCCCCCAAGCCCTGTGATACGGATGTTATCAGAATTATTTTAACATTCCAAATCTATAATAAATTTTAATCTGTCCCGTTGGAACAGTTACCAGTTATATTTTGTGTCAATTACTTTTACTGGTAACAATTGATTACAAATTAATTTGCATTTATATTTCAGGTTATTGATATGTGGAAACTGGGGAAGCTCCTGTTGGCTCTTCTAGGCTTCCCTAAGGGACAAGTAGCCAGCAGAAAATGTAGAAGTTGACAGTCCCTTCTCCGATTCTGCTGTCTCACTCTTTACTCTGAACAAGAGCTGGTCTCTGTCCCAACAACTCAGAGAACTGAAGCTTCTGGTCAAGGTCAAGGAGCTACTGCTGAGGTCAGAATCAGGACTCAAACCCACCAACCTGGCTCCAAAGTCTACTCTTGTTAATTGGGCTTCTGCCTGGCCTTGCAACTGTCCCAGGTGACAACCAATTCTTGTAGAGCCCCTTGGTGGAGGGTGACCATCAGTCTATCACAAATGATCGTGGATCAGACCAGATCAGCTCTGGGTTGGGAGAGGCATGGCGTGTAGGGGAAGCCTCTCAGAAGCTAGAGACTGGTTCTAGACCCAGTATTCTAATCAACCATTGGTGTGACCTGATGCAAATCATTGGCCTTCTCTGACTCTTGGTTTCCTTATTTGTAGGATTCATTCACCTGGTGAATATTTATCAGACACATATTATGTGCCAGATGGTTATAGGCTACAAGGATACAGACATGACCAAAACACAGAGCTTGACCCCACAGAGCTGACTCTGGACAAAATGGTCTCTAAATCCTCTGAGCTCATGTTTCTATGGGAGAAGGGAAGGTGGCATTGGTAGGGACACAGAAGCAGTTCAAGGCCAGTCCTTGTCTGTATGTAGTTTATCATGGGGCTGTGAAGACAGGCTGCCTGACATAAAGCAAGTAGAGACATTGACCTCTCCCGACCCTGCGTGACTTTGTCCCTGGCATCCTAGAAGGCCAATCTACTTTTGAATGACCAGCTAAATCCTTATCCCTGTCTTAGTCTGGATCCCCCAGAAGGAGGCTCTGAGATTAGAAATAAAGCTGCAGGCAGTTGATGTGGGCAGTGATTCTAGGAAGCAGCAGTGGTGGAGGGGGTAGGTATGGCAGAGGAGGTAAGGAAAGCCAACTAAGAGTGTCTCCTTACAGCAGGTTATTGTTGAAGGCATCAGAACTCAGACCTGATAGAGGGTTCTGGAAGATGGCATTGAACACACCACGCTAGTGGTGAGGCAGCTGAGTTGTTTACCCATTAACTCCTAGGGAACATTGGCTGGTGGTTGCTCCTGCATCCTTTCCAAAGCACCATCCAACAGAGAGCCGTCAGGCAGAGACATCTGGGTGCTTGCATGAGGGCACTATAGGTGTGAAACAGTTATCAGGGAAAGGTAAATGCTGATATAGAATATGGGAGGCACTGCTCTAAGACCTCAGGGCCTTTGCACTTACTGCTTCCTTCATGGGAGCAGCCTTCTCCCTAGCTCTTTGAAGGACTGGCCCCTTATCCTTCAGCTCCCAGTCCAGAGTTTCTTCCTCTGACAGATCATTTCCAAATTGGGTCTCCACCCTCTAGAACTCTCCATCATATCATCTTATTTATTTATTTTTTCTCAGTGCAAGCCATAGTCAGAAATTAGTTTATGGGGGTGACTTGCTGACACAGCCAGTTAAGCCGCTGACTCTTGATTTTGGCTTAAGTCATGATCTCAGTCGTGAGATGGAAGTCTGCCTCAGGCTCCATGCTAGGTGTGGAGCCTGCTTCAGATTCTCTCTCTCTCCCACTACCTCTCTGTTCAGCCCTCCAAAAGCGTAGGTCCTCTCTCTCTCTCTAAAAAAATGAAAAAAGAAAAAAGAAAAGAAAAGAAAGGAAAAGAAAAGAAATTAGCTCATGTATTTGTTTCTTTGGAAGCACTGCCATATCTCTAGCACCTTAGAGAAGTATCTGACTTAGCCATCTACACTCCAGCTAAATACAAACATGCCTTCCCCTGCTACCCCCATGCTTACAACCTGATAAGAGCAGTAATGACTGAGTTTGGGTTCTGCAAACATGAAGATGCTTGCTCAGGTTTTCATGCACTTTGCGTAGACATTTGCTCATAACAAAAGTCTAAAATCTATAATGTCCTTGTGTCTTGGGGGATGGATGGTGCTAATGTCCCAGCAGGGGAAGGGAGGCAGTGCTTAACATTGATGAAAGTAGGTGAGCATGCAAATTCCCCAAATGATTGGGTATTTTTACTTCTGCTGTATAGTACAGATCCCCTCTGACAGCCCCCTCGTCGGTGGACAAGAGCCTAGCGAATGTCCTTCAAGATAAATCTCATGTCATCTTTTCTTGTGCAAAGAGGTTTATTCCATCCCTTCAAAAATCTGTAGGGTATCCTGCTTCTATTTTTTTAAAACTATATTTAGTTTGCTTTGAAGATGAATAAAACTGAGATGCTATTATATTCCTTCCCTACTCTGCAGAATCCAGAAATTCCTTTGCTATTAATACTCCAGAGAAACAGATTTCTTTGATTTTTTTTTTCAGTTTAGAAGATCAAAAGCTGCCAGAAATTGTTTCAAAAGAAAAATAAATCTCCGAGAGGTTGGATTTGAAATTCCAAGGGGCCATCGCCTGTGTCCACTGTTTGGGAGCCATGTAATGAGAGAGTCACTCCAACTGTGGCATCTGGCCCCTTCCTCCCTCCCCTCCCCTCCTAGGGAAGCCCCGCCTTTGCCTCTGCCATCTGCTTTCTCTTGAAAATTTTAGAATATTGGGCCTAAAATTAAATTTATTGTAAATCTGAGCAAGCAGAATCATTTCCCAAAGAGAGTGAGTAAAATAAATGACTACTAATCTCTGTAAAAACCCACTATTTCCTGGAAATGAGGACTCAGATTGTAAAAAAATTTGAAATAAGGTTCCAATTTTCTTTTTGGGTCTGAACATATACTTCAGATTTATATTTTATCATCCTTATTCTATCATAAAAGAAGTGGCCACACCAATGCTTTGCTCTGCTTCTCCCCTCTGCTTTAGGAAGGTCAACAGTTTACCTAAGCATCTCCTCATGCTTTCCTGTGTGCTTTGGGCCATTTGTGTTTTGGGTTGCAAAGAGCATCTAGGGTTCTTGCAATGCACATGGATGAAATACACATATATCTTTACTATTCAGTGTACACACCTTTTAATCTTCATTTGTTAAAAACACCCATGAGTTTATCCTGAAACCTGCTATCTTAACCCAATACTATAGGACTCGTTCTAGCTTTTCCCCTCTCCTTCTTTATAACTTTCCCCAACACGAGAGACCTGGCTCTTATTATTTAGAATACGCTTACTTAATTATTCAACTATTCTAGACACATAAAGCAGTTTTAGATTAGCTAATGCTTACTGTAATGAAAAGACAGTTCTTGTGTACAATTATTTTGTCTTTAGCCTAAAAATACCCAGGCAGCGTACTATTTGGGAAGTGATTAAGGTGAGTTCTATCTTCCTTGCTCCCTTGGTTGTGGTGATATGATTCATTTTTAATATAGTCACCTTTATTTGTTACACTTGGCCTTTCATTTAGGGCACCCTTTCCATTTTGATTTTTAGAAGTTACATCCAGTAAAATTCACTCTTTCTGGGCCACAGTTCTATGGCTTTTGACATATTCATGGAGCTATGTATCCATCACTGTAGTAGCATACAGAATAGGTTATAACCCCTGAAAATTCCTTCGTATGACCCCTTTGTAGGCAACCAGCCATGTTGTTTTCCATTTTGATACTTTTGCTTTGTCCAGAATGTCATATAAATGGAATCATACACTCTGGTACCTTTTGAACGTAACTTAGTATCACTGAGCAAGTTTATTTTAAAAATTCCTCTGTGTTGTTGTGTGTATCAATAATTTGTTTCTTTCTGTTGCAGAGTAGTATTCTATTTTATGGATGTACCACAGGTTGATTTTTTCTTCTATTTACTGCTTGAAATAATTCCGACTTATTTCATGTCTTTGACAGCTATAAATAAAGCTGTTTTAAACATTTATGTGCTGGCCTTTTGGGATGTATGTGCATAAATTTTTATTTCTCTTAGGTAAATACCTAGGTGTGGGATTGCTCAGTCACGTGTTACGTGTATGGTTAGCTTTTATGAGAAACTGACAAACTGTTTTCCACAGTGGCTGTACCTTTTGAATTTCCACCAGCAATGTAGGAAAGTTGCAGTTCTCTGCAACCTTACTAGCTACCTGGCATTGTCAGTTTTTTTGTTTTTTTTTTTTTGTTTTTTTTTTTTTTAAAGATTGATTTGTTTAGTTATTTGAGAGAGAAAGCATGAGCAGGGATGGGGGTAGAGAGAGGGAGAGGGAAAAGCAGACTCCACGCTGAGCAGGGAGGCCAACCTGGGGCTCAATCCCAGGACTCTGGGATCATGACCTGAGCCGAAGGCAGCCACTCAACCAAGTGAGCTACCCAGATACCCCAGATATTGTCAGTTTTTAATTTTTTAAATTGTAGGCATTCTAATAAATGTGTAGTGCCAACTCACTATAGTTTCTTTGCATTTCCCTAGTGACTAGAGATGCTGAGCATCTTTTCATATGCTTATTCATCATCTATATATTACCTTTGATGAGCTTTTCATTTATCTTTTGTTTATATCATTTTAATACCAATTCATATAATCTTTTGAATTTTTTTTTGTTTCCATCTTTTGCCCATTTTTAAGTGGGTTGTTTTTCTACCGTTGCATTTTGGAAGTTCTTTACATACTCAGGGTACAAATTCTCGTCAGATATATCATTTGCAAATGTTTTTCCTACTCTGTGACCAGTAAGTTCATTTCCTTAACAGCATCTTTTGCAGAGCAGAAATTTTTAATTTTGATAAAGTTCTATGTAACCTGACAGTTGCTGTCTTTTAATTGGTGTGTTTAGATCATTCACATTTAATATAATTATTGATATGTTTGTGTTAAAAATCTACCGTCTTGTTAGTTATTTCTTTTGTTTCATCTGTTCTTTTTCCTTTTTTTTTTTTTAACTGCTTTCTCTTAGGTTAATTGGACATTTTAAAATGTTAGCATTTTCTTTCCTGTTGATTTATTATTTATACCTCCTTTCAACTGTTTTAGAAGCTGCCTCGGGGTTTATAAAATGTATTTTTACCTAATCAGTATCTGACTTCAAATTGTACCATTTTGTGAATGGTATAAGGACTTCTGACAGTATTTTCCCAATTCCTCTTTCCAATTCTTTGTGCTGCATTTGTTATACATTTTACTTTTACATATTAATAAACACATAATACATTGCTACTAATTTTGCTTTAGATAGACAATTATCTTTTAGAGCAATTAAAATTAAGAAAAATAAGTTTAATTTTACCTTCTCTTTTCTATTTTCAGTGCTCTTCATTTCTTTGTTTAGATCCAAGTTTCTGTCTGATCATGTTCTTTCTGCCCAAAGAAATTTCTTTAGCTTTTTTTTAAAATTTTATTTTTTTTAGTGTAGGTGTGTTGATAATGAATTCTCTTAGTTTCTGTTTACCTAACAATGTCTTTATTCATTTAAAAAATATTTGTGCTGGGGCACCTGGCTGGCTTAGTCAGTAAAGCACATGATTCCTGCTCTCAGGATTGTTTGTCTGAATCCCATGTTGGGTGTGGAGATTACTTAAAAAATTATTTCAAAAAATCTTTAAAAAAAATATGTTAAAAGATACTTGTGCTAAGTGTAGAATTCTGGGTTGGCAGAGTTTCTTTTTTTCTTTCAGCACTTTGAAGATGTCACTCTATTATCTGCTATTTGTGTGGCTTTTGATGAGAAGTCTGCTGTAATTATTATTATTTTTCTCTACAGTTAAGGAATTTCTTCCTCTGGTTGACTTCAGAATTTTTTCTTTGAAATTCCCCCTTGCCCCACATACTTATGTAGTTTGTTTGGATTGTCTTTTGTTTTATATTTATCTTTCTTGGTGTTGTCTGGCCTTTCTGGATCTGTAGTGTGGTGTCTGTCATTAATTTTGGAAAATTCTTAGCCTTCATAATTTCTGCTTCTTCATTCTATTTTCTGCTTAGGTGTCTGGCAGGTCTGACCCAGGTAAGCAAGTGTTCCTGTTGTGTCTCTTCCTCTAGGCATCTGTTTCTTTTCAAGTTTTCAATTAGTTGACTCTCCTATGACCTCAGCCCTCTGATGAGTTCAAGAAATCTTGTATCTTTGACTTTTTTCTTCTTATAAGAGTGGGGATGATGCTCTTTTCACTTCTTTCTGTCTCTAGGTGGAAACCAAGAATCTGTAACATAATATTTAAATAATTACATGATATGTATTTTATGGATATGTTGTGCCTTGTTAAAACTATTCTCTATTATTTGGCATTTAGGTTACTTAATTTTTTTTTACTATCAGTAATGAGGCAATAAATATATTTGGACAGACATCTTTGTGTTCTTATATGAGCAGGACAAACTACTAGAAACTAGATTAAATGTGTATCTTTTGAAAACTTTTTATGAAATGTTGCCAAATTGCCTTCTAGGAAAGCAATGACAACCTATCCATCAGAAAGATGAGGGTTCATGATTACAGTTTTGGGGCTCTGGGGAGCGCTGCCTCCATGGCAGGAGCTTCTTTCCCTCGCTAACCTGACATTTGGTTGGACATGTCTAATCCTGACCCAGGATTTCCTGGTTTCTATCTCTGGCCAGCTCTCACTGTGTGAAACATCACCAGGAAGGAGGCCCGATGTGAGGCTGGATTGAATATTAAAACCAGGCTGGAACCACAGTGGGTTCTTCCAATTGCTGATGAATAGATCAGAAGAGTTTCGACATTTCCTGTCTTAGGAGTTCTAAGTCGATTCTCAGGCACAGACAAAAAACGTTTATGCAATGCTGATAGCTCCAATTGGATGTGGTGGAGATTAATTCTTGATCAAGGCAACTTCTAATTACCATGCTGGCAAATAAATAACTGAAAAAAATCTTTTAATATTTTTGGTAATGGGGGAATGTTGTGGTTTGGACCTTTAATTCCAAATTAAAATATTTAATGCTTTATAAAGCAGTTGCTATTTAAACTGCCAATAATATTTAACTTGAATTTACTCACCATTTCCTATCCTCATCCTGTATAATTTATAACACTAAGCCCTTCAATACTCCAAAATGCCAGATAAACTTTTCTCATTTGCTCTTAATTTGGTCACGCAGGATAATACCAACATCTGAAGGCTCTTTAAACTGCTTTTTAAAATGCATTCCTGTGAGCGTCACCCATGCCCCCTCTGCTCCTTGTCATCATCCATAATTATTTCCAATCCAAAGCAGCCCTTAATGCACTTATTAATCTGGCATTCTCCTCAGTGTGAAGCACATACAGCTCTATTAATTTTTAAAAACCCCCCTTTTTATAGGGGACTGCAGATGCTTGGCTATTACTGAAAAGCTATTAGAAGTTAACACCTTTCTCTCCCCAGAGACTGGCATCGTCCTAGGCCTCCAAATGCCACCCTGTGTTACATTATGAGCTGCTAAGGTAAAGTATTAGAGACTTTTTTCCTTTTTTTGCTTCAGGATTGGTAATGCTATTATTTGCTAATGGCAGAATTCTGCCTGGCCCTGAAGACTGAGGAGGATGGGTCCCAGGCTGAAGATGGCCAGATTTTCTGGCCTTCAGAGTGGTACCTGCATCTCTGGAATGCATGTATGGTTCTGGGTGAGTGAGACAGGACTGTCTTTTTGGAGAGAGAGAAAGGGACGGGGCAGGCGGTGGGGGGAATTATTCCTCTCTCCCCCCACCAAGTGGCCCTTTCCCCTTGAATGACACAGACAGGCCATTCCAGGCACCACGACATCAGAAAAGGCTGAAGTTGTTGTATAGTAACAACAACAACAAAGCAGGTTTCCTGTTTTCTCAGAAACTACAATAGGGATGCAAGCGGAGTGATGGCTCTTGGCATCCCGAGGCCTGATGATGCCTTGGGGGCCTGGGCAGGAAACAGGAGAGGATGCTAATAAATGATTTGCCATGGCCCATTTCAGGATATCAAGTGTAATGGCTTGGGGCTATGCTTCCAGGTCACCTGCTGAGAGGCAGTAGGGACAGGGCAGCCAAGCTCTCAGAAAGAGCTACTCCTTAGAAAGTGGTCACAGCCTGGGATCCCCAGTGAAGAGAGAGCTGGGGGAGGACCATCCCAGGAATCAGAGTCTCTGGATGAGTTTCCTGGGCTCCACGCTTGACCTCAAACAGGCAGAGCTGACTGCAACCGACCAGATGAACAGGATGCTTACATGGCTCCTCTCTGTCTTCCTCCGTGACTGTATTTGGGAAAACAGAAGGCCAGGAAACAATGCTGGAAATGCTGAGGGAGAGACAACGAACCATCCTGACCAAGCCCTTCCTGGGAACATCTCTGTTAGGGTGCAGACAAGCCCGGCCCCCACTCACTGAGGCTGACTTCTGACTCACGTCCCACTTCTGTTTTCCTGAAGCTTGGCCATTGGTCACATCAACCTCGCCTGTAGACAGTTTCCTTGGAGTATGTTCTATTAAAACATTCACATCTAGAATGCTGGGGAAGACATTCTTATCCTCCACTAACAGAGGAGGAAAAGGAGAATCTGAAAAGTGAGGTCACAGTCAGAATAGGCACAAGGCTCAGCCCCAGCTGGGATGCTGTTTGGATCTGTGATTATTCCACTCCAACACCCTGCCTCCATGACTTGCATGATTTAATTAGGGTCTTGAGACTTGAGAGCATAAATTGTCAGAAAACAAACCACTCTGGTTAGTTTAAGCTGGTATTACAGGTCAATGTATGGGCATCTCAACCATGATTGGTTTCCTGAAAAAACTGTTTCAAGGCCCTTTTCTAAAAGACAGTAGTAACAAGAACTTAGGAAGGAGTTAAGATGTAGGAGAGTAGTCCAAGAATAGAAATAACTCATGATAGAACTGTCCTAACGTAAACCTTCAAAACAATACTACTTTTTGTAACGTTATAAAGACAGTTTCACTGGTGCGTCTATTTTTCTGGATGCCCCAAACAGTTTTAGTTTGTTTTACCTCAACATGGCATTGCTTATAATTTAAAACCCCTGTTCAACTAATTTTGAAGAGTGTAGATTAACTATGATGATACTAAGCATAACAATAATGATACCCTCAGCAGTTGTTGTACATTGAACACCACTCACATGCACCCATTATTTCCATTTTGGGCTCTGAGAGGTAAATTAACTCTCCCCAAGCTCCAGGGCACAAATTGAAAGGACTCAGATGCTTCAATTCATTTTTGATACATGTTGTATTGTTGCAAACTTTATGTACTTATTTTTTGAGGAAAGTAACCTGATAATAGCTATTAAGAATCATGATGCATATACATTTGACCCTGAAATGCTCCTTGGAATCTATCTAGAGGCAGTTGACCTCTGGATCTTCTGTCCCAGGTACAGATCTAAAGGTTGTTTTTCTTTAGCATTGTTTGTCACAACAACAAAAACAACAAAAAAGAAAGAAAGGAAGAAAGAGAGAAAGAAACAAAGAAATAAAGGAAGGAAGACAGAAAGAAAGGAAAGAGAGAGAAAAAGAAAGAAAGAAAGAAAGAAAGAAAAGAAAGAAAGAAAGAAAAAAGAAAATAAAGAACCTAAAAGTCCATTAAAATAAGATTGGTTGAATAAATTCGTGTTGATATGGAGTAGTCTGTGACATATTAAATGTCAAAAGCAAACTCCAGAGTATATTTTTAGTATGACCCTATTTTAGCAAAACCCAAATCAAATCAAACCAAAGGCCATATGTGTATCTGTGATCCAACTTGTATTTGTGTGCACAAGGAAGATGTCTTCCATGCTCTTAATATGGGTTGTCAATGTGGCTAGAAAATTACTAATTTTTTTTCTGTTTCTTTGGATGGATTTACTTGTTGTAGCAAGCATGCATTACTTTGCAATTAAAAAAAAAAAAGTCAAATAAAGGAAATACGAGGAATAAAGTCACCAGGTAAACTCAAGGCTGAAGATGTGGATTCCCACTTAGAATCAGAAGATGTGAAAAATTAGCTGTGCTTCTGTTATGGGAAAGGTTATTCCCATGACTAGTCATTTTGAATATGTAACGAGATTTTTCCATTTTTAAATTGCTGGCTTCCAGGGTTGTGTTTTATACTTGACTTGAGAAAAGGATTTACATGTTAACACAGTCAGCAATAATATAATCACTGCAATGGAGAATATTCTTCAGTTATCATAGAGTGTCTCTCAAATAACTTAATTTTTCCTCTTGATTTAAATAGCTGATATGGATGGCAGAATAGATAACAGATAGCAAAGCCAAGGTTTGAATAAGGAAGCTGTGGCTGAAACAGAATGTGCTATCTTTCTAATAAAAAGTAATGTCGATTTAGTGTCTGATAATGCATTTGATTGAATAAAATTTTTAAAAGGCTGCTGAATAGATTAATTTTCTAATGGACTTTGCTCAGACTCACTCCTACCTTCCCTGTCCTGCAAGGAAGGTCCTTGTTTCAAACGAGTGCACTCTTAGTCTAAAGGTTGTAACAGAACCATCAACTCTTATTGAGGTAAGTGTCTTTGAGTTCTAGAAGCCCTGCAGTGAGATAGGAACCATGTGTGAACACTATGACAGCATGCAGTCTTGTTCTTACTCTCAGTGTTCTTGTGACTTTAATTTGATGGTGATCACAAGATCACGTCCCTCTGTAAAGACTGTCTCTACGTCATTATTCTGGTCAAAGTCCCGAGATGGTGGAGCTGAGACTCTCATGTACTGCTGTGTCATTTTGGGGTCAGTGTTTATTGATTTACTTTTCTCCTCATTGCAGATTATATTTTCTGCTTCTTTACGTGCCTAATAATTTTCGGTTGGGCACCAGACATTGTGATTTTTACCTCATTGGGTGTGTGATATTTTTGTATTCCTTTAAATATTTTTGAACATTTTCCTGGGATGCAAATTCTTTAGAAACCATTTGGTACTTTTGAGGCTTCTCTTTAAGCTTTGTTGGGTGGGAACAGAGCATTCTTTAGTTCCAGGTTAATTCTTCTCTGGTACAGACAATATTCTCTTGAGTACATTGCCTGGTGCCCCTCTATTCTGAGGTGTTCCACTCTGGATGGTGGGAGCAGACAGTTCCTAACTAAGTGTGAACTCTGGTGATGGTTCTGCTCAGTCCTTCCTGGTCGAGCCCCTCCCCCACTTTCTTGAGTAGTCTTCTCATGAGTGCACCCTGGTCAGTACTCAGCTGGAGACTCAGGTCCCTGGAGCTTTCTCTCTGTAGATTTCGCCCTTCTGAGCAGCTCTCTTCTTTTGGCTGTTCCACCCTTCCAATTCTAGCCACTCCAGCTGCCCCAAATTCTTAACCATGTCTCTTCAACTCAGGGAGATGGTTGGGCTCTGTTTGGATTTCTCCATCCTGCATTATGGTCTCTCCAGTGGTAAGCTGGGCCTATCATAGGGCTCATCTTATTTATTTTCCTTCTTTTGGGGATCACTGGATGAGCTGCCCATTACACAATGTCTGCAAAATATTTTTTCACATCTTGTTCATTTCTTGGTTACAGTGAAAGGGTAAATCCAGTCCTTACTATTTCATCATAGTTGAAAGAGCAAGTCTTGGAGCAAAGCCTCTCAGCATTGAAATGTCAGCGAGAGCCCCTGGTCTCAGTGGATTTCCTCATCATGGTCTCAAAAATCTGCAGGGAAGTAGTGTCCCTTAGTGAGGCCCTAACACTGGAAAGTCTGAATTGGACCTGAGAATTTTGAGCAGACTTTTGTTTTCAGGAAGGGACAAGAAGTCCAAGGAAGGACTCCTAGTGACACTCTTAGTGACAAAGAATAAGATTGTACCTCCTGTGAGGTAGCCACAAGAGCTTCTTTAAATTACAAATCTGTCACCTTGCTGCTCAAAACCCTGCAATGGCTACCATGCTTGTGGGATGAAGAACACCATTATGCTTCCTGTCTATACCTGTAAACGCATCTCCTGTGTCCACCCTGTTCTTCCTGCCTCGAGAGATGCTGAGTTTCTTTCAATACTTTGAACAGTCCAACCTGCTTGGGAACCACAACCTGGCATACTCTCACCTCTAGTCCATGTTTATCTGTCAGGTCTTAGCTGTGATGGCACTTCCCTAGACTAGGTCCCTCTTGGAGGTCTCATAGCCTTCTGTGTTCTCCTTACAGCACTTACAGCAGCATCATTGTGGGAGGTCTTGTTGTCCGTGGTTAATTATACCTGGAAAGATCACCTTTGACCAAGCCCACTTAACATGGGAACCAATTTTTCACAGGAAACAGAAAGGATTAAAAAAAAAAAGATTTTATTCAGAAAGTTCAGAAAACCCAAACTAGAAATGATGAAAATAAATTTATTTTTATACCACTTCTACCCAATTTTAGATTCTAATTCCAACCCCATACTGAAGTTTTAGAGTGAATAGAGAATGAATCAGCTGCTGATCATTTTGAAGAATGTAATTTTTATGATAAAACTGGGTAATGCATGAGATGGCTTCCTTTGTTTCATTTTTTTTCTTCTTTCTTTCTTTTTTTTTTTTTTTTGATTTTTGCAACACAAACAGAGAAAGCTGTTTATTGCAAAAAGACTCTAGGGCTTCATAGGTTTTCCCAAGGGCTTTCCTTAACTACTTGGTGGTCCAACCATATGATTTTGACCATCAGTTCATCACTTCTGTCAACCTCCCTCTTTCTACTGTTACTGTTCCCATTCATACCAGAGCCTCATCTGTCATTGGCTTGGTGTGGGGTTCGGGCAGTTCTTTCATGGACCTAATAAAATCCTACAGCTTTGGTGAAGACTTCAATTTCTCTTTGCAATCTGTATTACAATTGCATTGTACTGTCAGATAACCCACAATGAAGAGAGGCAGATCAAAGGCGATGATAGCTCTTTGGCCCATGATGGATACTGATGATATATAGGTTGTTTGAGTGGAAACTGATCTTACAAATGGTTGGTTCACTAAGGAATCTATTCTACATTATTATGATAATTTTTGTTCCCCTATACAAACTCAAGAGTATGAGGTTCTCCAGAGTATGTGAGTATTTGCATACTTATTTGTGGAATGTTGTCTCCCCAGCAGGACATCAACTCCAGAAGAGAGGGGCTTTTGAACTGCAAAGCCCACAACAGGCCTGGCCAAGTCGGGACAGGACCTGATAAAATGTTTGCCGACAAAAATAAACCAAAAAAGAGCCAGGATGAGAAGCATCTTGGAGAGTGGCCTCAGCTCATCACATCATTCCATTATCAGTGAGCTGAGAGCCTTAAGGTGAGACACCTACACTTTGGTGGCAACCATTGTTACTGATTTGTTGAAGTTCTTTCCTTGTCCTTTACTGGTGTTAAAAAAATGAATGTATCACCCTGCTTACTGCTCTGCAGAGAAAGACAAAGGAGATAGGTGCCTGTGTCTCTGAAGGCACGAGTTTTGGACAGAAGGACTGTTGCCCTGAATGCAGTACGTGGGATGAGGTGCTGAGTGAACTTCCAAGAAGTTCTGGGAGAAGGACGTGCTGTCACTTCTGGCCTCCATTGGGAGATCCCCTGCCAGCCTTCCCCTTTGCTCCAATCTGGGAAGCTGTGCATGCACATGTGCTTAGCAAGCTCCTTGACTGCTTCTGAGAGTCTCAGGTGGGTGTCTAGGAGACTTATTTCTCAGGCCCAGGAAAATGTAATAAGGAACAAGAATTTTTGTGTCAGACTAAAATTTCCTTCTTTTAGAGGAGATGAAGTGCTTCTAGTGATTTTCGTCACTCAAGAAAATATTACTTGAAGGTGGCTTGCTTTGGGGATAATTTAGTCCCTGGAGATAATCTAATTTTGAGTTTTTACCCTTAGACACATAAGTACCCCTGATGGTAGAGGAGAGTAGCCATGGAGAAGGACATGGATGTTTTATTGGAAAATTAATGTAAATTTTGTATTTGATTTTAAGTAAACTATTATATAAAAATAATATCTTCTACCACTAACTAACTAACTAACTAACTAACTAACAGAAAACTCTACAAGACAGCCCTGCCAGTAGAATCACACTCCTGGCACACACGGCAAGTAGCTTCTGTGGGCTTGTGTTCACTCAGGCAGTAACCCAAGGGTTCGCCTAGTCCTGTTTGTGAAAATCCCATGTTAAAGACAATTTCTGGGAAAGTATCAATTCTCTCCTACCACTCCCCTCCTGCAAACCTGTTCCCAGATGTACCAGCAGCATCTGTGTCTGGGTCCTCGGGAACACTAACACTGAATTAGAAAAACAAGATCACTCTTGACTAATGTATGGTCTTTATCACTTCCAGCCCCAAATCCAGGAGCACAACTCCGTGAAACATCAGTTCTGTTTAGAGAGCATTTAGATACTCATTATGATCTCGTTCAAACATGTAAAAACAAAGAAGACCCAATATCTTGCTCCTGTTTCTATTTTTTATCTAAGTAACTTTTGAAAACAAAATTGTTGGGTTAGTTTCCAGATAGGTAAAAATAAACTTGAGAGTTCAGCAAATTTTTAAGATTCACCATGAGTTTTCTTCCCATTATATTTGGGAGGTTTTATTTCTTCCCCGGAAGGTCTAGTCTCAGCTCTGCTCTTGCATTTTCTGGAAGCCTCACAGGCCAGCAGAAAACCTTTTGGGATTCAGATGTTGATAGTAATTTCCTTTCTTCACATGCCAGGATCGGTCAGTTTCTTTCTGGGCAACTTTTTCCAACTTCATATTTTAGCCTAAAATCCAGCAAGATCATAAACTGCTGAGGAAGCATTTTATGTGTATGCTCACATGTCAGGTAACTGAATCTCTTGCAATGAGGGAAGAAAACTCCAGAGACTCAGCCATGCCTCAGTTTAGTTCATGGAATTTTATTGCATCCATATTTGTTGCAAAGATTTAGAATCCCAGAATGAGTGAATCACGGAATCACAGAACCAGAAGGGGTCTTTCATGCTCATTTTAATCCGATCATTGGTTGGCTCTTTATTTTAAAGGGCCAGAAAGATTCAGTGACTTGTCAAAGGTCACACAGAGGCAGAGTCCCTGATTCCTGGCTCATTCTGGGATGCCACAATGTAGAGTTAACTTATGCTTCATATTCAGCTACCCCAAACTTAAGTGGCTTAAAGTAACCCCTGACTTAGGTCATGATTCTGCAGGTCAGCAGATTAGGCTGGGCTCAGCTGGGTGGTTCTTCTGGACTGTGCTGGGCATGGCTGATCTTTGCTGGGCAGTCGGCTGTCATGTACATTGGGACTGGCTGGTTTTTAATTGCCTCATCCTCGATGGTTGGAATGACTGAGACTTCTCTCCACATGGCAATCAGGAAGTTCCTAGGGCAGCAAGGGAGAGACCCCTTGATGTGCAGTCACTTTTAGACACCACTTATGTCATGGTTGCTAATATCCATTGGTCAAAGTAAGCCACAAGGCCAAGCCCAGATGAAAGGGGCCGAAAAGAGACAGGAATAATTTATAGCCACTTTGCAACTTGCTACATGTGGTGATTCCTATTTCTGAATGACAGGACATCCTACAAGCCATCTTTTCAAGAGTCTTACTCCTAGTTACCTTGTATGACAGTGTTGAGCTGCAGTCTTTGTAAATTAAGTCATGGACTAACCTCCTGAAATCCAATTATTTTACTTCATTTAGAGCTGGAGATTTTAACTTATTACATCTTATTTCCCTCTTGGAGTAAAATTTTAGATGGACATATGGCAGTATGGAAGAAAAAGCCATTTCTAGTTCCCAATTTTTGATGGAAACATTTTTAATTTTCCAAAATGCTGTTACAAAAAAATCCAAATATCTGTGGGTCTACTCCATTATTTCCTGCATAGCTCCAAGGGGCAATAGTAATTTTACTTTTCATTTTTGGGGGGCTGTTATATGGTTTGTACATGAATCCCATCCTTCTGCGATTTCAGACTATGACACTGACTCTCATAGCATTCCTGTGAAGTAGTCAGACATGGGTTACAGGCCCCATTTTATGGATTGAGTCACTGATGTTCAGATAGATCCTCAGTACCCCCTAGGGATTCCCATGGGGCTCCCTAAATGTGAACACCTGTGTTACATTTCTTCCTCCAATTCTGTTCTTACATCTTGGGAGAGGGGTACTGTGAAGAACCATGTGGATAGCTCTTACATCTTCTCTATGACCTCTCCATTCTGAAGGATCATCAAGATGCTGTCATTCTGGGCAAAGGGTCCCACATCTCCTTCATTGAGAGGAGCCAGGCATGGGGTGTGAGTGTTGACATCCTCTCCTACACTTGCTATGTCTGGGTATATCTGATTGTTGCCTCCACTGTCATCATCCTCTGATGGGGAGTCCTTCTCCTCCACCTCCTTCTCCTCTAGGGTCAGTTCTTCACCCAGGATCTTGATTTCACCCTGCTCAGGGGGTTCAGGGGACATTCTGTGCAGCAGGTCACATCCCTGAAGGAAGGGTATGGGCAACCCAGGGAAAGACATTGGCAATAGCATAAAGCATTTTCTAGTCAAGAGGAAATGGGGGTGACCAACATGAGAACCATATGTGAGATTTTATGGCTGAAGTGTAGATTGTGTGTGTGTGTGTGTGTGTGTGTGTGCGCGCGCCTGTGTGTGTGTATAGTGGGGGGCAGGAAGAAGGACAAAAATGGACCCTTCCATCAGTTGGGCTCACCACAACCTAATCCTACTTCAAGGGAAAAATCACTAGTTGGTGGGAGCAAGTCTTATAAAGACTGGGTAGAATCCCAAGTTAGTGGCTACCTGGTGCTTCCTCCAGCTGATGCAGAGGAGTATGTATGCCCTCAGGCTCTTGAAAAGGCCAGAGTGGAGCCATTAGGGCCTTTTATGGGATTACTGAAGGCAGGTTGTGAGGATGCTACCTCCACTTCAGTCGGGATCTCCTCTCTCAGAGTTGAGAACCTGGAAAAGTTGCACTTCCTCTGAGGAATGGCTGGGCTTCTTCTGGGTTGGTTGGTTTGAATCTGGCAGATACATGTTTGGTTAGGCTGCAACTGATTGCATGCAGGTCCCTTTTCTCCCTGGCTGCTAGGGATGTTTAGGAATGTTTTCCTAAAAATTAAAAATCACTTTGGTGATCTTTACAAACATCAATTAGAACTTATAAAATTTTATAAATATATGATTTTATAAATATAGTGATAACTTTAACACTTCAATGATGTGGCCTTGTATGAAAAAGAGTTTCAAATCACTCCAAATAGTCCCATTAGGTGAAAAGTATTCTAAATATTATCTTATGTTGGTGTGTACATACTTATATTTATATATCAGTGACCATCATTAGATTTTCACACATCTGTTTATTTACTTACTTACTCATCTATCTACTTAGATGTATGGGAAAGAGATCATATGAATTATATCTTTTATCCTAAATGTAAATGTCTTACAGTTGATTCTGCTTGAGTTTAAAAGAAGAAAAAGAAGCTAAGCAGAAGTGGAAAGAATCATTGAAATTAAACTGCTTTCCCCATAAGAGATCTTCTTTTCTAAAGGATCTCTCTAAGGTTAAGAAAAGAGATTATGGAAAACAACCCACTGAATTTGGAAATTATGTTTTTTTAACCACATGTTTCAATTTAGATACTATCAGCTACTGCCCCACCATGAAAGAGGCCACTAGTGCGTTCACACTCCTCCTACTCCCTTCCCCTTCATTACTTGATTTTTGTTTGTTTTATCATTATTATCCTTTGGGGACTTATAGTATGTTGCAGCACACACAGTAGTTTATTATTATTATTTTTTTAAATTTTATTACTTATTTGCCAGAGAAAGAGAGAGAAAGCACATAAGCAGGAAGAGAGGCAGGCAGAGGATGCTGGGACCCTGATGTGGGATTCGATCCCAGAATCCTGGGATCATGACCTGAGCCGAACGCAGATGCTTCATGACTGAGCCAACCCGGCATCCCACAAGGGTTTAGTATTAATTCTATGTTCAAATGGATTCTATTGTCACCATCGGCCCTTTCCCCACATCTTCTTCATCACTCAATTCTTGATTTTGGTGTATCTCTTAATTAGCTTGGATTCATGGTCAAGTCATTTTGCCAAGAAGACCCTAGAGTCCCTGAATTTTTAAAATGTCTTTTAATTCTTCTAATGTCTGAGAATATCTGTTTGTCATCTTTATGCCAGACCAGCACCTTGCCTAGATAGAGCCCTCCTGGTCTCCCTTTCTTTTGAATGCAGTGCCCTTTCTCCATCACGATGTTGAATGTTGTGCTGGACAGCCAGGGAGAAATCTGATGCTCTCTCTCCTTGAAGGTCATTTAATTTTTATACCTGGATCCTTGAGGAATCATTACTTCTTTATTGAACTTATATTACTTAATCAGGACACATCATGCTGTTGAACACCTTCCTTCCTTTCTTTCTTTCTTACTCTCTCTCTCTCTTTCTTTCTGAAACATTATGTATTGTAGATTCTGTTCTCCCTGCATATCAGACAGTGCTGGATTTTATCATTCCATACTCTTCCATTGCATACTTTTTCCATTCCATTTTTTTGGTTTCTCTCTATCAGGGACACTAATTACACTTGTGTTGGATTCTCTTTACTCTATTTCTTTGCCGTTTTCATCTGCTCTTTTTCTTTGTAATTATCCAGGCTTTTCCTCTTTGCCAATCATTTGGTTTTCATATCTGTGCTGTTCTTGCTGATTTTAATGAAGTTATATACTTGTAAATATTGTTGTTTTGGATCACAATTTTTTTCCTCTGGTTTGCAAACTGCATTTCCCTCTCCTTCTGTCATTTTGTCAGATGCTTCATCATTTTTTTATGAAACTTTCAAAGATACAGAAAAGTTGAATAAAATTACAGGGAACACCCTTCTACCCACTATCTAGATTCTATAATTAAAATTCTGCTCTACTAGCCTCATGATACATCTGTTAGTCAGTTCACCCTTCAGTCCGTCAATCTATCAAAATTTTTGTTATGTTCCAAAAGCAAATGTTGACATTGGCATAAGTCCTTCTACTTCAGCATGAACATCATTAAATAGAGTTTAATACTTGTTTACAGTTACTTATTTTTTCTTATAGGTAAAATTGGTATTCCACAGAATGCACAAATTTTAGGCATACCAAGTACGATTGAATGAGCTTTTCCTAAAAATCTACTGTGAAAAAATATCAACTGTAGAGCAAAGTAGAAATTTCAACAATACAGTAAAGTTGAAAGACTTTTCCAACAAGCCAACTTTTCTCCAACTGTATCTGTACTACCTGTATATTCCCATTAACAGTTAATTGTACTTGCTTTATCATAGATACAACATATTTCTTTTGAGGTAAAACATATGCAATGAAATGCACAGATCTTAAATGGACATTTGATGAATTTTAACAAGTACATACACTGTGTATTCCAAACCACTATCAAAATGCAGAATATTAACTCAGAAAGTTCCCTGATGCCCCTTCACAGCCCATCTCCACTCCATTACCTTGACATAACCACCACTATACTTTTCTACATAGTGTAAGAACTAGAACTTCCTACAAGTGGAATCACACATGTAGTATGCTTTCTTTCGTGTAAGGCTTCTTACACACACCACACTGTTCTTGAAATCCATCTGTAGTGTTGCTTGCTCCTTTTCTTTGTGTAGTACCCTTCCATCCTGGGGCTGTGCTACGGTTTATCCATTCATTCTCTTATCCATAGATACTGGGCATGTTTCCAGGTTTTGACTATTATAAATAAAGCTGTTAAGAATGTTCTTGTGCCAGACATTTTGCAAACATATGCTTTCATTTCTCCTGGCTAAAATATCTAGGATTGGAACGGTTGAGTCATAAGGTATGTGTCTGCTTAGTTTACATTGCCAGACCTTTTCTCCAATAGTATTATTTTACACCACTACCGGTATGTTAGAAGGTTCCAGTTGCTCTATATCCTTTGCAACATTTAGTGTTGTTGGTGTTTTTAATTTTTGCCCTTCTGCTGGGGTGTAGTGATCGTCTTAGGTTATTTATTTATTTATTTACTTACTTACTTATAAATAGGTTCCATGCCCAGCATGGAGCCCAGTGCAGGGCCCAAACCTACGACTCTGAGACCAAAATTTGAATGAAGGTCAAGAGTTGGATGCCTAACCCACTTACTGAGCCAATCCCAGGTGCTTCATTTATAGACTCTTAAAAAGCATAGATTCATGTTCTTACTGCATTCTGTTTTTAGCTAATGCCTTTGTAAAGAATTTTCTTTTGTTGTTTTGTTAATCTTTCTTCCATGGTATGTTCATGTATTTCTTGTTTTGTTTGCTGTGTTTCTTTTCCCCTTTGAAAGGAATGCCTATCAATTGCACATTCCTTGTTGCCTACTTCTATACCATTTCTTGAGGATGGCTTGATCCTTTGGCTGCATTGTTTTTTTTAAGTCTTGCTATGTCAGTAATGAGTTATGATACAGTAAAAGTTATAATATGAGACAGTAGGATGCACACAATACTATACAGTAAAATCCATCCTTTTCTGGGCATACAGTTCCATGAATATTGGCAAACATGGTGGACAGTGGTATAACTGCGACCACAACCAAGAGAATATGCCATCTCCCTCATCTCATCAAGTTCTCTCATCCCCCTTGTAGTCAGTCCTCTCTATCCCCACCCTCAACCCCTGACAACTGCTGTTGTATTTCCTGTGCCTATGGTTTTCCCTCTTCTAGCATGTTCTATAAATAGAACCATACGTTGTAAACCTTTTGGGTGTGACCTTCACTTAACACAATGCTTTTGAGATTCATCCATGTTTCTTGCTTGAGTCAGTAGTTTTTACCTACTATTGCTCTATTATTATTTATTATTGCTCCACTTTTTGTTGAGCATTATTACAGGGTATGGATGAATTGCAATTTGTTTATCTCTTCAGCAATTAATTAACATTTGAGTTATTTCCAATCTTGGATGATTATAAATATAAGTATTTGCATACAGATTTTTTTGTGGGTGTTTCTATCCTTTGCTGTATTTTGAGGAATCGTGTTTCGTATCTATTTTTGTGCTGAAGAGCTCCAATAAAGAGGTGTCTCTGAGAGACTCCCATTTCTGAAGTTTTGCTAAATACCCTCTCTTGGGCTCACCACACCCAGCTGGGGGATGTTATCCATTCCCATGGAGGTCCCCTTGGCTTTAGATCATTTCCCCTCGTTACCATGGAACCCTGGCACCCTCACTTTGGTCAGAGTCAGTCACGGCCCTAATCATGACCCCCACTTTCTTCTCGTTCTTTCCAGCAGCATCTTCTATTCCTTCCCCAGGAGGGAAAGCTGTGAATCCTCCCTCAGGCTTCATTCCAGATCTGATGGTATGAGGGAGGACTGCTGGGATTTTGTTGGCTCCTGTGTCAGTCAGGGCTCTCCAGAGAAACAGAACCAATAGGAGTTTTATACTCACGTCTGTATTTATTCTAAGGTATTGCTCATGTGATTATGGAGGATAGGAAGTCGTATGGTGGGTTATCTTCAAGCTGGAGGCCTGGGAAGGCCTGAGAAGGCCATTTGAAGGCCTGAGACCTGGAGAGCAGATGGTGTAGACAGCAGTTCTGGCTTCAGGGCCTGAGCACCAGGAGCCCTGAAGATAAATCAATGTTCCAGCTCAATAGGCAGATAAAGTGACCGAGAGAAAGAGCAAGAGCACAAATCCCCCTTCCTCCACCTTTTTTCCTCTCTAGAATCTCCGAGGATGAGATGATTTCCATTCACACTGAAGAGGGCAATCTACTTCCTTCTGTGTCTGTTCAAATGCTAACATCTTCTGAATCAGCCTCACAGACACACCCAGAAATAATACTTAACCAGATATTTGGGCATCCTGTGATCCCATCAGGTTGACACATAAAATTAACTATCATCGCCCCTCTCCCCCAGATATCTCTTGGGGGGTGTTGAGAGTTAGGCTGGACATCTTGCTGCACTGAATCATCTCACTCTCCTCCGTAACTTTTCGTTTTTTTCCTTGGCTGACACTTTTGAAGTTTCAGGCTTTGGGCTGAGCTTTTTTCCTTGGTCACTGTGTGTGCATATGTTTTTTTTTTTTTTTTTAATCAATTTCTTCAGCTATTAGGGGAGGACGGTTCCATATGCTTCTATGAGCTACCTTAACTCAGAAATCTCTGTTTACCATTAAAATTCATGCAGATATTTTCGACTTGTTTTTCCATGTCCTAACCTTTCCTCCGGCCTCATCCTACCATTCAAGTCTGATTTTCCTTCCTGTGGATTTCGTTTGTAAAATTTTATTGTGCTATATGTATGTTTACAAGTTGTCTGAAACACTTTTGGGAATGGAGTGGGATATAAATAAAACTAAAAGATTGAGCAAACATCAGAATCGGTCAAGGGTGACCGAAAACCCACAGAGCCTGATGGCTATAGGCAGATCGGTATTTTGGATCTATGGGGGGAGTTCACTAAACTCAGGAAGCAGTTTCATGTTATGACAGCTGAGACAGTGTTGAGCAGGAGTCACAGATGCAAATGCTTCTGGGGCTAGGCAGGTCCAACTAATTAGTGAAATAGGCTGGTAGAAGACAATAGGGAAGGGTGGGGACTATAGCAAACCAGGGAGCCTCTGGCCTGTGTAAAGATGGCTGTCTCTCCTCAGCATCAGTGGGTAGGCAAGCATGTGGGCTAATCTTGCCAGAATTTTAGATATGAGCCAAATGGCTAGGTGCTCCTGTTGAACACCCACCTAGTCCCTTTTGCCGTGAAACCCTTTTTCAGACAAAATCTTCAATGGCAATCAAGTACGTACGAGAGTAAACGTGAGGCAGCTTAGTTGGTTTGAGTGTGGTATCCTGAAGCAGTGACCTTCTGAAGCCCTTCCTTAAAGGCCTCATGGCTCTGGGAATAATTTGGAGACCTTCAGACTAGATCATGAGCAAGGTTCTTCCTCCCTGCTCTGATCTTGTCTAATACCTTATGCACCCATAGGAACAGTCACTCACTGGCCTCCCAGCCCTAGACATGGTGATTATGCATGCTACATATTGACCCTGAGCTAACTTTACGGCATATGTGTGCTTTGTAAGTGTGGGAATTATTTTCAAGGAGTGTGTTTTGTCTAATGGACAAAACGCTGTGTGTGTGTGTGTGTGTGTGTGTGTGTGTGTGGATGGGAGCTCATCTGTTCTCTGGGCATTTCTAGTTCTATGAAGACTAAATGGATCTTCCAGAGAATGCCTACATTTAGTAATAATTCTAGAACAAAGGTCAGCAAAATAGTGTCTGTATGCCAAACGCAGCTCGTAGCCTGTGTCTGTCCATGATGTGAGCTAAGAACAGCTCTCACATTTCTAAAATTTTTCAAAAAAAAAAAAAAAATTAAAGAATATGTGACAGGGACCCTATGTAGTCTGCAAAGCCTAAAATATTTCGATCTGGCCTTTTATTGCAAAAGCTTGCAGAATGCTGCTCTGGAATTCTTCCCATGTTTTTTATTTAGTCTGAACCAACCAGTCCCCAGCCTGTAAATACTCAGTGTCTATAGAAGTTGTATGTACACACTCCTTTTTTCTGCCCTGAGAAGCGTGCTGCTGTTGACTTGCTCACCGCCTCTCTAACTGGCCAGAGCCATTACCCCCCAGGGCAGAGAAAGGCAGACCAGGGTTTGATGAGCCGTGTGAACAGGGGCTACACCCCTGCAAAGCCTTGGGCCGGGTGGAACTGCCCGCATGTCTCTGTCCAGGCCCGGCACCCTAGAAGCTGGAGTCCCCAAGTGGATGAAGCTGTCCCAGCTGTGTTTGGGAAGCTGCTGGCCTCCAGCTGCCTGAGTGGCAGCCATATGATCCACTGGCATGAGAGCTTCCCCAGAGTTGAGGACTCTTGGCTTTGGCTGGTCCAGTCCTCTCTGAGCTCACATGGGTCCCAATGATGTTCTCTGAGGGTAAGTGAGGATCTTCTGGTGCTGCAGGGGTCTCATGGATGTTTTCATTTCTAAAACTCTGGGAGGGGCTCTTAGAAGTCATTCCAGCCAGCCCTCTGGCCTGCGGGTCCCTGTGGCCACGTCCCAGTTTCTGGTCTCTGATGTTGCTCAGCGTGTCTGGAGGGCACAGCCCCCTCTCCGTCTCCAGAGGAAGACAGTCACATCACACCTCATGGTCACCCCTTCTGGGCCCCAGTGGACAAAACTCTGCTCTGGTCAGCTAAGAAGCAAGGCACCTCCCTGTCCAAACCTGGCTTTGGCCCCAACTCCCACTATGACCTTGGCAAATCACATCCCTTCTGGGGGACTCCGTGTCCCCCTTGGGAAAAGGTGAAGGGTGAACTAGATCTCTGCTTTTCATACTGGGGCTCTCAGACCAGTGGACAGAATCTGTAAGGGATATTTTTAAATATTGTATTTTTATCTTACTCATAAGTCAAGATAATAGATATAAAGTGTTCCAGCTCAGCCGGCTGGTCATCTTCTACATGGGTATGGCCAGAAGGTTTTTGTGCCTGAGTTTTAAGCATGTTCAGGAGGCTGCTGGGTCAGTCAGGACGATGCACTTGAATTCTTGTGGGCGAATGAAAGAAAGAGCGGAGGTGGCTGTGTACCTGTAGCCACCAAACGCCCGAGATGTCATGGCCTTCCATGTGAATGAAAGTTTTTGCAGCAGTGAGAAGAGAAAACGGAGCGGGAGAATTAAGTCATCACGCAGCCCTCTTCTCAGCAGCCTTGTCAAGGGCAGCCCGTCCTGAGGGGGGCTGTGTGTCTTCAGCAGAGACAGCGACAGCTGCATTGTCTTCATGCCGTTTGTTATTATTTTACTGTTTTTGTCATTTTTGTTGGCATTTACTCCAAGAACATTCTTTGGTTTTCTCGTTGTACAAAAGCTAAAAGCCTAAGACACTTATACCTAGCTCTATGTGTGTGTGTGTGTATTTAAGTAATGCTATAATCAAAATAATTTCAGTCAAAGTTGGGCCCCTGTGATTATTTTTTTCCCTTTCAAAGTGGTGTGCACTTCACCTAAGAATCAAGGGTCTAGCGCAGGGGCGGCAAACTGTCTGGGAAGGGCCAGAGGTGAACTGTTAGGGTTTGCCAGTCGTATTATCTTTGTTGTAAGTACTCAGCTTCCAAGTCACAGTGCGTGAGAAGCCATATAAATATGTGTTTGGGCATGGCTGTCTTCCAATAAAACTTTATTTACAAACTTGCGGCCGGCCAGAGTAGACATCAGGACACGGTTTGCGATGCTGGTGTACAAGGTGGTTGAGGTGCCTTCCTTCTCCGATATTTGATAAAGTAGTCTTACTGAGGAAACAGGTTTTCTCCTCTGGTTTCTCAAAAGAAACCTGATTTCTGGGGCATAAACTCCTTGAGGTGCTCAAAGGTGAGTGGCCGACTGCCCCAGGCAGGAGGTAAGTTTCTTCTTCCACCCAAAGGCTCCTAGTTTGGCCCTGGGCTCCTGCTCCAAGGCAGGACATCAACCCAGCTGAGATTTTTTTGTGTCTCTTCTGGTGGCCGCTCTCTGCCCGTTTGCGGAGGAATCATCCCATTCCCCCTGGCGCACACACCTTGCCAACATTTGGATGCTGTTATCGAAATAATCCTGCAGCCAGCCTTAGGAAGCTGGGCCCTTTTATCTTTCTCTATAAATCACCCTCTCCCTCCACTTAATCCTGCCTGGCCTGCTCCTCTGAACTCCCTCCAATCTGTCTCTGGTGAGCGGGTTCTGAGCGCTGCGGGGTGCAGGCAGCCAGGTGCGGCCTTGCTGAGGCTTCGGGGAAAGGGAGGGTCCCTCTCCCATCTGCCAGGGATGCGGCTTTGCCTGCAAATTTCCCACACCTTTTCTCTGATCTTCCAGAATGGGGTGAATTCAACATTTACTCGGTATTTATTTATTGAGGGGAGCAAACCTGGCTCAGTGGGTTAAGCCTCCATCTTCGGCTCAGGTCATGATCTTGGGATTCAGGGATCAAGCCGGGTTGGGCTCCTCGCTCTGCAGGGAGTCTGCTGGTCCCTCCCTATCTACCTCTGCTCCTCCTTCCACTTGTGCTCTCTCTCTCTCAAATGTAGAAATAAGACCTTTAACAAAATATATTAATTGTGCTTTCCACCAAGGGTCGGGCATGTGCCAGGCACAGAGGACACAGCAGTGAAGACGATGAAGGCTCTGTGCCATCTCTGGGCTGATGTGAAATGGATGAACAAATGCATCCATCTCTAGGCTGATGTGAAATGGATGAACAAATGCACAAAATACATACACAGTTCCAAAGTACTGTGGAAGAAACCGGTAAGAGTGGAGATGGACAATGAGGAGGAGTAGAGAGCCCAGGGACATCTGCTCAGGCAAAGGGGTTGAGAAGACTCTGTAAGAAGGTGACATCCATGCTTAGGCCTAAAAGATTAACACGAGCCAACCGTGAGAACCGTGAAGGGAAGAGGAATAACATGTGCAAAGGTCCTGTGGTAGGAAAGGGCTTCTGGGCTTGACTGTGTGAGGAGCAGAAGGGAGAGTCTGTTCAGAGACTCCTGCCAGAGAGTTTTTAGAGCTGTTGGGGAAAAGGGATTCAATAGTGGCCTGGGTGGTGCAGGGAAGCACGTGCACAGGCAGATGGGATTAGCATGTGAATACTATTCACCTAATAGCCTATTAATCACATAGTGAGCCAATGATCATCATTATAATAGTTTCTACATAATGGCAAAGACCATATGCTTGACACTTTATTGAATTTGTTGCATATGATATTTAGGGCAACCCTTAGAAGGAGTTATGCTGTCTCCTGCATTTTATAGATAAGGAAACCGAGACTCAGAGAGGTTAAGTATTTGCACAATGTCACACAGCTAGTAAGTGAGGGAGCTGGGATTCTAATCCACACTTCAATTTGAATTTTTATTTCTATTACATTTGGAAATAGATAAAGTCTCCTGCTCATTTGTTCATACCTTATGCAAGATGCCGGCAATACAGAGATTTAAAAAAACAGTATTTGCTCTTGGAAGCTCATGGTTTCATAAAGGAGACAGATGAAGAGGCACCTGCAAGACAAGTGTTCTGGGGGCGCTTGGGTGCCTCAGTGGATTAAGCCTCTGCCTTTGGCTCAGGTCATGATCCCACAGTCCTGGGATCGAGCCCCGAGTCGGGCTCTCTGCTCAGCAGGGAGCCTGCTTCCCCCTCTCTCTCTGCCTGCCTCTCTGCCTACTTGTGATCTCTCTCCCTCTGTCAAATAAAATAAAATAAATAAAATAAAATAAAATAAAATAAAATAAAATCTTAAAAAACAAACAAACAAACAAACAGTGTTCTGGGTGCAATGCTGGGGTCAGCACAGGGGACCGTGCACAGAGTGGTGTTGCCAGGTCAAGGAAGACTTTCTAAAACTGAGTCTCAAAGGGACAGAATGGGAGTCGGAAAGGTAATTTGAGGCAGAGGGAACAGCAAGTGCAAAGGCTGAGAGGTATGGATGCATCTGCTGTGTTCTGCTATGGTCCTGGCGGCGTCTGGCTCGGCTGCAGCCCTGGGTGTGGGGAGAGCAAGGAATGCATTTTTGAGGAGCTTGGTGGCACTGGGTTGGGAAGGCCATGTTCTCAGGCCCCGTTTGTCCTGCTAGGGAGGGTATTTGGTAGGGGAGGTCGGAGTCTGTTGGCCTGAGTTCCTACCTCAGCTCTGCCCACCTCTCCGTGTGGCCCTGTGTGCCACATAACCGCCCGGTGCCTTGGTTTTCTCATTTGCCAAATAGGGAGAGGGATAGTCCTTCCTGGACAGAGCTGCTGGGAGGCCTCCATGAGCTAATTTGAGCCCAAGGACTTGGGACAGGGCTGGGCACAAGGCAAGCACTGGACAGCATTCCCTCTTGTTACCATCCCGATCTTCACGGGTTCTGATTCTGAGGGGACTCACCGTGTGGCTCTGTGCCTGCTGGCCCAGAGGCAGCCTCACCAGAAGCTGGAAGGCCGGTGTGGGGCTTTGGCCCCTTACTGGGGAGCAGACAAGAGCCTGGACCGAGCTGCGGCTGGGCATGACGAGGAGGGGACTATTCCGGAGATGAGCAGAAGCCTGAGGTGACAAAGTCAGAGAAGTTAGGCACAGGGTTGGCTGAGGGGAGACTAGGATTGGGGCTGGGGGGGGTGGCAGCTAGCAAGTTGGCAGAAGGCACTGCCAATCCCCAGACTGAGAGGCGTGAGGGGAACTGGGGAGGGGGTGAGTTCAGTTCTGAGTACAGAGCTCGTGATGGAGCACTGGGGGACCCCCATGAGGTTGTGTCCTGGGCCCAAAGAGGTGAGACGGCCCGCACCAGGACTCATGGCTGGTACGTGGTAGATCAGGGGTCTGGCCTGGTCTTCTGACTGCCCCAGATGGTCTGGGATGCCCCCTCTGTTGACTGTTCTCAGACTGTCACATGGCTCTGAGCGTGGCCCCCGCCCCAGGTCCCACACCCGGACCCCCCGGTTACAGCCAGGTTCCCAGTCCCTGAGTAGGGGGAGCCCCCAGCAGGATGGAAGTTGACTCCACAGCCCCTCCAAAGGGCCTCTTCCAGTCACCGACGGCCGGCACGGCCATGTCACGGGGAGGTGGACAAGTGGGCCTAGAACTCGAACGAACTAAAATGGGGAGTGGGAAGGGAGTTTGTTCCCAGGGGCTTGGGAATGTTCTAGTTTGTCGGGCTCTAAGGGTTGTATTTGACAGGTTGGACCGTGAACACTCAAGGAACCAGAGACTTCCCTGAGCTCCAGGTTCGCTGCATCTCCCTTGATGGACTCCAAATGCACAGGGGACAGTGGGGACTGAGGGTGTGAGAACAGCAGCTGTCGCTCACTCCCCCTGCCAGGGCCGGGCCCTGAAGTCTGGGCTTTGCTAAGAGGTGGCCTTAAGGGTGTCTGCTCCCTGGGTGAGGCAACAGGGCTCCGAGAGTTTAGGTAACTGGTGTTAAGGTCACACAGCAGATGAGCCTCTTAGGGCTCATCTGAAAGCCTGTTCTGTTTCTACTTCACAGTTTTTGTTTTTCTACTTTATCTACGGCTTCCCCTAGTGGCTAACCCTGTCCCCCCGGCCCCCTGCAACTGGTGCCCTCCCCCTCCCCCGGCCCCGTGGGTACCCCCCCGCCCCCACCAGCCTGACGCAAGCAGGCCTTCATCCTCACATGGGACTCTGCACGGCCTCTTTCTTGTGTGCCTTTGTGTTTCTGACAGCAGGTGACCACTGGTGCCTTTAAAACGCCTTTGCCAGCCAGGTACCTGGTTTAGTGGTACCAGAGTCTGTGGATTATGGTTAAAATCATTTTGAATTTGAACCCCACACCGCAGAGGGCTGTTTGCTGAGTCCGTGGAGCCAACGTCTTCAAAGTCTCTCTCGGTCCTGAGCTGAGTGGGGTCGGGGGAGTGGGGAGAGACGCTCATTCTGTGTGCAGGTTCAAATCCACCAGGAACTTGCCAGAAAATGTGCTGTCGTGGGGCAGTACAGAGAGGACGGGCCTGGGTCTTCTCCTGGCCTTGGCCGGGAGGAACCAGGTTCCCCTTCGAGCCTTCCACCTGTCTCCCCAGCTCAGCGGAGGTGCTGGGAATGGGAGCCCCAGGAGGGCCGGGAGCTGAGCTGCAAATGTCCGGCCCAGGCTGGCCTCTCTCAGCACGTGTGATGCATTAGGCCCCGAGGGCTCCCCTGGGATTCTGTTCCCATCATCTCCTCCACAGCAGCTCAGAGGTGGTGGGAAGATCAAAATGAGCACATTTTCAGATCACATGCTGAAGGCTTGTTGGATTGGGGCCGTCCCGCCTGGGGCACAGGGAAAGAGGTAACATTTGAGGTCTGAGTGAGAAGAATGGTGAGCGGAGGCAGGGCAGGCCTTGTGAGGCCGAGAGAGGGGACAGGGACCGAGCTCTGACAGCCCAGTGCACACCCCCGGGCCTGAGCAAGGTCTGTCGATTTGTTCCCCAGGAGGCGGGAGCCTGGCTGGCTGGGACAGTCAAAGCCAGCACACCAGGGATACGGAGCAAACTGTGGACTCTCTGGCGTCGAAGGGCTCAGAGGGGCCATGAAGAACCTTCCCCACTCCAGACTCCATCTTGCCTGGCATGCAGCCAGGCTTTTCCTGGGGATGGAGCCCACGGGGCCATGGGGACATCCTGGCCACCAGTTTGAGCTCATGCCCGACCCCAGGCTGGACACCCTGCAAGCCTTTTCTCTGAGTGACTAATTCTTTTACTCATTTATGTTAAAAATGTATCAACCATCCAGTTCATGCTAAGTGCTGAGGAAACAGGCAAATAAGTTGCAATTCTTGCCTTGAAAGAAGACAGATGCATACAACTGTATAAAATAATGAGCTGGTTGTAGCGTATCTTCATGTTAGGCAATGTTTGGTCACCCCGAATTCAAGAACTCTCTGCCTGCCGCAGGCAATACCCCTGAGAAAATGCAGTCAGGGTCCCTGGGTCCCTCCTGGTCCTGAGGAGTCTGTAAGGATGGGGCTGACTGTGTTCCGAGTTTCCTTCCAGCACAGCACAGCACCCCCGGAATCTCTAGCTCTGGGCCATGCCAAGGAGCACAGAATGCTGGCGGGGCTGAGATGGGGGCACTGGGCAGGAGGCTGGGGTCACTACTTGGAATGGGAGCATTCTCACCGCCCAGCCCTGGAAAAATGCAGAGCCACACACGCGAGCCTCCCGGACGGCTTGCTCCCAGCTCCAAACAGCTGCTCATCAGAGCCCTGCGTGATCAGCTGTCTCCAAGAGCTCAGCCTAGAATTCCATGGTGTCTTTGTCCCCAGGGCCTGGACACGCACACCAGCTCTAGCCTAATTCTTTATCTCAAAGGCCACATCTTCTCCCGAACCGGGAGAATTTACATTTGAGGGGAGCTATGGCCAGACAGGTGCCCTTAGGAGAGGGTCCCTTGGTAGGGTCTCTCAGAGGCCTTGGCTTCTTGGCTTCTGGGCTCAGGGAAACTGTGTCTATACAGGACACAGCTGCGGAGTGCAGGTCTCATGATGGCGGGGAGACCGGCCTCCTCCGCTTGCTCAAGGTTAGGCAGGAACTGGGAGGGCTTGCTTAACACCCAGAGTCAGGACTGTCTACTTCCGGTAAGGTTACTAGGCTCTTCAGCTGCCATCATGATCCAGGGGAAGGCCCAGAGGAGGGCTGACCTTATCTTCATAGAGAGAGGAGAGGGCAGGCTTCACCTTGGGGCTGCCCTTAGAATAGAAAGGCAAGGTCCCCCTCTGCAAACCAGCCCCATTCAGACACCGTGCTCACTCCTAATGGCTGCCCTGTCTGTGATTGTCTGCTCACACCTTTTCCCCCAAAGCAAATGGCCGGCTTGTTAGACCCCTCATTTACATTTCATCAGGAGCTGTCAGGCTGGGTGTTCAAGAATGGAGCTGTTCCATTTCTGAACCCAGAGTTTTCAAGGCAGCCCTCAGCAGTAATTCCCCAGCACCCTCTTCGGTGGACTTAGCTCCCCTTCCCAAATCAGAGCCCAGCCTCCAGCGTCTGGTTCAGCCCCAGGCCCTTGGCCCAGGCTCTTGCCCATTCTCAGAACAAATATTTTTTTTTTTTTTTTTAAGATTTTATTTATTTATTTGACAGAGAGAGATCACAGTAGGAGAGAGGAAGGGAAGAGATCACAGAGAGAGAGGAAGGGAAGCAGGCCCCCTGCTGAGCAGAGAGCCCGATGTGGGACTCGATACCAGGACCTTGAGATCATGACCTGAGCCGAAGGCAGCGGCTTAACCCACTGAGCCACCCAGGCGCCCTCTCAGAACAAATCTGAAAAGTAGGTATTATCATCTCCATTTTGCAGGGCAGTTAAATGACTTACCCCAGGGCACACAGCTAGGAAATGGCAGAGCTGAGTTGCAAACCTAAGTCACCCCGCCTCCGAAGTTCATATTCCTTCATTTCTCCAAGCTGACTCCCATGTACCCAGGTGATGGGAGCTCAGGTGTGATACTTACCTGCGCCAAAAGATTTTAGTGTGGATAGTGTGGACTCCTTAAAAATGTGAGGGAGCAAGAATGAAAGAGAGAGAGAGAGAGAGGGAGGAGGGGAGGCGGTGTGTGTATCTGTGTGTTTGAGAGATGGTCCCACAGCTTTTATCAACTTCTTAATATCGCCCAAGTCATGAAGCCCAATTGTGGGGTTTCTGTCCTAGGAGGTACCCTGTGAACACGTCAAGGTGTCCCACATCATTCTGTGGGAACACAGAGACCTCAGATCTATGCTTTCCAGAAGGAAACTGTCACACAGCTAGTCTCCCACCTGGGCACATAGGGCATAGATTGTTTGGGATCTCGAGGAGGTGAAGATACGTCTGTGGCTTTATCTCAAAGACAGAGACCAGGGGCTCAGAGAGCAGTGGCAAAGCCTGTTCTCTCCTCTTCCCTCCTGGGGGCTTGCAGAGACAGCAGTAAGCCGACTCTGAAGAACAGAATTGTGCCCGCCTCCCCCCTCCCCCCTCCCCCCACCCCCAAAAGCCAGTTTCTTCTCAGGTTCATAACAATTTGTGTTTTATCACATTTCCACATGCAAAATGTGTTTCGGCATTTTTCATTAGATTTTTAAGGCTCAGATGGATGAGAGCGAGGTGAGAGCCAGACACGGGGTATAAGAGACAAAGGTTTAGTAATGAGTTCGAAATTTACAAAACACAGAAGCAAATATGGCTTCAATACACGACGTGACCCTTTATAAGGCTGGAAATTACTCTTCAAAAATCATTCTGGCCTGACTTCAGAGTCGAGTGGATGCTGGGATACCACAGATTGACTTTGAGAAGTGGGTTGGTATTGCAGGAATTTTTTAATTTCCTGTAACTCACAACAATTTTCTCCCAGTGAGACTCTAGAGTCACTCCAGCCATGGTGCGTTGACTGCGTTTTCTGAACAATCTGCAGCACCAACGGGCTCCTGCTGGAAAAGAAAACCCAAGGAAAACCCCCACAAATGGGATTACCTTCAGAAAATCATTAAAAGTTTCGAAAAAATGTTTCCAGGTAAATGAAGGACCCGCTACTTGGGCTTCTAGGTTTTAAAAAGCGAAGTAAAAATGGCATCGCTTACAACTTCTGAGCTGAAAAGAATTTGGAGAAGCAGATTATTATTAATTATTTTTAATAGCTTCTTAATTAGCCGTTCAAACAAGTTTTTCAAAATCCCCGAAGGTGTCCAATTTGCATGACATGTTTTTACTTTTCTATGCATTTCATTAGCAACCCCCCACTCCCCTTTAAGCCTAACAGCAATACAGTATTGCGATGTTTTCAGAAGGTGGACCACCCCCCCTCACCAAAAAAAGGAAAGTGCTTGAATTATTCCTGTAAAATTCCATTTCGGTGGTGTCTTGCCTATATCTGGGGGCACTCCTTAGAGCTGATCTGTCTTTCGGAAATCGCTAAACAAATCCGTGAAGGGGAAATCGCCGCGGAGGATGGACTGCGGGAGCAGACCCGCTGGGGCGGGGGCTTATTAGGCTGACGACCCCTTCTTCTTCCCAACAGCAAATCCATTACAATAATGGGCTCCGGAGCTATCAGCGGGCGAACGGAGGGTCAGGAGGAGCCCGATGTGTGGACACTGAGCAATCCGCACTCGGCTGCTTTTTACAATGTGTGAAGCCAGGCAGAAAAGCGGCACATTTGATTGAGAACAGAGGAGAGTGGCTGAAACCAGCCTCGCCTTTGCTCCAGCTTCCGGGGGGATTCAGGGCCGGGGAGCCCGAGACCACACTTGGCAGCTGGGGGCGTGGGGCTAAACGGTGGGCCTGAGACCCGGAAAGAGAGAAGGGGGAGCTAATTAATGTTTGGCCCTGTCTGCCCTGCCCTCCCCCTTCCTCCACCCCTGCTGCCAACACAACCGCCGTAAGAATAAATAGCAACGTCCGCTAGAGCTTGCCATGTGCGAGGTCTTGTGTTAAAGCGCTTGCCTTGAATTTTCTCCTCTTTACCCTGGCAGCAAAATCAGCCCTATTATTAGCTCCGTTGAAGAGATAATTTAATAGCTAACTTTTATTAAGCACGTACTATGTGGCGGGCACTGTACTCTGTGTGTTACCTCCATGAATCATCACAACACCCAGCGGGATCTGTGCTATTTTTGTGTCCCCTTTACAAATCCAGGAGGGAGGCCCAGACGAGTTAAATCACCTTGGTCATGCAGCTGGTGAACGGCAGAGATGGGGTTTGAACTCAGGCAGGGGGATGCCGTCTGCAGCCCTGTAAGTCCCACCCTAATTGCCTCTTTCCTGCTTCCCATGGATCTGCGTTTCTTTCTCTCTCTCTCTCTCTCTCTTTTTTTTTTTTTTTTTGGCCAGATTTTATTATATGTATAGTCTTAAGAGATAATAAAGGAAAGCAGGAGCCATATCTTTTCCCCGCTGTATTCTCAGCATCATCCAGCCCAAAGTCTGGCACATAGCAGGTGCCCAAGACACATTTGTTGAATCGAGCATGTAATAAAAAAGAAACTTTAGTTCTGAACTTGAACGTTGGGTAGAATTGTACCTCAGCATATACGACACTGTTAGGAGGTAAGGGACTGATGATTGGTTTGTTGGTGTCAATTTGATTGGCCTAAGTGATGTCTAGATAGCTGGTAAACTTTATTTATGGGTGTATCTGTGAGGGTGTTTCCAGAAGAGATGGATGAGTAAAAGAGGTTGTCCTCCTCAGTGTGGATGGACCCCATCCAACAGTGGATGGTTGGAGCAGAATAAAAAGGTGGAGAGGTGAACCGACTCTGTTGCTCGAGCTGGGACATCCAACTTCTCCTGCCCTTGGACATTAGTGCTTCTGGTTCTCAGGCCTTTGAACTCAGATCGGGGCTCACACGATTGGCTCTCCTAGTTCTCAGTACTTTGGGTTTGTGCTGGATCTACACCATGGGTTTCCCTGGGTTTCTGTCTGCTGGTAGCAGATCATGGGGCTTCTCAGCCTCCAAAATCATGGGAACATTTCTACAATGAATCTCTCTTTCTCTTTTACAAACACACACACACACACACACACACACACACACACATTAGTACTATTGGTTCTGTCTCTCTGGAGAACCCTAATATAGGGCCCCATATTGCTTATTGGATTTCAAGGCGATTTGTCTTTTTTTTCTTACCTACTAATGGAAAATTCTCTTCTGAAATCACACTCATTAGCACTCAGAGTCTGCTGTGGCAAAATCTTTCCAAAATAGCCCCAAGTATATTTGTGGGACCGAAAGAAGCTAAGTGAGGTACAGCTGTATTAAGGCTCAGCATGCAGGAAAAGTTTGAGATGAGGGGGCTGGTAGCCTCTCGCCTCTGTCCTGGAGTGAGGGTGGGACACTGCCAGGCGCTAGAGGGGTTGGGCAGATTCTGTGTTCAGCGAGAGAGCAGCAAGGAGAACCAAAGAGGAACACGCCAAAGCCAGACGGAAATGACGTGGTGTTGGTTTAACACCAACACAGCCATACCTTTCCAACATACCTAGTTTCCAACAACACAGAACCAATCAATGGCAGAAAAAGGCTTGTGATTGGCACCACTTTTCTTATCAGATGTGTGACTCAAGAGAGAATTGCTTCCCAGTTGGAACAGGGGCTCAGTCAAATCGGTGCAGGGATCTGCATTAGGAAAAGTGTTCTGTTTCCTTCAGGGTTCTCTCTTTGTTCATTTTATTTTGCTATGTGCATGTTTTCTTCATCATCCCACTTTAATTTGTCCACCAGCCTTTGAGGTAGACATTATCCCCATTGCAGAGATGGATAAAGTGAGAGCCAGAAAGTCTCATTCAGGAGAACTGTTGTCACATATTAAGTTGGGATTTGAATCCATACTTCCTGATGCAGAGCCCAGGGACTGAATGCTGTTTCTGCTGTCATCTTCGGCCTACCAGTCCTACCCATTCTTCAGGAACAGGAAGGGATGCTGGAAGCTTCTGAGTGGGTCCAAAAGGTCACAAATCCCCCAACTGGGCTGGCTGCCTCAACACCTACCATGTATCTGACATGTCACTACTAAGGAGATGTCTTTGGGCTAAAATTTTGCCCACAGTAGTTTTTTGCTATAAGACCCAACAGGAGTGTTCTGGACTCCATAGGGAGATAGAGTTAGAAGTCTGAAAAAGGGATAATAGATTCTACCTCATAGGACTGTGTGACAAATGGAGTATTGAATGTAAAACTCTGGCACAAAACATTGCCATCATCATTACCAGTGTTGGCATCATCACTGTCACCATCACTACTGTCATCATTGTCATCCTTATCATTATCATTATCATCATCATCATCATCACCATCATCACCATTACCACTGTCATCACCATTGTCATTATCATTGTCATCATCATCACTGTCATCATCAATGCCATTGATATCACCATCATCATCCTCATTATCATCATCTTTGTCACCATCACCACTGTCATCATCATCATCATCAACATCACCACCATTGTCATCATCACTGTCCTCATCATCACCATCATCTTCATCATCATCGTCATCATCATCATCATCCTCATTCACACCTCCACAAAGTTGTTGTGGAAAGTATATGCCCACTGTTGTTTCCAGTTCATTTTAACCAGGCTTATCTAGGGCTTTCCATGTGACTTGCAAGAGATTTTCACATGTTCCTCTGCACACTCCCCTCACTGAATCCTCCCAAGGGGAAAGAATTGGAATCCAGGCACACAGTAGGTGCCCTCTAATTGCTTCTTCTTCCTGAAAGCAGAGGGGCTGATTTACGTGGATCAGGTGCAGGACTCCCGGGAGCTGCTAGGGATGAAGTGTGGAAATTCCACATTCTGAGTCTCTCTGGGGTGGCAGGCTGGTGGGCTTGGTGCTGGGCTCCTGCAGAAGAATGGGATGCCATGCCTAAGACCTAAAAAGTTGGTGTAGGAATGCTCAAAACACAGTGAGACACCCCTTTGGGACTTGTAAGGGTGGTCTATGCTGAGGGGAGGGGCTTCAAGCCCTTCCTGATTCAGGCTGTAAGTAGAGACTTCTGGTGCTTCCCTCATGAGCGCATGAGAGTTACATTTCCCAGTCCTCTGTTGCTTGGTGAGCTTTATGAATTGTTTTAGCCAATGAATTACCAATGGAAGTCATGCATTTGGGATTCCAGCTGAAGTGATCCCAGCCAAAGTATTTCATTGCCAGCCTGGGGGCACTGCTCTGTTCTTCCCCCACTGCAGAAAAGTCCCTGAAATTTGTATTGAGATCGCTGACCCATAAAATGTGGAGAAAGATTACAGAACATTCTGTAATCAACAGGATTTCCCTCCTCTCCATTAGCCCAGATTGGGCTTATAGTATGAACAATAGATAAGCTTTTATTAGTTGACGTTAAGATTCGGGGTTGTTTGTTATAGCATCATAACTTAGCAACACTGACTGATACATTTCCCCATTTCAGGAGGTACCCCATCCCCTGGTCTGACCCCCAAGAGTTCATGGCTGGTCTTTTTTCTTCTTCCTCACATCAGTTTAAAATGTTACCTTCTACAAGCAGATCTTGACCATTCCACAAAGTAATTCCCTCCTTTATGCCCTCTCATGTTACCCATGTCTCTTTTAGTCACTTACGTATTTGTTTGCCAGCTCTCTCTCACATCAAACAGTACATTCCATGAAGGCAGAGACCATGCCGTTTTGCCCATAGCCTGTGTCTAGCACTTACTCCACATTTGAAAGAAGGTTGCGGGTGAGGGAATGAGCTCAGAGAGGACAAGTGACTTACTTAAGGCCACACAGCAAGCAGGCAAGATAAGCCTGACCCCTGGTCTCCACCATCCCCAATAATTATACCTACTTCTGAGGGCCATTTGGATGGTTGTGGAAACCAGATGAAATAATCACACAGAAAGCTCAACACAGTGGCTCATTACTGGGGCTTGGTGACTATTGGTGGTAATGACAGTTAGCATTATTAGGTTATAGACACCCTACTCTCTTGTGAAGAAACTCTGAGCCCACAGTTGGGTCCTCCGTGGGGCCAGACTCTGGGAAGATGGTGTCCTCACGATCTGGAATCTCCCATTCCCTACCCTTCTTTCCCGTGCCTCCCACCTACCAAGTTCCCAGCATCTTCCCTACCCTGGTAAATCTGCTTCTGGAAAAAGGACTTAGCACCAGCTGAAGAAACCCTACAGGGCACCTCAGTTTGTGCCATCTTTTCACAGACAATGTCCTGAAGCCCAGAGAGGCTGGAGACTTGGCTACACTCACAGCTCATTGGAAGCAGAACCACTAGTGTCAGTTGGAGCCACTGTGCCCCTTCTCTCCATAAAGCCTGTCATGTCAAAGGGCAACACTGGGTCCTACTAAAGTAGTGGTTCTTTACCAGGGATGATTTTTCTCCCCCAGGGAACACTTGGTGACATCTGGGACACTTTTAGTTGTCACAACCCTGGGGATGGGGGTCCATCTGCCACTGGCATCTGGAGTGTAGAGACAAAGTGTGATGTGAACACCCTACAATGCTCAGGACAGCTCCATAATGAGGGATTATCATTCCCCAAATGTCAGCAGAGCTGAAGTTGAGAAATCCCGTATGAAAGGAATCTCAGAGATGAGAAGGGAAATGAGTCTGGGGATGCAGGAGCAACCATTCTGCTCTCCCTGGAAGAGACAGAACAATAACACAGAATAATAATAACTCAAATCAGGAAATCAAGTTTGCAAAGGCAAAGGGCTCTCACAAGCATTGTTTGATTCGAGTCTCACAATCACGCCGAGAAGGCAGGCGTCATGACCCCATAATACAGATATGACAACAGAGTCTCTGAGAGTAGGTATGACCTGCCCAGGGTCACAAAGGCAGACAGAGGCCAGTGGCAAGACTAGAAGCCAGATTGTCTGACCGCAAGGCCCTTCTGCTTGACACTCCAGCTTCTCCCCCTTCTAGGGCCAGGCCCGGAATGAGAACCACTTGAATCTGGGGAAGGAGGGACCCATGACTGTTAAGAAGAGAGACAACTTCCCAGCTACCTAAAATAAATTGTGCAGTAAATTCCACTTCACTGAGTCTCACTGATCAAAGAAAAGGATCATCAGGAAAAACAAATCCCGGGTCTTGGGAATGACTTCAGGATGGGTGTGAAATTTTAACCAAGACTATTCAACTGGGCAGGTTTGCAGTGGGGAGTGAGGGCAGTCAGTCCACTGCTGACACTGGTTGACAAGTCTATGCACTCCAGGAAGATGCAGCAACTGCTCAGAATAAAGACTGGGTTCAGTTTCTCTTTGAGGAGTGGACAGTCTTCTTGCTTCCTGTGCCCGGGCACCTGCAGGCAGCAGGTAGCTAGTTTTCCAACACAACTAGTGAGGGCTCAGAAGCTGCTATCTCTCAGCTCCTGGCACGGGGACTACTAGGCCTGGAAGGGCCTCACTTGCCAGAAGGTTCTCAGCAGCCTATCCTGGGAGGCCTTTTGAGGGAGCAAAGGGCCAATCCTATGTCTCTCATGCTTCTCCTTCATCTTCCTTCTTGCCAAAATACTTGCACGTGCATGCAAATGAACTTTGAACGTAATCATAACTAGTCTCCAGTCTTATGGTGTTCATGAACTCATTATTTACTGAACACCTTCAATGTGCTAGAGATTCAATGGCAAACAAAGCACACAGGCCCCGGAACTCATGAGGGGTATTATTGGAGATGAGGAGAGGTGGGGGTAGACACACAACCAACACATCAGATCAAACATGACTCATGTGACAATGGCATCATGGAAGCTAGATCTGCTGGTAGTTGGAGCATCAGGGAAAGCTTCCTGGAGGAAGGGCTATCCAAGCTAACATTTGAAGGATGTCTACAAGATTGTGAGTTGGAGTAACTTATCTTACTCTTAGAACCTCTTCATTCAAACCCTGTCACTAAGGTTCTGAGAACACAGGGCAGGGTACCATTGGGCGGTGTGGGCAGAACGGCTTCCCCAGATGAACTGATGTTTTCTGTCATCGAAGGCCTGGTTTGGAGTCAGGGCAAGGATGCCAACAGAAGTAAGATTTTGTTCATTTTATCCACCAGTCCGTACAAATAAACTGAATGCCTGTTGTGTTCCAGGCTTCGTGTCAGGCTCAATGTCAGGCCGCGTGCGTATGCAGAACTCAGAGCTCCCATGCAGTTGGGGAGACAGACCTCAGGATGATCATGGTACAGAGAGGTGAGGCACCCCTATTGTCTACTGGGCACTCTTCTTGCTCTGAACTACTTGTATGTAGCAAAAAACAGCACATTTATTAAGAAATGAAAACATAACTAGCAAATGTACATGTACTAGTAGTAGTAACCAGTAAATGTTGTTATCTGAGCCTAGATTTCCCCCCCCCACTCTCTACTGAGTGACCTATCTTTTCTTTAGTTCAGCACTTGGTGAAGATTTCCAAGCCCCCCGCCCACACCCTGGCCCTCCCCCGGCCTCCACGGCACATGTCACAGATTGCGATCACATGCTGGTGTCATTACTGATTAATATCCACCTTCCTCACGAATCTGCAAGGTTCTCGAGGGGAAGGCCCAGTTCTGTTTTGCATTCTCAGGGATGTCTGGCATACAGTAGGTGCTCAGTACATGTTTGCTGGGCGAATGAATAACACGTAGACACTGTTGATATGACCACAGGGAGGATGCTGGATTGTTTATCCTCCTCGTCCCTCGGAAACCATTCAGTGTCCTCTCAGATGCCCCTTGCCTTTAAATCCCCGAAGGCTTCCTGTGGGGCTGATTTGAAGGGCTCTGATCATCAGGGGAGGAAATCGAGGCGTGACTCCAGGCTCACTTGTCAGTGGGGCTTGGCTGGGTTGAAGATGTGATTTTTTTCCCTCTAGTTTATGAATTCTGTGTGTTTCTGGAGCCCTGTGGGGGGAAAGGCCACACTTTGCCCCCCACGGAAGCAAGGAGAGGCCTCAGTTATCTGCCTGCACATACCCATTCCTGGCAGAGGACTAGAACACTCCCGCCCAAACGGGCTCCATGATGGATGTGAAGAAGCGACCAAATGTCCCTCATTAATCACCAGCTCCATCTGGCTCCCTGCCTGATGGTTTTCAGCTGACTTGAAAAAGACCCAATTAGATGAAAACATTTTGACAATTTATCTTGTGGCATGAACAGGTCCAGATTGAGGCTATGATTTCATCAGCGGGGCGGGAGGAAGGGCTCGGGCTGTGGGTCACGCACAGAACTTGGGGAGACATGGGGGTCTGCCCCAGGAGCCTTCCTGTGAAACCAGAGGGCAGCCTGCCTCCCTCTGGCCACTGACCCTTTCAGTCCTGGGGCCAGTGGGAACTGCGGGGGGGGGGGGGGGGAGAGTATCCTTTGGTTCGGGTGCAAAAGGCCTGAGAAGATGGACAACCAGAGAGACCCAAACAGGCGAGAAGCATGGAGTATGGGTGTTGAATGGAAACCAGAATTAGAAGTCAGGATGTGACAAAAGCCAGACCTGTTCCAGCTCTCACATTAGCAAGGTGCCTGGGGACCTCGTGACTCAGATTTCCTGGTGGTGTTGGCCTTGGTGAGATGGGGCTGGCGGACGCGGCGAGAGCCCCACACTCTCCTTGCTGAGCTGGGAACACGCCAGTGTCTCTGGTATGGCCCATCCATGGTGGGTAGTTGTCTTACTTCTTAAAATCCACCGCCACCTCGAAGGTCCTCGAGGATATGTTCACCGCCTCTTTCCTGGGCATCTGGAAGCTGCCTCAGGGCTGGAAAAGCAAAGTAGGGTGTCTCTGCCCCGAGATCCTGTCCGCAGCCCGCTGGCCGCAGGAGGTGTCGGCACACGCGTGGGGAGGGATTTGCCTCTCTGGGCCGGATGTCTAAGGTGCGCAGCTTGCCAGCCAGGGACGGCCTCGGATGGGCCTGCCTGTCGCTGTCCTTTCTGGCTGTCGGAGCTCAGGCTCTAGGACAAGAGGGGCTGCCCACTGCCTCCCGGGGAAGGCCAGGGAGGGAGATGGGCTTCTCCCCATGAGCTGCTCAGTCCGCTCTGAACTCCCATCTCCCCCAGGAGCACCTGGCAGAGAGATGCTCCAGCCCTTCATGGGCACAGGTCACGTTGGGCTCCTTTTTCACATCTTGTGTTGTCACATGCTGGTGCAGACCCCGGCATGCGTGCGGCGCACACACACGTGCACACACGGTGTTGACATTTCCTCTTCCCACTCTTTACCCACTTCCTACTTCTCCTCAAGTATCTCTTGCTCGCGTTCCCTCCGCTACCCCGTTCACGAGCGCGCTCGCTCACCCACGTGCACCCACCATCTTTATGAACGTCATGCCCCTCACACACACAGACACGCACACACACACACTCATGCACACACATGCCAAAATAGCAGGTCAGCCAGCAACCCCAGCTCAGATGCCTCCCAATTCCTGTGCACACACATGCTCCTGTTTGCACACACGTGCACATAAGTGCATGTGTACCGAACATGCATGGATCCTTCATTCAGACACACAAGGTGGTTGGGGGCCAAGCCTAGCAGGTGACCAGGCATGGCTGGTGTCCTAGAGAGAGCCAGTGTGTGCAGGGCAGGGAACCAGAAGTCTGACCTGTGGAGCTCTGGCTCCCAAGTAGATCTGCCAAGTCCCCCCTTGACTCTAGGCTCACTCTTTTTGGCCTGTCTCCCTGGGGCTCTCGGTGATGCTTTTTCCCCTCCATTTCTATTTTGTTCTCTGGGGTCTTGTTGCTTCCCTATCTCTCCCTGGCTGGAGTCTGTCTTCATCGCTAGGACTCAGTTCCTCTTGGAGATTTTGTGTTTGTCCTCAGCCCGGCTCTGAGCAGAGGGTCCTTCTCCCCAGAACCCCCTTCAGGAACCCAAGTCTGTGCCAGCACTCGGGAAGGTTCCCATCCAGCACGCTGGCAGGAGTGCATGTCCTACCGCCAAGGGCGGATGGGTCAGGTTCTTGTTTGGGGTGGACAAACCTCCATCACAAATGGTGATGATCTGTGAGGAGCTCTGTCATCAGGAAGAAGTCTTCTGGAGCTCCTGGCCTGCGAGACTTCCAGAGCTCTTGGCCTATGAGACTTACTTAGGAGTCACTGAGGTGTTACTCATGCCCACCTAGACCCTATCAGCAGTGACACTGTTTTAGCAGATTTCGTTGATGCATAACTTAGAACCTGCACCCTTGTTTTTGCAAATAATGGAAACTCAACTCAAACAGGCTTGAACAAAATAAATCAATTGATTTAGGTAATTGCCGGGTAGGGGGAGTTGCTTCTGGGACTTTGGACAGCTGTCAGGTTACCTCTTCCCCTCCCCACAGACATTTCTGGACTGGTCTTGTGTTCTCAGACACCTCCACAGTGGCCAGTGACTCCAGAGAAAAATCCACAGATTATCTTAGGAAGAAAAGCTATTCCGCCTCTCCTCCTAGTTTGGAAAAATGAAGGAGATCTCTGATTGGCTCATTTCAAGTCATGATTCATGCTTAGGCACCATCACTGTTTCTAGATGAGCTTCTACTGAGATGGATCCACCCTGGTATGACCCACTTCCCCAGCCAGATGGCAGAGTCTGTCCTCGCTGAGATCCCTCACGGAGGAACAGTGGGGAAAGAAACCATGGGTTTTTATTACAAATGGCCTTTGATGTTCCCCTGCCCTTCTACCTAGGATGTAGACAAGAGCAACAGTAAGTAGTTGGAGATCTTTTCTTGGCATCATTGTCTCAATCTGCAAGCTCCTTGGCAAGTTTCTGTTTTAGGACCTATTCCTTCAGTCGCCTAAAAAGAGTGTCCCTCCATACCCCTATTCCCAAGGGATAGGGGGAATTGTATTTGGGGCACAGCCAAGAGGGAGCTAAATGGAGGCTTGTTTATAAAACTTAGCTGGAGGCCAACCTCAGCCTCTGAGCCATTCCTGTAGGCACACTCCCTGTGATGCCAGTGCTGGATTGGGTTTTCTGGCCGCACAGGACCACACTGTGTCATACACTGGGCTTGTCAAGTACCATGTCTTCACTAGTTGGCTCAGGGGTCAGCTGGCACAGCTGTCCTCCTAATTTTGATATCTGTGCACACTCATTAGTCAAGGCTCCCCATGGAGGCTGGCATTTCTGTGTTGGTGAAGATGGAAAGTGGTCTGCATGAAACCCACCTTAGAACCATGAACCTCTCCAGCCCCCAGGATCCTGATGGGTGACCTTCCCCTTTGAGTCTGTTCATTCAGGGAAAATGTTCCAAGTCTTTGGACATGGGATAGTGCAACGTTTGACCCACTTTTCCCAAAGCATTTTTGATAGCATTTCTGGGTGAATTGGCTTGGGCAGACAGCTGACTAATTGGAATAGTAACAATAATATAAATGACAATGATGATGGTGATATGTTGTAATGATGCGTGGTAATAATACTGGTAAATTCTGCCACTTTTAAACACTTCCTATGTGTCAGCTACTGTATTTATCCCTTTTTATACAATGTCATTGAAAACTGAAACACTAGTCCTGTGAGATTCCCACTGGACAAGGGATCTGAGGTTCAGAGAGGTTGAGGAACCCCTTGGAGTTCACACAACTAGTCCAAAATTTGAATCCAAATTTAATTCCGAAGCCCCTGCTTTTAACTCCTGTCCATACCTATACTTCAAAGAATCAAATACTGGAAACCACCTAAATGTCCATGAGTAGGGGACTGATGATATCCAAACCATGAAATATTAAGTTGCTCCTTAAAAATGATGTATACCTATGTATGCCTACATGTCCTGATGGGGATGATTTTGAAGACAGTGGGCAAGTGAGAAAAAGCAAGCTGAATAAGGTAAGTAGAGAATAGTTTCATTCAAATACATTCCAACCACACAGCAGGCCTGTGGAGCTTTATGTGTTCATGCTCCTAGAGAGAAATGGACCAGGGGACATGCTGGGGGAGAGAAAGAGACAAGGAACACACATTCCCGGGGGAGTGAGCGTTGCTCTGGGGAGGGAAGTGAGGTTGGGTGAGGGCCAAGGGTTCTTTGGCTTGATTTGCATTTTCTGGGACTTTTTAGATGAACTTGGCTTCCTACATTCCCTACATAATTTGAGAGAGGAAACTTGTGTCCTGACTGGGAGTTTGACTGTCTGGGCTGACATCTTGGCTCTGCCTTTACGAGCTGTGTGACCTCAGGCAACTAAGTCCCTTATCTTTGTGTCTCCATCTGCAACATGAGAATAACGGCCAGGATCACCACCAAGAAGACAACAATGACTACTACGACAATAATAATAATAATAATACTGTACACATACATGTCTCATGGGATTAATACAGGGCTTCCCAATCAGAGCACCGCTGACCTTTTATGCTGGATGACTCTTCGTTTTGAGGAGCTGTCCTGCCCATTGTTGGGTGGTCAGCAACATCCCTGGCCTCTACCACTAGCACCCCCTCACCATAAAAATGTCCCCTGGGGGACAAAATCACTGCAGTTGAGAAGCACTGGGTCAATGTGATGGTAAGACGAGTTAACGCGTGTGAAATGCTGAGGACAGCGCCTGGCACAGAGGAAGGCCCGGAGAGCCGGAAGTTCTTGTTAATTCAGGGGAGGGAGAGGATGCCTGGGGTGACTTTCTCATCCAGCCAAAGACGGGTGTAGGGGAAGAATTCTGGGCTAGAAGTCAAGGTGCCTGGGCTCTGCTTCCGTGCCTGCCCCTCGGTGTTGAGGAACTGCAGGTTCGTCTCTTGGGGCCTCAGTTTCCTTACGTGCGATAAACTCGGGTCCTCAGGGAGCCCTCCTCCGTCTCTCTCAAAGCAGAAGGCAGCAGGGACTCTGGCCCCCACCCTCCTTCTTCCGTGGCGGCCCGGCTGCCGGCTGGGCTGTCTGGGAATCCCGCTCAGGCGCGGCCCCCTCCCTCCCTCCACAACTGGGGAGCAGATGCCGTCCGTGAGGCTGTTGCCCAAACACAGGTGGTACCACCTGCCACAAGTTCCTTGATTCTTGATCGTCCTACAATCACTTTTGGCCCCGAAACAATTTGGCGGGTGAAGGGAGAGAAGGGCCTGGAGGGAAGCAGGAAGAAAGGGAGGGAGTGGGGGGCGGTTCAGGGTTAAGAGTGGCCTTTGAAGTTTGCAACCATCTTATATAAAACATCCTCAGTCATTCTCCATTTGGATGATGTCAGGAGAGCACATTACCATCCCGAGATCAAATGCAACAGCAAGAATCACTTGTTGCTCACCAGGCTACAGTCATATATCAAGGATTCCAGGCACACGCAATTCGTAACTTTCCCCGAAACAGATTGATATTTTCCTCTTCCACTTTCTGGGAAGAAGACATCTGACTTTGCTTTGAGCACAGTTTGGGAGGCGGTGGGGAAATTAAACCAGCGCCCATTGTCTTTGCACGATGCTGGCCATGCAGCCGGCAGCACGACTCTGTTTCTTCTCTCCTTTGTGTTCCCTTGGTGATAGGCAGTTCGCCATCAGAGCCATGCCGGGGACGAGAACCCCCACATTATTTGCTCAGGCTCTCTAGAATTTGACCCAAGTGATAAATAGTGTGGAGGATGATGATGATGATGATTTAAATCTGCGTCTTATATGTTCTTGTCTTTTCCTTTTGCTTTTTGGTTACTTGGAACTTGTATCGTCCTAGTGTAGGGGAGCCGGAGTGATCCACTCCTTCCTGAAGAAACAGTAAAACTGGGGGATGGGTTTTTTCCCCTTGGCTTGGTCCCCCTGAGAACTGCAGATTGTCAGAAGGGGAAGACCCCTTATGAATCAGCAGGGTCAACCCTTCTGTTTTATAGATGAAGTCGAAGCCCAGAGAGGGGAAATGATCAGCCAAGGTCACACAGCCTTGACTTTGAGCAGTTTGCTCGGCCTCTCTGGGTGCCACTTGTCTTTATTTAGAAGCAGGGATAGCTCTTACAGCTCCTTTCACAGGGGCGAGTGTCACAAAGCCCCAGAGAGGAGAAGGCCTTCCAGCGATCGTGATGTGCTGCCCAAAAGCAAGGCCCTGGAATTCCAGTTAGGAAGGGTTGGGAGCCGGAACGATGAACTGAAATGGAATTGGCTTTACTTACTTTTCTGCTTTCTGGCTCTCTTCCTTGTTCTACCAATCTGTGATAACTGCCCGGAGTCTGAACTTGAAGCAAGTGCAGGCAGATTTCTGCGAGTCCTTTGTGAGCCGGGGTCACGGTGTGTCCAGTGGCACAAGGCAGGTGGGGGACTCAGAGGCAGATCGGGGTCTGTGAACAAAGCATGAACGAACACAGGACAGCGCCGACCTCGCCCTGAAGACTTCCAGCCCCTGGTGTCGGCAGCCTCTCCTTATGGAGAGGGGGTGGGTCATCACTATCTGTCTCCTTGTGTCCCGCTGTCACACGTGCAACTAATATCCACCATGGCTCTTGAAGCCAGCCTCACATGCAGCAGGCAGCTGAGCTCGGGCGTTGGCGTGGGTTTGGCATCCGATTGTGTCCAAACCCCAACATGACCAGTTACTAGCTTTGTAAACCTGCCTAAGCTATTCAGCCCCTCTGAGCCCTGGCTTCAGCACTGAAAGGTTTTCTAGAAATTATAATTTAATGCACATATAAAAAAAAGACATGAGACGTGCAAGTCAGTGATGAATCCCTGGGAACTCACTGCGCGACCTAAAAAGTACGCCTTTCCCCGTATCTGTTTATCATTGATGACCCTCTGCCCTTCAGACACCTGCCTCTACCACAGAAATAACCAGGATCCTGAACCGTGTCTGCAGTTCTGGTCCTTAAAAACAAAACCAACTTTCTCATTGTTTATATATACCTCCCAAAATAATGTCTAGCTTATTTTTGCTTGTGGGTTTTTTGTTTTGTTCTGTTTTGCTTTGAGCTTTGGGAAGGTTGTATCATACTCTAAGGGTCTGTGTGACTTGTTTTCTTCCTGCGTAAAATTATATTTCTATGATTTGTGATTGTATGAGGCCGCCCCGTGTTTCATGTGTTTTCTGTACTAGACACCAACCCATCATCTGAATATGCCACAGTTTATTTATCTAGTCGCCTTCTGATGGGCATTTGAGTTTTATCTGGTTTTCCTCCACAATTCTTAATAGTGCTTCCATGAACATTTTAGCACATGCCTTCTCCTGCACACGTGTGTGAGCGTCTACAGCTCGGGGCTATCAAAGTGGAATTTGCTGGGTCTCAGGCAATAGAGAGATTCAACTTTATGGGACAGCATCAAATTATTTTTCAGGATGCTTTTACCCAAATCCTCCATTTTTCATTTGTCATGTAGAGGGCGGTCTCATAGGGCTGCGGCTAGAATTAATGCACGCAAACACACAAGCATTCAGCACAGTGCCTGGACATGGGCAGGAGAGGTTCAGGATGGGGACCTGTGGCTGGCTGGCTCCGTTCTCCTGCTGAGCCTGGGAAAGAACCTAACATCTTCAGGAGTCCATTTTCCTGCTACTCCGTGTGAACACTTTCCTGGCGTGTGCTCTGTCACTCTTACTCAAGGGCTCATCAACCACTGTGAGTTTTTTCTGTCCACGCAGAGCCTTCCTTGGTGGTCGGTATGACTGCCCGCTGTTTATCCCACAGGGCTCTCGCCCCCACCATGCCTCAGTTAGAACAGCCCCTGAAGGTAACTTCCAGTAGACCAGCACTTTCCCAATTTTAGTGGGGATCCTGCAAAAATGGAGATCGTGATTCAGCAGGTGGAGGGCAGCTGGGAGATGTTTGTATCTCTAACTCTTACTGGTGTAGGCTGACGCTGCTGGTCATTGGTGGGAAACAGTGACACCCCAGCTGAGTCCTGCTGGAAGGCCCTGGTCAGCCAGGCTAGAGCACGGTGAGACTCGGCCAGGCTAAGGAGCAAGGCCTTGCCAAGGAGCAGCCTGTGAGCCGGTGACACCTGTTATATTACACGGGGTCCGTTGTTCCTCCAGGAATTCTTTCAATGACTTCATAAAGAGTTGCTCCCTGTATTGTTAGGGGCTCATCCAAACTGGTTGGCCCCAACTGCTTGGTGTGGTTCCTACCAGGATGTTCCAAAGAAAAATGTAGGGAAGCAGATCCCCACTGCTGGTCAGGACTCCGGTGTTGGGTGAGACTCCCATTTTTTTCTCATCCATTTTATCTTGGACCCCAGGAAAGCACAGACCTGACTCAGCTTCAACGCCCATGTCCTGTGCAGGCATTCCAAAGCTGACTGGCAGGGAGCGAGCGCGCAGGGATTGCGCAAATGTATGGTTAGGAATGTACCTTTTTCTCTTAGCCCCAAGCTGCCCCCATCCTGTCTCCAGGTAAAATCACCACTTTGCTTTTCAAACCCAAGAACTTCTTGGAATATTCCAAGCACAGGGCATGTCTTCAGAACATACGTGGGACCAAATTCTTGCTCTACTCTGACTCAGCAGGTTGGGGTTTAGGAGATTTAATTCTTTTCTTTCTTTTCTTTTTTAAGTATAGACTGATGCTTTTCCATCATCTCCATCTTCACTGTTGACAGCCAGACACCCAGGAAAGCGTGCAAACATAGTTAGCCACGGCTTGTTGCCAAAGATATTTATCACTTTTCAGCACTCTGTGTGACTCCTAAATGAGACACTCAAATGTACCTAAATGGGGCGGGTTTTGCTTCTTGTTTGGAATGAAAATTTCCAAGCAACCTCTGACGTCAGGACGATGATGACTCAGATTTTCCGACACTTAAGCCCAGATCCACATGTCCAAACAGCTAAGACGATGTTGCATGATCTGTGAGTCCAATTCTGCATCCGACTCCGACCGGATGCTCACCTTGGGGCATCACCGAAATCCTTACGTGACACCGTGATTCTCGAGGTCTTGAGTCAGAGCCACCTCAGCAGCGAGGAGTGGAAGGGACTCTAAACCAGATTGGAAGAGTTCGGCTCTACCCCAGCAATGCTGAGCAGGGGCTGTCCCTTCCCAGACACTCTCCTCGCCCCTCTGCATTGCGGTCTGGCCATCTGAAAAACCATCAGCCATTTCCAAACACTGTAAAACGAAGAACCCTTTGGCCAAACAAAGTCTTAGATGAAGCAAGTATAGGAGTCCCAGATTTCCACGTGCTATGCTCCCCCTGCAAAAAAGAAGCCCCTAGGGTCACTTTAGGAACCACAAGGGTTCTACGGAATAGAATTTGAAAACCACAGAACTCATTAAGCCCTGAAAGTGCTTTTACTGTTGATGGTCGACAAACCTTATTCTCCGACTTCTAACCTCCAGAGCACTGAGAAAATAAATTTCTGTTGTTGAAGCCACCCAGTCCATGGTCCGTTGTCAGGGCAGCCCTATGATCTAATATTCTGAAGGTGGGGGAACACTATCCCACACGGGTCACCGTTTTAAGGAATTCTATTTATCCCACTCTATAATGCCTAAGGAACATCCTGTATCTCCTCTCAGAGGGTCTGAGCCCATGTTCTTTACAGGGGAGATGCACCTGCTTTCCCAAGGAATACAGCCCTGTCTTTGGGAGGATAAGCGGCATGTTCTTGAGTTTAGCCATGTCTGATGGGGGGTGCCTGGGCTCAGCAGGCGTCCACAGGCAGGGTGATGGTGGGCCTGGTGACCAGAGCCTCAGGAAGCTCTCCCTCTGGCTCTCGGTCTGTGAAAGTCTGGCCACAGGAACATTTAAGGCCTGCTGGGAATATAACCCAGGTTTTATTTTTTCCTGATCAAATTGTGCTAACCTAGTGCCCAGAGTAATAATAGTCATCAGTGGTAGAGCTGTGTGAAACTAGCAATTTTCACTTCACAGGAATTTGTCTGGGAAAATAACAGTTTTTCACCTTTGGAAACTGCCATTTGGTTTCATGAAAATTTCAAGGTGAAAAGAAATGTAAGAGGATATTTTCCATTTTTCATGAACCTGGTTTTGGCAGAGGTGGGACGTCTCTTCAGTCTTGATGGTGAGAGGGCCCACCATGGCACTGGACTGGAAAAAAGTGGGGGTAAGTGGAAGATGAAAGGAATGTGCAGAGTCAACGTGGTGCCTCTGAGGGTCTTCCAAGAGGCTCTCTGGGGAAGCGGCGAGGCAGGAGTGGCACCAAGCTCTGGGAAAGCAAAGAGAGACAGAGGACTTGGTGACAAATCACTGTCTTCTTTGACATTTTGCCATGACTCATCTGGGAAAGGGCCAGGCTTATTTCTCACCTGGTTTATGAAGGTCCCCTACATTTAAGTCTTACTGATTTAAATTGGCCATTTGTATCTGGCTCAGGCCTTCTTGGGGTTTTAAACACGTGGGGAATCATTCAGTCAGCCACCCACCTCGTTTTCCTCGTGCATCACACGTGTGCAGACATGATAGACATTGCATAGGGGTGTGTGTGTGTGTGGGTGTGTGTGTGTGTGCGCGTGTGTCGGGGGTGGGAGGGAGATGGTAAAGTGAGGGCAGGGCATATAGTGGTAGAATGAGATGTCACATCCTTATACTTGTGGAACTGGAAGTCTGCTAGAAGGGACAGAGTTCCTGCTCAGGAAATACCTGGAAAACAGTTGAGCGGGTGGGGGATGGCAGCCAAAGACACAGGTTAAAGTTCAAAGTATGGTTTTAAAAAAAGGGATGCCTACTGAATTTGCCAGTATGACTCAAGAGCCTTAAAATTGTTCTTCTGAGAAACTATCCTAAGAAAATAATCAGAAATGCAGTCAAGGACATTGGCACCAAGATCTTCTCTGAAGATTGATTTATCCAAATTTGGAACCAGCCTAATTTGTAACAGTAAGAAGGATTGTTTCAATAAGTGATAATCCTTCCCTGGGGGCCAGGAATCTATGGCCTTTGGGCCAATCCAGCTCCCCATCAGGTTTTGTAAATAAAGTTTTATTGGCACACAGTCATGACCATTGCATTACTTAGTGTCTGGGGCTGCTCCGGCACGACAATGGCAGAGTTGAGTAGTTGCCACAAGGACCACATCACCTACAAAGCCTAAAATATTATTTTTTGGACCTTTAATAAAACATTTTCTGATTCTTGATTAAGCCATATGAAAAAATGCCAGACATTTTAAATGATATTAATAAAGGACTTTATTATTGTCATGGAAAAATGCATATGTCATAATGTTAAGTAAAAAAGTAGGTTGTGAGGACGCCTGAGTCGTTCAGTCAGTTAAGTGCCTGCCTTTGGCTCAGGTCATGATTCCAGGGTCCTGGGATCGAGTCCCATATCGGGCTCCCTGCTCAGCAGGGAGGCTGCTTCTTTCTCTGCCTGCTGTTCCCCTGCTTGTGCTCTCTCTCTGTCTGACAAATAAATAAATAAATAAATAAAATCTTAAAAAAAAAATAGGATGTGAAATTTTGGTACTAATAATAGTAACTAACGTTTGTGGTATATACATGAAGTTCCCAATACCGTTAAAATGGTGTTTACAAGGACTTCTAATAACAGGAAAAAATGCATGTGGTATAATACCATGCAAAGAAAAGCAGGATATAAAATGTTGATATTAGTAATAATCACATTTATTAAGCACATATTAAACTCTAGGCACGGTCCTTACCACTTTATGTATTATTTCATTAAGCCTTCAAAGAACTCCACTTGGAAGTTACTGTTAATTACAAATCCAGAACGGAGATATGGAGAGGTTAAGTAATTTACTTCGCTTCCGGGACCTACCTGGTTAGGGTAGTAGCCTGAATTCAAAGAAAGGGCGTGTGCTTCTATGCAGAGAAAGGCTAGAAGGAAATGGGGCAACATATTAGCGGGTGTATATGGGTGGCGGGAGGAGAGCTGAAGAGTTAAGTTTCTGTGGCTGGAAGTAGCTGAGAACTTGGAAAATCACAGCCCAGGCAAGAGGGGCGCCGCTGCTCACACAGCGGGAGATCGAGGGGAGGCAGCCAGTGCTGGACCCCACGGGAGACCTGCCTATGACCAGCCTGAACGTGGGAGTTTTGTCTTCAGGCTTGTCACTTGGGTCTCAAGGTGATAGCCTCACTTGCTGGGCCATTTCCTGCAGAAAGAGGGATCTGGGCAAAGGGCTAAAGGTGTAAGTTGACTGAGAGGCTCCTTTATCAAAGGACTTTCCTTAACTTCCAAACAGCAACTCTCGCTTGTGCCTCCTTGGCCAGAATGGGGTCACGTGATTATCCGTGGTGGCAAAGGTGGCTGGGACGTGAAGTTTTCTAGGTAGGCACATGGCGACTCTGAATAAAATTGGGATTTTGTGGGGAAGGCATAAGGGGAGAATGGATAATTGGGAGTCCACTTGCAGTGACTGCCCATGGATGGTTGCTAGTTTTTTTTCAGATTTTATTTATTTATTTGACAGAGATCACAAGTAGGCAGAGAGGCAGGCAGGGGTGGGGGCGGTGAGCAGGCTCCCTGCTGAGCAGAGAGCCCATGCGGGCTCAATCCCAGGACCCTGAGATTATGACCTGAGCTGAAGGCAGAGGCTTAACCCACTGAGCCACCCAGGCACCCAATGGTTAATTTATCTTTTATTCTTTTCTTGAATTTTCCTGAATAACTCCTGCTAAATCTGAAGGTACCAGGACTGAGGACAGGCATGGTGTCTTAGCCCATTTGGCCCGCTGTCACACAATACCTCAGACTGAGTGGGTTATAAACTAAGGAATTTATTTCTCATAGTTCTGGAGGTTGGGAAGGTCACGATCAAGTGCCAGCAGATTCTGTGTATGGTGAGACCTTCCTGATTCATGGACAGCAGACTTCTCCCTGTGTCCTCCCATGGCAGAAGGCATGAAAGAGTTCTTTGGGGGTCTCTTCTTTTAAGGACATTAATCCATTAGGATGACTGTGCCCTTGTGACCAAATCACCCCTCAAAGGCTGTACTTCCAAATACCGTCCCACTGGGAGTTAGGTTTCACCGCAAGAATTTGGGGCTGGAGGCATACACATTCAATCTGTAGCAGGTAAGGAAATCAGGGGAGACTTCTTGAGGAGGCACTTTGGTTTATGAGGTGACTGATGAATGGGGGAGCCTCCAGCTTCCTTTGTTACGCAGGGGAGCCTCAAGATTTGGGGGTTCTTTGGAGGACCCCCCCTGCTTGATAGCATGAGGGTCAGCCCTGTCTCCATGCAGGCTTCTGGGCAGGGCCACGGCACGTGCCCTCAAAAGGCCACTGAGGACCCTGGGAGAGCCAGGAGCCCAGGAGTCCACTCTGGCAAAGATGACTTTGAAAACTACAGTGGGTAGAATTTCACGTGAGTGAAACAATATAGAGGGCCTTGGAATACACAAGTTCAGTGCAGAGTCGTCCAGTGGAAGCTTCTGGATGTGATCGAACTCTAGGTACTCGTATTGCATGTGTACCTTCAAGACAGCATCCCAGCCCCCTCCTACCAGATTTCGGCCACCCGTGCCCTACAGACCCTTTCATATTGAGGTGTCAAGGGCTGTTATCAGACCCTTTCTTGAAAGCAGGTGCCCAGAGAGCAAAGGTTGGGGAGGAGAAGGGAGAGCCCAGAGGTCGCTGGCTCTCTGAGGGGATGAGAAGCCTGGCGCTGACACTTTGCCAGCTGTGTGACTTAGTATTCCCACCTGTCAAATGGGAATGATGGTTAAAGAAAGACCAGAGCTGGAGACAGTCTGATAAAGGCCGATGACAGTAGGTACTAAATAATTGTCCACTCCCTTCCATCTTTTGCCTGAAGGGGGCAAGAGTGGAGGGCTTGAACGCGGAGATCCAGGTCCCAAACTCAGCAGAATTCCCAAGGGTTGACCTCACTACAGGGCCCTGAATTCCTTTTCTTTCTCAAAGCACCAGGTCTTCAGGACTTACACTGTGCCGTGCAACCCTGTCTGCTAGGACCCACCCTCTGAAGGGGAAGGGGACCTCCCATGGTTCCTGTTAAGTTGCCAAGTTCGGCTTGGGACAGGCTGCTGGGTTTTGCTGGGAGAGCCCCGCGGCCTCAAGGCTGCCAGCGCAGGTGAGCCAGTTTTCATGCGCTGTCAGCGAAAACTCAAGTCTTCTTCCCATTGGCTGGGTCTCTCATTCATGCAGAAAATGAGACATGATATCAAAAGCACATGGGGCTCAGCGGTATTAGGCAGCCTTTATGGACCTGTCAAATCCTGGCTCTGAGGGGCGGAACCTCCTTTATCTGATACCTGCAGTAACTTTCTGATGATTAGGGTTCCTGGCACCCAGGCCTGACAGCTTTTCTAAGACACAGTAACACCTCCCTTTCTAGACAGCTAGTCTCTTCTGCGGGACTGATGAGACTGGAGGGCATCTACTACGGGGCCCTCACCCCTGCCTTGGTCATCATACAAGCATGTGCAAAGTCTCCCAGAGCTTGGGTATGGGGAGAGGGTCCGCTCTGCCCCTGGGTGGATTATACCCCCAGTCGTCCAGCTCCTGGCACAGCCCCTGGGGACAAAAGTATTGATCAGGACAGGTCTCGGGCTCTATCTCATGCTGCTTCTTAATGTGAAACACTGGGTACCTGACCTCCCCAGGACCTGAGGTGGAGAAAGAAGAGCCATTAGGAACGATTTCCATCTGAGTCCCACAAACCTCCTCAACGTAAATGCTGAACCTGGCAATGTGAGTCAGTGAATGACCACGTGATATAATTGCGAATATATATATAATTGTGAAACATAACTTACATATAGGAAAGTATAGAATACAGACATTTACATGCTAATAAATCATTGTAAGTTAACACTCACATAACTTCCACGTGGGATCCATTTTGTGTAGCCCAGCGGCCCCCTATGCTCCCTCCCGACCACGGTCACCTCCATGTCGTGCAGCCGTGGACGCTATTCTCTTACAGAGGTCACTTCCCTGCTTTTCTTTTTGGTTTTCTCCCCTAAGCAGATGTGCCGAAACCGCACCGTTTTGTTTTGCCTGGTTTTGGGGCTTTACAGAGATGGGATCATGCCGCGTGGATTCAGCGGTGTCTGGCTTCTTCTGGCCAATAAACCATTTGTGAAACTCACCTAGACTATCAAGTGTTTGTTTTCATTTTTTTATGTGACTGTTCTGCCATGTTATTTGTCTGTTCCTCTAGCGATGGACATTTGCGCTGTTTCCAGTTTGGGTACTACGATGTTGCTGCTATGAGCGCTCTTAAGTCTCTTCCTGAGTTCAGTATCGCTAGGAGGGAGATCTCAGCATCACGGACATGCAGTCCTGACTTTAGTAGATACTGACGAGAGTTGTTGTGTCCATTTACAGACCCGGCGGCAGGGCGTGGGAGGTCAGGTTGGTCCACAAATTCCCCAACACTTTTGGCTTTTTGGTGTGTGTGCAGTGATGTTCCACAGTGATCGCTGATACCTTTTTTTTTTTATGATGCTCTTTGTTCTGGAGAAGCACAGAAGCATAGGTTTTCCTCAGGTCAATGGGATTCCCACAATATCAACTGAAGCTTCTAGCAAAACTTACCCGTTGGCCAACTTCTGGGGCACTTGGTGTCACTGCTGTTAACACACAGGAGTAGACGGCTGTTGAGGATTTCCCAGGCTGAGTTCCCTGAAACTCATAGGCAAAGTGGGGAGAAGTTGCGTTGTGGAAAATCATGTCGGTATCCGGGCTTCTGGATCACGGGTCAGGGGAGCCCCTGGGCACGGACGACAGCCTGGCTGTTCGGCCCTCGGCTGGCTCTCTACCCTTGCTCCACCTTTCCTGTCCTTTTCTTGTCTCGATGCCCTCAGTCACTTGAGATTTCTGGGAGCTGCCACCAGTCGGAGCCAATGCTTCCTGGGCATCTGTCTGGGCTTCGGTTTCCTCCATGGAGAGAAGGTCTCCCGGGGAGATGGAGGGCGATGGTGCCGGCAAGCTCCAGCTCCCAGCCTGGCCCAGCACATTGGCTGGGTTCCCGAACTGAGACCATGGGGTGGCAAGAGACGTAAGTGGGGTGCACAATTTAAGGCCCACTCTCTGGGGCCACCCCTGCACCTGCCAGACCCTGGGAGGGAGAACCTGCTTACCCTGCCGCCTTAGGCAGCTCGCTCATCTCCTTGTCCAGGCCCTGCCTGGCGGGGACGTCCTGCCGATTCCCAGAGCTCCAGCTCCTGCACACCGTGCTTTTCAAACTACTCATCATAGAACTTCAGCGGAATCCAAAACAGGATTCCGAAACAGCAAATTCCAAAACGCAGCACTCATAAACCAGGAAGTGGGAGAGGATAGAAATACTAAAATTCATCTGCTGTAATTCAGGGACGGGGTCTCAGTGACACGTCTGTATGCGCGCACCAGGTCATGGCGTGATATGCATCAGACACCGTGGGTCATGGTGAAAAGGAGTTTTGAAAACTGCCACCAGTCAGCTCTATACTTGACGGTGCCCAGAACAATGCCCGCACCCTCTCTGCCCCCCATCAGTTGCCAGGTTACCCTCGCCCCTCAGACATCCCCTCTGAAGCCTGCCCCGACTTCCCCCAAGCAGAGGCCATTTCCTGCTGCTTGGTGTTGCGCCATGCCTCACTCACAGGCAGGACAATACTGACCAGCAGAGCCAGACCACCCGGGCTCAGATTCTAGCCTGCCTCTGACTAGGTGTGTGACTGGGGCAAGCCCTTTGTGCAGGATGTGCCTCAGTTTCCCCGTTTGTAAAATGAGGATGATAATAATAATCTCTATCTCATGGGACTCATATAAGGATCAAATGAGTTCAGACATGAGGAGTCACCTGTACCAGCCCCTGGGGTCTCCCAGGGACTCAGCAAGGGCTCATAGTTCTGGTATTTACAGCTCAGTCTCTGCCATAATGGTCATTTCTCTGCCTTTTGATGATGTGTTGTCCTGTCTGCTTGTCCTCCGGGACTGTGCTTCACTGCGGGGAGGATCTGTGCCTGGTTAGAGCTCACAGAACCAAGCACTGGGCCTGACACACAGTAGGTGTAGCCCAAGCCTCAGTCTTCCCCACCTTGAGTTACCTCTACCCAGGACACGCGGGGCAGCTCAAAGTTTGCCTCCTGTCTGCCGCTCCTGACCCTGTCCTTGGTACCTCTGTGTCCCTCACTGTGGTCACTGCTAGGCACTCTTGAGTGGTGAACCTTGGCAGACTGAGAGGCCTGGAACCTCTTGGGTGTGAGGGTGAGGCAGAGGACACACAGAATCGTATGGCCCTGTTTCTCTGTCCCTGCAACTTTGTCACTTGATGCTTCACAGCTGAGGCAGACTTTATTGGAGAGATGGGAGGGATAGGAGCTACAAGACCAGAAGCGGAACATGCCCAATTAATGGGATTCCCACCAAGATTCTCCAAAAGAAAGACATAAGGATGGTTATTCACAGCAGGTGTGAGCTCCTAGCAGGGGTGGACCTATTCTGGGGTTCTCCCTGCCCTAAGAGCCTGTCTCCCCCTTTAAACCTTCTAGATGAATTTCCACCTGACCCTAGGGAAGCTTCGTGCTCTGCTTGGAGGATTGGTGTGGCCTTGGAATTCACACGTTAGGCAGCCAGTCTTCGAGCTTCTGTAATCCCTAAAATTCATTTCCAGAAGGTGAGTGATTTGGTCAAGACTAAAAAAGACGAGTGAGTATGTGTGTGCACGCATGTGTGTGTTTGGGAGAAGACCAGAGGGACTTGAACAGGACCATTTAGATGGAGTTGGCCACACCAACTCAGGTCTTCTTCCAGATTTCCCAGTGGGGGAGGTGTGAAGGGATGATTCTTCCCAGTTAACCAGTGGACAACGGGTTATCATCTCACCCACCCACCCCGACAACCCCACAAACATTAATACAACTGCAGATGAACACACACTCACACACACACACTGCAAACACAACCACAACAACACACGTATAATAGATGCACACATCATACTTACATCGACACATACATAGGACCAGAGACATGTAACTACATAACTACATATACACACAAATATGAGAACATAAGAACAAATATGAGAACATAAGCAAACCACACACGCGTGCGAGTGTGCGCACACAGACAGACACACACACACTTACCTGCATCTCTTTCAATGACAACTATTGATTCTCAGAGGTCAAACAGTCTAGAAAATACTAAGGAGTAAAGACATTTCCCCAAATGCAACCTCATCCTCATGGACTCCTGTTGTCCAAGGCCAAAGCCTTTAGAGTATTAACCAAGGTGGTCTATCTCCCTTTAATCCTTCTTTGGCCAGTCCCAGGCTTCCTGCTGAGCTCTGGCTGCATAAGGAACTGGTGCCCATCTCAGAGCTGTCTGCACTTCAAGCCTCATAAAGACCAAGTAGAAGTTTTGAAATGAACTCTAACTTGCATCTCTAAGCACCTCAACGGGTGAGCAGGGCATTCTTCTGAGAATGGAAGGGAAGGAAGCAACACATGGATTTATGACCCTCCTGTACAGGCAAAACCCTGGGATTCCTGCTTCTATTACCCAGAGAGTTAGGAGAGCTTAGATGAATCAATGAGTGAATGACTCATTACAGATGTTTTGGAATCCAATAGATGTGGGCTTGAATCCTTGCTCTGCATCTGTGTGAACTTGGGCAAGGCACTTAATCTTCATGAGCCTGAGGTCCCTTGTCTGTAAAGCAGACATAATAATACTGCATTAAAGATAAAGCTGTTGCAATAAAACAAAGAAATGTCAAAATACGGTGGCTCAAAAAAAGACGGTTCTATTTTCCTCCCATGGATTAGGCTTGGGTGAATGACCAAGGCTGGCAGGCAGTTCTGTTCACATGGTCATTCTAGGACTGAAACCCCTTCCCTCTTGTTGTTCTGCCTCCCCTGGGCTATTCTTCTCATCCACATGGTCAAAACCAATACACAGCGATGAGAATGAGAGAGAGGTAGTAAGGGGATTTGACTTTGGAGTAAAAAAAACAAAAATAAAAAAACCCTCAAAAATTGCACAGATAACTTGCTGTAACATCCTACAGCTCCAAATGTAGTCACATGGCCAGACTAGCTGCAAAGGAGTCTGGGAAATGTAGTCTTTAGCTGGACAACGATGTATTCAGCTACAATCCTCTTTCTATGGAAGGAGGAGAGATTGCTCTTTGGTGGATACCTAGCTGTCTTCCTGCAAATGGCTATGTCAGATGTTCGTGGTGAGGACTAAAGCATGTAATGTGTGTAACCTGCAAAGCACAGGATCTGACATACAGTTGAGAAATGGGAGCTACTATTTAATAATTTCAAAAGAATTCTTTTATAATGAATGTTATAATGTTGGTCCTTTGGTGGGGCAGAGTGGTATGGAAAAAAACGGCCCAGCCACAAATGCTTGGACAAGACTCAGAGAGTATATGGCCTTGAAGGCAAAAGCCCTTGTAGGATGTGACATCTGCCCCAGGGACATCTCCAGGTAGAGCCTTCAAAGAGATATGGCCTGAACAGCCTAGAGACGTCCCTCAGATATGAGGATATAAGGTGGCAGTTGCAGGAAACCATTGTGATGAACATCAGAGAACGTGAATTTGTTCTCATGTCCCCGGGAAGTACTGCTTGTCGCCACGATGAAGTGTTTTCAGGACAGTGAGAGGGAAAGCCAGCCAGACCCGTGTGTTCATGGGGAAGGCTGCACACTGCAGTGGAATATCTGTGTTCTGGAAATTTCATCACTGGGGAAATAACCTCACCTTTCTGAGTTTCGTTTACGTCCATGCACAAAAATGGGGACCCAAACAATTCTTACTCTAAGGGGTGGTTATGAAGCCAAAGCAAGATAATGGGTGTGCTGTAAACTCTGAAAGTCTCTACAGATGTGAGGAATTAGGGTAATTAAATAAAAGTGGGGGAAATCCATCACCCGCAGTCAGGTGTGTCCCCAGACCCGCTAAGGCTCATGTGGTGGGTGGGTGGGGCCCGCTTACCTGTCCGAGAGAAATGCCGGCCCGTCCCCCCGGGAGTGGCAGCAAAGCTGTCAGTCTCAATCAGAACTTCCTTTCCGGGAGCGGCTTCCTCTGTGTCACAAACTTGGCACAGTTCAAACCTCAGCTTCAAGAGTTATTTTCCTTGGGTTTCACAAATCCTCTTTTACCCGGAGGAGACAGAAAGCTCCACATTTCTTTCCACCTGGAAATCACCACGGTTCTGAGGCTGTCCTTGTTTCCCTGCTAAAGACATATTTGTGCGTCTACACCCCACAATTTCCCCATGTAACTTTCATTAAAGTTAATTGGCGTCACAAGATTAAGACAGGCAACAAGAGATGAAGAAATCAGTGCCAAATGACACCTGGCCAGGGTGCCAGGAGAGTGACAGGCTTCTGGGACGGGAGGCACCACCAAGTGGCAGTCCCAGGCTCTGCTTTGGGTGTTTCTTCAGAAGGGGCTGAAGAAGTGCATTGTGGGAAGACCCACAGCTAGGGGTTCTTGGGTAAGGGTAAGACTGGAGACTCCTTCTCCCTAATTCAAAGGAACCTGGGTGATGTTTTGACCCCCTTCTTTTCTTTATGGTGATTGGCAACGGTAACATATACTACAGTCGTCATGGCAACCATTCATTGGGTGTCTGATGGGCTTCTCTCTGGAGCAGGTGGGCTGCCCTTGCACTTGGATCTCTCTACCACTTTAGGAAGGGCATATTTCTCTGGGTGTTATGGATGAGAAAGTTGAGGCTCAGAGAGGTTCCATGATTAGCCTGAGCTTACACAAAGAGTAAAGAGCAGAGCTAGTGTTCAAGTCATTGTCACCTGACTTTATAGCAGGACACCAGACTGAAAATGTAGTAGGCGGGAAATCTTTCCTTCTACATCACATGGGGAGACTCATCCAGGCAACCTTGGGGCTGGCTGGGTGTCTGGGACCCTCTCTGTGCAGGGCTGACATTGGCAGGGTCTGTGAAAGCTTAGTAGTGGTGGGCCTGGCACTCCTAGGCATCCGGGGTTCAACCCCCTCCACCTTCTGCAAAAGGTCATGGGCCCCCGGGAGCCCAGGGTCCACAAAAATCCACTGTTCTAAACCTTTTTGCATACAAGGACCCACTGAACATAAAAAAATACAAAATATTTTTAGTACCTGTTAATTAAAAAAACCAAAATGATCAAAAATGATGATACTCCCGATTTAATAATATTTGGAAATATTTCTGTATTTTATTTATCACACCTGTGTAAATTAATAACATCACAGATAAAATAGACAATTCACAGAGAAAATACGAATAGCCAACACGTATATGAAAAGATGATCAATCTCACTAGTAATCAGGGAAATGCAAATTAAAACAACAATGAGAATCATTTCACTCATCAGATAGGCAAAATTAAAAGTTCGATGTTATCTCATGTTGTCTGGGGTGTGAGGAAATGGTTACTGTTATCTGTTTTCTGTTCGTGGGAGTAGAAATCAATGCAGCTAGTTTGGAGGGGGGTTCTTAAAATGCAAGTGTACATACCCATACTAGTTTAACTGCCTCACTTCTTGGTGACTCCTCTAGAAAACAAGATGAAATGGACGTTAACACACTGTATGGCAGAGCAAAACACTGGGTATAAGTTAAATGTCCATCAGTGGAGGGGATGATTACACAAAAAATGGAATGTTTATACAGTGGAATACCATGCAACTATTAAATGGAGTTAGCAGATCAGTAGGTACGGAGGGAGAAAGTTTCCCAGATACACCGTGAATCGAGCAAATGAGTCAGCGGCAGAATGCCAATACTCCCTGTGATATTATATGGTGCCCATGGGAAAGTCTTGCATATATCCAAGCGGCATTGACTGAGGATCCCCGCTGTTGCATTTTCAAATCCACCCCTGTGTTTGAGTCCAGGTCCTGCTCCCCGTGGGCTGCTTGCCTGCAATGATCTGGTGTGGGAAGAATAAACCTGTTGCTGGAAGAGACGGGACTCCTTCATTGGCCAACTTTGTTCTGGGACTCCTCCGTGGCTGTCTAGCCTTCCCCCACCTACCCTTCTTTCCTTTCCATCCTTGGGGTCACACTTGCTCTGTGGTCTGATGGTCTTCCCAGAATTCCTCCTAATTCTACTCTGTTCCCTTCCTACGTCACGCCTGCCCTATATCCTCTCATCCAGGGACCTCCCTTACTGAAAATCGTACACACTTAGCCCTGTTTGGGTTTCAACCTCTTGGAATACCCATCGCATACCATGAAGGCGGTGGCTCTCGAACTTCCGTGTGACCTGGAATCACCTGGAGGCCCTGCTGGCCCCATCTCTGGAGTTTTCGATTCAGTCACCCTCTAGGGTCCGGCCCGGGAATTTGCACTTGAATGAGTTTCCAGGTGATGCCGATTGATTGGAAAAGACCACACTTTGAGAATCTTCCTGTTAACAGAGAATGCACATGATTTAAAAAATATTTTTGTAGGTTTGTCTGTGTTTGTCGACATGACAAAAAGTGTCTGGGAGGTACCACCCTGAAGAGACACTAGTATCTTTCTCTGCGGAGATCTGATGGAAATCGGATTGAAATTGGCATGTTTCGGTGGTTAGGAACAAACGCAGCCTGGGTTCAGATCTCAGTCTTACCACGGGCTAGCTGTGTAACCTCAGGCCTGTTCTTCGCTTCCCTGTGCCTTGGCTTTTTCATTTGTAAAATGTTTGTAAAATACAAGCAGCAATCTCTGGGAATGTCCGGAGGGGAATATAAGTTAATTCATGTAAAGTACTCGGAACAGTGTCTGGGGCAAGTAGGTACACAGTGTTATTTTATTTATTTATTTATTTATTTATTTATTTATATTTTAAAGATTTTTATTTATTTATTTAACAGACAGAGATCACAAGTAGGCAGAGAAGCAGGCAGAGAGAGAGGAGGAAGCAGGCACCCAGCTGAGCAGAGAGCCTGATGCCGGGCTCGATACGAGGACCCTAAGATCATGACTTGAGCTGACGGCAGAGGCTTTAACCCACTGAGCCACACAGGTGCCCCTATTTTATTCTTTTTAAATGAAATGAATGGTTAGGGGGTCTCTAATTCTGAACATTTTGCAACAAGAATTAGATGTATTACTTGTTTAATTAAAATTTTTCCAATAAAAAGAAGAAAATTTGTCAAGCATATATGTGCATTTGAGGCATATTCTGTATTCAATCTGTATGCTTTGCTAAATATCAAAGGCAGAGATTTCTTGCAAGATTTTTGCCTATGCTCCACTCTCTGAGGGCCCCAAACCCATAAGTTCTGAACCTTTAAATGAGGCAACACCACAGCCTTGATGGCTACATTTTTAAAAGTTAGTGTAACCCAAATAGAAGTCTGTCCCTACGTGACCCAGTCTTTATAGGACCGTATTTAAAGGAGCACGATCCATCAGCCAAAGCTAATTAAAAAGGAATTCCCAATTTGACTTAACCTCATCGCAGAAACATTAAGGGAGATCCACTGGATGACCTCACCGACAGGACTTAAAATGCCCCTTTCTCCCTCTCCCCAGGGAAAGCCTAGGACGGCTCCCAGGTTAACAATTAACAGTGCTGGTCCCTGTCATACCGGATTCTTCAAGAAATCAGTTTAATTAAGCCTGAGTGTTCGCGGCCCTCCTGGTTTTAAAGCGAGCCTCTGCGGCTATAATAGATTCCCTTTCCTGGGCACATAATCCTGTTTGAGCGCTGAGCTATTGGGCATGCGACCTTCCTGTGTTAGGCAGATTATCAAGCAGATCAAATGCTTCTCAGCAAGAGAAGAATGGTTGTCAGGGAGTGAAAAGTTAGGACAATTTTCCCTTAAAAAAAAAATTTTTTTTTGTTCATACATGTATTGATTTAACACTTAATATAGGCACATTCTATTCTGATTCTGAAGGTGGAGACTGTACCTATACGATCTTATTTGATCCTTGCCGCTCTACCTAGGAAGTAGTAATGATTTCCATTCTTCAGATGAGTAAGCTGAGGCTTAGGGAAGTCAAATAAAAACCGAAGGGCACGACTGAAGGGCACAGAGCTCATCAGCGGCTGAGCTTCTATGTTTTCCCTGTAGCAGCTCTTCAGCTGGCCTAGAATAAGGCCAACTGTGCTGTTCACTCTCCCTACCGGTCGAGAAAGTTTCTTAACACCTCCAAGCGTCAGTTTTCTCCACTGCAGATAACATAGTTAAGTACCTAGTGGAGGGGATTTTTGTGGAAATTCAATTAGATTGTTATAGATGTGTACAGCACCTGTACACTGTAGGTACATTGTGAGCCTTACTGTCTATGGGTTCATTTTTATAAAAGAAAAACCAGGACCGATTTTGTAGATTCACTCACTTACTATTCATCCCAACTCCCATTAGCTTCTCTTTGTATTATAGATGCTGTAGAGCTAAAAATAAAACTACATTTCCCAGAGTCCCTTGCAGCTAGGAATCTGCATGGGATCTGAATTCTGCCAAGTGGGTGTGCTACCCGGATCTGGAAGTGAAGAGAGCAATAGAAGTTGATGGCCATACCCAAGAAGATCAGATGCGCCGTTGAGTGGAGGGTAGGCATCTGGGTTTGGAGCTGGCTATGGTGGAGTATACGAAGTTCATTGCTCAGTATGGTAGGTTCTGATCAGTGGGTTTGACAGCACAGCCATCTCATGGTGTGTGGTTGTTCTTCTAGCAAAGTGGTAGCTTGGCTGCAGTTATTTCTCATAGTATCCAGTTTTGGTTCTCTAGCCCTCCTGGAGGTTCTGTGGACTACTTAATCCTCCTAAATAAATCCCTTTCTGCTTAAACTAACTAGAGCTGATTCTGTTGTCCAGAAATCATATTCAAAGGCTGACATAGTATCAACCAGGAATAAGGTGCTGTCAATGTCAACCTTAATGTTCAAGTTGTTCATTGTCATAGGGCCAGCTCTCTGAGTGAACTTAATTTTAAATACATAATATGTCTCCAGGTGGCCTTTTCAAGGAGAAGAAAAAGATGGATGAGGAATAGAGATAACTTCTGAACTTTCTCTTGATTTTTTTATATAAATGATTTTGGTAATCTGTAGTAATTTCAAACTAAGTTCTGGAGCACTAGGAGACGTTGACTGCAAATATGACATAGATATTTTAAAATTTAAAAACCAAGTAATAACATGGATATTTTAAAATTTAAAAACCAAGTAATAAAAAAAAAAAAATGAAAGCCCAAGTTATAATTCTACAAAAGTGTGAAGAAGGTTTCCATGTCCCCAAACAGCAGACCATACGTATAGTCAATCTTTCATATTGTTTTAATTGCTGGTTTTCAGTGAAAAACCGAAGTATGATATTTGGACAAGATTAACAGGGATTCTATGTGACAAGGAAATATTACGAGATATCTCACGACAAGCCAGGGCAGAAAGAGAGAATGGGGTATGCTGTCGACCAGCCTCCAGATCCCAACTGTGCCACATCCTGTGTGACCCTGGACAAGGACGGAAAGTGTACGTGGCTTACTTTACTTTGCAGTAAGAATTAAGTGAGAGAAGGTATGGGAGTGGGCCCAATGCATAGTAAATACCCAGCTCATGAGGGATGCCTCTTTTTGTCTTCCTCTTACCTGTTTCTGTAAATAGAGAGATCTAACACAGTCAGTTGCTACACCTCTGAAATGTATATGAATTGAATCTTGGAATATCAAATCATCTTGACATAGGTATGTGTATATATGCACAGAAACACTCACAAGAGGGTTTTGCTTTTGTTTTTGTTTTAGCTTCAAGGAATTTAAATAAATATATGATAAGCAGGAGACCTTCCACCTCTGCAAGTCTGGAAAGGGTCCTTGTCACTGTGTTAGTCCCCATTTGTAAATCTTCGCATTGACTCCTAATTGGCACCTTTCTGCCCTCCTAATCCAGGAGGCCCAGAGTGAATGGATTGCCTGCTGTAGTGGCCCCTTGAGCTGATCCCCCACGCTAGGTCTGGGGTACGTGGAGGAAGGACAGAGCTCCCTAACGTTGCTACTGCCGGCTCTACATTTCTTCCTTAGGTAAACGGAATTGAATCTGTCATTGTCTCCACAGGATATTTTTAAGAGCACTGCTATCGAGGGAACGTTGTGGAAGTAAATGAAAGAAAGAGAGAGAGAGGAGGTCAAAGGGGAATGTTCTAGATGACCACATTTTGCCACTTAGAGGTTGCCCCGATTTTGCAAAACTCTTTTCTCTCTCACTCGGTGAGCCGTTGCCACACTGGAACACAGCTCTTTTTAAAAAATAAAGGCTGAGTAAGAAGCTTGGCTGGATTCTTAGACCCAAGTTTTCCATGGCTTGGGTTAGCTATAAATTAACCAGTCTACGAAATATATAAATAAATGAATTGCTTTGTTCCGAGCTATCTCCAGTAGGGCTCCGGCTGCTTGCTCTGAAGCCGGGTGGACGTTCCACTGCCCAGCGCTTTTATAAATACTAATGAGTGACATATTGAGAAAAATTGTACCTACAAAAGCAAAGACTTCTTCCATGCAAATCAGGCCCCAATTCCCCACAGATAAGGATCTTTTTGATGGAACACATGCAAAATCTCCGGCTCTTAATTCTTTCATTAGTATTCCAGGCAGAAGGCTGCCAAATAACAGAGAAAACTGTCTGAATTGCTGTGTCTGAAACCTAATATTGATTTGTTTAATAGTGTCAGGAAGTCAAAATTCACAAATCTCCTGTCGATTGTTTATGAGGCAGTTAGCAGAGAATTGGTTGCCCCTGCTTAATTAATAACTCATTACTGAAATTTGATTATATGCTTGAATGCTTTAAATGGGTTCTAACACAGCGTCTGCAAAGTGCTGTAGTGAAAAGGTAAGGCAGCTGGCAAATCTTCCCTTTTTAGGCTTCTGCCCTTTGAATTTCATGCCAGTCCTATGACACAGGCCTCTTTTGACGTTCCTTCCCTACTCACCCTCCCTGGGGTTAATATGTTAGTTTAGAAGGTGTTCTGGGGTCACATGAACTGAAGAGAGAGTGCGCTTGAGATTTGCGGTGGAGACATTTCTAAAAACAAAACAAAACAAAAACAACGGACATAAACCTAATACCGGGGTTCCTTGATCAGAAGAGACATGTATGTCATACTGTCTGTTAAGTGCACAAACCCTACAGGAAGGAGCAATTAAAGGGCAGATTAACTCGTGGGAAGATAGAAAAAGCTCTATCCGTGAAGGGTTGCTGATTCAAAACATAAAAAAATTCAGGGTGGCTGGGGGCCCCAAGGAGATAGCAGGGCAGGGTCAGAGACCGGGAGGTCCTGGCGTCATCTGACCTTGCACTCTGAGGCCGGGAGTATGCAAGGAGGCTCTGCTCGCTGTGGCCCCGCGCCAGGGACAGAAGCGGGGAAGATCAGAGAGCCAGTGAGGGTGACGTTAGAGCCTATGGGGGTCTCTGCTCTCTATCTCTCGGCTGAAACAGTGTTTGGAGAGAACACATCTCAAGGCTGGGAGAGAGGAGATTCCTAGCCTTGCCTCTTCCTGCACTCTGCCAGCTGCCGTGGCGGGGCGTGGGACGGGAGGGGGGGGGGCGGGGCGCGCGGTGGTGAGGTGAGTGTGCTTCTCACCAAAGCATTTCCCTTTAGTGGATAATGGGGTCAAGTTCCGAGGCTAGCCCATGAAAAGTTATTTAGCTCACGGTGGATTAATGCCGTTAACTGGCATCTGCCTGTTGAATAGCCCTGTGGTTAGGTTCTAGACAAAATAGGACTTCGTAGGCTAGCCTGGGGCCAGGCCCCTCCGGAACATTCTCGCCTCGTTTGAGAACATTGTTATTCTGGAAAAAAAATGAAAGCCTACTTCGAAATTCCAAACAACTGATTCACAAGTAAACCTTTGGAAACCAACCAACCCTTTGTCATCCAGGACTGCTTGTTCGCAAGCCCACAGCGGGGTTAGAAAGGGCCATCTTCAGTCCGGGATCAGGACGGACTCACGGAGGCCCTGTTCCACGGTTGGGAGGCTCTTCAGGGAGCTGACAGTCCCCTGGCTTGCCCGAGGCAAAGGCAGATGTCAGTAACACCATGAGCAAAGGGACCCACAAGATGCCTATGAGGTTTCAGGGGAGGGGAAAGGTCACGGCCAGCTGGTAGGGCCAGGGTAGGCTTCTGGGAGGAGGTGGGCACAGAAGAGGGCCCAGAAGGGTGGTCAGACCTTGTGGCGGGGTGGTGGTGGTGGCGGTGGAGCATTCTGGGCGGGCCCAGGGGTAGGCTGGTCAAAGGTAGGTCTTGGGGACGGCAACTGGCCAGACCAGCTGGAAAGAAGGGTAATATGACCGGCCGTCTCCTGCCTGTGATCTTAATTGAACCAGTCAAGCTTTCAAAATGAACAGTTGATCATTTGATTAAGAAGGGCCTTTGACTCTTTCAAGACCCATGGAGGCTGATTTTTATCAGAGTGGATCAGGGTCTGCATGGAGGAATGCTGCCCAGATTCGGTGGGGGGTGGCGGGTGGGGGTGAGGTTCTGCGCCGCTCCAGGGGCCCAGCCTGAGCTGCTCTTGGTCCCCCAGTGGCGCTGGGTCTGGTGGGTGTCGGGGTGGAGGCCGGAAATTGGCGGCCGGCTCGGGGTGGCGGGTCCTGAGCCCCTCCTGCCACCCCAGGAGCCTTATCGAGCGGCTTCAAAGGTAAAACCTGGGTTTCTCTCTGCAGCCTCCGATCAGGAATGTCTCCAGACAGTTTCGGCTTGGCTTAACCGGCCTCCAGGGCGAGGCGGGCTGGCCGGTGTCTGCCACAAAGCTGATTTGTCAAAGTGCTATTAAGGATTTTCGGTTACCCCCCCCCCCAAAAAAAAATGGAGTCAACTTTTTTAAAGTTCTAATTTATTATGCTTGATTACGCAGCTGGAATGGGAAGGTAGCTGCTGTTTGTAGTTAAATAACTCCTCACAATTTCTTAAAGAAATGATCTTCAAAGCTTTAACGGGTCAGTGGCTCAAGTACAAAGGAAAGATTGATTTTCCTCCTCCTCCCCTTTGTTCCCAGAGTTTAAAACAGACACGTTTGGGTAAATTAGTTTGTCCATGTTATTAATGGAAGAAGTTATTAAACTCCCATAAATATACAGTGGTATCTCGCTTAAGATGCCAAATTGGCTTTAAGGGGGAAAAAAAAAAACTAAAAAAAAAAAAAAAAAAGTGGAAAATCCCAAAAGGGCCTATTGGTTATTTTAACATTTCACTTCTAGATATGAATTTGGATCAGGAAGCTGGAGAAGTCTGGCTGCAGATATCCCCCGAGTGGTGGGATAAATGCCCGAGGAAGGAGACCCCTGCACGCTTTTTTTTTTTTTTTTTTTTTAAAAGAATCACTGAATTTAATGGAAAACATTCAAAGGCTGGATTGCAATAGGAGTCGGTGGGGGGGGGGGCGTATGGGTGGGAGAGGGTAGGAAAGATATTCTTCCCACCAGGAAGAGGATGATAAAGGACTAACCGGCTGTTAATCTGAGGCAATAGAGAAGCTCTGATGGCTACAGGGGGAACCTAGGTTTTTGCTGCTCAAGGGAACTTTGGGGGAGGGGTTCAGAGAGGACTCACCTGAATGAGGGAGGAAGCCCCCAGCCCAGATCCTGGCCCGGAGTGTGAGGGAGACACAGCCACAGGACTCACCCATGGAGAAGGAACCCAAGTCGTCTTAACCAGGTAACCCGCCCTTAGCCAGGTACAGCCCTTCACAGTTTAGAAACCCTACACACACAGTGTCTGCTTGAAACCTTGCGGTGTCCCTGGGAGGTATGCCGAACGGAGCTTGTCATCCTGACTTTGCAGGTGATAAAAGTCAAATGTAAAACATCCCACACCCCTGAGCAGAAAAGTAGAATAAAGAAAATCATTTCAAAAGTAAAGAAAAGCATATAGAAGAAAAACAAAATCAACAAAAATATCAGATGATGTTTACTGTTTTTGATTTTTTTTTCCTTTTGGATTCTTGTCCTTGGCCACACACACACACTCCCAGACACACACACACACACACACACTGAATACTCAGTGTGCCAGTGCCATTGTATGTGCTTGGTACCTATTAGTTTATTTGTTCCTTAAAACTGTAGCTGGTAGGGACTGCTATTATCTTCACTGCAGAAAAGAAAACAGAGGCACAGAGGTTTTGAGCTGCCCGAGGCCACACAGACAGTGGCAGTGGTTGGTAGGGCTTGAACCGAGACGGACTGGCTGGCTCCACCACCTGTCCTATGTGCCGAACCACTCTGCCTTTTTATACGTCCGTACTACAGGGGAAATCTTACCCCAGCTACAAGACTGCCTCCGGCCCTTTTCCCTTCAGTTTTCCCTTGTGAGCATTTCTGATGCCATCCCCATGTGACTACAGTGATTTTCAGTACCGCACCACCAGATGGAGAAGTCTGGGCTAGCTAGAGTTAGCTGTCTTGGGTGGGGTCCCACGAACCAGGACTGGACCTGGGGTTCTTAGGCTCACAGTTTAGCATTCTTCCCAGGGTGCACAGTGCAGAGATGGTTACATCATGAAACAGAACCTGAAAGCCAGCAAGATGTGTCTTCAGGTTCAGAAGTGGCACTGAGATCTGCAAGGGGCTGCTGAGGTGGGATGTACTGCCCTGGGATAGGGCTATTTTCCCTGTCACCTAGTGTCCTTGTATTAAACCTTGTGTGAAAAATGAAGTTTTTAATTCAAGACTAGGAAGAGCTCTGTATTTTCCAAGAAGAGAAAATGCTTCTTTGCTTTCCTCCTTCATCACCATGTTCCCCTTTTCCCTTTTGCCACTGGGAGGCTCAGTGTTAAATCTGAAGCCAAATTAGGGCAACTATGTGATCCCGTGAGACCTGCATACTCCTCTTTTTCTCTCCCTGGTCTTGATGGTTTGTTTCTGTTTTATGTTTACATGTTGCCATGACCAATGTTACAAACTTTCCTCCAACAACAACCTCCCTTGTGCAACCTTCATCTGCTCAGGACTGGCATCTCCACTATGGGGAGAATGGGGAAAAAGAATCTTGAAAAATCTAAGTGAAATAAGTCAGTCAGAAAGACAAATACCACATGATTTCACTCATCTGTGGAATTTAAGAAACAAAACAGACTAGCAATGGGGAAAAAAAGGAGAGAGAGAGATAAACCAAGAAACAGACTCAACTATAGAGAACAAACTGATAGATACTGGAGAGGGTTGGATAAAGGGATGGGGAAAATCAGAATGGAGATTAATGAGTACACTTAGCACGAGGAACTAAAACAAAATGATAAAAAAAAAATCTCTAACGTTCAATTTTTGTTGTGTCACTATTTATAAAGCCCACAAACAGCCACAGTCCCAATTAATGAACCTTCCAAACATCCTGGGGGGAAAATTGATCACGCTTAGTCTCATTTTAGAGCCGAGGATATTGAGGCTTGCAATAGAAGGGGCTTAGTCAAGACCGGGACCCTGGGACTCCATTGAAAGACGCCATGCAGCCTCACCACAGAAATGAGAATTTCTTTCCCTTCTCTCCCAGCTTCAAGCTTCCCATGTGTGGGGGCGTTTTCTCCATGCTGGGGGTGTGGAGCTGACGGGAGGTCTTAACACCGAGGAATATTTTTATATTTTGAAGGTTATATATTTGCTTTAATGAGTTACAGTGAGGGAGTTTGGTTTTCCATTTCCAGTACTAAAGTGAAGGGTTCTTTTAAAATGGATGTCTTAAAGTGACTAAGAAAAAAGCAAATCAATGTACAGTATAGTTTTGACTAAGTAATGGCAGCCACACATGTATGGTTAAACCGGTGGGATGGCCTTATTCTCAGCTCACTGCCAAGCTCTGGCCACATTTGCAAATTGGGCACAGATAGGACTCTAGAGGACCAGACGGTTCTCCAGGTCCATTGGAACAAATCCCCAGTGTGAGAATTTCAGGCCAGCAGCAAGTGCGAGCCCTTAGGTCAAAAGCAAACTAAGCTTCAAATCCAATATCCAAGGGCCAAGTAGCATCAGGAAATGCCGGTTAGGTTCCTCTTCGCCACCCTCCCAAGCCAGTTAACCTCTCCGCACCCCCGTTTGCTCATCTGAGAAATGGGCGATCTCTACTCATTAGGTTATAGCTGAAGCTACCTTCCTCAGACGGCTCAGGCTGGCTTCACCCAATGTTGTGATGTTTCTCCCCCTTTTCCTTTTCAGCAGGCCCAGTGGTATGAGGCAGTTTGATCCCAGGTGACGGGTAGTTGCAAAGGGCCTGAAAGAGTGAGCTCTGTGAGGCACTGTGGGCTGTGGCCACACAGGATGCCACGGGAGAGCTGTGACCTGGGCCTCAGTTTGCTCATGTCTCGGGCAAAAGGGGAGGGTCCAAGTCAGGTCTGGCAAGGAAGTAGGGGCAGCATGGAGCACTGTGTTCGAAGAAGTTTGAGGCCACAGCTGGGCTCTGGGAAAGCAAGAACCAGTGAGTGACCTGTAGCGTATAGAGGGCGGCGTGATCGCTGACATAGAAATGGCCCCTAAGAGGCAGGATAGCCTGGACCACTCAGGTCTTGGGGACTATGACCATGGTCTCGAATTCCAGCTGTTTCTAGCTGTCCTAAGGGCTACTACTAGAGAAAGTCTGCCCACCTGTCTTCCTCCCCCCCCTTCCTTCCTTCCTCTTTCCTTCCTTCCTTCCTTCCTTTTTCCTAGTCCTGTCTCCATGGTGACAATGTGATCTCCATCTCTTAGGAAGGTTGCTGGGCTCATATGAGCCATTTGTAGGGCTCACACAATTTAGCAGACACTTTGAGACACCTCCAGAGCGTAAGGCCATGCTCCATATCTCTCTTGGGATCTCGGTGATCACCTGGGGCTCTCCTGCAGAACTGGCATTACTTAAGGTGGTAGTTCTCAAACTTCACCAGGCTAAGGATTGCCGGAGGAGATGTATGGGTCCTGCCTTCAGAGATTCCGATTCCAGAGGGTTAGGGCCGGAGAATTTGCATTCTAACTAGTTGGCCGTGATGCTGATACCGCAGGTCCGTGGACCACACTTTGAGAAGCCTGACTTGGACCATCAGTGCTTGACAGTTTGCACAATGGAGGGACAGCATATTGATCGAACATTCTAACTGATACATACAAAAAGCCCGAGAGGCCTGGAAAGTTGTTATCCAGGCCAAGCTGAGGAATGGAAAAGTCTCAGAGAGGTTCGGCACTGAAGGACACCCATCTACAGGGGAGAAGCCCTTCACCAGCTCCCATTCGTAACCCCTCAGTCTATCAGTCACCTTCCACACGTTGCCTCCCCATGGATATTGTCAGCAATGCGTAGGGGACCGCTTGTGTTACCTTTCCACTAGGGCGCTCTTGCCAAGCGCCCATGACCCAGCTTCCGGAATCTCACTTCCGGCTTCCTGGAATGTGCTGGGTGTTTGCAGCGTGGCTCCAGACACGAGGCCCTACAGCGTTTCCAATGTGAGTTCCACTTCCGGGTTTGGGGAGGCCCAGAATCCATGGATCCAACGGGAAAATGGAAAATAAGCAGGGTGTGTCTCATCCCTGCCGGGTGCTGACGGATCTGGGAGGGACCAGCACGCGCCTCTGGGTTCCTGGCTACGAAAGGAAAGAAAATAGAGGCAAGTGTCTTGGTGAATATGTAGGGGGTTTTGTGGTTTGGTCCAAAGTCAGAACCAAAAGTGGGAAGGAGTCTCATGTCCAATGGCCACCGAGTTAGAGCTAAATAAAAATTGTCATTTGTCAGTTACTCAGCAAGCAAAGAGATTTTCAGATGCTCGGGGAGAGGGGGACAGGAGGAGCTCATGGAAATTGGCCAGGGTGATGGGTTTCCGGGTCTCTAGTAGAAGTCCTTAGGTAGCCCTACAAGATAACCTGTCCATTGAGGAATTGGAGAGCACAATGTGAATAGATCACGGATCATAAGTAAAACCATCCAGCTTAGAGGGTATGTTGTAGTTACCACCTGCTATGAAACCGGCCATTTCCAAATATGGTGACTTAAGCAGCATTTATTTGTGATTCTGTGGGTCAGCAAATTTGGTTGGGCTCAGCTGGGCTGCTCTTCCCTAAGTACACACGCTCATGCGTCTTGGTGTGCTGTAGGTCCATGAAGTGGCTTTTCTTCTGGACACTGGCTGGCTATTCGCCAGGCAGGGGGGACAACTGGGCCATTTATCTCCCATCATCCATCAGGCTAGCCGAGGCTCATTTAGGTGCTGGTGGCAGGATTCGAGAGGACGCAACGTCTTGAGGTCTGCTCGGCAGGGTACGCTCGTCATTGCTTCTGCCACATTCTCCCTGCGAAAGTAAGTCATGAGACCAGCTTAGATTCAGAAACACACTTTGCAAAATACATCCCAGCTCTTGAGGAAAGGGGCTGCTAAGTCCCATCACAAAGGAAGAATGGATATAGGGAAGGGCGGAAAATGGGGGCTAGCTTATGAACTGCTGCAGGTGGTGAGGGCTGGTCCAACAGCAGCCGCTAAGGGAGTGAGGCAGGCAAGGGATCACATGCTGACACTGAGCCCTGCTGAGGATCTGGGAGGCCAGGAACTCCACTTAGCCTCCTGGCTGCCTGTGGGGCGTAGAGGCAGCTCATATGAGGCTGAAGAGTGCGGGTTGTGGGGGATGGTGAAAGGAGTGAGGTTTAGGATCCCGATCCACTATTCATGAGCCCTATGCTTTGGCGGAGTCAGTGAGTACGTCTTCACCTTAGTTTTCCCATCTGTAAGATGGGACCACAGTTTCTGCCTCATAGGGTTACTGTGAGGATTCCAGATGCAAGGGGCCTGGCACATGGTGGCTCTGGAAAAACAGCCACAATCATGAGGAGCATATCATAGCAGTCAAGCAGCCAGTATCAGCATCTATGTTGAAAAATAATGAATAATTAGAATTTCTTCCTCACTAAGGAGCCTGGAATCTCTTACCCCAGAAGACAGAGTGGCATCCTGGGTTCATACCGGCAAAGATGGACATCTCCATAATGCCAATACCAGTTTGGCTGGCAGGACTGGCCTCTAGCCACTGAAGGCCTCTGTGGCCTCAGGCATATCCCAGGGCTCTGTGCGGCCCAGGGCTTCTGTTCTTCATGGCCAATGCCCACTGAGTTCTGGGTGACATGCTGGGCCCTCGGCCTGACCTTGGCCCTGCACAAAAGGCCGGGTACAGTGAAGAGGGGTCTTGCTGAGGAGGCAAGGCTCAGAGAAACCTCTCTGGCTTTGTGCTTTGACCCTGTTATATGCCACTGTCTCTGGGGAGAGAACTATTAGGGCAGAACAGAGAATTATGTAGCATTCTAGACGAATGATCTTGGACATAGTCTATATCTGCACTCTCCAGAATGGTAGTCACTGGTCACATTTGGGACACTTGACATGCAGCTAGTGCAACAAGAGACTGAATCTTTCCTTTTAATTAATTACTTATATGGCCACTCATGACCATGGTTACCATGTCGAACAGTGCGGTTCTAGGTGGGTGAGTGTCTGAAGAGAAAGGGCTTTGAGGACTCTGAGCCCTGAGGCCATCAGGTCTGAGTGGGTGGGGATGTTCCCTGGCGCGGTGTCAGGAGCCCCAGGCGAGGGTCTGGGCGAGGGTCTGCTGAGCATCCGGTGCTGGTAGAGCCTCTAGGCCTGTTGCTTACTTTGTCCCTCCTTATTCCCAAGTAGGGCTGAGCAAAGAGGGAAGCTCATGACCGCAGAAATTCAGAATCCGCCACGCTTTTCACCTCTTGGTCCCCCTTGCTCGGTTCTGTGTGGCCCCTCGGGACTCCCTGGAAGGTCAAGGTTCTGTATTCTGCCTCACCCTTTCTTGTGCCAAGGAAAACCCGACCTCAGCTGTCCAGTGGAGGAGAGAGGAGGGGACCTCCCGAGGAGGAGAGAAGGGCCTTCCCACATGCGGGGTTGCTTTTCGAACAGGCTCCAATGTGGCTTTTGAAGATATTAACATTAGCTCTCACACACAGGCACACGGACACACAAATACATATGTGTACACACACACACACACACACACACACACAGTTTGTTTACAAAGGAGGTGACTTTTGAAGAGTTGGGACAGAAGCCCTGGTCTGGAAAAACTGGAGGTTTTGCTTCCACTTTAATTTGGTTCAAAAAAGATGACAACCCAAGTCCGCCTCAGGGTTTGCTCTGGAAACTCACACTGGAAATTATTTCAGGACCTTCCCCAAGTCACAGCAGAATGCTGCTTGCACAACCAATGGTGGATTTTGCCTAGACATTTTTTTGTTTTTTTCTAATTGCCTTTCAACTTCTGCAGGGATAAATGGCCCAAACCAATCACAGTCTTTGTACAAAAGCTGGAAGAAAAAGGCTGCTATCTGCCCACCTCACCAGTCTCTCAATCCCCTGATATTCCTTTAAGTTGGGAGTCTATTGCTGGGGAGCATTCTAGTATCCTTTAAATCACAGAGTCTTTCTGGATCCTTCGATTAACGGACTGCGGTGGATACTAGCGGCTCCTGCATGGGCTTTCTGCGGTGGCACAGGCAAGGTTCGTTTTCTGCTATCACCATGATTTACAAGGCTCACATAACCATGTAACGACTTGGTGATTACATGGAAAAGATCGTATAAATACATAGTAATTACAAGTTCATGCAGATTACTTGCTATATACATTTGAAGTTGCCGAAGAGTTCAAAGATTAATTAGCCTGTAACTGGCAGTATTTAAATCATTTTTTTCTCATAAACGAATACATTGAGGCAGACTTCAAGGCTGGCGAGGATGGGGATGTGATGAGTATGATCTGAAAAGAAAAAATGAAATTTGACAGGCATGGATTATTTAAAGCATGCATATGTGAGCTCAGCAGCCACTGCACTTTGATGCAAATCGTAGGGAAAGAGCAGGGGGATGGTGGGTAGAGAAAGGTGCTGAACAAAGTAAGGATTTCCTGCTGGCGACTTGAAATTTAAACAAATAATCATTTAAATGGCGGCCCGGCATTACGTTCCGAGTTGTGTGCATTAATGTCAACATCTGGTACCAACATTTTGACAATTCTATTAAAATGCCCCAGCATTCCCTATCTAACACCTGTTAGCTCTAATTTTCTTTCCTGAGAAGCACACCAGTAGACAGGGTAGATTCCAAATCATTTATCACTTTTAAAGTGCTTCCATATGCGTGTTGGACCCAGCCTGGCCCTAGGCAAACGTTTTCTGAATGCATTAAAATTCAGGACTATTTTTTTTTTTAAGTGTAGACACCAATGTTTCATTGAATTCATGTCTGGTAATTATTAGCTTAAATTATGGCTCACACATGACTTGACAAAGTGGACCATGAATTAAAACACACAGACACACACACACGCGTACACACACACAGACACACACACACGCCCGAACACTTCAATAGATGCGCCCAACTCGTACATTGCTCGTTATTGAGATGTCAGTCAGTAATCATTAGGCAAACACTCTTCATGGAGGGAACTGCTAAGAGGCCCAGGAGTCCCAAGAGACGATCTAAAAATGTCAAAAATGTTACAGTATAAATGAATGACACCAACAAGAGAACATGTGTTAGAGATGCAAGCAATTAGTTAATATATTACAAGTTTCAACCTCTGAGCAAAACAGGCAACAAAAATTTCCGCTTGACAAAAGGCTACAGATAAGATCAGGTTGATTCCCAGACAATACAAATCTCCCTGAATTGGAGCAACCCTCCAGCAGGCTGGGGTGGGTGGGTAGGTGTGGGGGGAAGCGGGGGTGTGGGTCTCAGGGGTTTGTAGGGTTTGAGCCCCTGGACTAGGTCCTGCTTTGCCTGGAAAAGACTGGCTGGACTGCTGAGCTCTCACGGTGGAGTAGTGGGGTCTGACATGAAGGAGAGTATCCGGGACCCGTGGATCTGGCTCACGAAGCTAGCTGCCTTCTCCTTTCTGGAGCTTCAGAATGAAATTTAGAAGGTCGAATGAAATCCTATTGCTGTTTTCAAAGGAAAAGAGGTGCCCGCAAAAGGTGACAGGGGTGGGGGATGTTATATGGGCAAATAATTTTTCATTGCTTTTCAGATTCGAAAAACGAAATATGGTCTGTTGTGTAGTTTCCCTCTCTCTCTCCCTCTCTTTCTGATTCTCTCTCTCTCCCCCACCATATATGTGTATATACATATATATATTATACATGTATACTACATATACACACGTGTATACATACAGAAAAGATGTTTTAAGCAAAAAAAAAAAAATCCTCCCACATATAAACACACCCAGAATATATGTTTTAAGCAAAAATACACACGATGTGCCCTTGGACTAAGGATTTGAATAGATCCCTTAGAAATCCCAAGGAAACATTGAGAATACAAGAAAAAAAGGAATGAAAACCTGAGCTCACCAACTCTATAAATGTAAAAAAAAAAATTTGTAGACAGTTAAAAATGTCCGCCCCTGTACACACGCACACCTACACTTTCACACTTCCTCTGTTTACTAAATAACATTTCAGCACAGTTTTCATCTTATAAGGAAAGTGTTTGAAACTTGGAATAAGTGCACTTAATTAAAGGAAGGCTGTGAAAATGTGCACTAATCTGATATGACTAATAGCAAAGTGCATGAAATTGCTAATTAGAATTTCATTAAAGGTGCTGCTTTATCAGACTGTGAATATCACAACCTTTAAAATTCTTTCAGGAGAGCTTAATTCCTTTTCAAACAGAAATATTCTTTAAAGACATTTGATTTGTTCTGAAGGAATTCATGGCTTAGGCTGGAACTTAAAATGTTGCCGATATTCCAGGAGGTGATATCAGACTAAGAATATAGATCAGGGACTTTGTTTCATTTGCCTGATGAATCCTTTCCTCCCCCATCTCTATGGATTATTCTTCAAAAACCCAGTCATGAAAATAGAGTTGAGTCCTTGGTTTGATCCACTTGTAATTTGTTTTCTGCTGAAGCCAAACGGTTCTTCTCTCCCTCTCTTTCTATGACACACACTCACACACACAAAAGGAAAAATTACTTAAAAAAATTTTTAAGCCATTAAAAATCAAAGTAAACATTGTGATTTTCACATTCATTAAAACAATAAAAGGAAAGAGACAATAAACTATGTTTTCTTTAAAGGAGAGATCCACCCACTTAAAAAAAAAATCAACTTGCAACTTTCACTCTAAAAAAAAAAAAACTCTTAAAATACTAATAACATTTTAATCACAAAATTGTACTTTTTAAAATTAGAAAAATTCAGTGTTAGCAAAAGCAAATGCATTTTTACTCCTTTATTGACTTACTTTTCTAGGTTGTAAGTTTTCTTATTTCACATTTTAATTATTCTCTGCACTAAATCTGCAATTCAGTTTGTTTTTTTACCATTCAGATTTTAAAAATTCTACCTTTCTGGTCTTCCATCTTTTCTAATTTCAACTGTGTTTTCTGTCACTTCTCTTTATTTTCATATGCAGAAAGTTGCTGTAATACGTTACTCTCTCTGCCCACAACTCTCCCTGTTACCAATTGTATTTTTGTATTTGCTGTTTTTCCTGATGGTTCCAGAGTTCTTACAATTAGTAACTGGTTCCTTTTAATATTCAAGCTTGATTGAACAGTTACATTTTGTTACTGAAAAACTATTAACGTTAATGGAAACTACGGTTCACTCAAAGCAGCAAGCAGTTTACTTTTACAGAAGTTGTTAAAACCCAGCCTGCCTTCAAATTTGCTGAACACACAGGTTCACGGTGATGTAATTTTGCAGAATTGAGTATTTTAAATACACTTGAAAAATGTTGGTTTAAAAGCTAATCAGTCATGTTTACCTGATGACCATATCTGAAAGGGAAGAAATGAGAACAGAAGTAACTTTATTTGAGAAGCAGTGTGATTTCTTTGGACATTTAAACAAATCTCAAGTGAATTAATTACAGTTTGCACTGATTTTAGCTCCGGCAGGAGGAATTTTCATGGCATTTAGATAATTTATCAACTGGGCTACGTAACAGATTAAAGGTTACATTTTCCTTTCCAACGTTTGGGAGGTACGTTTGCTCAGTAAATGCACCGATTTTAAAAGATCGGTCTAGACTCAAATGAATGAAAATTATGCTTGTTAACTGGAACGTCTGGAGTCCGAGGTGGGGCGTCAGCCTTGCCTATCCGCGGGCCACCGTAGTCAAACAAAGCTGCTAATTCGAATGTTTTAAGTTTCGAATTGAGAAATATTGTTCTAATGTGGCAACAATGGGGCTGTTGTCCTTCCAAGCGCTCAGCGATGGCGAGCTCCTTACAGCTTGTTTTATGCAAAACGAATGGCAGGTAATTGTGATTTAATTCTTTTCAAGTAAATTACAGTGAGTGCGTGACACAAAGCCGCGGCGGACCCTCCTTTCTCTGTCAGCAGTTGAATTAATGATGGCAGGAGTAAAAACAGCAATTGTGCACAACAGCCCTCCCCGGTCCCCACCCCTGCCAAGGGGGGACCTGCCAATCAGGCCGCGCCACCACGAGGCTGGCAATCCTCCGGTCGCGGCTGCGGAGGTTCGGGCAAGGAACGTTCGGTGGCTCGGCGGCGGCGGCGGCGGCGCGGGGGTCACGGAGCCCCGGGCCGCCCCAGGCCCCCGAGGTGCCCGCAGGAGGTCGCGGCTGCGCGCTACGGGCCGGAGCGCTCCCCGCGTGGCCACCCTGGGCTCCGTCGGCCCCCGGAGCAGGCCTACGGAGCGGGACGTGCTCGGCCGTGTTGAGGGCAGAAAGGGTTCCCGGTGGCCTCGCCGTGCCTGCCTCCGGGAGAGGCTCCCGGAGGGCTCCGGGAGGAGGCGGCGTGGTCGAGCGAAGGTGCCGCGAGGCCGATGGGCGAGCCCCCGTCTGGGCGCGGCGCTGGAGGGCTTCGGGCGCGCCTACGGTCCGAGTGGCCCCGAGAGCAGAGCGCCAGTTCTCGCCCCCAGACCCGCGGCGCCAGGGTTGGAAGGGAGACCCTGGGGGAGCCCGGGGGTGTGTGTGGGGTGGTGGTGGGAGGGGCGTTGGTGGGGATCGCTTGGAGAGGCTCACCGCAGCCAGTCTGGGGCGCAGGAGAGGGCTTTGGGATGCTGCTGGGCCCCCGGCGCTAGGCGCCAGGAGTCATTGAACTGACGGCTGACATACTGTGTGAACTGGTCACTTCCCTTGTACTTGAACAAAGTGCGAACTTCTTGCGGAGGCCCGCAGGGGCTGTGTCCTCTCGCTCCTGCCTGGGGTCTGCTCCAGTGAACTCTGGGTTCGTCAGAGGTGGAGTCCTGCCTGCCTGTCCTCAGTGGGTCACTCGGGGCAGGTTACTTTACCTCTCTGGCCTCAGGCTCCACAACGGAAATGGAGTTGATGCTGGAGCCCCTACCTTCAAGGGTCCTCATGGGCACTTAATGAACTGCCAGTCCGTGCGGGGGGGGGGGGGGGTTGGGTGGGTGGGGGCGTTGGGCACAAAGTGGGGTGCCTACACCCGTTAACAAGTCTCACCCCACCTCAGCCACCTACACCTGCTCCCTTTTCTTGGATCTCCCTAAATGCGTCCCGGCCCCGGGGGCCTTTGGCCCTTTCCAGGCAGAGCTCTTCTCTTGTTCTTGGCCTGGTTTCTGTTTTAGGCTTCAGCTTAGCTGTCATCTCGGAAAGATCTTCATGGCCCCTAGCTCTGCCATACCACCCATCCCTGCTACAAAGTTCTTTGTTTTCTTCCTAACGTTTATCCTGATCGGAATGTTTTTCTCTATTTGCTTTGTGTTTATTGTCTATCTCCTCCCCCAAATCAAAGTTCTGTGAACTGGGGGTGGGGGGGTTGGGGTGGGGGGTGGGGATTCATTGGTCTTGCTCTCTGCAGGTCCCAGCACCCTGATCGGGGCCTGCTCTGGAGTAGGTTCTCAGTAAAAGCCGTAGATGGATGGATGGAGTCACGTCTTCTGACCTGTACATCAAAGTGGTTGAACCCCGTCACGCCTAAGTGCCTCATTCTGTTGTTTAACAAGTGAAATTGTCTGCATGGAAATTCTATTATTTTAATTAAAAAAGATAATTTTTTGAAAGAGATTGAGGTTTTCAAAAGGGTGTCATTTAGAGACTTTTCTCAGGGGTCACCGTCTTTCGACACTCACTAGTTTTGACCAGGAGGGTGGAACGGATCTATTCTGAGCTCTCCCCATGGCTACCTGATCTTGGGAGTTCTGATGGAGGGGCCTTCTGGATTTTCTTCCCAGTCCTGATTTCTTCCATAATTGCCCAGGAACTCTGCAGACCTCCACCCGACAGAGCAGCAGTGCCCACCATCTCAGGCTACCTGCCCTTCGCTGTCACCCGCCCCCCCAAACCCCCACAGTGACCACCTCACTCAGCACTGGCCTTCTGTTCTCAGTCTCTCCAGCCAGATCTTTTCTGCTCCTTTGATGGGTCCTCTTCGGCATTAATCACAGATTCACACCTGCTTTTCCTCCGCCCTGGAGCCAGCTGCTTCCAGTAGACTGGCTCCTGCCGGGCTTGCCAGACCTCGGGAAGGAGCCAGTGAGGGCCAAGAGAGGCTGGGTGGGGCGGCCTTAGCAGCTCAGCTCATACTGCAGAGATGAGTCAACTAGCTAGGGTCACTGTGTCTCCGTGCCCAAGCTGGAGCCAGAGACAGAGTATTTCTGGAAAGTCTGGTCTGGCTTCCATCTCACACTATTTACTTGGTGAGGTCATTATAAACAATGAGTATCTCGGACACGGTCACCATACTTGGTGGCCAAACCCCATCCCAGGGTCATGTCTTTGGGAAAGAATTTGAGGACCTCTGGCGATCCAGAGACCAAGAAGCACAAACACTCAACTCCTTCATGCATCCAAAACCAGTTGCTTAGCACCTTTGGACTGAGAACAGTGACAGACGCCGAGGACATGGGTACAATAATAGCCTGTACTTGTTTAGCCCTTTTCTTGGGCCTGGAACTGTTCTAGGTGCTTCGTATGTGTTCCATCACTTACGGTGTTATAGCTCTATGAACCAGATTCTATTATTATCCCCTCCTTTGCAGAAGGAAGCGGCCCGGAGCACGCACACATGGAGTTCACCAAGGTTACACAGCCGAGGAGCAACAGGGTCAGGACTTGGAACCAGAGCGTGCGCTCCTTACCACCGCGCTGCACTCACCCTCTGTCTCTGTCTCCAGGGTGGATGAGACACAGCCGTGGCCCTCCAGGGGCACGGAGCCTCAGAAGCAAACAGAGAAGGTAGGTGGGCGGGTGTGGTTCTCCATGTAGGGTATCCGTCGTGATGCCTCATGGTTCTTACTGTCTACCCCAGGCCCCGTTTTCGTTGTTTTATACATATGGCAGCACTCTAAGAGGAGGAAGTGACATCAGCTCCATTTTATAGATAAGGCACGGAGAGGTCCAGCAGCTTGCCAGAGGTCTCAGGGATAGTTAATGGCAGGGCTGGATTGGGTATGCACAGAGCCTCGCTCCAGGGCCCATGCTCTTACCCTGGCGCCTGGCTGGCCATCCTCAGGCAGCCAGGAGGGCGCTGAGCCCCTTTGCAGGTGTCATAAACACCATGTTTGGAGCCGGAGGATCTGCCGTGAAGCCCTGGAGCTGCTACTCTCTAACTGAAACCCTCCCAGGGCCCCTGTGAGGATTAATGAAGATCACATCTGGGGACGACTGCAGTAAGGTGCGAGCTGCTGACCTCAGAAGTCTTGGGTTCTATGGGCGCTGGCCCACGCTGGGCACAGTGGGGCAGGGGACAAAGGGACAGTCCTACCTCATTGATCTTGCCATGCAGCCCAGGGAAAATGAAGGGGTGATTATTTTAATTGCAAAACAAATGACTGCAATGAGATGTTTGGTGATACAGATGAGTAGACAATTAAGTCTGTTACTTTTTGTTTGTTTGTTTCTAAGAGGACTGTATTCAAAGGTCTCTGGGCCAACCCTTGACTTTGGCCTCATGCCAGACTCTGTGCTTGATGCTTCCTGTGCTCAAGCCCCCAGGCCTTCCAACAGCCCTGTGAGGAGAGACAGACATTATACCCATTTGACAGGCTAAGATACGAAGCCAAAACAACGGGTTAATAAATGGAGGAGCTGGTTGAACAAGTCCAGCTGACTCTGGTCCTGCCAGGGCTACAGTTCCACAGGTCTTGGTGCGGGGCTGGCTTGGTGGGGGGGCTGCCCTCATCCCTTCTGGTTCTGAATGTTTGGCTTTAGCTCTACTTTGTCTGAAGGTCCCCCCACCTCAGCCGTGGTGCGTTAAAGCCTTCACCCCTTCTCGGTCTTGGGGTTCTGTTAACACAGTGCCTCTGTTGAGTGCCTTAGGGCTGATTCTGTATCTCCTCCACACACCCGCCCACCAGCCTGTTGCTTTGGTGCAAGAGCCTGAGGTCGACATCTTGACCTTGTACAAGGCGCCAAGTGAGGACATGTTATCCCAACCCTAGGCCTTCACCCTGGGTGAAACAATCCCTCAGGGGGCCAGGGTGGTATGAGGAGATATGTTGTTGCCCCTCCATGTTCACCCTAGACGGGCTTCTGGCCCCATTAACTAAATTTATTTTGGCCTAAATGAGGCAGTCGTTGGAGAGAGTAAACACTCTACCTTCATGAAACCATCAGGCAGATTGAAAGGGGTTGGAAAGGGGAAGCGGCCACCCATGGGGTTACAGAATCCCCTCTACATGGGCTGATAGGCTCTGTCATGGTGTTTCCAGACAACAGGTGCCTGGTGACTCTGCCGGTGTGTCCACATGTCCGTGGGAGGATTCCTACTGTCAGGCTATGGCTGTGGTGGGAGAAGGGAAAGACAGGGCCCGAGGATGAAGGATACACATTCTCCATTTGCCTTGATCTTATGGGGTGGCCTAGAGCGACTGCACGCTGAGTGGGTGCACACATGGGTTCGTGGCGGGGGGGGGGTGCAGACCTATGGGACTGGCGTAACAGTGAGGGATGGGGTCCCTGCTCCCCCACTTACCAGCTGTAGGGAGTTGGGAAAATTGTGTCACTTCTCTGTGCCTCCATTTTTCTCCATCCAGAAAGCTGAGCTAATAGCGAGATGAAGCTGACAAGGTCAGTGGGAGAAGTTAACTTTGCAGTACATGGAAAAGCATTTTAAAGGATGTCTGGCACAGAATCAGCAGTCCATAAATGTTAGCTGACTCTAAAATACAAGCTCAAAATGATCTTCTCCATCTACGTCTGCTTTCCCACTCAGAACATGTAACGCACAGAGTTATAGAATGGAGTGTCTTTTACACTGTATGTTGATAAGAAAGGAGCATGTGGTGTATTCTGGGTTTCACCATTCACTACCGTGTGATCCTTTATAAGTGTCTTACTCTTCTGAACTTCATTTTCCTTATCTATAAAATGGATATAAAATTTAAAAAACTACTACTAGTAGTGAGGAGTAAATGAATAATGTACATAGAGCAAATAGTATTTATTCGTCTTCTTTATACTCTGCCTCCCCCCCCCCCCCCCCAATACAAGTCCTTTTTGAAAGGCTCTGAGATACCTTCTCCAAACCGGTTTTCCTTCCCACCTCGGTACCTAGGAAGACTACATTTCCCAGCCTTCAAAGCAGTCAGGGGCCCCACGTGACTGAATTCTGGCCAGTGGAATGTGAGTGGGGGTAACATATGCTGTTTCCAAGCCTGGCCCCTAAAGTAAGATAGTTCATGCTCATTTTCTCCGCCACCTGCCAAAGTGATGTCACTGTTCATGGTGACCGTGGAGGCCACATGTTGGAGATGGTGGCACCCGGGCCAGCAGAGCCCTGCTCTTTGCCCCTATGCCTTATCAGCCTGCTTGGACTGTAACATGTTGCATTGAGCCATTGAGACTTAGGAGTTTTTATTGCAGTGAGCAATTAGTCTCTCCTGACATATACAGAATCTTCTAGAACCTCTACCTAGTATAAACACCTGCATACATTCATGTAAGATTTTGCACAGATTTGAGAGACTTCCTGGCCCTAGGTGAGGACCTGGACTGCCTTAAGGAATAAGAACCGCAGAATGTGGTGGTGAAACAGCCTTGGGAATGCCTTTCCGGCTTCAGGGCCTCCCTGCAGCAGAGAGATCCTGAAGGCTTAAGGGACTTTAGTGACAGCCTAGTCTCTCCAGGAAAAGGTCGCCTATGAAAACATCACTAACCATACAGACGCTCTCCGCCATGCTGCAGCTGCCAAAGTGCTTGCTCTCATCCTCGTGGTACAATCGACAGATCTGATGGGTACAGGTCACAGGACCAGGCAGCAGCTGCTCCCGGCTGAGTCCCTGGGATTCTGCTCCGGGCCCTCCAGGGCTCCTGCCCTGGAGAAGATCAGCTCTCTTGGTCCTGCCTCCCCTGTTCCGGTGAGTGCTCCCTGGAGGCTGGGACTGGATGGCTTCGATCCCGTTCCTCCTCACAGCCTGCTGCAGAGCTGGGCTGAGACAGACATCACGTGTTTTGCACAAGGTTGTTGATTCCGGGGGTCAAGGACCATCTTTATGGCGTTGTAGAAAAGTAAATACTCTCAGCTTGGCTGAAGGTTCTAGTAATTAAATATAAGATAATAATAATCATGTACTGAGTGTTTGTTCTGTTCCAGATCCACCTATTATTTCACTAAATCCTTCCCATAATCCTATCAGGCGAGCTTGAAAGCCCGTGTTCCAGGTAAGGATCTGGAGGTGTGGAGATGCCTAGCCCAGGGCCCAGAGCTGCTGGGGGTGCTTCAGAGACTCTATGGGGGTCGATCCAATGGCCATGACAGCAGACTTTTTCTAAGCCCCTACTATGTGCTACCGAAGTGCTTTTGATGCATTATTGTATTTGACTTTGAGAATTTCCTGATGGAGTGGGGACTACCATTATTTCCATTTAGAGGTGAGAACACCCAGCTCAGTGAGGCTAATTTGCTCTTTTCCCCAAGGTCGTGTGTCTAAAAGAGGGGGTGCCTGCATTCAAATTCAAGTCACTCTTCGGAGCTTTGGCACTGTCACTCCCTTGGCACCTGGCAATGCCTCCTTCCCCCTCTTAGAATGTGCAAGAGGGACCAGTAAATACTCTTCCAGGGGCTGGGACTTGGGGTGGGGAGCCACCCTGCGATTAGGTTGACAGCCTGCTTGAGTCTGCACCTACTGGGTCTGCAAACTTGGGTCTTAAGCCCTGCAGTGATACAAAAGAGGCCCTGACTTTGCCAAGGAATTGACATGCCGGTGGAGAAGAGAGCTGTGTACCTGAACCTGCTGCTTGAAGAAGTCAGCGCAGGGGAAAGTGGACGCTGCAAACCTTGGAGGAAAAAGTGCACCCACATAACAGCAGGGATGGCTTTACCAAGGAAGTGGGGTTGAGATGATCTTTGTCTACCTGGATTTAAATCCCAGCTCGCTGGATGACTGTGGGCGAATTAGCTAGCTTCCCTGAACCTCCGTTCCGCTGTCTATAAAACGGAAATAACAAAGGTCCCCACCTTACAGGATTACAAGCATTAAATAACATTTAAAGTGCTTGGAATGAAGCTCTAGATCATCTACTTATTTTCTCTTCTCATCACAAGGACTAGGAGAGTTTCAGTAGTTGAAGAAGGGAGGTGTAACACACCCAGTGAATGGCATGCGTGAAGCTTGAGAGTTGAGAAGCAAAAAAGTGTTTTAAAGAATAATAAGTAGCTCAGTCTGGCTGGCTGATATGGGGAGCAATAGAAGATGAGGCTAGAAAGAGAGTCTGGGCTGAGGTCAATGCGTATATACTTAACAAATGGCAACGGGGAGGCACTGAATGTTTCTGAAAGGGGGAGTGTTGTGGCTGGAACTAGGTTTGGCTGCGGAATGTAGGGTGGATTGGAATGGGGGTGACGGGGGAAGCCCAGTGGAAAACTATGGTCATGGGCCAGGGGAGAGGGTGGTGACAGCTGGCAGGGCAAAGAAAGCAGGAATTGGCACTCACGGTTGGAGGAAGGTGTGTTAGACACACCCTTGGCCAAGGGCAGGTGTGCCATGGGCAGTGGTGCCCTATCCAGGTCCAATTGAGTGGCTGGGAGCCCACGGCAGGACTTTCCTTTTGCAGGCTCGGGCTTGGGATGCAGCTCTCTGGGCACCACATCGTCAGCGGCATCTTTGTGCCAAGAAAGACATAGATGAAAGGTAGAGAAATGGGGGACCAGCCTCCTTTGGTGCTGAGAACCCAGGGCACCTGGTGTCCTCAGGGTAGAAAAGCTCTTTGATGGTCCAAACACAGGTTCCAGAGGACTCATTTGGAAGGGAAAAGGGAGGCAGGCTCCTTTTGGGTTTTCACTGAGGTTTTTGAAGAGCAAAGCAGGCTGGTGAGAGCTGCCTGTCTGAGGCGTGTTTTATCTTAACCTTTCCATGTAATCCTGAAAGCCCACCTAATCAATTGAAGATCATAAAATATTAGACTTAATGCTGCAAAGTGCTGCTTTTTAATTCACATAACAAGCTCCTAAATAATTCAAATAGCAAACAGACCCTGCAAGTCAATGGTGGGAGGCTGCTTGGATCAGCGGGAGAGTGTCAACACATGCCACGTTTCCCGGATCGACTCCATTTCAAGAACCCTATTAAGTTAATTGCCGGTTTCTGACAGCAGAGAGCATGCTGGGAGCACAGCAAGCTTTATTAGCCTCCGTGGCATCTGGAGACATCAGCCATTTTGCCCCTACTTGCAGGCACTGGGAGCAGCCTGGAAAAAAGTAAATCAAATTATGAGACAATAAATGCTTTTGGCAACATGTGGGTATCCGATTCATGGGTGAATCCAAAAGAGTTCGGGTGTCAGTTGCCGGCCTGTTAAATTCTTTACGGCGACACCGTCTCTATATTGCAAGAGTCTCAGGGGATGCCACGGGGCAGTCGCACCCTTTAGTTGCATCCTTTGGCACCGTAGGTAAACCTGAATGCAAGCCAGGGTTTCCCACCTCCCAACGACATTGCTGGGTAAATGGAGTCTCTAGCATGGGAGTTGGGTGGACATTTGGAGCGATCTCCAGTTTTCCCAAATATTCCGAGTTACGCGTTTAGGTATGTGTAAGCACATCTACTTGGGTTTGGAAACCCAGGAGGGACCCACAGGGTTCTGGTGTTGTCAGGGGTGGGCAGGGAAGGGAAGACATGTGAAGTCAAGGTCGCCGGCCATCTGTACCTCCCATCTGGACGTTCCCAAGCAGGGCATTGTTCCAGGGCCGCATGCCTGACGCTTGGCAGTCCTGGTGTTCATTGACTATGGAGCGTGGCAGGGCATCCCGGTGACTAGGAGATCCTGCGGAGTGGGGCTCCCTCTGATCTCTCCAGTGCCTACCTTTATATGAGAAAACACCAGCAAAGAGAGCTTCTGGGATGGCCCCAAGGTCACACAGGCAGCCACTGCCAGCTGACTTTAGGACAGAATCCTGTTCCGTTGCTGGGTATCCTCCCATCTGTGCTGTTTCTCTTTAGGATGTGATGGTGTGACGGTGACAGCCTAGATGAGCTCAAGATTAGTATCCCAGCTCAACCACTGATTGTTAGTATGACCTTAATTTGAGCAACAAACATACAACTTCACTGTCCCTCTACCTTGCTGGCAAAATGAGGACCGGAGTGCTTCCCTGAGGGGATTCTTCTGGAAAGGACTGCATTAGTGATAGTTATGTGAACCATGTGGTTAAGACCTCAAACTTGGTAGCTAACATTCAGTATGATTTCCTTCCCAGCATCTGTGCAGACTCCTATGAGCAAGACTCAGATGAGCAAAACTGTTTGCATTTCTAGATGATTCTCTCTACAAACTGAGAACCTTCCGATTTATTGGGTTTGTGCACCTGATTTTTTTTTTTTTTTTTTAATGAGGTGTGCATAAAGGTAGACAAACTACTGTCTCGGATCTCTTTTTACCCCTGTCCTTAGATCTAGCCTTACTGTCTGCAGCAAGAATGCTTCTGCATGAATCAGGCCTTCAAAAGGATCGGAATACAGTTGGAAAGAATATCCAAGAATGGATGGTAGGAGTGAGGACTCTGGGGCCAAATCAGTGGATTGACTGTTCTGGTCCTGGTTCTCCAGTCTCTCTGCACTGTGGGATTGCTGCCCTTTGATGCTGGAGGGGGGGGGGGCGGTCTCAGACTTGGAAGCTGGCATCTTCCTTTCATGGGGGTTGAAACTGAGGCTCAGAAAGAGACAGGGACTCGCCTGAAGTCACCCGGCTAGTTAGTGGTGACACCAGGGATGGAAGCTGGGTCTCCTCCTTCCCGGTTCTGTCTTCTTTCTGGTTCGCAGACAGTTGGGAGTAAACTTGGTGGCATACGAGCTGATTTCCCCCTACCTGGGAAGAATGGACCACTGCCACTGGGCCAGAGCCTTGCTCCCTCCTGCCTTTCCAGAGAGAGGATGTGCCTTTTCCCCAAAACCTCTCTCTGAAAATAATGTCAATTCATAACTCATCTCTAATAGTAACAGCTATCATTTCTGAAGCCTGAATTCCAGGCACTGGGTTTACATTTTCTTCATAACCCTTTAAGGTGGGTGTTACTGTGACTCCCATTTTTCAGAGGAGGAAACTGAGGCCCGGGGGTGAAGTGACTTCACCAGAGTGACATCGCTGGTGAGTCAGAGCTAGGGCTTGAACCAGAGTTCATTTTGACTTGAGCTGTTTGCTCTGGCAGCACCAGAGAAAACCAGAGCTGTTTGCTCTAGCAATATTCTGCCCACTATTAGACTCTGGCTCAAGCTAGAGGGCTACAGAAGGGGTCACAGGGAGAAATGGATCCCTCACCTGGGGTCCAGCACTAGCCAAATGTGGTAGGCACTAGCCAGGAGGTGCTGTTGGACCCTCATCCTGCACATGATGTTCTGTCCCCTTCCTCCCCATATCCCACCTGTGTCTACTGCCAGGGCATATTGGTAACCAGGGACCCAGAGCTCCTCTTTCACACACTTACCAGCCTCTAGTAACTAAGTATATATATTAGGATTAGGTTCAGCTGTACTTAACAGAGAACTCCTATAACAATGACTGAAATGCATAGTTTCCCCTCTGATGTGTGAGAAGTCCTGGGTAGGCTGGTGTGGTAGCTTCGTGATCCTCTGGGGCTCAGGCTCTGTCTCTCCCCATGCTCTGTCACTGCCTGCATTTGGTTTCTGTCCTCAGTATTTCAAAATGCCTGCTGCCGCTCCAGCCATCACACCCACATTCCAGGCAGCAGGAAGCAAGGAGAGGGAAAGGAAAGGGTCTTTCTCAAAGTGTCTTTTCTCCCTTTCAGAGATCTTTCAGAATTCCTTTTATGTGTTTCTCTTGCTTCTGTTGCCTGAACTTGGTCATGTGACCACATCCAGCTGTAAGAGAGGCTGGGAAGCACATTCTGTAACTGGGCACATCACTACCTCCAGACTCTAGGTGCTCGTGAATGAGGGAGCATGGGTACTAGGGAAGGGGCAGGTGGACGCTGCTGCACCATGATGTTGTGCTCCGCTCCCACTTGCCAATGTGCTGATGACGGAGAAAGGTGGCATCTTGAATGAGTGTAAACTTGAGTTATCTTTGGTGAGCATTCTAGAACACACTTGGAGATCATTGGAAATGCCTGGGGATGCCGCAGGCTTAGGATTGGAACCACTGTGTTTTCTGGGGCTTTTTGTTCTGAAGATGGCAACAATGATGAAATTGGCAGTAATTCACACTGTCATCGGCTTTCATCCCACATTGTCCCTTCAAAGTATGGATTAGTTTTATTTCTCAGGATTTCTTCTCTTCATGACACATTTATCTGGTGGGTCTTCTTAGGTTGCTTGGAGAACGGGCTTCTCCCTCTGGAGGATTCTGATGATCACGGGGCTATAGAAGTAAACACAGATACCACTGTGTCCTCTCTGCCTGTGTGCCAGACACTGGCCATGTGCAGGTCACAGCATCCCCAGACCCACAGCCAGGGGCCTGGTGGCCCCATCTTACAGATGAAAAGTAAAGGCTCAGAGAGGGTAAGCCATTTGCCCAAGATCACACAGTGTGCTATGGACTGAACATTTGTTCCCCCTCCTCCCGCCCCAGTTTGTATGTTGCAGCCCTAATCCCCAACGTGGTGGTGTTTGGAGGTGCGCATTTCACGGATAGTTAGGTTTGGATAAGGCCATGAGGGTGCAGCTCCCATGACGGTGTGGGTGCCCTTGGAAGTAGGTAAAGGGCGCAGAGCTCTGTCCCTGCCATATGGGGATACAGCTAGAAGGCAGCTCTCCACAGTCCTTCACCATACCGGCACCCTGACCTCAGATTTCAGGCCCCAGAACTGATAGAAAGAGATGTCTGCTATTTTTTTTTTTAGACTTTATTTATTCATGAGAGAGAGAGAGAGAGAGAGAGAGAGAGAGAAAACAAGCAGGAGGAGCAGCAGGCAGAGGGAGAGGGAGAAGCAGGCTGCCCACTGAGCAGACAGCCCGATGCGGGGTGGGGGGGCTTGATCCCAGGACCCTGAGATCATGACTTGAGCTGAAGTCAGACGCTTAGCCCACTGAGCCCCCCAGACTACCCAGATGTCTGCTGTGTAAGAGCCCCCCACCAAGCTGTGGTATTTCTGTGACAGGGGCAGAACTAAGACAGCTGGTGAATGCAAGAGCCCAAGGTGGTGCTTTGCATCACCCCAGCCACCAACGCTGGATGCATTCCCAGTTTCACCTTCACCCCCCTTGCAGGCAGTGGCTCCTGCGACGACGGGGCATCGCTGAGGCCTCCAGGTGCATGCCAAGGCCGGAGTTCCTTCTGGTCTTCATTTCCTCCTCCTCTCTCCTTTACTTAAGACCCGGCCATAGCCTTGGAAAAACCCCTGCAGGAGCCCAGCCCCATCCTTCCAGCCCCCCTGTGGGCTCCAGGCAGTCACACCTCCTTTCTGGACTGCAGGTGGCTCACGCCCTGGGGTCGACCCCCTTCCCGGATCCCCACTGGTGCACAACCCTGTGGACAGAGTGTGCTGGCGACATTAGGAGTCACAGCGTGGGCTGGCTAGGACCAAGTTTCCAGAAGAGACACAAAACAGAGGCTGCCCTTGTCCCCCTCTCTGTGATCCGTGAGTGGAGCCCCCGAATCCCAGCACCAGACCGGAGGGGCGGGGGGCGTGGGGGCGTGTGTGCGCTGAGACCTGCTGCCTACCAGGTTTCCATATACATAATCTAAATATATGCTTTGCAAATTGAAAAGCGTTCACGTATAGAATGTGGCTGTGGGGAGCGAATGCTCTCTTTGAACGTGTCTCTTTAAAGGCAGAATTTGCCAAGTGTTTTCCTGCCCTGAAGGAGCCACTTGAACATGGCCGCAGATGTAAAATGGAAATTGAAGTGTCTCTCCAGGCCACCGTACAGGGATAAGACAGGCGCAGGCTATTCTAAGCGCTCATTAATAGCAGGTCTCTGAGGGCCCAGCAGCAGCCAGAGGATTGTACTCATTAAAAAGGTGACGAGGTAGAGTTTTGTGCCTTCCATGCTTGTCACTGTGGGATCCTGGTGTTCAGATGTCACCAGCGGACCCCAGAGGGGTGCCCCCGGCTTGCTGGCATGGGCGACTATTTTCTGAAGGGTTTGAAAGCGTCTCCCACTCGTGGATGGGGCGAGCAGCCCTTGGTGTTTGTCAAGTGGGTTTGTCTCTCTTCCGAGGCAGGGCCTGGATGGCGTTATCTCGAGACAGAAGCAGAGAGAGCTTTAGCTCATTGGCTAATGAAAGATCATTGGGGATTCCCAACACGGTCCTTTAGATGGCATAGTAAAGGGCCTAGAGCCTCCAGTGTGGTCTGGGCTGGGGGCTTGGGGTCTTCAGCAAAGTCTGGAAGGGACAGGACCCTTATAACTGAAGGGACTGGCCGATGGTTTCCTGGGAGTCCCAAATCCCAGCAGTGTCCCCTTGCCCAAGGCCACTGCTTTGTTTTAGAAGAAGGGGATTCTTGGCTCAACCTTTTTTTTTTTTTTTTTTTTTAAGATTTTATTTACTTACTTGACAGAGATCACAGGTAGGCAGAGAGGAAGGGAAGAAGGCTCCCTGCTGAGCAGAGAGCCCCATGTGGGGCTCGATCCCAGGATCCTGGGATCACGACCTGAGCCAAAGGCAGAGGCTTTGACCCACTGCGGCTCAACCTTCTTTCTCTTGTCCGTCGGTTCCCTCCGCTTAGCAGTGTGTTTGACCGGAAAGGCACTTGATTTATTGAATGAGCCAACAAAGGAATGCATGAGGGGCTCTCTGGTCCCAAAGACTGGCCCTTGGTCCCTTCTCAAAGTGCAGCCCTTTGGGGATTTTTTTCACTTGTGACCTTTAGTAGCTTCCAGGCTGTGGCCTTCACCTTGAAGTTAGGGTCACCACAAGGGCACAGATCTGAGGAAATGAAGACAAGAAGATGATCATGGCCTCAAGCTCCTATATAGAGTGTTTTCTCTTATTTGTTTTTATGACATGATATCAATACTGTGTTGAGAACTAGGTTTATTTTTACCCTTCATTAGCAGGTAGAAAATGACTGTGTTACTTATGAAATGTTCACAATAACCTGGGTTTAAATTAAACTACACTTCAAAAATTATAAAGCTCAATATTAATAAAATGGGTTCAGGGTTGGAGGGGTGGGGAGATAGGGAGAACATTCTGCAATTTTTTTTTAATGCAAAAGAAAGACACTTGGCTCACCTCTGAGAGAACTTGAGTTGCCCTACAGAGGTTCGTCTCTCACAATTTCAAGAGCCGACGAGAAGTCCCAGGGAGAGAGAAATATGGCAGCAAAATCCATTCACCTGAAGACATACTACGCAGCACATCCCTGGGAGGGCCTGGAAGGTTGTGTGCTATACCCTTGGCTCTGAGTTTCTGAGAAGCCAAGGCAAAGAGGGCAGGAAAAGCAGTGATGAGGTTTTTAGGAGGTTCAAGGCCTTGGGCTTTGGAGGGAAGAAAACCAAGAGGGAAGAGTGAGCATAATCTTGATCCTTTTTTTTTGGAAAATAATTTTGAATAACTCCTTAAAAGACCAAAAACCTGTCACTCATGGTCTCAGGGTACCCATCCTCTTGCTGAAATATCCCTCCCCAATTACTTGGAACTGCCTAGTGGGTGTGTCATGGTGTTCTGATGGCCCAGGAGTACTGCTGCTCAAAGTCAGCCCAGGCATCTGTCTGCAGACCTATCATTAGGGCACCCCTTCCTGGGAAGAGCATCTGATTATGCCTCTGGGTGATGAAGGGCCCACGAGCAGGCTGCGGTCAGGGTGAGGGAGGGCCTCGAGCTGAGGCCCTGCAATTGGGTGGGGTTGGAGGGTGAGGGTCTGGGGGGATGCTGAGGACAGGTGCACCTGATTTCACAAGCACAGTGGGTTGGACACTGTGGCTAGTTGGTGGGAGGCCAATCCAGTTATGGCATTACTGAGCCATGCTCGGATGTGACCTTGGTGTCTCCTACACATCAGGTACCTCGAAGTGTGAGTGGACCACAGAGTTCCGAGAATCTCTAGATTACTCTGGCAAGAGGATCAAAGTCTTCTTTGTGTTATTTGACCTGATATGACATTCATCACAAGTCTCTCAAATGAGGAAATGAATTAATGATTGAATAAGTGAGTGCCATGACTACTACCATGGTTCAAATGCCATCCTTGCTTCAGCTGCTGTTCAAGGTCACTTCCTCCAGGAAGCCCTCCCTGCATTCTCCTGCCCTTTCTTATCAAGACTCTTACAGCACTGGATGTGTGACCAAAGTGTGAATGCCTTCCTAGCTGCTAACAATTGGAAGGTCTTTTTGTGTTTTCTTGTGGTTCCTCATTCTAGCCAGACAACAAACACATTTCTTCAACATGTACTCATTCAGCTCTTATCATTGGCCCCACTCTGTGCTGGACCCAAGGAATTCAAGAGGAAAGTGAACAGATAAGGAGCTTATAGTCTAGTGTTGGAGCTGGCAAACCCCAGCCCCTCAGCTGGACTGAGCCCAACTGCCATCTGTTTTTGTAAATAAAGTTTTATTGGTACACAGCCATCTCCATTTGTTCACATGTGGACACATGTTCACATGTGTTTGGCTGCTTTTTGAGTTTCAGGGACGGAATGGAGTTCAGTGACAGAGACCACATGGCCTGCCAAGCCCAAGATATTTGCTCTCCGGACCTTTACAGAAAGATTTGCTGCTGTCAGTGCTAATGAGAAAGACAACCTAGAAAAAGATCATTCCAGCATGGTATGTGAGAGGCAAGGACAGGGTACTATGGCTGAGCCCGGCAGGCCTGGGGTTGCATGTGTTACTGCAGATAGGGCAGCTGGGAAAGCTGCTCTCGTGGAAATGTTACGTGAGCTGAGACACGAAGGCTGAGGAGGCTGCTCTGTGAGTTGCTAGGATAGAACATTCCCGGGGGAGGGAAGAACATGTGCTAAAGGCCTTTGATGTGTTGTAGGAACGGACGGAAGCTTGTGTGGCCGGGAATGCAGTGGACAAGGAGAGAGTAGGACAAAACCAGCATTGGAGGTGTAGGCAGGGCTAGATCAGTGATTCCCAAGGGTGCCTTCTTGCCCTCTTGAGCTTGTTTGGGATATTTGTGGGGGGCGTGCCATAAACTCAGTCAGCAGGCACCAAGGATGGAAGACTTCAAATGGTACATGGAACAGTCTGACCCACCAAAGGACTGTCCTGGGTCCTGCGTGACTTCGGGGTGTCCTAATGGGTGTTCATGAAAGTGGAAAGCCAATTTCTCATGATCTTAACCTGGACCTAACTCTCCTGTTCATATAAACTGAACATAACTTTGGCACAGGATCATGTATATATTGAATTATCTAGGAATGGATCTACCATATAAATTAAGGAAAGATTGCACTGTGCTTTGTTTGGAACATCATCAAGTGGTGTTCTCCATGTGGGGAAAATCACGTCACTCATGGCAACGTCCCTTTTGGTATTTGAGTCTTCCGAACAATACACCTGTTGTCACGTGTGTTTGTAGCTATGGCATTCACTCTGACTTTCCACACAAAGGCACATCCTTGTGTTGATGAGTGAAGTCATGCCGGAGAATTTGCATATTGAAATGTGTATTATTTTATTACAAATTACTCCTTCTCTTTCCACCTTTATATTACAGTTAAGGCATTATGTTGATTAAAACACCAAGCAATGTTTTAGTGTAGAGAAAAACCATACTACCTCTGAATTTTGCCTCAGGGTAGCAGAGAAGCATTATCAGATATTGTCTAATGAGAGAGCACCAGGGCTGGACCCCACTGTTCTGTGTGGGTCTTGAATCCGAGTTTGGATTTCATGCTAAGAAAATTGAGGAGCCCTGGCAAGATTGTAAGAAGAGTGGTGGGTTCTTGGAGGCAAGGATACTGATTATACCTCCTCTTCTTCTCTTTGATCCCATACTTACTCCCCCCAGCTCGTGGTACAATCTGTAAATTAAGGAGCTACCAGCCAGAGCAACCTCAGCCTGAGAGCTTAGCAGGTCTGCGCCTCTCCTTACAAGTGAGATCGCTCTGGCCAAGAGGGGTTCAGTGGCTTGTCTGGGCCAGGTGGTAAGTGGTATCTGGTAAGCATGGTGTATATGTGTTTGGGTTTGGTCCCTGCCTCCCTTTCCTGCCCCTGAGAGCCTGTCCTGGTCCTTTCGGGTTTCCCTGCTGGCCAATCCACCCACTAACCTTGGCCACCTGCCCAGGCCGGGTCCTGCTCCCAGGCCTTCCCCCTCACTCCCGTTACTCCCATGCCAGGAGCTGGCTTCTCAACCTTTAGACCCCAGGCCAGGATCTAAGAAAATCTCCAAGAGTATTCCCCAACACCTGCAACAGATGTGCCCGCAAATTACCGGGTCCCCGTGGGAGGTGGTGGGGAGCAAGGGAGGAAAGGGCATCGTTTTTCTAAAAGCATTACACACTTAATTTGCAAAGTTACATCACACGTTCATGCACAGGTCAGCTCTCTGGGAGCTTATTTCAAGACCAGAGGCAGGTCCGTGTTCCTAAGTGCATTCTTCACAGAGAAGACAGCATGGACGGGATGGGGAGGACTGTACACGTCAGATGCTTTCCTGTCTACAAGGTCAGATGGGGGAGAGATGGATATTCAAAGGGCCCCTTCTCTGCCCCTGTCTCGATAGATGCCATCCTTCATCCTTCAAAGACCCCGTGTGCACTTGAAGCACCCCCATCTCACAGGTGCAGAAACTGAGCTACATGACATCATGCATACTTTTACCCCTTACACGCCCTGTGACACAGGCAAACCTGAACTTGAACTCAGGTCTCTAGACTCTCACCATGACTTGAGACATGTGAGTATGAGGTATAGAGCTTATCATATGTGTATATCATGAAGAAGCACATACACATCGAGGTATACTTTTTTTGTTGTTGTTATTAGATAGGTCTGGGTTCTTTATTTTATAAGAGGCATGGAAAGCTATAGAACCCATGTGAGATTACAGCCAGAAGTAGAGAGAGAGTTGTCTGCAGAACAAGTTTAACAGGAAGTGGTAAAAATGAATAAAGTTTGAGTTCAATCTTCCAACCCATAAATTCCAGCTCAGCCAATGGACAAAATAATTGTATTGAGTTTTTTTTTGTTAATGTAAGGATTTTTGAATATTAATGTGAGGGCAGTTTCATGTGCAGAATAGAACATTTTGAAGTATTTGGTTTCCAAAATTAATGTTAGATACATTATAGCTACAAAGTTAAAAGCCTAGTTCTTCCTTATGCTTTCAATTTCTGCTTATAAATGATATTATCCTATTCATTCTCCTATTAATTTTTGTTATGATTTTATATATATATGATAAAATTTACTATTTTAATCATTTTTGGAAGTTTAACTTGATTATTTGTGAAAAATCTAGTTTTGAAGAGAATAAATTCAATTCTTTCCCTGTAAACGTAAAGAAACTCAAAAATATGGAAAGCTTCATGAATTTGCATGTTATTCTTACACAGAGACCATGCTACTCTTCTCTGTATCATTCCAATGTTAGTGCTTGTGCTGCACTGTTTTAATCATTTTTAACTGTACAGTCCAATGACATCAAGTATATTCACAGGCACATACCTACTTTATAAAAACAACCTAAGAAATCTTTTCTAAAAATTCTAGCAAAGGACAAATGGATCAAAGTCTTCTGGGAGAAAAGGCAGCCCCAGAGGCCACCTTGTCCACATTCCTGGGGGCCGGAGAGCGCTTGGAGGCACCTGTGCTTATCTGCTAAGATGTCTGTTTTGGCCGGGTTTTACCAGCCTTGAGACTTCATTGCCTGTCACCGCGGAGAGAGCATCTCAAAACCAGGCTCCCTCCCTCTATTTTTCAAAGCCATGCTTCCCCAACCAGATTTACATTTTCAAAAACCCTTCAGATAATCACAGACCCAAGAAACTTCCACTCCTCTGAGGTTTAATTAGGAGAAACTGTCTTTCTAGTACTTCCAAGAGCCTTGCTCTAAATTTCTCAGCGGCAAGAGAAGGTTCACGGCGGATGAGTGGGAGCAAGCGGAACCTGTGAACAGCCGCCCCCTCTGTCCCCCTCTGTCCCTTGCAGCGGAGATAAAGCCATGTTGCAGGTCACTGAAATCACATTGTGAGTGTGCCCTGTATCATTAGGACCCAGAGAATGGAGATGATCGGAACGCAGGATAACACATTAGCGATAGATAATAGAGTCTAAATAAACATAATCAGCTTTCCTCTATGTCTTCAGACCAAAGCTTATCTATAAATACCCTAATGACGCCCAACCAGCCAATTACTCGTTTCTTGGAAGAGCCCCTTATTAATGGCGTTGCAGTGAGGGAAAAACATTAATTATTGGACACAGTGGGATCTTTTACGTTCTGTCTGGTCCGGACAGCACCAATTAATGCAACAATTATTATCAACGACCGTGGCAGCATACCGAGTGCAGCCACCCCAGGCTGGTTCGATGGGGTGGGAAGAACGTGCACGCTGGGAAGACATCACCCACACTCTTTTCATGGAGCCTGCTTCTTCATCACTGCGGAAGCTGCCGGAACAAAGCAGAGAGTGGCCAGAGTGTGTTGGTTTTTCTATTTAAGCCATAAGATAGTAGTCCTGGGGTGCTGAATGGGGGAGAGTGGGAGGAGTCAGGCACTGGTCTGTTGTGTTGAGTTGCTAAGTGAAACTAGGCAGAAGAGTAGAGAAGAGAGGCCACCTTCAGAGCATGGAGCGTCTGGCTTGGCTCCTGCACACTCCTCCATACTCTTCTCTCCCACTCATTATAGTACACCCCATGCTTCTCCCTCAGCTTTTCCAGTTCAGCTGTGTTCTATCCTGCCCCAGGACATTTGCACAAGCTATTGTTAATACCCCAAAGAGCGTCTCTGTCCTTTATAAGGCTGACTCCTTTCTGAATGTGGTACAAAGGTTCCCTTTGCAGAAAGGTCTTTCTTGATCTTGAACCCCAAATACAAATTTTCTTAATATTAGTCACTTCTTGTTTCTATTTTTGCACAAAGTCAATCATAAGTCTTGAGATATTTAACAGCTCTATCTTATTATTTTATTTGTGTCTGTCTCCCTCACAAGAATGTAAGCTCCATGAGGGCAAGGACTTTGTCTTTTTTCTCCAGCATCTACCCAAGTGTTTTGCATTTAGGAGGGGCTCAATAGATGTTTGGTGAGTGAGTAAATAATGCACGGTGTAGAAACAGATTGTACTTGCAGGTGCTATGGAGAGTAAACCAGCTATCTTCTTGCAAAAATTCCACAAAGGGGAAAATAAATTGTTCTATTCAGAGCACTAACATCTTCTGCAGACTCTGTGTCAGCTGTACTTCTGCACTTCATAGGTGATGGACATGCTTGAGGGGCCTGTGATGGGCTGTCCTGTAACCTACTGGCTTCTATTATCACTCACATCATGGCCCGTTATTTGAGCTGACTACAAATCAGTCTGCTCTGCCCAAGGTACAAACCTGTTGCAGGAATGCTTTTATTTTTCTCTTCTCGGTGACAAGGAGGGGCTCTCTTCTGGGAGGCATTAATTACAAAGCACTTTGGAAAATTAGTCCAGTGAAAGATGGAAGGGCTCCCCTGAGCCGTGGTCAGGGCTCTGTGTAGTGGGCCTGCCCCTGTGGCCCTTCTGGAGAAAGATCTCTAGGCTATTTGTGCTAGAAGTTACCCTTTGGAGTGTTAAAGAAGTTCATATGTGTTATTCAAGGTCAAAGCCCAGTTCAAGAAACTTACCTGACCTTCCTGCACCTCTGCAATCTGTAGTTACTAACCACATCCAACCCTGTGCACCCTTCCCTGAGATGACCTTCTTCTGAGGTTTTCTAACCAAAGTGGAGCCATGGAAGCTCAGAGGCAGTCCTGGGGTGTACCCAGCCTAGGACTGCTGTACAGATGTGGCCACAGCAAGAATTACCATCCCATTTCTTCCAAATAACCATCTCCAGGGAAATACTTAGAAATGACAGGGACACTCAAGGCATCTGTCAGGGCTGGTTTTTCTTTCATCTCCCTGAGAATGGCAATGACCTCAACTCACAATCATCTCACCCGCTCCGCACGCCTCTAACACATTTGATCTTGACCCTGCAGTTAGGCGCAAGGGTGGACTACTCAGTTCCTGGTCTGTTTGGGGGAAGAAAGGTGGGGATCCACTGGAGGGCAGGGTATACAGTGTCTCTACACCCTGCTCAGCGCCTAGCTTGCTGATGCCTTGGCCATGTCCAGTAGAAGTTTATCTCAGTGCTCCACTTTGTCAACATTCTGGACCCTTCCTCTGACCGCTGAGACCAGCCTGTGACCCATGGAGAGTGGGAACCAGAAACTATTCATCCTTCTATCTCCGGTGCCTGGCCCAGGGTCCTAGCCCCAGAATGACTTTCAGCCTTCAGAATGAGCGAATGTGTAAGCCCTTGAAAGAAGCTGCCGAGGGCATTTCAAAGGGAGCTGTCCCTGCTGTGGAATGCCCATCCTTACCCTCCTGCCCAAGAAGGAGCATTTGGAGTTACTGTGTGTTTCTGTATGCCCAGCAGGAAAATGAAACATTATAGCGAGATGTTTCCAGACAAGGAAGCTGGTGGATCTGAGTTCAAATCCCAGTCCTGCCACCTACTGGCAGAGGGTATTGGACATGTTCCTGAACCTTCTGGTGCCTTTGTTTCCTTGTATGGAAAATACAAATAATGGTCGTGATCTCCTCATGCTGGAGGGGTGTTTGATGTTTGGCTAATATCAGTCGAGTGTTAAGCATGGTGTTTGGGACAAAATAAACCTCCAATAAATATTAATGGCTGTGATTACTACTTGTAGCAATGAAGAGTTTTAGAACACAGGAGTGAGGTCTCCAAGGACGGTCAGTTGATAGTTTTATACTGACTGCCCTGGGGAGCTAAGCATTGTCCTGGGCTCTGAGGTTACCGTGGTGACAAAGATTGGTTCTGTCCCAGAGAATCTGTTGCACGTTAACCAAATACAGTTTCTTGCTGCTGGGAATCTTATTTATTCTGAAGACCCTGACCCATGTACTGCAGGAAGACACGTCACATTGGTGCGAGGTGTTTGATGAACAAAAAGAACGACAGTGACCTTGGAGAGTGGACTGCTTCCGAGGGGGCCTGTGGTGGTGTGTGGGGTGTGTTTGACCACTGACTGTAGTCTCTGGATTGTGCTGGGCAATCATTAACCATCTTCCAATCAACCAGGGCCTGAAGCCATGTAGAAATATCCATTCAGAAGGTTCTAGATCATAAATCATGGGCTGTAATTCAGATGGTCTGCTGTTAGGACTCTCAATCGGGATTCGTGTTTGAAGCTACTGTATGTTTTTTCTGTTTGTGGCTTCTTGGTATGTTTGACACTATCACACAGATTATGATGAAGGTCCTCTGGTTACTACCCACTGCTCGGGAGGACCGTCTCTTTCTCTGGGATCCCTTGGAACCCTCCCAAGTGAAGTTGTCTGTGCCCCATAGTCCCATAGTCGCTGTGTTCTCTGACCGTCTGCATTCTCCTTTCCCCATCTGATCACCCAGCCTTCCTGCTTGTGTCTCGTGACATTTTGTGCAAGTTCAGTATCGTCCTCAGCATAGTACCTACACGTGAACCTCACATAATTGGGGTCCCTCACGTAATATGTGTACCTTACATAATTGCTCTAACCACCTACCTTATTTAATTGGAAACCAGGAACCTTTGAGCTATCTAATGACATCATCTGACTTTTATTAATTTCTGCCTATTTGCTTAGTTGCCAATTTCTAAACTTGTCTTGAACCTTGATGAGGGAAGGAAATGCTGAGCAGGCAGCTTTTGTTCAAGCAATAAATGAAATATGAAATGAAAAGAAATGAAATCAGTAATAAAAGAAACCCACAAAAATATTAAGTTGTGGTACTGAAGACCATCTCTACTGAATCTGCAAAACACTTTCCTTTACTATGAAGATGGGAAAGTTTCCTAGGCTCCAAATTGGCTCTGGGTAGTATGTAGGAGAAACCAGCAGGCAGAAGGTTCAGGCCTCCCCTGGTGTATGTAGTAAGTGGCTAAGAAAACATGCCTTGAGACAGGCGGCTGGCTAGTCACACGATCTGGGGTGAGTCATCTAGGTTTGTGGGACCTCCATTTATTCAGCTATAAAAAAGGAGCCAAAATTAGCCCCCATATCATAGGGCGGTGCTGGGCTTAAATGAGATCATTGGTGTGACACACTTAGCACAGTGCCTGGGTCATCGAGAATGCTCAGTAATGGAAGGAAGGATGAGTGCTTTTCTAATAACTGGAACCAGTTGAAGGTGGTCTGAGCTTCCTTGGGAATGGGCAAGGGAGTCCCCTGCTAGTGGAAGTCCTTTAGAGAAGGCAAGAGGCTCTCAGAGTTTCTGGTGTGACAATCAGCTAGGGAGAGTGTTCAAGTTCGATTCTGATTTAAATACATCGTGGGGGAAGCCTGAGATTCTGGATTTCTAAGGAGTCCCGGGGAATGCTGGTGTTGCCACTGACCACACTGGGGTGGCAGGGAGCTGGTTAGTTCCTTGGGGAACTGCTGCAGAAGGTCATCGATAATCCAGACAGAGCAATGAGCTGGACCCCTGCTGTCCTAGAGGGCGGCTCCTGGCCACTCACCTTGAGCATTTGAAATGTGGCTTTGTCCAAATTCAGATGTACTATGAGTGCAAAATACGCAAAAACTTAGTATGTAAGAAAAGAATGTGAAATATCTCAATAATTCTTACTACATGCTGAGGTGATAATATTTTGGATTGATGAGCTTAAGTAATCTGTTCAATTAATTTCACCTGTTTCTTTTTACTTATTTTGTTGTATAGGGATATTGGGCAATTTAAAGTGGCACAGGGGGCTCCTATTTTCTTTCTTTCTTTTTTTTTTTTTAAAGATTTTATTTATTTATTTGACAGAGATCACAAGTAGGCAGAGAGGCAGGCAGAGAGAGAGGAGGAAGCAGGCTCCCTGCTGAGCAGAGAGCCTGATATGGGGCTCCATCCCAGGACCCTGAGATCATGACCCGAGCCAAAGGCAGAGGCTTAACCCACTGAGCCACCCAGACCCCCCCTCCTATTTTATTTCTATAGGGCAGAGCCACATTATCGCTCTGGTCCCTTGGGAACGGGAAGCCCCAGGAGATTGGCTTCTCACCAGGGCTCTAAGCTGATGTCCCCCCCATGTCCTTGTGTGCGTCCTGTGCGTGCCCTGGAGCACATGTGTGGCCCATCTCCTCCTAGTGGTGGGGGTAGTGAGCAGGGAGAGACAGAGCTCCGGGGGTCTCCAGCCTCCTGTTTCCCTGGGTCGGGGCCGAGGGCGAGGTGGGAGCTTGTATGTTCTCTCCCTCTCGTTCTTTCCTAACTAGCAGGACACGGACTGTTGTGCCACCACGGGGCTCATGGGTTTCTACCTCAAAAATATGATTTCTTGGGACCTGTTCTGGAGGCAGTTAAAGATAAAGCCAACTTCATCTTCAGCCCAGAGCTCCTCACCGGATGGACACATCACCACCCAGTATAAAAATGGCTGTGGGGGTGGGGCGGGAAGAAGGTCCCTCTCGGAGCTGGGTTTTAGGAACCCAGGCGGCAGAGGCCCTGGGAAAGCCCACAAGACAGCACCATTTCCTGGAAGGTCATCTGGTGGCTCTGGCTCAAATTCACATGAGGGTCCAAAGGAGGGAGGCTTGTCACCCTGCAAATGACAGGGCCACCAGAGCCGGGCGTTGACCTGTCCCAGGCAGCTGCTAATTCAGACCCTCGAACCGAAGACTTCTAATCTTGTCTCCAAGCTTGCCTACCTACATCCAGCCTCCTCTCTTAAAAAATATATATTTTTTGTCATGCATGGTTTTTGCATGCTTCAGAGTGAAACCAGAATCTGAGAAGAGCCTGCTAAGGTCACCCCCAACATTTACGCCTTTCCTGTCCGTGATGACAGCTGGATACGAGGTTCTGACTTGGGCGTGAGAGTAACAGGCTGAAAACCACGTATGACTTGGAAAAGCTGTTTCATTGCCTGCGACCGGCAGAGCGGGGGGAAACAGCTTGAATCCAGTCCCTACCCCTTTCTAGTTGAGATGTCACACAAGTGATGCAAGAGATGCCTTGGTGTCCTGATCTGGAAGATAGTGATGATGACACCCCCTGCCCCCCACCCGGGCCAAGCTGCGGGGAGAATTATGGGCTTAATGTGGTAAAAGGCCAAGAATAGTTCCCAGTGGCTGGGAAGGCTGAACACATGTGACCGTTATTCTGAGCTAATGAGGGCTCCTGAAGGGGCAGCTTCTTTTTAAAGCTGGAAGATTACTAGAAAAAACCCAAAATTGCACACCTGGTTGAGTTAAGAGTCAGGTCCTGTGTGGCAATGATGTAACATGCCTATTTTTGGCAGATGTGGTCATTTGGGGAGTGACCCATTTTTCCTGTACTTCATCGAAGTCATTGCAATGGGTTTCATCAACCAGCAGGCTTGGGAATGAGCCATGGGGTTAGAAGGAGACTTTTCTTCCACGTCAGGCTGCTTTCACCACCCCTGTAGCTCAAGTCAGAGCAAGGGAGAGCACGAAGGGATGCTTCCATGGTGACATCTGTCCATGTTCATAATGATGACAGCAGAGACGGGCAGAGGAGCAGAGCACGCAAGCCCCCCCACCCCGATTCTCCAGGGGATGATTGCTGCATCACCAGAGAAGGTGGGAAGATTCTTTGCTTTTTTGCTTGGTGTTTGGCCTGAGAAAGGGAAGGTCGAGTTTCTAGGTATCCATAGGACCTTTGGAACACTGAACGGCAGCATCCAAGGGGAACACCGACAGAGGGTCAGAAGGTTCCTTGTCTGTGAGTTTCTGTAAAAGTCTGAACATGAACCCTGAGAAATCATTGCCATGGCATTTCTGTGCCACCCATCCAGCTGGAGCAGGAGGCTCTATTTGAAGGAGAGTACAGAAGGGCAGCAAGTACAGAGAATCTGGGGGTTCAAACCCTCTTTGGAATGAGGCTGAGTGTGAGTACAAATGGACAAACCTTCAGAGAGGGAGAAAAACCACAAGAGACTCTTAACTCTAGGAAACTGAAGGTTGCTGGAGGAAAGGTGTGTAGGAGCGTGGGTTCCTGGGTGATGGGCATTAAGAAGGGCACAGGGTGTGATGGGCGCTGGGTTATATGAAACTGATTAATCATTGAACACTACATCTGAAACTAATGATGCACTGTAAGTTGGGTAATTGAATTTAAATAAAAAAAAATGAATAGACAACTAGCTAGTTCATCAACTGACCCCGTATATGTTGAGTTGTCAGTGGTGGTCGCCGATGGATCAGTGAGCCAAAACAAATGAAGCCAATGCTAAGAGCAGAGATTTGGGCCAGATGTTGTTGGATTAAAATCTTGCTCCTCTGCTGTTGGCTGTGTGGTGTAGCTCAAATCACTCCACCTCTCTGAGCCCCAGTGTTCATGCCTATGAGATGGAAGAAGATGCTGACCTTATGGGGTTGTCAGAGCAACTCAGCAAGACGGGACCCAAGGCCTCCTGAACTGCCTGGTTCAGATCCAGGCTCCCACGGTTCTGCCTGGCCTTTGGCTCCCCAACTGCTTCTCATCTTCTGGGTTCAGCTTAACTGTCACCTCTTGGAGAAGCCTCGATGATCCCCAGTGGAAAGCCCCACGCCCATTCCTCCTATTTCCAATTACCTTCCATCCCTGCTCCTAGTTTCTTTCCTTCCCAGCTTGTGACACAGTCTGTGATTTTCTTGTTTGCTTGTTGTTCTTTTTTGTCTTTTTTGTGTGTTGACCGCTGGCTGTCTCTGGCCACAGGAGTGAGGTCACCAAAGGCAGAGGAGTGATCCTTACTGTTTGGGGACATGGAGTACCTTGATCAGTGCCTGGCTTACGTATAGCAGGTGGCTGGAGAATTTGAAGGAAGATCCCTATCACCAGGGCAAACTTCTGAGCCCTGTTAGTCCGTGACTTTTCCGTATTTTGATTCCAGGAGCCATTTTAAAGAGTTGTGGTATGGTAAAGAGAGGTCCAGGGTGGGTTTCGCTGAGTACAGGAAGTAAGTGACATGAAGTAGGAATCTGTAGTGTTAGACAAGCTTGTGGGATGGCGTACGGAGTGCTCAGTGCCCCCCAGATTGCAAACAATTTTATTCTTTTTTTCTATGCTCTTCTTTCTACGGAATTTTTATTCCTTGCTTACAGATACAAGCCACACAGAATGCAAAGTTTAGGGGGGGAAAAGGATGTAACCCTGAAGAACGAGAAAAAGAAAACTAGAAGTTTTATGATCTCAATTTACAAAACCGATGATTTAATTTATAATATCTGTGGAAGTGGCCAATGGGTGAATTCACATATTAACCCACAAACTTACCAAAAAAGTCTCTCTAGGTAGGAAAGGTAGTATCTCAGGACTTACTGGTTTATTCTATTCAAAAAAGAGGACAACTCTTTCTCTTTGTAAGTTTAAATAAGGACACCTTTTTTCATAAAATCATTTCCCATTAAAAAGAATCAATGTTTCCTTATGTATAAGAACGATGCAACACTGTGGATTTCTCTTTTCACCTGGAGTGGTAGGAAGCTCAAAATTAATTTCCACATTTAATAATAATATTCGCTCTCAGGTTGTTACTCCTATGTATTTCTGGTTTTGAAAAGAAGCAGGACGTGAGTTTAAAAGGTGCATTTTGGCAATGTGGTTTGCTGACTAAAAGCCTGGGGCTAAGTTTTCTCAGATGGACAAGTCACTCTGACTCATTTTTGCTGTAACATTTGCTGAGACATCTCTGTGACCCTGAGCTTCTCTCTCCCTTGCTCTGGTCCAAAGTTTCCTCAACTCTTCAAAGAGGAGGTTCAATCTGGGCATTTGTGATTGAAGGGTTTGATTCTTTCAGTGTTCTGAGGCACAGAGAAGCCCCCTGTTCTTTTTCTGCATGTTTCAGGGCAGTAAAGCAGGGATTCTTCTCAAACTTGCTTTAAAAACAAAACAAAACAAAACAAAACAAAACAAAACAAAACACATTGTCTTTCATCCAAAATAAAACTGATGAGGGGGGTAGCACCTAGGTGGCTCAGTGGGTTGAGCCTTTGCCTTCTGCTAGGGTCGTGATCTCAGGATCCTGGGATCGAGCCCCACATAGGGCTCTCTGCTCAGTGGGGAGCCTGCTTCACCTCTCTCTCTGCTTGCCTCTCTGCCTACTTGTGATCTCTGTCTGTCAAAGAAATAAATAAAATCTTAAAACAAACAAACAAAATAAAACTGATGGGGAATCCAAGTACATGAAACAGATCCTAGTCAAGCTGCGTCAGGTGCTTGCGTCAGGTGAGGTGAGGGGTGGGTTTGTGGGCAAAGTATCCTCACCCTGGGCTCTGATCCCTTCCAAAGCCTCCCTCCCCACACACTCCCCTCCCCTGCCAGGCTTTCCTAGAGTTCCAGGGGGGCTTTCCAGAGCCACATCATTACAGGAGTGCTCGATGTCTGCAGAAAATAAACTTCAGTGCCTAAATTTACCTGCCCTAAACCAGACCCTAAACCAGTACCTGGTGAAAACACTAGCGTCTGTGAAATGAACAGACAAGTGAAGCCGTTTGTTTTCACATCAGGGGTCTGGTTTGGCTTCTCAAGTCCTGGAAGACCCCTCCCTCAATCCTCCATCTCTTAGGGCAACGGAATGTCTGACTTCAAGGACCCACAGAGCGTATTTTTTGGTTGTCCTTGTATCAGAGTGATCTGAGTCATCCTCGGTGGAAAGGCTGGCAATGTGGACATTTCAAAACTTTGCAACTGCCGATTTCATTTTTTTTAAACATTCAAGGCTGTTTAAACAGTAGCTTGAGTATTAAATTTGCACTTCATGGGACTTGGGGAGAGGGATGGGGAGGGGAGGATTTCCCCAAACCGTAGGAAGGATGGAAAACACTGTTGAGGTTTTTGTCTGGGAAAACTGGTTCCCCCCCCACCCCCCGCCTTCAATTGAAATATTGCTTTAAAGCATTGGCAGGCTTACAGAAGTGAAATGAAAAACAAATCCCACAAAAATCCTGGAGTACCATAAAAATAATGAATAAAGTAGTGCAAAATGCTTTGATTTCAGTAATATTTTTCAATAAAGCTGGTGCATTCCAAACAGATTGTATTTATCTTGAAGGAGGCCCTTGTGCACTGTGGCTTTAGAGTTTATAACAACATTTTGGTGGTCTTACTGTGATATGACAATAAGAAAGTTTTCATGTAGCGTAAGCAGCATAGACTTTGAAAGTGGGTCAAAAAGGGGTTCAAATCTCTCCTTCCCCTTTATACGTCTCTGGCCACTTTGAGTAAGTGACCATCCTTTTGGGGCTGAGTTTCCTCACCTGTGAAAATCTGAAGAGTAACGTCTACCTTTGTGGGCCGTGAAGTTTGAGAGAGCGTGTGCGAAATCTGCAGGGACTGTGTGTAGACACTGGGACGGAGTCTGAGTAAAGATGGTGATTGTGTATTTGTGTCCAGAGCTCTGCAAAGTGTCTGCCGTCAACACAAAGGCCAGTCCTCCAACCGCATGGGGAGCTCCTGCTGTTCCCCTGTTTTTCCCTGGGTTCGCATGGCTTTTTATCAGATTATAATATGAATATATATTTACTGGAAGAAGCATGAAAACTGAAGATGGACGTTAAGAAGAAGTTGCCCACAATCCCAATGAAACTCTAGTGTGTTTTTCTCCATAACACATATAAATCTGTATTTTTTTCTTTTGTCAATTTCTGTTTCTTGGCAAGAGAACAGTTTTATTCATTGACATTCTTAAATGTATTAGATAGGGCTGTGCCTACCATCTTTCTTTTACAATTTCTTAAAATACTCTTTTTACTAGAAAAAGAGTGATACATGTGCATTGTTAAACATTTAGAAAAAGTGAAAGCATAAGAAGAAATGAAAATATCACCCATGATCACAATACACAGAAAGTCCCTGCTGACATTTAGTTCTATACCCTTGTGTTCTTTCTCTCTCTTTATATATATACACACACACCTATGTATTATATATTATTACATATTTTATTATATTATATATTTTATTATATTTATATATTTCTTATTATTATATATTTTTTCTTCCAGTTTTGTTTAGATATAATTGATTCATTGTGTAAGTTGAAGGTCTTCAGTATGATACGACATATGCATATATTGTGAAATGATCACCACTCTAAGTTTAATTAACATCATCAGCTCACACACTTACAATTTTTTTCTTGTGATGAGATATATAAATTTGAATTTAAAAACTCAAATTTGGAACTTCTTCAATGATCACTGTTGTAGACTACTTTATTTTGCCAAATAGTGCATTGAGAATACTTTCCTGTATCATTAACTTTTCTTCTATGTCATAAATTTTAGTGGTTGATATTTCATTGTTCTATATCATAATTTATCTTATTAATTCCCTATTATTAGATAGATTTCAGTATTTTATTATTATAGACAATTTTATAGTAAACATCCTAATAGCTAAATTTATGCTATGACATATTCATTAAGTAAAAGTATGATATATTCTTTAAAATATATTTCTGAAAGTGAAGTTTCTAGTGGACTTGCATGCACATTTTTAAACATTTTCCCAAGCTGCCTTCCAGTAAGTTTATAACAATTTTTACTTCCTCTTGTAGTATATAAAAGTATCAGTCTTCTTGTACCTTTTTGGTTATTATACTGGTAATATCGCCAAAAGAGGAAAATTTGATGCTAATTTGTCAAAAAGTCATCATACTTATTGTAATTTATATTCTTTATTATTATCATTTTTTTCTATTTTGAATTATCTGCCTTACCATATATATATATATATATACACACATATATATATATATATTTCATACTGCTTTGTTGTGGTAAAACAAACAGGGAAAATGGATGAAGTATATTAATGAAGAATATAGTTAGATTAGTTTTGACAGTTGTGCACATCTGTGTAAATACTCAGATTAAGATATAAAACATGTTTAACGCTCCAGAATAGAATCAAACCTCCACTGATCTATTTATCTATCCTTATGGTAATGCCACATTCAAAAAACATCATATACCTAGAAATGAATCTAACAAAGGGTATGCAAGTAAAGCTAAAACACATTATTGAAGAAATTAAAGAAGACCTAGTAAATGGAAGGATATACTATGTTCCTTGATTGGAAAGCTCTACATTATAAAGATATTGATTCTCCCAAAATCCATCTATAGATTAAATGCTATCTCAAACAAATTCTAGAAAGCCTTTATTTTCTGTGGAGTCAATGAGCTGATTCTAAAGTTACTTGGATATTTAAGAGCCAAGAAAAGCTAAGGCAATCTTAAGAAATAACAAAAATGAAGGATTTACATTACTAGATTTCAAGACTTATTATCAAACAATAGTAATTAAGGCAAGGAGTATTATGGGCAAAAGACTTGAACAGACACTTCAAAAAGAGGTTATTCAATGACCCATACACTTATAAAAAGGTTTTCAACTTCATTAGTCAACAGGGAAATGCAAATTAAAGCCACAATGTGATACCACTACAAACTTGACAGAATGACTAAATTTAAAGGCAGACATATCAAGTGTTGGAAGGGTGTGGAGCGACTGGAACCCTTACATGCTGCTGAGAGGAATAGAAACTGGTAGTCACTTTAGAAAAAATGGTTTGACCATATCCAGTAAGTGTAACCTACGTATGATGCAGCAATTCCACTTGTAGGTATACCCAGCAGAAATGCATATACATGTTCATCAAAAGACAAATCATGTTTATTACTGAAATGTCGACCCGCAGGAGAATGGATAAATTGCTGTCTGGTCATACAATGAAATCCTTCATGGCAATGAGGATGGAAGAACAACTATATGTAAAAACATAACATTCAACAAAATAAGCCAGACATGGAAGACTGACCATGGAATGATTCCATCTATATAAAGTTCTAAGAGAGGCTAAACAAACCTAAGATGTTAAAAGTAAGGATAGTGGTTACTCTTTGGGGTATGAAGTGGTTGTTAGGGCACAAGAAGAGTTCTGAGCTGATAGTCATGTTCTGGTTCTTGACTAGGTGCTGACCATGTGGGGGCTTTCCTTTGAAAATTCATTGAGCCATATACTCATAACTTGTGCACTTTAAATTTATACATTATTTCTTACGTTTTTTTTTTTTTCCAAAAAGAAAACAAAAACCTCAATGGCTAATGCTATATAATCTTTTTGCTTTGTGTTGCTGAGGCCAGACAGGTTTTCCTTTCTCAGGTAGGATTATAGAATTTCCTTTATGTATGACTAAAACATGATTTCTGGACTATTTCTACATAGTGGTTATTTTAATTAATATTGTCTGACTTTCAGGCAGCACTGTGGATCTAAAGACATTATTCTTTTGTTTAAGTTTTATAAAATTTTCTTCCATTGTTAGATTATTGTATCTTCCATCTTTTTGACTATCTCCATTGACGTTCCTGATAAATGATAATTGAATCTCGTGAATTGTGTGTTTTTTTTTAAAACTATTTCCTTTTAAAATGCTCACCTCTCTATTCTGAGAAAATTTCTTGACCTTATTTTGTATTTCATTGACTTAAAAATTTAAAAAGTATTCAAGCTGCTATTTGTTTCTTTCAATTCAGCAATTGTGCCTCTCATCATTTTATAGAATTTCCTGATCTCTGATATTTTTAAATTATCAGCTGCTCTAATATAGTGTTGAGAATACAACTAGATCATTACTGAAACTTCTTCTGCTTCTTGCAGTACCAGATTCTCAGGACAGTATTTTCTCCAATTCCCCAGAGTGGCTCCCTTTCTGCACATCAGGATTTTCCTTTTCTAACTTCTTCACTCCATCTGCGCATCCTTATAGAGATGCTCAGAAATGAGAGCTAAGATGGGTTCTGTTATTAAATACATCTTTACTAAGTACATACATATTGCCAGTCATTCCCCAAGGTCCTAAAGACAGAACGGTGAACTCTTTACAAACCCTTCTTGTTCCCAGGATGTAGTCCCGACAAAACATAGGAAGCCAGCACACTTGGGACCTGGGAACTTCCTGTAAAGAAGAAATGTTTTCAACTGAAAATCTTCTTTTCATGGAGTTTAGAAATCACATGTGCTCTAGGAGGAGAATGAAGGCACATTCCAGAATTGACAACAGAGGGAACATCTGCACCAACTTCTTCTCCGTTAATGCAGCCCATTGAGAGCTGATGGAATTTTGAGACTGGCAACGTGGGTTTTGATCTTTGCAAATACTGGTCATGAAAAATGTTAACTCCAGTCATGGGCAGGAAACTCATGATCCAACTTTAATAACTAATGGGCCAAGGGTATCCTGGAGAAGACTCTGTGGCCCACAATACAGTCAGTATTAAGAATAGCCGGTCAGTGTTGTCAGGATTAGTGGAAGGAGTAACCCTTCCTACCGTTATTCCTTAGACAAATATTGCTGAGAAAGTTGGTAAATGGAAAACGGGGAAAAAAATCACTCTCTGTGATGCTTAACCCCTGATTCTGCCTATTGAGTTCATTTTGCAAATAGTTTACCTTGAAGACCCTTCCAGAAGTTCTATTGCCCAATCACACATGGGAGATGGGGGACATCACCAAGATAAAATTAAGATCTAGGTGGGGCTTGGTTCCTTGTGCTGTAGGAGACTTCTGAGCCAAAATGAGTACCCATGTCAGAAGGTGGGCTTGTTAGAATCTCTACTGCCTATCAGTCTGGGTGTCATTCCAGAACCAAAGTCACTTTTTAAGGAGATTCTAGCAGGAGAGGGAGGAACAAGGGGGATTCTCCCCATTTACTGAGGGGCAAAGTGACATCTTCATAGTCCAGGAGTCAGGCCCATATCCCCACCGATCCAGACTCTCTGGGTCAGATTATATGGCTTGAGTCAGAAGTAAAGAAGTGATAGAAAGTTCTTTGGGGATTTTGAGTTTGGTTTTGCCTGGCCATGGGAGGAGTTCTCCCACCGCTTCTCTCTGCCCACTCATCCTTCCACCCGCCCCAACCATTATTTTCATCAGAAGCCTGGCATTGAGGAAAAAGTCAATCAGTGCTGGCTCTTAGGATTGTTGTTTGATGCCCTTGGCACATTTCTCTGTCTGTCATACGAGAGACTATTCTGGGGCTCGCCGACCTCCTCTTCTAAGAAGCCAGAATGTGGGTGCCCCCGACACCATGAGAGATTGAGCTATGAATGTCCAGCCTCAGATGAAAAATGCAAGACTTTCCATCTTTTCCAATTTTCTCCATGAGATCCGGCTTCCCAGTCACAGGAGAAACTGTTTAGAAAAATCAGGCCATGATTACCCCCAGGAGAAAATATGTTTTGAGTCTAGTGAAGGCCTTTGCTGAGTGACATTAATTATACTCGTTTAGGTTTGACATTATTAATTAACCTTCTCAGCTGTTTATATTGTAGCCTCTTATTAAAACAATATGATTAAAACAAATAATTAAAGACTATTACTACCACTTTAAATGTGTACACCATTTTAAGCTTACAAAAGGCTTCTATCCACAATCTGATTTGATGGCACACATTGATTCTGAAATATGAATATAGTACACTTTATTCCCTTTTTTCATTTTTTATTGTAGTAAAACATACATAAAATAAATTTTACCATTTTTACCATTTTAACTATAAAATTCAGTGGCATTAAATATATTTACAACATTGAATAACCATCACCACTATCCATCTGCACACCTTTTTCATCCTCCCAAACAAAAGCTCTATATGCATCAGACACTAAGTCCTCATTGTCCCCTCCCCCCAGACCCTGGTAACCTCTGACCTCTGACCTATATTCTGTCTCTCTGAATTTGACTATTTTAGGGACCTCATGGAAGTAGAATCAAACTTCTCCTTCTGTGTCTGGCTTTTTTCAAGGAGTATGATGTCTTCCAGTTTTTCATCTGTGCTTCAGAATGTGTAGAATTTCATTCCTTTTTAAAGCTGAATAATATTCCATTGTATGCATGAGTCACGTTTTGTTTACACATTCACTTGCTGATGGACATTTGCATTGTTTTAACTTTTTGGTTATTGTGAATAGAGCTGTTGTGAACACTGGCAAGACTCATCCTTATTAGACAAATGTGGTTGAGGGACCCATCTTGTCTCACAGAGGTAGAGACTGCTTCCTAAGTCTGACTGCATGTTAGAATGACCTGGGAAGTTGAAACAAACAAAAAACTCAAGAAACCACTCTGTATCATTAGAACGTCACATTCTCTGGAGGTGAAGTTTTTTTTTTTTTTTTTTTTTTTTAAGATTTTATTTATTTATTTGACAGAGAGAAATCACAAGTAGATGGAGAGGCAGGCAGAGAGAGAGAGGAAAGCAGGCTCTCTGCTGAGCAGAGAGCCTGATGCGGGACTCAATCCCAGGACTCTGAGATCATGACCTGAGCCGAAGGCAGCGGCTTAACCCACTGAGCCACCCAGGCGCCCCATGGAGGTGAAGTTTAAAGAACCCTCTAGGTGATTCTTCCATGCATCTGAAATTTTGCCCATGGACACCTAAGAGAAGGACTCTCAGCTTGGGCTACTCAAGACCATTCCTAGGCTTCCTCCCTGGGTGTCGGTTCTGTTATTAAAGCCACCCATCATTATCTATGGACTGGAGTGAATTTTCTTTATATCATGTTAGCTTATAATTTGGAACAGGAAAAATATACCAAAGATTTTAAAATCCAAAATTCAAGCTGAAAAAGAAAGCATGCTCTCGATACCGTGAAGCAAAATGCTGGTTTGTTGGCTAAATATATGGAACTATTTGTTTCTTGAATTTTAATCATCTCGTTTTAATAACACACAACACAAACAATTGTGTGGGTTAATTCAGCTCCATTTAAGAAGTCTTGTTCTGTATGCCAAAGCTTGTTGTTCTATCTAGTTAAATGTTCATGCATTAAAATGCTAATAATTAAACTGTTACGATTGACTAATGAACTCTGCCAGGGATAAATGACGGTCTTGTTAGATTCACGGTGCAGCGTGCCTCCTTTTATACTGAGAAAGTTAAAGGTTAAAGCGCTCTTGAAACCAGTGAGTGGATCTAGGAGCAATTACAATTTTGCCTTGAAACTAATAGTTACAATGTTTCAATTCCAACCCACTAAAAGTAAAGCAAAAAAAAGGGGGGGGGGAGGTGCCTTGAAGGAAGGATGACTCTGAACTCTATTCATGGAGAAGGATGTGGGGCTTTCTTTAGCCCACGGGGCAGATGGTGTGGCTGTTGAGACGAAAGCCTCCTGAATTACAAACATCCTTCTTAGAACCTGTCTCCCAAAATGCAGGCAGACATGGTGGTTTTCAGGACACAGCGGGAGGTGACCAGCGTCAAGGGTACTTACTCTTTGGAGCATAATGGTTAAACAATGCCCGCTATTTCTCCCAAATCTCTGTGTGATTTGAGGGAAGGTATTTAAACTCTCTGGACTTGAGTTTTCTCATTTTTAAGAGGAGAATAACAATAGCGGTTCTCCGTCATGAGCATTCGCTTTGTCCAGCTGAGCAGCCGGCTCCCATTCTCGCAGGAACAGCTTGGAGTGTGCTTGGTGCAGGAGCCTCGCTCCTTGGCTTTTAGTTTGTGCCCTGTGTGGGGGGAGTTGGTTCCAACACCCAAGCTCCAGCGACTGTATGACCAGAACTGGCCAATCAGAGAGTCCCATGCACCTGGCCTCAGTGAGGCCCAATCAGAATGAGTCGGAGCAAAATCCTGGGGCTGGGTCCATAGGGCTCTGAAAGCTGTGTTAGGTCAAAAATGGGTCCCCCAATAATGGGTCCGTGATTAAAGGAGCGAGACTGATACAAAGCGAAGGTCAAGCAAAGCTTTATTTCACGCTAAGCATCAAGAATCAGACCGACTGTCAAACAGACCGGTCTGGGATGCCCCCTTACAGAGGACGACCCCTCCCTGCTTTCTAGACTAACTTGTATAGAGCATAGGCCATGGGGTTGGGCCTGGCCACACACAGGTGGCCAATGAGATTGTAACACACACAGGAAACTCCACAGTGATGCTAGGTGATTAATTGAATTACAATTTATCCTAGTAGACATTTGAACCAGCCTATCACCTAGTTCAGAATTGGCGCCCAAAAGGTGCCCAAAGGGTGGGGCCCATACTCCTTGGTAGATCGGAGACAGTATGCGCCCCCACTGATTGAATACCTCCACCTGGCCTGACCCACCCTTGTACTTGGGCTTTGTTACCCAGAGCTGGCTCACCGGACTTGCTTTTAAGTCCCCTGGGGGAAGGGGAGCAGGGACTGTTTAAGGGTTAAACAACAAAGTTATCGTTTAACCTCAATGGAAGCCTCTGGCTAAAATAAAAACATAAAATAGGTCCTTACAGCTGTGTGCCCCTTGCAGTGGTCTAGGACCTAGAGGAGGGGCTGGGAGGTGGGGGGGCTGTGCGCAGGCAGAAGGCCTTTCTGTTGAAGACCAAACGGGGAAAGGGGGAGAGGCAGGCTCTACAGAAGCTGGATCCAGCCTTACTCGGGGATTTTTCAGTGACATAAGATAAAATCTCCCTTGTATTCCCACCACAAGCCAGTTTGAGTTGAGTTCTGTTGTCAGCCAGAAATTTGTTCTGGTGACCGAGGACGAACTGTAAGGCTCAGGTTCAGCTTTGTCTCCAGAATAAGGACAGCACCTCTCTTCCATTTGCAGCGCCTAGGGCTGACTTTGCATTTCTTCTCCATTGCCGGGGGGGGGGGGGGAATGATGTGGGGCATAGGGGTGTGGGGGTAGGAAGTGTGGGGGGTTGGGGGAGAGTGGGGTGTTGATCCCTCAAGGGCACGGTTACCAGAAGCCCTTCTTATGTGGTCTTCTTCAGATCCTTAAAGCCAGCGGCAGGGTGAGCTGGACTTGTCAGTCTTGGCAAAGAGGCAAGGAGGCAACACTGACAGAATTGGGCAGTGAAGATAAAACCATAAGGCGGGGCTGTGGGGCAAACCCTAAAGAGTCCCATCCCGGGACTTTGCCTTCCAGAAACCCTGTACCCTTTTCCATCTCTACATTTTTTCCCAGAGGGAGAAATTCAAGTCTGATGAAAAAATTAACCAAGATCATGAACTCCATTCATTGGCAATATTCCTTAGGCTTTCTGGTTGACCTTTGGACTTAAACTTAGCAGTGGCCACATTTAATCAACCAGCACAGAGCCTGGGTCCTCTCCTGTATGCACCGTCTCCTACTCCACCGGGCCCCCTAACTCCCAGCCTCCAGGGTTGCTAGCCAAGCACTGGGCACAGAGCTATTTGCAAGGAGAATAGCGCGGTAGCACGTAGGGCTGTTCATCAGCAGTCCTCTTTGTCTCCTTCTAAGCACGAGTTTGGGTTGTCTTTCCATCCCTGTGCAAGTGGGGCGTGAACTTGCTTTGGTCAGTGGGGATGTGGAGAGAAGTGGCGTGGATCACTTCCTGACAGAGCTTCTAAGGCGGAGTGCTTGACTTCCCACTTTTTCTTTCTACCTGCTACAGGCTGGTATGTTCCCAAGTGAAGGCTCTATTGCTTTGGGTGCCCAAAGGAGGGAAATACGGAACAGACCCCCTGCTAATCCAGATAGACATGAGATATGATCTAGAAACACACGTTTGCTGTGCTCAGCCACTGAGATTTTGGTGCGCTCTGGTTACAGCAACATTGCATAAATTACAACACTCTGTACAAATTCCAGTAGGATAACCATGATGATTAAAACAGTTATTGAGTGCTTCCTAAGAGGCACAAGCAAGAGTTTAGGGAAAGTGAAACAGGGTAGAGAAAGATCAGTATGAAGTCTCGTAATGAGGTCGTTGCCATAGGGCAATGAGGGCTCAACTTCCGGAACCTTGGAGCCTGTCTTCTATAACTTGGGGGCCACAGGATAGGACTCTGGAGAACTTAGTCCCAGGTCTCATCTTCTGTTGCTTAAAGGCTGGCCCAGTGGTGCTTCCTGTCCTCCACGTTCACGCTGCACCTGCAGGGGTGCGCAATAGGACCCCCTTGACTTCGAAGAAGATTCTAAAGCAGAAATGGGGAAAACACCAAGAAAGCCCTGGAGGTAGGACTCTGCTAGCATGCACAGAACTGTCCACCACTTCTGGGACAATCAGAGATGGAATCAGACAGAGTTGGAAGGAGCACGACACAGGACACTGAAAACAGCTGCCACCATCCCTGTTTGCTGCGTTACCACCTCTCCCCTCGGTTTGTGTTTTGAGAAGAGCCTGGGAACAAGGTCACAAATGCAGAGAATGCAGCTCCAAGTACAGACTGTGAAAATCTAGGAAAGGTGCTGCTTCAGGGACTAAGGTTAGTGGGTTCTGATTCACCTTCTCCAAGAAGCCCTCTAAGATTCCCTCTGCTAATGTACTCTTGCCCTCCTATGAACTCCCCTCTGAACTCCTTCTCTCCCCAGGTTGAGCTGTTTAGTCTGCTCATGGCTGCTCACAAATCTCCCTTACTCTGTTATTGTACACCTGGAGGCAGAACTCACATCAGATTCATCTTTGTAGCCTCACTGTGTCTAGCACATGGAGGATCAACAATAGTTGCTTTTCTTAAATGAATAGACAATTGGCACCACCGGAACTGTCCATTTTTCTCTTCTGTGAGAATTGTTGACCCCGAATCATAAAAATCAAACAAATGAACAAACAAAAACCCAGTAAATATTTATTAAGTTCTTATTGGCTTGTGTTAGAAAGTACTTTCACAACCACTTCCATTCCTTACAGCAAAACTGGGGCTGTAGGGGTGAAGTATCACAAGGTCACACAGGTGGGAATTAGCAAAGCAAGGATTTGAACCAAGGAAACTGACATCATGTTGAGGGCTCTTCTCTGTCTCTTAGGGGGCACTAAAAGGCACCAGGAGAAGATGTGATACTCAATTGATTTCTAGGTCCTCAAAAGTTCTGTTTAAGTCTCGAAAAAACCCTCCCCCCAGCTAGCCCCGTTTGGCTAAAATTCTGTTTTCAATCTTGTTTCGTACTCCCACCACGGTCCATCATATCTGGGCAGTTATTCTGAGGAAGGGGGAGTGCTTTCTCAGAGTGAGGGCCCCACAGCTTGAAATCAGGCCAGAAACTTTTGTTAGATTCTTTATTCTTTCCGGCATTTGACACAATTGCAATTTTACATTGATTTTGTTCCTGACCATTAAATTCATTGTGTTCTTCACAAAACTCCAAACTCCACAAAGGCAGGAACCATATCTGTTTTCATCCACCTGTTTCTCCATTCATCATGCATTCATCATCCATCCTTCCATCCATCATCCACCCATCCATCCACCCAAACCAAATATTTTTGAGTTTCAGCCATGTGCCAGACACTGATTTGACCATGAGAAGTCACAGCGAGCAAAACAAAATCTCCGCATGTCTGACACTTACATTTTGGTAGGGGGAGAGATGATAAAAAAGAAATCAGGTAAATGTAGAACATGTCAACGATTGTGCCATGAAGAAAAATAAAGGAACATGGGAGAGGGAGGAGAGAGTGATGGACTACGGAAGCTACACCATCAAGACCTCAGGGAAGCCTACAGACTTGCCTCCCAGAATTTCCTTTCAATGAACAGGAAATCACGGGTAACCACTGGCAGCCCACTTTCTACTGAGACTCCTGTGCTTCTGCTTCTGTCCTTGTTTTGAGAAACAATCCAGTGAAAAGAGAGAAATAAGGAGTGCAATTTCTAGTATCCAGCAAAGTGTCTGGCATTTAGTAGGTATTCAGTGAATACTGGTTGAATAAATGCATGGGTAGATGGACGGATGGACGGACGGATAGATGGATGGATGGATGGATGGATGGATGGGTGGGTGGATGATGGATGGATGGGTAGATGGGTGAAAGGAAAGGTGTTGACATGGGAATATTTTGAGGTGGGCTGGAAGCTAGGACAGCCCTCTACCAATCTAGGGGAGACATGGACTTCAGGGCGTGGGTGCCTCACTGTCGCTTTTGCCCCACTGCTCCTAAGGGACACTCTGGGGAAGATGAGGCAGGCCTGGGTGGCACTAGAGGACTCCCTGAGCCTTCTGAAGCCCCTCTTTACTCCCCCTCGACGCCGGCACGGAAGGCAAGTAAACCTCGTCCCAGCGTCAGCATTCTGGCTCAAAGCCTTGAAGGAAAGGGCAGGAGTCCAGGGTGAGGCTCAAACCCCAGCAGCCAGGGGGAACTCCTGTTCCTGGACTCACTTAAGTGCAACAAACCTCAAGTGGAAGCTAGAGTAAAAGCTAATAAGAAAGCCACACTGTGTACCTAATGAGTTTTTAAATCAATTACGAAGCAGTCTAATTGATCATTTGTTAACATCTTGAAACTCTTACAAATTAATGTTATATAAAAACCTCTCACAGTCTGTTAACTCCGTAAAGGTGTCTCAGATCTGCTTTTGAATGCAGCAATAAGCTGGGTTGTGTGTGCGCGTGTGGATTGTGTGTGTGCGCGTGCGCGTGCATGTGGTTCAGTCTGACCATACCGAAATCAGCGGCTCTGCCTTTGGATGGCGTCCACCTGCCCGTTCACAGAAATGCCGTCTGGTCGCCTTGTTGGTGTCAGTGTCCGTCCTCCCATCCAGGTGGTACAGGTGCTCAGAGTGTCTGTCCCACGGGGAGAGGCTGCTTAAAACTGCCCACCAGCTTAGTGGCCGCTGTTCTCCTGGGGGCCGTTAGTGACTGATGAGTGTGGCAAGCGGCACAAAGAGAAAGGGACAATGTGAATGCATCCATCCCAAAGCTCAAAAGACAAAGGGACCCAGGAATCCGAGTCGTGAGGCCCCGCTAAGGAGGGACACCAAGGCAGTCACCCAATGCCCGGTTCCCTGGAGAAGTCGCCAGCAGTCCTGCTGGCAAATGCACTGTGTTCTCTTTTAAGTCAGTGACGGGGGCAAATCAATGGGAGGGGGCTTCGCCAGGCCCATGAACTAAACTGCTCAGCCATTTTAACTGCGGCCAAGTCCGTTCCTGAGCTCTGTTTCAGGCACCTGTTTGGGGAATGACGCTGAGATCCTGGAAAGAGGCCAGAGGGAGGCAGAAATCATGTGGAAGTGTTGAAAAGCAAGATTCAAGGAGCCAGGAGTATTTTGCATTTTGGGGGCTTGGGGGGAAAGGCCGGTGGGGCCAGGGTGTGGAGAGCCAGGAGCGGCTTGCTGACTCCCCACTTTCTAATCTGCGGACGGCTTTTGTAAGAACATCACCAGATTTCTTATTACTGTGGAGATTCATGGCTGTTTGGTTTTGTTTTGCTTTGTCTTTTGAAGCAGGAGAGAATTAAGTTAGATCTGAGGACGGCTGACCTGAAGTCAGGGTACTTTATCACAGCCGTGATCCTGGGATGGAGGTTGTAGAATCTGTCCCATCCTGAAAACCCTGAAGAACCGATCAGCCATGTCTGTCTTCTACACAACAGGTCCCACCTTCACCACAGCCCACAGACTCCATGTGATCTGCCAATTAAAAAACAAAACAAAACAAAGCATTAAACTTTTACTGTTCCTCATTTTCTATTTCTACATAATCACATTTCTCATAGTCGAGTACAGATAGCTGCATTAAATTTTTATTTTTACTTATTTTTAATTTATATTTTTAAATAAAGTTGTTATTTATTTATTTATTTGCTGACTATATATTTATTGCAGGTAATTTGGAAGAAAAGAAAAATGTAACACAGAAGAAAAAAATGGAGATAATCATTGTAAGAGTTTTCTCCTTTCTTCTCTGGGCACATAGAATTGTTCTATGTAAAAGTTTGTACCTTAATTTGTTTTTTAAAATTTAACCCTGCTTCACATTCATCTTGTCATGTTATTAGAAAAACCTTAAACACCTTTTCTATATTATGTGGTGTGTTTTTCTTCTTCTGTTAAGAAATGAAATACAAAGCAAAGCAGTATTTCAGAATGACCTGACAGGAGAAAGTACAGGTACCACACCTCCCATTCACTCCTCCTCAGGGGTAATTTCTGTGAATGTTTTGGGCACATTCCATGAGCCAAAGCCTTTTTTGATGGCTCTACAATATCCCTTCAAATGGATACACCCCACTCTATTTACTTCCTTGCCTCCATTGTTAAACACTTATATTTTCAGATTTTCATTGAATTTCTGGTCTTCACTTATTCACTGTGTATCTGTTTACACATTCAGTAACTGTCGGGCAGCTCCGTGTGCACTATTCTAGGTCATGAGAATATGGCAGCCAACAAAACAGACAAGAAGCTGCTCCCACAGAGTCCTCACAGTTTGGTAACGGAAACCTGACCACGAGTAAATAAAACATAGAGCGTGTTGGATGGTGGTATGTGCCACGGAGAAAACTTTGTAAAAAAGAAGGGGGTGGGGGCGCCTGGGTGGCTCAGTGGGTTAAGCCTCTGCCTTCGGCTCAGGTCATGATCCCAGGGTCCTGGGATCGAGCCCCACATCGGGCTCTCTGCTTCCTCCTCTCTCTCTGCCTGCCTCTCTGCCTACTTGTGATCTGTCTGTCAAATAAATAATAAAATCTTAAAAAAAAAAAAAAAAGAAGGGGGAGGTAGTTCTGGGTGGACGGGCAGCCATGTTCACTCCTGGGCCTGAGCAGAGCTCCAAGTCTTGGCCTCGAGTTTATGACCCTGGCTGATCTCCACAGTAGTCTGTGAAGGCCTCACACCTTCCTCTTGGGACAACGCTTATGGACATCCGATGCCCAACTTCCACCTTCCTCCATTCCCATCCCTGTTGGATCGAGTCTGGAGAAATTCTACCTCATGCTTTTTGCTCCCCAGTAACCTTTGCAGGAACTAACATTCACGTCAGCCTGTACTTCATTCGCTTTCTCACCTGCACAAGAATATAGCATGATTATAATAAAGCAGGCTGGCGGGTAGAGACCCAAGTCCTCACAGCATGAGCCAAGTCACTTCCTCAGGACCCCAACTCTGCCTCCTCAGGAACTGGTGCCTCCGACTGAGCCTTCTACTGTCTTGAGGCTGGCGCAGGTGACAGCGTGATTCCAGGGGGCCTGGGTCTAGGATGGGCCACGCAGCTCTGTCTCGCCATCAAAGGAACCCAGAACCATATCGCCTTCCCTGGATCTGGGTGAGGAACATATTTTCACCTGCGCTATGTCCAGGTGTCACTGTCCATCGGAGAGGAGACACTGTGGTCCTTGACCCAGGTGTCCTGAGGTGGGTCCCAGCTGCCCAGACCCCGATCCCTAGGCAGGGCCTGTCCCAAGCCTTCCCTACATTCAAGGACAGCCATCATCGGCTCCGATCACAAGTTAGGGTCATGGAATCCCTCCCCGTTTCAAGGACGGCCATCAGAATATAGGCACAGTGGAGCATTAAAGGCAATGTCAGTTGGATACTTTTCAGAATACAAAAAGAAAGATGGTTTTTTGAAGCATTAAGTGAGACAAGACCAAGCTGCGTAATGAAAAGCCATTTCAGCCAGCTCCTACCCTACCCTGGGCCAGGAGCCAGTGAGCGTGGGCGTGAGGCCTTCCACACTGTTGTCCCTCTCACACACCTGTCCCCAAACACGTGTGAACACCCCCAGTTCTGTTTGTTGTTTTCATGGAACTAGAATCCTACTTTAAAGGTTTTCCCAACGCATCTTGCTTTGAATGCTTGATGGCTTTCCAAGTCAGCTAATTTGAATCTGCCTCGATCTCTGTGTCTGGCGGAGTCCGTCTGCACACACACAGGTGACTTGCGTGGCAGGTCTTATTACAGACACTGATTTTCAGGGCAGGCTTTCTTTACCGCTTGCTTCTCCCCTCAATTCTCCCACCGCCACCTCGTGCCTGCAACCTGTTTTGTGTTCTCTACCTTTCTCAAAGCTCAGAGAATCATACACAGACATATAAACATAAACACATGTACAAAGTATGTACGTATATGTACATGCATGTATACATGCATATGCGCCTCCCTGCCTCCTGTTTTTCTCCCCCACCCTGTCTCATGGAAATCCACCCCCCAAATCTGACAACAAAGCCCTCATTCCCCCATAGCGGGCATAAACCCTTATTTGTTTGGCCATTCTCCTGCTGATGAGAATTCATTTGATTTTTGATTTTTATTCTTGGCGACAAGAAAAAAATGCTGTGCAAAACATCTTTCTGCATTTATATGTAGATCCATATCTTCAGATAATTGTGCTTTTATTTCCATGGGATAGATTCCCAGGAGTGGAAATTCTGAGACTTTGGGATCATTTAAGCCTAAAAAGGGAAAATATAAGAGAAGGAAGACAAGGGATGCATGTGGTCCAAGCTCCAAGCTCGGAGCTTCTGATGTTGGGACATTTTCAGTGATTTAATTTTTCTGCCCTCATTCCTAAATGGGTCAGAGTGTTCCTTCCGCCTCCTGTAGATAATTCAGAGCAAGGAGTCCCACAACTATTCAAATGCTCCCTGAGGCTAATACAGGGGAAAAAAAATACTGGAGTAGGGGGTAGGGGCTTCTTATTAGCCTGTGACCTTGAGAATCTACCAGGCTTCTCTGCACACGTTTTACTCTCCTCCACTGCAAAAGAAGCCCTGCAGGTCAGGTGCAGAGGGGAGGCCTGTGAGGAGGTGAAGGTGTGAGTACCACGCCCGGAGAGGGGTGAACGCTGTTAGCAACTGGCTTGAACTTGCATTCGGAGGCCTTGGCAGAAGTTAGCTACACCCCAGCCTTCCAGCTGCCCACCTGCTGCTGCGGTCTCACTGGGATAATCGGCCTCCCTTAAAGTCCCTGCTTGGAACATCGGTTCTTTCTTTCCCTTGATGGGAAAATTATAGCAATTGGACGGAACAACCACCTTCCATTTTAGCATCAACAAATGAATGAGTCATGATGGATGAGAAGGAAAACCATAAATGCTTAGGGAGGCGGAGGGGGGAACAATCTTTGCTTGAAACAGGCTGATGCGATCTCCACCCATTCATGTGGCCACATTGTTCAGTAACCGTGTAGCTGGGCCAGGAAGAGCGGAGGGGTGGGGCAGGCTGCGGGCAGGGCCGTGTCCCACACTTGCCCTGTGTACGCAGTAGAAGCTTGGACAAGAATAATGTGTTGAAATCTGGCGTAACCTTTACCCCCAGTCCTGGCACCTATACGGATATGTGCCATTGATTTGGTTCCATACCTGGGGTAGAGGGTGGAGACAGACCCAGCATGAGGCAGGTTTGCCTTTAAACCCATTGAGGAGTGCTTGGTCTCGCTGGGAGGGAAGGTGGCTCTGTGCAGCCGGCTTTATGGGAATGGTCCCTCCATACTTACCAAAATCTCAGAGGCATCACAGGACTTCTTGGAAAGAACTGGAATGAGTTAGGGGACCTGGTCTCCGGTCCTGGCTCTGCCACCAAATAGCTTGAGGACCTTCATGGAGGTAACTCACTTCTCTAGGCCTCCGTTTACCACCCCCCTGGAAACTAAGGCCAGTAGACTGGAGGAATTCCAAAGCCACTCTCAGGTATGAAACTCTAAGTATTTTTTCTAATTAAAAATAACGTTTAAAGATATGTAACAAAAGAAATCATGTCTCACAGAGAGAAATTGGAAAATACAGATGGACCCAAAAAAGCAAAAGTGAACAAAATATTAAATCTGAAATCGCAGTACTGAGAATAAAAATTGAAAAAAAAGCTAAATTTGAGATATATTACTGAGTAGTAAACATTGTTAACCAACTTATGTGTATTTTCAGAGGCTCTTAGAAATAGATATACTTCTCTTTTAGTGTTTGCATAAAAATTTGTACTTCTAGCAAACAAGGAATAGTTCTAGACATACAGCATTACAACGTACTTATTTGTAACTTAGCATGACACACGGATTTCTTTTTACGTCACTATCGACCTCATTTAAAATAACTGCCTAGTTCTTTAGCATATGGCTTCTCCAAATTTTATTAATGCTGAACACTTGAGATGTTTTGTATTTGTCACTATTAAAAATAATACTATGAAGGACATCCTGGTCATTAAGTCTTTACAGGCATCTTAAAATTATGTCCCGAAATAGGGTGGTGAGACAGGAGTGGATGCGTAGTGAATGGGTGTTGTGTGCTGAGAACAGCGGAGAGCGGCTGAGCTGGCTACAGCAGGCTCTCTGTTGGGAAAGGAGAGGAGAGACGTGTGAGTCAGAACACTGACCCTGATTTTGTCGAAGGGAAACTCTACTGTGTGCCGGCTGGCGGGGGGAGGTTAGGAGGGGCTGGGGGTGCTGGTTAGTGAGATGCTTACGACAGCGGGCATCTGAATTACCCACCACATGGTGCAGGGGCTACGAGAGGTGGCCCAATGTCACCTACCCAGAACCTACAACGTCTTTCAGAGATGAGCATTGAGTATGGGGAGGGGGAGGAGACTAATTTTGTATTGCCGGGAAATCAGGAGAATGTTGTTCTCTGATAACAATCACGGCTCAGCTATTCCCCGAGGAAAGAAGGAAGGGGTTCTCCCTCATTGACTCTTGGAATGCCATTTCCTGGGCCTCCTCATTACGAAAGGGGAAGAGTGAAAGTTGAGGTCTCCTGAACAACGGCTGGCAAGATGGGGGAGACAATACGTCCAGTGCATGTGAGTTCCTTCATAAATAAGAAAAAGGTAGGCTAAGAAAGGAGCCAAGAGCTCTGATCACTCAGCAGATCATGAAGGCTCTAATTCTGGAGAGTGACCCTCACTATGATTCAGAGGGAACCTCTCTGCACCCATTTCACAGACTCAGAGGTCTGAGCGATGCGTCCGGCTCTGTGAAAGAAAGCCACGGTGGGGCTGGAAACCCATCCTGGGTCCACGGAAGAGCATCCCTGCCTTCATGGCTTTACTGTTGAAAAGTTGGAGTGAGGTAACGTCTCAGAACGTCCTTTGTAAACTATAAAATATTATAAGTCTATGTGAGAGATTACTATGACTTATAAAGCTGAGTTACAGCAAATTTTAAATGAAAAGCTCAAATCGCCAAGCTGTAGAATGCTAACTTTTCGTATTCATTTTTCCTAATGGGACAATAAGAATCGTGAACATGTATTGAATTCCGCTATGGGATCTAAGCGCTTCTATGAGGTTAACCCATTTAATCTTTGCACGGACCCTGGGAGGAGAGTGCTACAATAGTCCCCGTCTCACAGATGAGGAAATGAGGCTAGTGAGAGGTGAAATAACTTGTGCAGAATCCCACTGTATGACATCCGCTGGCTCTCATAGTCTGGGATGCATTCTTAGATCACGTAGAAAGGTACTCATGCCCAGAAAATGAGGACCTGGGTTTAAGCTGACCATTCATGTGCCTTTGGAAAGTCTAGGCCAATCCAAAGATTTGCTCCCATTCGACTGGGGCAGGAGGGACTCCTCTAGCTGGGGATCAGGCTGGGGTCTCTCTTGGAACAGAAAGGGTTAAGCTGACCCATGATCTGGAAGACCCTGAGATTATTTTCCTTCTGTGCCACATATGTAGATGGGCTCTGAAGACCGAACATCTCTCCTCATTGGGAATCATGAATTTTTATGAAGCCAGTCCAGAATTCCCAGAATTCAGTCGGGTGCACTTTGTAGACCCTGAAATGCTGTCACCATGGAAGGTTTCATTGCTTGCACCTGCTAAAACATTTGAGGCATTTGAGAGGCAGTGAAACACATTTGCTTTTCATTTTATCTGACTTTGGAAACCTTTGAAGTGTTTAATAGTAGAGCCCAGGAAAGATCCCTGCCTCTTAATCATTTACTCGTAAGGCACATTGTCGGCTGGTAGCCTGTCAAGCAGAAACTGACCTGAGCCCAGTTTTATTAAGTGTCACATGCCCAGTCACTGTTCATTAAAGGTGTTTTAAGGTTTGAATTATGTAATTTATGAGAAGAAGAAATAAAAATTCCATTGTTTTATTAATATGCAACCCAGGATCTCTTGCTTATAACAAACTTGAAGGGAAGTTGGGCAAAATGACGTGAGGGGGAGGATGGAGGTGGCCTTCGGTCCTCTGGCCTTCCTGGGCCCCCGGCCCTCCCGTGTCCCCTCCTTCCGAGCCCTGGCAGGAAGCCTGTGGGCAGGCAGAGCTCTGGGAGGGAGCCGTGTCTGCCTGTCCTCTTGTCCCCTTGGTCTGAGACCCCATGTGACAAAGCACCTTCCCCCTCTCTTCCCAGCTCTTCCTCCCCTTTTCCAGGAAGGCCTAAAACAAACAAACAGCAAAAAAAAAAAAAAAGCATTCCTAGAGTGACCCCAGCTGACCCTGTGGGTCACAGTCATTGAGAACCAATGCGCTTGTCTCTCAGGAGAGCTGGCGGCGGGCGTGGCGCCGGGCACTTGGCAGCTGCTGTAGGTTAAGGATCTTACTGGATCCTCACCCCACCTGAAGGAAAGGGGCGGTCATCCCCACTTTTCATCCATTTCTCTCGAGTGCCTAGGGGGTCCTTAGCCCGCGTCCCCCTTCTGGGAATCATGCTGATGAGCACGCCAGGAGGTGAGGCTAGACCGGACCAGGCAGTATGTGCTTCATCTGGACTTGAACTCTGCCCAGTGGCCCAGCAGGCCCCCAGCAGGGTTGGGCGTGTTCACAAAGGACTCTTTTCTCTTACCAGTTCTCCATCTATCGTCAGAGCCTTCACAAGTTCACGTCCACCAGAGGCTTTGCCAAGGGTTGCTCCTGGCGGGGTCTCCCTCAGCTGATATGTCGACCCCCACCCTCCCTCAGCCAGGCCCCCTTTCTCCTCCCCAGCTTCTGAACCAAGCCCTGCCTGCCCCGTGGTGGGGCGGCCTTGAAATCCTCCTGTGGTTGTTCACGTATATATACGTGCTGCCCTTGGATTAGCTCAATAAAGGACCGGAAGGGAAAAAGACATTTTCTAAAATGTGGCCAGCCCCGCAGATTTTAGATCACGGTTGGGATTTGAAAGCTGCTGCAGCTGAAGGCATTTCTCGCTCTCCACCTGCCCCCCACTTTCCTGTACCCCACACCAAGAATCATGAACTTGATTTTGAGTATTTTCCTAATCAAGTGACTCATGGGTTACAGGTGCAAAGTTGTACCAGGCTTTTCTCCCTTGGCTCAAATTTGTGAGTTTTTATTTCTGAAAGGGGATCTCAGGTGCTAAGCCTTTTCTAAGACACCTCACAGGAATGGTGTAGCGTTTTTTGAGAACAGGGGCCCTTTAAAGCCGGGTGGGGTGGGGGAGGGGCAGGGCTAGGACTAAATGAACTCCTGTTTGGGAAGCCAGAGCTCCCAGACAACCCAGAATAGGAGAGGCCCTGTGTGCAAGAGGCGAGGTGGTGGGCCGGGTTTTACAAATCTGTGTCAATCATTAACCCACTTAATTTTGAATTACCAATTCCACTGATATTTCGACAGTGCTGGCTGCTGGCAGTCTGGGCTGTAGGAGTCATTGCCTTTGATCTGCCAGCCCAATTTCCATTAGCAGTAAAACCACAGGCCTCTGCTGGGCCACAGGCCTGGGGGAGCTCTGAGCTTTTGACCCAATGCAAGAGAGCTTCGGGGAGCGTCTCCAGAATTAGTCATCCCGAATCTATGAACTCGTGAATTCTGCACAGTTTTCAGCATTGTACGGGGCACTGGGAAGCAGAGAGGAATAAGTTAGTTCAGCCTCTCAGAGACAAGTGCACAGCTAATTTCAGCACATGAGGTCTGATACCTGTTTGGACAAAGGAGGAGTAGGCAGCTGTGGGAGTTTTGAGGAGGTGCTTCAGGGAAGACTTCCCTGAGGAGGTGACGTATAGGCTGAGAACTGAAGCTGGGGTAGGAATTAGTGCGGTGATGTGCAGAAAAGCCAAGTCAAGCTCAGAAGAACCTTCTGAAGCCTGGGAAGGAGTTCAGAATTCATCCGAGGGTTATGGAAGCCCTTTGTTGGCTTTAAGAAGGGGCAGGTAGTGTGAGTGGATTCATATTGTAGAAGGCCAAGTGTGGAAAACGTAGCGGGGAGGGGGCGAAGGAACGGAAGCAGGGAGACCAGTCTGACATTAGTGGGCAGCGCTGCTGAGGGTGCATTTCGGGCTAAGCAAAGCCTATGTGTTGCCAGGGAGAAGGAAGGAGATCCTGCCAGGAGGCCTGGCTCTGGGACATGATAGGACTTCCCCAAACCACAAAAGTCAGGACCCTCTTGGCATCTGAGCCTGAACCCACAGAGCTTTGGCTCAGAGGTGGAAATTCAGAAAAGTACAGTCACCAGGAAGAGAAGGCAAGAGGACACGTGAGGGAGTGGGTGCTCCTTTTTCAGGTCTAGAAAGATTTACTTTACCTGTCGGGGTTGGATAGCTTTCAGGACTGAAAACTGAGGGAAGGACTTCCCTTGGACTCTAGACACGTATCAGGTCAGAGATGGCCCTGGGCAGCCATGGACAGTTGTGCAGGCTCAACACACAACAAGGAAGCCATGGAGGGCAGCCCTGGGTGGCATGGAACTCCTGTCAAGCATCAATATGTCTCTGAGTGTTGGAGACTATATTTTTTTCCTTATAGGGTGTGGTGAGATAGACAGAGGTATGCACTACGTGGTGAGATCTAGGCTTTTTCCTTCAAGTAAGGTGTTAAATGTGAACATTACCTAACAAATCATTATTTTAAAAAGTTAATCCAACACTTACTATGTGCTGGCTGTGTTGCATGCTTTCACTTGTTAGCTTATTAAATTCCCCCATCTCCGAGAAGTAGGCATCCTTGAGTTCATTTTCCCTGATGGGAAAACTGAAGATCAGACAGAGGAAATCATTAGTGCCGGTCTCATGGCTGATTCGGGGAAGAGTCGAGAATTATCAAAGCGTGACAGGTAAGTCCAGCTGTGGATGGGACATGGAGTTGGGGGATGAGGCTGGAAGGTCATTGGGCTCTTCAGTGGCCTTCAGCGACATGAGCAGGCATGCGGGCTCCCAGGGAAGTGGCCCCCCTGGGAAGTTTGGTGCCCTCCGTGGTCAGGGTCCGGCTCTCCGAATCTTCCCTGACCCCGCTCTTTACCAGGCTGTGGAACAGGAAGGCACATTCCTCAGCTGGGGCAGCGTGTTCCTGGTTTCTGCATGCCTGTCCTCCATTCTGATAGGGCTGCCCACATGACTACATCCACGTACCTGGAGTACCTGGATGGCTCAGTCCTTAGGCATCTGCCCTCGGCTCAGATCATGATCTCACAGTCCTGGGATTGAATCCCACGTGGGGCTCCCTGCTCAGCGGGGGGTCTGCTTCTCCCTCTTCTTCTGCCTACTGTTCCCCCTACTTTTGCTCTCTCTCTCTCTCTCTCTGTCAAATAAATAAATCAAATCTGAAAATTTGAAAAAAAAATTTGAGACAAAATTTGAAAAAAATATAAATCCACATATCTACTTTTTCTAAGGCGCAGAATGTAGTGCTGCCTGCGGATAAAGCCTGGGAGAGAAGGGGAGCGGTTTGCCTCGCCCAGCCCACCCCCTCACCCCTTCTCCTGCAGAGACTGGAAATGCAAGGTGAATGGAAGGAGCCCATTGAGATGCTAGGAGTGGACAGCCTCGATGCGGCCCATTTCCTGTGTCACTGTGTCTCTCCAGGGATCCCCGCGGCCATGGGGACAGTGGGCTGCCCCAGTACAGAGCTTATGGTAAGCACCGACCAGAGACAAATGGGGAGTGTACTCCCTATCCTTTAGCTTGTACCCATCAGAGCAATCTGCTCCCAGCTCTGAAAAGTTGATATTCAGCATCCTTTTGGGCGATGCATTATCCGACAGATAGCTTGGCCCCAAGATGGCCAGAAGGGGAGAGGACTCCCTTCTGATGTCTAGGAGCGTGAGGGGATCACTGAGCCTCTATTCTGCGCTGGGTCTTTGGTAGGTGGTAATCGAGCCAGGGACAAAGCTCCTGGTCATTTCACTCACCCCTCCACCTCTGGGGTTGCTGATGTGCTCCGAGATTTGCTAAGCAGAACACGGAGGCTTACGGATTCAAAGTGATGTCTGGAGTCTCCACAGCAGAGCTGGGGGCTCCCTTGCTCCCGACTCCTCCCACGCCATGCTTTTTCCACGTGGCTGTGGGGGCCTCCCACTAAGGAGAGTCAGGGCAGATGGGACGCATTTTAGAAGCTGTGTAAAAATGTGTCATAAGCAGGGGCGCCTGGGTGGCTCAGTGGGTTGGGCTGCTGCCTTCGGCTCAGGTCATGATCTCAGGGTCCTGGGATCGAGCCCCGCATCGGGCTCTCTGCTCCGCAGGGAGCCTGCTTCCCTCTCTCTCTCTCTCTCTCTCTGCCTGCCTCTCTGCCTGCTTGTGATCTCTGTCTGTCAAATAAATAAATAAAATCTTAAAAAAAAAATGTGTCATAAGCAAATCGGCACCATTTAAAATGGACTCCGGTTTTCATAAACGTGGTGCCTGCCGCTCGCTAGCTTTAGTACACAGGATATTTCCAAAATTCCTGTTTGAAAGTTAACCTACCACCGTGGAGATTTTTATCTGGAGGAAAAAGGAAACAAACGTGAAAACGCGAACCTGCCCCCAGACGCAAGAAGACAGGTGCTGGCTTGCCAAGTGAGGGGGCTGCTTTTCGTGCTGCGGGAATTAGCTCCGAGTTGCCACCCAGAGGCTGGGGGTGGGCATGGGCGGCCGAGCCAGGTGTTCATCCCCTGAGGCTGAGAGGTGACATGATGGCTTGGGCCATCCCTCCAGGCTGCCCTGGCCTTTCCCTGATGACCTCCACACGGCAGCTCTCCCCAGTTCAGGGTCTCTCCAAATGCAGTCTAAGAACATCATCTCAGGGCGCCTGGGTGGCTCAGTGGGTTAAAGCCTCTGCCTTCGGCTCAGGTCATGGTCCCAGGGTCCTGGGATCGAGCCCCACATTGGACTCTCTGCTCAGCAGGGAACCTGCTTCCTCCTCTCTCTCTCTCTCTCTCAGCCTACCTGTGATCTCTGTCAAACAAATAAATAAAAAAATCTTAAAAAACAAAACAAAACAAAAAAACTTTAAAAACATAGTCTCAGGAAGCTCTAAGTACCATACAAACTTGAAAAATCACTTTTTCTTTCAAAAGCATAAAAATAATTCTCGTACCAGATATCTAAACACATCTCCTTTGTTGCAATGATAACACGCTTTGCTATACAATAAGCCTTTCAATTTGTCGCATCTCCAATTGGGGTCTGAGATGAATTCTCCAGAACGTATGAATTATGTTTTCCTTTAAATGGAGTCCATGCACAGTTGGAGTTGAAAAACCCCATGCTCATGTAAAATTAGACTCCCGAGTCCCCAAGAGCAGAAACAGTGAGCAAATTACAGAGAGAGACCCCGATAGCCTTGCTCCCGTCCCAGAGGCTGTGGGGCGATAGGGACAGAAGAAAATCCGTTTGCCCCCTGGGCTCCTCTTCCCTACTTTGAGCAAAGCCTGGCTCAGGAAAGATGAAACCTGGCTGGAGTGGCATGGCTATCAAGCAGAAGAGTCTCTAGAGACCCTCAGAGGCCCTCTCCACCCCCTGATTAAATGGGAATAATCCCTGATTCTCTCTAGGGGTGGCTCCTGGAATATTACTGAGTTTCCGGTTTGGCTGCTCTGGTCTGGAACATCAGACATGTGTCCCCACCTTCCTGTGCACTATTAAATAGGTGAGACTTCGGGTCCAGTACGACCATGGGTCTGTAGCCTTCTGGGCCTCTGTGGGACTTGGCTGAACACAGGCTGCTGGGTTCACCACCCCAGGAACCGAAATAGAGGACTAATCATACCTATCGTTTACCAAGGTCTCACTGTATGGTGCTGTCTCACTTTATTCCCCTCTAGGGAGGTTAGGGAGTGTTATCATCACCCCCTTTTCTAGTCACCCAAAGCTTGGTTAGATCAAGTGACCTGCTCCACATCCCCTCTTGGAGACCTGTATGCCCAACCACGTCTCTCCTGCCTTCAAACCCTCATAGAAGGAGTTTGCTGAATGCCCAGGCGTGCACAGATCCGGTTTTCTGGGTGTTACTGGCGATGGCACATCCTGCCCTTTAGAATCATGATGTCCCAGCAGCAGCCACTAGTCCCCCGGGGCTACTGACCACTTGAAAGGGGGCTGCTCCGAACTGACATGTGTTGTGAGTGCCAAACGCACACTGGATTCCAAAGACAGAGCAAAAAAGAGAACGCAGAACATTTCATGAATATTTTTACATTAACGATGGGTTGAAATGATTATATTTTACATAGATTGGGTTAAAGAAAACATTACTAAAATGAAGTTTACTGGTTTCTTTTTACTTTTGGTAGCTGGGGCTACGAAAAGAGGGACAGTGACATCCATGGCTTTCGTCCTCACTCCACGGCCAGCACCGCCCCAGACATTCTGCGTGTGCGCACACCAGTTCGGTCCTGGGTCCCGGGCTGGTTCAGATACTCTCAGTCTTTGGGCATCTCTCACTGTGGTGATGACGAGTCCTGAGAGCAAAGGACAGCGTTTGTCCTTCTGCCCCCAAGAGCAACACAAGCAGAGGGCTGAACTCCTAGGAGAAGCTTGAGATGTATGGTCGATCTTTGTTATTCATGGTAATGTTCTAGAAGTTTGCCACAGCAATGAATTAGTAAATACTGAACCACTGCTCCTGGGGGAACTAGAGTTAGACTCCTGCAAAGCACTTCTGATATTTTTGCCGACTGATCAATACAAACTTCGTGCAGTTTGTGTTTCTGGTTAAATGTAGACACACCTCTTCAGGCCTCAGCCACCTAGTCTGTAAGATGGGGGTCTCACTACTCATTTCCTCCCTTGTGAGTGCTGTTGTGAGGATCTGATGAGGTGCCTGGTTGAAGGGTTTTGGAAACAGCACCTAACACGTGGATGCAGAGTTCGCCTGCTTTCCTGACCGGCTGTAAGCCGGGGGAGGCAGGACTCGTCAGGGCGCAGGCACTGAGAACACAGGCTCTGGACCCCACTGGCCTGGGTTCGGATCCTGATTCTGTGCCTGATGGACTGCATGAGCTTGGGCCAGTGACTGAAACTCCCCAGGCCTCAGGCCCCCTGTGCCATAGGGATGATGTCAACAATTTATCCTTAAATCAATGAACCTGTGCTGGCAAAGTGCTTGGCACTGCCTCCAGACAGAGAACGACCAGTGAGTGGGGCAGGTCTCACTCTAATAGTCACTGTGCCCTCATCTGGGCTGAGTGATGGGGGTTGAGGGAGTCCTGTGAGCATCAGCTTCTTTGTGTTAAAAGCCGGGAAATAGTACCTCCTTCCGATGGTAGGTAAGAAATAACCCAGAGCATACCAAAGCGAGGCACGTAAGAAATACTTCCCACTCCTTTGTCTTCCCCCTCTTCTGATTGATCCTTTTGGACTAGCGTTTCCTCCCTTGTTAAAAGGGTAAAAGCACCTGCTCAGCGAGGTGGTTGTCGGATTGGATGGGGAAGTTTGCCAAGGGCGCCAAGCCCAGTGCCCAGCACGTGGGAGTCGCAGGATGCTAAGTCCTTCCGTTCTTCCTCCCTTCTCCCCGCCAAGGGGATCCAGCACTGCTGGGGAGGAACAAGCAGAACTTTCTCACTGCTCCTGAAGAGTGGGAATGTCGCGGGTGGGGGGAAGACCAGCCTCACGGATGCCTAGGAGGAAGCCGGGCTTCAGGGAAGGATTGGGGGGCGGGCAGCAGGAGTGGGCTCCCTTCTGGGCTAAGGAATTTGATTCTCTGGAGAGCTTCAGATGAAAACATCTGGGTTTGGAAGAGCCAGCGGGGGTGGGGGTGGCGTCAGAGGGTCATTTGTCTTTAGCCTCAGGAGACAATGAACCCTGGGCCTCCTGCGCAATGAGACTGGGGACAGGGAGGGATGTCCCTTGCTCCTTCTGCTTTCTCTCACGCAGCTTCTAAGGAAATTCCAGTGCATTGTATTTACAAGGCATCCCCAACTGTCAGCTTCCTTGAACACAATGTATTTAATAAAAAGCCATTAAGCCTTGTAAAGCTGTCAGAAATCTAAATGACACTTGTAATAAAATCTTGTCGGGTGACCTGTTCCGGTTAATCAGGTCCAGTGACATCATCGCCCGCAGATCTGTCTGGTACCCAGGGCGCTAGGTGTATTTAGACAGCTTTATGATCCACACGGATTTGAGTTATTAAAATTGTACAGTTTTGCAAGGAATTTGGGATTTAATAAAGCAGCAGAGAAACTACAAAAGGAGCAATAACCTTCCAAAAAGCCAATCCTCCCGCGTGCTGGGGGCGTGGGCTCAGGCTAGTGGCCAGGCTGATCCTAGGCCAGACCCTCCACAATGCATCTATCGGGCATTTGCAGGGCTAGCAAATATGTTATACCAAACCCAGTGACTTCAAGGTGGTGAATTGTGGTTAAATGTAAAGATTTCTGGATGTATTCAGGTAACAAGAAGATAATACCGCCAATTGCATATTAGCTCTAATCAACCTCTTTTGAGCAAATAAACAGCTTGATTGTAAATATCTTTATCCCTGATTACCCGCCTGGATAGTTCCCAGAGCGCCAGTCTCTTAAAGGCATATCTTTACTTATCTTGAACTATAAAAGCCAACCTTCATGTAACAATCAGGGTGAGACAGACGGACGGACACCGACAAGCAATATCTATTTGCTCAATAATCTATAAATTTAGACGAATGGGGCAGATATCCAAAAAATGTGTTGGGCGCAAGGCAAATAAATCACACCTGGTCTCCTGGCATAAACTGGCACAGCGTTCCTGATATTTCAGTCAAATTATTCCATTTGTTTTTAAAGATATTTTAATCCCACATGACCTCAAACTTCCCGTGAACCAGGGCCTGGACCCAAGGCCGCCCACGGCCTTTGCAATAAATCCGTTGTCTCCCTTCCCAGACCTCAACCTAGCTCCATAGATCACCTCTCCCCGCATCTTGCTTCAATTACTCAATTAACTGCAGTAAAGTTCTTGTAGGTTTTGCAGATGTTGCTTTATTATCAAGGCCTCAGACGAACAGGAGAGTTCAGGAGCTGAGGTTATAGGAAGGTTGATGGGGGAAGGGCCAGGATGGGACTTGGGGGGATATTCCCAGCAACCGCTGGGGCCGAAGCCCGGAGAGGGGCACTGCTCCCCCCACACCTCCCTGAGCTCTTAAATGCCCTTTGTGGCTTAGGGAATGTGTGATGTTATCTCACTGAGAAACTGCTTGAGAGAAGTAGGTATTCTACCTTCCTATGAGATAATGCTGTGATTAACAGATGCTTAATTGGGCCATTTATCAAGAACAGGACCTGCCTCCAAGTCAGTGGGCTAAGTAAATTATTACTCACCCTCCAGGTGTTGGACTGGCAGATCTATTACTCTTCTCGAAATGGTCTTCAGAAGATTTTATATGAAAAGATGATTTATTTCCCAAAGGAATTCTATTGTGCTCTTATTTACCAGAATGTAGCAAGCAGGGTTCTGCCCGGCTCTTACTTCCTTCATGCACAAAAGATTATGGAAAATCAGAATCATGGAATGGGTCAGAGCCAGAAGGACACTTAGAACTCGACTAGTACAAATGGGTCATTTTAGAGATGGCAACACTGAGGCTTGAGCAAACTTTGTAAATTACATAGCCAGTTAGCACATTGCCAAAGGGCTTATTTATTTATTTTTTTTAGGCTGTGATTTCTCTAGCTGATGAATTAACTTCCTAAAAACCAAGAACGTAATTCTGAACAAGACATTATACTTTAGAGTGGGGTTTCTCAACCCCAGCGTTATTGACCTTGGGGTGGGATCATTTGAAGGGGGTGCTTTCCCCTGCACTGTCGGATACTCAGCAACATCCTGGCCTCCACGCTCTAGATGCTGGGAACACCCTCCCTCCCAGTTAAGACAACCAAAACTGTCTCCCAACATTGAAAACGTCCCCCAGGAGGCAACATCATCCCGGACTGAGAACCATTGCTTTAGAATGCTGTCATCGCCATCATCATCGTCATAAAATTAACAATATGAATAATAATCAGCTCGTGCTTCCGGAGCGCTACACCCGGCCACATACTTGATTCTCCCCTCATTTAATCTCACGTAGCTCCATTATGTGGGCATTATTATTACCCCATTTTACAAGTGAGAAAATCTAGGCTCAGAGAGGTCTGCCCGAGTTCCTGTGGCCAGTAAGTGCCGGAGGTGCGGTGCAAACCACTCTCCACACCACTGAATTCAGAACGAGGCGGCTGCCTTTGGATTTGTTATTAAGTGCTGAAACTGTACAATGTCGTTTCCCATCATTCCTGGCAGTGAACTTGTCTTTAGGAATCTGTTGGCATAAGGGTGCCGGATGGCCCCATCGGTTAAGTGTCCAGCTCTTGATTTGGGACTCAGGTCAGGATCGAGGAGTCTTGGGATCGAGCCCCATGTGAGGCTCCATGCTGTGGGTAGATCCTGCTTAAAATTCTCTCCCTCTGCCCTCACCCCTGCTGCTCACTCTCTTTCTCTCTCTCTAAAATAAATAAGTAACATTTCTTAAAAAGGAATCTATTGGCATAATAAGTCACCTTCCCACATTACAAAGAAAAAAAAAAAAATGCCCCATGCGGCTTGTCAATGAGAGGCACTGGTTTCTCCGTAAATGCTATAGCAGTCCATGTGGATGCAAGAAGTCAAGACTGTAAGCACAGAGTAGAGTTAGGATCTTCTTTTTCTTTTTCTTTTTCTTTCTTTTCTGTTTTTTTAAGATTTTTTATTTATTTGAGAGAGAGAGGAGAGGGGCAGAGGAAGAGGGAGAAGCAGACTCCCCGCCAAGCAGGGAGCAGGACCAGACACGGGGCTCCATCCCAGGACCCTGAGATCATGACCTGAGCTGAAGTCAGGCACTTAACTGACAGAGCCACCCAGGCGACAATTAAGAACTTCCGGACAACTCTGTTTCACTGAGCAAATGTCTCTTCTGCTTGCCCCAAATTTCCAAAGATGCAGAGCTCAGTCTTGTTCCTTGGCTGAGGCAGATTGCTTTCCCAGACCGGGGAGCTGCCTCAGAGCTGGGCTAGGAAATCCCCAGGTGAAAAATGAGGCAGGCACTGCCCCTCAGTATAGAGTGGGTTTCATGCCAGGAAACCAATTCAGTGTTAAACAGTGATCCGAGGAGAGACAACTCCCCACGAGGGATCTGTGATATTGATGTCTACAAGTGTGTCTGGGCAGCTCTGCGCATGGGATCTGGGGGTGAAATGAAAAAATGTCTTTGTCGGAGTGTAAATAAAGCCCAGTTCGCCATCCTTGATAATTTAACATCAGAATTTCCCTATCTGTAGCGGCTCCAGGTGTTATGGCCTAACCCTTAGATTAATCTGATTTGACCATTTCTACTTCCCGTTAACCCTGATTTCTACATCCATTTTTTTTTATTCTATTAGCAACTCTATATGTATGTATGTTTGTTAGTGTAGGGATATATATATACACACACACACATATATGTAAGTATATACTTACGTATATATGTATATATATGTGTACACTTACATATGTGTGTGTATATATGTATGTATACAAATATATGTATGCTTGTAGTCATTCTTTTCTTTGATAAGTCATGCCTAATCCTTCTGAAAGAGGCAGGTACAACTCAGAAAACAGTGACAATAGCTCAAGTCGATAGGCTTCACTATGGAGTTTTAGGGGACCAGTAATCACTATAGAACTTCTTTTTATTTATTTATTTATTTAAAAGATTGTATTTATTTATTTGACACAGAGAGAGATTACAATTAGGCAGAGAGGCAGGCAGTGGTGTGTGGGGGTGGTGAGGAACAGGCTCCCTGCTGAGCAGAGAGCCCTATGCGGGGCTTGATCCCACGACCCTGAGATCATGACCTGAGCCCAAGGCAGAGGCTTAACCCACTGAGGCACCCAGGTGCCTTCCTCTTTTTTTTTTTTTTAAATGATGTATTTATTTATTTTCGAGAGAGGCAGAGAGAAGAACAGGGACAGAGGGAGAGAGAATCTCAAGCCGACTCCACACCGAGCATGGGACCCGACAGGGGCCTTGGATCCCACAACTGTGAGATCACAACCTGAGCCGAAACCAAGGGTCAGACGTTCCACGAACTGTGCCACTCAGGCGTCCAGGAATTCCCTCTTCTTTAAAGAAAACACTTTAGTCATGGCCACACCAGTGTTTCGGAGAGCAAGTGCATGTCCACGGCTGACACCCCCGCCAGGGGCGCACTCCTGGACAGGTGTGGTCACTAGAACACCTGTGTGCTCGCTGTCACCTGTTTTGTGTTTTTCATTCCAACAAGACCCCTTGTCTGTCACGTGAGACTGTGCATGAAAACATTGCCAACCACGAAGCGCTTTTCAAAACTCGGTCTGTTCTCATCCCAATCATTTACTGTAATGTTTGAACCCAAGCTAACACAGTAAGGAGACAGCGCGGGCCATGTGAATCTCAGATAAATCAGTGTAGGTTCCAGACACTGGCATGGATCTTAGGCTGAGAGAGAGACACCCCTCCCCGATTTGAGACCCACTTTGCTGTCCGAGGCGTACATCCTCTTCACTGCGTGGCGAGAGGCGGTCACATGTGGTCGGCACCCATAACCCCACCTGTAACCATCGCAAGGACCCTATCAGGGAGGTCTTTCACCCACAAGGAAGATGAAACTAGATAAAGCTGAAAGAGATTAAGGACTCGTCCAAAGTCATTTGGTCAACACGTGACCACGTTTGGATGTGCAAACGCTCTGTTCAGCCCCAAACTCAGCGTTTCTCTGTTGCGTCTCACACTAGAGGAAACGGTCCCAAGAGCCTTCTGTGTGCCAACCGCGCCCCTGGCACCCATGGATGTGGTTTTCCGGGAGGCCCGTGGCTTCTACCTCTGGCCTCTGGGGGGCGCTGGTGGGGCCCCTCCTCGGCCGCTCTCCTCTGCCGCCCCTCGCAGGGCCGGCCTGGGTTTGCTCCTCCTCCTCCCGCCGCGCTCTTAGGCCGTTTCTCTCGCCGGTTCCCCGGCCTGGCAGCCGGCCCACTGCCCCTCGCAGCCCCTGGCACAGGCCGGCGCGGCCGTGCAGGCCTTGTAAATCCCGCGGAGGGCGGTGCATCGATGGGAGCCCAGTTGTGAGGGGTGTGGAAGGACTTGCTAAGTTGCTCCTGACAACTGTGGGCCTCGTGCCCCCCCCCCCCCCCGCCAGGCCCAGCCCGAAGTCACCGGCTCATCACGCACCTCCCCACCCACGGCGAGAGGAGAGAAAGGCAATCATTTCAGATCCTGAGATGTGAAAACTGCCTGTTGGCGGCCCCCTCCTCCCTCCCCCCTGCCTCTGCCCTTTCTCTCTAGCCTTCCCTGAGGCGACGGCGCCTTTAGTGGAGGGAAGGCCGCTCTGGGGGGTCGGCCACCTCGGGGTGGGTGGGCAGGCTGCTCCCGAGGGAGGCAGACGTCACAAACGGGCCCTGTTGGGAAGAGGGCGTTTTAGTGGAAGGGAACGTTTGGTAGCTTTGGCTGTTGTTCAAGCAGACCTGGGTCCCCTGGGAGGAAAAGGTGCGGTGCTGTGGAGACTCACGTGGTCTGGGGGGGCCTCCGCTGAGCAGCCGACACCAGACCCCTTCTTCCCTTGCGGTTTATGTCACGTGTCCTGGGCTTCAGGCTTGCGTTGATAACTTGACCCCAAACAATCATGCTGACTCATTTACCAGCTCTTTATTGAGAACCTCCTGTGTCCCAAGCGTCTGGAGAACAGTGGTGGCCAAATGGTAAGTCACTGCCTTGGAGAAACGTGACGAAGGTTAGTGGGTATCAGAGGTAAGTATTAATCAGATATTCCCACAAGTAAGTCTGTGAGGAAAAACCGGCTGAAGGCCCATGAAGGAAAAGGAGAGAGGTACAACCAGAGCTGAAGAGGGGGCTCTGTGTGGACCGGGCAGCCAGAGGTGGCTTCTCTAAATGGGGAAGCTGAGTTCTGAAGGACTGGAGTTGGGAATAAGTAGTTCAGGGTAAAGAAGAAGAGCATCAAGTGTGAAGAAACAGGAACAGGAGACCGGTTGCTTCGACTGAGGCTCAAAAAGAGGGCTAAAGTGAGGATGGAATTCCTCGGGTGGAAGCCAACAGAACTTTCCAGAACTTGCCAAGATGGCGCAGGCTGGGTTTATACAAAACTGTGAGGTGACCTCTCTTCAGTGTTACCCTCTAGCAGTCTCCTCTCCCAGAGGCCTGTGCTTACCCTCAACCCCTGTCCATAAATTCTGCTCTCAGGAAATCATCTCAGGCTATTGACTTAAATTTTAAAAGAAGGAAGGAGGGAAAGAGGGACAGAAAGAAGGCCTCCTGCTCGGTACTTATGAGGGCTAGAGAAGAGAGGCTGGTCTCTGCTTCAGCAAGCTCACAGCCTCCTTAATCTGCCCCCATGGAACTGTCTGCAAGGGAAGGGGCCCAGAGAAGGGACTGTGGGAGTTCAAAGAAGACCACGTGGCCACCAGGAGAGGTGGTTGGGGGGTTTCTTATAGACGATGGATTTCTGCAGATTAACCTGGTGACAGGTTAAGAGAACTATCTGGAAGGGCAGGCCTGTGTCTCCTCTTCATGGAGCTCCATTTCTCAAGCCAGATATCTGATGGCAAAACATGAGCAGTTTTAGAAACAGTGAGGAGATTCTGAGAAGGACCCTTTTTGCTGAAGAGCCTGCGATCTCCGTGATAAGAGAAGGCTCTTCCCTCTGGTAGGCTTCCCCCCTGCCCCCGCTCCTGTGCAGCAGAAAAGCCTGTCAGGATAGAACTCAGTGTCATGGTGCAAAAAACCAGAAAAATATCCCCAAACCTGGGTCTTGCTCTTAGAGACCTCCTGAAGGGGGTGGGACTCAGATGCCACCGAACTGTCACTGTTTCCTTACTATTTCTTTCAAACTGGACTCCAATTTCTCTGCTGGGCTTTTGGGCAGACAGATGTGCAGGTCAGCCTGGCTGTGTTATCAGGACCCTCCTGATCTGTAGTGTGTGACCCTAGATGTGGTACAGGCAGCAAGCCCGTTCTGAGGGGCGCCCAGTGCTCCCTTTACTGCTGCCGTTCTGCAGGTGGGTTCTCCTTGTGCCCTGACATTCCAGAAGAGGGAACTGCATTCCAAGATCAGTCCCTTGCCCCAGATCACACAGTCTATATTGATGCCTTTGACTGCAGCACGGACCCTCTCGGGCTCTTGCTAGACACAGCCCAGATGGTGTCTCTGAGGATTTTTCCAGCACCCTGGGCAGTTGCTAGAGCAAGGCATGGCCAGCCGATTGGGATGCTCTGAGCAGAGTTCCCTGAGGTCCCGGGAGCTCCATTTTACAGATGGGAAGGCTGCCGCCACGGAGGGCGAAAGTGTGGAGGGAAGTGGGTAAGTGAATTACTCCGGCCCCGGAGGGAGCCGTGGCGGCTGGAGCAGTCGGCGCGGGCGCGGGCTGCGTTTCCACCCGGCTGCCTCAGCCGCTCTGAGAGCCCAGCTGATAATTGCTCATTATGTGCTTAATCTGGGCACAGCGAGGCCTGGCAGCGACATTGCATCACATCAAAGCGAGCTCTTCAAAGGAGCAGAAAGCTGGCCTCTGGGGTAATTAGCAGAGGGCCCATTCTCTCCTGCTCGGGACAGTTGGAGGGGTTTCGGGCAAAGTCCAAAAAGCACTGAGCAGAACTCCGAGTTGTCAACTCTGCTGAACTTGGACAGGCCAGGCAGATGACTCAGATCACTTCTGAAAGGTTTTTTTTCCCCCCATTTTATAAACTATTGAGATAATTTTCTGCCTGCCTGGCCCAGATGCCTTGATCCACTGGTTGTCTCTGGGACCCCCAGCCTCCTCTCCTCAACTGCCATGTTCTTCTTCTGGGGGGACCTGTCAGAACACACACACACACACACACACTCTCGCACGCGCACGCACACACACACACACACACACACACACACTGACTTGTCACTGCCATGACCCAAAAACAAGAGCTGAAAGAAGGCGACACAGCCTGGCTTGTGCAGAGAGGTGCTTGGAACCTGGTCAGGATGACTCAGTTTCCCCAGTGGCCTGTGCGGAGGGGCCCCTGGGGGCAGCCCTGACTAGGAGAGTGTGGGTTCATCCATCAGAGTGGAACTTGGTCAGGTGCGACAGGCCTGGCGAGAGGCCTTGGAAAAAATCACGGGGCCAGGCCAGTTGCTTAAGCGAGACCTGCCTTCTCCTTCGCACCGCTGGAGGGGCCGTCAAGGTGACGTTCCTTCTCGAATCCCATTTGCAGCCCCCCTTCGCACAGCCAGGTATCCCACAGGCGCGGCGTGAAAGTGCAGGGAGTGCTAAGAGACGTTATAATGGAGTCTGGTACCTGTCTTGCTGGCCTGTGGGGGACTCAGGCTAACAGGCCCGGAGAGGCTGATATCCGAGCAGAAACAGTGCTGACCTGGCCAGCGGGGTACGGGGCAGGCGGGGCCGGGCCGGTTTGGGGACTGGTTGGTGCAGGTGAAAGCAGACAGCTTTTCACCCCGGCTTTAACAGATGACAAAGTTCCCTGTGCTTGAAAGTTCGGAAAAGAACTCACCGTGCCTGTTTCTTAATCATACTTAAATAATGGGTGTCTTCAAGGTTGGGATCATGAGAGTGGCAGAAATTGAGCCAATGAGGAAGGTGTTCTCAGACGTTGAACAAAATCCTTCAGATGAGGACACGGATGGGGATCACCGTCAACGGGGCCGTGACTTCTCCTGGAACTAAAACTGTCTGCCTTCTATTTGCTGATCACGCACACCTTCGCCCAACATTTATGGTTTCTGAACATGGAGCTTCCTTGTACCAAGTGTTTTGTCAACAGTGGAAAAGACATGATTTAGCAGACACTCTGAGAGAGCGGGCATTCTTACTGCCCCAAAAGGGGGCTCCCTGACCCCGACACTATGTCTTCTCAAATGATTTCATTTAGGGTGAACTCTCATTCCCTTTTTGGAGTCTCGGCCCCAGGCTTTAGGCTCTCTCTGCTGTGGTCTGCTCTGTCCGCACAGGCTCTGTCTACCGCCTGGGATTCACAAGCCCATGCTGAAAACACGAGCTTTTAAAATTACTTCACAGAGTACCTGCAGCCTTGCCAATCCTCAGGTGTGAATCAACCACGCACCTGCTCAATGTTCGCTCGGCAGGTGTGCTCTGGCTGGAGCAGGCCTCATGGAAGAGAGCTCGAGGGCCAGAGTCACAGACTCTAAGCCAGCCTCAGACTGGCTGGCTGAGCTTGTGGAGGCCAGCCTCAATTGTCTTGCCTCTAGAATGGGTGTGGGGTGGTAGAGGGGACGGAGGCCGGTGTGAAACCCCCTGGACGGGGGATGCACCTCCCTTGGTCCTCCCATAACCCTTTGCCTCCTCCACTTATGGGCACTGAGCTGTTTGTCCCCAAGTCTTCCTCCTCTTCAGATCAGGTTTCTAAAGGACAAGATTGGAGCTTCATTCTTCTCTTGTCTCCAAGTGAAATGCCCACACACGGCAGTTGCTCGGTAAATGCTTAGTCCATGAGGAAGCCCTCAGCCTGGCTGTGTGGAAGAATGAAGACATGTGTGGATTAATGGGTCTAGTCAGGATGGGCTCACTCATGGATGGGCTCAGTAGCGAAATGAAAATGTGGAGCTGCTTGCTTAAAAATTAAGAATTTTAGGACAGCGGCAGGAGAGGGCTGATACCGGTGCAGGGCCTTTCTGAAGGCAGGGCCTGTGTCCCCTGCGTGGGTCACACTTCCATAGAGTCATCCTGAGCCCGGTAAATTATGTCACTGAATGATGCTGTACTAGTCTGCTTGGACCCCCCAGAGCAAAGTACCACAGTCTCGGAGCTTCAGCTGCATGAATTTATTTTCTCACAGTTCTGGAGGCTGGAAGTCGAAGATTAAGGTGACGGTAGGGTTGGTTTCTTCTAGGGCCTCTCTCATTGGCTGGCAGGGGGGCGTCTTCCCCATGTGTCCTCGCACTCTCCTCCCTCTGTGTTCTAATGTCCTCTTCCCATAAGGACAGATGTTACAATGGCCGAGGGTCCTCACTAGAGACCTGATTTTAACGTATAGACCCTATTTCCCAAGAGAGTCACATTCTGAGACACTAAACGTTAGGACTTCAACGTATGGGTTTTGGAGCAAGTATGGCTCAGCCATGACAGGTGCTGTCAAACCCAGAGGCTCTTAGGATTGTCATTCTGAATTTGGTCTCAACCCTCTGCTATTTCAACCCTCTCTTGTAGATATTTGTGTCATGCCTCAGTTTTGCTGGTTATACAAGAAAAGATTAAGGAAGTAAAGCTCACCATTCATTGCACCATCCAGCAGTTAACATGTCCATGGGATCCTTTCCACCTGTCTTCAGTATACGTGCATCTTGATGGTACTGAGATTGTACTTTCGGTATCTTATAAACTGCCTTAGAGTTTAACTATGTATCCCTCTTCCACCCCACTGTGTACTTTGAATCAACTTTTGGGATTTTAACAGCGGCCATATCATCTTCCAAATGCATCCGTAGACTCTGATGCTGAAGGCATCTCCCACAGAGGGTTGGTAACTCCCCTGCCCGGGTGATTACATCGAGGAAGTCGTGTCTAGAGACCACCTCGGGGCACTCAGACCACAGAGGAATGAACCCACTCAATCCGTGCCAGCCAAGGCATTTCTGGACACTCAGTCCAGCAACTGATTTGAGAGAAGAATAGGACTGCGGTTTCCAGCAGGAGCCTCCATCTGTCTGCAGTGTTTAAAAGCTAATTACAATGAATGTGATGGCTGGGCATCCACTCCTTAATATAGTTCCCTCAAGAAATAACCGTTTAGGCCACCAATTATTTTATCTCTTTTAGGGATACTTTCTCAATTGCAAAAGAATCTAAGAATACAATTGGCGTACTCGATAAGTGCAGAATCTTGTTTAGGAACTTCGGCTGGGAGAAAGAAAGCAATTAAACTGTCAAAATGTAATTGTTTCTCATATTTAATTTAGAGTGGTTCATTCCCATTTACTTTTCATGGTTCTGGAGTTCAAAGCAAAGAAAGTTACCAGGACAACTGGTAGTTACGAAATGAAGACGTGAGCCTCGGAGCGCTGGCGGCCGCCGGGAGCTGCTCCACTCTCCAGGGACTTTGCCCTGACAACACAACGCGATGCTCCATTTCCCAGACACCTGCAGCGCAGAAGGAGCCAGTCTGGGGCGCACTGGGCCATTTTGATTCGAGAGATATGCTCTGACCTGAGTAGTAACTCCAAATCCCCCCAGACGAACTCTGTGTGTAGGTGTGTGTGTGTGTGTGTGTGTGTGTGTGTGTGTGTGTACAGCTACCATGAGCTCCTGTTGTGTTTGGGAGCCTCTCAGCTTCTTTATAAGTATAATCTATCTAAGGATCATTAGTTAAATAGAATGAACACTCTTAGTCAATTCTCTCAAAGTGAGAAGTCACCATCCATCCGTACCGGGTGGGGACGTAAATGCCACTTCTTCTGGAAACACGGATAAGCACTGACTTCATGCATTGGGCTAGGCTCCTGGGAGCTGGAGATGGGCACACTGTGATTCCTTTCATCAAGCAGCCCAGAAACAAGTTCAGAGACGAACACACCCTTTTGCTTGGTGTCATCGGCACTGATGTCGAGGTAGGAAAGAAGAGCCACACGGCCATCACTGAGGGAAGAGCACCCTGGATGGCTCACAGATCTCCTAGGAGGAGGCAGGAAAGTGGAATTTAATTCATCAAGCATTCATTGCCCACCTCATTTGGGGGCACAGACCAAGCCTGTGCTCTAGAAAGTTCTGATAAGTGGGGAGATGAGACAAAAATAGGAAAAGGGAGCACAGGATCATAGGCACTCCAGAAATGTTTGGCAAAATGAAGGAAGTGTAAAAAGATTAATACTAAGAATCCAAAGAATGTCAAGATCAGTAAGACCAGCCATTGTTCTTGCTCTTGGAGGACATAGGGAGTGAGGACAGTGGGGAGGGGGGCTGTATTCATGTACCAAGACTCTTCCTTTCCTTCCTCTCTCCCCTCCCTTCCTTTCTTCCTTCCTTTCAGGTTTTTTTTAAATTTATTTGACAGAGAGAGAGAGAGAGCACAAGCAGGCAGAGCGACACGCAGAGGGAGAGGGAGAAGCAGGCTCCCCACTGAGCAGAGAGCCTGACTCGGGGCTTGATCCTGGGACCCTGGGACCCTGGGATCATGACCTGAAGGTATGGTATCATGCCTGGGATCATGAGTCGAAGGCAGACGCTCAATAGGCTGGGCCCCCCAGGTTCTCCGCCACTTCCTTTTCAATGTGTTTCCTTTTGACAAAATATCAGACAAACCCAACTGAGGGATATTCTGCAAAAAATAACCGGCATATGATCTTCAAATATGTCAAGGTCAAGAAACACAGAAAAGGCTAAGGAGCTGTTGCAGATTAAAGGGAACTACGCATGAATTTCCCGAGTTTGCTAAGCACGTCGTTCACGTATTCGGGGGTAAAGCGGTCTGATGGCCCCAACTTCCGCTCAAATGGAAGAACATGAGGGGGGGGGGCTGGGAATGCGAGAGCAGAGGGGGTCCAGCGGAATCCTTGGGTGAATCTGTGTACAGGGCTTCTGGAAGTCTCTTGTGGTATTCTTGCCACTTTGCTGTGAGTCTGAAGTGCCATTAAAATAAAAAGTTTAGGGGCGCCTGGGTGGCTCAGTGGGTTAAGCCGCTGCCTTCGGCTCAGGTCATGATCTCAGGGTCCTGGGATCGAGTCCCGCATCGGGCTCTCTGCTTAGCGGGGAGCCTGCTTCCTCCTCTCTCTCTCTCTCTCTGCCTGCCTCTCTGCCTACTTGTGATCTCTGTCAAATAAAATAAATAAAATCTTAAAAAAAATAAATAAAATAAAATAAAAAGTTTAAAAAAATACGGACTCTTTTTAGAAATTTTGGAAAATTCAAAAAACACTCTCCACAGCCTAAATAACTCCACGTCATCCTTCCGAAACGACCACATTGAACCATTTGTCATTTCTCCCCAGGCTCCTTTCTGGACATCTTACAGTATTTCGAATGTACTAGGCAACCTTTTAACTGTGCACTAAATGACATGTTTTGAGCACCACTTGTGGTTATGGACACACATTGGCGAGGAGGTCTGACTTGCTTACTAACATGTTTGGTTTGGCAAGAGGCATTATAATCCTGAGATGGGGCTGTCTGACAGAGTTTTGGCGGCAGCTGCTGACTGCTTTCGCCACAACAGCCTGGCCCTGCTCGTACTCTGACAGTCACACGCTCTGGAAACGGTTCCCGCACCATCTTCTGGCAGCATTTCAACCGCTGGTCTTTTTTGGTCTTTGCTCTTCTTTGAAAATGGGAGGGATTGTGAAATGTTTTGAAGTCCCTGGTACTTTGTCTCTCTCTGAGCCATCTTGAAAGCAGGACTTCCCAACAACAGCGTGACTGAAAGCTTGAGCCCGATCAGTCCTTGCTGGGGGTGGGAGCGGGGCGGGGGCTGTCCTGTGCCTTGAAGGATGGCTAGAAGCATCACTTACCCACCATCCTTACCCACCAGATGCCAGAAGCATTCCCCTTCACCCCCAGTTGTAACCCAAAATGTCTCTTGGGGGGGGGGGGACTACGTCTGCATTTGAGAACCATTGTTGTAAAAGCAGAGAACACAGAGAGAATGGGACCCTTCCATAGTTCCATTTCTTCCTTGGAACAGCTTGGGTCAGATGGATGGGAAGAAATAACCCCAAGGCCAGGAGTAACTTCTGCCTCAGCTTCCTCTGTAGCTAAATGAGGGGATTAACACCTGTCCTGTTTGCCTCCCCTGAGATTAAGTGATGCGTGCTACATAGCAAGCTTACATGGGACCTGTACGTAGATGGTGTGCAAGACACTTCAGGGTTCTCTTGGCAGCAGACTGAAACAAGCAACAAAGTCACTGTGTAAACTCAAAAGAATCCTAAAGCGAACTTGATGTTTGTGATTCCCAGATAAAGATCTAGGAAATCATGCTAGTGACAATATTATGTTTGGCTTCACCAAAGCAGTTTTATTTTGCTTCTGGGGACACAGGGGGGCTCTATTTCCCAGACTCCTTTGCGGCTAGGTGGTCCAGGAGACTGAGTTCTGGCTGAGGGAATGTTAGTGGAAGTGAGGTCGTCACTTCCAAGCCCGGTCCCTGAAACTTGCTGGGAGGGCTCCACATAACCTTTCCATTCATTAGTTAGCCAGATTCAGTCCAGCAGAGAACTCTGGGTCCTAAGGGACAGTGACACTACCAGAGAGAAGGAGACTTGCTCCCTGTAAAACTGTGCGAGGCATAGCCCCTCCCCAACAGAGTGACAGGAGCAAGACATAAAACTTAAATGTATTCAGCTACGAGATTTCAGAGGCTATTGGTTAGGTAGTAATTAGCTTGTCCTGACTAATGCAGGTGTACCAGAAACCAGCACCGAGAAACACCCGAAGGAAAAGGCTGAACAGATGAAATTCTGTCAACAGTGACTCATGGGCGGAATCCACAGGCTTCCCTGGATAACTGCCGTATCCCTACCTCTGTGCCTTTGGTCATCTCAGTCCGACTCCTGGAATTCCTTCTCTGGCTATAGTCTCCTTTCTCATCAATGCTGTTTATTCTTTCTGGTCAAGGACCACCTCTTCCAGGAAGCCTTCCCTAACTGCCTAGGGTAGAAGTAGTCCTTCCCTCCCATGGACTCTAGTTCCGATCTATAATGCTCTCGTGGCTTTTTTTTCGCAGCTATTTGGCAGCCTTATTCTTTGATCAGAACTGACTCTTTTAAAGGAATACCCTGTGACCCGTTCACCTTTGCACTTCCAATCCCTTAAACATAACAGCATAATAAAATCAAAATACCAGCCTGCCATCAATACTATTAGCACATGGGTTTAATGTACAAGTTCGCAAAAGATACACCAAAACCACCATCAGGAGGTGAATTACGACACTAGTCATTGCGCACCATTTGCTGACTGTTGGACCAGTGCAGGGCTCTGGGATGGGCCCCTTGACGTAGGCCATCTCATAGAACCCTGTCAATGGTCCTGTGTCTTTGTTGTCTTTATCATCCCTATTCCCAAGCCCATACCCTAAAACCCGTGATCAGTGTATCACAAATTCTCTGCCCCGAAAACCTCCCAGGTCACCTCCCCTGCCGTCTCACCTCTGAGGATGACTGTGGGCCCAGGGGAGAAGATGTGACGGCTGCGACTCAGCCCTTCATCTGTAAAATGGCAACGAGGGCGGGAGGAGCTGTTTCCTGGAGGGCCACGGCACAGCGGACATGGGCCGTGGGGGACAAACGTCCGTGAAGCGATTAGTGTGGTTTTGGGATACGACTCATCCACGCCACATCCCACCCAGACAAACGGGGCTTCCTGCCCTTGGCCAAAATGTCAGAAACCAACAGAGACAGAAGGTAGAGATTTTGAAAACAAAACCTACCAGCAACAGGTGCAGTGAGAATTTGAATCAGGACAGAGAAGCTGTGATTTTCCAAGGTTGCTTTAGATAATGTCCTGCTGCCTAACACTGGGCTTAGGAGAGCTCTTCGTACAGCCCTCAGAATAGAGTAAATCCTAGAGGGGACTTCCCCTGATGCCCTTTCAGAAAAAGAAGCATTACATCATTAAATTTGTTTTGTTTTGTTTTTTTCTCGTACTTCCCAAGTGTAGTGACTACCTTTGGAAAAACGTACGTGGCCAGTAGCTGCCAGGGCAGGGAGATGGCTGTTTGCAAACTGACATCCTTTCCGTCTTCACGATAGGAAAGCAGCCTTGGGCATGACTGCTGCTCTTTTCCACTGAATGGTTTGCAAATGTCAGTGTGAAATGTGGGCCTGATCGGCTTTTTCAGACTGTAGGACTCCTCAGGAATGTGCAGAACGCTGGTCTTAACCAGCAAATCCTTGCCAACCTGGTGGCCTCTGTGTTCTACCAGCTCTATCTACTTTCCGGCCAAGGAAGTATTTTAGGAAATACCAACTAGAGAATGCGGACTCCTGGCTACATGCTTGTAACCTGGGGCTAAATGCTACAATCTGGCATTGCCACTTCCAGCTGTGTGACCTGGAGCAAGTAACTTAACCTCTCTGAGCCTGATTCCTATCTCTAAAACAGCGAAAACAATAGTGCCAGCTCCAAGGGATTGTTACTGAAGTTGAAGCGAGATCGGCAAGTAAATTGAAGGCTTGCGGCCGAGTGGCTCGCCCAGGAGTGGTTAGTAACGATGTCATTGCCGATGTTCTGGACACGGATATTTGTTATAGATGGTAGCACATGCAGCTCTTGTACACCTGAAATTATGCACTCGGGGTTCTTGAGATGAGTATAACTGCACGCGCATGAACACTGACACATGGGCTTGGGCGTGTGTTCACGTGTGCACACACACGCATGTGCAGGATCTTGGCAGGACCTTCTGTCCTGCTTCTCTGGCCCCTTCTTTGGCCCGTCCCCATCAGCACAGCTCTGATTTCTTTTTCTTGCCCCCTACACGTCACCTCTCGCCTTGGCACTTCATTACCTTTGATCTGCCTGGCTATCGCCGCAACGTTCCTACCTCTCCTACAACACTGCCTCCCTCTCCCCGCCGCGCCGGCTCTCAGCAGCCCATAATCTTCTTATCACACTTCATCTGTCCACTTCCGTCTCCGCACGGTGCGCTGCCCCCAACTCATCGCAATTTTCTTCCTGGAGCTCCCTCTCTTCCCCCTTCCTGTCTCCCCATTTTAAATCTGGCCTCCATCAGCCATTCTCTCCCACGTCCCTAGAAGGTGCAGGGATCTGCTGTCTGCTCTTTGGGCTGCAATTCTCCGCCCGGGCCTCAGCTGGCCCCGTGGGGTCACTGCTTGAGCCTGCTTGATCTGTTTAGAGATATAAGGGGCCAGCTTGTTACTTCGGATCAAAATAGTTTACATTTCTTGAGCCTTGGTCTCATGCCGGCATGTTACAGGCACGCGTCTCAGGTAGGGGTGTGGTAGGTGCCACCGTCATCCTCATTCTGTTAGTGACAGCACCGACGCTTAGAGAGGCCGAGGCACATGGCCGGCATTCCAGAAGCAGTAAGTGGGCAGCAGGGATTCCATCCTGGGTGCGTCTGATTCCAGATCCCTCGCCCTTAACCCAAGCAAAACCCTGTGCTCAGGAGGCTGGAATGCTCAAGGCTCGGTGCTCCTTCTTGCTCCCTGAGCAGGAACCGGCTGTTCATCAAAGCGGGGCCAGAAAGGAACCTCAGAGCATCCTCCCCCCAGAGCATCGCTAACACCTCCCTCTTCCCCACCCCATTAGCAAAATCCTTCCTATCTGTTGCCATGACTCTCATTCTTGACCTGTCTCCTTCCCACCTTTGCCTGGTGGTCCCTTGTCCCCAGGCAGATAGTAGAAGTTGATAGAGAGACTCAGGACAGGAGCAACTGTTTATTTATTTATTTACTCATAGGCAATTGGCCCCATGCAGTGCCTCCCTTTGGATGTGTCTGGAGTCTTAGAAGCTTGACTGCCCTCCATTCTCCTACAGATGGACCTTGAGAGCTTATTTGGAGACTCTGGACGGGGCGCGGCTACCCTTCTACCCTTGACCGAAGAACGGTCCTCTCCTCTATTGGGGAAGGTCGTCCTCTTCGACCGATTGTGCAGCTTCAGGAGGGATGTACCTGAAGCAGTGAGGGAGGAAGGGGCCCCCCGCCTGGCCAGCCAGATTGGCTGAATCAACCGTGGTGATCAGTGGGGTGATGGATGTCGCAGCCAGATCACCCTCCCAGCCAGGGCATGAAAGATTTACTGGCCGTGGCGATCAAAGTAACCCAGGAACAAAGTTCTACCCCCGTCGCACCCTCAGTCTGGTCACCATGAAGCCCAGATCTCAGCGCCTGATCCCAAAAGGGTCAGCCTTGGGAATTCAGTCTCGGGAACTCCCCAGGGCTTGTCCCATAGGTGAGTCACTTGGTGGCCACCCCCTCATCCCACTCATGTAGCGCGGAGCTGGCAGCCGCCTCTGCCTGGCTGGAGGGCTGCTGCAGGGATGGGCAGCCCTCCCTCCTGGTCTGGGAGGCAAAGCCTGAACAATACAGACCTTATAAGCCAGGAGGAGTGGCAGCTATCATTGTGGGCCACGCAGCACGGAGACTCTGTAGACTGGGTCAAGTTTCCTCACAGCAGGTGGCTGCCCCACCCATGGGGTTTTCCTGGGACCAGGTCCTTGGTGTGGCTTTATATGCAAATCACACCAACAGCTAAGGCCTACAGGGCCAGAGCTCCTCTTGGTCCTGAACGCTGCCTTACTCAATCCTCACCACACCTGTAAGTATCGCTTCACTCTACCTATTTTCCCAGACAAGGAAACTGAGAAGCAGAAATCAAATGATCTGCCCAAGGCCAATTAGCCAAGAAGGGGCAGAGTTCAATCCAAGTCTAGCTTGGTCAGACAGAAAGTCCATTCCATGTGGCCCTGGGGAAGAAACAAACAGCCTACAGAGCAAGGAGACAGACCGTGTTGGCCTGCCCACCCCTGCTCAGATGCCATCACCATTAGCTTTGCCCTGCCCGGCAGCCAGGTAGTAGCTGCTGACTCTGCAGTGGGTTCCATGTCTAAATCCGTTCTTTAGTTCAGTCCTCACGGAGGTTCTTTCTTTGCACCTGCTGGGAGCCAGGGAGTGAGCAGGGAACATCGAAGTGAAGACAACCTACTCTCTGCCCTCAGCCAGACTATGGGCTGGGGTAGGAGGTGACAGCGGAGCACGAGCAGAATGGGCCATGTCTCCACCAGCTGTGGGCCGCAAGGAGAGAGGGGCTCATTCCAAGGGGGAGGAGAGCCTCTGGGAAAGCTTGTAGGAGCAGATGGCTGTTGAGTTGGTTCCTAAAGCAGGTTAGGGAAAGGTTGTTCCAGTAGCTGGATGGGATCCAGGGGTGGCCTGGGATTATTGGCTCCTGGATGCCATGCCTTGGAGGCTCCATGTCGAAACTAAGGTGACATTTGGACAACAACAATAATTATAAGTGTCCCAGTTCTTCCTTCAGACCACTCCCCCCAAAACACTGTGGGGCAGTGATTAGGGGCTCCTGCTGTGGGTTGATAAACCAGTCCCTAAGCCTTCCTAGCTTCCTATCTGTGTGAGTCTCTGTGCCTCAGTTTCTGCATCTGTAAAGTGGGCCCTATACAATAGGAGCCCTTACTTCTAGGACTTGGCTCACAGTGGATAGTCACTAAATCAAGTTGCTGTCATCATCGTCGTCATTCACCACTGTCCCTTCGGCACCCAGTGCCCCTGCAGGAGCCCAGAGGTCCAGTCACTGAGAGAAGAACCCAGACAGCCTCCCCCTCCGCCTTGCCCCACCAGCACCATTTCGCCTTCTCTCTCGCTCCCTTCCAGAGTCACAGGGCAGCTGGTGCTCTGAGAGAGGCAGAGCGTAAGGGAGCAGAGCTCAGAGGAATGGTGCGTGGTAGGCCAAAGAATGCCAGCGTCTAGGCCAAGAGTATTTGAGTTAAAGAAAGGCATTTTCTTAAATAAATCTGATCTCAGCTCTGCCACTTAGTGGCTGCGTGACTTCAGGCACCTTTGTCACTTCCATCTGCCTTGGTGTCCTCTCAACTCACAGAGGATGGAGAAGCACAAATGAGATATATGTCCGTCCTTTGCTGGCATGGCGCGCTGCACATAGGAAGCTCTCGGTGTGGGAGCTCCTGACTTCTTCGCCCACCTCCTCCTTCCCCTCCTCTTCCTCCTCCTTCCCTTTCCTCCTGGAAGCCACCGTTCCCGTTTCTGGCCTGGAGTGTCTGTTTCCAAAGGCCACTGCAACATCCCCCCTTGGCAACCTGGCGATAGGGCCCAGCGCCCCCCCCCCCCCCCCCCCGTGGCTAAGCCCGCAGCCAGCCGTCTGATTATGGGGAGAGGATGGAAAGACCCAAGAGCCTGTGGCCGCACACAGAGCTCCCCAGATCCGAAAGCCAGACATCGGTGTCAATGGGGGCTATACCTGGGCTCCTGTGCCAACCAGGGGGTCCTGGTGGCCAGAGCCTGCAGTGACGCAAGACGACAACATGGGCCAACTTGGAATGATTTGCCATGACACCGGCAGAGAGCAGGGATGCGAGTCCCAGGGAGAGCAGAGCCGTGCTCGGGCTGGACCGTCTCCCTGGGCTCAGCACCGTCAGCGGGCCCGACCTCCTTTCCACCCACTCAGCCAATGTTTTTTTGGGTGTGGGCTTCGCCAGGTGCCCTAGGAAATGAGAATATCCTGGGGATTAAAGGGCATGATGAGCCGATCCTACCTCCACAGAGGGTTCTATCTAGTGGGGACACAAACAAAAAAGAAAAGCAACCAAGTATACCAACAGAAGTCTCGGACGGCATGCTGCCAGGGAGACAGCAGGTGTGAAACACAATCTAATGGGAGAGGCACCTGCCTGAGCCGCGGAAGCACTCTGGGCGAGAGTGACGTTGAAGCCAAGAGCTGAAGGATAGAAAGGACCAAGTGCGGTGGGACGAGAGGGCTGTGCCCAGGAACAGGGTCGGGGAAGTGGTCCCCGTGCTGGGGAGACCTAGGGAGAGGGGACAGGAGTGTGAGGGCCAGGAGCAGAGGCAGGAAGAGACAAGGCTTACCAAGAGCCTTGGAGGCTACGACAGGGGGTGTGTATTTCGCGCTGAGTGGGGGTAAGGGGGCTGGTCCCGGCAGGGGTTCTAAAGTCAGCTGGGAAGGTGATGTGGATGCCCGTGAACAGGCAGAACAATTGTGCCAGTCTCTGTCTCTCTCTCTGGCTCTACAGGGCTTACTTGGTAAATTTGCTGGACAGTAAGGCCATTGGATCAGACCTCAGTGACAGTATCATAAAAACATCCGATCTCATCCATCAGAGGGCTAGGAGTCCGGGGAGGGGGACCCCAGACAGATGGGCTACGTAGCTCGCGCGGAGACTCACAGTGCTTACACTCCTGGGTGTGCCTGTTAATTAAACATTTAAATAGCACACACTATGGGTTAGAATGACCCTAGGAGGCAGGTATAATTTCAAGGGAATACCAGCATTTTTCTAGGAGAAATAAAAAAGAGAGCAAACCTCATTTTGAGACCTACCCATTTGGAATTTGCTACTTACCTCTGGGTGGTTCTGTGAGGCTGAGATGTGGTCATGAAAGCAACAGGCCAAACACATAGTAGGTTCTTAAGAAAGAGCTGTTTCCCACCCCTTTTCCCTTTGTCTACAGAAAATAGTTTTTCCCAGCAGCAAATTTCAATCACTTTAGAAACATCCATTCTGGCACAATTGCTGGGCCAATTATAAATCACTCCTTTTTATTCATTAAGCCAGAATCCCGGAGGGCCCCTACAAAGGTGTGTTCTGTTGGACTAATTCAAGGCCCTCTGTGTTTGGCAGACCTCCTTTGTCATTCTGGTGTTGGGGGACAGGCCTAACAGGTGTCTTTTAGCTCAGCCAGGTCATATCAGGTTCTTACTAAAAATGCTTAAATTTCAGAAAACATGCTCAGGGCTCACTGTCTCGCCAAATCCATGCGAGGCAGAGATGTTGTAATGCGGCTTCTTTAAAGACAAGCAGATAAAAAGTATCTTCCTTTATCATCAGTCCAAATCAGAGGGGTTTGAATGTTTATTTTAAAAAGCTGTTATTTCTTTGGATAAGGTGAGATTTCACTCTTGGAAGGAGCTCGTTTGGGCAAAAGCTCTTCACCACACACTGGATTTTGTGGTCTGAGGTTATATTCTTAATTGCCTACTTGAAGTTATCTGGTGCAGGTGCCTTGCAGGAAAAAAACACGAATATGATGTTTTTGCTAAGTTGTAGAACAGTACCTTTGTAGTGGAGGAAAATGACCACATCCATGAATACTTTAAAAAGCTCAATATATAATGAATTCGAATGCTTCTTTACATAGTCCAGCCAGATTGATTCAAAAGAGTTTATGTTGGTCACAGTATTTACTTATTCATTTATTTGCTTATCTATTTTAAATCATTTATTTATTTATTTTCACAAACCAGAAGAGACTCTTCACGACCGGTCACAAGTTTTAAATTTAAAGGGCATAATTTTCTGAATTCAATAATGATTCCCTTTTGAATCCTTGACCCCTTTATTGAAGTCCTTGGGGGCACTTTTTGCAGTATCCCATTTTGCAAACTCCTGATCAAAGCTTGCTCTTGATGCTTACAGAAGGAAGAGTACGGGTGTCACTATGAACCCTCCTGTCTTGACACATATGTTTTATTGGAAGGGGAATGTGTGGGCTCTACTTTTGGGGTGTTCAGAGGGCCAGAGAGGGTAGATAGAATGGACACTCTGGGCCCCATGTACTGGGGAGCCTTTTCCAGCATGGAATTACCTCCTCAAAAACACTATTTCATTTATTTATTTTAAAATCAATGTGTTTGTGGAACTTCAGTGACAAGATTGCTCAGTGTAAATCAACCTAGGACTCACTTCCTCTCTGACCAACAGTGACAGGGGGAGGCTGCCGTGGGGATTCTGGCTTCCCAGTGGAAACCCTCTTGTCTAGAGATCAGCGAGTTGGGCACAAAGGCAAAGCAAAACAAAAACAAAGAGAGAGAACAGACAGAGAGAGAGATCGATGGAAAGGATAGAGAATGCAGGGAGACACCCACGCATGGAGGGTCAATTGATTTCTGAGAAAGGTGTAAAAGCAATTCAATGGAGAGAGGATGGTCTCTTCAATGAGTGGCGCCGGGGGAATTCAATATCCATTTACTAAAAGTTCACTTCAATCCACATATCATCCTCTATGTATAAATTGACTCAAAATGAATTGTAGATCTAAATATAAAATGTATCCGAGACCTGTAGAAGAAATCATAAGAACATCTTTGTGACATTGGCTAGAAAATATTTCAAATATTTCCACACCAAAAGCAGGATCCATGAAAGAAAAAAAAAAAAAAAAATGGATACATTTGACCTCATCAAAATTTAGAACTTCAGCTCTTCAGAAGACAATTAGGAAAATTAAAAACAACAACACAGATTAGGAAAAAATATTTGCAAATCCTACATCTCATAAAAGACTTGTATCCAGAATTCACACAAGGAATTCCCAACAAGATAATAAGTGAAGAAAAACAATAGTTTTCAAAAAATGGGCAAAATATTTGAATAAAACGTCACCAAAGAAGATACGCAGGGCAAATAAGTTTACAAAAGATGTTCACAATCAGTCATTAGAGGATGATGAACATTAATGCTATAATTTAAAAATCATAGCACACTTATTTGAGTGGTTAAAATTTAAAATAACAAAAAACAAAAACAACAACCTTGACAACACCAAGTGTTTGCAGAGATAGGGAGAAACAAAGCTTTCAGATACTGCCAGTGAGCTCTAAAAATGATACAGCCATTCTGGAAAACAGTTTGGAAGTTTCTTCTTAAATTAAACATATGCTTGTCATAAGGCTCAATGATCGCACTCCTAGATATTTATTCAAGTGAAAGAAAAGCTTATGTTTACACAAAAACCTTAGGGGAATGTTTATAGAGGATTTCTTCATAATTACCAACGCTGAAAACACCTCACACATCCCTCAACTGGTGAAATGGGTACACTGTGGGGGATCCATACAGCGGCCTACTCCATGAAAGGTCGCCCGTCACTCATGACGTCATGTGATTATCAAATGATGCGATGGGGTGTACGCTTCCGTCTGTAGAGTTCTTCTCCCAAAACCCATAGTCTAATGGTGAGAAACCTATCAGACAAACCCAAATGGAGAGATATTCTATAAAATACCTGGCCAGTACTTCTCAAAAATGTCAAGGTTATGAAAAACAAGGAAAAGATTGAGACATGGTCACTGATTTTCTGTAATGGAAAAAAAAAAAGGGGGACATTAAAGGGAAAAATAATTCCAAATGAAGTCTGGAGTTGAGCTAATAGTAATATATCAATGTTGGTGTCTTCGCAGGATGAACAGTCACTGGAACTGCCCCCCTGCTGATGGGTACACAGGAGTTTTGTTCTCTCTTTGCAACTTTTCTGTAAATCTACAATTATTCCAAACCAAAAAAAAATTTATTAAAAAAAATAAAGCAGGAGGGTCCCATAGCAAGTGCTCAAAGAGGACAGCTCTTCTTTTGAGGGGAAAACATGGGTAGGAAATGCAGACCATAGAACTTCCATCTCAGGTTAACTAAGCACTCATAGATGGTAAAAGGCTCCTACCAGTGTCATTGCACACATCAGAGCATCACAGTTAGAAGGGATGGAAGTAGTATTTGGCCCAAGCCCTTCATTCTGCAGCTGAAGAAATGGAAGCCCAAGAAAAAGAAGCGAGAGGAGGAAAACTATGGTGTTTAAAATAGAAACAGCAGGAAGAACTGTAAAAGTAGTAGTCATAAATAACATAAATAACAGTAAATAACATTTACTGTAACTCGGGTCCTGTTCTAGAGGCTTCTACCCATCATCTGACTCATGACCACCCTACAGGACATTTTATAATAGTCCGTCATACAGAGGGAGAAGCAGAGGGTCAGAGAGGTTAAGTGACTTGTCCAGGGTCATACAGCTTGCAAAACTGAGTTCCTTTGAACTCTGGAAAAGACAGGGAATTTGAGTTAATTGAGCACCTACCCTGTAGCAGGGCAGATGCCAAGTGTCTCTTAAACCTTAACTCATTTTATTCTTCACATGATTCTACAAGATACATTATCCCAGATTCATCCAGGAGGACTCAGGGTTTCCATACTCTTCCTATCACCCAGGTGGCAGGTGGCAAAGCAGAGATCTGAGTGTAGGGTCACTGGAACCCAGTCCTGCATTCTCTCTACCCAATCAGTTTCCTTTCAATACCAGCCAAAGGGGCCAGCAAACTAGAGGGTCTGCCTTTTCACCCACTTTCTCTCCCACATTCAGGAAAATGTAGATTTCCTTTCCAACAACTTCTACTACTTTCTATCCTACAAGAAGAAAAAGACATAATAATGATAATAATAATATCCATAATTCCTTAAGACACAAGGAGCTGACCCAGGGCTTTTAAGATCCTTGGGACATAGGATGCCAACCATGTCCATTTTACAAATTTCAAAATTCATCCAAATACCTAGAAAGTATTAACAGAGTCAGTAAGATGTTAACATGACAAGATGAGCTGTGGCTGATGTCTGACGCTTTAGCCAAGCTCTTTACCGTCCATAGCCAGAGGGTATGAAAAGTGTTAGTTGTATTTAGACATATTGGGGAAACATACAAAGTGATCATCTGTTTGTATGCCCCCCGCCCACATGTGGCCACAAATGGAACACATTGAAAAGGTCACGAGAGATCAGGAGATTTAGTGAACTGGGCACAATACAGCTTTGTGGTCCGGTCTATTTTCTCGTGACAATGTAAAATATAGATTGAGATAAACTAAAATCCCTCATATTTGGTTTTATAGCTTCAATTCATAAATTCTCTACATTCATTAGAAAGCGATGTACTATCTTCACCCACTTGAAAAGATAGCATCCCAAGGGACAGATACAAGGATATTAAAAAAAAAAAATCCTGATCAAAGAAATATTGCTTCTTTCCTCCTTTCATTGAGCAGATGTGCGATGTGTCCAGAGAAAGAAATAGAAAAATTCCAGAGTGATTTATTTGATGAACCTAGTTTTAACCGAGGTTGTATGCCTGATATCATGACGGGGGTTATTAGTTTCTAGTTGAAAATGACCAGAGAGGGTCCTGTTCACTTCATCAATATGGTCCATTTATAGGCTGTCAAGGAGACCACATCGTGCAGCCTGGGCTTTCTGAGAGTAATTTCTCTATTAGATGTTTGCTGTCTTTACCATGAAGACTTCTGGCTATTTAAGAAAACCCAGATCAGAAAGATATGTCTGTTCTAGCCTAACATTTAAGACATTAAAAGCAGATGCATCACTTAGAAAAATGAGTCTTTGATTCAAAAGCCCATTGCCACCAAAAAAGGCACCAAAAAATCCTCATTTGCTACAAAAAAAAAAAAAAAAGAAAGAAAAGAAAAGAAAACAAATATTTTTTAAAACCCTGCAATTTTTCTAGGCAGAAAATTGACTTTTGCTTTTGCTTAAAAAATAGTTTGTGTAATCTAGGGGTTTCCAGATTTCATGAAGCAACAAAACTATTTTTAAAAATTGGCAGGGGAAGATCTACATAGAACTGCCAAGTTATATTAATTTGGCCAAATAAACTCTTAAATATCCCTCTACAAATGTTATAGATGGCCTCCATCATCCTATAAAGAAAGGACATTTTCGCACACATGCGCATATGCCCACAATTTAAAATAACATAAATGTTTTACAAGAACACAATCTCAGAAGGGAAGTATTCCTTTCGGGAGAAAGAGCCCAGAGGTGCTTTCTCTACAGACTAAAGAAGCTATTATCACTTACCAGCAGATGACCCTTGGGAGCCCCTGGAGGATCTGGCAAAATCTGTGAGGACGCCATGTTGATGTTAGAGGACATTTTTTTGTAATTCCTTAATACTTTACTAAATTGTTACAGGGTGAACAGAAATACTACTACTAATAATAATGGTGGTAAGTAGTACCATTTATTTAGTAAATACGAGATACCAGCTTTACCATGTACTTACTATGTGGATATGTTTTAATTCTTGCCACAAGCTACGAAATCAGGATTATTCTGGTCCCTTCTGAATCAGACAGCCATGGCTCAAGAAGTCACACCACTGGTTCTTGGATATTCGGCCTTAAGTGATGGAGCTAAGATTCCACATCCGGTCCCTCTGAGCCTGAAGCCCCGTGCACTAACCATTCGGCACCCTGCCTCCTTCTCATGATGCACTTCAGGATGCATTTGTCTGGGGGTCTGTGGTCCAGGGTTCCCCTCGACACTCAACACAGTGCCTGACAAATGGTGGACATTTAAAGCTTATGTCTGAACAAATGAATAACGAAGACTTCCAGTTTGGGAAATTTGTTTTCAAACCTAGGGTGGTAGAGGACAAAATGAGATAAAAAACAAAAGAAAATAAAACAAAACAAAACAAAAAAACCAAAACGAAGATCACGCACGTAAAATGCTTAAAACCATGCCTGACACAACACAAGAAGCCCTTGCTACATGTGAGTGACTTTGATCATGGTGGTTAAGAAATCAGCTCCCCTTGGAGAAAGCGATCTTGGCTTGGTCTGCAGAGGACATACCTTACAGAGGGATCTTCACACAAGAGATCTTCTTTAGAAATTGCACTTTGTAAAATGCCCATGTGCATCAGTTCTTTGTTCTTCTTTTGCTATATATATTATCATTATAACACATGATTATAGCACTATAGTGTATATTATATGCATATATATCATATATATGTATCAATGCATAACAGAACGCCCCTTTTCTCATGGATGAAGGATGTGCAACTTAATAAAATAAAAACAACCCTTAGTCCCTCCCTGATGAAAGGCTTTTTAAAACAAATATTGCTTTGCTGGGCCCCCAAGGAAAATTAGAAGAGGTTGAAAATTAGGGTTCTCCTGTGTATAAGATAGACGTACAAACGCTTCTTCATTTGAAAAGTAGAATTGGCCACTGCCATTCATCAAGAGCTCTCCGACCTTCTCTGGGGCTCTCCTTTACAGATAGCCTTTCTAAGCTTGAGTTTAGAAATTTGTTTTTCAGTTAAGTACACGGTGCTGTGAAAGCTGGAATTATAAGTGAGACTCTATTACTAGCATCAGGGACATTGCATTATTTCCCCAACCTTTGCTGGAAATTTCCCAAGATGGTAATGAGAAAACTATAACACCAAGGTCCACTGGTCTCCGATTTCGGCACCCTAAATTACAAGGGGTCCCCGGGACCATCATTCTCAAAGCACGCTCCAGGACCAGACTGAGAAGGTGATGTTCTCGCTGCTTTTTATCTCAGTTAGTGATGTTCCCTGCCTCCCCGGAAAGATGTTTCTCTGGGCAAAGTAGCCCTAGCTGCTGAAATGATTTCTAAGTCTGTTCCATCAGCAGGATGGAGGGACAAGGAGGCTTGTTACTCTTCTGCCCCTCAGATGGGTCAAAGTGTTGAAAGTTAGGGTTACGGCTGTAACAGCAAAACTTACAAACACCTCAGTCTTGGAAGTTACAATGGGGATAATGGCTTCATTGTATTTTGCCTTATAAAACAATTCGAGGTTACCTAAAATAAAAAGAAGAAAGTTAAATTTGGGAAAAATGGATTTCTTCTAGTTTATTTTTCCCCAGGCAAAAATAACCAGGCTAATTTCTGGTACATAGCACCTCATGCTTGGACTCGACCTGATTTCCGTACAGTGAGCTTTAGTTTGTGGGGCTGGGAGGTGAGCAAGCGTTCCCTGTCTTTGCTTCCAGAGAGAGAAATGTTGGTGGCTTCAAAATAATCCACAGTGAAATACTGCTCTTAATGTCATCCTATCAGATAGACAACGTCTTCACTGAGTTTTCCAAAAATAATTTCACAGATAAATATATAGGTTAAAAACTGTAGGTCAATTGAGAGTATCCTTTTGAGAGACAATACATAGAAAAGATTATCTTTCATGGATAGATATATATAGAGAGAAGAGTATCGTTTTTTACAGACGCATCTGTTTTCCAAAGCTACAGGTCAGCAAAGAGCATGTTTTTTGCAACTTCTTCATGAATAAATTACGGAGAACAACCCAATGGTAGCTTAAACTTGTGTCTATGCAGACCACTTTCATTCAGGAATAATAGAACGTCCCAAACCATCTCGACTATCTGCGCATTAAAACATCCTCCGGCTGAGAAACGACCAGGCTCTCACAGTCGAAACCCCACTTGAAAGAGACTCGTGTTAAGGACACAGAAAGCAAAGATGATGGTTGTTTTCTTGTTTTTCAAAATAGCCTCAAACACTGGCTGGCTGACTGGCTCCAGCCTTGTTGCAGCACATTAAAAATAAATAAATAAATAAGTAAATAAATAAAAATGAAAAAGAAAAGAAAAAAAAGCCTCTTCTCTCTACTAGATCAGGTGCTGAGGGGTATTTTGTTAAAAAAAAAAAAAAAAAAAACTCGGTCCAGAATCAGCTGCCTGCCTCCCTTTCAGTTTTCTTTCAAGGTTTTTGTTTTTGTTGTTGTTGTTGTTGTTTTCCAACCAATTCCGTTTGCACTTGTGAATGATAATGAATTGGGGCTCTTAGAGGAACTTGAACTTCTTGGATAAAAGATGTGTTCAGTATTTAAGTCGTTAACACTGACATGATTATCTTCAGAGTGTGGCCCCATTAACTTCATTCTTGAGTCTCTGTTTATTGTCATAGTCTGTCACAGAGCTTCACGGCACAAGGTCAGATCAGAATGCAAGAACCCAAATGAGGCAGAATGATGGGTCTTCTTTCCATAACATAGCTGCTGTCATCTGCCCTCAGTCCAGGATGGGGGACACAAAATATTTCTAACGTCAACACCGGGCAAATTATTTTCGAACTGGGTTGAACATCTATCTGCAAACCCGAGTAGGTAGCAGCGTCCTTAAAAATGTCCTTGCTCTTTAAGCCTGAGATTCTACTTGTAAGTCTTCGAAGGAAGCAGTAAAACATGCAAAGATTTATGTTCAAGGCTGGTCATCTCAGCTTTGTTAATAATAGCAAAAAGCCGATGGCAATGTAAATGTCCAACTTTTGCAGATTATCTGAATCAACGATATTATTACACATTGTGCCCCAATCCAAAACCATACCTTCAAATAACACTAAATATAGGAAAATATTCATGGCTTATAGTTAAGTAAATTACGCATTAAAAAAAAAAATACAGCAGCGATCCAGGTTGTATGAGATATTACACATTTGTGTATAGGTAACCACAAAGCCTGTAGTGCTTTACCAGCGCTTACCAATCGGTGTGTGGGGGAGGGAAGGGAGCAGATCATTCTCATTCATTCTTGATATTTTGTCGCATTTCCTAAATTTTCTGCCTTCCACACAGATTTGTTTGGTGATGAAAACAACCCCCCACCCCAAAACACCATAAATGTTGTTTTTCAAAACCAGCCAGGATGCAAGCCCTTGCAATCAGTTATTTTATCGGAAGCACGGATCCTTGGTCCAGTACACAGGCCGGCAGGCGGGCAGACCTGCCTCACTGCGCTATTCCCCGACTTGTATAGAGTTGTCAAAAGGAAGTCCCCTAACATGCTTTCTGCAGCTCCCGGCCCTTTATTAATGCCACATGTGCTCTTGTAAGGTTAAGTTATTAAGTGATATACAATAATTGTCTCTACTCCAAAGTAGACATTTCATTTCACTCAGCTCATGTGGATCTATTTCGGTGTCATTTATCACGACGGCTTTTTAAGATCCATCTCAGTGGGCTGCATCCCTTGTCCCTCTCTTTGAATGCAAGCCGACCTAAACGGCCCCAGTAAGAAACTAAATATAATTACCTATGGAACCGCACAGGGCAAAGTGGGATCGCACCAGCTTCCCAAGTGGAACAAGACGTCTGGAGGCGCCTCATCCCGGTTCCTCCCCGGAGTTAATTTGCCTGCATTTCCTCCCTCGTGGAGAGCGCTTACATACAGCCTCACAATGACCTGTTTAGTCGGGAGTGGAAAATTATGTCATTTGCAAGCAAGCTTTCAGCTGTGATATTTTATAATTGTTAAGATGAAAACCCGATAATCCTCGCCCCCTGCACATAAACTGCAATCCATCTTTAAACCTGTGATAATTCCTAAAACCTGCCGCTTAATAAACTAACAAACCCCAGGCCTATGTGATTTTACGGGGAGTCAATCTTTGATCAGCCAAGCTGAAATGGGTCTGATAAGGGGACGCCCTTCCACTCTGGGAGTCGCCACTCGAGTGGCTGATTGCCGTTTCCTCCCGGTCCTCAAGTGCCAAATAAGCAGAAGTCTTCCCGAGCTTCTTATCTCTTTCACTTTCTTCTCGAGATCTCTGTCGCTTTAATCCGGCATGTCTGCTGCTGGTTAACAAGGAAATCCTATGTCAATTATCGCCAACAACTTCCTGCTGCGTAGCAGTGGGGAATCAAAGCTTCGGAGAGCCTTTTCACACCAGAGAGTGGTGCAGGGCCTAATTAAATGGCCCTCATCTCCTGCAGCCCGGTGGAGGCCGCATGATAGATAGCTAATGAAAGATAGCCCAATTTTTCTGAGAACCGTTTGGAGGCTGGCGGGCTGTCCGGTGGGTTGCAGGTGTGCGCCGGAGTGGGACCGTGTGCGGTTTTGTTCCACTTGTGCTACATTTAGTGGGTCTGTTGTCAGCGCTGGACAGAGGGACGGGAAGATTGCATCTTATTAGACTTGTTCCATAAATCAGACGTCCAAATGGAGAATGGGAGGGACGTGCGGGGAGATACGGTGGGACCTGAAGTTCAGGCCCCGAACGAGACCCTTGCCTCTGGAATAATTCACCCGGCTCGGACATCAGAGATTTCCCCCCATCCCCCCTGCCCTGCCCTCCCGCCCCCCACCCCCACCCCGAGGAATTCTCGGCTCATATGATGCTGCTTTTAAAAAGTCATTTTCTAAGATCACTGCAAATCGTCACCTTCAGATGACATTCTCGCTGTATAGACTACATAAACATATATGTACGTTTAGTTTTTATATATATTAGTTTATCTATACAAAACCAGATAGTAACTCTATGTAATAGTTAATATATATTAGTATATAACTAACATATCATTCATTTTTTTTTTTTTTTTTATCGTTGTGACTCAGGTTTTCTCTAGCAATTTTTCTCAAGCTAGACGGTGGTTCTCAAAGTGTGGTTCCCTGGGCAAGCAACTTGACCTGAAAACGCCTTAGAAGTGCAAATTTCTCAGGGTCCACTCCGGACCTACTGAATCAAATACTCCAGGGGTGAAACTAGTAACCCAGATTTTAACACACCTTCCAGATGATTCTGAGTCATGCTACAATTTGAGAGCCACTGGTCCGGCGCATTTCCAAGAAACTCCTTTATAGATGACCAGTTTGAGTCATTAATCTTAACATCGCCATTTGTTCAAAAAATGTCAACATGTTACATAACAGACACCCTCCATTCCTTAGCCTGACTTGACGCCTGGGTGCCTTTTACCAAGAGGTGTATTTCCATGGCTGCAATCATTTCCTGAGTTCTGACTCATGATGTAGTACTCTACTGAGTGAGGTGATTTGGGCTTTAATTTAAGGAAGTAGGGAGTGAGAGGTGGTGAGTGTGTCCACGGAAATATTTAAATCAGTTTTCTAGAGTTCTGATTCTTAGACTTTCGGATTAAAAAAAAAAAAACTTCAAGGTACCAGACGGTTAGTTGCTTTCTAGTGTGTAATGGACAATGTTTATTTTTTCTAATATTTTATAAAAGAAAGGATATTTTTTAAAAAGACAGAACGATAATAGTAAAGACAAAATGTTAGAATAAAAGCCAATCTTTTCAATGAAATGAGGTTTTGCCTATGAAAAGCTCCTTCCGTTGCCTTATTTTCCTCTTTTATTTATTTATTTACTTAAAGATTTTATTTATTGGGGCGCCTGTGTAGCTCAGAAGATTAAGCCATAGCCTTCAGCTCAGGTCATGATCTCAGGGTCCTGGGATTGAGCCCTGCATTGGGCTTTCTGCTCAGCGGGGAGCCTGCTTCACCCCCACCCCTGCCTGCCTCTCTGCCTACTTGTGATCTCTCTCTCTGTCAAATAATAAATAAAATATTTTAAAAAATTATCTATTTATTTGAGAGACAATGAGAGAGAGAGAGCACAGAGGGAGAGAGAGAGAGAGGAGCAGACGCCCTGCTGAGTAGGGAGCCCGATGCAGGACTCGATCCCAGGACTCTGGGATCGTGACCTGAACCAAAGGCAGGCATTTAACAGACTGAGCCACCCAGGTGCCCCCTATTTTCATCTTTTAATGAAAGATTTGTGTGTTCTCTGCCATGAAATGGTTATCTGTTTGCCAATCAATATCTAGAAGTCGTCAGTGTAGATTCGACTTAGAAAAGAAGGGCGGGGCACACTGAGCAGTGGCTCTTAACCCAGGCTGCCTCTGAAAAGTACCCTGGGGAGCTTTGGAATTCTCATTTAATTGTTCTACTTTGACATCAGAATTGTTTAAAAAGTGTGAACTGCTTTCATGTTTGTAAATTGTCTTGTACTGCAGAGTTCCTCAAAGTTTCCTGTGTGCACATCGCCCCTGGGGATCTCGTTAAAATGAATGCAGAGGCTGTTCAGTAGGTCTGGATTGGGGCCCAAGGTTCTTCAAGTCTAACCACCTCCTTGGTGATGTGGTCGCTGCTGGTCCGCGGATCACACTTTGAGTAGTAAGGCCTACAGCCCTTAATTGTTAAGGATGCAAGCACCTAGCAGAGAGCCCCTGCCTCTCCTAGCACCAGCGGAGGGTCACCAGCCCTGATTTCCTGGGGAGGAGATACCACCTTCTCAAGGTGGTATCTGCTGGGAGCAGTGTCAAGGACATGGCAAGGATCGATCTCCAGGGCTGCCTGGGATCCTTACTCCTGAAGCAGCCACAGGCACCCCCCTGGCGAAACCTCAGTCCCTCTCCTGGCTTCCATAGATGTTTTGTGGTTCTGTTGGCTATTCTGAGGTAAATGAGGAGGCCTGAATTTGACTCATACAGTGTTGGAAGCCAGAGAGGCAGAGTGAGGAGGACAGGAAAATTATGTAGCCAAATCCTGGTACTACCATTAGGACTTCAGATTTTTTTCACTGGACCACAGAGACTGGGCTTGAGCACTTCCTGACGAGGCGTTGCCACCCTCAGGACAGGACAACCAGCCGGGCTGAATGCCCACGACCAGCCTCAGGGGCATGGACTTGGGTTCTTCTCACCTCCCTCTGACTCACAGGATTTTCTCTCATCCATTTAGTTGTACCTTAGGCTTTACAATGCACTTCCCTTTTTTATTTTATCTTTCCCTTACTATATCTGTGATCTTAGGCAATTGACTTTCTGGACACACCTCAGTGTCCTTACCTTTACATGGGGTCATACTAGCCTTCTAATTCAGAGGATTGTTTTAAGGATTAGATGAGGAGATATTTAGCAAGCGCACTCTGGGAGTTATTTTATCACACCAATGATATCTACCTGCTTAAGGACATTTTGAAAAGCATATGGATCAGGGTTGGAAGAGACCTTAGAGGAGGTCTGGTTCACAGTACTCAATTTTACAGACAATATTAAATGAGGAATATCAAAATAAGTTAAAAAAAAAAAAGATGCCTGCTGGATAGTAGTTTTCGTGTAGCTTAAATTAGGTGTTTAGGTAGTTTAAATCTGTTTGACTATTGATATCTTATAATCTTTATGTAAAACATTTCTATAGCAAAGCACACACGACACACTTCATAAGATGACTTCAAAATAATACTTTCTTTCGGGGCATCTGGGTGGCTCAGTGGGTTAAGCCTCTGCCTTCCGATGAGGTCATGATCTTAGGATCCTGGGATCGAGCCCCACATCCGGCTCTCTGCTCAGTGGGGAGCCTGCTTTCCCCCTCTCCCTCTCTGCCTACTTGTGATCTCTCTCTCTGTCAAATAAATAAATAAAATCTTTTTAAAAATAATACTTTCTTTCAGAAATTGTAAGAACTCAACTAGTGGGGTTTCGAAAGCAATGGCGGTGTCTACACCTGGAATTTGAAGATGGTTTTGAATTTTGAGGTAACTTAGAATCAAATCATTTTTTTAAAAATTTCATTTGTGCCTGAGCTTACACTGACAGTGCAAGAAAATTCTGCTCTGGGGAGTTGCAGAGCAGACTGCAAGGAAACATCCAGGAGCCCTATTCAAGGTTCCCTCAACCCCTTTCTTTTGTAATACTGAAGACAAGTTAATTTCTGAACAAATAGTAATACTTCCCCCATTTAATATACTTTGCCTCTAAATATAATAGTTGGTATCAAAGGGAGTTGATTCCATCTCTAGCATAGTTCTTGAATTTATCCAGAGTTTTTCTATAACTCAGATGCTATCATGTTGCTCTCCTGCTGAAAATTATTCAATATGTCCTTTTTGTAGGATCAAAGCCAAATTCCTCACGCCAACATTATTTCCTAGTCTGGCCCTCAAATCTCTTTATTATCATAATTGTTCCAAAAAATATTGTACCTACTACTGCTATTACAAAAATGCAGTATTACAAAAATGCACCTATCTTTGACAAAATGTTCACTATATCCAATCATTCTGCAAGGTCATTTATGTGGACAATCCCATTTATGACTAGCTACTGCTTGTTATCCTGAGTTCACATATGAGAAGTCGAGCCACAAGAAAGTTCCATTCATTACTCAGCTATAGGGTGAGTGAGCTTGGACTAAGATTCAAGACACTGAGATACAAAATAATTGCAAACTGGCTGCTGTAGCTCCAACTATCACAGCTGCATTCCAGGAAGGAAGAAGGGGAAAGCAAAGTGACAAAACCCTCACCTAAGAACTTTAGCAGCCTACATACCACTCTCACAAACTTTGTCACATGGCCACTCACGTGCAGGGAAGGTTGGGAAGTACATTTTGTTTTTGTTTTGTTTTTCATTTTGGCATATGGCTCACCCCAACCAAATCGAGGTTTTATTAGTATGAAAGGGGAAAGGTAAACACTGGGTGACCTACCAGCTATCTCTGCCCTGAGGCATGACGTCCTCTTTCATTCTGGGGAAGAATTCCATTAATTCGCACTGAGGCTGAAGGACCCCCCCCCCTGCCACGGCCATGTGGCAAACTGACTTTTTGCCTTCCAGTTTCTTCTCTGGGATACAAGGATATGTGGAGTGCTCAGTGGCACATCTGTCACTCCTCTGGAAGTGACAGTGATAACTTATAGAGTGGCCATAAACATGGTTACGCTATTGGTTTATCAAAAGAAGATGAACACAACGTTGTGCATGCTCATTCTAGCCATGATTCCTTCCACTTGGTCTGTGACAATATAAAAACCATCAGGTCACCTGTGTCCTTTTACTACACATTCCACTCACACTATGTCTGGCTTCTTGGTGAAGGGACACACCAGTGTAGAGTGTTCTCATCTTTTTCTCTCTCACGGACTTTGATGTAGTTCTGTCTCTCTGTTTACATCGGTATGTTGTACTTGTACACATCGGTGCCTGGGCTCAGCCCATGGCCCTCACCTGAAAAAACATATATGATGCTGTTGTAGGACTAGCAGTTACTGAGATTTTATTTCCTTTGGCTTTTTGTTTTTCCTCAGCAATGTTAAACTGACTTCTGCCCAGCATTCCAGAATGTTCCAAAGGTGAGGGTAGTAGAGAATTCCTGGGACACTTGTTCCTACCCTGGGGATGTAAATCGGTTGCTATTAGAGTATTTTAATAGATGAAGATTTGAAGTAAACTTGGGATTTCCTTCACAATGCTAAATTGAGTGTTTTCATTTTAAATAGATAATCGAAAATGTCAAACATTTTTCTTTGTGTGTGTATATATGTGCGTCTATGTCAACATTCATACTGTCAGCTTGTTTTTCATGTTATCAGCTTTTAATTTTAAAGTCTGTCACAGATTCATGGGGAAAAGGGGAAGAGTGAGAACCATTTGCCATGCATCACTATTTCAGTTCTGGTAAATTAGTGCAGCATTACGTATCCCGACAACATGAGGACAGAGGAAACAGAAACATTTTCTTAGAGGGAAAAGTGCACAGCTTGGGAACCAGACCCGTGTTGGAAAACAGGCTCACGTGTTCATCGGCAAACTTCCTAAATGGTTTCGAACGTCAGTTTTCTCATCTGTGAAATAGGACGGTAAGGGGGCGGAGAGTAACAGCTAACATTTATTGAGGATTTCTCATGTGCCACATACTAATGCGTTACATGCATTATCTCGTTAATTCTCACCACGTATAATGACCGTCATCAGTATCTGCCTGGAACCTGCTGTGTCAGTGATCTGTGGCTGCATAACAGGCCCTGAAGATTCGGTGGTCTGCAACACGTACTTCTTTGGCTCACTGGGAGATGAGCATTTAGGCAGGGCCCTGCTGGTTTCTGGTGGGCCCCTTGTATGTCTACAGTTGGCGAGGCAGCTCTGCCTCTGGGGCTTGGCCACTGGGGTGACAGAGGTGATCTTCCTGGGCTTGTCCATTTGGAGGAAGCTGTACTCAGAGAAAGAGACAGAACACAGAGCTTTTGAGACACGGGCTCAAACCTGTCACTTAGCCACGTCTGCTGTGTTCGGTTGGCCGAAGTGATGCTCATTCACAAAGCCAAACCCCCAACGGGTGGGGGAATGGCCTGAGGCCCTTGATGGGAAGAAATCCAAGTCTCAAAGGAAGGAGAGGTATGGCAGCCCGGTTTGCACAGTCTCTCCCACACTGTCTATCTCAGAGCGTTGTTGTAAGGATTCATGAATAATGACAGCTAATGTTATCAAATTCTTCCCGTAACCCTGTGATGGAGGTCCGATTGTCGTCTCCATTTTATGGGTAAGTGAGCCAAAGCAGAGAGATGGTTCGGGTTCCTCCCAGAGTTGCTCATGACTAATGAGGAACCAGATCAAAATGCAAGCAAATTGGTGACAAGAAATGCAGTGAGATGTGACGAGGGTGGTGCCTGGGTTCATGTATTATACCAATGTCACTTTCCTGGCCATGACCATGCGCTATGGTAATGTATGATTTTATCATCAGGGGAAGCTGGGAGGAAAAGTGCGTGGGAACTCTGAATTCTTTCTTGCAACTTCTTGCAAATCCAAAACTCTCTTAAAATATGAAGTTATTTGAAAACCATTGAAGCAGTTCAAACACTTAGCTAATGCTCTGTACCCACGTAAGGAGCTGAGCATCGTGCCTGGTCACACAAGTAGGTGTTTAATAAACGTTCGCTTCCTCTGCCGAAAGCCCATTATCTGTTTAAAAGACCAAAGAGATACCATCTCGAGTGTAAGAATGGGAGTCCCCGTCAACAACTGAGGAAGGGAAAAGTCAGATTTGGTCAGAGGAAGTCTGGGATGCAGCAGCACTGGTCTCCGGTTAGGGCAAGCTCTGGAGTCATAGGGCAAACGCAGATGTGTTTCAGGACTTCTGCTTTTCTAAGATTACTTTATGGAAAATCTTTTTTCAGATCTCATAGATCCCTGAGGACTCTCATCCTGGAACTGGGAAAACTGGTGGAGAGTCTAATTAAAAGAGAACAGAATGATACAGGAATGAGTCTAGCTTGATAGGGTCAAGCTAGGGGAGCTTCCTTAGCTCTCAAAGTTAGCAGAGAAAAATTCTTGAACAGAAAAAAAAAATACATTAGCAAATGATAGGCTACAAGTAGACCTGGTTAGGTTGGATTTTCACAAAGAGCGAGATAACAGCCTTTGAAAAAAATTAAAAAGGAAAATAAATAGCCACGTGTTAAAGTCACGGAGCTAAGCAGAATAATAACTATAATAAGTACAGGAAAGCAGGTGCTACTGGAAACGGATGCGGTCATGACCCACTGCTTCAGCTGTTTCTATCGGGCCCCGCGCCTGTGCATTAATGATTAGATGAGAAGCAGTTGATGTCTAGAATGTTCGGAGAGGATGTTTTCTGCTAATGGCTGGTTGGTTTTACTTGATACCTTGACAGAGGAAAAACAAGGACCCTATTAATGATAATAATAATAATAATAAAAATCATAACAGCTAACATTTGTTGGGGGCTCGCTGTGTGCCAGGAACCCTTTTAAGTGTGTTACATTGTCTCATTGAATCTTCGCAGTCTTTTACGAGTAAGGAAATTGAGATATGGAAATGCTAGGTGACTTTCGGAGGCATAGAAAGCCTCGCTGTGGTGAAACTGGCATGAAATGGTGCATTGCGCAGGAAAGAAACAGGTTCGTCCTGGAAAAGGGCTTTGGGACCCAGTACCTGTTCGCGTCACCATTCCAATCACTGGAGTTTGCCAAGAAAGGGATGGTGGCCTATCCAAGCGCATAGCAATGAGGCTCTTTTACTCTCCCCTCCGAGCATGGAACTCAGGGCATTGCTTCTCAGGTGGAAAGTATTAAACATTCTCCAAACTTACCGTCTTTGAGCATTTCATTTGGAATTTATTTATTTATTTATTTATTTGTTTGTTTATTTAAAAAGATTTTATTTATTTATTTGACAGAGAGAAATCACAAGTAGGCAGAGAGGCAGGCAGAGAGAGAGAGAGGAGGAAGCAGGCTCCCTGCCGAGCAGAGAGCCCGATGCGGGACTCGATCCCGGGACCCCGAGATCATGACCTGAGCCGAAGGCAGCGGCTTAACCCAATGAGCCACCCAGGTGCCCTGGAATTTATTTTTGTTTACGATGTGAAGCCTGAATTCTAGTATTCTCCTCCACTCCCACAGCCAGTCAGTTATCCCCGGATTGTTCAGTCTATGAACTATCCTCTTCACACTGAGTCTAAGGGTCACCCTTTACATGTGCTATGTTCTCATCTATTTCTGGTTCTCTGTTTTGCTCTTGATCATTTATTCCTCTGGCGTATTGTTTAGATCATGATGCTCTCTCTCTCTCTCTCTTTATATATGTTATATAGCATAGTATAATGAGTTTCATTATTTCTTAAGGGAACTCCTCAAAATAGTTTTCTGTTTCAAACTTCTCTTGGTCATTCTCAGATTATTATTACTATGTATAACCTTTAAAATAGTTTTAGGCATTCTCAGTGCCCACTCCCCTGCAAAGAAAAGCACTGGGCTGCATGACTGAATGGCATTTTCATTTTTGAGTTAATTTGAGGAGTGATGTCTTTGTGCTCTTAAGCTTCCTTATATCAGGAACATTTTGTGTTTCTCCATTTGGGGGGGTGACTTATTTTAAATCCTTAATAAGATGTTAGAGTTTTCTTTATATAGGCTCTATGTCTTTCTTATTAAATTTACTCCTGGTTAATATGGTGAATAGGATTTTTTTTTCATTTCTTTTTTTTTTTTTCATTTCTATTTTATAAATGGTTTCCGCTAGTGTGGCAGTCACTGTAGTGTTGACCCACAGCCTTCCTTACAGCCTTCCTGCTTAAGTTCTCCCAGGTTGACATCCTTCTAGAAGTGCCAGGAGTTAACATTCTCTAGGAGACAATGAAACGTGAACTCCCCAGCTACCTCACCTCGTCCCTAGTTCTCTTCTAGGGCCACATGGGACATTCCCTATGGACGACTGGTGGAAAAGGAAACACCCAGGTCCAGGGCTCACAGATGGGTCAGCTGGATGGGTCGCAGCAAGCTAGCAAGGAGTGCATCTGCCCTGCCCTTCTCAGGTAGAGGTTTCAGGAGACCCTGAAGATAGCAGCAGGGGAAGTCTTCCCAGTGGGCATAGCTATTAAGGGTTCACCTGCCGCCCATTTGCTGGAGAGGGAGAAGTGACCTGATATAAGGATAAACACAGACTCCTGGGAAGTGGTGAATGGCCTGGCTGGTTGGGGATGTACCTGCGCAGATGAGAAGATCAGAAGCGAAGAGATCTGGGAGGGCAGCATGTGGAACGACCCAAAGGAGCAAGCAGAGTAAGCACACAGTGACTACACCAGTGCCCAGCAGAAAGGACCCACAGCAGAGGAGCCCTAAACAGCAAGGAGGACAGCAGGGGCCCTGCCCTGGCCGCTCTCGTGTTGGCAGAACATGAACGGAGACCTCCCGGCAGACTCTTGCCGTGGCTGACGCAGCCAGTCCTGCTGCTAAATGCTTGATCGGTCAGCGTCAGAAACCGACGCTGAGCCCTCAGGATGGTGGGGAAGACAACATGCCATCTGGTGATGAATTAATGCTATTGGACCCCTTGGGGAAGAAAAACTTGCCATTTGGTGATAAGTTAATTCTATTGGGTCCCTTTCCCCTTGGAGGAGGTGGCAGTTTGTCATTACTGGGAATGAAACGTATTCTGGGTATGGGTTTGCCTTTCCTGCCCGCGCCATCTTTGCTAGAATCCCCATTCAAGAGCTCACAGAGCTTCTGTACTCATGCCACTCCCCTCGCCTGGAATTTCTATGTTGAAAGCCTAATCCCCCAATGGGGTTGTGTTCAGAGATAGCGCCTTTTTGGAGGTAAGGAAGGTTAAATGAGGTCATCAGGGTGAGACTCTGATCTGATAGTTTTATGCCCTTCCAGGAAGGCACCAAAGAGCCAGCCCTCTCCCTTTCTGCCTGCCCATCATGTCAGGACATGGCCAGAAGGTGACCATCTACAAGCCAAAAGAGAGTTCTCACCAGGAAAAATGTCAGTCAGTATCTTGAACTTCGACTTTCCAGCCTCCAGAACCATGAGAAACACATCTCTGGTGTTCAAGCCTCCTGTCTGGTGGGCTTCATTATGGCAGCCATACTGGCTAAGACACCTCTCCAATAAAATCCTTGCCCTCAAATTCTCAACTCTAGATATGCATTGGGGAACCAAACTAAGAAAGCCAGTAGAGAGGAAACTCAGTTTTGATCCTGTCAACTTTCAAATTTTGAACTAATTTTAGACTTTGAGAAAAATTGCAAAAATAGTTTCTGTATATCTGTCCCCCAGGTTCCCCCAATGCCAACATCTTACATAGCTGTGGAAGGATTAGTAGAACCAGGAATTTAATATGGGTTTGATACCATTCACTAAAGATGTTGGTTGAATCTAACCAGTTTTCTGTTTGTTTGTTTGTTTTTCATTAGGGCCCTATCTCCCTTCCAATCCTATCCAGGAAGAGGTGCCACCGTTCACGGCTGTTTCTTCTTAATCTCCCGCTTTCTCTAGCTTCGTTCCGTCCTCCTCTCTCATGACTCTGACATTGGCGAAAATGATTAATAATTATCTTGTCAAATGTTACTCAAGTTTGGGTTTGTTTGGTATTTTCTCATGGTTGGACTGAGGTTTTACATTTTGGTGGGATTACAAGGAAAATGAGGCTATGTTTCCTTCTCGGTACCTGAGAGCCTTTCTCTATGATGAGGCACCTGGCTGGCTCAGACAGCACAGCATGTGATTCTTGATCTCATGGTTATTAGTTCAAGTCTCAGATTCAGTGCAGAGCCTACTTAAAAGAAAAAAAGAAAAATCTCAAGGCATCAAAACGATTCTTTTTTAAAAAAAAGGAGGGGGGATTTCAAATGTCTTATCTCTGGTGATGTTTACCCTGATCACGACATTAAACTGATTTCTGCTTGGTTTCTCTACTATAAAGTTACTTCTTTGCCTGTGTAATTAATAAATGTCTCAGGAAAAATACTTTAAGACTAAGAAAAATTTATTTTTCTTAAAGTTATTGCTCAGTATTTTTCTTTTTTAAAGTAGTCTCCACGTCCAGTGTGGAGCCCAAGGCAGGGCTTGAACTCATGACCCTGAGAGCAAGGCCTGAGCTGAGATAAAACGCCAGACACTTAACTTACTGAGCCACCCAGGTGCCCCGCTTATTAAATTTAAAGTTATTCATATTTGTAGATGTGTCTTACATCCGGTAACAGCAAATAATCTTATAATTTTTTTAAAGATTTATTTTATTCACTTGAGAGAGAGGAGACATGGTGAGGAGAGGTAGAGGGAGAGGAGAGAGAGAATCTCAAGCAGACCCCCCCCACTTCCTGCTGAGCCTGGAGCCCAACCTGGGGGCTTGATCCTACTACCCTGAGATCATGGCCTGAATTGAAATCAAGAGTCATATGCTTAACCAACTGAGCCACCCAGGGTCCCCAAATTATCTTATTAATTTGAAACATTTCTTAATAGTATCTCTTGTGGCTTCTATATATACACTCATATCAAGTATACATAAAGATAGCTTTATCTCTTCATTGTCATTATTTATAGGAACTGTTTTATTTTCCTGTCTTATTACAATAGCTAAACTTCTGAAGTCATTTCAAATGATAATGAGAATAATGAACATCCTGGTTTGTTTATTTGTGTGAGTGATTTCAGTATTTTGCCCCTTCTAATGGTTTCTATAAGTCTGGAATAAATTATTTCTATTTTACTAAAATTTTTTATTGTTCAGAATGGCTGTTAATTTTATCAAAAGCTAATGTAATCATAATTTTTCCTTTATTTCTCTCCTATATACTTTGTTAGCTTTCCTAATATTAGATCATCTTTCCATTCCTGGAATGAACCCTACTTAGTCATGATGCATTCATTTTAAAATGTATTGCTGGATTCAATTTGTATATGTAACCACAGGGAATTGGGCCTATAGTTTTCTCTTTTAGTACTATTTTATAACATTTGGGGGTTTTTTTCTGGTTCCATAAAATAAATCAGAGTGTTCTTACATTTTTCCTATGGTCTGGATTTATTGGGATCTTGATCCAAATAACTCCATTTTCAATACATCCTTTCATATTTTCTTTTTCCTGACCCAACATCTTTACAAATAAAAAACTCCCTCAGGGATAATATGCATGACTGGGTGGTGGTGCCTACAGGACCTCTCTACACTTTCCACTGATTTTGCTGTGAACCTAAAATTGTCCTAAAAAACAAAACTTGATAAAAAAAAAAAAATCATTCCATCAGCTAGCAGAACTACTATAGCCTTAGCTGGATGCTCCTGAAAGAATCCTAATTCATTCATTTGCTCTTCTCAAGCTGAGTGAGAACACTAGAAACAGGAAGAGCAATGAGTACAAGATGTATGGTGGGTGGGAAAAACGGAGTTTCATTAATTTGGGTATTATATTAACCATATGCAAATGATATGCAAAACAACATCCAATTGCTTCGAATCAAGAACTCAGACACCTTTTGAAAAAATATTGAGTTACTATTTATACTATTTAACAAAACCCTAGAGAAACAGAAGGTTCACCATATGGGGTATTTTTGTTGAAAAACTTTGGTGACAAATCTTTAGAGAATGTATTAATCACTTTTCTAACCTTACAAGTACAAAACAGTAAACATCCCAGGCCCAATCTCTGTCAACAGAGGCTCCTGACCATTATCAAAATCAAGAGAGCCTTGGGATTGAGAAGGATCTTGTTTCAGAAAAAAAATTCTGATTTCATGGAGGTAGGTTTTGTCCCCACTTGACCTGTCTATAAAAAGTGGATATGCTAGATTATAAACCGTTTTAAATAGTTCGCTTCTGCGGTCCCAGTGCCTCTCACACTGCTTGATCCAGAGGAGGAGGGTCACATAGATATTTGTTAAACAAATAAATAAAGGAACGAATAGTAATAATTCAAGTTAATTATGGTTTTAGAGGAGGTGAGTTATGTATTTTGGTAAAATTTGGTGTCCACGAAGGAATGAGACTAAACCATATGAAATGATCATTTTTATAGATCAAAACCAGTCATATAATGATAATCAATAATATACTAATAGTTTCATAGGGGTCAGCCTAATCCATATCTGACCTAGAATTTTAGAGTAGCATTTACGGTTTCAGGCCTGTGGCTTCATAGAATATTATCCTGTACCCTTCTGAACTACAGCCAGGATGATACTTCTTCTTCTTTTTTTTTTTTTAGACACTTTTTTAGAAGTGAAGAAGCAGAGAGGAACAGAGAGAATCTCAAGCAGAAGTGGAGCCCGATACGGGGCTCGATCTCATGACCCAGAGATCATGACCTGAGCCGAAATCAAGAGTCAGATGCTTAACCAACTGAGCTATCCAGGAGCTCCTAGAATGATATTTCTTGATAACACAGGACAGTGGTTTGGGGCTAAAGCTTTGGAAATATAAACCCATGTTCAAATCTTGACTCTACCTCCTACGCGTTGGGTGGCCTTGAGTAAATCACATAATTTCTCTAAGCTGGAATGTCCTCATCTATAAAACGGGGAAAATACCTTCGTTATAGGATTGCTATGAAGATCAGCCATGATAGCCAAGTACTTGGTGCAGTACTTACACATAGTAAATGATCAATAAACAGTTTCTATTACTCTTATTATTATTTATTAATTTATTTATTTTTGGTTGCCTCTTTCTAGGATATTTAACTTCCTGTCATTTCAAAGCCAGCTGATAGTGGTAGATAGTTGTGGTCAATGTCACAGTAGTGACATCGTTTTGTTTTGTTTTGTTTTTGTTTTGCCTCTGGGAGGAATAGTGACCAAGAAGAGGCCTGAAGGAATGGTTCGGAGCTGAAAATGTTTTGTGTCTTAACCTGAGTGATGGCCACATGGGCGTACAGCTGTGTAAAACATCATCATTGTACACTAAGGCTCAGTGGGTTTTCTGGGTGTATTTTATGACTCAGTAAGGTCTTTGCCTGTTTGAGGACAGTCCTAAGATGGGCACTGGCATCATAAACAGAGGGAATTCCAAGCACTACATTGTATTTGATGAAAACCCTCATAGTTTCGTGTCAAATGCCTCTCCCCCCCACACCTTCTCTCTGCCTTTGGAATCCACAGCACCTTCACCCCAACCCAGCATGACATGCAGGCGGGCTCATGAAAAATGGGAAAAGGGGAATGTTGACAGGCAAGCTGACGAGCAGCCAACTACTGATTCTGTATGTGTGTGGAGTGTGTCTAAGTGGGTCTTGAAGGTCAGCGTGGGTTTTAGCTTTCTGAACTTCTCATCTTCAGCAAGGGAGTCCGTCAATACAGGACGTTAATTGAATTGAGGGACTGTCATCAGTACTCATGAAAATAAAAAAAAAAAAAAAAAGGTTGATATTTCTTATTGATCTATAGCCTCTCTATCGCACCCCCTCCCCCAATCTCTCTCTCTCTCTCTCTCTCTCTCTCTCTCATACACACACTGATATTTAGGCTATTCATTTTAGTTAATTCCTCCTGCTGTAACTATAATCAGGGATTCTTCTCACCCTGTCTTTCATAACCTCCTTGTTCCCGGTAGACCTTCTGCAGTCTCCCTCGGAGGGCTGTCTTTGTCGAGAGCACATGCACATACACAAGCAGCGGGGACTTTTCTACGGAAGCCATTCAAACAAATGCCTACCTCAGCACAGGTGAATGTGTTTAGAGACTCAGGTTTCCTCATGGCCTCAAACATTTTGAGTTGGGGAGATGAAACAGGGAACGTTTTCCCTGAATGTAGGACTGAGTAAAAAAAACCTACCAGCTTAGTTCTTCTCACAATCCCGTGAATATTACCGAAGTTTAAACTTCCGGGAGCCTTCTGGACCCTCGTGGAGCAGCATGGAAGAAGGTCTTTAACTAGGACCCCTCCCATCTCCCTCATGCCTCTTGAGAGCCAGAGAGATGGTCCATCGCCCCAGCCTGTTTGTAGACTGGTGTCTGTCTTCCTCAGAAGAAAAGGAATATTTGTTTTGACTCCCACCAGACACCAATTTCTGAATCCGATTTCAGTCCTGATTTCCTATGTGCCTGTGTAAAGGCAAGGGTAGAAATAAAGAACAAACCCAATAAAGACCAAACCAAAAGCACATGTCCCGCAGGGGCGCACACCAGGCGAACAATGGCTGTTGAACAGATGAATCCACCGAAATGTAAAATATTCCACAACGTTTGGGCAGCTTTGAAATGCTACACTTTCTAGTGCTCATCTGTTAATCATCTGAGGGAACTTCTCAGCTCACCAGAAGGGCCCGGCTCCTCCTTCTAAGTTCACACGGCTGGAAGTGCACACAATTCAGCAGTCGGAGTGACAAATAGGCTGGAAAGACAGCCAGCAAACCACCCAATGAAGAAAGCAACAAAGAAAGGACCAGAGAGAGAGAGAGCGAGCGAGCGAGCGAGCTATTTTTACCCACCTCCACTTCCAACTGAATCTCACTGTATGTATTTTCCAGGATATAAGCTTTTCTTTGAGTTACTTTCAAGATAAGTCATAAAGCTATAATCATATTAATGATTAATGGCACCAGGGAAGCAAAGTGACATAATGAAAAGATTTAAGGTTCTACACAAAAGTATTTAAAGATTCTCTTAGGAAATCCATCTACTTTAAATAGTTTTTTGAAAGCAAAGAAACCATCAACGGCACTAAATTTAAGGGCAAAGACAAAACGCCTCCACCACCATTATTCTAGTTCATTCCTACAGAACAGTGCTCCTCCGGATACAGAGAAGTTAGAAAAAACTGTTTCTAGAAAACAATAGTAATTCCAACCAGAGAGAACAGGCACATCTAAGAGGACACTTGCAAAGCAGATCGTGTGAGTAGAGAACCAACCAGATGTGCACACCCTGGTGTGCCCTTTGTGACCAAGTGTCTCTCTGTGACCGCAGACCAAGGGGAGTGACCACGAAGTCAGGCAGGGAATCCTGGGTGGTTAGATTACCTCCAAGGAAGACTTTTCTATTCTTCCAGCTACTAAGGGTCCAAAGATGGACGAGGCTGTTCACAGCGGTGGTGAGGTTTCTGCCATTGGCACGATTCAGGCAGAGGCTGGCGGATGTGATGGTCAGACCAGGGGATCCCTAACTTTGCTGCACACTCAAGTCCCCTGGGGGAGCTTGAAAACCATTTTTAACGGCTGGGATGAGACTCACACATCCATATTTTTTAAAGCTCCCCAGGTGATGGGAATCACCCGGGGGCAAGGTCAATGCTTGGGAGCCCCCACAGATTTGCTCTGGGCTTCTCAGACTTTATGTGCACACACAGCCCCTGGCCTGCTTGTAAAATGCAGATTCCGACTCCTTGTCCACACCTTGGGGTATGGCCGGAGACTCTGCACTTCTAACCAGCCCCAGGCTGAGGCCCCTGCTTGCTGGTCCAGGAACCACACTCGGAGTAGCAGGTTCCAGCTGACTTAGTCTTCTCTGCTCCTGAGTTCCTAGGGGATGAAGCATCATCATTTGGGGGAAGGGGAGAGGGGACAGTGATTAACAGGGAACAGCCCTGCTCCTTCACGGGCCGCAGGCTGAAAGCAAGTCATGTCTCATCCTCGAGCCTCGGTTTCTCCATCTGAATACAGAAGGGGCTGGTAAACACTGCAGGGTTTCCTCAGGTCTCACGGATGCTCTGAGAAAATAAGCAAAGCCTCTAGGGATCGAGAGTCCACAGCTTCTAGATGGCCCCAGAGAAGACTGGCTGATATACACTGACCAGAGATGGTTTGAAAAAGACACATTCATGTATTTGCTGATTCACACACTTGCATGGAGTATCCAGAAAGGTGGTAACTGGTAGAAAGACCAAAAAATACCCAGTTCGTGCCTTCAAGGTGCTTCTGGTTTGGTACAGCAGCAGTTGCAAGGGCAGGGGTGTGCAAGGAAGGGCTCAATGGTGCTAACTAGAGTCTAGTCGGGGAGGTCAGGTCTTCCAAAAGGGGAATGTCAGGAAGACTTCAAGGAGGAGGTGACTGAGCTGAGAAATGAGTGTGCAGATCAGGGGACAGAGCAACCTTGGCAGGGGTCAGTGTGAGGAGTGGTGGCGGCTTGAGGCCCGGGAGAACCAGGAGTGAAGCAGTTGAGCCCCATGGAGAGATTGGGGCAGGTCTGAGGGAAGCATATCAGCCAGAGGAAATGCGATTTTCTCCCCCATTAAGAGTCATTAGTATCTTCTAGTCATTCATTTAGATTAGAAGTTGCATGTTATGGCGGGGGTAAGGATAGAGATGAGGACCCTCCTCCCCAGCCATATCCACTGGTACCAACTTGTGTCCCAGAAATTCAGTGGTGGCCCCAACTCACAAATAAGTGGACTCCTTTGTCTAGAAAGTACTTTCAGAAGAGTCTGTGGTCCTGGAGCATGGCCTTGGGTCTCTAGCAGACCACATTGGTCACTCTTCTCACATGTCCTTGGACCACCTCTTACTTGAGCTATAGCTGTGGGGGATGGTTCCTGAGCAGTGTGCCACTTCCGGGGCCATTGTGCATCTTTTCTGCCTCGAGGTTTTCTAGAAAGCCCCAGAAGTCCGATAGTGTGTGGAAGTTAGTGCTCTGAATGGCTGGATGGCCCAGCCTTCCCTCCTCCGGGGAGACAAGTCTCAGATACATTCTGCATGATTCCTCAGATCATCCCAGTGGGACGAGCCCTAGTTGCTTCACAAAGGGATGCTAGAGGAATATGTCAGCCCACCTGCTGATTTCGCCCCACAAAACCCTGGGGATTCTGGGACCAAGGGCGTCTTATGGAGACAGGAGTTTGCCTGAGATCAGTCATCACTTCCACTTGTCAACACCAAGGGAAGACAGCTTTTGGAGTGCAGCTTCATCCTCCACTCCCCCCGCCCCCAGGGCTCAGAGGCATTTAAAATTCAGTCACTGTCATCAGCAAACCCCTCTGAGCAGAAACATTCCCATCATTCTCTCCCTCCTTGCAAAGGTGTTTAAGATATCTAAATATTTTAAAGGTATCTAGGAGGATTGGATTCTTTTCTTAGTGGTGACTTGATGAATAAATGATGCCCTAATTTCAGTTTAATTATTGTCTAATGCTCTCTAATTCATTTCAGATTGGTGTTTAACTTCTTTCCAACTTGACAACCTTTCAGGCAAAACTGATCAAAAAAGCTGGAGCCTCCTTTACACAGGGACGGATTAATTGTCTCTCGGTATCAACTGAAGAAAAATAGCTATTCAAATCCCTGATATTTTTGGCACTTTGTAAATTTAAACCCATCCAAAACACATCTTTAAAAATATTTTAAGGAAGGGAGGGATTCTATGCTCAGAGTCTGAGATTTTGTTCTGCCAAGTTTGAGCATGGAGCAGATTTTTACGGTTGAATTATAAGCCCCTGAAAATAGGTTTATTATGGAAGTGTGAACGCACAACTATAGCCTATAGCAACATGAATGGCCCTGTTATCATAATGCTTGAATCCTCTCTTTTGTGCTGCATTGGCAAAGCAAGACACCTACTTTGGCCTTTTTGCTAATACATGTTAATGTCAGTTAACAGCTTGTGTCCCTCTTTAAAAAGATGCCCCAAAGTTTTTAGTAATCCTTGCCTTGCTAGGGACCCCTATGTCTCCATCTCAGGAATTAATCTATCATTTATAGAAGTGACATTAGGAATATATTCTCTTAGAAGGAGAAACAGAGGTGGGGGTTGGGGTGGGGGGGGGGGGGTGTTTGCTTTCGTTGTGACCGTGCTGTTTGCCCGGGTAATATATGGTCGGCTGGAGAGTAAGTTTCTCGCCAGACAGAAAGGCCAAGTGTAGATCCTACAGGCTAGTTCCTCGGGGTTGAAGAAAGAACGTGTGGTGCCTGTAGGAGGAATCTCGGTTTGAGATCCAAACATTTGCCCCAAGTTCAAATGCTTACATTCTTTGGTGTCTGAAGTTTCCCCTAAGAAGCCTCCATGTTTATTTTCTGGTATATGTTTTTTTAACTACGAAATGAAAGATTTGGAATTCTATTGCATGGAACTCATACAATTTCCAAAACAGATTAAAATTACAGTCAGCTGCAGGGTCAATCTCCGTTGTGATTGGCTAGAAAAGGCAGCTCCAATTATAGGAGCCTGCTCGCAGAGGCTCGGTCTCTGGGTAAAAAATCATAAACGCCAAGAGCTCCCTGAAACACGTGCCGAATTAAACCTTATGGAGGAATGTTTGACATTCGTCAACTCAATGTAGTCTAATATCAATGAGCCAGAACCCTACTAACTAGAACACTTGATTAATTAAGTCTTGGTTTCCTGTCTTCTCCTCCAGCCCTCCCCATTTCCGGGCCCAGGAAACTTGAGAGCATAAGAACTCCTGGCACTTACTGAGTGCTTACTGTGTGCTAGGCACGATTGTATTCATTCATAAAATCCCCCAGTAACTCTAGAAGTAGGTACGATCATCATCCTCTTCTCCTCCTCCTCCTCCTTCTTCTTCTTCCTCTTCTTCTTCTTCTTTTTTTTTCTTTTAGGAAATGAGTTCAGCAGCCAAGCAGAAAGGTAAAGATCTCTCTCTGGCTTTGTTTATAGATCCTTCCAGGTTTGCCTTCCAGCTTTGCCAGGAAATAGCTGTGTGACCTTAGGCAGGTTACTTAGGCTTTCTGTACTTCAATTGCCACGAAACTGTTATTGCTGTAAACTAGAGATAACACATTCTTCTCCAAAGATCATAACATACCTCTAAAGGATCTGGGTATATCTGTGTGTGTGCCCGGGATGGAAGCAAGGAGTGGAGATAGGTTATGGAAGGAACCAAAAAGCGGAACCAAAGAGAGGAACCAAAAACAAGATGGTCTTTCTCATTTTGAGAGTAAGTGCTGCAAAGACTATGTAAACCTGAAGCTGCCTATGTAAACCTGAAGCCAATGTGGAAGGAAACAGAGGCAAGAAAGCAAGAATGAACAAACAAACCCCCACGGATGTTATTCTAACACCTTGATCCAGCACTACCTGAAATACTCCTTGTTCCTTGGTCTTCATAATTACCTGGTGTAATTCATATATATATGAAAATATAAACATATATTAATATATATTTTTATATATAGATTTTCATATAAATATATATTTATATATTTTTCATATAGATTAATAATTAATATAAATAATAATGAATGTATATAGATTTTCATATAAACATATATATTTATATATAGATTTTCCTATAGATTAATAATTAATATAAATAATAATGGATGTATAAATATATATTTATACACTTATATATATTTGTTTTGCTCTGGCTAGTTTGATTTGGCTTTCTGTTACATGAAGTTAAAAAGGAGCAATCTGTAATAATATCTGACTTCATTTCCTCTCACCTCTGCTCTATCAACATCAAATCTAACTGGAGAGATAGCACAGAGTCTAGCCATCCTTCCTCCTCCTGTTCATCCATCCTTTCCATCTGCCCATTTATCCATTCGTTCAGCAAACATCCACTGAGTGCTCAGAGCCAGATGTGAAAAGAACAAAGATGAACGAGACATGCATCGTTCCTTAAGGAGATACAGGCACATGAAACCGCAGACCAGTAAAACAGCTACTACTCTACAGGAAGAAACAGAAAAGTAATCCTGTGAATGGGAATGGTGTGACTTTGGGGAGAGTTTCTTAACGTCTCTATGTGTCTTTCTTTTTTTAAGGCTTCTTAAAATATGGTGTAGATTAAGTCTTAGGTTTTAATCAAGTTTCCACCTTTTCCTTCAATCCCCTGCACTGAATAATAACGATGCACATTTTCAAATGAAAAGATGAATTCTCACTCTTTGGGGCCCCCCTCCCTGGGCACACATCTTTTGGACTGCCCCAGAAGACTCTAGCCTGAGGTCAGGGGAGAAACGTGTCAAGTATGTTCAACATTTAAACAATTTGGAACCCCCCGTTACTTCTGCTCTGGTGACATGGATTTATTTCCTGATGAGTTGGAGGGATCTTTTCCCAAGAGTTCCTCACAGCAATCCGTCAATCACTCCCAGTGAGTGCCCTTTAAACACAGGTAGAGACCCATCATCGAGTGGGTGTTATTTAAAACACGTGTTTTAAAAGACTAAAGGAGAGACTGGCCTGTCCAACTGATGAATTATTTTTCAACCAATTCTCACTGGTAATGGTACCTAAATCTTATCACAAAAATGATCAAACATAATGCAAATGTATTAGGAATGCATCCTTGATTTGTTTTCATTTGAGATTATTGTGTGCTTATTTATTTATTTTGCAAATAAACTATGGAAACCTCTAATGTGTAGTATTATTTGGTAACAAGATTTGATTTAGAATTCACAATGAACATAATAGTTTATCAAAGGAAATGTCACATTGGAATCTTTTGTGCTGTGTGTGTGAAATGTTCAAAGTAATTACAAATGTGACGAAATCTAAATTGTACATTTAGGAGGGAAATGGTGCTAAAAATACTTGCTTGATGTTCAGATAATACTAGCAGCCTATAAGTCTTTGTGTTTTGTTCTCTGTGTTGTAAATAATATTAGAAGTATCCCATAGTCATGGATTATTTATAAAACACAGGTAAAAAAAATCTGATTACTTAAAAAAAATAGTTATACTTTTTAGCTTTGTTCATCTTCTGACAAATATCATTTATGTTTCATGGCAACATAATCAAGCATATGATTACATTTCAATATGGTGATGTCAATCACGAATTTCAGATGGATGAGAGTAGGAGAACTTTTATTTTAGTGGTGACCAAACATGAGGGAAGGGAGGTCCGTCAGTCACTCTTTAGAAAGACACTTTTAGAGAGAGATGGGGTTAACACTGGGGGTTATAAAAGAAGAAAAGTTATATTCCTTTTCCTTTCTCTCTTTCCCTGCATTCCTACTTTGCCCTTGAGAACTGGACAATCCAATTTGAACATTGGGAAGTTCCTGTCCCCGCCTTCCAATCCCTGTGTGAGAGGAGGGGAATCTTTTCTTCTTTAGATCTTAGGTTCCAAAGTGACAGTGTTGAAGTCAAAATAAGATAGAGCTGTCACCTGGTAGCACTTTCCACAAGGACCTGTTATTATTTTGACCTTGAGGGTCCTTGGCATTCAAGACCTCTAAAACAGCACTTCTCAAACTTGAATGTGCAGGACTCACACCTTGTTGATTGCAGGTTCTGATTCAGAAGGACTATGGTGGGACCTGGAGGTTTGGCATTTCTAATAAGCTTCTGGGTGATGTAGATGCCCGCTGATCTTCAGACCACACTGAGGGGTGAGGATCCAAAGAACATGGAGTCTTAAATGATGCAGCATGTTGGAAGTGATCTCCTAAGACTTGGTCAGTTCTATGCCTAATCAGCCCACTTGCTCACAGAATGCCTGGCACAGGAAGACACTTACTATGACTGGAAACTTTCCTCCCCCTCATTACAGAAGAGGCACAGAGAAGTTAGGTTTCTTGCCCAGGGTCACAGAGTTAATAACAGAGGCAGGACTTTGGGGACCCAGCCTGCCAGAATCTATACTACATGATTTTAATCACTAGGCTATATACTTCCTGTGAAAATACGTTTCAAGTTCTTTGCCTCCTCAGGACCTTGGCATATGCTAGTCCCTCTGCCAAGATTGCCCTTCCCCACACTTTGCCTGACTATTCACCCTTCAGATTCAGCTGAAATATCACTCCGCAGAGAGACTTTCTCTGGTTCTCACTGCACTTCAAAAACGAGATATGATCTGCTTTTCTCTCACGGCATCTCATCGCTTTCCCTGGTCGGTCTGATTACTACTTTCAATTATTTGATTATTAGTATTAATTTGCTTTCCTATCTATTTCCTTCACAAAACTGCAGGCTCTATGAGGCCAAGGACAGTGGCTGTTCATTTCCTCAGCCCTTAGCACTATGTCTGGAACAAAACAAGGGCACGATTATTACTTGACTGACTGATGGAGTGAATGAATGAATAAACAAACAAATGAATGAATGAATTTACATTCTGCAAATAACTAATATGCCACTAGAGGGCAACTATACTCATCACACTGACTTCTGCATGCAAGTGTACCACACGTGGCCAACATTCCTCAGTCAGGAATTTCAGATATTATGGTATCTCACATGGACCATTGCCCATATACTAGGTGGAAGAAGAAACTCACCTAAACTACATTAAAGAATGAAAATATGGATTCCAAAAGTATACCCATTTCTAACTTCCTGATTCAGTCCACACACACACACACACACACACACACACGTACACAAAACTAAACAAACAAAAAAAACCAGTCTGGGATGATTTTGGGGTTTCCAAAGCACATCTCTACTTTTATTCCTCTGTGCTCAAGTTCAGTGCCAGACTGAACAACATCCTCTTCTTCCATGATGTTTAGGGAGCCTGGGGAAACCTAGAGCCTGAAAGAGGGACTCACATGGCTTTTAATGGAGGCTTGGTCCACGGATGTGGCTCAAAGGTGAGTTACCAGGGCATTGAACTTGTTAGAATCATTGTCACAGATTGAGTTGCCCCAGAAGCGGACCCCGCTGCAAAGTTTCTGGGCAAATTGTCTATTGGGAAATGAGACCGGGCTGGGAAGGTAGCTCTCAAGTGTGTGTTATCTGTGTGGTGACCATGGGAGGTGCCTAGAGCTTAATCTCATCAGGAGATTCTGGGAAGCACTAGGGACCTTCCTGAGGTTACCCGACTGAGGGATGAGGAGCTCAGACATCCACACGCAACTCCATTCAGGGGGCAGCTACGCAGGCACTTCCAGACTGCCTGAAGAGAGCAAGATGCCTTTCCTTCACGACTTCAGAGAAAGCCCCAGAACAGAGGTACAGAGGGTGGCAGACTACAAGGATGCAAAGTTGGGCACTGCTTTCCACTGCCATGGCCATGCTGATTCCCACCGTCTTTGCTTCCTAGTTGACAGGAAGAATCCTGGAGCCACGGGTTTGACTCAGAATTTCTTGTCTTTAGCACCCCAAATCCCTAAGTACTTCTGATGCCCCCCCAACGACCAAGACAAAGAGAACCTTGTTGCCTAGAGCTAACAATATCTCAGCCTCCACATTAATGTGATCACTTGCCATCATGAAAGAAGCCTGCTTTGTCAGTGCTGCTGTCCCTTTTCCCCAGAGTTTTAAAATGACTTTGCTCCTAAGTACAGGTATGGTCCCGGGTTTTCGTCTACCATCTTGTGTGATCTTGGACTTGGGTGTGAGATTTTCTGGCCCTTCGTTGCCCTGTCCATGGAAGGAAAGTGAGGATACTCTCACCATGTCTGTTTCACAAGGATGTTATGAGAAGAGACGAGATAGTATCTGAAAACTACTTTTAGCTCTGAAGAAAAGTGCTCTTATGAGCTATATAAATATAAGTTATTACACAGTATTATTTTAACCTGGCCCAAGTTTAGATTAGTTGTATGAATCATTCATCAACCTTTACTTTGTATAATTAAAAACGTGTGGTTCTTGGAATCTTTGTTTGGGAGGCAAGTTAATGTGGCAGGACTAGGACTGGCAAGCTCTTAGAAGTCAAAGATTCCTGGTCTAAAAAGACAAGACGCTTTGATTGATGGGGGAATGCTATTATCAGTTCTCATTTGGAGGTATTCTCAGTCAACTTTTTTAGGAGTCTATGATTCATGTTTTTCCTTATTAGCCTTTTTAATATTCCCATCACTCACATGGTCTTTCAGAAAGTATTCAAGAATTTCCTCCAGTTTTTCATTTGTCCTTAAATACATCTCTGCTGCTAAGGACTTCCCTGTGCATGAATATATCAATGTTGATTGGTTCTGGGAAGCTAAGTAAGTCAGTCACTCCTTTGGGAGACACAGTGGGCCTCCCCATTTGGGTTTCTCTGACTTAAAATGTACCCTCCTTAGTATGTATTTTATTGACCACAGCGGTACATGAATGAAAGCATCAATGTGACAGTTGATCCTATGAGCCTGTGTGTTCTTGATAGCAGTACCCTCATCTTTGTGTCTCCTCCAAAACGCCCACCAAAGCACCTGGCATTCAATGGGCACTCAATGATTATTAATTGAATGAGTGAATGCTGATAAAGAGAGCAAAACAAAAAAAGAAAGAAAGAAAAACACAATGAACCACTGAACCCAGGGATATCATTAGCCATGGTCTCCCCATGTGTTAGTTATTAGCTATTAGTAGTGTGGGTGGTCTGGGATAGATGGACTAATTCTTCTGCTGGCCACAGTGGTGTCAAGCAGTATATTAACCATTGAGAACAAGGGTGTTGACTGGATTTCTGCTGTGCACTAAATTTCCCCTAGTGACTCCGATGAATTAGACACATGACCCAGGGGCCCAACCTGTTCCTGGCTTGTAACTTACAAAGGGGAAGGATCTTGTGGAATAATGTCTGTAGGGTGCGTCCACCCCTGTGTGAAAACACCAGAAGCAGATTGTTGACAAAAATCCCATCCAAGTGCCACCAGTGACCTGGTTATGGAGTAATGGGTGGGCGAGGGCTGTAACTGGAGCTTAGGAGCTTAGAGGGAGTTGTGTGCCTACAATTCTGCCACTTCCTTCCCTTTAAAGCTTCATCATGATTTCTCTGCAATGGTCATGTGCATGCTCTTTGTAAGTATGATTAAGGAGATACTGACGATGTATACTTGGACTCTATGACAAATAAACCAGAGTGAATCAATGAACCAAGAATCTGTGATAATCTCCATTACAGATGAATCAATATCTGTAATAATCTCTAACTTTATTTTTGTCCATTGATTATGTAGATTTTATCCACCTTTTAAACAATTGTATTTCCTTTAATATTTTATTTTAACCTTTTTTCCTTTGTTTCAGCATGGGAAACATAGAGTCCACTTCCTAGTTCTAAACTTAAACCAACTTGCACTATTTCTTTTTCTTTTATTCTAAGATTCGGGGCTTTTTGATTCCCTTTCAAATTGTGAAGTGGCTCGAAGTTTAAAAGAAACCAACAAACTTTAAAAGGTCCTTTAAACTTCTAGGACATCAGTTCACTTTTTCAGGAGAACATTTTGAAGAGATGAGGTAAATGAAGGAGAAACATTCAGATTAAATTTCCTTTGAAATCCATGGGTTTTAAAATTAAGGGAAAGTGATTGGCAAAACATGTTTTGGTTTTTGCCGAAACTGAAATGTTTGAAAAATAGTTCAAGATGTTCTTCCACATCCCAACCACATCCATCTGGGGCCATCCATTTCTAGTTTAAATCTATTTTTACACATCCACTATGCAAAGAACACAGGGCCTCAATGCAGCAAGAGGGCCGCCATATTTTTTCTAAGGGAGAAGAGCACGTGGAAATCTAGAGTGGTTATGGTCCTGTATCCTAGAGCAAGCTCACAACATTCTTTTCAGAAGAAGAAGGTTTTAGGCTAGATGGTGATGAAAAGGAAATTGTTCCCACTTGAATTTGAATCAGGTCAGGACATATAAATGGAATGTGAGGTTAGATCCTTTGTTTATCTATCTGCCTATCTATTTCATTCAACAAGAATTTATTGAGTTTATTGACATATGCCAGGGATTATGTGATTATAAAGGCAAGTGAAAGACTGTTCCTGGTCTTGGAGAACTGACCATCTTCAGCGAAGACAAGCATATCCTTAGCGTGCAATATGTGGGAGGTGCTATATTTGGTGTGGAGCTGGGGCACAGGAGAAGGAGTGGTCAGCCCTACCTGGGGTGACAAAGGAGAAAATTCATGGAGAAGCCACAAAAAGTGAGAAATAATAAAGGTCAGAACTGAAGTGGTTGAAAAATTATGAAGCCTAAAGGAGGAGTATGTTGGAGCATTCATTGAGTATTAATTTGAACAGGGGAAATTGAGAACCATTCTGATGCTCATGGGGTAGAGGATTTGGAGGAGAGTACGTGTTCCTTTCCTTCCTTTTCAAAACCTGGTCACGGGTTCTCAGTCTGTTTTGGCAGCCTCCTGGGTGATGCTATAATTTCAGAGACATGGGCTGAGGCTGAGCTCTGCTTGGTTACATGTAAGACCTCTCTTCTCTGGGCTTTGGCTAAACTAGCTGATCTGTAAGGACCATCAAAGAATAACTACAGAGTCCGTGTTCTGAAAGTGACATAAATTGGAGATTTTTCCCCATTGTTTTTTGTTCCAATTATTAGAGTTGGGGACACTTGGCACAGATAGTCTATACTTCTTTAGTTTTGTGCTGTGGGATTTCAATGCCTATGGGTTCTTATTTGTCTCTGTACTAAATGAAGAACCATGATGACTTTTCCTAGTTCAGAGAACAGCCAGGGCCTTGGAGACACATTTGCTTCACCATTTGACAAATTCGCTTGGATGACACTTGACTTTCACTATGGCTGTTTGGTTACGGTTTTCCTTGGAAAGTATTATGAATGGCGGTTTCTTCATACTGCACCAAAATTGGTAGCTAATTTGTCGCTGTGCATTCATGTAATCACAGGACTGAAAAGCAAGCTGTCCTTTGCATACATGAAAATGGTGGTATTAGTAATTGGGTTGTCACATGTGGCATAATATGTGGTTTGGAAGCCATTACAGGATTAGAGGTAATTTGGAGATTATCATCTCCATGACATCACCTGTGGAGGTTGAGACCACTAGCAGCTCCATGCTTTCTGTGATTCAGAAGCTATGGTTTGAGATATATGTAGGGCAGGTTTTCTGCTTTATTGACCATTATATTATATACACACATCTATGAGTATCATGAATATATATGAGAGGGAGAGAAGATCTGGGTGACTCTACACCAAATTATTGCTTGAAATTTTTCTGATGAGCACTGTTAATCCTGCAGCCAGAAAATAAAAACAATGAAGAGTACACACATGTAGCCTGATCTAATTCAAAGCCTAGTCCTTCCCTTCTACTAGTTCCAATTCTAAACATCAGAGAGGAATTTATCATCATTGCTCATGCAGTTTCATCTGAAATGCCATGTGGAACATCAGCTCCAATAATAGGCTTTTAAGATTCTCAGCCTCTTTCTGATTTTCTAATGAGAAGGGAAGGAGTTTATAAAGCCTAGGGCTCCATCTCTTCTTCAGTCTCTCCATTGGCTCCCTCCCCTCCTCACAGTTTTGTTCCTTCCCCTCTTTTCCTCCCTTGTGCCACATTCCTGGACTCAGTCAATAGACTGGGATGAGCTGGAAGAAGATGACTCACCATGAATTCGGTGGCACACATAGAAAGGGTAAGCAGTGACCACTTGGGGGTAGGGTGACCTGGGTTTTATTTCCTGCTCCAGACTTCTTAGATCTGTGGCTTTGGACATGCCACTTAATTTATCTTAGCCACAGATGACAATGGGGAATGGGAAGAATAATGTCCCTTCTACCCAGAATCTTTTTCTGACCCTAAATACCTAGATTGTCCTTGCTCATACCTCTTGCAGCACTTGTCCCACATTTATTGAGATGCTAATCTATCCCTGTGTCTCAACCATCCAGCAGCGAGCTCTGAGTGCAGGGGCTAAGTGGTTAACATAGTAGACACTCAAGAGCAGACATTAAATGAATTAAAAGAAGCACAGGGTTTTGTGAGGGTGAACAAGGTGGCACACCTTTTGTGTGAGGAAACATCCCTAGGCATCACAATGGAAGTCAGTGTCCTTTATGAATCATTATGCTTGCTCCAGGGGCTTCACCAAAGATGCAGAGAAGTTCTGTGTAAAAGCCAAGATTACTCAAGACACTGCATAGTCATTCTTAGAGACACATCAGGAGAACTCGTGTTGATGAAATAATATGCTGTCATTCTTCAAGTGTCAAGGAAATTTGTCCATCTTGTCAGGCCACAACACATACCTTGAGCTACCCAGGCTAGCAAAAACCTCTGTATCATGACGGCCAAGCCCCCAAGTATCCTACAGATGCATCTAAGTGGGGATGCCAAGCTCAAGGTTGTAATGCTCTGTAAATGCTCTGAAATGAAAACAAGTAAGTGGGGGTACATTTACATAAAGGACAACTATACCCCAGTGACACTGAGTGATATACAACTATGCACAACATTTGGTTAAATCTCACAAACATAGAGTAAAAGATGCCAGATCCCCAAAGGTAATAATATATGATTCCACTTATATAAAGAAGATGAAACTAACCCATGTTGTTTGTAGTCAAAATCATGGCTACCCTTGGAGGGTGGGTAGTGATGGGATGAGAGCATGAGGGGAATTTCTGGGAGGTTGGTTATCTTGTTTCTTGTTCTTGATGCTGATTACATTATTTACTTGTATTTTTTTGTATTTTATAATATATAGTATAATTCAGTGGAAAGCTAAAATATAAAGAGTCATGAAGGAAGACCAAAGCAGCATCCAGGAATTTGTAGCAAGTAGGCATCATAGTTTCTAGAAATACCAATGATGTACTTTGAATAGAAAAGGATGGGACCACCATAGCATCAATGAGTCAGGGAGCCTTGTGAGTCTAGGTGTTTTTGTTTCCATCTATGGCCATTCAAACCTATCTGTAATATATTTATTAAAGCACTATTATTTATTGTTTACTATAGCTATTATTCTTCTCATTGTACAGATGGAAAAACTGAGGTTTAATGGTTAAGTAACAGACAAGGATTCTTTTTGTGCCAAAGGGAGACAAGCTCCAACTTACTAGCAAAACCTCTTGACCACAAGACCTCAGAGAGAAGTAGCCTTAGGGTGTGTCTAGGCAGAGGGCCAAAGGCAATTTGGGAAAATTTCCCATATCTCAAGTATGGTACAGAACCAAGAAAGAGTTCAGGCCTTCAGGAGTCACCGAGGGAGGATGACTCCTCCCTCAGGAGTTGTAACCTTTGTGGGCTGATGACAGGTAGACCAGATGCTCTTCATCTCCCATATAACTGCATATGATCCTGAAATTGTACCTTAACCCCAGGGTGGGAGGGGGAAGGTCAATTAAGGGTATGCTATAGTCAGAATTACACTGAAAATAGAAACCATTAGATACATTTCTAAATATATAAAATATAGTCAATATAGCAATTATATGTCTTTGCTTACTTGAATTTATGGACTGAGATATATACCTGTTACTTATATCGGCATTTAGGAACTGAAGCCATCTCCTCATAGGACTCAGAGCTCTGCATCATTGGTGGGCATCTGCAAACCCCTGGATTTAGAGTGCGTGTGTGTGTGTGTGTGTGTGTGTGTGTGTATGCACACATGGGCTTAGAGCAGGGTCTTGTCCAGGTAGAAGCAATGGGGATTTTCATGTGTTTTTACTTTATGACCATGTATTTCATAGTCCCCCAAAGTCTGCTTTCAGATGTTGTTAGCATTATCAGTTCTTGAATTTTCTTAAGAACCACATTTCATGTGGTTCCCAAAATGTTAGAACTTCTTTTACCCTGAGACCCAGCAGAAGACTTTCATAGGGTTTGCATTAAATGACCACAATGAAATGTGCATCATGCTACGTTTGTGAATCCCCACTGTACCAGTGGCCTCCTCTCATGCTGTCTGTTGGCGAGGCCCAAGAATCACTCAAGTATGTCTCTAATTTGCGCTGCTCTTGGGAGAAGTATCAATAGTAAGATATCACTTTCATAAATGATATCATATCCTTATTGAACATTGCCAGGGAGTCTTAGGCCACTTGGTGGTTTCATTTGCCTTAGATCCAATTACAGCTGTAAAAGTGGTTTGCATTAGAAGTTCTGACTCTAGGATTTGATCATTATAAGCAGGATAAACCACTAAAAGAATGTGAATTGCCTTCACTAAAGGGATGTAATAGCCCAGAGAATATCTTTCATATTTCAAATTAGGAAAACCCAACCTTGCCTTCTTCCCTGTGGCTGCCATTATTGCTGGTCAAGGCGGTACAAAGCTCTGCATTCAGTGGGCCTATCTGGACCCTCCAGCCAGCAGAGCTTTCATTCGAGGATAACCAAAATGACCTTCCCACATGGACACCTTGCAGCCCAGACCCTGGGAACTGTGGTTCAGGATGCTGTTTCAAAGGAAGTGGTCCTGTGCTGATTTCAAGAGACTTTGAAAGGATTCTTACCCACCTTCCCTTCCAACTGAACTCCTCGTGAAGTTTGTAATATTTCTGCCAAAGTCTGTACAACTGTGAGGCCTCTGTGTCCGAGGGGGTTCCTATACAACACACAAATGTGGGATATTGAAGAAACGAATCTCCCTAGAAGCTCTTGAAGGCTCATTATCCTAGCCAGTGACCATAAAAGGGCCCTCCTCACTTCACAGTCTGCAGACAGATGTGGCCTTCGAGCCACGTATCTCCCCATTCAGAACAGGTGCCAACAACACCTGCCCATTTGCTGTTCCCGGACTTGGAATCTTTGACTGAGGAAGGATTTAGACCACTCAGAAGGGAGGCTGGGAACCCCCACTTTCCCTGTAAGCCCCTGGTTACCCAAGCATACCAACTAGCTCAGCTCTCTGTTCAGCCTGATTACTGCTCACCCAGTCCCCCTTCCATCACCGTTGTGAAGACATGGAGGAGACGAGCACGAAGAGAAAGTAGAGCAGGAAGACGGGTCCTCCATCTTCCTCACCCCCCACCACACCGCAGGCACGCTGTCATGCGCAGTAAGGGCTATCCCAGGCACGGGACCCTGGACCTGGGCCTCTCAGACGTGTCTTTAGTAGGGAAAGCTATGTTTATTTTCTTTTTAGAAAACAAATGTACCTGTATAACCAATTCTTGCTAGGAATTACTTTGGGGCCTAGAATTGTTTTGAAGAGAAGTCAGTATACAGACCAGTAAAATGGTTTGCAGAAACTGACAGTAGTGCCTTATCTTTTTGAAAGAGATTTTAGGAGACATACTTGCTGCATATTTTGGCATTTTATGAAAAGAACAACAGGTCTCATTTAGTTGATTTTCCACAGCACTGCAACCAGTGCTCCCTTTTTCCTTCCCGCCTTCTTTCCCTCTGCTCTGCCTTCTTTTCAACTCTTCCCTATAATTCTCCTTCCCTCCCTCTTTTTTTTTAAAGAAAAAAATTACATTCTATCATTCCAACAAATTACATTTCTTCCAAGTAATAACATTTTTAAAAATCCAGAGTGGATGGGCAAATGAAAAGTCTTATTTTCATTGTGTATTTGAGAACTTGGATGTCTTTACAAGGGTTATTAGACTAAAACAATTAACTTGCCAGTTACTTTTTTAAAAGCTGCAACCTGCCAGTTGTTAGAAAATGGCCCATTTCGGCGTGTGTGTGTGTGTATGTGTGTGTGTGTGAGAGAGAGAGAGAGAGAGATTTCCAAATTGCTAGTAGAATAGTTTTTTTTTTTTTTTTTTTTTTTTTTTTATTCTAGAGTTTAATCCACTGATTCTTACATGAAATAGGTTCAAGATTCAGAAGCCCACCCATTTAGGGCTTCAACCCTAACTGAAGACATGGCATCAAACAAATTGTTGAAGGTACACCTCTCAGTCTACTTCCAGAACGATAAGCAGCTCTCCCTGCTCGATGAGCCCTGGGGATTCTGATCCTGATAGCAGCACGCGGGACCCACTCCTGCCATCCAGGATGACAATGCCAGAGCTCACAAGAAAGCTGAGCTGTCTCTTGCATTTACCAGCTGTATTACTGAGCGCATTATACAGACAAATCAGGCCCCCAAAGTAATGTGTTTTCACCTCACAGCAACCAGCGTTTGAGTTCAGGGAGAGGAAATGTGTATTAAGAGAGCAGGTTAAAAATCGACATTATCCCAGACTTTCATGAAATCCAAATTATGGCCATGATGCTAAGTTATTATAATGTATTTATTACCAGGATTGCTTTCATATTTAACCAATTTGGCCCATCTCGAGACCTGTTTTAAAATGCACCACCTTGACCACCTTGCCCATTTTCATATGAAAAACAGGAAAGCAAAAACTAATTTACTCAGAGAGACACAGAGCCTGTTTGCCCGTTTATCTCTTACAGACCACCCCTCAGTCCAATGTTGACAGTACATGATATTCCATTAATCTGCCTAATGAAAATTTAACCAGTGTTATAAACAAATAATTGGCTATTATCCTCTCAAAGATCCCGAATAAATTACTTCTGCTTATTTTCCCCCCTCTCTCAGAGCTCGCAAGCTACCCCTTTCTGATGGATGTCACAGGGAGAGGGAAGGGAGAATGAGCACATTCCCACTCCGACTTCCTCGGTGGGGAATGCTGTCATTGTCGTGGGCCCACTCTACTTCTGGAGCCTGGGGATGGACCTTAATGAGGAATAGGGGAGGAGTGGCAAGAGAGACCCACCCATGGGTCACCAACTTGGCCCACCTTTAGGGACCACCGTCTATGTCTCTCACTAGCTATCTCTACACTCCCCCCTCCCTTTTATCTGCCACTATCTTTCATTCTGCCACCCACTACTTCTCCCTCTTCCCTGTTCTCTCTGAATTCCTAGAAGATTCTTAATTTCCCATTCTTAATCCAGCCACATGCCCAATACCCCATTCACATAGTCTCACTGCTTTGTTGTCATAATCGAAGTTTCCAAAACACAGGGCCTTCTTTAAAATGGAGCACCCGGTGCCAAGATGGTTGGCACGCACAATATTGAATAATTCAACTCAACTATTTGGATAAGGTACAGACCATGTTCGTAGCATTATGTTGAATCAGACAAATGGATGGAATCTATTTTGAGCCTTTATTGCCAAAAATCAGTCCCACTCCCACCGTTGCATGTCGAAGCCAGAATGGGTTGGCTCAGTGGCGGGATGTTCCTAGAGGAAATCTGAGGTAGTACTCAGGATAACGTGTTGCCTTTCTTGATGTAACCATCTATCTTCTCTACTAGATAGAACTTTTTATTTTTTTGAGACCAGGATTGTGTCTTGTTCATCTACTCATCACTGTGTGATACAGCCAAGCACTAAGTGAATGAATGAATGTGCATGTGATGGGCACGTTCAAGGACAAGTCCTCTTAGGTGCAAAGGCAATGGAAGGATGATGAGATAGGAATACTTCATTTTGTATAATGGGCTTCCCTTCCAAAGCCCTTAGATTTTTTAAGATCTTCAGAGAGCCCCACAATTTATGCTGCAACCTGCAAAAGTCCAGGGAAACACCATTTACATTCTGTCTTAAATGTTGAGTAGAAATGCCCGCCGTGTTCATCATGAAAACAGTACAGATGAGCAGAGAAAGGTAACTAAAGCTGTGACTCTCAAACTTTAAAATGGAGAAATCATCTAAGAGGCTTATTAAATGCAAATCCCCAGGCCCACGCTCAGAGTGTGGGTCAGTGGACTTAGGAATCTGTTCCAGGATCAAGTGACCCCAGACATTCTGATGTAGATGGCAGACAATTTACCAAGAAACGCTGTTCTATAATGTGATCATAGCCCTCATTTTGGAATCACCTAGAACTCTCATTTGACTGGGACCTCCAAGTGGTAATAGCAAGAGGTTACCATCTTCAGAGAAGTAACCTCGGTCCAGTCCTCGTCTGGATCCGGAGGAGGGGAAGGCCAGAGCTGTGGTGACCCACGCTTGCTCCCCCAGTGGCCTCTTCAGTCACTGCTCCTCCAATAGGAGTCTTCACGGCCGGTGTCATTGGCTTCCTCCAAGGGCCCTTCCAGCCTGTAGTTGGATGCTTGGGTCTGGAGCTTCAGAGCAAGACGAGGGCGAGAAATCCAGAATTAGAATTCAAGCAACAGTCTAAAATTAGCTGCTATCTTTTCCAGTGTAGAAGTTTCCAATAGAGAGTTGCTCACATACAAGGCTGATAGGGTATCTTTCTCAGCAAAAAGGTAATCTCAGTAACCAATGTAGGTGTTGGTGCTTCTCCCCCATGGGATCTCATTTGATCTTTGCAATAACCCTATGATGAGACTGTGCAGAACTCCATGTTTCCCGTCCAAGCAGGTGTGAGAGCTGAGGCCCAGAGCAGCTGGGTAAGAAGCTAAATCAGAGATCTTAGGTAAGAGAGCTGTGAGAGAGTCTGATGACTATTACAGTCCTATTAAGTAGGACTACAGGGTATCACTGGGGACAAAGAGACACTGGGGCTTTCTTCCCAGACATTTGGCCCAGTGTGGGTGGACATCACTGGGGTGCCAAGTTGGACTTAATCCAACTACGCTAGTGAGGACTCACCTGGGATAGGACGTCAGTGTCACATCCCAGCACTAAGGTCCCATCTCCACTAGGGCAAAACTTACAAAGCACAGTGGTTGGGACACCATATGTAAAAAATATGGCTGGTTTACTGAGAGCTGCTCTTACAGTAATTACTTGTCTGACCCCAAAAATGGGTTTTGGGGGTCACCGGCCCAGTGAGGCACAAAATTACAAAGCAGGTGTGATCTTCTAGGACAGAAGGCCTTTGGTGCCCTCAGACCCCACAGCTGGGATTAGGGTTCTAGCAAGGCCACATGGAGCTCTGCTCTAACGACCAGCCAGGGTGCTGTGGGCACAATGCCTTCTCAAATGGGAGGGAAAATTCGAGAGAGACATTGGAGGGTGGTTTAGAAACCTCTGAAGGTGTTATATGGTTTGGAGAGCAGCTGATGAATGGAAGTATGTAATTGGATCGATCCAGGCTCCATAGGAAAGATCTGGATTTCACTAGAAAACAGACAGTTTTCTCTATGGACCCGAAAAAGCAGTAAAAGAAACAGAGTCATTGATCTCTGAGAATCAGTTTAAACATTTTTAAATAAAATATAGCTTTATTTAGAAAAGAAAAAAGAAAGTAACTCTCTCCCAAGAAGTAAGCATTATACAGTTCCTGTGGGTACGAGCAAGGGGAGAAGAGGTAACTCAGGGCGCATCTGCTGCCCTTTGGAAAGAAGCCTGTGGGATCAAGGATCCAGATTGCGGCAGCCACTGGCCGAAAATGTCGTGATTGCTGTGGTGACCAACACTGAGCTGGATGGAGCACAAGAGGTGGGGGTGAGGAATTCAGCTCTCTCGCTGGCCGGATCAGAACTGGGGCGGGGGGACACCCTGCCCACTAGCAGCAGATTTTTCTGAATAACTGGTCAGCCCCGCTGGTTCATGGAGGCCTCTGGATGTGTGGCCAGTCATTTGGGGACCACGTCTTAGGTCTGGGACACATCTGCAATTGCCTTGTGGGAACCCCCCTGGGAGCGTCACCCCAGCCGTCCAATTCAGGCTGTGATTTGCATACTGGTAAGGGATGATCCTTGGGATCATTTTCCTTCTTGGACTCCAGGGCTCCAAGAACCAGAAAACTGTAAGCATCACCAGTCAGAGAAAGAGAGATTGAGAGAGAGAGAGAAGGATAGGTCAGAAGCAAAGGTCTATGTAGCCTTGGGAAAATATTCTTCCAACATTCGGATGGCATGATAAATCCCGGTAATAGAGCCAAGGGTTTTTGTGCATTTCCTGGATGCCAGGCACCCTTCTCAGTCCTCCCAAGGGCATTAACTCATTTCATCTTTACAGCAACTTTGAGGTGGCACCGTTACCATCCCCACTTTACAGATGAGGAAGTCGAGGCACAGATGAAGTGACTTGTCTAAACTACACAGACTTCGCAGTGGCCGGGGCGGAACGCAAGCAATCAGACTCTAGTGCCCACGTGCTTAGCCCTGTGCTAATCTGGGTTTTTGATCACTTTACACATCATCTTCCATGAGTCTGTTCTACGGCTTCCCTGGGAGAACCGAGCCTTCAGAAATGCCAGAGATGTAGGTTTTTTCCCCTCTCCCGCAACAAAATGCCAAGTATGCATCAGGGGCGCTCAGTGATTGCCCAGAAACCACATGGCCTATCATATGTCACCCCTCATAATTTATTTTTATGAGAGTAGTAAGTGGTATCAGCATTTTATAAGTACGTATTTATATTTGTTAATTTAATTTATGCAAATGCCTCATTTATGGAAATCATACACAGATTCACCATCAGGATATCTTTAGCAAAATAGCATGATCAAGATATTTAGGGATCTGACATATATAATCAGAGAATGCAAATTATTTTTAGTGCACGTTCTTTTTGCCATGAAGTTCATAAAATGTCAACAGTCTGGTTTTACTAAAGCTTGCTTCGAAGTGTTTTGGTTGCATCAGGCTTTCCTTCGCTCTTGTCCCACTTCCCTGCTTCGGGGATGGCCAGCTCGGGCCAGGGTACCGCCGGGAGGGACGAAATCCCAGCAGCAGGCACATTTGAGGCTCTGCTTTTTTGTTGCCTTCTGAGGGATGAGGTTACAGTGTGTAAACACAATACTGTATTTCATAGCTATCCCAGGGCTTTGGGCTTGATCCCACCATGATAGTGGTGTTCTCATTACCGATTCATGATGCTGCCAGGCAGTCGCCGTGAATAATAAGCTTCTCCCTAAATCTGGACCATCCGTTTGGAGTTTCTGGCATGTTGCTTCAATGGGAGGTGAGATTTCTATCTCATTCCAGGGAAGAAACTCTGTTTATAACCTTAGATCCAGTTCTGGGACTCTAGAAATGCATTTCACGCTGTGGGCCTTAAGGATATAATGTGGTGGGACACCTGGGGGGCTCAGTCACTGGAGCGTTTGCCTTTGGCTCCGGTCATGATCCTGGGATCCCGGGATCGAGTCCCACATCGGGCTCTCCGCTCAGCAGAGAGCCTGCTTCTCCCTCTCCCTCTGCCTGCTGCTCTGCCTGCTTGTGCTCTCTCTCTCTCTGTTAAACAAATAAGTAAAATCCTTTGAAAAAGTTCTATATTTTAAAAAAGCATATAAGGTGGTAAAGGGTTTTAAGGATTGATGTCTGTGCCCATGCTCATAAGGTAAAGAAATGGGTCTTGCAGGGGAGGACCTAACGTGGTCTTCCGGTGATCACACCTCAGGACCTAGAACATTCAGCTGTGTAGGCACTCCAGTCATGGAGCCCGGAAGAGCCAACCCTCTTTTTCTAATGAAAGCTGACAGTGTCGTCTTCATGCAAAGTGAGAACGGATCATCGTGACCAGCTGTCTTCTCCCACATTCCACCCCTGTTGCTCAGAAGAGCCATTGGCCATCACAAACAGGTAACTAAATCCCTGTTTCTACCTGTGCTGGAGCCTGCCAAATGGTGTTGTCCATGTGGGAAGCACAACAGGACCTCTGGACATGTGGTCTGTGACCTTCCTTTTGCAGCTCGTACTTGAGACCCCCGTTGGTTCTCTGTCCATGGAATCTTCATGTGTACGATACATGGCTGTGGGTCACCCCCGTGCCCGGGCTTAGATGTTAGTGTCAGGGATTCTGGAAGATTACTCTGATTTTGAGGTGCCCCTGGGACTCAGAAAACTTCTTCTTGTAGACCACGTGGCCTGTATTTTAGTCAGTCCTTTCCTGACAGAGGCTCCAACTTTGGAAACAGTCTGTCCAGTAGGTTTTGTGTAAAGTTACAGAAACAATCCCAAGTTAGATTTTTATCTCTCTTAAAGCAAGCATTTAATAGACTTTGAAAAAAGTGTCTCTTCACCATCATTTCAGCTGTTCACCGAATAATTTCCCACCCACCCTGGAGTTCCTGCTCTGCGGTGGACGGTGGACAGCTCAAGGCACATTTCCTGGTTCTTCACAGAAAACAACACAAATACAAAAAACAATACAAATTCAAAAGAATTTACACTTTTCCCAAAGGAGAAAACACCTACAGTTAGCTCAGATCCTAAGAGAATCTCAAAATGGCCCCATTCATCACCAGTGGCTCCTAGGCCAACGGGTCAGGGTTGCAGCGAGGGACGGTTCTTCCCACCAAGAAGCCAGAAAGCAGGCGTCCAGCACATGCATCACTTAATGGTGATAAAAGGAAAGTTCTGGATCACACCATCATGGCCTGAGGATCATACAGCAGTCCTCCCTAACTCTGGTTTCGCTTTCCACAGCTTTACCCCCAGCCCCCCGCTCTCAGGAAGCAGATGACCTGCTTTTTGAGACAGTCAGGGCAGCCTGGCTAGTCCCTCATCCCCCATTCCATGGGCGGTTCAGCATCTCCCAGCATCACCGGAAGAAGGAGACTGAGGATAGGACAATGCATACTTTGAGAGAGGGAGAGAGACCACATTCACCTAACTTTTATTATGTTATTATGCCTACTGTTACCATTGTTCTCTTTTATTATTAGTTGTTGTCTCTTACTGTGCCCGATTTATCAATAAACCTTTATCACTGGCATGTGCGTTTTGGGGATGAACGTAGCGTATAGAAGTCTGGGTAGTGCTTGCCATTTCAGGCAACCCTGGGGCTCTTGGAAGGTGTCCCTGCAGATAAGGAGGGCTACCGTCTACAAACCCACTGCGGAGCCTTTGAGAACTTGCACTCTCCGTCGGAGAAAAAGGGCCTTGAATCTCAGCCCTCCCTTCCTTTTGTGCTTTTGCTTCTACTACCATTCCTGCTGCCTAGAATTCCCTTCTCCACTCTTACCGGCTTCGCTCGCACTTATCACTGACCTCTGCCAAATGCTACCCTTGTGGAGACCACGCCTCCCTCCTTCCCTCCCCAACCCCCTCCTCCCCTCCCCTCCCTTCTTCCTGGCTCGCTCTGTCCCTTCTTCCTCTTCGCCCTTCCTCCGTCCCTCCCCTGGGCTCCCTGTAGGAAGCAGACAGTGAGCAGAACTCTCCGGGCACAGCCCTGGCCACACTGTTTTATAACTGTCTGTCTGATGCTTGGCACTTCGGAGACATCTAACAAGCACTTACTGAATAAAGGATTCATGTTTCTTCGTCTCCCCACACTCGGACTGGGCTGGGCTTTCCTCAAAAACATAGATGGGCGTTGCCAACTCTGTGTGCCTAGAACCCCGCAAGTGTTTGGGGCAGAAAACACGTCTCTGAGTAACAGAATGAGTTCTCTTAAGAAAGCAGCCGGAATCCTGGAGAATGTTCATCTACAGTATATTTTGGATAAAAAGGTTTATTTTTAAGGAAGGGAGGTGGGAAACACAGCAGTTTTTTTTTCCTGAGAAAATTGGGACCTTGGACTTCAGCGGAACAGTACACCAGAGCAGGTGGACTTTGGGAGAAGAGCAACTCTGCCAGGACCGGTCGCTCACTCTAGCGGTGACGTGGGTCATCAATAAATTCATGCAGCATTTACTTTCAGCCTTATTATAACCTCCTTTGGGCCCTCCTCTTCAACAAAGGTCAAGAAATTAGGGACCTAATGGCATTCTGGAAAGCCCATTCTCTTCCCTAGGACCTGTCTTTAAAGCTTGGGTGGTGAGTAAGGTCTCCTCTGCCTTCGGCCTCTGGCTGCTACCCTCGCCATGATTATTTTAGGGCTCCTTACAAATAAGCGAATGCCATGATCCAGGTCTAGGCCGTTATTGTATACATAAGTGATTAAACATGACCAGAATATTTTTAATTCCAAGGAGACCTATTCCCCAAATCAAAAAAAAAAAAAAAAAAAAAAAAAAAAAAAAAAAGCTAATTCAGAATTTCCCCATTTGCTCTTCACAGTAGTTCATTTGTGAACGAGGAACCTGAAGTTTCCCTGTCTCGGCCTGCAGTGAGCTGTGCTCAGGTGATGGGCAGCTGTCTCACTCCTTCCCTTTCCCTACAGGCTTTTTTTTTTTTTTTTTAAATTCAGAGAGCTTGCATCCTTCTTCTGCTAACCTTGTAACTGCAAGCTAAAGAGATAATTGGAAGTTTTTAATATATTACCAATGTGAAGTAATAAGAAAAGGCAATTTGACGTTAGTAAATGCCTGGGTTTTGTCTGAGTTATGAAACACTGGGCAGGGATTCTAGAACACCCTGGCAGCTTACCTGGAGCTGCGTTAACCCCAGGAGAGGGCAATGCAAGTTCTAGTCCAAGCACAGGTTTGCTCTTGACTTAATTCCCAAGGCCTACCTGCCTTGGACTTGACTAAGACTTGATGCAGAAGTGGGTGGCATCTAGCTAGGAGTTAGCTGTTCAAAAGGAAGGAAGGAAGAAACAAAGGAACGAAGGAAGGAAGGAAGGAAAGAGAGGAGGAGGAGGTGTGCTATTTCCTTTACATTTAGACTTTTTTACAGAGGCGACATTAAGCTAGTCACCAGCCAAGTAACAGGCCACAGGCTGACCCTAAAGCCTGCAGTCCCTGTGGCTGGTCTCAGTGCATTACCCTTATATAGCTAGATGGTTGCGAAATTTTGAAGGTTTTTTTTGTCCAAATTCGTATCAACCCTGACAGGAAAGGGGACCCAGTACATTTCCCAGGAAGATGCTTCCAGTGGATTCTGCTGAAATTATAATCTCTCTGATTCCAACAAGCTTCCTCTCTTAGAAAAGTCACAGAAGGGATGGCTGATCTGATCTAAGGACCCTTGTGCAGGGGCTGGAGTCTTGGAATGACCACTCTCTCTAAGTCAGTGTTTCACTGTCCCGATGAGACCAGGGACTCACTTCTGGATTCATGCAACTGCACATTGATCCGTTCAGCTAGTCACTGAGTACCTGCTGTGGGCAAGGCACGTTGGGGGGAAAGTGACCTTGAAATATTTCCCACCTTTTGTGGGGGTTACCAACTGCTGTACACAGATTTGTTTGTTTGCTTGAACTGCAAAGTATTTAAACACACACACACATACACAACTTAAATATTTAAAAATCAGATTTTATTTTAAACTCAAGATTTCCAACCTCTTGGCAGGGGGAACCTAAGACCTCAGAAGCTCTAATGACATTGAGCCCACACTTAGCCCACCCATCGGCCACTGGGGCAGCCACGGAATGAGATACCACGACCTCACCCCTCCCAACTGCGGCCCAGCCAAGTTCCCTCAATTATGTCACAGAAATGCGTGGGGCAGTGTTGGGGAGGGAAGACACCGGGGTGGAGGGCTGACTCTCCTCACTGGGTCCCCTTGGACAAGTTACTGACTCTCCCTGTGTCTCAGTTTCTTCATCTAAAAACAAGGCTAATCTAGTCCTCGTCACCCACATTGCTATCAGACTCTTGTAAGATTAAAGAGAGGTGGTAAGAATAAAGCACTTAGAGCAAATCCTGGCACATAATAAATGCTCAATAAACATGCCTGCATCGAGGCAGACAGAACAGAAGGACAACTTGGACTTTGTCCTCAAGCAGCCATAAAATGTCAAGCAAACATTTAGAAACCATCTTTGCTGGCTTTCGTTTAGAGACTGGCCCTGTACTCTTTCTCATTCTATTCTCCACGTACCAAACACAAGCAGCATTTGTATACAGCCGGCGCTCAGGCAGAAGTGGATTTTCTTTTCTTGACAGGACTGCCGATGGGTGCCTGAGTAGCCACGTTCCATCCAGGATAAGAGGAACGTGAGGTCACCGTGAGCAGCCCGCTCCCCTAGAGCCAGACACCATCAGCAAAATGAGTTAAGGGGGAAAAAAAAACCTCCAGGAAAAGGCGCCCTGAATGAACAGTGTTGCACATCGACTAATCTGTGATTCATACATATTCAGAAGGAAAGTGAGTGAAAAACCAGTGTTTCAGACAGCTTTACATTTTCAAATTAAGTTAATAAAATAAGATTTCCAATGTAATGACAAATTAATTCTTCTTTTCATAAGTTTATTAAAATAAGCGTCTCCTATCTTCTAACTAGCACTGACATATGCTTACATAGATACATCCCACCCAGTAACCTAATCTCCCAGCAATCTTGAAGCAATTAACTCCTTCTAATCTTGAGCTAACAAAGCCCACCCTGCCACAGGCCCCTGAGAACGCCCCTCCAGCTCCGCTCCGGGCATGGGGCAGGGTGCACTGAAGTGGTCCAGAGTGGCGAACCTCAGAAACAACCAGATGAGTCATCACAGATCATAAGATCTTCATTAACTCCTTATTTCTCTGCTAATTAACACAAAAAGAGGGAGCTGAACGCCTGACAGGCAATGACTGACCCACTGCTTGGTGGTTAATGGAATGCAAATGACATCTAATGAGGGTCTCTCCGTGTAGTGTGGGCAGCTGTGGATTTTAAAGTGTTGGAGCACCATGAAAAGAACTTGCCTAATAATTTAAACTGCAGCTGAGTTTGTAATATAAAGTCCGTGCATTTATGTAAGTCCTACACATGGCAGAATTAACTTAAGCTGTTAACTACAAGGGTTAGTTGAAAATACTGTAATTTAGAGGGGAAAAATATAGCTCCAGGCCCTTCCAAATGAAGCACAGTATTTGTTGATTACATTAAGTTACGTGACGCATTTTGGATTTTGTTTTCCTGTGACAGTGGAAAGCGTATGATCAAAATATTCCTTTTTTTGTGCTTGATCCTGACCGTGGCCTTTGCAGTGTAGTATAGTTTCAAAGTGTTGGCTGCAGAAACCAAATGTTCAGCATCTAAGATTGAGCTTGGAATACAAGTAGAAAACGAGCCCAAATATGATTTGTGTGCTGCCAATAAAACATTGATTCAATTAAGGGGGGTTCAGTAGTGAGGTCAATAATGTAGCTTAAAGGAGGAATTTTATTGTCTATTATATATCTATTAGTGATAATTAAGTGACAGACTTATAAACAAGAGCATAAATTCTAAGAAGGTTTTTATTAAGATGCAGCTTAAGCTAGGCGGAGAGGGCTCTCCTCTGTTAAAATTCCAAGGTCTCTTCTCAACTCAGATCTTTAAAAATCTTCCTTTTTCTACTTAATTGAATTAGCAATTCACGCACTGAAGAGACCTCGCAAGGCTAGTGTCAGTCCACACTCAAGTCTAGCCTACAAACACAAAGTACAGAATGGTTATTGTGATATTCAAAAGAACTCTCTTTCTAGTAAACAGATTTTCCGAATTTGGACTGTTATCTAGGGCCACCCCACTCACGCATTTTCTTTTTTTTTCTCAGAACTAGAACCTATTGGTGCACTTGAGTAGTTGAATTTATATATTCTATGAACTTTCAAGTTTAATGGCAAGCAGGGATTCACTTTCTAATAGGGAGAACCAGAGGGAGAGAAGAAATCATGGTAGTCAAAATTATTAACTGTTGCTTGACATTTGTAAGGAGTTTCTGGAAAGGTGATTTCTCCAAAATTGAAAACTTCTAACCCCCTTTGTGTCTCAGAATCAGTTAAAGAGATCCTTTATTCTCCTTTTATATGTGGTTTCTATTGAACCCAGTCTTGAAAGGGTGAATGTCTGTATCCTTCTTCCCATTCTTTAGTTATGCCTGAAGGCCTTTACGGCAGCGGCTCCTTCCTCCTGGAACCCTCTCTTCTGGATCTTCTTATGACTCCTGATTCCCACTCAAGCAGGTCTCAGCTTAAACGTCACCCTCACAGGTCGCATGGTGACCTGAAGAAGTGTCTTCCTGCCGCCCCCTGCCCCATCACTCCCGCAGCACCATCAGCCAGCATTGGTTCATTGGTTCATTCATTGGTTCTGGTCTCCCACTGGACTTTAAGCTCCTAGAGAGCAGGGACCTTGCCTGTTGCTGTGTTTCCAGAAGATGGAATGGTGTCAATCATAGTAGGTGCTCAAGTGCATGTCTACAGAATGAAAGTGGGAACAGAGGAACATCAGATGTGTCCTCCAGAACACAAGAATTTCCTCTATGACCCTGCTTCTCTGTATTCTCTGCCCTGTTGTCCTCTCCCCTTTTCCTCCCTTAGGGAAGCCCTACTAATGGTTCAAGACTCAGCATAAGGTGCTCTCTTTTTCATAGCCTTCCGCAGTCTCCAAAAGTTAGAATTCAAATCTCCATCCTCCCTAGGTTGGGACCTCTAGTTCACTGACTTGTGTCTTTCTGTGTCTTTGGCTGCCCTGAGAGCTCGTGAAGGTTGGAAATCTAAACTAATTCTACGTTGAACCTCTCACGCCAAGCACAGTGCTAGGAACTAGAACTATGAAGGTCTTCAAGAAGAAATGGACTGAACAATGAAAGTATCCTTCTATTTTAGGAGAAGGCCTTATCTTTCCTCTGGAAACTCTAGTCTAGGTAATCATAACAGAGAACACTTTTGGAGATGTAGCCACTCAGAGGTCATGGCATAATACATCGTTAATCCCTGCAACACTCTTCCAGGCATCCCCATTTTACAGATAAGGAAACTGAGGCTCCAGGAGATTAAGAAACATACCCACAGGAGACAGGGAATATGGAACAACAGTGGGATTAAAATCCATTTTGAAATGAAGCCAAACAGGAGATTCCTTTTGTCAAACCTAAGTATGTTTTGTTGAGCTTTAACACTAAATCACTCTTTTGTTGGCTTGAGGGAAATTCCTTGAGGGTATTTTCTGTATTGATTCTGCACTGGTTCTGCAATGCAACAGAGACCATGTTTTACTGCTATGAGTGGGCAGAGTTGGTGAAATAAAGTCATTTGTGTGAGTATTATTTTCAAATATTATTTACACAAACTTATACACACCCCAATTCATTATAAATGGGCTAGTAGGACAGAAAAAAATATATAGGAGAGGAATAGAGAGAAAAATAAAAGAGAAAAGAGAAAAGGTACAATTGACATTGTACCTAGTTGTACAATGTCAATAATTACATGAGATCTTTGGACGTCTTTGAAACTCGATTGAATTCTATGGCTTTGGGGAAGTCTGCCTCATTGTCCCCATCTATAATGAGGACTTCCTGATGCCTACCCCACACAGCTCCACGGGAATCAAGAAGTGGGGAGGGGGGTGAGTAGAAAATGATTTAGAAAAGAACATTTTAAGTGGGGATCTGTAGTACCATTATGGTTACATAGGTAGACCTTTCGAAAGTTTTCAAAAGGTCTTTGACACTGTTTTTAAGCAGCTAAGTAGCAGAATTCCCCATGCAAAACCCATTTCTACTGCACATAACTAGCAATCTCACATCCTAGGGAAGGTAGCTTAGAGTCCAGAGAAAGAAGCCAGCTCAGATGACAGTCCAAATCTGGCAGGTAAGCCAGGATGAAGCATGATGGAGACAGGTGTGGTTAGTAAAACTGTAGAAGACTTTGAGCTCTTTGCAGGGGATATTCATAAACATGGTGGCCTTGAAGGCTTGGGAAACCGCATTTAAAAAATATATATTTATTTACTTGGGTAGGGAGGGGCAGAAAGAGAAGGAATGACAGACTATCTCTAAAAGACTCCCAATACAGGGCTCCATCTCAGGACCCCGACATCATGAACTGAACCAAAATCAAGAGTCAGATGCTTACCCGACTGAGCCACCCTGGCACCCTGGGAAACCACATTTGAGTCCATTTGAATGAAGCAGTATTTTTGTGTGTTTTTACTTTTTTTTGTTTTGTTTTGTTTTAAGATTTTATTTATTTATTTGACAGAGATAGATCACAAGTAGGCAGAGAGGCAGGCAGAGAAAGAGTGAGAGAGGGAAGCAGGCTCCCTGCTGAGCAGAGAGCCCGATGCGGGGCTCGATCCCAGGACCCTGAGATCATGACCCGAGCCAAAGGCAGTGGCTTACCCCACTGAGCCACCCAGGTGCCCCTGAATGGAGCAGTTTTAAGGATCAGAGAAGCTCACCATGCCCATAGAGTCTTGTGTCAGTCATTCACTGACTCTTTTAATGGCAAACTGGTTAAAGGCACTAACGAGGACCAACTTACTCTAGAAGAGAGATATTCATGGATCTCCACCAGGGGTGCCATTGTTCCTGTGACCCCAAGAACTTCCAAAGTGAATGGATCACCAAATAATACACACCAAATATGGAAATGTGAATTATATGGCCCTGAAGCACACAGTGCTTGAGGGAAAAGGAACTAAATATGTAAGGACTGATCTCTAGCAAATAAAAATTCTGACAATTGCTTTTTCAACCATGGGCTGCCAAGAGAGTTGTGAAAATGGCAGAGACTCAATATGAATCTTTTCCCCTTTTTATTGAAATGAAAACATGCTTGTATATTATATATACTTACGATGTCACTAATTTTGGAGGTAATCTTTTAGGTTAAGTATGTTCCCACATTAAACTGATAATTATCTTTCCTTCTCTTCTTCTATCCCCCAGACACTCAACACTCTGGATTTTCACTTCATGTTTTATTTATGGGACAGAATTAATATGCAGATTCACAAAAACTTAAAAACTCATAATTATTCATAAAGGGCTTTAAGGTTATTTAGTACATTTTTATGAAACTTAGAGTGTGTGAGAACATACACTCAAAAGTTGTTGGAAGTCGACTGAGGTTAAGTCCTAGTATGAAGTATAATCTGAAAGTGATAAAAATCTTTGAATGAAAGTATTTGTCATTATTCATAATCTATATATAACTGAAGTAATGGACATCAATACTCTTGTAAATATATTCAAGACTGGCCTGGCAAGAGAGAAGATTTGCATATTTCAGGCAAACAATCAATGCTGGAAGAAAGGTCTAGTTAGGAATCTTTGATCACCAAGCAAATGTAAGAGAGGACAAAGATTTTTCTTATTTGGGGATCATTTGTATGGTTCTATATGCATTTACAAATATGCTCAAGCCTAGGAAAAATTAACACCAATTGGAAACGGATATGTTTGATTTCTTCTGGAGTAAGCAGAAAGAATGGAATGGTCACCACTGATGAAGGAGATCGCTACAGGCTTATGGAAGTGGCTGGAGAGCAAAGGGCAACTGTGAACAGCTGTGAAAACGCGGTCTCTGTAAGCCTTCCTTACCTGGTGGTGATTTAGGCTCTCTCAACAGCCCCAAATTAAGAACATTTTGATAGGAAAGTCACCTTGCTGAACAAACTCTGGGGAGTGTGGTCCAAAACCACTGATAAAGAGAAATGTATGTTCTTGGGATGGTCCCACTGGAGATATCTGGAAATGTTAGACAATCAAATGCAGAGAATAAAAAGTCCATTGGTGTTTAGGAAATTCTATACAATGGAGGAGGCCAGGAAGAGGGACTTGAAGGTACATCACCTTTGGAACCCAGATTTAGAATTAAGTCACCACTGTGACACTCACCATCTGGGTGACCTTGGGCTCTGAGTCTTGATTGACTCATCTGTGGAGAGAGAGAGAGAGAGAGAGAGAGAGAGAGAGATGTTGATCTACCTTTAAATAGCTGTGAGATAAAATGAGATAATGGGTATAAAATACCTCATCCAGCGCCTGGCACATAGTAGACACTGAAGAGATGTCAGCTTTTTTTTTTTTTTTATCATGTCATGTTACTTTGCTATTATTTGCTATTATCCTTATTGCTTTATTAATATTTTAGCTTTAAGTGCACCTATATGCTCTCACATAAAAATGTTGATCTACAAACACTTCACTATGATCTTTGCATTAAATGCAGTGGTAGCTAAATGGGATAGGTGCTAATCTATATTATCACCTAGTTATTTCCAGTTCCATTGGTGGGGCAGCTTTACCCAGGACTTTCCCCCACATGGCATACAACTGCAGAAACCTATTTTTCAAATGACTCGATAAAAACACTGGTAAATACTTAAGTCTGTAAAGCAGTCATAACCTGCAGAGATGGCAGTTTGAGCAATGGGCTCAACCGATTTCATGAGAGCAAAATATTTGAATAAACACTCAGATATCTCAATTGTTCATGGAATGAGGAGAAATTTCCTGTATCTGGTTTTTGCCCTATTTCCCTTACTTCTGCTTCCTAACTAGAAATGATATCTAATGAAGAAATTTGAGAAGTTCTGAAGCTTAAGCTAAATATGTACCATAATATTACTTCATGGAGAGGAAAACAGATGAATTTTTATGGCTATATATGATTAACTTACACTGTATTAAAAAATATATATGCATATGTATGTATATGTATGTAGTATACATATATATGTATATATGTATATACATATATATGTATATATGTATATACATATATACTATATGAATATAGTCTCATATATATACACAGTCAACTTTTTTAACTTTGGAGGCTAGTGCCATCTTAGTTTTAGGGAATTGCCCCCATTAAACTGTGAGAAATTGACAAATAGACAAATGAATTCAACACCGGCGTTCCTAATTCTGAGCTATGGCACCATGAGTTTAACCCCAGTATTTGAAAACGAAAAATCCTTCTGTCTCTTCTCTACTGTCTCTCAGAAGAACTCATTGATGAACGCCCTTGAAAAATCACCCCTTCCATACCTCCTGTCTATGAAACTCGTAACTCTTCTCCTGGCTTCCTAAGGGCCCCTTCTGGTTTTCTCACTGGCTTACCTTTCCCTTCAACTACCAAATGCTTTTCTTTCCGACATGGTAGTGTAGCTGGTGGTACCAGGTTTCCTGGTCTTCTAGAGTTAAAACCAGAGTATCATCTTGGAGCCATACACAGACAGCTCCTTGGACATAGGTCTCCTACCTTCCTTCTTTCCCTCACCTCTATCTTGCTGCCCTAACACAGACTCTCATCGTCTTGCCAACAATCCCCGGCAGTGGGGGCGGGGGTCCTCTGATCCCAGCTGTTGCCTGCGGTGGCTTTTAGGTCCCCTAATTTCACATACCACCTCCACCAGGAACCCACCCAGCTTAAGTGTCTGGTTTTCAACCTACCTTCACATCCAGCTGGCCGTCTCATCTCTTTGTCATGATGTGTTCTAATTTGTAGGTTATAACTATAGCTTTTTGTATTTTCCATAAAAGCCAGCATGATGCTGGGTAAGAGGCAGGTTTGGACATGAAATGTCCATCTGAAGATCATAGAAAATGTTTTATAAAAGTAATGTTTAATGTCACAACTTCTATCTGAGTCCATTTTCCTTGAGAAAGATGCAAACATAAAAAGAAAGACCAAAGGTCTCTTTAATCATCATTCCTGATCCAGGTCTCCCTGCCAAGGTTACCACTTGCATAGCTGTATGAGTGGTGCGGTTGGGAGCTGAGTTTCCTTCCCACCTTCCTCCAGCCATTTGCACATGTACATCTAACACACAGACTTTTGGTGCAGCTGATGGGGAAAAGTGTTTCCTCTTTCTACTCAAGTTAAACACTGTTGAGGTGATGGATTTCACGGCTTGAGCAACTTCCTGCCTGAAATTTGCTAAACTGTTGCTCACGTGTCTGTGTCCCCTGTGACCTTCCCTCTGGCTTTGCTGCTAATACAACACACATCCTGGCAGAAGGTCTTATGATGTTCAGAACATTGGAGAAATACATAGAACATTATAGAAAATGACAAAGCGAGGTTTGTTGTTTGGAGGGTTGGTTTCTCCAATGCAGATGCCATCACGGCCCAAGCCATAAAGCTCCAAGAGTACCTCTGTGAAGGCCAGATTGACTGCGGCCTTGCCACAGCCTCCCCCGCAACATATTGTGAGAAGTGGCCAAATAAGCTCGTGTTCGAGGGAAATGGCTTGTGCCCTGATGAGGTGCTCAATAATGCCGTGGTTGGAACCAGAGCTCTGAAACCCAGAATCGGCTGGCCTCTCTAACCAACAGCAGGGTCTTGGAATTTAATATACTTTCAAGTGAGTTTTAGTATGTGTGACATTTTTTAACTAAACACGAAGTTCAGAGGAATGTCAGTTTGATGAGACAGTTCTCAAGATGTGCTGTCGTGTCTTCATGAGATCCTGATTTAAGAAGTAACGCAGTAGCTATCACTCCACTTAGGGAGGTGAATTCCTCCATTTCCTTTGGAAGCATAGTCATTAGTAAATGTAGTTAAATGGAGGAGATCCCTACCCCCCAACTGTCCAAACTCAAAGAGGACCCTACACCATTGGTTAAACTAAGTATAATAATTACCCAGTACTTTTCCTATCAAAGGTGGTCAAGTTCCTTTGAGGGCCCCAGAGTTTCAAAATCCCCAAGGGAAGGAGGTTCAGTGATAATATCATTCCCCTGAAAGTGTTGGGTTTCTGTTTATTTTCAACACAAGCAGCTGGTAAGTAAATTTATCCTCGGAAGGAGTGATCCTTTTAATGGTTCTATTTCGCCTGGGAAAAAAGTAACTCCTTTCCCCTCAGCCTCAGCTTCCCATTCCCCATTCCAGCTGACAGACTGGGAAGAGTTCTCACCTGCATCGTCAAGTCTGGTTCATGAATAGGGGCTGCCGGGATTGAGAGGGAATCTGGGGCCAACCTGAGGCTCAGAGGAAACAGTGCTGTGATTGCTCAGTGATGCCTGGGGCCTTGATGGGTGAAGTCACTAAAGAAAGGGCTGGAAGGAGGGATCCTTTATATTAGCCATCGCTGCTGTGACCATGAGATTCTTTTAGCCCACAAATTTTGGCATCCTTGAGCCGTTCTTCTTTTTGGATGACAGTGATCCTGTCCTTTTTGAATTTCTCTGGAAGGGACCTCTTGACAAGTGAGGAATCTGAAGATGTTAAGCACTGCGGTGATCATTAGAGAAATGGCAGAACCAAGAGAAAGAAGTTGTATTCAGGGCAACTGGGAACAAAGCTCTCTTCCGTTTAGTGGAAATGGTAGGGCCTGCCCTTTCTATGCTGTCAGGCCTCAGCTATTCTTAGGAAAACTCCTTTAAACTCCCTGTGTGTACTAAGTGAACCTATACCTAGCATTAACACAAATATCACTCCAAAGATGGACAGTAAAGAAATCACACAGTCTAGGGGCTAGAAAGGACTTTCTGAGACCCATAAAGACCTTTGGAACAAGATGCCTGGGCCAAGGCCTGGTGCTCTGAGTTTACAAATTCCCCCAAGCAGGACCAACCACATAATTTATGAGGCCCAGGGCAAGATGAGAATTTGGATCCCCTTGCTAATGTTAAATAATGTTAAAACATTATTAAGAATTTGAAGACCTTAACTGCAGATCATTACACCAAGCAGAAGGTCCTTCAAAGAGGAAGCTGTTTCCTTCCCAGAGGTTATTTTGATGCGCAGTGAAGTGTTAGAATCCTGAACTAAAGTCTCAGCCAGAAAGACAGAGGGGCGATGGCTCAGTTCTTCCATCCATCCCAAGTCGTGGTGTTAGGGAGGGGAGAGGGAAGTGTTGAGCCAATTCCCTACCCCCTCAGACATGTGCTGTAGGCCTGAAGTCCCCAGCCCCACCCAGCGCCCTGTAAGAACTCCACACCCACTTACACAGTCTCGGAAATCTCACCTCTCCCCTAAATATCCCTAAGTTGGTGACATGGAAAACTCGTGGCCCTTTCCATGAACTCCTCCCTGCTTCCTGACTCACTCAGTGATCTCACCAAATACCAGCATAAATAAAGCTTGTAGTTCTGAGGACCACTAATTACACACCAGTCCCCAAGGCACGCGTGGTGGACTACTGGGTCTGGCTGCCACCACTGAAACCATTCACCATCCATCCTAGGCTCAGTGCTGTGCAAGGTTTGGAATTCAAGGCTCCACATCCATGAAGAGACCCCCTGTGATAACCATATCAGTTACGCACAAGTAAGGGTCTTCCTTTATAGAAGCAGTGAGCACAGACTTGTAAGACACCCAGTGGTTCTCTTATTATTCAACCATGTCTGACTTTTATTCCTCATTGCTTTAATACTTGTTTTTTATTTATTTTATTTTATTTTATTTTAAGCATAAAGCTCAGATTTGATCATTACCCTGCTAGAGAATCATTACCGTAGAGAATAGTCTCCTCCTTAGTCTGGCATCTCAGATCTCATGCAGCGGATACCTTATGGAATGACACAGACAATAAACACATAAACCACAAAACAATTGCAAATTGTGATTTGAGCTATTAAAAAACCCCAGTGTGCCATGGGAATAATGAGAAGAGGCAAGCAGTTGCTCTAGATACTGTGGGCAGAGGTGACCTCTTTGAGGAAGCCCATCAGTCCATGTTTTTTGGCTTGCAAGTGACAAAAACTAACTCGAATCAGTAAAAGGATGGAAGGAAGGAAAGGAAAAAAGGAAGGCAGGCAGGTGGGTAGGCAAAGGGAAGAGAAAAGGTATGGTTGCACCTTGAGATCTTAATCAATGTCATTGGTAGGAATCTGCTTCTCTGTTTCATTCTCAGTCTCTTGCTTCCCCTTCCTTTCTACTACCACCAACCCCAAGGCTACCAAGTCCCTTCCTGTGATGCCAAAAATAGTCTTTGCAACTCCAAGTTCACATCCTACCAATTTAGCTGACCCAGTGGAAAGAGAATACCTCTTTCTCACTGTTTCCAGAAAGACTACAGAGGCTGACCCACACTAGTTAGTGGTAAGTCACATGTGAGTCACTGAACCAATCACTGTGGCCAGAGCTAGATTATATGTCTTGGAACTTCTTGAAAAGGGTTAAGCCTCTTCCTCCAAAACCTCACGATTAGGAGTAGGGCAGGTTGATCCCTCCAAAGGAAAATTTGGATTTTGCTATCAAAAAAAGTGGGGAGAAATGCCCAGAAAACATACACAACAGAGGTCCACTGCAGGAGATGACAATCTGAAACCTAATGAGAACAAACTAGCCATGTGAAGAGTTGAGTGGGAACATTCGACAATAGGAGCTGCAGGAAAAATTGACACTTGAAAAAAACTAATAGAAGGTCATTGTATCTAAAGGGTGGTGATCCAGGGCAGCAGAGACTTGAAATGAGTTTAGAGAAGTCAGCAGGGGTTAGATCATTGGAACATTCTAGGCCAAGGGCACAGAACCCATTATGACTCTACTTTTACATACTGTGTGACAAATTTCTTTGGAGATCTTTTAGCAGTCTCTTCTTGTTTTGATTTACTAAATTTCTGAGATTCCAACTACTCTGTTCCAAAAGGGAAAGATTCTTTACCTTAGAAGTGGCAAAACATCACATCATTACATTTGACTTGGAGATGTTTGATGCTCTTTAATGAACTATTTAAGAAACTGTAAGATATAAAGAATCCATCAAGTTGTTACTGTTTAGCCCAATTTAAACCTCCAATCTGGTAAATTTCCACAAACATTCTATATGTATTACAGGCTGCTGAGATTTCTCGGATTCAATCAGGACAGGAGCCTTTCATTTCCTGGGGAGATGGGAGTCTGCCTGTATTAGCTGTATTTAGAAAATTATTCAAAAACTTTGTAAGTCAGATTGAGCCAATCTGGATTTTGAACACTTGCTATGATTTTAGCATTTCATCTGTTTATTTCTTAATAGCTAGCCCGATTAGACTAAAGTCTCTTCATCTGTAATGGCATGGCTACACATTAAAATGAATGGAAGGAGACTGACTTGACAACGTGTGTGTGGCTTTTTTTTTTTTTTTTGTCACTAATCAGATCACACTTTTCTTATTAATAGAAAATGCTTATATTGAAAACAATGAGGAAAACAAGAGAGAACAAAGTTGCATGTGACTGACAGCTGCTTGCCTTGGGAGCTGGTTGTCCTGATTCAGAACTGGATACACAAATATGCCAGGCATGAGAGGGCTGAGCTAGATGACCTGGAAGTTGGCATCACTTCCTTCATATATTATTACTTGTGCCCCATCGTGTTCCCACCCCAGGGCCTCTGCCAGTTTCTGTTCAGAAAGGGCAGAAGCCTCACGATTAGCTATTAAGAGTTTGGGTTGTTTTTTTTTTTTCCTTCACTAGAGATTGATTTGGGTTTTGCCGTTGTTAAATTTAATGTAACAGATGTTCTGGCATTTTTTCACATAATACCACCTTGAGTCTCATGTGATCCTTAAAACCCTACACAGTTTCTGTCGGTCCCTCTGAAATAATTTCCTCCTTCTTTGGAATTTTATCTTCAAGGAGGCCTTTTTCTCACTCTTCATAATGGTGTATTAAAATGAGAGCTACGTAGAAAAGGAACTGTTGGCTCATATGTTTTATAACTTTGGAATTAATTGCTGTTGAAAGATAATTACCCCAATGCTGGAGTCAGAGAGTCTGCACATCTACTGAGAAAGAATATAAACATTCCTTTTGATTTTCCCACTTCTGCCCCCAATTTATAAGCAAGAATCTGTAATGATAGGAGATTCACTTAGGAATATTCTAGAGACCAGTTGCAGGCCTGGTTTCAATCGAATGTGCTTGAGCCACTGTCAAATGTCTAAAACACTCTGTGTTCTTCTGGATGAGTGAAACTGAGAAGCTCTTATTTAAGAATCCTTTAATTATTAGACTTGAGATTCTGGCCTCAGTAGTCCCCCAGAAAAAAAAAAAGACCACCTGGTGTTAGATGCACATTCAAGAACAAGATATATCCAAAGTCAGCATAGTGGTTGACCGTCAGGCCTGACATCCCCCAAAGCCACCTAGATGGTTATTGACAGGCTACTGCCATCTTTCTTGGGAGCTCATGGTTCGTTCTCCTGGCTCTTTGTCCTCACGGGCAAGGTGAGGGCCCCTTGCTGTGTTTGCTGTCCTGTCACCAAAGAGAACAGTACAACGAAAGTATCCTGCAATGTGCTAAAAGCCTGTGCAAAGAATGGTTAAACAAAGATTAAGTTGCCTTTGAAGCTGACCTGGCCCTCTCTGCTAATGGTGTGAAGAGCTGATTGATCCGTAAGGATCAAATGGATGATCCTTAAGGACCAATTTCCTCCTCATCTGGTCATTATTCGGCACAAAGATTCAAGGGCCACACGTTAAATTTCAAACTCATTGTTCAGCTATCCAATGAGCCTACCTCATACTGTTCCCACCTGTGCCCTTCAGGATGCCCCTCAGACACAATGTCCTGGGCAGGAGCCCAGACATCCTCTTCCTGCCTCCGCTGATACTCCCTGCAAAGTCCCTAATGGCGGCTCTCTTTACCTTTGGCATTTATTGTTCACACCTTTTTTGTGTTATGTTATGTTATGTTATGTTATGTTAGTCACCATCATTAGTTTTTGATGTAGTTTTCCAAGATTCATTGATACATATATTACCCAGTGCTTCTTGCAATACGTGCCCTCCTCAATAACCCACCACCAAGTTCACCCATCCCCTGACCCCCTCCCCCTCTAAAACCCTCAGTTTGTTTCTCAGAGTCCACCGTCTCTCATGATTCATCTCCCCCTCGGATTCCCCGCCCCCTTCACTTTTCCTTTCTTTCTCCTAATGTCCTCCATGTTATTCCTTATGTTCCATTAGTAAGTGAAACCATGTGGTAATTGTCTTTCTGTGCTTATTTCACTCAGCATAACCTCCTCCAGTTCCATCCATGTGGATGCAAAAGTTGGGTATTCATCCTTTCTGATGGAGGCAAAATACTCCATTGTATATATGGACCACATTTTCCTTATCCATTCATCTGTTAAAGGGCATCTCGCTCTTTCCACAGTTTGACTATTGTGGACATTGCTGCTATGAATTCTGGGGGGTACATATGGCCCTTCTTTTCACTACATCTGTATCTTTAGGGTAAATACCTAGTAGTGCAATTACCAGGTCATAGGGTAGCCTTATTTTTAATTTTTTGAGGAACCTCCACCCTGTTTCCAAAGTAGTTGCACCAACTTGCATTCCCACCAACAGTGTAAGAGGTTTCCCCTTTCTCCACATCCTCTTCAAAACTTGTTGTTTCTTGCCTTGTCAATTTTTGCCATTCTAACTGGTGTAAAGTGGTATCTCAATGTGGTTTTGATTTGAATTTCCCTGATGGCTAATGATGATAAATATTTTTTCATTGTTCACACCATTTTGTAGGTAGTGTCTCTATGTTAAGATTCTTTGGCTTTCAAGTGACCAGAAATGGAAACCAAACTGACTTAGGCCAAAAATAAATAAATAAGTAAATAAATAATTGTTTGTTCTGGTAACTGAACAGATTCCAGGAGGGCATTTCAGACAAGTCTTGATCCGGGGTTCAAATGTCGTACCCAAGATCCAGTTTTCTTCTCTCCATTTCTGTTCCATATCTTCAGTGTCAATTTCATTCTGTGGCCTCAACTGGGCATAAGGCTACTGCCAGCATCTCCCAGGACTCTGTCCTTCCAGCTTCCAGTGCAGTGGGAGATAGGAAGACCTTGGTTCCCCACTTCTAGTCAAATCTCATAGCCCACGAACAGGGCAGTGTGGGAAGCAGAATGACTTCTGTTCAGACTTTGAGTAGGGGTGGAGTCAGAACTCCCAGGAGCACTAGGACTGAAGGGCAGGGGAGGAGTGACTTCATGGAAAAAGGGAGAATGGATACTGTTAGCAGAGACCCAAATGTATGCTAAAGGCTTGTCTCTCTAGTCAGTGAGAAGCTACCTTGAGGACAGAAATCTCAGCTCCTACTCTGCGCCTTCCCCAGGGCTGAGCCCCATATGGTACATTTAAGAGGGGCCTCATGAGTGCACCAAGTGATTGATAACTACTCACATACACTTTTTTGAGTAATATCACCAGAGTCAGAAATAATAAACATTTCTTAAACCATAGCTGTTCAAACCTTTGCCTTGATGACCTTTTCCTTTGGGCTGCCAGAGGCCATCCAGCCCACAGCGGTTGTGACTGTAGACATGGGCTCTGTTTAGTCGTGTTTTAACAGGTGCCAAAGCAGATGGCCTGGCAGGATGCTGGCTGTTCCCCGGATGAAGTCTCATTTTACTACATGAACTTTCTGTGTCTCTGAGAATGGACTTTGTCTAGCTTCCAATTGCCTTTTGATTGCCGGTGATGCTGGCAGAGATCATGATCTCGATTTTGGGAGAAGGATGTGTTTCTCCTTCTGTCATGAAAACCGGTTAGGAAGGGCCGGGGTGCAGTGGAGGAGGTACTTTACCTGGGATTCTAAATGATAGAACAATACCATTTATTTCTTCTTTAATAAAATATATCTGGACCAGGAAAAGAAATAGGTGTTAGGGAAATAGAGGTGAACAAAGAGAGAGGTGGCCCCTGACCCTTGGACTTTGGATTGCAGGAAAACACAGCAATCACGTTACCTGTGACCTGCATGCTGTGCTTCCCTTTCCCCACTCTTCCTAAGTTCACGGTGATACGCGAGTACTTTATTTGATTCACTGGGATGTCTTCTTCTGCTAGGCTGTTCATAAGTCCCTATTTGTGCAGTCTTGTATGCTTCCTTGGAGCAAATTGCTTACCTCTGTTACAGTGCTTCAGAAATATTGGAAATATTTGTTTTGAAAGAAAAATGAATGAATGAATGTCTTATTTTAGCTAAATCATGAACCTATCATCCTTAGCCGCAACACACACCTGAGCGGAAGTCCACAGAATTGTTTTTCTTTCATTATTGACATCAAGATAATAAAAGCTTATTTAACCTTCTCTAAGTGCTGATTCTTATATTCAAGATGGTCAGTCCCAAACATTTATATTATTAGAGTCTGTAGGAAAGGGCCTATAATTCTCTATCTCTAGGGTTTTAAAAAAATCTACTTTAGAGGGAGGCAGGAAGAACAGATTTTATTCTGTTCATTGCACCAAACTTGTGTAGGTTCTTAGTAAATGCCAGCCACTGCTCTAGGACTGGAGATAGAGGGAACATGACCAAGGCCCCATTGTCAGAAGCTTACAATTTGGAGCACCTGTGCATGAGAAGAGTCAGTACATAGCGGTGGGCAGTGTTAGTTTCATAGGACAGTGGTAACCAAGGACCAAAAACTTTGTGACTTTATCTCTTCACCATCCTGGAGGCCAGATGTCTGAAATCAAGACATCAGCAGGGTTATTCCCTTGAGAACCTCTGAAGCAGGATCTGTCCCACACTCTCTTCTAGTCTCTTCTGGCCACCAGCAACCGTTGATGGTCCTTGGCTGCTCAGCATATCATTCTAATCTTGGCCTCTGTCTTCACACGGCTTCCCTTCCGAATCTCTGCATCTCTGATCTCCAGCCCCTTCCTTCATGACACCGGTCATTGGATTAAAGGCCCACCCCCAATCCAGGAAGGTTTCATTGTAAGATCGTTCACTGAATTACATTGACAAAGACCCTATTTTCAAAGAAGGTCACATTCGCAGAGACCTGGGTTAAGATTTGGACATATCTTTTGGAGGGACAAAATTCAATTCTTTTCAAGGAATCATGCTGAAAGTTATCACACATCCCCCAATGTCGATCCTTTGTCCAATGGCCCTATGCCTGTTTTCTGACATGATGTCTTTCCTGGCCTCCTTCCTTCCCTGGCCTGATGCTCAGACTTTCTCCACCTCACACACACCAGTCACGCTGGCTCTGGGTCATGATGCCCCGATCTAGCCAGGTTCACACAGAAGGGAGAGACCCCAGTGACCCAACACCAGCAGTCACTGAAAGAATGCCTATTAAAACTTTGCCAAATGAGTGAGTGAAATAAAATTTCCATCGGCAGAAATCACTTTGAGCTGTTAACCAAAGTGAAATGCTGTGGCTTCAGAGAGAAATAACTCAAGACATTTTAGCAGAGAATGACTAGTTTCTGATGGATTATTTGACACCACACTACATTTATAGGTCAAAAAAGAACAGGCCGAATCTAGAGAATTATCCACAGGTGAGAAGTAGGAAGAGGGCTGTGATCAAATTTCTGAGGCTGACCAAGACTTGAGACGGAGATGTCAGATAAATTAGGCACCCACATCAGCTTTGGACCTCTCACCTAATTTAGAGAAGTGATATTCACAAACATTGTCAATATTTCCGAGTTTACAATCACACCTTTGACTGTTGACTTAAAGCATCTAGTTTGGTTCAGGCTACTGGTGATGTTTACACTTTGGAATCTATTATGCATAGAAAAATTAGGGATTATCTTTGACCTGGGTACCACATATTCTTATGCAAAACTAAGTAGGGTTATTTATTCATTTAATCAATTCCATATGTTTGCTATCATCATCACCATGTAGAGCAGATCTGATTTCTGCTGAGGTCAAACCAACATCGTCCTGTGCGTGGGGATGGTAGGTCTGATTGTGAACATGGATAGACTGGTTGGCATTCACATAGCGTTCAGCCTTCCTGACTTTTGTCACACAATGGCATCATTTTTTTCCTGAGAGGTCATCTGCATTCAAAGACAGAATCATGAGAAATTTTCTTCCTTGTGAAAGTGAAATTTAGGGCCTGATATGTGAGAAAAATTTGACTTTGCATTTCCTTTTAGCTCAACGTGGGGTATGTGAACGATGACAAAAAACTGGTAAGTATTGCAACAGGTGAAAAGTGTCCCAGAGATTACACTTAATTCTACAATATCACTCACACAAACCTCAGTGCTGACCATACTCCAGGCAGTGAACTAGGCTCTAGTGATGCAAAGATAAATTGTTTACCCGTTTAGCCCAAAGGGAGTTCTGAGACAGACACATAGACAAACACACACACACAGGATGTGTGCACAGTATGCGGTACTTTTAAATTTTTTTTAAATTATTATTGTTTTTTTATTTGACAGACGGAGATCACAAGCAGACAGAGAGGCAGGCAGAGAGAGAGGGAAGCAGGCTCCCGGCTGAGCAGAGAGCCTGATGTGGGGCTCGATCCCAGGACCCTGGGATCATGACCTGAGCCGGAGGCAGAGGCTTTAACGCACTGAGCCACCCAGGTGCCCCAGTATGCGGTACTTTTAAGGGCTGAGGGGATTTGCATGAAGAGTCATTGATTCTGTGGGGTTGAGGCCAGAAGAGAGCTGAGGGAGAAAACAAGGCAAACTTCAGGTTTTTTGAAGTCAGTTTCCTGGGTCATGAAAGTGGAAATATTCCACACAGAGGGAACCGCACAAGCAAGGCAAAAAGGCATGGGAGTGCGTGGTGTTCTCAGGTGTCACTGAGCTGCGTGTCTGGAATGTGGGGGGAGTAGGATAAGACTGGGTGAGGGGCTGGAGGGTGACTTGATAAAGAACCAGACAGGGGAGGGGTACCTGGGTGGCTCAGTGGATTAAAGCCTCTGCCTTTGGCTCAGGTCATGATCTCAGGGTCCTGGGATGGAGCCTCGCATTGGGCTCTCTGCTCAGCGGGGAGCCTGCTTCCTCCTCTTTCTCTGCCTGCCTCTCTGCCTAATTGTGATCTCAATCTGTCAAATAAATAAATAAAATCTTTTAAAAAAAAAACAAACAAAAAAGAACCAGAGAGGGGAAGTAATGGGTTGTGAAGGGCTCTTTACGAAAATCTATGGATTTCCAGCTCTTTCCCGCATGGAGATGGAGAACCAGGAGAGACTTCAGAACAGAAATATAATAGGATCAGGACAGTATGTTAGAAAGATGACTCCAGGGGCGTCTAAGTGGCTCAGTTGGTTAAAGATCTGACTCTTGATTTGGGCTCAGGTCATGATCGCAGGGTTGATTAGGGAGAGGCTGGGAATGAGGGATCCTACTCCGTCCTCCAGGTGTTTGGGAAGTACGTGGGTAAAGACTGGGGTAGAGATGGAGACATGTTGGGTTTAAACCTGGGGCAAGATGAAGTTCGCCAGCCTGAGGAGACTCAGGACGCCATGCCCAGCAAGCAGGGACACACAGCTCTGGGACTCAGCAGGAACAGGCTCTGCCAGCTTCACCAGGGTCTCCTTGACTTCCATTCCACCCATTCACCCAATATTTGTCTGGCATCCAGTATGTGCCAGGCAGTCTGCTAGGCATGGGGGTTCCAAGATGAATAAGGAATGAGGTCCCCGAAGCCTAAAGGAAATCCAGAAATTAAGAAAGTAGTTTCTCTCTAGTGATTAGAGCCTAGCAAGTTTATCTTGAGATACCACTTTCTAACTATTCAGATAGTTTTTTTTTTTTTTTAATTTTCCAAATGGCATTACCCTAACGCTCCCAGCTCTACCTGACCTGCGCGCCCATTCATCATCAGCTGCGTCTCATACCAGCAGAGCCTCTACCCCATACCCACCGTCTTCCTGCCTGCTCGGCACTCTGGGTACATTCTTGTGCGTTTGGGAAATTCTCAGCTTGAGGGACCTGTTTCCTAAGCAGACACCAGACACTTCACCACCATCTTACTTTGATTCCCCCTGCAGATAGTCGAGCCTGGGTCTGGCCTCCCCCAGCGCCCGAAGCTGAGCACTGAGGCCAGATGCCTACACATCCTTGTCGCTGGTGAGAGCATGGCAGCTGTGCTGGATCAAGTCCAGGGGCAAAGCTGGCACTAGAGAGGCGCAGGCATCGTGGCGCTGGTCCCCCTGCAGGTGGGTTCCTGATTCCTGAGAAGCTTCATGCTCATGGGCCTTCAGAGCTCTGGCTCCTAATGCCAAACAAATAGAAATGAGTGTCCTATGTCTGGGAACGTCTCAGTCCACTGTGGTCCATCAATATCATGGGGTCTTAAGCAGCTGTTTAATTTTGAGAACTGTGTAGAAGTATAGAAAATGTGCCTCAATGATAGCAATGTTAAATTTACTAGAACAATCGGTACACTATCTTATAACATACAAAACGTGTATCTACGTAAGGTTTTTTTTCCAAAATGAAAAATTAGCTCTCTTGAGCTAGTAGACCTGTGGAAACTGTATTTTTAATTAAAAACAACAACAGCCACAACACTTATTTAAAGACCACCCCTTCCTCCTTTAGCCTCCACAGCTGCATTGGCAGGTGCTGCCCCGCCCCCCTCACCAACAACTCAGACTGACCACCATAGTTTGCCCTAGAACCTTCAGGCCTAGTCTCCCCGGGCCCTTTTCACCTGCTTACTCATTTGTTACAGGAGCCCAGACTCCCAGGCTTCCCTTCATCTCCCAGAACCTTATCCTGGGGGTCCCGGACTTGCCCTGTGTGACGTCATCCCTCCTGCCCCTCCTCAGCAGGCCCCTCTTCTGTGAATGCCTTGGGACTCCCAGTCGGCCGTCCTCAGCACCCCTCGGCATGCTTGATGGTCTCCAACACCTGTGACGTTCCTGCTCTGACTCACCTCTCAGCCCGAGGTCGGAAATCTCCTACGTCTTCTCAAATAGGGGCTCCTTGCACAGCCTTCAGACCTGTGGCCCTTGAGCAGGTGGGTTGGTAGAAGGGGTGGGGAGGGTGGGGTAAGTTCTCTGCTGATTGCCTCTATGTTCTCAGCAGCTGAAAGTGAGAAAGGAGGGATGTGTGAAAGATTTGAAGAGAGAAGAATGTAATGAGAGGTGTGGACCTTCTCAAGCGCTCAGCCGACGTGTAGCTTTGCGCATGCGTGCACATGCGCACACGCGCACAGACGCAGGCGCACACGCAGAATTTTGCACTATTTCCGGAAGTCCTCCCAATCCTCGGTATCCGGGGATGTCTAAGGACTGAGATGAAGAGTCGCTGTCCTGGAGGAAAAAAGACCAGCCAAGATAGTTCCCATCGGGAAAGAGAAAAAAGAAGCTTCACAGGGAAACAAACAAACCATGATAAACTTAATGATGTAGGAATTGTATCATGCAACTCAAATCGGTAAAAATGAAAGTATATGAAAGGTAAAGTCTCTGATCAGGTTAAAAAAATACAGCTCTCTCTTTTTACGACACATATACCATCATTTCTCCTCCCCCGAAAACCTGTTTGTTTAAAAACAAAAATAGAGGGGCGCCTGGGTGGCTCAGTAGGTTAAGCCTCTGCCTTAGGCTCAGGTCATGATCTCAGGGTCCTGGGATCGAGCCCCGCATCGGGCTCTCTGCTCAGCGGGGAGCCTGCTTCCCCCTCCCTCTGCCTGCCTCTCTGCCTGCTTGTGATCTCTCTCTCTCTCTGTGAAATAAATAAATAAAATCTTTTATAAATAAATAAATAAAAACAAAAATAGAAGCAAAAATGTAGTGAGCAAATATAAACTGTAAAAAAGCAGGGAAAAAATTTTAGTATCAACGTACAGTTCAAACAAAACAAGTTAAACAAGGATTATTCCATGTCACAATCCTCATACATCTTCTGAATTCCATTTCTTTCCCCCTCAAAATAGGCATCCTTTTTTAGGTAAATAAGAAAAATAATATTTAAAGTCTTCGTATTTTGCAAAATACCTTCATGATTTGTTTAAAGCTACAACACACAGTAAAGCTATACCAGTTGTGTACCTTTAAATGTTAAATAATTAAAATATAGAGAACATAACATATTAAAAATAAAATAAGTCAACATACTAATTCTTGAATTAGATATTTTTAATGTGCCACCTTTTTTTTTCCCAGATAAAGGAAAACTTGAGGTGAAGAAGCTAGATGAAGTAAAAGGCATAGATGGTATATTTCGTCTGTTTAAAGAGTTGAATAGGAACCTAAAAAAAAAAAAAATCTTTCCTGTATAGTTCCAGTTTTAGTACAGGAGCTGCCCAAGTGAGTACTTGATATACCACTCTTGGTCCTTGTCTGAAAAAACACATCAAAAACTAATAATAGAGTATTTAAGTAATAAATTAAAGTTGAATCTACAGCCGTAAATCTAGTACCTTAAACACAGAAACAGAACAATAAAATTTATTTTAAAATACACGCTTTTATGCATAGAAGGTGTGCTAGGAAAATATGTAACAAGATGTTAATACGCATGATCTCTGAGTGATGTGATTACTTGAGGAAGCATTATCTTTCTTTTTTTAAATTTTCCTTATTTGTCAAGTCTTTTTAACAAATTTTAGGTTACTTTTATGATCAGAAATAAAAACTAGGTTTCAACAGTTAGAGGACATTCCTTAATATTCCTCCTCTCCCTTCAAGAGCCCTCAGCACCAACTTTTTCTTTCAGCACCAGGACTCATGTGAAAGTCGTATGGAAATTTCTGCCAACACACCTGCACTGGAGGGCTTAAGTTGTTTTCCAGTTTATTTTTCTCTTTGTGGCATGCCCAGTTGTATTTGGAAAATTCTTCCCTTTCTTCTCATGCGGAATTTACTAAAAGATGCCAATTTCATGGGACTGCTCTCTCTTTCTATATCCCAGGCAGAATTTTTCAAAACTGTAAACAGCTCACCAAAAGATGAACCCCGCTTTTGAATCATCAGGCGGCATGCAGGTGGACGCTGAGTTCCAAGCCTAGGGAAAATTCTCGTGGGTGAAGGAGTTCTGCAGGATATCATATGGCATAACCAATAGTGTAAGAAAATTCCAGAGACTGAAGAAATGGTAAGGAGAGGAAAGAACTGAGAATTCTCCTCCTCATACTTGGCTCCATTGTGGCCAGTCTTTATCAGAAGAAAAGAACAGGTGCAGGGGGAGTGGCCCCTCAGAATATGCTGGTTGTAGTCAACATCTTTTCACCCAGCACCAGTGAAAGGAACTGGATGCAGGGCGAATTCAAAAGCAGGAAGAAAATAACATGATAGAGTATTTCTCAAAAGATTTCAGAACAAAGGTCCTCCCTTCTCGCTCCTCCCAAGCAGGAACCATCAATTATAGGTGGACATTCAGAAAGTAATCACTTCTTAATTCAAATTAATTTTTACCAAGTTGGCCACGACAATCTCGGGGTATTCGGTATTGAACTACAACTGATTGCAGCTAAAAGGTACAAAGAAAGGTTTCATACTTCCTAATAAAGAGTTGGCATGCCTGCACTACCTTGCAGTTTCAAAGGCAACTTTACATGTAGGTAGATCCTGGAAGATGTGGCAGAACTTGATCGACAAAACCATCAAGTGTACTTGATATGTAACTACAGGTGCACAGGTACTAAACTGTGTTTCCTTCGCTTCTCGTGCGACATTTGTTGCATCATTGCCAGTTGTAACCAATTCAGCTAAATAGTTCAGTGGTTGTTTCCAACTTTCTCAAACACAAGGGTGCTGTTTTTTAAACTCCAAAAACCTTCTTCTGTATAATATTGTGTAGTTGTAATTTTCCTACAAGTTCTTTGAAAAGGAATACAAGAGTAAAAGCTACTCTGAGTTTGATAATTATTTGAAATTCAGTACAAGCACATCTTTAGCTATTTCAAAGAGAATTGCATTTGTCCAATACATAGTGATGTGGGGGTCTATAGACAGTGCTCTTAGCCAGTGTGGATTCGTGGACCCCTTGTGGTATTCCTGTGGCCCTGCAAAAGTCTGCGGCCTCTGAGAAACTCTGGGCAGCTGAATCCTTGTGTTAGTTATTAGTGCTACATCTCCAAAATATCTACTTCTTTCCTGGGTAGAGGGGAGGACTGACCCTTTGAGTTACCTAGAGCCCTACGACTTGCCTTGGCCAATCAGATGTGAATGTGAGGAGACCTGTGTAGCTTCCTGGCCAAAGACTTTAAGAGCCAGTATGCTGCCTCCACCGCTCTCCCCCACCACCCCCGTCGCTACTTCTTCTGACACTTACTAGCAAGGTTGTGGATGGTAAAGTGTCCATCAACCAGGCTCTGACAGAGGACATGGAGGAAAGCCTCCAGCCATGGTGGCAAAACTAACATAATTATGGAGACTTAGGTAGAAATATACCTGTTTGTTGGTTTATTTTAAGTCACTGAGATGCTAAAACTGTTTGTTACCGCAGCATACCCCGGTTGACCCTGGCTTGTGCTCCTTTACGATGGTTAGTTATTTGTTCTTTATGGATCGCTCCTCTAATCCAGTATCTCAACCACTGATTGCAAAGTCGTAGTCTTGCCCAGTTAGCTTGAGATCTTCCTGGTAACCTTCTATGGGCTCACAGAAGACCCCCAAATGTATTTCCAGACCCCGATCTACCATCTCCTACATATGGTTCAGGAACTTTTCTTTTTTTCCTTAGAAACCTTCCACCTGAGCCAGAAGCGTATTTCAGCTGGCAACTTAAGGACATTTTTCCAGTGGACAGAAAGGACCTGGGGAGGAAATAATTCACAACAATAATAAAACCTGCTAGACAGAATATCGAGGCCAGAGGGAAGAAGAGAATGCTCTGACAGCTGAGACGGGACTCAGGCAAGGTGGAGGAGAGTAGCTTGCTCTGCAATCAAGTTTTATGAGGAAGGATCTGAGTAACACCAGCCCTTCAAGTTCAATGGCCTCCGGGCTTCTCAGAATTTCTCCAGGCTGTTCCCTTTCACCCTTTACTCCCATTTTCCACTTGGTTAAAACCTCCAGATCTATCCTGGCAGGCCTGACATTTTCTCCCCATTCACTTAGTAATGACATTAGCATTTCTAAAGCCCACTTTTACTTAAGACACTTCTAATACTATTCACAACAGACTGGGGAGGGGCATGTTTCTTCCCACAAAGAAGCGCAATAGCTGTCCACCCAGCACCACACAGTAGAATCTCCCAGGCAACTTTGGAAAACATCAATGCTTACATTCCACCTGAAATCAATTAGACCACATTCTCTAGGGGCACAATTTTCCGGAAAAAAAAAAAAAAAAGTGAAATTGATTTTTTTAGTTGTCTGTAATCTTGGAAAATAATTGACATTAGCTCTATGCCTATATATCTCCCATATTTATAATATTTATAATTGAAGTGGTAGAAAGAATTCTATTCAGTTTCTCTTGAATAAGTCATCCCAAATTCATTACCAAGTTCCTGGACTAAATCTCCCACCTTTATTTTATTTGGGTTGTTCCTTGTATTAACTAGTTCTGCACAATAAATTATCACAAACTTAGTGGTTCAAACAACATACATTTACTACTTCACAATTTCTATGGGTCAGGTATCTAGGTCCTGGGTTCAGGATCCCGAAACAATATAGTCAAGGTGTTAGTTGAGTTGTTTTCCTTTGCAGAGCTCAGAGTCTTCCTTCAAGCCCATGTATGAATGGCAGAATTCAGTTTCTTGCCACTGTAGGGTTGAAGTCCTCATTTCTTGCCAGCTTTCCTCCAGCAGTTGCTCTCAGCCCCTCCAGTCTATCACAGTGCCTTGACATTTGTTCCCCTCCCAGACCTTCCTGCAACATGTTAGGTGATTTCCTCATGGCCAAGAGAATATCTCTTTTAAGGCATTCATCTGATTAAGTCAGGCCCACCCAGGATATTCTTGCTTTTCGTTAATTCAAAATCAAGTGACGAGGAATTTTAATTACATCTGGTAATTCCCTTTGCCTCTGTTAAGAGTCCAGAGACTAGATGCAAATCACGGGTCCAGCTCACATTTGGTAGGAAGGGATTACAGATGGGCTGGCTCATTGTGGGTCATCTTAGCATGTGTATGCCACATTACTTTTGGAAATCACTATAACTTTCTTAATACTGTGATGGCTCAGTCTAGTCCCTGCCATCATCATCATCATCATCATCTTCATCTTCATCTCTGTCCAAATAATCCTCTGACTGATGGAGAACTATAAAGTACTATAAAGACAGATTAGCTTCTCCTTCCTGTCCCTGGTCTGGTTCCTAGTCCCTACCTATTGCCTTGGTTTATGGTCAACAGCTGGTACGTTTCTGGCTTATTTTCAGCCTGTTCCCAATTATGACCACCACTCCCCAGTCTTCTATAAGTTCACACTGAAGGTCCATGTGCAAGAATCAAAATTGTTTCCTCCAACTAAGAAGAACTTGCTTGCCCGACGAGACCCCAACAGACTCCCACAACTCCAGTTGATGTTAGACATCACTCTAAGTTAACACAGATCCTAAAATTATATTATCTCCCAAAATAACAGAACAGTGGTAACTAGTAGGCATAGAAACTGGTAGAAATTGGCCCTGGGAAGACTATGGAAAATTAGGAAAGATCTCAGTGGTGGGTTTCAGGCACTAAACTGTAAGAAGGATATTCTTCCTGGTTTCTTTTTAGTCCAAGTTTTCCAATAAAATAAAAAGCAAAGGGGGGGAATATGGGATACTGGTTATTAATTTGACACTTAAGTAGCAATCATGAAATAGATTGCAGCCACTTCTGTGTCCAGTAAATGAGCAGGCGGAGTGAGAATAAAGATAGAGCAGTGTGATTGAGATATTAGACAGAAAGCTAAAAAAATTAACACCTGGAAGAGTTTTTTTTTTTTTTATATAAGTTTCTCCTTTCCTGAGATTCAACATTGATGTGTTTTTCTCGTTTAGGTTCACTAAGTAATGTTTATTATTAATTCAAATTCTCAATATTGAAGGGGAGATATTTCCCATATGGTTGACATGCTGCTCTGTAGGTTCATAAATTTGGAGGAGTTTTGATTAACACTGACAGGAAACCCTTTGAAAACATATGGCTGTATATACGTCATGTCATTTTTAATAAGATGACACATCCTTCTTTGCTTTTCCCTAATAAGATGAGTTCAGTTGTATTTAAGAAACATAATAATACTCTGTTGATTTTTCTTTATGGGAGAGAAAAAAAGCAAGTAAAAATAAACTATTTTGTTGCAGCAGACGCTGAAAGCATAGCAGATAGTTTGTGGGAATTAAAAAAAGAGTGCTATCTCCAAGCATTTTTTATAGATCCAATTAACATGTTGTAAACTTGGAGTGTTTTTTGACACCCCATGTTTTCTTCTTGGTGACTCTGGCCCTGCATTCCACCTGGATGGCTGAGGAAACATCTTTCTCACTTCCCACAGTCCTGGCTGATCACTGCTTTCATTCCATTTTGGCTCCAGAAATATTCTTGTCCTTGGTAGCTTATATTTTCAGACGAACAATTATCTTTGTTTCTTGGACTATTCATTTCCATTTCCTCTGAAACCCATTGCAATAAATTCATTTTGAGAATTCTGACATGAGCTATTTGAAGTATATTTTGAAATATAACAAATATGGAAAGCAAATTGGCAACTTGAAGCAAGGATCTTCAAAAAAAGTCTATGCTTTTTGACCTAATAGTTCCCTTTTTAAAAATCCACCATAAGGAAGTAATTTATATGTAAAAAAAAAAAGTAATTATCAAGGATGTTCATAATAGTATTATTTATTATAACAAAAATTCAAAAATGTAAATGCCTATAAAATGGAAAATGGTTAAATAAATTTTGAAGATCCATTATAAATCAGGCCACAGGATAATAATAATAAAAAAATCAAAGCTGAATTACTAGAGCATTCAACCCTCATACCCAGCAAAATGTACACAATTAGATTTTATAACCGGCTAAAAATTCATCAGCAGCAACTAAACAAGGGAAGAGGTATAAATTCATGTCATAAACTACTAAAGGTGGGGGCCAGAGAAGGAAACATATAAATCTGGTGTGCTGGGACCAACCATGCTCCCACCCAGTCCTTAAGAAAGAGGGTGTGGGGGCTCGTGGGTGGCTCAGTGGGTTAAGCCTCTGTCTTCGGCTCAGGTCATAATCTCAGGGTCCTGGGATCAAGCCCCACATCTCACTCTCTGCTCAGTGGAGAGCCTGCTTCCTCCTCTCTCTCTCTGCCTGTCTCTCTGCCTGCTTATGATTTCTTTCTGTCAAATAAATAAATAAAATCTTAAAAAAAGAAGAAAAGAAAGAAAAAGGGTATGTTAGGTAAATACTGAGATGTCTCATTAATACCTTCCAATTTGAAGAGAAACCTGCAGGAACGAGTAGATAGGTGACCTGGAGACAGCTTATTTCAAATTTAATCCCTTACAACCACTATGTGTCAGCAGGGGAGGGAAGGGGAGTTGGTAAGGCCTGTGTTCCCACTATGTCAGTTGGGGAAGTAAGCTAAAGTATAAGATATTGCACAGGACTGTAGAAGAAAGGGCAGAGCTAAGTTTATTCTAGCAAGTACTTCTTGCACCTCCTTATTTTACTCCTCAACACTGTTAGGCTGAGAAAAAACAAAACCAAACAAAAAACAATAACAACAACAACAACAAAAACCACAAACACAAACACACACAAAAAAAGAGTGCCCCCCAAAGGGCGCCCCCCAAAAGCTGAGAAGGTTATAAAGAGGAAATCACCCACATCATACCATGGAAAAGACAAGGTCTGGGCAACCACACAAATGTGGGCTAGAAAAGAGGATCCAAATTCTCAGCTATAACATGAATATATTCTGAGGATCTAATATAAAACATAATGAGTATTGTTGATGGCTCTGTATTATATAATCAAAATTTGCTAAGAGTAGAACTTAAATGTTCTCACCAAAGTGAGGAGGAGGAAGAGGAAAAGGAAGAAGGAGGAGAAAAAGGAAAGAAAAAGAAAAAAGAGAGAGTGAATGAAAGAAGAGAACATTGGTGAGAAATCCAGGCTGGAAGAAAAGATTGTATTCTAAGTGACTACAGGTTTCATGCCATAGAACTTAACAGAAAGTAAATAGAACACAACAGCAAAATGAGAATAATAAAACACCTAGAATAGAAAGATTGGAGTAATAAATTAAAAATTGAGAACTGGGAGTGCCTGGGTGGCTCAGTTGTTAAGCATCTGCCTTCGGCTCAGATCATGATCTCAGGTTTCTCAGATTGAGCCCCACATCAGGCTCCCTGCTCAGCAGGAAGCCTGCTTCTCCCTTTACCATTCCCCCTGCTTGTGTTCCCTCTCTCGTTGTCTCTCTCTCTGTCAAATAAATAAATAAAATCTTTTAAAAATTGAGAACTAAAACAGCAACATCAGGATAAATTAGAGTAGCAAGGAAAGGAATACATGTAAATAAAAATTAAATTGCTAGGATGAAGAAATCTGGAGATCATTACTGTGAACCTGGAGAAAAAAAAAAACAAAGACAGTAAAGCAATTAGAAAGAAAATGGAAGATAATCCAACATAAGGATAATTGGTATCCCTAAACTGATACTCCAAAAGAACAGAAGAAGTTCTTTCAAGATGTAATAGTGAAAAACAAAAGTCTTTGAAAGAGAAAAATGAGATCTGCTTATTAAAAGGGCATACTAGAGTCTAGGGAAAAAAAAAAGTTGATGGGTGAATTCACATGGAGATAAAGAAGTCCCCCAGTGGTCAAAGAGGGAAAACAAGCCACCAGCAAAAGGGAACTGTGAGGTTATAAAGTATAAATTATAATTTATAATAAATTATATAATTTTATAAATTATTAATGTCAGAAGGTGATGGAGAATTTTTACGAGAGTCTAAGGAAAAGAAAATAATTTTCTAAAATGTTAAAACAAGACAATTTATTGTTTGACTATAAAAGTCACAGGTAGATATTCTCAAACCCCGTTTCTGAAAAGAATTTCCAACAGAGGGAAACAGACAACCAAGAGATTAATTAGTTACAGAATTGAGGTGCAGAGAATCCATGGTTAAAAAGACTGGAGACAAATAATGAATCCACCTACATAGAGGTCAAAATCCAGGGTGAGAATTTAATTGCATGACACAATGTACACCTTATTCACCTGGAAAAGTTCTACAAAGCAATATAACCAATGATATCAGGAGGGTTGAAGAGACGGATGGGAAGAAATATAAAAGAACTAATTTATACCTAGATGAATAAAATGTTAATTAGAAGACCTAATGACTCCAACCACTTAATATCCTTCATAATACTCATAATACTCATTTTAAAGGAAACAATAACTCTTATGGTAGAGAAATGTTAATCTGTTATTTAATACTTATGTTGTATTCTCTTTTTTTGTTGTTGTTAAAAATAAGTAAAATTTATCTGCCATATGCTAAATCTCATATGCTATCTTAGATTGGATGACAGAATGTAAAAGATAATAGTGAAAAAACTGGTAAAATCTGAATGTTAGGTAATAGTACTGTCATAATGTTGATTTTTAAGATGTGACAAATGCACCGGGTAACATAAAATGTCAACATTAGGGGAGTTTGGGTGAGGGGCATGTGGGAACTCCCTGTGCTATTTTTGATACCTAAATCTAAAATAAATCCAATTCCAATATAAAATATTTCTTTAAAATATGCATTATATCCATGTCCTTTTATCTATATCTTCATGAAGAATGAAAGTAAGGATAGTGTTTATCAAGATTTAACATGGGCTATTTGTAAGTCCTGCAGGGTGGTTTGCTGTTTTTGTTATGTATACTTTCTGTATTGTTTAACGTTAACAATGTTAATATCACTTATATCACTTGTGATATAATATTTCATGAAAAAAAGATAAAAAACAAACATAAAACTCACAATTTTATTTTTAAAAGTGTATTTATGAAAAGAAGACTAGAAGGAACTACCTTAAATTATGACTGGTGTTTGAGTCTGAATTAGTAGCTTTTATTTACACGTTTTCAGTTTTTATAATGGTTTAAAAAATGAGTATCCATTTATAATAATTGAAAAATAAACATTACAGTTTCACTGTTATCCAATGAAGTTGGAACTGGCAGTTGGCAAGTCAACTGGAAAAGTTAATTAAAGCAGTGAATCATAAAATGTGATACATACATACCTTAAAGATTTAATTTTAACTTAAAACATATGGATGTTCATTCACTTGCCACTCTTTTGATGTTGAGCCAAGGCACTTTCTTTGTGTCGGGGTCTGCTGATCTGAGTTCCAAGCGGTCTTTCTTCAAAACCACCCATAATGCATCATCCAGAAGTTCTAGTTTTTGGTTTCTTTAAGGCAGAATGAAACATTAAAGACACGTGTAAAGCAATTTTTCTACATTTTTACTCTTCCCCCAGTCTTCTATGTGTGTTTTACATATACTTATTTGATAGCAACTTATTATAAAAACTTGTCATCACCAAATCTTTCATCAGATTATATAAATTATGTAAATAGTAAGCAGAGAATATTTGTATAAACAGTTGCTAGCGTCACTAATGTGGGAACACACATGGCTGACTCTTGGTTGTCACAACTGGTGGGAATAGTGGTGTGGAGACTTAACAGAAAGCAGCCTTAGCCACAGGCAGTAGATGTGCTGTGGGTATCAAAAGGGAGGTGTGATGGAGGAAACTGAGACCCTTCTCTCACCCAAAGAGTTGATGAAGTTGAAGAACTCTATGAGAGCTTCCATAGATAAAATAGTGGACTCTAATACAAGTCTTGTTGCCTTCAATATAGCAGGAGGAGTCTACCATCAGGATTCTTCTTGATCTTCTATTCTCTCCATATCTTACACAGAGTAGCAGTGATGCCCTCTGACAGTTCCATCAACGTAAGGTACAGGTGAATGCCAAATAGGTCATTTGAGCCTTTACCAGTTGGCCCCACTCTGTAAGCTAGTAATGGTACTTCCATTGCACAGGTGAGAAAGCTGAAGCACTAAGAAGTGCCCAAGACCTCTGGTTGCTGACTGACGGATCCAGGATTCACACCCACATCAATGTTCTGACTGCAAGTGCACTGCTGTGACCCTCTACCACAGTGGCCTTCTGTAATAGGGTTACGGACTAAATAAGGATGGGCAAATGCAAAGTACTGTCATTTACAGGGACATCTGGGTGGCTCAGTCAGTTAAGCAGCCAACTCCTGAATTGTGTAAGACTGATGAATCACAGACCTGTACCCTTGAAACAAATAATACATTATATGTTAATATTTTTAAAAAGCAGCCGACTCCTGGTTTCAGCTCAGGTCATGATCTTGGGGTCCTGGGACAGAGCCCCCGTCGGGTCCATGCTCAGCAGGGAGTCTGCCTGAGGATTCTCTCTCCCTCTCCCTCTGCTCCCTCCGCTTCCCCAGTCTCTGTATCTCTCTGTAAAATCAATAAATAAAATATTTTTAATGTCATTTACATTGTCAATGTAGACCAGCTTTGTTCCCGTAATACCTGACAACATCTCCTTATGTGAAATACTGTGAGTGCTATGCCATATACCTCCAACCTATATATTTAGAATAACTCAACACCATCCTCCCATTTGGGACTCACAGGAATCCTTTTCTCTTTAGAACTATCTACATCCTGGATGTTCTTAATTTCCCAGGCACTGTCTATGGTTCCAACTTATATGATGAGCCTGAAGATGTATAGTGAGAGTACCTGCCTCTTTGTTAAACACCATAGCACCTACTCAAGAATTTTCCTACATTTGCAGCTCTGATTGCTTCTGCATCCCAGATCTTATCTCTTTACCCTCTTACCAGCTTTTATTGATTTTTCAAAGATTTCACTCTAAATACTATCCTCCATAATATTCCTCCTTTTTTAGAGCTATGCTCCTACAAGGAGTTGCCTAAATTTGATCTTTGATCTTCATTCTTTCACTTGTCTTCTCTCATCTCCAGTATTGAAGACCACCAATGACTACCATTTTTCCAAATCTAATGCTTTTCTACTCTCCTCTTTTTTGATCTCTCAGGAGAAAACAGTTGACAACATTCACCACTTCTTCCTTCTTGAAATTCTTCCTTCTCCAGAAATCCATGGCATTGTATTTTCCAGGCTTTTCTCCCTACACTTCGCTGAGACCCCTTGGTCTCCTTCCCTGACTTTTCTTCTGCTCAGTCTCTAGATGCTGAAGGACTCAAGGCTCTGTTCTATGCTCTAAGTTGTTCTGTGCTCCAGGTCCACTGGCTTTAAAAACTGTGTCTATACTGATGGCTCTTGCATTCATTTTCCCTGTCCCTTCCTGTCCCCTGAGTTCTAGATGGATGCTGAATGTCTCCACTTGAATGTGTAACAGGCATTTTAAAAGTAACTGTACAAAATGAGCCCTTGATTACTCCCAGTCAGAATCTATTTACTACTCCATGTCTTGCCCAGTGGATAAAAGACACCTCAATTTACCAGTTGCTCAAGTAAAATACCTGGATGATATCCTTGATTTCTCTCTTTGCTTCACTTCACCCTCAAATATTAACTCATCAGCAAATTCTTTTAGTTCCATCCCCAAAATGTCAAACGAATCCCTGCCTTTCCCCACAGCCAGAACTTTGTTCATGTTCAGGTCGATATCTTCTCCCTTGGCTTGGTGTTATTAAAGCTGAAAGGCCTGGCCCAGAATTATGGGATGCCTTGACATTTGATGAAACTGGAAGGGCCTCAAATGACATAACCACAGGTTCCCCTCCCAGCTCTGCTCCCATGGACAAGATCTACCCAAACAACTCTCTTTATTAAGGGGGCCAAGCATTTCCTGCTTATCCTGAAGTATCAGGTATTGGTCCCTCCAGTCCACAGAATTACCCTAATTATTCCAATCACATCCCCTATAGGAACTAGAGGGAACCACACCCTCTTGGTACCACAAAGCCTGCCTACCATAGCCTTGTGAGGCCTTGCATGGCCCTTGGTGTCCTCCCCACCCCCCCAGGCTGTGAGTACATGTGACTCATAAACTTCTCTCCCATCTGTCCAGTGTTCAGTGTCCTGTATCTGGCTTTCCTGGTAGCTCTAGGGTAGGACTCACAAATGGTGCAAAAAAGAGGGGATTAAAATACCTGGTTGTCACTGCCATCTCAGTTCAGATGTTTTCTTAGAGGTCTCTCTTCAACCCCCTCTGTCCCATTATTCTTTCCCATTTTCTACACATCTCTTGGCACTGTCGGGATTGTCTTATTTAGTGCGTTAGTTCATGTTTGGTGACAGGCACATTCCACTAGAATGCAAGCTTCACACCCAACATCAGCAAATCCATCAGGTCCGCCCTGAATGTATCCTGTGGGCTGGCGCTCCTTTCCAGCATCCCAGCCTTCCTCTGAGCCCAAAGCACCCCACCTCTCACCTGGATGATTGACTCACATCCTCATTGCTCTCCCTGTTTCTACCCTTGTCCGCTGTTCAGAGTATGCAGAGAGACCCTGTAAAGGTCTGAATTATCTCATGCTGCTTCTCTATCCAACAGCCCCTTCCCCACTCCCTTATGTCTCCCAGCTTGTTCAGAGTCAATACCTGAGTCTTTCTAACTATGTACAAGTTCCACTCCAGCCAGCTCCCATGCCTTTTCTGACCTCATCCCCTGACATCTTCCCCCTATCATTGTGTTCCCAGCATGCTGGTCTGCTTGCTGCCTACAGCTAGATACTTTGCTCATCCTGTTCCCCTACCTGGAAAAGCCCCCCCCCCAAAAAAAAAGCGCTCTTTCTCCAAATACCCACATGTGGCTCCCGCATGCTTCTGCTCAAACATTAGCACATCAGAGAAGCCTATGGGTCCTACACTCTTCACTCCCTGTCTCTAACCTTCTTGACTTTATCACAGTATTTTTTTGCTTCTTTGTTTATTCTCCCATCTAGCTTTGCAGAGTAGGAATAAGAGCTCCCTCTGGCTCACTACTGTGTTCCCAGAGTCTAGGACCTCAATCAGGAACTTGAAATATGTTTGCTTAGTTAATAACTGTGTATCTTGCTTACCTTTGTACTCATAGAGCCTCAAACAGCAAGTGGCACACAGTCACACAGTAGTAACATTAACAACAATTTTAAAATACTAAGTCTTGCTAAAATTGACCTAACACTGGCCATGTGATGGACACTGCCCTCAGCTGTAGATGTACGCTACTACTTAGACCTCATGACAACTCTATAGGATAGGTATTCCTATTATCCCTAGTCAAAGATTTGGAAAGAAAAGTACAGAGAGGCTAGGTAAGTTGCTCCAAGTTATGTATACAGTAAGTGGAGCCATTAGAATTCACAACCAGAAGGGCTAATTCAGAGTATGTGCTATTAACCATTTAAATACTCGAACAGCTTAGACAAGTCAATAACCTCTCTCCTTGTGATATCATCCTCACGCCCATCAGTGCATGAGGATAAGATTGTTGTTGTCTGCTCTATTTATTAGTAGATAGCAATAGATCACAGGAGGAAAAACCACTCATTGATGTTATACTGTATTAAAGTACTACCTCAAACATCAATAAATACCATGCTGTGACCTGAGAAAAAAAGCTAAATAAGGATTACATATTTTAGTTGCTTACTTGACCCTCAGAAGGGTTAAAAGCCACTGATTTTCAAAAAGAAAATGTCTGTATCCCAATTTATGCGTATCTATCTATCAACTGTCAGTAGGAATGCAAAAGGTCACCTCAGACTGTACCAATAGGTGTTTCATAAGCTAAATGGTGATAAAGAATTAGATCAGCCAAAAAGCCAATGCAGAAATGGAAACGAATATGTACTTTCAGCAAGCCATTCCTCACAGGATATAAATTATAACCACTCCAAGATATAGTAGGTGTTCACTCAAGTTTCTCCGTGGGCTTTTCTAGCCCTTAGACTATTATGTTTGAAGGAAAGTTAATAAAAGTCCAGAAACAAATTTGAAAAGGTATTGGTACCAAGAGATTAATTCAAGGTTGGTGGGGGATTTTGTTGTTGTTTTTTGTTTTTCGGGTTTTTGTTTTGTTTTGTTTTGTTTTGTTTTTGAGAAAGTATCCTCCACCTTGAATGATTTTGGAATGAAAGAGGAGTGTCACTGCACATCTGGTCTTTGGGAATGCCCGGATGCAGAATAAGAGCCTGGCCCTTTGAGCTCCCCCACCTTCTCCCATAGGGGGGCTGTGGGGGTAGCAGCACTCTGTTACTGGCTCTTGGCAGCAGGTAAAACATGGCTTAAGTGTCCCTTACACCCCCAGTGAGGCTCTGTAGCCTGCAGTCCATCTGGAAAATCTATTTTGCAAACACAGTCGGGCACACAGAGGCAAGAGGCACAAGGCAACTATTTTGACCTTAGAGGCCTGAAGAATATTAGCAGATTTTGTTCATGGAGACCAAAGGCAGTGAAGGGTTGAGACAGTTGCCAAGATCGTTTCAGCCAAAGGCAACAGTCCTCCAGAATACTGACTAACACCCACGCCCTCCCCCTTCCGAAACCCAAAAAGTTATGAGGAAAAGAAAATATCTTGACCAGCCTAAGTGACACCATGTACGCTGGTCGACTTCGCTAGAAACTCCAGGAAAGAACAGCCTCAGAGATGCCTTGTCCACCGACCTAAAGGTTACTAGACTCACAGCTCTGAGTGGCTGGGATGAAGCCCGGTGGGGGTGGCTGAGGCCCCACAGGTCCCTTAGCTGTGAGTAAAGGTTGACATTAAAGGCGAACCAGGCCGGAAGGGTCTCGTTTTACCTTGGAGCCAGGCAGGTAACCCCAACTAACAAATAAAGATTCCGTGAGAGGCGAAGCCCAGCAATTTTCACCTCATTCTTTTCCAATATATAACAAATGTTCCGGCCTGATGTGACATTTAAGCCTCACAATGCGATCGTTCGGGAACACGAGTGCAGCCCAGCAAGGATTTCCAGTGGGGGTTCCTGAGAGGTTGACTTTGGAGTTTTAGAACCACGTTGGCTTATAGTTACCTAATAACAGAACGAAACCCCAATCACGATTCCTCCAGCCCCAAACTGGCTTCTGTTGAAGTCTGAGGGAACTCACCGGAGCTCTCCACCGGAGCTCTGCACTGTGGATGATCAGGAAGCGCCTACGAAATGTTACCCACGTTTAAAATAGACTAAAAACAAATCCAGAGCCTGGTTTAGAGGGTGACTGACTCTAAATTTAAAATCTGGATGACATTCTGGAATTATGACCCGGCAGCTCAGAATTTCGACTCTATGCTAATGAACGAGAGAGAAACTGGCTCAGCAGGCCTCCCCACTGATCTAGAAATCCCCTGTTCCCAGAGGATACTGTTTTACAGGAGCCCCTGTCCTGCCATGTGTGGACCCTGAGACTGGATCCAACACAAGGCAAGCCCAGTTTAGCAGGCGTGTGTCATGCATCATGCCTTGTCCCCCCGGCCCACCTGTTTCGAGGGCAACTGTAGTGGAGGGTCGCAGGCCTGCTGCCGTATTTCGTGTCCTATGCGTCCTGGAAGGCCACTCAGACACAAGGAGGCACGATCCAGAAGTACGGGGACCCTAAGATCCCTAGGAACAACCCTCTAGCACTGGGACATGGGGGTCTGCAGGTAAATGTCCCAGCTTCTCCCATCTACCATTTTGGGAAATTCTGCAGAAATGCTCAGTTCTACGTGGTTCCTCCAAGCGACCCCTGTAGGACTTCCTAGCAGCCCACAACAGCACCAGCTCATTATTGCAACACATACTGGCTTTTCTCCCTTTCTCCTTTCCCTCTCCGCCACTTCTACTTTCTGGGCTCCCTCCCACCAGATAAACTACTTGTACTTCAGTCCTGGTCTCAGGCTCCGTCCAAATAGGCTATCAGCCAAAAGAGGGCAAGTGGGAAAACATGCAAGCATGCATACACACACACACACACACACACACACACACACACACACACACGCACAGCGTCCCCTAGAGGCATCTATCCCTCGGAGGCATTTCTGTCCTGTGAGCCAACACATCCCCTTCCCTTTTGCTGTTTCACTTAAGGCAGTTGGCATTAGCTTTTCACCACTTGCAGCTACAGAAGTCCCCAAAAAAGACAAGCACTTGGACATCTCTCACAAATAATTACAATGACACTTCCCACCAGCTCTTTGGTTGGCAACCTCTCCGTGCGTCTGGCGCTCGGTTACCATGAAGCCTGGCACATAGTAGGCTCAACGAGCAGGCATCACATAAGGAAGCTCTATAGTGTTGTTCTACTTCCCTCGCTGGGAAAAGACCAGAGGAAGGCTTGGCATTTTTAATGTATCATATAGTGATGGCTATGACACTCCCGGAGGCCCCCAGCGCCTCCAGCCACCCCAATATCCTCCAGAAATCCCCAGTGCTCTCCATGATCCTGCAAGAAAAAGGTTAACAACTGGCACAGTGGGGTCTCTAGGTCAGCATCTGTTCTCACTGGCCAGCTCTGGCCTTACTAATTGTGTAATATTTGGAACATTACCCTTGCATAAGGCCTAATATTTTTCACTCCCTGTGCTCTTTTAAAATTAATCCTCATAAAGCTTGAAAGTAATACAGCACAAACTCCTTAACACAAAAGAAACGTCCCCCCCACTCCGCGCCAGAACTACTATACTGCTAAAAATTCAGATAAAACAGCTTTCTAGATCTTTTCTGCATGAATATTAATACTAGTACAATACGCCTGCAGATGTAGTCCTGGGTGTTTCATCTGGCCGCCTGATTCACTGAGAAATCAACCGATCTGCAAAACTTTTCCCTCCTTCCTTAATACAACTCCTCCCGTGAACGGCAATGTGTGATTCCTTCCAATTTTCTTTACCACACAGCTGGTGCTGTTCAATGGATTTTTTTGGCACAAGAGAAACTCCCATCTGTATCCCAAGTCCAAAATCATCGAGAATTTTCAGAGTTTATGTTTTTTTTTTCATGCATTTTTCCTTTCTTAGTTGTTCTGTTCAGTTTTCAGAGATGAGGTAGTTTCTTGGATTTTTAAGAGTCAGATCTCATTATTGGCTCTTTGGAGGCAACCCAGTACATTTCCTCCATATAGTATAGAGAAATAGATGGATTCCAGTTCTACAACAGGTGTGTCCAGGGATGAAAGACAGCACAGGGCACGCCTGAGTGTGCCTACAGAAAGCCTCGAGAGAATCCAGAAGAAAACTGGATTCTCTCACCGTCCACAGTTAAGGTACAGGGAGAAGCAGTGGAAGACAGGTGGTGTTTTAGAAATTTCCACTGAGGAAGAACTGGATCCTGTCATTAAGGGCAGATGAACCTGCTGAGAAAATGTTCCGCAAGAGATTTTGCAGAAAGTTAGGAAAGGAGAGAGGAAGGAAATAGGAAGTCACGGTGGTGTTGACATGGATCTCAGTTTCCATGAGATGACTCCACATGCTCCTGGCTCTGTTTCTTCTCACCATCATCCTGCCTCTAAGAAAGAACCTTTTCTTCCCAGGACCCTCTTGTGGTTTCCTGCTCCTGGTGTAATGAACAACCCCTCTTTGGTGGCTTAAAACAGCAAGAATTTCTTCTCTCCCCATTCTGGAGTCTGGAAGTCTGAAATCAGCATCACTGGGCTAAAATCCAGGTATCCAAGGGGCTGCACTCTCTTCAAAGGCCCTGGGGCAGGTTCCTTTCCTGTTTCTCGCAGCTTCTGGTGGTTGCCAGTATTCTTTGTGTCCACATCACTCCAGGTTCCCAGTGCCTCCTCCTCTTCTGTTGGAGCTCTCCCTTGGCCCTCCTCCCCATAAAGACACTTGGAATTGCATTTGGGTCTCACTCAGATAATCCCGGAAAATATCCCCACTTCAAGAGTCTGAATTTAATCTCATCTGCAAAGTTTTTTCACATATAAGTTCACGTTCGCAGATTCCAGGGATTAGAACGGGAGCATTTGCGGGGAGGGCACTGTTCAGCCTCCCACAGACCATATGGTAGCAGCCCTGGGTGCCCCTATAACCTCAGGACTCACCATTCTAGTATCTGCCAGTGATATTTGCCTGCATGTGTTCAAGACTCTGCCTCTGGGTGCTCTCCCTCAGCCAGCGCTAGGGCCAGGCTAGAAGGACCAGGGGGTCAATGCCAACAGGCAAATCCAGATGAAGGCTGCCGTTAAATTCCCCAACTTCCTCACTCCTCAGATAAGACAACTCAGAGATACTGTAATTCTCATCTTTCTCAGTGAGATTGAGCAGAAGTTACCATCTGGGATAATGCGTCTCCCACTGTATCCCTCCCTCCCTGTCCCACTTCCCCTCCTTGGGCCATGCTTCCTAGGATGGGATCCCATATAAATTTCTGCAGTCAAGTGAGGGTCCCCTCTAGAGGAGAGGGACTGAAGACAGAGCTCATGTCCTCCATGGTGATGCAATACCACTTCCAGGGGGCATGGGCTGTGCACCCCTTGAAGGCCAAAGTCAGATTTCCTTTATCTTCCTACTGCTGGGCCCTCTGAGATGAATTGCTGGCCGGGCAAAACCATCTTCACAGATCGTAACTCAGAAACCCAGCCATCTAGGGCTCTGGAGTCTCGTGGCTCAGCAACCCTGGCCGACTGGAGGTGGCAGGGGGCAGGGGTGGTGTGGACACGGGAATCAAACTCCCTTCCAGCCATATCTGAAAAGGGAAACTGACATATTAAGAATTCAGGGCGCTCTCCCCCGTTCCTTTCATGTTGGAGGATTTCACTGTTCCTTCTGAATGCAGACCATGATAGTGTTAATCTCATATAAATAGAAAACAGCCCCAAAATGTATAATAATTGCATACATCACTCCTTTTGTCAACTTTTTGATTTAACGCAACTTGCTGCCGAGCTGGGTTTTATTGTATTATGATACGACAGTAATCTTTTCCGAGGCTTTCACTTTATTTTGTTACATTTATCTAGCGCGCCAGATTCACACTCCCACAGTAACCATATGGGGAAAAGCCACAAAAGCTGTTAAGTACATTTAATTACTGTTTTGATGAGCTCATATTTTAATTATGTTTATTGATTCTGTGTATATTGAAATAGTTTTAGCATTTCCAGAAAAAAAAGAGGAATCAATATGCAGCAATTACTGAGCATTTTATGATTGTGTGTGTAATTAAAACTTTCATAAACTATTTTTGAAGAACATTTTCTCCTTAATCCTATAGTGCTGATTAACTAGGTTTCTTACGGTGCTTAGGTAAGCTTTGGTTTTTCTTCCATGTAGAAGGAAAATAGGGTTCAGTGCAAAATATGTTTACAGTCAAATATTTCTGACTTAAAATGTCTCCCGTCCAAAACAGCAGAATGCACATATTGTACCTTACACGATTTGCTACAACACCGCTAACAATGATAAAACACAAATTTAAACTTTCTAACAATTCCACGTTGCCAACTCAAAGATTACTCCAACTGTCAGCCATACATATGTCGTTGCTAAGTGACAGATTAAAAAAAAAAAAAAAGTAGAAAAAAAACCCCTCAACCCTGCAGAGTCTGCCTCTATCCTTGCCACATGCCAGTCAACATTTTTGAGGGGTTTAGGGGATTTTTACTTGAAAAAATAAAACTGCACACACCCCACATTTGCTCAGAGAAGGAAATGAGCACCATTTTCATCCGACACATTTTATTACTCTCAGTCTGGCCGTGAGAAAAGGAAGCCCAAAGAGAGAGCTCTTTAGCAAGTGACACCAGCCATCCAAACAGCAAACGTTTCCCACTAAAACAATTCACCCGGGTCCCTTTTTCCAAAAGCGCTATTGCCCAGCCACATGCATGGACATCACCTAGAGCCTCTGGAAGGTCACGGGTTCATGCGCCCCACCCCAGACCTCGGAATCCATCTGCGGAGAGAGCCACAGGAATCTGAATTTTTAAATGCATTTCCAGGTTATTTTCAGGCACTTTGATGTCTCTCCTAGCTCCTGGTGGCTATGGGCATTCCCTGGCTTGTAGACACATCCTTCCAATCTCTGCCTCTGTCGTCACATGGTTTTCTTCCTGTGTGCACATCCCTGTGTCCAAATTACCCTCAACAATGAGGCCACCAATGATTGGTCAGGGGCCCCCCACTCCAGTATGACCTCGTCCTAACTTGAGGGCATCTGCAAAGACCTGGTTTCCAGATGATGTCACCTTCAGAGATAAGGCTTAGGACTTGAACACATCTTTTGGGGACCACTAGTCATCCCAGAACAATGAGTGGCTCTTACAGAGGGTTGTTTGATGAATGTGCCCCCCCCCCCCGTCCACTCTTCTCAAGTCCCCAGTATACCACATTCTTTCCTTAGACCCCGCCAGCCCATCAAGGAGCTACAGACCCAGATCCTGTCACTTTGGGTCCACACGGAAATGCTCTCCTGAGAGGTGATCTGGTCCCTTCCAATTGACCTTTGCTCAGGGGTGCCAGCATCAAGGCATGGCCAGTCCTGGATCTGTGTACTCACTGGTCCCCAAAGTGGGGGTGTGGGACTGGGTCCTCCGGGACGCTGGTGGAGACATGTTGCTATCCATGACACTGTCAACATCATTCTGGCCCCCAGGAAACTCTGGGGAAGAAATTTCTCCTACTGTGAAGTGCTAGTTAAGTCCTTCCCAGTTGGGAAATATATTTCTTCCTCTTCAACAATGGATCATATCTCCCTTTTCGATCTGCCCATGGGAATCTTAATTAGCGTTAACAAGGTGGGCTGGGCAGGTGATTATGAAGAAAGAGGCTGAGTCTGTGATAACTTGGGTAAGCCGGTAAGGAAGGTGAGGGATCAAGACCGTGTTAGGTTAAAAAGTCTACAACCTGGGGCCCCTGGGTGGCTCGGTGGGTTAAAGCCTCTGCCTTCGGCTCAGGTCGTGATCCCAGGGTTCTGGGATCGAGCCCCGCATCAGGCTGTCTGCTTAGCAGGGAGCCTGCTTCCTCCTCTCTCTCTCTCTCTGCCTGCCTCTCTGCTGCTTGCGATCTCTGTCAAATGGATGGAATCTTTAAAAAAAAAAGTCTACAACCTATCTCAAGGGAGTCATAGTTTAACTTTTTTAATATTAATTATGGAAAAATCTCAAACACAAAAAAATAGAGGTATAATGAACCCTCATACAGCCATCATTTAGGTTCAAAAATTGTCTACATTTTGCTGATCTTATTTACCTATCCTACTGTATTTTTTTTTTTAATTTTTGCTTGTGTAATTCAAAGTAAATCTTAGCTATCTCTGGGTTTTACCTGTATGGGTGCCATTGTTGTGACCTCAGAAGATTAACAGTGAAGCCCTTTATGTCCTCAAATTCTTAATGTATATTCAGAATTTCCAAGCCCAAAGCCAAATAGGTTTTGTAGCTGGACGGAACGAAGTCCATACATTGTGTTTGTTAGGCAGAGCTCCCAAATCCTTTTGCACTGTGATAGTCCTCCTCTCACTGATTTTGCACACCATGTGGACCTAATTTAATGCAACATCAGCTGAGTTTTCACAGAGGCTGCCATTTTGCAATCTCCAATGCAGTCTCTTGGAGCCTAGATATTTGCATTCAATATTTCTCCTGGGTATGCTTGTCTGTTTCAATTTCTACTTATCCTTGGTCCGATTTTTAAATTTGACTTTTAGGTTACCAGTTCATTGTGTTTTTGCCATAAACCCTCAAATCCTTGACGGGATTGAACTGGGATAGAAATAAAGTTGAATTATATAAATAAATAAAACAAACTCAAGATTTTCTTTCTAAGTGTGTTTAAGATAACCAGGTTCCCAGTAAGTTGAATCTCAGTGGTGAAAATTTAGAGATAGTAAGCAGATTCTGGAATTTGGCACTTATGCATGAATTCAGCAGCGTGTTTGTTATAAAATTCTACTTGAAGGCAACAGAGTTGGGGTAAGGAGCCAAGATTTCACTGGGTTTTTACAGCATTTATCAAAGATCTTCATTTAGTATGAAACAGAAAAAATAAAACAATGAAATAAAAGCAAAACAAAAAAGCAGAACAAGACTTTACAGCAAAACTTCCCTGATATTCCTTATTTTGAGGACTGGGAAATCTCCAAGCTTACTTAGGACACATTTGCTAAAGGATTAACAACTGTCAGTGGACAGAAGGAAATTTTTCCTTATAAAAGATTTATCACCTTCCTTCTCTCAGGATTCATATGTAACGTGTGTATGTATGACAACAGCTTATGATGTGCTCATAAGGGAAGAAGAATTATCACGTGCATTATTTTGACAAGTGTTCATTGGGTCCCTGTGTGTGCTCAGCATCATCCTAAGGTTTATGGGGGATGTGAAAAAGTATGAGGCAGTTTCTCTCATCAAGGAATCAACAGTCCTGATGAAGAGCGGAGGCTAGCACTTAGAGAGAGAGAGTGTTGGCTGGGAGATTGAGGGGTTAGATACCCACCATGGTGTCTCCAGCCTCTCCTGTGTCTGTCCCTCCATCCCTGAAGAGCTGAACAGCAAGATCCTCCAGAAACCAGGGCCCTCCTCTCCTCACAAGATTTGGTACTCCCTCCTATATGGGCATGTCGTGCAGAATGAAATTCAAACTCTTGCACTTGCCATTCAAAATTCTCCTCAGTTTCATCCTTATTTATCTGTCCAACTTCATCTCCTAGCTCCTATTTTCTCCCCTCCGTCCCTAAAACACAGAAGCATGTGTGCGCACATATCTGCACACACACACATAGGAACACACACACACACACACACACACCAGTTTCCTAAAATATCTCCTCCGAAGATTCTCACATTCTCCCCTTTCTGGAATGGAGGATAACTGTAGTATGAAAAATAAAACAAGCTTTGGACTCAAACAGTCCTGAATTGGAATTCCTACCATGCACGGGCTGTGTGACTTTAGGTAAGTCATTTAGATTCTCTCAATCTTAGTTCACCCATCTCGAGAATGAGGATAAAAACAATGCCCACTCTCAAAGTTGATGAAATAGAACATTTGTCACATGTCTACTGTGTGGTCGCTTGTGGCCCTCAACTTGGTAGCCAATTGGATACTTCGGCACATTTTATTGACCCCGCCCAGCCCTCTCTCTGGGTGAAAGTCCAAGGGCAGAGCGGGAAGAAGATGAAAGGAGGTCCCAGGCCTGAGGAGATAGAACAGATGACCAAGTCAGCGACTCTGGGAACAAGGCGGAAGCTGAGACATCAGACTGAGCACAGGGTCAGAGCCCTGAAAGTAAGGTGGGTGACTTAGAGCCTCAGCCCCAGAAAGAAAGCCCTTCTTCCCCACCGTCCTGGCCTCCTGGCTCCTTCTCCTTCATCCTTCTCCCCCATCCCAGATGGGGCCATGAGAGACTACCCAGAACCACCTCCCCCCCACCCCCTCAGCCCCATTAAACTGTGCTCACTCAGGTCTGCACTTGAGCTGTTGACAGCCACTGACTTTGCCACTTGACTCCAACTCCTTGAAAGTCTGATTTCATAACAGAATGTTGTGATCCCAGTGGCATCTGCGAGATATGGCTGTCTGTATAATCAGGCACAGACCAGTTCAGTGTTCATGTCAGGGATTCTGTTCCAAATTTTCTAAAAGTTTCCTGAATGCCATCAGTTTCAAGAGCAAAAGGCACCAGCATTGCAAGCCTTGAGTTTTGAGATGGAGGGAGGAGATGACAGGGAGTTCAACAAAGAATTGAATACTTACTGATTAACGCTTCTATGCTCAGACACTAAATACTAACCCCTCCCCACAGAATGCACCTTTTATTCTCATGTATCACTATGTATCCTAGACACAGTAAACAGTATAGACAGCTAGCCATGCTGGGCAACTCTCCTTCTAGGAGCCAGCTTCAAGAATGCTCTTCCTGGTAATGGCTAATACACTCATGTCCCACTGCATAGCCTCTTCTTTAGAAAAGATGAAAACCATGAGAAACAATCTAGGAGCATGCTGCCAAATGATTTTAGTGGGATGATGGTGCCCAAATTTGGACCTGTAGTCATAAAATTGGTATTTGAGATAGAAAAGGAGGGGTGCCTGTTTGGGGAGCTCGGTCAGTTATATATCCGACTCTTGATTTCAGCTCAGGTCATGATCTCACGGTCATGAGATTGAGTCTTGCTTTGAGCCCTGTGTCATGCTTTGTGCTCAGTGGGGAGTCTGCTTGAGTTTTTCTCTCTTCCTGCCTCTTGGCCCCTCACTCCCCACACCCTCTCTCTCCCTAAAATAAATAAATAAGTAAATAATTTAAAAAAAAAATAAAAGAAGGGGACCATGGATCTTTGTATAGCTCTACCTTCTTCCTTCCTTTCCGAAGTCATTTTCATTGCAAAAGGGGTCCAAGCAGGGCCAGATTTGTCAAAGAGCTAGCCAGATTCTTCCCCAAAACACAAATGGCCAATGTCCTTCCTACAAATCTCTTCTGATCTTCAGAAATGTGCCCAGGCTTCAGGGACTGTGTTCTTCTCATGAGTGAATATTTTTTTCTTTCTTTTTTTTTTTTTTTTTTTTAAGATTTTATATATTTAATTTTTAAAAAATATTTTATTTATTTATTTGACAGAGAGAGATTACAAGTAGGCAGAGAGGCAGGCAGAGAGAGAGGGGAAGCAGGCTCCCTGCTGAGTAGAGAGCCGGATGTGGGATTTGATCCCATAACCCTGAGATCATGACCTGAGCCGAAGGCAGAGGCTTAACCCACTGAGCCACTCAGGCGCCCCAAGATTTTATTTATTTATTTGGATATCACAAGTAGGCAGAGAGGCAGGCAGGGGGGCAGGGAAGCAGGGTCCCCAGTGAGCAGAGAGACCGATGTGTGGCTCGATCCCAGGACCCTGAGATCATGACCTGAGCGAAGGCAGAGGCCTAATCCACTGAGCCACCCAGGCCCCCCATGAGTGTTTTTCTGTAATAAACACAGAAGCTATCTTTTACTGAGCACATAATGTATGTCAAGCCCGTACTGAGAGTCTTACAACATTGCATTTAAGGCTAATGAGAGGACTATGTTATGTTATTATATTCAAGCAAAAATTATTGTCAACATTTTACAGATGAGAAAATCAAGTTCATGGAGCTTAAGTAAAGAACACACACATAGGAAGAGGAGAAGTTGAGGATTCAAACTATACTGTCAGTCTCCTTGAAGCCGCTCAAGAACATTCATTCTTTTACAACTTGCATGAGGCTTGGCTTCACCAGTTTGAATTTCCAAAAGCAATCCCCTGTACGTCCACCAATATGACATATCAGGAAGACTTGAGGGCCCGAGGCCATAGAAGAACTCAGTCTCACAGTAAGTTCCATGAGTTCTATGTGTTCTCAGGAGCAGCTCATTCCTGCTCACCTGCCTGGCCTCCCAATCTTCCCACTCTTCCTGCTACTCATGACATTGTCCCAGCTCACTGGGTGTCCCTTGCCTCTCCCCATGATCACCCTGACACCAGTACTATAGCCCTTGGGATTGTGTCCTGCCCTCCCCTTGTTTTCTGCTCCAAGTGTGAACCAGGCAGTATGAGTTTCTGAGTGTTGCTGAAACAAAGACTGGGAGGCTGAACCAACAGAAATGCACTGGCTCACAGTTCTGGAGGTTAAAAGCCTGAGATCAAGGTGTTGCCAGAGTTGGTTTCTTCTGAAGCCTCTCTCCTTGACTTAGGTGCCTTGTCTCCTTCCTGTATGTTCACATGGTCTTCTCTGTGTGTGTGTCTGTGTCCTAATCTCCTGTTCTTATGAGGACACCAGTTAGAGTGGAGTAGGGTTTATCCTAGTGAACTTATTACAGCTTCATCGCCTCTTTAAAGACCCTATTTCCAAATAAAGTCACATTCTGAGATATTGAGGGTTAGGATTCCAGAAGATGAATTCTGGAGGAGCACAGTTTGGCCCATAACAAAGGCCCTTCCTTTAATTTACACAATAGGGGTGTACCACATCGCAACTTTTTCAAAAAGATTTATTTATTTGAGAGAGAGAGAGAGAGAGAGAGAAAGCACAAGTGAGGGGAGGGGCAGAGGGAGAAGGAGAGAAGCAGACTCTCCTCTGAGCACGGAGCCAGAGCCTAGGATGGGACTCGATCTCACGACCCTGAGATCATGACCTGAGCCGAAATCCAGACTGAGCCACCCGGGTGCCCTATTTCACAACTTTTTTTTTTTTTTTTAAGATTTGTTTATTTATTCATTTGGCAGACAGAGATCACAAGCAGGCACTGTGATCACAGAGATCACAAGAGATCACACTTAACTTCTGACAGAGGCAGGCAGAGAGAGGGGTGGGGGGAAGCAGGGCCCAATGCAGGGCTTCATCCCAGGACCTTGGGATCATGACCTGAGCTGAAGACAGAGGCTTTAACCCACTGAGCCACCCAGGCACCCTCATTTCACAACTTTTATTGTGATGTGGCTAACAGTCTGGAGAAAAGGGGAGGAAGCAACAGCCATAACCACTCCTGCACAGAAGCACGTCTCAAGTCTCAGAGTCTACATCATATCCCTTGGCCACTTGCAAGAGGTTAGCTTGCTGTTCCTGACCTCTCTGCGCTTGACAGAAATCACTCTTATACCATTAAAATAAAAATCATATCTGCACCTTAGTCCAGACCCAACTGGGAAAGCCCAAAGGGAGACGGATGTTTCTCTGTGTCTTTGGTTTGAGGAGCAGCAAGCAGCAGCCTCTTTCAGGGTGACTGAGAGTGTGAATATCCATTACCTGATGGGGAAAACACACACACACCTCCCCTGCCCCAGGAAATGGTGATCTTTTCCTGCAACTTCCAGCGGGACAGATTTATCAGAACACAATTATCCAATCTCAGTACATTTCCCAAGTCTAGATGACTGACTCTTAAAAGCACACAATGTGTTGGACACAGTGGCTGAAGTGGCTAGCTGTCGCCATAAAGATTTCTGTTCCCCTTTACTTAGTTGGAGACATATCCAGAGATATGACCCAATCCCTCTTGTACCAAGGTAAGGCAAAATGACTGATTGTTACCAGTGGAATGTGAGTGGAATAACACATCCCCTGGGGCCATGATGGTTAGGGTTAGGAGCTTGGGTGTCTTCTCCACCATCCTCCCCCACGGACTGTGGTCAAACATGAAGTACTCCAAGGCCCGAGGTAAGAACAGAGTCACAAGATGGGAAGGGTCTAGGTTCCTGGATCATCATGCAGAAAGTCAACTGCCCAACTGACAGTTGGTTAATTGACAGAATCATGGCGTAAGTAAGAAATCAACTTCAGTTGAGTTAAGCAGCCGAAATCCAGGGTTGTGTTAGTGGCAGTCACTATTGTGTATTTAAATGACCACAACCACCGACAGGACAATCTAGGTGGAACTTCGTCGGGTTGGATCAAGTTTCATTTCTTGATCCTCCCCTCATCCTGATGACCAGCCCATACACCCTTTGTGTCGTCAGATGTATCTTCAGCCATAACAGACTGCAAGCTTCCCAGGATACACACATCTCCCCAAGAGCAGGCAGTCAGTTAAAAGCATATCCCCAGCCTATGAAAACCACATGTTTCAGAGAGATTTTATTAGACCGGTTGTAATCACATTTAATGCCTACCTCTGAGTGAAATTAGCTGACCTAAGATTTAAATAATGGTTCTATTTTGTGCTGCTTTTCATCTTTGCCATCAATGTTTCAAATGTCTTGCTATGGACTGGATGTTTGTGGTCCCACCCCACACCCTCACTCCCTCATTTATATGTTGAAGCCTTAACCCCCAGTGTGATGGGATTTGGAGGTGAGGCCTTTGGGATGTGATTAGGTTTGGATGAGGCCATGAGGGTGGGACCCTATGATGGGACAGTATCCCCATGATGGGATAAGAAGAGGAAGAGACCAGTATTCTCTCTCCACCATGTGAAAACAGCAAGAGAGTGAGCATCTGCAAGCCCAGGAAAAGGGCTCTCAACAGGAACCAATCTGCCAACACCTTGATCTTGTATTCCAGATTGCCTGTCCATGAGAAATCGATGTCTGCTCCTTAAGCCACTCAGCCTATGGTATTTTATTATAGCCACCTGAGCTGGCCAAGACAAATCCCAAGATGACATTTTGGTAGGACTCTGATTCATTCTGTCCTCTGGGATATTCTCATCTTGGTGGATTTCTGTCTCCACCAGTTGGTGAATGTAGCAGTCTTCTGTGGCTCCTGTATTCAATTCTCACATATGTAGTGGCTTAAAAAACACGAGTTCATCATCTTACAGTTCTGGAGTTCAGAGTCCTACAAGGGTCTCATTGGGACAAAGCCAAGGTATTAGTAGGGCTGTGTTCCTTTTGGAGGCTCTGCGGAGACTCTGTTTCCTTGCCTTTTCCACTCTCTAGAGGCTACCTGCTTTCCTTGGTTTGTGGCCCCTTCCTCCATCCTCAAAATCAGCAATGTTGGGCCAACTCCTGCTCAGGCTTCATCTCTTTGGCTCTCTGTAACCAAGAAAGATCCTCTGCTTTTAAGAACACTTAGGGTTAGATGGGGCCCAGCTGAATAATCCAAGATGATCTCCTCCCCTGAAGTCCTAAATTTTAATCTCATTGGCAGAGTCCCTTCTGCAGTGTGAAGGAAGATGTTCACAGGACAGGGACATGTTGAGGCTGTAGCTGTCATTTCTCCCATGACCGTGAGGCTCTATACACTCTCACAATTTCATAAGCCAATGTGTAAAACCAAACTAAAACAAAACAAAAGTTCCCTGCATCTGATTCAAAAGATGTGCTTCCTCCTTTGAATCAGTATTTGTGCGTCCATGTTCCACAGAACCTCTAGACTCATTTCAGTGTTTGTGGCAAAAGGAGGCAGAACCCATGCACACCTAACACCCCACATGATCTCTCACACCCCACATGATCTCTCACACAGGCCCAGAGAGAACCAGGAAGGGCGCCCCGGAGAAAGGACAGCAGGTTCTGGGAAGTGAGCGTTGGGGCGACTGTTGGAATTGGTCGTTGAGTTTCCTTGTTTGTAAGAGTAGGAGGCAGAAAGAGTTTACTCAGTACCTCCAAGGTCTTCTCCAGTTTTCGCCTCCTCCAGAGGTTCCGACGTGTGCATTTCTGCTTCTGTCCTCATCTCCCTGCTCTGTTCTCTCTGCTACCCCCCTCCGAGCTGCCTGCTGCGGTAGAAACTCATCCCCGAGGTCCTCCCTCCACCCTTCTACTCTCATCCTTCATGTCTCGAGTCTTTTCTAAACTCACCTCACGCCGTGGATTCCAATCCTGTCCTCTGCATTCATCCCTTACATTCTTGTTTTCAGAGTCACTGCTGGGATTTAGACGTTCGCTGATTTCAGGTGCCTGGCTCCTCTGGGACGTGATCCCTCTATAATTGTAATATGCCTGGGCTTGTGTTTTCTATATGATTAATCAAGTTATGACCCCAGCAAGGCAGGCCTGTTCCAAACTTTTATAAGATGCCTGGGAGTTCCAGTGCTATTTAGGGGAAGATATAAATAGGAATTGTTCATTTAAAAGTCCTCCCAGGTGTTGAAAAGCAATCACCCAGTAACACCGAGGTACAGTATTAATATTTTTTCCAGAAAGACTCTTTCTACTTGCAGATTTGCAGATTTCGTACTTTGCAAGGCTGGATGGAAGCCTTCATATGCACATCAATCAACACTTATCTTTCAAACAGCCTTGAGGACCTGGGTCAGTGGAAAATTAATTTCATAATAGAACCACTGCTTTCTTCTTAGGAATTTGAGATGTTTGTTCATTGCCAAGAGCACAAGGCTATGAAAGATAGTCCCTCATGTAACAGATCCTACTTCATAAATGTGAGATCAGGGTAATCCTTTAAAGTTTGGGGAGACATTTCCAAAGCAGTGGGGCTAAGGGCCACTATGGTATCTCTTTCTTGGGTGATTGCCACAGGCAAGGGCATAGCAACTTGGCAGTGACTCAGCATCAATATTCACACTTGACTTCTGCCCATCCATTACTAGCTTCCCTTATGAGTGCCCTTCTTTCAGTATTTGTTGAGATCCTACTGCATGCTCAAGATGGTCAGTGTCTTGAGCATTTGGTCATCAATGTTATGGCCTTTCCCCTTGGGATGTCCCCATGTCTCCACCTCTAGCCTTCTACCTGGTCTCCTTGGCTTGCAGCTCCAAGTGCTCTGGTGAAATAAATCATTCAGGTGGGTCACCTGTTATCCAAGTGATCTCCCAGCAAACACTCACAGGATAAAAATTGGCTTAGGTCTGATATTTCCCCACAGTCTGCCCAGGAATGTCAAAACACCTGAACATGGTCTGTCCCGCCTACTCATCTGGTCTCACCTGCTCACAACACCCATCTTCAGCATGCTGCTAAAACTGCGGGCTCAAGCAATAAGAAAAATGTACTGTTCCTTCAAATGCTATGCACATTTACACCAACCTGCCTTTGTTCATGTTATTTGCCTGACATGCAATGCCTTTGCCCTCTTTTCTACCTTCTGCATTCTGGTCATCCTTCAAGGCTAAGTTTAATATCACTTCTCTGTCCATGTAGCAGAGGAAAAAGAGCAAAATGGATCGTGAGCCAGAAGCCCTGCTTTGAGTCCAGCTCTGCCATTCCCTGGAGGTATCTGGGCCCATTTCAGTACTTTTTGGTTCAGAAATCTGGACTGAGTGATTTGGCTTCTTTTTGGGATAGTGTCTCCATCTTTGTTTATTTCCCAAGGCCCCTCAATCCAGCACCCCAAACACTTTGCATCCCCATTCCTGTGAAACTAGAAATCAAAACTCCAGTACTCTTATTATGAGATCTTGGTGCACACAGACAGACACACACACACACACGCACACACAGAGTAAGTGTCAACCAATGGCAAAATAGTTGAATGAATAGAAGAACTACGAAATAGTCTACAATCATTAAAAAGAGTGACTTAGCACTATGACAAGTTGATTTAGAGAGAGTTCTGGTTCACATTGTTAAGTAAGAGGAAATAAAGCCCACACACTCACAAACAGAGAAATACAAAACTGTAACTACATTTTAGGAAAGAAACGAGCCTCCCAATTCTGGCTCCACAGGTTTGCATCCATCACAGGAGTGTCAAAAATGATGTAAAAAGAGCTCCACATTGGGCTCTCTGCTCAGCAGGGAGCCTGCCTCCACCCCCCCACCCCACCTGTCTCTCTGCCTACTTGTGATCTCTGTCAAATAAATAAATAAAATCTTGAAAAAAAAATGATTTAAAAGTTAACACATAAATGTTTGTATCAATAATCCCAGAGCAGGAGGCTGGGAAAAAAGAATCAAAAATAAAGGTTTAAGGGTTTTGTTTTTTTTTTAAGCATATAATATCCATTTATATAAAACAAAATTTCTGGCCATCGTTTTCTTCTGTAGGAGATGAGTGAAAGTATGGCCACCAGAATAGAAATGGTGGCTATCTCAGGGTGGCGGGGGGCAGACGTTTTTACTTTTTACCATTAGCTTGTTCTGAACTGCTTACCTCAATGTCAATGAGTGCTCATTGGTTGGGTTCAGAGTAGCAATGATGCTAAAACCGGAGGGGCATCTCATCTGTGTTCTAGATTCTTTCCTCCTGGTAACCTAGCACCAAGCCTCACAACAGATACAGTGTAACATGGGTGCTATTATTGACCCCAGGCTTCAAATGAGGGACAGAGGCACAGAATTAGCCATTAACTTGCCAGAATCAAGTGACAATGCCAGTTTGGATCCAGACCTCCCCACCAGGTGAAATGCTAATTAGAAAGAGATGCCAATGCCATCTTTAGGCTGGGAAAACCAAGGCCCTTCCTTCTTGGTGCTTCTTGTCACCTAGTGCCTTTTGTGACCCACTTCTGCAGGGCGCCTGCTGGACCCTGAGTGGCCAGGGGGTAGCTTCATCCTCCCATCATGGCCCCGGGCATAGAGCCAGATGCCAGGCAAAGTTTACCCAAGCAGGTTTGCTAATCCTCATTCTCTCTTTCCGACAAAGTGATAAAGCTGGGGAAAGTTTTGGGAGAAAATATATCTTGGTGTATGAGAACTCGTGTGCATATGGAGTGAAAAGAAAAAAAACCAACCGATTTCTAATATGTGCCTTATTAAAGTTATTATGACTGCATTTTAAATTGCATTGTGAAGACCGAATCCAAAGACCAGAGAAGGCCATTAAGCCTTTATACAGAGTGGAAGCTGTTATTTTTTTAAATGCACCTTCAGTATAATAGACACCCCAAATTAGACCTGCCAGAGAAATGGACTTTTTACAGTTACCATTCGAGCTCAGGGGCCATGTTTCTCACCGCAGACTTCTAGCCCTGTGCTTGCAAGTCATAATTAACATGGAAACGAGCCTAAAATTATCACAGTTTATATGGTGGTGAATTAGCAGGGAAACCCATGAGCAGCTTTACCACAAGCATTAGATGGAACCATATTCTATTAGTCACTGAATAATGTGCCCATTAGAAAGACGCTTGGGATACACTGGAATTTATTGTGTTCTCATCATTTCAGGAGTGGCAGCAAACCAAAACACAGAGGTCAACCTGGAAGTCCAGTCGCTTGGGAAGTTCCTGCAACATTGTGTTGGGTGGGACCTTTCGCCTACCGGGACTTCTGATGGCTCATTTTTAATCAATGACATTAATGACAGCTTTCTTGTTCAGCAATGGCTGACAAATCACAGTTGTGGTTTTGGGTTCATTTTTGGTCAATTTCATGTGTTTTCATTCTCTTTTTTTTTTTTTAAGATTTTATTTATTTATTTGACAGACAGTGATCACAATTAGGCAGAGAGGCAGGCAGAGAGAGAGGAAGGGAAGCAGGCTCTCTGCTGAGTAGAGAGGCGATTATGGGGCTCGATCCCAGGATCCTGGAACCATGACCTGAGCTGAAGGCAGAGGCTTTAACCCACTGAGCCACCAAGGCACTCCCCACCCATGTGTTTTCATTCTCTTCTTAAGAACTCCTTGCATTTCCTACTATTTTTATATATTGGTTTGATTAGGAATGACTCCTGGTTCCCATCTTTTCTAGTGCCTTCTGTAGTACTCAGCATTCTCCAGATAAACAGAATCAATAGCATGTGTGTGAATACAGATTAGAAATATATCTGTATATATGTATATATATATATAAAATAAAATAAATATAAAAATAAATAAATGTATTATACATAATTACTTATAATATATGTTTTTATACACACATACAGAGAAATATTGATTTTTTTGAAGTTTTTGTTTCAATTTCAGTTAGGTAACATACAGTGTTATATTAGTTTCAAGTGTACAATAAAGGACTCAACACTTCCATACATTACCCTGTGCTTATCCTGGCAAGAGTCCTCCTTCATCCCTATCACCTGTTTCACTCATCCCCACCCACCCCTGGTGACCATCAGTTTGTTCTCTATAATTAAGAGTCTGTTTCTGATTTGTTGAGGCTAAGGGGGAATATTGGTTTTAAAGAGTGTACTCATACAATTGCAGAGACTGGCAAGTCCAAAACCCACAAAGTAAGCCAAGGGGCAGGAAACCCAAGAAAGAGTTGCAGTTGGAGTCTGAAGGCTGTCTGCTGGCAGAATTCCCTTTTCCTCAGGGACTTCAGTCTTTCTCCTCTTCAACTGATTGGGCGAGGCCCACCCACACAGTGACAAGTACCTGGCTTTATTCAGCTACTGATTTAAATATTACTCTCATCTACAAAATACTTTCATGGTAACACCTGACCAAATACCTGGATATGTGGCCTGGCTAGATTGGCACGATTAACCAGCACACTCTCCATTCTTCTGGACTTTGATTTTAAAATCCTTCCTATTTCTGAGATTGCTTCTCTCAATCTCTACATCCACTCTTCCACCCAGGCTCACCCTTTCTGTATCCTTTTCCTCTCCATGTTGTTCTGGTGGTCACATCCAAAGCCAGGCTCCTCTTCCCTTGTCCCAGAATTACAGCAGTGTCCACCCTCCCAGCTGCTCCCCGCTGTTGCCCTTCACCTTCTTAAGGCAGGCCCACCTCCCTTTTTGCTCCAGCTTCCACACCGACTCTGCTGACTGCTTCCCCGAGGCATCTCCTCATCCCCTTTAAGTCCCCGCAGCACCTGCCTCATCGATCTTGCCAGCCCTCATCTCACCAATCTCCAGTAGGAAGTGGCCTTTCTGCCACATGAAGCCTGTTACACTTAACATCAAGTCTGGGTTCATAAACACTCTAGAATACATAAAGATTAAAGAATGCTTACAGAAGCAGACTGTGGGCTGCCAGGGGCTGGCCGAGGGTGCTGCCCTTGCTCACCCACCTGGGCTCCATGGAAATCCCTCCTACCCTTCCGTCTACACCGCAAAGACCTCACTGATCTCTGGAGCTTTGCCCACTGATCCCTACCTTCTCTAAACTTTCTCTGGGTTAGTTACCTTCCTGCCAGGAGTTTACTTTCATCTTTGCTGATTTGGCCTCCTCATATGTCTGTGTAGTAGGTTGAATAATGGTCCCCAAAGATACGAGGTCCTGATCCCTGGAATCTGTAAGCATTACCTTATTTGGAAAGTAGGTGTTAGCAGATATGTTTAACTTAAGGATCTTCAGGAGGGGAGATTATCCTCAATTATGCAGTTGGGCCCTAACCGTGATCACAAATGCTCCTATAAGAGACAGGCAGAGAGGGATTGGACATGTAGAAAAGGAGAAAGCGGGGTGAAAATAGAAAAGAGATTTGGAGACACTGGCCCCAGACATTGGTGTCATGTGGCCACAAGCCAAGGAACACTGGCAGCCCCAGGAGCTGGAGGAGGCAAGGAAATGATTCTCCGCTTGAGCCTCTAGAGGGAACCCATTCCTGCTGCCCTGCTGATGTGGGTGTGCGGATGCTGACTTTAGACTTCGGGCCTCCAGAACGGGGAGAGAATGGGTTGCTGTTGCTTACACCACCACGTTTGTGAAATTAGTTAGGAGCAGCTAGAGGAAACAAATATTTCTGTAAGAGCCTTGAGAGATTTCCTAAATGTACTGTAGTCCTTAAAGATATTCCCCAAGACTTTGTAACCACAGGAAACATGTTCATGCTACAATGTTCTCTGAAAAGCAGAGTTAAAAATAAAAGTTGTTGCTATTGTGAGCATGTTACATAAAAAGACAGAAGAGAGGGGAAGAAAAGAAGTAGTATTTGAGCTGAACTTGGCTCTTTCTATCTCCCCCCACCCAAAACCTATTACTTATTACTAGAGGCTCGGGCAATGCCTGTTCTCTGACTGGCAGTGAGCAGCTGGACAGGGGTTCGGGGTCCGGTGCACAGCACTAACTTGCTTGGAACAACAGAGCTCAGCAGGAGAATGCCTCTCACACAGCTGGCTTGCATACAGAAGGCACTCAATGTTGGCTGGATTAAATGAAATGGCGGGAAATGAACCTGGGCAGGGAACGACTGAATGTGCAAATCCACCATGAGAGGTCATCGGGATACTGGCCACGTCTTCCCAGATTAGGAGAGTATGGGTGTTAGCCTGTCGGGGTCACCAGGACACAGGACCAGGGACTGAGCAGCTTAGAAACAGCAGAAAGTTACTCCTCATGGTCCTGAAGGGCTGGGAAGCCCGAGATCAAGGCACTGGCAGATTCTGTGTCTAGTAAGGGGCCACTTCCTTGTTCGTGGAGGGCCACCTTCTGGCTATGTTCCCATGGTAGAAGGAACAAGGGAGCTCCCCAGAATCCTTTCTATAAGACACTAATCCCATTCGTGCAAGTTCCACCCTCGTGACCTAATCACCTCCCAACGCTTTCCCCTCCAAACACCATCATAGTGTGGATTCGGTTTCCACGTATCAATTTTGGAAGAACATAAGCATTTATGTTCTTTCCCTCACATACTGGTGAGGGAAAATTACTTTGGAGTGGGACAGAAGGGTTCCTTCTCAGATACTGGAACGCATCCCAGGGCTGGAGACAGTGTGTGCAAAAAGATAGAAAGGCACCTCGGCTTCCTTCAGCTCTCTCTGAAAAGCAAAGATTTGGTGCCCAAGGAGTGACTGGAGAGCAAACCAAAGGACTAGAATTAACGGAAGGATAGATGGCAGAAGTTCTGGAAGGAGTTTTATAGAACACGTGACGGTAATGAACCTATCTGTCTGTTCCCAGCCCTGAGCAGAATGCCCAGGACTGCAAAGACACTCCACAATGATTTATTAAATCTGTGAGTGAAGAAAAGCCCAGGAAACCCCCTGAGCAGCAATGGGAAGGAGTACAGGCATTCTGCCAGCCTCCCCCTGACCCTCCGGGGGACAGACACCAGCAGGACCGGGGGAGCCCAGCGGTGCAAGGAGAGGAAAGGCTAGGAAACTCAGAACCCAGCCGCGGAGGACCGCGCCACACATCCTTTCCCACCTCCTCCTCCAGAGGGACAGAAATGCTTGCCTCCAGAGTATCATACAAGTAAAGGGCAGAACTCTATCATGGATACGTCCAACCCCCTAACTCTTCAAACTACTAAGAAATCAAAGGTATTAAAACAAACAAAACCTCCTGATGTCCATGCAGACTTCTGAGCATACAATGAGTACACAGGGGAAAAAAAGATCATTTTTTCCCCCAACTTCAGTAGACTTTAGCTCAAAGCACTTAGCATCCTCAGAAAACTCACAGCAGAGGAGGAAAGGGCCGTAGGGCTGGCAGGGACCTAGATAGACATCACTCCCAGTGTGCCCCGGTCTGTGACTGTACCATGAGGTGCTCACTGCTTTTATAGGTATTGGGATGTGTGTGTCTGTGTGTGTGTGTGCACACGTGTGCCCGCGTGCATTTCTTTTGCCCCAGAGCTGAATGACTATTCACGTTGTCCAGATGTCACTTTTCCTACCAAGAAACTTGGAGCAGATCACTGAAGGGAAAGGGAAAGAGGAGCGTCTATGCTGACGGGGAGAAATCCGAGAGGACCCGTGGTTTCACTCCGCGTGGCCTGTGGAGGCGGGGGTCTCAGCTCGGAGGGCAACCTGATAGTGGAGTAGGATCTCTGTCTGTCGATGTACTAAATTGATGGCAATGTAAAGAATCCTCCTCGACACAAAAGTACACTTGTTTTCAGATTAATGTATCCTGAATGTCAGCTTTTCAGCCTCTGCTCAGAAGGAGTCAACGCGTGCCTACCAGAGCCCTGGTAGTCTTATTTTTTTTAAGTATTTGCTTGCAAAGGTGACCTGACCACTTGTTCATTAATGCACTGAAGGAGCGTTCTTCCCTAACATCTCAAGATACAGATTCACAAGGACACATAAGGGTTTGTTCACGTTGGTGGCGACAGAGAGACCGGAATGTGCACTGGACGGGCATGACAGGCTTCTCCTGGCAAAATCTAAAGGCATCTTTACAGGCCCCCATTTCCTCCTTCCACTTGCTCCAGAGCCTCTCAGTTACCTGCTGTTAAGCATCTTGGCCTTATCTTTGTGTAACCAATGCCCGTTTCTCTTTTCATAAATGACTAACAGGAATTCAGGGTATTGTGTTGAATTTTAATGGGTTGTTTTGTTTCTCATGTGTTGGTTTCCTAAAAGTCCCATCGTCGATTCTCTCCTCCTGCTCTCTTAAAAGTAAGACAGGGAATCCTCATCTCTCATGATGTTGAGAACCAGCACCTTCGAACAGATAGGAAAGCTCAGCGGTATAAGATTTGGGGGCGTGGGGGGGAATCGTATAGAAGCCAATATTTTAATTCCTTAATTCCTTTGGAATTAAGTTATGGAATTTTCTTGAAGTCATAAAGCAAAACATGAACAGGGAGTGTCGTGTAGACACCACTGCGCGGATATGTGCAGTTGTGTGAGCCTCTCTCTTGGCAAATGGTGAACCCTGCTCGACTGACTTCCCACAAGTAACAGGATGAGTAAGTACCTACTTTTTATTAAAGCCATCCAAGCCGGTGAGCACTGGTGGAGCACAGGTATAACTTACGGACATGTACGAGCTGAAGAGAATCTCTCCTTCCTTCTTTCCATTCTCTCTCCCTTTCTCCCTTTCTTCTTCCCTCCTTCCCTCTTTTCCTTCTTTCCTTCCTCTGTCTCTCTGTCTTTCCCTCTCTCCCTTCATCCCTCCCCTTTTTTCCTTAAAAACTAAACTCAGAATTTTGTCTTTGAGTGTCTGCAATTTCCTAGATTTGGGGTCATGAGAAAGATTCCTTATCCAGTGATCTTGGCTGACACTGAACATGATGTGAGTCATGCCCAAGTTCCCATGGGCAACTTTCACTTTTGCCAGGATCACCAGAAGGGGTTGGGCTCTTTATAATATATGTGGAGCAAACATTTCCCCCTCCACACAGAATGTGGTCTTATCTCAAGTATAAACTTCAATTTTTAGAGAAGCCATATTGTTCTGGTTTTTTTAAAAATATTTTATTTATTTATTTGACAGAGAGAAATCACAAGTAGATGGAGAGGCAGTCAGAGAGAGAGAGAGGGAAGCCCGCTCCCTGCCGAGCAGAGAGCCCGATGCGGGACTCGATCCCAGGACCCTGAGATCATGACCTGAGCCGAAGGCAGTGGCTTAACCCACTGAGCCACCCAGGTGCCCCTATTGTTCTGGTTTTGAAAGCAGGGAGGGAAAGTAGAATTAGCTCTTCCACCTGAAATTGTTGGAGGCTTTTAGATATTTGAGATATGGTATACAATTAAGTGTCTTAGGTGATAAGCCAATCCCTTTATACATTTATCTCGTATCTTTTTTTTTTTTTTTTTTTGCTAAGCAAGCTATAATATAATTTTAACACATGCATTCATTTTCTTGCTGCTCTAAACTTTGGATAACTGATATTTTGGACAAGCATAAATTTATTTTAAGAAACATCTTTCATTCATATAACAAATAATTATTAGGAACATTTAATTTTCAGATCTCATTTATAATTCTCCCTCTTCCCACAAAGTTGCAATGAGTCAATAACCATCACACAAAAGTAACAAAGAAAAGGTTGATTACCTGGGCTATGGTAAAACCAGCCTTTCCCCCCAGCCCCAGTCCAAGAACCACTTTGCATGTCATACTAGCTAGCATTCCTGAGTCTGACTTTGTGACCTAGCTTTGGGCAAAGTTTGCTTAGACATGATATCAAAGGTATGATCCACAAAAGAAAAAAAAAAAAAAACAGATAAATTGGACTTAATCAAAATTAAGGACTTCTGCTCTGTAAAATGCCTTCTCAGGAAGATAAAATGATAAGCTTTGGCATAGAATAGAATATTTGCATATCATGAGCTGACAAAGGATTGGTATCCAGAATATATAAAGAATACTCTAAATTCAACAGTGGGAAAACAAACAACCCAGTTAGAAAGTGGGCACGACTTGAACAGATCCTCACCGCAGAAGATGGGGATGGCAAATGAGCACAGGCAAATATGTTCAACATTGTTAGCCCTTATGATTCGGCAAAGAGAAGGTACAACAAGGTACAACCGCACACCACACAGAACTGTTAAATTAAAGAACGGGGACAATAGCAAGTGGTGACGAGCATGTGGAACTCTCATCCACTGCCGGTGGGAATGTAAATGGTACAGACACACTGGAAGACAGTTTTGAACGGACACACTTACCATACACCTAGCAGTGCACTCTCAGGTATTTATATATATATAAATACTCTCGGGTATTTATTCAAGAGAAATGAAAATATATGTTTATGTGTGAACGTAAACATAAACAGGAATGTTTATAGAAGCTGTATTTCTAAGAGCCCCAAACCGGAAACAACCCAAACATCTTTCAACAGGTGAGTGGAGAAGCAATTGTGGAACATCCATGCCAAGAATCTTACTGAATGTAGAAAGAGCCAAATTATTGATACATGCAAACGACTTGGATGGATCTCCTGAATGGCTTGATGGAAAGAGCCACTGTCAATATATACTGTACGATCTCGTTTATAGAACATTCCCAGTGTTGTAAAACTATCATGACGAAGAAAGGTCATGATTGCCATGGATCAGAGCTGGGAAAGGGCACAGCTATTAAAAGACAACATGGTGAGGGGAAAGATTGTGAGGCGAGGGAACAGATCTGTCTCCTGACTGTGACAATAGTTACTGGAATCTAAACATTCATAAAACTTCACACACACACAATGTTCATGTAAAGACTGTTGAAATTATAGTAGGATTTTCACCTGAATTCATAGTATTTATACTGATGTTAATTCCCGCTTTTGACAATTTACTGTGGTTACATCCAATATTATAGAGGCTACCATCAGGAACCCTAGTTGACGAGTATGCAGGAATTCTCAATGTTAATTTTCCAAATGTTTATGCGTCTTCAGTATTTCGGAATAAGAAGGTATATTAGCAGTAGCACATAAGTACCTATAAAATGACGATTATGCGAAGTGCTACAAAGGAGACATACATGATGTTATGAGAGACACGATGGAGGGATTGACCTGGTTGGGAAGGTCAGGAAAGGCTTGATAATGAGCCGAGATCTAAAGGAAGAGTAGAGGTTAATGAGGTGAAGAGGGCTGGGAGATTGAATCCAAATCCCTTGACTTAGGAAAAGTTCACTAAGGTAGGAAAATACTTCTTTCTGTGAATCCCCCAAACTAGAAAGCATAGGAAAATAGGGAAAAGCAGGGATTGCCTCATTTGAAGTAGGCTGGGAAAGAAGCGCAAGGGAAAGGGTGGGGAAATGAGACACACCCCGATAAGTTGGGTCCGGAGCCCTTGGAGCCACACCCCAAATCTCTACAGAGAGATTGAGTTAGGTGCCAATTCCTGTGACCCCCAACCACTCCTGGAAGAGGGATTTCCCATCCACGGGCATTATGGCAGGCCAAGGGCAACCTGGTGAGTGTTGTGTGCCTGCGAGCTATTTCTCACTTTGTAGAGTGTTTGGGAAATAACAAAAGTCAAAGTCAGACTCCTGGTCTTCTTCCTATGCCTCACGTTCTCCCTACCACCATCCCTCAGCCTAAGCCATCCACACAGGGAGTCTCAAGGACTGAACAAAAGCTCTAACCACCTGATCCAGGAAATCACTTTGCCTCTTCGGACTACACAGACTTCTCATCTGTAAAATAAACTTAGACCAAATGATGTCTCTGCCAACTTAGCTTTTGACATTTAGTGATTCTGGTGTCTGACTGTCTGACACCTGTATTCAAATTATACTCTTATTTTTTACCTAGAAGCTCACTTTATTGAGTACCTAGCTAAAAACTAGGTACTCAATACCTCATGAGGGAAGCTGTCATGTCTATATTACAGAAAGATGTTTACTGTTAAAGTCATTCTTTTGCTTGAGAGAGTTCAGTGGTGATCCAGGGCTCAGATACCAGACCCAGACTATGTCTCTGGATCCCTGGAAATTATCTCGTTAGGTCAAATACAAAGACTCGTTTCACTCAGTAAGTTCCAATGAAAATGAGAAACTGGATATACTATTATATAGCCTTCCAACTAAGGGAGAATTTAAATGTTCTCTTAATAGTTATTGACTGAGCTAATATTTATACATTTAATAAAAGTTTCAACATTTTAGTTAAAATGCTATTTTTACAGTAGTTCTCTGATCAGAGAGATTTAAATTATGTTCATTAGTGATGTCATGTTCAATGACTGAAGCCATAACATTGGCATGAACTCAATTGACGGGCAGAAATATATTTGCTTAACAAAAAAAAAAAAAAAAAAAAAAAAAAGAGAGAGAGAGAGTAAGACAAAGGCAGACATGAATGGAAAGGGATTTTTTTCTTTTGAAAAGCTGACATCTTTCTATTGATCTTCCTTCAAAGCAAATTATTACTTACCTTCCCACCCAGTCTTATAAAATAATCACAAATATTTTGAATGACTGCATTGAGAGGTGGATTTGGAACATTTGGAGCTCACAATGGCCAGATCTAGGGGTGCAGAATGGTTGTGTATGGTTTCATTTTAACCCTCGACCAACCAAAACATAGGTGTTTATCTTTAAGCCTGGGGAGCAGAAGCATCTAATTGATCCCACTTGGGAGACAGACGGTGAATAATGGGGCCATTATATTTTGACGAGACACACAATTGCCTTGAACTTGTCAGGAGTTCAGGTGTGGGGATCCAGCTACCTGGGGCTGTGGCTGGAATGTGATGGTTTGCGAGCTCCTGATCACGCATCTGCCCGCTGCAGCCCTTGTAGGACCCGGCTCCATTTCACGGGAATAACTCACCTATTCATGAACAATGAGGTTCAAATTGTACTTTTCTTTAACACAACATTAACTCTCAAAGAGCTGGAAATTCAGCACTCGGCTCTGTGAGCTTAGATTGCAAATCAGTCACTGAGAACATTATATGAGCAGTAATCCCATTAAATATATCATCTTGCAAATATCTAAATCCAGTTAATTAACTTGTATTGCAAAAGAGCTCGGAGATAGAGTTTTCAGAGAGCAACCATACATTTTAGGGCCCTAATTATATTTAAAGCAAATTCCAGGCTCTACTTTTTACACAAAATAGGTGGAAAACGGCCTTGAAAAGGAAAACCGGATTGATGGAGGACTACGTTTATGAGATTTGAGCAGAAAAGATATTCAAACATCTCAAAAATTAACTGCTTTCTTACATAAACTTTTGACTTGCATTGTAGGGAGCTTTTTTAATAAAAGGATTAAACAAAGTCTGCCATTTTAATTAAAATTCATAGCAATACAATGTCATCTTTACAATGGTTGTAGAAATTAACTAGCTCATAGATTTAGCGAGCCTTGCGAGCTCAGAATAATTCGAGTTTAGCATGATACGAAACCCATAATATGTGTAAACTTTAAAATAAGCATGGCAGGGACTTAAAAATAACAAATAAGTGAAGGAGGAAGAAGGAGAGGAGAGGGAGAAAGAGTAGGAGAGGGAGAAGGAGTAGGGGACGGAGAGCAGGAGGAGGAGGGGAAGAAGAATGATCTCACCGAACGAAAATCCCAGTACTGAGTGAGAAATATATGACAACAATCTCTTAATATTTTTTTCAGTAGTCAGTAATTACCTGGGATACGTATGTAGTTACACCACTGTCTGACACACACACACACACACACACACACACACACACACACACACACATATATATATATATTTTGCATAATACTTGCATAGAAAGCATGCGTGTATGTGTGTCCTCTGATGACACCTCCTTCCTTGGATGCATGCTTGTACCCGCCCTATCCCACTCAACACAGTGAGTCTTCAGTGATATTTGTCATTAAATTAATTATCCCAATATAGTCTTGTCATTATGCGTCATGAAACATCCACACCCTCTAAGTATGAAATTTGAGAACGACTTATTTTAAAATAGTTTAAATTGCGGTCTCCCTAGAGCATTGTTCAATACAGACATGGATATGATTGCTATTCTCAAAAGAATAGCAATGAAACATAAGAATACTTTCAATATAAATAGCGCCTTTTTTCCAAATAGTTCAAATTCCCATCCTAAGTGTAAATCCATTTATATGTATACATAATACATGAAACAAAACGTTTTTTAAAATCTCAGCTCCAGTTGAAGGCTGGGAGCAGACAGAATTTAAAAGATGTCAACAGACAGATTTATTCATGCTAAAATCCGTGACCCCTTTTGGGCCATCGTGGTTTATTATCCTGAAGAATAAAGTCCAAAAGTATTCAGAGAGTCTTCTGATGAGTATCATTCTCACTATCCAAAATGTCCTATTTTTTAGAAAAATGTGTCTTATCAGGTACTTATACCAAAACAGTTTTGAGGAGCTTGTTGTATTCAATGCAGACTTAAAAAATAAAGAATTTCGTTTACCCACCAGACTTCTTCAGGCATTTTGTAACTGGAATGCGCAGGACAGGACCTAGTAGTAAACCCCAGAAATAGGGAGTCCGTGGCGCCCTCCTTCATCCTAAGACAGGCAAACTTCCGATAGACTGATCGTTTCAAGGAAGAAGACTCACTTTGGAAAAACTTTTTTTACACAGTCGTCTCACAACTATCCACTAAGTGTTTACTATGTGTTTTCTCAGTACTATCTAGCAGTGTACCTGAATTATCTGTTATTTCTCCTAACAGCTCTGTGAGATGGGTAGGATTACTAATCCCCATTTTGCAAATGGGGAACCTCGGCTTGGAAATTTGTAATCTATGCAAGGTCAAAGATCTAGCTAGTTGAGAGCCTGAGATTCAAATCCAGGCCCATCAAGCTCCAAAGCCCATACCCGTCCCCTCTGAGTCCCAACCCCCACGGACAGATACACAGCCTTCTACCCTTAATGTCGCAGCCACCGTTGCTGCGCTAGAATTGGGAATCTATCTCAAAGTAACATTGGTCCTTTATGACCCAGTGGCACATGGATGGTTAGATCGCTGTTACCTCCCGCAGTCAACGTGTCCATTGGCTGAGCTTGAGGGGAACTTTGAACACGGAGGCCTGGAAATGCCACGTGTGACTTGGTGGGTAATTGGGTGCACCCCGAGTCCCTCACCGATGCCTTTGCCCACAGTGACCTAGGTAGTTCCTGCTTTGACACCTTTCATGGGCCACGTGGGAAGAACGCAGTAGGGCAAATGGAAAACTCTTAGGGTCGACGTCCAGGACTGAAATGGTGCTGCCTCTGGTGAAGGGGTTAAATGCCTCCCAGGCCTCCCTGCTCTCACCATCTCCCGGATCATGTTGTCTAAAGGCAAGTCTCCCCGCACCACAGCGAACCGAAGACGTATCCTAATGACAGTATAATTAGAAGTATCATTGTGGTAATGATTCTTTTCATCTGGAGCACAGGCGGGCAGAAAAGGCCCCTCATTCAGCTAATTCCACCTGCCTCCGCCCTGTCGCCTCTCCTGCCTTTTCCCCCTAGGTCAGTAGCGCGGGGGTAATGCCAGGTGTTTGACAAGTCCTCCGACTCGGGGCTCATCAAACTAATTAAAGAGAAACACATCCAAATTCTAGTGCATTATTTTACTTTAAAAAAAGCCTCCCATTCATCTGGCTCGGTGGGTTTGATTAATGAAGATGACAAAGGAGCTCTTGTTCCTGCAAATCCACAACCACTTGGTTCGGGTTCAGTGGGCCCAGGGAGAGCCATCCAGGCCTAAATCTGGTCTTTCTTTCCTACTTAAAAATCCAAAGGTAGTGAAGTTTCTGATTTTATCAGCCCTGCCAAGGCAGGAAAGGAAAGACAAAAACATCTTGATGCACTCATTTGACATAGCTAAGATTCATTTTTTTAACTTAAATACCCCTCAGAAGACTTTTTCATTGTTTGTCACCCATAGAATAATCCAAGACATTAGGCAAACATTAGATTCATCAGTACCTTTTAATACCCCGAAAACTAAGAAACCCTAAAGGGATTCTCTTCAGAGAGACCATTCCAGTAGCTATCCCCGAACCCCATCCCAAGGCTCTCCTGTGGTGTCCCCATCCCCCTTAGTGAAGCCCCACTGGTGGCAGTTATAATGAACAAAGACATGCTAGGATCTGAATTTGGGAGAGGAAAATGGGAGTGATTTGTTTTAATCAAAGGATTTTTAATTCTTATGGATAATTAAGCATCCAAAGTACATCTCGGATAGAGTTGTTTGCTGTATTAGCAAGCTATGTCTGCATAATTAACTAAGTAAAGCATTTGAAGATAAATTTGAGCATTTAGATTAAATTTAGATTAAAATGCATACGTTCCTGGCAGGTTAAAAATAAAATCCAACAGACAACTGTATTAATAAATTCAATATATTAAACAAACCATAGACATTTAAGATGTAGCTGTTAATAACGTTAACCAAATTCATTGTGAGATTATGGCTTTAAAACTCATAAGCCATAAATACCCTCTCCAAGTCTCCAAATCCTAAAATGCCAAATTATCCAATCCAGTATCTACCCATTTGGTATTGAGACATTAAATGACATTTTAGGATTATCTTTAAAATAATTATTTAGGCATTCGAACATCGTTTTTAATTCCATCATTTATTTGAACCTAAAATTTAACAGAGAGACATTTTCTTTCAGCAAGTTCCTCTTCAAATTTTGAATTTATTTCTAGCAATGTAGACGTATTGCTGATTACAACTCCTTAATGAAACACGTCTTTGCCCTTCTATTTTCAGGCTGAATGCAAATCCGTTCTCAATGCCGTCTTGCCAGCTTTGAGGGACACTGAAAACTCTTTTTATCTGAGAAATAACCTCACACCTGTGACACTCAATAGTTTCCAAATTTAAAGTTTTCATACGTCATCAAGAGATCCCTAGATAGGTGATTCTCTTGTGTATCTGAAAAGGAAAGAAACTCAACAAATAGATTAAAGGGCAACATTCAGGGCAATGTTTCTTAAGAGTTTCAAGATATATTGACTCTGCAGGTATGTTAACAGGTATTATGCAAAAAAAAAAATGTTTTGCTTTAACCCATTATTATACACATCTAAAATAGTACAGAAAGAGTAAAAAAATCTTTAAAAAAAAAATCTTCCAAGTTGGGACGCATGGGTGGCTCAGTCAATTAAACATCTGCCTTAGGCTCAGAGCATGATCCCAGGGGATGGAGCCCAATGTCCGGCTCCCTCTTCAGCGGGGAGACTGCTTCTCCCTCTGCCTCCGCCCCTCCTCACTACTTGTTTGTTCTCTCTCTTTCAAATAAATAAAATTTAAAAAACAAAATGAAACAAAACAAACAAACAAACAAAACTCCTCCAGGTTAACAAGGCTAAGCACCTTCTTTCTCTACAGGACTTCTCAGGACCTTTAATATGGCAACAGGCATAAGCAGCTCCCAGGAGGAGACCAGCAAATGCATTATGTTCTAAATTTATTTGCAGTATCTTGTATATTTGGTATCCCTCTAATATAATTGAGAAACGCTGGTTTATGTCAAGTTTAGAGGTTCTATGTTTTCCATTTAGAATTCTACCCGAAAAAGCAAGGCTGTTAGTGCCAAGCAAGTTTATAAAAAGAAGGATGCTTTGGAAAAATCACAGTTTGAAGAATTCATCAACAAATACAAGGTTCACACTATAAAGTTTACAAAAGAGTTTGGAAGCAGTTGATCTTACTGTTGATTTAAATAAGCTTTCTTGTTCGAATTTACTGACCTCCCCTTTCTCAAGTGGACTCGGGTATTCTCCAAACCAGACAAGAATTTGAAACTGGCAAGCAAACAATCCACAGGAAGAAAGGTCTTGTTTTTTTTTAGTCATCCCATTACCTTATAATGACCCTAAAAAAGTGAAAAGTGACAAGTGAGGTTTTTTTTCAATTTAATGTACACACTGAAAGTAGGATTGTTGACGGTAAGTCAGCTAGAGGGTTTAGCAAAAACTGTTCTGAAATTCTCCTTTGATTCTTGCTCCACAGTATAGAATCCAATCAATGCAAATGTCAAGCCCTGTGTTGCGTCTCTCTACTTCCTTTTAATGTTAAGAATTGGATTTTGGAAGTCGTGGGTTTTCACATGTTAATGTTGAAATGGAATTTATTTGTGAGCATGTTGTTAGACGGATTCAGAAAACTATTATCTAAAGGCAGTTGTAAAACTTTAATTTTTTTTCCTTTTATCATGACTTTGTTTCGCTTCTTGCTAGAATCCTAGCAAGCACAAACTCAACTCTTCACCCAGGCTCATAAAGAGATGACTAATATCTTCAAAAAAAAAAAAAAAAAAACTTATCATTCGTGCTTATTTCCATACCAAAATAGTTCATTATTAGTTTTTTTTTTTTTTTCCAGAGTCTTCTTTTACCACGTAGGGAACAAAATCCCAACTATAGATTTAAAATGACAGATTTTGTGGGTTTTACTTTTCAGAGATGATGTCATTTGTGGGGAATTGTTGGGTAAACCATACACTCTTTTCAGAAACCTGCAATTACCTCTCTGAATAAAGAGATCAATGTCATGTTTCTAGAAATAATGGCTAATGATATGTCTCCCGAAAGGAAGTGGCGTTATTAATTACCTCACTGTGAACACACAGTTTATAGACAGCTCTGAGGGCCACTCGCCCAATTAAGTATAATGACTAAAGCTTCAGTTAGTCCATCTGCCCAGCCTTCTAGATTAACAAGCCTGCAGCTTTACAAGACTTGCAAGGCTGATATGCTCCACGAGGAGAGCTCAGATGCAATACCTGGGCGGCTGAGAGATCTGGTATGATTGCAACAGCAGGAAGGGGAAACCCAAACTCTTGTTTGCTGTCACTCCGCTTTGTTCCCATGTGAGTTGAGACACTGATCACCCCTCTCCCCGATGCCCATGATGACGTGCATTAATTCATATAATGCCTCTAAATATATGTTTAAATATGCATAAATAGATCTACACCGTTACTACTATATTTATGAACTTATATATAGATCATGTGACTATGAATGTATACAACTTGAAATATTCTGTTTACACACTTGCATGTAGACTGTAAAAGTAGGTATACAGTAACATATGCATAATTATATCATAAATTTATGTATATAATATAAAGGTAATTACATAACTGCCTCTTTATGTACGGACATAAAAATAGAGTACATAAAAATATGTTAATACCCATTCACATATAAGGTGAGAAGAGCAACACTTCATAACCCAAGGCAGCCGAGGTTAGAAGCTGGAATTTATCTTGGTCTAGAGTAAAGGCCTTGGAAATTTTTTTTTTTTGGGGGGGGGGAAAGGTTTTATTTTTTATTTGACAGAGAGAGAGACACAGCGAGAGAGGAAACACAAGCAGGGGGAGTGAGAGAGAGAGAGAAGCAGGCCTCCTGCCGAGCAGGGAACCCTGAAACAGGGCTCGATCCCAGGACCCTGGGATCATGACCTGAGCCGAAGGCAGACACTTAACGACCGAGCCATCCAGGCGCCCAAGGCCTCAGAAATTTTAAATAAGGTATGACAAAAATATAAATACATTACGTATAGATATGTACACGCATTTATTTGTTATTATTATGAAGTGTTCTCAGTCTTTCAAGTAGCAATGCAGGCTGATTACGGAGCCCTTAATACAGATCCATGTTTTAAAAGGAGTCTCTTTCACAAGACGCAGTGTCTCTTTCCAGGACAGCATCAACATAAGTTCATCTCGACAGGTCCTAGTTTGTTTGCTTCCTTGTTTTTGTCTTCCAAAGTGTCTGCAGGGGCAGCCCGAGGAGGTCTGAGGGATGAGGGGCAACCTTCGGGGATGGGTTTTCAGACACTGAAAGGATGAGGACACCTGGACCCCCTCCCCCGGCTTCCAGCGGCCACAGGGAGGGCCAGAAGCCCCTCAGTCAGGGGCTGCACCTGGGCCCCGGGGCTGCGTTTTCGCTCTCAGACACCGAGGATTTCTCGGCTGCCCCCAGCTACCCAGCCCCTGATTTACGACTTCCACAATGCATGGGGCCCTCCCCACCCCAACCTGCACATAATACCACCCCCTCCCCAGGGCTTGACGGGATTAGGAAGTCCTCTTTACAAGTCTCTTTGAAATCCCGCAGTTAAAAACAGGGGGGCTGGCCTACCGTCTGGAGGCTTCCTGAGCAAGCACAGAAGAGCCAGTGCCCTGCCCTCACCCAGACAGGGGAACATCTGCCCCTCCAGCTGTTGCTTCACGGGAGGTCATTCCGAAGGTCAGAAAACAGGATGGGTCCCCCAAGACAGGTGGCCGTGCAGAGCCCTGGTCATCCCCTGCGGCAAAGACACCCTGGACATGTCCTACCTGCTCGTCCGCCGGGGAGGGAACAACAGTCCCAGCCCTCCGTGGACCAACGCTGGACACTGACGCCTGCCAGAGTTGGGGTTTGGTGAGGTTTTTCTGTATCTCCCATTTCCTATCTTTCTTCATGCGATCACAGACAGCGACAGAGCACCCGTCCTGGGCCAGCCATCGTCACCATCACCGGTAAGAAGACAGGACGAGGTGAGGCAAGACTGGAGTCCCACCTTCACTACCTGCGGACAGTGGCCTTGAAGGCATTTCTCAACCTCCGTCAGCCTCAGTTTGCCTACCTGCAAAAGGGGACTATATTCTTTATGTCAAAGAGTAGCCCCCAAGATTAAAGGAGATAATGAAACACTATGTAAAGTGCCTGACGATGTGCTTCATACAGTCTAGGAACTCAGTCGACACGTCTTCCCTTAGTCCTGCTCCCGGAGGTTGCTCAAAGCCCTGTGCCCACTTGCGTCTAAGTCGGGAGACATCATGCTACGCAGCTTAGGTACGACCGAGCTTGGGAAACCCCCGACTCTACACGGCTCTTACCTGGGTCAGAGGGATGCTTTCCCCACAGGCGGGTAGGCCGCTGGTGTCTCAGGGGAAGAAAGAGAGATATTGGACGTCTGTTTGTCCCATGAATGGTTCACTCCAACTTCAGTGTCAGAGAAACCCTGGAACTTTCCCTAGGTTGCTTTAAAAACACCTATGCTTTCATTACAGAACACGGGGATAGCAATAATGAACATGCAGGGTGTGAATACGACCGCAATTTCACTTACAGAAAACGCTTGTCCATGTGCACTAAGAAACATGGACAAAACAGCTATGACAGAGTTGTTTGTGGAGCAAAAATCAGAAACACCTGAAATCCCAAAACGGCAAAATCGATCTAAGCTGGGAGATTGTTATTTGAAGGAATAATATACAGCAATGAAAAGGAACAGTGAGTAGCTATTTGCCTAAACCCTAGAAATATAATATCAAGTGAATAAAAGCATGTCACAGAAGAATAGATAGGGTCTGTTTCCATGTATATACAGGCTAAAACATGCAAAATGAAAATAGGCGCATGTATGTATTTTAGGGAAAGAATGCACGAGTGGTTAACAAAATTCACGATAATGAACAATAATCACAGAGTGAGTATCTCCGGAGGGAGAGACCAGGACAAGGTCAGTAGTCAGTGAGTGGGTACAGATGGGGCGCGATGTGCTGGATGGCGGATTCTCAGGTGTTAATTTCATAACTGTTCTTTAATCCATACACATGTTATACGCACTCTTGTGTGTGCTACATTTCACAACAAAATATTTAAAAGTTTCCTAATATATTTGATTCTTGGGAACTAAGAATTTCCTAGGAGAAAAAATATATACAAAGACATATATACAAGGATGTCTATTATAGGATCATTTATTGGAGCAAAGTGGAACCAACCACAATATTCCCATATGGAGAGAGTTAAATAAATTTTGGCAAAATCATTTTTTTTTTTTTTTGGAGTCCTGAGCTATTGGTTTATAATACTGGAAGGTTAATAAAGCTGCCACCTTCTAAAATGCGACTCACGAGACAGGCTGGACTAGAAATTAGGAGGCAGGATTCCTCCTGCTGATTGTGCTATTTATTGGCCAGAGATGCTCACTTCAGGGTTATTCCTGCCTTGATCTCTAGCCACAAGAGCATGATGGTAACTAACACTGACCTCTCATTTCCTAAAAATATGAGAAATTGCCTTTAAAAGGCTCTCTTGAAAAACTTGCATAAGCAAGAAAACTAGACTTTGAATCAAAAGTCTTAAGGAAGAAATATGAGGGCTGCACCTCCTACCAAGAGGCTGGGTGTGCAAGAAACTCCCAGCCAGAGACCGAATCAGTAACCAGCATTGTGCTAGAATTTTCCTTCCCTTTCTTCCACCCACAGCACCCCTCCCCCTGGACGCTAAAGGGTCCAGCAGTGATTCTCGACGCCCCATCCTCCACAGAAACCTTGTTTTTTTCACAGCTGCATTGCCTTCCAGTGGCCATCGAGGCACCCCAGGCTCTCAGGGGTTCCATTTTGACTACCTTTGGTTCAGCATCTTTATGTCACTCAGCAATGATCACCAAGACTTTATTCCAACTGTCAAGCGCACCCCTGCATTTCTCCCTCCCCCGGCCCCACCACCAGATTGGCAGGGGACCCGAGTTTTAAGGTGGATTGTCCTCAGTCTGTGTCACTCCCCTTCTGAGGGCTCAGCAGGAGAGCAGCATCTCCTAGGTGGTCTGGACTGCCTCCGACTCAAAGAACATCAAGTCCTGAGCCCCAGAGGCCATGAGCAACAGGGAGCAAGCTTTGTGCCGGAGGTAAGCGAGGCCAGGCCCTCAGACTGGGCTCTGATGAAGAAAATGCTGTCTTGGCTCACCCCACATTTCCCGATGCACATGCACTCAGCAAATCCCGACGGAGCCCCCACGACGTGCCAAGCCCTGTGCTGGCAGCCGGCATGCAGGGGCGAATGAGACCAACGCAGCCCCTAGTGTCGCCCAGCTCCCGGTCCCGCTGGAGGAGAGAATAAAGCCAGAGCAGCAAGCCAGTCAACTCAAATGATACTCTCTGTGGCCACGACCTTGCTTGACAGAAACAAGCCCGACGTCGAAACAGAGAGTAATCAAACTGGGGACGACAGACTTTGCATGGGGGAGAGAGAACGCCCCTCTGTGCGTGTTCTTGCAGGAAGAAGGATGAAAAGACAAACTGTGGAGAAAAGGGGAAGTCTCGTCCCAGAACTGGAAAGAGACGGCACAAGCACCTGCAGAAGGACAAAGGCGGTCACGTGGGACACACTGAGCAAAGCCCAGCGGGGTGGAGGGCCCAGAGCGAGGCCAGAGTGGGCGGGGAACATGGGCCAGATCACGTGGTCCCCTTCCAGGTCGTGCAAGAGCGGCTTGCTCAGCCTGTGGGTCGGAGCCCCACCTCGGGCCTCCTCCTCCTGTTCTTGCCAAGTGACATGGGCCACCTCCCCAACACCAGTTCTCCGTCCAGACTGCGAGGGGGCTCACCGACCAGTTCTTTCCAGGCTCTGCTGCAGAAGGCCTGCGTCCAGAGACTCTCTGACCTCCAGTCTGATGGCGACAGCCTCCTGGGGGGCTCTGTCATCCCGCTCCCAGACCAGGGCACCCCCTGTCATCCCAGAAGTGTTCTCTGGAGAGCGGATACTCAGAGAAGGTGGGTAGATGGGCTCATCCCCGCGGTCAGCAGTCCGCCAAGCTCCTCACTGCTCACCATAAATTCCCTCTGATGGGAACTGAGTCATCAGAAAGCATTCAATAATCTTGCTCTTTATAAAGCCCAAAGGAGGCCCCTCCAACTGTTGATCCATCTGGCCAGCTGAAGATTACCTAACTCCGAGAGTGCAGAGAGCTGTGAACAGAGGGAAATGAAGGGGTCTGTCTGGCTCACAGGGCAGATGGAGAATGCAATGCTTTTCCAATCATACACAGACCCTCCTGCTCTCCGGGCCTGTGGCTCGAATCCAACAGCTGACTATGGGCACAGAGCACCCAAAGCTGAAAGTCCTCCATGAGTGGCTAAGAAGCGCCTGATAGCGGCTCCAACGCTTCTACTGTGTTTTTTCATTATAAAACATACATACCGTGCCATGAAATAAAATGTAGATGTTTTAAAACCACCTGTGATTTCATTATCCCAACATAAATATTTTCCTCTTTATATAGTAGTTACTTCTCGTCTTTGCCCTTAAACTCTTTTACATAGTTGCAAGCCCTATATGCATACTTGTGTTTTTAAATTTTATATTCTGTCATAAACACTTTTCCATATTCCTCCCAGCCTTTATAGTTCACATTTTAATAACTGCATTATTATATTACCAAGTAAATGCACTGTAGCTTTTTTAAGCGATACCTTTCATTTGCCCGTTTATGTGATTTTAGTATTTTACTATTGTGGATAACTCCGCAGTCGATACTTTCATACATATAACTTTTGTCTTCAAATTTTGTCGGAAATTTGATATTATTAAATTTTTAAATACACGTGTTCATGCATATGTTACCATCTCTCTTTTTCAACCGCGTGTTATTTTTCCCACTTCTCAATGCAAGCAACGCAGAGGGAAGTGGCCTCTTGCTGAAAAACTGTCTCTCTTAGCAACTTGTGAGGCTAAAGATACAGATGTTGTTTTGGCAAACTTCCCATTCAGGCTCATCTGGGATGTCCTGTGCTTGTTCTTTGTGGAAACGAATTTGGGGCAGAAGGTCTTCTATAGACTGTGTTCTCAAAATAACCTTTCCCTTCTTAGATCCACTTTCTCTTCTTATGGGGATTCAGAGACTCAGGAATGTGCCCCTCCCCAGGTACGGGAGAGGTGTAGGGAGAGTAGGAAGGGGCCAGCCCTTAGGTGACAATGGTTGACCGCCTGGTAAGGAGCTCTGACCCCAGAGTGACAGGTCTTCCAAGTCAGAGGCCCCTCCAGCAAGCCTGCGGGTTCCTCCTTCCCCCAGGAACACTTTCCACTTTCGTAATCTGCTGAGTTGGAGACATTCACCCTCCGTGGGCTTCAGACAATGGCAAACAAACTTCTTAACTTCTAAAAATCTCTGTTTAACCCATTCTTAGTCCTTGAAAACAAGGGCACCAAAAACCAGAAATATTCTCTCACCGGGTTGCTTAGAAAAGAATTTTCTCTGAATATTTTTTTTTCTTTTGAAGGAAAGTTTTAAAAAAGGAAGTGGGGAGGAGGTTGAGAGGGAGAAAGTGCTGTTCTCCAAATTTCCCCCTTTGACAGCTCTGTTGAGATTACCTAACATGCTTTCTAGCTCTCCTGAACAGACAGGGGAGGACCTTCCAGCTGGGGCAACTTTGATAGATCGCAAGAATGACATTTCTGAAAAGGGCATTTGCCAATCTACCCATAACTATCAATGGAGAACTCATGTTACTATAAAATTTTTAAAAATGCCAAAGAATTCACTTCTTTACTGTCAAATTGAGATTTGATGGAAGAAACAGCCAGGCAATTAATTATATTTAGGAACCATGCATCCTGGCTTTGAAGTTAAACGTATTTCCCTGTGGCTTTATATTGAGAACAGCTTTTATTAAATTCAATTACTTTTCCCTCTGGTCTGCTCCATAAAGTTGCACTTGTAGAGAAGGATGGCTCTTAACAGAATTATTTCCACTGGAAAGATGATGATCAGGTGGCGTTGGTCACTAAAGGGGGCCAGTCCTTTATAAGCAAAATAACAGATGATAGGGTGTGTTTCTGGTGGTCTTCAAGTTTTACCACTTTCTCCTTGGCCAACAAAACAAAGAAAGGAAAAAATGGAAGGGTCTCATTATTTAATATTCCATCTTGGCCACCTAAAGCTTTTCCCTTTCCCAGAATACCAACTCCACTCATTTCTGAACCCTTGGACCAGAAGACTCCTCTAAAGATGCTCCCAGACCTCTAGATCATTAGCATCGGAAAGAACCTGGAGGAAACGGTCTGGATGATTGGAATAAAAGTCATCAGTTCTAGACCCACCTCTGTCAGTGGCCACATGAAACTGGATCGTTTCTGTCCTGTGAACCTTTTTCTTCCTCCCACCAGCAGGCGTAATGATCTTACCCTTCCCATCCCATATGGCCGTTATGAGGATCAAACGAGATGGTGAGATAATAAACAAGTGATAATTGCAAAGCATTGGCACGATCGTTAATAACAATTTATGAACTAGCAAATTTCTGTTTCAGCGTCATTTAAAATAATCTGTGGCTTTGTTGAATCGTTTTCTTGTTTAAGTGCCCTCAGTTCCATCTTTCCATACATCTAGAATGTTTTTTCTCTCCCTGAGCCACACAAGCAAATATGTTTTTAAGACCTAAGGTATTATTTGATTAAAAAGTAACTGCAAATCTTGAGTGTGCCATTGGCCAATCAGGGGACAGCTCCCAACAAGGGCATTTTCTAATCGAAAGCGTAATGTATTTCTGTAATAAAATGACCAATTTTACAGGTCCCAGGCATTGCTTTAAACATGGTTGCATTAGGATCAAAAGCCTCAGTGCCACCTGGGACCAATAAGTAGCCCGTTTCCTTCAGAAACATCACCTACTTTAGCCCCAACCCTACAGTTCTGGCTTGGTGAAATTAAAAAGCATAAAAAACAAAAGCTAAACCCTAAGAGCTTATAGAAGAGTTATTCTAGATAAAAATCAATACTATAAGTAGGCAATCCCACTTCCCCCCCACCCCAGTTTGTCACAAAAAGTAACCAAGGTCACAGCTATGATCAGCATAGCAACACACTCCACAAAGCTGACTTTGAAAGTTCAGCAGCCAAATCTACCAGAAGTGGCTTGCCGCTGTGGCCTGGCCAGCTGCCACTGGATTTGTTTATTCAGAGTCAAGCCGTCCTCTCCCACGTTTTGTCATCAGTTCTACTGGGGACATGAGTTCCAAGCAGTGGCCATTGCATGAGACATATCACTACCGCCGCTTGGGGAAAACCTCCAATGACAGAATATCATGAAACTCCCACATCAAGACCTCAAGTGGATGGAATATATCTTCTGGCACTTTTTTTGGGTAGACTAGGCTGGCCCATTTGGAGAGAATTAAAAGAAACAAAAAAAACGTAGACATACAGGCGTGTTGACATCACAGCACAGTGATTAAATCAGTGAAAAGTTCTGTGCGTGGTTTAGACAAGGGGATGGAAACAGGGCCTAGGAGATTGCTCTGAACTTAACGTGCAAGGAATCCAGTATGACCAACACAGAAGGATAAGCACCAACACAACGTGGCAGATCGTCATTAGAAAATGATTATGTGGATCATCTGCCATATGCAATGAGTCGTTTAGGATCTCAGGAAAGACGAGAAATCTGCCGGCTTGTTAGCCGCATTAGGTGAGGACCATATCAAGCTCGTTAACTTATTCATCCATCGGGTGAACCATAGATCCCAGTATGTATATGTGCTCAATAAATGCTTTATAAATAAAAGAATAAACAAACTATGGATGTTTGAGATGTTAGGGGTAAGCCTCCAGTGGGATGATGGGGTATATACTCCCCCACAGCTCCAGCCATCAAAAACTACTCCAGAAAGCAAACTTGCTTCTGAAAACCAAGAAGGGTGTCATTTTCTTACCAAATACTTCAAGGTTTCTTTCACATAGAGATTCTTAATCAGGCTGGACTGATGGAGAAAGAAAAGCCAAACCCCTAATTCCACTTCTTGTAGGAAAGCATTGTGATCAGGAAGGAATTTAATGAACCTTAACAGGTCCCCACTGACATTCCCCAGTTTGAAGGTCAAGGGCTCACCTCAGGGTAAAAATCTTAAGAAGATGGCCCAGTAGGGTGCCTTCAAGGGCTCAGCCTCAGGGAGAAGGTTGAAGCACTCCCTGAAGCGTGCTGGGTTGGAAGACATCTGAGAAGATGACACTGGAGGAGAATTCTCTCTCTAATTCACATTTACTGCAAAACAAAACAAAACAAAAGAAACACACACACACACACACACAAAATTGAGAAATTTTCATATTAATGAAGATCCAAGAGGGCTCTAAATCTATAAACTAAAACTGCAATCATTAGTAACCAGCTAAAATAAGGGAAGAGTAGGGGGCATTTAAAATGTAATTGCTACATTACTTTGATAGAAACAGTGAACAATAAATTCAATAATAAAAGAATTCAAATTAGCAACACATTAAAAAATATTGAACAGTTTTGCCAGAAGCCAGAGGATAATTTTAACTTAAGCTAATTTGATTTAGTTTCTGCTATTCCAAAGAAAGATTCATAACAAAGTCACCTACAAAAAATAAAACAACAACAACAACAAAAAACCCGTAACTGTGAATTTGTCCATTCCTCCTTTTTAGATCTGTCAACATTTTCCTTATATATTTTAAAGCTGTTATTAGGTGCATACAAATTAAGGATCATTAAACTTTCTATTGAATTGAATCTTTAGCATTGAAAAATGTGAAAGGAGTCCTCGGTAGAAAATGACCATGATCATCAGACTTCCATCCCCCACAACTGCGAGAAAACAAATTTCTGTTGTTTAAGACAATTGGTCAGTAGTATCTTATTATATGCCTTAAGCTAAGACAACATCCTATGTCTGATACTAATATAGTTATGCTACCTCTTCTTGGTTAGTTTTTTTGTTTTGTTTTGTTTTGATCTTTTTACTGCAAATCCATCTGTGTCCTTATATTTAAAATGTATCTCTGGTAAATGGCATAGAGTTGTTTTTATTTAAATCCAAGCTTTCATTTTTTATCTTTTAATTAGACTCTTTAGTTCATTTAGATCAAATGTGGGCACTGATATGTGACCTTTTTATTCTTTGTTTCTTTCTTCCTCCTTTCCTGGTTTCTTTTAGATTAACAAAGTTTATGTTATTATTCCTGTTCTTATTATGATATCTTCCCTCTGTTAGCATTTTATTCTCTTACAGAAATTTTCAAACATAAAGAGAAATTGAAAGAATTATACAGTGAAAACACAAATACCCATGACCTAGATTCTACATTAACATTTATTGTATTTGTTTTCTCATAACTATCCATCTATCCACCCCCTATTCATTCAACATTCACTTTGTTTTTTAGAAGGATTTCAAGTAAGTTGCAAACATTGATACATATTATCCCTAATCACTTAAGAATGTACAGAATTACTAGAATTCAATACTTGCTTATAGTTTCTTTAGATAAACTCTATATACAACAAAATGAACATATCTTAAAAGTACAATTCAATGAGTTTTGATGAATGTGGGCACCTGTGTAACCCAAAACCCTAATAAGAAAGAAAATATTATTCTCCAGAATATTCTCTCATGACTGCTACCCTCCTCAGTTAATCTGCACTCGCCCCTCTAAGGAGACAAACACAATTCTAATTTTATTTCTACCATAAATTAATTTTTGTCTATTTTAGAATTTCATAAAATTGAATTATAAAATATATAGTCTCTTGTATCAGGATTCCTTCACTCAGTATAATGGCTTTGAGATCGAATTATGTCCTTGCTTCTATCAGGAGTTTATTACTTTTTCATTACTTAGTAGTATTTTATTATATGAATGTACCCTGTAATAGCTTTATAGTGAAATACATATACCATTAAATACCATTAATTAAGTGCAATTACCTACACCATTAAAATGATAGTACTATGTATTATATATTATGTATATGGTACTATATATATAATACAGTATTATTATTTTAATGGTTACCTTGAACATTTTTAAAAAGTTAATCTATTTATCTTGAGATAATTATAGGTTCACATGTAGTTCTAAGGAATAATATGAAAAGATATTGTCCCCATGGTGACATCTTGCAAACCTACATTGCACTGCAGAGAATGCAATCACCAGGATATTTACACTAATAGAGTCAAGATACACAACATCTCAGTCATCACGAGGACGCATCATATAACATTTTTATAGTCATATCCAATTCTCCTTTGCCCCATCTCTTCCTTGATCCCTGGCAACCACTAATTCCTCTAATTTCTTTAATTTTGTCATTGAAGAATGTTCTATAAATGTAATCATGCAGTAAGTCATCTTTTGGAATTAGATGTTTTCACTAAGCTTAATTGTCTGAAGGTTTCCACAGGCTGTTTTGTCAATGACTCACTCACTTATTTTTATAGTTGAGCAGTGGTCTACAGCATCAGTGTACCAACATTGGTGTAACCAATCACCTGTTAATAGTTGTTTCCATTTTTTTTTCCAGAAATTACAAACGAAACTGCTATAACATTCATGTACCTGTTTTGTGTGAAATGGTTTTTCATTGCTCTTATTTATCCTAGGACCCCCCCAACCAAAGACTTAAGATTAACATATTGGACCAGCTCGGGTCACACGCCTTCCTTAGAAGCGGACGCTGGGCGAAGAGTACAAGGAGATAAATGTAGGTGGTGAAGTGGCTTAAACTAGGTAAGGAGCTTCACCTCAGGGCAGGAGGCTGGGGTCACCTTCCCTGGAATCACAGGAAACCCCACATAGAAATGTGGACTGTCACGAAGGTTGGAACCTGGAGAATTTACCAAGGTGATAGCCCTCAGTGAGAACTCTACGCAGGGCGTAGTTTTGTCTTCTGGTGGGGATCCCCCTTCAACGTAACCCTTTCCTCTCAACTTCTGCTCGTGAACTTTGAGATCATATTGCCTCCATTCCTCCACTTTGTTCTTCTTCTCGTGTCCCCCATGACTACGTCCCGCAGCACACACTAATTGGTCCTGATCCTCAGTTTCTGGTCCATAACTGATGTTCGGTGGTCCATCAGGGAAACCTGTTTCCCTGTCTCCTCCTGCTCCCCTCCCCATATGCTTTATTCTTTTTCATTCTGCATGACTCTGTCTTCTGCAGGGGCAGATCACTCCAGACAGCTGACAGCCTCTTCCTAATGAACATCAAAGTAAACTTCACTTTTTGTAATTTTAGAACTTTAGAGAAAGAAGTGAGAAGGAATTTGGGGAAAAACAGACCACCACCATTAACAACTCTACCAAGTGCCTTGGCGTTGCGGAATAGGTCCAGTCTTCTTGGGGGTGACAGCTCAAACTTAGCTTACTTCAACTTAGTCTCCATTTCTCTTGCCTCCCATCAATCAAGTCCCTTCCATAGCAGTTGCTAATATTTGTAACAGCTTACTGACCATCATGCATTCTTCTGGGTGTTTCCCATATATTACCCATTTAATTCTCACGACAACCTTATGAGTCTGTTTTAAAAATCAAGAAACTGAGGCTCTGAGAAATTCAGTGACTTCTCAAGGCCACATAGCTAGGAAGCACTCAAATCCAGGGAACCTGGCTCCAGGCTCCATATTCTTAACCACTACGCTGACTTCTCCATCATTCAGAATCATCATGGCTCATCGCTTTCACTCAGTTTTGGGGGGCTAACCAATACCTTTCCTCAGTAATATAAAAGAAGGCCACAAAGGACCACAGTCACAGATCACTGACTGTGTATTGGGTTTCATACTGTAACATTGCTCATGTTCTACAGCAATCAGTAATAATTTGAGGTCACACAGCTAGTTAGTAGAGGAGCCCAGGCCTGAACCCAGGTCTCCTGATGCCAGATCCCATAACTGTGGCCATTGGCCTGTAGAAGGGTTGTGGTTTGGTCCCTTGGTCAGGTTTACATCAAGGGAAATCAGAGTTTCTCTCTTAGGAAGAAGGCAGAGGTACTGGGGGCTCAACATTTCCCAAAACTGACACACCAAATGGCTAGTTTCTTTGAAGTCCAATGTGTAGATGGCACCACTAAACCACAAGACCAGCTGGATTTGGATCTGTGTAACAGAAGACCATGGTGACCTGGCTTTACAGAAGAAAGAAAGCATCCACACTGCAAGCAGTATGAAGCCAGATGTCCTATATCACTTGGGGCACAAACCAAGAGGGCACAAGCAAGATGTCAAGCGAGGAATATTTTGGGTTCAGATATAATATTGCCACTGCAGAGCTACAGGAATCAAAAATGCCAAAATTAAGGAAGTGCCATGTCAAACAAGATGATCACATGGGAAACACTTATGAACCGTGAAGCTCCCTATAGGTTTTCCTGGTGGGGTTCATTGGGTGTCTCACTGCTGGCATAACCTAACCCTTCTGATTGTGAACTCTTGACTCCTCTTGTCCCACCGCCTCCTCACTGTACCCCCCCAGTCTTCCCCATCTCAGGAGTGCCCCCACCATCTACCCAGGTCCTCCATTCAAAAACAATGTATTCTCTAGATTTTCCTCTCCCCTCCCCCATGCTTTCTATATCCAATACATGAGCAAATACAGTCAATTCTACCTGCAAAATCTATCTTGGATCCACCTACTCATCTCCCCTCCATCCAAAGAGCTCTCCTCTCTCCCTGGATGGCAGTAATCACCATCTCACTTTTTTCCTCACTTCCCCTCTTGTCCCCTCCAGGCTCTTCTCCACATTGCAGCCAGGATTATAATTTTAACACTTAAATTCGATCTTTCACCCCTCCCCCGACCCCTGCTTAACATGCTTCAAAGGCTTTGTAATGTATTTCAAATAAAATTTACCCTCCTTACCAGCACATAGAGACCCCATATGATCTGGCCTCTGTCCACGCCTCCAACTTGACTGGGGACCGCTTCCCTGTCCACCCCTCAATCATGCCCAGCTCTCACCCTTGGGGCTTTCAACTCCACTCTTTCATCCTTCAGTTCTGAGTTTAAATATCACCTCTTCACGGAGGTCCTCCGCAACCACCAGCTTACTAGGTAAGCTAGTGGTGTCTTGTGTTTTACAAGACACCCAGTCAAATCTGAATATCAGATAAATAACAAATATAACCAATTTCTTAGTATAAGTCAATCCCAAACATTGCATAGGATATAATTATGCCAAAAATGTATTATCATTTATTTGAAATTTCAATATAACTGGGAATCCTGTTTTTTATTTGCTAATCTGGCACCTCTCTCAGGAACCCAAGTAGTTCCCTCAAGTTATTCTCAACCAAGCTCCGTATTCATTTCCTCCATTTGCTCGCCAACAATTTTAAATTATGTATTGTATTTTTGCTTATTAATGTTTGTGTCTCCACTCAGACTTAAACTCCTTAAGGGCAGAGCCAACGTTCCTTTTATTCATCAGTTTATACTCAATCATTAGCACAGTGCCTAGCATATAATAGAAGCTCAATAAGCGTTCAATGAGTGAATAAACAGGTATTATTTTAGCTGAAGAGTTGGTACCCTCCTTTTCTTTAAACTTCTTCCCAGATAAAGAGGCAAGTTTTCACCCCACCGGAAATACACTTCACAGACCAAAGCCCCGGACTATGTAATCATAATCCACTTAGCACAGTAATTAGACTTGAATGTGACTAGATTCAGCTGGTGGTGCTTTGCAGAGACTAGTGGGTGTTGGATAAAGTTAATGCGACTTTGACGCCTTTCCAAATGCTGAAACCACTGGGAAGGATAAAATGGGAGGGAAGATGGGATACGGAGATGCATAAGGGGAAGCCCACAAGAGCCAGAAGTGTAGGTCAGAAGTTCAGAAGGAAAGTAAAGTAAAGACAGATGCCAGAAAGACCGAAAACGCAGAGGAATCCCGGGCAACGAGGGGATCTGGGAGCAGCTTGAAACACTGGAAGCAAAGCAAAGGTTACAGAGAAACTTTGGACAATAAAAAGGTCATACGAAAAGCAAAAGTCAAATAAATAATAAAAGCTGCCCTGGAGACCTGATGAACGTCACCTGCCCCATCTAGATGAAGGGCCGGCAAACAAGGATGGCCAAGACCCCGAGATGATCATCGAGATGAAGAGTTGTGTTTTCAGAATTCGATCTGCTCACTTATTTTTAGAAGGGACATGAGCGCAGATGTTCAGTTTGCCAGGAGTGACTGGTGGGTGCCTGTTTGCATACACACAAACAAAAATAAAGAAAACTCGCTAAATCCCTGGCCTGTTTCACTACAGCTTTGAAGACTAGGCAAGAGCTCTGCTGTTGTTGAACAAGGATGGCCTGGAATATACACATCGGATGCTTGGAGATTTGTTGTCGAAATGTTCTTCTCATTCTCTGATGGATGTGGGATTGTTTCTGTGATACCGAGATGGGGTCCCTGCACCTCCCGCAGGGGGTTAGCTCATAGGTGCTTACACATATTACAGGGATGCCTGGATGGCTCAGGCCATTAAGCTTCTGCCTTTGGCTCCAGTTATGATTTCGGGGTCCTAGGATCGAGCCCCACTCAGGTTCTCTGCTCAGCAGGGAGTCTGCTCCTCCCCTCCGCTCATGCTCTCTCTTTCACACACACACACACACACACACACACACACTCTCTCTCTCTCTCAAGTAAATCAATAAAATCTTAAAAAAAAAAAAAAAACCAACACACATTAATAATGTAGTTCATCTTACCCCACCTTCCTCATGAAGGTCAGACAATCAAACTTCATACTTTCACTGCTTTGATGAGTTTCTTGGCTTCATTGGAAAGCAACCAAGTAATTGCTTTGTGGTACTACCTGGAATAAGATGTCTTTGGAGCGATTTTTCAAAATGGGATATTCCCTAGGAAGGTATGGAGCCAAGTCAAACTCTACTGTCAGTTCAAAACACACCTTTTCCCCTTCTCCTCACTGGAAATAGTCAGGTGATACTCAACTACAACAGGAAATCAAGAATGACTTTGGGAAGGGGCTCCCAGGAGGCTCAGAGGGTTGAGTGTCTGCCTTTGGCTCAGGGTCCTGGGATCAAGCCCTAAGTCAGGCTTCCTGCTCAGCAGGGAGTCTGCTTCTCCATTTCCCTCTCCCTCTCTGTCTGCTCATGCTCTCTTTCTCTGTCTCAAATGAATAAATTAAAACTTTTACTTTTTTTTTCTTCTTTTTTTTCCCAGGACCCAGGGATCATGACCTGAGCTGAAGCAGAAGCTTAACTGACTGAGCCACCCAGGTGTCCTTAAACCTTTTTTTTTTTTTTTTTAAGAATAACTTTGAGTGATAAAGGTAGTTTCCTGGACAACCTGGACAACCTAGGGATCAAATGTGAGGTGTGATCTCCTTTTCTTTGAATGGCTGCCTTCTTGAATATCCACCAATCATTATGAGTCTCCCTTAATCCTACCCAAAGCAAAGAATGAAAAGATGTGTCAAACTCTCATCTGCCCTAAAACCTTTGCACAAGCTGTTCCATCTGCCTCTCCCCCATCACTGGACTAAGTCTTCCTGTCTTTAGGACTCCACATAAAGGTCACCATCTAGAAGCCATCTAGACTCCTGGTCTGAAGTAGATCCCCCAACTTTACTGACTCACAGAGGTCCATTCTTTTCCTTCTCAAGCTTAAAACTTGCAATCATGTACCATGTTGGGTGTGTGCTCGCTGTCAACACCCAAATCCCTTGACCTGGAAATCTCATGTGATCAAGGACGGCGTCCTCATCCTTCCCAGGAGATTCGCGGAGCCCAGCAGTGCGCCTGGTCCACACGGTGGGCCTGCTGCTCATTATCATATTAACTGATTATTTTTAAATATTCAGAAATAAAACTAGAACATTAGAGAGGGCTATAGTCCTGCGGCCCCCATCTCTTCCCCAGCCCTGCTCTCCTTTGTCCCTCTCAAAAGGCTGTGCCTTATATATTCATAAAAGATACACTGGGTTGTTTTGCATATTCCTTTCAGTAATCATAAATATCCCTTTCAACGGTCATGAATGCTACCATACTATACATTTTATTTTCGAGATGGATTCAATTGACTATTGCCTGAGAAAAAAAATGTGAAACAATGCAGCCTGGGAATTCTCCTAAACTTTCACTTTTTATTCACATGCCCCATCTCAACAGAGATTGTTTCTAATTCCCTGTTTCCCTAATTCCCCTCCCCCACTTCTATACTTGGCTGGAGTGATCACATTCAGTCCCACAAATTCACCCACCACACTCCGGGCAATGACGCCCCAACTGGTTATCCTCCAACCTTGACCTCTCCCTGGATGCCCACACTCGCATCATTCTGGTGCTTTGACTCCATCACCTGGTTGTCCAACAGTCACGAAGCATCTCACACTGGAAAGGGAGATTTGTGAATTTCCCCCCAAGCCTGATCCTTGCCCGGGTGTTGCCCATTTCAGCAAAAGGCCCAAACCGGCTCAGTCACTTTAACCAACATTTTAGGAGTTACCCCTGTTCCTCCCTTTCCTTCGCTTTGTCTGGGGTAACAAACCCCCGAGAGGACATGGTGGGAGGGTGAGGGAGAGCAGCTGACATCTTCCGGCAGCCCCGTGGGAGGTAGAACAGAAGTGGTCTGATTTAGCACACAACACAAAGACAAGCCACCCTCACCTTCTGTCAGGGATGGGGTGGGGGAAGATGGGTGGGGGGGCGGTGATGGGGACGCGGCATGCTTGCTCGGATGGGGCCCTTTCTGGGCACATCTGGGGATGGATGCCATCAACCCAAGCTTGCTAGATCTTCTAAGGGGAGCTGAAGACCTACATTTTAAATGTTGGCAATTAATCAAAACCATTTTTATATGCTGCAAGAGCCAAACAAGATATAACATCTCTATGTACTGATTTGGCCCATGTGTCACCTCCTTGCAATCCCGTGTGTGTGTGTGTGTGTGTGTGTGCGCGCGTGTGCATGCATGTGTATGTACTGTACCTGGGAGAGAGACAGTTCTTGAAATGTAGAGATACGGGTTCATCATACTCAGTTCATAGTACGTCATTATCCCATGCACTAACATTCCATGCATAGTCCTCTTTCCTGTATTTTTAATTACATTATTTATTTATTCCTCCTGCCCTATTCCCATCACCCATCTCCACTCCATGCAACCAGTCTAATGAACTAGTGTCTTTTGTTTGTATGTGTTCTTGCAAAATGCATACTGTTTTCTGTATGCAAGGCGAGTATTGCTGATTTACATAAATGGAGCTGTCATATAGATCTCATTCTGGATCTTGGTGGTTTTGGGGGGGGAGTGGGGTCAGGACTACATTTTTTCCAGGCAGTCGTCTTGCTGTGTAGATATCTGTTCTGTTACTTGGAATTACTATGCAGCATCTATGAGATATTCCACCATGTGTTACCTGCCCACACTCTCCAGTCTTTCCAGGATCCCCTATGAAAGATAATACTGCAAGGAAACCACCCTCTACCAGTCCTGTAAGAACCTGGATGAGCATCTGCTTGGGATGTACCTTGAAGGGCAGACTTGCTGAAAGATACAGTACACGGGCTTATTTGCACGACGCCCCCAGCAGTGTGGGAATGCATTCACATCCCTGTGAACCCACCAACCTCCTTCTTCCCAGCCTCATGGAAAGTGATACCCCATTGTTCTATGGTTCCAAAGGGTATTTCTAGAACTAACACAGCCTTTCTTTCTTTCTTTTACTTTTTCTTTTTTCTTTCCCTTTCTTTCCTTCTTTCTTTTTTTTGGTGGGGGGGGGGTGGTGGGGAACTCGAAAGATTTAAAAAACACTTCGTGTTCAGACACCTGGGTGGCTCAGTTGGTTAGGTGACTGCAGGACTCAGTCTTGCCTCTGGCTCCCTGATCAGCAGGGAGTCTGCTTCTTTCTCTTTGACCCTCCCCCCTCTCCTGCTCTGTCTCTCTAATTCTCTCTCAACTAAATAAATAAATCTCAAAAAAAAAAAAAAAAAAGCCTCTTTGTGTTCATTCTCAGACCTGGAAGGTAGGTGATTCTCCCCGCTTGACGTTGATTCAAGTATGCACCAAAACACTTACAGCTCATAAATTCTAACTTTCACCGACTGGCAAGGAGGGAGGGATGAGAATTGCTTCTCCTGTCATCTATCCCTCCTTTGATTCAGCTCTGTATGCTAATCACTTGCATATACTTCTCGGGTGGAAACAATAACACCTACTTCTGAGTAGGATGTTTTGTCGATTGAAAAAAAAATGAATGGTACTTAAAAGAAATCCCAAGCGTAGACTCTTCTAGAAGAAGCCACAGTCCCCATGTGAAAAGAAGTGTGTTCTTGATACAGAGAAGTTGCTGGACTTTAAGAACAGGATGATAGGATGATCTGGTCCAGAGTCTTGACTGATGTTGCCTTGTCATTACAGAAATTATTTTCTTCCTTTTCTTATGGCATAATGTAATCCCCCAATACTTAGGTGCTTAAAAAATGTTTCCCCTAAAGCTGCAGGAGTGATTATCATGAATGATAAGTAAATTTGTCAGCATTAGCGCGCCAAAGTAGCTCCCATCAGTCTACTCCGAGACATGCCCCGAGGCTGGCAGGGCGATGTGGGCGCCCGCCGTGGCTCCGATAGGGGCTGTTGGGTGCGAGCTGTGTTTTGTTTTTCATTCTGACGTCGCAAGAATATTATAAGTAATTTAATGTTTGCTAAAATATTGAAAATCCTTTTAATTGAATAAATTTACTGAAAAGCTTCATAGATTTAAATGGTCTTACGAGTCATTTACTAGAAAAGATTGATTTCTTTAAGAGGATCCAGCTGTAACTTGCCTGGAGCATTGTACAAATTCTTTAGGGGGAACGGATGCCTCTTTTTTCTTGTCAGTCTCGTTGAAAATGATACTCAATAGTTCTATTTATCAGTGGGGAAAACTTGTTTAAACACATTCAGAATGCTGCTCCTGTTTTTCTTGAATCTAATCCTTCTGTTTCCCTTGTTAAGAAGGTTTAAATATAAACACAATCAAATTTGTTCTGTGTGAGCTGTTAAAACCCAACAGTAATACAAAGAGGACCAAAATAACTCTGCCATAATTCATATTGGAAACATAATGCTATTTATTTATAGGACAGAATAACACCCAAAGAGATCAAAAGAAGAGTGAGGGAGAATACTGTTCACAATTAAAAGTAATAAAATTGAATTTCATAATCCTAGACGGCAGGTTGCTCAGGACAAGGACCAAGGTTTAGCCTTTTTTATAGACTCGGTTCCTGGGAATGAGCTTGACTCCTTGTGGGTAAGTGTCCCTTGACTTAACTGCAGTTGCAGGGGCCAGAACAACACCCCTTTCTTCCTACCCAGAGACAGAGGAGAAATGAGACAACAGAGTCAAAAATATGCACTGTGTTAAAAATAAAAGTAAAGGCGTGCATCCAGAACAGGCTTCTTAATTCTTCGTTCTGAAGTTGATAAAATTGGCCACTCGATCACAGTCAACTCTGGCCAACTAAAGGTTCCCCTGCAGATGGGGGCGGGGACACCCAGGAGCTCACAATTTGGCAGAGATGCCCCAGAATGCATGCCTCCTGGGGGCAGCCCGCCTCAGAGTCAAAGACGCTCCTCTCCCTTCCCCACGCCCACCGACCAGGTAAGCCACACCCCTACCTGGCACAGAAGCTGCCCTGTTTCCGATGCTGTTCCTTTCTGGAAGCAGAGCGGGGACTGCTGCCGCTATAGAGTCCTACTGCCATGGAAGCAAATGTTTAGTAAAATGGGGGGGGGGGAGGGTCAAATAGGAGGGGTCACATGGTAGATTTTATTACTCTCTATGGGCTTCACGATGGCTAGAAGAATTCTAGTTGAGTAGTCAGGGTGGTGGTAATCAGAGTATAATTCTTGGCAAATACAGGCGTCTCCCCCTTTTCCAAATTTCACATTTTGCCCCTCTGCTTTTCTGAAAGACCAACATGAGTACCTGTCTTCGCTCACCGAAGTGGGATTTTCACTTTTGCAAAAAGAAAGGGGAGTGGGGAGCGAAAATAGCACCCCGCGCTGTTTGCTGGGGGGGGGGGGGGGAGGTAGGAGGGGGGAGGCGGTGCGGCCCCAGCAGCCGCAGCGGCGCCGCCCAGCTCCTTCCCCGGGAACGACCGGGAGTCGCAGCATCCAGCCCCACAGTCGGAACTCTCCGTGAGCACCTGTGTTTTATCTTGATTTGTTTGGGGCCTCCGTTTAGCAAGATGTGTCCTAAGGTACCAGAAAAACTTAGGCTCGGTTATTTTGGGGTCTGGAAATACTCAAAAATGTTTTCATATAAATTAATGGTAATTGTTTCTTCGCTTTATGCCTTTTCAGCTTATGAAAGTTTTCAGAGGAACACTCTGCTTTTGGATAGGGGGAAACCTGTGTTCCTCCAAGTAATGTTAACATTCATGTCGTTGCTTAGAGCCACATTTTAGATCTGCCTTCCACTGAGATCAAACTATGTGGTTGTCAAAGGAATTGCTTGATCATACTTTTATTTCTACGTGTGTATTTTCCCTCTGTTCTCTGACATGGTGTGGTGTACTCTTTCTGTAACTTGTTGCTGGGGAAACTCTCTAATTCTAAGCTTGGGCAACTATTTGAATCAGGACGCTGTTCTTTAATGACCTTAATTGGCTGGAAAGAAAAAATCCTTGTTATAGTGCATTCTATTCTGTTTGGGGTTTTAGAATTTCCGGATGTGTGACAAATATTAAACAAATGATCACTTTGATTTGGGGTTTCAGACTCAGATCAAAGTTACCATCATCAAACACTCGGGGCGAGGTGATGAATTCAGGCACAGCTGGGGGGTGTAGAATTAACACGTGCAGGCGCGAGTATCCAGTGGTGTTCCCAGAGAGGCTCCTCTGGGACTTGGATCAATGAGGGAGATACCCGGTGTCCATTCACTGCCCTGTCTGCCCCATGCTCCGGCCTTTGCTTGTCACCCAGTTCTTTGATACTGTCCTCACCCTGGGTTCTGATGTTTGGCTGCTCAAAATGGAGCTATCAGAATTATGAAAAATACAAAGGCCCCTGAGTGTTTAAAAGGCATTTTATAGAAACTATCTGGGAAGAAAGTAAAACCCCAGACCAACCTCATAGGGTGATGGGGCTGGAGGAGGCCCTAGAGGTCATCAAATCTATCAGCCTTTGCCCCACTTCCTCGGTTTACAAAAAGGGGGAATAGATGCAAAGGAATTTGTTAACTTGAACAAAATTACAAAGCTCATCGCGGACTCGGTCAGGGTCAGCATTCACTTCTTCAGATGCTCCAACTATCTTGATCAGTCTCCTTTCTCAAATGTTGGAAATTTGGAGGAAGAATATCCAGAGTCAAGAGAAGAAGGCAGGTCAATGCCACCTAGCTACCTGTATTTTGCGTCTACTGCTAATTTGTTGGAGTATTTAAGGTTAAATCTACATTGCAGAGAGCATGTTCTAGCTGGGAGCATGACTGTCCCTTGGTTCCCACAATTTTCCTGTTTTCATTTCTCTTCTCTGTAGATGTTCATACTATAATCCCTATCCTAATAATCTGACCTACTGGACAGATCGCAGCTCAGATCTGGGAAATCCAGGTAAGAAGTTATCCGTGACTTCTTTCCTTGCTGGGGTTCCATGATTTATCCATGACTTATTTCCATACCCAGTATGAAAATCATTAAATTGGCCTCAACTGTTTAAGATTTATTTGCTTTTGGTATTATTTGGGTGGTCTCAGGGATTCCAGGAGAATGATAGGAAAGGTTTTGGCGTTAAGTTTCTAAGTGCGAAAATTAAAAGGTCAAACAAGGGCGAGAAGGAGTGGGAGGGGCCCCCAGGAAGAAGCCATGGAAACTTCCTCGCCACCCAGGCTACTGGCAAGTGGGAGCACGAACCCAGACAGACCCTAGCTAGATAAAACAGATGCTGACGGTTGAGAACACCTACCGGGACACCCATGTTGGGAACCTGTGTCTGGAAAGGCACGGGGCAGTCTCAACTGGGCCTTCCTGGTTTTGGAAATGGCCAACAGCAATTTACATCACATCCATGAACGGGACACCTGGGGATGCCACAGCCCCAGCGAAGGAGAAGGGAGGGCAGGAAAGGCCAGTGATGCTGACAAGAAATTCCTGACAGCCCCAGAGGGGGAAAAGGAAAAAAAGAAAAACCATCCGAAGAGGCCCAGGAAGGAAGACTTCGCCAGGTGACACCACTTCATTTTAATTAGACAAAGGCTTAAGGGGTGGGGTGAGGTCTGGAGGCAGAGACACCTGGGAGTGAGGCAGAAGGGGGGCGGTCAGGTCAAAGGTCGAGAAAAACAGCCACCTGGGACCCTGATGGAAACACCCCCTCCGGGAGATGTAAGGCAGCCGGTCAAGGAGGCTGGCGGGAATGGAGGCCGCATAGAGGGCACGTGCTGCCCTGGAGCTGGCCTGCTGTTAGTCAAAAGACGTCAACTGGACCAGGAAGAACAGACAATGCTGGTAGGGACCTTACCAAGAAAATGTCCTGCCCTCAGAGGAATCGGGGTATCTGTCGAAGTAGGAGACAGAAAGTAAAGGAGTCTAACCTAAAAACTCTTCGTTCTTTTTTACTATTTCATTACTATTTGCTACTACTAGAATTAAATGCTATGATTGCTATTTACTGCCACTTAATCCTTCTGAAATAGTAATTTTATTACAATTTAACTACCATAATATTATTATTTTTGCTGTATTGGTTTACTAACAATGTGATTTTATGACTCAAATCAGATTTCTTTTTTTCCTCTCCATGCTTTCACTTGAAAATTTTAAACTTTCTTGAAAGAGTTGAAAGAAATATACGCTCTCCGCCCATCTACCCTTCCCCTCCATTTACAAATTGTTGCCGGTTTGCTATATTTGCTTTAGCTTTCTAACTGTACACTTTTTCCTGAGCCATTTTAAAATAAGTTGCAAACATCAAAATGCTCCCATCTTAAACATTTTAGCAAGCCCCTTACCTAATAAGGTCATTCTGTTACATAACCATCCAACATATCTGAGAAAATTAACATTAAGTTTACTTAATAAGAGTCCATATTCAATTTTCTCTATTGCCCCCCAGATTTCTTTTCTTCTTTCCTTTTTGGTTTCTAATCCGGATCCATTATTTGAGCAATACATTTGGTGACGTCTCATTAAACTATTTTACTTTGGAGCAACTCATGTTTGTTTATTGTTTTTCATGACATTGAAGATTTAGACTAGAATGACTAGAATGTAGTACTTCTGGATTTATCTGATTAATTTCTCATAATTAGATTAAAATTAAATATCTTTGGCAAGAATACTGCATAGGAGGCAACTGTTTTCTTCCTAGAAGGAGAGCATGCCTTAATTATATCTCACCTAGAAGACAGAAAAGGTTCTCATCAGAGTGACATTCAGCCTGATCATTTCTTTACAGTTTACTCTGCTGGCATGGTTTCCCCCATAAAAGATTTACAGTAAATGTCTTGGTCCTAGACCAGATCTGTAAATAGTCATTAAGCATCCAGTTATGTACTGAATTCTGAATTTGGGGCTAGGATTCCATGAAAAAAAAAAAAAAAAGGCAACATTCTGGTAAAGAAACTGAATTTGAGAACTTCATGGAACAACTCATACAGACATTTTAAAAAAGAAATTCCTGGACTGATTTCTGCTGGAAATTTATCCTAAGAAACATAACGGGCAGCACCTTCCCTGTGGTTCTCCAGCAGAGAAGCATCAGTCCTCATGAAGGGTCTGGGTCCCAGGGATTCTGTGCTCCAAGGAGAAGGGCCCCACGTGTTCTGGATGCCAGATGTGACAGTGGGAAAGCTGACAGTGGTGGAGCCTGACTCCTATTCTTGGCCAGGTGGTGAACCCCTCACCTCAGCAGGGCAGCGGTATAACTGAGGTTCTCTCTGTGTTATTTTCCAAATGCCCCCAAATTAAATAAAGAATGGCTTACATCTATCATCAGATAACAGTCAAATATTCCTGAAATGGAGCAAAAGATGTATCTTATTTCATTCTGAAAATGGCACATGGATATGATGAAAAATTAAAACAGGCCAAAAAGGGCTTATGAAAAATTAATCTTGTCTTCTATGCACATACCCAGTCTTATGCTTCATAAATCACCACCATCTCATATAGTCTTCCGGGAATGTTCCTGCAACTACACATAGCCGTACCACACAGAGTTTAACAAAAAATTATTGGGGCTCGGTATTTTTCTGTTGCCTTTTCCTTCTCCCTCTACAATGTACCTTGGATATTTTGCTGTATCAGCTTATATAGAGATGTCCTGCTTTTTAATTGCTGCATAGTACTCCATTAGAGACCAAAAATGTTTGGCTAGTGACCCATTTCCAGTTTTTCGTTTTCATCAACAATGTTACAGTCAGCATCCTGGCAAGCACATGTTTGTATATGTTCCAGAACATTCGTAAGATAAATTCTTAGAAAAAAAAATCACTGGATCAATAAGAGATGCATTGAAGATATTAATGGGTCTGGTGAAATTGCCCTTAATGGGTCTTGTGAAATTGCCTTCCAAAGAGCGTCTCCAGTTACACTGCAAATGTCCTGAGCACCCACATCCCCTTCTCCTGATCAGCCAGTGTGTTGATACGGCCGAGCAGTCTGCTAGATGAAACATGGCATCTTCTTTGTTTTTTCTATTTGTAGGTGTTTATAAGGATCTTGGGGTTTCTTCTGCCTGTTCATCTACTGAATATTTTCCTGCCGGTTTGCCTTTCTCTTACAGGTGTGTGGTGGCAAAAGTGAGACCATGTTTGCCACATGGGGGGTAGTCTTTCACCATTTTACCATTTGCCTTTTGACTTTAAGGTACTTTGTTGATCAAATGTTTCAAAAGGCTTATATAGTCAAATATATTTATGTTTTCCTTCATAGAATTTAGGTTTTGTGACTTAAACTGAAAGGTCTTTTCTGCTCTCACATTAAGAAACAAGACAAAAACAGAACAGAGATTCCCATGCTTTTTTGGTGCTTCTCGTATTATATGTTTAAATTTTTAAAACAGATAGAATTTATTTTGGTATAAAGAGTAGGGTTTGGATTTGAATTTCTATTTTTTCCAGATGGCATTCAGTTGCCATAAATCTATTTATTGATTGGCCCATCTTTTTCCCATTGCTTTGATGTTCGGTTTTCATCTTTTGAAGGTAGTTATTCTCAATAAAAAGACTAAATCAGACATCATTAGATCCTGGGTATGAAAATTTTTCAGTTAGTTCATTCAGTTTAGAAGCTACTGAAGAAAATTCCTTTTTGTATACAATTCTTAATCCATTCAGCAGTTTGATTCTTATTTTTCTCCAAACCAAAGAAATTATGTGTCCTAATGTTGATGAAGGTTTTTTCTTTTCTTTCCTTTTCTTTTCCTTTCTTCTTTATTTCTTTTTTTAAGAGAGAGAGAGAGAGAAAGAGAGAGAGAGAGAGAGCATGTGGTGGGAGACAGGGAAGGACAGAGTGAGACAGAGAGAGAATCTTAAGCAGGTTCCTCACCCACTATGGCCTAATGCAGGGCTGGATCTCACAACCCTGAGATCATAGCGTGAGCCAAAATTGAGATTTGGGTGCTTAACCAACTAAGCCACCTAGGCACCCATTAATGAAGTTTTCTCAAATAAAATATACTTTCTTCATCTTTTATTTCTAAATGAGAGGGTCATAGGAGAATGAGTTTTCCACAGTGCAGAAAAGGATATCAGTTGGGACACCTGGGTGGCTCAGTCAGTTAAGGATCCGGGTCTTGATTTTGGCTCAGGTCATGGTCTCAGGGTGATGGGATCGAGCCCCACATGGTGCTCTGCACTCAATGGGGAGTCTACTTGTGGACTGTCTTTCTCCCTCTGCCTCTCTCACTGCCTCCCCTGTTCTCTGTCTCTCTCAAACAAATAAACAGATTTAAAAAAAAAAAATGAAAGAAAAGGCTCACAATAGTCCATTTACATCATTTCCCTTAATCATTCAAGAATTGTCTCTATACTGGAGACATTTCAGTGTTTCCTTTATTTCTTCAATCTTGTTTGGAAACATCTCTCAGGTTTCAACTAAGTTTAATCAAAATTAAACTTGAGAATTAACTAAGAGAGTCATGGAAGAATTGCACCTGAGCTCATCATTACTTCTTTGTCATCCTGGATTCATCTGTCATTAGCTGTTGGCTAGTCCCAGCATCACCAGATGACATAAATGTCTATGCTCATAAGAAGATAACACCTAACTGGTTACTCCAACTTGAGTAGACCTTAAAAGACTCAAAAAAAAAAAAAAATGAATGTCTCTTAAAACATAGGGTGAGGAAGAGAGATCATGAACTTCCTAAGACCTTGGTAGACATCACTGATTCTTATGGCTCTGTTTTTGTTCTTCCGTCTGTTCAACTCTGTATCATTCGTGTTTAAGACAGTACTTCACACACAGCAGGTATTGAATTTGTTGAGTGGAAGGAAGGACAGGGGGGCTCTAGGGTGCAATCAGCAGATGGGTGGGAGGTTTTGCCCATGTCCACAACATAGCAGTAACTGTTTATTGATCAGTTAACACGGGAGGGGAAATCTATTTACCTTGTTGCACCGATGTTTTATTCTCGACTCGTTTTTCCTGACTATGCAATGAAAGATAGGTGCATTACATAAAGCACTTCCGTCAGAAATGCCCACCTAGCTTAGTGTCCTCATCCAGATGGCATGTTTTTGCATCATGATGTAATTATAAATAAACTGTGTTTATATCTAGAATTTCCATAAGACTCCTAAGCAAAAGTGGATCGAAGTACTCCCCGTTTCAATTAGGGACCACTCAAGGTTTCTTTTTTTCTCGTTACTTACAAATAGAAACCATATTAGAATGGGAGCTCCTCCCTTCATCAAGGACAAGGAGTGTCTTTCTAATAACCATGGTTGCAATATTTTAAAGTGCAGATAATTAAAATCTCAGCATGCTGCCATCCAAACCACGTAGGATACAAAAAGTAAGACCTTATATCGTATTTCAAAGAACGAGCTACAGAACTCCTCCCCCCCTCCTTTCTGCAGTGCGCATCCAGTGAGGGCCTGGAGCGCGATGCGTGGCCCATGAGTGGTGGCGAAGCAAAGGTGAGCAGCTCTTCCGTTCTGTTGGGCTCATGACGCGCAGGACATGCAGACTAGTGAACAAACACCTGCAGCAGGACACGGCAAGCCCTCACTAAAATATGGAGTGAAGAAGTTAAGCGTGCTTATTAAATTTTGATAGGTTGCCTATAATTTGAGATGAATTTATTTCTGCCTGCTCCCGGGTTCCCCTGGGCAATGTTTCGGTAGCTGTCATTCCTCCTCCAGACCCAATTCCGTCCACTTATCCCACACCCTTATTCTCATCCATTTCAAAGAGGGCTCTCTTCTAAGACAAAATCCCTCTTTATAATACATATTAGTAATAACAAATGGATCTTGGTAAAAGTAATTTGATCACTCGTTCAACAAATATTTATTGAGCACCAGCCTATATACCAGGCATCGTGCTCCCTGTCAATGCCGGGGCTCCGATGACTAGAGGCTCAACTCCTCACCGGGAACTCTTGGTGTATTTTTATAATATTTTTTAAAAATAACGATTAGACTCAAAGACAAGGGCAAATAAATGTGTAGGTTGGGGGTTTGCTGGAGGTCGGGAGAGATCAGATGTGGCAATTTGTGTGGAGTGAAACCAGCAGGATTGGAAGAAATGTACTCAAATGACGTAAATGTCTTCATGAAAACTCATTCCACAGAAGAGCTGAGGGGACTTGCAAAGATACGTAGGATTCAAAAATGATGAAACAAACTGAGCTGGGACAAAGAAATAAGGATATAAAGATAATAAAGATTGGCGTAAGTTTACCATTTAAAAATGCATACTGAAATTCATGTAGTTACTAGGAAATGCCGAACACTAGTGATTGCCAATCTGAAGGGTAACTTTGGGAAAGTCTGTTCAACTTGACGATTCCCTACAGATATAGGAAGCACTCAGTGGGGAGACAACGGAGAGGCCTGTATAACGTGGCCCATTTGTGGGAACCAACAGATGAGAGAATCCCAAACTATTTTAGGTGCCTAATAATAAATACCTGCGGAGTCTGTAAAAACGCTGAGAGAGCAAGGATCAGACAAAATGTTGAAGCATTCTGCTGGTATCCTAAAACAGAGAGCTATTTGCAATAGCGAATCAGAAATTGAGGTGTGGTCCATTGCTGCGGTCTTAGCCTGGCTTTTGACAGGAGATGTGCTTTGGGAGTCTGAGGGGCACCCGTGAGTAAGGTCACGCCTGTCATTATGAGGCCACTAAATAATAGGCACTAAAAATAGGTTTAATTCCAAGGGAGTCTGGTTTCGGCTACAAAACCCAAGAGTCGAACGCAGTCAGAGAAGGCACCGCCGGTGGGTGAATCCCAGGTTGAAGACTTACTACTGTTAGCTGGACATTCCCTAGGTCTGGTTGGGGCTAAATTTTGTCTCATGTATATACTATTCTGGCACATTCTTAGAATGCACATTCTGGTGCCTTCCTGATAGGTGCTACCTCTTCTAGTGATGTGACCCCAAAGTCATGACAAGCCTCCCAGGAATGGGCAAGTCTCCTTCGGAATCCCTTCTGGCTAAAAGGAAAGTTAGGTGGTGTAAGAGGCCGGGGTCTCCATGCAGCTGCGTGACTTAGGACACCTCTGTTTTCAATTTTTCACAGAAGGTCCCTTGCTCTGGGGGCCCCCATCCATGGTGCCAACCTGACCCCACCCACTTCCGTCCTCCGCCATCCAGAGAAAAGAAAAAGCCTCAACCTGCAACGGAATTAAAGGATCCTGCACGACCTCGGGTGCCACCCTGCCAGCCCCGTGTTTCCAAGCCCACCCAACTAAACCCAATGCTCCCTGCAAACCCTTCGTCCAGGCATTGGTCCCGCTCCGGGCCCCTCTGCACAAAGCAATGCACTCACCATGGATCCTTTGTCTTTCTGCGAGCCCCCCTCACGCCTAATGAAGAGCTCATATAAGCGCAATTCCAATTAGTATGAATTCCCATGTTTTCATTTAAAATCTATTCACTTAAAGTCAAAATGACATCTTAATGCCACTCAGCAGAGCAGTTTGCCCAGAATAAGAAGTGAGCTGCATTTTTGGAAAGACTTACTGCTAGATTTGTCCACTTTTTTTTTTTTTTAATTAAAATACACGGATTGTCTTCACAAACTCTTCCTGAATATTTCATGTGTTTTGTGCTTTACTAGCTGCACAGATCTTCACAGCACGCGTATTATTCAAATATTCCCAACAGATGGTTGCAAGTGCTACATATTATATAGCATTAAGTGAATAGCTTGGTAAACAAATGAGTCAAGGATTAAAATATTTTACAGCTTATAAATCATGAAAGATGTTCAATAACAGTACATTAATGAAAAAAAAATCTTTAAATGTAAACATAAAAACATTAAATGCTGCTCTTGGATCAGTCAACTGTTTATGACAAATGAATTTTTTCCTAGAACAGGTGGTTGTCTTGTACGGTCTGAGATTAGAACCTAAATTAATCTGAGGCTGGCAGCTAGCTCACCTGCAGGCCTGGTCTCAACCCTCGCCTCCTGCACCCACCTTCCATGGTTTCCTCTGCCATCTTCCCCTCATTAATACCTCCCTCATAACTAGGAAAGGAAATGCATGAGCCAATTCTGGTAGTCTTTGGACAAAGTTGAGCAGAGTTTTGCTGAAAGAGGTTCAAACTACAAGTTCAAGTTGAGGATTCTGAACTGGCTGTGACTTTGATGCCCTGAGCTCTGGGTTCCCCATCCACAATCGGCTAAGCAGGTGTTTGGCACTGATGTCTCCACGGAGAAAACGAACAAAAACAACAACAAACAACTCCAACCTACAACTTTTGCCAGTGTTCAGATGGCTCGGAATCCATTTTATGCAGTTCCTGTTCTAGCCCTTTTTCCACTGAGGAATTAAAAACCAATAAAATGCTCTTCTGCTGGATTCGCTCTGTCCTACCACCCTTATTTTCGATGATGTTACCTAAACCTAAGGCATAATGGTGTTTTCTAACTCGTTGGCATTTCTAGTAACTGATGCAGGATTTTTGTAAGACTTTTAAATTTCATTCTAGATTTTCCTGGAAATGAGAACTCAACCCAGTTTTGACTGTGAAAACAATACAAGCTTTCGTAACTATTGGTGCCCGTTAAATAGATCTGTATTCTCACCTACAGTCATAGGCTGCCTGCTTTTGTCCTATTAAGGTTCATTACCTGATTTTATATACAGAGTCAGACTTTATCCTTCTACATTCCATAATGCTGCTGTATTCTCTAGTTCTTCTCTATCTCGTATCTTTGACTTCAGATAAAGGCCTCTGTGAGGAAGAGACTGTTACAATCCTTAACCAAATGTGGAATAGCCATGTCACCACAAAAGAAAGACACTCTGGCATTTTTGCAGGGAGGCCCATAGTCTCAATCAGAATCCCAAATCTTACTGCACAAACCAAAATATGGCATCAATAAATCCATAGTACTTATTATGTATCTACTTTACATAATGCACTATACTTATCTTAAGACATTCTATTATATGACATTTCATTGTACTTGAAGTTAAAATATGAGACGTCCATTTCACCAAAAAAACCCACAAAAAAACAAAAACAAAAACAAACCAAAAACCAAACTAATAAAAACAAACAAACAAAGAAAAAAAACTCTCCCCGATTCATAAATTCAGGACTGGCAAGTAAAGTTACGTTAACTTAAAAAAAAAAAAAAAAAAAAAAGGATTCTCTATGATAAGTTACCCAAATAAGGGCAAGGGGCTTTAGCTCAATGGTTCTCAAATTTGAAAGCCCATTTGGAATACTTGGAGGGCTTATTAAAAGAACAGTCTGGGTCCTACCGCCAGACTCTGATTTAGTCCGGTCTGGAAAAGGGCTGAAGGTCATGCGTTCTAACAAATTCCCAGGTGACAGTGACATTGCAGCTTTAGGGACGACACTGTAAGAACCAGGGTTCCACACTATGCACCTTTCCTCATCTGGTCAGAGTCAAATATGGTAGAATTTTTATTTCATTATTCTTTTTTATTATAGTAGAGATTTAAAAGACTAATGTATAAAATCAAGCAAACTATGGAAATATATTTTCACTGAAATGTATATGTATTTTAGGTCCTAAAAAAACCATGAAAACACATCTACTCAATACAAATTAAGTACTACTGGCAATTGTCATATGCCTTATGACCTTCACACAGCACAATATTAGGAGCGTAACTGATCTTTGGGACACTGAGCTTTTTGGTTTCTGGATTTTGTTTGTTTTTTTCTAGGGGTTGTTGGTTGATTTTTAAAGAATTTTAAATACCATAGAGTTTTGCTTTTTTAAATAGTTTTCATAGTTTTAGTTTTTTTATAGTTTTATAGTTTTTTTTTTTTTTTTTTAAGATTTTGTTTATTTGACACACAGAGAGAGACAGTACAGTGAGAACAGTAGGTAGAAGTAGGGAGAAGCAGGCTCCCAGCTGAGCAAAGCCTAACACAAGGCTCGATCCTAGGACCTAGGATCCTTCTCTCTCTCCTAGAGGGAGAGAGAGAAGCAGACTCCCCACTGAGCAGGGTGCCTGAGACGGCTTGATCCCAGGACCCTGAGATCAGGAGTTGAGCCAAAGTCGGACATTTAAGTGACTGAGCCACCCCACAGCCCTGTTTTTGGGGGGACACTAATACAATTTTTGCCAAAAGCAAGATCATCATATATACAATTTTTGCCAAAAGCAAGACCATCATATATATTGAAAAATTATAATTGCCACAAGAAGGGCACGTAACAGATCCCAAGCTAGCATTCTAAAATGCTTTGAACATAAGAGCAGAGGCCCTTCTACTGGAACTTGGATTTACCTGCACCATTTCCTTCTTAAAAGCAATGGCAGGTGAGGCTCAGGGACAGGCTAATCAGGGAAAGTCTTTGTTCTTTTGCGTAGTAAGAAAATGTAATGAGACCCAGCCTCTTAACTTTTTAAGTGTACAAAACAGTGCTGTTAGCTACAGACACTAGTTTGTACAGCAGAGCTCTAGAATGTAGTCATCTAGCAGAAGGGAAACTTCATACCCATTGGTTCCTTCTCAACCCCTGCCAGGGTCCTGAGCTGGGACTCTTACATCCCACACATAGCCCACACACCCCTTGGCCAACACAGTTTATGATTAAACTGGGATTCATTTGTGGGGGAACTAAAACATCCATAGTCTGAACTGCTCTGACGATGGCTAGATGGTAAATTAAAAATAGTGACTCAAGATGTCGCACACTGGCAGCCCTTGGTTTTGTTTAAAAAAAGTGAATTAATTGCCAACACTTGGAAATCGTATTTCATACAGAAATCTGTATTTTCATTTTCTCTAGGAAGATCAGGTTTAGCAACCCTGGACTTATCTTTCCATGCGGCCACATGAGCCTGAGCTGAACAGCTGCTGTCCCCTCTCCAGATTGCACACCCCCGCCCTGCCCCATTAAGTCCTACTCTGCTATACCTGGCCTGCCTGGTTGTCCATCGTACTTACCTGGCTCTGTTGACTCTGGAGTTTGCAATCACTGCACTAAGGCTGTTGCACAAATAAAGGCCTGGTCTCCTGCATGCCCCTGTCCCTTGCCAGAGCCTAACAGAATGCAAGTAACGCTCTAATGGTGAAATCTTGATTCTGTTCTAATTCGTTAGAAAAAAAAAAAAAAAACTCGTTTGCAAACTTTGGTACTAATGTTAGTAACAAACTGGACCACAGCTCCCATTTGGCCACAACACATTATCCCTGAAAATCTCTGATAGAGAAATTTGATTCTGTGTTTCCCAGCATCAATTCTGGCTTTTGGGTATGCCTACAAAATGATGAAACCATTGAACATCAAACGAATTTTAGGGTGTGAAGAGTAAAAGAATAGAATTAAGACTTTCTAGTTCATGTAATTACAAATGTTTCTAAAAATGTTGCTTCTAGGGGCACCTGGGTGGCTCAGTGGGTTAAAGCCTCTGCCTTTGGCTCAGGTCATGATCCCAGGGTCCTGGCATTCAGCCCTGAATTGGGCTCCTTACTCAGAAGGGAGCCTGCTTCCTCTTCTCTCTCTGCCTGCTTCTCTGACTACTTGTGATCTCTCTCTGTCAAATAAATAAATAAAATCTTAAAAAAAAAGTTGCTTCTAAGTAAAAATTTGAAAGCATGACATTTGCGTTACCATGTAAAATTATTTGGGGGAAAAAATGCAGAATGCTAGGCATCCAGGTTACAAGGCCATTACCTTGAAAAAGTGACATTTCTGAGACAGGCATTGCGTTACAACAAATCCTACAGGGGAAATGGCCACTTTAATATGTCCCTATTCGCAAATTACCCAAAACATCTCTGTCTCAGTAGACTAAGGAATTACAAACCTGGGGAGAGGCAGAAAGGGGAACAATCTAGAGATACAACGGGGGAAATACAGAGGTGTGTTAAATGGGCCCCCCAAAACAGAGAGCAGTTAAAAACAGGAAGACTTTCTAGGCTGCCGAGAAAGCCCTTGCTCCAAATGTGTATTTGTGTCCAAAAACTTACTGCATCCGGATCGTGTCTCCCAGTCTGCGGTAACACTGCTGCCTGAGACGCTGCCATCCGCGCCCAGCCACACCATGGCTGTCCTGGCCCCGTTGCGTGCCTGCCTCCGGCAGCTAACATGGGACGGACAGGTGCGGCCCTGCACTGCTGAGCTGGGAGGGTGGGAGGAGTGTTGACGAGTCACTTCTGAGTAAAATGGACGATGAGAAGTGGTGACAAATGCTGTAGGTTTGTCAACTTGATTCTTGAGTTTCACCAATCGATTGTTCATTCGTTGTTTTACATTTCCTCTGAACCCCTAAATGGTCCTGACTGCGAGGAATAAAGGAAATAGTGCATAAATAGGAAGCATTCGGGTTCGGCCTTAACCTCCATCGAAATACTCAAATGTCATTTTCTACCCAAACCACGAGCTCCAGCCCTCTGAAGGCAGGCATCTACACCTGTCGAGGAATGTCCAGTCTCGGGTGCTTGGAAACCACTCTCTGACTTTTCAGAACTACTTTCACAGTGAATTGAGTTTGTAGGTCTTACAATACGTTTGCTGTGATACACCAACCAAGAGGCATCCTAAGTATTGTTCAAAGATAAGCAGGACTCATGTACGAATGTGTGCGTCGTACAGTCTTCTCTGCATTAAGAACGTACAACAACTGAATTAAGATTAAACACTTTAATCAACTATAATAAATTGATAATTATATATTATATAAAAATTCTGATTCATGCATCAGATTACATAAATTATACAACTGTCACATTATGCAATGCTTACAGACTTTTGGGTTTGTACCTGTAAAAATGTATACAAGTTACCAGAGCATTTTACTTAATAGGATGTAATACTCTTCAGTTATAAATAATGCTTGTGTCTTTCAAGTACCTGCTAAATATATACATTTCTAGATCTGCAGCATTTTTTTTTTTTTTTTTGTACCTCAAAATACAAACCGCCTGGAAGATTCAAAGATTAATAGGTCCAATGTATCGTTTTTTACAGACCTCAATTCCATTGTAAGAATGGAAATTTTCAACACAGAAAATAAATGAAATAAAACGTCAACTCTAGTTTAATGCTTGAAAGCTTCTACACTTCTTATTAAATACATCAGAAAACCCTTCATATGCAGATTAATTAGTTAAGGTGCTACCTATTGCATATTAAATACTTCCAATGATTGCATCTGGATTATTAAAGTTATAAATCTGTGAAAATGGGGGCTTTCGATGGTGCTGACAGACCCTTACATCTCTGTGAACCAGCGGCACTGTGGTCCTTTACCTCTTACTTCAAAGAGCTCGAGTGAATGAACATGCTTTATACTTCACTTACACACACACACACACACACACACACACACACAGACACCCACTATATCTATAAGACATATGAGTACATGGACATCAAAAAGTTTCAGCTTGAATTACAAATCCAAAGTAGGTTGCTTCTCCTAAAAAGCTACAGGGGAAAATAAGAGCTCTAGTGTAACAATTACTAGATACATTAAAGACAGCAGCTTTTTAAGATTCTCCTTGCTAAAGAATAAGCACCCTTATGGGGGTGGAAAGAGTGGGGCGGAGGGGGTTCTGAGGATGGAGAAGTAGGTGAAGGTAGGATGGAGGAAAGCAAGTCTGTCACTAATGAGCTGAGTTTTACTTAGGTTTCCATTCATGAAATCCTTTTAAATACAAGGCAACATTTTCACAGCTGGAAAATTACAACAAAATCTTCATTTACTGCCAAAAGCAATAGATGTAGTTATGCATAATCTCTGGATACTACTACGTTCATGGGGGGGGGGGTGGCAAAACGAGGTTCTATGCACAATGTAGTAGCAAAAAGCAATACTTGAACGTTTTTCATGAATGGGTGACATGTCACTTTATGTACAATTCTAAGCTATAACCCTGGGATTCAGTAAATGCAGTTTGAAGCCTAAGTGGTCAGACAGGAGATTCAATACTGTCAAAGCCAAATTTAGAACTGGTAGGGGAATCGGCTGGAAAACAATACTGCTTTGAAAATAACAGCAGAAATACTTTAGTCAGTAACAGAAATACGTTAGCTCAAGATAGGTTTAGGACAAACATCGGTTCTGTGATTTAAAAAAAAATTCTCTTATGGTGGGAATATTCTTCAGCATGCATTGTTTACGCCTAAAAGCAAAATCTGTCTGTAAGTCTACTGTGCTGTGCATTATTTAACGAGTGCGTATCTTTTATTTCTATGTCTAAACTACTAACAAAATATACCATTAGAATACTTAAAAGTTACATTTTGGAGAAATTAACTGAAGGTGAACTTCTTGGCTTTTTTTCTCCACAATACTAGAAACTAAAACTACTCTGTTTGCTCTTCTGCCCAAACACAGGAAACACTGACATGTTTGCTTGGGAATTCATTTTTACTTTTTTTAGTGTTTCCTATTGACCATATTATGAAAACACATAAGTCTGACTCCAGGTCATGAGCGGAAGTTCATAAACATTGGGACAGCACATTTTCAGGCAGTGACAAGTGCGGATTCATTTTCAGCACAATTCTTGTGTCAGGTTGAAAGATAAAAACATTGATTCGGTTATAACCAGATTATTCATGTCTGGTAAATTTAATCCTAAACACTTCCAACCTGGCAGAGAACCTCTCCTTAGAAATGAACTTCCTCACAAAAAGAATAGTAGTATTTGAACAATACTTTTTAACGAATTCTATTTACATAAAACAAATCCCCAATACAAAACTGGCATCTTGGTTCATTTTATAAAGAATAAATTTGGCCAAAGCATATTAAAATATCTGCAGATAATCTGGCATAATACTGAAAACACATGGATTTTAGTATTTTACAAAAGTGTAAGAAGAGGTTCAGTTATACTAACAGAAAAAAATGCTAAAAATTTCGTAATATTGAATAAAACACTAACTAAAAATGGCACTGTGTTAAAAAATAATAAGTACTAAGACCTCAAGAAGAAAATAGAATTCTAAACCAGATTTTGAGGTTTAGTACAGAAATTCAGAAGTGGAAAAAAAAAAGTTGGTAGAAGCTACTTTTCCTTCTCCATTTCTCCATTTAAAAAAATTATTTAATTTTTTTTGTGTTTAGGAAAACTTCCTAGAATTTCAAAACGTATGTTCCCATAGGAAAACTAAGGAAACTCAGAAAATACAAATGAGCAATTTTAGCTCACGAATATATACTTGGCCAAGATATCTGACTCAGAATATTAAAATGAGCAAAACTATTCTATCTGCTTTGTACCGAATTTTCAATAAAGTCTTTGTGGAGAGAAATATTCGACAACAGTGCAGTTCATTAAAAGCCTGGAGAATACAGGTCTCCACATATAGATGAAGTTTTTTTCTTTTAAAACCAGAAACACAGGTTCAGTGTTTCATAGAAAACGTATTTCAGATTTTTAAGGGAAAAAATAAGCAGATGACTAGTAATATTTTCATACCATTGTTTTCCACTTTACATTTCAGGCTTATTTTGCACAAATCTACGAAGATAATTCACGGAAGTAATCGATATTTTGGGGGAGAGACTTAAAAGAGCTGACACAGAATTTTGCAATAAACCAATTCTTAAGGGTCCATGTAGAACAGTGCGTACGGTGCCATGCTAGCGAAGGGCAGTTCCAACAACTCACTCCTCCTTTAGTGACTCTTATTTTGGTTCAAGACCCAAATGCAACCATCTGTTCTATTATTTACGTAACCTGAAACCACACCGAATTCTTCATTCCTAGAATTTGCCCATTGCTCTGGGTTATCAGGCATCAGACGATCCCCTACTCCCCCCCCCCCCCCCCCGCCCCAGAATTCTTTTCAGATCTAACTTCCTAATAATGTCCTTCAAGACATTCGGAATCTCAACAGGACAAACTACATTAGCTCCCCTTCTACTGAACGAAACGCAAATGTTAAAAGATGAACTTAAGAAATTTGTACTATTGTGATGCTAGTCAATTTTCCTTAAATATGTCATGCCTAAAAAAAGAAAACCAAAAAAACCTGGAATCATTCTTTTTAGAAAAAGAGCAAACATCTGATGCTGGAATAATATATAGGAGCGGCTCTCACTGTGAAACCAAGATTTGCAAAGTCAAGAGTGATCTGAAGCAGCTTCCCTACAACAAACTGTACTAGTAGCAATGATGGCTTGTTTTTGCATTGATAGAGCACACACGGATTTCCAAATTAAGAAACTGGTATCCTAATTTTCGAGACAATCAGCTGTTTTTAAATGTTCTAAAAACACATGTATATGTGAGGTATATGCATGTATTTTATATACAAAGATATATGAACATATATTCATGTACATATATATGCATATAAAATGTGAACTTTTTTTAGTGTTTATAATAAGCAGTATTCCTGCAGCTAAGTCAGTCTACAAACTGACTTCTAAGAAACCAGCCCCAGCATCGATTCTGCTTTATGAGCTCTAGTCCTGAGGAATAAGAAGTCGCGTACTTCTGAAGTGATCCCTAGGCCTACGGCAGGTTAGGAGGCCGGCGCCGGCACCTCAGTGAAAATCCTAAGGAACTGCTTATTCATTGAGAATCTGGCCCATTTTCACTTTATATGTTTAAATTATTTAGCTCACTTCAAAGGTCACTCTTGATGGTCCCTGCTAATATTTACAGGTAAAGGAATTTTTCGCAACGGAGTCGAGTATATAATGAAGCCTGATAATGTAGTTTCTTGCAGTACCAAGATTTTCTTCTTTTTCTCTTTCTTCTTTCCTTTTTGCCCCAATCACAAATGCAGTACTCCTGGCTGATTAACTGTTGGCGAATTTGCCAGCTTTCCGGGACGGTTCGTACGGCACTCTGAGAATACTGGGGGTCTCCTCCATGACCCTCACGAGGAGGTTGTCGATGTAGTCCTCGAGTTCCCGGATGTGGGTGTCTTTCCTCCGAAGGAGCTCTTTGTGCTTCACTAGCTCCTGGAGGACCTCCTCGTAGGTCAGACCACGATACCCTGCCGTGGCATCAAAAGGATTGCTGTCCTGGAACAGAAAAGATGGGTCACTTTAGGAGACAGAACGTGGGGGACAAATTCAGAATTATTTTGAACAACTTTTGATTTTTCAAACCCTGACCAAGTTTTTTCTGTGTCCGTGGTTAGAACCAATGCGACCGTTCATACTGCAGCTACTGAGTCCTGAGGCAAGAAGTAGGGCAGATGCACCAAACCATTGACTGTAATTCTAAATCCTGCTAGAATCATTTCTTTTTTTAAACACTGTGGACAATGTCCTAATATACGGAACTGACCATATAATTTAGGATTAAGAGATAAAATGTTCTATACCAGATATAACTGAAATAAATTTAAACTAAAGATCTCTAAGAGTTTACTTGGAAAAACTCTTAAGAAGCTACTGGAAACTATTCCTTTGGACAATGGCTTCGTCCTCTTGGAATCGCTTCCAACAAACTGTTGTTTAATGTTATGACTTCGGCTTTTTATTGAAGAGGGCTTCAAGCAGCAGCAGTATCAAGTGTGCTTCTCCGCTTTGCTACGAACTGTTCAAGGCCTCCAGCATTAAATCAATGAGCAGCCTTGGAAGAAGCCCCATGGGGGTAACTTCTGTTTTAATTTAGAGGCAAACGGAGCTTTTTCCCCCTGAGGAACCAGTCTATTTCCTCCTCCTAGTGCTAATCCCCACATAACTTATTTCCCTTTTTGCCTTGGTTATTGGGAAACTCAGAATTCAGCTACAATCATGTGAAGGAACACTGAGAATCAGTGTATCTGTGTCCCTGCATTTCACTCACTTACTTATTTTGCTAACCTTATTCTATCGGTATTCCTTTTTATACAAAAATAATATAAACAAACAGAAAAAGACGCTGATTTAATTCATTTTTACTACAAGGCACTCAAATAGTAAAAGAAATATATTTGTCAGAAATTTCATCAAAACAGCACTGGAACATCATCTACAGCGTCTAGGATTTAGATCTCTCGTCATATAAACACCCAAATATAAAGCAGCAACCTTTATGCTTTTTTATTCATAGTTCTAGCCTTAAAACTCAACAGCTTAGAAATGGTTTTTATCACTTTCTTTCAAAACATTTCCATTCAGCTTTAAGGAAAACAAGCTAACACTGAGGAAACAGGCCTTGCTCCGAGGACTACCTGCTTCTGATCTATGCTGCGGAGGATGGAGAGCAGTGACCGGAAGGTAAATGCGAAAAGGCTTTTCTCCCTTTTTTGATTTCATTGGATTAAATTTGTCTTGACTCATTTTCAGGATCTACTTAAATTTGATATATGTCTCGCACTCATGAGGAAAGCGAAAGTGTAACTTTTAGCCTCTCCCCCTCCAGACACCCCAACTCTGCCATCCAGAGAAACACCTGAAGAGCAGGTGGCAGTTGGATGCTTCTGTTCCCAGAGTCACTTCCTTCTCAAGCAAAAAGGGAAAAATTCAGGATCGAAAACTGCTCCAACCTCATGGAATCTGTCACGTTTTATAGGGAAGAGAGAGCTCATGCCAGGCCTTCAGAGACTCGGCCAAGCAGAAATGGTAACAGGCAAGCAGTGGGCTCTGCTTGTTTAAAGGAGGAAACCGGGCTGAAGGCACAGGGGGCTGGACAGCAGATCGGGGAGGACGGGCGCCGGGAACCAGGGTTCGGGGCAGAGCACGGCGAGGCTGAGATGGGAGGTTCCGACAGACTGTCAAGGATGCTGGATTCTTGCAAGGGAAACCGGGAGGCCACTGAAGGTTTCTAAACAGGGGCAGGATACGACTGAAGTGACGTTCTAGGAAAATTAAAATGGCGGCAGTGGGGAGGCTCATTTGGAGGGGCTGAGATTCCGTGTAAAGCAGCTGAAATGTTCAAGACAAGTGAAAAAGTGAAAAGAAAGTGAGCCTCCACTAGATGAACAGAAAGAACAGAGGGGATGCCAGCGGAAAGTGAGCTTCGGTTCTGTAAGACTGTATTTAAACGACTGACTTTAGCATAAGAAACTGGGGACAGATAAAACTTTAGCAGCTATATTACCTTTGTCCCTAAAAGCCATTTAAAAATACTGCTTTACCACAACTCTGGAGACAAGTGTTGGTTTACTTTTCTTCTCTCTCTCAATCTTTTGTAATAATTAGAGTATACACACGACCCCCCCCCCCCCACACACACTCTCATGTATTTACTAATTTTTTTAATTGGTCATGAACAGTTTAGACATTTCAACCTTACAATTTCCTAACCACACTCTTACTAAACATTTATTATATTAAGCAAATTTCTATAGAAAACACAAGATACAGTACTGAGGTTTAAGTATATTTTTTAAATGTATTAAAAATAAGCTAACTTTCTTACTGTAACCCAAGTAATTCTGCCTAGATTTGAGAGTGATACCGGCCTAGGCCTCACTTAAATGAGATGTTCTCCACGGTTCCTTTCAACTCTAAAATTTCCTAGTCTATAAAGTAATTTGTTTTTTGAACTGCATTTTAGAAAAGTAATAACATCCAACTAATGTGATTTCATTTATCTAATAAAACATATACTTAAAAACACGTGTTCTTGTGCGAATTGCATGGGTTAATGAAATCGACTAAATGGGTTTCATTACTGACTAGCTGACTGTTTTATGTTTTCTTGGTTTAACAAAATAACAGCAGCTCTCTAATCTTAACCAAATTATACATATATGAACTAATTTCTCCAAACTAATTAAGTGATGATATTCAGTTAGAAAATCATTTATATTGTTATATTTAACCACATCAGCCTACCAGATAATGTGATTAAAAGTTTTTTTAAACATTTCTCTAAAGACAATGATGAAAGACATGTTGAAAAATTCTTATTCTGACATACATAGTTTTACATTAATGCCATGATATGAATCAATCTAACAATTTAATCTCTCAAAATAATTAATCATCATCCCAAGATACTGTTCAATGCTTTAAAGTCATAATCTAGAGTAGAAAAGCCATTCTTTTATTTGGCTTATCCCCCTGCCACCATGACCATCTAATACTTATGTACAGTCAGATTCCTGGAAATACATTTCTGACCTTTTCAATATATTTTCCATTTATCCTTTTATATGAAAATTTTCCCCCAAATTTCTGCATCAAGTTTCTAGGCAGGAAAACATCTTAGAAATGCATGTACTATAAACTATATTCTGGAAAAGAATATAAAATAATTAAAAACAGTTTTGTGCTTAGTTTCAGGTTTTATCCCATATTTGAAAAGCATTTAACCCTTCTAATTTCAGGCATAAGATTCTCAAATTGACTGATATACTCAATACATGTGTATAGATCTGTGTCTCCTTTTGGTGTTGACATAGTTCCCCCCAAAATAATAAGGATTAATATTAATCAATATAATAGGATATTAAATAATTTTCTGGTCACAAAAATTATTTTGCTTAAAAAGGAAAACTCTCAGGCAAATACAAAAATTGGTTGTTTTTCCAAAGGATAGTCTAATACTGTCCTTGGAAAAACTTCTAAAATTGAGAAACCTCCAAACTGGTAGAGACTCGCGTAACCCACAGTGGGACTCCGGACTACTTAATATTTACTCCCAGGGCTCCACACAGAGAGCACATGTGTTCTTAAGATGTCTTCTTATATTGCAATTTAATGTAAATTTGTCTTCTCTCTTCCCCTTTCACAACCAATCCTTTTGTCATTCCCACCCAACCTCTGTTCAAAATTTCCATATGCAGGTATCAGCAAATAGGGAGTGGGTGAGAGATAGCAGAATTATTACACGAAGTTTCCCGATCGGAATTTTAAATAGCAGACTTGTACAAAAGACTTTGGAGAATTCCTAGTGATCTATTTTTACTTCACAGAGAGCCTCGCCTTTTAAACTAGGAAATGTATATTTTTTGCAATATTTAAATTTCAACAAAAGCAAATTATCAGGACTCAAAATAACTGAAGATTTAAAGAAAGGTTGTCCTGGTAACCAAATATTGGTGGGGCACTAACTGACATCCAAGGCAGCTCGAGGAGAGAGAGAGAGAGATAAGAGGAAGGCTTGGCATTCTCTGATCATCTCATTATTGTTCTAATGAGGAACTTTGCTCTGGGAATATCATCTCAGCTACTTTCACATCTTTTGTCCTACTGCCTTCATCTCCCTTTCAGTTCTTAATTAGGCCTTAAAGAGCTCGCACTGCCCTTTCAACTGGCTACTGGTCCTGTTTAAACACTGCGCTTTCACAGACAGGTGTTGGCAACAGCATGGAAGACATACAAACTTAATTACAAAATACTACGTCCAGAAGGGGGAAAAAAATAACTTGGTGGATGGCTATTATCAGAGAACTTAATGTAAATTACTTCAAACATCTTATAATCTTCAACACAAAAATCGTTCAAATACTTTCCCTCAAGAACGCTCGCTAGAAGGATGAGCTGGCTCCTCTTAATTGTATCCTGCAGTAAATTAACAACACCTAGTAATCCTTTCACTGTCATTTAGAATAGTTAGTATTCTGGAGAAAAATAATCACACATCAAGGATTCTTTTATCACCTTTAAATCCTTTAACTAAAACAATTTTCACATTTTATTTCTTTAAAGAATTCTAAGGATGCTTTTACAGCAATAAATTACAAGATTGGGAAAAGTACATTTACAAGCACAGAGAAATTGTAATTAAGGTTACTTAATAAACAATAGCTGCACATTCGATCGATTTTTTGATGTTGCATTTTGTTTGAGATTAAGTAACTGCCTGATAGAATTCATTTTACTATCTGATCAAAGGCTGGCTTCATATATTCTGACATTTCTCACCAGACTGCCATATTCTAAAGACTTGAGTATTTATGAAACATCAAAACTTATAAATCATTTGCATAAAACAGCAAAAACGCAGTACAAAGTCCTCGGTTTCTACAATGTTTTCTACAATTCTAAGTACAAATGACTACATTTAGAATGGTTTATACACCAAGCCACACTGTCTTCTAGGCGTATCACATCACAGAAAATTGTGATATGTTATTGCTTTAAAAAATTCTTATTATACATCTGGATCACACACATTAAGGACAGATGGTTCAAACAGCAACCACCAGCCTTTTGGAATAAAGACTCTATTTCTGTTACTCAGTGAGAATTCAGTTTTCTAGCAAGAACATGTGCCCATATTTTTGTAAAGTAACTTACTCTCTAGGTCTGATGCATTTAGAACTAATTGACTGAAGATGCAGTGGAACTCGGAACAGAGAGTCAAATCTGGACTTCAAATAATAACAAAATGAAGTTAAGATATCTGAACGGTCCTTGCAAAATCTGTGAGTTAATCCGGCTGGTCACTTCCAAGCCTGTTAATATATTTTGGTTTTGGGGGCGCCTGGGTGGTTCAGTGGGTTAAAGCCTCTGCCTTCGGCTCAGGTCATGATCTCGGGGTCCTGGGATCGAGCCCCGCATTGGGCTCTCCACTCAACAGGGAGCCTGCTTCCCCCTCTCTCTCTGCCTGCCTCTCTGCCTACTTGTGATCTCTCTCTGTCAAATAAATAAATAAAATAAAATATAAATATATTTTGGTTTTGTTTGGACTAAGAAAGTAAGTGTCCTAAAGGTCCCTTCAAAGCCTCTCCCAGTTAACTAGACCTCTTGCCAGGATGCTTTCCTTATTGTTTAATAAGGCAGTTTTATTCTTTCTTTGATTTTGCCACAACAACAACAAAAACTTGTTCATTTTCTCCACATGCTCTTATTTCCTAACTATAATGTTGACCTTGACATACAGCTTTCACATCCATTTTAAAACAATGTGTAAACAAAATATGTGGATATTAAATTGGCTTCAATGAGAACGATCATATTTGCTTGAATTTCTACAGATCATAAAGTCACACCCTAATCATATATTAAAGACAAAGCTGGAATTTTGCTTTTCTTCTTTCTCTCCAGATCGCCACATTAAACTATAATCCAAAGGTAACTGGGGGATTCGGGATGAAGGTCTTTTTAAAAATGTGTACCAGACAGAAGGCAGGCTTGTGGCTTCTTTTCCCGTAATGCAGTAACCCCTCTATAACTTACCGGGATTTTCCTGAGCTCCTCATTACTTGTCGGATTCATATGAAAACTAAGGAACAAAAGACAAACACAAATGTTAAAAGTGTATTGCACAGTCCACGTGGTTGAGGGAACATAAAACAGAACCTTTCTAACCAACACTGCAACATCCTCAATGACGTGGATAAATGAAACTTAACCCAGGATGCAGGAGAAAAGCAATATTTACTCAACATTGTAAAGCACCTACAATTTTAAACCTTAAAGGAAAACCCTTCAGTTATTATCAGAACTGAAGAACTGTACCTCTAAATGTATAGTTTCTAAAAATCTTTAAACTTGAGTGATTTTATCACTTACTATTCACTTTATACACACACACTCACCTGAGGCTCTTCTGATATAAACTGTGGAGAATTCAATAAATTTTAGTTGGAAGGACTGTAGAATGCCAGAGTTAAAGCTATCTTTAAAAAAAATTATATAGGCATTAGAAATATTAACTTTTAAACATTATCCTAACAATGAGAATGAGTTCAGAGTTGTAAGAACTATTTCTGTCATTAATGTGATTTCTAAGTAAGTGATCCTCAAAATTTCAATATCCAAATGGACCAAAACAAGATGGATTTCTTCCAGGTGGAGAGTTTAAGAGAACATCACAGCTGAATGCTGTACTCACTTTCTTCTTTGAAACGTGTCCATTAGGAAGGGACTGCAACCAAAAAGAGGCTAAACTTCAAAGCCATCTGATGAGTAAACATTTCATCATTGCTATTCAAGTTTAACTTTTACCCAGCACTTAAGAGTATTGGGCATTAGAGCCTCTACAAAGCCCTACTGTCTTAGGAACCTTTTTATCCCCCTCCTCCCTCCAAAAATACTTAACTGTAAAATGGACATTTTTTCTTCATTATCTGTGTTTTATCAGCCAAGTAATTGGGATCCTCTGAAGAAATTCACGCCTACAACTTCTGGTGGTACACACGGAAAGTCTGAACACGGGCTATAACATCTGGACAAACTCTGTTCCTACAGGCACATGTCCCAAGCTATAAACCCATGGGGCACACTTGTGTTTCTGGATTGAGGGAATGCCTCACACGTCCAACATTTCATTTGTGTGACTAAGATTCCTAGTATGAGCTTCCCCAACTGATGACTGACCTTTTCTAGCAGAACTCCTGTGGATAAATTTGAGTACTTCAGTAGAGCTGGGTGACACGGTGGAGAAGACTAAAACATATTTTAATTACACACAAATGAACACCGCAGCCACAGGCTAATGCAGCTGATCCACTTTCTCACCCACAGTCTTTATGGTGTTCTGGATGGTTTCAGACTAGCGTCAGTGGACCAGCAAAACCCTCAAGAGGGTGACCAAAGAGTGGCTTAAAAGAAATTAACAAAAATAAAATCCAAAAGCCATGATCATACGGCACACACAGGCCTGGAGAGCCGCGGGAGCGGCTGTTAACACATGGGGTCTCCGTCCTCCCCGATTCGGAGTCCAAGGCAGTCAACGTCAGGTTAGTCTTGGAGGGCTAAGTCAAAGAAAGGCCAAAGTCAAGGGAAAAGTTGGATTTAAGATTACACAGGTTTGCCAGAGAGAGAGAGAGCAAGCGCGCGTGCTCTGAAGACAGACGTGTGGCCTGGGGCGCAAGACAGCAGGGCCACTGAAGGACACGGAAGAGACCAGAACACAAGGCTGTGCGGAAGCAGCAGCCCTGAGGGCTCTTGATGCAAAAGATGGGGTTCTCGGATCTGATCCCTTAGAGAAGCGGGCGAGTTTTTGACAATTTCAATCTTTCAAAAATGCTACTTAGACAGTTCACTCCGGTAGCATACCCCACAGTGTTACGGTTGACAACAACGATGACTTTATGAATACCACGAGCAGTATTATGACTGTACAAATGTCATCCTGTGTCTCAGGAAGAAAGCACTGAACTGAGAAACGGAACTGCCTGCATTATATTTATTGTAATAAAGATTTTTTTTCCAAAAACAGACATGGAGGACACAGATTTTACCCGAATCACAAAACTATCAGTGTGTAATATCCAGGAGCTTTGGCCTGTGGAGCCCAAGTGAGACTGAGTGGCAGCCGGAAAAATGTCAAATGTCTGCGATTCTTAAAAATGCTGAAATCACAAAGGTCGCCTCCGGGAAGGGGCAAGGGTGTCGTGCGCAGCCAGCCCGGCTGCCCCCCACCACGGCTGCCGGCAGTGTGCAGAGCAGAGCCGAGGGACAGGGCCCTCGCCCGGGGCATTGTCTGCAATCCAAAGGCACGGCCCCTCCCTTGTGGCCGGCTTTATTTTCACACACTGACGTGTCAAACACACGACACACTCAGTCATTCATGGCTGCCTTTCTTGATCTGTCCTGAAGGGGGGGAAAAAAGAGTTAACTGAACTGGACTGAATTAGCTTGGTGAAAAATAAAATGTGTCTATTTATGGAAGTGTGGCACCAATTTGTGTCATCTTTCTCTTTGGACTGCTGTCCTCCTGTCAGACAAGATACTGCACAATGCGGTCTGACTGCTCACTGAGTTGCTGACAGGTTAAGGGAAATGGCGTTTTTAATCAGGTGTAAGAGAGACGTGCTCCTACCCAAGAAGTCTATACAAATTTCAACTTCGTGATTAGAGAAAATTAATTTTCAAAGTCAAAACCGGAAGGAGTTTGAGGGTGACTAAGAAGTTTAAAGGAAATTTTAAGCTGATGGAAATATTTTAAATTTGCATTTTCCAAAATATTTTAAGCTAAGAAGGTGTTTTACCTGAACATTCTGAAGTTTTTGTCAAAGTTTATTTTTTTACCTCCTGATTATTCCCCCAATTTTAAAGATTTTCCCAAGTAAACTCTATTTTACAAGTTTAAATGAATACTGTTCAAATATATTTCACGAAATCATTAGTGTCTCTTCTATAACGTCACTTATCAGTTTATTGTGAAGTTAAAGTACCGAGTAAGGAAATAATTGGTAAGAACTTGAAACTGTCCTAAAATAGCGGACGGGCCAGCCTTCCACAGAGAGGCCACAAAGGCCAACCAACCTTTACAAAGTGATAAAACTAACCACTGCACGAATCACTAAGGCAGCTGGCTGCATTCATTTTCTTCTTTGTCCTTCCTTTTCTCTACCAAATATACTCTTTGAGAACAAGAGTACCTAAGGAAGAGTAGAGACTATTCAGAGTGAAAACGCATAAAGTACTTGTCAAGAAAAAAACCCAAAAGCCCCACCGAAGAACAAAGCTGAGTAACGGTTTGTTAGCATCAGACAATGCACACTGTGCAAATTCCTGGCTCTTGGACCTTCGATCTTTCAGTGAGAAGTCACTTAACCACACTGGAAGCTCTTCTGAAGGCATTTATTATTCTGAAGTATTATTACATCTTCCATAATATCTCTTTCCAAGCCCCATTACTGCTGAAAATTATAAAGCTAAATGCATTTTTTGGCGTATACCTTGGCCCATTTCGTGTTGGAGAAGGGAATTCAAGCTATTCGCAAAATCCCGGAGGTGACTCGGCCGGCTGGAAGGGGCGAAGAAGGAAGGGCAGTGGAGCAGAGAAGGCCGATTTTCAGACACAATCCAATTCCTTATTGTGGAGGGGAAAGAAGTGTAACTTTGAACTATCACAGAAGAACTTCAAAGATCATTTGCAAAGGACACTATTCTATTGCTCTTGTTTAATTGTGAGAGTGGACACTAGAGACCCAGGGCTTCCTCTGGTGATAAATGTAGTTGGGAGCAGAGAACTCTAATGTAGGAAAACTTGTAAAGGATCAGAAAAGAGGAAAAGGAAAAATAACGCAGGGACAGTGAAGCAGGGGCAAAGACTGACAGTAAGCCTTGCGACAACTGGTGTTTTACTGACTGTAACTGTGCTGACAGACTCCTTTCAGAGCACCTCACATGCTAACTCACTTAATCCTTGTAACATGCAGTTTTTGTTTCCATTTATGGCAGCAGAAAGAGGCACAGAGAAGTTAAGAAGCTTACTCAAGGTAACACAGTTATCAAGGGGCAGAGTCAGGATGCCAAGAAAGGCAGCCGGATTCCACAGTCCAAGCTCCTTAGCCAGGGGCTGGGCTTCTTGCCCTCAAGTGTTCTAAACCCTCAGTCCCGCCCTGAGCTCAGAGAGGGTTCGCTTCGGGGAATGCAGGATAATTTCCCGAGGTTTCTCCCAATCAGAAGTGACTAAGAAAAGTCCATGACAATCTTAAAAGAGGTACAACGCGGGCTGCAAAGCAACAGGCCAGGAAAGAACTGTGCCCGCCACCCTGTGTGCCCTTGCTGCTCCGCCCTCTGCCCCTGCCCAGCCCCCAGGAGGCCGACCCCTGCAGCGTGCAGTCCTCTGGGCCGCCTTCCCCAGTGGCTTCCAGTTACTCTCTGGCCCTGGGAGGCACCTGAAAGACAGGGGGACAGCAATGGGCGGCAGGGGGCAGGCGTGTGTTACCCCCAAGGCCCCCGCTCCAGCCCCCACTCACTGCTGCCTCAGGCCCTCCCCACCGTGCTACAGTTTTAAGCAGTAGCTTAGGTCCCTTCGCACCGAACACGGCAGTCCCTTCTAGACACTGCTGGCTCCTGGGGCTACACCTTCCATCCTCCTTCCCTCAATCCCAGGCACGCCTCTGTAAATGGCCTCTTACTAAACATTCTGGAGTTATCCGTTTTGAGTATGTCATCTGGTCCCGGCTGGGACTCTGTAACTGATACAGGAATATGCAATAAATACCATAAACTATTAACTTCGTAATAAAAAGCAGTTAAGGCCAAAGGTTTGTCCTATTTATCTACTGAAAAGAAAGAAGAGAGAGCCAAAGAAAAAACCATATCCCACAATTATTCTTACGAATTATCTACACTTCCCTTCTCCCTTCAACTTCTGGCTTTTGCTTTCCAACTGCTTATTTTAACACTCTTTTCTTTCTTCCCAGGATATACACTGTCTTCTACTTTGTAAATGATAATTCACATTTACATGCTGGCCACAAAAAAGTTCCCAGCCTTCATTTAACAACACTTTCCACATTCACAGAGCTAGAGCACTTTATGTTCAGAATTATTTTCGATTTCAAATTACATTATTAAAGACTGCTCTTGTGGTTTTGAAATGGTGTAATTGCTTAAAGTGACTTGAATTTGAATAATACCACCTCATATTTATATACTACTGTACAATTTATAACACATTTCCCCAAACTGAATTTCTCTAAACACATTTCCAAAGGAAAAGTAACCAAGGGGGGAATATGGCTAATCATGGTCAGGTCCATTCAATCAAAACCACATTTGATCCATTTCGTCTCTGATTCCCCCACTCGCTCCCTCTGAGGGACCTCTTTTGTGGACCCACCACCATCCCAACTGTTCCCTCATCTACTGTATTTACACACTTCTCCCCCCAGAGCACGCTGACAACCTGTTACCCCTCCTACGCTGCCCCATTTTTTATTTTGCCAATTTCTAATCCCTCCTGAGTAACCCCTGCTGACTTTGTCACTCACGCACCTTCTGTAATCTGCAACACATCCCCCACCACCAACACTCACTGCTGCTTTTATAAAGGTCACCAACCAACTATTTTTATCAAAGGCAACAGCCTCCTTCTCTTTAATCTCTCAGCTCCATCTGTATCTCTTTGAGACTCTCTTCTGTGATATCTGGTAGCTGAGATTTTCTCCTATGTTTCCAATTCCTCCTTTTCCTTGTCATCTTTGTCTTCTCATCCCTGCAAGAGAGACACTGGGTATTTCTCTTTGTATTCTACCTTGGTCATTTCATATTCTTCCCTCCACCTCCCCTGCCAAAGCGATATGGACCAGTGACTGCTCAATCTTCTGTTTTCCACTACAGTTATGGAATACCTTTGAATACCACCTTTACAAATTGCTTAAAGTCTCAGACTGGATATCCTACCTGTACCTCAAAGTTAGTATGTCCCAGACTAACCATCACCTTGACTTTGATATCAGTTCGATCTGATTTTCCAATTTCTGGCATAACCAAGTATCCTGGTCGCCCAAGGTAAAGCCTTCAGGGATGTACTGGACACCTGCCTTCATTCAGGTTGAAAGCTTTTGTCTCATCAGTAAGCTGCCAGATTCTCCCCATTCAGCTTCTGGACATGGATCTCTCATGTCTCCTTGCTACTCAGGGTCACTGCTACCTTTCTGATCACAAGACCTGCAGATCACATCACCCGCAGCCCAGACTACTGCCAACGGCTTCTTACCAGTCTCTGCCAGTCCTTCCTTGTCCAATCCAGCCTAAGCAACAGAGCTGGGCAGGACACTCTGAAGCTCAAGTCTAACCTTGCATTCATCTGTCAAAAAACTTCTGTCCTTCAACTTCCTCCTAAATAACCAATTTCTTAGCTTGGCTTTCAAAGCCAATTGGCTTTGACTCAAATTATCTTTCCAAACTTACTGCTCATCACCTAGTACCCAGGCAAAACCTACTTGCTCCAAAATTTAAATTTTTAATGAGGAAATAAGAGATGCCACCTATTTCAAAAAGTTAGGATCGAAAGAAGGTTAAAAGAAATGAATACGAAATTTTTTTTATGACAAAGTGCTACTCTAATGTAAGGTAAGTAAACCTAGACACAGACCTTACTTCTATCCTTCATAAAAATTAACTCAAGATTGACTATAGGCTTAAGTGTAAAACATAAAGTGTGAAACTCCTAGAAGATAACACAGGAGGAGCTCCAGATGACCTTGGGGATGGTTATAACTTTGTAGATAGAAAACCAAAGGCATGATCCATGAGACAAACTGATAAGCTGAATTTCATGAAAAATTTCTGCTCTGTGAAAGGCATTAAGAGAATGAAATACAAGCCACAGACTAGGAGACAGTGTTTACGAAAGCCATCTGATCATGGGCTGTTATCCAAAATATACAAACAACTCTTAAAACTCAACAGTAAGAAAACAAGCAACCCCATGGAAAAATGGGCCCCAAATCTCAACAGACAACTTCACAAAGGAAGTGACACAGATGACAATAACCATGGGAAGAGATGCCCCACATCATATGTCATCAGGAAAATGCAAATTAAAACAGTAACAAGGTACCATTACCACACCCATTAAAATGGCCAAAATCCGGAACACTGACAGCACCAAATGCCGATGAAGATGTGGAGCTCTCGCTCACTGCTGGTGGAACTGCAAAATGGTATGGCCACTTTGGAAGGTAGTTTGCAGTTTCTTACAGACCTAACCTACCTTTTTTTTTTTTAAAAAAAAAGATTTATTTATTTGTCCGAGAGAGAGAGACAGAGAGTGCGTGCAAAGGGAGAGGAAAAAGAGAAAGTCTTAAGCAGACTCTGTGCTGAGTGAGGAGGAGCCTGATGTGGGGCTATCTCGACCTCAAGATCATGACCTGAGCCAAAACGAAGAGTTGGGACACTTAACTGACTGTGCCACCCATGCTCCCCACTAAACATAAACTCTTAGAATACAATCCATGCACAATGACAATAGCACTCCATAGTATTTACCCAAAGGTTTTGAAAATTATGTCCACCCAAAAACCTACACAGAGCTTTATTCATAACTGCCAAAATTTGGAAGCAACCAAGATGTTCTTCTGCAGGTGAACGGATAAACTGTAGTACATACCAACAATGGAATGTCAGTCAGTGCTGAAGAGATGAGCTATAAAGACAAGGAGGAACTTCAGATACATATTACTACGTGAAAGAAGCCAATCCGATAACACAGATTGTATGAGTCCAACTATACGACATTCTGGAAAAGGCAGAAACTATGGAGACAATAAAAAGATCAGTGGTTTTCAGGGTTTGGGGGAAGGGAATGATCATGTGCACAGGCAGTGCACATGGGACTTTGAGGGCAGTAAAAATACTCTGTATGATACTGTACAGGTGGACACACATCATTATACATTTGTCCAAACCCATAGAATAATGTAAACCATGGACTTTGTATAATTATGATGTGTCATTATAAGTCCATCAACTGTTACAAATGTGCCACCCTTGTGGGAGTGTTGATAATGGCAGAGGCTATGCACGTGTTGGCGGTGGGACACTTATTATAGGAACTCTCTGTACTTTCTACTCAATTTGCTATGACGTAAAATGGCTCTAAAAATAAATTTTATTTAAAGTTTGCCTTTTGTGCCTCTATCTTCATTCCTGGGTTCCCCACCCCTTCTGCTATAAATTACTTGAAGAAAAGAATGATATTTCATTAATCTTTTCAGTCCCGGCATCTGACCTAAGTATGGCAGATGCTTAACAAATATATATTGAATGAGTCAATAGCCAGTGCTTAATAAAAATCTCTAAGAACTGGGCTAATAGTTGACTGAGCAAATCGATGGAAGGTCAATAAAAGTTTTAACAATAAGATATCACGTCCTCAAAGAGCAGAGGAAATTGTTTTCACTGAGTAACAAAGATTAATTATATCTAGACCAGATAGTATATTAATGGAATGTTTTTCAGTTCTTTTTAAGATAGGAAGAATTATTCTGATACTTACAACTGCTAATATGAATTGAAGTAAGTTTCAAACTGATGACCTACAATAAAATCAATTCAAATGGCCAGTTCATGCACTTTACCAACCAGGCCTACCAGTTTAGGAATTTCACCACAATACAGATGAATTTTGAGATTTTTCCAGTAAATCCTGAAAACATTTATTCCACAAAAGCTCAATGGGAAAGGAGTTTAAAGAAATGTTCCTTAATGATCCTCTTTCTAAAAGCCCTAAAAAATAAGGTGTCCAAAGAGAGATCCCACTAACAAACACAACCCATAACATATTTCAGTTTTATTACACATGCAAAAGGGCTTAAGAGTCAAGGTACAACTCAATATTGCTTCTTCCTTCTTTTTAGGGAAAGTAAAAACGTTAGCACAAATCAAATTAATGATATTATAGATTAAAATATTACATTCTCTCTCCTGGGACTGGGCACACACACTGAATATCTGAACAGCAAAACAAAACTTAATACATAAATGTCTATGGGGATTAACTGTAATTTACTTATTAATATTCTCACAGGATGTCTTTCATGAGATCTCATAGGCGAGACAATTAAAAATTGTGGTCAGTGAAATAAGAGATCATGGACAGCAAATTAAGAGCAAGCTGCTTTTCAATCATGAATAGTAATGAATATGTCACTAAAGAAGTCCTAAAACTTGATGACTTAAAGAGATCTATGAAGTTAAGATATATTTCATCAAGAGTATCATATTCAATCCAGTTTAAGTTACCATTTTCTCCTGGTGAAGAAATGAAATAATTATTTTAAATACATTCCTAAGTTTCCAAACATAAGGCCTATGGCTTGTGTGATCAAGGCCAACCCAAGTACCCTGATCAGCCCTTTCCTGTAAAATGCTGAGGGCTGAGGACAACATGGGCACAAGGAACTCCTCCATGAGGGGTGGGCAAGGCAAGTTGGCCCTGGGTCCCTTTGGCCAAGGTGAAGAAGGCTGGAGAGCCCACAACATTGTGGACCAAGGGCACTCCAAGCTGGAACCTGGGACAAAGCCAAGTTCTGGAGATGAAGCCATAGTGTCCTCTTGTCAGCAGGAAGGCCTCCGATGTTCCAGAGCAGCCTGCAACAAGGCCGCTGGCTGGAAAGCATCCGCTTCCCCAGCCTGTCATCTCTGCTGAGTCTTCAATGAGGGGCTCCCGAGGCAGCCAGACCAACTGGGGCCCCTCCGTCAGGCGACACGAACCCCAGACTCCCATGCATACTCCTTGGAGGCAGAGCTGCTGGGGTGACTGGGAGATTCCTGGCCATTCAACACCCTCATATGAGAACCCCAGCCTTAAAAACCATTCTTGGTGATCAAGAGCCGGTTTCACGGAGCTAAGAAATTATAAAATTTTCCTGGAAAAGAATATATTGTTTCGTATAAAAATATACTCTCTAACGCCTCCAGAAGTTGATGAATATAATAATTTTATTGGAAATTACACATTATACTGTATGCCTCAGCCAGCTTTTTCTGAATGGTTATTTAAAAAAACAACAACAACAACAACAACAACACTAAGAACATTTTAAACACAGGCACCCACTGATTTTTTGAGTGTACCTTGTCACATTTGCAAACTTCTGCTGCCACAATAACTTCCCCATTGTCCTGTTCCTACAAACTATATAAATAAAATTATTTTTCACTGCAAACAGTTTTTATTCTGAATCTAAAAATCACACTTAGAAACAAGGTCTCACTGGCATCTTTCTTTGATTTCTTGAGTGTCTCTCCATATTCAGGGCCCATATTATATATGTATTACCCGTATCGCTATTCTCTGGGTGTCCCCAAAATTGGTTTTCCATCACATCACTCATAGGCCAAACTATCTTTACACTTACCATAGAATTAGGTGCAAAGTCTTCATTCTGATATGCTACATTCCCCTTAACAAGGTACAATCTCCACTGCTACCTCCGACCTTAATTTCAGGTAGGCTGGGTCCCTAATAGCCACTTAAAACATGTATTTCTAACACACTGCCTAACCACATTTTAATCTCCATTCATAAAAGCACTTTCTTCTCTCTCTTCATAGATCCATCTTTTGAAACTCTGCCAATTCTACCTTTTCCGTGATGCCTAGACTGCCTGACCTTACCCATTTAATCTCCTGTCATTTGTAGCTCTCTGAGCATTTACTAACTGCATCTCCAATGAGGACAATTACTTACATATTTTGTATCTACCTGCCTGTGATCTAAAGACAGATACATTGCCTGATGCATTTCTGTTAACAATTCTTATACAAGACAGGAGAGCAATTGTCCATACCTTATTATCAAGTTCTAAAACTAATATCATTTTTTAGAATGTTACCCTAATACATATTGCCTCCTTATAGTCTAAAGGTGAAAGGCACAAAAGGTGACATTTTAAGACCCTACCGATCCCTATTATTCCATAAAAGTAAGTGATGGCAATACAAAATATCTTACATTTAAATTCTGCTTATAAGTATATTTTCTCTTAAGTGAGGAATATTTTTTAAAACAGGAATGACAATATTATAAATGAAATTATATTATTATTTCAGGCATATTAAAGAACCTTGAGCTCAGAATTACCTCCAACAGGATCTTATATTCTTAGTGAAAACCTGAGAGAAAAGAAGGCACTCTCCCCAACAAAGAAAGACCCTACCTTCAAATCTTGGTTAGAAGGATACGCTGGTGCCTGTGTGAATTTCCTAAGGCAGAGACCCTTTTCCCAAAGATGACTCTGGAATGTTCTCAAGGAGTTTTCCATAAGTAGCATTTATCCCTTCTTATGATGATAGTTTGAACTGTCTTCTTAAACAATTTAATCTAAGCTCAGCCACGTGAGTTTAGAAAAATTTCATCATGACTTAAGGAAAAGCCAAAACTTAGCTGTCTACCCTGCACTGTCCTTACTAGCACTAGGCAAGAATTTCACACAGGATTTTATAGAAATATTGATTATAATACCTTTCCCTTATAAAGCAATGAAACAAATTTTCTACTTAATACAGGGAATATTTTACTTAATCTGAATGTGTTTAGTTTATCAAAGATTATTACTGAGCATACATCTTGAAAGAAACTAGAAAAAGTACCAGGTTTATTATTTTCTGCCAAATATATATGTCCTCTACCAGTCAGTGAGAAACAGGAGCTCCTAAATTCTACTTCAAGTTGAGAATACATTATTACTTGGAAATAATTTAGCTTATTTAAAGCAATTATTACATATTCTGGAGACACGGCACAGTAAGGTCAGAGTGAGAGCTACCATCTCCGGGCTCACCCTGTGGCGAACTACCCTCAGTGCTCCACGGGCATGACACTATTTACTCCCTCCTAGAACATCAAGGTTACCAAGGTCACCAAGGTTGTTATCCCATTTTACAGCTGAAAAAAACAAAACAAAACAAAAACAAAAACAAAAAAAGAATGAGGCTTAGAAAGGTTAAACAAGGTCATACAGCTGGCTATTCAAACTCAAATCCAGACCCGAGTCCAAAATTTGAACTCAATACCTATCCTTTACTTCCTTTAGAACATTCTACTATCACTATATTTATATTTTCACATTATATTATAACATCTTTGAGGGGAAGAAGGTAATCAAATATATTTTCTGGATCAAGTATTAAATTATGTTCAGCATGATTCTCGTTTTTCATTTACTTGGGGCATTTAATTTTTTGAAAATGAAAAGATCTGTATGAAACAAAAATATACTGTAGACCTCTGGTCAACAAAATATGTGATGAACCTGAACACCCCCAATCCCACACCAGGATCCTAACAAAGAGGTCATTATACCCGAGGCAGAGGCCCACTGCAGGGCACTCACTAATTGGCTCCTTGGTAGCCTAAAGTAGCAAACACACTTCCTCAGGAACCTACCAGGCACGGAGTACAGCTCCACGACTCCAACTAAGAAAGAAATGGTAGAATTACCAAACAGTGAGTGAAGAGCTAACGATACAAGAGTACTTAGTCATTATTTATAAAATATTCCTTCAAAATGCATCTTGCCTTTTTTTTAAACAAGCTTTCTGGTTATTTACTGAAGTAACTGTCTATCCACTCATTCTCCAACTTAAAAAATCATCTTTGATGGTCAAGAACAAGCTCAAAGGCCTCTTCCTTGAAGAAGCATTTCTGAATTTCTAGTGAAGTGTTCCTTTACCTTTTCTACAGTAAATTCTGTCTGACACAATTCCTTCTGACTGGACTATGGGTCACTGCTTACACGTTCCTATCCCTAGCTGTGTAGTTACTAGGACTTCGGTCCTCTATGAATCTGTCTTCAAGCCACCACCCCTAAGCCCTGGCAGGGCTCCACATACATGTCTGTTAAAACAATTTTTAAAAACTGGCAACTTGAATTAAGCTTTACTCTAGGCTGAGCTGATTCATGTAACTGCTATTTAAGTGGTATTAGCACTTTTGTCAAAAAGATTTCTAAGGTTAAAACAAATACATAAAAAACAAACATTGTTACCTGACGTAAGAAGATACATTATATTTAATATAATACATATTTATAGATCACATTTTAATATTTATATTACAGTTATGTCATATATTAATACTAGAATATATTTAACACATTGAATCAAAGGGCAATAATTTATCCTTAAAATACAAGTTCGAGGAGACAACTGTCAAACGTCTGCATCCCGATATTCTTAGAAACTAGCTAAATGTGTCAAAAGAAAATTATTTCATAATCAAATTAGTTGCTTTATTTTCTATCGCCACTGCTATTTAGAATACCCCTTCCACAGGTACCACCACTACCGCCGATTAAAATATAGAAACAGTCCATGTATTTCAAAAGTTAAAGCTTTATTGTTATGGCAAAAAGTAACTGCAGGTGATGTGGTCACAATGGCCCAAAAGGAAGGGTTCTAAACACAGAAGCAGGGCCTGAAAAAGTAGAGTTCACAGAAGTAGGGCTAAATATAAAAGAAACAGAAGTTATTCTCTTGTGAGAAACTAACAAAAGGGGTCCAGCGGGGACAAGATTTAGTAAAGCCGAAACTGCTGGAGAGAAATACATGCAGTAATTACAATTCTAAGGTGAGCACACTTGAAATGCATTAAATCCATAAGCAATTACTGAAATTTGCACTGCTATGTTCAAAGAAGCCAAGTGTGTTTTGGTATTTAAAAACAAATGCTCAAGAACTGTATTTAGTGTGTGGATTCTAACTTGCTTGTCTTCAACAACTCAAAATACATAATTTCTATCTGTAAAACAAAGTTCTAAAATAAACAAGACAGGACCTCATAAAAAAAAGAAAGAAAGAAAGAAAGAAAAAAGGAAAAACTCAAACCTCTCCCAACAAGATGAAAATGCCAACTTTGATTCAAAGATAACAGACTTGACATTGTTGCTAATATAGATCTTCCCTGACTCACAATGGGGGTTACATCTCAATTAACCCACTGTAAACTGAAAATACTGTAAAATGAAAATGCATTTAATATCTCTAATCTACCAAACATCATTGCTAGCCCCGCCTATTTTAAATGTGCTCAGAACACTTACATTAGGCTCCAATTGGGCAAAATCACCTAAGGCAAAGCCTATTTTATAATACAGTGGTAGATATCTCATGTAGTTCATCAATACTGTACTGAAAGTGGAAAAGAAGATGGCTGGATGAGTGGAGAATAGTTTTAAGTTGTCTGCCCTCTCGATCACGGGGCTGACTACAAGCTGTGGTTGCTACGGCTGCCCAGTCTTACCAGGGAGAATCCTATGGCATATCCCAGGCCTGGGAAAAGATCAAAATTCAAAATTCTGAAGTATGGTTTCTACCAAATGCATATCACTTTATCACCATCATAAAACTGAAAATTTGTTAAGTTGAACCATTGTGAGTGGGGGGACGGTCTGTCCATTTACAATGCAATTTCATCAAATTTAACACACTGATTAAAGACACATCATCAGAGCTCTCATTGTTTCTTCTCCTTTACCGACCCCCCACCATCCCGACCTCCACATACAAAAGAAACACATCTCCAAGATGTTCCCTTCTTTTCCATCCTCACCGCCAAGCAACTTACATCAACTCTCACCTTCACAGCCCTGCTAACTTTCTAACTAGCTTTCCTGACCCAAGTCCTCCCCCTTCCCATTCCTGTCTCCACCAGACTCTCCCATGCTACAGGGCTATCTAAGACTTTACTCTGATCATATCACAGCCTAACTTAAAAATCTTCATGGTTCCCCACTGCCTCTACAACGTCCAGTCCTTAGCTTGGAATGGAGACCTAATATTTACATGCCCATTTCTATGAAGTCTAAGAGCAGGAATTTATATTCTACTAACCTCTGACTTTCTTATATAGTAAATAATCCAAAAATAACACAAATGAAAGTGCCATTTGATTATCAGACCTGAAATTCAGAAAAAAATCATCTAGAAGGACTGGAGTAGTCACATGGAGGAGGCAAAGGAATGAATCAGGAGACCTGCAAGGGCTTTCTTTTTGTTCTTAATCTTCAAAATATAACATATTTATGATAATAAAGGTCTACTGACTGTTGGGAGTTTTCTGAAACAAAACTCGATTCATACCCAACAATTTCAAATTTATGGAGGAAATAACTGCCAAATGTCTGAAATTGCGAATATCAAGTCTCAACTAGAGAGTACCATAAGAGCAGGATAGGAGCTGTACATATCATGTAAAAACTATGCTGGTGAAGAAGAGCCTCCTCTCTGGCCTAGATCCCAACAACTTTAAAGGGGATAAGAAAAGTAAGGCTGGTTTAGAATAGACAGTTTTAGCCAACAGGCCACCAGTGAAAAAGAAGCATAACAACAGATAACTAAAATAATTTGGAATCAAATAATTTTACATCTTTCCAATGTATTATTCTCAAAATATACATGTTCATTCATGGTAATTAATGAAGATTATTAATCTATATGTAACAAGCTTGTTGGTTTGACAAAGAAATAATCCTCTCAAATTCTACCTTAAAAGTTAAAATCTACATATTGATTTGCACTGGGGTCACTAGAATATAATCTTAATACTTTCTTATCAGAAACCTCAGGAGGACTTACACACTATATCTTGTATTTGATCATATCATAACAACCTGTTCTCTTTAACTATTGGACTCGTCCTGTTATCCTGTGTCCAGTGCCTAAGAGCTCGTTAATTACCTAAACTATATCTCCATAGGTCTTGTTAATTACCCGTCTCCTGTCTCAGAGGACCTTGTTAATAACTTGTACAATCTCTCTAAAGAGGTCCTAACAACACATTAAAATTAAAGATGCTTTTCTTTTAGCACCTGTCAAGTGCTGTAAATTGAGAAATTTTCACATCAGTTTATTAGCCTACAGTAGTTTTTGTGGATTTTTTGGGCTGGTTTTCTTCTTTCACAAAATCTCTCTGTATCTCAATCTCTCAACTCAAAATAATAATAATAATAACAACTCGGCAAACTTTTGTCTTTTTTTGTTACAGAGCTTTTTTTGTTTTCAATTTTGAAGTCTATAAATATCAATTTGCATTAGTGAGTTAGCAAAAGGATGGCATGGTTGGTATCTGCAAATTAACCCATTGGGAGATGTACCAATTAATGAGAGCTATTATAATGAGTATTAGGATGACAAAGGGTAAAAAAGTTTCAAGTAGTATCTGGGGAGTTTAGCATAAAAGTTCTAGTTAGTGTTAAGGGAACTAATCATATTGCATATTTCATGTTCCTAGTCACTGTTTCATTGGATACATTCTGCAAATCCCTGGACACTAATGGATTAATGGCTCTAAAAATCATCTCAAAAGTTTTTGTTTTCTGTCTTGTAAATGAGGCCACAAATTTTCAGCTGTGTAAAAGATTTATGGCCTGTCATGAATGAGAGGCAAAATTATCTTTACTATTAGACAAACAGGAACAAAAAATAAATACTGTTATTAAAATAAACCTTATACATGTTAAGGTTTATTATATTTATTATACTAGAGACTGAGCTTTAAACTCACACAGGGGGAAAAAAAAAGAAAAGGCCCTTAAGGACCACTATAAAAATGAAAGTTTTGAAACTATGAATAGGATCATTTCTTTTGGAACATTTGTTTACTCTAACTTTTTAAAATCAAAATGCAGGCCTACAGTAAACAGTCTCTTTTTTTCACGGACATGTTATATAACTTCATAATAATGACTACATGTTTATATGCCTACGTGATTTGTAAAAATTAGAAACACATTTAAATATACATTCCAGGTAACTGATTTTTTTGTAGTTTCTAAGAAAGATACGATACAATTTAGACAGGAATTGAGTTAAGAAAGAAAGGACGAAGGGAAAAAGAGAAGTAGGTCAACTTGATCCCAAAAGTAAAAGGCATACTGTCATGCAAAATTATAAAATATTAATGATAGACAGGAATTCTTGATCTTAGACACTATTTCTGTACTGTCCTAAAAAAATAACTGTTTCACCAGCTAAGCATCAAGCAGGTTTTTTCACAGTAAATACTATAAATGTAAATATATGTATATATGCCCTAATAAAATCAGTAACACCAGGAATGATATTATAAGACATACCATTAAGTTAACATAGAACAACTAGGAGTTTGCTACGTTGTATTCACAACAATACAACAGGAAAATATGAAAGGAAAGCATGTTCTTTGTATGAGTCACATACAGAATATTCACCAATCAAATTTCTGTGGTAAAAATACCTCCCATAAGTTCTTGCTTTCCAGTGAGCCTCCTTTCTAAAATCAAACATCAGCTCTTCATACAGAGCACACTAATATTTTGGGGGGAAAAATATATATATATATATAGAGAGAGAGAGAGTTTTTTTTTTTAAACATTTCAGAATGAGACATACACAGTGAATTCTCTTGACTGGGGGCAGTTCTTCAATCCGGAATCTTCTCATGGAGCCTCGGAAGAATACATCACAGATCTTCTTTTCAAGTTATGAGAGAGAGCGTATAAACACAAGCATATTTTCTAAGTGGTGTTCATCACTACTGATGTCTAGGTTTTACTTGAACTCTGAGACACTATTCATCCACAGATGCCACAAGTATTAAGCACTCAGACATTTCTGCCTGGTCTTCAATACCTACCATAATTTACATGTTTCTTAGCTATTCAGCCAAATCTCATACTCCTCTCCATGTCCCTGTTTTAGTCTGGCTGACCTCCACCTTACTTAGGGCCCAGTGACTAAGTCATCTATTCAACCATGAGTTCACCAAAACAACTCCAGATTTCTATTCATTAGTTAGAACTTCCTTTAGTCTTATGAAATAAAGGATATAAGTTGGATGAGTAATTTTTAAACCTGACTGAGAATCAGTGGGAAGTTTTAGAAATGTTGATTTTCATTTCAGGGCCCATTCATCCTAAAGATTCTAATTTAGTCTGAGATAGGATCCAACAAATTGTAGCTGAAGAGAAATCCCCAGGAGCCGCTGACGATCAGCACAAAGGAGGACATGTACTCATCTAGGTGGTATGGGGTGCCCACAAAAGAAGATTCAGCATAGCTATAAGAAGCTTAGACAGCTTAGTAAGGTAGACTAAGACCCAGACACAATATATATCCTAGAGCAGTTATGTTCTGTATCAGCAGAAATCCAAAAGGAAACACCATGTTATTAACCAAGAATGAATTAAAGAGTTCTTAGCCTAAAGGACGGGTTGAGCACACTCAGATGAGTTAAGAGGACATTCCAGGACTGAGCCAAGAAATGGGCACAGTAAGGCTTAGAAGGGCCTCAGAGGAGAGAGGTAAGGAAATTAACTTACCTAGAACAGAGAGATAAGGAACAGTAAAAGAAAAGTTGGCGAATCAAGAAAAACCTAAAATACAGTAAGTCTTTAAAGTTAGAAGAGTTTGGATTTGGTGTTACAAATCAGAGGTTCTTAAACTTTCTTGAACTAGGCTTTTCCAACAGACTAAAGTTACCATGGCTCCCGTGCCCTTAATACTAAGTAGTAGTAATGCTAAGTGTTGTGATAAATAAAATGCAAAAACTGCAGTTCACTTAATACTCTCAGAATGTCTCATTCAGATAAGGTTTAATCATTTATGGTTGGTGAGGTGGCCTTCCACATTCAGGGACCCAGGCTACCCGTGTCTTATGGCTCTGTCTTTTATGAAGATCTCCATTCAGTCAGCCTGGGGCTCAGCAAACTATTTCAGTAAACTTTGCAGGCCACACAGTCTCTGTTACAAGGACTCAACTCCACTGCTATGGCACAAAAGTAGACAAACCAGTGGCTGGGCTGTGCGAAGCTGAAACGTTATTTACAAAAATATGGTTTGCCAACATCTGGCCTAAGGTACTGAGAAAGACAGGCAATCGAGATGACTGCACAGGACATTTTCATGGACCAGACCTGGACGTGGTAGATTTCCTCTCTCACTCACTCCTGTAAGCCAGAACTTCGTCACCTGTCCCCAGCTAAGGCTCTAGCTGTGTCTCTGTTTTTCTAAAAAAAGGACATCCTGTTTGCTGAACATAGATACCATGTCCACTTTTCACTGGAAGACCAGCCTGGTGTTAAATTAGACATGGCTGTGAACAAATGATTAAAAATGGCATAACACACACGGGTTTTTTTGTTCTTGGAAAATGATCAAACTGCCGATGCAAATAAGCATTACTTTACAAACTGTGTGGGGTCAGACACACGACACCGCAGTTGGTCCTGATGACACCAAACTACCTGCGACTGTAACGAAAAAGCAAGAGTAGCCGTGATTTGAAAACACAAACTCCGGCCCAGTCACAAACCGATGAACCATCTTCCTGAAAATGCCAAGAAATCCACCTACACTTTGCAGCGCATGTGCAGTACGGGTCGCGCGGCATGCTCAGTGTGAGACAGCAGCCAGACTTCTCAGAACCGCGCAGACCACACACACAATGCGGCACCCTCACCGCACCCAACTCAGCTTTCTTCTGGGTCCACCCCGGAATGGAACCGGCTTTCCTTACTGGCTGCCCTGGGGGTGGGACATGACGGACTCTGGCCAAGGGGACAGCTGTGGAGGTGATGCACACGGCAGCCAGGCCTGACACAGAGACTTGCCACACGGGACCCTCGGCTCTTCGCCCCTGAAGCTCGACCCTGCCAGCTGGGTGGTAAATGGTGGCACCACAAGAAGGAAGGAGCCTGGCTCCTGAATAACACTGTGCAGTTGAATGACCGCAGGAGCAAAACACCACTTCCCTCCTCCCCGCCATCATGAATCAGGAGGTGACAGTGAGCGACACACTTTGACTGTGATCAGCCACTGAGATCTGGGGTTGTTTATGACAGCTGATAACCTACTTAACACAGAGATCTGAAGAAACTCCAGAAACTGCTACGTAGGGTCTGAATATTAAATTTCAAGAGCCCTTTGACACTCACTGAGATGCTGAATAATGCTTAGTTTTACATAAAAATGCACCTATTTGCCTTTGTGGGTCTATTTTTGGTGTGCCAGAAGGTCTTCCCAGCCCACACTGGGCTGGAAGAGGAGCCTAAAGGAGTAAAAGCACATTTTAGGAAATGGGTCTGCTATCCTGTGTTCACTGATTCAAAAGTGATTTGCTCTAACCCCTACCACCTACCAAGCATCAGGCTGGAGATTAAGGGCAGAAAGATAAATGAAACGCCCTCGCCCTCAAGCTGTTCCTGGTGGTGGAAGGGAGACCAGTGACTGGTCCATTAGTGAACAAAGGGATGCCCACAGACTTACACAAGAAAAGGCTGTCCCCACAAGGATCAAGGACCTCTTCCAAAGAAAGCAGGCAAGGCTTCAAAGAAGAGGGGCAGGTAAGAGGAAAGAAGCTGTGAATTAGTAAACACAGGGCAGCAAAGGGCTTCAAAGAAGCCCGTTTTCCTATTCCTTGTTGGAGTAACCTTACAAAGAACTGATTTCATTTCTTCTATTGGTTTTATGCAAGACTATTATCAGACCTATTCCAAGAATGGTAGCACAAGGTAGTATTTTTTGCGGTTTACAAGGCGATTTCGTCAGGTGGATTTTACTTTTTCTTTACCAAGAAATAATAACTCTGACTTCTAAGAAAGCATTCCTCAGTGCTTTCAAGTTTTCTGGAATAAAGAAAATTCTCCAGGTTCAATCACACCGTGTGCACTCACAGGGCAGCAGCACGCTACCCCTGCACCTGCGATCCCAGGTGAGCCGCTCACTCAGAGAACACCCCCTGGCTCCCCAGCCTAGTGGTCTGCCTTCACTCCAGTCAGCACTCTCACAGACGTCAGTCACAGGAGTCCAGGAGACTCAAAACAGCACTACTGGAAAAAATTATCCACAGCCCATGTCCTAGTGATGGCAGTCTGTGGCTTCCAAAGTGCATGTGGTTGAGATGTGAACCTGGGAAATCTAAAATGTCTCCTCTCACTGAGGGCTGATGTCAGCAGGAGAAACAGGAACACTCGGTCACGGTCACGGACAGACGAAACTCCCTCGACTGTATCCTCCCAAATTCCACTCAAGATCAAGCTGCTTTCCAGAACTTTGAACTGCACTCTCTTCCTTGATCTACTTAGAGTCAATCCTTCTTTTTTACACTGTAAATTAGAGCGACCCTTTAATTGCAAACGTATTTACCGTGAACATGGTTTGCAACACATAGGGAAAGAGTACAATATTGTCCTCATACCTGGCATCCCAAAGAACACGAAGAAGAGAAAGACTTAAAATTTAAAAATCTTGTTTCTTACACATTTGCAAGCATTTTATGCATTTATCAAGAAATAGCTCTAATTTTGAAAGAATCAGCATTTGTCCTGAAGTCACCCAAACAAAGCCTAAATCTGGCAAGATGCCACACTCACATTTAAAGCCCACAGCAATCCACGTGAACAGCCCAAGTAGAGGGCAATTAAAGATTTGAGGATACTTATTTTTCCACATGCCTCCATGATGTAAAAACATTATTTTCTTACCAGTTCCCATTTTTCTTGCTTTTCTTTGACTTTAAAATTATTTAACTTACCCAATCTCCAAGTTATCACAGACAGTTATTTTTAATTATCTTCTTCTTCTTCAAAAAAAAAAAAGTTTAGCAAAGGGAGAAAAGTACATTTCTATTTACCTCTGTAATTTAGGACTTAAGACAATATGTAGACTACGCTATATGAAACACCAACATAAAATATATGAGTAGCATAACAAAACTATGGACTCTTCGATTAAAACATTAATACCACATGATAAAAATGCATTTTTTGGTGTACAGTTTATAAAGAAAACTGAATACTTTTTAAAGCCCTAGCAAATATTTACTACTAAAAGAAAATGAAAGAAATACACTTTTCCCTTGAAAATGTTAAATGCCTACTTTCACCCATCTTTAGAAAATCAGAAGACAGGTGGGCGAGCACCGTCTAACAGGACGCTCCTTCACACTATATTCTTTTGTGAATGGTGGGACAAAACAAGGCACTGTTTTTGAATAAAAGATGATATGACAGTATATAAAACATAGTAACAGCCACCATTCACTGGCTTTATACCATGTACTTGATTTATAATTTATCATCACCCAACCCTACCACGCAGGTATTCCTTTCCTTGTTTCAAAGATGGAGACGACGAGGTTCACAGAGGTCCCAGAGCTACTGAGCCAGGATTCCCACTCAGGTCAGCATCCTATACGGTACTGCCTTAAGGAAAAACGTCTACACTCAACGGCAAACACTCTATCCTGCTTAGGACTCCAATAAATTCATCTTATTCCTTGATTAGGTTTTCTTTAATCAGCTATTCCACCGTTCACTTCTGCAAAATCCATAATCTCATCCAAAGGTATATAGTTCCAACTTGCACTAAGGAAGAAGAAAAGTACCGTTACACGTGTAGCTGCGAACTACGATTTTTGAAAATCGAATCTTTATCATGATAGTGATTATTCCTATGACCACAAGTCATCATGTAGAAAACTCTTTGATAAATTTATAGTACCCACAAGGGTCACAAAATTCCAGTAAACATTCACAAATAAAAGCTACTTCTAAATAGACATTTGATAAGGGTAGTTAACATCTACGATGAAAACCATTAATACTTAACCTAAGCCAGTATTTCTTAAAGAACAGCCCATGGGCTGCTATTGGTCCACTAATCCTCTCCAGAGAGCCCCTGAACTAATCCCTGGAAAACAATATCCAGAAACGTAACATATCACCGAATTTCTGGCCTGAATTAACACCCAGTGGTGATTCACTCTCACCATGGGTCACCAAAAGCTACGCGTTCTCTTCGTTAAGTTTCAGTATGTTTCTGGCTCACTTAAGTAGAGATAGACTAGGGTGGGGATTAAGAATTTTTTATCCTTGTAAGATAAAAAGTTCAATTCCAAAGATGTATGCAATGTTGCCTGGTTCCTTAATTGATTATAAAAATAAGATTTTTGTTAAAATCAAATAAAAGGAATTTAAAACATTCAAGTATTTAAAAGGGATATTTGATACTTTCAAGTACAGTATTTTTCAAAATAGCACAACTTCCCCCATGTTAGGCTTACCTTGAAGATGGCATTATATGTGAAGCCCTGAATTTTGTTGTAAACGGATTAGTTGACTCATAATCAAAATAGTCCTGACGATTTTCACTAAATGCGTTAGGTGATTTCAAGTCACAAGGGCTATCAGATCCCCCATTGCTAAGTTTATCGGATCTTCGGCTATCTTTTTTTCCAGTCACTCTCTCAAATAGGCTAACTTTCTCCCTTTTCTCTCTTTTATTTTCTTTTCTTACTTCAACTGATTTTGAAAATAAATTCATGCCGCTGTCCCATGATTCACTGCTTTCTTCAAATGGATTTTTCTTCCTTGGCAGTGTTGCAAATTTTTGGGGTAATGAAGCAGTCACATTTGTAAATGGGTCATTTTGTCTTCCGAAAGACGATTCACCTTCATCCACACTGCTGTCAGGTTGGTTCATTTTAGAAGTATCAAAGCTTAATGTTCTTCTGTGTGGAGATTTGAGACTTCCTGCAAAACAATTTTGTAGTTAGTACATAATCAGTGACACATTACATCACACTAGTTGACACATTCTGTGTGCACACTGCTGCTTTTAGAATGAGAGCAATTAGCTATTTAAAGATATTAACCTTTAAAATAATCAAGGAAAACAATCTTAAAATGGTGAAGCATAGCAGTCTCAAGTAGGTAGGCTAATAATAATTAGCATATTGCTAGACAATCAGGAATTGACTCAGCTCAGAAAAAAACAATCACATACACAAACTATAATGTCAAAACTAGAGGTTCTGAGGGGCACAATGGTGCTATAAATTCCCAAAGACTTTTTGCATCATTAGCATTAAACATACTTTGCTACTTCTGAACATACAATATTTTTTTATAGGAACTTTCTGATTAAATGGAATATTTATTTATGCTTCAGGCTTTCAAGACCAAAGAAACAGCAGTCAAAAAAAGACGCCAGGACATGAAAAGCAACTGGGACTCATTTTTGTTATCATTTAATAATATAAACACAACAGTGAATTATATTCACCATTATTTGTCACCAGACAAATTCTGCCTTTAATAAACTTACCAATTTTGAGCGTACTCGACACCCAATAAAGGGCTGACAACTAAGAAACTACGAAGAAATTGCAATTTTCATTTTCTAACTTCATAAGTTTGACTTTAAAACTTAAAATGGTAGTTCGGATCACTAAGGATACAATTAGATAGTGTTACTTACCACTTTCTGGAACCGCTCCAAAGGCATCTATCTGCCGTCCGAGAAGATGCGTCTGACCAATGGTGCCGGACTTGAGTTTCTCAGAAGATATGTGTGTCCCAGTTAAATCAGACATTGAATGTGCTGAAGAGAGTCGCTGAGGACCCAAAAGGAAAGGCTTTTTTGGTTTGGATTTCATCTGTATTTCACCACTTGAAAATTCAGTACTGGCATCGGGTATGTGAGAACTTGGAATGATTGCAGAAGACGTATCCGAAAATGTTCCATCATTTTTTCTACCTTTCATCTTATCTTTTAATTTTGCAAAAGGAGATCTTGTTTTGTCCTTCATTGATAAGTCAAACATACTTGCTGTCATATTGTTCCTCATGAATTGAATATTGACTTTGATCTCACCCCTGTTTTTGGCTCTTTTTCCTTGTTTGGATTCTAATCTAAACCACCTTAAAGAGAAGGAAAAAAAAACTGGGTTGTAACACGTAAGGAAGAAAGGATATAAGCTTGGTATATACAAAGAGCTTTTTAGGTTAAGCTATTCCACATCAAGGCAAACTAAGCACGAGAGCTATTATGTATCCATCTGACATAAGTACTGCTAGTGGCCTAAGAACATTTGTTCATGTTAAAAGACACTGAAGTAAAGGCCAGGAAAGAATTCATCAACACACTACTCCCGAACATCATACAATAATGACCACATTTTTAATAATTAAATATTTAGCCCGTTTTTCTTCTTGTAAAATCTATTGAAAGAATCTTGTTAACATCGAAGACCACTGCATTATGGTTTGCTAACTGTGAAAATTACATAAGATGTAATTTAGATTCATATAAAGTGGGTCAAAGCCTTCTCCTGAATAAAATATGAAAAATGAGTAAAATGTAGGAAGTGACAAATAGTCACAAATCCTGTGAAATTTTTGAAAAAGCAAGCTTAAATGCTTCCTGTTAGAATCTATTTGCTTCACTTACTATTGCTACTGTAACAGCACCAAAGAAAAATAATTTTAATTGGAGCCAAATCTTGTGCTTTCATTCAGTTCGCTGAATCGCACTGCCCATTGTCAATGATATTACAATAGTCCCCCCTTATCCATGGTTTCGCTTTCCCTGGCTTCAGTTACCAGCGGTCAACTGTGTCCTGGAACTTCTGTGTCCTCAGGTCAGTAGTAGCCTAATGCTATGTCCCAAAGCCTACGTTATTCATCTCACTTTGTCTCAATACAGAGGCATTTTATCAGCTCTCATCACCCCCAGGAATGGTGAGTAGAGGACAATAAGATAGAGAGACCACATCCGCATTATTTTTATTACAGTATGTAACTGCTCTATTGTACTACCTATCTCTTGTTGTGCCTAAGTTATAAATTAAACTTTATTATAGGTATGTACATACAGGGAAAAACTCACTATATCTAGGATTGGGTGCTAGCTACGGCTTCTACCCCCATGGGGGTCTTGGGACGTATCCCTGTGGGTATAAGGGGGCTACTATATAAGCCAAATTTATTTTGGTTTTGTTCATAGTATTGTTATCCATGAGAAAGCCTCTGGTGGGGTCAGTGATACAAGTGGTTAATCCACAGGGAAACAGCAAAAAAAAAAAAAAAAAAAAAGACAAAATCAAGCCTAGGAAAGAGTTTCTACAGTGTTTTCACATTACTTAACAATGAAGCATAACTTGCAGACAGGTTATTACTTAAATACGGTTCTAAGAGAGTATAACAAATTTTCTTAGCTACAAAGGAACTCTGATCTAATTTTACATTAGTACTTTCTCTCCTTGTTACCAGGAAGATATCCAGAAGCTTATGTTTACTATCCATCAGGTGGAAGATTAGTTCATGAATCTTTCCAGGCAGGAGGGAAAATTGGCACACAACATCCATACTACTTCCATCTCGGCAAGTAACACACAAGAGAAATATTTTCCTCATTAATTTGAAGCAATTCAGTCAATTAAGATCTAGGTGCATCAAAACAAGCAGTTTTTTAAAAATAAAATATTTTCTTGTAGGAAGCATTATCCCAAGACCCCAAGTTGAGACCCCCCCTTGAAGCAAACAGTGAAGTCTGAAGACACAGGACTAGAAATGAGAAATGACAGAAATAAACTCTGTGGAGTAGAGAACCTTGAACAAGATACATTTAGCACTTGAAAAGCAAGGTTATAGCCCCAGTTATTAATTCCCAGTTCTGGAAAATAAAGCCATTTTCAATGGGAGAGAAATGCTTCTGATGGATGGTACGTGGGTAATACTCTGAAACATCTAGGCTTTACACAAACTAATGACTACACTGTGGAAGAAGTGTGCCAAAAACAAAAAACCCAAGCATGTCCTCTTCCATGTATATAACAAATCAAAGCAAATCTGAAAAAAAAATAAACCAAAAACCCAATAGATGGAAGGAGGAATAATCAAAACTCACTGAATTTCAGAAATAAGACCAAATCAATCATCTACTTTTTAACATCCATTTTTCATAGATGAGGGACTTGAGGCACAAAGGCGAAGTAACATCCCAATGTCAGATTAAAGTCAGTAAGGAAAATTTCCAAGTTGATGAATAACATCTGCATGAAAATAGAAGTTCTTTACTAGTTGATGAACCACATATGTCAATAAGGTTAAAGGCAGGGCTGGCCATGTGTTACAGGGCTCTGTGTTCAATCAGGAGGCAGTGACAACCAAGGAGGAAGGCAATGCAGGTTTTCTACTGCCAAAGGGTAAGCTCACTGAAGGCAGTCTGCCTTGCGCTCCATAAATATTTATTGAATATTTTTTGCTAAAACTATACTCTTAACACAACCACGCTACAACTCTGTGTGTGTGTTGTGTCATTTTGTTTTACGGTAGGGAACACAACTCAAGTACGCTTTAAAGAATCAAGCAAGTCAGTGTTGGAATACAAACTCGAAATACAGTGCCTTCTCCACCCTCCCCCCACTTCAAGACAAAAACAAAACAAAACCAAAGAAACCTGCGAAGAATTTTAACAAATATATAAAACTTAAAATTTAGGCATGACAAACTACTTTAGCTGCTTTGTTTTGAAAGTGATATAATGGGGAAGTCTTAATGAGGCCATCAAGAACCATTCCGGAGATAGCACTTACTTTCCCAGGCTTCAAAAAGATAGAATGAAGACACAGCATTTGGGGCTTAGTGGATTAATGCTGATTTTTTTCACCTCTGGAGTGCTGTTTTTAAACTGTATATGGCCTCTGTTCAATTTTTAGTGGGCACAGGTCCATGTTCAAAAACCACCACACATGTGGGAACTATTCCCAAGCAATTGGTGCTGTGTGGTCAGGAACGGGACAAGATTGGCAGGAAGGGTGCCAGGGGCCAGGACACAGGTGCACTGCAGAGACTCACACAAAAGTCCTAAAATCTGCATGTGTTGGAGTCAAACCTAACTCGAGGGACTCTGATTGTTATTACTTTTCATGAGCATTTAAAAAAACAACAAAAAACCCAAAAACATAACATCACCCATTCCTGTTGTAAAAAAAAAAAAAAAAAAAATCAATAGATATTACATAACAGCATGAACGATTTTACCATTCTATTATTAAACACTGTATTATTTCCTTAAATCTCATGCCAGAACCAACCCAGACACTCGTAAAAGTGGGAGATACAGAAGTTCTCTTTCCATGCCCCATTCAAAATGTTCTGGCTCAGGCCCTTCCCCTTGCCTTAAAAGAAAAAAAAAAAAAAAAAAAAGAAAAAGAAAAGAAAAAGAAAGAAAGAAAGGTATTTAATTTCAAATTATAAAAATAAGTAAAGTAATAGTTTTAGCCATCACACTTCTTTGCCTATCATGACACAATTGGAAAACAAGCTGTAAATACTTGTCTTCAGTGTCAAAGAGTATAAAGTGTCACACCCAGCAGTTTCATGGGACTTCTAAATCAGCTGGTAGCCTTCATCACTCATACCAGTTTTCTAAAAAGCACTTGGGGATATGCCGACAAGGCTCAGCACTGTGCAGAATATTAAATATCTTTCTTGCAATACACCGGTGGCTCAAGTTCATCTTGTACTGTGCCACATGCACAGCTGTGCTGGAAAAGAAAGCTATTAAATATATTAAAAAACTAGAAATATTACCAATAAAGACATCTCATCAAATATGTGGTCCTCATTTATCCACAACGAAAATGGGATTTGGTAACATCTGAAAATCACTTTGCATGCAATAACATCACAAGCCCTGTTAAGAACATTTTAAAGCATTTTCCCCCTGAAAGTTCTAATCAATTTTATATAGTAGCCAATAGAGATTTTCTTTAGGGAAACCACAACAGGAGAATTGCTTACAGCCAAATATACTGTTATTCGGATGCTGCCAAAGATAAGGAGTAAAACAAGACGGAATTTTAAAAGCTCATTTCATCCTCTGAATCTCTGGATTCACAGTTGGGCCTACTTTCACTCAGAAAATTTAGATTTTAGAGAAGGCCTGTAATAAGTCATTAACATAAAAAGTATCAAAAAGCGCAGATAAAACTTGCAGTCACAATATACTTAAAGTTTACATTCAAAACACTTGAAATATTAGAGAGTAAGTGTCATCCAAAATTGGTAACTTGAAGCAAATTATTTAGTGATTATCCACTTTTCAGTTTCAACTTGATGGAAAACCCCTCAGAGGAAACAATACCATTTTGGAGGTAACAAACAGTTATCAAAAATCATTGGAATACATTTAACTTCACATTTTTTGAAACTTTTCTCTCCTTTTTCTTAAAATATTGTTATCTCCTAATTAAATATTTACCGTTTTTCCTCCTGCATTCCTAGTACTTATCTCTCTACCCTTTTACCCTTCATGTATAAACCTTACATGAAGTCCTGATTTTTTAAAAAATCTACTAAAAACTCTAATCAAAGGAAGGCGTACAGAAAATATTAAGTGACACTTGTTTTAAAATATAAGAAATTAACATGAACTTCAAGAAAGTTACCATTATCAAAAGTTTTTAAAAGCCAAATAAACTTCAATTATGATTAAAACACCAAAGCTGCTTTGGAAACTTCTTGTCCTCTTATAAATTCAACCTGTATTTTTCTCTCATTAATTCCGATAATCTTAAGGTTCTCTCAGATCAGAATAATTATAGGTTTAAGGAAGGGTGAGTAAACCAATCTCTAAAAACATATTATTTTTCAACTTAAGACATAATATCTAAGTGCTAATTTATATTATCCTTTTTTAAATGAGAATATATCTATCCTAAGCTTTAAAGTCGTAGGTTAAAGGTCATGTTTGCAGTGAAGATGTCATTAAAATCACTTCATCACAAGAATTGAATCACTGTCTCCAATCTGAAAGCACTGAACATAGTCTAAACACGCCGGATCTACAAAACTAATTATGAATATACTAACTCCAATATGTTGTAAATTCACAGAAAAATGTTATTCAAGGTTAAGATTGTACACATTTTAAAATTTTTCTTTTAACAGCATTAGACTCCATCGAGATGTACTGACCCCGAAAGATGGTTAAGCTAAAATAAAGGCCAACTTGTGTTTATAGAGCTGCAATGAAATACTGAGCTCTAAATTTGGTAATTTATCTTTTGACAGCTTCAGAGTTCAATATGAGACCTTACACTGGTAGATTTAATTTTCTGATGTTACATTTCCGGGAAAATTGTGATGTTTAATGATCACAACAATTTGAACACATGTTAAGTTTGGGTTGATCAACAATGTGATCCAGTCCTCTTGTAAGTATGAAACAATGTCAGTTTACTTAAAATTCAGTGCAAGATATTCAATTATTTAAGATGTTTACCTTAAACAAAAATAAGAGAGTAACGGATCATTAACGCCTTCATTTAAAAAATATTTCTTCACAAGGGCTATTTTCACTTCAGATTCGTGCAGATAGGGTGCTTAAAACTAGGTCATATTTCAATGCAAAAACCAATGCCCAAGCTATACAAATAATTTCCAAGAACACAATATCCATAAATAAGATAGAGTTAATCTCCCCCAATTCAAAATAAATTACATAACTTACTCTGTTTTCCTTCTTTGTTTGTCCTCAAAGATGTCATTGAGATTGATTGCCACCTGCCCTAAAAACTTATCCAGACCCACCAGGGACCTGTGCATAACTATGAGGAAAAGAATGTATTTCTCTGGATTCCCCTGCATTAGCAATCCAGGTAGCTCAAAAGAGGCCTCCTCCTTCCACACTGGCTCAAGGGTTTTCTCAGCTACAGAGGTGGAGTACTTTTCCTTGCCCAGCTGAATTATAGTGTATGTGTCATTGGTGCCACTTTTGCCTTTTGGCTTAAGATCTTTGGCTTGGAGCACTGTGACCTGCACGTGGGTAGGAAACCACTTTTGGGCTTGCTCGGCCAGCATCATTCTGTCCTTTTTCTCTGCACGGAGTTCTCAAGCACAGGCAGTGCCCCTCCCGGAGGGAGAGCCTAATTCCTTAATCACTGCATCCTAAGGGCACTTAAGGGCGACAGGCAAACTCACAGCTGCCCAACTTCCCCAGGGTTCACTGTCAAGCGCCTCGCTGGGGCAGCCCGGGGGCACGGCTGTCCTGGGGGTGCCCTCTCCGCTGCAGAAGCCCAGGGGCCCAGCATCCCCCGGCCACGCCGCCCAGGCCTCCGCGCGGACCCCCGCGCCTGGCGTCCGCACCTTCACGCGCCGCCGGCCGCGGGCACGGACCCTGGGCGGCGGCGGGCGGCTCCTGGGCCTGCGGGCAGGTGAGGCCTGGCCGCCAGAGCCCCGCGGAGGGCTGCGCGGGAGGGAGGGCGCCCCCCGCCCCGCCGCCTAGAGCTCTCCCGCCCAAACCCGCAGCCCCCCGGCCCCAAGCCTGTCTCCTCGCGGCCGGGCCGCCCCGCCTCCTCCGCGCCTCCCGCCCGCCCGCGCCTGTCGGCGGGCCCGGCCCGGCTCCTCCTTCCGACCCCGGTAATACGAACCGCCGCCGGCTCGCGCGGCCTGGCTCCCTCTCGCAAACCTCTCCCTCTCCCTCCTCCTCCTCCTCCCCCTCCTCCTCCCCCTCCTCCTCCCCCTCGCCTCGGCTCCTCCTCTCGGGCGGGGGCGGGGTGGGTCGCCTGGCCCTGGAGCGGGACGGGGGACAGGGGACACGGCCGCCCCAGCGCCGGCGGGCCGCGGGCTGCAGGGCGGCGGGCACGGGGCTCGGCCTCGCCGGCCGGTTGCTCCTAACACTCGGCGGGCGGCGGCGGTGGCGGCACTTCCGGGTTGGCCGTCTCCATGTTGATCTCGGGAACGCGACGGGGCGGGGCCGGGCGGGGCCGCAGGGTCAGGGGTCAGCGCCTCCCTGGTTGCCGTGACGACCGGGGGGCGCGCTGCGCGAGCTCCCCTCCCGGGGCTGGGTGCCCCTCCTAGGTTTCCCGGGCGCTGCTGGGCCCTGGCACGGCGCTGGGCCCCCGGGGACGTGGGGCCTGCACAGGCCAGCCGGGGGGCTCAGGGGGAGCGGCGGAGTGCTCCTGAGTGGAGGCAAGCAAGGCCCGGGCCTGCCGGGTCTAGGGAGAGACCCGGGTTCGGTCTTTGGAAACCAACACGGTCTGGCTGTACCCTGATGCCTGGAGCCTGGTACGGAGCGGGCGTCGGATAAATGGTGGCGGGGTGCGTCAGCCTTCTTCCCGGACCGAAAACACGCTTTTCCCCAACTCCTTACCCACTGTTCGCAAATTCGCTGGAAACACATCCCCCACCCCCAATGGAAGAAGAAAGGCAAGCAGATAAAAAGAGCCCAAAAAACACAGGAATTTTAAAAGATCGGGAGAGACGCTGGGCTAGAATCAAAAGACCTGGTTCCTACCCCATGTCTGCCGCCATCATCAGTCTGTGTGACCTTGGACACGTCATTTCCCTTCCCGACACTCAGTTTCTTCAGGGCCAAGAAGACTGTGTCTCCACTGGGCTCCTGAGCCCCTGGTGGACCATCCAGCTTCCGAAGACAAAACCAGAGATGATTCTCCTTCACCAAGGGCTGCAGCCTGTTGCCTTACCTGCACCTGAGGGCACAACCTGATGGACACCAGTGCTGTTGGAAAGGAGGGGGGTTTTTAAGAGAAGGAAATGGAGATGTGTTAATCCCGAGCTGTTCCTGGACTAACCAGATCTAGTGGGGAAAGTACGGGTAATAGCTGATGAGTCAGGAGACTTGCTGGGGTGTCCTGCCTCTGCTGGAAATTCAATATGTAGCCTGTGATGGGCACTTCGCTTCCTGAGGCAAGAAATCGAGATTCTGGAAACCTCTATCTCTTGTCCATGCATTGTAGATAAAATGGCTTTTGGGCTGTAGATAGCTTTTTATTTTATTGTGACTAAGATGGTTTGGAGGAGTATTCTGGGGTAATGTACATTTCTTAGCATGGTGTGGCACTGAGTCGCCTTTTGCCCCTCTGTTTCTCAATTACAAGAGACATTTATATAACTACTTTTTTTTTTTTTTTTTTTTTTTTACCTATACAGGCCTCCTCATGTTTTTAAACTTTTTTTTTAAGATTTTATTTATTTATTTGACAGAGATCACAAGTAGGCAGAAAGGCAGGCAGAAAGAGGAGGAAGCAGGCTCCCCACTGAGCAGAGAGCCTGATGTAGGGCTCTATCCCAGGACCCTGAGATCGTGACCTGAGCTGAAGGCAGAGGCTTTAACGCACTGAGCCACCCAAGCGCCCTATATGACTACTTTTTTAAATTTATTTCTGCTCATGTCTTATCTTCCCAATGAAATTCTAAATCCTTTGGACTGCCTTGTGTTTCTTGGAACATCCCTTCACAGTCCCTAGCGTTCAGTAGGTACTCAGTTTCTTGAATGACTTAATGCCTCTTCTCCCTTTATAGGATGAACTTGGAGAGTAAAACAATTTGATAGATACGCATATACTTTTCCAACTAACAATGGCCATAAAAATAAGAAAGGGTGTTTATTATCTTTTTTATTTTTATGACCATTGTTAGTTGGAAAAGTATATGCATATCTATCAAATTGTTTTACTCTCTAAGTTTCAAAACTTTTCCATTTAAAGACATTATGTTCCCGTCACCCTGCCGCATATAAGCTAAGGAAGTTGATGAAATAAACGGATGAAGCATTAACACCAAAAAAAAAAAAAAAAAGACATTATGTTCTCCATGTTCCTCAGTTTCCCATGCTTGAAAGGTACTAGCTGCAGCCCTTAAAACTGGGGTAATGTACATTTCTTAGCATCGTGTGGCACTGAGTCTCCTTTTGCCCCTCTGTTTCTATATAAGGAAATATATATGGTTCTAAATAAGGGCCTGTTCATTAAAAATTTTTTGAGTGGATGTATGCAAGTCCTCAATATATTTGTGTCAGAAGATCAGTCACTGAAGAACCTCAGTGGGGGAGGGATACCGTCTATATTATTTTAGTCTTGTGGAAGGAAAGTACTTTACTAACACTAAATGGCAACAACACAAACCTCAAAGAACACCCAGATTCTAGCATATTCTTTCAGGGACCCACTGATACTTACTAGTGTCTATAGGTTTCCTTTCATGTTAGGAACTCCCAGTTTTTTAGTGTTGCTTGCACACAGTGGCTGGTGTGAGTTCTGCATGAAGTAAGTGCTCCAAAAAGAGACACTGGATTAGTTTACCACCAGAATCTTCAGGGAAATGAACTACAGATAAATCATAAATAATCCTGAGCTAGACTCCATCTAGAATGAAAAGACCTGGCTTTAGGTCATTCTAGGGAAAGCATACTATCAAAATTAGAAAAAAAAAAAAAAAAAAAAGCAGAATTTTCCATCTCTGAGACACAGTGCATGAAAAGGCCATGTGTGGAAAATAAAACAAAACCATCATCATACGGTGAATATAGCATCTGGATCCCAGAGTGGGCAGTTGTCTACTTTAAAGAAAAATATTCTTTGGGATTTTTAAAGAGTGTACTGAGTAGTCAGTGGTGGAATTTCAACCAGCATCTCCAGAGAGAAATGAGTAGGAAACTTACAAAACTTACAAACTGAAACTTACAAAAACAAAATAAACATCATGAAAACAAATTTCAGTTTAGAATTTTCACAAATTGCATTTTTATAAGTCTTCCTGTCTCTAGGAAGGTTGTAATTCAATAAACAATACACAATTAATTATAATAGTGGATGTGTGTTTCTAAAGAGCTTAAATTGGTAAGCTTTATTAATGATTATAAACTTGTTTACAAGTATCATTTCACTCATCTCTGAAATATAGTTATCTCTAGGGTGGAAGTTGGCAGCAACAGTTCACAGCAACACAATAACATACTCCTCCAACACAATTCAGGGAGTACTCTAAAGACAAGAGCTAAACAACTAGAATTAATAACATCTCCTGTAGCACCTACATTTATTGTGTTTTCCCCGAAACCTAGCTGGAGCCAAAATTCTTTAGATTTACTCTCTGGCAAGATCAGAAGTTATGACCTAATGTTTGTAAGCCAGAATAAGAAAATAGCATATTTTTGCCCCAGGGAAAAAAATAAACAACAGCAACAAAAATGAGCTAAATAGAAGCCAGAATTATATTATAAAAGTGAAGTCATTTCCTATAAGAACGTGTTTTTTTTTCTTTTTTGATTGTTTATTAAGAGTAAAAACATGTCAGTTGGATGAAATATGTGGTTGGTTCAGAGAGAGAAATAATGGCAGTTATATCAGATCTGGGATGAAAGTGGTTCTGCAAAATGTTTATTGTCTTACAGTTTTAAAAATCCTACTTACTAATTTTAAGATATACAGGGACAGCAGTTTAAAAGGGGGAGAAGGATTGCATACATAAAGGCAACATACCGGAGTTAAAGAGAGTCACTTATTTTAACCTGCCCATATCCTATGCCTAATGACGTAAACAGAGATATTTGGTATTGGGAAACCAAATACAAGGGCTTGGGAAGATAACACATCTTAAAGGAGTAAAATGCTGAAATTTCTAATTTTAGACTCTTATAATGTCTGTTGCAATGAGTAAGAACAATTTGACCAGAAAGTAAAAATAGTCAACACTTATTCTCCAATTGTGGAAGATTTCACCAGTTGAAAATATTTACTAAGTGATGCCCTTTAAGTCAAGTCCCTTAAGGAGACTTGTTCCAAGCATTGTGAAAGATTTCTCCCTTTGGACATCAGCATCTCTAAAATTGCACCTTGTGAATCGATTGTAGGACAATTATAGTGTTTTTAGTGTTTAAATAACCCACTAGGTCACTCCCATGTACGTTACATAACAGATACTAGTTATTTTCCAGTTGGAAGTTCAGAGACATAAGAGCAACAAGAAGCTTTCCCGAAACATCATCATGATCTTTAGACCTCAAATACACACACACACACACACACACACACACACACACACACACATTTCAACCCAAATATATACAAAACTTACATACCTATGGCAAAACTCCAGAATTATGTTAAAGATACATACAGATAGACTAATCTTCACATAACCACTCAAAAAAAAAAAAAGGGGGGGTATTTGACATGTTGATTTGGAACTACAATCACAATAAGCTAGTAATTGGGGGGTTTGATAATCATTTTGCTTTCATCAATGAATTGATTGATTTGTCTTCTGGGATCGTGCGATGTATGGACACCGTTTGTGGTGCATGAGAAGCAGTGTGATGTATAATATAAAGAATGCCAGTCAGCAACCTGGGTCTTAATCCCAAGTCTGCCTATTACTAGCTACATCTCTTTAGGGAAGTAATTTTCCTTGTTTCTTCACTGTAAAATAAGAGACTACAATAGGAACCACTAATGCATTCTATAATATTTAAAAATTCTAAGTAGTACATCTACAACATGAAGAAGAAAATGGCATTTTAATTTAATTGAATTTGGTCAGTACACTAAAGCAGTTTCCCTTTCTATGTAACTTATTAATAAAGGATCTTCTAATTCAAGAGAAAAAATCTTCCAAATGTCTTGAGAGTTCTCTCTTCCAAGTGAAAATGATCATCACAGAAAGGAAGTAAATATAACTTTTATTAAGGGACTTTGCATGAGGAAATTGACACTAACAGCTCAAGATTTGGAAGAAATCACACATAAGTATAAGTGGTTTTGGAAAGACTTAAACTTTTCACTTGTAATTAACTTAATTGCTATTCATATTAGTTGTAGCTTTTTCAAGCTATGAAGACATGCTAACTGAGGAGGGTAGAAATTTATGGAAGAGAATAGGTATTTGCACATCAGAATATTTTGTGTGGCTGCCTTTTAATTTCCTCCTCATGCTCTCATACTATTATGTTGTGCAATTTTTGTGCCCTCAACAAAATTTATGTTAATGCACAGAGCATGAATCGATTTACTTTAACTGTTTCATGGTATTGGACCAGGTGAATAAGCCCCATTTGCTCTTTTACTTTCCAAAGGATGTTTAAATTGTTTGCAATTTTTCACTATCATAAAGAATGCTTCACAGACACCTGTATGAGTCTCCTATGCCCATGCACAGGGAATTTTTTTTCATAATTCTGCCTTGTTTTTTTTGACAACTGGCAGTGAAATTATTAGGAATCTGTGAATGATAGGTAGTGGAAAACCCACGGGTCTGAGCATCAGATCTACGCTCTATTCCTGGGTCTGCAACTGAGGAGTTGTAATCCTGACGAGTCATCATCTTTCTGTGCCACTGGGTTCCCTTCTATCTTCAGAATTCTCAAAGTCCTTTATATGTTACTATATATATTTGTCTATTATATAATGTATATTATTGCATATATACAAATATGTACTATGTACATATAATATGTATGACATATAATATGTATTATGTAATATATATGACATACAATGTAATATGTATTATAAATTATGCATTTTATATATGCCATATAATATCCATTAACTCATAACAACATATATACTATTTATATCTCTTTATACTGTAGGCACTGTTAACATATAATATGTATAATTTACAATATATTTTAAGTATATCTCATAGGTATTAATTTATATAGTTATATTTATATATAAAATCAAATAAATTTACATATATCCGAAAGTACTGAAGAGCGAAGATTATTGTTATGGAAGAAAATTTTGTGTGACTTAGATATTTCACGTTTCAGTTGTCTCATCATGATGAGCCTTTCTGAAATCTCCCAGAACATTGCAACCTGTATAGGCAGACATATGTAGAGGTTAACAGAGATGGGGTAATTCTGAGTAATGTTCCATTATTCAGAATATATATATAAGTAATATAATATATAAGTAATATTTACCACAGTTACGTAAACATATCACCTTTATACTTTGTAAACATGCTAGCATTTTTTCATTTTCAGTTAAAATCCAGGATGAAGGATTTTTTAACAAATAATAAGGGATTAGAATTGTAATATTTCTGGAACTAATATATGTGTTCATTTGGAGCACATTTAACTAGTGGGCAGTTGGCAAAACATTTGGTGGTCATGTTTATTTTCCCCCTACATCGGATCTAATAATCTAGTAGTCCCTCCTTTTCTACTTGTTTAATCTATGCTAAACAAAGCAAAGGGCTTTATAAGTATTTAAGATATCTATCTATCTATCTATCTATGGTGTGCGTGTGTGTGTATGTGTGTGTGTGTGTGTGTGTGTGTGTATTACACCAAGCCTGGCTGGGTGGCGTGGGGGATTGCATTTTGGGGAATAGATACTACTCTTCTTATTCAGAAGATTTTATATCATTTCTACCAAGCAGTTTTCAATGCTGCTGGCTACCAAGCAGCCAGAACAATGTTTTAGTTCATCTGAATATCTGATAATAAAGATAGTTTTGGCTTGGAACTGGGTGCTTATCTTTTACCCAGCCCAAATTAGGTCACCTTCAAAACACTTACAGGTTAGGATATAGAGAAGACCTGTTATAAGACTGTATTATAATCACTTTCTAATGATCAGAATCATCATTTATGATACAAAATTAAATATAGGGCTTAGCTTGGCAATGCAGACCTAAAGAAACACCTGCTTTGAGGAAGTTAAGTAGTATAATGGAAGCAACATTGAACTGAGAGAAGTTGTTTGACTCAAACAGCTAATGGCTTATATGACCTTGAGCAACTTAAATTCTTCCTTAATAAAACAATGGCTGTAAATTTCTTTTATTGCCAGATTTGGACCTCAGATTACCCAGAACATCTTCCCAATAGTCTGACATCCATGAGCCACTGTGTTTTATGGTGGTTGCTTACCAAGCTTATGCAGGAGGACAAAGTGTTTACCTTGTGTAATTTGTGCCTATAACTGTGCTCTTATAACCCAAGGTCTTTAAAAAATTGACGTTAAAAAAAAGAAAAAAGACCACTGCCATCCAAGTATGAAGTGCATCATGTGAATTTCTAAGTTAAAGTTTTGCCAAATCATCTTTGTAATTTTGAGGGGTTTTGTTTTCCTTTTTTATACGCACTTGGACATTAGAAAGGAACAGAGCAAACTGGCTTCATGAAGTCTTGTGCATTAGGCACTTCAAGAATCAGGAGCTGGCAACATTTTCTAAGACAAGGGTTTTCTCCAAAGTTCCCTGGATACAGACATTCACTCAACTTTCCTTGAATGTCTAGCCCAGGATAGGTATCATCCTTTGGGCACTAACTACCTGTGTGACTTTGGGCAAATCATGTCAACTCTAAATTTAGGTTTGTTTGCCTACAAAATGGATTGTTGGGAGGATTCAATGAAGGGCTGGGTACAGCTCAGGGAGGTCCTGGTACATGGGAAGGCCTCAAAAGATGTTTGTTGCTGTTGGGTTGGTTAGTGGCACAACTCCACTTCTCTTTGCAACTGCTTTCCTCTTTTCTGAAGGCAGAGACTGAACAGCACAGTTGTTCTGGGTTGTTCTTCACCATGTAATTAAGGATCTGGGGTTGCAGCAGGTACCCAGCAGGCAATAGCAGTGAGGGGAGACCCTGAATTACTTTTGTCTTAAGCCAAACCCAATGTTGTTAGATATTTTTTCCAAACAAAAATAGAAATAAAATGACACCTTAGTATTACTCAAACCTTCATTTGAAATTTAATAATGATTTGCTAAACTATCATTTGAACATCCTCATAGGAATTAATCTGATTTCTGAGTTACAGAAAAATAAGGACTCCCTAAATCACACAGCTTCCATCTCTACAAGTACCTGAATTAGAATCTGAATAGATCATAGATCAGATAATATTTTAATATACCAGATTTTCACATTGAATTATGAAAACAATGAATTTTTTTAAAAAAGGTATGCCACCCTTTGCTACACTTAGTAACAAACGTTTGGCAACGAATCAGTGTTTTCTGACTCTCATGTACTCCTCTTATTTTAAACATGTTCTCTCTTTTAATAAAAACAATAGCTAACATTCACTGATTGCTCACCTTAACGCTGAATTCTTTAACATCTCGACTTGTTTCATTTCCAAGAGGTAACACTACAGTCCACACAAACATTTCCACTGTGTTTTCCTAACCCATCACGAAGAATGAAGGGAGTCTGTGTGGTGAACTCTCCTCTTGAGGCATTGCTCTCATCAGGACGAGGCAGGAAACTTGGGGACCAAATCCTTCATATCCTTTGAACAACTCTCGTACTTCAGTTGGCTTTAAGCATTATCATAATATCCTTGACACAATCCCGGAGCCTAGCGCTGCTTTAGTGAAATCACAGACAAGCAAAAGACAATTGATCTATCTTGCAACTCAGATCGTCTTCTGTCAAGCATCAGCTGGACATCCAAATGCAGAGGCATTGAAATGTATTAGTGAACACATTGAGAAAAAAAAAATCACTGTTTACATTACCAAATTCTTGCACTTTCATAATCAAAATACAAAATGCTAGTATGTAGTCTCTTGTGGACAAATACTGGGTTCTCATGCAGGGGTATAAAACCCACACACCACCTCAACCTACCTATTACATTTATTGGACATTTGCTGCTGAGTAAAACATAATACTCTATGTAAAAGCATTTCATTAAACTTTTTATAAATATAAGAATTTTATAAATACAAGATTTTATCATAAGAATTTTATACAGTTAAGATTTTTTAATAAATTGAGAATTTTATAAGATTTTGTTATAATTTTAGGTAGATGTCTGTTAAATATATCTCTCTTAACAGTCACACATTCTCCTAGCATCAACAGTTGCTTAAAATGACTAAGACTTGAACAGATTTAAAAGCAAGAAAATTCTAGTTTGCCGTCACTCAAACTATGTTAAACCCAATCAATTTTATAAGGCAATGAATAAATAAGAACTTGATAGCTGAGTGAATAAATATATGTGATAGATCAAAACTGGCTGACCATTGCAGAAAAGATAGATTACATTGTATTGACAGATTAAATTCAAATTTATTGTGAAATGAAAAGCCTAGTGCCTTCTTGGAAAAACACACTTTCACAAGCTCATGTGGCTGTAAGGCTGATAATATGTTGATAATAACTGATGTGTTTTTCATTCCCAGTAGGACCCAGTCCCCTTGTGACTTTCCTTCCAGTTTCAGGCAATATTTGGCAGAGCCAAACTCACTGCTGCTCCAGAATCCATTCTCAACTTTTCTATTTCAAAGTAGCCAGGAGGGGAGGTATAAAAACCAAAGTTCATGCAGTAAATGAAGAATTTTGGAAGGAAATTGACGAAAAGCATCACCGGTTGGGGGGTGGGGAGGGGGAAGGAGACTGGGAGAGAAGATCAAGTTTGTTGCATATTTTTTAGGATATCTCCAAGATTTTTCCCTTTTCCCCTTGTTGGCATGGAAACTGGACAATTGTTTATAGATCCTCCAGAACAATTTGAGCACACCAGAAGCCGTTAGTTGTATCTTGTTTTCAAGGAGGGTCTTTGAAGATGAGCAAGGTCTGAGAGCACACCCTCCCCACTGCCCCCAGGGCCTTGCACCATGCTGACTTGGAGCAGTGACAGTGGTAGTAGGTTAGCAGGGCAGTGAGACTCTAGGCAGAGAAGATTGGAGGCAACCCTATGAAGCCCCTGTTTAAAATGAAGAACCAGAAAAACTCTGAGAATTTTATCTTCCCCAGAAAAGTGTGAAAATTACTAAGAAACAACTGGTAGACCTCAATGATGCTCCAAGTCTGGATCTGGATCTGGAGTGTACTCCAGGATCAAGGACCAGGGACCAACCAGGATGGGACCTACATGTATGTCTGTACTCAAGGATAGGCTAGTGGGAGTACGTGCCTACACCTATGGATGCACCCTGGCTTTTCCCCTGGGACCTCCACTTCTGTTCAGCCCTAAGAATTTCAGTTCTGGGGTGCTTCAGTGGCTCAGTCGTTAAGTGGCTGCCTTTAGCTCAGGTCACAATCCCAGGGTCCTAGGATGGAGCCCCCCATCACTCTCCCCATTCATCGGGAAGCCTGCTTCTCCCTCTCCTACTCCCCCTGCTTGTGTTTCCTCTCTCTCTCTGTCTCTCTGTCAAATAAATAAATAAAATCTTAAAAAAAAAAAAAAAAAGAATTTTAGTCTGTCCCAGGGAGGAAACTAGAGAGGCAGAAATTCATCCCTTACTGAGTGTAAAACCTGAAATGACTGACCATATCCAGTCAGGATGTTTTCTGGATGAATTTTGACAGAAGCAGAAATGGGAGAATCCAAATAGAGATTAAGTTCAGTGACAGGGACATGGAGTTACTGATCTTGCCTATCACCTGAGTATGTGGCCTGAAATCCTACACTTGCTAGAAGGTATAATATATTGGAAGAAAAGTGAGGGAATTGCCCATGGACATGAGGGCCACTCCATGATGTTATGAGATGGTGCTGGATCTCCTTTACTATCAGCTATGGTTGTACATTAGAACTAAATATTAAGATGTATTAATATATATAAAATGTATTACAAATGTATTATCCTGAAGTGCTATCTCTAATGATCTTGGCCTAAAAATATCACCTGCGGATGGACTGGACAGTCTCTCAGCAGCAAACAGGAAAAAGATGGAAGGCCACCGTTGATCCTAACAGCCACTGACATTGATAGCGCGGCGGAGCTGCTTGCAAAGTTAATGTAAATTTGGGGTGCATTAATGGAAATATTGTCCATGAAGATGTTCCATACACTCTTTCCCTCTCCTGTCCTCTAACAGTGATCATCCATCTGTGCTTTCATCTGAGGACAGTTCCTGAGCACGAGGAATTGAACTCATCCCTTCTTGTGTTCTTGAGATTTTGTGTCTGCCATTATCCCTTCTCACTCTGCTTCCTCAATTGGTTTCTTCTCTGCTGGACCAAATCTCATCTACAAATATATCTCAAATACTTCTCAGATTAAAACAATGATTCATTTGACCCTACATCCCCTTCACCTACCACCGCACTTTTCTGTTTCTTTTCAGAGAAGAATTTCCTGAAAGACTTGTCTATACTTGCTCTCTTTTTCTCCCATTTTCTCTTGAATATGCTCTAATCAGATTTTTGTCTTGGCCATTCTACATCTACATTCTGCCTGGGTCAATTTTCAGTCATCTTCCTTGGGTGATTAGCAGCACCTGGTATAGTTAATCGCCTATATCTTTCATCCATTGGGTACCATTACTGTTCAAGTTTCTAAAGCAAAAACGTCCTAGAAGAACACCAAGTTTCAGATGGTTGCCTCCCCTGCTGTAGCATCTGGTGTTTTGTAGCATAACATCACTGTGACACATAATGGTGAGTAATGAAACCATAAACCAGTTTACTGTACTCATTTGGTGTATTTTTTAAGTTGTGCTTAAAATACATTTTATATTCATTCACTGCTCTGACCACAAAGTTTGCTAAATAACTTGAATCAACTGATTCTCTAAAAACCGTGTTCACTAAAGAGAACTCTAATTTGATAGCTCTGACAAAGAACTTGGGACTCGGACTTCAGGCATATATATTTGAGTCTTGGGCATATATATATATATATATATATATATATAAATACACACACACACACTTATTATATAAGCCTACAGTGTTATGTATGTAATATATAGTAATAGATATGCAATTACTAATATAGTTAATATTATATATTATTATAACTATATAAAAATATTATATATTATAAACATTACACTATACTATATTAAAATATAAAATATGCAATCACATAATATATTATACACCAATTATTATATTATTTATAAGCTATCTATGGGATATATATATTTAATATGCTTCGTTTTATACTATGTATATAATTGGGCGGTGCAAACCTGAGATTCCTACCAGTTAGTTTGCTTACGGTGGCTTTACTACATTGATAAATGTGGAAGAAAATTAGAGATAGGAAATAGAGATATGGATGTTGAAGCCTAGGAACCAGTTCTGGGCTTGGTGTCCCGGAGATCAGAGCTGGAACGGGGAATGTCTGGGATTCTCAGCGGCCAGGTTTCCAGCTTGCAACTTTTCTTGAGGCAGGCCACATCACAGCAGCCCAGGCTCCATCACCTGTGCGTGGGGAGGGTGGAAGCAGAGAGCTGGGGACCTGCGGGCTGCACGGGGTTTCCTCTTCATTAGGGACGTGGGCGGGGCCAAGTCACCAGGACTGGGCTGTTGGGAGACAGATACAATTATTGACATACAAAACATACTAAAACATAGACACTGAAGACTTTCAGTGTGGTTCAAATTTCAGAGTCAAGCTTCATTTAGGAACCAATACATTCTACTTCTTAGCTTAAATGAAATAAAGTGTTCAAAATCACTAAGTGTAAGCTCTTGGAACATAGATGTTGTATGATAGAGGCATATATTACTCCAAGTATTTCTTTCTATTTCTATTAATGTTTGTATATTTTTTTTCTTTCAATTGTTGGCCTAATAATGACTGCAAATTATAATTGCTAATATTCTCTAGAGTAGAAGGTTTTCAAATCACCTTCCAGCATTAATACCTATTAAAAAAAAAAAAAAAGAGTTGCTTTTGGAATTTCCTGGATTCTTCTGTTTGTCATGCAAATATTCAGTTCTGCTCTTTTTATGATAATATGAAATAAAGTAGTTTCTCATAGTAACATTGTAAATCATTTGCTTTCTATTACTTGCAGCTGGTTTTGTTACTGTAATGATTTTCTATGAGTGCATATTGCAGAACACATAAGATGCAATGTGATATTCCTTTATTCAGAATTTATATGCAATTATTGTTTGCCTAGAAATAATGAGACAATTTGGAAATATAGTAATTTATTGTAATACATTTCTTTTTAATAGGAATCTACATTGAGGGGGGAAAATCCCAATTTCTAAAAATGACATGCCCTCTCTTTTTGTTATATAGACTAGAGTTTTCATCTCACTGAAAATTTAATATCAAAATTAAAAACAGCTGAGGTAGTTACTCGGGTGCCTTCCTTCAGCTTATTCAAAAGAATATGGGATGAACAGTAAGAATTAAGTAAACCACAAATTGTTTTGGAGTGTCTGGTTTGTATTATAAATAAATTTTTCACTGCTGGTTGTTTTTTCAAAAATATTGACTGTATTTTTGATATTCATTCCTGTGATCTAATGTAAACTATGTCCTACCAATTTAATGTATTGTTTGTTCATGATTACATTTTTTATTACACTCATATGCTATGACTATTTCTCACTCTGCTCTTTTGGATCTCCCCAAAATAGCCCTAATGTTTAAGACATGTCATGGAAAATGTTATTAAGAGAACTATCCCCCTTTTGTGTTGGCACATACTAATTTCACACCTTGAATAGAGACTAACCACATCAACAATGAAATATCTATTTTTAAGAAACCGAATTGAAGAACATTTATTAAAGGGCAACAACAAAAAAATCCAAACAAAATATCACTCTGGCATCAAAATTTTCTTCTTTCTAGCTCTGAACTAGGATTTTAAAATACTTGTTGGTAAATTTGCATTAGTGTGCATTTCGATGACACAGAAGTCAGTTAGTTTTTGGTTTTGAAGTATAAATGCTTGTGAACCTTTTCTTATATTCTTAAAATTGGTAAATTAATACAGTATCCTCACATTTCATTCTTAATTAGAAATAATAAATTATATAAACATAAATTATAAATTCTTAATTATAAATTATTATTATCACCAACACAATCCATTGTGTAAAATAGGAAAGAAAGATTACCAGTTACTGTCTATGGGCCACATATTTTAAAAATGTGTTTAATTCTCAGAACACTTCCATTTTATTCTCTTTCTCTCAGTGGTTCCTGTGTCTCCTTACAAAGGAACACAAAGTTGATAAGAGAGAGAAGGACAGGGAGAAAATACACCAAAATGTTTTAGAGCTAGGAGACTGATAAAAACGATTGTCTTTCAGTGGACCATCAGTGATAGAGGGGACAGTGTGACAATGACTCCGCTCAAAGAAACCCATGTGCTCTATCCACACTGGGGCCACCATATTACCGGGCACAGAAACACATGGAGCCAGCCAGAGCAGCAGAATGACAATGAACCTCTCTTTGCTGCTGATCAATGACCACTCATCCATAAAGATTCTTCCTCTTCCCAGAGCTGTTACGACTTTAAACAGGGTAGGGTCATCTCAAATCGCATGTCCCCTCTCCTCTTGCCCCATTCCCACCAAAAGTGAAAGCCAAGCTGCCTCCCCATCTCAAGTCCCTTGAGCCATTCACCTGGGGTAAGGTAAGGCTTAGTTTAAGGATTTTGAAGGGGCTATAAATTGAAGTTTAAAAGCCAGAACTTAGTTCCAGAATGGCCCATTATGAAACCTGATGCAGAAACTAAAAAATGTGCTGGCCATTACATCTTTAAAAACCACTAGAAAAAGCAGCTGATCAGACTAAGAGTAGTTTATTAGATCTATTACAAGAGTAAACACCACCTTGACACGGTCCCAGGGGTGCCTCAAAGTGGGGAAATTGGGAAAGGGATTAGACCCTGAGCTGGTGATATTGAAGGGAGTGTTGCAAGGCCAGAGTAGAGGTCACCGGGGGAGAAGGGGCAGGCTGTGCCAGAATGGCTCTGAGAAGTGCAAAGCAAGGCTAGGGTTTTGAAAGAAATCTTGTTGAACAAGTTCCCAGGCTTGATCAGTAAGCTATTTGCAGTTCTACAGTCTTATCTTCCAGAATGGGTTTATAGTCTTACCCTCCAGAACAACTGCTTTCTGGATCAAGCAGACAAGTTATTTTGCACATCCCTATTGCAAGCAGATTTGTCACTGGAAAGTTTTTCTCTTATGTTCAAAATCTTAGACACACACACACACACACACACACACACACACACTGTGTAAAATAAAGACCTCTCAGCTGTGTAAAATAAAGACCAATAGGCATGTCAGCTCCAAGACCAAGGGTGGATTTTGTTCTGCATATGCTAATCAAAGATGGTTATTTCAGCCAAATGCCCGGTGAGACTAAGACACCAACTCATGGAATGGTGGAGACAGTTCTCCCTATGTGGAGAAAGAGAAAGAGAGAGGGAGGGAGGGAATGAGGGAGAAAGAAAGAAAGAGATTCTTCTCTCACATCACAGGGAATGGAGTGGAGACAGAAACGGGAGGGGTGCGTTTCCCTGAGAACATTCTTTGGAAAATATGGCCTTTTAATATTTCCTTATCTGCCCCTCATCACCTCCACATACCACCTTCGGGCTGACCTCCTTTCATTCTTTAGGGTTGCCACAAAGACTCGTGTAACTTGATTTTTCACCTGGATTAAAATGTTAGTCATTGGAGACCTTATGAAAAAGTTATTTCCTGAGGGCCCCTCATTCATCCAGAGACAGCCAGAACTACAACCATTTTGATGAAAATTATGTGCTTTCCGTAAGATTTTGAATTGTTAAAAGATGGAGGAAACATGCACAAAGTGGCCAGTGGTCATTGAGTGCTTTTGGTGGTTTGTTTTGAAGCTGAGTGAAACAGACAGATTCTATTGTCAGCATTTGGATGGTGATCATGGACTTTTTTTCTCTGAGGAGGTAGAGAAATAGTTAGAGATGGCTTGTCACCACCATGGATGGGCGCATCTGCCCAGTTAAAACTTCAAAACGAATCGAGTATGTGCATTTCACACTCTAAAAAACCATTTGTACTTTTCCTAGTGTGCATCAACTAGCAGAGGAGAATGGAAAGCTAGATAATTATTTTAGATACAAATGCTTTGATTTGAAATTGTCTGGATGATATATGTGTTGAATTTTTGTGGTGACACTGGAGCGATTCTTTGAATGATTTAGGGAACAACTTTAATTTCCATTTTCCTAAGTGAGTGGTTTCGATGTCAAACATCCAGGGAGTTGAGAAAATGTCCAGGCTCACGTGAGGATGATTTTCAAAGCTTTGAGGTGGCAGCAGAGTGTGGCTCCTCTTATCTGACGGGTGAAATGCACCCCCCTGCCCCCACTACCCCAGAGGGAATGCTTTCCTCTATAGTCTGGCTATCTCTTCCTTCTTCTCTCTTCCTTGGTCTTTACTTTCTCCGTCTGCCTCTACTTCTTACACAAACTCACTGCTTTACTGTTCCGAGTTCAGCACGTTTTAAGTCCTTTAGACAAAACATTTCATTGTTTGATAAAGAAATGTCCATTTTTATGCAAGGTCACGTTCAAGTTCCTGCCTGCAGCATTATTAGAGTTCCTTCCTTACATATTTACTGCCCCTGGAGCTTCGCGTGTTAAACCATAACCTTTTAACAAAAGATAAACTGCAATCTCTTGTTCGGGGTGGGCTTCAAGGGAGAGCTCGTTATTGTTACGAGACCCTCCACAAAGCCACCTGAACGTCCCAACTTCTTTTCAGGCTGAGACGGCCCAAATACAGAAGCTCTGCAGAGAAATTTTGCTCTAAGCACTTGACAGCTGGGGAGGAACGAATACCTCAGTTCTGAAGAATGTCACCTATTTGGTTTTATCTCTGTTTGGTTTTCCGGGAGTTGGCTTCCATCTTGATAATGGCTCTTGCCCTTCCTTGTGACCTTCACCTTCTGGTACCAGGCCCTTGTTTTCGTCTTCTCAGTGCCTACTCCCTTTGTCTTATTTTAACCTCACTGACTCGGGCTACACAGACCTCTAGTGGAGGCCAGGAGGCCAGCTGTACCCCACCAGCAGGCGCCCGCCCCTCCTGATACCCACCGCGGCTAGCCAAGGCCCAGGTTAACCCAGAACAGACACTTTTACTCGCCTCACATCTCCCCTCAGGGAGCCAGAGGTGAGTTCAAGTAGGTTAAAGCATTACATTTGTAAATTTGTAAAGGATCAAGTTGTGAAAAGAAAGGCAATCTTGTTCTTTGAGACTTTATTAGGCAGTAAATGCAATATGATACATTTATAGGAGCGAAGACCCAGATCTTCTGAACTTCACTGAGCCAGAGAGATGTGTTTTATTTCATAGAGTTTATGGAATGACTGCAGCATCGGTACGTTTTTACAAGGCACTACATTGACTTAAGGTAATCATAAAGCAAAAATAGGCAATGAGTACGTTCGAGTCTAAGTATAATTTATATACGTATTTGCCCAATCAAATCTAAAGACCCAAAGCCATGTGTTTCTAATTTTTGGTTTAATTTTTAAGCTTTTTAGTCATTGTTTTTTTTTTTTAACGTAAAAAAAAAAAAGTTGGGTTCGCTTTTTAGAAAATTTTCCTTGTATCATAATAAAATGCACCAACTATGCCAATAAACACTCATATCAGCAAAATGTGACATGAGGCCATGTTAAAAAATTCTTCATTGTGACAAAATACATCAGAATTATATGGCAAACCCTTTGCTTGTTATTATTTTGCTAGGAAAACAGAGCTACTGAATCTTTTCTACGTGGAAGCTGAACATAGACAAGACAGTTTTTTCAGATGATGTCAAAATTCTAAAGCTGTACTTTGATATATTTCTTCTACTGATCTGGTTATTTTTGCTACTGAATTCTTGTTATCTGCCATTCTACTCTTGTTATCTCATGGCTTTTGAAAAATAAACCTCCTGAGGGGGAAAAAGGCACAAATTGGGGGACTGACAACAGGGCAGACCGAATAATTTAGGAAAGGCAGAGAATACGGATAGCGGAATAGAACAAAGAAAATTAGTAGAAAGGTAGACATGTCAATCCATAAGTAGATACTAGAACTTTCCTTTTAATTTTACATTTTTTGCTTATGTTTATCATACCCCAGAAAATTAGCTGACTCAGCAAGAAGTTTGCCAAGGAAGGACAAAAATACGTTTAGGTGTTTGGTTTTTTCAATATTTATTATTTTTTAATTACCTAAGTGGGTTCCTCCCCCCCTCCTCCACTTAGAATGGTAAAGAGAAAAGCGGTACCACTTTATTTATTTCTGCTCTCAGTGCACAGGAGCCCGAGCAACCTACGTTCACAAACAAAGCATGAGAATCTGTCTGGTCACCCTCCTGCTTCTACAGCCCACTCAGAGGTGTGGGTGTTTGAGATCCAGTGTGTGTACTTGCGGTCCCTTTCCATATGTTTCACACTTAAGTTCATATCTCTGCCTATCTTGTTTACACATGAACAAATCATGATCTATATATTATCCTTTAGGTTTTTTTCACTCCAGATGTCATAGAACTTTTTTTTTTTTTTTAAAGTAAGCACTCCCAAATCAATTTCTTTCTTTTTATTGGCTACGTAGAATTTCATGACATGAATCTATCACAGTCAGTTCTTTATTATAGTACATTGAAGTCATTCCTGGTGTTTTACTGCTATAAAATTCTAAAATGAATATTCTGTCTATTACTTTTTGAAAACTGGGAGCGTTTCCTAAAGAAACACTTTAGGACAGTTTCCCAGAAATGAAATTGCTGGGTCAAATGGTAAGGCTTTTTAAAGTTTTATAGGTTTTGGTAAATGGCCTTCCAAAAAGCTTATCTTTTCACTAAATATATGAGTGCTTGTTTTCTCATATCCTGGGCTGCTCTTGAGATTACAAATCTTCTTTTGTTTCATCTTTCTAATTGTGTGAATGAACATTAATATTTATTATTATCTTGATAATTTATTTACTTAATTATAAGAACAATTGAGGACTTATGTCTTTATTTACTATATATATTCTTTGAGAATTGCATATTCATATTTTGCCTATTTTTCTTCTGGAGTGTCTCCTTTTTCTGCAGTGATTTGTTGAAACTTTTCATGAATTTTGGATATTAATTCTCTCTCTCTCTTAAATATGTTGCAAATATTTTCTCTTAATTTATGCTACTTTTTTTAGCTTTAGTAGATTTCTTTTTTTTATATATATATTTTATTTATTTATTTGACAGAGATCACAAGTATGCAGAGAGGCAGGCAGAGAGAGAGGAGGAAGCAGGCTCCCCACTGAGCAGAGAGCCCGATGCGGAGCCCTATCCCAGGACTCTAGGATCATGACCTGAGCGGAAGGCAGAGGCTTTAACCCACTGAGCCACCCAGGCGTCCCTAGCTTTGTAGATTTCTAAACCTTGTTTGAGCATGTGAAAAAATTGCGAGCAAGGCTGCATCTGGGTGGCTCAGTCTGTTAAGCGGCAGACTCTTGATTTCAGCTCAGGTCAGGTCATGATCTCAGCATCAGGGTTGTGGGATGTCCCTTCTGTCCCCCACACCCCCACCGGGCTGCATACTCAGCGGGGAGTCTGCTTAAGATGCTTTCTCCCTCTCCCACTGCCCCTTCCCCTTCTCTAAAAATAAATAAATCTCAAAAAGAAAGAAAAATTGCGAACACATAAACATTTCAAGAAATCAGTTAACTAACATATTTATTCGGTTGACTTAATTATTATTTAGTTTTTAAAAATGTAAATTTGAATTATATTACCGTGTTCTGAGTTTACAAAAAGCGCCTTCACAGTTTTTTCTCTTTACCTTATCTGTTTTGTTCTGTTAAAAGCATTGCTCCATATTATCATTTTCACCTACTAAGTTATGTCTACTTTTGACATATGAAAAGATACCTGAAATATGAAAAGTTGATTTTAGCAGCTGTGGTAGACAGACCCTAAGATTAACCCCCAGTGAGCCTTGCCCTCTGGGGTTCATATCCTTGTGTAATCCTCTCCCTTTGAGTATGGGCAGGAGCTGTGACTTGCTTCTAACCATTAGACTATGACAAAGGGGATGGGGTGTCACTCCCATGTTATATCACAGTATAGAAGACTCACCGTTCTAGCTCTTACTTCCGTGCTGTTCTGGAAGGAGTAGCTGCTGTTATGAACTGTCTGTGGAGAAGCCCATGGCATAGGGAACCGTAGGCAGCCTCTAGGACTCGAGAGCCTCTGTCATACAGAGCCAGGGAATGAATCCCCCCAAAACCTGAATAAGCTTAAGACTCAGCTGAGTCTTCAGATAAGAATGAGGCCAGATACTATAATGGTGGCCCGCTTGACAGGGACCCACGCAAGTTCTACCCAGATTCCTGAACCGCAGAAACTTTAAGATAATAAAGTTGTATTAAATATAGTTTCAAGATTTTACTATTACAGAATTATAGAGCAGACCTTAGACATGGGGGGAAAGAAACTGTTGGACTAAGCTTTAAATTGCCAGAACTATACTGGATAAAACGTCAGCACAATTAATGATGAGCCTGACAACTGGAATTTCACCCGTGTAGACATTAAAACAAATACAGGCATCACACTGGAGCTTTCAAACTCACAGAGAATTGTGTATTTTGTGAGCAAAGCTGTTAAGTGACAATAAGAATGAGAAAACGAAACCTTCTGTTCAATGAAAGAATTTCTGACTTTTTCCATCACCAACCTTCGTCTGCTTCCCTGCCCACCCCCCGGTTCTTGCAGTGGTAACTTCTGGGATTTGTCTTTCCTTTCACCTGCTCCCCCCTTTTCTTGCTTTTTTGTTTTCTTTTGCTCGTCATTTCTATAAATCCATGTATTGAGATACTGATTTTTAAAAAATTTCCTGGCTTTAAGGATTCAGCTTAAAAAAAATCCACTACCAAATAATTCCATACGGTCAGAGCCAATATATATATATTTTTCAGATTCCGCATGTAAAGAAATGTCATTGCTAACCTGCTTAAGAGTACAGAGATAAATGATTTCATTCCCTTCGTGCTGTGAGTACCCCTGAGATGTGTGTTCTCGTTCACGTCCAAGCCCCCCTAAACTTGCTCGAGTTTAGTGCATGTTTATTTCAAATAGAAAGGCTTTGCCTTTCTCCAGCCTTCACCCTTGTCGATCCTGATATGAGGCTTCCTTTCTATCAAAAGGTCTAACCAATGAATTTCATACCACTTGACATCTCAGTTCTCACCTTTTCCAGCTTTACGTGTGTTTGTAGGTGTCAGAATAAATTTCCAGCTCATTTTCCAAACTTTGCACAGCACTTTTCACTTTCTACCTCACATTATTAGTATTTCTGCACCTGTCTTATCTTGACTTTTTGGAGGGCAGAATCCCAGAATGCCTAAGTCTGTGCTTTGCAAGTAAGAGGCCCTAAATAAACCTCTATATGAATGAACGATTATTAGAATTTAAAAATGTTTTAAAGACATTTAATCTAGTTGGATTTTACAGGTTGGTGAAATAAGAAGGAAAAACATGGGGAGGAGTTTTTTATTTTGCCAAGAACTTTAAGTAAGCAATTATCTACTATCATCAGTATGTCATGAAACAGTACAAAAAACAAAATAAGTTCTAAAAATAAAGTTCAACACTCACTAAAAAAATTTGAAGGACACAATTTGGGGATAAAAAATTGATCCTTACCCCAGATGGGAACCTCAGATGTAAAACTACTTGTTTACTTTATTCTCCTTACTTTGCTTGTTCGTAGATGCAGCAAATCATATTATCCCGGCACAGTCTGTGTATTTTAGAAATCAGTAGGCTGGTCTAAACTTCCACTCAAATTCAAACATCCTCTTTAAACCACTTTGAAGGGGTTCCTGGATGGCTCAGTCCGTTAAGCATCTGCCTTTGACTCAGGTCATTATTCCAGGGTCCTGGGATTGAGCCCTGCATCTGGCTCCCTCTCAATGGGGAGTCTGTTTCTCCCTCTCCCTCTGCCCTTACCCCTGCTTGTGCACTTTCTCTCTCTCTCTCTCTCTCTCTCTCTCTCAAATATAATAAATAAATAAATCAACCAACCAACCACTTGGAAGATCTGCTTCTTGTGCATCCAGCCCTCACAAGCCAACACTTGCTTGTGATTAGTGACAGGTGGAAAAGAGGATCACAGCAGCAGACCCCCCCAAAACTTGTGCCTACCTCTCAGGCTCTTAGAGAAAGGTAGAAGTCAGGACGTTTTATTCTGCCCTGGAATATACATTAAAACAAGGTGCTGTTGAAAACTGAGACTTTTTCTACATTCTTTGTTGCTTTAGTCTTCCATCTTTGGAAAAGGGCTGCAGCTTTCGTAGAGTGAGCCAGAGATTGTTTTCTACCAGTATTACCAACTAAGCTCCAAACTTGAGAATTACTCAGATAAGTTTAGAAATAATCCATTACATATTTCAACTTTTTCTTTTGCAATAATTTAAGAACCACAAGAAGTTGTATAAGTACTACAGAAATTTCCCATATATCCCTTATGACACTGATACAATGCAATTAACTAAACTACAAGCCCTGTTTAGATTTTATCAGTTTTTGCATGCATTTTTTAATGCTTAATATTATGAAATTTATCATAAGTATAGATTCATGTAATGACCATCACCATCCAGTACAGAACTGTTCCATTGCCACAAAGAAATGCCCATGGCTACCCCTTTGCATTATATATTTTTAATAATTTATTTTATTAGCAGAGTGATCATAAACATATTCCTTCAAATGTAGAGGGGAAAGATGGAATTTTCTGGGAATTGAAGTTGAAGGGCATACCTTGAGCCACAGAGAGCCTGTGTAATATTTGGGGTTTTTCATGATAACACTTATTGCCCTGCCTACACTTAGATTTACCCAAGGCGTGTACAGTGAGTCAAAGATCATAAGTAGTAATCGGGAAGGAAGCAGCAATCCCAGAGGCCAAGGTACAAACAGAAAAAAAATGTGCTGGAACCTTATAGATAGGACTTGTTTAGGGGTTGTTCCAAGCTTTGTGGTGCTTAAAACATAAATGATTTGAGTAAATGTTTATTTAGAAGGGATTCAAACCAATGAAGGACCCCAAAGCTTAAGTTTCATTAATTCATAGCAAATCTGCCTCTGCATTAGTCTTGAACTAAAAAATCTTGACTAATAGATCTATTAATTTGTATCCTTCTTTAAAATGATAAATACTCAACCAGACGGACTGAAGCTGACATCTACCGTTGCTATGAAGTAGATTCATCTGTATCTCTGGTTCACTTACTAGGTTAGGGGATGGATAGGAGGTCATTTTGGGGCATTAGAGATGAAGTCCTTGTGCAGATCACAGGTGACAATACAGTTTTGCCCTTGGGAACAGAGGAGACAAAAACCACGATATACAAACGACATAAATCTTTGCCTCTCTCGCGGTTTTGACTGTAGCTGGCCTTGTTTGGTTAAATGCTGAATATCAGCCACTTGCACACACTAGAAATATTTGTGAGATGCTTTTGTCTAAGGTAAAGACATCAGTAAGCATGTCTCTTGGCTGGGAATCTGATATTACAAAGCCAGAAGAAATCAAGCTGCTTATGACTACTTGGGAAGGAGTATCAATCCCTGTTCGATAGATAGGATGGTTACAGACACGTTGTGCACTTTTAAAAATTAAATTAAAGATAATATCTTTAAAGCACAAAGCCTATCATATAGTAGATCTTCAATAAGTTGTAGGTATTATCATCATTTCATATATACGATCTCCTTTAATCCACACTGAAACATTGGCAAGTACTCATCATAATCCCTGTTTTTGTAGAGGAGGAAACGAGGTAAGAAAAAAAAAAAAACCCACTTGCCATTAGATCACAAAGTGAGGTGAGACTTCTCTTCAGTCTCCTGATTCTAGTTTTAAATCCTGTTCCCTGGCACATAGCAGTCTCTCAGAATTGGTGACCTCATCTTCTTATTTCCCTTATTATTATAGTTATAATTTCCTGGTTAACTTTCCCCGTGCATAAATAGCTTTCAATCTCAGATAATGTATATTCTTTTTTTAAGATTTTATTTTATTTATATATCAGAGAGAGAGAGAGAACACTAGCAAGGGGAGTGGCAGACAGAGGGAGAAGCAGGGTCACCCCTTTGCCCCCTGCCAACCGGGACTTGATCCCAGGGCCCTGGGATCATGATCTGAACTGAAGGCAGACACTTAATTGACTGAGCCACCCAGGCATCCCATATATTTTATCTAGGAGCCTCTTAAGGAAACAAGGAAACATGAAAAATCCACTCTGGTTTGTCTCCAAAACTTTACCTTACTCTTCGCACAAGAAAGAAAGGCTTGCTGACCCGTGTCCCAGACTCATAACCCATGTCCCCTCATGTCTACCTCCAACTCACTCTCTTTAGCTTTGTCATCCAACTAATCTTGATGGAGCACCGTTATACCCATGCACTGAGTCGCTAGGGATGAACAGATACAAGACGAAGGCCCTGCCTTCCACGATTTCCAACTTAGTAGCAAGACAGATGTCTACACAATTAAGTACAACACAAGGAAGATGATACGATGACATGAAAGCATTGAGAAAGCAGTGGATTCTGACAGGACACAGGTTGTATTGGTGACAAGACCCATGAAGCGGCCTTTGGGCTGGTCCTTGAAAGAAGAGGAAGGAGAAGGAAGAAGGGCAAATGGGCAGCAGACACAAAGGATTAAGACCCAGAGAGTCATGAGCAAGCCACGCAGGCACGGCTAGTGGCCCAGCCCACTGAAGCTGAGGGCCCAGGAGGGAGCGAGCCTGGAAGGATGGATGGGGCTGGGTCCCAAAGACGGTCTATCTTGCTTAGGAGCTGGGCTAACGTGGTTGGAGACCGTCAAAGGATTTTAAGTAGAGATGTGCTGTAATCGCATTTTTTCCCCTAAAAATAAAGACCATTCTGGTGTTCGTGTGGAGAATGGATTAAAAGGGTGAGAGATTGGAAACAGGAAGATCACTTTGGAGGCCGGCTTTGACAATAGCCTCTTCCCTCTAGGAAATAAACTCATCTACCTCCTGGTGAGGTTCAAATTAGGAATAAAAGGGTGAGTTCTTTTTTCTTATGAAAAACTAAAGATGAAAGTACAGATGCCTCCCCACCATGAGGGCTTTAATTGAAGTCCCTTCTGGAAGGGACAGTTTCTAAAATCTGCAAGTAGCTTCAATTTGATGTTTTCAGTCAGATAACTTTTTCTGGGACCTCTTGTCTTCAAACATCTTCCTGGGACTTTTGGCGGGGGGGATGTACAAAAAATGCCATGGGAGAATCTCACGAAATTAGCCTTCTCCCCCCCACCCAGTATTAATAGCACATCACTAAAGTACTGAAAGAACGGTTTTTTTTAAGCAGAAAAAGAAAGTTTGGAAGTCATTCTTTCACTTCAGCTGGAAGGTCTTACTGTTGCTTTTCTGCTACCTGATGGCATCGAATTTTCTGCTATTTCTATGCATCTGGCTCTCCGGTGAAGCCCCCTAAAAAGTACCTACCTGGAAAACTAGCGTGAATGGCTTAATTTGACAATTTGTAGATGGTATTCTTATATTACCCTTTAAGACCTTAATAATTAGTTTTTCTTTAGTGCAGTATTAAAGCATTAAAGGTCATAAATTCCACAGTCACCTGTATCCATTTATTGCTAATTTATTATGGAACATATCATAAAACTTTCCTTGACATATAGGCCTCTTCATAACTATAAATCTTTTTTCAACTGTTTAGATAACTTATGCTTGAGTTCAAGAAGAGACCTCGAGGAGCAAATATTTAAAACATCTATTTATTACACATTAGCGGTGCAGGGCAGGCAACCATGTGAAGCCACTGAGAAGTATTCACTTACGTTCCTTCTATTTATCACTTCAAACCCTTATAAAGATAAATTTGTTTTCAAGAGGAAAAAATGTTACATGTCAAGTAGCTGTTTTACTAAGTGCTTTAAAATGTCTAGCTGAATAAAGCTATCTTTCTAGTTAGTAGAGAGAGCACAAAAAATGTTTCCATTGAGAATAAATTTGTCACTAGTAACCTCCATGAAGCTTAAAGAGGTTTCTAACTTGAAGGTCTCTTCAGATGGCAAATGTATCATGTTCTTTGACCAACATGTTGTTTTCCTCTGTGTCAACTACGGACATGATACCCTGTAAAAAGACTCACAGTTTAGTGAATGAGTTTATCGTCCTGTTTAAACTTCTGTATGGATATTGGTGGCATACACCTTCAGGAAGGGAGAGAAGAAAATAAGCTTGCTGGAAAACCAATTTGTCTAATAGACAGTTTGCTGGAAATCAAATAATTTCCATTCATTTTGTCTCGTACTATCAGTAATGTGATGCATGAGATGGTCAAACCACTCCTGGGATTTCTTTTTTCTTTCAAAACTTTCATGTGGCTTGAGTTTTTCTGAAGCTATAGTGGTTAGCCAAACCAGAGTATCACAGGCTTTACTATACTCCAACCTCAGAGAATAAAAATATTCTTATATATTTCAAATTACCAATATAATTGTGTGGACTGCTATAATTTATAAACAATGGGATGGGTTTCTCTATTAATGTATTTTCAATCCAGCTTTCTGTATTTCTCTTTATTGATTGTGTAATTAATCAGACCAATGCAATCTGACCATTTCCATGTGTTCAAAGCTGTTGGGAATGAGCTCAATGTCTCAGTTGCTCAGTGAACTTGATATACAACTGAACCATACTGACAAATCCATTGCAAATGGCTGGAGAAAAAGGAATACAGCAAAACTTAACCAACCAAACCAAACCAAACCAAAACTAAAATCAAAACTTGGGTAAACTCTTGAAAACCTTGTTATACAATTTGCTGAAATCTTGCTTTCTACCAGGAGCCATGCAGTTATGTTGTCTGGACAATATATTATTATCCAGAAGTGAAATGAAGATCCTAAGAGGGAATTCTCATGTGTGAGTAGAAATTCAAAATATGTAGTTGAGATACATTAGCCATAAATAAAGAATTATTCAAGGGGTGCCTGAGTGGCTCAGTTGATTAAGCATCCAACTCTTGGTTTCAGCTCAGGTCATGATCACAGGGTCTTGGGACTGAGCCTTCCATCAGGCGCCAAGCTCAGCAAGGAGTCTGCTTGAAGAGTCTCTCTGCCCCTCGCCCCACTCTTTCTTTCTCTCAAATAAATAAGTTAATTAAAAAAAAAAAGGAATTATTCAAGAAAGAGTAAAGTGGTAACAAATCCTTAAAGAATGCTTAAATATGAAAAAAGTAAGGCAAAAACAAATATAAAAATAACTAAAAAGATACAAGGACCACCACATTGCATCTTAAATATTGGCCTCCAGTTAATAAACACAACACACTAAAGTTGCCATGTAACTTGGGAAAATGGTGAAGTAATCGTAAAATGGGCTAAAAGTTTCTCAAAATAGAGTAAGTCATCAGAATAGCTTTTTAAAATTGGTATTGCATTCCACTTAGACTTCCATAACATAACAGCACAGACTGAGTGGCTGGGCTGAAGTAACAGGAATTTCTGTTCTCACGGTGCTGGCAGCTGGAAATCTAAGCTAAAGGTGATGGCAGGGTTGGTTTCTGGTGAGATCTTTCTGGCTCCTTCTCACTGCCTTGACATGACTTTGCCTCTGTTGGAGAACACTGCTGGTAGCTCTTCCTCTTCTTTTAAGGATACTAGCCTTAAAAGAAGGTCCCTTCCTTATGAACATATTTCACCTTAATTACTTCCTTACAGTCCCACCTCCAAATACAGTTACACTGGGGGGTTAGGGCTTCACCTTATGAATCTTGGGGGAAATAATTCATCCAATAACAGTATAAACTACAACATTTCTATATGAATTAAAATCATAAATCCCATGATCACATATACCCATTTATGGCTTTTGGTTCCTTTTCTGAATATTAAGTATGTTCATGAGATTAAATTACCCTGACAAACTTAACATTCTTGTGAAAGCTATAGAAATCACCCCCTCGGGTGCTGGGTGGCTCAGTGGGTTAAGCCTCTGCCTTTGGCTCAGGTCATGATCTCAGGGTCCTGGGATCAAGCCCTGCATCAGGCTCTCTGCTCAGCAGGGAGCCTGCTTCCCTCTCTCTCTCTCTGCCTGCCTCTCTGCCTACTTGTGATCTCTCTTTCTCTGTCAAATAAATAAATAAAATCTTAAAAAAAAAAAGAAATCACCCCCTCTATTACTAATTTATGTAAACTTTAGCATAGGCAAAATAATCAAATTTTAAATAATTTGGGTGAATTTATAAGTTTGGGAAATTAGTGATTCAGAGAATTAGTATTATTTGTAAATTATCTTTTGGCCACAGAAAAGTGAATTAGGAATAATTGTTATCTCACCATATCACAGCTGGCAGTGGAGAGGTCCTGTGTGGTGGTGGCAAGCCTAGGTGAGGTCTCCAGAATTCTTTGGATATTATTTCAAATTTCCCTAAGAGTTACAAGTTGCAAGAATAGGGAAGAGTACAAGATTCCATCAGGTTCAATAGAAAATGCATGTGTCTAAGGTTTTCATGGGATCCAAAGGTCTTTAGTATTTTAGAACACGTGTAGGGGCGCCTGGGTGGCTCCGTTGATGAAGGGTCTGGCTTCAGCTCAGGTCATGATCTCAGGGTCCTAGAATCAAGCCCACATCAGGCTCCCTGCTCAGTGGGGAGGCTGCTTGTTCATCTCTCTCTGCATTTCCTCCTCCTCGTGCTCTCTTTATCTAAAATAAAAATAATTAAATCTTTATCTGAAAAAAAAAAAAGAGCCTGGGTATAAATAATGAGTCAGAGAAATGCAAAATCTTATCAAGGGCTTAACCTGGATAGGAGTTTCAGATTTCTGTGGGCAGGCAAAGAACTAGACACTATGGGCTCTGAGAACAACCACCTTCACATTGAACAAAAGCATTTTTCACTGCCTTATTGACATTGACATATGATTCCCTTAGGCTACAATTCATCCATGTCGAATGTTCAATTCAGTGATTTTTAGTATATTCACAGATAGACACAACCCCACCACAGTCAAGTTTAGAACATTTTCATCACCTCAGAAAGGAACCTTGTACCCTTGGCTGTCAACCCTCCATCTCCCATCAGTATCCCTCAGCCCTAAGCATCCACTAATCTACTTTCTGTCTTTATAAATTTGTCCTGTTCTGGGTTTTCACATGAGTAGACTCAGAGGCAAGGCAGCCTTTTGTTACTAACTTCTTTCACTCAGTATGACGTTTTCAGTGTTCATTCGGGTTATAGCACGGACCAGCATTTTATTCATTGTTCTTCTGGCTTCTTCCAAGATAAGATTTTTTTCCCTAAATCTTTGATTTTCTGCAGTTAGAATATGATATGCTAAAATGTAGTATTTTGGGCCTCTGCCCTGCTTGATATTCTTTGAATTTCCTGGATCTGTGTTTTGGTGTCTGACAGTAATTTGGGGGAAATTCATAGTCATTATTGCTCCCAAAATGTCTTCTGTTCTTTTCACTCCTCTCCTTCTGCTATTCCCATTATGCATATGTTGCCTCTTTTGTCCAATGGTCCTTGAACCTTCTGTTCCATTTTTTGGCCTAATTTCTCTTTGCTTTTCAGTTCGGGAAGTTTCTACGGACATATCCTCTTATGGGAGCTCCATCAGTAATCTTCGGAGCAACTGCCAGACTCATTTCCAAAGTGGTTGCCCCATTTTACCTTCCCACCAGGAGACCATGAAAATTTTTATTTCTACACATCCTCAATGCTTCTCATTATTGAACATCTTGATTCTTAACACAAATAAGAATAAATTTCATTTTTTAAAATTTTAATTTAAAACACACACCATGGAAGACTTACCACAGTAAGCACTTTCAAGCATACAGTCCAGCAATCTTAAGTATGCTTACGTTGTTAGTCAACAACTCTGCAGAACTCTCTTCATCCTGCAAAACCAAAACTTTATACCCATTAAACATCAACTCCCCATTCTCTTTTCTCTTAGCTCCTGGAAACCACCATTCTATGTTAGTCTCTGTGAGTCTCACTACCCTAAGTACCTCAAAAAGATACAATTGTATGATATTTATCCTTTTATGACAGGCTTATTTCACCCAGGATAATGTCCTTATGATTCATCCATGTTGAAGCATGAATCAGAATTCCTTTCCCATTTAAGACTGAATGATATTCCATTGTCTGTGTATTCCACAAAATTTTGTTTATTTATCCATCTATCCACTAATGGACACATGGGTTAATTACTTCCACTATTGGGTTATTATGAATAATTTTGCCATGAACATAGGTGTTCAAATGTCTCTGGGAGACCCTGTACACCCAATTCTTTTATGTATATACCTAGAAGTAAAATTGCTGGGTCACACAGTAATTCTTATGTTTTTTTTGTTTGTTTGTTTGTTTTTTTTGTTTTTTTTTTTTTAAGAACTGTCATACTGTTTTCCATTGTGGCTGTACCATCTCACATTTCCCCAGAAGAGCACAAAGTTTCCAAATGCTCTACATTCATTCCAATTCTTGTTATTGTTTGTGATAGTAGCCATCCTAATGGGTGTGAAGTAATAGTTCACTGTGGTTTTCATTTGCATTTTCCTAACAGTTAGTACCAGTGAGCTCACCTATATGATGAGCCCAGATTTCAAACATAAAACAAGATTCAGTGAGACTCATCAGGATCTTTAACAAAAATCCAGTTCCCATCCAGGCCCAAATCTGTTGAGGTAACCTAAATTATCTGGGATGGTAAGAGACTTCCTTCAGTGGGTAACAATCTTTTAACCCTGGGAAGATTCAGAATTAGTATAGAAAAGATTACAGTGATTACAACTGAAGTACTAATATCCGGAAGTTAAGAAATAAACCATTCGTATTTGTTATTTTAGGTACTTGGCCTACTTGAAATGACAGTCTTATAACATCAATTGAAAATTTGTAATTGTGTGATTTTTACTTGGGATGACCAACTTGTCCTGATTCGCTCAGGACTTTGTTTTTATTTTTTTATTTTTATTTATTTATTTTTAATTTTATTTTTTATAAACATATATTTTTATCCCCAGGGGTACAGGTCTGTGAATCGCCAGGTTTACACACTTCGGAGCACTCACCAAAGCACATACCCTCCCCAATGTCCATAACCCCACCCCCCAGGACTTTGTTTTTAAATTGAAATTCCTGCATCCTGGACATCCTCCAGTTTAAGATGATTGGATTGGTCACTTAATTTAAACTTGAGTTTTTTAAAATGAAATCTTACTAAACTCATATACGGTATTGTATCATCTAAGAGAACTTTGGTGTCAGTGTGCCTTTAAATTTAACGTACTAAATATATAAAAGCTTTGTAAGTATATACCAGGGTTTCTGTAACTCAGATAATTGAAATACTTAAAATGGAAATATAATATACTAAATTTATAAGCCAAGTTTAAAGCGTTTGAAGGTGTTTAACTAATGAAACCAAACATTATTCGAAACCCCTTTTAAAAATGTGTTAACATTTGCTATACTTATATATGGACTAAAGAGATTTTTAAGTTTAAAATTTTCCTTAGGTAAATTAGTCACCAATTGTTTAAATCAAAAATAAATTGAGAGGGGCGACTGGGTGGCTCAGTGGGTTAAAGCCTCTGCCTTCAGCTTGGGTCATGATCCCGGGGTCCTGCATCAGGCTCTCTGCTCAGTGGGGAGCCTGCTTCCCCTTCTCTCTCTGCCTGTCTCTCTGCTTGCTTATGATCTCTGTCTGTCAAATAAATAAATTTAAAATATTTTAAAAAATAAATAAATAAATTGAGAAACAGTCCTTTGAATACACAAAAGCTATTCCAAAGGACACCAGAAACTGGTATCAACTATAACCCAAGATGTTTGAAAATATCTCCATTCAAGGAGTTTCAAAAGGAGTCAAATTATCCTGGTAACTTGGGGCCCATTAACAGTTGTCAAGTAAATCAACAGAATATGTCAATTACCATAATAAGTATACACACTTTTGGAATGAAAACACATCCTTTTGGAGATTAAGGAAGGCAAACCAAACTGCTTTTTTTGTTGTGTTTGTTTCTTTGGGAAATGGCCTACTTTAGTCGTTAAGAAATCAACATTAACCAAACTTTCAACCAAAAACTAGACTTAGCACTCACCATCTCTTAATGAAACAGTATCTCTATAATGTGTCTAAGGACCAAATCAGCTGGAAACCCATTCTGATTATTTGTCAACATCATTACAATTTGCGTATACTTTAACCAGCCTGACAAGGAAATAACTTTTTAAGACTTACAATTGAATTTTTATTTATGTATCTATTCCTTTTTCTTTATCATTTAGTTCTCTGATAGAAATTACCTTCAGAAATGTAGTTCATCCTGCAAGCTTTTCCAAAGTGGTCATTTCGGCAGGAAATCCAAGGAAACGTGCTGTCTAAGAAACCACAGAGCTGAAGTCAGCAATATTTACAGGCACTTGGGCTCATGCAAGGTCTTTTCAGGCTGTGACAGGCTTCAGACCAAGTTTCCAGCCTGTTCTCCTATTTCGGGAAGGCTAGTATTGAATTCTTGCAGGAGGGATCACGACCAGACAACCGGTGACAGTTGCTTCCTACCTACTTCCTTTTGTGATATGCCCATCTCTGGAGTATGTTCCATGAAAGCACAATTCATGGCTATCGGTCATTTAGACCGCAAAGCAAGAGAAAGCCAGCATTGTGTCTCCCTCTCCAGTCTATGACACCGCAGGCAGTGTTCCTGTTGCAATGTTACAGAGAAGCTTTGCACAACTCACCATTTGCAACAAACTGCCTCTCTCTTACCCCAAAGGAGATTAACTGACAATCGGCAAGACATTTTATTTTATGTTACCAAAACCGGACCTTAAGTATTAAATTCCAGGAAAAATTATAACATTTTAAAAGTTGGCTTATTTTATTTTGAGGGAGGTGCTATTGCATTAAAGACACCCTCTGCCTTTTAAATTCATCCTTAGACAGCAGAAGCATGTCTTGGAGAAAGGAAAAAGTCTAGGTTAGTAGTAGGAAGACATTCTTATCAACATCATGAGTCTGAAATGTCTTTGAAAACCCTGCTATATAGCACATTATAAAGGACATATTTTCCAAAAGATTAATATTTATTTTTACTAAGGGTGATTTCTTAAATTATAGTTTTAAAACATTAATAATTGCCAGTGTTTTCAAACAGACTTCCTTTTATGAGGAGCTGGAATCTTTTGGTTCACTAGACCTCCTTGATCTTCGACTGTATGCATTGTTTAGTTTTATTTGGTGCCACAAGGACTCCTCCAAACTTATCAGAAGCTCAGTTTAATACAGAAAAGGAGAGGCTCAGAACATGTAAATATAAAACTGTTAATGTTTTCCACGTTTGTGATTCCAAGGTCAAAGTCAAACTTCTTATTGTATTCATAATAGCGAAGCAAAAATAGGCTTTGTAGTTGTGAATTCATGGTTTTAAAGAATAATTTCCCTATGTCTTTATTAATTCAAGCCATCCATCGAACCATTCAAGGATTCTGTTATGTATTCAATGATATATCTCATATTGTACCTTTAACTTTGGGAGACCATGAGAATGGATATGCATGTGATTCTTTACAGTCATCAACATACGATATTTCCTTTGTTCCAAAGTTATGTCAACTTATAACATTAACACTGGTATTTAGTAAAATAAACTTTAGAGCTTAATAGTGAAATAATTAAAAGCCAGTTTTCCCTTACTTGTTATTTAAAATGGCATGGTTTACACTAGAGTTCACACACTGTTTGTTATAAAGCATGACCATATATTCTGGATTCTGATGCTATCTGAACCATAGACCAGCAATCATCAGAATTATAATAATAAAAAAAAAGCTCCAAGGAAAACTCAGACAGTTTCAGCTCACCACGCCCTTTCCTTTTGACAGCGTATTGAATTCACGTCCTATTCAGTGGTGAGTAATGAAGAAACTAAGCCAAAGCTATAGGTGTGTTGCAGGAGTCCTTTGTTTGACCCAAGCCTTCGTATGTCCATCTCAGGCGACAGGGAGTGAAGATGGAGTGATTCAGCAGCTTCTGTTTCTACCTGCGGGCCTTGCTCCTTCCATCGCTCCCCAAACTTGAACTTGGTGGGTGGGAGTAGAATTCAAGATGCAGCTGAAGATGCTCAAAGCTCCCTGTTCTGAATGGCAGACCTGTACTGCACACCTCTCAGAAGGGCAAGCTCATCTTCCCTGGTCTCCTAAGAAATACATCCTCTCCTAGCCAAACCTGTTTCTCTTACTTAAGGCCATACACAGGCACGTGCAAACAAGCAGGGTTCCATGTTAGACTTCGCGCTGGAGTCCGTCTAGATCCTGCTAGTGACTGCGAGGACTGTGGCAGCTGGAATGATTCATGTATGTGCGGTGAAGCCCAGGTTTCAATACTTGGGAGAACTGAATGTTTCTTAGCATTCTTTCCTCAGGAACTTCATGCTATCCTTTGTCATGTTGTTTTGCCAACTATCTATTTTTTTGGTTATTCTGATGGGTTTGTATCTCATAAATATCAATCAAAGAAGTTCGGTTTCATTTTTAAGACACAGCAGAGAATATCTTGGCTCTTTCGTTTCTTTGGTGGGTGACTCAGCATGGAAAGGATGAGAATTCAGACCCACTCCATGTTAACTCTCTCCTGAAATTAGGGGAGTATTTACAAGTGTAACTCCTTTTCCTATTACAATATTTTAACTTCTAAGGAACCAAAGAAATGTTCTGTTTCAGCGTTAGCCAAATCATGTTCTGAACATACCAACTGGTACACGCGGTCAAGTAAGTTTGAGAACATTGTGTTAAAGAAAGCTAGAGAAGTTTCTTTGCCGAGTGTCAGAGGCGGCAGACCAGTTACTTTCAGGTGGCAAACCTTTCCTGAATATTTATCTTTTTAACATGTCGTATTTCAGAAAAACATATATTACATGTAAATATAATATATACATATTATAATATACTAATAAATTTGTTTCTGTAATAAATATATTACTATATGATATGTATTTGTTATATTTATTTAATATATTTATTATATTTATATAAAACACATAATAAAATATTGTTATATATTTATATGCAAAATCATGCCAATATACCATATAATATATAAAGATATAAAAATACATGTTTAAGCAGCACATCTATGTATGGCAGTGAAGGAAATCTTCCCCTTAACAAAATTAATTCATTTAAGGTATTTTTTTGTTTTCCCATGTGTGTCAAATACACTAACAAGGATTAAGTAATGAACAGGCTAGGGATACTTGAATATGCCAAAAATTCTGAAGGTCAGATGTGAATGACAAGTTTAAGAAATATATCTTTACAAAGAGCTTCTGTTTATGGTTTTATCTTTCAGCCTTTTAAAGCTCAACAGTATGGGGGAGAGATTCTGAAGAGCGTGGGGATATAATCTCAGCAGAAAAGACTTGGAAAGTCAAGTGCCTGTGCCCCTCGTCATCTCTCCCTCTCCAACAGTCTGCCAGGCCTCTCTTCCTCCCCCGTCCCTCTGTGAATGGTGTGGAGGTAGAGGGGATGAATGAATGACTACCAACCACGACAAAGTATACCCCCTCCCCCATACACACATACTTGTTCACATCCCTATTTTCCTTATCTGTTATATTGAAGATCATTCAATATAAACTAGGAAAAACTATCTTGGGACAAAACTGTCCACTTGGAAACCTACTTGTGATCAGTTGGTTAATTTCATAGTTTTACATTTTTTAAACAAGGGAGTCCAGGCACATATAACTCATAATACATTCCAGTCGAGTTACATTTCAAGAAAGTAACAATCTTATTTCAGAAGTGTCTTTGGAGTGAAGCAGGTTCACTTTTCAGAAGAATAAAACTCTCCTGGGCATTTTTGAATGTTCCACTCAAGACCGAGATGAATCCAAAAGGGGCTTCACAAATGTGATTGTCTCAGCGTACAGGGCCGAATTCCTCTGAGCACTGAGAAGTGTATGTTAACATAAAATGTGAAAGATCTTTCTTTCCGTGCTATGCCCTTCTCCAAATCTCCAAAGCAGTTGTTTTGTAAAAGCCTAAGTGGAAACACATTTTGGTGCCATAATTTCAAACAAACCATCTCTTTTTGAACTCTGCAGCCTCTATGCATTAACACAATAGCATATCAAGTTCACAAAATTTCAGATAAACCACGTTCAAGCTATAAAACGACCAAAAAAGGCTTAATTTTTCCCACATCTCATTTCCTTTTCCCACACTACTTTAAGAAAGTCCAGCTTTAGAATCTCTCAGTGAGCAAAGTTGCTGTAGCTACATCTGTGGCTGGATGCTGGCTGGAGAGCCACTCACAGTCTAGTCTAAGTTACCTTTCCCAGACACTCTGACAGCCGAGGGGAGGTCATCGTGACCACATTTATCATTTTGCGAGGCACTAAGGAGGTAGCAGTGAGTAAGGGAGCACTCCAAGAAATAAAGGACTGGATTAAACAGGGGTGCGTTAGCCGTCATTCGTGTAAGAACTCTGTTTGGCCAACGTGTTTTTTGCAACTGTCTTCTGAGATACAAAGAAAACGGTAAAGATGTAAAAGCATCATGGTCTGAGCCCTGCACTTTGCCTAAGTAGGAGGCTCAAAGCAGTTCAACATAGCCACGTTGCTTTTTAAAGTCAATTTAAAATATTTAAGTTAAAATATACGAAGTTCGATGAAGTCCACTTACTGGAAATTCAAGATGATGACAGTAGTTTCGCAAAATATGACCATCTTTGTGTTGGAAATAACATCAGAATAGAATTATTTGAAAGAATGACCTGAATAAATAAAACAACTTGAAAATAGCCCCGAATCTTTGCAGAGGAGTGAGAGAACGCGGGGTGATGCCTCTTCACTCAGGTACCAAAGTGTTTTCTTATTACACCAACCCCTTATAACTATATGACAGAAGCTTAAAATTTAAGTTCATATAGGCATTCCTTAGAGCAAAAAGGTGCAAATATCTAGGAGGTAGAGGAAAAAATGATTTACTCTGTTTTTCTAGCATTGCTAGTTTCCAGGTATTCACCTTTTGATCCGGCTACAGGCAATGATTTTCTGAAGTGGTTTCTGATGGTGTCTGATATCATTTATAGTACTCTTGAACAATCTTGTAATGTGCTAAAGTACATCAAATTAAGTGAGTTAGTGGCCAAAAAAAGAGTCCAACAGGCCCATGGGTGTCATGAGTGTTTTGCTACTCGCTGCCTCTTGTATTAACTGCTCAGAGGGAAGGAATGAAGTTTTTGAGACTCGAGTGGTGGATTTGGCGGAGAGCTATAGCAGATCTAGGACAAATCTGAAAAGATTCAACAGTCTTAAACATGTGGAAGTTCGTAAGTCGGCAGATTATGACCTTTTTAGCCATTCATGCCTTCATTCAGTCACCAAATATCTGTTGAGGCACCACTCTCCGTCACGTACGACAAACTACGTTGTGTGGAACTCAGGATGTGAGAAACTGTGGTCCTGAGCTTAAGGAGTTTATGGTCAATGAGAGAAATGGCATATATAAATGAACTGCCTCAGGATAGGCTAATGTGTTGACTTGTGAAGGAATGTCATGTATGAGTTTGGAGGAGGGTGAGATTTCTTCCAGCTGATTTAATCAAGAAAATATTCATTTATAGATCCACTGATTTAATACATATGCTTAAGGATTGTTGTAAGCAAGATACAGATAAAGAGGCAGTTAAAATTCATTTATCTGAACAGTCAAATACATATTGAGGGTCTACCATAGGCCAAGTATTGTTCTAGACTCTAAGTGTTGTTTGAACAAGAGACAAAACCCTTTCCCTCCAGAGTTTACATCATAGCAGGGGAGACACTCACTAAATGAGTAGGCATATGATAATAGATAATTGGTGCTATGAAGAAAGTAAACTGGTTTAGCAGGGTACAGGACAAAAAGATGTGTCATTTTAGATAGGATGTCTAGGAAGACCCTGAAGAGAGAGGTCTAATGGATGAGAGAAACAGACCAGGAGAGAACCTTGGAAAAGAGCCTTTTGAGCAGAGGAAGTGGCAAGTATAAGCACCTGTGAGAGGGAGAAGCTTGGTGCTCTCGAGGAACAGACAGGTGGCCTGAGCAGCTGAAGCAGAGTGGCCAAGAGGGAGTGTAGTGGGGATGAAGTTGGGCATCAGCAAAGGCCAGACCGTTTGGGGCCTGTGAGCCCATATTAGTGCCATGGTTAGTCTGAGAACTGACAGTGAATTAGGAATAAAACTGAAACAATGAAGTCTCCCAAGAGCCAAGGGAGCAAAGTTCTTCAAGGTGGAAGTTGTGGCCAGTAGCATCAGATGTGGCTGAGAAGTCCAAGACTATGAGAACAGCAGATTCATCACTGGGTTTGGCAAGAGGGCCACTTTGATGTGTGTGGCTTCCATAGAGTGGTGGGGATGAAAGCCTTACATGGCAGCAACTGAGGGTGTTACTATCTTGGGGCTTATTTTTTCAAAGCCTTAGTGGCATGGATTACAGACAGAATGTGAAATGAAGAAAGGGAGAGTGCTGGCCAATTTGTCTCAATAGAGAATTTGTCTCTATTCTCAAATAGAGAAATGGGAGGCAACCAAGACTTGAGTGGACAGTCAAGAAGGATTTCAGGGAAGCTGTCATGTCATGAAAGATTTCACGTCTAAGCTGAAGCCTGAAGTCTCAGTATAGGTTAGCCAGTTGGGAGAGGGGGAAGGAAGAATCTACTAGGCATAGTGAACATAAGAAGCAAGCAACAGATTTTAGGAAGAGCAATGATTTGAACAAATTTGTATTTCAGAAACATTACTCTGGCCGACAATGAGGAGTGAACGAATCAGAGACTGAAAGCAAGAAGAGCAGGAGTCATGCTCCAGTCCAGGCAGTACCTGGTGGCAGCCTGTACTGGGAGAGAGGAGGTGGACAGGGATGATATTAATCCTTTACAATCAGTGTCTTAGGGCCACTGGCCAATCAAAATGAGCTCTGGCTGTAACACCTCTTGTAGCTGTGATGGTATGTACCAGCGGACATTTGTCTGCTTGTGTGCATGGCAAGGACTGGAGAGATCCAAGAGCAATTTAGAACTTAGTGTTGACAAGACTGGTTCATTGATTAGATGAAAGAAATGAGAGAGAGAGAGAGAGAAGGGCCAGGGTGCTTCTGTGGAGGGACGGTGACATTGTTTAATACGTAAGGAGCTCAGTAGGAGGAGTAGTTTGGTGAGTGAGTTTTGCATTCTGTTCTAGTCAAGCTGACATTCAGGGTGCTTCAAAGACAGGCAAGTGCGGACATCCACTGGGCCAGGGAGAAGACTGATTTGGATGTGGGGTATGGATTTGGGAGTCATTAACACAGAGAAATGGTAGTAGAAGCCAGAAGAGGGAATGAGCTCACAGGAGGAGAACCAAAGGAGTCCGAAGCGAGGGAGACCACAGATAGAGACACCTTGCAGTCCAGGCAGAGGAAGAAGAGACAAAAGCCAGGAGAATGCATGGTCACAGAAGCAAATGGAAGAGAGTGTGTCAGGAAGAAGGAAAGGGTCAAAGGAACCAAATGCTGCAAAGAGGTTTAGACAGAGAAGGAGGGAATATCAGACCGAGAAGGTGGAGTGACAGTGAGGTCATTGCTCAGCGCAGCAAGATCCCTGGCAGTGTAGTGGCGGGATGGGGAGATGGGGGGGGGGGAGGGGCTGAAATCACGTGGTGAGGAAGTGAAAAGGTGGGCGGGCAGGTAGCGGTGAGAACCCAGAGGTTGTGAAGGTAGAAGCCCTTTCCAGTTACGTTGGAGACAGAAAAACAAGTTGTATCTAGAAAGGAATGTGGAGCTGGGGAAAACCTGAACATGTTTAAATGCTTCCTGTTCTCCATCCTTTCAGAAAACAAATAATGAAGAGGCTGAAGACCCTGAGAAGCTGGGAGAGGACAGGATAGCCCTTGGACAGGAAAAGGACTGTCTCCTCCCTTGCAACTAAAGGGGAGAAGCCAAAGATGATCGCCAAGATAGATTTGACTGTTACATGGCAGAAACTGAGGGTGTTACTATCTTGGGGCTTATTTTTTCAAAGTCGTCTTGAAGAGAAGCTGAGTCCAGGTGGATGAATCAGCCTTTGGCCCCCATCCCTCCATTAGACTGCTCTTGTCAAGGTCACCATGACCTCCAATGTTGCTGAAGGTTAACTCTCAGCCCTCATCTTATTAGCAGCTTTGGACACAATTAATCATATCCCATTCCCTGAAACACTATCTTTCCTAGCTGTAGCAGGTATATTATGTGCGTTACTTTGAACATTCTGGGCCCTCATTCTTACTCTAGCCATGCTCTGGGGAAGAGTTATGTGAAGGTTTCAACCAGTCTCGTGCATGTGTGAGCTGACCATGTCTCGTGTCTCTTTCTTCCTGCCCCAGGGCTTCTCTGACACCCATGCAGTGGGACATCCCACAGAAAACAGGTGGAACTAACTCATGCGTGATCCAGAAGTATAGGGGAGTTAACATTCCTTGGAGCAATCTCTGACTAACCAAGGATAGGAGCCAAGGGGTAAATGCTTTTTCCATTCTTTCCTTAGCAGACAGTTTGGAGATGCATTTCGTAAGGCTTGTGTGAAGGTCCTACCCGAACTCTTCTGTTTTACTTTCCTGATCCTTTGGTCCTCCAGGAGGTTCACCTTCCAAAATAAACCACCTCTGCTAGGCCTTTTCTTCAGTTCCTTCTTTAAGGGAGTCCCAGCTAAGATTCCTGAGGTAAGGCAGAGGTAGAAACAAGCCTAAATGGATAAATGAGACAGATTCCTTTCTAGTTCTCTCCCTTCCCAACCAGAGCCTGGTCTAATTTTAAGCAATCTCTCCTGTGGCTCTGTGATATGCAGGCATCTTAATGTACCAGAGAGCCCTTCAGGATCTCCCTACATGACTTATATTGATAGTTAATGACCTGAGCTTCTTGATTCTTCCCCTTTTCCAGATTTCTATAAGCGCTTAACAAAGGCCGGGCCACTCCATAATCTGTATAATTATTATTCCTCCCATAACAATTGCCACAAATAATTTCTGCCTGTATCTACATCCAGGAGGTTATCAGCACCCACTTAACCACAAGCAATGGGATTCTTATTCTGAAATGGCTAGTGAGTGATCCAGCCACAAACTCCTACTCTGAGAATCTGCTTCCTAGGGTCACTCTGGATAACATGAGTCTGTCCTGTTTCCTCAAAAGACACACCTGAAACAAAGGTCTAATACAGGTGGCCTATTTTGAAATGTGATATCTAGGACAGTAAATCAGGAGATCTGGAGGAAAAACCATTATGGGTATCTTAATCCAGCAGGACCTTCATAAAAACCTTATGGAATGTGTCTCCAAACTGTTCATTCAGGGAAAGCATTTCACCACTCCAGGCTAGAAGGATGATAAGAGATATTTCATGGAAATAGGCTCCTTGGCAATCACGGGAGTGTGGAGTGGCAGAGGCCAAGTGACAGCTCTTGATCCTTAGCAACAAGACACATGCGATTCCTAACATGAGCTTTGAGGCTGGAGTAGAAGCTGGATGTCTTGACCTTAGAGGGACCTGTGGCTATGGCTCATAAGAGAGTGAGCTAAGTGAAGAGCCCACTGCCAGTTACCCGGCTGATGTAATGATAATTAAAAATAGGAGCTGGTAAGCAGAAAACTGATGTCAGCTCTGGATTAGAAAATCGTGGTGCTTCACCCAATTTCCAGATCCAAGTCAGTTTGCAGACCCAGCGTCTGCTGATTGAAAGGAGGTTGATTCCTCTAGCAATGTGGTTCTCAGCTGGGGACATTTTTGCACCCAAGGATATTTTGTGTTGTCAGAACTAGGGTTTGGGGTAGTGGGATGTCACTGACATCCAGTGGGTAGAACAGGGAAGCTGCTAAACATTCTATAACGCACAGGACAGCCCCCCACAAGAGAGAATAATCTAATCCCAAATGTCAACTGTGTCACAATTGAGAAAAACTGTTCTAGAAGAAGGTCCTTGCAATGTTACTATAATATATATACATACATACTGTGTGTGTGTGTGTGTGTGTGTGTAGCATATGGTGTCTAGAAGACATAAATATATCATATAAACACATAGCCCAGATGTCCATGACATTCACCTCTGTTGCACCAATACCTCCCCTTCAACTCACACCTATGATATCATGGGACAGAGGTAAGGAAGATACAATCTACTTTCAGGAAAATAATGCAGGCTTAGTTCACAGATGGGTTTGCACTGTGTGTTGGTGTTAGCCCAAAGTCATTGGAGAAGGGAACTTCTTGCACTAGGTATAGCTGTGAGCAGTATACCTGATTGTTCATTTTGTATGGAGGCAGAATTGCCGTGAGAGGTATGGATAGACACACACTTTTGGGCAGAAACAAATAGCTTCATTATTTGTCAGGAGCCTAGAATGAGTAAAACTAGAAGATAGGAGACCCAAAATTCTGGAAGGGGCATAGGGATGGACCTTGGGAAATGGACACAAAGCATCCTGTGTCTCACAAGGATGTCTACCAGCATGAAACCATGGCAGAGGAAAGAGCTGACAGCTGGGCAGACAAAAAGTTGGTCCTGTGCCTACCAGGCAGCTTCTTTCCTTGGCCACCTACTGCTGGGTCAGGTCAGTGAAATGGGAACAGGTGTGTGTGGGAGAACACAGTGGCAAGAATGGATCGTAAGCCTGGGATGGGTAGCTTGGACTTCCTCCCACCGAGTCTACCTCGCTATGGTCATTTAAACTTGATACCACCCATCTCTCTCCACTTACATGGAAGCTTCAGGAGTGCAGGTATTTTGTCTTTTGTTCACCACCCACCATCTCGATCGATGCCTCACATAGACTATGGTTTCAGTAAATATTTGTTAAATGAATGATATGATTCCCTTATGTAGCTGTTGATACCAAGAGGACAGCCTGGGTGGGAGAAACAGCTTACGCAGAGACCAGAAGGCAAGAATTTTCAGGCTTTGTTTAAGGAGTAATGACTGTTTTGTGTGGAATAATTTGAACTGCAGAACTACCTTTTCTGCAGAACATTTGGTCAATTTCATTTTATGACAGCTTATAATCTGAATGTTTTCAAAGGAATGAAGGTAGAATTAAGTCTGTGGGAATTCCATCTTGGCACCTACCAAAACTTTGTCCACTTCAAACAGGCTTCCAGAATCTCTTCTACCATTTTCTGACTGGAAATACGATGTCATTAGATGACTAAATTGCACAACGTATGCTGCTACAAAGGGAAACATATCCTCTTCCTGTTTCACCCAGATTGGTTAATATCAATTCTCCAAACATGCTAATTATTCACTTCTCTGTATTGCCTGGTGCTAACAATTCCTTAAGATACTAACTCTAGAACTTTAATAAGGATAATGAAAACAATTTTTTAGGGTTAAAAAATTAAAAACAGAAGACAAAACCCAAGCTTCTATAACTTCCTAACTATTTTCTGGAATCCACAAGTAGATGATAGATGTGATAAGCCATAGCAAATTCTTTCATGACAGTGTCTGTCAAATGTTCTATGGACTTGGAACAAATCTGTCTTCTATTTATTTTTACTCAGTGACTCTCAGCTGCAGCATTGTTCAGACACATGAGGTCAGCTTGCATACCTTGCAGAGCTACATTTCTGCCAAAAATTTAGCGCACTGGCTTAAGAGCCATCATCTGGTAAGAGGCAGATTCTGTGTCCTGCTAGGTTGGGGGTGTTTCTTGAGTTTGAGAGCTTGTTGGTCATCTTGGAGGATGACATGTTTCCTGACCTCCCATAGTGATGCCTCTGATGGAGGCTGGGCTTCCAAACTGTCTTCCAAACTCCCTCTCCCTTCCTGACATTTCTGTTTAACTCATTTAGTCAGTTAATCTGTGGGGCTCCTGGGAAGACTCACCACATCTCCTTTCCATTCACCTTCTTGCAAGGCAGGAAGCACAAATGAATGTGGACTAGAGTTTATTAATCCTGGGGTTACTTCTTGAGGTAACTCTAGTACTTTCCAGTAGAAGAAAATAAGTGAAAGCTTCTGAGGCCTTTGGCAGCCTGGTTGAGTCAGAGGTTGTGGCAAAATAGGACAGAACAAGGGTGATAAGTGACACTTAACATTTCTCCAGTAGGAAGAAGCACATCTCATCATTTTTATGGCATTGAATGGAAATTCTTGCCGCAGTAGCATATCTGTATATACCACACAAATTTTTATGCACACTTACTTAAAAAGGAAAATTCTTGTCACTTTAATGTGCTTATTGGTTGGTATGGTTCTCTTTACTTTGGCTAAAGCCCTAAAGAACAAAGGATCTTTCTTCCACAGAAAGGAACCATCAATGGATCGTTCAGTATGGAATAATAATTTCTGTAGCTGGAGCACTTCTGTGTATTTTTGCTTGGTTATTTAAGCTACTTTAGAAATATAAAAATAATTTTTAAAGGCAAATTGTCCACTGTTGTTGCAAAGAAGCCATTCTTGCTTCCTGTCTAAGCATTCTGAACAGTCAGCTCCAAGGAGATCTCCTAACATTTAGATCAATCTGATTTAGTTTATAGGGTTGGTTTGACTAGGAGACGAATACCTAACTTCTTCTGCTATCCCATTCTTGTACCTCCCAGACTAGGTGCATTTCTGTAAAACAATGAATATCTGCATAGAGCATTGTTTGTCAGTCAACTGCACAAACTGAAAAGTATTATTGGTTACTCACTTGCTTACTGTTAGCTGGCTCTGTTGTTAGTCATGGAGAGTACACACACACACACACATACACGTGCGCGCACGTGCACGCACACCCTTTTGTCCATTCTAAAGCTTTAATGCTAGATGTGAATTCTGGGATTATGTAGTCCAATTCATTTATTTCACAAGTGGGGAAATTAATTCCAACAGGATTTAAATGATTTGCCCAATGCTACAGAGCTAATTGGTCAGAAGGTCAGAATTAGGACCCCGGCTTCTTGACTCTGTTCCAGTGCTTTCTTTCTCCTTGCTGCTCCTTGAAGACTGTATGTCTTCAATCCATGGGCATTGAAAATGGGAACCATGGCTTCAGATGACTTAATTCTTTGATTAGACTTCTATCATGAGGCTATGAGGTCAATAAAGATACAAAGATACAATCACAATTGCCTCTTCTTTCTCATCTCTGCTTTTGGACCTATCAAAAACACTAATAATTCTGAATGTAGCCACACTTGATTTTCATCACTCAGAGTGTTGACAGGTATTTAGAGGCTTGTAAATTTGGGGGGTGGATGGGCAGGAGGCAATCCTTAGAGCTTAAGTGTAATCTAGGTGCAGAGACAGAGAGAATATTAAGGTCGGTACCAACGAGCTAAGGGAGAGTACTTGGGTGTACAGATATTACCATCTTTGAGCGATCATCAGATTGGAGTTACTTATCAAAAGTAGAAAAAAGGGGCCATTTTAGTTCAAGGAATATTCTACTCTTAAACTTCAAGTAATAAAATGTATGATGATTGTGAATTTAAAGATTTTGGTGGCCATATTCTCAGAGTGTGTTAGTTTTGTTTGGACCAGGCTATCTTTGTGATTGCTGGGAACTTTCCAGAAAATGTAGTATTTAGGAATTTCAGAAGGTCTTATCTATATTCTCATGAAAGAGCAGATTATGGTTATTTCTTTAGGCATGTATGTTACATCCTTCTAAAAATAAACTACAGAATTTCCTGTTATGTAAAACATATATATTCAAAAGGGAGAAAAATCCTGTCTCCAGCTAATGTTTTTCTTCTCATTCTTACATATTTTTTTCTAGGCATTCACTCCTTTACTTATATACTAATTAATTCCCAAAAAAGACAACTTACCATAAAACTATGCTCTTCTTTAGAAATAATTAAATCTCTATTTTATGAAAAACAGAACTTGTATAATCACACAGAATATATAATAAGAAGGACTGATGAGTTAGGTTTTGGAACGAGTCTTAAGGATAGTTGTATCAGAACATCTAAAACACATTTCAGCATAAGACTCTTAATTCTCATTTTGCAAATGGAGAGGCAGTCCACATGTCATTAATTTTTCTGAAAAGTATTTCTTGCCCTAATATTTATTTCTATACCTATCGACTTTTTCCCACATGTCAAAGCAGCTGACTTTGTTCATAGTGTGGGGCCTGAGAATCTGCCTTTTAAAAGAGCACTGTGGATGTTTCCAAAGCAGGGTGAAGATAGAGAGGCACTACCTAAGGGAAATATTTTAACTGTTCTCCTCAAATATAAGTAAAATAAAAACAAAAATTGGCAATGTCACTGAGTTTTTAATGATTTTCCTATTAAAAGGAGAAAAGGACTATAATCAAGCATAGGAAAAGTATCCGTAATAGCAGTTTATATAGGGACAAAAGAGCAAGTTGAAAATCAACATTTCAGATCTTCTGTCTACATACAGCCAAAATGCCAGTCTGTTTTACTGACGTATTCGATGATTTGGCTTTTTCCTACAACATTTACTGAATTTGCAAACTAGACACAGATTTATATATATGGTGGGAAAGCTCTCTTCCTGGACTGGGCACTGTTGGATTAGATGAGTCTGCTGGTATACCAGAAGGTTACCTTATCTGGAGAGGTTGCTTGAATTGGTCCTTCGAGATCCTGATACATCATTTATACGTACGAGTTTTACTTATATGAACATCAAATTCAGACTTCCTTGCAATTTTGGAGAATTGCTTTAAAACACATTCAACATTTGCTACTTGGTAAGATTTTTCCAGAGTAGGTCTTAAAATCCTTCAGAACAAGGATGATGATGGTATGTGTCCACTCGTGGTGCCTTGCCCTTAGGTCATCAGGGCAACTCTCTGACTGTAGCCTCAGGGTCCAGACCCAAAGCAGTGCTGGTAATAGTAGGGGAGAGGAAGTGTTTTCAGTCCTGGGTTTCTCATACACTTCCTCCTGCTTCTTAGACTCAGATCATAGCCCTTCCCATCCCAAAGGGGACTTGGTAAACTACTCCCATTCATTTCACATATGATGTGGAAATCCAGAGAACATGAGTCCTGGGATTTATTTTCAGACATCCTTGCTTGTAACCTTGACTACTAAGGTTACTGTTTTCTGTCCCCAGAGAGGCCAGTTACAAAGCATGGAATATTAACACAACAATGACCATGATGGTGAGGGCCACGTCAGCAACAGTAAGGACATAGAAATAACTTACATGTTTACAATATGTCTGACGCTCAGCACATATGTATACTACCTTGTTTAATTCTTAAAACAGCCACATTATTAGTATCTCCCTTTTACAGATGATGACAATGAAGCATAGGCAGATTAAGAAACTTGCCCACTGTTAAGTAGTGAGAAGCAGAGTTGGGGTTTGAACCGAGAGAAGGTTGCTCCAGCGTCCACACTGGGACCCTCTTCCCCGTGCTGCCATCAACTAATCTTAAACTGGGTAACAATAAATAGACCTCACATTTCTGTAGCTAGATGCATTAATTTTATATGATCCTCACAAGAGCTATGAAATGGCTATAATTATCCCATTTTAAAGTGATAATACTACGAAATACCTTACTTATTTCAAGAAACCCTGTGGTGAGCAAATGCATAAATATTTAATTTCTTATATTGATATTCTTTCTACATCTACGGAAATTTTTCTTTTCAGTCCTGAGACGTTAATAGAGACAAAGATTTTTCAATTTGCCTCTTTGATTTTGTTTGATGATAGCTTTAAAATTATTTTTTAAAAGCCCTCGAAGGTAATCCAGTAGAAAGAGTAAGCTTACTTGCTCAGGAAAACGAAATGCCATTCAGTTCCCTCAAAGAAATTTGGGACAGATGTGTCTTTTCTTCATCTTCTTCAATGAATCCAGAAGACGAAAAATGTATTTTATTTCTTGTGAAATGTGTTTTCCTGTTCATCTCTGTATGTGGGACTGTCAAAGTTTGTAAGTTTGGCAGGGTTCTAATGTGGCCATTCTGTTCTCTTTTAGAAACTTATTAAATCTATATTTTTTATGAAAACCAGAACATGGCAGAAGATTTTTTTCATCTTTTGACATTTACTTGTTGGTTAGTGTTTTTAAGTCATGCTAGATCTCAAACCAGAATGACAAAACATCCAAGACTTAAGTGTTTCCAAAGGCTTGTTTGAAAAGGGGGGGCCTGGTGAATGATGAGGCCCAGAACTTCTGTGCAATGTTTCATTTGAGAATCAGCAATGATGTGAGAACCCTTAACTAACTCCTTTAGGTGGATGGAGGTTTTTCAGAAGGAGAAAGCGAAAGGATTGCCTTTTTTTCAGGGTTTCTTCTGCAGCAATGCTGTTGAATGACAATGTGTAAGTATCATGGGGTTTCTAGAAGTCTGGGTTTGGTCCATTCACGCTCCAGTTTTAATATCCCAGCTTTGCCTGATACACTAGATATTTATAAAGAACTTCAGAGCTGACATTAGTTGTGTCCTAGTGCATTGGAGAAGCTACTCTGTTCTCTTCTGGATTATTATACTGGATGATTGGGTTTAACCATCTCTAAGAGGGTTTGTTGAGGTTTCAGTTTCATTCCCCTGTGATCACTGATGCTGTTTTTTTGTTTTGTTTTGTTCTGTTTCCATTTGCTAAGAAGCCTTTTTGCATTAGAGGAAATGGCTAATTGTGTAATTTCTATTTTGGGCTCATTTTACCTTCCTTCTTATTAGAAATCTACCTTTAAATAAAGTGAATCAAGAATCATAATTATTTACACAAGATATGTTAACCAAATCATGACAATGAGTGGTAGAAGAGATTTAATATGTATTCCATACCTTCACATGAAATTCAGCTTTAGTTATGGTTCCCATCTTGTCGTTCACCTCTTAAACCCACGAGGCTGACAGGGCACAGTTCCGAGGAAAGCATAAAAAGAGAGAAAGAATTCTCCATAGATGTGCACAAACATTCATATGATGGGGGTGTGGGGGGGAGGAGTTCTATAAGCTCTTTCTCTATATTCCCTACACTTTAATAGGCTGAATTTTCTCGTGCTCCATTATTTTCCTGTTGGGTGCAGAAGAAAATAACTATTCTACAGCTAGCTCACAAAAGAGTGTCCAACAACTACAGTTACACAGAATGCTTTTACACAAATTTTTCCAGAACCCATAACTTGAATGAAAAGCTCTTTTTTCCTTTGCTCCACTGTGATGAGAACAGTTTGTTTGACTCATACCAAACCAAATCAAGCATTTCTGTGGGCACAAAGAGGAATGTGGAGCAAAGAAAGATTTTCTTCCTCGAAAAAGAATATGTGCATGGAAAACAAAATTGCTTCAAATTTCACAACATCCTTACCATTAAACACTGAAGGCAGATTCGGGTCAGTCCAATTTCCTTTGCAGATATTTGACTTTAAAAATCACATATTCAACTTTTAAAAATGGATTTGTGAGAAATGATATATAAAAAAATCCCATGATATATAAGTCATGATGAGTTTCAGCTTATGTTTAATCTCTGCCTCTTCATCTTTAAGAGATGCAAATTGCCTTCAGGCAGTAGTGGAGATGTCCTGCCCTATTTCCTCCAAATCAGCCCCTAAAGACGTTTACATTAGAAACTCGGACTGACCCTGAAATAAATGAGTTTCTTCAAAAGGCTGGCTGCCCCCTCTCTAGGAAATTAAAAGTCATTGGGGAGAATTTTATTTTAAAAAAGCAATAACAGATAAGTACACAGTTCACGGTCTCTCAGCCCAACCCTATTAGTACATTTTAGAATCTCAAATTACTGATCCTGTTAACTGTGTGGCTAATCTGCAGAGGGAGAGCAAAACTTTTTCTAAAGGATCCAAGTATCATAGTCTCCCAGTTGTTCCCAGATCTCAGATTTGTGGCTGTACTGATTCAAAGAATGCCATGTATTTGCTTTTCTCTTCAAGAATGTAACATTACAGGGCGCCTGGGTGGCTCAGTGGGTTAAGCCACTGCCTTCGGCTCAGGTCATGATCTCAGGGTCCTGGGATCGAGTCCCGCATTGGGCTCTCTGCTCGGCGGGGAGCCTGCTTCCTCCTCTCTCTCTCTGCCTACTTGTAATCTCTCTCTGTCAAATAAATAAATAAAATCTTTAAAAAAAAAGATTAAAAAAAATAAGAATGTAACATTACAAATGCACTTTAGATTTTATTAGATTTGAAACTACACTAATGTCCCGCATGCAGTGGAGAGCTAGCTATAGATCTGGGCATTAGAGTTTGAAGAGATTCTCTGTTCCCTGTTCCTTAAAGCAAGAAAAGAACATCATCCTACCAACCTCTTCACAAGGCTGCTACAGGCACTAAAATTATGGAAAACCAGGTAACTAAGATGTAGACCCAATCTCTGATGGTTGCTGCCCTGCTCAACCTTGCAGCAAAACTTGGGACATAGGAGGGCAGGTGTCCCCATTATTATTCTTATAATATAGGAATAGGTATAGATGAGGAAACCAATGTTGAGCAAGGAGGAATGATTTACCCAACATCGCAGAGTCAGCAAGTATGAGAACCGAGATGCAAGCTCAATGCTTTTGACTCTCGTCTCCATGTTCTTTAATAAGGGGCCATGAAATTCCTTTATAAACCATAAAGTGCCTTACAAATGTGAGGTATGGAATTATCAGACCCCTTAAACCTTACTCCTGACCTTCTGAGGCCAAAGCCAGGGAAAAATGGGAAGGTACTGGAAAGCTAAGCCACTGGACGTTTCATAAAACAGTTCGGGAGAGAGGCCACACGGAATCATGTGAGTCTTGTTTCAAAGGGGGCTTCTGGAGGAACCCAAACAAGGCACATCTTGCTGAGGAAGATTGTTGCCATCTTGGGGACGAGCCACAGCTTGTAGGAGCAGGGCCAGTGACCAAGGAAGCTAAGGAAAGGGCCGGGAAGATGGAAAGTGTCTACACCCAGAAGTTTCACCACAGCTAAGAAATTCACCAGAAACAGTAGGTCAGAGCCTGCCGATTGACAGCAGACTGGACTGGATCCAGACATTGAAAACAGAAAGCAGTTGAGGAACCATGATCTAGAAAGGGTCAGGGGCCACATGCAAGACAGGATAAAGAGGGAAAAGAGGCATCAGCCCCTAACAAGAAGGAACTAAAGCCCTGAGGGGAAGGGCTGGGGTACCCAGGGGCTGTTTATACCTTTCTTAATAGAAAAGTTTGATTCCCGAAGATAGCTGGAGTCTACAAGGAAATGTTGCTGGCCATGGTGGCTGATGTCAGAAGGAGTATTGAAGCAGAGAGGAATTCAGTGCTAAATAGAGCCAAACATGACCTTGGGCAGGATTTAATCCACCCTCTCATTGTATAGATGAGGGACTGAGGATCAGAAAGGAGCATGTTTTTACCCCAGTTGGGTCAAACAGCACTTAGAACCAAGACTATAATCTGTTACTGGTGTGGTTTTTTTGTTTTTTGTTTTTTTGTTTTACCACTCCATGCTGTTGTAGCAAATGATCAAGCCAGAATTTTGCTTCTTAGTCTTAATAGTTATTTTGGAAAAGAGTGCCTACTCCTCCAGAAATGGAAAAATTCAAATTAAGTCTCAATTTCCTCCTAAGTTCTGGCACCCACGTGGAAGGGCAGACTACAAGGTCTAAAGTCTACCTATTTTAGGAGACATGTATAATAAGCCTCTGTCACCTAATGGGAATGCTGCTGGGAGTTTTAATTACTATTCATTAAGGGCACAGATGTGCTCTGTTAAATGAAATGCTCTAAACGAATTTCATGATAGTTTTACCGGGATATAAAGAACTGACAAACTCTGAAGAACCCCACTAGTTTGGTCAATCCTGGTGTTGTACCATTATTATTATTAACAATATCATCTTACATATAACATCAAGTATTATATATGACATAAAATATTGTGTGATATCACTATATAGTATTAATAAATAATAGTAAATAGTGTATTGTATTGTCTGATGTCTGTTTAAATCCAAGTAAAAAATATTTACTGTTGAATAAAAAAAATCTTTCTTCCTGATGAGGTCTCTCTCTTTTTTTTTTAATATTGAAGAACTTTCTTTTTTTTTTTTTTTTTAAGAGTTTTATGTGTTTATTTGACAGATAGAGACACAGCGAGAGAGGGAACACAGCAGGGGGAGTGGGAGAGGGAGAAGCAGGCTCTCCACTGAGCAAGGAACCTGATGTGAGACTTAACCCCAGGACCCCAGGATCCTGACCTGAGCTAAAAGCAGATGCGTAACGACTGAGCCACCCGGGCACCCCTTCCTGATGAGTTCTAAGATTGATTTCAAACACGAAGCTCGAGCAGCATTGTGCCTTCAGAGAACTTCAGAGGTAACGATGTAATAGTCTAACCGGTTTCCTTCCTTCTTATAAATGGCACTAAATATTTAGGGAAGCGTTGCACCTCTGAAGTACCTTACTCTGATAAGCTCAACGCCTCTCCTACATGCTCTTTTCAAATATCAAAACCCAGCTCTAGAGAAACAATGATGGTCTTAGTGGAGCTAACTTAAAGTGACTAATAAGGATATGTATATATACACGCATACACATACACTCAAACCTGACAGAATTCTTTGAAATCTCTATTTATTTAAAGATTTTTTAATTTAAAGATTTTATTTATTTATTTGAGAGAGGAAGTGAGAAACAGGGCATGAGCAGAGGGGGAGGGAGAACCAGAAGCTCCACTGAACCGGGAGCCCAGTAGGGGGCTCAATCCCAGCATCCTGGGATGACCTGGACTGAAGGCAGATGCTTAAGGAACTGAGCCACCCAGCTGGCCCTCTTTGAAATATTTAATACACTCTTTAATAATATCGCATGTGCCTCTCTCTTTAGGAGACTATGTAGTTATAAATAGGATAAGCAAGGAAATACTGGATTCCTGGAAACAGAAGACTCATTTATCACCAAACATTAAATATTGAAAGTGGACAGGACTATATCATTCAGTTCAATGTCCTCTGACTAAGAAGACTCAGGCCAAAAGGAAAAGACTTGCCAAAGACCACCCAGCTCATCAGTGGGGAGTCTCAGTCTCACATCGTTCCTTTCCCCAAGACCAGCAGGATGGCTTCTTTGTCCTGAGGAGGAGTAGGCCCTTGTTCCTTTCTGGCCATTCTCTCTTCTAGGCTAAACAAAACAATTTCCCCTTACACGGAAGCCTTCCGAGGGAAAGGCCTGCGCTTTGAGAAGAGGTGCAAGTTCTCCCATCCTTGCTGATACCAGTCTGTAGAGATATTCGGGATCAAAAAGCAACTGCCATATGGAATGCTGAAACATTCGTAAACGTGTTACGATGAAATGCAAATGAAAGCATATTGCAAACCGCCCTTTACCCTTGTCATGAGCTCCACTGGAAGGCTCTGAATGTCAAGTTGCATCTTTTCAACCCCAGGAGGACGGTGCTGACTCCATGTCCAGGAAACTGTTCATCATTTTCTCGTCCTCATTCTCAGAGGATTTTCTAGGTGCAGACAGGCAGATCAAAAGGCCCTGTGGGCTGATCTGGACTATTCAGCAAAATGATATGATGGATGAACATCTTTCTCTTTCCACTGGAGTGTTTGGCAATGGAGGTGACCTTCAACACATAGAGGATGCAGCCCTTCCAACCAGAATGCCATGATTTCAGGGCCATAGGAAAACCCCTCCTGTACCTTTATAGCCCTCCTATGCCCTCAAACCTCTTGATTGGCCTCTAAAAGGACACTGTTCATATCCCTTTCGTGCCAGTTTTAGATCCCTAGTAATGCAAAAGTACCCCCGGTGAGAATAACCTAAGGTATTATTGGTCAGTTTCCCCCTTAAGCTCAGTAAAGTCTTAGAGCATGAGTTTTGAAAAGGAAGGAAAAAGCACACACCAGAGGACCCTGAGTTCCTCCAGCAGGTAAGTAGAAATGAATGCCATTCAAGGAGGAGCTGACCAGGGAGAGGCAGTGCTGGGTTGACTGATGAAAGCTGTACTTTGGAGATTTTATCTCATGCCATGAGCTGCTCTCGGAGCTTAATTCATACAATCCTCCATCTTATGAGGTAGATACCGTTAAAATCATCCCCACTGGAGATGAGGACGTGGGCGCAGGGAGGTGAAGCAAAATGCTCAAGGTTACAAAGCTCATAACCAACAGATTTCAAATCAGTCATCTGGCTCCAGAGTCCGGGCCCTGACTACTCCATCTGCATTACTCTTTTGTCGTCGTGATGACCTGATTGATTATCTGGTTTTTCCTCACCGTTGAAGTAGCTCAAATGAGACTCCTCCCTGCCTCCCATCTGGATGACGTGATGAGTTTGGGACTTAAAGTCCCAAAGCTACGCTGTCTGGATGATCCCTACAGAACACTGTTTGCCCTCGATTTGGGGAACCTTCGAGCACTGAGGTTTCGGCAGCCCTCTGTAAATGAATTTCCCAACAAAAAGCAGAAAAGGAGGTGAAAGAAAGGCCAGGTGCCGGGCCGAAATGGAGGGCTTCCTATTTATAAGAGCTGCTGGGGAAGGCTGGACCATTTCTGCAGATATGTACTCAGCCCCAGAATCGTAACAAGGGCTTGTCTCTGTGGACGAGTAGGCACCACCCTGGTTCCGAGGCTCGATGAGGGGAATGAGGTAATGGCTTTTAGGTCTGAAGCACATTAATAATACAGCCTCTAGGATAGACAGCGTCACCATCCCGGCGTCCTTCTTCATATACAAATAGAAGACTGGGGTTTCTGAGCCATCCAAGGTAGCACTTTCCACAAATATCAAGCATAAATAATTTAAGAGGCAATGTTTAAAACCAGGAAAGACAAAATCCCGGGTGAATCTGCTGTTTACCTCTCTCTCGGCGTCTCTGCCCCTCTTGTACACCACGGGCTGTGTGAGACCTTTGAATCGCTGTCATTCTGACATCTCACTTAAATTCTTTCAGAGGCTCGAATGCTTTTTGTCACTGTTTTGAAGAGGGTCAAATAATAGAATAATGGATCTCGAAATTTTATCTTAAATTAACTACTTTGACAAAAAGAGGAAAACTGAAATGTCAGTGAATTAGGTAGAGAAGTTACCACTCTCTTCTACAGAATTGACTTGTTGCCCAGTGGGAGACCCACCGAAAGAGAGGAAGGTCCAGTACAACCTAGAGAATTAATTAACTGTCACATGGGTCACTTATTTTTACAAGGGTGATATGAAACCTCTGTGATACAACCTCATACACAAAACTATTTTACGTTTAGATGTAATACATAAAACTCAGGGACTTTTCAATTTCCCTAACAACGTCAAGTTTGGAATTAGTGATAACCTTCCTTTGCCCCAGGGGTCACTGAGATATAGCCTTAGTGACTCAAGTTAGACGGATGAGCTCTGCTTTCCCATTCATCAGTTCCTCTGGTTAGATGGGCCTACTAGCAGTGAGGACCAGTCCCTGTCGACCCTTTAAACCCAACACGTTGTACATAGCATATATAATTAATTGACTGTTCCGTGTTTAAAAGAAGAAGGCTGATGATGTGTAAATTATGCCATACCTGCTAAATTACCTTTGGTCACCAAGACTTTTCTGCATGACATATTATGTCCAACAAAATCATGTTTCATTAGTACCAACCAAGCATGGAAATCTCCAACTGTAAATGCCAGTGTCAGATGAGAGGGACCAAAATGAACGAAGTTAACAAGTCTGGTCATCTTACATCCGATGCGAGCACGCCTGGGAATCTCGGCAGAGCCATGAAGGACGAGATGATAACAGAACTATGGTCATGTCATGAAACGTAGCAGATGTACCCCTTTGCCAAGTAGAAAAAGAACACAGAAAGGAAGCAACACGGGACAGCATAGGACGAAGGGGAAGACAAGCCGGCAGAGAGAGAAGATTTTTTTGTTTTGTTTTGTTTTGTTTTGGGTTTTTGTTTTTTTAATTCCACAATATCAAGAGAAAGCAAACCAGACTGTCAAAGCAAAATCTGATGCCGCCGAGCACCGCGCTTGGCAGGCCTGGCGGCCGGGTCACGCTGTTTTGTTTGGGCCGCCGTGCGTTCTACGGTGGGTCACAGAGCGGTCAGCTGCTCATCTCTGCTGTTGTTCCAAGTGGCCCACCCCAGCCACAATGGGAAGAAGGGAATGATTTCTTTAAGGAATTGGGCTATTTATAAAATAAATATAAAATCTCCTATCTATTATGCACAAATGATAGTGCAGGAGAGCTCCAGCGGCTGTCTATTTGCTGAACATCAGCCTCCCGTGCGGAGAAATTGCCCCGTACTGGGGAGAAACACAATACGGTTCACCAGAGACTTGGCTGCAAGGTAGAGCTGCTTGTCTGTGGGCAAGTAATGACTTGCGTTTTCAGCTGCTTCTTGGTAAGAGCTTTAGTAATTGGAATCAGTTATTCAAAACATCGCTAAATGTGATTTAAATGGCAAGGATTTAATAACAGAAAAAGAAGCCATTAAGGGGGTTCAAGCAGGGGAGAAGGGAATTCCGTTTTTTAGAGCAGAGGGAGAAAAATAAAGCAATTACTTGATCTAAAGGCCAGAAACAGGACTCCTGCTGTCAGGGAGAAATCAAATCTGTCAGCAATTAGTGGGATCTTAGGAGGTAAAGAACTCTCCAGTGTTGAGCAGTGAATAAGGGGTTAGCAATTATATGAACTGATAAAAGTGTTCTGGTTTCCAAACAGCAGGTTAACAAGCCTTACTTTTTTCATAACTTGATGCAGATGTGATGAGTCACACTTTATGATATTTTTCAGGGGTCCGCCAGGAAAGTTCCTTAATAAGCACATTGTGCGGCTTCTTTCCGTCTCAAACGGGATTTGTGCTACCTGGCCCCAAACGACAGGCTGGAAGGCATTTTGATAGCAAGGCTCTTCTTTAATTAGTAACTGGAATAATAATTTCCACAAACATGCAGTTTAAAAAAATCAAGCAGGAAACCCACGTCCCTGCCCTACTCTTCCCGCGGGGTTGGTGTTTACTCATGTTTTCCGCGCAAAAAGAACAGCATCACACGATGTAAAGCAGGGCAGTGTTTCATCAAGAAATAAGTTAACTTTACTATGATACGCTCCTTATTATTTTGTTGTGTTGGGGAAAAACTATCTGTTACTCGTATTTATACACAGATGTGGCCCACAAATGACTCTTACGCGAGCTTTTTTAAAAATCGCTGTGTATTGATGTATGTGGTTGTGAAACGGTATGGTATGTGAAGTCATACCAGAAGGAAAAATCAATTGGTCTGTCACAAAAACAGTTACAGGGTTTTTAATTCCAAGATCTAGTCTCTCTGCTGAGATAGCACTCAGATGTCAATTAAAAAAAAAAAAAAGTATATTTGAAATCAGGTCATTTGAAAAAGAAATCTCTTTGACCCACTACGATGGTCACCTGTTTATGTTTTCACTGACATGTATTCTGTTTTAAAGACATAAGGGAGCACAACTAGCCACAATTCTGCCAAGCAAGATCTCTCCTTATGCACACGCTTCTGACAAAAGAAAAAACAAGGATTTTTCTTCTTCTTTTTTTCCCATAAGAAATTCAGTCTTAAGATATCTGGACATCGAGGACCTTCTTGCTTCTGCTCCAAGCACTGTATAAACTAATTGTTAAACAAATTTTAATATCAATTGATGGATCTCAAGGGGATTTCTGTTTTGAGCAAAACTCCTCTGACCAGAAAGATCTTATCCCTCCTTTTTGGCATAATCATCATCCTGGGTCTGCAGAGCTCCCACTGCCAAATAGCTAAGTGCCCTTAAAGGCCAATGATCATGGAACATCTGTGAAACCCAAAGTGACTCAGAAACGTAAGCCTGCCCGAGTGTAGCCTTAAAGGGAAGCCTTCAGTCTGGCTCTAAAATCAATGTAAGTTTTCTAATTTGTCTCTTTTGCAACACAGCTTTTGGGTCTATATTATTATTATATATTCTATATATTATTTTACTTTAGCATATCTTGTTCCATTTTCATAAAAATTATATTATTTTTATAGGGGAAGGGAAGGAAAAATAAAATAAGACGAAAACAGAGAGGGAGGCAAACCATAGGACTCTTAAGTATAGGGAACAAACTGAGGGCTGCTGGAGGGGACCTGGGGGATGGGGTAACTGGGTAATGGGCATTAGGGAAGGCACGTGATCTAATGAGCACTGGGTATTGATTGCAAAGGATGAATCACCGAAGTTCGCTTCTGAAACTAATAATACAAGATATATTAATTGAATTGAACTGAAGTAAAACATTTTTAAAGTAAAGAAAGAAAAAATACAGAAAAAATATTGTTTTATGCAAATTTACAAATAGTGTCTAGCAGACTTTGTTGGATACGTTTGAGGGGAGGACAGGGTATGAAATGGGGAGCGAGGGGACATCAGGTAGAGCAGCTACAGTTGTCGGCAGAGAGCGAGAGCCGTCTCTTGGAACTGCTGTCAGATACCCCAAATCACACACCACACAGGCTCACAAAGATTCCGTACCCTGATGCGCCTAAACGCACCAAGTGTATTCATTTGTGCTTATGTTTTCATTGCTAATAAACTGTGAAGAGTTTTAAAAAGATAAACAAGTGACAACCTGTCACTGACTTGTTAGTTCATATACACACATACATGTATTTAAATTTAGAGAAGTACAATTTTTGGAACTCCTTAGTTAATTCCTAATTTTTTTACCATCTCACTAATTGCAAAAGTCACTTAACTCCAAAGGGCAGGGAAAGCAACTGAGTTAAGTGGTAAAGATTAAAGACATCAGAATGTATAGATAGATAGATATATGTATGTGTATGTGTGTATATATATACATATATATATATGTATATATATATATATATATATCCGGCATATATATATATGTATATATATATATATATATCCGGCACAGGCAAATGCTCCTTTGGAAGAGTTTGCCTTGTATATCTGTGGTGTTTCTATGATGACTGTCCCCAAATCCTGACAGAGAATCCATCCCTCCCTACGGGGCCAGGCTGACGGGAGGCTGGATCTCATCACAGTGAGGAGGGAGTCAGAGTCCACTGCGTTTTAATGAGGGGACTGCCAGATTTTCTGATGACCTCACTCCATAGCGCTACCATGGACAGGCTGTACTTTCTTCGACAAAAAAGTCCTCAGTTTCCCCATCTGGAAGCAGTCATGACAACACTTAACAGAAGGTCCCTGGAGTTTTCTGCAGTCGCTGGAAATGATAAAACAATAATATTACCGCGACTTGGGAAAAAAATGGAGTAAATAATCCCTTAAAGGTAGGGAAAACAAATATGAGGCTCTTTACAGGTTATAAGGTTATCCAGTAATACCGCATAGATTTTCCTCCACTAAGGTTTAGCGTCAATTCTGGTTTCTCATTCAAAACATCTGCAAAGGGACAGAAGCAAACAAGTGTCTGTCTTGTCCCGGTAGAATATAGTCATGAGACCCAAACATTTATTAAAAACAAGCTTCACGTGACATCATGGAGGAAGCTAAAGGTATTTAAGCGACATATGGGAGGGACTCAATATTGTTCAGAGCAGTGTATAAAAAGCCCAAGTAAATATTCCACACGACTCATCAAGTTCAGAGTTGTTGTCATCACGTCTTTACTAACAGCCATGAAAGCATCTTCGTTAGCCAGAGGTAAACACCAGGCAGTGTTCAAAATCCAGCTCCCACACTTTGCGAATTGCCTGGGAGCAGAGCAGGTGCCGAAATTGCTTCGCAGTATTCTGGCCCACGGTTGCAGCTTCCACAGCAGGAGGAGGGGAGAACTCTACCGGAGCAACGACCCCTGTGTGGGTGCCAGGGACCCACTGCCGCAAAGGACCTCGACAGGATGGCGTGTGCCCTTCGCCCCAGGACCAGGCGTTGGGGTTGTCTGGTGATGCAGCGTGGTTGTCACCAGACTCGGAGATTCCGACAGCCCTGGGGGGATGCGTGTGGATGTGTCACTCTCCGCGCTGAGCTGGGTCCTGTTTGTATGAGCTTTCACAGATCGGCCATGGGTGAGTGTCAAGCAGGACCCAAGACCTTTGCCATATTATACATCAGAGTGTGTCTGCTGAATTAGAAAGTGAATCCTAGCAGTTTGCTGGTACAGGAGCCTTACTTGGCGGCAAGAGGGCAAACATGAACTTCAATTTTTTTTTTTTTTTTTTTTTTTTGAGAATTGGGGTAGGGAGACTTTAGGGATTTGGTATAAAAGGACTAATTTGGTATAAAAGCTAAATTGCTTCCCCCAGGTTAGTGGAGGAGTGGCCCTCTGCCTTTCACACTCCCTTCAAGTCCTGGGTTGGGCACCGGAGCAATTAGGACATTCCTTCTGTTAAAGGATATGATTGAACTCCGTCTTTTAATTTTGTGATTTTGATCTACTTGAATTACTGATTAATCAGCCTTCCAAATAGGCACTCTCCCACCTGCCTGGGGGCAAAGACTAAAGAACCCTGGTGTTTGCGGGCTGGATGCCACCATCCCTGTTCTTCCGGTCGGTACCGCGGGCTAGAAAGCAAGGTGCAACAACCCGGGTGCCTCCTTGCCAAACGAACTATTTCTTACCTTCTTTGTAGCCCTGTTGTTATTGAGGTCTGTTTCCTTCAAGTGACCTCAAACTTCACGGTCACGGCTGGACAACAGCCTTGTAAGGTGTATTGCAGGTGTCCATGCTCTCTCTAAGGGGCATCTTCATACTGTCGAACTTTCATGACCTCACAGAGATGAGTATTTAAAAGCCACCTATACTATGAACTTTTCCCTATTTTAAGGGAAAAAAAAAAAGATTCTCTTCAGCACAGGAATTTGTTTTTTTATTTATTTTAATTTTTTTTAATTTTAAATTTATTATTTATTTATTATTACTCTTACTAAGTATTACCTTGGGGGGGGGCGGGGAAACGCCTCTCCCCATTCAACAAATCTTAACTACAATGTTGGATAGCCAAGTGTAATTTTGCTGTTGTTGCTTATTTTGGACACATGTTATATATAAGTGGAAATGGCAGAAACTGTGAGATTAAACAAAGGGAATTAAATGTCATTGATTTCAGCTATTCTTTTAACATGAAACTCATGTTCCTAGTTTGTCTTCTTTCCTTTGGGTTGAATTCCTTTTAGTGTGGTTCTTATTGTGGATTTTTAATAGTCACAGATTCATATATGGCCTGGTGGCCCTTCTCCCTACCCCCAATATCTAAGAGATAATTACCAGAAAAATGGATCATTAGAGCTGGGACCTCTGAAAAATAAATGAGAAGATTTTGACACAAAGTATGATTCATTGGACGTTATCCCAAAATCTTGTTGATAAACTTTCACGTAGTATTCAAGAACCCAGTTTAGGAGTAAAGACTGGAGAGGCTAATCTAGTCACTGTCTCTTAACTAGTTCTGTGATCCTGGAAGAGACAGAACACTTTAAAAATGGGATCGGAGGGTTCCATGTGTTATGTTGCCGTTTGGACACAGCACTGGGGTTTTCTACTGGAATAGGGATATTCTACAATCCAGTATAACTCTTACATCCAGGGTATGTCCTTATTTCATCCATGTCCCTCCTCTCTCTCCCCCTCCGATCGTGTCCTGTATCGGTACTAATGGATGTTGTTCTGAGTTATGTTCATGATGAAGGAGCCAATGAAACAAAGCCCCATGGAACAAAAACTCTCTCGATGGAAGTTGGTTATGGTTCGTTAATAGCTTTGAAAAAGTGTGTTCAGAAACACATCATCTTGTCTTAGAGGAAGTAAAAATGAGAATGCTTCTTACCCTTCATTAACCAGTTTCTGGAACATTTTTATTTAGTCAGCAAGTTTTTAAAAGGGCGTTTTCAGAAAGGGGGAAATGCAAATTAGAGGCATTGGTCATTACCCAGAAAATAAAGGAACTGTCAACGAAAAATCTAATGAAATGCCAATGGCTCTGTGGACCAGACATTGATGGAGACTCACTGTAATGTCATCTGTGGAACTGGGTCAGGGGTCCATGTAATTGTTGAAACTTAGAAGAGAAAGTTCGAAACTGCCTTAAATGGAAACAAAGACAATTCTGCCTTATCTGAATTCCATCCTTTGGGTTGTGATACATGCAAAGTACCAGAGTGACTGTAGTTTAGAGAATGTGTGAAAGACTGGGTGACACCCGGCGGTGGGGACTACACTACTGCATAGACTACACTATTGTAGTCTCCCACACGGGCGCAAAAATTCAAAATTAGTTAAAGTTTCACCACCTTCCAGTCATGTAATGTCTCTTATTACAAAAATTCATCATTGACTTACAAGTAATTCAAAATTATCTTGATTATTTTTTTCCTTTTCCCCAGTTGTGATAAGAAGTCTCGGCCAGTGTATGTAACCTCTCACCTTATTTCAAATACTTTTGATCCTGAGGACATACTTGTGAAGTCACTGAATGAAGTTAAGGCTGTGACTTGTGGCTATCAAATGAAACAGGACTCATTTGGTGGCGATTTTTGTTTTTGTCTTGTTTTATAATTCAGCTTACAGTTATCACTGTCTTTGACTTTATCAGTACCATGTTCCTACCAGTTGACCCAGGACACCATAACCTCACCTAGAGACTTTTAGAGTTATCTCGAGACTTTGTGTTCCATGTTAAATTTGCTATGGCACAATGATCAGTAAAATCAATCCCAGAAGATCCAGGTTCTAGCAGAGGTTCTACGACTGTCCTACTCACACAGAGCAAACAATTCTCCATGCTACGGGTTCCTATTCGCAGAATAGAGATAATATTACCCAACACATCTACTTGACAGGTTTGTCACGATGAACTATCGTTGAGCTAATCGGCATGATTAACATAAATACAGTAGGAGATGGTATTTTTCAGATAATGAACAATGTAGACAACATAATGATAGTCTCAGGTCTCATTAGACATTTTACTTAACCAAGTCCTATGATATACTATTCTCCTTTTTATGTGATACTAATGCAAAGTCCCTAGTGTTCTTGCTTCCCCAAAGTCACATAAACTTAATCAATGGCCATCCATCCCCATTTTTTTTTCCTATATCAAAGCCCTATCAAATTTTAGCAATTGTCACATACCGACTGCTCTCGGGGTCTGTTGCCCCTGCACACGTAGCCCATCTCCAGCGCGAACACCACGCAGCAGTGGTGGTCTTTGTGCCTTTCTCATTGTTATTCTCGGGTGCCGTAGTTGCTTGAATACTCGAGCAGGGGAAGCAACGGTCCCAGCGTCAAGTCAGTTTCAGCTCTTGAGATCTGAAAGGCAGCCACTTGGAGTTCATTACACATTTCTACTCAACACTCCTGCCTTAACATTGGAGTGCACAAGAATCCCAAACTCATTTTGGCTGCGTGACAAGGCCTGTTTTCTGCCTGGATGCCCAGGTCTCTCTTTCTTTCTATTGTCTCGGGTTGGTGTCCAGGAATAAAGGATACTTAACATTTAAAAAGGCAGAATTATTTGCAATGAAAATACTTCCTGCTCACTGGCACTCCGAGAACTTTAAAGACTCAAATGAGGACAGTCACTTCCTCTGGAAGCATATTGATTTTTATGCATCTTTTCCGGAAAAAGAAAAAAAAAGTTATCTCTTTGTGTACCTTTGCTCATCATTATTTATGTTCCCAGAACATGAGAACTTGGCAAAAAGATAATTTCTTAATGTGAAAAACTCTTTATGGAGCTTTAGTGGGGTTTTAATGCTTATATACCTGGACGAATCTCTTTTCTGTATGAAGACAGAAACCTTTTTCTCAAGCTTCCTGTGATCTTCACACTGGAACAATGAGCAGAACCCTGTGAACACGTAAATGTCTTTAAATATGTCTTGGCATTTTTGTTGTTGATAAAGGTAATCGACTAGGAATTAATTCACTTCCATACTGTTTATTGGGCAGGGAAAGCAATAGTACTGTGAGCTTTAATAAAGCCCGAATGCCTTTGCTTTTCTGTTTTAAGTGCAGCGTATCTAGAAAGTATTCTTTGTAGTAGTGTGTGATTTAGAGACTGTATGTCTGTCAGCTTCAGAAAAAGGAAAGGCATTTAACTGCTTCTTTTGAAAGGCTGAACAGCAGTGGTGGGCTTAGGGAGGGGGGCGGGAACAAGGCCCGCCTGCATTTTTGAGCGTGTGTGTGCGCGCGCGCGTGTGTGCGTGTGTGCGTGTGTGCATGTGTGTGCGTGGGCATGTGTTCCTGTGCATTGTTTTCCACAGGGAAAAACTAATCTCTTGGCTTAGATCCACCTTCGTATTAGCCTCAGTGCTTTCTCTCCCTCCTTTACTCTAAATCATTATTAAGTTTATTACTTCTTTTTTCTTTTGCTGGAGAAGATTAATGGCTTTCCCTGGGCAGAGGGAACTCGGCAGAGCCCAGTGGCTCTATAAATAGCACCTGCTGCTAATTCTCCAGTGCCTGGTATCTCCCCAACACATCTTGGTCTTTAAACAATTTGTTCAGAAGAAGAAAGCTAAGGGTCACTGTGCACTCTGGTGTTATTCAAAATGTGTTTTATGGATAGTGGGTTTTTCTCCAGGAAGTTTGGCCTGGCGGGTCCTTTAGAGAAACTGGGCGTCCTGGCACTTCCCCGGGGAGGCATGCCTCACTAACCAAGCTTGTAAGGATATCACAGAACCTGTTGGACCTGTGGGGGTGGCGCCTTGCTAATAGCTTTTGCCATTAACTTCCCCCTCTTTTTTCTAATTTCTTCTTTCTCAAGAGGTTTCAGGCTCAGCTGAACTGTTCCAATAGCCCGGGGGAGATGTGACTTCATGGAGTTATAAAATGAAAAGGGAAAATGCTGGGAAAATTGCAATGCTAAGGTTCAGTAACTTGTGGTTTCAGAAAATGGAATGCCTCTGGACAGCACAGATTGCAGGAAGGGCCACAGTCATTGTTTAAAAACCACCTTCTCCTGTAAGGGTGGTGATAGGAACAAGAGAGCACCTAACCTCTAGGGCACATAACAGGTGTCCAAGTCTTTGCTGAATGAATGGATGAAAGGAGGGATATTTCTTGTTACCAGAAATGTGCCCCTCTGATGAGCTGAAGTCAGGGCCGTTGCAAACAAAGTAGTGAGTTAAGGAGGCCATGTCACAAAAAGGGGGGTGGGGAAGAAGTTTTCCCTTCTCTGCTGTTCAGTTATGGCCCTCCCACAGCCTCTCCTGGATAGACCAGATCACCAGCAAGAAAGAGCCAGTCACGCTGAGTATTTTGCTACTTACCTTGATGAAACCACTAAGCTGTATATTTGGTATGTGAAATGCAGAGTTTTTTTTTTAATAAATATCTTCCATTGTGATTCAATATTGACATGTTACCTTGAGAGCAGTCAATTCTTTCTCCTTTACATGTTTAATGAGAGACCTATGAAAGATCCAAGGATGTTGCCCAGACCTTGAATTTGGAAAACTAGGAAGCTTCACTCTTTGTGTATCGGCTTACTACATGGATTCAGAGCTAGTGTTCTCTTAGAACATTCTCTTAGAGTTGGACTCCCAAGACAATCCCAAATAACCTTTAGGTTGAGGATTTTATTCACTCTTGTCATGGATGCAGTGCAAACAGTTTCTCACCCTCTATTTCATCAGTATTATCAGATAATTACACAATGTCCTCTTGGAGCGGAGAGCTAGCTCAGAGACCGTTTAAAATAATAACTGCCTCGTGCAGATGAAGAAACTGAGGCCTGGGGAGATGAAGTGCCCTGCCCAAGGTCACTTGGCTTGTCAAGAGCAAAGCTGACCTGGAACGGGAGCTTCTTGTCTGCCTGAGTCACACACTCCCATTATAGCCTGTTGTCCTTCAAAGCTCACAGCAGGAGCTATGTCTTGGTTTCCACTATGGCAATGTCAATTCCTTAAACCAATAACTTTCAAACCTTTAAAAAAGAGATCCTTTCACATACTCTATTATACATATGTAGGTAAGAAACGGAAATGCCTTGAAGTGACAGAGGTAGGCCTAGGAGAACCTGAAGCTCCTCCCACTAACGCTTCACTGTCTTCTGTCGCCACCCTGGGCAGTCTCTGAGACCAATCCAAGGAACCCAGGAGATCAAAAACTTAGTCTGAAATATCACTACTTGTGCACAAGGAAAACCACCTTCTATCTATCTGCACAGAAGAAGAGTTTTCAATCAAAGGAGCTTTCAAATGCTTGGCTCCATCACCTTGAAAACCACCAATCAAGGACTCACAGAACAATACAATCTCCAGAGAACACAAAGCTTGGCACATCTTGTCTGTTTAATAAATGTTGCTGAATGAATAAATTAAGAATGATAGCAATTCAATCCCTCAAAAGACTTAATTAGCTATCATTGTCTATTACTCTTTTCCTCTCCTGCGTTGCCCAAATGTATCCTATATACCTCTGCTAACACACTTTTTTTGTTGTTGTATTTGGCTTCATCAATACTGTTTCTCCTTCTGGACTGTGAGGTCCTGGAGAACAGAACCCTGGAGTCTCATACTAGGACATACTGGGCACAGAGAAAGCTTCTGTAAGAGCTTCTTGGTAAATAAAGACTAATTAGAAGTACATCAAACCTTTCATGCTAAAGCAGAGGTTTTTGACCTTGGTATTATTTATATTGGGGACTGGATAATTCTTTGTTTGGGGGACTGTCCTCTGTATCATAAGAAGCTCAACAGCAACCCTGGCGTCTCCTCACACTTGCCAGTAGCTGCTTCCCTCTTCCCCAAGTTGTGACAGCCAAAAATGTCTCCAGGCATTGCCAAATGTCCCCTGGTGGGCAAAATCTCCCCTTATTGGGAACCACGGAGCTAAAGGAAGTCATATTTTCTTTCCTCTGAGCTTCTGTTTCTGATGGACACAGTCTGAGACAAGGCCATTCTAAAATGCAAAATGATTTGGTAAGTAAAAATAGGGAATGATATTGTTCCAAATCTTGGAATCTAAGAATAAGTATTGTCAGCCATTATTTCATTTCACCCTGCATATATTTTATTTTGAGGGAATTTTTGTGGAGAACACAGTGTTTGCTAGTTCGAGAAGATCATGTTCATCTCATAATGCCAATATTCTCTTGAGCCATTGGTCTGCAGTTGGCCAAATGCCACAGTTTCAGGATAGAGATAAAAAATGGCAGCTTCATATATTCTGTTGTCATCAAGAAGTTGGACTGGCAAACCAGTTGTTTTTTCCATATTGACCCCTCTTGGATGGTTTAGTGGAATGCCCTTATGATTTTAAACAGATGCCCAGCCCTTGTCCAGGTCTCTAAGGCTATGAGATTTAATGGTGCCTGTCTACCTTATCTTAGATGTTACATGATATCTAGGTGTCATTTGATACATCTTCTTTTATTTGAGAGAAAGGAAATGTCATTGAGTATTGGTTCTTAGTAATGGAACTGGCCCTTTCCATTTCAAATGTAATCAAAAGTTTAAAGAGCCATCTAAGAAAAATGTCCTATTTCTCCCTCCCAGCAACACATAAGCAAAAAACAGATGTACAAAACACAACTCTCTAAAATCAGCATCCTCAGCTTCACACTCTTCTTATCCTCAGCTTTAAAGTATCCTTTTCATATTGATCATTTCCCAATATCTAAATCTTGACAATTTATAGCCTGGATATCCCCAACTCCTACAAGTTTCTGGAAGCTTTCTTTTCTCTTTTTTCAAATTAACTTAATTAGCATACAGTATATGAATAGTTTCAGCGGTAGAATTTAGTGATTCATCAGTTGCATACAGCACCCAGTATGGGAGCTCCCTTTTTATTAACACCCAAATAAAATGACTGGGCAAATCCCTAATACTGCAGGCTCCTGAAGTCAAGCATTCCTATCCCAATATTTCCAGAAGTCTATCCATTCATGCATTCATTCAACAAATATGTATTGAGCATATAGCTCTTCCTCATCTTATATCGGGCTTATATCCCAAAATGCACTGAATATACCTAACCTATCAAATGCATTGCTTACCCTAGCCCACCTTAAGTGCATTCAGAACACTTCCATTAACCTACAGGTGGGCAAAAATCATCTAACACAAGGTTATTTTATAACAAAATGTTGATTCTTTCATGTAATTTATTGAACACCGTACTGGATGTGAAGTACAGAATGGCTGTGTGGGGGCTGTTTACCCTAGTAGTCACAAGGCTGACTGGGAGCTGTGGCTCACCGCTGCCCAGCCTCATGACCAGAAAGTCTCTGCATATTGCCACCCCAGGGAAAGATCAAAATTCAAGATTCAAAGCATGGTTTCTACCGAATACATATCACTTGGACACCATCATAAAGTAAGAATATTGTCAATCAAACCGTGGTAAGTCAGGGACCATCTGTACCATGTAACTACAATGTACTAGATTTCTCCTCTGGAGACCTCCCATTGATTTCCATCCTGCTTCCCACTGCTCACCTCTCTCCGTCTACTTTACCTCATGTCTGGTCACTGTGTCTTCTTCATTCTCCAAAGCAGCACCACTCAAGTCTGCTGCATGACAGTTGTAGAAGTTGATAATACTAGAGAAGATGACAATCTCTCACACAATAAGAAACTCATGAAAATTAAATAGGAGTCATCACTTTTTCTCCAAAGACTCTTTCCCATACCCATCAGTGGCGAAGGCCCACTGACTGTCTTCCTCTTCAGAATCTGCTTAACAGTCTACGGCCATACCACCCTGAACGCGCCCGATCTCGTCTGATCTCGGAAGCTAAGCAGGGTCGGGCCTGGTTAGTACTTGGATGGGAGAATCTGCTTAACAGTCTGCTACATGGCCAGGGCCTACTCTCTCTCTTCCCAGCTCAGAGTAATCACTTCTCCAAAGCTTCCTTCCCATCTACGGCCCAGGAACACCTCTTGGTTGTGATTCTTGTTGCTTTTAACTATCTAAGGTAAATTGAGTCTTTTGTACCAACCATCTCCTTCCAAACTTTTAATCATCAAAGGAAACGTATCAAAGTATTTTCTTTTGCAAAGGATTCTACACCCCGAGCAAGGCAAAACATTAATAGAAACTTTGCAATTTTATTTTCCCCTTTAATTTTCCCCACTTCCTATTCTTAGGCAGAGTTTTTGAGAGGCACATCATTTTTTGTGAGGAATAAAGGCAGTCAGCAATTTGTTTTTCCTTTGTCCAGAGCAGAGGCACTAGGGTAAATTTTTTTTAAATCCCATTACATGATTACCCAAATGCACTCAATTCTCCCTTTTGCTCTGCCCCCAGTACAAACAAGTGATCATTCTTATTTGTGCCAATTATGAAAAAGGAATGGGTAGAACTATACATTTTGCTTTTGAATAACACTGGAGTAAGTTTTCATGAAGGGGGTAGTTGTAAGGAACGGGTCAAGATGACACTAGTTGATTCATCCATTCTATTGCTGCCAAGGACCATGGACAAGTATGAATTAACTTGCATTTGGAAATGTAGGCTCTATCAGAAAAAAAAAAAAAAAAAAAAGCAAAGCTATTGAACTGAACGTTTGAGTTGTTCTCATAAAATTCAAACTATGAAAAACAAGAATCTGTTTTCCTCTAGGAAAATTCTGACCTCCTTGCCAGGATTAACAATGGACAACAATGTGGGATGGTTCCTTCTGGGGTGTAAAATGGAAGGGTGTCAAAGGAGGTGAGCAGGTGAGCTATTACTGGGTAGCTTAGACCTAGTAGTTAGATGAATATCCCTTCCAGGGCAAGGAGCTGGTAGAAAACTCTACGGCGGTAGGCATGTGGTGAGGGTGTGGGGACCTGCCTGCCTCTGTGTGTGTGTATAGAAAATGAATATGTGAATGAACCAATTGGACAATGAAACGAAACCTTCTAGTTGGGAACTATATGCAAATAGAATAGGAATACAAATGATAAGGATAGATTTTTAAAAATTTAGACAGAAATACTGGTCTGATATTTCTTCAAGTGGAGTTAACTTTGTTACTAATTCTTTTCATAGATGGGCATTTATTGAGCACTTACTGCATACCAGTTCCTCATTAACCCTAGCCCTCAACACTGCTTTTATCAGCAATCCCCTGAAGCAGTCATTCTTATCCCCATTTTACTGATGAGAAAATTGAGGCCTGGGAAAGAGAATCACTTGTCCTTGGTCCTGTCCATAAAGGAACTGAACCAGCTAGTTTCACATCTGTGCTCTGGCTGCTTCCAATTGCCTCTTTTGAAAGGAATTTGACCATTTGCAATTATTTCCAGTTTTGTCCTGTTTTGATTTTCCTACCTTATTTCAAAAATCATACAGTATTTATCCTATATCATGTTAAGTTATTACAGCAGTCTCCTGAGCTGATCCTGACAATTTTATACAATACAATGAGTGACTCTTGCCTGCTCCCACTGCAGACCAAAACAGACATGATGACTTCCACCAAAGTCACGTGTTCCACAATTTTGTTAAAGTTGTTTTGTCCACAAATGTCCGGGTACATTTAGAACCCTCATTTATTTGATGAAATAACTCTTTGTTCTCAATACAATTTTAAAATTGGCACTTGTAAATCCCAGTATAATTCTTTGCACATGCTAAGTGTTCGATGGAGTTTTGTTGACATAAATAGGCATATTACATTTTTTTGTAGAGTAAAATATGGACCAGGAATCCTTAAGACCTGTGAAGTTTGAAAATAATTTCAATTCCCAAAATAGCCATCCAAATTTGTATGATTTGGTTTTTAAAAATATAGCCTGTTAAAATGAACTTCCAAGTATTTTCTTATGTTTTTGGTATCTTTTCCAGATCTGACCTTAATGGTTTTTTTGTCACTTTCAGATACACATATGTAATTTGTTCAGCAAGTACTTCTCTCCCTGCCGCTGTGTATCAATACCATACAGGGACGATAATATTACTATGCTCTACTGCTGATCAAGAGTCTGCCACATGCCAGGCTTATGAGCACCCGAATGTTTATAGCAGCAATGTCCACAATAGCCAAACTATGGAAAGAACCTAGATGTCCATCAACAGATGAATGGATAAAGAAGATATGAGATAGATAGATAGATATCTAGATATATATATCTAGATATATATATATAATGGAATACTATGCAGCCATCAAAATAAATGAAATCTTGCCATTTGTGATGACGTGGATGGAACTAGAGGGTATTATGCTTAGTGAAATAAGTCAAGCAGAGAAAAACAACTATCATATGATCTCCCTGATATGAGGAAGTGGAGATGCAACGTGGGGGGTTTGGCAGGGTAGGAAAAGAATAAATGAAACAAGATGGGATCGGGAGGGAGACAAACCATAAGAGACTCTTAATTTCGCAGAACAAACTGAGGGTTGCTGGGGGGAGGGGGGTTGGGAGGGGTGGTGGGGTTATGGGCATTGGGGAGTGTATGTGCTGTGAAGAGTGCTGTGAAGTGTATAAACCTGGCAAGTCACAGACCTGTACCCCTGGGGCTAAAAATACATTATATGTTTATTTAAATTTTTTAAAAAGTTAAAAAGTTAAAAAAAAAAGAGTCCGCCACATGCCAGACTTTTCTACTTGGTAGTTTTTGGATTCTTTATGTTTGAGTCTCATAGCAATCCACTGTGATAAGCATTTCTCCATTTGCGGATGAAGTTAATCAACTTCCTGGAGATCCACGACCGAAGTGGAGGAACTACAACTCAAGCCTGTGCTGGTCTGTCTCCAGTGCCCCTCTAGGCTCTCTTCTGTGAAAACAGGAATCGCTAGTCTTCATGCACATGTATGCCATGGAATTCGCTTACCTCACTCTTAAGTACCGCAGGGTGAGATATCAGCCATTCGCATTTTATTTGCCGATTCACATTTACTGATGACAAAGGGACAGTAATAAATGAAATGGCTACAGTCTTGCTTTGTCTCAAGTGACATCCCTTCCATAAAGTCCTCCTGTCACCCATGCAAGCTCAACACAGCTAATTGCTTTAACTGGATACCTACATATGTAATATTTCCACTGGAATTTCTCTGTGACATAGGATCAAGCTCCCTGGACTGGATGCCTGGAGTCGTCCCTGTGATCCCAGATCTACCACTGGGTGACCTCTGGAAAGTCACTTCACCTCGCCAGCCTCAAGCATCTTCATCTGCTTTCTCAGTGGCTGGCCAGCTCTAGCATTGAATAACGTTTTTCAGTCACATTAATATCTTTTAAAAAATATTAATATCTTCTAAAAAATGATAGTATAAAATAAGGTTTACCTAGTGTAGTGGGCTGGGTGGTGTCACCCCAAAAGTTATATTCCCATTCTCATCCCTGGAACCGGTGGATGTCACCTTATATGGCAAAATGAATATTTTCTTGTATGGCAAAAAGAAAAAAAAAAAAATGAAGTTAAGAATCTTAAGAAGAGGAATGTACCCTGGATTATCAGGGTGGGCCTTAAACACACACAAATGTATCCTTATGAGAAAGAGGATATTTTGAGACAGGAGAGGAGGAGGCTGCGTATCATGGAGGCAGAGACTGGAGTGATGTGGCCACAAATCAAGGAATGCCTAGTGACCCCAGAAGCTAGAAGAGCCAAGAACAGATTTTCTCCTGGAAACTTCAGAGGACACATGACCCAGCCAACACCTTGATTTCAGATTCCTGGACTCCAGAAATGTAAGAGAATACATTTATTTTGTTTTGAATTACCACCCAGTTTGTAGTGATTTGATACAACAGCCACAGTAAACGAATATATCGGGTCACGTCACAAAATGCTTCTTTTGCGGGATTTTTCTCTAATACTGATAGAGGAACATTTATAGAGAAACAAGCCCAAGAACTGAATATTAATTAAGCATTCTCAACTCAATACCCACCCTAAGGTAGCACTCAGAGAGTGTTTCAGGAATGTATTTAAACCTTCTTTTTGAGGATGTCTGGGTTCTCATCTGGCTCGGCTATACTGAGACTAAGCTGATGTGTTGGGGGAAGCTAGTCCTTGGTTGCAAAGTATAGAACAAAGGGAAGTGGAAAGAGTATTCTTGGCACTTCTTATAAGATCTGTAATGGTCTGTCCTACTCACCAAATCTGAATTAGAAATGCAAACAGGGGTATGAAGTGAAATCAGTACAGGTAGGGTCAGCAAGTCAGGTAGAGTCAGGCTCCAAGTCCGTCTCTGATGAGTCAGAAGAAATTCCCACAGAATTGGCCCATGATTATGAGGATTGAGGGAGAGTGGAGCTTGTTCACGGCTGTATGGGTGTTGCTGACTTTACAGAAGGATCTTCAAAGTCTTTTAATCCAACTCCCTTAACAGTTGGTCGAATTTCCTCACATCCCAGCTCCATTACCACCCAACTTCTAAAAACCTCTAAAATCATTCATTCATTCATCTCTCTGATATTTGAGTGTTTTCCATACACCAGGCCACAGCAATGGTTAAGGCTAGAAGTTGGTGGTCTTTTGTAATAAGATGTAATAAGAGGAAGTGAACATCATAGTGGAGGAGGACACAGTGTGATGAAGTACCGAGGCTGGAATGACCGCCTCTGACTGGAGGACTCAGGGTTGGCATCTTAAGAAGTGATATTTGAGCTGAGGCTTAGTAGTGAATAGTACTTGCCCCCTGAGGCACTCATTTCCTCTTTGAAAAGCCCTTCCTTACGTTGAACCGAAATTTGTGCTTCATTAATTTTTACCTAAACTCTGAATGGTCATTATAACCCAAGCCAATGACTCTGAGGACTTTGATCTCCATGGGTGGAAAGATACTAGGAATGTATAAAGTTTGTTTTCAGTAAGTCTTTGCCTTATGGAAGATCATTTGAAAGAAAAGTCCAGAGGAGTCTCATTTCTTGGATAATAAATTCTTGAATAAGATTTTGTAGGGATCATCAGAGGAAATTACTTAGACAGTTAATATTACAGCAAGTCTGAATTTTTAGGCAAATGACCCATCATCCCGCACCCTGCTTCTGGGTAGATCTTCCCCCCTACATTCTAGGAAGGAAGGTGGGGAAGTAATAATGCAAGAAGTGAGGTGTGTCAAGTGTGAAAATCCAACTGCTTGAGCTGGAAGCCTGGGAGGCAGCAGGGACCCCTTTCCTATATAATCTGTCATCACTTCGTACTGATTCTAACCTTTTCTGGCCTCCATCCATTCCTCCCCACCCCCTTGGCCTCCACATCTCTCCCCTGCATGACTCCAACAGCCTCCTGCCTGTCTCCAATCTTTGCCCACACCCTTCTCTAGCCCATTCTCTATTCAATACCCAGTGATGCTCAAAACTGCAAATATGATATGTCCTCCCAGCCTAAAGCCCCTCAGTGCCTTCCCATGATCTGAGAATCAAGTCCAAACCTTTTCATTTGATTTATAAGGCCTGTCAGTGCTGGACCCACTGGCCTGTTCAGTTTCTTGCAGACCATTCTCCTCTTTGCTCTCTACACGGCCACAACACTCCACTTCCCTTAGTTCCTTGAACACACTAGGCCCTTTGCAGAGACTTTTCCCCTAGCTGGAAGCATCCTTATCCTTCTCTCTTCCTACACCTGCCAGTGCTCCATCTCTAAACAGCTCTATCTCTCTTTCTCTGTCACACACACACACACACACACACACACACACACACACACTCACCTCTCTGGCTTGCCTATTCTTTCTCCTCCTCCATGTTTTGGTTGAAATGGCACATCCAACAGGAAGCCAGTTCCTCCTAACCTCCTTGGTTCCCACCCTCTTCTTAGCTGGCCTTTTCTCTCCCTTTGCATTGCTTTCCATTAAACACCCTTAGCTTCAGTGACTCAGAAATCAATAGATGAAAATCCACCAGGCAAACTCCCCCAGCTTTTTTTTTTTTAACAAGACCCTGTGTTAACAGCTTTAGGAAAGGTGAAGAGGGACCACTTAACAAGTGCAACCGTAACCCCGGAATCTTACGGTCAGGATTCAGGATGTTGCTTTGGAGTTTTCTAACTATATGATCAGAGCAGGTTACCTAATGTCTTTGAGCTTACTTCATGTGTGTTTCCTCATAGACTTGTTGTAAACATTAGATGAGATAATACCTGTAAAGTGCTCAGCTTAGTCGCTGGATCATGGTAAGAGCTCCGTGGGTGTCCCCGTCATCATTGTCAACATCGTCACATGATTGTTGTCATCATCATTGTCATCATCGTCATCACTGTCATTGTTATTGTTGTCATTGGCATCATCTTTGTCATCATCATCATCATCCTCATCATTATGCACAGTTCCTCCTTTGGGTTGGAGATCCAGATCATGGATACATAACCAAAAGCTAACACCCAAGAGTAGCTAATAAAAGAGTGGGTACTTAGCATCCAATGTCATGATATTCCCTCTCCCTGCCTTTTCCTTCTGTTCCTCCCTTCCCATTCCCTTCTCCTCTCTTTCTTCACAGCCAAGGATTCCTCAGCTTAACGAGCTTCCTCTTTCTCTGCAGGCTTCCCCAGGCCTTTGCATTCCTGGCCTTCTTACTCTCTCCCCTCAGGATCATGGCAGAGTCACTCATTTGGTTATGAATCATAGATGGCCTTTATACTTCCCATAAGCTTTGTCTTCCCAGCATTCACTCCCTGAAGGCAAGTCTGAGGCTTGGCTTTGTGGCCCCCACAGATCATAAACAAATACTCCTTGAGCACCTATTGTGTGTGAAAGATGACAGTGTAGGCTGTGGGCATACCAAGTGCCAGAACTGAGCGTAACTAGATGGATGCTCAGTGAGTGTTTGGTTATAGTATGATCTAGCATTGTTTTATAAGAGGGTGTAAATCTCATACCCGCTTTTGCAAAGAATTAAATTATTTAAGCACCAAGACTGTATGTAGCTTACAGCAAGTAGTCATTTAGGTTATTTAAATTAATTTTTGGCAGCAGCTAAATGGAACCTCAAGTCTTTTGTCTTTAAACAGCTAATCCAAAACAACAAAAAAAAATAATTATTTCTGAAACAATATTATTCACAGACTTAAAATATATGGATTTAATTAAATTTGTGTTGTTAATCTTTTTATAGAAATTAATTCCAAGTTCATTCAGAAAAAAAGGGCTGTGCATACCTTAGGATTCTGACTAGGAACATTGAACACTCAAGATACCAATTCTTGTGATATCTGGGAGTGAGATAAGTATGTCCTTAGGTTCTTCTGAATGAGAATTGAGATTCAGACTTTTTAGTTAGTCATGGTTTTATTTTTCAGATATTTCAATGTTTGAGACATAAATAAAACGCGGCTTCTTCCACAGGGATGCTGAGTGAATCTAAAATTTATAAATGAGACAATATCTAAAATATGGAAGCAACCCAAGTGTGCATCAGCAACGAATGGGTAAGCCAACTGTGGTGTTTATAAGTATACAATGGGATAATACTCAGCCTTAAAAAGAAAGGAAATTTCAACACATGGTTCAACAGAGATGAACCTTGAGAACATTATGCTAAGTGAAATAAGCCCCACATCAAAAGACAAATACTATACTAAATCGTTCCATTTGTATGAGATACTTAGAGTAATCAAAAATAATAGACAGAAGGTAGAATAGTGGTTGCAAGGGGTTGGGGGAAGGGAGAAACGAGGAGGTATTGTTTAGTAGGTACAGAGTTTCAGCTTTACAAGATGGAAGGAGTCTGGAGACGGATGGTGGTGATGGTCACACAATATTAAAAATGTGTTTAATATCACTGATTGATACATGTAAAAATTGTTCAGATAGTAAATCTCATGTTATAGATATTTTACCACAATAGAAAAGTTAATAAGAAATGTACAAATTATGAGGCACCTGGGTGGCTTAGTGGGTTAAGCCTTTGCCTTCAGCTTAGGTCACAATCTCAGGATCCTGGGACCGAGTCCCACGTCGGGCTCTCTGTGCAAGAGGGAGCCTGGTTCCCTCTCTCTCTCTCTGCCTGCTTCTCTGCCTACTTGTGATCTCTGTCTGTCAAGTAAATAAATAATAAAATCTTTAAAAAAGAAAAAGAAATGTATAAATTAAAATCCTAGTAAAATCTTGAACACATGTGCAAAGGTTGCTCTAGAAATCAGGTTTCCAGGTCAGAGGTTACCTCTTAAATTTTACCTGATACAAACAAACTACTTACTACAGTGATTTTTATCAGTTTATCTTCCTATCAGCAGTATATTTCAAAATCCTCACCAGTACTTAGTTTTGTCAATCTTTAAAAGTCTTGTCACTCTGAAATGGTATGTATTATTAATTTGTATTTTAATAACTACTAATGAGTTTAAGGAAAATTTTATGTGTTTACTGGCCATTTAAATATTCTCTTCTGTAAATTGCCTACTCATATCATTCAAACACTTTTCTTTTGGGGTGTTCTTCTTTTTCTTATGGATTGGTAGAAATGTATATATTCTGAATGCTTAAATGTTTATTTTCATATATATGGAAAGAAATCTTCTCCCAGTTGAAAGCCTATATTTTAACTGTGTTTATGATGTTTTATATCTTACAATTTTTTTTTAATCTGGCCAGTTTTTTGAAGTATTTAGGGTACACTGCCTTCCCAACCAATATGTACTTTTCTTTCTCCCAGTTGTTAATATCCATTTAGGATAATTTTTAACATGGTGTTTTCTATTAATGTAAAGAAAGTCTCAATATTTCCCTATTACAGATTGTAAGCCTATCAAGGTATAATTATCAAGAAGTTAAAAACATATTTCTCATCTAACAGATATCTAAGTTGTACATCTGTCTTCTTCAAGGTCTATCTATCTTTTTTCTTTTTTTTTTTTAAGATTTTATTTATTTATTTATTTGACAGACAAAGATCACAAGTAGGCAGAGAGACAGGCAGAGGGAGAGGAAGGGAAGCTGGCTCCCTGCTAAGCAGAGAGCCCGATGCAGGACTCAATCCCAGGACCCTGGGATCATGACCTGAGCTGAAGGCAGAGGCTTTAACCCACTGAGCCACCCAGGTACCCAAGGTCTATCTATCTTGATAGAAGTATCTACCCATTTCCTTCCATTTCCTCTACTGCTGTCTTAGTTCACGCCATCAAAAAACATTTTACTTGGACCATTACAGTGTCTCCTTAACTGGTCCATGTCTCCAGTGTCGTTGTCTTCTCATTCATCTACCACACTGTTGGTCCATTATCATTCTAAAGGGCAGATCGAAACATGTAATTTTTATGCCTAAAAATCTTCCATGCCCATTCTCCTCCATTATCTGAAATAAACCTTCAAATCCGTAATGTGCTATTTGGCTCTCTTCATAGTCTTAACCAAAAGTTCTTCCAGTTTCACAAGACTCTTAAATCCACTTCCCAAAGCATCAGCCACAACAGACTTCTTGATTCTTTGTACACGATACAAGTTTTCCTGTCTCCCTTCGGATCGTCCTTCTTGCTCATCACAGTCTTTTATTTGGAAATGTGCATTCTTTCCCCTTACACACTTAGAATTAATCTCTTGTTGAGCCCCACTTCCATTTTCCTTCATGGCCCAATCAAAGCACTTACCATATATTTCCATTAGTTGATGAATTATTTATATCTCTGTCTCCCTTAGGAAATTATAAGCTCCATGACGACTTAACTATGTCTAATTCACACTTGACCATGGTACCTAGAATAGTACCTTGTACATAGAGCTCATGCACTTTGATTACATGTTCTCGCCTTTGCTAGGAGGGCTTGAATCCAAGGAGGAAAAGCAAATGCTCAAAGAGGCACAAAGGAAGGAGAGGTAACTTGGTGAAAATCTGACCTGGCTTCCTTTTCTCCTTTTGTTGTTGAGAAAGAGAGTAGTTTTATGGACATGAGGAATGATCTCTCCTGAGAACTTGGCCTTACAGCTTGGGGAATGATGTGGTGTGATAGGACAGATTTGTCAATTTGTATTTTTTTAAATGATTTATACATTCAATGTATTGGGACTTTTAAAATTTCTCAAACTCAAAGGATGGTCAAATGAAAACGATGCTGAGTAGAAAAAAATCTACACATTGTACAGAAGGTATTTTAACTAGTCAAATGAAAAACAGATGTCTTAAATTAAAACACATAAATTATTTGAGCTTAAAAATTTCATATATCTTTGTGATGAAAATCTATCACTCAAGACTTAATAAGATAGATTTTGAAAGCTTACATATTTGTATGTTTAGTTAATTGATGACATTCAATAAAATGTCTTTTTAAAAAGCTGCTTAAAATTATAGACAACAATGATTATGTTGTTATTATATTATTTCTACTTTAGCATTACCATCAAATCTTGTTTAACTTTGGGAAACTCAGAAGATACAGTGCACAGAAAAAAATAACCATCATCTGTATATCCAGCACTTACAATTAATCATTATTTATTTACTTGCTCCTCACTTGTTAAGAAAAATTAATACATTTTATAAAAGTGATACATACTTATTATAAAGAATTCATAAAATTTAGAAAACACAAAGATAAAATAAAAGAATTTTTTCCTATAAATGTCAATTACTTCACAAATTTATATATTGACCAAGGGCCAATTGACTCTTCTGGCTATAAATTTCAGGTAAGTTTTTAAGCTGCCCTATGGAGTATTAGTATAACTCTTCTGGGAAATATCAATTTCTGTTTTGCACTTAATACTTACTATGAAGGAGATTTTCAAAACTCTGGCCAGTTTCATTTTGAAAGAACAATGTCTTTTTTCAATCATGAAAACTGAATAAACAAATTATGTGATAAGAATTGAGAAAACTCTTGAATGCCCCCTGCTTGAAACTTCCATGATGAATAGCTAATTGGGGGAGATCAGTATTGGGGTAGTTCTATCTGATTCAGAAATTCTACAGAGCATTTGCGTTTTTGCCTGTGTGTTTACTGCTTCTAAACTTGTTTTCCTAAGAGCCCGAATATACACAAAGCATTTGCAGCAACCTCAACCCTTTCTTTCCCCAGTGCCTGCTGCTCTGGAATGGGCCTGGAATGGGCCAGCCAGCCGGTCATTTCTTAGAAATCCAGTCCTCTTCATGCTCCTCTCTTTCTCCAGATAGAAAGATTCCTAAGAAAGCATCTGAAGACATTTTACAACTATACCAAAAATCTTTGGTAACCACTGCATTTTCTTTCAGGTGTCACTTAAGGAAACAAAAATGCGGTGAACATATGAAGACTCATTCCATTTCCTCTTCAATATGTGGGAAAGTGGAAGAAAGCATCTCTTTCTGGCTGACCCCAGGTCCCAGACTTTAGGTAAGTGTCAATTGGTCTTTATTAATCATGGGCTGTGTCTTTATTAACAATACCTGGGACATGGGATGTTTTTACCTTGAAGATGGGGAGCAGAACAAAACTACATTAAAAAAAAAAATTCAACTTAAAGAAAGAGAGTGTTGCAAGATAAATACTTGGTGGGTAAATGCATCAGGCTGAAACTGCACGTGTAGCTAGGCGTTTCTCTCTAGATGGAACTAGAGTGGGCTTCCATTTGATGACATAATCCACAGAAATCTGTATGAGGGACAGGAGCAGTGTAAGTCCACGGTGTACATAGGAAACCACATTCAATACAAGAAAGACCAGGAGAACACTTCTCCTTCTGCTTTCATAAAAAGTTCTTTCCATCTCATTAAGTGACTTTTACTTTTATAGTTCCTTGAAACTAGTTGATCTATCTTTTATATTCAGGAGCTCCCTCTTCTATAAATAGTAGAGCTATTTTCTGTGCCCAAGTGTCTCCCTCACCAGGATCCATGGCTCTCCCACTGGTGAAAAACAAATGAGAAATCACACTTAGTTCTCAAATTTTATAACAGCCACTCCTTGTTTGTGAAGAGCAGGCATTATGATCTCATTTAACAGATGGAGTTCAGTGGCTTATCCCAGGTCACGTGGCTAAGAAGTGACAGGGATAGGGCTTGAACCCCTTTTGGTCTTCAACATGTTTTCTCTAACTCTACCAGGCCTGGCCAATGTTGAAAATACATTATTATTCACATGACAGACAAAGATGATATTTTGGTGTTGTTATAAAAACAATACCACGAGAAAGTTATTTGACAACCATATGGAGGAATGAGTATTATGGACCTTATTTTTAGTGGGGCCCCAGTCCTGGAAAGTAGTGCCATGAGCCAACAGGATACTCGCCTTCTGCTACGAACTCATAGAAATTCAGGATAAAATTAAAACAAACAAACAAACAAATAAACAAAAAAAACAGAGCTGAGCTTGAAAGAAAGGAAAATCCTCAAATACAAGAGCAAATGCAAAGCCAGGGTAGAAAGCTTGCCAGCTGTTGAGGGTCTGCTGTGAGGTCATAGGTTTTCAGCCTGAGCAGGGTTGGAAGCAAGAAACTGAAACCTTCAGAAAGGGTTTTAGAAGGGAAAGATCCAGATCTTATAAAGGAAGCAACAAGGAGGTGTCTGTCTGCCTAGGGCTCTGCATGGGGGTTGGTAGGGGTCCCCCAGGAGAAATTCAAATGAACTCTCGTATAGACACAGAAGCTGAGTTTCACTGCTTGCGTGGTGTAGACATTCCGCAGCAGGAAATGAATATAAAAACCAGTCCCCAACCTGCAAAGCTCAGCAGATGCAAAACCAAGATGGTTCTGTAGCAGTATTTTCAAACCCTAGGACACAAGGGAAATAGCCTTGTTGCTGAACATATATATTTTTTTCTTTTAATACGGCATTAGAACTGGTGGTCGCTACAAAAGTTTCATTAAATACATGATTGTCTTGGGAACTCAATCCCAAGCTAAGTCACTAACCCTTTTTTTGGGGGGGGGAGGGTTCTTTCCCCCAACCAAAGGCAGTACAGATTGGTCAATTTAGTTCCTGCCCTCATTATTAATTCTCTCTATTACCAATTTAAATCTTGAATTAAAAAAAATAAAGAATACAGTCCAGTCGAAAAAAAGCATGTTAAATGGACTTAAATCCTTACCAATATAATTTTTTAAAAGCAATTTAGGAAAATAGCAAAGGACATTCATAGAAATTATGTGACATTGCTTGTAGGATTGTTCTATAGGACTGAGAGCCCACTATATATAGGATATATATTCTTTTTTGCTACTTTTTTGGTAATCACTTGAGGGTAATACTCTTCTAATTATGTAGCTTTCCAGTTGTCATTGTCTTTATATAAAACTTCCAATATTGATTGATGAAAGGGATTTGTCCTCTTTGAGTTTCTAAGAGCTTAGGAATATTTCAGTGATCCCGAAAATAAATGTGAGCATACCCCTTTTCTCAGCCTTTTTCCGGGGGGGCCTAAAGCCAAGAGGGAGGCCTGTTTACTTTCCCTGCAACCCCCACCCCTTGGCAATCCCACTGAACCTGCCGTGACCTCCTTTGACCAAGCCTCTTCATCCACAAGGCAGCCAGAGAGCATCTTGTGGCCAGATGTGCGCCCCCACACCCAGCGTTCCTGGGCTTGAATTCATAAATCCCCTGCTACCCACACAGACTGCTTTCTCGCCGCTAACAAATGCCTCTTTGGACCGCTGCTCCCTGACCCACTTCCAAGGCAGGGAGGCGATTGGCCAATTTCTGAAATGACAGAAGATCGATGAGGTGTCGTCATGCCCAAACTCAAGAAGATGACAGTTAGGCCTCATGACCAAATCCTCCTCCTTTTCTAGCAGGCACCAAGCTGTTGAAGTCACCCTATACCACCTCAGGGTCCAGAAGTTTCTCGATCCCAGCAACACGGGATGTATTTTTGTATCCCGTCCACATAGGTCCAATACGTCATCACGGTTCCTCAGGGCCCTGACTTATCAGCCAGGATCTATATTTTTCTGTCTGGCTTTTCTTATCTATCAATGCATTACAAAAAAAAAAAAAAAATGCTTGGTGGTGAAAAAAAAAAAAAAACACTTGAGGCTAGTACATTAGCTGCAGGAAAGGCTGTTTGGGTTGTGAGTCTTTCATATCCATCTTCACTGGACAGAAACCATCTCTAATTTTAGAGAATGCTTTCTGCCCCTTCATTATTTTCCCTTCATTGTGGGACCATAAATGAGTTGACATTTGTATAGCGCTGAACCAAGGATTTTGAACTTAATTCTCCTACAGAATGCTCTCTACAGGGTCGTCTACAAGGTAATCCTGGTATGTGCTACAGACGCTGAAGGCAAAGCTCCGATCTGTGGAAGGGACTTGTGTAACATCACATAACCATCAGTGACAGAGCTGGCCTCCAAACTCAGACCTTCCACTGCCTAATCCTGTGACTTTTCACTGTATCATGACCAAGTCTCTCATGTGGTTCAGTCTTCACTTGTTTTGCTGAGTGAGCTGAGTCCCAGGACGTCTGAGGATTTTCTCTTTCCTAATGGATAAAGGTAGAGCTGGGAGGGGTCAGGTTTTCCTTGCTCTTCATCCACGTCTTTCTCCTCCCTTCTGCCCCTCCACTCCATTGTCCCATGTACCCAAGCAACAGGTATGACTGTCTGTGTCCCTGGCATGAAAGCTGCTACACTGAGCCCAGGGCCTGTTTCCAGAACTTAGTAGCACTAAATCATCCGAGGAATCTTGTCTGCCTCTCATCTTTAGCTCCATGGTCTTATAGACGTCTCTCCTTCTGATGCTCAGATGCCTTTGTAGAATTAATCAACAAGTCCCAGAAAACGAGTTACCGAGATACCTCGGATGTAGACAAAATATTACTTAGGACAGTAAACTGTTTTTTCAGTCTTTCTCATGGGCCACAGTCTCTTATTGCCTTCTATCCAGTTCTGGATAACTGGAGGTCAGGCATAATTATGAGCTTATTGTTATTTCTGAAGCAGGATTTGTTCATCGTTCATCCCTCTGATCACTTGGGCAATGAAATGACATCTGAGTCTTAATGCCAAGAACATCCCCCTTCCCATTCCCAGGATCTTCCTGGGGAAAGTTCAAGAGAAACCTTTTGTCCCACTTTGAGAAAGAATAATGGTAGTCTCTCATCTCTATAGTGCTTCGCAGGTCATTTTTTTTTTTTTAAACAATTCCATTTATTCCTAATAAAACCGAGTTTCCAAAACCTTAGGGAGTTTGCCTAAGATCAAACAGCTAACAAGTGGCAGAGCCACTGACTTGAACATCAATGCCACGGGGTAAGCCCTACACATCATCAGAAGCATTCTCACTGACCTTGGTCAAAATCACAAGTGTTTATTGATCGTATATGTTCTATAAGAGGCACTGGAGGATATTTGAAGAAGTTATTAGAGGCAGTCTCTCCATGGAACTTGACATTTTGTCAAAGGCAATGCTTGTCTTAAGTTATTCAGGGTCACAGCCTTGGAGGACTCCGAGAACCACCATCCACCTGATATTTTTGTGAAAATGAGAGGTTTTCTCTAATGCAATCTGGGTGAAATGTTCAGTGATTTCTCTTACATGAATAGAATCATAGTTTTGTAAGTGAAAAACCTCTCTCCGTCTTCTGGATGCCGGAACAGGGACTGGCTTTAGCTATTATCCACCCACACCCACCCATTTGCCACCTAACATTCTTAGCTACTGGTTTTCCATCTTTTTCTGGAACAGAGCCAGCAGAGAGAAGCTCATTTTCTCACAAAGCAGCCTGTTGGGTTGTGCCAGAAGTCTATGTTATTAGGAATGGCTCTGCTTCTACCTATCAGCTTTCATTTTCAGCCTCATAAAATTTGGACCAGCCCCCTGAGGTGTCCTACGTAGGTCCTGCCCCCTGACAGAGCCAGCAGAGCCAGGAACAGTGTCATCTACGGGCCCTCCTAAGTCTTGTTCCCGGGACAAGAGCAAGGAATCAGGTACTTGGGGGCCACCATCCGCCATATTCTCTACTGTCTGGATTTACTCTGGGCAGGGCAAGAGCACCTGGGAGTGCTTGGATATTGCTGAGGGACCAGCATGCTGACCCACACTTTCCCAGCACTTGTCATGCTGTATAGCCATTGCTTAATTGTCTGTGAGCTCTCTGAGGACCAGGACAGTTGTCTGTCTGGCTTAGCAGCATATCCCCAGGACCCGCACCTCTCATAGCGTGTAAACACTTATATTCTCAATACATTGAAAAATGCATGGCAACTTCCTTCACCCTCAAGACCTCCTCTTCATATCCCCTGATCATGAATCTGCCCGTTCTGCCAGGGGAGGCCACACAAACTTGTCCCAGAGTGACAGGCTTCTAGTTTAGACACACAAGCTTCCTGTGACCAATTTGGTCATGGAGATGCAAGAGGCAAAGAAATAATTCTCATGCTTGAACTTTTCTTGTTCCTCAGAGATCATTGTCAAATTTTTCAACTAGAAAGAGTCGGGAGGGGAATATTAAATGCAAATGGACTTTGGCAGGGTGAGTGATTGTTAGGCTGCTACGACAACACGCCACAGTGTCCACTCTTGAGGAGGGAAGGAGGCGAGCTTTCGGCTCTAAGTGGGAGATTTATTTTTTTAGGTCAGGTGTTTTTTGAAGTTTGCAGATGGCAATTTCATTTGCATTTAATGTCCTTCAGATTATTTCCTTTCTGTTGTGCTAAACACCTCTCTCGGTTGGGTCTAATTTGATGAGGTCATGCTGCGACCCTTGACCCCTTGGATCTTAAATGAAACCATCTGGCCAGAAAGGAGGGAGCGCGCTCTTAGTCTCGTTCGCAGACATTCGATATTTGCAGATGTGCAGCCAAATGCGCTAACTACCCACTTGCCAGTTTAGCTCTTGATTAGAAGTGGAACTAGTGAATTATCCACATTTGCGTCCAACATTTGAAGAATAAATGGGTCCAATTAATTCTTTGTCACATTCCTGTCAAAATAAAAGCACTATGCCAAAGGGGGGGGGGGGAGAAAACACGACCGCCTGTACCTACAGAGGGTAATTTGGGATATTAGCAAACAATTAATCTTGGAAAACACCTAAACATTGCAGTGCACAAAATGTTTGCAGCGTGCCCTGCCAGTGAATCGAGATTTCCTTCGTAAAAGTAGACAAAGACCCTTTCCTATGGTACAGAAGGCTGCCCACTCCATTAGGGCCTTGTTGGTAGAGACTGGGAGAAAGGGACCAATTCTAACTCCTTAATTAAAACTCAAAACAGAAATTGAGAAAGCCGGTGCGTAAGTGCAGGGTGAGATTTTCCCAGATGAATAACATTTTTATGCTTGGTTAGGCATTTGAATTGCAGCCTCATAAACAGTTTTGCAAGAATGTTAATTTTTTTTACTACGCATCTGTCTTTTCAGATATTCAAGATTCCACCTTATTCTGTCTCTGCTCCAAGGCTGCATGATATGACCTATGAAGTGTCGTTCTGAGAAAAGAAATTGCTATCCCAGCTTTCTTCTCAGAAAGACATCTGCTTCTGCAGTAATGATGAAGTTACTGCGTGGCCCATGCCATCACTTTGTGCTGCTGCTGTTGCTTCTTTTTTTTTTGTTTTTGTTTTTAAGATTTTACTTATTTATTTGAGAGGGAGAGAGAGCAGGAGAGAGCACAAGTGGCGGGGAGGGGCAGAGAGAGAGGGAGAAGCAGAATCCTCTCTGAGCAGAAAGCCAGAGACGGGGCTCCATCCCAGGACTCCGAGATCACGACCAGAGCCAGAGGCAGATGCCTAACCAGCTGAGCCACCCAGGTGCCCCCACTTTGTACTTCTGATGATATGTCAATTTCTGATTAAACCATGTCTTAGGGACACAGAGGAAAATATTATTCTGAAAAATGATTTAAATTCAGTTTTATTTTTATGGTGTGTCAATTTGACCAAAGCTCATTGCATCTTTCCAGGATGTGGATGTTGGAGGCTGTTGGGCATGGCTGGAGCCCAAGAAAACAGGAAAAACTGGGATATGGGAATTGATTCAGGTGTGTGTTCACATCTCTCATCCCACTGAGGCACCAAGAAGTCAGGCACACGCATGCACACACACATGTACATGCACACACATACGCACACACACACACACCTCCCTTGAGGAGAGCCAACCCTAGCAAGCAGTACTTTTGGATTGTTCTTCTTCCTAAACCTCTTAAAAAAACATACATACATATATATATATATATATATATATAAAATATTATATACAAATTATATAAAGTACATACATACACCAATATGTATATATTGTATAAAATATGTACACACATACACATATCTACAAATACACACACACATATATACATATACAGCCATGTGTTTGTTGTGTGCCAGACTTTGTTCCAAAAGTAGTATTTGTATAAATCCACGTCATCCTGACCACAAAGATGCTCTCGTAATTCCCAGCTCCCAGAGGAGGTAGCTGAGGTGCAGACGTGTTGAGTGTCAGCTGTAAGCACGTGCTTTTCCCCACTTCCTCCGCCACCCCTCAGAGATAGAGATACTGTTTTAAGTGAGTTCAAATAGATGAAAAATAATCACTAAGGTGTGTGAGAATGTCATAGATTGATATCATTAACAGAAGCCTGATTGAAAAAAGGATAAGGTCATGGGTGCTTATACCCCCCTCACTGTCATGACTTAACATGTTTCCTCTGTTCATAGGAAACTGTGATTCGAGGACACAGGATCACAGCATGGCTTTAATTTTGTATTTTGCTTTATTTAATTAATAAGACATCAGAAGGATTTCTATGCTGCTACATAGTCAGCACAGCCATATTTTACAACGGGGGACTGGGGTGCCTGGGTGGCTCAGTCCATTAAGCATCTGATTCTTGATTTTCGCTCAGGTCATGATCTCAGGATTGTGAGATCAAGCCCTGCGGAGAGCTCTGTGCTGGGTGAGGCATCTGCTTAAGATTCTCTCTCTCTGTCCCTCCTCTCTCTCTTCCTCCCGCTCTCTCTCTCTCCCTCCCCAAATAAAATAAAATAAAAAATAAAATTGGAGACTAACATTTTATCAGGTGACCAATCCATAATTTACTTACCTCTTGTTATCATATGTTTCCATTATTTCCAATTTTCTTCACAGTCATAAGCAACACTGCAACAAACTCAAATGTTCGTGTGTTCACATAACATTTCATTTTACTTAGGGCTATTTTTAAAAATTAAGATAGACCAAAATAATTACCCGCAGTTGACTAATTTTGGTTTCAAAAATTAATTCTCTAATTTATAGTGCTTTCACAGTACTTAAATTATGACCAGTGATTACATTGGAAGGTGACAGAGAAACAAATAAAATAATAAATATGTGTTTTATTCTGCACCTAAAATTTGTGACCATAACACAGAAGAGATATTTTTGGAAGGAGATTTGATATTTGTTTATTTTCAAACAAAAACAGTTGGTCTTTTTTTGTTTGTTTGTTCATTTGTTTGTTTTTTTGTAGGAGAAGTTCTCCCAGGGTTGGTTTATTTTGCATTGATCACAACTTCTTTTTGAGCTTATAACCTAAGGGTTCAAAATTCTCCTCTAAGTTTGTGTTGACAGATGTCCTATTATAGGACAACAGATGTAGATGTTTCCCCAGAAATGTAAGGACTAACAAACACAATTAAGAAAATATTGATATTTAGCCTGAGGAAGAGCAGACATGGAAGGGAGATCAGTATCCCAACCATCTCAGCTTGTGAGGACTGAGCGTTTTCTACAACATGGGACTTGCAGTGGTACCATTGGGAAGGTTCTAGGCAAGCTAGTCTGACTCAGTCATCTTAGCAGGGATTTGACAATTTCTGTAAATCCTCCAAGGACAGAAACTAGACCAAGAGGCTAAAAGTCACCTAGAAGCTGAGTTCTCCCCTAGTAGCATCCATGGCTTGCTGTCCTACAACGTCCCGCAATGCACCAACTGGCCAGTCTCGGGCTATACTCTAGACCAGGCAGGACAACCACATGCTGAATACGCAGAAAAGCCATGGCTCTCAAGGTGTGCTATGTTATTAGACTCATCTAAGAAACATTTCGAACTCCCCATGCTCAGGGAACATTCTAGAACAATTAAACCAGACTTGCTAAAGGTGAGCTCGAACTTCAGTAACTTTAAAAGCTCCTCAGGTGATTCAAATGTGAGATAAGGGCAGACATCCTGTGCCGGAGGAGAGGCTTCCAGAACTCTACAGCAGGTATGAGCCACTGGGGATCTTACTGAGATGCTGGGATAACCAGAGATCCCAGACCTCGCATTTTTAAAGGCTCTCAGAAGATGCTGCTGCTCTAGGGCCCAGTCTGAGTGGTGAGCAGGTAGCGGAGACTCGGGCATCAGAAGAGGCGGGGAGACCATGCGTCTGGTTTGGGAAGGGGGTGAACTTGGGAAGTATGACGGGCCTACCCAGCTTTAAGGATTCGGGGCGGGGGGCGGTGGTTTAAACCACAAAATAAGTCTCCTTCATTTTCCTTGAAAATGAAAAAGATATCTAAAACCCATCCCATTTACATCACAATGGATATGCTGAGTTTTGGATCTCTGCTGAAACTGTTATATGAAAATTAAACAATTCAAAACCTAGTCCGTTAATATAAATGACCCTGCCTTCACTTTTTTTAAATGAATGAGAAGACTTATTCTCAAAGATTTGTTCCTATGGCAGAAAACTCCCATTTCTACCTTGTGTTTAGAGCTTTTTGTCTGAGAGGGGACACTGGTCTTCAAAATAGAGTCTAGATAGGGGTATTTCCCTCTGATAGGCGAGTGTCTTGGGAATCTATCTATACTTGGGAGATCTGATCCAGCCAAGAAAAAGAGGCAGGTTCCCTGGTTGTTGTAAACACCCTTTTCTTAAGCATCAGGATCTATGATGTAGGAACCCATAGACAGGACTGGGGGCCACGCAGCAAATGGAGATTTCTTTCTGGGGAATATTAAACTCACTCCAGAGCCTCAACGGCAGGATGGCATGGTGGTTAAACCAGGGATCTGATTGGGATCTGAACCTCTGGGTTGGATGCCAGCTTCTATCTCTCCTAAGCTGTGTGACTGTGCATAAATTATTCACATTTTCAAAGGCAGTGGCTGCCCATCCTGTTGGCTCCATGAGGCCATGGTCAGCTCTCGTTTTCTTTCACCTTGGCTCAGTGAGCCCAATTTTCCAGCCAGTGGGACATCAGCTGCATCATGCCACATAGGAACAATGCATGGGAATTCATTGTTAGCCATTTTGTTATTACTTCTATCTTCTGATGAAAGGGCTTTTCAAAAGTCTTACCTGTCAGGACCTGGTGGTGGCAAAAATATGGATTGATCTTTTTTTTTTTTTTTTTTTTTTTTTTTTTTTTTAATGAATCCCTGACTGGTTCACAAACCCATCGGCCATGTGGCCCAAAGGAAAGAAAGTCGCAGGTGAGAGGGACTCAGAAGGGGATGGGAGGGATCTCTGGAAGAGAGGACTTGAGGGTCCTTTGCTCTGAGTGGGGAGGGCCCTCGTCCTGCCCACCACCACCCCCAAAAGCTACCCAGGTCATTCCTCTCGTGGAAGAAAGCCACTCACTTTCTAAGAAACTTTACTTGCCAGCCTCTTACTGGCCGTAACTGACCAGCCACTGTTCCTTGGGCCTCATTGAATGTGGAGAGAAAAATCCCAATGTCAAACACCTGAACACTGAAATCAGAGACAAAGAACAATGTCATATTCTAGGACTTCTAAGACTAGAGTACATTTAACTTAAAGATTCCTAAATATTTTGAACAAGGAGGAAGGAAATATAGTGTTCATTGAGTTCTAATTCTTTGCCGAATGCGTACACAGACCATCTCATTTCATCTTTCCAGCAAGCTTCTAAAGTAGGACTCCATTAAGAATTGCTCCATAAAGAAGGCAAGGTCCAGAGAGGTTGGCTTATTGCCCAAGATGCAGAACTAACGGTAGGGCCTGGATTCAAACAAGCTCTGTTTTCTGCTACTGCTTCCACATTTCTTCTAGTTTGAAAGATGCCTCTGTGCTGACATTTTATCTTTCTAAAAAAAATAAAGACAGAAAGGAACATTGTGCTCTGTTCCACAGAATCCCCCTACTGCAGGATTTTGATGTGTTTTCAAAGTATTCAGAGTGAGCATGTCTTCCTTTAAACAGGTATCAAGCATAGAGAGAGGCTGTCTGTATTAGGGGTCCTTTCGGGGGTCTTCAAGTCTTCTGAGAAAATGGTGTGAACAATGGATCCTCTCCCCAGGGAAATGCATGGCTCTCCATGCACGCAAACACCTGTGCGGAGTTTCTGGCTCACAGATGCCCTGAAGCCTGCCATTAAGAAATGTAAAGGACTAGATCTGTTCCTACAGTCCCAACTTCCCTTCTTTGTAAGTTCCCAAGAGGCCAGCTTCCAAGGAGACCCAGTTGTATTCATCAGTCAAGTATTGGTTGAGTCTGCCAGGACCCGGGCTGGGCACCAAGGACATGAGAGAAGGGATGTCCCTGCTGCTCTCGGGGCACTTACAGGCTGAGGGGGAAAGAAAGAGGTAAGCAGACCGCTATAGGGCATCACGGCAGCTGAGACAGAAGGATTGAGAAGTGCAAAGGGAGAGCCAGTCCAGCAGTGAACTCCACATTATTGAAACAGTAAATGTAGTGGACACGTGTCACTATGTTTGTGTTCCCAGGATTTAAACTCCAACCTCTTCACAGAGGAGACCACTCCCTAGAACAGGCAGACCCCAAAAGCTGCACAGCCTTCCTCACCCTCCTAAAGCCCCAAGCACCAGACTCTTGTTTTCCGGCTTCCCTTAACTCTTAAGGCTCAACCCACGGCTTCATCTGCACCCATCACAGGAGGGGGACGCCCTTGGTCTCGAATCCAAAGCTGGTGCCGCAAAGAAGTAGGTTCTACCGGGGATAGGGATCGACAGCGGTAGTAACAGCTGTATCCAGGCTCCAGAGGCAGCTGTCACAGTGCTTCCAGGGGCAGCCACTAATACCTGGCAGTGGTTGGGGGAGCTCTGCAGTATAAGCTTGGGATACGTACTTGGTAACTGCCACAGTGGTGTCCCCCGACTGCCCTGCAGCATCGACTGGACCTCGTTCCTGGCTGCCCATCCCCATCCACATTTCCTGGGCCCCCAGAGGTCCTGCAATTTACACGATGCCCACAGAAGCTTAAATGGCCCTGTGTCCATGGCTGTGTCTTGTACTCATAAACCCACATGATGTAGCAATTTTCTGTGACCAGCACAGAACAGAGGGGTAAGTCTGGTCCATGCACCTAGACTTCCATGGAGTTACCTCATTATTCTGTAAAATTTCTGGTAGCTAACATGCCAAGTACCTCCAAAGGACTAGAACTAGAGCTTACTTCCAAACTTACTTGTTCATTTTTTACAGTCCTCTTGCTTTACACACACTTTGCCAAACATTTGGTCTCTCACTTTTTGTATTTGTCCAATTTTCTGCTTGTGATCTTTCTACCTTCATTTTAGACTCCACTGGAGAGCTCAGTGGACGCCCATTTAGTGAGGGCTTAGTATGATTCGCATAGCAAGGGCAGTGGGGCTACCACACAAAGGTATAAGGTACAGACCCTGCTCTGAGAGCCTTTAAGATTCAGTTGTGAAGCTGAGGCATGTCCACGTGTTGAGATAAAAACCCAGTTCCCTGACTACCTGTTCTCTGAGCGACACAAGAAACCGAGTAATGATATTACATAACCAGAGAGATGGAATCTGTAGATTCGTAACATTCCAAAATACCCTTCGGCGTCAGCTCAAGACTGAATAGGATGCATAGGCTTTGACAGTTTGCTTTGACGATGAAGTTATAGGTCATTGTCAATGGTAGTCACAGAGCAAGACTTTCATCTGGTCCCTTACCAGTTGCCACAGCTCAATGTATTGTCATTGCTGACATCCAAGAAGGGGCAAGACAGGCAGACCAGAGAGAGAACCCTCTGAGTTTCCATTTTGATATAAAGTCCTCCAGAAGTCTTGCTTCAATATGAGCCTCAGTGTACCTTGTTATCTGAGCAGTGACTTGTTAGCCTTTAAACCTCTCCTTAATCAGTTCCCAGAAAAGGAGGAGAACCGCATGCTGAATCAGAAAGCACATTAATTAAGTTCCCAAAGAGAAGCTCGTGCAACTTTGTCCCTGGATGGTGCCATTCACACACTTTTTTTGTTGTTGTTCTTAGCACCAAATTTAAAATAAAAGTTTACAAAAAACCCGAGTGGAAATAGATTCGATGAGCGTCGCGTTTAGAAATGCCATCTGTTCTGGTTTTCACCCTCGAGGAGTGTTAATATCTTCTGTGTGAAGACACCGTGTGTCAGCATTTTCTGTGGTTTGGAGATACCCAACAGTTCATTTTTTATTCCTTGGCCCAAGTCCGCCGCAACTCCCTGAGTGCAGACATCTCAAGTTTTGTGTGTGTTTTCAGTGACCTCCTTGTTTGAAGGAATTTCCTTTCAAAAGCCTATTAGGAGAAGCGACAGAATTTGGAACTGACCTGGGTGTAGTTATCCAAGAAATGTTGGGGGAAGGGGGAAGGTGCAGTGCAACAGACTGTCCCAGAGAATCGTTGTTATCTATCTTTATGAATAACTTCAGCAAGACTTAAATGAGTTTTAAAGGCCTCATGAAAGAAGTAGGGAAATTCATCGGGGGGAGGAAACATACAATATTTCTATTGCAACTGCCAGTGATCTCTATAAACCCTAATTAAGCCCGGATGGGGTATAAGATATCCCAACTTTTATAAATGACTCTGTCAACTGAACAACATGCAATGTCCATATTCCCAAAAGATTCACATTCATTTTCAACAGCATTTTAGTGGACGGAAGAATATAAATATTCAGTTGGAATAGTATTTCACTCGAAGAAGAATATAATCTATGACTTATTTCCGTACCAAGGCACACAGCTCTGGTTTCCTCGAGTTTGGCTCTTCCTCTTGGATCTGCAAAGGAAAACCACACACTGTTGCTGTTGATGGTGTCACTGCCATGACTGCTTTTAAACCGGCTGTTGCTTCCCCTGCTTTTTCCCACCATCCTGATAGGTGTGTAGGTTTCAAAGGTCAGAAAATTATTCTTTTTCCCTTGGCCAATGTGTTAGTGATTTTAAAGTTTTTGAAATAATGTGTTTGCAAATACCATTGATGGAGATTCCAAACATAATGACCCGCACCTCATTTCAAAGGTAAAAAGAAAGAACGTGGAGAAATCTACAGTTTAAAAAAAAAAAAAAAAAGGAGGAAGGAAGGAAGGAAGGAAAAGGAAAGAGAAAGAAAAGAGAAAGGAAAAGAAAAAGAGAAAAAGGGAAAAAGAAAAGAAAAGAACCAAAAAGGACACAGACACCTAGGTGCACAGCACACAGGGCTAAAGCAGTCTTAAGAACTAGACAAGAAAGTTTATCTATTAACACAAAATGGATTCAACACAATTTTTTAAATGAGCTCCCTTTAAAAAATGGCATGCACGTTTGAGATGTGACAGCAATCTCGTCTGTGAACATGACCAGGGAAAAATTATGAAGGCAACATGCCTGAGCCACTTTCCCAAAAAAGCAGAAGTCTGGGCGGTGAAAGGCAGCTAAACGCTAGAGAAGCAAGTGAGCAGTCCCTTGAAGGCTGCAATGGTCGTGGCTGTGTTTAACTTCCAGCCAAAAAGAGATGCAGACGGGACCACAGCAGATGTAATCCGTGGGCTTCATGCACTAACCTGAAGATTCAGGCCCGGGAAGGTCAACATTGGTCAAACCACATGAGCTGGTGGACACTTTGTTAAGATAGTTTACCTCCCTTGGTCGTGAATCCATTCCTGCCCACGGATTATCTTTTTGATTAAGACTTCTCTTCCCATGGGAGTTCTCCTCACCACCTCTACACCCACTCATCATTGTGGCTCCCATTTGTATATTGCTTCTGCTATGCTCTGTCCTCTCTTCCTTGGGCTGAATCCCCATGCAGCATCATCCCGTGGTCCTTAGAGTAGGTACTATAATTATCTCCATCTTACGGATGAGAAAGCAGGCACAAAAAATGAAGTAATTGCCCAAAGTCATACACTGAATAAAGAGCAGAGCTGGGTCTTGAACCCAGATTCAAGTCGCAATACCGCGATCTCAACCATTCTTCAATACTGATCATGTTGGGTATTAGTAGGAATATTTCACATAGAGGGCATCTGTTATTATCATTATCAGCAATCAGTGTTGGCCTCTTGTGAAGTTGGTTAACTTGGGACAGTCTTGAAGAGACTAATGAACTCTGGTTTATTGTTCTATAAAGTACCATTCTGATTGTCTGCAAGTATATCCCATGAAATAGATGTTCAATAAATATTAGCTATTATTAGCTAACATGGTCATTAGCATTTTAGCATTCTTGGTTTCTTATGAGTGTAGTCAGCTTGAGATACTCTGTAAGAGAATAATCATCTCTGGTTTACTGTTCTAGAAAGCATTCAGTTTCTAGGACAACCAGGCTGAGGACCAGACTTGGTCTGGGTTTTTACTGCAGAGTTATCCTGGGAAGTCTCTGCCTAAGCATGTCTATGACACTTCTTTATCTCAGTGTTTTTGAATAACAACAATTCATAGTCAGGACAGCTAAAATAAAGTAGGATAAGATTACAAATTACATAAAAAGTAAAATAATTATAAAAATTATACTGAATTGTAACTGAATTTTCACCTTGATAGCCAAGGTGAAAAAGGAAAATCCATCAAGACACATAGCTTTAATTGGTAAAAATTAGTTTGTACTTCTTTAGGAGGGGCAAAGTTTCTGGTATTGAATCTTAGAGTTTATGATGTACATCCTGATCAAATAACAGTAGGGTAATGAATCTCATTAAAAAGTAGTTTTATGAAAGATCTAGATATGTTTATATTGATGCTTCTAATTCCAACCGATGATAGAAAAGTTTGGTGAAAGTTGTGTCTACATCACAGTCTGGAACTCTGACTTGCCTTAAGCTTAGAGCATAAGAGACTGAGAAGAACATGCCTTGGGCATCCAGCATCCTGAGTCTCAGGCTTGCCTTTGATGGGTGATACAGAGTTGTCCATTCAACAGTGAGCTGGCCCTAAGAGTTGGTTGGAAAGAGTTCTAGCCTTGTGAATGCCAATTGTGGATTGTATAAGAAGATTGATTTTGTTATGTTTATTAAAAAGCCCAACTTGCATTTTTGTCCCAACAAAGGATAATTTTAATTATATTTGCAGTGAATACCAGTGGGACAAAGACACAGTAAGAAAGTGTTTCAATATCTCATATAGCTATGAACACATTAGAATGAATTTCTCTACAGTTTTTCTACATAATTTTAAATAATTTTTCTACTTGCCAAAGCACGTGTGTATGTGTATATATATATGTATTTATTTAATATATATTATATATATTTAACAATAAATCTATGTTTATATCTATATATCCTTCTTCATACATATGTATATATAGATGTTTGTGTATATATAACTGTGTGTGTGTGTGTGTGTATTTTGATTCCATATAAAATTTTTTTAGTTTCCCTGCAAAAGAAGTTTTAAAATTACTGGTTCATAAATTATTTTTATTTCTGCTCAGAGTTCTACTGTCTAAGTTTGAGGGATTTAATTTAACCATATTCTAATTGGTTGAAACAATTTATTATGCTAAATTAAAATAGTTTATTATGCTAAAATGGACATTCTCATCCATAATTCTCTGTGTCCATCTTGACTGTTTCTTCCAGTTACATGCAGAGAAGTGGAATGGCTGATTCAAAGGATGGAGAGTTTTAGAACCTTTAGTATGGATTTTCCAGAAAAACTCAGTGCCAATACTTCCCTCCAGCAGTGGGCTTGCCTGACTTTGTGATTCACTGAACAGCAACAGGCAGACTGATTTCCGTGCTCCGTCCTGCAGTTTACAGATGTCACACCAACAATCTTGCAAGGTTGACCACCCCTCCCCACACAAACGGGGGTGTGAAGCTCCAAGAGGCTGAGGTGTGCAGAGATGCAAAGCAAGGGACAAGGCGTGCTGGCACTGGAAGCCATTTCACAGGGTCTGCCCAGCCTGTCTGCCTCCCACGCCCCAACAGCAGCCAGTTCCATTCTGTTTCCATCAGTACCTCTCATTAGGGTTCCATTTCCGGGGTGCGACCCGAGCCGAACAGGGGCTCCCTGTCCACTCCCTTAGATTTGGAATGAGCGGCTCAGCCTCCCTATTATGGGGTCCTTCCAGCTTTGATTGACAAGCAATATCGTTGTAGAGTGAAAAATATTCTGTTGGGCTTTCCTTTAGACTGTGACTGTGAGATGAGTGCTCCCCGATCCCGTCTGGGCCACAAGCCAGCCCAGGTCCTGAGTTCTCCTTGTATCCTTTTTAAAGGGCAGGAGAGGATGGGGGAAGCATCAGCAATTATATTAATTAAAATAAAATACGAACTTTCTTTTGGTCTCATATTCAGCAATAATTCACTTAATGGAATTAGTTCTTTTTTACTTAGAGCGATACGCCTGACTCATGGGTGTCTCTGTGAGCCAGATTTCATGGTCTGTATCAGAAATCTCTCTCTAAATCCTCATAAGTTGTGTTTCATTCTACAAGATGCATTTTTGAATGCCCAGGGGACTTATCCATAAAACTCCCTCAGCTGGCTGACGTTTCTCTCTCTTCCCACCCCCAAGTTTGGAGAACACAGATCACTTTAAATGCTGGGTAAAATCCAACCCCTAAGATCCAGCGCCCAGAACTTGGACTAACAAGACCTGTCTTGGCAGAGGCGCACCATGGCTGCCGGTTCCACCATCTTCCTGGCTGGCTTCACAGTCAACCCAGGATCCACCTCTTCTGCCTAATTCCGATCTTTACTATTTTAACCCTTTGAGGAACCAGCCACGCCACCACTGAGGCCCCTCTGTATCAGCCTCCACAGTTCAGCTGGGGCTAACTCCCCTGCCTTTGAACTCATCACTGATTTACCCAGACTTCCCTCCTTCTCTGTCTTCTCTGTCACTGTCTTCTTCCCCTCTGGCAGAGGGAAGCTTGCCTGCCTGTTCCACAGCGATTCAACCCAGCCCTCACTCACCGCTGTAGCACCAGTGCTGATAAAGACTGAGCCTTCTGAATGGTGACACTCTGGGACCAACGAGCGCCTTCAGAGAAACAGAACATCTCCCACACATGACAGTCCTCAGACTAATGTTGTCACTTCAGTGCCCCCTATCCTCATGGCACTTAAATTTTATAAGCTGGACATTCTAGCAAGTTCCTAAAAACAAACAAACAACACATGTCAGGCAAATGTCAACCTTCAAATTATTTAAAAATCTTCTTTTCCCTCACACCATACACAAAAAGAAACCCCAAATGGGTGAGAAATTGACATGTAAAACACAAAACCATACATGGACTGGGATAAAACACAGGTGAGTTTCATTATGGGACATGGACGTGGGAAAGGTTTTCCAACGACAACTCCAGATCCAGATGTAACAAAGAAAACATTGAGTTAAAACTTTGTTTTGTGTGTGAAAAAGATCATAAGTCAAAACACAAATGTTAAACTGGAATAAAATACTGTAGTTGCCACAAAAATCACAGACAGAGGTTTATTACCTCTTATTTATAAAAGACTCTTAAGAATATAGGAAAAAAAGAAAAAACGACAGAAAAATGGGCAAAAGAGGAAAACAGAAAATTCACAAAAAGTATACAAATAAACACACACACGCACACACATAGTATATACAAATGTATACACAATTGAACTTTGAGTAACATGGGGGTTAGGGGCACCAACTCCATGCACAGTAAAAAATTCATGTATAACTTTGCACTCTCCAAAATCTTCACTATGAATAGCCTACTGCTGGCAAAAAGACTTACCAATAACATAAGCCATCCCTTAACATATTTTGTATATGTATGTTTTGTATATGTACTCTGTACTGTATTCCCATAATAAAATAAGCTATAGAAGAGAAAATGATATTAAGAATATAATAAGGAGAAAATCCATTTGCAGTGCTGTGCTGTATACAGGAGGGAAAAAAGCCGTGTGCACATGGACCCACACAGTTCAAACCTACGCTATTCAAGGGTCAACTGCATACAAATGACCCTTCCTTTTCAAGAGACGTGTAACATCACATAAGATAAGGAAAAATGCAAATTAAAATGGCATAGAGATATAATTTCTCCTGAATCGGATAGGCAAAATCTCAAAAATTTGATAACATCTTCTGGATGAGACTTTGAGGAAATGGATCCTCACACATGGCTAGGAGGCCACATCTAATTGTGCATGCATCTACCTAGGGCCTAGAAATCCAACTTCTAGGAACTTACTCTGAAGATATACCCCTAGGAATACAAAAAATTATGCAGAAAATTACTCCTTGAAGTTGTGATTTATAATAGCAAATTATTGAAAGGAGTCTCAATGCCAATACTTAAGAGAATGGCTGAATCAACAATGACACAGACTCACAGGGAAGTAATATGCAGATATTTTTTAAAAAGGGATGAAGAAGATTTATATGAACTGATAATAATTCTCAGGATATATTGTTAAGTGAGATAAAAAATCAAGATGAAGATATACATATATATGTATGTATATATTTATATATAATGTATATAGTGTTCTACTTGTGCATAAGACAGAAGGAAAAGTAAGATTTTCCCCCAAAAGAAATACAGGAAGCATAAGCCAAGAAATGAGTTAAATTGGTTATTCATAAGGAGGGTGGGAACACAGTTGAAGAGATAAAGAGGAAATAAGATTTTTATGAGTATATAGTTTTGACTTTTGAATCATGTTTATATTCACACATAGAGTCAAATCAGAAATGATGGAGACGATCCTAAATTTGTATACAAATGGAAATAAACCTATCTAACTGTGTATGAAATTGATAACATAATCACACAGTAAGAAGAAAAGAATCTAAATAAGTTTTGAGCATACTCCTGACTATACATGGTCCATGGTATAAAGTCTGAAGATATAAAGAAATCAATTTGACTCAGTAGATTAGTTGTTGATAGTGGTACTGGTAGAGAGCATCTTGTAAGACTGAGAAAATACGTAAATATACTGATTGTGTTGGGAACCAGGGTCCCCCCTGTGGAGAAAGGGAGATAAAAAATAGGAAAAGAGGAGAATCGTGATTTTGGATTAGCCTCAGAGAATCAGCTGTGTGTGTGTGTGTGTGTGTGTGTGTGTGTGTGTGTCCTGTTCACACACTCCCATGCGAAGTGTGGGGGGTGGGACATTTTAGGCTCAGCTAGCCTTCTGGGGAATGGGTCCAAACTGGATATTGAAGAAAATGGAATGATTATTGCCTCTCCTGAGTAAAAAGCAGGTTATAGTTTGCAAAAAATTAGCTATGAAGACACACAAAGTCACAGGAAATGAGAACCTGTTTTCAGCACATAGAGGTAGCTCAGCCAAGTGGGAAAAGAAAGGATTTCCAATGCCAGCACGCTTTGTTCCTTGTTTTGTGACTCTGCACAACTGGGTCTCACTTGTTAGTAGGGGAAAGATGGCCAAACTTGCAAGATCGTTGGTGGGACTCTAAGAGAGAAATCTGTAAACTGCAGGGCAGAACACAGGTGCCTAGCAAATGGAAATCAGCCTGACTGTTGTTATTCATAAGTCACAAAGTCATGCAAGCCCACTGCTGGAAGGAAGTATTGGTTCTTAGTTTTCCTAAGTTTATTTGGAAATAATGGTTGAGATATATAGAGTTACAGAGAAAGATGTCCATTTATAGCAGAACAAAGAAATACTTAAAACTGACAATTAAAATATGATTAAATTCAATTTCTTATACCTAGACAATGAAATCAAGGCAGACATAGAAATAAAATATATAAAAATAAGTTTATGATGATAGTTTTTTTAGCTTAATTCAGCAGGGGAACCTAAAGATAAAATCCAAATATATACGCATAGCTAAATGGGTAGATATATAGATAAATTTATTTTTTGTTTAAAAAATATGTAATTACTTTGGTGATTAGAGGAAATTAAATTAAAGCCATGCAGACAAACTATAGATACTATCTCTGTCATTCCTTCTACATTCATTAGTTGGCATTCTTTGGTAAAGAAAATCCTTTCCTTCTCCCTCTTCCCCTAGCACCCAAAGGTTTTTGTTTTTCTTTTTGTTTTGAGTATCGCTATGGAGTTCTGGATTCTTTGTGCTTTGATCCATAACTTTTTGCAGCTCGAATTGTCCTAAATTTGGCAAAGGGAACCACTTCAGCTGGCTCCTGTATCTTTCTGACAAGGCCCCATCCATCTTTGAGTACTTTCTTGCTTCCTGGTTCAAGATATTCTGGGATCACCCTGTACTTCTCTTTCCCCTGAAAGCTTCTCTGTAGAATCCTGGCTTCTCTTAATCGAGATTTGGGTATTTAGAAACCAAGATCCGGGCACGGACAGAGCTCATTGCCTCTGGAGCATCACTGCTTCTAAATTCTTCCAAAAGACCCTCAATGGTGTCATTATGTGAATTTCATTAAGAAAGAATTTTTCATTTCTGCATGAGGTAAAAAATATTATGAATAAAGTTGTGATTTTATTCATAAAATTCGTTCTCCTGTCCATTAAAAATAAATTTAAAAAGCCTCTCCAGATTATAATCGGGTTAAATGGTCTATATGTGTAAAACCACCGCCCTTGAACTTAGTAGTGTGGAGACAATGCCACTTTCTTTACTTCGTCTCTTTGGAGGACTCTGAAGCAGGTTATTTGTCTTTTTTTCTTTAAGATTTTATTTATTTATTGGACAGACAGAGATCACAAGTAGGCAGAGAGGCAGAGAGAGAGATAGAGAGAGGGAGGAAGCAGGCTCCACGCTGAGCAGAGAGCCAGATGCGGGGTTCAATCCCAGGACCCTGGGATCATGACCTGAGCCAAAGGCAGAGGCTTTAACCCACTGAGCCACCCAGGTGCCCCAGGTTATTTGTCTTTGATACCCCTTGACTCTCTTTTCTTTCCCTTTGCCCATTCCCCACAAAGTTTTTCTTTCCCCTTCTGAAGACTCCTGTAAGTTCCAGATCTTTTCCCCCGCCTCTAGGAAAAATTATTCTCCGAAAGAGATCTAATAGCAGTCGTTTACAACTTAGAGGCGATTTAGTTCAGTAAGTCACCTCTTCCAGGCACCTTCGATGAAAGAAATAAGGCATTAACACACACTTTTGGGGGGGAGTAATTTTGTAGAAAGAAGGGGCTCTCTGGCAACACAGATATTGCACCACAAAGGACTTGCTGACCTTTTTATTTTATTTTTATTTTTGAACCAACATAGGGTCTTGGTTTTCTCTGGTGAGCATTGAGATCAGCAGGGGATGATGACAAGTAATGTATCTGAATATAAAGGACCCATGAAACCTAAATTAAAAGGGCTTTAGCAGAGCAAAGTATGCACATTAGATTTTGAAAGATTCCATGCAATGACAGGGTAGTTAAAGATGAATGGGATGGGCAGGGATTTAGCTTTCAGGAATTTTGGGGCCTTTTGAAAACATTTGAAAACGTAATATTTTCTAAAGGATTTCTTAATCATTCCTGTCTTGTCCATCATGGAAAAAAAAATGTGATGTTTGCATTTTTCTGCATTTCTGAATCTCTGCCATTTGGACTTATTTAGCAAACTCTCTCCTGAGATGTAATACAATGTGAATAAAACACAGCCTGATCCATAGCAAATACAAATCGTATTCATTTATCCTTTGGAGTACAAACTTCAACCGTAACTAAATACAATATGCTGGCTCTTTTTGTGCTTTTTATGAACTTTTGAAGCAGGTTTGTGATGAATAGATTTTATAGGATTATGCAGTTATAGTTTGCTTTTAAATATTTCAGAAAGAAATCATAAACATGACCTCATATGTTAATAAATCAATTATGGAATGCTGTTTTATACATATGTTCAAAATATGACCCTATCCAAAACTCCTTAAATGTGTCCTAAGAAATAACTTTAAACTCTTATTCAGGAGGCTCTGGTTTTCAAAACACTGTGTGTTGGAATTCTGCTGCTCCATATAAAGAAAAAAAAAACAGTTTCTTTAACTTAAATTTATATTGTTTCTAATATATTAAATATTAAAGCCATGTTGAGGGTGCGACATTTGCTCTCCATTAGGCCTTTTCTCTCCTTGTTTTCTCCTGCCAAGTTGAAGCTACGAAGAGAAGGGCTAGAGCAGGAACAAACCTACCAAATGGGTTGAATCATTGGCAGAGGGCTCCCAGGCGTCCGTGTTCTCGGTTTTGTTATTTTTATATATATGCATTACTCTTTGATTCAAAAGGTCGTGAACCACGAGGAGAAGTTTAATGACTGTGATTTGCCTAAATGATTAGGCTTTATTTCTATAAGGCCACTTTCTGCTTCACAGCGGATGAACTTTTAGAACTGTTCCTTATCCATTTCTCCATGTGGTTGTCACAATGGCTCCAGGACAGCTCCAAACGCCAACAACAAAGATTGTTTCTTTCTCTACAAACGTACTTTAAGAGTATAGGATTTCATATTTCTTTATTAATCACTGATCTTTGGGCCTCATTGTTCAATATTTAATGTCATGATCAACCAAGAAGATAGCTTAGCAAACTCATCTTTAAAAGTGGGAATGTCAAACAAACAAATAAATAAATAAATAAATAAAAGTGGAAATATTACCACTTTCAACTGGGAGCAGAAAACACTACCTAATCCTAAATGCTAGTTTTAAATCATGGCTGATGAACGTGAATGATGTTAGTAAGCTACAGGCAAAATAAAAAGATTAAATCAAAGATACGGATAATAATTTCCAACTTAAAGTCCTGTGTTCAGATTTTTATAATTATAAGATCAGAATTAAGCTTTAATACTTCACCTTCAGAGCACTGAATGTGTAGGTCAGCAGTTTCAGATGTGTCTACCTTCAAAGTCATGCAGGTAATAGAAATGACTAGAGCAGACTTCCAGTAGAAAGACATGGGATAGGAGAGAGTAAATGAACCATGGCAAATGGGGGAATGTATCTTTCACCCGAGAACTACTGGTGTGATTTTGGTTTTTAATGCTACCTTGTTAGATGAGCAAAATGTCCCTGGGTGCCTGGGTGATACAGTCAGTGGAATATCTGACTCTTGGTTTCAGCTTAGGTCGTGATCACAGGGTCATGAGATTGAGCCCCATGTCAGGCTCCATGCTCAGCACACAGTCTGCTTCAGATCTTTCTCCCTCACCCTATGCCCCTCCCACTCCTACTCTCTGTCTCTCAAATAAATTAATTAATTTTTAAAAATTTTAAAGATGTCCCTGTTGCTGTATTGAGATCATCACTTCCCCAGTGTGTGACCACCAGTCTAAGTCATCTAGGAGTGCTGCTAAATACTCAGAGTTAGAGAACACCTAGCCTTTTTCAAGCCCCTTCTAGTGTTTATTCTGTTGTTCTTGTTGTTTGTCTATTTGTTTGCATTAATAGAATTGGAATTCTCTCCACATTGAATGGAAACTTCTGCTTTGATGTAAGTCAGCTTTTTTTGTTTGTTTGTTTGTTCACTGTAGGCAGAGAGAATTTAAATCTTAGCCTATCAGAGGTAAAGGAACCTGAAAGTTCCATTCATCCCACTCTGACTATTGTATGAACTTCCTCTTCACCGTTTCCAGTGAATGTTCATTCTTGGATGAACTCCTGGCATATTTTTTGAAGGAATCTTTGTATTCTTTATCAAATTATACATCAGCCTTTTCTTCTCTAGAATAAATCTTCCAGACCCTTTGGCTTTGTCTGATATGACCCATTTTCTGTAACTTGGTCTGCTTTTTGGAAATGACCATCCCAAACATTGTACCTCTTTTTCTTCTCTGGAGTCAGATGAGGCAGAATGTGGTTAGCACTAGGTGAGTGAAACTCAACTTTCTCAGGAACACCTCCGTATGTTTCTTCTCATTCTTAATTCTCTCAGGTCAAGAATTTCACAACATGATCATGATCTTAGTCTAGAATGCTGCTAGTTGTGTGGTGTAGGAAACTTATATGACCCCCACAAAGAAAACTACTGATCATTTTGGAAGAGATTTGTTTAAGAAAAAAATAGAGTTATGGATTTTTTTTAATCAGAATTAAAAGAGTGAATGTTTTAAGTTGGAAGACAACAATTGTTTCCAAAGTAAATGAACTGGAATATGATGGCAATAAAAATCATAAATAAAAGTGCTCAAAGGTTTATGTGTTACAATACTTGTGAATAGCAAACAATTATTTAAGAAAAGATTTGTGAGGGGCGCCTGGGTGGCTCAGTGGGTTAAAGCCGCTGCCTTTGACTCGGGTCATGATCCCAGGGTTCTGGGATCAAGCCCCACATTGGGCTCTTTGCTCAGTGGGAAGCCTGCTTCCTCCTCTCTCTCTGCCTGCCTCTCTGCCTACTTGTGATCTCTGCCTATAAAATAAATAAATAAAATCTTTTTTAAAAATTACTTAAAAAATAAAGAAAAGAAAGATTTGTGAGGAAGAACTAGTCCTAATGGTAAATAGGCTTTCAGAGGAAAAGAGAAAGAGAGAGGGAGGGAACAGTGAAATGCGGTGTTGTCAATTTCTCTGGTGTAAGTACTCACATCATAGGTCAATTTCAAGCTACCAACATGAAGTCATTGGACATGGTGTTGGAAAAAGATGCACAAAATTGGCTTTTTAGTGAGCTGGTAAAACCCAGCTCTAGCACACCACTGACTGAGTCACATAAAAACAATACTGTAAAACAATATTTAAAAATATTGTAAAACAATGATTTTTAAAGTACACTGTTATTAAAAAGAGAGAGATATAAAGAAAAAAGATAGAAAAGGATAGAGGAGAAGAAAGATCAGTGTAACATAATGAATATTCCCCCAAATGGATTGTATTCTCTACAAAAGTGTAATATAATGACAAAGAATATATCTTGAGCTACTGAAAGAGGGAAGCATTATAACAAATGATATTAAGACAGTGAGATGGCTATTTGGAAGAGGAGGAAGGCCCACAGGAAATAATATAGAACATCATCTCATATTGTAACTAATGAACATCTCACATTGTAACTAGATGAATCGTGAATGAAGAAAAATCAGGAAAAAAGTAAATGTACATGACTCAGCCTTCTGGAGGAGGGTAGAGCTCTTGACAACTAAAGAGATGGGGAAAATGTAAATAAATAGATCAATATATTTAACTAAATAAAAAGCATTTATGTTAAAACAAACCTACAAATTAAAAATCAAACATAAGGACTTCTACTTCTGAATATGATAGAAGAACATAGATCAGATTTATCTTCTCTCTTGAAGGAACTAAAAACAGATGATGATACATGTAAAATCAATTTTCAAGATCCTGTACAGACAGACAGTGATCCTTGGGAGACATGAAGCAAATAAGATGAGCCCTATGTTGCCCCAGGTTGCTGCTTTGAGAGAGTTCTAAGTCTCAGTGCAGAAAGGATGAAAAAAGGCAGAGCCCAGGGACTCTGTAAGTGGAGGGAAAAACCAAAGCAGCATTTAGAGGGAAATTCATAGTAGAAATATTTATATTAGGAATGAAGAAAAGTCTCAAATCAATGACCTCACTTTCTGTCTTAAGAAACTAGAAAAGGAAGAGTAAATTAAACCCACAATAGAAAAGAAATTCTAAGTCTGTACTATATATTAACTAATTGAATTTAAAATTTAAAAAGAAGAAAAAAAATTAAGATCAGAACGAAATCAAGGTAGCAAAAAATAGAACAGGATAGGAGTGCCTGAATGGCTCTGGCATTTAAGTGGCTAACTCTTCATTTTTGCTCAGGTCATGATCTCAGGGTCCTAGGATGGAGCCCTGTGTAAGTCTCCAGGCTCAGCAGGGAGTCTGCTAGAGGATTCTCTCTCTCTCCTCCCTCTGCCCCCTCCCCTACCCATGCTCTTTCTCTCTCTAAAATAAATAAATAAAGCTTTAAAAAAAAAAGAAGAAAGAACATGATAGAGAAAATTAATGGATATATAAAGAACTCCCCAAACTCTGTAAAGAGAAAGTAAACAACCCAATAAAAAGGGTAAAAAAGGTGGACAGACATTTTACCCAAGCAGATATATAGATGACAAATAGGCACATGAAAAGATGGTCAATATTAAGAGCCCTCAGGGAAACATAAACTCAGGCAGACACCACACATGACTGGCAGGAAGATAAAATGGTACAACTGGCATGGAAAATCTTGCCAGTTTCTGAAAGCATTAAGCATACACCAGAGTGTATGGTCCAGACATTCCCTTCCTAGATGTCTACTTGAAAGTAATGAAGACATGTCCCTAGAAAGAATACAGGGCACCTGGGTGTCTCAGTCATTAATCATCTGCCTTCAGCTTAGGTCATGATCCCAGGGTCCTGGGATCAAGTCCCACATCAGGCTCCCAGCCCTGCAGGAAGCCTACTTCTCCCTCTCCCACTCTCCCTGCTTGTGTTCCCTCTTTTGCTGTGTCTCTCTCTGTCAAATAAATCAATAAAATCTTAAGAAAGAAAGAAAGGAAGAAAGAAAGAAAGAAAGAAAGAAAGAAAGAAAGAAAGAAAGAAAGAAAGAAAGAATACATGAATATTCACAGAAGCATAATTTATAATAGCCCCAAACTAGAACAAAACCAAATGTCTACCAACAGATGAAGGGGTAAACAAACTGGGGGCCATGATCCATGTAAAGGAATCCTATTCAGCAATAAAAAGGAATGAACACTCAACTCACTGATACACTCAACTCTATGGATGAATCTCAAAATATGGTGAGTGAAAGAACCAGACAAATAAAGTGAAATATTATAATTAAATTTGTATGAAGTTTAAGTAAATGCAACCTAATCCATAGTGTCAGAAAGGAGATCAGTTGAGGTGGGAGAGTTCAGGGTGGGCAGACGACAAAGTGTTATAAAGAAACTTTTGGGGAGGTCTTTCTTCATTTTAATCATGGTGTTGGCTTCACAGTTGTGCATATATGTCCAGCTATCAAGTCATACATTTTAAATATGTGGGTGTATTGTCTTTCAATTATAATCAACAAAGTTGACATTAAAAAGAGAAATAATCACTTTTGATTTTTATAAAAAAGGATTGTGGGCAGTACTCTGACTCACTGGGATATACTATCACCAGTCAGAAACATTGCCTAATTTCAAGCCAGAGCACTGCTTTGTTTAGGAGACTTGACATTGTCCCCTAGTGCTGATTGCTGCCTTATGAGCATAGTCAACACCCCAGTGGGGACCTGCATCATGCCTCTGCTTCCCCCTTCACTGGAGAGAATTTTCTGTGGTCCCTGATTGAATCAAGAGTTCAAGGACCAAGATGGCTGCTTCCCCCTTCACTGGAGAGAATTTTCTGTGGTCCCTGATTGAGTCAAGAGTTCAAGGACCAAGATGGGGTCTAGGTCAACATGTCTCAGCCTAGTTTCAAGAGAAACTAGTGTGGGGTATTTCCCTTTCCACCCTGGGAGGCAGTCTCGCACCAAACCTCCTGTGCTTTTTACATAATTTCCTATTGGTAAGTGTCTTCTTCAGTCCGCTGGGTGCCAGAGGCTTTACCTTAATCATCTCTGCATCCTCCATTCCGCTAGGAATCAGTTAGGTCCTCAGTCACCCCATAAGGAATTGAAGGCATTGAACAGAACTGAATTGGATTAAATTATAGGCAACTGTATCCCTCCCTCCCCTCACCTCAGATATACATAGAAAAGGATTGCACAGACACACAAAGCAAGGATCAAATTCTACTCTGTCCCCATCATCTACGTGACCTTGAATAAGCTATGCCAGACCCAGAGCAGATGTGATGTTCCTGTGGCCCAGTTCCTGTTCAGACCAGGGTGACCGCAAACTGACTTCTCTCTGGGTAGCCAGCCTGCCCTCATCCTCAGCTCATGGACCTCCAGTGTTTTTGCCAGGGAATCAGTAGAAAGCCTGTGATGTAGGCCTACACCGGTCAGACAGGACGTCATGGACTGCACCGGGTCGGGCATGTATGATAAAGCTGCTAACTCCATTGTTGAGTTTGGTCACTGACCGCCTCCACTGGGTGCCCCCTCCCCACCCCGCTACTTACAGCCCCTCCGCCATTCACCTCTGTGGTCCCTTGGGAGTAAGAGACGCTCACCTCTGTGCTTACGGGCATTTCAAATACAGAAACCTCTAACCCATGCTGGGGACCCCCCAGCCCAGCTACGCCCTCAATATCTCACCCTGGCTTTTCTCTTGCTTCACTCGGGAGACTTTCTCCTCGCAGAATCCTTTTGCTGTTTATTTCCTATTCCTAGATTCCTGTGTGTCATTTGTCCCAGTACTTGGATAAGTAACTGGGTGGGGTGAGGCTGTTCTGTGCCTCCCAATCCCAGCACGGAACTTGGCACAGGGATGACCTCCGATGATTGACTGGCGGACGGAAGAAACAAATGAACGGCTTTCTGTCTGGATTTTCACCTTCATGTCGGGCACCACGTTTCATCTGCTGCTCGTTATCAGAGAAGAGAGACAATGTTAGGCCTGAGCACTTCGGTGAAGCCATCGAAAGGGGCTTGCCACACCAAACCAGATTCTTCCAGGGGCCACGTGTGCTCTAACGTTCCAAGTCAAGTTTACTCTTCTCTAAATCCTACCGAGTGCATTAATTCTCCCCAATTTCGTTCTGATTCCTTCTAGTGAAAAGAATACAGAGAATGCTGAAATAGAGCGCAGCTCCTTAACGGAGATAAACCCCTACAAAATATGTGTTTATTTAATTGTTTGTTGACCAACATCACAGCCTCGTTTATACAGTCTGAAGGAGCCCGCCAGAAGGGTGTTGACTAAAACCGCTGTTTGCTTTTGGCTGTGCACAGCGGGATTTGATTTGCCACGACAGGAATGTCGGGCTGATAATTCTGCGGCAATTTCTCTGGATATTTACCTTTAAATCTCAGTATTACACTTGCTACAGATGATGCATGAAAGTAAAATATTTGCACAGTGCGTGATTCAGTCGGGAGCAGAGAGCAACGCACCCTAGAGGAAGGCGCTCAGCTAGCCTCACCAGGACCATTTTTGTAGGAAAGAAGCGAGCCGTAGTGTCGTGTGCGGTCTGTGGATATGCCCCGGGTTAGGGCCCTGCCCCTGGGGCAGCAATTGACAAACACCGCTGGACTGTGACATAATCAAAGTCTCTGTCTCAGTGTGTTGGGGGCCCAGGAGACAGCCAACAGATAGCCATATTTTATTCATCATGCCTTCTTTGTGTTTTCCGCATTGTCACAGACACCAATGGAAACATGTAGTTTTCCTAAATCCCTGGAAGTCTCAGGTTCTTTCCTATATGTCCCCAGTCTGCCTCTCTTTGCAAACCTGAGTAGGGCCCCTTTGGAGTTCCAGCTTCCTTTTCCTTTCCACTTCCCTGGGCTTGGGGACACAGGGCTCCAAATGAGACATTTAAAAATACCATGTGTATTTAAGGGAGGACCCGACCTCCCAGATTATAATAGTTTAAAACAGCTTGTAAAAGAAAACCCACTTTAATTTACCCCAAGAAAAGCTCATTTTGTTGCTAATTTAATTTTAGTGAAAGGCCTTATGTAGAGGGTGCCCCAGGAATTTCTATGAGATCTATTTATTCAACCCTGGGGGATTATCTGACTCTTATAAGCTAATCCTCTTGAAAAGTATGTCGCAGTTCCGTGAGGAAGCATGCGATATTCCTTACATTGTGAGTGTTTGAGTTTGATCTGGAATAAATGAAGCAGGTTGCACTCTTGGTCACCTGTGCCTGAGTCATCGGAGACAGGTGAGCTGCTGCAAGGAGCTTTGTAGTAACTGAGATTTCTTCTTATTGTTAGGAAATCAAACAATGAATTTAATGTGATTGCCACGTTGACATATAGAAACTGGTCGCAACAAATGCAATCAATAAATATTTATTTAGATGTCACTGTGTGTCACGTACTATTGTAGATATCGGGGTGAGGATAAAGGAGCCAGACAGAGAACTCTATCCCCAGGAGCTCACATGGAGGAGGGGAAGAAAGATAGAATGAATGTACAAAGCAATATGTAGCATATATGAGTCATGCTATGAAGAGACACCAAGCAGGGAGAAGAAATAAAAAGGTTGCAGGAAGGTTGATATGTTAAGTCTCATGGGCAAGGGTGGCTTCTCTGCAGAAATACATTTTGATCAGAGAATAGAACAAAGGGACCGGAAGTTATATAAGTGCAAGAGGGCTTTCCAGGCACCAAGGGCAGCAGGTGCAAAGGCCCTCAGGCAAAAGCAAGGGAGTCAGTGGGAGTGAAGGGAAATGAGGTTGAAGGGGTAGTTTGGAGCAAGCTCATGCAGGGCCTTTGCAGTCCTGGGGAGGACGGGGGTTTGATTCTAAATGAGAAGAGCCAGTGGATGGCTCACCATAGGAAGAAATTGGCTCCAATATATATATTAAGTATTGTCATCTTCTATTCTCAGTTTTGTATCGTTTGCTCCTTGAGTCAGATGTATTCCCACTATTTTCATGTCTTGGCAAGCATCTGTTAACAGATACTCACGTTCCTGGGTCATGAGACAAAGGAAACAAATTCTATTCTCTTCATACTCATGATGAAGATTGAAAAGCTGGTGCCAGACACAACGCATTCAATCTAAGGTATGTTTGGAAATTTGGTCAATTGTTTTCTTTTTCCCTCTGCTTTTTTTTTTTCTTTTGGTTCTTTGAAAACATAGTCTTAGAGAAAGAATTTTGGGGAGTGTCAAGGAGAATTTTGATTTTTTGAATAAAGTTTATTTTCAATCATTATATGGAAAAATGCCTCTTAAAAATAGATGTCATTTTTAAAATTAATAAACCTATTTTAGACCAATTTTAGAACCACAGCAAAACTGAGTGGAGAATACAGAGATTTTCCCATATAAGCCCTATAGTCCCACACAATCTCCCTCACTATGGGCATCCTGAACCACCGTGGTGCTTTTGTTACAACTGATGAACTTACATTGACACATCATCACCCGAAGTCAGTAGCTCACATCAGGGTTCACGCTTGGTGTTGCATATTTTATGGGTTTGGATGAATGTATGACAAGCATCTACCACTGTAGTATCATATAGATCACTTCCATTGCCCTAAAAATCCTCTGTGCTCTGCCTATTCATCTCTCCCTCCCCCAAACCCTGGAAGCCACTAATCTTTTTATTGTCTCCTTAGTTTTTTTTTTTTTTTGCCTTAATAAATTATTATTATTTTTTTAATTTTTTATTTTTTATAAACATATATTTTTTATAAACATATATTTTTATCCCCAGGTCTGTGAATCACCAGGTTTACACACTTCACAGCACTCACCAAATCACATACCCTCCCCAATGTCCATAATCCCACCCCCTTCTCCCCAACCCCCTCCCCCCGGCAACCCTCAGTTTGTTTTGTGAGATTAAGAGTCACTTATGGTTTGTCTCCCTCCCAATCCCATCTTGTTTCATTTATTCTTCTACCCATTTAAGCCTCCATGTTGCATCACCACTTCCTCATATCAGGGAGATCATATGATAGTTGTCTTTCTCTGCTTGACTTATTTCGCTAAGCATGATACGCTCTAGTTCCATCCACGTTGTTGCAAATGGCAAGATTTCATTTCTTTTGATGGCTGCATAGTATTCCATTGTGTATATATACCACATCTTCTTGATCCATTCATCTGTTGATGGACATCTAGGTTCTTTCCATAGTTTGGCTATTGTGGACATTGCTGCTATAAACATTCGGGTGCATGTGTCCCTTTGGATCACTACATTTGTATCTTTAGGGTAAATACCCAATAGTGCAATTGCTGGGTCATAGGGCAGTTCTATTTTCAACATTTTGAGGAACCTCCATGCTGTTTTCCAGAGTGGCTGCACCAGCTTGCATTCCCACCAACAGTGTAGGAGGGTTCCCCTTTCTCCGCATCCTCGCCAGCATCTGTCATTTCCTGACTTGTTGATTTTAGCCATTCTGACTGGTGTGAGGTGATATCTCATTGTGGTTTTGATTTGTATTTCCCTGATGCCGAGTGATATGGAGCACTTTTTCATGTGTCTGTTCGCCATCTGGATGTCTTCTTTGCAGAAATGTCTGTTCATGTCTTCTGCCCATTTCTTGATTGGATTATTTGTTCTTTGGGTGTTGAGTTTGCTAAGTTCTTTATAGATTCTGGACACTAGTCCTTTATCTGATATGTCGTTTGTAAATATCTTCTCCCATTCTGTCAGTTGTCTTTTGATTTTGTTAACTGTTTCCTTTGCTGTGCAAAAGCTTTTGATCTTGATGAAATCCCAGTAGTTCATTTTTTCCCTTGCTTCCCTTGCCTTTTGCGTTGTTCCTAGGAAGATGTTGCTGCGGCAGAGGTCGAAGAGGTTGCTGCCCGTGTTCTCCTCAAGGATTTTGATGGATTCCTTTCGTACATTGAGGTCCTTCATCCATTTTGAGTCTATTTTTGTGTGTGGTGTAAGGAAATGGTCCAATTTCATTTTTCTGCATGTGGCTGTCCAATTTTCCCAGCACCATTTATTGAAAAGGCTGTCTTTTTTCCATTGGACATTCTTTCCTGCTTTGTCGAAGATTAGTTGACCATAGAGTTGAGGGTCTATTTCTGGGCTCTCTATTCTGTTCCATTGATCTATGTGTCTGTTTTTGTGCCAGTACCATGCTGTCTTGATGATGACAGCTTTGTAATAGAGCTTGAAGTCCGGAATTGTGATGCCACCAACGTTGGCTTTCTTTTTCAATATCCCTTTGGCTATTCGAGGTCTTTTCTGGTTCCATATAAATTTTAGAATTATTTGTTCCATTTCTTTGAAAAAGATGGATGGTACTTTGATAGGAATTGCATTAAATGTGTAGATTGCTTTAGGTAGCATAGACATTTTCACAATATTTATTCTTCCAATCCAGGAGCATGGAACATTTTTCCATTTCTTTGTGTCTTCCTCAATTTCTTTCATGAGTACTTTATAGTTTTCTGAGTATAGATTCTGTGTCTCTTTGGTTAGGTTTATTCCTAGGTATCTTATGGTTTTGGATGCAATTGTAAATGGGATTGACTCCTTAATTTCTCTTTCTTCTGTCTTGCTGTTGGTGTAGAGAAATGCAACTGATTTCTGTGCATTGATTTTATATCCTGACACTTTACTGAATTCCTGTATAAGTTCTAGCAGTTTTGGAGTGGAGTCTTTTGGGTTTTCCACATATAGTATCATATCATCTGCGAAGAGTGATAATTTGACTTCTTCTTTGCCGATTTGGATGCCTTTAATTTCCTTTTGTTGTCTGATTGCTGAGGCTAGGACCTCTAGTACGATGTTGAATAGCAGTGGTGATAATGGACATCCCTGCCGTGTTCCTGACCTTAGCGGAAAAGCTTTCAGTTTTTCTCCATTGACAATGATATTTGCGGTGGGTTTTTCATAGATGGCTTTGATGATATTGAGGTATGTGCCCTCTATCCCTACACTTTGAAGAGTTTTGATCAGGAAGGGATGTTGTACTTTGTCAAATGCTTTTTCAGCATCTATTGAGAGTATCATATGGTTCTTGTTCTTACTTTTATTGATGTGTTGTATCACATTGACTGATTTGCGGATGTTGAACCAACCTTGCAGCCCTGGAATAAATCCCACTTGGTCGTGGTGAATAATCCTTTTAATGTACTGTTGAATCCTATTGGCTAGTATTTTGTTGAGTATTTTCGCATCTGTGTTCATCAAGGATATCGGTCTATAGCTCTCTTTTTTGGTGGGATCCTTGTCTGGTTTTGGGATCAAGGTGATGCTGGCCTCATAAAATGAGTTTGGAAGTTTTCCTTCCATTTCTATTTTTTGGAACAGTTTCAGGAGAATAGGAATTAGTTCTTCTTTAAATGTTTGGTAGAATTCCCCCGGGAAGCCGTCTGGCCCTGGGCTTTTGTTTGTTTGGAGATTTTTAATGACTGTTTCAATCTCCTTACTGGTTATGGGTCTGTTCAGGCTTTCTATTTCTTCATGGTTCAGTTGTGGTAGTTTATATGTTTCTAGGAATGCATCCATTTCTTCCAGATTGTCAAATTTATTGCCGTAGAGTTGCTCATAGTATGTTCTTATAATAGTTTGTATTTCTTTGGTGTTAGTTGTGATCTCTCCTCTTTCATTCATGATTTTATTTATTTGGGTCCTTTCTCTTTTCTTTTTGATAAGTCGGGCCAGGGGTTTATCAATTTTATTAATTCTTTCAAAGAACCAGCTCCTAGTTTCGTTGATTTGTTCTATTGTTTTTTTGGTTTCTATTTCATTGATTTCTGCTCTGATCTTTATGATTTCTCTTCTCCTGCTGGGCTTAGGGTTTCTTTCTTGTTCTTTCTCCAGCTCCTTTAGGTGTAGGGTTAGGTTGTGTACCTGAGACCTTTCTTGTTTCTTGAGAAAGGCTTGTACCGCTATATATTTTCCTCTCAGGATTGCCTTTGTTGTGTCCCACAGATTTTGAACCGTTGTATTTTCATTATCATTTGTTTCCATGATTTTTTTCAATTCTTCTTTAATTTCCCGGTTGACCCATTCATTCTTTAGAAGGATACTGTTTAGTCTCCATGTATTTGGGTTCTTTCCAAACTTCCTTTTGTGGTTGAGTTCTAGCTTTAGAGCATTGTGGTCTGAAAATATGCAGGGAATGATCCCAATCTTTTGATACCGGTTGAGTCCTGATTTAGGACCGAGGATGTGATCTATTCTGGAGAATGTTCCATGTGCACTAGAGAAGAATGTGTATTCTGTTGCTTTGGGATGAAATATTCTGAATATATCTGTGATGTCCATCTGGTCCAGTGTGTCGTTTAAGGCCTTTATTTCCTTGCTGATCTTTTGCTTGGATGACCTGTCCATTTCAGTGAGGGGTGTGTTAAAGTCCCCTACTATTATTGTATTATTGTTGATGTGTTTCTTTGATTTTGTTATTAATTGGTTTATATAGTTGGCTGCTCCCACGTTGGGGGCATAGATATTTAAAATTGTTAGATCTTCTTGTTGGACAGACCCTTTGAGTATGATATAGTGTCCTTCCTCATCTCTTATTATAGTCTTTGGCTTAAAATCTAATTGATCTGATATAAGGATTGCCACTCCTGCTTTCTTCTGATGTCCATTAGCATGGTAAATTCTTTTCCACCCCCTCACTTTAAATCTGGAGGTGTCTTCGGGCTTAAAATGTGTTTCTTGGAGGCAACATATAGATGGGTTTTGTTTTTTTATCCATTCTGATACCCTGTGTCTTTTGACAGGGGCATTTAGCCCATTCACATTCAGGGTAACTATTGAGAGATATGAATTTAGTGCCATTGTATTGCCTGTAAGGTGACTGTTACTGTATATGGTCTCTGTTCCTTTCTGATCTACCACTTGTAGGCTCTCTCTTTGCTTAGAGGACCCCTTTCAATATTTCCTGTAGAGCTGGTTTGGTATTTGCAAATTCTTTCAGTTGTTGTTTGTCCTGGAAGCTTTTAATCTCTCCTTCTATTTTCAATGTCTCCTTAGTTTTGCCTTTTACAGAACATCATAGAGTTGGAATCATATAGTACGTGGCCTTGTCAGATTGGCTTCTTTCACTTAGTAATATGCATTAAATTGCTTCCATGTCTTTTCATGCCTTGATAGCTCATTTCTTTTAAGTGCTAATATTTCATTGCCTGGACAAAGCACAGTTTATTTACCCATTCACCTGATGAAGGGTATCTTGGTTGCTTTAAAGCTTTAGCAACTATGGATAAAGCTGCTACCAACATCCATGTGTCAGCTTTAGTGTGGATATAAGTTTTCAGTTCATTTGGGTAAATGTCAAGGATCCTGACTGCTGGATCATATGGTACAAGTGTGTTTAGTTTTGTAAAAAAGAGCTGAACTATCTTCCAAAGTGGCTGCATCATTTGCATTCCCACCAGCAGTGAATGAGAGTTCCCATTTCTCCACATCCTCACCAGCATCTGGTGTTGTCAGTGTTTTGGATTTTGGCTATTTTAATGGATATGTATTTTGTTGTTTTAATTTTCATTTCCCTGATGACCTACAGTGTTGAACATCTTTTCATATGCTTATTTGCCATTTGTCTATATTCTTTGGTGAGATGTTGGCAAACCCTCTTTTTTTACATGAGATATTTATTCCCAAAATTGTGAGTAAAACAAGTTGTAATTTATAGTCCTTTGCATGGTGACTTGCATTATATATTAAGATGATAGTTCCATTTTGATTGCTTATCAACTGGCCATAATGACAAGGTGTTTTATAATCACAATTTAAAATGAGAGGAGGAGTATAGTAAAGTTATTATTATTAATGCAGCTATCATTATAAATAGCCCTTTACAGAATTATATATATTTGTTAGTGAGAATAATTACGGGTACCCCCACTTTTCAAAAGTTCATGTTATGATACTTCAGTTTTAAAGAAGACCTACATTAGTATCTGCTTTCACTAACCAAAAGAAATCCAAAGAGGATTTTTGCTTTTTTGAGAAAAGGCAAAAGGCAAAAATAGCATTCAGTATTTGCTTTGCAGTCAACCACCAACACAGAGGTACCCTGAATCTCCTCCCCCTGGGAATGACACTCAGCCAGAGCTCTGAACTGTATCAGTGAGCATCTGTGGTTTGTCTAGATTTGTTTTGTGTGTCTATTAGCAAGATGTGTTCTAAGGTATCAGTTAAGTCTAAGGGAGGTCTAGGAATGCTCAAAAAACCTTCCATAGAAATCAGTGGTGATTGCTTCTTTGCTTTAAACCTGAATTTCAGCTTTATAAAAGGTTTCATAGAAACACTCTACTTTTGGGTAGTAGAGCAAACCTGTACTCATTTATTTAACAAACATGAGTGGCTGCTATGTGCAAGACTCAGATATTTTAATATATATATATATATATATATATATTATATATATTTTTATATATATAAAATATTTATGCTTTGATGGATAGCCCTTCATGGTATGTTTTATTATCCTCATTTTATAAATGAGAAAATATCAGGCCTTATGTAATTATTTTCCATGCAGATGATTAAAAATTTTAATTTAAATGTGTTTAATTTTAAAAAATTGGAATACATTGGTTCATGTAACTTTATAGTCAAGAACTAGAGGGACTAAGTGAGTTAGGGCTTGATCCATGACCTAAATGAGGTAGTCACAATATAATTTAGTTTCTCCATTTCTCAGACCTACTTCCCCAGCACTGGCTCCATTCTCAGGCTCTGGGTGATGCCAACAAGGTTGCTGCAAGGTTGGATATATCCTCAGGTTATAGTCCTCTATAGGTCTCTTCCTTATTGCTCAAGCTAAAGAATTGGGATAAAGCCCAATTGGACAAACAAGCTTGGCTTGAGTCACATGTTGTTTTTGTTTTGTTTTGTTTTTTAATTTTATTTATTTATTGGACAGACAGAGATCACAAGTAGGCAGAGAGGCAGGCAGAGAGAGGAGGAAGCAGGCTCCCTGCTGAGCAGAAAGCCTGATGTGAGGCTCGATCCCAGGCCCCTAGGATCATGACCTGAGCCGAAGGCAGAGGCTTTAACCCACTGAGCCACCCAAATGCCCCTCACATGTTGATTTATTTGAGTGCCTGTCATTCCCCCTGGATGCTAAAGGACAGGTTTGATCTCTGACCTCATGGAAAAGAAATCCAAAAAGCAATGATAGATGTGACCCATAGATATAAGGCCTTTGTTACATGTTATTATAAGTTCTACACAACGGAAGGGCAGGATGTTCTAAGGCAAGAGCTGGCAAATAGGCCTGTGAACCCAATCTAAGCCCCCTGTCTGTCTTTGTAAATAAAATTTTATTCGAACCCAACCATGCTTATTTTTCACATAATGTCCATGACTGCTTTCTTCTACAATCGCAGAGTTGAGTAGTTGTTAGAGAGACCATATAGTCAGCAAAGCCAAAATATATTCTCTCTGCCCCTCTAGAGAAAAAGTGAGTTGCCCACCTCTCAGCACATCTAACAGAAGGAATTTAATCTCAGGGATCAGGGAGAACTTTCTGAGGAGGCAACATGTAAAATGAGACTGAAGATTGAAAACGGGCTGGCCTGGTAAGTTTTAGGGAAGAGTGGAAGGGCTGAGACAAAGTTGGAGGATAGTCTTAGATAGAAAGGAGAGCATGAGTGAAGGTCTTGACTCAGTAGGATGTTAATCTATTTGGGGGACAAAATGAAGGTCTGTGTGGCTAAGATGCAAGGAGGTTGATGTGCTTCATAAGTGAAGCACTCTCAGTGGGGGTGGGACCACACAATGTTGGGTCTCCGAGGCCATGCTAAAGTGTCATGAAGGAACCCAATGAAGGATTTCAAGCATGTGCAAAATGCATTCAGGTTGGTGTCTTGGACTGTCATCCTTCCTGCTGCATGGAGAATGGATGGGGAGTGGGGAGAAGACAAGAAGAACCGGGGAGAGCTACTGGGAGGCTGAGACCAGAGCTGAGGATGTGGATGGTGGTGATGGTGATGATGGTGGTGCTCACACTATGAGGTGGAGAACTGGACGGAGAAGTGGGCGCAGGATGTACGTGGACTTGGTGTTTGTTCAGATGCTTATTGAGGGCGAGATGGGTGCAACAGAGTGAAAGCAAGTCATCTCCTGAGCTGGAGACATTGGAAGATGAGCAGACTTGAGAGTGACAGACAGAAGTGAGGACAGGTCATCCAGAGGGTCCCTCCTGGTCCAAAAGTTCTGAGTTTCTAATTAGGTCCATCAATAGATGAGTTCTCATTCAAGGGTCAGTATAGTGCTCCAAACAGGCAGTATAATGTAGGCAATCTGGAAATCACTCTGTTTTTAAATCGTTTGTAAAGACTCTGATGTATTCTTCCCAGAATTCATCTAGGACCTAAATTCTTTGTGCTTCCAACTTCTCTAATGTGTCATGGAAAGTTAGGCCATTGTACATGGCACTGATTTGCCACCACACCCAAGGTGTTCCCAGAGCACTACACACAAGAGTGGCCAATGCTAACTCCAAGCTGAGATGCCCTTCAAAGGAAATGAGGCCTGAAATTTGGGGGGAAAAAAAAGCCATTTGCCTACTAAAATAGTTACTGACACATAAAAGAATTTTTAAGTTTCTTTCCAAATAGAACATTCTGTGACAATCGAGGCATGATGCAAGGTGAGAGGAGAGGCCAAAGCAGGGTAGCTTTCTGGCCTCTCCCCAGATAACTCGAACAGTCCACTTCACTTTAACAAAGACATAACCCAGAGCCAGCTGATTTCATGAGCTAGAAAGAAAATTACCAATAACTATAGCTCTTACATCAGCTGACATGATTCCATTCATCGGGGCAACGCATGCTTTGAATTGTCCATGTCTCTCATAATCGTCTGATAAGAAAGTTAAGGGTCTGGCCAAAAATCCACCCTGTTCCTTGCTCAGTTTCCCTCAACATCTCATCTTAATCTGAAACATGAAAGGCTTGGCTTGTGCAGTGTTGTTCTCACTGTACGCTCCCGGTCCCCTCTCCTTTCTCTGGCTCCACAAAGCTGGGTGGCGACCTAGGAGCATCATGGTGTTTCTGCTGTCCTATCCTGCTCGGTGTCACAGAGACATGGGAAGGGGAGCTGTGGGGCTCTGAGCCTTCCCCAGCGGGTCGTCCCGAAAATAGAGGCCCACCAATGGATTGACCTCACTAACTAGAACTCAGATTTCTCCAAATTTCTTGATGCTGAAGGATGTAATTGAGCTGCGTAACATTTCTGTGTCACCTGTTTGTTTTTATCCCTTAAAGTCACGGTGATGGTTAATTTTATGTGTCAGCTGGCCCAGTCTAAGAGATGCCTAGATAGGCAGTAAAACATTATTTCTGTGTCTGTGAGGGCGTTTCTGGAAGAGCTTAGGGTGCGGATGGATATGCTGAGGGAAGAAGGCAACCCTCCTCAGTGTGGGTGGGCGTCATGGCATCTGCTGAGGGCCAGGTTAGAACAAAAAGGCAGAGGAAGGGCAAATTTTCTCTCTGCTTGAGACGGGTTATCAATCTTCTCCTGTCCTCAAACACTGACACGCCTTGTTCTCGGGCCTTTGAAGTCAGACCAGGACTTACCACCATTAGGTCCCTTGGTTCTCTGGCCTTGGGGCTTGGACTGGATCTACACCACAGACTTTCCTAGGCCTCCAGCTAGCAGACAGCAGACAGTGGGACTTCCCAGCCTCTGCATGAGCCAATCCTTCAGAATAAATGTCTTTCTCTAGATCTATACGGATCCTATTGGCCCTGTTTCTCTGGAGAACCCACACTAATACAACCATCATTCTTTTAGCTGCCTACAGGGTAAAAGTAGGCCCATGAGATATTATTGGGCCAAGTTCTCTCTGGTTGCTAACCTGTAGGGAATGCCTCAGTTTCTTCACAGTAAAAGAAACAAGAAGATATAGCTGCACGTGCACCGTTAGTCAAGGAGCCAGAGAGAACATAGTCTACTCCCAACTATCCCGTAAATTCAGTATTCATCTGCCAAGACCTTGCTAGTAGTCTGTTGTGCGTAAGACACTGTGCATGACCCTTTGGGAGCCACACATAAAACGAAGCCTTTATCCCTGTTCTGAAGAACTGGAGAGTCAGTTCAGGCTCAGAACCAACACAAGGTCCACACTGATCCATGATGCAAAGGGAAAAACAGACAAAGGGCTATGGCATAGCAGAGGTAAGAAGGATGATTCTTTGGGCTGGCATGAGGTAAAAAGGATCTTGGAAGACTTCATGAAAGGAGGGGTATGTGCACAGTGTCTTGAAAGTTGGGTGCAATTTAGAAATATGGAAAAGCAAGACAGGGGGGTGCCTGGGTGGCTCAGCGGGTTAAAGCCTCTGCCTTTGGCTCGGGTCATGGTCCCAGGGTCCTGGGACCGCATCCGGTTCTCTGCTCAGCAGGGAGCCTGCTTTCCTTCCTCTCCCTCTGCCTGCCTCTCTGCCTACTTATGATCTCTGTCTGTTAAATAAAAAAATAAAATCTTTAAAATAAAAGAAAAGCATGATAGGGATATCAATCGCTTAACAGTCGGCTAAGAGGCTGACTCTTGATTTCGGCTCAGGTCATTATCTCAGGGTCCTGGGATCAAGGCCCACGTCAGACTCCCTGCTCAGCAGGGAATCTGGGAGTCTGCTTCTCTCTCTCCCTCTACCCCTTGCTCATACTCACTGTCAAATGAATAAATAAAATCTTAAGAAAGAAAGAAAGAAAGAAAGAAAGAAAGAAAGAAAGAAAGAAAGAGAAAGAAAGAGAGAAAGAAAGAAAAGTAGGACAGGGATATCAGGGAACATTCTTGGGTAGTTATCAAGGACCATAACCCATGCTGACAGCAAGGGGCAGAGGGGCACTTCCCAGGAACTGAAACAGGACTAAAGGGTCTGGTGTGCAGAGAGGCTGGAGGCCGTGGGGCCAACCCAGCGGGGAGGCGTGTCAGTTTGCTGCCATCTCACAAGCAGGACCTCAGGAGGAATGGGGAGGAACAAGCAAGCTCTCGAGCCGGTGAGAGACTCAAGATGCCTTTTTCTGCATCGGCTGACTCTGAAGGTCCAGAGCAGATCAGGAAGGAATGACGGACACAAAGTTGGAAAGAGTCCAAAGGAACAAGCTGGAAGCTGCCTCTGCCTCTCACTGAAACCTGCACTGGCCTCTCTCATCTCCAAAGTAGAAAAAGGTCTCTGCCTCAAGACACTTTCCTTCCGTGTTTAAGGCATTATCATAATATACCGATTCTGATAGAATCAGACACATCTGCTGGCAGACTGTGACAACAAATATATGCATCAGTGTTTGCTTCATGAATGTGCCTCCTTATACATGGCCCTTCTGCAGTTTGCAACCTACACAACCGTGTGCAGTGACCCAACACACACACACACACACACACACACACACACACACACACAGGGGCTGAGGCTAATTCTAGAGCATTCTAAAAGCTGCATGGTTTTCTTAGAAATTGTGCCAAGTGCTGGACTTGCTGCAATTTTCTCAAGGCAGTAGTTTCCTGGACAGCCACCTCAAAGCATGATGTAAAAGACACTGGGCAGCAGCCCTTACATTCCTTCCAGGGCTCCAAATTCCTTCCCCGTCTGGTCTCCTAGGAACCTTAAAGGCCAACATTGCTCCCAGCCTTTAACTCAAAGCACTGAGAGCCTCTGTTGAAATTCTCAAGTGTCCAGAGAGAAGGTACTACACAAATGGTTTATGAACCGTTCTATTTTACATTTAGCTCCTGAAAGGGCCCTGTGGGACTGGCACCCATGACATGTATGTTTCAAGGAGGGTAGGGGGAGGGGAGAGGCAACACTTCAGCTATAGCAACGACTGTGAGGTTACCGGACAAGTGTCAGAGAGGTGATAGAGAGATGCGGAAGGCAAACATCCCGCAGGACCTTGCCGTCCGCGGACCCTGGCCAGAACATACTTTTTGGATGGATTTGTCACTGCAGAGATGCTGACATTCCTGGTTGGAATGGAAATTATAACAAGGACAGAAAGAGGGTTGTCCAGGGGCACCTGGGTGGTTCAGTCTGTTGGGCATCCGACTTTTGATTTCGGCTTGGATCGTGATTGCAGGGTCATGGGATCGGGCCCCACGCTGGGCTCTGTGCTCAGCGGTGAATCTGCTTCTCTCCTCTCTCTCCTTCTACCTCTGCCCCTCCTCCCACTCATGCTTGCCCTTTCTAAAATAAGAAATAGATCTTTAAAAAAAAAAAAAAAGGAGGAATGTCCAAAGAAAATGTCTGTTCACAACAAAAGAGGTGTACTCCCGGTCCCTCCGGGTAGGGCAGGGGTAAGTGGGAAAGGTTGATCGAAGAGCACCCCAGGACAGAAGAGACAGGAGCTGACCAAAGGAGATGACCAAAGATGTTTATAAAAGTGCTTACTCTGAGTCCCAGGAGATGGTTAGATGTGATTGGAGTCCTATGTTCCTGTCCCCCTGCCCCCAGTCCTGTGTCCCAGTTTCTAGTTTGGGGGCCAGAGGAGGAGAACACATGGCAAGATTAGAAAAAGAAACCAAAGCACATCTCTCAGTCTTCTTGGGGGCCCCCCAGTGTGCTTAAGAAAGCTGGGTCCTGGGGTGCCTGGGTGGCTCAATGGGTTAAAGCCTCTGTCTTCAGCGGCTCAGGGTCCTGGGATTGAGTCCCGCATCAGGCTCTCTACTCAGCAGGGAGCCTGCTTCCCCCGCTCTCTCTACCTGCCTCTCTGACTACTTGTGATCTATGTCGGTCAAATAAATAAATAAAATCTTAAAAAAAAAAAAAAAGAAAAGAAAACCGGTCCCTTATACCCCAAACCTTCACTGTCAATGTCTGTTCCTATCACACTGGTGCAGAGGGACCACAGCTACGGTTAGGAAACATTTGCAATTGGTGTTATGATCGAGAGAGGAACACCCAGAAAGCATCAGGCCCCAGAGAGGAAAGATGGGGGACAAAATGGGCTTATCCCTCAGGTTGTGCAGAAAACTGGGTCCCTGCCCCAGACCAGCAGGTGCCCTCAGGATGAGTTTGTTCCTGCAGAAGTTCTGAGACTCCCGGCTGAAGTGGAAAATCTCCAGGTGGGACAGCTGTGCCCCGGGGGGATGAGAAGTGGTTAGCACCCTCTGTCCCCCTCAGCGGCATGTGGTTCCACGCCAGCGTGCAGAACCTCTCGAGGTCACCCAGGCTGGAGCTGAGGTCCCTGGCAATGCCCTCGTGAACGCAAGGACATTTGCACAGGGCATGTTTTGATTTTCTTCTCCGCTTTTCTTGGCAAAGCCCCTTCCAACAGCTTCAGATGAAAACAGTCAAGATGAAAGTGTTTCGGAAGCACTTACACAATAATCCTGTCACTCGTGGCTTTAGAAAACAGATCAGCTTTTCCTGAGGATGTGACAAGCCAGAGTGTGACCTATTAGCTGTTGTCAAACCCTTTGCCAGAGCCTGGAGGGTCCTCCAATTCGAGCCAAGCCCTATTAAAACTGCCCCTCGAAACCCTTGTCTCAGAAGTGCCCACCACTGCCCCACCACCCCAGCAAGACAACTCCTTATTCACGAGGTGCTTTTCCGAAGACATTGCCAACCAGCGCCCTGTAATGGAGCTCACTTGTGAGTCAATGAACACAATTTCAATCAGCTGCTGCAGATGAAAATGTTAATAACTTTGCACTTTCTCCCTACATGGAAACACACATATATATACCCTCACCTCCCACAAACCCAGTGCACATTAGATACTAAAAACAAACAGAAAAATCCTGGCAATATATTTTTTGATACATTCTACATCTTCGCAGAAACTGACATGACAAGTTGGAACTTGCCTACATACATCTAATAATTTTCTTTTCCAATTGCACAAGGAACCATCATCAAATGATCACTTTTTACTTATAGGAAAAAGTCAAAACAGGCTCTCTGTCTCAGGCTTAAATCAGAAGCATAATGTTGATCTGGGCTAAAGGCGGCTGGCACCTTTTTTCCCCGATGAGTGCCTAAAGCAGAAGGGCTTTCTCTGGAGTCGTCAACCTAAAAAAGCCTGGTTGGCAAAGACAGGCAGGATGTCTGAGGTAGGGAGGATGTGCTCTGGGGTCAAAGGTTCACAGGAGCAATGCAATCTTCCCATGAGAATAAACCTGGGACACGTTCCTGACTGTCCTCCTGAGTTTTTCTAAAACCCTGTCTTCCCATTCTGTTCAACTCGGTTATAAACACATGAGAAGTTCATAGCATCCAGAGGGGACCTCCCGAATGCCTCCGAGCTGCTGGTAAGCATTATCTGGGCTCAAAGAAATATTAGACTTTATCTATGTCTGATCTTTTCATTTTTTTCTGGGAGAAATGTGCATATTTATCTGTTGATCTGAGGGCTGTTCTCACCTTTTGGTGAGATGCTTGCTTGCTTGGACACCAGACCCATGATCAGACATAGATAAAGTCTAATATTTGCTGGCTCATGGAAAACCACCAGCTCTTAGATCTTCTCTAGAATGGCTTCAGCTCCACTCCCCCTTGTTCCCTTATGGGAAAATGTCTCAGGATTGTGTGCCTTCTCTTGATCCCACAAAGCCAGGCTGGGTGCTGGGAACCCACTGTTTATTTTCCGTAGGGCAGTGAGTGCCCTGAGGTGTTCGAGGTTGTACCTTGTTCCAGTCCAGTCCAGCAGAGTCCATCTGGCTGCTAAGATCCTTCCCTCCTAGTGAGATCTATGTGCTGTCTGTGGTGGGTCGGGGCGGTGTCACACGCCGCATCTGCAGAGACGTGAGAGCACCATGCACGGGGGCTTCCGGGGTGGCAGGGGGTATGCCCTGGCTGGCTGGGAGGTCCTGCAGGATTCCTGGACAAGCCTCTTAGAGCCCGCACAGTCAGTTGGGAGGATCTCGGCGAGCTGTTGAGACCCACAGGCTGCTGCTGTGACTTGTGAACCTTTCTCTCTGCTCCTGGCTGTTCCTGACTGCCCCCAGGTGACGCAGCCGTGCTGATCCCTCAGTGTTCTACATGGGGCAGCACTGAAACGGGCCTCTCAGACATCACCCTGCAAGGCTGATGAGGCCAGGTGCTCCCTTGGCTCTCATTTACCCCCACGGGAGAAATCACAGGCTCGGGGGCCTCTTTTGGCACCAAGATGTGCTACCGGAGGGAGTGCGACGTGGGTAAAGTTGTTCTTGATTCTTCTTACACTCTTCATTGCCTCCACGGGTTTTTGGTTTTTTTGGTTTTGTTGTTGTTGTTGTTGTTGGTTGGGGTTTTTTTGTTTGTTTTTGTTTATTTGTTTGTTTTCACCACCAGGATGCCGGAATCTCAGCTAAACTCCAGAATCCCTCACAAAAGTGTTTTCATTGGGTGGTCATGGCCCAAACCGGTATTTTTCGGGGACCAGGGTAGGGCCAGGTGGTGAGGGCCAGAACCTTCTATTCTTCCATCTTCCTGACATTTCCATATATTCCTTTCTTTCTTTCTTTCTTTCTTTCTTTAAGATTTTATTTATTTGACAGCGAGAGAAAACGAGAGAGGAAACACAAGCAGGGGGAGGGGGAGAAGTAGGCTTCCAGTGGAGCAGGGAGCCTGAGGTGGGACTGGATCCCGGGGTCCTGGGATCATGACCTGAGCCAAAAGCAGATGCTTAATGACAGAGCCACCCAGGTGCCCCTTCTTCCTTTTTCTATAATGTCATTTTATTTACTCTTTTTTGTTGGTTTTCTAAGGAGAAAGATGAGGTTATTGGTTTGAGACCTTCCTTCTTCTCCCAATATAGGTGTTCAGTGCTGGACTTGTACCCCAAAGTATGGTTTAATGGTGTCCTCCAGTCCGATAGGCTGCACGTGAATCTTCATTCAGTCGAAACATTTTCCCAATCCCCCTTTAGATTTCCTTTTAACCATCTATAGAGAAGTCTGTTATTTAGTTTCTAAATATGTGGTGGTTCTCAAGATATCATCCCACTGTTCGGGGTTTTTTTTTCCTAATTTATATCCGTTTTGATCAAAGAACATACTTTGTGTGACTTAAATGTATCGAGAAATTCCTATGGCCCAGAATATGGTCCTTAGAAAATGTAATATGGGCCCTTAAAAAATAGGATGCATTCTGCCATTGTTGGGTGGGATCTTCTCTAAGTGACAATAAGATCAAGTTGGCTGACAGTGTCATTTACATCTTCCCTCTCCTTAGTGATTTTCTGTTTACTTCTTTGGTTAATTATTGACAGAAGATTACTCAAAACTCTCTCAGTGTGGAATTCTCTGTAGCTGAAGTTCTATCAATTCTGTTCTTGTAATTTAAAGTTTTGTTATTAGGTACCTAAGCAGCTAGAATCATTATGTCCCTTAATGAAATGGGCATTTGTTGTTGTTGTTGTTTCAGAAGGAAATGACCTTTATGTCTCATGGTCTTCTTTGCCCTGAAATCTGCTTTGTCTGATATTGACTTGGCCATCCCAACTTTCTTCCATTGGATGGCATAGTATATCTCTTCCCTCCGTTCACCTTTAACCTCTTTGTGCATTTGTATATAAAGTGCACTTCTTGTAGACAAGATATCTAATCTGACACTTCTTGCTTTTAATTGGTGAGTTTATTACACCATTTACATTTAATGTACTTAATGATGCAGTTAGATTTGAGTCCATTATCTTGTTGTTTTCTAGTCCTTGCTCCCAGCTTTCCTTACTTTTCTGTCCTCATTTTTACATGAACTATTTTTGTTATTTCATTTTATCTCCTTTCTTGGTTTATTAGTCCTAACTTTTTGCTGTTCTTTTGTGGTTTATTTAGAGGTTATAGCATTCATCTTTAATTTATGGCAACTTTCCTTCAAGTGATATTATACTACTTTACTGATGTTACAATTTTTTTTTTCAATAGTATGCTTCTATTTCTTCCTTCCCAGGCATTGACTGTCATACGTTTTACTATCACACAGGTCACAAGCCTCATTCTAAGTTGTTATTGTTTTGTTTACTCATTTACTGTTTAAGACTTTTTAAATTCCATGGGGGGGAAAAAACCTATTTAACAAACTCCTTACAATTTTCCATGCTCTTCATTCCTTTGTCAAGATCCACATTTTCATCTGGTATCCTTTCTTTCTGCCCAAAAAACTTCTGAATGTCTGCTGCTGATGAATTCTCTCCACATTTGTGTATCTGACATTTTCAGATTTCACCTTTGTTTGGGAAAGACATTTTTTATGGCATAGAACTTTAGGTTGACAGATCTTTTTCTTTCAGTTCTATAAAGATGTTGTTCTACTCTTTTGTCATTTACATGGCTTCCAACAAGAAATCTGCAATGATTCATACCTTTCTTCCTCTGTAGAAAACGTGATGTTTTTCTCTATCCACTTTTAAGATTTTTTTACTTAAAACAAAACATTTTTTATAACTTTTGAGCAATTTGATTATGATATCCTTTGGTGTGGTCTTCTTTAAGCTCTGTGTGCTTGGGTTTTGTTGAGCTTCTTAGATTTCTGGATTTATGCTTTTTATGAAATTGGGAAATTTTTCAGACATCATTTCTTCAAGTATGTTTCTCTTTTCCCCACTTTTCCTCTCCTTTGGGGATTCCAGTTTCTGTTATCTTCAGTCTGTAAAGTTTTCCACAGCTCATAAATACTTCATTTAAGAAAAAATAACAGTTCTTCCTTTAGTGCTTTTGAAAATTTCTATTGATATCTTCAAGTTCACGAATCTTTCTTCTGCAAGATCTAATCTCATCCAAAGTATTTTCATCTTACACTTGGTAGTTTTCCTTTTTTGAGTTCAATCTGAATTATTTTTATAACTCCCATGTACATCTTTACTTAATTTTTAGCATATGGAATACATATAACAACTGTTTTGATGTTCTTATCTCATAATTCTAACATCTGTGTCAACCCAGAGTTCATTTTGATTGATTGCTTTTTCATTTCAGGTTATATTTTCCTGCTTCTTTGCATGCCTGGTTATTTTTGCTTGAGTGCCAGACACTACACATTTCACCTTCATGGATGCTTGATATTTTTATATTCCTGTAAATATTCTTGCGTTTTGTTCTCTGACACAGTTACCTCAAAATAGTTTGGTCCTGTTGTATTTTTTTTTAAGAATTTTTATTTATTTATTTGGCAGAGAGAGAGAGAGAGAGCACAAACAGGCAGAGTAGCAGGAAGAGGGAGAAACAGTCTCTCTGCTGAGCAAGGAGCCAGAGTGGTGCTCAATCCCAGGACCCTGGGAACATAACCCAAGCTAAAGGCAGTCACTTAACCAAGTGAGCCAGCCAGGTGTTCCGAAGTCCTGTTAGATCTTGATTTTAATATTTTTCAGGTGGGACCAGAGATGTACACAATCCGGAGATGTTTATTTTCCAGAACTGATGTAAGACACTTTAGTGCACTCTGTCCAAGGCCCTGTAAACCAAGAGGTTTTCCAGTCTGACTGATGTTTCCAGTCTGACTGGCGGAAATGGACAATTTTCCCAACCATGAATGTATACTTTAATTCTTTCAGCTGGCTTTTTTGGAGGGGAGAGGAGGGTGAAAGGATTTGAATAGTTTCTTCATACACTACAAGAATCACTAATCAGCTAAATATTTGCAAGGGACCCTCTTTAGTTTCCTGGAATTTTCCTTGTGGGCTGCTCTCTGTTCCCTGGCACTCTGTCCAATGGATGCTTGTTTCTTCGGTCTTCACAGATTTTCAAATCTATCTCTTCAACTTGGGAGTCCACTAGACTCTACCAGGTTGTATCTCCGTGTGCCACAGTCAGGAAGCTCTCTCCAGGCAATAATCTGGGGCAACCATAGGGCTCACCTCTCTCCCAAGGATCACTGTCCTTCCTTGCCTCATATTCAGCATTTTGAAACCTGCTGTTTAATATATTTTGTTAGTTTTTTGGTTGCCTTAAGAGAGTAAATTCAGTTTCTCTTATTCCATTTTGACTGCAAAAGAAAGTCCCTGCCCAATACCTTTTTAAATAAGTACCTTTTGTTCTATATATCCTCTAGAGTCAAGGTCTATTGCTTAGCGACTAAGAACTCATCTGATGCATCCTGTTTGAATCCATCAGTCTCTCCAAAGGGCAGAATCAGACTTCCTATTTTTCCCTGTTTCAAATATGCTCCTTCTTTCCTTTGAACTTCCCACTAAGATCCTGTTACTTGTGGCAAAGGCCTCTACCTCTCAGGTGATTTACACACTTGGATAAATGACTTTCACCCTCTGTGCTCCCACTATACATCCCTTCAGCTCCCTAGCTATGCTCCATCCTTCAGGGTTCTACTTAAATGACAGCTTCTCCAGGAACACCTTTCTTAACCCTTAGATTTCACTGGACCTCCCTTGACAAATATTCCCATAGCTTCCTGTAGCTCCTTGTCATTTTTGTTTCTCCCACTTAATTTTAATGATGTATTTTTTTAAAATCTGTATCTTGCATTCGGTTGTAAGCTCTAGGATGGCAGGGACTACTCTGTCCTGTCTCTACTTTATTCCCTTTGTTGTGGCAGGACCACAGTGGGCACTTAGTATTTGTTACATGAATGAATCAATGAATGAATGAATGAATGAATCATTCACATATATAAGATGATAAAATGGGATCTTCATTGTTGATTGATCACTCTGTTGGCTCTTGATAAGTGTTCTGTTTATGTTAGCAGTTTCATCATGCAAAATATCAACTTTAATTGTAGGAAGGTTGTGATTTCCACAGCAGGGAGTAGAGGGTAATTTACGCACTAAGAGTGATTTCTGGGTCCACCACCATTGTTTCTTCAGAGAGGAAAAGGACACACTGTCCTAAGTCAGAATTAGAAGGCAACTTTAAAAATCAATGAGTTTGCCCCTTTTTTCCAGAGATGAAACAAGGATAAGACTTGCTGAGGTCACCATGCTCTTTGGTGGCAGAACCTGGACTAGAAACAAAACCTCCTGATTTTCTACCTTGTTGTCTCTCCAGGCCCCAACTTCCATACTGCCCCCCATTTGTAGACCAATTTGAAATATAGCCTGGGGAAACGGAGCTCCATAAATAATTTCTGCTTGTAACGGTGCCACGGGTTTGCTGGACTTGCTTTTCCGCGAAAGGGAAAAACTGTAGCAATCCACATCTTCCATATAGGAGAGCATATCCTAATAAATCCAGGCAACTGGAACTCAGAAACATCCCAAATGTTATACATTAATAATAGTAATGGCCATGAGCAAATATTTATACATACAACCATCTGCAGGTGCAAGCTGAAGCAAAACTATTTGAAAAGTAACAGTGGTCTTTATTTGTAGGGAAAGTATTTTCACCCAGCATGCTGCCCCTAACTTTTAACTTATCCTGGAATTGCTTTTGCTAACCAACCATTCTTCAACTAAAGTTTTATTGTTCCTTTTTAATAATCACCTAAGCAGCTATTCTTTTTTTAAATGTAAAGTCCTGGAATTTAACAAGCTGATTAAATGATAGAGGCATCTTTTGCTTCTTTCTCTGCCTCTGCTTTCTTCTAGGTCTCTCTGCTCCTCCAATACTTAATGAGCATGTTATCTAGAACACCAGCCCAATAGAGATCATCATAAAATAAGAACAAGATAAGCTTACTTCTTCTCTACACTGTTCGTCTCTGAACACAGTGAGACTATTTTGAGGCTTCCTGCTTGGAGAGGTCATGTGGTACAGCCCACACACTCTTCATAAAATTCTTGTTCCTGAAAAATTAGTCCATGGCACTGGGGAACAGTCATCTGTCTAAGCGGATGTGTGCCCATCTATTATCTCATCACCATGAAAGCTCTGAGCCTCAAGATGAGGCATGGCCAGGGGCTGCCATGCTGTGAACAGTGTGCAACCTACATAAGCAAAGGTGGAAATGAGCCTAATAAATTGGACACATCTCTAGAAATGTCTATTTCCCTCCATGACACAGGCTATCAGTAGCAAGTGATATATTTTTGTTTCTTAGCTTTACTATCTCAACTCTTTATTCACATTTTTATTCCTGGACCATTAAAGAAGAGAGAAAAAAAAAAAAAAACTTCTGCAGTTCTTCTGTGTTATGGACTAAATATTTGTGATTCCTCCAAGCTCGTAAGTTGAAATTCTAACCCAAAAGGTAATGGTATCAGAAGGCAGGGCCTTTGGGGGTGATTAGGACTGGAAGGTGGAGCCCTCATGAGGGGGATTAGTGTCCTTAAAACAGAAACCCCAGAGATCTTTCTTGCCCTTCCCACTTTGCGAGGTCAGTGTGAGAAGATGGAGTGAAAAGACATCATGAACAAGGAAGCCACCCCCATCTGACACTGATTGTGCTGGCACCTTGAACTTGAACTTCCCAGCCTTCGGAAGTGTAAGAAGTGGAAGTTTGTTGTTTACATCACCCAGCCTGTGGTATATTTGTTATAGCAGCCTCAACAGACTAAGACATTCTGCAAACAGCTTTCTAGAGGGAAAGATCTTATGCCCAGAGTATTGGATAAAAAGCTCAGTACTGGAAGCATGCCTATACATGTTGGGGGTTTCACTTCATCATCTACTGGTTAAAACTGGTCAAATCATGTAATTTCCCTGAGCTTTAGTCTACTCATCTCTAAATGGAAATAACAATCCTTGTCCTCAGCACAGGAGTAAATTAAACATGGGAAAGTATGTATGGTACCTGGCGCTGTGTCTGGCACAAGTTAAGTGCTTAATTGATGAGAGCTATCATTAACCAAGAACATTTTGTGCAAAGCAGGTGCTCAACATGTGCTTTGGATTGTCATTGAATTCAGCTAATGTGAACACAAAACAGGTTTCTTGGGAAAATCATATCATTTTCATTTATGGAACTATATACTATTTAACATCATCTCCAATCTTTTCATGTAAGTCTTACATTAAACCTCCTTCAAGGTGGTTTTTGGTCATGCCATCATATTTTAAAATGGTTAATGTTTTTACAGTAGGCTCAGGTTTTGGAGGAAAACACAGAAAAGAGTAAAGGAAAGAAAGCATACCTTTCTTGTCAGGCATTGACGGAGTCAACCCGGGGAATCAGTGAGATGACAGATGTTGGAGACAGATGCCCAAATATCTACTCAGTAGTCAGGCTTAATGAACTAACACAGGAAGAACAATTAGAGAATTCATTAATTATACTCTAGGTTCAATTCCATTGTTAATTCTAATCCTTTATTTGGGTTAATGACTTCAGCTTTTCTTATAATAATTTGTGCCTATCTATGAATGATTATGTCTTCAAATTTCTATTATTGTCTAAAATTTACACTATATATATAACTTTCTATTTCTAAAAAGACCTAACATGTGTCTAAAATACATAAAATACTTCAAGATAGCATATATTCAGAGAAAAACAAAATAAGAACATAACATGGGGCCAGGAATAAAGCTCATACAAAAATGTGTGCAATGAAGTCTCATATACTTGCCTCAGGTTCAATTTTATAAGCAGAGATAGCTTAAATAGATGAGCCAAGGAAAATTGATGCACAGACTCTTGTTTAAACATCACCATAGAAAATCCACTTGAATTCAGTAGTTCACTAATTGTTTGTTTATTCTTGCAAAATGATATATTACAGGGTATCCCATATTCCTTAATAGTCTATTGCAGAAACCAAAACAGAAATTCCTTCAGTTAATGAAACACAATGTAAAATTCATTTTTGGTCACTTTATGTACTCCGGCCTGCTTCTGAGAGGAGGATAATGAAATTCGGAGCTCCTAACCTTTAAGGTGCCCAGGCTTGCTCTTGAACTAATACATATGCACTCATTTGCATACTCTCTTTCCCTCTCTCTTGAGCAAGCCACACTCTGACACAAGGAGCCTCCTTGCTAGGTACGGAAACTGTTTCAAGATGTTTCAAGCCAAGAAATGGCCACCTGCATGCGTTCTGGTCAAGACTTTAAGTTATCCTACCACTCAAGTCTTCCTGAGGAAAGTTCAAAAGGTGTCCATCTGAATCATTCATGCTTTTGTTATCCTTGACCTAAAGAAATCTGGTACATTTTTTTTTTTTCCCGGGGGCAGTCAGGGGTGGGGGAATCAAACTTCATACTTGAAAATGTAAAAAAAAAAAAAAAAATCATGTATGCTCCAATATTTCAATAATTGTATGGATTTTATTGTATTATAAAATTGCATATTACTTTTATAAGCTAAATTCTAACATGAAGTATGATAAAATAAAGTTTATAAATAGCTTTTATTTTAATCAAAAGAGATTTATATATAAAAATAAGACTACACATAAATGCATCATTTTATTTTTTGCATGTATACAATTTCATTTGCCTCCATAAGGGAAAGTAACAAATAATACAGCTTAATTGACTTCTAACCTGGTTTGAAATGCCTGTGCTAGAAAACAATTACAAGTAGCAGAATTTTGTTTGTTTTTATTAGTATGGAAAACTTTAATCTGATTTCAGGACCAGAATATGCATGACACACAAGAAGATGCACCTTCATCTGTTCGGCAAGAAATGTGCAAATCAGCATCAGTACAGAACTGCCAAAGGAAAAAAAAAAATGGTGTGGGTTATTTCACATTTGCAAGCTGGGAGCCATTAAGTAATGGCTCCCTCCACTCCCCCACCCCCTTTGGTGAAACACAGCCTGAACATTGGACCCATGTTTTCCAGAAGAATGTGCCCCACTGCCCCTTGGAAACTCCTTTTCGTTTGCTTGGTTCAGTTAGTTAATGACGGTCCATTTTGTCTCAAACATCCAATTCCCTTTCATCAATCATGTCTTTCTGGACTGTCAGTTTCAGAGCAATGATTACCAACCCTTTCCATGCAAACACCCCCAGACATTCTCGGAGAGAGACCCAGATCCACTTCTCCATTTAGGATTTCCTACGGACTCACTTCCCACCAAGTGGAAAGAATGAGTTATGTGAATGGTGGAAACCCCACCGGGAAATAGATGTTGGGGACTCAAGTGTTAATCTAGAAATTCTTATTTGGTGCTGGAAACGTGCATTGTAATAAGATGGCTTTTTATACAACGCAAACGTCAGGAATACAAAACACTGTCAACCATGAAAATAAGATTTAATTTGGAATCACAACACACAGGGTTTTTTCCACTTTAAATTCTTCTTATTCAATCATATTTGTTATAAATATTCAATAGAAATGCAGTTTTCCAGGACTGAAATGGTCTTTAATGAAGCAAACCATGTGTGGCTTTTCAGTCAAGCATTTTCATGCTTGGCTAACTGTCAGTACGTTCATGTTCCTTTCCCAAAAAATATTCTTTGTGACTCTGCTTAGGTCTCTGAAAAGCAACTTATTCTCTGGAGACTTCAGGAATCATCTACACATCACAATTCTATAGACTTCAAATGCATGAAGCATTTGGATGTGCTTTAACACAGAGGCAGACCTTCCTTTTCGACATGGCCACCCGTCCACATGTCATTACAATTAATTCAGCCCAGTGTGAGCCCTTGCCTAGAAGCTGGAGGAGCCTATTCCAGCTCTGGCCACGCCACTTGCACAACCCGTTGTTTAACTTTGGGTAAGTTACTCTCCCACGGAAGGCCCAAGACGTCTGATCTTCAGAATAGGAAAGTAGAGCTCAGGAGAGTTCACCAGAATACCACCCTCAGGCCAAATCCAGTCTGCTGCCTGCTTTTGTAAATAAAGTTTTATTGAAACACAGTCATGCTCATTAGTTGACTATCGTCGATGGCTGCAAGGGCAGAGTTGGGCAGTTGTGATAGAGACTACCTCACGGACAAAGCCTAAAATACTTCCTATCTGCCCATTAACAGAATATGTTTGCCAGCCCTGGACTAGACATTTTGGGGAGTCTTTTCCAAGCCTAGAATTCTTTATGTATTTCTCTCAAACACCTAATTCTTCTAAATTAATCCTTTCAATCCCCGTATATTTACTGAGCTTCTCCTGTGAAGGATGCCCTGTGATGTTTCAAAAGATACGTATAATACATTAGCCAAACTCTGTAATAGATTCTTTTTCTCATAGGATTTAAATTATATTAACAGCGCTTGGAAATATCCAAAGCAATATTTTGGGGCAAATGTCTTATGATTTGATGATTATCATTGGTAAATAGAGCATATCTTTTTTTCTACTAAAAATGTTGAAGAAGTTAAAAAAAAAAAAAACCGTATGGCACAGGAGACTTATTGCATTAAGACATAATTTTAACAGATTGTTTAGTTTTGGTAATATAATTTGACATCTAAACATAAGCTGAGAGGATCTCCCTCAAAACCTTTGATAATATGATTCATTGTCAAATGTTTGTTTTGCCTATCTGGCACTCATTAATTAATTCTTTTTAATATAGCTTGGATTTACTGATTTTGAAAAAGAGAATTATTCTTATTGATGTTGCTAAAATATCCAGGTGGCTTGAATTTCACCAACTAGATAGTTTAATCTAGCACATTTGTGTAGCCCTAATCAAATCTTTACTAACAGATGTGAAAAGCCCAGTGCTGGAGCTAATGTTTGTGTCTCTATGATAATTAAATTAGCTCAATAAGGAAAATAAATAAACAATAATGACCAAAATTTTTCCCTAAACTTGTATAAGAGTCTTTAAAACATTCACCTCCACCCTGACCACAGAGCCTTTCAATAAAGAAATACAAATTAAGAATTTTTAATTTAAAGATATATATTATTTTTTTAAGAACTAACCATGTACTAAATTGCTTATAATCAAGTAATCAAGTAGCACTTCTCTTACCAAAAAAAGCAAAACCTTTAACTAAGCCAAAATTGAGAATTAAGGTTTCTCAACAAATTCATTATAAAGATGGAATAATCCTTTCTTTTGGCCAATAGTATAGGAAGGGTTTTTTTAAGCGTTATCTCTTCATAGTATTTTCTAATAGATAGGAAATGCCTTTCTCAGGTTGAATGATTATTTCCATATATAATTAGCTCCTGCTTACGACAGTGCAGTACTCATGTCATGGCTCAATGAACTGGCTTTATAATTCATTAATCACAGCTTTCACTGAGTTTTGGCTCCAGGTAACAGAGCCCACCACCAGCCAAATAACTTCTCATTTAAAGGCAATTTGTACAAATGGGAAAGGTTAGAATTCTCACATTCACCAAAGGATTGAAATGTGTTTTAAAAGGCAAGTTAAGGCGGTTTGTGGAAGGCAAGTTCATGGAGGAAAGGTGGCTAATAGGTGATGGCAGATGGTTTTCCAGGGAGACCCTGGTGCAGCTGCCATGGGGGACCCCATGTCGCAGCTGCAGATCAGAGAACACTGGATGGTGTTCCGTGTGAATATGGAGACAATGCTGCCTCTGTTCCTGTTCCCTGCGCTCTGACCTTGCTGGAGGCCAAGTGGTGTCACAGCTGCACTTGAGGGATGGTCAGTGGTGGTAGAAAGGGGGCCAGCGTGGTCCTCCCAGGACCAAGCCTGTCTCACCCCACTCGCATGTCTGCAGGTGTAGCGACCTTTATTTGTGTATTCTACTGTATTTATTTATTTGCCCGTCTAATCAGCTTGGGATCACATTCCCAAGCTACATGTGCCCCTTCTTTGTTCCTTCATAAAAGAAATAAGGAAGGAGGGAAAGACTTCTACTGTTCTTTCATTTCTCCAATAAATTGTCTTCAAGACTTCTCGAAGAAGAGAAATATGATTTGAGCATCACTTAGAAAGTGTGTAGTGTATTCTTTAACATGTTACAGGCAAATTGTCCACTGCAGTAAAGAAATAACCCCCCCACCCTGCTCTGTGTTCTTAGTTTAATATAGCCACGTATCTTAAAAAGTTCCAAGACTAGGATGCCTTTAGTTGTGAGAAATGAATATGCCAATAACTTGAATTTTCAGATTGGAGATGTTATTTCCTAGTTCATGCAAAACAAAATGTATTTTCCTTTTAATTTTAATACTAAAATCAAATAAGCATATCGGTGACTGGTCACCTAATGGGCCAGCCCGGTTCTAATGCATTCTTCTTTATCTCATGTAGTTCACATAATGAAGACAGAAAGAAGATTTCAAGTGTTCCATTGACCAGAGGAGGAAATCAAGGCTCTAAGAGTAATCTGCCCAGGGGCAGGTGGAGGCAGTGGAGAAACTGCCATCAAGAGAGCAGCTAGCCGTATTGGTGCAAGGCACTTAGTCTCAGGTGTGTTCTTAACTTCTGTGCTCACAGAACCCATCCCTGCAAAGCGCAAGCTCTCAGTCAAGTTCATAACTGTATGTAGCATGAAACACACTTTCGAGACAAGATCACATGATTCCCACCAACTCGCTAGAATGGGCTCAGCAGGCCCTAGAGTACACATTCAAATGCGTATACCTTTAAACAATGTATTATACCTAGTTTATTTTAAATAGGTGAACTAATTCTTTCAGGAGTCTCTGGATTCTAGAACTGACCATACGTGGAGCAGAACAAAGCATGTAGAAGACGATGTGAATTATTGACGGTATTAGAGACCAAATTCATGGAACAGCTCAAGAAATTTGAATGGATCTATAGATTAGATAACAGTACTGCACTGTGTCAGTGCTACATTCCTGATTTGGATTTTGGTCCTGTGGCTATTTTGCACAGGAGAAATAAACACTGAACTATTTAGGAGTAAAGGGACATCATGCCTATAATTTATTTCAAATGGTTCAGGAAAAAATAAATATATCTGTATCACCCAACCATCCATCCATCGAGAACAATAAAGCGACTGTGGCAAATGTGGTCATTGTGGGGGTCTGGATGAAGCATATAGAGAACTTTTTGTCCTATTTTTGTAACTTTCCCATATATAGAAAATTATTTAAAACTTTAAAATGTAATAAAAATAGAAATGGTAAAATAAGTGAGCCTTGAGACCAGACATCCAATTCCGGAGTGCACATAGGCAGGAATATAAGTGAAATGCTGAGTGTTTTGAGACTGATCACTGCAGGAAAGCTTTCTCTGCACATGTCTGGAGCTTGGTTTCTGGAAGCTAAAATGACCATAGAAACCCAACAGCTAAAATAGGATCCATTTCCCAGCCATTTATTTGGCCATCGGAAAATATGTCTCTCAAACAATGCATACCAACACTAAAAAAACACAGTATTTGCAGATTAACTGCTCCAAGGATAATAACATGTATCCACAATTATATTATTGTCTTTCTTAAAGACAAATGTTTCTGTGTGCTGAATTTTCAACTTTCAGTACCAAACATTAAAATATTCCAATAAATGTAAGAGGAAAACTGACACCTTGGCTAAGATTAAGAAGCATCTTTGTGAAAGTGTATTTTATACCCAAGGGGAGGTAACATACACATGGAAAGTAACTTCAGAACTAAACTAGGAGTATAAAAGAATCATAAAATTTAAGAGCAGGTGAGAATATGAGTCTGGAAAAAGTAATATTCAACCTGTATTTTAATTCTCAATGTGTTGAGTGCTTAATGCTTTTTAGGTTGCCCTCCGTGTTTGATTGAGGATTTTCACTAGCACTATAAATTAAAAAAAAAAAAAGAATGGAGGAGATGTACATGTCAACATATTACAAATAAGACTGGCATCTTCATAGTCCCTTCCGACTTAGCTGGGACATTAAGCATTTGACATTTAGGATCTAGGAAGAGCCCTGGACTTAATGGATCCAAAGCCCATTCCAGTCCTGGATTTGGGACCTAAATAGAGTCCCCAAACAGCTACGTTTCTCTGGCCCTCAGGGTGTCCATCCATAAAATGAGGAGGTCGGTATACATGACATTTGTGATAACTTGTGGCTCTCAGATTCTGGCCTGCAACACCAATGAACTTACTTTGTTAGACAGGGGACCTGAAATCCAGCATTCAGATTATACTGGATGGGAATTTTATCACATCTACTATTGCTTGAAAATGTTGAGTTACCAGCTAGAACTCTGAAGTCTTTGGGTTATGTTAATAGCATTGTTTTAATGAGAATTTTCTTTCTAATGAGAGGAAATTGACATGCAAGCAAATGTACTTTCTTCTTAGGTTGAGTGTTTGAATTAACTAAAAATAACTCATTTTTCTACTTTTTGTCTACATTTAGAAAAAAAAAAAATCTGGTACTGGAAACATCATTAGAGGGTTTGGAAGCTCCGTGTCTTTGCTCTACCTCCCAAGGAGACATTTTTTTTTCCTCCCAAGAAGAATTTAACTAAATCTCGGAAAGTCACGAAAACGCCAGTCTTTCATATGCCACCTTCAATATTTTTCCACCTGTACTATTATTTACTTAACATTTCTTTCCTCTGATTCATTTTTTTAAATCTTAAATGCTTACAATAACCTCATGCATACTAGTGGTATGCCTATCATCCTTCAGGGTAGCAATGCCCTAAAGGTTAGTGATGATAATATTTATAGCTTGCCAAAAGTCCCCACATTAGCTCATTTAATCCTTACAACAACCCCCAATTTTACAGATGAAAAAAAAAAATACAAGCTTAAAGAGGTTAACCGATTTGCTATAATTACACAGTTAATTAGTGATTAGTTAAAACTCAAGTTCGAACTTCTAACTCCTTATCCCATGTTCTCCTTGCTACACAAACAACATTACAGATCCTGAGGCTCAGGCTCCATTTCTCTTCCTAAAAGCATTTCCCATTTTGGCTGTTTTCTCTTTCCTCGGGGGTGGGGAAGAAAGGAATGTGCTAATCTAGAAGAAAGTATCCAGTGTTATGGATTTTATGTTTGTGATATATTATGCTAAACTATACTTCATACTCTCTGCTAAGCAGTATATATTATATATTTGAGCTTTTTAAAGATGGAAAGTTCAGACATCTTGGTTTGATTTTTGTTTCCAAACACTCATGAGCAGAAAGACCTGGTCTTTAGCTCCTGTAAATTGGGCTTATTTCTTTGTGAATGCAAGCAAAATTGAATTCCTCTCTCCTTAGTTAAAGAAATCAGATAAGTTGCTGATTGGAGTGAGATATTCTGATTTTCATTTATTTATTCTTAGCGTTAATCGTCTCAGTTGGTGAGTACGTCTTGGTTGAAAGGAGTTAAAAATACAGTCAAAGAGATTTCCTTTCCTCCTTTCTTCCTGTGGATCATGACCTTTGCTTTTTTCAACTTCCTCAATTTAGATTCAGTAAATTGTCATAGAGCGCCACAACACCTGCTTCAGTACTTGAGAAATTGACTTTTCCTGCAAATTACCCTGATCAGTGACCTTGTCTTGGCTACCAAAGGGTTCAGAGAAGGAGGGAGGCTGTACGTGTGGCCATGCCCCAGCCCATGATTGGTATTTAGCGCTTTGAAGTTCACAGTTATCTATTTAATGTACAGAAACAAATACCACATTATAATCAACTGGAAAACCCCACTGTCGCCTCTTAGAGAAATAACATTTGATCTCACAAGGAGAGGACTGCAGTATAATTTAAAAGCTCCCAATTATAATGTTCTTGAAGAGGGGGACATTTGGTAGACTTGCCTTTTTGTTGTGAGTGACTCTCTCCGTCAGGTCCCTGGGTGAGTCATCAAGCACGAGTGATATGACAGAAGATAGAAACATTCAGTCAGCACTCAGCTCGTGTCTTTCAAAGGTGTTTCTTCGGGAAGAAAATGTAAGATGGGCGCCTCCTGCCACACAGACTTTGGATGAGATCAAAGGTCGCCCCTAGAAGCTCAAGAGGTAAAATTATATTTTTATCCTTTAGCTTTGATTTTGGGCGGCTTACTGCATTTAAAAAAAAAAAAAAATTAATTGCTCTGTCCAGCCAACAGGTGTTAGCCCTCAAGTGTGGGCCCAACGGCTGGCTGCTGGGCCGGCAGCTTCAAGCCCCGTAATTCACTGCAACCTTGAGTTCCCTCAAATTGGTCCAAGAGAAAGTTCTAAAAGTACTTCAAGGCCAGATGACATGGGAACCTATGTCCCTGTCAAATATCAAAGAAAAACAGTTAGACTGTAAAAATGTAAACTTATAAAGCATGCACTTAATTTTGACAAGCTTTTAGTATCAAGTTGCAGATTTTAGGCAATAAGGCAGCTTAGACTGAAATCAGCCATAGGAAGCGGAACCTGAAAGCTCATTTCGAATTATATGGGGAGCCCCTGACTCATTTTTCCACATCTGTTCAGTTTAATTTAGACAAGGAGTTTGATGCACGATTTAGGGACTCAAACTCACTTTTTACCTGGGATTCCTGTAATTCTCAAAAAAAGATATTTTTCCTGTTTTTCAAGAGGTTTTATACATACAGTTAAAACTCTTTTAAAATATGGTTTTGAACACTGTCATGCCGTAAATGAAAACACAAGCTTTTCTTTTCTTTTCTTTTCTTCCCCACCCCCCCTCACCCCCTTCAACAACTGAAAGAGCCGGGCTTAATAAAATATTTGACCTCATACTGAGTCGGCTTACAATGTCTCCAGAAAGCCTCATTTCAGCAGGGCCATCTGTGCCCTGTACCCGGAAGGAAGGGAGACTTCCAAAGTGAGAATCCAAAGAACATCCAGCCCCCATTTCCACAACGTGCGGCGCTGGGCATTGAAGGACAATCCAGAGCTCTGGTCTGTCCGTGGGCGCGCAGATGCATTGTGGGTGTGTCAGCTCACGGGGTTACCACGGAGTACTGATGAAGTTAGGGCCAGGAGACATTTCTTCGACAAAATGCTGTCCTCCTTACCAGCCACGGTGGACCAGGAGAATCCACGATGAGGACATGGTAGCCTCTACCTACTGAGTAAATACGTGAACTCACCCGAAATGAACAACCGATAGGACACGAAGGCCCCGTGTTTGCACGGGTGGTCCCTCAAACTCTCTTCAGCCCAGCAGTTCTGGGAGTCCATGAAAGGCCCCCTGGGAAGTGCCCAGGCAAGCTCAGTCCCGCCCATACCCTGGAGACTAAACTATAACGTTCTCTAGGCTTTAAACACGATTCTGACTGAAGGGTTAGTTGTATTTCCTGCTGCCTCTTTCTTCCCACCCCCACTGCTCCAAAAAACATTGGCTCAGTGACCAGGCTGCTGATATCACAATATGCTTTCTCACATGGAAACGAGGCAGAGCCTCAGTGTGTGAATTGTATTCTCCACAACATATGGTGGAGAAAACAGACAGTGGGAAGGAACTTGATTTGTGACTGTTCACCCCAATGTGCGCTCTATTGTGTTGCCAAAAAATGATAGACTTAAATAAATTGCTCTTTTTGGAATTCATATTCGTGCTTTATTCTCATTAAAAAAAAAAAAAAACCCAAACCCGAAAACGAAAATCCTCATGTCCATGTAGAAATTCCCATTTATTTATGTGGTTTCCTGGCCTGCCCCTCCTCCCCCTGACTTCCTTACCCCAGCAGAGCCAACGGCATTTTGGATATGGAAACTGCATGTCCCTCTGCAGTCGAGATGAACAAGAAAAGGGGATGAGCTAAAAGGGGAGGGAAGCAATTAGAGTGGAATCCTAAACTCCAGATTCTTCTCAGAAATTTTTATGGCTTTTCTTAGGCAGCTGAGGAGAGGCTGGATTTGCTCGGAGAAACTACTAGGCCTAGTGCGAATTAATTTTTGTTGGTCTACATTTTCCGTTTTAATTTTGTCAATTGCAGCGCCGATTGTTGAGAAAAAATTAGTACCTTAATGCTGTCTAAACATAAATCTCATTTTCGATCTGTTCACATTCCGCGGTGGCAAGAACAATTAGATGAAGTGTTTTTTAAGTATTATTTACAAACACACTTGCAAAAGAATGATTTAAAGAGGCATTTGCTTAAATAGATTTAAAGAGAGGCAAATGAAATTAATCAAGAGAGTCTTGCCAGTCTTAATTTTATGGCTTCTTGCTTTGGGGAGGGCAGTCTGCCACAGCCCTGATAGAGAACAGCAGTGTGTCAGTGCATCACAGTGCCCTCCAGAGAAGGAGGAAGCCAATGAGGCCAGGAGAAGATTGAGAATGCCTGCAGATCACAGAGACAGGCTGGAAACGATCCAGGGGTCACAGTGGACCAGACACAGAGCCACATATATAAGCCTGCTCGTAGATAAAGACGCGACGGGGTGGAGAGACATAGGATATGGGGTTATAAACTGAAGAGTTTGGAAGAAAACATTGGTGGGCTGTCCTGGTTCTACCAAAAAGGAGAGATGAGAAAAGTTTTGAGGAATATCAAAGCAGAGGCATGACAAGGAACAGCAGTGGGGATACAGAGCTACAGTGTAGAGGATGACATAGGTTCCTGCAGTCCAAGGAATGCCCTCCATCCTGGCTGTCCATAGGGGAGCCTGTGCCAACACAGGTGTCAGAACTTGGGCAGGTGACACAATGACCACTTGTGCCGGTCAGGTCACCCTCTTCATCCTGAGGGCCAGGGTAGGCCCAGCCCATCTCTCCCATCAGACTTACGTTCCTCTTCCCTTGTTTTCTGTGCTTAAGCCAACCTGGACTTGCCCCTGTCCACCCCCCGCCCCCAGTCCTATGCTTTCTTGACTGGCTGAATAGAGCATCTGTTCACCCATCTCCAAACATTAAAATCTTTTGCCTTCATTATTTAATATAGCCCCCTAACAGCCATGAATCTCATTTTAGAGATAAAGAAAGTGAAGCACCGGGATCTTATGTAATTTCTCCCCGAGATCATCAGTGAAATTAACCAGAGTTCAAACCCTGCTGGTCAGATTCTAAGCTCAAGCTCTCGTCAAAGTACCTTTACCATGAAAGGAATTTCGATGACACATTTTCAGTCCGTCTTTTAACGAAGTGTGGAATATTCGGCCGGTACGTACATATCAACCTAATCTTTTCTTGTATCTGGCAAGCTATTTTCCTCTGCCCCGTTGCTGATTTTCTCTCTTGCTTACTGTAGTGGGCCAAATCGTGCCCCACCCCCACCCCCATGCTATTCATGTCCATCTAGAACCTCAGAATGTGGTCTTATGTAGGAAAAGGCTGTTTGCAGATGTAATTAGTTAAACTAAGATGAAATCATACTAGATCAAGGAGTAGTCCCTGAATCCAAGAGTGATGTCTTTCTAAGAAGAGAGGACACAGAGTGAGACCAGGGAAAATACCACATGACAATGGAAGCAGAGACTTAATGCAGCTACAATGCAAAGGAAGTTAGGGCTGCCAGGAGCCACCAGAAGCTAGGGAGGGTCAGGGAACAGTTCCTCTGGAACTTCAGAGGGAGTGCAGTGCTGCTGCCCTCTGATCTCTGACACGGGCGTCCACAGCTGCGAAAGAACCATGTCTTTTGTTCTGTTGTTCATGGCATTTGGTTATGGCCGTCCAAGGAAATTCGTACTGTCACATTTTAACTTTGTTATCCTCTTAGGTCATGGTTAGGTGCCTTAACCTTTTTTTTCTTTTTTTCAAAGAAATTGGATAGTAATTTATGTAAATAAAATCAAATTTCTGCAAAAGCATTAGAAGAAATTGACTAAAGAGCTCTTCCACTCAACCAAGGGAGTTTTGACTTAAAGTACAGCAGGTGTGTGTGTGAAAAGCATTCTAGAAAAGCCTGGGGTGGGTCACAGTTGCCCAAACTGGGTGCCACAGGAGGCCAGTGTGACTGCTAATGGGGAGAAGCATGATATGCCTTTTAAGAACAAACAGACAACAGGGGTGCCTGGGTGGCTCAGTGGGTTAAAGCCTCTGTCTTCGGCTCAGGTCATGATCTCAGGGTCCTGGGATCAAGCCCCACATCAGGCTCTCTGCTTAGCAAGGAGCCTGCTTCCTCCTCTCTCTGACTGCCTCTCTGCCTGCTTGTGATCTCTGTCTGTCAAATGAATAAATAAAATCTTTAAAAAAAAAAAAGAACAAACAGACAACGGTTTCAAAGAGCCTTAAACTGATAGTTACAGGCCCAGCTGTCTTCAAACCCAGGCAGAGTGGCCAAGTGTGGCTTCTTGGAAGGGCAAGCCCACCTGTGCTGGCCTGTGTGTTTACCAGCGGGGGTTAGTGGTCACATCTGACTCACAGCCCGGGATTTATAAACTCCACGCTTGTCTCCTCCCCATTCTGAGTCGTGAGTTCTCCCTGAGCAGCTGTGTCTTTGTCACATACCTCTACAGCACTTAGCATGATTCTTCCTACGGAGCCGTGCCTGTGCAAAGTCTGTTGAACCGATTTTTGAAAGTAAGAAAGACACTGTCTGTCCTGACAAATACTTACTGTATTTGAGATGGAAGACAATTTGAATAATTATCACAGTCTTCTGATACCTTATGGGCCAGCGTAAGTCTGATCAAAGCTTTCCATATGAATACTAACACTTAACCAAGTGCCTTAAAAATGTTATTAGCCCGGGCTCCTGGACTCCCTGCTCGGTGGAGAGTCTGCATCTCCTTCTCCCTCTGCCCCCTCCCAGTGCTGCACTCACAGTCTCTCTCTCTCTCTCTCTCTTAAACAAACAAACAGACAAACAAATAAAATATTCTAAAAAAAAATGTTATTACCCAACTGTTTATATCAATCCACAATTTGGGGATTTTTTTCCCCCCAAAGAAATTGAATAAAAATTCTTTGAATTTTTTATACCAAATCTATCTATACTCAATTGGAGGATAAATTCATTAAGAGGGAAGTATTCATAACATGAGTTCACTATTCTTCAAGCAAGTTCATATCCACAATCTCCTCTGATCTTAACCAACACTTTGTCAAGTAAGTGAAGCGGATACTGCTCCATTCTGACGAAGAAACAGCTGAGAGCCAGAAAAAGCAAATGAGCTGGAGGGGGAGCCTGAGAATGGTCTCCCCACGGACCTCACTCCGGAAGCGATCTTAAGATCCCGTCCACTGGGTCCCAGACCAGGACGCTGATGCTTAAACCTGGGGTCTGATGGGCCTAGCGAGGACCTGGACAGCAGGCGTGTGAGGCCGCGTCCCAGGAAGCATCAGAAGGTAGAGTTGTGGGGTCGATCGAGCACGGTCCAGACAGGTGGCAGGCCCCCAGTCCCCTCCGGTCTTCGCAGCCTGGCCTCTGAAGTGACAGATTTGCAACATCTGGTCTCAAAGGGCGTTCCTAGTTCTGAACCCCGAGAGGAACCCCACAGACCTCTTTGTTGTCTTCTGTAGACTTCGCCGTGGGGCTTTCGTGTTTGTTTTTAACCATCTGAATTTTTATTCCTTTTCTCCCTCAAGGGCAGGCGGCGAATGCATCAAACATACACATGCAGCGAAATTTTATAGTTTTGAGTCAATTTAGCCCTTGAATTGTAAGATATTTCCTTTTTTTTTTTTGGAGTGGGAAAAAAATGATAGTTGAGTTCTGCCTCATAAATTGGATGTAGAAGCAGAATTCAGCACAGGGACTCAGGAAGTTCAGAGGATGTTAAATAATGGCTTTGTGATTGCATCAGGGAATCCCCAGAGCTGACAAAACTCGAACTTGGCTGAATTGGGGTTTTGGACATTTACTTGACCATATTAATTGTAAACAGATCAAGAGGATGCAAATTAATTACTCCCTTGTGAGGGTGTGTTGTTTAAACCAAAAAGAAACATTTCTTTCTAAATAAATGACCTGTCACCACTTTACCCAGGTCTCTCCTTTGCAATCCGTCTTCGCTCCGCTGCTGGCTCGGTCCTCCCAATACGTTAACTTTCCCCCACTGCCCTTTCCCAGTGTTCCTTCCTGGCCAAGGACAGTCCTGGTCCCACCTGTCCCACCTCATTGGGCCCCTTTTCCTGCCGTAACCCTTCATAAACACCCTTTGGCAGAAGTCCAGGAGTCTGTTCATTGCCCTTTAAGAAGGCAGAGACCCAACCTTGGGCCTTCCCTTCTTTCTTTTTTGGCTGCAGTCTCTTCCCCTTCTACATCTTAAGCTTACTTTCCAAGGCCAACCCAGTCCAAAAATAACAGAAATGGTTACATGTCTGTACCGTCTGTACCACTCACTTAGCACCCCCTCATCTTCTTACCTGTAGGGCTCATCTCCTCAGTCAGCTGAGAGCTCCCTGAAGACAGAGACTGAGGTTTTTTGCCCCCCAGAGATTGCATCAGACAGGTAATAGACAACAGATAGTTCTTGACAGTAAAGGGGAAGGGCCAGACCCTGGCATACTTAGATAGATGGTTTCTCCTCCTCAGAATGCCTTGGGTCTATTAGCAAACCATTATTGAGTATCTCCGTAAACTGAGGGCTACTTTCCGCAAGCTCTCAATTCCTTACTCTCAAACACTTTCTCTCATTATGATTTTATAAAAGATACCTTGTATTTTATTGTATTGTTTTATTTCACTCTCCTCTTCGATTGAGTCTATATTTGAATCTCTTAAATCCGCACGCAGCAATCAGATTCAACAGAGAAATTCCTTACACTGTATCCCCAAGAGACCCTCCATGACCACTTCCTCTAAGCTTCCTGCCTCTTGCAGAGCTATGTAGGCAGATGGTAGAGATTCAGTCTCGAAAAATGTTTCCATCCTGTAAGATTCTTGGGTGCCCGAGAAAAATTCAGCTACAGCGTACTTTGTCGGTAATTTGGGGCCAACGTGGGTACCATCTCTTCATCATTACATGTTCCTCAAAACGGTTCCATGTTTCAGAGTGTGACAAATCCAAAGGCAGGTAGAAGAGACACTGCAGGATTTGGCCTCCATTGCACAGAAGGAATCTGAAATTCAAAGAAGATGCCATTTCTCCAGCTTGGGTCCAGATGAGGATTCAGAATATAACTCAAGACTTTCAAAAGATGATTCATGAGTTGGAGGAGTTATGGCACGGGATTTTTGAAGGGGGTGGGGAGGTAGTAAATTCCCATTCTCTCATTGATTCCAAGTAAGTCTTCTCGTGGTCAGAACCTGGAAACACTATAACAGGTAAAATATTCTCCTTTTAGATGATAGGGAAGAAAGCGCTCTGAGGAGATTAGTTCACATAATTTTCTGTGGAAGACAATTATTTTTTTAACAGAGGGAAACAAATAGGCCAATTGTTTTGTGTAAATCTTTGGGGGGGGTCCTGTGGTTTTTCTGATGTTTGTAGTGCCGTTTCCCTTTCTATAAAACTGGGATAATAGTATTTGCCTTATCCCCCTTTATAGGGTTCCCAGCAGGATCAAATAAGATAAAAGATTTGAAAGTGTATAAAGAACTAAATATAAGGGAGCATTGTTTTTATTCAGTGAGGGTTTGGGATAGCCTTAATGACTGAAGATTTCTTTAAAAGAACTTGTTGAGTAGGTTTTACATCTAAGTTTGCTTTGTTTTTGTTTTTTGTTATTGTGTCTTTTTGAATGGAAAGTCCAGAGATAAACTTTTACAATTATGGGCAACTGATTTCTTTTTTAAGATTTTATTTATTTATTTGACAGAGAGACGGAAAGAGATCACAAGTAAGCAGAGAGGCAGGCAGAGGGAGAGAGAGAAGCAGGCTCTCTGCTGAGCAGGGAGTCCAATACAGGGGCTCGATCCCAGGACCCTGGAATCATTACCCGAGATGAAGGCAGATGCTTAACCAACTGAGTCACCCAGGTGCCCCTACATTTGTTTTGTTCACCTAATCTGCCATCTATACTTTTTAAATTATTATTTTTAGTGGAAATATTTATTTTCTTTAAAAATAAAGATTAAGTGAGAACTTCAGCTTCTGAGAAGATACAGTGGAGGTACTTTTCCTCATCTTTCCCTCTAAATAGAGCTAAAAGTCTTGGATATTATCTGCAAAACAAGGATAAGACAACTCTGAAAGGCAGAAAGAGGTGGATGCTCTGGGCATCCAGGATGTGGAGAGCAGCACAGTGATGAGTCCCCTGAACCTCCTACTGCTTCCTATGCCCCAGACGACATGCTGGAGAAGCTGGTGACCTGGAAATGTCCACAGATGCAGACCAGAAAGCCCCACGAAAAAGCCTACCCTCTCTCGCTAAAGGCCAGGAAAGGGTAGTCTAGCAAGAAAGAAAACTTCCCTCAGACTGATCAAATGACAACACCAGTAGACTCACATACTATGTCTATATAATGTAAAACTTGGAGCAACCACTGGAAAAAAAAAAAGTTACTAGAAAGAGATACTTTTAAAACACTATCAATAAATCACAATTGGATTCTAAAAATGTTTACATGAATCACAGCAAATCAGGAAAAATGAAACTGAGAAATGAAAACAGCACACACAAAAAAGACAAACTTAAAAGCTAACTTATCAATAATAATTTTAAATGTAAATGATTTAAATACAACAATGAAAATACAGAGAATGGCAATGCGGATTTGAAAACATGATCTAAGTGTAGTCTGTCTACAACTCACTTCACATTAAAAAAGAAAGGCAAGGTGGAAATTAAAAGATGGAAAAAGATGTCTCGTGCAAATATTCATCAAAGAAAAGCAGGACTTCAGAGTGAAGAAAACTACCCATGACAGAGCCAGATATTCTGTGATGATGAAAGAACCAATCCACAAAAAACATACAGCAATGCTAAACATGTATGGACTGCAAAACAGCAATAAAATATATGAAGCAAAAACTGATAGAACTGATAAAAGAAATAGACAAGTCCACAATTATAGGTGGATATAAGTCAGGAATTGATAAAATGGGTGTGCCTGGGTGGCTCAATTGGTTAAGCATCCAACTCTCAATTTCAACTCGGGTCATGATCTCAGGGTTGTGGGATCGAGCCCCTCATTGGGCTTCCCAGTGAGTATGGAGCCTGCTTGGGATTCTTTCTCTCCTTCTCCCTCTGCCTATCTCCCACTCTAAAATCTGTGTGTGTGTGTGTGTGTGTATGCAAAAAAAAAAAAAAAAAAAAAAGATTTAAAAAATTAGAAAAAAATAATAAAATGACAAGACAAAAAAAAAAAAAAAAACAGCAAGGCTATAAAAGAACTCCATGACATTTCAATCATTAGGGTCTAATCAACCTTTATTGGTTTTATTTATCTCAACCTTTATCTAATCAACCTTTCTAATCAATATTTAGAAAATATTCCACTCCACAACAGCAGAATACCCATTCTTTTCAAGTGTCCATAGAACATATAACAAGATAGGCCATATTCTGGGCCAAAAAGAAACCTCAACAAAGATAAAACCCCAAGAATCGATGACCCCTCTCCGCACAACACCAGATTCTGATGCACAGCCTGACACTGGCCCTCAACTCAGCCCGTTACCCCCCATGGGAAGCCCGCATCAGTGCAGGCATCTTGGGCCTGTCATGCCCCAGGCCCTAACCCTAATCCTAGGTAAAAGAATTTGAATTAAACAAAGGTGTCTTGTGACCACAATGAATTCAAACTAGAAATCAATAACAGAAAGATAAGAGAAAAATCTCCAAACACTGAGAAACCAAACAACATACTTCTAAATTACTCATAGGTCAAGAAAATGAAATAAAAACCAAATAAAAATGAAAATACAGCATGTCAAAATTTGTGGGGCATAGAGGAATTAATCTTGAGAGGTAAATTTACATTATTAAATCCATATATTAGAAAACAGAATAGTTTCAAATCAATCATCTAAACTCCCACCCCAAGGACCTAGAAGAAGAGCAAAATAAACTGAAAGAAAGCAAATAATAGAGAGAAGAGCATAAATAAATGAAACAGGAAACAGGAAAAGGGGGAGATCAATGAAACTAAGACCTGGTTGTTTAAAAAATTAATAAAAATGACAAATGTCTAGCAAGAAAGACTGAAAAAGAGAGAAAAACACAAATGACCATTATCAGGAGTGAGACATGGAGTGTCTCCATAGACACTGAAAACATCAAAAAAATAATAAGGCAATACTTTGAAAAATTCTATACACATAAATTTAACAATTTAGATGAAATGTAGCAATTACTTGGGGGGGGAAGAAAACTACCACAACTAACCCAATATGAAATAAGTCATTCATTCATTCATTCATTTATTTAATGAGGGAGAGAGAAGGGGTGAGAGAAGGGAAGAGAGATAGAGAGAGAATCTTAAGCAGGTTCCACATCCAGCACAGAGCCCAACACGAGGCTCGATCTCATGACCCTGAGATCATGACCTGAGCCCAAATCTCAGAGTTGGACGCTTAACTGACTCTGCCACCCAGATACCCCCAAACAGATAACTTAAATAGCCCTAGAAATACTAAGAAAATTGAGTTTATAATTTTAAAATTCTCCCAAAAGAAATCTCCAGGCCCAGCTGCTGTTACTAGAGAATTCTACCCAAAATTTCCAAATTAACATAAATTCTACACATTCTGTCCTAACTAATAGAAGAGTAGGGAACATTTCCCAATTTATTTATTTATTTATTTTATTTTGTAGACTTAATGTTACCTTGACACTAAAACCAGATAAAGACAGTACAAAAAAAAAATACTATAGATCAATATTCTTTACAAGTAGAGTTGCAAAGGTCCTTAACAAAATATTGGCATGTAGAATTCACCATTACCAAATGAAGCTTATTTTAGGGATGCAAGGCTGGTTCAGTATTTGAAAAATCAATCAGTGTAATCTGCCGGAATGGCAGGCTAAAGAAGAAGAGTCACTTGGCCACATCAACTGATGCAGAAAAAGCATTTGACAAAATTCAACACCCACTCATGATTAAAAAAAAAAGTCCATAAAAATAAGAATAAAGGAAATTTTCTCAATTTGATAAAGAGCATCCACCAAACCCTAGAGTTAACATTATATTTAATGGTAAAAGACTTTCCCCTAAAGATCAAGAACAAGGCTGGGATGTCCATTCTCACTGCTCTTACAAAACATAGTACTGGAATTTCTAGTCAGTCTAATAAGGCAAGAAGAGGAAATAAAAGTCATCCAGACAGAAAAGAAAGAAAGTAAACTACCCCTACCTACTGACAGATGAGATGATGGTCTATGTAGAAAATTTCAAGAAATCTGAAAGGACCAAAAACAAAACAAAACAAAGCCACAAAATATAAAAAATAAAAAACCAAAAACTCTCAGGCTAAGTAAATGAGTTCAGTAAAGTTACAAGGATAAATAGGCAAAAATCAACCGTATCTCTTTAAACTAGCAATGAACATAACACCAAAATTAAAAATACAATACTATTTATTTATTTATTACTGTTTGAAAAAATAAAACCCTTGAGTGTAAATCTAACAAAATATGTACAGGACTTGTAAAATGAAAACTATACAATACTGATAAAAGAAACCAATTAAAGTCTAAATAAATGAAGAGCTCTACTTTATTCATAGATTGGAAGACTCACAATAGCAAGAATGCTAATTCCACCCAAATTTGTAGGCAGGTTTAACATGATTTGCATCCAAATTTCAGCAATTTTTTTGTAGATATACACAAGATAATTCTAAAATTTAGGGACAAAGCAACTTCAATAGTTCAAACAAATTTTAAAAAGAAAAAAATAATAGGAAGGTATCAGTCTACCTGATTTCAAGATTCATTGTACAATAATGTATATAATCAAGACTGTGTGGCAGTGGCAGAGAATCAGACTCATGGACCAGGAGAACTGAATAGAAAACCCAGAAACAGACCCACACAAATATACACAACCGATGTTTTGCAAAAAACAATTTAGTGGGTGAAAGATAGCCTTTTCCACAAATGGTGCTGTAGCAATTGGACATCTGTAGTGGGGAAAATTAATCTTGACCGAAGTCTCACACTTTAATTCAAGAATTAACTCAAAATAGACCACTAACTTAAATGAAAAAGGTATAACTAAAACTTCCAGGGGTTGGCGGGGGGGAGAAAAATCTTCAGAAACTAGGGCTGGTCAAAAGAATTAGATTTGATAACAGAAATTGCATACCACAAAAGAAATTTTGATAAATTATACGTTATAAAGTTTAAAACTTTTGTTATGTAAGTGACCTCGTTGAGAGGATCAACACACAAGCTGCAGAGTGGGAGAAAATGTTTTCAAACCACATACCTGACCAAGAAACTAGTATCTGGAATATACAACATACCCTCAAAACTCAACAGTGCGAAAGCAATCAATCCCATTAAACATGGGCAAAAGACATAAACATTTCACTGAAAAGAGTATACAGATGACAAATAAGTACACGAAAAGATGTTCAATGTCATTAACCATTAGGGAAATTCAAACTAAAACCTTGAATACCCATGCAAATGGGTAAAATTAAAATAGTAACACCACCAAATGTTGGAGATGATGTTAAAAAAAGCTGGGTCCTGTGTGTATTGCTAATGAGGATGTAAGATGAGATAGTCACCCTGAAAAACTGTCAGTTTCTAAAAAAGTTAAACATCCAAATTACGGCAGCCCCCAGCAGTTGTGTTCCTGGGCATTTATCTTGAAGAAATCTTGACAGAAAACCTGTAAGTTTGGATTTTTGGCGGCTTATTTGTAATAGCCCAAACTGGAAACAACCCAGATGTTCCTCAATAGGTGAATGAGGAAACTCTGGTGCACCCATACTATGGGATGTTACTCAGAAATAAAAGGGAAGGGAGTCCTAATATATACAACTATCTAAATGAATCTTTAGAGAACTATGCTGAGTTAAAAAATGCAGTCCCAAAAGATTGCACACATACAGCTTTCCATTTATGTTACATTCTTGAATGACAGAATTACAAAAAGGGAGAACAGATCAGTGGTGGGATCTGGAGGACAGGGAAGTGGATATGGTTATAAAAGGCCGGAGTGAGGGATCCTTGTGGTGCTGGAAATGTCTTGTATCTTGACTGTATCAATGGCAATTTCCTGTTTGTGATTGTACCATAGTTTTACAAGATGTTGTCATTGGGAGACACAGGGAAATCAGGATTCAAGGAGTCTGCATTATTTTTTGCAACTCTGTTTGAATTTCTATCTCAAAATTAAAAAGGTTAATTTTTTTAAAAACGGGAAAGGGCTTAGAAAGCTATAAGATAGAGCAATGATATTTTGGAGAGTCAAGTGAAAGTGATAAAATAAAAAACCTCAATAATTTTTTTAAAGGTAAGCATGAAAGAAGGAATCATGAGAACAGAGGACATGGAAGCACGGAGTCACATCCCATTTCAATGCTTCTTCAGCTGGGAGTCATGACTTAGCTGTCAAGGTTCAGAAATGACAGAATATTGCTACTTCCACTGGTCTGTTTACTTTACCTTCTACCCTGATGGCCTGCTGTGAACACAGTGGACATTCCTGAGTTATTTAATACATAGTTATCATTGTAAGGACCCAAAGACTCACACAAGGCAGTGGTAACATTGAATTTAGAAGCAGTATTTACCCTAAATGGAAATGGAGTCTAGGGCAATTATATATATATATATATATATATATATATATATATATATATATATTTCCAAAGCATTTAAAGAGAGAAATGCAGATGTATCTGATTATGAAGAATTGAAGCAGTCACATTTTTTATAGTCCTCCCAACCAGAAGGGGGGTCTGTGTCACCCTCCTTTGGATCTAGACGGCGTCTGTGCCTGCTCTGACGATGAAGAAGTGACACTGTGCCAGTTCCCAGCCTCAGACTTAGACACAGTCTTCTTCTAGCTCCTGTCTCTTGCCGGGCTCGTTCTGAAGGAAGCCGGCTGCCACATATGATCAGCTTCCCCAGAGAGCATGATGCTATGAGGACGCCCCAGCGAGCTGTGTGGGAAGGCTGCATGGAGAAAGCAAGATGGCCCAGCTCTTCCAGTAATCCCAGCCCAGAGCCAGGACATGGGCTCCATGGTCCCAGGGAGCCATGCCGGTTACCTTTAACCACTGGAGTCCTTCCGAGCAGAGATGAGCCATCTCCACTGTGGCCTAACCCCCCAAATCATGAGTCTAATAAAATGCTTGTTGTTTAAATTGTTAATTCTGGGGTGGTTTATTATACAACAATGGATAACTGCAACACCAATCTCTCCAGATCATGAACACTAACTGGAATTTCCTCAGGACAGTTAATATGCAAAACTTGGGCATCAGGCAGATGGGTCTGAAACTAGTCTCTGCCTTCTACTAGTTGTATAGTCTTAAGCAAGTTAAATCCCACAAGGCTTAGTTTCTTTAGCTATAAAACGGTAGGTGCTCAATAAATACTCATAGAAATAAGTACTTTTACAGTTTATGAACAGAAATTACTCTCCACTCACTCGGCCACTTCTCTCCTGGATTCAGAGAGCCAATTTTACTGCAGTTGTGTTTCTCACCAAAGGTTTCACTTCCATTATGATGGCATGTCTAACCTTGCTCTTTTCAATAATGAACAAAACACAGATCTGCCTTCTTTCAGTCTGAAAATAGATTTCTGATGACAAAATATGCACTACGAGAAATTTCTCTTGGTTTTAAATTAGGAAAATACTGACTTCTATCAAGGGTTTCCCTTGTCAGGTGGTAGTGGCTTAACCTGCAGTCTTTCGGTTTGAAACTGCAAGTCTTAACATTCATGCAACATCTTCCACTCAAAAACATGGAAAGATCCCATGGTATAAAGGTATTGAGAGAACAATGTTCTGAGGTCAGCAGTCCTCAATCCAAACTCGTTCATTCATTCGACAAATACTCATCTATTTGAGAAGGAGCCAGATCCTGGACCAGACTCTGAGAGTTCAAGAGCATAGCAAGGCAGACATGGCTCCTGATCTCCTGGAACATGCAACCGGTGGGGAGACCAATATCAGCCAGTCAATCACATGAGTAACTGTAAAGTCACAGCTGTAGAAAAGCCTCCAAGGAGAGGTACACTGTGCTATGCAATAGTCTTTACCAAGTCTGGGGCAGCGGGAGGGGGATTCAGAGAAGGCCTCCCTCAGAAATGGCCATCACACGGAGGTATGAAAAATGAGTACAGATTCCAGATAACAAGACCAACAATGTGCAAAAGTCCTGGTGTAAGGGAGTGCAGGAGATGGTCAGGCAGCCAGAAAACAGAATGGGAAAGAGAAGGATAACAGGCAAGCGTGGTGGGTGGCCGATGCCTTGGAGGCCTCAGAAAGGACTTCAGCCTTTTCTAAGAGCAAGAAGAAGTCACTGACATGCTCTAAGTAGAGGGGGGACATGTTCAGATTCTCCTTGTAAGACGATTGCCCTGGCTATACAGTTCAGAGAATCCCTGGGAGAGGGAAAAGTGGGGGAGGAGATCAGGTTGGAGACCACTGCAGCAGACAAAGAATATGGTAGTATGGCAACAATGGAGATGTTTTTCAAGAAATAGGTGTAAAGTAAAATGGACAAGTTTGGTAGCATATTGGAAATAGAAAGAGAAAGGAGTGTGGAAGGTGACTCTTGGGTTTTGGGGCTGTGCCATAGATGGAAGATTGTAATTTTGGCTAAGATAGGGTAAGGGGACCCTGGAAGATGACCTGTTTGGGGAAAGAGCATGAGTTTTGTCTTATTCCTGTTGAGTTAGAGGTACGTGGGAGACATCAAGTGCATAGATCAAGGAGAGGCGGGTATGTATGGGCTGGGAGTTCAGAAGGAACTCCTGAGCCAAAGATGTAGGCATGCAAATACTTGGCCCATGGCAGTGATTGGTGTGGATGAGATGATCTGAGCAGCAGTGAGAAAGGAGAAGACCCAAAGCTGAGCCTTCCACAAGGCCAGCATTTCACCTCCTGGGAGGGGAGGGGGATCTGCAGTGAGATGAGAGTTACAGAGGTAGGAGGAAAACTAGAAAATTGTGCCCTCCCAGAGGACAAAGGAACAACGCACATGGTTAGATCTGCCTCAGCATCCACTTTCAAGCAAAGGTGTGTGACGGTGTTAAGTGCAACCAAGTGGTCCTATAAAACGAGGGCTGAAAAGATGTCCATTTGATTATGAACCTAACACTCATGGGTGACATTAGCAAAGCAGACTGGTGGGACCAGAAGCCAGACTGGAGGAAACAAGGAGGAAGTACAAATGGAGGAAATAAAAATGAATTAAACTGAAGAAGTTGGTGACTGGGGGCACCTGGGTGGCTCAGTTGGTTAAGAGTCTGCCTTTGATTCAGGTCCTGATCCTGAAGTCCTGGGATTGAGCCCTGTATCGGATCCCTTGCTCAGCAGGGAACCTGCTTCTCCCTCTTCCTCTGCCTGCTGCTCCCCCTGCTTGTGCTCTCTCTTTCTCTGTCAAATAAATAAATAAATAAAAGTTGGTGACTAAACTCACGAGAAAATGATGGTTGTTGAGCCAGGGGACTGGGGATCAAGGAAACGTTCTTCACGTCTGTAGGAGTTGAACAAATTTAAAAAGCCAGTAGGAAGGATCCATTTGAGAAATGTCGACTATGTGGGAGGGCACTGATGGTTGATTAATGGGGGAGGGAGGTTCCTGAGAGGCCAGGAGGGGGATGGGGCTGAGGAGCAGGCATGTAGGATTCAGGTTTAAACTGGAGGGGAGGTGAGCGTAGAGAACAGGTATGTTTGTTTGTGTGGACGGTGAACGAGGCGGGGATTCTCAGCGGAAGGTGTCCATTTTCTCTGTGAAGCAGAAGGGAGTGTGGTACTGAGGGTTTGGGGGTATTTGCTGTTGAGAATTTTTAATCCCATCCAAGTGACTTTCCCCTTCGGGTACTATCAGGACACATAAGCTCTTCAAATAGTTATGTATTGTAAAGAATTGTTAATAAAATTAAAAAGTTATCAGTTAAGTAACTGAAAGGCTTAAAAGGACAACTTTAAGACATCATGGCGGTAGGGGCACCTGGGTGACTCAGTAGGTTAAGCGTCCGACTCTTGGTTTCAGCTCAGGTCATGATCTCAGCACAGAGTCGCTTGAGATTCTCTCTCCCTCTCCCTTTGGCCCAACCTCGGCTTGTGCTCTCAATCTCTCTCTCTTTTCAATAAATGAATAAAATCTTGAAAAAAAAACAAAAGTCATCACAAAGGTAGCTACTGCAGAAGGCAATAACCACCCCTACAGCTTGTGGAACAAAGGGAAGACAACAGATGATGAAGATTTGGAAGCTTCCATGAAAGATAGGAAGGGGGGGGCTAGGCTCAGTGTATCCAAGGGGGCTCTTTTCTTTTTCTTTTTTTTTTTTTTTTTTAGATTTATTTATTTATGTTAGAGAGAGACAAGTGCAGTGGGGGAGGAGGCAGAAGGAAAGAGAGAATCTTTTTCTTTTTTTAAAAAAAGATTTTATTTGGGATGCCTGGGTGGCCCAGTCAGTTAAGCTGCTGCCTTCAGCTCAGGTCATGATCCCAGGGTCCTGGGATCGAGTCCTGCATCGGGCTCCTTGCTCAGCAGGGAGCCTGCTTCTCTCTCTGACTCTGCCTGCTTGTGTTCTCTCTCTCTCTTTCTGAGAAATAAATAAATAAAATCTTTTAAAAAAAAGATCTTTTAAAAAAAAGATTTTATTTATTCATTTGAAAGAGAGAGAGACAGTGAGAGAGAACATGAGAGGCGAGAAGGTCAGAGGGAGAAGCAGACTCCCCATGGAGCTGGGAGCCGGATGCGGGACTGGATTCCAGGACTCCGGAATCATGACCCGAGCCGAAGGCAGTCTCTTAACCAATTGAGCCACCCAAGGGGCCCCAGGAGAGAATCTTAAACAGGTTCCACACCTAGCACAGACCCCAATGTGGGGTTTGACCTCACAACCCTGAGATCAGACCTGAGCCAAAACCAAGAGTCAAACATTTAACCGACTGTGCCACCCAGGTGTCCTTCTTTTTCTTATTACCTATTTTTTCATCAATTTGAGAACGGCTCTCATTTGGCAAAATTTTATTTATTCAGAAAAGGAGAACGAAAAATACTTTTTAACCACCCCGTATTCTATTACTGAAAGACAAATTTGGGGTAAATGCTGATTTCTATATCCTTCCTGCCTTTTTATGCATGCGTTCTGTTTTATTTTACACTATTATAATAATTTAAATTAAAAATTTAAGTTTTGGATGTTTTTTCATGTTCTCTTGCAAACATTTTCCCTGTTGCTACAAAGCCCTGTAGGGATGGACCATTTTTATCGGCTATGGATTGTTCCTTTCAGGGGGAGAGTCTGTAATTTACCCAATCACTCTCTAATGATCGAACACTCAGGGGTTTCTGCTTCCTCCCTCCTGTAAATGTCGCTTCAAGACAAAGCCTGTGCATAACAGCTTTCTTGTATTTAATTATTTCCATTTTTAAAAAAAGTGACTCAGAAGGAATTACTGAGGCAAAGAGCATAACTTAAGAAAAGTGTGATGATCTTGGACTTGGGAAATGCCAACAAGAACCACAGCTCAATTCAGAACCAAGAGCCGTATCTGATGGTGTGTCGAGCCACTGGGAGCCTCGTGCTGTGGGACGTTTCAGTCTTGCTTCTTGGGTGAGGAGAACACCCGCAGGGCTTCTCTCTCCTGGGTATCAGTGCCTTCTTCGAGCTAAGTCACGGGTGTGTGGGGCTCACTTACAAAACATCAAGATGGGGTTGAGAGTTGGCCTAAGGGAGAGAGGGGCCGTTCTGTGTTTGGGCAGGATTTCAGCTTGTGTCTTCAGCATGCAGAGCGTTACGAGGAACTCGGCACGGTTGGGGCCCCTGATCTTGTCTTCGGAGCCACGGGAAGCAAGCACTCTGGCCAGGGGATCCATTTTGTCAACTCCTACAGGTCCTGGCAGCAGGGATGGCGGTGAACTGTCCCTTCTGTGTGGCTTCCTGGGGAAGAGGCAGAATGACTACCCGTGACCGTTTGGGAGAGGTCATTCGAGAACCTTCTGGGGATTACCAGAGGCCCTGCTTCACAGGGCTCTCCATATTAGGTATTACATAGGGTGGGGGGAAGAGCAGGGGCTGCGTGGTTTAGTCATTACAGTGGGGCCATTTACCCACTCAAGCTGGTGAAGCCTAAGAAAACCAGGGTCAGTGCTTTTCTTTCATGAAATTATCATCACAAAATATTTACCGTATAATGTGTATTGCAAAAGGTGTAATGTACTCTATAATGTGAAGCATTGAAACTGGTTTCCTAAAACTTCTTTTAAAATGGTCTCCCTAAGGCAGGTAGACGAAGGGAAACCTGGAGACTTAAAACCAGTTGGGAACCTCTTTTGACTTCTTTTTTTTTTTTTTTTTTTTTTTTTAAGGGTGGGACATCCTGGTGAGAAAACACAGCAAAAATGTGCACCAGAGAGCCAGAGTAATTTCAAACCCACGGCCAAGTGATTGAAAACAGGATGGAGGTAGATTCTGCTCCCCGGTCCTCAGGGAAACCCTCCATCAACCAGCCTTAGAGGCCCAAGCAAAGGAACTATCTAGCAAGAGAGAAGATGGAGGGTATCTGCTGGCTCCCTTTCCCCCAGGAGCTGCAGGATTCTTCGGGAGACCTCTGGGAAGGACCTCTCCTACACCTGCACGAGACCATTGGGAATGCAATTTGGCCTGAAGGGTTTGAGTCCTCCCAGCTCTCTGCAAATGCTCCCCCCGCTGCTGAGTGGGCCTCCCCCTCAGAGCTGCTGCCGAACAAAATGACTTGAAAACCATCCAGTCAATGACAAAGCATTGTTGGCACCGGAACCCTTGCAAGTCTGTTGAAAACAGACTCCTTCTCCTCTGAGACGAACCTTGGCCACCTGGGTCAATAATTATGGAGTTGCTGACTGGAAGGAACTTCACCGGGGTCATCAAGCTGGTTCCCATGCACCGCGGCGGGATCACGTTCATCCCTCTAAGCAACCTGTAATAAAGAGGTCCCTCCTCTCGCCCAGAATAGCTCCAGGGATGGAAATCCCACTTTCTTTGGCAGTTCATTCCCTGTTTTGCTTGTTCTCTTGTTCTGTACAATCCCTGGGGTTTTGTTGTGGGGTTTTTTTTGTTGGTTTTTTGTTTTTGTTTTAACTTTTTCAAGCTCTGAGCCCATGTTTCCCCTCCTGTAACTCAAGCCCTGGGAAGAGATTTCTGATAACATCTTCTCACCTATTGTGAAAGTGCGAGGGGCCCTGTCTCCTGTTGTCTTCCTAAGACAGAACACCAGTTGGGCTCTGCCCCGTTCTGTCTTCCAAATCCGGAGTGCCTTTCTTTTGTTGGTGTGGGGTTTTCTCTGCTCCTGAAGCCGAACTCTCTAAAGTTTGTTGCAGCTTTTAAACAAGAGCTCGCAAAAGCCTTTGTGGAGAGTGACAAGGATGCTCAGGTTCTTGGGCTTGGGCTTTCAGGACGTTTCTGTGGAAGGCCTTAGGGTAGGAGTGCAGGGAAGGATCTCAGGAGGAATTCTCACGAAACGATTTCCCTGCACGGATATTCAAGGGATTATCAAGATGATCTTATAATCCGGCATGGACTAAAACACAGACAGGAAAGACATTTCCAAGTGTGCCTACGTCCTCCACAAATAAGGCCCAAACCCGAGGCTGCTCCTTTCCACCCTGAATCTCTCTCTGTCATTCTGTCTCCCCCTTCCTGTTCTCCAGCCTTCGTTCGGCTCAGCTCCCTGGGTGCCCCACGCACATACCCACCCACACATCCACAGCTGCCCTGGGGTAAACCCCACACTTCTTTTGAAGTTCAGCTGTTTTCATCCAGGCAGCTGGAGGATAGGCTGAGCAAGGCTGGTCAGAGCCCCGAACTGCACCCCAGGGACCTCAGAGCTAATCTGAGCCCTGTTTCCTCTTCCCCACCATTACTGGCTCCCAGGGCAGGAGACGTGACTTTGTCTCATCTCTGCTGGCCCTTCCAGGCACCCAGGCCTGAAGAATTGTGCTTTTGGAAAATTGTGTTTTTGGAAAATATGCCCCCCCCCATTTCGATTGATTGCAATGCCATTTTTAATCAGGGGAAGAGTTGAGATAGGTGATCTCAGTGGTGATAGATATCGGGGCCCATGCAAAGCCTCCCCTTCCTTTGGGAGGATCCCCCCACCGACACAACCTTAGTCCGCTCTGACCTGTCTCCTCTAGGTCTTTGTATCTCAATGTGAGGTCCGCAGATCCCAGCTTCAATAGCACCTAGAAACTGGTCAAAAGTGCACATTCCTCGACCCACCCCAGCCACCGCCCATCGGCCCCTCTGGGATGGCTTCCAGGGCTCTGCATACTTAACCACCTCCCCAGGCATCCCTTGGACCAGAACTGCTTGGAGCAGAGAGGTGTACGGCTTTGGCAATTACCTTGTGCTACTCTCCCTTCTCTGGGTCCATCACTCTGCGTCTTCTCCCCTTGTCCTAAGGCGAGGTCTCCAGGGTTTCCCATGGCTCAGAGTGCCGTCCCTACAAACTTAGTCAGCCACACTTTATTGCTCGACATGACATGCTAGGAGCGGAGGAGCAGCCAAGCCCTTTCCACAAGGACTTTCCACAGGTGCAGAGTGAACTAGCGTGGCTGAACCAGCCTTCGGGGGACGCCTCCCGTGCAAGTGCAAGTGCTTCCTACGGGATGCCGGCCACGACTGTCCTTCCCCAAACTCTTCTTGGGGGCCAGCGCTATTCTGCCCAGGACTCGGGGTGAACACGGCACTTACCTCACAGGGTGCTGGGGAGCCGGAAACAGCATGAAGCGGGGGAAGGGCTTAGAACGGCCCCTTGACTGCGGTGAGCTCTCCTGCCATTACTGTCTGCTATTGCTGTGACGGTAAAGATGCGGAGGGGGGGCCAGGATGGGGACAATGGCTTAACTGAGTTTTTAGAGGCCATAATTTGAGGTCCTCACATGGGTATGCCTGGTGGACGGAGCCTGATCAGGACGTGAGTTCCTCCTGGTCCAGCTGCAGGGGCACTGTCACCCCTTTGCTCCTGTAGGACCCGGGAGGGAGCAAGGCCTCGTGCACACAGCCGGAAGAGGCAGCTCATGTCCGGGGCCCCCACCTTGCACTGGCCAGTAGCTAATAAAGGTGAAAAGTGTTCATCTGCTCAAGAATGTTATTTTCTCAGGACGCCTGGGTGGCTCATCGGGTTAAAGCCTCTGCCTTTGGCTCAGGTCATGATCCCGGGGTCCTGAGATTGAGCCCCACATCAGGGTCTCTGCTCAGCAGGCAACCTGCTTCCTCCTCTCTCTCTCTGCCTGCCTCTCTGCCTACCTGTGAACTCTGTCTGTCAAATAAATACATAAAATCTTTAAAAAAAAAAAAGTGTTATTTTCTCATAAAGGAACAGGAACAATGTCAAACCTCCACAGAAGGCATCTCTGTAAGTAGAATTTCATAGTTACTACTTACATATTTATATATATAAATGTTAACTTTAGGGTGCCTGGGTGGCTCAGGTGGTTAAGCGACTGGCGTCGGCTTGGGTTATGATCCTGGAGTCCTGGGATCGAGTCCTACTTTGGGTTCCCTGCTCGCTGGGGAGTCTGCCTCTCCCTCTGACCCTACTCCTGTTCACTCTGTCTCCCTCCCTCTCTCTCTCTCTCAAATAATAGATAAGTAAAATCTTTAAATAAATAAATATTAACTTTATACATTTATTGTCCATTACTTTCCAAGGACTGGATGAGGCTTCCTATAGCACACACTGAATAGAACTTCAAAAATCAAAGAGAAAAGGGTAAGATTTTACTGTGGCGAGGGAGGGGGGAGGGTGACGCTACTCCTTAACCAGGTCAACGCAGCTGGTATAGCTAAGCATTCCACTGAACCCCAACCTTTTGGGTAAATGGGACAAAGTCTTTGGAAAGCAGACCTACTCCCTCAACTCCTGAACACATAGCGATTGTCTCCCAGCAGAGGTGACATGGAGAGTTTTAATAAGGCAGGAGGCAGCGTGAAATCGATATCTGGCACCTCCAACTTTAGGTTCTAGCAGGGCTCGATGTCAGCAGATGGAGCCGGAGACACAAGACCCCCCCAGAATCGGTCAGTCTGCAGAGTGGTGCCGTGTGCCACGAGGCCAGACGCAGAAGGGCTGTGGACCCCGCCAGGGGCGGCTCGTGTGGATGGGGGACGGGGTATTACCTGGAACAGAAGGAGGACAGCACATTCCTCCCTGCAGAGAGTGTCTGTGTGTGCCTGTGCACCACCCTCATCTTTGGGGTGTTCTTTCTGCAATTAAAGCAAGAACTGATTTCAATTCTGAAGATGCCTTGCACCCTCCCTCCGGAGCCTGCCTGTGGCCCCGGGGCATGAGCCACCATGGCCACGGCAGGGCTGTCCTCTCCCCTGCAGACCTCCAGGACAAAGAAGACACACAACGTAGGAAGGTGAGATGCCTTTTAAAAATTAGACAAAATCTTAGAGGGTTTATTTCCTTTATCTCTAGACCTACATCCATTAACCCACAGTTGAAGACAATCAGTGCCTCTGTTTGGGGAGGCAGCTCAAATGGGTCGAAACTGCCACCGTATATCCAGGAAAGATAGAGACACAACACAGATTTTCCTTTTTTCTAAATGCCCGTTTCCAGGGAACCAGCTCCTGCTAAATGCAGCCTGATAGAAATTCAAGATAAAACTCTCATGGATTTGGCCAAACTGTAAAGTGCCACTTAACAGACAATTTGCACAGTCTCTGAACTACTCCTACTCACTGAACTTCTTTTTTAGCTGTTCTAAACTCCATCTCATCAAACTAATATCTTTTAACCATACAGAGCAGCATTTAAAATGATAAATTTCAGAGAGGACAGAAGAGAAAAGGCATTTCATGAATAACTTGGACCAGACAACAGCCGGGGAGATATCTGACTTTCTTATGAAGAATCCAAACCCTGAACCATGACTTACTCTGGCCTGTCTGATCCTCTTCAATCTCCTGGACCTCTGGCTACTTTGATACATTTGCAAATTTCCCGGTTCCTTTTCCAGGCCTCACTGTGACTATCTACCCTCTTCCAATAGTGACCATTTCTTTGAATGCTTATAACACACATGGACTTACCTTCTGGCTCTTCTTGTGTGTTGTTGTCTATCAAAAACAAAAACAAAAACCAAAAAAAAAGAAAGAAAAGAAAGGGATTTATCTTTCAGGGGTTGTGTTCTTATCTTCTGTTGCTTAAACAATCATTTTCTGTATTGTTGAGAAAAACCCAAAGCTGTCAGGTTTCCTGGTCTCAGCTCTCCCGCAAATATACCTCCCCCGCCCAACTCCCATCTGCTTATAATTTAATGCTCTGTATGTTTTAATCATTTCATTAGGCATGTCTTTATTTTGAAATGCAACTAATTCTTCAGTTCAAACAAACAGCCAGTAACTCTAAAATAAGACCATTCTTTTCTTTTGGTTAGAGACTGGCTTAGAAGCAATATCACACCTAGTTTGTGAGGGTTTTAAAGAATTCAAATACTCATTAAAAAAAAAAAATCATTGCTTCTTAAAAGTGGAGAGGATCTTAGAGATGCTTTGATTATCTCCACAGGTGTGGAGCTAACTTTTGAGGGGGTCTTCTCACATCCCCCTGAACACTTTGCAATAAAGCCAGTGTTATTATTAAATGCCGACAGCAAACAGGCTAAAAAAAAAAAAATTATGCCATGAAGTATCTTGTTCCTGTACTTCATGACAAAGGACACAAAAGAGAAAACTGACTCCACTTCAAGGCTTGTATATTTTATTAATTGATTTTCTTTACAGGAGTTTACAATTTATTAAGGCAAGGGGGATTGTGTTCTGCTATAAAGGGGAAGAGAACTCATGGTTTTCTGATATTCTCTCAATATTTTAGAAGCAAAAGTAACATTTTGCATCCAACAGACGTCTAATAAATGTGTATCGAAGCATTGGTAGGTAAATGGGTAGGATACACATTAACATTTAGCATTTGTGCCTTAATTCAGCTGTAAGCGCCAATGTTTATTAACGTTGAGGCACAGCGAATGCAACAGTACACTTTCTAATATATTCTCTTCCAGGGAGGATTTCTTCTACTTCCAAAACATAAGTCAAAGCCATTTAAATTCCTATATAAAGGGTGAAATGATCATAATAATCTCATCGTGAAGTTGTCTTGAAGGAATTGTTTTAGGACACATTTGGTAAGTTATTGACAGATGGGCAGGCCGAGTGTGGCTGATACAAATGGTTGTCATACGCCATCTAGTGGCGATACTTGGAACTGTGCTCATTCCATAGGAAAGGCTTTCGGAGCTGGCTAGTCGGCTCTAAATTTCACTGCCTGTCGCGCCGCCAACGTATGTCTATCTGTCTTTAAGGCTTTAAACTGAGAGGAAACACTGAAGAAAGCATGCTAAGTTATCTTTCAAAATCTCTGCGTCCTCAGGAGAAACTAAGAAGTAACTACCCGTGAGAACTGTTTCTTTCCGGATCCTGATAAGCAAGACTGGAAAGCAATTGGAGAAAACTTTGCAGGCAACAAATGTGGTATAAAGCAAGGTAAGTAGCATGACATTCTCTGCTACATTTTCCCCACAGGCACTTTGACTGTGTACAGAAACCCATGATCAGGCCATGACTTCAACCCAGAATACTTGCTTAACACTGCCAAATTTGCACAGGGGAAAGAGCTGTGGCAGGTGTCTAATTTTATCCAGCATTTGGTGCTAATTCATAAGACATCTTCATTCTTACACATGTGCATAATTGTGATGTTTTGCACAGGGTTGCGATGTCGCATTTCACAATTACCTACAATCTGATATTCAACTTTCTAATTTAGGGCTATTATTGTAAAAGAAATTAAGAAATCCAAAATTAGTAGTGGAAGATAAGTGTCTCCACTTTTAAATTTACAGTGTCAAGTAGTCCAAAATAGAGTGAACACTTTGAGTTCTTCTTCCAGTGTATCAACTTTAAATGTCCTCAAGACAAGTCAGAGTGAGACGGTAAATTATTTAGGTGTAAATTTCTCTCTCTCTCTCTTTCTCTCTCTCTTTCTCTCTCTCTCTCTCTCTCTCTCTCTCTCACACACACACACACACACACAGAGATCATTAAATAAGCAGAGTATGGGTGCTGGGGAATGGTTGGAAGGACATTTGATATTTGAGAGTAAAAAACTAAAATTAAGACAAATTGTTTAGGAACCCCCCAGACCAAGTAATTTTGCTTCTTTCTAGTTTTCTACACTAACGTGTTTACAGGGCTTGAAAAATGCTCCTTTCAAAGTAATGTGAACTGCTTTTTGAGACCATCAAATAAAAAATGACTTTGCCTATTAGTTCCAAAACATAAAATCCTACAAGATCATTTTCCCTTCGTGCTAAGATCCATTTCCATTATAAATATATGCTTTCGGTATGTAATGCTCAGCCTGAAAAGTAATTGCATTCACCTTTTGAACTATCATCCTGATCTCTATGTTTTGATAAAGCTTCAGCTACCGCTCAAACATTAATTTTGCCCTTCCTTTGTTAAAGAGTTATTTATTGTAAGGGAAGCACTGATCAATTTAAGGTATCTATCATTTATTTTTAGAAAAGACTGTGAACAAGTAGCAACACGAAGAATCTGATTATTACACAGATGAAGTCACCAATCAAAAATTTTTTCATCACTTTAGTGCACTATCTTTAAAAAATCCATTGTCTGAAAGCTAGAAGTATGAGGAAAAAAATACTGATATGTGAAAGCAAATCAGATTTGTGGGCTTAGGTCCCTATTGTTGCCTACGTATTTTGATGTCTACAAAGAATTTTTTTTCCCAAACCTTTCTGCTTTCCTTAATCTTAAATGTTCAAAGTGATTGCATTTTCTGGTATATTTATCCACTAACTGACATTATCACTTAAAAGGAAATCAGACTAATTTTTGGCTGTGCTGTGCCTCACTATAATTCCTAGCTGTATCATGAGGAAGCAGAAAAATAAAATTTTGCAAAATTCCAGCCTTGGTGTTTTGCTGGCTTCTCTGTTTTCGATCAAGTCTCCTGTGTGTGCACCACAGCTCAGTGAAGGGCCAAGGCACACAATTTTCCTCACATGCCAACGCTACACCTCTAAGTCTACCTGAAAATAAAAATAAATAGAATTTGAAAATTCTCTGTCCGTGGCAAGGTAAGAGTAGGTAGGTGGTTAAAGCCATCCGTGGTTGCCGTGATGCCCTGAGCAGTCTGGCGGGAATCACATGGGTCCTTTGAAATATCTGACTCTCCCCCTGTCCACTTTAAGGAGATGTCGCTGGGATAGATGGAGACAATTTCAGGAGGGTTTGCGGCTCAGAAGGACATCAGTTCAATGCATTGTTTTGCACGGTCTGGCTGGAGGGCGCAGCACAAAGTTAAATTAAGACCTCCTCTTCCATTGTGACGCACAGTTGGGCTGTTTGATCTCTGAGTCCTGGCGTAATTGGAAGACTACACGGTATGTGCAATCAGGGCCCGAGCAGCTCGCCCGAGTGCCCGGAGCCCGCTGCAGACCCGCCTGGGGCACCATTTATCCCCGGCCAGACCCAGCTTGGGTTCGGGGTTCTGCCCGGACACAGGCATTGATCATGAGCTGAGAACGACGTGGTGGAGATTTTAAATGGAAGAACTGCTCTTTGTCAGCAGGTAACACAGAAGAAAACAGAAACTCCCCGAGGTCTGAGCACACGTCACAATCCACAGCCCTCTCCCCCAGTGACGGTAATTTCCAGATCCAACTTCCCCACAGCAGATTTGGTGTTTACACTGGATTTCCATGGACTCTGCCTGCCCACCCCAGGTCACTGTTGCTCCTCGAGCCCATCAGCCCCCATGGCTGGTTGACGAAGAGTGTATTCAGCGAATAGTTACTTGGGTACCTACCAGGCACCCGGCACTCAGCTGCCTGGCAGCTCTTTGGTGAACGACAGTGACGTGCTTCTGTTCTCAACAAGGAAGGTGACCGAGCATCCCGATCTGCCCAGGACCAAGGGGGTTTCTGGGACTTGGTGTGTTAGACATTAAAACTGGTACAGTGCCTGGCAAACGGGGCCGAGTTGGTCACTCCGTAATGAATCTAGCACCTGCTGCCTTCTGTGGCTTCTTGACTTCTTAGAAACTTCTGTCCCTGTCCACAAAGGCGAGTTCTTCAGCCATGTTTTCATGGGCAAGACCTAGACACTGCACACTTTTGAGCTAGGCAGGACTGCAGCTGCTTTCTAAAGCAAAGACTTCCTTTCTTGGATAATCATAGGGAGGGTCCAGGTTTGGGGGCAGGGGGGCTTGAAGCTTATGCACTCTGGGACCCTCCACAAGAAAAACTGACATAATGATGAAAACAAAATATAGTAGTGTGTGGGAGAGATCATGCACGACAAGGGGCCCCAAACCAAGATTCCTTAGCCCCACAGTCAATGTGCCTTTGCCCGTGATAATTAATGATTAACATTTACTAACTCACTTCATCCCCACAGTCAGGCTAAGAGGAAGATGGGATCATTATTTCCATCTTACAGTCAGAAAGTTGAGGTCGAAGGAGGTTGGGTAACTCGTCTGAGGTCGCCCGGCAAGATCGACCACTCAACTTCTTTCCCAGAACGGCAATCAGCATTGGGTGACTCTGCCTGTGGGGCAAAACCTGCAACACAAAGCTACCTGGCTGGCAATTCGACAAAGTCTACTGGCGCAAGAGTGAAACCCTTACGACAACAAGCCAGTCCGGTGTTGTGGACCCGGAGAGGTTCTGGGTGGCACGAAGCCTGGGAGGAGCTCACGTGCCTCTATGGCTCTCAGAGAAGAGAGCAAACATCACACGTTTCTCTAGCCAGCGGTGGAAGGTTCAATCCTTGCCTCGCGATGCATGACAGTTAGACCTGGACATCCACTCCCCCACCCCCACCCCCACTCCCGCTAATGGAAGGTAGTAGATTCTTCCAACTGTGTTGGCCAGTCTGTAAGAACCTGTTTTCTTGCCTTGGCAGGATGCTTTTTGCACTTCTTCTCCGAGGCCATACCAGACACGCTGGTGAGCATCCCGTGGTCCATAGCCCTGTAAGGAAACCTCTGAGCGAGAGCAGTGGACAGAAGATTACGAGTGCGTAGACTGCGGGATGCCTAGTGAAGCATCTGCCTTCGGCTCAGGTCATGATCCCAGGCTCCTGGAATCGAACCCCGCCTCGGGCTCCTTGCTCAGTGGAGAGTCTGCATCTCCCTCTGCCTGCTGCTCCCCCTGCTTGTGCGCGCTCTCTCTCTCTCTGACAAATAAATAAATAAATAAAAATCTTTAAATAGAAAAAAAGAAGTGTCTACGTTGCCACCAAACTCACTGGCCTAGAGTCTCAGCTCTGTGACCTTGGTTGAGTCACTCAACAACTTCCCTATGCCTCAGTTTCCCCACCTGTAATACAGGGGGGTGGGCAACAGTATCTCTCTCACTGGATTACTGTGAGGACTAAGTAAGTAAACAAATATACAATGCTTAGAAAGGGCCTGGCACATAGTAACACTCTCAGTGTTAACTTTCCTCATCCCAGATTGGTATTATTCCTGGCAAGTGGGCACTTCTGTGCAGAAACCCCAACGAGGAGGAAGGGCAGCCTGCCAGGTAGAAGATGACACGTGGAGCATTTGAATGGCCATTTTTTTAAAAAGATTTTTGTTTGTTTATTTATTTATTTGACAAAGAGAGAGATCACAAGCAGGCAGAGAGAGAGAGAGGAAGAGAAGCAGGCTCCCTTGCCGAGCAGAGAGCCCGATGCGGGGCTCGATCCCAGGACCCTGAGATCATGACCTGAGCCGAAGGCAGAGGCTTAACCCACTGAGCCGCCCAGGTGCCCCTGAATGGCCATTTCTGTTTAGAGTCAGCAGTGAGCGGTTGAGAACGTCTCACACGGGGGATCGGGCTGTCTGTCCGCAGGACACACGCTCTAGAAACGGCGCGTTAAATAGCACCTGTTAGGAGTCGTGTCATTGGCTAATTAAGGTGGCATTACCCCTAATGGGCTGGGAAGCAGGACTCCCGTTCCCCCACCGCGGGCTTGCGCCGGCTGCGCAGACCTCCCCCCCCAACCCCCTGCATCCTGGGCTGGCACCTCGGGGTGTGCGGGGACCTCGGGAGAGGGAAGCCGGGTGCGGGGCCAGAAGTGACGCAACGTCAGGATCCGCTTATTGTTCCTGACAAATAATAATATAATAAAGCCAGAAATGTGCTTGTACCAATCAGTCACAGGTGCTGATAATAGTTCACCTAATTACTTCATTATTTTTTGCCACTCCACGGAGCAGTTTGTATTTACAGTCCTGTGTATGGTTCTATTACTACCACTTATTGTGACGAATCCAGCAATTCTGAGGAGTCTCTGAGGGCCTGGACAAGTAGAATCTTGTTTTTCTTGATTTCCCCGAGAGGGGGGGGGGGTGCTGTGAGGAGGGGGAGTGGGGGAGGGGGAGGAGGAGGGAAGCCTCCAGCCCATCGACCTACGACTGCTCATCTAAGATGGGTGATAAACGATGGGTGATTTTTGAAACACTAGGATTTTAAAACAAAACAAACATATCCTGTCCTATGAGTTTCGAGGCTGGCCCTAGTGAGGAAGGGAAAGAGAGGAGGTGGCTGGGCTCTGGGCCCACACCCATGAGAGGCAGGGGCTTGGACCCCAGCCCTGCCCCATCGGGTTAGAAGCCGAGGGGGAGCAGTCCCCTTGGGGACCTGTTGTCCTAATGACTATCAGGCCACGACTGAAAGAAGCTGGTTTGGAAAAACATTGTGAATTTCAGTCACTGGAGCATCAGTAAATCTGCTGGAAGTCGGGGGCTGGTTGTTTATAGCTTGTTAAGATGTTGATTGTTTACAAATTGCATTTTCCCTTTGAAAAAGTGAGCACCTCGCAGGCAGCGGCTTCTTGTCACTCATCACTAGCTGGGGTGCTTCCTGCGGGGGAGAAAAGGCTGCCTGTCTGTCGCTGATTTAATTGGAGGAGCTCTCCACTTTGGGGCCCCTCCCCTCCCCTGTTCCCTCTCTCCTTCCTCCTGTGTTTACAAATCTGCTCCGAAACCCAGTCCCTGGGCCCAGGGTTCTGCACAAACTTCTATTTCCTCGTTATTTGCAGACACAAAGAGGAGTGAATGCTGGGGCGGCCCGGTACCCCCTCTTGGGCCCCACTTCCTTGCAGAGGCTTCAAGGGCCTGATTTCCACATGTTGAGAGCCAAAAGGAAGCAACAGAAGAAAGGCATCCTTCTACTACCATCACTGAGTAAAGAGAAGTGACCAAGCCATAGACTGTGGCAGGGCCCGCTCCCTAATTCCCTCCCTTCCCTGAGACCTAGAGGCGGGGTGGGGGGGCGGGGGGCGTTGGTGTACCCACTCCAAGGCGCCACAGCGGCTGGACACAGCCAGGAGCAGACCCCAGGGCATATGACTTCCTACGTGCAAAAGGCCTCCCAGTTTAAACCCGTTCATTCCTTTGTTCATTCAGCAGGTGATGGGCAGCTGGTCCACGGCAGGCAAACCCAGAGCTCCAGAGATGTATTTTAGGAAACCGGAGGCCCACAGGCACAGCCTTCGACTCCTTGAAAGCCCCATGGGAGAGACGGAGCCATCTGGGGGTTCTCACTGCCGCCTGTGGTTTGCAGCTCAAGTACCTTCTTGAGACACGGTCCCTGCGTGGTCTCTGGGAGCCCATTTCCCCTCTCCAGGCACTTACATGACCAGAAACCCGCCAAGGCTGTCTGAAGCCCATTAGCCGGGCTCCACCATGGAAAGGAAGGGAGCACACCAGTCTTCCTCTGTGAAGTAACCTGCTGCCTCATGTGCGTCCACGTGCTGACCTGTCCTTTCCCGTCCTGCTGCGGCTGCCTGGCCCGAGCGCTTTCCAACCATGGCCACTCCGCCCACGGGAGCTTGGGCTGCGCAGGCTGCTGAGGGCAATGATAAAGCACCAGATCTTCATTCCAGGGGCCTGGTCCCAGCAGGAGGGCAGAACCCAGGCAAAGCTTCATGTGGGTGGTTTGCAGCCAAGACTGTGCTCAGAGGACCACTCCTCAGGGAAAAGTGAGCTGAGAGAGACCTAGCTCTTCACCCAACTCCCTGTTGGCCCTGCCCCTCCCACCTCTGCCCTTCCCTCAGCTCCCCTCTGGGAGGTGTGGAGAGTGTGGCAGTGAGAGTGACCCAGAAGCAGGAGAGTCTCCCGGGGCCCTATGTTGTGGCCTATGATGACCTCACAGGCTTACTGGGAGGCCATGAGTTTTCACTGTGTCTAGACATTCAAATCCAGTTGTAGACACTCATAGGAAAAAAAGCAAAAGAAAAGTGGTCTGCATTGTAACAATGCAGAATATTCTGTCCCAGCTCCAGAGACTGAAAGTCCAAATTCAATGTGTGAGCAGGTCCTCTCTCCCTTTGAATTCTCTACGTGAGTCTCCTCTCTTACCCATTCCCAGCCTCTGGTGGCTCCTGGCAATCCTTAGAGTTCCCTGGCTTCTAGACAAGTCACTGTGATCTCTGCCTCTATTGTCACGTGGAGTTATTAGCTGAGTTGTGTACCCCCAAAATTCCTATGTTGAAGACCTAGCCTCCAGGACCTCAAAATGCCATTATACTTGTAGACAGAGCCTGCCAAAAGGCAATCAAGTAAGAATGGAGGTCATTAAGGTGAGCCCTGGCCCAGTATGCCTGGAAAAGGAGATTAGGACACAAAATAACAGGCAAATATGACCAAGAGAGGGCACAGCAAGAAGGCAGCCATCTGTAAGCCAAGAAGAGAGGCCTAAGAAAGTATGTCTGCCAACACCTTGATCTTGGACTTCTGGCTTCTGGAATTGTGAGAAAACAAATTTCTGTTGTTTGAGTCCCCAGTCTCTAACATTTTGCTATGGCAGCCCTAGTGGACTCACACACATGGCTTTACCCCCATGTGTCTCTCTGCACCTCTTCCCATAAGAATACTAGTTACACTGGATTAAAGGCCCACTCTATGCCTGCACGACTTCATCTTAACTAATTTACTTTATGACAACACTACTTCCGTAGGGTTAGATTCTCAGGTTCCTGGAAGGATATGAACTCTGAGGAGAACTCTATTCAATATGGCGTGCTTTGCCTGAAAGAGTAGCTCACCTTCACCCACTTTCCATGGTGAGTGTTTTCTATGGGCCGCCATTTTCTCTTCCTCCTGGAGGGAGGCCAAGGGGCAATGTACACCATGACACTCATTTTACAAAGGACACAAGGCTGCTAAGAACAGCCCATACTTTGTTAGGGGCTGGGAGCTCCAGTCTGAGTGGTAAAGAGGTAGAGACATGTAGCCCTATGTTCTCCAACAGCCCATGCCTTACCCACCAGCTGGGATGGGCCCTGCTGCTGGCTCCTGGTCTGCCCATCAGAAAGCCAAGGGGCAGCTTTAGGGCCCTTGTAACTTATTGATAGCTATACCCATCATCTGTCACCAATTCAAATTTTTCCTGAGCCGTTGGCCAGGAAATGGAAAGTGAGATATGCAGTTGAGCACCTGGTTTGATCCCTTCCATCTGAACATGCTAGCTCTTCTCCAAGATGGCGGAGTTGGGGGAAGGAGGAAAACATAGTTCTAATACATAGTTCCGATGTATTAGAAAGAATGAGAGTTTGGGGGTCCTCGGTGTTGGCTACATATTGGAGTCTTCTGAAGATCTTAACACAAATGCTGATTCCTGGATTTCCCCCAGAGATGATGATTGATTGTATTGGTCTGGGACAAGCCTGAGTATTAGGATATTAGGATATTGGGATATTAGGTGATTTCAATGTGATACCCTTCCTGAAGCACCTGCGCCATGTGTCCCAAACCCTGAGCCACCAAGTAAATGGCACCAAGGTGAGCTATAGCTCATGCATTCCAACTCCCCGACGAGAGACCGGAAAGCTGGCACCTGGTTGCCCAGGCAGGGAACCCAGGCAGCCAAGATGAAAACCCAGTTTCTCCCAACATTTTCATTTCCTCACTGCACATTAACATATTTAATGATTTCAGTCCTTCTTGCTGATCTGCCTTTTAATGAGGTCTGCAGGCTTTCATTGACCTGGTATCCCTGACCCAGATACCTTTTTTCATCTACATTTGAATATGTACAACAACCTCCTTATCGCTTTGGTGCCTAACCTAATTGGCTTCACATGGAGAAAAGCCACCCCACGGAGCCCCAGCCAGCCTGAAGCAAGGTTGTCAGCACTGGGACCCCGGGGGGCCCATGCTCCACGGCCAACCATGAAAAGCCCACATTCTCTCCACCACCTCCAGGGGCAATCTGTTTACAGGATGTGGGCTCATCCCGTGAATGCTGGCAGCCCTAAGATGCCTCATTTTCCTTACTCAGCTTTTCAACTTTTCAACTACTCAGCCAACTTCTCCATCTTTACAGACTGAAGAGTCGTAATTTGCTTTCCTAATACTCATAACCTGTTGCTTCACGTCCTTTGTGTCGGCTTAATATTGGAGAGCAGGAAAATGGGAAGAATAATTAAATAGATGGATGTTCAGCTCACTGAGGATGAGGAAGTCAAGGGTCAGCTTTGTTGAAATTAGGAAATAAAAGAGGCCTTTGTGTCCCCTAAGGAGGATCTTTATAATAAAACAATTTTTCAAAGTGTATTTTTTCTTATATTTATTATAGTTTGGTTTTTTTTGGGGGGGGGGGGGTTTGTTTTGTTTTGTTTTTTGCCTTTTAGATTGTCTTCCTGTTGTTCCTTTTAAGCAGGGTTTTCAGCTCTCTTCTGTCTTTGTCCCGGACTCTCAGCATTCCCTGAAGAATCCTGACTCTTACAAGGTAAGTTTTCCTGTGAATGATTTTCATAGTTTATTGCCATGGCCTGACGGGTAAGAAAAGACTATGCTTTTGTTTTAGTGCTCTAAGAAATTTCACGGAGATCCTTAGTTGCAAATCACCCACTTAAAATAATGAAAGCACAACCTAAGTGTTTACTCACAGGGGTTCAACACTCTTCTGTTCGCTAGAAGGCCTGGGGCATCCAGGGTGCTGGGACCTGCCTGCTGGGATAGGAGGAGTTAATTAAATTACCTTGTATTTAGTGTTAATTTTGTCCTGGGCTTGTTAGATAATAGACAACAAGCCTGGACTTGACTGCAAGCATCAGCCTGGGCCTGAACGGAGTCTCCTGGGCAGCCCTATTGTCAGATTAATTGAGTTGACATCTTGGTTGCGATTAGTTACAAATGTGGTTCCAATATTATTTCAACAGGTGTCAACTTGGGGGCTGTGGTCAAAAATCACACCACCTACTGAAGGAGATGTCAGTTCCGCCACCCAGGGCCTGGCATGACTGTGTCTTGTCCAGCTGGGAGAAGGGAAGGGAAGGTTGGGAATGTTTCTGAAGAGCCATCACTTGCAAGAGAATTCAGGACTTAAACAGGTTAAGATGTCAGTTCGGCACTCACTGGTTCCACGTTCAGCTTAAAGGAGGTCTGGTGGTCATAGAGGAAAGTATTGAAGATCTTTCTCCTGTAGGAGTGAACGCTTCTGATCACTGATTGCAATTTGCTTCAGGAAGTGGGTTGTAAGAAGTCCTAATTAGAGTGAAATTACATTTCCCCATAGTGTTGTGGTCCCTGACCCATACAGACCTCCAGGACTGTAATTCCCAAAGTAGGGGGAGTGTTTGGATCGTCCAGGCACCCTTGATGGCCAGCACCTGGACTCAAATGCTGTTTTCCATCCTCACTCCCAAGTCCTGAAGGCTTTTCTCATTCAGATGAGAAAGCATCATCATGTAAATGTAAAAGACTCTCAAGATCATTTCCCCTTGTTTTAGACCAAACACAAGGCATGACCCAGTGGAAGTACACTTGGTCCTTGGACAATGTGGGCTTTAAGGACACTGACCCTACCCTCAGCACAGTGGAAAACCCATGTATAGCTTTTGCTTCCCCCAAAACTTAACTACTAATGGCCAACTATTGACTAGAAGCCTTACAAATTACATAAATAGTCAGCTGACACGTATTTTGTATGTTATATTATATCTACAAGTCTATATATAAGTACGCTAGAGGAAAAAATATGTTATTACGAAATCATAAGGAAGAGAAAATACATTGACAGTACGCTACTGTAGTTACAAAACAACACATCCCCATACACCTGCCCCCCCCGCCCCCCCCAACTCCCGTCCTGTGCTTCTGAAAGGGGCTCCCAGTAATGACAGTGCCCAGGCCGTGCCACAGAGAGGTCCCATGCTCTGGGCAAACGTCTGCCCTTTGAAGCTTTGACTGAACCAAACAACACCAGCTCCTGTGTGAATGAGAAGAATGAGCCTCTGCCCTTTGGAAATTCAACATGAACTTATCATTTTCACAGACTGCTTAGTGCAGTTTCCACACGTTAACTGTCCAGTAAGTAACGTGCTGTGTGAAGGTCTCTGCATCAGGGCAAATCAAAGCATGTTTTCTATTTCCTGATAAGCCTAAGAGGACATCGACACAATCTACGGGGAGGTTGGTTAGCTCTTCCCATCCGATGGATCAAACAGATTCACAGTGACAATAAGGCTGTCACAGAATACCCTGGTAGAGATAAGTCCTGAAAGGTTGACCAGAGATCCGCGGACAGCTGTAGGCCTAAGGGCCTGTGGGTCACACAAGGGACCTCAGAGCCAAGTTGTGTTCCTTGCCCAGCTTCAGAGGAAAAGCCTTGAGCACGTGGAGCCGGGCTGTTCATGGGAAAGACGTGGGGCGGGCATGCTGGCTGGGGCCCTAAGCAAGGCGCCAGGAGCCCCAGTGCCCGGACTTTCTGCAGTAGCCTGCTGCAGTGGCCACAAGCCCAGAGCAGCTGGCGGCAGGAGACAGGGAGGGGAAGGGAATGAGGGGTGGCTGTGGTAAGTAAACCTCCATCCAACGCCCACCTCCCAACACACCCACATAACCGCACCCGGATGTCTCAGCCATCCGCCCACCCATGAGTAGGCAGTGATGGGGAAACACCTGGCTTTGCCATAGTCTCACGTACCTGCCCCAGACTCTCTGGACACGCAGAATCACATGTTGGGCAGAGGGTGGGAAACCGGCGGAAAATGTATCTATTCATCCTAGTGAGACGAGGGGAAGTCAGAACATGGTCCCCACCATTTGGAAGAGCTAAACTGGGGCCCAGGTCTTCAAAAAAACCTGCCACTATATACAAAGACTGAATGGTGACAGGTGGCCCCGTTACGAAAGAATTCACAAAGCTTCGTTTCTGATAATTACCTGGAGACTGAAATATAACGATCCCATTTATTCCATCAGCAAGAGTTGGGATGGTCTTGTAAGAATGAGCCTCCACCCTTTGAAAATTCACCAGGAGCTCAGCATTTTCACATACTGGCTAGTATAGTTTACACATGTCAGTTGTCCAATAAGTAACTTCCTAAACAAAGATCCTTTCCCTCACGAGCATCGAAGTGGGTGTCAGGTCTCTGAATGAGTACAAATCAAAGCATGTTTTCTATTACCTGATAAGCCTAGGACAAAATTAACATAAAATATGATGATAAGAAAAGATAACTTTTCTTATCATACAGATTAAATAAATCTAAGATGGAAATAGAATCATCACAGAATGCCCTAGTAGAGAAAAGTCTTGAAGTCATAATGTATGTTTACAGACTAATGAGTATAGACCCTTGTGTTAGCATCATCTCATATGTAACATGTGTATCATTTATATACATAAAATCACACATTCATGCAATAAATACGATATTCATATATACACTCTATACCTATATAATAAAAAATTAGAAGTCTATTCTAACTATGCTGAAGTCAGGTTTTTATAACTAAATCGTTTTCTGGTTTTCTATCATTTATAAAGTGTATTTGTTTGGGTAAGATTTTTTTTTTTGAAGATTTTATTTATTTATTTGACAGACAGAGATCACAGGTAGGCAGAGAGGCAGGCAGAGAGAGGGGGGGAAGCAGGCTTCCTGATGTGGGGCTCGATCCCAGGACCCCCAGACCATGACCTGAGCTGAAGACAGAGGCTTAACTCACTGAGCCACTCAGGCACCCCTGTTTGGGTAAGATTTTAACCCCTGTAATTTGATATTTCATTGTTTGCCATCGAATCCACAGCCTGTTTGGAATGAATGAGAAGACCACTGAAGAATGAATGAGGGAAACTAGGTGCTTGGGTGCCTCCCGCGGCTGATTACTCTCCTGGGAGTGAACAGTCTCTTACAGAGTCTGGTTCACCCTCTGCTTCCTTCCATCTCCTCATTCTAGATTGATATGGAGACATTTTCCAAGAGGAGAATACGTCCTAGAGAAAGCACTATTTGAAAAGTATTTAATGACATTCCCTGAAGTTACTTGGCCAAATACAACTGAATCTTTATAACACAAAGAGAAAACAGAATTATTTACTCATTCAGTATTTATTAGTTTGGAAACAAGGACCCGGTACCTACGCACAACGGAGGGCCGATGTTTGCTTTCTTGAGGTACCTGCTCGTGCTCCATGAGAAGACGAGCAGGAGAGGCTCACAGTTCCCCAGCTAAGGCTGGTTCTTTGCAGAACAATTTCTTATGTTTTAGGGAGAAATTGATTCTGATAACTGATGTTGCTTCAACATGGATCTGAAATGATTTATGGAAGAGTTTTCTGTCTCAGCACAGGCATCTCTAAGAGTATCCTCACCCATCGCTGTCAAATCCTGTGGAATCCCAGACACAAAGGAGAACAGAAGGCAGCGGTGCTGGGGGAGGGGAGTGAGAGTGCAGTATCTGGGCTGAGGCTTGGGGACAGCACGGGCTAAGCCTGGGCCACAGCAGCCTCACTTACAATCCAAAGCAAGTCACCCAGGGGGCAGCCACAAGATGGAGTTTCAGGTACCGGCTGTGAGTGAGACCAGGGAGCCTGAAATGGAGCTCCGGGATGTGGGAATCTATGGTCACAGGGTTCTACACAAGCCAGTGCAGTATCCATTAGCCCAAACACCAACCCCACGGGCTAGCACTCTGCTGCTTCTGGGGATTTTGAATGCTCTAGCATTTTCCTTCCAAAAGCCGAAAACTTCGAATCCAGGTAGGCTTTGAGCTGTTACACTTCATTTAGGAGGTAAGACCTAACTAAGATTAATTGATTAATTAAGATTAATGACAGGGCATGGGGCAAAGGAGAGGAGGAAGGAGGATGCAAGGGGCAGCTGAGAGGGAAGGACACGGGGACCCGTGTTTACTGAACACCTACTATGCACCAGTCACTGCGCTAGACCTTAGTTATTGTTTCTAAATGCTCACAAGAACGTTGTAAGATGGACGTCACTGTCCCTGTTCACAGATAAGGAAATCGAGGCTTCCAGAGAGTGAGTAACTTGTCATTCACATCTCTCGGAGTGGCCACGCTGGCCTTCCCACCTGACAGCACCTGACCCAGTGTATGTTTCTTTCACTCTGCCATGAGGATGCTCCAAAGACACATCTCACATTCCCACCTGTGATCCCGCCTGGGTCCCCCACCCCCTCTCAAGCTCCTTTGGAGGAGTCAAGACAGGAGTGGGGAAATGGGTGACTGGCTCCAAGGAAGATGTCCAGGGACGACCCTAAGGGAAAGAGAGGTGCATCCTTTCTTCCCCCACATCGCTGTCCACCACTCGAAAACCACCACGTAAAGATACATGGTAAACCATGTAAGATACAATGCAAATAAAAATAGGGCAAGAGCTTGCTAAGCAAGCACAACCTCAAAGCAGGAGTTCTAGAATCAACATCTAACCAGATGGCCAACTCTAACTCCTCTCCTAGGGAAAACTTGGGAGACTTCCTCAATTTACAAAATTATAGGCTCATGTCTCTTAGGCTGAATGCTCCCTGAGAACAAGAACTGTATCTGCTCAACTTCCTGCTGCGTGTGATAGGCCACGCAAGTTAGCAGATCTACAATAATTTCCCAGCAAATTTTGATGAAATGAGTGAAGGAAGACAAACCTGTCCTTCTTCAGCTTCAAACCAAAAAAAAAAAAAAAAAAGTCTGAAATCACTCACTGTGGATTTCTGGGACCCTCCCCTGTAGATCCTCTCCCCAAGGAAAGGAAAAGCTCCTGGCATATTTCTGATAGCTTCTAGAACATTCTGTCCCTACCTGAGCCAAGCAAGGCCTGTGATATCCCTAGGACACGAGTGAACTGCCAGAGTAGACCAAGTTCAATGTGCCCCCGGTAAAAAAAGAGACAAGTACAGCCCCAAAGATAGTTGATATCAAATGCGCACATGTTAACTGAACCACTGTTTCTAGGGGCCTGCTGAGAGCTTTCCTCTTGCTTTCAAGAAAGGTCCGGGTGAAGAAACTCAGAGATGCCCCAAAGGCCGAAGACTAAAAGGGGGCCAGCCATAATTTACTTCTTATCTGACTTATCTGTCTTGGACAGACCGAAGTCATTAGCTGAGCAGGCCTGGGTGGGAGGAAGCTCTCAGGTACCTGGTACAGCAAGTCTGGAAGGTGCAGGCGTCGGAATGAGCAGCTCCTGAATCTCAAAACGAGAATTACCGGGACAGAAAAACTCAGCGCATGCAGTGCAGTTCCTCCCTCCCACCTCCTTGGAGCAACATGTGCCCTTAAACAAAAAAAACGAAAAAGAAAAAAAAAGTGGCACAGATAAAAATCACATCCATTTACTGCACTGTCTTTTCCATAGTTTCGAAAGAAAGGCCTTTATCATCCCCTGAATTAGATCTGTGATTTTTTTGAATGACTCGTATAATAATTAGACTGTGAAGATGTGCCGTTAATCCATTTAAAGGTGTAAAGAAGTCCATTTAATGAACATTATAGTCACATTAGACTTGGAAACATCCAACTCTTTTGTTGAATAAAAAGAAGTTCAATGAGATTAACTTCTCTGAGTTGGTTTTAAAGAGTAATCAAACATGTCTCCCTCTGATAGTGTACGGTGCCTTCTCGCATGGATTCTGCATACCAATGTCAGCCGGCCCAGAAGGGCGAGGATAAGGCCGCTGGACCTCACATTTCAGTTAAATAATTACAAATTAAAGAGGATCACTCCTACTTTCTATACTCACTATAAAGTGATAAGAGGCTGAACTCCTTGAACTCGTAATTATATAACCGAAATGTTAATCTTCTGGTCTGGAGTTCTCTCCTGCTGCATTAAACCTCTTCTTACAATGATCAAGTTTACTACTTGACACAGAGATATTTCTACCGGGAGACCTGTGAATACTTGATTCTATCAGATTTTGACCGCGAATGGCGTAATGGATTCTGTTTTCAAATCTCCCGCTGTGTCACATCTCCGGATGAGGCTGTCCAGGACGCCCGCTTCACTCCAGGGCTCTTTGCTCTGATTTAGAGTGGGTCAGAATCCAGATGTCCTAGCTAACTCTGGGGCTATTTTTAAAAGGCCAGACTTTCAAGCAGAAACGGACACGTTGGGAATAATCCCAGATTCGATGAAAAAGATTCTACATCCTAGTTATGAGACTGTCTGTATCCCTTCTGTGGAGGATTCCCACTGTGGGTCCAGAGTTTACCCAGGGGAGGGGATTGGTCTGATTGAATCTATTAATTAGCCTCTTCTCCCTTGGGCACCTGACGTACTACCCTCTCTTTAGCTTGGGACTGTGCATTTTACCCTATACATTTGCTCTGCATCTTGTCTACAGTTGTTAAGAATTTGAAAACAAGCAAACAAACAATTGAGATGTGTAATACTCTGCATTAGATTTCAAAAGGCAAAGGGTACAGAGTTGCCCTTACAAAGGAAAAGAAAGCCTCGGTAGAAAGAAAAGACAAGCATAGGAAGAGCTGGTTTAAATGTGAAATTAGACTGTTGGCTTGGGAAGAGCATGTCAGTGGCCTCCTGTCCCCTAGTTTTGTGCCTAATGCCTCTTACTCCCCGGTGACAGTGACAGATGGCTGTGGAGATCTTCTAAACCAAACTGCTAACCAGCACTGTGTTAGATCTTTTTGTAGTTTAGGAAACAAAGCTGATAAGATCAAGAGGCAACATAATCCTGGGTAATGTAGTGTGATCTGTCTTGTATAGCGTAATTGGGCATGGTGCACACATCATACCGGAAGCCAGCCGTGCTATTTGTAGGACTGGAAGGGAAAGCTTACTGCAGTTTAAAAGCAATTTGGCTTAAAATAATAATAATAATAATAATGTGATGCGCCTTCCAGGGGCCGGGGCAGTGCCTACGGCTGATCAGCTAAGACTAGCTCAGAAATCAAACCTGGAGATGGGGGAGCAGGAAACCAGAATGTCACTTTTCACTTCTGTTTTGCTCTAGCATGTTTACAGTCCTCATAGATGGACGTTCAAGAAAAGGGTCGAAACAGGGAGAACGTGTTCCAGAAGGTCACCGTGAGATCATTGCCTTTCCCCAGCCTTCCAACAGGACCAAGGAGAATACTGCCTCAGGCCTCCCAACACCCTCAGAAAGGAGGCAGAAGAATGTTTTGTTTTGTTATTTGTTGCTCTCACTTTTCTTCATCCTGAGGTTCTGTACAGAGCACCTAAGACTCATACTAGGTAAGACAAAAGGGCAAGATGTTTAGCCTCCAAGTGAGCTCAAACGGCAGAAGCAGAGGACAAGTGGGTGTGTATGCAGTTTCCAAACTGATCGCCTGTGGGTAAAACATGACATGTCAGTCCCTGTCTGGGTTTTTCATGTTGTTGAAACTGATTTTGAGGTCTAGATGCCCCTCGGATCTTCATCAGTGATGAAGCTTGCTAATATCACCAAAGTTCAGAGCTATTCTGTAACTGCTTTGTTCCATCTGAAGTTTAAAATTACACATCGGTGAAGAATATCTGTAAGATCTTCCAAAAAAAAAAAAAAAAAGGCATACATCCAGGGTTGTATCGATTCATATTAAGAAAAAGTGTCAGAATGGTTTTACTGCAGATGGCTCCTAAGCAATATGTCCCCTTCCCCCTTTCACTGAAAGGATCATTTAAATGTGAATACATTTTGCAGGGAGATAGGTTGGTTATTAGATGTTGTTCAGAGTGCACAAATAATTCTACTCCTTGGGTCCATTTCGGCGTAGCTCTGGACGTTCCTCAACAGGAGAATAAGGTTATGAAAATCAAGGAAATGCAGAGAGCAAAAATAGTTTGTCAATGTGCTGCCCCAAGCTCGCCCAGAGATAATTATCATTGCTTATAAATACATGTTGGAGGTTTGCTTGAATACGTTTTTGTGAAAAAGAGAAAAGTTATTATCTTGAAAGGAACTAAGTAGCGCCTAGAAATCGCGATCATAGTCTGGAGTGAACTAATCACTTTATCCCCATCCCCTGAACACATTTACCCACCTCCTAATTCTCCACCTAATTAGAGGGAAATGCAGAGCTGTCCTGGTCAGGGAGGTAAGGATTAGGGTTAAGAAAACACTTGTATTTGGAACCCCCTACCTCCCCTGGTCAGTGTGAAAGATTCTCAAAGAATCTCCCAGCCTAGCTAATCCATGACCCTCAGCAGGGAGGAAGTGTTAACAATTTAGTTTAAAACTCACACTCTCAGACAAATGCATCAAAAACGGCTTTTCTCCTTTGATTTGTAGGTATTAGTTGTTTTTCCAGGCCCCATTAAGGACTCTTCATCCTGTAGGCAAGGGGCATTAAGCCCTAGCAAGTTAGAGTTGTTCCCAGCTCTGTGTTATTCAAAGGCAATTTACACTAATTATTCGAGTCCACAGAGCTACCCACATTAGCGGAATGAACCATCTCAGCAGGTAAAAGTACTTTTGAAATGTTAATTTATTACTAAGGTATAAAAATATCCTTGAATTAACGTTAAAAAAAAAATAATCGCCATATTCAAGGATGAGACGGAGACATTCTGTACACCCCCCCCCCCCGCTTTTTTATTTTCACCAACTCCTTGGTAATTACTTGTCTTTTACAAACTCGAGTTGTCAAGGCAAATGGCCATGCATTCTCTGACATTATGGTTAATACAAAGCTCTTGCCTCGTTCGGCGCATTTTTCTATCCCGTTTTCCAAGGGAAGCCAATGAATCAATCCCCTGGCCTGACTGCATTCAGGAGCAGCGATGTGATTTTATGCCTCAAAAAATCTGCTCATGGGTGTTGGTTGGTGTTTCTTAGTCACTGACGTTTTCAATAGCCTCTTTGATATTCCGCAGCTTGTTCCAGAACAGCCTCTCTGGTCTGGAAGAAGCAGCAAGGCAGCATCCACAGTTTCTCCGGGAGCATCTGGGTTTCCACCCAGCAAGGACCGACGCCTGGGCCCCAGGCTCCCAGTCTTTATCTTCCCGGGTACCAGGGCACAAACACGTCCCACCATAGTCAGTGGCTCTGGCTTGCCTTTCGGCTCGGTTTCTCTCCCTTTCCCGTGTGAGTGGGTGAGAGAAGCGGTTGGGGAAGGAGGTCCTGAAGTTAGACTCTTGCCGGATTGGGAAAGAAGGTGTCACAGAAAAGACCCGGCCGGCAGCGGGCTCTCCCCATTACAGGCAGTGCCAACAGCGACCCCTCCTGGTGACCTAGAGGAGCCACAGGGTGTGGCTTGTGGTCCTCAAGGTGACTCTCCCTTCCTTCTTCGTTCATTCCCGAGGGCAGCATTTACACGGGAACGTGGGAGAAACGATCTCTGCCTTCAGGCTTCTCAGAAGACCATAAGGGCGACGAACTTGAGAAGCTGTAACAGATTTTAAGAAGAGAGGGGTAGGACCCACAGAACGAGCATCACGGTCCACAAACAGGAAACTGCTTACAAAAGTAAAACAAAGATTGACTAAGCAGAAGGAAAGAGAATCCAAAATTGAAAAGAGAGCAAGCGCTGAGGGACCCAACGGCACAGCAGACTCAGACTCAGGTATCCCCCATCCCAGGGGGAAAAAGGGGGGAGTTGATCATCCCCAGTATATGTGTAAATATTAGTGATGCTTATTTTATTTTTTTGCTTTTTGATCAAAACATGTTAATCCAGTACTTTCTTTCCTCATCCCAACGGATGATGGACAAAGTCATATACCCCAAAGCTGATGGGCCCTTGGAAATCCAAGGCCTGCCTCCCAAAGATCCTCCTGTCGATCTGAGTAAGGCATAAGTGCATCCACTTCGAGCAAAGCCAGAAGCTTGATCACTTCCCAAGAGTTGTGACCTAACTAGGTCAGAAGGAAGTGAGCTGCCATTACAGCGGGAGCCTGGACAACCAGTAGATGGACAAATGTGCCCTCTCTGTCCCATGGGGGGAACCTAGCCCTGCACCTGCTAGCATCTTGGAGTCAGTGCATTCAGCACACCTGAGAGCATGTATTACAGACCCTAGAGTCTAGAACACAGCCAGAATCACATGAGAGCACCCATAGGTCAAATCTAACATAAAATGTAACAAAAATCAATTTAAGCAAAATTTAAAAATATATAGGCCACCACAGAGCTGAAAACTGATTTGTGTATTCAGATTATCTGTTAAGCACAGATTTGCATAGATCCTTTACAAATCCTGGCACTACACACACATAGGCACACCTGAACTTTAACCATGACCCAAGCAGGGTGATTAGGAACCTGGATTGGATGCCCACAAGATACATGATAGAGCAGATACTAGCAGGAGCCAGGAATCATAGTGACAACTCTCTTTGCAAGATTTTACCCCAGGACTAGGATTGGTACTTAGGTCCCTGAAAATAATGTATTCCTTTAGATTCTAGAAATGATTAAGAGAGTCAGGATGCTTCATGTTGTCTCAACCATCCATCCATCCGTCCGTCTGTCCAACCACCAATCCATCCACCCAACAAATGTTTACTAGTATTGAATATCAGTGCTGTGTCAGGCATTCGCACACAGTATTTACAGCAATAATGGGAAGGAATGTATGTCACCTCGTGTTTAAATGTTTCAGGCCAGACAACATAGTAGGAGATGGAGCATCTAAAATAATTGTAGGGAATTACCTTACTAGAGATGGGAATCTCATTCTCGACCAGTGCTCTCTTCACATCAGGTGATCAAAATGCCTTTTTAAATCAAATTATCCCACTATGCCCATTTCTATTTGGAGAATAAGTTTAAAAATGATCTTATTTACTTGGAAATGATAGCAACTCAGATGCTATCTGAACTAACTCTGTATTTCTTTTTTTTAAGAAATGTGTGCTGTTTTATAGACGGTGTAACTGGATAGAGTATAAATAAGGAGGGGGTGGATTTAAGGTACAGGGTAATATTGAAATGCTTAGAGAATAAACTGCTTCCAATAGTTTCATAATACACCTCTGCCTCCAAATAATGGACATGAAATCACAAACCAGTTGATTTAATCGTGTGCCCTAAGGACCTTTGAAGACCCAGCCCAGCTTTAATTACCGAACATCCGTGGAAGTAAGAATAGGACATTCCCATAAAAAAATTTCTATGGTTCAAAGTATTTGCTAGTTAATCTGGTTGCCCCTTCACCACCACCATCATTTAGTCTGAATTAATGAGGATAGATTCACTAATGAAAGCCAAGAATGTTCTTCATTCTGATGAGACAATACAGTCACGGGGAGCGGCTCTGCAAAATAATTTCCACAGCGTATGCGGAGAAGCTGCAGGTTCTAAAGGGGACAGTGCCTCGCTCAAGGCTTATGATCAGAGGGGGTGAAATGAAGTTAGAACTGAGAGGTTTTTTACTTTAAAAAGCATAAAGAAGCAACACTTTTTTTTTTTCTGGATGGAAAGACATATTGAAAAATGCACTGTGAAATTAAATCCCTGAATATCTTTAAGGAATCTTTCATTATCTTTGGACCGGTGCAAAAATTGAAGCCTTGCCTAGGCAAGAACCAACACATAGGTGTAGAAAATACAATGTGTGTTGAGAAAGGTGATATTTATAACATGCATTTTATATATGTAATCCACATACAGATACCTTTAAAATGACTTCGAGAGGTGACTACATAGGATTTCTATGAAACTTCTGAGTTTACTGGCTGTTGTGCCTTGAAACTCCATTCAGAGAGGCAGCACGTTTCAGTTAAGAAAGCATGATGCTTGAAGTCCGGAGGCTCAGGCCCCCCCCACCCCCAGACTCAGCTCCATCCCTAGCCACTAAGGTGACTGCTGGCGAATCACTTGGCCTCGCTGGGAAATACAGGTTTGATTGGCTCAGCCTCTGAGGGCTTTGTCAGCAGTAAAATCATCAGACTCCATATAGGAAGCATTTGATACCGCGGTCAGAGAGGAAAGCTGTGTATAAAGGCAAGGATTTCCAAAAATAGACATACCCAGGTTCATTTATTTATTTATTTATTTAGACCAAAGACGGAAAAGCACAGTTTTGTTTCAAGTACATGGACCCACACATGAACACACACAGGCCCATACAGTGTGCGTTCTGTGGTGCCCAGCGGTGTTTTCCCAGCTAAATAAAATGTGGCTTCGCAGGCATTCAGATCACATTGCATTCATGTACCCTGTACCAGGCTGCTGGCTCTAGACAGCCCTTAATTCTAATTAATCCAAGTCCAGCTGCAGCCGTGGGTGGAGGAAGAAAGACTAGAAACGAAGAAAGAAAATGAGACGTTAGCGCCAATGCCTATCACGTTGTGAATATCTATTCATCTGCAGAGTATTAATGATAGTGAATATGCAAACAGATGTTTCTCTCATTAAATTGTATATGCAAATACTACTGGTAGGAGTGGTAATGTTGTCTCGGGGTTGAGAGATCGTTGAGGGTAATTAAAGGTTAATCCAGTTTTCAGTTCACAGACTATTCGACAAGAGTGGTTGTAAAGAAAAATTGTCACTTAACCTTCAATTCATTACCAATGGCACATGGATTTTCGACTAAAATAACATAAACAGATGCGCTAATCATCACTCCCTCCCTCCACCACCTCTGATCACCAGCCACCACGGCCAAAGCCTTGTGAGTTGAGCAAAGTTGAGTGTGGCTGTGTGAGGCATTAATAAGAAAAATCATAGTCCCTCCAAAAGGGTGTAGAACCCATCCGGAGTCATCATCTCTCATTTTTAATTAAAAAATCTGAAGCACTGACGTCGTTACCTCTTGAATAGAATTAAGAACATTATTCTAAGATACTGAATGGGAGGTGTTGGGGGACTGCAAGGAACAGACCAGTCTTGCCATATCTCACTCCTTTTCTTCCTGAGTGAATTCTAAAGGACAAATGGTTTGGATCTTTCCTTTTTGGGGGGACAGAAATGTTTAACTTGCCAGCTGGGGTATTTTCACTTCTTGTTTTGAGGAGGGGGGAATTCAGCAATTAACGCCAGAGAGCTGCAAACTGACAGGTGTGCAAGAAGAAACTCAAGGTCGGTATAAACCACGCATCTGGGGGGGAGAGTTGTAGAAATGCAGAGGGAGAAGAGGTTTCCTGTGGGATAATAAAGAGGATTTATTTCCTGATCAATAGTTACAAAGGGCTTGCCTTTGGTTTAGTGGGAATCAGGGTTCTGGGAGGGTAATCTCCTCTCCCCTTTACTTCTTTAGTCCTTATTCTACAAGAAGTGCACAGCTATTCACTTGGCAGCGTTAAGACCCACACAGGGCTAGCAGGCTGAGCACCTGAGAGCTCCATGCTCCTGGAAATTAAAAGGGTGCCTTCGGCCCTGAGTGTTGGAGAGGCCAGTCAAAACAAAATCAAAAGTTGCAGGGGCAGACAGATCCCTAACATTTAATCCTCATTATGCATGAGGGTTTTTAGTTAAACCCAAATTTAATTTTAGTTCTGATGCCGCCAGAAAAACCAAAGCTCCTTTCAAAGTTGCATTCCTACATTAAATCTAAATCAAATCTTGTATATAAAATAAAAAGGTCTTTTTGGGGTCCTACTTTCTCATAGGGAACAGGGCTTGTTTAAGATGTTACAAAGTGCCTGGAAAAGAATGTATTTCTCAATGAAATTGGCTAAGTTTAATTCGCCCAAAGCAGCTTCTTCATAAAATTTTAACAACACTTGCTTATTGGCAAACCCAAAGCAGAAGGTAGCTACCATGATTCCAAAGGGAGGAGGGAGAGGACCTACGATCCAGTTTTGCTTGGGTCTTTACAACACCAAACAATTTAACTTCTTTCCCTTCACGACTTCGTTTTTTTTTTTTTTTTTTTTTTTTTTAAGATTTTATATTCAAGTAATCTCTATACCCAATGTGGGACTCAAACTCAGGACCTGGAAATTAAGAGTCACAGGCTCTACTGACTGAGCCCGCCAGGTGCCCTGCTCCTTCATTTATTGATTTTTTTTCCTTCTCACTTTTTTTCCATCTTTGCCAAACTATTTGGTAGGTCTGCTAGGTTGAGAGCGGCAGAAGGGACCTGACCAAAATCTCTTCCGGGTTGACAGATCTCTCAGCAGGAAGTCAGAGGTTAAGGTGAAACAGCCATGGCTCCACCCAAGTGATTAGTACACAAAGTATGCATTTCCCCCTGAGTCTATGCTAAAAGGGCTGTCCTCTCCCAGCTAATTCCGGGTAATTTTGGAGATATCCAGCCCTACTCTCAGGAGACTCTTTTGAAATAGCATGGCCCCTGTGCTTTGCTATTTGTTAAGTAATTGAAAGATAATGGCAATTACTATATATTGAGAAGAAGCCGAATTCCCCTAGTGCCCGGCAGCCCCCACTGATAGCGTACTGCTCAAAATAGCAGATAGGTGATGTTGAGGTTGAATCCAGGGAGCCAGACTTTGGTTAGGAAATGCCAACAGAGCCAGATGGTGTATTCCGCTAAATACAATGGAAACACAGACACCCACCCCAGTATGGAGGCTTCTGATTCTGAGTGATTCCTGGCCTCTCTCCCCCAGGGCCCCGAAATACAAGGGCTTCCTGGGGTTGATTTAGGTCATGACAATGACCTGAACCTCCTTCTGATTCATTCTCAGTGACCATCGCAGCTTAGCATTGGCCCTGGCTTGATCGGGTGATGAGTCCACTCCATCTGGAGCTCAACTGGGCAGAATCATGAGATCGAGCATGGATGCTAGAACAGCCCAAAGAGGGAAGCAAGCTGGGCTATCTCAAGCTAGTAAGGCAGAGATGGTATGAACGGTGGCCACTCCACCTTCAGGAAAGACTACTCTGGGCTTCAATACCTTCTTCTGCAAGATAGGAAAGGTGTGGTACCGATCCACAAGACAGCTGAGATGATTCAGTATCATAAATACACACCGTGCTAAGCCCGCAATACCAAGCAAGCGAACAGGCTGGTGATAACTGAGATTAAGGACATCAACCCGGAACAGTGGTATTCTGGGCCCCCTGGGAACACTCAGAGGGTATCTCCAGGTGTCCCTAACGTGGCTGCTGCTTTATCTCTGTGGACCAGGGTTGGGTTTCTATCCAGTCAAAGAAATTAGCCACACACCTCTTCAGATATTAGGGGCAGCCTCCCACAGTGCTCATCTCAGCCTCCTTTGGGTCACTGAGTTGCGCGAAGAGACTAGCCTCTGCACATAAGTCAGACCTATAAATGGAATCATGGAATGATGCTTTCAAGCCAGTATTGAGGTAGACTCTGGGCAGTTTATAATGATGCAACAAGCATTGAGTATGCCCCAAACCCAACCCAGGGTGTGGCTTCACCGGCAGAACTCTCCGGTATAGGGCCGAAGCCCTGGGTGCCAAAACCACCCCCCGCTGCTCGTCACAAGCCCGCAGCTGGCTGACCACTACACTTCCCTGACTCCTCAGCGTCCTCATCTGTAAAATGGCCATTCTAGTGCCCCTGTCAAGGACTGCAGTATGTATGGGTCGATTCACAAAAGGAGACACTTTGTCAAGTGTCAAATAGCATCAGAAGCAGAGGGTTTGTAGTGTTTGCCCACACACCTCATCCGGTGTCCAGTGTCATAACTGGAACACTGTGCCCACACACCACTATTCTTAACCCTAATGGTTTGTTAATTTAACTCATTAGGGGCTCTTAGCACTTGAAAGGTGTTTAAAAGCACAAACCAACAATTGGTCTTTGGGGACCAAAGAATAATGCAAGCCTAATGTATCACTTTTCCTGGCTCAACAAACACCATTTTGATGTGCTAATGGCCCCTCCTGAAGGCAGCAATTTTCAGTTACATGAAGTGAGTCACCAGCCCAAATACAAACTCTCCACAAAGACGCAATCTGCCCTTCCCTGTGAGTCAGCCAGGAATAAACATTAACCTGGTACCCTTTATAAAGGTATAACGAAAATAATGTGTGTGTTATAAACTGTACTGTCAACAACTATGGGTAAAGCAAAATGGGTTAAGATGCCCAGATCCGGGAACCAGAAGACAAGGGTCCAGACTCTGACACCGTCCCCTACCCCCGACCCCGGTTCACTCTGTGAACTCAAAAAATGTCACCACAATGAACAGTATGTGTAACAACCACAACTAATTCTCTTGCATTGATCCTTGAGTCTGTAACCTGTGAAATGGAAACAGTGTTTCTTGCTGCCAACCTCACAGTACGGTGAGGAACGTAGTTTCATGTGAGTATGTTATAAAGTGCTATTTAAAATTCGAAGGATTTACGGGGCACCTGGGTGGCTCAGTGGGTTAAGCCTCTGCCTCTGGCTCAGGTCATGATCTCAGGGTTTCAGGATCGAGTCCCGCATCGGGCTGTCTGCTCGGCAGGGAGCCTGCTTCCTCCTCTCTCTCTCTCTGCCTGCCTCTTTGCCTACTTGTGATCTCTGTCAAATAAATAAATAAAAACTTAAAATAATAATAATAATAAAATAGAATTTGAAGGATTTGGGGACACTTGGGTGGCTCAGTCGGTTAAGCGTCTGACTCTTGATTTCAGCTCAGGTCATGATCTCGGAGTTGTGAGATGAAGCCCCCCCCCCCCCCCGCCCATGCTCCATGCTCAGTGCGACGTCTGCTTGTGCCTCTCCTTGCCTGTCTCCCTCCCCCACTCTCCCTCTGCCCCTCCCCACCATTCACACTCGCCTGTGCTCTCTCTTTAAAATAAATAAAATAAAAAGTCTTTTTAAGAAATGTGAAGGCCTTTGATTCTGATACAAGAGTGACCACACAGATTGATCCTGTAGGGAGTGGGTCTGCTTTACGGTCTTTTTTAATTGTGGGAAAATACATATACCATTTATCACTTTAATCATTTTAAAGTATAGATTCGAGTGGCATTTAGTACATTCACTATGTAGTACAACCATCACCATCTAGTTCCAGAACAGTTTCATCCATCCAAAAAGGAACCCCTACCCATTAAGCAGTCACTTCCCACTCACCTCTCCTGAGTCTATTCTACTTCCTGCCTCAATAGATTCATCTACTCTGGACAGTCTATATTCATAGAATCATACAATGTGTGGCCTTTTGTGCCTGATGTCTTTCACTTAACGTAATGTTCTCAAGGTTCATCCCTGTGTAGAGAGTGTCTTATGCTTTATACAATATTAAGCCTAATATTCTTTAAAGTATATATTCAAAGTACATAGCCAATAAAAATAATAATCTGGCACTTAATGAGCATCTATTATGTGCCTGCACTGAGTACTTTAACCTCATATCATATTTGATATTTGATATCATATTTGATATTTGCACAGCCCAGGAGCACCAGGCCACAAAGAACAGGAGTATGGACAGGCAGCCAGTTATGCGGACCCCAGTGTGCTCCAAGAAAGCCCACAAAGGATGCCTCAAACAGAAACTTGGGTCACATCTCAGTCTTGCAAACTCCATCCTGCTGGCACCGGCGACCAGCCAAATGTCCCCAAGCATGGTCCCTGGGACTGCGAGGCCCAATTGCATAGTCCCGCATTTGACTGTCCTCTCCCTGAACAGGGACATGGCAGAGAGTGGCTGTTGGACGACTGAAATGCTCTGGTCCTGTCACCAGTGACCCCATAGGTCCAGGCTTGACAGAGCTTCTAGCAGCATCTTAGTCCTTGGAAAGTGTCCTGTCTTTGGGTAAATATCCCAACAACTTCCTCTCACAGGCTGTCCAAACACAAACACTAAAAACCTGAAGACTAGAGAAGGAAGCCTACCTACATAGTTGAAGAAATCCTTAATGCCTGACAGTCCCAGAGCCCCTAGGGACATGTGGGGACTCAGCCACGTTCACCGGACTCATGGAGCAAGAAAAAATGAACACTGAGTATTCAGCAGCAGGTGAAGATCTGCAAACATCCCCCTTTTCAGAGGAGGCAGAGGACAGGGAGCCCCTCGTCAGCCACCGGCTCACTATTCTTGACCTACCCAACTCGCGTTGGGTTACGACATTAAGTGGAAAGAGCATGGGATTGAGAAGAAGAGGATCTTGATTTGAATCCAGGCCCCAGCGCTAAGTAAAGGTAGTGAGACCTGGGGTAGAGCATTTCCCTTCTTCACGTCCAACCTTCAGAGGGCTCTTGAGGAAGGGGCTGGTGTCCGCAGGACCAGTCTTCTACACCTGGTAGAGCCAAGCTTCTAGAAGGATATTCTCATCAGGCACATCACGGATGAACTTCCTGATTGGCCGTCAGGACAGAGAGGGCTGGAAGGGCACTGCAGCCCTCCGCCACTTGCTGATGAGGTTCTCGACCTCCAGGAGCCCCAGTTGGTGCATCCACGAAAACGAGGATCACGACTCTTCCCGCCCAGCATGGCGGGGAAGACTGGGTGCTCTAGGGAAGCACGCAGTGTGGGGTGTGAAGCTGGGGTTTGTAAGTGTCACTTCTCCTTGCACCTTGCAGATTCAAAAAGAGAAAACAAAAACTCTTGGTGTTATTTTATTCAGTCTGGCCAAATGATTTAAAGAACCAATCCCCCCCCAAACAAAATAAGACAAAGCAAATTATATACCATGAGCACCCATTTCTGAACTGGGAACAGAAGGAGGGGTGATTGGCTCAAAGTAGTCAAAAGAAAGAGAAAAGGTGTTCCAGTTTCAGTGAATTTCCATAAGTAAATCATCTGCTTTAAGTGGGAAAAAAACAAAAGACTTCAGTGGCTCGTGGTTAGCCCGTGTGATGATAGCTCACCCCAGTTTATTTGTGACTAAGAGCGTAACTGATTGAAGGGCATTGATTTATGAGGGACTAATGTCCTAATTCTGTAGGCATTAAGTGAAAATGAAATGCTAAACTTTAAATCACGACCTGTAATTATCTTTCACCTCAGAGATCAATCTTTGAGTTGCAAGACAGACACAGACTTCCTCTCGCAGGGGTTGCCATAAAGCTGGGAATTCTGCACATGTTCAACCCCATTCTCATCTCCATGAAGACTGTGAGAAGTCAAGAGAACGTGGAGGGAACAGATCAGGACTAGGGGTAAAACCATCCGGGTTGGAAACTCAGCTCCAATGCCGACTTACTGACAGACGCCAGTCCTGACCTGAGTGAATTATTCACCTGTTCTGAGCTTTAGTTTCTTCATCTGTAAAATGGGGGCAAGAGTAATATGTCCCAGGGTGATTTTAGGAATCCAATGAGGGAAGGAATGTCCACATTCTGGGCCTCAAGCTCCTCCAGCCTGAGGAGATCGGAGCCATCTCTCCATCTCGGAGCCCAGAGCACTCTGCCAGGTGCTGCCGGAGGTGTGGGGGGAGGAATGGGGAGAGTTGGCAAAAAGCAGAACTTGATACAGGAATTTTTCAATTGTCCAGAAAAATATATTCCCTGTCAAATTGTTCCCTGAAAACAGGATCTGTGTGTGTGTGTGTGTGTGCGCGCGCGCATGTGCGTGTGTGCGTGCGTGCACATGTGCGTGTGTGTGTGTGTGTGTGTGTGTGTGTGTGTTCTGAAGTGGATGAAATTCGTCAACAACAAAATCTTTACTAAAAATGGAACTTTTGCACATCTAATTGCAGAATTTTGCAAAACAAAACAAGATATCTTGCCTGCCTCCAGGCATATCCAAGGGGATTAATTTGTCACTCTTCAAAAACAACTCTTTGGAGGGATACCCTCTTTGATTCTCTATTCTCACATTAATTAGTAGTAGAAGGAACAGGGAACACACTTGGTAGAGGAGAACCGAGGAGCAATAAATCTGCTGCCCTTCTCCGGAGGGAGCACCAGGGAAGGGAGGACGCGCAGGGCCCGCCGGGAGCGCGGCTCAGGCCTGCCTCTACCAGCTTCCCTCCCAACCTCCGAGAGGACAATAGAGAAGATTGTTCCATAAAAATATTTCTTTTCAGCCTAAGTCCAGGTAATAAATGCTTTTGAGAGTCGAACGGAGATTTTTTGTTCTTTTGTGCGGGTGATGGAAGAAGTTGAACGTCTATGGAACCAGATCCCAAATCAGCCGCACTGGAATTTGACTTTATTGCCGAGACCCAACATCGAATACAATTTGTACTCCGATAATTGCCTAATTGGTTTGTCCTGATCGAAATCTTTCCCTGAAGGTATTTGTTACAGATTCCTAAGAGTTTGTCAGTGATGGCTTTTTAATGGAATTTTTCTTTTTCAGTGAAGTTTGGGTTTGCTCCTGGCATTGTACATCGCTCAAATACGATGATTTTCTTGAAAACATTTGAACGTGTTCATCCATCTCCATCTTTTCCAAAAAAAAATTCAAGTAATAACCAATTAAGAGTATGTGTTTTAGTGGCTGGAGAGCGCATTTCTGTCACTAACTTGGGTATAGACCGTGTCTGCGAGCAGACGCAGGGAAGGTTGAGTGTAGACGGCGGGACATCCCTGTGTTCCCCACTTTTTCTGGGGGCCCCTACCACGCAGCCCCAGAAGCAGTGTCCGTTGCCTGCTCATTTAAGATAATTACAATATGGGTTTCTTCCCTGCTGGCTCTGCTGAGGCAGAAAAGACTTCATCATTTACTTCAGTCATGTGAATAAAGCAAAAAATCTGGAACATAAACACCATTTTTTTCCTTCGCATTCAAAGGCCGGGCTCAGGGTGAGTTTGTGAATAATACACCGAAGTTGGCAATCACGCTAATAAGTATGAAGTTGCCGGGCACAGAAGTCCTGCAGGGGCCTGGAGCCGAGGGGGTGCCCGGGGCTTTTGTCCCCTTGTTGGTAAATAACAACCCTTTATTTACATACAGTTGTTTCGGTTTCAAAAGATATTCAAAGCCCGGGTAGTTTCTGCGGTTGATTTGCATGGAGAGGGATATATCTGTGAATTTTTAAAGAGATTGTGCCCTGGAGAGCTGGAGGCCAGTGGGCCAGCCGGGGGCGCGAGGGGAAAGGAGACGCCCGTGACTCGCAGCGGGCCAGGGCTGTGAACTGGCGCTTTCTTTCTGAACTCAGAATCACCCCCGTGGATATTCATCAGCAGCCCCAAGCTCAGTGAGCAACCGGGGCCAGGCACCTTTTGGGTTAAGAAGAGAACTTTGAAGGGCACTGCTTCTCCTCGGAGCCGGGGAAAGCATCAGATGTGGCGCATCTCCACTGAAACTCTCCAGACTTGAAACATTTTCCATTTGAAGCTTGTAGCAATAAAAACCTCTGGTAATGAGTTCCCTGCCCCCGACAGAAGTCCTGCATCCAATTTGTACGCCGTCCTGGTGAAATGGTTTACAAGACGGAGAGCAAAAAATCTAAAGGAATGCTCTAGAGAAGGAATGGAGTGCTATCGTTGAGATCTTTATTTATGGGAAGAGAGAGAGCTAAAACATTACCTCAGAACGCAAGATTACAACATCAGTCGGATATAAGGTAGATCTATTCTAGCGGCGAAACATCAGAAACCCATAATCCTTTCTCAAAGCCCTTTTGTTATTTTAATGGCCGACAAATTATGCCCCCCCTTTTTTTTAAAGAAGAAAAACACTTAGATTTGAGAGGTTTCTTTTGCTCTAGTAGAAGTAATTTCACCGGCTAAAAAAGTTTTAATTTTCTGGAACCCAGTCTTTGCTGGACTGGCCAAGCATATGCACAAGGCTAAGGTAATTTTTAGCTTCAATAGAATTGGGTACAGTGACCACAGAGAGCGGCTTCAAGTTGCTATGGCAACAGTAGTCCTAAAAAGTACTTAAGTTAAGCGAGGCATTTCGGGTTGTTAATCTGAAACTTTTTCCGCTATAGCTTTTTTTTTTTTTCTTTTTTTTTAAGTGGATGAGTGTGAACGAGTAAATTGCAATACTTACTGTATTTATTGTCTTCGCTCCTGATGCCAGTCCTGCCACAGGCGTCCTGCTTACAGACCTTCTAGTCACTTCTAAAAGAATAGGAAGAAATACGGAAATTTGGAAGAAAATTGGGTCCATGGCAAACAACAAGAACAAAAAAATAAAAATCAAGAAAACCTGTTTGTCTGTAGAAGCTCTTCTGCGGGAAGTCCTCGGGGGAAGTCTACGAGAGGACCCTGGTACAGAAGGACAGCGGTTTCCCATCCCTGGCCTGCCCACCCTGGGATGTGCAGATCAGTGGGTCAGGACCGGAAGGGGGGCACCCACGGACACCCTTCTAAGGTAACAGGGGAGAGGGGTGAAAAGCACATATCAAAGACCCTATTTTCAAAATACACGAAAGAGCTCCATGTGGGAGAAAAGCCAAGGCCCTAGTACCCGGGGAATTTGTGTTCTAGAGATGGAGTCAAACAGAAGACCTAATAAATGAAAGACAGATGGCAGACAGGTGAGAGATAGGTAGATAGACAGATGGGAGATGACCAATACTGTGTCCAAAGGTGGTAAGTACTACAGGAAGAAAGAGGACATTTTCCAAGAGCCCGGATGGAACCTAACTGAGAACAGGGAGGTCAGGGTGGGCCTCCCTGAGGTGGGGGACTCTGCAGCAGAGGCCGGAAGCAGGTGAGGAGTCCGGCCAGCAGAGGGATGGGGAAGAGCATTCCGGGCACAGGGCCCAAGCAGGGGTTCAGGAGGCCGTTATGAAGGTCGGTTATGTGTTGCTGTATTCTACGAAACAACAGACCTCAGGGCCTGTGACGTACGCAGGGTTTGCGACCCTCCACTTGGCACCCTCAGACTTCAATGCACAAACGCTCCATTTTCTTACCAATTTCCTCCAAGCCAGCCCCTCCTCTTCACCAAGGCAGTTTTGCCCCCCAAAACAGCCCTGCTTGCTCCCTTCTCGTCTGTTAGCTCTGAAGTTGTGTCAGCTGGGAGCACAGATGAGCCAGCCTGCTTGGCCGTGGGTCGGAAGAAGGCTGAGGGTCAGGACCATGAGGAATCCCAACCCTTGTCTACACTGTGTGTTTCTCAGCTTTCACACTGTGAATCTGTCTGGGCCGCCTGGTGTCCTGTCCCCGTGCTTTCACACCCCGCGAGCCCCTGGCACACGGTGCAGCAGGATCGGTCGATGTCCTACAGATGCCCGAGTCGACTCTGACCTCTCTCCTGCCCGTGCAAATGCCCATCGGCTTCTTCACGGTTCTCCTCGCTGGCAGACGCCGGGTGCCTGAGGGCTCGGGTGACCGCCAGTGTGCAAGTCAGGCTGTGTTTTCCACCGGAGCGTTTCCCAATCCGTGACCTCACTTGCATCCCAACAACAACGCTCCGAGCTTCATGGAGAAAGTGCTGTTAGGCTCAACGTACAGATGCTTTGGCAGATGGATTAAATGCCTCCCCCTGCAGTAGCAGCAGACCACCTAGATCCAGGGGTCGCCATTCCAAATTCCCAGGTGACCTGGCACTCCCTCCAGAACAGCCAAATCTGTCAAGGTTTGGAATTTCTTCAGAAGCATGAGAACGAGAGGACACGCTTTGGTGGCAGAGCCACCGTCAACATACAAACTACACAAATTCACTCGGGAATTAACATGAGAGAAGCAGGGAGGTGTGTGAAAATGTGCCTAGATATGAGTGTAGAGGGCCTCGCGCTCAGGAGTTGGGGGTCCAAGTGCTGGTCTCGGACACAGCAGCTCCTTCCCTGAGCCTCCATCTCCTCCTCAGGGGTGACAAGGAGCATTGTCCTAAACCTGCTTTCTCCAAGCGCAGAGGGCAAGCAAGATGGCTTAGAGGGAACACAGAATACCCCTGGGGCAGGTCCCATGAGAGACTCCCCTTCCTCTTCCTTATTCATTCCTCAACTCCGGCACGGGGGGGGGGGGGGGGGGGGGCCTCCGGACCTGGGGGCAACAGTACGTGGCTAAAATTTAGTAGTTTTCACTGGAATTATTCTGACATTTCCGTTCTATTTTTTATGGCAAATGATGACAATTTTTTATCTCTCGTAGGTATATCAAGATTTCGTTCAAGATACATGCATGAAACTAAACCTGTGAATCACGAAGAAAAAAGTCAAGCCAATAACATCAGAGGTGGGACACAGATTTTGCAAAGATCCTGAAGGTGGTTCAGGAGTGAGTAAGTTAGGGACAGCCTGAGCCAGATGGCCTCAAGGATGCCCCTGCTTTGAAAATCCGTGGAAACGGTGGCTGCAAACTCTGGAGCCAGACTGCCTGGGTCTGTAGTCCCGGTTCTGCCACTTACACCTCGATGAACCTGGGCACGGTCCTGAATCTCTCTGTGACTCACTTGCCTTATCTGTAAAATGGGAATGCTAGCACACGGACCTCAAAAGATCGCTACCTACTGCACTTACAAGGGCGCTTGGCTCGTGGAGATGTTGTGTTTCCTGTTATTATCACTTGCTGGGACCAAACACACCAAGGGCTTTTGGAAGAGAGAGACGAGTGCCAGTGACCACGCCCACACGCAGTGGGTCACAAGAGTCCCCTCGCTCATACATCCTGTTTCCTCCCCCGGACACAGCATCCCAGCACCCCCTCCCACCCTCTCTCATCCTGTTGGAAAGTGAGTGAGGCCTTCCATAAATAAAGGGGCCGAGGAACGTCCATCTGGCTCCATCCCCTACCCACACAGAATGCTGTAAAGGTGCCCAGCTGGTATTTGTCCTCGCTTCGTTTATCTGAGCCCCTGCAGGAGTCAGCTGCGAGCCACATGTGAGATCGTCTCCTGACTAGAGAGAAAAGAAGAAATACGAAGTTAGAGCAGCAAAACTAGCAGTGCGCCTGCGTACCGTCCTCTCCAGGTGGTTCCCTCTCTAGTCGCCTCCCTGCGCGGAGTCACGCTTGACGCTCCCTGTGACCATCCAGGTTGGTGTCCCCCGCAGACACCGGCCGTGCAGCATCTTTTCAGACACCGGAAACTGACAGGGGCCTCAGGGGTGGGGGATGGCCCTGACTTTGCAGGTGACCTCATGCAGAACCCCATCTGTGTCTCCATCAACAACCGGTGTGCCCCAGCCCAGCCCTGCTTCGGGGGCCCCGGATGCAGCCATGGGCTGTTCCTGGGACATCAGCTGCTTTCTTGTGGTTTAAGTTAACATTCACCTGGGGTCAAAGGTACAAGGAGAGCCCTTCTGAGCAGGCTGACTTGTCATTCACCATTTACAGCCTACACTCGCCAAACAGAGGTGTGTGAGAGGCTCCCCACCTGCTGCGCTCCCCAGTTTTGGTGGCGGGAGCGGAGAACACGTATCTGTTCAGAGATGGACTTGGAAAGTCTATTTAAAAGGAAATGTTCATTTTATTCTTTTCCAAGGCAGAGTGAAGACCCCAGTAGCATGGTTGCCGTCTACACACACCATCAGAAGACACCGGAGTTGCTCCTGAGCAGTGATGAGAGGCAAGGAGCCAGCTGTCACCGACATCCTGTGCAGACAGGGTCACCGGGCAGACCGCGATCTTTCCAACCAAGCAAGAGCTTCCGGATTCCCGAGTTGCTCTTAGCACAGCCGCAAACATGTGCCCCCCCATTTCCCTGGATCTCTCCTATCCTTGATATTCCCTCCTTCACTCCCACAAAACAATTCCAAACCAAGCCGTAGTTGCAGAATTTAGTATGACCAAGGGGCAGAAGCAAAGTGTTCTGAGCGTGGCTTCTGGAGCCAGACTGCCTGGGTTCCAATCCTGCCTTTTTTGCAAACTGAGCGACTAACATCTCAAACGTGACGTAGTGCTTCTTGAACTCTTGGTGCCTCAGTTTCCTCATCTATACAAAGAGGATAATAGTACCTACCTCAAGGGTTGTTGGGAAGATTAAATGAGCCAGTACACACGAAAAGCACCATTCAGCAGTGTGCATAACCTAACAAGTACAAGGATAGACGTTAGTGACTACTGTTTACTAGAAGAAGGCTTCCACTGGGCAAGTATCTCACCCCAAGATGGCCCCAGGTACTCCAGCCTCCCAGCAATCGTATTCTCAATGGTTCCTTCCACACAGAATAAGGCTGACTGGACGACCCTGGGGACATTGAGGAAATGGGGGAGCATGACCTCAGAGGATAGTTCATAAAAGTCACTGCACCTTGCACCTTGTCAAATAGCTACCATCTGAAGGCCAGAGGGCCACTTGCAAGGGGGTTTATTCACATGGCTGGCAAATTGGTGCTGGCCGTTAGGCAGAGGTCTCAGCCCCCCCACCCTCAACAGGCCTCTCCACAGGGCTGCTTGAGTGTTTTCACAACATGGCAGCCTGCAAGGGAACCAAAGTAAGTGCCCCAAGAGAGTGCATATTCTTTTATTATTATTATTATTATTATTTTAAAAGATTTAATTTATTTGTTGGACAGAGAGAGAGGGCACACCAGCAGGGGGAATAGGAGAGGGAGAAGCAGGCTCCCCACTGAGCAGGGAACCTGATGCAGGGCTTGATCTCAGGACCCCGGGATCATGACCTGAGCTGAAGGCAGAGGCCTGAAGACTGAGCCACCCAGGCGCCCCAAGACAGTGCATATTCTTAATTCTGTTGTCGTATGTTTAATTTCTCATTCTCAAATGTCCATATTTTCTTGAGTTTTACTATAAGTATCAAGGGAAAGCTCTTTAAAACCTTTTTTGTTTGCCTCCATAGGTACATATTTTCCAGAATAAGGGTCTTCTACAACTTTAGACTATGTTCTCCTCTTCCTAAGCTGTAGGCCATCTCTGTTTTTATCTCTCTCAGTCAAATGCCCCCATATTCTCTCTCTCTCTCCTTTTCCTCCTTTCCAGGAATAAAGGTCTCTATTAAATGTTTGCTGTTTGCTTCTGAACATAGAAGATGGACTCTGGCTGGCCCTTTCATTTAACTGTTTTCCGGCTTTCTGATAAAAACTTTCCTACTGTTGGTATCAGTCAGCTTCACTGTGTAACAAACCGCCTAAATCTCAGTGGCTTAAAATATCAAGGATTCATTACTGCTCACGTCCGTGCTTCTGTCATGGTTTAGCTGACCTAAGCTGGGCTCAGCCAAGGGCTCCGCCTCAGACATCCCGGCAGCTCTCACTGCAGGACTCTTGGTTGGTTGGGGTGTCCTCACTCCATGTCTCTCGTCCTCCTCTGACCATCCTCCTTTGGGTTCTTATGCCCTATATGGGCATATTTTTCTTACAGCCATAGCAGATGTACCGAATAACAAGTGGAAATATGAGTTTAGGCTCAGGGCTGGCGTGCTATCATTTCACCTATATGTCATCAACCAAACAAGTCTCGTGGCCAAACTCAAGTTCAAGGAGCATGAAATGATATTCTACCGTTCTGCATGGACATAGAGAAAGAACTACAAAGTCACTAGGAAAGGATGAATACAGGAGGCATAAAGTATTGAGGCCAGGAATGTCCCCACAGTGGCTCAAAGATGAATAAGAGCAGCGCCTGGGTGGCTCAGTCATTAAGTACCTGCCTTAGGCTCAGGTCATGATCCTAGGGTCCTGGGATCAAGCCCCTCATCAGGCTCCTTGCCCTGAGGGAAGCCTGTTCTCCCTCTCCCACTCCCTCTGCTTGTGTTCCCTCTCTCACTGTGCCTCTCTCTGTAAAAAAAAAAAAAAAAAAATAATAATAATAATAATAATAATAATAATAATAAAATCTTTTAAAAATGTTTAAAAAGAAGATAAATAAGAAATCTGACTTGAAGCCTGCCTTTAAGGATTCAAGAGAAAAGATGGCAAAGGGATAGTCTGGGGGGAGGAATGGCATCCAGAAGAAAGGGTGCATGACCTGAGTATAAAGCAGCCAAGCCTGGTTCCACCCATCTCTCTACTTGCTCAAGGCTTTCTCCAACCCTCCCAAGAATGGTTCAGGTCTACAGTTATCAGAGCCTCTCCTAGAGCCAGCCCAGCTCCAAGCTCCTGATTCTTGCTCTCTCCTGCAGTCTTGCAAGGAATACCCACAGGACTGATGATTTCCAAACCAGTGCAACCAGGCCAGATAGACCCCCTCAGTGTGCATGCAGATCACCTCTTACACAAATGAGTGTGTTTGTCGACAGTGGCTCCCTGGAAGCTTCATTGTTTTCAATTGCAAGCATGTGCTCCTCAACCCCTAAGCACCAGCAGTTCCCCAGTGGGCGTCCTTATGAGGATGAGCAGAACTTTCTGTACAGAATAAAAAACTGTTTCCCCAAAGAACAGAGCCCAGCCTACATTCTGTCTTCCAAGGACTCGGTCTCTACTCCTGCTGTCCTAAAGAATGATGCTCACTGTCCGCTCGGGAGTTCTTAGAAAATCACACTTAATGCAAACTCCATGTTCTACCTGCTCAGGAAGGCATGGAGGTTTCCTGATGGAAGGAATATTAGAGCTTATCCAGTCTGGGGTTGGCAAAACCTTTCTGTAAAGGGCCCCATAGTACATATTTTGGGTTTTGTGGGCCACACCGTCTGCATGACGACGTCTTCCCTCTGCCGTGGTAGCATGAACGCGGGTACAGGCAACATGTGAACAAATGGGCGTGGCGTGCCCCAACAGAACTTTCTTCATTGTAGCAGCTGGCAGGTCTCGCTTGGTTCACAGGCCACTCATCACTGGCTGACCTCTGCTCTAACCTAACCCCTCCTCGGGCACAAGTGGAAACTGAGACCTCGGGATCCTTCCGCCATCACTGAATCTCACATTGAACCATGGCAATGGTCTTCTGGTAGAGGGCTACTTCCTCCTCGGCTGGGATGTCCCAGTGTGAGTGTGCTCAGTGGTTAGCCCCTATGTCTCTCTGCTTGTTCAACATTTTAAATATCACCCTTGCTTTTTTTTTTTTTTTTTTTTTTTTAAATATTCAAGACTCTGCAAGACTGAGAGCTCCCTAAGGTTGGAGACCTTGCATCACCCATCTTGTAACCCCCGTGATTTTCCAGCTCAGTCTCTGATGCATCAGAAGATACAAGTTCAATGAATGAACGAGACCAGAAAATAGGAGGGACTTGACCAGAGTCGTATAGTCTAAGAAACAGCCATGTGGGGACCAGATCCCATTGCAATCTCTCTACGGTAATACAGAGTACTCTGCCATGGGGTAAGTAGGAGGCTGGTGAAGCGATTGGGGAATCACAGGAACGCTGGTTAGGTCAGCAAATACCCACCAAAAGCCAGGTGAGTTAAAGGTCTTGTGCGTCTGGCTGCAGGCAGGGAGAGCCTACCCTCAAGGAGGCAGTCATCCACAGAGTGAGACACGTGAAAGTAGTTCCAATCTACCCTCCGGATAGATTGAGAAAAATGCAGTTAGCCTTTTTTTTTTTTTTTTTTTTTTTTCCTACCTCTCCCTGGCTTCATTCTCCACTCCATGTATAATCCCACACACACTCATGCACATGCACAGCTAGATTGTCCCTAAAGAGTCTGGTGTCTAGACCAGGTTTCTTGACCACTTCCCAATTCTGGGGCTTTCTGCATCTTCCTTAATTTGTATGCATATGTGCACACTTTTTTAAAAAAAGAGGGTCCATAGCTATTTTTTCAGATCATTTCAAGAAGCCTCCCCTCCCTGCTTTTTCCTCTAGGCAATGTCTAGAATGAACAGTTTGTAATAGGTTCCCAAGGTTGTTTTCTTTTCTGTTTGTTTTTTTTTTAAAGATTTTATTTATTTTAAAGAGAGAGAGATCACAAGTAGGCAGAGAGGCAGGCAGAGAGAGAAGGGGAATCAGGCTCCCGGCCGAGCAGAGAGCCCGGTGCGGGGCTCGATCCCAGGACCCTGAGATCATGACCTGAGCCGAAGGCAGAGGCTTAACTCACTGAGCCACCCAGGAGCCCCCTTTTCTGTTTTTTTAAACTCAAAGATTGATAAAAGGAAAGAGCTGGTGGACAGCAGGTCCATCCACAACCCCTTCCCTCGCTGACCTTTGGAGACAGCAAGGAGAAACAATTACAGAAAAAAACTGCAGAACAGTTGCAGGAGAAAGAACCAATGTTTTATCATTTATCTTTGTTGGAGGTTTGGCAATATCGACAGGACTTCTTTGTTTCTGTTTTGCTTTGTTTTAAACTAATATGTTAAAACATATTCATTCAAAGGCGCAAAATTTCTCTCAAAGAGGCAATTAGGTTGGACGATTTCTTTAACTCATTGCTCAAACCATCTTAGAAATTTCTCTTTGGACGGCACCTGGGTGGTTAAGCGTCTGCCTTTGGATCAGGTCGTGAACTCAGGATCCTGCTCAGGGGAGTCTGCTTCTCTCTCCCCGTCTCCTCCTACCCCCTGCTCGTGCTCTCGCTCTCTCTCTCTCAAATAAATAAAATCTTTTCTTTTTAATTTTTTTTTGTAAAAGCAAATTTCTCTTTGGTAAGTGCCTTTAAAGTCAGCCGAGGAATGGAACATGCTTCAGACTCACCCGTGTGCATGCGGGCTCGGATGGCATGGTAATTCCTGTAGTCTTTCAACAGACATTGACAGAGCACTGCCCAGGCCCCTTGCCCAGACCCGGGAGCAGGAGATCCAGCCGTGAATAGCACAGAGGTACAGTTCTGCCCCTAGGAAGCCTGCGGTCCTGCGGGGAGACGGACACAGGTAAGGAATCACAGCAGAATATGCTAAAGCTTCTGATGGAGACTGTATGGGACTGTGTGGGTCACAGGACGGGGCATCTCTCAGGACACTCTGTCAGGAAGGCTTCTGGAGGAAGGGGCATCTCATCTGAGTCCTGGAGGGTGAGGAGGAGGTAGCGAGCTCCCCTGTGACTCCTTGGGCCTTCTCATCAAGGAGAGTTAAGAGATGTTCAGCTGGCAACTGGATTCTTGTCTGAGCCCAGGAGAGTGAGGTCTGGGTGGAAGGTAGTGAGATAAGTATCAGAAGCATGTCATAGGTAAATTAGGGGACCTCTCCCCGCCCAGCGCAAGAAGACTTCCCCAAGGGAAACTCGCACCCTGCCCCACCCCCAACCCAGATCAGATGCTGCTGTGTGTCTTAAAACCAGGCTTGCTCTCTCCAAGGCTGGTGGTCAGGCTCCTGACCCAGACAGTTGCAGCTGCCCCCACACCGCCTGGCCACTTGGTCCCAAGGAGCTCTGACAGGACTTTCCCGCCCCGAGCCCACCAGGATCCAGGAGGTGCCTCCCAGGGGGGCTTTGTGACTAGGGGGACAGAACCAATCTACACGGCACATGCCCATGGCCGCTCGGGAGGTCCACAGCCTAGAAACCCAGAGAGCTCCAGTGAAAGGACTGTCTCACCTGTGTCATTGTGCTTCCCACAGCAGCAGCAGGGCCTTGACACTGAGCTGGCCCGTCGATCACACACCAGCAAACACGGAGATGGTGGAGATATAAGGAGCTCAAGAGGCCCGAGTGGAGGAAGTACATTCTCCGACATAAGAATGGGCACAGGGGAGAGCCAGATTGGACCATGTTCTGGAAGCCCTTTCCATCCTGCAGTCTTCGGAGACTGGAGTAGTAACCTCCACCAGCTGCCGCACCAGTAAGCGAGTTCCCGCACCTGCGTACAAACAGTCCAAGGCCGGCAGTGTCTCTCTCCTGCGGGCGAATCCTAAGAGATACACAACTGAAATGAGAGCAGATGAAAAAAGAAAAATGACTTGGCTTGGAAGGGAGAGGGAATGCTTTGCTGGGTCATTTCCAGGAAATATGCAGGAAATCTAATAAATATAAATTTTTAAAAATCTGTCTATAACCAAAAGAGAACTCCTACTGCAGTTTATTTTTTAGCAAGAGTACTTGGAGTTTTGCGGTTGGCCCGACTTTGGGAATCTTGCTTTTTTTCAAGTTAGAATCAGCCTGTTGGAGTCCCCCACGGGGCAGGGGGCATGAAGTCCTTCGGAGTGAACACCCTGATGGGGAAATCCCTGACTGCGTCGGTCCTTGACAGAGGATCCCAGCTTCACTTTTGCATTCTACTTTGCCCTTCCCAGAGGTGACCCTGTGTCCACAGGAATGACCCCTCTGCCGCTTGACTAAAGCTGCTTCCCCAAAAGGAGGAATCAGGCCATCTCTGACACCCCCCGCCCCCAGCCCGCCAAGTGCAGCTGCTGCCCTCCTGGGGCTTCAGATCCTCCCTCCAAGTTCATGTAATGAGAACAAGGGTCACAGGCTCCAGACCCCAGAGCAGAAATGCCAACCGAGGCACTGCAAACAGCACCCAGGAGGAAAGCAGTTTGGGCACATGTCCCTCCAGCAGACACTCTCTCTGAAACTTCAAACAAGTATTTTTTCCTGGAGTATCCAGGAGCATTCATGAGAAAACCCAGCCTGCCGGGTCTCAAACATGAGCGGATTCCCTTGCCTCAAGTGGCAAGAGGCCCGGAAGGGAATCACTGGTGCAGCTAAGCAACGACTTCATCAAGGCCCCGCCTCCCCTGTCTTCCTGCTCTCGGGTCCTGTGGGCCGCGGACCCAGCATTGCTGTCACAGGATGGCGGCCCCTCCCTGCATGTGGTCCAGGATGAAGGAGGAGAGGAATGAAAGGCTACCGGCCGGCCGCATGCCTTCTCCACGGAACCTTGGTCTCCCAGCATTTTCCTTTGAAACGAAATGTTTACCACATGGTGAAGCTGCAAGTGTATTACAGGAGGCGTTTGTCTCCCCGACGCCTAGATTCTATCCTTAACCTTTTCCCAACCTTGCCTTATCGCGGAGCTAGCCAGCGAGCCGGCTCTCTGCCTGCGCTTTGATTCACGGTGTCGGTTTTTGAGGCATTTCCAAGTACACTGAGGACATTGGTACACTTCCTCCCGGACACTTTGGCATCTTCGCGAGGCTTTGCCTTGCCCGTTCATCGACCAGCAGTGTGTCAAATGGGCCACATTGCTCCCAGCAGGCTGGGAGATGATCTATTTTAAGTTGTCTCTGCATCCTGAATAAAATTAGGATTACATAAGGAAGAAAGACACGGCAGCGGGCTTTGGACAGGCAGCCACCAAGTGCACATAAGCAATAGCTCTCTATAAAGTTTGGTCCCCCTGGAATCTTTACCACTCTTGTCTGAAAACGTGCCCGGAGCCAAGCGCTGATGTGGAAGATCATGAGGAGGAGCTTTTGGGGCAGAGCCCGTAACGATTCGACGGCCTAGCCCCTGGCACGTTTAGTCGCTGATCCCCTTGGGGACACATACAGACCAAGGAACCCCTCTCCCTTTGCCAGCTGCTGGCATGGTTCTCCATCTCACTGTCTCAAAAAGTTCACTGGAACACCAGGAGGTCCACAGTTGTGACTATTTACATAGTCAATTCATAGGTATCTTATGGCCATGCTTCCAGAAACTCAGCCACCCAAAATGTAGGATAAACCAGAACAGAAGTAAGTATTTCTACTTCCTGAGAGCACGTGGCGAGGGACGGTCCTGTGGTGAGCACTGGGACTTGGATTCGGATCTCAGCTCTGCAGCTAACCAACGAGCCATTACCAGTTCACTTTTTCCAGACCCTTCCCTCCTTTGCTTGGGACGTAATGTATGTGAGCTGACAAATAGCTCTCCCAGATGAGCCGTTCTCTAGATTGTGCCTAGGATGATTTTATTGCAACCACATGATCTCTATCTTTACGAATTTGATGTCTATACAGTTGAACAAAACCTATTTCTTTACCCTGCCGGCCATACATGGGTAATTATGAGTAACATAAGGCAGTAACTAGGCACAGTGTGGTAAGAAATGACAGCCTAATGGAGAAAGGAAATAAAAGTACAAAAGCATCGCCGTATGGGGTCATTTAGTGAAGGGTTGAAAACTCTACACACAGCTGCCCCGTGGACATCCCCGTGCCACAATGCAAATCTATAAATGATGATTATAGTGATTACCCGGACCCATTACAATGTCTCAATTATGTTCAGTTAAATCTGGTTGAGAAGGTAAAGGCATTTGTAACTCATTCTGGAAATATTTCCATAAAATGCTTAATATTTTCAATGCTAACTGCACTTACGTTACCTGGATAATTCACTGACATGTTTTGTTTCACTTCCCAAAGATGTGGGATAAACCACATTCTGCTACCATCTTACGCGCAGGTTATGAATGCACTTACCTGTGGAGTCAACAGGTAGAGTCCCACCTACAAGAAGTATAAAATGGTGGTGGAAAATTAAACAAAGGAGAGAGAACCAATTTGAATTTCAGGGAAATAACAGCCCTTCTTCCACACCTGTCGTGGCTGCAGAGCATCATTTGGACAGCGATGGGGAAGACCCTCTTGGAAGAAGAAGGGGAAGTTTCAAGGGTCCAGGAGTGTGGAGGGTACTTTCAGAGAGCAGGAGGGTTTAGTGTTGCCAGAGGAAAATGCCAAGGGGTGGATTATGAGTGATATGGGAAGATACTTGGATGTTATTGACAATAAAGAGTTTTGACTTACCTGTAGACTATGAGACATCATTAAAGGTATGATATCATCAGGACTGAGCCTTTGGAAGAATGTTCTGGGAGTAATATGTAGGCTGTATGGGCCCAGAGAAAGACTAGAGACAGCGACTCAGTAAGAGGTTGAAGCAGTTTGGTGAAAAATTCCCGGAAGAGTCCATGTAAAGGTTCAAGACATGCACATGAATTCTCATAGCAGCTTTTATCACAACTGCCCCAAACTGGAAACAACCAAATGTCCTTAGGCAGAAGAATGGATAAATAAAATGTGGTTTATCTACTCAATGGAATACGACCTGGTAATACAAAGGAATGAACTACCGCCAAAGGCAACTACAATGAATGTCAAAATCATCAGGCTGAGTGAAAGAAGCCCGAACACCACCCCAAAAGACAGTATATGGTGTATGATTCCATTTATATAAAATTATAGAAAATGCAAACTAATCTATAGTAGAAGAAGCAAATCAGTGGTTCCCTGGGATGCTGGAGGGGGGTTTGGATGGCAAATGGGGCACAAGAAATATTTGGGGGCATGATAGAAATGTTTTAGATCTTAATTGTGGTAGAGATTTTATAGGTATATGCTTCTGTTAAAACTAGTGAATTACACATTTTTTTCTTTTTTAATTTTTTTAGAGAGAGGGTGTGAGCAGCATAGTTGGAGGAAGAGGGAGAGAGAGAAAGAGAGAGAGAATCATAAGCAGGCTCCACACCCAGCACGGAGCCCTACATGGGGCTCAGTCTCGAAACCCTGAGATCATGACTCAAGGCAATGCAGAGAGTCTGATTTTTAAGCCAACTGAGCCATCCACGTGCCGCAAGCTACACATTTTAAATAGGTGCAGTTTACTGTACATACATCACACTGCACTAAAGTTGATTTTAAAAACTAAAAAGGACTTCTATGGGTGCCTGGGTGGCTCAGTCACTTAAGCGTCGGCCTTCAGCTCAGGTCATGATATCAGGGTCCTGCGATGAAGCCTTGCCTTGGGCACTTTGTTCAGCAGGGAGTCTCCCTCTCCCTCTGTGCTCTCTTTGTCTCTCCCTCAAATAAATAAATTTTTAAAAAATACTTAAAAACCAAGATGGACTCCTGGACAAAGATACAGGCTGGAACTTATTCCTTTCATCCTTTGACCAAATAATAGTAAAATCACTTTTTAAAAAGGCATACACACACACACGTGCACACACATGTGTCAATTACATTCAGATAAATCTGGTTGAGAAGATAAAGGCATTTGTAACTCAGTCTGGAAATATTTCCATAAAATGTTTAATATTTTCAATGCTAACTGCATTTAAGTTACCTGGATAATTCACTGACATGTTTTGTTTCACTTCCCAGTGGTGTAGGATATATATATATGTATATATATATATATATATATATATACACACACACACACATATAGACATATATGTATATCTATATAGACAGTAACATGAAAAAGGAGGCATCAGCCACCAAATTCATAGAAACTGGAAAGGTGGAGTAAACCTGAGATGACTGAATCCTAAGGGGCCAGTGGGAACAGCCAAGACCACGTCACTGCACGAAGGATAAGGCTAATATTACAATGACCCCAGTTACCTCTAGTCATGAAGGTGAAGGTAGGTGGGGTAAATGAGACTGACTGAAAACCTGCTCATAGACATTCAACTTTTACACGGATAGACTTCCCCACCCTCTCTCTGAAGAAGACAGTGGCTTGGCACTGAGAGATACCAGACATGGTTGAGGGAGGGAAAAACACAGCAAAAACAGGGCAACAACAGGATGTAGACACACTGGGAGTTGAAATTCCTGCCCATTTTCTCATTTAGGTCCCAGAAAGTTTATAGCCTAGCCTTCAACCTCCAAGGAGAGAGTAGAATCTTTGGAAAATGTGACCAATCTGAAAGGAAAGACCTAAAATATTATCATCAAGTCACAGCCCAGTGAGGATATCCTACCATAGATAAGGCCATGGTAGCTGAGCTCCCCTCATGTTCTCAGCACTTTAAGTAAGCATCTCATCCCCCCAACTCTGAAATATAACAGGACAACCAAGGATGACAATGCTAAGCATAGAAAACAAAACAAATAAACATAAAGTAATTCAGAGGAAACAGATATATGCCATTTGAAGCAAGCCTCTGACCAAGAAAATATTGCAGCCATGAAACAAGAACACACTAGTATAAAAAGGGAAAATTCTGAGGATTATAAAAAGAGCTCTAAGAATTATAAAAAATAAAATAGCAGAAATGAACCCCTCACTTGAAAACTCAGAAGATGAAATTGAAAATATTACCTGAAAAAAAATGGATGAACACACACACAAGGGATTCTAGAAAGATAGGTGAATTTTCTTGTTAAAAAAAAAAAAAAGAAGAAGAAGAGGGGAGGAAATCAATAAAACATATCAAGAATGTTTCCTATAATTGGCAAATATTAGTTTGTATATGAAAAGGGCCCACTAAGTGCCCAGGACAACAAATGAAAAAAGACATTGCAAAGGCACATCAACATGAGATTTCAGAACACAGGAGACAGAGAGAAGAGATTATAAGCTTCCAAAGAGAATAAAAAAGAAGAGAAGAGAAGAAAAGGGAAGGGAAGGGGGAGGGGAGGGGGGAGGGGGAGGGGAGGGGAGGGAAGAGAAAAGAAAAACAGGTCAAAGGCACAAAGGTCAGGAATTGTGACAACAATGCTAGAAAATAGAAAATAATGGAACAAGACCTTCAAAATTCAGAAGGAATATTAATTCCAACCTAGAATTCCAAATTCAGCCTGTTTATCAATTACAGGGTAGGATAAGGCAGGCATCTTCAGTCAGGCCAGCTCTCAATAAATCGTATCACCTCTGTCCTCGTTCTCAAGAATGTCTGGAAGATGTGTTCCCCCACAAAGAGAGACTGAGAAAGATGTGGGGTCCAGGTAATAAGAGCTCAACTTAGGAGGAAGGAAAAAGAAATTGCTAGAATGATCATGTAGAGAGATCCCAGGATGATAACTTTGGTCTGTAATTAATAGTTGTTTTTCCTGTTAGGGGCTTATAGCCCAAGTTAGATCTCATGCTTTAAAAGATTTAAACACACAGGCACGCACATACACACAAAACAAAAACCCTAACCATAAGGCAGAGTTTTCAAACATTTCTTTGTGTGAAAGAATCACCCAAGGGCTCACTAAAAATGTAAATTCGGTTGCTCTTATTCTAGGAGATTCTGTTTGAGGTCTAGAATGACCCCGGAGAAAATGCGTTTTGACCAGTTACCTCAGGTGATTCCGTACAGGTGGCTCCTGGACCACATCTGCAAAACATTAGTTTAAACAAGAGTACTAATCGCTGAGTAAACGTAAGCTCAGCTGTCATATTTACAGCCCACCAGCATTTTACTTTTTTTCAAATTGAGATCTAACTCACATAAGTAAGAAATACCACTTAAAAGTGTACAGTTCAGTGGATTTTAGTAAATTCACAGAGTTGTACGACCATCACCACTACCTAATTCCAAAACATTACCATCACCCCCGAAAGAAACCCTCTGCCCATTACCAGTTACTCCCCATCCTCTGTCCCATTTCCCTTCTCACTTCCCTTCCCAATAATCTACTTTCTGTCCCTATGAATTTGCCCATTCTGGACATTTCATACGAATGGAATCACGCAGTATGTGGTCTTTTGTATCTAGCTTTTCTCATTTAACGTGATGCTTTCAATGTCTATCCATGTTGTCTTATGTATTAGTACTTTGTTCCTTCTTTTTTTTTTTAAGATTTTATTTCTTTATTTGACAGAGAGAGAAATCACAAGAAGACAGAGAGATGGGGGGAAGCAGGCTCCCCGCTGAGCAGAGAGCCCAATCCGGGACTTGATCTCAGGACCCTGAGATCATGACCTGAGCCAAAGGCAGTTGGTTAACCCAGGGCCCCTACTTGGTTTTTTCCTGACTGAATAATATTTCGTTGTTTGGTTGTATAACATGTTGTCGATCAACTCATTAGTTGATGGACATTTGGATTGTTTCCAACTTTTGGCTCTTATGAGTAATGCTGCAATGAACATTCACAAATTATTGTGTGAACATCTGTTTTCAATTCTCTTGCGTATCCACATAGGGGTAGAATCACATAGGGTCATATGCCAGTACCCTGTTTAACTCTTCAGAGAAACCACAAAACTGTCCTCCACGGTGGCTGCACCATTTTATGCTCCTCCTCAGAAATTCAGAGATGCATGAGGGTTCCAATATCTTCACATACTCACTAACACTTATTTTCCCTTTTTTTTTTTTTTTTAATCATAGTCATCCTAGTGGTTGTGAATTTGGGATTAGAGATTTGACTTTCCCTAATGCCTTGCTAGGATTTGCTCTGGTTTATGTAATTCTTGTTCCTTTCCTCTCAATTTCTGTCTGTCTCACATGTGCCTTGTCAGAGCCTATAGCCATCACGTATTATAAACTTCTTTGATGCTCTTTGTTTTCAACTCTACAAGTTGCTGGTGTTAAGAATGCTCACCACCAGTCCTTACATCGTTGTCTCTCCACTCTAAAGATTCCTTAGGAAGAGCTCATGAGAACAATATTCCTGGAGTTTCTGCCTGACAATTTAGTTCATTCATGACCTTTGTACTTAAAGATCAGTTTTGGTGGATTAAAATCCTTGGCTCACATTATCTTAACTTGAGTATCTTAAACATATTCCTCTGTTATCCCATTTTCTTATGACCTAAAGCATTGTCTGGAAAAGTCTGATGATAACTAATTTCCTTTCCCTCTTAAGTCACAGACTCTTTGGCTAAAGAGTCCCAAATTAGTTTTGTTTTTCTTTAAAGACCAGACATTTTACTGCAATTTGTAAAACGGAAGAGGTACAATAGGACATCAGTGGGTACCTACCTCACCACCACCCCTAAGAACCCAAAAATAGGTTAGTTTCAGAGAATTAACTCTAGACTTAAACAGTTGTAATATAGAAGTCACTTCAGAAAGACCTAGAGGACAGGAACCTGACAGAAGATACTGACATAGCAAAAGGAAGATGGCGCCCATCAGAAGGGTGGTGGGTGGATAGCAGGGGCCAGCTATAGAAGTATGGAGAAGGATGTCATCAAGGCTAAAGATGCAGGTGATTTAGGTTCCCTGTGTTATTTTCTTACCAGAAGAGACTCTGGTAAGAAGTACCAGAGTCCATTTCCTGGGTAGTTTTGTTTCTTGATGTAAAGTAATAAATTAACATCTAGTTTACATAAATCAGGCTTTTATAAGTTTAGTCAACATGAGTTAACTGCCCCACCTAAGAATACTTCTGAGACCAATGGATCTGCACAGTGAGACTGACGCAAAGCCTGGCCTTGCAGGGAAAGTCTCGGTGGCCTGGGCTGTCTTCAGGGTAGCCTCAGCCTGCGGCAGCATGTACCATGGACCTGGCCCAGGCAGCGGTCCTAGGTTGTGCAATCAGACAGAGGAGTGTAGGCTCCTTCTGGGTGTGATTATGAGCCAAGCTGAGAGCAGTACATAAGCGAGGATGCTCTGTGAAGGAGGCTGGCTGCCGGCAGCTCCAGTCATGTGCCATTACCAGGAAATCCTTAAATATTGATCTTCAATGCCAAATTCTCTGGCTTCAAATGGACTTATTGCAATTTAAAACCTGGACTGAAGTTCCCCTAAAGCTGTCCAATCAGAAAAGCTTCATCCTTTCCTAACAAAATATTATTTAATGAGATACTTAGGGCAACGGGCCAATTTCAAAGTTCTAATAAACCAAAAAATGAAGGGGATTTGTGTTTAGACATTTTCTATAACAATGACTTTTTGATTAAAAATTGAAACTGGAAGAAAAACCTTCCTCTAATGTAATGGCTTGATATCCATAAGCTGGGTGGTTCACAATAGTGACCAAATTGATAGTTTTTGTATTTGCAAACAAGTATTTGTTAATTTTGCTAATGAATTGTCAACTGAATCATGCTTATGAAATAAACCTGGAGTTTCTTCAAGTAAATCCTTTTAAATAATTGATGATACAGGATATGTTAACTAAATTGAATTTAAATAAATAAATAGATAAATATATACATACATACATAACTGATGATAAAAACATCTACATGATGGCGATAGGGGTGATGTTCCAGCACAGGGTTTTATCATGCTATATGAGCCTAGAGAGGGGCAGGGGTAGAAAAATTCAGGCCCAACTGTACAGCAGGATGGAGACCCAAGCACTTCTGTAATCGCTAACATCTGTCAAGTCTACTATCTGTCCGGGCTCTGAGATTGCAGTTATCTGGCCTTGCCAAAGTCTCAAAATTATTCCTAGGTGGGGAAGTTGACTTGTGTTGACTAAACTTATAAGAGCCTGATTGATGTAAACAGAGAACCGGTTTTGCTGTTCTCTTATGATATCACATGTCTGCTTGACACCAAAGATCAGTGAACTATCACCCTCCCAGAGTGCAGGGGAGGCGATAGGGAGCCGAGTCCTTCTGAGATTTGAAGGGCAAGTTCTTTGGATGGCCAGCAGTCACATTGTTGCATTCCTAAGGATTGTTTTCCTATCTGATGTAGCCACTTCCAGAACCACAGTCCCCTTTGGGACAATAGGGGATCATAGCAGATATAAGAACTCCCAGGTAAAGCCTCTTCAACCACAGAGGAAAACACAGGCTGTAACTAAACGACGCAGCTAAGAGTAGGTGGCAGGTGTGCAGAATGGCGGGCCACCGGCAAAGCCCGAAGAAGCTCAGGACAAGGCTGAGCTCACGGCTGAAGGGAGCCGGGACAGGGAGGTCCAGATGCCAGCCCACTACAGTTAGCAACCAGGCAGTCTCAGAGCCTGGGTACCGACAGGCTTGACAGATGTTAGTGATTAGGGAAGGGCTTGGGTCTCTATCCTGCTGTGCAGTTGAGCCTTACTTATTCTACCCTTCCCCCTAGGCTCATCTCAGACCTCATCCCTCCTTTTTCTCCTCCACTCACAACCCCCTCTCATGCCTCTAAGTGAGCATAGCGTAGGCTCTTTCCTCTGGGCAGAGTTTCCCTCCATGCCCACCTGTTCTGCTTCCCTCGCCCTTGGAGCTGAGCTCTATTCTCATGTCCTCAGGGAAGCATCCTTAGTCCTCCTCGATCAGGTCACATCTCCTTATCAGATTCCCTTCTGGAATTTCAAAATCCTTTAGACCACTTATCCAGTTATACTTTTATCTGGTTAGCTGCCTCTTTGTCTTTCTCCTGCCCTGGACTGTAAGGTACAAGAGGGAGGTGTGTGTCTGCAACAAGGAAGGCTGCATCCTTTTATTTATTTATTTTTTTTTTTTTGGTCTTTAATACTTTTTTAGAGCAGTTTTAGGTTTACAACAAAACTGAGAGGAAGGAACAGAGATTTCCCAAAATCTCTTCCCATAAAGATTTTCCTGCCCCCACACATGCACAGCTTCCCCCATTACCAATACCCGCCACCAGAATGGGATGTTTGTTATGATTAATGGACCTACACGGACACATCATCATTGCCCTGAGTCCATAGGTTACATTCGGGTTCACTCCTGGTGGTCTATGGGTTGAGACAAATGTGTAATGGCATGTACCCACTATTATTTCATCCTAGAGAATAGTTTTGCTGTTCTAAATGTCCTCTGTGCTCTATCTCTCTCTCCTACCCTCCCTCCACCACACCCTGGTTAACACTGATCATTTTACTGTCACTATAGTTTTGCCTTTTCCACAATTTCAAATAGACATTGGAATCATACATAGCCTTCTTTCATTTAGTAATATGCATGTAAGTTTCTTCCACATCCTTTTATGGTTTGATAACTCATTTCTTCATATTCATATTTCATAATGTTCCATTGTCTTCATGTACCAGAGTTTATTTGTCCATTAACCTACTAAAGGACATCTTGGTTGCTTCCAGGTTTGGACAATTATGAATAAATATCCGTGTGTAGGTTTTAGTAGACCTAAGTTTTCGCCACCTTTGGGTAAAAATCAAGGAGCACAATTGCTACATCATATGAAAAGAGTATGTTTAGTTCGTAAGAAACCACCAAACTGTCTTCCAAAGTGACTATACCATTTTGTATTCCTACCAGCAAAGAATAAGTTTCTCTTGCTCCAACCCTCACCAGCATTTGGTGGTGTCTACATTCTGGATTTTGGCCTTTCTAATAGATACATAGTAGTGCCTCATTGTTGTTTTAATTTGCATTTCCCTGAGGACATATAATGTAGAGCATCTTTTCCTATGCTTATTGGCCATCTATGTATCTCCTTCGATAAAGCATCTGTTAAGAACTTTGGCCTATTTGGGGCGTCTGGATGGCTGAGTCATGAAGTGTCTGCCTTTGGCTCAGGTCATGATCACATAGTCCCGGGATCAAGCCCTGCTTCTGGCTCCCTGCTCAGCAGGAAGCCTGCTTCTCCCTCTCCAATCCCCCTGATTGTATTCCCTCTCTAGCTGTGTGTCCTTTAAATAAATAAATAAAATCTTAAAAACAACAACAACAACAACAAAAATGACAACTTTGGCCTGTTTTTTAATCAGGTCATTTGTTTTGGTATTGAATTTTAGGACTTCTTTGTACATTTTGGATAATTTCCTATATCAGATTGTCTTTTACAAATATTTTCCACCAACTTGTGGCTTGTCTTCTAATTTTCTTGATACTATCTTTCTCAGAGCAGAGGTTTTTTAATTTTAGTGAAGTCCATCTTCTTGATTATTTCTTTCATGGTTCATGCCTGGTGTTGTATTTAAAATGGCACCACCTGGAAATTTTATAGTTTTGGATTTTACATTTAAATCTATGATCCACTTTGAGTTCATTTTTGTGAAGGGTGTAAGGTCTGTGCCCAGATTTGCTTTTTTATTTTGTGTGGACATCCAGTTCTAGCACCACTTGTTGAAGAGACTACCCTTGCTCCATTGTATTGCTTTTTGCTCTTTTGCCAATATCAGTTGACTCTATTTCTATGGGTCTGTTTCTGGGCTCTCCATTCTGTTCCACTGATCTATCTGTTCTCTCACCAGTACCACACTCTCCTGAGAGCTGTAGCTTTATAGTGAAGTCTTGAAGTCGGGTAGTGTCAGTCCTTCAACTTTGTTCTTCTCCTTCAATGTTGTGTTGCTTACTCTGTGTCTTTTGCCTCTCCATATGAACTTGAGAGTCTGTGTGTCCATATCCGTAAATAACTTGCTAGGATTATTACAGTGCCTGGCATCTACTGGCACGTAATAGTAAATACTTATGGAGTAAATGAATGAATTTATTTTCATTTTGCCAATTCTAGACACCAAATTCCTCTGATTCCAGTTTTCCTTTTCCTCCTAGTCACTACTCATTTCTATCCCCAGCCAATCACAGAGCTTAAATGCACATCTCATATAATGTCTCCTGTCAGCTGTTCTTTTTGAGCTAATACCCTGAACAAGGACATTCCTTTTGGCTGTATGGGAATTCAGGTTATATTTATGATTCTGCTGACAGCTTCCATTTTTGCACTGGTTGGGTCCTCTGTGGTCCTGTACCTCCTAGACCTATCAGAAGACAATAGAGAGGCTTAAAAATTCTGTGATGATGTGTGACTTGCACAAGGCCTTCTTTTCTCTTATTGCCAGATGTCCCGCCTCATCAAGATCTTGTCAAGACCTGGCCATTATGTCAATACAGCACTAGCAGGGCTTTGAACTTTGGCTTTGACCTTCACCATGCCTTGGTCTTGGCAAGTTCTAGAACTTCTCTGCACTTAAGCTTCCATATGTATAAAATAAGGATAATAGTATCTCTTTCACAGAGTTGCACAATTAAATGATATTGCCTATAAAATACCTAGAACCATGTCAAACTATGGTGGCTATATCTCAGCACGGGTGAGCATAAACACTGACAGTCAGACCAACACCTGTCAAGCCAGGGCCCCACAGCTTGGCAGTCATCACATTCTGGGGCCACCTTTGCCCAAAGGTGTCAATTACTCCACAGGCCAGTTATCTGAGCAATATCATGTAGATATATTTATGTATTTATACATTCTTGCTATCCAGATGAAGCTGCCTTTGGAACACCATAGGCAGCCTGGAGGAAGAGAAGATGTCTGAAATGGGCAACCTGAAACAGTGTTTCTCTGCTCTAGAGTAACAGTACTAGTAGTGGAGGTGATGGTAATAGCAACAGTAAAGTAATAATCACAATAGTAGCTGCCTTTTACCATCCTCCACATTTAGTTCTCATAACAGCCCTGATAACTGGTTATACTACCTTCACCCACAGTTAAAAAAAAACACACAGAGAAGTTTCCCAGGGTCTTCACAACTGCTGAGCAGGAGAATCAGGCTTGGAACCTAGGTGTTCACATATTCCTTTCTCCCTGGCCATCCACCCTGTCCCATCTCTTTATCTTGGCGGTCCGTGGGAGTGAGAGAGCTAACTTGGTATGTGTGGCTGTAAGGGTTTGAGCCCAGTGCATGGAATCAACGTGTCTTTCTTCCCTGAATCTTTCCCAGACAGGTCCTCTGAGGCAGACAGTGAACCCAGCAGAATTTAAAAACACGTTTGTGCATGGTGCACGACAGGCTAGCAGTAACTCTTTCCTAATCCTGATTTTACATCCTTTTGCTGGGCACTTCCTCATCCTCTTGGGAAAGTCCTAAATGTAGCTCTAAAACTTGAATGCAAACGGGTTTTGAGTAAAGACTCTTGTTTTCTCTTTCAGGTGCTCTTCATTTTTATGTCCCAGTAAGTGTTCCTTTCATAAACAGGTGTTATTCCCATGTGTCCATGCTGGAGGACTGTGAATAATAGGATTTTAGCTGTCTGCAAAGCTGATCAGAGCTAGAACTTCATTTCAGCACCTCTGACCATCATTCTTCGCTGATAGACTTGCTTCAGGACAAGAACTAGCTTGGGGCAGGTCATAGCAGAGCACAAAGATCATTCAAACTGGATCAGGACAAATATTTTTGGCCTTAAGTTTCACAATGTTCAGAGATTATCATGATATCTCCAGTGTCATTATTCTTGGCATGAGGAAGCATGAGGTCAAAGGGTGAAATTTTGGAGGGGAAGAGGTTTCACCGAACTGTCACTATCTTTAACATCCCCCCCAAGAGTGATCTAACATGTGCAAAGCCTTCACCTCAAATGCATTTTTATTGTTAGGTCGCACCGGTAATTCTCTGTTGCGTTACCTTTCCTGTTCAAAAAAATAAATTAAAACAATCTAAGAAGGCAGATAATGTTTAATGGAAAAGGGCAGCAATGGGCTAATGGTTGCCTAGCAACCACTAGACATTGTTTTGCTGCTTCACTCTAGAGAAGCCAAAATGGCGGCTATAATCCTTCTATAGCCCCCTGGACAGTGTATATGTGAGTGACAGTTCCCTCTGGGCCCAAATCATTTTCTTCTTTGTCTTGGGCAGCAGATCATTCCTTTTTTAGCTTCTAAATGGGGAACACTCACTGCCTAATTCTTGAATACACTAATGCCTACACTTTCATCTTCTCAGAAAATCTATGGCTGAACTTTATAGGTTCTTCCTTTGGGCGGTTCTACATAAGTGTTTTCATACATTCCCCATTTCCCCCCTTGAGTTCTCCTGTCAATCAATTACCAACCCTGGTTAAGTATTTTTCTGAGGTCAAGCAAGGCATTTGACATGCTTTAGTTTTAGAAAGTCTTCCCTTGCCTTATCCTCTTTTCTACTTCCAGAAGGGTCTTGACTGCTCAGTTCCCTAGGGCCATGAGAAACTTGGTAATTCTCTGGCCATTGGGTTTTCTCACAACTAGGGCATGGAGAGGGAAGAGAAATATGGTTATAGAAAGTATGTTTAGAATTTTCAGGGTTATAAGCATGAGCAGTAAGACTGAATTACTTATTTTTACAAATAACATTTCCATTAGCTTATCTCAAAAACCACAAGTCTATTGTAAGGAACCCAAAATACCTGAATTGCTTTAACGCTTTGCTACCCCTAAATCATAAATAGATTGGAAGTGGGTTTTGTGTAGCCTTGAAGAGAGACAGGAAAAGGTACTGTGTTGTAGATTTTCTGTGACAGCTTGCTGATTTTGATAGAGAGACAGGATGTGATTTTGTACCCACCTCAGTGGGCTGGGTCTCCTAGGGCAGGAGTGTTTAAGCAGGGTTCTCAAGAGGGCTGGGGACAACTGGAATCACGTCAAAATGCAGTGTGTATGTTTACACGTGTCTCCTTTCATAGGCAGGGTCTGTCTGCAGCCTCCAGGAGGTTAAAAGCCAGTGGCAGAGAAGATGAGGAAATGAGGCTTTGTCAAGATTTGTGTGTGTGTTCAGACAAATACAGTGATAATGCTTTAAAGCAGAAATGTTCTAAAAAAGAGACAAAAGAAAGAAAGAATCTGTTAACTAGTTAGTAGTTAGTAGGTACTTCTGAATATAATTCTCAACAAATATTTACCGAGCATCTACTCTGTACCTGTCAGTGTGAAAGGTCCTACAGATAGGGTCATGAAAAGGGGACAGTTCCTTAAATGACCATACGCTGAGGCCTAAGGGATTGAGTAATATTAGTTGAATACATACTGTATCCTAAGAGTTTTACAAACACTAATATAATTTTTCACCAACAGCCATATAAACTTCAAATTATTATATTATCGTACTTAAACCTCAAATTATGTATGAACTGAGAGCCTTTGACTCTACGTCCTGTTCCTTATCCACTTCACCTATGGGAACTCAGCTTTGGGGAATTCTCTGGACAGAATCCGGGGATATACTGAGTTGAGGTTTGGGTAGTTCCAGACAAAACAACTTTGACCTGCATTCTAGCACAGGACTGGGTCTTATTTCCCTAAAGATCCAGGGAGAAAACAGAAAATGCTCTGTTCTAGCCTCAAAATTAATGCAGTAAAACCAGCTAATGGTAACTGTTTACTGCATGTCAGGTCTTCTGGTAAATTCTCTGCATGCATGATCTTAATGTTCACAACTTTACAAAGTAAGCATTAACACCACTTTCTAAATAAGATACTGAGACTTCGGCAGTTCCCATAGCTAGAGACCAGAGCCTAGATTCAAACCCAAGCTTTACTGTCTTTCATGTCAGCTTTACATAAATATTTAACCTCTTTGGGTCACTGGGAAACTCTCTGAAGGCTGGAGCTACCAGTTACATTTCTGTTTCTTCCAGAAAATCGGCACACCATGGGGAGTAATAACAGTGATACCGACACACACAGAAACACTTACATGGTATCACGAAGAGCTGAGAACAAGCTGAGACACCCTTCTTTGAGTTAGGAAGTGAGCCTGCCATTTTCTTGGCGGAAAGACTTTATATTCAGAGACAAAGGGACAGTTTCTATCTCATGAGTAGAAAGCCACCGTCCTGGCATTATTCACGCCAATTCCTACAGTGTGATATGAAGAGGGCCAGATGCTACCTGCAAGCCACATGGCTCTCATTAAAGGACAGAAAGTCTGAGTTTAGAAAACTGAATCTTTTATAATGGGAGTTAGGCATGGCTGCCTGAGCTCCAGAGGGAGGCACTATCTCAATCTTCCGAAGATTCATATACAAACATCCTTGAAAAGATAGTTTGGAAACAAAGGGTAGTTACTGCTTGCTTGAAAGATGTGCAGAAACACAAGAGACCCCGTAGAACTGTCTCCCCACAAGGATATTATTTGCTGTGTGTCAGGATCTCAGCACCCCACAGCCCTATCAGGTGGGTACTATTATGATCTCCCAGTTTGCAGAAGGAGATTAAGTAACCTGCTTGAGGTTACGTGATTCATAGTGACAGAGCTGGAATTTGAATCTGGGTTTCTCCAGAGTCTGTGTGTAACCACTTCACTATTTGAACATTTGCAGCAACACCCCCCTGGACCCTCTCTTTTTCTCCATAGCTTCTCACCATTACAGAGCCCGGCGGTTCTCAAATGTGAGTCTGCATCAGTCGCCTGGAGGATTTGTTTGGGTCTGGCCTGGGACTTGAGTATGTGCAATTTCCTAAGTGCTCCTGGTCCAGCACCCCATGCTGGGGACCACCATGATGCCATATAATTAACTTATTATCTGTCTTCCCCACCAGAACAGAAAAGCCATAAGGTTCAGAATCCCCCCCCCCCCACCCCATACTGCCACATCCTCAGAGCTTATAGTAGTGCCTGGCACATCCCAGGCCCTCGATACACATTTATTGAAAGAATCAGGAAAGACAATGGGAGAAATATTTATGTCTTCCAAATTGTTATGTGCCCTTAACTTTGGAGAATGTTCTAGTGCCACCAACCCTGAGTGGTCCTTATTGCCAGGAGGCTAGAGGTAAAGGAACCAGGACACTGAATCCTGACGGAAGGCGGCTTGTTCCTGATGGAGCCCCCCAATTTACAGTTTCTGACCTCAAGAATTGCTGGAGCCACTTCTGGTAATTTGTGGATTTCATAAAAATGCCTTCCAAGGTGCAGAGAAACATCTGAGGACTTTAATTAAGCCCTCCACCATGGGGAACGGAACTTTTATGTACAGGGACTTTGGATTTTTTCTTTTTCATTTTTGAGCACTTTTGGCAAGGACGCAAGTACCAAGCAAGGATTCCAATTGAGTTCTTTGACACGGAACCTTTTTTTCCAGTTCTTATTTTTGTTTTTATTATTATTTTTTTTAATGAAAGTGGTTTGCTGAGTAGAGCCGGCCAGTTGGGGGATTTGACCATTTACATTAATGAATTAGACTCAGAATTTATACTACATGGTACAACTCCCTCCCTCCCTACGGTTTGTGATAAGACATGTGCAAGTTTCAATGGCTTGTTTTTCTTTCCCATTCTAGCTTTCCCCCTGGAGCAAAGAGGTGTTACTCCAGGACAATGATTCTTCAATGTTAGCATGCATTAACCACAGAGAGCTTATTAAAATGCAGAATTCCAGGGTCCACCCTCTGTAATTTACACATTTAACAAGTGATTCTTCTGCTTATAGGTAGTGCCTGGCTCCCACTTTGAGAATCACTGGAATGGGTGGGGAGAAAGAGGAAAGGCCCAGCCCGGGTCCAATCCTGATGCTTTATGCTACATGTATGGCTTTCGAGTTCTCTCTTAAAGGTCCCAGCAGCTCAGTTTCCTCATCTATAAAACAGGAGCGATGTGTGTTTGGCTTCCAAGAGCATCATATGGAAAGAGTAAATGAGAACACATTAGCTTCTCAACCTGATAGACATTTCTGTGATTTATGAGGAATTCAGGCGTTTCTTTAAGGCAGAAACACAGACAACACTGAATTCTGAGTTTTAAAAAATATTCAGTAGAACAGTTCCTTGGAAAAATAGTCCCAAGGTTTCTGTTCTCAATCAGTCATGAGTATTTAGTGAGAACATCAAGACAGGATTTTAAATGGTTTAACAGGAAGGACCAAGTATGTATGTATTTACCCATCTACCCATCTACCCATCCAGCCAACCATCCATCCATCCATCCATCCATCCATCCATCCTCTCATCCACATAAAATGTTGGCCTGAGATTCTGTGCCCAGCTAGCTACTGGGCACGAGAATCACCTGAGAGGTTTAAAACAAAAGTTCCAAACCACATAGTCATTCAGTAGGTCTGGGTCGGACTTGGAAACCTACATAATAGAGGAGTACCAAGGATGTGATTTCCGTGCCTTGGAGGAAGATGTCAAGGAAAACCTGGGAATATAAGAATTTGAGGTGAGCCGCAAATAAAGGATGGGTTCCATTCGATGGGGATGGGAGGAGTTCAGCACAAACACAGAGTGGAGAGCGCACACGGGCTCTTCCGGAAGCTCCCAGAGCAAGAGAGCTGTTAGTCTAGAAGGTTACCATTCCATCAGTATTATACGTTAGATTTGGATTTCTTGGGGTGCTGCAACTAAATATGTGGACTGTTAATAAATGGTTATGTGACAAAACAAAAACATGTTTTTAAACAAAAACTGATAAGCATCGTGATGAATATCAGCAGAGGTGTCCTGAGCTCTAGAGCCCTTCATGTGCTGATGACATGCCCTGGGACAACAGCATGTGATATTTCCTGTAACTGGCCCTAGAAATCTGTTTCCTCTTATGGGACAAGATTCCATGGAACTTATTTCAGAAGTTACTCTCTCTCTGTTTGTATCTGTATTTATGTATGTGTCTGTAGATACCTATTTATCTACATATATAAGCACATACCCTGTTGTAGTAGGTTTATTTTTTACTCCTTTTCCACTGTCTGAACAGCACCTGCTGTATGCACAGTTATAGGTTAATCATGAGTTTAATTCTTTAAACAGCTCACTAGTTTTCATACTATCTCAAAAAAGGTTTAATTTATTCTTGGAATCAATACTCCCAACACTTCGGATTTCAAATCCAGCAGGCGTCCATGTAGCACCATCGGTCACATCAATTCACATTTACTCAGGACATTAGGCGAGCTGTGGATTGTTTACATGCTCCAGGCTTCTGGTCCACCACCCCACGCTGCTCGGGGAGACCTGGGCCCAAGCCACAACTGGGACTGTCTGTGCACGTACCCGTATGAATTCACACTCCCAGTATCTCCCCTTTACTGAGTTGGTGTACCCATCCCCCACCCGCAGCTGCTATTTAGGCTGCTGGCAGGTCCCCCTTTCCAGAGGATTGCTCACCACAGAGGGAGGCCACCTTGCCCAGGGAAGCCATGACCCTCCGCCCCAAGGGCAGCGCACAGCCCCTGACTGACCCGGGTGAGGGCAGGAGAGGCAGACTCTTCTGCTTGCAAGGGTTTCGGGGGAGGGGTTTCACAGATCTAAGACTCTACTAGCTTTTTCCTTTCCACATCAGCTTCCCTCCCTCCCTTACAGGTTTTCCAGAAGCACACACCTTTAAAAATAACTTCCACGAGGCATATGAGACATCCCTTCTAAGAAACTGGAACAAAGTCACCGTCTGTTGTGATCATGCCTTGATCCTGGATTTGGCCTGGATCCCCAGGGCTATCTGATGCTGTGTCTAAGGGCTGTCCCCGCACGGTTATCTTGCCTGGCGGCTCAGCAACGTTCGCAGGTACCTCCACACACTGGGATTCCGGGTCTGCGTCACCAAAGACGACTTACTACAAAATGTCGGGCTTGGCATGACTAAATGGGACTCAGTTGCTAAATGACCCGCATGACCAGCTCTCCAACGCCTCCCTCATGCCGCAGGGGCCTCCAGAGGCGGCTGTCCGGCCCGCGCCCCTCCCGCCCCGTGCGGTCCCTGCGCCTTGCCGGGTCTGCTGCCCGAGCACCTCCGGAGTCCTGCTCTCGAGGCCCACCGCTCTGGTTCAGGCTCTCTTCACTTCTTCCCCGGGCTACTGAACAACCTAACCGGCCTCTCTGGTTTTGCCTTCCAACCCCCCATACCTCATACATGAGTTTGCGCATTTCTCACTTACTAGGTGTCAGGGTCCCCTTACTCCCTGCACTCACCCCAACCTTCCTGGCGTGTCTCACAAGCTGTACAAGTGGGTTCCGGGCACCCTTTCCAGTGTCATCACTCAGCTGACTGACCTCCAAAGGGCCATCCGCCCCGCTGCCGACCCTCTGCTGTGCTCCTGCTGTGCCACGCTGCTCCTGCCCGGGATCCTCGTGCTTCAACTGTGTCTTCGGGCTGAAGTCCCAGTTATCCTTTCTGACCTCTGACCTCGGATGCTGTGAAGCATCGCCTCTGCCGCAAAGCCTTGATCGACCTTCCATGGGTCGCAACTACATTCTCACTGGCGGCCTCGCTGAGCGTACAGCTCTACTTCAGCACTTAACACACCATCCTAGATCCTCGCGACCCCTACCATGCACATTGCCTGATAACTGAGGGGCAATTTTGATCAGCTCTGTCAGCACGTGCGAGTGAGAATGCCCACAGCAAGTCACAAACAGCAGTCGCCGCCACTCAACATCATGCCTCCGCAGAGCTTAGCTACGCCTCCAAGTCAAGGTCCTATGCGACTGAGGCAAGGTGCCAAGCACGGCTAGGGATTTGCTAAAATATATTTCCTTTTCTTCTTGGGGAACAGCCAACCTACACTTTACAGCCTCCGTTGCAGTTAGCTGTGGGGACCTAACGAAGTTCCAGCCAGAGCCAGTGCAGAGGCACAAGTAATGGGTTTCACTTCCAGGCCAGGCCCCAAACTTCCCGTGAGTGCCCTCCCATACTCTCGTCCCTTCCGGTTCCTGGTGATGGTGACACCAGCGTTACTAGGGAAAGAAGATGGGAGTTGCCATCGGCCTGGGTCTCTGTGTGACTATATGGAGCAGAGGCCATACTGACAGAGCTTCTTTTGTTCCGTGACCAAGAAGTACACTTCTACTGTGTTGAGCCATCCTATTTTGGCGGCCTATTTGTTGCAGTAGTTAACGTCACCCTCACATGGACCGACACTATGACACAGCGTTTCTAACAAAGAGGACAGTCTGTGTTAGTCTAAGTCAGTCTAAGAAAAACATAAAGCCTAAAATTACCAAGTATTGTGCAAAAAGAGCTGCATCCATTCCTGAATCCAACTCCGTCAATGACCCTCACCCCTGTAGCAAGTCCGGGAAATAAAGAGAAAATCAGGATCAAGCCCACTCACGGTGAGGTGTGTACGTGTGTGTCAGTCACTAAGCTAGTGAGAGGCTGTGGCTAGCTGGCCGGCTAGGAAACTCCATCCTGGAAGAAGTCCTAACCATCCACGTGACTCAATTTTTTAAAGTTACTTAATTTATTACATGTACATGGTTCCTTTGTATTTGGCAAAGAAAAAAGTCACTGATTTTCTAATATCCCACCTAAAAAAATCAAGTTGTCCGAACATGTGTTACCCCGATCTCCCAACCGACAGTGCTGACTCAACTGTGCAACCACAAGAGTTAGGTGCTCAGTAAATGCTTCTCAGATGTTATGTAGGGAGGAATTCACAGCAATCCAAGGCTGCATTGTTTCACTCCTCCTTGTGACATTCTTAATTACTTCTTCTAGTATCACCACATTACAAACGAGAACTTTTTATTCTGGGCAGTCATAATTATACACTATCCATCAAACAATAAAATGTTTATAACTGAGGCACATTCAGCCTGAAGATGAAGTGATATATTAACTTCTTGATCAAATGCCAGAACGTAGAGATGAATATGAAACAGACATCAATAATCACAGCTTGTACTGGAGCTGTTGGTTTCTAAACCTTTAAGTTCAATGAACAAGTAATAACTGGACAGACACACCCTTCAGAAATTAGAGGTGGGAAAAGATGACCTCATTCCATACCTATCACACAGCAGGCCCCCTGCAGCAATTCAGCAAGAGACATTCCATGGGCCCCAGAGGAGGTAATGGCCGAGGCTTCTAGAACAATGCCAGGGACTAGGCACAAATGGAAACCTGGCAGAGGAGCTCCCAGGAGCTAAGGCTTCTCTCTTTGGCACTAGCCTCTTCTCTCCTTCCATTCCCTTGAATTCTGTGCCCTCTAAAGAAACTTGTTCTGGACATAAAAGGCAGGTACCCAAATTCAATGTCTTAAAAATGCCATCACACAGGGCACCACCTGGGTGGCTCAGTTGGCTTGGCCTGGGTCATGGTCCCAGGGTCCTGGGAACTAGCCCTGCATCAGACTCCTTGCTCAGCAGGGCGGCTGCATCTCCCTCTCCCTCTGCTGCTCTCCCTGCTTGTTCTCTGTCAAATAAATAAATAAAATCTTTTTTTTAAAAAATGCCATCTCACTAGGAATCTTTTTATGCCTTTTCTACTTAGGTCTAAAATTTGTTACTAATACTAATAAAAAAGAGAAATATCCCTCAGTTACTTGATTTTACAAGCCCATGTAAAAATACAGAACACTGCGTGGCATTTAATGGAGTATCCCCCCAACCCAAAGCCTGTCCTTATGCTCCAGGGATCCAGATCACAAAAGCCGATGCTGCAGGAAGCTACTCTGACGGCAGCACTTTATTGAAGAAAGTCTAGCAAAGTGAACGCTTATTTCTAGAATACTCAAAGGGGAGAAGGAGGAGATCCTGTTGAAGAAGCAACACACTTCATTTTAACACTAGAGCACAATGGTTTGGAGGCTCCTTTCTCAGTCTCTCTGTGGCCATCTTGACTGGCTACATACTACCATGTTCTTGACTGGAGTCACAAATCGCTTTCCCACGAAGTCTTGGGGCTGACAACTCCAACACTGAGAGTGTGTAAGTGTGTGTGTGTCTCCTTCAAGGCGAGCAGTGTGGAAGGAGGATAAGATCACAGAGACTGAGAAAGGCCGTTCTGCTCATTTTATCCAAAGCTACAGAGAGCGTCCCAACCTCAAAACGGAAAATGGGTCTTATTGTCTCAGTATGCTATGGAGGTCATGAATAGATACACACGGATAAAATAATCTTTTGATGATTCATTGAAATTTACTCTTACATATATTCCACTTCCTAGCAGAAAGCCTCTCACTAATTTAAACCTGAAAACCTAGAAAGATCCTCTGATTACTTCGTAATAAAAATTAATTCCTTGAAATTCATTGCCCTGGGTTTCTAAATGCCTTAGACTTGCAAAGTACTTTTAGATCCATTACCATGTTAAAAGGCACTGATGCCACAAATACCAATCTACATTTGGCTTTGGAAAAAGATTTCCATGTACATATTTTGTCCAAATATTACCATTTGTTTCATGAAAGTCAGGACTAAGACTTTAGTAGAGTGTAAATTTTAAGCCAATGAATAAACAGTTGGCTTGAAAAAATATTAAATTGACATGCAAAGCATTTGTTGCTCTGCCAGATACTAAAAATAAAAGCAACTTCTGCCAACATGGAAAAACTTGAATTGTCTCAGTTGGTTCTGAATTTGACTACTGGGTTTCACACTAAGTTAATTTTCCAAAATGAGGTCTGACATAATATTACCTTGTTTCCCCAAAACCTTATCTCATAAAAAAACACATGCAATTGCATCTTATTTAAATATCGACCTCATACAATATTTTTTTTAATAGGGTAGCCGGACCGCAGCAGTATCTTTACCTAGCAAATAAAAATCTGGACATTTTGGAAGTTAACCTTCATAGTTTAAGAATTAAATTCAAACTTGGCTTAGAGTAAATAAGTGAGGTTACTAAAATACTGAAAAGAGAACATCTTCGACCAAAGGTAGCAGGGAAATCAGTAGATTTTAAAGGTGAAGTTCTAGGCTGTTACTCAAAGTTCAGATAACATTTTATTCCCATCCTTGGCCTGCCCCTCCCTTAGCTGTCTCTCTGAAAAAATAAATGGGCTTAAAATACAGAGTCTGAGATTTATGATCAGTTGCAGAAACCTGTTTAACTACTGATTTATAGTTTTGGCCAAGGTATTTAACTCTGTCATCAGAACTAATTATAGCAAACCTGAGATTATACATTCAAACTCTCCTTTTGGTGAAAGAAATAGAATGTTCTGCTGAAAATCAGAAACAACCCGAGGGCTCCCAACAAGAACACATGACCAACCTTACTTCTCAGAACCAGCACTATAAAGCTCAAAATTACTGTTCCTTAGTAAGTTGTTTTAGCCTGAAGGACTGAAACCGTAAATCACAGTTACGTTAATGCTACACCAATGGCCTGAAATGTACTAATCTCAGTGCACAGTAACTGACGTCTACATCCCTCGTCTACTTCAGGCATTCAAGCAGTAGTAAATGCACTCGCTGAAGCTTCAGGAACTGAAGTTATGACTGATCCAAAAAGAATCCTCATTTTGCTGTGAGCAGATGGAGAAGACAAATGACTACACTTTTTGGGCAACACGGGTGCTCTAAGAATAATGTTCCCATTTTATTGCTTTACTGAGCAAAATGTCTACTTCAAATTAAAGCTGGTAAAATAAATCCAGTCCTGACGACATACCAGCCGGGTTCATCGCAGACAACCAGTCCCTTCCTCTCCCTCAATTCCCTCCCTTGACCCCGCTTTCCTGCTATACCGCATTTTGGAGCTTTTCGCAACCCAGGCCCCCCAAAAATGAAAACCTAGGAGATGCGGCCCCCTCATCAAATGAGTCCGCAGCTACATTCAATCCCACCGGGATGCCTTCCACGGGCTTCAAACGCTCCCGTCTGCATTAGGGCCCGGAGGAGGGCAGGACAACCGCCAGCACCAGACAGGCTGAAGAAGGGCTTCTACAGCTGGACTTCTGCTCACGGGCTCCCAAATCAGCCCCTCAAGAGGCCTCGCTGGCAAGGCATCAGCTAGCAGAGAGGCGAAACATGCCTGCAGGGGTCACTAAGTGAAGGAAGTGGATAAGGGAAAGAAAAAACAGACAGAGCTTGCAGGGAACCGGCGGTGTGCAGGCCCTGGGCGTGCGAGTACCTACCCTGCCCGCCTGTGCCACGGTGATGTATTAATGCTTCAGCAAAACCACCGGACTGCACAATAGAGAGATACCCCACAATGGGATTTTTAGGGAAAAGGTTTCCATACTGGAAGTTTGTATTCCCTTATAAGGAGTCTGAAATGAAATGCTGTAGGTAAACAAAACAGGGGATATTGAATCATAAAATAAAAGATTTTCTCATATTTGGTCTGGATGCCTTTTTATGATGAATTCTATAAGTAGATACCTAATCTCCTAAAATCTTGCTTTTTCTATAATGGTTCTTCTCACCAAAATAGAAGCAAGATATGATATTAGTTCTCTTAAATAGCAGCTAGTTATTTCCTTATTCCAGAACATAGGAAGAACATTAAATATGCTACCATAAATTAGAATTTTGCTAATAATAAAACAATAATCAAACAATAATCACAACTTATTTTCTAATGTTCCCAAATTTATATCATCAACCCAGAGAAAGTTCATACCAGCCAGCAACCAAACCTCTGGGGCGCCTGGGTGGCTCAGTGGGTTAAAGCCTCTGCCTTCTGCTCAGGTCATGATCCCGGAGTCTTGGGATCGAGCCCTGCATCAGGCTCTCTGGAAGGAAGCAGGCTCCTTCCCCCCCACTCTCTCTGTCTGCCTCTCTGCCTGCTTGAGATCTCTGCCTGTCAAATAAATAAATAAAATGCTTAAAAAAAATAAAAAAATAAAATGCAGCTACCAAACCTCTGAGGAAGGCTGAGGAAGGGAGGTAAACTGAGCAAAGCAGCAGTAAGCAGTTCTCTACCTTTGCTGAGCACTTGCTGGGCACGAAGATGTCAAACCACTAAACATCCAGTCTTATTTGCCTACTTCTTATATGATTTCTCAAAGACCCTTTTAGTTAGGTCTATGAAACACACATCTAATGAAAACTACTTCCTGTGGCACCAATCCCCTTTATACTCATTAATCCATTCAATCTTTTAAGAAGTAATGGGATGGGCGCCTAGGTGGCTCAGTCAGTTTAACGTCAGACTCCTGATTTAGACTGAGGTCATGATCTCAGGGTCCTGGGATGGAGCCCCAGGTCAGGCTCCACACTCAGCATGGATCTGCTTGCAATCTCTCTCCCTCTCCCTCTGCTCTTCCCCCGGGTCATGCTCTTACTCTCTCTCAAATAAAGCCTCTTAAAAAAAAAAAAAAAAAGTAATGGGAAAGAGGAAAATCAATCAAACTGTTCTTAGAAGGTTCCAAGTTGTATCGCCTGGAGTTGTAACTGCCTAGTACAATTATACCCTCTTCTCTTCTAAGAACCATCTCATAATTTAAGAAATGGTAAGGCTGAAAGAGATATTCAGGAAGACATTTCCAGGCAAAGCTGAATCATTGTCCAAATACTACATTCTGACCTTTTAAAAATTATTAATATTTTATCTGAAGGTATATAAAAATTAGTCAGTTGCTTTCATTATTTGACTATGAAATATCAATTCTACTGCTTCCAATAAAGAACCAGTAATTACTTTTATAACATTAATATAATTAAAGTCATTTATAAAGACAGTATAAACTGAGACTTTCTTGCACTTATGACTAATCCATTATAAACAAACGTCAATCTTAAAAACACGATTCCAGAATAAGTGCAGTTACACTGGATATAGATAAGAAAGAAGAAGGAGCTCACTGGGTACGCTACACCAGATGAATGAAAAGTACAACTGATTTTATACTGGAGGGTTCAGTAAATAAATAAATCAACACACAAACAAAGTCCTATCCTTTTTCCTGCTACATATGCGGACATTTCTTGTACAAACAACAGAATGCTCCATCTCATTCACTTCAATCGAATCAACTCTTTAGAAAGACTTGAAAAGATTTAATAATCAAGTCCCAAATTTTATGCTTATTTTTCCAATTTCTACCAGTTTCCCGACATAGTTAACATAAGCAGGAAAATCTTTTCAGTAAATTGAGCAGTTGGAGACTCAAGCAAAAACCCAAGTCAAGACTCCAACGTCTTGAGGAATTGTGGCAAGCTACATATATCCCATGTTGCTCTTGGTTTCCCATCTCTTCTTTGCTTCAAACCTAAAATAAAGAACATAGAAATCTCAATTTATTTTTGAAATGCTTTCTTAAACATGCTTTCTAAGTGCCACAGTAAAATGAAACATTGCCACGACAAAGTAAGTATCAAAAAGGATAAAGAAATGCCTCCATATTTACAGTATGATAAATATGCAGCAAAGACACAAAGAATAAAATGAGTAACAATCACACACAAACTGGACTCATATGATGTATTCCAGGATTTCTGTAATTCCCATGAAGTTATTAGAATTACTACTAAGTCTTAAACAAACTTACCCCCATGCAAGTTTCTTCTTTTTTCGGGCAACCTGTGAATTTTCAGCATCCTTTTTGGCTTTTACAAAGTTGTGGCAGGCAACTGCCTTAGCAATTTTTACACCCAGCTATGAATTACAAAGGAGAAAACAAAAAAAGTGAAAAAAAAATTCCAGCTAATACAAGAATGACAGTCAGACAAATACTTGAGAACTTATGGGTATGAAAGCCGTAGCTACAAATTAGAAATTCTTATGCTCAGGTTCCCTTGAAGAAGCGAAGTCACCGAATGCACGGAGGAGGCCTGTATTCCCTTACCTCCCGCAGACCCTATACCCTGGTTAGACCAGTCTCCTGGATGGAAATCCTTCCCAAACCGAGGGCCCTCGAGGGTCCACAAGGATATGATGAAGATCTTCAAGCTATTCCAGCATTTCAGTAGGCCAAACAGGAATTTACCCCTGATAAGGCTGCGCAGACTGACAGAGACATCAAGTTTCCTTGCTCTGGGCTAGAATTATAGCAACTCAGTATGGTCACATCAGTTATCTCATGCTGATCAGAAGCTCTGATTGGCAGTCATAGATGTGATTAATAAAACATGGGAAAGCTAATTACTGCTTCATAAACGCACTTGGTATGATGGGCGACAGCTTTTAATTCACTGATAGAAAACAGAATATAGGGGGTGCTAAGAGGCGAGAAGGCCAGGCCTGAGGACCAGAGCACCTAAGTGTTCCCTTTGTGGGCCCCTCTGTTCCTTCTTGGCCTGACACCCATCTGCACCAGTCCTGTAAGGTCCCATTAAAACAAAGCCTCCGACCCACCCTAGCCCGCCCCCCACCCCACCCCTCTGCATTCTTCTCTAAATCAACCTGAAACAGTCTTCCTTTCTGTACTTCTCCAGCCCTTTAGCCTACATACAGTTTGCATACTCTACACAGCTCTCTGGCTGCTGAACTTGCTCAGCAAGTACCTCCGGGACAAGCGGGGTGATCTTGTTGTAGTGGCTCTGATTTTCCAAAATGCCTGCCTACATGGATAGCTCAAAAATAAAAATATCTGTTAAGCACCCAGGTTGAACAACAAAGGCTGAAAATCTCCCTTTTTGTCCCTGGACTCACTCAAATGCGTATGAGTGGACAACAGATGGGAAGACAAGAAAGAAACCACTGTCAGGCCCAGGTGGTAAAGCCCGAGCTTCAGGGACCTGCGGGCCAATAGTGAGGCATCGTGGGTGGGTTAAGAGCACGTGTATGAGAAGCCAATTTAGGAAAGTGAGGTTTGACACGCTTGACACTTCTTTTAGCTTATTCTGGAGAACAGTTTCCTTTAGGATGAAACGAACAAGTAGGAATCGAGCACTGCTTAGAGTTGATGAAGGACAGCACACATCGATTTCATTTTCTAGTCCAGGTAAGAATATACATGAAGAATGGAAGCAACCCGACAACCAAACCAGAGTGCTGAACTGGTCAACACCCACAGGAAAACCACTGACCAGAGAAGGATCCACTGCGACTTAGGAGAGCACCTGAGAAAGACTAACTTCGGAGTCCCCAAATTCACACCGATATGACCAGCACCGCCACCTTCATCGTCTTTTTTTCACAAGACAACATTCATTCAACAACTATCATGAGGGCCCAAAGGCACTGTTTGGCCAGGCATTGTTCTAGGCGTTAAAGGTACAGCACTGAACAAAAAAAGCTGATCTTCACACTGGGGGCCTAGGCAGAAGGGGCTGCCAGTGATGTGAACTGTTTGACTCTTTCAATACTGGTCTCCTTCCCCTGGTTGCCTTTTGTTTCCAATTCTTCATCATAGAAAAGTTCAGATAAGTCAACTAAGAAAAGGCTACAAATCAAAGGGCTTAAAAGCAGCACCACCTGAGGAGAAAATACAGCCGGAAAGACACGGTGGCTATTAATCACGAAGATGGATTCCACCAGAAAAACTCTCCATTTGTCCCTTCTAGTCAGCCACTGCATGGCTGGGCGCTCCTCCACCTTGTGACGCCAGCATCTCAATGCATGACTTTCCAGTTTGGTGCGGAAGAAGAGAAGGATGTGGAGGGTCTCACGTTGGTTCTTAAATGCTTTCGTCCAGAAGCGACACACATCCTTTCTGCCCACAGTCCTCTGCTCACAACTAGTCACATAGTTCCACCTAAAGTAAGGCGGCTGGGAACGTGGGGGCTGCGGGCTCCCAGGGGAGCAGCAGATGCACCCAATAAACTGTCCACTGTCCTAAAGCCCAGCTTGCTACCTGTGTGAAGATGCACGCCATGTCTCTCCACATCCCTGCAAAATATTTAGCAACTTCCCTGCCCCCACCCTCCAAAAGGTAAAATGTAGAACTCTGTGTTTTTCTATTTAGCTATATTCCTATGTATTATGTATCAAATGCAAATTTGATATATGATACAGTTTTGCCAAGTCTACCTCCCAACAAAAGTCCCATTTGGCAAGTTTATCTTATATTTAAATTGAGAATATACTTGGAGGATAAAGCAAAAATGGTCTGAACCATATCTGCCATGTACCATTAAGCATGTGAAAAAATTATTTTCTAAAACTGTTGTAAATTAACATGTAGCTTGTATTTTTGACTTACTGAAATTTCCCAACACGGGTTTTTTGGATTGGGAATCAATAAGCCGAAGAGTGATACCTCAATGTGTTTCATTTAAATGGGACTCATCATCTCAACATGGTCACACACCCTACGAAAGTAAAAGCTTTTAGTTTTCTGGCAACGTTTAGGCCAGACCAGCACAATCAGCATCACAGTAAGGATTTAGAGCATATATTTCTTAAGGCATATATAAATTTATTAAAAATAATTCATTAAAATGTATAAGACACATATTTACACGAGAGGGCTCCATCATTTCTGTGGACTAAGTAGATAATAATAAATGTCCAGGAATACAGGTAATACTTTCAAACAGACCTGTCTGTATAAAAGGTATATTTTCCAACTATATTTTGCCTTGGGTTAGGTTAAATGAAATGTTCTTCAACTGATAAACATTCAACAAGCCTCGTTTATGTATTTTACAGAAAGAATCTCTTAACTTGTAATGATGATGAAAAGTCCTATCAATTTTGTGTCCTTCACATGCTTAAAATGTGTTTCACTTATTCCTATGGAGAAAGAAAAAAGAACAGAAATATTTGGAAATATGAAAGGATAATAAGATCTTCTATGGAAGAGACAGTTGAGAAGAAACGCATTTTCCCAGGCAAGATGACTAACCCGAGTTCCCAAAGATAAAAGAATATCGTGCTATGTTTCAGTATTACAAATAATATAGGCCAACAAGAATCCCCCTTTCACTTCTGTAAAAAGAAAAATGCATCTTCGTGTCCAAAGTAAACATCACAAAAGCCTGGTCAATGGTTTTCATATTTAAAAAAAAAAAAATGTTTTGGGTCATCAGATAACTACAGCAACCCAGTGTGGAAAGAAAATGTTTTAAATGAATAAAAATATATACAGAATCTCTTGTATGTGTAGCCAAAGTATCAGCATTTTCCATATAGAACATCCAATATTTTGCTGCATTTTAATTAAGGTGTCTAAACATTATCACAAAGAACTGCAAATTGGTCAGAGCAAGCGGTAAGGAAAATTAAGCTCTAAAGGCTTTTTATCACCATATTTCAGGAACCAAGGGTGTAAAATGTTCTAATTTGGGATATATTAAAAGCCATAAAAGGTCTTTCAAAAAGATTAATGGTACTTTGCTTGGATTTAAGATAAGGGCTTTAGCTGGTTGGAAAAGCAGGGCCCTGGCTGGACCCTTGGGGCATTCATCTTTACAGCCACTTGGAAGATTTGTAAAAGCGTCTGCATAACCTCAAGCAAATGCACGGCGACATTTTTTTAATTCCTTTCAATTTTACAGGTTTAGCATGTGTAAATCATATTGGGTTGTAAAACAGACATAATGGAGCATCTTGTAACATAGTAGAGATTTTTAAAAGACAAACTTTCAAAATCAAGTTGGTTTTTCCGGCTAAACCTGTGCCATTCCAAAGTTTGCTGATAATCATTTGAGGCATCTGATTCAAACAGCTTCATCTAGCGTAACTGTAAACTTCTTATCCATTTCATAAAATATTTTACTCATCTCAAAATTACTAGCTCGTAACAGATTTATGAAGTTTTCTTCCCTTTTGAACACTTTCAAGGCACTTATTTAAAAATACCAATTATCATACTTTAACTTTTTATGGAATAATAGGTCTCTATGAAAAATATTTATGCTATTCTCTTTTGTTCTTTAATTAAATGAAAACAGATGTTTTCTGAAGTAAAGCGGAACCATTACTGGAGTACTTAAAGTGTTAAGGTCTTTAATTTTTATATCAGTTTGGTCGACAATTCCTGATTGTCTTTACTCAAGCTCAACATTAATGTCAAGCAAGTTACCTAGGAGACGAAAGAGATCAAAGAGACAAAAACCCCTCCAATGTCTGATTAATCAAGCCTGCAAACAGCTTATTTCTTTTAGCCTGCATGCAAGTATGAAAATGAGATTCTGGGAGCCGAACATTGTGCAGATTTGTTCATTCTTATCAGAACAAAGCCAGCGGCAGCTTATTTCATGGATCATTGGCACTGTCATCAGTGCTACACAGAACGGGTGACAGCTCCTCATTTTGAGGCTTGAACAAAATTAGCAAAAAGTCGGCACAAATTAGCCTCTCATCTTTTTGGTAATATGACATTATTCATTTACTTTTTATCCAATTTTTAATTTTTTCCTTGTCAGCTATCCCTTTCTAGTGTCTCTTGCATGGCATCATAAAATGCCTTCATAAAAACAAGCACAGAAATAGCCAAAGTTGAAATAACATGGAAAGTTCAAAAAGCAAATAAGAAAAAGCTCTTTCAGTGACTGATGATGCTTCTTGTTTTTTACAACTTTCAAAACTCTGCGCTAATATTGATAAATGGCTCAGAACACCACGCAGCTAAGGAGTTTTGGGAAATCAGTAGTAAATTTCAACAAACAATATGATGTGGCTAATGTGTTTCACTCAAACTACAATGTAATGTGGCGATGTGTTGTAGTAAATCCGGGGTGTCTGCACTGAGACTGGGTCCTCTCCGTGGTCACACCTGAGATGCCAAAGCTGTGATGTCTGCAAACAGGCCACGCGCTCTCCAGTCACCTTCTACATCAAGTCGTCTTCTGTTACAGAAACAAACTAATTTCACTGTCATCTTAAAATGTGCACGCACAGGTTTACACGTTTGTGTGCTACACCTATCTGTATGTGTTCAATTGTAGAAACACCTATTACTTATTTTTATACCCTCAACTGTCTAGGAGTTAAGCCAAGTAGTTTTTATACTTCCAAGATTAGCCATCAAATTCTATTTTTCAAACACATCACAAAGATCTTTATATTTAGCCATATCATATATACCGTGAGTGCGTGTGTACACATATACACACTCATATATGATTCATCTGCAATTTATAGAAACAGTATGTGTTTGGTCCATGAGGTGTAAAGAAGATATACTTTGCTTCCTCAACTCAACTTTGATTTCACAGTGAAATAGTTTATACAACACCTGTTTTAATGATGACTATTAAGGCTTCAAATTATATGTAGATTACAGTAATCCAAAGGAGAGCGAAAAGATGTTATACTGTTGAAATTAGTCCTGGATATAGACATTTATATTCAAGCAACTTATCCCATTCATAAGGGAAAAAAAGCATTAAAAAATTAACCATAAGCTGTTAGATGCTTTACACAGTCCCCATAAGAAAGACAGTTTTTTTTTTAAAGAACTGTAGTACTGTTTTCAGCAATTTCTTTATCTCCGTTCTTCTAAGTAAGAAAGCTTATTAACAAGCTTTGAACTTAAAATCACATTTACAATAATGTGCCATCAACAGTTTTATAAGCTAATTAGAAAAAGATTAATTAATGACTGGCTGCTAATAAAATGGCAATCATGAAGAAAGAAACCAAGGGTGCTAAGCTTCAACTACCACCAATTAAGAGCTAATTACAAACAAATTATATATGTGTTTTGCTGTGGGCTTTAATTTACTAAAATGGTTTTAATTAAAAGAGAAAACATGCTGATTAATTGAACTGCAGAAAAAATCTACAGTATAAACTGTGCTTTGTCTGTCTCTTTAATTAGACTTGTAACATCTGAAATCTTTTCTTAAGATTTGTTAAAGCACAGATAAACATAATTAAAAGAGAGCATAAGGAACACCATTCTAGGTGATCACCCAATCATACAGAAAAGGTTAAAAGAAGACATCCTCAATGCAAGGAGATCTAAGCAGGCACACCTAAAAACCTGAGAGGAAAACCTATCACTCGGCCCCATTTTTATTTTTTCTGTATTAATATGCTCCAACTTCAAGGCTATACACAATTTTTTATGGGAATGAATATGTCTTTAAACTCAATGTAAAGGAATTCAAACAGCTACACCTTCCCTTACCAGGATAGGCACAGCTTATTTCCCATACAGTCCGCTAACTGTTCATCTATATGAAATTACTGAAATTACTCCTAAGAACTAAGAAGAACAAGGCTTCAAAGAATTAAAATCACCATTTAAAAAGCCCCCCGGACTATGCTCAGAGTATGGAATGATAGACAGAAGAACACTTAAATTAAGAAACCACTGAGAAATGACCAAAGTTAATGAAAGTCAGTCAGTTCTAGATGATCCTTACCAGACACACAGCCCCCCACAGCAGAGAAGGCCCAGCCTCCCCAGGTGGCTGAGCACACCGCGTCCAGCAGAAGGCCGTTCCGAGAGGGTTTTTCTCTCCCCAGTGTCCTAGATGCCTTTCCGCTGCATATCAGGGAAACATACCACAAAGAAAATGGTTCTAAACTCTCCTAACTGGAAATAGGAAACAAACAAAAAGAAACCCAAAGAAAAAGTAAAGGACAGAAGGCAGGACAGACACAAAAAAATACTTGGCAGACATTTAGATGATTTTGTATGAAATAATGTATTCTTCACCTACACCTTCTGGTATTAGCAACAAAAATAATATCCTTCCTTGAAATGGATATTTTAGAGTCCCTCTCTCTCTATATATAATATTTAATGCATTATATTTTGTATACCCAATCTTTAGTGGTAAGAGATTACAATAATTAAGAAAACAGAGTATGTACCATCTTTCTTAGAGTCACACATTCCAATGATAAATTCTTACAATAGCTAACTGGAGTGTACATTCAGTTTTGTATCTGAATGAACTGTTTTACCTTTGGAAACACGGTTGTTAAGATATTTCTACCCAAAAAAAGTATTCACGAAAATGAAAAGAAAATAATTTTGCTCTCTGGATTATAGCCTAAAAGAGCTCAGAATGTCAAGATTTGCTTCACTGTAATATATTTTTCAATTCAGCTTTTTTTTTTTTTGTATGTAATGCAAACAATTAGAGCTTTGAAAATAGCACTGACAAAAAGTAACTTTAAACTTACCAAGTTTGACAGAATCTTTATTTCAACAATTTAAACAAATACATCAATTCTGAATGCTACGCATGATAATGTTCCAGGTACTCTGACAGGTAAATCTGCCAAAACCGCATTATCTGGGGAGAGTGGGGTGATTCAAATTCTTATTCCATTAAGACAGCACCACATGTACATCAACATAAAACTAAAACCCAAGATGAAAAGAGTAAACTGTAGCCAGAGTCCTCTCAGAGAAACTAAAGCCAAACAATGCAGCGCACTGGAAAAATTCTGAACGCGACAGCAATTGCAGGAGCATTCACGGCATCTCTGAGAAAGGACCCCTTCTTAGACGGGAACCTAAAATGCAGCAACGATCTCCTCCAATGTATATTTGCCCCTCTTCGATGAGAATGCCTTCAGATTTTTTTAGGAAATTGCTCTAGAAACAGAGCTCAGGCTATAAATTAATGATCTCCCCAAATCAGAGAGCATTCTGTTTATTTAACTAGAAAAGAACACGACTCAATTCAAACATTAGTGTTTTTCTTTTTTTAAAGGCCATTCCCATCTTTGTTATTTAAATATTAACAAACTACCCATATTTCAACATTATGAACTTTACCTATGTTTCGGTGCCAAACACTATCCTACTGGAGTCATTTACAGAAAAAGTAATTTTTAAGGACTTTTAGCTATACAAAGTTCAAACAAAATTCACAGACAACCTCTCTCATTCATTTCTACTCTGACACTGTACAGTTATAAATGAAATCAACCTGAGCAATCTATCTAGATAGCGGAGACGTGATCCACTCCATAGCAGAAACTCACTGCTGCCAAACCAAGGGGGTCTCATTTACCTACAGCAGGCTAATGCCAGAGAAAATTCTCTTTCCAAAATGTGACATTCAACCTAAGTGTTGCCTACTTAATTTAATCTAGGCTTTAGCACTTAATTTTAAAATATATGTCTCTACTCACTTCTATTAACTGGTATAATTTGAATTATAAAAAAGAAAATATGTCATGAAAGACCAGTACCAAAGGATGGAATTTTTAAGGATCACTATCAATGAATGCAATGTACTTCCAATCCAGGCCTTGGGTTAACAAGCCACAAATACGCTCAGATATTCTGTGCGCATGTAAAACTGATACATTTTTTTTAAAACAACTTTTTTTTTAAAACCAGAACAGTTTCATCATTTTGACACAAACCCAAGTATATTATTCCACTATCTCCCCTCCAAGACTGTTAATGACAAAGAAGTTTTAATCAACAGGAGGGCCAGTCCAAGGCAACTATGTTACTACATGACAAAAACCAAAGATGTCAGCAGAATCTACGCTTCAAACATACGAATTTGAGCTGTCCCCTCAAACCAGAAAATATGCATCCTTGATGTGATCGTTAATTTAAGGGAAGGTGATTCTGGAAAATACGTATTTGCTCTGCCACAATGCTAGCGCAGGGACAAACGGCACACGGTTGTTTTTATTTTTGTTTTTTGAGGAACAATTTTCAAGGCCCATTCGCAGGCACAGTCCTACTTTTGGCTTCCTTTTTTTCAATACTGATGCTGCCCTATTGGTTTCACAGGCTTAAAAATGTTAAACATCAAAAATTAGTTTCACTTATTACGGTTGGAAAAGGCTTTAAGAACTCTGGGATCTGTGCCTCTGAGCACGGGCTTTATCAGCAGGTCCCAGTCACTGCTTCTTGAAAAAAGAAAACGGAACTGATTAAAAACCAATATACCTGATTTCCAAAAGGACACCTACCATGCACTTATACAGTTAATTCATAAAGGGTTTCTGCCCCAAACTCACAATTACTTACTTCTCAAAATCCCATCTCTCATATCCACGGTGATTGGCACCAAAGGGATAAATAGAAAAAATTAAATCTCAAACTAAACTCTTTATTCAAGAATTCCATCTTGATTACTTTAGTTATTCTTCACGGGTGTTTAATGAACACAGCATCGGTGTCTTTCCAAAGTCTGTCTGAACAGCAAACACTTTCCAAATGTTTTGCCATTTACGTAAGGAAAAGAATAAAATACATTTTATTTTTTCTCCTAAACAGAATTCTTTAAGCCCACACTAAATAAGTTTAATTTATTTTACTAGAATCAGGCATTATATTTGTATGGAAGTTAAAAAAACAAAACACTTGAGAAAAAGGTTTACTATCCTTGCAAGTGATGAAAATATCCTTTATTTCTGAAGCAACCTCATTTATCACAAAGGTAATAGGAAATAACACTCTTAAAATAAAAAATACCTAGTCAGTGCTATGCAATTCTCATTTCTACAACAGCAGTATAACAAAACCAAACACAAAAAAAGAAACTAATATCCTGAAAGAAAACACGCATCTCTGAGGCTGGTAAGGAGCTACTTGTGTACATTCTGACACGCAGCTTCCAACGGCAGAGGAAGGAAAGCTCTCGCGTGATCCCTGACGAAGCAGCTGCTACTGAGCACAAGGCCAGGGTCCCAGTGCCTCATTTTAAAAAACTATATTCAGTTCTCAACTGTCCAGGTTTTGCTGCAAGATTTAATAAATACGTAAAAGATTACATAATTCAATATCTCATTTAAGACAAATTTTAGGTCTGCTTTGCCAGCTAAAGGTGAAAAGTACAATCCAATAATGTTTTAAAAATCTAGTTAGGCAACCACCACCACAGTAACTGTCCCAAACAGGAAAAGAATCAGCAGCTGATGCTAAAACTAGTAGGTAAAGTATAATGACAGAAGATTTACCTAGTCTCAAATTATCTCCCATCTCTTCAGGAGATACTTATTAACTACATATGGGAAAACAGTAACATTATAATGTGGAGAAACCTGGCCTTAATCAAAAGCTCAAAGTAACATCATCAATAAATGGGGCAAACAGAAATCATGTGCCTCCTGATATCTTGCATTGAGAAGAACACAGCATCATTTCTGTGATATTCCTGCCAAAAATGCATGAGGAAATAGCAGACAAACCAAAACTGAAAGGCATTCTACAAAATAGTTAGCTCTATTGCTCAAAAATGCTACCGTGCTGAGAAGTAAAGACAGACTGAAGAACTTCCCAGATTAAAGAAAAATAAAGAGACGTGACAACAAAATGAAATGTCCTAGACCTGGAAAAAGAAACTATCCTTTCCTCTATAAAGGAAATGAGTGAGACATTTGGCAAATCTAAATGAGGTATATAAGTTGGAATGAATGACAAAGAAAATATTAAATGTTAACATCTTGGGTACCTAGGGGAAGGTAAAAAGAAAATCTTTGCAACTTTCTGAAAGTCCAAAATTATTTCAATATAAAACTTTTTTTTAAAAAAGTCAAATGTAACTCTTAAAATTTCAGCATTACTAACTTTACCTAGAAAACACACAGGGCCTGCAGTAAAGTAAATTCTTCTCTCTGAATTCCCCTTGCCTCAGATGGGGGTGAGAACCAACAGAAAAAGACAAAAAGAACAGCCAGCCATGCATGGGTCATGTGGAGCCCACATTATAATGCTGCAGACTAGGCCTTGCTTTATTCCTTCTTGTTACTAAGCCAAGATCTGAGAAAACTTACAGACCTTGGGCCTCTGGCTGAGTCACAGTCAGCCTGTTATTTGGTAGAGATTACAAAATACACAACTCTCAGGTCTTCCAAAAGGAAGAATGGACAATGACACGGGGACATCAGTTTGTTGAGTCCTATGATCCAGGAGGGAGAGGTAAAGACGAAGAAGTCTACAGTGTCTCTGAAAACAATCAGGAGGCCAAACCCTAAGGCCTTGCTGGTTTTACTATGCTTCTATCCTTAGCTTTACTGGAACTACACAGTCATCCCAAGAGCAGCCACATGCTAATGGTACAGCATTTGCTGGAGAGCAGTCACAAATACCAACAGTTTTTAAAGAGATTCAAGAGACACCTGCTCAAACATGTGGCACAACATGGACCTAAGTGGTGCCTTTAAGGACCGGTTCTCCAGAAAGTTTTGCTTCTCACCCAAATAAGATGGATATCCAGAGAAAGCTGCCAACAGCTTCCACACCTGCCTATTTAGATGTGACCAAGACTAATGACTGGTGTTGCTGCCCTATGTGCCTTTCAGATTCTGAAAGCCGACCAATGCCTTCAGCCACTCCCTCATTCATACGTCCTACTGTGCCCACTCCTCCCCATCCCTGCAGCCATATCTACCCTTCCCACTGGACTCTCTTCCAAGCTCCAAAGCATGTCCCTCCCCCTCCTTCTCTGACATTTCAGGGTCAACTCCCCAAAATTTGAAGATGAGATCTAATGATACAATTTGCTATACTGTATATACTTGCAGGCTACCCAAGAAACATAACTACTACCTCTAACAACAGTTCTATGGAAAAATAATTTCCAGGTACCAAAATAGTACCAACAAACATTAAGTGCTCTACTGTTGAACAGAACTTTAAAGATGGTCTTTAACAAAAAGCTGATGTTTAGAGGTAAGTGCCAGGTATATACCAAGCTAAAGAAGCCACTATACTAACTGCCAAATGACACTTAAATCCTATGGGGGTTGTGGTACCACTCAACAAATTCATTTTATCAAAATGTAACAGGGGTGCATGGATGGCACAGTCATTAAGTGTCCGACTCAGTTAAGGCTCAGGTCATGATCTTAGGGTCTGCTTAAGATTCTTTCTCCCTCTTCCTCTGCCCCCTCCCCCACTCCGTGTTTGCACACCTGAACACATGTGCACTCTTTCTTGCAAAAATAAATAAATCTTTAAAAACATGTAATGCCTAAATCATTTTATTTGAAGACAGAGTGATAAAATGCTATTATATCCAATGAATGTTATAATCAATAAAATCAAAATATGGCTCCTTTAAAAAAGAAAGAGAGCAAATATCGAAGCACAAGAAATATCATAAGCTGGAAAGGGAAGAATGACTCTTCCAAGGAAAAAGTAAACATTAATTTTTTAAAATGTCACTTTTTGAAAGGTCCCCTAATGCCATTTAGGCTGCTTCTTGCCTAAGTCCTAAACTCAAGCTCCAAGCTTCATAATTTCCTGAAGATTAGCCATTTAATAAATAAGCACAAATACATAGACATGTTACAAACAGAAGTATTTACTGTGTCAACTGATCTTAAAGGTTTGTGGGAAAAAAGATGACTTCTGAATCCTGAAGCCCCACTTCTGAACTTCTTTATTTCCCTATATAAAAACATATAGCTTACAAGATACTTATGGCCAGCACCCAAAAATAGGAAACAAACCAACAAACAGCAATCAACAGTGGTTTTTGACACTAGCAGATGGAACAGCAAAACGGTTCTTCCACAGAAGAATTTACTAAAATAGTTAAGTTTGTCATTAGTCTCGGTTCAAAACAAATGCTCACCTGGAGGTGAGTAAGAAAGAACAGGGCATGTGGCCAGCCATTTGCACAGGTGACTGCTGGTGCTCTCCAGGTAATTAAACCCCAGGGAGTGTAGTTTAAGAGTAAGGTGAAGGGCGCCTGGGTGGCTCAGTGGGTTAAGCCTCTGCCTTTGGCTCAGGTCATGATCTCAGGGTCCTGGGATCGAGTCCCGCATCGGGCTCTCTGCTCAGCAGGGAGCCTGCTTCCTCCTCTCTCTCTCTCTGCCTGCCTGCCTACTTGTGATCTCTCTCTGTCAAATAAATAAATAAAATCTTTAAAAAAAAAAATGTAAAAAAAAAAGAGTAAGGTGAAGAACATAGGGATACACTAAAAAAGAAAGCTATGGTAGAACTCTTTCCCTAAAAAGGACAAAAAGAATCACAAAACACAGTAACAACAAACAACATATGCTGAGATGAGCTCTTTACTCAATGTGTGACTTTGCCTAGTGACATGCAGCAGCGAATGTAGAAATATCTCCCATGAAAGGTGCAAGTGAGAACCTTCTGGAAGGTTCTTTGTACTTGGAAAAAGAATATTCAATATATTTATTAGTTTTATATTCTAGACTATAAGTTTTAAAAAGCTGAAAATTATTTAGGATTGGGGAAAAGTTTAGAATGTGCAGCAAGAAGGCACTTGGGGAAGTGAGGGCGAGGAAACTTTGAGATATGACATTAGAACACACAGCTGCCTTCGGGGAGAGTTAAAGCAAATTAAAGATGCAAATAGAAAAAAAAAAAGCTAGTCTTTTAATCATAACTGGCAAAAACTCTCTGAACTAGGTAAAATCTAGGACTGAATATCAATCATGGATTATTTCCACCATAAGTTTTAGACCAGAATAATTTTAAAACATTAAAGACAAAAATAAAAACCCAGCACTTCAAAATAAATGGCAGCATGAGAGGAAAGAAAATGGACAGAAAGGAAAACCTAAAATCAAATATTTGAGGGGCACCTAAGTGACTCAGTTGGTTAAGCATCCAACTCTTGATCTCAACTCGGGTCTTATCTCAGAGTCATGAGGTTCAAGGCCCACACTGGGCTCCACACTGGGCGTGGAGTCTACTTAAAAAACAAACAAGCAAACAAAGCTAAGAAAATACCTGAATATGAAACTCATGGTCACAAAAAGAATGTACATTCATTTTAGAAAATTTGGAAATACTACAGTTGACTCACCTCCCGAGTAGCTAGCTGGTTGCTGAGTTCCTCAGCCTTCTCGATGTTCCACTCTTCCACAGCCTGGTCTATGCTCTTTTCAAGGCCCGACTAGAAAGTAAAGAAATATAAAGCTTAAAAGCAGGAGACTAGAAAGTAAAGAAATATAAAGCTTAAAAGCAGGAAAAAAGGCAAGTATTTGCTGGCAAAGACTATGTCACAGGGCTACACTGAACACGTTACATACTTAGATCATTTAATGTTCATGATGACCCCTGTGGTAGTTGGTACAACTTCCATTTACTGATGAGAAGGCCACGCAGAGATACCTAATGGCTTATTCAAGGCCAGATAACTTCCTGAACTGAGAAAAAGGAGATGCCAATACAGACTTTTGTGACTTCAAGGACTACGCTTTCCCTTGATAACAATATAATGTTAATGATAACAACAGTTAAAATGATATCACGCTTATTATGTAGTAGACCCCGACTTATAACTGTAAGAAAGCTCATTTATCTTTCAAACAACTTCACAAAATACTGTTACCCTGTTTTTGAACATGAGAAAACAGAGGCCTCAGACTCACTAACGTGGCCAAGGTCAGAATCTGGAAGCGGTAAGGCCACTGCATGAATATGGGTCTGCCCAGAGCCTGTGCTCTCGACCACCATTTTCCTCTGCCTCTTCTCTCTACTGCCCCTTCGGGTAGTTTGAGGCCTTCCTTCAACAGCCCCTCTAGTCTTTGGCGGTGGGTATTAAGTTAGATATTAAATAGGAGAATAATGCTACATAAGAGAACAAGTTTTATTTTCTTATGGAAATGTTTTTATTTACTAGGTGAAGATGCTTTGGGAAATCATAATTAATATTTTCATGTGATTACCAAACATACCAGGTAGGATTCATCATACATTTATGGAAAGAAGCTTAGACTTAAATAACTGAGGTTAGCCTGTGGAAATAGTTACCATATAAAATAAAAAAATATTTAAAATAGTCTAATGTATGGTTCCCACAAGAAAATTCTGCCCGAACAATGGCTTAGCCAGTGTGTCCTCCATGTTTTTAGTTCCCAATTTCTCTCTCATCTAGTAAATGGGACGCCAGGAATGCCTCTGCCTGTCAGTGTACTGCTTGGTTACACCCATCAACTAAGTGACATTTTGTTCCTGTGCAGCCTCTGTGGAAACAAGACTTAAAAATGCCAATTTACACACACACACACACACACACACACACACACACACACGGAATACTAGTCAGCCATTAAAAAGAATGAAATTCTGCCATTTGCAATGATGTGGATGGAGCCACAGTGTATTATGCTGAGGGAAATAAATCAGAGAAAGACAAATACCATAAGATTTCATTCATATGTGGAATTTAAGAAACAAAACACACGAGGAGCACCTGGGTGGTACAGTCAGTTGAGCATCCAACTCTGGATTTCCACTCAGGTCATGATCTTGGGGGTCTTAAGATCAAGCCCCACATCAGTCTCCTCGCTGGGCACGGAATTTGCTTAGGATTCTCTCCCACCACCCCCTGCTCACTCACACCCTCCCCCTCCCCAAGTAAATAAATCTTTAAAAAACAAACCAGATGAACATATGGGGCAGGGGGTGGGGAGAAAGAGGGAAACAAACCATAAAAGACTCTTAATGGTAGAGAACCAACTGAGGGTTGATGGAGGGGAGGTAGGTGGGGGAGGGGCTATATGGGGGATGGGTCTTAAGGAGGGCACTTGTTCTGATGAGCACTGGGTGTTATACGTAAGTGATGGATCACTAAATTCTACTCCGGAAATCAATATTACACTCTATGTTAACTAATTAGAATTTAAATGAAAATTTGAAAAGAAAAAAAAAAAATGCCCACACATAATCTGCTTAAAAAGATGATAGAACACAGACCTGTAAGGTTATCACTAGTTGAATGAAGATCATCCCTTCTCACAATCCCTCATCCTACCTAAGGTCTTGATAGGATGACAAACTTGCTCCCAGCTGTAGCTTAAGACCATCACTCAGCAGGCCTCAGTCTCTGATCCTAGGCCAGGTGGCTCTCCTGTCCTTTTCCCATTCTGGCCCTATGATCACCAGTGTCCAGAAATTCCTTTTTAGGGGCACCCGGGTGGCTCAGCCAGTTAAGCATCGGCCTTCTGGTCAGGTCATGATCCCAGGGTCCTGGGATCGAGCCCCAGGTTAGGCTCCCCACTAAGCAGGGAGTCTGCTTCTCCCTCTCCCACGGCCCTATCCCCAGTTTGTGCTTTCTCTCCTGCTCACTCTCTCTCAAATAAATAAAATCTTTAAAAAAAAAAACAAAACAGAAATTCTTTTTTGTATTTCTGAAGAACTCTTATCACCATCCAAAAAACATCCTGGACTCACTTTTCCAACATCCTTCATCCTCAGGGACCTCTAACTAATACCCCACCCCACAGTCCATACTCCAGACCAGTGACAGGTCTGTGTACCTCTTCAGGTCTGTGAATGGTGCCAGTCTATGAACTGAGCTTGTGCCAGAATGCAAATCAACTACATGACTATACTCAGCTTTGATTTTTTTTTTTTTTTTTTTTAAAGGGAGAAGGACAACAAGACTTTCTCAGATCAGGAAGTAGTACACTGAGCTATATTCAGATACAAGCTCTGTATCTCTTGGAGGACCAATTCTTTGAAAAGGCTTGCTCTGGGCCAGGCAAGAGACATCACCTGAAAGCTCTAATTCCAAAGCTTTACAATCTGGAATTCTCTCTGAACTCAAGATTCTGTCCTTTGACTTATCCCAAGTTTCATAGCCAGAGAACCTGCATTGTCTTCATTTGTAACCCTGCCCCGGGACCACTGTATTCATTCTGAGTCCTTCAGTCCCTCCGTGGATTCTCCTAACCTTCTTCTCTGGCTTGCCGCCCATGATTAATCTTTTCTAACTCTAAGCCAGGAGTTCTCCAAGTTGAAGTCTGGACCAGCAGCATCAGCACTACTGGGAACCTGTCAGAAATACAAATGCTCTGAATCAGAAACTGGGGTTGGGGCCCAGCAACTCACTGACGCTAACCAGGCCAAAGTTTGAGAACCACTGACCTAAGCAATACCTTCAACTTCCTTCCACATGTTACCTTGTTTTGGCTACTCCCAACCACTTGTTTCTACTACTTTAACATCTTCCTCTTCCTTCTTCTCAGTAATGTATGCAGTCCTAGGGCTTCAATTACTTCTTATAAGCTGCTTTACAGATCGCTGACTAATTCAAAATATCTCAGCTATTCCAAGATCTATATCGCCAGCTAATTGCTAGTTATCTTCATATTGAAGCCTTATGAAGACAGGGTCTCTAACTTCTTGTTATGCCTAAAACAAGCTCATCACTTACTGCCCTGCTTCCCCTTCAGAGCTGACAACCCACTTAGTCACCCCAGACAGAATCCTTAGTGGTCTTCAATGACTCCAATCCTTTGCTCCTATTTTAACTCTTTTTCGTAGAGTGTCTCATGTTTCCTTTCTGGGCTTCTTCAAGGTCTCATCATCTCCTGTTGGGAAGATGATAGTCTTCTCCAAATTAGTTTTCTGTCTTTCTAAAGTAGAGATACCATGTCACTAGCCAGTTTGAAAACAAGATCACTTCTTTATTCCTTTTGAATTGCACCAAAATGCCTTCACAATAGGTTCCCATAATGCTTTCTCAGTCCCACCTTGGGTAATGCTCTACTTGCCAATCTCTGGTCACATCTACCATTCTCTTACTGTCCCCTATGCATCTGATTTGTTTCTACTGGGAAAATCTTAACCATCCTTGTACGTCCCATGTCAAATGTTACCTTCCTACCTCTGTAGGTTCACTCACCAGTACACACCCACAGACCCTGCTTTATTCTGCCCCATGCCCAGTACCTAAGTGCCATGAGCACTGCTCTCCCCATGCTGTGCTGTCACTGTACTCCATGACTCTCGTTAGCACCCATGGGTCTCTCTCCCCTCCCAGGTTCTAGGCTCACCAGGCACAGACCTGTTTAAGCACCTAACCTGACTGAGAGGCACTCAGTCAGCTTCTGTTACTGAGTTAACGGTCACAGTGCAATAATCCATGGCTGCATTAATACTGAAAGGATCCCACCCAAATGAGGACCATTCGTGACCTAGCCACTGCTTTGACAAGTTCCCAGGAGAATTCTACAACAGTAATATTGGGGTAATAGTACCCCTATGACTAAACAAGAGCCACATTTTCTTATACTTCTTGATGTATAAATCTTTCCCACTACTGGCAAATGCATTTCTTTGAGGGCATGGAGAATATCTTCTTCGTCTTGGACTCCCAGAGTCGTAGCACAGTCCCTGTCTCTAGAATTTTATTATTTGTTTTTACAATAGAAATAAAATATCTTATTTAAGAAATGAGAATAAATGGCTCTCCTTCCTGCACAGAATATTAGTTATCTCCTCAAATATATATGAAAATAAAATACTAACAGCAAACTTCAATTTTCCCTGCACCACAAATTCTGGACGAGCCAGTTAAATCAACCCAGACTTCATCTATCCCAGCCTCTCATTTCAGCAACCTGGTCCCTAATGTCATCCATTCTTGGGCCTGTCCAGCTGATTCCACATAATAGCTTTGTATGTTTCCCTCCAATTATGTAGCTTTCCTAAGATTAGTTAGACCTGGGTGCTATACTCCTTTAGTCTAGGACCTAGAGTAATCAGATGAGTGAGTAAAAAGGAACCCACTCTATTATTACCACCAATACCCTGAATAAACCAGGGGTCTGCTTATCAAGTCATTTTGCTGCATCAACTTGCTAAGTTCCCTTTGGTTATCAAGGAGCCACTGCTTATAGTTAATGTCACAAAGGGAGAAACCAAAAATACTCCCCTCTTCTAGAAACTTATATGAACTGCTGAGTTTATAAGTATAAATTTTCACTTAAAAAGAAGTCAGCTAAAATTACACATCTATCTCTCCACCATCAACCAATTCCCATTCCCCCAGCCATTCAGAGCACTGGCACAACATAGCAGAAAGAGCACTGGAACAGAGCGGTGGTCGGGAGTAGTGGTCATGGCTCCCGGCAAATGAGATTTCCTCGAAGGAAGAGCAAAGCCTCGGTTTCCTTCAAGAAAAATAACATAACAGGCATGATAACCAAAATTCTCTCCTAGAAATAAAATTGCACTTACATGTTCAATTTTGTTTTCAGCTCTTTTAAAAGTTTTTTTTTTAATTCAACAAAATTTCAATAGGTAAAACTTCATTTTTCTCTCCCCTTTCCCCTTTTTCTTTCTTTCTTTTTTTGGACAATATATTTAAGTAAATATAATACTTCCTTTTGGCTCTGAAAAATTTCTGGTTCCATCTAAAAAGATACTAACATTGTAAATACACTCAAAATACCAGCATTAGTAAAAAAAATATCTTAAGGTAAAACATTTCCATCATCTTAATACCATAATAACAGTTTACAAAGAATATGGCTGGTAAGGTCAGACCCAGGGGTTCAAATTCCAGCTCCTCTACTTAATGGCTAAGAAACTCAGTGATTCCTAGACCTCTACAGCTTATAGTTACCTCACTTGTGAAAAGAGAGTAATACCGAATCCTCTGCAAGTTTACAGTAAGGGTCAAAGGAAATAGATGTAAAATGCTGAGCGAAACTTTAGAATATAGCATCATTCGATAAATAAGCTGTTCATATTATTTTATCTAAATATCAGGATACCATTAAAACCAACAGGCGGTCTAGCTCCATACAGCTACAGATCTCCTCATAACTCATCAAGGCCTCAGCCCCAAGCGTAAGACCCAAGAATTCAACTCTGAGTCAGAAAGTAGTCTCATGAAGTAAATTAAGTGGTACCCAAGAGTACCTTTACTGGAATTATCTCTGATGTCTCTCATAGCACAGAAGTGGGACTGATGATACTCTGCGGGTCCTCGGTATGCTTCTCGGGTGCCTCTTGTCAACAATCAGAACTTAGCTTAAGACACATGCACTTCAATACAGGCAAACAAATTTAGAGACGGCATTTCGGCCACAGGTGGAAAAACATCCTAGGCCAGTATCTAACAGGTTCCCACATAATAACCATAAATAACCATAAATAACCTAAATAAAAGAGGCCATAAATAACCTCTAATTAACAGTTTTGTTGCAGATCTCAAGAAGACAAATATCAAAGAAATGTATGGGTACGAGGTTTATTTAACATGAAGGGCCAACCACCCATATGTGCACATGCAGAATCTGTTTGAACATACGATTAGAGCACCTCCGGGCAAACTGTAGGATATATTTCTAGAGAAATGTTGCTACTAAATATTTGGATAATATATTCAATGTTTAAAGCTTAATACAAATGAACTATCCACTGAAGTTTGCTGTGTCTAATTAAAACTAATATCTGAGGGAGAAAAAAATTAGGCAATCTCTCCATAAAGAAGGAAAATAACGAAGAATTAGTGGTGTTACCTTTATGTATAAATCATACCTACTTAAATTATCTGAATCACCACCTGGGGATCAAAAGATAATGCTTTGGGAGCGGGGGCGGCGGGGGCGGCGGTGGTGGCAGGGGCGGCAGGGGCGGCAGGGGCGGCGGGATTTAAAAAAAAAAAAAAAAAAAAGATAATGCTTTGGGGGCACCTGGGTGGCTCAGTGGGTTAAGCCTCTGCCTTCAGCTCAGGTCATGAACTCAGGGTCCTGGGATCGAGCCCCACATAGGGCTCTCTGCTCAGCGGGGAGCCTGCTTCCCTCTCTCTCTCTACCTGCCTCTGCCTACTTGTGATCTCTCTGTCAAATAAATAAATAAAATATTAAAAAAAAAAAAGATAATGCTTTGTAGTTGTGTAACTGACACCAGGGGAATGGTCATGGAATCACTCCAACCCTCCCCTTCACACCACCACTTCTGCCTCCTCCAGACCACTACCCTACATCCCTCCCCCACCAACCCCTACACGGGCAGTCAGTCTTTTATCTCATCTGTGTTTTGGAGTTTCAAGTAAAATTTTGGTTAGAAAAAGCATCCTACTAAAAAAAAAAAATTTGAAAAAAGCTACACTATACAATTCAAGTTTCTTCTCATAAACAACTAAAAAAATTATCAAAGACCTTGTGCAACCACTCTTAAAATTATTAAAATTTAAGTCTGGTTTTTTTCATGCCAAAAAGTATACATTAAGTATATATAAAACTACTTCAATAGTAACTGCTGACGAATCAAACTGATTCAACTAAAGAATACTTGAGATACTTTTGATGAAATTAATTAGTTAAATTTGTTCTAAAGATATTCCTACATAGATTCATAATAATTATTATTATTACAGAATTATTATTAAGTCCCAGTACTATAGAAACAGTATTAAAGCTGTAATTAATACAAAGAACACTTTAGAACAGCTTTGCATATTAAGAAATTACATTTTTAAAAAACAAACAATCTTCTCTGTATTGTGAGGAAAGCAGGTGACAGCACAGTTGTAAATACACATCCTTGGTTGAGCAAGTTTTAGCTTGGCAGGGTTCCAAAGAAAGGAAGAAAGGAAGCAAGCAAAGCAAGCAAGAAAGAAAACATGGTGGGGGGAGGACTGCACTACAGACACAAGATTAAGAAGTTTTGTTTTTCCATTCTTGGGGACTGAGTGAGATACAGAATAAAAGGGCTCTGTCAGATATGGTAAGAGACGAGCCTCTGCTCCTGAGAAATAAAATAATGGGCTAGAAATCCATGTGAGCTTTGTCCAAACTGCATCACAGATTTTCATGATCCTCTCTGTACTTCTTCAGCAACAGCTATTATCGGCTAGACTTACATTTATTCTTAGCTTTTATCTTGGTGCCTCCAATGTGGACATTCCTTAATGTCTATTTACTCTGTTGGATTCACAGTGATTTTAGCATGACAGCAAAAGGGGTGCAAGTAAAACAGGGAGACAGTGATCCCAATCCGAAGGAGGGGCACAAACCTGCGGGCGCACACTCATGCTGAACTATCAAGAGAAGAGGACATCATTTGGCCCATTAAATCCTTCTCTTCCTTTCATGCTTGCATTTTTTAATAGAACAGTATGTGCTGGCAAAATCTTGGGCAGAGGCAAGCCTGGCCAATGCCAGTTTCCTTGTTTAGAAAAATGCCGTGACTTTCTTAGCTGTCATTCATACAGAGGAATGTCTACTGTTCAGAAAATCCAACTCAGGGTGGCTCAGTCATTAAGAAAATCCAAACTCATCAAATAGATTAATGAGTGATCACAAAAGGATTTAGGGGGGGCTTCCTTAAAACAGAAATCTTGTTTTTTAAAATGATGTTTGACTTAAATTTCTTTTCCTAGAGTCCATCTAACATATAATGTGAAACAGAACATTAGTTCATAAAACCAAGTTGCTTAAAAGAATTCACCCAAGTCATTCTAGCCTTTATTAAGATAACTCTATGCAAATCTCAAATTCTAGACAATGAGTAAGAGTTAGCCATACCTAGCCAGGATCAAGAAGGGACAATTTCCTATATGTAGGATAACAATAAAATTCTAATTTGGAGAAATTGTAAAAAAATCATTAATTTTTTACTTTTTGGAATGGTTTACAGCTTCACTAAGGAATAGTTTAGACATTCTGAAGTCAAGAGTTCTGAGAAAATATAACAAATACTATAAATAAGGGAAGATCAAAAACCACCTAATTCATGAGTAAAACTTAAAAATACTTTCCTATTAGAACCAATATTTAGCATTCCTTCCTTCAAAACAACAACGGAGTCAGCAGTGGGGACTGTACAGCAGGACGGCTGGAGACCAGCCCACTCCCATCAGCCGTGGCCCTCCTCCGCAGTCCAGAGTATCCTTCTCGCAAGATCCCTCCTCCCCACCCACCAGACTCACAGGGGTCAAGAGCAGAGTAACTGCATTTTGAAGCACTGACCAGTTCTTCTGCAGTGAAGCTAGAGAACGGAGCATGAGGTCATAAAGCCCGGGTTTTACTGTCACCTCTACCAGCGATCTCTCTTTGTAAGAATGTAAGCGTTTTTGCACCTGCTTGAACATTTGTAAAACAGACATTGCTCAGTCAGTTAAGGGTTTGTCTTGATTTCCAACTCAGGTCATGATCTCAGGGTCCTGGGATCGAACCCCACATCGGGCTCCCGACTCAGGGGGAGTCTGCCTGAGATTCTCTCCCTCTACCCCTCCCCTCACACGCATGCATGCACTCTCTCTCTTTCTCTCTAATGAATAAAGAAATCTGAAAAAAAAAAAAAAAAAGAAAGAAAGAAAGAAAAGGAAGTGGTGTTGGTTCCAATTCCCCAGGGTTCTGGGGACTAAATGACAAAAATTCTTAGCAAAACTGGAATCAAAAGGTTCACATGCAAAATTCTACTGTCAGTTCCTTCATGCACACACCCTCAATGATGCAGTACCACCCAATGATGGGTTTAATCTCTGAGGTTTGTTTCACAAGAAATATTGATCAGAATGGTCTCTATGTACCCACAGTAGTCTACAAGTCTACAGAAATGATCCATGAAGAAGGAATCTGTCTACACAGGCAGGATACAATATACTTGGGCTTCAATAAGGCAGGCCCCTGAACCTCTAGCCCTATCATTCAGTGCTCAATTTTCATGCTCCTGGAGTCCACACTCCCTGATGTGAATATATAAATCACTCATGCATTCAAGACTCTACTAAGTGTTCACATCATCGATAGACTGATGACATCCAAATGTGGATCTCCAGCTCAGATTCTCCGGAGTTCCTGCCTCATTTTTACCAACCATCTCTCTACTCCTACCCACTGATATCGCTCATGCCCCAGTGAACTTTGGACAGGCCCTATCCACCCCTCTCCCCACCCAGCCTTCCCATTTTGTACCTAGCGTCACTATTCACAACGCTGCTGAAGGTAAAAACTGGAAAGGGTCTCTTCCTCTCCTTACGCCCCGCTTCCTCTCCACCACTTCACAAAGCATCAGAGGTAAATACTGTCCATGCTCCTCCTAGAGGAGACCCCAAATCCACCCACTTTTCTCCATCTTCAGGAGCACCATTCCTGCTCAAGCCACCATCCTCTTATGCCTAGAAGAGTCTCTTCTTGTCTACTTTTGCTGCCTCTGTTTTTTGGCCCTTTCTCTACACAAGAGCGATCTTACAAACATAACTTCGATCATATCACTCCCTTAACTTAAAACCTCAGCTACTTAAAACCTCAGACTCTCAACTCCATTGTAACTAAAACCCAGTTCCTTAGTCTGCCCCTTCAGGGCCTTCACAGTTTGGTCCCTGGCTGCCTGCCTCTCCAAACCCATGCTGGGCCACTCTCCTCACTGACCCCATACAGCCAAGTTGATATTCTTACAGTTACTCCAATGTTCCATGATGACTCCTTTTCCCCAGGACCTTTAATTATCCAGGTTAGTACCTCTACACGAGCGTACAGGAGGAGGCATCTGTATATAGATGCTTCCTTCCCATCCTTCAGGTCTCACTGAAGTGGCATCTTCCAAGAAAGGTCCTCCCTGACCACCTACACTAAAGTGGAATCTCCATTTTCATGTCTTCGCAACATCCTGTTTAAATCCTTAACACCATTTTTTTTCAATGATTTTTAACTATATATTTACTTTATTACCTAATATCTTGTTTTGTGTACAGTAGGCATTTTAACTTTTTCACTGAATGAATTAATGAGGAAAACACCTTAGGCAAGGCTAACCACAACCATTTTCTACTGGCTAATATAAGATGCGATAAAAAAAGATCTTACCTTGTCAACTTTTTTCTTTTTAACAGGGGGGTCAAACCTATCATTGATTCCAAAATACTGAGTAAGCTCCTTCCACTGGGTTTCACTTGAGGTCTGTTCACTGCAAGACAGACAATAACTTATTTTTAGTGCTTTTAATTGGTTACTACAATTATAAATCATAAAAACTAGTTCTTATGTTTAAGAGGTAAGAAGTTCAACTATTGGTACAAGTTTTACAATATTATCTAGAATAGATAATAACAGAGTAAGTAGATATTTTACCTATTCATTCATAGAACCTACCTATGAGTCTCTTCCTCATTCTTCAATTTACCTGAAAAGAATTCACAAAGTGTCAATACCTAAATATTCATTTATTTCAAAATTAATGTTTATTAAAAACTGTTGAGCTCAATCATTCACAATTTAACATTAGCAATACTTAAAATTAAATGAAAACAAAACACCTTTCCTGGAGCGTTTCCTTTTCTTCCTTCTGAATCCTGAAGTTGAGGTTTTCTGTTCAGCATGTTTTTTATGCAATTCTTGAAATTTCTATATAAAAGTTAAAAAAAAGAGAAAAAGTAGTAAATATATTTTGAAGCAAAGCATATATTCAAAAATTACAAACATGTGATAAAAATATATTTTAGCATTTATAAAAATACAAATTTAACAAAAGTAGTTCAGTTCTTCTTGAGATACCCTATTTTCCAAGATTCTTTGACAACTTGATTTTTTATCTTCATTTATTTTGACATAAGTCAATCTGATTAGCTGAGAGTAAATTTCGATGATTCATACAGATGACAAAGAGATCAAATTAAAACAGAAGCTCATGTACTATGTTGAGCAAAGTAGCTAATCCTACTAAATGTTTTACTTCCTCTTTTTATAAAACACACAACCAAGATGAGAGTAAGTATCTGAGTGCCCAGTGAGCTGACCACAAACCCAGAGTATTCTGAGTCAATCTTCCCTACCTCCCAAGTAGAGGCAGGCACTCTGACCCTGGCAGAGACAGGAGCGTGCACAAACACACATGCACAGGCTTTAATAAGAACACATCAGAGAAAACCTACATGCCACATATTTAAGGGAATTCCAGAGGGGCACTCTTTGTATGCATTTACATTTGCCTCTGCCCCAGGTTTTGGTCCATCATTTTGGCCATCTGAGATCTCTGTTTTTGTAATGGCCCCATCTTCTTTATCTTCCTGCAAGTTAAGTCCAGAGTTCTCTAATGGGGCTTCATCTTCAGAATTCAACTCAACATCACTTTCATTTAGGCCAGGAGGTAGCAGCCCACTCCACATCTTTTCTTCTGAAGAGAAAAAAAATGAATTTAGACATACAAAGTGGACATGGAAAGGAATTTAAAACCCCAAGAGTGTAGTAATTATCCCAATGGTTTGGGAACAGTCCATCTAGACTTTTTTCTTTTAATCTAAAATCACATGTATCTTCCATATTAAAAGAATTAAAATATTTGCTTGTACGAAATAAGTCAATCAGAGAAGACAATTATCATATGATCTCTCTGATATGAAGAATCTGAGAGGCAGGGTGGGAGGTCTGGGGGACAGGGAAGGAAAAAATGAAAAAGATGGGATCGGGAGGGAGACAAACCATCAGAGACTCTTAATCTCACAAACAAACTGAGGGTTGCTGGGGGCTGAGGGGGTAGGGAGATGGTGCTGGGGTTATGGACATTGGGGAGGGTATGTGCTATGGTGAGTGCGAAATGTGTAAGCCTGATGATTCACAGACTTGTACCCCTGGGGGCAAATAATACATTATATGTCAATAAAAATAATTACATAAAGAAAATTTGCTTGTATGAGATGTTTTAAAGAGTACAAAGTAGTTAATTTGTTACAAGACAAACTTACAGATGAATGACTTAAAGAAAATAGGACCTGGATTCTCTAATATATATAGATAATTTTGTCTAAAAAAAGTAAATTCGGTAAAAGCATTCATTGTTTTAGGAACCTAACAATATATACATCACACAATTCAAGATTTATAATATTATATTTCAAGCTATCATAATCAAAAAAGAAAACAAAGTCAGATGTTTCACTGGTATTGAAATGAACTTTCAGGGGACTTACTGCCAAAGGAGTACAAAAACAATTATGCAAAGGAAAATTTTTAGGCTGTGCAAGTAGTTTGAGGAAAGCATGGTGGTAAAAAGAATGTCCTAGTTTTAAATTTTATGAGTGACTGCTAAAATACCAAATGGAAAATTAAATGTTAATCCTAACAATTTAACAAAAAGATACAGCTTTTTTGAGTAACAATATCGTGTTTAGGAAACTGCAGTTCAAGTTCAGGATAATATTTATCATTAGCTATCTGGCCCATTGGTAGAGGGAATATTAACTACTGTTAAGTTTATCAAAAATGACCTTTAAAATTGGGAGTTATAATCATTTGCTAAAATAATAACGGAGTACATTTTCAATATTAATCACATGGCACATGTATCAACTCAAAACCACTTCATTCAAAAGATGCGTAAATAAGAGAAGTCAGTTATACTGCCCACTCATGGTTTACCTGAAGGAATAAAATGCAAGGATGGAAATTTTTGCCGACTTTTCTGCGCTCTATTGTGGTTAACCTAATGAGAAAACCACCACCATTGTCTCTGAGACAAAGGCATCACGGGATTTTGCATTAATCTGAATAATGGATTCCAGATACCGGTTCAGGATCTCCTCCCAGATCCAAAGAATCAGATCTTATTTTTGGCAGTATGGATCCCAGCCTCCTGAGCTGTTAGCCCTCTAAAACCACCTCACCAAAATACTCTTTTGGCTTTTTAAGAAGGGCTCTGACATCTACCTGCTTCAGTTGTAATCCTGAACCTATCATATACTAGCAGTATGCAGAAATCATTTTTACCACCTCTGACCCTCAGGTTTTTTCTGCTGTAATACAAGGATAATTATATTGTGTACAGGGCTATTCTGAGAATTAAATGAGATAAGCTATGAAAACACTCACCACAATGTTTAGGAGGTTCTAGGGGCTTGATCAATGCCGAGCTCTTTTTGCTATTAGTATTTCTGTGGCCATGTATTATATTTTTTATCATTTCTGTTATGGGTTGCAGCATTCACAAGGTAGTTTTGAAGTTTCTAAGTTTGAGGTGCATTCACTTAGCAATTGATCCAAATCATTTACCTCCCTGATTTCCAAAGTCTAACATAAGTTTCTATAAAAAAAATATTGGAGTCTGGTTTTCTGAATGGAGCAATAAAACCAGATTCAGGAAGACAATGGAGCCTAAGTGTCAAGGCTCCTCTTTTGCACAGGTCTTTCCAAAGCATTATACCCAATTTCTATTTAGAATTTGTATTCCTTTTTTTAAAGAGGAGACCCAACATAATATAAGTTTCAACCATAAAACCTGGACCGATGCCTAAACCTAGACTGAGGATTTTAATAGTTGGAATGGGTAAACTTTAGATACTTTGTTAGCACAAAAGACATCATGTGAAATATGCCAATACTGAAAAACGAATGTTATGCCATCAATAAAAATATTTTTACTGTTCTGAGGAGTAGATGGAGGGGGAATGATAATAAGCTTCAACATGACTTTGCCACTGACAAATAATAAACCTTTAGGCTCATTATCCATTTCAGAACTTAAGGATAGTAACACATTTCAGATTCAGTGTTCTTAGCAAAATTGGGATTCTATGTTTGAAACCAGTTTCTTTTCCCTGTCCATAGCAGCCTGTGCATGGCCACTGTGTGCCAGGCTCTCTTTAAGGCATGAAGACAGGCAAAAATATCTAAGGGAACCGGCATTCTACACACATGGCAAGTGTCTGTCCATCAGCAGCCAAGTACCACTTGGCCCAGACTTCCGTTGTGGCTGCTAGTGAAAGGCATGTGCCTCTCTGATGCGCACAGTTCTGCTGCTCCACACTGCTCTAGCATGCCTACAGGGTGTGTCTGTGCTCTGGGCACCCACATGAGCCTCACCCTGAGGAACACTCTCGTGTGCCCTGGAGTCACCTGTCACCATCAGCTTTTAAGCATTTTTTAATCACATTTTGGACCTTCTCAAAATCATCTATTTTTAGCTCTTGTTGCTGTGGCATGAAGTACTGTTTTCAGTATGACACTGGCTAGTATGATAATTTCTTGTGTGTGCCCATGGAAAAATGAAGAACTAAAATAAATTTTAGAAAGCAGATTCTACATCCAAATCCATAAAGTAAGGCAATATTCAAATAACACGTCTGAACTCAATCCCTGAATATCGTTCAAGTGGCATGCCATTCTCCTGTGACTGCAAACACACACACACACACATATACACACGAGGGCAACCCCATGGTCAGCGAAAAACACAGATAACTCACCGAGAAGACTGCAAAGTGGAGCTGCCCACGTGAGCAGCAGCTCAACTGTAAATCAGCCAATACGGAGTGGCTGCTTTGTGACTTGCTTTGGGCTCACATTTGAAAACACTCTGAATTCACAGTATATACATGTCACTCATACATTTCCAACTGTACTATGGTATCAACTGGTACTAGGTTAGGCCTCGTGTTCACTTGTTTTGGCTGCTCTTAAAGATGATTCTCTAATTCTCTGAAATGTCTCTTACCCTATGCCTTTATTCTAAAGCAAATCATTCCAAATTACCCTTTAAATGTGAAAATTATTCAGCCATTCTCAAGAGATGTGATGTACCAGTCAGATGCAATACTGGTTAAACCCCAATACCCCAGAGGATAAGGGTTCTCTCCTCAACCCCGCTACCACAGCTTTCTACAGATTTCTAGTTTTCAGTCAGACTGCATGTCAGACAAAACACCTGAAAGATGCTCTGGAGAAAGCCAAGGAGACCCCAGTTACACAGAAGCAGAACCAGGAAGAAAAACAAAGCAAGTCAATGATGTATCTGGCATATACACAATGTCACATATAAACAAGATGACAGAAATTCTTTTACCGTTAATCCTTACAACGACCCTTCCACTAGAAATTACTATCTAAACCCCTTGTACAGGTGAGGAAACTGACTTGCCTAAGGCATTGTGATCCACTTATTTTACAAAAACAGAACTCTAGGGCATCAACTTACTAACTTTTAGAGGATGCAATTTAAGTAGTAATATATTCTTGGAGACAAAGACTTGAGAGTGGGTCTAAAGAATGACTCTAGCCTCTAATTTTGTTAAAATTTTGCTTCAGAAAAAAAATGTCTTACTCTTTAAAAGCAGAAACTTACGTAAGATCCTATACTAAATGTATACATAAAAATGACATTGGGTAATAATGTCTTATTTTCTGGAAGATCAGGCGACTGCTTACAACCAAAACCCAATCTGAGCAGTTTAATGGGTAAATGCCTCCTGTCACTACTATTCCAGAATTTCAACTCATTTTCACCATACGAAGCTGTCTTCTCATATTTTTTATTCAATTAGAATAATCACAGAAACCTGAATTTTGTCTGATCTGAATTTAATCCCAACCTGTATAAAAACCATAAACCACCATCCACCCACCATCATGTTAAATTATTCACACAACAACCAGTTTCCATGACTCGGAATGACCTAACTAAAATACTTTCAAGCATGTATCAACCTTCATGTAAAAGTCCCATTCATGAAATGTGTTGTCTTTTCTCAAAAAGATAAACTGAATCAGAGGCCTGACTTCGAATTAAGCTCCCAGTCTGATTACCCAAACTATTTACTTGGCAGGAGTTTGTATGTAGGCTTACGTTCCAATAAAAGACCGTGTTCGGTCAGGGCCTGGAAAACACGTCCCAAGGCCCCGCACGGAAAGATTTCCACTTAACCAATAACATTTCGAGGCTCACTTTAAGGCGGATGCCGCCGCGAGAATACTTACAAGGTTCAAGACTGCAAGAGGGTGGCTCTAGAAGGGTACGCCGCTTCCCGCCTGCGGCACGACCCGGAACTCGGCAGGCTCGCCGGCGGCAGAGCCACACTCCGGTCCCCCAGCGGGAAGCACCCCGTCCCGGGCACAGAACTAAGCGCCGCAGATTCGGATGCAGGACGTCTAGCCCGCTGACACTCCCCGTAACTGCAGCTCTTCCCCGGGCTACAGCACTTGTAAACCGGAGGCTGTTTCCCCAGTCGAAAGCCTCTTCACCCTCTCTCTTTGGCCGGGGTGGGACGGAGAACCCCTCTCCCACCAACAGGCTTCGGGAAGGCGCTACGTCCCTTCCAAGCGAAGCAGAGAGCGACCAGCCCTACGAATGCTTCCGTGGGCCTAGCCGGGGGCTCTGCCGGCTCGGCCGTGAGGCCGCCCACACCTGCTCATTGGCTCCCCGCACCCGGCCCTCCCGAACCCGCCAAGTCGGAGGTCGGGGCGGCCGGGAAGCAGCCCAGCTATCGGCGGTACTCACCCGTCAGGAGCCGGCCGCTCGGCCGCCATCTTAAGACCCCGCCAACACCGCGCCTTCCCATTGGTTCCGGCATCTCAGCCAATGGACGGGGGCCGTTCTGGCCCCAGGGTCGTCATGGCAACCGACCGCGCTTAGCTTTGCTTTCAGATCTGTTTGTAGCGCCGGATTCGTTCTTTCTGCTTCTTTTCTCTCACTGTTTCCCCCTTTCTTCTGGACGTTTTTAAAGGCTTTGTTCTTTTCCCCATTCCCCGCTTCTCGCTGGTTTTGGGAATGAGGAAACTGCTGGCTTAGACCTTGAACTGAGTTCATTCCACCTAGGCGGGAGGTTCGCTGTAGATGCTCTATAGGCTCTTAAAGGAATATTTCCATTCCTTCAGCCTTATACCCCTCACTCCCTCTTCCCTCCCTCCCTCCCTTCCTTCCTCTTTTCCTTCTGTACATATTTATGGAGCAGGCACCCTGCCAGCCTCTGCTTAGCGGAGAACAGTCCCGACTCCTGCTCTCCTGGTGCTTACCATCTGCTGCACTGATCAGATGTGTGGCCTTGACTAAAAGCTTATTGAGCCCCCTTTCCGTGACAGCCACTGGTTCGGGTCCCGAGGAGGGGTTTGGGGGAGCATAGAAAATAAGAGGAAAAAGGTGCTATGAAGAATACAAAGCAGAATAATGTAATAGTGATGAGAGTGCGGGCGATTTTTAGAAATGCTTCCACTTTCCGAAATAGTGCTCTATAATAATGATAAGACCACTTTCCTATCCTCGTGAGGATGATAAAAGAAAATACACATAGAGTCCTTAACACATCATCTTGCCTATAGTAATTTTAGTCTTAGCTACTTGTTACTGTTGTTAACATTATAATGTCTTTATTTGAAGCATTCTGAAAATGTGTAAGAATTTTTGCACTGCACTCTAATATATCATGATTTAGTGTAAACAGATGTTTAAGCTTATTAGCTTAAACATTACCTCACCCCCAGGGTCTCCCAGAGGGATATGCCAGGTTTATGGCATAGATTTCTGTAATCTCAGAATCATAATAAAACCCGAACTGACAAGATCAGGTCACACAAGTCCTTCTCCTGCTGACCTTCTCTGATTCTACAATAGAAGCAGATTGAGTGACTTCAGGATCTGTGTGAAAGTCTCCTGGCCAACTGTGTCCAGGTCTCAAATAGCATTTTTCCCCAATCCAAATCTTTAACAAGTCAGGCAGTTAAAGAAAGGATGTGAGTAAAAGTGCTGCTATGGTTAATGCATTTGGGCCTCTTCATTACTGTCTTAACCTGCTCACGCTACAATAACAAAATACTGGGTGGCTTAAACAATAGAAATTAATTTCACACAGTTCTAAAGATTGGAAACTCTAGGATCAAGGTGCTGACAAGTTTCATTCAGGACCCTGTTCTCTTGGCTTGTAGGCAGCAGTCCTGCTGTGTACTCACAGGATCCCTTCCTGTTGTGTTTGCAGAGAAAGAACGTGTGCACAGGAGAAAGCTATGTGGTGCCTTGTCTTATAAGGACACTAATCCTAGAGGATCAGGGCTCCACCCTTATGACCTCATATAACTTTAATTAATTCCTCGTAGGGCCCGTGTCCAAATGTAGCCACAATGGGGAGTTAGAGTTTTAACAAAACAATTTGGGGGTACAATAAACATTTGGTTCATAACAAATGCTATTGGTGGAAGTGTGATCACAGCGGAGGAAGAGAGCACAGAGGGGGAAGAATTGAGACACAGGGTAGAAGGGAAGGGATGTTGACCTGTTTAAGAGCTGCTTCTGCACATAGTCTGTCAGAGTACTCATTTTTCAACACATATAAATGTACAAAGGACAGAGGAGAAATATAATTAATCCCAAGACCCATACACAACCAGGTTTCATATTAAAAGTTTTGGAAAGGGCGCCTGGGTGGCTCAGTGGGTTAAAGCCTTTGCCTTCAGCAGAGGTCATGATCCCAGGGTCCTGGGATCTAGTCCCGCATCAGGCTCTCTGCTTGGCAGGGAGCCTGCTTCTCCATCACTCTCTGCCTGCCTCTCTGACTACTTGTGATCTCTGTCTGTCAAATAAATAAAAAAAAAAAATCTTTTTTAAAAAAAGTTTGGAAAGTCCTAATCCAAAAATATGTATTTTAAAATTTGAGAATTCTCAAATGTCTGATTGTTTACTCTGTCATATTATTGGATTCCTATAATAAATGTAAATAAACGTAAATAGCTCAAACTTTTCTTCTGGTTCTGGTTGTAAGACCTCCAGTCTCTGAATACCATTGTTTTGCCAGTTTTCTGGGGAACTGTCAGTCATTTGATTTATTTTAATCAATAAATTTACCTCTCCCCCAGCAAATTCCTGCCCTGGAAACCTGCCAAACCATACATTTTGTGAATGAAATACTTGTATTTGTGAGATTTCTATGAAACATAGAATTATTGAATCCCTTTTACTAAATCACAGTAAATGTGATGCAGCTAGTGAATTGGGCTTGAATTGTTGCATCTGGCACTAATTTCAAACATGTACATTTCATTTAAATTCTCAAACATATCTTAAAAATCATAAAGCAGTTTTTCTTTGCCAAGAAATGTTATAGTTTATGAAGAGTTTTCCCCTATATTCAGTAATTTTTTTCTTAGTGTGGAGATTACAAGTCACACTCATGTTATAAAAGATTAATTGTGGAGTTCTTTCTTGGTAGCTGTTAAGTCTCTGATTGATGAAAACTTCCCCAAATATAATGAAATCCCTGAAATATTTCTCAGTTTGGAAAACTGACTATGACTTCGTGGAACATATAATAAATGTCCTTCTTACTGAAACTGAGAAAGAGAATAATTAATTTCCGCCTGTACAAAATGCTTCGTGTTCTGCATTGTAGAAAAAGTAGTCTAGCGACTTAATGCAAAAGGATAGAAAAAAGGGAGTTCTGAATTTCTGGAAATGTGTGACAATTTCTCCCCCTGGATTTGCTTTCTAAGTTTACAAACTGAACCATCTATAAACAGTGCTGGCCTTCCAAGGGTAAGTTGAACAACTAACACTATGACATCAGCAAGAGTTGACATTTGAGGAAACAAAATTTCTGTAATAAAGGATGTTGCCAAACATCCTTTATTACATCCTATTGTCACGTCTGGCACTTTCAACTTCTTCAGTTCCAATAGGTTGTACATAGGAAGAGAGGCTTTTAGAGCACTTCTGTATGCTGTGTATTTTGCAACAGATATCGTATCATTTCATGAGGTAGTTACTATTATATCCATTTTACAGACAAGGAAATTAAGTCTTCAAGAATTTAAGAAACTTACCTAGTGTGACACAGCTCACAACATGGAAAACCAGGTGGGAAGTTTCACCGGACTCTGAAGCTCATGCTCTTTTCATGGTCAACACTGCTCCTTTTAAGGTGAAGTTCCCAATGAAGCCCAGCTTAGCACAGTCAGAAAAGTACAGATATCATTGCTACCAAGTAGGATGCATACTTGGTGAGAGTTTATGAAAAGAGAGGTTTCAGGAGCAAAATGTATCTCCACTTTGCATCCCCATTAGTACATAGCAAGTGATCAAATCCCATTAGAGGAATCCTCTTCAATTACTTCTGGTTTGTTACATTGAGGCCTATGTTCATCTACCTTTCCAGAATACCTTCATCTTCCAAAACAGCCCAGTGCATGATTAATGTAAATGAAGAAATATGTGTAAAGCTTTTAACACAGAATCTAGTATGTAGTCAACAGTTTGCTGCAATAAATACTAGTTTCCTTCCCTTACACATAAGAACTAAGTGTGTCTGTGTGTGTGTGTGTGTGTGTGTGTGTGTGTGTGTGTGTGTTTGGGGGAGAAGGACTGAACGGGCAGAGCACAGAGGATTTTTAGGGCAATGAAAATTTACTGTATGATGCCATAATAATAGTTACATATGACTATGTATTTGTGCAAACTCTTGGAGTATGCAACACCAAGAGTGAACTGTAATGTAAAGTATCGACTTCGGGCGATGATGAAGTGTCAATGTAGGTTTATCAGCTGTGACAAATGTACCACTCGATATGGATCATGGGGAAGGCTGTGCAGGTGTGGGGACAATGAACATGTGAAAGAATCTCTGTACCTTCCCTCAGTTTTGTTGTGAACCTAAAACTGCTCTACAAAAAAAATAAGTCTTTTAAAAATCAAAAGAAAAATAGTCCATTACTGATGAAAAACATATGAAATCCAAATTTTAGTGTCTTAATAAAGTTCTGTTAGAACATATGCACAAAAAAATGTAAGGAGTCCATAAGTGTTGACAGATTACCAGATTAATCTGACACCATCTTTGTGGGCCATATTACGTGCCCAGTGATAACCTTGAATCCTGCTAGGGTTCAAGGAGAATGCAAATGAAGTACACAAACTGGCTGGTCAAGAAGTTTGTAGTCTGAGACAGCTAATGTGATTATAAATTATACATTTTACACCATAAGTACTAAAATTGTGAGGTGCATGATATAAGTAGAAACTATAGAAATCCTATAGAATGGAAACATAAGCTAGGTGGGATTCAACACAGGCTATTTCCTCTGACTGAGATAGCTTTCTTTTAAAAAATTTATTTATTTATTTGTTTGTTTGAGACAGACATACAGACAGAGAGAGAGAGAGAGACCAAGACCATAGTGGGGAGGGGGAGAGGGAAAGAGTCTTAATCAGACTCTGTGCTAAGCATGGAACCTGACGTGGGGCTTGATCTCATGACCCTGGGATCAAGACCTGAGCCAAAACCAAGTTAGACGCTTAACCAACTGTGCCACTCACGTGCCACTGTTTCTCTTTTATACATGTGGAACATCTTCTGATCCTTCAAAAACAAGATCAAATGTTACCTCTTAAGTTAAACCTTCTCTGACTCGTGAAGTTCATGCTTTTCTTCTCTATGTCTTCATAATACTTGATACATAGCACAACTAGGGCTTTATTCCATCAAGATACAATTAGTTGTCATAGGTCAGTCTATACAGATAGATTGTGAGTTCTGTTGAAGGCACAATCCTTGTCAAGTAGTAAGTGGTCAGTAAATGTTTGTGGAGAGGACGGATGGATGACAGAAACAAAAATGTCAATACATGCAATGAAGAGCGATGGGGAAGGTGACATAGGAAAATCACGTGAACCAATGCCGAGGGGCAAGAAAGCTGTGGTTTAGGTAAAACATAACACCACGTTGGTGTTCTGGGAGCGTTCTGTCATGCAAACAGACAGGTTCTGCCTGAATACAGTGAGGGAATTAGAGAATTCGAGCCAAGGATATGATGATGCAGATTCCCCAGGGAAATTAATATGACCGTCTTATGAATAGGAAAGATGATTTTGGAGGTAGTTGAGCCAACATGAAAGGCACGCAGCTGGAAGACAATGATGGAATAAGTGGTCAGAGTCTGGACAAAGGCAATGGTCATAGAGGCTGGGGGTATATCGAGCATCAAGTCTAGTATCTTCCTCATTCACTCATTAATTCATTCGTTCATTTCCTTTCATTCTTACTTGCATGCTTTTGACCTTATTTTGGCTCCCTGCTTTCCAAAATCTATATTCTGCATTCAGTTTTACAAATTTAACCCAACCTTCAGGGACACCTCCTTTACTATGAACTATGAACTCCCACAAAACAATTTTAATTAAATCAGTCTTTCAAATAACCCTCACAAACAACCTGTTGTATGCCACTTTGCTTCTTTTCCACCTACAGCACCACATCCTCGACTCATTCTTAAGAATAACTCTAAAAATAAAAAAATAAAATCTTAAAAAAAAAAGAAAGAATAACAAAGCTGTTCCAGGAACATACTGGTCGTTTAGGTGGCCTCCTAGTGTTCTGCTTTCAGAGCAACCCAACACATTTTCTGCTTGGCGCAGAGAGAATGTGATTTCTGCTTCTCCTTTGATCCTTACAGTTCAGAGTCTGGAAATCCCATGTCAACTAATCTCCTCTTCACAGATACAGGTACACCACCTAGAAATCTCTTTCCAGTTTTAGCCCAGTAGCGCTGGTGTCTTGCTCTCCCATCATCTTTTTTGTGACCTATTAAACACCACTTCCCACCACACCAATCCCAGCTGCCAAGCACGAGATGATGCTGTGCTTGCAAAGAAAAAGAAAGCTGTAAGTTTAAAGTGAAATAGCTAAATAAAGAACTAGCATCTCACCTGAATGTGTTCAAAAGAAATCTTTAGAATGCCTTCCAAAGTTTCCACCAGAGTAAGGGAGAGTCATTTCTTATTTAGCATTATAATTTAAATATTTTGCCTGATTTTATTGCAATGTGGCATTACTAAGGCCTGGGAATCTAATCGGCACTTAGGATACTGTCTCCAATGAAATAACGATTCTGAGTTTCCTATAATTCTTTAGAAATAACTACTTGCAACTATGTATTTGCTAAACTGAGGTCATCCTGAATGATCTGCCTCATACAATCTTGCAAGGTCCTATCTTGGAAATTGTTTTGAAGTGTTTTCTATTTTTAAACTTTGATTTAAAATTTGAGTGTACCTATCTTTTCCAGTTAGGAAAAGCACATTCCATTCCATAGTCTTGAATAATAGGCATGTTCTCAGTGATCCAACCAAATCTGGTACTCAGCCCCACAGACCTTGCCATACTGCCTCTAGGCTTGTGCACCCCTTAGAGGACCGTCTTCCTTCTCCCAGCTCACTTCCTACATCCTTCATTTATATATTGGCTTTTTATGTTTACATCTTTGTCTTATATTTTAGTGGTTACTATAAGAGTTACAGTATCTACCTTTAACATTTCACAGATTAATTAAGGTTAATATTTTAACAGTTCCTGTAAATTGGAGGAACCTTGAAACTGGACAAGCTCATTTACTGTTCTTAACATATCTTTAATGTTGTCACATTCATTAAATCTACATGTATTGTAAATCCCGCAATACAGTGTTTTGTTTTGCTTTGAACAACATATGTATTTTAAAAGAATAAAAGCGGGGGTGCCTGGGTGGCTCAGTTGGTTAAGCCTCTGTCTTTGGCTCAGGTCATGATCTCAGGGTCCTGGGATTGAGCTCTGTGTTGGGCTCTCTGCTCAGCAGGGAGCCTGCTTCTCCGTCTCCCTCTACCTGCTACTCCCCCTGCTTTTGCTCTCTGTCAAATAAATACTTTTTTAAAAAAAATAGGGGCTCCTGGGGGGCTCAGTGAGTTAAGCCTCTGCCTTCGGCTCAGGTCATGATCCCAGGGTCCTGAGATAGAGGCCCAAATCGGGCTCTCTGCTCGGCAGGGAGTCTGTTCCCCCTCCCCCCCACCCCACCTGCCTCTCTGCCTACTTGTGATCTCGGTCTGTTAAATAAATAAATAAAATCTTAAAAAAAAAAAATTTTTAATTAAAAAATAAAAGAATAAAGAGCAAAAAAAGTCATTTACATTTTCCCACATATTTACTATTTCCAGCGTTCTTCATCTCATCCTGTGGTCCTGAGTTTAATCTGCTTTCCTTTACCTTTATTCTAAAGAATTTTCTTCAGTATATCTTATACTGTAGTTTTGCTGGCCCTGGATTATCTTAGTTTTCTTTTTTCTGAAAATATCTTTATTTCACCTCCATTATATTTTAAGATTTATTTATTTTAGAGAAAGATCGCACTCAGTGGGGAGGGGTAGGGGTGAGGAAGAGCGAAAATCTCAAGCAGCCCAGGTGCCCTGTCCATTCCTTTTTTTTTTTTTTTTTTTTAAGTCAGATTCATGGAGGTAGAATTTACATACAATAATATTCACCCCTGATAGTGCACGATCTGTGAGACTACATATAATCATGTAACCACTGCCGCAAACAATATAGAGAATATTGCCATCACTCCAAGTTCCCATACTCCCTTTAGCAGGAAACCACCCTTCCACCCTCGCTCCTGGAACCACTGAGATGTTTTCTGTCCTCATAGTTTTGCCTTTTCTAGAATGAAGTCATGTATGTGAAATCAAATAGCATGTAGAATTTTGTCTCTTCTATTTCATGTACTATTATGAATTTGAGGATCATTCATTTTGAATGCATCAGCACGTTGTTCCTTTGTACTGCTGAGTGGTGTTCCATTGTGTAGCTATAATGTACTTTTTAAAATCCATTCACCAAATGAGGGATATTTGGATTATTTTTCATCCTTAGCAATTATGAGGTATAAACAAAGATGCTAAAACATTCGCATATAGGTTCTTGTGTGAACAAAGCTTTTTTAAAGATTTATTTATTTATTTGACAGAGATCACAAGTAGGCAGAGAGGCAGGCAGAGAGAGAGGAGGAAGCAGGCTCAATCCCAGGACCCCGGGATCATGACCTGAGCCGAAGGCAGAGGCTTTAAGCCACTGAGCCACCCAGGCACCCCACCCACCATCTTTTTTTAATATATGTTTTTTAAGGTTTTATTTATTTACTTGATAGAGAGAGAGAGAGTGATCACAAGTAGGCAGAGAGAGAGAGAGAGAGAGGGAAGCAGGCTCCCTGCTGAGCAGAGAGTCCAATGTGGGACCCTGGGATCATGACCTGAGCCTAAGGCAGAGGCTTTAACCCACTGAGCCACCCAGGTGCCCCAACAAAGCTTTTTGTTTTTCATGAGTCAATATCTGGGAGTGGGATTGCTGGGTTGTACGGTAAGATTAAGTTTAACTATACAAGAAATGGCCAGTTGTTTTCCATAGTGGTTGTACCATTGCTCATTCCCATCAGTGACATATGGAAGTTCCAGCTCTTCCACATTCTTATCAGGGACAGTGAACAGAATTTAGCCACTCTAATAGGTCTATAGTGGATTCTCATTGTGGTATTAATTTTAATTTTCCTAATAATAGTGATGTCTGTGACTTTTTATTTTCCTAATAGTGTCTTTTAAAGAGCAAAAGTTTTCCATTTTAATATAGTTCATTTTGTTGATATTTTCTTTCATGGTTTGTGCTTTTTGTGTTATGTCTAAGAAATATTTGCCTTACCCAAGGTCACAAAGATATTTTCCCTCTGTTTTATTCTATGGACTTGTAGTTTTAGATTTTAGACCTGAGATCCATTTTAAGTTAATTATGTGTATGGTCCAAATTATAAATCAAGGTTGATGTGGGGGCAATTCTCTGAAACTACTTCATCCACTGAATTCTCTTTTCACTTTTTTTGAAAATCAGATTGACCACCTTTATGTACATCTATGTTCTGGACCCTCAATTCTGTCCCTTTGGTCTATGTGTATATACTTTTTCTAATAACATACTCTTAATAACAGTAGTTTTACGCGAGTTTTGAAATTGGGTAATATGAGTCTTCCAACCATATTCTTTTTTTTCCCCAAAATTGTTTTGGCTATTCTAGTCCCTTGCTTTTTCATAAACATCTTAGAATTAGTTTTTTCAGTTGCTATTAAAAATATATATATATACTGCTGAGGTTTTGATCAGGAATGCATTGAATCTCTAGATCAATTTTTAGAGAACTGACACCCTAACATTACTGAGTCTTCAAACTCATGAGTAATTTATCTCCGACTTCTTTACATTTTCTTAAATTTCTCTCATATTTTGTTATTTTCAGCCTGTAAGTCATGTACATATTTCTGATTTTGCCCAAATATGTCACAGTGTTTGTGCTATATTGTACATGGTGCTGTTTCTAATTGCAATTTCCAACTGTTAATTTCTATTAAATAGAAATGCAATTTTAAATTTTGATCATACGCTTGAAAAGAATGTGGATTTTACCATTGTGTGGACTGTTCCATAAATGTTAATTAGATCAAATTAGTAGATAGTGATATTTAGGTTTTCTGCTTCTTTACTGATTTTCTGTCTACTTGTTCAATTGATTATCAAAGAGGAATGCTGACTTCTCCAGCTATTAATTTGCATATGTCTATATCTCCTTTCATTTATATCAATTTGCTTATAGTATTTGAAGCTAGTTTTAGGTGTATATATATTTAAGTTTTCCTGACTTCTTTGTCACTTGATCTCTTTGTCATTATGTAACAGCTATCCTTATTCTTGGCAAAATTCTTCATTATGAAGACTACTTTGTTATTTATACAACCCCTCTTTTTTTTAGTAGTATTTTCATGGCATCTATACCATTATTTTATTCTTAAAACATTGAGACATTTACATTTAAAGTCTTCTTCTTGTAGACAATATATACTTGGGTCTTTCATATTTATCCTACAATCTTTCTTTTCACTGCCACTGGAGTATTTATATTTAATGTAATTATCCACATGGTCAGATTAAAATCTACTATCTTTTTCGTTATGTTCTATCTGTTCCACATTTCCTTTGTGCCTTACATCAGTGCTTTTCTCTGTTCCTTATTCAAGTGAGCTTGTGCTCACCTCTCCTTAATGGGTTCTGTCATTCCTTGGATCTCCAGCTATTTATTTATCCTGAAAACTTAGTCTCCTGAGCACTTTCTTTTTTTTTTATGGTATGAATGATGCTCTTTCCAAAGTTTCATACATGCTAGGTGGAGGTAGAATTCATTTTCAGTTTTAAAGGATACTTTTTGCTGATTTTTTTTCATTATTTAAAAAAAAAATGTTATTTAACTGCTTTTAGCTTCTTTTTTTTTTTTTTAAAGATCTTATTTGACACACAAAGAGAGATCTCAAGTAGGCAGAGAGAGAGGAAGAAGCAGACTCCCCACTGAGCAGACAGCCCAATGTGGGGCTCAATCCCAGGACCCTGAGATCATGACCTGAGCCAAAGGCAGAGGCTTAGCCCACTGAGCCACCCAGGTGCCCTAGTTTCTGTTTCCATAAACTTACCCCATATGAAATGTGTCACTCTTCTCAGCTGCTTGCAAGATTGTCTCTTTATCTTTGGTTTTCAACAGTTTGACTATAATATTTCCAGACCTGCAGTTTATAGTTTGCATATTTTGCTTGGAGCTGTCTGAACTTCTTGAACCAGAAAATTTATATCTTTAACCAAATTTGGAGAGTCTTGAGCCATTATTTCTTCAAATAGTCTTTTTCTCATCCATTCTCTCATTCCACTCCTCCTTTTTTTTACTGGTTTACAGGGCACTGAATCTCTGATCACTTATTACAATTTTTTTCCTTGTTCTTCAGATTATATCATTTGTAATGGTGTATCTTCAGGTCATTTGATTCTCTTGTAAGTTGTATCCATGCTGTTGTTAAGACACAGCACATTTTTTATTTTGTGTATTTTATTTTTCAGTTCTAAAATTTTTATTTATCTCTTGACTGATGCTTCCCATGTTTTCATTCACTATATTTTCCTTTTCAACCTTCAGCATAACTATTTTAAAATTCTTATATCTTTATTCAAACATGGGTCATCCCAGGATTAGTTTCCACTGATTTTCTTTTCTCTTGAAATGGCTCATGTTTTCCTGTTTCTTTTTATAATACGGAATTTCAGATTTCATTGTGGAAATTATGAATGATAGAAACTTTGTAGTAACTCTAGATTATATTATGTGTCTCCAAAGAACACCATTTTTTTTTTTAAACAGGCAGTTTCCTGGGTGAGCTCAGAGTAAAAGCTCTGTCTCCCTGTGCTAGGTGGAAGCCCAAATACAAGCTCACTTATTTTAGGTTAGCTGGGATGCTTAGAGTCTGAACTTTCACTTGCATAGTTCAAGGTCATCCAGAGATTTTGGTATAGCTTATAAGTAGAATTTAGGCTCACCTTCTCTATCTCTTTTCAAGATTCCCTTTTACTTTCTAGTAGTTGTCATCAGCCCCAATCCTTTCCTCAGTAAGATCAGACTTCTGTTCAATATCTAAACTTTCTACACAGTGTTGACTATGGCTTGCCCTCAGGATAAGAGCTGTAAAACAAACTTAAACTTTTCCTGAAATCTTTTTCTTCCAAGTAATCAACCTCTGCAGTATGACTGCTTTCATTCACTCTCTATGTCTTCAAGAAGTTACCTTGCTTCTTCCAGAGTCTCAAGTTATTATCAGTGGATAGATTGGTCCGACAGAGCTTACTTGGCCATGACTGGATGTGGAAGCATTTCTGATTCAGATAAGTGCAAGTGTTCTTAAACATCCTTGCCTTTTTCATGGACTCTTCCTGTTGTTGTTAGAGTTTATTCATTTCAGGTTATAGTCTTTAAGATCAAGGACTAATACTATTTACCTGGCACAACTCAACTATTGCATGCCTTACAGTTCTATACCCTGGGTCCTTGGTAAATATTTAGAAGATGAATAATGAGTAAACATAGTGTAAGTTTTTCCCTACCTATACAGAATACATTCAAAATGTATACAAAATATATTCTTGTTGAGAAAAATTCTTCTCTAGAGGAACACTTAGTTAATAATAGCTACTTTTTCATAAAAATTGCCTTTGGATCTGAAAGAAAACATTGAAATTTCTTTCAAAAACACAGAACACCACTTTCTTCTATTTTAAAATGGAGTTTTAATTTAATTTATCCAACACTGATTTAATATCTATTAGATGCAAAGCAATGTGGGAAATACTGACTGTTTTAGGATAAAAGGGGAGGATAATTGCATAAGACAGATAAGACATGGTCCCTGCCATCCAAGAATCCAAAAGCTAGTGGGGAGACAGACAGATGTTAAATAACCTTAATATAAAGCAGACAATGGTAAGTGCTATTTTGAGATTAGAACAAAGTGTTCTATTGCAATAAGTAGGAGACATTGAAATCAGATAGGGAGGGCAGGTGAGTTTCTTGGTAAAGGAAGCTACCACCAGCTCATCTTAGGAGGGAGTAAAAAATTTAATAGGTGTATCTCATAGGGAAATTAACTTTAGGGAAATGTGGGTTATGCTCAGGGAAGAGTAACATGATTTAAGAGTAAGACTTGGGGGGCACCTGGGTGGCTCAGTGGGTTAGGCCGCTGCCTTCGGCTCGGGTCATGATCTCAGAGTCCTAGGATCAAATCCCGCATCAGGCTCTCTGCTCAGCGGAGAGCCTGCTTCCCTCTCTCTCTCTCTCTCTGCCTGCCTCTCCATCTACTTGTGATTTCTCTCTGTCAAATAAATAAATAAAATCTTTAAAAAAAAAAAAGAGTAAGACTTGGGATTTTGCAGTCACAAAGATACAAGTGACTAGTTTCAATGTCTTAAAGTTCTTAAACCTCAGCCTGTTTCATCATCACTGGAAAAAAAATGGGAAAGCTAAGTAAAGATCAAACCGTGGAGATGGGCTGGTGGAGGTGTTCAGGCTGTCATGGGGAAGCCAGTGACCAGGCTGCATAATGATCTAGGTGACAAGTACTGACAACAGCTGAACCTGGAAACAAAAAACCATGTTTTCTGTTTTAGGAAAAATATGAAAAAGACATTACAAGCATACAGGATTTGGCAACAGATTTTATGCAAGAAAGAAGTGAAACTCAGGGAGTTTAATGGAAACAGCCAGAACCAGATTGTAGATGACGGTTATTATGTCAGTACGGTACATGCCTTGGGTTCCTTGTTGCTGATATAAAAGCAATTATCTGACATATTATATTTTAACATAATTATAAGTGATAAGGGAACTTTAAAGATGCCCAGACAAAAAACAATTTTTTAAGTCTTCTAATTTTTCCCCCAACGGGGGAAATAAAATAATCTTTTAAATTTATTTATTTATTGATTGATTGATTGATCTACTATTATTCTTATATATGTGGGAATTGGTTGAGTGAGGCTTTTTAGAATTTATATGAAAGCAAGCAGTTATAAACTGGTCAATTTCAACCTGGGACCTTTTCCTCCTTACACTTGTACTAGATGCTCAAGAGAGAAGCCCTCTCTCTGTTCCTTCTAATTGTTTTATTCTGATCCTGTCACTACTTTTATATTTTTATCCTCGCACTGCAATTATATGTAGCTTTGTGAAAATTTGTCATATAAAATTTAAATTAATTTTCCTTTAAATATAGCTGTTTCAGTATCCCTTTGATTGTTTGAAGAATGTGTCCTGAGAGTCATAGAAAAACTGGCATAACAAGTTATAGGAGGCAGGAATTCCCTCACAGGGTAAGTAGTGGGCCTTTCTTTGGCAGGACTTTCGGCAAGTGATATCAGCTGCTTAGAAGTGACATTGGATGCAAAGTTTTCTAATGTTTTAGTTAAGAAGTAACTCAAGAAACTTTCTCCACAATTTTGCTTCAAACAAAATTTCTATATTTTCTTTTTTCTACTTTTTTGCTTGTTGAAGTCTTGTTAACATAGACTTCATACTTTCCAATATATTAAAGCTTTCTTCATAATAACAACCTACTCACTTAGCACCTTCTTAGTATTTCATTGGAATGCTTTCCCCAAATAATACTAGTGAGGTTTTTGTTTTTTGGGTTTTTTTTGCTGTTGTTTATTTGTTTTGGATAGTGGGAAAATATTCACATAAAGGAGATGGTATTTATGGTTCATAAACCTGGAAACTCTTACTATTTAAGTGCAAACAAGCTGCCACCATATTTACTGAAGAGACTATAAGAGGCAATTTAGTACTTAGAAAACTGTGCTGTTGACTTCATATATAGGGATGTCTTTTGCCTTTATTAGCATCAACAACAATAATTCATTAATGCATGTCAACCGAACACCTTGTTAAGCACCACATATGCATTCTCTCACTTAATATAACAAGATGAGATACTTGTATAATCCCTATTTTATACAAAAGGAAATTTAGCTTCTGAAACGTAATGGGCCCACTATCACATAGCAGAATCCAGATCTGAGCCCAGGATCGTCTCATTTCCAACCTCTTCTCTGTGTTTTCTTTTCTGCCACATTGCCTCCACCAGGAAGATGAGGAGGAGGAAGAGAAAGGGGTGAAGAGTATCCACACAAAATGAATAGAGTACTTCCTAAATGCTGGCGCCATGCCATCCACTTTTACTCATACCAACTAATTAAGTCATCACAGCGATCGTATGAGAGAGATTTGTTACCCTGGTTTTGTGTATGAGTACACTATTCCCCAAAAGAGAGTAAGTTGTCACTTGGACCCGGAAAGGAAGCAGATCTTCCATGTGGCATTCAACAAGTCTATGAGTAAAATATCCCTAGTCACCAAGAGCGTTGAGCTAAGTCACATTATTTGATGGTCCTTGGGAATGTTTACCTGGTCTCTAAATATTTTTGCCAGGATTTGTCCCCCTCAAGATGAAGATAATCTTGGAAGTGAAAATACAGGAAGTTTTATTAATTAACCGCACTGCTTTGTGACTGAAGGACGAGCTGGTGTCAGGACAGGTGGCTTCGGTAGGGAAAAGGAGACCAGTAGGCCACAGGAGGAAAGGGTAGGGCCAGGGGGACGGGGATGGGAGAAGACGCTCCTGGGGAAGGTGGAGGCACAGGACACCAACCTTGCCTACTTCATGTTTTCCCGGGCTTGGTCTTGCGAAAGCCAGACTCACCTTTATGATTCACAAATGGGATGAGACAATCAGGTGAATACACTGTTCCAAAGAAGATGTTGAGTTAAAATGCATTTGGGGTTTTGGGTTTTTTTTGGGGGGGGGTTGGTTTTGGGGGGTTTTGTTTTGTTTTGTTTTGTTTTTTAGTGCATTTGTGTTTTATTAACTAAAAAACATATGACGCTTAGTGTGAGATGAGATGTTAGGATCAGTCCACCTGGTTCGGCCAAACACTAACTCAGTCAGCAGCAGGCTGCCCAATCTAGCATTCATGAGATGGTTTCACAATTTTAAGTGACACGTCACATCGTTCTTTTAGGTGGATGCTCCTCCCACACCGAACGTCATGTGTGATTCGCCATCTTAACTGCTTGGGTACATGATGCTGTGTGTGACCCAGTGGCAAAAAGAGAAGAGAAAACAGAATGAGGAAGGTTCAGATCTAACTATGCTACATCCAGGTGTGATATTGAATTAAGTTAACCTGTGAGTATTTTCTTGACCATGGACTAAAAAAATCTCATCCTCAGGCAGTTGTTTTGACTTTTAAGCAGAGGATACCGTAAAAGGGAGACTCATAAACTCCCCTGAAGCAAAACACTGTATTTGCTTTATGTAAATAGTCCTCTCGAGGTAATCAATAATTAAGGAAGCTCAAAATAAAGTAATGTATGAAGCTCTGAATTTCTAACCAAAAAGACTTCCAAAGACTTACCTTTGGAAATACTCTGTCTTTAGGGAGAGATACTGCAAACACACCAGGCACCCTAAGTCCCAGGGCCACTGGGGACAATTAAGGGCAAGAATGGAAAGGCAGCATGCTTTGCTCTGAAGTCACATAGACCTGGGCACTAATTGTTTTCTCACAGACAGGTGGCTTCACCTCTTGGACCTTAGATACTCTCATCTGTGAAACAGGAATAACAGTACCAGTTTCCTCAACCGCCATGAGGCTCAAGCGCAAAGGCAGCCATGAATGAGGGACCGTACCCATACCAATAGGACACTCATGCCTACAAAATATGGCGCCATCTGGCACAAGAACCAACTTCAGACGGTGCCTGACACCCTGTGCCTTGTTGTACTGCTCACGGACGGCTCTTTTGGAAAGTGGTAATCCCCAACCGCACCTGAGAGCTAAAGGCGGATGAGAACTTGCTTGAAGGTTTTTTGAGGGAATAGGGGTAGGGGAGGCAGAGGGCTCAGCACCTGAAACTCTAGGAAGCACTCAACTTCACAGGAAGACAGCAAATAACATTCTTAAAATGGGTTAAGTCAGAGACAGAGGCAAATGGCCTAGAACCTCTGATTGGAATGGGTTGAAGAGAAAATGCGAAGAGACTAGTGGTTTTGTTGCCAACTTGAGGGTACATAAGTATTAAATTCGTCTATAAAAATAGACACGGACGCTAGCTGTGGTTGGCACCGAGTGGTGGGACCATGGGTAGGCGCATGGGCGATTTTTATTCTTGTGGTTTACACTTTCTAATTCTTCCATAATAAAAATGTGTTATTTCTGCAACAAAAATGTTGTTGATATAAAAAAGGAAATATAGATTTTAAACTTCATATTATTTGTCCAGAAAAATGAGATTTTTTCCCCTGATTACCGGATGCAGGAGTTTGTAAGTGTCATCTGTGAACCCAGGAAATGTGCTTCGTGACCATCAGCAACTGTTGATCGTAGGCAACCAGCGCCTTGACTCTATTTTGGTAGTTCGATGGCCCTACTGCTTCACTTGGGGCGTTTCTGCTAAGAAGGGATTGGTTGTGTGGAGGGGTGTGGCACAAAGAGCCCTCAGGAATATAGGCCTCAGAGCTAATGAAGTGCCCCAGGAAAGAAAGTCTTACCTATCAGCTATGAATTCTCTCCCCCTCCCACCAAGGCCAGAGACCTGAGGGCACGTGACCTAGGAATGTGCATCCCAAGATAATACTACCTTCAGAGAACTCTACTTATAGGTAAGTAACTCTCCTTTATAGGAGGTATCTTTGTGTGGCAGACTGTTTATGGGAGCAATTTGAATTGAACTTTAAATGAAAAAGGCATATCTCTGTAAGTGGTAATAATTTTAGTCATCTCGCTGTGGCTAGGGGTTGTGGAATTCATTAGCACAGATTAACATATAAAGTGGGTGAGATATCTAATAGCAAACGGAGAGGTTTAGGGGCCTTAATTCATCACTGAATGAACAGCGTGTACAGTATTAGGGACTATGAAATTTTTAATTTACACAAAGTGTCCAAGAATATAGGGAATAAATTTAAACCCAAAACAGATAATGGAGCTATGCCCTGCCTGGCTGGCAAGTTGAATTGTTTTTACACTGAGTGAAGAAAGCTAATTATCCCAAGCACAAGGAGACTGCTAAAAATAATAAGATTATAAGGAATAATTTGCTGATATAATTACAACAAAATTGGGTACACACAATCGTCAGATACATGTATTGCTTGACCTGGGTGAGAAAGTGAAATAAATCCTTCTTCTATAGCCTTCGTAAATTTGTTTTTATCATCTCCAAGTGCTGTTTGCACAGGCAGCACAATTTGCATGTGTAATGTGGCTGTACAAATTGACAACAAGTAAATTATTCAAGGAAATAGGCTGGTCGCGGGTCTGAACTATCTCGCAAAGCCTATTCATTTTGAAGAATCACTGAGACGTGAAGCTCATACATCAACCGTTTTCTGACAATCCTCAGACTTATTGTCTCCTAAAATGTCATTATGGCTATTATTTATGAAGCTAATTCATTTATTAATATATATTTAACTCTGACTTGTCATGCACCTTAGCAGACATTCTGTGCACTGCATATTTTTGAATAGATGAAAGACTTTTGCATGCTTTAATGATTACTGTAAGCTGCTACAGATTTATAGAATGCAGCTTTATTATCTCCTTGCATTAATACCTTTTTATAACTTTTTTTTTGCTTAAGGCCATCAAATATAAAAGGCAAATGACATATTCAAAAGATTGTATGGAATAAGATTTTCCAAGAGTTTGTTGAATTTTAGAACAAAATGGGTTATCTGTCAGTTAAGGCCTAATTCACCTAAAAAGATGGGTATACACCAATTATGTTGAATTTTCCTGAAAAATATAGGCCGTGGTTTTTCAAGAAAAAAGGAAGAGACGCATGATTCTTTGAGCTATTTCCTTCTCAGAAGACAGCTCCCCCTTTTATGTGCTGAGGTTGGGCAACACTTCCCAAGAAAGCTGATTTTTAGGCATCCCTTATTACCTGGGGCCCTGCCTACATACTTTACATTGTCTTTAGTCAATGAATATGTGTTGCAAGAATGAGTGAGTAGATGAATACCCTCCAGGTTTTCTGATAATGCCATGAATAATATCAGTAGAAACAAGCATCGACCTAGAATTGTATTTTATACATTTCTGCTTTCTTTGTTAACACTTCCAACCTCTAGAGAATGTGACTCCCACTATGATTTGGAAATAGACCATATGTATATGCAGTCAAAATACACATGTTATTTTTATAGCATGCGTAAGAATATATCAATACTGGACGTGTATTACTACTTTGGGTTGTCACTGAATAAAGTCACTAGCGTTTTCCACCATATGTGACCATGGCTACTCGCGTGTGTGTGTGCTGTGTGTGTGTGTGTGTGTGTGTTGGGGAGGGACTGAAGAATGGAAAGGAAGAAAAATACAGTAGTTTGAGATATTCTTCTCTGATTGTGCTTCATGCTGACCATTTAACTATTTACCATTTTTTTCTAACTTGACATTTCTACGTTGGTGTAGACAGAGACATGGAGCTCTACAGCACCAGCCAAGAGGAAGGGCAGTGCAGGTAAAATACCAGTAGATCTGAAATCACCTCAAACCAGACAGATGCTTCATTTTAAAGATAAAGATGATAAGAAGGCAAAGAAAAATGGCATTAGCTAAGGATAGCGTTGACTGTACAAGCTTTAATAATGTCTCAAAATCACCAACATTTTTAGATAATTACAAGTTGTTCTAAAAAGGGCTACATAATCTACGGAGAGAGAAAATAGATTAGTGGTTGCCTAGGGTTCAGGTGAGGTGGGGGAAAGAAAGAGTGACTGGCAGTGAACACAGGATTTGTTTTTGGGGAGAGGAAAATGTTTTAAAATTGCACAGATCTGTGAATTGACTAAAAACCACTAGGTTGTGCACTTTAGATGGGCAAACTGTGTGGCATATAAATCAAATTTCACTAAAAGTATTTAAAAACTACTGTTTGACATATGCCCAAAATAAATATTTTACCATATATAAACAACATCATGAACTATAAGTAAGAGGAAGTATCTACTTAGGAGAGTTGCTCACACATGAAACTAAATGGAAACATAAAATCGGTAATCTATCCACAAAAGTGTGGGAGAGAGGTCTGCCTTTCAGATCTGTAGCCTTCAACAAGAATGGTATTTATGTCAAGTCATCTGACCGGAGGGAAATATTCCCTGCATCTCACATGCTGACATAAGCCGCCGAATGGAGTCAGGAAAAATCTTTAGTAAACGCATAGGGAGATGCTATATGACATTTAGAATTATTGTATAAGACCAACAAAGCATCAAGGACCTACTTTTAAAAGTAATTTTCTTATCTTAAGCATTCTCTTAAAATATCCTGTTAGATATGGAAACCAAACCACACTCATCTATACAAAATATCTTTCTAACTGTGTGACCCTGGCAGGGAAAGTTGATGACATTTTTATTAGTCATATTAATCACATGCTTAAAAGAAAAAAGTCTCACTTTTCCAGCAACCATAATATTTACCTATTTATACCTTTTAAAATTTCAGTAACTCTAACTTAGAACCTGTAACCCCCATAACCTTCAAAAAACGAGGAAAATGAAAATTAATAAATGTTCCCTAGTGTGCTATGAACCATTAATTGTACAGACTGAAAAGCTTTAGCCTAATAAGAAACATGCCTTCAGCAGAAATGTGAAAGTCATCTGTGATGCTCATGATTTAATGATAAAAATGTGCAGTCAATTTTCAATGAAGTTAAGACCTATAACCCAAGAATATTTTCACTCACAAATTCTCACAGATACCTGAGGAACTTTGAAAGGTGAACAACCCAAAGTACTGAAATGTTCTCAGCATGAATTAAATAATTCATCTCAAAAGTGGTCTGAAGATAGAGGCAATAGAATTTCTAGCAATAACAGATGATCAGAGATGGATTCAGCCCATGCTCCAAGAAAGCAAAGATATATCACGAATCTAGCAACAAAATGATTTTATTAGCAAATTTTGAAGAAGTATTGTAATATTAGGAATAAAGACATGTTAATAACATCATTGACCATAAATCTCACCTAAGTTTTGAAAATCAGCTCTTAGTTTAGCTATTAAAGTCCTAAGCATAGGAGTAATAGCTCAAATAAACATGTACTTTGTTCTTACTATGAATCAAGCCTGGGGTAGGCATTCTGAAAGATTCTGGGGAAATATAAAGAAGACTAAAACACAGTCCTTGTCCCTAGGGAACTTAAAACCATAAGAAGATTGTAATATGTTTATAAAAAAATTTGCCATTATTCTTTGAGTATTTACAATGAGCTATGTCTTATTTTTGTAATCAGAACTGAGAACATTAATATGGGGTTTTTAAAGGCATTTAAATGCTATCGAATGAGGACAAAGTTTCATTGGTGTTTATAAGAGAGATCCTTCCCAAAGAAAATTTTCAAGGAAGGGTTAACATGAAAGCTAGGCCTGGAAGGATGGCCAGCATTCTGATAGACTGAGTTGGAAAAGGCAATCCAGATGGAAAAGATTATGCAAGGTAAAGCTGGAAATAAAAATGATATAAAGTAATGTGTTATAGCTTCAGATAAGGGCACATGGAGAGGAGAAAAAAAATGGAACCTTATGTTGGGGCTGCATCATGAGAAGCCTCTACCAGACACTTGGGAATTCAGATTTGGTTGTAAGGTCATGTGTGTAAGGTACTTAGCACACAGTACCAGGTGCATTGTGAGTGCTCAGTATATATGAGCTGCTATTATTATCATCCAAGGTCTCCAAAGGAACTATGGCTGAGCAGGGGTTGATGGTCTCCTAGATAATCAGTTTAGTGTCCTTTCCATCCTATACATAGACTCTAGATGAGTGTTCTTCAAAGGGTAGGTCCATATTGGGTCCAACCCACTTTCAGATGGCCCTTGACCCATCTCCACCCCACAATCCTCACATCCTTGAGAAGCATGTGTGACCACTCAGAAAATTCATTTAGGTAAAGGCCAGGTCCTCTTTGCTACCTCTGCTTCTGAGGCTTTGACCATGTTGGGTATTCAAGAAGTGATTGTTGAATCAACTTTTCTCCCCATTGGGTACGGATACTCCCAGATAAATGAATAAACTGACAGCTCAGCCTATGCATCAGGCAAATGGCCTATTCATTTAGTGGCTGACTTTGTCGTCCCAGGTCGTACTAATGATATTGTGTTTCTAGACCTTCCAGGTTCCCAGGCAAGGTATTGTCCTGAGAGACCCTTGCCTGTAACCATCTGTGTTTTAACAACCAAGTGTTCTCCTCCACCATCCCAGAATACCACACTTACCCACAAATGGGTATTGTTAGTGAAAGAAGCCTTGCCAAGTGCCTAACATCGCACCTAGACACACTAACATTTAGAATTCCCCAAACGTCAGAATTTCTGACTTCTCCACCCATTGGCTCTGGGTGGTTCTAGCCACTCCTTGTAGCTGTGCTCAGTTCTTGAAAACCCAGAATATAGATTTCAGAGCCACATCCTCAGTCAAATTTTTCTTTTCCTGCAAAGAACCAAGGGATTGAGGCCCAGAGTCGTCAAGCAATATGGCTTTGATGAACACCATAGTGAAGAAGGAGAGAGGAAGAACTCCCGGTTTTCATCTAAATCTTTGCCATCACAAAGGCAGCGAAGCCTGGTGATTAAGAGTAGGGACAGGTCAACTATGGCTTGTAGGCCAAATCCTGCCCAAATCCCAATTTTATTAAGTTTATCAGAAGAGAGTCAAACCCATATATTTATTTCTTGTCTCCGCTTTCACACTGCAATAGAAGAGTTGAGCAGTAGCAACACAGGCTGTATGGCCCACAAAGCCTAAAATATTTGTTATGTGGCCCTTTTCAGAGAAAGTTTAATGATTCTGGTTAGAAAAAAATGGCTTTGTCAGTCAAAACTGACAAAATCCTTATTCCTGGGACAACTGGGTGGCTCAGTCAGTTAAGTGTCTGATTCTTGGTTTCCACTTAAGTCATGATCTCAGGCTTGGGAGATCGATCCCCACGTTGGGCTCCGTGCTCAGCAAGGAGTCTGCTTGGGCTTCTCACTCTCTCTCCCTCTCCCCCAGCTTCATGAACACATGTGCACGCACTTTCTCAAATAAATAAATAAATCTTTAAAAAAAAATCCTATTCCCAACTTGGGTGAGTTAACCTCTTTACACTCAGCTTCCTTATCTATAAAATGGGAATAATGAAAGCATCTACTTTATAGGGTTATTGTATTACATATCCAAATATAATGTAGGACCTGTAACATGGTAAGCTTATTCAATGTGAGCAACGATGATGGTGATGGTGAATATATGGGTAAAATCACCATTCATGGAACATGATGTCCCAAAAAGACTTTAAAAGTGGCTTATTGAAGGCCTATGATATAATATGATGTAATATATATATTATATACTATTATACATTATATATAATATATAGATTATATATGTATAAAATGTACACACATATGATGAATATATAAAATATATACATTGAGGTACTAGTGCAAGTAGAACACATATGCACATACACATGTATATATTACATATAACATATGTAAAAATAAAATAAAATACATATACATACATACACACACATATAAAATCCAGTGCCAAAAAACCCAACTCTTTCTCAGTTTTTAGACACCAACCAACCACCCTCTGATAAAACTGTTTCACCTGATTGTATGACCTTTGCCCTAAAGGTAAAAGAGCCATCTCATGGAGAGTGAGATTAGGTGGAATTTAGCAATTATTGAACAATTGTTCTTCCTTTGCCATCTGTCTCTTTGCAATCACTCCCTGGCTCCTTTCCTTTTTTCCCACCCAGTGGTGAAAGGGAATCATTGCAAGAGCCGGCTCCCAGTGCTTTCCCTTCAGGGCTCACCGCCTAATTCTGAGTTCTGGGCAAACAGCTCGAACAAGTCCATAAAGTTAAGGGAAATGAAGATGTTGAAATGATTGTGATTCCCAAGAGCCAAAACTGCTTAAGGATGAGAAGTAGGGTGGCCACTTACCACCTGCTAACATACTATCCTGCTTATTTATTACATCTATATTGCTTATTGTCTGTGTCCCTGTTCATAATCTTACTCCCCCAAGGGTAAGGTTATTTGACAGTTTTGTTTATCAATGTATCCAAAAGGTCAAAAACAGAACCCTGCACCTTATAGACACTCAGTAAATATTTGCTGAGTTGAATGAACCGCTCTAGGTTTATAGTCTATGCTGAAGTATGGTCTAAGACAAGGTCATTGATAGCTTATCCTCATCCCCTGCCTGGCCCTTGAATTGGATTTGAGCCTCTGGAACTCAAAAGATGAGGCCTTTTGGAACTGTTTCAGGAAAGACTGTGAGACTTTGGGCACCAGAAGAGCTGCCCTGGGTCCCAGAGGGAAAAGTGATAAATAATAATAAAAAGAAATAACCCATGAGATACAAGCAAACTCAAAGAAATGGAATGGGCTTCTGGTTTCTGGTAATCCTCCTGCACATAACAGCTATAAATCTGGAGAAAATATAAAAGCAGCTGTCTAAAGGCACTAGAGAGCAACCAAGCATGCAAATACAGGAGTATAGTCTGCATTTCGAAGATGGCAAGACAATGGGCAAGTTTCCCATTGTTACTTTTTTTGTTAGTCTGTTTTTTGTTTGTTTTTACCAGAAAGCAGGACTCAAACTGTGCCAAATAGAAGTGACTAAAATTTGGATAGAAACCCCGTTGTCTCACTGGCATTAACAGCCAGGAGATAGAGTTCAAGGTAATTCTAGTAACTGGAAAGTGAGGGGGAATAGTGCAAAGAAGAGATCCAAAGAAGGGAGACAATGTGTTCTGAGTATAAACTCTACACAAATCAGTGCTGACACCCCAACCATGAGTGCAAGCAGCCAGCCCTGCTAAGGCTAAAGGAACAGAGATTTCTGTTGCTGCTAAATACAAGGGAGACAATTTGGCATGTGAGGTCAGTTAAGATAGTCGATTCCTTTAAAAAAAAAAAAAAAATCAGTGCTCTTCAGAGGAACACAACAGAATCCAGAGGCTCTGCAATGTATCATTCTCAGTTTCTTGGATATCATCCAAAACATTTCAGCTCAGGTCATGATCTCAGGATTGTGAAATCAAGCCCTGCATCAGGCTCTGCACTCAGTGCGGTACTTGCTTGAGATTCTCTCCCTCTCCCTCTGCACCTCACCCCCTTCTCCTAAAAAAAAGAAATAAATCTTTAAAAAAAAGAGAAAAATTTAAAGGAAATTTGGTGTATATATATATATAGATGTAATATATATGACAAATGCCATGGGAATATGGATATATTCTAAAATATAATTTTAGATTTCATATATATTACATATGAATGTATTTATTAAATTATAGATTATACATATGTATATTAGGTAAGGAAGACCTAATCATTGTCAACATATGTGTGTCTTAAAATAAAGTTTCAAAATATATTTTTAAAAAAATTAACAAGTTAAAGGCAAAAATAGACAAATCCACAATCATAGTTGGAAATTTTAACCCTCTTTTCTCAATAATTCATTTTTAAAAACTGATTTTAAAAAATCATTAATGAAAATAGGACACCTGGGTGGCTCATGTGGTTAAGTGGCTGCCTTTGGCTCAGGACATGATCCTGGATTCCCAGGATGGAGTCCCACATCAGGCTCCCTGATCAGCAGGGAGTCTGCTTCTCCCACTGACCTCTCTCGTCTCATTCTCTCTCTCTCTCCCTCTCAAATAAATAAAATCTTTTTAAAAATTAATAAAAACATAGGTAACTAAAATAACATTATCAACCATCTTGACCTAATTGATGGTTACAGAATATTATCCCCAATATTAGCAGAATGCACAATTTTTCAAGTGTGTATACAAAATTCAGTAAGCAGACCATATGTGGATTATGCAAGTCCAAATCAATATAAAAAAATTTGAAGGTAGAGCATGTATTCTGACCACAATGAAATTAAACTAGAAATCAATAGCAAAAATACATCTAGATCACTTCCATCTGATATTTCAGAATTAAGTAACACAGTATGTAATTCATAGATTAAAGAAGAAAATATAGGGAATATAAGAAACATACAGAGAATTAGAAAATATTTTAAACCGAATTATAGGGATATATTTTAAATTGAATGATAGTGAAAATATAACGCATCAAAATTTGTGGGCTATAACTAAAGCAGTGCTTGCAAGGAAATTTATAGCTTGAAATGCTTTAATTAGAAAAAAAAGGATAAAAATAAGATTAATGGCCTATGTTTGGGGCTATACAACAAGAGCAAAGTAAGCCCAAATTAATTAGAAAAATAAGAGGGAGTGAAAGAGCAGAAATTAGTGAAATTTTAAAAAACAACACACACATACAAACAATATAGGGAGTTAATAAGGCCTACAGTTGGTTCCTTGAAAGGCTTGACATTCTTGCAGATTTTACTGATAGTCTTGTCTTTGTATGCTGCCTTTTTAAAATATTTTTTAAACCCTAAAGCACTTTATTCTCCTATCCCTACCCATCTGCAGGCTCAGGGTGAGTGTCAGCCTCTCTAACACACTTCCCAAAATTCTGACAACTGGAAATAACCTCTTCCTTTCAAACAAATACTTCTGTATTCACTTAATGTCATTTTGTATGATAACAATGAAGAACATTTGATATCTTATGATGCACCTGAAATCCCAGCCTGATTCACAGTAACTATGATCAGGAATTAATTTTAGCCTTTAATTTTTCTTTTCTCAGTGGAACAAAAATATCTGGATATTAATCAAAATCTAAACCAAGAAATTAATCTGCGATACCTTGTTAGGGTAACTGCAAAATAAAACAAGATTCTTGTCAATAAGGAAAATTTTTAAATATAAGGAAGGAAAATGTGAGGAAGTGAACAAGTAGAAATTAACAGAAAAATGATGAGACAAATTTTCTTCAGCATTAAAAGAACAGAGTAGTTCTTAGAATCAAACGTTTTTCTGTCACAGTCCACTTTAAGAAATCCAATAAAATTCTGGATTTTCTCCCCGGATTAAAAAAATAAAATCATAAGCATGAGTTTTATATGTGATTTAAGATGTTTCATGGGTCTCAATTAAAAATCCCTGGCTTAGAAGTAAAACTAATGTCTGCCATAGATTTTTTTTTCATAGTAAAACAAAATTCAAACAGATCAAATCTAGTTGTAAATAAGTTGAAAATTCTTATGAGAGGGATGAGGCTAGAAAGTAGGACAAAGATACAAAAGATAAACTTAAGAAATATATCTGGAATATGATAGAAAAGAAAAATTCAAGAAAAGATGACTGATGCGGAAAGGATCCTAACATGGAGACCCAAACAGTGTGAAAAATAGATGTTTGCAGATCAAACAATAGTAAAGGCCCAAAAGATAAGCAAAGTCACACAAGAGTAAAACTATCCCCAATTAAAAAAACAATTAAGTCATAAAATAAGAAATATTCTCGTACCCACTTATAATTAAGATACCAGATTTTTCCACTTTCAAAGAGAAAGATAAGGCTTGGATTCCTTTTAAAATGTAATATAATTGTTATTTCAGATTTATTTTGAAATTTTTCATATATCAAAAAAAATTTCAAAATAATGTGGCAAACTTTTGCATACTCTCCACTTCATTTAAGAAATAAAATCTTACCAAATGTTCCACCATCCGCCGCCGCTCTTTGAATGTATTTCTATATACACATTCCCAATAGTAATGACTATATTGAGTTCTATCAACACCTTGACTTTCTAAGATAAGTGCACTTACTGTTAGGCAATATATAGTTTAATTTTGCATGCTTTTGAATTCTAATAAATTGTATTGCACTGTATGCTTTCTACTTCAACTTACATTTTTTACTCAACATTGTGTTTTCTGATATTCATTCAAGTAAGTGGATGAACATCCCTGCTGTTCATTCACTTTCCTTCCTCCAGAGTATTCTAGAAACACATTGCACTTCACTTTTTCATTCTCTCTTCTGTGACTATTTGTTATAGTTTTTTGCTATTACCAAACCATGCTTCTGGGAACATTCTCATATGTAAATTTGTATTCGCATGCTTGAGAGTTGCTCTAGAACAGTGGTCCTCAAAGTGTTGTCCTGCCTCACAACTTGCGCATCAGAATTTCCTGGAGAGCTCAGTAAATGTCTGTGAAGGGGTCCAAATATTTGCATTGCTCATAAGATCCCAGGGAATACTGAAGCCGCTAGAGCAGGACCTCTGAACTGTAACAAAAAATTCTGTGAAGTTTCAAATAACTTTTGATCAATTTATTCCTAAATATCTTATGCATTTAGTTACTTTGTCAATCATATCTTTTAAAAATAAGATTACAGGGAGCCTGGGTGGCTCAGTGTGTTAAAGCCTCTGCCTTCAGCTCAGGTCATGATACCAGGGTCCTGGGGTCAAGCTCTCATCAGGCTCTCTGCTCAGCAAGGAGCCTGCTCCCCACTCCCCCGCCTGCCTCTCTCCCTGTCAAATAAATAAATAAAATCTTAAAAAAAAATAAGATTACATATTTTTTCAAATGTTTGCTGCTGGAGTAGAAAAACACAATTGAGGGGCGCCTGGGTGGCTCAGTGGGTTAAGCCGCTGCCTTCGGCTCAGGTCATGATCTCAGAGTCCTGGGATTGAGTCCCGCATCAGGCTCTCTGCTTGGCAGGGAGCCTGCTTCCCTCTCTCTCTCTCTCTGCCTGCCTCTCCATCTACTTGTGATTTCTCTCTGCCAAATAAATAAATAAAATCTTTAAAAAAAAAAAAGAAAAAGAAAAACACAATTGATATTTGTAAGGCAGTCTTCTAGACAGCAACTTTGCTTAATATCAAATTGGTAAAGGCAGACTACCTCTCTATTTCTCAACTACAGCAAGTATTGAAAGATGCCAGAGTAACATCTAGAGGACCCTTAGAAAAAGATTTGGGCCCCTTGGTCAAGTTTTCACTTAGATATAAAAGCCAAAGGAAGGATATTCTCAGATCACAAAGTTTCAGACTCTTCTGCAGCTTGCTGGAGGCCATACTCCATAATATTAGGATCTGAGTTAGAATAAAAAAAAAAAAATTGAATGGAGATGGTACTGCTGAGATGAATCTGAGACAACCACTGTTCATTAAGAAGTAAGTAAGAGCTCAAACAAGAAGGCTGCTTCTGCTATCTGGTTCAAGTGACTTAAAAATAGCAATGCACAAAATAGATACACATTCTAGAACATTTCAAACCTTAGATTTAAGAAATGAAGGAGGGGATGGGGCACCTGGGAGGCTCAGTCGGTTAAGCATCTGACTCTTGATTTTGCCTTGGGTCATGATCTCAGGGTCTTCGGGTGGAGCCTAGGTTGGGGGGGCTCTGAGCTCAGTGGAAAGCATGCTTGAGAGTCTCTCTCTCTCTCTCCCCTTCTTCTTCATTCTCTTCCCCTCCCACCCCCACCGGCTTTCTCTCTAAAAAAAAAAAAAAAAAAAAAAAAAAAAAAGAAAGAAAGGGGAAAAAAAAGGAAGGGAAGTGGAATCCAGTATACAAAACCTTGTATCTCTCACACAAAGAAGTAACGAGCCTATTGTTTGTAAGAGATACACTTGGAATTCTAGAAACCAGGGAATGGTGTTACATTTAACCAATGGCGTAGAAATTCAACTTGTTTTAAAAGCATCGAAGGAGATAATATTGTACATGGAATAAAAGGTGTATAGAGAAGACACCACAAAGAGTATTAAAAAAAAGGGGAACATAACTATAGGTAATGATTATAATGAGTATAGTTATATAAATTCCCCATAGGCTTGTATGGAATTAAAAACCTTAATAATATTTTACTTAGGATTTTTTAAACCAAAGCATGATTAGAAATAAAACGATGATTAGAAATAAAACATGATTAGAAATAAAACGATGGTGACGTGATGCACAGAAAGTCTCCCGAAGGGAACAGTGTTGCTTGTGGGAGAATGTTTCTGAAGATTTTGCTTTGTATGGCAGAGGCCACAGAAAGATATGCTAAAATTGACTACAAAAAAAAAAGTTTCTAAATCTCATTTATTTTATTTATCTATCAAATACTTATATAGTGCTTATCCTGGGCCAGCTATTATTTTAAGTGCTTTACAAAGGGGAACTCACTCTATTAGGCAGGATCCTGGCAGGAAACAGATGGCACACTCAAATGGGGTAAATCAAAGTGAATTGAACAAAAGGAATATTTACAAAGGTGTGAGTGGGATTTAGAAAAATGCAGCCGGGACTGTGCAGCACGCTGTGCTAGCTCACAGCAGCAGGGAGCCTCTCCACCCCTAGGCCTGCCTGAAGGCTCAAGCAGAAAGCGCGGTTAGAGAGACCCAGAGAGGGGCCCTCACCCCCGACCCCCATGGGCAGGTGGCAGACAATCCTAGCAACCTGGCAGGGAGGGAACAAGAAGAAAACCCCAGCCTCATGTTCTTCCTGCCTCCTATCAGCCAAACAGGTCAGAAAACCAGAGGGGAAAGAGCTCAATGTTTCCAACTTTATGGGTCAGCCTCCAGCGGTCCAGAAGCAGGATGGAGAAGGGTCAGAAGAGGATCAGGGGAGGCAAAGAGAAGATCCTCAGAACATTCATAATAACCCTATGCAGTAGCTACTATTGATGCTATATATATATATATATATATATATATATATAGCAACTGATGCATAGAGAGGTTAAGTAACTTGCTCAAGATTGCACAGCTGGGAAAAGATATATCCAGGATTTTAACCCAGGCAGTCTGGCCCCACCGTACAAGGCCTATCTCTCTTATCATTATTATACTGTAAGCTTATATATCTTATTATAGTCATGCTCTATTTTTTTTATTTCTCCTAATACTGTCTGATATACTGGCATTTAAAGGATGAAAAAAAGACCATTGTAAGAGTCACTTCTGACTTTTTTCTACCACCTGTTAAAGGGCTGGGAGGCATTTTTATGTTATTGTAGACGCTTAACTACCAAGACTCCCATTATGATTCATAGATCATTTTGAAAATTGAGCAATTTTCATGATAGGCATACTTCCCAGCAGCTTTTTAGTATACTTGGGAAGATTATAGCCAGAGGAAACACAGGAGGTGAAAATTTGGTCTCATTTATAAGTATTCAGTTATAAATGTGGATTGTGGTTTCATTAAATTCATATACTTGAAGTCTTTTTAGTTCTCCAATAGAATTGTGAGAATCTGGCAATTCTTAATAATCAAGGTATAAATCCTTTCTAGGGTTTTTTTTTTGTAAATAATTTCAAATATGAAAATAACAATCATGAGTTTAATATAAAAGAAGTGTGTTCCAGCAAATAAACTAAAGTATTTTTCTAGAGAGAAAAACGTGTTTTCCTGCTGATTTTTATCATCAGCTTGACATTCTCTTGAATAAACTACCTACTAGGAGGTTCAGAATTAGGAACAAGCACAAGGCTAAAATGAATGTTAAATCCAACACTGGTTTTCTGAAGGTTTTTGTGCTCTCAATGCTTTTTTTATTTTTCCCTAAAATTTTAGCCCTTCTTTATCTACCCTGCTGCCATTTCATACAGCTGCCTTTTCGCCCACTTGTATGCCACATGCTCTATGTCCGGGGCTCTAGCCATCTCCCTCCTCCCTGGAGCACACCTTTTCATACCCCCATTTCTTTTCATTTTGCTCTTCCTTCTGCCTTGAGCGACCTTCTCTTAAATGTGGTAATTCCTGCTTTCCCTTTGGGAGTGCAAATGCTACCTTCTACGAGACAGTTTTCCCACCTCAAGAGCAAAGAGATCTTCACTCCCTTCTAAGAGCTTCTAGGGTCTTGCATCCATCTCTCTTCAGAAGCCCTTACTAAATCTTGTTAACTTTACTTGTTTATATCTCTTTGTATCCACTGAACTGTGACTTCTTGAAGGCCAAAGCTATAGACTGCTAAAAGAGTTTTCAAAAAGTTGTTGAATGATCAATTGTTATTGAACCAACTAAGAAGAGTTAAGCTCTGACTCTTAACCATTATAGAAGGACCAGAAATCCCTTCAGAATCTATTTATGCTTTTCTTTGTCTGCCACCTGCAGGAAGAAATTTAGAGGCTAGCCTAATAGCATGAAAAATCATATCCAGCCTGCTTTGCATTTAACAATACTAGGCTCTATGAGTTAAATACGTCTGGTATAGTTCTTCAGTAGGTACATTTAACACTTCTTATGAGAACCGAGGTTCCCAAATTATTAATAGCTTCCTTCATGTTCAATTTCTTATAATGATGCCCTCAGTAAATTCACTTAACTTTAAATATACAAAAAAAATTATATCCATACTCAAAATATTAAAAATGTCTAGGTATCGTTTCTAACTCCTCTGAATGAGTTGTAAAACTGGAATATGAGATGAGTCCATATCATCACAAATGGGGATGAAATTTTGATTTAAAAAATATTCTTCCACACCGTAAGTGTTGTAACAAGCACATCTGTGTTTTAAATTTGTGTGTGAGAACTCGTCTTTTTAAAAGAGTGAATCTCTTCCTGGATCTCTTTTTGGGTCTCGGGTGCTTTGTCCATAGGTGTTAATTTCAAAATGCTCCAATCTGAGCTTTCTGTGGGGTCCACTCCACTGCCCACCCAGTTTCTCCAATTATCATTACCAAACTGCTTTAAGTTCCCATTTATACTGAAGCAATCATTTCTTTCTTTTATCCCCTCTACCACTGATTCCTGACTGTTCCTCCCTCAGTTTAACTCAGAGAAGAACAAAGTGAGGCCAAGTTTACAGATCACTTAGCTTCTGCATGTGGTGTTGGAGCTGGAGAAGTAACAGAAAGTAACAACATTCCCTTTTCCCAACTTCCCAAGTGCATCATGGTGGATATGAACACTCAGTAGGGAAGTGTAACCTTAGTCTACTTGAGATGTAGTTCAGTGAAGATCTCTCACGGAGAGAGTCTTTTCATTTTTCCTCTCTGTGGCCAGACTGCTTCCCAGCATTACTCAGCAGCTGAGATACTGTATATGGGAGTGTTTTATAATCTGCGAAGCACAGGAGGAAAGCACTGTCCTTACCAAAACTATGAGAGAGCAAGGATGTGTGTAAACATTTTTGAAACTAGATTTAGCTCATGTAAAGAAAAGTGTTTCATCAAGACAGCTCAAAATGCAATTTGAGGACTTAAAACTCAGTCATGTTTTTCTTAGTTTCCAGAACTACATTCTTCTTTCCAGAGAATCTGTGGCTTAAAACGTGTTATCTAAATCCTCACTTAAGTGAGCTAAAGAGTTGGAATCTTTTGCTAAGTTATGAGTTTGACTTTCTAGAATGTTCTTTCCCTTCATCTGCCATGTGGGATACATTAATTTTTAATATTAATGTGAATTAAAATTAACTTTGCTTTGGCAAGTTGAAACAATTTTATATCATCCCTTGAGGTTGTTGGAAATGCCTTGCAGCAGAACAAACTAGGGCGGGGAGACACTAATCTAGACTAATGTTGAAAGATACCAAGTCAGGAGGTAGCTGGGTGGCGCAGATGGTCAAACATCTGACTCTTGATTTTGGATCAGGTCATGATCTCAGGGTCCTAAGATAGAGCTCCGTGGAGGGCTCCGTATTCAGTGTAGAGTCTGCTTGAGATTTTCTGTCCCTCTCCCTCTGTGCCTCCCCCTGCTAGCACTCATTCCCTCTCAATCTCCCAAGTAAATAAATAAATCTTTTTTAAAAAAATCGATACCAGGTCAGGATTAATCATGTGATTCTGTGCTTTCTATCATAAAATAGAGTGCTACCAGTGGTTGAGTTGCAAATAATAGTTAATCCCAATGTACTGAAACTAATATTTCATTCCTTAATATAACTCTGAAGTTAATTCTTGTGATGCAACCATGATTCATTTTCTTCTTATGGCTTATAGTTTTTATTTGGATGTTAATAGTAAATGAATTATAGCTCATTTGCCGGCTTTTTAAATTACAGGCAAAAATCTACCTCATGGTTTACTCAAATGAACAGTCCTAATATTTTAAAGAAGTAATTTACAACTAACAATTTACAACAAGATAGGTTTTGCTCTTAAAGAAAAAAGCATGAGATGAATGATAAGTGCTTAGAGCTTTCCTTTGTTCTTAGCATGTTGGCAATTCTTGTCATTAATAGCAATTCTTGGCTTTAATGTGGCAAATTTCATTTTGGACGTTCAAAAGACTTTAGAAGCATTTTTTTTTTTTTTTGGTTATTCTGCACAACATTCCAGAGCCCTGGGTGTCCACCTCAGAAGAAGAAATGGAGTTTTATTAGGAGTTAAAAGTAGTTTTAGGGCCTAACATAAGGCAGCAAACCTTTTGGAGGGGAAATAAAGATTACACCAAATTCCAACGGATTCTTCTCTATCAGCTCTCAGGAAAATACTTCTCTTTGAGCCTAGAGGTGAAAGAAGCAAAGATGACCCTTTCTTTACTGCTTAGGAAGGAGATGAATTATTCCACCATATGCAAACCTCAAAATCCTTTTGTCTATGAGTCAAGGGTAGGTCAACATATGAACTATGAGTTGGAAATTGTTGCTCAATGAGTCATATTCTCAAAGTGGTCTTTTTTCCCCCTTGATGATAACTTGTGTTCTTTAAGCAATAATTTTCTACTGAGAAAACTGTGGGCCCTCACCTCTGCTTGAATGAGGACTTCTTGGAGGCTGAAGTTTTACTTTTTCATCTTTATGTATTCAAGATCTAGAACCTGGCACAGGGGAATTCCCTCTTTCTCTTTCTCCCTCTCTCAGGTACACACACACACACACACACACACACACACACACACACACACATTCCAACTGAACCAAAGGAATCAATGCCAGTAAATCATGGAGAAATATAAACCCTTCAACTCTGTAAATAACATTATTTCTCAAAGTACAGCAATAAATTGAATCAGGGCTAATTACCCCTTTTTCTTACTAATGGTTAATGAATGATACTGCTTATCATCCCAAACAACCTAAGCCTTGCTATTACTTGGGAACCCACTGTAGTTTTCTCATACATCTATCTGTTTCCTTAGCAAGAAAACAGTCTCTGCCATTTAAGGCACTGTCCCAGGGAGTATGTCTGTAGAGTCTTTACGTTGGGTTCAGCAAAGATGACTGCTACTATCTCCATTCCCTTAAATAGTCAACAGATACAGCAATTCTGTGGCTTTCCTATGGCCTTGGAAGACACGGACAAAATGCTCTAGGACAGGACCTAGTCTTATTTTTCCCTTTGCATCTCGACATGATCTTGTCATTGTTAGTAACCGTTTTGAAAACATCAGGAATGTTGAAGACAAAGGACACATGTGGTGATGAAATGGAGAGTAGGGTTGATTCCACATCTTGTAAGTGAATTAGATGCAAAAATCAGATGTTGCCAGATTATACTGGACGTCAAAGGCATTGAACTGGCCAAACAAAATAAAAAGAACCCTGCGTCGGCTCTTGCCTATGTTATTTATTCCTGTGTAGTTAACAGAAACATTGCTCTTCCAAATTTCCAGGTTAATCTTCAATTTTGTAATTACATTAATAATTAGTATAAATTATCATAATTAATTGAGAATTAATTAACACAGCTGAGTATTCTTTATTCAAGAATTTTAAATATTGGGTTGCCTGGGTGGCTCAGTTGGTTAAGCAGCCAACTCTTGATTTTGGCTTGGGTCATGATCTCAAGGTCATGAGATCGAGCCCAGCATGGAGCCTGCTTAAGATTTTCTTTCTCTCCCTCTCTAAAAAAAAGAGAGAGAATTTTAAATATTATAGTATTCTACGTAAATAAGCTAAAGATGATGATTAGACCTGAAATATCACAAATTGTAGAAACCATTCATCCTTGGATATACCAAGGATACACTTTTATCTTTTATTCCTTTAAGGAGAGACAAGAAAGAGGGCATTTCCAAGCATTATTTTGTCATTCTAAAGCTATATTTCTTTCCTAGATGATAGGACAATTATTAGTGATTAGAGTCATAACTAAAAATATTCCCCAAATCCTAAAAATACATAGAAATCATAACTATTGCCTTAATTACCTCAAGGAAATGAGACTGAGGATGGCTCTCCTTTGCTAAGATATAATTCAGTGTCATAACTCCGTATCTGGGGTATAACTCACATGTCTAGATTCAGGGTGTAATAGGGACTCATGACAACACAGTAAACTAGTAGATGTCACTATTTAGCCTCTGGATATGCCCCAGATGGAATATAATTTATTTAGTCTTTCTAAATAGATTTCCTTTGGTTTGGCTATAAAAACCGTAGCTTATTGAGATACCTATCTAAAGAGAAAATCTCATATATATTAGCACATTCTAGAATTCCATCGAGTTCCCTTGAAACCTAGGCTAAAGGCCCATTCTCTTTTTTTGATCCATTTGAAAAAGTGGAAGGGACTGTGAGGTGCCGAATGCTGAGACTGGCTAGGGAAATGAGGAGTCCCTTCCTCATTGATCCAAGAAAGGTATGGCAGCATCCCAGAGAATGACATTAAGATAGAAATCACACTGAGAGGATTATGGGGGAAAACCAGTAAGAGCCTTGTCATCCAACACAAAAGACTGTTCAGCTGCACTAAGAGAACAAGGATGTGGAGGAAGTTCTAGTTGGGTCCTCCTCCAGCGCCCTCCCCCTCCCCCTCCCCTTCCTCCCACCCATTCTTTAAATACACAATTTGGGAGGCTCTCAAATCCGGATAAGTTGAAGTGAGCAATATTAGGATACTCACGCCAGGCTCCTAGGCCCTCCAGAGCCACACAAAATCCAGTCAGGTGCCACGTCCCCAAAACCAGAAGCTTTAGATCTTGTTTAGATCTTGTCAACCAGAATGGGAGATGAAGGGGACAGTCAAGAGAGGGTGACGATTCAGGTTGTCACAGTTGTTTCCGATGAGGCTAATAGCTTGCGGTTGGGAGCCAGGTTTTGACCCTAGCTTCACGACATACTAGCTCTGTAACTTCACCTCTGTAACTCTGAGTTTTATCATTGACACAGTGGGGCTAATAAGAGCACCTAACTCAGAGTTATTCTCAGAATACAAATAACAACGGCTCACATTTACCAAGCATTTACTGGGTGCCTGGCATTGTGCTAATGTTCTGATGTTTGTTATCTGTCTTCATCCTGTTATTACACTCCTCTTACAGATGAGGAAGCTTCAGCTTGGAAATAACCTTGACCTAAAAGGTTGCAACGCCTCAAGGGGAAAAAAATATCCCATGTAGTATGTGACACAATGCCAGCATTGCTAACCAGTCAAGACAACCATTGTCATACCCACATATCTATCTATCTATCTATCGATAATATCTATCATATTATCATGCCCACATATCTATCTAAAAGTGTTGTGCCATCAAATACTCCAGGAAGAGCAGAGGGAGGCATGAATCTGCCATTATCATTGGGACAGGATAGCCAGCAGCCCCAGCGGGGGCTAAGACAACACTAGCATTTTGTACTGTCCTGTAGTAATCTCTACAGGAGATGGGACCTCTTGAGCACAGACCTCAGGTTTCTGCCTTCTGCTCTCAAAAATAAAACACTGGACTGAGAGGGAGGAACATTGCGTTCTAGTCCTGTGGTTGAGTACACCTTGACTGTATACCCAAGCAGAGGCAGGTCAGTCATGTGACATCCCAGAAGATCAACCATCAGTGCTTGTTCCTATGACTTTTCTCTCAGGAGTGGGCATCACTGGAGAAGAGAATCTCTGCTCCAGGACATGCGGGCGGGTGTCAGACATGATGGAGTGCTTCCGGTCCTCCCCTCAGCAAAGACGTTATCCAAACTGGTACAGACACGAAGGGAAAGACCGAGAATATCGATCTTATTTTTAAATTCTCTTCATTTCTTAGATTGAGATGAACAACCCATTCAGCTAAAACAGCCAGTGTAAAAAAGATATTGCTTTCATAAATTGAAATTCTTTTAAACAAATAAAGTGCAGAATGCTACAAATCGCAGTATGTTATTTTTGCTATCATTTCTCCCTCAGGGGCTGGCCCCCAGAAATTTGAAGAGAAAAAAGCATTCTCGTGAAGATGGGTTGTCTCATATCTTCCACAAAATTACTAGAACCCTCTCTGAGCAATTCCATAGGTGACCCTTTCATCAGTGACAAAGGAAATTCAGGACACCGAGAAGATGATATTTTCTTATAGAATCTAGCAAGACGATGTGTAAGGATTTCAGATGTGTAGTTCCCATTAAAGTTAACAAGAGTTGTGCTGTTAAAACCTCCTCATGACACTTTGCATTATATCCTGAGAAGTCTGAAGAAGGTGCCAAAGGATCATCAAAATACCAGCCTCACTTTGATAAACTTGTCACCAGGTAAAATAAAATACGTGTATGTTTGCTTCTTTTTCTCTGAAATATGAAGTAATTATGACTATATAAAAACCTTTTACCATAACTAATTAACTAGAAGCTCCTCATAAACTATGTGTCGACAGCACCGTATGTCTAATTATCTTTTTTCGCTTCAGAATTGTGATGTTGAATAATGAAGAAAACATTACCTGATGAAGTCTTTTATTTTATGATGGTCTCTCTGGAGACAGAGGAGACACAAAGGCTTAAATGCCAGCTTCAATTACATCTTGGCCTTGGCAAGCTTTCAGCTGGTTTTGATTTGCATGGAAACCACCTTATTTTAAAAATCTCAGAGAAAGGGGATAGAGGGCAGAGGAGGAAGGAAAAGGAAGGAAGGAAGGAGGGAAGGAAGGAAGGAAAGAAGGAAGCCACGGAGGAAGTGGGGGGAGGGCAGGGGGCGGGAGGCTATGAGTAAGGAAGGGAGGGCAGGGGAGGGGAGAGGATTAGAATAATTAAAAAGTGGCCTCTGTAGCCGGTCAAGCGCTCTCAATCCTAGGCCTGAGAAACCCTATTCAAATGTACACAGTCAGGCCGTAGCTGTTTACTTCCAGTCTATTCTGTGGGGCATTGTGGCTTGGGTTTTGCCAATTCCATTAAAACGTCTCTTCTGCCCCTGCTCCGTAAGGAACCACTCTAATTCAAACCAGACAAGCATGAACTTATAGGACAGAAACAGGAAGGTGGACATTTTTTTCTTTTTGGCGTTGTGTATAATTTTTTTTAACTTTTGGAAACCATGGCTCAAATCCATCCCCGCAGGCACTTCTGTGTAGGACTAGACATGCTAAAGGGGGCATTTTCAGTCCTTGCACATTCCCAAGCCTGTGTCCACCTTCCAAGTATTTCTTCATTTCTGTCAGAACTCAGGAATATATTTCAAGCCAAGGGTTGGCTATTAAGCCGCGCTTTCTTTGCACATGAGGCCAACCCTGTCTTTGGATAATCCAGGCAAGTCCATTAAAGTCTGGGAGATATGCTGCAGGGCGGGATTTGAGGAGTTCTCAGCTACAACTGGGGTTCCCCATAGGCCTGATCTCTTCTGCCAGTGGTCCATTTGTTTGATGTTTTCATGCTTGCGTAGTCTGGTTGGAGTCTTCTAACACAGTGTCTCCTACACTACGATGCAAATATCCATCACCTGGAGTCTTGTTAAAATGCAGATTTTGCTTCAGGATATCTGAGATGAGACCCGAAGTCCTGCACTTTTATCAAGCTTCCAAGTGATGCTGGTATTGCTGGTCCATTACCAGTATTACTTCAAGTAGTGAGGGTTCCACTCCTGAAACCAAGCTCCAGGACTTTCTCCCCGCAAAATAAATCCTTTCTCTCCCTCCGCCGTTCTTGTCTGAAATCTGGGAGCTCACAGGGTGACAATACTAACCAACAATACTCGGTATTGATCTTGTACACAGGCAGCCTCATTCTTGTCTGATGGTTAAATGCTTCCCGTGTGTAAGACTCATCTTCCCAAGTAGATTCCAAGTTCTGCTTCCTCCTCCCTTTGCCTCCTGACAGCATTAAGGATGAGACCAAGAGCACAGAGACCATTAACTACTTGTTGAAGGGAATTGGGCATGGAGGGATTGCATTGGCTCTGACTTCTTGTACCCTCTCAAGGACACATTTCTTTCCAAACAATGTTCATAGACAATGGCAGAGCTTTATGGGATATTTTGTATTTTAAAACGGTTAGAGCAGTAATTCTCAAATAAGCTGTCAAGTTCTAGCATGGATAGGAGACCTTACCCACCACCCCAATCCCACCACCTAGTCCTCAAACAAGCCAAACAGGACAAAAATACAACCAGAAACTGATTCTTTTTTTTTTTTTTAAGTAGTATTTTTTTAATTTTTTTTTTTATTTTTTTATTCATTGGAGAGAGAGAGAGAGGGAGAGAGAGAGCACACACCTGCGAGCAGGGGGAGGAAAAGAAGGAGAATGAGAGAATCCAAGCTGACTCCATGCTCAGCACGAAGCTGGACTCGGGGCTCAGTCCCATGTTCCGGAGATTGTGACCTGAGCTGAAACCACCAGCTGGTCGCTTAGCTGACTGAGCCACCCGGGTGTTCCCTAGCAACTATGCTTTATTTTCCTCTTCCCTGAAGAACTCTACTAACTTCCCCATCATTGCCTACTCCATGACTCTGGTCCCAGCTAAACACCTTAAGACCCTAAGAAAAAAGAAAAAGTATCTTTTCCTCATTAAAAGAAAATGGAAAATCTTACTTTGATGAATTTGTAATGGACCCCACTTATTATCTCTTATTATCCTCTTCCAGCCAAATGGGTTGAATGTAGATGTCCCTCATCCAACTTCAAAGAAAAATAAGTCATCTGGGTTTTTTTTTTTCCTGCTATATTCCATCCTTGTGTAATACCTTCCGACCTCCCCACCTCTTCTTTGCCTGCCCATTTACACACACACACACACACACACACACACACACACAGGTCCAATGTAAACCCACTTCTCAGTCAGACTTCCTTCCTCAATACCATACCCTGAGGAGTGTCGCTCTCCCCACAGATTGTAGAACTACAATTATATGAGGAATGTATTTGGCCACTCATTGTGCAGTATCCTGTCTCGTATTTTTCTTGCTTTTCTTGGCCTGCTATTTAAAATTTTATTATTAGTTCATTTTAGACATATTTATACCTTATCAAAAGATGCTAGATTAAAATTTGCTAAAGAAATCCCATAAGACCTATACCTCTGCCCCTCTTTGGGTCTAGCATTCACTCATCCACTTGACAATTTCGGAGCACCATAAAAGTGGAGTGATTGATTAATAACTGAAATAAGGTGACATATACACATACATAATTGAAGATAATACCAGATACTTCACAATCCAAGTACTTTCACATATAACATCTCATTGCCCTTGTGACACCCTTCTAAAGCAAATGGAAAAAGGTAATATATCATGCAAAGCATTTAATTAGTAAATTCACTTTGACAGGGTTTAAAGTTAAGATGTGGGGAAAAAAATATAAAGTGGAATAATGTGAAATTTAACTATGACATGTCAAACAAACTCTTCAAGCAGATACATAAAAATACCAAAGAACAATGATTCAAAAACTAAGAAACAGTGGGTCAATTTATGGCTTATTTAACCAAATCAGCAATCTGGAAAGAGTACCTCTTAAATTTCAACTGAAAGCTTGACAGAGAGTAAGACAGCCTGGACTCCATGGTTAATAAATTCCATAAGTAGAGAGCAAACATTAAAAATGCCCCGTAGCTCAATGTCTTCAGCCAAAAAGAACTAATCCAATTGACTGAGACCAAAGAAGACGACAGGGATGTATGGTTCCAGAATGTCTCTGAGGTATTCAAAACCAAGTCAATTTAAGGACTTGTAAGTTAATAACGAGGACTTTACACATAATCCTGTACTGTACAGGTAGCCAGTGAAGGTTTTTTACAACCAGAGTAATGGGATTTTCATGCTTGGTGTCAGTCAGAGTGTCAGTAACTGAGTTCCAGACCAAGAGAAGTTCCTTGAGCAGTCAATTAGGAGAGTCCCCCAGAATCCCTGAATGTGGGTATAGCACAGCGTCCAAGAAAGTCGGGAGGTCATAAGCACATGTCAAGGGGTGAGAGCAGTGGACGGCAGCCACAGGAAAGGCTGGTTTCTTGGGCCTTTAGAAGTGTATTTGGTAAATAATGAAATAGAAAGCCTAAAAGATATGTCAGGATCAAAGATGAAGTGCAAATTCATAATAGAAATCTTGGGAGCTAACAACCTTCAAAGCTACTGTTCTGGGCAATTTATGGGTTTGCAGTAATGGTGAGAACCCAGAAGCAATGAGAGTTTCTTCTTGGTGTGATTCGTCATCGGCTTTAATAGTTAGAGAATATCCGGAGGTTAGGTGGTCGGAGAATGAATTTAAGTTTCAAAGGGGTGAAGGTGACTACTTTTTTTCATACTACATAATGTTAGATGAATATTTTAAATGCACTGATTGAATTCCTTTTTTCAAAAATATTGGTCTAAAAGCTCTGTGTGTGTGTGTGTGTGCGTGTGTTTTCACTTCTAGCAGAACTAGTATAATGTAATGTAAGAGCTTTACAAATTTGATACTGACAGGTTTCAAAAAATAAAATAGGACAAACAAGAAAACCATTAATTGGACATCTAAACTATATAAATAATGGGTACTTAACACACCTTCTTTCATTTTCATTTAATATTACCATTTAATATTTTAACATTTAATGGTATCAGCTGTAAGCACAGACTAGGAAAGGGAAGCTCAGGGAGCAGAGTGCGCTGCGCTAGCTCCCAACCCCTCAAACCTCATCTATGGACCGGCAACGCCAACATCACTCAGAAAATGATTGGAAATGTAGAATCTACAGCCCCACCCCAGACATACTGAATCAGCATCTGTCTTTATCACTAACTGCAGCGTTCCAAAAGATCCTGTCTATGTGTCACTTGAATGTGTTCCCATAGAAAACCTGGGGGAGGAGGCAGACCAGTGATGTGCCCAAGCTCGGGACTTGCCAGCCATCCCTGTCTCACAAATGAGCAGCAGGCGAACAGCCCCAGGAAGTGTGTACATACCTCTGTGTAGCATAGAGAAGTGTCACATGGTGAAAAATGAAGAAATGAGATGTCTTTGGCTGGCTCTGGCAAGGAGCACGGGAGCTCGTGGGCTCTCAGGAAGATTCACTCCACAAAAATTTACTGAGGAACGATCACCTATTATGAAAAGAGGACAAGACAGTAGGTTCTGGAGCCAGACTACCTGGGTTTAAATCCAGGCCTGCTTCATAATCTTGAGTAACTTAATCTCTTTATCCCTTGGTTTCTCCACTTACAAAATGGGAGCACTAACTCAGATGTGGGGAGGCGTACAGAAAGCTCAGTGGATGCTAATGGTCATCTTTACCCACATTATGCCGTGGACCTTCTACCGAGTGGAACAAGATCCATGCACCTTTGCCATCCGTTAGAGAGCTCGGCTTGTAGAAGAGGAGGCAGACTGTTAGACACCCCCATGAGAAGGGCTATGCAAGGAAAGTTCAGAGAACTGTGGAAACATGGGTAAAAGAGGAGCCCAACTTTATCAAAGAAACCAGGGAACATTGCTATGTAATTGACTTTTCATCGTGATCTCCAGTTTTGGTCAGGAGGATCTTCCCAGAGGCAAGAACAGTGTTAAACCCCCTACAAGGAAGTGAACACTGGAGACCCGAGAGTGGCCTGGAGAGTGAGTGTGGAGAGCCAGGTGCTTCTGGCACCAGGAGGTGTAGGCAACCTAGCATCACCCCACTAAAGCACCCGGAAGTGCTGGGTACAGAATAAATAGGTTCTCTTTCCTATAGAGCAGTAGTCATATGAGTGGGAAACCCTTAGCAGCTGGAATGGAAGATGAAACTGGGAAAAGCGGTGAGCTATGCAGTGGTTGCCCCTTTAGGAATTACGGATCTCAGTAATCCCAAAGTTTGGCTAACAGATGATGAGAATTTGAGCCATAGAAGGTCAGCTGTTGGAGCTCGAATACCCTCCGTGAAGCTGAGACATGGAAAGAATGGATAGGAAGACTCACAAGTACAGCAGCAGAATGAGGAAGTAGTCTGCCTTTTGGGGTGGAGAGAAAATGAGGGACCAATAGATTCGTATTTCAAAAAGATCAGCTGCAGACTAGTGGAGGGCAAAAGTGAGGTAAGAAGCTCAATGTCCAGGTGAGACATTCTGGTGGCTTGGACGGGGCCAGTGGCCACGGAGCCAGTCCACATGACTGGTAAACATGATTAATTCCAGGCTCAAAATTATCGCTGTCGGTGAAGAATGGAACTCAACAAGCAGCTTATAAAATGACTCAGGAAAACCAAAGAGATGGATGACAAGGGTTGGGTTTCTGGAAACGCAATAGTAGAGGCCAGTAGGATCCAGGTGGTGCAAAATTTGGCAACGTCAGTGCAGGATAACACAGGCCAGGAGAAGGATCACTGGGATTAGACAAGAGGGATGCTTTGCACTTTGGAAAACAGCCATCATGGCCAACCCTGAAGGGAAAGAGCTTCAGAATAGCCCGGCGTCATGAAGGGGGTGGTCTTTGGGCTCACCTCTGGAGCTGAGACTTAGAAGAAAATTTTGGAAGGGACTGAGAATGCCACCAAAATTGTGAAGTCATCGATTCAAAATTGTTTTAGGCTAGGAGACCAAGTATTTAGCTGAGCCTCTCATACATCCATAGAGCTGAAAGAAATGACAGACATAAGACCCAATCTGCTCCTCAATGTGTGGTTTGTGGACCAGCAGCATCAGGCTCACCTGGACATCCCACCCAGGCCTCCAGAGAGAGAATCTGCATTGTCCCAGGGATTCCTACACACATTACAGTTTGAGATGTGCTGCTTTGTGAGACCATGTCGTTTAAGCCATCTGTGACTGAGGATATGAGATATTATTCCAAAATGGAGTATGTGAGGATAGTTTTGAAATATTCCAATTCACCTCAGGCCAACCAAAATCAGAAGAGGCATGGCCACATCTAGTCCAAAAAAGTCAAGGACATTGTATTCTTCCAACAAGTAAGAGTTGGCTAGGGTTGCCTGGGTGGCTCAGTTAGTTGAATCTCCTACTCATGATTTCAGCTCAGGTCATGATCTCAGGGTTGTGAGATCAAGCCCTACGTTGGGCTCCATGCTGGTCATGGAGCCTGCTTAAGATTTTCTCTCTCCCTCTCTCTCTGTCCCTAACCCCTCTCTCTCAAAGAGAGAGATAGAGATAAAGAGAGAGTGAGAGAGATTGGCTGAACGCAACAAAACAGATCCTTAGAAAACTGAAAGGGAATGAGTGCAGAGAGACACAAACTGGAAAAGAAATTTCTAATTTCTAATTAGAATAGAATTCTAATTTCTAATTAGAAATTTCTAATTTCTTCCTCTCCCAGTTAGATGAGGAGCCAACTGACATCAACTTCCAGTTTATGATGTAGCCTTAAAATGTTTATAAATATTTTGGATTTAAATTTTCATCGCAATAATATTTTTGCCCTGAAGTGACACATTTTTCCCCATCAATGCATTAAAATTCTTCTCCATTACTTTGAAGCCACCATTTAGGGTATCTTTTGCCCATTCTATAATTAGAGTGATCACATGACATAGCTATAGTTAATTAGTGGTATTACCATCCCTCCACTCAGTGGATATATACTGAACATCATCAGTGCTAGACACCAGGATATGAGAGTGGACATAAACTGATTTGGTCACTGCTCCTATGGTTCTTCAAGAACATCAGGTTAAATATAATCATCACATTTCTAGACACTTTCTTAAGTGTTATTAATATGAGAACTCTGATTTATTTTTGAAATAACACCATATGTGATAGGCCCATAAACATTTATATTTGCATGTCTCTTGTTGTTTTGCTGTATAAGAACATGAGGAATGGATCCGAAACCTCTTTTGTGCTATATTTTTAGGAATACTTTCCTTCAACTTCAATATATTTCTCCCTGTAGTGAAAAGCCTTGAGAATCCTAAGGGATGGCAATTGAGCACATAAATATGTAAAATTCTCATTGAATTAATAGATCTGCTTTGTTGTTTTGGGTTTTTTTTTTTCTTTTTGGCTTATTAGCATATAAAAATCTGGCAAGTTATCTAAAACTCTATCACTTGGGTCTCTTGGGGGAAAATGTGAGAACCAAGGAGTACAGCATAAGCTTCAGCTGTCTTCATGTCTCCAGATAGCTCTGTTCTGTCTCCAAGGGCTACAGAAGATGATTTGTCAACTTAACACCAGCTGCAGGAGCTATGGAAGAAGACTGGCTTCTCTTCCAGCCGTAGATGTGCAGAATGGCATACAAAGCCAGAAAACAGAAGTGAGTGGAAATTTAACTTTGCCACCTCCCACCACCCCAATCTAGCACCAACACCACACACACAACCGTCCCCTTCTTCCCCTACCCTGTGACCACCCTTCATTCTCCTTCATTCTCCATCACCAATCACATGCGCTGATAGGTATTCAGCTATTTTTATGTTACAGATCACTTGTAAAAGCAACAAGAAAGCCTAGCTCCTTGGCCAAAAGGCATGTAGAACTTTGAACTCTGTACCTAGGAAGATAAGATAATAAAACTAGGTGTTAATTATCCCTGGATTAACTCAGGTGGAAAATAGAAAAATAACATATTTAGTGTTTTACCTTTGTCTTCTCCCTTCCCCAATCCCCCTTGTGGACTGATCATTGTCTCTGTGGAAGGGAGATAGTCCACAGAAGGGTTTGTATTCCCAGTTCCTGGTGCCCAGAAACCAATACTAATAAGCTCAGTATCATTAGGGACTCCAGAGTTCATGTGATTGGGAGATGAGAACACATTCCTGAGCACATTAAGATTGTGGGAGGCTTTTTTGAATACCTCATTTCTGCTAACAGAAGCATTCCACTCTTGTCTTCCCAAGGTTGACCTTTTGTGTCTTTCGCTATCTATTTGCAAGCATTGTCAAATACTCTCTATTCTTCCCTTGAATTCTATTGTCCAAATCACCACCTTCCTTTCCATTTTCATTACCACACCACTGGTCCAGACTGGTTCTGTCTCCGCTGTATTACAGCACTAGCCTTCTAACTCTTTCCTGGGGTCCACTCTTACCCACAACAATCCATCCCTTGATAGTGATCTTCTGCAAAGGCCACCTTGTTCTATTACTTACTGGCTCAAAAATCCTAAGAGAAAGATGGTTCTGCACAGTTTAATCTAGCTCTAATACATGGAAGAACATGTAGACCATAGATTCAGAAAGACCTGGATTTGAACCCCATCTCCACCAATTACAAGTTCTCCAACTTCCCTAATCTTCAGTTAAAAATTTTTTTTGCTGTTATTAATATGGTAAAATATATATAACAGAAAATTAGCCATTTTAGTCATTTTAAAGTATACAACTCAGTGACTTTTTTTTGCATTCATCATCATCACAACTCCCCGAATTTTTCATCACTCTAAACAGAAACTTTTTACCCCATAAGCAATAACTCCCCATTCCTGTTTCTGGTGTGCCATTCTCCTTCAGTGTGTTGGCCAACTCAGAAGCTCTCTGAATCTCATTGCTTAAGTTTTTACAGAGCTCAATCTCCAGCCACTCTCTATTTCCCAGAGATGTGAGCATGGGGGTGGGAGGAGGGCAGGGGAATAGGGTTGAAATTTCCAATCTTCTAATCATGGCTTAGTCTTTCTGCCACAAGCCCCCATCCTAAAGTTGTCTGGGAGCCCCATGTTAAGTCACTTCATTATCATAAACTCAGGTGCTGTGTTCAAAAGGGGCTTGTTATGAATAACAAAAGACACTCCTACTATTTAGGAAACAAGGGTTCTCATTGTCCTGTGCCAGGAACAGGGACAAAGACCAAATATTTGTAATTACACCAACCCATCACCACCATATTTTTCCAAAACTTTCATCCTCCTCATTAACCATCTCTCATCTCTACTCATTAACCAATAATTCCTCATTCCCTGTCCCACCAACCTCTCATCTACTTTTTGTCTCTATAAATTTACCTATTCTAGATATTTCATATAATTGCAATTATATCGTTATAATTATATAACATAATTATTATAATTATATTATAACATAATTAGTACATTATAATTATATTATAGCACAATTATTATATTATATTATGGCATAATTATTAGATTATAATTATATTATGTTAAATATAATTATTATAATATAATTATAATATCTGTCCTTTTGTGTCTGGCTTATTTCACTTGGTATAATGTTTTCAAGATTCATCATCAAGGGGTCCTTTGGTGGTTCAGTTGGTTGAACATCCAATTCTTCATTTCAGTACAGGTCATGATCTCAGGGTCATGAGATCAAGCTCCACATCAGGCTCCATGTTCATCAGGGAGTCTGTTTCTCTCCCTCTGTCTCTCCCTCTGCCTCCCCTCCCCCCCCTTACTCCCATGTGCTCTCTCTCGAAAATAAATAAACAAATCTTTAAAAAACAAAAGAGATTCATCCATGTTGAACCTTGTACCAGAACTTCATTTTTGTGGCTGAATAATATTTCATTGTATATATATACCACATGTTATTTATTCCTTCATGCATTGATGGATGCTTGGATTGTCCATTTTTGGCTATTAGGCTGCAGTGAGTATTAGCATGTAAGTCTCTTTGAGTCCCTGTTTTCATTTTTTGGGGGTACATACCTATGAGCAGAATTGCTAGGTCACGTGGTAATGGCATTTCTAGCTTTTTGAGGAACCTCCCAGCTGTTTTCCACAGCAGCTGCACCATTTTGCATTTCTCTTAAGCAATGCACAAGATTGCTTTTGCTATATGGAGTCTTTTATGGCTCCATACAAACTTTAGGATTATATATTCTATTTTTGTGGAAAATGCCATTGGCATTTTGATATTTGATAGGGATATCACTGAATCTGTAGATTGCTCTATATTCTGGACATTAAATTTTTATTATGCTTATGATTTGCAAGGACTCTCTCCCATTCTGTATGTTGTCTTTCACCTTCTTGATGCACAGAAGTTTTCAATTTTGATGAATTCCAATTTAGCTATTTTTTTTTCTGTTGTTGTTCATGCTTTTAGGTCATATTCAAGAATCTATTGCTAAATTCAAGGTCATGAAAATTTACCTCTACATTTTTTCTAAGATTTAATGGCATTAGTTCTTTTATTTAAGTTGTTGATCCATTTTGAGTTAATTTTTGTAGATGGTGTGAGGTCAGGACTCAACTTCATTCTTTTGCATGTAGAAATCAGTTATTCATCACCATTTGCTGAAGAAAATGATCTTTCACCATTAAATATATTTAACAAAAGTCAATTGGCTATATATGTTTGGGTTTATTTCTGGACTTTCAATTCTATTCCATTGGTTTGTCGATCCTTATGCCAGCAGCACATTATTTTGATTACTGTAGCTTTATAGTAAATTTTGAAACTGGGAAATGAGAATACCCTGACTTTCTTCCCCTTCAAGACTGTTTTAGCTACTTGGGGTTTCTTATAATTCTATATGAATTTGAGGACCTGTCAAAAAAATTAAAAGTCTTTTAAAATTTGGGGCACCTGGGTGGCTCAGTGGGTTAAGCCTCTGCCTTCAGCCCAGGTCATGATCCCAGGGTCCTGGGTTCTCTGCTCAGCAGGGAGCCTACTTCCCTTCCTCTCTCTCTACCTGCCTCTCTGCCTACTTGTGATCTCTGTCTGTCAAATAAATAAATAAATAATCTTTTTTAAAAAATTCTCTTGAAATTTGGTAGGGAGTGCATTGAATCTATAGATCACCTTAGGGAATATTGTTCTCTTAACATTGTTAAGTCTTCCAATCAATGAACATGGATGTCTTTCCATTTTTTTAGGTCTTCTTTATTTTCTTTCAAGAATGTTTTTCAGTTTTTACTGTACAAGACTTTTACCAGCTTGATTAAATTTATTCCCAGACATTTTATTCTTTTAGATGAAAATGAAATTGCCTTTCTAATTTCCTTTTCATTGTAGATATACAGAAACACGGATTTTTTTGTGTCTTGATCTTATATCCTGAAATTCTGATAAATTTGTTTATTAGCTCTACCAGCTTTCATGTGTATTTCTTAAGATTTTCTCTATATAGGATCATGACATCTGTGAACTTTCTACTTCTTTCTTTCCTATTTGGATGCTTTTTATTTCCTTTTCTTTTCTAATTTTTCTGGTTAGAACTTCTAGTAAAATATTGAATAGCTATGGTAAAAAGTGGACATAATTGTTTTGTTCCTGATCATTTACTTTTAAAATACCTATTAAGTTGATGATATTAGTGCCCTCCTAAGAAGACAGGAGAGAGCTTGCTTCCGCTCTTGTCTTCTCTTCCCACCTCTTAAAGATATGATAAGACCACTGTCTACAAATCAGGAAGAATGCGTTCACCAGAACCAACAAGGCTGGAAGGGTCTTGGGAAGTCCAGATCCCAGACCCCCCTGCCTTCAGAACTGTGAGACATAAATTTCTGTGAAGCCATGCAGCCTATGATATTTTTCTTACAGACCAATTCCTACCCAGATTACGATAAATCCTTACACTAACAGCCTATTTACCTCAATTCCTATTACCCAATATAGCATGTTAAACTTTTAACCAAAGACATGCCAAAGGTAAGAACACAAACCCAGTCTGAGGAGACAAAGCAAGAAACAGAACTAGACTCAGATATGAAACAGATGTTAGAATTATCAGAGAAGGAATTTAAAATCATAATGATTAATGTCAATGGTTCTAGTGGAAAAAGTAGACAACATGTAAGAAAAGATGTAAGAAATGGAGATTTTTTTAAGGTGGTAAAGCTCTATCACCTGATACACCAACAGTGGATACACAGAACTGTACTTTTGTTAAAACCCACAGAACTTTACAGCACAAAGGGTGAATCTTAATGTAGGCAAATTTTAAAATATAATTTAGGAGGTCACAATGAAATATATGGAATATGGCCAAACAAATGACAACAGTATGAGACAAACTAACTATCACAGTAGAAGGTTACAGAACATCAATGGGAAGAGCCTAGGGAGAGCAATGTAGTAATGTACCAGACTTGGAGACATAAGTGTAAACTCCTGTTTAGCTTACTATAGGTACAGATGATTACACATAGAAATATTTACAGGTATACATATATACATGGTTTAGTGTACATATACATTTTGTTGCTATGGCAACTGAGACGTGTCAGAAGCAATGACATCCCAATAGCAATGAGCTCACCAAGTGCCCATATTTTGGTTACATTCTCCAATAAAAGGAATCAGGGCTTAGAGAAATGGCTGGTTCTAGAACTGGGAAAGGAAACATACAAGAGGACTCCAGAGCATCTCAACATTCTAGAAAGATCATGCAATTCCTCTGCATAGTATATCTAGTTTCAGTTGTTTCCTCCAGGATAGAACCAGCAAGAGCATTTGTTTCCTAGTCCCCAGAAAAAGAAGTAGGTTCCACACTCAAGCAATAGATCCGTGGACCCCTTCCTGCTTTCTACACTCTCTTTGGCAAGGATTTTCTGTCCTTTTTTTCCTGTCTGGGCAGTGTGACCTCACATTCCATCCTTCCCTGGCTCCATTCAGAAGCTCTCACTAAGACATCTGCTGAGGACAGCCCTCCGAATGTGTTTCAGATTTGGTAGTTGAACACTTGGATATCATCCTCTCATCACTGGCTGTATTCACAAGGGGAGTGAGGAACAGGACTCTCTATCTTAAATTCAGATGAAAATAGCAGTACGTTGGGCAGAACCTGTGGGAGACTACAATAACGAGCCCCCTTGATTATAAATAAGTGCCTGGTAGTATTCTGTGCATTGAAGTCATGTCCGTATATAAACCATACCTACAAGGGGGAGAAGATTTCAATTCTAGGGCTCAAAGTCTATTGTAAACTGCATAAATGAAAATTCACTTTTTTTAAAAGATTTTATTTATTTATTTGACAGACAGAGATCACAAGTAGTCAGAGGGGCAGGCAGAGAGAGAGAAGGAAGCAGTCTCCCTGCTGATGCGGGGCTCGATCCCGCACCTGAGACCATGACCTGAGCCAAAGGCAGAGGCTTTAACCCACTGAGCTACCCAGGTGCCCTGCAAATTTACTTTTACCTATTTTTCCTACCTACTGGAAATGATTTATAACCACATGATTTGAGAGTTATCAGGTGTGAAATTTTTAATTCTTCATTTTGCAGATGAAGACACTGACGTAGAAAGCTGTCTGACCATTGCGCTGACATTATACAAAGATTTCATTAAAATGCCATTTATGCAAGAAAAAAACTTTATTGTAGCTGAGAAGAATTATGTAGTCTTTGTAAAGTCCTAATAAACATTGGCTTGAATAAAACTTTACATAGAGCCTTTGGATTAGAAGAGATCTAGAGTGATCTATAATTTCTCCACACTTAAGCAAGAAAACAGAGATATCTTCATCCTTCTCCTTATTCCTGTTTAACTACTGGTTATAAAAACATGAATGGGTTATTGAAGCTTTGTGACATATTTGGGATTTTCTAAGAGAAGATACTCCATAAAAGTCCATTCTTCCAAAAACAGGTACATTAAGGAATGATTCTTTATGTTGCAAATAAATCCTCTACCTCATAAAATTAATCAGTCCAAGGCTTACTCACATAACAGTCTATCTGGTGTATATAAAAATTATTTGCATCAAAAAATCCTAGGTAGGCTCTATGACATTGAGAAGGGAAGTACGCTAGTACCTGGGTATAAATGTAAATGTTAAGAAACTCATTAACCCGATAGGATGCAAATTCTCTCCTGATTTATTTATGTTTCCTTGAAGTTTAGCTATTTTTTTAGAAATTCTTGAGATGTTTGCTCAGCAAGTCCTATCCGTGCACTTGTTGGTCTGAGAAAAGACATAAAACTGGAGTTTCAACAGAGTGTATTCATGAGGCACAGAAGAAGCTGAAATCTGTGTTTTATTGTCAACAGAGTTAAGCAGATGTGTGATTTTTACTGCACAGAAACTCTTTCCTCAGATCCTTGCCATCAAACTGTCATGAGACCTATTTCATGCCATTGTGGGTCAAGACAATTACTGTTAAGTTTTTCCTGAACTTTGATGAACTAACCGTACTACAGACCTATCAAGTTACATGCATATCATCAGGGGCATTTCTCAAATATTTTGTACTTAAAAGAAGCTTCTAGAAGTCTAGAGGTTGATAGCAGAAGCTCAGTACTCTCTTAGACATCTCATTACCCTGCTATCTCTCAGAGACACAAATGGAGGTCTACTCTCCCAGGATCTGGGACAGATGAGGTCATGGGTAACAGGATCTGTCCCAGGTGAGGCGTTTCCTTGAGACTCTGGTGTGAAGATGATAAATGGGTGTACTCTCTGGCTTCAAGCAAATGACAAAGAACCTTCACAACTCATGAATGAATGTGTTCAGTTTTCTTACAGATCTTTACTCTTGACCCTGTAGATACATGGATAAAGGAAATTTACATTGTTTCTGACATTTCAAGATAAAAGTTCTGAGGATACTTTCTGTACCGAACTTCCTGCTTTTGTAGACAGATAGGGTGTGGTTTTCTAAAAATACAGAAGACTGGCATGTATGACCCAAACTTTCCACCACCCTCCTTCTCTATTATAAACAGTACGCACAGCCAGACCACAATGAAGTCACGTCACTTTGAGGTGACTATTTCTCCCGCTTTCTTAGCAGATTATAGGTATTATTATTTTTGGTTTTGCTCTTCCTCAATTGCATTTACCTGTTTGGAGAGGGAAGGGGGACATTTTGAATACCTGTAACCAGGTCTGGGGCTGTAGGTCAGAAATGTGCTACTTCCACCCCAGTCTGCAAACATCTGGCAGCCCAGATGGGAGTTATAACAACTCTTCATATTTTCATAACTGCATTATGGAAGATGTTTGCTGGTTTCCTCCTTGGTGAGTTTAATTCACACCAATACTTTAAGGAAGATTAGAAAAAGAAAAAAAAAAAAAAGAGGAATGAAAGAAAACATTTATGACAGCCCGGAGCTGGGTTTTCATGCTTCCATTGAACAAAAAAATTCTGAGATAATTATAGCACATAACAGATATTTAAGGCTTATTTTGTAAATCAAATCAACTATGTATTATTTTCTGGGCTGACACTCAATATGCACCACAAAAATGCTATATTTTTAGCCCAGATATAGGTTTTATGTTTTTCCTCTAAAATGATTTTCATCAGCGTAGAGGTTTTGTAAAGCCAGCTGAAAATGAAACATGGGGGAGGTGCTTTTTTCTGTTCACTGTTCTCATTCAACCTCGCTTGAGATCCTGACATTAAGAGATGCCCTAGCTGTTACGTCACCAACCCTTTCTAAAAGCTGCGCTAAGGAGTAATAGCCTTATTTTATTTCCTGCCTCTTCTCCGAGATGACTTTCTAGACTATTGTCCAGATTTGCACAAGGGAACGAGTCAGGGACTCCCGGACAGACTGTCAGCTCCTCACTGCAAGCAGTCCTCAGGGGGTAAGCCCCGGAGTCACTGATCCAAAGCTGGACAAAGCCTAGAGTCACCAGGATAGTTCGGTCAATTTGCAGAGGTTAAGCAAAGGACAGAGTCAGGTCACACCTCAGGACTAATGATGTCACGTTCCTGAGGAATAGACCCCATCATACGAGTGCTATATGCAGTAGGGTTTTTGTCCCTTTTATTGCTAAAGGTGTTCCTAAGCATCTGGAATAGTGTTTGGCACATAGTGGGAACTCAGCAAATATTTACTGATGAAAGAATAAGTGTCACCCCCAGCTTCTTGATCAAGATCATCTGCCAACCAGGGGTCATACTTGACTTTCTCCTGTGACCTTACATCACCGGGGTGGGCAGCATGAGTTAGCGAGAGAAGCACTCAGATCTGCTTCATGATGGTTCTTTATCTCAACCAGGTAAATTTATGGCTCTATTTCCAAGACCAAATAACTGAGGGTCTCAGCTTTCTCATCTGTAAACGAAGATAATATTGGACCCACCTATTTCATAGGGTTTACTGCATATCAAAGTAGATGTGTATGGTAAACCCTAAGTGCTATAGAAATACTATTGCTAGCAACAGATGGACCGAGATGTGGCCATTCTATTCACAGAGATGTTGGCTGCAGGAGAGTTGAGGCAGGAACTCTGTGGCAAAAGCAACTACTCCTACGTGATGAAGGGTGCTGGTCGAGGACATGCTGGGAACCATGACCCGGATTCCTCCTGCGCTGACCTAGCATGGCAGAAGCCAGGGAAACTAATGCAACCCAAAGCTTTTTGGGGAGCTGCCCGCGAGAAGCAGAAGGAAAACAGTGAACTTAGAGGAGGCGTTGACCCAGGAACAGCCCACCGGGCCCCACCATGCCCAAACCTCATGTTACCTGGAGTGTTTGACTTTTATTTTTTATTTTAAGAATCCTCCCTTTGAAATATGAGAATAATTTATGGAAAGGGACAAAATGTCCAATCACTCCCATTCTATCGTAAAGTAGTTCTATGCCTTCGCTGGCCTCTCTATATCTAGCACAGAATGGTGGAAAGGGTGAATATGCAGTTCGGTAGGATATGGTGGGGGACAAAAAAGTTACATAACCAAGATGAGGAAGCCAGGGGCAACTTTCTTCAAATAGACAGTTGCTCCAGTGGGGAGAGATGTGAAGCTTCAAGGACACCTGGGCCCCGGACTCAGGGATACTCAGGGATACCAGGGGGCAGAAGAGACTTCCGAGGAAGAGAAAAAGCAGTTTCTTGTCACTGCTCCCCCCTATCTTCCTTAGGACCGGTTGTGAATCAGGAGGGAAGGTAAAAGGCTCTTCCTTCTTCCTCTCATTTCACTTCCTGTTCCTGAGATCACAGCCCAGATGGATAGGATTAGTAACATTTGTAAGTGGCCTTTCCTTTTTTTAACTAAAACATTCAGAATAAATAACATTTCCAATGGCTCAAAATTCAAAAGGCACAAGAGACACCTCCAGAAAGCCACATTCAGTGGACCGGGGATCCTTCTGGAGCCGAATAATCCAATACAAACAAGCCTGCCTCTCACACAGACTTTCTCTTTTCCTTAGGCTGCTCTTTTTAATGTTCAGGAACATTAAATTAAATTGGCTTTGGGGCCTGCCTGGGAATCTGACAACCATTTATAACATCTTTTTTTTTTTTTTTCCCCTGAGAGAAACTGTGTTCTTAGATCCACATAATCGACCCAAAGGTAAATTTCTAGAACCAAGCACATTCGTAAGTTGGAGACTTCCTGTTTTGATCTATATTAAGCAGTGCTGAATAAGCAGAGATACGAAGAAGGAGGAGGTGAAAAGTGAAAACTGCCGGTCTATGCTAGATTCAAGTTTGCCGTGATTTTTTTTTCCTCCCCAAAATATCTACAAGATGGGCTTTTTAGAAGCCGACATTTATTGGGCCAAGGGTTGACAAGAAGTGAGAGCAGGAAGAAACCTTCTTGTATTATCAAAATGCTCCTTCCTTGGGCTGAACAGAAGAGATCTCCATGCAAGGGGTTCTAAGGCTGTCCTCAAAAACCCCTTCCAACTGGCTCACAGCTGTCAACAGTTTCTGCATCCATGGATGGAAATCCATTAATGCCAGGCTCTCATATGGGAAATACCTTAATAAAATAAGGAGCCGAGTGTACGCATCTTGCTTCATGTCACTAGCTGGTATCTTCCAGGATGAAGTTCATGTTGATTGTTTCTATGTGACAAAGTCATGCAAGCGTGGGTGTGTGGATAATCATTTCCAGAAACATCAAGGATCACATTATGTTGGCAAACAATCCAGTGTGCCCAGGTGGAAAATGTCTCATCCTGGGGGACATTGTGGTAACTCACTACACTTCACCTACACAAATAACCACAGGTTTATTACAAAGTCAGTGTATGGACTTAATGAATGCCATTGGAAGGATAAACATTAAGATTTCTTGCCAATAAGAGGAAGTAGTTCAACAATAAAAGGGAAGTAAGTAAATTCCCCCTAAAATTTGTTTGGACCTAAAAATTCAACTCTTCCTTTCTTGACCCAAACCTGTAACTCAGTTTTTGCTGAAAAACAAATCAAACAAACAAAAAAAGAACATTGTTATTGGTATCATGGATGGATAGTTGTGTGCATAATTTTCTGTCCTAGCAAATTTCTTGAAGGCAGAACTGCTACATCTCTCAGACAGAGACACAGAGAAAAAACAGATACAGGACATTCACTTACATTTGAATTTCATACTAGGTCATTCTCATTATTTTACCTTCCACCACTCTTGGAAAATGGATTGCACATAGTAACGTTCTCCAAAGTTGTCTGTTAAACTGAAAGAGAGGGGCACCTGGGTGGCCCAGTGGGTTAAAGCCTCTGCATTCAGCTCAGGTCATGATCTCAGGGTCCTGGGATCAAGCCCCGCATTGGGCTCCCTGCTCAATGGGGAGTCTGCTTCCATCTCTCTCTCTCTCTACCTGCTTCTCTGCCTGCCTGTGATCTCTGTCAAATAAATAAATAAAATCTTTAAAAAAAAAAAAACAAATAAACTGAAAGAGTGATCATGTCAACATGTCAATTTATCATTATTATTGTTAAATGTTATTATTGATTTTATTAGCAGTAACTAGGTGCTAAGCTAAGCACTTTTCTAGGGGCTTTACAAATACCTTATTTAATAAGCAGATGAATAATAAATATTAAAAAACAGTTTTCTTTTTAAAATTTTAGATCTCTATGCTAATTTTCTTTTTAAAGATTTTATTTATTTATTCGACAGTGATCACAAGTAGGCAGAGAGGCAGGCAGAGAGAGGGGGGGAAGCAGGCTCCCCGCTGAGCAGAGAGCCAGATGCAGGGCTTGATCCCAGGACCCTGAGATCATGACCTGAGCTGAAGGCAGAGGCTTAACCCACTGAGCCACCCAGGCACCCCTGCTTGCCCAATTCTATGCTAAGTAAAATGTGCCTAAGAGGGAGTTGGTTTAAAGGAGCTTTAGATAGAGTTTGGGAGATAAAATGAAATGGCTCAGACAACTAGAAAAAGAGAGCTAACCAAGTGGCACTCACTAATTATGGATGTCCGAGTTTGGAGATGGGAGAGGAGGATATGGAGAACACGGAGAAGTGACATTTACAAAGATGGAGGGGAGACGGGAAGGTAACAAGTGCAATGACCATTACAATATCATGTTGATCGCGTGTTTGCTATTGGCAGGTACTACTCTAAATGTTTTGCATAAACTCACTTAAAGTCCCTACCAACCCTATGAAGTTGATTCTATTATGATCCTCATTTTGCAGATAAGGAAACTGTGAGCTGCAGGGTGAAGAAGTTGCAAAGTCACGAAGCTGGTAGGATTAGGGAGAGACTGACACAAGCTCATCATGAACCTGGTCTGGAAATTGGGACACACTAGCCCAGCAGGAGAAAAGATTCTAGTTGAGAATTTTGAGAACAAAGCCATCCAAGTTATGCAGAACTTTGAGTTTTAGTTTGTAGTTCTTACAGTCTTTGGATTCAGGACCCCTTTATAACTTGGCGATTGAAAACCCCAAAGAGCTTTTGCTATTGGGTTATATTTATTGATATATAACATATAGAAATTAAAACTGGGAAATTTTTTAAACATTAAAATGTTTAATATTAAAATATTAAATGACAATAATGAACCCATTACCTACAAAATAAATAGCTTTTATGAAGAACATCTCTATTTTCCAAAATAAAAAAAGATCTAATGAGAAGGGTGACATTATTTTACATGTTTACAAATTTCTTTCATGCCTATCAGTAGAATAGAAGGCAGTTGGATTCTAATATCTGCTTCGGCATATAATCTTCCTTGTTATGTTGTTTTTGTTGAAGCCTATGAAGTAAGCCTATCTCCACATATCTGTACGTGTGGTCGGGAAAGGGAAGAGCAATTTTTTTAAGTTTATTTATTTTTAAGTAATCTCCACACCCAACATGGGGTTCGGACTCATGACCCCAAGATCAAGAGTACATGCTCTCCCAGCTGGGCCAGGCATCCCAAGGGAGGAGTATCTTAGTAGCGTTTTCAGATAATTGTGGATAATCTCTGATACCACCCTAAAAACCTAAAATTTATAGTTTCTTTACCTCTCCTTTGTCTAGACGTTTATTACCAGAAAAATTAATCTGATTTACATGTCCAACATGAAGAGATTTAGTACTAGTATCAAACTACAGAAAACCTCACCCTAAGAAATTCCTTCATGCCCCTTTGCACTTCCCTCCCCCTCTTCCTAGCTTCATGCAACCAGTGATCTGCCTTCTGTCCCTACAGTTGGTCATTTCTAGAATTTCACATTAATGGGATCATTCATAGCCTTTTATCTTTGCTTTCTTTCATTAACCATAATATTTTTGAGATTTATTCATGTTGTGTGTATTACTACATTTTTCCTTTTTATTGCCCAGTAATATTCTATTGTATATATATACAATAATTTATTTATATATTCACCAACTGTTAAATATTTGGGCTGCTTCCAGTTTGGGGCTATACACAGTAACACTGCTATGAACATTTACATATACATTTTTAGGCAGATGTGTATTTTTATTTCTCTTAGGTAAATATCTGTGGGCAGAACTGCTGGATCAAATTATCATAAATATATGTTTAATTTTATAAGTCACTGACATTCTTTTTTCAAAGTAGCTGCACCATTTAGCATTCCAACCCCAATTACATGAGAGTTCCAGTTGCTCCACATCCTTACCAAGGCCTGGCATGGGTGATTTTCATTACTTTACCCATGCTGGTAGATCTGTAGTGGTTTCTCATTATGGCTTTTAGTTTGCATTTCTCGTATGACTAGTGATATTGAACATGTTCACATATGCTTACTGACTCTCTTTTTTTGTGTGAAGTTTCTATGCCATTCTTTTGTTCTTTTTAAATTAGGTATTTTATTATTGAGTTCTTAGAGTTTTTTTAGATATTCTGGATACAAAGGATTTTTTGGATGTATATATTGTAAACATATTTTTCCCAGTTTGTGAATTTACTTTTAGGTTCCTTAATTACATCTTCCAAAGAGCAGAAATTTGTAATTTTGTATTTGTTTTTGGTATCCAGTTTAATATCTATTTTTTTGTCCACTTTAAGAAATCTTGGCCTAACTCAACATTCACTAAGATTTTCTTATATATTTTTCCAGAAGTTTAATCATTTCATAACCTACATTTAGCTCCATGACCGGTTTTAAGTTTTGTGTATGGTGTGAGAAAATGGTTAGGTTTTATTTTGTTTTTATGCATTTATCCACTTATTCCTGCACTATTTATTGAAGAGAACATTTTCTTTAATGAATTACCTTGGTATTTTTGATGAAAATTGATTGACCATGTAACTGTGGAACTAGTTCCAGATTCTTTAGTCTGTTCCTTGATCTATTTTTACATAGTGCCTAATTGTGTTCATGATTTTAGCTTTGTGATAAGTCACAAAATCAGGTAGGAGTCCTCCACTTCTGGTCTTCTATATCTAAATTGTTTTAGCTATCTTAGGGCCTTTGATTTTTCATACAAAGCTTATAATAAACATAATAATTTCTTTTTAAAACCCATTAGGATTTGGTTGGGACTTCATAAAATCTGTAGATCAATTTGGGGAGGTTTGCCATTATAACAACATTGACTCTTTCAACCTAGGCGTCAATATACTATAGTCTGCAGACCAAATCTAGCCTATTCTTGTATTCCCTCAAGCTAAGAATGGTTATTACATTTTGGAAGGGTCGTTTAAAAAAAAAGAAAAGAAAAAACCCTCCCTATGACCCACAATTGCACTACTGGGTATTTACTCCAAAGATACAAATGTACTGATCCAAAAGTGCATGTGCACCCCAGTGTTTATAGAAACAATGTCCACAATAGCCAAACTATGGAAAAAGCCTAGATGTCCATCAACAGATGAATGAATAAAGAAGATGTGGTGTGTGTATATATATATATATATATATATGTATATATACACACAATGGAATATTATGCAGCCATCAAAAAACCCGAAATCTCGCCATTTGCAACAATGTGGATGGAACTAGAGGGTATTATGCTAAGTGAAATAAGTCAATCAGAGAGGTACAATTATCATATGATCTCATTGATTTGAGGAATTTGAGAAACAAGACAGAGGATCATAGGGGAAGGGAGGGAAAAATGAAACAAGGTGAAACTAGAGAGGGAGATAAACCTTAAGACTCAGGAAATAAACTGGGCTCAGGAAATAAACTGAGGTTTGCTGGAGTGGAGGGGGGTGGGAGGGATGGGGTGGCTGGGTTATGGACATTGGGGAAGGTATGTGCTATGGTAAGTGCTGTGAATTGTGTAAGACTGTTAAATCACAGACCTGTACCCCTGAAACAAATAATACGTTATATGTTAATTAGAAAACAAAACAAAACAAAAAGGAATAGTCCACAGTGACCTATGTGCCCTGGAAAGCCACCAATATTTACTGTCTGGCCCTTTATAGAAAAAGTTTGTCAACCTCTATTCTAACTTTTTAATATGGCACATCTGTCCATTTATTTAAGTTGTTTAATTTCCCTTCAAAATGTTTTGTAGTTTTCAGTGCCTGGGTCTTACACATCTTTCACCAAATCTAACCCTAAGTATTTCTCATTGTGGACCACCCTTTAAGAACCATTGCCGCAAGCAGTGGGGGGCAGAGGACACTAATAGTTGGCTTTTTTTTTTTTTTTTACGAAGTCAGATTAAATGCTGAAAAGTACCCAAGTATTATTTTAAAGATATGGTGAAAGGACCCACAGAGGCTAGAAGCTGGGAAAATGAGAGGAATCCGCCCTATGTAACATGAGAGGGGCTCGAGACACGGGTTAGAGTGAGGGAGAGAAAAGCGAGTAAATTCAAAAAACATTTCAAAGGGAGGAAAAGCAGGATTGGTAATGGGTTGGATAAAGAGGATGAAAGGAGGGGGAGAGTCAAAGACAACTTGAAGGTTTCTAGCCTGTGATGTTAAACGGCTCGCCCACGGTGATTTTTATTTGCTTTACTTTTATCATCTGGATGCACAAATGGGATTTTCCCACATCTAGCTATTGTAGCTCCCTACATTCAGATTTACCATTGAAATTACCTGCTATCTCTTCACACCCTGTTAGTGAACAGGTAGTATTTTGATGGATGTTATATGATCAGAGAAATCCCGGGTCCTGGTGGCATGTGGAACATCACTCTCTCTAAATCCTTGTTCTAATTAATTACTCCTTAATATTCAAAATCGTTCTTAGCCATGTGGTAACCCAAGAGAACATTATTTTTCCCACCTTGTTTGTTTGGAAATCATCAGTCCTTGAAGATATTTATATTATTTATGACATTTAAATTTTTTTTCCTCCATTTTCCTTCCTTGGGCTTTCTTTTGAAGTCACACTATTCAACCTCCTTAAAAATATTTCTGTGTGTTTAGTTAACAAAAGCTCCTGTAAGTTGAATCCATGCTGGGAAAAGGTTCAGGTAAGCTCTCTATATAAGCTTACAGACAATTGTGTAAATCTTCAGCCATTAAAGAGAAAGGAGAAAAAAGCCACCCTCATTACACTGCTGTCATTTACTCTTCATCTCCTGTCCTCTTTAGCAGCATTAAGATGGGATGTAAATTTGCCAGTTAATGCTGTTAGAAAATGGATGGTTCAAGAAGGGCAGGAATTAGAGATCAGTATTAGGTGCAGATAAGCTCCTTTCCCTCTGCAGTGGCGGCTGTTTAACATTCATGGGAAAATCATCATCAAACAGCGTTATCACAGTTCTGTTGATGGCTGAGGAACTTCATCACTATGATAATTTTTTTTATAGCTGTGAGCCAAAAAGCTCCCTTTTATTTCTGCTGTCTAGAGCTGTGATAGAAGCTTGTTTGTATGGGGAGGAGAGAGCCAACCCTGGGCTCCCGGGCTGGGTTTGATTTCTTCTCCCTCCTCCCCAGCTCTCTCCTTGTGCATGTTGCTCTAAACAGTCCTACTGATAAATAAATATATATATATATATATATATATATATATATATATGCACACACACATACACATGGAAGTCCTCCAACAATCCTTCAAAGCATAACAGATATTTTTATGATCAGTAATTCAAAGTTTGACAAGTGATGCTGTTCTGTAATGAAACTGTCATCCATTTTATTGTAAGCAAAATGCTAACTTGATAAATGGAACGGGAGGGGAAGAGAGCAGAGGGCTGGGAGCAGCCCAGTGGCGGGAAAGCAAGCCTGACTCTGAATACCTGGAAAGCAAACTATTCAAAACCGTCGGAGGATCCCTCAATAGCACATTTCTTATCCACAGGCTGAGTCCTCAAAGCTCCTCGCCCGCAATTATCCCTTTTTGAGGCTCAAGCAAAGCAGGCTAGAGATGGGGTCTCCCGTAGCCTTTTCTTGGCTCCGTTCTATTTTTGTGTTTGGAGTGTTTGGGGGACAACACCGGTTGTGTTATTCTAAACTTACTGAGTTTGCTGGAGAACACACAATCTTCGCACTTGATGTTTCCCTGACATGTTTAGACGGCTTCGTGCGTATGGGAGATAAAAGTCGGGGTTGTCACTTGCAACATAGAGAGGGCAAAAATGTGAGTTGTATTCTTTGGAGGTAGATAAGGAAACTCTTCAAAGAAAATTTGAATTTATTAAGGTGCTGAAGCTGATGCCTCTTTGCAGCTTTGACCTCATTTTTGGAAGCTTAACTGCTCTAAGTGACTTCCTCCGCCTTTTGGGATGATGCTAGAAAGCGTGGGGCTGAAAAGCAGTTTTGTAGTGGGACAGAAAGGGACTGTAACTTAAATCGTGGGAATTTGAATTCAGGATTGATGTAACTACTTCAGTAATTGACTTTCGATGCCCCCACTCCTTCGCTTTCTTTCCCGAGAGCAGACTTCCTTCCAGGCCTGCCATGATGGGCTGGACGATGCTTGAAGCTTGGAGATAACGACTTTTGTCCACCGGGCTCAGCGTAAAGGACCAAACTCATTTCCCACAAGACTAGAGTTTGAATCCAGTTAGGATCCTGGAGGTGAAAGGCTGGCGCCTTATCACTTAAGTATAGCTATTTAAACATGAGTTTAAAAGAGATACTGCAGGATGGAGGGACAGTGTTGTTTCTATAAGGATAATCTTGGGGAAAGCTGCCTGACTATTCCCTGAAGATCAGATAGCCCTCTCCATCCCCTAATAGCTTTGCGCACCTCTGACTTCTCAAGATCAAGAGCCAAAAGATGCTTCCTCACTCCAAGATGTTCTGTCCCATGCTTTTCTTTTTTTTTTTTTTTAAGATTTTATTTATTTATATGAGGGGGAGGAGCAGAAAGAGAAGGAGAGGGACAAGCAGACCTACCACTAACTGCAGAGCCAGAAGCAGGCTCAGTCCCAGGACCCTGAGATTATGACCTAAAGCCAAAGTCCAATGCTTAACTGACTGAGCCACCCAGGCTCTCCCATTCCATGTTTCTTAAATAGAAAGGGAGAGATTGATTCAAGGACGTGTTTAATTTCCATAAGCCCTCTGCTTCTTGAGATGACTATATAGGTTTAACTCTTTACTGTGTGAGCTTCTCTTCATTGGTGAAACATAATCCCAGGGGCCCTTACAAGGGAGCTGAAGTAGTTACATCAATCCTGAATTCAAATTCCCACCATTTATTTAAATAGTTAAATAATAGCTAAAATAGTTCGTCTCATAAGAATTTCACTTCAGCTTTACTATACATATCTGTGTGTGTGGGTGCACATGTGTGTGGGTGTGCGTGTGTGTGTGCATGTGTGTGCGTGCAATGCACATGCCTTTGGCAAACCTATAGGATGGGTTGGTCTGGGTGCCAATCCAAGTTCATATAAATTTTTATTTTCAGATTTCTTGTGGCTCTCAGGACTTCCACTGGAAAGTGCAAAATTTATCTTACTCCATCAGAGTTTTGCCAATTAATAAGAATAATAGGGCTCATTGTTTTCATTGATACTCTCTATCAATAGATACTCTCTATTGGATATGTCTGATACGCATTCTTCTCACCAGACCCCCGAAGCACACAGTCCATGGATGGCCCCTATCCTGCCCTCTAATGTCTACTCAGTGAGTGACACCCCTCTGGGAACCCCCTCTCTCCACAGAGGCTATCACAGCCAAAAGGAATTCCCAGTCTGTCTTCTCTCGGTTAATGGAACCCCCACAGCAATTGCCACTGCTCTTTGCTAATTTATCATCTGTCTCTCTCCATTCTAATGGAAGCTCCATGAGGGCAAGTGTGTGTGTCTTTTCTTTCTCGGTTTCTTTTGTTGTTGTTGTTGCTTTCTCCTGCTGTGTCTCCAGTGCCTAGACCAGTTTGACGTGTGGGACGTGTTCAAGAGATATTTGAGGAATGAATGTACTCTTGTCTGGAGCTGAAGCAGAAGGAGCTTCACAGCATGACAGCAGGAACGCAAGGGGGTAGACCGGGCTGGTCAAGAAATGCCGGGGGAGCAGAAGGGATCAAGAAAGCCCTTTGTTTCCCAGCTACTTGAAAGAAAGATGGACATTTGTTCAATTCTGAAGCTAGGCCTAGAGAAGCAGATCCACATAGAAATAAGTTTGGCAGTCTTTTATAATAGTACAACTGAGGAGAGAAAACCAGAGTGGGAATGGAGGAAGTTTCTTGTTACCAAGAATTGCAGGAAATAATGTTTATTGCCAATGGCCCTTTCTAGCCTGTTCTTCCTGTGGAAACACAGGTAATCAATTCTCCATGTTGATTACAGAGGCTGTACAACTCTAAGCCACAAGTCATAAGGGACCTTCACTCAAAGTAGATGAAGAAAGGGCTCCTGAGGAGGCCAGCAAGAAGGAGCAGCGGCACCAGAAACCCCAGGAGACGTCGGGGCCATCATCCTGTCAACCTACCAGAAGCTTGGGCACAGAACATATGACCCACATAGAGAAGGCGGACTATATCCAGCAGCCACGCAAGCACACATTCTCTAGTTTAATTCCTTTTATGCTAACAAGTACACAAAATGGCCTCAAGTTCATAAGGACAAAACACAACAATGGTAATTTCATCTGACTTATTTGCCAAGACCTCAGCAAGTTTCTAGTCTCTACCCTCTGCACCCAACCCTCCCATCTACCTCATTATCTTGAATTAGCCTTATTTTTGTTGGAAATACAAAAAAAATTAATTAACCTTTTAGTAACTAGAACCCATTACAGGGGCATCTGGTGTTCACAGTATGTAGGTTATGACTCAGTTACTAATTACAGTAATTTTTACCTAATTTTGACTTTGGAGCTAAAATAGTTCGTCTCATAAGAATTTCACTTCAGCTTTACTATACATATCTGTGCGTGTGAGTGCACATGTGTGTGGGTGTGCGTGTGTGTGTGCGTGCAATGCACATGCCTTCGGCAAACCTATAGGATGGGTCAGTTTGGGTGCCAACTCAAGTTCATATAAATTTTTATTTTTTCAGATTTCTTGTGGCTCTCAGGACTTCCACTGGAAAGTGCAAAATTTATCTTACTCCATCAGAGTTTTGCCAATTAATAAATAAGAATAATAGGGCTCATTGTTTTCATTGATACTCTCTATTATGGTGTGGGGCATCCCGTCTGAATCTGTCTGTCGGCCTTCTGAATCAGCTCAAAATCAGAAAATACCTTATAACACAAAACCACCCTTCCATCTCAGGGGTACAGGCAGGGAAACAGGTGATTCTGACAGGAATGGCTGGTCGCACTTCAGGCCAAAACCCACTTTCCAGAATGCAATGCTAAATGAACTTCTTCACCTGCTTCCTCCACTATGCGTTTTTTTTTTTTTTTTAGGAAGAGTCTCGGCATCAAGAGGTCGTAGGAGTGTGTACCTGGTTTTTCGCCACAGGGTTCTGTTCCATCTGCCGTCTAATAGGTATTAACAAAATGAGCTCAGCGGCTCCCCTGATGTTATAGGAGCATTGCGCATCCCCGCCTACACACACACACACACACACACACACACACACACCCAATGATACTGCTGAAGGAACGCCTTGTAGGAATCTATTTTCTTCGTAGAAGCAATGGATTTGTTCTGGTCCATTTATACTCTCTCCCCCTCCATTGACCCAGCACAGAGCTGTGAGCTGGGTGACAGGCAACTGGTGGCCAACAACAAATTAGTCAACCCCATTTTAGGGTCAGCCCCTGAACGCCGGTGCTAAGTCAACTAGCCCCAGACCCCAGGGGCCACCCAGTGACGACACGCGAAACTACACAAGTTCTATCGCATCTCAGAGCTGTTGCCCCCCCCCACCTGTTACCTACAGGAGACGGTGTGAGGTTTTCTGCCCTTCACACCGCACCTCATTAGTCGCAGACCAGCCGGGCCGTGAGAAAACATCAGAACCTATCTGTCGCCTCCAACAATTCACCCAACAGATCCTCCATTTCCTTTGTTACTCTATGAATATTCTGCAGCTTCTCCAGTTTTATTAAGAAGCCTTTCCTTTGGTTTCTCTTTGTTCTTCTCATCTAATCTCTTAATGGAAGTTGCTAATTAAATTCCTATAGCCATTTTTTTTTACAGTGTTTTGAATAGCAAAGTCTGTCAACTGCAGAAAGTGTATATTCTTATCAACACGCCTGTTGCCTGGAGGAGTGAGGGCCTCGCTGACAGATGGCTGCCGAGGAAGGCCCAGCAGGCCTCACATCTGCAACACCTGTCCGCAGCAGCGCACAAGAGAGCAGGGCTGCACAGAAGGGCCTGTTTGGGTTTAGTAAATAGAATCCAGGTTGCTAGAGTGTTTCTGTGAATCTCAAGTGGAACTTGGCAAGTCTAAGCCAAGTGTTCTGGGCACGAACTTGTTTTTAAGCATTCTTTGATGCTGTCACAGTCACATATCCCTTTAAATTTCACAGTCACTCACAATCACATATCCCTTTAAATTTCAGTGGGATCCGCTCTCTAGAGGAAAGTTTCAAAGCAGCCTAGTGCATGACATGTTAGGTCAACCATCTTTTATGGGACACAATGTCACAAGTCATCAAACTGAGTCCCGTTAAATTACTTGTTGCTGTCCAGTAGAAAGTCTCAAGGCCTTTACAAACAATGTGGCATGGAAATTAAAGATGTGCATGCTTTCCCTAAAACGAATCCCACTTTGACTCACATACAGGTGGCTAGCTTGATGATAACTTATAGTTGTGAGGGGCTAATGGAAGGGTGATCCACCAACACAGAAATCAGTGCCAAACCAGTCCCTGTGAGGAGACATTTGTCCTTATCAAGTGTTGGTACCTGCCTCAAGTGAAAATCCATTGGTTCTCTCAACACGGACTTTGTCCATGCACAGCAGGTGCCAAGTACTGGGCATGGGAAATAAGGTACTTGTCATAAGCTGGCTCAAAATAACAGGCGAAGGGGCGCCTGGGTGGCCTCAGTCATTAAGTGTCTGCCTTCGGTTTGGGTCGTGATCCCAGCGTCCTGGGATCAAGCCCCACATTCAGGCTCCCTGCTCTGCAGGGAGTCTGCTTCTCCCTCTCCCTCTGCTCCTGCTTGTGTTCCCTCTCTCACTGTGTCTATCAAATAAATAAAATCTTAAAAAAAAAAAAAATAGCAGGCTAAGCACACACGTCTATGCCATCCCAGACCACACACCACAAGTCAGAGGTGGGATGTGTGTGTGTGTGTGTGTGTGTGTGTGTGTGTGTGTCTTCATAAACAGTGCTGAAAAATAACAAAGGCTAACCAAGGACCTTGCAGAATTTCCAAAAAATAGAAAGAAGAGATCAAATAAAAGGGAAAATAAACCTAGGCCCACCAAAAACTACAGCTCCAGAGGAAAAGAATTTCCACTGCCATAGAAGCAATTCTGCAAGAGCTCCGAGTACAGAGGCAAAGGACAGAGGGACTAAGAGTTGCTGGTCTGCTTGAAACTTAACTGGGGATTTTCTCCATGCATCTAAGAAGTACTTCCGTATGTACACCAGTATGTGTGAGTGACGGGGGGCCTCGCTGCCTGACTCATGGCAGTGAAAAACCTGATGGTCCATCAGCAGGCGAATGGGCCACTGTGACATTCTGCTGATCACTGCATACTGACATGAAAATGTCTCCAAGACATGACATTAAAGGAGAAAGCAAGTTGTCGAAAGACACAGAGTAAAACTAAAGATTAAATAGGTAGACAAGTTAGATAGATGATGGATGGATGGATGGACAGAGGGATAGAGAGACAGATAGATAGCAAGAGTACATGTTTGTGAATGCCAAGATAAAAGTCTGGAAGGAGACTTGCCCAATGGTTTTTAGAATGTACCTTCAGGAGAAGGTAGAGTTCAGGTGATGGCACAGTTCAGGTAAGGGGGATGGGCACTGTATCATGTTCATGTAGTGCCTGAAAAACTCTTATGAGGTCATGTTCATGTGTCATGTATATGATTATAGACACATAGAACAAAACAAGATGGCCAAAACACAGGTACGGCCCCCAACTTGAAAAGCTTACATGGGTGTGGTGAAAAAATAATGAATACTGTTATGCTGAAAATAAATAAATTTAATTAAAAAAATCTTACATGGAAGATAAAGGCAGGGAGGAAAAATATGATTGGCATTTCACTGAAACAGGTGCTTTGATAGAGAAATTTCATGGTGGTTTGGCAACCTCCCCCAAAAGGCACATAACCCAGTCTAAATCACCGAGGGCTTCCCCAGAGCAGTGGTGCCTAAAGTGAATTCTGAAGGGAGGGTAGCCCTGCTCAGATGGACAAGAGCCCCCTGGGCAGGGAGGGTCCGTGTCAGGGCACCCCATGTTCCTCCCAGGTCTGCTGGGCAACAAAGCATCCAGCCTCTCACTTGAAGAAGCGGGGTGTCCCAGCTGCAGACCTGAGGGTGAGGAGCCATGGGGCGGGGGGGGGGGGGGGAAGAGCCCCTCCAACTAATTCTTCCCTCCCACTCTCCCTTCTTCCAGTAAGAACCTGGGAGTTAGGAGAATTGGTCAATTGTGTGGAAGAAACTATGAAAAAGCTCTCTAAAGGTGGGCCACCAGTCAGAGCTCTTCCCTCACAGTCTGGCCTGTCAACCACCCCCACGACACCCTCACTCTTTCCCCGCTGACCAGGTATCCAGATGTTCCTTGCAGGTGGCCGAGCAGACACAGATAACAACGAGAGAGCGGGCGTTCCTTTCTCCCTCCTTTTTCCCTGCCTTCCACAGACATCAGCCAATATGAGCCCCCTCCGGAAACCTTCACCTCCTGACGTCTAAAACCCTTCTGAAAATGTATAAGTGGGGGTGCCTGGCCGGCTCAGTCAGACAGCATGTGACTCTCCATCTCGCGAGTTACACGTTCAAGCCCCATGTTGAGTGTAGAGCTTAGGTTAAAAGAAAATTCGCAAGTGGACCAGTCGTTCCTTCAAGTCATGTGGACTCGACATGATGAGCGTGGAGTCACCAGGCTGCAGTGGGAGAGGAAAACCCTCAGTGAGGCAGGAGATAAATTGTTCTCCCCGGAAGCAGTAGCTCACCCTTGCTCAGAAACATGACGACTTTCCTATGTGTTGCTCTTTCTTGAGTCAAATCCTGGAATCCAAGGAGAAAGGTTGTGGCTCTCTGGGCCTGGAATGGCCCTGGGGAAAACACACAGTCTGAGCCTGGGCCCCCTCAAGAGAAAATGTGGAGAAGCCTCACTGGCAGTCAGATTCCTAGGGCTGCCGTCGCAAGTTGCCACAAACCAGCGGTTTAAGATGAGGGTGACTTATTCTCCCCCAGTTGTGGAGGCCACAAGTCCTAAGCCAAGGTGTCTCCTTCGTACTCAGCACCTTCTTGATTGTGTCCCAGCTCGTCCTAATTCTAGGGCAGAATGCTTCCCTGTGTCTTTCAGCCTCTGGGGGCTCTGGACGTTCTTGGCTTGTGGCTACATTGCTTCAGTCCCTGCCTCTGTCTTCATCTTGCCTTCCCTCTGCTGTTCGTGTCTTCTCCTTTTCTGTCTCTTATAAGGACATATGTCATTGGATTTGGAGGCCAATTAGATAATCCAGGATGATCTCATCTCAAGATCCTTAGCTTAATTATCTCTTCAAAGACTCTTTTTCTAAATAAAGTCACAGTCATAGGTTCTGGGGGTTATCATGTGGACATATTGGGGGGGACATAATTCAACCTACTACAGATGTCCAGTCAGTTTCCTTGGTTTTCCCAAATCCTTTGTTCTCTATTGTTTCCACCAGGTTTGAAGTCAATCTTAAACCTACCACGTGGCTTGCCACCTAGCTAGAATGTTGTTTTGGGTAGAAAGGGAACGGTGGAGATAATACATGGTGTGGTTTTACAGATGAGATTCAGTATCCTCCTTATTTTGACAGAAAAAAATGGCCAGAAAATTTCAGTTGCTTGCCCAAGGTCACAGTTAGTGACAATGCTGGGACTAAAATCTGGAGGCCCTTTCCACTACTCCATGCTCTGCATACAAGATTCTAGGTAGCTATGTTTGACCTTAGCTGCAGCTACAGACTGGGTATCAGGCTGGCCATGGGTGCTTTGAGGAGGAAATGCGAAAGGTAGGTATCATTCGTCTTGCAAGTTTCTTATCCAGTAGCAGGACCTTGGAAACCTACTCCTGTTAGGTAATATATAACCAGACTGACTGACTCACTGACTTCCTTCCCTCCTTCCTTCCAGGGTTCCTCAAACTGCTTAGTACTTTCTCCTTAGGTCTTAGCATGTCCCAAGCTTGTCCTCTTTTTTTGAGAGGAAAAAAAAAAAATTCACCCCAAAGGCTATGAAAACAAAACATTTGAGCTCAGTTAGTTCACTCGAAGAAGTCTTACTGAGGCCTTTAGTTCGGCCTGGTAAGCCAAGGAATAAGATAGCACACTTCAAAGACTGGGCAGTATTTGTCTTGGGACCTGAATTAGGAAAGAATGGAGGTGGGCGGGGAAGGGGGTGCTCCCTTCGGACTCACTTACAAGGTTTGACTTGATTAGGAGCGCTGGGTGCCTGTGACTGTCTGTTATGTAATACATACCCCAAGCAGTTGTAAAGTCATTCAGACAATTGTCAAACTCGAGAAGTTCCCAACTCATGAATATTGCAGATAGCCCATTTTCTTCACCTTCGGTTCAATCTGATACCTTTGAATAGGCTGGAAGGTGTTGGGGACTTTATCGGAGCCAGTGGCGCTAAGCTGAAAGGAGGTTTGAATGGGTGAGGGAGTCATTCAAAAAATGCTTTTATTGGGTTTCAGAAACACTTTCTTTGTTTTGATGTGCTCAGAACATCATCTATTTGAAGTCTGGCTCCACCAGAGTTTTTATCTCCAAAGCAAGAAAAATATGGTAATTTTAAATAAACAAGCCACCGCAACAGAATGCATTTTCTTCAAAAAAAAAATTTTTTTTCCAAGAGATTTGTGCATTTTGAACACGGGTAATACCTATATAAAATTCGAAATGAATGACTCTAAGCCGTAGTCCGTCCTTCTCTTTGTTCTTTATGGAAAATATTCATGTCTATCCAGCCAAATTAACATATATTATCACAAATGTGTCATTCTCAAGTTTCCTGGGCTCGGCTTATCACTCGCTGTTCTTTTTTTTTTTTTGCTCATGACTGTCTTTCTGAAAACAAAACAACATTATTCACACCAATAAGTGTAACAGGCACAATGGAAGAAAACACTGGAAGCAACTTCTTTGTACTTATCAGGGGTGACCTCTCACTCTTGGCTTTTCCTTTCTTTGCCTCCCTAGAGTCACCTCTCTGAGAAGACACTGTAGGACTCAATGTTCCGTTAGTGAACCCTGCACTCATTTGTCCTCTGCAGCTCCTTTGTGTTCCAGAATTCAGTGTCCAGGAAAAATCTAACTCCTGCCTTTATTCTGCAGTTGAAAACCATATATCTTGTTTAAAGAGAAATACTCCATTCTCTTCAATGTCTTAATTCATATGTGGTTAAAATAGCAAGGGAAAAGAAAAAAACCTCAGTAGATGGTCTCCTGATACTTAAATAAAAAATAAAATAGTCTATTTACTTCAAGCTCTATTTGAAGCCAAGCCCCTTCAGAGAATTTGGCCAGACCAAGAATTGTGTGTAAGATTGGAGATAATTGTATTTGCATGAATTCCCATATCTGGGAGTGAATGTGTGTAATAAACACCCTGATGTATACCAGTGAGAAACTCAAGATGGGGTTGTCTGGAGAGATAGGGGGACAATATCTCAGCCCACTCTGAATTCTAATTCAGGCCAGGAAGACAGTCTCCTGGAAAGATTCCTGTTATGTCCAAATTTAGGACTCAGAACCAAACAGCCAAGAGATATGTTTCAGTATGTTCTGATGTCAGTGGGATACTAAGGATACAGACCTTCCTCAACTTGTAATGGGGTTACATCCCAATAAGCCCATGTAAGTTAAAAATATCATAAGTCAAAAATGCACTTAACACACCTAACCTCATAGTTTAGCCTAGCCGGTCTTAAACACCATCAGAACACTTACGTTAACCTACAGTTGGGCCAAATCATCTAACACAAAGCCCATCCTAAAATCAAGTGTTGAATGTCTCATGTAATTTATTGACTACTGTCTACTGAAAGTAAATTAGAGAATGGCTGTGTAGGTGCAGGATGGTTCCAAGTGTGTCAGTTGCGTACCCTGGAGATTGTGTGGCTGAGGGGGAGCTGTGGTTGCTGCTGCCATCCAGCAACACAGAGACCAACCAGTATATTGCTCACCCTAGAAAAGATCAAACTTCAAAATTTGAAGTATGGATTCCACTGAACGCATATCGGTTTTGTACCATTGCAAAGTCAAAAAATCTTAGGTCAAACAGTCCTAAGTTGGGGACTGTCTGTATTACTTTTAGACTCCCCATTTAAGGCAACTCGCTGCTAAAAATATCTACTGATTTAAATGAGACCTTTTTTTAAAGATTTTAATTTATTTGACAGAGATCACAAGTAGGCAGAGTGGCAGGCAGAGAGGTAGGGGAAGCAGGCTTCCTGCTGAGCAGAGAGCCTGATTCGGGCTCGATCCCAGGACCCTGAGATCATGACCTGAGCTGAAGGCAGAGACGTAACCCACTGAGCCACCCAGGTGCTCCTAAATGAGACCTTTACCAGGAAATTAGGAACAATACAGGAACAGGTTAAAGTCTTCTGTCTTTCTATGATAGATCTCTTTGTGTTACTCAAGTGGCAAATACCATTTATATACATAGTCGACTTTTCATGGATTACAACAGTAACATGGCATAGCTTGACCCTTGCCATTTTTGCAATTGAAAAACTTAGGTCCAAAACAACTTACTCATTTTTGCCCGCTGCTTATATTTCTTATAAACTTTTCAGTAAGTTCATTTCTCATATCAATATATCACCAAGAGTTAGAGGCTGTCCAGGTCAGAAATACATTTAAACCATGACTATCATAGACACACCAGTGACCAAAAATCCATTTTAACCATGACTATCAGAAACCTGAGCTTTGTCAAGTATGACTGAAACAGACAGGAACTTTGTTGTACGCTAGGTTTTTATTTTGGTTTTGATTTAAACAAATGCCCTCTTTCTCCAGCAACTTAACAATATGTGCAGATGACTTACCATGAGCCTTGCATATTCATTTTTGTTCTAAGAGAAATTCAAGATTTTATCATCCATTTTGGCTGGGATATTCTGGTCTTTTCCTATCTTTGCCAGGGGTTGGCTTGTAAATCATCTATGATGAAGAGAGGGTGTGTGCAAACTCCCTCCAGAGCAAGCAGGTAAATTATCTCTTAATTCTGCTCAGTCACCGCGGATCAACATTTATTACTCTCGCTCAGAATTACAAAGTTGGTTCATGCCTGGATGCTTGTTAAGCCCGTGGTGACTCAAGAACCCTAAACCCCACCAGGCATTTACAAGCTGAATGTCTGTAAAATTACTCTGAGAACATAAATCTTCATGGCTTGCAGATTAAGACTCACCTCTTAGTGGAGGCATTTTCTAGTACAGACTGTTAAAATCGGATCACCTTTGTTGAAGCATCAATATTCCTACATTTTCCATCTAAGCTATCAAGGAGACAAACAGACACTGGGATATATTTTTGTTTGCTAGGACATGGTACAGCCTGTACCCGTATCGGGCAAACACAGAACTTTTTTTTGAAAAAGACTTTCAGTGTAAGCCTTCTGAAATAAGTCTTTGGGGAAAACAAGAAGGGGAAGAAAAAAAGAAAAAAAAAAAGCTACCTACTCCGATTAAGCTCACAAAGAGACTACAGTACTTCACATTATCTTAGGAAAAACAAAAGCCCAAAAGCACAGCCCACAGCCTTTCCAGTCAAGTAGACAGACATTAAAGTACATTAGCACTATCATTTGTATGTCTATAAATATCAATAAAGTATGTGATTTGGCTTCACTTTCACACAAAGAAGGAGGACTATCCTTTTCAGGAAATTTCATGGAGACACTCACCAACAAAAGTTCGGTAACTTAATCTTTGGAAAGCTCAATAATGCTAAGTTCAAAATTGCAGGTTTTAAACTAATGTACCTGATAAGTGACCCATTACTGGGTAACCCAACCTTCCCAGTCCCGGTTATCTGTAACAGAGAAGAGTCTCCCTAAAACAGAACTAATGTGTCCACATCTACATTAATCTCTGAAGTCAAAAAGAGGCATTCTTCATAGGCTTTATCTGTTTCCAAATGTCTGCCTCCACCAGAAGTGATTTCGTACTCCTGAGGCAGCTATGCAAATGACTCCAATATCTTTGTCCGATAGGCGCTGTTTCTTACGGATCTATGGCGTACTGTCCCACAGACTACGCTTTCACAGCTGACGGGTAACAGGATTTACAGACCCTGAGCCAAATGGGGGTGTGCCTCTGTGGCTCCTAGACTGTGAAGGACCTGAAGGCTTGAACTGATATGTGTGTGTGTGTGTGTGTGTGTGTGTGTGTGTGTGTGTGTGTCTGGGGTGAGGGGGAGGGCAGTGTGCCTATGTCGGTCTGTCTGTCAGTCAGGGGTGCAGGCAATCCGTCAGAGATTTTCCTCTTCTGTGTCACACTGCTTCCAACTTTCTCTCGAGCACAAGTTTCTTCTTGCTAGGTGTCATGATGCTAATAGACAGGATTTGTAGAGCATCCGTCTGTCAAATTTATTCGCGCAGGGCCACTTATCACTGCTAGTGGCTTGGAACCTCTATCTTTTTTCTCCTTCTGAGTTGCAGACCTTATTTGCAGAGCTGAAATAAACATGCTCCCCAAACCATTCATTATTCAGTAACACGTTAGGAGATAATGTGAAAAAGGTAGAACATATTCAAGATGGCGCACTTTCCCATCTCCCACCTATGGTGATGTGAAGAGCAACTCCAGTAAATATATTTTTATTCACAACAGCTTTATATGCTCCAATTCAGACCTAAGTAATTTTCCTTTTCGGAGCATATTTTTTTAAACCTGAATTAAGATGATCTCTGTGGGATCCAGCAGATAGGATGAAGACTGGCTACCTTTAACCTGGGCTACCACTTCTTTCCCTGGCAATCTTGACTGGTTCTGGCCTAGAAACAAAATTTCCATGAAGGAGTCTACTGATGTACATGAATTTACATACTGGACCTTACAAGTCCAACAGAATTAAGTTAATTAAGTACAACCTTTGACAAAAACATTCAAGGCAAGTCTTTAATGTCCCTGCAGGGGGAATGACAGTAGCCTGCTGCGTGGAACATTGGTTTTCTTTCACCAACCTCTCAACCTGGGATAGTTCCCAAGAGACAACACAGGAGGAAAGAATGGGATAAAAAAGATAATCTCTCAAAAACAGGGGCTGTAATTTTTTTATGAGACCCTTTCAGTCCTACAATTTCTCAAATTCAGAGATTGTGTCTATGAAACAAGAACTCTCCAGGATTCAGCAAATTTTTCCCTCCTATAGTGACCATTATAATGACCATTCACAGGAGACACTTGTTATTAAAAGTTTGGCTAGCTCCAGAGTTAAAAAAAAAAAAAAGTAAATAACAATCTCTCTTTTACTCAGAATGGTTTAAGAATATTAAACTATTCCCCATTAAGACTCATCGTATATGCCAAATATGGATTACCAATTTTAAAAGTAACTTAGCCAACTTAAAAATACCAAAACTATCCAGAATAAAAGTCACCTAAATTCAGGAATTTGTGAATGCAGTGTCCATCAGTTAACAGGACATAATCCTATAGCTGCAGAAAATGTGTAAGATTAAGCTGACCACGTGTTGAATTTATTAGGATACACTTGGGGACGTTGGCCTTTTAAACAAATCTGATATTTAGGTTTATTATTGTCAGCTCTTTCTTTTCAGTAAAAGTGGAGCATGGGAGGTGAAAAAGTCTAATACAAGTCCTGGAGATATAACAGTGTGGAGGTGATAAGCAAAGTAGACACCAGTAGGTAGCAGAAGTCACCTCCACAGCAGACGCTCTCAAACACACTGATCATCAGGAAGCCTCAGGCCATGTTGAAACACAAGGTTGTGGACTCCACTCCTAGAGATTCTGATTTAGTAGGTTTTTGGTAGGACCCAAGAATTTGGTTTTCCAACAAATTCAGGTGGTGTTGCTGCGGGTGGTCTGGGGACCACCTTTTGAGAACCACTGCCCTAGAGACAAGTGAAGGTTTGCTTGCTTGCTTGTTTCTCAGTTAACTTGATCAGGTTAATGTAAATTCAAATAATTCTGTCCCTCAAAATCTGCTTTATTCTCTTGGAAGTACAGGTTGACCAGACTGATCAGATGAACAGATTTTTGTTTTGTTTTGTACCACCTTGATATGGAATCATAAAAATTTTACCCTATGACCATATAGAGCATTTGAGCATTTCAATAAATACATGCAGTGTTTAAGCCAGATAGACTTGGATTCATATAAAGCTTTGTGCTTTCCAGCTATGTAACTCTAGGCAAGTCATTTAGTGGCTCTAAGCCTCAATCCCCAGATTTATGAAATGGGGTTAATAATATAAACCCCAATCGATTGTTGTGAGGGTTATAAATGTAGAGCCCTTACTTTAATGCACATATATAGTGGGAACATAATATTATCTACTTGTCTCGAAAGATTCAATTCCATGAGATTCTACCAAATATGGAAAACTGGAGATAAGTCGGAGAACTATAGTTCTTTCAAAAAAAGCCATGGAGTTTGCTATAAAGGTTAAAGTCCTCAGTATAAAAATATTACAACATTCCTAAAGTATTGATTAATTAAAATATGAAGGCTGACTTAATTTTCTGATCAACAGAAGTTTTTTTGAAGCTCCTTCTTGCTTCTACTCTGGCTGAAATTCCCTTTAACTCTCACGCCTTATGAAGTAATGTATTCTCTCCAAATAATCTTTTATGGTTGTGTTAGGTCCGAACACTGCTTCAGGATCATCATTGACATCAATTTGTCATTGTAGTCAAAGAAGGTAATGGAAAGCATATTGAGTAAATCATGATTCTAGAATATGGCCTGGGTCTTAGATATGTATATATAATTAATAGTATAAATTAAACTTCTTATGGTGGCTTCTTCACCACAAAAACAAAACAAAACAAAAATCAAACAAACAAAAACCTAGAACGCAGGAAAAATTCTAGTAAGTAAGCTATTTAATTAGGGAGGGCTTCATAAACTGATGATGTAGTGATATTTCACAGCGCACTGGGGGAAGAACAAAAGGTACAATTCAACTGACATTATGTGGGTTGCTCAAGCGATGAATGGTTTTGCTGATCGTGTAGGAAGTGATGTTTTGGTACCTCTTCCTCCAAATTCATTGACTTAATGTGCTTCAAAGATGGACACTCTTTGATGTACCTCTTTATGCTGAAGCTCAGATTCCACTGATCTCTTCATAGCTGGGGTTCTTTGGTCACCATTATGCACGATCCAAACATTAAGGCAAGAAGCCATAGTTCCCCGTCTGCACTATGGAGGCTTCCAAAGAAGAAGGCTTGCCTTTAAAGTCTTTCTCAACAGTGCTTCTTTTGACATTTGGGGCCAGATAATTCTTTGTTGGTGGGGACTACTCCCGTGTACTGAAGGGTGTTCAGCATCTCCCTGGTTTCTACCCACAAGATGCCAGTAACAACTTCTTCCCTAAGTTAAACAAATCACAAATGTCTCCAGAAATTGCCAAATGTTCCCAGAGGGGCAAAATTGAGTGCCCTCCCACCAGTTGAGAACCCTAGCCTCAAAGGCCAGTCCTAAGTTTGAATAACAATGGAATATTTCTTCCTGCTGTTCCCTCTGTTTTTAATTAGCATGGAAGTGACCTGAGACTCCTCTGGGAGTCTGGCCCTTTCTCTCTTCCTACTAATTCTTTTGATTAAGCAAGCAAAGCAGAGATATTTTTCCATCCCCACAGTCTCATAGAGTAGACTTATGTTCGCATGACAGATACAAACATATTCATAGTAGAGCTTGTAAAGCTAGTCACTTAGGTAATAGATGATAAAGGATGGGTAGATGGATAGACAGACAGACAGATAATTTTCAGGATTTTCTTTTCGACAACACACATTTCTGAAGGGTTCGCATTTCTACCGTGCCCAGTCTAGGCAAACTTCCCCACCCTGAATGTTCAGAGAATGACTTTACCAGTTCTATGAAGTCCCTCATTAACTGGAAGTCAACAAGAGAGCCTTACTAAGCACTTAGATGTGAAACATGTTCATAAAATAATTTTTATATTGAGAATAATGAAAAAAATGATTTATGGGTGACACAATCAAAGTGACTCAAGGTATTAATTCCAATTATGAATTTTCATCATCATTTGGTGGCATAAGAAATAGAGCTACCAATGAATGCTCTTTGTTTTTTTTATACATGCGAGTATATACTGTAAAAAAAAAAACTAAGCAAAATTCTTGATTGGGCATTATTTTATGATTATTGCATCTTTTCTCACCAAGTATAACTCAAAAAATATGAAGAAATATACATTCATGCCTGAAGGTACTAGGTAGTATGTCAGAGATGTATGGGAGGAACTGTTACCCTCCGAGGGCTTACTCACAATCTATTGGAGCAGATAACAAACATGGATACCTGCAAAAGAATGAGAAAACTACTATTAAAAAGACCAGCGTGAGCTCAGTGTGTGATAAAGGAAAAGGGTTTGGAGAAGGAAGCTCCTTGAAGGCCAGGGTCCTCAGGAAAGGTTTCCTGAAGGGCGCTGCATCTGGACCCACATGGTTGGCTGTATTGGGGCTGCTTCTCACTGTGGAGAAGCTAGGACGTAGAAGTGAAGAGCGGCAAAGGACAGCTGGACACTGGACACAGAGTTCTGCGCATTTATGACCACGACCAAAGGGGTATTTGCACACAGCCAACTCCTACAGAATCATAAAGGTATTAAAATATGCTATGTTCTGGTTAACTGCCATTTTTCTTATCATAGTAAAATAGGAAAGGAATCTATGAACAGAAATAGTGACATAAATCAGAAGTAATCTCAAGATTGAATTGTTCATGTCAGTGAGACCATTGCCATAGGAAATTCAGACATGCTAAAGGAACCATGAGCATTTCTATCCCTTTGGTAGGTTACGGATCTCATCTCTTCCCTTAGGTGGTAAGATCTGAGTTCACTCCTTAGTCACCAAACATCAAATGAGTATCTACCACTCACCAGATATAATCCTATTATTCAGAGAGCTGGGGTGGTAGAGGCAAACCCAACAGATAAGGCCTCTATTCTCGTGGACCTTGTTTTTCTCATGCAGACAGACTGATAATTGAGCAGCCAACAATCAGGCAGTGATGCTAGAGAGTAATGTGGCAGTGGAGAAAATTAAGTGGAATGACAGGCTCAAGCAGAAGCCCATGGACTGGCCTACGACCAAATCCAGCCCTCTGTCCATTTTTATTAGCACCGTGAGCTAAAGGGGTTTTTATATCGGAACCCCAACCGAGTGAGATACTATCCTCCCAAAAAAGAATTCTATTCTTCTCATTAGTATACCAACAGTGCAAAATATTATATTCAACTGACTTATTCTATTTTGAATTTCATTGATAAAAACTGGTGCAGATTTGTTCTCCCTCCTGTCATCCACATACCTACGGAACATCATCAGTTTGCCTCTTGGCCTCCTATGCATCTCTTTATATAAAAAGTCAGCCTTTAAAAAAAAAAAAAAAAGCAAATCCTACCATTTGTTACAACATAGATGAACATTGAAGACATTATGCCAAATGAAATAAGGCAGACACTGGACAAAGGCTACATGACTTCATTTACATGAGGCATCTAAAATCTAAAAGTCAAACGCACAGAAGCAGAGCATCAGATAGTAGTTGCCCGGGGCTGGGGGAGGTGGAAATAGATGGTTGTTGCTCAACAGGTATAAAGTTTTATCTACACAAAATGAGTAGGTTCTAGAGATCTGTATGTACAATATAGTTATATATGGTATATATATATATATATATATATATATATATCTAGCAATATGATATTGTGCACTTTAAAATATGATCATTCTCATGTTAAGTGTCCTCACAAAATACACACACACAAAAACACAAGAACATTCTGGAAGTGAAATATGTTCTGTACCTTGATTGTGGTGATGGTCTCACAGGGATAAGCGTGTGTCTCAACTCATCAAAAAGTATACATTATGCATTTAAAGTTTTTTGTCTATTAATTATATCCCAATGAAGCTTAAAAAGCAGTTTGCCCACCCGTGAGTTACAGACCAACAGCAGCGGCGGCAAAGAAGGACAAAGCAGGGTCGGGGCTCAAGGAGTGAGGGGAAGCTCTGACAGGTATTGACATTGGAGCTGAGACCTAAATGACTTCTCCTGCCACCCACCAGCCCTGTGACCTTGTGATCGCCCCTTCCTTGTTTACAAAACTTCTGGGCTGAGCTAGGCCATCTTTCTTCCCTACCCCCGGCAGCGCCGTTCCTTCATTGACCAACATGGCGCACCTCTCCACTGTTGGCCTTCCATCGCCCATCTCTCCCCACTTCGGGAGTATGGAGCAGAAAGCAGTCCCAGCAGGAGAGACGTTTTCAATTCTCCCTTTTTGCACCCATCATACCATTTGGACAAACTCGCCAAAAAGCTCCACAAATCTGAGTTCTACCATTAACCCCCAATACCTTGACAAGATATTCAGGAAGTAGGTGGAAGTTTCTCAGAGCACAAGGCCAATGCCTTACAATCTTCAAAACACTGTTGAAAAACAGCCCATCCCATGAAGGATGGCTCTGAATTATTGTAGTCTTTCAAAGTCTATACAAAGTAATATGCAAGGAGACAAAGCTATTTTACTAGGCAGACAGATATTCCAAATTACTGGTTCTTAACAAGCATGGTAATACATCAGTCAAAAGCAATAAATTTAAACTTAATGAAATCTCAATTTGCCTACAGTGCATTTCACTTTGACATTTTCTATATTGCCATGGTGCTTTGATAAAGTTTTTTAAAATGCAAAGAAAGTGTCTGTAAGGCTAAAGACCAGACTTGGTGCCATTGTGGCCAAGGCAACATTACAGTACTTAAGTTCCATCACTCCATGCCCCCTGGCAGGCAGAGCCCCGGCGCTAACACAGGTTCAGTTTTCATTATCATCGTATGATTATGCATTTTACTGCATTTAACTGATAATACAACTACCAGCTCACCTTAAAAGAATTAGCTTGGAGGTTTCATTGCTTCCCAAATGGAATTCATTTGACAAACAAATGACAATTAGCCTGGTCTCCCTGTTCTGCGTCAGGATGCTTTTTGATTGAACCTAGACCAATTTACAATTTTTAAATGAGTTTAGACATTTACATTTAAAATGTCTAGAGGAAATTAGCCCTGGGACATCCAACAGCCAAAATGCTTTTTGAAGTTGATTATTATTTGATCTAGTACCCTCTACCTGTACATTTTGTTCCAACTTCAAAGTTTGGGAATGGAAATGCCACCTCACCTCAAAGCACAGGGAGAAACTTAAAAGCGGTTTTGCTCATTATGTTATGCAAAGGAGCCCATATTTTAATATTCGTTTAATATGGTTAGTTAGCTTTAATGACACCAGTGTGACAGTGTCATAGTTTTGGAATCTGAAAGCACTGATTGAAGTTTCTGGCCGCTGCTTCTATTTTTCCGCACAGAAAGGAAGCATGCCCTTTGAAGGACAGACCGGCTCCTGGGTGCGTCCATTCGGGTAAAGACTAAACTAAATGTGCTAACTTCTAGATGAAGAGTTCACCTGTCCCAGGGAAGAAAGCAAAAAATCAGGATATCAGGGACCCCAGAGACACTCGAGTATCATGTTTCAATTCTGCGTGTTTTGTGACCACGCTTGAGGACTGGAAATGCCATTCTAAATACGCCGGACAGATAACCCAGCCATGGAAACCGGCACTACTCTGAAACAAAGCCCACTGATTTCTGGTCGAGAACATATTCTGTTTAGTTATTATCGTTACTATTGCCATGCTGTTGCCAAAATGACCAAATGACAGCCCTTGGTCCACTCCACATTGTGGGGCAAAAATAAAATATGGGGAGAGAAGGACCACAAAGACGTATTATATAGTATGTCATCCTATCTCGGGCTCATCCCTCCAAAGACCTGAAAGTCAGTATTATCCACAACACATTCAAAAAGACGTTCTAGAAAAAGGGCCCTGCGCCAGGCCACTGGGGAGCTGGCCAGTCCATATCTGTGTGGAATCATCATGGCTTCCTCCATGTCATCCTTGTCAGACTGTTCCCCACAACAGTCTGAATCTCTAGTTTTGTCTCGGGCTATAGGACACACACCACATGTTTTCAAAATAACTTAGAGTTCAAAAGAATTCCCAGATGATAACACTGTATACTCCCTGCACCGAATTAATGGTTTTGAAGCCTGTTTTCTGTGGAAATATTAGGTCTGAATTAAGTGACCCGGCCTCTCAGGAGACCCCAACAGGGTCCTGAGGCAAGAATGTCAGGGAAGTACAAAATGGAGGCAGAAGGCCTTAAACCTACTCTCCTGACTCTGAGTCCCCTGGTCTGACCACCACCTATGGTGAAAATGGGGATAAACAGAAAACAAAATAGGTCGTTTATTTTCATGAAGGATGGCTTCAGTCAGCTGCAGAAAAGATGAAACTTCCTCCAGGTCCCTGCACTGCTAACCTCTGGGATTTCCTGTCAGCTCCCTTCCCCCACCCAGCCTCAATTTCTTCCATGAGAACAGAATTCAGAGCGTCCTTGGAGTAAACTCTGTTTTCATTCCAAATTTAACACACCAGCAACACATTTTCCTCCCATGCACAAGGTCAGGACCAGGCTAGGGACGTGCCAAGTCCTCCTCTCAAAGGTTTTTCATGTTCCAGTTCTTCCTGCACACTAGGCATGTTTATTCCTGTCCCAAGGGCCTGGCATCAAGCCCCTCACACAGGCAGCCTCCCCAGACTGTGGCCGGGAGGGCACCCTCGCTGCCCGCAGTGCAGGCCGCACTGGCAACTGGAGACTTTTGTTACCTCGTGCGCCCTCTGCTGGCCGGACCGCCGCCTGCGTGCACGGGAGCCTGCACACTCCCAGGGAAGGTTTTGCTTTTAGGTTGCGTCAGGTTCTCCCTAAGCCGCAGTGAAGCATTTTAGTGTGTTCAGAAATAAAACAGTCCCTTCTGCAGCTTCTTAGAAATGCACTTTTCTCTATGTAGTTGTCTTTTTGCACCAGTTTACTCAGCCTCCTGTTTTTAAGCGTAGCTGCATGTTTTTTAAACGTGGAGATCATTTGTCAGAGTGAAAACCCTGAAGAACCCGGACATCTCTCTCTGATGCTCACGTGCTATAGGAGCCCTTGCCCCAGCACCTATGAACTGGCCACAAGAGGAAAAATGATACCAAGACGGAGCCATTCCCATCATATGCTCACAGCCTCCAACAGCAGAGCGCCTAGGGGGTTGAGACCATGGGAGAGACTGCAAAGCCTCTTCCGACACTTAATAACTGTGTGACATTGGCAAGTTAAATAACCTCTTCAAGGGTCCATTTCCTCCTCGGTAAGATGAAGCTATGATAATATTTGCCTCCTTCAGTTGTTGTAAGGAGGTAACATATATAAATAACTTAAACTAGTCCTGGGCACCTAGAAACAGGTCAGTGTCACATGGTATCACATGCAGGGCACAACATAAGACTTCTAGGTTAAGTGCCCGCACTAGAATAGACAGGAGTGGAGATTTCCCAGATTTTTGTTTGAAGGATTTTTTTTTCTTTACAAGTACCCAGAGGGGATTAATGTTACAGTTTCTAAATTGAAAGAAAAGAAATAGAACTTTCAGCGAAACCTTACTTAGAAAGTGTTTTCTCTGCCTTCTCTACCAACAAAATATTGAAGTGTGCAACTGACAATACTCTTTATATTCTAATTCTTGGGGTGGGGAGGATAGCTTCTCAGGAATTACTGATCTCTTCTTTGCAGGACTTTATAAAGAAAGGTTAAAAGTTGAAATGACTTATGTATTAAGCACATGTTAAGGACTAGACCATACCCATCTATTCACTTACTGTTACAAATACTTACTGGGTGCCTACCACATCCCTACGGTCCCTGGGCTGAGTAAAGAGGGTATAGATATAAATCAGACAGACGGACCCTTCAGTGCTTACAGGCTAATGAAAAATATAGACCATAAACGAGTAATTAAATGTGAAGGGTGGTCTAAAAGGAGAAGCACCAGGAGCCACAGAACACAAAACCGCATCTGGAGGTCCCACTTTCTAATTTTATAAGAGATTCCTTTGGATGGAGGGATCTTGATGCTAGAAAATGTCATGTTTCTCAAAAGCAACAGAAGATTGAAGGAGTCCTCATTGTCCAGGGTGGGGGAGATTTTATACTTAGGAAAACCAACAATTTGCCTCCCCGCCCAAAAAAATACTAATAATATCATGGATTTGCAACACCAACTTGGGAACAAACCAGAGCAAAACATTGCACCTTAGGCTCAAGGTTTCATCTATATGAGGTAGAATTGCATTTCCAGTGCTTGATAAAACACATGCCACTGCAGTGCGGAATATTCTTGAGGGGTTCTCAGAATTCAAGTGGGCTGGTAGGCTCATGCAGGTGCTAACTCCAACACTCTTAAGGATTGCTGAGGAGCAACTAGGGATATTACAGATCTGCTGGCAGATATTTTTTCTCTGCTAAGAAACGGAACGTCTGTAGGTATAAGATACAGATGTGTACAATGTGTACTATATGAGTGAATCCCCTCTCTTATCAAAGTTTCCAAATAACTGAAGTGATATAAGAAGGAAATAATTGCCTATGGTTCACTGGGCCAAGATAAATCATATCTGTATGAAACCTCAAGTCAAATTATATTAGAATACAGGATATATTTGATTATGGGTTTTTTTTTCTGTGTTTAATGAGTTTCCATGGAAGGAAACAACTTGCAGTTAGCATTCTATGTCACAAAACAAGCCCAAGGTGGCCTATTTTTCATCCGTCTGTGTGAGGCGCCTATATTTAGTAACCCACCTTCTGCTTTTACTGATTTTTCTCACTTCCTTCTTCTCCTTCCTTAATAACTAATCATTTTCAGGTCAAAGCTACAAACACACAGTCAGGTAGGGATGAGATACATATGAGAATATTACTGCTCAAGCATCCAAATCATGGGATTAAATGATGTAGAAAAAACATCCTACTTATATATAGGCAGAGAGAGAACCTCAGACTAACAGGTCAATGAAAAACCGCTTGGCCTGATGATTGGTGTGCACAGAGAAGGGGAATGTTGATTCAAACGCAAAGAAAATGTATTTCAGAGACTTTTTCTTCTGGGAAAACTTCACAGAACCCAGAAAACCCCAGAGTTAGGCAAAACGGTGCTAATACCTGCTAATACCAACCAAGAACCTATGATATCTGCATCCTTTGATGGCTTTAATTTAATGTAATTTAATGAGGAGAAAAATGTAAAGCTCTTCTCAGGTTAGTACATCACCCATTTTGTAAGTGTTTGTGTTCAACTTCCCCAGAAAATGTTTTAATTGGAACCAAAAGGAAACACTTCTTTTTCTATAAAAGTTGTTACGTATACGTACATAGTGGGCACACACATATGCATCCCTAGACATACACGTGCGCACACTCACGTACATTTACCCCATAGAAAGCCAGCTGCCCATGTACCAAATGGACCCACAGAAAATAGCTCCTGGCTATTGCCTTTGATGTCAACATAATAGAATAAGCAAGCTTCTCTTAACACCAAAAGCTCCCTTTCCTCACCTTTCAAAGCCACAATCTGAAAAATTTTAAGAGCCTAAAATCTCACAATTAAGGTGTGATTACTAGGACAACTTGACATTTGCAGTAAAATATTAAACCTCTTTTGAGGTGTATTAATTTTTTTGGATTGTATCACGTACTCTCTAATGATTCACTGCAATTAGACGGTTTGCTGATTGGCGCCCTTCCCTGGAAACGCAGGTTTCTTCCTCCACACACACACGGCATCCTACCTGGTGATGTTGTAGTCGAGATCAGCAGAGCTATGGTTTGCTACAATGAATTCTTAAGCATAGTTTAAAAAGCCATTCCATTCACTTGGGAAAGATTCATGATGAAAGTAGCCATTCATGGGCCCGGAGCTGACATCAGCCCCCTCTTTCCTTCCCAGTGTGGCTGCGGGCCCCCACTCTCAAGATGGAGTGTAAGTGAGACCTGGGACCTCTCGTTTGACAAATGCTTTTTTCAAGTGAAAACCCATGAACTCCATTTCCCCATAGACTAAGTTGTTTCAGATCATTGTCTCCTCCGTCGTACAGGAAGAGAAGCTAATCTGTAAACAATGAGACTTCACTCCAATGCCAAAATCTGCAATTATGTTGTACAGAGGGGCTTCATGAATAATTCCTGGGGTATGATCTGACATTAATCTGGAGAGTTAATACAGAGATGGGTCAGCGGTAGCGGAAAGCTGACTGATTTCTTCATAACAGGGCAGTGTTGTAAAGTGCCTCACAAGGGGAGGAGACAGCCTTTTCTCTTTAAGCTATAGTCTCTACCCAAACTAAGCACTAAGCTATCACTCTTATATTTCTGCCTGGGCTGGATGTTCAGGTATTGGCCAGAGGCGCTGGCATGAGAAAGAAGGCACATTGGCTAGGCAAGACAGTTCCCAGATTCTAGGTATTGCTCACATATTGGTTTATTTTTAATGTCCTTATTGTAAGAAAATCACCTCATGTACCATAACTATATAACAATATTTGTCACTGTTTCTGCCCAGAGCATAAACCAAGGCATCAGTTCACTCACCTAACGGAAGTGGTGCAGGGAACATGATTTCAGAAAATCTCCTTTGGGCGTTCTCTATAGGGCGATTTTGATACCTCTTCTTAAAGTAACCTAGAATTATGACAAATAAATGGTTTCCTCTCAGTTAAAATGCTCCACCGATTCAAGTACTTTTCAGAGGGTAACAAGCTTATAGCTTATATTCCGATTGTGATAGATATTGTGAGAAATTATTTTATTTTATTTATTTGAGAGAGAGAAAAAAAATATGAGCAGGGGGAGGAGCGGGGGAGAAGCAGACTCTCTGCTGAGCAGGAAGCCTGCCATGGGTCTTGATCCCAGGACCATGGGATCATGACCTAAGCCCAAGGCAGATGCTTAACCTACTGAGCCACACAGGTGTCCCTGTGAGAAATTCTTAACAGTAAGCAAACAACCCCCAACCAACCAACTGACAACAGCAGTATGTTTTCTGTTCTGAGGATCTCCCTGCCAAGTTAGAGAAATAGGAGAAACAGACAATCGTGTCAGAGAGAGGAGAAGTGAGCAGGCTAGATTGCTGGAGGAGGGATCTTGCAGATGGTAGAGGTTGGGCTGAGCTTTGAAGGATGGTAAGCTTTGGGATGGGTGCCAAGGACAGGAGACATGTTTTCAACAAGAGTCATAACCAAAGAGAAGTGTGGATGTGACATCACTTTTTAAAATTTTAAATATTTTAAATATTTAACAGCAGGCATGATGTTTAAACCATTTAACAACAGGTACGGCACAGGTACCCACTGTAGGAGGTGACCCCGCCTGTCATCAACAACCCACACAACCCTAACAGTGTAGAACAACAGACTATTAGCCTGGCTTGGAAATTTGGAAATTTTCTTGTTCTTCTAGAATAAGATGGGCAGAACGATGGTGGCCTTTAATTGTCAAGATTGAAACTTGAGCAATCTTCTGAGCATAGCAGAGGAACCACCAGAAATACCCAAACAGGGATACAGGACACCACGATTCCCAACATCGTCATTTCCAAAGTCAGTCACTCTCCAGCTCAGCAGCTCAGGGAGCTTTTACTCAGTGCCAGGCCCTCAAGTTCATGGTTGACACACGCATTACCTCATTCGACTCTCATAACAACTCTGTGAAGTGGATCCTATTATTATCTCCTCCTTACAAAGGGCAAACTGAAGCTTAAAAATCTCCAGTAATCTGTTCGAGGTCACATAATTACTAACCACTATACTATAGGCCTCCACACACACACCACACACCCAGACTGATTAAAATGATTTTCTTAACAAAATTAAATAACACTTTAATAAAGAAAAATGACCCATAATTTCAGCATAATACTACTCTTATAATTCCTTCTTGCTTTTTGGGGAAGCTGCTTTCCTCATTTTATTATACCTATAACTACAGCTATTATACAATTTTATGATATGCTTTTTAAATTTAGCGTTATCAAGTAAAACTTTTCTCTGTTTTTGCGCAATCTTTACCATAATTTGTAATGGTTGTTGTCTTAATTCCTTTTTATTTCCTTTTGTGGGGTGTGTGTGTGTGTGCTATTTTAAATAATGCTTTAGTAAACATGTTGCTCCAAAGACCACATTTTGCTTTCTAATTTTTCCTTTGAATTAGTTCACAAGAGTGGTTGTACTGTGCCAGGGTACAAATATTTTGTAAGTACTGAACTGTATTACCAAATTGGTTTCCATGTGGGTTTACTAACTTCTAATAATTCCAACAATTATTGTTCACCAATAGTACTAAAAATCTCAGTATTCTCCTCTTAGATTATTTTATCCTTACTTAATAAAAATCAATGGAACTTTCTATTTGCATTTTTGTCACTAACTAATTTAAATATTTTTAAAACAAATATGTATTTATTCATACTTAAATTGGCAGAGCAAAGTTTTGGTCCATATAGTTATTGAAATCTTAAGATTACTCTTACAAGGCAGCTGGGTGGCTCAGTTGGTGAAGCGTCTGCCTTTAGCTCAGGCCATGATCCCAGGGTCCTGGGATTGAGCCCCACATTGGGCTCCCTGCTCAGTGAAGAGTCTGCTTCTCTCTCTGCCTCTGTCCCTCCCCCCTGCTCATGCTCTCTTTCTTACTCTATCCCAAATAAATAAGTAAAATCTTGAAAAAAAAGAAAAGAAAGTTCTCATGCTTCCAAATATCTGAGATTCTATTTCATTTTTAGCTAATTTTCATTGATTTTTCAGGTTAATTTTTTTCCATATGGAGATTAGTTTGGATTTATAGGAAGGAAGGAATAAGGAAAACAATTCTCCCTCTCGATATTTATTAAATAATTCGTTTCCTTTTTGCTTATGATACCTTATTACATACTAAATTTTTCTATTTAATTTATGAGCTTCTATCCTGTTCTCCTGAGCTTTTTATCTGTCAGTATACCAGTCTTATCTTTTGTACTGCTGTTATTTTATAGTGCAATTTCATATTTGATAGGACTGGCTTTTTATAAATGACATTTTTGAGAGCCACACCCACTTATTTTCCAAAATGAAGTTGTGAATTATTCCTGTTTTCTTTTTCTAAAATGACCTAGAATTTCAAATGAGATTGCTTTAGCTGGTGTGTCACCTTAGGACAAATTAACACTACTGTATCTCTCATTAATATCACCTTTTCTAGGCCATTTATTCATATTATATTTCCCATTAAATATTTCTTTGCATAAGCCACTCACAACTTTCATTATGCTACTTATTTTATATTTTGTAATGTTTTTGTAGCTTTGGATTACTTTTTTTGTTGGTACAAAAAAATGCAACTTATTTTGTATGTTTAATTTGTATTTAGCTAAATATATGTATAGTGTATATATAATATATAGTATATTCATATGATATTTTATATGTATATATCTCATATTGATATTATAGTAAATATATATTATATATGTACATTATATCTTGTATTGATGTAATATATATTATAAATACATGTATATTTATTTTATATATGTATAACTATTACTAGGAAGAAAGATTGGAGATGAACTGTTATAAAACCTATGCCTCAGCCATCATCTTAATGGACATTCCCCGATTTTAACTTGTTTATAGCCTAAAGTATCCCACAGCAAATTATCTTGTTGTGGTATCTAATTTGAAGAAAATTTTGAAAAATATAAAGAGGATTAGTTTTTAATTAGCCAACTTGGATGTTAAGCTTCTATTCCTTTAAAAATTAACCAAGCTAGGGAGCCTGGGTGGCTCAGTCTGTTAAGCCTCTGACTTTGGCTCGGGTCATGATCTCAGGGTCCTGGGATGGAGCCCCACATCAGGCTCTCTGCTCAGCAGGGAGCCTGCTTCCTCCTCTCTCTCTCTGCCTGCCTCTCAGTCTACTTGTGTTCTCTATCTGTCAAATAAATAAATAAAATCTTTTTTAAAAAAAATTTTAACTAAGCCAGAAGTCTAGACTTTAGGACCTAGATCATTTATTTACTTGTATATTAAAGTCAATTCATTATTATTTCTCAAGAATGTTATCATTCAGAATATAATTCCAGTGTGAGTACTAGAGACCCAGAAAACCATGGCTAAAGTAACATAGTCCGACAGATTCCTAGTTCTCAAGACCAGGCTTCTCCAAGTTGAGAGTCCCTGACGGAAAACCTTTCTGCTTCACCCTACAAGGGAATATGACTCACATTCCCTCACATAGGACTCACATGCTCCAAAATGGTTGCTGAAGCACCAAATATCATGACCTCATTCGAAGCTACTACAGGAAGGAAAAGGGGGAAGGAACAGATACCTCCTCTAATTCAATGAGACACCCCAGAAGTCTCCAAACCCACTGGCCACAACTTAGGTGCATCATCATCTCTAGTTGCTATAATGGAGCCTGGCAGATGGCATCCTTTTACTCAGCAGCAATGCGTCCAGCTAAAAATTGGGTTTTGTTCATTTGAGAGAAAAGGGGATATGACTCATTGACAGGTGACTGTCTCTGCCACAGAAACTCACCACTGACCAAACGAAATTCTTTGGCCCAAAGTGAGCAGCCTTCCTTTCCTTCATGTAGTCTTCACGGGCTTATCCATAGTTATCAGATGTCAGTCCTACTGTCCATAGAACTTTTTTTCTTTGTTGGATGTAGTTCACCAACACCGCGGACTCTCTGACCCTGGGTACCTCTTATATTTTATTATTTCGAGCTCACTCCTGGACAATGTCTATTGATACTCGTCATTTATATTTTAAATTGGTTCTCTTAATCATATTAAAAAAATACACTATCCAATTAATTTTTTTAGTTTGATGATAAATTTTCTCAAATTCCTTTTTTGCTGTATTTCAAAAGAATGATATGGATTTTTTTCTTATTTAGCCTACAGGTGTGAAATATTTCATTACTAATTTCTCAGTAATTATATTCTTAGTTCTTAGTTTGGACTTCCTTTGCATTCCAAGGGTAAACTTATGGACTGCAGACTGTTATTTGTTTAAAGTGATGCTGAATTATTCATAGGGCTCTTTATTTCAAAATTTCACATCTATAACTTTTCTGTTATCTTTATCCTGTTTGGGCTGACAGCCCAATTTCTTGGTTTTTCTTTCCAGTTCCATGTTCCAGAGATTTTTCTAACATAACCATCTTTTGAAAGAATCAATGCTTGAATTTATCAGTTATTCCACTTTGTATTCAAAATCTATTCATACCTGCTCGTGTCTTTATTATTTCCTTCTACTTACCTATTTGGGTTTATTGTTTCTCTCTTTTCTATGATCTTAAAAATAGATACTAAGTCTATCTTTTTTTTTAGAATAAGAACACATAATGGAAAAACATCTAAATTCTGCTTTGTTAGAACTTGTACCTGTTTATTTCTATATAGATTTTTAATCTTTAACTTTCTTACTTGTTCTGAAGCTAATTGTATAACTCATATATATGTATTTAATGTATGTATAAATTCTGAGGTAGTGAGTAGTTTGTTGGAGTCCATTTTATATGCTTTTAATGAATTGTACTTTGGGAATTTCTAGTTTATGGAGATTTTCCTTGTGAAATTATTTTGTGATCAGTTTTTAAGTATTCAGAGGATATATAAACAGGAATGTATTAATTCTACCATCATTTCTCTTTTCAACATTCTCAATGTCTTTATTTTGTCCACTTGATTTGATACTTAAGAAGAGAATATAGGAGCACCTGGGTGGCTCAGTTGGTTAAGCCTCTGCCTTCGGCTCAGGTCATGGTCTCAGTGTCCTGGGATCAAGCCCTGCATTGGGCTCTCCGCTCAGTGGGGAGCCTGCTTCCCCCTCTCTCTCTCTGCCTGCTTGTGATCTCTGTCTGCCAAATAAATAAATCTTTAAAAAAAGAAGAAGAAATAGAAGAGAATATGAAACCAAAATCTTCTCTAGTGGTATTCTCTGCTTTCCACTTACAATTTTAGATTTCTTTCCTTTTTTGTGTGTGATTTTTATGTTCTTTTATTTTATTTATTTCATTTTATGTTCTTTTATTTTTTGTGTGTGATTTTTATGTTCTTTTATTTTTTCTACTTTAGTAGGCTTCACACCCAGTGTGGAGCCCAACATGGGGCTTAAACTCACAACCTGAGATCAAGACCAAGAGTCAGATGCTTAACTGACTGAGCCACCCAAGCACCTGATATTTTGATGTTTCTTTTAATGAGAGCAATTTTAAGCACTTACCTTTATTGTTTTAATTAATTGGCTAATCCATCAATTAATCCAGTCACATAGAAAATGTTCATTTGAAAGCCTACTATGTGTAGACAGTATCTAAATTCTCAGGACAGTCATAATTGCCAAGAATATAGTAATTACCACTACACTTGATCTGTCTTTTGTTATATTGTTTGGTTCTTATAAAAAATAATAAAACATGGGAAGGTCATTGGGCTTAAAATCAAGAATGCCTATCGGGGCGCCTGGGTGGCTCAGTGGGTTAGGCCGCTGCCTTCGGCTCGGGTCATGATCTCAGGGTCCTGGGATCGAGCCCCGCATCGGGCTCTCTGCTCAGGAGGAGCCTGCTTCCCTTCCTCTCTCTCTGCCTGCCTCTCTGCCAACTTGTGATCTCTCTCTCTCTCTCTGTCAAATAAATAAATAAATCTTTAAAAAAAAAAAAAAAAAAAAAAAAGAATGCCTATCAAACCCTGTTGCCTCATTGAGTCTCAGTTTCCTATCTATCAAATGAAGATATCAGTAACACTTACCACAAGATAAGGCCCTCCTCTAGTTTGCATATATCTAATATATATTAGGGTTACACTATAATTGGGGATTTCTCTTTCCCTCTTTGGACTGTAGGCTAATGGCACCTCGTGGACACATACAATTCTTACTGTAAAACACTTGATAATCACTCTTAATGTTATATTTCACTATACTTGCCATAAATATCTTTGGACTACTTTTTAGGGTAGGCAAAAACTGTTATCACTCTGGGATTACCTCTTTTCCCTTTATCCATTCATTTTAACCCAAAATTCAGAAACATCTCTATTTTTTCCCTTCAATTTTTTTAATACCTTTTTTTAAGTAAAGTCTACACCCAGTGTGGGGCTCAAACTCATGACCCCAAGATTTTGTGCTCTGCAAACTGTGCTAGCCAGGCTTCCCACTCTGTCAGTTTTTATTATTATTATTATTTTAGCCTAATAGTAGTTCCTATTAGTTAGATCTATCAGCAACAACACTTTCTTTAATATTTATTATTTTATTTTTCACCAGCTGTTGATTCATGGTCATTGCATCCTTCAATATTCTTTGATTTAAAAAAAAAAAAAAAAAAAAGGTACCTGGCTTGTAAATGTTCTAAAGTAGCTATTCTGAAAATACCTTTTAGTTTCAGTTCATTCTACATATGCGTTCTGGTCACAGGCATCTACTCCTAGGACATAATCACCTTCTTCATACAGAAGTCACTCAACTCTGTATCTCCAGTTGAAACTTACAGATCCTGTCCCCTACCTACAGGTATGGTCCCCAAATTTCCCTAAAATCTGCTCCTTCCTCTGAATTCCCCAGTCCACTTGCTCCAGCAGAAACACCAACGTCATCTTCAACTTCATCTTCTTCCATTCCTTGTTTGCCCCTCAACCACATTTTAAATATCTCTCAAGTACATTTACTTTGGTCTATACCCATTGCTACCACCAACGCTGCCTTCATTTCTTGTCTGAACAACTACAACAATGTCTTTACTCATCACTTCCCCACCAATCTTCACTCGTCTTTGATTCATTCCCAGCCCCTTGCATCCACAGGAGTTTTGAAAATGCAAAATTGTTGTATAATTCTCGTGGCTGAAACATCTCAGTAGTTCCCCAGTGCCTTCAGGGTAAAGTCATAAGGTCCTTAATGTGGTTTGTCTACTCTGCTCACCTGCAGCCTCTCTCCACCATCCCTTTCCACACACCCACTCCATCTCTTTTCCTTGGATGGTTCCTCTCTTCCTGCAGACCTCTGGGGAGCTGCCCCCATTGCTCACCCAGAATCCTTCCATGTTTCCTTACAGCTTTGTAAGCATTGAGAGAAAGAAAGAGACAGAGAAACAGAGACAGATAGACAGATAAGGAATTTTTTGTTGTTCATCAAATACGTGAACTACTGAATCAGCTGTCTTTATGAATGAAATCTTTCTTTAGTCTCATATTTTCTCCTTGAAATCTGGTTTCATTTTTTCTGGCTTTGGTCATTTAAGTGGGAAGGGATAAAAATCTTTTCCAAAATGTTCTCTCTGGTGGGTAACCTTAGTTTCTGACTAAAGTAGAAATGTCCTTTTCATGTGTTTTGGTGTTGGTCTCTGTCTCTCTTACATCAGCTCCACGAGCCTTCTCAACTTCCAGGCTCCTGTGTATCATATCACGTCTTCTTCAAGAATTTACTACTCACCCGATGGATCTATTTTCTGTCCTTCAGTTCAATTTTTTTTACATATTTTTTTTACATACCTACAATTTTTTTATATATTCAGCTTATATGACTCAAGTTCATCTTCAATTTTACTGATCTAATTTTTGTATTTTCTTTCTGAATTTTACTACTGCCAATGATGACCTGGGGATGTGCTTCCTCTTTTAGTTGTTTCTTTTCTTTCTTCTTATTTCCCCTTCCTTCCTTCTCTCCCTCTTCCTCTCTCTCTCCCCACATCAGGCCACACATGCTTCATGGTAATGCATCCTCTATTATCTCTTTAAATATAAATTCCAACCATTCTCAGAAATATTTTGGGTCTTTTGATCAACATTCATTTCAGATTGCAGTATCTTTTTCACATTTCATTCTCATTGGTTTCTATTAATTGTTTCAGCAAACCTTTTTTCAAAGCTAAATTAATTCTGTTTATTCACTCATTCTTAAATTCCACCCACCAAACTTAGTTGAAACTTCTGAAAGCGACCTATGATTCAGGAAATGTTGAAGATTTGTTGATGGACTTTAAATGGAAGAGATTCCTGTTGTTCCTACATCATCCCAGATGTGGCCCTCTGAAACAGATGTGTTCAAGTGATTGGTTAGGAGTCAATACATAGGGTGGATGAGCAGAAGTGACTGGAAGCAACAGAACAGTGAGGAGGCTTTGCAGGAAACCATGTCTGTAGCAATTTAAGACCTTAGATTAGGATAATGGTGGAATAGGAAACAAACAAACAAACTGGCCATGGGGTATGTTCTGACTGACTTTATCCAAATCAGATGTTCTTTAGCATGAACTGAACACACGGATCATTCTGTCACTTAACCCATTAGACATTATACAAATCCAAAATGCCGAATAACAGTCACTTTTCTTGGACAGTAATAACAAGCAGGATTGGTTTTGAGCACATGTAAGGAGAAGAGATTTCCCCCAAAGAAAAATCTAGAAGAGCTGCCTTTTCATCAGCTTTCTCTGTGCAAGCACTCCCTGTCATCTAGGCAGTTCAAATCAACATGACAATCCAAATGGGACCCTGAGCTGCAGGAGGGTAAGGCAGCCACACTCTGCAACCCTGGTCGATTGCAAGCCCACTGTTCACCTCTCATCCCCATGCGACTCTTAAAAGTGAGCTACACTAATAGAGCTAATTCTTCCTTTCACATTGCCCCAACATTACTGACATCATTATTGGAGAAGTTGAGTCTCCTGAGATTTGTTCTGGAAAGATCTTGCAGAGAGGAGTTAAAATCCTGCCTTCACTGAAGAGTGACGAAAATGTAAATTTCAGTAATCTTACTAGTGAAGCAGACATATTTCACCAAGGCCAGATTAATTTAACAGCTACATTTCCATTCCTGCACGCTCTTAAGTAAAAACAGACCTACAAAACAGTCAGACAGGCAGAAGTGATCCTCTAAACACACAGAGTGTGCAGAGGCTCCAGCCCACGAAAAGGATCCCAACAGGGACCCTAAGTGTATGTGATGACACATTGCAGAAGACAAGAAGACTTTCCACGTGCAATAATTTATACAAATATTGTTTAGGAATGCCTGAATGTAATACATCAGATCTGTTTGGGTTAACTAGAAGTAATGGCCCCAAGATAGTATAATTTAGACAGAACTGGGAATGATGTGTAAACCACTTTTGCCTGACTCTACCAATTTGATGAGTGACCATAAATTCCAAAGCTGGGACCTCTAATTGCTGGTCAGCAACTGACTTGTGCTCTAGCCCTATAAAAGCTCTAGCCCTACTTTAAAAAGCACATTAATGTCCTACACTGCAAATACTTTTAAAGACCTTCATTGGGCCAGAGATGCTGAGGCAGGCAAATACGGACCCTGTGCCTGCTTTCAGGGAATTTACAGAGTACGTGCCAGGCAGGTACCAGGCATCCAGAAAGCAACTGGTTGGTCAGTGGGAAATTGTCTAAAACTGAGCGAATGGGAAAGAGTAGATTTGGACAGGGGGTGAGAAGAACAGCCATACAAGATGAGTAACATTTATGCCCCTAGTAAAGGCAGGTAATAATGATGGGCTGCCCATTCATCTATTAGTATTGATAGTTCTGTAATATAATCATTTGCTTTTAGTCATCTCTGCAACTCTTCACAGGCAGGTACTTATTCATTTTTTCCTCCACAGCGCCTATCATGCAGTATATGCTCAATCACTGTGTGTCCAATAAATAAATGAGAGAACATTTCATCATCAGCGTGGGAATAATCAGTCACGTCCATTAGTATAGGAGAAACTGTTTTCCCTCCCCCATGCCAGAGGGAACTGTCTGTGAGGGCAAGGCCTGCCAGAGAAGGACTGGAAAGAGGTGTGTGCACCTGTATGTGAGTGTGCACACACATGTGCATGTGTAGGGCGAGTTTCCAGCAGATATCTGTCCTTAAGAAAGAGCCAAAGTGGGGTGCCTTGGTGGCTCATTGGGTTAAAGCCTCTGCCTTCGGCTCAGGTCGTGATCCCAGGGTCCTGGGATCGAGCCTCGCATTGGACTCTCTGCTTAGCAGGAAGCCTGCCTCCTCTTCTCTCTCTCTCTCTCTCTCTCTCTCTCTGCCTCTCTGCCTACTTGTGATCTCTGTCTGTCAAATAAATAAATAAAATATTTAAAAAGAAAAAATCTTTTAAGAAAGAGCTAAAGGTTAAAAGATGGAGGTCATCAACGAGGCACAAGAACTGGAGGAGCTGAGCAAATGTGAGGGGAAAAAAAAACAATAAAAGATGGTGACGATGGGAAAATAGAGCAAAGCAGGCAGATTACTTGGGATCTAGCACCTGAATTACAAAGGGCTTCATGGAGTGGCCTGCCACAAACTCTTTGGGCTGAGGACAGAGTCTTAAAGGTGCCAGATAAAATATGTCCCAAATATTCCACAAGATGCTATACACCAAATATTCCATGTGATATGCATACACTAAAAAAAAAAAAAAAAAGCTTCATTGTTTTTTCTTAAATTCAAATGTAACTGGGCATCTTATGTAAATCTGGCAACCAATTTTAATGGAACAGCCAGGATGGAAAAATGGCTGGACAGTTCTGCTGGGGGGAGATTATGGAAAGTTAAATCCCATGAGGCTTTGCATGGCAATTTTATTCACTTTATTATTAGGTGATCAAGAAGCCTCCCAAAAGACAAGGATGGATTTAGTAAGAAAATAAGGTGATTCTCGAGTGATAGCAAGTATTGTTGTGTTCGCCCCTACTTTCTCAGTCTTTCACACCTGTGCCTAGTGTCACCAGACCCTATAAACATCTTACCTGTGGCTTCTGTCCAGGACCCAATCACCAAACTCTACCCTGTAGAGGTTCAGGGGAAAGAAAATGTCATTAGCAGAAACCAAAAACTTTACCAAAGGACATTTCTGTACACATTCAGGTTTGGGGCACTTCCCTGATATTTGCAAGTTGTTGTTTCTTATACACAATGGAAAAAAAACTTTTGATTCAAGGAATGTTTAGTCCTACATGAAGAGAGTAAGGGTCATCTGGAAAGCCCTTCTTTTCTTTTTTGTTTTGTTTTTGAAGATTTTATCTATCTATTTATTTATTTATCTGTAAGAGAGAGAGAGCAAAAGAGAACACGAACGGCGGACAGAGGTAGAGGGAGAAAGACAAACAGATTCCCCTCCCTGACAAGTGGGGAGTTGGACGCAGGGCTCGATCCCAGGACCCCAGGATCATGACCTCAGCCAAAGGCAGACGCTCAACCCACTGAGCCACCCAGACACCCTGAAAGCCCTTCCTTTCAATACACACATTATATTCAATTTCCAATTGGAAGAAAACTACAGAACCCATGGCACCCAAAATGGCTTCAAGAACCAAACAACAGGACTTACAGATTCACTGTGATAATCAACTGTAAAATGTCCTCAAAGGCTATCAACATTTATCCTATTTGGCCATTAAAGCTCAATGAACCCTTCCTAAGGATGAAAGAGAATCATATATGTTATTGCACTATTTGGATATTAAAAAGTCTAAATATGGGCTAGAGAAATTAGGATAAACTATTACTGTACCCACAGATGTTTAAAATTTACCAATAATGAATGCATATGCCAGAACTTGAGAAAAAGGAAAGAAGAAATGGCATTAAAAGTCTTTCTTATTTGTAAAAAAAAAAAAAAAAAAAAAAAAAAGTCTTCTAGACAAGCCAATTTAATACAGACAGTGCAAATAGCAATGACTTGTCCAAGGAAATCTTGAAATCCATTAGGATTGCACATGTACAATCTGATTCAACAAGTCAGTGTATTTTTCTCAAAAACATAATATCTTTTCTGCATTGTGTGAGATGAAGGTTAGATTACATTTCTTGCCTGTGCAGTAATTCCCACATCATAAATTCTGATGAAATTATACCAATCTATAAAGCAAATGGATGTCTGACCTACCATCGCTTTCTCCTTCTCAGCAAGAGAGGCTGCCATACGGGCAAATCCCCAGCTGCTCGGAGCGATGCTATTGCTGCATGCCTTTGCCTGGGAACTGTTATTAAGTATCCTGACCAGGAGCGGCTGCTCGAGTTTGTGGTTTCTGCTCTGAATATTAAACTTGGGCATACAAGAGTCCTTATTGTGGGGAGCACTTGGAAATGGTAATACAAAATTGCTTTATATTTGCGGGATTTGATTGCTTTAGATGATACAGCCCTAGCTGGTGGGCCTCTCTTGCTGCTTGTATTCCCAGATTATAAATCATTCCTTTGACAGGGTATCTGCCACAACCAGGTCTCCGTTTCTGTGGTATCATTTTTTATATTACAACTGGCAACGGCTCTTCTGGGCTGTTCATATAAGTGACACATTTTGCATAATTTATGAGAGGGGGGTCAAAATCAAAGCTAATAAAAGCCTCCCCAACTTTTCTTGTACATGTCAAGGCGTCTCAGGCTTTGAGTCTTGAGAGGGCTGGCTTGTGGATACAGGATGTTTTTGTAGGGCGTTGGTGGGCACTGTGTGGACCAATACTGAAATTCAGGATCGCAGAAGTTAACATGAAGCAAGGCTACATCTACAATTAGCCAACCGTTACAGATCATCCACCTTCAACAGCAAAACAAGAGCTCCTTAAAATTTATGGAAAAAGGCAAAAGCACTTAATGCATCTTCACATGGAAAAGGACGGTAGAAGTGGGTGCCTCATTTTCCTCTTCTGAGCATGAGAGCATTTAACAAGGCGGTCCCGCAGGCTTCCCTTCTGGTTCTGACATTTCGGGGAGGCTACAAAGCTTACTGGTGGAATTGAAGCACCATGAATGCAGGTGATAGTCAAAAAGCTACATTGCTTCTCTGCTGCAAACAATTTGGCTTCGGATTTCTGATTTAAGAACCTGAAGCTGTCTCTCATTCCTAGAACCCACATACCAGCTGCACGGTAGAGCCTATATTCCCAAAGTTACACATTTTAGCTCCCGGAACACAGCTGACTTGTGGTTGTGCCCGAGATGCTCTGGTTTTTCTCCATGTGAATTTAAGGAGACGTTGATTTGAACGACGACACCCAATAAGCATAATGAGATGTTAAGCAACAGTGTAAGTTGCCTTCCAAATTATGTTCTAATGACTTTGTGAACAAAATAATCAATAGGTTAAAAGATTATTTGAAAAACACCTCGGCTCAGAAATAACAAGCTCTCAGTCATTCCCCATAAGAGGCCCAGCTTACTCTGGGTCTCCTTGGTTGCTCTTAGTAGATCAATGCTTCTTTGACATTCCATTAGTCATAATACAAAGCAGGAACTGTGAATGGCCCAAGGCTCAACATTAGCTGGAAGGGGTTCCAAATTAACCAAGTTCAGCATTTCCTAAGCAATTACTTGCCTTTCCCCATCCGCCCTCCTCCCCCTTCCAAAAGAGGATTTGTATATGTTTTCAAATATAGCCAAAACATAATTGCAGTGTAACTAGAGAAATCTAGTACAAAACCTCTTTGGAAACCCAGAGATATCGTCCCTGAGCTCAGTTAATGTATTGAAGTAACCTCCATCTGAATGGACTGTGTTCATATATGTGGTCTGCCCATTTCAGAGCTCTTTGGGAAATCATCTCTTTCCAAAATGTGGAAAATAGAAGTTAACAGTGCAGAATAATTTTTTTTTATTTTTTTAAGATTTTAAAATTTATTTATTTGACAGAGAGAGATCACAAGTAGGCAGAGTAGCAGGCAGAGAGGAGGAAGCAGGCTCCCTGCCAAGCAGATAGCCCGATGGAGGGCTTGATCCCAGGACCCAGAGATCATGACCTAACCCACTGAGCCATCCAGGTGCCCCAGAATAATTTTTTTATTGATAATGGTTGAATGCTGAAATCGATTCCTTCAAGAATTTTACTTTAATCATTGGATTTTAGAACTGAGAAGACTTCATAGGCAATTTCACTTTTCCTTTGAGAAACTGAGACCCGGGAAAGTAAAAGGCCTTGCCCAAGTTCACAGAAGCAGCAGCAGAATTACGACTAGAACCTGGAGACTCCTGACCCCTATCCAGGAACTGTAATTATCAAGCTTTATTGATGATGAACTGCTGTTTGCAACATATTTTCCAATGCAATTCGGTCAAATTTACATCCAAGCAACTAAAACAAAATTTCAAGAAATTATTCTGACCCTTTTTATGTGTGATATGCTCTGATCTATTATATTTTATTCTTTTTCACTTATTTTTTTCTTGACACAGTTCATGAACTACTAATGGTTATAACGCACAATTTTTAAAACAATGTTCTAGATCACTTTTGCTCAAAAATGCCTTAATAGATTTCCTTTGATAAAGACTTCCTACAAATAAACTCCTATTCTTCCTCCTCATCCAAGACACAGAGTACAATGGCTTTCCTCATCCAGTCAAGCCCAGGATTCTGCAGACCTGCTGCATTGGATAGAAACAAAATTGACTCCTCCAGCAAGTCATGTTTTTCCTTGATATTAGTGGCCAGAAAAGCTGAAATGTCTGGAAATAGACAACCAAAATGATAGAAGATCCAGAAGCAATCAAAAGAAACAACTCTACTGAAATATGAGTTGTCCAGCCAATGGGGGGACACTACACTTCAGAGGTGCTTACCCGGGCTTTTGGCTGAATTTTAGGGCTCTTTGGCCTGGAATCAATGGCTTTTGTTAGTAACTGCTCCATAAAACTCAGCCTGGTGGTTGGCTTATTTGGGTGAGAGGAAACACCCAAGTTCATCAGTCCCGTTTCACTAGCAGAGGAAAGGGTGGTTTTTGCTAAGAAGTTAAGCCAGGCTGCTAGTCTACCAAAGAACGAGTAAGGGCAATGTCTTCTGGAGTGGTTTTTAGGTATTCGCTTGTGGGTTTTCCACCGGTGCTCTCAGGTGATCAGTACCTCCAATCTTCTCTCTAGCAAAGCCCACGAAACCCTAGTCGCAACACATCCACTATTGAACATGTGGTGTGTATTCTTCCTCGCCAGGGGAAAGCACAGAGCCAGAGAGTCTGAATGGCAGCAGAAAACTGCAAGTCGCCCAGATGCCAGCAACAGGAAACGTGGAAGCAGTTCTCAGAAGACAGACCCTCCGCGTGGGCCAACTCCTGGCCCGTGATGATATGCACGCTCCCCATCTGAAATGGCTGCTTGCCAGGTGCGTGACCACAACAAGCAGGAACTCCTTTTGTCCACTTCCTCCACGGGACAAGACAAGGACCTGCATCTCATCAGTTCCCAGGATGTTTGATTCCAACCCTGGGTTCATCCTTGCAGACTGGGGATGGAACAGCTTAGCTCCTTTTGCTGGAAATTCCCATGCCTCCTTCCTAGAGTAACATGGAACCAGCCAAACCTTGTTTTTCACTCAGGACTGTTTTCTGGCAAAATTCCCACTGTAGGACTCCAGCACTGACAGAGGTTAATAGGTACCATTGAGCCACTCTCCGCTGCAGCGGTTTGATCTTCTTGGCTCTGATACTCTTCCTCCTCTTGGCACAAGAAAATTCAGCTTTTGCCCTTTATCTTGTTATCCAAGAGCCTGAATACCCATGACAGCCGTGGATGCAGATGCTGCCCCTTCTAAGTCCTTGGCAGAGCAGTGAAATTCAGACCAAGGCAGGCAATGCATACAGAGCTCTTTCTTTTCCCCTAAACAGCCAGCTGGCCTGTTTCTGAAACCAAGACCAATCAGAAAAGACACACATTCATATGGGGCTGGTACTGCCTTGTTTTCTCTGCCGCCGCGAAAGACAGAGCAGACAGGGAGGAAACAGTTTCTCACCCGCAGTAAGCAAAGATGATTAAATCTGTCCTGAATCCCAACAACCCTCCACTACCTTGAGTTCCTAACTCCTTGGAGGTGCATCAGTCCACGTAGTTCCACGCAAACAGGACACTACAAGAAAACTGCTGACAGAAACTTGACAGCCTCTTGGCATAAAAGTGCACATCGCTTCCCATTACAAACAATGGATCACTCTTCTGGAGCATCTACTACTTTTCAAAATCCACTCAGAAGGCTCCTGACTCAGCCTCAGACCCCACAACAGAGAAGTAAGAATGAGAGGGGCACTCAGAGATTGGGCCCTGCAGTCAGCATGGACCCTACACCGTGTGCCATCATGTAAATCCCAAAGACGCCTCGGGTCCTGATGGAGTACAGCACTGTTCCAAGCCTCTACTGAGTGCACATGAGCTTCTTGGGCACTCAGCAGGGGAAGCTTCTCCTATGGCACTGGAACAAACCGCCATGACCTCAGTTGAGCACCCAACAGAGTCCTTGGTTTGCATTTAGGAACACAAAATGCATATCTTTTCACTCAAGACTCACACCTGAAGAAGCAAGGACACTGGGACCCACCAAGGACATGTGTCACTCTGGCAGCTACCATGAGTGGAGTGGCACACAGAATTGCTAAAACAGGCAAATATATTCATGATTCAGTTCCCCTAGGAGCACCCTCCTGCCACCCTCCTCTCTTCTGCCTTGTCTCCCCAAGCATAGGGCTGAACTGGCCCATCTTTGGCAATGAATCTTTATTCCCAAATATAGCTGGGAAGATGGCTCAACTTCCTGTTTAGAATTCCTGTCCCTTTCCCCACCGTGAGGATCCCAGAATCATTCTAGATTAATTCCCACTTCTACTTCCATGTTTTTTTCCAAAAGTTCAAGAAGGTTTGGATGAGGATATTCAGAAATCAAAGCTGGACTCCTAGAATGCACAGGGATGGACCGGGAGCAAAGGCGCTCCATGGGAGGCAGCTCAGGGCCTCAGTTTAACACCTCTGAAATGGGCGTAGTAGCACGCTTCTCTGTGGAATGGGTGGAATCAGGTTAATTAATTGGCTTCCTCAGAGCAGAAAATGTGTCATCCTCTTCAAAACATTAAGATGAAAGGTGTGAAATGGTGTCATTGTTTCATAAATTGCTACATCAAACAAGGGACGCCCTATAAACCAGCAACAGGTAATTATCATAAAAGTAGCACACTGTTAAAACTCCCAGAAGAGCAGGGCATATTTGGTGTAAGAGGAACACACGTGGTCCTGAGCAAAAAGCCCTGCCTCCATTCCACCCCCTCAGGACCCAGCCACCACTACCTCTCCTCAAATTTCTATAACAGCCCCCCAGTGGCTCTCCCTGACTCTACTCTGCCCTCTGTGATATTGTGAGTTATCCTATGAAGTGTACATTTGGTCCTCATCTCCATTTGTGGCACAGAGCTCCTAAAACCCTTGGAATTACCTAAGGAACAAGAATGACAGAGATGTCCTTTGCCATGCTGATGAGGTGACTTTGGGACAGCACCTAATGGTGGGGGCTGCTGCTGAGGGGAATGAACCATAAGATTAGAGGGCTGGCATTCTCAGTCCCAGCCAACCTCTGGAAGGCAAATCAATCTCCAATGGCCAATGATGTAATCGGTCACACCTACGTAAGTAACAATGCTTCTGTCACAACCCAAAAGAACAGGTTGGAGAGCTTCCGGGTTGGCGAGCATGTGGAGACTGAGGTGAATGGCTTGCTTGGAGAGGATGTAGGAACTCTGTGCCCTTTCCTCATACCTTGTCCCAAGCATCTCATCCATCTGGCCATTCCTGAGTTCTAGCCTTTCATAATAAATAGGTAGTCTAATAAGCAAAATGTGTCTCTGAGTTCTGTGAGCTGCTCTAGCAAATTACTCAAAGAGGGGATGGTGGGAACCTCAGATCTACAGCAGGTTGGTTAGTCAGGAGCCCAGGTGGCAACATGGACTTGTGATTGATGTCTGAAGAGGGAGGACGGTGGCTTGTTCCTTCTCTTCCTCTGGGTCCTTGCTCAAGTGCGATTTTCTCAGTGATGCCTTCCCTGACAACCTTGTTTAAAACTATACCCCTCACTTCACACACAATCTCCCTGCCCCTTTCCTGGTTTATTATTCTCCGCAATTCTTATCCATCTAAACTACTATTTTTTGTTTCTTTTTGGCTTCCCACAGGACAAGGCCATCTTTACAAAGGCCAGGATTTTGTTCCAGTTTGCTCACTGCTGCCTCCCCAGCTCCTAGGTCAGTGCCTGACACACGAAGGCGTCTGATAAATATTTGTTGGGTGAATAAATGAATGACAAGCTCTTCCAAAGGTCAGGACTTTTTGCACTTCCCATAGGATTATTCCTAGTCAGACCCTCTGATCATATCTGCAGCTTCCCTTGTGACTATTTTTAGATGTTCAAGCTGCCTTAGAGGGAGTTATCTGGTAGAGACAAGAAGACACAAAAAGACAAGGCCATGGATCAAACTTGTTTCCCAAAAGTGGTGACTATGCCTTCTATTCCCAATAATGAACTATTTTTTTTATCTGATAAATCCCTGGGCACTGATTAGGACCTTCTCTGATGACTAAATGAGTCAGCGAGTCTGAGGTTAGACCGTGGCTCTCCACCACTTTGTGCTGAGATCCCACAGACCCCTTTTGTGAAGACGGCATTGGGAGAAGACACCCATATGTGTGGCTTATTAAAGGCCTTTCAGTTGCAAGGAGCAAAAATCCATTCCAGCTGGCTAAAGCAATTGAATGGGCTTTACTGGAAAAACACAGGGATAGCTCAATGAACCTTAAAAAAGGAAGGACTCATGAGTGATTGAAATCACAAACTGGAACGCCGACATAAGCAGTGTTTATCTTCTGGTTCCAGTTCCATGGTCTCTCCTCACAGCTGGCCTTTCTGTACCTGTTTCATGAACCCCTCTGTCTCTCCATGCGTGTGAGTGGGACATTACTGCCCCAGGCGACTTTATGGTCACCCGCCATGCAAGCCCCATCAGTGGCCACAGTCCTACTCCTAACTTCAAGGAGAGAAAATAGGATCCACGGGATTGGAACAGAAATTCACCTGCTATAATTTTTTCTTTTTTTTTTTAATTTTTAAAGATTTTATTTATTTATTTGACAGAGAGAGACAAAGCAAGAGAGGGAACACAAACAGGAAGAGTGGGAGAGGGAGAAGCAGGCCCGCTGACCAGGGAGCCTGATGCATAGCTTAATCCCAGGACCCTGGGATCATGACCTGAGCCGAAGGCAGACGCTTAGTTACTAAGCCATCCAGGGGCCCCTCACCTCCTATAATTTTTGGTGTCAATAGGGGTGAAGTCTTCTACAGATCTGTAATTCCCTATCTGAACCTTGTAGATCCAAAAGTATTTCAGATTTTATAGCTTTTCATATTTTAAAATGGTGATCTCCACCGTATATTACATGACATCATCACTAGGTCTGAGGCCACATTCTAAAATGAAACATGTGAACACTTCTAAAGGAAAATGAATGAATATTCATAATAAATGGAAAAAAATAAAAAAAATATTTGCAGCATTAGACCAGGTCAGCCTTTACCACCAAGCGAGTTCAGTTTGGGTTTGGAATTGATCCAAAGGAGTTGGAAGATCTTTCCATTTTCAGAATCATTTGGATTTCGGATTCAGGATGAGTAGGACAACCATGCCATTTATTGTGCAGACTTCATTTCTGAGAGTAAAGGGGTTGCTATTAAGGATTGCCTCGGGAAGGAATGCTGAGAATATGCACCTGGCAATGTAATTTCCCAATTTCTCCAATCTTCCCATAATTACAGAGAGAGCCACCAAGACAGCAAAACCAAAATCCATGGACAGCATCTACTGGAAAAAAAAAAAAAAAACTAAGTAACAGGTATTCCCCCAAAACCCTAAAAGCCATTAAATATTTGAGAGCTCCCAGATCTATGCAGCATATGTGTAGGAAGAAGCACATGGAAGGTCTGGGGCATTGACTAGATGGGCTTGAGGACAGAAAAATCCCAAAATACCCACTAAGTCTATACTGGAAATGGGGCGGGTCAATTTGAAACAGCCATTGAATCTGGGAGAGACTTTGGTACTAATGAATTCTTGGGTGAGTGCAAAGGTTTATGAAAGTATCTTAAGGGACTGCCATAGCCTGGGACCTGGGAACACCCAAAAACAAAGAAAAATTTCTTTACAAGATCAAGCTCCTCTTTGAGGGTAGAATACAGAGCAGGACAGGACATAGAAAACAAAACAAAAAGATCCAGATAAAAGTGTGGGTAGGCAGCACTGGGGGTAGTTCTCTGATTATAAAGTCATATTTTTTACTGAGAAGGAGGAAGAGGAGGAGGAAGAAGAGAGTTCTAGAGCCATGAAGCTAGGAAAAAAAAACATTCTGACTCCCCCACCTCCACCTAAAAGTAAGGGAAAACTCATTTTACATAATAACCAACAAACTATGATTGTGGTTGAATCCTACACAAAGTCAATATTTTTTCAAAAAGAGAGTAAGGAAAAGAATGATGGGCATGTCAGAAGGACACACCCACAAAATAAGAATGCAAACAATATTTTGAAATGGACTAAAAGAGATAAAGATGATGTAAAATTATGGAAAATATAGGGAGCCTGCATGGCTCACTCAGTTAGGCATCTAACTCTTGATTTCAGCTCAGGTCTTAGGATCCAAACCCGCACTGGGCTCCACACTCCGCCAGGAGTCTGATTCTCTCCCTCTCTCCCTCTGCACCTTCCCCTGTGCACATGCTCTCTCTCTCACTTGCTCTCAAATAGGTAGATAAATATTTTTTTTAAAAAAACTAAAATTATGGGAAATATGAAAGAAAATTATTAGTTGGAATATTTTTAGTTCAGAAACAAAGTTATAGAACCCAGAAAAAAATTAGAAATAAATAATCATTTTATAAGTGAAAACCAAACTGCGGAAATAAAAAGTGAGCCAACCACACTTAACACCCTGGAAAAAAGCCAAAAATTGTTCAACTAAAAAGAAATAAAGGAACAAATAGGAATGAAAAGAAAATGGTAGATATAGGAGAGAGCTCAAAAAGAAAAAGAAGCAACGTATGTATTATAGGAGGTCCCCCTCTGCCTCAAAGAAGGAAACCAAAGTAGGAGAGCAGAACAAATACTAAGAAGGAAAATTCAAGAAAAAAGTCCTGAAATAAAAACTTGCTTGAAATACCATTAACCCTTGAACGACATGGGTCGGTGTGCAGATCCACTCGTACATGGATTTTTAATGGTGCAGGACTGTAAATGTATTTTCTCTTCCTCATGACTTTCTTAACATTTTCTTTTCTCTAGCTCATTTTATTGTGAGACTATAGTATGTAATACATAACATAAAAATATGTGTTAATTGACGGTCATGTTATCTGATCAACTGTAGGCTATGACAAGTTACATTTTTTATGGGAGTCAAACATTATTCACAAATTTTCAACTGCATGTGGGGTTGGCATCCCAAACCTCATAGTGTTTAAGGGTTAACTGTACATATGAAAGGGATGTATCATGGACCTGAAAAAAAACAAACACAGAACAACCAATGTTGAAATGTAGTCTTGAAAGCCAACTGAACTTTAAGAAAAAGAAGAAAAAAAAAGTCCTTTGGGCACCCAAAAAAGACAAAGTCACTGAGAAAGAAACTAAGAATATCATTAGATTGCTCAATAGTCATGCTTTATGCCAGGAGAAAAAAGACTATCTTTGGCATGATCAAGGGAAAATGTGATTTTATATTTTTTTTATCCAGTCAAATTGACATTAAATTCTAAATACCACAGATAAACTGTGATGAACATGGAAGTACCCCAAATATTTTTCTCATGAGCTCTTCCTGAGGAATTTACTAGATAACAAGCTTGGTGGGACAAAATGGTGGGAGACATTGTCATGAGGACTGGTGATTCAGTATTCCTGGCAGGAGAACACAGACATACAAATGTAAGACAAGAGTTTTAAGTAAAAACCCTATAATCCTGAACTTGAGTTGAAAGTATCAGCATAGGGGCACCTGGTGACTCAGTGGGTTAAGCCTCTGCCTTCAGCTGAAGTCATGATCTCAGGGTCCTGGGATCAAGCCCCGCATCAGGCTCTCTGCTCAGCAGGAAGTCTGCTTCCCCTCTCTCTGCCTGCCTCTCTGCCTACTGGTGATCTGTCAAATAAATAAATAAAATCTTAAAAAAAAAAAAAAGTATCAGCATATACTTATGATATGTTTCACCTTTAAAATTTTCTTAGCCATATCCACTGAAAAGGTCTAGAAACACAACAAAACAGTAGAAATGAGAGCCCAGTGTCTCAAGAATGGTCTCTATATACTATGTCCTACTGAAAGGACACAGGGCTTCTTGGAGAAGTGGCTGATTCCAACACCGCAAAGGGAGGTATACAAGACGATCTTGACACCTCTTATTATATTAGAAGCAAGGGAGCTACCAGGAGCTATTGGGATCTTGTCAAAGAACTGAAGAGCCAAGTTGAAGACATTCACACCAACCAAAATATGGGATAGTTTGAGTACCAATAAGGATAACAACTGTAATGAATTAAAACATATGAAATGTATTTACATCCATGAATTAATAATGATGTCAAAATAACCAGTTGGAAAAAAAAAAGAGAGAGAGATAGGAAAAATACATAGGAAGGAAACTCAAAGGATATGTCAAAATATTGCAGCGCATGTCCTTATTTGAATCTTAGTTCAAATAAACAAAAAGCCTTAAGAAATACACATTTTATAACACTTATGAGAAAAGTAGAAATTTCAACAACTGCCTTGATGTTTGATTATATTAGGGAATTACAGTTCATTATCTCAGGTGTGATAATGGCCATGGTGGAGATGCTTTTCGTTACGTTTCTATCTTTTATAATTATGGTGACTGGGGTTTGTTTAAAAATAGTACAGGAGAGAAAATAAGATTATCTGGACCCTTGTTATTCTATTCTGTGTAATTTTGTATATTTTGGAAATTTTCCATTAGAAAAAAGTGTTTTGCTTCCCCCCCCCCCTCCCCACTTTACACCAGGAGAACAGAACTGAATTGGGACTGGTTCAGGCAAAAACAGGCTGCCGTTCACCCTCTGGATAAGGAATTATGAATATATAGTCCAAATGTTCCTACAGGGACCTGGGGAGCTGGTGATAGGCCTGTCAAACACCCAAAAGTTGTCCTGCATGATTATTTACGGATCATTTAGCATTTTTTATGTCATTAGCTAATCTATTTTTGTTTTCATTTTTACCTGTGTTAATCTACACATAATTGGCACAATGACAATTCCTTATTTGTGTAGTAACAGTTCTGCCATGCACTTTTTTCTTTTCCTTTTTTTTTTAACCTGGCTCAGTTTCTCCAAAAGAGCCTCTAGCAAACAGGCCACTAAAATTTGGCAGCTTTATTGTTGAATGCATTCTATTATCATTTTTTAAGGCTAGCACCACATTCCTTTAATGATTTAGGACCTTGCACGGTTTTAAACATCTCCCAAAGCTTTCATTGTAAATTGTGTTAAACATCAAAGGAGGTAAGGATGCCCAGATGCTGTTTACCTCCTGTGAGATTCTCTGCACTGAGCAGGACTGGGTAGCGCTCAGCAGATTCAGAACTGGCGGGCGGGGGCGGGGAGGGTAGAAAAGAAGTAACCCTCATTTTTGGACGCTAATCTAAAGCCTCGCTCTGAGGATGAAAAACCACATTAGAAAATCTTTTTAAAAGTCAACCGTCTGCAAAGACTCCTCTGCTTTTATTTCCCGTCCCATCAAGAAACACAGTGACAATTCCCGTGTCCGCAGGAGCAGAGAGGTCCCGTGGGGCTGTGGCTGGCTTAGGGTTAGTATTACTGGCTGTCAATGGCACTTGTTTAACCAGAGCCCCTAAGCCAGAGGCCTAGAAAAGTCCTTCTTATTCTTTATGAACTGTTTTCCAAACAAAAGCAAAACAGCATCTACACAGGTCCCTGCTCTCCACTCTGCAATGTCCTGGGGGGGGGGGGGGGGGCGGGGATGCTATCCCTTGGCTTGTTCTGACGCTGATGCTTCCATTCACGTCATTCAATGATGTTAGGAGATTTGTGTCATTCTTCAGAAGGGCATTAGAAAGAGATCTCTTGGCTGCCCCCAGGCCCTATGTTTTAAGGAAAAACAGAAAAACAATTCCTGCTCATCCTTCACCACCATCCCCTCTTTGCAAACTTTTGACGGCTTTGTGTCTCTCTAGATGTCTGCTTATTTTGTGACAAGAAACACCGGTATTGGCCCATCCAGTCTGGAATTTGCCAGTGGGAAAATTTCAGTTGCACAGTTGCAGAGAGCGCCCTGTTTCTTCTCCTCCGCTGCTGACATTTATTCCCTTCCCAGTGAATACCCTTGTCTGCCTGTCCGTCTGTCCCCAGATGTTCATGAGGGATCTGCCATGCCCCCAGCATAGTTTTAAGCACCAAGGACACCATTGTCCCTCCAGAGCCTCCTTTATTTCCTTCCAAAATGCTTGTTCAGTGCAGACTGTCCCTGGGTCCTGCTCTCTGTGACCACATGACAGCATGACACAGGGTAAGAGCTTGGGCTCTGGGGCCAAGCTGCTTGCATGTGAGCTCTGGCTTTGTAACCTCAGACAAGTCATTTAGATCTGCTGTGCCTCAGTAAACTCATCTGTATTATGGGGATGTTAAAGTTCCTATTCCCATGGTTGTTGTAAGAATTAAATAAATTGATACACATCACGGGGCCTAGAACAGTGATGCAGGCTCCATAGCTGTGAGCGATCTCTGCAGAATGCGGGACACACAGCAACCTTGAACCATTCTCCCTCCTCCTTTGCCCTTGGCCATCCCCAACCCTCAATTCTTCCCCCTCCCCCCCACTCCTTCTCTCATCTTCTCCCTTAGCCTACTCTTTTCTTATACTTCCTCTTCTGTCTCCAAAAAGAGAGAGCATGAACTCTAATACCCTAACCTACTTCTTCTAAATGATGTATGTCTATCAAGCCTAAAGCTTGATTGTGTTTCACAGACAAAAATAAATATGAAAGCACGAGTGCAGTTAACTCCCCCACTCTGCTAACGAGGAGAGTGTCCTTGGCACTTGGCTTCTGGGCTGGTTTTGCTGATCTGAGGCAGTGGAGGGAAATGGAGATCAGAAGCTGAGACCCCACCCAGAAGCCCCCCTCTGTCAGGTGGGCTCAGAGTTTCCCCTGGAGAAAAGAAAGCCCCCAAGGGCCTGGGAGAGGGAGATCTAGGAAGCATGGGGGCAGCAAGAAAGGGAGAAAAATGAATCAGGGTATTCTGGGGTGAAGGAGAAATACAGAAGGTAAGTAAGAAGTTTGGCCATGTGTTGTACGTGCCATCTTTCCTCTGCTGCCCTCTCAAGGAAGGGTCCTATAGGGACACACAAATCACTGATAAGAGTTTGGAGTCTGATTGGAGCTTCTTTTGGATTCTGTGCACAAAAAGGCCCCAATTTTTTCGGGTTACAACTAAAACAGCAAGCACTCAACTCCATTCCCACTGTGTCCCAGTCACCTTGCCAGGGCCTCATATGCAACATCTCTCATTCTCACAGCCACTCTGCCAAGCAGGTGGGATTCTTCCTGTGTTACTGGAACTCAATTCCAATGGAGTTAAGCAACTTGCAGTAGGCTAATGAGAGGCAGAGCCAGGACTTGAACCCAAGTCTTGGCTTCCAAAGTCAGGAGTCTTACCAACACTCCCCTGAATCCAGACATAAGCTTTTCAAGTGCATGTTTAAAATTTTGTTATATTATTACTACTACTCTTCTAAATTTCAGAGGTGTGCCTAGTGTAATACTGTGTGCATACCAAAACGTGTCATCTTTAGCTCCTTGAATGGGGATACCAGTCAGAGTTAACAGAGACTTCTGATTGTATATTATTAGAGCTTCATATCAAAACATCCTATGCATATGTCAAGATGAGGCTAAAGAAAACTGATCATTTTTCAAATATTTTAGTGTGTGTGTGTGTGTGTGTGTGTGTGTGTGTGTTCTGACAAAGAAATAAAGGCTCTAAGGAGGCTGTTTAAGATTTTAGTGCAGCTACTTAAAAATAAGTACATAATGTTGTTTGATTTCTGCGAGGCCTAAAAGAATAGTAAACAAATCGTGAAGCCAGTCCTTTACAGCACACTACCTGGGAAAAGCATTGTTTGTTCACAGCAAATATGTAACTACAAAACACATTAAAATGCAGAAAAATCATCTGACCAAACAAAATAACGATAAATCAGCCTGAAACTTGTTGCCATTACAGGATATTAAATATGCTCACCTAGGGAAGAATGTGCCTTAGTCACCTATTTAATTGTGCACATAATTAAAGGGGTTGACGCACTATGATTTATAGGTTGGATCTTCTAATTACTTAGCTGTAGCAATTAGGATTTTCTTTGTATTACACTTCTTCAGGCCAAAGATGCCTTCTATCGCTCAGGCCAGATTTAGGAGGGCAAATTCTGGCTTCTGTCCCATTCCCCAGTGATGCCCCCCAGTTGAAGTTGTTCCCCACTGGGAATCTTAAAGGTGAGTCTAATGCTAATAAAAGGAGAGCCTTCTATTATTTATCTAGTGTGTTCCATGTGCCAGGAACTCTGCTTTATGTGCCAGGGGTTAAAAGTACTGGCTCTGTCATCAAAACACCTAGGTCCAAATGTTGGCCCAGACACTTAGTAGCTATGTGGCATTGGGAGACTTACTTAACCTCTCTGAGCTTTAGTTTTCTTCCCCACAACCTAGAGCTTCCAGAAGTACTTACCTCAAAGAGTTTTGAAGATGAAATGCGATACACATTTAAAGCAATCACTTGACAGAGCACTTGGCATGTAATAAGGACTCAATGCATGCATTATTTTTAGTGCATTTCATATTTGCAACCCTATGTATCATTTTTTCATTCATTTTTGCATCATGCAGCCAATATTTGAGTACCTGTTTGCTGACCCAGAAGACCATGTTCTTTTCATTACTCTTCCTTGCCTTTCCAGGACACACGCCTCACAGTCCTGGGCAGAGGAAAGCCATTTAGTATGTTGAATGAGAAAAACTCAACTTTTTCAAGTATCAAAAGGCTTAGATTTAAGCTAGTGTAAATCAGTTTTCAGATATCACAGAGCCCTGGAGAACACGTACAACCAGAATGTCAGCATGAGGCTAAGCTATGTGGCCAAAGCTCCTAGCGTCGAAAGAGCATGTTGGGTTTCACCACGATGGTTAAGTGAAAGCTTGGAGGTACCTTCCAAAGACTATACATGAGGGCTGGGAGAAAGTACTGACCTTCTCTTCAACTCAAGAAATATTTGCTGGGTTATGCCATGTGCACAGCTCTGTGCTGGGGCTTGGGACCCAAAGGTGAACAGTAGCTATGGTCTCTGTTCTCAGTGGCCTTGAGTCCCAACAGGGACATGAAGATGTAAACCAGCGTTAACCAAGCCAGTGACAAGAGCAAGGGAAACTGAGAGAAAGAGTAGCTGAAGTTGTCTGGTGAAGTCTCAGGAAGTGTCCTAGAGGAGATGTTTGGGCTGAGGTTCTAGGTATAGTGTTGGCCACGAGGACAAATATGAAAGAATTTCATGGAGAACCAAAAGAAAGCCTCTGACAAGAAGTTTTAGCCTAAATAAGGGAATAAAAATAATAAACAGAAACATAGCTGCTGCATATTTAGTCAAATCCAAGATCCATATTAAACATCTTTTTTTCCCATTTTAATGATCTTCTCTTTTAGCTCTATGAATGATTTTCACCAATTTGGAGACATCGCTCCAAAATGAGATTCAGCGCATTAAAAGCAAGCCAGTGGCCCCCACGATGCCTCGAACAATGAAGAATGCCTAACGGGCATTCAGCAAGACATGATGAACTGAAGGTACACCCCCCCTCTGCCACAGAAGGTCTGGCGTCTCTTTCCCTCTATGTAGCCTGAATGGAAAAAACTATATTAGCATCATGGCCCGTTTCCTTTGGCAGAGAGAATTACAAAGTGTGTATTCTTTCTATTTATGAAAAACCAGTACTCTAGAAAAGCAAGCTATTTGGGTTGGCAATACAAAAAACGTGGACTTGTTGCCACCAAATAATACCCAGGCCATGAAATACACACCCATCACCTTTCAATTAAATAAATAGGGCCCTTTATCAGTAGAAATGGAACAGTGTGCTCAGCTAGAAAATTGCCCTGTTGGAAACATTACTCTATTTCATTTGGTGGGTCCCTTGACTTTCCATTAGGGTGTTTGAGATTCTGATAAGTGGTTGGAGGGGGTTTTTCCTTTCGAACTTCATGAAACAGCATTTCCTTGTGACAAAAGTCAAAGGTTTGATCTCAAGAATTAGGAAGTAAGTTTCTCTTTCACTGTGCTGGGAGAAAAAATACTTCAGGTGAGATAAGACCATCAGGAAATACCGTTTTGATTAGCAGCTGAAAAACAGCTCTCTCCCAAAAAACGTTTGTATCTGCTGAGCGCAGGGAGCACGCCTAAGTCCTAGTGGCAACCAACGAAGACTTACTTTCCTCTCCCCAGGAAGCCAGTAGGACTCTCATGCTCTTTCTGCCCTCTGGTGGCTGGTTTTGTAAAATGCACCCAGAAGGCTACATGTTGTAAGCAGGCAAGAATGACTTTCTTCGTTTTTCATATGATTTCATGTAATTCTTATCTACAATTACAGTGCCCCAAAGCTTCTATCTTCTGACCTGTAGACCTAATGTTCAGTTTCCTAATCAAATTGACTGAAACCCTGACTTTTATTTAATTAAACACAGAATCAGGCTTTAAAAATATGTCTCAACGTTCAGGTTTGAGCTAGTTCAAGTGAGTTGCAGATGAATCGTTCTAATGAATGAATTCACCTGGTGGGTGAAACCCACTACACTATCGTGAGCAAACCCTTGAACAGCAGAGATCAGTGAATTTAATTCATCAGACAAGTTCATTATTGGCATGCTGAGGCTAAAATCCATATGACTAAGAATAACAAACGCCATTTGAAGAATAAATAAGCGTGACTTGCTTATTATAAAGGTACATTAACTAAATCGGTATTGGCACAAGAAAAGACAAAGTTCAGAAACAAATCCACATATGCATGGAAATTTGATAGAGGAGAGAAAGGTATTATATATAAATCAGAGTAAAAAGATAGGTTCGTAGGAAATGCTACTGAGAGAATTTGTTATTCTTTCATGCAAAAATAAATTTAGACTGCCCCTCAAACTATAGAAAATGTAACAATATATATATCAGAGGTCCTATGTGCCCAAGTGTAAAAACCAAAACTTAAAAGTTTAGAATAAAATATAGAAGACTATCTCTAAATAGCTAGCCCCTCCACCAAAAAAGCAAAGATAGTTCTATACAATTACATAGCATAAAACTTTTGTCAACATCACCTTGAAATTAATGGACAAGATAAGAGGAAAATATTTGCAACACACATAAATAATGAAATCTTAGTATCTAGTCTATATAAAGATTCTTGTAAATCCATTTTTTAACAGGCAAATAACCCAACAAGAAAAGAAAAGAAAGAAAGATACATGAACAGGCAATTTACAGAAAAGAAAACCCAAATGGCCAATATATACACACAACCTATTAGCAGTGAAGGAAATGAAGACCAAAACCTCAGAGAGATGGAATTCAGCTCCGTCACATCAACCATCTAAAAAAAGCCGGCAATACCAGATCCAGATGTAGACAAGGATGTGGAGAAAGTGGAAATTCTCTACATTCCTGATGAAAGCTTAAACTGATGAAAGCTTAAATATTCATTTCTGAATATTTAATAAATAACTAATGAGTTATAAATAGCTAATTGATACCTAATTGGCATTGGACAATAATTGATGGTTATCTTATAAATACATAAGGAACATATATTAAACATCCAAGTAATACCTAATCAAGTTGATGATACATATCCTGTACAGCCACGCCCTTCTGGGTCCAAAGAGTTTTTTGCACACATGCTTCAGGAGTTGGCAGTAACGAAATTGATGAGACATTGCCCTCAGACAATCCTCATACCGCAGATCTCCTCGCGTGCTCTAACAGTTCAGCATGGCACACAAGCATGGGCTGTGGGGTTGCACAGACCTGGAGGCTCATACACTTTGTAGCTCGTGACCTCTAACAATTGCATAATCTCTCTAGATGCCAGTTCCCTCATTTTTGCTGGGAAGAGTAAGGTCTGTACCCTAAAAGTATTGGGGAAATGAAATGGCAGATCCATGAAGTCTTTTGCACAGTGCCTAGCACATAGAAGATGCTCAATAAATTGTTGCTATTGCTTTCATCCTCATTATGACTACCTCACTGGGGATTACTAATAATTAATGAGTAAGGGGGAATTATCATTTCTGATTAGGAAGACAGGAATCAAGAAAGAACATTCAAAGACATATTCTTAGGGTAGGAAGAATGACAGTCAGGGTGTTCCATAGGGGAAAAAACCAAAGCATCATGAACAGTTGTACCATCTAGTAGATTACAAACGAAAGAACCTCACTAACCCTGAATCATTCACCTGTTGGAGGCTTTGCAACGTGCTAACATGGACAGTGGAGATCAGGGGAACATGGTAATCGTCATATTTCCTCACTCACTGACAGACTGGGTTTCTAATCATTAAGAAGACACATGCACTAAGTCTGTGAGGCATCCCATTAATCACTTGAAAGAATCCCATTAATCGCTTGGTTCTGATGCTGAATTCCTAACCCGGCCAAAGGGAAGACCCAGCCATCCAATGCACCCAATGAAGCACTTGGGCTGGTCCATCCATGACCCCAGGGTTGAGATCTGAAGCATGTTAGGCCAGATTCAAAGAAATAAAACTGAAGATGGTTTCCCAACATCAAGTTCATTCCAGCAAAGGAGCAGGCCAGAGCGTGGGAAAGGCAGATAAAATTCTTTGGGTCACATCATTTTCTGTGAGCCTCTTTTAAAATCAGTTTGCTAAATTCATACATACACACACACACACACACACACACACACACACACACACACAAAATCCTTATGGTCTTGGTCTTGGTTTTGCTTGTCTGTGGCTATCCTCAGAGGTCATGGCTCAAAGGCCTCTCCGAATTTGAAAGCAACACAGAAATAGCATAATGGACTAGACCTTACACTCTAGGAAGAATTTTCCCTCCAGAGATCATATATATATTTATGTAAGAAACCCAAATTAAAGGATTTTTTTATGTGGTCCTTACCAGAAAGTTCATCTAGGGCATAAACTGAACCTAATAATATTTCACACAATTTGCTCTCTCTAGGTCTCCAAAATGCTCACTTTCCTCCTTTAAATTATAATTAAGGTAAATTAGAAATGGAAACCTGGAGAAAAATTCCTCTATGCTGAGCTTTCATTAGGAATTAATCATCAGCTGATTGCCTTAGGTTCAAAGTCAAACACATTCCAGAATTCTGTCCTCAAGGTGAAGTCATTTTTATTCCTCAAAACCTACATGCATTTTTTCCCCCTTCCAGCAAGGCTCAGACACAAAGTCATCCCCATGGAGGGAAAGATGCTCGAGGTCCCTCTCCCTCTACAAACAAAGCCATTTCCTGTACCATTGGTCATTGTTTCTGAAATTCATTTGCGGGACAGTTGGTGGAGTAGATTGTAAGAGCAGATTGACAAAAAGAATGTAAAATTGTACATGGCATGCCAACTGTAACAGGGGAAGGCTTGACAAGCAAAGAAATCAGTACCAAGTCAGATAACTTTACATATATGTAAATTGGCTGGAAACATGCCTGTCAGCCATCGCTTTCTGTCTCGGGGGCCTGCAAGCCTCTAAAAGGTATTCAGAGCCATAGACGAGATTGGATGCAGCAAAACCAACCGGGTTCTTCCCCAGCCACCAGTACCCGCCATCCCCAAGAGCCTGAACGGTGCCAACCCTCCCTGCCCCTCGGGAGTCACGCTTCAACATTGATGTGTACATGTATGTGTTCTTCAGTAGTTCACTAATCACCTGCTACATGCAAACACATGACTACGGGGCCTGGATGAGATGCTTCAGCTTAACTAGGGCAGGAGACAGACTGTCACCGGGACTTACTGCGGCCTTCCATCTCTTTGCTGGTCCCTCTTTCCAGACAGGTGAGATGAAGCACCTGCCCTCTCACCTGTCGGCTCCAGGTTGTCTGTATCCTGACATGAGCCCCTGGCCCAGGGAGCACATTAGGAGCGCTAATGGTGTCGTCTCACGGCTAATCAGCTCATCTGGCTATCCTCGCCTTGTCCTGTCTTCCAAACCCTCTAACGGTTGTCTGCTCTCCCTCCAGCCGATGCCTGCGGGTTCCTTAATTCCTCTGCTCCCAAAGGGGAAGCACTTCTTGTCGGCAAAGCTTCCTTATTCTCCCTCTTGGCACTCACCATCCTTTCCTGCTGGTGTGTAGGTGGAGTTTTCTGGAAGGTGAGGGGTGGTGGGGTTTGGACCGCCAAGTGTTTGCTGGGGATCAAGCCCTGTGAAAGGAAGGAGAGGGGCGGCATCAGCTGCAGGCCCAGGGACCTCAGAAAACCCTGCCACCCCACGAGCTCTGGCACAGCTGCTGCCTGGCAGAACTGTCCCTTGTTGAGGTGAAAAGGCACAGCCCTTAGACTTCCGTCCAGATGACCCCGTCCCTGGATATGGGCTTCCCCAAGGAAGGGTGTGCCCCTGGGTCAGGGCAGTCCACAGCTCAGAGGCCCAGGAGCTCACGGTTGGAGGCTCTCTGCTGACCCCAGTCCCCACAGCTGGGCAGCAAATCCTCCCTCGATGGGGGTCTGGGTAGAAGGTCTCATGCCTATGATACCTGTCATCTTCGACACAGAGCCCTGCTGGTTTGACCTCACAAATCTGCGTGCTCAGGGTTCTGACCTGTTCGGGTCTTTTCTAGACTCTCTTTGGACTTCTGGTGCAAAAACTTTGTATTTTAGTTCAATTCCTTAGAACTTAGGACTGCCATGCCAGTACCTGGGAGACACGTTCGGGGATACCCTTGGAGGCCGTGGATACGGGACAGCTCCGCTCATCAACTCCGCTCAATCATCCCTCAGTGTGGCCCATCCCTGCCCCCTGAGCAGCTCTGCCTCCACCGCGGGTCCTGCCATGTGTTGATATCCCTGAAGAGCTCTGGGTGCAGAAATGGAGATCAGCAGAGGGAGACTGCCGGCTCGCCAACTTAGACTCGTGGGTACAAACACAGAGCAGAGCACAGAGCAGACGCATCATGGGGTAAACAGTGTAAGAGAGAGAGTTGAGTTCTGTGCACCAATATCGGGAAGACAGTTTCAATTCCTTGCAAGTGATGCTGAAAGAAATCATTTTGATCTGGGGACTCAGGGCCCTTTGGTACAGTTGAAGCTTTGAAGCCATGGAAAATCAGTGGGGGGGGGGGGGTGGCGCCCGTTTCCTGAATGTTCTGTAAACCCTGCTCCTCCTCCACCATGGTTCTCCTTTCTCTCAGCTCAAAGGCTTTCTCCTTCCTCGACTACATCGCTGGCTTCTCCTTCCCCCGTGACTTTCACTGCTCCTGACACAACGTTCCCTGTCTTAATGCTCCTCCCCTTCTTGAAAAATAAAAAAATAAAAACCACCTCCACCTGAGAGCCTTCTCTGATTAACCTCTCCTCATTCTGAGGATGAGTTTACTCTGCACTTCCAGTATTGGGTTTATATTAAAACCAAATGGCACCGTATGAAATTTCAAAGCATTACCCGAGCTCTTACCTTCATGGCATCAGTTCCTTTCTTAAGTCAATTAACCAGCAAATAAGGCGAGGGAACGTTTTAGTGCCATTAGGGACACGTTAGGTGGTGGTTCTTTGCGTTTTATAAACTGGGCTGGTTGTAATGAGGTTTGACCCGGTGCCTATTTACACGTGGTTATTTGCTGAACGTTTACAATTGTTCCTAGCAAGGAATCTGTACGAAACTGGTCTATTTCAGTCACAATCCAAAGGCCCGATCGTAAGGTGACAGGATTTCCTGTAATCCTATAGGGACTGTATTACAACACTATGCCTCAACAGGACCTTGAGGATGAAACGGTGCCAGCGTTTTCCAAGTATTTGCCCCTCATCTGTAGGAGGCCTCTGCAACCAAATGGTAAGTAGCTCAGGGCTGTGGCCACTCCTTCGATAAACACTTGGAAGCAGGCATCGGACATCCTGGGTGGACTAATTTAATCCTTCCAAGGACCACAGGAGAAAACAAAGATGAGTGAGGTTTGGAATTCTGAGGTCACGCAGGTGATGACAGGGCAGGAGTCTGGATAGAACTTTCTTTCTAAATCTACTCCTTTCCCACCCAAACCTTGTTCTTTGTTACTGCCCACAGCGGGGTTTAGACGGGTCTCCGAAACTCGGCAATGCAACACTGGCTACCTGCTTGGCTCCACAGCAGCCTGCTCCCCAGGAAGTCAGGATTTTAAGAAGTTTGGGGCAAGACACAGAGGGCGCTTTCTTAAAACCAGGAATTAAGGAGATCCTGCCCCTCTTGAGCAAGAAAGTCAGGTTGAGAAAGGGTATTTGCAACATACAGCTTTTCTCTCCATTGTTCATCAACATTCTTGAGATCTTCCCACCATACCCACGTCGGGTCACAGCCGAATAAAATGAAAAGCAGTGTATAGGAGGCACCATGCAATCCGCCTGGGTCTTGGATCCAAGCTTGCAGGAAATCCACAAGGAGTGTTGCAAGGTGAACCCTGGCAAGTAATCAGCGCGTCGCCTCTCAAAACCCATTCAACGGACAGATGGGCTTTTGCCTAAAGTGACCATTCCTAAGAAAGACAGGCACTGTTTCACCAAATTATCTCCCTGGGAATCTGTCGTATTCAGCGCCGTGCAATAATCCAGATCTTCTCCTACTAAAAAATTCTGTTAAGTCAAACGGGACTAAAGGACACCTCCACTCCCCACTCCCCACCCCCCACCAACATATGATGGAACGAAAACTTTGGTCATGAATAAAAATCCAGCCTCCTGCCTCATGTATTTCCCTTGTGGAGGGGCTGTGTGGCTTAACGGCACAGCCACTACATAGGCAAAAAATGCAGAGTTTGTCTCTTTTGTCAGTCTGGAGATAAAATCCTATTCTTTGTAATCCCTGAAGAGACAAATCAAATAAACTCGGGCTGAGCTAACCATTTTCAATCCATCAAAGCAATCAAATTCTGTTTACCTGAATCACAATGATTTCTAAAATGTTATTAAAAAGTAAAATGGAGTTTAACTATTCCAAAAAACCGAAAATGATGTGCAAACACAAAAGGGATAAGATTTCTGTAATTATGTAGACATAAAGTCGGTGCCATCATTTGAGCCACAATACATTGTAGCTTTGGCATATAAAGATAAAGAGCCCTTTGTCTAACACGGCTGCTCCAAGCGATGCATAAACATAATTAATGTAAGAAGTCTTCAAAGAGGTGACTATTCATTTAGTTAGTTTTATTGCTCTTTCGGGCAAACAATGGTTTTATAATTTAATAAACCAATTAACTGATTATGTCTCACCCAAAATATTTGTATATCACCCGCTCTATCGTCTCCGAAGCCCTCATCCCATTCCTTAGCCAGAGTGTTCTTGTAAATGTGACTAATTAGTACATTTGGCAAACGTTTGGCTGGCAGGTTATTTTGAAGCAAGTTCTCCGGGATTTTGTCTCCGTGTGCTTTTGCAAACATTTGTGACGACGGCAAGCCCTCTTTTTCTGTGTCATTAAAAGTTCAGATACCACGTTATTAGGACTGTTTAGGGCCACGTGGAAAGAAAGAAGGATCGTGCCCTGCTTCTTTATCGTAATTCTTTAACTCTTCTGTCGAGGGAACGATGCGGTCCTCCAGCGTGTTTTATCACGCCCTCCAAATTGCTTCTTCTGTTCAGTCGGGAGTCATTCCGTGGGCTTCGGGTACCCATCACTGGCTGAATTATAATGGGGATGCTGGCGGCATTTCTGTTATAACCCTCCATTATCAGGGAGAGAAAAGCTGGCTGGGGGTGAAAAAAAAAAAAAAAAAAAAACGCATCCGGGAATAAAACTTGACATCCCGGCAAACAGGCGAAAGTTTCAACCTAGGCACGTTCTTTCAGCACTTTGAAACGCAAAATTGTCATGACAGGTTTTCAGAAGCAAGAATAGAAGTCAATAAAGGCACGGAAATGGAGTCATTTAAGAGGATTTGCTGAAACCCTCAGTAGGAGATATTATTGTGGGTACAAACGGCACGCCCAAAAGCTACCCACGCTCTCTGCAGCAGGGATTGACATGCGGGAAGCGTTCCATAGCGAGGGCAATGCTCAGCCGCGGGGCCCTGGTTCCCACCTTTTTGGCCAAGTTTGCGGAACCAAAAACGGAGAGCCCCCAACCTACCCATCCTGGGCCCGAAATGGGCCCTGACGTTGCCTGGGGAGACTAGCGTGCGCGCAAGCACTGATGCAGTGAGGGGTGGTCTGTGGCGTGACAAGACCCAGCAGCCGCACAGTATGCAGGAGGCCCTTTCTGCAGCAGGTGGGGCAGGAGCTCTGGCCTTCTGAAACAAGGACAAGCCAAGTGACAGAGTTGAGGACGGAAACTGCTAAGGGAAGAGAAGATCTTGCTGGAAGGTGCCGCAGTAAGAGAAAACGCCCATTTGGGGCCCCCAGGAGCCCTTGAGTCTGTAGGAGCCTGGACCACAAAGGCCACGGCGTGGAAAACAGTGGGGAGACCCACACCGTGCACAGCTTGAAGCATTAATAAGGAGTTTGAACTTCACTGGGGGCGAAAGATGGAGCCACTGATGATTTTAAGCAGAGGAATCCTATGATCAGATTTAGATCTGGAAATATACATCTGTACTAGGAATCCTATGATCAGATTTAGATCTGGAAATAAACATCTGTACTAGGAATCCTATGATCAGATTTAGATCTGGAAATAAACATCTGTACTTTCAACAAACCCCTCTCTCCTATACCAGAAAAAAAAAAAAAAAAGCCATAATGATGTATCGTTAATATGGTTAATGCAGGCCCATGGTTTATGACTTAGTTTCCTTGTGAAAAATAAATCTGAACCTTGGGTATAATGCTTGCCAGAGCTGCAGTTGGGCTATCAACCTTCCAGGTTACCATGAACCAGCCACACCATCTCCAGCTTCAACTCACCCTCAGGCTCCCTGAATGCCAGAAGGTTCTAAAGCATATAAAGATCCTGGCTTCACCCACTCCATGAGCCACCGTAGCCTACCCGGCCAATCCTTACCTCTAAGACCCAGGCTTCGTCTTCTCTGCAAAGCCCCACAAAAGCCCTCTACCGATGCTGGCTGTCCTCCCCTCCGGCGGCTGCGGGGAAATGCTCAGTCTAGAACTTTGTTTTATTGACCCTTTGTTTATTGGTCCTAGTCAACCTCTAGTCTGGGAACTTAAGCTCAGTATCTGATGGGAACCCCCAAGACCTGCTGCTAGGACGGTACCAGAATGTAGAAAAAGTCACTGAACATGTGACAAATGTCAAAGAGCATGAACAAACTCGGGGACGGAGGAGACCCCATCTGCCAACTCCAGTGATCCCGGTAACGTGCTTCATAAAAGCTGCAATGTTGAGGGGACTGCACTGTTCACATCCAGAAACCTACAGTGACTCCCAAAAGAATTTTCACATCAAGGGTGCTACTGTTTAAAACAGGACTTCGGGCTCTATCTCTATACGGCCCCCTGAGCAAACCATTCAATGCAGACACTGTGCAAAAACATCAAGTTAATTCAGAGGGGGGAGAAAAGTCAACTCGAATGGTTGTTTGATTTCTTCAGCCTTCCAACTCAATCGGAAAGGTCAGTCGTGGAGCCCTGTGTAAATACAGCCCGGTTCTGAGTGTCTTCAATCATGTAACAATGTTATCTCATTCCTCCCTGTAAAATCCTATGAGTAAGATGACAAGTATTACCCAGGGAGGAAAAACAGAATCACCTGGAAGGCTTATTCCAACACAATCGCTGGCCCCCACCTCTGGAATCTGATTCGGTAGGTCTAGATGGGCTCACAGATTCACAAGTTCCCAGGTGACCTTCCCAGGGGACAGATGCTACTGGTTGGGGACCACACCTTGAGAACCACTTCCCTGGACTATGGATTCCAACCTTGCCTAAGCACTCATTTATCAGCTGCCAGATACTTGGTGCCAGACTGATGGACTTCAGCTTAGCAATATGGCCAGGTAGCAAAATTAAGCGAAATCAGTGTGCTCACCTGGCCAGCTGTGGCTCCTGGAGTTGATGAAGGGCATGGCCACTGCCAGCTCCAATCAGTTCCCAGGGCTGGGGACGGCCAGGTCCCGAGCTACCATCTTTTTCAAACAAGAACCCCTGATACCAACTACATGCAAATGACTCCAGTTCTCTCTGAGATTCTCGTGGTAGGGATTTGAAAAGAAGGTCAAAGGAAAATGGAGTTCAGACTCAGATTTCACAAAAATGCGTTTTCAAATCAAATCCGATGAAACCTCTAGGTGCGCGGGACAGCTCTCCCCCTACCCAAATGTGACCTCTCCGCTCAAGAAGGGGGAAAATGCTTGAAAACCCTCTTAACATCAAATAGCAACCTAAGAGCATTTTCTGGTGATTTAAACTTAAACGAATCAGAAACATCTGGATTAAATTTTACTCAAATTCTACACAATCTAAACAATTAAGGTGGGGGAGGAAGCACTTGGCAAACTGTGCCTTGGGTTTAATCAAGCCTGGAGCATTCGAAAATTGGTCTGAGGTGTTGATGAGCTCGGAGTGAAGCCCCAAGGCTCGGTGTTACCACTCGGAGGGCTCAAGAGGAACACCAGCGGCGCCATCCCCCTCCCAGCGCTCCGGGAGGGGCCGCGCTTGCATCCATTTTCTGCCGGGCCCGGCTTGCACAGCTGGTTTACAATTTGATGCTTAGACAAATCTGGATGCCTGAAGACCGGGGGCAAGTGGGAATCATGAGGTGTGCAGTGAGTGGTTGAGTGAGCGACAGTGCTCGCCAGGGTTGCAAACACTAGCCGCTGCACAGACGAGCCCTAGGCTCGCACGGCTTTGTACAACAAAGTGCATTTCTTGCTCATCCAGTCCGGATTGGGTGACCCTGAAGGCTGCCTCTCCTCCAACTATCCGCCCCCAGGATTGCAGGCTGCTCCTGTCTGCACCCACTCTACCCTGCATCAGCCCCTGATCGCCACCCTGGACGGCAGAGAAGGATGGAGGGATGGAAAGCCTGGGTGCCAGCCTGGGTGCCAGTCTCAGACGGGTCATTTAAGAGCGGCGAGTGGCGCCACTCATTTAAGAGACACTTACCCTCTTCACGTGTCCATTCACAGCGAGACATGCTGCGAGACACTTAACCTCTTCACGTGTCCATTCACAGCTTCCTCTGTAGAACAGGGTTCATAACAGCGCCCAGCTTGTGCGATCCGCGTGAGAATCCAACGAGGCTGGGCACTGGACCCTTGCAACCCCACATGTGGTCTTCTGACCGGTTGCACTGGCGCATCTGAGATCCTACTTAGAAATGTGGATCCTCGGGCCCCACCCAGACCTACTGAATCAGAATCTGCATTTTTAACAAGCTCCCTGGGTGATGCGTGTCTGCCTCCCCAGTTTTGGGAAGCCCTGCACCCAAGCACACAGGACCTAGTAAATGCTCAGTGAACTAGTTAGCAATCCTTACGATGACTTAAACTCCAGCTGCTTTTCTAGGCCAAACAATCACCGAGCCCGTGAGCCCCGCACCCACTCCCAATCAGCAGGGACATCATCGGAGATTATCTGGTTTAGGGGATTGGCTTCTCCTCCTGTGAGCGGTGACACTTCCTACTGATGTCCTTTCATGAAAGGGCGGAGACGGGGCCTTTATTTTAACTGACAAATCAAAGCAAGTCAGGACTAAGACTGCAATCATTTTATCCTCATTATCCCAAGGAATTTCAGCCCATATGGCACACTGCCCTCATCATTACACGCTGATCACAGACCCTGTGTGTTACCTGGGATCAACCCAAAAACATAAAAGGTAGGGAACAGACCCAGATTTCTAGACAGGCTGTCATGGAAAATTTCCTTCCTGGGGGAGGGGGCGCAGGGGGGGATGCTGGAGAGGGGAGGATTAGGACCAATGTCAAGTAAATCATCTCCCCCCTCCTGGTAAAACACATTTCCACGGCTAGCCCAGTTTTCTAAAACAAGTCCTGTCCGGCTCACTTAGCTGATGGCGCTGGTGCTCCGGGATGTTGAGGGATTCTCTTGGCTGGCTGCCTACATGCCTAATTTCCGTGATTACACCAAATCGTCATCCAGAAAGTGCCCTCTGCAAAATGACTAAACTCATATCAGGTGTCTCTCCTCCGCCCCGTTCCCTGCTTCCACCGCCCTCCACAAAGGCCCCGTCTGAAACACATGACACCTGAGGGCTTGCTCTCGGTAATGGATCACACAACTTCTGAATCTCAGTTTCGCGCCGTGTCCCCCCAACCACATTGATCAATATGAAGGCAAGGCACGCTCATAGCGGCTTTCCGGCTGCCTCGCCCGCCCTCTCTCCTTTCTCTTCTCTTCTCTCTCTCCTTCTTCCCCCTTACACACACACACGCACACAAACACACACACACACACACACACAGGCAAGCAGACACACAAAATACTCAGAACATTAAAGAAAGCTGTTAGGCTAATCTAGTGCATCTAAATGGGCAATATATATTGAATCCATGCTCCATTGATCATAATTATTGCAGTCCCCTTTATCAAGTAGCTATCTTAAACCATTATTTAGAGATCATTTTGCTTTCCATTACTGTCACTATATTGCAAAATTCGCCGGGAATTGGATGCTGGGTGATAGAGGGGTGTGCGCAGTATTAGCCGGGAATCTCCCCATGCCATCCAGGAGTGTTTCCAAACGGAGAGACTTAGCGCCACAGTCCGTGAACTTTTGAAGAGCCGCCCCCCCTCCCCCCGGTCAGCTTTATGGAGAAAAAATAAATCCTCCACCCAGGTCTGATTTTCCTCCTTGGCTCTGCAAACAATATCACCATTATTCTTGCCTTCCGATAATCCCCAGTAAGACCCTCGACATACAAAGCCCCTGACTCGCAGCGGGCATTCTGCAGATGAAGGGCGGTCACTGGAAACTGCCCGAATAAAGGCATCCGGCCTGTGGGACGGAAAACAAGGGCGCCTTATCTGGAACGCCCCAGCCTCCTCGATGGGAACTTGGATGTCAAAACCACGGCTCCCCTGCTTCCCCATGCGAAGGATGCCCATGGTGGACGAGCTGCGTCATCTCCCCGCAAGCCCTGGGCCTACATCAGCACCATCTCTTCTCCACGCACCCTTTGCCGAAGACGATCCGCAGGGAATGCGGCACCACAGGCTTCACGTGACGAGCGGAGGGTGGCAGCCATCAGCTCTTTCTTAAGAGCCAGGTTCGAACCCAGACTCAACAACCTGCTCCCTGCAGAGCCTCAGGCAACCCGTTCACCCTCTGCCAGGCTCCAGTGCCACCACTGCAGAAGTAGGAATTACACGGGTTATAAACCCCTACCTTGTAGCGACTCCCCAACAGGTTAAGATCTGGTGCGGAGGGAGTTCTCAGTACCACTTAGCAGTCATTACAGTTGGGCCCAGGGTCGTGGTTCTCCAATGCTGGCAGGCATCACAATCACCTGGAGGGCTTCTTAAAACACACTGCTGGCCCCACCCACTGGAGTTTCTAACTCAGGACGCGGTGAGAATGGGCATTTCTAGCAAGTTCACAGGTGATGTTGCGGGTCTACAGACCGTGTTTGGAAAGCCCCTGCTCCACGCAGTGGAAGCTGTAAAATTTCGACAGTGCACACATCCCTCTCCAGTCAGGGACCGTTTGGAATGAGCAGACTTTGCTCCCCTTCTGGGTCAGCAGGCCACCAGCGAGTATCAGCAGACCTAAGACTGGCCTGTTGTTAAAGAAAAAGCGTCAGATTTGGGGCCAGACTGACCTGAATCTGCCTCCTGGCTCTACCACTCTCTCGCTGTGTGACTTTAAAAGACTTTCTTAACTACTCTGAGCTTGTTTTCTCATCTGTAGATTGGGATGATGGTTCCTACCTCAAGGAGCTGTTATAGAAACAAAACTATGAGGTCTGTAGAAAATACAAGTAACAACTGCTGATACATAATAGATAATAAATGGGCATTATTAATAACGTTAGGTCAGATCATACAGTTGACCATGCTTTGCCTATAAAAATGGCTGTTTCATATGGGTCCACGTCCTAATTGCAGCCACGAAAATAACAGTAACATCCCCGAGCAAACTGGAGCCGCCCCAGTTTGGTCAAATAACTAGCTAACAGCGCCCCCTGCAGGACGCTGAGGACAGCGACCGTTCAATTGCGTCTTCATTTTAGCCCCCGCGGTTATCAGCTCAGATGCCCGACTTACACCCCCGCCCCCCAACACGTGAGCACATACACACAGTTTTAGTAGGCTCAAGCTTTTTGTTTTGTTTTGTTTTGTTTTGTTTTGTTTTGTTTTGTTAAGAGATCCTTCAAGAGATCTCAGTGAGGACCAAGGATGTGAACAGCACAGATACAGGGTCTGTGTGGGTCCTTTGGCATCTCCCCACCTTGGCTGCCTGACCACACCCGCGTCTGCCCAGCCGTCCCCTCTTTCTCTTTGGCAGCTCCTATCTGCTAAGAGCTGGGAACCAAACAACTTAGCTTTTCTGATATGTCTCTGTGTCTCTTTGTTTGTTTAGTAAAATGGCTGGTGACATAGAAGATGCTCAATTAATGTTAATTTTGAAAATAATTGTGAAATAAGGCCACGAAAGATAAATACATTATCATCTTCAGAGATTCTGAAGGGACATTTATAAAATATAAAGTCAATGTTAAAAAAAAAAAAAATCTTTTTTTTTTGTCCACCCAGGGAGGACACCTGGGTGGCTCACTCGGTTAAACATCTGCCATCGGCTCAGGTCATGATTCCAGGGTCGTGGGATCTGGTCACATATGAGGTGCCTTGCTCAGCGGGGAACTTGCTTCTCCCTCTGCATTACAACCTCCCTGCTTGTGCTCTTTCCCTCTCTCTCTCTCTCTGATAAATACATAAATATTTTTAAAAAGTAACAAAGTAAATCTTAGTAAACCAACTAACAAACATGATGGATGGGTGGTTGGATGGATAGAGGGAGGGAACATGTGTATATGAGTATGAGTATGTGTATATATGAGTATGTGTATATATATGTGTGTATGAATACATATACAGACATATAAAATAATGCCTTTTTAAAACTAAGAGCCAGCATCATGATTAACTATAAATTGGAATACATTGCCATTAAAAGGCAGGGAGAGATCAAAAATGCCTACTCATATGACTGTTTAACATTGTCCTGGAAGTACCAGCTAATACAATAGAAAAGAATAGGAAAGCAGGAATGTGCTGGACACTGCAGACAAAATTATCACTGTCCTGCTTGGAAAACCCATGAGAAAATATTAGGACTGATAAGAAGCTTCAGCGAGGTGGCTGGTTATAAAGTTATCTTACAAGAATCACTTAGAAAATATGTGCTTCATAGCAGTCATATAAACATAATGTCTAGAAATGAATGTCTCTTGAAATGACTATAATCTTTATGAAAAGAACTATATACTGTCCTCAGGACAGTAAATCTCTAAACAGACAAAAACAAAAGGATATCTGAATAATTGTGAAAAATTGGACATAACATGGTCCCCGACAGAAAGATGTTCTATCTTTAAAGATATTGACACTGAGAAATCGTGGTGTAAATTTAGTGTAATTCAAGTCAAAAGTCTAAGACTTCTTTTCAAACTTGACTAAAGTGTATTTGAAAACTATATGATATATGAGAATAACCAGGAAAAAAATGTCTGGGAGAAGAAAAAAACTGAAGAGAGTGTATCTGTCCTTCCAGTTTTTTTTTTTTTAAGATTTTATTTATTTGACAGAGATCACAAGTAGGCAGAGAGGCAGGAAGAGAGAGGGAGAAGCAGGCTTCCTGCGGAGCAGAGAGCCCAGTGTGGGGCTCAATCCCAGGACACTGGGATTATGACCTGAGCCGAAGGCAGAGGCTTTAACCCACTGAGCCACCCAGGTGCCCATGTCCTTCCAATTATTAAAATGTATTAGAATTCTTATAATCAAAACTGACTCCAATAGAAACAGATTAATTACATAGACCAAGAAATTCAAAAGCAGACAAAAGCCATTTAATAAAATGGATATATAATAACGTTAGTATTTCAGATCATGTGGGAAAATTAGGACTTGTCAATAAAGAATCTAGGGAGAACCTTTGAAAAACAAAAGACAATTGGTGCAGCCACTTTGGAGAGTGTGGAGATTCCTCAAGAAATTAAAAATAGAGGGGCGCCTGGGTGGCTCAGTGGGTTGGGGCCTCTGCCTTCGGCTCAGGTCATGATCCCGGGGTCTTGGGATCGAGCCCCGCATCGGACTCTCTGCTCAGCTGGGAGCCTGCTTCCTCCTCTCTCTCTGCCTGCCTCTCGGCCTACTTATGGTCTCTGCCTGTCAAATAAATAAATAAAATCTTTAAAAAAAAAAAAAAAAAGAAAGAAAAGAAATTAAAACTAGAGCTTCCCTATGACCCTGCCATTGCACTACTGAGTATTTACCCCAAAGATACAGATGTCGTGAAAAGAAGGGCCATCTGTACCCCAATGTTTATAGCAGCAATGGTCACAGTCGCCAAAATGTGGAAAGAACCAAGATGCCCTTCAACGGACGAATGGATAAGGAAGATGTGGTCCATATACACTATGGAGTATTATGCCTCCATCAGAAAGGATGAATACCCAACTTTTGTAGCAACATGGACGGGACTGGAAGAGATTATGCTGAGTGAAATAAGTCAAGCAGAGAGAGTCAATTATCATATGGTTTCACTTATTTGTGGAGCATAACAAATAGCATGGAGGACAAGGGGAGATGGAGAGGAGAAGTGAGTTGAGGGAAATTGGAAGGGGAGGTGAACCATGAGAGACTATGGACTCTGAAAAACAATCTAAGGGTTTGAAGGGGCAGGGGGGGGGGGTGGGAGGTTGGGGGATCCAGGTGGTGGGTATTGGAGAGGGCACAGATTCCATGGAGCACTGGGTGTGGTGCAAAAATAATGAATACTGTTATGCTGAAAAAATAAAAAATTTAAAAATAAATAAATAAATACCTATAAATTTTAAGACAAAATATAGTGGGCATAAGAAAATTAAAGCCATTTACTTTAGGGTAAAAAAAAAAAGAAAGAAAGAAACAACAGGCAATTTACAGCAACATAAATTCCATATGGATTAAACAATTTAATGTTAAAGTACTCAGAAATAGATATGTAAATATTTATAAAAAAAAACAGATGGGACATCCTTTCAAAGAATGTCACCAAAATAAAGCTTTATGACATTAAAACTTTAAGCTCATTCTAAACAGCAAAAAAAAAACTCTAGAAAGTTGAAAGACAAGTAAACAAGAAAATCTATTTTCTACATATGTGATATTCAGGGCTTAGTATTCTTACTACTTGACAATGTATTAAATGTATTAAATTCTACCAGAAATATATATATATATTTTTTATACATATATACACACATATATTATGTATATATACATGAAAAATTCCATAGAAATTTGGGCAACAGGTTTAAGCAAGACATTCACAAATGAAGAAATATAGTCAATAATCACATACAAATGTTCAATATTGCCAGTAATCAAAGAAATATAAACTAAAACACAATGGCCTACCCTTTTTACTTACTGTATTATTATGGATTTTAAAAAAGAACAACCAGAATTGTCAAAAATATACGCATTCTCCTGTATTGGAGGTAGGAATGTAAATTAAGAAGTTTTTTTGAGGGCAATCTGAAAATAAATATCTAAAACCTGAGACTTTGACTCAGTACATACACTTCTGGGAATGAATTGGAGGAAATAAAGTGTGCAAGGATAGCACAAGGATGATCTTTGCAACATTACTTCTAGTATCCAAAATTGCAATATCAATCATTAGAAATTATGACAGAAATCCACATGTATACACACACACACACACACACACAGAGAGAGTTAAGGCAGGCAGGGGTTCCAACACTTGACCATATGTCAGGATTGCCTAGAGGGCTCACTAAAGCAAGACTCGTGGCCCCACTCCCAGAACTTCTCATTCAGGAAGCCTGGGCTGGGGCTCTAGAATTCACATTTCGAGGTGCCCCGATGATGTTTATGCCCATGGTTCAGGCGACAGGGTGTCGTTTAATGAGAAAAGCAAATTACAATAGAGATAACAGGATGTGGTGTTTCCATGTACCTTATAAATGCATAGAAAAAGTTCTCAAGGACAAACCTGAAAATGTTAACAATGATTATGTCCAAGTGTCAAGATTATGGGTGTGTTGAATTTTTTATGATCAACATATATTATTTATATAAGTTTAATTAATCAGCCATTTCTTCCCCTAATAAGCAAATTTTATGAAATCTACATTGTCCCTGTCTTCTTGAGTCACTTCTGCTTTGAGAGAGTTAGGGTCAGACTCAACACTCTGGGAGTATTTTTGTTATTAATTACTACTTTATTAAAATATAACTCACATACCATATAATTAAACCATTTAAAGCGTACACTTTGGGGCACCTGGGTGGCTCAGTGGGTTAAAGCCTCTGCCTTTGGCTCAGGTCCTGATCTCAGGGTCCTGGGATCGAGCCCCACATCTGGCTCTCTGCTCAGCCGGGAGCCTGCTTCCTCCTCTCTCTCTGCCTGCCTCTCCGCCTACTTGTGATCTCTGTCAAATAAATAAATAAAATCTTAAAAAAAAAAAAATAAAGTGTACACTTCAATGGCTTTCAGTATATTTACAGAGTTGAGCATTACCACACTCAATGCTAGAGTATATTCAACACCCCCCAAAGAAACTCCTACCCCTCCGGCAGTCATTCCCACTTCCCCATCCGCCCCTCTCCAAGACGCTGGCAGACACCAATGTACTTCCTGTCCCCATGGATTGTCTGTTCTGGACCTTTCATGTAAATGGAATCATGCAATATGAGTGGCTTCTTTCACACACCTCTCATTTCCATACAAGATCCCCAACTTCGCAGGACAATCCTGCAAACCCCCTTGCCTTGCGCCCTCTGCTCCAGCAAAGGCCAAGCTTCTACTTGAGGAAGGCCCTATGAACATGGAGTGAAATACATGAAGTTTGATACACTCTATGGGCCACCCCTCCTCTCACCCCAGGCCCTTTTAGCATACAGTTGGATTCTTGCCTGTTTGGGGCTAGCTGAATTTTGAGACACAAGTCATCTCCTACCAGACTTGATAAAGAGGCCGTATAACCTCGAAGCCAGAGGGCATGCCCAGGGCTGTCTGCCTTTTCTTGCTCTGGGTCTCTGTCCTCTTCTGGGACCAGATCACACTGGCATCTCAGAGTTGCTGGAGAACTCAGTAAATTAATGCACATCTGATGCTCAGAGCAATGCCGGCTACCGCATATATGCTCAGCACCTGTTAGCTATTAGCATTATTATAACAGTTAATTGGATTTCAATATCTGGCAAAGTTTCTTTGTTTTGAAGCTCTGATATGGTCACAGAAGCAGATGCCTGGAATAGATTTAGCAAAATCTCCTCTTACGAAAATATCCTGCCTCCTTCTCTTTGGGTTGAGGAGACGACTCCTGGCTGATTCTTCCCCCAAGCAGTGGCCCCATGCTAGGAAATTAACACTGTGGGAGTGCTTTGGGAAGTTATTAGACCATATACAAAGGAAAACCATAATAATAATCACAATACCAATACAATAAAAATGAATGTCAAAATCAACCCCCTTATACGTGTTTGTGTCTCCCAGAGACGTGTCTGAAATCATTACTTGCAGTGAAAGACAATTTGGGGACACCAGTAATGTCTGTGGGCTCCTGGCATAGCAGGATCAGTTCTGAGGCCAGGGAAAAGCCAGGGACAGTTATGTGAAGCAAGAAGAAATACATGGCCAAGCATCCCAGAGCAATGACCAAGCCTTACCAGGTTGACCTTTGATAACTAAATGTCACAAGTGGAACAAGGCAAGATTAGTTGCCCAGAATTTTTCTTAGACTACATAAAGCCCTTCACCATTTCTCTGTTGTTTTGTGTCTTCCCTAGCTCAAAGGCATCACTGCCTTCAACTTTTAAAACTCAGCATGATCAATAAATAACTTTAGTGAGGAACCATGTTAAAATGGTTGGGAAAATTTGAATTTCCAGGGAAAGTCTCTTCTTTTTTGGTGAAAACATTGAAAATATTTTCAATGGCTTGGATCCTCCTCCAGAGGGAGGGAGAAGGCTCGGTCATTTTCTTAACCTGGATGGTGTCCCCAGAGAAGGTCCGCCATGGGTGCGTCCACCAGCACCCAGACTGTGTTCTCTGGAATCGTGTCTACGCCCTCTGGCTCCAGTCTTTGCAGAAGAATTCATTGTATCTACCAGACTCCCCAGCTTTGCGCAGGCTCAGACCCCATCTTACATCTTACGCCAGTCTCAGGTGGGAAAGAAAAGTTCCCGGATGCTCTCTGCCTCTTCTCTTCCTACTGATTCCCTCTTGACAAATCCGCCTTCCTTTTGATCACTAACAACACCTGCTCTTGTTGTAGATAGTTCTAGGTTTACACCCTTATAATGTCTGTTGGATCTATTTAGTCCTTTTCTCAATCCCCCAAAACTAGTTCTAATCATTTTCAGGAACTGGTACCTCGCAAGTGAAACCCAACAGCCCCACAGTGTTCTGTGAGCTACTAAAAATATGAAATCCCAACACAATAATTGTGAGGCCATTCAGAGAAAGGAGGAAAAGTTCTTCCGTGCCTCAGAATATCTGAACATGTAACCGTAATACCATTTAGTAAAGTAAATGTTGACTCTTGCTTCCCATACAAAAAACGTAACATGATGTTCGACATTTTTTTTTTTTTTGTAGTTTTTAGTACGGTCTGAATAACAGAAAGTGAGTGGTTATATATTTTTATCATTTTTTTCCAAAGATTTTATTTATTTATTTGACAGGGAGAGAGAGATCAGAAGTAGGCAGAGAGGGAGGCAGAGTGGGAGGGGGGAACCAGGCTCCGCGCTGAATAGAGAGCCCGATGCAGGGCTCCATCCTAGGACCCTGAGATCATACCCTGAGCGGAAGGCAGAGGTTTAACTCACTGAGCCACCCAGGTGCCCCAGAAGTTAAAATGATCAAAGCTCTTGTGATCAGAAGACCAAGGTTTAGTTCTTGGGAAAATGTACACACATTAAATGGCCCATATCCAGTGACAAGCAGATAACTGAAGTATTATTGCACTTATTTTAACTAATAAAATGCAAATGTGTCATTGTTTCCCTTGAGTCATTATGGGTTCTTGTTATTAACGCCTTTCAGAAAATTAAAAAATTTATGAAACTCAGTTAATACATAATTAATATTTTAAGACATTTTCCAGTTCTGCTAAGCTTCTCCTTTGCCAGTGTGAAACTGACTTAGTCAGTTACAAAAAAAAAAGGAGAGATGGTGGTGTATCTTTTCACTCCTAGTGCTGGGAAAATGTTTCCTAGGGGCCCGAGAATGGATATAATTATATTTATTTATTCAAAACAAATAAAGTTGAGACTGCTAGGCTGTACAAATAATTGCCACCAAAGGTTCAAGAAGATTGCTTGATGATATCCTCTGCTTGTAAATCTAAGGATAGAAAACAAATGAATCAGCTGGTTTTTAACTATTCTTGCTAGAAGGGCTTTTAGAAACACCTGTCACAAAGCATTGCTGTGAGAATGAACTTTCTTTTATTTGTATTTCTTCAACACATGTAGTGCTTCCCATGCATGAGTCATCAACCTAAGGCTACATATTACACGTATTACCCGATTTTATCCTCATAACAACACTTGGATATTAGTTCTTTATACTCATTTTATAGATGAGGAAATGAAAGCCAAAAAAAAAAAAGATTCTGTGCTCACTGCCTCATTCATGGGAAATGAACACCATGTGTAACTCATGCCTAGAATTTAACAAATGCTAGGCATCCTTTCTTCCTATGTTATGTTGACTATCCAAGCTAAAAAGTGGATGAACTCAATGTCAGCATTTATAGGTATAGGAGAAAAATTGGATATTCCTAATTTACCAAAATTTTAGAACCCAGGTAGAATATGGCATACACACAGATCAGCCCTTCTTCTATTTCCTATTCAAAAGGAATTGTGATATTTGGAAAGAGTTAAGTGAATGCCCAGATCACTGATTTTGCCATGTCCTCATTGGATATAAGGTATTGACTGTCTCAGTAACCCTCCAGATATACTTAATTGGAGAAATCTAGACAAAAGTAGAGAAAAATATGTACTATTGAAGATCTTTGAACATGTTGCATTGTATTTTATCGATCTGTTAAATGTATTTTAAGAGACACTGTTGCTGTAAATGGATGTGCTTGTCCAAATGGGGTCCTCTAGGGGCTGGCTCAGTGATCATTAACCTAATTTAACCATAAATCTACTTCCAAAAGAGCTGTGCATGTGGAACTTCTGCTCATAGACCCAACTGCAGAGAAAATTCCAACACAAGCATTTGAAATTAATCAACCAACCAATAGATGAGTATATCCAAGTATATGAGTATATTGTGCACCTGCTACACTTAAGGATTTTAGCCTAGAGCGTTGAAGACCGGTATAAAGACAAAAGGACCCTCAAGAGTCTCATGGTCTGAGACAGAAGCTGAGACAAAGGCATATTCAGACATAACCACCAGGCTTTATGATGAGCAGAGACCAGCAGGGGCAGAATGTGATGGCTTAAAGAGAGCAGAGCAGGGGCAAGACTACAGTAGGCGGGGCTAGACTGGACAGGACCAGGCAGGACTGAGCAGGAGGACAGGACGATGATTGACTCCTGGGACTCCTGCCGGATCACATGGGAGGTGTAGGATTCGACTCAGTAAGCAAGAGAGAGGGGGTCCGGGCTGGTCTGTTCATTATCACTCCAATGCACATTGCTATGAGTCTTTGGTGTCATTTGGGTTTCTTCCACTTAAGTAGAATAATCCAGATGTAATTTTTCTGCCTATAATGCTCTGCTCTTTTGCTGTGTTTTGTGGCTTAGTTTCTCTTCGTGTGCTCTGTCTATCTCCTAAGTGGCTGTGTTTACTTTGCTCTCTCGCTCCCCTATGTCTCATGAATAACAAAATTATAGAAACAGATCGAACACGCTTGAAACCCTTCACATTGTGGTGAACCTTTCAGGTTGACTGTCTCACAGACATTATCCCCTTATCTTTCCGCCTTTCTCCTTTTCCCACAGTGCCTCAAAAACATTAATGGTTAATGGACAGTTGCAAAATAGCTTTTCCTCTCCAAAGAAATGCCACAAGAAAGAGCTCAAAGGAAAGTGTTAAAATGTTTCACTGTCCATTGTACTCTAGGTGTTTCGGTGTTTAAAGACAGATCAGGGTTTCTTTGGTATTCTGTCCTATACGGGCATAGCAGAAACACAGCAGTTGATGGGAGTAAATCGTCCCAATCCTGATTGGAGAGTGTGCTGCATGACTGGGGGTTCATCAACATGACCCAGTAGGGAATGAGAGGAAGCTGGGGCCAGGGCATAGGTGAAGTGATCCACCAGAAGGGCTGCTTCTTAGAGGCTCAATATATTGGTGTCAGGAGGACCTGTTAGTAATAAAGGGGAGGGGAGGAGTCAACTAGGCAGTAGCCATTACATCAAGAAGCTCCAGGTAATGGTGGTTCTCATAAACAAGTCACACATACATGGTGCAAGACCAGTCCATCTGGTACCTTGTGACTATAGGCGTGGAAGATGCAGTTCAGGCATCTGGGAAGAAGGTGCTAGTAAGAGAAAGGCATGGCATCCATATCCCCAGTGGTGGGTCTGGGTTCAAGGCAAAGCTTTAAGCCAATTGGAAATCTGCTCGCGAGCAAAAAATGGCATGATCAAGGAGTCACTGGGTATGAAGACACTAAGAATGAGCCACAGGCACCCCAGGTACTGGGTCGCTAGCAGTATGATGCCATCCATTCCTGATGAATCAAGGCTGCCCTCTGGGTCAAGAGTAACTTCAGAAGAATATAGTGGGAGAGCTCTGCAAGGGGTATCCTCAGAGACCTTGGGTCAACTGGCAGGGACCGGCACCAACTCCTCACACCCCCATTTCCTTGTGTGTTCTGTCGTCATTATTGTTATCTTTTTAAATCATGCACAGATCTCAAGCGATAGATTTTTACAGATGCGTACATCCAGGTAACCAAACCAAGATATAGAATGTTCCCAGCATCGATCAGACCCCCGCCCCACCCCGTCCCCAGTCAGGAACCACCAGTTTGACTTCTTTCATCGTACATCACTTTGACCTGTTTTTGAACCTCATGTAAGTGGACTTTTACTGTACATCGTCTATAGCGTCTGTTTTTCTTTTGCTTAACAATACGTCCGCGAGACATTTCCACATGGTTGCATGTAGCTGCAATTTGTTCATTTTCAGTGCTGGGTCCTATTCCACTGTATAACTCCAGCCCTACTTCTTGTTGTCATTTGGGTTGTTTCCAGCTTTGGGTGCCTATGAATACTGTATCTGTGAACATTCTCATACCTGTTTTCAGCAACTGTAAGGGCTTGTTTCTCTTATATATTCAAGTATGGATGGCTGAGTCATAGTGTAGATGTCCTCGAGCTTTAGTCCCTTGAACACTGCTTTTTTTTTTTTCAAGACTTTATTTTTTAGAGTAGTTTTAGGTTTACAGTAAAATTGAGAGGGAGGTACAGAGATTTCCCACCTACCCCTGCCCTCCCATGCTGTCTCCCCCATTATCAGCATCACTCACCAGAGTAGGACATTTATTACCAAGGATGAACATGTATCGATACATCTTAATCACCCAAATCCCAGGATTTACCTTGGGATTCACTCTGGGTGTTATACATTCTGTGGGTTTGAACAAGTGTCTAATGACATGGCTCTATCCTTATACAGAGTATTTTTACCGCCGGAAAAATCCTCTATGCTCTACCTAGTCATCCCTCCCCCAGACCCCACCCCCACCAACGGCAGATCTTTTCCTCATCTCCACAGTTTTGCCTCTTCCAGAATGTCATAAAGTTGGGCCTGTACAGTGCGTAGTCTTCTTGGGTTGACTACTTTCACTTAGTAATATGCATTTAGAGTTCTTCCATATCTTTTCATGGCTTGATAGCTCATAGATTTAGCACTGACTGCTGCTATGTCGTCTGGATGTCCTTGAGCACTTTTAAGACTAATTCCCCAGCCTTCATTTTAGAAAAAAAGATAGGAAACTAATAAGGCCAGCCCACAAAGAACGTTTTGAAGCCAGCACAACCTCAGATACTCGCTTATAGACTAAAGCCATCCATCACTGCTACTACGACGTGGTGTGCAAGACAATAAGCATTTTGCGAAGACAATTCCTGCACTCAGAGTGGCTCTGGTCGTAACAGGGAAATGGAGGGTGGAGGGGGGGGGGGATAGGGCTGACCTGTAGGAACAAGTGAAATGCAGCAACATCGCAGGCGGTTGCAAGTTTGCCTGCCTGCTCTGGGACGAGCTGTAGGGATAAGGAAGAAGACTGAGCCGTGAGACAGACCTGGGCTCCCCTCCTGGCATCATCTGTTTCCAGAACCTGGTTATGGTCAAGCCCCCTCAGGCTTCCAAACCCATTAGAAAAATTATAATGAGGAACGAACTGTAGGCCGTTCTGCATAATGCTGCCCTTCGCAGAAGGAAATACAGTGTCACAAAGACAATAAAATAGAGCAGCCTCTCTAAAGGAGTCCTTGGACCTTGCCAGGGCAAGAGGTGGACAAGGAACAGGATAAAACCAAATCTGGCATTTCTGTGACTTGCCCCTGCTCTGGCTACAAAATTCAGAAGGAAAGGAGACGAAAATTTCCCTTCATCACGGGCCAGTGAATAGCCTGTTGGCTTCATTCAGTCCGAGGGCCCTGTGAATAACAGATAACCCAGAAGCAGTGATTCTAGATCAACCCAAAGGAAAGACTCATCACCTTGGGCCAACACCAAACAGTCAAACACTTGATTAAAGCCCATGGAAGGAAATGTCTGAGGACAGGAAGCGCAGGAGACTCTGGGAAGCCTCCCATCTGGTTCCTCCCCGACATCCAGTGTGGGCGTCCTGCTTCAGCCAACCCCTCCCTGAAGGCCAGCCCTGACAGAGGGAACCCACTTGGGCGAGGCCCCCTCGGGAACTAAGGATGGGGAGAGAGACTTTCCCGAACCTGAAGGAAAAGGGCTTCAAAGGGGCTTTTCAAATTATCTCAGGCATCCCACGGCTCCTGTGTCTAATTTCCTGTGAGTGAATTATGGCTACAAGAATTAACCTTTCCTCGGGGAGAAAAACAAATTACAAGAGATTTCATACAGGTTTTTTGCTAAGGTGAAGAGGAGGGAAGACAAAGAAAAGAAGGAGGAAAGAGACCATGTTGGCAGGACCAGTGTTTTCTGAGACAGGGCCACGGGGTCCCCCCCTCCTCTAAGTGGACGTGGCTCCAGGCCAGAGCACACATTTGGACAAGGGCAGTGTGGTCTGAATTTCAGCTGCCTCCCCTCCTTTTGCTGCATACCTTGTAAAGTGCGCAGTCTGTACAGCTGTACACGGCAGCCCTGGATGTCGCTTTCCCTTCCTTTTTTTCTCATCTGTGAGCCCAAGCATTTAAAAAAAAAAAAAAAAAATGTACCTGGGGGCAGGGAACAAGACAGCATTTGTTTTGGTCAACTCTTGAGAGGAATGGAGAAAAAATGAAAGAAACAGCCATCCAAAGGGCATCCTTTCTGGAGCTAGCCGTGAATGATTAAACAGGCTTCTCCCGATAGGGCAGTTGGTGGGTTCTTTACTAATTCATGACTTCGAGTGGATGAGGGATGTGATTTAGCTCAGGAAACACAGGGCAAAGGGAGGGTCTGGGTCTGGAGAAGCTAATAGAGAAAACTCAGCTCACCCCGCAAATGCCACATACAGTTTGCCCTCTTCAAAGCAAGTAAATGTCAATAAACTCCAGCAGGGCCAGAAGGCCACGCCTCCATTTTTTTCCCAGTCAAACAGATTCAGACCACGTGATGACACTGCAGTTGTCTTTTTGGAAATGCTTATGCCGTTTGGACATCGTCCAGTCATTCCAGGTGGCCTGTGCTGTAAGCTGACCCACTTAGAAAAATTACTGTGAGTCCATTTTATATAGGTTGGTCTGCGCCATAAAACTTTATCTATGAAAAATGCTGGTGTAGAGGGCGGGAGACTCGTTAAACCGAGACTCAGACAATTTCCCTGGAAAATTAGAAGTAGGGCTACAAGGGAATGAGGTAGCTTTTGCACACGGAATCTAAGTTACATGTTTTGTCACATCTTCAGGGATTATTTCCCTTGAAAAGAAGTTCGTGGATGTTGCCGGTGGGAAGCCCAGAAGGAATATTCTTTGTCACAGTATTATTTCCAAGAGGGCTCACTCCCACGGTCCTTGGCAGAAACCCTCAATTCCTCCCCACGAGGAAGCTGCGCGGGACTCCCTGAACTTCTTCACAACATGGCCGTGATCTCCCCCCAGAGAGTGATCAGAAGGAGAGCACGACGAAAGTCACCACGTCTTCTGTGACCCAGCTTCGAAAGTCACACTCGACCGTCTCAGCCGTACGTGACACAGCTTTCCCTGTTGGTATGAGAGAAATCGCACGGGGCTCGGAAGGCTGGAGGCGGGACCCCTGGACGCCGTCGTGGAGGCTGGCAGCCACACCGCCCTCTCACCAAGGCCGGTGAACACCTGTCAGTGCTTCCCTCCTTTTCCAGGAAGCTGGTTCTCCTCTCCTCTTGCCTCATTCTTCTCTGCTTCCCTGGTTCTCCCTCTTCTGTTCGTGATTTCCGTGATGGTATTCTCCAAAGTGAGGCTTTCCCATGAATAGGTCCACATTGCAGGGATGACTCCCTAATCTCTATATAGAGAAAGATAAATAAATATAGATAAATATAGCTTATAAATAAACTATAGTGGGTATATATAAACTATATTTATATATATTATATATAGTGGGTATATATAAACTATATATATCATATACATAATATATAAAGTATATTTAAACTATATTTATAGATATATATAAATGTAGATAAATATAGTTTCTCTCAGAAACTCCAAGCCTGTGTTAACAACTCATTACTCAACTAGAAAAGCCAGTGGAATGCATTTTACCCAGGTGATGGTAGAGGGGGTTCATTTGGGGGAGCAGGGAGAAGGCCCACGTTCATAGCCTCTGTCATCTCCAGATGATGCTAGCTATGGCTGTAAGGGAAAGGATAGTGAACAAAGGTCATAGCTGTGCCTTATGTCATGGGTGCCTCATTTTTCTGGGAACAGTCCAGGTATATGTCCCTTGTCCCAGTATACTTATTAATATCACTCTGTGTTATTCTCATTTTGTAAGATAAATTATGTGGTCACCCTTAGCCCTTTTACAGCTCTGGATCATTTGTCATTGTTTTGTAACAGGTAAAAGTTAAAAGTCCATCTGTAGACTAGATATACACAGAAGCAAAGGATCAACAGGGCCGGTGAAACTGACCATTAGAAACAATTAGATGATGTGTTATGGAATGTCATGCTCGGAACACGTTCATGATATTTAACATTCTCTGGCATTTCAGTAACCTTTCTCGGAGCATAACACAAGTTGAAGGATTCATTTATTCTATGATCGTCATATTGTATCCAAGAGAAAATGAGAAACCCGAACCAGGTGTCCTGGGCTGAGGGCATGCAGCATTTCAGAACCTACTGACTGGATGCTAATTTCTGCCATTTGCATGGGGCCCCCATGCTATTATTCCCATCACAGCATCCGTGTCAGCTCAGTTTCAGAGCAGCCGCAGTTCAAACACTGACCCACCACCGATCACCATCGTGTAATGAAGTGCAATGGGCCGGTAATTATTCTGCATTGCCGCGATCAAGTAACATACGGCCCGGAGTTATCACAATGAGATCCTGGTGCTTGGGCAGAATGGAAACAAAAAATTGGCCATGCATGTTATTTAAAGGGTGTCATCAAAAATGAGTTTGCAGGGCTAGAAATGGAAGAGGCCCCAGGCCCGGGATGTTATCTTGAACCCAGATCTCGTAAATGCCGCACAGTGGCTGCATAGAGGCCTCCTCTCATAAACTCACTTCGAACTTAATGAAAACTTCTATTTAAAAGCCACCTGTAAATCAAGAATGCTATTTTGGTATCTGGTAGACAGGCATTCGGGAGAGGATGGACGGAGGGGACGGACACCCATTAATGAAAGCTCAAGCAACTCACATTCAAAGCATTCTGGGTCACTTGCTTGAGGAAAGAGCCTTAGTGCCCTGATAAGTGCCCCCCAACCGAGGGTGCTGGTGGGTGGACCCAGACTCCTCAGAGTGTGGCATCCACAGAGAACAGAGCCCCAGAGAAAACCTGCTTTCAAATGCGCTTGATCACCACAAAGACTAAAGCAAGCTTTGGTAGTTTGCTAAGCACCCACCCAGCTGACAGGGAGGACTGTGCCACAGCCAGCACCCCGCTATTTAAAGACAGCACACAGGAGTACCTGAGTGGCTCAGTTGGTTAAGCGGCTGCCTTCGGCTCAGGTCATGATCCCAGGGTGCTGGGGTGGAGCCTCACATCAGGCTCCCTGCTCAGGAGAAAGCCTGCTTCTCCCTCTCCCTCTGCCCGCCTCTCTGCCTACTTGTGCTCTCCCTCTCTATCTCTCTGTCAAATAAATAATATCTTTTAAAAAAATAAAATAAAGACAGCCCACAGTTCCATTCCTCTAGTGCCCTGGATTGGTTCTGGAGATTGCTACAGTTTGGGTTTGTAACCTGCTGGAAACCAGGGACCCACAATGTTGTAATTGCAAAGAAAGGGGAAGGGACCCTACCTCAAGTGTTTCTGCCACAGACGCAACCCTCGGGCAACACCCTCCTATGCCACATCACGTGCTTGTGTGGCTGTACACGTGCATGTGTGCCCACACACACACAGCTTATATCCTCATGAGAGCAGCAGAGTAAGAACTCAGGTATCACATCACACAGAGTCAGCTTTGTGATGCACAAAGCCCACTGTCTTGTGGCTAAGAATTACCTCTCCCTCCCACCTGCCACACCTCGACCCCTCTTCCCCATCATCTTCCTTCTTCCCTCCGTCCCGATGCCCCCAGAGAACTGTGCCCTGCTGAACTACGTCCCCACCTCTCTTTGCAGGAAAGAGGGAGAGGAGACAGCAGCTGTCAGCATGGGCTCTGGCCGGGGCTATTCTAAGACTTCCATAGGCTTTCCATCCCACACCGTAACACGTATTTTTAACTGTACCCACGTACTGTACTAAGTGCTAAGTTTTTGGAAAAGATTTCTCTCTTTTTTTTTTTTAGTATTTATTTTATTTCTTTAAAGATTTTATTTATTTATGAGAGAGACAGAGATCACAAGCAGGGGGGAAGGGTTGAGAGAGAAGCAGTCTCCCCGCTGAGCAGGGACACCCCCCCACCCATGCGAGGCTTGATCTCAGGACCCCGGGATCATGACCTAAGCCAAAAGCAAACGCTTAACCATCTGGGCCACCCAGGTGCTCCTGAAAAGATTTTTCTAATGTTACTGGTGAAATGATTTGGCCAAAAGCAACTCACTTGATTTTTAATGGGTTATCATCTTGCCACAATCACTGTAGGCGATCAGGAATTCTTGCAAAAAGAGAAACTTTTATTCTTCTGAATCCTAAGCTTAATAAAATGAATATCATGGCACATTCTGTGGACGTTTCATTCTACATTTATCAAGCTGGAGTTTGGATTTGAACTGCACGCATTGTTTTGTTTCGGTTTTGTTTAGGTTTCAGATTTTCCACAAGTCACTGGAGAGCTTGGAGGCTCCCCATGCTTTGCCCATCATGTCTAATGAAAATGCCTCCCTCCGGTTGAGCAAGTTATTTGACCTCTTGAAGCCTCAGTTTCCACATCAGCAAATTAAGGATAATAGCAGGGACCACCTCCCTGAAAGCATGAAAGTATTTAGCACAAGGTCAAGTCAAATGATGCTAGCTATTATTCTTAGTCATTCTTTCTTTTTCTTTTTTTAAGATTTTGTTTATTTGAGAAAGAGCGAGAGGGAGAGTGTATGAGTAGGGGGAGGAACAGAGGGAGAGGGAGGCTCCCCACTTAGCAGGGAGCCCCAACATGGGGCTTGATCCCAGGACCCTGAGATCATGACCTGAGCCCAATCAGATGCTTAAATAACTGAGCCATTCAGGTGCCCCCATCATTATTTCCAAACTTTTTTTTTTTGCATAATAAGATTTATAATAACAAAAAGGATATTTAAAGAAAAATGTATCCTCTTTAATCAAATGTTTCCCATACTTCATTCCATGCATATATAATTTTGCAATGTTGTAATCTTTTCATATTTGAATTTGTGTATTCTGAGGCTTTTCTTATAGATTTGGGCCAAAATACTTTTCTACCTTTAGTTTTCATATAATCATTCTTAAAAGCTATGTAACATTCAATGATGTTAATTTACCATAATTTGTTTAACTGTTCCCATATTGCTAATCATTTGGATTATTTTCATAGACATAATTTATGACTATGTCATTTATATTTTTTAATCCATTCATATTCCTAGCCCTCTTCCCTTTAGGAATGAAGCATTCCGTGAAGTTACTTTGTACTCTGTAAAGTAACATTTCCTTTCATTTGTCTGAAATGTAACTGGATCCTGTTTCAAAGAGTCCCTTCTCTCTAGCTCCCCTCTTCTCTCTGGACCTCAGATAAAGGCTGTGAGCAAAGGAAGGAGAATAAAGAAAAACCTATTTGCCTCTGCCAAGCTCAGGGAATACAATTTCCTGTGCCTTTCACATGTGCAGGGCACGACCACACACCCACGTTGCTGGGCATGCCCCCATTTGACTCTGTGTACAAGACAGCCAGTCACTGCCCGACCCAGCCATGCTCACTGGGTGACCTCAACCCTAGACGAGGCTGATCAGTCCAGAGGTGGCACACCTGACCTGCTGGGATGTGTGAGGTAGCCAGGTGAAAAGGAATGAGATGGGTTGACTCTTTCTTTCTGGAACTCACACACAGAAATACGAAGAAAATGAGCCAAATGCACTAAGATCTTAGGCTGGAAATGTTGCTGGCGAGGACCAACTCTAGGATGGCCCCATGACCCATCACCTGGTGTCCATGACTGTGTAGCCTCCCCCAAGCCCAAGATGGGCAGGATCTGTGACTTGTCTCTCATCAACCAAATACAACAAAGGTGACAGAATGTGTGATTTTGTGTATGTGGCCACATGATTCCATGTAGAAGACTGTACTACCCATCTTGGAGAAGGTTTTTCTTGCTGGCTTTGAAGAAGTCAGCAGGCCATTGGGAAGGCCCACATGGCATGAAGCTGAGATCAACCTCCGGTCAACAGGCAGAAAGAAACCAAGATTCTCAGTACAGAAATTTGCAAGGAACTAACTTCTTCCAAAAAGCATGCAGCTTTGGGAGCCGACTCTTCCCCTTTCAAAGCTGAGATGAGTCCACCACTGTGGCCAGTGCTTCAACTGCAAGTTTGGGAGGCCCTAAGGTTGAGAACATGCCTGCCCTTGACCTATGGACCCCTAACCCATGGAAATCATGACATGATTAGGATGTGTTATTTTAAGCCACTGTGTTTTAGGTGGTATTGCTATATAACAACAGAAAATGAACACTGCTGGTACAGAGGGAAGGTGATTTACAGAAGTCAGAATGAGGGAAGTGTAAACACTAGGAGTAAGCAGAAACTCTGAGTGGAAAACTGAAATCCCAGAGTAGAAGACAGACACCAGCTGGCAGAGAGAAAAGAGAAATGTGTGAGAAACCGAGTCCCATTAGTGGCGGAGGCCTTGAGCCAGCAACCAAAGACTTCCTCTGAGGCTCCCCCAAACTTCAGTCATGCTGTCCAATGTGGCAACCACTAGCCACTTGTGACAATTAAATTTAAATTTAATTAAAATTGAACACAGGTAAAAACTCAAGTTCTCAGATATGCTAGCTACATTCTAAATGCTCACTAACCATATGTAGCTAATGGCAACCAAATTAATGTAGGAAAGATTTCCATCATTCCAGAAAGTTCTACTGGCCAGTGTTCCTCTAGGGACTTCTAAGGCTATGGGGGTCAGCTCCAGTTTCTGAGAGGCTTTGCTCTGCCACCATCTCTGCCTTCCCATATCCAACACTTCCTGCTCTCCTGGGTTACTGAGTGTATGAACCTGAGGTCGTGTCTGATGTGTTGATACTATTCTTCCACTCGGGTGACCTGCCCTATACACAACACTTCTTCAGTGACAGCAGTGGCCATGCCATCACGTCCAACACACCAACACTCATGAGCCTTCCTTGACCAGGCTACATTCACATCCCCCCACCTGCCCCTGCTCCCTTGGGCTAAGTCAAGCGGCATTCTAGAAGTCAACTGATTTTTTCCTTTCTAAGCTCTTGGGAAGAAACCGTTGCACTTCGTGACAGGCACATTTGTTCCCTCCTGTGGGTCCCATAGCTCTGACTGAGTTACCAGGTTGTCTTTCCCTGCCGACCTTCGCCCTAGCAAGCATGGTTAGCTCGTTAACCATTCTGCTATTACTGTACCTTTAAATCAGTCACCATAAAACTTATTCCCTTGCCATGGTAGGTGTCTGGTGCAAAACTTTATCTCTCCCTCAGCTCAGGTAACAGGATATTAAAATATTTGTATCAAGCATGCTGAAAAGTTCAGCTGTCAAAAATAGTAATTTTGTGTCAAGTTCAAAATGAAATAGACAGTCCCAGAAGGACAATTTTGAAGAATCTGCTTTTGTCAAAGCTGGGGGTGGGGGTCGGGGGGGAGGGGAGCAAACAGCCACCAATGAGAGCAGCCCAGTGAAAGGGGTGCGGGGCAGTGAACAGGGAACAAGGTCTGTGTTTGATAGGACTGGATTTTCACATCCAGCTCATATGTAATTCACACCTAGTAACTCATGGAAAAGCAAAATAGCGGGTGATGGATGGAGCGGTCCATAAGCCAGGGGGATTTACCATCTAATTGTCCACCACTAAAGGTTCCATTTCCAACTTAGCTCCAGTCAGAAAGAGAAAAAAGAAGTAAGCCATGAGAACTAAGGGGTGATGAAGAGGAGGGAGAAGTCGAGGGGAGGCCTGAGTAAGAAGCAACGGGAAATGAAACGTACAGCCAGCCCGGCCGTGCAAGTTACCGACGCTGGCCGTTGGGCGAGTTACTTCCTTGTTCTTGCCTTCCTCTCCTTATCAGTAAAACTCACATATAATAATTCCCACCTCATAGGACTTTTGGAAATTAAATGAGATAATTGAAGATAGCACTTAATGTACAGCAAGTCAATAACTATTGTCCGTTGTAATGGCTGAGGTAGTTGTTGGGGTCAAGATCATTGCTGTTATTCTTCCTATTAATGCAAAATCCCACGTAAGTGCTACCTCCTCTAGGAAATCATTGCCCCCCTCCCGGGACCCCCCTTAAAATGTCCTCTTCTGACAACAGCATTTTTGTGTGAGGAAAAGATGTTTTTGCCTGTGTTGACCTTTGGAACACATATGACAGTTTGAAATTATATATGAGGGATACGGATATAATTTTTTTTTTAATTTTTATTTATTTTTTAAATTTCTTTTCAGTTTCCATCGTGCTGTACCGGTTCCTCTTCCGTCTTGTCTCTATTTAGTAAACTAGAATAGTCCTCTCTGTCTAATTCACCTCTTAAATCAGGCCGATTACGTTAAATTTAGAACAGGGAAGTGTAACCTCAGATGACTGAGAAATCCAGGGGGCATCGCTGGATCCAGGGTTCAGATGGACCCCCAGGGCTCTTGCATCCCACATCGCTCAGCACTACTTGCTTTCTCTTTGCTCTAGCCTCAGATACTCCCACCCACCAAAGCAAAAGGTCCGGGGCAGTTCCAGAGGAAGATGTCAATGTTTTTGCTGAAAATTCTAAGGAAAAGCCCTACAGCAGACTCAGATTGGGCCATTTGAAGTCACATGCTCAAGCCCAAACCAATCGTAAGCGGGTATGGGTGTGCAGATTATTCTCATTGGCTGGTCAGGGACAGAACCCACTCTTTGTGGCAGGTGCATGGAGTCACACTTGACCCAATCAAGGAGAGGGAACAGGAATGTTATAAACTGGGTTAGGGGCCATTTCCCAAAGAAGGCTGAGCCGACAGACAATAAATAAATACCACTCAGCTGCATGCACCATGCCTACCAGGGGACAATCACAACATAGATGCTCAATAAATATTTGCTCACCATTTGTAGAATGAATAATTTACGTGTCCATTTCTTGCTTCCCTGATGTGTCAAGAGACAAGGACATGAAAATGGAGGCAAGGCCCATCTCGGGGTTCCAAGCTTGCCCTAGTACATATTCATAGGGTGATTTTGAACAAGTTATTTTCTCCGTTCTGAATATGTTCTTCCCTGTAAAATGACATAGAAATTGTTTTGTATCTTTCAGTCTTGTTGTGAGGACTCAATCAGATAAGATGTGTAAAAGGCATCTCAAGTTACAACAGTACACAAATGCGTGTTGGTAATGATGAGATTGGAAGCCAGCTCTGTGTAGGAAACACCTTCCAGACTTGGCACATGTCTGGGCACACAGGATACAGGGGCAAGAGGACCCTCCATGCCTCGCCTTTCCTCCAATATCTTCATAGTATTTATATAAACACTTTGGCTAAAGAAAGAGAATAAGGCTTGAGTGTGTGCATGGTGTGTGTGTGTGTGTGTGTGTGTGTGTGTGTGTTTTAAACCAAGGTTTAATTAAACCTCAGGAGTTTTCAGTCTGTTTTCCTAATAAAGTTTACTCAGAAACATCGCATCGGCAGTGACTGTCAAGAGACCCCAGGGCTCTTTGTGTAAATTGAAAAGACTCCTGCGTTTGCTCCTGTTTTTATTATGGGAATCACACTAAATGTGATAATTTTTGTGAAGCGTGTTTGCTGTCAACTTCTAATTGTGCTTGTTCATAAGCAGCTGAATGAGAACGAATCGTCTCAATCCATCTGTGATTAGTCACCAAACATAGAAATCTTCCCATCAGACCCGAAATAGAAAACCCTCGCCTCTAACGATTTCATGTCAAGCCAATGCTGGGTTCACAGACTCTCAGAGGGAAAGTGGTGTCTGAACGTTCTCTCCCCCAATTGCCTCTCACAACTCCAAGCTGTCTGGGATCTGAGGCTGGATTTGGGGTTGTGTTCTCTACACCCTAAATCCGGAAAGCTCACCCCATGCCAGGTACTCAGATGTCTACTGAGGCCAGACTCGCTGATAAGGCTGAACAGCTACTATTTTGAACTCAGAGTTAAGCCTATAGCTAGTACCACACATGCACTTGATAATATCTTGTTTTATATAAATTTTCTCATAGTAAAAGTAAAATGACCCTTCCCAGCAAAATTCTAAGCTCGTTGAGGAGCTCCTCTAAGTTTAGACTTGGGGGTTGGTGGGGGGCATAAAAACCCTTAGAGACCATTGAGGCCTCTCTTGACAGTAAAACTGTAACAGATGAATAAACTGAGGTATGAATAAATTAAGTCTCCCCACCCTAGTCAAAAGCACAGTGTTTAGCACACAGTAGATGCTTGATAAATCCTTGTGAGTGTGAACTGAGCTGAATTTTAGCCTGTCAATGACTTGTTAGCATGAGTGATGGTTTGCAATGAAAGGAATACAGGGCTCGAACATGGCACGGTGCCCCGGCACCCCAGGAATGTGCTAGAATGGATGGCAGCAGCAGGGCCCGGCCCAAAGCACACAAGGCCAGCACCTGGAGGCTTACCCTTTCACCCGCACCTGGCCCTTAGCATTCCAGCTGGCCTGGGCTTAACCAGAAGCTGAGCAGATGCTGGAAAGTAAGGAGAGTCTTCTGAAACTGGACCCCCTCCTTGAGATCTAGAAAATTCCCCAGGAAATCTAGATAGGGATCTTCTACAAGAATCTTGGCCCAATACTTCATATTCACCCATGCCTTTGCTTTGCTCTTCCCCCTGCTGGAAATGCTCTGAGTCCCTGTTTCCCACCTCATCACAAGCCCGCCTCCCAACCCAGAGCACAGGGTCTTCTCCCAGAAGGGCAGTCACAGCTCCTGTTCCCGAGAGCTTGTTGGGTGCCAGACCTCAGGAACATCCTTGTGCACTTAGGTAGCTCATATAATTATCCATAAAAACCCAGAAGCACATTTTACTTTACTCCTTTTACAGATGAGAAAACTGAGACAAAATAAGCAAATTTCCCTAGGTCACACAGCTAGTAAGTTGTCAAAGAAGCGCCAACACCACTTGGTCTGATCCAAAGCCTATGCTCGTGACCCAGCTCAAGGCCTCGTGTGGCTGGGTGGGACACCTTAAAATACTCATTTCATGGGGTATTGTTTATCTGAGTTTGGAAATTGAGGTTCATTTGGAACTTCATAGGACATTTTCTCTGAGCCAGGAAGCCCATTTGGTCCTCCGGGGAGTGGCTGCCATGTCCATAGTACGTTATGGGAGCAAAGGCCCAAAGCTAAATGAAAAGGCTACAGAAATGAGTCTGTTGTCCGGGAGCACGCAGTGATGTGCTAAAAGTATGCGTCATTGAAGTTTTACCACCTCTGTGCTCTGCAAATTTCCCCCGCCGTGTCAAGTTGTTATTTTTGGAGTGTGGAGGGCCACTGTGCTACAGGAGTCCCATTTTGGCAGCCGAAGCTGGGCTCTCTGTAGGATTCGGGCATGTCCGGGCATTTGGGAAGGTCTGTGAGGCAGGCCTGCCAAGGGTCTGTGTGCATGAGGGACCGGGAGCCTGTTGGGAAAGGTCTCGCCCTAAGGGAGACAGAGTTCAGGGACAGAAGCTTGGGTTGGAGGAGGGAGGAAAACTAAGGGTAGTCCTGTGTGACATGGGTCCTTCCCACTTTCCTCCCCATGCTCAGCCACCAGGTACTCATGCTGAGCTCAAGGCAGAGGAAGCTTCAGTAAAGGAGCAAATGAAACAAGAAGAGCTCATTCGCTAAAATGTCCATGAGTGGGTGAGGGCCCAAGATGGCGCCCTGCTGTTCCGCCTTCCCCCCCGGGTGGCACTGCTACTTTACTGTCAGGGAACATGACAGCCAGCTTGGCGAGCACACCATGAGTCTCTGATCCAGTCACAAGCAAAATGTGCCTGTGTCTGAAAATGTGCCCCGATTGAATACCAAATTACCACCCTTTTTTCATACATCTTTTTGTCAAGTTTGTTTTTCACGTTAAATATATTATATTTTTCTCAAACCAGATTTTTGCAAAATTCTTGTTGGTTTTACATGGGGAGCTTGCCCACCAACCATCAGTCCCTTTTGGAGAGTGGTCAGCCCAGTGTGATGGGTACCTGTCATTCAATAAGGAACTTAGACCTGCCTGGGAGTGGGAGGGCCACCTGGCCTGGGGCTCCATAGGGCCCCTGTTCTTCAAGGGGGACAGCATCTTCTCTTTGCCAAGGGGCCTGAGACAAAAGGGGCCTGTTCTCCTGTGAAAGTCTCCAACAGCCTTGCTCAGAACAAACATGATTCCTGTTCTTTCTGGTTTCTAAACAAATTACTGGTATATTGCGTCATCAACTGCAGTTGGCTTTAATGCCATTTTAAGATATTAAAATTTTTATAATGTCATTTACTTTTTTCACCCTTTCTGGGCCCATCTGTTTACATAGTTACAAGAAATTGCCAGTAGTATGTGCCTTAGGAAAAGACAGGTGCGTTCATATGCTTTCACACCCCTGAGCCTTTGCGTATGACTTCTCCTGTGCCTGACAGGCTAATAAGAGCTGACATTAGCTGAACACACACTCTGTGCCAGGCACTGTCCCAAAGGAGTCAACAACACCGTTAGGATATAGGTACCGTGATCAGCCCAATCTTAGACCTCAGGGAAGCTGAGTCACAGAGCAATAAATGACCTGTCCAAGTTAACACAACTAGTGAGCAGTTAAAACTGAAATTCAATACCTGTCTTCCTGACACCAAAACTGAACTCTTGCCCATTCCAACAAACTGTTTCCTCACTGAATATCCTTTGTGCCCATGCCCTTAGTCAGCTGTTGAACATCTAATCAGCCTTCAGAACCCTGCTCTAGAATTACCTTCCTTATGGAACCCCTCCTGACTCCCGCAAATGGAGGTACCCTTCCTTTTGGACCACTTGGGCACCGTACACCCACATTGTTTTTGTCACTGGATTTCTTTGCTATTGTGTCTGGCTTTCACATGGGACTATAAATTTCTCGAGGTCAGAGAGCCTATCTTATGACTTTTTGTAGCCCTCCTTTGCCTGGGACATAAGAGATGCTCAGTACTTCTTGATCAACCCCCATCAGACAAATGGTTCATAAGTATACATTGTACTGTTATTTTCAGGAACATGGGACTCTTACATGTCCTCAACCCTCTGAGACTTTCTGCAACACACAGCATGCAACAGAGCAGCATTTTAAAAGGCTCTATAATTCATCTCTGAAAGCAAGTTTTGCTTGGCCTTCTTCAAGCTACCATTTAGAAAAGGAGGCAACATTCTAAGCTTGGTGACCATGTTCATTTTCTGTCACTAGTGCCTCTTTTTTTTTTTTAAGATTTTATTTATTTATTTGACAGAGAGAGATCACAAGCAGGCAGAGAGGCAGGCAGAGAGAGAGGAGGAAGCAGGCTCCCTGTTGAGCAGAGAGCCCAACGCGGGGCTCGATCCCAGGACCCCAAGATCATGACCCGATGGCAGCGGCCTAACCCACTGAGCCACCCAGGCGCCCCACTAGCACCTCTCTTTTAAAAGATTTTACTTAATTATTTGATAGAGAAAGAGGGCACGAGCAGGGGGAGGAGCAGAGGGAGAAGCAGGCTCCTGAGCCTAACGTGGGACTCGATCCCAGGACCCTGGGATCATGAACTGAGCCAAAGGCAGATGCTTGACCAACTGAGTCACCCAGGCGCCCCGTGTCACTAACTTCTCTCTTGCCATCACCAGTTGTGCCCTTTTCCTTCTTGGTGCTCTCTGCAAGCATCTTCAATTAAAAAAAAAAAAAAAAAACTGAGCATGCCACAAAGACAACAGACTCTAATTGCTGTTTTTCATTCAAGCTTAATGATTCTCTCCTTACCCCATAATTGCTGTTCAGAGTTCAGCACATTCATTCACTAGTAATGAATGATGCATCTCTCCCTCGCATATCTAATTTAAATGGTCTTTTCCAAACGGTAGCTCCGACATGGTGACAAGATAGGACATAAGCTCAGATTTCTGTTGTTGTTAAGTACAAATATTTTGATAAGTGCAGCTAATATGAGATATTTCCTCTTAGCTGGGTATGATACACATTGAAATATGACATTGGTACCATCTGTTCTTCATCATAAATATAAATGAAGTGATAATGAGCAAAACGTGATAAGGACTATCAGGATGATTGCACTTCGATGGTTTAATTTGGATCTTCATTAATCTAAAAATAAAACAATCTACAAATGACAAATGAACACATTTTTACTGATGCCGCACAAGTACCTTTCAGGCTACGGACTCTGTTGTTGCCACTTAAAATGAGAAGTGAATAATGCAAAAGTAGTTTTTTTTTTTTTTTTTTTAAGCATCCATTGAGTTTTCTGTTCAAATCATTAACGCACTGTTTCCAGGGGTCTGTAAGGCCTGTTGATAGTGAAATGGAAGCAAAAACGACGTTGGTCCAGGCCCTTCTTCCCTGTGTGACCTTGGCCAAGTCACTTCACCTCTCTGGCCCTCCATCTCCTTCCCTCCCAAGGTTGCAATGAGAACTTTGAGCCAGCCCAAGTTGGGTGCACAACATAACGCCTGGCCCTACATAATACTCATAAACAGAGCATCAGCTGACACTTAGCAGGCCCTCCTGGGTGCGCAGATGGATCTTGCAGGAAATACCATTTCACTAGCTCACACCAGTTTTCTGCATTGACCAAGGCATAGAGGCAGAGAGAGGTAAGGAACACACCAGAGATCACACGACTTCAAGTGTCCGCAGTGGGATCCACACCACGCAATCCCATTCCTGAAATTCTTAATTATTTTTTTTAATTTCCAATCATTAAGGGGAAAATCCATTATATTCCAGCCAAAATGCACATAGCCAAAACGAACCACAGGGCCATTAGGGTTGCCTAGGAGCCTGCTTATGATGGACAACTTTCTCCTATTACACGAATTTCACCCACGGCCCTGGACTTGGTAAGTAAATTACCTTTTCCGAGCACATCAGCTCACATCACCAGGGATCCTTTATTTCCCTCCAGCTGGCTCTGCCTGCCAATCTGCTCTTTGAGAAAACAGGTGGAAACTTCCATGAAACCGCTCATGGTTTTGCTGGATCATGGGCCTCAAAGCCCAAACAGCTGGGACAGCAGTTGTCCCGGGTTCTCACTCATTCCTGACAACACTCCAGCATCCCCCCCCCATGCCCCCTGTGTCCCCACTTCTGCTACTACCTGTAATATCTGAGCCTTATACCAGTTTACTTACTTACTTCTCTTCCTGGCTATCAGTTTCCCCTTGCTGAGGGCCTACTGTGTGCCAGGTGCCAGTCCAGGCGACTGACATGCTTTATGTCTATAACTTTCATAGCAACCCTGAAATCATCCCCTGCATTTTGAGAAGAAAAAGCTGTAGGGATGCCTGGGTGGCTCAGTCGGTGAGGCATCTGACTCTTGGGCTCAGCTCAGGTCTTGATCTCAGAGTCATGAGTTCAAGACCCAGTTGGGCTCCCCGCTGGGCATGGAGCTTACTTAAAAAGAATAAAAAGCTGTAGACTCGGAGGGTGGAAACAACTTCCTTATCTTGCACCTCATGCCCTTCTTCCCTTCTGCTCTGACCAATACTTAAGGACCTCTCACCCTGGAAGGTGTTCCCGGACACCACTTTCTTCTCCCCAGTCCACAGTCTGCTCAGATGCCCTGTTTCTGGGCTCACACACCCCAGGGGCTGGTCATTCCTCCCATTCCTCGTATCCCCCTGTTGTTTGAACCATTGCGATCCTTGCCTGGGTTTTCCAACGACGTTAAGCTGCGGTGCTCATCCTGTGCCTAACAGGCCATCCATGGATGAATAAATTAATGCCCGAGGTCACACTGAGGTCATACAGCTAGTGGTAAAGCATGCACTTGCAAGCAGATCACCTGGTCCTATCTGGCTCTCCACTCTGTACTAGCTGGGCATCCCTGCCCAAGTAGCTTACCCTCTCTGGGCCTCCCTTCGTGATCATGGAGATCACAGCAACTGCCTCACTGGTGGCTATGAACATGTAATCAGTTATAGATTGTTATATCAGTTACAGATATTGTATCAGTTATAGATACAGATAGTTATAGAGGGACTTCTTAAAACAGCGTCTGGCATGGAGCAGAGATCAACGAAGAGTCGTGATTATTACCGCGTCGCTACCCTTATCCTCCTCATCAGAGCTGCACCAGACAGAGAACTCCAAACCCCAAGCTTCCCTGGCCTAGAAGTCCACTTACATGGCTTGCTTAGGGAAGAAGCATCAAAATTATAAATCTAAAGAAAAATCAAATGACTTCATTAAAGCATAGAGCAAATACAATTTTAACAAAATTGAACTTATAAAAAAATTGAACTTGATTTCGACGGTACCAGGGAAAAGAAAGAGCCCATCACTGCTTCTCAGCTGGTGTGCCCAGAAGCGATTTTTTGGGAAGCCAAGGAGTGACAAGGCACAGGGCTATAGAAAGGGCACAACCCGGGGTGGGGCCTGTCCCTCCAATCTTGTTCTTTCCGCTAAGAGTCCGTCTCCTTGCCTGAGCCTGGGGAGTCCAGTGGCCGGGGAGGAGAGGACCCATGCCGAACCACATGGACCACGTTGTTTGCTCTGTGCCAGGGCCCAAAGGGGACTTCCACCATTGCTCGCCATCTGATAGGAGTGGCACCCATCAGAGCCCACAGGCCAAACCTACCAGCACTGTTTGAAAACCACCCCAAAGACCTATGTTCCAGCAATCTTCAATAATGACATTCTCATATCTGAGAAAACAGGGCTCCTCGCTAGCAAGCAGATGTCCTATACCCAGGCCTTCCTTGCTGATCCTTCATCTGGGTCTTCGCTCCTGCCTTGCCTCTGCCCTCAGGGCCTTTCCTACTTTTTCCCATCTTTATAGGCCTCCTGCATTCTCCGAGGCTCAGTGCAAGTCACGCCTGAAGTGCCCGCCCCGCCCCTACTCCCCATCCCATCAGCCCACCTGTGGCTTCCCTGAAGCCCCCAGCAGGGACTGTCGCTGCACCACCCCCCCCCCCCCCAGCCAGCACGGGGATGTAACGTCTCACACCTGTCACCTGCAACCCTGGATGCCACTTCAGCAGCCCGGGTTCTTCTTCTAACCCCGAGCCGTGCAAGCTGTGGGCCCTCCAGAAATGCGTACAGGGTAGAAGACCTGATTCGGTGGCTGTGAAATAAGCCAGTGGTGCTCAAAGAAGATTTGGGGCTAAAATAAAGCACATGTGATCCTGCGTGTTTGTAAAATCAGTTTTCTAGTGGAAAAGGCTTATGGCATGCTTTTATCACTTAAACTGTGTGTTGTCTTTCTTCCCACAGTATTTTACCTCTGCTCACCATGTGTGGAAGAGCAGCCGGGTCGTCTGTGGGAGAGGTGGGAGCCAAAGTCCAAAATGATGAAGTCGAGCACAAGAAGATATTTTGAGCTCTAACGACTAAAATACATGAACTGTTTTGGGGGGAAAGGCATGCATAATTCATCAGTGTTCCACATGGCTTTTTCTTCTACCCAGAGCCCTGCTCACTCAGATGAAAAATACAGATAATACACGGGTACATGCCACAACTGACTAGATTCAAAGATGCTCTCCTGTTTCCTAATAGAAAAAGATGCAGTAAATAAAGAGCGTGTGTAATAGATTATCAAGTTTTAATCATTTTTAAGGTTCTTCTTTTGGGGGGAGGAGGCAGGATCCTGCAGAAGGCTTTGTATTCATTAAAAAACAATCAGAAGGGGTGCCTGGGTGGCTCCAGGTTAAAGCCTCTGCCTTCGGCTCAGGGCATGATCTCAGGATCCTGGGATCAAGCCCCGCATCAGGCTCTCTGCTCAGCGGGGAGCCTGCTTCCTCCTCTCTCTCTGCCTGCCTCTCTGCCTACTTGTGATCTCGGTCTGTCAAATAAATAAATAAAAATCTTTTTAAAAAAATGGTGTGAACAAATTCAAGAAAGAGAACACTGGTTGAATGGTCTCTTTAAAGTTTAGTGATTCAGCCATACCTTGATTCCCAAGTGCTCTTAACTCATTGCTATTGTTACGATAACACTTCTGTATAAATGCTCAAAACACATCTCAGAAAGATTGGCTTAACGAGGCGGAGGAGTATAGTAATCACAACTAAGTCTGTCTATCTAGTAGAAGCTGTTTACATTTTGGTAATAAACTGAACCTAGTAATCTTGAAAGAATGGCCGTAATTTTGCTTCCTTGTCTCTCTAGTTCCAAGCGGACTGGTTTTTTACCTCGCTCACTGATAGTTTTAGATATCTTGATGTATAGCCTTTAGAAGTCATTAAAAAAAAAAAACAAATGAAGCCCCTGTTACTCCAACTTCATGCTGTGATCATTCCTCATACCTTATGTAAAGCAAACATCAAGAGTCAGAGAAAACTACTGATGACAAACACGACAGGTCTCCCGTTCTCGCAAGCCAGAAATTTGGATTAAGAGCCACTCTTCTGATGCAATGCTGATTATTTATTTGAAGACGGTAACATTCCCGTTTTCTGCAATTAACTATTTTCTTGAAGAGCAACAGGCATAGAAGAATCACACATCTACGGTGATTTTTTTCAAAGAAAACAATTAGTACCCATATCACAAAAGCTAATTCAGATTAATTAAAGAACACCCACATCAGTTAAATATAATACTTCCTCTTTCACTTAACTCACTGTACACAAAGTGTTACTAAGAAGTGTTGGGCTTCAAGATAATAAAAAATGACAGTTGAAGGTTCTGGAGCTTGGAAGAAAACTTTAGGGTCTGTAACCATTTTAATTGTATATAATTACAGAGAAGGAAGTGGAACAATTTAATTTCAGGGCCTTTATGCTATTAGAAGGGCTAATAGAACAGTATCAAAACTGGTTATTTAAGTAAAATTGTAAGAAGCTGTTTTTCATTCCACGATAGAAATGGAAATTAAGTGGCATGTTGAATAACTTCTGTGCCATCGTATCCTTGATGTGATATAACAGTAATTCAAGATCTGGTGGAAATTGCTAGTGGAGGTTTAGAATAACTAAGTGAAATACACTGTTGAAATATGTTTTACTTTTTGATTTGGAAAATACATAAAAGTATGATGAAGAAAATACAAATCCACCGTAATAAGTATAGAATGTCTCTAGAAGGAACCAGAAGAAACTGGGAAGGGTTGTGGCAGTCTGGGGTATAAGGCTGGGAAGAGTCCTAGCTTCGACTAAATACCTTTTATTAAGTTAGAGTGTCATTTTTTAAATTAAATTAATTATGTCTTTAGGAAATGACTCATAATTTTACTAAAGAATGAAGGGTTAACACTGGAGCATACTCCAATATTTTTCTATAGGCTTACCTACATTTCTTCTTTTACAATATCTCAATCAGTGGGTATTTTATAACCTGTTATATTCTGAGATTTTTCCCATGTTATAAAATATTCTTCTGAAGCTTGATTATTGATAAATTAACCATGTGCATTTGTGGGTGTATCCTTTGTTTAACTAAATCTTCTGTTGTTGAGCATTTGACTTATCTTTCATTTTCCACTGATATAAATAGCTTTGCCATGAACATTCTTAATGCTGTACCTTCCTGATTATTTCCATAAGATATGTATCCTATGGAAACAACGAGAGTAGAGTTATGGAATCAAAATAAATTACATTTTAGAACTTTTGACACACCTTGGCAAAATCTCCAGGAAGAAATTCTCAGGTTACGCTTTGGACCCAGGGTGCGGGAATGCCCTTTTCAGGGCACACTGCCCAACACTGGAGAGACACATTTGGGTCTCGGTCTTCTAAAATTTTCTAATCAAAATTGGGACTTCCAAGTAGCCATGAGTTTCATACATTTATTTTTTGTTCTGTAAATTTGAATGTTGTAGGAAAGCTGTCATAGTTTAATTCTATAGAATACATTCCTCCCTTTGGTACCTGGAATGAAGTGGGATGGGTCCTAAATTTCCCTCTCAAAAGTCAAAGATTTTACCTAGGCTAAAAAAGAACTGGTTCTCTGCCTTGAATCACTAAGTGTTCCAAACAATAGGTCCTGGAAATCCATCAACCATGTCTCTGTCTTTGGCACCAAGAGAGAATTTAAGACTGAGGCACATGTGCTCTGGCTAGGAATTCAACTTCTAAAGTTGCTGCCAGTTCACAGGGGGTATCGCTTCCCTTAATGGATTTGTCACTTCCTCAGACTGTCCCTTTAGAAAGGTGCAAAGACCAGCAGAATACCTTGGATAGAGGCTCCTTATAAAAGACTTACCAGAAATGACACTCATCTGCTTTTTAGCATAGAACTAAAATGTATCCTTTATAAGACAGAAGGAATGCTTATTCAATATAGATGAATTTTGAAATTACAGAAAAGCATAAAGAAAATAAATATTGCCTTTAATTCCACTATTCAGAGATAAACTGTTGATATTTCAGTATATTTTAGTAATCTAATATAGAATCTTCTGCACATACACATTTTCTTATTTTGCAAACATGGGGTAATATTAGACTTGTGTTGTAAACTGCTTTTTCACTTAAAATATCATGAACTGTTTTCTGGGTCATTAAATATGTTACAGAAATGGTTTTGATATCTTTATAGTATTCTGTCACCAAGATATACTTTTTTACAGAACATCAACTCCCACTACTTATTTCCAAATTTATCTGTTAAACTAGAAGCTTGCTTACACATCTGTATAAGCTTTAGCAAATGCCCCAGGCAAGTAGAATGACTGCTGAATTAAATCTAGTAGCCTTTGAAAAGGCTGGAGAAGGGTGAGGCATCTTTTTAATGTTCTATTAGTTACGGAAGAGAAAACTCCACAAGATGGGCAAAAATTAAATCTAGAATAATCTTTCACTTAAATTACTTCACAATTACTTTGAAATTCTTGCTGAAGTTTAAAGAAATTAACTCCCGAAATGATAGGCTATGCCTTATGGATTTGCTGAACGTGAGAAAGCCAATATGGAAGTTTAAAGAAATTAACTCCCGAAATGATAGGCTATGCCTTATGGATTTGTTGAATGTGAGAAAGCCAATATGGAATGCAATCAACAAGCCCACAGTCTCAGAAAAAGCCTCGTGTGAGAATATTAGTAAATTAATGCACATATATAAGTCTTAAGTAAAAATAAAATATTTTGAGTATAATCCTCATGTCATCTTTAACCATTCCCTACTTTAGCCAACTTTTTCAATGAACTGACAGATAGCCATTGTTCATTGCTTTGGATAAGAGAACTTCCAATCAATGAATAATCTTGTAGAAAAAAAATCTCTATAAACAGGATGGATGACTCCTCTAATTTTTTGCTGAAACAATGAAAAGCCATGTTGGTTCAAATGTACCACAACAGCAAGTCGAACAAGTGAACAGTGTAAGTGATTTATGGGACATATGGGCATCTACATATCCTTCTACACATGGTATATCTATACATGGACATTTTTCTTCTTATAAAACCCTTTTCCTGGGGAAACCCTGTTTTAGAAGACATATTCTGTTATCTGTCATTACCAAGGAAAGCTGCTTCTCATTTTTGGAGACACAGCTAATGTGTTAATGCTTAAAAAGTCTTCCCTTTGTGTGCATAGTGACAGGATTGAAGGACATTTGGATGTAAACAGTACTAGGGAAATGTCACATCAGGAATGATGGTATTCTTTCTTATTAGAAATAACCAAAACAACACCACCAACAACCAACCATGAAAATAAAAGGTTAGAGTACTTCCCATCTGCCTGTATCTCTAAAACATATGGCAGTCTCAGGTCATCAAAGAGGCCATGTTTTGTCAATAGAAACTCATATAGAACCTGCTGCTTATAGAAGGAATCAACATTAATTTGGAAAGTTGCCAAGTGATTGTGTGACGTGAGAAGCCTTTTCACAATTATAGCTTTCCAGACAATCATCACAGAGTGGGCTTCTTTTAAAGTTGTCTGAGAATATTGGTTATGGTTCCATCTTGAGCCTTTAGAAGCAAATCACTGATGGTTAATATGGTTGGGATAAGTTTTTCCTATTTATTGTCAAGTTTGATTTTTCTCTTTAGGTTCTCTTTTTCTTGGCAGGTCATTTAATTATTTTCCATCTCCACAGTCAAACATCTGCTCCAATCCCTGTTCCACCCAGCATCTCCTCGCATTCTTCTTCTTTCGGCTTCAATTAGAAGTTTGCTGATGGTAGTATCTCCGCTCAGATCTTGGACCTTGCAATTAATTTTAATCAGGCTTGTTAACACTTTTTTAATATGTAGGAAATAAGCAAATATGTAACTAAAAAGCCATTTATGTCTTTTATGAAGGTAACAAATATGCAATTAAAAACTCCTTCTCTCGGTGACTTTGCAATAAATTAACTTGTTTTGTCACTATTGTGCCTGTACAATGTCATTTTCTCTGGAGTTTTGACAGTCAGATTTTTTTTTATCCTTGGCAAAATTAGCAAGTAATATTAAGATCTAAGAAATGACAATTAGTTTGCGAATTAGGTGGGATATACAATGTGTTAATTATTGAGGGACCAGGCGCATGCAATTAAAATTTAGCATCCAGATAATGATAATGTAGTAGGCTTCTGAGTATCTAATGAAGTTGAAAATGTTCATTACCAACAAATTAATTCTCAGCTGCTTAACCAGTATTTAAAATGTCTATACAGAGGAATGGATCATGATAATCATTATTGTTCACAAATACAATAATAACACAAAATCTTGAAAGTCTAGCAGGACTCTTGTTTCATTGTTAAGCATTCTGTGCACACTGACAGGGGACCTTTCCAAAGACTCAGAAACATGGTAGCCCAGAAAGAGATCTTTGCTTCACTTAAAGCACTCTCTCAAGTCACCTAAAGATCAAAGAATGAGAGAAGAGGAAAGGCAGTTGAGATGGGACATGGGTCAAGGTACCCAATATTTGCCCTAGCAGACCCTTCATGTTTCAGGAGTGATTCAGAAAATGTCTTCTTCACCTAACTTAAATGTGCTCCTCTTTGTAACTTGGAAACTCAGTTCCATGTGGATTTCCTACTTTAATAATAGACCCAGTGTTCTAGTAGCTGGAGAGTCAAAGATAAGTTGTGTCTCAAGAGGAACCCTCATCTCTCAGAGGGTCAAACCCAAAAACAACTCATTACATTACAGTGTAACAACTGCCATAACACAGAGACAGAAGTCTGACTTACAACCTTCAAAGTCCCCTGGTTGCTGAATGGGGAGCAGATTGTTGAGGCAGGGGTGGAAAGAGACAGAACAGCCAGGGTTTTGCCATGGACCATGAGAAAGATGACGGCAGTCTACAGGAATGGTAGCACTGACGAGATGAAAATGGTAGGATGGTAGATATATTTTGGATGGAGAATTGTATCCAGGATTTGGCTTGAGAAACTAAAAAGATATTGCTATGGCTATATGATTTGGGGAGGACTGGGAGATGAAAAGGGTTAGAGGGAAACTTCCAGAGTCCTACTGGGGTGTAAGATTATAGTGTCTATGGGAGAAATGAGTGAGGGTATCATGCAGGCACTGAAGTTCAGAAGTGAAGTGTGATTGAAGGTAGAAATTTGGGCACTCATCAGCATATAGATGGTTCTGAAGCCCCGGAATGGATGAGCCTACCTAGAGAGAAAGTGTAGAAAGAGAAGTAAAATCCCGGGAGCAAGCTCCAAGTAACGCCGGGGAAATTCAGGGAACAAGGGGAGTTAGCAGAGGAGAAGAAACAGGTGCAGCTAGAGAAGTCTCAGGACTGATGAAAAGCACAGTATCACAGAAACCTCCAGGGGAGAGAGTTCCAAGGGGGAAGGGAACAGGTAACCCCATACCTGTGCTAAGGTTATTCAGTGGAGCCCTATTATAATGGCAATACATTAGCAATAGTCTAGAGGCCCATCATGGGAGATTGAAGAAATAACTTGAGATTCATCCATACAAAGGAATATTCTGCAATTGTAATGAAATGATTTTCAAAACGTACTATTCAAAATTCACTAAGTGGGAAAAGCAAAGATCTCTAGTGCCATTTGTTGGGAAAAAAAGGAGGGGAGTATGGAATTTCTGGAATATGTATTGAATATTTTTGAAAGATGCAAAGTAATCTAGTAAGGTAGTTGTTTACAGGATGAGGAACTGGAGGACTCAGAACCAGAGGTAGAAGAGATAAGATTGTTTTAATCTTAGTGGTATAGCTTTTAGACTTTAAAATTTCTATTTTATGCTATATACCTTGACTAATCAACATCAAGAGACAATATTTCTTGGTGTTTATTATTATGTTGTTTTTCACTGTCTTTTATTTTCCAGAGTTGTAATATTTACATTGCTTTAAGACCACATTTACTACAGTCGTTTGGATAATTCCGTGCTTAATTGGTTTCTATGCTCTCTGTTGGTCCTTTTCAAATTTTCATCACACATTCCCTCATTCATGAGGTCTCGCCTTTGCTCATCTCTCATTGGCTACAATATATGTTCATATAATTTTATCACAAGAGTACTTAGTTGTTTATCTTCTGAGTCCTTTAATATGTGAGAATTTCTTTCTGTTGCTTTCATACAAAAAGAACAGCTTGGTAGAGGCTTTAATGTAGGTTTTGCCCAAAAGAGAGCCTGAGATGAAGACTTGGGTGTGAGTAGCTTACTTGGGAGCCGTTCCCAGGGAACAGCAAGAAGGAAGCAAGGAAAGATAGAAGAAGAAAAACAATACGAACAATAAGGGAGGTATGATTGAGCTGGTGACCACTGTGGGGCAACTGGGGCTCGATGGGGACCCCTGAGGGAACATGGGGAATGTGTCTCAAAACTGTTCTGCAAAGGGTAGGAGGCTAGGGTGTTCAGCTGCCAAGTTCCATCTCCATTTGGCCAAGCTGCTCCCAGGAACATTAACTCTCTCTCACTTCTGGCTTCCTCATCCTTGGAGAAAGCCCAGAGGCAGGTAGCCCTCAAAATCGCTGGAAATGGAAAGCTGACAGCACGTCTGGGAACTGCCACCACAGGTGCCACACAGGTAGTTGAAATCATAGGCATCCAGAGAGAACCTGGTGCAGGGCAGAAAAAGTGTCTGCTTCGACTGATACCACAGAATTCTTCACAGGTCTTTTTACTCACAAACCTCTAGGAATATTGTTCCATTGCTTTATGGAATCTAACATAGCAGAAAATTCCAAAGCCAGCCTGACTTTTCTTTCCCATTCTAAGTAACCAAGAATGCTTTAAAAATTCAAGAAAATTAAAGACATGGATATTAGTCTCAGTCTTGGCAATTTTTAATTAATTTTACCTATACACAGAGTACTCTTCCAATCTGGGGTTTCAGATCTTTCTTCAGTTCAGGACAGTTTTCTTCTATTATATCTCTGAATGTTTCTTATCTTACTGAGCAACTCTATTTAGACTCATATAGCTCTGTAATCTCATCTCCATAGCAATTATCATTTCTCTGATTAACTTCTCTTTGAACTTTCCTCTGCATCCAGGAGGTTTTTCTCAAGCCTAATTTCCACATCTGATAAAAATTGTCAGCAGTGCCAGTCCTACTCTAAAATGATCATAACATCATTTTAAATTCTATTTTGGCATTATGTGTTTCCACAAATTTTTGTCTTACCTATGCCAACATGTCTTTTATTTTGGTCTCATTATATTCTCCTCTTTCATATAAGTACTTTTTACATTCTTATAAGGATTTCATATCTAAACTGCATCTCTTCAAATATATGTTCATCATTATTGCCTGCCACGTATCACATTTCATGAGTGCCCTGTTGTTGGGTTTTCTGTTTCGAAGCGGGTCTTCCCAGGCCTGTGATTTGTCTCAAATAAGCAGGGATGGAGGTGATACATTCTCCTCGTATCTGCTCCTTGGTTCCCTGAGTGCTGTCGGAATTGTCTTCATATTGAAGGTAAGAGGCTGGCTGAGGTTGATTGGTAGTGCCATTTCAGTGATTCATTAGTGTCTGGGGTTGAGAAGGGGATCAAGGAGCAGGCAGGGGCATCAGGGCTGAAGCAGACCCAGCAGGGAACTTTGTCCTTCACCAACTTTCCTTTCAGGCCCTGAACAGTCTACTTTAACCAGACACTGGGACCAGCATTCTGCACCTGCTTTTCCCCGAGAGCTTAATGTGGCACTGTCTGGAAAGCTATCCCTTCCCGGAGCATAGATCCACTCCATCAAGGCTATATATATCCTTCCTACTGGGTAGGAACTGGAAGGTTGAGAGGCTACCCTTCCAATTCTGAGATATACAATTCCCTACTACTTTCTCAGTAAGTGGAGCCAAGATTGAGACAGTGGGACCTACTCCCATGCTCGCCAGCCTGAGAGGCAAGGCCAGTTTCATGGGCATGTCACCTGTGCGATCACACAGTCCTCTGCTCAGAAGGACCCTATGCACAGTCCTGCTATTACCATCTTGAAATTCTTAATAATTTTTGAATTAGGGTCCCAGTTTTCATTTTTTCATTGGACCCCACAAATTACATAACCAGTCTTGCTCAGAAGTTTTTCCCTGAGGTTTATGGCAGAATGGTGTCTGGTCCTCTACCAGACTGATCACAGACCCCTCAGATCCCAGGCATCCCCGTCAACAGCATTAAGTGGACAGTAAGGCAGAAGAGAGGTCAGGAGAACAAATACCACCAAGAAGGGTGAGAGGCAGAGTGGGTTTGACCACATGAATCCACAAAGACAGGATCAAGCAGTGGTACAACCACTAAGATGCTGTCGAGGATCCAAACTGTCTAGGCCAAGCGCCGTTCGGTTCTCATACTAATTCACACAGTCATTCTCCAAAACCCCACCAGTGAACTGTGATGGGCTGTTCAAAGGAGGCTCTTACAATCCTGATTTGGATTTGTCTGTGATTTGTCTCAAATAAGCAGGGATGGAGGTGATACATTCTCCTGGTATCTGCTCCTTGGTTCCCTGAGTGCTGTCGGAATTGTCTTCATATTGAAGGTAAGAGTCCCTCACTCCAGTGCTTTATTCCATTTTCTATTACTTTCCTTGAGTATCATCGTACCCCAGCCTTCACAAAATAAAGCTTGACGGAGAGATACAACAAATTTGTGCATCAGATGATCTACGAGACCATGACCTTGCCCTACTCTGAGAGTCATAACTGAGCAAGTTCAAATCCCTCTGAAAAACCAGAACCTACCTTTTTAATAAAAGCCTAGCAAATGGAGGTCATGTTATCCTGCCAGCTTAATAAGCTGGTTTATATTTATTTGCTCCTATGAATCATTTGTTCTAATAAAAAGAATATCTAACAAACTGGATGCTATGATGGGAAGATGGCCTCTCACTTGGAAAATAAATGTCAAGTCTTCACCTCAACATTTATTTTTGGTAAATGCTGAGTCTCTGCCTTGGCATTTAAATAGCAGCAGGAAAACTTAATCAGACCACTGGAGGGTTCCAGGACTGGCTGGAGAGAACAATTGACTTTTGTAGACTACGAAGTTCAAAGTGTAATGCCGACTGCTGTATATTCCCCGGGGGGTATACCTGGGGCAAGAGGAGGTGGGAATGATTATGCAGCCATTTGGACTTGTTTGTGCAGTTGAACCAAAAGAACTGACCTTCTTGTATACCTCCCTTTGTAGGAGAAAGAGCTCTGGGAGATCGTCGAACTCACTCTTTGTGTGTTCAGAGCCCGGGACTCCAAATGCCACTTGCACACGCCAAGGCCAAATACACCAGCATAACCTGGAGAGCTGGAAATGGAAATCAGAGACATAAGAATGTAGCTGCATGACCCCTTCTGATTTATTCATTTCTGAGACTTCTTCACACCATGCCATTAAAAAAAAAAAAAAAAATACAACAAAACCAAAACACAGCAGCTCCTAATTATTTACCATGCTCCTAATCAACACGTTTCTCGGGTTGTTTTAAGCACTGTCTGTTCCAATAAGCAGAGGTTGTGTTCATGTTGCCTGGTTCAGAAATCAGCATCTGATTAAACCCCTGATTAAATCGTGTCCAGTGGGCAAGACCACTGATCACTGAACATGCCTTGTGCAGCTTCTCTACCTGGACGGTGGGAGCCCAGCAGCCTCTGAGCACTGCTTTAAGAACAATAGAATGAACATGTTCCTCACTTAACCAGGATAGAAAGCCACCATTTTCATTAAAAACAAAAACAAAGCAAAACCCTCCACATGATACCCACTGATTCCTGGCTCCAGGAGAGAGCTCACCAAGGGCCTGGAAATACATGGCCATGCCCTCCTGCCCCAGCGCCTCCCCAGACCACAGGCCACCACTTCTCTCCTGGGAGTAGGCGTGGCTTCCTGGGCACGCAGGTGCCACTTGCTAACCTGCAAACTCCAAATGACTGTCTGACAGATGCACATTATACAAATCTCCCTCGAGGTGCTGCCTGGAGTGCCTGCCCCTTCCCAGGGGCTCAGAGCTGTTTGCTTCCATCTGCTGCAGGACCCGGGGGCCTCATGGGATCATGATGGTTTCACTAGACTACCGCCAAGTGGATGCAGGCCATTTGAGAAATGAATTTTTACTTTCAGGGGAGCATTTTTGGAAACTCCAAAGGCATGGAGAGGCGGGGAATTTGGCAACGGGAATGAAGCCATTTTTTTCCCTTCCGTTGGCACGGGACTGTCGTAGAAGAGGTACTGTGGTATCAGCACGGCTCCGTGAAAGTGACTGCACAGTGAGAATCGCATGCTTGTCTTGCCCCATCCTACACACTGTGGCGTTCTCCATAGAATTCCAGACGGACAAAGTATGCAAGTAAATATGTTAACCCAGAAAGAATAAAAAGAAAATAGAACTGTCATTTCCTAAGGGCAATGATGTGCCACCCACTGAGCTTAATATGATTGGTCCTTAATACTTTACAGATGACCCCACCACTCAGAACATGTCATCGATGATCCCAGACACCTGGCAAGTGGCAGTGTCAACACTGGAACCCAGATCTCACTACCTAAGGGCTCACACAGTCTTTGCTCATCTACTGTCTGTCCTGAGGATGGTGGCATCCCCTCTGCTAACTCTGGGCCTCATGGCTGTGTGACCTGAGCAGTCACCCTGTGCCCCACACTTAGAAGGGCCCTGAACTTGGCTCAACTACTCTGCCCTCGTCATCTCGAAATTCTTCATAATTTTTTAATAAGGATCCTCATGCTAGATCCTGCTAGATCCCCGACAGAAGGCCAGTTGAAGAACCCTTGTGACTCACATACCTTATAATTAAACCAATTCTGAAATAATTTTACCCTCGGTTTCTGTGTTTTTAACATCCAAGATAATTTCTAGTGAGCTTAGGTCATGACGAACCACCTGGAAGTCCTTTCTCTGATTTCCAGGAATAACCTAGCTCTAAAGAAAGATTCTGCAATAATTATCCTCTAAACCTCTCTATGTTAGAAATTATGAATAAGGGGTGCCTGGGTGGCTCAGTTGTTAAGTGAGCCGAAGGCATGGTCATGATCTCAGGGTCCTGGGATTGAGCCCCACATCAGGCTCTCTGCTTGGTGGGAAGTCTGCTTCTGCCTCTCCCACTCCCCCTTCTTGTGTCCCCTGTCTCTGTGTGTCTCTCTCTGTCAAATAAATAAATAAAATCTTTTTTTAAATTATGAATAAATGGAACATTAAACCTTAAGCACTTAGAATAGGACCTACTGTATAATAAGAGCTTAATACATATAATGATTTTTTTATTATTGTTAATGTTTTCATTAGAGAATACATTTAGGTAAAATAAAAAATACCATCACCAACTACCAGTCACCAAATATCCATTATTCATTCTTCCTTTTAATAATAAAATCACTCCCCACCCCCTCATAGATTTACCCAGCCACAGACGATACTTACCAGCTTCCCTTGCAGCTAGGCAAGGCCACGTGACTAAGGTCTGGCCAATGGGATGTGAGCAGTAGTGACTTCCACAGCTCCTGGGTCATACCCCTTACAACAGCAACTAATTGGCCTCCAGCCCCCTTCAAGGGCTTGAAATGCAAGCATGGGTCTATTGAGCCAACCTGGAATATGTCATAGAGAGTAACATTCTGGGAGATGGTAAAGCCCAACCAAAAACATGCCAGAACCTTGGGTGAATTCATGGAACAGAGAAGCCTGCCTGCCCTGCACCTATCACCTCTGATCTGCTCCACTGGAGAGAGAATGAAGTATCTGGTTTGAGCTACTGATTTCTAGCATTTCTTTGTTATGGAATCATAGACTATACCCAACTGATACATGCCTTAAGCATGTAAGAGATTTCTTTTCTTTCTTTTTTTTTTCTTGTACAAGAAGTACAGTAGACTTCTCATGGTATACATTCAACTCCTTCTACAATGTCAGGATTGAAGTCTTTGTGATTCTCATGAATTACCCTCAGGAACTCATTGTAGCTTGAGTTATCACATCTACATTTCTGAGGGGAAGGAGGAGGAAGAGAAGTCTTCCTGGAAATCCCTAGGGCTTGATCACTTCCATTTGATTGGCTGGACCATGTCACATGGCCACTCCTAGCTTGGAGCCAAGGAAGGTGAGTTTTTCATTTTCCTGCCTTTCTAATAGAGGGAGGAAAGGGAAGGAGGCTAGGATTGGTGTTGAGAGAGCCCTAATTAATAATATGATTCTTTTATAACAGTTATCAGAACCTTCTGGATGGTTTCTTGGAAATTCCTGACTTTTCCCAATCATGCTGCACCTTCCATCAAAGGTTTTGGTTCTAGCTGGAGATGGCCATTGTCCTAAGCACCCCAAGTAGAAAGCAATAAGCAGAGGGACCCCCCCAAGCCTGCCCCTCTCCAGCTAACTCTCTGCAAACATCTTTCCTTTGGGACTCGGACCGTGTCCAGACTCGTTGATGAAGGAGGCTGTGTCCTCTAAGGAAGTCAGAGGGCAAATGGCTAGTGTTCTGAGTCCCTGAGTGGATCAATGTGTTGCTGTATCCACAAGGTTCATTCTCAGGCCCAAGAGAACTTTATGAGATCCTGGCATTCTTGCAACACCCAGAATGGGAGCTTAATATGAGCTAAGCACCATGCCCAGCCCTTTTGAGGTACTGTTGCAGCTGATGCCCCCCAAAACCCTGCAAAGTGGACAAAATTATTTTCCAGACTCTTCAGATGAGAAAACTGAGACTCCGAGAGGTTTGAAAGAATGGAGTGCTATTTGGGGACATTTTGCTGTGAACTTGGCACATGTCTCTATTTCTCTTGGAATGATTTTGGTAACAATTTAGATGGATTTTCAATGCTTTGTGGGTGTCACACGGATGTGTCTTCTGGACAGGACCCTGTGCTGAGTGTGGCCACCTGGCAGTTCTTTACCACAGGTCACATGGGCTGTCTCATTTCAGGAGTAGGGAGACGGCAGCAAGGAGGCATGAGGCAGACACATGTGGCTGGTTCTGGGGCTGTCTCCAGTTCTGACATCGGAGAGCATGTGGTTTCACGGCCACCTTCAGAGTGGAGCTGGGAGCCCTTTCCCGAACGAACCTTCACAGGCTGTTCTGTGGGTAGAAATCTCACTGATTGCCTCACCAAAGGCCCCACTGCCAACTCAAAAGCATTATCCCATGCATATTCAGCTTCCCTAAGATACAAATCTGCCTCACAAAATATTTACTCAGCCTTTGACCCTGCAAGTGTAAACATATTATGACAAAGAACTCTAGAACTGAAAACCAGAGCTGCAGAAGGAAGACACATGGCTTTGAGCAAAGCTGCGATACCAACAGAAGCGTCTCCAGCCAGGAATTGTGGGGTTTCTAGTGTCGGCAGCTCGGGCTGGCCTGCCACCCTCACTGCCCCGCCTGATGAGTCAGATCACTGCTCGCCATCTCCAGTCAGACGGGTGATGCTCTCTCTGGAGTGTGTGTGCTGGAGTCCTCTCTGGGCTAGGGCGACCCAAAGAACAGGCTGGCTCTCTCCCACCACTCCCCAGGAAGTGAATACAAAGAGCCAAGAAGAAAGGCAGGAAGTTCCTACCCACCTGGTTCCTGCCCTGCAGCTCTCACATCCCATCTGATTGCAACCCTGGATGCGATCTAGAGCAAGAAGCAATGTGCCTTTCTAGAACTCGGACTGTACATGCTCCAGAAAATGGGAGTAGCACCCTTCCCTGGGCTTTGAATGCTCATTTTGTTTTTGTTTTTGTTTTTTCTTCATTTTCCTGTCTCCCTTATTCCCACATCTTCCTTGTGGTTTACTCTTAAGTAAACACTTGCCTCATGTCTTTTCTGCCCAGCCACCTCCCCACAGACCTGAGGCTACTACATTTGTCCCAGTTCTGCCAGACGGCTGGCAGAGAACGACGCATGCCAGCCCCTCATCATGGGGTGGACATTTGTCTCTATAGCCTGCTGGCATCCTTTCTTCCAGCAATGGCTCACCGATCTTCTTCAAGTTCTCAGTACTCCCCTGCGGGAGTGCATGTGATCTGGATGGTACTGACCCCTTCCCTATCCTAGAGATCTGGTTATCAGAGGGTCACATTTGTCCTGGCCATAGGGTCAGGTGCATAACCCAAGTCAGGCCAAAAGAATTGGCTGATTCCAAGATGTCCTTACAAATGTTGAAAATAGTCAGGTAGATCACACCTTGCGGATTCATTTAAATGCAAAGGACAGAGAAAAGGATCATAGAAAATTTAAACAAGAAAATGACATGATTTGATGGAGGCTTTTAAGGAATCCATCTGAGCACATGTGAGGAATGGCCAGGGACGCCTGGGTGGCACAGTTGGAGGAGCGTCCAACTCTTGCTTTCAGCTCACGTCTGATCTCAGGGTCATGAGACCAAGCCCTGTGTAGAGTTCCACACTCAGCATGGGGTCTGCTTGTGTTCCTCTTCTCTCCCTCTTCCTTCTGCCCTTCCCCACTGCCCCCCTCCAAATAAAATAAATCTTTAAAAAAAAATGGACAAAGCTGAGTGAGTGATGGCAGTTGGAGCTGATGGAATCAAGAGAAGTGAACAGTTCCAAGATGGATGTTTAGTTCAAATCACTTGCCCTCCTGCTCTCTCCAAGACAACATTCATGCGGGGGAAAAAAGCCCTCAAATTACCTTTGCACACTTTTCCCCCAGTGAAAACAGCAGAAGGGGTTGCTTAGGCCTGATCCAGAAAGTAGCTGTAAGTGTGTGGACCCAAATAGCATTGGGACAAAATGATGTCAGTTGTGGCATCTGTCATCGTGTGGCAAGAAACACCATTTGCAGAGTCCTCAGACCCAAGTTCTTTCCTAGGATTCATTCAGAGGATAGCAGGGGCGATGCTGGAGAGTGTGGTTTTAAAGATCCTCCCACTTATGCTTATTACACTTACCTGAACACAGAGGGAAGAAAACCACAGGGATGCATGTTGGGCTGCTTTTCCTCAGCTGGATATCCTGAAACAAGAAAATGTTAAGTGATTCCACTCATACAATCTCACACGACCCTTAGAGGGAAAAGGAGCATTCTTAACAATTATGGGTTGAAGTGTGTCTCCCAAAAAGATATGCCTCTGTCCTCACCCATGATACCTGGGAATGGCCCCTTATTTGGAAATAGGTCTTTGCAGCTGTAATTAAGGTGTAAATTAAGATGAGGTGATACTGGAGTAGGTTGGATTAGGCTTTGGGTTTTTTTTTTTAAATTTCTTTTTTTTTTAAGATTTTATTTATCCACTTGACAGACAATGATCACAAGTAGGCAGAGAGGCAGGCAGAGAGGGGGGGGAGTGGAGAAGCAGGCTCCCCGCGGAGCAGAGAGCCCGATGCGGGGCTTGATCCCAGGACCCTGAGATCATGACCCGAGCCAAAGGCAGAGGCTTTAACCCACCGAGCCACCCAGGCGTCCCTGGGGTTTTTTAAATATTTTATTTATTCATGAGAAAGAGAGAGAGAGAGCACAAGCAGAAGGGTAGTAAGGAAAAGGAAGGGGAAAAGCAGGCTCCCCACTGAGCAGGGAGCCTGATGTGGGGCTCAATCCCAGGACCCTGGAATCATGACCTGAGCTGAACTCAAATACTGAACCAATTGAGCCACCCAGGTACCCCTGTAGGGTGGATTTTAGTCCAATCTGACTCATGTCCTCACACGGTGGAGACAAAGGGAGAGTGCCATGTGCCAATGAAGGCATGGACTAGGGTGAAGGCAAGGATTTTCAGCAACCACCACCAGAAGTTCTCAAAGAGAACACAGGCCTGCAACACCTGGATGCTGGATTTGGGCTTCCAGAACCATGAGAGAGTAAACTTCTGTTGTCTTATGCTTCCCCATTTGTGGTAATGTGTTAATGCAGCCCAGCAAACAGATACACTAGGGTTTTTAAATTGAAGCAAATTTGGGGTTTTTTTGCCGGAAGTCCAAATTTGGGTTTGGGTATATATATTTCAGATATATGAGAAGCACACCTTTCAGTACTTTCATGGGTATACATAACTTTTTTTTTTTAAAATATTTTATTTATTTATTTGACAGAGAGAGAGAGCGATCACAAGTAGGCAGAGAGGCAGGCAGAGAGAGAAGAGGAAGCAGGCTCCCCGCTGGGCAGAAAGCCCGATGCAGGGCTCGATCCCAGGACCCTGGGATCATGACCTGAGCTGAAGGCAGAGGCTTAACCCACTGAGCCACCTAGGCACCCCCATAACTTTTATATCTTAGATCTTTGGGATCCTCTCAGCAGTCATATTTTCAGCCTTTTTAGTCTTTGCTGCATTAAAAAAACGAATCATGTTGAGGGAGGAGCAAGATGGCAGAGGAGTAGGAGACTGAAATATCATCAGGTCCCAGGAGTTCAACTAAGTAGTTATCAAACCCTTCTGAACACCTACAAACTCAACCAGAGAGGGAAGAGAAGAAGAGCAGCAATTCTAGGAACAGAAAATCGACCACTTTCCAGAAGGTAGAATGTGTGGAGAAGTGAATCCAAGGTGATATACGGGAAGAGAGACCTCGGAGGGGGTGGGGGGCACCAGCTCCTGGCAAGCAGTAGAGCAGTGGAGCACAAAATTGGGACCTTTAGAAGTCTTCTCCACTGAGGGACTTTGCTCCAGAGGCTAAGAAAGGGGTGGAGCCCTGGCAGGGACGGTGTGGTCTCAGGTCCCATGGGGTCACAGAAAGACCAGGGGTGCCTGAGTGTGGCATAGCTGCCAGGTATCAGAACAGGGAAGCTGGCTACAGAGACAGAGCCAAACAGCAGGCTCTCAGCTTGGGGTTGGTTACCTTAAACCATGATCCAAAGCACAGTCAGGCCCCTGCTCTTCAAGCAGGGACCCCACAAGTGGCAGATCCAGGAATAACCCCCTCCTTCCTCCTCCAGGAAGAGTGACACGAAAGTACACTGCAGGATTCTGCTGGGTTTGCAGACTCCAAATGGGGCCATGCGCCAGAGATAGAAACACTCCATCATAGGCCAGGTGAGCACAGAGCACGCCTGAGACCAGGGAGACAGGAGGGATTGACTACTTTTCTCTGACAGTGCACTGAGGAGTGGGGCCTTGAGCTCTCGACTCCTCTGGGCCAGAGATTGGGAGGCCGCCATCTTCATTCCCATCCTCCAAAGCAGTACAGAAAGCATTCAGGGAACAAAAGCTCCAAGAATGAACCTGAGCAGATTGCTCAGCCTGGCCCCTGGCAAGGGTGGTGCAATTCTGCCTCAGGCAAAGCTGTTTGAAAATCATGGCAACATGGCCCACCCCCAGAAGTTCAGCAAAAACATCCAGCCCAGACCAAATTCACCAATCAATGAGAACTGTGGGACTCCAGAGCTAGGAGAAAGCAACACATAGAATTCATGGCTTTTTTTCCCATGATCCTTTAGTCTTTCAAGGTTCAACTTTTTAATTTTTTTTTGAATTTTATTTTTTCTTATTCTATTTTTTAAATTTTTTACTCTTTCCTCTTTTAATGGTTTTTAATATTTTATCTTATCAGTACCTTTTTAAAAATCTTTTTTATTTTCATTGTTATAATCATATTTTATCCCTTCATTGTATTTAACCTTATTTTCTGAATACATATAGGGTATTTTTTCTTTAAAATTTTGGGATACAATTTCTCCCAACAGATCAAAATATACCCTAAATCTAGCACAAGGTTTTGTTCTAGTCTCCAGCCTAATCACATTCTTTCCTCTCTTTTTTTCTTTTTTTAAACAACTTCTTATCTAATCAATTATATTTTTAAAATCTTTCAGAATTTTCATATTTATAGTCATATTCCATCCCTTCATCATGTTTACCCTTATTTTTGTGTATATATATAAGTTTCTCTTTCTTTAAAATTTTGGGAGGTAGTTTTTTCTAACAGACCAAAATATACTCAAAATCAAGTGTGTGGCTCTGTGCTATTCACCAGTCTAATACATATTATATATTTTTCTTTTTTTCCCTTTCTTCCATCCCCCCCTCCCCCAGTTTCAAGTCTCCTCTGATTTGGTTAGTGTATATTTTTCCATGGTAGTTCCTACTCTTTCAGTATTTTGTTCTCTCATTCATCTATTCTTATCTAGATAAAATGACAAGGCAGACAACCTCACCACACAAAAAAAGAAGAGACAGTACTGATGGCTAGGGATCTAATCAATATGGACATTAGTAGTATGTCAGAACTAGAGCTCAGAATTATGATTATCAAGGTGCTAGCTGGGCTCGAAAAAAAAAAAAAGGAAGATATTAGAGAATCCCTTTCTGGAGAAATAAAAGAACTAAAATCAAACCAAGTTGAAATCAAAAAAGTTATTAATGAGGTGCAATCAAAAATAGAGGTTCTTACTGCTAGGATAAATGAGGCAGAAAAGAGAATTAGTGATATAGAAGACCAAATGATGGAGAATTCAGAAGCTGAGAAAAAGAGAGACAAACAACGACTGGACCACTAGGGGAGAATTTGAGAGATAAGTGATACCACAAGACAAAACAATGTTAGAATAATTGGGATCCAAGAAGAAGAAAGAGAGAGAGGGAAAGAAGGTATATTGGAGCAAATTATAGCAGAGAATTCCCTAATTTGGCAAAGGGAACAAACATCAAAATCCAGGAGGCAGAGAAAAGCCCCCTCAAAATCAATAAAAATAGGTCCACACCCCATCATCTAATAGTAAAACTTACAAGTCTCAGTGACAAAGAAAAAGTCCTGAAAGCAGTGCAGGACAAGAGGTCTATAACATTCAATGGTTATATTAGAATGGAAATATTAGATTGGCAGCACACTTAGCCACAGAGACCTGGCAGGCCAGAAAATATTGGCATGATATATTCAGAGAACTAAACAAGAAAAATATGGAGCCAAGATTACTATAACCAACTAGGCTGTCACTGAAAATAGAAGGGGAGATAAAAAGCTTCCAGGACAAACAAAAATTAAAAGATATGCAAACACAAAGCCAGCTGTACAAGAAATATTGAAAGGGGTCCTCTAAGCAAAGAGAGAACCAAAAAGTAACAGACCAGAAAGGAGCAGAGACAATATACAGTAATAATCAACTTGCAGGTAATCCAATGGCTCTAAATTCATATGTTTCAGTAGAAACCCTGAATGTAAATGAGCTAAATGCCCTGATCAAAAGACACAGGGTATCAGAATGGATTAAAAAAAAAAAGACCTGGGCACCTGGGTGGCTCAGTGGGTTAAGCCGCTGCCTTCAGTTCAGGTCATGATCCCAGAGTCCTGGGATCGAGTCCCACATCAGGCTCTCTGTTCAGCAGGGAGCCTGCTCCCCCCCCCCCCACTGCCTGACTCTCTGCCTGCTTGTGATTTCTCTCTCTGTCAAATAAATAAATAAAATCTTTAAAAATAAAAAACCATCAATATGGTGTCTACAAGAAACGTTTCAGACCAAAGAAACCTCCAGATTTAAAGTGAGGGGGTGGAAAACAATTTACCATGCTAATGGACATCAAAAGAAAGTTGGGGTGGCAATCTTTATATCAGATAAATTTTAAGCCAAAGACTATAATAAGAGATGAGGAAGGACACTAAATCATACTTGAAGGGTCTGCTCAACAAGAAGATCTAACAATTTTAAATATCTATGTCCCTAATATGGGAGTGGCCAATTATATATACCAATTAATAACAAAAAAAACAACAATAATACAGTAATAGGGAATTAACACCCCCCTTCATTGAAATGGACAGATCATCTAAGCAAAAGATCAACAAGGAAATAAAGTCTTTAAATGACACACTGGACCAGATGGACATCACAGATCTATTCAGAACAGAGCAAACAGAATACACATTCTTTTCTAGAGTACATGGAACATTCTTCAGAACAGATCACATCCTGGGTCACAAATCAGGTCCCAACAGGTACCAAAAGATTGGGATCATTCCCTGCATATTTTCGGACCACAATACTCTGAAGCTAGAACTCAATCACAAGAGGAAAGTTGGAAAGAACTCAAATACATGGAAGCTAAAGAGCTTCCTACTAAAGAATGAATGGGTCAGCCAGGAAATTAAAGAAGAATTGAAAAATATCATGGAAACAAATGATAATGAAAATAAAACTGTTCAAAATCTTTGAGACACAGTAAAGACGGTCCTGAGAGGAAAGTATATAGTGATACAAGCCTTTCTCAAGAAACAACAAACGTCTCAAGTACACAACCTAATCCTACACCTAAAGGAGCTGGAGAAAGAATAGCAAAGAAAGCCTAAATCCAGCAGGAGAAGAGAAATAATAAAGATCAGAGCAGAAATCAATGAAATAGAAACCAAAAGAACAGTAGAACAGATCAACAAAACCAGGAGCTGGTTCTTTGAAAGAATTAGTAAGATTGATAAAACCCTGGCCAGACTTATCAAAAAGAAAAGAGAAAGGACCCAAATAAATGAAATCATGAATGAAAGAGGAAAGATCAAAACCAACACCAAAGAAATACAAACAATTATAAGAACATATTATGAGCAATATTATGACAGTCCGGAAGAAATAGATGCATTCCTAGAGACACATAACCTACAAAAACTAAACCAGGAAGAAACAGAAAACCTGAACAGACCCATAACCAGTAAGGAGATTGAAGAGTCATCAAAAATCTCCCAATAAACAAGAGCCCAGGGCCAGACAGCTTCCCAGGGGAATTTTACTAAACATTTAAAGGAAAATTAATACCTATTCTCCTGAAACTGTTCCAAAAAATAGAAATGAAAAGAAAACTGCCAAACTCATTTTATGGGGCCAGCATTACCTTGATCCCAAAACCAGATAAAGACTCCATCAAAAAAGCGAACTACAGACCAATACCGTTGATGAACACAGATGCGAAAATTCTCACCAAAGTACTAGCCAATAGGATCCAACATTACCTTAAAAGAATTATTCACCACGACCAAGTGGGATTTATTCCTGGACTGCAAGGTTGGTTCAACATCCGCAAATCAATCAATGTGATATAATACATTAATAAAAGAAAGAATAAGAACCATACGATAATCTCAATAGATGCTGAAAAAGTATTTGACAATGTACAACATCCTTTCTTGATCAAAATTCTTTGAAGTGTAGGGATATAGGGTACATACCTCAATACCATCAAAGCCATCTATGAAAAACCCACAGCGAATATCATTCTCAATGGAGAAAAACTGAGAGCATTTCTGCTAAGGTCAGGAACACGTAAGGGATGTCCATTATCACCACTGCTATTCAACATAGTACTAGAAGTCCTAGCCTCAGCAATCAGACAACAAAAAGAAATTAAAGGCATCCAAATTGTCAATGAAGAAGTCAAACTCTCATGATATGATACTTTATGTGGAAAACACAAAAGACTCCACCCCAAAACTGCTAGAACTCCTACAGGAATTTAGTAAAGAATATTTTATAGTTTATATTCAAGATATAAAATCAATGCTCAGAAATCCATTGCATTTCTATACACCAAAAGTAAGCAAAAGAGAAATTAAGGAGTTGATCCCATTTACAATTGTACCCAAAACCATAAGATACCTAGGAATAAACCTAACCAAAGAGGCAAAGAATCTGAACTCAGAAAACTATAAAGTACTCATGAAAGAAATTGAGGAAGACACAAAGAAATGGAAAAACTTTCCATGTTCATGGATTGAAAGAACAAATATTATGAAAATGTCTATGCTACCTAAAGCAATCTACACATTTAATGCAATCCTATCAAAAAACTATCAATTTTTTTCAAAGAAATGGAACAATAATCCTAAAATTTATATGGAACCAGAAAAGACCCTGAAAAATCAGAGGAATGTTGAAAAAGAAAATCAAAGTTGGTGGCATCCCAATTCCAGACTTCAAGCTCTATTACAAAGCTGTCATCTTCAAGACAGTTGGATACAGGCGCAAAAACAGACACATAGATCATTGGAACAGAATAGAGAGCCCAGAAATTACCCTCAGCTCTATGATCAACTAATCTTTGACAAAGCAGGAAACAATGTCCAAAGGAAAAAAGACAGTCTCTTCAGCAAATGGTGCTGGGAAAATTGGACAGCTACATGCAGAAGAATGAATCTGGACCATTTCCTTATACCGCACACAAAAATAGACTCAGAATGGATGAAAGACCTCAACGTGAGACAGGAATCCATCAAAATCCTTGAGGAGAACAGAGGCAGCAACCTCTTTGACCTCAGCCACAGCAACTTCTTCCTAGAAACATCACCAAAGGCAAGGGAAGCAAGGGCAAAAAATGAACTATTGGGACTTTGTCAAGATCAAAAACTTTTCCACAGCACAGGAAACACTAAACAAAACCAAAAGACAACTGACAGAATAGGAGAAGATATTTGCAAATGACATATCAGATAAAGAACTGGTATCCAAAATCTATAAAGAATTTATCAAACTCAATATTCAAAGAACAAATAATCCAGTCAAGAAATGGGCAGAAGACATGAACAGACATGTCTGCAAAGAAGACAGCCAAATGGCCAACAGACACATGAAAAAGTGCTCTACATCACTTAGCATCAGGGAAATACAGATCAAAACCACAATGAGACACCACCTCACACCAGTCAGAATGGCTAAAATTAACAAGTCAGGAAACAACAGATGTTGGTGAGGATACAGAGAAAGGGGAACCCTCCTACACTGTTGGTGGGAATGCAAGCTGGTGCCGCCACTTTGGAAAACAGTATGGAGGTTCCTCAAAAAGTTGAAAATAGAGCTCACTACTGGGTATTTACCATAAAGATACAAATGTAGTGATCCGAAGGGGCATGTGCACCCCAGTGTTTATAGCAGCAATGTCCACAATAGCCAAACTATGGAAATAACCTAGATGTCCATCAACAAATGAATGGATAAAGAAGAAGTAGTGTGCATACACACACACACACACACACACACACACACACACAATGGAATACTATGTAGCCATCGAAAATAAATGAAATCTCGCCATTTGCAATGACATGGATGGAACTAGAGGAATTATGCTAAGCAAAATAAGTCAATCAGAGAAAGACCACTATCATATGATCTCTCTGATATGAGGAATTTGAGAGGCAGGGTCAGAAGTCATGGGGGCTAGGGAGGGAAAAAATGAAACAAGATGGGCTCGAGAGGGAAACAAGCAATAAGAGACCCTTAATCTCACGAAAAAAACTGAGGGTTGCTGGGGGGCAGAGGATAGGGATAGGGTGGCTAGGTTATGGGCATTAGGGAGGGTATGTGCTATGGTGAGTGCTGTGAAATGTGTAAGTCTGATGATTCACAGACCCATACCCCTGGGGCAAATAATACATTATATGTTAATTAAAAGATTAAATTAAATTTAAAAATAAAAAACTAATCTTTTTTTAAAAATTAGAATTCATAATTATAAGCACATGTATAAACACAAACATAGACATACATGAAAACATATATACAACTTCAAATTATAGTTTCAAAATAGTATCCTACATCTTTTCTAGTATTCTACTATTCTAATAGTATCCTACATCTGTTCTACATCTATACTAGTTGCTTGTGTGGGAATCCTTCCCTTGTATTTCTCAGGGTCTTTGGTCAAGCAGATACTGGAAAACATATTAAACAAATGAACATCATTAGTAGCAGCGTACTGATAGAGATAGATGATTTTTTAAGGGGAAAGGCATTTGTCCAAGTAATCCTTAATTAAGGACCAAATCATAAATCAAAGAGCTGGGAGGGAAAGTGAGGCTCATGTCTAGTTTTCCATGCCCCATCCTCTATGTCATCCTGAAGCGATTCTCCCCCATTCTGGTTCTATGTGAGTATTGTGGGGCTCAGACACAGAAGATAGATTAGATTATAGAAATCTTGTAGATACATACATTCACATATGTATATATAAAATATATGGGGATATATAATAACGTATGGAAATATATATATCTTCAACATGATAGAACAGGCAGAAAAAGACATACATTGGGGCATGTATTAGTCCCGTTTAGTTGGCCAAACATGGCCAGTCTCATTTTCAGCTATGAGTAGAGACTTGGATTTCAGTGTTCTAGAATCTCACATGTTCTCCTGGTTTTCCAAAGTGTTTGCAACCACTCACATATTTCCCTCTTGCTCGATTGGAGGCCACCTGGATAAGTCATTCTCCTGCCTGAAGAGCCTGCAGAAAAAATGGGGACTAGGGCAGGCAAACCCTCAAGTTTCCCTACTCCCTCCTCCTCCTCCTTGAAACTGCCCCCCCCCAGTTGCTCAGTGAAGCTCTTGCCCCATGGGTGTGGTCCAAGGCTGGGCCACAGGAACAGGAAGCAGCCACTCCCACTCCCTCTGGATGCCAGGACCCTTGCAGAGTCAAGTTCACATGTGTAAGCCTGGCCCTTCATCTTCTGCCTATTTATTACTTTTAACGGGCACCATATGCAATCCATTGATTTTTGTTTAACGTTTTTCTTTTCCTTCCTGGACCTTCGTAAGCTCTTCCCACCATGGCAGGCAAACAAGCACAGCTGGGGAACACTCCCCATCATAAGAATCTGGTTCCTCTGAAGACTTCTCTTTGGATCCACATTTAGATAGGGGAAGAGTGTGCTGGGCGGGTACGGGGGAAGTAGGGGAAGTGGATGTGTCCTGGCCCTGGCGGGAGTGACATCATTCTAACTTATCAAAGGGAGCCAGGGCTAGGATAAATTTATGGGAAACTGCTGTCTCTTCCAACCGCATACATGCTATCTCCTTTAATTTCATGATTAGTGTCATTTCATCATTGGAAAAACTAAGCCTCTTCCTGTTCAGTGGCATAAAGCTAATATAAAATCAAACATGTGGTTCCTGGAACTATTCACACAATGTTTTTGAAAAATTGACATAGTTCAATAGTTGGGCAATAAATTTCCTTCCTAATGAGACATTAAAAAGAAAGTGAACATTTGATGCGATGCCCAAGGAGAATTAGCTATTGAAGATTTATAGGCAATCTGTGCAAATACTGTCATTTTTGCCAATGAGTTTTTAATTTTGGTTTGATAATGTCCAGGTGTCTATATTCGCCTGTGATATTACATGCATAAAACTAGAGTAATAGACATATATTGTCTGTCTTCCACCTTGAACAGTACCTGTCCCATGGGCACACTCACAGCAGAGTTATACAGATCTGTCCTCACAGTGACATACGTACAATGACACTAAATAAAGACAGGCCTCTAGCCACCCAAACCAACAGATGGCATGGCGGAAAAAAAAAAAAAAACACACAACTCCTTAATACAAGTTTTCCCTTGAGAAAGATGGCCTTCCAAACAAGGTGTGCAGAGCTTCTCTGCTGAGCCCAGGATACCTACCCATTCAGAATGTTCATGGCTTGAGGGCAGGCATGACCTATAGGAATATCTTGGGTCTTTCAGCAATAAGAGGCCTGGAATTCATTTCCTACTAATGTTCAGATAAAATCGTCCTTGTGTGGGATCTTTCTGGAAACCTGGTTGTAGCAGGCCTTCTATGTTGTCGTAAGGGAAGCTATAGTGACCCTCTTCTGTGTCCTTTGCCACCATTATGAACATTTGAGTGGCTTTGTGTATTGAGGTCTTCATGTAATCCTGTTTTCCTGCCAGAAATATCAAATGGAAGACCTTGGGAATAAACTTCAAAGGTTTTGCTAATGATCAGTCACATACACACTGCCCAAGCAAGAGGAGCAAAACCATCCATTCTTTAAGTTCAAGTCACCTGTTGCTATCCCTATGGAGCCTGGGGGCAGAGGGTGACAGGTATGGTCTTTCTCCTCTATTACCTGCTCTCCCTCTCCTTCTAAAGCACAATGGGTCTTTTCTTCTAACACTGGGGACACCCACAGTCACCCTTCTTCTGGTCTGCTGGGGGTCTCCAATGAAAAGTATAGTATGTACACAGAAAACTCAATTCTCCTACCAGATCATCTCTTCAAGCTCCCTGTGTTATCAAACTCTAAGAAATGTCTCTGGTAGAGACTAAGTGATAGAAACTATGTAAAACATGTAAGGTATTCTCCAGTCTTCAAAGCTCTAAACATATGGTGGAAAGGGAGGATGCCTATGGTAGTGATAATGGTGGTGTTGATGATGTTGATAGTCATGATGATGGTGGTGGTGGTGGTGATGGTGGTGTTGGTGATGGTGGTGATGGTATTGATAGTGGTGTTGGTGATGGTGGTGATGGTGGTGATGGTGGTGATGGTGGTGGTGGTGGTGATGGTGGCGTGATGTTGGTGATGGTAATGGTAGTGGTGGTCGTGGTGGTGGTGGCAGTGGTGGTGGTGGTGATGGTGGTGATGGTGTTGACAGTGGTGTTGATGATGGTGGTGATGGTGGTGGTGGTGATGGTGGTGATGGTATTGAGGATGGTGGTGGTTGTGGTGATGATGGTGGTGGTGACGGTGTTGGTGATGTTGGTGATGGTAATGGTGGTGGTGGTGGTGGTGGTTGTGGTGGTGGTGGTGGTGGTGGTGGCGGTGATGGTGGGGATGGTAATGGTGGCCCCAGTGGTAGTATTTCAGCATATTATCATTTCTTACCTTCAGGTTCCACATTCCTCTGATAAAATACCCTATTGCTTAACAGAAAATCTCTTCCATTGCCTGGTGTCAAACCTCCTTGTCTATGTTCCCCGGAGCCTCTCTGAGACTACGAGGGGAATCCTGCCTGGGCTTCTACTGGAAATGAATCTGCCAGCATCCTGATGTCCCCAAATACACAAAAATCATGGAAAGATAACCCTCCTGGCTTTCTTTACTCTTGTTACTCTCCCTAAAGGCTGAATGGCCACCCTGGAAGGGCAGAGCTGAGAGGGAGAGTCAGCAATGTGGCCTGAGGAAGCCTGTCTGTTTTCCCGCTGTCGATCCAGACTCAAACCACAAACCTGCCGGCAGCTCTGGTAGAAAGCTTGGTGCCATCTACTGGCCATCTCGAGTATGACACCCTGGAGGTTCCAGGGTCCTTAAAAGGGGGGTATCTGGAGGCACACATCCTTAAGGAATCACCCGCTCTGCACAAGATGCTGTGTGGACTCTGAGGGCAGATGGTGGACAGACAAGGTCCCTGCTTCACAGGCTTCCTCAAAAATCAGTATCTGGGTCCGACTGGGGTCTCCTGGGGGAAAAATTTGGGAATGGGACTCAAGAACACTTGAGAAGGCCTTGAATGACGCAGGGTGCCTATGCACCCCAGAGTGTGCTCAGTGGAGGGCTAGGGGTGTGAAAACCCTGAGAGAAGCAGGGTACATTTTCTGGAGAATTTATTCCAGTCAAAGACTTGGAAGGAAAAACTGTAACAGTTTTAAAGATATTTTAAATTAAAACAAATGCATATGTAACATCAAGTATATGGCAGAATTTGTACAATTTTTAAAGACAACGAGCTATCACAGACATTTTCCACTTGCCACAGGCATCTGCTGCCCCCTGGAGGTCAGGGTTTCTAAGCGGCGGAAGTCTGAGTTGCAGCGCAAGTCGGCCCTGGGAGGATGGTGGGGGGCAAGATTCAGATCCGAAAGGACCGCTCCCAGCCTGGAGAGGGGCCAGGAAAGAAGAGGAAGTGATTTTCAGTGCTGTGGCAGCCTGTGCCATGAAGGCACTGACATCCTAGGCTTCCTGCTCCAGTATGCTGCTGTCAGAGGCTGGATGTCCTGCAGCTGGAAGTTCAAGGTCAAAGGCACCTGCCAGCCCAAGAGAAGGCTGACTCCATGTCACCACTCTCCAGCACTGTTACACAGGAGCGTGGGCAGGCACAGCAGGGCTTGCTGGCATCGAGGGTGATTGCAAACAGATGCCCCCTCCGGGAAATAGTGGCAGACGCCTGCACTTTCATCCACCGTTCTCCAGTCACTCCTGGTTTCCCAATAGCGGTATAACCCCGGGCCAGAGAAGGGACCCCCACCCCATTTCGGCACGAAGGAAAAAAGAAAAGATTTTGCGATGCCTCGTCCCTCGTGTCAGTCGAAAGAGCTTAGGTCAGAAGGGGGACAACTGGTTAGAATTTGACCTCTTTTATTCCCCAAACATTCATGAGGTGAGGTGTCTTTCCACTGAGAATACACGCTCTGGAACGCCTTGACCATGGTCACTTGGTTCCTACACCGGGTCTGTTCGCCTAGTCTCTTTAAGAAGTATGCATATTTTTCCCTGTGGAAATTTCTACCCCATCCCCCACCCCCACTTGTCAACCACAAGCAGGGCATCGTTTAACTAATCATCATTTTCTCTGGATGACCAGGCCAGCAGCTGTCTTGCTATCTGTGCTAAGCATGCCCTTGGCTTTGGGAAGGAAGTCCACTGGGTGTTTTTTAGAGGTAGTGGGAAGAACTGTATGCAGAATTCCTCCAGTGAAGAGGTTTACCACTAAATCTTCTCTCTGCAACATAAGGCTAGACACAGCCTAAAAGGCCAGTGTCAACTTTTTCAGCTAGAAGAATGGAAATTATTTCCTAAAAGAACCTGACTGCTCCAGGGTCTAGGACATTTTGTTTCTGGTGTGTGCCTCCCCACAACACACACACCCCGAGAAGACAATATATTATAGAGTTTTTTTGCAGGCTCTGGAATCAAACTAGGTGCAGACCCCAGCTTACAGGCTCTGTGACACTGCACAAGTTACTTAACCTCTCTGGGCTCAGTTCCCTCACCTTTAGGAGACACTAATGGCACTTACATCACAGGATTGCTGAGACTGAAGTGAGATAATCCATGTAAAGCTCCATGATTAGCACAGTCCCTGGCACACAGTAAGTGTTAGCTGTTGGGATTCTGGTCCTGTCCAGTCCAGCTACTTAACATGTCTGGCTCCTGATTGCCATCTCCCTGTTCCATGTCAGCCTTTGGTGTCTAAGTCTTTCCTGCATCTGGGCTCTCTACAACCGACTTCCAGTACCCCCTTGGACCCCACTCTGTTCCTCTGCTCCTGGCTTTCCACCCTGCAGGTCCTGGCACAAGAGGACCCATCTCTCCTGGAAGCTGTGACGCAGGGAGTAGACAGAGCCCACACAGCAGACAGAGCTCCTCCTGGGGCTTTGCCTATGACATGACAGTGCCTTGAGCTGCAAAGCCAGAGAGCAGGGATGACGTGGCAGCAAAATGATCCCACTCAGCGAGTTCAAGGCCTGAACTGTCACCTGACTCATGTACCATGAACAATCACCTGATGAAAACAATGATCTTCTAAGGAGGGAATTGGGCATTTAAACAAGTGGCTTTCAGTATGCATCATGTTCAAAGCCTCCAACCTGTGGCTTTCATCCCTGATGGAAAGTCCTAGAGGACAAAATCCTCCCGGATTCTGCAGCCGAAGCCTACCTCTGCTCCTCAGACTAAGGGTGGATGGTGGCAGGCAGAGGCTGGGAATCGTCCTTGAAATCTAAATTTCTTTTCACTTGGCATAAGAAAGGCATGCAGAAAGAGACCTGGGTGTCAGGGTCCATCTTCCTCGGTTCCTTCCCTTTCATACTCCTGGGAGAGTCGAGGACTTGCTGCTGGCAATGTCAAGGGCCAAGGTTGACACCTGTGCTGGTTCCGGGCAGGTGAGATGATGCCGATTCGTGCAGTCCTAGACACGTGGTAGGGACTCAACGTATCATCTGTTAATTCAGAGAGAGATGTGTGCTCCCAGGAGAGGCTCATAGAAGATCATCCATGAGCCCAATCATTCTAAATAGCATTTACCAAGTACCCAGTATGAGCCAAATGCCAGACCAAACCCAAAGTAACAAGACACAGGCTTTCTACTGCAGGGACCAATGGCTCAGAGGGAGGCCATACAGCAGGGAGGACTCAGGTGATGGGGACACCACAGCGAGAGTACGAGCCATGGGACATTGCGCTGGTTGGCCTCTTTGGGGCCATTTGCCACCTTGAGCCTTCATGGCACTTTCCAAACACTTGCCTAGGAAGGGCCACGGTGCTGGTTACTGATGTTTGGCATACAGGGGTGCCCCTCAGCGTGATTACCAATTTTATGTGTCACATGCAATGACCTACTTGGGACAGGCAGTAACAAGAAGTCTCCTATCCCACCCTATTTGAGCACCTGCTAAAATCCAGCTTGAAAAAAGCCCAGGAAGTTCCTGGGACAGGGCCAGGTCTTTGCAGAGGAGCTCAAGAACACACGATGGCTGTAAATTTGCCCCACGATACTCAGATGACAATAAGAAAAGGGCCACATTGAGAGTGATTATTAATAGATACGCTTTTATTGACATCGAGTTACCTTTGAAGTCTTTCTTCCTGTAGACTGTCTCTATATTTCTGTTCAATGCTATTCTTAGGATCATTCCTCTTTTATAGAAGCCCCCTTCATATTTCCTGCAGTGTCGGCTTGGTGGTTGCATAGTCTTTTAAGCCTTGCCGGTCTTGGAAACTTTCTCTCTCCATCCATTTTGAATGTCAGTCTTGCTGGAGAAAGTATTCTTGGCTGCATGTTCTTCTCATTTAGTGCCCGGAATATATCTTGCCAGCCTTTTCTGGCTTGCCAGGTCTCTGTGGACAGCTCTGACGTTATTCTGATGGGCTTCCCTCTGTAAGTAAGGAGCCTCTTTGCTCTGGCGGCTTTCAAGAGATTATACCTATAATTTTTATTCCTTGATTTGACTATCAGGTGTCATGATTTTTTTTTTTTTTTTGGAATGTATAATCTTGGGTGGAGACCATTCAGCCTCTAGTACATGAACACTGGTTCCATTTGCAAGATTGGGAAAATTTTCATGAAGGACTTATTCCACTATATCTTCTAGACTTCTTTCTTTCTCCTCCCCTTCAGGGATTCCAATAATTCTGACATTGAAATGCTACATGGCATCATTTATTTCCCTGATTCTGTTTTCATGGTTTCTAAGCTGTTTGTTCCAGGCTTCCTCCTGATCCTTTCTCTCTATCTGTTTGTCCTCCAGATCACTAATTCTATCTTCTGTCTCAGTTACCCTAGCTTTGACAGAGTTTAGATTAGATTGGAACTCATTGAGAGCATTGTGAACCTCCTCCCTGGTAGCTTTAAGCTCCGCCCTAACATTGTGAACATCCTGTCTGGTCGCTTTCAGTTCGGCCCTAATCAATTCCGTTTGGTCCTCCATGGCTTTCTGCAACCTAGCTATTGTCTGGATAATTGTTAGCCTGAATTCTCTTTTCGACATATTGTCTAGACAATATGAACCATCTCAATCATGGTTCGAAAGCAGAGGTTTGTTTAGGAAGGTCATGTGACATCCTGGGGATTGTGTGGTGCCCCAACAAACGGGGATAGGGCCCATCTTGAGTGTACAGGGTTTGCTCTGTTACTATTGTTCCTTTTTTTTTTTTTTTTTTTTTTGAGATTTTATTTATTTATTTATTTGCAAGAGAGAGAAAGAGCACAAGCAGGGCATAGGGGTGGAAGGAGGGGGAGAAGCAGACTCCCCACTGAGCATGGAGCCTGACCCAAGACTCCATCCCAGGACCCTGGGATCATGACCTGAGCCAAAGACAGATGCTTAACCAACTGAGCCACCTAGGCGCCCCACCATCGTTCCTTCTGCTAAGCGGCACTCCCATGGGGCTGGCCGTCAGCCCTGCTGCCTGGCTAAGCACAGAGGTTCTCCACAGCACCTACTCCATGCAATGAGGGGTCAGCCAGAGACTCCCTCTCCCTCTCCACCCCAAACCTTGGGTTTAGTAATCTGTCTAGAGCAGCCCGAAGCCATCCCCGCCACTCGCGGCAGCAGGTCAGTAGGACCCAGGACCACAGCATTTGTGGACCATACCCCACCCCCCCTGAATCACATACACAAATCTATTCTCTTCCTAGTCCTGGGGGGACCCAAGGGCATCTTCTGGCCCAAACCACTTCTGCAACCTCCCTTAGCTGCTCCAAGGACCTACATCCCCAGACAAAACCAAGATGGACTGGGGGTTTACCTCCCATGTGCCTGGCAGGTGCCATTTTGACTCTGAAACGCTAAAGCTGGTAAGCCAAGAGAGCCCTGCATGGGGATGGTTCAGCGGCGGCTCAGAGATGACGGAGGAAACACCACTCATTCTCATGAGCCGTGAGGATAACATTTGAATGAGTGTTTCAATAAACATCCTGTCCTGTGGTCACCCACAGGGTAAAACGTTGCCCATGTATGTTTTTTAAATATTTACTTATTTATTTTTAAATCAGAGAGAAAGGGAGCACAAGCAGCAGGAGTGGCAGGCAGAGGGAGAAGCAGGCTCCCTGCTGAGCAAGGAGCCCCATGCGGGACTCAGACCCAGGATCCCAGGATCACGACCCGAGCCGAAGGCAGCCGCTCAACCGGCTAAGCCACCCGGACATCCCTGTTCATGTATGTTTTACACAGACCATACACAAGCACTTAATTCCTGCTGCTGCGGTCCTGATTTTGTACTGCAGTTAACAAAGTTCTCAAAGACTCTCAAAGACCCCGTTTGCCGCCACTTTCCATGAAAGCATGGATTGTTCCTCTTTTATAGAAGGAAACAAGTCAAAAAGACGATGGCCTTAGGAAAGTGTTATTGGGGACATCTGGATGGCTCAGTCAGTTGAGTAGTCATAGCAGCTCTTGACTTCAGCTCCTGATCTCAGGGTCATGAGATCGAGCCCCACATTGACCTCCACGCTCAGTGTGGCGTCTGCTTGAGATTCTTTCCCGCCACCCCTCCCCCACACTCACTTGCTCTCGCTCTCAGTTTTTAGTATATGTGCTGCCGAAGTGAGCACTTGCTCTTGCTCTCAAATAAGTTTTTTTAAGTGTTATTTGGAGCATGAAGGGAACATAGGGAACATATGGATTGTTTGTAAATTTTTGTTAACATTTTTCCCCTGCCTAAAAACAAAATATTTGCATATTATAAAATGTTCAAAATATTTTGTCTAAGAAGGAAAAATCTTCCAGAGTCTCACCTGTCAGAGTTAAATATCAGTAATGGCGTGGCGCCGATTCCTCCAGATACTTTTTCTCGAGAGGCATATTTCAATTACTTCTTAAAAAAATAAGATCATAGTACACATGAAATCTTTTTTCAAGCAACAGATCTTGGACCTGCCAAAACAAGGAGATCTACCTGCCCCAGTCTTCCTAAGAGCTGCGTGGTATTTTATTGTAAACACCATAATTTATGTGTATCCTGTCTTCTAGGGGCTGACATTTTCTCTACTCACATTACAAGTGAATCATGGAGGGGTTAAACGGCTTGCGTGGGGTCAGATGGATCTTTAGAAATAGACCCCAGACTCAAACTTCCTCTTGCCTCAGGCCAGAGACTGTTCCCTAAGTTTCTAATTTTTATTTATTTCAGTTCCCAAGGGCAGGAGCAGGGTGTGTAGCAGAGAAGGACTTTTGGGTCAGCTTCTGTCCCAGTGATTCCAGAGAAGATCTGAGGACAACCGGCTGTGACAGCTAACAGAATGCCAGCCAGGTCCTTTCATTAAAGAATGAGTTAGTCACATGCCATCCTACTGAATTAGTAAGAACATAAAGACAAAGAACATAAAAGAATCGGGGGAGGGAGGGGGACTAGTGTCTGGTCCTTAAATCAATTTTTGATAATGAGTGTCATATATTTAAATGTTCACACATAATCATCACATTAGCATTAACTATACCATCAAAGACAATCTGATTACATAATATGCTTCTTCATGTATCACCGCCATGAACTTGTTAATACATGTAATTATAAATGGAGAAGTAGATTGGGGGTATATCCAATAGAAGCCTCTGGAAGTCTAAGTGTGATTTCCTGCTGTTTCCCATCAACTTGAATGAAACAAAGCTAATGACTGTCCTGGCACCATGAGGCCAGGACACACTGTCTGGCTGTCCCTCCCAGGCCTCATAGCAGACCTCTTTTGTTGCTTTTCAGGGTGTTTGTGGTCTCTGTGGGTCTGGGTGGCATCCCTGGCCACAGGCTCGTGCCTGACTTCCCAGCTTCTGTGGGGGAGGGGTGGGGAAGGGGCAATAGGAGATTCCCGAGGGGTGCTCAGATCAACGGGAACTAAACCAGCAAGAACTGAAAACGCAGACCTAACTCTGGTCCTGAAACCTCAGGGGCTGAGCAGCTCCAATATTCCCCCACTGTGTACATGCTGCGTGTACTGGGGCTCCAACCCCACTAGACTCCCTATGGCTCCAGATGCCTGTGAGGGCTCCCACGTCCTATGCTCGCCCACTATCCTCATCCTACTCTCTCTCAGAGTCCCTATATTCACACTTCTCTCTGCCACATGGGCTCCCAGACTCTAGGACATGCCCCGACTCTACTCACCAGACCACCACCCCACGGACACTGATGCCCTCCTCACTGCACTCAGGCCCCACACCTGCTCCAGTCCTGCATGTCCCCGCCCACCCTCTGCAGAGGCCTCCCTTGCCTGGCCCCACTGGACCAGATGGTTTGGGATGTACGCAACTTGTTTCTATCAGACTGGATGCTGAAGGCATCTACTTTCATGGATACCAGCTCTTGGAGCCAACAGGTGCCTTCAAGGGGGACCTACTGGATATAAATGAGGAAATTTCTGATATTCAGTCTTGAAGACAACCCATGCCTATGGTGAGAGCAGTGTTGCATTATGGGAAGTGTTCAGGTCCTGGATTTAAAACCCCTTCTACCATTTACAACCTGAGCCACACTGAGCACGCCCCTTGCAGTCTCCGGGTCTCCATTTCTTCATCAGGCTTGTTTGACAATACTGTGCCAACCCTCTAGTACACGGCAGATGCTAATAAATGGCAGCACTATTTATTATTACTGGCTAATCATCGGGTGCACACACTGCACCATTTCATTTCTTTTTCTATCTGTGTCTCTTTCAGTTAAAAAAAAGTAACCAAAACTGTCTAGAATATTTTCTGTATTTGTCAAGTTGCCCTTTAAAGATTCATCTAAAGTATTACCTTATTTTAGCAAAAGCTCAAATGATGAAAATTCCAACTATCAGTTTTTAAGACTGGTTTCTGTTGGTGTGAAGTTTCCACTGAGCCCCTGCTTCGAACGCTCTCTCTCTTGCCCACGTGACTAGGGGCAATCTGTGCCTCCCCGTGCTCAGGCTGTCCACAACCTAGGTGTAATGCATCTTTGAGCTTCTCCTCTTTGAGATCCAGCCCAGAGAAGACCCATCAGTGGCTTGTTGCCTGGGTATCCTTTGGTGGAACTCCCTCTAACCTTTCAAATGGAAAGCAGAAATCCAGTAATGCAAGTCTTTACATTCATTTTGACCATGAGAAAAAACAAGGCAATTCCTCAAAGAGACCTTCTCAACCAAACTGTCACTGGGATGTGGACCTTGTGTCTTCCCTGAAATGGCTTTCAAGGTTGCTGTTTGATCTTTGACCTTGGTGTGACTCTCACTCCAAGACTGGGAGAACACCAGTTTGGTAGCCACACTCATAAGAACTGGGTTTCAGCTACTGCTCCCATGATATGGAGAAAAGGAGGTCAGAGTTGAGAATCATGGGGAAGGAGAACAAGTCTTCAATATCACCCCAAATTTTGCTTCTCTCACCGTTTCTTAGCTCAGCTCACTGGGTAGATCAGTTGCCTGAATTTTCGTACGTGGGCACTGCAGAGCTTCGTGCACATACCCAGCTTGGTGGGGGGAGACGGAGTACCCTGTCAGCAGAGGGGCTAACCCAATACTTTGACTGAAACTAGAACTCTAGTTAGAATGATTTTTAATGGTGGAAGGCAAAGACATTCACAAGCCTCTTTCTTCAGGGGCACCTGGGTGGCTCAGTCAGTTAGGCATCTGCCTTTGGCTCAGGTCACGATTCCAGGGTCCTGAGATCTAGTGTCACATCGGGCTCTCTGCTCAGCAAGAAGTCTGCTTGTCCCTCTCCCTCTGCCTGCCACTCCCCTTGCTTGTGATCTCTCTCTCTCGGTCAAATAAAAAAATAAATACAGTCTTTAAAAAAAGACTCTCTCTTCAAAGGAAATTTTTTGTGAAAGCCTAGTACACAGAACAGGTGATAGAAAAGCTAGTCCCGTATTGTCCAGGTCAGGAGAAAGTAGCCAGATTCAGATACATAGAAAAAATCAGATATAAAGCTAGTCCTATGCTCCTGAAGTTGGAAAACTGCCAAGAAGAGGATGGGGTGTGGGTTTTGGATTCTGAGAAACCTCAGTTTGAATACCAAACCTACCTATTTACTAGTTATTTGCCCAAAGGTAAGTGATTTCACTTCTCCCAAGCAAGGCTCCTAGTCTGTAAAATAGAGACAGTAATACTGATCTTACCTTTTTCTGAGCAGCTGTGATAAGGATTTTCACAATCACAAGAAAAGCATCCTGCTCATCGCTGGTGCAAGAACTGTGGGTTTCTCAAGCACTTGGATGTTTTCTCCAAATTTCTGACTCATTTAGCTCTTATCCAACAGTTGAAAACTTAGTTGCCAAATCAACCCTTGTTGTTTTAATTGCCTTTTCTCTATTAAAAATGTTTCCATGTAAGACTCGGCCTCCACAGCCCTAAATCCTGAGCTATCATTATTCTGAAATAGCACAGTGGGACACAGATCATATTGAGAAGTATTAGGCTAAACAGAGCTTTTAATTGCAAATGGAAGATAAATGAAGATGGGCTCTTCTATGTGTGTGCACACGGAAATTGACAGCCCAGATGGTGATAGGAAATTGAAACTGCTACCTGCAATGCTTGATATGAATTACAAACTGATCTTCCATAATAGCCCAAATATCTCTAAAGACGTTTAATGTAACCATTCAGTAGCACACCCTTTGTAAAAAATAAATTTGCTTTACTGAATGTGTAAATGGATTAATTGATAGAGGATCATGGAAGCCTTTGCCACAGTGTTGATAATCTTGTTAATAAAACATCATGAAATTTTTCTAGGGGAAAAAAAATTCAGTTTTCTGATTTCAACCTTAACAAAAAGGGAAAATGTTCCTTGCAATAACAGCAAAACTAAGAAAAGCAGGAGAAAAGCATAAATCAATATAAAAAGTAGGCATTCATTAATCAGAAAACAAGATAGAGAACATGGTAAAATAAATGTCTAGATAATGTGATCAGTGGAAAAGAGAAAACAGATACTGAGAATCAGGAATCAGCAAAGGGATATAAACAAAGATCTAGAAGTTACTTTAAATCATGGAGAATATGTATAACTCTGTAATGCTAAATTTGAAACGTTTGATAACATGGTTTTCTGGAAAAATGTAAACTGTCCAAATTTTCTTAAGAAATTAATGGTGGGGGAGGTGGGGGGGCACCTGGGGGGCATAGTCAGTTAAGCCTCTGCCTTTGGTTTTGTCTCAGGTCCTGGTCTCAGGGTGCTGGATCGAGCCCGTCTCTGGCTCCGTACCCAGCACAGAGTCTGCTTGAGACTCTCTCCCTCTCGCTCTGCCCCTCCCCTTCTGTCTCTCTTTCTCTCTAAAGAAATAAATAAATAAATCTTAGAAAGAAAGAAAGGAGAAAAAAGAGGAAGGAAGGAGAAATCTGAGCAGACTAACAACTCTGAAAAAACTGAGAGTAGGCAGAGCGTTGAAAAAGTAGTTGGCAGGGCCCCTGAGCCCAAATGGTTTTACAGGCTACTTCATTTAACTTTCAAGAAACCGTCATTTTTCTTTTTTTTTTTTTTTTAAGGTTTTAATTAAAGAGAGAGATCACAGAGCAGAGCAGCAGGCAGAGAGAGAGAGGTTGGAAGCAGGCTCCCTGCTGAGTAGAGAGCCTGATGCAGGGCTCAATCCCAGGACCCTGAGATCATGACCTGAGCCAAAGGCAGAGGCTCAACCCACTAAGCCACCCAGGCACCCTGAAACCATCATTTTTCTACTAAATAATTCCATAACTCTGAAACAGATGCTAACTTTCCCAATTCAATATATTAAGCTTAGCATAACCTTGACACAATACCATGAAGAGGAAAAAAAAAAAAAGACCAAACTTATAAATATAGATACAAATTTAAATCGTTAATCAATAAGCAAATTTTCAAGTAATAATAACACATAACCAATTGTGATTTGAAATACAAAGATGGTTCATTAGCGGGAAAACTAGTCATTTAATTTATCATATCAATAAATGATTAAAGACAGAGACAGCAGAGAGAGCGCAGAATCAGAGGCCAAGCATCAGAGCCTGAAGCCTGAGCCACAGGGTTGGAAACCGGGCTTTTCCTCCATTGCTGACTTTTATCAAGCAGTCTGACTTCTCTGCGCGTCAGTTCTCTCGCTGTAAAATGGGGAGACTAACATGACCTACTTTATGAGATTGTTGTGGGAAATAAATTAACATTTGTCAAGCTGTTTACCCCCATGCCTGGTGTTTAGGATGTCCTCTACATGTATTTGCTGAGTAAAATAAACCCAAGTATCATCTCTATAAATGCTGCTGAAAGTTCATCATCACCCCCTCATAGAAACTTTTCGTAAACCAAATACGAGGATATTTCCTTAACACCATAAAGAATATCTATCCCAGACTAATGACTAGCATCATTCCACTCAGACAGTAAAGGCACAATCATGAAAATCAGAAACAAGATCCTGATGGCCACCATCATCTCCTTGACGTCTGCCTGGTGAGTTCCCAAGACGACCCAAACACAGGGAGAAAGATATGATTCTCTAGGTAGACTACATTATTCTATTTGTAATCAGATTTATCTTCTATGTTTTCCTGATCTTTGGCTAATAATGAAATAATCCAAGTTGTTAAATTATTGCCTCTCACACCATGCCCTGACATAGAATACACTGAGGTCCCACACAAGCATCGTGGTGAGAAGCAAAGTGGCAAACGGTCCCAAGGGATGGTATCCACAGAGCCCAGCAGCTCCAGGCTGAGATGCTGAGAGCTTTGGGGCGGAGCAGGGTGAGGAGGTCACGGAGGGAGCAAGTCCTAGTTAGAGAATTTGACACTGGAAGGAGATTTCTTGGCTTGGTCCAAGGTCATGCTTCCTCTCCCACTTCAGTTCCCTTTCTTTTTTTTTTTTTTTTTAATTTAAATGTATTATTAGCCCCAGGGGTACAGGTCTGTGACTCGCCAGGCTTAAACACTTCACAGCACTCACCATAGCATGTACCTTCCCCATAGTTCCCTTTTATGTAGGAGAGTGGGACCCAACCAACTTTTATAGACAGTTTTTGGACAATATGTCCTTACACTACATACTAAAAATATACTAAACAAATAGAGAGACTCTAATTGTAATTTTATTCTTCCCACAGAGCCATGGGTTAGCAATGCTGAAACTACTTTCTGTATATGGTAGATCTGAGCAAATAAATAATATACTGGGCGTCATGGGGACCAGGTTTCTCACTGGTAGGGAAAAGAGCTACAGAAATGGAAAAGGGAAAGTCTAGAATATACCCTATGGTGCTGGAATGGAACTGGAGGTATCAGTGTGAACTAATGGGTCTTAACATTGCAGACCACTCAGTATAAAAACAGGTACAGGGGTGTGTGTGTGTCTGTCTGTCTGTCTGTCTGTCTTACCTCTGTCCACTACAAGGACCTAGAAGCAATGACAACCCAGTTACAGTAAGTTATTAGCATCTAGATATTGGTTTCTAAATACTATTATCCATTAAAATGAAAGATATCCTTGGAGAAACTGCTGATTCTGGGGTGGGGATAGGAAAAGTACAAAGATGAACCTAGAACATCTTGTGCCCAAAAATAAGAAAGTGCTCAAAAATAATGGAGACATATCAAAGGGACTTGGGAGCTTGAAGGTATCTCATGGCAAAATCTGGGACACTTGAAAACCAAAATATATAATGATAGTAAAGGACTATATCTTATGGACTATACTAAGAATTCATGAATCCATACTGATATAAACGAGCAAATACATATTTGTGTACATACATGAATAAATAGATAAATAAGGAAAAGCTCTTCTTTACAGAGGAAAGTCAACGAATAAATGTAGAAGAAACAATGGCATTATAAAATCACCATTGTGATAGCAATTGATTAAGGCAAGAATAATCAATGGATGCTCAAGTCAGTGGGTGACATTTTTATTTTGACTTGATCACAAGGCATCTTTGTATGATATAGTTATTATTTACAAAGGGCAAAAGAGTGACTTTACAGTGGAGAAACCTGGCAAGCAACTTCCATCAAATAATCAACTTTAACATCATCAGTAATAGGTCAGATCTATAGCATGTTCCTCTTAATATGATAAAGGAACAGAGCACAACACCATTTCTGCAAAAAAGCGCCCAGACTCTGAATCCAATCATGAGGCAACAGCAGACAAACCCAAAGGAGGGACATTCTAAAAAATGACTGCTCTAGAGTCTTCCAAAATACAAATTCACGAACTATAAAACAAGCCGCAGAAACAGTTTCGGTTTTTTTAAAAACTAAAGTAATGTGACAGCCAAATGCAACACATGATCCTGGGTTTCCTTTTGCAATAAAAACATTTATCCTGTGTCTTTATGATTGAATTCATGGACACTTGGAACCTGAATGTGGTCGGATATTGGAACTAATGGGTAGTGTTAACTTCCTAATTTTGGATGCTCTCTCACTATGTGGGAGGTCTTTATTTTTAAAAAGTCACACAAAAGTAGGTAGGAATAAAGTATTAGTCATGTCAGTAAATGACTCTCAGCATTTCTGCAGAGTAAATAATGCAGAAGTATAGAGAGAGAGCGGAACAAAGCAGATGTTAAAGATTACCATTTGGAGCTTGGGGAAGGGTAATCCCAATTCTTTGAACTATCCTTACAACTTTATGAAAGTCTGAAATTGTGTGAAAATTTTAAAAAGTCAAAACAAAAAGAAGAGTGTTGAAGCTTTAAAACAGAGCCAAGAATTTAGTGGTACTCATCCTGCCGAGAGGTAGGTCAGTGTCCTTTCCTCTTGATAGCGGGTGTGCTTGTGTCTCGGTCTACTTTGGACTATGAGGGAAACAACACCATGAGACTTCAAGACCAGGTCGGCAAAGAGGACCATGCAGCTTTCACCTTTATAACTGGAAAGCTTGCTCTCACCGCCCAGAGCCGCCCCGAGACCATCATGCTGCAAAGACCACATAGAAACTTCCAGCTGCCAATGGTGTCAGGTGCGCAGCCCCAGCCCCGGGGCCAGACAACGAGTGAAGACGCCATCTTGAAGCGGATCCTTTCGCCCCACCTATTCTCACCTGCAACAATTTAACATCATCCCCAGCCCTAAGAGTCACAGCTGAGGTCTTTGCCAACATGAAAGAACAGAAAAGAGTACCCCTCTGTGCCTCCCAAATTCCCAACCCACAGAATCCATGGGCGTAATAAAAACCATTGCTGCTTATGCTGCTTGGTCTTGGGTGGTTTGCTACACAGACTTAGGAAACCAGAACAAATAGCTAACACTTCTACAGCACCAACTACCGGCCAGGCAGTGGTGCTGAGCGCTGCACCCGGATTGTCTCCCATACCCCAAAGCCCTTGCCACAACGTTCTGTGACAGACACTATTTTCTTCCCATCTTATAGATGAGGCAGTTGAGGCCCAAAGCATTTTTTGTAACTTGCCCAAGGTCAAAAAGTTGGGTAGATTATAAAACTTGGACTTTTTCATAGGAGTCTACATTGCCACCAGAGAGCATCCTGCTATATTTTGTCTCCCTAAATGCCTTTGCCTAAATGCCTTTGGTTCTCATTTATCCAACAAATAAACAACATTAGGGGCTGGAAACACCAGGGTGGGCAACATAGATACCGTTCCTGACTTCCCAGTTCTTACAGTCTGGCGGAACATACAGACACACAGCAACCAAAGGAGCTATAAAATAAAGATGTGATTCATGCCGGGAATGAAAAGGGAACACGTTGTGATTCAGCTGAGCAAGTCAGCAGTATCGGGAGGCTGGAGTCCTTCTAGAGCAAAATTCCAGGATCCCAGATGCTCCTGTCTTACCCTCACAGACAGAAGGATCCCCTCTTACTTTTTAGATAAGCTAGAATGCAGACAAATCTCTGCCTGGGCTGGTTCTAACCCATTGGGCACAAGGCAGATGAATGTGTGCAGGTATTTCCCCAAAAGTAGCCCCCCCCCCCACCAAGGGAAGGGAATTGTAATGAAATATGATCGCTGTTCCTCTAATTCAATGAACAGAAAAAGACTGGTTTCAAGTGCTATATCCTATCACCACCATCACCCCCAAAAAAGTAGTTCTGAGAGAGCCTAGGAATCTGTATTTCTCCCAACTAGTCATGACTTCGGAGTTCTCAGGGCCAGCAGAGGTGTCCCATCACACTCAGTGGAGCCCAGAGCTGCAAAAATTCAGCCCAGACCTGGTGCCAAGAGCCCCTAATGTCTCCTCCCTAGCCTCACTGCCCCTCCCAGCTCCCCCAACTGGGGACCTGTGGGAAGCTAGCAGTCCAAGCTGGAGGTGTGGCCACCTTGCTGAGCCCAGGAGTCACTTTCCTTCCACAGCTTTGGCCTGACATCTGGTGGAGAAAGGGGAAGTGGCACATTTCGTCATGTAGGAGGGTAGCTGGAGCCCCGGGCAGACATCACAGGAGATTTTCCTTGCACTGAAAGGAAGGTTCCAGAGAACGAACTCAAAGGGGAGGGAGGGTGTTCCCTCGGACCAGTAAGAACCACCATGTCTTGGATGGTTCTACACTAACCCATCAACTCTTTCAAATACAGCCACCAGGTAGGTGAGAGCTTCCTCAGATGAGGAAACAGCCCCTGAGAAAGGTGCAGTGGTTCTTCCAGGTCGGGCAGCGGGGCGGTGAAGTAGGAGGATGTAACCCAGCGTTGTCTGACTTCAAAACCATGTTCTTCTTCTTCTTTTTTTTAAATGGTTCTTACCAGCTCCGCCATTTTGTCTCTCAGCACAAGCCAAATGAGACATGGAGGAGAGGGAGTCTTCATGGGGGCCATTCACATCCGTCCAGTCCGCTGCCAGGCATTTCCTGAGCTCGGGTCAGGGGTTCTGAATTGTAGGCTGGGCATCCAATCCTAACAGATGTTCTCAAAACTGCCTGACGACAGATAGCGGGAGGCTGCATTACACTCACACATTCTGGACTTGATCTCGTGTCCCCGGGACCCTCTGCCAGGGAAGAGGGGTGGGGATCTGCATTTCAATCTGCATGCCAGGTGATGGCTCACTTTGGGTTGATTTGGGAAATTGTGACTGTTTCCTGCACAAGTCGGGGGGGGGGGGGGGTGTTGCCTCATTAGCAGAGTGGTCTTACTAACCCCTGGTCACCAGGTGTGGCTCTCCTCACACCAGAAAACAAAGTCCAAGAAGTGGGGGCCTCCTGTGCTCCTCCCAGAGCCCAGGGCCTCAGATAGGGCCTGAGGTCGCTTCTCATCCTGGTCATTGAGCCACATGCCTTGTGGCTCAAAGTGCCACACGGTCCCCTTGGAAGCTCACTCGGAGTTTCTCCAACTTAACATGCCCAAACCAGAACGCCTGACCTCCACACCAGACCTGCTGCCCCTCCTCCGCCCCGCCTTTCGTCCCTGATGCTACTGTCGCAGCTGTCCAATTTTAGTATATGTGCTGCCGAAGCGAGCACTGTCGCAGCTGTCCAGACCGAAGCCACGGAAGCCAGCCTCGTCTCCCCTCTCTCCCTCACCATCCTCCACATCCAATCCACGGGCAAGTCCTGGCACAGATCAGATCCCAGGCTCGTCCCCTCTGCAACCACTCCGGACCAAGCCTTCCTCGCAGCCCACCTGGACCTGAACAGGAGCCCCTAACCGTCCGCTCTCCTCCTCCCTTTCCTGGCCTCTCCGGCCATTGCCCGAAGGGATTCTTTAAAACAGAAAATGAAAAATTTTTTAATAGGAAAGAAAAGAAGAAGAAAGAAAATCAGATCGAGTTTGCCTCTGCTTAATTCTCTGAATGGTGACCCACTGCAACCAAAATAAAATGTTAATCCCTTACTAGAATGTCCTCCCCACGAAGGGAAGGAATATTTTCTTTTTCTTTTTAAGATTTTATTTATGTATTTATTTGAGAGAGAAAGAGCATAAATAGGGGGAGGCGCACAAGAGGGAGAAACAGGCTCCCGGCTGAGCAGGGAGTCCGACCAAGGACCGCGGGATCACGACCTGAGCTGAAGGCAGCTGCTTTAAAGACTGAGCCACCCAGGTACTCTGAGAAAGAACATTTTCATCTCGCTTGCTGCCCTACCCTCATGACCTGGAGCAGTGTCTGGACCTGGCTCATCAAGACTCATTTCCATAATTAATTATTCCTTTACAATGACGCAGGCTGTTCCCTCTTGTACTTTCTACAAATGAAGCAGCTGCCAAGTGTGACACAGGAGAGCATAACAGCCCAAAGTGGGACTAGAGAGGGGGGACGTGGAGTGAGAACGGGCATGGCTGCACACAAGCAGGGAGAAGGCTAGGGACCGGGTGCCCCCTTCCTTTGATGGGGTTTCTCCCAGCGGAAGGGAAATCAGGTGCTCATCGAGCTTAGCAGATTACTGACAAGTATGGGTCCCAGAGTCCTGGACTCTTGCCGCTTTGGTGGTGGGTGAGGCAGCTTGTCAGAAAAGCACAAAGTCATAGCTTTGATGGCCAAGCAGACTCCCCGGGGCTCTGGGTCTGGTAGCGAGCCGAGCGGCTCTCCCTGCCTGGGTGTGCAGAGAGAAGGCAACACACATGATTTCAGTTCCGAGAACACAGATGGTAGCGGAGGGCGTTCTCAGACTTCAGCCTCTGCAGAGACATGGAGAGATAATGACTCTCTCATCGGTTGAGGGGCGGATGGTAAGGGGCTGTAACAATCCTAAAATCCTGGATAAGAAGACAAATTATAGACCAGCTGTGAGAAAAGAAATGTCTACATTGACAAAACTGAGAATATGCCAGAGATTGTTAGCCCAAGGAATGTGTTCATAAGAAGACATAGAGCAGATAACGGAGAATCTGGAAGAAAACATTAACTAATCATTCATCAAACATTTATGGGATGCCGGCTCTGGGCTGGCCTTTCAGGGGGATGATGCCTCCACCTCTGGGGCCCCCCAGAGGATACTTACATTCCTTCCCCACGCAGTATTGCATTATCTGGGCGGGGGGCTCCTCTTGGTGAGGACTGTCATTTCTGTGTCCCTAGCAGAGAGCCAACCCTACTCAATACTGAGGGGGAGGGAGGGGCGGGGAAGGTTTCCCCGGGAGAAAAGATCATCCTATGAAAATACCACTCTTTATCACTAGGTGGCGCTCACGGCTCACACAGCTTTGGACACAGACCTGGAGCACCGAATGCTCTTAAAGATCAGGTAAATCCCACCAGGTTTTTATTTGTTTTTAATATCTGAAGGGGAAGCTGATGTTCTTAATCAGCTTTCCCCTCCCCAGCCTCATCAAAATCTCGTGGGGTTTTGTTTTTTTTTTTTTTTTCCAAACCCAGCTTGTCTGTAAACAAGCTGTAAAATGGACTTCCGTTCATTGTCTGAGCCTCATTCTGGAGCTCATTCTGTCTAGATGGTCAGGACATGTGGGGTTGATCTGCTGCTATCTGGAAAGCAAGCATCTCTGTTCTGAGACAGCGGAGGCCAGGCTAGATACTGTTGTCTTGCTGGCCCTGAACTAATGGGTCCAATCCAAGCCCATTCCATGACCTTTATTGGAATTACTACATTTAAGAAATTCCTTTACGGTGGGCTTACAAGTCATAAGGCTGTAAGCCTGAGCTTCTAGAAAAGAGTTCTGAGAACTGACAAGAAGGAAACAGATGGTTGGAGACCTCCCGTGAGTCCCAGGATCCAAGCCTAAGCCCGCTCTGGACTCCCCAGTGCCTTCAACCAGCATTAGCCAATAAATTTTCATCTGCTTAAAGCCAGGCTCAGTGGGGTCCTCTCTCTCTTGACATGGAAAAAGCTCTTACTATCACATATGAAGAAAGGTCCTTGTCACCTGATCTGAGTTTCTAGACCAAAGGCAGAAGTATATGTTCAGTCTCTAGAGTTAGCTGCCCATATTTGAACCAGGAGCTTCAAGCAGTCACTTTAGGAAGCCCAGAGACAGCTTTGGAGCTGCCCAGAAGCCGGAATCCAGACACTGTACTGGTACGAGACATCTCTGGGCTTCAGGAGCACAGAAGGAAAAGGCAACCTCTGAGTGCTCGCTCTGTGGTGGTACGGAGGATGACAAAAGCTAATTTTTCAAATGAAAACAGGATCTCAAAGAGGTATCAGCACCCCTATGTTGGTTGCAAAACTATTCATAATAGTCAAGATATGAAGACAATCTAAGTGTGCATCAACAAGTACAAGGATAAAGAAAATGTGAGATTATGTGTATACATTTTATACATATATATACATATACATATATGTGTATATATATATATATAATCATATGTTATATATTTAATCTCACATTTTCTTTATCCATTTAAATACTATTGAGCCATGAGAAAGAAGGAAATCCTGCCATTAGTGACAACAAGGGTGAATCTTGCAGACATTATGCTAAGTGAAATAAACCAGGCAGAGAAAGAAAAACACCATGATTTCACTTACATGGGGAATCTCAAAAAGCCTAACTCCTAGAGACAGAGACTAGAATGGCGGCTACCAGGAAGACATGCTGCGGGGCACCGGGGTACAGAGGCATGGCTGGAAAGTTGGCCAAACAGTACAAACTGCCAGATATAAGATGAGTCAGTTCTGGAGACCTTGTGTACAGCACGTGATTATGGTGAGTGAATCTGTCTTATATACTTGAAAGTTGCTAAGAAAATAGATCTTACTTATTCTCACCATTTAAAAAATGGTAATTATGTGATAAAGGTGTGAGCGAACACCATGGTGGTAATCATTTTACAATACAGAAGTGTATCAAAGCAACACACTGTACACATTAAACTTACTTGATATTATATGTCAGTTATATCTCAGTCAAGCTGAGGGGGCAGACTAACCTTTTATGAATCATGTGTGCCCGATCTTTTCTGAGTGTTTTATGTGTATTATTCCATTCAGTCCTGATGACGGTTCTGTAGCAGGTCCCTTTGTCATCCCCACCAGCAGGGGAGGAAACTGGATCTTAAAGTTCGGCCAAGGTCACTCATTAGGGGTTTGGGGGGGGGGGGGTTTGTTCATTTTTTTTTAAGGAGGGCTGGATTAGAATCCAGACAGGTGAATGGAGGAGCCCAAGCGAACTTCCTCCTCCAAGTTCAGACCCAGGGTCCAGCTGAGGATGTGACTGACCAGCTCCTGAGTCATCTGATTCACTCTCTCAGGCTCTCGAAACCCACAACCGGGACTAGAGGTGGTCCTCAGCTTGGAGGAAGTGAGTCTGCGGGGACAGACCCATAAGTGGAAACTGATGGGAGAACCTGCAGGTTCTCCTGTGATGAGAAGCCACTTGACTTTGGAGCTTTGGAGTAAGACTCATGTCCCAAACCTGGATCTGCCCCTTCCCAGCCGGGCACTTCATCTCCCTGAGCATCCACCTTTGTGTCTAGACTAACGAAAACACCCACTTTACAAGATCGCTGTGAGGATCCCAAGAAATCGTGCAGGTAAAGCATGTATGGCTGTGCCCGTGTTCCGAGAGCTCTCACGAAAGGCTCAGTATGGTCATTATTTTATATGAGATAGGGAGAAAATGATTAGAGAACTACAAAAATAGAAGAATCTTTGGAACTTAGAAAATGAGACACAGTGGTAGAGGTTTTAGAAATCAGGGGTTCTCAGCCTGGGCAGCACATAAGAATCACCTTGGGGATCTTTTTTTAAAAATCCCATTCCTGCACCCTGCCCCCAGACCAACCACATCAGAATCCATAGAGAGGGGACCTAGCCATTGATTTTTTTTTTTTTAGCACCTAGGTAACTAGTGTTCAGCCAGGGTATGGAGCTAAGACGCACAAGAATTTGGTCTGGCAGAAACCAAGTAGTGAGGCCCTCGCCAGGTTTCTACTGGAACTAGAAGAGGGTGTTCTCTCCAACAGAAAAATCAAAGCTCACGGCCCCCTCTGACAGCTGAAATTTTCACAAGGTTCGGACAGGTCTGTTCTCAACCTCAGTGTTGCAATTAGCAGCTCCTCCCGGCTTCAGTGACATGGTGACAGATGGATGAAATGAATACACTAGGAGATTAAATCACGGGGAGATGTTATGCCAACAAAATTAACTTGTCCAGCCCCGTTCCTTAGCAACTGCACTATTCTCTGAGGTTTCCCTTCGAAGCCTCTGGTTGTTCACAACACTCCCTTTCATTAAAATGCGAGGCACTGTTATTTATAACTTCAATGAGAAGGAGAGGAAAATCAAGGAATGAGGCAAAAGAAACTTCTAACCACCCTTCAGATGCATCAGGCGGGGCCCTGGACAAACAGGATTGAATTGGCAGCTTGTAAATTGGGGTGCTTGTTTCATTTTCCTGCAGACGTCGCATTCTGCGCTTCGCAAAGCGGTCCTGCCTTTTATGAAAGCGCAGTGCAGTTCCAATCCTATCAGGGGCTACCCGGATCGTCACTGTGTGGGAGGCAGGTCCTGAACACCGGAGGTCAGGACACAATGTCCTCAGAGGAAAATCGCCTTTGTGCAGCAGGAACAGGCACCAAGTGGGTAACTGGCCAGTGGTCAGGAGGGGCGGGGGAAACCTCTTCTTTCTTAACTCAGCCCAGCTGAGTTGCCCAAGACCCATTCTTTTCTCAGCTGGAGTCTCTCCTGGATGACCAGCGACTCCCAGGCTTGGCGGGGCTTCCCCAACATCACTGATGAGGTGTTCGCAGCTCTGGGCAGCAGGAATCCCTAGATCCAATGTCTGGCCCAGACACATGGCTCCTTGTCAGCCTTGTCAGGATTTTTTTTTTCCTTTGGAAAAAATCTCTGCCTACAAGGTTTGCTATTGTTGCTCTGGGCTTGAGGTTAAGAGTAAATCCAATTTTATCCTTGGAAGCCGGGGTTGTTTAACCAAGGTTAAGAATTCAGTGGGTCGGGGCGCCTGGGTGGCTCGGTGGGTTAAGCCGCTGCCTTCGGCTCGGGTCATGATCTCAGGGTCCTGGGATCGAGTCCCGCATCGGGCTCTCTGCTCAGCAGGGAGCCTGCTTCCCTCTCTCTCTCTCTCTCTCTCTCTCTGCCTGTTTCTCCATCTACTTGTGATTTCTCTCTGTCAAATAAATAAATAAAATCTTAAAAAAAAATAAAATAAAATAAAATAATTAAAAAAAAAAAAAAAAAAAGAATTCAGTGGGTCTGTGAACTGGGATCAGAAAATAATTGACCTACATTTTTTGACTCACCTATCACAAAAGAAAATTGGCATTTCCTTGGATCATGAATGTAGGCAAAAAGGCACAGTCGGATTAGAGACGTCAGTAACTCTGTCACCAGAAGTTACAGGTTATCTGGCACCACACTGCAACCGTGGGCAGATTCTCTAAACACCGTGAATGCAAATCAGGTTCCAGTGTTCCAGTGACCATCAGACCCACCCTAGGCATTTTATTTAGTATGTTAATTAAGAAATGGATATGTTAATTCATCCCAATTAGAAGTTTTTTAATATTTTAACTATGCTTTAATATAATTGGTTTCTGTTGTAAACTTAATGCACTTAAAAATATTCTCCTGGAACTTCTACTTCAAGGAAGAGAGGTGTACTTTTTTTCCGATTCCTCCTGCTAAGTACCGCTAAAAATTCTGATATTATACATAAAGAAAACATAAGATTCTGAAAGGTAGAAGGAAGGACCAGGCAGGAATCTTGGAACCCAAAGAACAACACAGTAGCTCACTCCCTGGCTTGTATTTCTGCCTCATAGATCCCAGACTTACAGCCGCAAACACTGGCAATGCAAAACACCACTAGGCATAGAAAAATTAAAAGGTCCCCCAAAAAGTCTACTCTCGCTAGTCAGACACAGGAAAGAAGCTCACAAGACAGGTAACTTTCAGGCAATCGCTCCTTTCTACTGCAGGCAAAGTCACGGCCACACCCATACTTAGGCTGTTGTGCTGGTTATGGTTATCTTTGCTAGAAAAGACTAACACGGCCTCAGGTACGTGGTATGTAGCCTTTGACCAGGCAAATGTATTCCTTTCTTTCCTATCAAAAGAAAAAATCAGAAACAGTTTGCATTCAGTATACATTTTATAGTTTTGTCCCAGGACCATTAACTCTCCTGCTCAATAGAGCCCAAAGAGGTAGACCAGTTGAATATCCCACAAATCACACTGGCTCACAACCAATGATATTGTGCTCATTGGACTAAATGAGCAAGATGAAAGTAATACATTTGGAATTGAGCACGTGCAGGACCAGCCCCCATGTCATTCAGCACAGTTACATCAGCACTTCCCATCAGCCCACACCAATGGTCACATGAGGAATTCCTCAGGAACACCTGACGTTCTGCAGTGGGTCGGTTCAGTATGTTGGTACAAGTAAAAAAAAAAAAAAAAAAAAAAAAAAGATGGCGGCTGCATTCTAGTCCCTGTCAGTAATGGCCTTAGAAGACAACAGAGGCTTGAGGAGAGCTTCAGGCAGTGTATACATGAATATACACTTTGGGTGGAAAGTGAAGTTCACCATGGTTAGAATATACATGGACCCATGGGCAGAGTTCTTGTCAGGAACTATCAGCCCCTTCAGGGATTACCTCAGTTGAAGACAGCCAATTCATTCAAGGCCGTACCTTCTTTCCTTACAACCTACATCCAATGACTGGCTGACATGGAGATTGGTCCCATGCTTCCTGTTTGCAACACAAGATATCCCAGAGACTCCCGTACCGTTGGCTGAGGCCTCCCTTGAGACTACCTGGCAGATCAGCTTCTCCCTCTGACCAATTATCTCCTTCCTTTCCCTTCATTTTCCTTCCCTTCCTTACTAAGGAGTTTCAAAGAACTCCTTAGTAAGCAACCTGCATGCTAATCTCTCTTAGAGTCTGGTTCTCAGAAAACTCAACCAATGACCGTAATCTTTGAATATGTTAAGATTAACTCTGAGGTGAGTAGGAGTTGGCGAGTGTTATGGACTAAATTGTGCCCCTGTCCCTACTCATATGTTGAAGCCCTAAGCTCCATTGTGACTGTATTCAGAGACAGGGTCGTTAGAGACAATTAAATGAGATCATAAGGATGAGATCTCAATGCTGTATGACTAGTCCTTCTAAGAAAAGGAAGAGACACCAAGCATATACACACAAAGAGAAAAGACCATGCAAGGACACAGTATATAAGAAGAACTCAACAAGGGACACCTGAGTGGCTCAGTGTGTTAAGCCATTAAGCCTCTGCCTTTGGCTCAGGTCATGATCTCAGGGTCCTGGGATCAAGCCCTGTGTGAGGCCCTCTGCTCGGTGGGGAGCCTGATTCCCCCTCTCCCTCTGTCTGCCTCTCTGCCTACTTGTGATCTCTCCCTCTCTGTTAAAGAAAGAAATAAAATATTTTTAAAAAAGAAGAAGTCCTCAAGGAGAGAGGCCCCAGGGGAAAAAAACTAACCTGACCACACCTTGATCTTGGACTTCAATCTCTAGAACTGTGAGAAAAAAATTCATGTTATCTAAGCCACCCAGTCTGTGATATTTTGTTTATGGTAGCCTGAGCTAAGACACAGCCCTAGCAAACTAGCACAGAGAGCTAAAGAACTAAGTTGAAGAGGTTCCCCAGAAGAGAAAAGTAATGAGTTGTGAGGTTAGTCTTGAAGGAAAGAGGCTGATCCATAGTTTAGAGACTGATGCCAGGGGACAGGGTGGGGAAGGGCTACAAGGAATGAGGCCAATAAGAAACTTCCACTTGGGGGGTTGCCAAGGGACTTGTCTGATATTTTAAGTACTTTATATTACTGGGATATAAACCTCTTTGAGTAAACAATGGTCTTTGAGGACCATTCTGCAAACTGTTTGCCTCCAGGTTTCTTTTTGAGTCAGACAATAAACTTCCTCAAGATGAACGCTCTATGCTTAGTTGGGTATTCACCAACTTTCAACAGAAAGCATTCCTGACTAACGCAGGGACCAAGAACCTACAGCACAGACCTTTTCTTCCCAGTGTAAATAGAGCAAAGAGGAAACATCTAACCTGACAAACATTCAGATACCGATGCTAATTTCTCTTAAAGGCCTTTGCCACACGTTGTCTCTTCTCCATTCTCACCTGAACTGCCCTACTTCTAACATTTGTTCTCCCTCTCCCAGAAGAGGGTAATGACTCTCTAACTCATCTCCCTGCTTCCTGTCTCTCCCTAAACCACACTTTTCCTGTTGTCAGAGTTGGTTCCTAGAGCACAGTCTTGAAGAAGTCTTTTTTTTTTTTTTTTTTTAATCTCCCACTCATTCTAAACCTTCTATGACTCCCTACTGCCTCTCAAAAGATCCAGACTCCTTAGGTTGAAAATTCAAATTAGGGTATTACACAGATAGGGATGTAGGCTTTGGCATTCAGAGCCCAGCTCCACTGCTTACTACCTGAGACACGTTGAAAATTTGCTTGGCTTCCTTAAATGTCTGTGTTCCTAGCTGTAAATTAAGAATAATAAGAAGAATGCCTACCTCCTAATGTGCTGAGAGATAAATGCTATAATGGAAAGTACCTAGCACATAGTGAGAATCCAAACTTGTAGAAGTCCGCTCCACTGAGGGACATCGCTAAAAAGACTAAGTGGGGATGGAGCCCTCGCGGGGACAATGTTGTCTCAGGTCCCATGGGGTCACAGAAGGATGGGGGTGTCTGAGTGTCGCAGAGCTCACAGGTATCGGAGTGGGGAAACTGACTACAGGGACAGAGCCGAGGAGTGAGCGCTCAGCTCAGGGTTACCTTAAACCATGATCCGAGGCACAGTCAGGCCACTGCTCTTTGAACAGGGACCCCACAAGTGGCAGATCTGGGGAGACTCACCTTCCTTCTCTGGAGACAGGAATCTGCTGGGTTTGGAGACTCCAAACGGGACTGTGCTCCAGAGACAGAAAGGCTCGGCCACAGGCTGGGTGAGCTCAGAGCGCAGCTGGAGAACAGGAAGACAGGAATGATTGAGCGCTTTTCAATGAGGGCGCACTGAGTAGCGGCCTGAGCTCTCGGATCCTCTGGGCCTGGGACTGCAGGCGGCCATTTTCATTCCCATCCTCCAGAGCTCTACGGAAAGCGCTCAGGGAACAAAAGCTCCCAAACGCGGACCTGGGCGGATTACTCAGCCCGGCCCCTGGCAAGTTAGGTGCAATTCCGCCTCGGGCAAAAACACTTGAGAGTCACTACAACAGGCCAGAAGATCAGCAAGAACATCCAGCCAAGACCAAGCTCACTGACCAAGAACAGCAGAAATCCAGAGGAGGGGAAAGCAAAGCATGGAATTCATGGCTTTCTCTTCATGATTCTTCAGTCTTGCAAAGTTAATTAAATTTTTTTTAATTTCATTTTTTTATTCTAATTTTTTTAACTTTTACTCTTTCCTCTTTTAACATTATTTAACTATTTTCTCTTAAAATACCTTTCTAAAAAATCTTTTTAAACCTTCATTATTATAGTCATATTTTATCCTTCATTGTATCTAACTTTATTTTTTGTATATATATATATAGGGTTTTTTCATCTAAAAAATGCTGGGATACAGGGGCACCTGGGTGGCTCAGTGGTTTAAAGCCTCTGCCTTTGGCTCAGGTCATGACCCCAGGGTCCTGGGATTGAGCCCCATATTGGGCTCTCTACTTAGCAGGGAACCTGCCTCTTCCTCTCTCTCTCTCTCTCTCTCTCTGCCTGCCTCTCTACCTACTTGTGATCTCTATCTGTCAAATAAATAAATTTTTAAAAATCTTTAAAAAAAATTGGGGAGGATACAACTTCTTCTAATAGATCAAAATATACCCTAAATCTAGCACAAGGCTTTGTTCTAGTCTCCAGCCTGAGAAAATTCTCTGTACTATCTTTTTCTTTCTTTACCAACCAACTTATCTTATCAACTCATTTTTTATATTTTTTTAAGTTTTCATCTTTACAGTCATATTCTATCCCTTCATCATGTTTACTCTTATTTTTGTATATATATGTTTTCCTTTCTTTAAAGTTTTGGGAGAAGTTTCTTCTAAGAGAACAAAATACACCCCAAATCAAGTGGGTGGCTCTGTTCTATTCACCAGTCTAATATATATATATATATATATATATATATATATATGTGTGTGTGTGTGTGTGTGTGTGTGTGTGTGTGTATTTTTTAAGGATAGTTCCTCAGGCTTTATCTCAGATCCATGGGTTCAGAATCTGCCTGACAAGTAGGTAAGCACCCAGATAGGTATGTTTTTAAAAAACTATGATTCTGATCCATAGCTCGATTTAGGAAATACAAAGCTCTAGCTAAGCGATTCACTTGAAACTACCAGCTACATCATTTGATCTCTTCAGAAAATCACATGTCACAGTTTTGAGTTATTCTACAAGATTTTATACCTCAAGTATTTACACCCTGAATGGCAAAGTTCTACATTCAAGATTTACAGTGGGGAGGTGGTAGGAATCCCGTATTCTCTTTGGGCTATTGCACATCTTTAGGGATATTAAGTTTTGGGCTGTATGTTTACAGCAGGAACATTGACCCCACAAGTTTGAAATCTAGCATATTGATTCCATGCTAATCTTTCTTAGGGAAAACTTGTCAGTGAGTTTGGATAACAGAAGGTTAGAGAGATCCTTGAAAAGCAATATGATTCTTTTATTATCTACCTCTAGATTTACCCAGAATTAAATGAATCTCAGTTTTTATGGGTAAATATTTACAGTATACATTTTTATTCATAATCTAATTTTATATATTTTTATGTACTGGTCAGCTAACTTTTACATTACTGATCAAATATCTATGCCAATTTTTTTAATATTATTTGCTTTCACGTTAGAGTAGAAATATATTTATATTTATATATAGGGAGTAAAAAGAAATTCAAAATATTCAAAATTCAAAAATATTAAAATATATACTTTTAAATATTTTTGAATTTCTTTTTACCCCCTATCTTCTCCCCTTGATTTAGAGTCTCTTCTGAAGTGGTTAGTATACATTCTTCTGGGGTCTTTGCCACACTTCTAGTATTTTATCCTCTCCTTCATATATTCTTATTTGAATAAAGTGACAAGGCGGAAAAACTCACCACAAAAAAAAAGAACAAGAGGCAGTACTGAAGGCTAGGAAACTAATCAATATGGACATTGGTAATGTGTCACATCTAGAGTTCAGAATGACGATTCTCAAGATGTTAGCTGGGTTCAAAAAAGGCATGGAAGATATTAGAGAAACCCTGTCTGGAGAAATAAAACCCTTTCTGGAGAAGTAAAAGAACAAAAATCTAACCAAGCTGAAATAAAAAAGCTATTAATGAGGTACAATCAAAAATGGAGGCTCTTACTGCCAGGATAAATGAGGTAGAAGAGAGAATTAGTGATATAGAAGACCAAATGACAGAGAATAAAGAAGCAGAGCAAAAGAGAGACAAACAACTAGTGGACCACAAGGGAAGAATTCAAGAGAGAAGTGATACCATAAGATGAAACAATATTAAAATAATTGGGATTTCAGAAGAAGAAAGGGGGGCAGAAGGTATGTTGGAGTGAATTATAGTAGAGATTTCCCTAGTACAGCAAAGGGAACAAACATCAAATTCCAGGAGGCACAGAGAATCCCCCTTAAAATCAATAAAAATAGGTCCACACCCCATCATCTAATAGTAAAACTTACAAGTCTCAGTGACAAAGAGAAAATCCTGAAAGCAGCTCAGGACAAGAAGTCTGTAACATACAATGGTAAAAATATTAGATCAGCAGAAGACTTATCCACAGAGACCTGGCAGGCCAGAAAGAGCAGTCATGATATATTCAGAACACTAAATGAGAAAAACACACAGCCAAGAATACTATATCCAGCTAGGCTCTCATTGAAAATAGGAGAGATAAAAAGCTTCCAGGACAAACAAAAACTAGAAGAATTTGTAAACACCAAACGAGCCCTACAGGAAGTATTGAAAGGGGTCCTCTAAGCAAAGAGAGAGCCTAAATGTACTAGACCAGAAAGGAACAGAGACAATATACAGTAACAGTCACCTTACAGGCAATACAATGGCACTAACTTCATATCTTTCAATACTTACCCTGAATGTAAATGGGCTAAATGCTTCAGTCAAAAGACACAGGATATCAAATAGATTTTAAAAAAAAAAAAACACAAAATCCATCAATATGATGTCTACAAGAAACTCATGTTAGACCCAAAGACAACTCCAGATTTAAAGTGAGGGGGTGGAAAACAATTTACCATGTTAATGGACATCAAAAGAAACCTGGGGTGGTAATCCTTACATCAGATAAATTAGATTTTAAGCCAAAGACAATAATAAGAGATGAGGAAGGACACTATATCATACTCAAAGGATATGTTCAACAAGAAGATCTAACAATTTTAAATATCCATGCCCCTAACATGGGAGCAGCCAACTGTATAAACCAATAAATAACAATATCAAGAAACACATCAACAATAATATAATAATAGTAGGGAATATTAACAGCCCCTCTCACTGAAATGGACAGATCATCTAAGCAAAAAATCAACAAAGGAAATAAAGGCCTTAAATGACACATTGGACCAGATGGACATCAAAGGAAATAAAGGCCTTAAATGACACATTGGACCAGATGGACATCACCAGAACATTCCATCCCAAAGCAACAGAATACACATTCTTCTCTAGTGCACATGGAACATTCTCCAGAATAGATCACATCCGGGGTCACAAATCAGGTCCCAGACAGTACCAAAAGATTGGTATCATTCCCTGCATATTTTCAGACCACAGTGCTCTGAATCTAGAACTCAATCACAAGAGGAAAGTTGGAAAAACTCAAATACATGGAAGCTAAAGAGCTTCCTACTAAAGAATGAATGGGTCAACCAGAAGGTTAAAGAAGAATTGAAAAAATTCATGAAAACAAATGATAATGAAAACATAACTGTTCCAAATCTTTGGGACACAGCAAAGATGGTCCTAGAGAGGAAAGTATATAGTGATACAAGCCTTTCTCAAGAAACAACAAAGGTCTCAAGTACACAACCTAATCCTACACCTAAAGGAGCTAGAGAAAGAATAGCAAAGAAAGCCTAAACCCAGCAGGAGAAGAGAAATAATAAAGACCAGAGCAGAAATCAATGAAATAGAAACCAAAAGAACAATAGAACAAATCAAGGAAACTGGGAGCTGGTTCTTTGAAAGAATTAATAAGACTGATAAACCCCTGGCCAGACTTATCAAAAAGAAAAGAGAAAGGATCCAAATAAATAAAATCATGAATGAAAGAGGAGAGATCACAACCAAACCAAAGAAATACAAACAATTATAAGAACATATGATGAGCAAATATACACTGGCAAATTTGACAATCTGGAAGAAATAGATGCATTCCTAGAGACACATAAACTACCAAAACTGGACCAGGAAGAAATAGAAAACCTAAACAAACCCATAAACAGTAAGGAGATTGAAGCAGTCATCAAAAATCCCCCAACAAACAAGAGCCTAGGGCCAGATGGCTTCCCAGGGGATTTCTACCAAACCTTTAAAGAAGAATTAATACCTATTCTCCTGGGACGCCTGGGTGGCTCAGTTGGTTAAGCAGCTGCCTTCGGCTCAGGTCATGATCCCAGCGTCCTGGGATCGAGTCCCACATCGGGCTCCCTGCTCCCTCTGCCTCTGTCTGCCATTCTGTCTGCCTGTGCTCGCTCGCTCGCTCTCTCCCTCTCTCTCTGGTAAATAAATAAAATCTTTAAAAAAAAATTTTTTTTAAAAATACCTATTCTCCTGAAACTGTTTAAAAAAATAGAAATGGAAGGAAAACTGCCAAACTAATTTTATGAGGCCAGCCATTACCATGATCCCAAAACCAGACAAAGACCCCATCAAAAAAGAGAAATATAGACCACTATCTTTGATGAATACAGATGCAAAAATTCTCACCAAAATATAGCCAATAGGATCCAATAGTACATTAAAAGGATTATTCACCACACAACCAAGTGGGATTTATTCCAGAGCTGCAAGGTTGTTTCAACGTCCACAAGTCAATTAATGTGATACAATACATTAATAAAAACAAGAACAAGAACCATATGATACTCTCAATAGATTCTAAAAAATCATTTGACAATAACTCTTCAGAGGGTAGGGATAGAGGGTACATACCTCAATACATCAAAGCCATCTATGAAAAAACACAACAAATATCATTCTCAATGAAGAAAAACTGAGAGCTTTTCCACTAAGGTCAGGAACATGGCAGGGATGTCCATTACCACCACTGCTATTCAACATAGTATTAGAAGTCCTAGCCTCAGCAATCAGATAGTAAAAAGAAATTAAAGGCAACCAAAATGGCAAAGAAAAAGTCAAACTATACTCTCAGCAGATGATATGATACTTTATGTGGAAAACACAAAAGACTCTACTACAAATCTGCTAGAACTTGTACGGGAATTCAGAGTGTCCGGATATAAAATCAATGCACAGAAATCAGTTGCCTTTTTATACATCAACAAGAGAGAAGAAAGAGAAATTAAGGAGTTGATCCTATTTACAATTGCACCCAAAACCATAAGATGCCTAGGAATAAACCTAACCAAAGAGGCAAAGAATCTGTACTCAGAAAACTATAAAGTACTCATGAAAGAAATTGAGGAAGACACAAAGAAATGGAAAAATGTTCCATGCTCATGGATTGGAAGAACAAATATTGTGAAAATGTCTATACTACCTAAAGCAATCTATACATTTAATGCAATCCCTATCAAAGTACCATCATTTTTTTTTCAAAGAAATGGAACAAATAATCCTAAAATTTATATGGAACCAGAAAAGACCCCAGGGTGCCTGGGTGGCTCAGTGGGTTAAAGCCTCTGCTTTCAGCTCAGGTCATGATCCCAGTGTCCTTGGATCGAGTCCTGCATTGGGCTCTCTGCTTCAGCAAGGAGTTGGCTTTCCCCCTCCCTTCTGCCTGCCTCTCAGCCTACTTGTGATCTCTGTCTGTCAAATAAATAAATAAAATACTTAAAAAGAAAGAAAGACCCTGAATAACCAGAGGAATGTTGAAAAAGAAAACCAAAGTTGGTGGCATCCCAATTCCAGACTTCAAGCTCTATTACAAAGCTGTCATCATCAAGACAGTATGGTACTGGCACAAAAAACAGAAACATAGATCAACAGAGTAGAATAGAGAGTCCAGAAATTACCCTCAACTGTATGGTCAACTAATCTTTGACAAAGCAGGAAAGAAAGTCCAATGGAAAAAAGACAGTCTCTTCAACAAATGGTGTTGGGAAAATTGGACAGGCACATGCAGAAGAAAGAAACTGGACCATTTCCTTATACCACACACAAAAATAGACTCAGAATGGATGAAAGACCTCAATGTGAGACAGGAATCCATCAAAATCCTTAAGGAGAACAGAGGCAGCAACCTCTTTGACCTCAGCCACAGCAAATTCTTCCTAGAAACATCACCAAAGGCAAGGGAAGCAAGGGCAAAAATGAACTATTAGGACTTTATCAAGATCAAAAGCTTTTGCACAGCAAAGGAAACAGTCAACAAAACCAAAAGACAACTGACAGAATAGGAGAAGATATTTGCAAATGACATATCAGATAAAGGGCTGGTATGCAAAATCTATAAAGAACTTATCAAACTCAATATTCAAAGGACAAATAATCCAATCAATAAATGGGCAGAGGACATAAACAGACACTTCTGTAAAGAAGATATCCAGATGGCCAACAGACACATGAAAAAGTACTCCATATCACTCGACATCAGGGAAATCCAAATCAAAACCACAATGAGATACCACCTCATACCCATCAGAATGGATAAAATGAACAAGTCAGGAAATGACAGATGCTGGCGAGGATGCGGAGAAAGGGGAACCCTCCTACACTGTTGGTGGGAATGCAAGCTGGTGCAGCCACTCTGGAAAACAGTATGGAAGTTCCTCAAAAAGTTGAAAATAGAGCTACCCTACGACCCAGGAATCGCACTACTGGGTATTTACCCTAGAAATACAAATGTAGTGATCCGAAGGGGCATGTGCACCCCAATGTTTATAGCAGCAATGTCCACAATAGCCAAACTATGAAAAGAACCTAGATGTCCATCCACAGATGAATGGATAAAGAAGATATGGTATATATATATATATATATATATATATATATATATGAACACTATGCAGCCATCAAAAGAAATTAAATCTTGCCATTTGCAATGACATGGAGGATGGAACTAGAGGGTATTGTGCTGAGCAAAATAAGTCAATCAGAGAAAGACAATTATCATATGATCTCCCTGATATGAGGAATTTGAGAGGCAAAGTGGAGGGTTTGGGGAAAAAATGAAACAAGATGGGATGGGGAGGGAGACCAACCATAAGAGACTCTTAATGTCATAAAACAGGGGGTTGCCGGGGCAGGGGGAGGTGGGTAGGGAGAGGGTGGGTGGTTGGGTTATGGACATTGGGGAGGGTATGTGCTATGGTGAGTACTGTGAAGTGTGTAAGCCTGATGATTCACAGACTTGTACCTCTGGGGCAAATAATACATTATATGTTAATAAAAAAATAAATAAAATAAAATAAGAATTAAAAAAAAGAAGAAGAAGAAGAAGGTGAAGTACTTCCCTCCCCCTGGCCTTTGACATTTGTGAATTCAACATACAAGAGGGAATCCAACACCACCTCCCAGCTCCTAGGAAAATCACACCCTGGGTTGTCAGTGTATCATTTTAAACAGCAACTACTGTGTACTGAGGAACAGCCTGGGTGGCTCCAGCCATGATCAAGTGCTCAACAGGATCTGGACACAGTCAAGGAAAAACAGGTGAGGTCTTTGTTTTGGGAGCCAAGGTTCCCACAACCTGCTCAGATGGTATCAATGGGAAGTCTCCACAAAGAATCCTCCCCTTGCCCTGCCCCCATCCACCCAGGAGCAGCATCCTAGTCTCTGTGGTTACAATGAAGTCAAACTGCTCTGCATTTCCTGCAGAGCTCTGGGAGCCCTTCTAAGTCCTGAAATTGTCCCTTCAACCAATGCCACTCACTGGCTGAAAAATGGCTATGGTCATACCTACAGACCACCGACTCCTCCTCAATCATCCAGCCTAGAAGGAGGGCCGTCCCTACATCTCAACGTGGAAGTCCATTATTAATATAATTTTAAGGGGGAGTAAATTATAAAACATTCTGTATGGTTTAATCCCATTTCTGTTAACTATAAACTGCATATATGTGAGCTCCTGATAGAGTCTGGAAAGAAAAGCACGAACTGTTAACTCTCCCAGGAGAGAGGAATGGGAGATTCTCACCTATTGTTTTGTAAAGTAAAAGATTTGTTGTTTTGTAACATATGTATGTATATATATACATACACACACACACACACACACACACACATATATATATATGTGTATATATATATATATATATATATATGAAGTTCCTTATTCAGAAAGAAGCCTGGCTTTAAATCAACAATTTCCTGGAGCAGTGGGCCAACAGGTGATTTTTGTTTTTCTCCTGGGCTAGCTCTCTTCCACCTGCTGACCCCACATCTACGGAAACATGAAGTGTGTTCTGACCAGGTTGCAGGAACCTCAGCTCCCACCGTGAAGATCTTGCAGGGCGCTGCCAGTTGGTACGCAGGAAAAACAGCCGAATCCATTGTTCCAGGGGATTCGGCTGGAAGAGGCCCCCCAAGGTCTGGCTCCTCCTCTGGACCTGCGAATCCGCTTCCTTCCCTCATCATTTCCACCAGCAGGAAGGATGAGATCTCTGGAGTCCGCAACACGTACACAGTATAAACGGTTTTGTGTTATTTCCCACTTAGAGATAATGCTCGGGAAATAGGCAATCAAGTGACACAACCTGGTCAGAAGCCCCGCGGGGAGCCCAGCGCTCTCCGGGCAGCACCCTGCAAGCACACACACTCAGCCACTTACCCTGGAAGCTGCTGGATCCCCACCAGCTTGCCCCACAGGTAAGGGCTCCACCCCACGGAAACTCCGGATTTCTTCCTCGAAAGTCAGACGTTGTTTCCACGGTGACCAAGGGACACCTAAGAAACTAAGTATGGATCACTTAGAATAAGGCGACAGAACTTGCGGTGGAAAGGAGCCCCGAAGTATGGCTTCTCCGCGCCAGGGCTGGACAGCCGCCCAGCGCAAGAGAAGCTCCCGCAGGGACTGCCTGAGTGCATCCTCTCCAAGCCCCGCCACCAATGCCAGAATCTCTCCAAGAACCTTGAACGCGCCTCACGGGGCGGGTTGCAGACGTCGCACTGCAGCGCCTCGGTGCCTAGACCTCCTGCCCCGCTGCGCCCCCATCCCTAAGCGCCCACCTCCTGGCGGGGCCCGCCGCAGTGCCCAGGGGCTGGAACCCGGGAAGAGCAAGGGAGCGGGGCCGAGAGAGAGGGCGGCCTCGGCCTCCCCTGGGTTCAGGGAGCAGAAGAGTGAGAGGCAGAGCCTGGAGACCCAAGGCAAGCCCCGGAGCTGGGCGAGAACTGGAGGGCGTGGGGTTGGCGCAGGCGAGGACGGTGCCGGGGCAGAGCAGAGGCGGGACACTGAAGGAGCTTTGCGGGTGAGGCTCAGGAGCCGGTGAAGGACGTTCAGGCACGGGAGCCCGGCCTGCAGACAGGCAGGCAGCCGGGACGGCGGTAGCAGTGAGCCCTGGCTCCGCCTGGGGGCGCGTGCCGGCCGGGCCGGTCTGTGCTCACACAGGCGCTGGAAGGGCCGCGACCCGGCCGGAGGCGGCACGGAGGCCACCACAGCGTGGACCCTGGCAAGCCCTTAGTGTAGATCCAGTGCTATGGGCCACAACGAGGTCTGCAACGGAGGCGTGCAGCCCCGTGAGCGCAGCCCCTCGAGGGCGGAGAGATCCACAGGGAGGACAATAAACCCAAACCCAGACACAGTGCTGTCGCTCATCTGCAAGAGGATCACGAGGTAGCACAGGAAGGCGCTGTGCCCCCAGTGCTGGAATTCGGGGGCCAAAGTTAATCTTATGGTGCAGGAACCGCGTGCGGATGTGGTCGCAGAGGGATTTGCTGGTGACTCCCTCTGAGCCTCTGAAAGCACACTCATGCGGTGGGAGACACCCTCTGCCCTCTAGCCGGGAGAATGACCCCAGCAGCCAGGCCATGGACACTCAGCTGGTCCCTGGGGGCCAACCCACCCTTGCACAAGTGGGAAGCACTGGTGCCCGCGATGGCAGTGCTGGTGCAGCTGGCAGGCCCCACCGGAACTCCCAGGTCCCCAAGACTATCTCCTAGGCCGGTGATCCTCCTCCAGCGCTGAAAGCTGGACCTCTCCTTTGCCCCAGGCCTGACGTGCCAGACGACAGGCCCTTAGGTGCCCTGATGGAGCCAGTTCCTCAAGGTGGGGTCGGTTAGGTCAGGCAGAAGGACCTGGGTTCTGGCCAGGTCTTGCTTCCACAGCTGCAGGTGGAGATGACTTATTAGTCTCAGGAGAGGCTTTGGAAGACCCCCATTTCCCAGAAAGCAACAGTTATGTGAAAACAGCCCAAGTTCTGCAATTATATCACAGAAAGGAAAGGGGTTTTGCTGGAGGAGACTGGGGTAGCCAGGAAAGGGGAATAAAGAGGCTTGGTTTAAAGAAACCATTACGGCCGCTGAAGTCACCTTCAGGTGCTCTAGCGTCCCACCTGAGCTTGCCCTTGGCTCCTTTCTGTGCTAATGAGGTCAGTGCCCTCCCCAGTATGTGCCAGGCGATGGGCGGTTGCCTGGGAAGGACTTTCTCCACACAGTGGCCCCACCCCCCACCTGGCCAGGCCACCCATTCCCCCACCCCAGGACATGTTACCAATGAACCGCTGAGCCCTGGACTCAGGTGACTGGGCTGTCTTTCTAGGATCAAGACCCAAGGGTGACTGTGGTTTTCTGGGCTGGAGAAAAAGCCCAGAGCCTGACTCCTAACTCAGACCTGAGTTTTTATTTCATTTTTCCAGCTCAAAGGACTCTTTTTTTTTTTTTTTTTTTTTCATTACTTGGCGATACTGAATGTGTGTAATGGGGGAGAAGGGAGTAGCTTTCCATTCATCATTAGATGTCACTCCAGAAGGAGGAGATGAGTTCTGGGACTGTGGGGTTTAGTCATCAACAAGTCAAGAAGAGGACTTTTTTTTTTTTTTTTTTTTTTTTTGAGTTGAGAGAGGGAGGCAAGGAATACTTAAAAGAGGAGATTGTCCTTTGCTTTTTCTGGCTCTGGTTTTCTTGTTCCAGCCCCAAACAACAAAATGAAACACATCTGACCTTTTGTTGTTAGGCCCCTCTTGAGAGCTCTCCAGGAGATTTAGCACATTAAGGGCCCAGCTGGAGATCCTGTGCAAACTCCTGTTGTCCTTCTCTGCCTGGAGCTTGTCTGGGAAACGATCAATGGTGTGAGCTCCAGGACCCCACAGTGGGCAGGAAACGCAATGGGCAGCAGCTCTCCACTGATTTGGTGAAGCCTGCCTCTGTGACAGAATTAGCCAGAGTATCTCTCCAACATGATTCACCTTATACGAACCCATATGAATCCCACCACTACCTCTCCCCTGAGAAGAGGGAGCTTTAGATTGGATGTATATTATAGATAATATGAGAAAATAGCAGAGAGGGGCCAGAATAGAGAAATAAGGAGTGGGAAATGAAGAGGAATTGACTTGGAAAGCAGAGAGGAATGATTCAAAAGCTGTTGGAAGTGCGCACACTCAATTTTCAAAATAAGGCTTTTTACTTCCAAAGACTGAGGGAGGATGCAGTCTTTTAACATATCAAGATTACAACTTTCATCCATCCAAATGAATATTTTACATGGTCCAACATCTGCATATGGCTTATCTCACGTTGCAAAGTAAGTGGATCCCTGGAAAGTTGTCCACAATTGCATTTTTAAGTCTTATTTTAGAAGTGTCAGAAAATCCTCTTCATGACCCTGTTATGAATATTTTGGAATCTAAATCATCAAATTTGGTTTATAGACCCATGTTTTGGATGTTTTTAAATTTCCTAAGTGATAGATGGAAATGAGTGATAAAATGTTAGCCTTTAAATAATGATCCAGATTAAGGATGAGTATAGAAATTAAGCCTGAAATTCTCTACTCTTCCTTTGATGGACCTGTCAATTGAGATGCATGCAACTTTGAAAAGCACAGAGCTTGGTACCATGTATGGAAATGCTGTCATTACTGAGGTTGGAGCCAGGGAGTCATAGAAGACCCCAAGTGAACAGTTCATTCCTGGAATTAGTTAGATATGACAAATCCAGATTGAGTAGCATATTTTCCTTGACATGATTTATTTTTGCTTTGACTCTGGCCAACCCAAGGTTATGTAGTTTATACTACGTATATAACTTGAGATGGTACTACTGATTTAATATTTTTTGAGCACCCACAAGGCATCGAACAGTGCAAGCCCCAGCCTGAAGTGCTTCATATAGTGAGTCAGTCACACATGCATCTTACACACATAACAAAGACATCAACGCATGGAGGGAAATCCATCGAAGATCTACTTGGTAGAACAAAAGGCTCCTGACCTCTCATCCATGGGGGATAGACCCTGGGTTCACTTTCAGATCCAGCTACGCTCTTGCCTGGGGCCCCTTGATTTTGCAAGACTACTAAATGTTCAGAAATGCAAGCCACGGAACAGAGATGGTTAACCAGCCTACCTGAGAAATTAAACCTGGAACTTAGCACTCCCAATAGAAGAGTGGGCTGAAAAAATCTACAAGAACAAAAATTCAGGAAGCATGCATCAATTGGAATATTGTTACCTTAGAGTCTCTCAGAGTTGCTATTTCCAGGTAACTGTTGCCAACACATATTGAAACACTCCCCAGCTGATTTACTGAGATAAATCTATTGATTGGCTGCCAAAAGTGAGACCCAGTGACAATGCTTGCAGAGAGGATTACAGAACCTCCCGTCGGCCTCGGAACGGGCTGCTGCCAAGTACCGGGCTGGATCGGCTCCCAACTTTATGGCCTTCATGACTTCTTGCAGTAAAAAGACCGAATGTTTCGTATTAACTAAAATAAGTTATACTAAATGAAATTTTCTACCTCGGCGCTATGTGCATTTCTATAGGACTCACTCCTGAGAGATTTTTTTTTAAGTTGGTTTGTTTTATAGTCAAACTAGTCCCAGATAGATTTTAGATAGGGTAAGAATTAATTAGCTGATGTTCAGGTGGCAATCTGGATCATTCGTAAAGATGTTTATAAACACAACATAATTCTCCAGCCTCTTTAGGCTCTCCATAAAGTCCATGCAAATGTTTAAATTTTTAACTTAAGTTGTAGGCATAGAAACAGCGGGCAGCTTTTCTAGTAATTAATGAGGACACTTTCTTCTCACAGTTGATGTAGATTTAAATCAAGCTAATCAGAGAACGCTTCAATTTTTTTTTTTTTTTAACACCCTAGAAACCAGGATTTGGAATAATTCATGGTGTAAAACTTTATAATGCAAATGAATCTCAAGTTGAAAAAAAACAACTGATTGGACTCATGCACTGCCTTACTCATAGGAGATTTGTAAGGAAAGTATTGAATGAATACTTATATATTCTGATTATACAGATTTGCCTCTGTGTGATTGATGAATACTGTCTGAAGGCTAAGAGTATTATTCCCCGAGTGTAGCATGCAATGCCCTGTCAGAATTCAACTCCAGATTCATTATACCTTTGGCAGGTACAATCAAAGCTTCATTAAGATGTTGCTGAGACTCATTAGAGGACAATTCTAAAGGGGTTTAGCCTTGGATGCATATTAAAGTCACCTGAAGTGCTTTGAAAAATGCTGAGGCCCAGGTCTCATCTCAGATCAGTTGGACTCTCTGTGCATAGGACCTAGGCACCAATGTTTTTTGAAAGCTCTCCAATTGATTCTAGGAGCAGCCAGGGCTGAGAACCAGGGACTTAAACTTTCCAAAACAGAAACTACAATTAGATCTCTCCCCCAACTAACCCCATCCTTTCCCCCATCCCCTCCATTGTCCACACATTCCCATCAAAAGAGTGCTCTGAGGAAACATGAAATGTCTGTCTGGCCTTGAGCGTCCCAAGTAATAGAGCTGCTAGAAGCACTGGAGTCAGTCTCTGGGATGCCTGGGAGGTAAGCTCATTTAGAATGGGCGAGTGACATAATGCTACAGGTGGGCTACATTATTAGAGCACAGGCTTTGTGCTCCACACCCACAGATGAAGCCGAACATTACTTATTTGTGCCATTGCCAAAGGTAACTTGCATCTCCCAAGTTAACCTGCTTTCTCCTTTCTCCCAAGCCAGCCTTTCCCTGCCCTCCTCCATGCTGCAGTCTAGCTATATAACTACTGAAGATGCATACTGCTAACTAGCCCAACCATGAATACTTAACTCTCCCATCGTGGTTGCTGGCATTGAAGTAATAGGACTTAATCCTTGTCATCCCCAAGTCTTTCCCCTCTTTCCCTTCATTTCAGGGCATACTTTCACGAGTGAACGAGCTCATTTCAGAGAGTAAGACAAGGAGAGAGGTTAATTTTACTGTATAGTGAGCTAGGGTGGTACTGGAGTCTTACAGATGGTAACAGATGTGCAGTTGCTGCACTGGTTTGTGCCCTTTATGCGTTGGGGGCTGGTCTGACAGGTGGATAATGTGTATCACTTCCCAAGACTCTCACCCTCACTGTCCACTCACTGCTCCCACAACAATGTGAAAACCCTTGTCCCAGGGCGCTTGTCTTCATTTACAAAATTCTCAGGAGGACAAGGTGAGGATCATCAGCCTACTATCATGGCCCAACAGTGTTCACCTGTCGCCTTAACCCTGGAAGGAATGAGGTGTTCGATGGCAATCGAGTAGTAGTTGATTTTTCAGTTCTGGCCTTAAGCAAACTTCTCCCAGTCCTTGCTTTCTGGGTTGATTGTGTTCCAAGCATGTCACCACCAAGCAGGTGTTGAGCAGTCAGATGACAGCTGTTGATCTGTTGCAACTGAGCATTAGAGAATGCAAAGAATGCTTTGGAACATGGTTTATACTGAGTATTCAGAAAATCAAGTATCTGTGTACTTGCCGTATGGCAAACACTGGAGATATATATATATATATATATATATATACAAACACACACACAGATAGATGTCTGTCCCGTGCACAGTTACATGCCCCTTTAAGTCATTTGTACCATTTTTCTTGTCCCTATTTATCTACCACTTCATTGACTAACACACCTTATCATTTTCAAATAGAAGTTAGGGGATTAGGAGGAGGGAAACAATAGCAAGACCTTTTGAAAGTTGGCTTCTGAGCACTTTTGTGCCATAAAATCAAGGGAATCTAAAAGTAAAACACTTTTTGTGTGGAAAGTTCTTATTCAGGAAATGCTGGAATCCCAGATATAGATTTGTAATACATATTTCCCTGGAATCCTAAGAATTAATGGGTTCAAACTGACTCATAAATATCAGGTATGATAGCTCAGTTGAGTCCTTTTAAAAGGCAACCCAAAAAGCTTCACCAACCCAAACGCAGTCATTTTAAATCCCGCCCCCATTGTTCCTTCATCTCACCATTGAGCAAGTAGAAGGGAAAGCAAGGAAGACAGCCAGAGTTCTGATTTACTGTTGGGAACCAAGAGAAAGAGCTTTGTTTGGCATTCAAGGGCATAACGAGGAAATAATAAATCCTCTCCCCTCTCCCTGGCCTCTTCCAGGCAAAGCACAAGACTCCCACCAAAGCCCACTTCACATTTTACATAGACACAAGGACAAAACAAGACAGCTGGACAGGAGGGCGAAGCTGGAAGTTTTGCCACATATTGGATTCGCCCTGGCGTTGGGCGTAAGTGCTCCAGTCCGGTCTCAGCTGGGCACCCCCGGAGATGAGTGGACTTGAAGCTCCCCAACCAAGCCCTGGCGTGGGGCCCTCAGATGACCACGCTGACTGTCATGGTCTGGCCGTGCGGTGCGATCTTGCGTGGCCAGGCAAGCAAGAGCTTGCGCAGCTCCTCACGGAAGTTGTCGTGCAGCCAGGCATAAATGAAGGGGTTATAGCACGCCGAGCTCATGGCGAGCCAGTGGCAGAGGAGCTGCACTAACCCGAAGGCGTAGGGGTCGATGGCGTGCGGGTCGAGGTCCCGCAGCAAGTTGAAGACGTGCAGCGGCAGCCAGCAGACGGCGAACACCACCACGACCACCACCAGCAGACAGAAAGTGCGGCGGCGGCGCGCGCGGTCCCAGTCGGCCTGGCTCTGGGTCACGCAGCCCGGCACCACGCGGTTCCGTAGCTTCACCGACACCCGGACGTAAGACAGGAGGATGACCAGCAGGGGGAGCAGGTAGGTGACGAGCAGCAGCCCCCAAGCATAGAGCTGGCGCTGGAGCTCCTGAGACCCCCAGAATTCCTCGCAGAGGCGCACCCCGTGCAACTTGAGCTCGATGTGGTACGTGTGCACGGCGGCGGGCAGCGCCAGCACCGCGGACAGCGCCCAGATGGCCAGCACTGCGCAGGCGCTGAGGCGCAGTGAGACTCGCCGCCGCAGAGGGTGCGCCAGCACGACGTAGCGGTCCACCGCGATGGTGGTGAGCGTGAACACCGACACGTAGACGGTGACAGGCTGCAGGAAGAAGACCAGGTGGCACAGGCCGCCGCCGAACACCCAGCCGCGGGGCTCGAAAGCGTACGCCAGCGTGAGCGGCACGCAGGCGGTGCACATGAGCACGTCGGACAAGGCCAGGTTGCCGATGAGGAAGTTGGTCACGTTGTGCAGCCGACGCACCCGCGCAATCACCAGCACCAGCAGGCAATTGCCCACCAACCCTACAACCACCACGATGCTGTAGAGCAGCACGATCAGCCCCTTCAGCTGATGCACCAGCTGCAGGCTTTGGAAGGGCGTGATGGCCTGAGCGCCTGGGTCAGCCGCCGACCCATTGACCGCCGAGGCCTCTGTGCTCTGATTGGCAGGAGTTGAGGCCGCCGGTGGCAACCCAGAAAATAAGTCAGGGACCGGGGGTTCCTGAGTCGGCAGTGAGGCCATGGCCACCTGTCCAAAGAGAATCAAAGCCCGTCACTTCCCTTTGTCCATCCAGCCCCTCCTACACCAGTCGTGCCTCCCCCCCCCCCACCTCAAATACCCAAATACTCCCTTTAGAATAACTGGCCAAAATAAATTACAACAATCAGAAGTACTGCCATCCCCCCTATGTAAAAATAAATCTATGCGAGATTACATATGCACCGGTTATTTAAACGCCTCCTATTCAATGTAGAGCCTTTGCAGCCTACGCAGGTGAGACCCAGGAGCATGATCCTACCCGGTGAGTGGGGCTTGGCTTGCGGAAAAACGCTCCGGGGATGGAGGGGCCGAATCCCGGCTGTCCCCCTGGCGGTCCTCAGCCCACGACGGCGGTGCAGGCTTCTCGCTTCTCTGCGGGAGCTCAACAGATTCGGGAGTTCCCAGTGGGCTGGTGGGCTCGCAGTTTTTGAGAGGGACTGGGGAGCCCCTCCCCTCCGCCCCGCCCCCCCAACCAGCCCTCCCTTGTATGGAAAATGGGGGCGGAGCGCGCACCACCCGACTTAGACAACTAGGTAGAAGGATAGTGTGAAGACGATGGAAACAGAAAAGGGAGGAAGGGCAGACAAACCTGGGTGAGAGGGACGAGAGAGAATCTCGATGCGGGAGCTTGCTGCGCCTTGGCAGAGTCCTGCTCCGGCGGAGGGAGCGGTGGATGAAGAGGGAGGAGCCGCTTCAAGCGCCAGGCTCTCAGGATGACCTGGAGCAGGGTAAGAAGTGGAGTGAGGGACTGAGCTACACTACGGGATGTGAGGAAGAGATGGGGGACCCATCCCTAAGAGCTGGACCCTGCTTAGAGTCTGGGCTGGAGTGGACAGGACGTTCTGGCAGGGATTTAAAATTTAGAGTCTGGAGCTCGCCGCAGACCTTCAGGCCCTCGCCCTTCCCGGGACCCCCTGCGCTCTTCACCCAGGCTGCGGCGTGCCTGGAGAGCCGCGAGTCCAGCTAAGTAACAGAGTTCAGAACAGCGGACAGCTCCCGCCGCCGCGCGTTGCTTGGGTCCCGGGGGGGCAGGACCGTTAAGGAGTTCCCGCCTCTCTCTGCGTCCGACGCTTTCAGAGAACTGGCCTGGCGTGGTTCAAACAGCTGCCTCATCGCCTGTTTTCTGGGCTGGGGCAGCCGACTAGGAGAGCAGTAGGGTGAAGTGGAGGAAAATAAACAAGGGTCTCTGGGGGCCGGAGGGTGGTGACGCGTTCCTGCTGTGGGTCCCAGCACTTAGTGCCAATGACGACGCTGTCTCACCTCCCTAGGTCAGAAAGTGCTGCTCTCACTCCAGTTACCCTACACAGGCACAATTCAATACCTAGCCCCAGTACTCCCCTATTCACTCTGTAACTATTTTATTTTATTTTATTTTATTTTATTTTATTTTATTTTATTAAGATTTTACTTATTTATTGGAGAGAGAGAGAAAGCGCACCCGCGCATGAGCAGGAGGGAGGGGCTGAGAGGAAAGCAGACTGCCCGCCGAGCAGGGAGCCCAGCTTGAGGCTCATCCCAGGACCCCAAGATGATGACCTGAGCTGAAGGCGGACGCTTAACTGACTGAACCATCCAGGCGCCCCTGATCTTTCTTTCTCAGCCCCCATAACCTATCCCTTATCTGCCTAACTCTTCCAGGACAGTAGGCAAGCTTCAGGATTGGGACCCTACGGTCTTCTTCCTTACATATAACACACCCAGGCCTCCTTACCTCATTTTAGGATTAAAAACGATACTAGTGATTGCAGGATTTCCACAAGAATAACAAAAGTAACCGACATTTGAGAAGCTTAGACGTTACATAAAATCTCCCGCGGCAGCAAGTTCTCATTGAAATGCAAATTAACCTGAAAGACAGTGGGGAGGAGGTCAAGGAAGGAGGCTTTGTAACCTCCCTCCTTTGAATCGGCCTCATCCCCTCCTTGTCCCCTCTCCGGTAAGCTTTTGTGCTTTGTCCTCTAGCTGCAGATGCCTGGGTTGGGCTGGAAAGAAGCAAAATTAGTCCACCTTGCAAATTCAAGTGATTGACTCCTACAGAGGAAAAGTCAACAATGGAAGAAAAGCAATCAATGTGATACAACTGTATCTATTCTAAACCCACAAGCTCCCTGAGTTATAATCAATATAGCTGAAGCCAATCTGATATGGACAAAAGCATCAGAATGAAATGCAGTCTGGGTCTGCCTTATCATTTACCTGCTAATGTTTCCCATCATGTTCACAGAGTTAAATGCACCCAAAAGCAGAGGCACCCTTTTGCTTCAAAATATCTTAAGCAGAGGAAATCGTGGTAATGAAGGTAAAATAGGGATTTGGGATGTGGTTAGTCCCCATAACTAGAGCCATCACTCTGGTCGATATCACTGATACATAATACTAAAAATAATAAAAAGACAACCTTCTTTTTGTAGACATGCTTACTGCATGCAAATGTCAGTATTTGGAAGTTAACCACTGGGACATCTTCCAGACAAGAAAGTCGGTTATTTGCCAAGTTCCAGATCAAATCTGGTATGAGTTTTATTGTTGTCAGTATTTGCAGGGTAAAAAGGAAGTAAACATCTAAGACTAGAATAGTCCACTTTAAATCTTTATTCTCTCCGGTCTTCACCGGAATGAAGGCTAGTCCCTCTCACTCAGCCAGGACATCATGATTAAACCATGCCAATTAAACCATACCAATGTTTAGACTTTCCTGTCTGAACTAATAGTGCTCTAGAAACCTGAGAGATCATAAATAAACAGTTTTCTAGATACCCAGTAAATGTTTCTTATGATTGAATGGATAAAAATAGCCACTCTTTGTTGAAGGCTTTATACTTACCAGGCACTCGGCTAAGTACATTACGTATTTATCTTATTTGATCGCCTCAAAATTCTTATTATATCCATTTTAGGGATGAGGAAACTGGCTCTTCAAGGCCAGTTGGATAATGGCACAACTCTAAGCAGTGAGGCTGGAACTTCCACTTAGATTCACCTGATTTCTAGAGCCAAAGTACTTCACACTTTACTGCCTCCTAATGAATGAGAGAAGCACCTGCACACACTGAAAATACAAGTAGGTTCAAATGGGATTAAATAAATATAGGAATCCTCCTCTGTTATGGTTTATCAAAGGAAGCTCTAACGAATCCGATTGTAGCCCTAGCATTATTGTGTTTAAGTTAAACAGATCTTTTTTTTTTTTTTTTAAGATTTTATTTATTTATTTGAGAAAGAGCCAGAGAGAGCACAAGCAGGGGGAGCAGCAGGGAGAGGGAGAAGCAGGCTCCCCACTGAGCAGAGAGCCTGATGCAGGGCTTGATCCAAGGACCCCAGGATTATGACCGGAGCCAAAGGCAGACACTTAACTGACGGAGCCACCCAGGCGTCCCTAAGCTAAACAGATCTTTATGGCTCCCCTAAGTGTCCCTTGCTTAAGATAAAACTCGTGGGCTGTATGAACTTCAGAAGATGGTATTATGCTTTATGATGGCAGGAGACAACAGGATATAGAAAACAGAAGACAGAGTCAACAGAGATAAGGACCACAGGGAAATTGGATTAAGGGATCTGAAAATTTTATGCCAACTAAGTTCATGCTGATATATTGCACTTAGCCCAAACATATGAGAAACATATATATACATATATTTAAATTACTAGTTGGGAGACTGAAATTTTTTGAGACTTGTCTGGGTCCAGGCAATAACAAAATAGATGCCCCCCCCCCAACCAAAAAAAAGAGTTTTCTCTTTTAAGCCTGTCCTGCGTGGATTCCAAGAGCCAGGCTCCCCTCCCCTGCCCAGGCTTCTCATGCCGATCTGTGCAGAAGGTCTAGACGTCCACTCGGTACAGCGGGGCTAGCTGCCTGCAGAAGACAACAACCTGAGCCAGCAGGTAAGAAGTGACCTGAAGTCACATACTAAAGTGGAAAAAAAATGTTTCCCTTAGATCACTTTGAGAAAGTGCTTCTCATCACAGACTCCAGACATATCAATTATCACTTCCAGCTTTGTCCTGCACACCCCAGTCGTTTTTAAATTCTCCAACACAGCTCTGCCTGAAAAGCGTGGAGGCTTAAAAGCTGTTTTGCTGGGGCGCCTGGGTGGCTCAGTGGGTTGAGCCTCTGCCTTTGGCTCGGGTCATGATCTCAAAGTCCTGGGATCCAGCCCCACTTCGGACTCCCTTCTCTCTCTGCCTGCCTCTCTGCCTACTTGTGATCTCTCTCTCTTTCAAATAAATAAAATCTTTAAAATTTAAAAAAAAAAGAAGAAGAAGAAGAAGCTCTTTTACTGCCTAGAAACCGTCCTTGGCTGGGCTTTTTTTCTCAGCCTGTTCAAAATCAAAAGTGATCCCCAAATAGCCTCATGCCCTCCACAGCAGCCTGTGGGACACACGACTTGTTTCTATCCTATTTGAATGTGGGCTCCCTGGGAAAGGAGTGGATGAGCTCCCAGAGTAACCTACGAAGTTGAGGTAGAGTAGGAAAATCTTCCCTGCCACCAGAGAAAAGGGAACAATGAAACCTGCTAATTCAACAAATATTTGTGATACACCTACCATGTGAGAAGGGGTAGACAAAATGCCCTGAGTGAGAAAAAAATGAGTAAGACATGAGGCGCCTGGGCAGCTCAGTGGGTTAAAGCCTCTGCCTTTGACTCAGGTCATGATCCCAGGGTCCTGGGATCAAGTCCCGCTTCAGGCTGAGCAGGAAGCCTGCTTCTCCCACTGCTACTTCCCCTGCTTGTGCCCCCACCCCCCGTCAAATAAATAAATAAAATAAAATAAAATTGAAATCTAATACAAAAGCCTTCTCTAAGCAAAGCTTGTGCCACAGCAGACTAAGAGCTCCCCACCTTGGCTGGGGGAAGAGGTGATGTCTCATTTCCTCCAGTTTTCTTTCACCTCTTCTAGGCCTGAAGGAGCTACCTACATCTCCAGCAGCCACCTCTTCTGTCTGCTACCAAAGCCCTACAGCCCCACATCGGGAGGCTATCAAGACAGGAGAGCCCTCTGCCTTCTCTTTTAAACTGAAAACTCACAACGTCACTGAAAGAAGAGTCTTTGGAAAGGACTGTAGGTTTCAAATAAAGTTGCTGCTGACAGACTTGGTGCATCAGCCTGAGTCCCTCCTTGCAAACACTAGAACGCACTCTGGCTGGTGTAAATAGAAAAAAAAAAAAATTGGCACTAGCCCACATTATTGGAAAAACTGGCAACCAGCCTCAAGACTAAGCTTCTAAAACTATCACTGGTGAAGAAAGCCCCACCTATTACTGGTTCTGTCACCTCCACCAAGGCCACTTCCGTGTTAGGAATGCAATCTTGCAGCCATCACCGTCCCTAAAATCCAGGCACCTCTGCTGCACCGTGTCCAACAAAATGAGGCCCCCTTTCCTCGGGTCATTCACTTTTGAATGCAAGTCTCATTCGGGCACATCAGAGTGGCAGAGCCAGGATGCCAAACCTGAGTTTTAATTGCAAAGTATTCTGGGAATTTGGAGTCTGACCTCCACTTTGGGAATATAATGAGGAATTTCTCCAAATACAAGCACATGATGAGCGGTCATGAGTCATGATAAATATTCAGTGTCCCCTGTTATGGGTGTTTAATAGCAGTGACACTATAAAGACCAAAAGCTAGGAGGAGATCCCATGCTCTCTTCATTTCCTACCCTGCTTCTCCCTCCTTTTGAATGAAAGTGTCAAGAGAAACATGAGAGAATTAAGGTTGACTTTTGAATATTTTATAATATATTAATTTAACCTACCCTAATATATGACATTGTGTTCCTCTTTATGAAAAATAAAATGCCAAATAAAACTAGTTTCCAAAGATATTAGGAACATAGCACCACATTATCCCAGGGTTGCTCAACTTCAACATTATTGATATTTTGGGCTGGAAAATTCTGTGTCACGGGGAGCTGTCCTGAGCCTTATAGGATGTTTAGCAGCATATCCCTGTCCTTCACCCCCTGGAAGGTAGGCACACATACCCAATTTTGACAACCAAGAATGTCTCCAGTCATTGCCAACATCCACTGGGGGTAGGGACAAGATCATCCCTGGTTGAGAACCACTGCCTTACAACAATACAGCACAGGCAAAGTACACAAAGTACCCTCCTTAGAAACACTACGAGCCTTCATGGCCAACTCTCTTCAGACATCTTGACCCCAGCACTGCATTTGGAAAACATTTCATTTCCCATGTCTCATCAATTCCTGAAATAGCAACAGGGCGAACAGACAAAGGTGATATTTAAGAGGAAGAAAAAAATTCCAAAGATAAGGTAAGCCCAAGTGTGCCAAATGGAGACGAGAACTGGTCCCAGAGCCCAAAGAAGGAATGGCACAGGGTTCTTGGGCTTGTGTAACAGCTGTACCTCTACTAAATGTGAGCTTCTGGGCAAATTTTTTATCCTGAAAGAACCCCCACTCTGAAAATATAACAAATCCACAATGATGCCCACTTCTGGAGGATTTGGAGAAGATCCAACATGAATGGAAGAACTGATACATAGTGGGCACACAGTAATGGTGACTAGTCTTGGATAACTCTTTGTCCTGACTTATGTCACTTCCTCTTGTCAAGAGGGGGTCATTCTAGAGGACATTCTCAAACTCTTCCACTTAAACTTTACTCCAGAAGACAGTCTTTTTGAGAAGAATTTTCCCTTTCTCAGTCTAAATGCTTTTCCTCGGGGCGCCTGGGTGGCTCAGTGCGTTAAAGCCTCTGCCTTCGGCTCAGGTCATGATCCCGGGGTCCTGGGATCGAGCCCCGCATGGGGCTCTCTGCTCTGCGGGGAGCCTGCTAACTCCTCTCTCTCTCTCTCTGCCTGCCTCTCTGCCTACTTGTGATCTCTGTCTGTCAAATAAATAAATAAAATTTTTTTAAAAAATGCTTCTCCTCATTTTGCCACTGTTTACCAGGTATGCAAAGTCCAGGGCAAGATATTGTAAGAAGAATCAAAACAAGAAGAAGGGAGGGTGGAGGAGGAGAAGGACATTATTGTCTAAAAACCTGTAATGGAGTAAGACAGCTACAAAAATCACTGAGATGTGTGACCATGGTCAATGCCACTACCACCACTTGCTGTGAAAGAAAGACATTAATGATCACCAGGAAATTTGCTAATTACTTTTGTAAATTTGAATTGTTTATCCTTGTAGATCATACTTATTTTTAAGCACAAGAGTCTTTAAAGTGTTCATAGCATTTTTAACTCAGCCATCTCAACCTTGCCCATGTTACTTAAATATGTTCCCCTTCCAATGTTTATGTGAGCCATGCACAACTTCGGACCCTCATGAATGTGCATGAGTTAAGCGCTCAGGTGGCAGGAAATGAACAAGAAATGAGTGCTCATTATGTCTTTCTAATCATCAAAATGTTCTTCAGGCTGAAGCTTTGTGTCAGGTTCCCCTTCTTTCCCTAGCCATTGCTTCACGTCATTTCTTCCCAGAGGAGGACTGCCAGCAATCCCTGCTCCCTTGTCAGGGCCTTGGGTGGAATAATTGGGTAAAATTGCTTCCTTCTTCCTCTTTGCTGATTGCTTCATTTTGAAATATAGTCTTTGACAATATCCCAAGTGGTCCATGAAGGATGCTGACAACACAGCCTGTATTTGGTGCAATTATGCAGGGTTGGGGTGATCCAGTCTGGCTGAGTTTCTGGGGCCCTAGAACATTCTAGAGCAGCTCTAGCCCCTGCCTGTCTATGGCATAGCTGGGATTTCTCATCACAGATGGCCTCACTGCAACCATCCCTGAACTTCATTGCATTCCTAAAGATCCACAACCCAAGCAGGTCACCTTCTCTGGTGATACTCTGTACAAAGAACCTCACAAGGCTTGACCAACTTCTCATATTCAAGATCTCAGTACATTTTATTTTTTCACTTTTGATTCGACTTTCATCAATACTTTAGATATCAGCTGCATGGATGGGATATCTCAGTTTCATCTATGAGGAGTAGAAAATATTTACAAATACAAAAACAGAGAAATAAAACGCAGAGACAGAACACTTGAAAGCCATTTTTATTATGTTCTCTTTGAAAGGCAGAGACAAGGCAATTTGCTTTCCCATTTTGATTCCAACTCTGGTTCATTATCCACTAGAAATGGCTTTTATGGATGGCAAAAAAATCATCTTGCATCTGCATTGTGCCATTTAGCGGTGAAGCGTTCTTTGTTGTCACCTTTAGGTGGGAACCTTGACCTTGCAGAAGCCTCTCATTTGGGTTTCCATTAAAATGTGTCTGCTGACAAAACTCAATGATGAACCCAAACCACATCTCATTATGTCCATCTCTGAATTATTACATAGACACATCTAAATTCATTCTAGTGTGACCATCTAAGGTGAGAGGCCCTTTCCAATTTTTTTTTTTTTTTAGACAAAATGCAGAATTGGAATGGTCTTCATGGTGTTTTTCAAGGGTATTATGCATGTGTGTGCAGTCATACATGACATTCAGAGTTGGTAACTTGAGAGTTGGAATGTCTGGGATGGTGTGTCTTCCCTGTGTCTTATCTTTGTCACCATGGAGCAGTCCTGGATATCATGGGAGGAGATCGTGAGCAGTGTCCCTGCAAAAGGTAAAGAGCAGGAAAGCGTTTTTCTTCTCCCGGTGTGGCCGAAGACCACCTTCATCAGAATCAACTCTGGTGCTTATTTAAAATGCAGATCGCTAAATGACAAGACAGACCCATGAAGTCAGAATAACTGATGGTGATGCCTAGGAAAATGGCACTGCTTATTATCTGATGTACACCAAACTGTGAGTCCTATTGTCTGCCATTAAGTGGCCAATCTATATAATCCTGCCTCCCTACTTCCCCAGCGTGATTGGGATTACAGCCAAGGGGCCACAAAGCCAGTGCCAGGGAGCCCAGCAATGAATTTCAGCCTTCCCTCTCTCCTTATATGATAGATATTGGAAGATAAGTGTATTATACCAGTTCGGTGCTTTCTCTATAGTTTACCTTTTTCAAGTTGTTTTTAATGACATAAGTAGCACATAAGTACATTCTCCTGTTTAATAAAAATGAAACAGGTAAACCTACAGTCCCCTTGACCTCAATCCCAGTCCCTCCCTCAAAGGAGACACAGGCCCCTCCCCTGCACATTTACATACATATGTTTGAACCCATAGAAAAGAAGTACTGACAGACATATAGGTTGTGTGCAAATTTTTGTTTCCTACAAAACTTACTACGATAGAGATGTTCCAGGTGTTGGTCAAAGAGTACAAACTTCCAGTTATAAGACAAATTCTGGGGAGCTCATGTACAGTATGGTCATTATTGTTAATATAACCAAAATAACATTAAAGTATATAATATTAAAGTAGAATATATTTTAAGGTTAGCAAGAGAGTAGATCTAAAATGTTCATTCCAAAAAAGGAATAGTAATTATGTGATATGATGAAGGGGTTAGCTAATGCTACAGTGGTAATCATTTTGCAATACGTAAGGTTATCAAATCAACCCATTATCCACCTTAAATTTACACACTGCTATATGTCAATGATATCTCCATAAAGCTGGAAAAGAATATTCCACATATCAATATTTGGATTGACGGTAAAGCATAGGATCAGTGGCGACGTTTTCTGGCTGCCCCAGATATTCTTATACAGCCCTGCATTTGTTACTTATTTTGTAAAATCTCCAGATTTGAATTCAGAGAAACGAAAATCAAATCAAATAAACATGTTCCCATATTCCTCCTTGGGGAGAATTCTCCTGGGGCCATTCAGCAAAAGGGAATCTGTAAGTCACGAGCTAGGACCCAATTCATGTTGACCACCAGCGCTGCAGGGAACTCTCTTTCACTTAATGAATTTTAAGAGCTCATTGTAGAAGACATGAGTTCTCTTAATGGTCAGATAATTATGGTAATGAATGCAACATTCTTCATGGATGTGAGGAACAGCCCTGCATCCTCCCAACTAACAGCTAACGAAATACCCAAGGCAAAATCTAAGCTACTGAATCCCTGTTCAGGGGGAGTCCATAGGACAGTCTGGGCCCATCGCCATCCAGGCTCTTGGAGGAGTGAGCTGGGACAAGGAGCTACTGCTTGAAGAGGTGCCAAGGGGGACACTCGTGACTCCAGCCTATGAATCAGGACACCTGGGTACAAACTCCCACACTTACATTAACTGTCTGAGACACCCAGGGCAAGCCCTATCCAACTCAGGGTCTCCACGTCCTCTTCTGTAAAGCAGGTTGGGGAGAAGACCTAGATAATTGGAAAGTCTCCATAAGCTCTCATAGTCCAGGAGCCCAAGACTGTGGCCCTGAGATAGTCAACTATCTACATGCCATCATCTGACCAGACACCTGCCCGGCATTTGTCTCCAGTTCTACCTTAAGAGAAGGTGGTCCACCTTCAGTCTGATGTACTTGGACACCCCTCACAGCCTCACTGTGGCTTTGCTCACCACAAGTCTGGCCTTCCACATCTAGGAAACAACCTTGGGCCCTCGGATTCACACTTCACTGAGGAAGAACCCCTGCAGGAAAGAGCTGAGTACCTGCGCTCGCCTCTCGACGCGTCAGCCCTCGAGCCCCAAGCACGGAGAGGAAAATCAGCCTGGGTCAGTGTTGGCAGGCTTCAGGGTTTAAGTGAGCTGCATTTGGCTTGATTCCTATGATTCAACAGATCCAGCCAACCCAAGTCCTCACTCCCACTCTGCAGGCATTTTCTGGACAGGTGAAGGCTCCCCTGTTGACCAACGATGCATGTGCTTGCAAGATTTAAAAAGTTGTAATTGTCTACTGTTCCCCAGCTACTCTGCTTTTGTATCACAAATTTCAAAAATGTAATTAAAGAAGGAAGAGGGTTTTTTCCTCTTACATTAAACCCAGAAAATTAAACATAGCTAGAGAGCAACCTGAGATATTTCTTAGGCAAGAATCTTTATTAAAAAAAAAAGTGCATGTGTGTGTGTGTGTGTGTGTGTGTGTGTGTGTGAACATCAGGTGGGGACTTAGCCATACTCCTCAGATCCCAGCAATTATCATCATCTGTCTGAGCAAGGCCCCTTCCCTGTTAATGTTTTATTTTTTCCCCCTGTCTCCCTTAATAGGCATTTATTCTAATGATTTCATATATATATATATCCTTGAATATACATGTAAATCCTTGAAATAAGTGCTAAGAGCTTGAAGGGAGGCTTAATTTACATAAATGTTATTGTGCCATAAATCTTGATCTGGGGCCTCATTTTTTTCATGCCACACTAGCTTTTAAGGTCTATCCCTTTCCCAGTGTGTTTTTTTTTGTTTGTTTGTTTTTGTTTGACAGGCAGAGATCACATGTAGGCAGAGAGGCAGAGAGAGAGGAGGAAGCAGGCTCCCTGCCGAGCAGAGAGCCTGATGCGGGGGCTCGATCCCAGGACCCTGGGATCATGACCTGAGCCGAAGGCAGAGGCTTTAACCCACTGAGCCACCCAGGCACCCCTCCCAGTGTGTTTTCTACTTCATGACTTGCACCTGCTGCTTTGTCTTCCCGAGGAGATGATGTAGCCTGCGTCTAAGGGGACTCTTCAAATCGGTGTAGAAGAGATGAATTGGACGGACAGCATCTCTGCCTTGGTACAGCAGTAGCTGCCTCATGGGAATGCAGGCTGCGCTGGTTTTCTAAGAGACCTCGAATACACAGCAATTTCTCTCTCAACAACACAAGATTTTTTCCCTTCCAGAGGCTCTGCCATCTAACATGTGGTCCCCGTCTCTGGGCCCAGCTCTTCTGGCTCCCTGGGCAGAAGGAAGGCGTCAGAAATCCCAGGAAACACATTCCCAGCCCTTTTCCTGGCAAGACCCACGAGTAACATACCTCTTCTGCCCACAGCCCACATGGCCATTCCTTGCTGCAAGGGAGACTGGGATGTCACACATGCCCAGCTGAAGTTCTGTTCCTTGTCAAAGGAGCGGTTCCTGGGACAGCTAACCATCTGTCACACGCCACTGCTCCCAAGTGGGTGGGCAGGCTGTGCTTTGTGGTCCGTGGTCCTGATTGTCCTTCCTTGTTCTGAGATGCCCACGGCTCCCCTCTGGGGCTGTCTTGCGCACATGGCTTCGAGGTCCCTATTTGCATGCAAGAGGCACACTTGTCTGTGTTGTTTCTCACGTCTGGCTCTACCTCCTCTCTGATTTCCCCACTTCCCTAATTTCTGCATGATGGGGAAAGGATTTTTTTATTTATAACCTGCCTGCATTGTAAGGAGAGGGGACCCCAGAAAGAATCCTTCGTTTGCTAAGCGGGGAAGGTGCCCTGCCTAGGGAATAGGATGGAGATATGGGAGATGGGCAACAGAGTCATGGGGCGAAAAAAAACCCACAAATATCTTGAGGGAAGTTGGACGCAGCTTTCCTGTTTTAAGAAGTAACGTCTCAGAAACCTTGGGAAACCCTAAACCTTTTGCCAGTGCATTTAGCATTTGACAGCAGGGCAAGTAAGGACTGGATCCAAACAGTCTGGCCTGCAGCTGGGCACAAGGTAAGAGCAGAGGCTGCCCCTGGGGTCCCGGTCAATTCAGGTTGAAATTCCACATGTCCAAACCAGCCTTGATCCTTCCGGTTTAGGAAAGAGGGGGTTCCAACTGCTGAGAATGTGTTGCTGCTGGGTCACTGGCTCGACCTAACGGTGCTCGGCCACTGCCCTAGGTCTGTCCCCAAGGAGCCCAGGGAGAGACAGCTCAAGGGCAAAAGGAGTTTTTTCCAGGTGAGGAGACTGAGACCAGGATGAGTGATAGGTCAAGGTTACCCAGCTAATCAGTGGTGCGACCAAGTTCCGCCTCCAGGTCTCAGGAAGCCCTACCCTGTGCTTTCTCCTTGGGGTGCCGGTGCTTCCTTGATGCCAGTGACCACTGGAAGAGTCACAGTTTCCATATGGTTTCCCGCATCTTTAGGACATGTCTCTTCTATTCATTCAAAATAGAAATCCAGGCTGGCTGTGCCCATGCAGTAGGAAAAGTAGAGAAAAGGGCTGGATGCAGAGGTTGGCTTGGTTCCTTCTCGGCTCAATGCCTTTGGCGACAAGGCTGTGCCCAACCCACATGGGTAAGAACATCTTCAAACATGATTATCTTGGAAAATCCAGCTTATTTGATAAAAGCAAGAGAAAATTGGACAATTTCTCTCCATTTGAGTCCACACTGACCTCTGTGCCAGTGCCCAGCCCCTCCAACGCCTGCAGCCCACCCCCTGTGTCCCGGGCACCCACTCTCTGGGCCTGTACGGCTTCCTGTACGGCTTTGGCTTGTTTGCCTGATGGTCCCTGTGAGACCAGCCAGGGACGGTGATTTATCTTTCTCCGTTCTCCACAGTATTCTGTAAGTTCTGGTTGAATTAAACCCAGATGAAGCCACCTGTCAGACACGCTATTGGCTCCAGTCCGTCGGGACGCATCGAGGAAAAAAGCTTTCCCTGAAGAGAGAAGGAGACAGCACTGTATCTGCAAATTCACCCTTTGCCTTTTCCCTAACATCCCTTGAAGGCAAAGCACTGATTTTACAAGAGAAAGGATTGATTTGTACAATGTCTGTTCACCTTCCTTCTTTTCACTGAAATGGACCTCAGAGCCGAAGTAGACACACGAAGAAGAGATCAGCTTGGAGGAGAGGAGGTGGGCTTTGGTTCCTCTAAGATGTAAGGAGAACCAACGGGACAGTCCCCATGATGAGCAGGAAGAGGACTGGTGCTGACAGGTGTCCGCGCCCTCCCCAGCCCAGCTCCCTCCCCGCCATCCCAGGAGTCCGGAGACCGAGGCGTTCAGGCAGCACAGCCTCTGATTTAATTCTGATTTAATCCGGAGAGCGTAGCTCACGTCCCCTGCGGCATTAGCCTTTGCTGGCCTGCGTCGTTATTCCAGCCGCGTCTGTGTCCAGAGCAGCCATCCCTAAGCTCAGTGGTTCAAGGTTGGAAGCTCCAAACATCCCCTTCTGGGCAGAGTTTTGAGCCAGAACCCAGAAACAGGAACGGGGAAATGGGAAAACACTCCCGCTGCAGCCCACCCGCACCCCCCCCCCCCAAAAAAAAACAACTGCTCTGAAGTTAGAGTTTCAGGGAGACAGGACGCAGGCCTGGGAACAGGATTGCTAAAGAGACACGCTATGCTTGGGAATAAGCTTGTCGTGGTGGGAACACACACACACAGACACACACACACACACACACACACACACACACGGGAGGAGGCATCGGGGTGAGTGAGTGGGTACCCAGAGGGAGTCATTGGGAACCACTTCCTGTGGAGGGGGGAGGGACTGTGGTGGGAGCATGTGGTGGGGGCTCAGTCCTAACCCCTTCTGGCCACAGTGCTGGGTGAGTCACCCAGTCTCCCTGAGCCTGTTTCCTCTTCTGTAAAGTCAATCTCGTAACCACACTCACCTCCTAGGGCTCCCGTGAGCCTAGAGGAGACGAGCATAATGGGCTCCGGGCAGGGCCTCGCGTGTGGTTAGCGCTCAAAGTTAGCAGTCCTGTCAGCCCCTTGGGGTGGTTCTGGGGGTTCCCAACAGGCGTCGTTTTATTTCTGTGACACAGTAGCCTTGAGGAGTAGGTAAGATTGTTGTGCTCCTTTTCCAGACTTGGAAGCTGAGACTCAGAGAGATTGAATGATTTCCTGAGGACCTGGACCCTGGGTCCTCCAGCCTCCTCACCCCACTGCTCCACGCGAGGGCAGGGCATCAGGGCGGCGGGTGCTGCTAAGAATGCCAAGGAGCTTCTGACCTTGCAAAGCAGTTCATGCGGCACACACAGAGTCACCCGTTTAATTCCTTCATAAGATAGAGAGGGCCGCTCTCTCGCTCTACAGCTTGGGGTTAAGAGTGGGGATGAGGAGCCCGATCGCTGGTTTCATCTCCAGGCTCTGCCGCACATCAGGAATATGGCTATGAGCCATTACTTAATCTCTAGGTGGCCTCAGTTTTCCTGTCTCTAGAATGGACTCAGTAATTTGCATCCCTATCTCGTAAGATCAAATGACTAGCACCTGGCACAGACTTAGCCCTCAGTGAACAGGAGCCGGCACGACCCACATAATACAGCCGGGAACCTGAATGCTAGGGGAGCAGAGGCTTGAAGCTCAGTTTGTAGGATGTTTCCCATTCTCCCTCAAGGGCCTGGCCCATCTGTTGCAGACCAGACCCGCCAGCTGGAGCACGGCAGGGCCTGCGTCAGCCGCCCGCCCAAATGAGCAACCACCTCCCTCTAACCGAATCCGGGCATGATGCCTCCTACTATCATGGGATTCTTACAAAAATATTAACTAGATGTATTTTTATTTCCAGCAGCTTTGTGGTTTTTTAGCCCAAATCAAGAATTTAAGTCTCAAAGGTAAAGAGCCATGTAATTATGACAGAGATTAAATCAGCATTGAAAGGCTAATTTTGATGTGCGCCTTGAGCAAGAAAAGTCAGGATGAAACAAGCAGGTTGAAGGCACGCTCAGATTCTAGACCAGGAAGGGAAGTGCCTTCAAGCTCAGGTGAAAACACTGTCTGGAAACATGATGTGCTTTTTTTTTTTTTCTGACTAGATAAAAATCTAATTAAGTCTCGGAGTTTGCCACAGAGAACTCCAACGAAAGCACGATGTGATTTAATAAACAGGAAAAGGCTCAAGGGCGATAAGACCACGCAGTCACAGATTCAAGCCACCAAGACGCGGTGTTGCCAGGATTTATATAAAACTGAGAGCCAGCGCCGTCTACAAATTTGAGAACTATTTCCAAACTGTGTATGAGACCCTGATGCTTCTGAAACTATTTTAAAACATCAGTAGTATAAATTCTCACTTTCGAATGATGTCAGATTTCAAACCTTTTCTTCCCACTCAAAGATAAGGGTCTGGAAAACAAAGATGAAGTCCCTGTTATTTTTCCAGGGTCACAGGTCTAGTAAGTAGAGAATCTTTTCCCCCGGACAGAGGCAAGCCGTGTGGACGAGGTGTGAGGAGGTTTCCAGGCTGTACGCCCAGCCCGAGCTCACTGTGGTCGGCAGTCATCAAGAATGAACACACATGTAGGTCATATTAATAATAGTAATTATGACAATGATGATGATAATGAATAGGAATATAGAGTCTGAGTGTAAGGAAATGCCTGTCCCCATATTTTACTCCTTGGCTTAAGGCTCAACCTCCCCTGGAGCCAGTCTGGAAGAAAGACAGGGGCAAACTTGTGTGTATATGACTATTGCGTATATGGGAAACTGATAGGAAACCTACAAGCCACATGCAGGAGGAAAGAGGAAGGCACGGGAACTATTTAGGTTAAAAAAACAAACAAACAAAAGAAGAGTAAACAAGACCTAGGGGCCCAGCGGGAGACACTGAGGTTCCAACAAATGTATGCATGAGAGTGTCTTCAGTAGGAAGTGCCCTACAAATATATTCTTCATTAATGTATTTTTACTCATAAGAATACGGCAAGCAGAATCGTTTACATGCAAAAATATTCTTTGTGCATATATTTTCTTGAATATATTTTTAAATGAGTTAACTATATTCAATGACTGTATCATCTTAAGGCTATCGTCTTACAAACATGTTCTTATAAATATATTCATGTCGCCTCCTCTGCCCGCTGTTTCCTCTGGGACTCCCACCTCTGCGGTCCTCACCATCAGCCTCTGTCTATAGCCTCTGACGTCAGCAACAGGAAGCGAGGGCAAAAATAAACTGAACTTCTTTAAAACACTTCTATGAAGACCAAGGGAAAATCAGTAAGTTTAAACTACCTAGTTTTATCTGATTTTTTATTTTATTTTATTCTATTTTTAGTCAGTGTGGTGAATGGACATTGGTATTCAGGAAATTGATCTTCCATGAATTGGCCTGGTGGCAGGTTATATGGAAGAGGTAGAAAGGTGTGCATTTTAGCTGGCCGCAAGTCCAGTACGAACTCACTGTGTTCGTCGGTATCAAGGTCATTAGAAATAAGTTGGTACATTGGCTAATAAGAAAGTGATCCAGGGGTGCCTGGGTGGCTCGGTGGGTTAAAGCCTCTGCCTTCGGCTCAGGCCATGGTCCCAGGGTCCTCGGATCGAGCCCCACGTCCGGCCCTCTGCTCAGTGGGGAGCCTGCTTCCTCATCTCTCTCTTTCTGCCTGCCTCTTTGCCTGCCTGTGATCTCTGTCTGTCAAATAAATAAATAAAATCTTAAAAAAAAAAAAAGAAAGAAAGAAAGTGATCCATATTTAGATACCATTATGAATGATAATGACCCTTCCCCTTGACCATGGGTGATTGAATCAGAGGTGTTCGGGCCCCTGACCCTGACATAAGTGAGGCCATCAGAATTCTTCCCTAAGACTTCTCAAGTTCAAAGTGGGAACAAGCCCTCCCTAAGACAGATTCTCATTTCATCTACCAGGTGAGATAAGCCCCCACCTGCAGGGAAAGAATAGAGCCGACTAGCAGAGAGTGGTAAATGACATGGAGCAAAAGAGCATCTTGACAGTGACCACGCACCTGGATCCCACCCTTCTTGAAGCTCGTCTTGAAGCTCCGGAGGAGGAGGTAGCTAGATTGAGTCTCAATGGATGAGTCAGGACATGCCCAGAATGATTCTTAGCATATGAGAGAGATGGAAAGAGGGAAAAAAAAAATCCAAAGACCTGCTGGGTCAGAGTGGCCCAGCCCCAGGATGCCAGTGGTGCAGGTAGCTGGGCGCTCTGGATGGAGAGAGTTAGATGCTTGGAAAAGGCCAGCAGGGGAGACAGGGCCACATCTGGAAGAGACCTCAAAGCCAGGCTAAGAATCTGGAGCTTTCCCCTCTAGAAACTGGGACTCATTGGGGGGGGGGGGGGGGAGGATGAAGGGGACTGAATGGGGAAAAGCAGGAGGTGGAGCACCCGCTGGGAGGCTGCCTCGGGGTTCCAGGGGAGCAGCGAGGGGAGCCCACTGAGGCAGGGAGCGATGGAAAGAGTTTTGCTAAGTCCCTGAACCGCCCTTCAGGCCTTCATACACAGGGTGTGCCAGACTTCTGTGTAGGGCTGGGGGTGGGGAAAGGGACATCAAAGGGAAGGCAGATGGGCACAAGCAGCACCCTTCTGACTGCTTCACATGCTACGCAGAGCACCTAGCACACACACCTGCCCATCCCGGGTTCCTCAAATACCAGCCGGGAGTATTTCCCCTCAAGGTCTGCGGGGCCCGTGCTCTGGTCCTGAGCTTGCCAATTTAGCTCTATGTCGACAGGCAGAACTTGGTTCCTTGTTCTAAACCAGAGAATCCCTCTGACCCAAATTCTCCCCAACTTTTTATCTCTTTAAAAAAAGGAGCTCAGATATCATTCTTCCTTTTTTTTTTTTTTAAAGATTTTATTTATTGATCGGACAGAGATCACAAGTAGGCAGAGAGGCAGGCAGAGAGAGAGAGAGAGAGAGAGAGAGAGAGAGAGAGAGAGGAGGAACCAAGCTCCCTGCCTAGCAGAGAGCCCGACACAAGGCTTGATCCCAGGACCCTGAGATCATGACCTGAGCCGAAGGCAGCGGCTTTAACCCACTGAGCCACCCAGGTGCCCCAGATATCATTATTTCTTCCACCTGCTCTTTCTGCTTCATTTTTTCCCCTCTTGTTCTACACTAAAATGTTCTGTACTAAAATGTACTTTAGTGTACTTCTATACTAAAATGTATTATAAAATAATAACACTGTCCCTATTGACATGATTTCCTGATGATGCTATATAATCAATTCCTAACCCCGTTCTCAGGCAGAGGGGCACCCTCGTACCCAGCCTGTCTGCTACATCAAGGAGCTGTTTTCTTTACCACTGCAGATGGAGGACTTTGACTTGCTTCTTTCCCCTTTTGTCCTGTGTACCTCATCACCCCTGCCATTTGTTGGAGTGGTATTTTGTTGTTTTTGTTTTTGTTTTTGTTTTTTTAAGTGCTGTGCTGCCCATGGTCAAGGTAAATATCTTTCATGATGAGAAAAGGCAACTTCATTTTTGCCACTGCATTTCAGGGCCGTCTGAGATGTCAAGAGTGATGTCCTTTTAAAAGCACCTGTTCCTCAGGGCGGGAACAGATACAACCCAGGGCAGGAGCACTCCGGCCTGTGGGCTCCTCCAAACAGAGTTCCTCCCTGTCCTTCCACGGGGCACCTCTGGTAACCCCCAGGTGAGAGTGCAGGGGGCAGGGGACAACAGAGCCTGGGACAAACAGGCCCATGGCACCCTCTCCTCCAAAAGGGCTCGGCGATCTCTCTCCAGGGGCCACTGCTTCAGCGTCCTATCAAGGAGCAAGATGGGCTTCCGTTTCCCAGGCAAGGAGGTGGGGCACAGCCTTACTTTCCTTCAGGCCGTGCTTGGAGCTGGGCAGGACCCAGCCCCCATCCACTTCTGGCTCAGCTCTCCCATAGCAGTCCCAGAAGTCTTGGTGGGGACCCTTGCGCCCTGATGCCATCCAGCAGCGCCGTCACCAAGTGAGCTCACAACGAGGACCAGGCACAGTACTCGACAACCCACCTCCTTTTACGCGTGTCTTTCCACATTTCACCACCCTGTTCCACATAATCCACATAATCCTTTCCCATAAGGGCCGCCCATGCATCTCCTACCTCAACAGAACCTGTGTTTAAATAACTGTGTTTCTTTCCCTTGAGGTCTACAAATTTCCATTTCCTCGGCTCATTTTGACTCTTGGCTTGGCTCTCTGAACCTGACTTCAAAGTGCGTAGGTGAAGACATCCCCTGTCCTAGGGCATCACTTGCAGACCAACGATCTGAAGAGAGAAAGCTTACCCTCTCCCCAGAGATCCACCCAGGAGCGCTAAGGTACAGAGCCACCCATGTAATTTTAAAAAAGAACATTTCCATGCACTCCAACAAAAGATACAACTGAAAGGGAATGAATACAAAATATCAGCTCCTACGGTTTTGTTCAAAATCCTCCTCTCATTTTGCTCCACGGGAGCTCTATATTTGAATGTTTTTGACAAAAAAAAAAAAAAAAAAGTCTCTTTCTCCCTTACTCTCGTACTGGGCGTCTATCATGTTCACATTCCTGTGACTGGAAGTGCAGGCTTTTTTCACCCCCTCACCAAGCAATTGTGCAACCCCAGCAGGTGTCCTACAATTTAACTGGGTTCTGACACCATCTACCTGGAGACAGCTTCAGATCCCCAGGGTAAGGGCTCAGCCCCACGAGCTGCCCCTGGACACTTTGACACCAGGCTATTATTGCCTGTGCCTCGGACCGGTTATAAATTGGAGGTTTACGTCCAGCTGTGACAAACCACAACACCTGCCTGGGGTTTGGTCATTTACCAGAGCGGCTCACAGAATTCAGGGAAACAATTTACTTAACTAGATTATGGGTCTATAATTAAAGAAACATTATACCAGTAGATTATAACTCAGGAGCAGCCAGAGAGGAAAGGCGAATAGGGCAAGATCTGGAGACAGGAGTGCCCAGCTACCACAGCCTCTCCACACCTCCCACCCTTCCAGCCCCTCCCTCTGTTCACCAAACCAGCCTATTTGCAGAGGCTTCGTTACACAGGGAGGATTGATTAAATCTCTGGCCACTGGTGATTGAGTAGATCTCCAGCCCCTCTCCCCTCCCAGGAGGTAGTCAGCTCTCTAAGGTGACTTTCCCCCACCCTATCCCCAACCCCCACCTCTGGGGTGGTTCCCTTGGCAACCTGCCCCCTCCCTAGTCGCTCATTAACATAAAGTGGGGAGGTTGAAAGAGGGACCCTGTGAATAACAGAAAATACCCATTTTACCTTCATCACTCTGGAGCTATGTCAGGAAATGGGAACACAAACTAAGTATCATTAAACCAAAATATTGTAACAAAAAATGGCTCTATAGCTCTTATCACTTTGGAAGTTGCAGGCATTTTAAAGATTCTATTCCAGGAAACTTGGAGGAAGACCAAAATATGTATTTATCTTATTATATCACAATACCACAATTTTCTTTTCTCTTTAATTTTTGTTTTCACTTTTGTTATTTTCTATTTCTCTGTCATAAGCACCTTTAGTGCAGAGCCCTACCCAGTCTCTCAGAGGAATGTGGCTACCAACCTTAGTGCTGTCCCACAGTGGCTTAAATGAACCAAGACTATCAAAAGAAGAATCAAATTAACACCCAAAGTCATCTAAGAAATGTGCAATGGCAGAGATTGTTCTGTTCTCATCAAATTCAATTTCCTTTTTCTCCTGGACACAAGCTGGACTACATTTCCCAGCCTCCTGTGCAATCAGGTTGGCCATGTGACCAGGTGCTGGCCAGTGGAATGCAGGTAGGCTTGCTGAACACCACTTGCAAATCTGACTCCTAAAAAAATCCTCTTTCCTTTGTGACCTTTCTTTTCCTTTCTGCCAGCTGAATACAAAGAGGGCCTTTGAAGAGGGAAGACCATATCTTGGAAGAAACATGGGTCCCTAAGGATCCTATAGAGCAGACAAAGCCCTCCTCCCCCTTCCCAATGACCACAACGGAACCATAGTGGATGGTGACATGAGCAAGTAATACAATTTTACTGTATTAAGCCATTGAGATTGGGGAGCTTAATCAGGTCAGCCTACCCCATATTATACTTGTGCCTAGTAAAATAATTCTAAAATTTCCAGCCAGGAAGTTTATGGAACAACTGCCATGCCTTATATACCTTTCACCAAATGCACTACTGTGCTCCCCAAGAATTAACCCACAAAAGGCTAAGATACAGATTAAGACAGTTTCAATTCCATGCTGACCTTTCATTTTGATACTTCTCAAAATCCTTACAAATAATTACCCTGTTTTTTCCAATCCCTGGGAGTTTGGGGAGTCACACAACAAAATAAAACAAAACTCAGCAAGTTACCACTATAGAAAGTTTTGGTGCAAATATCTAAACATCTGCATGAATTAACACTTGGGCCTACACTCATAAAGTACCTTCGTTCAGAGGCCACCTCATGGAAGGTTACACCGCAACTGACATCTTTCCTCCGCTTGGACTCAGTACTTCTCTGCTCGACCCTCCTCCTGCTCCCTTACCCCAGCTCCCACGGTCCATGAAAAGTCGAGGAGGCTTTTGTTCAGAGTCCCTAAGTGGTAAGAAGATCCCTCTCCAACCTTCAGGCCACGGCACTGCTTGTTGCCACCATCTGCCCTGGCCCAGAGCGCTGCTGGAGAGTCAATGCCTCTCTCTCCGTTGCCACTGGTGTGACCCTAGCAGGACAGAAACGAAGGCTTGAGTGTTACTTTCGACTTGGCTCCTTGTCCTCAGTGTTAGGGTCTGTGATCAAAGGAGCGAGACTGATACAAAGTGAAAGTCAAGCAAAGCTTTATTTCACGCCAGCACTGAGAATCAACCCGACCGGTCGGGGCCGGCTCTTACAGAGAGAGCCACCCCTCCCAGCCTCACAGACTAGCTTTTATAGAGCAAAGGTCATGTGCTTGAGCCTGGCCCCACACAGGTGGCCAGTGAGACTGTAACACACAGAGAAAGTTGCATAGTCATGCTAGGTCCCACACAGGTGGCCAATGGAATTACAGTTCACCCTATAGTAGCTATTTGAACTAGCCTATCACCTTGGTCAGAATTGGCACCCAAAAGGCACCCAAAAGGCGGGGCCCACATTCTTTAGGGAGATAGTGATTGGATGTCTCCACCTGGCCTGACTCAACCTTGCCTTCAAGGACTCTGTTATCTCCACCTGACCTGACCCGCCCTTGGATTTGGGCTCTGTTATCACGGACTGGTCGACCATATTTTACTGGTTTCCTGGACTTGCTTCTAAGTAAGTTCCTCTGGGGGGATGGAGGGGTGGGCGGGGGAGGGTCAGTTGAAGTTTTACTGCATAAACAACAAAATCACTGTTTGACCGAGATGGAATCGCTCTGGCTAAATAGGCCCTTACACTCAGCAGTCACCTCAACACCTGTCAGCTCAACAGTTTGCTCTTAACTCCTGGATTCTGTCTACATAGTTCCCACGCAAACGTTTCCTGGAACTCAAATGCATCAGATTCAAATGCACCTGGGTGCTGATGCCCAGTCCTGTCTTCTTCTAGTCCCCCTGTCTTCAGTTCTTTTCCCTCTCCTCCCCCAAGTCCTTCTCTCATCAAGACCTGGCTGGACCGCTGAGTTTCTCCTAGATTTATCCAGGAGATAAATAAATAAGTAACCAGGAGTTGAGCTCCTATTTCTACTGGCTCATGCTAATGCCTTTCTATTATCCGCTCACATAGCTAGTTTTCTGATCAGCAGTCATATCAATCACGTTGAGAAAACAGATTCTCACCAAGGGGAGGGAAGGACAGGTGGCAGATTCCAGGGCCTCTGGCTTGAGGGATGAGAAGAGAAGCACCCTTGGGGGAAGAAGATTGTTTCATTTTGGGGCATGCTGTGTTTGAGGTGTTGTCGTCCAACCAGGTGACGATGCCATATGGTTGTATGAGCAACTTCGATGGGTGCTTTCATGTACAGATGGGAGGTAAAGCCATGTGCAGGGACCATCTGCCCAGCCTGATGTCATGGGGGATTCTGATGCCTGCGAGCCATTGGAGCATCTGAGCCATGGGATCAGCCAATTCCAGGGAAGAAAATAGGAACCAAAGAAGTTTTTGCCATCCAACAAAGCATCAGGGTGATCAGCACATTTTTGCCAGAGAAACATGCTCTGAATCTAGCGCGGCTGCTCTTTCATGAGAAATGCAAACAGAAAGGCTGAGACCCTGCACCCAGAGAGCCACATCCTCTGCCAGGTCAGAGCAGCCTCACGCAGGCTCTTGTCTCTCACCTCAGTAAGGACTCTCTGGAGACATAACTGCCTTGACACAGCCAGCATGAAAACTCTGTGAAAAGTCGCAGGTGGGAAGGAAGAGAAAGGTCCCAAGAGAGCAGTTGGAGGTCGGTGGGGTCTGCAACTTCTGCCCTCCCCACAGCGAGAAGGACAGCACTGGAGAATAGGGCTCTGGCTCAGAGAGGAGCAGGGATCTCCTCGCTGGCTTGCAGATCAGCTGCGCTGAGTCAGGGAGCAGAAAAGAGTTGGGGACAGCACCTCTGTGACCAGTGCAGCCCCTCTCCACTCTGACTCTCCCCAGGCTTTCACAGGGAGCAGTAGGGATGATTCTTCAGCCAGCCCATTCCCATACTCATTTCTGAGCATGCGCTGGATATTCAGAAAAGGATGGGGCTCATAGAAGGGCTGCTGGGACCTTCCCCAATCCCTCAGCCCTCAGCTTTCTGATGCCCCCACAAACTAGAGACCCTCCAGGACATTGTGGAAAGAAGCCCTGAGCTAACAAGGTCTAAAATTTGATGCCATATCTACTTGTGACTTGTCTGATTATGGAAAATTACAACCCTTCCCTGTGACTATTTTCCCCATAAGATGCCTAGATGCCTAAGAGGCAGTTAACACAGTGAGAGGCTCACGGCAAATGCTCCAGGAATATTAGCTATTTTTATGACAAGAATGATAATGTTGAATAGGGCATTTGGATTAATGACCCTCCCTAAGTTGGAATAAGCAAAACATCTGTTTGTAACAAGTTGATACAGTAATAATCACAGACACTGTTGACTAAGCACCCACATGCCAGCCACTAGAGCCACATAGTTTCATTTACTTCTCAGACACACCTTGCAAGGCAGGGGATCTCAGCCCCTGTTTGGGAGATGACCAAACTGAAGCCCAGAAAGGTGAGATAACTTCCCCCCAAAGTCACCAGCTAACAAATGGCATAGCTTGAACTGGAAACCAAGCCTTTTCATTATCCCACTGAAGCCACATCTATAAAAAATGGAGAAGCCCTTTCAAAACAGTACACTGCTCACAAGAAATAAACATAGAGACCCAAAGACTAGAATAGAGAGCCCAGAAATAAATCCAAGCTTCAACAATCAACCGATCTTCAACAAAGTTGCCAAAAGCACACAATGGGGAGAGGGCAGTCTCTTCAATAAACGGAGTTAGGAGAACTGGCGATCCATATGCAAAAGCATGAAAACAGATCCTTATCTCACATCGTATACAAAAATCAATTCAAAATCAATCTAAGGGGAAGAAGCAGGAGGGAGGAAGAGTAGCAGACTAAAATATCATCAGGTCCCAGGAGTTCAGCTAGATAGTTATCAAACCATTCTGAACACCTACAAACTCAACAGGAGACAGAAGAGAAGAGCAGCAATTCTAGGAACAGAAAGTCAACCACTTTCTGGAAGGTAGGACATGCGGAGAAGTGAATCCAAAGTGTTGGGGAGGTAGACCATGGGGAGAGGGGCCGGCTCTCAGCAAAGGGAGAGCAGCAGAGCACAAAATCAGAACATTTAGAAGTCTGCTCCACTGAGGGATGTTGCTCCAGATGCTAAGCAGGGAGTGGAGCCTTTACAGGGACAGTGTGGTCTCAGGACCCATGGGGTCGTAGAGAGACCGGAGGGTCTGAGTGTGGCAGAGCTGCCAGGTATCAGAGTGGGGAAGCCAACTACAGAGACAGAGCCAAGGAGTTAGCTCTCAGCTTGGGGTTACCTTAAACTGTGATCCAAAACACAGTCAGGCCCCTGCTCTTCAAGCAAGGAATCCACAAGTGGCAGATCCAGAGAGACCCCCATCCTTCCTCCTCCGGGTGGAGAGGTGCGGCAGGAATCTGCTTGGTTTGGAGACTCCTAAAGGGGCCATGCGTCAGAGATAGAAATGCTCAGTCATGGGCCAGATGGGCTCTAAGTGCAGCCAGAGACTACAGAGACAGGAGAGATTGACTGCTTTCCTCTGAGGGCACACAGAGGAGTGGGACCCCAAGCTCTTACCTCCTATATGGCTGGATATTGGGAGGTTTCCATCTTCATTCTCATCCTCCAAAGCTCTATGGAAAGCGTTCAGAGAACAAAAGCTCCAAGAGCAAACTCAACCCGAGCCAATTAATTAACCTGGCCTCTGACAAGGGTGGTACAATTCTGCCTCTGGCAAAGGCATGTGAGAACCATGGCAATAGGTTCCTCCCCCAGAAGATTATCAAGAATATCTAGCCAAGAACAAGTTCACCAATCAAGGAGAACAGTGGAACTACAGAGCTAGGGGAAAGCAACACATAGAATTCATGGCTTTTTGCCCATGATCTGTTAGTCTTTCAAAGTTAATTTTTTTTTATTTTATTTTTTCTTATTCTATTTTTTAAATTTTTCTTCTTTCCTATTTTAATATTTTTTAACTATTTTATCCTATCAATACCTTTTTCAAAAATCTTTTTAAATTTTCATTGTCATTGTCATATTTTATCCCTTTGTTGTATTTAACGTTATTTTTAATACATATATAGGGTTTTTTTCTTTAAAATTTTGGGATGCAATTTCTTCTAATAGATCAAAATATACCCTAAATCTAGCACAGGGCTGTGTTCTAGTCTCCAACCTGATCACATTCTTTCCTTTTTTTTTTTTTTTTTTTCTTTTTCAACCAACTTCTTATTTTATCAATTCTTTTTTTAGAATATTTTTAAATTTTCACCTTTACAGTCATATTCCATCCCTTCATCATGTTTACTCTTATTTTTGTCTGTATATAAGTTTTTCCTTCTTTATAATTTTGGGAGGTAGTTTCTTCTAAGAGACCAGAATATACCCAAAATCAAGTGAGTGGCTCTGTTCTATATAACAGCCATATATATATATTTCATTCTTTTATTTTTATTTTTTCCCCTTTCTTCTCCCCCCAGTTTTGGGTCTCTTTTGATTTGGTCAGCATATATTTTTCTGGGGTCTTTGCCACCCTTTTAGTATTGTATTCTCTCCTTCATATATTCTTATCTGGATAAAATGGCAAGGCAGAAAAACTCACCACAAAAAAAAGAAGAGGCAGTACCAATGGCTAGGGACCTAATCAATATGAACATTGGTAATATGCCAGAACTAGAGTTCAGAATGATGATTATCCAGGTGCTGGCTGGGCTTAAAAAAGACATGGAAAATATTAGAGAGTCCCTTTATGGAAAAATAAAATCCTTTCTGGAGAAAGAAAAGAACTAAAATCTAACCAAGTTGAAATTTTAAAAAGCTATTATTGAGCTGCAATAAAAAATGGAGGCTCTGACTGCTAAGATAAATGAGGCAGAAGAGAGAATTAGTGATATACAAGACCAAACAATGGAGAATAAAGAAGGTGAGTAAAGGAGAGACAAACAACTACTGGACCAGGAGGGGAGAATTTGGGAGATAAGTGATATCATAAGATGAATCAATATTAGAATAATAATTGGGATCCCAGTAGAAGAAGAAAGAGAGGGAAAGCAGGTATATTGGAGAAAATTATGGTAGAGAATTTCCCTAATATAGCAAAGGGAACAAGCATCAAATTCCAGGAGGCACAGAGAACCCCCTTTAAAGTCAATAAAAATAGATCAACATCCCATCATCTAATAGCAAAACTTACAAGTCTCAGCGACAAAGAGAAAATCCTGAAAACAGCTCTTGTCTCAGGACAAGAAGTCTGTAACATACAATGGTAGAAATATCAGATTGTCAGCAGACTTAGCCACAGAGACCTGGCAGGCCAGAAAGAACTGGCATGATATATTCAGAGCACTAAATGAGAAAAATATGCAGCTAAGAAAACTATATCCAGCTAGGCTGTCATTGAAAATAGAAGAAGAGATAAAGAGCTTCCAAGACAAACAAAATTGAAATAATTTGCAAACACCAAACCAGCTGTAAAGGAAATATTGAAAGGGGTCCTCTAAGCAAAGAGAGAGCCTAAAAGTAGTAGACCAGAAAGGAACAGAGACAATATACAGTAACAGTCACCTTACAGGCAATACAATGGCACTAACTTTATATCTTTCAATAGTTACTGTGAATGTAAATGGACCTTTAGCCCATTTGCCCCAATCAAAAGACACAGGGTATCAGAATGGATAAAAAAAAACAAGACCCATCGATATGCTGTCTACAAGAAACTTATTTTAGACACAAAGTCTTCTCCAGATATCAAGTGAGGGGTAGAAAACAATTTACCATGCTAATGGGCATCAAAAGAAAGCTGGGGTGGCCATCCTTATATCAGATAAATTAGATTTTAAGCCAAAGACTATAATAAGAGATGAGGAAGGAGATCATACTTAAAGGGTATATCTTACTTAAAAGGTTTGCCCAACAAGAAATCTTTTTTTTTTAAAGAATTTATTTATTTATTTGACAGAGAGAAATCACAAGTAGGCAGAGAGGCAGGCAGAGAGAGGAGGGAAGCAGGCTCCCCACTGAGCAGAGAGCCCGATGTGGGGCTCGATCTCAGGACTCTGAGATCATGACCTGAGCCAAAGGCAGAGGCTTTAACCCACTGAGCCACCCAGGTGCCCCATCCCAACAAGAAATCTAACAGTTTTAAATATCTATGTCCTTAACATGGGAGCAGCAAACTGTATAAACCAATTAATAACCAAAAAAAAAAAAAAAAAAGAAAGAAAGAAAGAAAGAAAGAAAGAAAAGAAAAGAAACACATCAACAATAATATAATAATAGTAGGGGAATTTAGCAACCCTTTCACTGAAATGGACAGATCATCTAGGCAAAATATCAACAAGGAAATAAAGGTCTTAAATGACACATTGGACAAGATGGACATCACAGATATATTCAGAACATTCCATCCAAAGCAATATAACACACATTCTTTTCTAGTGCACATGGAACATTCTGAAGAAGATATCACATCCTGGGTCACAAATCAGGTCTCAACCAGTACCAAAAGATTGGGATTATTCCCTGCATTTTTTCAGACCACAGTGCTCTGAAGCTAGAACTCAATCACAGGAGAAAAGTTGGAAAGAAGTCAAATACATGGAAGCTAAAGAGCATCCTACTAAAGAATGAATGGGTCAACCAGGAAATTAAAGAAGATTTGAAAAAATTCATGGAAACAAATGATAATGAAAACAAAACTGTTCAAAATCTTTGGGACACAGCAAAGGCAGTCCTGAGAGGAAAGTATATAATGATACAAGCCTTTCTCAAGAAACAACAAAGGTCTCAAGTACACAACCTAAACCTACCCCTAAAGGAGCTGGAGAAAGAACAGCAAAGAAAGCCTAAATCCAACAGGAGAAGAGAAATAATAAAGATCAGAGCAGAAATCAATGAAATAGAAACCAAAAGAACAATAAAACAGATCAATGAAACTGGGAGCTTGTTCTTTGAATGAATTAACAGGATTGATAAACCCCTGGCCAGACTTATCAAAAATAAAAGAGAAAGGACCCAAATAAATGAAATCATGAATGAAAGAAGTCAAACCACACCAAAGAAATACAAACAATTATAAGAACATATGATGAGCAAATATACACCAGCAAATTTGATAATCTGGAAGAAATAGATGCATTCCTAGAGACACATAAACTACAAAAACTGAACCAGGAAAAAATAAAAAACCTGAACAGACCCATAAGCAGCAGTAAGGAGATTGAAGCAGTCATCAAAAATCTCCCAACAAACAAGAGCCTAGGGCTAGACAGCTTCTCAGGGGAATTCTACCAAATATTTAAAGAATTAATATTTATTCTCCTGAAACTCTTCCAAAAAATTAGAAATGGAAGGAAAACTTTCAAACTCATTTTATGAGGCCAGTATTACCTTGATCCCAAAACCAGACAAAGACCTACTCCATCAAAAAAAGGAGAATTTCAGACCAATATCCTTGATGAATACGGATGCAAAAATTCTCAGCAAATTCTAGCCAATAGGATCCAACAGTACCTTAAAGGATTATTTACTACGACCGAGTAGGACTTATTCCTGGGCTGCAAGGTTGGTTCAACATCCACAAATCAATCAATATGATATAATACATTAATAAAAGAAAGAACAAGAACCATATGATACTCTCAATTAGATGCTGAAAAAAATATTTGACAAAGTACAGCATCCTTTCTTGATCAAAATTCTTCAAAGTGTAGGGATAGAGAGTACATACCTCAATACCATCAAAGTCATCTATGAAAAACCAACAATGAATATCATTCTCAATGGGAAAAAACTGAGAACTTTTCTGCTAAAGTTGGGTTAGGAGGGATGTCCACTATCACCACTGCTATTCAACATAGTACTAGAAGTCCTAGCCTCAGCAATCAGACAACAAAAACAAATTGAAGGCATCTGAATCAGCAATGAAGAAGTCAAACTCTCACTCTTTGCAGATGATATAATAATTTATGTGGAAAACCCAAAAGACTCCACTCCAAAACTGCTAGCACTCATGCAGGAATTCAGTAAAGTATCACGATATAAAATCAATGGACACAAATCAGTTGCATTTCTATACACCAACAGCTAGACAGAAGAAAGAAATTAAGGAGTTGATCCCATTTACAATTGCACCCAAAACCATAAGATGCCTAGGAATAAACCTAACCAAAGAGGCAAAGAATCTATACTCAGAAAACTATAAAGTACCCATGAAAGAAATTGAGGAAGACACACCAAAAAAATGAGAAAACGTTCCATGCTCATGGATTGGAAGAATAAATGTTGTGAAAATGTCTATGATACCTAAAGCAATCTATACATTTAATGTAATCCCTATCAAAATACCATCATTTTTTTCCCAAAGAAATGGAACAAATAATTCTAAAATTTATACAGAATGAGAAAAGACCCGAATAACCAGAGGAATGTTGAAAAAGAAAACCAAAGTTAGTGGCATCCCAATTTCAGACTTCAGGCTCTATTACAAAGCTGTCATCATCAAGACAGTATGGTGCTGGCACAAAAACAGACAAATAGATCATTGAGAATAGAATAGAGAAGACGAATAGAGAGCCCAGAAGACAGAATAGAGATCCCAGAAATAGTCCCTCAACTCTACAGTCAACTAATCTTTGACAAAGCAGGAAACATGTCAATGGAAAAAAGACAGTCTCTTCAACAAACGGTGCTGGGAAAATTGGACAGCCACATGCAGAAGAATGAAAGTGGACCATTTCCCTACACCACACACAAAAATAGACTCAAAGTGGATGGAAGACCTCAATGTGAGACAGGAATCCATCAAAATCCTTGAGGAGGGGGAGCCTGGGTGGCTCAGTAGGTTAAAGCTTCTGCCTTTGGCTCAGGTCATGATCCCAGGGTCCTGGAATCAGGTCCTGCATCCAGATCAATGCTCAGCAGGGAGCCTGCTTCACCCTCTCTCTCTCTGCCTGCATCTCTGCCTACTTGTGATCTCTGTCAGATAAATAAATAAAATCTAAAAAATAATAATAAATCCTTGAGGAGAACACAGGCAGCAACCTCTTTGACCTCAGCTGCAGCAACTTCTTCCTAGAAACATCACCAAAGGCAAGGGAAGCTAGGACAAAAATGAACTATTGGGACTTCATCAAAATCAAAAGCTTTTTCACAGCACAGGAAACACTAAACAAAACCAAAAGACAACTGACAGAATGGGAGAAGATATTTGCAAATGACATATCAGATAAATGGCTAGTATCCAAAATCTATAAAGAGCTTAGCAAACTCAACACCCAAAGAACAAATAATCCAATCAAGAAATGGGCAGAAGACATGAATAGTCATTTCTGCAAAGAAGACATCCAAATGGCCAACAGACACATGAAAAGGTGCTCAACATCACTTGGCATCGGGCAAATACAAATCAAAACCACAATGAGATACCACCTCACACCAGTCAGAATGGCTAAAAAAAAAACAAAAAAACAAAAAACAAAAAACAAACAGGTCAGGAAATGACAGATGCTGGAGAGGATGTGGACAAAGGGGAACCCTCCTACACTGTTGGTGGGAATGCAAGCTGGTACAGCCACTCTGGAAAACAGCATGGAGTTTCCTCAAAAAGTTGAAAATTCTACCCTACGACCCAGCAATCACACTAATAAAGATACAAATGTAGTGATCCAAAGGGGCATGTGCACATGAATGTTTACAGCAGCAATGTCCACAATAGCCAAACTATGGAAAGAACCTAGACGTCCATCAACAGATGAATGGGTAAAAATAATGTGAGATATATATATACAATGGAATACTATGCAGCCATCGAAAAAGTGAAATCTTGCCATTTGCAATGACATGGACAGAACTAGAGGGTATTAGGCTGAGCAAAATAAGTCAATCAGAGAAAGACAATTATCATACAATCTGATATGAGGACTTTGAGATGCAGGGTAGGGGGTTTATGGGGTAGAGAAGGAAAAAAATGAAACAAGATGGGATTGGGAGGAAGACATACCATAAGAGACTCTTGATCTCACAGTACAAACTGAGGATTGCTGGGGAGTTGGGGGTTAGGGAGAGGGTAGTTGGGTTATAGACATTGGGGAGGGTATGTGCTATGGTGAGTCCTGTGAAATGTGTAAGCCTGGTGATTCACAGACCTGTACCCCTGTGGCAAATAATACATTATATGTTAATAAAAATAATTTTTTAAAAATCGATATAAGACTTTTTTAAAAAGATTTTATTTATATATTTGAAAGAGAGAACATGAGCAGGGAGATGGGTAGAGGGACATGCAGACTCCCCTCTGACCTGAGCCAAAGGCAGATGTTTAAAACTGAGCCACCCAGGTACCCCTAAAGACCTAAACATAAGATTTGAAATTATAAAACTACTAGAAGAAAACAAAGGGGATAGCTTCTTGATATTGGTGTGGGCACACTTTTTTTGGATACAACACCAAAAGAACTGGCAATGAAAGCAAAGATAAACAAGATTGTAGCAACCTATAAAGCTACATAGCAAACAATTAAAAAAGCAAAAAGGCAATCTATGGATTGGGAGAAGATATTTGCAAAGCATGTATCTGATAATGGGTTAATAGCCAAAATACTCATATAATTCCATGGCCAAAAAAACCCCACAACCCAATTAAAAAATGGGCAAATGACCTAAATGGGCATTTTTCAAAAGAGGACATGCAAATGGCCAATAGGTATATGAAAAGATGCTCTGTATCACTCATCATCAGGGGAAGGCAAATCAAAACCACAATGAGATATCACCATAGAGGTATTAGAATGGCTATCAGCCAAAAGACAAGATAACAAATGTTGTCAAGCATGTGGAGAAAAGGGAACTTTGTGCACTGTTAGTCAAAATTTAATTTGTGTAGCCATTGTGAAAAACAATATAAATTTCCTCCAAAAATTAAAAATAGAGCTACTTTGTGATCCAGTATCCCACTTCTCAGTATAGATACAAAGGAAATGGATCTCCAAGAGATATCTGCTCTCCCATGTTCACTGTAGCATTATTTACAATAGCCAAGATATGGAAACAACCTAACTCTCTATCTATTCATAGGTAGAGAGAATATGATAGAGAAATAGATAGATAAAGTGAAATAGATAGAGAATAGATAGAGATAGAATAGATAGAGAAAATGAAATTAATCTCAACTGTTCTCACTATAAATGAAGAAAAGGTAACTATGTGAGGTGATGGGTATATTAATTAGCTTGATTGAGGTGATTATTTCACAATGGATACATTTATCAAAGCATCAATTCATATACATTAAATACATACAATTATTAGTCAACCATACTCAATAAAACTGGGGAAAAGAAAGAGAAAGAAGCCCCATGCCTAAGGCGGCCACCTAACTTAATAGTGAGTGCAAACCTTTCACTGCGTGACCAATGATTTGGTTTATCCAGAACTGGGGAATTTCTTGGGACACGAAACTTTCAGTAATAAAACTGGGATAGCCCTTGGGCAGACCAGATCACTTGGTCACTCTGCTTTTGAGAGTGAAAAGGAACCTGATTATTCATTCAATTTATGCTACTTATTCTCCTTTGATTTCTTCTTTGACCAACGGATTGTTTAAAAGTGTGTTGCCTAATTTCCAAAATATTTAGAGGTTTTCTAGATATTTCATTTTTTATTTCAAGTGTAATTCCATTTTGGTTAGAGAACATGATTTTTAGGGTTTTAACTTTTTGAAATTTATTGAGACTTGTTTTGTGGTCCAGCATGTGATCTATCTTGGAGAATCTTCCATTTGCAGGGAAATAGAATGTGTGTTTTCCTATTGATGGGCAGAGGTTCTATGAATGTCAACCAGTTTAAATAGGGTGATAGTTTTGTTCATATCTTCCATATGCTTTAGTCTACCATATGCTTTTCCATCAGTTATGGAGTGGGGGGTAATAAAATCTCCTGCTTTGATTTATTTCTCCCTTTAGTTCTGTCACTTCTGCCTCTTGTGTTTTGAATCTCTGTTATTGGTAGCATATACTTTTAGGCTTGTTACATTTTCTGATGAATTGGCCTTTTTCATTATTATGAAAGGTCCCTCTTTATCCTTTGCAATATTTATCTTGAAGTCTAGGTTAAATAATTCACAAGCTCCCTCTCAACCTAAAAAAGAAAAAGTTAAGAAAGTGTGCATGTCCCTTCAGCAGCCCTGACTCATTTTAAGTCAGAGATATTCCGTGGGGTTATTTTCATTTCCTTTCTTGGCACATGACATATCTCAACACTTAGAACATCCATGTATACAAAAAGAAATGTTTGGTTAGTTTAAACCATCCCAGATGTGATTCCAAATTGGCTGCGAGAGAAGCAGCTATTTCTGTCAGCTGGGCTGATAATGCCTTTTGTCTTGGGGAAAAAGTAGCAATTTATCAGCTGCCTCAGACCCAGTTGACTGGAGTAGGGGGACAGATGCTACCGTTGCCCTTTGGAAACCTCAGAAACACAGGTGACCTTCTCGTGTAGCAGCCCCTTTCCTCGTGGCTTGTCTGTCATTTCATCTGCACGAGGATACACTGGGATAGGGTCACAGGGTCCTATCTAACCAATGATTTATTGAAGCTCACTGTGAAGCTGGAACTTACAAAGGGACCATGGGGAGGGTGGCAGCGAGTGTTGCTAAAAAAAAAAAAAAAAAATGCATCGAGGTGCCTGGGTGGCTCAGTTGTTAAGTGGCTGCCGGCTCAGGTCATGATCCCAGGGTCCTGGGATCGAGCCCCACTTGGGGCTCCCTGCTCAGTGGAGAGCCTGCTTCTCCTTCTCCCTCTGCCTGCTGCTCTGCCTACTTGTGCTCTCTCTCTGTCAAATAAACAAATAAAATCTTTAAAAAAAAAAAAAAGGCATCAAAGACATACATGTAGTTCCTCATTTAGAAGACAGGAGAACAGCATTCCCCAAGACTGGAAGAAGGATGTTGGTTGGTATCATCTTGTCTCGGTCTTGTATCCACCATGTTCAGCATAGTCATAGACACCTAGGAGATATTTAATTCATATTTTTGGATGGCTCAATAAATAAATGAATAAAAGTAAAGTCAGAATGTGCTCTCAGAAAAATTAAAGGAATAAATCAGGAATCAAAAACTTGCTCCTTCGGGACCCCAATCAGTCGGGGTTCAGTCGCATACAATAATAACCACTCTAGCTAGTTTAAGCAGAAGTGGCTCCAATTCCAGGAATCAAGTGCTTACCGAGTCATTGGAAGGGACTGAAGAATAAATAACCTCTAGGCTAAGAAGAGATTCCAAGAAAACTTCACAGAACTGGTTCACCAGGGAAAAGGAATTACCCCGTCTGCCTAGGAAGAAGCTGCAGACGCAGGAAGCGACTGCTGGCTCTGGGTCTACACCACCGGTGGTTGGGGGTCAGGAAGCTGCCCCTAGAATTGCCTGCTCCCGAGCTCCACTGTGCCTGATGGAAACACTGCAGCAAAACAGGTGCGAATCTCCCATTTGACTCAGTTCTGATTTGAGATCCCAAGAAATGCACCTGGTTGAGTGACTCTGATTCAGTTCTGCAGCCACACCTGCAGGAAGTTAGGAAAACACTGATCTTAGCTTTCCAGCCTCTGCCGTGGAAGAAGTTATCCCAGAAGAAAACTGAGCAAGACACTGAATGAGCCAACCTACGTCTCCACGGTGGATACCAGAAGGGTTACATCAGTATGGCTGGAGTAAGATATTGGGGGTCCCTGGGGGCCGAGGGTTCACATTCTGAATGCTTCAAGAACGTCGTGCTGGCCAGATGAGACAAGACTCAGCCAGATCGGCTTCTCTCTGTGAACTGAGAGTCCAGGCAGAAAAGAACAGCAGAGCCTGTGGGGCTGGAGCTGGGGGAGAGAAGCCCAGAAGAGAAGCAGGAAGAACTAGCGGGGAGAAACCAGGAAGGTCGTCGTCGTTAGAGAAGATGAGGCTGGTCAGCAGCTCGTGGGCTTGACCAGAGGAGGCCCCACGGGCAGGAGCAGCCAGGGAGAGCACAGTGGTGGCGTCTAGCAGGATCTGGTAAAGCTGGAAACGAGCATCCGAACGTTTCTGACATTGGCGGACACACAAGACAGGTGCACGCACACACGCGCTCACAGAATTGGGGGAAGCTCCACCTGAATGTCCAGGAAGAGGGCAGCAGAAAGGGGTCTATTCAGACAGTGAAAACAGAAGTTAAAATGAAGTTTGTGTATCATCTATGTGCGGAAGGGTCTACAGCAGCCTCGCTGGAGGTCACTTCAAGGGCATAGAGGACAGAAGTGGAATAAGGAAGATAAAAAAAACTTTATCCATTGCTAATATTCACTTTAAATAAGTAAATAAATAAATAAATAAAGGGGCACCTGGGTGGCTCAGTTGGCTATGCGTCTGACTCTTGGTTTCGGCTCAGGTCATGATCTCAGTGTCACGAGATCAAGCCCCACATCAGGCTCTGCACTGACAGCAGAGTCTGCTTTTCTCCCCATCTCCATGCTCCTCTTCACCCCTGCTCTCTCTCTCCCTCCCTCCCTCTCTCGCCCTCTAAAATTAAATAAATAAACTTTTTTTTTTTAAAGCAGGTAAGAAAATAGGATAATATGTTAACAACTATTAAGTGGTGACAGTATGGGTATTGGTTCTATTCTTTTTGTGCTTACTTTTCTGTGGAATTTAATTTCTCACAAAATGGATTTGTGTTTTTGAGAAATGGAGGTAGTGACTGGGAAGTGATTTTGCACGTTTCATGCAACTCAATGAACATGTGGTGCCCGCTGTCTCACTTGGCTCCGGTGACTGCTGTCCAGGGGGGCCCCACATAGCCTGCCTCCTCCGAGGTTTAAGCAAACGGATGGGGCTTCAGGCAGCTCATCTCTGCACATGGAGATGCAAATTTAAATCATCACAGCTTCTGCTCCTGGCCTTGAGACTCTCCCCAGGGTGGTGCAAGGGTACTCGGGGCGGGGGAGGTCCCCAGGAGTTAAATCATTTTCCCAAAGGCACACACTTAGGGCAGAACTGCGACTCCAGCTCTATTCTTTGTGTTCCAAGGTCCAGGTGCTTCCCATGCACGACTCCCGGGTCTCCACAGTACACACACCGGCCAACGGAACAGACCTCCCCCCAGACGCGAGGCCCTGCCTGAGTTTTCCCTCCGGACACTGGTCGTCTGAAAGCTATGGCTTCTCAAAATTTCCGTGCATTCTCACCCCAGATGGAAATTAAGGCCTTGACCAGGCTCAGGACTTATTGCCATGGTGTGGGACGCTGCCAGAATAATTGTCTTATTATAGCAGACTCGGAGACATCATTTCTCAAACCGTCTGGCTAGAGTACGTGCCTGGGAAGGACAAATTAAGATGCCCTTGGAGAGGCTAATCAAATAATAAATGGCAGACACACTCCTGAGATTGCTGGTTCATGGAGAAGTAGCCTCGGAAGCTGTTAAGGACTCGAAGCCCGAGACAGCCCAGCCTGAGCACCTGCGGCCACCGCCTCCCCTCTCTGCCTGAGAAGGCGGTGTGATCCCCGTGGGGGGGCGGGGACAGGGAGGGAATTGGGTTCCAAATGGGAAGGAGCTCATTTCTTTCTTGAGGAACCCAGTTGATAACACCTGGGATAAAACATTTTAGATACAATCTCCCAGAAACCTTGTCACCATGATAATGACCAATATTGGGGGCGTATTTTTCTCCTAGAGAGGCTGAGAACAAACACTAAACGTGTAGAAACATCTTAGCTCGTAGAGCTGCTTTCTGAGCTAGGAGCAGACAGCTTGCTGCTTGCCTGATTGTCTCCCAGATGCAGAGGTGGCCTCGGATGTCATTGAGGGATTAACCCCCAGGTGCCTGGCTCTGAGTTAAGGGTGCTCACGTGTGTGCCTCCTACCACACATAGAACAGCCCCAAACAAGAAAGATTCACCCAACCCCATATACGTCAGGGTTTCTCGCTCTCAGCACTACTGACATTTGGGGCCAGTTAGTTCTTGGTTGTGGGGCCTGTCCCACGCATGCGAGGACTCAGACCTCTGCCCTCCAGATACGGGGAGCACCCCCAGCACCCTCTGTCTTCGGCAACTTTGTCCTTTCTGAGCCTGATCACCCCCTTCCCCCAACCATCTCAGTAGGAACTCTGACAGCTGAGGTCAGGAGCTGCTGGGGGGCGGCCATTCTGGGCTGTTTGGGTTTGGTTTGCTAGAGTTTTAAAGGCTCTAATCAGCTACCTACCAGCAGATAAGCCAAATTTCCATCTCGTCCTGATAATTCAGTAAGTCCAGAAAACAGCTGATTTCCCTGGCTGGAGCAGGGGGTGGGGGCCTACAGACTCCCGGTGCCCTGTCGCCCATGGCAACCTCCCACCCCACCCCACCCCACCCCACCCCACCCCCACTGAGGGGACCAGCCCAGCCTTCAGACGCCTGTGTTTGTGCTGCACCTGAAGAGTAGTGGGGTGGAGGGGAGGGGCAACCTCTGTCGACACCCCTCCCGACCCCAGCTGAGCCTGACGGTGGGGGTCCCCCACGGTTCCCAGCTCTCCTTTCTCACAAGACGACCTCTCATTTCAGGGTCTCCGACTATTTACAAGGCTCTCTCCCAGCCTCATGGTCGTCGGCGTCTTCACGACCCTTCTGGAAGGTGGGAGGCAGAGGTACAACCTCCCCAGGAGTTCAGGAGGGGAAACTGAGGACCTCAAAGAGTTCACGTCCCTCCCCACCCAAGCGACCCAACGTGCAAGCAGAGCAACGGTTTGGAGCCTGGTAGGTCCGGCTCCGGAGTGTCCTCCTTGTTATAGTCTGGACATCTGGACCCGCCCCCAGAAGTCATGGCCCGGTCAGTGTGGCTGGGCTTGGAGACCAGGTCTCTAAAGAAGTAATTAAGGTTGAATGAGGCTATGGGCAGCTGCTCTGATAGGATTGACGTCCTGTGTAAGAGAGGACAAAGCAGAAGACAGCCCTTCGCTTGCCAGGAAGAGAGGCTGCAAAGGGACCACCCTGGCCGGCACCTTGATCTTGGATCTCGATCTTGATCTTGGACTCCCGGCCTCCGGAACTCTGGGAAAGCAAATGCAGAAGCCGCCCGGCCCACAGCGGTCTGTCATGGCAGCCTGAGCAGCCTAAGACGATACTCTACGCACAGTCTTATAAACTGCATTTTTTTTTTTACATAATAGGGTATAATAGACATCTTTTAGAGTCCTTCCCTGGAAGGGCTGCCTCCTCATTTCTAATGCCTCTATTCAGCGTATACTAAAGGTTTCTGAAATGGAGGCTTCTCGTGTGTCAAAGCCATGCCTCCTGTCTCGGGGCAGGGAATCCTGAGAGCTGTTGGCTGAGCCTGCCAGGACGTGAGACCAGGAATGGCTCCAGCCGGGAGGAGCCAGGCCCCACGCAGAGCCCCCCGCTGCAGAGCCCACATCCCCACCTGCCACACGGCCCCAGCCCACACCCCCAACCCCCCCCTACCCCCCCCCCCCCCCCCCCCCCGCAGAACCCCTCTCCAGGGCCTCCTTCCTGGGGTAGGAGCATCCTCCTCTGAGGGCTCAGGAGCAAGTTGTGCTGCTGTAAGCCGCCCCCCTACTGGTCTCCCCCACCCCAAAGCTGGAGCGTTCTGGAAGCCCTGCAGCAGGAACTTGCAGGGCAGAGGTTGGTGAATTCTTCGCGTGATTAGGGATAATGGGGCTGAGTCACACGGGAGGTCTGACTGTTTTTCAGCTCTATTTTTTAAATTATGGCTGGGAAAGTGTGCCCCCACCATCACCCAGGCCGGTTGCTTGAAGCACCAACCCTCCCCCTCCCCACACCCACCACAGCTGCCTTTGCCCAGCACAAGCCTCTCAGAAATAGAAAAATGCCACTTCAATGAGAAGGCATGAGAGGCCCAGCTCCCCTCACCAGGGCTGTGGACAAAAATCGGCAGGATGCTGAGGTAGGACGACTGAGCCCCCAGCTCACGTGCTTTTAAAGCCTGGGTGCTTGCCCTTGGCTTGGGCCCTAAAGCCTCCAGAGTGGGGAACCCAAGACAGGAGGGCATGGCCAGCCTAGAAAACCTTGTGTGTGTGTGTGGGGGGGGGGGGGGTGGCTGCCGCCCTCCAGCTGATTCCCTCTGTCCTTATTCCTGGCTTCCTCCTAGCTTAGACAGCAGCCCCAACCCTGCCCCTCCCCGGGGCTGCCTCTAGGTGCCCCCTCCCTCCCCACTCCCCCGATGGCCCCATGACCAAGAACCACTCACTGAGCAGCTACTATGTGCCAGGCAGCATCCTGAACCTTTCACACAGATGATCTCAGGTAACGTTCCATCTGTCTGTGTGTGTGACAGGTCCTAATACCGTCCCCCTGCACAGACCAGGAGTGGAGATGCCGACAGCTTGACAGAACTGTCCAGTTAAGGAGTGGAGGCTACGGCAGAGGCTGCGGCTGGCTTTGAACCCTGCACTTGCTCTCAAGCATGATGCAGTAAGAGCCGGACAGGTGGGCAAGGTGCAGAAGGTCCCAAGTTAGGGGCATGGGCATCTCACTGGGGTGGGAACGAGCAGCCCCTCCGTTAGGTGCCGCTCTGATGGCACCCACATCGGATGCTTTCATCCGGTCAGTGGTCACGGGAGGGAGGAGCCACAGTCCTTACCAGCTCTCAGAGGACACAGGGCACACGGCAGACTTGCCCAGTGTGGCTCTTTACACACCGGCTGGAGGCCTGGCGCCCAAAGGGAGCAGATGCCAGAGAAGTTCTGGCTTCCTGCAGCCGCAATGATGTCATGCCTGGACCTGACCCCTCCCCCGCAGGAGGACGGGGATCCCAATCTCCAGGAAACTTCCAACCCTGTGGGCCAGAGCTCAGCCATGGGGGTACTGGTCCTGCCCCAGGCCCCAGCAGCGGCTCCATCCCCAAAACCCCAACAAAAGGTTCCTGGTCATTTCCATTCCATTTTTAGCTTTTGACACCCTCTCTGTCCAGCCTGTTCCTCACTCTGCCATCCACCGGAGACCAGGGGAGGGGAAGGGATGGCCAGATGTGAGGGACAGCCAGCAACACTAGTCTCGCCCCAACCCTCCACCCCAAACAAGGTTCAGACCTGCCTCCCTCCAATCCAGACTGATCTCTGGGGCTCAGTTGCTTCATCTGCGCAATGGACCTGAAAGTTACTGACTAGTCCGAGGCAGAGGCCCGGAGCCCACGAACTCCTAACAGTGTGTTCTGCTCCCCAACAAGTGTTTGGGTGTTCAGAGCAGCTGGAGGACATTTAAGGAACAAGGCAGCAAAGGAAGGGCAGGCATAGGCATCTCTGTTCTCTGGCCTCCGAATGCCTCAATGGGTCTTAAGAAACGACCTTTGACCCTGCCTTGGCACTGCCATGGAGGAGACAGGACAGGGGGAGATGGTCATGCTGTTAGGAGAGTGGGAGAGCGAGGGTGCTGGGTCCCAACCTCCCAGCTCGTGCTCCCAGTCTGCGTTTCTTCTGGGCAGTCTGGCTGTGACCCAGGGATCCCGCCACCAGGAGAGTGTATCAGGGATTGCTTGGGGGTACACCAGCCACCTGGTATACGGGGGAGCTGCTTAGCCATGGGCTGGACACTGCTGGCGAGTTGGCAATGTAGGGCCTGCAGCATCTCTCTGGTCTAATGGCCTGGCTGTGCTACCTTAGGCAAGTTGCTTAACTTCTCTGAGCCTCATATTTCTCTGGCTGTCAACTACAGCATTTGAATAAGAAGATTGAGTTTTCAAACACATTCAGCAGTAGATTCTCCAAAAGTAAAAGAAGTGAGGGCAGAGCCTGATAACTTTGGGGGTGGGGGGTTGCTCTGGGACAGTCAGGGGCTCACCCAAATAACTACCTGTATGGTTTCTCTCCCCAGGGCTGGCCAAAAGACTTTGAACCCTGCGCCATAAGCAGTGGCTTAACCTGAACACCATAAGCAGTCCATTCCCCAAGAATCATCTTGCCAAATAGCAAGTCATGCAAATGAATCGAAAATACCTTCCATGGAAAATTAGCATAAATGTTAAAATTCTCTAAGGAAGTGGTGGTAATTGGCTTTCTGCTGATGAAATCTCCTAAGCAAAAATGAACTGCCCTTTAATAAGCTACCAAATAGCACCGTCACCAAATCAAACAGGAAAGCTGCTGATGCAGACACATGGGGTTATAGCTGAGTGATGGGTGACTTTTCTTAAATCAGATACGGGGGTGCAACTTCACAGTCCGGGACCCACCTCTGAAATGGCATCTCCAGGCTGTCCCAGCCTCTCTTCAAGGGTGAGACGTGCTGCTTTTCTTCAGTGGTTTCCAGCCGTGGCTGCACAGCAGGATCGTGAAGTCACTCTCCCGCAAGCATCCTGCACCTCCACGTCCATCGCAGCGCTGTCCACGGACACGAGAACGACCTAAGGATCCATCGGTGGATGCACAGATAAGAAAATGGGGTAGATACAGATATCCATAAAAAAGGAGGGAATCCTGCCATTTGCCAGGACAGGTGGACCTTGAGGGCATTATGCTAAGTAAAATAGTCGGAGAATCCAAATACTGTACGATACTTAGATGTGGAATCCAGAAAAGCCAAGCTCGTAGGAACTGAGAGTGTAGACTGGGGGCTGCCGGGAGCTGGAGGTGGGGGCACGAAGGAGATGGTGTCGAGGGCTCCAAGCTTCCAGCCGGAAGACGGGGAGGGTCTGGGGATCTAGCATGCAGCCTGGTGACGGCGGTTAACCATTCTGGACTGCGCACTTGTGAGTTGCTGTGAGAGTAGATCTTTAATGTTCTCACCGCCGCCACAAAAACAGCAACTGGGGCGGCGCCTGCGTGAACTCACCTTATGGTGGTCACTGCTCTGTGATCTAGGCGTGCATCAGTCACACCACACACCTAAAACTTAACACCTTAAACTTAAACTTATGTCAGTTGTTATATCTCAGTAAAACAGGGGTGGGACAAGAATCTTCTGAGGCCACTTCCAAAACACTCAGCGGCCAGTTGCTGGTGCTGGAGGTCTGAGTTCCCAGCCTCGGAGGAGGCCCAGGCTCCCAGTTTCTGAGCTCTGCAGAGACAGCACCAGAGCCTCCCCAGGCTGTCTGGGGCCCGCATCCTTCCGTGCCCTCCTCCCTTCCGTTCCCCTGAGGGTCTGGGAGCTCCGGGGGTGGCAGGCATTCTCATCAGGGCCCCTGATCTCTGTCATTTGAGGCTGACAGTCAGTCACCCTGAGTCATCATCAGCCAGAGACGCAGCCCTTTATGAACGACGGAGCGGTAACATCATCGTCCACGCTGCTTTCCATGGGGCTACTTACGGGGCAGAGAACAGCCCGAGAAGCAAGCCCTATTGCAGACAGTAGGTTCGTGGTACCCATCCTGGAGCTGGACCAGCAGTGGAGGGGACGGGGGCCAGGCCAGCCCTCACTGACCACCCACCTCTGCGTCCACAAGCAGCCCTGGAGAGGAGGGCACTGTAGGAACATGGATCGGAGCTGCCAGGGCAAGAGGGAGACGCCGGGCTGGGGAGTGGATTGTATGGGGCCAGTAGAGACAGCTGAAGCCATGAACCCCAGTGGAACTCAAAGCCAGCATTCTGAAGGCCCCACCACGAGCTACACTTCTCAAGCTCTAGGGCTCAAGAATCAACCTGGGAGGCATCTCAGAACACAGGTGGCTGGCCCCTCCCCAGAGTTTCTGTTGTTCTAGGCTGAGGCCCAAGAATTGACCCTTCTAACACCTTGTGAGATGATGCCGATTCTGCAGGTCCCCGGACCACCTTGAGAGAAACTGCCTCTGAGAATATACGCTGAAGCCGCCTGTCAATCACAGACAGTTTTGTGTGGAGCCGACTCCGGAGGGAAGGAGACCTGAAGCCCAGACTGCCGCATCCTAGCTGTGTGACCTGAGGCAGGTTATTTCACCTCACTGTTTCGATTTCCCTTTGTGCCTACCTGCTAACTGGGGCCAAGGACAGCAGCTATGCCTTAGGGGGTTTAGGGAAGAATAAATAAGAAAATATCCACCAGGTGCCGGGAGCCCTGAGACTCCTCTTGGCTCATTAACTGAGCTGGGGTCAGGACAAACCTGGAAAATTGTGTCTGTACCTCCTGTGGGCCTGGCCCCTGCCAGGGTTCAAGTGCACTTTACTAAATTATCTCTTTTAATCTTCAAACACTTAAAAGCAGATGCCAGTGATACATCCCCACCCCTGCACCCCATTTCACAGGTTAGAAAGCCTGCTCCGAGAGGTCAAGTAACTTGTTCAAGGCTACGCAGCTAGGAAGGCGCAGGGCCTAGATTCAAACCCTGACTACCAACTTCATCGCCCTCCTAATATTCTATTCAAAGTCACTGCTATGTGACTGCAGCCTGCACAGCCTTTGTGGCTGCAAACAACCTGCGTCCAGGAGGGTCCTGAAGCACTGAGAATGGTTCGGCGTCCTGGAGCAGGGGCCCGCAGGCTATCCAAATCAATGCTTTCACACCTGCGACGTCCAGTACAGGAGCCACTAGCCACCTGTGGCTACTGACCTTGAAATTGAAACGCACTAAAAGTAAACAAAACCTAAAATTCAATTCTTCAGTCACACTAATCACATTTCGAGAGCTCAAGAGGCATCCCTGGCCGGGGCTGCCTTACGGGAGGGCACAGCTCTGGAACATTCCCATCTTCCCACAAAGTTCTGTGGGACAGCACGGTTCTAGAGCTTCGCTTGGACTGTTCTCCGCACTATCCTGCATTTTTAATTTTTTTTCCAAATAAGAAGGAGAAAAAGAGGGCATTGGTCCATCATCAGGAAGAAAGCAATGCTGATTCGATGAAGGAAACATAAACAGAAAGGGCCCCTGACCACGTAAGGAGATGCTCAGACTAATCAGTATTAGAGAACCACAAATCACACTAGACTGAGATACACCATCTGCCTGTCCGACTGAGAATAAGCCAGAAAGTTAGCAAGGCGCCCTGCAGTGGGGCTGTGGGCAGACAGGCAGGCTCAGATGGGCCAGCAGGGGGCTAAGCTGACTGTTACCACTTCTGAGCAGGGTGAGCTGCCCAAGCAAGCCAACGTCCTGCTTTACTCAGCAATTCCACCTCTAGACATTAATCCTGAAGATGAACTTGGTCATGGTCCAGACGGCAGACGTGCAGGACTTCCACTGCCACCTGGTTGCAGCAGGCAAAGCAAGGAGGCCCCCAAATGTTTGTGGGTAAGGGACCAGCCAAGCACATCAGTGTGGAGGGATGCCACGCCACTGCCACGGAGAGAAAAGGAGAGAGGGCGTGGCCTCCAACTGCAGGGGAGGGGTGTCTGAGCAAGAGGAAGGAGCATGTAGGGAGGAGAATGAATTAAAATATACGAATGTATTTGCTTATTTACCTATTTTCAATATAAAAGAATACACGAGGCTGATTAATGTGGCTGGTTATCGGTGGACAAAGGAAAGGTGAGGGGATCTGGGGCACAACTTTTTTAGAAAGAGAGGGAGCGAGAAGACAGAGTAAAGACAGCCCTTGCAGGTGCCCAGAGCTGATGGGCACGAGGAGAGGCACTGAGACCTGTGGCAGGTGCAGGGACTTGTGATCCTCCTGATAATACTGGGAGGCGGGCGTCTCCTGTGGGCCTGCCTGGCCTCCATCCCCCCCGCCCCACCACCAACCTCGTGGCTCCAGGCACACGCCAAGCCTCAGCAGCCAAGCCCGAGCCACTGGCCTCACAGCCACCAAGAGATGGCACACCTGGCTTCCTCGCGCCCCAAGCCCTCCAGCATTTCCCCACACCGCAGCCTCCAGACCAGCCCCGTCCCAGGGACCTTCCTGCAAGATGGAAGCCACCAGGCCGTGCAGCACGATTGACTGCTTGGAAGGGGGCTGGTGCATGGGAGCAACGGAATGCTTCATTCCATTGTCATGAAAGAGCCACACGCGCCACGTAGGTACCGTAGTGGACGTGACTGCTCTCACGCATCCGCTTCTTGGGTCTGCCATCGCCTCTCGGGCATGGCAGCTAAGAATCATGAAGCGAAATTTTAACTGTGCTCAACATGGTAATGAGGGGTAGACACGTGCAAGGCATTCATTCAGGCTGAACTCCCGAGAGGATGATCAAGTTAAAGAAAGAGGAAGGGGAGAGGAAGAGAGGAAGGGGAGGAGGGGGGGGGGAAGCCGGGAAGGAGGAGGAATGAGGCCGGGAGGGTGGGGGAAGAAGGGGCGCGAGTCCGCAGCACAGTCGGCTCCGGGAAGCTTGCGTCCCCGCAGGGCCTCGCAGATGAGTTGCTGCTGTGGGTCCTCGCGCCCGCACAAGTGGGCACCAGTGGTAAGGCTGTCCTGGGGAGGGCTGCGCAAGAGCCAGTCAAAGACAAGGAGAAAGCGTCCAAATGCTGCCTGGGAAGACAGACTCCCCACCGGGACAGGCGAGAAGCCCAGCCATGCCCCTTGGCAGGACCCGGACCTGCCTGTGCTGGTTTTCCTCCCCGGAGGCCTGGCTCGGAGGGCAAGGACCGACCGTGAGCTCTTCTCTTGCCATTTCCCCATCTGAGCCCGATAGGAGGCTTCTGAAGACCATCTCTCTGCCACGTTCCAGAAGCTGAAGTGGGGGTATTTGCCTCTGTGTGGTGGGTGCGTGATACTGACCAAGGGACACCGACCGCCTCCCTGGGGACAGGGGGTCACAGGGATGGGATGCGACTGACGCTGGGGTCCCAGACACGTGCTCAGCAGCTTTAGGCTCTCCCTGATTTCAAGGACAGCACCTGCACAAAACAGACACTCAACAAAGAGCTGAAGGGACCACTCACGTGACGGGCATGGGCGCTGGAGCCCACGGCATGGGTCTGCACTGTGCGGGGCGGGGTGGGGGGACTGTGCCACCTCGCACCAGCGCCCGCCCTCGCTGAGCCTCCCTCTGCTCCTGGGAGGCAGAAACAGATCAGGCAGTGCCCAAGGAAGGGGGGCTGCTACGGTGAGGGGGAGAAGCGCAGCTGAGCCCGAAGACTGCTCTCCGTCTGATGGGCCGTTGGCCTTGGTCTGGAGTCACTGCTCATGCCGGGTCAGCACTGTGTCTGCCGTGAGAGTTCTGAGCGGCTGGTAGGGTGGCCCGGTGCTACCCAGCTCCGCTCGTGCAGGGAGGGTGGAGGGTAGCTCGGGGACACCCTCCACAAAGTACCCTGACTCCCAGCTAGAGCCCTCCCTCCCAGTACCACGACAGCTGAGAAACCTCTGGGCACGAGATGTCCTGTTGGTGCTCCATGGACAAGCTCCGTGTGTCCTCCGATGTCCAAAGCACGGCTGCCTGCCCTCATGGCCCCTGGGGACGGGCCCACTGGCCCAGAACTGGGGGCCTAGGAGTTCACATGAGATCTGCCTTATTTCCCCACAGGGCCTGGCCTGATACCAAGAGGCCAGCGGAGCCCCTTGAATGACATCCCTCCTCACGCCACCGCTGCTCTCCCCACCCCAAACTCAGAGACTGTGAAACGCAAGGATAAGAGGAGAGACCCCTCCGCGCTCCCTCTCCCTCTCCTGGATAACGAATGGAAGTAGGCCTCGTTGCCAGAGTAACCACTCAAAATCCATTTATTTGAGGAAATCAAGAATCCTGTTTATGCTCATTAATCTATATTAATAAAGCCCTTGACTGCGGAGGGCTCTGGGGGACTCCGTTCCAAAGCACCTCCCACCCCCGGCCCATCCTATCCCCTGCTAACTGGGCTGTCACACCACCATGAAGGAGCCAGCAGACAGCAGGCTCCCCCGCGGGCGGGGGGTTCAGAGCAGCACCCCCGAACACGGTCTGTGCACGCTGAGCTGCAGTGGGGTTCACGGGGCAGGGGAGGAGGGAGCCGGGGCCAAGCCCCTGTCTGGGGAGACTGAGAACACTCCGGAGAAAAGCACCTTCAAGTGCAGAAAACAGGATACATGTACCTACCTCCTGGGCCCCCGATGGAATGTTCCACTCCACTTAGCTGTTGCCAAGGGCTCTGTTATGAGAACCCTATAGCAGGCGTTCGGGGACCGCCCTGTGTCCCTGTCAGCTCCCCATCCCGGGTCCTGGCACCCGAGTGGGTGTTCAGCGCACGGTGACAGGTGAATGGAAAGGTCAGCCGCGCCGGGGATTCTAATTTTAGCCTGGATCAGAAGAGTTGAGGGTGACTAAGAATCAGCCTTCAATTAGACCACATGGAAATTCAAACTTTAGACCGGATCAAGCCGGCATCCCCTTCCCACACGTGGTGGGCCCCACGTGCCTTCGAGACACCTTGGAGCACGCAGCTGAAATGCAGGTGTCCGGGCCCTGCTCCAGACCTACAGAATCAGAATCGTATCGGGGTCGTGGAGGTGAGGGGAGTTACAAGCCTCCTAGGTACCAGCTGTGCACACCATAGCTCAGGAACCCCCCTTTTCTTGCCAGCGAGAAAACAGAAGGGCTGCCTATTGGCCAAGGACCCCTTGCAAAGTCATGTCGGGAGAAGGCGTTCGACCCAGCTCTGATGCAAGCCATGTTGGAGGAGGTGAGGGGCAGACACGTGGGGCCAGACTGCAGCTCGTTGGGGGCAGGTCGACATAAGGCTCTGAGCTTTGGCAGCAGGATGGGTCTCAGCCGCCCATAAGCGGACGGAGATCCGGCAGCCCTTTTAGCCTGCGGAGTAGATGCCAGCCAGGCAGGGAGGCTCAGCTCAGTGGGACCTTCGGGAATAAGCAAGCTCTGCTACTGGTGTGGGGTCCACTGGCGCGTGGTGGCCACCACCACCCGCGGGGATGACAGAGCAGGGAACAGTTCAAGTGCGGCTGATTCGGTCCGGCCGTCTCGGCTCTGCCACCTACTGGCTGTGAGACCCTGGGTACCTGCTTCTCTGAGCCTCCGCTCCTCATCTGGAAACGGGGAATTGGGTGAGTTCCTCCTTCCTGGGGTAGCTGTGTGGGGAGCCCAAGATGGCTCAGGCTGCTCGGCTGTGTCCGCCTCTCAGGTCCTCTCTGGTTCGCTGCCGCCCACACTCACCCCTCTCTGTTCCTGTGCAGACAAAGGGGAGGAGGGCAGAACAGGAGCTCGAAGACCGAAGGTCCGGAGCCCTTCCACCGCCTCCTTCCCAGCTCCCAGCCCCACCAGCCTCCACGCTGCCAGCCCACAGTGCAGTTAAGTGCTAACTCGCCCTCTGTTCCGTTAATCACATCTTTAACTGCCCATCAGGGCCAATTAGGCTCCAATTAGACTCCGAGGGTGGCCATAAAGAGTTAAAAGCATTTCAGCTGCAGAGTGAGCCAGCCCGAGCAGCCTTTTGGAGGTCAATGATTGGTTGCTGTGCAGTGTCCTGTAAAACCGAGGTGGCTCAGAGCCTCTTTCCCACTCCGGGGTCCTCAGGGTGGCCCAGGACTAGGTGCACAGCCTCTGGGGACACACTCAAGGTAGACCACACATACCTCTATGCCCTGGCAGCTGGGGGATTTCAGATGGGCTACCGAAATTTCTCTGGAGCCCACTTACCCCTCTGTAAAATGGGATTGAGAATGCTAGTAGCCCCCTCCTAGGACTCCTCTGGGACTTAAATGCCATCGTGTATCCAAGGTGCCGAGCTCACACCTGGCAACAGACATACGCAACAATAGAAAGCTACTGTTTTTTCCCAAGGACTTCCATTCTGAGCCCACAGCCTAGGTATGGGTCTAATAAGATGTGTAGACACACCGACTACCATGGAGACCGCCTAATCTAATCCGTGGGGGCTGCTCAGTGGCTGTTTATTGAGTTAAAGGAAAACAGGCACCTAATTTTAGCCCAAAGAAGAGAAAGTTAAAAAAGCAACTTGGATAGTGGACTTTGGCCAGACAGTATCATCATAACCTCTGTTGTTCTTCGTCATGTGGTCACAACTTTTAAAGGAAAGAAATGGATCAGAGCCGCCCTGGTTTTCCCGGGATGACCACTAACCGCGCCTCCAGTGCAAGGCCGCTGTATGGGTGGGGAAAAGGCAGGCCACTACTACACTGCCCTAAGGGGCAGTACTGAGATCTGCCTTCTTCCTAAGAACCAATCAGCTACCCAGCACCCGGTATGCAACGTCAAGAAGAAAACCTCACAGCAGCTAACACAGCACCAGCTCTCCACTTCTGTCTCGCCAGGTGGCAGGGGACCCATGACAAGGCCCCAGACAGCCCTCCAACTTTCCCCCTGCAAGTAGGTACCCCCCTGGGGCTGCTGTGCCAGGCACGGGTACGTGGATGGAGCAGTGTTGGAGAGGCGATGGCCCAGGGGCTGGTGCCGGGAGACCTGGGGTGATGGCCCACTGGCTCCCCAGGACCATGGTGTAGCAGAAGGCCCTCTCAACTCAGACAGCTCTGCCTGGGACCAGCACTGGACCTCATGTGGAAAATGGGGTGCCTCCCAGCGCTGGGTGAGGGTAGGTGGACACAGAGCTTGGAACAAGGACTCGCTCAGTGGGGCTGTTCTCCTACATGACCTCATTTAGAGACAGAAACTGAGGCCTGAATTTCACTGTCCTGCTCGAGGGGCTCCTTCCAGACACCAGGACATCCAGACACCCATCCCCACCTGCAAGAGCCCACGATGTCCCCACAAGGTGTCCATGGCCCGCCCCTCCCTTCAGGCTCCCGCTCTCCCAGGGCCCCGGGCCTCCCTGCCAGCTCCCGCTGCAGCCGCAGAACACCTACTGCTGCCTGGGGACTGGAAATGCGATTTTCACTGTGTCGGGCACCAGGGCAAAAGCAATTTACAGTCAGCCGGAGGAGAGCGGCGGGGGGAAGTGTTTTGCAGTTCATTAAGGCTTGGTAACCAGAGAGACTCTCAAAGCTGCACAGGGGCACCTGCTCACGTGGACCAGAGGCCTGGCTGTGCCAACCAGGCGGGTCAAGGACAGGGCCAGATCAAGAACGGGGGCTCCTAGGGACCCCACGCCAGGTTACTCTATCCTGGATCCCCTGCAATGTCTCCCTTTACTGCCCAGAGAGAAAATGCAGAGCAGGAAGAAATGTTCAGTGTGCTCACTGATCTGTCCACCACCATGTTTCAGAAAAGCTCCAGGGTGCCTGGGTGGCTCAGCTGGTTAAGCAGCTGCCTTCAGCTCAGGTCACGATCCTGGAGTCCCAGCATCAAGTCCCACATCAGACTCCCGGCTCAGCAGGGAGCCTGCTTCTTCCTCTGCCCCTGTCCCCTCTGTTTTCTCTCACTCTCTGTCTCTCAAATAAATAAAAATTTAAAAAAGAAAAGAAACAAGAAAGGCTCCAAAGTGGGTAGCAGAGTCCTCACTCTGGGGAAGGGATCTTCTGGGGGTCCAGCCAGAGAGCTTGGGCTGTGAGTACTAGTCACCGGCTGCCACCCCTGGAGACGGAGATAAGGCCACGGTGGGCAAAGGGAGGGTGGTCACCAGGTGGAAGGAGTGTTGAGAGCCATGCTTTGCAGCCCCCGCACCTGGTGGCGCCAGGGATCTCCGTGGCAGGACCCACACCCAGTCCCTCTCTCTCTGCTCTTGCCGGTTTCAGACGGCGATCACTCCGCACACCATCCCAGCTCCGGGGGAGAAAGCCTAGGTGGCTCAGTCAGTCTCCCAGCTCAGGCAGTCTCCCCGCCCAGGGCTTCCCCAGCAGTGCCCCCAAGACTGTGGTAAACAGGAGGAACAATCCCCTGAAGAGAACTATACGAAGGGAAATGGAAGGTCAGAGGACCCTAACTGGTGTTCACCGCCATGGGCCAATTTTTGGTTTTGTCGATGAGGAGACTCCAAGTCAGAGTGGTTCAGTGACTTGCCTGATGAATTAAAGGTAAAGCCAAAATTCCCCCGGTCTGCTCCAGATTCTAAGCTGAGCTCTCCCTGCAACAGGGTGCAATGTCCCCTGAGTCTGTGTGCTCTTGGCTTTGATCTCTGTCCCTCCAAACAGCAAACAACAATCAGCCACTCAATTGAGATTTCTGGCTGTTGGCAGGGACGTCATTTTGGCCTTGGGAGTCTCTGGCTCTGCTGAGCGAGCTCTTGCCCACCTGTGGGGCTCCTCTTCGTGTGCCCCGAAAGTCTGGTCTTCCCTGAGCCTGGCCACTCAGGTGGGGCTCTGCCTGGAGGCCAAGTGGCCACCCAGAGCTTAGAAGGCACTGCCCAGCAGAGAACACTGCTGGCACGAGACAGCCTGCAGGCTGAGGACTCAGCACCAGGCGGGAGGCCGTTCATGGCCCTGGGACACCTCTGCCTTCCAGATAGCTGTGCCCAGGAGCAGCAGGGCCACCGCAGGGAAGCCCGCGAGCACTTGCTGGGCTTGCCAGCCTGCATTCTGGTTACATCTTGCAGCCCTTACATCAACCAACAGTGTGCACTCGTTGAGGACTGGCTGCTGTGTCCCCAGTGGGTGACCTTGGACAGGTCACATCATATCTGTGAGCCCCACCCTTGTCACTGGAAACCAGAGCTGCTGTGAGCCTCTGTGAGACGATGGACAGCATGCTTCACACAGTGCCCAGCCCACAGCCGACGCTGGGTGACGGGACAGTGGAAGAGTCCCCACGGTGGTGGTTCTTATCCTTTGAAGGATGAGAAGCATCTGAGCCACAGAACAAGCGAAAGCCTGAGCCCTCTGGCTTTACGGCAGGAGAAACCGAGGCGTGGAGAGCTGGAGTGACCTACACAGGGACGCACTGCTCATAAATTGGGAGCTAGCTGACCCCAACGCAGCTCCGTGTCCATTGTCTCCTGCTCCACGCTGCCAGAGAGGTCCCAACCATTGTTCCAGCTCTGCCACCTGCTCCCCTAGCCTGAGTCCCAAGCCCTGCACCACCCCATGTGTCCAGGCCACAGTGGCTCCCCATGGGCCCTGGCCCGGGATGGCCTGATATGACTGGCAGTCTCAGCTCTTAAAAATGCCCTCATGGCTGGGACACCTGGGTGGCTCAGTTGGTTAAGCAGCTGACTCTTGATTTTGACTCAGGTCATAATCTCAGGGTCATGAGATCGAGGCCTGCGCTGGGCTCCGTGCTCAGCGGGGGTGTCTGCTTGAGGTTCTCATTTGCCCTCTCCCTCTGGCACACGCACTCGCTCTCTAGAATAAATAAATTTTTAAAAAATGCCTTTACATCCAATCTTCACTGGAGCACCTGCCTCTCACATTTGCCCATTGTTTCTTTCCAAGGCTCCCCCATACCCCTGCTAAGATAGCCCTCCCAGCAGAAAGCCTGCTTTCCTCGGCTTGCTCTCCTATCAGCACGTGGGGCTGGGGCCTGTAACCTTCCTGCCGTGTTTGCACAGTACTTCCTGGTCTCACACCTTGGATCAGCTTGACTTAGCATGATTTTCGGTCAAAGTGCAAACTCCAGCTCTGTGGGAACCAGGGAGTATGTGACTAAAGCCCAAGAGTAGAGGGTGTAAGGAACCCAGAAGAGAGGGACTCCCCGAGTGCCCTGGGGGAAGACATCCCAGCCACAGGAGACCCAAGGGCCAAGGACTTCAACTGCCCGTCTTCCAAAGCTTCCTCCGTCAGTTGATGAGTTGCCGGGTTGTTTTGGCTAAGCTGGGCTGGTAATACCAATACCAACCCAATTCTCCAATCCCTGACTAGAAGCTGGAATGTACTGTCAACACCAGCAAGAGAACAGTAGGACCAAAACACAGGTGTTGTTAAGCTCAGACCCTTTGATTTGAAGATAAACATTTATCTCAAAACACAGGTATTTTTATTGGTGGGGCTCGGCGACCCGCCATCGGGCCCACACCGTGTGCCGCTGTGAGCTTCTGCAGCACAAACTGGTGATTGTTATGTCACACCCCTCTCCAGCCCTGAGAGACCCATGGGATTTAAATAAAACCTTTTGGGAATCAGTTTTTGATTTATGGAAGCATTGCGAAGATAGTACAGAGCTTCCCTGAGGGTTAAAGCGGATGTGGGGGTCATTTCTGGAAATTAGGAAATCATGACTGGTACCACGCCACTAGCTAAGCCGCAGATTTTATTCCAATTCCTCCAGCTTTTCCACAAACGTCCTTTTTCGGTCCCAGGATGCCACATTGTGTTGTGATCACCATGTCTCCAAGGTCACCACGGGTTTTTGGTCTTTCCTCATTTCTCATGCCCACGACACCTTTGCTGAGGGAGTGGCCAGGCGTCCTGCACAGAGTCTCTCTCTTGGGATCTGTCGGACGTCGTCTTGTGTAGACTGAGCTTACGGATTTTGGCGAAAACGCCAAACCTTGCCCGGAGAGACGGAAGGGAAAACCGCGACTTCTGCCGTGGAGAACAGTGAAGCCGTGACAGGGGCCCCTGGGGGCGCTGGCCTCTGCGCGGTGCCGCAGGCGAGCAGCCGGGGGAGGCGGAGGCAGGGCGCCAGACGCTGCTCAGAAGCCGCAGCCTCCAGCTTGATTCTCCAGCGTGTAGAATCCTCCTCCCACTGCTGTGGGCTTTGACCCCCCTCGAGGCTCCTGCAGGACAAACCCACACTCGACTTCCATCTATAGGATGTCCTCGGCACACGCACAGAGCCAGAGGGGCAGACACACGCGGGGAGGGGGTGTGGCAGTGGTCGGCTAACCGCGCCTGCTGGCCGAGCCACCAAGCCTTGTCCTCGAGGGCACTGATGAGGGAGCAGGAGGCTGGCTGAGGACAGAGCAAAAGCCGGCGCCTTGCACCCCCTCCCCTCCGTAATATGTGTAGCATTCCTCAGGCACCCCTGCCTGCCATAAAACGATAAATAGTTCACTTGCAGAGATCACAATCCTGCAGGACAGCAATCTCCCTTGCTCTACAGAAGTCCTAGAGATCTACAAACAGGGAGGTTACCTTGTCAATAGCACAAATCTCCAGAGGCAAATAACTCTCAGTTCCTCAAGCCCTAATTGTCTCCCTGCCCACCATAAATGAGACTGAGGCGGCTGAGGTAGAAGGGAATGTAAATGACAGCAGGATTGGAACACTCCACCAACAATCTCCCAACTATCTTGATGTTAATGACTGGCCTAAAGACGACAGTGATCACGCCACAAGGGCAAGGCCTCCTCCCGGCACCTTGCAGGCCCTCCCTAACATACGGAAACTCCGTTGAAACCTCCCCTCCCTCACCACCCCCCAACCGCAAGGTACACAACCTGCCATCCCTCAAAACCCGGGGCAGCAGCTCTTCCTGCCCACGGGTCCTGTCCCCGTGCTTTAATAAACCACCATTTTGCACCAAAGATGTCTCAAGAATTCTTTCTTGGTCATCGGCTCCGGACCTCAGCCCACCGAACCTCACTTAGGTTCTAGAACTTCATCAGCACGACCACAGATGGTCCTCTACAGAGCCAAGGCAAGCGCTTCTGCCCTGACTGCGCTCCCCGTGAGGGAAAGGGTTGAGAGGCATCCTCTGAGGTGGCAGGAAACTACCTGCACCTCTGCATCCCCTCCTCCTGGGGGCCCGGAAGTACCCTGGGTCCATCCCTGGAGAACTCACCCGAGCGGGAGGTAGTGGAGGCCAGAAAGGGGGTTGCCAGCAAAGGACCCCGGCCGGCCGGCACCAACCGCGCAGAGATGGGGGCACTGCTCTGGCTCCCTGAATCGGACAGGGCTCTACTCCTTCCCCAGAGTCTTTCATGCGGTTCACCTGCTTCCAGATGTCCCTGGAAAGTGCAGGAAACCTTAGCAGTGGGATTGAAGCACCCAATCCAGCTAAGACCTCGCCCGGTATCAGCTGGGGAGAGCCACGGGCCAGCCTGGAGCTGGCCCTAGAGGACTCTGTGCACACAGGGCGTCCCTGCCTTCCACGGGTAGCTCTGGAGGCTGCTTCCTGAGGAAAATCTCTTCTAGGGGATATCCAAGGCGTTTTTCTCCCCAGAGCACAGCTCACAGTCTTCTCCTGCTCTGCTTCTCTCTCCTCCCAACTCGTCTTAAGGGGGGGAGGGGGGGTCGGGAGAGAATTCAGCCCTTATGCTGTGAAGTCACCATTACATGGAACTTCTCTGTGCGCATCTGGGAGATGGCTATGTACCATCCCTGGGAACAGTAGGAAAAAATGATCAAACCACTTTCTGTAGGGCTTCTCCTGTGGAACCTGTTGAGAAGGGGAAATTTAAATCCCAAGAGGCTGCTGGTTTTCTAAAAAGTACTGTCAAACTTAAAGTGATATATATTTATTGAGAAAAAGAAAATGTTTGCAATTTGCCAACCTTTCTTGTGGTGACAAGTGCCTGTCGGTAATATACAATGTAAAAAGTATTTAAAAAAAAAACAAAACAGACTTTACCTGCCCCTCAAGATAAAGAGGATATTTTAACAGTGAGTAAGAAAGTAGCTACCTTTTCCAAAACAAATTCATGTTAAAAGCATTTTGAAAATGGTGAGACCTGTGTTTCCAGCTTTATGAAAATGAACTGGTACCTATTAAAAACTCTTGTAAGTACAAAGTTAAAACTTGGGAAATGAAATCCAAAAATGACTTTCAGTAAGTTTTGAACCCATTTTTTTTTTTTTTAACCAGTAAAAATGCCACACTTGCAATTGAGCAAGAACAAGGTACTGATGGTGAGAAAGATGGAAATTTATTATAAAGATTTCAACAAACACTTCTGAAGACTAGTAGATGAAGTGGAAAATGAGCATTGTTTCTTGGTTAAGCACAGTTATTTGGATCCACAGATGGTAATGAAGTGGCTTTTTAAGCTACAATAGCCGTTAAAACCCAGCATTAGAATAAACTTACCTTAGAATCAGAAATTAAGTAATTTTTATCACAAAATGTTAAAACTAGAGGTTTCAAAAATAATAAGCACTTTTAATTGTACAGCTCTCACTAAAAGAAAAAAAGTTTTAGAAAGAGCAAAGGTATTTTTTTTTTACAATACACACAAAAGATACTTTAAACATTTTCACTTTTTTTTTTTTTTTGCCTTATGTGTATCAGTATAGTACATAAACATTAACTTAAAAATACACGTCTATATGCACATGCCGGGGTGGTGCTCTACACACACTCAGGTTTGGACAGCGCTGTTTCCTGCCACTGCTTACATCCTTAGAATAAACTTCTCCAATCTCCCCGGATATGAACTATATTGTCTTCTCATTTTTGTAACTTATTCTTAAACTTTTAGTCCAACTGGAATTTCTCTTGGTGAATGGTCTGATGGGAATAAATTTCTCTACTGAAACCAGCACCTTTATTGAGTAATCCGTCATGGTCAGAATTATTTCAAAAAGCCACCTTTAATGCATTCTAAATTCTTAGAAGCATCTGAGTTTAGTTTTAATACTATTTTCAATTGAGTGGTCTATTTTTGTATGAGTGTAAAAATTTAATTGCACTTAAAAGAAAAAAAAATTTTTTTTGGTACAGCAAGTTCCCTCCCCTTTCAATGAAGATCCTCCTATTTTCATGTTCTACTTCCATATGAATTTTTAACTTGTATTAAAAATAAATACTCTTTGGCATTTGATTTTGCATCGAATATACATATTAACTCAAGAACTGACGTATTTACAACGGTCAAAAAGTTCCTATTATCAAGTGCTTACAAGCCCATGCTGCTCTGCTTTCCTTCCAGCCCATCCCTAAGGAAACCACGACCTTGTTAATTTTGTCAAAATTAACAAAGATTTTTTTAATCTTCCTTTTCTTTAGCTTTACTACTCATGAATCATTCTGACTTAAGCCAACGTCACTTCTGAGATTCACTCACGATGTGCAAAGCTCTACACTACACTCACTGCTCTCCAGAATTCCACACAGAGACTCACTTACTAATTATACTGTGGATGGGCATTGGGCTCTCTTCTTATTACAAACACTACCACCGCACTATTCCTGTGGGTTTCCTGGGTGTATACACCTACACAGGAGTTTCTCTGAACGTAAATCCTTGCCTGTACGATATATCTGTGGTCAACTTAACTAGTTAATACTGTTTTCCAAAGTGGTAGCACTATCTTACACGCCAACAGCAGCAGATGAAAAAGACCCTGCTGTCATCTCTCTAATTGTTGGTATTTTCTGTTTTTGGGTTTTTTTTTTTTTTTTTTTTGGGTGGCTGACAATTTGATGGCCAGAAAATGATACTTATGGAATAATTTCCTGATGACTAATCAAGTTAGACATGTTTTCAGGCTTGGTCATTTCTGTTTCTTCTTCTATGAATGTCTGCATCTTTGCCATTTCTCTTTTTGTTACTGGTTTATATGCAGATAGCTCGTTAACAAGTTAGGTATACTGTGAACATCTGTATCATATTCCACTTTGGGCTCATTTTTTCACTCTGAAATGTTCAGTCAACAGAAGTACTGTCAATGTAGCCAAATTATTCATTTTTCAGTGGTTTGCACAACCTCCTTTGTTTATAAAATCCTTCCCTTCCCCAAAGTCATAAAAATATTCTTCTATACTGTCTTCTAAAAGTTCTATAGTTTTAATTTTACTGTGTGAACCTTTAATCCACCCGGGATTGCTTTTTGTGCCTGATGCAAGGCAAGGTCCAGTTCACATTTTCCCTTTGTGAAAAATTACCAAGGCCCCGTTTATTAAATAATCCATCCTTCTCCCTGGGGTCTGCCATGACTGCCCTTTTAAAAATTAAGTTCTCGTATTAATTTGGATCAGTTTCTGAGCAATCTGTCCCTGTCTATTCATCTACTCATAATCTCTATCCCAATTCACATTGTTTTAATCACTACATTTTAAAGTTTTTGTTGTTGCTTCTTTAGATGTCTGAGTAATGGTTTCTGTTTTTTTCATTTTAGAGTAAGCTTTAAAATCTGGTTGTGCTAGTTCCCCTCACTCTTCATTCTTTTTTAATAATGTTTTGAATATCCTTAACCCTTTGCTCTTCCATTTACATTTTGGGATCAGCTTGTCAAGTATCACAGTGAAAACCATTGGGACTTTTTGTTGGAATTGCAGTAATCTATTAGCCAATTTGGACAAAGAGTTGAGACCAAGATAATCTTCTCCATCATAGTCCTTTAGATCAATAGAAGTATTGTTTTTTTTTTTTTTAATCACCATTTGTCATTAATAGGCTTACACAGCTCTTAAGATTTATTCTTACATACTCTATATTGTTTTGTTCCTACTATAAATTTTTAATTATATTTAAATTGTGGATGGGCGCCTGGGTGGTTCAGTGGGTTAAGCCGCTGCCTTCGACTCAGATCATGATCTCAGGGTCCTGGGATCGAGCCCCACATTGGGCTCTCTGCTCAGCAGGGGGCCTGCTTCCCTTCCTCTCTCTCTGCCTGCCTCTCTGCCTACTTTTGATCTCTCTCTGTCAAATAAATAAATAAAATCTTTAAAAAAAATAAATTGTGGAGACATGAGAGCTTGTAGCTGGATGCATAGAGATGTAACTGACATCTGCATATTGATTTTGTTCCAGCAACCTTGATAAGCTCTTAAGTCTTTTAATTTGCCTTGTAGACTCTTTGGATTTTCACAATCTGATCATACTTTAGTCCATTAACAGATGAGTCACACTGACTGATTTTCTAATATTAACCAATTTACATCCTGGGATAAATCCAATTTGGTCATCATTCCTTGTACTTTAAATGCAATGTTAGATTTGGTTTGCAAAAAACGCTTATTTTCTCATTGGGAAGTGCAGGGAGATTTTCTGTATCTCCATCAGGTCTCATTTATTAATTATGCTATTTAAATCTTCATGCCCTTCATAGTCATGATTTTGTCTTCACGATCTATTAATTAATCAGGGACGTATGTTTAAGATGCCCATTATATTGGTAGATTACCTTATTTCTCTTTATAGTTGTGGCCGTTTTTTTAAATATATGTTTTGAAGTATATTATTAGTCACTTAAGGTGCATAATTAAGAAATTTAGAATTGTTCTATTCCTCTTGCCAATGAAACCCATTGCCCGAGGAAGATGCTCTATCATGAGTAATCTAGGGCAGAAAGAGGGCTTAATATGGGGAGACTAAGGTTGAGAAAAATAACCTTACCCAAGCAAGAACACACAACTCAGTAAAGCTAAGACAGACTTTTGCTCTCAGATTATCTGTAAGATATTCCTCTACGAAACCATGTTCTTTGAAATTCAAAATGTTTTAGAATTTCAGATTATGAAGACATAAGCCAACAGAGAAAATAAATTAAACACATATTAACATACTCAAAGAACTGACTCTAGTAGAAAAGTTCAATGTTCAGTTAAAAAAGAAAATCTGCTAAGGGAAGGGAGAGGATTTAAATAACTCCCTACGTGGCTGAAACAAAGAAAAAGCTGAAGGAGGAAACTGTCAGGTGATTTCAATGCAGAGAAAGAGAAAAGACAGTCACGGAATCCTGCTGTGTGCAGTAATCAAAAAGAAGGTACCAGTACAACACAGCTTGGGTTTTAAAAAAAGAGGAGGATGACAACTGGCATTCCGAGAACACTGTAGGAAGGACACTTGAAAAGAGAAAGCGAAGCGAAGCGAAAAGGAACTAAAATTGCAAAGTGAGATTTCATAAAACCTAGGAAATAATATTAATTTCATAGCAAGAAAAAAGGGTTATTTTTTAAAAGCATGGTATCATCAATGCAAAAAACCACAAGTCAGAAACTTCTGATAAAGGTCCATAATGTGCCAGTATTTAAAGAAGAAAAATGACATATATATGTACATATGTATAGATACTGCATACATATGCAGCCTAGGTAACTCAATGTATATAATTAACTACTCACGCCCTTTTTTTCCAATCACTGGTACAAAGGTCAAGATGGACACTCACCCTGCCAGCTGATTAACCAGCTGACAGAACAATGTGCTAAGTGTGGTTATTATTTAGGAGGCATTATGAATATACTGTAAGGGAAATCGTATGTTCTGTATTTTAACAAAGTTACAGTGAACCAAGTATCAACATAACAAGCCAAGGACATCTGTACAAGATTTATTTTCATTAACCACAATGTTTTTGAGTGATGGTATACACCCTAATACAGAAGGAGTGAATCCAAATCCATCAAGAGTTAAAGGTCAGAGCCAAAGTCAGTGGCTTTAATCCCCCATCAAGAAGAGTTTCATCCACCATTTTTTCTTGGATTGGGAAGAGCTGGTGTACATAACACCCTGTTCTAAGCTCCACCATGCTTTCCAACAAATAAGCACCACCAGGGACTAGACTTCATTGCTTCATCCTTGCTCTGGCTGTGCTGGTGGGTGGCAAGAGCCTCTTGTCTGCATTCGACCTCCCATTTACTCATAAGCATTCCTGTTTCCAGCCATAGCTCCCACAACTTCACATCTGAGCAATTTCTCCTGCATTGCATGGTCATAATATTGACAAACAGAGCTAATGAGAGCAATTAAATTGCCATCTGTTTAACAAAACATACCCTTCTGAGGGAACATCCACAGTCTTACTGCATTTAGTACATCGTCGCCACATTGAAATGACATGTTAGAATCAATACAAAATATTTATTTTTTTCTAAACCACAAAATTTACCCCAGAGCCACACTATAAGTTTCCTAGAATTTTAAACCATTAACATTTTTCTAAGCAACACAGTCCAACCAGAAATGAAGATAATTTTCGACCAGAGGGAGTACAACATGTACTGAGGTCCTGTTAGAACATACCTCTGAGGAGGATTTTCTCTAATTCTCCCACACCCACACCATCAACATCAGCAGAAATAGTATATGTACTTGTGCCATTCAGCTCTGGAAAGAAGTTCAAAATAGGGTCTTGGTCAGGGGAGGAGGGAAAGCGTCAGTGACTTAGTTCATCAAAACTAAGGGGATAAAACAGATCGTTACCCTTGAAAAAATCAGGGGTCCTTTCATCAATTCTGGTGGCCAGAAACTGGGGCAAATTTCCATAGCGTAATGAAAGTAACAAGAAAGCCATTTCTCCAAGAACTCCTATTTTAACTTCTGATAAACATGAACTTTATCTTACGCAATCTTACTGGAAACTGCAACCACAATTGAAAAGGTCCTATTAACCTATTCTAGGTGTCAGTCAAGGGATTCACATTCTGATCTTACATTTTAAAGTCCCCTTAAGAGGCCTAGACCTGGAGTAAAGTAAACATAATACTGTGAAGCACAATGAGACGCCGTAAAGAAAATCAGCTCAAAACATCCAAACTGACTGGATACCTAACGTACGTTTTTTGTTTTGCTTCTTAGTTTTAAAATACTTTATTATCTCAGATTAGTGTATATTCATAAAACAATGTTCAGTTATTTTCAATAATAGCTGCTTATTAAACAACTGAATTTCAGCTCAAGGGCAATGCTTCTATAATAATCATGGAAATAATTAACTGCCATAAAACAGAAAAAACACAGAGGAAAATATAGCCAGTCTCAGTAAGAAAAGAAGACAAAATCTGGAAGGGTTACTCTGGAGATTAAACAGGCTTATTTAAATACTATGATACAAGTGCTCCTGCTCACTTTATGCTGCAGAAACCAATCGTGTTTGCTAGATCACCATGACCTTTGCCAGTACGTGTGCACAGACCACCACTCTAAAGTTCTCCTTTTGTGTTGAAAAACATTCAAGTCCCTTGTTCGGTCATTACAGAATATTGCAAGGCGATGCATGTGCAAACTCTTCCTGAGGAATTCTTCTTGTGTGCAAATTTGCAACCCGACAGAAAGCACGGCGTCTGTAGCCAGGGGAGTGGCAGCTCTATGAGGCTGCGGCACCAGAGACGCACACCGTAGGAACGCCCTGGGCGCCCACCCTCCTGCTGGCTCACTTACCACTGTTTCCCTCCGATACCCCAAAGAAAGGGAGAGGAACTGCCTCAATCTTGTAAAAGGGACAGAAAAAAAAAAAAAAAAAGTAACTTTCCCACAAAATTTAATAACGCACAACTCATGCATCCAGGTTTGAGTTTCTTCTAAATCTACCTAAGAACTACTAGATTAAGAGTCACACTCTATGAGGTTTGGCTTTCCGCCCCACGGAAAACAAAGCAGTAGCTCCTGTCAGGTAAGGGTACAGCTGTGACCACAGAGACCAGGAGAGGACACTGTTACTGAAGCACAAGGCCAACTCTGAAAGTAAGTACCGTCTCTCAAAACCATCGTCATTTACTTTGACAGGTCATTATTCCAAGGTGACCAAGCTGGCTTTCTTCTGGAGAGTCTGGTTTCAGGCTGCACACACACACCAGTCAGGCTCGCCGAATCAACTACGTGTAGCCTAATGAGACAATCAATGTACAATTTTCTGTCCTCAGTGATTTGGGCCCCACAAAAGCCAGGACTTAACTGGGATGGAAAAACTAGATACAGTACTGGCAAGAAGAATACAAGTAAACATGAGAGGAAAATACTTTCTGGCTGACCATGCTTAGTCAATACAAAATGGAGAGCAAATCTTATTTCCTCTCATGTTGCAAACTCGGAATTTTGCTAAGAAACCCAATTAAATAAGCAAGGTCAATTTCTACATAAAGAAATAGGGTTTTCATCCCGCAATGTGCCTCAAGGGGCCAAGATAACGAGTAGCAACCAGGTCACATGCGCTAGGAAGATGAGTATTTTCTTTCTACAGTGTCTTCCCATTCATGGATCTGTAGTACCAAGCCCTGGCCCACTGTGAGCTGCAGCCGCTGTGCAAATATTCAAAGAAACTAAATTTTGCAAACTTTGCCCACTTTTTGTTAACATAAACATAATAATAATAAGACAATATAAAATATTTCTCCATTAACTTAATAATGCTAAAGCATCCAAAGATTTTAATGCCAATTCACATCATAATACAATGCTTTTATAGAGAAAGTTCCATTGTTGACCGAAGAATACTCTCCCAGAAAAAGGATTTGGGCACATTATTAGGATAATGAAGAATTCATCCACATTTAAAGAAACACCCCAATTTTATTCCTTTCAGAAGTATTATTAAAACCACTCAGGAGAGACGTCAGTCGCAGGTGTTCTATTTATAAGCCCGCAGCAAGCATGCCATGGCATAAAGTAAAATTTGGACTTCATGATAGAGTGGAGTTCTTCCTTGACACCACAATGTTGCTGGGGTACCAAATCAACCTGCACAGGGCACAGTGAGAGCCTGTGTATATCCTTACAGTAATTCAGTGTTTACCAATACAATCTAACATGCTCACAGAGTTAAACGAGTCTGGGTCAAAGTCCTCTGCAAAATCCACCAACTCTCGTTGATAAGTACTTAAAAAATCTGACAATCTCTACATTTACTTCTCCGATCAGTAATTTTGCCACCAGAGGACTTCTATCAGATGACTTCCTTGCTTCTATCATCACACTCCAAACTCTCCCATCCAGCCTGCTCCCGAGAAAAGACAGACTGAATTGACAAAGGCAACTCTACGAGAAACCTGACAATCAGAATTGTGACACTATCCCTGATACATCTTGTTTTGCCCCAAGTTCTCTGAAGAGGTAAACAGTAGTACGACATAGCCAAACAGAGTCGAGAATAGGCTCAATTTAGAGTCAAGCAAAATTGAGAAGAAAAATGTTTTCACCTGTCACATCTATTTTTCTTTGCCTTCCAGAAACAACTAGAATAAGCTTTCGAGTCTTTTGTAAGAACCTAAACAGCACTGTGGGTGTAGGGGAAAAAAAAATATATAGCTGTGCCACAGCTGGAAGGAAGCTTGAAACAGCAATGCTACTTCTCTAGTATACTTGAATATAATGCTAAAAAAGATGCAGACGGCAAACTTTGTTTTTCAAAGTACCTATCTCACCCATTTAAAATGAAATGGATCCAGAAGCCCACACCATTTATTATATTTGGATTGAATAACTGTATCTGCTTCCTAGAGCATCACAGTAACTAGCTGTTACCACTGGAAATTTCTCCACGATACTAAAAAGGGAGCTTTAGTGCTGACGAGCAGTGCATTCCTACACTAGCATCCTGCCAGTCCTCCAGCAGCTGGTGAAATCATGTGATGTGACAGAGGGAATGGATATGTTCTACAGAGTTGGTCCCCAACATGAACATGAATATGCCACAGTGAGGCAGGGGGAGATCCGACCAGTGAGCAACACGCTTCTACTTTCCCAATTAAGCATCCTGCTACAAAGTCACACCTGACACCTTAGTGGGGGAGTCTGTGATACCATAAACCTTTTCACGAAGCATTTATGAGTTGAACACCATGGTCACAGAGTTGCAAAGTGCACAAAGCTCAAGGCACAGAGTAGAAAAAAGTTGTGAACTGGTGAGGGGGAAAGTTATGGCAGAAGCCAAGTTAGCGGTTTCCTTTAACGAGACTTTCTAATGCTAAACAAAGACCAACTCTTTTTAAAGGGGTTGTTTCTTTTGGTAATGGGCAAAAAACACTGTACTGTAATGATCTGCTTGATTTTAAAGCAAGAGATTCTGATGTGCAAAGCCAATGTGCTGAAGTGCCAAGTCCATGAATGAACAAAACAAGTGCTTAAAAAAAAAAAAGATTCTCTGTTCTTGTATTTTTGGAGGAAGCTGCTGATGTTGGCTGCTGGATTTCCCTTAGCAATAGTCGCTTTTCAAGATGCTTGTTCCTCACAGAATCTGTAGATAAACTCATTAAAAGATTGTCCCATTTCAAAATCATCCCCAAGTCTAGCAGCAACTGTTTTTTGTTTTTGTTAGTTTTTTTGTTTTTTTTAAAATTACAAACCAAAGAAAGAAGTCCAACATCCTCTTCCAAGAACAACTTTGTGACAGAGCTCCTGAGTGTCTGCAGGCCCCCCGCTGTGCTCCGAATACAGTCTCTGCAGCTCCAGTGTGTCCTCTTTTCGGGAAGGAAAGTACAGTCAATACATTCACTATCTGTACCCTCTGGAACTTGCACATGCTGACGAGCTGTCTAGAAAAAAAAACATTGCAACGGAAAAAAGTATGAATAGCAAATAGCATCTGATAATGGTAAGAATCTATTTAATATGTATTTCTCGCCCCTCTTGCAATCCCCAAAAGGAGGTTAAAAAAAAAAAAAAAATATATATATATATATATATATATATATATCAGCTTGTTTATATATATAAACAAGCTGACTGAAGTGAAAGGGGCTGTATGATCAGGGATCTGGGAGGCCCCTGACAACTGCTGGAAACCACGGCCACCAACTAGACTCCAGAGCCGCCGCAGCTTGCTCTACAGTCTGGCCCTGACCACACAGAGTGCCTCCTGGAGAACACCATTTCCTTAGATTCCCCACACCGCCCCCACCAGGAGCTGCCTGGCATAACGAAGCCATCAGAAATGGTAAGGAACATTGTTACTTACTATAAGCCAACTCATCCCCAGCTCTCTTCCGGGACTGGTCACCTCTGGGGATAAGAAAAGAAGAAGGAATCAACAGAACACGCAGACATCTTCATACACCAAAAGAGGAGAAATGAAGGGACGGAACCCATAACAGAAGGAAAGCAGGTATTTCAGTTCTAACAGCATAGCTTAAAACTGACATTAAACCTGAATATTCTTAGCTAAGAGGTGCTGCCTTTTATTTTATTTTTTATTTTTTAAAAGATTTTATTTGTTTACCTGACAAAGAGAGACAGCAAGAGAAGAACATAAGCAGGGGGATAGGGAGAAGCAGGTTTCCTGCTGAGCAGGGACCCTGGGATCATGACCTGACCCAAAACCAGAGGCTTAATGACTGGGCCAGCCAGGCACTCCAGGGGCTGCCTTTTAAATACAGAAAGCTATTAAATGCAGGAAGGGTTAGCCATAAAAATGGTTTATACTGGGTTCTAGGAATAGGTTCAGACTAAAAATGTCTTTGAAGATAAACTTGGATTCTGCTACCAACATAGTTAGTGACCTGGCTTATACTAGGACAAACTTCAAATATGAATCCAAAATGTTCCCTCAAAATGCACCCCCCTTTTTAAGTAGGCTCCACATCCAGCGGGGAGCCCAACATGGGGCCTGAACTCACGACCCTGAGATCAGGTGTTGGATGCTCCATCTTCTAAGCCACCCAGGCAACCCTCCCCGCAGAAAGCCTTACGACCAAACTCTGCTTAAGGCTTTCGTGAAAAATCTAAGAATTTTTATTTTTAAGATTTTTATTTATTTGTTTGAGAAGAGAGTTGAGAGATCAGAGGGAGAAGGAGCAGCAGACTCACCACTAAGCAGGGAGCTCAATGCGGGGCTCAATCCCAGGACCCTGAGATCATGACCTGAACTGAAGGCAGCCACTTCAATGACTGAGCCACCCAGGTACCCGCACCATCTCAGAATCTTAATGTATACGAATACCCTTCCCGCAGGTAGAAGAACACAAACCTTGACATATATTAAGCAGTTCTTCTCCTCCACCTACAGAAGTTCTAGTTCCACTTTACAAATAAGGAAATAGAAGTCTTGACTAGGTCCTGTGCTGCCTATATATCCTAGTTTTATCTTTCCAGTTTCTCAGACAATAATCCAGACAAATAACTAAACTGCTCAAGTAATGAGTAAGAACAATGGATTTGCTAGCTTTCTCTTGCCCGGTCCCTCAGTATCATCTACACAGTTCATCTCCTCTTTCCCAAAACACTTTTGGCTCTACCCCGCACTGTCCTTGGTCACTGTTTCTTCTCCGTGTATATATTCTACACTGTTGAGGACGGCAATCATACCAGTCCTGTGACTTAAAATACTATCCATACGCCAATGACTCCCAGATTTCTGTCTCCAGCTCTCATTTCTTCCCTACACTTCAGACTTGTAAGTCCAACTGTTTCCTCACCACTGACACTTAGATGATGGTTAAATACTGCCAGTATACCATGGCCAGTGACTCCACTCCATCCCTATTCCTTCTTTAGTCCTCGTCAATAAATGGCACTACTAGCCACTCAACTACTCAGACCAAAATCCTAGCTCATTCCTGATTTCTTTCTTCCTCTCCCTCTGGAGCACTCTTTGGCAAAACATAATCCAAAATCAAACACTTCCCATCAACTCCATGGCTACACTCCCAACCCACGCCACTATTATCTCTCCCCTACTCAATCTGCAAGAGTCTTATTATTAGCCCAGGCCAGAGCCAGAGCAATCTTATGTAAAAGCATAAATTAGATTATTTCAGTGGCTTTCCATTACAGTTAAGAATCAATTCAAATTCATTTTCCCAGTCCTATGAGACATGGCTCTTGCCTACCTCCCCACCGCCCACTGTATGTCAGCCATGCTGGTTCTCCTTCTTCCCTGGGACCTGCCAGCACTTTGGTACTTGACATCTTCCCTGCTGGTAGCACTCGTGCCACCAGTTAGCCATGTGCCTGTCTCTTTATCACCTACGGCCTCACTGCAATATCTGGCCCTGCGAAGGCATTTCATGTCCCAGTTAGCTGGACCAGCCCTTCACACATGCCCTGGTCACTCCCTCACTCTTTAGCCCATGCTCTGTCTCAATTTCTTCACAGCGCTTTTTATTATTTGAAATAATTTGCTTACGTGTTTGTTATTTATCTCCCAACATTAGAACATAAGCTCCATAAAAACAGGAATTTGTGGGTGCCTGGGTGGCTCAGTGGGTTAAGCCGCTGCCTTCGGCTCAGGTCATGATCTCAGGGTCCTGGGATCGAGGCCCACGTCGGGCTCTCTGCTCAGCAGGGAGCCTGTTTCCCTCTCTCTCTCTCTCTCTGCCTGCCTGCCTCTCCATCTACTTGTGATTTCTCTCTGTCAAATAAATAAATAAAATCTTTAAAAACAAAACAAAACAAAAAAACAGGAATTTGTTTATCTAGTACCTAAGAACAGTATCTAGCAAAAAAATAAGTATTTGCTGAATTAACAAATCAGTGAATAATTGATGAATGGCCTCTAGAGACAGACTATGAAGATGACAGCCCAAGTGATTATTTCGTGCTTCAGAGTGATCTTCTAGATTAGCAGTTTCCCAGGACAGAAACCTCTTGCTGGGCGAGGTGAGGAGTCTCAATGACCAGGCAGGAAGAGAAGACACCAAATGGCCTCTGAGGGTTCGTCTCTAGGCTGGGCATTTAGAGAAAACCATGCACCACATTTAGCATGTATTAGCCTTAGACAGCCTACAGAGCTCACAACACCTGTGTCCTAATGCCACTTTTTAAACACCTCCTGTTAACACTGTGCCTACAAAGCCAGTTGGTAACCTGTATTATTAACTACACTTGTATATTATCTTCTGTGAGTACCATCACAGTAACATTCACCAAATATTCTAAATAAGTTAATGCTGATCAAAAAGGAAGACATAGGATTTTCTATCCAGAACCTCAACTTCTATAGATAACTTTCATTCCCACCCCTGAAAGGTTAAATAAAAACTGAACATGCAAAATTAATAGGAGAAAAATATAGCCGTGAAAACAGAAGTCACAGAGAGATAATGTAGATGTGATCTACTCAAGAGGCTGCCAAAGACATCACCTAACGCCCCAAGTCTAGAAAGCTATGGTTGTCCTCAAAACCAGACCCTTGTTACTAGATGAAAAAGTGCCAATTCCAGAGTGACCCTCTCAACTGAAAAGATCAACAATACTCCTACAAGGTACCATTTTGTACCAGAAATCCAAGTAACAATTACTCTGCAAAATACTTGCCTTTAAAAGCTATTTACTACAAGCTTTGAAGAGGCTCAACAGGCCAGCTCGAAAGAGAAGGTTCCATCTGAGGGCATGCATGTTAGAAGTTCCCAAACAAGCTTTCCTCCATAATGTAATAGACACCAACCTGCTCTCTCCCATCCTCCAATAATCAATTCTATTACACAGATAACTGATAAAAACAAAATGCTGTTTTTAGCTTATATGTTAATTCTAGCTTACAAATAAGTCTATTTCCATGTATCTAAAGATGCTTCACATAAACTCCAGCTCAAATGAGAAACACCCATTAACTGTAGTCGAGGATATATTTGACAATATTCACATCATTTCAAAACACTTCGAAGACATTCTGTGCCATCTACATCAAAGCTGGGTGCTGCCTTTCAGGACCAATCCACGCAAACAGAACATAGTCCTAAATGAAAAAATAGTTCACAAAGCTGAACAGGAATCATGTGACTGATTAGGAATAAACCATAAAATGACTGCTCAATCAGAACAGCCAGTAACAGAATTCTTGTTAAATAGCCCGTATTATATTTTCAAGGTTTTCTGCACCCATGGACACCATTTTTTCCAAAACAATCCTAGTCAAATAATGGTCAAAGGCAGCATTGAGTCTGGCAGGGCAGAATGTGGAAGGCCCAAACACAAGAGCTGGAAGCATAGACAGACTTGCTCTCAACTGCTAAGTATAGAACGTGTGCCCATCCTTTCCGACAGGTGTGGGCCAGCTCAGCAGTGGACTGCAGGAAGTCCGAGAATGTCAGGTTAGGCAAGACCTACAATGTGCAAAGTACCCAACAGGATAATCTGTTCTCATATTAATGTATAGTATGTTGTTAATTCTAGAAATGGCCCAATCTGGTTTGTGCAACAAAACAGGTTAATCACATCACCTCTTGAAATACGAACTTTAAATGCAGCCCTGCACCCCAGTGTCTTCTTTCAGTTCCAAAATAAGGGTTAGGAAAATGTTTCTGGATATGTTTACATAGTTCTACACACTGTTGTGGAAGGTGAGTTCAAGGTGTTCAGAGAAATCCACAAGAGCTACCTTCATCCATTGCTTCATAGAAATGAAATTTTTCAGAAGCCTGTTTATTTTTTAAAGGCATCAATAAACTCACCCCTAAAATTAAAAGCAACCATTTAAATAAAAACATTAATAAAAGCATAGATGTCAATATTATGGTAAACCTAGAGAAAACAATAAAAGTTAGACTCAGATTATTTTGTATTTACTTAAGAAAAAACTTTTAACTGCAATTCAAAACCCATAACCCATAAAGATATAACCTGATAAAATTACACAAAAATAAAAAACTTCTGCATGACTTAAAATAAAACAAAAAAACACTATAAGCAAAGTCATAGACAAATTGTGAAAACTAACAGACTTTTATCTCAGGCAGAGAGTCAATCTCTTCAATATAAAAATAGCTCCTAGAATTCAAGGAAAAAAGGCTAACGAATAGAAAAGTGAGCAAAGGACATAAACAGGCCATATACAGGAAAAGAAATACAAACCTGATAATATTCTCAGCTTCATTCTTAGTAAGAGAAATGCAAATTAAAACAATCTGAGTAATTATTTTTCACCTGCCAGACCAGTGAAAATCCAAAGCCATGGCAAGGCCATGAAGAAGAGGAACTTTTCAAACTATGCTGGTGGATATGCAAAATGGCACGAACCGCCTATGAAGGGCAATTTGGTGATATTAATCAAAGTTACAACCGCATTTACTCTTGACCCAGCAATCCCACTTATGGGAATTTACTCTCCAGATAAACCGGCAACAGGTACATAATTATGCATGTACAAGGGTACTCATCACAGCATTTTCTGTCACGGCAAGAACTGGAAATAAGTCCAGTTGCCATCCACAAGGGACTAGTTACACAAGTTCTATCTACACGACAGAAGGGATAAGAAAGGAGTAAAAGTAGGAATACATGCTGTGTTTGCCTGTATCTGTATATTAAAAGAAGCACTGAAAGGAATCATAAGGAACTAATAAAACAGTCACCTAAAGGGGTAGGAATAGATGGGGAGACAAGTAGGAGCAAAACTTCTCAATGTGTACTCCCTGTATCGTTCTGACTTTTGAACCACATGAATATAATAGCTCTTTAAAAATAAGTAAGCAAAATTACTATGGCATTAAACAGGCTCATTCTCTATATGAAAATAATACCACTATTAGAGATATGGTAATTAATGTCAGAAAACACCTGACCACTGGACTTGAAGGAGAAAAATTACCTGCCAACATTCCAGCATTTTCTATGACCTTGCCTTCCCTTAACTTGACCCAAGAAAGTCAGGTCTACGAGACCTACCTACACAGCTTCCAGGAGCCTTTCCTTTGTGAGCTGCCAGTGAGTGAGCCAATGACCCGTGGATTACTCAGTGCCCCCGCATCCACAGGAATACAGATGGCACCAGGACGAAACAGGAATAAACAGCAATGCGTAAGGCTGCAAAGAACAGATTTTCTGCTTTCTTTCCTAACCTATGCTGAGACCAGAGACAGTAAAAATAATCTTGGTCAAGACTGGTTATCTGAGATTTAGCTTGGCCTCAGAAACTATAAAAAAGAGGAATGTCCATCCCCAGCCCTAGTCAGATAAGCGAGTCAAAATTCAACCTACTATTTGTGATCACAACTATACCTCAGGGAGGAACCAAGGTGTCTTAACTTTCCATAACTTTCTTCCTTTAATGTCAGGAATTAAATAAGAGAAGATATAGAAAAGAGCTGAGTAAAAAGTAAGGATCATGAAAATGTAAGGCCTTACTGTACCCTTCAATGATCTGGTGATGCAACTTGGGTGTTTTCCCACAGAATACTCTATTTCGGTTGAAAATATGCACTTTTCAAGACTTTCTGGGTTATAGCTAGGATCCTGAATTGCAAATTTCAGAAAAATCAGGCATCAATAAACTCACCCCTAAAACTAAAACTCACCCCTAAAATTTGACACGTGTATATCAAAACCAAGCAAGGCAAATTTTCTGGGCACATATAAAGAGATATCCTATTTTTTTAAGGAGAAACACGTAGATTTTAGGGCAAAAGCAAAAATAAGATAACTAGAATCGAAAAGCTGCTTTGACTAGTCACAAACTAGTCATTTACTAGTTCAGTCATAGAAGTACATTATAAGTAATCATAACATCTCACCAATGCTAAGAACAGTGGAGAAGGTCACAACTGGAAGAGCCCTTCTAGGCTTCCCAGCCTCACTGCTCCCCAGAAAGAGCTCCTTTCTTCCAAATCCATGTTTAGTGAAGGGCAGTTTCCATATACTCAAATCCCAGCTTCACCATTTCCAGAGACCGGCAGCTAACCTCTCCCCCAGCAGCATCACCTTGACTACTTGGTGGCTGTTTCCCATTCTAAGAACTCTGGCCTCCCTCGTCAAACCAAGTGACCAAAGGAAATGGACAGATTTTGTTTAAAAAGAAAAAAAAAAACTTGCCTCGTAAAACCATTCTGTATAAGTTCTCTTTGAAGTTTCTGATCTTCAGCAGCATATTCAGAAAGTTCAGATTCCACCGCCGGAGGGAGAATGTTTGGAATAAATTTAGAAAACAGAGTTGGAGCCATCTGAACCCACTCTGTGAGGGAAGGAAAAGATCCATTAAGGAAATCATAAAGACAAATTACATGAAAAAAGGAAAGCTTTCTTTGTTCACAGAAAGAATATATGTTATTAAACCAAACTTAAAGTGGGGAAAAAAGCAATGCAATCCCATTCTGACAAGAAATCTACAAACAGGTTAAATCTCCTTTCTAAAAAGAACTAACAGTACAAAGAAAGCAGATATTTTTACATTTTGCTGATAAATGAACACTCTCTTCCCTTTATCTGTGAACACTAAATATAAATAACATCCACCTGTAACAAGGGTACTCTGCCTTCCTTGTTGCTGGTCCTAATTTAGCACTGTTACCCTTTCAGATCCTTTTAAAGGCTGCCCTTTCAAATTTTCCCTTTGGAAAACATCTTCGCTGTACAGATCAAAAAACCATAAAATGTCAATCTGGGTTTAATCCAGTAAACTCACTTTAAAAACTGTAATCTGAGTAAATAATTCTAAATCTGGGAGTTGCCGGCGGGGGGGGGGGGGGGGGGGCGGACATGTTTGATGCTGTGCAGTGCTGGGTCAATGGTAAGTAAAACATGTCCAACAGGAGAACAGTTAAGTTAGACATGACCAAAACAAAACAACAACAAAAAAAAAACAAGTACCACAAAAAACAATCCACTCTTCCCTTGTATAAACTTATGGCAAAATGTTCTCAACAGTGTCCCTCCTTCTAGCTCAACTCAAATATACCTTCAGAGTCTCAGTACGGCCCCCAGGAGAACCACTGATCCATCAGTGAGAGGTGGCGGGAGACAGACTGATCTGCCATTTTATGGAACTCCAGGCAATCATTAAAATAAAGATGAAGAAATCAAAGAAAAGAGTGTGTATTAAATGAAGAAGTGCAGGATGGGACAGCTGGCACTGTGCCTAAACTAAGCTTCTAAAGATCAGATGGAAACACACCAAAAATTTTAATAGTCCTAAGAACCTACAAAGATTAGGGCTCAGGAATTTAGTTTAAGTTCAAATGTATTCATCATACAAAGATCAGCACTTGAGAACCAGTGCAATGAATGCAACTTTTACACTTGAAATTCAACTTTTAAAATATTTAAAATAACTTTAAAATATTTTAACCTTAATCTGTCAGGTGAATAAAACTACTTTAACAAACTAGGAACACAATGGGTACTGGGAAGGCATGTAAATATGTTTAACAGTATCTCCGAAAATGCCTAGGGCAGCAAAAGGTTATTCTCTGATAAAATTCTCCTTTTCAAAAGGACAACTCTCAAATACAGAATTCTCCTCACAAGTAGTATGAATCCTATTACAAGAGCTCAAACCCAGATAAAAATATACCTATAAATTTTTCTATATGTAGTGACTGGCTTTATTCTGCAATATTGTTATTTACGATAAAAGCCAGAGCTGATAAAGCTGCCTACTTGGGAGACAGAATTTAGAAATTTGTTATAATGCACTTGGATGTCTTCCAAAATAAAAGAAAATCATTCATAACCTAGCACTAAAAGAAAAATTCATGAGCCATTTTTAGCACATCTAGTAAAATAAACATAAAACTGTCAAACTACAAACATTAGTTCATAGGACATATGTAATAAAATGTTTTTGCTACTTTATAGAATTACTGAGAATAACCTGTTTATGAAGTTATGAGGAACAAAGTTTAAGACCTGATGAAAATTTAAGGTAACATGACATCTGGATATTCTAGAAGACTAACTGCTTAAAGTAGCCTGGGAAAGAAGGTATTTCTGACATCACAGTCTACCTACAATACCACTGTTTTTAAGTGGTTTCCATTTCAGCAAGCTAAATTCTGACATATTTTTAAGCAAACAATCAAGCCATCAATTAATTAAAATAACTACTGGACTTAACTGGATAGTAATAAAAACAGCTAATGCTATTAGCTATGTTTAAGTACTATGTTAAGCTCTTTAGATAATGTTTTATTTCATTTAATCCTTAAACGACAAGAGAATTCCACAAAAATAGTATTGTCAAGAAAGCATCCCTTATGTTTCTAGGTGGTAGCACAATGTTCTATCCTGAGAACTTTTGCAATCTCTCTACTACAGATTTTTTTAAAATTTGCTATACGGGGCGCCTGGGTGGCTCAGTGGGTTAAAACCTCTGTCTTTGGCTCAGGTCATGATCCCAGGGTCCTGGGATCGAGCCCCACATCGGGCTCTCTGCTCAGCAGGGAGCCCGCTTCTCCCCGCCTCCAACCTGCCTCTCTACCTACTTGTGATCTCTCTCTCTGTGTCAAATCAATAAATAAAATCTTAAAAAAAAAATCTGCTATACAACTGTATGAAAATTTTGACATTCTGGCTTACAAACAGGAAGATATATACAAAACATCTTGGAATTCCTTTAAATTCAGTAGCTTTTTTAAGATAGATACATTGAGATAATTTATCAACCATGCCTTTGAATATAGTGCTCTTTGACATTTGGTTCTGCTTTTCTCAGTATTTCTTTCTTCACAGTAAACTTATGAAATGACTGTAATTTTACCAACACTTCTAGATTCCCTACAAGTTACAATGGGCCTAGGAAGATGAGATGCCTAGGAAGATGTATGTCGATGCATATCTATAGTGGGGGGGGGGTACAAGTAAAGGAGAAACTCCACAACACAAAAGACAGAGATTAATACTGGATATGAGAATCAATTTTGTCCAAAATGTCTGCTACCAATTAGTTCTTGTATTTCTTAAACTAGCTGGTTTTCATCAGTACAGAAGGAATTCCAGGGGAGTCCTGAGTTTACATTTCACAATGATGAGTGCAGTATCTACTGAGTTTTTGCTTTCGTGTGAGGTTTTTTTTTTTTTTTTTTTTTTTTTTGGCTATAACAAATCCAAATACCATTAGGTCTCAAAAAACACATAGACAAACTCTGACCTTTGGATAAGGCTGGAGCTGTCATAAACAAACAAACAAGTCTAACCCCAAAAGATATATGGCTCTTTACCTGGCCTGAGAGTGTACAGGCCTTTCACAATATTCGCCATAGTTGAAGGTGTGACCTGAAATGGTGTTGACTGGGCTTCTAAAAGTAAAGCTGAAAGAAGAGAAAATGGGTTATAAAAATGATAGAACATGGCAAGTTTCTCTATTATTATTTCTCCCAAAACTAAAGTAAAACAAGTGCAAGAAAAACAGCCCCAGAGGACAAACCAAGTCTATAAGCTAAAGATTTTTTTTTAATCCACTGCAGTAGAGCTCAATCTAACAAGTAAATATGTGCAGGTCTGTTAAAACACTAATGGAGATTATTCAATTCATGGAGGTTCTGAAAATAAGCTTTCCAAAAGCAGTAGTATTCATGGTACTTAGCGAGTGCACTGAAAGTGCTTCCCATTAAGTTCATGAGTCAGAAAATTTACATTTGGAAAATAAAATGTTCTCTAACTCCTCCAACCATTCCTCTTTCCCCAAATCAACATATTAGAGGCTCTTGGGATTTTTCTGAAAGACACATTACTGGTAATTTTAGTAACTGTGATGGGAGTCAGAGACTCACATTCCCGAACACTAGAGCGGCACGTACTTCTTCCTTACTGAACATATAGGCAAGAGATCGCGGGGCTCATCCTCACTTTCCTAACTTTCACACCACATGACCCTGACCGACCATACCAAGTCAGCTTTCTTTTAGGTTACATTCTCCAACAAAGATTTTATTAGAACATTTTTAAATAAGTAAGAAGATTTCTCTAGATAATACCATTAACAGATACAAATGTATTACATTATTTGAGTGGATACAACAGATACCAATGATTCCAAACAGCTAATTTTTTAATTTCTCTCTCAAAGACCGCCTGTAATTTAGTAGCCCCAAAACTCACAAGACTTGGCATAATTTTATTCTAAGCCAGGCTTATAAAGCTGTATAGGCTATGCCTTTTCAAAAATGAAAGCGCCTCCTCACTTGACCAGCAATGATTTTATAGTTTTTAAACATACAATGCAAGCTACGTTTGAATTTATATGATGAAGGACAGGGGTGCACCATTCCAGTGGATCCTTCAGATTCTATCTCTCAGCAATAGACAGTGATAACTCTGAATGCCGCAGGTAAGTTTTAAGGATGACAAATGTTAAGCACTGCAGAAAATCACGTTTCAGGATATAATGTTCAAAAACTGCAATTCTAAATTTTAGGTTCTGGGAGTCTCTTCAAACTCAAGGTTATCTCTAATTTCAACATGTGCCCCATATGGAGGCTCTTTTTCTATTCATTCATTTCCCTACTTTTTGACAATCGTTTTGGCCTTCGTAAGTCTTATTCCCACTAACTCTTCACATTCAATCACACATTAATTATGTAGTCAAATATATATATTTGTAAATGAAGAAATGATATATTCACAGATTAAATTATATATAAAATACATAAAAATTTATCTGGGATGAATTACTGAAAAGAATTGCATTCAGTAACAATTACAGAGTTGAGAAGGTGTTAAAAAATCACTAAAATCCTCTCCACCTAAATTTTTTTAGGAGAACGGTGCTTAAGAGATTTGTTAGTTGGTCTCCTCTTTCAAGGAAAAAGAAGGGCATCTGGGGGGACGGGCAGCAGCTTGAGACTGGGAAGAAAATATTTCTTGAGTATTTAACAACTGCTAGGTATTTTATAAGTTTAATTCTTTTAAACTTTATTTAGGATTTACTTTCTTACAAACTTAATTATCAACTACTTTAAAAATAAGGAAACTGAGGCTAAGAACAAAACAAAATAAAGAACACTGCATAATTTACCCAAAGTCACAGAGCTAAGTGGCAGAGAGGTCTAAGAACCTGTGTTTCACTCTGAATTCTGTATTCTTTCTAGTTAACCATGCCACCACTGAAATACAGATCTTATATGTGATGGGTACTAATGAAGTTTTACTCTTCGTTTTCTCCCCAAAATTATGGAACTAAAAAACAAGAATTCCACAACAATTCCACTCATTGTTGATTTTAAGTTAACAGTTTTGAAACTAGACTAGGTCCTTCCTGAACTCCTAGGACTGACCTCTTTTATTATAGTTTATGACACTGAAATCTAGAGAGATGAAATACCATCCTAAAAGTCACATTGCTTCCTAACAGTGGAACTGGAGCCAGAACCAAGATCCTCTCCTCCTTCAATTTTTCCTCAGAGCTATACCTTCACCTGATGGCTTCTCTCCTTTTTTAATTTGAACAGTAATTCTTAAAATCAAAACTAAAATTAAAAATATCCTTGACATTTAAGAAGTTCAAACTAGGGCACCTGGGTGGCTCAGTTGGTTAAGGACTGCCTTCGGCTCAGGTCATGATCCTATAGTCCTGGGATGGAGCCCCGCATCAAGTTCCCTGCTCGACAGGGAGTCTGCTTCTTCTGCTGACCTCTCTCCTCTCATGCTCTCTCTCTCTCAAATAAATAAATAAAATCTTACAAAAAAAAGAAATTCAAACTACATCAGTCTGAACTAAAGGCAGAACCTAAGAACAACTGATAATCATGTAACTCTTTAAAGCCCTCTGTCAAAAGTGAACTACAAACCTTTACTGCAACTCAACATACTACATTTTCTTAAGAAACTTCTACCATTAACTGGCCTGTTTTGTCACATTTGCTCCGAATCAGCAATATAGAAATACTACAGATACCCTGGCTAAGGTAAAAGTATTTCTGTTTTCAAAGTTTAATGAAAGTAAAAATCAAATTCAAAGGAAAACAATTTTGTTACCAGCCAAAGGTAGAAGCGATTTTATTTTATAAGCACATATGTTATGGAGAGATGGTAGAAAACGACCTTTATTTACAGCAGGAAGTCACTGTCTTCGTTCATGAAACAATTGTTGACACAGGGCACTAGAGTACCAATTATTCCTTAGCAGAGGGGGTATTCATTTGGCTCTGCTGCAAAACATGGCCCCTAAATTCTTCCCTAAATTCTTCCCATGGAGAGTTATACTCACACCCACATACCTGGAATCCAGTTACAGATAACTGCCTGGTCAGCACAACACAGCAAAAGTGACATTGTACCAATTTCTAGGCCCGGGACTTAAGAAACTGGCAGTTTCCATTTCCTGCATCTTGAGACACTCACTCTTAGAGGAAACACAAGAGAGGAAACTACAGCCACCACAACTTGCCAGTCACATGAGTGAGCCATCTTCAAAGTCCCCAACCCCTGGGCAAATCACATCGGCCCATGGTGAGTGCAGCAGAGATAAAGAACCCCATGAAGTCCTGCCCTAACTGCAGGTTTGTGAGCAAAATAAAAGACTTTATAAAAAGACTATGTTTTGGGGTAGCATAATAACTGTAATAATAAATGAAACACCAGCATCTTCAAATTTATCTAAAGCCACAGAAACTAATCAGAATTTAGAATATTGACTTTGAGTGTAGTTATTTGTTTTGTTGGAATGAGGGGCAAGTATAGGAAAATGTACAACTAGAGATGAGAAATCATTTCTTCATAACTCCGTTTTTCCAATTTAATTAATATTAACCTTTCTATGCCTCAATTTCTCCATCTGTAACATGAAGTAATGACTACTACAACTGAGAAATAAATGTTAGTAAAGTATCTAGAACATGTCCCACTACAGAGTAAGCAGTGAGTGTATTTTTTTTAAGTTTTGTTTTTCAAGACTTTATCCATTTATTTGACAGACAGAGACCACAAGTAGGCAGAGAGGCAGGCAAAGACAGAGAGAGAGCAGGAAGCAGGCTCCCTGCTGATCAGAGAGCCCAATGCGGGGCTCAATCCCAGGACCCTGGGATCATGACCTGAGCCGAAGGCAGAGGCTTTAAACCACTGAGCCACCCAAGTGCCCCAAGTGTATTAATAAATACAGAGCATTAATAAATACTTAGAGCATTAATAAATACTTAGAGTGTCCCTTATTGTTACAGAGCCCAAACCAATGAGGCCAATGGTCACTGTCTGAATCCCTTACTCTAAGCACAATGCTTGGTAATTGTTCAATAAACATGTGATAAGCTCAGTTTTATACAATTTACAAAAGATTTGGGGAGCTTGGGTGGCTCAGTCAGTTAAGTGTCCAACTCTTGATCTCAGCTCAGGTCTTGATCTTGAGGTCGTAAGTTCAAGCCCTGCACTGGGCTCCACACTGGGAGTAGAGCCTACTTTAAAAAAAAAAAAAAGCTGGGGCGCCCGGGTGGCTCAGTCAGTTAAGTGTCTGCCTTTGGCTCAGATCATGATCCCAGAATCCTGGGATCAAGTCCCATATCGGGCTGCCTGCTCAACGGGGAGTCTGCTTTTCCCTCTCCCTCTGCCTGCTGCTCCCCCTGCTTGTGCTTTCTCTCTCTCTGTCAAATAAATAAATGAAATTAAAAAAAAAAAAAAAGCTTAAGGAATTTTACACCTTACTTGGAAAAGAAAGGCCTATCTACCTTTAAGTATACTTTTGAATGAAAACTAAACTATATAATGAACAAGAGGAAGATTATTACTTTTTTGGAAAAATAAAGTGCAAATTAATTGAAGGTTTAAGAGGAAAAAAAAATTCATTTTTTTCCCTGACTTTATGTCTTCACATCAACAGGCCTTTATGCAGACTCTTCACAGGGTGTGATCTTGTAAAATATCATGAATCTATGGAAAGCTCACACAGATTAAGAAGAGAGATCTCTCTCATCAGATCTGGAAGACTATATATTCTCTTCAAGTATTTTCTTCGCATATGCCCAATAACATTGATTTCTAAATTAACTGATAAATATAAAAACAGATTCACAGAGAAAAAAAGCAGTAGCATTTCTTTAAAGAATTTTAATAGAAAGACTTCAAAATGCTGTGTTCCATTTTGCAATGAAAGTAAAGAAAATGTCAACATCAGAGGTAATACTTTAGTGGTTATAAGACCTGGAATATCATAGAAGATTATACTTAAAGATGCTTATAAACATCTGTCCAAATTTTTAGAAAGTCATGCTCCCAAGATTTTGGTCTCTATTCTGATAGAATCCGTTGGGAATATAATAATGAAACAAATATTACCTTAATCAACCGTATTATTTGAAAACTTGGCCTTTCTGGAAGAAACTGGCCCAAAGTTTAACAATTTGTTCTCTTAAACTCAAAAATAAAAAAGTTGATGGTCAAGGGTAGAACAATTCTTCTGTAAATACTGGTAAAAGTTCACTGTGGCAGAAAGTAATTATGAGTATTAGAAAAGCTAAAAATACATACTATAAATCCAAGTATGTGCCAAAATCTAAAAAATGACTTCAATGATATACTGCAAAAAACATGAACTTTTAAAAGATGCTGAGACCTTAGGTTGAAGGAACTTCCTAAACTCCACTTAGAGAGGTATACATTTTTACTGAACGTAGGATAAGACGCCACCTACCGTGAGGGGGCAGGGGGCCCAAGAATGGGGGGAGAGAAAAACTAACTGAACTTGGTGCTTTGATCTGCTTCCTTACCAATCTACATTACCAAGTTAAACCTTTTATAAATCTCACTTCATAGAAGAAAAAACTCAAGATCAGAAGCTGAAGAGCTTGCCTAAAATATAGTTAATAAATGACTAGACTAGACAAGGGATTTTACACCAAAGAGTAAAAATCAGAAAGAATTCTGTGCTACCATTTCAAAGATAAAATATTGCGCTCCTTCTAGAATTACGAGTAACAAAGTTAGGGTGAACCCCTTATAAATATTTCCCCCGTTGTCAGGAGGGTAAAAAAGGTAAGTATCAGGCCAGATATAAAGGCACTGTCCCATGACCTAGCTCAGCTACTCCCAGCTCTCCATTTTCAGTTCCTCAGGGTCTCTATAGCTGGACTTGTAACACCTCTTGCTATACGATTCAGATGTTAATAATGGCTGCACATGCCAATGCTCTCTGATCAAAAATCAAAAAGATCATCGCTCGTGTTATCTCACCCTTATAAGCTGAATTACTTACGCATTAGGCTGTAAATGTGCTTTTCTGCAACATGTTCCGTAAACAGCTTTATAAGGTCATCTTTTAGGTCTCTGTTAAGCTTGGTTTCGATGTAAAACTTATTCTGAAGAAGAAAATAAATTGTTTTTTAGTGACTTAATTAGGGGGAAGTGATTTGTCTAATGAACTGAAGCACCAAAAAATAAATTATTTTAGGAAATAATTAATAAAGGTATCGATTTAAACAAAAAAAACCCAACATTAAAAAACAAAAGCCCTGCTACTATTATTTGTCTTTCTGGCATGGAGTTAAAGCACATAAAGATAAAGATAAAATGTTATGAACCATACACCTCCAAAAGAACACAGGAAGACATTCAACATAAACTATACAGAGATGAATAGACAAACGGACCACACTGTGTAACAAGCACATATGCCCTTTAAAAATACTGTATCACCACCAAAAGGCAACAACAGGAAACACTAATAAAAGGTACCCCATTTATCAATGATCTGCGCTGAGAGCAGGCAGTGGACATGCACTGGTTGATTCCCCAACATACAATCTGCTTCACTGATTCCTCTAAGTTACTCAGCTTATGGCATTCTTAGGAATGGTCTTTGGTTCAAAGGCAGACATGTGACCCAACATAGAGCAAACAGCTTGAGCAAAGCCTAGTTCGGTGCAAAATATCTTGTAACTCATTTATGACCACTAGAACAAACTGAAACAGATGCTGTGTACATGAAGGAGAAAAGAACCTGAGTCCCTGGTAACACTATAGAACCATGAGACTGCCTATTGAAGTCTGGCAGAGACTGCCTTATTTGCTTAGTTTTATTACAAGAGATTAAAACTTTTCCTTATTTACTTAAACCACTTTGAATCAGGTGTTCTGTTTTTTTTGCAGCCAAAAGCATCATGATTAGAATGACTAGCCAAGGGGCACCTGGGTGGCTTAGTCGATTAAGCCTTTGCCTTCTGCTCAGGTCATGATCTCAGGGTCCTGGGATCAAGTCCCACATCGGGTTCCCTGCTCAGCTGGGAGCCTGTTTCTCCCTCTCCTGCCTGCCTCTCCCCCTGCTTGTGCTCGCACTCTCTCTCCCTCTGAAATAAATACATAAAATCTTAAAAAAAAAAAAAAAAAAAAAATGACCAGCCAAACAAGACTAAATTTGTTCATGTTAAATGTTAACTCAATATACAGGTATGGAAAATAAAAACAGGAATGTTAATAAGTTGCTCACTGATTCTCCTAAACAGAAGATTATGAAAATTATAAAAATAACATGCACATGGTAACAAAATAAAACCATGCAATAAAAACCAGTCTCTGTTGCATTCTCAAAGGCCCCATTCAACTGGGAAAACTTGTATGTTCTTTCTAAAATGCTCCTTGCAAATACATGGATGTGTGTGTGTTTGTGTGTGTGTGTGTGTGTATATGCTTTTTTTTCCCTAATAAAGAAACACGTTTTATGAAGAATATTACACACTGCTTTGCATTTTTCCTTTTTCAGCTAATGTATTTGGAGAAGATTTCTCTCTAAGCATACATACAAGTCATTACCTTTCACCGCTTATTTTTCTACTATAAGCATCTTTCCACAAATTAATAGTCCTCTGCTGATAATACAGATTTCTCTCAATGTTCTGTTTTGTTCTTTCAGTAAACTGTATTTCATGGAGAAGAAATCCTTTTGAAGATTAGTATTCCACATACAGCAATCTTTATGCTACAGAATGTAGGATCAACCCAAATGTCCCATTCTCTAATAAACAAAAAGGAATTTAGATAATGATTGCTAAGGGCCCCTGCCTTCAATAGGAACACTAACATTAAGATTCTATGGTTTTATATATTTAGGAAGAAGAAGGGACTAATCAATAAAGTCCATAGAGACTAAAAATTATACTCGCGGCATAATTCTCCAAATGAAAGAGAGCACATCACCATAATGGAAGAAAATTTTATTATTCTACTTGTTTTATGGAATGACTTACTTGACATTTATCATGTCATGTTTTTAGACAGCTGTCTTAACTCTTACTTTCTGAGGACGAGAAAGCTTTCTCACATATCTTTACTTTCCAAGCACAGTGTCTTCCATACGGCAGAAATAAAATAAATGCTGAGTACTGATCACTCAGTACTTCTTCCTGTATGCCTGTCTATTCAGCAGTGTTATTTATAGAATTTTTATGCAGTAAAAGGGTAAGCAATTCTATGTCAATACAATCAAACATTACTAAAATAGATGAATTTCTATTTTTAACATAATACATAGCAAAAGATAAACAGTTCATCTATCTGCACTTGGACCAACAGAGATACCTGGAAAGAGAAAACAGCTCTAACTTACCATATATATGAAAAGAGGCACAATGCTCTGCAATGCTCCCATATACTGTCCAAGGGCTATATTAAATCTTTCAATATAGAGATCTGGAGGGCTGGCCTGTGAGAAAGAACATTAAACGTGATTATTCTTGGAAACCAAGTTGAAGACCTTTAATCTAAAATGCAGACTCAGATAAATTTAAAAAAAAATGCAGACTCAGAAGTCTAAGTCAAAATTCATTCTTTCCAAGATTTTATGACAGAGAGAACAGGCGCTGGGGAGGGGCAGGGGGGGGGAGAGAGAGAGACAGAAGCAGATTCCCGGCTGAGTAGGAAACTCAATGCCTGATCCCAGGACCCGGAGATCATGACCTGAGCTGAAGGCAGACACTTAACCAACTGAGTCACCCAAGCACATCCCAAGTCAAAATTCATATTGAAATTTACAATAAAGAAAGGGAGAAGGCTAAAGGTTAAGACGTCTATCTTTGTTCCAAAATCCGCTATGCAAAACTGAGGTGTGGTTTAGCAGTCTTTAAAACTTGTGTAACTTTATACCATGTTAGCTAAAAGTCTTACTCAGTTAGTGAGTAAAAAGCTGCATTCACAAGTTGTGTTTATTAAGATAAATCAGTTTAAAAATTATCACTGAGCTATGTGGACATTTCCTATAGGAACCAAACCATATTTGAGCCTAGAATATGAAGAAAGAGAGAAAATACTCAGGAAATGGTACAGGACATACTATTAAAATAGCTATTGAATTTTTACAGTTACCTTAGGCACAATAATATTCTGACTTCAATACCAACTTGACTGTAAACCACTTCTATAGCTAACCAATTAGCTATGAAGAGACTTAAATGGTCCATATATATCCTCACCTCTAAAGAGCAATCAAATAAACATAATACATGCCTGGCTTTTAACTCATTGTTATCAAAACACCAAGTCCTAAGGCCATCAAAAGAAACACTTCCTGTTTTACTGCATGTTATGGGCTAAATTATGTGTTCCCCTTCCCAAATTCCCATGATGAAGCCCAAAGCAGTGTGACTGTATTTGGAGTAAGGAAGCAATTAGGCTAAATGAGGTTTTAAGAGTCAAGCCCTGATCCTCTAAGATTAGGGTCATAAAAAAAAAGACACCAAATGGCTCCTTCTCCCTCCCCATCTCTTCCTCTGTCTTTTCCTCTATTCTATCACACCACGTACCCGCCCCCAGCACACACTGTATGTGAGCACACAGCAGGCCCACAGCTATGGACGAGCCAGGAAGAGAGTTCTCAACAGAAACCAAATCAGCTGCTACCTTCATCTTAGACCCCCCAGCCTCAAGAACAGGAGAAGTACATTTCTGTTGTTAAACCACCCAGAGTTTGTGGCATTTTGTTACGGCAGCCCCAGCGGACTAAGGCACTATGTTTTAGGAAAGTATACCCATCTACTGTTTCATTTTATTCTCTAAAGCTAAACTAACTAGGTATCATTTTAATACTGAAGAAACACACAAATGGGCAAGTCACTTATCTGAAAAAAAAGAGGATAGACCCAGGTCTTCCAGCTAAGAATTCATTCCAGACACAGAGAGTTGGAGATGGGCATGGCACAAATCATCATGCAAACAAAAGTGACTCTAACCCATGGCATTCTCATTACTTGACAAACATACCGTGCTTTCAAAAGGAAAAGTCTTACTTTTCCTTTTGTCTTACTTTCAAACAACGAAAACAAGGAAATGTCACACTGAGAGGTTCCAGAATACTAAACAATTAAATTGTAAAACCACTTCAGCTAAGCTGTTTTTAAAACGTCCAAAAGTTCCAATACTATTTTTAATATAAGATTTCATTTATTTTTTTCAGTTCTACTGAGATGTTAGAATATTGTAGTGAATGTTCCTTACTTCTAATTCATCTTCCACGATTGCACATTTAGAGATCTGGCACATACAAGATCCTTTTTTTTTTTTTAATTTATTTTTCTTAGTCTTCCTAATTACCTGCAAACTGAATGTTATTTCCATTGTACATACGAGGCCACTAGGGCTCAGAGTCACAGATCTACAGTCCCACAGCTAGTAAGCCCAAGAACGAAGACTCAAACCTTAGTCATCCGAGTCCTCGCAGCCATTTACACTGCATCCCTCTTTTAGCAGGCTGAGAACTTTAGAAAACTTGAGCACACTCTGCTTTCACGGATTGTTCTTCTCGCACGCAGCCCAGCAGAGCACTCCCACCGCACTAACAGTATGATGTGCTATTTTAGATTTTCTCGAATCTTTTCTTCCTGAATGCCTTTACCACACCCCCTAATCAGTCACTCTAGTTAACTTCTATTCACTCTTCTAGATTTGTGTCACTTCCTCCAAACTGCCGGAGACACAGGGCCCTCAGATAGAGCACCATTCCACTTCTTCACTTTTCCCACCAGGTCGCCTCTGCTACTAAACTTCAAGCCCCTAGAGGGCAAGACCTCTGTCTTGTCTTTATAACCTCCACAGCTGACCGCAAACCTGCAAGAAAGCATGCAGAGATAAATCCATTTTTCTGCAAGGACGGTCTTGCTTAAATATAAATTTGCTTAAATCTAAATCCTAACCTTGTCTTGTTTCCATCGAAACTACTTCCTTACTACCTAACAAGATTGTATTGACATCAGGCACTGCATTTAGCCTTCTGAATTTCAATTTCCATAAATACAAAAAAAGGAAAAATACTAATTGTGCTACTTCCAAGATGTGCCAAAAATCAAAGAAAATGATATGTGTATGCTCTGAAAAATGTCAGATGTTATAAGGGCATATGCAACTAGTGAGGGTAAGTAAACTCCCTTATGAATTAACTATCTATTTGCCTAATACTTGAGAAAAACCTATTAATATTATTAAATGCATTCTTTGTTAACTAGAGAAATTGGGGAAAATGGTTCTACATTATGGGCAAACTTATAACTCTAACTACTGGGCAGAATCGTATGTAATATCTTTTTCTAAACTGCAGCAAAGAACTCTGGAAATGATATTTCAGCACTCAAAGAAATAAATTTTAGAAGCATTATATGAGAAAAAGAAACTGAAGAGTTTTTGCATTAAAATAATTTTTCTTTTCATAAAAGGACACTTTATCTATTCAAAAGCTGAAAGTATGAACACTGATCAAAAGGCACACTTAACAGCAGAGAATAAATAAAATTGAATTCCTTAGTTATTCTTTTCAAGAATTCCCAAAGCCTCAAAGGTTATGAGTATTAAAAAGCACTTTTTGTACTAAATCAAATGTCAGAACATTTATTTAGCTTTTTAGTTCCACATTTCACGCAGCACTTACTCAAAACCTTTCAAATGACAGGACTATAAATTATAAGTCTTCTAAAATAAATCCAATCTCTTTACAAGGAACTAGAAATAACTGCCATTTAAAAAATAACAAATCGTCCCTCCTTAAAACTTAAGTTCAGTATACCTTAGGCCCCATGGGGGAAATTGCTACCTATTTGATTTACATTATTTCAACATGAATGTATTTGGCTTGGACATTAAATGATATTTTTTACCCTAAAATAAGCAAGTCTCATTTTCTTCTCAAAAGAAAAAAAAGGAAGGAAGGAAGGAAGGAAGGAAGGAAGGAAGGAAGGAAGGAAACGCAAGCTGCCAGAAAAATAACTATTGCTCCAACCCTGCTCTGACTTCATAACTGAGCCAAATTCCCCAAAATTTATAACGTGTCTCGTAGGAATGCTTCAATTTCTTCTGCTTTTTTTTCTTTAAATGAGTAACACATTCATCTGGTTTAAAATTTAAATGCATTCAAAAGGAAATAAAGAGTTTACCTTTATTCCTTCCTCACTGAACCAACACTTAATTCATTTATAACCTTCCAGAAGAATTAAACATCATATATGAAAATAAGTATCCCATATATATATATATACATATATCCTTTTCCACACAGATGCTAACATAAAACCACACCAATCTATACTTTTCCTAAGAACATACCTTGGAGACTTTTATTCTAGTGGTTCTCAAACATTTTGGTCTTAGGATCTTTATACTCTTAAAAATAATTGAAGATTCCAAAAAGCTTTTGTTTATTATATGGGTCATATAATATATAAATATAAAAATATGTACTAATTTATTCTAAAATGGTATTAATGAAGTCTGCATTTTAACATTTAATGATAAAAGTTACATGTTTTATATTATAAACTAGTTATATGTAAATAACTATTTTCCCAAAAAAGGAAGAAAAATGGCACTGTTTTCACATTTATGCAAGTCTCTTTAGCATCTGCCTTAATAGAAGTCTGCTTAATTCTCATATAGATGTGGTATGTTGTTCTGGTTGAAGTAAATGAAGAAAACCTAGCCTCACACCGATATGTAGGCAGAAAAGGAAGGCATACTTCAGTATCCTTTTTAGATAACTGTGCATGTTTTTCTTTAAAACTTAACAAGATTCTCAAAGGTTAGTTGAAACAGGAAATCTGAAACTATTAATGAACTCTCTGTACTCTATTACATTAAAACCCATTGGTCTATCTTCTACTTTGAATGAATCTTTTAATACATACATTTTATAACATCAGAAATTGGTCATTTGTAAAATACTGAGTTGCATATGTCTTCCACATGTTGATGCATTTCACTATACATCAAAAAGAAAAAAATTTACATTTGTTATTATCACCACCTATTTCATCAGAAGAGTCTTTTTAAGTACTGGGAAGCCATCAAGGTCATGGTAGTAGATACAGGCTTTCCAAATTCTAATTTTCACTTCAAAGCTCGAATTTTATCATTGGGAACAAAGACTGCCAGTTGCTTTCCTTGAAGTGACACACTTCATTTTTGAGAAAATGTTGAATACCAAAGTCAAGTTAAATAACCAGTTTGTCTGTCAGTCAGTCATTCTTTCAAATAAAAACACTATTCTATCGGAAAAAAACACCCCTCTAGTTCAGCTCAAAATTCACCAACCACACAAGTGCTTTTTCTTAAAACAATCACTGTACTTTGATATGCAGCTTCCCATTTCTCTACAGAGAATATTTTAAGTATATTAAAAATCACAATAAAATTGTGAAATTTAAAAAAAAATTGCTGCTTCATCTAGGATATTCTTAAGTGAAATGCTTTCATTTTCTAAGGGTGGAAGATTTGTGCAACGGCATCAATAGTTTGCCCACCACTGGCTTGGTGGGCATCAGAACAAATATCAACAACCATACCGTGGTAAGGTATCAGAACCATACCATCAGAACATCAGAACAAATATCAACCCACAAAAAAGGGCAAATAACATCTTAGGAGTACTAGAAAAAGCTTCAATTTTGCAGACCCTCTGAGAGGATTTCAGGAACTCTTGAGGTCCTCAAACCATACTTTAAGAAATCTGTTCCTCTAAGTAAAATGTTTGAATTTACCATTTAACCAATCTCCACATGAATAGCCTGTTGCTAATCTTCTCTACCACAATGTTACCAATTATTAACTTCCTATAGCTATTGTTTAATAGACTGTGCCTTTTTAAAAAAAAAAAATTTAAGTAAAATAAAGAACTAGATGATAACCTTATGGATAGTTACAAAATAATTTGACCCCCCCTAATTCTGAAGACCTAACCTGCTTAATATCACTAGTATTATATGTATATTTAGTTACTAAGTATATTCCTTAGAGCAAGGACATAAGGCTAAGATTTGCTATATCATACCACGCCTTCATAAAAGGAAAGAAAAACAAGTTTGTTATCCTTACTTTTGAAAGCCAGATAAGGAAGTTTGGTCAGTTATTCTTCTTAAATGTATATTTAATTTTATAACAACTGATTTATTTAAATAATTTCCCAGCCAATAGACTTGAAAATACTATGATCTAGGTCAGTACTGGCCAAGAGAACTTTCTGTGATGACAGAGACGTCCCATATCTGCACTATCCAATATGGTAGCCCCTAGCCATGTAGGTTTACTTAGCACTTAAAACCTATTTAATGAAAACCAAGGAACCAAGTTTTTATTTCATTTTCATTGTGGTTAGGGGCTACCAAAATGGACACCACAGATGTAAAATACAAACAAGTTCCACAATTTCATACTTATATCATTCCTCTTCCACCTCTGCCTCATCCCACCAAAATGAAACATAGAAAAAATGTTAAGGACTACGTGCTTTTATGTTCACAAAAACACTTTGTCTTCAAATAAATGACTTTTGCATGTTAAAATGAAATACGGAGGAAGAAAGGATGGGAAGGAAGACTAAAAAAACATAAGAAGGCCATAAACCTGTATCTTTATAGAAGTAATACATGTTTACTGAAATTTTAAAAGATTTAAAATGCTATTATAGAAAAACCACCACTACTGACATTGGTAGATAACTACCATTAACATTTTCTTCTGTTCTTGCGTTTATGTGTGTATGCTTATTTTAAAAAATATGTAATTATATTATTTTCTAATTTGCTATTATCACCCAGCTATATATCATCATCTGCCAGGTCAAATATATTTCTACAACATAATGAACCATCTGGACACACCACTGTCTATTCCATTTGCCCTTCTTCATGAGACACTTAAACTAGGCTTAACTATGTATATTATCTGGGTCTGAATGGATCCTTCTACTCCAGACTAGAACTTCAGTGGTGCAAAAGTGTTGTGTGGCCTCAGCAACAAAACAATCTTATATTTAAACCTAAGATGGCACCACTCCTTGCTTAAGTAACAGCAGGTTCAGGAACAAGGCTGCATTTCCATAGGCCAGTGAATCTCGAAGAATGCTCTTCTCCAAATCATCTGAAGGGCTTGTTAATGATGGACAGATTCCTCTGCCACACTCCTAAGTCCTGACTCAAGAAACCTTCCAGAAGTGTGTATTTTTTAATGAGAACTTCAGGAGACTCTTTAAACAGCCAGTCCAGCAGCCGTTAAACACTTAGAGAATTCAAGTGTATACCAGGAAAAGAAGTTTTATGGGAAGGAAATCTAGAGGATTAAAGAAAGGGCTGAGTTAACACAAGACGTGATTTACTGCAGGACAACTGCAACAATTTAGCTGCAAACTATACATATATACATATATTATACAAACTATATAAAATCAGTAAAAATATGATATCTTAGCATTTTAACATTAGTGGTACAACTCTACATAAATTTTTCTTTTAGATTTAACTGCTTCTTGACTGCTGTCAAATTTAGTGCTTAGAAAGTAATTAGAATGTAACAGTGAAGTTCCACATCTACTTGAAATGCAGAAAGCTGCTAAAGAACATCAGTCCTACCCTGATAACAAAAAAACCTAGTTAAACTACATTATTTTCCAAGCTCATCAGGGTTCTCTGTGTTTTACAGCTGCCCAGTCCAACCAGGTGAAACAAATTCTAAAGAGTGAGCAGCTCTGGGACTCCCTGGCTGGCTCAGTTGGTAGAGCATGTGATTCTTGGTCTTGGGGGTCATGCGTTCAAGCCCCATGTTCCAGGGTAGAGATTACTTAAAAAATAAATAAATAAAACCTTTAAAAAAATTTTTTTTAAATGACCAGTTCTTTTAAGGAAAGTTTCTCCATCGGTAATGGCAGCCATAAAAGCTGGTAAGAAAACAACAGAAGCTGTGACTAATCATTCAAGGCCAAGTGTAAACTAATAGTATAGAATCCCTGGGAGTCTCCGCACAAGGACAGTCCACACCTTCTCTCCAGTTTCTTTATAGAAGTTTGCACTGAGTCTTTGAGAGTAAACGGAATTAAAAGTCCAGCTTCTGAGATCCTGGATTCCTTTAGCTTATCCATATAACAATAACTAAGCTAGGTGACACGGCAGTTACAAAAGGTCCAAGGATTACATAACAGAGGAAAATGCCTAAAGAAGTCAGGTGGACTAGGATGACTTCTCACTCTCCTACACACTTCACCCCTTTTAAAACTTAGCAAAAATTACCACTTACCCCATGTGTTTCTTTCTCAAAGAAAACTTTTTTCCTTACCTTTTCCAAGTACAAAACTCTGTCTCAAAATTAAAGTTTATTTTAAAAAGAATATAACTTGGGGCGCCTGGATGGCTCAGTGAGTTAGTTGGGCCTCTGCCTTCAGCTCAGGTCATGGTCTCAGGGTCCTGGGATCGGGCCCCGGGCTCTCTGCTCGGTGGGGAGCCTGCTTCCCCCTCTCTCTCTGTCTGCCTCTCTGCCTACTTGTGATCTCTGTGTGCGGGTAAATAAATAAAATCTTAAAAAAAAAAAAAAAAGAAAAGAAAAGAAAAGAAAAAAAAAAAGAATATAACTCACAGTGCACTCTGTATACTGTGGTGACAACTGCAAATAATTGCTCATTATTTAAGCGATCTCTCTTGCTCATCACAAATTCCATTTTCAAGATGCTGTTTTAATTCAGACAAGTAGATGGTTCTAGTAACCTCAAGCATAAGCTTTTTAATCAACCAGTAAGTGTCTTACTGAATCTCTCTTTAGGTCTGGCACTATCTTAAGCCCTATGAGGACATATAAAAAGAAAACGCAGTCCCCATCTTAAAAATATGATAGTAAACTTATTAAAATTATGGTCTGCTGAGGGTTACATTGGCTGAGGGTCTCACTGGCAAATTCTGTTGAGATAAGTACCACTTTGCTATAACTGCTTTAAGTTTTAGTTTGAATCAAAAAATGAATCTCCAAATAACTTATTCAGAAAAAAATTCAGTAGAATACACATATGAAGATCCCTACCAGTTGGCAATGAAATTTATTTCACTTGAAATCCATTTAGGGAGAACGGGCAATCATCTAATTACCTAAAATCATCCTCATTCCACAAAGAGTGAATGGCATATTTGGGGGAATGAAAGTCTTTCTAAAAACACACTGTGCAGCTCAACAGATGTAGAAATTACAGCCTTTAAAACATACATATATATCCAATGACCACATGCAAGACAACCAGCTGCGTTATGCTGCCACCCACCGGACAGAACATTAACAGCAAAGCAAACCTTGCTCTGATTTTAAAAACCAAGAGAATCTGGTTCAGTTTGCTGGCAGTCTGGTAGTAAAACCTTATATGTAATCTGATGTCCGTGAAGAACAAAACTAAGTTAAGTAATGGTGACTAATTATGGTTTAGTCTCTATAAATTTCCATTATTACTAGTAGATGATTTCAGAGTCGAATTATAACTTAACAAAGATGGATTTAACTCAAAAGATATCAACACTACTGTAATCTTATTAAAATAAGTGGTTAAAATGTAATTAGTTGACCAACAGTCATGTAAACCATCCCAAATTCAGCCCTACTGGAAGAATAAACACTGCAACATTTTTCTTCTCCACCTCTGTGTTTGTGGTCTCTCTTGGGGACCTGAACTCAGGTTAGTATTATAGGTGGTTTTCCTAACACTTTAATGTTCTGGCCTGGCCTGGGAACCAAGTCCGTTTAAACACTCTGTGCATGTACATAATGTTCAGTGTAAGTTACAAATCACTGAAAAACTGCTGGAAGAAACACACTTGTTAATGGGTTACTGGCTAGAAAGCTAGCAGATCAAAACAGCAAAACAGTTTTTACATAGTGAAAGTGAAAATACACTCTCAACAGGATAAAGTGCATTAATACATAAATTTATCAGCATTATGTGGGGGCAAAAGCCTCATGACTGCTCTAATGGATTCTGGATTCAGACCTACACAAAAATAATCAAAATACAGAAGGACAGTTTTAAGAGTAAAGAATGTTCTATCCATTAAACTCAATTGTCCAAATGGTGGGGCAAACAGGATATTCTAAATACTGCCAACTCAAATACTTTTTGTTATCAGTCAAAAAACCACCCCTAAAATCTCAGTGACTTAAAATGACAAAGTTTGGATAAATAAAATATAGTACAATGGAATGTTATTCAGCCATAAAAAGAAATGAAGTATTAATCATGATATAAACATGGACTTGAAAACACTGTAAGTTAATTAATAAGCCAGACACCAAAGGTCACATATTGTCTAATTTCATTTCTATGAAATGTCCAGAAGAGCCAAATCCACAGAGACAGAAAGTGGAATAGCAGCTGCCAGTGGCTGGGAGAAGGGGAAGGCGGGAATTACTGCCAGTGACGACTGGCTTTCTTTCTGGGGCAACTAACATGTCCTGAAATTAGCAGTGACGGTTGCACAACTTTGTGACTACACTAAAAACCAGTGAGTCTGTACACTTTTAAAAAGATGAATGTTATTAGAGTACATGCTTGTATCTTAAATGTGCTTATATCTCAAAACAGAATTTTTTTAATGGGTTAAAAATTGAAAAAAAAAATACATAGCAAAGCTTTCTTTCTCAGGTTTTACAGGCCCATCTTGAGAGTCTACCCCATGTCAAACTTGCTCAGGGACCCAGGATAAGAGAGCCTCTATCATCTGCCACCATTCCCTCAGCAAGCAAATGGAAACATGGAAAACTGAACAGCTGATCTTGAAGGCTTCAGATCTTTGGGTACACACTTCACCATGCACACCTCACTTGAATTCACAATTCAGAGGCCAAAGCAAGTCACGTGCCTGAGTCTAATTTCAACAGGATAGAGACGTATATTCTTACCATGCATTGAAAAGTAAGAGAAAGGCAAACTTTGTCTAACGAGTACTCAGCTAGTTCACAATTACAATAAGCCAAAAGAAACCAACAGTAGTACCTCAGGATTCTGGACCTCAAGCAGCTCACAATGCTGCAAAGATGGCATCCTGCTTAGTAACTAAACCTGTGCCAAAGTGCTAAACTAAGGCCAAGAGTAGCAACACACACACAGTGCTCTAGGAGCAGAGAAGACAAAGTGATTCTGAATACTGTCAGGGACACCGAAATTAAAAGCTCAGCGAACCGTGACAAGGAGAATGCCCGGGGGGAGTTGACCCTCAAACAACATGGATTTGAACTACATGGGTCCACTTACTCATGGATTTTTTCATACAGTATGGTACTGTAATATATTTTCTCTTCTTTTTTTCTTAATATATTCTTTTCTCTAGCTTATTATTATAAAAATACAGTATATAACAAATAAACAAAATCTGTGTTAATCGATTATGTTGTCAGTAAGGCTTCCGGTCCACAGTAGACTATTAGTGGTTAAGTTTGGGGGGAGTGAAAGGTTATCCTCAGATTTTCAGCTGCGTGGGGGATTGGTGCCTTATATTGTTCAAGGGTCAACTACAGTGGCAAAAGAAAGTAAATGAGAAAATACACAAAGATGAAAACACACAGCCCATTTAAATTTTATTTATTTATTTTTTAAAGATTTTTTTTATTTACTTATTTGACAGATCACAAGTAGGCAGAGAGGCAGGCGGGGGTGGGGAAGCAGACTCCCCACTGAGCAGGAAGCCCAATGCGAGGCTCGATCCTAGGACCCTGGGATCATGACCTGAGCTGAAGACAGAGGCTTAACCCACTGAGCCACCTAGGCACCCCCCATTTAAATTTTAATAGCAAAAACGTTAACACTATATTGCTGAGTTCACAGTGTGAAGAGCCCTGAAATCCTTGATAAGGAGTATGGTCTTTGCTCTTTAGGTAAATAAGAGAGTCGAAAGATTAAGAAAACAGATGATATGAGGGGTACCTGGGTGGTTCAGCTCAGGTCATGCTCTCATCAGGGTCATGGGATCAAGCCCCACACTGGTTCCCGCACTCGGCAACTCTACTTGAGATTCTCTCTCCCTCTCCCTCTGCCCCTACCTCCTCAAATAAATAAATAAATCTTAAAAAAGAAAATAGATGACCTAAGTCTGAAAAAAAAAAAAAAAGGACTGAGGCAACAAAACAGTCTTGCACAGTAAAGATTCAAGCTAGAAATCTTCCTATTTTTCCACGGAGTACCCATGAGGACCTAAGCTAGGCACACAGCATGGGATAAATTTGAGACTTTACAAGGAGGAAAATTAGCAAGATTTGTGATTCATTTCCTATCTCTATCCTATTATTCATCCCATTCCAGTCTATCAAAATGATCATTACATCCTTTGCCTAAGCAGTACTAAAGAATAAACCCGCATCTTAATGATCTCTGCAGTGCACGCTAAGTCTAGCACACGTGCTCACACAATGTTTTGACATTCAATGTTTGCTGACCTGAATGTTCTCAAAGCACTATCACCCTCCTTCCCTATTCCCCAAGTCCCCTCTAGTAACTGCCAACACTTCTATGGAAACCAAATAGATCTCCCAATCCTCTTACCCTGCCTCTCTTCCGGCTGGTCATGGTTCTAGCTATACTGTTTCTTCTAGATACTTCTTCCCATTACCAGCAACTCCACAATTTCTTTTCCAAGATTCCTTGGGCCAAATGTGTGCCATAATTCAGAACTTCACAGATTTAGACGGTATAGTGATATCTACACAATGTATTATGTAAAATACCCAACAGAGATTAGAAATATCAACACACTGATATTTCTAGGAGAAAACACATAACACATTGATATTTCAGGAAAAGAAATATATAAATGTTCCCCCCAAATTCATCACGAGTTTAGACCAAGTCTTACTACCACATGAGTTCTGACACCAACTTAAGAGGAAACATCCATTTGCAAAGGTTTTTTTGTGATTTTGGAATTGCAGATAAAGAATCGTGGACCTGTAATTCACCTGGTCTATCGTAACCACTACTTCCCTGCCTCCCTTTCTTTCCTACTTCAACCCATCAAGTACTCACTTGTATTCCACACCAGTCTTTGCTCGGTGCAACTCCTGGCATGTAAGGGCTTCTACAAAAGGGCTCCAATCTTCCTTTTCCAGCCTCATCTCCTCCCAATCTCCCTCAAATACTCTCTATCCTCACAGGCCCACTCCTTTCTACCCAAACCTCTCCAAAAACAGCCTTTGCTTATGAAGTTCTCTCAGCCTAAACAGCTCCCTCCCCAAACACCCACCATTTTTCATGGCATTCATTTTTTAAAGATTTTATTTCTTTGAGAAAGAAAGAGCAAGAGAAACAGCATGAGCAGGGGCAGAGGGAGAGGGAGAAGCAGACTCCTGGCTGAGCAGGGAGCGTGATGCAGACCCTGATCCCAGGACCACAGGATCATGACCTGAGCCCAAGGCAGACACTTAACTGACTGAGCCACCTGGACCCCCCCAATGGCAATTCACTTTAATGCTGCTTCCTCCTTATTCCTCCATCTGGCTTAGATTATTTCACCTTTAGACAGACAGGGCACTTTTCAAAGCAGAAAGACAGTTCCTTGAATACTATTGTTCCCAACGTCTACTAGCAAAGATTGTGACCTAATTCTTTTTCCTTTTGTATTCTTTTGGGTTTCCTTTGTATTCTTTTTCTAATTTCTTGAAATAAATGCTACTAATGTCATTGATGTGTTAACTTCTCATTATGACTGTGGATCTATCTGTTTATCCTTTTGGGTCTATTAATTTTTGTGGCTATGTTATGGGATCTATACACATTTAGAAATGTTACCTTTCTGGAACTTGAACTTTTTATTACAAGACGTTTTCTTCATATCCAATAATACCTCTTGCTCTGAATCTACCACTATTAACAAAATCAATGTAGTTATATCATCTTTCTTTCTGGCTGATGTTTGTGTATCTTCTTCCATCATTTATTTGCAATCCTTCTGCCTGTAAAAGAATGCTAAATATTCTGCCTCCTATTAGCAGCATTTAGTAAGGTTGCAGAATTTCATTTAGTTTAATAATCTGCTTACTTCTTTTAAAGTAGTCTTTAACATTTCATATAACAATCAATACAAGGAAGTTTAAATTTATTATCTTATGGTTTTTTCTATATGTCCCATCTGTTCTCTGTACTTTTTTATCCTTTCTTGACTTCCTTGTTTATTTTCAAAATTATTCCATTTTCTCCCTCTATTATCCTGTTTATTGTACTTTCTTTTACCATTCTTTTAGTGATTATCCTGAAATTATAAACTGCATCCTTATTTTATCAGTCTAATAAACTAAATTAGTACTTTTACCTTTTCCTACATGATGCTAGGGCCTTAGAACATTTTTTTAAAAGATCTTATTTATTTATTTATTTGATAGAACAAGCAGGGGCGGGGGGCAGAGAGAGAAGGAGAAGCAGGAGCAGGAAGCCTGATGCAGGGTTCGATCCCAGAATCCTGGGATCATGGCCTAAATTGAAGGCAGACACTTAACTAACTAAGCCACTCAGGTGCCCCTCCATTTACTCCCATCCACTTTATATGCAACTGTCATGTGTTTTGATTAACTATATCTTAGGCCATGTAAGACATTATCATTATTATTCTACACTTGAGTATTTATTTTCTCTATTGTTCTTCATCCCTACCTGATTCTCCAAATTTTCATCTAGAACATTTTCTTTCTAACTGAAAAACACTCTTCATTATTTAAGGTTAGAGACCACTGGCGATGGATTCTCTCAATTCTTGTCTAAAAATGTATTAATCATTTCTATTACTTTTATGCTCACCTCCTAATATGACTAGTTATTCTGACTGAGTGCCAGATACCGTTTATGAAATATGAGGCAACTAATTTGATGCCTAGGATAATGTCATTTTTCTCCAGATAATTTACTTTTGCTTTTGGTAAGCAACTAGAGGCACCAGTAAATCCAGACCATCTTAATGGATCAGGAAGTCAGGCTCCAGCTACAACAGTCTGTAACTTATTATTCTTACTACTTGTGGGATGTGATCCTTCAAATGTGATGGACCTTAAATTCCCAATTTTTATCATTCTACCCCCAAAAGTCCATCAAAACACTATTAAATTTCTTAGCCTATTAGCCTCCTCTTCCAAAATAAACAAGTGCCACTAGAGGAAAAATGGCTGAAATGCTACACTCCTCTCTCTGGGTTTCATTCCTCTCTCAGATCTTGGTTCTATAATTCCTTATTGTTTTATCAGCAACCTCGTTTATGTTTTAAATTGTTATCCGTAGGAGGGTTGGTCCAAATTATCTAGTCTTATCCATCACATATCTGCTGCTATACCTAACAGAGTCCCCTGCACACCTGGATGGAAGGCTCTGGGTACATCAGGTTGCCCTCTAGGAACCCCTTCAACAGATCAACCAGCTCAGTTTTTTATACTAATCAAAAAAATCAATGGTGACTGAAAAAGGCAACAGCGAGTCTTTATGGTTTTTGAACAAAAAAAATGCCCATCAAATTAGTGTTTTTAGAAGTTTATTCCCCCAAAAACATGTAAGAGAGGAAAAACAAATCAATTAGGAGAATACTGGAGACACACGCCAATGACATGGAGAAGGAAAGGGGAGAGGCGAGTGAAAGGACAGTGTTCTACCAACCTTGACAATCACCTGGAAACAAGAGGTCAGGGAGAAAAAAGGAGTCGAAGATGAACATGAATCTCAAGTCTGAGTGTGAAAATTAATTGAGTGAAGAGGAATTCACAAGAAGAGGCATCCACAAGAATAAATCCAACTTGAAATGTTCGGCATACATTTAGAGACTCCGGTCTGAGCCCTCAACCAAAAGTATGGTGATTGCTAAATATTTTAACAGAATTTTCTAAAACTTACAGAATATTATTCACTAAACTAGGACACTTGTCATCTATTTGCAGTCATTGGTATATTTAAAAAAATTTAAAAAAAATCATGACTCGCAAGTCACATCTGAGGTTTTGGAGACATGGAAAAAGGAAAATATATTAAGAGAGACTTTATCACATTTAAAGAAGAGAGGAGTTAAGTGCAAAAGTCAGGGGCAGGGGAGAATGGTTTTTAAAAAACTAAGGCAAAATACACTGTCACAGTTCAAACAACCTAGTAGTAGACAGAAAAGCAGAAACTTACATGCAGTGTAATATAATAGCAAGCACAATAAGTGGGGTTAGCCAGTTAAGTGATTTTAGTAACTTAATAAACTTAACAAAAAATGCTTTTTAAAGTTACTGAAGTGAGGGGTGCCTGGGGGGCTCAGCTGGCTGAGCATCTGCCTTTAGCTCAGATCATGATCCCAGGTTCCAGGATGGGCCCCACATCAGGATCAGGCTCCAAGCAGGGAGCTTGCTTCTCCCTCTGCCCCTCCCCCTGCTCATGCTCTCTCTCTCACTCTCATATAAATAAAATCTTTAAAAACAAATAAATAAATAAATAAATTTACTATGTACTGGAAAAGTCATTGTTTCTTTTAAGAAAGAAACAAATTTTTAAGAGGTAGCACATGAGATTATACCCTTCCTTAAGGATATTTAGGTTTACACAAATTAAAACCTTCTGAAATCTCTGAAAATAGTATTCTCTAGTTTTTAAGTCAATAACTGGAGAACATGGAACGTTACTTCATATACTGTTCAGTCTCCCCATGAGAATATGACTTTTGATGGAGATGAATAAATTACTCTGACACGTAAACTATACAAACCATCAACTATTTTAAGATACCCTTGAAAGATAAAGGCCCACACTCTGAAGGTCCAGCTTATTGATTTATCAACACTGGCACTACATTTCTGATTATCTGCCAAATGTAACTCATCCATTTAGCTCATAATAACAATATTTCATTTCTAAAATCAAAGTGATAAACAAAACCATTCCAACCGAATACAACTTTTCTGGCTCCTGGATCCTGTTCTATTTCACGGGAAAAGCACCCTTAAGGTCTCAATAAGAACATTATGCTACATATCTGTGATACTGAATAAATTAATAAACCAAATTAACTAAACTCTAAATAAATTAATAAAATGCCTAAACATCTAGAGAACATAAAGATTAGTGATCATATGAAATTAATTATGCTACTCTTTCCATGGTAGAGGTCAATTCTGGTTGCTGAGCAATCACTCACCAATCATTTGCTGAGTTGTGATTGTGCCAGACATGAAGGATAAAAAGACACATGACAGAACCCCTGCCCTCAAATGAGAACCTGTGGGGCAGCCAGACATGACTCAGAAATAACACAGCACAATCACTGCTGATAGGGTTGTTACTGACAAGATGCTAGGAGTCCACTATAGAAGAAATGACAGTGGCCTATTCTGTTCTGAGGGGAGCATGAAGACTCCAGAACATTCCACACAGGTGGACACTAATGAGTTTACACCTGGAAAAACAACAAAGCAGCACTGGCTAAGCAGGAGATAGGACACAGGTTATCTTAGAACACTACTTAGAGCAACCAGGTACTTCAGTAAAGCCATTTCATTTTGATGCTGAGAAAATTTACAATTTGTTATTACCATGTTTAATCAAAAGGAACACAGCAGCTGCATGGCAGAATTGAGACTGAAACCAAGGTCCCCATGTTTTCATTCACTTCACCGTGCCATTTAATAATGGTTAGACTTTATAATCTTACAAAAGATATTCTGCAGTAAGATTTTTCCTTCAGGCCATACTGCTGAGCTCCAAGTAGAACATGTATTGATTCTAAAAATCAACTAAATTCCTTGGCTTTACATCATATATTACATTTATCAGGATGGTTTCCAAAATGCTAACACAAAGGAGATAGCACTCTTATGTTTTAGTTTTTAATCAAAATTCTTATTATATAATGCAAAAATTATTTACTCTTGTAATATGCTTTATTAGCAAGGGTGGGGGAAAACAGACATTTCACTGATATACGTGTAAATGGTTAGAGTGCAACTCTGGTACAACTTTCATGAACTAAAATATGTTCACATATAGTGAACACTGCAGCACTGGTAGTAACAGCCAAAGACTGGAAGCAATGCAAAAGCTCCTCAGTCCAACAACAGCTAAATAAATGAAGGTGCATCAATAAAGGTATAATGAACATTCAGACATTCATGATAAAGAATGAATACTCACAGGAACCATTCTCCAAAACCTCAGAAACTCACTCTCTGAACCTCAGTGATTTCAAAGTACTGGCACCCCAGAGAGCCCAGCTGGGTAAGTAACAAGTTTACCTTCATTACTGACAATTGGTCAAACAAACACATGGCAAAAATGTAGCCAAGTGTGGCTCAGTCGGTTAAGCCTCTGCCTTTGGCTCAGGTCATGATCTCAGGGTCCTGGGATGGAGCCCCACGTCAGGCTCCCTGCTCAGCAGGTAATCTGCTTCTCCCTCTCCCTCTGCTCCTTCCCCTGCTTATGCTCTCTCTCTCTCTCTCTCTCTCTCTCAAATAAAATCTTTTTTAAAAATAATATTAAAAAAAAAAAAAAAGAAAGAAAGAGAGGGCGCCTGCGTGGCTTAGTGGGTTCAGCCTCTGCCTTCAGCTCAGGTCGTGATCTCGGGGTCCTGGGATCGAGTCCTGTGTCGGGCTCTCTGCTCAGTGGGGAGCCTGCTTCCCCCTCTCTCTCTGCCCGCCTCTCTGCCTACTTGTGATCTCTCTCTGTGTGTCAAATAAATAAAATCTTAAAAAAAAAAAAAGAAAGAAAGAAAAAGAAAAATCCACTCAAGCAAAACTCCAAGATGACAAATGAATTCAGCAAATCACAATTCTATTTATGATCTATACGTGAAGTTAGAGCCCAAGTATAATACAATATCCGACTCACATTTCATAGATATAAATAAGGCAAGTCACATACTTTGTCTTGCATTCTGTCTTAGAAGATTATTTAGTATTATTTCAGTAATAGCAAACCAGTGTTATGAAAACAATCCTTTTTGAGGATACTGAGTTCTTTGCTTATCTAATGAAAGCCGTGGTACTCCCTGAACCCCAAAACTTGATATTAAAAAGCAGGATCACATTCAGAGTTCTACTAGAAAAACTTTATTCAAACAAGCAGTAAATTATTTATTGGTAAATATTTGATATACATTTCACTCAGCAGGTACTAACAACACAGTAACAAAGAAGGCACACATGTTCCTCTGCCCTCTCAGAATATAGGGGACAGAGGGAGGGACAGACACAGCTAAACAAGAAATACACAGATGAACTACAATAATATGCTACGTATTACAGAAGCACAGATGAGGGGTCCCCAAATCTAGGCTTGGGAGAACAAGGTATCAGAGAATGTTTTCCAAAACAAATGATGTCCAACCTGCAGCCAAAATGGTATGTTCACACTGACCAAAAAAATAAGAAGGCAGAGAAAAACAAAGTGTTCCAGGCAGTCAAGTTAACATGGCAAAAACCAAGAAGTGAAAGGGTACATAAACTGTTCAAGGAAGTGAAAAAGTTCAGTATGCAGGAGCAGAGACGTAATGCATCAGGCCACAGAAATAAGAAGGTATCAGATAATGAAAGGCTTCCTAAATCATATTAAAAAGTTGAAACTTCAATCTAACAGAAAAATGATCATCAAATCTGTGCTTTAGAAACAGCCACTCTGACAGAAATTAAGAACAAGTAAGAGATGTGAAGATTACAGGCAGAGCCAGCTAAGATGAGCATTTCGGCACAACACTGAAACGATGGATGGTATCCTAGACTGGTAGCGGCAAGTGAACAGAGATGGACAAGAGCCAAGAGAGAAACAGGGAGTAAACAAGGTTTGGTAATCAACTGGATGAGAGAAATAAGGGCAAGGGTAGAGTCAAGAATCAGTAAGCAAGACAATCAAAAGCTGGAATGCATGGATCCTGGGTTTCATCTACAGCTTAGATACAACGCCTAGGTGCTAAATATATTTGTTACATGAGTAAAGATTTCATATTTAGTGCCAAAAAGATTAAGAAAACAGTTTATACTCTTACAGCAGGAAAAGTATATATTTGGCTATGATAAACATAGCTTTCACTATAATTTAAAAAAAAAAAAAAAAGGCTACTTTAGTGCAACAACTGTTTGGGGTAAACAAGACCAAGATACCTCAGACCACAAGGTAAGGGAGGAACATCATCCAAGGCCAAAGCCCGCCCCAGCAGTTGCTGGAAATTGCGGATGCTACAGAATTGCAAGAGCCCTTTCTAGGTGTGGTACGTACCGTGCTCATCCACTGCTGAGTGACTTTTCTACACATCATGGTACTTCTACGTCAGAACTAAAATACCATCTGGCCCTGGCATAAAGATAGTCCCTGACCTTCAAGCACTGGAAACTTCACCAAGGCAGGAAGGGGTAAGGATCAGAAGCCAAATGCTTCCTTAAACAGAGTACTTCTACTACTTGCTCCCACCCAGATTTCATAGCTGGGATGATGTTCCTCTCTAGAGGTTTATCAACAAAATGCTGACATCAGTTGTTTTTATATTAGCAAACATCAGAAACTAGCAGGCAAACACCACTCTTCAAAGAGAATACCAAAAAAAGTTACAGTAAAACATTAAAATATACATACATTTATATTACAAAAGCCATCAAATACTGAAGTTAGCAGAAATAAAGTTTTAAATAAAAGAAACGTTGACATAACAAACCATAAGACTCTGAATCTCATAAAACAAACTGAGGGTTGCTGGGGGGAGGGAGTTGGGAGAGGGGGGTGGGATTATGGACATTGGGGAGGGTATTTGCTATGAGTGCTGCGAACTGTGTAAACCTGGCGATTCACAGACCTGTGCCCCTGGGGCTAATAATATATTGTATGTTTATAAAAAAAAATTAAAAATTAAAATGCAAAAAAAAAAAAAGAAACGTTGACATGTAATAATTGGAATCAGTTAAAGTCTGAAGTATATTCAATCTAAAAAGTTCTACAATTTATATCTAATTTTCCAACAATTTATTTTAAAGGTTAGATAATTTGGTCAATATTCATCTAGGAAATATTTATAAACTTATACAATTATCAAATTAATAAGCCTCCGAATATGTATTATATATACTAATTCCAACCAGTCCAAAAATCCCACAGAAGCAAAAATCGGTTCTTTACCTGCAGCTCCTTTGAGACTCGCTCTAGGTGATTAGTTATCTTTTTAATCAGATCACTGTACATCTGTTCTGAGTGCTGCTGGCAGACACACTTATACACACAACTGTGGGGGAAAACCAAAACAGAAAAACCAAGTTAACAATGAAGTACTTTATTCAACCTAAGAGGAATGCATACTTTGGATACACAGTCACTAGTTAAATAATTAATTCAGTCACCTAATAATTAATGCAGACCAATAATTAATTGGTCACCTAAAAAAAGTGACCAATCACAACTTTTTTTTAAATACAATTTTTTTTTTTTAATCTTTGAAGAGAGAGACACACACACGGAGAGAGAAAGTGCATACACTCAAACAGGGGAGGAGCAGAGGGACAGGATCTCAAGCAGACTCTGAACTGAGCAAGGAGCCCAACCCAGGGCTCCATCTCAAACCCCTGAGATCATGATCTGAACGGAAATTAAGAGTCAGACACTTAACCAACTGAGCCACTCAGACACCCCGACCAATCATCACTTTGAAGAAGACATTTACCTTGCCCCAATCAGTGTTCAGATGAAAGAGATACTACCACCAGCAGTAAATCCTTCTGAGTACTGCATTACACATTTTGTCAGTACTAGATAACCTAGTATTGGGTGATAATCTGAAAATCTGACTACGATAACTACTCACAAACCAGCTTCTCTCTCATTCTCTCATTTCAGTGAATGTCAAAACACGAGAGAGTGAAAATTAGTACCAAGTTTCTAACTCACAAAAAGGTTTGTAACGTAACCTCTTTGTGCATCACTTGTGTAGAACAGCACAACTGTCACCTCCTCCTGTGACTAGGCTGATCTCCTGGTCCCATCCCAGGCCCTCACTAATTGCTGCTTCCACTTATCAGGAACTGGCCAACAAAATAACCAGAAATAGTTAGGACTGTATATCAATAAACATCAACAGATTAAACTAGGGTCTCCATGTGAGACAAAAAGTATTTCTGCACCAGATACTTGTCATTCTCATCGTATTCGCAGACCTCCAGAATTTCTTCATTATGTATTGTGGGGGTAGCAGGCTAAGGCGGGAAGAAGTTTAGGAGAGTTCGGCTTAACTCTACCTTGATTTGAAAGCCAATTCTGATGCAGAAAGTATAATTCAAACTCCAACCTCCAAGTGTGGAATATACAATTAACATAGAGAGCCTCCTCACCTGATATTACATGTGTACATACACTGTCATATTCCAAGGTGTCATGGACCTTAATATACCCTCTCAAACCAAGGCAAATGAAATCTTGACTTACCTGTATATCTGTTCATAGGATATGGGGATATAGTCACCAGGACTCTGGGTTAAAAGCTGATCTATGGCACCATCCAATTTTGGCCAGTATGTGCTCTTATAATCTTCAATAGTTATAACATTCATTACTAAAAGTAAAAAGTAAAATAAAGATTACTATATACCACATGTAAAGTAAACACAAATCACAGCAATTTTGTGCTCTCAGATTCCTTTCATTTGCTCATTTCAAAAAAAAAAAAAAAAAAAAAACAAAGAAAACACCAATCTTGTCAGGGATTTTTAAAGCAGCCATTAATTATGATGTAAAAAGGAATGACCATGAGTCTGTCCTTAAAAATAAAAAAATAAAAACAAAACAAGCAAGCATCATTGGTTTCCTTTTTCAATTATCTATTAACAGTGGGACATTCTCCAATACACACTCACTCTTGGCTATACACTGACAATGAGATGACAAGACGGCCTATCCATGAACCACAATAAAATTCTATGAAATTATAAACCCCAACAATCAACCTTTTGAGACACCCCTGAGGAAACCTAACTAACAACAGGACTACAAGGATTAAAGTCCAAACGTTACCTCAACAAAAGAGGTTGCTAGAAACTTGCAGGGATCTTTGGCACCACCAGCACTTCCACAGCTCTGACTCAGATTCTACCTATCTTACACTTAATAAGCCCAACAGAAAAACGTCAATGACTTGGGAGACCCACAATGAGGCTTACCTCATTCCTACTGTCTGGCTCTTAGTCCTTCACCAAAGGTCATAAAGCTTTTATAACAGCTGGTCCTAACAACTCTGAAATCCAGACCAACAGCTGCTTCGCAACAATGAAATGCTAGTGTGAAAAAAAAGAGCGACTACCCACCTGCCCTGGAGCAAAGAGCTATCCCAAAGCCAAAAATACCCTGTGTATTTTTTTTTTTTAAGATTCTATTTTTATTTATTTGAGAGGCACAGGAGGGACAAGCCCCAGAAATGGGGCTTGATCTCACAACCCCAGTATCATGACCCAAGGTGACATCAAGAGTCAGAGGATTCATCTACTGAGTCGCCCAGGTGCCCAAATACCATGTGTCTTTGAAACTCCACTATCTCAGGAGATAGGAGCTAACAATACTCAGTCAGGTATTTTATTATGTCTTTTACCAGAAACTGGCAAGCAAAGAGTTGACTTCCCCAAGAGTACATGGCTAATGACTGCCAGAAGTACCACATAAAGACTTTATCTAGCACCTTTCTGTATCACATTACTGATTTCTAAATTCAGGTTCAAAATGTTTCTCTTATGTATGTACCACCTCTGTCACTGTTGTTCAGTATTTTCTTTAAATCAATTCATTTTTCTTGCTTAAATTTATTCTCAAGGACACTTAGGGAATGACTACTGATTCATAGAGCATGGAATAATCATAAATGTATTTAGCCAAATGAAAAATAAATCAGACCAAAATGGCTGCATATTAGAAGATTCTCAAAAATTTAAAAAAATAAATAAGAAAGAATCACTTATATGATGCTAATAAAGTCAAAACTGTAAGAAGGGAAACAGACTGGGGCCTGGAAGGTAGGGAGGGCAGTCTACAAAGGGCAGCATGGGAGAATGAACTCCCGTGTAGAACCACCCTAGTGGATACAGCACTCCAGGCATTTGGCAAAACCAACATAACTGTACATCATAAGAATGTGTATTTACTATATGAAATTTTTTTAAAAGATTTTATTTATTTATTTGACAGAGATCACAAGTAGGCAGAGAGGCAGGCGGGGGTAGGGGGGAAGCAGGTACCCTGCTAAGCCAGAAAGCCCAATGCGGGGCTTGGTCCCAGGACCCTGGAGCCAAACGCAGAGGCTTAACCCACTGAGCCACCCAGGCGCCTCTACTGTATGAAAATTTAAAAACAAGACAATCAGCAAGCATGTAGTTGTAAAGATGGAATGAAAATCTTGACAAATGAATTCCTGCACTGAAAAGAATGGAGAACAAATATTTTGACTACACATAAGTCTAAAACCAAAAAGAACTGAATCCACATATACACACGGACACACACACGCATAAGGACAGAGATGGCCAGATCACAGAGGACCTTAGTGGCCATTCCTTTACTCTGAGTAAGATGGGGACTGGAGGGTTTTTGGGTGAAGTGATGTGGTGATCTGACCTAGCTTTTCTGTGGCTCATCCAACTGCTATGTTAGAAGTGAGCAAAGTCAGGAGGCTGTGAGATGATGGGGGCTGAAGCAGGAGGCAGTGGTGGGGGTGAGAGAGGTCAGATTTCGAATAAATTTTAGGGGTTGGGCCAACCAGATCTGCTGATGGTTTGGAGGGAGAAGTGCCAGAAATGGCAAGGACAACTCCAAAGTTTGTGGCCTGAGCATCAAAGGATGGGGCTGCTGTTTACTAGGATGAGGAGGCTGTAAGAGCAGCCTAGAATATTTGAGAATCCAGTGGAAACGGTTGGTGGCCCACCCATTTACTCTGTCCAAAAAGGCCACTGTCAACACCAACCATTATTTGCCTCAGGGTTCTCTCTGGCCATCAGAGTTGCTCTGATGAAGGAGGGACAGCCTGGAAGTTCTGAATAATCAACAACCCCAGGGGCCTTCAAGTAACAACGAATGAGAACTTGGTATAAATATCCCAGCAGCTCCCTTTGCTCTGGAGTAAGACAAGGCTGAGGGGCAGGTGCACGGACTCCCAGAGCTCCCCACGCGTCTGCACTCCCGCTGTCCACAGTGGTGACTTCCTTACTGGCTTCCTTACCTTTTTTGTCTCTTCTCTCCACTGCCCTGCAGGTGCTTCCTAGTATCCCCCACTTGTGCTTACAACTATTTGTGCTTTAAAAAGGAGGAAGAAAAAGTAATAAAAAATAGAAAAGCAGTGTCATTTTCCACTAAACAAAAGGTGGTACAGAAATAAATACAGTGCTGTTATTTAAATTCTAGCCGTGTCCTCCCGCCTGATAAAAGGTTCTGAAGCTGGCGCTTGCTTTCCCTGTGAAAACTGGAGACTGGCCAATGTGGAGAAGTGTTACACACTAGCTCCAAAATACCACCTTTCTGCTTTTTGAAAGACTCAAAGGAAACCAAAAAAGAAAACTGGAAATAACTAAAAAGAACATCCCTTTTGCTCTATGGGATTCTAGGTTACTAAATCTCCAATCATTCTATCACCTAAGCCATATCACATACCTGCTCTACACCAAAAGTTTAACTTTAAAGAAGGTAAGTGACATCCTCAGAAAGAAAACTTCAAGTACAGAAGCCAAGAACGAACATAATCCCATGGGCACCCCGACTGCTGCTTTCAATGAACTCCACCTCTGTTACAGGTGGGGAGCGCTCCCACTTCTCCAGCACAGGCTCTACACCTCAGCAAATTACCAAGTCAAAGATACAAAGGAGGGAAAAGAAGCTAAAATGTAAAGTCGTGCAGCTGTAAGTACAGAACGGAGTCCGCTACAGAAGTGGTCATTGCTGATGCCTCTCAGGTGTCTTTCATGTGGCATGTTTTTGTTTTAATGTTCTGCTTTTACATATCTTTAAAAAGAGAATTTAAAACCAAAATGAAAAAGCCATGATCATGGAAAATCTTAAAGCCTATTTCCATATCAAAAAAGTCATATCTATTTCCACTCTACATTTCCAAATACAAATACAATAAAAATCTATTTCTACATGTATTTGGCATGAGAAAGAAGCATGTAAGTAACCAATTCAGTTGACCTTAAATGACAGCTGTTGTAGTAAACTGAATATTTGTGTCCCTTCCTCCAAAATTCGTATGGTGAAATCTCAACCTCCAGTGTGATGGTGCTGGGTTTGGCCTTTGGGGTGTGATTAGGTCATGAGAGTGAGACCCTTATGAAGAGAGTTAGTGCCCCCAGAGAGCTTCCTTGCCCCTTATACCATGTAAAGACACAGTAAGAAGACAGTCTACTATGAACCACGAAGCAGGCCCTTGCCAGACTGAATTTGCCAGCACCTTCGCCTTGACTTCCCAGCCTCCAGAGCTATGTAAAATAAGTTTCTGCTGTTTATAAGCCACTCAGCCTCTGACATGTTGTAACAGCTTGAATGGACTAAGATATTAGCTAATATAACTTTCTTCTAGGAAACTAGCCAATCTTCACCATTGTAGTAAAAGAACAGAATACAGACAAGTATCAGAGGAACTGGAGGTAGTCTGAAGAATGAACAAACATTGGTATATACTCTCAGCCAAAGATCAGGAAGGTTCTTCACACCTGCAGTCATAATCTGCAGGCAACACTAAAATAACAATCCCATAAACTTTAAGGTATCTGTTATCTCCCTGCTAATCTCAATCCACTCCTGATTGAAAAATATATACACATATATACAAAGCATGTCTGTGAATTGTGTGGTATGTAGTCCTCAATTTTAAAACTAGATCTTCTTGTTGGAGAAATGCAGTCAATCACTTTTAACTTTGTCCACAAGAAAGTACAGACTGTCAAAAAAAAATACAAAGTATGGGAACTAAACAAAAAAGAAATTACCATTAAATTACTAACTCTGGGGAGCACCTGGGTGGCTCAGTCCATTATGCATCTGCCTTCCGCTCAGGTATTAATCCCAGGGTCGTGGGACCAAGCCCCACATAGGGCTCCCCTGCTCAGTAGGGAGTCTGCTTCTCTCTCCCTCTGCCTGCCTTCCCCACCCCTCGTTCTCTCTCTCTCTCTCTCTCAAATAAATAAAAGCTTAAAAAATAATACTAAATTCTATCTAGGTTAGATTTTCCAGCTGAAAATAATGCACTTCTTTTCAGAAGTTTAAAGAAGGTGCTATAAAACTCAAAAGCCAACAAGCCTAGGCCAGGAACCCAAATGAGTAAAGCAATGAACACTTCAAAGAACTGAAGCATGCAGTGCTCTCTGGAGACAGTGAAGTTCAAAATATGTAAAAACCCTAGTGCTGGCCACAAGACTTAAAACTAGGAACACATAAGATAACAAGTTCACGCAGTCTAACCCTTACTGAGAGAGCTGTTTAATTGACCTTTCTCTAAAATAAACTGAAATAAAAGTCTAAAACACATGGAATAGTTGAAATCTAAGGTTCAAGAAATATTAGCAGGTTACTAATAAATAAGAAACTATTAGAAATATATAACTTATACCAGGAGTTAATAATATAGGAGTTAATATGTTCAACTCTCATACTTTTTTATTCAAGTAATTCAAGTAATTTATCAAAACTTGACATTTATTATTGATCTCCCTCAAATAACACATAAGCCCCCAGAGGAGAAATTTACTACTCGAGTCCCAACTCCGAACAGTGCCTAGCACATGGTAAAGTACTCAATAACATATGTGAAATAAATTAAGTTAATGAAAGTCAAAATAAATCCTTACTATAAAAACAGCTGACAGCATACCACTTATTAGTCATTCTGGAATTAAAGCTTAAAGTGTATTTTTTTTTTCACAAAGGCTGAAGTAAGCCAGGCTTTGAAGCTCTACTATTTCCTTTGAATGTCTTTGTTATTTCTTTGTTTATAAGAGGAAGATATATTCAGAAATCATATCAGGTATTATTAATCTATACTTAGTCTACTGCAAAGACCTCTCATTACCTTAGATCAGTGGTTCTCAAAGCATCAGGATACCCAGAACAGCATCAGCATCACCTGGAAACTTGTTGTAAATGCCAAATGCCAGGCCCTAACCCAAAACTACTGAATCAGAAACTTGGGGAGGAGCAGGCAGTGATTCACAATACAGGAATCTGTTTACCAAGCCCCTCCAGGGGATTCTTACACCTGCTGAAGTCTGACAGCCACAGGACAGCCAGCATCACAGTTGTGTTCTGTTCTCGACTGCTAGCACATGCTTTGTCCCGAACAACTTGGGAGAGTCAAATACAGGTGCCAATGCATCAAAGAAAATTTTTAAAGGAACAACTAGGAACTGTTTTCATATCAAAGACTCCTTAACATTCTACTCTTCCACATCCTTTTTCTCCCACCAAGAACACCACCTTCAATCAGAATTGACTCCTTAAGAATGCAGCAAAGGCAATTATGAATTAAATGATCAAGCCAAATTTAAGAGGTTAAGTTGTTTCAAAAGCAATGACTTTTTAGATTAACTATAATTAATTACAACCAGATAAGGTGAAAGAGTGTACTAGGAAAAAAAGCTTTAGGTTTTCTATTTAACTCTGGCTGGTCTATGTGATCTCGGAAAAAAAAAAAAAAAAATTATGACTTCTTATTGCCACTGTGTGTCCATCCATCAGTAAAAACCTAGGAACCTTGTGCTGTCCAAAATATCACCACCTGGTAGAATGCTCTATTCTCTACAGCACAAGGGGATGACAATGCTTTCAAATAATGGACAGAGAGAAGCTGAAGGCCAAGAACAAAGTCTAGGGGATGGGGGAAGCCTCTGGTGAAGGTGGTGTTCTGTTTCTTTTCTTTAAAAGAAACAGGAGAATCTGAATCAGAACGAGTTAGTATATTCCAGTAAATAAATGGGGTATTAACTAAAAAAAAAAAAAAAAAAAAAAAATCGAGTTATTTCTCTCAAAAGGAAAATAACTTAATACTGACAAGAGATAGTAATACTTAGTTGTTCCTAAGAGAACGAGTGATTTTAAAAACTGAATCAAATCTTAAAAGAAAGTAAAAAGAAATCACCAAATACCTTAAATATCCTTTTCCTTACTAGGAGGAAAAAAAAAAACAAAACCCCCTACTCTTCAGATGTATTTCCATTTGCCAATAGAGGACAGCGGCTAATGTTAAGTCCTAACGAAGTTCATTAATGTTAACGAACATTAACTTAACTTAATGTTAAGTCCTAAAGTAGGCAAAAACCTTTTCAAAGCTGCATGCTTCAGGTATTGGTTTGTTTAGAAAGTTTAGAATTTGTGGTTTAATTCAATTAAATTCAATTAAATGCTATGGACAGTATAAAATGTCTATTTGTGATTGATTATTAAGAAATCATTCCATGGTGGCACCTGGATGGCTCAGTCAGTTGGGAGTCTGCCTTTAGCTCAGGTCACGATCCCAGGGCCCTGGAATCAAGCCCCACATGGTGTAGAGAATGGAGCATTCTACCAGGTGGTAATCTTTTGGACAACACAAGTTTCCTAGATTTTTACTGATGGATGGACACACGGTGGCAACAAGAAGTCTGCTTCTCCCTCCACCCCTCACCCCACTTGTGCTCCCTAACAAAGAAATAAAACCTTAAAATAAAATCATTCCATGTAAAAATGAAGTTACATCCACATAAACAGGTAACACTGATATCTTATTTTTATTTCATGTAAGTCCTCATTAACTCATTGTTTAAGGATTCTGTGCTTCCTACCCCATCCTATCCTATTGTCCCCAAAAGGAAAACATTTTAGTCCACAAAAGGCTTGTAACATACTATGTCAAACTATATAACCTGCTTTGTTTTCAAATATCATGTTTCTTTCCTCAAAACACTATAAAAATTATATAGGAAATGCATTTCATTATTGTTTTACTGCTTAAAAATCCACACATTTCTCAATTTCACAAAATGTAATGGTACAAACATCCATCACTACTGTCTCAGAAAACCAGCTGCTGGGGCCTACAGCAAGACTGAAGTCTATATACCTTCAGGAGAGCTATTATTCTACAATTACAACATCACACTTGAGACAAAGTGAACATGCTCTGACAGTACATATGAAAAAGTCAAGGGGTTATCATCTATTATAGTTCTAACTCCAACTAATCCAAAATCTAATATTCATATAGGAAGCATCTGCTCAACTGAATACATAGGTGTAAATCATTCTAAGTGTAGGTCTGCTGTAGTTTTAAAAGTCTGTTGTTGATTTCCTACAAGTTAATCTCTCCATGACATTTAAAACCAGGAAAGTTTAACTGAAATAGCAGTACAAGGCAGTGTGTGCTGAGTTGGAAACACCAGTAAGTGAGCTAATCTAGCCCTGCAGGATCCAGAGAAGTTCAGGGCTTGAAGACAGGATACAATGAGTGTGGAATAGAGGCAGAGAATAGGGGTAGGGAGGGGAGAGGTGAAGACTGGCTGAAAATCTGTAGACAAAACAGTAAAAAGAAAAAGGAATCTGTATAGAAACTGAAAGATATAAGGCTGGGACTCTGAGACAAAGATACATAAAGAGGGTAGGGGCACATGCACAAGCATGTCTGTATGAAGTTCAGGGCCGATGGATTAAGTAAAAGCCAAAAATCAACATAAGAAACACTCAAACATCTAATCCTGCTCCTTCTCATAAATTCTAGGATACCATGGATCTTCCCCAAGATGGAAGATCCTCCCTTAGAAAAAGGAAGAGGGGGCGCCTGGGTGCCTTGGTGGGTTAAGTCTCTACCTTTGGCTCAGGTCATGATCTCAGGGTCCTGAGATCGAGCCCTGCATTGGGCTCTCTGCTGAGCAGGAAGCCTGCTTCCCTCTCTGTCTCTGCCTGCCTCTCTGCCTACATGTGATCTCTCTGAATCAAATAAAATCTTAAAAAAAAAAAAAATCTGTTTAAAAAAAAGATAATTAAGAGAACTTTAAAAGCTTGGGGAAAAAAACCCTATAATTATTATCCTTAAAGAGGTTAAGACAAAAATCAAAGCCACTGCCATGAAAAAGCAGCAATCCAAATGCTCTTAAAATAAAAATATAGCAGCTATTAAAAAAAAAACGTAGAAAATATTAAGAAATTCTCCCCAAACATTAAGAGGATATAGCAAAAAGTGGTTGATAGAAGACAAAAACAGGAAACTCAACATCTGACTACTAATCATTTCAGGAAAAAGGAATAGAAAAAAAATGTAAAGGGAAAAAAGTATTGACACATTGATATAAGAAAATATCTCAGAAATTTTTTCAAAGAGAGAAAAGGCCGCATACAAAGAACAAAAATTAAAATGACACCTGAATGCCCCAGTGGAATACTGCAAGCTTAAAGTCAATGAAGCAACACAAAAAATTCCAAGGAAAAGTTTTTACTTAATAATTCTATACCCAATAAATAAATAAAATCTTTTAAAAAATATTAATTCTATACCCAACTGTCAATTGGTGAAGGCAAAAATTTTAGAAAAAGAAACCTGAAACTTTATAATATACTAAAATTTTCTCAGGAAGCTACTAGAAGGTATGTTCTATACACACACACGTGTGCACGTGCACACACAGACACACACACACACAGGAAAACAATAAAAAGGAAGACATCAAGTAGCAATCATTCCAACTATTTAGGAAGCCCCTGCAAGGCAACTGTGTAGTGGCTGTAAGGAATAAAGAGAAAAAGATTAACAACTTCAAGACAAAAAGAAAATGCTGATTAACTGGGCATTTTTTTTAAAGATTTTATTTATTTATTTGACAGAGAAAGAGTTTCACAAGCAGGCAGAAAGGCAAGCAGAGAGGCAAGGGGTGGGGACAGAGAACAGGCTGAGCAGAAAGAGATCCTAACCTTAGCTGAAGGCAGAGGCTTAACCCACTGAGTCATCCAGGCACCCCTAACTGGACATTTTTTAAACACCAGTGACAGAAATATGGTGGATCTGATGAAGCCATTGAGGTTTTAAAAATAAGTTTAACAAAAATGATGTAAGTACACACAAAGCAACTAATAACAAAGATCTATGTGAAAGAAAATGGAATCTGAGTGCACTTCTGGCCTTCTGGTGAATATTTAGAGAGTCATAATGTAAAGATGGTTTATTAAATGAACAAAAAGTTGTGATATTGAAAGAACTGAAGAGGTAAGGTAGGTAGAGGTATAAAGGAACTAAAACCTCATATTAGTAACTGGAAGTCAACTGATCATATACAAGTGATAAATCAAGCAATAACAACATTAATACACTGAAGTGTGTGGATAAATACTAGAAGAAACAGCTAAACGAACTCAGCTAAATGAATGCTAAGTGACTGACTCTGGGTTACAGGTCCAGGAATAGGAAAGGGCAGGGGAGGGAATCACTGATTTTCATTATGTATTTTTTCATACAATTTGAGTTTATAAATTATAAACCTGTATTTAAAAAAAAAAAAAATTGTGTTGTTTTAAAGCCAAAGAGTTTGGTAAATTTCAAGCCCTCAGAAAGAGGAAAAAAATCTAGTGAGAAGACATTTTTGTTTTAGTATTTCCAATAAGTCACGGGGAATGAGAAAGCTCAGAGTTCACCAACTGGCCACTAGACCTCTCTACATTACTATTCCGTAGACCTTAAAAAAGACACACATACACACACACACACACACACACACACACCCCTATGCTCCTCCCAGATCTGTATCCTCCCTCCTTCACCCCCAAATTTTGTAGATCCTAGTCCCAAATATTTCCAAAATCTGAGACATGACCTCTTCCAATGCTTTATTTATTCAGGTCATCATCTCTTGTCTGGACTACAACAATTACAACCCCCTAACTCGTCTCCAGGCTTCCATTCATGATCCTTTCCAAGCTAAATTAACAAAATAAGACATATTTGCCAAGGTAGCTCCCCTAATACCCTTCAGTTATTCCTATTCCTACAGAAGAAAGTCCTGCCCCTAACATGGCATGTCCCTCACTACACACCTTTCTATCTGTGTTTAATTTGCACCACTTGATCTGCATACCCCGTGTTCCAACAATGTCAGCTCTGGGTATTAGGCACAGAATACCCCCTCTGCAAAGGAAGTTTCTTTGAACCCAGTCCCACCTCCTCAATCCTCCTGATAAACTTATTTTTTCTTAATATTTATTTATTTGAAAGAGAGAGAGTGTGACAGTGCAGAGTGGGTCAGAAGGAGACAGAAACCCCAGGAGACTCTGCACAGAGCGGGACGTAGGGCCCAATCCCACAACCCCACAGTCGTGACCAGAACTGAAACTAAGAGCCTGAGGCCCGACCCACTGCGCCACCCAAGGGCCCCTCTTCTGAAAAGCTTTCATTCATTTTCATAAAAAGATTCTCTTTTTCCTCTACCATGTACTTACACAGCTTTACTACAGCACTTAATCATATCATAATTATCTCTCATCATCTCCTACACTAAACTCTGTCTCATCACCAGAGTCTAAAATACTACCCTGGCATACAGAAGACCCTAAATAAATATCTATGGGATAAAATACCATTCAGATGTCTGGTCAGCACAACTGCATCTACAAATTATGGGATCTATAACTCTATCTATAGAGATTAATAGCCAAATGACTATAAAAGTAGGAAGAAAAACAGAAGGCCACGTTTGTCCTGCTAAGAAGTGTTACAAAAGGCTATCCACAATAATTTTTATATAGTATTTAACAGTTTACCATGTGATTACATATGGTCTACAGCTCAGAGTTACAGTTTAAAGAAGAAATAAGCAGCATTCATTCCTTTAGGGATTTGGGACTGGGCCTTATATAAACATTACTATGGCTTTCTCTTAAAGCTTCACTGACGTCACTTTGTACAATAACGTGTCAAAAAACAGCAAGACAAGATTCCCAATGAGACCCTGAAATTCAGCCCATTAATCAATATCATAGTGTCACTTACTGCAGCACAACTCCACTAAGCTGGAAGGCAAGAAGATACCAAACCACCACAGATGCTACAAACAGTGCATATTTTAAGACCTGAATGCATTAACTGATACACTTGTAAAAGGATCAGCCAATCTGGAAACTGGCAGATGTAAAGGGCAGGATTTACCAAAATCAGTTAACACTTTCATTTAATTCAAAAGTCAACTTTAACACCTTTTTTAATCATTAATTTTAAAAAACAGAATAATTTCATGGAATTCAAATCCCATTTAAAATTCCATGAAACTTTTCTTCATCTGAAGAAGAGAAACTTTTGGTGCACTGGTCAATAATTTTCTGGAGATCATGGCACAGTATCAGTTAATGCAAGATCCGCCCGCCCCCCCCCCCAACACACACACCCTCCCTGTCTCGATCCACTCATTGCCCTTTATCCTCATACCCTAGTCCCACCTGCCTCCATCCTCAATACACCGTGACAGGAAACCATTCTATTCTGTTTAATATATTTGCAATATGAGCAGCTGTAACATGTGCTACATCTGAGCAAAAGCTTTAAAAGCCATTTAGTGCTTCTGTCCACTCTCTTCTGTTTGCCTCTGCCAAGAGTGACAGGACCCTGAAAAGAGCTGCTCTTGAGAATGAGATGACACGTGAAAAGCCACAAGCAACTGTCAGCCACGAATATAACATGAACAAGAGTAAACCTATGTTGTTTCATAAGCTCCTGAGATTTGGGGGTTATTTGGGGGTTACCATCATAGAAAGCTAACCAATGCAGAATGGAAAGCTGAGCTAATTACACTTCCCAAATTAGATTCCACCAATGAGACACATTTGAGTGGAATTTGGAAGGTCAAAGTGAGACAAAGCATATTATTATGGCTTATGATTCTGCCAAGTAAAGTTAAAAAACTTCAAGCACCAGTGTCTAGTGATCCACTTCAGAGGTGAGCGACGCATCCTGACACAGGATGGTGGTGGCGCAGCCTGCCCTCAGCTTGAATGGAGCCACCTCACCGACTTCTACACCTCCAACCTTTCAACAATGTTTAGAGGACCTAATTTCCAGTATTAAATATCTTCTTGCTTTGGGTATCTAGAGTGATTTCTTGCATTGAACTATAATCAATAAAATACTGAAGTAGTGACAGGGCACATTCTCTAAAGCCAGGAAGCTGGCTTTGGTTTACCAATCTAGCTGGATTTAGAGGCAATGATGGCAGTGCCAACATCAGATAACACAATGCAACAGTACACGGCAGGAAGCAGCAAAGAGGTACCCAAATTATCACCTGCACTGACCCAGAATAAAGTTCTTCTTGAGGAAACAACATGGCAGACTGTTCTGAAACAACATGGCAGTTAGGATGGAAATGAGAAACAAAGACTATGAAGGGCTGTCTGATTCTGTTAACAGGTGAAAACTTTGAGAAAATGATTAGCTCAATGAACAAAGACTAAAGAGCATCCATGACTGTCATTAAAAGAATCTCTTAGGAGCACTGGGGTGGCTCAGTGGGTTAAAGCCTCTGCCTTCGGCTCAGGTCACGATCCCAAGGTTCTGGGATCGAGCCCTGCGTCAAGCTCTCTGCTCGGTGGGAAGCCTGCTTCCTCTCCTCTCTCTCTCTGCCTATTTGTGATCTCTCTCTCTGTCAAATAAATAAATGAATCTTTTTTAAAAAATTTTAAAAAATAAAAATAATCTTAGTTCTTATAGGCACAGGGTTGACATAGCCCAAAAATGAGAAAGAGAATGATTGTGCAAGTTAAACAATTACCATACTAAAATAATTCAAAGCTTAGATAAATCTTTTAACTGAAAGGATACTGACTGTAGAACAGTAGGACCTTGAGACCTGAAATGGGACCAGCTTGGTGGAGTCTGATCATCTGGGAACCCTGACCTCACAAAAGTCACTGAGCTTTCCCTGCCTAAGAAGTACCCTTCCTCCACAACATGACGCTAGTCTTTACCTAAGTAAAGACTCTGTGAAAATATCTCCTCATGCCTTACCTGCAAGCAGCCCTCACTGACCCTAAACTTCCAAGCAAATCAGATTTCCTAGGATAACAAGTACCAAATTTAAACCAACAGGAGTCAGCTTACATTCCAAAAAAACTAGAGACTTCAGAAGACTTTAAGACTTCAAAGACTTTAACACCTTGTTGACAAAAACCTAGAGAATGCAGGTAGGATCAGATTCTAGGGTTACTGAGTAAGAACGAAACAACTTTAGATAAGACTTATCAAAAGGAATATACTTACTAAAGATTATTTACTGTACTACCTCAAGGAACTAGATATGGTTGTAATAGTTTGCTCAGTTAACTGACTGAAACCTGGACTCAATGAGAGCCAACATTAAAAACAGCTGGAACTCTGCCTTCGGCTCAGGTCATGATCCCAGGGTCCTGGGATCGAGCCCCACATCGGGCTCTCTGCTCCTCGGGGATCCTGCTTCCTCCTCTCTCTGCATGCCTCTCTGCCTACTTGTGATCTTTGTCTGTCAAATAAATAAATAAAATCTTTTAAAAACAACAACAACAACAGCTAGAACTCCTGCTGAATAAAAGCAAGAGTAACAGAGAAGAAAATGTATCAAGGAAGACACAGCAATGGAAAGTAACTCAACTGAGGCTCAGGGAGAGGGGAAAAAACTGAAAAAGATAATGAACAGAACCTTAGTGGTTTAGGGTACAATAATAAGTGGTCTAACACATTAGTAACCAAGAGGTGAGTGGTAAAGTTTTTTTAAGATTATATATAATTGTAGTATTGTTACAATTACATAATTATGATTATGTATTGATGTAATTATACAACATTAACTATAATTAAGTATATATATGATGAACAATAATGCTCTAAATTTGACAAATTCTAAAAACTTACAAATCCAAGAAGCTCAATGGACAATAAAAATAAACCTAAAGAAAACCCTACCCCAAGAAACATAACAATCAAACTGCTGAAAACTTAATCCATAAATGAAAATCCTCAGAGTGGCCCGAAAAATAGGACAAGTTAGAGAGAGGAACAAAGATAAGACTATATGGACATGTATTATAAGAAAAAAGGCAGGCCAGAAGTCAAAGGAAAAGCATCTTTAAAGTGTTGAAAAAACAAAACAAAGACTGCCCATCTAGAATTCTATATCCAGCAAAAATAGCCTTAGAAAATGAAGGTAAAATATTCTTGCAGACAAATGAAAGTTGAATAAATTCAAGGCCAAAAGGACTGTACTGTAAGAAATATCAATGTACGTTCTCAAGACAGAAGAAAAATAAGAGGTGAAAACTCCGGTCTAAACAAAGGAATAAAAAGTTACAGAAACAGTAACTCTGAGTAAACAAAAAAAGAATTATTTTCCAGTTTTTGATTACGTAAGACAAATTTCACACATGATTCCATCCATATGAATATCCAGAATAGGTGCATCCATTGGGACAGAAAGCAAGTTGCTGGACGCCAGAGGCAGGGGGAGGCAGGAATAGAGAGTAACTGCTTAACAGGTACCAGATGTTATTTTAAGGTGATGAAAATGCTTTAGAACCAGATAAAGGGATTGTTGCACAACACTGAATGTACTAAATGCCACCAAATGGTTCACTTTAAAATGATGAATTTTATGTTACATGAATTTCACCTCAATTTTTTTAAAGATAAATGGATATTTCAAACAAAGCTAATAACTGTATATTTGATGCTTGTTATACTTAGAAGTACCATTATGACAATGGCAATGCAGCATAAAGGACAGGAGGGAGGAATGAAGTATACTGATATAAGATTGTTACATTATATGTGAAGTGGTCAATACTTGAAAGTACATTGTGATGCGCTTAATTTTCATATCGTAAATACTAAAATAAGCACTAAAAAGAAAAAAAAAGGGGGGCATGCTAATAAGCCAAACTGAAGACAAACATGAATCATAAAAATTAATCAAAAAGAAGATGGGAAAAGAGGAAATTTAAGAAAAAGAAAAGAGCAGAAAGGACAAAGACAAAACAAATCAGAAGACAGTAGATTTAAACCCTACCACGTTGTTAATTACATTAAATGTAAATGGTCCAAATGCTCCAGTTAAAAGGCAGAGATTGGGACACCTGAATGGCTGAGCTGGTTAAGCATTCAACTCTTGATTTCGGCTCAGGTCATGATCTCAGGGTCATGCCATTAAACTCCAGGTCAGGCTCCATACTATGTATGGAGCCTGCTGGAGATTTCCTCTCTCCCTCTGCCTCTGCCTCTCCCCCAACTCGCGTGCATGCTTGCATGCTCTCTCAAAATGAATATAATCTTAAAAAAAAAAAGAAAGAAAGAAAAAGCAAAGGTGGGGTGCCTGTGTGTCTCAGTCATTAAACATCTGCCTTCAGCTTGAGTCATGATCCCGGAGTCCTGGGATTGAGCCCTGCATTGGGCTCCCTGCTCAGCAAAAAGCCTGCTTCTCCCTCTCTCACTCCCCCTGCTTATGTCCCCTCTCTCGCTGTGTCTCTCTCTGTCAAATAAATAAATAAAATCCTTAAAAATAAATAAATAAATGGCAGAGGTTGTCAGACTAGACTTAGAAACGCAAAACAAAATCATATACTGTATACAAGAAATACACTTTAAATACACAGATACATTAAAATAAAATAGGAAAAGATGTATTATGCAAATAATAAAATAAGGATGTTTTATTAAAAAAAAAAAAAAAAAAAAAAGCAGCCTTCAGAGTAAGGACTATTACCAAAGATGGATAAAGATATTCTACAATGATCAAGCAACCAATTCATTAAGAAGACAGAACCATCCTAAATATGATACACCAACAGATTAATGGACTTTGGACCCCCCACATATATGGTCAGTTATTTTTCAACAAAGTTGCCAAAGTAGGAGCACCTGGGTGCTCTGTGGGTTAAGCCTCTGCCTTTGGCTCAAGTCATCATCTCAGGGTCCTGGGATCCAGCCCCACATCAGACACTCTGCTCAACAGGGAGCCTGCTTCCAACCTCTCTCTGCCTGCCTCTCTGCCTACTTGTGATCTCTGTCAAATAAATAAATAAGATCTTTAAAAAAAAAAAAGTGACTCAGTGAGGAAAGGATAATCTTTTCAATAAATGGTGCTGAAACAACTGGATATCCATATATAAGTTTAAAAAAAAACTTCAATCCTTATTATACATATTATAATACTACACACAGGTTCAACTCATAACTTAGATCATAGACCTAAACATAAAAGCTAAAACCGTAAGATTTCTAAAATAAAATATAGGCAAAAAAATCTTCCTAACTGTGAAGAAAGAAAGTATTTCTTAGGATAAAAAAAGTACAAACCATAGAAGAAAAACTGATGTCAGATTTCACCAAAACTTAAAACTTCTGTTCTTCACAGGACATTGTCACAGATACAACATTCACTATACATATTATCCCACAGAATATGAATCTAAAACTAATGATGAAGCCTTGCAATAAGACAACCCAAGAAAAACTTAGATTCTCACAAACAAAATTACGTTAAAGGGCAATAAGCACATGAAAAAGCCAATAGCATGTGTAAAAGGGAAATGCAAAATAAAACCACAATTACTATTCTTCCTCTAAAGTGGCTAAAATTAAAACAAACCTTACAATACCAAGAATGGGAAATGTACCCGGTATAAATATCAGTGAGGGGGCGCCTGGGTGGCTCAGCAGCTTAAGCCTCTGCCTTCAGCTCAGGTCATGATCTCAGGGTCCTGGGATCGAGCCCCACATCAGGTTCTCTGCTCAGCAGGGAGCCTGCTTCCCCCTTTCTCTCAGCCTGTCTCTCTGCCTGCTTGTGATTTCTCTCTCTCTGTCAAATAAAAAAAATCTTGAAAAATAAATAAATATCAGTAAGTATGTGGAGCACTGGAACTTTTATACATTCTGAATGGGAATGTACAATGATACAACTATTCTGAAAAACAGACTGGCAGTTTCTCATAAAGTAAAATATACAACCAATATAGGACCAAGCAATTCCACTTACAGGTATTTGTATGAAAACCTATGTCTACACAAAACCTACATGATGGTTCAAAACGGCTTTATTCATAACCGAGATTGGAGACAACCCAAATGATCACCAACATATGAACAGATAAACAATTTCTGGTATCCCCTCCAAAACAGAACTCTGCCCTAAAATGTAGTAATATGCAAGAACATGTAGGAATCTCAAAAACAAGGTGAAGAAGCCAAGCATAAAATAATATAGATGATACCATTTATCAGTAAAACCTAGTTAACAGAAAGCAGAGGGGCTAGGGGCAAGAGTACTAAAAGCAAAGCAACATAAAACATATCTCAGTGATGAACATGTTCTATTGATTGATTTAGTGGTTACTGTTGGAGAGAGTCTTCCTTGGGCTTCTTGCACTTCTACATGTCTTGCTGAGTGTGCTAAGACTGCAAGGCCCAGACCAATTGCTCTTGAACTTGAGCCATCCTATAGCTGGTAACCTTGAAAGATGAGGTAATGTCTTCCCCTAAACAAAGAGCAAGCTCGCTTACTACTTTCTATAAAAGCAGTGGATTCCCCACGTTCAATATTCTTCAGCTGCAACACAAACCCAATAAGGGAGCATCCATCTTGGCCATACTTTATTGCCTCTGGAGACCTGGGGAAAGGGAAACCTATACAAATACACTTATTTTCAAACTATTTGCTGTGCCATGAATAACACATTTCTTTCTCTGATCCAGGAGTCTCCGTTTCTGCCAGCATCCAGTAGTAACAGTAACAGGCTAGCTTTTAGCTTGCTCAAATCCTAGATAAAATTTTATGCCTCAAATGGGTACAATTCATTGAATATAAATGGAGGAGAAAGGAGAAAAGGTATACGAGAAAGAAGGAAATGGACAAAAAGGAAAAAGAGGAAGGAGGAGAATGAACAGGACGAGGGAGGGAAGCAGAGGTTGAAACAACAGATATTCCTTAGTACGCAGAATGAATCAATCCAGCCTTATGCAGAATGTCTGAGTGCTTTACACACAACACACTTAAATTGTTCTCCAAGAAGACCCTTTCTCAAGGAATTAAATGTATTGTTGAAGGATGTACTAATTTCCTTGAAAACTGCTATGGTGGCTGTCCTTTGTAGTTCTGGTTAAAGATGGTCAATACTGCCATTAAAAGGGGCTCCCTGATTTCAATGGGACAGTGGGTTCCCAGAGTGACAAAGGATAAGTAGAAGCTGTTAATCCTCAGATATAAAGTAGGCATGGTTATAAAAGGCAAGAGGACCAGATCTGTCAACAGAATGGTTTGGATCCCTGGTGGTGGCTAACCATGGTGTCCTACGGAAAAACAGTGGGCAATACACGTGATGAGAAGAAAAAAGGAAAACAAAAACAAAAAAAACCTCTAGGTATATCAAACTGAGGCGTGCCTTAAGTGGCCACAATGTAAGAATTATGGCATGTCACGTAATACACAGACTGAGCTTGTTCAAAGACTTAGAGCCCCTGGAAAAAAAAGGAAACAGTGGGTTCCACTGAGTAAGAACCCTACAAAATTTCATCAAGAGAATACTTGGGAGTCTTCCTCCTAGCCTTTCCGAGAGAACATGCAGCTTTTCATAAGGAGACAGTGCATGTGGGAAACAGAATCACTCGGGCTTTTTAGGGGTTACTCAACACTGGCTCTAAGCCCATGCTAACCCTTAGGGACCAGAACATCACTGTGGTAAACCAGTCAGATCAACAGCTGTGAAGGCACATGGAGAAAGAAGTGTTTTGGCTTTGCTCCATCTTACAGTGGACCCAGTGACTCCATGGACCCACCCCGGGTTCCTGAACACAGTTAGTCTCCCTAAACTATGGAGTAAGGGTTTACAGCATAAGAAGGGCTAAGTGGGGGGGAGAAAGGGGGGGGCAAGTAAAATGTCCTAGATGTGCTCTTTCCTAACAAAATAATAAATCCAAAGCAACTGTACATCTCTGTGGAAACTGGAAAGGATAATACCAACTCCAAAGACTTAAAAGATGGCAGGATGGGGACTGTCAGAAAGACATGCTGTTTCACTAGCCTACTGCAGCCAGTGCAGAAGACTTGGATCTTGGTGATTGACTGTGGATTATAGTAAACCAAATTAAGTAGTGACTCCAACGGTAGTTGTTCCAGATAAACTCTCTATTGGGACAAATCAACACAATCCCTGGTACCTCATATGCATCCATCAAGCTAAGAAATGCTTTTTTTTTTTTTTTTTTTTTTAACCTATTCCAAAAACATACCACTAGAAGCTGTTCTCATCTTACAGTCCAGAAACACACTTTGTGACTGTCATAGCTCAGGGCTTCGTCAACACTCCAGCTATCTCTCATTATCTGGTCCACAGAGACTGTGGGCATCTGGACACCTCACAGGTCCATATATTGTTGGTTCAACCAGCAAATCCTGTATCCCCACCCACACTTGGTGCCATCCAGCTTTCTACTTTTTGCCAACCTAGCAGGTGGGAAAAGACATTACTACTCTCTTAACTTGCCTGCCTCTGATTACTTAATAATTGCAAATACCTCTTTCTATGCATGTTAAGATTTACTATTCTGCAACCTACTTATGAATAACCTTTGACTATTTTTCTAGAGGTTGCTGCCCTCTCCTGATGTGTAGTTCCTTGTCTGATCTACATATTAATCCCTTATCAATTTTGAGCACTGCAAATACCTTCTCTCATTCTTGTCTTTCACTGAATAAAAAGCTTTAATTTTTATATAATCAAAGTCATTAGTTTTTACTTTTATAAATTGTTGAAGCTTTGGAAGTCCTTATCTCTTAAAGAAAGAGCTTCTTCAAGAATTCTTATGTCAATATTTTTTCTTACATTTAGGTCTTTTTAACTTATCCATAACCCATCCTATCTATAGCTAAGGTTTGTTTTTTTCCTCCACGTAGTGAGCCACTCTTCCCAACATGACTCCTGTCTCCAGTGATTTATGATGCCACCCTTAAGTTCCTGAACACATATGGGTAAGTCTCTCCTATTTGTTCCGCAAGTCTACTTTTCTGCTCATGTACTTACACTATAGTTTTTATTACTATAGCCTTGAAACAGTATCTTAATTTCTGATAAACCAAGCTCCACCAACACAAATATTTAATACTGCTTTAGCTATTCACAAACTTTATCCCATTTGCCATACGAATTTTAGATTTAGGTTACTAAGTTTGTAAGACCAACTGGAATTTTGATGGTAGTTTAATCGAATTTATAGATTAAAATGGAGAAAACTGACACTCATAATAATAAATATATCCCAAGAACATGGAAAGTTTCTCCTTAGATCCTCTTCTATTCTTTATTAAAAAGTTTTAAAGTTTTCTTCTTAAAATTTTTAAGTATGCTTGTGTTAATTCCTAGAGACTTTACAGTTTTGATGTTCTTATTTTTTACAATATTTACTTTTGATTACCTTTCCTAGTTGGTTATAGCTTATGTAGTAAATGCTACTAATTTTTATAGTTTGATCTTCAATCCAGTAACCATGCGAAACTCTTACTAGTTGTAATAGTTTCTCTGGATTCTAATGGTTCTTCTAGGTAAGTGACCAATATCTGCAAATAATTAGTTCTTACGCTTCCCTTCATATCCTTGTATTTCTTATTTTTTCCCTTTGTAATGTCAGCCAGGATTTTTTTTTACCATGTTAAAAAACAGTGATAGAGGGCATCATTGTTAGTAATCTTAAAATGAATGTATCTAAAATTTCTACATTAAGTATTATTATTTGCTGTAGGTTTTTGGTAATGACCTTAATCAGTTATCTCATATTCCAAACTTGCTAAGAGTTTTTATCATATATCGTTGTTGGATTTTATCAAATATTTTTATGGTATCAAGAGATTCAAGATTTTTCTCCTTGAGTCTCTTAAAGTGATAAATTAATAGTAAACAGATGTTGAATCATATCCACATTCTTAAACTCCACGGATCACAATTTAACACAGACATGAAGGAGGATTTTCATACCTATGCTAATAACTGAAACAGATCTGTAACTTTCTCATACTGTCCTTATCTAGGTTTAAAATCAAGATTTCACTAACACTAACCTTATAAATTGAGCTAGCCATCTTTTTGTTTCCCTATGTCCCAGAACGACTTGTAAAAACAAATTATTATTTAAAATTCAATGCAACTCACCGATCTCGTTACAATTTCTGAAAGGGGAGGTCTTTACCATTTCAGTTTGTTAAATATTAAGCTCAAGTTATCCGTTTCTTCTGATACCAACTTTGTTCGTATTTTTCTAAGAATTTATACTTTTCATCTAGGCTCTCATATTAGCCTATAGTTCATAAAATTTTTTTTCATAAAATCCTTTTTAAAATTCTCATAGTTATTTCCCATTTTCTCCTTAATTATATTTGCATCTTTTTTCTTGATCTTATCAGAAGCGTATCTTATTACTCCTCAAAGAACAATCTTTGGGTTCAGCAAATCTGTTGTTCCTAATTTCACTGGTTTCTGCTCTTAACTTCATGGTATTTTCTGAACTCTTCAAATGAACCATGTAAGCACTAAAACAAGCTCTGGTCAGAATTTAGAAGAATCAGCCAGCCACTGTGTTCAAAGCCTGGTTTCACTATACAGACTTCAGTACACAAACTATATTATTCTCACATATGTATGATACAAAAAAAAATTAGACCCGATTACCAATCATACCTACACATGAATATCCTTGAGGAAAGCTTTATATTGAAGGCAAATAAATTAGATTATGTGCTTGTCCCCACCAAAAAAAACAAAAGTGTAAGGCTGTAATTGTATATCTGAACCAAGGCAGATATTTCCTCCGCACAGCTAATTGGACAATTACTGGTACCGCTTGATAAAATTAGTAACTAGAAATGAAATCTCCAGTTGCTTTACCAGATGCTATTCAAAACCTGCAGTTATTAATAGGAGACTAAAATCTGGCTGCCACGGTCACTTTTCACCACTGCCACCACTTCCAAAAAAAACCCCACTCAAAGCAAAAGCATTTATTTTCCCTAGCTATAGAACCATACCTCCTGGTTAGGGGACAAAATTACAAAAGATTTTAGTCTTCAATCTTTCTGCTCGAAACTGAGCATTAAGGCAAGGCAGATCACTAACATAAAGTTCAATATTCAACATAATCTTGGACTTGGACACAGTAAATGGCTTATTATGAATGTAAGCTTTGAAAAGTTATTTTATACGTTATTGGCCTCAAAACGGGACGTCCCTCCCACCGCACTGGTGTTATCCAAGAAACAACTCCTACATTTCTCTATCAGAACGCAGAACGTGCACACTTTAGAAGGGAAAGAACGAGGTGCAGATATTGGTCAACTTTCTAATTTCTGAGTTGGTTAACGCAGACAAGGTAAAAGCACAAGAACACAACTGCCAGATTTCAATCTGGTCACCAAAAAAAAAAAAAATAAATAAATAAAAGACTCTCCCGAACGAAACTCAGACGGCCTTATTTTCTCCTCACGTTTGAGGCCGAAACTTGAAAGGGGGCACGGGGAAGAAAAGAGCTTCTGAACGTGGCGAGACAGCCGGCTGTGATAAAGATCGCATTTGGAGGAGAACTTGGGGCTGGGTGCGCCCCCGGCTGCTCCTCTAGGCCAGGTAACACAAGAAGCCAGGGCCGCTCCGGCGCTGGCCGCAGACACCGAACGAGGGGGGGGTGGGGAGGGAGGCGGGGAGGAGAGGAGAGACCCAGGCCTGAGACAAAGGAAGCGGGGCTGGCCGAGAAGGGTGGATTCGACGTCCGGGTGGGGAGGAGAAAAGCCAAGGCTGCTGGGGAGAGGCTGGACTCACAGAACTTGGAGGTGGAGGTGTTGATGTTGATGGTGGAGCTGGGGGTGGGGGCGGGGGCCGCCTTGGCCACGGCGGCGGCCGTGTCGCAGCTCTTCAACATCATGATCACCCCATTGGCCTCCGGCGGTGGCGGCGGCCCCATCGAGAGCCCCTCCTTAGGGCCTTTCCTGTCCACCGAGGCCGCGGGCACCGCCAGCAGCTGACCCCCCGGCGGCTCTCGCGCAGGGGCTGCAATCGACGAGGGGGGCGGCGGCGGCGGCGGCGGCGGCGGGGGCTGCCGGAAGCCGTCCACCGCGGCCTCCCAGTTGTTGTGGTTCTGGTCGTCCATCATCGCCACGTAGCTGCCCCACTCCTCCTCTTCCATGCTTTCCTCCATCCTGCAGGCCCCCAGCACCCGCCCGCCTCACAGGCACCTGCCGCCCGTCTCAACCCCGGGCCAGGGGGCACCGCAGCCTCCTCGAGTTCACATCGCCGGAGGCCGGCACGGGCGCGGCGGAGAGGGGAGCTGGGCGCCGGGTATCTCCGTCTCCGCCGGGCCGACTCTTACAGACAGGGCTGACGGCGGTGGGCGCTCCCGGGCTCTAGCCTGGGAGAGGCAGCCGTAAAGCGGCCGCGCCCCTCACGACATTTTACAGCAACTTCCAACAGGCTGTTGGAAAGGGCAGCTGGGGGAGCGGCCAAGAGGGCACGTGGTGCGAGGAATGAGCCAGGAGAAAGCAAAGCAAAAAGGGGCAGGAGCTGTAAGTCACCCCCACGCAAAAGGGCAGAGGTTTGGCCCGCCCCGGCTGGACCCGCACTGAGAGGGGAGGGGCCCCGGGTCGGGTGGAGCAGGCGTCGGTCCCGCCCCCGGGCCGGCCCCACGTGACAAGGGAGTTTGCGCACGCGCGTTCTGTGTCTGGTTACCAGGGCGACCGGAATCTGGCCGGCTGCTGAAGATGCGCACCAAACCTGGCGTTCGCTGCGGCACAGGGCCCCGTTTGCGTGGTGTTTTTCTTACGCCCGCCGGATTTACTGTGTCTTTGCGCCGCACAGGGTCTCGCCGTCCAGACCTTTGGTCGACACGGAGCTAGGAGGCCACAAGAGGCCTGGGGTCGCGCATTACAAATGGATGGGACTGCCCTGGGTGGCCCTTGATGGGCCTGCTGATGGGCCTCAGCCCACACTAACCGAAACCTTCAAAACCAAGAATAAAAACTGAAACATAGCAAGGTGGCTTTAAAAAAAAAAAAAAAAATGCGTTTGAGCTACTCATGGATTTTTTTTTTTTTTAAGTTCCTTAACTTCTCCATACACAGAGGCCGGGAATTTTAGATTTTTAAATGCCAAGCTTCACGCCATGTTCCGTAAATCTGACTACAAATTTGAGATGATGTTTCAGAGTCCAGAGGGGCAAAAAAGAGAGGTTACGTAACTATATTATAATTTCTTTAACTTCTCTGCTTTCTCAAATGACAGCAATAGTATATTATAGGAGAACAAACGTTACTGTTGTGTTTATAGGTCATCCCAGCTACTGGTGTTAACGTTGTCTAGAAAAACCTGTTATTATTTACTCTAGCAGATAATGAATCTTTATTTCCAGAGGTATGTAATTAGTGCGAAGAGTCATTTCAGCCGCTGAAAAACCGTTGTCTCGGGTGCACTTCAGTGTCCACATGTATTTGGGCTTCTCAGCATGTTTTCCCACTATATTCTGTGCTATACTTAAGGCAACTGTCCACCAGTCACTTAACAATGATTTAATTCTAGACAGTGCTCCCACATATTAATGGCACATACCCTTTGAAGCACTGCCATGTTTTGAATTCCCTGAACCTGGAACTATACTAATTCTCCGGCCCTGGGAAATTCTTGGAGTATTTTCTTAAGTGAAAGAGAATTGAGTCAAATGCCAAGGGTGGAAAAAATGTAACCTCAGAATTCCGTGCCAGGCAAAAAAAAAAAAAAAAGAAGAAGAAGAAGAAGATGGGAAAAGGAAAACAAATTACAAATTTTTACAAACAGCAACTGGTGGTTAATCAACAGACTTTCTGTGTAGGTGGGTTGGTGGGTATGTCTGGAGATAATGCAGTTTCTACATAATAAAATATTCAATACACAAGATACAAATCATAAATATATTTCTAGTAACATGATCACAAAACATATGAAGCAAAAGTTCATGAAGGTGTAAGAAAGAAATCTACCATCACAGTAAGTGATTAGCACATCTCTAGTAGATTGCAGTGGGTTGAATAGTAGCCCCCGAAAAGATATATTTGTGTCCTAATCAGTGGAATCTGTGAATCTTTATTTTAGAAACAGGGTCTTTGCAAATAAAATTAAAGTTCTTGAGATGAGATCTACCTGGATTAGCCTAGTGGGCCATAAAACCAATGACAAGTGTCCTGCTAACAGAAAGGCAGCAGGAGATGTGAGAAGACAAAACAGACACAGGGTAATGTGACCCCAGAAGCAGAGATTGGAGTGATGAAGCTACATTTCCACTCAGATGTCAACAGCCACCTAAATCTGGAGGAGGCAAAACATGGATTCTCCTCTAGAGTTTCCAGAGAATTCCACCCTGCCAGTGCCTTGATTTCAGATTTCTAGCTTACAGAAATGTGAGAGAATACATTTCTGTTCTTTACCACACCATTCGTTGTAATTTGTTATAGCACCACAGGAAACTAATACATAGATTAAGAGGATAAAAAAATCTTTAGGGAACTAGAAGATCTGAACAACACAATGACCAAGCTTGAGTTAATGTATACAAATAGCACATTACACTTGACAACCATAGAATAAATATACACAAGAACATGTGAAAAGTCGACAAAAGAACATACTAGGTCATAAAGTAAGTCTCTCTACAATGTCTAAAGATTGGTATCATAGCAACCACATTCTCTGACCAGTATGGAGTTAAATTAGAAATCAATAACCAACAAACAACTAGTAAACCCTCGTATTTCTACTCTTCCAATCAACTCACAGGTCAGGAAAATCATAATGGAAATTGGGAAACATTTAGAACTTAAGGGATTGGTACTATCTTGGCAAAAAAGTTTCCATCCTGGCAAGGCCTCACTCCAGAGATTTTTACTCCGCATACTGGTGAACACTGAACCCTTCACATGTATACTGACAAAATGACCAATATAAGACACTCATTTTAGTTGTAATTAAACGCACCATTAAGGAAAAAGCTAATGATGACAGGGCCAAAACAACCACTAACAGGGTGCAACTCGCCATAAATAAGAAATACCACCTACCAAAAGGAAACCAAATGAGTACATTGATAACTGGTTATTTTTATGGACATTATGAGGCATTATTTCTTACATTACACATGTAAAAATACAACTTTACATATAGTGATATGTAAATTAAGGCAACTTGTAATATGTAAATATAATTTACATATTAAAATTACAATGTTTTATAATATAAGATGCTGTAATTAAAGTATATTTTAATAGTTATTAACTTAAAATCTTAGATGATTTGTTGCAGGATATGGAGATAGGCAATAACATTACTAGCGACCCAACATTGGACAGTTATAACACATGTTAGTAATTACTGCAAGCTCCCATGGTTGCAAGTATTGATGTATCTGTTTGGCTTTTAGGTTGATTGGCTGGTTGGTGTCTATTTCCCTCTAGGTTATCGGTTTCATTAAATCAGGATATATATAAAATATACATGTAAGATAGATCTATATAAAGGGACCCCATGGAGGGAAGAAAGCCATTTTCTTTGCTCCTTTTCCTGCTTCTGTTCTTGCTAGGACCTGCACCCCTGCCTTACACATGCCTTAACGTATATTTTTATAAAGGTCAGGAGTTAATGATTTCTTTGGAGTCTTCCAGCACAATACATAACATCTAAGGAGTGATGGGTCAGGGTCATAAACTTCTCCAAGACCATTGACTACAAACACCTTAATGCCAAGACCCCTGGCTCCAGGGCATAAATGACTTATGCAGGACACCTGAGCACTCATCCTTGTTCTACCAGTCCCTGGATGCCTAAGAGCACACGTACACCAGACCACCACCTCAATAAAAACTCCAGACCCCTGAGCAAAGACAAGACTCCTGTTCCCTTGATTTTGAGTTTCCTGGACATTCTGTATTCTCTCTGTGTCTTCAATAAACTCTGCTCTTACTTCCTCTTGGCTTGCATTTGATTGTCCTGTGCAAAACCAGGGACCCTCTTGGCTGGTCATGTGGGACCTGCTCTGGCTCCTCAGACCTGGCCAGTCTGCATCATAAGTTTGTATACAGAAAGAGAAGACTGATTCAAAATACTAATAGCAGTTATCTAGGATAATGGGCTTATGGGCGGATTAAATCTTTGTATCTTTCAATATTTTCTATGTTCTTTACAATGAGTGTGTATTACTTTTATAATCAGAAAAAAATTCTAAAACTTTAAAAAGTAGACAGAGGCACCTGGGTTGGGCAGCTCAGGTCATGACCCAGGCTGGCATCATGCTCCATATCAAGCTCCCTGCTCAGCGCCCAGCCTGCTTCTCCCTCTCCCCCTGCTTGCGGAGGCACGAGCATCCACGTGCACTCTCCCCCCTCCCCAATCATCTTTTCTCCCTCTCAAATAAATTCCTTTAAAAAGTAAATAAACACAACATTAAAAAATATAAATTGGGATTCTGGGCATTAAAATGTTCCTTTTGATTCCCAGAAACACAAATCTCAAGTAAAAACTGCATAAAAATCAAGGCTCTTCATTGACACCAGACTGACAAGCAGGGTAAAGGTAAGGTGTGGTTCAGCCAGGGCTCCAGTTCTGTTCTCTGCATTGGTCTTTGTCCTGATCTCCTCTTTCATAAGTTTGATCCTCAAGCTGTTGGTAAAATGGCTGTCACAGCTCTGGGCCTCTTATAATGGATAAGATATCAAGAAGAGGGCCCACTTGGTCAGTTGAGCGACTGGCTCTTGATCTCTTGATTTTGGCTCAGGTCCTGATCTCAGGGTGATGAGATGAAACCCTACATCCAACTCATGGAGCCTGCTTGAGTCTCTCTTTCCTTCTGTCCCTCCCCCTGCTCACAATGTCTAGCTCTCGCTCTCCAAATAAGTAAATAAGATCTTTAAAAAGAAGAAGAAGAAGAAGGAGGCCCATAACTTCTGGTAGCTATTATGAGACAGCAAGTTCTTTCCCAGAAGCCCTCAAGAAATTTCCTCTCTGTCTCATTGGTTCCTTCCACAACCGATTCCGATGACATTTTAGATATATTCCAGAGCCATTTACTGGGAAAGGTATGGATTTATTTCTGGAAAATAAGCCCACCCCGGAAGCCCAGAGTGTGATCAGCTTCTCCTTAAGTACCCTGGCTGAGAAGTGAAGAATGGATATAAGAAAAAAAACTGGGGTCAAGTGGAGAGGTTTAAATAGGTGCGAGGTATGTAACAGTGCCCATCACAGGCCCAGGAACCGAATCTCCTGGAGCCTGCCCACTACAAAGCCTCATCCCAGCCTCTCCACTCTGTCCCCTTCATTAGCACCTCCCTAATTAACATACTTATGCAAAACTGCATATACACTGATTAGATAAATATATGACTGTCTAAAATAGTTAAAACTTGGAGGGGGTGAGGGAGCTAGACTTTGTCACTAAGAATTTCTCTTTGGGGGCACCTGGGTGGCTCAGTGGGTTAAAGCCTCTGCCTTCGGCTCAGGTCATGATCTCAGAGTCCTGGGATCAAGCCCCGCATTGGGCTCTTTGCTCAGCAGGGAGCCTGCTTCCCCGGACGCGCCCCGCCCCGCCTCTCTCCCTATTTGTGATCTCTGTCTGTCAAATAAATAAATAAAATCTTTAAAAAAAAAAAATAAAAAAGACTTAAAAATGTTAAAAAAAAAAAAAAAAGAATTTCTCTTTGTTTGGCTTTAAATACCGTCATGTCACTTTTCCCATGGAATAGTTCATTGTGATTGTACAATACTTTTGAATAAATACGTGCATGGTTAGCTGAACTCTACCGGAAGTCTTATTCATATCAACAGTTCTTTTTTTTGTTTTTTTTGTTTTTTTGGTCAACTCTTAAAACGTGATCTGTACAGTGAGATACATTTTCCCTAAGAAAAAGTGAAGATGATTATTGCCATTTTTACATCTTCTTATCTACTCTACCCTCCTAATTCTTGCATTGTTAGTAAAGGATGACATTGCTCAGAGGTGAGCAAAAAAGAGGAAAGAAGACAAGAAAAAATGATGTGAAAAAATCCATAGGCCATACATGCCTCTTCTCAGTTGTTAAGCAAGAACTGAACAAAAGATGTGGTAGACAACATACAGCACATAAATGATTTGTTTTAATTGTTTTACTTTAAATTTACTATTAAGTTCACAAAGCCATTAGCACAGAAAACTTAAACACATGACTTTGCTAGAGATAAACTATATTAGGTTCAGGAAGAATGCTTTTTATAATCCTTAGAAGATTATAATAGACTAATACAGCATTTGACAAAGAAATGACTTGTGATGCATAACGCCACTGGAAGTCTAAAGGCCAAGCTATTGGAATGATCTTGACTGGAAGGCAAGAGGATTAGAGACATAGAAATAACTCAAGCCTTAACAGTTGCACACTGAGATTCCTGCTTACAGTGAAGATGTCTAGCCACTCGGGGGAGTGTTCTCTATTCGGTACTTCTTTCCACATTGGATTTTGTTCCTTCCTTTTACATCTTAGCGTCTGAATCTTAAATTCCACTCCAGCAGGGAAACAGATAATGATGCAGATGCTCTCTATAAACATGGTGAATTTAGAAGCTGAAGAAAATGACTTTAGGCTGAAGGAGGCCATCAAGTAAAAGCTGTTTCTATCCACACCTTGTTGCAGACCTATCCCTTCCATTCAGTCATTCACAAATCTTTCTGTGCCGGGCACGTGCTGGGGCTAGAAGAGTAAACAGGCAAAAAGAGTTTCTGCCTCCCGAGAAGTTTCTTTTCCACTGAGGTGTCAAGTATTAAACAACCACATGAGCCAAAGTATGACAAAGCATCGTGAAGGAAACTACTAGATGCTATGAGAAGGTGTTACAGAAAATTATTTTACTTTGTATGATCACGGAGAATTTTCTTGAAAAAGCATATTTCTGCTAAGATGAAAGGAGGGTAGAAGTTCGTCATTCAGCAATTTGGGGAGAAAACATTCCAGGCAGGAAAATCAACATGGGAAAAGGCATTTGCCATCATCTAGGAACCTAAAGAAAGTAATGAGACTCAGTTGGAGTGAGGGAGAGGGAAGGGGATGTGGCATATAGAGGGAAGGGAGAAGGAAGAGAGACCAATTATACAAGTCTTTGTACATCCTTTTGAGGATTTGGTGTTTCTTTTTTTTTTTTTTAAGATTTTATTTATTTAACAGAGATCACAAGTAGGCAGAGAGGCAGGCAGAGAGAGTGAGAGAGAGAGAGGTGGAAGCAGGCTCCCTGCTGAGCAGAAAGCCCGATGCGGGGCTCCATCCCAGGACCCTGGGATCATGACCTGAGCCAAAGGCAGAGGCTTTAACCCACTGAGCCACCCAGGTGCTCCAGGATTTGGTGTTTCTGCTTGAATGGAAAAGGGGTAAGGACGCGCTGTGATGTGCTTTAGGTTTTATAAGGGTGTCCAACTGCCCTGAGGGGAATGGCCTCATAGGAAGGGAAAGAGTAGACAGAGAGACCAAGTAGAGAGTTATGCAAATACTTAAGCCAAGTCACAATGCTGGCTTGAACTAGGGAGATGTCAGTGGGCATGGAAAGAGATGGTGGACTGCAGATTGATTCTGGAGTTTGGCCAGACAGGATTGCTTGCATTAAATACTGAAGATCTGAAGGGTAACACAGCCACTGTGATAGAGACCTGTGTAGATGGTCAGGCTCATCCATAGCTGGGATTTTATCCAATGCATGCAATGGAAGGAGAGTTGGGTGAGTGATAGCAACGATGAATCGGTCCGGGACTTCAAGCTGGATGAGAAAATAAAGACCAGATGGGGCAGATGGCTAGAGAGAAAATAAACTTGTTTTTGGATAAGAAGTCTCCATGAGGTCAAAGAGCTACTACAAGGATGTCTGTCCTTAATTAAGAAACCAGAGGATAAGTCATAACCAAAAGGTAGACTGTTTGAATTAACAATTTGGTATGGCTTCTCTACACCCCACGTCCCCAAAACAAGTGACCATTCCTGGATACCTGAAGGCTTTTGAGTGGTGCCCACCACCTACATACAAAATAGCGATCTATCAGAATGCGGGGAGGACCTGAGCAACAGAGGCACTTAACTGAAAGAGAAGACAAATTAATTAACTTCTGAAATCCTTTCCACTTGGCATTAATGCAACGGATTCTAGCATAACAAAGTAACATTTCCCAGTTGTGCCAACTGTCCATTTTCATGTTCTAATTCACGGCCTTAGAGTCACTCGCTGTGTTAAAGCAATTTGGTTTAATTTAGACAAGATAGATGAGATGCACTTGAAGAGTTAAATGAAACAACAGAAAATCCTCAGATTGTGAGTGAAGTATAGTCTTCAGTACAAAATGTATTCGTAGAAAGTGTATTTGCACTACCCACAGCTACCTGTTACAAAGCGTTGCCTACAAAAGAAAACCAGAATTAAGTTTGTATATTTCACTTTTTAAAGCATTAATTTTTTTACTCTTTAAAGGAAACAAAAAAAAGTTAGCATGATTATGAAGGAAAATCATACAAAATTTCCCCAAATTTCTATAGAGACTATTTTGGACAGTTACAGCTCAAAATGTAATCTAGAGAAAATTTTTAACAAATTAAAAACATGGTGCTACTGTCAGCATTGGAGAATTCAAAAGGAAAATACTTTAAAATACTGTATGGACCTGGATATTTCTTTCAAGTGACAATGAAATTCATGATATTGGTGATAAACAATTTATATAATGAGATTTAAAATATCTATCTTCTATGACACCAATTGATCATATGCAGCTCAACCCCATCAAAATGTCATATATTAAACTCGTGATATAACATGATCCTATGAAAGTGATAGTAAACTCATGGTTCCCGTCCAATCCAAGCATTGCTTCAAGAATTTAATGGACAATTCCAGCTTCTGCAACCTCAGCCAAACATAGTTTCTCCACTTTGAAATCAATGAAAAACACCCTAAGAATCACAGGGTCCCCAGAAGGTTTTCTAATTAGTCATTACTCTCAATAGAACACAAATTATGTGAAAGCCTTGATTGTAACAACATAATTAGTAATTTACTTAAATGAAGCCAAGAAAATTAACTTTTATGGGATAAATATAATTTATGAATTATGTATGACCTCATTTTATCACTTACCCAAATAACAAGCTCCTGGAAAGAGTGCCCAGGCATATACAAAAGCAGCTTAATTCCATCATCTTAGATGTTTTACCATAATATTACATGTACCTTTTCTTGTATCAAGGAGAGGGAATAGGGTATGTGTTAACAGTTGGTCAACTGCATGTATAACATTTAAATATCGGGACATACAGAGGAGCTTCCATTTGTACTCCTGCTGCAAATATTAGAATTGGGCCTGGCTGGGGGAGTGGGGGGGCGGGTCCTGTAAGAGTTCAGAAGACTAGAAGGGCCACCCACATGCATGTTGAAGTTTGCCTCATGGGAACGATGGCAGGAGTTGATGTGGAGATAAAGGTCACCCCAAAACAAAAGTGAGGAGAATAACCCGGAGATGGTCACCACGTGGGAGCAGGGGGGACAACTCACACACAACGTAGTGTGCGTCTCAGTGGAGCTTACAAGGGGGAGCCAACAGCACTGTCCCATTGGAGAACTATGGGGTACGAGAAACATGTGTTTCCTTGAGAGGTCGCAGAGAAGCTGTGCTCAGAGAACAGTGACGATGGGTTAAAGCAGAGACTTGGAGGGAAAACTTGAAGAAAAAAAAAACATCAGAAAACGTGCTGATCCTGCAGCAGTGAAAGGGATTGTGAAGGAGGAGTGGGGTGACAGGAGAGGAGGTTACAGGAAACTTTCGAGATGAAAATGCAAAAGTTTATTAAAAGTCACTGTTGGCGCGTTGAGTGATGAAATAGCTTGGAAAGACCCAGTGTGCATCTAATCCCAGGGGAGCCTTAAGGGAAGGGAACGCCTGGGCCCAAGGCAGTTCAGCGGTGGCCTGGGAGTGAGCCCCTTCCCATGGGTGGAATTCAGGACTGGACCTCCGCCATCAGCCAGCACTGGCAGGTGCCGTGGGCATGTCTGTGGTTGGCAGCAAGGAGCACAAAACACCCAATTCTTCATGGCCAGGCAGTCTCGGCAATTCTCACTGGCATTCCAGGTGATCATGGGGCCAGCAGCCCCAGGAGATCAGCCGAGAGCAGAAGCCAGCCCCTTTTAGACACGCCAATTATCTGGTAGGAGTTAGTATCTATCTTGTCATATTCAAGAAGGGGCAGATATAAATGGGTCTCAACTTCACTTTTTTCACATACATTATATACCCCAAATTGTCTTTTAGATGTGAAACCCAAACATTTCCAGCTCTGGCACAGACCTGCCAGCCAGCAGGTGGGTTTGGGCAGCTCCGTTTTGTTATCTGGTCAACAATTTATGGTCATGAAAATTGCATGGTTTTGCCTTATTATTTGGTAAAAATGGGAAAACGGAAAACCAGATGAACTGATACCAGATGAACCAGATGAACCGATTTTTAGAAAGCTGTGAAGTTCACCCCCTGTAGTCACAGATGGAGACCATCAGGAGTGCTGCAGAGCCTTGAACCCCTGTTGGCCAAACACTGGATTTCAGCCAGTTACTCCAGTGTTTCATTGCAAAATGAAAGAACAAAATTCATTTAGAAGGTAACAAAACACCATCAAGGACTGTCGAAAAGGACACTTAGGACCGAGGATTTTATATTTTTAGCTTTCTGAGAATGGAACCACCTTTTACAACTATGGGGATCATCCATTGTTCAACTTGGATGCATTCGGATGCACCAATATTTTGAGGAACATGATCTTTTTTTTTTTTTTTTTTTAAATAGAGGTTGTCAGGGCAGTCATCAGAGAGTCAAAATGGAAACCTCTCTCCTGGAGCACTTAGTCTGCAAGGTGACAGTTGAAGCATCGTTCCAAGACTTGGCAGGAGAGAACGGGAAAGCCATTGAGCTGTTTGTAGAATTTTAAGGCAGGGAAGACAATGACGAGTTATTGTGCACCTACTATGTACCAGTCCCGTACCAGGGCTCTTTCCAGCCAGCTTGGGCTGCCTTTTCTCTGTGCCCAGAACAACCCTTAACACCCATGCTAAAAAGGATTATGGAGGTCATGAAAGCAGAGCATTCGCCAGCTCTTCCACACGGCCCAGAACACCATGAATAATAATAATAGTAACATTAAGGCTATCAAGAGGAGTGGTAAAAATAGCAAGTACTTACTGCCAATTAGCTATGTGCTAGACTCTGCACAAAGGCATTTTCTATGGATTATCTTATTTAATCCTCGTAAGAACGCTATAGAGTTTTTACAGATGAGGAAGCTGAGGCTAAGAGTGTTTAAGAAAACTCCCAAGGTCAGGGGTGAGACGATCTAGAATGTGAGCACAAGGAGTTTGACCCCAGGAACTACATACATGTCCCCCCTACTCCATTGTCCACAAGTGGGCCATGCAGCAGCAGGAAGTGGGATCCTCCGGTGACCCACCAGCAAAAGGACGGTCTCTTCTGGAGGCAGCCTGGGATGGCAGAACAGTAGAGTCTGGGTCAGATTATCCCTCCGAGGACTGCTGGGAGCATTACCTGAGGTGCTGAGGGTCGAACCCGTTCTCTGATAGCCTCTTTATAAGGCCGTGCTCCCCATATTCCCCAGAGACAACTGGCGTGGCTTGGCCCCAGCTGTGTGCACTTCTCTCTCATCTTCTAGTCAGCCTGCATCATCTAAAATGTCCTCTCTTTTTCATCCTTGTTCTTGCTTAACCATACCCTAGACTGCCAACACCACCCATAAACAATGCCAAAGCTTAGCCCTCAGAAACAGAGCAGATATGCGACGGAGAGTCAAGACCCTGAGCTGAGTTCAGCCAGGTCTGCCCAGGGTATGGCCACACAGGCTTCTGGCGTGGACCTCTGGTAGCCCAGCCAACAGCCACTCCCTGTCCCCACAACCTCTACTAATTTGCTGGGAGGCATCAGGTCACCCTGGGCTCCCGGAGAGTCTCTACACCCAAGCCAGTCAGGGTGACTCCTCAGGAACAGTGGCCAACTTAGGGATGGACCCATATCGCAGTCCTGGCCAAGGAGCCATGAGAAGACTGCTGGAGGCTCAAGGGATGCAAGGAAGGAACGTCCCCTTCTGGGGGCAGGGGAAAGCTTGGGGCTGAAGCAAGCCCTCAGCCTCTTAGGACAAGCCTGAGAACAGAAGCCAGCATGATGACGCTGGTTGAGCAGGGAGATGAAATGAGCCCGAGTCCCCAAGGATGTTTTGAAAGCTCATTAACCCACCCTGGACCTGTGTACCTCCCTATGTCTTACCATGTGAAACTGTAAGTCCCGTCGAGGTCTGAACTCTTCCAGTTGGACCCTTACTTACAGGCAGCTGAAAGTACCCTCATACAACAGCCCAGTAGCATCTGGTGGCCCTTGCCACAATGGGTAGGTACCAGATACCAAATCTGCACCACACTGGGAGTGTTCTGGGAAACTTAGTCCGGCTAATACCATCCCAGACCTGTGGGCGAAATTCGAGTCAGTGGGAAGTTGTTCAGTGAACTTTCCGGGAGGCCAGGAAAAGTGTCAACGCACTTTACAATCAAACCTAATTGAAAACAACAGCTCTTTAATCTAAATTTACAACATAATCAGCCTTCTGGTTACCTAATTATAATTAAATTAGATTGGCAGTGTATTTCATATATGCTAATTAAAAGCACCAAAAGAAAAAGCTGCATTTGGAAACTGCAGTATCTGCTCACTCCCTATGAGAGCCAAGGGTGACAGCGAGCTTCCTGGGCTGTAATTTGGAGACCTGGGTCTAGTCCTGCCTCTGCTCTCACTGGTGGCTGTGTGACTCTAGGCAAGCCACTTAGCCCCTCTGAGCCTTACGGGTCCAACACAAAATGTCATCATGGATTTGTTCTGCCTGTTTTTGATCATCAAATAACTAAAATCATATACAAGGTACTTTGCTTGGTGTCTCATAAGATGCCTACTACGATTTTTATGTGTTTCATTGCCAAAGAAATGACAAACCCAAACTAGCCAATATTGTGACTGTTCAAGCATTAAACAACCCTTGGGGCCCTGAGATTGCACAGGCAGGAAGTTGGCTTGGGCAACCGCCCACCGCAAAGTCAGGCAAACCCTCCAACATGCACTTTAGATGTGGCCCGGGAGATAATGATCAAGGCAAAATCTGCCAGTGCGGGCCGTAAAGAACAATGGACCGGGAGCTCCTCCCAGAAATTAGAACAGAGTCTCATCAGGGAAATTCTCCACCCATGGTCCCACCCGCCTCGGTGCCTGCCCAGCCCAGCTCACACGTGCCCGCAGGGGCCAGTCGCTGCTCTGTCTGCCAGGCTTCCCCTTTCTGAATGTAAGTTTGTATTGTAGTCCTGCTGTGTCTGCTACACCTCTGTGTGTTGGCTGTGAAGGTGGGAGATTCAGCTAACTTGTCCTTCTGGTTTATATGACACCAAAGCAAGCGAAGCCACATCTAAACTCAAGAGAGGACTGGATACCCTTAGCTTTAAGCTAGATAGGGTAACCACGGAGGTTTTGGAATTATCCCCCTTCGGGAGGTGATGTGTTCTGGGGGAGAGATGAAGAAAGATGCACACAGATGCTTAGCTGGTCACCAAGGGCACCTGACACCCTTCAGGAGTGTGGAGCTGTCTCTGGGATGACATTTCCCAGCCCCTTTGCATTTGCTTTATGGAAGTGAAATTAACTTAAAATTGACGTATTGAGAGGTACCATTCAGCAGCACTCCACACACTCACAAGTGTTATGCAGTCACCTCCTACATCAAGTTCCAAAACATTTAATCATCCCAAAAGAAAACGCCATGCCCATTAAGCAATTGCTCCCCATTCTTCCCTCCCCTCAACCTCTTGAAACCACCAATTAGCTTTCTGTCTCTATAGATTTATCTACTCTGGATATTTCTTATTAAGAAAAGGAATCATTTGTTCAGCATGGGATCTTTCGTGTTTGGCTTCTGGCACCTAACGTCACTTTTCTGAGTTCACCCATGTTGTAGCATTTACCAATATTTCAGTCTTTTTTGTGACTGAATAATATTCTGTTGTATGGATCTCCATACAGTTTGCGGATCCCTTCATCTCTTGATGGACCTGTGGGCTGTTTCCACCTTTGGGTTATCATGAACAGTGTTGCTGTGAGCTCTCATGTACAAGCACCTGTTTAAACATCTGTTTTCAAGTCTTTGGGGTCCATACCTAGGAGTGGAATTGCTAGGTCATTTGGTAATCCTGTGTTTGACCTTTCAAGGAACTGTCAGACTGTTTTCCACAGCATCAGCTCCCTTGCACTTTGGTGAGATGGTGTGACCCATGACTCAGTATCCCCGATGGCGAGTGGAAGGGATCATCATCACATCTGGGAAGAGGTGCTTCCCCCAGGCTCAGCACAGTCCTGGCTGAGCACAGAAGGGAGGGAGGAGCCACAACATGGAGGGAGCTGGGTCCTTGGATGAGGGAACACGCCTGACCAGGAACATGCACACACCATGGTGTAAACAAAGCAATAAACTTCTAGGGTGTTAAGCCACTAAGGTTTTGGGGTGTATCTGTCACAGCAGCTGGCATTATCTTCAATGCATGGCTCAAAGTCCATCTTTTAATTCCCAGCTTCCTAGTAGAGGTCTCCCTGAATGATTCTACCCCCAGACATGACCCAGACCAGACACCAGATTTGTCATTTCTATGCTAGACAAGGATATGTTGCTTGCAGGGATCAGAAACCACTTGAACTAGCAGAAGCATTTATCATGAGCCTACTGGGCTCTCATGGACTTTGGAGACAAAGTATATCCAAGCATCATGCAAACAATCAGAGACTCAGCAAGGGAGGAGAGCAGAGGGACACAGGTTCCTGAGTGCCCGTCACAAGGACTCAGGGAGACCACTTTTTCTATTTCAGTTGTGTACTGAGTTACTACTATTCTTAGATATGTTGAACGTGACACTGCTAGTTGTACAGTGTTTGGTCCACTCCTATCTGTCACTTGGAATTCCTGCCTTGGGTGGCTCATTCCTGTTTTAGTGAGTGTTTATCTCATCTCTGCAAGGAGAAGGTACAGCCCCAGTTTCATGCTGGGGTCAGAAGCTAGCACCCCCACATGCCACCTTGTGATCTCAAGCAAGTGACAACATTAATGAGCTTTGGTTTCCCCATCTATAAAATGGGTAGAAGAATAGTACCTACTTCAGTGTTATTGCAAACATGATAGATAGATAGATACATGGATAGATAGATACAGATAGAGATATACATAGATATAAAAGATAATGTTAGCAAAGTACTTGGCAAGGCACTCCTGATACACAGCGAGAGCTCAATTCCAGCTCCTGCCTGAACCCAGCAGGTGCATGGTGAGCAGCAAATGTGATCACTGAGTCCATCTGGTCCTCAGATCAAACCTTCAAATGATCAGAATCATATCAGGAGCTTTCAGGTAGGTTCTGGCCCATCTCTGACTCAACCAGGTGAAAATCCCAGGGTTGGGCTTGGGAATCTGAGATTCTAATAATCACCAGCTTTGACGCCCTCCCTCGAGGATACCCCACCAGGCTGGCGAGGCCTCTTCCAGTAGGAAATAGGGACAAAACTCTGATCTCAGTCCCCAACGGTCGCGGAGTTCCTCCCGTGCTCATTCAAGCCCTTGCTCAATTTCCCCTCCTCAGAGACGCAGCTACCTACCTCCATGTCCTCCCAAAGTCCTCCGTAGCCCATTTCACGGCCCACCCCAGGAGCATGGGTTTCTCTTCCATCCTCTGGCTCCCGCACCCCCTGGCGAGTGCAGGGACCGATGCATCTGGCAGGGACTAGCACATAGTAAATAGATGGGTAAGTACCTAAGTCAAATAAAACAATGAGGCAGCCTCTGCTGTGACCCCTTCCCCGTCCCTTAACAAGATCTCGGGCAAGTATCAGAACTCTCAGATCCCTTTCCTCATTAAAACAGCCCAGTCTGGTTAAGAATGCTATTTTCTTGTCTGATTCCAAGGTCACCCCTGCCCCATCAAAACTGGGCTTGGGGTCTGGGGACCAGAGTGAGGACAGGCAGGCTATTTTCTCCTCCTCCCCACACCTATTAGTGAAGGAGAACTTGGTGTGCCTTTGAGAAAACCCTTTCCTTCTCCAGCTTGTCTGGGATTGGGTGGTGGGACTTGGCAACTCAGGGAAGAGAACGGAGGTCTCCTGCTGAGCTGGCACATCGCAGTCTTCTCTGGGTCAGGAGGTGCAGGTGCCTGGCTAATCCTTACTGGGGGGAGCCTGTAGATGCTAGTGCCTGCGGGGGTAGGCTTGAGTTCTCCTGGATCCAAGAGGTCTCCTGCTTGCCAGTTCTCTGAGTGAGGGATCTGGTTTCACTCCATCTGGTGTCACTCCAAAGCTGCCCCTTTTGGCATTTATACCCACAGTCACTTATTGGTGGGGTCCTTTGGCCCCGGGGTAGCCACCTCCCACCATGTCCCACGGACTCCTGAGAAACTCACACACGTGGGTTTCAGAGAACACACTGGTAGACAGGTGCCTGCCCTTACCCGGCCACCTCTCTCCAGCCCCTTCCCCCTTGCTCAGTGAGGCTCATCTGGAGATCAGCATGTCCAGGGCCTGAGCACTATCTGATCAGGACGGAGTGCCAGGCTCCCCCTCCTTCGGGCACCCTCGTCCCTACAAGGGGTTCTTTTGAAACCTTTCCCCTTCACTGGGCTCCATAGCACAATGAGGGGATCAACACAGTGGAGCAGCCCCTCCCTCCCTCGCTCGCTCCCCCACCGATGCACACATACTGTGGGGGGGGAAGTTGTCCCTCACAGACCTTCCTCACTCAGCCCCATACAGATTGACTCCCTGTCCTCATCAGTCTTGGGCCCAGAGCCATAGAGCAAGTCCTACTTTATAGCCTGTCCAACAACAGAGGCTTCTTGATCTTATCAAAGCTTCCAGTCTTGGAGGCTCTGCCAAATGCAATGAGCCCATGGGCCTTGTGAAAGCCAAACTCCTCGAACAGCAGTAGAAATAAAATTCTCCATTGGCCAAGGAATATAAAGTAAATTGTTGCGCATGACCTCCAGGAAGTGGCTCTTAATGAAAAGGGCAGGATCTTCCCTTTCTCCTGATAGCTAGAAGGTGGACATGATGGCCGGAGCTGCAACAGCTATCTTGGGCTATAAAGGCACCAGAACAACAGAGTAGAAAGGTGGGTTCCTGACAATCATAGAACAGCCTTTCCAACTCTGGGCTACTTGCCTATGGTTCATTTCCATGAAAGAGAAACATACTTTATTTGTTCAAACTTTTCTTTCTTTTTTTTTAAGATTTTATTCATTTATTTGACAGAGATCACAAGTAGGCAGAGAGGCAGGCAGAGAGAGAGGAGGAAGCAGGCTCCCCACTGAGCAGAGAGCTCCACGCGGGGCTTGATTCCAGGACCCTGAGATCATGACCTGAGCCAAAGGCAGAGGCTTAACCCACTGAGCTACCCAGGCACCCCTTGTTCAAACTTTTCAAACTTTCTGCTCCTCATAGCCAAACCTCATGCTGATAGTCTGGCTCTAAGTTTGGGGCCTGCTCCTTCTTGAAAAAAATTATTTGAGATAATTAGGATCGAAAGATAAGTGGAAAGGAAATGAATTTTGCATTATGATTCAATATTATTCAAATGTGTTTGGGCACGAAATTCTCTCTCCTACCAGAGGTGGTACCGATCTCACGTTTTAGAGAAAGCTCCCAGACTTCAGTCATGCAAACCCAGCTTAGAATTTGGTTTCTACCATTCGCTATTGTGTAATCTTAAGCAAGTTACCCAACATTTCTGAACTTTAGTTTTCTGTTTTATTAAATAAGAATAAGGTCTGTCTTGAAGAGTCCGCCTAACACATTTTTACTGTGCATCTGCTACCTACGTGACATTATGCTCGGATGCCATGGAGAAGAAGACAAGGTCTCCACCTTCTTGGAGCTGCATATCCCATGAGGAAGAGCGGATGCAAAAAGCAAATGAATAAGCAAACAAAATAATCATAGTGAACAGTTCACGATGATGGAGAGTAACAGCGTGCAGGGGCACAGGGAACTGGGAAATCATCCCCTGCAAGGACTAAGGGAACAATGTCATGTGAAAGCTCCAAGCACGCTTCCCAGTTCCTATTACAGCCCCTTCCCTGGAAGCTGCCAGACCGATTCCCTTCGGAGAGCGATCTGCCGTGCACAAAGCCCAAGTGCCTCCATCACCCCAGGCAGCTCGTGCACAGCCCCAACCAAGGTAACTCAATCTGTGCTTTTTTTGCCCATCTGAGGATGGATAGCAGGATGGACAGACAGAAGGCCTCATACAGACTGCCAGTAGGGAAAACTATTGGCTGCAGACCCTGCCTGGCAGACACCTTCCACAGAGCTGGCTTGGTCTCTCTGCATAATGGGCACCACCTGGGTCCCAGGGAAGGCAGTTGGCATCAATTAGTTTTCAGTGAGCCCAACCACAGGGGCGCTCTGGCTCTCCTCCCAGGTAGTGGCACTGGGAGCTCCCAACTCCTGGGCTGCATGTCATTTACTCCTAACAACCTCCGTCGGTGACCTCTTCTCAATCAGGCAGGTCTCACCAGGGCCACAGCTGCACCAGCATGAGACGGGGTGCTCGGAGCTAAGTGCTCAGACCCTGCCCGGCACCATATGCCTGCAGCAGCCAGATGTGTGTCCTGAATACAACACGAGTTACAGAAGGACTCTGAAACTGCCATTCCTGGCTTTCGTCAGAATTCTCCCGGCAGAGGACGGGCAGCTTAGAACATGTGGTGTCATGCAGGTGCGAAAGCAGACATATCGGAGAGAGCACGTCCCAGTTTGGCTGCTCCCAACCGTCTGGTCGTAGGCAAGTTACTTAACCTCCCTAAGCCTTAGCTGCCCCATCTTAAAATGGGCATTGTGATCATAGTACCCACTGCATATTTGGGGTGAAGGATTAAGTAAAATAATCCATGTAAGCATATTTTTTAAAATACTCTTTTTTTTTTTTAAGATTTTATTTATTTATTTCACAGAGAGAGAGAGAGAGGGAGAGAGATCACAAGTAGGCAGAGAGGGGGGAGGGGAAGCAGACTCCCCACTCAGCAAAGAGCCTGATGCAGGGCTCGATTCCAGGACCCTGAGATCATGACCTGAGCTGAAGGCAGAGGCTTAACCCCTGAGCCATCCAGGCACCCCAATCCATGTAAGCATATTAAGGAAATGCTTGGTGGGTGTTTGCTACGATCCATCTTCCCTTGACAACTGTGTCTGAGCGTGTAGTATGTGCAAAGACCTTTGGAAATCATCTCATCTGGTGACCATCCACATTTTGGACTGCAACTCTTCTAAACTGGGTTAAAGACCCTATACTCTACCTACCCCGAGGGTCACTTAGCTTTTGTCCTGGAACAAACCACTCCAAAACTTCGTGAGCTCTCATGACCAATCTCCTTACTTTCCCATGACTCCGCAGGTTATCTGAGCAGTTCTTGTGTTCAGGGCCAGCTGGTCAGAGCTGGGTAGGCCAGGGTGGCCCCAGGGACAGGCCCCACGCTCCTCGGCTGCTCTCCTCATGGTCTCTCAGCCTTCTGAGATGTAGTAGACTTGTTCACTAGGTGCCCGAAGGCCCCACAGTAAGAGGGGAAGCAAGCTCCAACTCATAAGCACTTTCCAAGCCTCTGCCTATGACACAGCACCTATCGCCGTATTGGCCAACGCAAGCCACAAGGCCAAGGCGAACGTGGGCGGGGCTCACGCACAGGGAATGAACAAAGGAAGCAAGAACAGGAGCCATCACTGCCGCCGAAACCTCTCTGAGCCCTTCCCACTTCTCAGAGGAAAAGGAATTTGGTAAGAATTAGAAAAGGAATATATGGGGACCACACAGTGGGCACTTCAGTAGCCCCCGGATATTTTTGATAACACATCCCTGGATTGGTCAGCTCAGGCTACCATAAGAATACCAGACTGGGGGTTTCACACAACAGCAATTGCTCTCTCCCGGGTCTAGAGGCCGGAGGTGTGAGAGGACGGTGCCAAGGTGATCAGGTTCCGGTGAGAGCACTCTCCCTGGCTTAGAGACGGTTGCCTTCGCAATGTGCGCCTACAAGAGATCCATCTCTCTCTCTCTCTCCTAGAAGGCCACCCATTCTATAAGATTAGGACCCCATGCTCATGACCTCATTTAACCTTAAGTACCTTTTTAAAGGTCTTATCTCCAAATATAGTCACATTAGGGGTTAGGGCTTCAATGGATAAAGACTGGGAAATGGGAAAGGATCATTGCTTTCTTATTATTATTTTTTTTTAACCTCAATTTCTACCATTTTTCCTGCAGCCGAGTGGATTGTGTTGAGCTCCCCTATTTGGAGATGACTGATTTGCTCTGTCAAAAACAAACATAAGGAGAATCTCACATTTATATGGATTCCCCATATTCACAGAATTAAACTTGATTTTAAAATGTGAGGGGCGCCTGGGTGGCTCAGTCCCGTTGTGCGTCCAACTGTTGGTTTCGTCTCAGATCATGATCTGAGGGTCGTGAGATCGAGCCCCTGTCGGGAGTCTGCTTGGGATTCTCTCTCTCCATCTGCCTCTCGCCCCGATTTCTCTAAAATAAATAAATAAAGGGGCGCCTGGGTGGCTCAGTGGTTTAAACCAATGCCTTCAGCTCAGGTCATGATCTCAGGGTCCTGGGATCGAGCCCCGCATCAGGCTTTCTGCTCAGCAGGGAGCCTGCTTCCTCCTCTCTCTGCCTGCCTCTCTGCCTACTTGTGATCTATGTCAAACAAATAAATAAATAAAAATATTTAAATAAATAAATAAATCTTTAAAAATATATATGTGAGATTTTCACATCATATTCAAATTTAAAACAATGCCTTATACCCAGTGTTTTTATTATTTTTTAAAGACTTTATTTATTTGAGAGAGAGAGAGAGCATGAGAGGGTGGAGGGTCAGAGGGAGAAACAGACTCACCGAGCAGGGAGCCCAATGCAGGACTTGATCCTGGGACTCCAAGATCACGACCTGAGCTGCAGGCAGTCACTTAACCAGCTGAGCCACCCAAGAGCCCACCTTGTACCCAATGTTTTTAACAATCGAGTAGCTAATATAAAGTACCAGGTACATAAATTACATAAAATTGGAAGTCTGTGGGATGACAGGCCATTTGCTCATAAGAAACTAAGAGAGGCTTCCTGTTACCATCAGTGTGTGGCCCTCGGGGAAGACATCCTTAACTCCAGACCTCAGTCCACGCACCGAGCTGTAGGACCCTAGCCCTGTGTTGCATTAGTTTCCTGTAGTCATCATCACAACTACTATAACCCATTTCATATATAAATATATGTATGTATCCTATAATGATGACTTAAAACAACAGAAACTTAGTCTCTCACAATTCTGGAGGCTAGAAGTCCTAAATCAAGGTGTCAGCAGGCCCATGCTCGCTCCCGAGCCCCTCAGGGAGAATCCCCCCTTTACTCTGTCCAGCTTCTGGTGATGACTCCTGGGCTTGTAGCTCACCCAGCTCTGCCTTTACATCGCTTTTCCCTCCGTGGGTCTCTCTTCTCCTGTGTTCTTCAGCAGGACATTTGTCAATGGATTTGGAGTCTACCCAGATAATTCAGGAGGATCTCCTCGTCTCAAAATCCTTAACTGAGTCACTCTGCAAACATCCCACTGCCAAAGAAAATCACGTTTGCAGGTTTTGAGGGTCACCATTCAGCCCACAGTGCATATCCTCCCCACAGTCTTTACAGATAAAGTGGAGCCCAGAAGGTTAACTGGGGTGCAACGTGGACCAACTTCTGTCTTTTCCTCTCTCGTGACCACGCAGGGCTTCTCTGAAAACCATGCTTCATCACAGAAGACTTCCCCATGCAAAGAAGCACTTCCTTGTCGCCGTTCAGGATTAACTCCTGTATCTCCAGTGAAGGCAACGTGAAGCAATTTCTTGCCCTTTAAGGACCATAAGCCTCCTTCCTCCTGTCTTTCCACTACCATTTCCATGTACTTCGTCTCTGGGAATATTCAAAGCATTTTCTGGGAAACTAGTAGCCTAATTTCTGATCTCTGGGGAAGGAGCCAGCCATCTGGGATTTGAACAGTGGGCACTAACAGCAGCACAGACTGGCCAACCCCAGGGGCAGAGTTCTGGCCTCACAAGGAAGGGAAGAGTGGACTAGGGAAAAGTTCCTCTTGGCCTCGGAGTCAAACGATTTTGAAGTTTAACTAGGCATTTGCCCAGTGGTCAGGGTTGCAATATTTAGCAAATTAGAATGCTGGATGCCCAGCTGAATTTGTGTTTCCAACAGACAATGGGTAGGTTTTGTTTTTTTTTTTTGTTTTTGTTTTTTTAGTGTAAGTATGCCCCCATGCATTATTGTTGTATCTACTTATACTGCATAATTTTTTTTAAATTTTGGAAGATTTTATTTGTGAGAGCACAAGCTGGAGGAGAGGAAGAGGGAGAAGCAGACTCTTAACTGAGCTGTGAGCCCAATGCAGGCCTCAATCCTGGGATCACGACCTGAGCTAAAGACAGACACTTAGCCAACTGAGCCACCCAGGCACCCTTTGATGCAGTATCTGGAACATATTTATATTTTAAAAATTGTTTATCTGAAATTCAAATTTAACTGAGTATCCTGCATTTTATCCATCAAACCAATCTATGGCCCTCTCTCCCACCCTGCCTTCCAAAAAGCCTTTGTTTGTTTTTATAATGTTTTTATTTTTTTATAAACATATAATGTAGTGTTAGCCCCAGGGGTGCAGGTGTGTGAATCGCCAGGTTTACACACTTCACAGCACTCGCCGTAGCACATACCCTCCCCAATGTCCATAAGCCTTTGTTTTGAGCCCGTCCTCTGCCAAGTCCTTTACCAGGCCCCGGTAAAGCAGCACTCTCTGCTTCACGGTATTCACAGCACAGGGGAGGAGACCAGCTGGTAACACACACCCTTTACACAATGGGATCCGGTCCCATCCTAATAAATGTTCCCACAACTGGGTGACACAAAGGCAAGAACAATTCGTTCTGTCCAGCGGCAGGGAGGAAGAGGGAAAGAGCTTTGGAGAGGTGCAGAGGTGGGGCTCCTGAGCCAACCCGGATGGACAGGTGCAAAGCAGGCAGGACATGGGGAACACACTATACTCCGGGACTCTGGAGGAGCCCCTGTGGCCAGGGTGGTGAGGGGCCAGCTGTATGCGTCTCTGGGGTGCTGGTGGCATTGATGTCTGGAGGAGAGACAGAAGAGTCTGGAGCCCAGAGTGCAGGGCTCCTTTCACCAGGCTGGGGAGCTGGGGCTTCTCTCCTGCCATCAATGCATCGAGACGATGGCCAGATCATGGCTGACGGCAGAACTCTGACCAGACCTCCGCAGCAACCTCGCCAGGAAGCCAGAACACAGCCTCTGTGGCTCAGGCGATGCCTGCCAGCTTCCCTATTTTTCACTCCTACTTCCAACTCAGGGCCAATGACACAAAACACCCCATTTCCAGTTACGCACCTCCAACTTCCCCAACAATCTCCAACTGGGGCACGCTCAAAGTCTTCCTTCTTCCTCCTATAAAGCTTCCCAACTCCCCTGCCTGCTTTTGAGTTTCTGCTCTAAGCAAATGGCTCGTTTGTTCTTGTTTATGTGGTCTTTATTTATTTCCTCAGTATAGACCATAGGTATCGCTTTTTAAGAGAAAGATAGGGTAATGAGGGTAGTAAGCCCGTGGAAACTAGTACTCCGTTATATGGTGTTGATACAACCACAGATACTGGTGGTATTCACACCTAGAAAAATCTGCTTTGGGGTATCTGGGAGGCTCAGTGGGTTAAGCATCTGCTTTCAACTCAGGTCATGATCGTGGGGTCCAGGATAGAGCCCCACATCATTGAGCTCCCTGCCCAGAAGGGAGTCTGCTTCTCCCTCTGCACCCCCGCCCCTCCTCCCACCCCACTTGCTCTCTCTCTAATAAAATCTTTTAAAAAGAAAAATCTGCTTTTTGGGATCCTTTGCAGTCTCTACAAACACACACACACACACACACACACATTTCTAAATGTTTGTATTCACGGAACATCCCCAAATATCTCTATATTCTGAAACGGTTTTGAATCTTTAATGTGCAATTTAAAAGCAAATATTGTTAAAGTTACCCTTTGTTTTCTTGTTGATTTAATATTTTGTTTCCTCCTGTTAGAGATTGCATCTTTGACTCCAATTTGTCCCCTTCCTTGAATCCTGGTCCTTAGCCATCGGATGCTGAAGCACCTCCCACTAAATGGGTGAAGCCCTCGAGGTTGCAGACTTGGCTATGTGACCTGTTTTGGCCAATAGGACATTAGCAGACATGACGCTAGTGGAGGCTTGAGACGCGCTTACTCACTGGGACTTGGGCTCTCACACCCCTGCCACCTCCATGAGAAGACTATGCTCAAGCTAGTCTAATGGTCACAGGAGGAGGGTGAGGGTCAGGCGGAGAGGAGTCTAGACCCCTAGCCATGCACCGTGGAGATTAGATAACAGACCAGTGAGTTAAATAAATGGTTATTTTTCCAATGCATCTGGAAATTTTTGTGGTTGTCATACAGCTCTTTGTACCAATAGTTGACTGTAACACCCCTTGATTTCAGAATTTCAAGATAATTTCCATTGCCATGAATTAAGTGATTATTAGCAAATCTTACTGATTGCTTCTGCCTTCAGCTCAGTTCATGATATCAGGGTTCTGGGATGGAGCCCCACATTGGGCATCCTGCTCAATGGAGAGTCTGCTTCTCCCTCTACCTCTACCTGCACCCCCTAACTTGTGTGCTCGCTTCCTCTCTCTCTCTCTCTCTCTCTCTCTCTCTCAAATATATGAAATCTGGAAGGAAAGAAAGAAGGAAGGGCGAGCATATAACACAGTTATGGCCAAAGAAATGTGAGACTGGTGAGGGGCCTTCTACAAGGCAAACCTTTAAAAGCAAACCTTTAAAAGAAACCCATAAGGTGATGCTTCCTTTTTTTGTAACTAGATTTTTGGAACTGCTGCTACCATCCTGGAACCACGAGGGAAACCAACAAGAGGACAGATATATTGGGACGAACCCAAGGACAGGATATCCTTGAGAAGCCATCCCATATAGTAAGCCCTCGGAACTGCCCTAACTTGGAGCTACTTACTACATCTTTTCTCTATTTAGACCACGTTTCCTTGCAGTTTCTGTGCCTTACAGCACAATTCTTCCTGATTCAGACACTTCCTCAGAAGAGGAAAATCCAAGTTAAAGAAAAGGATGTGTTGATTATCTTTTCTTTCTTTTGGTTTTACCAAGTGATATGTCACTGGGGCAAAGCCTCTAACAAAATCTTTAAAGATGGGCTTAAAAATGTCCCTTCCAGTGGCTACCTCTGAGATTTGATTTTGAGGGTTTTCACCATGGCTACAATCTATTATGAAATGACTTCTGGCCTCACCACTATGACTCTGTGACATTTGCCCAGTGATATGGGGACCCCTTGAGGACAAGTTCAGAACCTTGGGTGGACCGGCAAACACAGAAAGTATTCCAACAAACTTGGAGTTCCTTGGTGATGACCCCGCTGTCCAAGGAGAGACTTCTGGGTCTATGACCCTTGAGATGCTTGCCTGGCTAGAGTGAAATTAACCCTTTTCAAATGGAAGCTGAATTATAAAAAGCAAACTCAGTGCACAAGAATCATCTCTCTCCCACACAATGAGCATATGATACATTTGCTCAGTATGATACATTTCACCTCAGTACGTAGCATCTTCAGAAAACACATTAAAATGTCATTAGATTTTATCAAAACTTGCTGATAATTTATGTAACTTGGCTATCTCCCCCTCCTCCCATGCTGTGCCCAGCAGAAACCAGCGCTTGCCAAATTATCATTCATTTTACTAAAAACAACACTTCAGGCGGCTCTCTGGATTTGCCAAACTTTCTCCCCCGCCCTGGACCACTGCCCTTGCTCTTGCTTTCCCTGGAATGTCTGCCATCAGTGCAAACTGGCAAAATGCCTAACGAACGTCTTATCACCTGGTGATGCAAAATTCTGATGTCAGTTCCTCTCCAGTGCCTCACCCGAAGCCGAGGCAACAGAGCATGGAGGGTGGGTAAAGTCAGGCCCCCCTGCTTTGGGATCCAGCTCTGTCCCCAGTGAGTGAGGTGACCTCCGCAGAGAAGGCCAGCTTTCCTGAGCCAGGCCTCAGCTTCTCTCCTGTAAAACCAGCAGCACGATTGCCCTGCCTAGAGCTCGTGTGGAGAGGAGATAGAATCGCAGGAGAGGCCTGCCACAGAGTAAGGGCTCCATGTATCTTGGCTGGTGTTACCGGATCCTTTCCCATAGGATCAGAGCGCTTGACAGCCGGAAGGGGCTTCAGAGTTTCCTCTCAACCTTCGATGTACCAATGAATCACCTGGGGATCCTGTCCAAACTTGGGTTCTAATTCAGGTGTTCTGGGGTGGTGCCTGAGATCTGGATGTGTTTCTTACATGTTCCATGGTGCTGCAGATGCTGCCGATCCTGGCGCCACACTCTGAACAGCAACATGGAGGAGACATTGAGTTCCTGCTTGCTTTTCAGAGGAGGACAAAGCCAGGTCAGGAGGAGAGAAAATCCAGAAGCAAAACTGGTGAGCCAAACCTGTGGGCTATGAGAGGGTGGAGAGCTTTGTTCAGGGCCAAGGACGGACAGGCTGATGGAGCTAGGCAGACATCAGAAGCCATGGCTCCACCTAAGTCAGACAACAGGACATCCCAGAGGCACGCAGTCTGACGATGGCTAGTGTAGGCGGCGAGCCAGCCCTGCACTCCACGATGCACAAGATACAGACGTGAATTTGATGAATGTGAGCTTCGCAAAGCGGAGAATCTGCTCATCTTTTCCATTCTCAGTTTTCCTAGCTCCAAGCAATCCTAGCTAACACTTATTTATGCTTAATATATGCCCGGCCTTGTTCGAAGACATTTGAAAAACAGCTTTATTGAGATAGGACCCACGTGCCCTACAAATCACCCCTTTAAAGCTTCCATTCAGTGGCTTTTACTATATCCACAGAGTTGGCAACCATACCCACAGTCACTTTTGGAATATTTTAATTGTCCCTAAAGAAAACCCTGTACCCACTAGCGATCACTCCCCATTCTCCTCGACCCCTGCCCAGAGAACTACTCACCCACTCTGTCTCTACAGGTTTCACTCTTCTGGAGATTACGTGTAAATGGAATCATAGAATATGTGGTTCTTTGTGGCTTCTGTCACTTCGTGGAATGTTCTTGAGTGTCATCCTTATTGTAGCATTTGTCGGGACTTCATTCCCTTTTATTGCTGAACAATCTACAGTTCGGAGGTACCAGATTTTGTCTAGTCATTGATGGATGGACATTCTGGTTGTTTCTACTTTTTGGCTCTTAGGAACATTTCTGTACAAGTTTTGGAAATATGTTCTCATTCCGTGTTCTCAGAAATCTATCTATCAATCTATCTATAAAATTTAATCCTTGGGGCACCTGGGTGGCTCAGTGGGTTAAGCCGCTGCCTTTGGCTCAGGTCATGGTCTCAGGGTCCTGGGATTGAGCCTTGCATCGGGCTCTCTGCTCAGTGGGAAGCCTGCTTCCTCCTCTCTCTCTGCCTGCCTCTCTGCCTGCTTGTGATCTCTCTCTGTCAAATAAATAAATAAAATCTTTTAAAAAAAAATTTAATCCTTAAAACCCTACGAAGTAGCTAATATTATTATCCCGAAGGCTCAAGGAGGTTAATTAACTTGCCCAAGGTCCTACAACTTATAAGTGGTGTGGCTGAGGGAAGAACCCAGGCAGTCCTGCTCCAGAGCCCGGGCCCGTCAGTGCTCTTCTCTACCACCTAGAAGAATGCCTGGCATACTCCATCCGTATTATGGAACGCACAGCTGAATTAGACAGGGGCCCTGGGCTCTCAAGAGACTCGGTGTGGTTGCCTTCTTGCAGGAGCTCCTCTCTAATTAATCTCTGCAGTGTTCTTGGGGTTGGAAATGGGGAGAGGAGAAGGTTGGCAGGAATCAGCTGTGTAAAAGCTGGATGTCGTTGATGCCGACCGCATACAGGGAAACCCTTCGCCCGGGTGGGTCTGGGCCTGTAGGTGCCTCATGGGGAGAAGAGCCAGCACTGGGATCTGAAAGATTTGAGAAGTTACAGAAAACTTCCTCTTCACTGAAGCAAACCGGAAATCTGCTTTTGGGGGGAGGGGTTTTGGGGTGGTTTTTTTTTTTTTAAGGGTTTTTTGGATTTTGGGGGGTTTTGTTTGCTTGTTTTTGAGTAAAGTTGAAGCTTGTTTGTGTGCCTGGTAAGCTCATTTGTGTGCCTTTGTGTCTCTGCGTGAGGTCTCAGACCTTCCCCATGCTCCCTGTGAAGGAATGAGCAGAAGTGCTAATCTGGAGGGTGGGCAGCTGGGCTGAGTCTTCCAGAAGAGCCACTAGTGGGCAGGCGCAGAGGTTCCAGGCCAGGAAGCTGGAAATCCTCAGCGCAGCTTCAGGGGAGCAGGCAGCTGGTTCTTGGGGACAGAGGCCACATGAGACCTCCCCAGCTGACCACGTTCCCCAGGACCCAGCCCTGCTGCCCTGCGGCATCCCCCGCAAAGCTAGTGTCAAAGACATCACTAATCCAGTTCTTCCCTGTCCTACGCTCTAGCACCGACTCCGTGGGCAATCTGATGTTTTGGGGGGTGACAGTGACTTTTACAAACCAGACAGTCATCAACGTGAGTCTCAAACACAGTCCTGACCCTGGCTTTGTCTCGTGTTCTCAGATGTCCTTCACCCCTCACTTCCCACCTTTACCCTTGGACTTGACAGTGCCTCTGCTTCTCGGGTTAGGACCTTCCGCTCTCAGGGATAGGCTCTGGGCCACCACCCAGGGATGGGAAAGTGCCAGTGAAATGGGGCAATCTCATTCTCAGGGCACTGCCAAGATTCCAAGTGCACCACTTCTTAGAACATGGAATTCACCAGAGGTTTACCCAGTGTGGAAGAAAAGACAAGACCTCATCCCCCCCAGGAGCCATACCTGGGTTCACATAGCCAGGGGACTGAAAAGCTGCATTCCTGGAGAGGGTCCAGGGAACAAGGGAAGCAGACACTTTTTTCCCAGGGTAATAAGGCACTGCCTCCAGCCCCATGCAACCCCTCTTTCCACACAGGGTGAACTCATCCCAACTTGCCAGGAACTTTCCTGGTTTTAAAACTCAAAGTCCCACCTCCTAGCACCGCCTTGGTCCCAGGAAGACTGAACCTGTTGGCCACTCAAGTTCCATAGCTCAGTGGGAAGGGATTTCTCCCAGCACAGTGCCCCATGGGAATCAATGACCCTTGCTCCTCTCCCCGCCGCTTCTTATTCCTCCTTCTCCTCCTCCTCCCCTGAGGACTGTAATGATGACATCAGGCTAAAGACAGAAGGCCGGAGCCAGCACTTGGGTCACGTGGGACTGAGGCGCCCCCCTTCTCATCCCTGGGGGCAGGGAGTGGGGGAGCAGAGGAGCTGCAGGACAGCCCACGTTGCCCACGGCCCTGGCAGGGAGAGCTGGCTGGCTTCCAGGAAGGAAGTGATGAGGAAAAGGCAGGAAGGACAGAGCAGCAACTGCACTTCTCAGGAGCGTGCAGGCTGGAGCCCCCGTCCTCCCGGAAACCCCAAACCGGCTCCCAGCCTGACTGCAACTGCGCCTTTGCCCTTGTGGCCCATAGTCTGTGCCTCTGGGTCGCACACCTGCCTGAGTGACAGCAGCCATCTATCTTCCCGGGCAGGTACCCAGCAGTCATTAGGTGGAATGAAGCTGGTCGAATGGAGGCGGCCACAGCTGTAGGCAGAGGCCAGCAGGGCTGACCCCCCAGCACAGCTGACCGCTTGGCACAGATGATGCCCGGCACAGCCAGACCCCAGCACAGCTGATCCCCAGCACACCTGACCCTGGCCTGGTTGACCCCCTCCACAAACGGACCCCAGCCCAGCTGGACCGCCCCACCCCACCCCCCCGCCGGCACAGCTGACCCCTGGCATGGCTGACCCCCCAGCATGGCTGACCCCCGCACTGGCATATATAGCAGTCAACACCAGCTTAGTCAACACCACCACCCCCACATCACAACAAGAAGGGCCTCTTTGAGGTCCTCGGGCCCTTTTTCTAAAGAACAACTATTCATCAACATTTTAGTATAAAGTTCTACAATCCTTCTCTCCTAAGCCCTCGGTGACATCAATCCTAAGGATCCTTGGAGAGCACACCCCAGAGGTCTGGAGGCTGAGCTCTGTGCATGCAGGATCCTATGGCAGGGGAGATGGGGGGCTGAGAGGCGCCACCTTCACCTCTTCTCACCCGATTTTCTCTCCCAGCCCCCTGAGCTGGAATGCACACACCCACCCGTGGACCCAGCACTACCCAGGTCTGGGACCATCCGAACAGGCAGTCTCAACAGCTTTAGTAATGACCCCTGGGACTGGGATAAAGTTCTTCCATCCCCAGGCCTAAGGCTTCACGGCCAGGTCATGCGAGGGGTCAGAACCCTGCATGTGGACCCCTGGGTTGGGCCAGCATGGAGGACAAGGTTCCTGCCTCAGTTTCCCTCCCAGCACTTTGTTGCCCCACAGATCAGGAGCCCAGCTCTGACGCCTCTGTCTGCTTTGCTGGGGACCTAACACTGCTTGAGTTTTTCCAGCTACTTCTCTCATAGTGGGAGTTTGCTTCCTAGACTGTCCAGAGCTTGATGCTGGGCCCTAAATAGTGACCCTCCGATTGGCGTTGCCAGCTGCCCCATCGCTGGCGCCTTTTCCCTTCCCATGAGCCTGCCAACCATCATGGCTATGGCCCCAGCCAGGCTCACACTTGACCTGGTCTCCTTTCTTTCCCTTCTCTTTCTATATTCATTCAGTGGACTGAGAGGTGTGGTCCAGGACAAATGGCCGTTGCTTGACTGAAGGCATAGAGGATCCAAAGTGGGGGGCAGAGGTACGAAGGGCCCAGTCCCTTGGGGAGGTAGGCACAGCTGCTCAGAGGAGCCAGAGCAGGAAGAAGGGTACTAAGGGCAGCTGGGAAGAGGCTCAACGCCGACACAGACACAAATATGACACAAACAAGGACCCCGTGGGGGTTAAATGCCCAGGCTCTGATGTCACACTCCCCAGGCTCAGATAACCTCGGTGGCCTTGGGGTAAGCTACGCATTTTCTCTGCGTCTCATCTGAATTTCCTCAACTGAAAAACGGGCAAACTGAAACCTGGAAGGGCTGCGATAAGAATCCGGTGAGATGGCACACCGACTACTGGGCATGGCGCACAGCAGATATTCTAGAAATAGGGGCCATTGTTTTATTGGAAAATATACATCCTGCTTTGGGTATAGGGACATCACCTTCAGGAAGCCCTCTAGGCTTTCTTTCAAGTTTCTGGAGTACTTTTCAGGGAAGAGAGGACAAAGGAGGGTATGCTGGGGAGCAGGATGAGGGATGAGGAGCAGGACAGGACAAAGGAACAGGAACCAGCATGAATTTGCCCCTTCCTGGGGCCAGGCCCTATGCTAAATCCTCGATACACTGTACTTCAATCTATCTACCCATCAGCCCAAAAAGGGAGATATTCTGGTTAATCCAACGAAACAATAACCCAGCCTCAGTCACTGGACAGGGAACTGCTCCCGAGTGTTTGATGTGGGGACATGCAAGGCCTGGGGGGAAACTAGCTCAGGACTGGCATTCAGCAACAGCTCAAATGCAAGGATTCAGTCTCCTGAGCCTGGAGAGTTCCTGTGCTTCTCTAAGGCTGAGGGGCCGTGAGCATCTGAACACGGCACTGTCTCCCTCCAGATGGCGGGGTGAGAGGAAAGCTACTTCCAGGTCCAGAGCGGGAGCACGGGCATGTGCCTCTCCAGGGTGAAGCCAAACACTGAGCTCAGACGCAGGTTAATGAGACTTCGCATCTTCAAAGCTCAGCCTATTTACTGGGCTGGGTCACAAGGTAACGGGTGGTGCGGGGTTTCTGGAAGGATCTGCTTGGCTCTGGGTAATGGCTGTTTGTCATGGCAACAGGCACTGCGGAGACTCGGAGCCTGCTCAGATGGGAAGATGTTTCCGGGGACATTTCAGACCTCTGTCTTCTCATTGGGCTGGGAAGGGCTATTCACTGAATGCATCCCAGGGACCAGACAGAAGCCCGGAGCACCCCATCTCCCCTTTTGGTTCCAGCCCATGTCTCCCTGTTTTCTAAGAGATTCCAATCAAGGAACAAGAGATGTGAAGAGGAAAGAAAACACAGCACAGAATCTGCTTGGACCAGCCTGAGAATAGAGCTGTTTTAACACCACTCCATGCGGGATTCTTCCACCAAACTGATGGATCCAAATACCAGTCCCAGCCCTCACTAGCCACGTAACTTTAGGTAAATTCAGTAAGCTCTCTGTGTCTCCATTGTCTTATCCCTACCAACAGGTCTCTACCTCACAGGGCTGCTGTAACAATTAATTAGGGTTACACAAAACCCTTAGAGCAGTGCTCCACACAGGGTAAATGCTAGACATTGAGAAACAGATTCTTCTTCTTCTTTTTAGAGGCAGGGGAGGGGTACAGGGAGAGGGAGAATCTTAAGCAGGTTCCACGCTGGGCGTGTGGACACAGGGCGTGATCTCACAACCCTAAGACCATGTTCTGAGCCGAAATCAAGAGTTGGATGCTTAGCTGAGCTACCCAGGCACCTCAAAAGAGATACTTCTTAGCTCCCTCGCAGAAAGCTCCATGGTCCATAGCACAATTTTCTCCCACTGCCACTGTTGCTGGGGAGCCCCTCCTTACAAGTGTCCTTGGGTCCTGCTCCACTGGCCTAAAAAGGCCTAAGTTTATAGGCCCACAGGGGCCAGCCTCATGCATCCAAAGGAAGAGGTCGGGCCAGGCCACAGGTACAAGGGTGCGAGTCTCTGTTGCCCAGGTGAGAACACAGTCTTGTTACAGGCTGGTCAATCAGTTTGCAGCAGAGCTGGGGGTAGAATTCCAGAACTGGGAGGTACCACCAGGGGACACAGCTTTGGCTCCAGCTCATCTCTGGGTCCCAGTCTTGATCCTGTCACCAGGCAGGTGTCCTGTGTCCACCTACTTTGTTCCTGTGACTCCCAGTGTCTGCATCTTTAAAGGTGGACCAGCAGCGGTGTTTACCTTTCTCTTGCTGAAATGGCCTCCTCCTGCCCTGTATCAGTCAGTTACGGCTGCATAACAAAGAGCCTAAAACTCTGTGAGCTTAGAACAGCCGCATGTTTCTTCTGCCTCTAAAGCTGGAGTGTTGGTGGGGCTGGGCAGGGAGCTCTTCTGCTGCATTCAGCGTCGGGTGGGGGAGACATGGATGATGGGGCTGGGCCCCCCCCTGAAGGCTCACTCCCTCTCAGATCCACTGCTCTGCTGGGCCACCGTGGTGGCTCAGGCTCCTTGAGCTTCTCTCTCTCTCCATGGTCTTGCCACATGCTCTCCCCAACGTGGTGTCTTCCATGTAACTAAAACATCTTACCTGGGGGCTCAGGGCTCCATAGGTGCACGCCCCAAAAGAGAGAACTGGGAAGAAGCTGGATGACCTTTTACAACCGAGCCTCAGAAGTCACTTCATCACAGTTCATTGCTGGAGGTGGTCACCAGGGTGGAACACAGGTTTCCCTGCATGATGGAGGTCAATGTCACAGTGTAAGAAGAGCATGAGCTGGGGTGCCTGCTGCTATGGCCATTTCTGCAAACTAGTCTGCCCCGTGCCCCACCCAGCACGGTGCCTCCCCAGAGGCCTGGACGGAAGCCTGGTGACAAACGTCACTACAGCCTGGGCTCACCAGCAAGCCCAGCTCCTTGTCCAGTCAAAACTGAGAGGGTGCATCTGGGTTTTTTGCTCCACCTTCTTTGGCCCTGGAGGCCCTAGTCAAGCAAGACCTTCTCCAGCCAGAAAGCACCAAGCCCATAGCAGGAAAGTAGCTCTGGGGCCAGCCTCTCTCCCTACCGCCTCACCTCCACCAGAGCAGGGCTAAGCAGAGCCAGGGGAAGGCCTGGGGAAGCCGGGCTCCAGAACCATGTCCGCCTCTGCAGGGGTCCTGGGTCAAGGAGGCTGGAGCCCACCCAGGCAGATTCCCATCCCCATTGTCTTAAAGCTTTTACGATTCTTTGGACTTGTCATTTCTGCCATCGACTCCCCAGCAGTGAGACAAAGTCAGCAGATGCCCCAAATGCCCAGCTCCTTCCCTTACCCAGAGGGATGACCGAGGCCCTTTCAAAGCTCTGCTCCGCCTGACAAAGCCCTGGGCTGTAGACTCTGATCTTTGCTTCCAAAGCCAGAGAGATAGAGACACAGGCATCTGACTGGCAAACTGCCAGGAAAATGGGTCAACGTGCCACAGAGCAAAACCATCGTCCACCCACTGTGGGCTCAGGGCTCTGTTCACTTTTCTAGAGTGGCTCTAACCCATGGGTCACCTGGGGTCTCTCTGCCTCTTAAGATCTAGACAACACTACCTCAGAGCCACCTCCCACACCCCAACCCTGTGCCTCCCCCAAAGCATTACATTCCCAAAGCGTTACATGCCCGGGGTCACTCTCCCTCTCATCCTGCCTCCTCTGAATTCCTGTGTTCTGCTCCCAGTCCCCTGGCTGGTTCTGTGTGCTCACGTGACCCTGTCCAACCACGGGCCACAGACCCACCCCGGGCCTTGAGAAGGCAGCAGTTTGCACAGGTGATCTGGAAAGAGGAAGGGCAGATAGATCCGCAAAACAAGCTTAAAATTAACTCTCGGATGGGCCCACTCCCGAAAAGAACCTCAGCCATTCCAACAGCCGACACCTACCAGGATGCTTGGGGTCCTTTTTCATTACCGGCTGCCCTGCCACGTCAGAAAGAACTCCCGCCCTCCTGCGCGACCCCCCGCCCTGCTGCGCGGACCCCCCCAGCTTTCTCAGCTCCAGCCACCTAACAGCCACGAGGCCCCGGGCCTGTCGACCATGGCTCGCTTTCCTAACGCACCAGCACGTCCTGTGGTGCCTCCTGCCTCCGGCCCACATTCACTTCCTCACAGCCGGGGGAAGCACGCCACCGGCATCCAGGAGTTGGCTTGGACTGTTTTATAACAATATTTTCTCCATTATGTGGAGCTGGATCTGCCCTAATCCCGCCCCGTTCTCCAATCTGGCCCCACCCACCTGCCCCTCTGGGGTTCCAGACGGGAGAAGGCAACCCTGGCCCAGGTGGGGACAGGACTTGTGAACGGGCCTCTCTAGCACGACACTTGGAAGCATCAGGGGACGACGGGAACATCAGTCACGGCTCTGATTACATTAGGCCAAATTATTTTACCTGAACAGGTCAGCCTGCAGCTTGCAGGGGCACACAATGAACCACAGAGATCCCAGATGTGTGAGGCCCAACCCTTCACCCCAGGAAGAAGGAAGGGCTCGGTCTGCTAGGACCTCTGCGGGTGAGAAGACCACAGAGCAGTGAACCTCCCAGAACACGCAGGCCTGGCCTGTGGACTCCACATATCCGCTAACGCCTTGCCTTGGCTTGACCTCTGCAATGTAAAAGCGTCCAACGGGCAGGTCCCCGGAGACAGGGATGGGAAGAGAAAAGGAAGGGCCGCTGGCAAAGGGTCGGGAATAAAAGTTGGTCACCCCAAGCAAAGTCTGGCCACACCTGGAGCCCTTCCCACCACTGGGGTCAGGGTGCCTTCTGTTTCATTGGCCTTCCCACGCTCCTCTCTGCCCAGGCCTTCCCCGGGAGCTTTCACCCTTCATTAGCCACCATCTGGCGATGTCACTGAGGCCCTGGAAGGTGGCCAGGAGCTGGCACAGGCTAAGCACAGAGATTTGCTGGCCTATGTGCTGGGCCTGGCTTGGGGGACCTCAGCTCTCTCCTGATTCAACGGTGGGGGAGGTTCTAGCTGCACAGAGAGTGGTCTCCCAAGGCCGACAGATGGGCAGCCCTGGGGGGGGGGAAGCCACATGGCAGGGCCATGTTGTGGTTAAATGCAGCTCATTAGGTTTTATCAGTAAGATGCTGCTCCGTTGGCAGGAACACACCTGCCCCCAGCAATAGTGGCCTCTAGGAGCACTGATGGTGCTGGGACGGCTTCTGTGGGAAGGCTGGAGCCATGGGCCTTGCTCTTAGAGCTTGGCACCCTCTCCCAGACCTACTGCTCTCTACTTGGGGGACCTCAGGGAAGACATGGGGGCATGTCGGTACGCTGAGCCGGAAGCCAAGGAAGCCCAGCATCCCACTCTCGGGACCAAGACATGGGCAAAGCCAGGCCTCTCCACTGGCAGCCAGCTGTCCCTGGGGCTGGACTCTTAGACCACAGTACGGGCCAGGAAACTCTGTCAAGGCCTATGTCTAGGCTTTGTAGGCCAAGAGGCAAAATAGGCAGGGTACATTGTGCAGGTTCTTGAATAAATACTTAAAACTTAGCCACTTAAAAATTTAAAAGCCATTCTTATTTCATAAGCCACACAAAAGCAGGTGGTGGGTCGGATTTGCCAACTCCTGGACTCCAGTCCCCAAGCAAGGAAGCCGGCAGGAGAGGCTGTCTACGGCTTTCCTACAAGGCAAAGCCTTCAAATGTGGGGGCCACAGAAGTCTGGGGGATTACACAGCCCCCACTGCACACCTATCCTCCCTGGGGGCTGGACCTGCCCATTGGTACATCAGCCTCTCTCCAGTCCTGGCCTGCCACCAGGCCCTCCTGAGGGCTCTCTCCCCACACAGTTCCCACAGGCCCCCGAGCTGTAGTGTGGCCAACCTGACATGGTCCTTACTTGAAATGCCATCCATGCCTCCCAGACTGCTAGATCGCAAACTGCACTCAGGCTCAGTGCAACCTCCGTAGCCCGCTCCCCTGTACCCCAGTCAGTCCTGAGCTGAGCTCATCTTGCTGACTCTCTCCTTAGATAACTTCTCATCCCAGCAAATTCCTTAGGCCATCAGCCCCCACCTCGCCCCATGCTCACACCCAGCCACGCCTAGCCACATCTGAATCCATTCAGCCTCTATGCTGGATCACCAATGAGGTCACCAGCCTCACCAAGGACATTAGATTCCCAACCCTGCCCCATCTTAAAGGGAAAAATGAGCAGTAAGAGACCTAGGTGTAATACCTGGCCACAGGACCTTGGCATGTCACCTGGCCTCCTGCAGCTCCGCCTTTTCCCATCTGCAAAATCTGGTGAACACTGTGACTGCCTTGGGGGCCCGTGGATCCAAATCTGTATGTGGAAGGGTCCAGCGTAGGGCATCTATGGCCTGCAACATGTGTAGTCCTCAGTAGCTGCTTCTTGGATCTGTAAGGAAAACTGAAGTCCAGAACCAGGGTGAGCCCAAGGAGATGGTGGTGGAGAAACAGTTATGGGAAAGCAGAGGCGAATGACTGAAGCTGGAGAAGGGGGGATGACCCTCCCTTTCACTTCTCAGGGTGGTGCCCACTAGTCTGCTGCATGCAGGGGGGGAGGGGGACAGGAAACAGGGGGCTGTGGGGTAACTATGAGAGCACCCATCACAAGGTGAGACATCAGGATGGAGAAATGTATCCAGGGTCCTTACGAACTCCTCTACCCTTGAGGAGGAACAGACGCCTTCCCTTGGCTGTACCTGGCCCAGGCTTCATCAGTAACTTAGCTTTGCTTGGGATGACTTTGACTGCAAGAACACCCAAGCAAACCCGGCTCAGACAACAGTGGTTACACCTCAGTTCAGAAGCTGGAGGCAGGAGGTTCTGCGGTGGGTTCATGGCTCTGTGATGTCCGGGCTCCCAGTCCATCCTCTGAGCGTCCGTTCTGACCTTGGCCTTCAGGATGCAGGGGAGCTGCTGCAGCCATCACTTCCCACAAACAACTGCATCCCAAGACCCAAAGTTGGGGGGCAGGGGCCTTCCCATCTAAATAAAGTCCCCAGGAGACTTCCCTCAAGTCCCATTGGCCAGAACTGGGTCATGTGCCCAGCCTTGACGCAAGACAGGCTGAGTACACGGCACCCGCTGAGCACAGCTGGGGTTCTGCTGGAAGGAAGAGGGAAGGGGTGGATGTTTGGTCAGAAATCAACCGAGCTTCCAGGCCCTGTTGAGACTTCTATTTTTTTCACATTTGCATTATTTTTAACTGGAGATATTGTACTGTCAAAACAAGTGAGTCACTATGCCCTTCTCACTGAAACCTGGTGGATTATTAATACTTCCATCCAAATTCCTGGGGAGACACAGATGCCTGGATAGGACAAGGCAAGGAGATGTCAGGCTGCCCTTGGAAGGATGTGCTGTCCTCACACCAGGAGCTGGGACGCTAGGTCTGTGGACGGGGGCTGGGCCGGGCACCCATGTGTAGGGCGCTGGTAACTAATTAAAGGCTTTTCTTTGTTCACTGTGTGGCAGGTGCTCAGTCCAGACAGGAGGGAAATCAGCATTAAAACATGAGGGACAGGGGGAACCTAATTGAATTGTCCAGATAGTTCATGGTGGCTCCAACAAGGAGGGGATACCCTCAGGCCACTAGGGGTCCCTGAGATGGGTCAAAAAGCCATGGGAACACCAGAACAGCACCAGGGCACCAATATTCTGACCCGAGGTGAGACACTTACTCAGCCTCAGTCTTTCCATTTGGAAAAAAATCAGCATTTGGTATTAAAGCTCAAGATCCTTGCTGCTCTGGTCCTCTGACCGCAAGCCTGAGCCAAGAATGACAAGCAGGACTATTTGAGATTAGAGGCCTGAACCCAGCAGCCCCCTGGGTCCTCGTAATTCCCTCCAGACTGGCAGAGATAATGCAGTAGTGATACCGGGGGTGATACTGAAGAGGACGGGGCTGGCCCCTCGCCCACTGAGCTCTTGCTACAGGCCATGTGTCGTCCCGTTGGCTACCTCGTTTAGCTCCCTCCACAGCTCCACATTAGAGTCACTTTTCTTAACCTCATGTCACTGAGGCTTGGCAAGGCTCCTGCCCCTATTCACCGACGATGGACGGGACAGAGTTCCTCCAAAATAGGTATGTGAAGCCTTCACCCCCAATGGACTGTAGCTGGAGATGAGGTCTTCAAGGGGATAACTAAGGTTAAATGAAGTCATAAGGGTATAGCCCTAATCCAGTAAGGGCCAAGAGGATGAGGGTCCTTACGAGAAGAGGACGGGACGTGCACAGAGGAGAGGCCACGTAAAAACATGGCGAGAAGGTGGCCATCTCAGGCCAAGGAGAGGGACCTCAGAAGAATCCAATCCTGCTGACACTTGAACTTCCAGCCGCCTGAACTGGGACAGAATACATCTCTGGGTTCAAGGCACCCAGTCTGTGCTTTGTTAAGGCCACCCAAGCTGACAAACCCATCCCCCAACAGTAGAGCCGACACGGAGACCAGGCAATCTGACTTCAGGGCCATGTTCTTTAAAAAAAAAGTAAGAAGAAGAAGAAGAAAGAAAAGAGGATTTTACTTATTTGAAAGAGCACGGAGAGCATACACACGAGTGGGGGGAGGGCCAGACGGAGAAGCAGGCTTCCCACTGAGCAGGGAGCCCAGTGAACACTCCGTCATGAGATCATGATCTCTAACACTGAGATCATGACCGGACTGAAGGCCGACGCCCAGGCGCCCCTCAGAGCCATATCCTTAAGGACCTCATCGTCTACAATTCCTTGATTGGAGAGGAGGGGAGGCGAGCTCCTGACCGCCAGGTCTGTGAGTACAAAGTACACAGATGTCAAATCTCACCCCAGTTCCTCCTTACTCTACTTAACAAAAGCCACTATTTGGGACTCACCAAGACCCAGGTTTTAGGTGGAAATGTCCCCAAGGAGACAGGGGCCAGAGTTCTGTGGGTGGCTAGAATTATCTGGGCAACATGCAGAGCTGGGTGGTACCGAAAATGCCTGTAGGCACCCAAGAAATTTCGGTCAGAGATTTTAAATGATATCAACATCTGCTCCCTAGGAAACAGTGTTGGGTGATGCCCAAATCAAAGAGACCCAGACTTACATCCTGCCTTCCCCAGGGGTGGGACCTTGGGCAAGTCATGTCACCCTCTGAGCCTCAGTTTCCCCATCTGCCACAAGGAGAGAATTATTCTGACTCTGCCACTGCGGTGTGAAGATAGAGAAGTTAATATGCTTCACAGACAGTCTTCATTCAGTACCACCTAACCCGAGGGACCACCTGAAATCCCGTTAGCTTCATCAAAGCAAAACCCACAGTTACAAATCCCCTGGCAGGCAGCCGCCAGTCCTTTCTGGAAGGAGCTGAATATAAATTATAGATCACAGTCTTTCAGATCTGCTGCTGTTCTGGCTCTCGCCTTACTGTGGGCAGCGGGGGACTGGGCGGGCTCCCTCAAAGTACTGTTCATGGCCCAAGGGATCCCTGCCCCCAGCTTTCCTCTCCCAAAGAGCAAGAGCTCCTTGGGCTGGGGAGGCGGGGTGCCCCAGAAGAATTCCCAGAAAGCTGCCCTGCCATCAGCCTCCAAGACGTGGGGCAGGCCACAGCGTGAGCCGCACTGAGCATGCCCACTCCATCCTCTGTCCCCGGGGAAGGGCTCCAGCTGTGGACACCCAGAGGAGGAGCCGAACACAAAGGAATTCCGGATTCAAGATTGTGAGGCTGCAGGAGGCCAGGGTGAAAGCAGGTCTGTCTCTACCAGCAGGGTCCACCGACCTGAGCAGACTGAGGGCAAGGATGAATCTTTGCCCCTTCCTTTGGCCTTGCACCGCCCCCCTCCACGGGCGCACCCCCCCCCCACCCCCAGGGCCGCGTTCCCAAGCTGCGTTGCACCTGGCTTGCTGTCCCTTCCCCGGCCTCTCTCCAGGGAACCCCCAGCCATTACAGGCTGAGCAAGCAGCCCATGGGGAGATGATGTCCAGATCCGCCTATTTCTCTCTGTGGGGCATCTGGGGTCCTGCTTAGCAGAGAGTAGGACCTACAGCCAGCCAGCCAGGATTCTAATCAAACTGTGCCTTTCCAGCCTTGTGACTTTGGACAAGTTCCTCCCTCTCTAAGCTCCGCCGTCTTCATCTGTAGGAACGCAGACACTGATGGCACCCATATCGCTAGGACAGCAGGAATTAAATGAGGTAACACATTTAAAAATGAGTAGTGCAGGGCCGGACAGGGAGTAAGCTTGAAACAGAGGCTAAGCAAGCTGGGGTGCAGGGCTGGGGTGAAACCAGCAGGGAGTGAGGGCACCAAATGCAGGGGCCTGAGAATAAGGGCTCCTTCAGGTTCCTGTCCTAGCACCTGGCTTCCCCGGCCGATCGCATGCGTGGGGCGTGTGAAAGAGCCCAGCCCCCAGGCACTGGCCAACGTCTGCATGGGTGTTCTCAGCGGGCAGGCGGGGTGCAGCCTCTCTCGCTTCTCCAGGGCTGTTTGCTCATCACGGTGGCCCCTCTCCACCATGCCCAGCCTGGAGCTTTTGGGGGAGCAAACAAGAGAAAGGAGTGTGTGGGATTTGTACACCCCAGGCCCCGGACCACTGGAGAGACGATGCTCACAGGTCAGGATGGCCCTCGTGCAGCCCAGCACCTCTCCCCTGCCCTACCTGCCTCCTGAGCGGAAGGGCTCGGAAGAATTTCAAGTCTCCATTAACCGTGTTCAGTTGCCACTAGATTATCTGACTTCGTACCTCTGTACCTTAGGACGAGAAAGCAAAATTATCTAAAACGGGAGTCACCAACAGAGTAGAGCGCTCTGGAGCAAGACCCCTTCGTCTGGCCTCCACTTGGATTTTTTCAACCAAACCCACCAATCACCAGCCACCACCAATGAATTAAATTGCGAGGAAAATTAGGGAAACAGCTCAGATTTTAATCAGTATTCCTGTCCCTAATCTGCAGTGTTCATTATCTTGGTTACAGGCTAGCAAATTAATTATGAACTAATGAAGTTAAAGGAGGTCATTTGTTAAGGAAAACTGATTACATATTGTTAGCTCTGGGGATTAAATGGAAAACCGCTGTCATGAAAACAGCTTTAAGAATTAGACGTGATATTTGATTTGTGAGGTTGTGCAGCTGGCAGGGTGACGCAGGGGCCTGTGGGGGCCTGCAGGGATTGGACAGCAGGCCACCTGCACCCCTCCTCTGGGCTCAGGTCCTACGGAGATCGGCCCCTGTGATGGGAAGCCGCTTACCTGTGTATCCTGCTCCAGGTGAGAAGGTACTAACACTAGAAGAGGTTTCTTTCTTTGAGGGGTGTGTGTATGCACGGGCAAGCGTGTGCAAACTCAGGGTCTTCTCAGTGGGCAGTTCCAGGGCAGTAGGATGGAGACTGCTCTGCTCGCTGGGGAACAGAGTGAGAGTCATTAGCGGCTCTGCCCTTTACGTGGGTTTCCAGATGCTACCTTGGAAGCAGCAGAAGTGCTGCACCGGAAGGCAGAAAGCTCGGGCTTGTTCAGGAGGTGCATGTCAGTCAGGGCAGCCAAACCTAACGGCCAAATAATGGACTTGCCCTGCTGACCCATCTGCAAGACATGCCTGCTGAGCAGGAAGAAGGAACAGAATGAGCTCGCTGGTGTGAAAATTCATTCAAGGCCTTGACTGCTGCGCTAAGTGAGGCAGAAATTGCTAGGTGCCCACCAAACTTCATTCTCCTGTTCTTCCTTAGAAACAGAACTCTTGTTTAAGTCCAGGTGGCCATGCACCCAGCTCGAAAAACCACATTTCCCAGAGTCCCCTGCACCCAAGTAGTGAAATTCTGGTCAATGAAATGTGAGCAGAGGTTACTGGGTACGATATCTTGGAGAATAGAAAGCTGGGATGCACGTTTTTGCTCTTCTCTCTTCCTCTTTTCCTTGCCTGGAATGCAGGTGTGATGGCTGGAGCTCCAACAATCCTTTTGAAGCAGAGGCAAACTTAGGGATGAAAGCTACTAACAATCGTGGAGCAAGAAGGCAGAAGGAGTCTGGGTCTCTGATTACTCTGGGACAGCACACCAGCCCTGGAACGCCTGCCTCTGGACTTCTGTGTGAGAGAGGAAAACAAAACAAAACAGAACACCTCAGGTAGTATGTCTGTGCTAGGGTTTTTATTGGGGGGTGTGAGGAGGCTGTCTCTTTGTCTCTAACTCACACAATAAGGACTACGGACATTTTGGCCTTTGCAATGGGGACCCCAAAAGTTTGATTCTCTCAGTTTGTCAGGCTGGAAGAAGAAACAATATTCATGAGGGGGAACCACCTGTGGAACAGGGGACAGGGGAAGGACTCTGGTCATAGTGACTCCCCTCACACCACACACACACACACACACACACACACGCTAAGCACACTCCCTCTGCTCTCCTCTCACTGGTTCAGAATATTCCAGCTCCTCTGAAGTTCAAGCCCATTTTGCCCATGTGTTCAGGTCAACGGGGCCAACACAGCCTGAGTGTGTGTTGGGCTGCCATGGCCCTTGCTTTCAGAACCTCATCCACACCCCGCTCTGCTTGGCAGCCCTCTCTCTGGGGCCACTGAGTAGGGAGGTAGCCTCCTTCTAAGTCCTAGAAATCTGTCCATCTGCCTCGTAGAGAGGCCCGGAATGGCTACTGTCAAGATTCGCCTGCACCCACCATGGTAATAGAAGGCGGAAGCCATCCAGTCTTCCTCTCTCAGGGCAGCTGAGGTCCTGAAGGTGGCCTCACTCCTCCATGTCACGTCCAAGAGGAAAACAAAGACTAGGAGAGGCAGGGACGCGTGTGACTGACATCTAGCCGGACAGATACAGACACCAACATGGGCTCCCCCTGCCCCTCTTCTCTGGCTGCCCATCCTGGGTTGGGAGGACAGAAGCCTTCAGTCATGTGGCCATTAATTAAGGCCTGGCGGGGACCTAAACCCAAGCTGAGCCAAATCATACTTCTGTAGAGTCCGCAGAAAGTGTTAACTTAGCCATACTCTGAAATAGTGCTGTGCATGTGAGGTAAATGTACGTCGCATATGGAATTTTAACTTTCCCAGGAGCCACACAAAAGAACAAGGAAACACATAAAATTCACTTTAGTAATACTTTATCTGCTTCAATATATCAGGAGATTATCATTTCAACCGGTTAGCCATCCTAGAAAATCAGCAATGAGGTGTTTTACATTGCCTTTTTCCTATCAAGTCTTTGAAATCTGGTGTGAATGGCTACCCTGTGGAATGGCACACTTCTAGAAGGTTCGTGGGAAAACTTCATGCCCCTTGTGGACATGAGCCTCTTGTGGACAAATACCAGCCAGGTCTGATAATGCCTTTTGACCTGCATCCCCGATACCATGTGGTTTCGCCAATTTTTAAAAAAAATTGTCCATTGGAGTTTTTAACAAAGTGCCTTTCCCTGACCATGCAAGATACAGCCAAGTACATTTTTAAAGGTTGATGGCCAGTTACAGTGGTCTTCTCGGAATTGTCTTCCATCCTTTGCTCATTTTTTAAATTCGGCACTTTAACTTCTTCTCATTGAATAGTTTGAATATTAACTCTTTGTGAGGTACGAAGAAAAAGTTTTCTCTGGTCTATGATGGTGTTTCCCTCCATTCAGTGTGCCTTTTGTCGATCTGAAGGGCTTTTTTTTTTTTTATGTTGTCAAGAGTGTCCATCTTTTCTGGGTTTGGCGACTTGGTGAGGAAGGCTGACACTCCCCAAGATGACAAAAAGATTCTCCTATATATTCCGCAAATATTCTATCTTAGTTTCTTTTTGTTTGTTTAGCTCTTTTCTCCATCTGGAGTTTATTTTTGCCCAGTCCTGTTCCTAGCACAGCTCACAAAATGTCAGCCCCTGGTGCTGGCTCGGCGAGGGTGGGGCTCCCTGGGAAGGTGAGAAACGCAGACGGCCGCTGGAAAACGGCCCTCCTGTGACAGGAGGCCTGAAAAGTGGCGAGGCTGGAGGCTGGAGGCTGGCGGCTCAGGCCTTGAGGGCTTTGGGCCTCTCAGCAACCCCAAAGCCACCAGCAACGACTCCCAGGCAAGCTTTTTCACCACCGAGGACCTCAGTTTATCCTCTACCAAATGAGGCTAGAAATGCGTCCTAGCATCTAGGCTGCAGGGATAAACAGACTCCCTGTGGCTTCATTTCCTCGTTTCTAAAGAGGATAAGACTGTCCCTCCTCGGTTCCTCAAAACTTAAAAATAGAAGTACCCTACAACCCAGCCATCGCCCTACAGGGTATTTACCCAAAGAATAAAAAAGCACTAATTCAGAGGGATACATGCACCCCTATGTTTATAGCAGCTCTATCTACCATAGCCAAATATGGAGACAGCCCAAGTGTCCATCGGCGGATGAACGGATAAAACAGGTGTGGAGTATATATACAATGGAACATTACTCTGCCATAAAAAGAATGAAATCTTGCCATTGGCAGCGACATGGACGGAGCTAGAGAATGGTACTGTACGTGAAACAAGTCCGTCCGAGAAAGGCAAACACCGTAGGATTTCACTCATATGTGGAGTTTAAGGAAAAAAAAAATGAGCTAAGGGAAAAGGAAAAAGAGAAAAACCAAGAAACAGACTCTTAACTATAGAGAACAAACAGACAGTGACCAGAGGGGAGGTGGGTAGGAGTGCAGGGAAATAGGCGATGGGGATTAAGGAGGGAACTTGTGATGAGCACCAAGTGATTAAAATTTTTAAAAAATTAAAAAATAAGAAGGATGCCCCCCCCCCTGCCGTGAGGTAGGTGTACTGAAGTGAAATTAGCTACCACTCTGGCTTACAATAATAGCTTACCTCCCTCGGGTCAGTGAGCTGACAAGGCTCTGCTGGGTGGTTCGCAGTGGAAGTCTCCTGTCCTTACAGTCAGCTAGAGCCATCAGCTAGAGCCACGGCCATCTCGAGGCCTGAGCCGGGTGTCTGAAGTGGCTCAGTCACATGGCTGACAGTGGATGAGACTGCAAGCAGGGGTAGGGACCCCTTTAGACAGGTGATCATGGAGGGCTTTTCTGAGGAGGTGACATTTTTGCTGAGGCCTGAATGGGAAAGAGATAGCGATCCAGATGCCTGGGAGAAGTCTGTCACCTGCTCCACAGCAATTATGAAGGCTAGCATTCCAGAAGGAGCTCTATTTTGGAAGCTCTCCCATGGGCAGGCGAACCCACCTGGCCAACGAACGAGGCAGCTGACACTCTCCGCTTGGGGAGTGAGTTCTCCAGAAGAAAGAGAACACCCAGGGAAGAAGAGGCCAGGCAGGAAGCCCGCCTAGCACAAGGCTGAGGAACAGGAGATTGCGGCCAGGATCCTCCTTCGTCTGGAAAACCGCCTCACTTGCTTAGTCAGGGCCTTCGTACTGAATTAGGACATTTCCCCATTCTTCAAGTGTCATAACTGCCACCAGCGACAAGGCAGTGACAGCATAGTCCAGCAGAAATAGCATGACCAGAGACAGAATGCAAGATAACAAGCCCCCTTTGATGGAGCCCGCCCAGCACAAGCCCCAAACACCCCTCACTCTGTTCCTTTCTCTTTGACATGAACAGCTGCACTAATGTGAGTTTACTCATCAGATTAAAAATAATTTGCTAAATATCACAGTGGAGTTATTTCTTCATTTCTTCAGCGACGGTAATAAGATGCGGGGTTGGGTTAATGACAAGGTGCATCTAGATGACAAAATCAGGGATTTGAAACAAAATGCCAGATAAATCAGACACGTATTCATAGTTGAATTAGGTGGTTTTCTAGCCCGGATTCGTTAGTTACTTGAACTCCCCCAATTTAAATGCTAACTGCATCTGGAAACACCCTTGGAGACACACCCAGACATAATGTTGAGCTAAATATCTGGGCACTCCATGACCCCATCAACTTGACCTTTGATGGATAAAATTAACCATTTCACCTGGCCCCTAGAGTAACTCACTGTACTGAAACACTTTCAGGTGGGTCTCATGATCACCCCATTGTCTAGATCAAGAACAGGAGACCCAAAGCTTCTAAGCTTGCCAGAAGCCTCACAGCTAAGACCGTGCCTTCCTGATCTGAAGCAGGGTCACCGTGACTGCACAGAGTGCTGTTCACTTTCCTCGGGCACCTGGCTGCAGTATGGCTCGTGACCTCTGGGTAGAAAGAGGAGTTTGGGAGCCCCATACCTGGAGAGGGGCTGCAGAGTCTCCTGGCTAGAAGAGAAGTTCTGCTTGTGTCTGGAGCTCTCTGTCTATACAAAGCGCATGCTTGCCTGGGAAGGGGAGGCTGGTCTAGAACTTTGTTAAGCATCTCCCAGTTCTGTTTTTGTTTTTTTAAGATGGATTTATTTATTTGAGAGAGACAGAGTGCTCAAGGGGGAGGGGCGGAGGGAGAGGGAGTCCCAAGCACACTCTGAGCTAAGCACAGAGCCCAGTGGGGGGCTCAATCTCATGACCCTGCGATCACCACCTGAGCTGAAACAAAGTCAGGTACTTAACTGTGTGAGCCACCCAAGCGCTCCCCTCTGAGCTCTTTGGACCTTAGGGTGCCACATTCTTCCTGGGAGCAAACTATGCGAATTGCCTGGTACTGGCTTCAGAGGAAATAAACAAGAAATAAATGGCTTCTTAACAGCCTGGCCTATCCTCCCCTGTGATTTTAGTCCTGTAGGACCATCTGCTCAAAAGGCCCTGTGTCCTACTGAGAAGGAATCCAGAGGCTTTTCCAGACGTTTTCTCCTTGAAATGCGAAGACGAAGCCTCAGAAGGAAAATGCGTGGCAGCCTGGGCAGCTGTGTGATGGCCTGCTCTGGCTGTGGTCAGCCGGGGGACCGGGGAGTGGGCAGGCAATGGTGCACTGCCCCCCCTGCCCCGCCACCCTTCCCCACCCCAGGGAAGGCACCAGGGCCTGTAGCCCCTCTCCACGACCCTCTGCTCCTCTCCTGCCCTCCCTTCCCAAAGGCCTTCCTGGCTCCTTCTCCGAGATCAGTCCACTGGCCTCTGCACCTGGCAGGTAGACAAAGGCAGAGTGAGTCACCCTTCCTGCAAAACTGGGGTCTAGATGAACTCTCAGAGGTCAGGTGGGTATCGAGACAGAAGACGCAGCCCAGCCAAAGAATAGGAAGCAGTTTTACTTGCAACAAGTAAGGAGAACACAACGATGTTTCCCATAGGGCGTCTCCTCGAACAATAACACGGGGACGGTTGAAGCTAAGCATGCGTACATGTTCCCGAAGGGCCTGCACAATGGGGAATACAGCGTGGAACTGGGGCAAAAGTCATCTGCAGGTGACTGAGCCCAGGTCAAAGTCATGAGGGCTGGCAAGGGGCAGTCATCATCAATTCTTTGGCTCTAATTGGTCTCATACCCTAGTGCTCAAAGGGGTTTAGATCCTACGAAGATAGCTTGAGGATGTCAATCTTCACTTTTGAATCCGCCCAGGAACTTTTGCACTGGTTCATTGTCTTTGATATGATTAGGCCACCTGCTGGCCTGCTAGTGGCTGTTTGTTCCTACCTGCTTTCAAAAGATGGCTAGGGCCTAAAAGGACTTGTCTTACCAAGAAAGCTCTGTCTTTGCCCAGGAACCCCTGTGTCTTTCTGCTTACAAACCGGCTTCTCCAGGAGCCATATCCAGGGTGGACTGCTACCAGCGCGAGAACCGCCACCGGAAGAGAGGCGAAGACCTACAGTTTCACGCCGGTGTCTGGCCGTGCCACCTCGTAGTTCACTCAGTCTGTGCAACCAGGGAACCAGGACTGGGCCGGGGGATCAAGGACCCGGAACTATTTTCTAACTTAATGTGTCTCAAACTGTAATGCATTACAGAAGGTCACCTGAGATCTTGCTAACGACCCATAGGTTCTGATGCAGCGGGTAGGATGGGGCCAAGCTCCCCCCGCACAGCTAACAAGCTCCTGGAGATGCGGAGGACTCGGGCTCCCAGCCCCCACTTTGAGTAGTGAGGAGGCTCTGACCCGGTCTACTGTGCTCCCAGTGTGTGCTGTGGCGTGAAGAGGAGACAGCCCAGACGCATATGGAAACAGTATCAAATAATGAACATCTGAGAGCCTGGGTGTCAAATGAGTAGTTATTTCACATGTCTGAGCCTTGATTTCCTGAGCTATAAAATGAAAATAAATTTTTTTTTTTTAGATTTATTTATGTATTTGAGAGAGTGCGCAAGCAGGGGGATGGGAGGAGCAGAGGGTAAGAGAGAGAGAGAGAGAATCTTAAGCAGGCTCCGTGCCTAGTGCAAAGGCCAAAGCAGGGCTCAATTTCATGACCTGGAGATCGTGATCTGAACTGAAATCAAGAGTCAGACTGCTCAACCCAGGCGCCCCAAAAATAAATTCTTCATCGCGGTTTCTGAGGAATGAATGGACTATAATTTATAAAGTCTGAGTTACTGCTTATATCTGAGATCAACACATTAGCTTACAGATCACATTCAACCAAGACGGAGTAATGGTTGTCAACACCACTGGACTTCAAGGAATGATAGACAATGATCCTGAGACACAGGGAATAAATACGATTAAGACCTACGATTGCCTCGTTTGCTGCCTTCAGAAAATTTCCAGACAAGGTGCAGGGAAGGGAAACTCAAGAGGAGCTCCACAGACTCCCTGAATTGAAGAAAAAAAACTAAGGGTTTAGAGAGGCTTGGGCCACTACAAGTTGAAGGATGGAGTGCTAGAGAGGAGAGAGCTCTGGAGACCTGCAGAGGGTCCCCCTTGAGCACTTAGCAGAGACTGATCAGCACATACATACAAGGAAACTATCATAGGTCATGGAAAGAACCTCCCAAACGTAGGGCCAGGAATAGTACCTATTCCCACCAGCCAGACTGGAAACTTCACGGGTTTTGAGTATTCAGAAAGCTCTTGCCTTAGTAGTGGGAATAGTTAGCCCCAGTGAGCACTGCTCTGGTCGTGCCTGCCAATCTTAAAGGCAAGACACGGAAGAGTCAAACTGTAATTTAACTCCATCTCAGGAAAAAGCTCAAGAATTCAAAAACCCAGCACCCAACACGGTAAAATCACAATACAGGACATCCAATCAAAGATGACTAGACATGCAATGAAACAGAAAAGCAGAACAATAGTGAGGAAAAATTCAGTCAATTGAAATCAACCCAGAACTGACACAGGTGTTAGAATTAGCACACAAGGACATTAAAACAATTATTTTATTATTTTTTTTAAGATTCTATTTATTTATTTGACAGACAGAGATCACAAGTAGGCAGAGAGGCAGGCAGAGAGAGAGGAGGAAGCAGGTTCCCCGCAGAGCAGAGAGCCCGATGCGGGGCTCGATCCCAGGACCCTGGGATCATGACCTGAGCCGAAGGCAGAGACTTTAACCTGCTGAGCCACCTAGGTGCCCCTAAAACAATTATTAAAATTGTATTCCATATGTCGAAAAGTTACATGAAAGTTTTTGGGTGCCCAGATAGCTCAGTCAGTTAAACGTCTAACTCTTGATTGCAGCTTAGGTCATGATCAAGCCCCTTAGGTCGTGAGATCAAGCCCCTGCCAGGCTCCACGCTCAGGGGAGGCTGCCTAAGATTCTCTGTCTCCTTCTTCCAGCCCCCAACTCCCACCCCATGAGCTCGCTCGCTCTTTCTCTCTCACAAAAAAGAAAAAGGAACATGAAAGGTTGTTTTTTTAATAAAAGATATTTTTTAAAGACCATAATCAACCTTCTAGTAATGAACACTACAATATCTCAAAAAAAAAAAAAAAAAAAAAAAAAAAAAACACTGGATAGGATTAGGAGAAGATTACATATTGCAAAAGAAAAGATTAGTAAACTTAAAGACAGCAGCAGAAATTACCCAAAATGAAACACAGAGGGAAAAAAAAATTTTTTTTAATTAAAAGCACATCATTGAGCTCTGAGACAACTCTCAACAACCTAATATATGTGTCACTGGTGTTCAGAAGGAAGTGGGGTTGTGAACAGAAAATATTTGTTGCTGAATTACTAGGTCTAGGGCAAGGCCCAAGAACTTCCATTGCTAACAAGTTCCCAGCTAATGCTAAGGCTTTTGGTCCAAAGTTTCAGAACTCTTGCTCTAAAACAGGAATTGGCAAACTATAAGGGCTAAATCTACCTCTTCTGTAAATTTTTACTGGAATGCAGCCATATTACTGACATATTCTCTATGGCGGGCCTTCATGCTCCAAAAACAGAGTTGAGTTGTAACAGAGACTTAAAGTCTGGGAAGCCTAAAGTATTCACTATTTGGTCGTATACCAAAGAGCTTTGCTCACCCCCACTATAGGAGATAAGTGGGGCCCCAAGTGTTTACAGCCAAGGGACCAGCAGCTGATTACTGCCATTCACAATGCAGAATCTGACTCAAGAGGGCCCAGCCAAGAGGAAGCTGTTGCTGAGGGCTAGTTTCCTAGGTGACATGCAAGTAATCCTAACAGGTACTAGAATTTGGTAGAAATGAGGTCAGGGCATTGGACCCCGTCTTTACCAGGGCCTTCTGGAACCACTCAGCTGCCACCTTGTAGACAACCATCTTCCCAAAGAGATGGGGAAAGGCATGTCCCCTCTGCCAGCAATGTTGGTAGCTATTACTGTGAAGGAGGAAAAACCAATGGATGGCATGAGACTGGGACCAGAAATAATCTTCTCTACTAGGGCAACCCAAGGACGAGGAGAACAGGGTCTCAGGAGCCCCTGTCCACCTGTACATCCATGCAACCGCCCATCTCATCCATCTTTCTATCAGTCCAGCCATCAAGCCACTTATTCTTCCAACCACCCGTTCATTCCATGAATGTTTCCAGCTACCATCCGACCATAATCTACCCACCATCCACCGCCCTCAGCTTTCATCCATCTGTCCATTTGGCCATCCATTCAGCCACCCATTCATCCAAAGAAGGTTTACTGAGCACTGTGCTAGCTGCTGGGAATGCAGCAGGAACAAGAGATATGTGGTCCCTGCCCTCAGGAGGTGTAAAGCCTTGCAGGGAAGACAGACGACAAGTGATTACACACAAATACTGACCACAATGACATTTGTGTTAGATGCTCTGAAGAAGTACAGGTAAAACCAGTCCCATCTGGAAGGCTAAAGAAAGCTTCCTAGAGGAAGTGTTGCTGGAGCTGGGGCCTGAAAAGATGTGACATCAGGGCGCCTGGGTGGCTCAGTGGGTTAAGGCCTCTACCTTGGCTCAGGTCGTGATCCCAGGGTCCTGGGATCAAGCCCTGCATCAGGCTTTCTGCTGAGCGGGGAGCCTGCTTCCTCCTCTCTCTCTGCCTGCCTCTCTGCCTACTTGTGATCTCTGTCTGTCAGATAAATAAATAAGATCTTAAAAAAAAAAAAAAAAAAGAATCAGTCGGACCCCAAACCGGGAGGGAGGTGAGCAAGCAGGGTGAGCAAGGCGACAGCTAAGCCTGGAAGGGAGGCTGGACCAGGGGCTGGCCCTGCAGGCCAGGTGAGTACTTTGTTCTGTGTGCTAAGAGAAATGGGGTGACCTTGGAAAACCTAAGCATAGACTACATGATTATACAGCATTTTGATGCAACAGGTGTGTTAGTAATAAACTATAAGTGTAGACTTATAATTAATTAAGTCTACACTTTAATTAATTAACTTATTGTTAATAAACAATAAGTGTAGACTTGTATGACGGGCACAGTTGATGAGAGCCAGAGTGCAAACAGGTGAATAAGTTCAAAAGCTGCTCCCAGGTGAAGATGATGGTGGCCCAGACTTGGGAGGGAGAAGGAGATGGAGAAAAGCGGATAAACTCTAAATACAGCCTTAAATTAGGCTGTGTTTCAGCTCAGAGGGGGCCCAGAAGAAGAGAGGTTTTAGGAGTGGGATTGGGGTTCTGGCCAGGAGGAAAGGGGCCTCAACAGGATGCCGAAGGCCCACTCCCCTGTTCCACCACAGTTCCAAGCCCTCCCTGCAATCAGCTGATTGCACAAGGCTCAGTTCCTAGGTCAGGCCCCACCCACCAGGGTGACCAGGACTGAAGGGATTTCCCAGGATGCAGGCCTTTGGTGCCGGTCAACCTAGGCTCAGTATCACCTTTGTGGGCAGTGGAGGTCTAACAGCAGATAGCAGGTAGCTTGGAAAGTGTAAATCCCAATGTCCAGAGTATGAGCTAAAGGGGCATCATCACCCAGGTTCTGGGCCAAATGGAACACATTTCTCGAGCATCTGAGAGCCCCATCCAACATCCTCCATTTACAGAGTGCTTTTGTCACTATCATCTCTCTGGGCCCCACAGCAGCCTCATGAGACGAAGAGGACCAGCCATGTACTACAGATGAAGAAATTAAGGCTTGAGGTGGCAGAGAGTCACTGTAGAATGGTTTGCCTGAGGGCTCCCAGCTAGACAGGAGCCAAGTCCAAGTCAAAAACATACCTCCCACCTCCAGCCCTGCAGAACCAGGTGCGGCCTTATCCCAGGGCTTTGGTGCAGAGACTTATGTGCACCTCGGAGCCTGGCCTCAGAAAGCAGCAGAGAATAGTGTCCACAAGCCACAGGACAACCTGAGTTCCGTGTGGGGACAAAAGAAACATGGGGTCGTGAGCTCTCAGTAAGAAGGAATGCAGGAATAGGAGCCACTGAATTTGGATCCAGAAGGACTGATCAAACCCCTGTGTCTCTTCATCTGTGGCTCAGAGTACATGGGCAAGGTCACAGCTTCCTCACCCCTAGGCAGCTTGGTGACAATAAACTCTCAGCCCCATCCCAGACCTAACAAATCAGTTTCTCCAAGGAATGGTGGCCCAGGACTGCTTTAGAAAGCTCAGCAAGCAGTTCAGATGATGACTCAAGCCTGAGAACATTCTCCAGCCAATTTCTCTGGTTTCTCCCAACCATGCAAATACCTTAAAATACACATGGGACTTGCCGGAGCGGGTTCTTGGGAGGCAGCCACCTGTGAAACAGGTACTGTTAATATGCCGTTTCACAGATGAGGAAACTAGACCCCTGTGACACCAGCTGGTCCATGGCTCATTGCGTTTGGCTTTAATGCCATCCCCCAGAACCCAAACTGTCTCAGATCTGTGCTTCCAACAGACATTAATGCACAGGTCAGCAGAATTTTTCTGTGAAGTGCCAAACAGTAAATATTTTAGGCACGGCGGTCCACACAGCCTTGGTTGCAGTTCCTTAACTCGGCTGTGATGACACAAAGGCGGCCTTCCACATTTTGTGAATGAGTGAGTATCGCTGTGTACCAATAAAACTTTATGGATACTGGAATGTGAATTTCCTATGTTTTAAGTCACAGAATATTTTTCTTCTTTTGATTTTTTTTTCCAATCATTTAAAAAAATATTCTTAGCTCAGAGGCCATACAAAAACAGGCATCAGGTCAGATTTGGTCCGCGGGGCATAGTTTGCCAACCCCTATACCAATCCATTCGCAACCGGCCAGCAACTCTCCATAGCAATGAGAGGAGTGTCTAGACCCTGTGGGCAGTTTTGCTCTGGGACTTGTCACTTCACTGCCCCTCCCGCTGAACCCCAAGCCACTCATACATATTCCTTCTTGCTTGTCCCTACAGCTGCCCAGCCTGACCTCCTTTTCAGATCTCCACTCGCCACCTGTGCCTGAACGCGGAGTCGGCATTACCCACTGTATCACCCAGCCTCACCAAGCCTCGCCCACAGCCCCCAGACCACCGTTCTTTGGAGAGACCAAACACTTAAGCAGCACATTACATGGAAATCCAAGATTAGGCACATATATTTTCAGAGAAAATCATACCCTCCCAACCAGTTTGCAACCCATAGCCTGGAGTGGAGAGGCATACACAGCCCTGGGTAAGCCTGTGGTCAGAAGTTGCATTGCTCGGGAGCTCTTCCTAAGTAGCCCCTCGACATTTTATCCTGAAGCTCTTGTGTGATGCTGAACTTTTCAGTGGATTATTTGAGCTACTAGCCAGTTCTGCAATCTTTATCCCCTGGGGTCAAGTTCAAAGAGAATTCCAATGTGATTAAGTAAACATATGCAAGTAGTAGATTCATGCACTACTGTGCTATTCTTTGTGATGTTGGCACTGGGCCGGGAATTATAACCACTCCCGTGTGCTCAGTTTATTTCCTAAGCACCTAACTCATCAGTCCCCACTGTGGATGAAAGCACTTCTTGGGACATTTGAAGTTCAAAGTGAAACTGCCTTTATGCCTCTATCAGCTGAAGAGGAGGGGGAGAGAGATCAGGAGGAGCAGATGATTATGAGAAGGGACAGCGGAAAAGTGAGCTGGTGAATCTGCTGTTTGTGGATGTGTGTTGTTATGGAGGGAAGCAGAGGCGAGTCTCAGGTATTTCAGTCCATCGTGATGGAGAAATTGAACTGTGAATCTGTAAATGGTGCCTGGAGCCATGGGCTGTAACTGCCCCACGCAGGGAGTTAATGGACATGTGGAGAGCTTTTCTCTCTTAACAAAGTACTTGAGCAATTATCTCAGGACACCCACCGTGCAAGGGGATCACGCAGGCTGCTGGGTTACCAGGGCAGTTAGAGGGAAAATAAATTCCCTGACAGCCTCGGCAGGCCAGATGCTCTGGTCCTGATGTGCTACCAGTAACAAATGATGTTTGGGACCCAAACCCCTTCTCAGCATCGTCTTCTGCACCCTGGGCAACAACTGGTCAACGGATCCAAGTCATGGCCCCATTCCTATACAGAATTCCATTGAATCCGCAATCACCCGGCAAGGAGGGCTTGTCACCACCCCATCTGCCACATGGAATCCCATTTTACAGTGGAGAAAATTGAGGTTCAGGGAGGTTATCGAGGCAGAGCGAGGGCTGGAAATAAAGTCAGCTAGTTCTGAATCTGTGCTCTTTTCATTACGCCATGGCAATAAGGCCCTCAGCATCCTGAAATACTCTCATGCCTCAGCCTTCACATCAGACCCAAGTAGCCTCTCAGTTCAAGCAAGACTCACTGAGGAAGGTAAAGTCTATGACATATATTAGGTAACTGGAAATTTGAATGCTGACTTAATATTTGATGATATTTTAAGAATCGTTATTAATTTATTTTAGAGGTGGTCATTCTGTTATGGATATGTGTTTTACAAATAGTCTTTATCTGAGGCATCCTTATCTCAGATGCATCCTGAAATATTTACAGTGACTCTAGTTGAACTCTGAATATGTGGGTCACTGGAAGACCTCAGGGCCTGGGCTTCAGTGGGGGTGATGGTGCTGGGGTGGCCCTGGGGTACCCAGGAGAGATCTGGTCAAAGATGGCAGATGCCTAGCAGAACCTTGGGAAGCCCATGGCGCCACCTGGTGGAAAAGGACTTGAACCTCGGCATGTTTAAGTTAGTTCATGGGAACTTCCTAAATTTCTTGGGCTTGCGGACTAGAGATCCTGTGTGTGCAGCTGGGGTAGAATAAGTTTAACTGGAATTGTAACTTGTAACATGACTCTTCTATATGCATAGGCTGCTAAGATCTTCGGAAAGTCAGGTGACTTATACTTAGAAAAAAGTAACAATTTCTTACACAAATCTGAAGGACTTTTTCTAGATATTCAAATTTCCTGATAGCTTCCTACAGAAGAAAGAACACAGTGCCTCCTTCTAACCAAGGTTTAAATAGTTGGGTTTAAATACACAGCCTTTTCTTTTCCTTAGCAAATTTCTCCCAAACCAGTAATGCTTAAACTTTGGAAGGCAGCATAGGTACTTGCTTACTAAAAATACAGTTTCTGTAAAAAACAAAAACAAAAACTCCCAACAAACAAAAGTTCAGGAACACGGCTTCACAGGTGAATTCTACCAAACATTTAAAGAATTAATACCTATTCTTCTCAAATTATTCCAAAAAATAGAAAAGGAAGGAAAGATTCCAAATGTATTGCCAGCATTACTTTAACCCCAAAACCAGATAAAGACACTACAAAAAAAAAAGAGAACTACAATATCTGTGGCGAATATTTGATGAACATCGACATAAAAATATTCAACAAAATATAGGCAACTTGAATCCAATAATACATTAAAAAGGTTATTCACCACAATAACATGGAATTTATTTCTGTCATGCAAGGGTGATTCAATATTTCAATATTTTCAAGTCAGTCAACATGATATATCACACCAACCAGAGAAAGGATAAAAACCATACGATCATTTCAGTAGATTCAGAAAAAGCATCTGACAAAGTACAACATCCTTGCATGACAAAAGCCCTAAACAAAGTAGGTTTAGAGAAAACACACCTCAACAAAATAAAGGCCATATATAAAAAATGCTAAGCTAACATCAGATTCCGTAGTGAAACAATGAAAACTTTTCCCCTAAGATCAGAAATAAGACCAGCATGTCTGCTCTTACCACTTTTATTCAACATAGTAGTGGAAGTCCCAGCCATAGCAATCAGACAAGAAAAAGAAATAAACAGCATCCAAATTGGTAAGGAAAAAGTAAAATCCCCATTATTTGAGGTTGGCATGATACTCTATATAAAAAACCCTAAAGTGGGGCGCCTGGGTGGCTCAGTGGGTTAAAGCCTCTGCCTTCGGCTCAGGTCATGATCTCAGGGTTCTGGGATCGAGCCCCGCATCGGGCTCTCTGCTCAGCGGGGAGCCTGCTTCCCCCCTCTCTCTGCCTGCCTCTCTGCCTGCCTGTGATCTCTGTCAAATAAATAAATAAAATCTTTAAAAAAAAATTTAAAAAATAAAAATAAAATAAAAAACCCTAAAGATTCTATCAAAAACTACTAGATCTGATAAATTAATTCAGTAACGTCACAGGATACAAAATCGATATGCAGAAATCCACAACATTTTTACACTAATTATGAAGTATCAAAAATACAAATTAAGAAAACAATAACACTTACAACTGCACCAAAAATAATCAAATAATACCAAGGAATAAATTTAACCAAGGAAGTGAAAGACCTGTACTCTGAAAAACTATAAAATATTGGTGATGAAAGTATTTGAAGATGACACAAGCAAATGGAAAGACATTTAATGCTCAAAGATTGGCAAACAAATGTTGTTTAAATGTCCATACTACTCAATGCAATCTACAGATCTGAACAATCCCTACCAAAACAAGAACACCGCTTTTCACAGAACTAGAACAAATAGTCCTAAAATCTGTATGGGACCACAAAGACCCCAAATAGCCAAAGCAATCTTGAAAAAGAAGAATGATACTGGAGGTATCACAATTCCAGATTTCAAGATATACTACAAAGCCATGGTAATCAAAACAGTATGGTATTGGCACAAAAATAGACACACAGATCAACAGAACAGAATAGGCAGCCCAGAAATAAACCCATGATTTAATTTATCTGCAACAAAGTAGATAAGAAGATGCAATGGGAAAAAGACAGTCTCTTTAATAAACAGTATTAGGAAGACTGGACAGCTACATGCAAAGAATGAAACTGGACCACTTTCTGGCACCATCCATAAAAATAAACTCAAAAATAGATTAAAGACCTAAATATGAGACCTGAAACCATAAAAGTCCTAGAAGAGAGCACAGGCAGTAACTTCTCTGACATCGGCCAAGGTAACATTTTTCTAGATATGTCTTCAAAGGCGAGGGAAACAAAAGCAAAATTAGAATTAGGTGATGGAAAAAAAAAAAAAAAAAGAATTAGGTGATGGATGCAAAGCCTCATGAATACGGTAAGAACTGCTGAATTGTGCACTTTAAACAGTGTATATTATCATATGTGAATTACATCTCAAAAAGAAAAAAAAAAGCCCAGCTGATAAAAAGCCAGCCAAGAGCCCAACCCAAGTAATTATTCAATCATCCTCTGTTCCAACATCACTCACAATGTCCATTACAGCCTAATACAACCAGAGTCTCTCTGGCGGGGGGTAGGGGGGAATGCCAGGGGGCATTTTGCTACCCACATCTGTTGCTGAAGGGACACTGTTTTATCACCTGATCTAGAGAGGGACATCACTCTTACAGCTAACTGGATTGATAGGGTTGGGGGGGGGGGCTGCAACCCCCACAGCCTGCCCAGAAACCTGAGACCTCAACAGCCTGGCTGGAGATGACAGCTTATCTAAGTCAGATCTCTCTGGAATCTGGAACCGGAGAACGAGGCACAAGAGAGTGAAACCACACACCATGAGTGGAGAGGACACAAGGACGACTGACATTCAAAGCAGCCACTGGAGCAGGTGAGAGGGCAGAAGTCAGGGGGAAGCAGCAATGATGTAAAAGCCCAGGAGGACTGTCAGAGGAGAGTAGGAAGAGTAGGCAGCAGGAAGGTCGGCCTCTTTCCTTCCAGTGGCGCTGCAGCCTCCCTGAGCTGCACTCAAATTCCTGTTCTCAGATTCCCATGAGTCCCTGTGGTATCTTCCCAGTAACCACCTGCCCATCACCTGAGCTCATCTGAGCGAGATCCATTCTTTGCACTAAGAGAATCTGATGAGAACACCCTCGGATTCATGGCCTTAGGGATGGGTTCTCTGAGAAGTCATTCCTTACAAAGAAAATAGCAGGTCCCAAATGACCTCTTCAGAAGCCCCGCTGAGAGGGCACTGGACATCTGCCTGAGATCCTGTACATAGGACTCCAGGAACTAGTTTAGATGCTGGCCTTGGAAGCCCTCAAACCCGCCCAACAAAGAGAAATTCCGTTTGGCACGGCCATATGTGTAGGCTTCTCCAGCACTGACCCATTACGTTTTGGTATCTTTTACTTTCCTTTGTCTTCTGACTAATTTGATATGATTTAGGCTCTGAAATCCCTTAAGTTAGCCCAATATATGTAAGATAAAATTTGATGTGGAATAATAGAGGTACAGAGACCAGATATCTTTTCTGGAGTGACCTTGAACTTATCAGTATTCTTCAAAGTCAGGAGAAGACAGTTCACATCTCACTTTTAATGAAGGAGAAATACTGTTGCTGGAAATATTTACCTTTCATCTCCTGTGCTGAGAGATGGGGGAGATTTGTCTGCTTTGATCTCCACTTGTTTAATTACCGGGAAATGAAATGCACCTGAGCCAGCAGGATCATGAAGTCTCACTCTTGCTGCAAAAGTTGGCAGCAGGGGACCCAGCCTGGACTTTCCCAGATCAAAGCTGAGCCAGTGCCAAGATGGCAGAAGTGTCCTGATGAGATGAGATACGCTTGAGGAAGAACCAGGTACTGGGGTCCAGACCAGATGCTGGTCCCTGGACCAGCATCTCCCAAGGGTTCATCCCTTCCTCCCATCGCACCCTAAGACTGTAGTCCAGGACCCTGCATGGCTCGCTGGAGCCAAGGGTCTGCCCACGCAGCACACGCCAGGCCCCAGCTGGAGGCCAACCCCGGACACCTGTGTACCCCCGGCTTAGTTCTGACCACTGTCTTCAGTGTACTCCTTGTGCTTGATTTCACCTGTTTTGAACCTTCCAGCCACCATCTCAGGCTGGTCCCTTATCTGAGCCTCACCTACACAGCCCAGATAGTTGGAAACATCCTCAGAATAAGACCAGAAGATGGACAATGAGACAAATCTGGCCTTCTCCAAGGACGGAGTGCTCATGACGTGGAAGCTGGGATTTCGTCTCTAGGCACACACAGCTGGCAGGTAACCAACCACTAAATGCGGAGGGGCGACACCGGAGGAAGGGCACGGTCGGAGGCGACTGACAGCATCCAACCCTCCTTCATACAGCGTAACTCCATGATGCTCACTTCTAAAATGAGTGTTGAATTAGACGTTTTTAAGGATCCTTCCCACTTGAACACCTTTAGAATTCTGCTTATCGGGACTCTTCTGTAACCAGAACTACGCTAGCTACTGGAAAAGACCCATGGGATGGTGATGCTGATGATGACCGCAGTGGTCGTGACGGTGACAGCAGCTAGCACGGACTGAACACTCCTTATGGGCCAGATGTCCGACAAAGATTACCTAATTTAATCTTCAGAAATACCCGTGGGATCGGTCCCTTTATTATCTCCATCTGAGAGATGAGGACACAAAGAATTTAAGTAACTTTCCCCCAAGGTCACAAAGCTGTCACGTGACTAAGCATGATGTCAAATCAGGAACTTACATTCCAACCAAGGAGGCAAGACTAACCCACGTGAAACAACCTAAGAGGAAAACAGGACAGAAGGTGAAATTGTGCACTCCAAATGGTAAGCTCTAAAGCCTGTGTCAAGAAACCACAGTACGTGGACAAAGCAGCTTACCACCTGTTTTTGTAGATAAAGTTTTATTGGAACAAAGCCACACCCATTTGTTACATATCCTCTATGGCTGCTTTCAAACGGCCGTGACCAAGCCGAGGAGTTGTGACAGAGACCACGTGATCCACAAAGCCTAAAATCCTCACCATCTGACCCTTTAAAGCTCGCCAACCCCCTGTCTTATGGTGACCGACTGTCTGGGTCTTCCCAGCACTGAGCGTGTACCTGAGATACAGGACTTGGTTTCGAAACCAGTAAAATCCTGGGCAACCCGGGACACGTTGGTCACCCTACCTGCTCTAGAGAAGTCCCGAGGAAGGCAGGATCCACGGGAATCGCAGCGGTGACAAAGGTGGACCTTGATGATCGCACACCATTCGGATATATGGTGGTGGGACATGGTGGGGTAGATGGAGAAAGAACATTCAAGATACGAGGATCCTTCTTCTGGAAGAAGACAAGACCGGAATGCCTGTGGGGAAGTGAGGAGAGGAATCAGTCCGCTCTAGCAGTGAGAGCCTGTGGAAGCAGAAGTAGAGTCCAGTAACTGAAAACACAGAGGATATCCTCACACTTTGTTGGTGGCGGCATGAATTGGTCCCTCCTGCTGGACAGTTTACAAATTTGTGTCAATGTGTTAAATGTGCCTGTGTTATGACCGCTGATGGGACAGGGATCTCCTAAGTGCCCCCCCCCACAGCCTACATCCCACCCTGTAACCAAGCTTTTTAAAACATAACTGTGTAGGGGCGCCTGGGTGGCTTTGGGGGTTCAGCCTCTGCCTTTGGCTCAGGTCATGATCTCAGGGTCCTGGGATCGAGTCCCACATCGGGCTCTCTGCTCAGCAGGGAGCCTGTTTCCTCCCCTCTCTCTGCCTCCCTCTCTGCCTACTTGTGATCTCTCTCTCTGTGCATCAAATAAATAAAATCTTAAAAAAAAAAAAACACCATAACTGTGTAGCTCTTCTCATCTGTACCTCTTGATGGTGAGTTCAGTCATGTGACTTGCTTTGATGGACGGGATGTTGGTAGACCAGTGTCACTGTGTTTTCTCTTACTCCTCTGCTTCTGCCCTGAGGACACATCTGGGCCATGGCACAAAGCTGGGCCACCCAGCCGTCCCTGCTGAGGCCATCCCAATCACCCCACCTGCAGCGGACCCAAGGACACGTGAGTGAGCCCGGAACAGCTCAGACAGACCTACCACACTGCCGGCCCTCAGACTCACACGGTAAGTAAACGACTGTCGGCGGCCACGGTGTGTGGGGTGGTCTGTCACGTGGCTTTGTTGCGCAGATACATAACTGACACCGCCTGATCCTTTTCTGGGAGCTTGTCAAGGAGCTAATCAGACAAACATCCAAAGGTGTGGGAACAGGGGATCCTTTACAGCATTGGTTTCCAGTAGTTTTTAAAAAAAACAAAACAACTTAAAAAAAAAATCTGAATGCTCAGTCAAGTTTATGCAAAAAAATAAATAAAATCCAGTCCACATGTCATTAGCTACAATGTCATTAGCTATTAGAGAGGGTGCCTGGGTGGCCCAGTCAGCTAAGCATCTGCCTTCTGCTCAGGTCGAGATCTCGGGGTCCTGGGATCGAATTTGGGGATGGAGCCTTGCCTCAGGAATCCCTGCTCAGCGGGGAGTCTGCTTCTCCCTCTCCCTCTGCCCAATGCCCCCCCACTCGCACTCTCTCTCTTTGATCTCAAATAAATAAATAAAACCTATAAAAAAAGAGAAAAGGTCATGTATATCAATATGTATTGACAAGGAAACACATCCACTGCATGTTACATTTTTAAAAACAGAAAAACAGCTTTTAAGCTATGATCTGTTATTTCTGTGAACTCTGGAGAGAGAGATGCATCACAATATTAACAGCCATTATCTTGGAGTGGTTGGATTTTTTACTCTTTATCCTATTCCAGTAGTATATGAATCTGCAAAATGACAACGTTATCTTTACACAAAGGGGTAAAAATGGAAATGTCACTAAGAAAAGCTTTCTCTCTCTACGTAAAAACCGTGGCCTTCCAGTCCTGAGAAAACCTCTGCCCTCTCCCCCAGCTTCCCTTGCTACCAACTTCTGTGACAGACTCTGACTGACTGACCTTGAGGTTGCCTTTCCCCACCACTGGCCCAGGAGAACAGAACCCACTGTGGGGGGGAGGGGACAGCACCTTGCTCCAGGGAGGCTTTCTTTGGAGAGGGTCAGGGAAAAGTCTCCCTTCCCAACCTTGTGCAAACAGAGCAAATAAATTACCCACAGAACCAACCCCAGCCATGTTAAAAAAAAAAAAAAAAAAACCCTCCACACAAGTCATAATATTTTTGGAGTGAGATTTACAATATTTTAATAACCGCAGCATTGCAACTGGAAGTCCTTTGTAGCTGGTCTCAGGGGCCTTCCTGGGACGTTGTGCTTAATGAGGTTTATAATTCAATATAACTACATCTGCATCTTTAATTATGCCTAACATTTAATCTTCACTGCTCCACTTGAATTGGAAGAGCTAAAATTAGGCCTGCTGTAGTTTAATCTGATAATAAACATCCATGACATTTAGAGCAAAAATGTACTCATTTCATTAGAGTGGCGGACACATTTACCATTTGCCTGAACTAAACAAATAGTTTCAGCAGTCCTTCTAAGTGCAACAGAGAACATTGTTTGAAACAATCCCCCTGTAGACTCCTGTAACTCTAGACTGTGGAGGTTAAGTAGTCCAACATCACTGTTGTTCAAGGGAGGGCACTGAGGCCCAGAGCGGTTGAATCACTTGTCCAAAGTCACACAGCAAGTTAATACATAGAGGATACTAAAGGAAACAAGACCCAGGATTCTTGAATCCCTGCCCAGTGGTGCATCTGTCATTCCTCTCTTGCCACCCTGGCATGTATGGCTAAATTAGGACATTGTTTCTTGTGGTCAAGCAGCCATCTGGGGAGCACTCCCCTCTGTTTTGTCATTTTTTTAAAGATTTTATGTATTTATTTGAGAGAGAGACAGAGGGGGCACACTTGCACACAAGTGTTGGGGGAAGGGGAGGAGGCAGAGGGAAAAGCGGACTCCCCACCGAGCATGGAGCCCCATGAGGGGCTTGATCGCAGGACCCCGAGATCATGACCTGAGCTGAAGGCAGACGGTTAACCCACTGAGCCCCCAAGTGCCCTTCCCCTCCGTTGTTTGTACAGAACCCAGACGAGACACCATTCAAGGACCTACATTAAGCCTCATGCTCTGACTCCAAACTCAAAGCAATAACAAATAATATATAAAAGGAAAAAATTAAAGATAATATATCCTCATTGAAAACAGGATAAATATGTCCGTGGACCAAACCCCCCAAAATAAAACATTAAATGGGCTGAAGTTTGATGCTACTTGCCTATAGGTCTGGAAGGAGGCAGAGTTCGTCAAGAAAGAGTTTGGTTACCCGGCATACTGAGAACCAAATATGCCCCATTTAAGACCAGAGATGGGAAGCAAGCTCTTTGATTTAAGCTCAGACAGTGACTGAAAAAACTATCTTGCCACTGCCAGGGGCTACAGCACATATTAGCTTGTTTGAGTAGAGAAAGTTGAGAGGTCAGAAGGAACAGGCAAGACCTGGCCTTTGAACTGGGCCTCCAAGGAGAAAGAGAAAACCTTCCATTCCAGATGAGCCTGTCACAAACATGCGTGCGTGTGCACACACACACACACACACACACACACACTTCTGTTCACAGTTAAAAACCACGTGCAACCTAGAAGACAAACTATTATGAAGAGAGCTATCAAATTTTAAAATAGGAGAACTTGTACCAGAAATGGTGGGAAAAATTAGAAACACCTTCAACAGTATATTGAAGTAGATTACATGGAGGTTTCTGGAAGTCCACTCACTGGAAACCAGTCCTCCGCCTAACCAGGGTAGGCTTCGAAATACCCCCCATGTGGTGGCTCCAACTGCTGTAGAAAGTGGGGGAAGGTCTAGCGATGTAGCTATGAATTAGGCCAGAGAGAACTAGGTGTTTTTTCTGGAAAACTAAAAGGAAGAAAAAAAAAAAAGATGAGCCCACAAATCCAAATTCCAAAACAGTGAAGAATATAAAAACTAACATAATAAATTTAATCGGGAGAAGTGTTCACGTCAGACAAAAGAAAAACAGCAGAGTAACCTGATAAAAACTAGAAAATATGTAAGTTTATATTCCTCAAAGAGATAACATTCATGGAAAAGAACAGGAGCTCACAAAGTGAAAACGAACCAAATTTGAAATAAAACAGGCAGATTTTTTTTTTTTTAAGTCAGATAACCCGACATTGGAAAGAGCCAGGAAAAGAGAAGTCAGGTCCCCTGGCCACATCCACAGTATAAGAAAGGCTTGGAATGGCGTCTGAGAACATGTCTTGGATGAAGCGAGTAAAGCGTGTAGAAGTCCATGACTGAGGGCTGCACCCCTGGCTGGCTGGGGAGGTGGGGAACTCCAGTCAGGACATCTGAAAGGACCCCAGCCAGGAACCGAGCTGTGCCTTTCCAGGGTGGCACTGTGTTTCAGCCTGGTTTCCGCAGTCATCAACTCTAGCACCCTAGCAGGATGAAGAGAAAGCACACCCTGCCCTCCCAGTAGCTCACCTAAGAGGATGGCAAGGAGACTTTGCCCTCTCCATCTCAAAGCAGCAGAAAGTGGGTTAAGGACAAGCCATGAAAAACATCAGCAAGATGAGAAAAAAAAAAAACACTCGGGAAAACAAAAAGAAAGAAAGAATGGAGGGAAGAAGAGAGAAAAGGAAGAAAGGAGAAAGACGGGGGAGAGAGAGAGAGAGAGAGAGAAGCGGTGGGGAGAGAGATTCAAAATATAGAAGACGTGGAAGATAGGAAGACGAAGCTGGCACTGTCTTGGGTAATGTCTACCCCACTCTTCCTGCAAAGTAGAAAAAATTAGCTCCATCTTGCACGTGCAGAAAGTGGAGCTCAGAGGGCTGGGTACCTCGCTGCTGCTGCTTAAGAGGGAATACTGATCAGGAGCTCAGGGTAGGGCAATGGACTTTTTTTTAACAGAGATACAGCGAGTGTTACAGATATTGGTATGTGCTGAGTACTATACATGAAAATTACAACAAGTTTTATTTTAGGAGGAAACTGTAGTGGGTTTAGTTAGTGGGAGTGAAATATGTTAAGTTAGTCTATCCAGAGAAGGTATGAGGGCAAACGGCCACCATCAGTAAGACGAGCCTGCCGGCGTTAATGCATCAAACCTCCTGAGCTTTTCGTTACAGCCTTCCAGTCTCTCGAAGAAGCCAGCCAAGTTGGATCGCGGCCAGTGGAGGAGAGGGTCCACAGCTGAGACTGAACGCGGCAGCCCCCTCTCCAGGGTCTCCCAGCTACAAAACACGCCGCCCCCGGCATGTTCATGATCTAATGTGGAAACCACATGCAAGAAGTAAATAGTAATTAGGGAAAGAGCAACATGTGGTCCTATTCCCTGACACTCAAAGTCTGGCCTGTGGACCAGCAGCTTGGGCATCACTCCCCGGGAGCTTGTTAGAAATGCAGAATCTCGGATGCCATCCCAGACTCACCTACTCCGAATGCACATGTTACAATATCCCTGGGTGATTCATGTGCACGGAACCCTTTGGAAAGCTCTGGTCTTCCTAGTTCTGTGCTTGGGAATGGGGGAGCTGGGGGAGCTGGGGGAAGGATGTCCACAAAGCATGAAATCCGACAAAGACGAACGTAGGATGTCGATGAAAGGGCTCGAACTGAGCCCGCACACTTGGTACTTCTTGGGTACCACGGGCCTGATCAAGCTCCCACTGCTTTGGTCACGGTTAGGTTACCAGGGTGGTGTTAATGGAACCTGGGTAATACTCCATTGCGGTCAGTGGGGGCTGTCATGCCCTGTAGGAAGTTTAGCAGCATCCCTGGCTTCTATCCACTAGATGCCAGTAATGTCTCCAATCCCTCGCCACACTCCTCCCCCTCCCACTCCCATCCCTACCATGAGCTGTGATAACCCAAATTGTCTCCAGGCATTGCCAAATATTCCCAGGCAGACAGAGGGGAGGAAGTAGGGATCCTTCCATTGAGAAGTAGAAGGACTGTTAAAGCATTTAGATAGATAAAGCATTTTTATGAATTCATGTTGCCTCATCTATTCTGCCTGGGACCATCAGTACATGAAGGAAAACCCAGGACTGGGACATGTATGTGGAGTTTGTTTTTCTGCTCAGGGTGATGCTGCTGCTGCAATGATATCCTGTTCTCTGCTGCCACAGGGTTGGAAGGAAGTTCAACAATAACTTATAAGGAAGCCAGGATAAAAAGCCAGTCTAGGGATGCCTGGGTGGCTCAGTAGGTTAAGCGGCTGCCTTCAGCTCAGGTCCCACATCGGGCTCCCTGATTGGCAAGGAGCCTGACTCTCCCTCTGCATCTGCCTACCACTCTATCTGCCTGTGCTCACGCACTCTCTCTCTCTAACAAATAAATAAATAAAATCTTTTAAAAAGCCAGTCTATCTGGCATCTAAGCTCATGTTAATTCCATTACACTGTTACCCCCAAGTCAGAGGAGAGCAGGAAGTGCTCTGGTCGATGAGCTATGAGATACAGGCTCTAAAGCCAGCTCAGTCCCTATTAGCTATAGGCTTTTGGTTGAGTCACTTCCCCTCCATGAGACTCAGTTTCCTCTTCTGGGTTGGCCAAAGGATTTCCCCTCTATTTCATTCATTCAATGAAGATTATAGAAATGATCAAAGTTTTACTCATCACCTTCACATGCTAAATCCCCATTTGGGAAACCTAGATACAGATAAGATTGAACTCTTGATTGTCAACTCCTAGCTAGGCGAAGAGGAGATGTGTCCCCCCATTAGGACCAAAAAACCTAGGTGGGAAATCTCACCATTAAAAAATCTGATCCAATGGAGAAAATGGCCAGTGAGAGCAAGTCTCAACCAAGGCACATATTGCCTTTATCTGCAACAGAGGAATGTGGAAGGATAGTTGCCCAAGACCCTTCCAGAATGGACATTCTATGTCTCTAAGGCTGTTGAACCACCCCTCCCCAGGGGACACACAATAACCTAACCATTCCCAGTCCTAGGGCTCTCTTCAAATAATTTGCTGGAACCCAAATAAAACTGAGCCCATCTCAACACAGGGCTGCATCCAAAGTCATCCAAGTCCAATTGCTCACAGCTTTGGAAAGAAACATAGATCCAGACAGGAGAACTCTACAGGAAGTAGCAAAAGGGAAGTCGCTACATAGAGCAAAGCTGAAAAATAGTTTACATTCTCTGCCTGCAAACCCTCTCCTCAACACACCTCCAAGTCCCCCCTGCCACAGCCAAAAGCCAACCTTAGCACACCTTCCCAACGTGTCTTCTGTAGTGTCCTGGCTTGCTCCCGGCTTCTATCCTTCTCCTCTCTGCTACCCACTCCGCATAGCCCTGCAAAATCCCAGTAGCTGCCGATAGCCTCAGAAACAAGTTTGGCTGCATGAATGAGAAAATAAAAAGTATCACTGGCTTAAACACTCAAGGTCTTAGCTTCCCGCATCACAATTCTGGCAATCAGCAGTCCAGAGCTAGTACAGCAAGCCCTTTAAACCTTCCACTCTGCCCTGTGCACCGCCGGGAGTGGTCTCGGTCACCAAGTCTAGGGCAGCTGCTGTAGCACCTGTCATAATGTCTGTTCCCAGGCCCAGAAAGCAGAAAGGGGGGTGAGAAATCCCACACCCACCCTCCGAGGACACTTTCCAGTTTTGCCACTGTTTATAATTTAAAAGGATGTATAGGACTTGATCCTGTGGTAATGACAAGAAAAACTGGGATGAAAATTAAGATCACACTTTTCTAGGAGTCTAGCAGTGGGAAGGATTCAAGGAAACCTTGATGAACTGAATTCCAGAAAGAAACAACCTGTCACACGTACACAGAAGGCCAAGTAGCTTCCCTACCTGAGAAGGGATGGGGAGCTGGTCTGGGTACCTGGGGCATTCCAGGAGGGGAGAGATTTTCCAAGAAGGAGGAAGAACTGGACTCAGTCAGTTCTTCAATCAGGGTCAGGGTCAATCAGAGAAACAGAGCTACCACCTGTGGTACAAAATCAGGGATTTATCTCATGGGTTTGACCTCATGCAAGATGGGCAGCAAGCAAACGGTCCACACAGGGTGTTGCCATTGTAACTAGTATTAAGCCCCGAATCACTAGAGGCCAGCTAGACTAGCCTTCAGAAAGGAAAAATGAATGCGGATGGAAGGTCAGGACAAATTGGAATTGTAGGATGTACCAGGATTTATGGGGACAAACTAGAACCCACATCTGCTGCTCACACTTTCCAAGCTTAATCCTGTGAATTATCGATAGGAAAAGCCAATAACCTTTGCCTTGTGCAATTGACCCACAACTCAAAGATGAAAAGGGAGTTCATGGGACCTAGAGGAGCTGGGGTCAAATGTCCCACACCAAGGGAGTGAACCTTCCTGGTGCCCCTGCTGAGCCCCAGAATGCAGAACAATACAGCGGCAGTTTACCTCCCATCTTTCAAGCCTTGTGCAAAATGTTTCTTGTGGTCTAAGCTGACCCAGAAGTGCAGGGAGGGAAGTTTTGGGAAATATTCTCAGTTCAACCACACTGACAAAATACAGAGTTACTACAGACTGTGTGGGCTGGCAGGATGGGCTACCATCTGGAAGAGCTCCAAATGCAATAGTAAATTACTCAGCTCCGCAATGCTGCCCCCGTCAAAAATTTTGCCAAGGAAGGAGTCATCAAGAAAGGGCAGGTGAGGAAAGACAAACCCCTTAGTCCCATTCAGCTTCATCGTGAACAAGGAGATTGGATTTGGGGGCCCTGAGGAGTTAAATCCAAAATGAACCAAAAATATCTGAACTGCAATCCAATCTCCCCCCAAGTCAACTACTGACCAGGTACAGGGCAGGAGTCATGGTGGACTCGATCTCATTAAGGTTGTAAACTCGATCTCATTAAGGCTGCAGGCCAACCAGACTCAAGGAAGAGTCTGACCAACTAGCCCTGCACTCTATCTGCGAGACAGAGGAGTTGGCGTGCCTGCTCCAGGAAACAGACAAATACTACACTTTCACCTCCACAGCAAAAGATTATGAAACATGGAAAGAGCAGGAACATATAACCAAAAGTCAGGAAAATCACAGTCAGTAGGGACAGATTCACAAACTAGTTGTTGGAATTAACAGTTAAGAAATTTAAATTAGGTGTTATAAATACGTTAGATAAGTTACAGGAAAAAAATGAATACAATGGCTGAATATGTGGGTTATTTCAAGAAAAAATTGAAAAAATAGAAACTCTAGAACTGCAAAATAATAATTCTGTACTATAGACTTATAATGTATGTAAAAGTAAAATATGACAAAATAGCACCAAAGATGAAGGAGAGTAAAAGTTTTTACAATATTCATGAATTCAAGGTAGACTATGAGAAATTAAGAATACATGTTTAATCTCTAGAGAAACCACTGCAAAAGTTAAAAAACATATATACAGCTAAAAATCCAGTAGAACTTAGAAGATAAAATATGAAATAAGTACTGGCTTAATCCAAAAGATAGGAAAGAAGAAACAAAGAACAAATGGAACAAAATGAAAACAAATAATAAGAAGGTAAGTTTAAATATACAACTATAGGGTACCCGGGTGGCTCAGGTCATGTCCTGTGATCAAGTCCCACATCAGGCTCCCTGCTCAATGGGGGGTCTGCTTCTCCCTGCTTGTGTTCCTTCTCATGCTATCTCTCTCTTTATAAAATAAATAAAATTTAAAAAATAAATACATACACACATACAACTATAAAAATAATTACATCACATGTAAATGGATCAAACATTGCTACTAAAAGGAAAAATTTTCAGGGGCACCTGGCTAGCTCAGTTGGTGGAGCATGCAACTCTTGATCTTGGGGCTGTAAATTTGAATCCCACATTGAGTGCAGAGATGACTTATCAACTCTATGATCAAATAGTCTTTGACAAAACAGGAAAAAAATATACAGTGGAAAAAAGACAGTCTTTTCAATAAATGGTGCTGGGGAAATTGGACAGCTATATGTAGAAGAATGAAACTCGACCATTCTCTTACACTATACACAAAGATAAACTCACAAAGGATAAAAGACCTCAACGTGAGACAAGAATCCATCAGAATCAAAAAGAACATAGGCAGTAACCTCTTCGATTTCAGCCACAGCAACTTCTTTCAAGATATGTCTCCAAAGGCAAAGGAAACAAAAGCAAAAATGAACTTTTGGGACTTCATCAAGATCAAAAGCTTCTGCACAGCAAAGGAAACAGTCAACAAAACAAAGAGGCAACCCATGGAATGGGAGAAGATATTTGCAAATGACAGTACAGACAAAAGGCTGATATCCAGGATCTATAAAGAACTTCTCAAATTCAACACACACAAAACAGATAATCATGTCAAAAAATGGGCAGAAGACATGAACAGACACTTCTCCAATGAAAACATACAAATGGCTATCAGACACATGAAAAAATGTTCATCATCACTAGCCATCAGGGAGATTCAAATTAAAACCACATTGAGATACCACCTTACACTAGTTAGAAGGGCCAAAATTAGCAAGACAGGAAACAACGTGTGTTGGAGAGGATGTGGAGAAAGGGTAACTCTCTTACACTGTTGGTGGGAATGCAAGTTGGTACAACCAATTTGGAGAACAGTGTGGAGATTCCTCAAGAAATTAAAAATAGAGCTTCCCTATGGCCCTTCAATTGCACTACTGGGTACTTACCCAAAGATACAGATGTAGTGAAAAGAAGGGCCATCTGTACCCCAATGTTTTTAACAGCAATGGCCACGGTCACCAAACTGTGGAAAGAACCAAGACGCCCTTCAATGGACGATGGATAAGGAAGATGTGGTCCATATACACGATGGAGTATTAGGCCTCCATCAGAAAGAATGAATACCCAACTTTGTATCAACATGGACGGGACTGGAAGAGATTATTGCTGAGTGAAATAAGTCAAGCAGAGAGAGTCAATTATCATATGGTTTCACTTACTTGTGGAGCATAAGAAATAACACGAAGGACATGGGGAGATAGAGAGGAGAAGGGAGTTGAGGGAAATTGGAGGGGGAGATGAACCATGAGAGACTACGGACTCTGAGAAACAAACTGAGGGTTATGAAGGGGCGGGGGGTGGGAGGTTGGGGGATCCTGGTGGTGGGTATTATGGAGGGCATGTATGCATGGAGCTCTGGGTGTGGTGCATAAACAATGAATTCTGTTACACTGAAAAGAAATTTAAAAAATAAAAGTAAAAAAAAAAAAAAAAAAACCATAGTGAGTACCCAATACATTTCTGTAAACATTATGATTGTAATTATTATTTTAAATTTTTAAAAAAATATTTGAAGACAATGATTCTCAATACTTTTATATTAAATTATGTATTACTCCCAATAAGCTAACAAAATGCATTAAGTAAAATATATTAATGTAAATATTTAACAGAAATTCAAATATATTTTACTATGTAGGTGATATATTATGTAGTTATGATGTATTGTTTAACCTAAATTCCACATAAGCATATACATAGATCCAAATAAATACATATAATCAAAAGTAAAAAAAAAAATCTTGTAAAACAATGACAGAGAGAGAGAGAAATTGTTTGACTAGCTATGAAACCTAGGCCAAACTATATGCTGACTGACTTTAACTACAAAGATTAAAGTAAAAGGATGAAAATAATATTCCATGTGAAAACTAATCATACAGAAACTAGAGAGGCTATACTACTATTAGACAAAGTAAAATTTATGATAAAAAATATTACCAGAGATAAAAGAGAGAATCCATAATGATAAAAAGATCAATTAATTTAAAAGACACAATAATCTTCAATGCATATATAACTAATAACATAACTTCAAAATGCATATGGCAAGAAATTGACAAAAATGGAAGAAATAGATCCATAACCATAAAATATATTTTAACATTATTTTCTCAGAAATTCATAGAAGCAGACAAAATATCAATAGGAATATAGCAAATCTGAAAAACACTATCAACCAGCTGGACCAAATTGATGTTCACATATACTAAGCCATGATAAAAGTCCTAAAAAAATTTTTTTTAAATATTCATTTGTTAATTTTTGTGAGAATGAGAGAGTAAGTGAGGGGGCATGAGGGAGAGGGAGAGAAAGAGAAGAAGACTCCCTGACAAGTATGGAGGCCAATGCATGGATTGATCCCAGGATCCTGGAATCATGACCTGAGCCAAAACCAAGAGTTGGAGTCTCAACCGAGACACCCCGGCTCCCCTTAAAATTTTTATATGATCAAAATAATTCAGAGTTCAATTCTCTGACCAAATGTAATTAAATTAGAAATCAATAATAAAATCAAGAAAATCCCTGTATATCTGAAAATTAAGCAACACTCTTTTAAGCACTCCATGGGTCAATGAAGAAATCACAAGAGAAATTAGACAATATTTCCAATAGAATGATAAAAGCACAATTCATCAAAACTTGAGGGATGCAGCTAAAGGAGCACTTAGAGGAAAAATTATATCCTTAAATGCTTATATTAGAGAAGAAAGATTTAAAATCAATAACCCAAGCTTCCACTTTAAGAAGCTAGAAAAATAAGAATAAAAATGCAAAATAAGTAGAAGAAAATAATAAAGAATGAAAATCAATGAAATAGAAAATGTATAAACAACAGAAACATTAATAAATCTAGAAGTTAATTCTTTGAATAGATTAATAAAATTGATAAACCCTAGCCAAGTTAAGCAAGAAAAAAAAAATTACCAGTCTTAGGAATAAAAATGGGGCATCACTAAATATCATATATATACTAAATGGTAATAAGGGAACATGAATAACCTATGCAATAAAGTTGACTTCTTACAAATGCATTGTAAGACATAATTTTGCAAAATTGACATAAGAGCCTTATATCTGCCCCCAAAACCAATGCATTTATAATTTAAAACCTTCTACAGGGGCACCTGGGTGGCCCAGTCAATTAAGCATCCACTTTTGACTCGGGTCATGATCCCAGGGTGCTGGGATCGAACCCCACATTGAGCAAGGAGCCCAATGCAGGGCTTGATCCCAGGACCCTGGGATCATGACCTGGGCCGAAAAGCACATGCTTAACTGACTGAGCCACCCAGGCGCCCCACAAAATAAAATTTTTAGAAGAATCATACCTACAGCAGCATTTTTAAAATACTTAGGGGCACATTTAACAGAAGACATGCAAAACTTTTACATTGAAAAATCATGCACATTGCTGAGAAAAATTTAAGGAGGCCTAAAAACATACAATGGTGTACTGTTGTTTATCGATTATCAAGACTCAGTATTTTTAGGATGTCAATTCTTTCCAGATTCAAAACAACTCTAATAAATACTTCATTTCTGTAGAAATTGAAAAACAGGTTCTAACATCTGTAATAGAAATAAATGCAAAGGACCTAGACAAGCCAAAGCAATTTTGGAAAAAAAAAAATTTGAAAACTCATACTACTTGATGTCAAAACTAACAACAAAGTCACAGTAATCCAAACAGTGTGGTATTTAAATAAGGACAAAAATATGAATGGAACAGAGTCCAGAACTATATCCAAATATATACTGCTAGCTTATTTTTGACAAGACGCTAAGGTCATTCAAGGCCTAGAGGGGGTGCTTTCAAGATATTGTGCTGGAACAACTAGACATCCATGGGGGGAGAAAATGAACCTCAAGTCTTCTTCATCCCGTATACAGAATTTAATTTGAGATGGGTCACAGACCATAAGGTAAAACCTAATCTTATTTTTTCTTAAGATTTTATTTATTTAAGAGAGAGAGAGAGAGCATGAGCAACGGGAGAGGGAGAAGCAGACTCCCCACAGAGCAGGAAGCCCGATGTGGGACTTGATCCCAGGACCCTGAAATCATAACCTGAGGTGAAGGTAGATGTTTAATCAACTGAGCCATCCTGGTGCCCCAAAGCTAACATCATTAAGCTTCTAGGAGAAATCATTTGAGAATACCTTCACAAATGTGAGGTAGACAAAAATGTCTCAAAGAGCACCCAGAAAGTGTAAAACATAAAAAAGGAAATTGACAACTTCCATTTCATCAAAAACTTTTGCTTTTTTTAGAATACTGTTAAACACTGACTGAGGAAAATACATGCAAAGTATGTCCATGATAAAGGACCTATGTTTAGAATCATAAATTACTCTTGCAATTCAGTAAGAAGACAACCAAATAAAAAAAGGAGGGGGCGACAATTTGAAGAGATATTTCACAAAATAAGATATTGAATGGCAAATAAACACATGAAAATGTGAACATTATTAGTCACAGGAAAATGTGAATTAAAGCTACAATTAGATGCCACTACACACCCACTAAAGTGGCTAAAATTAAAACAAATGACAATACCACGTGACGATGAGACTATGGAGAACTAAAACGCTTGTACATTGAGGCCAGGAATGTAAAATGGTACAATCATTTCAGGGAAAAGCATGATAGGTTCTTACACAGTTGAGCATACAACCTGGTAATTCAATTCCTAGGTGTTTGTTTACACAAGAGAAATGAAAACATATCCACATAAAGTCTTGTATATAAGTGTTCATAGAAGCTTTATCATAATAGCCCCGAACTGGGAACCACCCACCAGTTGATCCACCATTCATCAATCAATGAACGTATAAACAAACTGTGGCGCGTCCATAAATGTTACCCAGCTGTAACCAAAAAAAAATATCGATACATGCAATTATGTCGATATAACTCAAGTCTGACACAAAAGAGCATATACCATATGATTCCATTCATTTGAAATTTTACAAAGGGAAAACTAATCTATTAGGGCAAAAGCACATCAGTGGCTGCCCCGGGGCTGGGAGTAGGGTGGTCAAATGAAAATTGGCTGCAAAGAGGCATTTGGAGAACTTTGTGAGGTGATGGAAATATTCTGTATCTGGCTTGTGGTGCTGGTTTAAAGGTATATGCATTTGTGAAAATTCTTTGAACTCTACACTAGAAATTGATGCATTTTTTTTTTTTTTTGCATGCAACGAATTAGGATTCTTATGGGGTGCCTGGATGGCTCAGTTGGTTAGGCAGCTGACTTGGTTTCACCTTGGGTCATGATCTCAGTGTGGTGAGATTGAACCCCACATTGGGTTCTGGGTTCAGCATGGCGTCTGCTTGAGATTCTCTCCCCCTCCCTCCTCCTTGCCCCCTCCTAAGGTGAATGAATGAATGGATAAATAAATAAATAAATAAAATCTTTTAAAAAAACAAATTAGGTTTTTCAAAAATAGGAGCAGCCCCCTCCCCCACCCCAAAATACAAACAGCCCAAATTTAAAATGGGCAAAACCCTTAAAAAGACATCTCATTAAAAAAAAATACACATGGAGAGGCAAATAAAAAGGTCATTTTTATTTTTTTGACAAAATATCATTTGTCCACAGGATTGACTTCCATTAGTTTGAAAATGAAAACCCCAAGAGATACCAATTTGCACCCATTCGAATGGCTGAAATTGAAGACGGAGCATACCAAATGTTGGTGAGAACAGAAAACAGCTGGCAGTCTCATCACACATGTAAGATAGGACAGCCAGTTTGGAAAGCTCTTCGACAATTTCTTAAAAAGTTAAACATACTCCTACCTACTGACCCAGCAATCTTATTCCCAAAACAAATGAAAACATATGTCTGAAAAAAAGACTTGTATAAGAACATTCATAGCAGCTTTAATCCTGTAATCCAGCACCAGAAACCTCCCAAATGTCTATCAATAGGAGATGGACAAGGAAAATGTGATACATCCATTGCAGTACAAGACCTCAGCAGTAAAAAGGAATGAGGAATTGATACAAGTAACAAAAAGAATGAAACTTACAGAAGCAGAGCCAGATACAAGAGGGTACACACTGTGTAATTGCATTCATAGGAAGTTCAAGAAAGACAAACCTAAGGTAGCTGTTGGGAATCAGGATAGTGGTTAGCAGAGGGTCAGAGGTTGTCTGGATTAGGGCATGGAGAGAGGATTAGTTGGAAAGGGGATGTAGGGAACTTTCATGGGTATTAGCAATGTCCTTTATCTCGACTGGAATGTATACATTTGTCGAATTTCATTGAGCAGTACACCTAAGATCTGTATGTAAATTATACTGCATTTTTTACAAGAGATTTATTTGTATTTATTATAGAGTGAGAGAGAGGACACATGCAGGGGGAGGAGCAGAGAGAGAGGGAGAGAGAAGCACAAGCATCGTGGAGCCCAACTTGGGGCTCGATCCCATGATCCTGAGATCAGACCTGAGCTGATACCAAGAATCAGATGTCAGCCCACTGCACCACGCAGGTGCCCCTACTGCACTTTTTTTTTTTTTAATAATGAAAGAAAAAGAAAAAAAAGTTGAACCTACCACTGCTGCCTGGATCCCAAGGACTAAAATTTAGTCACGTGGCCATGCTTAGCTGTCAGAGAGACGAGGAGCTACAGGCATTCCTCCCAGTAGCTCTATGCTCTGTTAAAATTAGGGGGTATTTTGACTGCAGAAGCAGAAACTTGATTTAGAGGGACAACTAATAGTCTCTGCTATTGGCCAACCAAGCAAAGAAATGACTCTTCTTTGTGGGGAGAGGGCAGGGCTGCCTCAAGGAAGATTTCAGACACTTTTAATTTAATAATTCTTCCAATTTTTGCTGTCATGCTACTTTCTATAATTTTTCAATGTTTCCTTTTCCTTACTGTAATAAGCAAGTCCACCCTTGCTGCAATGACCGTAACCTTGAGAATCTGCCAAGGGCATGCTGGTGACAAACAGAGAGGGGCCAAAGGAAGGAGGGTGGCAGGGCTGGAGAGGAAAATGAAACAGCCTTGAGAGTGTGAATGAAAACCTACACCGCAGACTCAGCATGCGTGACATCTGCCACCTTCCAGTCAGAAGAAACTGCCTCCTTTTGTGTTTAAAGCTTGACCCGGCTTCCTTCGGGGGCTACACAGGCTTTCTCTGGTTTTAACCTGTAATGAGAGACACAGCAACAGGAGCATTCCCAGTCCCTGGAAGTCTTGGGTCCATGCAGGGGACTGAAGTGCTAGGGATGTCTGCCAGAGACACAGGAGATCTTCCTGACAACAAACAGTCCAAAGCTGACACTGCTACTGGGCTAGAATTTTCCTCTGGAGACTCTCACTCCATAGGCAAGAACTGGAGAGGACCCTGACTTCATTTCCCATTGAAAACACCCACAACTGATTTCCTTGCTGCATGTAACCCTATACCAGTGCTTTCTCAGTGGGGCAACCTTTATTGAGCTCTTGCTTTGCCTGGCTCTGGGCTCAAAGCTGGGAAAACAGAGAAAGCTCAGAACCGTGGCCTAGACTTGGAGTCCGTCTTGTGTTCTCAGCACACCCCCTGAACAGAGCACCTTTGCCACTGATGTCAGCCAGAACCATGCCTAAGCTCCCCCCACCAAGCACTCTGGGGATGAGCCCCATTCGATTTCCCCAGCCACCTCCGGATCCTGATTCCCCCACACTGGCCCATGCTCCTGCTTGAGCCAGACACAACCTCTTTCCCAATACAGATGGAAGAGAGATGAGCAGAGTCCGCTTGCTGAAATTGGTCCGAGGGCTGCCTCCAAGATCTGGCTGCAAGAGAATGGACTGGAAATTGCACAGTCATTATCTTTGCAGACAACCCCTCTCCGCCCCATCTTTTCAACATAATGAATTGCATGGAGAGCTCAGCTGTCAGGAAAGCTTTTGAATTCCAGCCCTACCATCTTCCAGGACATCCTTAGAGGTTATCTCAGCAAGGCAGGTGGAAGAGGAAAGAGGAACGCTTAACCCTATAAGAATAATTATGATGTATTATTAGCAACTGATGGCAATCTAATGCAGGATTTTCAATATAGACACTGCTGGCTGTAATTTTTCTCTGTCATAGGCGCACACACACACACACACACACACACACACACACACACAGGCTACATTTAATGACTCCAAAGTTCAGAGCAGCTTCTCAGACTAAATTTAGTTCCTTAGAAGCAGTGTCTTAATACAAGACTTTTTAATAAAATAGAGACACAGTCTGAACGTTGGAGACAGTTTTTAGGGTAGACGGAAATGCTAGGAGTATGTTTATATAAGAAGACCACTGGCTGGCATTCGTGCTGAGTTTACATGGACAGGCTAACTGCATTATAAACAGCAATCAGTCACACTCAAAATCGCAGAACCACATTTGCCATTGGATCTAAGCACACCGTGAATAACTTGCAGGCGACAGTCTAATTAGTTCCTCCATCCTCCGCCCCAAGCCCAGTGCTGGACACAGCAGATGTCTGGTCAGTGATCGCTGGTTGGACAGAGGGACAGATGGATGAATGGTTGGCTGGACCAGTGTGCACCTTGAGCAGTTTATTTGAATGGGTTGAGACACTGATCTCGTTACGGAGAGGCTAAAAGCCTGGGGCATAAATTCAAAACACAGAGATACGATTGCCTGGAATCTGTTTGACTTGGTTAAAAATTATCAATACCTGTGTCTGTGAGTTAGTCTTTTGGGTCTCTCCACCCTAGTTAGATGCAGAACACAAAAATTAGAAACTTCTATAGGCTGAGCTCCCCCTAAAGCAGACCTTGAAATAAGGGTTAAGGTGCACGTGGCTTATTTGGTAGGAGGAAGGAGACAGGAAGGGGAGAAAAAAAAATCTATAAAAGGTGTAAAAATGAGAGGTTACCACTCTGGGCAAGTGGGGTTCACTCTCACGGAGGACCAACCGTGTCCGAGAATTTTCCCACGGGGACAGAAAGCTGTGCCGTTAACTGCAAAACCCCATCCCCCACTGGCTGAAATTTGCCCCCAGAACATTCCCACCTTCACCCTTCAGCTTGCCCCTGCATTTAGCAGAGTGAGTTCGAGGTAAAGGAACAGCCCTGAGTCAGAAACCAAGTTCGGCTCAGCCACTTCGGAAGGGAAGCGGGGATCAGCGGCCTTCCCGTAGAGCATTTTAACAGGAATTAGGTACTCACTGCAAGGGCCAGAGAAGCCTTTCTCGGCTGGTCTCCAGGAATGACTCCCAGACAAAAAAAAAGCACAGACTCACCGGGATACCTTTGCCCTGTGATGTCACCACTGCTGTTGGCTGTTTCCCGCCAAATCTCTGCACAGCCAGGAGGCTACAACATGGGCTTTGCAACACGGCTGCAGAAATCCTCAGTTTCCATGACCCAAATCATCAGAAAGCAGCCTAAGGGGGTCTCGTGTGCTTATGTCTAATGGACAGGCCCTGATTCACATCCTGAATGCTAGCTGTCGGACCACTGGGCAATGTGGTATTCAGCTTTCCAACTCTTGAACTGGAAGGAGGGTGGAAGGAGGTGGGGGAAGCCAACGTGCCTTATCTATCATGCTCTTTAGTGACTCACACATAGTTTGTGCGTTCATCACCATCCAGAGCTTCTCAGAGGGGAAGCACACCTATGACCACCCTTCTGCCTGCCCGTGGAAGTTACCAATGATGGACACAAGTCTACCTTTCAATGCAGCCACACCAGCCTTCTCTCAGTTTCTCAAAAGTGCCAAGTTCTCCCTAGCCACAGGGCCTTCACACAATGCATTCCCTCTGCTAGAATGGTCTCCCCACCTCACCATCCACCACCCTCTTCAAGTTAATGTTATCCTTTGAATTGCAGCTCAAACAATGCCTCCTCCAGGAAGCCTTCCCTAACTCCCCAGACAGGATCAACTTCCCCAATTAGAGGCTCACTTAGCAGTAAGGATCTGCTGATCGTTAGCAGAGAGTGGGCCGCCTACTCAGCCACACCCTGTGAGGAGGGCCTGTGAACCTCAGTGTCACCTTGGCTTGTAGGTCTAGACTGAATGGGGTTCAGGCTGACCCTTGGGTGGCCTCGCCCCGACAGCTGTAGTCACCATCCTGGTTCTTTAAGAGGCACTGACATTCATGGTCTCCCTCGTCATCCTTTTAACTCCACATTTAAGTACCCTAACATCACCATTTTGTTTCCATAAAACAGGATAGACCCAAATGGCTCTGACCCTAGTTACGTATCTGAGGTAAGTTACTTCACCTCACCAACGCTCGATTTTCTCATCTTTAAAAAGGGATAATATGCTCTAGATAGCTATTCCGAGAATTAAGTAAAATAACACGAGAGGGACAGCAAGCTCCTGCCTAGCACACAGGACACCTTATGACCGCCATCACCAATCTTTTGGGGACACGTAGGGTCTTCATTAGGGAGTGTGCAATGCCAGAGTTTTCGGTTTTTTTGTTTGCTTGTGGTTTTTTTGCTTTTGTTTTTTGTTAAAGATGTCATTTCTAACTCTTCCTCAGGCAGATGGAGATAATTTTTTTAAAAGATTTTATTTATTCATTTGACAGACAGAGATCACAAGTACACAGAGAAGCGGGCAGAGAGAGAGAGTGGAGGAAACAGGCTCTCTGCTCTGCAGAGAGCCCAATGTAAGGCTCGATTCCAGGGTCCTGGGATCATGACCCGAGCTGAAGGCAGAGGCTTTAACCCACTGAGCCACCCCAGGTGCCCCTAATTTTTGACATTCTGAAGGAAAGTGAGAGCTAGGAACCCTTACGAACTGTTTTCTACACATGCCGATCTAAAGGGCTGTATACAGCCCACCGGGATGGTTGAGGACATCAGCTCACCCGTCTGGAAAAGCATCAGAAGCCAGGAGCTGTCTCCAGCCTCTGGCCCAAAAATTCCACTTGTGGACAACATGCTAAGGAAGTAATTAAATGAAAACAAGTTTTCTTTGTGACAACGTTCATTATAGTAACCCAAGCCTGGAAACCCCCTCAGTTACCGACAACGAGGGAGCAGTTGGGCAAACTGGCAAAGTGATTTTGCAGCCCTTGGAAGAATCACTACAAAGCCCTCTGTAGGAACATGGGAAAACATTTCTGATAGAACGTTAAGAGAAAAAGCCATGGTAGACATGGGGTGAGGCTGACATGCAAAAATGGAATTGCCTTGGGAAGAGGCATAGTCAGAGAATTTTTTTTTAATGTTCTTGGTGTTCAGTATTTGGGGGGGGGGGGGTGGAGAGAGAGAACAAGCGAGCAGGGGGAGAGGGAGAGAATCATAAGCAGGCTCCACACCACCTTAAACCCAGCACAGGGATCAATCTCACAACCCTGAGGTCACGACCTGCGCTGAAATCAAGAGCCGGATGCTCAATCGACAGAGCCGCCCAGGCGCCCAATGTTCTTGGTGTTCATGTTAATGCTATGCTATTTCTACAGACTCAAACCAGGCAGCCTACTGGGTACTTTCTAGCAAATGACTGGAAGCCAAAAGAAAATCCTTGTCCCAACTAAGGGAAATAAAGTGTTCCTTCCCCGCTAGAACAGTATTGATTTGGTGAAGTCCATACTTCAAATAAGACTATCTGAAGCAAGGGCACCTCGGTGGCTCAGTTGTTGGGTGTCTGCCTTCGGCTTGGGTCATGATCCCAGTGTCCTGGGATAGAGCCCTGCATCGGGCTCCCTGCTCAGTGGGAAGCCTGCTTCTCTCTGTCTCACTACCCCTGCTTGTGCTCCCTCTCTCGCTGTGTCTTCTCCTGTCAAATAAATAAAAAAATTCTTTTTAAAAAAAAAAAGATTTTTATTTATTTATTTGACAGACAGAGATCACAAGTAGACGGCGGGGGGGGGGGGGAGTGGCGGGGGAAGCAGGCTTCCTGCTGTGCAGAGAGCCTGATGCAGGGCTTGATCCCAGGACCCTGGGATCATGACCTGAGCTGAAGGCAGAGGCTTTAACCCACTGAGCCACCCAGGCACCCCAATAAATAAATTTTTATTAAAAAAAAAAAAGACTATCTAAAGCAGACAAGGCAAGTAATATCAGAGAGACTAGTTAGCAGGAAACATCAGATCTATTCTAGTCTAGAATGAGGTGGAACATTTATCATCATTTAAAGGGTCATAAATCATGAGGAGACAACCAGGCTCAGTCTTCCCATTCTGATGCACCAAAAGTGGACAAGGCCCGCATTGGGTACCATGGACAGAAGCCGAAAGAGCGGGAAGCACGCCACCTGAACACGGTGATGGTGAGGCTCTGAAAGCTATCTGCGACTTAGCGTGGCACTTAGGACTGGGTCACGGTGTTTGCGTCCAGTATTTCTCCCCAGGCTCTTAAACGAGAAGCTGACTCAAGACCATTCATTCCATGAAAACACCCAGAGACAAGCACTGCCCGTGATTTTCATCCAGCGTAGAACTCAAACTCATGTATGTTCAGCACCACGGGCTTCAGTTTACCAAAATTCCAAGACCCATGTTCTGAACTTTTAAAACACGGAGGCAGACACCCTGAAATCCAAATGCATTCACATCCAGTTAAGGCCAGACACATTCAGTCTGGTCTTCCCCAGTCTTTTCCTGTTTCTGTCTTTAAATCTACAATAAAACTCAAAATCCAGAATGGTGCCTCTTTGGCCTTACAAACTCGTGAGAACCACACCCTAATACTGGCAGCTAAACAGAAGATGCCAGAACCAAGAGCAATCTCAGGAACAGGCAAGGGAAAACCCAAGTGGGTCAAGAGCCATTCTCAGGAATGCCCAGGAGCAGGAAATTAGCCCAGGGCACCTGGACGGACCCTAGTACCAAGTGGGGGGCATCCTCAGTTCTGAAAAAACAGGAGTACAAGGTAGAAGTGCATCAAAAGAAACAAAGCCAGGGCATTATCTCCTGGAACTTGGGCATTGTGGCAGGACGTAGCCAGAGCAGAGCAGGTACCAGGTCCCCACTGGGCTGTGGGCTGAGGGCAAAGGGTGTGAGGACAGGGATTACCCTAGAATTCGTTCTGTTCTCATCAGGCCTGAGAAAGCCTGGGAGTTCCGCACCACGTTCACCTATCCTGACTTCAAATATGCCCTACTGTCAGGGACTGGCCTGCTTTGGTGTCAGGAAAGGACAGTCATTACCTTAACTGGAGCTCCCCTAGAAGCAGATTCAGAGATAAGGATCTGTGGTGCATTTGGGAGGTGAAGAACAGGTGTGCAGAAGGCACCCGTCACCCTTATCCAGTGAACGGTGCTTCATCAGGCCAGCTCCTGCTGCAGGGGATGGAGGCATGGTGTGCACAGACGCAAGACCCTAGGGGTGAAGGCACCGAGCTACCCAGACCCACCGGTCGCCAGCTGGGGGTCCCAGAGAGAGGTGGCACTAATTCCTCAGTGTTTCCAGCATGAGCAGCACAGGTAAATAAAATGGTTGCAATGCCTCAAACTGCCCTCCAAGGCCCAGGGTTGGAAGTCAGGTTTTCCTGCCCTAACTCGGTAAGGATGCGGGCATTTGGGTGGATCATGACGTCACCAAATTTAAAGGCTGTGTAATTCTGTGATGCCAGCTGGTAAGCAGACCTTCCAAGAGTTCCTCCAGTAATAGGGAACCACTGACGATCTCCTCCAGTAATAGGGAACCCATTACCCACCTCCCAAGGCAGCCCAGCATTTCTGTTCCGGGGAGCCTTCTGGGGTAGGAAGTTCGCACCCCCCAGGGACCTGACATTAAGGTCTCTGCAGCTTCCACCTGCTGGTCTCGGCGTTGCCCTCTGAGCCATGCAGATCCACAGGAAGGCTCTTCCCTCCAGGAATTCAATTCCCTTCATGATGGTATTCTTAACTCAGGCAAAAACAGCAAAGCAAGCAAATGCTCTTCGGGAAAAAATTCCCACAAAGGACTGTGCAAACCAGAGGAATATTTTCATTAATTAATACAAAAAGTGCGCGTGAGCAGACAAGTCCCCACCCAGTCCTTCTGGTGAATGAAACGTCCACTGTAGGGCAGTAGGTATTACGAGGTGGGCCAAGGGCCACGTGCGTTGATCATAAAATGCGCAGCTTAAATTCAATATCAAGATGAAAGTCAAATGAAGGCTCCCTGGGAGACGAGGAGCTCTGCTTTCAGAGTGCAGAATATTGCCTCTCAGCAAACAGTACTTCTAATTTGATCCTGCAAAGATTCCCACAAAGAGGAAAGCAACGATATGTCAGGAGAATATGGTGAGTGTACACCCCTCTAGGTATTTTTTTTTTTTTATCACGGCCACATTCTTCAAGATCTCAGTCATCAATTATTTGTGACAGGCAGCCAATTGTTTATCTTTCAAGAACATTACCACTTACTTGCCTTTATATATCTCCCCTGTATTATTGTAGGGACGAGATCATCTATCTTCCCCTCCCTCCCAAGCCCTTCGTCATTTACTGCCCAGCATCCCGGTGTAACGTCCTGGAATGATGGGCTTTGTGAGGCTGTTAGAGAAATTACTTTGTGCTCTCCCCTCACCAGTGGATGCACCAAAGGGCACCAAAACTGGCATTTAATTCAGCCCAAATGTCAGGGCCCTGCTCGTGGAAATTCACCTCTGCGTGTGAGAACAGGTGCTCCTGGGAGATGTCCAGAGAAACTGGAACAGCCAGAAGCAAAAACATCCCCCCCATCCCGGTTCAGAAAATAGAAGCAAGTTTCTGCCACAAAAAAAAAAAACCAATTTTGCTTAAAACACCAGCCTGAAATAATTGCATATTTGTTGGGGATTGACAGTTGAGGGTTTTTTTTTTTTTTCATGAATTTTGCTATCTTTTGACAGTAGCAAATAAGTAGGTAGAGAAATGCACTCTCTCTGGGCTTTTAATGGCAAAAAAAGAAAAAAAAAATCACAGTAGGAAAATTGCACCAAAGAGCATGGCAATATTTTCATACTTTGCTGCACTTAAGGGAAGAAAATGGTCATTAAACGTAACAGGGTTGTTATAAAAACAGCGGTTCTATTTCCGGGTCTTTCATTTGCCAAAAACCATGGTACGCTGTATGCAGTCACTGAAGGTAGGAGCGGCTGAACTGGAATTTCTATAATGTGCCTTGCAAACAACTGGATTTATTCTTAATGAGGCCTTTCTGCATTTTTACATCATGCAGCATGTAATTAGCTATTAAATGACTTAGGAAAACCAACTCAGATTTGTTGGACCCGATGCCTAATGAATAATTTCATGCTGTTCTTTTAAATCAACGCTGTGTTGACTGTAATTTAGTGGTAGATTTGAGGGTTTTTCTGTGGGGGGGGAGAGGGGTTAAAGATCTCCCAGTCTAAAACCTGAAATGACAGCGCAGTATTAACTTAATTATAAACCTTTTCACCAACCCGCAGTCTCCAAGAAGTTCTGGGTAGCACACGCTGAATTCAATGTCTGCAAATCGTGCTTCAGACACTCTGATCAGACACTCTGATCACCAGAGCAAATACACACACACACACACACACACACACACACACACACAAAAGGCCCCCCTTTTTCTACAATGTCAGGGGATATTGTTTTTTTACCTGAATTATTGATTAACAGGTATAAATTTATGAAACCCCTATCATATTCCCAGCATGGCTTGATGCTGGGGTGACAGGTCATCTGCTGTCATCTCCATCTCCATTTTGTTCTGGAAGCACTTTCCCCACACCCCTACCCTGCCCTCCAAGAAGGTGGCTAGGGCCCCTTGGCTCAAAGGCAGCTTGCTCACCCAGGACCTGAAATAGAGGCTGCTTGCAGAAAATCTGCTCGCTTCTATGAGACCATCAGCTCATTAGTGGCTGATGCTAAATGGTCCAGGACATGAGAAGGGAGGGCAGAGTCTCTTTGAAGAGGGGCAGAGCAGGAACGGCAGGAAACTGGGGGGAGGTGAGGTTGCTTGTCTGAGTGGTCAGGAAGACAGAAGTCTGCAGATATTAGATACAGACCCAAAGTAACCCAAAGAACCTCTGGAGGAGGTGATGGTAAAGATCCCCGAGGTGCTGGCTGGGGCACCAGGTCTCCTAAGGCCAAGCAGGGGCAGTTGTAGATGCTACAGAAGCCTTTGCTCAGCACAAGACCCCTGAGACCTGCACACAGCCCTGGCCAGGGGAAGGAGTCACGATCATATCAGAAGACATCGCCAGCCTGGCAGGATGAAGGGCTTGGAGTGAGAGCCAGTACGGTTTTAAAGAGGTACTGGGGCATTTCTTACTCACCCAAGCTTGTCAGGACAACAGTCATGCCCACAACAGCTATTGGTCTTGACTGATGACCTTGGGACCTTTGCCTTCTCCAGTCATGCCACTGCTATTCATATTGAGGGTGAAGGCCAGAACTACCATGACCATTATGGGGGGTGACTCCAGGCTACCATTCAGCATGGCCTGGAATGACAACTTACAAGCCTGCCCGAGCCAGGAGCAGACAGGACCACTCTAGGTCCCAAATCCCACCATCCCCTCTTTCCATGATGGTAGATAACTCCCCTTGCCTGGGTTTCTACTCTGACCTCTACTCTGAAAAATCTGCCTGGTGCCCCACTCCCTCCAAAGCAGGCCCAGGGCCTTTGACCAGGACCCTGGCTTCATGCTCACACCCACCCACAGAGATCTGACCTTCAATATACATCCATTCATTCAACAAGTATTTTTAAACACTTACCACTGTGCTAAGTGCTCAGGATCCAACAGGGAATGAGACAGATGAACTCCCTGCGTTCCCAGGTCCCCAAGGCAGCTCTACTGCACTCCACATTACCACCTGCCCACCTGGTCCCATCCATGAGTGCTTCAACAGCTGAAGCCTGAATCCTGACCGGCAGCCCCAGTGGTCATGTTAGTGCCCATCATCTCCTTGCTCTTCCCCTGCCCACCCCCATGTTGCACATGGGTCCCATGATGCCTCTACACAAACCCACTAAGGGGACAGAAAAAGCTTGGCTGCCATCTTGAATTGGGGAGGGAATGAGAATAATCAGTGAGAGCAAAACATAAATTAATATCTCAATAAGTCATTATAGCACCAGACAATTACTGAAAATTGCAGTGCCGAGAAGATAAGAGGGAACCCTCGGGGCTAGAAGTGGAGGACTGAGCCGAGTGGAAGCAAGCAGGTAGAGGGTCCAAAAGCACAGACATGGAGTGCATCATAGTTTTCGTCTTCTAAGAACTGCCCTTTGAATTACAGTGTAGACAGGAGAAAGCAACGAGCTGTTGCTTGGGCATTGCTGATGCGAGGGAAAGAGGCATAATTTCTTCGAAAGCAATTTGTCAAAACATTTCAAGAGCCATAAAACCTTCTAACCTTTGGTCCAATCATCTCACTTCTGGGAATATATCTGTAAAGAGCAAATCAAAAACCACAGTAAGAAAGGAAATAAAAGGTTATAATAGCTGAGCCAGACACTATTCCAAACACTTTATGCATTTTCTCCTTTAATTCTCACAACCCTATGAGATGGATACTATTTATGCCCATTTTATAGACGATAACACTGAAGCACTAAGACTTTGACAACTTTTCATACAGCCACAGAACTGGGAGCCAAATCTAGAGCCAGTCTTCTTAATTACTAATCTACAGTGCCCCCAAAGATCAAGAAAATGCTAGGCAGCACTGTCTCCAATGGTGCAACAACGGTGCAACATTTTCTGCCCAGTAACATGTGATGGTGGGGACGCCAGCTGACAGAATCCTAGGAAGGCACAAAAGGGATTATAATGAAGACTACCCAGCAACATGAGAGAACATAAAAGGCAGCAGGAGAAACAGATGTCTAGGCTGAATCCAGAGGAATCAGTAAAAATAATCCACTTTGGTCATAGAAATGCTCAAGGGCTCTAGAGGTGTAGAAAGTTACTCCAAGCAGAGGAAGGCAAAGGAAGGAGCCCAGGCTCTTCAAGGAACCACGAGGCCTGGGAATGGCTGAGCCATGGAGACCAGAAGGAAGCATCGAGATGGGGCTGAATCAGAGAGCAGGAGCCAATGGCCCAGAAAACCCAGAGATGGTGCACGGGAATCCAGAGCCACTTAGACAGTGGAAAACAACAGGGCTTGGAGGTAAATCACATGCATGAGTAAGGAACAAGGAACTCTGGGTTTCTCAGTGAATTGCTGTGCTGGGCCCACAGGCAATGTGGTGCAGCCTCATCGAACAGCTTCAGACGCTTCTGGCCTCTGAGGCTCCAGAGATTCATGTAAGCATCGAGAGCTTGTGTATTTTTTTTTTAATTTGGTATACATATACGTGTATTTACACATGTGTGTATAACCACAATAATTAAACGTTGGCATTTGCAGCTATTGAGATGATGTTATTTAGAGCCTGGATAAGGTCTACCATAAGAAATGTTGAAATATGGCCAAAGAATGAATTAGAGGAGAAAAACTGACCCTAAGATTGCTGGGGAAGAGATGAGTCATTGCACGGGACCTGCTTCAGCAGCAGATCACGGTCACTCAGCAGTTCCAGGAACAGAACCTGAGGTCACCGGGACGACCTGTCTTCCTTCAGCTCTCGCAGAGCAGTTTGGAGTTCACTCAGGAATACCAAGAAACCAGAGTCCTTCTAAGGGCTCAGCCTGTCTCCCCAGAAACGGCCCCTGCCACAGGACCAGCAACGGTGGCATTTGAAACGGCAACTTTGTCACGTGGTGTCCCAAGGTCAGCAACAAGTCCCATGTGGAGCTGGGTTGTCATCGGTCTCAGGACCATCAAGGTCCAGTTGATGGCTTGGTCCTGCCTCCTCCCAGAGGCCCTCCTTCCTTGGGCAGCTAAAGAGCTGGTCCCTCACGACTCCAAAGACCAGGGCCTGACTTCACTTGCCCTCCAGATTCCCGGCCCTGAGACCCAGGCTGCTCCAGACACTAGTAACTGGAAGCGTTTGGGAAGAAGATACTCTCCATGTCTCCCAGGTCATGAGGACAAGAAGCCAGCAGCTCAGCCTCCTGTGCCCTGGGTCTTGGCGACATCAGAATTCCCCTAGGCTTTCTCAAGACGTTGGAGCGGGGTGGGGCCAGGGGACCACTTGGCCTGACTACCTTCTTTTACAAAGAGAAGAGAAGGGACTCAGCTGTCAATACATCATGGGGACCAGAGTCCAACTTTCCTGACAACCACCCCAATGCTGAAGAATGTGCCTCACTCTGGAACTCCCTGCAGCGGGCCAAAAATCCCAGTGAGAACAGCTCCTTCTACTTTACCCAAACTACTACTAGATGGGGGAGGGATGGCCTCTTTGCCTCAAGACCAGCCATCCTGCTCCCAATTACACTGTCTTTAATGCATTTTTTAAAGATTTTTTTATTTATTCATTGGAGAGATGGAGAGAGCAGGTGAGAGCATGGATGGGGGGCGGGGCAGAGGGAGAAGCAGACTCCCCGCTGAGCAGGGAGCCTGATGTGTGGGGCTCCATCCCAGGACCCTGGGATCATGACCTGGGCCAAAGGCGTAGATGTTTAACTGAGTGACCACCCAGGCGCCCTGCCTTTAATGCATTCTTACTGAGTATCTACTGCATCCCCAGCTGTTCTGGGCTCCAGGAATATTGAGATGAAAACAACGTGACCCTGGCTGAGGGTCTAGTCATCATTTCTTCTCCAATACTTCATTCTTACTCCCATTAATTCTGTTGACCCACAAACAGTAGCGCCAGGTGAGCTCTGTGCCCAGGAGCTCATGGAACAACAAAGAAGCTAAGATGGGGAACCTGGGTGGCTCAGTCACTAAGCCTCTGCCTTCAGTTCAGGTCATGGTTCCAGAGTCCTGGGATGGAGGCCCGCATCGGGCTCCCTGCTCAGCAGGAAGCCTGCTTCTCCCTCTCCCACTCCCCCTGCTTGCCTTCCCTCTCTCACTGTGTCTCTGTCAAATAAATAAAATCTTTAAAAAAAAAAAAAAAAAGGCAGCAGCAGCAGCAGCTGGGCTTGACCCATCTCCTTCCACACTGTGCTTGGGAAGCCTGCACTTTCCTCTCTGAGGCTCAGTTTCCCCATCTTGAGTACCAACATGGGATCTGAGAGGCTACATCTGAATGCTGCCTAGAGCTTCCAGCCCTGTTGGTCCTGCCCCTGGACTTTCAACCCAAAGAAATGTAAACCCCTTGATGAGAGTCACCAACCCTGTGTCCCTTCATCAGGTCCAACGGAAAGTGAGCACTGAAATGGGTGGAGAGAAACGCCTGCCTTCTTCCAGCACATCCCCACCGAGCCCCAGACACACAAGAGTCATAACATAAGCACCAACCCCACGAATGATCCCTCCTTTCTGGTCTGAGGGGAGCCCGGAAAGGCAGCACCATTCCCACCGGGCCCCAAGCAACCACTGCCACGGGGGGTTGGGTGCAGCACAGTCGTGTGGCTGGTCCCAGCTGCCCCACCCCTGACACGGCGCGGCATGCCCCAGAGCGTTCACGTCAGAGAAGCCAGGAGAGAGACAGCTAAGCCGGGCAGGCAGGTGGCGCGTAGAACAGAAGCCGATGTTTCAGGGCACGGAGGACCATCTGGAGGCAGGCATTTGAGTCCTGTCCCGGGTGTCCTGGCCGCTAATGAAGACAATGCCGGGAAAGGGTTTGCAGAACTGGCTGAGGATGAAGGGGAAAAATCAGTTCAGACAGCTCGCTTTAGATTTAATTGTTCCATTTCGCAAATCCGTCTGGCTGCCGGTAGCTGGGACCGTGTGTCTGGGCCCGGCCCAGGCTGGGGGAGGAAGGGCTCCCCCGATTGAATTCTCGCATCTCCAGGCACTCAGGGCAGCAGCAGCTCTGAGCGGGGGCCAGAGGAGCAAATGACAGCTCCCGAGTCCTGCCGTGTCCCCGGCGTCCCCACCCCCCAGGGCACACAGAAGATCTTCACAGTTCATTTCGTGACAGTCTGTGGTCCTGAAGCCCCAGAGCGGGAATGCAACGGAGGGTCGGACTCGGCACCAATTTCAATTAGGCAGAGCCGGGATGGGGTGGCAGGGGGGCATCATGGGGGCAGAGCGTGGGAATGGGGGCCTGTGGGAAGGCCTCAGCCAGGTTCCAGAATCTTCCTGGTGACATTCCAGGGACTTCACCTGCGGTCACCAGACACGGCCTTTCTCACTATAAATGGAGGTGAAACAAGAGGCCACCACAAAAGTGTGACGCCCTCTGCTTTTCACTCAGGATCTTTGTGCCAGTAAATGAGGACACACACACACGTCCCTTCCTCATTCAGTGGCTGTTTTATCCCTGAGGGCCCGGAGAAAGGGCACTTGCCTGGGAGTCCGGCGACCAGAGTTTAGCACTGAGTCCACCATTTAACTGTTCATTATCGGGTGAATCAGCTTCCTTCTCTGGCTCTCTTTCTAACAAGATCAGACCAAAGCCAGATACCAGAGGCAAAAATACAGCTTCTCGTGACGGCAGTGACGGGCATCAGGGCTGCCCCTCCTGCCCCACCCTGGAAGCCCCCCAGCCCCGAGTGCTGGGACCCGTGGAGCAGTCGTCTGGAAAACTCTGAGCCAAATACCCACAGTGGCAGGCCAGTGACGGGCCCACCAAAGATGGCCATGTCCTCCTCCTCAGAACCCATGATGTGTGGCCTTACACAGCAAAAGGAACTTTGGGGATGTGATTAAGGATCCTGAGATGGGGGCATCTGTCCAGATGGGCCCGAGGTGTTCCCAGGGATCCTCTTAAGGAGGCAGGAGGGGCGCCTGGGTTGCTCAGTTGGTTAAGTGTCTGCCTTCGGCTTGGGTCCCGGGATCGAGCCCCACATGAGGCTCTCTGCTCAGCCGGGAACCTGCTTCTCCCTCTCCCTGCCGCTTTCCTGTGGTAAACAAATAAATAAATAAATAAAATCTTTTTTTCAGAAAAGGAAACAGGAGCACGAAGCAGGAGAAGGCAGCGTGATACAGGAAGGGGCGACGAGCCTAGGAACACAGGTGTCCCCTCGATGCTGGAAAAGGTGAGGAGGCGAGGTCTCCCTTAGAGCCTCTGGAAGGAATGCGGCTCTGCCCACACTTTGGTATTAGGACTTCCGGCCTCCAGGACAGCATGAGAATAAATTTGCTCTCATCCTCTAGGCGGGGGTAACTCATGGCGGCAGCAACAGGAGACGAGCGCACTCACATTCGACAACCCTGTGGGGACAGAAGCGCAGTCGAGAGAATCCCCCCAGGCCAGCCCCTCTCTCTCTCACCGATCAGCTGGGAAGGTGGCATCAGAACCCGTCTCACCAGAGCCACGCCACCCCTCCCTAAAGGGGGCAGGCCACTCCTGCTGCCACCGCCCCGAACCCAGAAAGAGCCCAGGAAGAGCCCAGGGCTGCTCAGCTCCCGGCCATGGGCCACGGACACGGACCCTTCCCTTCCCCGGGCTGGCACCCCCACCCCAAGGGCTTTCACACACACGCCCCAAGACTTAATCCTCATGTTCTGATCTATAGGTTTTCCTCTCTCTTCTCCTCAACTTCCTGCTCCGGAGAGACTAGGAAGGGAAACTTCGGATTTGGTTTAAGGATTTCAATTCAGGGATTAATGCAGGGACATGAATACTGATGAATCCATTCCCTCCTTCTGCAAATCCGTAGGCCTTGGGACTTTTCCAGCCCCCCAAACCTGAGCTGACCTGACTCCCCTCCCTGTCAGGCCCACATGGATCCCTAGGGCCAGCTTGGACAGCTGACAGCACACACACAAACACACACACACATACCTATGAGATGGCACGGCAGGTAACTCATGGGTCACATCAGGTCCACTGGTGCACAGAGGGCTGGCAATCCAAGGAGGTGGGCTGGACAGGGGAGTCCAGGGGACCTAAGGACCAGGAGCAAAGAGCTCCAGAGGCGGGGGTGGGGGAGTGAGGGGAGGAGATGGCCTTCCTCAGGGAAAGAACAGACATGGAGCCCTGGTCTATGGGTGGCAGTAGCTGTCAACACAGAGGGCAAGACCCTTCTGGGAATCAGGTCGGTAAAGAACAAGACTGTTTTCAACCTGCAATGCGTACAAGCTTCCCATCCAGTTTTTGGAAGAATTCATTGAGTGCCTTCCATTCATAGGGACCATTTCGGGTTTTCAGGTAACGCTTTTCCTACTTCTAATGTCTCCTTCCCTGTGGAAGGCGCTGCACGAGCAAACTCTCCTGCACCACCTCCCGCTTCCCCAGAGAGGAAGAGCTTGACCTCGTTGGTGAGGTTGGAGAGAGGAACGGGCCGTCTGCTCCGGTCCCTCGGCATGACAGTCTCTAAGGGGCCTGCCTCACTCATCGACACCAGGGCCACCTGTCTCTGGGAAATCAGCCCAAGCCACATCTGCAAACACCACCTTCACACAGGAATAAAGAGAATATTTTGGCTTCCGTCTGCTGGCTGGGCTGAATGCGCTTAGCTGGACCCGACCCGGGGCGAGGGATGAAGTGCCACCGGGCTCTGCGTCCAGTTACAGCGTCCGGGGAGCACAGCAGTGCACCTGCAGTCGGGCCCCGATGCGCATGAGGCTCTCACCTGGGGTGCCTGCCATCCTGACCCTCATTCTGAGCCTAGAGAGGCCAGAGCCGGACATCCGGAGGGCCACGTGGCCGAATGATCATGTCCCACCCCTCAGGGGCTCCCCCTGGTCTGAAGGGAAGAACCCACTTCCTGTCTGTTTGGAGGCCCCTGCTAGTCTCGCCAACCTTCCCCTTCCCCACTCTCCATGTTATGTCCATGCAGAGCCCACAGCTGACCTCTTTTACCAGTGGCGTTCTCGCTCGGGTCTTCACACTCGCTATCCTCTCTTCCTGACAAACTACCCCCCTCCCTTGCCCTTTCATCTAATCCCTACTAGTCCTGCAGGTCTCCACTAAGACGTGGCTTCCCCTAGGAAGCCATCGTCCCCCTTGCACTGACAACACAGGTCTGGCTTGGACACCCCTCTCATGACTCACAAAATACTTAGTTTTCCCCCAAAATACTACTTACTAAATCCTAATGACACACTTGGAGGCCTACGTCCCATGCAAAGTCCCAGCAATCGACAAGACAAACCAGACCGCTGTCTACAAAGAGCCTACAGTCCATGAGGAAACAGACACTAAAACAGCAAAGCCCACAAACGCATCAGCTCATGAGGTATTTGCTAATTCTGAGCTCAAGATCAAGGGCACGTACATGCGGCATTTGTCACTCAACGTCCTTGATATAAGGACCCAGGCGGTAAACATCATCTCCCTCTTTGTGCCAGAGGGGAAGATGCCTTCTCTGAACACTGCATTTCTTTCCATGAAGAGACTCATCGGAAGCCCATCATATCTCCGCCTCTGTTCCATCTGCCAGGAAGTGCAGGACCAAATTCAGACCTCAATCACAGTAATCACTTCATTTCTGTTTCTGCTACTATCTCTCCTTATCCACGTAGTTTTTGTTTTCTGTAATTTACATGCCCCTGTCTACCCACAGTTGTGTTTTTACCGTAAGTCCTCCAAGCCCCATGGAAGCAGAGGAAACCCATCCAACTCCTTCACGGAAGCAGGCAGAATGCTGCCATGGCTGCTTCTCCTGGCCTGACCCAAGAAGGCCCAGCGTCCTTGTCCTGCCAACCCATGCTTCCACCCACCTGCAGGAAGAAGCTTCTGCTCCAGCCCTAGGTAGGGACAGAGCTCAAGGACACAAGTGGCCCTGGTAAACGTAGTCTGGCCAATGTGCCCTGAGGAGGCAGCCACGGTTGTGTCTCCCGCTGCTGTGCAGCAGAGCTGCTATTTAAAGGGCCAGACCTTCAGGATGTTAACAAAGGGCAGAGGAGAAAAGGAAACATCATGCGAGAGATAAGAAGTAGGTAGGAGGCTGAGGGTACAGAAGTTCTAGGGGAGAATCATCATCTTATCACCAGCCCCCCTCCCTCATCACACACTCCTCCCAGAGGGGCTCAGGTGGGCTCTGCCCAAGAGATGCCAGGGATGCCTTCTAATGCCACTTGGGGGCCTAATCCTATTAGATCAAATTAGATCCTATTAGATCAAAGCTTTCCCATTAACGGGGCTCCAGGTAAGAATCACAGATCTGACATCATGAGTCCACTCTGGGACATGCCATGTAGCCTGCTTATGTCACACTGCTTCTCTGCACCCCAGTCTCCCCATGTCAGTCATTTGGTGAGTGTTTTCTGACAATCCTGAGAGTGTCAGTAAGCAACAGATGAAATCACTGTTCCTGACTAGATAACTATCCCATCTTAACATAATCCTCCACAGGTGTATGATGCCTTTACTCAATACTGCCACACATTTGCTTTTCCATAAACTAACCCTAATAACTCTCCTGAGATGTAAGCAAGATAGATATCAGCCCCATTTCACAGATGAGGAGATTGAGACTCAAAGAGGCAAAGTGACCATCTAAGCCTGAAACTCTGGGCTTCCGTCTGAAAGCACATGCATCTGGCTTGTGAACTTGCAAAGCCCATCTTCCTGTGCCAGACACACCGACTGCGGTGATCAATAAAACTTAGAGCTAAAGTGGGGCACCCTGGGTGACTCAGTCGGTAAAGCTTCCAACTCTGGATCTCAGCTCAGGTCTTGATCTCTGGATCATGAGTTCAAGCCCTACACTGGGCACCATGATGGGTGTGGAGCCTACTTTAAAAACAAAAACAAAAAAAAACTTAGAGCTAAAGCATTTGTGCCCCATGGTCCCCCACCAAAGCCCACTGCCTACTCTAAAAACCAAAAAGCTGCATCCGAATGGGCACTAATGCTGGGCGCCATCTTCCACCTTGGCCGCCCCATGCCTGTCTCCATCTATATGGCTCAGGTGAGAAAGTCACCCTTGAGATGCTCCAGCCCATCCTATGACCAAGGTCAATGACAGAATCACAAAGCAAGGGAGCAGGAAGGGACCTTACAGATTACCTAGTGACCTATCTGGCTGGCACAGTCCATTGTCAACCCTAACTGGGTGGTGGAGCAGGGTCATAAACCCATCTTTTGCCTGCCGGACCAGTGCTCTTTCCCGGTGATGACCTATTGCCCCAAATACATCCCTGGCCCTTGTGCTGTTCTTATAGCAATGGGATGGGTCTGCCATCAATAAATAATAGCAGGATTATTTCATTCCTTCCTTTTTGCCCACTGGACTCTGCGCCAAAGTGACATCTGGTGTTCTCTTGTGCCCAGCACCCCTTCCTCTGCCATCTGGTAAAAACACTCTGCTATTCTTTTGAGAAAACTACCTTTCCCCACTTTATTTGCACCTGGCTTGCCTATCACAGGTCCTTGAGTCCCTTTAACGTAGAGTTGGACATGTGACACAGATTAGCCAATCAGAATGTTCTCTCTCTGGATAGCATGACTGGCTCCGAAATGAACACATGGCCTCCCGTAGGCCAATCAAAGACTTCTCTGAGACTTCAGTGTAGACTCACCAGGTGGGAGTCTTCCTCCAGGGGCAGTGAGAGGCCAGAAGAAGACACAACAGGAACTGCTGTAGCCATCTTATCCAACTGCATGAAACACACCAACTGCAAGATGAAGCCAACACAGCCGAAAGCCAGGCCAAGCGGTGAAAGACAGAGCCGTGACAACACCATCTGAGCCTCTAGACACAGCCAGGCAGGAGCCACGCTTGCCAGCTACGTGAGCTCGGGCTTGTATGCACAGTGTTTCTGATACTTGCAACAGAAAGTGTGTGATACTAAGAATGCTTTATCGCTCTGATTGGTTCATCCTGATTGACTGCATTTTTTTCCCATTTTGTTTTGTTTTTTTTTTAACCTCACCCCATGTCAACACCATTTGTCATATGACTTTGGAATCTTCCCCATCAAGGCAAAGCATATTTGCTCGTCCTTTGATTTTTCAAAGCAGAATCATGCGACTTGCTTTGATCACTAGAATGAGGTAGAAGTGACAGCATGCCCAGTCCAAACCTAGGCCTTAAAAAGCCTGGCCCGTGTCTGCTTACCCTGGTGAACTGCTCCTCACATAATGAGGAGGACATGTGTGCTTGGCCTAGATCAATCAACTTCCAGCCAACTCACAGACGTGGGAGCTAAGTAAGCGCTTACTCTTGAACCGAGATCTTAAGGTTGTCATTATGCCCCAATAACTGACCATGCGAGACATCTGTCACTCTTCTTCTTTGGGCTTCTCACAGATAGGAACCACATCTTAGGCACTGCCATCTCCCTAGGGACTAGGGCAGCCGCTCGTATGTGGAGGGAGGGGAGAAGGGAAGAAGGAGACTGGCTCTCGCATGCCACTCTAGCAGGTTTGAAGTCCTGACCTCAACAAAGGAGGGACGTACCCTCAGGCTGACAGTGACGCTCTCTTCCTGGCATAAAATACACACTTTGGAAATTCTCTTTAGGGACTACAGTTCCGAGGTTGATGCCTAAGGACTGTCCCAGATGCCCAGTCCAGATCCTCGCTCGTCCGCCTGTCATTTGAGGGAGACCATAAAGCCTCTGCCCATTTCTGCCCCCAAGACAGGCAAATGAGATTATGCTGTTGGGTAACCGGGTGCACAGTACCATGGTCACACAGCCACGGATGCCTGCTAACCACACCCAGTTGGTACTTGCCATTTGCCATTGGAAGGCATTTTACAGTGCCTCATTAAAATCAGGAGAAGGATTAAGAGGCCCCTTTCCTGATTAATGACTTTCTCTGCCTGAGAGATATAATCCTATCTATAACCCCAAATAACTAGAAACAAAATTAAATTTCCACGGCGAGATCACTTGAGGCACGTGTTACACCATGTCCCTAAGTCTTATTTTCTTTACATATTTTATCCAGCTTACAGGCACAAGATGTTCTGATCCCCAAAACCAGAGCCGTTCTGAGATAGGAGAAGGCAGCAGCGACAGGAAGGGAATTTCCCTGGCTTTTCTACCACGCTAACGAGCTTATGTTTTCAAAAGAACAGCCACTCTCCCTTAGGTAAAGACCAGATCGGGTGTGCGTAGACAGAGTGAAAATATCTCAAGATCACTCTTTTCCTCACATCCTTTTAAAGAAATAGGCAGGCATCAAGAAATCAAAAACCAAAGCTTTTTCTACTGACTTCACTGATTTCCTTCAATGGATTTCAATTATCAAGAAAGAATTCAGAGGATCATGGACCATTCAAACTAGAAGAGACCTTCAAGACCCTTGAGTCAAATCCTGTAACCTGACAGACAGGGGCTGCCCAGATAGGGAAGGGAACTTACTCAGAATGACGATCGGCTGACTCCTGGTCAGCCTTCCTGTTATCATTCACACTCCGTCTCACTCCATCAGGCTGCTATCACAAAAATACCACAGACTGGGTGGCCACAAAAATCACCAAGTCCAAGATCAAGGTGCTGGCAGATCCTGTTTGAGGTGAGAGCCTGGTCTGTGGTTCATAAATGACCATCTTCTCACTGTGGTTCCATGTGGTAGAAGGAGCCGAGCAGCCCCCAGATCTTTTTTATAAGGCACCTAGGCCTTATATGCGGGTCCACCCTCATGCCCTGGTCACCACCCAAAAGCCCTCCAGATACCATCACACTGGGCATTAGGATTCAACGTTTGAATTCTGGGTGGACACAAATATTCAGCCCATAGTGTGGGCACGCCCACACATGCACACACACGTCGGAACCAACATCCATCAAGCACCTTTTCTATAAGAGCCCTGATGGGGAATCCAAACAAAAAAAGATGCTCATTCAACGTCTGTTCCAACCTCCAACCCCCTTGTGCTGCCCAGAGGTCTGCTCAGAGGAAGCTCATGCAAGGGCTTTCCTAAATTTCCTGGCAGCTAGAGGTTTCGGTGTGATTTAGGTCCAACAGTCACATGTACTTGCATCTTAAGATCTCAAGATATTGAGAACGAAGTCGCATGGAGGAAAAGGTGCTTGTAGCAAGCTTTGACTTGGGAAGGAGTTACATGGGGAGAGAGAGATGCAAAGGCATTCATCCTGCTGATTGATCCTAGCAGAGATGGTGCAGGTCTGGCCCAGGACCTGCGGCAGGTGCCGTCCCTGTTAAGAAGCTCTTAAAAAATAAAAAGTTAAAAAAAAAAAAGAAGAAGAAGCTCTCTGACCATGGAGAGGCAGCAGCTCCCGTGGCGACTGAATTCTGCAGTGCGGTTTTGGAAGTGATTCCCGGAATAGACTCAAGACTGTCTCTTCCACCATCCCAACCATTCTGTGGACTAGCTAGATCTCCCAGTGAGTCATTTCCACCTAAACCACCCACAGTGCTATCATTTGTCTGTAGTTAGCAACCTAATCAGTAACTCAGGAACTTGAATTATTTAAAACAGAAGTTAGGATTCAGATGTTTTTCTAGTCCAGACTGCTCTTTCCACAAGTAGTTCGAATTGGACGTGTTTGATCATACACACAAGCATTGTATGGAATGTATACCCAGAGATTTAAGACCTTTATACGAGGGAGTAGAAAGGGGCTCGTTTGTGTTACTGTGTGATAGATCATATAATCACATTCATTTCAATACAATTTCTAGAAGAGAGTTTCAAAATGGTTAGAATAAGAAAAAAAGGTTATAATTGCACCTGAGCTTAAGCAAGGTAAGTGAAATTCAATGATCTGGAATCAGGTGCAGAATCTAACGAGACATCGGTTCAAAACTGAGTCACCAGTATGAGCAGCCATTGCTGGATGCAGGAAGGAGTAGTCCCCCAGTTGCCAGAGCAGACAATTGTTTCCCTGACATACAAGCTTTCTAATCACCCCGCTTCTGCTATCTACCTCTACATCTGGGACTTGAGACCTAGAAAGATACCCAGTACTCCAGGGTGGGATTGGTCCAGAGGAACAGAAAAGACTGAGCAGAAATGTCACCCCCTGAGACCAATATGGAGCCGAAGGTACTGGTGCTGGAAAAACACAGAGGTGGGAGGTGAGTACCATTGGCTTCCCACCCTGAAACATGGAGAAAGGGGTCTGTTTTCAGTTGGAGAAAATTTACCAAGCATGAGATAAAATGAGGACATACTTGAGATAAAGCAAGCCATAGTTGGTGTGAGTAAAATGTCAGCCCAAAACCTGGTTGCTGTATTTCCTTTACCAACCCCATGAGCTGTCACAGAAGCCTTCCCAGCAATGTAAGCCATAAACCCCTCTTGCTGACGCCCGTCTGATTTGGGGTTACTTCAACCCAAAGAATCCCAATAACTGGCTATAGAAAGTACGGGCCCAGCACCATTAAGACCCTGGTTTCCCCAGAAGGTGGAAATAAAGAAGACGGGTACAGTCAGCCTGCAGCAGCTGCCCCTCCAAGACAAGCAGGCCGCTCAGCTTCCCTGAGGTGAGAGACGCACCTGACTTGGCAATATCACGGCAACATGAATCCTGGTTCAAGTTTATGCATTGCCAGGAAAGCACCCATGCGTGCATGTTTCCCCTTCCCGTATGCCAAAAGCTAAGCCCCGCCAACACCCTCTGAGATGAGTCAGCACCCACCTTGACAGACCTTGGGTTGGGTTGAGCACCACTGCTACTCAGGGGCAGGGCACCCCAGGAAGACTCAGACTAAGTTTCACCCTAAAAGAGAGGTGAGGGGCCCACAGCCAGCCCAATGCTGTGCCCACCATGCTTCTTTCCAGCCCTTATATAGCCTGGGGTGGAGAGTGGTTTGAGGGATGTTATTTATAACCCCCTACACTTTGTGTCCATTCAGGGGGGTGAGTCCCACACCTGGAGGATTATTTTATTGAGTTTGGTTCTACTCACTGAAAGAAGTTACTGGGGCAAAGTGACCTGCTCTAAATAACACAGTGAGAAATGTGCTCTTCTAGGGAAAATGAGAAGGAAGGCTAGACACCGGGTGTCGGGTGGGGCGGAATGGGGGTGAAGTGGAAGTTCTCTCTAGAGAAGAGGTTATAGTGAGTGAAGATTTTTCAAGTAAAGGCTCTCCACTGCATGATGTGATCCCTGCCTAGGCCCTTAGATTTTTAGTAAACAAGGCCAAAAAGTGCTTTGTCTGCCTTTATTTCTCATGGAAACCAGGGAAGGGGTTAAGCTATATTAATTGGAGGACAAGGTGGGAACCAAAACTGAGTCAGAGTCCCCAAACAAGAGGAAACCTGAGGGCACTTGGGGGGCTCAGTTGGTTAAGCATCTGCCTTCAGCTCAGGTCATGATCCCAGGGTCCTGGGATCGAGCCCCACATCGGGCTCTCTGCTCAGTGGGGAGCCTGCTTCCCCCCTCTCTCTGCCTGCCTCTCTGCCTACTTGTGCTCTCTGTCAAATAAATAAATAAAATCTTTTAAGGAAAAAGGGAGGACCTGATATCAGGTTACATTTCTACAGGTTTGAATTCATTAAATCTTAATATAATCTAGTAAACTATGGTACTTCTACTTAATGGAATATCACAGTTCCTTAAAATGGTAAAGCTACATACAGGGGGAAATGTGCAAGGTAGTAGCTTTTAAAAAAAAACAAACTTTGATTTGTATGTTCACTGTGAATATAGCTCTAAGAGTGCAGATGCAAGTCTGAGGTAAAGAGCAAAAATAAGATAAGATGTGTTAAAGTAGGGAGGTTATGGTGGTTTTCTCCTCTTTTCTAAACATTTCTTTCGGGGTTTTCTTTAAGGATTTTATTTCTTTATTTTAGAGAGAGAGACTGTATGAGCAGGAGGGGCAGAGGAAGAGAGAGAATATCAAGCAGATTCCGTGCTGAGCATGGAGCTGGCACAGGGCTCCATCCCAGGACCCCAAGGTCATGACCGGAGGTGAAACCAAGAGTTGGACACTCAACCAACTGTACCACCTAGGAGCCCCTAAACATTTCTTTTAATGTCATTTTAAAATCTAGACCATGAAATCAAGATCATGTGATGCACACATTTGGCGAGAACCTACTACATGCAAAACCCTGGGAAGTGCCCTGATCCTGGTGCACTACCAGGGAGCTTGTAGGCTAGTAAGAAGACAGCATTTATAGCTAATTAGCAGGAAGAAAGTGGTAAGTGCAATGACTGCAGAGGAAAAAGGCCCCCTATGGCTCAGTTGGTTAAGTGTTCAGCTCAGATCATGATCCCAGGGTCCTGGGATCAAATTCTGTATCAGGCTCTTTGCTCAGCAGGGAGTCTGCTTCTCCTTCTGCCTGATGCTCTCCCTGCTTGTCATCTCTCCCTCTCTCTGACAAATAAATAAAACAAATAAATAAAATCTTTGTGGAAATTAAAAAAGAAATCCCGTATGGGGGCACAGAGAAGAAACTATATCCATCCAGTTGGCAGATTAAAAATAGCATTCTGGGGACGCCTGGGTGGCTCAGTTGGTTAAGCAGCTGCCTTTGGCTCAGGTCATGATCCCAGCGTCCTGGGATCGAGTCCCACATCGGGCTCCTTGCTCCGCAGAGAGCCTGCTTCTCCCTCTGCCTCTGCCTTCCACTCTGTCTGCCTGTGCTCGCTCTCACTCACTCTCTCTCTGACAAATAAATAAATAAAATCTTTAAAAAAAAAAAAAATAAAATAAAAAAAAATAAAAAATAAATAAATAAATAAATAAAAAATAAAAAATAAAAATAGCATTCTGAAGGAAGGAATTCAAAAACTTTGAACACCCCATCTGAGGACAGTGGGAGTCACTGAAGGTATATGAAAAGAGGCGTGCCATGAACAGATCCCTGCTTTATAGAAATACCATGGTATCATGTGTAGAATAGAAGGCCAGAAAGATAAAGGCTGTTACAGACCAGGAAGGCTTGGCCTAGAGTAGTTCAAGGGTTAAAAAGGGAAGGAGAAGAAGAAACGGATTAGACTGCAGGTTGTAAAATAGCTTGAATGGGAAAAAAAGACCCCAAGATGGCAGCCTGAGAAAGACCTGATGAGACTGAGCAAACATCTGCATAAAGATGACAGGTCTATTAGTCTACTTGGGTGACCATAACAAAACACCACAGACTGGGCCGCTTACCCAACAGAAATTTATTTTCTCATAGTTCTGGAGCCTGGAAGGTCTAAGATCAAGGCCCAGCAGGGTTTGATTTGTGAGAGCTCTTCCAGACTTGTAGACAGCCACCTCTCAGTATGTCCTCATACAGCCTTTTTTCAGTGTGTGCATCTGGAGAAAGGGAGCTCTTGTTGTAAGGACACTAATCCTGGGGCAGCCAGGTGGCTCACATGGTCAATCATGTGACTCATGATCTCAGCTCAGGTCTGGATCTCAGGGTCATGAGTTCAAGTACTGTATTGGGCCCCGTACTACTAAAAAAAGGTAGGGGTCAGGGAGAGTGGGGACACTAATCCCATCATAAGGTCCCACTTTCATGACCTCATTTAAATCTAATTATCTTCCAAAGATCTCACCTCCAAATACTATCACACTAGATAGAGATGAGGGCTTGAATATATGATGTTAGAGGGACACGATTCAGTCGCTGGCAGCAGGGCCATACTGCCACTCCTTGATTGATGGATATGAAAGTGAATACACACATTGTGTGTATGTCAGATGGTACTGGTCAGGAAAGACATTTATTATATTAGAGGGTAAAAGTCAATCAAGATTAGTAAGTGAGTAAAAATAGAATTTATTAAGTCACAGAATTCAGGGGAAAGCATAGAGGTCACCAAAACACTATAGGAAAGCAGACTGGATAAGAAGAGAAGACGGGGGCACCTGGCTGGCTCAGTTGTAGAGTATGCCTCACTTGATCTAGGGGTGTAAGTTCAAACCCCAAGCTGGATGTAGGGATTATTTAAAAATAAAATCTTAAAGGGGCACCTGGGTAGCTCAGTGGGTTAAGGCCTCTGCCTTTGGCTTAGGTCATGATACCAGGGTCCTGGAATCGAGCCCCACATTGGGTTCTCTTCTCAGCAGAGAGCCTGCTTCCTCCTCTCTCTCTGCCTGCCTCTCTGCCTACTTGTGATCTCTATCAAATAAATAAATAAAATCTTAAAAAATAATAAAGTAAAATAAAATCTTAAAAAAAAAAGAGGAAGACACCAAAATATTCTCATTCTTGCAACCACAACAATGAGTGTAAATAGAATGTTGGGAGAGGGGTGCCTGGGTGGCTCAGTTGTTAAGCATCTGTCCTCAGCTCAGGTCATGATCCTAGGGTCCTGGGATTGAGCCCCGCATCAGGCTCCCTGCTTGGTAGAGAGCCTGCTTCTCCTTCTCCCACTCCCCCTGCTTCCGTTCTCTGTCTCTCTGTCAAATAAATAAATAAAATATTTCATTAAAAAAAAGAATGTAGGTAGAAACTGATCAATAAAATAAGTTTGGACTTCTACTTCCAGTCAAGGTGGAAAAGAAGGACCAGATTTACCCTGCTGCCTGAAACAACTAAAAATCTGGACAAAAATGTTTGAAACAACAATTTTCAAGAGACTGATTATGAGGATGAAAGACAGTAGGGTCCAGAGAGTCAGGAAAGCTTGCTGCCTTAGCAGAGTTTCCAGATTGCAGCACTAAGAGGGAGAATCCAGGCAGCACCAGAAGCCCTGAGCTGAGGAGACAGAATGGAGAGTCCAGGCAGATAGAACAGCTAGTGTTCACAGGACAAGTATCACAAAGGAGACACCTATACAGGGAGAAAACTCTAGAGACCTGCAGAGGGTCCTCTAGGAACATTCAGCAGAGTACTGATTAGCACAGTGTGTGAGGAAACTACCCAAGACTAGAAAATGAATAACCCAAAAGGATAAGAGGAAACAATACACAGCACTCAGAGGACCAGAAATTTCCTGTCCCACCAAACCTCCTAATTCACAGAGCAAGAGCCTTGCTTCCGTAGTGGCAATAATTAACCCCAAACTAAACACAACTCTGGTCCAACCTGACAGATCTTAAAAACAAGACCCCAAAGGATCAAATGTTTCCAAGTAATGCAAGTACATCCCAGAACAATGCTCAATAGTATTTATAGGAAAACACATCCAATGTAAAAAAAAAAAAGGTAAAAGTCAAATTCTAGAATCCAGTGAGAAATTACCAGGAAAGGAAAAAAAAAATCAAGAGAAAGAAAGAAAACAGAAAAATAAATAACAGAAAAATAACAGCCATGATGAGGAAAAAGTTAGTCAGCTGAAACTTCTCCAGAACTGACAAAAGTACTAGAACTATCAGACAAGAATGTTAAAATAGTATTAAACTGTATTTCATATGTTTCAAAAGTTAAGGAGAGCAGTGGAAGACGTAAAAAAAAAAAAAAAATTGAAGCCACAAAATTAAAACTATAATGTCTGAGTTTGAAAATATACCCAATGGGGCACCTGGGTGGCTCTGTCAGTTTAACTGCTGCCTTCGGCTCAGGTCATGATCCCAGGGTCCTGGGACTGAGTCCCACATCAGGCTCTCTGCTTAGCAGGGAGCCTGCTCCTCCCTCACTCTCTCTCTCGGCTTGCCTCTCTGCCTACTTGTGATCTCTGTCTGTCAAATAAGTAAATAAAATCCTTAAAAAAAAACCATACACTCAATGGGTTAATGGAAAACTAAACATCACAGAAGAAAACATTGGCAAACTTGAAGATACAGCAATAAAATCTCTCAAAATAAAAATATAGAGAAAAAAATTATTTAAATAAACAAACTATCAGTGAGCAGTAGGACAACTTTGAGCAACCTCAAATATGTGTAATTGAGTCCCCAAAGGAGAAAAGACAGGAAAGCAAGGATCACAGAAAAAAATATTTGAAGAATTCATGGCTGAAACTTCCAAATCTAATAAAAATTATAAACCTACAGATCAAGAAGCTCAATGCACCTAAATATAAGACATAAGAAGAAATGATCCCAAGACACATTGTAGTCAAGTTACTCAAAACCATCTATTAAAAAAAAAACTTAAAAGTAGCCAGAATTTTTTTTAAAGACACATCACATACACAGAAAAAAAGAGAAGGGTGACAGCAGACTTTTTATCAGAAATAATGTAAGCAAGAAGAGAGAGGGATTACATCTCTAAAGTACAAGAGAAAAATCTCTAACTTAGAACTCTATACCCTGTGTATTACTTTTCCATTGCTACCTATAATAAATTGCAGCCTTATAATAAAACCAATTTTATCTCACAGTTTCCATGGTCAGAAGGGCTATATTCATATCAGACAAAGTGCATTTAAAGGCAAAGAATGGGGCGCCTGGGTGGCTCAGTCATTAAGCATCTCCCTTCAGCTCAGGTCATGATCCCAGGGTCCTGGAATCAAGTCCTGCATCAGACTCCTTGCTCAGCGGGAAGCCTCTTCTCCCTTTGTCTGCTGCCCCCCTGCTTGTGCTCTCTCTCTCTCTCTCTGTCAAAATAAATAACTCTTTTTAAAAATAAAAACTAATAACAGATCTCTAGAAAGTCTTCAAATATTTAGAGACTAAATGACACATTTCTAGGGTGCCTGGGTGGCTCAATGGGTTAAGCCTCTGCCTTCAGCTCAGGTCATGATCTCAAGGTCCTGGGATCAAGCCCTGCATCAGGCTCTCTGCTCAGCAGGAGCCTGCTTCCTCTTCTCTCTCTGCCTGCCTCTCTGCCTACTTGTGATCTCTGTCTGTCAAGTAAATAAGTAAATAAAAATATTTTTTAAATAAGGGATAAAATTCTCAAATCAATGGTCTCAGCTTCTTAAAAGAAGTAAAGAACAAATCAAACCTAAAGTAAGTAAAAATATCAGAAATCAGAAAGATCAGAAATCAATGAAAGAAAAAAGAAAAACAATAAAGAAAATCAATAAAACCCAAAGCTGATTCTTCAAAAACAGGAATGAAATGGATAAATCTAAGCCAGACTGTTCAGGAAAAAAGATAAGAAAGCAGACACAAATTACCAACATTAGGAATGAGAATATCATTATAGATTCTACTGATAATACAATGATAACAAACATGATATTATGATCAACTTCATGCCAATAAACTTGGCAACTTAAATAAAATGGAAAAATTCCTTGAAAAACACAAACTACCAAACCTCACTCAAGAAGTAGCAAGTGCCTGGGGTACTCTGGTGGCTCAGTTGGTTAAGTGACTGCCTTCGGCTCAGGTCATGATCCTGGAGTCCAGGGATCGAGACCCCCATCAGGTTCCCTGCTTAGTGGAGAGCCTGTTTCTCCCTCTTCTCCCTCCCCTGTCATGCTCTCTCTCTATCCTTCTCTCTCTCAAATAAATAAATAAAATCTTTTTTTTTTAAAGGAGTAAATACCTGAATAACCCTTTATTTATTAAAGAAACTTTATATAAAAACTACACACAGAGAGGAGCACCTGACTGACTCAGTTGGTAGAATGTGCAGCTCTTGATCTCAGGATCATGATTCAAGCCCCGTGTTGGGTGTAGAAATTACTCAAAAATAAAACCTTTAAAAAAACAATTTTGGGGGGATGCCTGGGTGGCTTGGTCAGTTAAGCAGCTGCCTTCAGCTCGGGTCATGACTCCAAGGTCCTGGGATCAAGTCCCGCATCAGGCTCCTTGCTCATTGGGCAGTCTGCTTCTCTCTCTGCCTCTGCCTGCCACTTTGCCTGCTTGTGCTCTCTCTCTGTCTCTGACGAATAAACAAATAAAATCTTTTTAAAAAATTGTTTTTAAGTATACTCAAAGAAAAGTCCTGGTCTAAATGGCTTCACTGGTGAATTCTACTAAACATTTAAGGAAGGCATAATACCAATACTATACAAGTGTTTCAGAAAATTGAAGAGGAGAGAATACTTCCCAACTCATTCTCTGAGGCCAGGATCAATACCAAGCCTGACAGATATCACAAAAAAAAAAAAAAAAAAAAAAAAAAAAAAAAAAAAAAAAAATAGAGACCAATATTCCTCATGAATATAGATGCAAAAATTCTAAACAGAATTTTATCAAATCAAATCCAACAATATGTAAAAATAATATACATTGTAACCAAGTAGGATTTACCCTAGAAATGCAAGACCAGTATAACATTCAAAAAAATAAATATAACTCAGGGGCACCTGGGTGGCTCAGTGGGTTAAGCCTCTGCCTTCAGCTTGGGTCATGATCTCAGGGTCCTGGGATCAAGCCCTGCATCCGGCTCTCTGCTCAGCAGGGAGCCTGCTTTCCCCTCTCTCTGCCTGCCTCTCTGCCTACTTGTGATCTCTGTCTGTCAAATAAATAAAATCTTTCAAAAAATCAAAATATCAATATATTTTCAAAAAAATTCAATATACATTAATAAATTAAAAATTGGAAAACCATGTGATTATCTCGACAGACTCAGAAAAAGCACTTGACAAAATCCAATATCCATTCTTCATAAAAACTCTCAGTGAACTAGGAAAAGAGGGAACCTCTACTTTTATAAAGAGCATCTACAAAAACCATACAGCCAACATCATCCTTGATTAAAAAAAAAAAAAAAACTGAATGCCTTTCTCCCTTAGATCAGGAACAAGGCAAGAATGCCAACTCATAACTTCTATTTAATATTGTGTTAGAGGATACACTGAAAAGGAGGAACAACACTGGAGACTGATGATAAAGCTACAATAGTCCAGACAGTGTTCTGAGGGCACCAAAATAGACAAAGAGATCAATGGAATGGAATAGAGAGTTGAGAAAATGGCCACATACACACAGGCAATGCTATCAACAAATGGCCCAGAAACATGTCCCTTGATCCACACCTTGCAGTTCAACTGAAAATGGATCATAGATCTAAATGTAAAAGGTTAAGCAGTAAACTTCTGGATGAAAACAGAAAATCTCTGTGGCCTTAGGTTAGGGAATGAGAGATTACAAGCTTGTGGGCATGAAGGATATGTTCATTTTCTTGATGGCGGTAATAGCTTCACGGTATCTAGGACACCAAGATCACAACTCCTGGAAGGGATTTCCCTTGGGGGAAGGATGAGTGAGTCCATCATCACTCTACACTTGGGTCTTTGGGGGCCCCAACTGGTCTCCCTATTTCCCACCTCCACCCTCCATATGCCTGCCCAGGTGACTGGAGTTCAAGCCAATCAGAGAGCATGATCCAAGGCAATTGTCACATGTCTCCCTGCCACATACAATGGAAGTCCCTGTCACCCCTGTGCATCCACAGAGGAGGGGTGCTTGGCAAGAAAGATGTTCAAGCAGAGACTTGTACAGCCCCATCCTGCCCGATCACACCCACCAGGTGGTTTACGCTAATGGTAATAAGAACAATAATCACTGGAGGGCAATTATTTTAGTAGTGCCAGTTAACATTCATGGGTCACTTGCTCTGAACCAAGCTCTCCCGTAGGCAGTTGATGGCATTGTCTCATTTGACACTCATTACAAGTCTCTTATCTCTACTGAATAAATGGGGAAAACGAGTCTTGGATGAGCAAAGATGAACAAAGGAAACCTTCTAAAGGCTGCCCGTGGCTGCCAACATCAGCAACCAGTGGCAAAAACAGCCACAGCAACTACAGAATGCAAAGGACTACCTCTAGTGTCATATCTATTGGACACTAAAACAGTGTTCCTTTTAGCCCAATATTCTGGGTCATAGTGTGGTTTCTGTACTTTTCCCACAATCTTCAATGCTCGTCACTGAAATTCAGAACTTTTCACATCCTGGGGAGGGGTTGTCCAGAACACAGGTTTTCAGGACTAGAACTGAGACAGTCCCAGACAAACCCAGATGGCTGGTCATTTCCCAAGCCTAAATTTGCCACCTCACTCCAGACATCGCTGCAAGGCCACACACAGTGGTAGCCAGGCTAAGTCCAGCATGGGCTCTGATCCAAATGGTGACCAAAAGGGTGACACGAAGATGAAGCCTTAATTCAACACACCCCAGCTTCTTTCACTTATTATCAGCTCTTTCAGAGCCTTCACTCAATTTCCTCCTACCTCTTCCAGCAAAGGTACGGGAGCTAGACACCAGGCCGATCATTCGAGGCAATTTATAATTAATTCATACGGCCTGAAATGTATGTCCCACTAGGTCTGTATCATTCTTCATCCAGTTAATGAAAGGATTGATTTTAAAGATACCTTTGGTCATTAAAAGCATGATTAAGACTTCCTCCTTATCCCCCCTTTTTAGGAATGAGCAATACATCTTCCTGCAGCAGAACACCTTCAGTTCTCCCAACAAATGCGCTTGCTGCAATTGTGTGTTTAATTAGTCTCCTTCTTCAGATGAAATAATTGTGTCCCTGCTCTGGATTCCATTCATAAGATCACTGACTTCACATATGGCAGGCTTTCTACTGACTCACTCATTTACTGCGGGGCCATATGGTGCCCACAGAGCAAAGCAAGGACTCGTTAGGCAGAAGCTCAGCGGGAGCAGGGGAAAAGCCAACAGTCTGACATCAGTCAGGCCGCCAGCTGACATTTAATTGACTGTCTACTATGTGCCACCAGCCAGGCTGGGGACTCGGAGGTGAGCAAGAAGCACTTTCTCAACCTCAGGACTACGGACCTTCAGGGCCATTTAAGTCTTGGTTGCGGGAGCTGTCCTATTTGTTGTAGGATGAGCCTTTGTGACCTCTGCCCACTAGAAGCTAGTAGTGCTGTTCTCCCAGCCTCCCCCACCCCACTGTATGACAACCAAACAGATCTCTAAGACACCAACATGTGTTTCTTAGGGAACACAGTTGCCCCAGGTTGAGAATCTTAAGGCGTTTGCAATCTAGAAGAGCCACTAAGACAACAACACAACGCTTTGTGATGAAGGACAGCATGGGAGGAATATGGTGGTTGGAAACTCCAATACCCTTGGTAGCCAACAACGGGAATGCCTGGAAGGCAGTGGAGTAGGTCTGATGGGTGAGGACAGTCCTGCCCCAAGGCATCAGCTACAGCTCAACTTCAGCCAAATGTCACCAGATCCTCTCACATTTCTAGTGAATTCTGAAATCTGGAACCCTGTGTGAAATTTCCCAATCTTGCAATGCCCTCAACAGGTTAAAGAACATTTTAATGAAAATGCAACCCTCAAAAATAAATAAACAGATAAAAATATCAAGGGCCTCATTTGGGCACATGCGTCTTCTGTGTAGAAAATTTGGCAGCATCTGAGTCCTACCACTACCTCTGACTCACTTCCACCTGGGCATTGGGGTCTGTTTCTAAAAGTGGCAGGTGGTCCATATGATCAAGCTTAGACAGTGGTTCTTGATCCTAGATGCCCACTTGAATCTCCTGGAGAGGGGCACCTGGGTGGCTCAGTTGGTTAAGCATCTGCCTTTGGCTCAGGTCATGATCCTGGAATCCTGGGATCCAGCCCTTCATCAGGCTCCCTGCTCAGCCAGGAATCTCCTCCCTCTGACCCTCCCCCATCTCCTGCTCTCAATCTTTCTCTCTCTCTCTCAAATAAATAAATAAATTCTTTTTTTTAAATCACCTGGAGATATTAAAAAAAAAAAAAAAATCAATGTGCTGGCCCCACCCCAGACCAGAATAGGAGGTTGGGATCTAGGTGTTTATGTTTGTCAAAATCTCCCAGGTGATTCTAACTAAAGAATCCCTAGCTTAGGAAAAGGAAACCATGTGTGTCAAGACCCACCACTAGGTAGTGGATTATTATAATCTGAGACTCCAAACTCAGACCACTTGGGCTCAAATCCTGCTCTTCCCTGGGTAACTATGGGGTCTGAAAGAAACTTAGCTCAGGTTTCAGGGTCTATATCTGTTAAGTGAAAATAATAACACTACCTATTTTATGGGCTGGTGTAAAAAGTCAAAATCTCTAGAGATGGGGCCGAAGCATTAGTGTTTTTTATTTTTCCAGATATTTCTAAATAGCAACCAGGGTTAAGAAACAATAATTAGGTTCCCACCAGCTTTAATACTCTCTGAGTTTCCTGTTGTGTGAAAAGGAAATGAGGACTAGACACCCACTAAGTCTGGGGCTGAGATGCCCCATTGGGATCCCTCAAGAAAGAGTGGAGATAAAGAGCCAGATGCTGGCTGTATGCGACATAACTCCAAAGAAACACAAGATAACCTCCTACACACACAATCATTAGCTGCTAGGAATAAGAAGTACTTTGAATATCATTCTAAAAGGACTTGGCCTGTAAGTGTTACCTCTACTAACATGAAGGAACTTTCACCAAAAATACTTAAAGACCCCTAAATTCCAAATACTGGGTATTTTGAGGCATCTGATCCAGTGTCATGCGGTAATATTTTCATTATTCACCTGAATTTCCGTAATGAGGTGGGTAACTATGGGGCCTCCATCTGGGACACACACATTTATCATTTGATTAGGAGAGATTACCTATTTTTAGATAAAACATATATCCCCTAACAGGGATGGACAGTTATAAATAACTTGGAAAACTCTAGCCGACGCCCAAAACATCATGATTTAGGTTGAAAGAAAAAGCCTTTCTGATCACTGTCCTCTTGTGTTCCTTAGCACATTTTTCATGTTTACTTGCTGTCACCCCAGATAAGTGATCATCTTGGCTGTATCCCATTTCCTCACGGCTAAGATGGGAGGAAGAATCATCGAAATCAAATAGGCAAGATCAAGGCTCCAAGGAAAAGAGACAGGAGTCTGGTGCCTTGGCCCGGCAATCAGTTAATGAGCTACCTACAATTTATGTAGGAAAACTATTGGGGAGCCACAGAAATGGCTACAAGTAAGGCCTCTACCCAAGCTGTCAGATGGAAGAAGGGCTTGAAAGAAGCCAAGCCTCTCCTTCTACACTGAAATGGAGGTCTGGCCCTTCCATGAGGTGAGGTTCCTTCCTTCCCTGACCCTTGAAGCAACCCAGGTGGATTCAAATGCAAAAAAGGAAAGCCACTCCCAACGACACTCCCAATATACCTGAAAACTCTGAGCAAAAAAGAAAATAATATTGAATTAGAACCTAAAGTATAAAATAAATATCCAAGAGTCCAGAAGATATTTCCATTTCCAGGAAGATGGAATAGACATGTTTTTCCTTATTACTTCCAGTACGTACAACCAAGAACTCTAAATATTGTATCATTATATATAAAATACATAAGTAGACTGAAAGGTAAAGGACAGAAGGTAGATCAGCCAGGGATCTCAGTATCCAAGAAATGAGATTGTGAGCTCCCTCGGCTTTCTTTTTGCTTCATATAGTCCCTACATAGAATGAAGAAGCCAACAATCCAGAAATGCCAACACACACAGGGAGATAAAGAAGATAAAAGAAAAAGAAAAAGAAAAATCCTTCTCTCTCTAGCCAAAGGGTCTGGAAAGAACCAGTCCAGCAAGACAGAACATTTTTAGCCAATAACCATTCTACTTAAGTCAAACACTATAATAAAAATTGTGATCCCACCTCTACTGATGCCAGCAAAGGCCAAGTGGGGAGCCTGTATTTCCATCTTCATGAGGCTATAACAAGGTGCCCCAAATATCAGTCAATTTCAGAGAAGACCAAGTAGGGAAGCAGGGCTTTTATTTCATCCCTGCAGAGTGGTAACACAGCCCTGCCATGTCAGTGAAGACCACATAGGGATCCAGAACTCCCAAACAGCAGTCACAAGGAGCAACCCCCACCTCAGACGTCAACAAATGCCACGTAGGAAACCTGGACTTCTACCTCCACCTGGCAGCTACAAGTAGCACTACAACTTCCCTACTGAAGTGGTGTCAGAGAAATCCAGTCTAAGGTTTAAATAAGATACAGCATCTCATAACATAATACAAAAATGTCCAGGTTTCAAGCAAAAATCACTCATCATAGCAAGACCCAGGAAGAGCTCAAACCAAATGAAAAAATATAATCAATAGGCATCAACATCAAGAAGATAAGAATGTGAGAATTATGTGACTTAAAAATTAAAAGCAGCCATAACAAAAATGCTTAAACAATCAATTACAAATGAACCTGAAGCCAATGAAAAGACAGAAAGCATCAGCAAAGAAAAATATATAAAGAAGAACCAGAAATTCTGGAACTGAAATAAAAGCTCAGTGAATGGCCTCAATAACCAAATTTCCTCCAACAGAGGAAAGAATCAGTGAACTGGATGACAAACCATAGAAATTACCCAATCTGAACAACAGAAAGTAAACAAAAAACAAAACAAAAAAAAAGGAGCAGAATCCCAGAGGAGTGGAGAAAGGGGATGTTGAAAAGTTACTCAAAGAAATAATGGCTGAAAACTCCCCAAATTTAACAAGAGGTATAAATCTACCAATTTAAGATTAGTGAGCCCTCAAACAGGATAAACCCGAAGAAATTCACAAGGAGACACATTATAATTAAAATTATTAAACTTAGGGGCACCTGGGTGGCTCAGTCATTAAGCATCGGCTCAGGTCATGATCCCAAGGTCCTGGGATTGAGTCCCGTACTGGGCTCTCTGCTCAGCAGGAAGCCAGCTTCTCCCTCTCTCACTCCCTTTGCTTATGTTCCCTCTCTCTCCCTCTCTCTCTCTCTCTCTCTCTGTCAAATAAATAAATAGAATCTTCAAAAAAAATTTTTTTAACCAAAGGCAAAAATTCTTAAAAGTAACCAGAGGAAAAAACGACACCTTATCTTTAGGGGAAAACAATTAAAATGACAGTAGATTTCTCATCAGAAACCCTGGAGACCAGCAGAAAGTGGCACAATAATTTTTAGGTGATGAAAGAAAGAACTGTTAACCTAGAATCCTATACCCAACAAAAATATCCTTCAGGAACAAAGGGGAAACAAAGGCATTCACAGGTTGAGAAAACCTAATAGAATTTTTCCCAGCAGATGTAACTCTAAATGAATAGCTAAAGAAAGTTCTCTAAACAGAAAAACATTAAAAACAAAACAAAAGGGACGCCTGGGTGGCTCAGTTGGTTAAGCAGCTGCCTTCGGCTCAGGTCATGATCCCAGCGTCCTGGGATCGAGTCCCACATCCGGCTTCTTGCTCCGCAGGGAGCCTGCTTCTCCCTCTGACTCTGCCTTCCACTCTGTCTGCCTGTGCTCACTCTCACTCGCTCTCTCTCTGACAAATAAATAAATAAAATCTAAAAAAAAAAAAACAAAACAAAAGACCCTTAGAACATCAGGAAGAAAGCACTTAAGTAAAAATAGGAGTAAATGCAATAAACTTTCCTTCTCTTGAATTATCTAAATTCCTTTTAAAGCTTGAGGCAAAACTGTCAGTGTGATTCTAAATGCATGTAGAAAAAACCGTGAAGATAATCATATTATAAGCGAAAAAGGGTAACGAGACATAAAAGAAGTAAGGTTTCTATATCTCACTTGAACTGGTAAAAATGACAATACTGGTTTAACTTGATAAGTTACATATATATAATGTAATACCTATAGATAGTACAATCAATAAAAAAGTTAAATAGAGATACGTTCAATACTACAGATAAATAAAAAAGGAATTCTAAAGAATGTTCAAGTAACTGACAGGAACACAGGAAAAAAGAAAATAGAGAAATAAAAAGAGAGACTAGAAAACAAAAAGTTAAATGACAAACTTAGTCCTACTCTACCAAAAATTGAATATAAATGATCTAACATATTAAAACACAGAAACTGGCAAGGTAGATTAAAAATATTAACCAACTATCTGCTGTCTACATGACATTCACTCAAAGTATAATAATACAGGCAGGTTCAAAGTAAGAGGCTGAAAAACAATCATGCAAACATTAATCAAAAGGAAATGGGAATGGCTTTACTGATATTAGACAAAGGAGACATCAGAGCAAAGAAAATTGCCACAAAGAAGAACATTTGATAATGACCAAGAGGACACAGCAGTCCTAAATGTGTATATACCAAAAAATAAAATAAAATAAATGTGTATATACCATATAATAGAGCTACAAAATATATGAAAAGAAAACTGATAAACTGGATAAAGATATGAACAAACCCACAATTATAATTATAGATTTCAGAAACCCTTTCTCAATAATTGATTGAACATCTGGACAGAAAGTCGGCAAGAATAGAAGTTAACGGTGTCAACCAACAGAATCTAATTGACATTTTTAGAACCCTCTACCTAAAAAAAAACAAAATATACATTCTTTTCTGGTTTTACAGAACATATATCAGGAAAGACCATAGTTTGGGCCTCAAAACAAACCTCAACAAATTGAAGAGAATTGAAATCATACAGGATGTGTTTTCCAACCACAACAGAATCAAACTAGAAATCGACAACAACAACAACAACAAAAAAAAAAAAAAAAAACAGGAAAATCTGCAAACACTTGGAAATGAAACAACACATACTTCTAAGCAAAAAAGGAAGTCTCAAGAGAAATTTTAAAAATAGAAGTGAATGAAAATGAAAATACAATATATCAAAAATTTGGGTACGCATCTAAAGCAGTATTGAAAGGGAAATTTACAGTACTAACTGCATATATTAGAAAAAAGGTACAGGGGTGCCTTAGTGGCTCAGTGGGTTAAAGCCTGTGCCTTCAGCTCAGGTTATGATCCCAGGCTCCTGGGATCGAGCCCCACATCTGGCTTTCTGCTCAGGGGAGAGCCTGCTTCCCCACCCCCACCCTCTCTCTGCCTGTCTCTCTGCCTACTTGTGATCTCTGTCAAATAAATAAATAAAAATTAAAAGAAAAGAAAAGAAAAGAAAAAAGGTACAGTGTCAAATTAGTAATCTAAACTACCTCAAGGGGCACCTGGGTGGCTCAGTGTGTTAAGCCACTGCCTTCAGCTCAGGTCATGATCTCAGGGTCCTGGGATCGAGTCCCACATGGGGCTCTCTGCTCAGCAGGGAGCCTGCTTCCCTTCCTCTCTCTCTGCCTACCTCTCTGCCTACTTGTGATCTCTCTCTGTCAAATAAATAAATAAAATCTTTAAAAAAAAAAAAAAAAAACTACCTCAAGATCCTAGACAAAAAGAGCAAAACAAAACAAAAACAAGCAGAACAAAAGGAATTATAAAGCTATGAGCGGAAAAAAAAATGAAATTGAAGAGGGAAAATAGTTTTTTTAATATTTTTTTAGGGAAAAAAATTTTTTAGTAGAGGATCAATAGGAGGAAAAATCAACAAAACAAAGAGCTGTTTCCTTGAAAAAAGTCAATAAAATTGACACACCATTAGCAAGACGGACAAGGAAAAAGAGAAGATACAAATTATCAGTATCAGGAACAAAAAGGGAGGATCTTACTATTGACCCTGCAGACACCAAAAGGATGAAAAGGGAATACTATGAACAACTCTACACACATAAATTTGACCACTTAGATGAAGTGGTCAAAAAACAATTCATCCAGGGGCACCTGGGTGGCTCAGTGGGTTAAAGCCTCTGCCTTCGGCTAGGATCGAGCCCTGCTCTGCTCGGCAGGGAGCCTGCTTCCTTCTCTCTCTCTGCCTACTTGTGATCTCTGTCTGTCAAATAAGTAAATAAAATCTTAAAAAAAAAAAAAAAACTCATCCAATGTGGAAGAGATCCATTTAGATAGCCCTCTACTGAGGAAATTTATTACTTAAATCATCCTAAAAAACAAAACAAAAACAGAGATCTATAAACCCTGATAGTTTCAAGGCTGAATTCTACACAATCTCTGCAAGAAAACAGAAGAGGAAGTAACAACTTCCCCATTCATTTTATGAAGGCATTATTACCTTGATATCAAAACCAGAAAAAGACAATACAATAAGAGAAAACTCAGACCAGTATCCCTCATACATATAAACATAAGAATCCTTAACAATATGCTAACAAATAGAATTCAGCCATTTATACTCTAAGATCAAGTCTATTCCATGGATGCAACACTAGCTCAACACTGAAAAATCAATGTAATCTACCATATTAACAAGCTAAAGAACAATGCCATGATCATCTCAACGGATGCAAAAACAAAAATCATCTTACAAAATTTAAAACACATGGATGTTAAAAAAAAAATACTCTCAGCAAAATAGGAAGAGGGAACTTCCTTAATAAAGAGCATCTACAAAAAAACCTACAACTAACATTTTACTTAACGGTGAAGACTAACGTTTTCTAAAACTGGAAACAAGGGGAAAATATTCACTCTTATCACTCTTATTCAACATACTGCTAGATGTCTTAACCAGACCAGTAAAGCAAGAAAAGGAAACGGAAGTCAGACAGATGGGAAAGGAAGAAATAAAAGAGTTTCTATGTGCAGGTAACATGATTATTTACACAGCAAATCTAAAAGAACCTACAAAAACTTGAAACTAATAAATGATTTCAGCAAGGTTAGAGGACAGGAAACATAAAAATCAATTGTATTTCTATATATTAGCAACCAACATGTAGACACTGAAATAAAAATGATATAGTATCATTTTTAAATTACTCCAAAAAATTGAAATCCTTGAGTATAAATCTAACAAATCCTTCAAAAATATGGACAGGACTTGAATGCTGAAAATGACAAAATGCTGACAACAGAAATCAAATAATTTCTAAATAAAAAGAAATATCCCATGTTCATAAACTGGAACACTCAACACCACAAAGATATCAATTCTCCCCAAATTTCTCCAAAGATACATAAATGGCCAGTAAGTACATTAAAAGATGCTCAACATCATTAACCTTCATAGATATGCAAATTAAAACCACAAGGACATAGTACTTCACACCCACTACTCAGAAATTCCACTTTTGGTTATATATTCAAGAGAAATTAAAACCATGTCACACAAAAACTTGTACGTGAGTGTTCGTAGCAGCATCATTCATAATAGTCAAAAAATGGCAACCACATGATAACCGTCAACTGATGAATAGATAAAATGTGGTCGATCCACACAATGGAATACAACTGTCAATAAAGACATTACTGACACAAGCTACCATATGGGTGAAACTTGAAAACACTACGCTGAGTGAAAGAAGCTTGTCACAAAAGACCACACATTGTATCATTCCATTAAAGTGAAGTGTCCAGAATAAGTAAATCTACAGAGACAAAAAGTAGATTAATAGTCACTTAAGCTCACGGGGACTTGGAAGAAATGCAGAGAGATTGCTAATAGATATAGGGTCTCTTTTTGGGGTGACAAGAATGTTCTGGAATTGATTGTGGCTATGGCTGCTGCACAACTCTGGGTATACTAAAAACCACTGAATAGTAAGGGCACCTGCCTGGCTCCGTCAGAAGAACATGCAACTCCTGATCTCAGGATCCTGAGTTTGAGCCCTACCTCAGGTACAGTGACTACTTAAATTTAAAAAATTATACTGAATCATATACTTTAAGTGGGCAAATTGTATGGTGTCAATAAAGCTGTTATGAACTTATATAACAGCTTTATTAATTTGTGCAAAAGGAATCCATGAGTCCATACTGATATAAATGATTGAACAAATAAATATATAAATGGAGAAGCATAGGCTCAGTGGGTTAAAGCCTCTGCTTCGGCTCAGGGAATGATCCCAGGGTCCTGGGATCGAGCCTCGCATCGGGCTCTCTGCTCGACAGGTCGCCTGCTTCTTCCTCTCTCTCTGCCTGCCTCTCTGCCTACTTGTGATCTCTGCCTGTCAAATAAATAAGTAAAATCTTTTAAAAAAAAATCATGCATCAATATTTGTTCATCCACGATAACAAATGTGGCACACTAACTGTAAAATATTAATAATAGGGGGAACTGGGTGTGGTGTGTATGGGAACTCTCTATACTATCTTTGCAATTTCACTATAAATTTTAAACTGTTCTAAAATTAAAGGGGTGTTTTCATTTTTTTTTTTTTTAAAGGTGAGGCTAAGAGTTCTCGTGATGGAAGGAGCCAAGGACAGCAGTAAAACTGACCCTCCATAATGGTCAGACCGGCATGTACTGGAACTTTTTACCCCTTTTCTGGTCCTCAGAGTCCTCAAAGAACCAGCCCTGAGCAGAGAGCAGCAGGAAAACAGAGAGAAGCCTGGAAACATCCCTCCTGATGAAACGGTCCGCAACACTAACACAGAAAGCACCGAGCTGAGGCTGAAGATCTCTCCGGAATGTCAGTGAGACCCGATGGCTGCCCAGTCTGTGGGCTACCATGCCTCTGGCTGCCAACCTCTCCACAACATGATGGCATCAGCTATGTGGTAGCACACCAGTGAGCTAAAGGGGCACAGGGGACAGGCAGGCAGAGAGAGAGAGAGAAGAGGAAGCAGGCTCCCCGCTATGCAGAAAGCCCGATGCGGGGCTCGATCCCAGGACCCTGGGATCATGACCTGAGCTGAAGGCAGAGGCTTTAACCCACTGAGCCACCCAGGCGCCCTGATAACTTTTTAAATTTGTATTTCTTCTTAGTCCCAATAAGAGGGATGTGAACCAGCTTTTTCAGGAAAGCAATCCAGCACTGCATGTCAAGAAAACTCTAAAATATCAGCCTAGATGAACCAGTAATTTCACTTCTAAGAATCAAGCCGGAGGAAATAATCCAAAATGAGGCTAAAGCCCAGGAAATGTTCGTGATTGTTAATGAAAAATTGCTAACAATTTCAACATCCATTAGAGGAATGACTAAGTAAACCGTGGTACATATAATTACGGTCATATGATAGACTCTCGTGTCACCGGTAAAACATATTTGTGAAGAGTTTTCAGTGACATGCAAAAATGTGAAAAAGCAGGATATAAAATCAAATGTAAGATATGACCTCAAAATTGGGGGGCAGAAGGGACACCTGGGTGGTGCAGTCCCTTAGTGCCCAACTCTTGGTTTCAGCTTGTGATCTCTGGGTCGTGAAACCGAGCCCGGGTCAGCCTCCATGCCCAGTGGGGGGTCGCCTTGGGATTCTCCCTGCCTCTGCCTCTGCCACTCATGCTCTCTATCATTCTCTCTAGAAAATGAATAAGTCTTTTTAAAAACCTGGAGGGGGACGCCTGGGTGGCTCAGTTGGTTAAGCATCTGCCCTCAGCTCGGGTCATGATCCCAGGCTATTGTAACCGAGTCCTGGCTGCATTGGGCTCCCTGCTCAGTGGGGTGTCTGCTTGTCCCTCTCCCTATGGCCCTCCCCTGTTTATCTGTTCATGCTCACTGTCTCTCCCAAATGAAATCTAAAAGAAAGAAAGAAAGAAAGAAAGAAAGAAAGAAAGAAAGAAAGAAAGAAAGAAAGAAAGAGAGAAAGAAAGAAAGAAAGAAAACAACATTTAAAAATGAAATAAAATTGGGGCACCTGGGTGGCTCAGTCAGTTAAGCCTCTGCCTGTGCTCAGATCATGGTCTGAGCCTGTACTCGGGTCCTGGGATCGTGTCCCGCATCGGGCTCTCTGCTCAGCGGGGAGCCTGCTTCCCCCCACCTCTCTCTCTGCCTGCTTCTCTGCCTGCTTGTGATCTATCTGTCTGTCAAATAAATAAATCTTTTTTTTAAGATATTATTTATTTGAGAGAGAGAGAGCGAGCATGAAAGGGGTGAGGGACAGAGGGAGAAGCCGGCTCCCCGATGAGCAGAGGGCCTCATGTGGGACTTGATCCTGGGACTCCAGGATCATGACCTGAGCCGAAGGCAGTTGCTTAACCAACTGAGCCACCCAGGTGCCCCAATAAATAAAATCTTTAAGGTAAAATAAAATTAAGAAAACTGGGAGGTAGGGGAACATCTATATATAGTACTAATAATGGTTATCTCTAGGAAGCAGTATTAGTGGTCACTGATTACTCTTTTTATTTTGAAAATTGTCAATATTTTGCAATTTTCATCAATGAGCATATATGGAATTTTTAATTAAAAAAAAATAAATCAGGGCGCCTGGGTAGCTCAGTGGGTTAAGCCGCTGCCTTCGGCTCGGGTCATGATCTCAGGGTCCTGGGATCGAGTCCCGCATCGGGCTCTCTGCTCAGCGGGGAGCCTGCTTCCTCCTCTCTCTCTCTGCCAGCCTCTCTGCCTACTTGTGATCTCTCTCTGTCAAATAAATAAATAAATAAATAAAATTTAAAAAATAAATAAATAAATAAATAAATAAATAAATAAATAAATCAAACGAGTATTTTGTCCAGAGCACCTGGGTGGCTCAGTTAAGTGTCTGCCTTCAGCTCAGGTCATGATCTCAGGGTCCTGGGATCAAGCCTCACATGGGGCTCCCTGCTCGGTGGGGAGCCTGCTCCTCCCTCTTCCTCTGCCCCTGCTCATTCTCCCTCTCTCTCTCAAATGAATAAAATCTTTAAAAAAAAAAAAAAAAGAGTGTCTTGTGCAAAGTAAGGGATATGATAGCAGACTGTGAGTTACACCCCAGTACCATCCTGGTATGCCTCTCTTCCTTCTTAAAAGAGCCTCGTTTTTTTGGTGGGAACAAGAACACCTAGTTCCCAACCTCCCTTGTAGGTAGGAGAATTATGGGACAGAATTACCAAAATTATGAGTGAAGAAATTATACCAGGTGACGTCCAAGTAAAAGGATTTAAGGTGGATGGTTTTGTCTGACTTGTCAGGCCCAGGTGAAAAAGGGTTTGCTGCGTTGAGTCAGTGGTGGGATTTGGTGGCAGAGAGGTAAGGTGCCTAAAGGTGACAACTCAAGGAACAGGCCCTCCCCAGCCCCAGGGAGACCCATCTGTGCTCAGGCACCGTAGCAGGTGCTGCCAGGAGCTCCTCTGAAGATTAGACTTGGTGCGGAAGGACGTGGAAGCAGAGAGAGAGGGGCGCCTGTGTCAGGTGGCGGGACCCTGTCCTGGCTCTCCCCAGCCCTTCCTATTTGGGCAGTGTGCCGATGGCCTGAAGGAATCTCTCCCCAGTTCCCTTAAGGTAACATCTGTCAATGGTCTCCATGCCTGGGGATTTCCTTACATGCCCAAAGCTCCTTGAGCAACCTGTCCTTTAAATAACAAAAATCACAGGACCGTGCAGCTGGACAGTTTCATCCAGCATTAGCGGCCTCCTAAAATCTACAAGAACGCCTAGCGTTTGGTGGAGGGACAGCCATTCATCCAAAATCATGGTGTATTTTCCCAGCATTGAGCTCCACACCACGCTAGTTCCAAACACTGGGATGGTGAGGGGACATTTCCTATGGCCAAATATATTTGGGAAATGCTCCATGTGTTATTCTAATTTAGGAAATTCACACTGCATATTAACATTTTAAAAGTTCTGAAAAGTCCTGCAGTAAAAAGAAACTTTTATACCTTAGTATCTTTCCAAATTATTGAACTGTGACTACTCCACGTGAACCGAATCAGGGTCTGGGCAGGTGAAGAACAGAGCAGGGCACCCAGGTGCCTGGAGAAGGCATACCTAGGGAAAGGGCCAGCTGCCCCTCTGCCCTGGTCTACTGCACGCCTATTGGGACAAGCTGATTGTTCAAGAAAAATCTCTAAAGTTTGTGAACAGCTATCAAGTTTTGATCCCTTCCAACTGGAATGGGTTGAAGAGTGTCCTCCAAAAATTCATGTCCACCTGGAAACTCAGAATGTGACCATATCTGGAAATAGGGTCTGTGCAGATGTATGTATAAGGATCCAGATGGAATCATACTGAAGTGAAGTGCCCCCCAAATCCAGTGATGGTGTCCTCGTAAGACAAACATTTCTAGTGTTAACTAATCTGATTTAATAAACAGCCACTTCCAAGATCAGCTGAGAATCCCCCTCCTCTAAGAAGGCCCCCTGGTCCCCAGCTGAAATTCATTTCTTCTCCTCCCATGTTCCCATGGCACTTCGTCTCTGCTCAGGCAGTTGGCCCCGTCTGCTGGTTCTAAAGTGGCACCTGGGGACGCCTGGGTGGCTCAGTTGGTTAAGCAGCTGCCTTCGGCTCAGGTCATGATCCCAGCGTCCTGGGATCGAGTCCCACATCGGGCTCCTTGCTCCGCAGGGAGCCTGCTTCTCCCTCTGACTCTGCCTGCCACTCTGTCTGCCTGTGCTCGCTCTCTCTGACAAATAAATAAATAAATAATCTTTTAAAAAATAAATAAATAAATAAATAATAAAGTGGCACCTGTGCTCAACCCTCTTCCCCTGGTCACGGCATCCCTGGAGGACCAACCATCATCTGGCTTTGGGTCCCCTAGAGCTTCTGACTCAGGGCAGCAGATACTGAATTCCTACTTAGTATAAACTGAGTGTGTGTACTGGGTTTTATGCAGCTCCATCAACCTGAATCTGAGAGTAGTCTAATGAATGCAGCTTCCACCAGTTACCTGATTTCTGTGACTCGTGTTCCATGGGTGCAGGTTACAACAATGAGGTTGCCCTTGGGCAGCGTCACAGTTCATAGAACCCCACCCTTTCAGCCCCAGACTGAACTTCATACCCAAAAGATAAACTCAGATCCTTCCCCTGGCCCAGCTCCAGAAAAAGAGACCAGATCTAAAAATACCCAGGAGTGGTTAGCTCCTCCCCCAGGAAAGAAGGTTCCAACAAACCCCCAGGTCGGGGCGGGTGGAGAAGCAGAAGCTTTCCCCTTACAGAGTAGCTATGCCAAGCAGGTGTTTGGTCATTTGCAAGCAGGTGACTTTTTTTTTTTTTTTAAGGTTTTACTTATTTATTTGACACAGAAAGAGATCACAAGTAGCAGAGAGGCAGGCAGAGACAGAGGTGGAAGCAGGCTCCCTGTTGAGCAGAGAGCCCAGTGGGGGGCTCAATCCCAGGACCCTGGGATCCTGACCTGAGCTGAAGGCAGAGGCTTAACCTACTGAACCACCCAGGCGCCCCGCAGGTGACCTTTTTTCAACTTGACTTTGCTGGTTCCTCCAGCAAATCAGAGCCACAATTACATTGTAATTTAACAGGATTAGTCATGCAGGCACATCCTGGGTACACACTTCTCTTTTAAAGAGAGCCTGAGGGACGTCTGGGTGGCTCAGTTGGTTAAGCAGCTGCCTTCGGCTCAGGTCATGATCCCAGCGTCCTGGGATCGAGTCCCACATCGGACTTCTTGCTCGGCAGGGAGCCTGCTTCTCCCTCTGCCTCTACCTACCACTCTGTCTGCCTGTGCTCACTCACTCTGACAAATAAATAAATAAATCTTTGAAAAAATAATAAAAAAGAAAGAAAGAAAGAAAGCCTGAGGCTGGTAGGTCAGAGAATTGCCTCCACATCTCCCTGGACCCTCAGACACAAAGTGACAGCACATCCAGTTAAAATTTGAATTTCAGACAAGCAACAAACAATTGTAACATAACTATGTCCCATGCAATACTTGAGATCTACTTATACTAAAAGATATTCTGTGATTTCTGAGGTTTCAAATTGAACCAGGTGTCCTGTATTTTTACATAATAAAGATGGTGATACTTTTCAAGCAGGATATTAAAAAAAAAAAAAACTCTAAGGTGTAGGACCCCTGAATCTCTTCCAGAGCAACCTTCTAAATGATAGGAAGATCAGAGAAACCATAATATGGAATCATCTGAGCTATCTGGGGTTCACAAGTGACCATAAAAAGCCTGATCAGACACTCAGTACAACTTACACCAAATGTTTTTCAAGGGCATAATAGCTTGGATAAAACCCATTAGCACACTTAAATTAATTCTGCACTCCGCGTAATAACACAGCCACTCTCCCTTATTTGTTCTTCCCAGGGGAAACACTTGACCACTTCCGTTGGTCACCTGCTTGAATGCCTAGGTACACAAACAGTGTGACAGTTATTGATTTTTGATGAATGACAGAGCTCTCGCTTCTGAGCTATCACTGCTTTGTTTTCAAACCTTACTTAATTGTTCGGTGATTTCTGATTTTTTTTTTTTCTTTCCAGAGAAATAAATGCAAAGTGTTTATTCTCCAAAGGCCGTACACAGAGCTTGCGGGTCTGGTTTCTATGACAACCCCACTTGATACAGCAAACCTAGATTATCTCTAATGACAGACATGAAGTTTAAATTGCACATTCTGAACAAACAGTGCTCTGCTGACCTTTTATTGAAAAATGGAATATGGGGTGATTAGCATAATGTGTTATATAAAAAGGAAAACCGTGTATTCATGGGCATTAGGTACTGGCGATTAGCCGCATCGCTAGTCCTTAACAAACTGCTCGCCGGGATGGAGAGCTTGGGAAATTAAGATCTGCCGTCTATCATTCTCAAATTCCGTAAAGTCTGCGGCAGTAATTGCACTAAACAGTTTTCAAATAACACATGCTGCTGTTTCTCTTACTTATTCAATGGAGTCTTTTAGCAGGGGAGTAAGAATGCAGAGGAAAATTTTACCCATTGTACCAAAAAAATAATAATAACTGTTGGCTCCAATAGCTCTTCGGAAACCATCTCTGCCTCTTAATCCCCTGCTGTAGCTCCTGGAGGAAGCCTGACGTCTTTCGTGTCCTGGCAGCAACCTCCTAGAAGCTGCTCGTTGGCGGGGTGGCACAGCGGGGTCCAGGGTTGGTTAACCGCGGGGGGGGGGGGCATGTAGGCACAGCCCACCCACTGGGAACAGAGACCAAGTTCCATGGTCTCAGCCACCACAAAATGGCCAAGGACTGGAGACTTCAGGTTCTAAAGAAAACCACCTGCCTCCAGTCCTGGCTTTGCCTCCTTCCTCCTTGTGACCTTGGGCAGATTCCCTCCAAGACTGGGGTTCTCTTTCTGCACCACGGGAGTTCTATCCAAGGGGCACTGGGTCCCAGGATAGGACCCGCTTCAGAGGATCCCTGTGAGGATTACAGAGAGCAAAGTGCTGTAGGTGGGGATGGGGGCCAGCCCCCCGTGACCGCTAGCTGCCTTCACTGCCAAGGGTGAGTCAGGTTCCGTCTTCTCTCTCCTCTGCAGTGTACTCATGGCAGGACCCTCCAGATAGGGCTTTTGAGCTCTAATGAGACACCATGGGATACAGAAACAGTATTGACTCATTCCTTTGACCACATCCGCTGAGCAGGGATGCAGCGTGGACCACAAGGTCAAACCGAAGCTGGTCCAACTCTCTTAGCTGTGGGACTTTGTGCTGGTCTTTCAATCTCACAGAAGTAATCTTTATTGGATCCTCCTAACAACCCTGGACGGAGGAGGTCACGCTCACCAACCTCAGTTCACAAATGTTTAACCAAGTCTCCCAGCAATGGCAAGGCAGCTGGGTGGGGTGCACGGCATTCGTCCTAGCACCGGGAGCTGCCGGATGCTCTTGTTCAACTCCCCGCCTTAGGTGGCAGGTAGCACAGTGACCCAGAGGTCTTCAGCCACCCTCACAGGTGGGGACTATCGGTGGGCCCCGTGACCATGGAACCTGCATCTTGCCAGGTCACGGACACCACCCTCAGAGTCCCAGCTTTACCTCGAAACTCTGCCCAGCGGTGGGGGGAAGGAGGGGCCTCCCCAGAACCCCTGGGGGCTACCAGGGGCTCAGTCACAATCTGTCACCTTCCTCCACTCTGGCCTTTTCCCTGCTGCCCACACACCATTCAGGGCATCTGTGGGTTTCTTCCCATAAATCCACCACCTCAGTCAGCTCGTGAGAAGACATCAGGTCTATCGGACCCCTTCTCTTCCAAAGTGTCTGGGTAACGAAAGGCCGGGAAAGATGAAGAAAATGCTCACCAGCTGGGGACATGTGAGGACTCAGAAATAAGAGGAGGATGGAGGCCCTGGGTGGTGCAGTCATTAAGCACCTGCCATCTCCCAGGGCACAAAACCTGCAAGGTGCCAGCCAGCCGTGCGTCCTTCCCTCTGTGTGCCAGGCTCAAATGGTGCAGGGGCCCTCCCAGTCAGGGCCCCATGGTGTCCCCACAGCCCGAAGCAGCATTGCCTGAGCCCCATGTCTTGCAAAAGCAACTACTTCCGTTTCCTGCTTCTAGAGAGACCTAAAGCGAGTCGTTGGAGCTGAGGAGGAAAGCAGACAGACTCCATCCTCCCTCCCCAGTGCCCCTCTCAGCCCCAGGCACACCATGCCCAAATATTATTTCTCCTCCTTGGGCCAAATAGAAAATATCTTTCATGAGATGGTTTTTTTTTTTTTTTGATAGACAGAGAGAGATCACAAGTAGGCAGAGAGGCAGGCAGAGAGAGAGGGGGAAGCAGGCTCCCCGCTGAGCAGAGAGCCCGATGTGGGGCTCGATCCCAGGACCCTGAGATCATGACCTGAGTTGAAGGCAGAGGCTTAAACCACTGAGCCACCCAGGCGCCCCCATGAGATGGTTTTTTAATTTCTTGCCTACCTAATGACCTCAAATCCAAACAGCCCCTATACTGTAAGACAAGATGGCTGGGCTATTATTATTCCCACTTCTCAAAGGAGAGACTTGACTCTGGCTTGCCAGAGGTCACACCAGATTAATAAAGGCTAGAGCCAAGGCCGGAACCTCACAGGGCTGATACAAAACCAAACACCTTCTTCCCAGCCTGTCCCTCGGTTCCAGTAAAAGCTGAAGTGTCTAAATTCCACAGGAGCACAGGAATTGTACAAACCTCCAATTTTTTTCAGTCATCAACCACAGTTACTTTTAGTTTGGGTTTCCTTCTTTTTTTTTTTTTTTAAGTAAATTCTCCACCCAACATGAGGCTCAAACTCACGACCTCAAGATTAAGAGTCACATGCTCTACCTCCTGAGCCAACCAGGCCCTCCTTGGTTTCCTTTTAAAGCACAGGGTCTTACTGGGGCCAACAACTGATTCTCCTCCAGGACATAACTGCAAACAGGACCCTAACGAATGGATCTGCAAACTGTTTCACATTCAGAGGGCGGCCACAGATCAATGGATACGCTGCCGAACAGGCTGTCCCCAGCGGTGTCTCCGGATGGGCCAGAGCTCGTGTAGCCCCTTCCCGCACTGTGAGCTCCCCACCTCTGCCTCCCTCCTGTTGATAGACACACCGACCTCATCCCAGCAAGTGCCCCCCTGCGTAACTCGGGGACTCCCAGCTTCTGTGAGAAACTCTCCTTCCTACCCTGGAGTCAACCCTCTGAAAAAATGCCAGCTTCCTCCGGGAAGCCAGTGCAAACCACATTCTGCCTTCAGTGCAGAGGTGGTGGAGGTGGCCGACCAGAGCCCCCAGCCGGCTGTTACCTGAAACCCAGCGGTTCTGTGAACCGGCCAACAGGATAGGCTTGAGATTCAGGACCTTTGAAAAGAAGCCACGGCCTGGCCTGGCTGCAGAGAGAAGCCAAACTGGTCCAAAACCCGCTGCCTCCCAGCAGAGCATGGGGAGGGAGCAGGAACCTGCCTGCGGAGGACGGCGGGGGGCGGGGGGGGGGGGGCAGAACCAGCGGCCATGGGGTTAACAGCAGCCAAGGTCAGTCTCAGTCGCTTGCTAATCTGCGCCCTCCGGAAGCAAGCACAGAGAAGGGGTCCCCCTGTGGGTTTCTTCCCATAAATCCACCACCTCAGTCAGCTCGTGAGAAGACATCAGGTCTATCGGACCCCTTCTCTTCCAAAGTGTCCGGGTAACGAAAGGCCAGGAAAGATGGAGAAAATGCTCACCAGCTGGGGACACGTGAGTACTCAGAAATAAGAGGAGGACAGGGGCCCTGGGTGGTGCAGTCATTAAGCATCTGCCTTTGGCTCAGGTCATGATGCTGGGGTCCACTGGGAGCCCCACAGTGGGCCTCCCTGCTCAGCGGGAGGCCTGCTTCTCCCTCTCCCTCTGCAGCTCAACTGGCTTGCGTTCCCTCTCTCCCTGTGTCTCTCCTTCTGTCAAAGAAATAAATAAAATCTTTAAAAAATAAAATAAGATGAGGAAGGGGCACCTGGGTGGCACAGTCGGCAGTCAGTTAAGCATCCAGACTCTTGGTTTTGGTTCTGGTTGTGATCCCACGGTCCTGGGATCAAGCCCTGCTGGCATCAGGCTCAGCACTTAATGGGGAGTCTGCTTAAGACTCGTCTTCTCCCTCCCCCACTGCCCCTGCCACTCATGCTTTCTCTCTAATAAATAAACTCTTTTTTAAAAATTAATAAAAATAAATTTAGTCAAAAGCTTCTGCACAGCAAAGGAAACAGTCAAAAAAACAAAGAGGCAACCCATGGAATGGGAGAAGATATTTGCAAATGACAGTACAGACAAAAGGTTGATATCCGGGATCTATAATGAACTCCTCAAACTCAACACACACGAAACAGGCAAACATATAAAAAAATGGGCAGAAGATATGAACAGACACTTCTCCAATCAAGACATACAAATGGCTATCAGACACATGAAAAAATGTTCATCATCATTAGCCCTCAGGGAGATTCAAATTAAAACCACATTGAGATATCACCTTACACCAGTTAGAATGGTCAAAATTAACAAAACAGGAAACAACATGTGTTGGAGGGGATGTGGAGAAGGGGGAACCCTCTTACACTGTTGGTGGGAATGCAAGTTGGTGCAGCTCTTTGGAGAACAGTGTGGAGATTCCTCAAGAAATTAAAAATAGAGTTTCCCTATGACCCTGCAATTGCACTCCTGGGTATTTACCCCAAGGATACAGATGTCGTGAAAAGAAGGGCCATCTGTACCCCAATGTTTATAGCAGCAATGGCCACGGTCGCCAAACTATGGAAAGAACCAAGATGCCCTTCAACGGACAAATGGATAAGGAAGATGTGGTCCATATACACTATGGAGTATTATGCCTCCATCAGAAAGGATGAATACCCAACTTTTGTAGCAACATGGACGGGACTGGAAGAGATTATGCTGAGTGAAATAAGTCAAGCAGAGAGAGTCAATTATCATATGGTTTCACTTATTTGTGGAGCATAACAAATAGCATGGAGGACAAGGGGTGTTAGAGAGGAGAAGGGAGTTGGGGTAAATTGGAAGGGGAGGTGAATCATGAGAGACTATGGACTCTGAAAAACAATCTGAGAGGTTTCAAGTGGCAGGGGGGTGGGAGGTTGGGGTACCAGGTGGTGGGTATTATAGAGGGCATGGATTGCATGGAGCACTGGGTGTGGTGCAAAAATAATGAATACTGTTTCTCTGAAAATAAATAAATTGAAAAAATTAAAAATAAATAAATTTAGTAAAAATAAAAGTTAATAAAGATAAAAAATTAATAAATCTATAAAATCCTTTTAAAAATAAGGACACATAACAACTAAAAGCAAAGGAGGATCTTGGATCAATCGTGGAACAGAAAATGGACATCAGTGGGGGGCACATGGGGAGACTTGGATCAAGTCTGCAATTCAGTTAATAGTACCAGCAATGTTCACTGACTAGTTTTGATAAATGCGTGACAAGTATGTAAGCTGCTACCATGAAACCCGATGAGGGCGTACAGGAAAACGGCATCAGCCTTGCAACTCTCAGCTAAACCTAAAATTACTGCAAAACAAAGTTTTCAAACAAACCACCTCCCCCCACCAAAAAAAAAGAAAAAATGTGTGTGTGTGTGTGTGTGTGTGTGTGTGTGTGTGTAACAGTGTTTCAGGGTGGACATTGGACAGCCTGGGCCCCATAAGCGAGCTGTCGAAATGGTTTTTCCTCTCCCTGTGACCCTGTCCCTTTGCTTTCATCTCCCGGTGGTTGATTGTCCTCTCAGCCCGGCACGGTCCTCATCTGTGGGTCTCGCTTCCCTGTCCCTCCTCCACAGGGAACAGAGCCCATCTTTGGAAGGAGAAAGGATGTCAAACCCAGTGTCAGACCATTTAGTTCTCAGGAGGCCGAGCCCCTTCCCCAGCGGGCAGCCCAGCCCCAGGCCCGGCCAGTCAACTGCTCCCTCCCCTGGCCACAGGGCCTGCTTCGGACATTGGTCCTTTACTCAGTAGGTTCTGGGCTGGGACTGTTCCTAAAATCGTCTGAAAAGAGGCAGTCTTTCTAGTGAGATTGCTCAGCCGGTAGAATATAAACTGGGGCTAGGGGAGAGGGAAACCACACGGAGAACATCCCCCCTTCCAGAACGAAGCCAACAGCCAAGAAAACAGAGGAGAGATGGAGACAACGGAGGACTTCATTTGAGCCCCATGAACCAGCCATGCTTCAAGTTCGTGTCACCATCAGAACTTCTCAGTTCCATAAGCCAACATTTCCTCCTTGTTGCTTAAACTAGTTAGCATGGAGTTTCTGTGGCTCACGACCTCCAAAGCTGAGCCTTCCCTGGTGGCGAGCCCTGTAAGTCTCTCCCCCCTTCCCCACAGGCTCCCGCGCCCCTTCCACCAGCCTTGGTGCCCACTGTGTGCAGCAGGAGAGACGAGACAGGTTCCCGCTAGCCTTCAGGGGCCTGACCGAACATCTGTGTTTGGGTTTCCCCAGAAGCAGAGCCTGAGATAAGGAAGCACGGGTCGGGGCAGGGGGTGAATAAATGAGATAGGGAAGGAGTGTCCCCATGTGGGTTACGGTCATTAGTAACCACGATCCCTCCCAAGACCTCCAAGAGAGGGTGTAGATGCCCGCCCACCTGAGGTCCAAGCAAGCGAAGGGTTTACACACCAAATTTGAGCCTCTCGGGTTGAAGGCTGCTCCTGGAGAAATTAATTAGCATTCCTGCCCTGCCCGCGTGCTGGGCGAGTACAGGCCCAGGCAGACCAGCAGGTGCTTCCAGGATGGACTCATCAGTGTTCACAGAAACGTGAGCACCCAGGGAGACGGGCAGGTCCAATGGCAGCAGCTACGTGTGCCCACCCCATCGGGCGACTGGGCTTCCGCTTAGTTTTCCAGCCTCTGAGGCATCCCCCGGATTCCCAGGCCCTGTGCACTGCTTTCCTGTCAACACCCCAGATCTCCAGGGACAATCACTTGGGACCACACCCTATGGACACGGTCACATTCTGTCCAGGGCCTCCGTGTTCCTGCAGTTCTGGGCCCGCCCACACTGGACAGGGAGGGGTGCCCCATCCTGTAAGACCTAACCTGGCACAGCCTGGCTCTCTGTCTCCGTAGCACCTGCCCCGTCTAGGCCAGATGCCTCTATCCCCGGCCCCCTACCCTCTTCCACAGGACCCGACCCCTCACCCCCATCTTCCCGCAGCTCCTGAAATCCCACCTCCTCCAGGACACTCTCCCAGTTTTAGCCTCCCTGGAGAAAAAGCAAATAAGTGGTCATTTGACTGGAAAGGACAGTTTCTTTTCAAAGGATGCTAGCCCAAGTAGCTCTCCTTCTGGAAGAAAGAACCACTGGATGGTACCAGGTACCTACCTGAAACTATTCACAAAAGTAAGTTCTAGATGGAATGTGTATTCACATGTAAGAAAGTAAAACAATAAAAATCACACAATTTAGGAGACCAAACAAAATGTAAGTGAGGCCTGAGGAAACTTTTTTTTTAATATTTTATTTATTTATTTGGCAGACAGAGATCACAAGTAGGCAGAGAGGCAGGCAGAGAGAGAGGAGGAAGCAGGCTCCTTGCTGAGCAGAGAGCCTGATGCGGGGCTCAATCCCAGGACCCTGAGATCATGACCTGAGCAGAGGCTCAACCCACTGAGCCACCCAGGTGCCCCCTGAGGAAACTTTTTAATGGAGAGAGAAAATTCCAAGTTTATAAAAGCAGTTTTAACCAAAAATATTAAACAGTCCTGAATAGCAAAGGATAGAAGTAAACGGAAAAATTATTGAGTAGGGAAAATATTTTCATTTGAGAGAATCAAGAGTTACTATCTGTCCTGTATAAAGAGTTCTCACAAATTGATAAAAGAAAGACAACAGAAGTAGGCAAAGGATACATTCATAAATTCACTAAAAATCCAATCTAAATGGCTAATAAATATCTGAAGACCAAAAAAAGGGAGGGAGTGGAAGATGCACATGACAAGGACAAGGACTTATCAGAGGCCAACTACTCCTGCCCACTTGAGGCCACACAGCACAGAACATAAAAGCCTGGGCAGCCGGAGCTACACACTCCAGTGCGTGCACTAGCTGTGTCCACGCACTCTGAGCCTGCTCGTCTCTAAACCGGATAATGATGGGACCCAGCATTGGGGACCTGTGGTAAGTTTCAGTGAGATGCTAGGGTACGTCAGCACAGGAACTGGCGGACAGCGAACCCTCAAAACACAGGAAATGCTGCCGGACTGTGGAAGGCGGAAAAGATGTCTTTCAGGATGGTGACAGTTCCCTCCCAACCCAGAGCCACCTGCCACAAAAGGGCTTTGCTTAGGGATTGAATTATGTCCCCCACAAAGATATGTTGAATACTTAAGACCGTAGACCTCAAAATGTGACCTCACGTCTCGGGCTGTTGCAGATATAATTCATCAAGATGACGTCACACTGGAGTAGGGTGGGACCCTAATCCAGTGCAAGGAGAGAGCGACACAGAGACAGATCAACAGATGGAAGATGGGCACACGAAGACGAGGCAGAGCCCAGGATGAAGCTGTCACAGGCCAGCACCCACCAGGAGGCGGCAGAGGGAGCATGGCCCTGCCAACACCAGAAGACACATTTGCCTGGTGGTGGCATCACCCCAGGGTCAAGTCAGGGCACAAGACTGCAGGCTGCTGCAGCTACAGACCGGTGGCCACAAGGGTTACTTCAAGTGTCATTTCGTGGCCATGTTCAGGCATCCCCTGCCTCATTCCCCCCGCACACCCTACACACACACACACACACACACACACGCACGCACGCACGCACACTCTCAGCTGTATTTGCTCTCCCCCATGGCAAACGGTCTCTTGGTTTGATCTGATTTTGTTACCTACCTCCCAACCCCCAACCTCACCCGTTCCAACCAGCTCCCCAACCCCTCTACCCCATCAGTTGACATTTAACCTCCCCTAAAATCTTTGGTTTGAGGGGGCGAACGATCTGGCTCCTTAAAAAAGAAAACCGATTTCCAAATGCTGAGTCATTCACCCCCGGAGCAGGGCCTGAGGGAGAAGTAGGTCAGCCCGGGGTGCAGAAGCGCCTGGCTGAGTACGGCCCGCCCGCGGGCAGCCAGAGCTGCTGAGTGCTGCGTGTGTTCACTGGTTCCAGCTGCACGACAGCCCAGAGGGATGAACTACGATCCTCCCCATTTTCTAGATGAGAAATGGAAGCCCAGCAACCAGGCTGCATGCTGACCCAAAACGAGTTGCTAATCCCAGACACAGCAGCAAGAGACAGGGGTTCATCATTCACTTTCATTCATTCATCAAACATTTGGTGAGCAGCACCCTACCCTCAAGACACTTGCTCTGCTGGAGGAGACAGACAAGAAGAGCCCCTAATTATAACAGTGGGTGGTCAACAGTCTACTGAGGGAAAGCCAGGAGAAACACCCAGTCTTTGGTCTTTGGCAGTGGGGGGGTTGGTCAGGGAGAGCTTCCTGGAGGAAGCAGTCACAGAGTCAGGTCCTGAAAAGGAGTGGGAATTGGCCAGGTAGAAAGGCAGACGTGCGGTAGACTAGAAGCCAGAAGATGGCGAGGGCCTTTGAAGGAAAAGGAGGGGCAGCAAGAGACTGAAGCCAGCTGCGTCCAAGGAAGCGCTCTGACCCACGGCCATATTTCAAGCTAGAAAACCTAGATATGAACTCTGACCCCACCTGTTCCTAGCTGGGTGACCTTGGGCAAACCACCCCTCTGGGCCACAGCTCCCCGCCGTCTGGAGCACGCAGAAAGGAGCAGGAGCTCCCAAAGAGGGCTCTGTAAAGGTGACAGGAGCAGCAAGCACTTGGCCTCTCCAGAGGCCCGGGCTCCGGGCATCCTCACTCTCCTCCGAGAGCGTCAGCCCCACACAAGGCAACACTCGGCCCAGGGTCCAGCGAAGCAGAGAGGCGGGCCTGCGGCTCTCACGAAGGAGAAGAATCTTAAGTCTTGGCATCAGCGAGACCCCAGGAAACCCACCCTCCCACGACTGACCCACATCTTCAGGTCGCCTCCTCCTTCCCAAGAGAAGGCTCAGCCCAGAAGCTGCGCTGAAATTCCAAGAAAGGTCACTGCGAGTTTCCCCCAGCCCGAAGCAGAAACGCACGGCGCAGAGGAAAACATGGAGCGGTTTCCCCGCGCGAGGAAGCCAGCCGGGCAGGGAGAAACCCCACCCGCCTGCTCTTCACCAGACCCGCTGTGTCCCTGGGCAACACGGCAGGAGGTGCGTGTGGAGCGCCCCCGCCGTGGGGACGGCAGGCTGCACAGGGAGGGAGGAGGCTCCAGGAGCTATGACAAGGCTGTGCTCTCCCCATGGCTCCTGAATTTGGAAGGGAAGCAGCGGATTTAAAGTAACCATTAAAAATAACCAGACAGGGACACCTGGGTGGCTCGGTTGGTTGGGCAGCTGCCTTCAGTTCAGGTCATGGTCCCCGGGTACTGAGATCGAGTCCCATGTCGGGCTCCTTACTCCTCGCTCAGTGGGGAGCCTGCTTCTCTCTCTGCCTGCCTGCCACTTTACCTGCTTGTGTTCTTTCTCTCTCTCTCTCTGACAAATAAATACAAAATCTTAAAAACAAAAACAAAAACAGAAATAACCAGACAGAACCGTAGGCTGGAGCAACCCGCACCTGGATCCCTTTCCGGGCAGAGTCGCGGAAACCTTCCCAGGAAACTTCTCAAGCGGTCATCTGGCCTTCCCAGCTAGTGGGAATCCTCCGAAACAGGACCCCAACGCCGGTCTTCAGCCACCCTGGGTCTAATGGGGGAGCGGCTGCTCCTTGACCCTTGACCTCGCTATTTCCACAGCCTTCAGGCTTGGTCAGTCATGGTGAGCACAGGCCACCGCGGGAGAAACCAGGTCTTACTCTGGTTTGTACAACTAGCCTCCAAACACCCCTCTTTATGTTTAAAGATTTATTTTGAGAAAGAGAAAGAGAGTGTACGCGCACACAAGCGCCACACGGGGAAGGGGCAGAGGGAGAGAGAGAATCCTAAGAATGCTCCCCACTGAGCCCAGAGCCTGAGGCAGGGCTCGATCCCAGGACCCTGAGATCATGACCTGAGCCGAAACAACCTACTGAGCCACCCAGGCGCCCCCAATACCGATTCTCTAAAATAACCCTGATTATAATAAATCATACGGAAGAAACTGCCCTTTGCGGGAGGAGGGGATTTTAATCTCATTTATTTAAAAACAAAATAAAACGACTCACCAACTCACAAATGCCACCAGCTACAGTTTGCCTCTCTGGACTCACGGCTTGCCGGTCAGAAGAGAAGGGTGGGGCCGCTGAGGGGAAACATGAGAAGAAATGTCCCCTGAAGGCCCCGAGGACTGAGCCACTGACTGTCAAGTGTGGGGAGAGCAACCATGTGGAAGTTACCAGAAAGCACGAGGGTAACGTGTTTCTGAAGAAATTCACACGCCACATGGAGACTACTTTCCTGCCTCTGATGTTCCTCGAGAGACAGAGTCGGCATCTGCGCTACCTTTAATTGCCTCCAAGGTGCCACACTATCTTCCTTGAAAGCGGCTTCCCACAGAGACCGGGACACAGGGGACCCGTGGTAATAACCCGGTTACCTCGAACTCAGTGTCTGGAAGAGTCAATACTAAATAAATGATCTTTCTTTGGCTGTTATTAATAATCCACTCAGACTGTTTAATCCGAGGAAGGGGATGCCCAAATAGAAGCCTCCAAAGCCCTGGGTCATTAGTCTCCTTCCCCACACGGACACCCAACCTAGCCTGTGCCTGTTGTTGTTGTCTTTTTGAGCGTTCATGTACCTCGAGTTTAGAGACCCACGGAGAAAGGTGCCTCCTGGTCAGGCCACGGCACCCACAAATGAACAGCCCATTGGACACCTGGGCAGCCCAGAAGGTTCCAGAACGCTGATGGATGGAGCCTAACTCATCTGTCAGGAGTCCAGGGGCAGCCTCAAGCCACAGGCTTCATCCCAAAAGATAGAAGTGTCTCTGAGTGTTTGCCAACCTACTGTTTTTCCAAACACCCTGAAAACACCCACGACCAGCTGGTGACAGCTTAGAGAAATGCTGGCTTTTTCCTCCGTGGGGGCTGCCTTGAGAATTTAGAAGTAAGAAGTGGGACCACCAGGAGCTTGTGATACTGTACGGCAACCGGTGTATCTGGGACTTTCTTTGCAGGTGTCTGTCCTAGGGGTCTATAAAGGCAGATCAGTATTTGGGGACCATCTCATTTATGGGAGTCTTTGAGATTTCTTGTGTTTTGTTCTAGGGACTTTTTTTGCTGGTGTTTCTCCCTCAAAAAAAAAAAAAAAAAAATTCCTAGCAGTTCCTAGGCCTGTGAGCAGACAAGGTCACCCCCACTTCCCAACCGAGTTGTAAAGCCCCCAGACACAAAGGGAGCCACTCCCAGTTCTCCGCTTTCAGGACCTGGTCACCCCCCGGGGAAAACAGGTCACATCCAATGGCATCTCTTGTTTCTGGCCTCCCCTGAGTGCCAAGTCCACATGGAGAAACCTAGCATCAAGCTCACTGAATTCTCACAGCAGACTCTGAGAGGGGCTACTGCTATCCCCACTTGAGGTAGAGAAACGGAGGCCCAGGGAGGTAGACCAGTTTTCCCAAGGCCAGAGAGCCATGGGAGATTCAAACCACGTTCTGGCTCACTCCAGAACCCACACGCTTACTACTTGATACCACAGGAGATGGGAAGGAACCTGCTCCAGGTACCTCGGGCCCGTGGCCTGCTGCCAGTGTGCACTGAGGTCATGTGGGGACACTGAGAAGAGCACTGCCTCGGCCTCAGGAAGCACCTGCCGGGGGAACGCCAAGCCCCAGCCCCTAAGAGCCTGCTTTGTCAGCTTTTCCCTGGCCGCCTTCTGCAGCACAGTCCCCAGGATAAGAGGCCATGTGGGAGGAGTATCTGCCCTGGGGCTCCTTCATGCCACCTTCTGCCTCCCAACAAGCACCAGGAGAGGCTCTGGCTCTCTCTCTTGACCTCATGGCAAGGCACTGCCTGCTCTGACGCTTCTTTCGGGGACAACTGTAATTTGAGGGGACCAGAGTACAGAAAGCAAAGCAGTACCTGTCCATCCTACTCAGCAGCTTTTCCCCAACTCATGTCATCCTCCCAAGAACCCTGTGCAGTGAGCAGGGCAGGACCAAGGATCCCTGTGTTACAGATGAAACAGTAGAGGCTCTGAGGGCTTTGCCTGATGTTCTGAGCTTTAATGGAAGAACTGGCTCTGTGCCATCTGCCCTGTGCACAGACTGCCAGCTTTCTCTTCCACTTTCTACTGCTTTCCTTAATGTTCCCAAGGCTCTGAGTGCTTGCATTGAAATAGTCCTCTGCAAACCAGTACCCTGGACAGAGCAACCATGAACAGCCACACAGGTTGCATACTGCACAACTCCAGGGAGTACCATTCACTTGGAGTATGATGCCCAGAGTTTTGCCCTGAGTCCAGACCCCACAGAGGCCTGGCCCAGCATCTCCCCCAGTTATACAGAGCCCAATGCCCCCTGTGCCCTGGTCTTCTGGACTCCTTCAGTTGAGCATGGTCTCATCAGCCTGGACAGACAATCACACTCAAAAGCCTACTGGTCCCAACCGATTCTCACTCTAAACCAAGCCCTATCTGAGGCCGCAGCACAACCCATGAGGACCGGCTGGAGAAGGCTGGGGGGCTGTGCTCAGGTCAGCACAGCAGGAAATCCACCTTCCACAGCCGCAGTCCCATCTTCCCCGCCCCTCGGCTTTACTTCCCAATGCGCCCCGCAGGACCATTATTCAGGGTCCACAGCATAAACATATGCACCGAGTAAATCTAGCCCGAGTCCCCAGGAAGAGGACTTGAGGAGTGTACAGCACTGCCAACAGCTAATGAAATCCCAGCCCTGGACAGGAACCAGGCTCACACAGTGATTTATCCCCGCTCAGTTAATTCTCCCCCATTACCGATCCAACCAGAGACTTGTAACCATGGGCTTGTTAGCAAGAAGGGGAAAAAAAACTAGCCCTGCAGACTCATCATATGGAACAAGAGAAGCTTAGCTTTGAGTCAGAGAACAAGCTTATTTATATTCATTAACCCCAAAGTGACCGTCATTAACTGAGCGCAAACTATGTGTCAGGGGCTCTCTGAAATTCCTTCCGTGTGTCACCTCCGTTAGATTTCAGGGCAACAAAGTGAAGTGAGCACTTTGCTGTGCCCATTTTAAAGACGGGAAACCAAAGGCATAAAGGCAGCAGGATGATCTTGCCTATGATCGTCAGGCAGCGGGCGGCAAAGACCCAGCTCCTGTGCCAGGTATGTATTTGTCCAGCCGCTGCCTCCTCTGTGCCACAGACTTGCCAGGTGCAGCTCACAGACAGCAGAGCCCGTCCCAAGCCTGCTGACTTTGGAGGCTGGCGGCAAAGGTGGCTTTCATCACACGGACGACACAAAATGCACCCGTGGAAGGTGGCCAGGGGAGGATATGGAGGCCTTCTGGTGCAGAGGTGAGGAAGAGGAAGGAAAGAGGAAGGTTAGATCCCATGGCAAGAGGGCAGCAGGATTCCAAGGACTTGGAAAGAGACCGTATATAAGACAAGAACACTTACTGGAAGGTTCTAGCAAAAGTCATCCATCTGTGGTGGCAGTGGTTGCCTGGGCTGGGAGGCGGAACAGGGGAGAGATTACCAAGGGTCACTGACCTGTTCACTATCCTGACGGTGGTGACAGCTACACAGGTGTATACTTGTGTCAAAGCTCGTGGAACTGCACAACGTCCAGCTGACTCACCATCCATAACGATGGCCCACCAAAGATGTTAAGAAATGAATATGGGAGGCCGGGGTGGCCGGAGAGGGACGGGAGAGGAGGCTGGAGGCCCAAGAGGGGCTGGCTCAGCCGGGCTTTACCACTGAGGGCTGGGGCCATATTCGGAGGCACTGGCGACCAGGACTCGAACATGGAAATTTGTGGGGGTCACATTCAACCCCCAACCGGCAGTCTGAGAAGAAGAACTCAGCAAGATGGAGGAAGGAGGAACAGTGGCTGAGAGCAGGCCAGAGTTAGAATTCTGTTTTGCCACCTCCTCTGAGAGTCGGGGCCACACTCCTGCCACAGTGACATGCAGGACAGTACACCCAGGGCCAGGAGAGCACAGAGGACAGCCCGGCTCCCCAGCCTCCTCCGATCCAGGACTCCTCTCCAGCACCTGAACTGAGATACCAAAGAAAAACTGTTAGGGCTCCAGTTCCAAGCCTCAGAGGGCGGGTAGCGTGGTAGACAAAATAATGCCGTCCCCCAAAATGTCCACACCCTCATGCCCCGGAAGCTGGGATTACCTTGCACGGCCTCAGGACTGACAAATGTGAGGATGGTTAAGGATCTTTTGATGGGGAGACTATCCTGGATCACCTGGTACCTGAGCCACTGGAGGCCTTAAAAGAGGAGGTGGCAGACGGAGAAAGGAAGGAGCGTTCGGAAATATGAAACTCCACCCCCTGGCTCTGCAGCGGGGAGGAAGGGGCCATAGGCAAAGGATGCAGGTGACCTCTAGAAGCTGGGAGAGGCAAGAAAACAGGTTGTCCCTGAGCCTCCAGGAGCAACACAGCCCCGCCCACCTGATTTTAGCCCGGTGAGACTTGTGCCAAACACTGGCCCGACTGTTAGAAAAATCAGTCTGTGTGGTTTTAAGCCACTAAGCTTATGATGGGTTGCAGCACGGGAAAGCTCATGTGGGTGGAGTTGGACACTCTGGCCCCAAGAAGAGGATGGGCCCAGGCAGGGTCTAAGAAGCGAAGCGAGGCTGACCCTGGTCCCCACCCTCCAACTGCAAAGGTCCTCACTGGGTCCCCTCCAGTGAGTGAGGAGCTCATCACAGCTGCACTGAAGGGCTGCTGGGTGCTGGACTCATGGGGCAGGAGACTTCTGGTGCTCAGAGCTGTGGTTACTGCTCTGGGGCCGGGACATGAGCAAAGGGACCCCAGAAGACAGGAAAGCTGGGCTGTCGGACCTCACATCACTCCTGTAAACTTGCTTTGCTAAGGAGAAACATGACGGAGAAAGGACACTTGTTCGGGGTCCCTAGGAAGTTAGAGGCCAGAGCCAAAGTAGAACCAAGGTCTCCCACCATCCAGGCCAGCAGGCCAAGAGGGAAAGCCCTCGGCGGAGGCTCCCTGCATCACAGCAAGGGCTCCTGATGGAGGTTTTCTACCTAGGCACAGATCTCGGGCCCCACAAGAACCCTGTATCCCGCACTCGCAGCCTCTGGGGACCTGGTTCCCAAGGGAGCTCACAAGCCCACCGGGTGCCCCACAACGCCCCGCACCATCTCAGGGAAGCCTCCTGCAGCTTCCAGACAGTGCTGAGACAAATACCAAGGCTGCCAAGGACATGGTAAAACTCATTCCCAGGGAGGGCTCTGGAGGCTTGTCCCACAACGATTCGTTTGCACCCTCTGGCCAGGAGGACCTAAGCAGGCCCAGCTGGGGATCTGCATATCCTATCGGCCCTTCTGGACAGGCAGCAGGCGCCAAGGTTAGCTACGTGCTGGAAGTGGAAGGAAGTGACGAGTATGGAAGCCTGAGGTTCCAGCTCCCCAGGGAAAGGCATCTCTCAGGTCTCAGATAACTCACTGAACATTGCCAGCGCATCCCCGTGCAGGATCCTGCCCTCGGTAGGGTGGTGAAGCCACCCGGAGCGTCAGCAGTGGGCCATGACATTATCCCAGGTGGGTTTTGCAAAAACGGTAAAGAATTTTAAAACCTGGCCTCCCTCCCAGCACCACAAGGGCCAAATGAACGGGGCCGCGGCACTGTGGGAACGCAGCCGAGGGAATCCGTCACCTTGGCCGATTCATAAGACACTGTTTAATGCAAAGAATCGTTCAAGACGGCTTCTCCTTGCTTTTCTCTGAGCGCCAGGATATTTTATTGTCATCGTGTGAAGGTCCATTAGCAGCAGTCCTGGGAAATGGCTCTTTCAAGGTCAGGGCAGTACAAGCAAAGGAACAGAAGGAGCAATTACTCCAAATGTGGGACCGTTCAGACGCTTTACATTTAGAGAAAGGGAGGCATCCAGTTGGAAATAAAGCCACACACCGCGATCCGGGACTGGCACATTTTCTGATTGAGCAGGAGCAGCGGGATAGTGCAAACAGGATGCGGTGCTTCGTACCAGAGATGGCTCAGACGCGACTACAGGCTGGTCCGCGGCAACCCGACCAGCTGGACGGCTTCCTGGCCTCCCCACCCTGCTCTGTGCATCTCAGCTTTGGGCTGGGCTTGTCCAGTGGCGGTCCCAGCAAGAGAGTAAGATGGCAGGACAGGGTCATGGGGGAAGGGAGATCTCGGCTATAGACCAGCAGCTCCCAATCCCCCACCCTCCAGCCAACAGCTCTGGATAAGGTGCTCTGCTCTGCTCCAGGCTCGGACACCACTAGCTGGCCAGCATGGTAAGCACCTCATCCCAGGAAGGGGGGGCAGTCCTTTCTTCCCCATCCTCCCCTCTGTGAGCAGTGCCTAAGCCCAGCAACCTCAGGGACCCCCTTGGGTGTGCCCTCAGCTCCTGCCCCGGGAAAGCCGGGATGAGCTTGGGAAAGAGAAACACGAACATGAGTGACCAGAGTCAAGGTAGAGGGGAGGCATCCCTCAAACCCTCCTCCCCCTACCCCTTCCTGCTTCCTGCAGCCAACGGCCCGCCCCAAGGCGAGAGGCAGGACTGTCCTCAAGGTCTGGCATGGAAGAAAACACATCCAGTCAGCGAACGTCGAAAGGTTATCCAGGCCACCCCAAAATCACGCCTCTGGGCCATAAACAAACAAGACCTAGATGCGGGCTAGGCTCTGGCCTCGACCTTCCAAGTCTCCATCGATCAGAGAAGGGGATCCAGTCAGCCTGAGCTTAGTAGTTTGTGGGGTCCCCAAAAGGAGACCCTGATGAAGGATGGGAGGACAGGTAGTTTATCTGGGACACGATCACAAGAAGCACAGGCTCCTGAAGCAGGTACGGCAGGGAAGGGAGGAAGGCCAGCGAGAGGTACTGACCACCAGGGGTGGCGGGCTCGATCCACCGCAAACTCCCGGAGACCAGGCAGAGCTGCCCGGAGTTGTCCCACTGAGAGCCACTGCCTGGAGCTTCAGACTAGCCACGCACACAGACCAGCACATGCCCCCGAGAACAGCCTCGGAAAGAGACACAGGATGTCACCAGGGTGCAGGGACTATCCAGGGGACTTCAGGGATGGGCTGGGGAGCACATCCTCAGCCACTCCCTTCACCTCGCTGAGAAATGGGCACACGTGTTGGGAAGGCTGAGTGGTGGGAAGTTTCAGAAGCTTTCTCCACGCAGTGCTGAGCAGTCAAGAAGGGCTCTGCACAGACAGCCGCGACGTTCCAGAACTACAGCAGTGCCACGTGTCCATGAGCTACGGGACGGAGCACAGGGATCCCGCAGAGGGACTGCAGGTTGGTGCCTGGGAGACTTCCCAGAGGAGGCATCTAAAGACTGGGTCGTGTTTGGGGCACCTGCGTGGCACAACTCTTGAGCGGCCAACTCTTGGCTTCAGCTCGGGTCATGATCTCAGGGCCATGAGGTGAGCCTGCCTTGGGCTCCCGGCTCAGCACAGCGCTGGCTTGAGATTCTCTCTCCCTCTGTCCCTCATACTTGTTCTTTCTCTCTCTCTCTCTCTCTCAAATAAATCAGTCTTTAAGGATGGGCTAGTATTTGATCAGCAGATAAAGAATCCGACTTAATAACCCAACCCTTCCTTTGTGGAATCACAGACACTACTTCCGGAAGGGACCTCAAAGGCAAAGAAGTGATCCCTCCAGAGGAGAAGGAAGGCAGCCAGGGCCCCCAGAAGTGAGGGAGCTCCCAGTGCTTGGCCCCTCCCTGCAGGCAGCCCCAGGGGCCCAGGGAACCATTAGAACAGGTGCCAGTTCTTAAAGGACCAGCTGCCCGGTGCTGCCATCCAACTCAACATGCAGAAGAGCCTCACAGAAGTGCCTCCTTCCGACGGTGATGGAGCCAAGTGAGGAAATGTCATACTCACACCAGACACATTGTCCCACGTGAGTCTCATTCATCTGATTTAAATTGCTTTCATTCTGTCAACACTTACTGAGGCTTTTAGGAACCAGGCTTTGAGAACCAAGTCCAGATTAGAGACAAACAGAAGTCAACGACAACATTCACCAGAGAAGTGTGATACCCAGAGACTTAAAGTACAGTGGAATGCAGGCAAGGGAGCAATTAGGTATGCCGGGGGGACAGACACACGGAGAGCCAAACTGGGTCTTAAAGGATGCATAGGAGTTTGCTAGGCAGAAGAAAAGCAGTGCGGGGGAGGCCATTCCAACTGGAAGAATCAGCAGGGACAAAGAAGAGAGGTATGGAGTGCTCGTGCCCAGAAGGACAGGCTGGGTAGGGCTGAAGAAGCAGGCAGAGAGGAGAGTTGTGGGTGTCACCATGGCAACTCCAACTGTTTGTGGCCAGCACCTGTCCTGATTGGTCAGTACCTGTGCTCGGACCAGCTGTTAAACAATTGGACTATCAGACCCTGTTTGGGCAGGGGCTCAGAGCAGCAAACTAGGATTGCTAGGATCCAATTTGTTTTTAAAGAAAACTCCTGTGTTGAGCTCGGGCAGGAGGGGCTTAGACGTGGGCCGGGATGCCCAGAGAATCCACATGCAGCCGTAATACCAACCCGAGGCCCACACTGCTCTGTGAATTCGAATCTCAGAATTTAAGCTCCAGAAGATCCCTCTGGAGACCACCCAGGTCATGTCCCTTGTTTCACAGATGAGTTACCAGAGATGAAATTAGAACTAATAACACATTCAATCATTCAGCTCATACTGGAGGGCCCCTCTGCGCTACGCACGGCCCGAGGCCTTAGAGGACAGAGCAGAGGACAGAGCAGCCAAGGCTCTCACCCTTGTGAAGTTCACAGAGCAAACAAAAAAATAAGCAGAATAAAATCATACCGATTGTGGGAGGTCGCAGGAGGGAAATGCACGGAGTGACACAGCACAGGGTTTGGCAAAGCACGACCCTCCCGCCAAATCCTGCCCTCAGCCTCCTTGGATGCCAGCAAGCTGAAAACACTCACATTTTTAAGGGCTTGTACCAAACCAAAAATATGTGCAACAGAGACTGCACAGCCCACAGAGCCTATCATGTGCGCGGTCGTGCTGGTCAGGAAAATTCTGCAGACCCCTGTAGGGAGCTGGAGGGGAAGAAAGCTCTCTAACTAGAAGATCTGGGTTCCGGCCTTGTAATACGGCCTCTTCCTGCTCCCCCAGCCCTGCTTCCACCTTGGGGAGGCTAGAACACTGAAATGGTGCATCCAAAGTTCAGAGTTGGCAGCCTGCCTGCAGCCAAGAGTCCGGATTTCTGGACGCCTCCTTCCCCGCCTGCTGTCTGGGGCCTTTCTCAAGCAAACTGATCCTCATCCCAACTCATCCCCAGGTGATGGCCAAGAGCCACAGAGACAACGGCTTCCCCCCGTGGACCCCTCCCCCTCCCCCCTCCAACTCTTGCCTGAACTACTTAGTCAAAAATAGAGCCACATGGATCCCCACTATTTCAGGACATCTTCCCGGGGAGCCAATACCCAGGAACACAGACATATTTCAGTCAAACACATTTCTTAGTCCACAGTGCAGAGTACAAGGTTACAAGTCTAATAGTTCGGCAACAAAAATGTTCAGGGGCTGCCTGGGTGGCTCAGTCGGTTGGGCAGCTGCCTTCAGCTCAGGCCATGATCCCAGGGTCCTGGGATCAAGTCCCGAATCTGGCTCCCTACTCAGTGGAGAGCCTGCTTCTCCCTCTCCCTCTGCCTGCCACTCTGCCTACTGTGCTCTCTGTCAAATGAACAAATAAAGTCTTTTTTTAAAATGTTTATGTCCAAACAAAATCAAACGTACAAGTATTTCCGGACATCTTTCACATTTTTAAGGGGTTGTACCATTTTTAAGTGGTTGTACCACTCTCTGGCAAAGAAAGCCCATAGAACACATTCCAGCAGCAATTGTGAATGGAAATCCACAGGAAGCCAGAAGTATGCCATATATCCCCAAGCTCACCACGCAGCGGCATCTGCGAGACATTCCATGACATTTCTGTGCTAAACGGGAACCAAGTGGTCCCAAAAAAACAAATTAAAAAGTCTGTGCCATCAATGCTCAACACAGAGCCTTTCCACCCACACAGCCCATCACCCTGGAAGGTTTCAGAAGACCATTTTGTTCGCAGCAAAACCTGTGCTTCACAGGCAAATAAATTACACCTGAGCAGTTAACTGTGACACTGCTCAAGTAGCCATTCCCTGAAGTTAAAATAACTCACAAAGCGATACGATAAATTCTTACTATGGCACAGTGAAAACATCTGATGAAAGACACATTCACCTTCGGGATTCCTCCCCAAATCCCATTAAAACCTTAATCAAGGAACAAAATGCACCAGGATAAAAAGAATGAGAGAAACAGCAACAATGAGATTCTGGAACCTGGGAAGCCGAGGGATAATTGGTCCCTGACAGAACAGAATGGAGAAAACAGTCTCAACCTGATCTACACCAAATTAGGGTACCCATTGCGCAAGAGGAAAAAGGACTGAAAACATGATTGGCTGAAAGCCCACCTATGGAACAGTGAGACCCTGACTACTTCTCCGCCTCCTGTAACTGCGCCAAACATCCCTTCTGCCCCTGTGGAAGATAGCAGGCTGGTTCCCTGGAGACAGTAAACAGGGTCTCCACGTTGGGGAACATCCAGGAACCATGGGGAAAGGGAGGGGAACCTGTGCCAAAAACAGGAAATTAAATCAAAGCTTATATATTGGATATTGAGAACCCCAGTGTTCTTCCTTCACTCAGATCTCAGAATGCTAGCCAAAAAAAAAAAAAAAAAGCAGGAGATTGGAAAATTTTTTTTATTAAAGATTTATTTTAGGGCGCCTGGGTGGCTCAGTGGGTTAAGCCGCTGCCTTCGGCTCAGGTCATGATCTCAGGGTCCTGGGATCGAGTCCCGCATCGGGCTCTCTGCTCGGCAGGGAGCCTGCTTCCTTCTCTCTCTCTGCCTGCCTCTCAGTGTACTTGTAATTTCTCTCTGTCAAATAAATAAATAAAATCTTTAAAAAAAAAAAAAAAAAGATTTATTTTAGAGCGAGAGTGTGTGTATACACGTGAGTGGGGGAGGGGGAGAGAGCGAGAAGCAGACTCCCTGCTGAGCACGGAACCCGAGGCAGTCTCCATCCCCTGACTCGGAGATCATGACCGGAGTCAAAAATCAAAAGGTGCTCAACCTACTGAGCGAACTACGTACATGCCCCTGGAAAATCCTTTGTGGGGGAAGTTCTCAACCCAAAAGAGCTCCGGGTACGGACGTGTTTGTTTTGTGTCCTCTAAGGACAAATGATAGACAAGTAAAAAACATTTTCCCTGTTTTTCTTTCAGGAATACATAATTTAGAATTAACTTCTGTCAGAGAAAACACAGTTTCTTCCACCTACTCCCTGTTATTTGCTGTAGTTTCTATTTTAGGACAGGATAGGGTACAGTGGGTCTGACACGTCAGATTACCAGGGTAGGGAATTTTACTTATATTTCTGCTGTTATCAGTGTTCCCGGACAGCTGACCTAGACCACCCCGCAGCAGCGTGGCCAACCTTAATTGCAATTAGAATTGCCCGGGGAGTTTTAAAAACAAACCAATCCCAGAGCCCAGCCCTCCGAGATTCTGATTTCATTAGTCAGGGAGGGGTCAGACCTTGGCGTGGTCAGAGCTCCCCAGGTGACTCTAACGTGCAGCCCAAGTTGAAAACCACAGCGCCTCGGTGAGGCCTAGAGTTGATAAGCCCACTCGTGTAATCAGAGTATCCAACCAGCACACTAATATCTACCTTTAAATAATACGGCTAGATGGGCCAGGGCCACCAGGCATCTGAGGAAGATCTCTAATGTGAAAGACCGAAATAACCAAGGACAGTAGACCCTTGAACGATGTGAATGTGTGGGTCCACTTAGATGAGGAAGGGGTGCCTGGGTGGCCCAGTTGTTAAGCGTCTGCCTTCAGCTCAGGTCGTGATCCCAGGGTCCGCGGATCCAGCCCCTGCATCAGGCTCCCCGCTCGGCCGGAAGTGGGCTCCTCCCTCTCCCAGTGCCCTTGTGTTCCGTCTCTCGCTCTCTGTCCTTCTGTCAAATAAATAAAATCTTCCAAAAAAAAAAAAAAAAAAAAAAGTGATGAGGGAGCAGAAGTCCAGCTGAAGAGAAAGCAGAGGTTGACACCCTGTAACCTCTCCCCACCCCCCACTCCCGAGTGGGACAGCAGCGTGAGTTCAGGAATCTCCCAAAGATCTGAATGTTAATACCTTGCTAGAGGAGAAAACAACCTTAACTCGACAATGACAAGGTCTTTGGTGTCTTGTAGGTCGGTCTCCTTTAGCCTATTAAAGTTCTTTTAAAACCTCCACTTTTGGGGTGCCTGAATGCCTCAGTGGGTTAAAGCCTCTGCCTTCGGCTCAGGTCATGATCTCAGGGTCCTGGGATCGAGTCCCGCATCGGGCTCTCTGCTCAGCGGGGAGCCTGCTTCCTCCCCTCTCTCTCTCTCTGCCTGCCTCTCTGCCTACTTGTGATCTCACTCTCTCTGTCAAATAAAAAAAAAAAAAAAATTATAAAAAAATAAAATAAAAAAAATAAAAAAATTTTTAAAGCCTTTTTTAAAAAATAAATAAATAAAACCTCCACTTTCCTTCATTCCTGAGTCTATAATCACCACTCAAGACACACACACACACACACCCCTGCCCCCACCACAGCAGTTTTTCTGCCCATGGGCCCTGTCCTTGTGCTATAATAAATCACCATTTTGCCCCAAAGAGGTCTCAAGAATTCTTTCTTGGTCGTTGGCTCCAGACCTCAGCCCACCCAACCTCCCCTACATTCCAAAACTCCATCAGATGCAAATTTTTGGATACAATACTGTAAATATATTTTCTCTTCCTTAGGATTAGTAACATTTTCTTTTCTCTAGCTTGCTTTTCGTAAGAATACCATATATGATATGTATACAAAGTATGTGTTGATAGACATTATCCGTAAGGCCTGTGATCTGCAGCAGGCTATTAGGAGTTCAATTTTGGAGGAGTTAAAACTTACACACAGATTTTCAACTGCACGGTGGGTCGGTGCCCCTAAAGCTTGTGTTGTTCAAGGGTCAGTTATATATAAAACAATTAGGAAGAAACAAACTGCAGGAGGAGAACAAAAATATTTTGTGGGAAGGAGAGAATTTCTTGGATTCTCAAAGAGTTAGCAAAAACATTAAATCTGTAAAATTGGAATAGGAGACTATCACTTTAAAAAGAATACTTAGAACCAAATACAGTCTTATGACAGTAGAAATAAAATCGTCCATTGAGGGCGCCTGGGTGGCTCAGTGGGTTAAGCCGCTCTCTTCGGCTCAGGTCATGATCTCAGGGTCCTGGGATCGAGTCCCACATCGGGCTCTCTGCTCAGCAGGGGAGCCTGCTTCCTTCTCTCTCTCTGCCTGCCTCTCTGCCTACTTGTGATCTCTCTCTCTGTCAAATAAATAAATAATTTTTTTAAAAAAAATTTTTTAAAAATCGTCCATTGAGGTTGGAAGTGGAAGATGAAAAAAAAAAAAAAAAACCTCTCCAAAAAGCAGAGCGGATAGAAGAAAGAAAAACAGAAGGGTAAAGGACACTGTCAAGAGATCTGGCATCGTTCCAAAAAAGAGAAAAGAGAAACATCCAAAAAACGGTATGATGATAATAATAATCCAAGATGAAGGCCCTGAGCTTCCAGATCAAAAAGGCTTACCAAGTACCAGCATAATGTGGGAAAACAAGCCTACATGAAGGCATGGTGACAATGATATTTCAGACAGGGAGAAGATTCCACAGGTTTTTACAGAGATAAGGAGGGGAAAATGTCTACATGCGGAAAAAAAAAAAATCAAGAATTATAACGGTATGAAGTTTCTCCCCATTAAAAGCTAGGTAAGGGGTACCTGGGTGTCTCAGTGGGTTAAAGCCTCCACCTTCTGCTCGGATCATGACCTCAGGGTCCTGGGATCGAGCCCTATATTGGGCTCCCTGCTCAGCGGGGAGCCTGCTTCCCCCTCTTTCTCTCTGCCTACTTGTGATCTCTGTCTGTCAAATAAATAAATAAATCTTAAAAAAAAAAAAAAAAGCTAGGAGACAATGCAACAACTCAAAATTCTGATAAATGTTTTCTATCTAGAACTCTATTTCTAGCTAAACTGTCCATTCACCAATAGAGGAGACATTTTCAATTAGCAATAATCGCGCCTCGGATAAACCTCATTGGCTACGATACTGCCACTGCGCAAAGCTAGAGGAGACATTTTCAGACCTGCAAGAATCAAGAACATTCTCCCTCTTGTTACTAGAGATGTTCCACTAAAATGAGGAAGAGGAAGACATGGGATCCAGGAAGCAGGGGGTCCGGTACAGAAAGGAAAAAAAAAAGGAACACCTAGAAGGATGTTGAACGGAGCTCCCAAAATCACTTCTGTAAAGCAGATCTGGAAAACCATTAATCCAGACGGCAGTGGAGCTTTCCCAGAGTCCCTTGCAGCGAGGGTGTGAACATGTGGCCTTGGCCCCACCAATTGGGGGATCCATGTGAGATTTCATTTCAAGAGAAAAAACAGCAGGTGTCCCCTGCTTCTCAGGGGAAGCACCTAACTTTCTGGGACAAGAGCCACAGAAGCTGGACATCCCGGACATTTAGCCCTGCGGTCTGAGAACTGTGCCTGGTCGTGACATCACCAAACCTGAACTCCTAGAGCTGGTCGACATCCTGTAAGGAATTCCTCTTCTAGCTAGAATGAGTTATTTTTTGCAACTGTGATGGATCAGCTGTGACAAAATACTTAGGGCTGAATTCATAGGTATACCAAAAATTAAGTAAACCTAAAGGGCCATTATTAATTCCAAGTAAACAAAATGTGTAAGAAAACAATAATCATGATTCACTACATGGGCCAGTTGGGAGCAACATTTCACCTTATTAATGAGAACACTGTAATCGCATATGAATGTATAAATACACCAGAAGAGGGACAGAGCAAGTATGTGGTGTCAGGGTGGGAGGTCTTTTAGTCTTCTATTGCTGTGGTAACAAATTAGTAGTTTAAACAAACCAATATAGTTTAAAAAAATACCAGCTTATTTTCTTACCATTCTGGATGTCAAGTCTGAAATGGGTCTCACTAGGTTACGATCAACATGTGTGCACGACTGCATCCTTTCTGGAGTTTCCAGGAGAGAATCTATTTCCATGTTCATTCTGGTTGTTGGTGGAATTTGGTTCCTTGCCATAGGTAGGGCTGAAGTCTCCATTCCCTTGCTGGCTCTCAGCTGAGGTCTGTCCCCACTTCTGGAGGCTGCCCACAAGTCCCTGACTCAAGGTCCCCTTCTCTGCCCTCTTCAAAGCCAGCAACAGAGGAAGGGGCTTCAGCTCTACCCTGACCTCTCCTTCCCTTGTCTAGATCTCCAACCCACTCACTCTGTTGCCTTTCACTTTTAAGGACTCAGGTGATTAGACTGAGCCCACCCAGACACCCCGGGATAATCTCCCATGTTCAGATTCTTAACCAGAATCACATGAGCAAAAAAAATCTCTTTTGCCATATAAGGTAATACAGGTTTGGGGGATTAAGGGATGGACATCTAGGGGCTGGGGCAGGGGAGGCTGACATAGCTTTAAATTCCCATCTTCCAGAGTAGGAAGTCATCAGTGTCTAAAATGGGAACATCAAGAAGGAGCAGCAGAAATATTGGAATACAGATGCAGAAATTTGAAGAACTTTGTCTTTTTTTTTAGAGGTTAGGGGAGAGGCAGAGGGAGAAAATCTTAAGCAGACCCCACGCTCTGCACGGGGCTCAATCTCACAACCCTGAGATCAATAACCTGAATCAGACATTTAAGCAACTGGGCCACCCAGGTGCCCCTAGAAGACATTTCTAGAAAAAAGCAGAAAACATGTGTTACCGCTTCGCAGCAAGATGAGGGCAGGGATAGGGTTTGCAGTTTTTACATTGTCAGCCTCAGAGGGCACTATTTAACGTTTAATTTGCCGAACTCTGTACCTTGTTGAGCTGTGTGTACGTATTACCTCCAGCATGGGAGACACCTGTGTCCAGTCTACTCGGTACTCAACACGTCCAGCACGTGTGGCCGCTCAACATGGGGGAAGGCTGTCCCATACCACCAAGCAATTCTGACACCAACCCAAGCCCACACAACCGCAGCCACACTTCAGATGCCAATCCTAAATCCCAAAGCGGTCCCCTGTACTTCTGACCCACGGACTATAAATGAGAAGGCTCCAGCTTCTAGAAGTGGACTTCCTAGATAACCGGTTTGTATGCTGATGGATGCAAATGGCTGAGCCCGAAGAAGGGATTCGTAGGGCAAGGTCTGGAAGGGCCGCCAGCACAGGAGGTCTGTCCCCACGGAGGTGCGGATGTCACCATCCCAGCACACAGGTGCGTTCTTGTTCACCAATCCTGAAGTTCTGGGAGCGCCCACCCAAGGCTTCATTATATCCCCAAGACTGATTAAGTCATGGGCCATGGGCAACTGGCTCCTCTCTCCTTCCCCAAGGTCGAGGGAGGGGAGGTGGGGGGGGGGGGGTGTTCCAAGCCTCTCACTACTTGGTTGGCTCCCCAGGTCAGCAGGCCCCAGCCTTAAGGGATTTCCAAAAGGCCCCTCACCAACATAAACTCCTGTATATTGAAAGGGGCTTGTTATAAATAACAAAAGACACCTTTGTCCTTACTACTTAGGAAATTCCAAGGGTTTTAGGAGGTGCCAGGAATAGGACCAAGATCAAAGACATATTTCTTTCTTTTTTTTTTAAGATTTTATTTATTTGACAGAGAGACACAGCGAGACAGGAAACACAAGCAGGGGGAGAGGGAGAGGGAGAAGCAGGCTTCCCACAGGGCAGGGAGCCCGATGTGGGGCTCGATCCAAGGACCCTGGGATCATGACCCCAGCCAAAGGCAGAGGCTTAATGACTGAGCCACCCAAAGACATATTTCTTATTATATACCACAATATCACACCTCCACCCACCGGATAATGACCACGGGATCTAAACAGCCCTGAATCCTTCCAGGCTCCCCTCTAGCTTTGGTACATTTTAGTTCCTCTGCTGGAACACTCTTTCCTCTAGGCCTCCCTTCACTGTTACCAAACCTCTCCCAGACAGGACTACCACTCTCTGCGCCCACAGCACCTCACACATCCCTGATTACAACTACTTCCCCCTCCAAACTGAAACTACACCAGTCCACCTGCTGGAGAAAGCCTGCATGTAGAGATGAAAATAGAAACAAGCCAGCCAGAGCCGGGGAGGGCAAGCCGGGGAGATGCAGTCATCACCGAGCCATTCTTTCCTGAGGGTTTGAAGCTGAGAGGTTGTGAAGCACGGAGCTGCTGCAGCCATCTTGTGACTCTGAGGTTAGGGCTTGAAAGAGAAGCCGACACAAAGGACAAGAGGAAAAAGGAAAGACAGACATGCCAGGGTATCACTGCAGCTACTGCTGGTCCCCTTCCACATGTACGGCCTCTGGGATTTCTGGTCCTAATGAAAACAATCTCCTTGAAGCCCTGAGAATTACCTGGGAGACCTAAAAGAAAGACAAGGAAAAGGAAAAAAAACATTCAAGCCTCGTCCCACTCCCCAGAGATTCTGGTTCACGAGGAGGGCCGCAGCCCTGGCAGGATGAGGAGGGAAAGGAAAGGACCGGAGGAGAAAAATAACATTTCAGCCAGAACTTCTCGTTTGAAACACACAGTCTGATAAAGCCTGGCTCCATTGCTATTCATGCAAAACAAACACCAGATAAATTTAGTTTCCTTTCTCCTCCCTATCTGTCTGAAAAGTGGGAACTCCTTGACATTTTGGTGGAAAGTAGGAGCAGAGACTGTAATGAGAAAGCCTTAATTCTAGAAAGCAAACACAGGGATCTCTTTTGGGAGACGGGGGAGCATTCCTTCACTTACTGAGCCAGCAAGTCTGGAAACAAGATGCTGACCCAGCAAGGAGCCCACAGCCTGGGGGAGGTGGTCCCAAGCAGGTGGGAAGTGCCCGCCAGGTCAGGGAGGGGGCAGGACAATTTGCCTGAGAGTTGTGGGCACCCTCCCCACCCAGGGACTGACCATGGAAGTCAGGAGGGAACAGGGTAGGCAGGGCTTGCTGGGCAGGGAGACCAGCTCCCTCAAACGTTTGGAGACACAGGAAGGCATATCCTGGCCTCCAGCTGCTCAGGTGAGGAGAGGGAGAAGGCCAGGGCACGGAGGTCTGGGGCACAGGCCCAGTCCGGGCCCTGGAGGGCTACTGGCTATGCATAGAGGAGTCTGGACTTGGCCCAAGCCATCTGGACTCTGGTCTGAGAAACCCCCAGTAGGGGCAGAGGCTCTGAGCCGTCCCCAGCCTGACATGTAGCCCTGGATGTACTTAAAACTATTTTGGACTGAGCCCCCTATCACTCCCCACTGCCTGTCATTGGCACACACCCATGTGGCCCCTTTATAGACGGAAGGTATAAAGAAAGTAAGAGGGGCGCCTGGGTGGCTCAGTGGGTTAAGCCGCTGCCTTCGGCTCAGGTCATGGTCTCAGGGTCCTGGGATCGAGCCCCGTGTTGGGCTCTCTGCTCAGCAGGGAGCCTGCTTCCTCCTCTCTCTCTGCCTGCCTCTCTGCCTGCTTGTGATCTCTCTGTCAAATAAATAAATAAAACCTTTACAAAAAAGAAAGTAAGAGTCCTTTGGGGAGATTCATGAAACACCTCCAACGCCTGCCATCTCTTTCCAACACCCCTGGGGCACCTGATGGAAAGCTGGCCAGGGGGGTGTTACCAAGGACTGTAACTTGCAGAGGAACACAGGTCCTCCTCCGGTCCCCGCAGGTGGCTGCAAACTTTGCAAACTCCTCAAATTCGGGTGAGGGGGTTCTGGCGGCCCCACTGCGCTCAGAGGCCTCGTTCTCCCGTCTGAACTCCATTCCCGGCCTTGTTCAACCCTCACCCAGGCTCGCCCTGGCTCGTGGGTGACCCGCGTGGCCCCCACGTGGCTCCGCACCACTGGCGCTCTGCAGGCAGCCCTGGCTCCTCTCCAGAAGCAGGAACTGGGGAGCCAGAGCTGGAGGCAGGCAAAGCATCAAGGAGAGCAAAATGATACAAAATGCATCTCTCCCGGCTGCTGACAGCTACGCTCTAAACAGCCCGACAGCTGGGAACTGCTGTTAATACCTCCATTTTACAGATAAGGAAAGTGAAGGCCAGACAAGTAAAGGGACTTGCCCAATGGCGTTGGCTGAACTCGCAGCCCGGCCTCCCGATCCTGAGTCCGACATCACAGATCCCCAAACAGAAGGCTGCGGTGCCGTCTCCGGGCTCCGACAGGCCAGCGTCCCTGTATGGTTTAGGCTCTGACTGCGGGACCAGGGGTCTCCAAAGGACCCTGAGCAGGTCACCCTCCTGACCACAGCCCCTGGAAAGGGATTGTACAGGACACCTGGAACTGTCCCCCCATAGCCCCTCATTGTCATTCCCCCCACCCACTACCCAACCGCATTTTTAGCCCCCCTCTTGGCGGACACACAGAGGTGTCTGGCTGTGGGAAGAACACCGGTGTCTTCCAGAGCGGGCACTGGGCAGATCTCTGGTGTCACAGATCAAGAGCAAACCCAGCCTGCCCCTGCGCAGAGTCCGCTTGGCTCGGGCATGGCCAACCCTAGCTCCAGGCCCATGGACCAGTGTGGATGCCTCACCCTGGTGGGCTCCCAGCCAGGGCTCCTCGAGCTTGAACATGCACAGCAATCACCAGAGGATCTTGTTAAATACAGAAAGCACAGTGCGGGGCTGGACGCCGTGGGCATCTGCATTCGTTTGCGGGCGGTGCTGATGCTGACGCTGGGCCAGAAACCAGGCTCTAGACTTTAGGACTCAGGGTTTTCCTATTTCCCTTTCCTCTCCCCGCTCCTTCTCTCTCTCCACACCCTCTTCCTCCCGCTCTCTGCCTCTCTCTGTGCTCGCTTCTCTCCCACTCACCCCCCTGCACCCTCTCTTCCTGTGTCTCTCCATCACCCCGGTTCCTGATGCCCACCACCACCTCCCTTCTGGCCTCTTCGAGCCCATCGCTTTCCCCACCCCCGCCCTCCCATTAGCAACCGCAGGTGGTGAGTGGTCCTTGCAGGCAGTATCCATCCTGCGAAGCTAAAATGTCAGCCCCCCCACCACCACCGATGGCACCTGCACACCTTACTTGCAGAGGGAAAGACAGAAGACCGCTGAACTTAGCATTTTCGGAGCTGGGCTCATTGTCTTCCCTTCTTAATAACCACGTAATGACTTCTATTAACAGCCCATCAAAGGCAATCACTCTTCGGAAGGAACAAAGGCTCCCAGGAGCTATTTTCTCACCATTTGTAGCAAACACTCTCCTTCTCCACCTGCATCCTGGCCACTCTCCCCCTTTTGAGGGCAAATCGTACAGATTTGTCTTTCTCCTGGCCTTCCTCCAGCAGCCTCTCCACTGCCAGCAATTCGCCTACCCTTTCCCGCAGACGGGCTGGGAACCTGGGGGGGGGGGGGACACCTGCACCGCCCTTTCCTTTGGTTCACTTGGTGGGGACATTTGAAGAAGGCACAATCATCGAGCATCGATACGATCTGGGGCGGCTAGCTGCCTCAGTTGGTAGAGCGTGTGACAGTTGATCTCGGGGTTCTAAGTTTGAGCCCTGTGTTGGGTGTAGAGACTATTCTAAAAAAAAAAAAAAAAAGTCTTAAAAAAATAGATACAATCTGTCTTGCAGAAAAATACTCGTAAATGCCTGTGTTTGCAAGCATATTTATGCAGCCTGGATTTGTAAGAGTGGAAAAAAAGGAAACCACCTCCGTGACCATCACTGTCAAATAGAACACGGGAGAACCGCGAAAGAGGACTTGGGCTGCCTCCATCTTGACCTCAAACTTTCTAGCTGGGCTCTTTCCAGCTTGTCTCCCTCTGCTCTGGCGTTAGACCCTAAGGCCAAGTACCCCCTGATGGGAACCAAAACTACTCCCTCAAGCCCCACCCCTTTGATGACTCCAAGACAAGGATGGATTTGACCTTCACTGCTGACCTAGCCACACCCGCCCACCTTTGCCCCACCTTTTCCTTATATAAACCTGGAAGGCTTTCCAGCACCTAAGAGGTCACCAGTGTTGGCCTCACTGAAGTTAAGTTCTCTTTTTTTGTTCCCCGCCACTGGTTTTTCTCTGTCTTTGGATTTTGTCAGCGGTGAGTGGCTGAACCTGGTCTGTTTGGGAACCCAGGAGCCGGGGGCTCTGCCAGGCCTGCCCCCCCAGCTACAGCTAATTTGGACCTAATTAGGTCCAAAACAATAGTAATAGACTACATTAAGTTCACTTACTGCGAGCCTGCCCCTACTCTGAGCACTTTATCATCTCCCTTAAAATCACAACGTCCTGGTCCAGTTATTTCCCAGTGAAGGAAACCAAAGCTTAAGTGTTATCACCTATTTTTTGCCCCAAATGGAATTTCACTCCAGACCAACCAATCTCTATGCTTTAAGCAAATTTTAGTTTGTTTTTTAAGCAAAGTCCACACGAAGTTAAACAGAAGCTTCTAGAAAGTACCTAGGCTATCTACACGACCTTGGGGTGGGCCAAAATTGCATAAGCAGGACAGAGAAACTGTAAGCTTCCTGGAGTTCAGAGCAAGCAAAGGGCGTTATTGGCCCATTTCCTCCCATGCACAGTCTCTCCTGGCACACACGGAAAGTAGAAGGGCGGCCCGGCAGAATTTGCTCAGCGAATGAAGTTCTACTTTACATTTCAGTTCGGTCAGGAAAAGAGGTTAGAAGCTCAGGGAACGGGAACCCATCACTGTGTCTTGCCAAACGAGGCCCCGATCCTCTGGGTGATGGACACCAGGGGGCGCCCTTCAGACAGTGCATCCAGCCCTGGCCTGCGCTCTGGCGGGAGTCCATTGGCCCTGTGTGTCCCTGCTGTCCCTATCCCCCATTCCTCTCTGGCAGTGAGGTGACAAGGATCAAAACCGCCTGCAGAGGTCCGCAACTGGGAGGAAAGGCTGAGGTACCACTAACGCCCCCCAAAACCCTCTCAGCTCACAGAATGCCTTCACCTCCTCCCCTTAGCCTCCCCTGGTCAGGAGCTTCTCCCCCGTGTCGTTGACAGTGTGGCTGAGGTTCAGCGAGAGGGTGGTGACCTGTCTGAGGTCTCTCAGCAAGTGGACAGCAAAGGCCAACACCCGAACCTCGTGCCGACTGACTGCCCAGATCCCAGCTGCCAAGAGGTTCTTGGGAAACGTCATGACACGGTTTAGAGACATAAGTGTGGGCAAAGTATATAAACCTGGTGTGTGTGTGGGGGTGGGCACGATCCTCTATTATGGACACGGGACATCTCCGTGGGCAAAGCCACAGAGTGTGCAACACGGGGGAACGATACTGTAGACTACGGGCTCTGGGTGACAACGTTGTATCAGTGTAGGTTCATCCACTGTAAGAAATGCGGGGGGGGGGGGTGGATCATGGGGGAGGCTGTGAGCGTGGGGGCAGGAGGATATGGGAACACTCTGTACCTTCCTCTCTGTTTTGCTGGGAACCTAAAACTGCTCTTTTTAAGTCTTCATAAAAATAATCGCAGACATTCTTTAAGTATTAGAAGCCAAACAAGGAGCAGTGCAGGAACTGACTTAAAAATCCATCTGAATTGCAATGTGTTTTGCCTCCTCTTCCTGGAAGAGGATTCTCCTAAGGGCTGGAGGTGCAGCTCCCAACCTTACTTACATACCCCAGGGCAAGTCTGCCCTCCCACCCAAGGCCCAGGTGGCTGGGTGCCCCATGTCTAGCAGAGGAGACTTAATTTCGAACGGTCAAGGCCTTATTCCGGGCCCTGTGCTCCGACAGCTGACAGAATCTTCCCTTCGCCACCCCGGCTGCTGAGTTGGGAGCTTCTAGCTCCCTCCCACCCTGCCCTTGGGAACAGACCTTCCTGATGTCTGGAGTTCACCTGAGCTTCAGAGGACCTGGGACCGGGGAGATGGGTTCCAGAGAAACAAGTCTGTTAAGGATCTGTGGCTTGACAATGACCTCAAGGGCCAGTGAGCCCAGCATGACAACAAATCACTCCGAACTCACTGTCAAAGAAGGCCACGAGCGGCTACCGCCAGCAGAGCCTGGGAAGGTGGGGTCCCAGTTCCCAGAGCTGTTCCCTGACCCCTGTCTCCTGGCTACTCCCGCTGTCATCCAAATTCATTCACATTCCGAGTGCATCCCAAGCACCCTCCCTGGCCTGGGCAACGGGCCGCACTATGAACTAGTGCCCTGTTTCCCGCCCTCCCCAGCCTGCAGACTCCCGCAAATCATCACAGTTCTGTGCGCGTCTCTCGCCAGTAGTGTGCGGGCTGGAAAGCAGTAGCCTTTGCCCTTCAAAACCAAAAGGTACGTGTTTTGTCATTTTAAGGGACCAGGTCTGGGAAGGCCTGAAAGCAGCCTCGAGCTCGTGTGAGTGCAGTGGGAATCCGAGCCGGAACACCAGCCCCTTCTGCTCCAGGACTGGACTCGCCCTCTGCATAAGAGCTGCCCAAGGGCTGGAGGGCTCCTCGGTGGGTAGGGCCCTACTCGATGAGCCCACCTGGGGCAGTTACAGGCTGAAATCTGGGCCTCCCTGTCATCGATCCCTAGAGGCAGGCAGCCTCCTTACACCTGTGAGGTCCCTGGGAATGAAGCTTTCCCTTCTTTGTACAATCCTCACCCAGTCCTGTGAGGGAAGCGGAGCAAGGACCATTGCTCCCATTTTGCAGATGGGGAAATGAAGGCCCAGGAAGTCATAGGACTCTCCCTTGAAACTCCTAGGTTCCCCTAGCCAGTGCTCTGCCTGCCTGGCTCTACCTCTGTGCAGGAGGTGACAGCTTGCCTCTTGGTCACAGCAGGCCTTAGGAGACCTCAAGGAGCAGAATCAAAGTGGGAGGCACAGGGGGGGAAGGCCTGTGCCCACCCTGAGGGCTCTTCTCTCTCTTTAGCCACAGGCTCTCAGAGGTCTCTGGCCTGCGCTTGAGAAATGTGAGAGCTCGGCCACTGCTCCCAAAATGCCCCTTTAGCTGTCACCTCACCCCAAGGACTTTCATTTATGGAACCAGGGTGCTTTCTTCAGGAAACCAAGAAAGGATCTGTTGGGCGGGCTGGGAAAGTTGCCTCCTGCTCTTCCATCTGCAAGTCAGAGCCAAGGGCACCCAGGGCCGGCGGAGCGAGCCAGCCAGTGAGGCGCAGGTCAGAGACTTCTCCCACAGTCCCCGTGTGGCTGAGACCCCAGGCCAGTTTCCGACCTCAGCCGCAAGTTCCGGACTGGCTGTATTTGGATTCTGGGTTTGTTTTTATGGCACAAAAACCAGTTTGCATTTTCTCCTCTAAACCCCGGGCTGGTTATAGAGAGGCTGGGAGGCGGCGAATACATTCACATTAGCCGAGGGAAGAGCTCAGAACACGAGGACCATGACCGCAGAAGCTTCCAGACATTAAAATCCCAGTTTTGTCCTTTGCGGGATGCGGGGGGAATGCCTCACTTCCAAGCCGCTGGTCTAGGTTTGGGGAATTCTCTACTATTGTCAATTAAATTGGGTCCACCCCCAAATTCATATGTCGAAATTCTAACCCTCAGGACCTCAGAACGTTACTGTGTTTGGAGAAAAGGTCGTGGATGTTGAATGAGGTCTTTGGGGTAGGTCCTAATCCAATACAATTAGTGTTCTTACAAAGAGAGGAAATCAGGACGCTAGCCCACACAGGCAGTAGACCACACGAGAACACACGGAGAAGACCACCCTCTCCAGGCCAAGATGAGGGCCTTGGAAGAAACCAGATCTGCCGGCACCTGGATCTCAGACTCCCAGCTTCCAGAACTGTGAGACAAGACATCACTATTGTCTACCAGGCAAGTAGACACACCTGTCTTTGTCCCCAGCAGACAAACACACCCCCACCGCCACCCCGTGAGCCTTGATGAGAGACTGCAGGTGCCAAATACACCAGGGGCCGCCCTGGGACTGGAAGTCGAGCGAGAGGACCAAGGCTCACCAGGTCCCAGGGACACCAGCCCCCAGGGGGCTGCACAGCTGCAGCGACCACCTGCCTGCAGCAGACACAGTGGGCTGATGCACACGGCCACCCTTCGGCCCTTCCTCCAGAGCACTGATGACAAAGCACTGGTCAAGGTCAAGTCAGCTGGTGTCCCCGTGGGGCAGGAAGGAGTTCCCACAATAGACCTGGGACTGCTGCCCTAAGAAAGGCTTCATCCGAGAACCTGGACTCGCCTAGTGTTGCTGCCTCTCTGGACAGAGAGGAGGACTGTCTCAGCTCCTCGGGGAGGGAACATCTGAAATGTCTGCGGCTTGGGCTGACACCCGCTTTCCTCCTGGGGGTCTGGAGTTCTGGCACATGCCAGGCGGAGGCTAACTACGTAGCTGACCCCCCGTGAAAGCCTGCACGCCCAGGCTCACAAGCTTCCGCGTAGACAACACACACCTGCCGTCACAATCTGACTCTGGAGTCCGTGGTGACTCCCGGGGTCTGGCCTCCTGGAGACCTGGGCCCGGTGTCCTCCGGTCTTCGTCCCCGCCCCTTGTCCTTTGTATCTGCTGTAGCAAATCTTAGCCATGACCCTACCGTGACTACCTGCTGAGCCCTGGGGGTCCCCGTAGGGACTCAGGAGACCTGAGGGTGATCTTATGAAACCCCTGCAGGCCCACCGACCCACCCCACCCCCACGAAAGATGGCCTTTGACCCTCCACTCACTCAGGCCATGTTCTCCCCACGCTGTGGACCCAGCCCTCCATCCCACTGCCGGGTCTTGGGGGCCTGCCTCACGCCTGCCTGGGGAGCCCGCTGACCACATAGGTTCCCGGGGCCCGGCCTCATCTCCTCAGTGGGTCTGGGGCCAACCCAGGAAACCAGGTGGCTCACAAGCCTCCCGGAGAGTTCTGAGGCCTGGCAGGCTTCGGAACCCCTGGTTTAGAGGAAGAGCCGCCAGCCCAGGAACTGCGTGTCTGGGGGTCAGTACCCACTTAGCCACTGACCCGAGGGCCTCTTTTGGGGTAACTCTTCATCGGGGCTTCATTTTCTTCCATCAGCCAATGAGAGGTTTGGGCCCAGTTCGGGCCTCTTAGTATTCTGGTGCTCACAGACCCCTTGGTGGATCTGACGAAAGCAAGGAAGCCTCTCCCTACGGCACACACGCGTGCACTTACACACACACACACACACACAGTGTCTCAGATCCACACGAAGAGGCCCTGGCCGGATCCCTGCTCAGGCCTTCTGTCTCTCACTCTGTACCCACAACCCAGCCTGCTGTCACCTGGGACCCGCCAGCTCAGGGACCTGAGTTTCTTGCCCCAGTTCCTGATGTCTGTAAGATTGCAAACACCAAGACGAATTTTCTCTCTGGAGCGGCACAGAGATGTACGGTTAGCACGAGCATGGCTATTAAATTTCCATATTAAGACGTGCGCAACCACGGTCCTCAGGAGTCCTTCAAAGCCATTCTGTTCCCCATAATCAGATTTGCACAGTTGCGGCCGGTTCTCAACGTCTTCCTGCAGGTGGAGCAGAGGCTCAGGTCCGGTTCCCGGGTCAGCCAGGCATCAGTGCAGGTCTCAGCTCCCTCTGGGCACAGTGATAGGGTCAGAGATGGGCACGTGACCTAAGTCAGACCAGTGAGATTCAGTCCTGGCATTTGTGCTCCAATGGCCAGAAAAGAGGCATTTCCTTCCTGCAGGGGGATCTGCAGCTGAGGGGGTGGGAGCCTGACCTGCAGGTGTCCACTCCCCTATGCGGGGGAGCACATGCCCATGACAAAGCCGGCTCTGAGGAGGGCAGGGCTGAGCAACAGAGAGAAAGGTAGAGTCCTAATGATCTTCTTTGAAGCTCTGAATCCGGCCACATCTGAAGCCAGTGGCCTTCTTGAGCCTCCTGATTTCATCAACCAATTAATCCCTCTTTGGTTTGAGCCATCTGAGATGGGTTTCTGTCACCCACCACCAAAGAGTCCTGGATAAAACTCCCAGATGCCTAACTCACCTCTGTTGTATTGAGCGCCTTACAGAGCGTACATCCTGGGGCACAAGGAGTGGTGACCTGCTTGAGGTCACGGGGCTGCTTAGCGAGACAGCAGAGCCCAGAACTAGGGCTGCCTAGCTTGCAGACCGTTCTCCCTATGATGCTCTCGTTACCTCTCCTTCTCCTCTGCCCAGAAGTCTGGCACTGGCTCACAGCCAAAGCCACCCTAAAGCCAACACACAGAGTGAGATGCTCATTCAGCAACATCCCACCCCAATCTCAAGACTTGGCCGGGTCCAGACCACAGACAAGCAAAGGTCAAGAAGAGAGGGGCCCCATAGCGCTTGAGGCAGAGGCTGCCTGGAGCCTGAACATGGGTTTGTTTTTTTCATGGACACTTGAATCTGGAGTCAGTGGGGAACCAGGAGAAAGGAAAAGAGCAGACGCCTGAGGTGTCATCCCCAGGTTGTCCCTTGACTCAGCCGTGGCCACTGGAGAACCAGCCTCGGGGACTCACACACCTGCTACTATGCCCGCGGACTTCGCCAGCTTCCCTCCGACCCACACACTGGCCGAGGGAGGGATGATCTGCCCCGAATAACAGAGGATCACTGCCCACAGCAGTAACTGACAGCCTGGCTCCGGTGTCCGATGTCAGGATGTGGAGAGGATGGTTGGAAATTCTGAGAATAATCTTTCTCCTTTTGGGCTAACTTTTCACCTCTTTTGTAACTTGCTTCTGTTGTATATAGTCTCCAGATGATAGTCATTCTTTGGTGTTTGTTGAGACTAGCTTTGGGCTCACAAGTGATCAATTATTTTAAATATCCCACATATGCCTGAAAATGCATATTTAAATGGTAAGTGCAAGGTTAGGCTTCTCTCTGTATTCATCCTATCAAGACTGATAAAGATGTTATTCAAAATTTCTGTATCTTTACTACTTTTTTTTTATCTACAAGAGCTCTCATGTTCCAGAAAGCTGTGGAAAATCTCACACTAAAACTGTAACTCTTCCAATTCTTCTCATAATTCTGTGTACTTTCTGTATATTTTGTAATAATGTCCGTAGAGGATACAAGTCCAGGTGTATCTTCCTAGTGAGTTGTTCCTTTTGCCTGATGGAAGGCCGTGTTTCTCATTCACTTTGTCCAATAATAACATCTCTACCGGGGCTTTCTGTTGGTTGGTATTGTTGGATGTATCTTCTTCCCTATCCTTCTACCTTTCTATCTTTCTACTGTTTTAAATGAACCACCGTTGGCTGTACAAAGTTGGATGTGAGGTGTTGGTGGTCTTGCATTTTTTATTTTTATTTTTTAGATTTTATTTATTTATTTGACAGAGAGAAATCACAAGTAGATGGAGAGGCAGGCAGAGAGAGAGAGAGGGAAGCAGGCTCTCTGCTGAGCAGAGAGCCCGAGATCTTGCATTTTTTAATCTGTACTGAAATTTTCTTTTAGATACCCAGTGCAGCCCACTGATAGGTATTATGATGACTGGAGTGTTTAGATTTCCTCTCCTACTGTCTTATGGTTTCCATTTACTCTTTTTCTTTGCTGCTTTTTAATCCTTTCCTGCTTTTTACTGAATTAATCAGGGTTTTGTTTTATTTTGAGAGGAGCAGGGGGAGAGATAGAATCTCAAGCAGACTCCCCAATGACCCCGGTGCCCCACATGGGTCTAGACCCCACCACCCAGAGATCACGACCTAAGCCAGAACTAAGAGTCCAACACCCAACTGACGAAGCCCAGGCTCCCCAGGGGGAAGAGAGAGAATCTTAAACAGGCCCCATACCCAGCTCAGAGCCTGATGTGGGGCTCGATTTCACAACCCTGAGATGACCTGATCCAAAATCAAAAGTGAGGCACTTAACCAACTGACCCATCCTGGTGCTCCAATGAGAGTTTTTTTTAAAGATTCCTTTTCTGCTGATTTCAAAGTCACACACTCTATTTATACTATTGTAGCTAGTTCCTAGCATATTTTAATATGAATACTTAACAAGGTTCCAAGTCAAGCAACGTCACCATCCCCCACATCAATGACACAAAGACCAGAACACTTTGCTTCCCATCTCACCGAGTTGTTGTGATCTAGTCATTCTGTCCTACCTGTTTCTGGGTCCTCAAAACTGGCTGTTACTTAATGACTGGTTTTCATACACTCAACATTTCTTTGGATTTACCTACACAATTACCAAATTATTGTCTCAAATTACTTCTTAGGTCTTACCTTTTCCTTCTGGGCTAAACTCCATCTAAAGGAAGCACACCCTTTAGTGATCCTTTCAGGAAGGGTCTGAGAGCCCCAGTCTTCTCTTTGTCTGAACATGCCCTTTCTCTGCTCTCACTCTTAGCTGGCTACATAATTTCTGATATAGTGGCATCTTTATTATACAGTTCCATTGTCTTCTGGCCTCCATGGTTACTAAGTCTGCCATCAGCCTGATCACCGTCCTTGTATAAGGAATCTACCAATGCCATAAGGTTGCTTTTAAGATTTCTGTTTGGTTTTGGTTTTCTACAATTTTACTCACCATATATAAGTGTAGACTTACTTGCTTTTATCTTCAGAGGACTCTTTGCTATCAATATGGCGATTCATCACTTTCATTAATTTGAGAAAACTCTCAGCCAGTATCTCTTTGAACACTACTTCTCTCTTATTCTTCCCACCGCCATTCATCCTGGAACGGCTCCTACATGCATACTGGACTTTCTCATTCAATCTTCCGTATCACCTAATGTCTCTCATTTTTCCTTTATCATTCGTATTGCATTTGAGTTAATGTCATCACTCACGTTCTCTGGCCTGTGTCTGATCTACGATTCAACCCATCTACTGTGTATCTTCAGTTTGGTGGCTGTCTTTCTTTCATTTCTATAAATTCAATGTAGTTCTTTTTCAAATCTGCTTTTGCTCTTATTATTGGATCCTGTTCTTTGCTTATTGCTTCTTTTCATTTTATTCCTTGAGTACATTTACATTTTCTCCAGTTCTTAAAATTCTGATCCTATATGCTGTCTCTTCCTCCTGGTAATTCTTCCTATCATATCCTTTGTGATTTGGGATTGAATTTATCTACAGCAGTCCCATGGATGTCAGTTATGAAAGAATTTCCATTAAACGTTTCATATTTGCTTCTGCAAGGTGTCTAGGAGGGACTACATTTTTACGTCACTATCTCAGTTGGAAAAGTCCCCTACCATGGGTTTCAATTCAGTCAGAAGACTGTCACAGGCACAGGGCTTCAGTTTTTCATAGGTTTGTTGGGTTGACTGAGCCCTAGGCTCAAACATGACTATTTGAATAAAGCTAAGGAGTCAGAATTGCCTGGTGCACTGAAGGGGAGGGTGTCCAAAGACCTGAGGAGATTGGGATGCTGGCGTGGGTTGACTGTGGGAGACTTGCTCACCCACCCTAAAACTGAGACCCTTGGGAGGATCCAGAGGACACTCCCTGCACCAAAACTCCAAGAAATACTTTGCTGGGAGTTGCACAGCATCTTGAAGGTCTTTCTAGTGGTTGTTCTCTGTAGACCAGGAATGATGGTGGCATCAAACTGGGCTTCCCGAATTCAATAGGAAAGCTGACATCCTAAGAAGCAGAAGCCAAGGGATGGTATCCAATCACCAGAGACAAGGTCAGCATGGCCTCTGTAATGTGCAGAACCTAGTGTCATTGGTCTGATAAACAGAGATGTTTGGCATTGGCTAAAGATCATGACATTCCTAGGACCTAAAGAGATGGGCACCCTGCTACTTATTTCGTTTGTATAAAGAGGAAAGCTCTAGGCCAGGTGAACAAAGTTTTGGCTTGAATAGCACCAGAGAGTCAAAGCCCCTGAACCCTTCCCAGACTTTAGCCAGTCCAGAGGCCCAGAGGCCCTGAAAATAATGCTTATGCCAAACCAGAACTCAGTGCTTAAAACACCATTTATCCTGCTCATAAATTGGCATTATGGTCAGCTCATCTCTATTCTACTTGGCATCCGCTGGGCAGCGCAAAGGCAGGGGGCTGAAATCATCTGAAGTCTCATCCAGAAGTCTGGCTGTTAAAGCTTAGAGGGTGTAAACATGCACACAGCTGAGTCCTGGAACCCCTGGGCCCTTCAATCCACCCCTTTCTATCTTGATGTGGACTTCACATGTGCTCGCTCCAAGATGGCAGGCTCAGGGAAGCTGGTTGACTTCGTAGACATTGGCTAGGATTTCCAAGGCACATGTCCCACATATATGTGTGCATGTGTGTGTATAGGTGTGTGCAACATGTGTGTGTTTGTGATATGTGTGTATATACATACATATGTGTGTGTAGAAAGAGAGAGAAAGAGAACCATATGGAAACTGTATTGCTTTTTATAACCTAGCCTCACGTCAATCATCACTACTGCCTTTGTACTAGTCAGGGTTCTCTAGAGGAACGAACCAATAGGATGTACACAGATAGACAGAAGAGATTTATTGCTGGAATTGTCTCACATGGTTATGGAGGCTGAGAAATCCTACGATGGGCCATCTGGAGAACCAGGAAACCCAGAGTGTCATTCAGTCTGAGTCCGAAGGCCTGAGCATGCAGGTGGGGAGGGGGGAGCTAATGGTGTGAACCCAGATGGGAGTTGGATGCCCAAGAACCAGGAGTGCTGGTGTCTGAATTTTTTCCCTGCCTCAGCTTTTTTGTTCTAGTTAGACTCTCAGCACCCTGGATGCGTCCACCCACACCCAGGAGGACCCTCTGATTTCCTCAGTTCACCAATTCAATTGCTGATCTCTTCCAGAGACACCCTCACAGACACACGCAGAAATAATGTTTTACCAGGTCTCTGGCATCCCTTAGCCTGGTCACACTGGCCCATAAATTTACCATCACAGCCACATTCCATGGACTAAGCCCATGTTTTAGGACTAAGATGGACCCAGATTCAAAGGAAGAGATCACAGGCCCTACCACTCAGTGGAGGGATCTCAACATGGTATCCTACAGAAAACCGTGTGGGATGAATCACCTTCCGTGAGCCATGAGTTTGGGAAACACAATCTGCCAAGTCCCCTTGAGAACGAACTCGGCTGCCCTGAAACAGCCTTCTACCAGGTTACCAGGTTTTGCTTTGGAGAAGGGAAAATAACTAGACTGGTAGAGACGACTGGACACTGGCTCTGAACGGACACCCGGCACTTGGAAAACATGCATGAGCTCAACAACACGCCCCTCCACTCCTTAAGGCTCATATGGGGACAATGTCTCCACTCCCCAAGGTGACCAGCTTATGATCTGGTGGCAAGCTGATGACTATGGATCACTTGCATCATGGAAGAAGTAGCAATGTTTTCTCATTGGAACAGAGTATTTAAATACGGATTTGCCTTTCCTGCTGCCCATGCTTTTGCTGAAACCACCATGCCATGGACTTAATGATACCCAAGTCACAATCGTGGTATTTACTGGAGAACCAGTGTAAGGAGGAGATGGTGCTGTCCACAGATGAAAATAAAATATGGACAAATTGTAGAATATTTAATCTCCATCGATTTCAGACTTATCAACAGTTTTTTCTAGCAATTTGAGACCAGCAGATGTTATGTTTCAGGGAAGACTTCGTTAAAAAGAATCCTGCCCCACCACACCACAATTGAAATTACGATGAAAGATTAGCCAAAGGAAAAATAAAACACCTTCTAATTTATTATAGGAAAACATTTCTTCAACTGTCCACCAAGGTTTCAACAAGTTGCAGACCTGGAAACATGCTGATCACTTGATTCCATTTTTTTAAAAAAATCCATCATAACTTTTATTCTCACAGCCACTCTAAAAACAGTGCCTGTGTCCCAGGGTTGCATCACCCGAAATAAATCTGAACTCTTCCCCAGGAGCTGAAGCTGTGCATGGCTAAGATTCCTGGCAGGAAGTCAGTTTTCTGTCCGTCATTTCAAATGGACTCCTGTCTAGATCCTGGCCTCGATAACACAAGGGGATGTGCCCCTGACCTCCTGGCCAGCTTCTGGCTGCCCTCCAAGGGGCCAGAAAGCACTCTGCTGTCAGCTCTGTCCCCGACAGGTGCCAGTGCTACAGCTTCAGGCTCTCTTACTCCTCCGGAAACAGTTTTGTCTTCTCTCAGCCACTGGCAGGTCCGAACTGGATCATCAAGGCACTGCCCCAGCCCAGCCTCATTCCTGAAGTAGGAATGTTGGCTGGTGGGGCTAGGTCTGTTTGTTTTCTTAAAGTCTCCTTGCAAGGTAAGATCAGATCCAGCTTGTCCTTAAGTAGAACTGTCAGGCGCTGCAGAAAGGGTCTCCATGCACTCATCCCTCCCCCGATTCGCTCAATCGCTCAATTCACTCATTTTAGTGATACATGGTCTCAGAGCTGTGGGCTGATAAAGGAGGAGGGAGGTCCTACTGAGGAGGACGACTATTGCCAGTGGCAATAGTGTATGAGTTACTAACTCCAAGGAGGCACATGGTGGGAGGCCCCGGGGGTGTCAAGGAAGTTGTGCTGGTCATTTGTCCTTCAGATGCAAGGAGAAGAACCCCATTTCAAACCAACTCAACCAAAAAGGAGATGTGCTGGCTCACCTAACGGGGAAGTCAAGAGTATCTGCTTCAGGTATAGCTGGATCCAGAGGCTGAAGCAATGTTGTCATTCAGGCTCTGTCTGTATATGGTTTGCTTCTGCACAGAAGTGTTCTTTCTATGCAGGCGAAAGGACCATCAGCAGCTGCAGAGTCATGGCATCATGGGTAAGCAGAGAATACTTCTCTCTTGCCATACTCTCCTACCAATCTCAGGAAGGGGTCTGATTGGTCCTGTTTGAGTCACATGCCCATCGCTGATCCTGTCTCTGGGACCGAGGGGTGTTGTATCCTCTGACTGGTCAGCGTCAGCTTGTATCATATGCCCACCCATCCGGCAGAGGCTGGGCTGTGACTGACAGCCCTACCAAACCTAGAAGCATGAGGGACTAGAGGAAAGAAGGGTGGGAAAGCATGCGAGGCTGATGATACTTTCCCATACTTTCCCATTTTCCCATACTTTCCCAGTCCATTGCTAAGGGTTTCACTGAGGAGGCTGCTCGTGAGCTGGCCCAGATTGCTGGGCAGGATTTCCTGGGGGGAGACGGAGGAGAGCAGAGGGTAGAGGTGTGGGACAGGAGTGACCCCAGAGAGTAGCTGAGAAGGAGAGTGCCATAGACTAAATGTTTGTGTTCTCCCTAAATTCCTAACCTGCAATCTAATCCCCCGTGTGAGGGTATTAGGAGGTGGGGTCTTTGGGAGGTGATTAGGTCATGAGGTTGGAGCCCTCCTGAGTGGGATTAGAGCCCTGATAAAAGAGACCATGTCAGGACACAGGGAGAAAATGGCTGTCTATAAACCAGGAAATAGGATGCCCACGAGACACCAAATCTGCTGGTGCCCTGATCTTGGACTTGAGCCTCCAGAACAGTGAACTCAATCTTTGTTGTTTATAAGCCACCCAATCTATGATACCTTACTGTCTTTCATAGAAGCCCAAACTAAGACAGAGGAAAGCAGAGAAGACATCACCCAGCGCCATCTGCCTGCCTCCCTCTCCCAGCCCATCTCTCCAGGGCCATCATGAGGCTTGAATCTGGGGGTGGGGGCCAGGCATGCAGTGGTGGGAGGTGAAGAAACATATAGGACTCAGACTTTCACTTGGGCTGTTTTGAGAAAGGAATCTGGCACCACAAAATCCCAGCTGAAAGCACACGCATGCGCAGTGCGAGGGACCCAGTGGGAAGAAGGAGAAGGAGCAGGTGTAGCTCCCAAGGCCTTTCCAGCAGGTGTGCCTGGTCCCAGCAGCAAGCTGGCTGCAGTCTCAGGGGACAGGCGGGGACAGTCACTATTGGGCTTCAGTAGCACTGACAGTAGCACAGACGAGCCCAGAGCACAGGATTTGGAATCTAGTGTCCTGGATTTGAATTTTGTGTCTCTTTCAGAAATAAGTAAAATATATAACTATACAAAAAAAATCACTTATAATTTCACCACCCAGAGAAAACCACTGTATAGCAATTCTACATATATTTTCATATATATATGAAATACATATATTATATTATATATACATATATATATATACTTTTTTTTTATGCCCAATGTGGGGCTTGAACTCACAACCCCAAGATCAAGAGTCATATGCTCTATCGACTGAGCCAACCAGGTGCTCCTACAAATTTCTGTATTTTTCACACAACATATACAGAGGTAAATATACATGCCAACTGTTTCACAGGACCATAAAGGGGGGTTCTACTGTTCCATGATATTGTTTAATGGTGATCTGCATTAACGTTTCCCGTGCCAGTGCCTGTCCTTTCATTGAGCAGCGGAGAGTCTGAGCTCCGGGGAGGAAACGTGCTGCTATCACACAGGTGGGCCCTCATGCTGCCCCAGGGCTGGCCCACTGAGGGCCCTTTCCAGTCCGTGCTGCAGCTGTGTGGCGAGTTCCCTTCTGAACCTGACAGTTGTGTTCAACATGCTTCAGACACCCCCACGGATTCCAGGGCTCACGCCCCCTCAACCTCACCGCAGCCTGTGGGGCAATCATGTGACTCCACGGCCAGGACCCTGGGCCTTGCCTCCCGGGACTGCTATCTCCGGCCCTCCGGCTGGACCCAGTCACTAGGCAGACCCATGGCCCTCGACTACACCTCTGACCTGGAGACAAGGTGCGGTTAGTTCACCCAAAGGCCATGGGTACACCCTGAGCGTGTCCAGACAGTCAGGACTCATCCTTGGACTGTCAGGGGACACGTGGTGTGTTTTTCCTGTGCCTGGACAATGAATATTCTTTGGCTCCAGGAAGGGAGCTTTTCATCAGCAAAATGTCACAACAGGGGACCTCAGGGGCTCTGACGAGTCTCCAGCCTCCCGGGAGGTAATTCCATCAGGGCTAAACCTTTCCCGGAGCAGGGCAAGTGTAGAGATTAAAGGGCAGCAGGGGACACACCCAACAGGACTGCAGTCCACTGAGGCCGGGGAGGAAGACCACAGGAGAGTCAGGGCCAATGGAGTAAGAGCACTGGCTTCAGAGCCTATCGACCTGGGATCAAAGTCCTTTCCAGCCCTTGCTGGCTGTGTGACCTTGGCGGTGTTCTTTCCCTCTCTGAGCCTCACCCTCCACAGCTATAAAATGGGATTATCCATAATACCTATCCCCCTGTGGGCCGGAGATTACATTAGGTAACAGCATGGAGCTCTTCCTACACTGCTGGACACAGGACCCACAGTCAACCATTATTTACCTGGTGACTAAACGGAAAGAGACCACCTAAGTGAGTACACGTGCAGGATAGACACCACACACCAGTCTATGTGTTAATCACTCTCCAAACTGTGCTCTACACAGCCTGCCTTCTTACACAGATAATTCAGCACCCAATGATTATATCCTGCCCACACACAGTATTCTCTATAGAGACGACCGGATGCAAGTTGTCTGCTCAAATGTTCAGTAACCCAACCCAAGGTGGCTCTGCTCTACCCGCGCGCAAGCTTCTCTGACAGTTTGCTGGTCTCCTCCCTCCGGGCCGGGTTCTCTGCTTTCAACATCACTCCCTTCTCCATCACCACCAGCTTGCGGTCTGAGCTGAGGCACAGGATACAAGGGCTGCTTACGAAGGCACGGAAAGTACAAGTTAATAGGTTCTCATAGAGGACCCGACCCTTCTGCACAGAAAAATGCTTTCGCAGAACTCTGAGATCGTGACCCAAGCCCTCTCCACTCACTTCCCGCTCCTCAGCCCCAGCGCACGTGGATGGCTGAGGGTCTGGGGGTCAGACCCTAGACAAGTGACCACTGCGGTGTCTACCTAATGACACTGCTCACACGGAGAGTGGCTGAAGAGGTTTCACATAGACGTATCCTTATCATCCCTGAAACGGTGGCCGTCTTCCTGTAGTATTTTTCTAGAAATGAGAGATTTCTTCTGAGTTGGACGAAAGCCTCTGATGTGCTGTGTTTCTTGTTTTAGCCCATAAGGACACTCTGAAGACAATGCGGACGTTATCCTAAGGACAGCTACGGCGTGGCCTCTTCTGGACAGCGGGGGTTTCCACATGATCCCTCAGCTTGGTCTTCTCAACTCACTCCGTTCCCTGGGCGCCTTCCTCCCAGCCTTTACCCTGCACTCAGGGAGCTCCCCTCCGCCGGCAGACATTCGCAGAGCTCTACCCTGTGCCAGGCTCTAGGATGGGCACCAAGTTCCTGGCCTCCAGAAGCCCCCCTCTGGGGAGGGGAGCAGGCAGATAGCAGAAGTCAGTCCTACCTTGTGACCAGGACGTTAACAGGTACGAGCTCTTCCCTATAGGAAAGGGGGAAGCTTGACCGAAGTGCGGACATTTGCGCTGAGATTTGAATGCCAAAAAGGAGGGAGGAAAGATCCTGGCAGAGCAAACAGCTTGAGCAAAGGCACAGTGAGGCGGACATTCAGAGCTGGAGCTCGGGGAGAGCTGGGGCAGAGGCTGAGGCCAGCGTGTGAAGGTCCCATCAGCACCAACAACACAGACACGGTCCCCGCAGGGCCAGGAAAGGACCCAGGCATCCCCTGGGGTCCCTTACTTACTGGCTGGAGCCGATCCCAGGAAATCCCCAGTCCTGCTTTAAGATTCAGGAGCCCAAGGTTCCACATCGGTCAGATCCACCCTAGACCCGGGCAGACCTTCCCAAGGCTGTGGCCACTGCTAGAGGCAGCATGTGAGAACGGGCTCCAGCCCCAAGCCCACGTTTGCACTGAGCGGCTGGTCCTCCGGCCAAGTAGGCTAAAAATAATCTCGGGTAGATTTCCAGACCAGACTCTGACGCACTCAAACCAGAAGAACTCCAAGGCTTCGCACAGTTGATGAAAACTAAAATATCAACAGGCTGCTCCAGCCCTCGGAGCACTTTGCCCTGTCAGCGATCCAGTAGAAACCCTTGTTCACTGAGCACCTGCCAGACACAGGAGGGGGCAGGGAGCTTGTCACCACCCCTGAAATAAGCAGGTCCATCTGCTCAGCAGCTAAACGGAGTGGGGTGGCTCTGTATATACTGACCTGGAAAGCCTCTGAGACACATTCATTGTTAAAAAAGCAAACTGCAGGGGCATCAGGGTGGCTCAGTTGTCGGGCGTCTGCCTTCGGCTCAGGTCATGATCTCAGAGTCCTGGGGTCGAGCCCCACATCGGGCTCCCTGCTTAGAGGAAAACCTGCATCTTCCTCTATCTGCCATTCCCCCTGCTCGTGCACTCTCTCTCTCTCTGACAAATTAATAAGTAAAATCTTGGGGGGGGGGAGGGAGTGAACTAACAGACCTAGGGGCACCTGACTGGTTTGGTCAGTGGAGCCTGTGACTCTTGATCTCAGGTTTTTAAATTCAAACCCCACATTGAGTGTAGAGATTAAATAAAATCTTGAAAAAGAAGGGAAAAAAAGAAAAGTAAGCTGCAGATCTATACCACGTGGGGAGACCTTGCTAGGCATGTGCCACTCTATTAATCTTTTATATGTACCGTCTAACCTGACAGTCAAGGCTACACTCGTACCATCTAGTCTGACACGCAACGGCTACACTAGGAGGTGAGAACAGCTGTTGTACAGACCATTTCTCAACAAGGGGCAATTCTGCCCATAAGGGACATGGGGCAAAGTTTGGAGACGTATGTGGCTATCACATTGTCAGGAGGGGGACGGTTGCTATAGCATCTAATGGATAGAGCCCACAGAGGCTGCTAGACATCCTATCATGTGCAGGATAGCCCTTACAACCAAAAATTATCTGTCCCAATAGGTTGATAAGGCTGAGGTTAAGAAACACCACTGGGAGGGGAAAAAAAAAAAAAAAAACCCACTGAAGACAAACTGAGGTTCAAGAGAATAACTTGCTCAGGGTCACACAGCTGGTGTGGCAGGCAGAATAACGAGCACCCAGACTCGTGAGTGTGTTACCCTACATGGCAGAGGCTAATGAACGCTGGAGAAGAAATCAAGGTTGTTAATCAGCTGACCTTAACAGAGGAGATTAGCCTTGATTATTATCCAGGTGGGTCCAATGTAAATCCAAGAGTCCTTGTCTACAGAAGGTGGAGGCAGGAGCCTCAGTATCAGTGAGACTTGAATTAAGAGACTCAACTGGCCATTGCTGGCTTTGGCAGTGGAAGGTCTGTATGACTTCAAAGCTCAGCTCTTTTTTTTTTTTTTTTTTTTTAAAGAATTTATTTATTTGACAGAGAGAGAGGAATCACAAGTAGGCCGAGAGGCAGGCAGAGAGAGAGAGAGGAGGAAGCAGGCTTCCCGAGGAGCAGAGAACCCGATGCGGGGCTTGATCCCAGGACCCTGGGATCATGACCTGAGCCGAAGGCAGAGGCTTTAACCCACTGAGCCACCCTGGCGCCCCCAAAGCTCAGCTCTTAACACGACCCTATGTATGTGGTCCTTAAAAATTGTGACCCTGTATTTTCATATGACAAATATGTTCTGGGAAATATGTGCCATACCCTTTTGTTTGGGGGAAACATTTGCCATGAATAGCTGTTAATTGTTGCCATTTAGCATTTGTTGTTGTTACTTTTTTACACATTTTCATGTTGTCTGATCTAATGCTTTTGCCTTTGGGATTGCATCCATCATCTAAATTTTTAGAAAGACCCTTCCAGGTCAGAGATAGGGAAATGTTTACATGCATTTCATTCTCAGTTGTCTGTGTGTCATTTCATTTCTTAAATTTAACTCTTTGATTTATAACTTCATTATGATCTAGAGTTGCTGGCCATGAGGGCAAAGTTCCCTGCAACTTTTTAAAGCCGTAAACAGAGCCAAATAGCTACCCAGGAGACATTGAATTTGGGCTAGAAGCAATCCCAAATGTGACACACCTAAATTACAAGCATTCTTGCTGTGCCCAGCAGGGCTCCTCACACAAGCAGACCCAGGTTCAAATTTCCTCATCTTCCTGTTTTATCATCAGAGTAGACGCTGGTGTTTTCCTGGACTGCCTCATCCCACCGCAGTGAACCTTCAGCTTCACTAAGGACCAAGGGTCCGACCCTGGGGCTCCCTGCGCTTTCTTTCCCTATCCATGATCTGCCGCCACCAGAAGGAAGACTGGAAACTCCTTGAAGCCACCCGAAGTCCTGACTGGTGTCTGCCTTGGTGGAGAAGCCTTACTGGAGAAGCCCAATCATCAGAGTGATACATCAGAGGATGTATATATACACCACCAGATTGGCAGAATCAAATATTCTGTTACTGTTAAATGTTGACCAGAATGTGGTGGAACTAGAACTCGGGGGCGCCTGTCTGGCTCAGTCAGTAGAGTGTGCCGCTCTTGATCTGCGGATTGTAGGCTCGAGCCCCATGTGGGGCACAGAGATTACTTTAAAATAAAACCTCTTTAAAAAACAATGTGGCAGGGGCAGATGGCTCAGTGGGTTAAGCCTCTGCCTTCAGCTCAGGTCATGATCTCAGGGTCCTGGGATCAAGTCCCACATCGGGTTCTCTGCTGAGCAGGGAGCCTGCTTCCTCCTCTCTCTCTCTCTGCCTGCCTCTCTACCTGCTTGTGATCTCTGTCTGTCAAATAAATAAATAAAATCTTTTAAAAAAAAAAAGTGGCAGAATTGGAACTCTTGTGCATGGCCACAGGGGGTGAAATTGGTAAAATCTATTTGGAAAAAAATTTGGCAATGTCTAGTGAAGTTGAAACCACACATAACCTTGGACTGAGCAGTCAGTATAAACTTCCCACATTATAATCATATTTACTCTCTTATTTATTGGCCATTCAAATTTCCTTCCCACATTATAATCGTATTTACTCTCTTATTTATTGGCCATTCAAATTTCCTTTGCTATCAGGAACTTTTCATCAGTTTTTCTTTTGGGTTATATAAATCATACCAACTTTTTAGGTGTTCTTTTACATATTCTGGGTGCAAAGTCCCTTCCTTATCAATCATAATGTATTGCAAATAATTCCTCTCTGTGACTTGTCTTTTTACTTACTATATGGTGCTTTCTGTGGGACAGGAGTGCTTAATTTTAATTAGGTACTATTTATTAATGTTACAGTTAGTGGAGTTTGTGTGTGTCTTGTTTAAGAAATCCTTTCCTGCCCTAAAGTCATAAGGATATTTTTCTACATTGTCTTTTAAAAGCTAAAGTTTTGGGATGCCTGGGTGGCTCATTTCAGTTAAGTGTCTGCCTTCAGCTCAGGTCCTGGTCTCAGGTCCTGGGGTCCAGCCCAGAGGCTGAGTCCCACTCCCTGCTCAGCGGGGAGTGTGCTTCTCTCATACTTTTAACTTTAACCTTTCTGCATCCTTACATTTTATATGTGTTTTTGACAGCGGATCTATAGCTGTATTTTTTTTTTAAAGTAGGCTCCATGCCCAGCGTGGAGCCCAATGCAGGGCTTGAACTCACGACCCTGAGACCAACACCTGAGCTGAGATCAAGAGTTGGACACTTCACCGACTGAGCCACTCAGATACCCCCATATAGCTGGGTTGTTTTGTTTTGAAGATTTTATTTATTTATTTAACAGAGAGAGAGAGGCAGCAGAGGGAGAGGGAGAAGCAGCTTCCCCACTGAGCAGGGCGCCAGATGTGGGGCTCCTCGATTCCAGGATTTTGGGATCATGACCCAAGTCGCAAGCAGACACTTAACCCACTGAGCCACTCAGGTGCCCTTATAGTTGTTTTCTAAATCCAGACCTGAAATTTTGTATTTGCATTTACTAGAAGGAATTTTATGTTTGGATTTATTTCCACCATCTTATTGTATACTCCCAATTCGTTCTCCCATTTCCATGATGATTTTCCTTCTGTCATGCTCTCTCCTGAATTATTTTTCCTCATTCCATTTCCTTACATCTGCTATTATACCCTCTATCTTTTTCATTGGTTTCCTATATATTTATATAGAGAGACCTAATTTATCAAAATCTAAATTTAATGAACACTGATGTTCAGAATTTTCTTCAAAATGATCCATGGCATGGGAGACGGAGTGAAAAATCAGAGTGGAGATAAGATTCATCATATATCAAGGGTGAATTGGGTTAGAGTTCTTTTTACCATGACCTTTACTTTTGTAATGCTTGAAATTTTCCATAAGTTAAAGAATATTACATCTGTCAGTATCTTCACCCTCCTCCTGAGCAAGGCAAGGACTGTAGAGCATTTATTCTAGCTGGGGTTATTTTGTTGTTGTACTTAGCTGTTTGTTTTGTCTGGTTTAATCACAAATTAAGTGACATCATCATAACTGTTATTTTAAGTTTGTTTAGAGGCCCTGACACACACACTAACTACTTCCTTTGCTCTCCATTCCTTCCTGCAGCTCGGACCTTTCCGTCTGCCTGAGGGCCACACACACACTCACGCACACTGCGCAGGGCCCTCTTACCCCACAGCTTCCCCTGTACCATGTCAGGTCTTGACAGGCAAAGGAAACCTAAGTTTACCAGCCCAGGTGACCTCTGGATATGATAAGGTCTTGGGACTGATGACACTCCTCTGCTAAGGGTTCCCCCTATCCTCCGGGAGGAGGCAGAATAATGGCCCCAAAAGATGTCCCCATCCTAATTCCCCATCCCTGAGAATGCTACCTTAGATGGCAAAGGGGAGTTAAGGTTCTAGGTGGAACTAAGGTTGCTAATGAGATGGCATGAACATGGGGAGATTAGCCTGGATGATCAGGGTACGTCTGCTGAAATCACACAGCGGAAGAGGGAGGCAGAAGAAACAAAGAGAGGGACTTAACCTGCTGTTGCTGATTTTGAAAAAGGAAGGAGGCCAGGAGCCCAAGGAATGCAGGCAGCTTCCCCTGAGAGCCTCCAGCCCTGCAGTCACCTCGACCATAGCCCAGTGAGACCCATGTCAGACTTCAGACCTCCAGGATGGTAGGAAAGGAGGTTCTTGGTTGTTTCAAGCCTCTAGGCTGGGGGTAATGGGCTACGGTGGCAGCAGGAAACTAATATGCCTCCCACTGAAACCTCATCACCTGTTTGCTCCATGAAGTCAGAAGGACATCTGTCGCAACCACCACTCGGTCTGGGACTCGGTCCCAGGCCTTGATGGTGAACACCTAAATTTTAGAACTAGAGAGGACCAAGAAACCACTCAGCCCAACTAGTCATTGTAAGTGAGCGAGAACTGAAGTCCAGAGAAAGGAAATGACTTGCTCAAGGCTACTCAACTCAAACCGTCCTAGGCCATCACTGTACTTTCTGCTTCCTGAGCCGGAGACGCCCCAGGACAGACTCCGCTGCCCACTCATCCTCAGCCAGGCACTTTGAGGACCCCAGAAATCCCTGGGGAACTCATGACAGCTGGGAAAATACAAATGTAAGCCAGGTAGGGCCAGGAGAAGATGTCCAAAATGACAGAAAAAATTCACCCAGAACTATGAGAGCAGACCTGGGCCAGACCCCTACCTGGTCTGCTCAGTTAGCGAGATGTTTCCACCTGCAGCTTTAAAAAGGCTCCTTGGGCACCTAGCCAATGGCACACATGAGGTCTGCTTTCAAGAAGCTTAGCATTTCGTGCCTCTGCCTAGAGCCAAAGCTTTGGGCCAATTAAGAAAAGGTACTTCTTCCACACGACATCTTTAACCATCTGTCAGAGAAAAACTGTCATAATATACCGAGTCCATCAGAAAAAGATACTTTACTCCACATCTGCCAGAAAACTATTTGAGATTCACTCATACACATGACCCCATCTGTGAAGTAAACGGTACCCCCTTGCGTGGAAAGCTCTTGTGCAGTGCACAACTTGCAGAAGCATACCCAGCAGCCCCGCTTGGCACTCTGGTCTCATCCCCTTCATTGACCTTTTCTCCTCCCTGCCCCCACTCCAGCCCTCAGGCCCACTGGAGAACAACCTTAACCTTATCATTCACCATTTCATGCATCACTGGAGAACAATCTTGACCTTATAGCTTATCATTTTATGTATGATTCCTCCCCTCCTGCAGACAGAGGGTGTTGAAGAGGAACAAGAGAAGGCCGGTAGTCCTATTTAGGGAAACACCTGAGACGGGAGGCAGCATTTGTGAATTCTAACTGAATGAATGTCCACGGGCCAGGAGCCTGCCCAGGCCTACAGCACAGGCCATGGAGAAACTCCACCCACTAACTAGCTGGGTGAAGCTGAGTAGTACACTCTTTCCGCTTCCCCAAACCTCATTTTTCCTTTCTGTGAAATGGGTATCACCTCAGGACTGCTGGGAAGGTCTAAGAAAGGACAGGAGTTCATGCTCAGTGCCTTGAAAGGGCTCCATACCTGTGAGCTATTGTTATGATTACTCTGGGCATCCTCGACTCCAGGATACCTGCCTTGCCAGCTGTCAGCCTTCTGGACAGTATGTGCTTTAAACAAAACTGGGACAAACCAGGTTTCTAAGAGGAGACGACATGGCTGGGAAGACTGGGGCGAGTGTCACAAAGAGAAAGCCTTCCTCACTCGACCAATGCACTCGCCACTGGATAAATAGAAAATCCAACCTCTTTCAACCAGAATTGTCTCTGTTGGGGGACAATCTCTGACTCGTGGTGGAATGAGCCCAATTTTGCCTCCCGGCTGGCCGCCTCCACCTCTTGGGCCCCAGACATCCCGTGGCCAGGGTATGACCAGGTACTTCCAAGGAGGGACAAGCCCAGCTTTGGAGTGAGAGGAACACTGGTTGGGAGCCCTGACTCTCTCCGTTTGCACCAGGAGGGCAGTCATAGAACCTGCCTCTCGGGGCAGCCAGGTAGCAGGTGGGGGGGTCTGTGAGGCGACGCTGTGAAGCCCCTGGTCTGAAGGGGTAGGTTATTACTCTCAGCTGGGAGACTCTGGTGCAAGACAGGGCTGGTGACAGAGGAGACACTATGAAGCCCCTGCTCCGGCTCCCCTTTTGTTTCCTCCCACCCCTGTCCGTAAGCCCACAGTTCTGATGTGGCTGTCCCCTCCATCTGGCCAGACCGCGGAATCCTACCTTTCTGACAGAATTACCAAATGCATTTTTCTTTCAGAGTGCTACGAGTTTCACTTAGAACGAACTCAGCTGTTAAGTAAAATCCCTTCCTGACAGTGGCTGAAATGATAAAGTTGTTTAATGGTCTTTTGCAACAAGTCACCAAGTCATCCACAAAAATGTCCCCGAGGCTTTTTTTAATAACTTTTCTGGGGCCACCTGGGTCGCTCAGTCGGTTAAGTGTCTGATTCTTGATCTCGGCTTAGGTCTTGATCTCACAGTGGTGAGTTCGAGCCCCACGTGGGGCTACACATGGCGCCTTCTTAAAAAAGAAGCCATCCCCAGTGTGCCAGCTTCTGGCCCCTGAGACTTATCACACCTCAGGGCAGCCTCAGCTCCGTCACCTGCCAGTGGCTGGAAGAAAGGGAAGCTCCTGGTCTTTGTTTCTTTTCCTTTTACACAAGGGAGCAAATGCCCTCCCGGAGTGCTAACAGACCTCCCCTGACATTTCAGGGACCAGAACTGGGTCATCAACCCCTCCTAAACCAATCAGGCCCAGGGAAATGAGATCTGTCTGGCTGGATTACACCTGTCACAGCTCAACCCCAGAGGCCACGGGAGAGACTCGTCTGGAACCGAAGTAAGTCAGCGAGCAGGGTGAAGCGCCTGCCCTTTGACATGATGAGCCCCTCGAGGATCAGAGGAAGTTGCTGAAGCCCAGAGAGGTTAAGGGCCTCAGCCAAGGCCACACAGGACTCTACAGAAGCGCCACGATGAAAATAGCCACGGCTTAAGGAGCAACCCCCACTTCACCATGGCGCTTCTCGGCTAACTCTAGCTCACTCTAAGCCCAGGGATGGGGTTTCCCTGGGACTCCCTGAGCTTGGCCAAAGGCATGATATAGAGAGTCAACACAGAGTCAACCCTGTGACAGAAGAGCACCCCCAAGGTGTCGAAATATGCCCAACCCACCTGGAAAGAGCTTGGCAGGCGGGTCAGCAGGAGCCCAGAGCCTGACGAACAGCATCTCTAGAGCCTCCTGGACACCTGCCAAGCTGCCTCACTCCCCAAGGCTGACCTCATATTTCTTAAGATCCTCGAGATGCCTGAGGCCTGTGTGTTGCCTCTCGGCCTGGGGGCTGGGAGCCATGCGGAGAGGGGGAATGCTGAGTCCCAGCAGCCCACCTGGCCACCCACCCCTGTCCTGCCAGAGCCTCCTGCCCTTGCTGGGCAGGCCCCATTCCAGAAGAAACCGAGCCACACCCTCCAGCCTCCGAGAGGAGGCCTGTCCCAACCGGTCTCCTGCCTCCACCTATCCAAGGGGATCCCTTGAAGAAATTCTCATGCTCTGGCCGTTTCTGCCTGTTTTGGTTCCAGACTTGTGGCAGGGGGATGAAAAGCCGGCAGACCTCACGGAGGTACTAAGAATATCTCTAAAGCGAGTTCCACCACCTCAAAGAGAGCTGGAGAGCTCATGGCTTGGCTAAGGTCTGTGTTCTGTGACAGAAGGAATTGTTTACTAAAGCCAGAACTGGATCAGGCACCCGCCTGGGCCTTTCTATGGTAACTAACAGCAAAGGCTCCCCAGTCCACTGAGGCTGCACGTGCTGGGGGGTGTGGGGGGAAGCCTCATGCCCTCTGCCTCCACTTCCAGACAGTCTTCCCAGATCAAACAACTTATTGTGGGCAAGGCCCCAAGCAGTTAAGGTGAGCAGCCTGGGGGAAGGGCAGGTAGCAAGCCCCCCAGGACACATGAGCTCCTTCCACCTCTTTCCAGGGCATCTTTCCACTGTCCCCACAACCCACTCACTTGGCCCACAGCCCTACAGCATGGCATTTGTTCTCACCCGGGTTCACTGAAAAGTTTTCATTCCCCTGGCAAACAAACCAAACCAAAAAAAAAAAAAAAAAAACCCACAAGGGCTAAAAATCATGTGATGTGGGAGAGGAAAGGTCTCACTTACTTGCCACACTCCCTCTGGCCCAACCCAGGGGAAGCCGACCCAGAAGCTGCCAGTTTTAAACTTTCCTTTCCTTCCACAAGTTTTTTCACAACAGTGGCTCCCACTCCTCAGAGCTGAAAAGTCTGCATACCTTGAAAGTATGCGAGCTGCAGGGCTGTGCGAACAGAATGGAATTTTCCATTTATAGAATAATAATCTTCATACCACTCTAGGGGCCGGTGTTCTTGTGGTCAGAGCTTGGAGCTCAGTGTCAGCAAACCTGCCACGCTTCTGCGGGCTCTTTTATTTATTTTTGGTGGGAGAGGGGGAGGAAAAAAAAAGGAATGACTTTTTAACTGGAATGCCAACACAAACTTGAAAAAGGAACTGGGTTGGCACATGCAGACTACTACTGCCTGATTTCATGACTTAAATCAACCGTTAGGGAGGAGGAGATGAAGAGGCTGAGAAACATATCTTCAACCCTTCGTGCAGACAGGGGGCTAGAAAAAGCATCAAGTTACTGCCCCAGGTCCTTCCCTGTGGCCGCCACCTGGCTTCCTGCCTGCTCCCTGAGGGTAGGGGTCCAAGCAAAAGGCACACGGGCCTCATCTCATTTCTCTTGATTCCCCCGTGTTCCACATTCAGTTTCTGCTGACGCACACACAGACATACCTTCGGGGTCCATGTGTAACAGGAAGGCCAGCAAGCCGTTTGTGAAGGGCCCTGAGTTCTAGTTCTGGCTGTGACATATTCACCATGTGACCCTGAAGAAATCCTTCTCTTCTCTGGGTCTCATTTTCTTCATCTGTAAAGTAAGGCTGGATTGAATGATCCCAAAGGTCCCTTCCACAGCTGACAGTCTGATTCCCTCATTCATTCTCAAGTAAACCAGTGCCAGCGTGAGGTTCTGGGCAGCCCCTCCTGGGCCATTCTAAACCTGCTAGACACAGAGCCAGAAGCATAGCCTCCTGCCCCAGGAGGGCTGTCAGCCCCAGCTGCCTTCTGCCCCTGTTTCCCCAGCCAGAGCACTCCACCAGAAAGGGAAAGGAAAGTCCTGACCTGCCCGCCTGCCTGGCCACCCAGTCACCAGAGGCGGCATTTTCCCAGTCCCACAGAACCCTGAAGAATCCTTCCCAGTACCTAAGGTCTTTCCTACCTTCCATTTTTTAAAAGGTGTTGTGTCTTCTCCTAGGAAGAGCATGACCACCCCGCACCCTCCTAAGCATAAATCTTCCAATATGCTTTACATCGTTTCTACAAAAATATCTGACTCATTTTGAAGTATTAAATTGTGACCCTGAATATGGTTTATTTTTCAAGCTGCACATACAGCCCATTTTTTGATGCAGCCTCCCCTTCACACACACACCAACCACTGTCAGAGGATGGCAGATTTTGGGGCCCAGCCCCCATCCCTACCTAAGTCACCAGCTAATGGCCACCCAGGCTCTGAACACCTGTTGGGAGTCCGCTGCATGATGAAGTCCTGATGCCTCCACTACTTACTTCGGCGACCACCACAACCTGTCTCAACCTCCGACGTTCGTGCGAAGATTTCACCCGCTGAAAGCTGCCCAAGGCACTGTGCAAACGGAAGTTACTCGACTGCTGGGCAGCTCTGTCTAGATGACTGCGTCCTCAGAGCGCGCCAAACCCTGCCTCCCCACAGCCTGCCCTACTGATGCCGGTGAGCGGGGAGAAGGGCTGACCTGGGGCATTCGGGGCTGGGAGGACGGTGCGCAAACCTTGGGGCATTCCCCCACCCCCGCGCCTACCGGTGTCCTCGGGGAGTCTCGCCACCCGGCCGGGGAGACTCAGGCCTGGTCACCTGCTCCAAACTCAAAGCACAGCGCTCAGGAGAAGGCGGGCCCCAGCAACAGCCCCTCCCCTCCCTTCCCCTCGTCTCCCCCTACTTCGCCCTCCCCTCCCAGCAGCGCAGGCAGGGCACGCCCCCTCCCCCAGATTCACCAATCGGCGTCCCGAGCGGCGCCGGTGGCGCAGGGGGCTCTGGTCAGCAGCCAATTAGCGTCGGGGCCCGAGGCGGCGCTTCGCCCGCCCCCTCGCAGAATGAAAGCCGCCCGCAGCTGGCTCGCCTTGCGCAGCGCGCGGGGCGCGGGAGCTGCGCGGGCCGGAGCGGAGCGCGCGCACTGCCCGCCCGCCCCCGGCGCGCCCGCCTCCGCTCCGCCTCCGTCCGAGGCGCGGATGAGGAGGCCGGGGCGGGGTAGCGCAGGGGGCAGGGCGGCGGCAGGCGGGCCGAGGGGGTGTGTGTGGTGGGGGGGTGGACGGGGAGGAGCGGGGCCCGATAAAAGGCTGCGAGGCGGCCGCACCCCGCGGCAGGCCGGCGGGCAGGCTCGGCGCTCCCCTTCCGTCCGGCCCGCGCGGGTCGCGGGGAGGCGGTGCGCGCGGCCCGCAGCCCGCCCATGGAGGCTTTCCCTTGGGCGCCCCGCTCGCCCAGCCGCGGCCGCGCCCCCCCGCCCATGGCGCTCGTGCCCAGCGCCCGCTACGTGAGCGCCCAGGGCCCGGCGCACCCTCAGCCCTTCAGCTCGTGGAACGACTACCTGGGGCTCGCCACGCTCATCACCAAGGCGGTGGACGGCGAGCCGCGCTTTGGCTGCGCCCGCGGCGGGGACGGCGGCGGCGGCACTTCCCCGCCCTCCTCCTCCTCCTCGTCCTGCTGCTCCCCCCACGCGGGGACCGGGCTCGGGGCGCTGGGGCCGGCGCTGGGGCCGCCCGATTACGAGGACGACGACGACGACAGCGACGAGCCCGGGTCCCGCGGCCGCTACCTGGGCGGCTCGCTGGAGCTGCGCGCCCTGGAGCTGTGCGCCGCGGGCCCCGCCGAGGCCGGGCTGCTGGAGGAGCGCTTCGCCGAGCTGAGCCCGTTCGCGGGTCGCGCCGCCGCCGTGCTGCTGGGCTGCGCGCCCGCCGCTGCAACCACGACCGCCGCCGCCGAGGTGGCGCCGCGCGAGGAGCGGGCCCCGGCGTGGGCGGCCGAGCCCCGGCTGCACGCCGCCTCCGGGGCGGCGGCCGCCCGACTGCTCAAGCCCGAGCTGCAGGTGTGCGTGTTCTGCCGGAACAACAAGGAGGCGGTGGCGCTCTACACTACCCACATCCTGAAGGGACCCGACGGGCGAGTGCTGTGCCCGGTGCTGCGCCGCTACACGTGTCCCCTGTGCGGCGCCAGCGGCGACAACGCGCACACGATCAAGTACTGCCCGCTCTCCAAAGTGCCGCCGCCGCCCGCTGCCCGCCCGCCGCCGCGCAGCGCCAGGGACTGCCAGCCCGGGAAGAAGCCGCGCTGACGGCCTGGGCTCCGTTCTGCTGCCACCTGACGCCACCAGGGCCCCCGCCTGCTCGCTCTCATTTTCGGTCTGCGCACCAGCTTTCCCTCGCTGCTGGAGAGGCGTGGAGCTCGGCAGTTAGCTCCACTGGGGAAGTCTTGTTTTGGGTTTTTTTTGTTCTTGAAAGCAAGCCGGCCGTGCGGAGATTACTTTGCTGTCGAAGAGCGGTTGAGACTAGACGCTACAATTTTGATTTATCTCTGGTTTCTAGTTTGTGCACATCCAGACGGTGAAGGCTGGGTGTGTTTCCCACTACCTGAAATCTGGCAACTTAATGGCACTGTTTATTTACTGTATACGTCGATCTATTTTAGATGCGCATCAGTATGAATTGTCTCAATCTAATCTCGGATGTTTAATTTTATGGAGGCACTTTACTAGGTCTAGAATATTTTTTTAAAAGCCTCATAACTTTACTGGAAACTGGCGATTTTATGAAATGTCGGCAAAATGACTATTTTATTGTTTAGAAACAATATTTCTTAGTTGTCCTTAATCAGTTACTCTAATTCCAGGTGAAGCAAGCCCCTGGCAGCATCACCCTTTTGAGAAGTGAAGGTTTAGTAAACTTTCCAGTATTAATTTGTGTGGGTATTCCCTCCTTGTGGCTTGTTTCAGACTTGGCTGGAGATATAAAAATGCACAATCTGTAGCAGGTAGAATATAGCTCCTTATCTTTTATGTACCAGATCTTTTTATTACTAAACTAGCAACTAGCATTTCCACCTTGAAAATTTGTGCCAAGTTATAATCCTGTTGTGTATACACTTGAAAATTGGTGCTGTTTAAAAACTTGACTTGTGTATTTATACAGTAACAGTATATGAATTCATTTATCTTGCCTATAACTTTGCTACTTGGCCTTTTGTCCATGCACCCACCTCCCCATTTCCAGTTCTTTAAAAACATTTGTGACATTAAGATCAAAAGGGAACAGTATTAATTCACCCTGCTCCATTTCAGTGTTCCCAAATAGCAGAAAGCTCCTTGCAGCTGTAGCCTCTCAAACTAAATGGAAGATGCGATCCTGAGCTCTGGAAGGCTAATGTAACAACCTGTGTTCAAGAAGGTTCCACTATGGGCTTTGTCTGGCTTTAGGGAGCAAGCCGTCCTCAAACCAGAATAAGCACTGAAGGAATTAAATTGTGGAATGGGGGTTGAAGACAAACACAGCTTCCCCCGTGCTCCCTTTTTCCCTAGACGACCCTAGTCTGTTTCTGGAATCCCACCACTTACCACAAAGGAGATTAGACCCTATCCTTAGATGCACGTTCCTAACCCTAACTTTAGCTCCCACCCTCATTTATAGCCATGCCAGATGCCACACCATGGCTTGTAGCTATCATCAGGGCAGATCCAAGAGGCAAAAATGGAAGTGAATTAGGATGAATGCATATGAAATGTACAAAATACATCACTATCTGAAAATGCCAGCAAGAGACTTAGTCATGAATACAGATTCAAGTCGTAGAGCTCAGCTCTAGACTGCTTTTGTATCAAACAGCTAACTTCCTCCACAGCAAATTGGCTTGAACACTCCTTTGAGGATACAAATAGAGGCAGAGGTAAATAATATTGGAAGGCTGTGAGCCTTTTTGGCCAAAGGGGTAACAGAACGGGGCGGGGGGAGAGGGGCAGGTAGACAGTACGTTGGCCAAGAGAAAATCCATGCCTGCTAGTTCAGCCCCAGAATACAGAACTCCGGATGTGACCAGTCTTAAATTCAAGTAGCTTAATAAAAGCATGTGATTATTCTCTTTTGTTGTGCTAGAAGATATAGCGGTTTAATTTTGGTCTTGGGGAGTTGTCAGGTCATAGAATTCGTTATTACCTCTCCTACTTCTACCTTTTCGAAGAGCACTACAAAGTATTCCCCAACTTAGAAGGACTAAGCAGGCAACTACTTTGGATTTTCAAAGAGCCAAACTGTTACTTTGTGTTCTAGCTGTCAAGCACATGGCTTTGACATGTTCAATAATGTTCTCATCACTCCCTCAGTGATGAGAAGTGCCTAATAGAGTTTGATATTGACAACATCACAGTTTTACCAGCAACCATCACGTTCATTCATCTGAAACACACTAATAACGGCCCCCCTCAAATTTGCCTGTTTTCCAGCTAACATTAAAACACTGAGAGTGGGCACCTGGGTGGCTCAGTGGGTTAAGCCGCTGCCTTCGGCTCAGGTCATGATCTCAGGGTCCTGGGATCGAGTCCCACATCGGGCTCTCTGCTCAGCAGGGGCCTGCTTCCCTCTCTCTCTCTCTGCCTGCCTCTCCATCTACTTGTGATTTCTCTCTGTCAAATAAATAAATAAAATCTTTAAAAAAAAAAAAAAAAAAAAAAAAAAAAAAAAACACTGAGAGTTAGAGCATGCACAGAGTATTACTACAGTTAATCTTCTAAAAATCTGTTAGGGAAAGTATACTAACCACACTCTAAGGCACTTAAGAGGAACAAGCCTAGAACTTTCAATCTAAAACTTTATGTACTTGCAAAAAATTAAATTTAGGGTGTGGGGCACTTGGCTGGTTCCATGATAAAGCATGTCACTCTTGCACTCCGAGTTTTACATCTGAGCCCCATGTTGGCAAGTTGACTTTACTTAATTAAAAAAAAAAAAATTAGAAACCCAAGTTTTAAAAAGTAAAAAAAAAAAAATTAGTGTGACAAAGTTACCTTGTTTTTATAAGAATATGTCTGTATTTGGCTAAAAACAAAACAACATATGGATGGAAGCCTCGAAAGTGCTTTACCAGCTGTGCAGGTAGACTGCTTACCTTACCTTGCCTATCCTTTTCTATAGACACATTTGCAGTGAGTGGCTTTTTATTTCTTTGGAATCTAATTTTCCTACGCAGTCCCTTTTGGAAAGTACAGAATTAACTTTGATTACAACTTTTGGCTTTAATTGTAAGCCAAAATTGTCTATTTTAAAATTATACTACACATAGGTCTACCTCAAAGGAAAAGACAGGGAAGGTTCAGTTTTAGTCCTCACTTTCTAGTCGGTGCTTAGCCACATAAGAAACATTCCTGCGTTCCTTCCTGTGTCCAGTATCTATGTCAATTAGACTTGTAAGATTAGAAATGTCTAAATGTCTAACCAAAATATCTTTGGTTAAAAAAAACAACACAGGTAAAGCACATAAAAGCATCCCCACACATGGCCACATTACCACCTCTTTCTGGAAGCCAGTAAGGACTACTAGGGGGGTGTAGTCTTCTCTGGGCCACTGTCTCCACCCTCAGATCCACATGTATTAACTGCAATGGCGCTCCTGTTTAGAAATACAGAAGCCTCTCTCAAATAAATAAAATCTTAAAAAAAAAAAAAAAAAAGGCGGGGGTGGGGGGTGCCTGGGTGGCTCAGTTGGTTAGGTGATTGCCTTCAGCTCAGGTCATGATCCTAAAGTCCTGGGTCCCACATCCGGCTCCCTGCTCGGCAGGGAGTCTGCTTCTCCCTCTGACCCTCCCACTTCTCATGCTCATTCTCTCACACACTCTCTCTCAAATAAATAAATAAATAAAACCTTTTAAAAATGCAGAAGCCGCTGGGAACATGAAGACATTCTAGACATAGTTGAGTAGGCTGGACTGAACATCCAAAGTTTCCTTTGACACATGTGAATACTGGGGGACGGAGGAGAAGGCTGTGAGGCCTTGAGTAGAAACTTAAGAGCTGGACCACAAAGTAGCAGCAGACTCTTCTGCCCCCATCCTGTGCTGACAGGAAGGGTACGTTTGCAGACTAACCTAATCATCAGACATACATCCATAACTCACCTAAAAAATCAGCTTAAATGAACAGTCCCCTGGGGCCATCAGTGCTGTCCTATTTCTAATGAATGGGGAGACTCAGCAGGTTACTGCCCCAAGTTTTGTCATTTATTAAAAAGAGCAGGCCCTTTCCTCAAAGACCTTTTAAGATTTCCACTTGTTTGAAATACTAGATATTAAGAAACTGAATGTTGAAAAAAGGAGGTTTCTGTCACTGGTAGTATCAAACAGAAAAGGCTGCATCTGATAATTTAAGTAAAAAAAGGATCAATACTCCCTCTTCTGGCCTTACTATAGCTGTACCAACAAGTATTCTCACCACCACCCAATACTGGAAATAATTTGCGTACCTGTAGCCACTATCAATTTGCTACTAACATTCTCTCAAATTGTATTTTTTCTAATTTCAGGGGAACACCCAAAATAGTAAACAACCCACCTACCCTTGTATACAAGGCTCACAGAGAGGACAGCATTACAAGGAAACTAAGGGGTTCCTTAATTAAGGAAGGAAGCATCCTAGCCATGTTTTTCTAGTTGAGTTATTTTGATTCTAAATGCTGAGACATTTAATGGCAACAAAAAAAAAAAATTTCAAAACAACAAACTCAACTGGATATGCAAACTCACCACAGTAAGTACAACACTTTGACTGTAACTACAAATCAACACTAAAACAAATTCTGTAAGTATTTTATTTATCATTGAAGAAAAAACACAGCAGCAAGTTCTGTGTTGGCTTCAATAAAACCAAATAGTTAATCTTTGACATAGCTACGACACTCCAAAATTGAAGTCAACACAGTCATTACTACAAATTACTTGTTGAAAGAATCTATCCTGAAGAGAAAGGAAATTAGGAAAAAGAATTTAAACAATTCCTCCAAACCACACATTTATAAATATTGTCATATTTAAAATGCTTGAAAGGCATGGATTCTCCATTAATGGAAAAGCAGTCTGCTATTGGCAACAGAAAAAACTCAGCAATAGTTTTACCAAATGCTTTAAAATTTAAAAGCTCTAACTGTTTTGGATTCATACTTGAGTAGTATTCTTGTCATTACAATAATGACTGCAAATTGCTTTATACTCACCTCTCAAGTAAAATCTACAGAAAATCCCACTGTATCCAATGTTTGTAATGTTTACTGCACTTATAGTGAACCTAAAAATTTTCTAAATGTAGTTAATATAGTAAATACCTCAAAATACCTAGAGGTACGTCTCAACCGCTAATGATGTGGAAGTCATTTCAGCCCCTGCTTTTGAAGAATCTTCAAATACATTTTCTATAACAGAACCATACCTCATTCCAAATCAATAAAGTATTTCAAAAACAAAAGAGAAAGATCAGTTCTATACCAAGATACAGGTGTTACTCCATACCCGACAGGTTCACATTTTAAATTTATTTTTTAGTTTTTGTTTTTTTGTAAACAAATGATTGATGAAATAATGCAACACCTTAAATTCCAGAAAATGGCCTGGCCGTCCAACCTCCTGTGGACACAGTGCACGATCAATCTATTATAGAGGATTAATACAAGTTCATGCTTTTTGTGTTACGGTGAGACAACACTAAAGAATCCAATTTAGACTGGTTGAAGCACAAGTATAATAATCCTTGAATGTGACCAAACCTATGTGAGACATGTGTCTGAATCCATTATCTTGAGATTTAACGTCGTACCGTGGTCCATCCATCTTCATCAGTCTCGTTTTTAGTACGACGAAGAGATTCTCTATCCTTCTCAGCCCTCCACGAAGCCTTCTCTTTTTCACCTTCTCTTTCCCTGTCGCGGTCTCTTTCTCGGTCTCTTGAAAGAGCTGGGGGAGGAACGCGACGAGGCGCTTCCCGCTCTTCTGCCCGCTCATCTCTCCTGTCATCAGCACGCCTCCAAGAACTTACTAAAAAGTTTAATTAAATGAAAAAGAGTGAAGTTTGTACCATATTGTACTGGCTCAGACTAAACAACTTCAGCGAAAGGAATGCCTCCAATTACTCAGAAATCCTGTACTGTAGAAATAAGGATACAGAATCCCCATTTTAAGAAAAAAAAAAAAAAAAAACAGTAAAACCTAAATATATTTTAATCACTTTGATACAATTTTTGACAAGTCCTTCAAAATAACATACAGACTTAAGAGATAACTCAGGGGCACCTGGATGGCTCAGTGGGTTAAAGCTTACTCTGCCTTTGGCTTCGGTCAGGTTATGATCTCAGGCTCCTGGGATTGAGCCCCGCATCGGGCTCTCTGCTTGGCGGGGAGCCTGCTTCCCCCCCACCCCTCCCACCTGCTTGTAATTCTCTCTGCCAAATAAATAAATAAATAAAATCTTTGAGGAAAAAAAGTAAGAGAGAGAGAGACAACTCAAATTTGCCAACAAGAAGAAACCACTGGCCTGGGAGGTGTTCTAATTGTCACAATAATTTAAGATGAGGTAAGAAAAAATCTGAATGAAAACTTTAAAATAAAAAAAAAACTTTTGGCTCTCGTTGAAGAAATCATAATACCAAAATGGCCATTAGCGTACTGTACTTTACAGGTATAAGAAAAACCCTTGTAATCCCCCTGTACAAATGAAAAACGTTTGTGAGGTAACTACTTAGTTAAGTGCAATGGCCATTTTCAACTTTAAAACTTTCAGTACTCATTGTTTTCTGCACCACACCCAGAGCTCCGTGCAATCCGTGCCCTAATACCCACCATCTGGTTCCCCCAACCTCCCACCCCCCTAAAACTTTTTTTTTTAAACTCAAGTTTCAACTATCACAATTTCAGAGTAAGAATGTTTTACACTTTACACTTATCTACCAAGATCTTACTTTTAAACAACTGACAAACTGTTTCCTAGTTACATAAACTTCTAGAGCAATATATACTGCTTACCCTCCAATTAGCCTACTACTATACTTTCAATTTAGGTATGAGCTACTTTCCAGAGGTACTACGAAATTTATGAGAACTGTGAATTTTTTTTAAAAACTTATTTATTATTTGAGAGGGAAAGAGGAAGCGAGCTGGGGTGAGGGGGAAGCGGGTAGGAGGGAATCTCAAGCAGACTCACTGCCGGGCGTGGAGCCCCATGTGAGTCTCCATGTTACAACCCCAAGATCACGACCTGAGCCAAAATCAAGAGTGAGACACTTAACTGATTGAGCCACCCATGCGCCCAGAGAACTGTGAAACCTAAACTGAATATTCACTATCTTATTTTTGATGCTTGTAAGAACAGATGAGGTAGTAAAACCGCCAATTTCCTGAGATCATGGTTTTCCAATAGTCAGCAACGTTCCCAACATCCATACCTTCTTCACGCTCGGATCGGAGAGGAGGTCCTCTTCTGTCTCGATCATCTCGCCTTTCCCTTAGATCACGGCGATCATCTCTCTCCCGACGACGGTCATCCCGATCCCTATCTTCACGGCGATTTGAATCTCTCCAGCTCGAAGACTCTTCCGCTGGTCCTCTTCTCCAGCCTCCTTCATCCCTGAAACCATTCAAAATGACATGTTAAGTTCTGTCGTCAGACTCCAGACAGCACATCCAAGTTGGTGCTCGAGAGTTTACAAATGTAACCGGGATGACCTTTGAATTTCTAACTTGATCTCAATCTGGTGCCTCAGGTGTAAAAGCTGAGTGAGAACATCTGGACCTGTGCTGAACAGCACGGCAACCACTACTTGTATGCAGCCACTTAAATACAATTAACTGAATCAGAATCAAGACGTCCTGTCAGTAGCACTAACCACACTCCAAATGTTCAACACCAAATGTGCTTGCCAGCTACCACACTGGGCCTTGCAGACAGTGTGCTTTCATCCTCACAGAAAACGGCACTGAACAGTGCCATCAGCACAAAGCCACTCAGGTCAGAAGGAGCAAGTCAGAACTGTTACCGCTAATAAAAGTCAAGGAGCTCTGAATAATTTAAGGGCTCTAAAACTGAGTAACTAAACCACAGGGGAAAGGCCATGGACTCGCAAAGATACCTGTGGAACTAGAGTCCTACCCACCTGCAGACAGCCGCCCACTGTCAGCCTCACCCTCTCAACTTTGTAAAGAGGGGAATGTTCAACTGAGGCATGAGGCACACCATTTCTCAAGACTACATGGTTTCCCAGAGAATTTAAGAGACTCCTAACTGTAATTCCAGAGAGTTCCAAAGCAAACCTAGGTCGTCTGAAGCGGTCCTCTCGATCCCCATCTCGCTCTCTGTCCCGCTCTCGCTCTCTCTCTCGGTCTCTTTCTTTCTCTGGGTCCTTGTCGTTTTCATCACGATCCTGGTTTTCTCTCTCTCTCTCCTTTTCCCTATCCCATTCACGTTCTTCTGATGGTCTCGATTCTCGAGGTGGACCCCAACTCTCTTCTCTGGCTTTTTCTTTCTCTCTCCATCCACCTGTTTTTATTTTTTAAAAAAGGAAAAACATTTTTATACTCAAGAAACTCAGGAACAATGAATAGATATGTGAATGCTGACATTAATATCACCACTGCAGGTGCTAATTTAAGACACTCCAAACCTCATTCAAAGAAAACTAAAGGGACGCCTGGGTGGCTCAGTGGGTTAAAGCCAGTGCCTTTGGCTCAGGTCATGATCCCAGGGTCCTGGGATCGAGCCCCATATCAGGCTCTCTGCTCGGCAGGGCGCCTGCTTCCCCCCCTCTCCCCCATCTCTGCCTGCCTCTCTGCATACTTGGGATCTCTGTCAAATAAACAAGTAAAATCTTTAAAAACAAAAAACAAAAACAAATAAAAAGAGAGGGAAAAGAAGACCAAATTTGGGACACCTGGGTGGCTCAGTAGGTTGTGTCTGCCTTTGGCTCAGGTCATGATTCCAGAGTCCTGGGATCAAGTCCCCCATCCCGCTCCTTGCTCAGCAGGGAGCCTGCTTCTCCCTCTGCCTGCTCTGCCTGTTCTGCCTGCAGCTCTTTGTGCTTCTGTTCTCTGACAAATAAGTAAACTCTTAAAAAGAGAGAGAGAGAGAGAAAACTAAAGCTATTTATGTTACTTTACAGAATTACCAGCTCCTATTTATGACTACCTACCACTGTTTCTCTAACATAAAGGGAGGACCATGTAAGACAAGGGACATTTACATAGTCTGGGTTGAGTGTTCCATGTGCTGAGATTTCAGATGTAAAAATCTGTTCTGATAGTAAACAGACAACTCATTTTAAACAAAAAACCTAAAGAGTCAGGGGTAAGAGCCAGATCTCTGAGAGAGCCCCAATTATAAGTTCATTCACATCCTACATTTTCAAAACGACATATTATCAAAATTACATATTACCAATAACTTCCTTTTCTATTCTTGCTCTCCATCACTTACCACCCATGCAATCATGGGACAAAGAGAAGTCCTTTGACCACTATCTCACACTTAGACATGGGATACCCAAATCAAGGAACTTCATATATATATGCACAAAAAGGTCAAAGGGAGCAAATATAAATGAAAATCTGTTGCAAGGTTAATTACTGTCACTATATTTGTATTACCATGTGCCAACAGCACTACTCTAAACCTTCTCTGTGTATGAACTCATTTAATTCTAGCCACAGTTTTGAGCTACACAGATCCCATACCCGCTAATTTACCTACTTGCTGAAACATGTCTGCAAATCATCCACAGACACCCGGGCACTCTGCCCCTCCCCGGCACTCATGCAGAGCCCACCGAGTCCCTGAGCCGCCCGCAGAGTACGCTCACAGTCGAGGCTGAACGAGGTAACGCTCTGCTGCACGCTGCAGCTCTCATACTTTAAACCAAGTACCCTTCTGGTGGTCTGTTTAGTGACAGGTTTTCACATTTTCTTGCATTGTTGGGGATTTCACTGTTCCAAAGGGCCCTTGGGCACTGTGCTCAAATGCTGCTTGTCTAGTGTCCCAAGCACAAGAAGGCAGTGGATGTGCCTTACAGGAAAAACACTCATGTTAGAGAAGCCCCATTCAGAAGCTACAGCACTACTGGCCAGGAGTTCAATGTTAATGAACCGACAACGTGTATTAAATAAGGTTATCTTTAAAACAGAAACGCACAAAAAGTCACATTCATTGGTTGACAGAAATTTTGTGACCAGAGAACTTACGAGAACAGTAATGGTTCAGTATTCATAGCAACTTCGCATAAAACATTTATCGGGACTTAATAAGAATCTATGACACTGTTCTCCCCACTCACACAAGAACAGGAAAGTCACACAGTCAGACAGTGGAATCAACTGAGACCAGAAGAGACAGAAATATGAGACAAAAACACAAACGGCAAGGGAAAGAGGCTACTCGTTGAAATCTTCATGCAGAATGGATTACTCTGGCTACTGCACCAAGACTTGACCTGGGAGTGGGGAGCCTGTGGGGACCAGTAGCAGCAAGAGTTCAAGGAAGGAATGATGGCTGCTCAGACCCACGTACGTGCAAGGGGAAAAGAGAAGTGGGCAGATCTGAAGAACATTAAAAAGGTAGAACTGAACTAAATGAAACATTTAACATAAGAAGGCAAAGGGGAACTCCCAGACCCCTAACTTATACAATCAGATGGACGGTGGTGGCCCTTAAGAGATGGGTGTGGGTGAGAACTGTTTCAAAAGGTTGAATGTGACATGTCACAGACACTTCTACGTAGAAATGTACTATGTGCAACATGCAGCTGGAAAAATGGGTCTGAAGGTAAGCAAAGAAGGCCCCTGGAGAAGATGGTACTGGAAATCAGTAAAATATGAAAAGATGAGCAGGCCCAAGACTGAGAAAGAAAGAAACTGAGCTCTTCCCATAAGAATAACCTCATGGGTGGGCACCTGGGTGGCTCAGTTTGTTAAGCAACTGCCTTCAGCTCAGGTCATGATGCTGGTGTCCCGGGATCGAGTCCCACATCAGGCTCCCAGCTCTAAGGGGAGTCTGCTTCTCCCTTTGACTTTCTCCCCTCTCATGCTCTCTCTCAAATAAGTAATCTTTTAAAAAGAAAAAAAAAGAAGGCAATAAAAAAAGAATAACCCCATGGTTGACAGAGGAGTGCAAGACAAATACTTAGTAAGTAACTTTTTCATTGTTTATGTGCGAATGCTGGTCTAGGACAGAACCAGAGGAACACCAATACTTCAGGGATAGGCATGGGAACAAGAGCCCCCAAAGGGGTCAACAGGCAGAAAGAAAACAAAGTGCCTATCACTAAAGGAGAAAAAGGAGTAAAATTCTTTAACTTCTCTTGGTGTGTGGGACATGAAAGTCAAACTCTGAACATAAAAATCACTGCAGAGATAACCAAGGAAAGATAAAAGACCCATCCATCTGGAAACTAATAATAATACAGCTTGATTGCTGTCAGACATAATTAAAATTTCACATTTTTAGCTAAAAAATAACTTTTTATTTAGATATCTAAATGTAAGCAGTCATTTGAGAGGACCCCTATTTGAAATAACCTGGTATCAACTATGGAACAGTGATTAGCTCACGTAAGATTTCACTATTTGTAAAACGCATCAGATTCTATGGAGCATCTAAGCAAGTTGACAGAATACCAAAATCTTACCTGGCTTGACAAATGGTCTCCAGGGACCAGGTCTTGAGTCATCACCCCTTCTGGGAATCCGATCGTCATCCATGTTTCTCCAAGGCCCCCGGTCATCATCTGCACCACGCCTAGAACTTCTGTCATCATCAGCACTCCTCCAAGGTCCTCGGTCGTCATCCATGCCCCGCCGGGGACCCCGGTCGTCATCAGCATTACGCCAGGAAGGCCGCTCATCATCTGCACCTCCTCGCCGTGGCCCCCGGTCCTCATCCATCCCACGTCTCGGTCCTCTGTCCTCATCAGCTGTTCGCCAGCTTCCTCTGTCCTCATCCAGTCCCCGTCTAGGTGGTCTGTCATCATCTGCATGACGCCAGCTCCCCCGATCTTCATCACCCATTCGTCTGGGAGGCCTGTCGTCATCTGCATTACGCCAGGAAGGTCGGTCGTCATCTGCCCCACGGCGAGAGAACCGGTCTTCATCAAGACCACGTCTAGGACCTCTGTCATCATCCATGCCACGCCGGGGAACGCGATCATCATCTGGTCTAACAGAGGACTCTCTCTCTTCCTCATCTCCCAAACGCCTTGGTCGATCTTCCTCTCTTCTATGAGGCCTTTCCTCATCCCGCCCCTCTCCACGTCTCCACTCCCTACAGAGCAACAAGGCAAACATCTTTAAGAGTCCATTTTCTTAAAAGCACATGATTTGGGGGGAATTATTTCTCTCCCTTTTAAAAACCATTTCAGTCTAAATTCATTATTCCTACTCCTCAAAGAGTATGTGCTCCTGATAAAAAATAACACAATATAAAATCTTACACATCAACAAATTAAGCAGACAACTGCCTTAAAAAGTTATCTAACTGTACTTTATAATAAGCATCCCATTTCTAATCTTTACGATGGCCTTTCAAAATCTAATTTCTGTGTAAGACTTATGACCAGCAATCTTGTTTATCATGAGCAGTCATTTTTAAAGGATGGTTCAATCTACTTAAGAAATTTAAAGAAAAAGAAAAAAAAGCTCTAGAACTGTTCACTCTTACTGTAATCTCTACAGCACTCCGGGAACAAAAAAAATCTGAAGCATATATTTGTCAAAATATTTAGAAGTCGGTAATTACAGCACTGTTGAGGTAAACTATGAAAAATATTTCAGAAAAAAAAAAATTTCAGTAACAAACATTCGCACAGTTCTTGACCATTCTCCTTTCCCCAACTCCACAAAATAAACCGAACTTAAAAACTGTGATAAGGTTTTCAATAGGACCTATGACTAATTAATACTATTTTCCTCGATTCTACTTACTTCTCTGGTGGGCCTCTTCTCCACTCGGAATCGACTTCAGGTCCTTTCCTCCATGTGCCTTCTGAATCTCTATCTCCCCAACGAGAGTCCTACATTCACCAAAGTTAACATGAGGCACTACAATGGCAACACTTATTACAACTACTGGTATTACCACTTACATCAATCTTAAGCCCTTAAATATAAACAAGTTTTAAAGTTGTTTCTTTTTTAATCTTAAGTCAGAGTGACAGTACAGTGAAACCGGCATTCTCACTTATTCTGAGTGACTTTATAAATCAAGTAAAATACCACCTGAAAGTAATCTGACCCCCACCCGCCCTCTGGAATTACTAAAATATCTACAGATTTCCTCTGACCTCAAATTTTCCTTTTGAGATTATGTGAAAAAAGCTCAGTGCCCTAAACGTACATCACAGTTCCTATTAAACAGAGGTTGAACAAATGAAACGTCAAATGGGGGGAAGTGGTTCAATTAACAGTTATCTCCCTCTTCGAAATACTATGCTGTCATTAAAAATTATGGAAAGGGGAGATAAACACCCTTCAAGTAGAAATGTAAATGTGGTACAGTCTTTGTAGAGACCTACGCACACAATTTTATCACCAACACCTCTGACACAGCTTGATTGCTCCAACAAACATAACTTGAGGCCACAACCAGCAATTAAGAACGCTCTGGAAAACCCAAATAAGACCTAGGGCAGGGGTGGGAAGAGAAAGATAAAAATCTGACAAATTTAACAATCCCAAGCAGATGATTAAGAAGATCTTCATTTAAATTTTAAAGTGTTCTGGAAACAAAACCCTCAACAACAACTAGTATAAACTGCAGTGAAGGAAAAAAGCCGAATGGTAAGTCATCTGCCATTGTAAGTGACTCTCAACTCTTGTGGTGGACATTGTTCTAAGAGACTTTCCTGAATGGACACTGTGGGATAAAAAACACAAATGCCAATGGAACTTAGTCACCACAATGGAGGGACTGTACATATCCAGAAGACCAAGTTTATCCTACCCTTCACACTCACTCTACAAATCACACTCAACAAAGAATTCAAGTTATTAGAGGTTTTCCTACAACTAAACCCTCAAAAGAGATTTTTAGGTATGGCTATGATTGCCATTAAACAAAGAAAAAGAATTCTAAAAAGTAACACGATTGCCAAAAATTTTTAACTCAGCTGATAGATCAAACAGAACAGGCCCTGCTAATAAACTTATAAACTGAGCAAGAATCTCAGAGAACCAGTTACAAAAGGACAAAGAGATGAAAAAAATGAAACTTAGAATAGAAAGAACAGGACTTTGAAAGGCAAATATAGACAACTTCTATCAGCTAAGGAAATTTAATCTTCTCTAAGAAAAATAAAATTACATCCTCTGACGAAAAAGGCACAAGGGCCAAAAAGGATTAATAATACAGAGTATATATACACTGAGGTAACTAGACAGTCTCAGTAGAATCTCTACACTCCCCTTTACTCCAAGGAAAGAGAAAATTCTGAAAGTTCCCAAGGAATAAAATAACTATGTACAGAGGTAACAAGACCAAGACTTTTATCAGATCTCCTCCTATCCCGTGTACTAGGACAGTAAGCACTGTCTTGAAACTTCTGAGGGAGGATTCTGCAGGGACTGAATCACTGCACAATTTTTCAACTGGGGGGCGGGGGGTGCTCTTTTGAGACATATACAAAGACAGCCTGGAAAAAAACAACCTGAAAGGATATACAAAACCAACAAAATGTATCTGCAAAGGAGAAGAGATGATACAGTATAAACATATCTGAAACTAAACAGTGTTTGCCAAGACAGCTGTAGGAGTGCACTTACTGCAATGAAACCAAAGTAAAGACAAGCTCAGAAGTTTTTGTTCAGAGAAGAGGTTCTTCAAATCAATATACAGTCTGTTAAGTTTAGATAAATTTTAGGGGAGGGGAAGGGGGATGGTAATCACTAAAGAACACAAAAAACAAAAGTGAATAGAGAAAAGTTCTTAAAATTTGGCTTAAAGGAAGAAGAAGTAGCAAGAACATGGAAGTAAATTAAAAGCTCCAAACTAAATGTTAAGAATAAAACCAAATACAGTCACTACCATGCTAAATATGAACGGATAAATCTAAAGATTCTCGAACTGAAAGGGAAAGGAGGGAGAGGGAGGCACAAAACAGAAATAAAATGCCAAAGGGGCGCCTGGGTGGCTCAGTGGATTAAGGCCTCTGCTTTCGGCTCAGGTCATGATCCCAGGGTCCTGGGAACGAGCCCCACATCGGACTCTCTGCTCAGCGGGGAGCCTGCTTCCTCCTCTCTCTCTGCCTGCCTCTCTGCCTACTTGTGATCTCTGTCTGTCAAATAAATAAATAAAAATCTTTTAAAAATAAATAAAAAAAAGAAATAAAATGCCAAAAATGAACAAAAGAATGGATATGCAAAAACTAAATAAAAAAAGAAACAAAGAAACCCATAATCACAGCACGTTTGCTACCTCTTTTTTTTTTTTTTAACATTTTATTTGAGAGAGAGAGGAGGAGCAGAGAGGGAGAGGGAGAGAGAGAAGCAGACTTCCAGCTGTGCAGAGTCTGACGATGGGCTTGATCCCAGGACCCTGAGATCATGACCTGAGCCTAAGGCAGACACTTAATGAACCACCCAGGTGCCCCAAGTTACCTCCCTTTCTTCAGATGATGAAGTACCCATAAATTAACAGAATGCAGCAAATTAAAATAACACAACACTTCTGATTCCATACATACCCACAGAAATTCGTGCCCAAGAGAAAAAGAATACACTAACTACATGTTTTAGGACACAAGGGGAAAATGTATTCAATTCCAAAAAATCAGAAATTATACAGACCAGGCATGCTTGGGTGGCTCAGTCGGTTAGGCATCTATGCTTGGTTTCAACTCAGGTTACGATCCCAGGGTTAAATCAAGCCACATGGGGCTCAGCAGGGAGTCTGTCGTCCCTCTCCCTTCCCTTCTACCCCTTCCACCACAGGCGAATGTGCACGCCCTCTCTCTCAAATAAATATATATGTATTTTTAAAAGATTTTATTTATTTATTTGTCAGAGAGAGAGAGAGCGTAAGCAGGCGAGTGGCAGGCAGAGGCAGAGAGAGAAGCAGGCCACCCACTGACCAAGGAGCCCGATGCGGGGCTCAATCCCAGGACTCTGGGATCATAATCTGAGCCGAAAGCTGCTTAACCGACTGAGCCACCCAGGCATCCTTATATATATACATATACATACAAACATACACACACGCGCGCGCGCGTTTTTTTTTCTTTAAGATTTTACTTATTTGACAGAGATCACAAGTAGGCAGCAAGGCAGGCAGAGAGAGAGGGAAGCAGGCTCCCCACTGAACAGAGAGCCTGATGCGGGCCTCGATTCCAGGACCCTGGGACCATGACCTGAGCTGAAAGCAGAGGCTTCAACCACTGAGACACCCAGGTGCCCCCTAAATATATTTTTTTTAAATAACAGAGGACATATTCACTAATAACGAAGAAATAAAAATAAAAATTAGCAATAGGAGTAACAAAACCAAAAATCTACCCATAAACATCTTAAAAAGAAATCAAAGAGCAGGCCCTCCAATAAAGAGAAGTGACAATGGTATGGCAGAGATAAAGGAATAGAGAAAGGCAGGCAAGAAATCTCCCAACTACTCACCTCTTAACTTAGAAAGTATCTTCTTTAAGGGGGAACATGGGCATATCCATGGGAAAACAAAGAACATGCAGATAATGTCACAGAAACATGGTAAGGCTTGGAAGAGATAGAACATAGGAAGCATAGGAAGAGACAGTGACTACAAGCAGCAAACTAGAAAGGCCTGGACTGCTAAGGCAGGTAGTCTGGCCAGAAGTACTGAGTACCAATCAAAAGAGAGATGTGAAACCCAAAAGCAGGTATAATAATCAAATATGTGTTATGGGGAAGAAAAAAAAAAATCAAGCAGACCACAATGTAGAGGAAGGTCTGAAGCTGGGAAATGATTATAATCACAGAGAATAGTAAGGAGACCAATAAATAATACAGGCAAAAGGAAATTCTGAACTAAGGCAGTAATGCAGGAAAAGAAAGGAGAGGGAGTGGTAAATTAAAAACTCCACCATTAAGTGGGTAACAGAGTCACCAATCAGGAGCCGGAGTCAGAGACACAAGACAGAGGGGAAACGGGTCAGTTTTGGACATGCATGCATATTTAGAATAAATATTCAGAGCAGCCTCTGAATCACCTGGGAATAATGGGGTTTTTTAAAAAGATTTTGTTTGACAGACAGAAATCACAAGCAGGCAGAGAGGCAGGCACAGAGATGGAGGAGAGGAAGCAGGCTCCCTGCTGAGCAGAGAGCCCAATGCGGGGCTCCATCCCAGGACCATGAGACCATGACCTGACCCTAAGGCAGAGGCTTAATCCACTGACCCACACAGGCACCCCACAATATTGTTAAAATGCAGGTTCTAATTCAGGTTTGGCACTGGGCCTGAGATTCTGCATTTCTAACAAGCTGCTGGGAGACGGTGAATATGCTGCAATATGCAACGGTCCGGCGGACGTCTCTGAGCATTAAGAAGTGAGAGAACTGGGCGCCTGGGTGGCTCAGTGCGTTAAGCCGCTGCCTTCGGCTCAGGTCATGATCTCAGGGTCCTGGGATCGAGTCCCGCATCGGGCTCTCTGCTCAGCAGGGAGCCTGCTTCTCTCTCTCTCTCTCTCTCTCTCTCTGCCTGCCTCTCCATCTACTTGTGATTTCTCTCTGTCAAATAAATAAATAAAATCTTTAAAAAAAAAAAAAAAAAAAAAAAAGAAGTGAGAGAACTCACATCATCTCTGAATTCACAGCAACCCCCTTTAAGGAAGGTACAACAGTCCTTCCATAAACAAAAGAGTGTTCTTCCGTCAAATACTGACATCTTAGAAGACTTCATTCTTACTAAGGACTTCATTCTTACAAAGCAGATTCCTAAACTGAAGCCTAAAATCCCGCTTTGCTGTAAGTCTTATCTTCCCCCATTAAGAACCTATCGCTGGGAAGACAAAATAATACCAGACTTTAAGAGAGATGAATGCCACCAATTCTCCACACCAAGCCCAGACACTGACACGTGCAGAGGCGTATGGATCATGCCAGAGAGCCGGATAACAAACATCGCACAGAAACAGAGTAACCCCTACACTCACCTTTCTAGAAAGTGGATCATCACCAAGTCTTCTCTCTTCCTCTCTGCGTCGTTCCCTTTCTTCAATTTCCAGCTCTCTTTGGCGTTTCTTCCTTTCTACTTCTTCTAATTTCTTGACCCGCTCCTGATACTCTCGGAGCTCTTCCTCGCGTTTGGCCCGTTCAGCGCGCTCTCTCTCCTCCCGCTCTGCATAATGTAGGAGGTAGCGTTATCAAGTGCGCCTCTACCTGCATCTTTCCCCTCTTTGCTAGGTCTACTTTGTTGGTATTCAGCAGGCAGCATAAAGTAGAAGGAAAATTCTTTTTAGAATTTTTAAGTAGTTTATAACCAGCCAAGGGGCAAGAAGATAATCAAGTAAAACAAATATTAATGCCATTCAACGTGAATAGTTTTGTAATGACCATGTAAATCCCTCCCCAACTCCTGAGCATCTGGATTTCCAGATAAAGAATCATTCAACAGATTTCATCTGCCACACGTTCCTCAATAAATGTTACAACTACATAAAATACAGGGATGATATTAAAAAGTGATACTGTTTTTTTTTAAGAAACACCAAAAATGTGGAAATAAGTTGGCAGAGGAAGTAACATCCTCGCCTATAACAAACTTCAGGCAACTAAAAGTCAGCCTCTAGTTAGGTACAATGAAGAAGCCAATGATCTGGGACTCCTGGGTAGCTCAGTCAGCTAAGCATCTGCTTTAGCTCAGGTTATCATCTCAGGGTCCTAGGATCCAGTCCTGCATCCGGCCCCGTGCTCAGCGGGGAGCCTGCTTCTCATTCTGCATCCTGCCCCCTGCTTGTGCATGCTCTCTCTCTCACAAATAAATAAAATTTTTTAAAAACGAAGCCAATGGTCCTGTTCCCTTGTTCCTTTGTTTCTGAATGTGACTACTACATTTAAATTTCCTTTTTTTAAAGGTGCTATTTATTTGAGAGCCATAGAGTGGGCACGACCAGGGGAGAGGCAGAGACAGAGGGAGAAGTCGACTCCCTGCTGAGCAGGGAGACCAACGTGGAACTTGATCCTAGGACCCTCTGATTATTACCTGAGCCAAAGCAAGATGCTTAACCTACTGAGCCACCGAGGCACCCTGAATATGACCGCTATAAACTGAGTATCAACCGTGCCTTATACTACCTCCAATCGTGGTCTATAGATACCTTTTAGCATTTGTTCTTCTGCCCTCCTCTGTTCCTCCTCTTCTTTTTCCCTGTGGTAGGTTATTCTGCGTTCTTCCTTACGTTGCCTTTTACGTTCTTCCAAGCGATTATGCCTTTCTTCTGCTAATCGTTCCTCAAACTGTTTAAGTTTTTCCTATTAACAGAACAGACACAAGAAAAACAAAACAAAAATCAAAAATTTTGAAGACCTATAAACTAGTTAAATTTGAAGTTTACTAAAGCACTACAAACTTCCTGACACTGTAAGAAGCAACTTTCAAGTTATAAAAACTTCCAAACGGGGGTGCCTGGTGGCTCAGTCCATTGCGTATTTGACTCCTGGTCGAGAGTTTGAGCCCCACACTCTGCGCTAGGTATGGAGCCTGCCTGGGATTCTCTCTGCCCCCCACCTCCAAATTTCCAAATGACTGTGAAGCTTTTTCATGTCAATTTTTTTTTAATTTTTTCAATTTATTTATTTTCAGAAAAACAGTATTCATTATTTTTTCACCACACCCATTGCTCCACGCAATCCGTGCCATCTATAATACCCACCACCTGGTACTCCAACCTCCCACCCCTCATGTCAAATTTTTTAAAATTTAAATTGTTGACAACTATTTTCTATACCTACTGGGTTTGCTTTTATGTGAAACAAACCAAAGGATTAAATTAGAATTTAAGAGCAGAACACTTCGATCTGCCTTTTTCCTTTCTAAATCAAATAGTAAACAAGCTTGTATCAAAAGCAAATTTTATCCAGTTTACTTTCACCTTCAGAAAAATTTGTTTATAGTGATGGCTGACTAATAGCCTATATTTTCAAGAACCTTTCTACTAAAATATTATTTGAATGATCACGACAAAAAGTCAAAACAGAATATACCACTGTGTTAAAGAAGAACCTTAAGGCAAAACTAAAAAGCTCATGAATAAATGTTCCCCAGAAATCAGTTAACTTCACCTCATAAACAGACTGTCGTGCGGCCTTGAGTCGCATTACAAATAAATCTCTGTCTTCAAGCATTCGTGACATTCGATTTTTATGTTCAAGAGCCTTTTCACGTTCTAGTTGCATGGTAGTAATCTGCAAGTACATAATACAAAGTTAAATTTCAAAGCAATCATTATCTGATTTATTTACTCTTAATTCTTCACAGATATTCTTTTTTTTTTTTTTAAGATTTTATTTATTTATTTGACAGAGATTACAAGTAGGCAGAGAGGCAGGCAGAGAGAGAGAGAGGAGGAAGCAGGCTCCCTGCTGAGCAGAGAGCCAGATGCGGGACTCGATCCCAGGACCCTGAGATCATGACCTGAGCCGAAGGCAGCGGCTTAACCCACTGAGCCACCCAGGCGCCCTCTTCACAGATATTCTTGAAGAATGACAAGCAGCTCCTCTGCTCCATCCATCTTGCCATAAATACGGAAATGTTACTACATCTATGCCCAATGTCCCTAGGAAGGCAATCAGGGACAGAGGATGGATGATGGAGTTCTGGGAGCATCTGTAAGAAACTGTTTTTATTTAGGCCAAAAGTACTGCAAATTTTTATGAAAGCAAAACTGTAACATATACTGTAAAATACTTCAGAGATAACAAGCACTATGGTTTAATGATAAAAGATATTTTCTCCCTTAAAGAAAACTGGAGGTTAAGGCAGGGTGTTTTAAGGAGGCCTTTTCCTTTGCACTCCAAGGAGGAAAAGGAAGGCTTCAGGGCAAAGACTACAGCAGATCATCTCAAGTACTTTATTTGGTCTGCACTCTTATTTCCCTAATTTTACTTATTACCACAAAATTCTAACTTGTGGGGCGCCTCAGTGGCTCAGTTGTTAAGCATCTGCCTTTGGCTCAGGTCATGATCCCGGGGTCCTGGGATCGATCGAGCCCCACACTGGGAATCCCTGCTCAGCGGGGAGCCTGCTTCTCCCTCTCCCTCTCCCCGTGCTTGTGTTTCCTCTCTCACTGCCTCTCTGTCAAATAAATACAATCTTTAAAAAAAAAATTTTCTAGGGGCACCTGGGTGGCTCAGTTGGTTAAGCCGCTGCCTTTGGCTCAGGTCATGATCCCAGGGTCATGGGATCAAGTCCCGAGTCAGGCTCCTTGCTCAGTGGGGAGCCTGCTTCTCTCTATGCCTCTGCCTGCTTGTGCTCGCTCTCTCTCTCTCTCTCTGATAAATAAATAAAATCTTAAAAAAAAAAAATCTAGCTTGTGAAGAAATGCAAGGCACTGGCAAACAAAGCTCAGAATGCAAATACTCCAATGCAACCAAAAGGCTGCATCCCTCACACCAGTCCCCACAGATGTGCTGTCTACAGTTACTTTTTATTTTTAACCAGAATGGGGCTGCAACAAGCATTCGCAAACCTTCTTTTGAATCATTAGGGTAAATATTACATATACTAACAAAACTACAGAACAAACCGCCTAGTCACAAAGAAGGAACTGCCATACATTATGTGGCTCTATTTATATAAAAAGTCTAAAAAATAGGCAAATATAGAGACAGAAAGGGGACTGCTGACTACAAGAGGCCAGGTGGAGGGGGAGGAAATGAGGAATGACTGCCGAAGCGTATGGAGCTTCTTTTGGGGTAAGTTTTAAAATTAAATGGCTATGCAATACTAAAAACCATGAACTGTACAGTTTAAATGTGAGAACTGTATGGCATGTGAATTATATGCCCATAAAGCTGCTTTTTTAGTGAACTTTTCAGCTGTCCTTTGTATTGTACAAGTTTCATTCTTAAAACTCTGTTGTGAGGGCGCCTGGGTGGCTCAGTGGGTTGGGCCGCTGCCTTCGGCTCAGGTCATGATCTCAGGGTCCTGGGATCGAGTCCCGCATCGGGCTCTCTGCTCGGCAGGGAGCCTGCTTCCCTCCCTCTCTCTCTCTGCCTGCCTCTCCATCTACTTGTGATTTCTCTCTGTCAAATAAATAAATAAATAATCTTTAAAAAAAAAAAAAAAAAACTCTGTTGTGAAAATTTCTATCTGCCAACCCATCTGTTAGTACGCAGCCATTGAAGCACCATTCCTGGCTAAAGAACACAAAATAATCATGGTTTTGAAACCATGGCCCCGTTACTGGCAGAGGATTTAATTACAGTTTACAGCCTACAAATGTTACAGTTAAACAAAAACCTTACCCTTTCTTCTTCCTGTTGTTCCCACAGATCCATGTCTTTAATTCTCTGTTCTTCATAAGCACTCTTTATCAACGGGATTTCCTCCAAGCGCTTAGCTCTTTCAAAATAGTCAATCTGAATGACATGAAAACAAATGCAGTTTAAAGGAAAATTTTCTGTTAACCTGGCACGTTAAGTTTATCAACAACCAGTTCTTCCACCTACCTTCTTCTCTTGATTTTTCAGGCGTTCCTGAAGTTCCTTCTTTTCTTTCTCCAGCTGTTCAACCTGTTTAGCCATGATGAAATCCGGATCCAACTCTTCGAGATCCTGAAAGTATTACAAATGCACAATCACTAAGAAGAATACAAGAGGAATGTATATGGAAAATGTGATTTTTCAAAAATCAAAAACCTAAATTACTTTCTATACAATGAGTAAATGCTCACATTGCGTAAACTTAAGTAATTTAAGAATGCTTTACAATAGTCTTATTTCCACTTCAATGAAGGGAAAACAACACGATCTTAACATCTATTTCTCGTTACTCTAAACTGCACATACCCAACTCCACTTTAACAAGGGTTAAAAACTGCAGAGCCATTAAAAACAAAATGTTTACTTCACCGATTAATGAATCAGCTGTACCAAAGGGAGTGAAAACCACCAGACAACCCAACGTAATCAATAAACAGTAAAGGACTATGCTTCTGAGATGTGGATTCAAGTTAAGAAGTAACGTGTTACATACTTCAATATCAATATCTTTGAAAGCTTTGGCACCCAGTTCTGTTTTCTTGATCTGCTCCAAACGCTCACGGACAGTTTTCTTTTTAATTTGTTCATGTTCCTGTAAGATGCGCTCCTTTTCCCTCTCCTTTGCTTCCTGTCGCAGCCTCTCTTCTTCCGCCTTCCGTACTTTCTGGAGCTCAGCTTCCCTCTGCTCCAGTTCTTCTTTCTCACGCTGAATATTCAGACTCTCCAGGCGCTCCTTCCTTTCCTCGATTGTCTGACGGCGAGCCAGAATACGCTGATGCTCTTTTCGTGAATTTTTAAGGTATGCAGTAACAGCCAACTGATGTTGTTCTTCTTTCTCTTGCTTTAAAGACAAATGCATTTTTAAAAATTCTTGTGTGACACACCATGACATTAGACATCATATAATTATTAAATAACCCTGGTGCATTACCCTCACGTGTCTGCATTTAAGAACAGGAGATGATGTTATTCAAGCTACTAGTTCCCAGCACCAAAGACTATGACCTATACAGTCTTATCAATAGGAGTGATGCAGCTAAAGAACCTTTATTTGCTAAGTCAAGTTTTCTCTGCACCCCATCTACTTTAAAGTGTGCAAGCCACAGGGACATGCTCACAGAGCACACAAAGAAGAACTTAAGCCGAGAGGAAAAGCCCAAGCACAGTACTTCCTATGGGTGTCGGTGGGGGTCATGTGTGTAACAGGTAGAATACCAAAACTAGCCAATACACCTGGAGAGGAAATATAGAATAAGCCCATTTTCTCAGACTCGTCTCAAACCTTTGTATGTAAGACACAGCATAAGGGCCCCTCAAAAATTCTGTAGATCATTTTCCCCCAAAGATACATACCAGTATATGAGCTGGCTTAATGACTTCAAGTGCCTTTGCAAGTACTGAGGACATCGCTGTCAGCTGATTTCTTATCTGTTCTGAAGGCATGCTTTGCAAATGAGGACCAATTGGAGCATCTTCTCGAGTAGCGTAATTCAAATCAGATCCAAAACTAAGTGTCCGAGAAGTGTGGTCAATACGAACCTTTGGAGAATCAAGTAACATCATCAATAGTTTCATCTATAAATAAGTATGAAATCATTCTAGAAATAAATAACTTTTGACAAAAAATTTCAACTGATCGTAAGGGGGAAAAAAATAAGAATGTTAATTAAATACAAAAGCCAGAAGATTCACTCAGTACAACTTTAAAATGGTGCCAGTGAACCAAAAGCTGAGAAACAAAGGGTATGTGTTTTTCAGTCCTTAAAAGTCTCCCACCTCCGTGTCCCTTCCGGCACATACCTGCAGGTCACAGTGCCTCGCTGCATCTACTATAGCCCGTTCCAGTTGGAAAGCATCAACAAAAGGAACCAGAGAGGTCAAACGAGAAAACTCAATGCTCTGATAAATTTGTGCCACCTGCATAAGAAACACAAGGTTAGTAACAACAGCTATCATTTATTCAGCATTTTTTTTTTAAAGATTTATTTGACAGAGGTATTTTTTATTTGACAGAGATACAGAGAGAAAGAGCACAAGTAGGCAGAGCGGCAGGCAGAGGGAGAGGGAGAAGCAGGTTCTCTACTGAGCAGGGAGCCAGATTCGGGGCTCGATCCCAGGACCCCGGGACCATGACCTGAAGCGAAAGCAGACGGTTAACCAAATGAACCACCCAGGCGCCCCTATTCAGTATTTTTTTGGTACAGTCTTACACAAGCCTGAGAGTAGAAATTATGCCCATTTCTCAGAGAAAAGAAACTGAAGCTTAGACTAAGTGTTAACACTACATTGCTGGAGCTGGAATTTCAATTCAAGGTTATAAATCCCAAATGCTATGCTTTGAGCCACCACACTGCACCATTCCTTGGAAGCCCAATCCTTCCAAATTCTAGTTTTATAAAACAGAAAGCCCTAAATCGCCTTTTATTTGTAGATAAAGACTGGCTACTTACCTAATTCACTTAAACACTTTCAATAAATTTGTCTGAAGGAGACTGGCAGCATTACAATTTAGTTATACTGCTAATTAACCTTCAACTATTTGTGTAGCACATAAGAAATAACACTGCTCTCCTATACAAGAGAAGCAGGCCAATGGAATGTGCACAAATACTGCAAGCCAATGTATCATAAAAGCCCCTCCCCGTGAAACAAATGAAGACAAAATAGGAACACTGAAGCCATATTATAAACCATAATCTTTAAACTTATTTAAGTCAAACTAAAATATGACAAAAGACTAACAGTAACTAGTATGAGAAACAGAAAAGGCTTTCCCAATCACTACTGGTAGGAGGGTTCATTAACAGAATCTTGTAGAGCTACTAAAGCTTAAATGTGTAAGCCCTGTAACTAATTCCACTTCCTAGATGATAGAAAGCCACAGAAATATGCAAAGATGTATATATGGAAATGTTCAATGCTGCAACATTTCCTAACAGCAAAAAAACCCTAGAAATACAGACTTCCATCAACAGGGTCTAAATAAATAAATGACAGTAGTACCCTTTAGACAATGTAAAACCATGAAGGTATTAAAAGGAGTAAAATAAATGTACACTGATAATGAGGAAAAATGTACAAAGATGATATTCAACTATAAAGGAAAAAAAAGCAATTACAAATTACATAAAATAACTGCTTTTCAAATCAAACGGAAAGACTAGTTTTGGCAAGGCTGGAGTCTGGTGAAGGGTTAACTTTCTAGTGGTTCCTACATTTTTTACTGTTGAGATGAAAAAAACAACCGAGGGGAAAAATTACAGTTGTAAATAGAACGCTTGTTTACAACTGTTTACCTGCTGCAGAAGACGGAGTATGGTGTTGTTTTGCAGCTGTGGAACATACTGCTGCAACTCTGGCTCTTTTTCAGGCTGTTCCCGAACCCAATTTAGAACCTGTACAATCCAGTACATTAAAAAGAATTATATTTTCTAAGTAACACTCAAACATTTGTGAAACTTCTGGTTTTTTAAACATAAAAACATCGCACAGTGAGGGAAAATACACACATAATACGAAGCTATACTGAGGCTTGTCTGAAGGTGACTGACAGCAATGGCTAAATCAGTCATGCTGCTAATTTACCTCCAAAGGTTTATTTAGCACATCAGAAATATCTTTTTTCCTGATGTAAAGAAAAAAAGACAATGAAATGTGCACTGAATTAAAACGTATAGGACAATACTTGTCTCTTGATATAAAGAGAATCTGTAATAGCACAAGGGCCAGCTATATGATAGTATAACCAAACTAAAATACAAAGTCTTACCTTTGTGACTCTCTCACAGAGTTTTAGGGGGTTAAATTCTACTTCCAGCCAATTGTAAAGGTCCTTCACTTCAGGAACAACATACTGTAGTACGTTGAATCTGACCTATAATAAACAAAAGGTTTAATTTGCTGAAGGAAATTTTCCAACTAGATTTCCAACTGAACTGAGTAGAAGTAAGAAAAACAGGGGATTGGAAATCTGGAAAACATCTGAAAAATTGGCCTCAACTCTCTTTAAATTCATCAGAAGAACTCAAAGGAAAACTATGTTTGAGTCTCTAACCCCAAATTATACATCTATCTACAGTTAAATGTCCCCCAAGAGTTTAGTAAGGATATAAAAACTCTAAATCAACATGATCAATAAAATATTTACGAAGACCACTCATGTGTACAAGCAAATTTATTACCACTAGTAAGTAAAATACCACACCTTACAAGTAACTGTATCACAAAAATTACCTTAGCAACACTACCCATAATAGCCCCAAACTAGGGGGTAAAAAAAATTACATGTAAGATTTTTTTAAAAGATTATTTATTTGAGAGAGAGAGAAAGCATGAGCAGGGGGAGGGGCAAAGGGAGAAGCAGGTTCCCCACTGAGCAGGGAGCCAGAATCCAGGCTTGATCCCAGGTCCCTGAGATCATGACCTGAGCCAAAAGCAGACGCTGAGTCACCCAGGCGCTCCAGTAAGATGTTCTTGTACAAAAATGATCAAAGAATAAACAGCTACATTCAACATATGAGTAAGTCTTACAAATATAATGCTAATAAAAAGAATTTAACATATTCCATATATACAGAACTCAAATCTCATACAAAGTACACAGGCAAACTAGTATGTGGTGTTACAAATCAGGGTAGGCTATGGGGGGGGGAGCAGTGACTAGAAACCACCTTATGAGAATTTACCCAATTACATTTAGGATTTATATTCTTACATAGCACTAGAACTCAGCTAAGTATGCCACTGCATAACATTTCCTAAAAGGAGACAAAAAAGTGGCCTAATTTCATAGACCTCGAAACTGCCATAAGTACATCTTACCTTACACCTAAGCTATAACCTAGAATGCATAATGCATGTGGACCTTTATCCTTCATAAATTGGAACTGCCAACCAGCGACAGATTAACTGCAGGGGCACACCAAGACCTACAAGCACAGGAGTGTGTTCCCATACAGACCTACTTACTAGTCACAAGACTGAGGCAAACAGGGCCACCTGCATGGCTCAATGGGTTAAAGCCTCTGCCTTCAGCTCAGGTCATGATCCCAGGGTCCTGGGATCAAGCCCTGCAACAGACTCTCTGCTCAGCGGGGATCCTGCTTCCCCTCCTCTCTCTGACTGCCTCTCTGCCTACTGTGATCTCTGTCAAATAAATAAAATAAAAATCCTTTAAAAAAAAAAAAAGAGAGACTGAGGCAAACAATGGCAGATCCTATCCCCACACATAAACACTCTAGTCTATCCCCAATACAAAACACATGCATGACTAACGGTCCACATTTCTTGAATACTTCTCTTTATAAATGCCCTTATTACTGAAATTAGCTGTGATATAAGAATTCAAATAAAATTCTTCCAGCTCTAATTTTATTCCTATCAAAAAATTATTGGGGCACCTGGGTGGCTCAGTGGGTTAAGCCTCTGCCTTCGGCTCAGGTCATGATCTCAGGGTCCTGGGATCGAGCCCCACATCAGGGTCTCTGCTCAGCAGGGAGCCTGCTTCCTCCTCTCTCTCTGCCTGCCTCTCTGCCTACTTGTGATCTCTGTCTATCCAGTAAATAAAAAATAAAAAAAAAATTTAAAAAAAGAAATTATTCTAGGGGCATCTGGGTGGCTCCTGGGATCAAGCCATGCATCGGGCCCTCTGCTCAGTGGAAAGCCTCCTTTTCCCTCTCCCACTACCACTGCTTTTATTTCCTCTCTCACTCTCTGTCAAATAAATAAACTCTTGGGGCACCTGGGTGGCTCAGTGCATTGAAGCCTCTGCCTTTGGCTCAGGTCATGATCCCAGGGTTCTGGGATGGAGCCCCACATCGGGCTCTCTGCTCAGCGGGGAGCCTGCTTCCTCCTCTCTCTGCTTGCCTCTCTGCCTACCTGTGATCTCGGTCTGTCAAATAAATTAAATAAATAAATAAAGTCTCTTAAAAAAATTATTCTAGATTCGCCATTTAGCATCCCTTCCCCAAAGAGGAAATATGCTATGATAGACTCAGTCAGCTATTGTCCTGACATCGACCACTACCCTTCCTATAAAATTCTGAACTTATCTATGGGTACGATGAGGACCCAAACTAGACCATCCATCAGAACCACCTGCCATGAATTATAAAACCTGACCATAAAGTTTTCATTCTGAGCTGTAAGAATGCTCAAACTTATACCAACCATATCATTAATAAGGCCAATTCGTGTTGGTGGGGCTTGAAGACCTAGCAGTGTTGCAAGGCGACGTTGTTTCTCGACTATAATGCCGTCCATATCCAGAAGTCGAGCAATATCAGTACGCTCAGGAGTAATAGGGATAGAAAGAGTGGCCAAAAGGACTCTGGTAGACATTCTGGAGAAGAAAATTACAAATCTGTTAAATTTATGTTAACTGATTTAAAAAAAAAAAAAAAAAAAAACACTTCTTAACTATCTGGCAAGACACGCGAGTGACAGAACACGTATACCATACTGGTGGACCATATTCATCTACGTTATTCATCAAAACATGAGATGAAGAGAAACGGACTGTGCTAAAACAAATACCTGGGAGAAGCAGACCTTCACCCACCCACTTACTACTGTCAATATTTGCCAGCTACAGAATAAGACTCTGGGGGCGCCTGGGTGGCTCAGTCATTAACCACCTGCCTTCAGCTCAGGTCATGATCCCAGCTTCCTGGGATCAAGCCCCACACTGGGCTCCCTGCTCAGCAGGAAGCCTGCTTCTCCCTCTCCCACTCCCCCTGCTTGTGTTCCCTCCCTCATTGTCTCTGTCAAATAAATAAAATCTTAAAAAAAAAAGACTGGGTTTAAAATGTAGGTGGGGCGCCTGGGTGGCTCAGTGGGTTGAGCCGCTGCCTTCAGCTCGGTTCATGATCTCAGGGTCCTGGGATCGAGTCCCACATCGGGCTCTCTGCTCAGCAGGGAGCCTGCATCTTCCTCTCTCTCTCTCTGCCTGCCTCTCTGCCTACTTGTGATCTCTCTCTGTCAAATAAATAAAATCTTTAAAAAAAAAAAAAAAAAACATTAAAAAATAAAATAAAATAAAATGTAGGTGAACATGACTGGGGGCTGTGTGGTCGAGCAAGGACTCATGGTGGGGCTAAATCTTAGCTTCCTTAGAACACAAGAGGGAAGTCAGGTTGAATTCAGAGCAATATAGTAGATTAAGGATAGTGGGCTCTGGAGCCCAAGGGTCAAGGGTTAGAATATCAGCCTCACCAGTTTTAAGACTGGAACCTAAGGCAAGATACTTAATTTTCTGAGTCAGGAGGCTACTGTGAAGATTAAGCAAAATAATTTATGTAGAGTTACATAGCCTAATGTTTATTATTATAATACTATTATGATCGCACTTTCTAAAGGGATATTCTGTACAGAGGTACCTTAAGGTACCTCTTTTTAAGTTTGTTTTTTTAATCTCAGACATGGATTACATATAGGACAGTGAATGACGTAATAACCACTCTCCTTAAGAGTTTCAAAGAAAATACACTAGCAAAATTCATTTTGTTGGCTGCATGTATTGGTGTAAAGCTTAAAGAAAAACAATTTGGTGTACAAAATTCTAGCAGAGGCCAAAATAACATGGTCTACCAATATTAAGAAAAAGTGTGGGTGTGAGCTCCCTGAGTCCAACTGAAACATAATTTAAAAAAAAAACAAACATGACTGAAAGAAAATAGGCTGCATGTACTGTTGAAAAAAAATAAAATGGCCTTTAGACTGCTAGGTTATAGACCCCTTTTCTATATTCGAACACACAATCAGTTTTATTTTATAATGGAGAAAAAGTGACCTCATGGCAGCATTTATTTTAATTTTTTATTTTATCCTATGACTAGACTTTAAATACCCTATATGGATAGAAAGCTCATATCTTAACACTGTCTTTCCTAATATTCTATTTTCTCAAGTCAGGTTTACGGCAGAGTTGTTATCAGACAAAAGACAGTTACTTGAAGACCAAGAATTCTACCAGAGAACAACCATGCCTGGAGACACTTCTGATCTTGAGCAGTGTACGCATCATACCGACACCCAGTGGGTATACTAGGGATGCTGCCAAACATCCTAAGGGCAGTCCCCATGACAATAAATTATCCAGCTCCAAATGTCAATGATGCAGAGGCTGAGAAACCCTAACCTGGAACCATGCCATTTAGTAGAAGGTGTTTATTTCATAATTCCAGTACTATTTGACTGTAACACTCTTACCTTTGCATCTCTTCTTGTGTAAGATTCTTTCTCATTTCTCTGGATAGATGGTAAAGACGATGGAGAGTAGATGCATGAAAAAGAGCATTTCCAGATTTCCAAAACACAGTTGAGACTTTATTATAATAATTTGCCATCAACTGAGGTTTAGGTGGTTTTTTAGACAAGGTGAACAGTCCATGAATATCTTCCACAGCTTTGAATGCTTCCTAAAATTAGTAGTATAAATTAGCCACTGCATTCTAAACAAACAAATCCAATTCAAATCTCCTCTTTATGAAATCAAAACACAAAATACTGAATTACAAAAAGTAGAAAGTAAACCTTTATGTGTGGTTCCTTTTATTCACCTTTAATTTAGTATCTGATATATTCCAGAAAACTGCCTTATCACAAAAATACTAAATCCTTAAACTTCTTCAAATTAGAAGAGACTTAAGGAAAAAAAGGGGGAGGGGCATTGCCTTTCAGCCACAACACGACACTCCACTCAGTCCACTTCAAAATGCTAATGAACTTCAGCACTGGTGCTCATAACCTTTTAAAGTAGATAAGGTATATCTGAACATGTGCCAACTAATATAAACAGAACAGAGGCTGTTGCTTTCTTTGTCCCTTTCTTGGCAGCAAGGGTCAATTTTAAGAAGATGCCAATTATCTGCAAGGATATATATCTGCCCCACAGAGAATTTTTTAAAATTCAATTTTATTAGTCTTTCTACCAACCAGCCCCAGCCTGAAGCCTGACTTAACTAGATTAGCTAACAACTATCTTGACAACTTTTTCAACTGTGCTTTAATTTGCAAAAGTTATTTTTAAATCCTATTGACTGTCTTGAAAATGTTTCAAAATATACTTTAAAAAATGTTATTATATGCTTACAAATTTTTCCATGACAGATCATTTTATTGATTAAATATCATCCTTCTGAGAGAAAACAGATCAAGAATCTTTTTTTTTTAAAGATTTTATTTGTTTATATGACAGATAAGTAGGCAGAGAGGGGGGGAAGCAGGTACCCTGCTGAGCAGAGAGCCGGATTGGGGGGGGGGGGGGGGCAGGTCTCAATCCCAGGACCCTGAGATCATGACCTGAACCAAAGGCAGAGGCTTAACCCACTGAGCCCCCAGGCGCCCCAGATCAATGGATTCTTAAGGATAAGGGTGGAGTCAGTTGCAAAGGGGCACAAGGGAGTTTTGAGGACATGTTTTACATCCTGATTACAGTGGTGACTATTTTTCAATTTTCAGGGTGAGTTTTGCGGAATGTCAATTACACTTTAACAAATGTGACAAAGATTTTTTTAAGTGCATCACTATACTACTTCGAAAAATGTGTAAGAAAAAATCTGGAAGGACATAAAGTACAATATAGAGGTTATTTCTGAGTAATAAGATAAGGGGTGAATAGTTTCTCCTTTCTACTTATCCACTTGTTCTAATAATGAGCATGTTTGTCTTCTATAGAAGATCTTTTTCGTTATTTCATCAGGCAGTGTTCTAAGGGTGACCCTACAGAAAGGAAAATATTTTGGAGAGCAGATCCTAGTTTCAATTGGCAGAAAAACTACCAATCTTTTTTCTCTGTCATTTCTTTCTTTTTTTTTTTTTTTAAGATTTTATTTATTTATTTGACAGAAATCACAAGTAGATGGAGAGGCAGGCAGAGAGAGAGAGAGGGAAGCAGGCTCCCTGCTGAGCAGAGAGCCCGACGTGGGACTTGATCCCAGGACCCTGAGATCATGACCCAAGCCGAAGGCAGCGGCTTAACCCACTGAGCCACCCAGGCGCCCCTTTTCTCTGTAATTTCAATTAGATTTTTTCTTTGGTCAAATATTTGAAAGCTTCCAACAGGTCTACAAAATCATGTGAAAGTATCTTTGTGGAATTCTTAACATAAAAAGCCCAAGTAGTTGACAAGTCTCCCAAAACCACCGAGATTTCCAATGTAGGCTCTCCCCACAGATACACTAAGCCGAAGCAACACTAAGAAATCTAGGAGACCATCTACTATAGTGTTTCTCCAACATCCACAGTAAAGGGACAAATTGTTTTTTTAAAGCTTCCAACCTACTACTGCCAATATTTTTATAAATACAGCTAAATTATTACAAAAATAAATTGAAAAGACAAGCTTAGTTTTCCTAAACAGAGTAAACATACATGAAATTACCATGAAACTGCTACCAAAAACAAAACAAAAAACCCCACCCTTAATAAATGTATATTCCCCTCTGTAATTATTTCATCCTAGAGCAGTATATAGTTCGCAGACAGGCACTGAACTTTGAGCAGCAATGAGAATATACTGTTTTATATGGAAAGCTACCTGGTCCAAGAGATTACCTGATTTGGCTCTGATTTCACAGCAGTCAACTAGAACCCATATCCTGAGACTGCCTGTCCAGAACTCTTGGTTATCCACTAGACAATCTTAAATTTCTCAATTATCTACTGAAATTAACCAGTAAGTATCAAGATGAAGATACTCATTTACTCACAAGGGGGAAAAAAAGTAATATGGGTTATTATGACTACAAAAGACAGCAAACAGTTCAAAACATACCTGCCATAATTCCATACTGATAGCACTGTCCAACTGAACAAGCCTGGTTTCCAAATGCATGGACTGGCTCTCTGGATTATTAAGATTGATTGCTGTACTCTGGTTATGGTGACGTTGAATCTGTGACAAGTGCATTCTCAAATTGTCACACAGCTTACGGAATTCCGCCTTACGGGTGTATTGGAGGCAGAATTTGAAAGCTACAAGCATAATTGTAAGATATGTCAAGTACTTTCCACCATCACCAAGTATCTGAATTAGTTTTATTTCGAATATTAAAATCAGTTATTTTAACAAGATTTTATCAAACTTATTATCAGTCTTCAGAAATCATAAGTCAATGGTCACTTCATTTCATGTCCTGACCATCTTTTGGACATAGTCCTGGCCTAGAACTAGAACTTGGTTCTGGTGTTCTAGAAGAGTTTACAAACGGGAAGCCATTGAAATTAAAGTGTAGAAGGGACTCACCTTTCCAAGATCTACCACTTCAAATCCTAAAGGAACAAAAAATTCTAGCCTGAAATATAAAAAGTCTTGCTATCAACAAACTGCAGGTTTATGGTAACCTGATTCAACTGTGTACATAGATGTGTACCTTAACTACTTGCTGTACTAAAATAAATTTCTACCATCATATATGCAATAACAACTGTTTCAGAATTTCTTTGCTCTTAAAAAAAAAAGAGATTTCTATTTCAATAGGCCCAAAACAAAGGGATGCAGCTTAACTTCAAGTTAACATTTGTATCAACAATTATCAAAAACCCCAAATGTTCTTATGTTAAATAAAAATTCACATATGCTAGCCATGTAAGCAAAACAGAACACAGGTTCTAATACTAACAGTAAAATATTCTTAAAGTTACTTACAACTTGAATAAACAAATGCCAATTGTCCCCAAATTGCAAAGAATGGCAATACAAGGTTGTACTAAGGGCAAAGTAAGAAAAAGCCAAAGCTACTCTCAAATCACGCATATTCCATTTATATATAGTTAAAAAGCTGCATTAACAGCAAGTGACAATAAGGAAAAGATACAAAATTAAGAAAACAGACTTCATATAGTTCAAGATTCAAAGTACAGTTAATCCTTAAACAAGGGTTTGAACTACATAGGTACATGAACATGTAGATTTTTTGGTATAGTTCCATAAATTTATTTTCTCTTCCTTATGATTTTAACACTTTCTTTTCCCTAGCTTCCTGTTTTAAGAATCCAGTATATAACATATATAACCTACAAAATACGTGTTTTATCAACTGTTTATGTTACTGATAAGGCTTCTGATTAACAAGCCAGTGGTAGCTAAGGTTCTGGGTAGTCAAGTCGCAGGCGGATTTTCAATTGTGCAGGAGTGGGGGAAAAGGGGTATGTTTGCCAGCACCTCTAACAACCCACCCCTCTAGCTGTTCAAGCACTATCTGTATATGCTGGGTAACAACTGGATACTTTTTATGACTATCCTGACTCGTCAAAATCACTTAGTTCTATATTCAGTGATACTGTTTAAGAAAATAAAACTATGCATTTTTCAAGGAATCTTAGAAGTCCAAAGTTTAAGAAGACCTTAGAAATCCATGGCATGGTTGAGAATATAAACAGTGAAATCAAAAGAACTCAAGTTTATCGGAAAGCAATCAAAAAAGTTCCATTATGGTTTTAGTCACCTGTAAAGTCCCAAAATGACTTTGTCTTTCAAATAGTCATGAAGTGGATTTCATACAGAATTACCCTAACAAGTAAAACAAATTTCTTATAGTCACTTGTTTAATATTTAAATGAACACCAATCATCTTTCATTCAATAAGAATAAAAACTATAAAATAAGTACTGTGGAGACAATCAGGTTAACTCTGTCCATCTTTTGCAAAATATTTTCCTTAAAGTCAACTTTTCAAATCAGTTTTCATCTTACCTTGTTGGGCAATATCATGGTAGAGACGCTCTACTCTAGAATTGTTTCGAAGAAGGTCCAAACACTGTCTATAGGATTCCCAAAGGAACTTCACCCATGGAGTTAAAAGCAGTCTGTCAGTACGATCCTGAGTGTCTTCACCACTTACAGCACTTAAGAGAACACTAAAAAAAAAAAAAAAACGCATTTAAAAAACCAAAACCAACAACGGTCAATATAAAAAAGTGCAAATTCTTCCTGCAACTCTGGATGCACTGTAAAGCTGTCACGCATCCAAGTATCTGAATCCCCAACACATATTACAAACATTGAAATCAGTATCTGCCTCTATCTGAAGATTTACCAGTCTTACAAATTTTGAATAGTATAGTTTTGTTACTATACATTTAGAATTCCGAAGATAAACATTCTTTCTAATGAAAATCTACACCTCAAATGAGGATGATGGAGACACATGTGAGGAAAAAATGTTATCAGCAACTGAACCTCCATACCTCTCAGGGGTTTGAATATTATCCAGATCTTCGATGTCCAGGACCATCTGCTGAGATTCTTCTTTAGCTGCTTCAGTTTTCTCCTCTGCCAACTTCAAATAAGCCCTAACAACATCCTCTAGAGATTTGATGTTCACCTAACCAAAGAGAGAGAGAGAGAAAGAGAGAAAGGAGCCTTTAAACACTTTTTCAACAAACCATGAAATATTTTAAGAGCTAATTTTAGGATATAAAACGTACTATATATACTCTGGAAAGTAAATGCCTCTGAAAGTTACTAAAAGCACTTACTAAAAAATATAAAACCCAGCTCGCTTCATACCTGTTGACAAATGTTCTTATACTGGTATAATCCCTCTTTAGCCAAATGGCTCTTGCGAAGATCCACACAAAGTTCCAAGTATTTCAACATAATCGGCTCGTGTATCTTTTGCCATGTTCTGTGTTTCTTACTTTTCATAACATCATAAAGAACATCCAAAGCAGGCTGCTTTTTGCCAACCTCAAGAAATTCTGGAAAAATAATTCAGGAAAATCAAAGTTCATTATGTATACTATACAGAAGTCTAAATCTTGCTTAAATTGGCTATTTTAATTTCTGAAGTCACTACCATCTCTTTTTAGATCACGTTTATTTTTGACATCTAGAGCTATGCCAAAATTCCGAGTTAAAACAATGAAAAACTGGTACGATCTCAAAATATGGTCTACAGATAAAACTGGATTTCACTCAATTACATTGTACCAAATGTGTTTTAAGTTCCAGAAATTGAAGTCATGAGGGGAAAAAAATCTCTCCCCAGCAAACACCATAAACTCAAGTGTATCTTCAGTCACAGTGATCTGGCTGAGGAAATTTTTACTAGTTCATGCTAAGACTCCAGGTAGAAAAATCATTAGATTGGCAATTTGACAGTCAATTAGATTGACTCTGTTCCCTTTAAGATCAACTGACTGTTTATGTGGGCCTGCTTTTAGATTCTCTATTCTGATCACTCTCTATTCCAACGTTTTTCGTCTTTTGCTAATACTTCACCGTCTTGATTACTATGGTCTTCAAACCAAGTAGTAGGAGTACTCCAACTTTGTTCTTCAGTATTGTTGGGCCTACTAAGTCTTTTACCTTTCCATATAAACTCAGAGTTAGTTTGTTAGTATCTATAAAATTAGCTCACTGGAATTTTCATTCAAATTTTTTATTTGATTTTGAATCTACATATCAAATTTGGAAGAACTGACAATTTAACAACATTTAGTCTTCCAATCTACAAAATAGCTCTCCACTTATTTTTCCAGTGTAAACATGAAAAAAAATATATTAAGATAAACCCCAAATTAGGGGGACATTCCACAAAATACTTGACCAGTACTCCTCAAACTTATCAAGGTTATCAACAAGGAAAATCTAAGGAACTGTCATAACAAGGGGAGGTGTCTAAGGAGATTTGACAATTAAATGTAATATGGTATCCTAGAAGTGATCCTGGAATTCAAAAAAGGACACAAGAAAAAGCTAGAGAAATGTGAAGGAAGTATAGACTTTTGTTAACAATGTATCAGTACTGGTTCATTACTTGTAACAAATATAACAAAATGATATACAATATCAATAGGCTTGGTTTATATGGAAACACCCTATTATTTTTGTAAAAATAAGTCTTGAACTTCTAAAATTAAGTTTATTTAAAAAAATAGGGGTGCCTGGGTGGCTCACTTAGTTGGGCACTGGCCTTTGGTTCAGGTCATGATCCCAGGGTCCTGGGATGGAGCCCCTTATCAGGCTCTTTGCTCAGCCAGGAGCCTGCTTTTCTCTCTCTCTCTCTGAAATAATTAAATAAAATCTTTTTTTAAAAGTTTATTAAAAGGGACGCCTGGGTGGCTCAGTTGGTTAAGCAGCTGCCTTCGGCTCAGGTCATGATCCCAGCGTCCTGGGATCGAGTCCCACATCGGGCTCCTTGCTCCGCAGGGAGCCTGCTTCTCCCTCTGACTCTGCCTTCCACTCTATCTGCCTGTGCTTGCTCTCACTCTCTCTCTCTCTCTTACAAATAAATAAATAAAATCTTTAAAAAAAAAAAAAAAAAAGGCACACCAGGAAAAAAAAAAAAAAAAAAAAAAAGTTTATTAAAAAACAAAGTTTATTTTTAAGACAAAAAATTTTAGAATGCATAGCAAAAAAATATTATATACTTATGAATTTACTACCACCTAAACCTGTCTGCATATGGCAGTATTTCAAAATCCAGCTTCAATCTCAGGTTTTATGTATACAGCTCATTTTGAAATTCAGTCAAAGCAAAGACTCCTCCATCACATTCCTTTTTTTTTTTTTTTAATATTTTATTTATTTGACAGACAGAAAGTACAAGTAGACAGAGCAGCAGGCAGAAGTAAAGAGAGAAGCAGGCTCTCCAAGCAGGGAGCTTGATGTGGAACTCGATCCCAGAACCCTGGGATCACTCCTGAGCCAAAGGCAGCCACTTAACCGACTGGGCCACCCAGGCACCCTCCAACCCGTTATTTCTGACAAAGGTTAAAATTTAACCTATTTTTTTCTCATCTTTTATTTTCCTATGCACAAAACTCAGTAAATGGATGGCGGGGGAGCAATCTAACCTAAGTCATCTCCTTATGTCCAACTTAAAAATCAGTAACTGCCAAACTGCACACAAAAAAAATCTTTCCACCAACATTTGGAAAGTAATTTGGGGAACCAAAACACTAGTTTACACCATTTTTAAAAAAGGTCTTAAACACTACATTTCCACTTTTAAAAAAACATTCTTTTCGGGGCACCTGGGTGGCTCAGTTTGTTAAGCGACTACCTTCAGCTCATGTCATGATCCCAGGGTCCTGGAATCTAGCCCCCCACCTTGGGCTCCCTGCTCAGCGGGAAGCCAGTTTCTCCCTCTGACACTCCCCATTCTGTGCTCTCCTGCTCTGTCAAATAAATAAAATCTTTAAAAAAAAAAAAAATCGGGGGACCTGGGGGCTCAGTGGGTTAAGCCTCTGCTTTCAGCTCAGGTCATGATCTGAGGGTCCTCAGATCAAGCCCTGCATCAGACTCTCTGCCTGCCTCTTTGACTACTTGTGATCTGTTAAGTTAAAAAAAAAAAAAAATCTTTAAAAAAAATCACTATTTTCCTTGTAAGGAAAAAATCTTTAACAAAGAATTATTTTCAAGAGTTAACACCATACAACATTATAAACCATGTAACTGTGCTAGGAAGACAACATGCAGAAATGTCCCTTAAATGGGAGTTTTACTAGATCTACAGATTTAGTAATTCTCTATTATTTCTTCTCCCAACTATCCCATCTTTCAGGAATGTTGCTTCTGAACATTCCTTCCAGCAGGACAACTACAAACAAAACTCCAACTCTGGTATATTAACAAGTTTGCAATGAGATAAATCACAAAATACACAAAAATAAGTATCTTTACGCAGTAACATATGTCACCCCATATTATACCAAATCATATTTTTTTTAAAGATTTCATTTACTTATTTGACAGAGAGATCACAAGTAGGCAGAGCCCCAGGCAGAGACAGAGGGGGAAGTAGGCCCCCTGCTGAGCAGAGAGCCTGATGCAGGCCTCAATCCCAGAAGGCAGAAGGCAGAGGCTTAACCCACTGAGTCACCCAAGCGCCCCTCAAATCATATTCTTCATATGCAAATGAAAACAAACCCTTCCACAATAATTCAAGTCAATGTCACCATTAATCCTGGCAGAATGGCGAAAAGTCCATTTTCATTGGAGTCCATTTTATCACAAAAACAAAAACCAAAAACCCAAAACCAAAAAACACCTAAGAGGGAACAAAATGTAATACAACTAGATACTTTGTTAGAATAATAAGCCTTTCCTGGTCTAAGGGGAGGACCTGCCTATCTTCTTCCTGAAGCATACCTATGCAAGGTTATTTTGTAAAATCCAACAGTACCTCAGGTGTTTTTAACAACTATTTAACAGAAAAGGTTTCTATCAGCCAAAAATTTGGAAGCAAATGTTTTTAGATAAATTTATCATTCACATTATAAATACCACAGCAGCAGCACCCAAAACAATCCACTGTATCCAATTCCCAGTCTTACACTGAGGATTTAGATCTTTTAGTATTCTATATAAACACTTGTCAAAATGCTAATAACACAGAACAGGCACAAAGAGTTAAAGTTGAGAGCTGACCGCAGCATGGTGATGACAAAATAATAAACTGTCTAAAAATAATTCACCTACCCAATCTCTTATTTTTAAATAGGGGAGTGTGATTTTTTTAATCTTGTTTATGGACAGAGGCAAAATTAATTTTCTTTTTTTTTTTTTAAGATTTTATTTATTTATTTGTCGGAGAAAGAGAGAGCATGAGCACAAGCAGAGGGAATGGCAGACATAGGGAGAAGTTGGCTCCCCTCAAGGCAAGGAGCCAGATGCAGGACTGGATCCCAGGACCCCAGGATCATAACGCAAGCAGAAGGCAAACACTTAACCAACTGAGCCACCCAGACATCCCTAAAAGTAATCTTCACTTCCTAAACAGCCAATCAAAATTTATGATTCCAAGTTCCACTCTCAAACTCTGAGCAACAGGTTTAAAGAAACCAAAGCAAATGCACTAAAAAAAATTTTTTAGGACCACCAACACCAAGAAAAAAAAAAGCAAACATGGATACCAAGCAAAGATGTTTTTTAAGGAAAAAAAAATGGAATGGGAATAGATACCATGATAATCCATGAGGGGTGAGTTCCAGTCTTTACCCTAATTTACATACTGGGAGAATTTAGTTCCTCTTAATTATCTAATAAGGAAAAAGAAAGTTTTTAAGGCTAGAAATACCACACACTAAAGGACCTATTACAGTGTTTTTAAAAATGTTCACTTCCCTCATATTCTTGAAATAAAGATTAAAATCTGGAATTATGAACTAATACTCAGAGGATAGGCATTCTGAGCTTACCTTTCAGACACAAGGACAAACTGTATCTATCCTAAAAGATAAAGTTTAGGTCAGCCCTTCAATATTACTAGTTGATTTGTGCTACAGACGAGGACAAGCTACAACGTTACACAATTTGTGGGTTTAATGACAACTTTATAAATCACTGGTAGAATCTAAACTAAAAGGCTGTTACAAGATCAGAAACAATTAATTCCATACTACTGACAACATAATCTGGAAAAGGGGCTTTCTCCAAATGATTCTGGTGCATGAATTTCTTTCCTGTAACTGCTAGGCCAAGTTCTCACCTTCCCAAATGATTACTATTATTGTTTCCAAAAATACTGTTCTGAATTACAAACTCAGAGTAACCTGAACTATTCTAAACTTATTCACATTTTATTAAAATAAAATGAATTAGTTCTGAATGTTTGAGGCCACAAATGTTACAGATAAAACACATACATAAAATGAGATTCTCTCCATCAAATGAAATGTGCTTTGATAATCCTACTTTTGTTAAGTTTTGTAAGCAGTGCCATGTGCCATCCACATTCTGCTCACTTTAACACTTTCAGACAGCAGCTCTCATTCACAAGATCAAAGGTACAGAAGGTACTACTTGAAAGCTAAGGACTCTACTACAGAAACATCCAACCTACCTCTTAAAAGACTGCAGCAAGGAGACAGTACAGCCTTATAAAAACCTACACAAAATTAACCCCCCCCCCCCCGGGGTGTCCCTTCACCTTCTTGCTCATCTTGCCTACTTTAATTTCAGATGCTTTCCTCAACTTTCCTTCACGAATCAAATCTATTTCAACTTAGAAAACATATAAAAGTATTTATGATTTGCTACACATTGGAGAACCCTTCTAATTAAAAAAAATCAGTGAAAACACTAAGCTCATATTTAGATACAGAAGGGAGGAGTAATGAAAGAAACAAGGCCTGAACACAACAAATGTGTAATATTTAGGCCATCAAGACTACAGCACTTCAAACTATTAGCATAGGAAAACGCCTGTCGGTAAACCAACTGACTGTGAAACAGATCTACAATAGCAATTAGAACAGTAACTGAATCCCAGTCATTCTGTATACCATAATATAATTCTAAGTTTTTAAACATAGGAAAAAATTCTAACGTTGCTACAGTTCATTTTATAGTGATAAATTTCCATTTCAATCTATTTTCTTTTCTGGAAATTAACATCCTTGGGCGCCTGGGTAGCTCAGTGGCTGGGTGTCTGCCTTCAGCTCAGGTCATGATCCTGGGGTCCTGGCATTCCGACTCCCTGCCCAGCGGGGAGTCTGCTCCTCCCTCTCCCTCTGATCCTCCCCCCCCCTTCCTGCATACTCTTTCTCTTACATAAATAAAATCTTAGGAAAGAAAAAAAAAAAGAAGTTAACATTCTTAATTCTTGCCTGTTCTATTAGATCACTGGTTAAAATGAGCAGTCATCAGATCTAAGTTGTGGTTTTAACTGATTTTTTTAAACAATTACTGTACTCTATTCCCAAGAATGTGGAATTATATCCCACACTCTTACCAACCCTCCAAATTGTTACTTTTAAAATAACAAGGATGCGACAAACACACCTTTAGTCCTGACAAGTTATCAGCAGTATTAATTTTATGTATTGACTGAAATTGAACTTTTCATAAGAGGAATTTTCAAACAAGCTAACAAAACAAGCTCCATAAACATAAAACTCTTAACAGGCGCGGTATGTCCACCTACAACACGGATAAGACCCAAAAAACTGTTTTGGTAAAGAAAGGGTGAAAATAAGAGCCATGAACGCCCTACACACTTAGAAATTGCTGGGCTTAAAAAACACTAAACGATAAAGTTTTTTAAAAACCAGAGCAATGCATAATACATTTGCACCCCAAAAATGCCAACGTAATAAATGCCTCTTGAATACACCAGCACACGCACAAGTTTTCCTGAAGAGGGCCCGTGGCTTAAGTACACCTAGAAATAAAAAATCGCAGGCAGTAGCGCTGTGGCGAAAAAACGCCTGATCTGAAAGTCTAGAGACCTTGGTTCTAGTCTCCTGGCTCAACAACGAACTCCGAGTGACCTTGGGTAAACACTCTCTCTAGGCCTCATTTCGTTATCTTTAAGCGAGAAACTGAAGTCCCTCTTTTACAGAATTAACTCTGTTCCAACTTCATGTGATCAGGAATGGACTTTGGGGCTGCCAATAATCAATGCCAGAAAAAAACAGGTTAACAGGTTAAACGGGTCAGAGCCCCCGAGGTGGAGATACAGTGACTTGGAAAAAGGGTAAGTGGACCCTGACCCAGCAAAGGCCGGCGCTGGATTTGGGGGGCGGAGGTGTCTGCAGGAGGGCCGGAGGTGGGACTGCCCGGCTCCCGGCGCCCGCAGGAGGTGGAGTCGAGGTTCTCGCGTGCATTGTCCCCGGGAGGGAGCCATGTTTCTTCCTCCCCGGCACTCCCAGATGGCGGCTGGGGGCGGGGGGCCTAAGCAACCGAAAGCCCGGCGACCTGGGGCTCCGGGCGGAGGCGGACAAGGGGGGTAAGGAACTCGGGCCCCGGAAACCTGTCTCCCGGACCGCGGCCCCCGGGACCCACCAGGAGGGGGCGGGGGGATGGAAGGGCCCCCAAAGCGACGGTTCCCAGCCCCGTACCTCCCACCCGCTCCGGTCGGTCGGAGCGAGAAAGGAAACCATGCCCACCCACGGACCCGAGCGGCGGCGGGCAGGTCGCATACGGCCACCTCTCCCGCCTCAGCCGGGCAGCGGAGCAGCGAGAAGCAGGCCGGGGCTCCTCGACCTCCGAGGCCTCGGGCCGACCCAGCCCGGCGCACCCCGATCCCCTACCCTACTCACCGTTGGCGCGTTTGAGGGCATTTTCCGGCCTCTGAAAATAGGCCGGCATCTTGGCGGCAGGCTCAGCTCACCCGGCGTCAGCGAACTCCTTAGTGGCCCGGGCCGGGAGAGGAGACGAAGGGGAACCAGCGCGAGGTTCCACGCGCCTCGCCAGCAGTCGCCCGCGCCCAGCCGGCCAGAGACGGAAAGGAAAGAGCCACGTGACCCCCGCACGGCGGCGCCGCCACCGCCCAGGCCCCGGATGTAGGGGAGCGGGTGCGGGGGGGTGGAGCGGTCCTCCGCGCGCAGGCGCGCTGCTCTCGCGCGCGCCGGCTGACGTGGCGGCTGCGGCCATCCTGCTCGCGCGCCGCTTCCCCCTCCCGCCTCGTCGGGGAGAAGCTGTGGGAGCAGGTTCTCCGGCCTCTTTCTCCTTGAGGGAGAATGGGGGTGAGAAAGGTGATACTTGTGTCAGAGTCTCAGCCTGGCGAGAAAGAAGGCGTGTGCACAGATTTTTGGACGCGCTTTGTGCGGAGTCATGCAAAGTTCCAGTCAGGTCCCGTTCGCCCAAGGAACGGTCTGTCGCCGCTGAGTGAAAATGCCGGCTGTATTGCTTTATCGGACATGCGCTGAGCAGCCGTCGCCAGGCCCGCGCTGCCCGCCGCCGGTTAACAGCAGTGACCTGTCCCTTGACGGACTAGCAGAGGAAGGAGGGACGCGGTAATTCCATGAGCAAGCTTATTACTTCATGTCGGTACAATTAAAAAGTTGCTGACACAAAGGTTGTCCGGAGGATGGGAGCCCTCAGAGAAGGTGAGTTTGGAGCTGAGGCCTGAAGGACGCGGACAGACTGGAGACCGTACTCTGGCAAGAGGACAGACGTTCTGCATCAGAGCAGGCTTCGCACAGTGTTTGAAGATACATGGGCGAGTTCTAGCCTTGACATTCGGCACTCGCCGCAAAGAAGCATGAGAAAAACCGGTGTTAGCTGCAGGGAATCCATTTCTCGGGCCCCTGCTACCGACAGTCGTTTATTACTGATCTGCAGTTTTTTTTTTTTTTTTTTTTTTTTTTTTTTTATTTTTTATTTTTTTTTTTAAAGATTTTATTTATTCACTTGACAGAGAGAGATCACAAGTAGGCAGAGAGGCAGGCAGAGAGAGAGAGAGAGGAGGAAGCAGGCTCCCTGCTGAGCAGAGAGCCCGATGCGGGACTCGATCCCAGGACCCTGAGATCATGACCTGAGCCGAAGGCAGCGGCTTAACCCACTGAGCCACCCAGGCGCCCTGATCTGCAGTTTTAATGCTCGGTCATTCACTAGAACACCTAGACCTTGAAAGCCATTTAAACTGAATCTAATAACTCAAGCCCTAAGTGTGAAAGTAAGAGGAGTTCAGAAGAAAAACTCAGGGGGCGTCTGGGTGGCTCAGTGGGTTGGTTAAACCTCCGCCTTCAGCCCAGGTCATGCTCTCAAGGTCCTGGGATCGAGCCCCGCGTCGGGATCTCTGCTCCGCGGGGAGCCTGCTTCCCCGTCTCTCTCTCCCTGCCTCTCTGCCCACTTGTGATCTGTCAAATGGGTAAATAAAATTTTAAAAAGAAAAAGAAAAATTCAGAAAGCAGCAGTGGAATAAGTTGTTCCAGTTTTATAACACATTTTGTAATGATGCATGGACTATGCGAATGAATGACAGTACTGTAACAGGGGAACAAGGAATCCACAGCACATACACACAAAAAGCATGTTCCGCTCATTGTTTCTGCCTCAGCAAAGAGATTTTTCTATTCAATTAAATTTATCCCTATAAAGAAAGCTTAAGAAATGCAGAAAAGATCAAAGATACATACAGATTCTAAAAAAAGGTTATTTAAAAATTAACTTCAAAGAGTTCTAACCTCAAAATTCTTGGGCCACTCGAAATGTCTAAATTTACTTCCCCCAAATTAAGAGCCAGACAGAGTTGAAAAACAAGTACTAAGAAGCTATAGGAACTGTTTTATGGGGAAGGATCAAGAGACTCGTTTGTGTATGCAGTAATTAAGTCAAAATTAAAGAGCTAAACATAAGAGCAAATAAAGCTTTTAAATGCTCTATATAGAAAACTATTTGGTAGGCCATAGAGAAATGTAACAGAATAAAATAAAAGGAAACCTGACCTAAATATCAGAAAAAGCTTTCTAACATTCTTATCTTTTCATTCTCATATCTTGAAGAAGATGGTAAAATAATATCATTGATTATTACTCATTATGTGGTAGACCTAAAACAAGACAAACACTAGAAAATTTGGAGCAAAAAATGAAATTCAATGTTTCTGCATCTTCAGTCTTTTCTCTCAAGTTAAAGTAGATAAAGCATTTGGTAATATAATAACCAATGATCATTTAAGTGCATTAAGTACAATTAGTGTCTAGTACTGTATTTGTGAATAGTCTCAACTTCCAGAATAAATTTTATTAAATTTTGCCAATAGGAGGGGATGCCTGGGTGGCTTGGTTGGTTAAGTGTTTGCTCAGGTCATGATCCCAGGGTCCTGGGGTAGCATCCTCCGTGCATTGGGCTCCCTGCCCAGCGGGGAGCCTGCTTCTCCCTCCGCGCCTGCAGCTCCCTCCTGCTTGTGGTCTCACTTTCCCTCAGGCAAATAAATAAATAAAGTCTTTAAAAAAAATTTTTTTTAATTCAGCCAGTAGGTATTAAGTACCAGCTAATAGCCTGTTTTCAAGGAGTTGATGTATCACTGGTGAATATGGATGTGTACACAATGAGGAGCAAGATAGGATCTATTCTGAACCAGAAGAAAAGCACAATTGCTTATTGATTAATGCTCACTTTGTAGAAAGCAAGTAACCTGAATATGCTGGAAACCACTTTAGGAAGTAGTAAAGGGAAATGATCAGGCTAGTGAAGGTGTTTCCCTAACCAACCTAGTTTTGTACTACATATAACTGGATAATTTCTCTAATATAATGTTTGGAGGTTTTGAATAGAGCAAATAAGATTCTCAAAAAAAGGGGGCGCTTGGATGGCTCAGTGGGTTAAAGCCTCTGCCTTCTGCTCAGGTCATGATCCCAGGGTCTGGGGATCAAGCCCCACATCTGGGCTCTCTGCTCAGCAGGGAGCCTGCTTCCTCCTCTCTCTGACTGTCTCTCTGCCTACTTGTAATCTCTGTCTGTCAAATAAATAAATAAAATCTTTAAAAAAAAAAAAAAAGACTTCCTCTGCAGAGCCTTAAAGCCAGTGGGCGGCTGCTCAGGCCACCATTAACGAGTAACCAGGCCAGCTCTGGGCACTCTGCTGCCCCGGCAACTGGTGGCTCTACTCCTCCCTCAAACTACTGGTGCCTGAATCAGTGACTGACTAGCTCTTCCCTCTAGCTATTTCTAGAACATTCTCTCTCCTCCCTTGAACTGTGAATATTGAACTTCATGCCATTAGACTAGACCACACGTGATTCCTCTATGTGACAGTCCTCTATAGGCACCTGCAGATCTGCAGGTCACAACCCCTCATTCCTTAACTCTTACTTCTAACTTTCTATCACCAACACAATTGCCATAATTATTAGTGGTTTCTATACCCATGTGGATGGTCCTGCCAGTATCCTGGCCACCTGGCCTTCACAATTGTGTCCTCTACCTTACCTCACTCACTCATACACATGGTGATACCCTAGAGTCTAGACTAAGAAACAGGAAATTTGTTCTGTTTAAAGGACTAGGTAGTAAATATTAGAGGTTTTGCAGGCCACGAGGCCATATTTTCAATTCTTGAAGCAACTGTTCTTGCTGAAAGAATAATAGTCCTTTGGGCACCTGGGTGGCTCAGTGGGTTAAAGCCTCTGCCTTCAGCTCAGGTCATGATCCCAGGGTCCTGGGATGGAGCCCCATATCGGGCTCTCTGCTCAGCAGGGAGCCTGTTTCCTCCTCTCTCTCTGCCTGCTTGTGACCTCTGTCTGTCAAATACATAAATAAAATCTTAAAAAGAAGAAGAAGAAGAATAGTCCTTGTATATATGTGTGTATATTACATTTAAAACTGTAAAAACTAGGGCGTCTGGGTGGCTCAGTCAGTTAAATGCCTACCTTTGGCTCAGGTCGTGATCACGGGGTCCTGAGATCAAGTCCTTCGTCAGGCTTCTTGCTTGGTGGGGAGTCTGCTTCTCCCTCTCCCTCTGCCCCCCTGCCAACCCAGCTTGGGGTCTCTCTCTCTCAAATGAGTAAATAAAATATTTTTTAAAACCATAAAAGCTATCTTGGTGAGCACTGAGCAATATATAGAATTGGTGAATCACTCTATTGTATACCTGAAACTAATATAATAATATATGTTAACTATACTGAAATTAAAAATTTTAAAAAATTTAAATGTAATGACTAAAAATAGTGAAGACTGTTGTTATTCTTTAAAAAAATAAAAAATTGTATGTATTTGACAGAGACATAGCCAGAGAAGGCAGTGGGAGAAAAAGCAGCAAGCTTCCTGCAGAACAAGGAGCCAATGTGGGGCTCAATCCCAGAACCCTAGGATCATGACCTGAGCTGAAGGCAGACGCTTCACGATGGAGCCACCCAGGCACCCTATAAGGACTGTTCTTAGCTCAAGGCTGTGTAAATACAGGCAGTGGGCCCACTTGAGCCCCTAGGCTCTGTTTGCTGACCCCTACACTATACCTTGTCACACCTCTCTCTCAGTTTCCAGATCTTGATTTGAAGCATCTCACATTCTCGTTCATTCCAGTACACCACAACCCCCAACAATCCTGCTGCCTGATGAACCTGCAATCTGGCCATCAATCCTTCCTTTACTCACCGCTGCTCCCCATCCCTCGTGTCCTCTGTGGTTTTTTTTTTTTTTTTTTTGGTTTGGCTTTTTTTTTTAAGATTTTATTTATTTATTTATTTGACAGAGAGATCACAAGTAGGCAGAGAGGCAGGCAGAGAAAGAGAGAGAGAGGGAGGAGGAAGCAGGCTCCCTGCCGAGCAGAGAGCCCAATGCAGGGCTCAATCCCAGGAGCCTGAGATCATAACCTGAGCCGAAGGCAGAGGCTTAACCCACTGAGCCACCCAGGTGCCCCCCTCATGTCCTGTTAACCCCACACCCAACTCGGATTCCATCATTTAGTTCTTTCCTTGCTCTGCTTTCCCTTTATTTGGCCCCAACCCTAGCCAACCAAGCATCCTTCTGCTCCTTGCCCACAGCCCAACATGACTGGGGAAAAATATACAACTATGTCAACAAGTCCCACTTTAAATTCTTGACCACAAGCTGCAGCAGGCCCCGTGCTGCTCTTCAGCCCTCCTACTACTCTGCTTCTCGAGGCTCTGTCCCCATCCTCCCTGGTGACTGTGCTATACTTTGTCCTCTCTCCAGTCCTCTCCCCTCAGCTGTTGGCCTCATTTTCTATAGCACGACAAGCAGTGGAGCCGTTAGAAGAGAACGTGGCTCTGCACTCTGCCATCGACCCACCCCTGCTCCTCTTCTCGACACTGCCTCTCTCCTGTTACCTTCAGTCTGTGCTCCTGTCTAAAGCCAGCCTTTTGTACTGGTGCCCTGGATTCCATCTCCTCTCACACTGCAGGCTGTTCACTCCAGCCTCCCTGAAACGCTGTCTTCACTTGGCTCCCAAGATCCCCTTTTCCTGATTTTCCTCCTACCTCTCTGACTCCTCTGTCTCTTTGACCTGCCATCTCCTCTTCTCTCTGACCTCTGAGGTTGGAAAGCCCCAGGGCTCAGCCCCTGGACGTCTGCCCTCCTCTAACTGCATCCATCCCTTGGTTCTAGCTCATGGCTTTAGATATCATCCCTGTGCTTAGAAGTTACAAAATTACATCACCAGGGCTCTACGTCTCTCCTGAAAGCCAGGCTCACACCCCAGTGACTAAATGATACATCCGTTAAGAGTTTGACATACAACATATACCCAACCTGCCCCAAACCAGGCTCCTGGTCTCTCTGGCCTCCCATCAACTCCTCCCATTATCTTCCCCATGTAAATCATGGCAATCCCCTTCTTCCAGTTGTTCAAACCAAAAATACTGGAGACATCATCCTTAACTCTACTTTTTCTGCCACAGGCCTACATCCAATTGATCCATCAGCCAATCCCATTTCTACCACCTCCACAGCCATCAGTCTGTTTCCCCCAGACTATGTAATAACCTATTCACTTGTCTTTCTGTTTCTCTTCAGCCCCCTTCTTGTTACCCTCCACCACAGCAAGCAGGGGGATCTTTTAAAACAAAAGGTAGGTGATTATGTCAGTCCCCTCATCAAGGTCCCCTTGTGGCTGCCCAGCTCAGGCAGGCAAAGTCAAAGTCCTTACCGTGGCCCACAAGATCCTACAGATCTCCTTCTCTTCCCCCTTCCTGCCATGCCAGGCCAGTGTCACCTTTTCAGTGACCTTTTCAGGCCAGTGTCTTTCCTTACCTCTTAAAGTAATAACAACCTCCCTTCCTTCCATACTTCCAAGCACCCTTTTCTTGATTTTCCTCCACAGTATTTATTTAGTTCTCTCCATTTCATTGATATATTTCATGATCCACCGCTCTAGAATGTAAGATTGATGAAGGCAGGGATTGACGTCTGTTTTGTTCAACAGCTGTCTGTCTAGCATCTGTAACTGCCTGGCACAGAGTAAGCACTCAACAAATATTTGGATTTTTTTAGAAGATTTTATTCATTTTTTTGAGAGAGAGAGAACATGAGTGAGAGAGCACAAGCAGGGGGAGCAGCAGAGGGAGAGGGAAAAGCAGAGGGAAGGGAGAAGCAGACTCCTCGCTGAGCAGAGAGCCCAATATGGGGCTTGATCCCGTGAACCTAAGGTCATGACCTGAGCCAAAGGCAGTCATTTAAGCAAATGAGCCACCCAGGCGCCCCTCAATAATATTTGCTTAAAAAATGACTTCATGGGTTAAAGCAAGCTTTCTGTATTATAATTGCCCATCTGCATGTTAGTTGCCTCCATGACACTGGAAGTCCTTTGGGACATTTCATCTTTGTGTGTAGACAGTGCCTGGCACATGGTCAATAGCCAGGAAGTATTTGCTCAGCGTATATTTCAGAACACCTTGATGGTTCCAACTGCCTGATGATAAAGAAAGTCCAAAACCTTACACGCTTGCATTCTTAATCATGAAAGTGCCCAATGAGGGTTGGAAATCTTTTTAATAGTAGTGTTCCAAGAGCAGATGTGGGGTGCATGGTGCCTGGGTCAGGCAGTTCTTGCTGAACATTTAGGTTGTGCAAATTTATTTATTTTTTTTCAAGATTTTATTTATTTATTAGAGAGAGGGAGAGAGGAAGAGTCCACAAGCAGTGGAGAGTGGCAGAGGGAGAGGGAGAAGCAGACTCCCTGCCAAGCAGGGAGCCCAATAGGGGGCTCGATCCCAGGACCCTGAGATCATGACCTGAGCCAAAGGCAGACGCTTAACCAACTGAGTCACCCAGTCACCCCTAGGTTGTGCAAATTTAAAGCAGGAAATTGGAATGCAGATTCAGTGAAGTATATTCTTAGCAGGAACGTATCCCGGCAGCATTTGTTATTTATTGGAGAAAAGCATCTTACATTCGGGAGTCCTCACCCATTAATATTCTGCCAGACTCCAGGACAAGTCTGAGGGGAAGAAGAGAAGCATGTTTGTGGGAATTGGCATACATAGTCACACATGCCATTGTCATGGCACACAGCCTAGCTCCTACTTGGGAATTTAGGAGACTCTGCTCAAAGCCACACAATCCATTTAGGGCCAAGAGCAGAATGAGTAAGATACCGTGCAGAGTAGCTTAGGGTGTGGTTTGAAAATGGGCTTCTCTGTTAAATGTGTGAACTATGATTAGAAGGAACCCTGGAACCGCAGGGTGTGGGCTTTCATCTTGGGCTTGTGGGTACTAGACAATCACACGGACCTTTTCATTGTGTTATATTCTCACGAAGCAACTAAAATGACACTTCCTTGGAGAACCCCTTCCTGATCACATGGTCTAAAGCTTGAGACTACCTTAGTTTAATTCTCAGCGAAGCGTTTATCACTCGTGGATAGTGTTCATTGTTTCCTTGGTTTCCCTCCCCACCGCACCACACTAAATGGTAAGCTTTAAGCAACCAAGTTCATCGTGTTGAGCACTGTAGCTCCAACTCCCAGAACTATGCTGGGCATGGGTCAACTCTGTAAATACGTGATGTGTGAATAAATAAAGGAATGGAGACTGTGGTCAGCAGGATTCCAAGGTGTCCACAAGATTTCCACTCCCTGATTGTACACGCCTTGTATAAAACCTGAGACCACAAACATGATGGGGTGTTACTTCTCTGATTAGGTTATATTACTTATCTAGTTGACTTTAAGAAGAGATTATCTGGGTGGGTCTAGCCAATTACAAAAGCAGAGGAAGTAAGAGATTCAAAACACGAAAGGATAAATGGAAAAAGCTGCGTAGCAAGGAAATGTGGACAACCTCTAGTAGCTGAGGGCAGCCTACAGGTAAACCCAGTTAGTGCACAGAAGCCTCAGTCCGCAAATGGAAAGAGCTGAATTCCATCAACAACTTGGATGAATGTAAAGGGAAATTCTTCTGCAGAGCCTCCAGGAAGGAACACACCCTTGCCATCACCCAGACTTCATCCTGGCAACAGCCTGAGCAGAGACCTTGTGCCATGCTGGGACTTCTGGTCTATAGAGCTGTGAGCTGATAAATGGGTGTTGTTTTAAGTCACTAAGTTTGTAGTAATTTGTTACACAGCAAAAGAAAACTAATACAGAGACGGTTTCCCCATATTAATTTCTAGAGAAAGAAGAATGAAATATAAGTGGAGTCAAATTCTTTTTTTTTTTTTAAGATTTTATTTATTTATTTGACAGAGAGAGAGAGATCACAAGTAGACAGAGAGGTAGGCAGAGAGAGGGAGAAGCAGGCTCTCTGCTCAGCAGGGAGCCTGATGAGGGGCTCAATCCCAGAACCGTGGGATCATGACCTGAGCCGAAGGCAGAAGCTTAACCCACTGAGCCACCCAGGTGCCCCATGGAGTCATTCTAAAGTGACTTTGCTTTGCATGAAATGAATACAAAAGTACAACTCAGTGGAAGGAAAGGGCAAGACTGTGAAGGTTTAACTCTACAAATTAAGAGAAAGGTTTAACTATACAAATGAAGTGAAAGCCCTACAGAAGGAATCTGAGACTGCAAACACATGTTATAGTACTCCATACTACTGTTTTTAGAACTAGGGGGGGTAAGCTTCATTTCCTAGGGAATTTAGGATTATAAATGCATCTCTGTTCAGCCCATAAGTCTGTCACATTTGGAGCCAGATGGCTTCAAACCCCAGCTTTGCCATTTAGCACTAGGGTATTGGGAAAGTAATCTCACCAAGCCTCCATTTTCTCATCTGTGAAACAGGCATGATTGAGTCCTATTATCAGACTCCATGCTCAGCGGGGAGTCTGCTTGTCCCCCTACCCCCTCACACTCACATTCTTTCTCTCTCAAATAAAATGTTTATTTATTTTTATTTTTTTAAAGATTTTATTTATTTATTTGGCAGAGAGAGCATGAGCACAAGCAAGGGGAACAGCAGACACAGAGAGAGGGAGAAGCAGGCTCCCTGCTGGGCAGGGAGCCCTACTTAGGGCTCAATCCCAGAACCCTGGGACCATGACCTGGGCAGAAGGCAGATGCTTAATGACTGAGCCACCCAGGCACCCCAAATAAATCTTTTAAAAAAATAGAAAAGAAAAGGGGCGCCTGGGTGGCTGAGTAGGTTAAAGCCTCTGCCTTCAGGGTCCAGGGATCTAGCCCCTCATCGGGCTCTCTGCTCAGCAGGGAGCCTGATTCCTCTCTCTCTCTGCCTGCCTCTCTGCCTACTTGTAATCTCTGTCTCTGTCAAATAAATAAATAAAATCTTAGAAAAAAGAAACGGGGAAGAGTAGCTTTGTGGGAGAGAAACCTGACAAATACTGCCTCAGCGGGATGACCAAGGTTTATATCTCAGTGCAGCCTCGATCTGATGTGACGACAGCAGCACTTCTATGGTCTTCCTCCCCAAAACACATGACCAATCATGAGAAAAAACATCAGACAAATCCTAACTGAAAGATGGTCTTTGAAAGTCCTGGCCAGAACTCCTCAAAACTGTCAAGGTCATCAAGAAACTAGGAAAGTATGAGAAACTGTCACAGCCAAGAGGAGCCAAAGGAAACATTTTGACTAAATATGTTATCCTAAATAGGATCCTGGGATCCTATTTAAAAACTAGGTAAAAACTTGGGCGCCTGGGTGGCTCAGTGGGTTAAGCCGCTGCCTTCGGCTTGGGTCGTGATCTCAGGGTCCTGGGATTGAGTCTCACATCGGGCTCTCTGCTCTGCGGGGAGCCTGCTTCCCTCTCTCTCTCTCTCTCTCTCTACCAGCCTCTCTACCTACCTGTGATCTCTCTCTGTCAAATAAATAAGTAAAATCTTTAAAAAAAATAAAAACTAGGTAAAAACTAAGGAAAAAACATGGACTTTAGATACTAATGTATCAGTATTCATTCATTAGTTGTGACAGAGGTACCATATTGAAGTAAGATGTTACTAAAAGAAGAAACTTACTGAAGAGTATGTGGTAACTCTCCGTTCTATCTTTGCAACTTTTCTGTAAATCTAAAACTACTCTAAAAAGAATTTGGATTCCAAAAGAAAAAGAAAATGTCCATTTATAAAATATGAGGGGAAAGGGATTTTAAGACACTGTAGGTAATGAATTCTATCCTCTTTCATATTCTTTGAAAAATCCAAATACAGATCAGAATTTGTCTCAATTACATTTTCTTATTGATCTGTTTCTTTTAATACAACACAGCTTGAAAGCCGGGCTTCTTTGGGCCTGGGATCTACTCAGGTTCCAACATCAGCACCCTGATACTGTGGAGAACGCAGGAAGGATGACTTTCCGTTGGGAATCTTCTGGAAAGCTCACACAGACAGGAAGCTAGTTAATCATCAGGACAGAGTGTCTAGGCATTTGACTAAAGCCCCTTTCAGAGGGGACTTCTTGGGCCCCAAGCAAGCCTGGAATCCCTTAAAAGAGTTGACATCCCAATGCTCTCCTGACTGACACATACCTAATATTTGATTAAATGTGATTAAGGAAAAATAATGAAAAGAAGAGCCAGGGCTCACAGGACTTGGGAGTTAGAACATCTGTAGAAGGTGCTGAGGTCCCTTATCCACATGTCCAGACAGTCGGGGCATTTTTCATATCTGTATCAGTGCCAATATCTGCTTACTCTTTTCTTGGGAACCAGAGAACAAGCAGGCTGTGTGAACGAGACCGAGCAGGCTCAACCAGCTATCATCAGAAAAGCCTACCGATAAGGTAGGCCCTTGGCTATTATTCATGAACTTGGATTTCAGGAGCTCACCCGCCATTCTTGGAATTGACTAGAGTGACTATCTAGACTGCTTGCACCAACAATGGTGTTTATGCCGACTACCTGTTTCCTTCGGAGAGTCTGGAATTTGTGTACGTGCTAGGCACATGTTGCCGCACGACTGCCCCCAATAAAAGCCTGTCTCTAAGAGGCTTCCCTCATCCATGATATTTTGCTTGCGTTGTCACAGCTTGTTGCTGGAGGAATGAAACATGTCCCGTGTGACTCCACGGAGAGGACTCTTGGAAGCCTGGACCTACTTTCCTTTGGCTATCACTCCATGTGCCTTTTCCCTTTCCTGATAAAGCCTGGCCATGAGCACAGCTAGGTGCTGAATCCTGTGGGTCCCCTCAAAGAAATCATTGAATCTGGGACTTCTTTTGGGGACCCCTTTATCTATAATAATATAAAGATTCTTCTTGGGGTGCCTGGGTGGCTCAGTGGGTTTAAAGCCTCTGCCTTCAGCTCTGGTCATGATCCCAGGGTCCTGGGATCAAGCCCAGAGTCGGGCTCTCTGCTCGGCTGGGATCCTACTTCCTCCTCTCTCTCTCTCTGCCTGCCTCTCTGCCTACTTGTGATCTCTGTCTGTCAAATAAATAAATAAAATCTTTAAAAAAAAAAAAAAAAGATTCTTCTTGAGGGGCGCCTGGCTGGCTCAGTGAGTGGAGCATGCCACTTGAGACTTCAGGGTTGTGAGTTTGAGTCCCATATTGGGTGTAAAGATTACTTTATTTTTTTTTAATTAAAAAAAAATTCTTTTTAAAGATTACTTTAAAAAATATGAAATAGGGACGCCTGGTTGGCTCAGTTGGTTAAGCAGCTGCCTTCAGCTCAGGTCATGTTCCCAGCATCCTGGGATCGAGTCCCACATTGGGCTCCTTGCTTGGCAGGGAGCCTGCTTCTCCCTCTGCCTCTGCCTGCCACTCTGTCTGCCTGTGCTCACTCTCGCTCCTCTCTCTCTCTGACAAATAAATAAATAAAATCTTTAAAATAAATAAATAATATGAAATTAAAAAGATTTTTCTTGATTCATACTTTCATTGGAAGAGGCACAGAAGAAAATATGATTAGCTCCATTTGGTCACTGAAGAAATGAGCGCACAGAAGGTGGGCAACATGAATGAATTGTCACAGCCAAGATGGGCAGAGCTGAGATTTGAACTCAGGCTCATCTGTTTCCACACCCCAGCTCCTTCCATCTAGGACAGTGCAGCTTTATTGCTAAAGGTTAAGAATACCTCCCCTTCTCCACCCTCTCTGGTCCTTTTCCTTTAACTCTGTAACCCTGTCTGGCAGGTCTGACAGCACCAGGAGTGAAATTGAAGGGAGGGAGGTGTCAATTTCTTCTTCCACCTTCCTGTGGATAACTGCTCCTCCCCTGCCGGGTGTCCTCAGCCTGGCCACAGCCTTCATTGTCCCTCCCTCCCTACCCCCACCACCACCTAACTCAAATCCTTTATTTTATTATCTGTCCATCCTCATCTCCAATCTCATTTACTTTCTGCATTCTGCCTAAAGATGGCACCTGTGGGTCCTGGCCACGTGGGCCACTCCTTAACTCACTCACAAAGAAAAGAGGCTTCCTGGCATGTACCAGGGACCTTAGGAGGCACAGCAGGAGCAACCCAACCTGGAGCAAGGAGAGGCAGGACACTGAAGATGCTGTCATGCTCTCCTGCCTTTGAGATTTTCTCCTTTTTCTCTTTCCTCAAGTTTGGATCTCTAGGTCTGGAATCCCAGGAGCAATAGATCTGGTCATGCCTTTTCGCTCCCCTTTTCTGTTTTCTCACCTGATGGTCACCTGGAGGTCATGGGCAAGAATTCTGCTCTGGTTATCTTGCGTGTCCATCTCCCCAGCATCTGGCCCATGATGCACGGTCCGCTTTTGCAAATGTTTACGCTCTGTGTAAGGGAAGTCGCGTTTTCCTGATCCTATATTCCTGCCGATTTAATTTAATTTAATGGAAGATCATTCCCCAAGCCCCAATACCACAGAAAATTCTGTATTTTGAGCTAAATATGTCTCTGTAAAGTTTAGCAAATGAACTTGGTAAAATGGAAAGTTCAGGAGATCTGGGATTTCGATGAGGGAACAGAAGGCTGACTGAGGACAAAGCAAAAGCTGACACCCTGCAGCCTTCCCCCACACCACTCCTGGGTGGGACAAATGTGACATTCCTTAGGAATCTCCCACCAGTCTTAATGTTAATACATTGCTAGAGGGAAAAACCTTGATAATGACAAGGCATTTTGTAGGTCCTCTTTAGCATATGAAAATTCTTTTGAAACTTCCATTTTTCCTTACCTCCCCAATCCCATCTATATAACCTGCCACCCCTCACAACCCCATGACAGCCCCTCTTTCTGCCCACGGGTCTTGTCCTGGTGCTTTAATAAACCACCACTTTGCACCAAAGATGTCTCAAGAATTCTTTCTTGGTCGTCAGCTCCAGACTCCACCCCACTGAACTTCACCTATATTCTAAAACTTCATCAGATTTAACATGTTTTCTCATTTTTTCCTGTTTACTGTTGTTCATAAAATCTAGAAAAGCTATCAGTGACTAGCTTGTCATTTTATATACCATTAAGAAAGAAAAAAAAACACTTTCAGTCATAATTGTAGAATGCATCCCTATTTTCAAAGATTTTTAAAGATTTGAACTACTGCAAGCAATAAATACAGTGTTTTTGAAATTGTAAAGTGTAAGTAAAAGGAGGAGGGAAAATACCTGGTCTTACCCACCTAAAGAAAACCATTGTTATTAGCACCAGAATATTTCTCAGTATTGTTCTATGATATTTTTACAGTTATGGACCTTATACTAGTACATTTAATACACTTATGCATTAAATATATACATTTATACATATTTATAAATATACATTTCCAAATATGTATATTTGCATTTTTTAATATATTTGCATTAAAAAAATATTTTACCTCTTTATTTGACAGAGAGTGACACAGCAAGAGAGGGAACACAAGCAGGGTGAGTGGGGGAGGGAGAAGCAGGTTCCCCCCCATGTGGTGAACATGGAGCCTGATCTGAGAGCATGTCCTGAGCTGAAATCAAGAGTCAGATGTTTAACCGAATGAGCTACCCAGGTACCCCTTGAATTTGGTATTTCGTAAGGGTTTCTTTCCAATTGTCCCAGATTCCAGGCGCTTACTCTTGGACCAGCAAACAAACCCAGGGAGATTGTGAAGTCGTTCTGGGCACTCTATTTCTGGTTGTGACTCTCATGGCCTCACAGATCACTCTGGAAGACAGCCTACAGCATCTGGCTACCAGACAGGACCTGTGATGTTCCTCCGGCACAGATCCTTGTACTGCTCTGAGTACAAGGGAGAGGAGGAATGCTCTCCCTGATTCACCGATGAACTCTTACTCTGGCTTTAGAAGGCTAAGGCATGTTTCGCAGTCCACCACTCCAAGCACACATGCCCTTTGTTGCTTTCTCTCCTTGGAGCTATGGGGATTCCCTCGATGTGTTTGGCACATCATAAACTTCCCAACCACAAAAGGATGTGACATACATACCAGTTCCAAACAAAGGAGCAACTGCCCATCCCAGGAAGACTGCCAGTGAACTCAAGGGGCCTATACCTTTACTGCAGAGAGAAGAGCAGGTAACCCTTGGTGATTCAAAGGCAATTTTTTCAAGCTTCGCTTTTACTTGAGAGGACAGGGGTGAAATCCACAGAAATATAATCTCCAGGAGGGAGCCTCAGATACATCCAAGACAAGTAGCTGAAGAGTAGCTATACTGGTTTCCTACAGCCGCCACCACAATTACCAGAGACTGGATGGCTTAAACAACAGAAATTTATTTTCTCACAGTTCAGAAGGTTGAAACCCTGAGATCACTGTGTTGGCAGGTTCGATGTCTTCTGAGGCCTCTCTCTTTGGCTTGCAAATGTCTTTCCTCTGTGGGGGCACACCCCTAGGATCTCTTTGTGTGTCCAAATTCCCTCTTCTTATAAGGACACAGGTCAGATTGGAGTGGGGCCCACCCTTACAGCCTCATTTCAACTGACAACCTCTTTAAAGGATCTTGTCTCCACAGATGATCACATTCCAAGGCAGTGGGGTTAGCGCTATGCACGTAATTAGAGAATCATTCCAGCCCATAATAGCAGCTGAGATACGGTAGGATTTTGTGTAATTATCCTAGTTTATTGGAGATAGTCACCTTCACAAAAAGCAGATATTTGAGGTCCAGATCGATGCAGATTGGTGTATTGTTGACATTAAAGGGAGTCTACAAGAGCATCTATTTTCCTTGTAAACACTTCAACCATAGAACCTTGCAAGAGATGGCAAAGGCCAATGAAACATGAGTGCAAGTGTCTACTTGGCCTCCAAACTGGTTGTGATTCTGCATCACACTCTGTAGCCCCTAATACATTTGTATTTTCTTTGAGAACTAGAAGCATTAGCAATTATGTACTATAATAGCAAGTACAGGGAATCAATCCAAGGGGCATAAAGGTGCTGCCATCCAGAAGTTCAGTCTCATGAGAGAACAGGAGAGCCAGATATACTCCAATCCTAATTCTGTGGCCAAATGCTATTAGATCTTGGAAGAGGGAGAAATTAATTTTGCCTGGGTTTAGGGAAGAAATGTTATTTGAACCTTGAAGATGTAGAATTTTTCCCAGTGTAAAGAGCAGATAGAACAGGGACACTTGTTCAAATTACAGTAGTACTGTGATCATAAAGCAAAAAGCAGGAAAAATATTGTCATTAGTAGCTGATGGAACTAATCATATTTCCATACTCAAAGCATTACCCAGTTAATATTACTGAACCAGAATTATGAGTGTTAACTTGGATAAATATCTTAAAAAACAAAATCGAGCAAAGAAGGCAATTTACAAATGAATACAAATGGTATGCAATGGAATGGTAAGCTTTATACACAAGGGATCTCTTGTGTAGCTGGGGACCCCTTGCTTGGGTCCATATCCTGCTACCACCACTTGAAAGCCGTTTGATCCTGGACAAATTGTGCCACTTTTCAGTTTTCTCACCTGTACATTGGGGCTCATAATAGGACTTAAACACAGAGGTGTTGTGAGGATTTAGGGAAGTAATACAAGTAAAATACCTAGAACAGTGTCCGCCCGTCATAAATGTTAGCTACTGCACTGGTATAAAGTTTTAAAAGAACGAGTACAATATTTTGCTGAGTAAAACAGACAAATAAACAGAAACTTAAAAACGTATAGGAAAATGACGATGACCACATTTAGAACAGTGGTTACCTCTGTGGGACAGGGAGGGGAAGGAGATTAAAGAAGAGAAGGGAAGGGCTTCAACTACATGTTTGGGTTTTTTAAAAGATTTTTGTTTATTTATTTATTTAACAAACAGTAATCACAAGTAGGCAGAGAAGCAGGCAGAGAGAGAGGAAGAGAAGCAGACTTCCCGCTGAGCAGGGAGCCGGATACGGGGCTCAATCCCAGGAGCCCGGGATCATGCCCCAGCCAAAGACAGAGGCTTTAATCCACTGAGCCACCCAGGCGTCCCAACTACATTTGTAATACTTTATGAAACAGGGTGATAACCACATATTTTTCTTCTATTGGTATATATTTATGAAATATTTCATATTAAATACTTTAAAACATATAGCAAATGAAATGGGGGTGGGTTCGTATTCCTATAGACACCAAAGACCCTCCCTTATTAACTAGTTTTGTGAGATTTGGGTAAGAGGCACAGAGGCTCCCCAAGGAGGGATCCTGGAGCCACCCAAACTGCCTGGCTCCTCTTCCTCATTCAGATCTGGCCTTAAATACCCCTTCCTCAGAGAAACCTTCCTCCAAAGCTATTTTTTTTTTTTTAAGATTTTATTTATTTATTTGACAGAGAGAGATCACAGGTAGGTAGAGAGGCTGGCAGAGAGAGAGAGAGAGAGAGGGAAGCAGGCTCCCCGCCGAGCAGAGAGCCCGATGTGGGACTCGATCCCAGGACCCTGAGATCATGACCCGAGCCGAAGGCAGTGGCTCAACCCACTGAGCCACCCAGGCGCCCCCCTCCAAAGCTATTTTAAAGCAGCACCCCCCCCCCCCCAACACACTGCACTGTTTTATTGCAATGGGCCTATCACTCTAAGGTGTTTTAGGATTTTTTTACTCAGCAATTGTCTGTCTCCCTCCACTAGAATGTTCTGTCTTGCCCAGCACTGTATTCCCAAATTCTTTTCAAATCTTCAGGTGTTTTGGGGTGCCTGGGTGGCTCAGTGGGTTAGGGCCTCTGCCTTCTGCTCAGGTCATGATCCCAGGACCAGAGTCCTGGGATCGAGCCCCACATCAGGCTCTCTGCTCGGCGGGAGGCCTTCTTCCTCCTCTCTCTCTCTACCTGCCTCTCTGCCTACTTGTGATCTCTGTCAAATAAACAAATAAAATCTTAAAAAAAAAAAAATCTTTGTTTTGTTTTGTTTTGTTTGGGGATGGATGACTGACTGGATGGATGGATGGATGGATGAAGACCCTCCAAACTCAGGATGCCTCTCTTTAGCCCGCCTGGTGGGCAGAGGTAGAATGAGAAAAGCCTGAGAAGGGGAGGGAAGATTGGAATAGTTTGAGGAGAGGGTTTAGGAAGATCTGGATTAGCCGTGCCCAGGTGGCTCAGAGGGCCAGGTGGCCTTACCCTTGCCTCATGCTCTCAGGGTCCTGGGATCAGATTCCCACATCAGCCTCTCTGCTCAGCTGGGAGCCTGCTTCTCCCTCTTTCTGCCTACTTGCGCTCTCTGTCAAATAAATACATAAAATCTTAAAAAAAAAAAAAAAGAAGAAGAAGATCTGGATTAGAGGAAGCAAGGGAAGCTGCAGAGGCGGAGGTTCTTTTCTTAACCAAAGGGCTGAAGGCGAGTGGGGAGCAGGAAGTGGAGGCGAGTCAGGGGCGGGGCCTCCAGGGAGGAGGTGGGGCTCTGGAGGCGGGGTTTTGGGAAGGACGGGGCCATATGGAGGGCGGGGCCGGGGTGGGCGTTGCCCCGGAGCAGGGGCGGGTTTGCGAGCGGGTTGCTGGGAGCCGTGCGCTGCAGCGGCGGCGGTGGCGGTGGAAAATGGCTGCGGCTGAGCCGGCGGACACTCAGCTGATGCTCGGAGTTGGGCTGATCGGTGAGGACGAAGGCGCCCTGCCCCGCAGGCCCGCGCCCCAGTTCAGCCTCCGCCTCCGCCTCCGCCTGGGCCCGGGCGGTCTCTGCTCCCGCGGCCTCCGGCGCCACCTGCGGTGAGGAGGTCGCGGCCCCCCTCTCTGTTGGGCCTGGGCCGGGGGCTGCAGGGCCCGGCTTCCCCGGCGCGGGGACTCGGCCAGTGGCCCTGGGCCAGTCTCGCGTGGGACCTGCCCTGGCCGGGCAGTGGGGCGGAGGGACACCGGGCTTCCTTCCGGACGCCCGGTGCTGCATACGAGGCCGGACATCGAGGGTGACAGAGCTCTGGAGGCTGCCGGGGGGCCGCTGCACAGCCGGGGCGGGGGCTGGGCGGAAAGTCGGTGGAGGGCCGCGCAGCTGGGAGGCGGCCGGGCTGACCTCTGAGGGTGGCTGTCTGCCCTGCGCCCGGCTGGCCCCGATTGTATGGTTGAGCGGTTCGAGTCTCCGTGGCTAACTGTGACGGCCCGAGTGCTGAACATAGATAGGCACGAATTACCTCCCGTTAAACTTCTACCACAGCCCGGGGGGTGTGTAGGTAATGTTTGATGGCCACGTTTGGGAGAAGCAGATGGAGGCCCAGGGTGTCATTTGTGCCGGACGCACGCTAGGAAGTGGTGGAGCCCGGTTTGGGACCCTTGCAGATTAGACGCGGAGCCCCAACTCGTGCTAGTGGAGGAATCCTGCATCATGAGATAAAGCTCATGCATGTAGCCGGAGTGTCCACAAAATCCCATATGGTGGGATCCCGGTCAGTTTTGAGGAAATAGTGGTTGAGGAAGTACGTTGGCATCGTTGGGTGTGCCTGAGCCGTGTGCAGCGTTTCAGGGTTGGGTGTTTCAGGGAACCATTCATCCCATAGGCGGCAGTGAGCACCGGGTTGCTTGAATGACTCGGTTCCTTGAGTGCCATTGTCCTTTGAAATAATATTCTATTGAGATTTTTACAAACCCCTAAACATTCTGTTCCTCTAGTGTAGAAGAACATCGCTTGCGTTTAGCAAAACTGTGTCTTTTCAGTGTCTCAGAGGAGTGCATTTATCTGGGAATGGCTTCCTGTATTTATTTCTGATGTGATTTGCAAACTGCTTCAAAACAAAACCCAATTATTTCAGGCATCTTAGTCCTGCTTGAAGGTACTTCTGAATGAGGCTGGGTTAAATAAATTCTGATAACAGAATTTATCTGGTAACAGCAAAAACGAAAATGACTTACAATCATTTTCAATTCAGCAGGTTTTGTATTTTTCATATGGACACGAATTTAAAAGGGATTTGCTTCAAAATAATGGCGGGGGGACTCTCTTTCCCCCTTGTGAGAGGAGGAGGAGCCAGTGTGTCTGGTTGCTGGAGCTGAATGATGGAGATGGGGGAATTCATTTTTTAAAATTCTTTTCCCTATATGCTTGATATATTTCATAATAAAAGTGTTTTTTTTTAATCTATAGAATAGATAAAAATCCATCCTTACTGCTGTATGTGCAGTAACTGGTTTTCTAAAGGCTGACTGCGTTATTAAAGTGTTCACTTTTGATGATGAAACTGCATACATGATGGCATAACTATTATTATTACTACTTTAAATACAGAATTTGCACAAGCAGTATTATGATTTAAGAGAGATTTTGCCATTTTCTTCATCCCCAGTTTTGTTCTTAATAAACCCTTCTTATGTATTTATTAAAAATCCTTCTCACTAGATAAAAATGTAATGATGAGGGCGCCTGGGTGTCTTAGCTGTTAAGCATCTGCCTTCTGCTTGAGCCACGGAGCAGAGAGCCCAATGCGGGGCTTGATCGCAGGACCTGATCATGACCTGAGCCGACGGCAGGGGCTTAACCCACTGAGCCACCCAGGTGCCCCAGAAATAAATAAAATCTTAAAAAAAAAATGTAATGATGAGTTTATGAAAATGTGTGTGGGAGGGGAAGGGTAAAGGGGAAGACCTCTACCAAAGCTGTAAGGCTAAATACTCATTCATGATTTATTATAAAAGCTTTTTACTCAGGTGGCCTAAAAGTCAAGATCAGGAGAGCTAGATAATTTGACCAGTAGAGGTAGGTGGGAATTTGGGGTCACAAGTGCTCCAGGATGCTTTATGAAATGGAATGTTAAAACTAATTCCACTAAGTGCTTCTGAGTAACCAATCAATTCACTTCCTTGCTGCTGTTTGACATTCTCACAGTGACCATCTTTCCACCGTAGAAAAGGACACAAATGGAGAAGTTCTGTGGGTGTGGTGTTACCCTTCCACGACAGCAACTTTAAGGAATTTACTGCTGAGAAAATGCTGCCTTACAGATGAAAGCAAACTTCTCCATCCCTTTGTCTTTGGTCAGTACAGAAGAACATGGTTTTATATCACAACAGTCGAAGTTCCAGATTCTTCAGTTTTGATAAAGGTATGACTGCATAAAGGTGAAATGGCCAAAAATATTTAAAGCGATGTCACATTCCGGTAACTCTTAGCTTTAGACATTATTGTTCACAATACACTTTTGAAAAAAATACTAAATACAATTTTCACTGGGAATGTTCCGTTTCAGGTTTCACTCTCATTTATTCTATAAACATTTGTCAGTGTGTAAAATATGACTGACCCTGTGTTTGGTATAGTGAAGCCTTTTCCAGGTTATACTCTGTTGGAGTTAGAAATGTAGAAGTACTTTCAAAGTCATGACTGTGATTAATAAAAGTGGAAAGAAACACTTTTCTATAATTAAAAACTTTTAAAGGGTAAAATCCTTGGCATAATCAAGAAAACTTTTTTCATTTGTTTGTGGATGTTAAGGATATTATTAAGAATAGAAAGAAGAAGTAAGGAAACTCATGTATTCAGTAGGCTTTTTGTGTATGTCATTTGATATGAACAGTATCCATGTGACATGTTGGAAATCAGTATGTGGTCATTGTGGGCCACGATGATCCTAATCCCAAGCAACCAGCATGTTTTTTTCAAAGAAAAGAAATACTAGAAAGTGGCTAAGCTCCTTGCATGTTCCTGGGTAGGGACTTCTTTTACCTTCTAGGGCTACTTTTATAGCAAATAACCAGACTATAAGAAGCATGTCCAAAATACCCATTTAAATTTAAGGAATTACATTTAAAATAACAGGAAGGCAGCTATTTAAAACTGCTAAAGGTTTGGGGCCCCTGAGTGGCTCAGTTGGTTAAGTGTTTGACTCGTGATTTTGGCTCAGGTCAAGATCTCAGGGTTCTGAGATCGAACCCCAGGGTGGCTTCTCTCCCTCTCCCTCTGCTGCTGCCCCCGCCAACATGTGCACTCCCTCTCAAAATAAATCAAGTCTTAAAAATAAAAAAAAATAAAACTGCTACAGGTTTAAGCCAAAACAGATTCATAATTAGAAAATGTAAATTTGCAAAAAAGATAATTTTCAGTGTGTTACAGAAGCTTTGGTTTATGTTTGTTAAGTTCTTGCTGAGAGGTCTTCATGTATCCTGAAGTAGATTTATCTGTGTTTTGCCTGTAGTCTGCCAAACAATAGCAACATTGATCTCAAATCTGTTTTTCAGTTTGAAGAACAGCAAGATTTAGAGATAGTTCTTATGCTTTAAAATACGATTTCTAAAAATGATGTTATTCATAATAATTTTCTTAAATTCATAAATTTCTTAAATGTTTTGCTTTTTTTAAAATAAAGATTTTATTTATTTGTCAGAGTGAGAGAGAGTGCAAGTAACAAGTAGGCAGAGTGGTAGGCAGATGAGAGGGAAAAGCAGGCTCTCTGCTGAGCAGGGAGCCCAATGTGGGGCTCGATCCCAGGACCCTGGGATCATGACCTAAGCTGAAGGCAGCCACTTAACTGACTGAGCCACCCAGGTGCCCTTTAAATGCTTTACTTTTTATAATGTTCTTATTTTTGTCTCATTAGTGGAAATAATAGGTATACGATTACCAGAAATTTATATAGATAAATGAAGCTTCTTTTAACAGTGCTTTAGACTATATGATATTCTACAGAGAATTGACTATTTCAGGAACTGTGTGATTGTTTTTTGTTGGTTTTTTTAAAGATTTTATTTATTTATTTGACAGATCACAAGTAGGCAGAGAGGCAGGCAGAGAGAGGGGGAAGCAGGCTCCCCGCTGAGCGGAGAGCCTGATGCAGGGCTTAATCCCTGGACCCCGAGATCATGACCCAAGCCGAAGGCAGAGCCTTAATGCACTGAGCTACCAAGGTGCCCCTGTGTTTTTTGTTTTTTGTTTTTTTTTTAAAGATTTTATTTGCGAGAGAGAGAGAGAGAGAGAGAGAAAGATCATGAGAAGGGGGAGGGGCAGAAGGAGGTAGAAAAACAGGCTCCTGCTGAGCAAAAGCCTGATGTGGGGCTCCATCCCAGGACCCTGGGGTATGACCTGAGCCAAAGGCAAATGCTTAATCAACTAAGCCACCAATGTGCCCCAAGGAACTGTGTGATTTTTACTGTATGTACTTTTGTTTTCTATCCTCCTATTTCATTAATTAATAGTTGATAAATTGGTGGGTCTAATGGCATTTCTAATTCTGCTTTGATGAGGTTAGGGAAATTTAAATGAAAACTCACTTTTTTTTTTTTTTTAAAGATTTTATTTATTTATTTGACAGGCAGAGATCACAAGTAGGCAGAGAGGCAGGCAGAGAGAGAGGGGGAAGCAGGATCCTTGCCGAGCAGAGAGCCCCGATGCGGGGCTCCATCCCAGGACCCTGGGATCATGACCTGAGCAGACCGCAGAGGCTTTAACCCACTGAGCCACCCAGGTGCCCCGAAAACTCACATTTTTTATACTTAAAATATATTTGTATTTTTAAAAAAATTTTAACTCAAATTATTACATTCTTTTTTTTTTTTTTTTTTTTAAAGATTTTATTTATTTATTTGACAGAGAGAGATCACAAGTAGGCAGAGAGGCAGGCAGAGAGAGAGGAGGAAGCAGGCTCCCTGCTGAGCAGAGAGCCCGATGCGGGGCTCGATCCCAGGACCCTGAGATCATGACCTGAGCCGAAGGCAGCGGCTTAACCCACTGAGCCACCCAGGCGCCCCAAATTATTACATTCTTATCTAGGAAATTAACTCTATTTATGTATATATAAGTGTATGTCTTTTATATGCATGTGTATGTGAGCATAAAAGTATAAAGAAGCAAGTGAAAACTTGGTTACATTTTGATCTTTTCCTGTTAATGCCAATCTGTCTTGTACAGAGGTTTGCTAGAATATAGTAATAAAAATTAAATCTGTGAAAGTGTCTTTAAAAAGTATACTTTTTTGTTTCTTTTGGACAGGTGACTCATTTTTCTATTGTTCTGACCGCCAAAGATTTTAACCCAGAGAAATATGCCGCCTTCACTAGGATATTGTGTAGGTCTGTATGAAAACTGTATTAAATGCTATCACACAAAAATGAAGATCTTACTCAATAGTTACATAGCAGATTTCTACACCAACAAAGCAAATTTCAGCCCTCTGCCTCCCCAACTTAATCTTTACTTGCCCTCCAGAAACTGTTTTGTAAAGAGGAACTTTCTCTTCTGCTTTGATGACACTGCTCCTCTTATTTAGGAAAACGGTAGAAGGGAGGAGAAAAAGCAATTTACAAACAGTTCCTGGGGAATTTGAGTCACTTGCTGCTTTTGTTCTGCTGCTTCTAACTTCCAGTTTAGAACTTTCCTTAGCAGATGGATAAGTTAAATGCTGGTGAAGCGATAAGCTGGTTCATAAATGTAAAAGTCTGTGTGTGGGAGTCATCTTGGAGAAAATTAATGGGCATTTTGAATTATGCTAAAGCCCTGGAAAGTATTTCTCAGCAGGAATGCTGAGAAGCTGAGACTCTAATGAACTGGTTAATTGTGATTCGGGTAAACTTTAGTTTCATCCCGGATGTTGAAAAAAATTACATAAGATATGTCAATCTGCTTTCTTGCCTCGGTAAGTATATGCAGTAGAGTTAATGAAATCTTTCGTATTTGTCAGGGACATTGGTTTTTCCCTAACTAGGGCTTTGACACATTTTGTTTGTTTTTTAATATTGTTGTCACGAGATAGACTTCGTAATTCTGTTATGTGTAACAACCTCATCCCTCAGGCTTATGCCCAATAAGTAGTTTTGGGGTGGGGAAGAAACGGAGTTGTTTTTGTTTTTCTCACTATAAGCCTGATAAATATACTTTTTTTTTTTTGCCATTTTTTGTGTATGCACATTCGTATATATATCTGTCTGTAGCAGAAGTCTACTTTCTCATTACTTAAGGGTTTCAGGTTGGTTATATTTTGACAAAATGAAGTTTCACCAGTTTTGCAGCCAGCTATGATAAGAGAGGCTTCTTGCTCTCCAAAGATAAGTTGCAGGTAAACAGTTCACTGTGGGGTGTAAACAGTTGTCTGCTACTATGGTACTGACACCAAAGGAGATTGTTATCTCCTAGACACCATCTAGAAGCCATGAGCTAAAAACTCGGCAAAGTTGTTTTTGAACAAATACTGGACTCTCATTTCATTGGATTGGGTCCAGGTTAGGTTACCCATTGAATTCACTGGGAAATATTCTGGAGCCCAGAATGTAAGGTTGCTTTAGAGCCCACTTCCTGCCCGAGAGGAAGCCCAAAGGGTTCTTCGGCTTCTCTAGTGCCATGGCATTGTTGCATTCTGGACTCTTCTCCTGGCACGGTTTAGGAGAAATGAGGACTCAAAGCTATTGGCAGCTACCTCCTCTGCCCCTACCCCTTACTGCACTTGCTCTCACTTGTGTATATACCCACACACTCCTGCACGCACACGTGCTCTCACACACACACGTATACATGCATACACACTTACTCTCCTCACTGCTGTGTCTGTGTGCACAGGCACACAGCACTTTTCAGTGATGTTGAGGTTACCATGGAGGGGCTCCCTTCCATCTCGGGGGAGAGGAACAGGCAGGTATGCCTTCTGCATGCTGCTTATGGTTGCCATGGGAAGGGGTCCGGGTCATTTGCCATGACCGCCTTCATCTTTTTGTGCCTCCAGCTAGTGGCAGGGGCAGAGTAGCTGGGTTGCCTACACACGTAGAGTCAGTTGTCCGTGCATGAGACAGCCTGCAGCTATGGCCGTCCCATCGGTTTAAGTTCCCCTAAGTTGGATTTTGTTTTTTTCTATGGAATGACTTGGGGGAATGTCTCCCTCTCTTCAGTATTTCGTGGCCCAGGGTTGTCATGGAAAAAGTAGTTTTACTACCCTTCCTGTGTTTCCCTTCTTCATTACCGTATATCGTATCTATCTGACAGTTCCTTTTTTTTTTAAAGATTTTATTTATTTGACAAAGAGATCACAAGCAGGCAGAGAGGCAGGCAGAGGGAGAGGAAGGGAAGCAGGCTCCCTGCTGAGCAGAGAGCCCGATGTGGGGCTCGATCCCAGGATCCTGGGATCATGACCTGAGCCGAAGGCAGAGGCTTTAACCCACTGAGCCACCCAGGTGCCCCTTTGTCTGTCTTACAGTTTTAATGGTGTGTTGTTTGGTGGTGGTAATCTAGGCACATAGTAAAAAAATACAAGCAATACAGAAAGTCCCTTCCTTCCCCTATCCCCAACCTCCAAACGGAGACATTTTCTCCATATAGAATGTGTGTGTGAGTTCATGGGTTCAGTTATTTTATATATATGATAGCTTACATAGTCATTGTTCTCTACCTACTTTCTTTCTCTATTTGTGCATTATAAAATAAAAAAAATGATGATCGACAAAATTTGGTTAGTAGTTAAAACACTTGCTTTTCTTCACTTAATGTACAATAAATATCACTTTCAGTTTGATGTGTTTTAAACCATGATTTTATTTTCTTTCCAGTTTTCTATCCCTTTAGCTACTAAAAGACCCAAGTAGGCTGAGGCTGCTTCTCAAGTGCAGTGTAGATTTTAGTTATTCACTGGGAGAGATTTTAGGGGAAGGGACTGATTTCACAAATGAGCTATAAATGTAACCAGTTTCCTGTCAGCACTTTCTGGAACTTGATGATGAATAGATCTAGAGTGCATTTATCACCAGAAACTTAAAGGAGTTTGGTTTCTTAATTTAAATATAGCTACCTCTGGGAACTCTGATAATAAATATAGGTTCTATAATTAGTGCTTTCTCTGTGAACAACGCAAAACTCCTACCTTGTCAAAGGAAGTCCCAGTGATAAGATAGAGTTGTTTTGACTAGAAACACCACTTGTGAAACGTAAGACATACAGAGAGATAAGTATACCATATTTTTAAGAATAATGGGGCCTCAACAAGTCCATAGGTCATTCTCTTGCCTGAGTGGATGATAACAGGCTTCCCCAGATACAAACAGAAAGCCACCTTCCAGGAATTGTTGAAGGTCTCTTGAGTGGTTATTTTTTGGATACATTTTCAAATTAAATTTTAGAAGTAGTCTAGGAGTACAGATTTCAGGCATTCAGAACTAGATTGGCAAGCTGACTCAGATTTTTTAACAAGGACCCGCCTGGGGTTGCATTGCTCTATGTGGTTCATGCTGAAGAAGAGCATGGTTGCTTTTTGTCTTTTCTTACAGAATGTACCTGAAACACGGGAGCCCAGTTAAAATGATGGAGAGTTACATTGCAGTTCTCACAAAGGGGATATGCCAGAGTGAAGAAAATGGCTCTTTCCTTAGCAAGGATTTTGATGCCCGAAAGGCTTATCTTGCAGGCTCCATCAAAGGTAAGAAACAAAAAACAACCAAACAAAAAAACAACCAGCCAACCAAAAAAAACCCCAAAAGCTGAAAAACAAAAGCACAGAACAAAACCCCATCCTAGATCGTTCTACCCCAACAACAATAATATCCCCAAGCCCAGGGCAGTCCCCATTAGGCTCTGAGAATCCATTTTCCTGTTTGCTTTCATCTGTGTGATTTTTATTTGCTAAACAGGCGGGTAGTTCAACTTCTACATTGCCTTATTTGATTAGAATGCTGTCGTAGGAAGGCAGATTTTTGTGGACGTCCTTTCCGTAGGATTCTGACAGTACAGAACTGTTCTTTCATGGGAAAGCGGCGTCTCACAGCTCGAGTCACCACTGACTTCCATAGTGTTCCTGTCCTTACATTTTAGCAGTTACTACTTCCATGTGGAGAGCTCCAGCCCCTGGCCCAGAGTTCCTCCTCGAACTCCCGGCCTTTCTCTCCTACTGGAGCATCCAAAATGGCAGTCTGAGGCTGAGCACAGACTTCAAGCTCCTTAGAAAGGGAGGAGAGGGGAGCTCTGAGGGTCCCACTAGCTCTCATTCTTGCCCTCCCACAGCACTGTCTTTGCTCTTGATCCTCCTGTTCTAGACTGTTTCAAAGCCTCCCGTTGGAGCCTTAGGTTTGTCCAGCTCTCTCAAGAGGATCTAAGTCATGACGTGTGTGTGTCAAGGGCAGAGGGCAAAGGGTGCACTTTTTTTTTTTTTTAAACTTAAGGATTTTTCATGATGGAAAGATGCTGGTTCTTTTAATATCATTTACTCTGCTTTCTTGTGACTCTGGCTTCTCCTGTGCAGCCAGCCCAGAATCTCTTGGGGGCAGGTTTAGGCTACCATAGCGTTCATCCTAGGGAGCAGGTAGGGATTTCTATGCCCATCAAGGGTATAAGGTGCTTCTTTGTTGTCTGTATTGAGAATATTTTTGTATTCTGTATATAGAAAAGAATCTCAGTGTTTATTGGAAAGAATCCTTTCCAGTTTTATTTCCTTACATATTATTTAACGCACTGACATTTTAATTTCTTGTCTTTTAAGACATTGTATCTCAGTTTGGAATGGAAACTGTTATCTTACATACAGCGCTGATGCTAAAGAAAAGAATTGTCGTCTATCACCCCAAAATAGAAGCTGTCCAGGAGTTCACCAGGTATCGTCTCTGGCTTTGTTGGCAGCCAATTTGGGGCAGTCTGCGTTCCTATGCGCTCTGTTCCGTTGCACATTTGGAATAAATAGAACGCGTTAGGCTATGAGTGAAATGCCATTTTGGTCTAATGTTTCAGGTGAGATTTAGTTGTTGAAGGTCACTGAATTTAGGCAGATTCTTCCTTAAGTTTAGAAACATGAATACTTTAGAACGGGGAGTTTGAACTTTTCCTTGCCAGACAGTAAATATTTTAGGCTTGTAGGCCATAGGGTATCTGTCCCAACCACCCAAAATGCCAGAGCCAGTGCATATGTAAATGAATGAGCGCACCTGTGTTCTACACTTGATGTGTAAACACCGGCAGCTGATCCATGGGCACAAACCCCTGTTTGTTTTTTTTTTAAGATTTTATTTATTTGTTTGATAGAGACATAGCGAGAGAAGGAACACAAGCAGGGGGAGTAGAAGAGGGAGAATCAAGCATTCTGCTCTGCAGGGAGCCCGATGCGGGGCTCCATCCCAGGACCCTGGGATCATGACCTGAGCTGAAGGCAGATGCTTAATGACTGAGCGACCACTCTTAAGTAATCCATTTTTTCACTTTTATCACAGACTCTTCTTCTTCTTCTTTATTTTTTTTTTTTGAGATTTTATTTATTTATTAGAGAGGGAGAGAGCGCACACACGGGGGAGACGGGGAGGAAGAGGAGCAAGCAGACTCCACACTGAGCGCGGAGCCTGATGTGCGGCTCTCTCTCAAGACCCTGAGATCATGACCCAAGACAAATCAAGAGTTCGATACTGGGGCGCCTGGATGGCTCAGTGGTTAAGCCTCTGCCTTCGGCTCAGGTCATGATCCCAGGGTCCTGGGATCGAGTCCTGCATCGAGCTCTCTGCTCAGTAGGGAAGCCTGCTCCCCCCTCTCTCTCTGCCTGCCTCTCTGCCTACTTGTGATCTCTGTCTGTCAAATAAATAAATAAATAAATGAAATCTTTAAAAAAAAAAAAAAGAGTTCGATACTTACTGCCCCCCTTTCTTATTTTTATAACAAAGATTTTTTTAAAAGTTTCTTTCTTTACCAAATCTAACTTATTCATAGATTCTTTTTTAAAAGCAGGAGGACCTAGCTTTTGCTCTTACTGTAGGCCAGGTATCGTGTAAGTCACCTTAAATTATTAAATTTACTTACGACACAAGTCTGCAAGGAAGTATTATTGCCCTCTCTTACCGATGAGAAAATTGAGGCTCCAAAAGGCTACCAGTTAGAAAATGGGGGAAAAAAGGCTTGGTAGTCAGAAGGACCTGTCCTGGGAGGGCACCCTCCTAGCTGTGTGACCAGGATACTTAAGCTTTCTAAGCCTCTGTTTCTTTATCTGAAAAATGAAGATAACAGTGCACACTTGGTCAGCTTATTGTCAGGATTGGAGATACTCTCTGTAAAGTACTTGGCATGCACCTTGCCTGTTGTGTGCATGTCGGAAATGATTGCTCGGGCTGCGACTGGCTCAGATCTTACGTGAGAGGGCTGGAACTTTCACTCCGCTCTGATCCCCGAAGCCTCTGTTTAGTCACCCAATTACCCTTTTCCTCTACATTTATGCTCTGAAACTGGGATGTCCACAGCATCTGAAATACATAGCTGGGCACCAGCAGGTTCACCAAATCACTGTTAAGTTCAGCACCTCCTCCTGCAGGAGCTGTATTATTGGAAGGTTTTTTGTTGTTGTTGTTGTTGCTGTTTTTATTATTGGAAATTTTTAAAGAAATTTGTCTTGTATAGAAACAAACACAAAGTAGTTTGTAAGTTTGGTAGGGATTTTTTTTTTTAACTTGATTTATTCATTTGAGAGAGAGAGCCCAGGCAGGGGGAGAGGCAGAGAGGGAGTGAGAAGCGGACTCCCTGTGGAGCTAGATCCCAGGACCAGGAGGAGATGGTGACCTGAGCCAAAGGCAGACACTTAACCCATCTGAGCCCCCCAGGAGCCCCTGATTGGAATTTTATTTATTTATTTATTTTTATTTTATTTCTTTTTAATTTATTTATCTGATAGAGAAAGACAGCAAGAGAGGGAACACAAGCAGGGGGAGTGGGAAAGGGAGAAGCAGGCTTCCTGCCAAGCAGGGAGCCCGATGCTGGGCTCAATCCCAGGATCCTGGGATCATGACCTGAGCTGAAGGCAGAAGCTTAAGACTGAACCACTGAAACACCCCCGCATTGGAGTTTTAAATGTGAAATGAGAACTTCAAAAATTTCTGTTGCTTGTGGGGCTCTGCTTTGGATCCTACCTTCAGACTCCCGCCCGTGGCCGGTGGCCCTTTGCAGAGTAGGTGTTGGGAGGAAAGCTTCCGCAGCGCTGAGATCGTTTGAAACTTCACCTTGAGCTTTCTGCAGCTCATCTGACCCAAAAAAGGCAGAGTTTAAAACATTGCATGACTTTAACCTGCATCGGCAGGTTTAGCATTCCTTCTCCGCTCTGCCTCTGTAGCCAGTTTCCTTCTGGGGAGGAGGAGGAGGGGAGAGGGTGGGCTGAGTCACGCCAGTGCTAGCAACCATTTGAGCTCTTGCTTTATTCCCCAGGACTCTGCCTGCCCTGGTGTGGCATCGACAGGACTGGACCATACTTCATTCCTATGTGCACCTCCACGCGGAGGAGCTGGAGGCCCTGCAGATGTGCCCAGGTAGACACAGCATTTCAGTGAAATTCAGCCTGATGATAGCCAGGGCTGTTGTTGGTTTGAGGGAGTATTTTTGCATTCTTTTTTTTTTTTTTTTTTTTTTTTTTTTAAAGATTTTATTTATTTATTTGACAGAGAGAAATCACAAGTAGATGGAGAGGCAGGCAGAGAGAGAGAGAGAGGGAAGCAGGCTCCCCACCGAGCAGGGAGCCCGATGTGGGACTCGATCTCAGGACTCTGAGATCATGACCTGAGCCGAAGGCATCGGCTTAACCCACTGAGCCACCCAGGCGCCCGTATTTTTGCATTCTTAAAGGGAATAACGATGATTTATTTTTTCTTTGGTAAATGCAACCAATCCTTTTCCCTTAAAAAATTTATTTGTAAGTTTTTAAAATATTGCAGTAAAATACACATAAAATTTACCATCATAGTCATCTTTAAGGATATAATTCAGAGTCACTAAGTACATTCACTTTGCACAATCATCACCAAATACGATTTATTTTTAATTTATGCAATTCTCATTTTAAAAGTTTCCCTATCAGTGATTTATTTGATTTAAGACTTTATTTTGTGCCTTTCCATATTTTTTTCTCAAAGGAAAAATAAAATTATTTTTAAGTGATGTAGTTACTCTTGTATAAAAATTTTCAGTGGTAAGATTCTGAGAACAACTTAATAACAGTATTATTTATATCTGTAGGAATTCTAACGTTGTGGTGATGTAGTCTTTTGTTTTTGTTTCTTTAAATTTAAGGATATCATGCCCTTTCTACTTCTGTGGTCTTAAAAGATCCTTTCATGAAGTGATATTGATGATGATAGATAGTAGGGGCTTTTGTTTTTGCTTTTTCGATTACAAAAAATTTCTCACATATAAACTAATGTGCAATATTTGTGCAAGTTATAAAAGAATAGAAAGAATACTCACAGCCTCACCAGAGATGAAAAAGTAGAATACTATTTGTACTTTGAAGCATCTCATGTGCCTTTTCATCTCATTCCTCACTCCCTTTCTCTAGCCGCATACACGGAAACACAGAGCTCTAAATAATATATTGTTTAGTTTTACTAAACTAACTTTATATATGTGGATTCATGATGAATGAATTCTTCTGTGGCCTGTGCTTTGGCTTTTGTTTTATTTTTGCTTAACAATATTTTTGTAGGATTTATGTTTTTTTTCTTTTTTTTGGAGATTTTATTTATTTATTTGACAGAGAGTTAGAGAGGGAACACAAGCATGGGGAGTGGACAAGGGAAAAGCAGGCTTCCCGCAGAGCAGGGAGCCTGATGTGGGGCTTGATCCCAGGACCCTGGAATCATGACCTGAGCCAAAGGCAGATGTTTAACTGCTGAGTCACCCAGGTGCCCCAGGATTTATGTATTTTCATGTGAATATTTGTAGTTTCACTCATTTTCACTGTTGTATAGAATCTCGTTAAGTGATATGCCAAAGTTTATTCACTCAGACTTTTCTTATGATTCTTATTTATTTATTTATAAGATTTCTTTATCTATTTCAGAGAGATAGAAAGAGAGAGAGAGAGAGAGAGAGAGTATGCAAGTGGGAGGGTGCGGAGGGGCAGAGGGAGAGAATCTCAGGCAGACTCCCCATTGAGTGTGGAGCCCACCCAGGCTCAGTCCCAGGACTCGGAGGTAATGACCTGAGCTGAAATCAAGAGGCATTCACTCAACGGACTGAGCCACCCAGGCACCCCTCTCGTCACTCACTTTTAAACAGTGCTTCTGGGGTGCCTGGGTGGCTCAGTGGGTTAAGCATCTGCCTTCAGCTCAGGTCACGCTATCAGGGTCCTGGGATTGAGCCCGGCATCGGGCTCTCTGCTCAGCAGGAAGCCTGCTTCCTCCTCTCTCTCTGTCTGCCTCTCTGCCTACTTGTGATCTCTGTCAAATAAATAAATAAAATCTTTAAAAAAACAAACAAACAAAACAGTGCTACTATAGGCATTTTTATTATGGGTCTCTTGGTGCGCCTATGTAAGACTTTCTCTAGGTTATAGGGCGAGGAGTAAAATTTCTGGGTTATAAGGGGTGCAGGTCCTCAAGCTGCAGGGTGATGCCAAATGTTTTCTTCAGAAACTGTACCAGTTTACCCTCTGCAGGGGAGGAGAAGTCCCACTTTTCATGTCATCAACAACTCTCGGTTACTGTCAAACTTTACAGTGTTGGCCAACTTGGTGGCTGTACAATGTTATTTTGTGTGCTTTTAATTTGTATTCTCTTGATTCCTAATGAGGTTTAACATTTTCTGTTTCTGCCATTTGTGTTTCCTCTTCTGCAAAGTAACTGTCTTTTACATATTTTCCCACTGGGTTGTTTTTCTTATGGATTCATAGAAATTCTTTTTATATTCAGGATATGAACCCATTGTTGGTTATATATGCTTCAAAAAAGTCTCTGAGTTTGTGGGCTTTTTATTTATTCTCATATCTTAAAATGAATAGAAAATTTTCTTAGACTTTTTATTAAGTATAATATGCTTCATGTACTTGTCACCCAACTTTAACATTTGTGAACATTTTACAATCTTGTTTTACCTTGTATCTCTCATGTTTTTTCCCCGTTGGTTTTTTTTTCTTTCTTTCTTTCTTTCTTTTTTTTAAGATTTTATTTATTTATTTGACAGACAGAGCTCACAAATAGGCAGAGAGGCAGACGGTGGGGTTGCGAAGCAGGCTCCTTGCTGAGCAGAGACCCCCCCAACTTGGGGCTTGATCCCAGGACCCTGAGACCATGACTCGAGCTGAAGGCAGAGGCCTTAACCCACTGAGCCACCCAGGCACCTCTCCCCCTGGTTTTTGTTGTTAATTGATGTATAGTTGACATCCGCTATTAGTTTCAGGTATACAAAGTTGTGATTTGACAGTTACATTCATTATGAAACATTCACCATAATAAATTACTCACCATTTTTCACCCCATTAAGGTATTACAGTATTATTGACTGTATTCCCTACGCTGTACTTTTCATCCCTGAGACTTACTTATTTTGTAACTGGAAATTTATCCCTCTTCATCTCCTTCACCCATGTTGCCCATCCCCTTACTTTGGAAATCCTAACTTTAATGTGTTGGAATTTATTAAACTTTTCTTTTATGATTTTAGTTTTGATATTTTGTTTAAGAAAATCTTTATACCAAGGGTAGAAGCAAATTTTGTGAAAATTTAAGGAGTGTTTTTCTTCCCAATTTAAGTCTTTAATGTACTACCTAGAACTACTTTTTTTTAATAGTGAGTTTGGAATTTTTTTCCCAGCTGGAACGCCACTTGGCTCAGGACTACTGAGTGAATAGGATTCTCTTTTCTCCAGTAATCAGTGTCATTTCTGTCATATGTCACAGTTTCTCAAGTGAGTGAGTCTGTGTTTGCCTGGCCTGCAGTTAAATTTTTGTTTTTGTCACTGTTTTTTTTTTTTTTTTTTTTAATGTTTTCTCTTGGTAAAGCAAAACCTTAGCATTGATAAATTGGTCCTCAAAAAATTTTTTTTGTTTTTAATTGTTCTGCTATGTGAAATCTGAAAAGTCTGGTACCTCTTGTTTTAGCCTCAGTCCCACAGGTCTCCTCATTCTTTTTTTTTTTTTAATTTTTATTTATTTATTTATTTATTTATTTAGAGAGAGTGCACAAGTAGGCAGAGAGGCAGGCAGAGAGAGAGGAGGAAGCAGCTCCCCACTGAGCAGAGAGCCTGACACAGGGCTCGATCCCAGGACCCTGAGATCATGACCTGGGCAGAAGGCAGAGGCTTAACCCACTGAGCCACCCAGGCACCCCAGGTCTGCTGATTCTTGAGTTGCCCTGATTCCTTGAGTGTTTATCAGATCCGAACTGAAACGGATGATGCCATCCCTGACAAAGCAGGTGTTTGGCTGTGGTTTCTTAGCTACAAAGACCTAATGGGGGAACACTGGCCCAGAGAACCTTTGCTTCCTCTGCCTCAGCATCATTCTTGACCTGAATAGCAATGTCTGAAAAGTAAACGCCTTCTTCCTTGACACTGAAATTTGGTTTTGGGTCATCTGGAGTTGAATGAGCTTCTTCAGGCAGCTGACAATAGTGTAGGCTTTTTTTTTTTTTTAAGATTTTATTTATTTATTTAACAGAGAGAGATCGATCACAAGTAGGCAGAGAGGCAGGCAGAGAAAGAGGAGGAAGCAGGCTCCCTGCTGTGCAGAGGCGGGGCCTCGATCCCAGTACCTTGAGATCACGACCTGAGCTGAAGGCAGAGGCTTAACCCACTGAGCCACCCAGGTGCTCCACAATAGTGAAGTCTTAAGAAAATGGCACAGGCTGCTGTTGACGTACCCTGAATAAAGCCGTGAAGAAAAGCACCTTCTGAGCTTTTAGATTCGGTTCTCTCCTCATATGTTCACAGCAGGACTTGTTCCTACTCCGGTAATGTCAGTCCTCTTCGCAATGCAGGTTACATCGCCGGGTTTGTGGACTTGGAGGTGAGCAGTAGATCAGACCTCTATGACGTGTTCGTGAACCTGGCGGATAGCGAGATCACCATCGCTCCGCTTGCGAAAGGTCAGTTCTCTCTCCTGCTCTGTTGTTGATACAAAATGTCAGCCAAGCATTGTACTCTTTAAAATTAATTCATTTCTAAACATTTTTGATTGCAGTGTAATTGACAGCATGTTGGGTTAGTTTCAGGTGTGCAGGGGAGCGATCCGGTGGTTCCGCACGTTACGGTGCGTGTTGGGACGAGTGTGCTCTCAACCCCTTCGCCTGTTTCACCCATTCCCCCCGGCCTGCATTAACCAGTTCTGTTTTTTCAGACTGATCCTCTAAAACTGGTATTTGAGGGCCTGCGTAGCCTGCTGTGCTGAAACTGGAGGGATTTTTCTGTGTCTTGAACACAGCATTTGTTCTTACAGGCCTCGCCATGGTACTGATACCTTCGGGGTGCTTAGGCCATGCAATCCATGTTAATAAGATAGTCTCCTTATCTTGTTCCTCCACATCTCTGTTTAAACAAGCTGTATTAGTTCTCTGCTGCATAACAGATCACTTCTAAACTTAGTGATTTAAAACAGCAAATACTTATTATCTCAGTCTAAGGACCGACTTAGCTGAGAGGTGCTGGCTCAGGGTCTGTCTTGAGGATTCAGTCAAGCTACTGCCAGGGCTGCTGTCCTCCCGAGGCTCAACTTCTGAGTGAGCTCGAGTGGCTTTCGCAGGAGATCTCACCACGGGGGCCTCTCCATAGAGCAGCTAGAGTTTCTCATAGCACCACAGCTGGCTTCCCCAGGAGCAAGTGATTCGAGAGACAGAAAGACCACGGTGCCTTTTATGACTTGGTCTCAGAAGTCATACGCCAGTTCCTCTATATTCTGTTGGTTAGAAGGAAATCATGAAGTCCCATGCACACTTAAGAGAGGGAAACCGGGTTCCACCCCTTGAAGGACAGAGTATCAAAAGAGGTGTAGAAATGTAGCAGCACACAAGGGCTGAGCGTGACTCCTGTGTTGGAAAATCTTTTTGAAGGGTGTGTCAGAAAGCCCAGGGGAATGAAGGTAAGAGCCATTTGTAAAGCTACCGGGGCAGGAGCCAGCAGTGGCCGGGGCCACTGAAACTGGGAAAGCATTAGGACCGGCCGGGGAGGGGGGGGCGGCCCTCTCCCTGCTGCCTGTGGCTGCTCTGATTCTAGAAAATGAGCCCATCCCAGCCAGCATTACATGAATGGGGGTTGGTCCTTGGAGTGACAGAGAAGTTTTTATTTTGAACATGAAGTATAAGTCATGGTTATGCCTCACCTTGTTGCACAGCGTCCCACTTGTGCTCGGTAATAAGACGGAAGTGTGGGAGTTTGTAGGTGGTTTTGAAAGTTCCCTCTGGGTGATCGTTGACCTTTTCAAGTGGATGGCATTGTTTTTATTATGTAAACTTTTAAATAGTCACACATGTACTCGATCTCACCAGAGGCCATGACAATGGGCAAACTGCACAAAGACATTGGCCAGCTCATTGTTCAGTCTGCAGAAGATCCTGAGAAATCAGACAGCCAAGTTATACAGGTAAGTCTTCAGTGCTCTGACACTGAAAGTCCCAAAGCGGTGTGGCTGGGTAGGGGGCGGCGGGGCTGCATGGAGTGCACGGGACTCTGAGTGGCCAGGGGACAGATGCTTAGATGAGGGTCCGCAGGATGGCCCTGATGAACGGGTGAGGGGCGCCATGGCTGAAGAGTTAGCGGGCTCTGGGGACACATGTACACAGGGAACCAGTGCTGAAGGCCAGCATTCCTAGTGGGAAGTGTAACTTCCCAGTGGTCTAGAATGCTTTTGTGGGCCAGCCAGTGCATTCCGTGCCCCCAGCAGAATTTTCATGGAGGAACACGTTGTAAAGAGAAGGTTGCTGTGCAAATTGGTCAGAAAGCAAGCAGGGGGATATAGAGAGCCTCGTTTGTTTGTTTGTTTTGCTCCTCTGTTTCATGAGCTTACTATTACCCCAAATAAAAGCCCAAACTCCTTATTAACATTGTCCTCAAGATTCTTCACAGCCTGGTACCTGTTTCCATATGCCCCATGCTTTTCTTGACCATAACTCCCTTCTTAGAGAGAGCATCTTTATCTAGCTTTGATGTATTGTGTTCAGAACATCAGAAAGCATATAATCAAATCCCTGCCAAAGTGAGCAGACTCTGTGATCGCACCCTGCAGGGCTGGCTGGCCGCCAGCAGGGGCTACCTGCCTGCGGGCTCTACTTGTCAAGCTGACCATGGTGTTTGTGTGGACCCGCCCCTTCCCCTTGCCAGGTTGGGATAGTCAGAGAGTGTCTTTAAGTCTCTCCATGTGGTGATGGACCCCCTCCTCCGCACCACAGCCTGCTCCTCGCTCCTCCTCTGGGATATACTCCCAGCCTGGCCTCTCCCACATCCTGGCTCATCTGGACCCTTGTGTCACTCTGTGGGGGCCAGAGGCCTGGAAGGATTGTCTCCCACTGTCTGCACCTGTGCCACCTCGGGGGTCTCCACCGATAAGCAGACCCTACTCACCTGGTTGGACCTGGCTCTTTTCTCCGTTTATTCGTTCATTTACCCTGAAGATATGAATTGAACACTGACTCTTTGTCGGGCATCAGGCAAGGGGGATACTGTGGGGAGCAAAGTCTCCTGCCTTTGTGGCCTATATTTATTGGAGTAGATGAATAGAAAATTCTGTTAATGCCAGATCACTGCGAGCCATGATGAATGAATGCCATGACAGAACAAGAGGTCAAGGTAGAGAATGTTAGAGAAGGGGTCAGACAGCTGTCTAAAGAGGCAACCTGTGAGTTAAAGGATGAGAGGAGTCACCACTTTGACAAGAACCCAGCGGCAGCACTGTTCTTTCTGTTCGGTGCTGGTGGCCCATTCTGCTCTGGCCAGGAAGAGTGGGCAGGTCTTGTCCTAAGGACCTGAACAAGGAGACTCTCCTCTCCTTCCATGGGGATCATCATTGCCCATCCATCCCTCTGTCAACATTTGGGTAAAAACATTTTTTTTTTTTTAAGATTTATTTATTTGAGAGAGTGAGTGTGAGAGTGAGGGCAGACTCCCTGCTTAGTGGGGAGCCTGATGCGGAGCTCGATCTCAAGACCTGTGAGATCATGACCTGAGTCAGAACCAAGAGTCAGGGGCTTAACCAACTGAGCCACCCAGGCGCCCCCAAAACATTGACTCTTTACAGTGTTGGTTAACTGTATAAATGTGAGTTTTGAATTCATGTGTTTTTTATGGGCTCAAAGTGATACAGAGGTGACTCGGTATAATGTACGAGGAAAGTGCCTCGCATATTGTAGGGGTTTGAAAATATTTGAATGAATGAATGATGTCAACAAACCAAGAAAAAGACATGACTTAATGTGAGCTCTGGTGACTCTTCAGCCATATAAAGTGCTGTCAGTCAGTAAGGAGGAACAAAGCCCACGTGACAGGTGCTGGGTCACTCACGCCAGGCAGCAGAGGACTTCTAGAGGACGTGTGTCCTAAAAACAAGCGTAGGGTTCCTCAAAAAGTTAAACACAGGATTACCATAGACCCAGCAGTTCTGTTGGATCTATGTGAGAAAGAATCAGAAATGGACTCAGATAAGTACTTGTACACCAGGTTCATAGCAGCACTATTCACAGTAGCCAGTAGGTAAAAAATAGCCCAAATGTCCGTCCGTGGATGAATGGATAACAAACTCATGCATGGAGTGGAAGACTATTCAGCCTTAAAAAGGCATAAAGTTCTGGGGCGCCTGGGTGGCTCAGTGGGTTAAGCCGCTGCCTTCGGCTCAGGTCATGATCTCAGGGTCCTGGGATCGAGCCCCGCATCGGGCTCTCTGCTCAGTGGGGAGCCTGCTTCCTCCTCTCTCTTTGCCTGCCTCTCTGCCTACTTGTGATCTCTCTCTGTCAAATAAATAAATAAAATCTTAAAAAAAAAAAAACAAAAAACAAGGCATGAAGTTCTAACCTGTGCTACAACATGGACGAATTTTGAAAACATGCTCAGTGAGAGAAGCCAGACACATACTGTGTGATTTCACTTATAGGAGGTACCTAGAGTAAGCAAATTCATCAAAGCAAAAAGTAGAATGGTGTTTACCAGGAGTTGGGAGATGGGATGGGGAGTTACTGTGTAATGGGCACAAAATTTCAGTTTAGGAGGATGAAAAAGTCCTGGAAATGGATAGTAGTGATAAAACTCTATGAATGTACTTAAAGGCACTGAATCATCCACTTAAAAATGGCTAAAATGGCAAAAACAGGACACTGGTTTTCATAAGTTGTTTTTAAGTTTGTTTCATTTTTCCTAACTTATAGTGTGATAAACTTAAAGATATCAGGAAGGATTCTCTTTGAATGCAACAATAATTCATATTTTCCTGTTCCATTGAAGGATATTTCCCTAAAAACGAGAGAAATCTTCACCAACCTGGAACCATTTTCAGAAGTTTCTGGTGATGGAGAAAAGCTGGTTCTCAATTTTGAGGCCCTAAAGCAAAGACGATTTCCACCAGCAACAGAAAACTTCCTTTACCATCTCGCAGCAGCGGAGCAGATGCTGAAAATCTGATTGTGACGACGTATCACTGATGAATGATCACTCGCACCACGATTATCCACTATGTAAAATACTGAAAATAACAAAATGTTATATTTTTAACGGTTTATTTGGAAGTATTGCGATTTGACCTGAAAGAGTCCTGAAGCACGTATGAAAACCCTTCCGATTTTCTTCTGATTGATTTCCTGCCTGGGCTCAGTGTTGGACAAAGTGCTGTAACTATTTTGTATAACGTTAGCAACGGCGTGGCGTCCTGGAGTAAGAGAGAAAAAGCTCTGCCAAGTTCTTGTGCAAATCACAGCAAACCCAAAAGCCTTCATTATGATAAGTTCCAGTTGTCTCACTGCGTAGCCACCAACTAACAGTTTATTTTCAGAAAGCTGCCGAAATTTTGCTTCATATTCTTCTAGGAAGAACTTTTATTCCTCATGAGGAACTCTACTTTCTGAGCCAAACTAAGTTTTCTGCAGAACAGTCTAGAAGATCATTCAGAAAAGATCCTGCAGTTGCACTTTCTTGTAAAAGAAAAGAATTTTTTTTTCCTTGGCCTTTGAACATTTTTGCCTATATTATGAGGATTTTGCATAGATTTTATACTTGAGTAGACAACTTTAATAATCCATATTTATACTGTCGCAGAGGTAAGCATTTGGCAAACTGAAGCCACTAGTACTCTTTAATTAACCCTGTTGCTAGCAATGTTCTTTTAAAAAGATGCCAGTGATTATATGGTAGAGTAAAATAAGATGCCCATTTTGGATGTAAAGGTCTGTATGAATGGAACAGCAACTTCCCATAATTGCCAAGGCCAAGACCAGAGAGTGTCTTCAGACTTCAGGAAAAGTAATTTGGCCACATACTAAGGTAACCGTTCTTGTTCAGGTTATGTATCTTTTTCATAATTGGAGACTTAAAAGTTGCAAAATAAGCATGGAGGTCTAAGTTCCGTATTTGTTATTTTATTCTGTGTATTCAAATTAGTTATGAAAGGTTATTTTACACTCACTACTGTTGTCCTTAGAAATCTTACCAAGAGAAATGTTTGCAAAAAAAAAAAAATCTTGTCTTTATTAGATCTTTCTTTTATTCTTTGTGTTAGACATTTCTTTTTTTTTTTTTAAAGATTTTATTTATTTATTTGACAGAGAGAGATCACAGTTAGGCAGAGAGGCAGGCAGAGAGAGAGAGAGGAGGAAGCAGGCTCCCCGCCGAGCAGAGAGCCCGATGCGGGACTCGATCCCAGGACCCTGAGATCATGACCCGAGCCGAAGGCAGCGGCCCAACCCACCGAGCCACCCAGGTGCCCCGTGTTAGACATTTCTTGAGTAAAAATACAAAAAATAGCCTTTTCCCCTCCCTCCTTGGGTGAGGGTAGGGGAGGATGTGGAATGAGGTGATGTTTCTAAGGCAAACAACTGAAAATTAAATCTGCACTTTATGAAAACAAATATGAACATCTTTATCTCCCTCATTTTTTGTATTACTCTATCAGCTAATGATCAACGTTGTTAAAATTACAGATTTATGATGGAGAAATAAAATGGAAATATTTTGATACTCTGTAACACAGTTCTAGGGAGCTGAAGAATTGTGCCCTCTTTCTGTAATTCTCCCCACTTCGAAGGAAAGATAAAACCCTTTGGTCAATGCAGATATACTGGGGAGTTCTTATAAGATGTGTTTGAAAGTCAAGGGGTTTGGGCTCCCTTCTTCCACCCCTGGCTCATCAACCCCCCCACCCCCCTCCCTGCGCTCACCCTTCTCCCTCCCCCACTCCCTAGGCCTGGCACTTCAGTGTCTTCTCCTCTGAAAAGATGCCCTAGCATTTCTGCTCTGTCATCTGATAGTGGCTAAGCCTCCACCTGGGGCCTTTGTATGTTTAATTTTCTTTAATTTTGTTTAGTGTACACTTAGGGCAATACTGAGCCGTCTGGTAGAATTTTTCTTTTCTTTTCTTTTTTTAAGTAGGCTCCACGCCCAGCATGGAGCCCAATGTGGGGCTTGAACTCACTACCCTGAGATCAAGTTCTGAGCTGAGATGAAGAGTCAGACGCTTAATTGACTGAGCCACCCAGGCGCCCAGTAGAACATTTTTTGTTCTTCTAGGCTGTTGTGAAACCCTTTTAACGAAGTGTGAAGACAACCATCATTCTGGCCTAGGGAACCCTGCCTGAAAGCCACAGATAGAGTCCTTGATGATCTGAGGCAGAGTATGTTGGAAATATTTTTCCAGTATGCCAGTGTTTGGGTGCCTACTCTGCCATGCATGGTGTTGTATCCTGAGGCCTCCCTGATGCACAGCACACACTTCCTGCCCCAGGCACACAGTTTACAGGGGCTCAGGGACAACAAACAGGCTGTTCTGCTGTGGTGTGGCAAGTGCCAGATACAGTATGAGTGCTATGGGAGCACACTGAAGGGGCAACGAATTCATACTATGAATCCTGGAAGGCTTCCTGGAAGGAGTGATGTCCGAGTCAGACCTGATGCATAGGCAAGAGTTAGCCTGGCAGGGAACAGCTGATATGAAGGTCCAGGAAGGAAAGACCATAGTCCATACGAGGAACAGGGTATTGGTCAAGAGTGAGGAAAAGGAGTGGCAAGAGTTGAGTACGGTCAAGGCTCTCGCCTGCCTGTTAAGGATTCTGGACTTGAACTGATGTACTGGGAAGCCCTCCAAGGCTTTTACGCAAGTATTTGTCAGAGCAGGCTGGGGCCCGGATTGGAGGAGCCAGAGGACAGAAGAGTGGTACCAGCAGGGGACGCTGTTGGACTGGGTAGGTTGTAGCACTGACCTCAGAGGAATGGGGCTTAGAGACCTGATCCCTTTGGGCTCAGCTACTGAAAGGGCTTGAAGGGGAGGGGAGGAGTAAGGGTGACGATACTGTGTTACGTGGCTGTGCCATTTCCTGAGACTGGGCGGGAAGATGGTCTCAAGTGAGCATCTGGATGGTGCGCATGGCACCGCTGGACGGGCCTGGGCCTGTGGCTCCAAGAGCAAGCCCAGGGCTGGGTCTGAGCACCCAGCAGCGTGGTGCTTGGGCCTCGGGATGGAGCCGGGAGGAGAGAGCAGTTTTAGCAGAGTGTGAGGCGGGTGGAAACAGTGAGGAAAGATGATCTTTGACAAAGTTTGGCTCTCAAAAGTTGTTTGCTTTTTTAATAAGGCTGGTGACTCAAGTAGTTCGTATGCCACTGGGAAGGAGGGAGGAGCTGGAGAGCGAGGCCCTGAGGAAATCAGGAGGTGGGAGGGGCCCGGAGCCCAGGGCCAGGGCCCAGCTGACCTTGCGAGGAGGAGGGAAGGCCGGGCGTGGGTGGCAAGAGGCTGCAGATTTGGTTCCGGGAGGTTCTGTTGCCAGCCAGCAGTCCTGGTTTTCACTGTGAAGGAGGAGGCAAGGTTATTCTCCAATGAGGGGAGAGGAGGCGGACAGCTGAGGGCAAAGATTCTAAGCAGTCCAAAATGGCAGGATGCTGAGGGAGACGGGATGGCTCTGGGGCTCGGAGGCCTTCAGTGCTCACCAGAAGTTCCTGTTTACCGTGAGATGGGCCGTCAGTGCAATGAATGCCTGGGCCCTGGGCCTGGTGGACCCTCCTACTGGATTTTTTCAACGACTCAACTTTCGATAAGTTTATTAGTCATTTCACAGTATCCTTCCGAGGCTGATGAACACCCAGAACACTGACTCCTCCATCAGCCATTCCTTCTGCCGCCCCGTGCGGAGGGTCAGACAGGACAGCCTCTCCTTTCTCTTCGTCCACCCAGGCTTGAAAGCCCAGGCACCAGCCTGGAGTCGGTCGTGGCCTGTGTAAGTGTAAGGCAACATGTGGGCGCGGACACCTCGGTTCCAGACCTCCCGCAGGGTTCTCCGAAGGATGCCTCAAGCAGCGAGGAAGGTGTTCAAGCAGGAACCAAACAAACTCACTGAAAACGCGTTCTTATACCCCTCTGTTATAGAAGAGTTCTGTTTCTTCGGTCACAGACTGAATTTCCTTTTCGAGCTCACTGCACTGTATCTGAAAAACAAAGTCAAATTCTTCATATTTTATGTGAAGAACTTTCCTTGCCTTAGAAGTTAAAAAAAAAAAACTTCAGAAAGCATCTGTTTCCCAGTCCCGCTTTTTTCAGGGATGTCCGGTGGATAGCAAGACACCTAACTTCTGAAACACTTCATTACAGAGAACTGTAACTACAAACAAATGCAGACAGAATATAGTGAACCCTCATATAGTCGTCACTCTGGTTTATTAACACTCTGCCAGTCTTTTTTTTTTTTAAATTTTTAAATTTTTTTATTAACATATAATGCATGATTAGCCCCAGGGGTACAGGTCTCTGAATCATCAGGTTTATCCTTCACAGCACTCACCATAGCACACACCTTACCCAATGTCCACGACCCAACAGACTCCATTTCTCACCTCAACTCTGGCCCCTGAGAGCCTTGCATGTCCCACCTGCTACCTTCAGGGGAGAGGCTGCTTCCTCAGCCTGGCCATGCAGAACCTGCCATCTGGCCCCAGCCTCTGGCCTGTCATACTCAGCCACATGTGCCCAGCTACACTGGACTCAGCTCTCCTGTACCCCCACTTGGAATGCCCTCCCTCCCCAGTCTCTGCCTGTTCACATCCATCCATGTCCACAGCCTACCTCTTCCATGTAGCCTTCCTGGCTTGGCTGGCAATTCTCTTCTTTCCCTAATCTCTCTACAGCCTTTCGGTCATGTTTACTTTCTAGCAGGTAAGCATTACTTCCACATGTCACATGTTACCCTTTCTGCAAAAGCCTGTAGCAGACTGCCATCTGCCACACCTGCTCTTTTCTACAGCAGCAGAATTTGAAGTAGATCCAGAAGACCTCAGTTCCCAGCTTCCCTTGCAGTACGGCTTGGCCACATGACTGGGCCAATGCACCAGAGGTGGAAGTACCACCTGGCCACGTGGAATGAGGAAGGTGCCATCTTGCACCTTGAAGATGGGGTCTAACCCTAGGGATGGTGGCTGCGGAGCTGGAAGGAATTAGACCCCTGCGGACTCTGACACAGAGCTGCCTCACTGTAGAGAGCAGAATGGAGTCTCTCATGTCAAGCAGGAGCCAGTGTCAAGCAATGATGCGAGCAGTTAAAGGTACAAGGCTAAACGTACCAGCTACGAAGTATCGATGGAACCAGCATCAGCCGAAACCCCAGAACTGGTAACAAGCAGAAGCAGAGGAGGTCCACAGGGGTCCAAGACCGAACAAAGCCAGCCAGCCCAGCCAGCCTTTGATCTAAGAGAGTGAGTGCATGTGAGTGGGAGATGGGGGCAGTGGGAAAGAATCTTAAGCAGGTTCCATGCCTAGTGCTGGGCTTGATCTCATGGGTCAGATGCTTAACCAACTGAACCACCCAGGCACCCCCCCCCCCATTTAAATCTCTTTAAAAGGAGAAATTTTGCCATCAGACTCTTCAAATGTGATCCCGCTATGTCTGACCACTTAAAAAAGGCAACTGGCCACCAAGCCTCTGCCAGACTGATGTCCGGACAGAACCGAGATCCTCCCCTCTTGAACATCAGAAGCCGCGAGTGCCCGGAGCTGACCTGGACGGGACCTGGGCCTCATCTCAACTGCACTGGCGTTTGGTTTGTTCACATCCTACATCCTTCTGTTATTGGTTCGCTGTGGCTTGCCTTCTGTCCTGCTCTGTGCACCGTGTAAGAAGCCAAGTTTCATCACATGGTAAGCCAGTGAGTGGAATCCTGAACCTGCTTCATCATATGATCAACTTTGCTTTATGACTGAATCAAGCTGATGTGGAAAGACACAGGTGTGTGCACCTGCGCAGTGGGCTCAAGACACCCACACTTCATGTGAGGGAGAACAAACCTCTGCTTTGTTGAGGGCACGGTTATTCTGGATCTCAGTTCCAACCGAATCCAACGCTAGTTAATACAGAGCCCTTCCTTCCCCCCACTCCCGGCTACTGGCATCAAACCTGACGCGCACATGCAGGTACCCCCCCCCCCCATGCCTTTCTCTTCACTTCCCCTCCCGCCCCCAATCTGAATGCTCACAGGTTCTAACTTGTCCAATTCAACTACTTGTAACCGACCACCACGGACTTACTCCGAACCCCCACCACCTCTAGACAGGAAATGTCTCCAGCCCCCCAGCTGTTCTCCCGGCCTCCAGGATGGCCCCACTGACAGGGTGGCATCCAATGTTTCTAACATACGACCCGACTCAGCCATTCCCCCTTGAAACCTCTCCGTCACCGGCTCCATATGAGCTTCTATCACCGTGGGGGGCCTGTGACATCCTTCACCAGCTAGCCCACCCCTCCATAGCCCCACGACCCACAGGGGACTCTGATCTTCTCCCATGCCCCAAGCTCCTCTTCTGTAAAATGGGAATAAACTACTCTGAAAAGTTGTCTTGAAGACAAGAGACTGCCTGGCACAGTCCCCAGGACACAGAAGGTGCTGGATAAACAGAAGTCCTATCCCCTGCCACTGCCCCCAGTGCCCGACTGTTGACGCTGCCTCTGTTGTGCCCACACACCCCGTGCGTGTCTGTGTCCCCCTGCCCTCCCACTGCATCGGCGGCTACTTGTGTGCAGGGGGTCTCTCCCTCGCTGGCCCAATGACCCAAACACATCCATTCAGCCCTGTCATTTGAAGTCCAGTGGCCGCCAGGCTCAAGGAGGCCAGGGAGAGAGATGGCGGTGAAGGGGGGAGGGCTGCTCTGGCCACTGGTGGGCCACTGGATCAGGAGCATTTTTCTGGGACATTTAAAAAAAAACCTGGGATGGTTTCAATACTTCAAAATATTCCATAGTTGATGCCACATCCAGTGGGACTTTCTGCAGTGACGGAAATGTTTCATCTGTGTGCCTCTCTATAAGACGGGTGACCTTGTACCTGCAAGGTCCCCAGTCACAGAAAGCAGTCATGAGCCACCAAAATGCTATCACAGAGGAGGGAACCGAGTTACTCCTAACATCGGAAAAACGAATCCCACGACCTATGATGACATGTACAAGACAACTAGAAAGAGACCCAATTATCAAACAACAAACTTGTTGGTTCTAGACTCTGACTCCCCCACGCCAGTGAAAGGAGCTCTGCAGAAGATTCTTCCCTCGGACTTTTTTTTTTTTTAAGATATTATTTATTTGGGGCTCCTGGGTGGCTCAGTCATTAAGCGCCTGCCTTTGGTTCAGGTCATGATCCTGGGGTCCTGGGATCGAGTCCTGTTTTGGGTTTCCTGCTCAGCAGGAAGCCTGCTTCTCCCTCTCCCACTCCCTCTGCTTCTGTTCCCTCTCTCATGTCTCTCTCTGTCAAATAAATAAATAAAGATCTTAAAATTTTTTTTTTATTTCTTTGACAGAGACACAGCAAGAGAGGGAACACAAGCAGGGGGAGTGGGAGGGGGAGAACCAGATTCCCATTGAGCAGGGGAGTCCAATGTGGGGATCATGACCCAAGCCGAAGCAGACGCTTAAAGACTGAGCCACCCAGGCACCCCGTCATTCCCTTGGAATTCAGCCAGGTCAGGATTCCTGGGCTCTGTGGCTCCTTCCCTCCCCAGGTCCCCAGATCAAAGACTCTGGTGGCCACACGCCATTGCTTTCTCATAGCTACTCAAGGGCAAGGCCCCGTTTACTCACAGCTGGCCCCGCACCTCGCTTCTGGTCCACCAGGGGAGGCCCTCTGTGTGTGTGGACAGGATCCAAGAGCCCAGGGGGAAGCCAGATTAAGGAAGCAGAGCAGCAGGAACTCCCCCAAGACTGAAAGACTTTTGTCAATGACCTAACCTGCAGGTCAGCTGCCTGCTTCGGAGTACCAACGTGATCCACAGTAAGTATCTGCCAAAGGGTCACTGTTACTGCAATCTTACTGTGACAAACCGTGTTCTAACAGATGGGCCTGTAAAGAGTAAAAATATTCTCTAACATTTTATTTTAATGAGAAGCTGCCCACCCCATCCCATCCCTTAGCACTCTTAGAGTGAGGAGAGCAGACATCTACGGTAGCCTCAAGTTTCTCTGTTATAGGCTGGCTCAATTGCCCGAACTAATGATTCTGTGAACCTAGAATGACAAAATTTGGGTTTGGAACAAGCTCGCTGCAGAAATTTAAATATTTTTGAAGCCATCACTGATTTTTAACTTCAGTGACAGAAACAGGCATTTGAAATTTCCAGCTCAGAAATGCCAGAAATCAGTGACATCTGTTATATCAGCAATGTCCACAACAGCAGCAACAACCCTTTTCAGAGATGCTACTCTCTTCCATTCTCCTTAACAGAGAGGGAAACCGAGTCTCAGAGACTTTCAGCAAATTGACCAAGGTCATGGAGGAGCTGGGACTCTGAATCCAGGTCATCTGACTCATCATAAATTAGAGTATATCCCAGTCGACAGAACTGCGCTAACCCAGTAGCCACTAGTGGCAGGTGGGGACACAACTTAAATCAGAATAAAAATTCAGCTCCTCAGCCACATCGGCCACATGGCAGGTGCTCGACAGCCACAGAGCCATAGTGGTTAGTGGCTGTCATATGAGCCCACAGATGAAACCTTTCTGTCACTGCAGAAAGCCCCACTGTATGGGACTTCACAATGGAATATTATGATTATGCAAACTATCCCAAAGGTGTTTTAAATGTCCCAGAAAAATGCTTCTGATACTCCACTAGGAAAAACAGAATTCAAAACTGCACGAGTGATCTCAGGGACAGGATTAAATAAAGTTATTTTTATACTTTTTACACTTGGCAGATTTTTTAGAATTATTTATCTTACTCTTCTGACAAGGAGAAGAAAAAAGGTTTGGGGGTATTTTTGTTTGTTTTTTGATTTTTTTTTTTTTGAAAGAAATTTGAATGGGGGCACTTACCCGTCCCATTTGTGGGAATAGACTAAAAGAAAGTGGCACCATCAGTCCCATGACTAAGACAGTACAAGACAGCTTGAAGGTCCACAATGACCACGGATACTGCCGGAAAAACTCGGTCCTGTAAGAGACAAGGTTAAAGACTTTTGGGGGGGGCTGGCCCCAGGCTTGGATGGTCTTGCGTGCAGCTGTGGCCCATGCCTCGGTTCCCACTCAGCCACAAAGAGGCAGCACTGACCGACTGCTCAATTTGCGTCAAGCCCACAAGTCACGGGCATTGCCTGTGAACCCCAGCCCAGGAGGCAGAGACCCAGGGTCCTGGAACCGGCGGGGGTCTGCATGGACAGACCAGGTGGTGTCGGGTGAGTCACTTCCCCTTTCTGAGCCTGGGGTTTCTTCACACGCAGGATGAAAGGGCTGAGTCAGAAGGGGCACCGAGGTCACTCCAGCATGGATACTCTCGTGGCTGTGGTGGCCACTGGGAAACGACCGCCATCTCTCCCCCCCCAGGTAGCTGGTGCCACGAATGGGGTCTAAGGGACAGACTGGAGGGCCCTGGCTTCCACAGGCGCCCTGGCTCTGACCCAGCCAGTGGGGTCCAGGAAGAGCCTGGGCCAGCAGAAGTCTCTACCCCCATCCAGCCGCTGGGCCACAGAGAGGAACACTTGGCTCCAAGCAGCATGCACCTGCTTCTCAAAAATGCGCTCCTGATGTGGTTTTAAGAAAGGCTTCCTAGCCCACCACGCTGGACAGAGGGGACTGGTCAGGTGACCCCATCTGGGCCAACGGACTCCAACTGATGGGAAGACATTCTCTGCCTTCCCTGGGGTCTGCTGTGTTTTTCATCCCTTGGCAGGAAGCTTAGAGGACATGAGCTGGGAGGTGCGGGCAGTCACGTCCCTCGCAACACGGAGCAGCCAGGGTGTGGCAGGACGCAGGGAGCTCACAGCATGGAGATGAGGAGCAGAGCTTCTGCTCGGCGGCCACAGGCTACACAGGTCCCCTGCCCACAGCCAGGATCTAAACCAACACATCTGCCTTCTGGCCTACGCTACTGCGTGTTGGGTTTCTCAGAGTGGCTGGTCCCCAGGCCTTCCTCCGAAGAGGCCATTTCTTGCTTCTCAAACGGGATGACGGTCCACTGACTCTGGGCCACTCAGGCTAACTTAAAACCCGCTTGCCGTGCAGGGGGAAGGCAGGCTGCAGCAATCTGCCCAGCACATCGGAGCGGGGAGAACCTGTGAACCACCTCAGGTTGGCGTTCAAGACCCGAGGGGCCACGCCTCAGCAGGCGCTGGGACGTGTCCAGGGAACACAGCTAACAGAGGACAGGGCCTGGGTGAGAGACCAGGGTTAAGGAACGTGCACGTCTGGTATCCGCGCTGTGCAGTCATCAGCTGTGATGAAGAGTTTAGCGGGAAGATGACTGAGCAAACTTCTCCCGTCCCTCCCACCAGGTTCAGTGTTTGACGAGTTTCATAAGGATTCTGAGGGTCGAATGTTTATTCCTACCTGGGGAGGTGTGTTTGCCTCTTACCTCACAAAAAAGTGTGAGAAGACTTCAGGGATGAAAGCGGTGGTCCCGAACAGTACTAACCTGGATGTCGCTGTATCTTTAACGGCCTAGCGGGAATGGAAAGGAAGCACCTTAGCACATGGAGTGAGACCACGGCCCGGGATCCTGCAACTTCAGACAGAGATGAGCAAACAGCGGCTCTCCGGTCTCACTTAGGAAAATACCGTACATGAAGAGCGGCAGAGGCAGGCCCTCCCCGTACAGAGCTGGAGGACGGCGGGGGTTGGTGCCAGGATTTACTTCCCAGGGTGCCTGGGTGGCTCAGTGGGTTAAAGCCTCTGCCTTCAGCTCAGGTCATGATCCCAGGGTCCTGGGATGGAGCCCCGCATCGGGCTCTCTGCTCGGCACGGAGCCTGCTTCCTCCTCTCTCTCTGCCTGCCTCTCTGCCTACATGTGATCTCTGTCAAATAAATAAATAAAATCTTAAAAAAAAAAAAAAAAGTATTTACTTTCCACCAACTCCACTGTGGTCTCCCCTTCGGTCTGCCAACTGCCCATTACAATACTCACTAAGCACAAGCAAAGCCTGTAGAAAAATCGTCCCCTTGCTGGGAAGGCTGGGTTTGTCACTGAGGACTACCACGTGTTTACCTTTCAATCACTGGGTTAAGCATCGGTCTTCTGCTCAGTTCATGATCTCTGGGCCCTGGGATTGAGCCCTGCAACCGGCTCCCTCCTCAGCGGAGAGTCTGCTTCTCTCACTCCCTTTGCCACCTCAACCCTCAATGTTCCTACTCTCTCTCTCTCAAATAAATGAATAAAATCTTTAAAAATAAATAAACTTTCAGGAATATAAAATAAAACCACTCCAGGAAGAGAAAAGCGGCTGCCGAGGGTGGTGTGTTTCGACGTCAGTGGGACTGTCCCCCTGTGTGCGAACAGGACACCCGTCCTGAGGGGCACCGGGAGGCCTTGGACAGTTTGCAGCAGAGTGACTTCCAAGGCCAGCCCCAGGAAAACAGCATGGATCAGCTCCTGAAATCTGATCAAAGGTGCCCTATTACAATCAGATAGTGCTGGTTGCGTCGTTTCTGAAATTTTAGCCGAAGACCATAGCCATTTGGTGACGGGGAAATGATGAAAGAATGCTTATGCTTACGCACAGCTACAGACTCTGTTCTTCAGAGGAAGATAGACAAAACAGGGAAAAAAAAGGGCAGAGCATCAAATCTTCCTTTTATCCTAAATTGGCCTTCATGCAGAAAATGAAGTTCTTCCCTGAGAGACGGCCTAGATATCTGGGCTAGACATCCACACAGCTCGTGGGGTGCGAGGCCCTCAGCCTCTCCTGGAAGGCTGAGCACCTGCGGTGGAGGGCGTGGCCGAGCTGGCTGAGGGCGTGGCTGAGCAGCTAAGGGCGTGGCCAAGGTGAGCCTAGCACAGCTCCTGGCGGTGTGTGGCACACAGGGCAAGTCGCAGATTAAACAGGTGCTCTCAACTCTTCTCCTCAGCTGTATGCACAGTTTACAGCAGCTCTAATGCCCTGCAGGTAAAGGGAGCCACTGAGAAACAGAAACAGACGCCCACATAAAGACCCGCGCACGCTGAGAGCCGCCCAGACTGGACACAGTGCAGACACCCGCTGCCTGGGGAAGGGATCTGCAGATGCGGTCGGTACGGCCATCCGTGCGAGGCTGCCCGCCAGAAAAAAAGCAAGATTGTTGGTGGGTCCACAGTACTTCAGAGTGAAGAGTCAGGCACCAAAAACACTTGTACAAGCCACTTACATGAAAGTTCTGCAGAGTCAAAAGTGTGAAGACACTGGGCAGATCAGTGTTTCTCTGGGGCTGGAAAAAGGGAGTGACTCAGTGGGCACGAGGGAAATTTTTAGGAGGAGTATGTTCTAAATTTGGACTGTGGTGATAACTGCATCACTGCTTACATTTACTAAAATTCATCAAACTAGAATCTCACAATGGATGAATTTTATTGTATGTAAATTATATCTCAATAAAAACAGCTTGCTGGGGTGGCTCTTAGGCACAAAATCTTTATTTCAAAAGCAAGGATTTTATTTTTGGCAGCCACTTCTCCCCTTGTTACCTGTAATTACTATGTTTCTACTGTAATTCGTTTAGGAGAGTGGCCACTATTTTCAGACATGTCACTGCATGGGCTGGCAGGAATCTGGTGCACATATCTCATGGTTTATGATCCGCCTTGTGACTTGCAGATAGGGTTTAGAGGAATGTGCTCTGTGAGGTGAGCAGTGATGTATTTACTGACTGAACGAGCAGCCATCTTTTCTGACCTCCTCTTCTGCCAACACAGGGGGCAGGAGGTGTCCGGACAGGGGTCCTGACACCATGAGAAGCTGTTCCCTTCATTTTGCACTGGGCTGTTCCATGCTGTTCCTCATGCCATTTGCAAACAACTGCCTCAAATTCCATTCTTTAGCTAACGTCACTTCATGGAGACCAAAAAAAAAAAAAAAAAAAAAATCTCACCTGCTAAGAAGGTATTTTTTAAAAAGTCCACAGCCAAAATGAGAATACCCTAGACCATCCCAGTTTCTCTAAGCTGAATGTACACAGAAGCCACTGTGCTGAATTGATCAAAAGAATAAAATAGTTAATAATAAATCTTATTAAAAATTGAGGCCTGTTAGAGGCGTTCTGGTCAGAGCACTGAATTTCTTTAGGCCATTTTTTTTTTAAGATTTTGTTTATTTATTTGAGAGAGAGAGAGCATGTGGACAAGCAGGGGGAGAGGCAGAGGGAGAGAGAAGGGGAGAAACAGGCTCCCAGTCATGTAGGAAGCCCGACTCAAGCGAGGCTCGACCCCTGGGCCCTAGGATCATGACCCAAGCCCTGGGCAGACGCTTCACTGACTGAGCCACCCAGGCGCTGAAGGCCACTCTCTGAGAGCAAACTGGTCCTTCAAGATGAAGACTATAAGAAAATCTGCTGTGAGGTGGAGAAGAAACATTTCTCTTAAACCCAGAGAGGGGTTCACCGACTTCCACGAGCACAGAGCAGCCCGCGGGCCGGAAGAACAGTGGCCCAGAACAGAAGAGAGAGGCCCAGCGTCTGGCGGGGGCCCGTCCGTGGCGGTCAGTCATGCTGTCGTGCCGCTGCGTAGATGCGGCTAACATCTACAGTCCGTTAACTTTAAATAAGATTACTTTCCACAGTGTGACTGGGCCTCATTTAATCAGCTGGAGAGCCTTGAGAGCAAAATCTAGAAGGTTTTCTTCCCAAAGAAGAAAACCTGCTTAAAGACGACAGCACAGGCTCCTGTGTTTCTCGCTGCCGGGAGTTGGAGAGTTTCTAGCCCCTGCCGCGGGGGCTGACACCTGACTAGCCTACAAGCCCTACAATTGCGTGAGCCAATTATAATCAATCAATCAATATCCTATTGGTTGTTTCTCTGGAAACCCAGACTAACACATCATCTTTTAAACATCGTGGTCCAAAATATAAAACCACTCCCTCCACATGTGGGGAAAAAGGATAAGGCAAGATTGAAGGGAGATATGACTTTGTTCCCAGCTCTCAAACAGACAACTCCATGCTCTAGCCAAAAGGCAAGCCAGCTAGGGATCCATGGCATCCTCCTACCTTTGTCCCGGCTTTTCTGGAATAGCCCATGACATTGCCTTCTTTATCCATGACTTCAATGCCTCGAATGGGCTCCAGACTTCGGGTGGCAACAACATTCATTCCACTAACGTGGGCTGTGGGTGTGAAGAAGAAAATGCACCATGGTGGGTGAGTTTGCTCCAATGGAGGAACATCCTTTCTGGTGTCAAGCGTCTTTCTCTGATGGCCATGGTTCCCCACCCCTCAAGTGGTCAGGAGTTGGCTAACTATGTTCTGTCCCGGGGCTTTGGAGCTGGGTCAGAACCGCTGGCCTCCCACTCTGGGGTCCTGACCACGACAGCGCCAGGCTCTGGCACCCCTGCAGGTCCAGTCCAGCCCTCTGACAGGATTCCAGGACAAATCCCTGGGTCCTTGAAATATGGCCCCCTTTTGTGCTATAGCTGGTCTGACTAGGTTTCTGTTAACAGTTTCCCCGTTACAATTTTCATTTTTTTTTTTTTTTAAAGATTTTATTTATTTATTTGACAGAGAGAAATCACAAGTAGATAGAGAGGCAGGCAGAGAGAGAGAGAGAGAGGGAAGCAGGCTCCCTGCTGAGAGCCCGATGCGGGACTCGATCCCAGGACTCTGAGACCATGACCTGAGCCGAAAGCAGCGGCTTAACCCACTGAGCCACCCAGGCGCCCCCCGTTACAATTTTCAAACTCAAATCTGGGGTGTGAGTCAGTGAACCTGCGGGCTGGCAAGCTTCAAACTATTGGTTAATTATGTCTGTCACTTCCACTGGAGTCAGCCCACCAGGATGGAGCTCCCTAGGCCACCCACTGCTCCGTGTATGACCCTAGGACAGTTCCTTAAAGTCCTTCCTATCTCAGCCTCCCCATCTGGAAATGGAGGAATGACATTACTACCCACACGTTTTTGGCAGGACAAAGTGAAACTGAACACGCAGAGGGCTGGCACTGTCTTTAGGGTGAATCTGTGTTCCCGGGTGTGCGTTCATCCTTTGACAGTGGAAAACACAGCTATAAAGCAACTGTCACTTCTCAAACCAAGGACCCAACTTGGGCCTGGAGGCCTCAGGAAGCTGCAAGCAGCAGCTGTCATCAGTCACCATGTGGCCAAGGGACCAGGCTGTCCCTGAAGGTGTAGGAAGGCTCAAAGGGCACGGAGATCACATGCTTCCTGCTTACTGAGAATGATGATGGGAAGGGCTCTTTTCAACAAAACGTGATTCACCCGCATCTGGAACAAAACAGGAAATAACTAGAAAAAGAAGAGAGAAAAACCATTATTGCACAGACCAAAGAGTCAGCTGAACACACTCAGTAGCAGAGAGCCGGCATCGACCTAGCTCCTATCCCAGTGCGGGCCACCACAAGTGCTCTCCATGTATTTTCTAATTCTTGCAACACTGAGGTGTTCGCCTGGTTATCAGAGGAACACACGGAGGCTTAGGGAGGTAACTTGTCCAGAGTCTCTGAGCTGCTAAGAATTTGAGTCTTGGGGCCAGCCCAGGCTTATCTGACTCTAATGTTTATATTTTTAACCACAGTATCCTGGTATCCAAAGCAATACACAACATGTATAACATGTTTATGTAGTTTAAGTAAATTCTTTTTTTCTTAAGTAAATTTTTTAAAAAGGTTGGAGTACTGAGTATATGCCTAGACACCTGGGATACTCCTATGGTTATTCAGGGGGTGACAGGATGACAGGGGACCACTTCCCTTCTTATGTCTTAGCCATACTTTCCTTCTTCCTTTCTTTTTAAAAAGATTTTATTTAGTTAGTTGACAGAGAAAGAGAGAGCACACAAGCAGGGAGAGAAATGGGCAGAGGGAGAAGGAGAAGCGGACACCCAGCTGAGCAGGGAGCCTGACGTGGGACCTGGTCCCAGCACCCCGGATCATGACCTGAGCCGAAGGCAGGCCTTTAACGGACTGAGCCACCCAGGTGCCCCTTGGCCATACTTTCTAAATTGTTTAAGCTGAAACAAATCTGTAATTCAGAATAGTTTCTTTTGATCTGAGGAATGAAACAGATTTGACAGATTTTTAAAATACCCACTCCAAAAAAGGAGGAAGAGGCGATCACTCCTGTCCCTAGTAACAGACTCTCATATAGGTGACGATTCTAAGGAAGAAACAAAAGTAAGTATTCAGCAAACACCATGGTTTTACCCAGGGAAGATTATTAAAACAAACAAACAAACTCTAAAAGAAATAACACAGAATGGCCTATCCCCTGGGCCTCATAATACTCACATAACTTGCATTCCCATTGACCATGTTGAACGCTGTAGTGTAGGTATAGAAGGAAACCTGCAGAAAGACAGAGGCACACAGATCACACGCTACGATCATGTGAGCACAGAAGAATGCAGGAATCATGAAATAGAAATGGTTTTTACCTGAGGTAAAACCAGAGACTTCAGACTTTTTACTGACACCATCGAGAAAAATACCTTTTAAGAAAATACAGCGGAGTTTAAGTGTTTGGGGGGAGGGAGAGCTTGCCAGGGGGCAAAGAACTTCGCAGGGAAGATGCTGCACTGAGGCGCCCCCCCCCACCCCCCGCCAGGAGCTGGGATGAGGAGGCGGCCAGGCGGTGGCGAGCGATGCTCAGTGAACACCTACAGGACACTGAGGACACCTGGGGGCATCTCACAGTGGTCCCAGCTTCCAAGCTGTGCAATGCTACAGGACGGGGCAGCTGGGGAGCACGCACTCCCAAGTGGACACAGCCACAGGGCGAGTGTGGAAGAAGTGACAGAGAGTCCAGGTGGGACAGCCTCGCTGGGGGGCCATTCCAGATCCCAAATGAGGGGAAGTATGGGGGCTAAGGGTCAAGGGAGAGAAGGTAACGGACGATAACGTGTGCTGGACGCAGGGAGCCTGTCCTCCATCTCCTTGGTAGTGCTCTGTGCACACCAGGCATCCAAACAAAGGATCACCTTATGACACTGGGACCTTGCACAGGCTGGAGCGCCTGACTAGGGAAGCGTGCGGACTGGGTGAAGTCACGTGAGTAGCAGACAAGGGCCAGAGACAGGGCGTCCACAGCCATCTACCAGGCTGTGGTGGGACAGGGGTCCAGAGCAGGAGGACACAAACCACTGAGGTTAGGAGATGAGGGACGTCCTCCTGCACCTGGGGTGTCAAGCCAACTCACCATGGGCGCCGTGAAAGGTAGGAAAGCTGGCAAAGAAGAGAAGAGGGTCAGTGACCGCCGCTGCCCAGGCCGAGAGAGGAGGCCAGAAAGGGGCGCCCCTCCAACCCGAGAACCTGCCCTCTAGCACCCTGAAAGCACGGGCACCAAAGGACAGTCTATTTACTCATTCTGTTATTTTTCCTAATAATAACCAAGTGCGTAAGGCAAGCATTTCAGTCAGCACCATCCAGAAAGACCTAAGGAGGCCCCCTCCGGCCTTCGCAGTCCTTCTCACCGGAGGCAAGAGTATCATAACCTATTCATTCTTCACGGCAAACCGAGCATACTCGTGATGCCGTCATTTATGAGAAGAAACCTGGATTTGCTCTTAATGCCTGTTCCTAGCACAGAGATCCTAAAACCCTTGGAATTTCCTGAGAATAGCAATAAAAACATGAAATGGAGGGCGCCTGGGTGGCTCAGTGAGGTAAGCCTCTGTCTTCAGCTCAGGTCATGATCTCAGGGTCCTGGGATCAAGCCCTGAATCTGGCTTTCTGCTCAGCAGAGAGCCTGCTTCCCCCCGCCACCCCTCTCTCTGCCTGCCTCTCTGCCTCCTTGTGATCTCTCTCTGTGTCAAATAAATACATAAAATCTTAAAGAAAAAAAAAAAAAAAGGAGAAATGGGTGTCTTTTTTACCCTAACAGCCCCTTTCCAGCTCACTTGAGTTGATGTTAGTAAGGGGATGTTTGGAAAGCCCCTTAGGAGGGGGCTGGTTGCTAGGGGAAGGGGCGGGTGGGGGAAGTGGGGGTTGGAGCTCTCAGTCCCACCTGCTGCCTCCAGGGAGGGGAAAGGGGCTGGAAGCAGGGCTAGTCACAGTGGCCTGGGATTTCGTCCACCATACTAACAAAGCCTCCCTTCTCGGGAGAAGCCCCGCCCTCCCCAGCCCCACCCCCAAAGCCCTGAGCATCTCTTCCATCTGTTCCCTTTCTTAATAAACCGGAGAACCTAGTAAGGAAAACATCTTCTCGAGGTCCGCGAGCCATACCAGCAATTTCAAACCCAAGGAGGGAGATGTGGGAAGCTCCAACCTACAGCGGGTTGCTCAGACGTCCAGGTGAGAATCTGGACTTTCAATTGGCATCTGAAGTGGGGTGGTCTTGTGGGACTGAGCCCTTCACTCGTGGGGTCTCCTGCTGCCTCCAGGTCAAGAGGATCAGAATGGAAAGAGTGAAAACTGTAGGACATACCGTAGGTGCTGCAGAATTGAAAGCTGTGGGAAAAGCCTGCATATCGGGTATCAGAAGTGAAACCTCGGGGGCGCCTGGTGGGCTCAGTTGGTAGAACATGCAACTCTCCATCTCGGGGGTCATGAGTTTGAGCCCCATGTTGGGTGTAGAGATTACTTAAAAGAATGCCAACTCACACGGATAGGCTTTAAAAAAAAAAAGTGAAGCATCGAGAGGAGGAGCAAGGGTTTTTCCCTTCACAACATCTATCAGGACAGATGCAAACTTGCACACTCTCTTCTGCCCACAGAACTCATTCACACAAAGAGGATTACTATATGCTGTTTTATACTTTGCCTTTTTCCTCCTTAATACTGGTTCCTAGAGACTCATTCTTCTACACTAACACACAGGAGGTACCTCAGACTTTTTAAAAATGTTTTCTTTTTTTTTAAAGAATATTTATTTATTTATTTGACAGAGAGAAAGAGAGAGAGAGAGCATAAGCAGGCAGAGAGGCACGCAGAGAGGAGGGGGGGAGCAGGCTTCCTGCTGAGCAGAGAGCCCCATGCAGAGCTTGATCCCAGGACCCTGAGATCATGACCTGAGCTGAAGGCAGAGGCTTTAACCCACTGAGCCACCCAGGCGCCCCGGTACCTCAGTCCTTTTAATGGATTATTTAACTACAGTCTGAATTGTTGGATATTCATGTTGTTTCCAGTTTCTTGTTTATAACAGAGAGAATTTTATAGTTAAAGGGGCCCTGTACAATCATGGGTTTTATTCCCCTCATGATACTTAACATACAGGGAGAGAGAATAATACACAGAGTTCAAAACACTTTTGAGTTACAAGTTCTGGAACCACCAACGAAATGATTGTGTGTTTCTTGGGAGATGACAGAGCGAAGCAGGTTCCACACCCAGGCCTGTGCCCTCACCCCTAATGCCCCAGATCTTTCCAAGGACTGGATACAGCTCCAGGTCCCAAACCTGCTCTTTTCCACTATCAACCCCAGACTCTGATGCAACCATCCTTTTTTTTTTTTTAGATTTTATTTATTTATGAGAGAGAGAGATGGGGAGAGCGAGTGAGCACAGGCAGACAGAATGGCAGGCAGAGGCAGAGGGAGAAGCAGGCTTCCTCCCAAGCAAGGAGCCCGATGTGGGACTCGATCCCACGATGCTGGGATCATGACCTGAGCCGAAGGCAGCTGCTCAACCAACTGAGCCACCCAGGCGTCCCGCAACCATCCTTTTTAAGCTATGATTTCCACACTCACTGTCAGAAATCCTTCTAGGAAAATAATAATAATAATAATAATAAGGCAGACTTTTTGAACTGTTACAAACCATGTTTTCCCAACCCACTTCTGAAAATTAGAATCAGCTCACCTGCAGGTCGAAAAGGAACGGGGATCAGTTTGCTGCTGTCGGGATGCACTGTTGACTTCACAAAAGTAAACACAAAGCTTAGACTCATGTTGGGCTTTGTTTTTGTCAGAGGGTAAAAATTAGAAAAGGGCTGAAACTTACGAGACTTCTCTTCCAGGCGTCTTTTATCTAACAAGAGAAAAAATAAGCAAGAGCTCTTAAAGGTAAATTGGCAGCAAAAGAGAAAAAAAAACCATCTCCACTCCAGCCTACCCCTGGCTCAAAAAAGAGCAGGCCGTTTGCAAGTGACGCCTGTGTGATTTCCACAGGCTGCTTGATGGGAGTGATGTTTGTGGACTCTGGAAAGCCCCATCCACGGCAAGATAGACAACAAATACTGGTTTAAGTCTTGGGGCAGGAGTGTGACCCTGATCTGGAACACTGCTTCTAATGGGAAATGGATTCTGACTTCAGAGGACTGTCTGCATTCCGGAGTTTGCCGTGGGGCTGTAGGGATCAGCCACAGAGAATCCCCACTAATATCTAAGCACAGAAGAACCCTGGGAGTTTTTTTTCTGCTTAATACTAGTCTCTCCTACTAGTAATCTGGTTAATGAAAAAGAATACTAATTACATCTAAAAACACTAACCAAGTTTTGAAAAGCAGATCCCTTGGGTGGTGTTTACTAATGAAAAAAACTCCACCTGATTTCAGACCATGCAAGCAGAGATCTCCTGAAGGCAACCACACCCAACCTTGAACCCAGCACAGGAGACATACCCTTTGGTTCTCCAAGTCCCGGATGGCTGCATCTTCATTTTTTAACAATAGTTGCCTTGATTTCTCTATTTTTTCCTATAATCAGATAGAAAGAAATCAAGCAATGATACCATGATTTAGATCTGTCCAAATGGTTTAGGAATCCCACACTCATTTACACCTGATTTCAATGCAACACGTGGCCAAGTCTCTCTACTCCCTGATAGTTTCCATGAGGACAGTGCTGTGTGTCACCCAGATTTAGAGCTCCAGCAGCTTGACCCACTGGTGGCTGCCACCTCCCCCTGCCCCTAGACAGCTGAGGACAGCTGTCTCCTTGAGTGCTACCCCCATCCGCCTGGCTTTGTAAGTTAGGAACCTGGAAGTCCCTCCTCTCTCTTCCTCCCACATCTGGTCCACTCAGGCTTACTTCCTCTCTTCATTTTTTCTTTATTTGAGAAAAAAGAATTAAATACAGAAAAGACAATGAAATGAGTACACACTCATAATCCCCTTATCCAGAATTAACAACAGTAAACATTCAGTCTTATCTGCTTCCAACTTTTTCTTTTTTTTTCCGCCCAAAAGCCATCACCCCCAGTTTTGTGTCTCCCCATTCTATCAGAAGTAACCACTATTATGAGTTCAAGGTATTAATCCGAGTCCACTTTTTTATACTTATATATATACACAAATACATGTATCTGCAAACAAAGTAGTAGTATTGGGTCTTTGTATTGTAATTTGCATAAATATTGTCCTTAAGCACCCGCTTTTTCCAGTAAACACTGTAGACATGTTTTCCCTTTAGCATCATGTATGCTGTTTCCCACTTAATATATACATTGATAACTAGATCATCACTGTTAACTTTTATTAGTGTTCCACGGTATGAATATACCACGTTATGTTTCTCTATTTCCCTACTGATGGGAATTCAGGTTGTTTTCTCTATTCCAAACAAGGCTGCGTGGAAGATCTTGCGAACAAGGATGGGAGTGTCCCTGTGAGTCTGGCCCTGAAGGACTGCTGCTGGGGATACACCATCTCCTCCTCTTGAGCCCTCGGCCACACCTGGTGCAAACCCTTGTCTCCGCCTGGACAGCCGAGGCATCCCCTGAGCAGATCACCTTACCTACCGTCTGGTCCCCTCTGATTACGCGCCACATGGTGACCAAAGAGACCCTCTGGAACACAAACCTCACCTTGGCCCTGTAGGCCAAATACAATCCCTCCCATATGAAGGACCATATGAAGCCCTTGAGGGCCTGTCTGCTCCCCCACATTAAAAGCCCCACTGACTGGACCACCTGCTCTCTCCCCTGGGCTTAGCTTATAGTCCCCTCTGTTTGGCCTTTCCTGCCTGCCTCCTCCTTCCAGCTCTCCCTCAACACCCTCCCCGAGTTTCCTGCCACACCCCTCCCATAGCACCCTAGGTCTAGGTCGGTGGCCACCTTTGTCCGTCTGTCTTCCGTTACCAGGGACTTGTTTTGATCCCTTCTGAAGCAGCAACACCAACCTTGGTGTTACTGGTCTGCTTTTGTTTATCAACCTTCCAATCTAATGAGCTCATTTGGAAAGAATAAAACATAATATATATGGATTCTGTTTCAATTGCTTTCAAAGGGATGCAGTCTTCACATTTCAGAATAAAATGTAAAATGTCTTATCTCAGAAAACAAGGAAGTACTTACAATTGAAACAACCAAATTTGTAGGATCCAACAATTCTGTCCACTGAAGAAATCTCTGAATGAAAGACTTAAGAGGGAGAAAAGCACCAGAGAGGTTAATGGTGGCAGAAAAATAGACAATATGGTAATAATAATAATAATATTTTTGAGACCCTTACAGGGCCTTTCAATGGAAGCACCTCCAGGAATCTTCAGGACAGCCTCCGGATCTTAAAGGTGAGGAAAGAGGCATAGAAAAGCTCAAGAGCATACCCAGGGAAATCCAGCTAGGAAAGGACTCATTAGCTTGTGCTCTTAACCACTCCAACATCAAATTACTCTTGAAGGTTAAAAGCCCAGATTTGGGGGTCAAATGGGCCTAGTCCCCATCCCAAAAATGACCTTGAACCAACTACCTAGAAGGGTCTCAGCATTTGTTTCTTTACCCTCTTATCCTTGTTATAAGGCTTAACTTGAGTGGTAAAGAACAGGACACCCCCAGCAAGGCCTTAGTAAAGGCTGCCTGATCACACCTGGAGGCATGATTTGCTCCCAAGGGTACCCCCCCACCCCACCCCCACCCTCCGCCCTACGTTGAGCCCTGGCTCTGCCAAGAAAGCTTGAACTCCCTTTCCCTTTCAACTTCCCCACCTAAGAAAACCTGTCTGGGCCCTACTTTAGGTAAGGTTGAAAGAGAACCACTCTAGAATTATACTGTCCATTTAGCCCCATGTGGCTATGGAGCCCTTGAAATGTGGCCAGGCCAAAATGAAGTATGCTGTAAGTGTAAAATATACCCAGATTTCAAAGATTTTCTGGGGGGGGGGGGAAAGGCATGTAAATGCCTCACTAATAATTTTTATATCGATTACGTGTTGAAATGTTAATATCTTATATTTGTTGGGCTAAATACAATATATTATTAAAATTAATTTCAGCTGTTCCTTTTACCCCCTTGACCGTGGTTACTAGAAAATTTTAAATGACCTATACGGCTCGCATCACATTTCCATTGGGCAGCGCCGGCCCGTCACCGGCTGGAGGCGGGGCCGCAGCGACTTCCTGTCCTTGGCGGGCCCCACGACCACCGCGTCATTTGAGTGGTCGAGCCTACCAGGTTGGGAGGCTGGGGGCTCCTGAGAGCACCTGTTCCTCTCCAACCTGATGCTCAGGAACAGCTCAGGCTGTCCTGTCAGAGGACACACACCTGCGGGGGACGGGGGAGCTGACTCCCCAGGGCAGGGCGACCTAGTGGCGACCCTCGCTAGCCAGGCCTGGGGCGGAGATGACACGCGGTAACGGCCGTGGCTGTCCGCATCCCGCACTCATGGGTTTCCCCTTCGTCCCCTCCCCGGGTCTGTGGTGGGAAGGCGGGTGCTGCGACCACGTGGCCTGCCCAAGGTCACCCGGGCCAGCCGGCGACTCCTCGCGGCGACTTCACGGGGCCCAGAGCCACCCCGCCCCCAGCCGCGCCGGGCCCGGGCCGTACGTGACGTTCGGCGATCCAGAAGCGCACGTTGGGCTCCATGAGGGAGCCGCGCCGCCGCACCCAGGGACCCGCTCGGCCCCCGCGCTTCCTCCTACCGCTCGGCTTCCTGGGACCCGTGTGGCCGCGGGAGAGGCCGCGGCCGCCGGGCCAGGCGCGGAGGAGGAGTCGGGCAACGTGCCCCGCCCCGGGCGCGCGCGCGCCCCCCTCCTCGCGGCGGCTTCCTGGCGCGCCCGCGGCTCCGTGTCGCCGCGTGCCTGCGCCCTGCCCTCGCGCCTAGTGTGCCCGCTGCCGGGTCTCCGAACTCCCGCTGCCCGCTGTCACCGCGTGCCGGCGCTCCAGCGCCCCAGATCCCACGCCTCCACCCCCGCTCCGGTCCCCGTGAGCCTGCCCACCTTCCCACCCACCAGGTCTTCCCGACCTTAACTCCCGTTAGGGTAGCTGGGCCGCTTCCAGCCTGGGGTGGGGATGGGGGGGGGGGGTCACCTACGGGAATCCTCGTATCACAGGACCTACTGAGAGCCTGCATCTGACCCGGATGACAGGTGCGCCTGCCTTTTGGACATTATGGTGGAAAATCTTCAGTTGCCCTTCACGTCCGAAGCAGAGGACATTGGGGATAGTCAGGGCTGGCTACTTCATTTTCACGGTGAAATTTGAAAATGTGGTTCCTCTTATTTTAAAAAAGTTGAGAACTTAGAGGTACCTGGGTTGTGCGGTGGGTTGAGCCTCCGGCTCTTGGTTTGGCTCAGGTCGTGATCTAAGGGTAGAAGGATCAAGCCCTGCCCCTGGCTATCGCTCAGTGTGGAGTCTGCTCGGATTCTCTACCTCTTCCCTCTGACCCTCCTGGTTGTGCTGGAAAATAAATGAGTAAATCTTAAAAAAGAAGAAGAAGAAGAAGAAAATAATTTAAAAAGTAACCAGAGAATTAAACAAGGTCCAGTTCCTTTCAAAGTGAGGGTCCCTGCCTTGGCCTGTGATGGGGGCACCGCAGACAGTGCAAAGTGCTGTCTGGGGCAGATCAGTTCCTTCCTTTGCATACCAGCTCAAGCAGGGGCTGGTTGGTTGTAGAGAAAAGAGGCACGTGCCTTCCTCCTGCGGCTGCCTTAAGGAGTTCAGGGGTCCTCGTAAGACTTGGGTTGAGGACCCAGCACCACCCATTACTTAGTTGGATGGTTCTGGTCAAGTCAATATCAGTGGGTCTATTTACTCATTTGTAAAATGAGGACAATAATTGTACCTATTTTAAGGTTTTGTTGAGGTTCAATGAGATAAAACATGTGAGTCCTAATGACACTGGGTCCACTGAAAATGTTGTTTGGACCTTTGATACTCAGCTGGCCTCTTCATCCCTTGCCTTGCCTTCCCCTCCAGGGACATGAAACCAGCTCATGGTTTTCTTCAGGCCAACATAACTTGACAGCTTCTTTTGCTCAGTTCACCTGGCTCACTTTTCTGTAGCCTCCAGAGTTCATCTCCTTTCCCAGGAAGTTCTCCCCTATGCCCATAGCTGGGTAAGGTGTCCTTCCTCGGTGTTCCTCTTCCGCCCCAGGAATGCCTCCCATGTGCCAGTGTTTAGCACACCTATATTATTCTGTTGGCTCTACCCTCAAGCATGTCACAGATCCAGCCCTGCCACTCTTCTTAGGACCCTCACGGTCTAGTCTTAGCAAAGGAGCCACAGTGATCCTCCTAGAACCAGCTGATGTGACTCTTGTTGAAACCTTCCTTACATGTCCCATCTTAGAAGAGAATCCGAAGTCAGTAGCTTGTTCAAGTCTCTGCTCTAGCCCTTGCTCCGGTTTGTTTCCCTTCCAAACATTCTATGTATTTTTATTCTATTTATTGGGTTTCCCCCTCTAGAATGGAACTGCATGAAGGAAGGAGGTTGTCTTTCCTTGTTCACCCTAGTGCTTCCAGCATGGGGCGTGTGGCAAACACTCGGGATTTACTGAAATAACGATTAAATGCTTCTGTCTCTCTCTTGCCGGAACCTGAGTTCTTTGGGTGTAGAGCTGGTGTCTTACTCGTTTTTGTGGGCCCTGAGTTCAATGCTCCAAAAATGCTGGCTGATAAAATTAGAAGAAAAACGAGAGCCCTGTAATATAAGCTGAGCCAACAATTAATGATATTATACATGCAAATATTTTAAAATATGTTTATTATATACTTTACATTGAGCATTTCAGAAAAGAATTACAATGATTTCAAAATACAATTTGATAAATAGCCTTTATAATTATACCCAATCAATATCAGAATTGTATGTAGACCCTATGCAGCTAACAACTACAGAAAAATTTTAATCTCAGGGAAGAGAGACATGCATGATCACTGAAGTCACTTTGCCAGAATGGTTTTTTTTGGTTGTTTTAAAGATTTATTTATTTATTTATTTGACAGAGATCACAAGTAGGCTGAGAGGCAGGCAGAGACAGAGGGAAGCAGGCTCCCTGCGGAGCTTGATCCCCACCCAGGACCGTGGGATCATGACCTGAGCCCAAGGCAGAGGATTTAACCCACTGAGCTCCCCAGGTGCCCCCCAGAGTGTTTTTTTTAAAAAACATGATTCACATTTGTTTCAAGTACACATACATCCATTGGAAGAGTTAAATTAGACCACTGATGTTAACACCTTAAAACTATGTATGATCTTTGTCACCTTAAAAGAAAATTCAGTTTAGTATAAAGAAATTTAAGAAGAAATTTCAGGACCCTTGATCAGAAGCTTCGGTGTGTGTTGTACTATTCTGGTGTACATAAAGGTTCAAGTAAGACCAACAAAGAATGTTTCCTCTTCCCACTGAAGACACAATCAAAGAACAGGTGAACCAGCATCCTATAAACTAGTCAGCCATCAGGAGGTTACCAATAAAGGACGCTTTATGTGTGTGAGGACATTTAAAAGCCTCCGCCAATGTTACAAAAACAAAACATTTAGAGTATTACTTAAGAGTACAAGCATAATTGGTGTTTTGTCTTCTATAAATAATCATCTTTGAAATGCTCAAAGTGAATTCCAGCTGTGGCTCTCTCCTGACGTGAGAAGAGGTGGGTTCACACAGGATGATCTACTGATTCACCTTCTCAAAGTATTCTTTGGAAGCAGTTGGATGTGGCTTGATCTGAAAATGCAAAAACATTTAATTAGGGAGCTGACTTCAAGATAACAGTCTCAAAAATGAGTTGAAAGCTTGCAGTTTTTGATCCAAAGTTCTTTAACTTTTTGAAGCGTGGTCCATTTCCTTTAAAAGATGGATGAAGGTTACATCAAGAGCCTGCCTGATTCCGGGTCCCGCCCCAACACCGGCCCCTCGGCAGCCTCACCCACTTGCACCCCGTCTGCACCCTTGCTCCAAGGATGGGCTCCTCTTATAGGTGCTCTAGGCCAGCAGCCCTGGAGGCAGTGAGGGCCTGGGACCCTGTGCTGGGGTCTCACTGCTTTTGGAAAGGAAACCTACCGTAGGAGAATCCGGGGTCCAGTTCGCTGGGCAGACTTCTCCATGGGTTTCCACAAACTGGAATGCCTTCACCAGGCGGAGGGTCTCTTCCACACTTCGGCCCACGGGGAGATCGTTGACACTCAAATGCTTGATGATGCCATTGGGGTCAATGATGAAGAGGCCTCTGCATCAGGATTTACCCCCATTAGTACCTGAGCGCCACCACAATGACAAACTCTAACTTCTACCCGCTTCAATCCTTAATTCTCCTCCATAAAGCATTAAACTTAAACATGCTTAAACATGGGGCCTTCCTTGTTACACTAACAGCTTATCATTTACTGATGATGCACCACACACAGGGGGGACTGGACCAGGCCAATGTGGAAAACGGGCAGTATTTCCCACAGAGAAAAGTTACACAGAGTCTAAAAGTCACAGAGAGCAAAGAATTCTTTAACTCATTAGTGATTTGGGTGTTCTTTGGGCTGCTGTATCAAATGCTGGCAAGAAACCAGAGGCAGAGGGGAAGAAACAGAGGTGTACTTTATCTATATGCAGTAAATACTGATGAGATGAGTGAAATCTTGGGTAAATGGAGGGGAAAAAAATCCCCTGGGGAAATCTTTGCAGAAAGAATTTATTGGCCTTAAGTTTAGGCAGAGCATAACCCTAAAGGACAAACTGAGACTATTTAACACTTGGCAGCAGCATAATGAGAAGACCTGGCCTGTGGTCTGTGTTCATCTTCCGCACAAGTGCTGGGGTTACATGACACACGCAGATGTTTCAACCACAGGTTTTAACAGTCCGACTTAAAACGGTGTGGCATTCCAAGTGTTAATTATGCAGAGAAAGTGCAAGTGAGAGAAAAAGGCAAGGTGAAAAGGCGCCACTTCCTCCCTGAGCCTGGCTGGGGGGAAGTGGGGGGGCGGGTTGGGGAGGGGAGCGTCTAGGCGTTAAGGCTCAAGGGTCCTGCTGCAAGCTCGACCAAGAGTGGAGCCAAGCTGGAGTCCACAGTGCGGGTGCAGGTACGGAGCTGGGACGGGGCTGGGCCCCCAGGCTCTGGAAAGCAAGCCTTATCTTCCAAACCAGACTCAGCTACCTTCCCTTGTCAATCCCAACAGTGAAACCAGCAGGGACGTACTGGCAAAATGAGCAAGACCTACAAGGAAGGGGGTCCTGGAAGGCCAAAGCCAGCACTCTTTTTCTCCTTCCCTTGCCAACTTTGTCAATGTCGGGCTTTAAGTGTATTAAAGGAAGACAGAATCTCCCAGAATAAAAGGGGCCCAAGCTCCAAGTGGCTCCCAGAACTACAGGTCCAGGTGTCATCAAGGAGGAAAGCAGGCCAGAGGAGAGTGAGTTGATGTGACAAGAGAAGGTGAGCAGGTTCAAGCCAGCCCCCAGCAAAACTGTGAGGCACATCAGAGTGGGGTCCTTGGCTATTCCCTGGGGGTCAAGTTCTGACCAACCCCCGCTTCACTCAAGATACCACTGGAAGGCTTAAGGTCTAATCCCCTCACCCTCTGGCCCCCAGAAGGTTGTATTTGAATATGGGACCGTTAAAGATAGACAGCTTTGGGGCACCTGGGTGGCTCAGTGGGTTAAAGCCTCTGCCTCCGGCTCAGGTCATGATCCCAGGGTCCTGGGATCGAGCCCCGAGTCGGGCTCTCTGCTCAGTGGGGAACCGGCTTCCCTTCCTCTCTCTCTGCCTACTTGTAATCTCTGTCTGTCAAATAAGTAAATAAAATCTTTAAAAAAAAAAAAAAAAGACAACTTTCCCACTCAAAGGAATAAAGATCTAGCCACTGAATGAACGAGGACAGAAATGACATTCTGGGACAGAGGTCATAACGGCTACTAGGACCTGTGCTAAAATCTTCGGCTGCCTTAACTTACTTAGTCCCCACAACCAACCTGGGAGGTCCATTCTCATTTTAGTTATGGGAAACTGGGACTCAAAGAGGTTCAGTAACTTGCCCAAAGTCATACAGCTGTTAAATAAATAGGTGAGTTAAAAAAAAGAAAAAAAATCAAACTCTGGTCAGATTCCAGGGCTGGGACAAGATCTCACCCATTCCACCATTCCAGCTCACTGACTCCTACAATCTGCTAGTTTCCCCTTCTCGGGACATGTCAGGAGCGGGCCTCCCAGGAGAGCAGCTCCCAGGCAGTGCGGGCAAGCGCGATGGTGCGACCATCAAGACACACTGGTGTTCGGAAGGAGACACAGGGCGCTACAGGGGTCAGACACGTCTCAGCCATCCAGAGACTGCCAACATGCGCAGGAGGCTCTCTCGTCAGTGCTTACAAAAGGCTAAAGTGAATGAAAGCTTTTTGGTTTTCAAAACACTCTACTGAGGGCTCTCAAAATCCTTTAAGTGGGATGATGCTGAACATAAAAAAACAAGTTTAAGTTTATAAGAAACAAGATCTTACCTCAGAGCAATTCCGGGGCCTTCCAACAGCACGCCATAGTCTCGGGAAATCTGTTTATTCAGATCTGACAAGAGTGCGATGTTCATGTGGCCCAAGCCGCCATTCTAACAAAGATGCGAACATGACTGGCTGTGACACCGTGTGCTCCCCCTGTACTCAGCCAAGTAAACTGATGTCTGAGGCCAACAAGAATGGCGACAGGTGGCGGCCACTGAGAACCAACAGTGGACTGAGCACTGCTCTTAACTCTGTTAACTCCCTTCCTCCTCCCAACCATCCTGGAACATCGCCTCTCTTACACATATGGAAACTGAGGCACACAAGATCAAGTAACTTGTTCCAGGTCACAGCTAGAAGGGGACAGAGGCAGGATTTAAACCCAGCTAGCACTGGAGACCTTTCTTTTTCTAATTCTTGATGTATTCTTTTACTTGAAGATTAACTTCTGTATCATAAAAATGGAAGCATAACAAAGACTGAATAAATTGGTATTGATAAACCAGCAACATGGCTAGAAAGTTTGATTCTCCCAAGTGTTTTCCAGCAGGAATAGTGGTCATGTAGAGGAGTGACCTCAGAGAACCTAACCAGCGTCCCACAAGCCATGCAGAGCATGTGGGATCTACAAGGTACCCAAGAGAGAGGAGGCAGCGAACCCCAACTGTCCCCACACCCAACCTTCTGAGCCTGATCTCCGTTACTGTTTGTACCTGGAAAACACAAGTGTAGTGGGCACTAAATCCAGGTAATGTTAAGGGAGATAAGGACAGAGTTTGACAGAATCTGCCAGGAGCTTAGGAGCTACAAATAGCCCATTTCAGACTAGTCATGCTTTAATAACTTCTAGATGAGTCTTTTATGGGATCTTTTCAGTTTTTAGGATCCTCGGTGCAAAGGCAGGGCCACTGAGGTTTATACCTTCCTTGGTGTGTTGACCCAGGCGAGATGGGTAAAGTGGGAATCCACTGAAACTGCAACAACTTCACAGTTCACGTCGTGAAATTCATTGGCTTTGTCGCTAAAAGCAACAATTTCTGTAGGACACACAAAGGTGCTAGGAAAAAATGAGCAGAAATTCCCATCAGAGAATTTAAAAGCAAGGATTTAAAATTTAAACAACAGGCAGCCTAAAAACTAGTTCAGCTTGCTTGAAGGTGATAAAGGCAAAAACGGTTAGCCACCCTCACCAGACTCCCCTCTCCATTTTTTAAAAAAATTTTATTTAAAAAAACTTATCTATTTGATAGAGAGAGGGAGAGAGAGAGAGAAAGCATGAGCATGGGGAGAAACAATGAGAGAAGCAGGCTCCCCACTGAACAGGGAGCCTGATGCAAGGTTTGATCCCAGGACCCTGGGATTGTGACCTGAGCCAAAGGCAGATGCTTAACTGACTGAGCCACCCAGGGACCCCCTCACCTCTCCATTTAAGAATCATATCAAAATACGAGGGTGGGCAAGGGAAAAGAGGCATATTCTGAGAATAAAGCAGCAGCTTTATGAGAAAAGTCATTTTAGGGACGCCTGGGTGGCTCAGTTGGTTAAGCAGCTGCCTTCGGCTCAGGTCATGATCCCAGCGTCCTGGGATCGAGTCCCACATCGGGCTTCTTGCTCAGCAGGGAGCCTGCTTCTCCCTCTGCCTCTGCCTGCCATTCTGTCTGCCTGTGCTCGCTCTCTCCCCCTCTCTCTCTCTGATAAATAAATAAAATTAAAAAAAAAAAAAAAAAAAAAAAAAAAAAAAAAAAAAAAAAGAAAAGTCATTTTATTATCTTAACTTTTCTTGTTTTCCTTCAAGCCAGTGAAAACTTCCTTATGGACTGGCTGATGGAAACCATGGCTCCAGAGTACATAAAACGAAGCCACTGGGGCGCCTGAGTGGCTCAGTGGGTTAAAGCCTCTGCCTTTGGCTCAGGTCATGATCTCAGGTTCCTGGAATCGAGCCCCGCATCAGGCTCTCTGCTCGGCGGGAAGCCTGCTTCCTCCTCTCTCTCTGCCTGCCTCTCTGCCTACTTGTGATCTCTGTCTGTTAAATAAATAAATAAATCTTTAAAACAAAACAAAACAAAACAAAGCCGTGTCAAAACCTATCCCACTAAAAAGAATGCCACCCCCTCCTCTAAATTTATCAGATGAGCTGCAGATGCAGGCTGTACTCAGCAAGGCCACCAGTGATAAAAGGATCCAAAAGAACCCTTCCCTTGGCCAGAAGAGCAGCCAGAGATAGGAAATGTCAGGGCGGAAACAGGGACCTTAAATGACATTAAAGCATCGCAGAAATTAACACTTACAAGTCCAAAGGATAGAAGAAAAGTACCAAATATTTTCCCTTAAAGTCATCGAGGGTTAGGTCTTTGAACTCTCCATTGACAACGGCGGTGCCCTTAAAATAGGGTGCATGCTGGGTGACGGCAGGAACGTGGTAGGAGGAACCTGAAGGAAGCCACACACACGTGTAGTTCATCATCTGCTAAATCACATACCTGACTTTATTCAAATCTCTCACAGTAATTAATTAGCAGTATAAATTAACTAAAGGGTTCAGTTCAACTCTACATCTTACGTAATATCCCCCCCTTCCATAGTTCTAGATGGTACACAAATCCAGTTTAAAGTACTGTGGGGACTGAAAAGACTAAAAAGATGATGCGAGAAGATGGCAGGGACGAAATTAAGATAGAATCGAGGAGGAAAGGAGCCTAGGGACGGATTCTGAATACGGTTCAGATTTTGCCATGTTCAGACAGGACAGGGAAGAGGGAACAGGGCAGGTGAGGGGAACAGCCCGGGGTAGTTTGAGCAGAACAGAGCAGGTGTGTGTGGAAGGAAGCATAAGAGACAAAGCATGAACAGCTGAAGGCCACACTCTGAGGGCCCTTAAATATCAGGCTAGAGTTTGTTATTATTTTTTAAAGATTTATGTGTGAGAGAGAGAGAGAGAGAAAACACAAGTTTTCTTGTGGGAAAGGCAGAGGAAGAAGCAAACTCCCCGCTGAGCAGAGCTGGTGGCACCTTGGGGCTCAATCCCAATCCCAGGACCCTGGAATCATGATCTGAACGGAGGCAAACCCTTAACCGCTTAACCAACTGAGCTACCCAGGCGCCCCACAGAATTTGTTCTTAAAAGATGAGATAGAGGAGTCACTGGAGATTTTCAGGTAAGAGTTGGAAGATGTAGTGGTGTTGGTGACCAACAAAGAAATGCGATACAGGGGCAGTCTGCCTCAGTCATTCTCAATCCTGACTGGAGGTTAGAATCATTCGGTGAGCTTTTAAAATATACTGATAAGAGGATTAAAAGGTATGAACTTCCAGTTACAGACAGACAGGAGAGTGCAAGGTACAGCACAGTGAATACGGTTAATAAAACCCTAACAACTTTGTATGGTGACAGATGGTACCTAGGTTTATCATGGAGGTCAACACCTAACATATATAAATCTTGAATCACTTTGTTGTACATCTAAAACTAATAATTGCAATGTCAACTATATTTAGATTAAAAAACAAAACAAAACAAAATGATGTCCTGGTCTTGCTTCAGAAATTGACTTAATTTGTCTGGGGTGGGGAGCGGGGCAGCTGGGGTAGTGGTTTATTTTCAAAAGCTAATGGGTATTGAGTCTAATGGATAGCCAGGGTTCAGGGCCCGTGTTCTGAGATGGTGGTTCATATTACCTAGGTCAAACCAAGGCACAACACTTACTGGTGCTAAAAGCGAATTTTGCTTGACCAGAACCAGACCACAATACATTCGTCAGGCATGTTCTTTGGGAAGCAGCAGGTCTGAGGGCTGCAGAGGCAAAGATGCCCCAAGGAACAGCACTCATATGTCGGGCAATCTGGAAAGAGAAATACTTTATATTAGGAAGTAGCCTCAAGGCTGGCCCTGGGGAAGGGGCATTGGGCCACTGGTCGCCTCCACTCTCCTTGTTCCTGCGAACCAAACACCAACCCCCAGGCTCTAAGAGTACAGAATGAACCTCCATGTTCTTAACATTCCTTTCTGCTTCCTTCTTCAAGACTCCAAGAGGGGAGTGGGGAGATGTTGGTCAAAGCGTACAAAGCTGCAGTCATGTGGGATGAGTAAGCCTGGAGATCTACTGCAGTGGCATGATGACTGTACTTAATAATGCTGTATTTGCTGAGAGAGCAGACTTCAGGCACACTCGTCACACACAGAAAAGGTAATTATGTGAAGAGATGTTAGTGTGTAGTAATCATTTCATTATGTCTATACCAAATCACATTGCACTGCTTAAACGCATATAACTTTTATTTTAAAAATATATACATTTTTTAAAACCCTGCTAGGTAGAGGGGAATTCTAAGACCATGAAGACTAGACCATGAAGACTCCATGTTCTTAAGAACAACACAGAGGGTTCAAAAACCAAGGGGACTTGGCCGGGCCCTGTGTATTTACGCCCTTTGCCAGCTTGATCTGCTCAGCCTGTTCTATCATGTCAAGGTTTTCCCAGAAAACACAAGGCCCCCGCAGACAAGCAAACAAGTAGAGCAAAGTTCACCCTCTGGGAAAATCCGTACAGCGCTTAACCGTACTGTTTGCTCAACTATAGTGTCCAGCATGACTCAGGAAGAAGAAAGCGCATGTGTTCAACCCCGCCAGGAGAAAGGGGAGAGAGAAGGGACCAAGAGAGTGCTCGGCTTCGTCGGGAGGAGAGCGAGGGGCAGACCTGGGGGATGGGAGGAGGGGGGTGCCTTTTGCACTGCCGCACTGTGCACTTTACCACTTTGGTGTCCGCCCACCCGGGAGGGGATGCTTACTGCAAAGCCTTGCTGCAGGCATCCTTCTTTCTAGCTTTGGGAGAGGACAGTAAACGGAGGCTCGGAAAGGTGAAGTCACGTGTCCAAGGTCATAGAGTAGCTACAGAACAGGGAACAGGGGTCAGGGGTCCTGCCTCCAGGTGGAGGTGTCCAGGTGGAGGGAGGACTGCGGACCCCGGCCTGGAGAGAGGAGCGATCCGGAGGACCGACGGGAGGGGCGGTTCTGCGCAGGCGCATTTCCCAGAAGCGAGGCCCCTGGGTCCGTTACCCGCTGGTGCCCTCCAAGAACCGTGAAAGGCCCCTAGACCGCAGGGAGCAGGATTCTGTCTGGAAAGCACGTGTCGGAGCCACTACTGTGTCTCCGCTCCTGTCCCCTGCCGGCAGCCACTCACCGAAGCTCGGAGAAATCTTCCCAACGCGGCCGCCATCTTCAGTGCGCGCGAGATTCGCGGGACTGGATGGGAAGAGGAGGAGGCGGGGCGCACGGGGGCGGGTACGGGGCGGGGCCTCGGGGGCGGGGCCTGGGCTGGAGCGGGGGCGGGGCCTGGGCTGGAGCGGGGGCGGGAAAATGTCTTCTCCACGTTTTTGCCGGGACTTTTGTCCGGGCAACTTATTTGTCGGGTGTCCCGGGCCCATTTCCGAGGAGAAAAGTCCTGCTGCGGCTTCTAAGTAACGAAATGCTTAGGAAAACAACACTTTGTTTCTAACTGTCGCCCCAACCTAGAAAGGGCTAATCCAGGTGGGGAGTCTTTGATGTTTATGGTTAACGTGTGTGGATGACGGTTTCTACCCAATCTGCAAAAGGTTTTTCTTACTGTTTAGGCCTCAGATAGAGCCTTCTGGATTCTGCAGGAAATGGAATTAATTGTAATGCCATTTTTGTCTGTTAATAAGCCAAGTGGGTCAGACATGTCAAGTTTTTGGTGTTCTGAAAATCTTTGGGATGGTGTGTACTTGCATTTTGGCCTCTCTTCCCCAAATTGGGAGACTTGGGACAGATTTAAATTCCGTTTTCCGTCGATTAGTAAAGCCAAGTGCTGAGCGTGGTACTTTGAAGTAAGCTCATCAAACCCAGATAGAAATCACACGGGGGCCTTACGGTAAATGCAGACTCTAAGTAGGTATTTTCCAGACCCCAGTCATTCCACTACCGACATAGTTTCTTGAGTCTGCATATATTATTTGCTATTTTCTTTTAGTTGACTCACTTTTGAAAACCATAAATGAATTCATTTGAAAGAAAATGTTAAGTAACTTAAATGGAAAAACCCTGTAACTTGCTATGACTAGAAAGTAATTAAATACGTTAGGGATGCCCAATCGGTTAATTGTCCTCCTTTGGCTCGGATCCTGATGTCCTGGGATTGAGTCCTGCCTGGGGCTCCTTGCTCAGCAGAGAGCTGCGTCTCCTTCCGCCTGCTGCTCCCCCTGCTTGTGCTTATGCTCTCTCACTGATACATAAATAAATAAATAAAATTTTAAAATACATTAAAACAAAGTGTTACTAAATATCAACTAGATACAGTTGCTCAAAATCTGAGACTTTGTTAAAAGGGAGACAGAGGGGTGGCTAGCAGCATCCTGGTATCACGTGGGGTTCTCTTTCTGTAATCAGAAGCACTTAAAAAGCGTTGAAAGGGTAATAATTTTCTCACTTTGGGACTTATTTATTTTGCTCCTCACATCAATCCTTTCATGCACTACTAGTACAGCACTGGGTACCAACCCCATGCTTCGGAAAGGACTACCTTAGAAGCAAGAGACTGGAATCTAAAACGGTCTGACCATTTTGGAAAATTCATGTCAGCATTTAGTAAAACTGAATATATGACTCAAATAACTTCAATCCTAAGCATATGCCCCAGAGATGTGTGTACGTCAGTATATCAAAAGACATAGGCTAGAATGTTCATAGCAACAGTATTATAATAGCACAGAGATAAAACTACACAAATGTCCACCTATCATAGAATGGCTGAATAAATTAGGATATTATGAACACTGTACAACAATGAGAATGAATGCATGACAGGCAACAAGGTGAATGAGTTTCACAAACATGATATTGGGCGAAAGAAGCCAGACATGAAAAAGTAGACACCATATGGTTCAATTTATATGAAGTTCAAAACCAGGAAAAACTAATGTATAGTGTTTGAAGTCAGAATGCTGGTGACCTTGAGAAAACAAGAATTGGGAGAGGGTAATGAGAAGACAAGAACCGGGTGCAAGTAATATTTTATCTGTTGACCCTGCTTAAAGTTATTTACTTTGTGGGGTGCCTTGGTGGCTCAGTGGGTTAAAGCCTTTGCCTTTGGCTCAGATCATGGTCCCAGGGTCCTGGGATCGAGGCTCAGCGGGGAGCCTGCTTCCTCCTCTCTCTGACTGCCTTTCTGCTACTTATAATCTCTGTCAAATAAATAAATAAATAAATATCTTTAAAAAATTTTTTTTTAATTTAAAGTTATTTACTTTGTAAAGTATTTACTTTGTGAGCATTCATGTAGCTGTACACTTATGATTTGGGTACTTTTATTTTTTTTTTTTGAAGATTTTATTTATTTATTTGACAGAGAGATCACAAGTAGGCAGAGAGGCAGGCAGAGAGAGAGGAAGGGAAGCAGGCCCCCTGCTGAGCAGAGAGCCCAATCTGGGACTCGATCCCAGGACCCTGAGATCATGACCTGAGCCAAAGGCAGCAGCTTAACCCACTGAGCCACCCAGGCACCCCAGATCTGAGTACTTTTAAATGTCATAGTCCAATTATAGCAAGGAGTTACACATTTCTCAGTCATTTCCCCTTAATACTTGCCTTGTGTTTAATTCGTGTTCATAATGTGTTTGTGAACAGATGTTTGAAAAGGAAAGGCAATCATAATGTTGGAGCTCAAAATCATAGTGTAGTCAGAAAAGGAGTATTATTTAGCCATAAAAAGGAACAAAGGATTGCAACATGCTGTAATATGGATGAACTAAAAAATACATTATGCTGAGTAAAAGAAGCCAGATCCAAAAGACCAAATGTATGATTCCTTTCAGATGAAATATGTAGAAGAGTTAAAGCCATAGAAACAGATTGCCAAGTGCTGTGAAGAGGAGGCAGGGGGACTGATCACTTAATGGGTGCAGGGTTTTCTTTTGGGAGCGACAAAAATGATTTGAAACTGCATAGAAGTGGCGATTGTCTAACATTGTGAATGTTCTTAATATCACTGGATGGTGCATTTTAGAATGGTTAATTTTATGATTTGTGAATGTTACCTCAATTTAAAAAACAGAAGTAGGGACTAACAATAGAAACAAAAAGATGCTATGGTCTAGCCCAGTGATTTTGTAGACAAGAAAACAGAGACTTTTAGAGAGATAAAGAGTCCTTTCCAAAGTCACCTAGCTGGTGGGAAGGGGAGGTGGGACTAGAAACCAGAACAGCCTCGCACCCGACCAGCCAGTATGTGAGCTGGAAAAGGTGAGGAGGAGCTTTCTCTTTCCGTGTTCCTTACACCGATAGCCCTTTACTGGCCACCTCTCCTTTTCTCTAGCATTTTGGAGGGCACCTCTCTCTCCTATTTTATGCACCTGCGGTTTGGTTTCCACACATAGGCAGTTGGATTCATAATTAAAGTTCACTATGATGTAAATCACAGTGCAAACCAAACAGCAGAACAGACTGCTGTTCCCTCAGGATTTGGCTTGTTCATCTTGGCTTCAGTTTTAAAGTTTAGAAGCTTTAGTTAGTCCTATCTTTTTGGGTGGGGCCTGTTTAGGCTTGAAGGTGACACTACTTTCTGTCTTCCATTTGTTCATTCTCCTCGGGCTGCCATTCAGCTCCGAGTGTGGTTTCTGTATCCTCCTTGCCCCAAGCTCATTTTAGCCTTGGGAATAATGCATTTTCTTTCCTATTTCAGTTCCTTCTGTGTTGGATGAATTTGCATCAATTAGCAATGGGATTTTAATCAGTTAATAAGCATCTCTGGGGGGAATCATACAGGCCCTCCTCCCAAGGAAGTCCACGTGTATCCAGGGAACATAGAGTAAAGATTGTAGAAAACTAAAAATCCAAGAGCCATCATTTTAAGGAGCATAAGAGGGGCATAACGGTTGAGAGCGGACAGCTGGGGTTCAAACACCAGCTCTGCCATTTAGCTCTTAATTCTTTGGGGGAAGTTACCCCTTGCCTGTTCTTCCATCTGAAAAATGGGAGTCATGTTAATACCTCCCCCAAGGGTTGTTGGGAGGAATAAGTGAGTTAAATTTTAAAGCGCTTACCACGGTAAACAGGTAGACAGTGAGTACTCTAAGTGCTTGTTATGTTAAATGAGAGAGTCCAGGCAAAGTGCTTAGAGAAACAGAGCTCAAGAAGCGTCTCAGAGAGGAAAAAAGTGTTATCAGAATCAATGGATTCTGTCCTTGAGGGAGGAGTGGGGACGATAAAGGGAAAGATGGCAGATAGCCGTAATTGGTGACCTTTGTCCCTTCGGTCCTAACAATTATTGAGAACTTAATGGGCCAAGATCTAGGCTGAATACAGTAACTGATAGGATCTTCATGCAACCCTGTGAGATAGGTACTGTTTTAAATTCACCATCCCCATTTTAGAGGTGGGGATACTGAGGCTTAGGGAGGTTTAGTAATTTGTTCAGATTCTCACAACTGCAAAGGGACGGAGCCAGGATTTAAACTCCAAAAGCTGACTGCAGAACCCCCTCCCCACACAATGTTGTCTCCCCTCCTGCTGTATCTGTTGGAGCATAAAGTGCTGGATGGTTGCTTCCCAGGAAATGCTTGTAGAAAGGTGGTCTGTGTCAGAGCACGGGCCAGTGCTGGCCATCTATCCTTAGTGAAATGTCCCCAAATACTCTGCTCCTGAGCCTGGCAGGACTGCTCTCCTTTTATGTGTTCTGCCCCCCTCCCTTTTTAAAAAAGATTTTATTTATTTGAGAGAGAGTGAGAGAGAGAGCGTGCGAGCATGAGTGGAGAGAGGGGCAGAGGGAGACGGAGAAGCAGACTCCCCGCTGAGGACAGAGCCTGATGTGGGGCTGATCCCAGGACCCTGCGAATGTGACCTGAGCCAAAGTCAGACACTTCGCCCACCGAGCCACCCAGCTGCCTCTTTCGGCTCTTTTGTCTGAGCAATTCTAGTTACTCTGCCTGTGCCATTGATGGTTACCACGGTAGGGACTTGCTACTCTATTTTCAGACTTTTTCTTCTAGGTTTTGTCTGTTCCTGTCTTCCTGCAGAACTTGTGAGGGAAAGGCACCCACTTAGATGTGACAACCGAAAATGTCTCCCGACATTGCCAGATATCACCCAGGGGACTAAATCGTCCCCAGTTGAAAAACCACTGCTCTCATGGTTAATGGCACAGGCTTTGCAGCCACCAGGACATGGGATCACATTTTCCTTTTGTCCTTTAGGGTCTTAGAGGGTAGGGCACGTGTCTTAGGCATCAAGCATCGCCGGTGGCTAGATCAGTGCTTAACTTTTCTAGACTTCTGTTTCTGCATCTGCAAAATAAGAATAATCATCACATCTCCCTCAAAGCATTAGCTGTGTGGAGAGAGCCAGTGCAAGCAAAATGCTTAGGGAGGTACCTGGCTCAGGTAGGCTTTAAAAGATATGGGTTATTGTTTTGCCCACAAGCAAACGAGCTCCATTTTCCAACAGCAGGCACAGACTTGGAATACACTTTGTTTTTCTCAAAGTGACGAAGTTGCTCTTCTTCCTTTCATTCCAGAATGAAGAACGAGGCTTTGCACAAGCTCTGATCTCCAAATACCTCACATTAGGCTCTTCTGGACGCTAGAGGGACATGAAGTCAAGGAAGGTAAGAAGGCAAATCACATCCCAGCTAAGTGGGGCTCAATCTTCTCTGCTTAACAGAGTCTCTGCCTAACTCTTACTTGAGGGACCTTGAGTTGTTTATTTATTTATTTTTTTCTTTTAAAGCTAACTCTGAGGAATAAGGGTGACCATAATGGTAAGATACTTATCAGACCCCTGTCTACCTGAAATGAGTTTCAGCTCTGATTAGGAAGAAATCTTGCTCATATCTAAGACTGATGGAGATTTCTGTTTCTTACTTGTTAGATATTCAATAGCTTGGTACAAAACTTTTTTTTAAAAAGTTCTCTTTGTCAGATGGAAAGCGTAAATTTCTACTGTATTGACTTATGTGTCTACATTGTGTGAGTGTATGTGTGTATGTATTTAAATTTGTTATCTTTTCTTTTTAATATACAGTTGAATTTCCATCTTTGGAATGTACTGCCTTCTAGCTGTCTTTCTGCCTTTTCCCTTAATGTGAATCAAGCTAAGACATTTTGCGATTTGTATCTCCATAAATCTTAGTCGTTCCAAAAGTCATGCTTCATGTTGACATCTTAAGGATGCTCAACAAAGTATTACTGTTTCCTTCACACTGAGCAGAAGCCCAAAAGAGCAGCACAATTTTTGAGTCTTTGGCCACTGGAGAGGAAGTCCCACTGCTTATGGCTTCTTTTCCAAGCAGAAAGCTGAGGCAGCTGCCTGTGGTTAACGAGCCTTCTTCAAGTTGACACAGGGATTCTTTGGCTGGGGACCATTAGAGCCAAGAATCTTCCAGTGGACATGCTGGCCCCCTTGTCTGCTGCTGTCTGTCTCAAGCCTGATTTCTTTTATCCTAAAGGGAATGAAATACCCTAGAGTCTCTGGCCCAGAGGCCCAGAAGGAATTTTATACAAGAACCTTCCAATGGTCTGTTCAGAACTACAAAGTGAGTGGCTTTCCGTCCATTCCAGGCTACAGCCAGAGACTTCCCCTGAAACGGTAAGTGGGGTCCTCTAGTCCTTCATTCCATGAAAAGATTACCATGGCTGGTATTTAATCACCAATATCAGTGCTGTCCGGCCAACCTTCCTCCCTCCTCTCCCGTCCATCTCCCAGGCACTGAGAAAGCACCAAGCACAGGCCTTTCTGGTTCTCCTCGCTCTTGTTATATCACATTGGAATTCTTTGTTGCCTTGTCTAGATCTTAACCATACTGTGACCTTCTTGAGGATAGATCTCCTGTCTTACTTACTGTTGTGGTCCTAAGGGCCAGGCTAGTGCCTGGTTCATAGCAACTGCTCAAAAAAATTTGTCAAGTGAATAAGCAGTGGCCGGCGTGGTGGCCAGAACGTTCTTTCCACACTCGTTTCGGAAAAAAACATCTTTTTATTTGGCTTTCCCTAGCTGTCACAACAAGGACACAAATTGTTCTGCTAAGGGAGGAAGACAAACTGACCCCATCCGCATCACCAAGAGCGTAGAAAATCACTGAATTTCTCCCTTTTGAGTTTGAGAGAAAATTTTTTGGAACTTTTGGAGGGAAAGGCAAATGAAAAGATAAATGCTATTTTCTCTGGTGATTAGGAAAAGACCTCCCTGGAACCACAAGTTACATTCTGGTCGCCGGGGCTACAATTAGAGATGGCAGACAGGACTCTGGGGCTTGCTGAGGTCTTCCTCTTTCCAGGGCAAAAAGCATTCATTTTTGTTTCTTCTTTTCTCATTGACGAGGAGCCCCCAATTCTGGTCTTTCTTGTGTTCAGGGAGGATGAAGCCTGAATGCAGAGCCATGTCTCCTAGCAAGGTATTCTCCTTTTGAGCCTTAGCCCCTAGCAGCCCCCGCACTGTCCTATGCTGCTCCAGGACGGTCTCTCTGATGCAGGCAGCAGGGCGATGGAAGGAGGCTGCTGTCCTCACGTTAAACCCCTCATGGACCATTTCACCTTTCAGAGTCTGGGGGTCTCCACCTAAGGACACCCACCTCTCAGGCTTCTTCTTTTTTTTAAAATAGATTTTTAAAAAGATTTTATTTATTTATTTGAGAGAGAGAGAGACTGAGAGAGAGAGAGAGAGCATGAGAGGAGAGAGGTCAGCAGGAGAAGCAGACTCCCTGCAGAGCAGGGAACTTGATGTGGGACTCGATCCTGGGACTCCAGGATCATGACCTGAGCCAAAGGCAGTCACTTAACCAACTGAGGTACCCAGGTGCCCACTTCTCAGGCTTCTTGTGGAGAGAGAACATGCCTCCACACAGGAGGCCAGTGGGTAGGTAGTGTTTGTTTGTCCTGGGCACGTCCCTCCTCTGCCCTCTACCTCGCACATCTTTGCTTTCTTCTGAACCTTTCCCTCCTTGTCTTGGTTGCCTATCTTTCTCCTATTCCCCAACCCCCCCAAAACTTTTTAAAAAGAGATTTTATTCTTTTTTTTTTTTTAAGATTTTATTTATTCATTTGACACACAGAGAAAGATCACAAGTAGGCAGAGAGACAGGCAGAGAGAGAGGAGGAAGTAGGCTCCCCGCTGAGCAGACAGCCTGATGCAGGGCTCCATCCCAGGACCCTGAGATCATGACCTGAGCTAAAGAGAGAGGCTTTAACCCACTGAGCCACCCAGGCACCCAAGAGATTTTATTCTTTAGAGGAGTTTTAGGTTCACAGCAAAATTGGGTGAACTTTCCAAGAGCACCTTTCTGTGCGCTGACCCCATACTCACACAGCCTACCCACCCTCAACTATCTGCAGCCCACAGAGGATATTTGTTACAGTGCACAAACCCACACTGATACTTGGGTGATACATTGTTATCATCCAAGGCCATCGAGTACATTACAGTTCACTCTTTTTTCTTTTTAAATATTTATTTATTTGACAAAGAGAAAAAGAGAGAGATCACAAATAGGCAGAGAGGCAGGCAGAGGGAGAGGGGGAAGCAGACTCCCTGCTGAGCACAGAGCCTGATGCAGGGCTCTATCCCTTGACCCTGAGATCATGACTTGAGCTGAAGGCAGAGGCTTAACCCACCCAGGTGCCCCGAGGGTTCATTCTTGATGCTGTATATTCCATGGGTCTGGACAAATATGTAAGGTCACACTTCTATTAATTGTTTTCCTGGAATAGTTTTGCTGCCCTGACCATCCTCTGTGCTCCCCCTAACCCTGGCCACCTATATTCCCTTTTTGGAGCTGCGTCTCCTGTCCAGCCTACCAACATCTGCCCTCCGATGTTCCTTCCTCCCTGCACACTTAACAAACACGAAGCCAAACTCTTGTTTTCTCTCCTCAAATCTATTCCTTGCTGCCTTCCCTACCCCCAACCAGCACTCAAAGGAGACATTGACTTCTCTCTGTCTCCAGGACTCTCCTCCATCCAAGCCTCTATCTGTTCACCCTGGAATTCTCTTCCAGCTTCTCAGGGGCTCTGGGTGGTCAAAAAGTCTTAGTCCCTTTCATCATCTGAGCTTGATTCCAAAAGTGAAAGAAAACACAACTCCGAGTCCAGGCCACTCTGTTACATATCTCTGGGATCTCTCAGACCCTGCCACTTCTTGGGCTCTGAAGATTTCTGACTGTCAACGCTCGCATCTCTGTGCTGAGGTCTCCTTTCAGAACTGGGGGAGGCAGTGTGCCCATCCCTGCAGAAAGGCAGAGATGAGAGAGCATTATTAACCCCTTGCCCTGCAGCCCTGCAACACTCTAGTGAAAGGACTTGGTGTAGAGTTATCCCAGTTCCCCTGCTGCTCCAGCGGTGGCCGAGCTGAGCCATGTTTCCCAGAGTGTGCACACGGATTAAGGATTAAGTTGGAGCTGCCCATGGACGTTATGTCCCCCTCCCACACCTGCTCTTCCTCCACCTCCCCTGTAAACTACTTACCCTTCAACCCTTCTCTCGGGGTCTAGGAGAACCCAAACTAGAATATAGCACAACAAAAATTGTAATACAAAATGCTATCCCTAGGCTGGTTCTAGGATTTAGGTGGAAATATTTATTCCGAATATGCTTCAGGCTGGAAGTGCTGGTCATGGGAACTCGGCTGAAGGCAGAGGATGAATGCCATCCTCTCCGGTCCTGTCCGCTCCTCTCTGCGGTGCCAGCTGGAACTGGGTTTGGAGACATCACAGCAGTTCAGTCTGTTTCCCCACGCTCGCCCCTTCCCTGAGGCCTCCTGCCCCATCTTTCTGCCTTCGCTCTCAGCCTCTTTCCCATTTAGTCTCCGTTCAGCAGCAATAGTGGCTCTTCTTCAAACACCAGCCAGGTCATTTCATCGCCTACTTACAACTCCCCAGTGGCTCCCCACTGCATTAGAGCAAAACCCAAATTCGTGCAAGGGCCCTACAGTCTGAGCCCCTGCCTCCTTTCAGAAAACTCACCTTGGACTCCCCCCCCCCCCAACTCCTGCTCGGGCCATATTGGTCTACTCCTCCCTCCGCAACACCCCCGCACCCGCAGGCATGGGCTGACTCTTTTAAAGCTTTAAATGCTATTGCTGACGTACAACTTAAAAATGTGAAGTTTGTAGCTTTAACTTTTTGTAATGAAAACTAATAACACTGGCTGAAGTGCTGACTTGAAATGCTATTTTATAAAATTTGGATGTAAATAATCAGTCAAGGTCAGCAGTTTGTATATGTCTGAGAGACGGCTTCCTCCCTGCCATCCCCCCTTTAAAAAAAAAATTCGAGGTGCTTCCTGTGTGCTTTTATGTTAGAATTGTTCTCCCTACTTCCTACACATTGCCACCTTTGTTTTAAATAAACTGTCCTTTGGAACACAAAAACTCACATCTGGCTGGCTCCTCCTCCCTACTTAGGTCACAGCTGAGCTGTCATCCTCACCAAGAGGACTTCATTAAAGACTGTGTGTGTTCTTTTTTTTTTTAAGGTTTTTTTTTTTTTTTTTTTAAGATTTTATTTATTTGACAGAGAGCGAGAGAGCGAGCACAAGCAGGGGGAGCTGCAGAGGGAGAGGGACGAGCAGGCTCCCCACCAAGCAGGGAGCCCAATGTGGGGCTCGGTCCCAGGACCATGGGATCATGACTCGAGCTGAAGGCGAACCCTTATACAACTGAACCACCCAGGCACCCCTTTTTTTAAGGTTTTATCTATTTATCTGATACACAGAGAGAGCACGAGCCGGGGGAGAGACAGACAGAGGGAGAGGGAGAAGCAGGCTCCATGCTGATCAGGGAGCCCGATGTCAGGACTGGATCCCAGGACCCTGGGACCATGACCTGAGCCAAAGGCAGATGCTTAACTGCTTACTCGACTGACCCACCCAGACGCCCCGTGTGCGTTATTCTGTCTTGGTCCTTGTTTGTATCTTGTGTGCAGAAACTTGTATTTACCATTACTTTATCTGTTTATTGGGTATTTGTCTGGCTCCCCCTGGAGCAGAAGTCCCAACAGGGCAAAAGCCACTTCCATCTTGTTCATTACTCTGTCCTCAGCACCTAGCACAGTGCCTGGTACTCGGCAAACTCCTCACCAATTTAGAAGAATGTGGCTAAAAAGTCACGTACATAGGCTCTTCTGACCTCCCCAGCTGATACGTCTTTCCCCTAAATGCCTCCAGCAGCCTTCATCAAAATAGTTCTTTGGGCAATAAATCCTGTGTATTTTATCACAAACCTTCTTCTGCCATTGCTTCGAGCTACTATTTGAATCTCGTGTTGTGTCTTCATCATTCCTGGTGGCTGTCCTAGTTTGCAGATTGAGTGACTGTTGACTTCGCTTTTCTCAAGCCCCTCTTTACTTGAAAGTGGATTTGCTAAAAACAAGGACATTCTTTTACGGAATCACCATGTTACAGTGATCGAAATCAGGGATGTTAACATGGACACACTATTACATCATCCCCAGACCATATTCAAATGTCATCGCTTGTGCCAACAGTGTCCTTTGTCACTAGCCAACAATCTACCCTGCCCCTCCATGAACCCATTCAAAATCACACTCCACATTTGGTTGTCTGGTCTTTTTAGTTTCCTTTAATGTGGAATAGTTCCTCAGTCTTTATCTTCCTCGACCCTCACAGTGTTGAAGAATACAGGACTCTTTGGTAGGGTGGCCCTCTGTTAGCTTGTCCGAGTATTTCCTCATGACTAGATTTGGGCTCGGCGTTGCTGACAGGAATACCTCTTTAATGCTGTTCCAGAATGTACTTAACCAATCTGCTCTTGGTGGAGGTTTGTGTTGTTTCAAATTTTTCCTCATATTATGAACTTTATACATGCTTGTAACCAAACTTTACACATTTTATCCATGTCTTTAGGATGTATTTCCAGAAGTGAAACTACTATGACTAAGGGTTCTGCGTGTATTTATGATTTTTGTTATGTTTTGCCAAACTGCCTTCCAGAAAGGCTGTGCTAGTTTACACTCCCTCCACAGTGAGTGAAAGTGGTGGTTTCTAGATTTTGCCAACACTGGATTCAAACAGTTTTTTTTTTTTTTTAAGATTTTATTTATTTATTTGACAGAGAGAAGGAAATACAGAGGGAGAGAGAGAAGTAAATCTGTGCTGAATGGAGAGCCTGATGAGAGGCTCCATCCCAGGACCCTGAGACCATGACCTGAGGTGAAGGCAGATGCGTCACCCACTGAGCCACCCAGGTGCCCTGGATCCAAACAGTTATAAAACATCCTTCTTTGAGCAGTTTCTACTGCTGAATTTCTTGTATGTGTAACTGGTTGGTCCCAAGAGCCTAGAAGCTGTTTAAAGGCAGGGCTTGTCTGTGTTGTTCATCTCTGGGTCTCCCACAGTACCTAACTAGGCTTTCTGCTTCACAGTCATTCAAGTAAATGCCAGAGGAAGGAAATAACATGATTGAATGATGACGCCTTATGGGATTGTTAGATTCTGCTCTGATGTGCTGGGCTACCAAAAACAGCATTCACACTGGAATGCCCAAAGTCTGAGCCCTTTCTAGCCTAGATTAGCGAGTGGTCCAGCCTTTTAGTAGGTTCTGTTCCAGGGGCTCTGAAGAGCCCCAGAGAATCATAAATTTTGTCCATGTTGATCCCAGGCATACTCTTCACCTGAGACACCCACCCCGCTGCAGACGACTGCTCTAGGCTTCTCGGCTCCCTTTTTGCCCTTGCTCCAGAAGCTTCTCGGGGCTGCTGCCGGTCTTCTTGCACAGCCCTCCGGGTCTCAGCATGGTCACCTGCCTTTCTTTCAATTCCCCAGTGCCGGCTAAGACAAGTGATGGTTTTTAAAGGAAGGCATGGGGATAACAGATGGGAATTACAATGCAGACAAAGGCAAAGATCAAACACAGTGTGGGCTGTCCTGTTCATGTATTCTGTCACCTTTCTAGCTTCATTGGGACCCATTAGAGGCCATTTTCCTCATTTGCTCTACCCTCCTTCCCTCAGGTTGAGGCCTCTGCTCCCGCAGGAAGCACTAGGGATCTTGCTCTCATCTCTTCCCTCAGCCCAGCCTTCCTGCGCCCCTCCCCGGCTCTAAGCTTCCCCCAGAAAGAGAATGATCCCCAGCCTCGAGCTGCCTCTCTAGGAAGATGTTCTTTCAGAGAATAAGGCAGCACAATAAATCCTCACTCTTCCCAATTTCTCCATGCCAGAGTAGGAAGTGGACTTCCATTTTCAAACAACCAAAAGCCCTTCCAAATGTTTTCCCCAAATAAAAGAGCCTTCCTCCCCCTCAGATGAATTTTTCCTCCATCCAGTCCATAACAATGACAACAACAAAAGGACTTACTCTTTGCTTAAAAGGTTTGTGATTCTTTTTAGTCATCAATATTTCAGAGCAGGTGGTGCCAGGACACAGAGCATGTAGCAAATACACCAACGTTACCATGTCCCGAGCCTTATCATGGGCTCTACCTCTCGGCTCCATTAAGGCTGCTTGGGATTAGGGGCCCCAAATCCTGTGCAAGGAGAAGCTGCTTTTCATTTCTCCAAGGGTTCGAGATGCTGGAGGCAGAGGGTGAGAGGTTGAGCAGAGATGGGACCGGAGACCGTGCAGAACATAAAGACACTGTTCAGGTTTTGCCCTGTCTCTGGTGCACCCAACCCGCACCGGGAAAACTGACGTCTCTCAGAGAGGAAGGAGGCTGTGAGGGCTGGGGGAGGGGAGCTTGTGGAACCGTGTCCCCCAGGTCCGTGGGGCAGTGCAGCTCCTAGTTTGGAGTTTCCTGATGGGGAGAACCTGACGTGGCTCAACCGTTTTTCCTTCAGAGGAGTCCTGCCCCACACCAAGCCAGGCAGTCTGCCTGTTGTCCACCCTCGCTCCCCTCGTCATCAAGCTGACCTAAGGTCCTCTATTTGTATTTCTTCCTCCTCTCCTTTGCCTCACCCCCTGTCTATTATCTCCCTCCACCTTCCCGGACTCCTGCCATATTCTCTCTTTCCTACAAGATGGCTGTCCCTCCGGAAACATGCCACAGTGTTCCTGTCCTTTGGGAAAACCATGCGGTAGAGTAGAAGCAATGCTGCTTAGAGAATCAGGGGCCGGTCTTGGAGTCCCACCCCTGCAGCTTTCTGGTTAGGGGTCTCTTATTTCTCTGGCCTGTAATGTCCTCGTACTTAAAATTGGACTAATAATATCTACCTACTTTTCAGGTAGTTTGTACCTCATTGTTTGGCACATTAATATTCATCATTTGCTCTGATCCCAGTATTCAACTCTTACTTGGATTAAAAATTTTTTATTCAGGTGAAATTCATGTAACATAAGGTTAATCATTTTGTTTAAAGAATTTTTTTCCTAATTTTTAAAAGTAATTTCTACACCCATTGTGGGGTTCGAACTCACAACTCTGAAACCAAGAGTTACATGTTCTACTGATTGGGCCAGCCAGCCGCCTCAAAATGAATCTTTTTTTTTTTTTTTTTTAAGATTTTTAAAATTTCTAAGCAATCTCTACACTCAGTGTGGGGCTTGAATTCACAAACTGGAGATACGCTCCACTGACCGAGCCAGCCAGGCACTCCCAAAATTAATCATTTAAAAGTGAACAGTTCAGTGGCATTTAATACATTCACACCACCTCTATTTAGTTCCAAAACATTTTCATCACCCTAAGATAAAACCCAATACCGGTTAGTCAGTTTTTTCATTCCCTCCAGCCTAGCCCCTGACTGTCCCCACTCTGTATTTGTCTCTATGAATTTCCTGGATATGCCACATAAGTGGAGTTATTCACTATTTGTCTTTTCGTGTCTGGCTTCTCTCACTTAGCAAAACGTTTCTGAGGTTCAGCCTCCCTGGACACCCTTGTCCATCATTCCTTGCTACGATTAAGTAACATTCCATGGTCTGGGCCCAGCGCGATTTGCCTGTCCATGCATCTGCTGGTGGACCTTCGGGCTGTTGCCACCTTCTGACTGTCGTGATTGTGCTGCTGTGAACGTTTGTGTACAAGTGTTTGTTTTTGTTTTTAAGATTCTATTTATTTAGTTGATTCTATTATTTATTTAGTTGTTTCTATTTATTTGTTATTATTATTATTTATTATTATTCTATTTATTTATTTAGAGAGAGAGCACAAGCAGGGGAAGCAGCAGAGGGAGAGGGACCGGCAGACTCCCCACCAAGCAGGGAGCCCGATGTGGGCCTCCATCCCAGGACTCCAAAATCATGACCTGAGCCAAAGGCAGGTCATGATTAATCAGCTGAGCCACCCAGGTGTGCCCCGTACAAGTTTTTGTGAAGACGTGTTTTCTTTCTTTCAGGTACGGACATGGAACTGGGTCTGCTGGATCACGTGTTAATTCTATTTAGCATTTTCAGGAACTCAGGGGTGTTTTGAGGGAAGAAAAAAAGGACTGTTAATAAAACCAGGGCTGGGGCACCTGGGTGGCTCAGTGGGTTAAGCCTCTGGTTTCAGCTCGGGTCGTGATCTCAGTGTCCTGGGATGGAGCCCCACATCGGGCTTTCTGCTCGGCGGGAAGCTTGCTTCCCCATCTCTCTGCTTGCCTCTCTGCCTACTTGTGATCTCTCTGTCAAATAAATAAATAAAATCTTTTTAAAAAAATTAAAAAAAAAAACAAACCCAGGGTGATGGACTAATGCTACATCTGGTTGTGCTGGTAGTAACACAAGCATATGCCTTTGTCTACACTCATAGAACTGAACACCAAAAAAAAAAAAAAAAAAAAAAAAAAAAAAAAAAAAGCACTCCATTTCCTTGTAAACTTAAAAGTTAGATGACAAGAAAATGTTCATAGAGTTTTTAGAAAAACCATTGTTTCATTCTTATAGGAAAAGATTGGTAATAATAAATACATTCATCCATAAACGACAAGTTAGATGAATTATGGTCCAGTCATTCAATGGAATGAATATCCCGAGTCCTTAACAAGAACAAGCTAACCTTTCCCCCCACTTCCCCCCAAACAAAGAGGGGCCAGGTTCAGCCTGGAGAGGAGGGGAGTCCTTGGAATCCTAGTTGGATCCCGAAGCACATGAGGGTTGTAGAGCTTGAGATGTGAGTAATGGAAACATTCTATGACCCAGTAACTTCACGAGCAGAATTCCCTTTGTAGTATGTGGGAACGGTTTGCATTACATACCTAGTGGCTCACAACACTCAAGGACAGATTTTAGGCCACAAAACAGGGAACCTGAGGGTAACTTCTGCCGTTTGGAGCTGGCTGCAGCTCTCCAGAGTTCAGGCTAGATGGCATCCTCTCTCTGTGGATGGAGGACACTATCCCCGCTATGTGGAAAGTGCGCTCTAACCCGCTAGCTCCAGCCGAGCTCATTTTTACAGCACAGTAACCCGTGACTTTGCTTTTACAGGAGGGGACCAAGCTGCTTCAGATCAGTTGGGCTAAATTAGGTCTCATATTCTATTCTATGTAATTGTCAAAAAAGCAATCTGTGCAAAACATTACATTAAAAAAAAAAAAACCTGAGGATTTGATAGATTCCATTTACCATGTAACTGACTAGCTGTGACTTCAAGGAGGGAGCAAATATGCTCTCTTTTACGGGGTCAATTAAATATTCACATGTCTGCAATGGCTTCTCTTAGGACGGTTAAAGCTTCATACTAATGTCTCAGAGATAATTAGGCCCAGAGTCTCTGGAGCAAGAGAATGTTGATGTTACTGCAGCATTAAGGTCGGCACTGCTGGAGCTCCTTCCTCCTGTGAGTCATCTGCTTTAAAGGCCCCTACCGCTGCATTCAATTCATCTTACCTCTTCCTTCTCTCTATCTCTCTCTTTTTAAGGTTTTATTTATTTATTAGAGAGCACACATGCACAAACAGGTGGTGCATCAGGCAGAGGGAGAAGCCTGGTTGACACGGGACTTGGTCCGAGGACCCTGGAATCATAACCCGAACCAAAGGCAGAGGCTTAATGACTGAGCCACCCAGGCACCCCCTTCCCGCCCCATTCTTCTCATTTAGAAGCAATTGCACCTTTGCTGTCATGATTGTAACCACAGTTCACTGTGGGCATCTGTGCTCAAACAAATGAACCTGGCTTTGGTCCCGTCTTTGCCTGATAGATGCTAGTCATAAAAAGACCAGAAGTGGATATATATATTTCTTTAATGATGGTTTAGATTCTTTTCTTCTCTGTATTAACAGAAAATCATTGGCATCTAGTAAATTACTAGAAAAGAGGCTGTTCTTCCTCCTCACACTCTGAGTTAATTTTTATGCTTTTGCTGTGTAAGTTCCTTACCAATTTAAACATCCTTCCTCCATCTAAATCTGAGTGCTCAGCACTGAACAAAACCAAACAAATGTCCAGGTTTCTGTGCGCCATTTTTAGAGGGAATATCTTGGGTTTCACTCGGTCTGAAAAGTCTGAATTAAAATTGGTCTGCTTAGTTTTTAAAAAAACTTGTGTGATTCGTTTAACTACTGGGTTGATTGCAGAAGACAGCTGGATTTGAGGATGTAGGTACAGTCAGATAGCTTGGAAGATCCCCGGATGTTCTGTGATGCCAACCTCTGATACAAGGCGGGGTGGGTCTCCTCCCTTTCCCTCTGAATCTCTGATCTTGCAGGGATTTGGGGATTTTGATAATTAACTAGAACGGAATAACTAGCATCCCAGAGGTCTTGGTGGGACTGAGGCATGCCATATTTGCTCCAAGTCAACCAATATTGCCATATGCTCACTATGGATAAGGCACGATCTAGGTTCTGTGGAGAAGGGAATCCAAAGATGACATAGACACGTTTCAGGCCTTCAAGTAGGGAAGGCAGACACTTACCTAAATAACTAGTGTCACCATTTACTTATCATTTGACCTTGGGCAACAGAACTAAATCTCTAAGGTCCAGTTTCTTCTATGTACAACGGAGGCAACAACTTTGTAGCTGTTCAGGGCACAAATTGGTCTGTGGTGGAGATATTCCTAACTGAACATGGTGCGAAGAAGGGGGCCTTTCCTTCCCACTAAAGACCATGTTAAACAGACCTAGTGCCAGGAGCACAGAGACCACATGTGGCTGGCACCATCAGCAGACCGGCAGTATTGGCAAGAAACTTTTCTGAACATGCATCAGAACCCAGTAGGTAGGTGTTCAGAAGTCTCGCGGTCGTAGTCATCTGACAACACCAGGGTGAAGCCTCCCAGAAGATTTATGAAGATCACCTGGTTCATCGTGAAAACAAGAGCTGCTAAGGCCCCACGTGTTGCTTGGGGATAACTTGTATCCTAACTGTGATATTTCTACTACTACCCCCATTTCACAAATATTATTGGTTAGGATGAATAAACTTTTTTTTTAAGTGGCTTGCTTTTAAAGAAAAATATCAATAGAAGAACGATTGGTGGTCTACAGCATGGCAAATTTTTTAATGTCATATTTGGTGGTGACCTCTGGAACTATCAGTGAGGAGCCTTCTCAGGAGGGAATGTAACTGGGAACTTCATACTTCCAATCCCACCTACAGCTCTCATTTCTCCTCTCTTGGAACCTTCCAGGTGCCTGAAATCACTCCTCCTCTTTGATTCCAAAGCCCTGGTGTATGTGTCCCAAATGGTCCTTATTGCATTTCCTCTGGGTAGTTTGTCTTCTAGTTTGCTTTCCTTGCCCGTGGGGAGTTCTCCACTCGCCCTTGTATTCCCTGCAGTGCTTGGCCCGTGAAGGTAACCGCCGAAGAAGGAAGGAATAAACAGGAGAATGAGAGCGCTGTCTCCAGCTGTTTCCTGCTGATTAGAAAACTGTGTGGCCAGGAAAGGCTTGAAATCTCCAGATCCAGTGCTTATTCAGAAGGCCAGTTTGATTATTCGGGCAAAAGCAATCTATATTTTAGGGAACGCCTGGGTGGCTCAGTGGGTTAAGCCTCTGCCTTCAGCTCAAGTCATGATCTCAGGGTCCTGGGATCAAGCCCTGCATCAGGCTCTCTGCTTAGCAGGGAGCCTGCCCCCCACCCCACCTGCCTACCTCTCTGCCTACTTGTAATCTCTGTCTGTCAAATAAATAAATAAAATCTTATTTTAGTATATGTGCTGCCAAAGCGAGCACATAAATAAAATCTTAAAAAAAAAAAAAAAAAAAGAACTCTGACCGATCAGCTTTATCCGTGCAATGCAGGTGCCAACAGAAGAGTAAGACTCCCTGGTTCTTTTTTTTTTTTTGCATTTTTGGTTCAGCGGATTCCGAGTGGATCTGGAAGTCAGTGTTTGACATATTCCCATCCCTCTCAAACTCACCCCCTTTTTCATTTGGATTTGCATTCTTGCTTTCAGCCAGCAAGATGCTCTAACTTACCTATTGATATTTAATAGCCTGCTCTTTCTTGAATCAAACCCATTTCTCTAGAGGACTGCTGTTGTTAATGCAGTTAATTGAAAGGAATGAAGCTTTAGTGGTAGAATTATAGGAAGCTATAATGGTACAGTGGAAAACCCCCTTAAGTCTTAATCACTTAGCCAACTGCCTGCTTTGCTTTCTTACAGTACAATTTAAGTTCACTCTGGCAGCCTAACAGGACAATTGCAGCCAAGTTCTGCTGGCTAGCCTGAGCTAGCCAGAAATTAAGTGCATAGACTCTGAGTCAGACTACTAGGTTCAAATCCCACGTCTTCTACTTCTTCATTGTGTGACCTTAGGCAATTTCTAAAACCTCTTCTAACCTGGTGACTATCTATGAAACAGGGCTCTGTTCTCTACCTCATCTGGATGTTGTGTTCCATGAAGTAGTCCATGTAAAGCACTCAGCACAGGGCCTGGCCCACAGTTGGATCCAGTAAATCTAGCCCTTATCATTCTATTCTCCCATTGGAATGTCCTAGTTTCCTCACAGAGGCACAGATACTGGAAATACAACCATTTATTTTGTAGGCAGGTTGTATCACCATGTAGCTGAGAAAGTAGATAGGTTTTCACTTGCTCAATGACCATGCAGAACGCACTTACTCTCCTTGAGTCTGTTTCAGATCTGTAAAATCAGGTGGACAGGCCAGATTTTCCAGAGTTGCAGACTCAAAATTTGTAGAGGTCAATTAGGTAAACTTAGGCAATCACTGGGGACTTGGGCTGGGAGAGAGATCATAGAGTGGTGGGGAGTTATGGCTAACTGTAGACCTTTACTACTCAAAAGTGTGGTCCACTGACCCGCAGGATTGACAGAACCTTGGTGTTTGTTAGAAACATCAGAATCTCAGGACCCACCTAGTGGAACAGAATCTGCATTTTAACAAGATCCCCAGGTAATCTATATGTACATAAAGTTTAGGAAGGCTGCCACGAGGCACAAACCACCTAAAAGGCATTCAGCTTTAGTTTTGTTTTGCTTTTATGTTAGCCACAAAAACTTTGGGCTACAGCAGGCCTTAGGTTCCCGGTTAAGTAGCAAGTGACCATTGTAGTTGGCGAGCTCTGATACGCTGCCAGCTCTAGGATTCTCTCTGAGAAATACCCTATCGTTATAAGTTAGGGCTCTGGGTGCATATATAGTCAAGACGAAGCCTGGGTTGCTCAGGACAGTAATTCCTGGAGTGGAAGATTCCTAAAAAGTCATCTGCAGGCAAACTGTGATTGTCCCGGCTCTGCAGACGGGTTAAGTCAGGCCCAGGGAGACCCACTGACCCAAATCCACACACCAGGAAGCGGTGGCGGCGGCGGTGGTGAGTATATAGCATCAGGAACAAGACAATTCTGTGCTGTTAAAATCTGCGCCCATTCTGGTTTCCAAGGCTTCGAAAGTATTGGTTTCTGCACATTCTCCCATGTGTAGTAATTGTTCTCCGTTTCTCCCAGCACCCCCTGGCACTTCCTGGCAGCCCTGGGGACAGAAGGTTTCCTCCTTTTTAGCAGAGAGGGCCCAGAGCCGCTTCTGAGCGGATATCCGGCCCGCAGGATGCAGAGGAGGCAAAGGCCTCATTGTTCCTTGGGGCCAGCCGCCCCTCCCCCACCTCCCGTAGGCCTCGCAGACCTCGGGGGTCCGAGGGCCCATTTCCCAGGAGTGGGACCTTCAAAGAAAGCAAGAAAGAGAGGCGGAAGAGTTCTGAAATCTCATGTTCTGAGCATAGCGCGGAGAGGCGCTCAGAGCCCCAAGATAAATAAACCCGTCATTTGAAAGCGTCTTTCCAACAAGGGCTCCGCGTGGTTACTCATTACCGCTCTCCACGGCCGACCCGGGCGATTCCGGTACCTTCTTCTAACCCGTAATATTTGACTGTAATGAGGGTCGTGAATTCACGGGCCCCGCTTGCCGGAAGGCACTTTATTAGCTGAACGAGCCGCTTCCCACGCCCAGATCCCCCGAGTGCCGGCCAGGCGCGCGGGGGCGGTCCCGAGCCCAGGGGGGCGCGGTCCGCGTGGACCCGCCGCCGCGCAGCCGCACCCGCGGCCACCAGGGGGCGCTCGGACCGCGCGGCCACCAGCGCGGGGAGGCCGCCGACTCGCAGACCCCTTCGCGCCCTCGGAGGAAACAAAGTACACCTTTGTCAGCGTCCCGGCGCGTGTGCGTGTGAGACGGCGCACACGGGCCGGCCTCAGCGTGCGCAGCCCCCCCGGGCTGACCTTCCTCCCACTCCAGCACGCCCCGAGGGGCTGCCAGGGCCCGCACCGGCTCCTGCCGGAACACGGCGCTTCGCCCGCCGCCGCCGTGGCCTGTGCACTTCGCTTTCCCCGCTCTCGGCAAGGCGGGAAACGGGCCAGAGGGAGCCTGGCCCCAGGACTGGGGGCTACGGCTCGGCCGGGCCGCCTTTGATTCGCCCGCTGCCCCTCGCAGCCCGGGCCTCCCCGGGCTACCCCTAGCCTCCCCGGGCCACGTGCGCTTTCAGACCGGGTGCAAGTCCCCGGGCAGGTTTCCGAGTCAGGAAGCCCGCGCGCCACTCCGGCTCGGGCGGCGCGCCCTCAGGACTACAAGTCCCAGCAGGCCCCGAGCCACGATCGCCGAGGCAGGAGGCGCGGCCCGCCTGGCGCCTGCGCAGTGCGACCACCCGAGCCTGCTAGTACCACACCCCCGGGAGGGACGGAGGGGAGGCAGAAGCATCCGAAGCATTAAAGCATCGGAGGGAGACGGAGGGGTGGAGAATGGAGTGACAGAGAAACGCGGAGGGTGGGGGGTGGGGGGGAGACTGTTGAGGGAGGGGGGAGGGGGGACACAGAGGGAGGAAGAAGCGGCGGCGGCGGCTCCTCTTTGCAGAGGGGGAAAACTCCGAGGGATAAGAGCAGGAATAATGCGGTAGGCAAGGCGGGCTGCTCGCTCCCGGCTCCCGGCTCCGGCAGCAGCGGCGGCAGCCCGAGCAGCGGCAGCAGCAGCGGCAGCACCCCCAGCAGCTGACAGCCCCGCCGGCAGGCTCCCTCGCTGACCGCCGACTGTCAATGGAGCTGGAAAACATCGTGGCCAACACGGTCTTGCTGAAAGCCAGGGAAGGTAAGAGGCAGGGCTGGTGCGTGCCTGGCGTATTCGCCGCGGGCCAGGGTGCGGGCGTCGGGCGGCGTGTAGGCTGGGGCTGTGCGTGTGCAGGATGCCCGCAGTGAGTTGGTCGCGAGCAGGACACCTCGGAGGGCTGCTCTGCAAACGCTTCAGGGGTCCTGCCCTTGGGCTCCGAGAATATGGACTCGGGTAGAGAAGCAGAAAGGTCGAGGTTGCAGGGATTAAGATGCTAAAATCTCCCTTAGTTTCCGGCTCTAACCTTACAGACCCTGCCATCTCGGCAGCTGTTGAAAGGTCAGTTGGAAAAGCATTCATTCAGGAAGAGATGGGCAAACATGCAAACAAAATAGCTTTTCGAGTCGGCCCGGGATGGTTCTGTGAGTGTGAATCGGTGTGTGTGTTGGGGCGGGTGTGGGGGGGTGGAATTAGCAGAAGCCAAGTCTTTGCTTGCGCAGGCTGAGTTGATATAGGCTATTGCTGGAAACCATCCACTGGGAATGTTTCTTAGGGAAATCCCGTCGTGTGGAAGGAAGCCTTTTAAAGGCAAAGTGAGATGTTAAGGAATTAGCCCGTTCATAGAATTACGGGAGATATGGCTGTACAAATCACCTAGAAAATAATTCAGAATTTCAGAGTTGCCCCCCCCCCCCTTTGGTGATGGGAGGAAGAGATAACTGAACTGTCTGATCTCGGTTCAGTTAAGAAAAGAAAGGTAAGTGTGCTGGGTGCTTAGATGCGTTTTGGGTGCTCATTATTAGATTTCCTGCGTTTAGCTGGCAGGAAATATCGTCAAAGCGAAGTGGGTAAGAGCCTAAGTCAAAGCTGTAAACACACATTTTAACTCTTCCATGAGACGGAAAAGAAGAGAGTGAGAGAAAGAAAAGAAAAGTGGCCCAGAAACTTAGATGCTTCCTAAAATGATTGCGTGTAAACATACATATTTAGGAACACCTGGAATTTATGTAACATCTCTTTTGCCAAGATTTGAGCTCTGGCGTGCAGCCGTTTTACAAAAAGGGGAAGTGGTTTTTCCCTTTCATGGGAGGAGGCTTTCTTTGACACCCAAGGTAGAAGGCAGCCTAAGTAAGGTCTTGACTTCAGAGGGCTACTCAGGGAGCAGTCCACGAAAATGCCTTACCTACTTAATATTTTCATTCACCCACTTTGATGAATGAAGGAAGAATTTCTGGCCAGCAATAAAACGATTCATGTTTACCCAGGCAGTTCCATCCCCTTGTGGCTATGTACACGCTGTGCCGGTGGGTGATGCGCGACCCAGTAACTCAAACCAGCGTTCACGTCGTGATTTTGTCGTCACTTGTCGCTCTAAAGCCTCCTGGAAGGTTTGCTTTGAAAACCCCAGCAGAGTTTAAAATATGCTGGTCCGTCCCCCCTCCCTTGCTCAGCTTTAATGTGAACAGATTTGTAGGAGTGGCTGTTACTTGAGGACTTCAGGTTTCTAAGGCCTGAGCTTCTTTCTTTCTACCGAACCTGCCGTTTTAGCGAACTGGATCAAGGTGGGGACGAGTGGACTCTCCCCTGGACAGGGCTGTGCGTCCGGGAGGGAAAAAAGCGGAGAAAACAGCCCCCGCTCTCGCCGCCGCTGCAACCGCCACCTAGTGGTGGGACATGGTTGTACATCTTAGGGCTTGGGGGCTGGGAAAGTTTTCCACCCTCCCTCCATTCTGAAATTATTTCTTGGGAAATCACTGGATATGATAGTGCTGGAGGCTTTGCAAGTTTCACTGGTTACTCCTTTAAGGAGGAATCCTGTTCCTTAGATCTATGCTCTATACGTTCGTTCTCCTGGGTTTTTTCTTCCCTCAGCCTTTGGTTGCTTCTTTTATTATTTTTTAAAAAATTTTATTTATTTATTTGACAGAGAGAGAGAGAGAGATCACAAGTAGGCAGAGAGGCAGGCAGAGAGAGATGAGGAAAAAGGCTCCCTGCTGAGCAGAGTTTGATCCCAGGACCCTGAGATCATGACCTGAGCCTAAGGCAGAGGCTTAACCCATTGAGCCACCCAGGTGCCCCTGGTTGCTTCTTTTAAAATGTTTTGCTTGGAGTTGGCAAAGTGTTGTCAATTTTCTCTCCCAAAATTAGTCTTTCTAGTTTTTCCTCTCTTTCTTTCTTTCTTTTTTTTTTTTTTTTTTTCATTGCCTGATATTTTTGTTTGGCAGGCTAACAGATTGTTTTTTTCAGAACTTTAGGGAAGAGAACTGCAGGCTGGAAGCATCTATGGAATGACTGAATTACAGTGATCAAAAGTGCTGGAGAATGTGCCTTTCACTTCCTTTGCCTTTGAAAGTCTTTTCAGTTTCTGTTGGAGAGTTTGGGAATCATCTCATGGTGAGAAAATAGCTTCATCCCTTTGAAATGGAGAGGTCCTTGTCTGTAAGGAAAGGGAGAGACATGAATGAAAAAAATTAATCACTGACATTGACACTTCATTTTCTGAATTTGCGTTTCTCTTCATCTTCCTTTCTTACATTTAAAGAGAATCTCCGATTTTATGTGCTTCCACTTTCTTCTTTTGGGTCTTTATTAAATCTTTGAGCACCTATATTCTAGTTAGTATGGAAGATTTTAGAAATAAAATCAATTTATTTTTCTCTTTTCAGTTATCATATTCTTGAAGTCATTCTTTTAAATTAAGGAACCCCCCCAATCCCATTATCCAGATATTTGGAAATGAAAATTTCAGTCAGTTTAGTGAAACATCTAATGTAAAATTTATAGTATACTTAATAATCTGAGTTGTTTAGAATGTTTAAAAGTTCTTCTTACATGAAGTCTCTTATGAAAGGTCACAGATGAGAAATATAATGGGCATATGTGAAATTTAATTTACTTCACTTAACAAAATATACTGTAAACAATTTAAAATGTGGCTTTCAAGTAAAAGTCACATTTGTCCTGAACAATAGAGAAACAGGCCTTGAAGAAAGACAGATGCACTTTACAAATGCTGTAAAGGAAATTGTAATTGTCCATGTTGGTGGGTAATTCTGGATCCTATCTCTCATTATTGTTATGCATTCTTAAAGGCAAATGGCTTCTTAGTTCACCGTAAATTCAGATTCTTACCATAATATGTATAAAGGGAAAACATGAATATATCAATAACATAGGAAATCTTTAAGTGGTTTAGAGTAAAATGAGTCATTGTAAGTAATTATAAAACATAGCAAACAAATCACACCTTTGTGAAAGTTTTTTTTTTTTTTTTTAAAGATTTTATTTATTTATTTGATAGACAGAGATCACAAGTAGGCAGAGAGGCAGGCAGAGAGAGAGGAGGAAGCAGGCTTCCCACAGAGCACAGAGACCCATGCGGGGCTCCATCCAAGGACTCTGGGATCATGACCTGAGCCGAAGGCAGAGGCTTTAACCCACCGAGCCACCCAGATGCCCCTATGAAAGTTGTTTTGAAATAAGAAAAGATAGATCTGATCATCTAAGTTCAGAATATTAAACCTCCCAAATGTACCTTGTGGGCTGTTTGTTTGTCCTGGTCTTATGAGAAAAGTCTCATGACTTGGTCACTCTTAGAAATTTTAGATTACTTTTCTAAAAAGTGATTAAGAAAAAAAAAAAGAATATGAGACTGAATTCATGCCAATTTATGGAAATGAGCTTAGTGATTAAGCATTTAATGAAAAGAGACCCAGACTATCTATCTATCTATTTACATTTTAGAATCTCAGAAAAGTGGCAAGCAACCTGGTGTCGAAATAAGAGGGAGAAAGAGTGTTTGCAGAGTGTCTTTTGTGTGTTTCTTTCTGGTTTTATTATTGCACCAAAGGTTTTTATGTTTTTCTCATATTCTAGATGTCTTGCCTCACTCTTGAGTGAACGGTGGTGAAGAAGCAGTTTTGCAAGGGCTCACCTTTCTTCACAGGCCAGCCATAGCCATATCTGATCAATAACCATGACAGAGGGAGTACTGATCACATTTTCCTGAGCATGATCCTAGCAGGCACTGAGCCCAGGAAGCCAGAAGTCAGAAATGTAATGACTTTGCCATTGGTCCAAATTTCCGAGAAGCAGAATGTATAGGAACTTTTCTCTCAGAGAACTCTGTGGCTTGTTGGCCTGGATCTTCCTGATGATCAAGATTAGGGACCTGGTGAAGCTCTTGCCAGCAGAGGTTAGGGATGGTGGGAGGGGGGTGGGAACCTACATCCAGCTGGTGAAAGGCAGCCTCTGCCAGGACCGACTCCGTATTCCATCACACGGCTGGAAGCCCGTGCTTCCTTCCCTCTCCCTCGTACCCCTGGTTCAGGATGATGAAACCGACATGTCAGTGTATTTCATTATGAGAACACTGGAATGTCTCTGAAACTTACCGACTCCTTCCTCACTGTCACCGACAGGCAGGCATACTTGGTCCTCCCTAGGGCTTCTCCCTTCAATCTTACTGAGCTGAGAGCTGCAGGGTTCACCCCTGGTAGGAAACTGCCTGCCCTGTTAAGTACAATGCTCTTAAATGAAACCTGCCTTTTATTTTTTGCAAGTGTCTTTTCAGTACTGATGACTTTGAGGTAGAGGAAACAAAAGCGGTGTTTTCAGAATGGCTCGCTCTCTTTCAGAAAGATTTCAAGTGATGATTTTAATGAATCCAGCGGCTTGTTTTGAAAATCATCAGATCAATGCCCACAAGACTCTTCTCTTTCAGTAGCTTAGCTGCTGCTTGTCAGATTCTAAACTCCAAAGTGCCCAAACTCTTCCAGTGCCCAAACTAATCCTTGTTGAAATGATGTCTTCGGAAGCTGTAGCTCTTGTCGTGGCTTGGTAAATGATAGCCTTTGGGTCTGGGCTGAAGACTTCAGTAATGTCTAAGAGGATTCAGGGAAGAGCCCAATATACGTCCAAATCTACCTTTACCAAGGGCTATTCAGCCCATACCTGGGAACTTCCAGTGTTCTTGGGAAACCATCCAGGACTGTGGGCAGTATTTGTTTTTATTTTATTTTATTTTTAAAAAATTTTAGAAGATTTTATTTATTTATTTGACAGAGAGAGAGATCACAAGTAGGCAGAACAGCAGGCAGAGAGAGAGGGGGAAGCAGGCTCCCTGCTGAGCAGGGAGATGCATGCGGGGCTCGATCCCAGAACACTGAGATCATGACCTGAGCTGAAGGCAGAGGCTCAACCCTTTGAGCCACCCAGGCACCCCTGTCTTTTAAATTTTTTAAGTAGGCTCCATGCCCAGCGTGCAGCCTGAAATGGGGCTTGAACTCAGGACCTGAGATCAAGACCTGAGCTGAGATCAAGAGTCCGATGCTTAGCTGATTATTGCCACCCAGGCACCCCTGTGGGCAGTATTTAAAGTTCATATTTGTTGCCGAGATATTTGTGGCTCAAGGTAAAGCATTATAATATTTAGACTTTTTTTGAAATAAAAACCATCTATGGTTATAAAAGTATATTAACCACAGTCGACCATGCAACTGAGCAGAAACTTGAGAGCACCATAGACCGTGACCACAGACAGGTGACCCCACAGAAAAGGAAATCAGGAGGCGCGCCTGGGGTGCTTAGTCCGTTAAGCTTCCGACCTTTGGTTTCTGCTCAGGTCATGATCTCAGGGTCATAGGGTGGAGCCCCTCATCAGGCTCCATCCTCAGTGGGGAGTCTTCTGGAAAGTCTCTCTCTCTGCCTCTCCCTGACTCCTGCTCTCTCTCTCAAATCAATAAATCTTAAGAGGAAGAAAGAAGGAAAGAAAGACAGAAAGAAACCAACCAAGAAGAGTTTCTCCGGTCCTGCTCCCCCCACCCCCACACCTCACACCAAAATAGAATAGTGAAGAAAAAGGGTTTTAAAATGTGATTTTAAAATGATTAAAATGGATTGTACAGGCTTAGATAGTAGGAGTGATTGCTACTTTAAAACATTCTGGGGGTGGTGGCTCAGTCGTTAAGTGTCTGCCTTTGGCTCAGGTCATCATTCCAGGGTCCTAGGATTGAGCCCCCCCCCCCCCACCACCAATCAGGCTCCCTGCTCAGCGGGAAGCCTGCTTCTCCCTCTCCCACTCCCCCTGCTTGTGTTCCCTCTCTCACCGTCTCTCTTTCTCTGTCAAATAGATAAACTCAAATCTTAAAAAAAAAAAAAAAAAAAAAACCCACATTCTGTATTACTTCAGTGAAAATTTTTATTTAAAAATATCCTAAAGATTGCAAAAATTTTAATCAGTAAATCAAACTTCTTAAAACCGGTCTTTTTGGAGTGAAGACCATGTTGTTCCATTGGTACCATCCAAACACTGGAGGATCCACTCCACTTTGTACCCATCATGCTGTGTTTTAAGAAGAAGGCAGTTGTGGCATCTGGGTGGCTCAGTCAGTTAAACATCTGCCTTCGGCTCAGGTCATGATTCCATGGTGCTGGGATCAAGCCTGGAGCTGGGTTCCCTGCTCAGTAGGGGAATCTACTTCTCCCTCTCCCTCTTCTAGCTCGGGCTCTCTCTCTCTCTCTCTCAATAAATAAATAGAAGCTTTACAAAAATAAAAAAATAAAATAAGATAAAATAAAAAGAAGGCAGTTACCTCTAAAATTAGATCATAACCTCCCCCTCCTCAGTTCCTCGTTTAGAGAAAACCGTTCTCAAATTGTCTTTGGGGATTCTTACAAGGGTGGAACCATTCATTCATTCACTCATTCACTCATTCATTCAACATCTGGCTGTTGAAGGGCCCTGTGGGGGGGTGTCAGCCTCACAGAAGTGCCGCTGCAGGTGGCTTTGGGCCTGTCAACAGCATCATCATCTCAGGCTTTTAAATTGGTAAATCAGATTTGAGTTGAACTAGATTCCCCCCCACCCAAAGCTAAAGTCCACAGTGCTGTGACCTGCTTCGCTAGGTCACCATATTGACTTAGCTGTTCCAAGAACTTGGAAAATAGCCTGAGGGACCAAAAATAGGATTTAAGGATAATCCAAAGGTCACACTTGAGGGATAGGCCCGAAATGTGGAAGACAACCGCTAATTTTCCAAGACATTGTGTTTGATTATGGTCAGCTCCTACAGATGGAAAACACTGAAAACAAGGGCAAGAGGACCATTTAGTGGGGAAATGAGAAGATCTAAGAGGAGAACTGGTGTGCCGGGGGAGCCTTCCAGGTGGAACTTTGGAGGTCTTTCTAGGGCCGTGGCCTGGGTGCGGTTGCTGGGCCACAGTTCTGGAGTGAAGGTGCTGGAGGGCGCCTTCCTTTCTAGCTTTCTGTTGGGATTGATTTGAGGAATGCAGCCTGTCACCTGGAATGACCTGGAAGGGTTAAAGCTCTCTAGTCCTTTAAATCGGTGTGCTGTCCAACGTGGTAGCTACTAGCTACATGTGCTTCTTTATATTTTAATGAATTAAAATGAAAAAATTCAGTTCCTTAGGCAGGCTGACCACATTTCAAGTGCGCAGGAGCCTCATGCAGCCAGCGGCTCCCTTGTTGGACTGCACAGATACGGGACATTCCTAGCACAGCTGAAAGTTCATTTGGACATAGCTGCTTCAGAGTTCTACACATTCAATTGAAGAAGAGGGTGATAACCCCCTAAACTTCTGACATGAAAATAGCGGGGAGGTAAGGGCGGGGAAGAGGGAGAAATGGGGCGGGTCTGGAGAAGAGAGAGGGAAAGAGACAGAGGCAGGGTGGGAGCTGGGGGATGAGGGATTAGGACTGAGTCACTTTGGAGACAAATTTAGTTCAGGGACACTCACAGATACTGGTGGTGGTGAGCCAGCCATATTTTTTCTTTTTTTTCATATCTTGTTGGGAAATTTGCCTAGGTTGAGCAACCGACTTTCCTGATTCAAATTAAGTGTGTATTATAGATACCGACAGAGCCCTGTGTTCCTTCTTGAAACTCCTGATGTGAGGATATTTTGAAACAGTCATTTTATTGAGAAAAAAACATTGTATGTATGGTAGATCCACGGAAGGAAGGAAAAAAACAAAACAAGAAAAACCCAAAAAACAACCCAGCTCTTTCTATGGACTTCAGAAAGTTGTTTTAAAGGAGGGTGAAAATAGGTAAAACAATTTTATGGCTTTCCATGTCTTCTGAACAATACAGACTGAAATAAAATCATAAAGAGAGATGTCAAAAACACAGCATCTTTGTGTCCACTTTAAAATGCTTTCTCCTTAAAAACTGTTTCCTGTGATATTTAAAAGATTTTGAAGATAACCCCGTTAGAGCACACTTAGAAAGCGGCGTAAGCATTTGAAACACTCAAATAGTTAGTTGCCCTTCTTCGGTGTCTGAAGCAAGGAACCCTATTTGAAGTTGTGCCAAAGAATCAACTGGTAACATCCTCCTGACAGAAGTCAGTAATAAATTAGGCTAATTTCACAGGGCCTGCTTGGTCCCTAGGAATTTGTAATCTGTGGAGTATCAGTCTTTTTTTAAAAGGCAGCAATGAAATGAAACTCAAAGGACAACTTCCAGGGAATGTGCAGAAAGCCAAAGAAACTCAGATAAACAGATAAGATGATTCCCATGTTGTGAAGTGGCAGAGCCCGGGGAGGGGGCACACCGACTGCCCCCAGTCTTCTCCGTTGGTCTACTGTCTGGTCTCCACTTGCTAGAATGGAGATTCCTCTGGTTCACAGTGAGACGGAGATGAAAGGAAGTCACTTGAACTGTGGACTTTCGCAGAGCGACCCTCCAGAATCCTTTAATGTTCCAAAATAAATCTTTCCCCTCCCGTGTAACGTAAGCCAAAAAAACAAACCTGTCGCTCAGGGCGGTATGGTTTCTAAACGTGAATGCCCATGAGGTTGCAATTACAGAAGAGAAAGAGGGTCTCTGTCCCATTTCCTAGGAAAGGGGTGTAATTGGAATATAATTGTCCTCATGGATCCTGATTTCAGGTCAATGCCAATTTGAGAGCCATTGGTTGTGGTAATTCTTACTAGGTTGTGAGTGACTACTGATAGGTGAATCCTCCCATAGGTGTTTGCATTTTAAAGTAGAACTGTTGGGGCACCTGGGTGGCTCAGTCCGTTAAGTATCTGCCTTTGGCTCAGGTCTTGATTCCTGGGTCTTGGGATCGAGCCCCATGTCGGGACTCGGCTTCTCCCTTTCCCTCTGCTCCTCTCCAGCACTCGTGCTCATGCTTTCTCAAATAAATAGATAAATAAAATCTTAAAAAAAAACAAAACCCAAACAAACAAGTAGAACTGTTTACCAACTCAAATGAATCTGTGATTGGTGTGTGTGTGTGTGTGTGTGTGTGTGTGTCGCGCATGCATGCACGCATGCAAGGCAGCTCTGGTCCTTTCTGTAGCCCCGTTACTGGTGTTCTTCCACCTGCATGGTCTCCCCCATCCCTCGCACATACCGACACATCAAAAGAGACAGTCAGCCTCTTGGCATCTCCTCCTGGCAGGGCTCCGAGAGAATCTTGAGAAGCCGCAGAATTGTCCCCAAGGGACAGGGCATTAAACCAGATGGGTGGTGGTGGGGATATGTCGTTGGCAGCATGTTCCTCCGTTTCCTTGCCAGAACCCATAGATGGGCTCCGGGCAGGCTAGTTCCTGCTGGCATCAGCATAGCACGTGCAGATCACATCTGCCCCCTGTCCGCCCTTCCTTAGATACCTGCTCCCCCTGGGAAACCCTTGTCACGAGGCGTCTCTGCCTGATGGTACCTTAGGTGTGTGCCCAGATGGTTGCAGTTTTCTTCACTGAATTCAAAAGAATCGGACTAGGGTGCTAGAGGAGGGGGGGACCCACCAGAGTGATTCCTCTGCCCGATTGCAGGGGGTCCCCCTCTCCGTTTCAGAGAGAGTGTGTGAAGCAGCATTTTCCACCCAGAGAGGCTTCTCAGTGTTAACCCCTTCCCATTTTTCAGTGGTAAGTTTATAGGTGTTTGCACTTAGAGGCCGTATTAACGTGTGTGTGTGTGTGTATGTATGTCTACGGGATGCATTAACTTAGCAGCTTTCCTTTTCGAGGATCTTTGCCAACCAAGAGTCTCTTCTTAGGGGTCCCTGTCAGAACCGAGGTGCTGGAGGGGAGGCAGCATGGTGTCACTGCCTGGTAGTGAGGGGACAGGAACTCAAGCCTTTGATCTGCTGCTGCAGAGAAGGTGAGCCTCCAGACTTCACCACTTCAAGAAGAGAAGAGGGGTGAAGGACAGGGTTGCCCAAGTACAGGCCAGAGAGAACCCAGCCAGTGTAATTGGTCAGCCTATCTGATAAAAGGTCTTGTGAAACCTCATTTGAAAATGGAATTCCGTCTTGGCAAAGGTTTTACACCACTTGTAAAATGAAAACAAGCTGGAGAGGTCAACAAATGGCCCAGGAAAACAGCTTTGGGAGGGCTGGTGCAGAAACGTGCTCTGCTTCATCTTAATGTTGTCTGTTAATGCATTCAGGAAGAGCTTGTGGGGATGTTCAGATAACATCTGTGGGAAGGAACTCCAACCAAGCTCTAGGAAAACTAGGCGGTGGGGTGGGGACAGAGAATGGGGCTCCAGACTTGACTGGCAAAGGATGTCTCAAGATCCAACTTTTCTCAGGCCTGGTGCTGCCGTGCGTCCCTACCCCCACGTCTCTAAGTCACAGATTAGGGAGGGTGTCTGTCAGAGGCGTATGTGCCCCGTGTGTTCAAGAAATGCCGGGCTGATGTTTTACCTAAGTTACATGGAGGAGAGGAGGAGAACAGAGAAAGTTAGTAAGATCCTCAAGAAATGGCCTTGATGTCACAGTAGATGGTAAATTAGGAAATGATTCAATGATTCAATTAAATGAGTTAAGAAAGATTAACTAAGGGTCTAGGGCAAATTGGAAAATGTTTCCCACATGTTTGTCTTAACTGTGAAAGATGTCTGGCAAACTCCCCCACCCCCATCCCCAATTTGGAAGTGGTTTGTTTTACTTGTTTTGGAAGAAATAAATATTTGCATTAGACCAAAACACTCGGGGCAAACAGTTCTCCTGAATTCTGAGGCTCTGTGTGGGTTGGAGGAGATGTCTCATGCCGGTAACGTCATACCTTTTTTGGCTAACTCGAAGGCACCTTAGGACACAATCTTCACATGTTTTTCACATCACGACTAGAACAGGGTTGAGCAAATGGAAAGAAAATAGGAAGCCAACGATCCTTCCAGACCTAGGAAAGTCTGTCGGCCTGCCATGCGAGGGATGCGATCGTTATAGAAAAATTGCCTTTCTGCTTATGGCCAAAGAGGCTGGATCCAATTAAGACAAGGAAAATGTATGTTAAGTTGGAGGAAAAAAAAATGTCTAAACAGTCAATTCTGTAATCCTCTCTGGAGAGGAAGAAGCCAGCGTGACGGGGCTTTATGGATGAAGCCAAACCCTGAGATATATAATAATTAGCAACCACTGGTTATTTTGCCACACACTCATTCTGCAGACCACTAACCATTGCTTGGGATGGAATGCACCGAGCCTAGATATTTGCCCCAGATGTCTTCCCATCAGTAGTATCCAATTAGAGGGATTTTTAAAATTAAAGCTTAATTCTCTATAACATATAACAGAATATAAATTAAAGAAGGACAAACCTGATTTCCTCAGTGGTTGCACGGGTTAGGAAGGTGTGGCTTAGTTTCTGGGTACGCTTCGAGTCTACGTCTCGGCTTACATTTTGGTAACTGCTGGGTGGCTGATGGTTTTATATCATCGTGTCTGGTCTTCTCACTCGTCTCTTTGGCAGCTTGAAGACCTCTCGGGAGTGAGTGTGAGGGGGTCAAGGATTTCAGAGTCAGGTTCTTCTTGGGCAGGTGTTTAGAAGTGAATGTGTGTCTGCTCATAATTCCATTTGCCCAGGGTGCGGGCCCTTGTGCTCTGAATACCCACTCTCAGTAGGAGAGCTCAGGGACTCCCCAGAAGCAAAATTCTGATGGGAACAGCCTTGGATTGGCTTCTGCATCTTGCCAGAGTCATAAATCCAGCATTTAGTGTATACTTACAGTGTACGTGGCAGGTTCTGATAAGAGAAATGGTGAACAATGGAGTCCCTCCCATTTTTTCTAAAAGAATCACTTAAAAATGATAAAGTCCTTTGTGTCCATGGTTTTCATTGATCTTTGTAATCCTGTGAGTGTGTTTTGCTCTCCCCCATTCTTTTATTTATTTATTTATTTATTTATTTATTTGACAGACAGAGATCACAAGCAGGCAGAGAGGCAGGCAGAGAGAGGAGGAAGCAGGCTCCCTGCTGAGCAGAGAGCCCGATGCGGGGCTTGATCCCAGGACCCTGAGATCATGACCTGAGCCGAAGGCAGAGGCTTAACCCACTGAACCACCCAGGCGCCCCCTCCCCCATTCTTGTAGGTGAAGAATTGGAGGCTCAGAGTGGTGAGTGACTTACCATAGGGTCCTCTGCTAGCTCCAGAGCCCGGACCCCGCACCCACCCCTCTCCACGCTCCGCCCCAGCTGTCGCCCTCTGCAGCTTTACCAGCTCTTGGGAACATCCGTACTGACACACATGAGACGTTTGAAAAAGAATCCAGTGCGCGGCTGTGACTCACAGCTAAATAGGGGTCATTTTCTCTCATTTTTAAGACTAAAAAAATTTCCTCCAGTCTACCTGTTTGCTAGAGAAGCGTTCAAAGAGCAGTGCAAATCAGCAAGAAGAAAGTAAAAAATCTCTGTCCTTCCAGGTGTCTCGGCTGCCAGTCCTGTCTCTCAGGGGTAGTCACCATCCCCATCTGGGGGTCATTCTTCCCGATCTCTGTGTCTGTGCACGTGTGAGCACACTCGTCCGTTTACACAAGTGGCAGACTGTATACATGCTGTTTTGCAGCTGTTTTCAGGCAACAACATGTTGTAGGGCTTCCCCACATCTGTGTGTCTAGTTTCCCTTGAGATGGATGGGTGCTGCGAAAAAATTGTGAATCACTTTGGAAACCAAGTATCGTTTCAGTGAAATGCTGGGGGTCTTCTGGCATAACCCTGAGGGTTATCCGGTTCCAAAGGGGTCTGTGGTTGCCATTTGTCTTGGCCTGGTTTGATCGTGTATTTAACCAAGCCCCTACAGTGGGCCATTTAGGTCTTACAGTTTACTTATTTGTTTGTTTATTTATTTATTAAAAGATTTTGTTTCTTTATTTGACGGGGTTGGGGGAAGTAGGCTCCCCGCTGAGCAGGGAGCCGGATGCGGGGCTCCATCCCAGGACCCTGAGATCATGACCTGAGCTGAAGGCAGAGGTTCAACTCACTGAGCCACCCAGGCGCCCTTGTTTATTTTTCTTAAGTAGGCTTCATGCCCAGCATGGAGCCCAATGCAGGGCTTGAACTCATGGCCCTGAGATCAAGACCTGAGTTGTGATCAAGTCAGTCTCTCAACCGCTCAACTTACTAAGCCACCCCAGGCCTCTCAGTGTTACAATTTTTAAATATATTGTAAATAGTGTGGGAGTGTCCTGTACATTGTATAATATCTTGATACACTTATTTAAAGATTGAGGTTTTGTTTTTTGCTTTTTTTTTTTTTTCCTGTGGTGGTATCTGCCTAATAGCGTTTCCTCACCCCCTACCCCACACTCCACTTTGGGAAAAATAATACTAATTTCTAAAGTGGATCCTCCTCTCTCTCTGCCTGCCTCTCTGCCTACTTGTGATCTCTGTCTGTCAAATAAATAAATAAATAAATAAGAAGGGGCTCCTGGGTGGCTCATTGGGTTAAAGCATCTGCCTTCAGCTCAGGTCATGATCTCAGGGTCCTGGGATCGAGCCCCGCATCAGGTTCTCTGCTCGGCGGGGAGCCTGCTTCCTCCTCTCTCTCTCTCTCTCTCTCTGTCTGTCTCTCTGCCTACTTGTGATCTCTGTCTGTCAAATAAATAAATAAAGTGGAGTTAAGTGGCCCTAGGGATGTACAAATACATTTTCTTATGAGAAAGGAGCATGATACACAGGAGGACGTGTGATAAGACATTTTTGAAAACCTTGGGATGTAATACCCTTCACCTCTGAGAATACAGCCATCTTTTCTGTGGTATTCAAAGTTTGGATTAGGGAAATCAAGTTCAGTCAAAGACTTCCTTGGCAGCGACCATGTCATGGCCCCTGGGTTTTGCATTTGTGGGCTGGGCAGGGAACATAAGACTCTGATAACAAGCCCACAGCTTCGTAAAAACGGTCTGGTATTTATTTCGTTTGATCATCCCCCCAGCCTAGACTTGGCCAGTCCTTCTCCATCTTTTTCTTTTGGTTTGTGAAAGAGAAATCAAGCTCAGAGAGGTAAAGTGATTTTCCAAGGGCACACAGCAAGGACCTACTTCTCTCCCTTCTCCTCTGGCGCTCACCCAGTGCATCCGTTCCCGGGGTCTTTGTGGACTTGCACAACGTCAGGGAAGTACACTTTAGCTCACGGAGGCCGTAGATCTGTAAGTGTATCTGGGGGTAGGCAGGCTCTTCCCGAATTCCCTCAAAGGTGTCACATGTGCTCCCTTTGGGAGGCCCCTTAATCTCTCTTGCGGGCCTTTTACCCAGTACGGCGTTCTCCTCTGTGGAATTTTCTGGGTTCTTCCTCTGGTAGCTACTTTGACTGAAGGTTTGCACGTGATTTACCTGGCGAGGGTTCTAGGAGTCCCACCTTGAGAATCAAAAGCACAAGTAAAAACAGTAATACAAAAACAAGTCACTGGCCCTGCCTCCCCTTTTTGTCTCCCTCCAAGAGAAGCTTGGCATGAAGCCAGCGTCTGAAGCCTTGGGTCTTCAGTATTTTTGTAACCGTTGGAGGGGAGGGTGGCATTTTCCTCCTGGAGGCATCTGTGGATCATTGGCTCATACCCCAGTGCTTACTGCTGCCTGGGAGCAGCAGAGTGGACCAAACTGAGAAAAACGGCCCGTTAATTGGATGATGAGTCTGATGGTGGCGGTGAACTCACTGTCATCTCCGTGAGCTCCTTTCTTCTGCATGGAGGGACGAAAGGAAGCTCAGGCAGAGAGTAGTGCCCATCTCCAGCAGAGGACCAGGCCCCCAGTCAGGACTGTCCTCTGTCCTCTGAGGCAGCTCGGCAGCTCTGATGCCGATTCTCAGGCTGCATTTGTTCCCAATAGGATGACAAAGTGCCATACCACGGGCAACTTAGAACCACAGAAATTTATTGTCTCACAGTTCTGGAGGACAGAAGCCAAAATCAAGTTGTGGGTAGGCCACACTCCGTCTGGAGGTGCTAGGGAAGGATCTGTTCCAGGTCTCACTCCTTCCTTCTGGTAGCTTCAGGCGTTCCTTGTTTTCTAGATGTCTGTCTTCTCGCTATCTCCCTTCACACGATCTTCCCTCTGTGCCTGCCTGCCTCTGTGTCCTAATTTCCCCTTTTTAGAAGACACCAGTCAAACTGGATTAGGGCCTAGCCTAATAACCTCATTTTAACATCAAATTATTTATTATTATTATTATTTTAAATTTTATTTATTTATTTGACAGAGAGAGATCACAAGTAGGCAGAGCAGCAGGCAGAGAAAGAGGAGGAAGCAGGCTCCCCGCTGAGCAGAGAGCCCGACTCGGGGCTCGATCCCAGGACCCTGAGATCACGACCAGAGCCGAAGGCAGGGGCTCAACACACTGAGCCACCTGGGTGCCCCTCAAAATTTTTTTTTTTTAAATTGAGGTGTAGTTGACATACAATATTACATTAGTTTCAGGTGTACAACATAGGGATTCAACCTTTATGTACCTTAGAAACTAACCTCATTTTCACTTACTCACCTCTGTAAAGACCCTCCTTCCAAATAAGGTCAATGCTGGGGTTAGGGTTTCAACCTATCTTTTTTGCAGGGGCGGGGGGGGGGCGTTGGACACAATTCAGCCCATAAGAAAAACCTCTGCCCATGATCTGAATCAGAAGCTCGTGGGCAGTCCCTAGGAATTTGTATCTTACAAACTCCCGAGGATCAGCCAAGCCAGGCATGGGAACCACCACTCTGAGGATTTTAGGAGTCTGTCCTGAGATGATGCTGAGCCTCTATTCCAACCCGGCTCTCCAAACAGGACTCTGCACCTTCCCTGGGATCTGGTTTCTGTCCTCTGCTCAAATCTTTCTAGGGTTGGGGAACTCATGCCCTCTCTCAAGCGGCCCCTCCTATTTTGAACTACTGAAGTAAGAAAAATATTTATTAGACAGGCTTCTTGTTTTACCCACTAAATTGCAACCTCCCGGAGGGCTGGGACTTGGGTTTTTTCTTTCCCTTTATCTCCTTGGGCCTCAAGAAATGCTGATGGTAAACCCAAATCTGCAGTCAAGCCCAGGGACACCTGGGCCAGTGAGTTCTGCTTCTGCCCTTTGGAGGCATTGAGAATAAATGCAGCACACTTTGCTGGGGGGTGGGGGTCCGTTTTATCCCCGCGCAGTGCAGAAAGTTATTTTGTTTTGTTTTTAAGATTTTATTTATTTATTTGCAAGAGAGAGAGAGCAAGAAAAAGAGATCGTGAGCAGGATGGGAGGTGAAGCAGGCTCCCCGTGGAGCAAGGAGCCAGCCCTAAGGCTTGGTCCTGGGATTCTGGGATCATTACATGAACTGAAGGCAGGCACTTAATCCACTGAGCCACCCAGGCACCCCGAAAGGTGTTTTATTATAGCATGGGGACAGGACCTGTGGACAGAAAGAACGCCTGGGGCCCTTCTAATATTAGAAGACAACTGTGCTTCCCACCTTAAAATTGAAACCAGAACCCTGGCTTCTGGATTCCCAGCTCGGTGCTTTCCTTGCCTGTCACATTCAAGTAACTGACACATTCAGCCTAGGATCAGAATCTATTATCAGCTGAGGAGATTGTGTTGCTCACATCTACAAAGGTCAAGGACATAGCCATTAAATAATTTCTTCCTGAGGTGGGGTCAAGACACCCACTTTCTTCCTTTTCGAGGTAATATGGGTATCTTCTCTTGCTCTTAGGTGTCCTGAGCCAAGATGTTTCAGTTCCCCTGAAAGCTCTATTGATGCCTCTAATGAAGAGGTTGAAGAGGAAGGAAGAAGGTGCCACCAACATGCTGTGTGAGCTTTGGCACATTGCTTGACCTCTCAGAGATGTATAAATGTACACCTTGCCCGAGTGATTTCTAGAGCTCTATTCACTTCAGATCTGAGAATTTGCTGGTGCATTTTCCACTGATGGTAATTCATCTGTGGGTGCTTCATAATAAGATTTGATGTTAATTTGAAGAGCAGCCATTACACATTAAAATGAAAATTACCCCAAGGAAAGAATTAGAGCTGGGAGGGGTTACATGTGTAATAGAAACAAACAGGAAAAAAACCCTACTACTGCTAATTTAACTGATGCCTGCAATCTAAGAAGGGCAAATGCATGATTCTAGTATTTTCTTTAGTGGATTATAGAAAAGAAAATTAAATCAGAAGTCAAAAATAAACAGTTTGATTGCTCTTTACTGTATTGTCTTAATAAACAGTCTTCCTGGAAAATTTAAAAATACACAGTGTTCTGTCTGGCCAGAGAAAACAATAAGCAAATATTGTTGAGAAAATGTGAGACTTTTCCATCTAGGCACGAGTGACAGCAACATTGCCATGTGGACTTGGAGACATCCCACAAGGAGTTAGAGGTTGATAAGCATTGCCTGCTTTTCAAAGCTTGTGACTGGGGACACAGCTGTCACCCATGGGGTTAGAATAGGAGTGGGCAGTGCTGAGCATTCTTGCAGACTCTGGGCAAATCCTGACCCACTTCTTCATTTGCCCACAACGTCTGGTCTAGACGTCCGCCTTGTCTTGACTGGCCACACATATTTTACAGTCGAGGGGGCTGCTGAGAAGATTGGTGGTTCTCTTTCCCTTAGGTTTTCTATGGCTGTATGTGGCAAAAAGTGGTATCTCTGTCATCATCACATGGGGTTAATGCCCTCATGAGTACAGAAACCCAGTGAAGAATACAAATAAAAGAATGTCGATATAGACCCAAGTGTAGGTAAAAATTTAGTTTATGGTAATAGAAGCATTTCAGATAAAAGGGGAAAGTATGGCTCACTCAGGAACTGGTGCTGAGGTAAGGGACTAATGAATCATTGGGGAAGACGTAACGTTGGATTCCTACCCCATGCTAACCAAACAAATTACAGAAGTGAAGATTTAGATTTGTAAAAAAAAAAAAAAAAAAGAACTATAAAAATTCTAGAAGAAAGTATAAGTGAATATTATAAGAAAAAAGGCTAACATAGCTGACAATGCAAAAAATAAAAAAGAATCTCTGGCAAAAGTGATCACAACAAAAATTGAAAGTTGGGTGACAAGACTGGAAAAATTGCCTTAATCTATTAGATACTCTCCTAGAAATCCATCAAAAGGAGGAAATGCTCCGTAGAGAAATGTCCAAAGACCATGAGGAGGCATTTCACAAAAGAAAGCATAGCTACAAAAGAAGCTCTATTAATTAAGCAGCAATCTTGGTCGCAAATGACCGCAATCCAGTTTGAGCAAGCACAGGCAAATGAGAATTCATCTGGGGGGAAACTGGGGTGTCTTGCATGTCAAGGAAGGGTGGGAGGTACAGGGACCCGGATGGCCTCAGAAGCACCGTAACCCAGAACTTGAACACTTCTAGCACTCTCCATCTTCTCTCCCATCTGCTTCGTGTTCTCCCAGCCTCCTATTTCCTCATCACTTTCTGTGTGTTAGGGGAACATGTCATGGTTTCCTATTTTACAACTTGCACCAGTAGACGGAGACTGGTCTTTTCCTCCCAGTTCTGATTTGAAAAACTAAGGAATGACTCCACTTGACCTGTCTTGTGTTGGTGGATCGCTCTGGAACAATTTATGTAGATTGCAAGCTTCAATTCTTAGATTCTTAGTTTGAAGTCCGTAGGGGTGAAATGGTAACAACATGATGGCTCTGGTTACAGCTAGGGAGGATGGGGTATTAAGTGGAGAGGTAGTTTCCAGGGGAAGAGGAGAGGCATTATATAGGGATTCACTATACAAGAAAAGATATTCAGCCCACCTGTAAACCGAATCTTGTGTATATGCAGAATCTTAGAATGGCAAAAATGTAACACATTGATAAGGAAGTGTGGGTAGATAGGTTCTTTCAAACATTACACTCCCTTTGCTGATAGGAGTGCAAATTGATGTCTTTCTCAAGGAGTCTGACAATATATATATCAAAAGGCTTAAAATTATATAACCCTTGACCTTGAAATTCCAATTCTATGATTTCATCTTAAGAAACACAGTGCACGGGTGCTTGGGGGGCTCAGTGGGTTAAGCCTCTGCCTTTGGCTCAGGTCATGATCTCCGGGTCCTGGGATTGAGCCCCGCATCAGGCTCTCAGCTCAGTGGGGAGCCTGCTTCTCCCCCTCTCTCTGCCTGCCTCTCTGCCTACTTGAGATCTCTGTCAAATAAATAAATAAAATCTTAAAAAAAAAAAAAAAGAAAAAGAAAGAAAGAGTGCACAAGGGCGCCTGGGTGGTTCAGTCAGTAAGCATCTGCCTTTGGCTCAGGTCATGATCCCAGGGTCCTGGGGTTGAGCCCCTCATTGGGCTCCTTGCCCGGTGGGAAGCCTGCTTCTCCCTCTCCTACTCCCCCTACTTGTGTTCTATAGCTGTCTCTCTGTCAAATTGATGAATAAAATCTTTAAAGGAAAAAAAAAAAGAAACAGTGCACAAATGGTATATAGAATATTATAAATGGTAGAGGGTATTTTTGACAGAAATAGGAAACAATTTCACTGACCATTTTAGGGGATTGATAGTAGGAATTTTGGCATATTCAAATAATGGACTGCTCCGTAGCCATTAAGAATTAATGGAGATCTAGTCTTACCGACCCAGAGAAATGATCATGACATAGTGAATGGAGGTTGGTATAACCTGGATTTTGTATAGTGAACCTGCAACATACAAGTGGAAAAATCAGGTAATCTGGAGAAGGGGGATGGGAATTAGTGCCTTGTAAATGTCAGTTTGCTTGCTGGGACCATAAAGAAATAAAATCTTTCTGAAAGCAAAGCATGTAGGGCGCCTGGGTGGCTCAGTCGTTAAGCGTCTGCCTTCAGCTCTGGTCACGATCCCGGGGTCCAGCCCCACCTCGGGCTCCCTGCGCTGCGGGAAGCCTGCTTCTCCCTCTCCCACTCCCTGTGCTTATGTTCCTCTCTCGCTCTGTCAAATAAATAAATACAATCTTAAAGACAAACAAAACAAAAAGCATGTTATGCCTTCTGGATCTCACCAAGGGTTGCCCTTGGCATTTCACCGTAGGAAGTAAGAAGATTAGTCCAGCCGTTTTGTTTAAATGATTCTTGAAATTTCTCCTTCGACCCGTTTTTGTTGACTGACTGGCTTGACTGAGTCTGAAATACATATCTTAGCACATTTAGCGCACTTTTTGGACTCTGCTAAATGGCAACACATCTCTTTCAAGTATGAATTTGATTTTTGGGAAAAGCTTATGTTCCATTATTGTTAGCTTTGGTGCATAAAGCAGGTACCCCGTCTGGGTGACCGTTTTGGAGTTGGCGAGTCTAGGGCGAGAATGAAGACTGGGAACCTTCCCAGTGCTCTGGCCAGGGTGGGGGTTTATCTGAAATCACCCAGGCACTGTGTGTTCACTGTTAATGGTAACCGCTGTCGGTTGCTTCTTTTATCCTCACATTACCGTTTGTGGGAAGTGAGTATTTGATTCTTATATGACAAGCTGGGCAGTTTGGTAGAGAGACAGCGTGACAGTCTGGAATCCTGCAACCAGGGACGTGCTCAGTGGGTACTGGGTTTCTGTCAGCCCTGTCTGGTGGACTAATGACTGACAAGCCGGAATATTTCGGGATGCACAAAATCAGAGTCTGTTTCACTGATATGATTCGAGTACCACTTCCTGGGTATGTGACACTAGCAGGGGTGCTTCTAGAGGGTAAAGATGAAAGAGAGTGCTCTTCCCTTTCAGGGAGTTCTGATCTAGTTGGGCAGCGACAGGCACATGGCCAACGACATTACAAGGTAGAATCTGGCTATAAAGACAGTCCTGATCGGGGGCATTTGGGCTGGGCCATGAAGGCTGGTGGCTGTGGGCTTGAAGCCACCATTAAAGTGGCTCCCCTCCTCTGGGTGCCAGGGCTGTGAAGGGGACTTTATAGATCATGTACTGTTTATTACAATTTGATAAGTCACGTATCCCTGTCATTTGCATGCAACAAACCCACAGAGGCTGAAGTGATTGTCCAGGGTGAGGTAAGCGTTGAAGCTTGGATCTGACCCTAAAGCCAGTGTGGTGGGAATTCCATCACGTAATGTTACCATGTGGAGAGTGGTGAGGCCGGACTCCTGGGAGTGCAGAGGGCAGAGCCAGACAGTGGTGACTGGGGGACTAGAACATGCCCGTTGTTCACCTGGAGCATGGAGTGGCTGTAGGGGAGCATGGAACAGGAAGGCTGAGCCAGCATATGGGAAAGCCAGGCTGAGAAACTGGGTGTTACATTTTTAGGCAAAATGGAACCACTGAGAGTTTTTGAGCAGAGGAGGCTGATATTGGCTGAGCCGGGAGACACCGAATCCGGCAGCAGAAGCTGTGAAGCCAAATGGGCAGTGGTTCTGAGAAGTATGTGGTCCTGCAAAGAAGAGGGGTGAGGTGGGTGGGAGTGGCTTTGGGGAGGCTGATTCTACAGAACTCGGCACCTCATGGGACATGGAGATGTGTGGAAGGACCAAACTGTTGAGTCTGAACCCAGGTGACGCGGTAGAGCTGCCAGGAGATGCTGCTGGCTCTGGGAAAAGATGCGGGCGTGGTCTGGGTCTCACGGGGTGGAGGGATGGCCAGCGAGGAATTGTGGAGGCTGGAGAGAACCTTCCAGCGGGAGGCGAGGGTTGGGGGGGTGGGGGAGTGGGGGGGTAAAGGCACAGCAGCAGCTTCAAAGAACACGGGAGCGGATGGCTTTGTTTTTCCCTGCACAGCACCCTCTTCTTCTAACAGCACAGCCCCTCCCTTTGTGCTGTGGGGCTCCACCCCTCTTCGGTATTCAGTCCCTGAGGTTGGGGGGGATGACTTCTCATTGGCTCCATGGGTGAGCGTGGGACCCAGCCGTGGCCAGTCAGAGCCCTGCTTTCTTTGACCTCCCTCTCCATGGGTTTAGGGGCGAGGATGTGATTCACCGTCCAGAAAGGCATGCCCTTCTGCCTCTGGTGTTGCCAGGCTGGTGGAAGGGGAGCCTGGAGCTACTGGTAGTCATTGCCTGAGAATAAAGGCAGCGGGAGAGAAAGAGAGAGAGAGAGAGAGATTGATTGGTCTCCCAATCAATGGTTGGTCTCCAGCTATCCTATGAGCGACATGGACCACCCTGGGCTTCCTGTTGGGGTGAGCCAGTAATATGACACTTACCAGTCGAAGGGTCCTGGGTCATTCAGGATTAGAAGCTATGTCTTTAGGGGATACCTGCCTTAAAGGGCCCAAGAAGGCAGGCCTGGAGGGAGGGTATGTGGATCAAGAGAAGGTGCCCTGAGTCAAGGAAGGCTGGGGAGCTTTTATCCCAGGCCTTGCCTGAGCATAGGAGCAGGTGCATTTGACGTTGGCCATACCTAATACAATTCCCAGTGTGGTTCCCTCTGTGGGACTCTTAACTGTAGGAAAAAAAAAAAAAAAGAAATCAGGAAACAAGTAAACAAATAGGCTGGTCACCATGGAAATGGAAACCCAAGGTGTTAGGAACAATAGCCGTGTGTGAGTCCGGAAGTGGACGCTGTCTCCACAGTTGCTTTGACCCCAAACCTGCGTCCCTGTGGGAGCCCGGACATATCCATAAACTCGTTACATAGACAGCTTCCCCTGGAGAGGGAAACATCTCTGATAAGCCTTGGTTTCATCATCATTAAAATGGCAATAAAATTAATATGGTGCTTGTGCATACCAGCGCTCTCTTCACAGCTGCTGGTGGGGACTCTCTTTGTCCCAGTCCCTCAGATGAGAAAGATGGAGAGAGATTCCTTAAGTTGCCCAAAGTCACAGCTATTAGTGGAAAAGGCGAGACTTGTACCCAGGCCCCAGTGTCCACGCCCTTTCAGTAGCCATGTTCTGCCACTTCACACTGGTGTTCCAAAATTTTGGTAGAAGCAGTTAATACTGATTTTGCGTGTCTTATTTTATTGAGTCCCGACCACAGACCGATGAGGCAGGCGCAACTGGTTAATCCCACTTCATAATGAAAAGGGAGGCACAGAGGATTTAGGAATCCTGCCCAAGTTCCACAGTCAGTAGGAGGCAGAAATATATTTTGAGGTTATTTTTTCAGATGGATTTGAAATGCTGATGTGCCTGAAAATTATTTTGGAAGCCCAGGATGTGTGTTCACTGTAATTTCTAAATCTGGCTCTCATCAATTGTGATGTTCTTCATGTGTGGATTTATATTAAATCAGGGGGGTGAACATTGTGGACAGAGGAAAGTAACTTGATTTGTCTATTATCATTAGAAAACCATATTCAGGAATGCACTAACATGTAAGTAATTGGACAGTGTTAAAGCAAAGGAAAAAGCTTTGAAAACAAAATCACACCTTTAAAATCTATGCAAATTCTTTTTCTTGGTGAAGGAAAAACCAAATGTACTACTGTTTGTGGGCTGGCTGGACGTGTTACAAATGCTGTGGGGTGGGAGTATGTGACAATTTTTTTTCCATTGAGGGCCCATTATAAGACACACTCGGGCTGCTTAAACTCCCCCAAACTCGTGAATTGGTTCAATAACAAAAAGCATGAATCATTTTAATATGAAGGTACAGGAACATCTGCCTGAGTAATTTCTGACTTTTTTTTTTTTCTTGTTGAAAACGTGTTACATTTGGGATTTATTGTTGGAAATAAAAGTGGATCTGGGGACCGGTGGCCTTGAAGCTTCATGAAGACGGGTCCTTATTATTTACTGCTTATTATTTACTGCTTATTATTTATGCCCTTTGTCATGTGTCTGTATCCAGTGGGTCTGAATGAATACTTTTTAAATGAATGATGAATTTAGGAAGGCCTGTATTCTGCCCCAGGCTAAGCCCACTCCTCTTGAGGAGGTTCCTTAGACTGGCAGATGGCCAAGGGGTAATAGAAGCTTACGGTAAAGTTCCAGCTGGTTTGGGGGCCCAAGGCGGAGCTCTGGACTGCTAGACAGGGTGGCCCAGTTTGGGAGCCCGAGAACCCCCTTCCTCCTGAGACTCAGGCCTAGTCTCAGCTCTCATCACTCTGTCAGAAAGGGCAAAAGTCCCTCTCCACCAAGGAGGGGATTGGGCCAGGGGAAAACGGGCAAAGATTCAGGAGGCCTCGGGGCCTGGCTTAGAGCTGGCTTAGAGCTGGCTTAAGCCTCAGCCAGACAGGGGCTCCTGGCCTGGCTGTTCCCAGAGGGTGTGAGGTTGGGCCTTGTGGTGACCTTCCCTGGGTGACCCTGCTTCCACCCTCTGGGACCTCCAGGTCACCTTCAGCCTCAACCCTGGGGAGCCGTCTTAATTAAGAGCTAACTTTGTTCTGGTTACTTAAGGTGTGCTTTGCCCCATGCTAAGGACTGACTGCAGTCTCACTGGTTTTCCCTTTAGCACTTTTGGTTTCTTTTCTTTTTTTAGAGACAGAGCATGAGGAGGGGGTAAGGGAGGGGAGAGGTAGAGGGAGAGGGTAGAGAGAGAATCTTAAGCAGGCTCTAAGCCCAGCACGGAAAGAGCCAGACTTGGGGCTCAGTCTCAGGACCCTGAGATCATGACCTGAGCTGAGATCAAAAGTCGGTTCCACGCTCAGCAGCCTGAGCCACCCAAGCGCCCCTCCCTTCAGCAGTTCCTTTTCTTGCTGTTTTCCTGTCTGTTACACAAAACACGTTAGTGCCTCCGTGCAGCGATCTACAGCTCAGAATGGTTTGTCTCCTCCTCCTATCTGGATGGGACTGTCATAATCCCAGTTCACAGCTGAGGAAATTTGAGGCTTAAAGAGTATAAGTACCTTGTCCAGCATCATGTGTCTTCTCAGTCGCCTAAACCAAGCAAGGGAATGTGACTCTTAAACCCGTTTTCCTTCTCCACTGGGTCTGGGGCCCAATCCCTACGTTGAGTTTCCGAAGGAAGGTATAGGCCTTTGTTTTGCAGGATTATTTATTCAAGTGACTGTTTTTTGCTCAATCACAGGGGACTATGAGCTCGTTAAGGGCTTTACGCTTGATGTATCTTGTATATTTTTATTGGGAAAAGGCCACCGCCCATCATACCTCTCATAGATCTGTTTCAGTAAAGCTGACTGTAAAGTGTTTTTCTGTAAAGTGAGCTCCTGTAAAGTGAATTACAGTGAAGTGAATCCTAGTTCCTGATCGGTTTCCTTCCTAAAAAAATAAGCTTGCTCCCAGAAGGTGTCCCAGGAGGAGGGGGGTCTGGGATCTGCCTTTGGCCACATGCTCACCTCCACGCCTGCTCTCCCCTACCCCCCTACCCACCAGGCCCTGGGTGCTGTTCTTTTGTGCAGATAGGAACAGCGCCCAAGAGCGCCAGAGCCCTGGTTGTAGCAGGAGTTATTTACCTTCTAGTCTGGGACTGGTCAGTTGTTCAGCCCACACCATATCTTAAAGCCTCTGCCTTCAGCTCGGCTCATGATCCCAGGGTCCTGGGATGGAGCCCCGCATCGGGCTCTCTGCGCTGCAGGGAGCCTGCTTCCTCCTCTCTCTCTCTGCCTGCCTCTCTGCCTACTCTCTCTGTCAAATAAATAAAAACTTAAAAAAAAAATTAGAAAATTTCACCTCGTGTCCCTGATTTAAGATTTCTTTTAGAAAATTGGAAGTTCTAGCAGTATTAGGTAAGAATTTTTGCATTGCACTGTTTGTCTGCCATATTAGTTATCTGTCTCGGGGCAAAGTTCCAGGCTTTACATTTCACACAGACCACAGGCTTCCCTCTGGCCTCAGGCGCAGCACCTTTTACTGTGTTATGTCACTTGGCCAACCCCTGGGCTGGGGCCCCTGTCCTTTTCTGTGGTGTATTTGCCTTGCAAACTTTAAGTTATATAATAACAAGTTCCCTCTTAAAAAAAAAAAAAAAAGAACAGTTTACAGCACAGGGTTTACTTAACACGCAATTTCAGCAGGCACTGAGTTTGCTCATTTAATGCGGAGACCTGGCCCCCAGAAGGGCCTGGGACTACCCAGTAGCAGGAGTCTGTCGGAAGGAAGGACAGACAGAGAGGGCGCTGTCTGGGTGTCTCCAGCCCCCTAAGTGAAGGGCTTCCTTTAAAGAAGTGACAAGTAATGCACGACACCAAGTGATCAACACAGTATTCAAGGGGGAGACCCTTAAACTTCAGGGGGACTGAAGGAGAGGGAGCTGGGGAGGGGTAGGTGTGCTGTGGGGACATTCCACGACAAAGGAAAAGCAGGAAAGTGAGCTGGGAAATACCCAAGTCCGAGCCTGAATGATGCTGTTTACAAGTTCTTACAGGAAAGACTATTATGGGTGAGCGCTTAATGGGTTGTCTGTCTGTCAAGGGGAGAGAGGGGCTGGGGGTGAGGGGGCGGGGCTGGACTTGAGAAGGAGTGACTCTAAGCGTTGCTTCTTGCATTTCCTGTCTTTCCATTTACAGTCTGCTTGGGGATTAAAAGGGTGGTGGTGGTGGGGGGTGCCCGGCTGCTGAGCGTGGGAGGAAGGAGGTGTGTGTGTTTCTGTTTCGCTTCTGAATATTTTCTGGACCCAGAGAGGGTTTTCTGGTCTGCTGAGGAGAAGACACCCCTTGTAGGCCCTGCAGGCGGAGGTGATGGTGGGCGGAGGGTGAGATGTTATCGGTTTCCTGGGTGGAGTATGGACCGGAAGGAGGGGTGCCTCGCCCTGAAAAATCTCAATTAAACTTTGGACTGGCTTACCCAGGGAGGTGGCATGACTTCCTCTGGAGGTCTAAAATAAAGAGCAGAGATTCAGTTCCATCTGGAACGATGGGTGTGGCCCTGGCTGGCGCTGGGATGGACCCAGTGATCTCCCCAGCCTTCTTTGTTCTGAGACTAGACACCCCACCCCTCACCCACCCTAGAGAAATTTCTGGAACTAGGAAGGTTTGGTCTCAGCACATTAGGATTGCTGCTAGAGAATAAAGACCCTTAAAACTGGATCCTTTGGCTTCTTGGGCAACAAGCAGGAAAACACCCACCTTCTGTTAGACCAGGCTCTTGAATTTTAGTGTCAGTGAATAGAGCAAAGAGAGTCTTTTACCCTTATTTAAAAGTGGACTGCACAGTTGTTGACTCTTTCAAGGCCTGACATTAATATACCCTAATTCAATTTGCTGTCTGGAAGTGGTTTGCCACATTCTTTTGGGCTCCGATGAGAAATGGTGACCCCCACCCCCCCCAAAGAAGGGTGATCTTATGGCTGGTGTCAGGATTTATAGCGTCTTCTGTCATCCTTAAAAGGGTCCCTGTTGGGGCACCTGGGTGGCTCAGTGGGTTAAAGCCTCTGCCTTCGGCTCAGGTCATGATCTCAGGGTCCTGGGATCGAGCCCCACATTGAGCTCTCTGCTCAGCGGAGAGCCTGCTTCCCATCCTCTCTCTCTGCCTGCCTCTCGCCTCTCTGCCTAGTTGTGATCTCTGTCAAATAAATAAATAAAACATTAAAAAAAAAAAGGGGGTCCCTGTTTGGGCAATAAATTACATAGTCAGTCTACCATGAAAGAAAAGAAAAAATTCAGTAGAAAACTGTTTTGGGAGGGGGCATGGAAACTAAGGCCTTTGAAATATGTGATTTTCCATTTAAATAAACATATATTATTCTTTTTTGTAACCTAAATGACATTATAGCATTCAGAGCCTGACTTCTTGCTGGAAGGAGAGGAAGGAAGTTTTGTAATTGAGAAAGCTCATTAAACACACACATACACACACGCACATGCATACACATACACACACACACACACGCACGCACAAAACAACTAAACTAAGAAAACCAAGTAACATAAAGTAAAAGAACCAGGAGCTTTCCAGCCAGGGGTTCTACCTGTGCTATGGCTGTGGGGGCTGGAAGAAAGCTTGGAGCCGCCTTCTGTCAGCGGGCCCCCAAGGAGCACGGCTTTGAAAGGAAAGAGGATGCAGACGGGGCCCTGACCTGACATTGCACAGCTGGAACATCCCGGAATGCAGACGGGCCCTGAGGTCAGAGGGAGTGGGATGCAGCCAGGCCTCTTAGTGCTTTGCTGGGGCCACTGAGCCCATCCTTGATCATGGTTGATTGCAAGAGTGGGGATTAGGGATTGAAAAAAATGTAAGCCTTAGGCACTTCTGTTAAAGGGGAAACTAAGGCATATGACAGATTTTAAGTTTATTTGAAAATCAATTCAAGTCAGGCAGTGCCAGATGGGAAGTGGTCGGGAGGGATCCTCTCAGAGGAGCGGCGGAAAGGCTCCCACAGAGAAGGTATGGAGCACCAGGCACTAGGAGACAGTCATTGCACTGGCTGTGGCTGAAAGCCTGGTTGGCTATTTATGGTTGGCTGTCCTGAGCATTTTTCTTTTCATAATCTTGAGGCTATTTCAGATTTAGGTTTTGGTGTGCTTACTATACTGCCACTCAATCTAATGGCCTCCTCGTTTGATTAGTTTAACAGTTCCTAAGTGGAGTGATCTAAAAGCAAATAGTTCTCCATTTTTAGTGTCAGCGTCCTCCTCTGTAAAATGGGGATGGTACCACCACCTAGCTCCAGGGCTTCTGTGGGAAGCGAACAGAGGAGAGGAGAAGGCATTGGTAAGCTGGGGTAAGGCATGCCAATGCGAGACGATGGCTCTGTGGCCCTTGTGTGGTCACAAGGGCTGGTGTTTCCTATAGGCAAGCGGGAGGAGTGACACTGAGCCACCTTCGTGTCAGGGACACATGACAGACGGCCTCCAGTGCCGTCTCTTCCCAGCCCTGTCAGCAACTGACAGGTTCAATGAGGCTTTGCCAGAATGTTCAAGTAGCTTTTCCTAACACGTGTCTTTCTTCAAACTCTGTCCCACCCTGCCGACCACAAACTTCGCTGGGAGCATCTTTTGCCAAAACGGAGCTGGCACAGCTGTAGAAAGAGGCAGTGTTCTATATGATTGTGAAGAACGACACAGCGCGCAGCGCGTAGGATATACTCATCCGTTCACCCGGCCTCCCAACAAACAGCTACTGAGCCCTGCTCAGGTCCCAGGCACTGGGACGATTGGGGTGGCTGGCTGGGTGGGCAGACGTGGTAGCTGCCCTGATCTGGAACTTGCCTCCTTGAGGCAACAACCTGCAAAAACAGCACAACAAACTTACAATATGTTATAAGTTACAGTGTAAAGTAACTTACGATATGTTATAAGTTACAACGTAACTTATAATATGTTATAACTTACAGCGTAAAGTAACTTACAATCTAGTAAAGAAAAAAATGAAGACTAAGAGACCAACAATTGAGCACTAAGCTTACTGCTGGGTGGGGAGCCTGATGGCATTGGGTCTTGGCTGTGAGGGATGAAGTTTAGGTGGCTAGAGAAATGGCATAGGTCTTCCATAGCCAAACCCCCGGGAGCTGTGCATCACTGGCCCTGGGGAAGTACTCTCGCTCAGCGCTGGTGCCTCTCTGGTGATGCCTGGGTTTGTCGGTTATTGGGCACGCGGTTGGCTGGAGGTGGTCTCCAGCGTAACGAGGACTGCCCGTGGCAGTCTGGTCCTCCATTGTGTCGGCCGCACGCTCGGAAAGGTTTGCCAAGCCAGTATCATGGCACCCCGGAGCTCTGTGCTGGCGTCAGGAGGCTGGGTGCTAAGGGGGGGCGTTGTCCCATGTAATGGGTTATGTACCCATTAAAGATGAAAATTATTGGGGCACCTAAGGGGGCTCAGTTGGTCGGGCATCTTCTCCCTTCGGCTTAGGTTGGGATTCTGGAGTCCTGGGATCAAGCTCTGTGTCAGGCTCCCTGTGGCTGGGAGTCTGCTTCTTCCTCTCTCTCTGCTTCTCCCCCCACTCATGCTCTCTCTCTCTCTCTTACACTCTCTCTCAAATAAATAAAATCTTAAAAAAAAAAAAAGGTACAATGTCTTGTTTAAAAAAATGAAAATTACTAAGATTATGTAGAAACATGAAAAATAACATAAACTTTTTTCCTTTTTTTAAAGATTTATTTGTGAGAGAAAGAGAACAAGCTGGGGAATGAGCAGAGGGAGAGGGACAAGCAGACTCTGCACTGAGCACAGAGCCCAATGCAGGGCTCGATCTCATGACCCTGAGATATGACCTGAGCTGAAATCAAGAATCGGATGCTCAGGGTTCCTGGGTGGCTCAGTTGGTTAAACAACTGCCTTCTGCTCAGGTCATGATCCTGGAGTCTGGGATGGAGGCCCACATGAGGCTCTCTGATCGCCAGAGAGTCTGTTTCTCCCACTGTCCTCTCTCCTCTCATGCTCTCTCTCAAATAAATAAATAAAATCTTAAAAAAAAAAAAAAGAATGGGATGCTCAACTGACTGAGCCACGCAGGTCCTCCCACAACACATAAACTCTTGAATACAAGGAGTCCAAAATGCAAAGATGACAATTGCAGTACTCCAAAATCCTGTGGTAGTGAGTGACAGAAATACAAATGTGTCTGGGAATCTAGGGGTGTTCCTGGATTTCTGGATCCAAAGAATCAAACAACATCCTGGGGTTTTTCTGTCCCCATCTCTCAGCAATGTTGGTCTCTCCTCTGCTTCGTTCTCGGCGGGTCGGGAGGTCTCATAGCTGCTCTCGATGCAGCTTCAGTGCAAAGAGAACCACTTTTCTGAAAAGCAGCAGGAATGCCTTGGAAAAGACTCCCTTTGGTGACATCAGGTCACTTGCCTGTGTGGTGGCTGGAGTTGGAGGGAAGGAAGGATGGTGTGGGCCACACAGGAGGGCTGTTAGAGAAGGAGTACCAGGCAAGTGAGAGCCACAGTCGTCCACCTCAACCGTGTAAGAATAAGGCGCCTCCAGGTATGACCAAAGATTCAACGGTAACTTACATGCCCAGGTGGTAAGAGCTTGGATTTTAAAGTTGTCTTCAGTGACAAAAGTCACATGTTTATTTATTTTTTATTTATTATTTTTTAAAGATTATTTATTTATTTATTTGACAGACAAAGAGAGAGATCACAAGTAGGCAGAGAGGCAAGCAGAGAGATTGGAGGAAGCAGACTCCCTGCCAAGCAGAGAGCCGATGTGGGGCTTGATCCCAGGACCCTGAGATCATGACATGAGCCGAAGGCAGAGGCTTTAACCCACTGAGCCACCCAGGCACCCCAAAAGTCACAATGTTTAAATGAAAATAATCTGATTCAGAATTGTCCTTCCTGTCTTATTTTGATTGGGGCCAAAGTAGACATATGTCTATATACTTTTAAGCCTTGATCTAATAATCCAGGGTTTAGCAAACCTTTCCTTTTCTTTTCTTTTTTTTTAAAAGATTTTATTTGACAGGCAGAGATCACAAGCAGGCAGAAAGGCAGGCAGATAGAGAGAGAGGAGGAAGCAGGCTCCCCGCTGAGCAGAGAGCCTGATGTGGGGCTCCATCCCAGGACGCTGAGATCATGACCTGAGCCGAAGGCAGAGGCTTTAACCCACTGAGCCACCCAGGTGCCCCTAGCAAACCTTTTCTATAAAGAGTAGGTAGTAAATATTTTACTTTAATGGGCTGTGTGGTCTCTGTTGCAATTACTAGACTCAATCATTGCAGATTGAAAGGAGCCATAGCTTATACCTAAACAAATGGCCAGGCTGTATGTCAATAAAACTTTTAATTTTAACAGATATTGGGCCAGATTACCACACACATTATCTTGTTGACCCCTCATATAGATATCTGAAACTTTTACTTATTTATTTTAAAGATTTTATTTATTTATTTGACATAGAGAGAGAGCACAAGTAGGCAGAAAGGCAGGCAGAGAGAGAGGGGGAAGCAGTCTCCCTGCTGAGCAGAGAGCCCGATTCGGGGCTCGATCCCAGGACCCTGAGATCATGATCTGAGTCAAAGACAGAGGCTTAACCCACTGAGCCACCCAGGTGCCCCTATCTGAAACTTTTATGTTCCAGGAGGCCATAAGACACTCCTATAATCTGTATATTTGCAAACCACATATCTGTAAGGGATTAATATACAAAATACAGAAGGAACTCCTATAACTCAATAGGAAAAAAAACAAATAATCTATTTAAAAAGCAGACAGTGGACAATAGATATTTCATCAAAGAAAGACATGCAGATAGACAACAGGTACATGGAAAGATGCTTGACATCACTAATCGTCAGGAAAATGCAAATCAAAACCAAAATGGTAAGTCACTTCATACCTGTTGGGATGGCCATTATCAAAAACAAAAAATAACAAGCGTTGGCAAGAATTTGGAGAAACTGGAACTCTTGTGTGTTGTTGGTAGGAACGTAAGATGGTGTAGCCATTATGGAAATATGGAAAGTAGAGTGGCGGTTCTTTTTTTTCCCCATAAAATTAAAATTGGAATCACCCGATGATCTAGCAATCCCACTTCTGGGTATTTATCCAAAAGAATTGAAATCAGGATCTCAAAGAGATACTTATACTCCTGTGTTTATTACAGTGTTATTCCCAATAGTCAATAGATGGAAACAAACTAAATGTTCTTCAAATGATGACTAGATTAAGAAAATGTCATATATATAGGGAGGCCTTGTGGCTCAGTCAGTTAAGTGTGTGACTCTTGATTTCAGTTTGCATCATGATCTCAGGGTCCTGAGGTCAAGCCCTCTGTTGGGCTCCACGCTCAGCACGGGGTTGGCTTGTCCCTCTCCCTCCGCTCCTCTCCTTAGTCTTTCTCTTTCTCTCAAATAAATAAATGAATGAATAAAATCTTAAAAAAAAGAGAGAGAAAATCTCATATATACATGCAATGGAATATTATTTGGCCTTAAGAAAGAAAGAAATTCTGCTAAATTTAACAGCCTACCTAGCTTTCGAGGATATCATGCTAAGTGAAATAAGCCAGGCGCAGAAGGATAAACACGGCATGATCCCACCTATATGAGGAATCTAAAGTAGTCAAATTCATAGAAACAGGAAGGAGACCAGTGGTTACGAGGAGCTTGGAGGAAAAAGGAAATGAAAAGTTGGTATTCAATTGGAATAGAGTTTCAGTTATGCAAGATGGGAAAGTTCTAGAAATATTCTGACAGCACTGTGCCTATTTAATAATACTGGGTTGTATACTTAAAAAATTAAGAGGGTAGATCTCATGTTATTTATTTATTTGAGATTTTATTTATTTATTTATTTGAGAGAGAGCGCATGAGTTGTGGGGGTGGGGGTTGCCAGAGGAAGAGGTAGAGAATCCACAAGCAGACTCCCGGCTGAGCCAGAAGCTCGATGTGGGGCTCGATCCCAGGATCCCGAGATCTTGACCTGAGCCGAAGGCAGATGCTTCACCGACAGAGCCACCCCAGGCGCCCCTCATGTTATTTTTTTTAATCACAAAAATGTATATAAACTGAATTGTGTTAACGGTTTATTTTTTGTTCCTCATGTGGCTGGGAACATTTGGAAAACATAATATTGATCCCATCACGAAAGCAAAGGATTAGAATTGCCCTGTCTGAGGCGGGGTGAGTAATGTTCTATCACGAACTAAGCAACTGGAGAGGTCACTTGTGGTCACAACGAAGACAGGGCAGCTAGAGGCCATGACAAGGTGGCTTGGTTCAAACACCGGCCAGGATAGCTTTGTCTTGCCAGTTTGGGCTGTGCATGCCATTCTGTCACGAATTTGGGATTAGAGTGGCGTGTGGAGTTGATGTTTAAAGCTCCCTCCTGTGCCCTCCAAACCAGGTGGTGCTTGGGATTAAAAACATTCATTGTTTGGTCAACAGAAGGCCCTTACAGCTCTGACGGGAGTGCCACCCGAGAAGGACCTTCTCCTGCATCTGCATTTTAGCATCTCAGGCTCTGCTGCATCCAGGTGCTGTTTTAGTGGGCACAGAGGGCCCCCCTGCGGTCTGCTCCAGATCTGAGAAAGAGTCTGGGGTCCTGGGGCCAGAGATGGGATTTTGGACCCACTTATTTTCTGCACATGGGATCATATGGTGCGTGGAGGCAGCCTGGAGCACGGGGTCTGTGTGACCCTCTGAGGCCTCCACTCCTGGGCTCTCTAACTCATGAGAGGCGGAAACTCTGAGAACATTCCATTTGAATAAGATGCATTTTTAATAAAAAGCAATGGAAAATGGTCAACCTGGCTTGAGGAAAGGGAATGTACTCTTTCATGTAAAACAAACAAACAAAAAATGTGACTATGGGAAGCATCCAAGAAAATAAGATGACCTGAAGGCTGGATTTAAAAATTGGCACCGAGGGAGATCTCATTTTCCCAGTCGATGACTCCCCCTTCAGCTGCACTCGCGGCCGTGGAGCAAACCGAAACAACTTCATAAATTAAAGTCTATGCAGGCAAGAAACGACGCCTGGACTATCACGCAGCAGATGAAAACCTTGAAGCCTTTGTGTTCGGCTGACATCCTTGGTTTGAAGGTTAATGGTGTCTAGAGAAGGTCAGGTTATACACACACGCAATTGAAAAGAAAATCCCCGTGGATAGTTAGAGAGAGACCTAGCTGTGTTTGCTTGCTGTCCTTCAGGCCACTTTTGTTTGCTTGTTTGTTTTTCCCTCTAGAAATCATGTCTTTGTCCTGCCGTGATTAATTTAAGCAGCTTTTGTTTAGATGGGGTTCATGGAAACTTCTCCGAGAGCTCAAAGTATGTTGGCAAGTGATGCCTTGTAACCAGCACCTCGTTTTTTTTCTTTTATTACGTAAGAAATAGAAGGATGTGTTTGGGATGGAAAAGATTCCAGTTGTGTGTGGAGCAGTGTACGTACCCTCGATAGCTCTACCTTACCTCCTTCCTGGCTGCTTAATGCTTCCTGCTCATTTTATTTTATTTTATTTATTTATTAAAAGATTTTATTTATTTATTTGATAGGCAGAGATCACAAGTAGGCAGAGAGGCAGGCAGAGAGAGACGAAGGGAAGTAGGCTCCCCGCTGAGCAAAGAGCCCGATGTGGGGCTCCATCCCAGGACCCTGGAATCATGACCTGAGCCGAAGGCAGAGGCTTTAACCTACTGAGCCACCCAGGTGCCCTTCCTGCTCGTTTTAGATCTTTATCTTACGTTCACTGTTTATGTGTCTGTGAACACGTGTGCGTACATGAACACATGCACATGTACATACTTAGTTTTAATTTAGTACACTGAGTCATGATGTGTGTATTCATGGACAGCTTGCATTTTTTGCTTACCATGCCCAGACCTGCTCCGGTCAGTGTGTATGTGTATGACTTTTTTTTTTTTTTTAAAGATTTTTTCTTTATTTATTTGACAGAAAGAAATCACAAGTAGGCAGAGAGGCAGGCAGAGAGAGAGAGAGAGAGGAGGAAGCAGGCTCCCTGCTGAGCAGAGAGCCCGATGTGGGACTTGATTCCAGGACCCTGAGATCATGACCTGAGCCGAAGGCAGCGGCTTAAGCCACTGAGCCACCCAGGTGCCCTGTGTATGACTTTTTAATGTGGCAGAGCTTCCCATGTTATAAATGCATAATGTATCAAACTATTTGGCTACTCTTCCTTTTTGCTATTAAAAGAGGTAATGACAGTGTGAGATCATGAATGTGCCTCTGGAGCTGATTTGGTGTCTGTCAAGTGTGTGACTTGGACACAGGACTTCATGGACTCACAGAAATGACCTAGGGCAAGGGGTTGGGAAACTACCACCCTTGGACCAAACACCCCCTCCCCCCATTTCTTCTATGGCCTGCAAGCCAAGAATAATTTTCTTATTTTTAAATGATCAAAAAAAATCAGTAAACAGTATTTCCTGATACATGAAAATCACACGAGATTCAAAGTTCAGCGTCCATAAATAAAGTTTTGTTGGAACACAGCCATACGCGTTTGTTTACCTATTGTCTGGGACTGTTTTCCTGCTACAATGGCAGAGTTGAGTAGTTGTGACAGAGACCATCTGGCCCACCTAAAATATTTACCATCTGGCCTCTTACAGAAAACATTGGCTGACCCTTGACCTAGGGCAAATAACTAACGTCTTCATGTCTCAACTTTCTTTTCTGTGCGATGGAGAGAACAGTCATAATACCCACCTTGTAAGGCTAAGTTACTTCCTACATATATCAAAGAAATATCCCACATCGCGTAAACCAGATGTGTTGCTTGTGTAGGAAATGTACATACGTAAATTACATGTAAAATACTTAGGACTTTTTAAGTGCTCAGTGAAGGTTAGGGGCTATGTTTGCCTCATTGGTATTTTCCTAACTCTTTATCCACGTATGCGGGGATAGCCCAGCTGCCCGGGAGTGGGCTGGATGGTGAAGGGTGTTTTAATAAGTGCTACCTAACTTCCTTCCAGAACGCTTCTCCAAGGTTTGTCCTAGAAGTGGAGTCTCTGTCTTCCCACGTGCCTGACACTGCTGGACACAGGGGCTCATGGAGTAGATAAGGAAGCTGAATCTGGGAAGAGCTCTTCGGAGGCAGATCTGCCCCTCAGAGCACTGTGCCCAGACCTCTGGGCTGTGGTCATCGCTGGAAAGGTGTCTCCTCAGATCCGCCCACGCTCACTGTCCTTTGAGTGAGGGTCTCTTCTGGGCTGAGCCCTGAGCCTGTAAATCCTCATTTTTAGTTCTCACTCCCACCTCTGTGTCACACAGAGGAAGAAGCTGGGGGGCTCAGGGAAGTGCAGTAACTTGCTCCAGGTCCCAAAGCTGCTAGTATGGAAGTGGGGTTTGAACCCAGTTGTAGGAGATGTAGACGCCAGCAAACTTGCTACTTGACTCCTCCGCTTCCGGGAAGGGAGGAGGAGAGGGAAGACGCACCCTATCTTCTCTCCCCGCTTTTCCAAATCAGCATCTCAGACATGGGTAAGAGCTATGGGAAAGATCTGCCATGAGCCTTGCAGGAGGAGCCTTAGTCGCGGCCGACGTCATCTCCTTTCAAGCTAAGTGAAGAGGATTGGTAACAGGGCATCAGTGTTTTTCACGCTCTGATGTGCGAGTCTCTGCTGCTCGGTCTGCTGAGAATGATGTAGTTCTAACAGATAACCCTTCTTTGGGTGAAAATGTCTATTTTTAGGCGTCTCCCTGTGCTCCTGTCAAGGGCCTTTGCCCCAGCATTTCTCATGACCCGTTAGCACGCCTGCGAAACATGAAGCGGATTTACCCAGATATTCTTGACCTTGTGCACTAGGGAGATGTTTCTGGCTTTGTGTGTGTTTTCAGTGACGAACATTTGCATTCTTTCCTCCCTGCGCATTTTTTTTTTCCCCCTCACATCGACATTAAAAAACAAGAAAATGTGGCTCACCCCAAAATGTAGACCTTGGGATCTTAACTCGCATGGACAGTAGTTCTCTATGAGGAATGCGAAACATTTGACAGAATTTCCTGAAGGAACAAAGAGCCACGATTCCATGATTAAAACCACATTAAAACAAAAAGCAGACTACAACCCAAAGACCCGGTAAGAGCGCTTCTTATTTAATCAAAAAGGCAGCCCAAGTGGGTTGTTTATGGCCTCACCGAGGCCTTTCTTTGATGCTTAAACTTTTTAAGAACACACTCAGAACTTCCTCTTTAGCCTGTCTTTACTCTGAGTTATTTTCCCAAAAGGCAGCCTTCCTTTCTGCAGCCCAGTTACGAATGGTCATTGGAACAGATGAAAAGGCAGAGCTTCCACTCTGATAGGCTGTGAGCATTTATCTGAAGTGGTAATGGTCAGGTTCCCCTGTTATTCCCTTGCTATCTGATGCAGCCATGATGAAAGGGGTCTCCAGGGAACAGGAAATAAAAGGAAAAACCTTCTTTTAGAAGGTATGTGCTCAAAGCGGGGTTCGCCAGCCTCAACCCCACTGACATTTGTGACTAGACAGTCCTTTGGCATGGGGGGCTGTCGCGGGCATGGGAGAAGTTGAACAGCATCCCTCGATGCCCGGAAGTGCCAGGAGCACCCCCATTGTGATAACCAGAACCGTCTCCAGACACTGCCCCGTATCCCAGTGTTGAAAGCCACTGGCTTAGATCCTGGTCGTCTTGAACTCGCTTCTGCTTCTGTCTGTGCACCCTCTGCTCTCCCCCGAGGGAGCTTTGTTTTCTTCTTCTTCTCCCACCCTCGCTGCCTGGAGGTACTGCTACATGTGGTGCGCCAAGCTCGTCCCAGGCCCAGGTAACTGAAATAAGGCGTAAGACCTGGAGTGAGGCAAGTTCTCTCCCTGGGGCTTCCTCTTGCTGCTGGTCTGCTGGGTGTGAGGTCCTGCCAGGAGCAGGTGTGTGCAGAGCGAGATGCTCGGGGGACAGAGTGCAGAAGGGAAACGTCAGGTTGCCGTGGAGTGGAGCCCGGCAGCTCCGGCCTCTGGTTCTGGTGACATGGGCAGCTGATGGGTGCTCTGACCCCCAGCAGCCCAGGCCTGGCATGGGCAGAGAGCTGCCCTACTGTTTCCACTTTTGGAGACAGAAGGGCAGATATGGTGAAGTTCCCAGGAGGGTCTTGGCTGGATCTCAGCGAGCAGGAGCACAGCCCTTTCCTGGGTCCAGGGTGTAGGGAAGCTCTAGAAATCTCTCTCCCTGGGACATGTGGCTCCTCCAACCTCCAGAACACGGAGACCTAGTGCAGGGGGCTACACTGGCAGGGCAGGCAGAATGTGAGGCCTGAATTTGGATTCAGTTCTACCCTCAGTAGCAACATGACCTTGAGCAACCTTCCCTTGTTCCTGTAGTACTCTCCATATTTCAATTATTCTCCTGTCTTACAGGCAAAGGTGATACTACTAAGAGACAGAATTGTGACCTTCCTGAACTTGCTTTTATTTTTTTTTAAAAGATTTTATTTATTTATTTGGGGAGCACATGAGCTGGAGGAGGGACAGAGAGCGAGAGAGAGAGAGAGAGAGGGCGGGCGAGCATCTCCAGCAGACTGCACGCTGAGTGCAGAGCCCAATGCAGGGCTCGCTCTCAACTCTGAGACCATGACCTGAGACAAAAATCAAGAGTCAGACGCTTAACTGACGGAGCCATCCAGGCTCTTCTGAATTTGCTTTTAGTTGTGAGTTCCTAATTAAGGGGGTGTATGTAAGGGGCTTGGGGGTCTTTTGGTGGGTTTTACCTTATGTTTATGGGGGTCATAGAGACCCCATATCTCTTCCTGAACAAACTGATTGAAGGTTTGAACCTTGGAGCTTACCCAGATTTATTTATCAGGCAAGTCATCTTCCTCCCCTGGGGCCAGTAAGTACTGTCCCAAGGCCAAGAGTCCTTAGGGAACAGGACCAACAATGGAGGGCAAGGGTCAAGGTCAGTGTAGACTGCAGAGGCCCCGCCCCATGCCCAGTAGAGGATGTTGGCCTGCCTTTCCTTGACTCTGGCTGTCATTGCTGCAGGCTGGCCACAAACCCTTGTTGTCCCAACCTCCAGGGAGGGAGCTCTGAGCCTAGCAGTGCCTTGGGGTGACAGCCCAGGGATGGCACCGTGGTGTCCCCAGCACCCAGGGCCTCTCAGCTTCATAGGCGTCCTCAGCTGTAGAGAGATTTCATACAGCCTTTGTTGGAATCCCTAGATTCCAAGGAAGGGGGGGGGGTGGCCGCGGGGGCGGATGGGAGCCACCGTGAACTAGCACCAATTCAGCATTGCTTCAGGAAATAAGTCACCTCAGGTCACTGATGTCTACTTCTCCAGGCTCAGTGGTCTCCTGAGCCCCCTGAACTGGGCCCACGGCAGGCCTGTGGAGAAGAGGGACAAGCCTGCCCCCTTGTCACCCTTTTAATCAGAAGCTTGGAGTCCGCAGCATAGCCTGTCTACCGTATGTGCTCAGTTGACTGAGTCGAAGCCCCTCACAGACCTGTTCCCTGTTGTGTGCAGAGGGCAGAAGGCACAGCCTCTCCGAGCTGGACCGGCCGCCTGGGCTCCAGCCCCCGCACACACCCAGCTCATCTGGAGGTCAGAGCTCACCAGAAAAATGGTGTGAGTGGCCAGTTCTCTCTTCGCTGTGTCTCTAGGCAGCCCAGCCCAGCTCCAGGCTGGATGTGAGACCTGAGAGTGAACTCCTCTATGAATAATGACACAATTCTACAAAAATGCAGCATCTCCCGGATACAACTTCTGGAGCTTTGCCTGGGGGAGGAGGGCCCGGAGGGTGTTTTGCATTCTGGTTATTGGTGGTTCTTTGCCCCAGGGATGTGGGCCTGTGTGGTATGCGTGCTTTTTCACAGGGCACACATTTTCAGATACTCGCATGGACCATTTCTGGGAGTCTCCTGGGGAAAAGGAGAAAACACAGGATGAATGCTGTGACACCTAATGGAAAATATTACGCCTTTGTCAGCGGGCTTGCGTGCCTCCTCTGACTCTTTTGCCTTTAGACCAAACCAAAGCCCAGCTGGAGAGCATGAGCCCATATGAGCCTGCTGGGCTGGTGGCCGTCCCCTTTCAATGACACTCTCTTAATTCTAAGTGCCTTTGAAAGATGCTTTCAGAATCGTACAGTGTTTCAGTTTGGGGTCAAGGGAAGGGACTCTGAAGGTCATCTTGGCCAAATGGCCTGTTTTACAGGAAGATGAAACTGAGCTTGAAATCACTCCATTCACAGCGCCGCTGTCTCACTGGGCTCTCTGACGCGTGTTTGGAAGTTGATTCTCATTTCTCTAATGGAAACTTCGGTCGACATTCTCCACTTGGTAGGCTGGTTATATTGGACACATTGTCCAAGAGACCTGAAGGAGAAGCTAAGGCGGTGATTCTGAAATGGGAAGGAGAGGCTCCTCTGCCCCAGCTCGCCAGAGCTGATAGAACTCCTCTGGGTCACTGGTAAACCTGGGAGGATGGCACATCTCAAGTGGCCAAGTCCACTGGAAAGGCTACCGTGGACAGGATGGGTTGTCTGACCGACCTGCATGTGTCTTGATTTACATGCTGCCTGGGACTCCCGGAAGATGGGCTGTGGCACAGTCAGTCCCAGAGCATGTCTGGGGCCCCTGGAGAGAGTATCCCCTTCATTGGCTCTTATTTTCCCCACTGATTTCATTCCAATGTAATTTACATACCATAGAATTCGCCCTTTCAAAGTTCACAATTCTGCACATTTGAGCCAAGGTAGGCAGTCATGTAACTGCTCCCGCAATCAAGAACGTTTTTTCTTACCCACTGAAACTCCCCCCACTCCTTTCTGGTCACCTCCTTCCCCACCCCCAGCCCCTGGCCACTATTGACTTGTTTTCTGTCCCTGTGTCTTGTCTTTATAAGAATGTCATTTAATGGAATCACATGGAATGTAGCCTTCCAAACTGTCTTCTCTCACTTGGCGTAAGGCATTCAGAGTCGTCTGTGTTGCTCTGTGTATCGTTTCCCTTATATTTCTGAGTATTATTCCATTGTTTGTTTATCTCTTGCCCAGTTGAAGGACGTTTGGGTTGTTTCCAATTTGGGGGGATTATGAATAAAGCCACTATAAACATCCATGAACAGCTTTTTGTGTGAACATAAGTTTTTATTTCCCTTGGGTAAATATCTAGGAGGGGGATGGCTGGGTCATATGGTGAGTGTATGTTTCATTTTATAAGAAACTTCTAAGGTGTTTCCCAAAGAGCGGTAGCATTTTGCATTTTCACTGGTGATATATGAACATTGATTATGTGTTATTATGTTCTAGTCTCCCAAACTCATCAGAACCAGTGTGTGCTTGCCTTTAGGTGTCAAGGAACAAGGGCTCACTCTGCTTACCTTATCTGTTTTAGTTTGGGCTCCCCTGGAGGTAGACTTTGAGGCCGTGATTGGAGTGTAAGTGGTTTATGTGGGGGGTGGTCCCAGAAAACACCAGGGGCGTGGAGGAATGAGGAAAAGGAAGGAAGCAACCCAATAAAGGGCATGTTCCTCAAGAAAGTCACCATTTTGGGCAGCTCGCTCCATTCCACTGGGAACTCTGAGAAACAGTAGAGAGCCTGAGTTCTCTCCCACTCAAAGAGCCAGGCCCGCTCCCCACGCTCTCTCTTTCAACATGACTGTCTACTTGGGACTTCCTTCTCCGCTTCATAACTTCTGCTGTTGTGTGTCTCAGGTTCCCACTCACAACTAAGTCTGTGGAGCTCGCCCTCCCCAAAGAGAGAGCTTGGTTGATAGTTAGTCACTGCCTTTCCATCGGGCAAAGTCCTCCATGTAGGTAATGCCATGGAGACTCTGGCTGTCCTTTGGCTGCCCTAGGGTCAGGTGGCCTGGTCTGTGTGTGACCAGGGAGATGTGTCAGAGAGTTTGGAGCCCCTGTCAGGTAAAACCTCTTGCACTGATGGAAATGTTCTCTAGTCTGTTCCGTACTATACTAGCTGCTAGCCCTGTGTGGCTATTGAAATGTAGCTAGTCCTCCTGAAGAATGGAACTTTTCATTTACTTAAATTTTGATTAATTAATTTTAGTTAAATTTAACCAATTAATTAAGTTAATTAAATTCAACAAATTAATCAGTCCATTAAGTTTACTTAATTCATTAAATTTAATTAATGAATTCATATGGTAGCTGGTGGCTATTCTATGGGGCAGCACAGTTCTAGAACATGGGCCTAGAAGGGGTGTTGGCCTCTCCTCTTGAACATACAATGTGATGCAACATTCTTTTTGAAAGCTAATTAAGACCTGATTCAGAATCTTTATGATTTTTTAAAAATTTAATTTATTTGACAGAGAGAGAGAAAGAGAGAGAGAGAGTACAAGCAAGCGGAGCATTAGAGGCAGTGGGAGAGGGAGAGGCAGACTCTCTGCTGAACAGGGAGCCTAATACTGGGACTTGATCCTAGGACTTGGGATTGTGACCTGAGCTGAAGGCAGATGCTTAACTGACTGACCCAGGCACCCCAGAATCTTTATGATTCTGATTATGAATCTTTTTTTAAAATCTTTTTTTGCTGTCTGCTTCAAAAATTGGGAATACTGTCATTGTAGGCAATGAAGTCAAACCTGACCCAATGATACGTTGGTATGAATTCTGTTCTGCAGCTGCCTTTGATATATTTACATTTTATTCTCAGAAGCTCACTTTAGGGACACCTGGGTGGCTCAGTGGGTTAAGCCTCTGCCTTTGCCTCAGGTCATGGTCCCAGGGTCCTGGGATCAAGCCCCGCTTCGGGCTCTCTGCTTGGCAGGGAGCCTGCTCCCTCCCCCCGCCCCGCCTGCCTCTCTGCCTACTTGTGATCTCTCTCTCTCTGTCAAATAAATAAATAAAAATCTTAAAAAAAAAAAAGCTCACTTTAATTCTGTAACTCACTCTCACATTTGTACTATACCTAGTTTGTGCTGTCAAACATGTGTGTGTGACTGATATTCCCTCTCACACACACGGAGATGCTTGGCAGTTGATCAGGCCCACCAGGAAGTAGGGCTGTAGTTGTCTGTTGGAATTCGGAAGCATGAGTTGTATTCCTGACAGCAACCAAGGTGTGAATTTGTAAAGTCAGAGCCAAATTAGGTTCTGTACTATCTGAAGATTATATATGAGTGTCTTAGCCTTTTGTTTTAATGTTACTTTGCCTTAGCTTCAGGAAATGACCAAAAAACGCCTGATTTAAATTCTTTTGGGGCCATTATATAATGAGATGGAGCTTCCAAGGAACTCTGGACAGGGAGTCAAGGAACCAGGGTTCTTACTCAAGCTGTACAACTGATCTGCTTGCTTCATGACCTTTAACAAGTAACTGCATTTTCCTGAGCCTTGCTTTCTTCATCTCTGTAAATACAGAATTTTGAGTAGATATACATTTTATAAATGTTCCATGGCACAGCACTGCAGGAAATGTTAATAAGTATACCTGAGAATTAGGGTTCTATGGTCAAGTATTTGGGAAATACTGCTTCCTATGTCTTTTTGGATATTCCCAATGCACATTCTTATATCAAAGGCTCTGACAAGTCCTGCAGAGGAATAAAATATTCTCTTTCATTGTATAAACCTGGTATTCCAAGGTTATTTGAGCTTGTTAATGTTGTTTTATTTTTGTGGACCAACTCTTGGCATCTCCTAGATCCTGTTCTATAGATCCGTCAGTTTGGGAAACAGGAATAGGTGATTCTTAACACTGTTCTGGCCTAAAAGTCTGAGCCCTTGGCTAAAGAGGAAGTTGTCTTTTCCATCATGCTCTCAGCATTTCTTTTTCTTTTTCTTTTTTTTAAAAGATTTTATTTATTTGACAGAGAGAGTACGCAGAGAGGCAGGCAGAGAGAGAGGAGGAAGCAGGCTCCCCGCTGAGCAGACAGCCTGATGTAGGGCTCCATCCAGGACCCTGAGATCATGACCTGAGCCAAAGGCAGAGGCTTAACCCACTGAGCCACCCGGGCGCCCGATCTCTCAGCATTTCTTATCCAATCTTCATTTCTTGATCCCTTCTCTACCCCTTCTTCTCCCAAGTATTAAAAACCTCATTGATTACTAATTGTAGGTCTTTTCTTTGTTCCTTTATTTCTAATACTCATTCTGAGAAAGATGGGGCAGCTCATTGGGAAGAGACTCACAGGACAGCATTGCTTTTCTCAAATGGGACATGCTCCGAAAGGCTCTTTTTTTTTTTTTTAAATCAAACTCAGCCGTTTGCGGGCCACGTCGAGTGCTCTCTATTGGTGCTTTCAGCTTGTTTCTGTGTCCTGGTGCAGCTTGGATCTTCTGAATTTTGGCACGATGACTGAGGTTGGGTCCATCTCTTTGTGTTATAAGCGACAGAAGCTCAACTCCAAGTAGCTTAAGCGAAACAAACCAACCACCAACCAGTCAACCAGCCCACCCCAGGGAATTCGTTGGCACACGTGTCTGGGAAGTTGAGTCCCAGATGGGGTTCACGTTCTGTCATCTAGTAGTTGCTTGTTTCTTATCTCCCCACTTCCAAAGCTCTGTACGGGTGCTGCTTCTCTCTGACAGTTGGCCTCTTTCTTTGCTGCAGTAGCTTATCTCTTTCCCCATCATGGGAAGGATGGCCTGCTGCTGTATGTTCTTTGAGATTTGCCCCCCATCTCCCAAGCAAAGACCCCCCCCCCCAACCCTGTCCCAACAACACCCGTGTATCAGTCTTCATTAAAGCATGCTGATCAGCTTTGCTTGGGTTTCGTGTCCATACCCAGAATTGATCCCTGTGAACATGGTTTGGGATTCTAGGAGTCCTGTGCAGGTGGTCGGGCAGTGGGTGGCCATGTAGCATAGCTAGTTCAGGGCAGGACAGTTTTTTAGCCAAGAGAGGGGCCTTGGGTGGACTTGTTTCAGTCCACCCAAGGACTCCCCCTTGAGGCCAAGGGCACCGTGAGCAGCCGTGGTGCAGTGGGCCTCTTTGATCTCCAGTTTTTGCTATTGGGCTTTGAAACTACAAACCTGATCAGACAGACAGGGGGTCTTCAGGTTTGAGTCTGCTCTTGAGTGAGAGGCCGGAGCTCGACCACATGTGTCGTGGCTGTGAGGCCATTGGTGTGTCCAACATTTAACAGCAGCTCTCTGGAAATAAAAATGTGCTGACTTATAGCTTTTGCCTCTTTTCCATGGTGTCATTATTCCCTCTGTGGCCTAGTTCAAGCTACCAACCTGACCTCACTCAACAGGGACACGGGAAAAGATGCTCACAGTTGGCCTGGGTGGGTGCGAGCCAGGTGCAAGCCCACCCGGGACATTACCAGGCAGTTTAGAAGAGATTGTCATTCATAGCTCAGGCTGTTGAGGGAAAAGATAGAGCAGGACCAAAATAGAAGAGGTAAAGCAGAAGACCCGTATGCATTCAGCCGATGGTGGAGTGGAGGCCAACAGTGGATGCTCCTCTTGAAGGTCCTCTGGGGAATCAGATGACCTGGGTTGAATTTCCACCCACCACTTAATAGCTGTCTGATCTTGAATAATTGCCGTAACCACTCTGTGCTCAGTTTGCCCATCTGCAAAATGGGGAGAATATTGAGGTTCCATTGAGATGATGTGTGGGATGCCTTTGGCAGAGGGTCTAGCTCCCACCAAGTACTTAACTATTAATGTTGCTACTACTGACTATAAACAATTATCTGTACAGGATCCTACAGATCTACAGAGAAAGTTGCAGGTATGTCCTAGGGAGCTCTGTGTCTAGTTGGAAAGGCAGACTGAAACACCTACTCTCCTGTTGTACTACTCCGTGTTAGGCTAGCGGGGGCTCACAGCTGCCTCTTGGGGAAATCAGCAGCCTTTACCCATCTTACCCTCCCTGCCGGCACCCCAGGACTTCTCCTGGCGAATCAGGCGTGCATGTTTGGTCTCAAAGTGCTCCCCTCCTAGCCTGTAATTTGGGGGGCCCTCCTCATGTGCCAGGCTCTGTCCTTCCTGCTCTCTGTTTTTCAGTTTCTTTTGTCCTGTTAACTCTTCTGTGAGCTGGACATCACAGCCTGGTTTTGCAGGTGCAGGAATTGAGGCTCAGGATAGAGCAGGCCTTTGCTGAGGCTCCTGGACAAGTGAAGCAACAGAGAAGGGATTTTGATCCAAAGTTGGTGGTACGGACTGAATATGTGTGTCCTCCCAAATGCATATATTGAAGCCCTAAGCTCCGATGGGATGATATCGGGAAGTGAGCCTTTGGGAGGCAATTAGGTTTGAATGAGGTCATGTAAGCAGGACCCTGTGATGAAACCAGCATCCTTCCAGGAAGAAGAAAGAGAGACCAGAGCTATTTCTTTCTACCACGTGAGAACATAGTGAGAAGACAGTTGCCAGCAAGACAGGGAGAGACCCTCACCAGGGAGCCACGTTGGCTGGCTACTGGATGTGGGATTTGCCAGGCTCCTGAATTGTGCAAAATAAATTCTGGCTGGTTAAGCCCTGCCCAGTCTGTGTACTTTTTATGGCAGCCTGAGCTGACTGAGGCCACTGGGTTCAACCCCCATCAGAGTAACTGGGTTCCACCGCGGCGGAAGTAAGGAGTCCCTCCTCTGGAAAGGCATGTGTATTTCCAGGCATTCCAGATCCTCTAGAAAATCCCTGGGCTTTGCTGGTCCCATCTAGAACCACTGGCTGGTCCCTTGGAGTTGCCTTTAACTCGAGGTGGCCTCTGAAGCTGCTCAGGCCAGGTCTAAGTGGCCCCTGCCCCACCAACCGAGCCACCAACCTCCACCAAATGGAGAGGTTCTCTCCCATCCCCAGCTGACCTTGGGACCACCTGGAGACAGGGCACCCCTGGCTTCTCCTAGGAGGACATTCTGAGGTGAAACAGTTGTGCCCAATGTCTTGGGGAAGTTTTAATTGTGGCTGCTGTGGGCTTGAGCAGTCTGAGGCCTTAACCTACTTCTAGAAGCAATGCTGGTTGTTTGTGCCTGGGAGAGCCCTTCCCAAGTGCTCAGCTGCCATCCAATGGGCTTTCCCTCTCTTCCTAACTTGTTGGTTTTTAAAGGTAAAGCAGTTTAAATAGTAAAGCTGTAGGGCCGGCCAAGGGAACGCGCTAGCTCGAATCCTGTGGTGGCTGGGGTAGGAGGCCGTGAGGGTGGTTAGGGATGGAGCCAGTGAGGCCTAGTGGCTGTTTCTTGCCGGGCAGCTCGTTGAGACACCAGAGGGCCTTTTCTTTCTTTCTTTTTTTTTTTTTTTGTAAAACTTTTTTTTTTTTTTTTAAGATTTTATTTACTTGACAGACAGAGATCACAAGTAGGCAGAGGCATGCAGAGAGAGAGGAGGAAGCAGGCTCCCTGCTGAGCGGAGAGCCTGATGCGGGGCTCGATCCCAGGACCCTGAGACCATGACCCGAGCTGAAGGCAGAGGCTTTAACCCACTGAGCCACCCAGGTGCCCTGCAGAGGGCCTTTTCTGCCTTTTTCCTGTGAGGCCTGGATTGGCCAGTTTTGCAGGGGTTTGGGGTAGGGGTGGGGAGATGTGTTTTATTATGTAGGTCTGGTTTCCAGGGCCCATCCCACCAGTTTACCAGTCTGGGAGCTAGGTTCATAACTGCTGGCTACGCCGGCTGCAGGCCTTCTCATCCTGGCCAGACAAGGGGTTCTCACCTGGGGTTGGACAGCCCTCCCCACAGGCTGGCAAGAGGCTGGAGGCCGAGCTGACGTCTGACTGAGGGATTGAGGGTGGTGGTAGGTCAAGAGGCAAAGTTTTAGACCAGGTCACCTGAGGGTGGCCTTTGTGCCGTCTCTTTGGATGTGGAGTGACAGAGCAAGGCTGTTCAGGGACCTTCAGGCTGCTGTGGGTGGCTAGTGTCAGGTGGGAAAGGAGGGGTTGAGTTGGCTGGTGGAAGTCCAAGCCAGGGCCTGGCTGCCTCAGTGAAGAAGTAGGGCTTTAGCACTAGGGAGCCATAGAAGGTTTTAATGTAAGAGCAACGAGTGGTTCAGAAAGCTGACCCTGTGGCCCTATGTAGCTTCACAGGCTACAAGAGATTGGACCCGCACCCTGCAAAACCCGAGCCGGCCTTTTTCTTCCTTTCTGTGGCACCCTGCTTCCATTCCAGCATTTCTCAAAACTTCTGTCTCCTCTCTAGTCTGGGTCTAGGTACAACATCCGTGCTCCAGACCTTCTTGTTGGCGATTCCTCTAGAGCGGCTGTGCTTGGGATGTGACTCTGACCTGCAGGGATCGTGTGTACATTTTTCAGCTCAACTTTCTGCTCTGCCCACCACATTGAGCTCCCCCGAGGGCTTTTATGCATCAGGATGGAATGAGTTCCATTTTCGCTGGGGCTGGTCTGGTCTCAGGAGGGAGTCCTCATCAGAGCCCAAATCAGTCAAATGGAGTTTCCTGCACAGGTACATCAGACGTCTCAAGACAAGCTCCACGAGAACTCAACATGGGCCAGAAAATAAGGGGCCAGGGCTGGGATTTCCCATATTTCAGGGGTTTCTTACTGACTTAGCACATGCCCCAATACGGCAGCCTCATTCCCCAGGCGTGTGACCCCGTGGCTCTCATGTCCCCACAGCTGAGCGCCATGAGCTCTTGGAGTCCCTGGGACAGAGAGCGCACCTGTCCTGTCCAGGCTATGGAACTCTCTCGGGTCAGGGGTCTGTCCCTGTCCCAGCAGACACGTGATTGGCGCTGCTAACTGACGAGTCAAGATGGGCGCAAGTGGAGGTGAGGGGAAGGAGGGATGGCTTAGGCCACGGTCTTTCGGCTGCTGTTTGTAGAACCTTTCAAATTCACCTTAGTGCTCTTAGAGGCGGCCTTTGCAGCATAGGGAGAAAATGGGTTTGACTTGGGTTCCACAGTAAGTAGGTCCAGTAATGACTCCTGGGGGCTTGAGTTTTATCTTCCAGGAAACCAAGAGGTCAGATGAAATGGCCTCTAGGAATGTTCTCAGAGCTATGGTTTCGATGGGGAGCTTTGCCTTGGCTCTGTCACACAGACAGCTGCATGGGCCAGGGAGGCCATTTGAGCATCAGAAAGCAGAGTGCCTCTCCCCTCAGCCAGGTCCCAAACCCTAGATGTGGCCTCGCCTGGCAGGAAGCGGGGCTCCCTGGGGAGATGGATAGAATCTGACTGAATTTCTGCAGACACGAGGAAGAGGGGACAAGGTGCCCTCGTTTGTGCTGACCCCCGGGTGAGTGTCGTCCTCTCTGAAGCCCGCCAGGTTCTGGGGCCGGCAGGGTGTATTACGAGGTGGCAAAGAACAAGGCAGAGGTAACAGGTGCCAACGCGGCCCCCGTTCTGCTCACTGGCGCACTCCCATGCGCCTTCCCAGATGGAGAAATTCTATTTGTTGTTTTTCTCCCGCCCACGCCGGAGCAACAGATGGAAACACAGCATTAGCAAAGTCAACTTCCAAGCAACCTTTGTGTTAATTAGGTAGAAATAATAGGATTATTTAAAAAACAAAAGCCAACGTAGTGCTTTTCTAGTTTTTGGATGCAATATGTTTCTGTGCCAAGAAGTGAATTCACTGTCGGGGAAGTCCGGCTGGGCTTCCCTCCGCCTCTAGGCAGACCCCCTGTGTGGACCTGCCTTATTGAGTGCAGCCCATTCATGAACTATCCCCAGCCCCACTGCTGCTTTCATTGCCCGAGACGGGGTGTGACGTTATGGCCAGAAGGCCAGAAGGCCTGGGCGCGGATCCTAGTTCTTTTGCCAATTCGGACGTGACTTCAGGTGATTTGGTTAATTACTCTGAGCCTTGTTGTTACTTCTGTGAACTGGGGATACTAATAGGGTTGCTGAGATTTAAATCAGTAAGGCATGGCTCCTGATAAATGCTGAGTGTGGGCCGATATCATCCGCGTTGTGTGGCAGTAGCTGTCACTGACATCAAGTCAGCCTCTCAGGACAGGGAGGAGAGGTGAGGGCTGGATGGGTCACACTGTCTCTGTGATCCCTGTGGAATGCTGTCTTGGATCCGTTTCCAGGCTCGGAGGTTGAAAGTGGGACTCCTCAATTTTCCTCAGAGGCCTGGGCCCCAGCTGGCCTCGTGCCTGGGTGACTGGGAGCTGGTAACAAAGGGGCTGCCTTCCTCTGGCCGCTCAGCCCCTATGGACCCAGGAGACCATCCTGCAGAGGGATAGGGGGTCTGGCTTCTCTTCAGGCCAGAAGTGGGGCCTTGGTCCTAACATTACCTCACTCCACACTCTTCCGGGCGAGTGTCTGTTTGTTCTCTCATGGAAACACAGAAACAAGCTGGCATCATTTCCCAGCAAGGAGGGACTTTTCAGAGGAAGTTTGTAGGCCTGACACCTTCTCCTGCTCGCTGTGGCGTGTGGCCTCTTCTCTGACAATGCGGTGCACTTGCTTGAGAACAATAGACAATGGTCGAGGCCTGCTTCCTGTGAGCAGGAAGAACGGGCACAGGTGGGTGTCCGGAGGCCCCAGTCCCTAAGGAAGGGATTTCCTGAGAGTGTCCTGCAGCTCCTACTGCATGGCCAGGGATCCCTGTGCGACGGCCCTGTTGTGTGAGCGTAAGGGCCCACAGGATCCAGGGGCCCTGTGCTGAGACTTCACGAGCTTTGACCCTGTCACAGTGACAAGGACTGGAGCGGGCCTCTTCCTGGGAACCATCTTGGAAGAGACTGGCCAGCGCCAGGGCTGGGATGTCGACCTTTGGCAGGGAGGGGGCTCGCCCTGCCCCGCCTGCTCTGCCGGCTACATCTCAGGCCAATTTCCCTTCCTTTTTGTTCCTTGAGTGTGACTTCCTGGGTGCTGGCCCCACTACCTGGAACCCCTTCCTTCCTCTCCCTGCCCTTCCTGCCTCGGGTTCCTCACTGACCTTCAGAGTCTGGTGTCAACTCTCCAGAGGCCCCGTTTGCTGTCCTAGGTAGCTGGGTTCCTTTGTGGACCACTGGTTCTTAATCACAGCCCTTACTCCTTCCTTCTCCCCCCCAGTACCCAGCGGCATTGGTCTTGGTGCGTTTGTTGTTTGGCTTCGCGAATTGTCTGCCTCCACGGCGGGTCCCTGAGCTGCCCACTGCTTGCTCTATGCCAGCGCCAGCCGGGCTCACAGGAGCCCTGCAAGCTTCATGGGAAGGCGTGAATTAGTGGGAATAGGGGTCTCTAGGAGATTCTCAGAGGTTTCTTCTGAGAGGTATGAGGTGGAGAGTTAAATATGGTATTTGTAACTCAAACCAGAGGTGTTTTCCTCCCAGCAGCTCAGACTGCAGTGTGCCTGGTACATTAGTTCAGATGAAAAAAAAAAAATTCACTTGGTGCTTAGGAAGGCTCTGGAAATTTCATCTGCGTCTGGGCGAATTGGCACGCTAGACCTCTGGAGCAGGACAAAAGTGGAGTTTGAACTCTACCCGCCCTCAGAGAGCGAGGCTGAAGTGATAGGACAAAATGCATTTAAATGTCAGGAATGTTATTATTAGTTGTAATCTTATCTTTGTTAATAATAATAACAGGACCCGCCTAGAAGTTGCTGAATAGCAGATAGGCGCCTTTCTGAGCTCTGGCTGTCTGATAGGACTGTGGGCCCTGGGGAGGCGCCGACTTGGTTAACACCACAGAGGGACGCAGTGTGGCCCGGAAGCCCCACCCTGGCCACATCCTCCACGTCCGATGGGGACGCCGGCCATTCAGAGCGAGCGGCGCGGGGAGGCCTGTGGCCTCTCAGACCCTGGCCTTGCCTCTTAGAGGCTCTCAGCCCCTTGCCTCCAGCTCCAGCCCAAGCAGAGGGTCTGCGAGGCAGGCCTCTGTCGGAGATCCCTGCCTGGGCTCTCCCTTCCATTCCCTTCTATTGTTTGCCACCCCCCGTGACTTGCCCAAACAATGTGTTTCCTACAGATTTTGTTAGCCGGCGTTGACTTCTTTGTGTTGCTTCGGTAAACAGACATGGAGCATATACAGATCCGTGCACTCGACAAAGAAAAATATCTGTGGAGTCCTGGACCAGCAGCTGTTCTGAGTCACCACTCCTGGAGCGAGAGGGCCTTGGGGAGCCCAGCAACCCGTCTCGCGCCGTCCCCACTGGCCCCTGTGGGCAGCGGTTACGCAGCCAGCCGAGATGATGGGGGGTAGTTTTGGGTCTCCCATTGGTCAGGGCGAATCTGTGTCCCAGAACTAAGTCAGTCAAGCTGGAGTCCCCACACCAGCACTTCTCTCAGCTGTGTGCCTTAGGGGAAGCTGCTCCCCCACAATACACGTGTTTCCTCATCTGTGAAAACAGTGCCTACCTCAAGGTCATCGAGGGCTCAAGGAAGTTCATGTTTGGGGACCATCTGGTGCAGAGCCTGGTGCTGCTGTGTGCTGGCTGCTCTTGTGGGTCTGTTGGAGCCTGTTTTGTTGTCTCTCCTCAGAGAGGGAAGGGCTTCCTGCGGACCCACTTGACCTGGAAGTGGAATCACAGAGTCCATCATGGTGGCTGAGGCTTTCCTTCTGGATGTCATGGTGGTGGTCTGTTTGCCAAAAACTATTTAGAATGTTCTGCACTGGGCGCCTGGGTGGCTCAGTCAGTCGGTGAAGCATCTGCCTTCAGCTCAGGTCATGATGCTGGGGTCCTGGGACCGAGCCCTTTGTTGGGCTCCCTCCTAGGCAGAGTCTGCTTGAGTTTTGCTTTCCTTCTGCCCCTCCCCCTGCTCTCACTGTCTCTCTCAAATAAATAAATAAATCTAAAAAAAAACCCCTAAAACCCAAAACTTCTCAAGGCCTGACCCTATCTGTGTCCTTTGTGGTCCAGCTCATAGGACAGAGTAGCAGGAGGCAAGACCCTTCTGGAGGGACCTGGTGGGAAAGTGGCTGGGCCATATACATAGGTATTTTGTTTGGTTTTGCTTTTTATTTTTTTTTTAAAGATTTTATTTATTTTATTTGACAAACAGAGATTACAAGTAGGCAGAGAGGCAGGCAGAGAGAGAGAGAGAGAGAGAGAGGAGGAAGCAGGCTCCCTGCTGAGCAGAGAGCCCGATGTGGGACTCGATCCCAGGACCCTGAGATCATGACCTGAGCCGAAGGCAGCGGCTTAACCCACTGAGCCACCCAGGCGCCCCGGTTTTGCTTTTTTAAGACTTAATTTTTTTAGAGCAGTTTTAGGTTCCCATCTTGAGAGGAAGCAACACAGAGCTCCCATGTACCCTTGGCCCACAAATGTGCACAGCCTCCCCATATCAACGTTCCCCAGCAGAGTGCTGTATTTGTTAGCAGGTGAGGAACCTACACTGACGCATCATAGTGATACAAAATCTGTCATTCTCCTTAGGGTTCGATCTGGGTATTGCGTATTCTCTGGGTTTGAGCAAATGCACAATGACATGTCTCCAACATTAGAGTGTCATGCCGGGTATTTTCACTGCCCTAAAAATCCTTCAAGCTCCACCTGTTCATCCCTGCCTTCCCCCAACCCCTGGCAACCACTGATCTTTTCACTGTCTCCATAGTTGTGCCTTCTCCGGGATGTCATGTCATCGGAGCTGTGAGATGCGCAGCCTTTTCCGCATTGGCTTCTGTGACTTAGTAATAGGCATGTAAGTTTCCTCCGTGAGTTTTCATGGCTTGCTAGCCTATTTCTTTTTAGTGTGGACTCAGCATTTCATTGTCTGGACAAAGCACAGTTTCTTTATCCATTCACCCACTGAAGGAGGTCTTGGTTGTTTCCAAGTTTGGCAATTATGAATGGAGCTTCTGAAAACATCGGCAGGCAGGTTTTTGTGTGGACGTAAGTTTTCAGCTTCTTTGAGCAAACACCAAAGAGTATGATTATGGGATTGTAGGTAAGTAAGAGTTTGCTTAGTTTTATAAGAAACTGCTGAGCTGTCTTCCAAAGTGACCTCCCCACCGCTGCTGCATGTCCTCCCCAGCATTGGGCGTTGTCCAGGGTCCTGGATTTCCGCCACTCCAGCTAGTGGGTAACGGTAGCTCATTGTCGTTTTAATTCAGATCTCCCTGATGATTTAGGATGTGGAGCATCTTTTTTCTGTGTTTCTTTATCATCTGTATATCTTCTTCAGTGACTGGTCTATTAAGGTTTTGGCCTAGTTTCTAATCAAATTGTTCATTTTCTTACTGTTGAGTTGAAGGGTTTTTGCATATTTTGGAGAGCAGTCCTTTATCAGATGTGTCTTTTGAAAATATTTTCTCCGAGTCTGTGGCTTGTCTTCTCATTGTCTTGATACTATCTTTCATAGAGCTGAAGTTTTTAGTTTTAGTGACGTCTGGCTTCTCAGTTCTTTCTTTCACGGATCAGGCCTTTGGTGTTGTATCTCAAAAGTCATCGCCATACATGAGGTCATATAGGTTTTCTCCTGATGCTTGGAGGTTTTCATTGGCGTCACCATCATCCCCGGTTGGGATTTTTGAGTAGTCTTTGCTCAATCCCATATATTCGCTTTTCCTTCAGCTAGTCGAGCCGGGCGAATGTCACCCACGAGAGAGCACTGAGGTGCTTGGTGTAAAGTGAGGCTTGGTTTGCCATTGACATCTGGTCGGGGACTGGTTCCAACACAGCCAATGGCTCCGAGGAGTGGGTCCCAGGCACTGGCTGGTGCCCAGATGGTACAGGAGGCCAGTGGGTTCCCTTGGGGCACAGGAACACAAACCACATTTATCTTTGAGACATCCGACCCTGACAAGGCTGGAAGATAGGATCCAGCAAGTGATAAACGTTCCGGGGTGGGGTAGCACATCAAGGGAAAAGAACTTGTGTGGAGAGATATTCCAGACGGGACGCCGGTATTGGTTTCGTGGCTTCATTAGGCATCTAGCCCACTGTGCTCCGCTCAGAAGGTGATCAGTGCATTGATTCCGTAAGGGGTGCCTGGGTCCTTAGGAACCAGAGAGACTCAGGACAGGTCTCTTTATGTGACTGCTCTCTGATGGCTCCATCTCCTTCAGTGACACCAGCCTGCCTCCTTAGCACAGGCTGGGTGGGTCCTCTCCAGAGTGCTGGCTGTCACAGGAAGTTGTAATTTTTGGTTTCGATGTCCCCTTGGCTGAGAGGCTCTTGCAGCCTTTAAAGGAGCTGGCGCCCTCTGGGTGGGCGCTGAGGCCTGGGCTGTAGCACCAAGAACACAGACAGAGGAGTCAGCACCCAAGGGTTCTCGCCTTGGCCCCCTGGCTCTTGCTAGGTGCAACCTTGGACAAATCTGGCTTCTGTAGGCTGCACGTTTTTTTTTTTTTTTACAAGGAAGTTGCTACAGAAAAGCAAAAACTTTTTTTTTTTTTTTTTAAGATTTTCTTTATTTATTTGACAGACAGAGATCGCGAGTAGGCAGAGACAGGCAGAGAAGGAGGAGGAAGCAGACTCCCCTCCAAGCAGACAGCCTGATGTGGGGCTTGATCCCAGGACCCTGAGGTCATGACCCAAGCCGAAGGCAGAGGCCTTAGCCCACTGAGCCACCCAGGTGCCCCAGCAAAAACTCTTTTAACATAAAACTTCTTGGAGAGAGAACCTGGGATTTGAATTATGGTTCAGCCACGTGCTAGCTTCCTAAGGCGCTCTGTTTCCTCACCTGTAACATGGGCTAACGACAGTTCCTGGCGAAGGTGAACCGAGATGGACACAGCTGCTGGTGCCATTGGTTAAGACTCAGGTGGTGGCTCTTCCCATTACCAACGTCGGGGGTGTGACCATCACTCAGTGCAGAGTGATGAGGCTCCTGATGGTCCCTGAGGTTACAGCCCAGATAAGCACCCAGAGCTGAGTTAGAAGGGCTCACGGGTGATCAGCATCGTTGGTTTCCCTTCTGCAAGTCGTGGTCTGGACTGGTTGTGGGTGACATGACCTGCACCTGACCTGTTCGGGGCAGCCTGGGAGAGGCTCCTTTACACTGGGCTGCAGTTGGATCTGTGACCACTGATCATGTTACTACTTCCTGGAGACGGCCAGTCCTTTCAATTTTGTGTTTCATTTATTTAAACTTTCCTGTGAAGGAGATTTGATACAAAGGAAGAAAACATGCGGTGAACCCCTTATTTCCTGTGATAAATGATGATCTTTGGAACTGGGGTCAAGTCTGAATTTTCCAAGACAGGATGGTTGGTTGTTTTTTTTTTTTTTTTTTCCCCCTGCTGTGGTTTTAAAGTCACAACGTGCTATTCTTTTGGCTGCTGTTCTTTCTGGCTGCTGATCCAAGGAGATGCCAAGAAATTAGATGGGTGCTGTCGGAAGGCATCCAGAAATTACTCATTGGAGTAAAAATGCAACATCTGTTGGGGGACAGGGCTGAGCATATGTAAAAATGGGCCTTATACACTTAGGATCCACATCAGATAGGAGAAGAAGGCCTCCTGGCACACTGCTGGGTAGTCCTTAAGATGCGGACAGGAATCAGATTGTTCATAGCTGTCCCAGCATCGACGCTGGTTGAGGATGCCCCTGGCTGGGGTTCGAAGGAAGTCTTGGTGGTCTTCTTTCTCTCTTTGCTAGGTTAACACTGAAGACGCATTTAGCTCCAGAGATGGGATATGCTGGGCTTTGGCTGGGAAGGTGAGCCGCTGAGAGCCCGTTGCAGAGGAAGCAGTTTTAGAGTGGAATTGGAGGGTGGTTTGGGTTTTATTGAAGATGCTTTGACATTTTAGAGGCGCAGCTGGCGGAGCACAGTAGGAAACTCCAACGGGATGTGAGATCAGCTGCAGACTGTCAAAGTCAAAGCAAGGGGAGGGACTTCTGGGAGGAGAAGTTCTCCTTTTACATGTGAGGAAACCAAGACCCCGAGAGGGTGAGTGGAAGGCCTCACAGCACACAGCTAGTAAGGGCCAAGCTGAGACCCGAACCCAACTCTCATTAACGTGTAATCTTGGACTCTCCCGGGACCGGCCTGGAGCTTGTTGCAGCTCACAAGATGCTTACAGTGACTGATTGTTATTATGCCGTTTGTCACTTCTGTTCCAGTTTTTATTCACAAATAAAGGTAATACCATATGATGTGTGTTTTTTTCCTAAAGGACATAATCACAATACAAGAATGTTTTTTACAAAGAGCCAAGTCCACCCACCGTTAGCATTTCGGCCCATTTCTTGTCTGTCTTCATTTGTGCCTGGGCAAGTGCTTGAGGAGAGCGAGAAACAAAGGCCCATAAAGTACATATACAAGCAGATATAACTGTGGTGTTATCAGACCTGTTATTTAGCATGACCTGGAGGTTTATTAGAAATTGAGTTTGGAGTCTCCTCATGGCCCGTATTTCCTGCCTTGTCCTTGTGACTTGGGGAGATTGATGTTCCTCGGCCAAACCTCTGGATTATATGACCAGGTTTTCGCCTCATCTGGTGAATAAATTTTTAACCTAAATGTCCTCACGTGAAGAATAAGGTGGGGATCCTGAAGGTGGCTTGGTTGGAAGCCTCTCGCTGGACACTGTCCATGGGTTACTGACATCTGGATCGGCTTACCCAGACCCACAGGTGAGCTCCCAGACCAGCCCATCATGGTGTAGAGATCAAACAAGTGGCTGGCTAGGAGCGCTTTCTACTTAGCAGTGGTTCTGCACACTAGTTGTGGAGAACACGAGGGAGCTGCCAGACCCGAAAATAAAAATACTGATGTCCATTACGCTTTCCTAGGAAGGGTAATTAATGATGTTGAAATTTGATCCCTGTGAATATTCTGGAAACAAACAGAAGTGACAAGGGGGAGGTGGCAGCCTGGGGTCCCCCAGTGGCTGGTTCTCATCTCTCTGCTCCAGGGTGTTGGGGAAGGCCTTCACTATACCCCCACTTTTCTCTCTTCTGTGACTGAATCCACCATGACTAACTTCCTCTCTCCAGACTGGCATTCAGGAATCTGTATTCTCTTAAAATCACTTTACTGAGGTATAATTGACAGAGAATAAATCATACATACTCATATACCACAATTTGAGAAGCATGGGTCAAATGCTCTCACCTGTGAATCCATGACCGCAAACAAGCTGGTGAACACGTCCATCACCCCTAAGGGTTTCCTGATGCCCCCCTGACCCCTCTCTCCCCTCTCATGTCCTATTTTCTGTTATCTTGCTTTCTGATATTTTTGGGGATTTCTAGAAATGGAATCAGACAATAAGTACTTTTTTGAGGTCTGGCTTCTTTCACGCAGCCTAAGTGTTTTGAGATTTATCTACGTCATTGTGTGAATCAATGGTCCATTCCTTTTCTTTGCTGAGTAGTAGTCCATGGATGGGTGTACCACCATTAGCTTAGCCCCTCATCTGCTAGGATGTTTGGGTCGTTGCCAGTTTTTTTTTGTTATTATAAATCAAGCGACTGGGAACACTGTATATAATTCTTTCTGTGGACATAAATTTCCTTTTTGCTTGGCTTCCTGAGGTAGCATGGCTGGGTCATATGGTACACATTCAGCTTTTCCAGAAATTGGCAAACTGTTCTCAAAGCAATTGTACCACTGTGCAAGGAATCCTCTTTTTTTAAAAATAAGCTTCCCCAGTGATTGTCCTATAGTCTTTTCCTTCCTGAGGTCATCTATGTCATGGCCCTGGGGTTGGCCCTGATCGGCAGGGCTTGGACGCCTGTCTCTCCCACCTGTTCTGTCAGGGGCAGCTTAGCCTCGGCACCCCCGTGCAGGCTGCCCCTCTGCGTGGGGGCGCTGACAAAGCAGAGGGGGCAACGCAGACTCTTCTCGTCCACACAGGCCTTCCACCCACCCACACCGCAGGAGATGCATTGGCTATCCATGGGGTTGACAAGCCGTGTGGCAAGGAACTGCCGTATGCACTGCCGTAGTGTCTCACACAGAGGCCTTAAGGAGGAGGCCAACGTGGGTGGCCTCCTTGTGAATGCTTGGATCTCTCAAGGGTCGTTTCTCAGATGACTTCCGGAGGCGCAGTCTGTAATCTGATAGGCCGGAAGAGGTGGGTCCTCTTCGGAGAGCTCCTCGTTCCTTTCCCCTCCCCTGCCTCCTCCCAGTGCTTCTACCATCACCCAGCACTGATTGGCCTCCTTGGGTGCCAGACCTTGAGCTATGTGCTCATCGGAGAAGGATGAACGTGGTAGCTTTGTCCCAGGTGGGGCTCAGCATCCAGGGAAAGAGGACAGGAGGGGCACATTTTCTGATGAGAGGAGGCCCAGAAGGGAGCAGGTGTGGTGCCGCCAGTGGGGGTGGCGGCGGGACGCTTAAGTTCGACTTGACTCTGGTGGCAAGAGCAAAGGCTCCTTGTCCCCGGGGATGCAGACCCTTCACAGAGTGCCGTGATTCCTGAGGAGTGACGCATGGCAGCCTGCAGCCCCCCGGCATTCTGCGGCTGGTGCTGGCTCATGCCTGGGGGTGAGGATCGTGTGCCAGGCCGGGAGCCCACGCTGACACACGTGTCAGTGCTGCTTGTTGTGGGGGGACAGTGAAGGGGAAGGAAGGCTGTGTACTTTATTCCTTTTTATGGCTGAATCCTAGTCCGTTATGTACCGTGTTTTGTTGACCCCTTCATCCATCAACGGACACTTGGCTTGTTTCCACCTTTGGGCTCCCGTGAGTGATGCTGTGGATACGAATGGGGGTGTGCAAGGATCTGGGTCCCTGCTTTCAGTTCTCTGGGGAGAAGTGGAATTGCTGGATGATAGGGATGTTCTGTGTTTAATTTTTTGAGGCAATGCTGACCCATTTTCCTCACAGAGTGCTCTGGAGGCCGTGGGTGGTGTCCCGTCACTCGCAGGGTGAAGCCTCCGGACCTGCCTCCTGCCCTGAGGACTCTTCTCAAGGAGTGATTTGGGTTTGGTCCCTTGGACCAGGTCTCTCCTCTCCCCCGAGACGCCCCCTCACCTCCTTCCTGGACCGACTGCACATCCTGCCCTCGTTGCCCCCTTTGGAGGAACATGTCCCTCACTGCTGCTCCCGGGGCCGTTCTGGGATCCATGATCCCAACTGACTGGAGAGCTCGGGTTGGGAATCTCTGCCCTGAGATCGCTCTTCTGCTCCTCTTCCCTTGTTCTCCCGCTCCCGCGGGGGTTCAAGCCCACGGAGAGCAACCACGGACTGTTCCCTGTGGCCCTGCCCGGGCCTGGCTCATCCGGATGTCTTGTGCCTGGCCCGGGCCTCCTGGCTTGTGTGCAGGCCACTGCTCTGCCGTCAGCCTCCCTCACGTGGTGTCCTTGTCACACAGAGGAATCTGGCTGGCCACAGCCTGAGCGTGCTGAGCTGAGCCTTCCGTGCTGGCAGGCCGCCCCGGGTTCCCAGGCTGGTGACTGGCTGCCTCCCCTCCTGGGTCCCTGCCCATCTGGAAGCATGCCCCCGAGCCCTGCCATCCCTGAACTGGGCCTTCAGGCCACCCAATCCCCCGCGCTGCCGTGGCTCCAAAGCCGGCTGAGCGGTCCAGCTGGGAGCCAGTGACAAAGGAGCAAGCAGCCACTTACTGAGCTTCCGGGGGGCCGCTGCTCCTTAGGGGCTGTTTTGGGGTGCAGAGAGCAGCCTGAGTGGCCTCCCACCCAAGCCAGAAGCCCAGCGTCCTCTGGCAAGCCCGTTCAGCTTCTCACTCATGCCGCCTACTCTTCCTTGGAAACTCGTGGCCGTGCCTCTGGCTTAGGTGATTGTGGGGGCTTTGCGTAGTCCCCGCATGTCTGCTCAGCTCCCACTGCAGGTGGCCTACCCACGCTGCAGCCTTCCCAGAGTGACAGCTGAGCTGCTCCCTCCAAGGTGCTGATTCACTCCCTGGTACCCCTGCCCCCCCATTTGGGCCCCCAGCTCTCCCTTTCCCTGTCCTGTTTGCCCTGCGCTGTTTGCAGGGCCTGGAATAAGCCTTCCATGACTCCGGCCCTGATGTCCCCACAACTTGTGCACCTGCTTCCCTTCACAGCCCTACTCACCAAACTGCCTTACAATGGTCTATTCTCCTCTGTCTCCTTCGCCGACCTCACCACGAATTGTCTCGTGTCCCCAGCTCTGAGGCCGGGCCCTGGGCACAGTGGGGGCTGGAGGAATGCACGCGGACGGTGGATATACTGAGAAACAGATGGATGGAGGGGCGGAGGGTTTGCCTGGTGGATGGGCTCTTGCGTGGATGGACTTATGGGCAGATGGACAGGCAGACAGTGGGTGGGCTGAGGCCCTCTGTGGGTACAGTTTTCCCCTGGGAATGGGAAGGGTGGGCCCAGAGGATCTGTGACCAGGTCCTGCTCTCACATGCAGCAGCTGGGCACAGAGCTGTCAGTAGGATCGAGGGTTGGTGAAGGCCTTTGAGGCTTTTACAAGGCTTTCTGGAAGCATTTGAGCTGCTGTTTTTTGAGCAAATAAGACTGTCTAATCTTAAAGACAAATTCTTTTTTTTTTTTTTTTAAAGATTTTATTTATTCATTTGACAGAGAGTGAGAGCACAAACAGGGGAGCAGCAGGCAGAGAGAGAGGGAGAAGCAGATTCCCCACTGAGCAGGGAGCCCGCTGTGGGGCTCGATCCCAGGACTCTGGAATCATGACCCAAGCTGAAGGCTGATGCTTAACTGAATGAGCCACGCAGGTGCCTGTAAAGGCAAGTTCTTGTAAGCAGGCAGGTCTTGGGTGGGGGGGCTAGGAGGGGCCAGCATTTATTCCAGTTGGCTCAGGTCTGGCCAGGTCTACTGAGCCAGGCTGCTGACCTGGGTCCATCTGTCCACTAGGCCGGGACAGTCACAAATACCCACTGGGGAGGGTCCTTCTCCAGGAGGGGCATATCTTGGTTGACAAGAGGCCTGGCCTACTTCCAGTTTTTGTTTTGTTCTGAGTCTCCCAGTTCAGTAAAAAAAAAAAAAATTCTAAACGAACATTACAAACCTGGGTGCCTGGGTGGCTCAGTGGGTTAAGCCTCTGCCTTCGGCTCAGGTCATGATCTCAGGGTCCTGGGATCGAGCCCCGCATAGGGGCTCAGCAGGGAGCCTGCTTCCTCTTCTCTCTCTGCCTGCCTCTCTGCCTACTTGTGATCTCTGTTAAATAAATAAATAAAATATTTGATAAATAAATAAATAAAAGAATCTAAACTATCTTACTCATAATTTTATATGGATTACGTGCTAAAATGGTAATATTTTGCAGATATTAAATAAAATATATCATTTAATCTAATATTTGCAAAATATTATCAAGTAATTTGAGCTGTTTCTCTTTTTCTTTAAAGTTTCAATTTCACAGAAGGCCCATGTGATTTTTTTAAATTTATTTTATTTATTTATTTATTTGACACAGAGAGAGAGAGATCACAAGTAGGCAGAGCAGCAGCCAGAGACAGAGGGGAAGCAGGCTCCCTGCTGAGCAGAAAGCCCAATGTGAGGCTCGATCCCAGGACCCTGAGATCATGATCTGAGCCGAAGGCAGAGGCTTTAACCCACTGAGCCACCCAGGTGCCCCCCCATGTGATTTTTTGATTGGCCAATGCTGGTCAAGGCTGTGGCTCTGATCCACTATCTGGGTCCAAACCTCCACTCCATTTACTAGTTATCTGAGGCTGAGCAGTCTTCTGTTCTCTGTGGGCCGCAGCTTCCCCCGGGACGAGGTACTGCTGGGGGAGGAGCCAATGAAATCACACAGATGTAACTCCAGCGGTTCTAGCACTCGGTACATGTCGGCTGCCGTTGCTCATTCAACAGAGAATTCCTGATCTTCTTCTGACAGGCTGGGGTGTGTGCTGAGCCTGAGAGACACAGATTTGAACCTGAAACATGCCCCCACCCGGCGCATCCGCAGCTCAGGCCTTGAAGAAGCAGGTTCACACCTGAGCTTTGCTACTATGTGATCCTGAGTCAGTCATGTTGCAGGGAGGGGGGACACATGGTCCCATCTGCAGAGGGGAAGGTGAGACGTCCAGCTCAGATAGACCGTGATGACTCTGAGGCCATTGGCACAACTGTGCCACAGCGGGGCAGGCCCTGTTTCCAGAAGGCAGGCCTCAGAGCTCAGAGCAGCCGCGCTGGATAATGGCATTTGCAGCCCCAGCCCCAACAGCACTTGACCAGGGAGCCCAGGGACGGGGTGAAGACTGGCCACTCCTAGCCCTAGGAGTGTGTGTGACTCGCTCCCTCTCCCAGGCTCCAGCCTCTCTCCTCATTTCCCAGGCCGAGAGCAGGACCTAAAGGGCTGGGGGTGGGAGTGGGAAAGAGGGGATGAGGAGGGGGGGGGCCTTGGCCTCCCTTTCACGGAAGCCTCAAGGTCAAGTACACTGTATCATCTCCAGATGGGACTGTGCTCAGCCACAGGGATGGGGGACTCTGTCATCACAGCCCCCCCCTGCCTGGAGCACGTGATGAATCAGTCGTTCTTATAAATTTTGTCATTACCCTCTGACGAGAACTGCTAGGCAGTGTTTGTTCAAAGAACACCATCTTGGGGGCCTGCGTGGCTCAGTCCGTTAAGTGGCTGACTCTTGGTTTCGGTTCATGTCATGATCTCAGGGTCCTGGGAATGAGCCCGTGTCAGGGTCTGCTCTCAGCAAGGAGTCTGCTTGAGAGCCTCCCGATCTCACTCTGTGCTTCCCGCCCCCCACTTTCGGGCACGCTCTCTTGCTCTCTAAAATAAATAAATCTTTTTTTTTTTTTTTTTTTTTTTTAAAGCACCATCTTTTTTTGTAAGATGTAATGTTCTTTGTTCTTTGTAAGGTTTGTAATGTTCTTTTTTCTTTCTTTTTCTTTTTTTTTTTTTTTAAGATTTTATTTATTTATTTGACAGATCACATGTAGGCAGAGAGGCAGGCAGAGAGAGAGGAGGAAGCAGGCTCCCTGCTGAGCAGAGAGCCCTATGCGGGGCTCGATCCCAGAACCCTGGGCTCGATCCCAGGACCCCAGGATTACAATCTGAGCCAAAGACGGAGGCTTCAACCCTTGAGCCACCCAGGTGCCCCTAGATTCTTTTTTTCCCTGCGAAGCGTTCCAAATCCAGCATGATTTTAATTTACAGCCCATCTCCATTTGGACCAGTCACATTCTGAGTGCTCGGTGCCTATCTCTGTCCACGGGCTTCTGTGTTGGGCATTGCAGTTCTGGACCACTCTGCCAGCCAATGAATGAATGCTGGGAGTGGCCATTTGGAGCCCAGGGAGGCATGAGGGTGTGGTAAAGGGGCATAACAGAGATCGAATGGACCCAAGCCTGTGTAGTGGGTTCCAGAAAGCACTTGCTGGGTCTCTCTCCCCAGTGTGAGTCCTGGATTAGAGCTGCCTACCCGCCTTGGCAAAGGAGTGTCTCCCTGGGGGCTGCCCCTGAGAAGTCCAGCATCCTGCCCACTTTCTGGGAGGGGAGGGGCAGGGCTTTGCAGAACGCAGACATCCTGGGCTTTCGGCCTCTGAGCTACGCGGAGGCCTTGCTTGTCTGCGTGGGGATCTGGCTCCAAGCAGTGTTGCTTTTGGCCAAGGGCGGTTGCAAACTCCTGGAGCACAGACCAGGTACGATGTGTTCTTCAGAAAAGGTTATGAGGTTTCAGACATAACAGAGGTCCTGAGTATACAAATAGAGGACGTCCCAGGGCCGGTGTCAGAAGTGGAGTCATCAGACCCATACATCACGGGGTCAGCTTTGGCTGGCGCATTTAGGGCACCTTGGGCTTGGAGGTGGCCTGTTGGGGGGTGGGGTGGGGACTAGAAATTCCTGAGCTTGGAGTGGAGGTGTGTGGCAGGGGCAGTAGTGAACTAGTGTCTTCTCAAATGGGTCTCCAATGAACAGGGTTAGGACTATCACTTCAAGCATTTTCTGGGTTGGTCCTAAGGTACAGTGCAAAGAGGGTCAATGGTGAGAAGAACTGCCTGCACCCCCACCCCCCAATGCTCCGCCCCCCCCCCCCCAGGTTGATTCCTGCCTTGGGGGCCAAAATTGGAGGAATCTATGGCCAGTCTCTGCCCACATGGGGTTTCTGAAAAGTGAGTCCGTGTTGGAACAGTTAAGGCTGGCCAGGGGCAGCTTTCCTTCTGGTGATTTATGTTGCTGGGAACATTTTCTACAGAGGACCCTCCACTGGCCAGACAAGCATTTGGTTGAAAGGTCCAGCCAGGAGGATGGGACACTGGGCCCGGGGAGCCCTGGGGAGCCACTGAATGCCCCAGGCCGTGTGACTTGTGGGGGCCACGACATAATTCTTGAAATCCTGCACGGGAATGGGGCAGTAGGGTGGCAGCGTGGGAAATGGAGTGGTTGCGGGCCAAATATTTGAGCATTAAGAAAAACTCTGCCAAGGTTGTTTGATAACAGCCACATTCCTGGAGGTAGGAGTAGGGCAGCAGGGAGCTGCGTTGGGCTGGGACAGGGTCAGAAGCAATCCATGTACCGTCCCTGTGTTCACATCCTCATGGCTTGGCTTCCTGGTAGAAAGTCCTAGGGCAAGCCTGAGTCTCAGCTTCTCGGTCTGCAAAATGGGGCTAATAATAACCCCTCCCTTCCTTGAAAGTTCAGTTTCCATGCCACCCAGGTGGAAGCACTTTGGGGAGCAAAGCACCCCACGAATCCGGGGGCTCCCCGCATGGGTGTTTTGTTTTTATTCATGCCACAGCTTTAAGTTACCATGTTGTTGGTTTATCAGGACTTTTAAAATGTTTCATTATGATAAATTTCAGAAGTGCTCAGAGATGGAGAGGCCAGGGTACAGAATCCCCGTGCCCTTGTGCTTCAGCGATTCTTAATATTTCATCAGGGCGATTTCGAGCTCATATAATAATAATCCCTTTCATTAATTGAGTTCCCAAAAGTGCTTGAAGTCCTTTGAGCTAAAATCTCACTGGACCAATAACAACAACAACAACAACAACAAAAAAAAGATCTGCCCCCTCTTGGGAAAAAAGACTGTTTTTGTCTGTTAGGTGTTTTGGACTAACTGCAGCCTGTGATTGACTCTTCTGTGATGTCTAGCTGTTGGGTGGACAGTGTGGAATCACATGCAGGGCCTGGACAGCCCCGTGGTCCCCTCGCCCTCCCTTAAACCACGAGGGCAAGGCCCATTCTCTCAGGAGTTTGGGGGCCTCTGTTGACACCGCTTTCCAACTGGCTGTAATTTGAAGGGAAAATGTTGTTTTGGAGTCTAAATGATTATTTACTGGAGAACCTTGGGAGTGGCTGGCGGGAGTAATGAAGGAGCTGGGAAGTCTGTTGTCTCGGTTGGCCTGCCGTGCAGGCGCCCCCCACCCCCACCCCCCAACCCCGCCTCCAGAAGTGGTCACTTTGGGGGAGGATCGAGCATGTCCTTGCCTGGGTGTGAAGGGTTTGGGGGGAAAGGTTGGGAGGTGGGGAGTCAGAGGGGAAGGCTGATTGGGCTTGCTCTTGTCTGTTCTGGCTCAAAGTGCCTGCGGGTAATTGAGGCTTCTTAACCTGTGGTTCCTTTTCTCGTCTATAAAGTGGGGTTGATGATGTACTCGGCCGCCCTTACTCCGGGTGGGTGTGAGGGTCAAATGTAAGCTCCAGGAGATGACCGTCTGTTTCGTTCACTGATCTGTCCCCTGTGCCTAGATCAGCATCTGGTACATAGTAAGTTCTCAATAAATTCATGTTGACTAGGAGGGAGAGAGGGAACAGAGCGAGGGAAGGAAGAAAAACTACAGCCGTTGATCTGTTCCTCACAGATCTTTCATTTCAGAACAAGGAAATGTTATTAAAAGGCCCCTGAGGAAAAAAATGCCTGTTTCTTCTGGGCTTGGAATGCCTTCTTTACTTTTTCTTTTTTTTGTAGAAATTATGTTCTCCCCCCCCCCCCCCCGCGCTTTTTTTTTTTTTTAAGATTTTATTTATTTATTTGAAAGACAGAGATCACAAGTAGGCAGAGAGTCAGACAGAGAGAGAGGAGGAAGCAGGCTCCCCGCTGAGCAGAGAGCCCGATGCGGGCCTTGATCCCAGGACTCTGAGACCATGACCCGAGCCAAAGGCAGAGGCTTTAACCCACTGAGCCACCCAGTTGCCCCAGGAAATTATGTTCTTATCCCAGGTTTTTCTCCAGTGACATTTCATCTTTTAATTCAAATGTTTTGCATTTTCTCTGGCAAAATCCGCAGCCGCCTCCCCTGTGTTCCCACACCGTTGTTCACACTTCTGTAAGGCCCAGAGAGGACACCATCGCTCTGCTTTGCCAATGCTGGTGGCAAGCTGGTCCTTAGATGCGTACCTGCGTGGCTGGCAAGGTCATCTCCACGTCACCGTAGGGGACCCTGATACTCAGAAAGGGGGAAGTGACTCTCCCAGTGGATGCCGCCAGTGAATGGTTGGATTTAGATCTAGACCAAGCCTTGTCTAATTCCAAAGTGCTGCTCTGGGCCGCCCTTCCCGGCTCTGAACCGTCTGTCCCTGCAGTTGCTAGGTGCGTCCTTGTCCTTTGCTTTTGGTTCTCCTTCTCCAGGCTCGGCGCGCCTCGTAGGTAGGAATGGAGCCCGTGGCTGTGTCGGCTGCTCCCCGGGTTAGCTCAGAGCTAGGGATGTGGGAGGGGTATAGTAATCGAATGGGGCTGCCTCTCTGTGGATGGCCTGCAGCACTCCAGGCTCTGGACAGCTGTGTGGGGTCTTTTCCCCTCCCCACCCCGACTTCCCCAGGAGTTTATGAGCCCCGTGGGGGAGGGGCATGGCCTACTGGAGCCCATGGGCAAGAGGGTTCAGCACACGGTAGTAAGATTCCCATGGGACCGGCAGGTCCGCCAGGGTTGGGAGGGGAAGGAAAGAGTGGAGGGGCTCCGAGCACCCCAGCGTCAACTCTGCAGACGAGGAGGGCTTTGTCTAGCTGTCTGTTGTAGTTGTAGTGTCTGTTGCAGGATCCAGGACAAAGTAGGATTAATAAACATGTACTGAGTGCATGAGTGACCGCTGGGCCCTGCTTCCTGACTTCCTCCAGGGCTGGCTGGGTTCTCTGGCTACTGAGGGGCAGGTAGGCCGGGCTGAGGCACTACCCGGTGTGACCTTGTCCCCTGAGTGGACAGCAGCCCTCCTGCTCCTCACTGGTGTCACAGTTCTGCCTGCCTAGAGCGTGTCCCCATCACGCGGCTTGCTCAGCTAAGCATCCCCTCGTCCACCCCCAGCCGCTGGAGCCCTCGCTGGCCCTGGGATTGTTTCCCAGGGTGGCTGGGCTATCTGCTCTGCGTTCCCCTTTCTCTTCTCACGAACCCGCCTCAGCTTCTCAGCTCCTGGATACCCCTGTCCCAAGTGGCCAGCAGGCTGGTCCTCTGGGGAGGGGGACACAGTGGACAAGCCACTAATCCCCGGCCTCGGGCATGCCCTAGAGCTTCCCTTTAAATGGCGTTCCGACCCCCAGCAGCACCACAGGTCACATTCCCAGAGAGCCTGCACATGAGGGCTCAGTCTGTTTATTTTCCGAGATTTCAAAAAACTTGACTTCTTTTTTTCCTTTTGACCTTAAACAAAACTTTTTTTCCTCCAACACTTACTTGTATTTTTAACTCCATGAGAAAATATGGTAAGGGAGCATATTTTCTTTTTAAAACTATCATTTTGAAAGATTTTTTTTCATTAAAAAATAATCTTTGGGAGTTGGAGAAAGGTGTGTTTTTTGTTTTTTGTTTTTTGGTTTTTTTTCATTAAAAAAATAGTCTTTGGGGGATGGAGAAAGAAAGGTGTGTTTTTGTTGTTGTTGTTGGTGGTGGTGGTGCTGGCTGTGGGGACTGCTGGGGGCTGTTCTGCACCCAGAGCTCTGGGTCTGCGCCCGTTCCAGGGACCCTGCCCCAAGCCTCCGAAGGGGCTCTGCAGGACCAGCCTACAGCTGTTTTGGTCATTGTTGTGATCAAGGATTTCTGGGCGCCTTTCCTCCCCTGAAGGCCTGGGGCTGGACCCAAGGAGGGCTGTGAAGAAGCACTCCCTCCTGTGGCAGGAAGTGCTTAATGTCTTTGCTTTTTGAGATCCGGTGCTCCCAGCTGGGCAGGGCTTGTGCTCGGCTCGCACCAAGGGGGTCAAGTTGGCAATAGCCCATGGCGTGTTCACATCTCTGGATTCTCTTCTAGGGGTTGTAGGATCAGAGTTCCGGAGAGGGTCGATGACTTGGCCACAGTCTCACAGCCACTTGGGTGAGGATGGATGGAGTCCTGGACCGGAGCGGCTTCCCTGCTTCCTTGGTCCCTGTGCTGCCTGCCTCCCCCTCCCAAATCTCCCTGAGTCCCAGCCGGGGTTTGTTATTTGACTTCCTGGAGGTGTTTTGCTTTAAATAGAGAGCCAAGCTTTGGTCTCGCTGGGATAGCCTCGGTGTGGTTCTCTAGTTTTTAGTTTGTACCGCTATGTTCTTTGTTTAGCCACTATCAGGGTCAGGGAGGTCAAGCACATCTTTTCAGAAATATTTCTAGAATTTGAAACTGAGTCCAGTGATTACTTAACGATTGAGAAGCTGCTGTGTGCTTGAATAAAACAGAAGAGCTGGTCTCTGCTCACAAGGAATGCTTATTAGCAGAGGAGTTTGGATTAGGATAACCCCAAAGTGCTGCACGGCTTCCAGAAGATTGTCTCCTGCCTCTTCTCAGACCTCGGTCTGCTTCTGTCACCTCTGCTGCCACTTTGCTGGTTCAGTCTCATTCCTTCTCTCTCCTGCACCTTTGTAGTAGCCCCTGACATGCCTCCTGGTCTTGACAAGATTGTGATAGTTCTGAAGCCCGCATCTGACGTGCCTCCCTTCCACAAGCTGGCTCCTGCTTCTTCCCAGACTCCTCTCCCTCCCAGGTACCCCGAGATCCAGCCAGCCCCAGGGGTCCCTCTCTGCTTGGAGCGCTCTCCCACCCTCTGCTTGACGGGCACCTGCCTATCCTTCTGTGTTTCTGTAGGCTTCTGTTCGCACAGGTCCCGTAGATCTCCTTGTTGGGCATAACCCTCTGCTCCGGTGTCTGTCTTGTCTTCTGAACTGGGCTCCTGTAAGGAGGCAGGGGGCTTTCATCCCTGTTCTCCTGGCAGAAAGCCCAGGGCTGTGTGAGTCTAAGATGGGAGTGTGTTTATTTAGTAAGTGCACCCGGGATAGATGGGGAGGGTTGTTGCAAAGCAAGAGGGACAGGAAAGGTGGTCTCTGGCGTGGGGAGAGGGAGAAGCTTTGAGAAAGTGAGACTTGAGTTGGCCCTTAAGGGGTGAGTTGACATTAGATTGGTGGTTGGATTTGGGGTGCAGGGTGTTGGGGGGTGGGAACAACATGACGGGGGCTGCCGGAGCCACCTGTGGCAGGTGGAGACCTGGAGGCCCAGCCACAGTGGTGAGCAGCTCTGGGCGGTGATCTGACGGGGACTTTTTCTCCGTCATCTTTACATTTCCTGTGGATCGCTCTCTTCCACTTCTGTGAGCTGGCATCAGAGGCAAAGGAGGGGTCCTTTGGACTTCCCAGGTGGCACCCAATTCAGCAGGACGCCCAGTGAAGCCTGTGCACCCTGTTAGCTACGTCTCTGGCATCCTTGGAAAGACAGGTGTCTGGATATGAGCCCCTTTTGGGATCGGCCGTTTCGGTTGTACTAGGTGAGTGGGTGTGAGTGAAGGCCTCAGCTGCCCAGGGTGTGACCGTGGCTTCTGTGGGCGCTGGTGGGCCCAGAGCCGCTCTGCCGAGCCAGGAAGGAACCGTCTTTGAGGACCTCTTCCTTCTTCCTTGCCTTTCACAGGTGCCTGGTGCCTTTGCTCAGCGCTTATCCGCTCATTGTTTTCAGGCTGCGCCTCGGGCCGGTCGCTATGCTGGGCGTCTTTCAGAGAGTTCTAAAAAAAATAAATAAGCCCCAAACTTAGTTTTTACCCTCAGGGAATAAGTGGGTTTGAAATTGTGCACAAACTGAAGGATGCGATGTGCCAGGATGGGGTGGGGCTCTCCAATCATTTTGACTTGATGGTGGTGAGAGGACATTGCACAGACCCAGTTCGAGACTCCGCTGGTGTTTATTGAGCACCTGCTGTGTACGCGTGATCTCTTGTTGGACCCTCACAGCACAGCCCCCTGAGGTCAGTGCTCTGCTCATCTGCTCACTCACTTGCTCGTCAGGATTCTGGGGCTCCGCCCGCTGAGGAAGCAGACTCTTCCCCCAGGAGCTTGCATCCCAGTGGGTCCGTGAGAGGCCGTGGAAAGCAGCAGAGAGCTGTTCTTTCCTACGAGGGCCACGGCTCCAGTGAGCCGAGGAGCTCCGGCAGAGGCCAAGACGCCGATCCCAGTGGTGGTCTTTCGGACCACATCACACTATGTTCTTCCAGTTCAAGAGTTTCCGGACTTGTTTTTCAGTGTCTTAGAAACATGTTGTTCAGGCAAAATTACTCACTGGAATGGTTCCTAAGGGATGCCAGGGGCAGCCTGTGGGGCCCTCGTGAAGTCATTTGGAAACCGTGGTCTAGCCCAGCTCTCGTGTGGTCAGTGAGTCTGGAGGAGAGAAGGTGCCTCCGGCCTCATGATGACATTTTGACGGAGTGCCTACCTGTGTGCCACTGCCCATCCCTCCGCCCCTGGCTGAGCAGCCCCTTCCTCTTCCAGTGCGCCCAGCTCCAGTGACAGCGAGCAGCCCAGTGCACATGCTCCCGTGTCAGGACTGTGGATTTCTTCTCCACCTCCAAGTGGCCTTCTCCCTAAAGCAAAATGCCACCCAGGAGTGAAAAATCCGCCTGCCCTCCGAGCCCAGCCACCAGGAGTGCTTGCGAGTTGGCAGCTGGGTTTTTAAAATTGTGAGGTGCACAGGAAGTAGGCCTGGGAGGGAGGAGAAAACAAATACTCTGCTTTGTAGCACGCACCACGGATGCTTAATTGAAGATGCGCATGTCACCTTCTAGAGGGCAAGCTCCACGATTCACCCCCGAGTCAGGGGTCGGCACTGCTGGCGGCTGCTCCAGCAAGAGGCGGGAGCCTGCACCCCAGAAGAGCAAGGACACACGTGTGTAGTGGGGAGGGAGAGGAGGACCGGCAGTCCTGTCTGGAGAGAGACATCAGGGTGCAGTTAGCCAAGGGCAGAGGCTGCCTTACTGACCCCTACACAGTGGCTCAGCTTAGAAACTCACAGTGCCAGAAAGGGAACAAGTTTCCCGCAGCTTCCTCCCCATCCTGGGATGAAATAGCCCATCAGGAGATCGTCTCACCTGCCTTCTGTCCCGAGGAGGTCCGTAGCACCCGTGTTCTAGAACACTCTCCCTTAAATTACTGTATTGACCTAGAGATTTACAAAAGCCTCCCGGGCAGTTTTTCCGGGCAAGCTTCTCATTGAGGCGTGTGGTCCGTGTAGAAAAGTACAGAAGCCATAATGAACTGGGTTTTCCCCAAGGCGCACACATCCTGGACACAGACCCCCCAGAGCCTTCTCCAGTCGCCGTCCACCCCAAGGGGGTTCTGGCACCAGGGGTTGATCTTGCCACCTTTGAATGCGAGAGCGGTGGAGTCCTCTCATGACTGCTGTCCCACATCTGGCTTCTTTCGCTCACCCCAGTGTTTGAGTTTTGGCCCGGGGGTGACATGGAGCTGCAGTTGGCTTGTACCGCATAGTACCCCACTGTCTTGCACGCACATTGGATGTTCACGGCAACCCCAAGGGCAACACGGGGTGGGGAGGGTCCTTCCCGTCCTGTAGAGAAGGAAGCTCCCAGCTGGGGAGGGGAGGCTGCCTGGCGAGGTCACGCAGTTCTTTGGAGGTAAGCTGGGGCTCCCCAGGTATCTCTTCCCCTCATCTCCACACCCCGTAACAGTACAGTGAGAACCTCCTTCTCTAATTTGATGGAGTATATTCTGGAACGTGTCCCCCTCCCCCCCCAACCCCGGTCTCCCGCAAATCCTCTGGTTGCGGTAGGAGTTCAATTCCACGTAGTCTTTTGTTCTATAGAGATGGAGACTGTCCTTTGCTCCTCTGCGAACTAACTCACATTCCCTCGAAGTCACCCCCGGCTGGCTGGCTGAGGGATGCTGGCCTCCTTGAACTCACCGTCCCTCCAACCCTGTAATTACCCATGTTGCTCACCTCAAGTCCTTCCTTAGTTAGCTATGATTCTCAAACTGGGAACCCAGCTAGAAAACCTCCCGGGGTTGGCTTTCCTGGGAAGGCTGCCTCCGGCGGTCATGTTGGGAACCTTTTCCTTGGGCCTTGTGTTGAGGTGGAAACAGGCAGAAGTACCTACTTTGTCCTAAAAAAACACTGATGGTGCTCTGCTACGAGGACCTGTCATTTTCTCCTGCTGCGAATGCCATTCCTGCAAAGCCCTGACTCCTGGAAGCCTGCTCAGGGAACGTTCTGTGCTCCAGCTGCTCCTTGTTCCTTGTCTTTAAATGGGATGTCTGTTGTCAGGGAGACCCGCCCCACCACGGCCTCCCCATCACAGCAGCAAACTGTGTTCATAACTCTGGCCATTTATTTCTGGGCCCTAAAGGTCAAACACCCTTTCATTTCCTGGAGAAGTCTGGAATTGTGTCCCTCTGAGGAGCTGAGGCAGGATTGTAGGTTGAGCAATGGCCCAGATGGGAGCGGCTCTGGGATACATCCCATCTGACAGCTGCTAAGGAAGTGACTTGATCTTTCTGGGAGTGATTTGTCCCTTTGCCCTAGAAATTTTGCTATTGGCTCTTTGGTGCTCCAAAAGCCCCTGGCTCTCCTTTGGGTTACTTTTACCATGTTTCCTTGCCATTTGAAGTCTGGGTTTTCTGAATTCCCATTCTGGTTTTGCTTCTTAGCCAAACCTAAATAGTAAATGTGTAGTGTGCACAGCACTGTTCCCCCTGCCTGTGCCAGTGGCAGACGTTGCTAATCAATTATGGCACTCCTGTCCACTGAGCCCAAGGCTTGTATTACGTCCTGGCATTCCAGGCAGCCACCACCATTTATTTGGAGCTCCCAGGCTTCATGAAATCTTTTTGCCATTGTAGCTCCAAGTGGTACAAACAGAAATCCTGCTTTCTGCCAAGGAAACTTGATTTCCTATGAAAGGCTCACAAATGAATGAAAGATGCCTTTTTTCTTTTTCTTTTTCTTTTTTTAAGATTTTACTTACTTATTTGACTGGGAGGGAGATCACAAGCAGGCAGAGAGGCAGGCAGAGTGAGAGGGGGAAGCAGGATCCCTGCTGAGCAGAGAGCCTGATGTGGGGCTCGATCCCAGAGATCATGACCTGCGCTAAAGGCAGGCTTCACCCACTGAACCACCCAGGCACCCCAAAGATGCCTTTTTGAAGGATTTGTTATTCCCTGGACATTTCCCCTTTCCGGGTGAGGGGGCAGGGAGTGGGTGGTGAGGCAGGTCTTGGCTAGTGGGCATTTTGAATTCAGGAGTACGCATTCCTTTGGGATGTCACTGCCTCCGGAATCACAGTTTCAAGGAGGTGAGAAGATAGTAGCATCCATACATGGGCTCAGTCCCAGCCTCCTGGGGTCTCATAACCATAGACGGTTAGTGGAGTCCTTAGAATACATCAGAGATAAACGTGTGACTTGTTGCAAGTCTCCAGTTTGGAACAGACTCACTTCTGTTTCCTGGGTGAGACACCACGTGGTGGAAGGGTGGCTCTTACTGGGAGCGGGGCAGCCTGAGGGTAGCGGTCACTCTCTGAGTGGCATTGGTCTGAGTGCCTTGTGCTCCTTGCCCTGCACGTTTGTTTCCAAGGACCCCCCGGAGTCCTTCCCGGCTCTGCTCAGGAGAGCTGGTTGTCCTTTCTCTCTGGTGGCTGAGGGCGGCATTGGGGGCCCCTTGGAACGCTGGCAGTTCCTCCCCCGGTCCCACCTTTGTTACCTGCCCCCCCCAAATCCCCACCCGGTGCGCTGTGTTTTTACAGCTGGACTGGCTGGGGTGCGTCGGCCTCCAGCCAGCCCACCTGGTGGTTTAAAACCAGACTTAATCAAAACGTAAATACTTCTTGGGGCCAGAAAGCAGGTCTTTCCAGGTGTTTGAGCAGAGGCAGCAGAGTTCAGGAGCCCGAGAAGTGGGTGGGACCTGCCAGGCTCCTTCTCCACAGAGGTCTGGGGTTCCCTGGGGCCTCTGTCAGGCCTCTAGAGGAGCCACCGGTCACCGCAGCGACCAGTGTCCCACCTGCCCACTGCGGCTTGTGGATGCTGTCACTAGGGCAAAGGTGGTTCTGGTGGTGACAGTATCTGCTCCTTTCCTCTTTCCCCAATGCCCCCTCCCTCTCCCCACTCTCCTTCGGAGTCAGTGACAGGAGGCAGCATTTTACAAGGAGGAACTCAGAGAGGCTCAGATGTGACCATCTCAGGATGGCTCTGTGAGTAGGAGGACAGTTGCATGCATTTATGGAGGGCTAACTTTTCACCTAGTCTGGACTCTGAGGATCAGCAGTGACCAAGGCAGATGCCATCCCTGCCCTTGGGCAGAGGTAGATGGACAGTGGACCAGGAAGCACATAAGATCATGTCATGTGGAAAGAAACAATGTATAAATACAGGAATAATTCCCGATAGTGATGAATACTGTGGAGTTGATGAGATGTGGCAGGATTCGTTGGGGTCGAGGGGGCGGGGGGGGCAGTCTCTGCAAGGGGAGGTGTTCCCGTAGAGCGGGCCGGGGAGCCTCCGTTGGGGGGCACGCGAGAACAGGTGTCAGAAAGGAGTCATCGTGGGAGATGGGCAGGACCTCAGAGCTGGGCAAAGGAGGACATGGGGGTGTCCCATGGCCTGCGGGTTTGGGGGTGGCAGGGGCCCAGCAGAGAGGCAGGGGGTGCAGGTTGCAGGAGGCGTTTGGATGCCGGAGGTCATTGGAGGACTGTAAGCGAGGGAATTCCGTGACTTGATTTGGGTCTGGCCAGGTCTGGCCGCTGGGTGGAGACGGTCTAAAGGGGCGAGAACAGGGAGGTGGCCGAGCAGGAAGGCGGCCGGTCCAGGTGGGGGGCAAGAGGAGATGCCAGCCTGGTCCAGGTAGCAGCGGGGCAGACCGAGGGAAGGTGCAGCTGTGCGCGCTGCGTGAACCCCACACGCTTATGGGTAGACTTGGTGCGGCATGTAAGGCAAGGAGGGAAAGTGAAGATCTGAGGACCAGCACCCAGCACTGTCCTCAGTGTCCCCAGCTGTCTGCTCTGGGCCTGCTTTGGGCCCCGTCCCCGTCTAGGGGTGGGGGCCTGAGCACCCCCACCGAAGTGCTCCCTCCGTACAGGCAGATGAGACTGCAGGGCATTTGCAGACGGAGCAGTTCTCTTCATGAGAGTCGCTTGGGCAGCTCCTTCCTTCTCCTCCCTCCCCCCTTCCTTCCCTTCCTTTCCCGGAAGACGTGCTGCCAGGCGCAGGTCTGGTGGCAGCTACAGGGAGGCGAGACCTTTGGGCCTGGGATGGAGCTCTGCCAGCCCTGCCTTTTAGGGCAGCTGGGCCTTCACAGCTGCCACCTCCGGGGACACACCTGAGCGACTTCATGGCCTCTGCCACCGGCCTCTGCCTGCTAGTTTTGGGGGCTGGGGATCTCTTGCATCGGGTCTGGACAAATGCGAAGGACTCCCTTAGGGTCTGAGGATGAAAATGATATCAGGAAGTCGTGCTGCCAAGTTTCCTTCAGCAAGGAGGGCAAGTGGTTATGATTCGGGTGTCCGGGAGAGGAGGGCGTGACGTGCCTGCATTTTCCAAACCTCAGTTCGGGGCGCTGGCCCTGAAAGGTGACCATCCGTGTCCTTATGGGGGACGGGATGCGAAACTCTGGGACTGAGCCAGCGGGGCGTGGTGTCCTTTCTGTGTCTGCCCTCGTCCCCGGGTAAAGTCACGGATGCAGGGCTGGCTTCTGCCTCCGGGTCTGCTGCGGGCGCGCGGCGAGTGTGAGTAGGTGGGGGAGGGAGTGCATGAGTTGCCCCTGGTTCTCCGCACGTCTCTGTGCCTGGATGGGTACTAGTCAGGTGCTCAGCCGCTCACCGTGTGTGGTCACGGAGCCCTCGAAATGTGGCCAGTTTGAACTGGGATGTGCCATAAGCATATAATATACACTGGAATTCCAAGACCTAGGATGAAGAAAGTAAAATGTCCCATTAACACTTTTTTAATGCTGATTACATGTTGCAGTGGTAACATTTTGGATTTATGGAGTTAAGTAATGTACGTTATTAAAATTAATTTTACTTGTTTCACTTTCCCTTCTAAGGTGGCTCCCAGCCAGTTTAAAATTGCCCACGTGACTTGCCTTGTTTCAGTCGGAGCCTCTGACCTTCTGGCTCCAAGGCCTTGGCTGAGGGGTTGGGTTTTTTTTTTTTGAAAGAACTGGGTTGGAATCTCGACTCTACCATTCCTGACGGTTACCAAAAGCAGAACCCCAAGTCTCAGTTTCTTCACCTCTGAAATGGGGCCGGGCAGCCAGACCTCAGGAGCTGACATCGGAATTGAAAGGAGACAGGAAGTGACTCGTGTCTGTGGGCCCGAGATGTTTCTCGGGGAGGCGGGCTCTGATTCCGGGGGGTTTTAGCCAGGCTCTGACTGACCCCCGCTCCTGGGACTTAGGTTACAGACTGTAATGATGAACTGGAGGGGGCGTGAAGTAAAAAGGCAGATAAAATCGCAGCTCACCATTCCTCAATTTTCTTCTCCATCAGAGCTGGACCTGCCTTGTCTAGTTACGGGGTGGAGACAGGTCGGCCTGTGAAGAACATCCCCCAGGAGTAGCAGCGAATGGCTGTTATTCGTGTCATTTTCTTGGCCATCCCCCAAGCTTTCTGCATCCAGCACTTTCTCCAGAAGCTTTGGAAACAGAGACTTTAGGTGATGGGTAGCAAGTGAAGGCACATTGCCTGGACGTGCTCCTTGGCCTGACCCCAAGGTCAGGTGCGGCCAGTGGTGAGGGCTGGTCCGTTCCAGCTGCACAGGGACGCAATGATGAGGTTCAGACTCTGGCCCGGAAGCGTGTTCCCCAATCCTGCCATGCTTGGAGCAGCACCCGGAGCCTCGCAGGGAGCTGGGGCTCCCTGCTTCCAGGCCCAGGGCTCTCAGAAGCAGCAGGAACCCCCTGGGCAGAGCGGGGAGCAGGTGGAAGAAGGGTCAGGCTCATTTCTGAGTCCTGAGTGGAAAGAAGCATAGCACGACCTGCTTCTGGGGTGACACCTCTGCTCGGTCATTCCTGCAAACACTTATCTAGTTATGTGCCAAGCAATGTCCCTGACACTGGTCCCTGGTGAGCAGGAGGGATGCGGTCCCTGTCCTCTTGGATGGGAACCTAGTGAACACATAAATTCCAGCATCGCCTTTAAGGGAAAGACTGGGGAACAGTGGGAGAGAAAAGTGGAGATGTGACTCTTGGACTGATTGCACTAGGGTTCAGGGAATGCTGTGACACTAATTGAGATGTGACTACTCGGCCAGTGAAGTGGGGGTGACTTGGGTCAGGGTGTTCAGAGCAGCCTTATTTGTAATGGTAGAAATTTGGAAATAATAACTTATGTGTCTCCCCGTGCAGAGTGGTTGAATTGTTTTGACAAAACCCGTGAGGATACATATTAAAAAAATGTTACTCTCTTTAAGCTTGAAATGTGTCATTAAAAACAATGATACTGGGGCACCTGGGTGGCTCCGTCGGTTAAGTGCCTTTGGCTCACTTCAGGATCTCAGGATGCTGGGATCCAACGCTGTGTCAGGCTCCCAGCTCAGAGGGGAGTCAGCCTCTCCTTTGTTCCACCTGCTTCTGCTCTCTCTCTCTCTCTCAAATAAATAAATAAAATCTTTAAAAAATAAATAATGATACTGGGTATATATCTGGCAAAGAGATGGCATCTGCAAAGGCCCTGGGGCAAGAAGAAATACGTTTCTCAACGAGGAAATAAGTGAAGGCCTGGCTTTGGCCCAGAGGCCACCCCACTTTGAGCATCTTTCTGTTCAAAAGTCTTCTGCCTCTGGGCTGGGGAGAGGCCCGTACAGAGCCTCGGGAAGGCCTTTCTAGGAGTCCTTGGTGTGAGTTCAAGGACGGTGTGATGGTGGGGGAAATTGAACTGTTGGGGCAGTGCCTGCCTAGGCCAGATTTATGGGAGGGGAAAGCCTTTGGGGTGAGTCAGCCCTCTGGTTGGAAGAAAGAAAGCCTAACTGAGCTTCTGCCAAGGATCCATGGTGATTCCTTTCTCCTTTTGTGGAGCAATTTGCCTGCTAAACAGGCCGTCGGAATGGAGTGAATCACTGTTTCCCCCTCTTTGTTAATCACAGACACCTCTGAGCAGGTCTGTTCTGCCCAAACTGCATGCACTGATGGGCTTGGATGCCTGGATGAACAAGCCAGGCAGGTCCCTCAGCTCCGTGTCCATGTGTGCCTCTTCCAGAACTCACTGAATTGGGTCAGGGGCTCTTGGGCCCTGGGAACCAGGATTGCAGACAGAGGACCACAGACCTGTCTGGCACCTTGCTCTTCTGAGATAGAAATGGAGGCCCTAAGGTGTCCAGTCTGAGGTCGCACAGAGAAACAAGGGGCCTGGCTGACATCTGCCCTCCAGAGCACTTTGTCTTGACCCTGATCTTGGGTCTCTGTGTCCCTAGCCAAGACGAGTCCTGCTGACCTCTTCTGGGGAAAGATGCACTGTGTCTGACTCTGGCCGCTGAGCCTGGTGGGTGGGGTGGGAAGCGGGCATGTGAGGTTCTGGCTGGGGCCACCCCCTGCAGGTGCTTCCTGCCAATGGTCCGCTGGGGAGCACTTCCCCCCTCCTCCGTGTGACTCGCCGGCTGCCATGGCCTCCAGCCTGTATTGGGTGCAGGGCAGGGTGCTGGGGGCCGTGACCTCCACCCTGCCAATCCCTCCTGCAGGCGTCTGTGCCAGGTGGTGGTTAGAGGGTAATGGGGAGCTGTCTGAGAAAATGCTGTATGACCTGTGTGACTCACTCCTCCCCTCTGGGCCTCTTTGTCCCTAGCCGCTCAGTGAGGGGCCCCTCCCAGCTCTGACATCCATTAGTTCTGAGTCTGGTGGAGAGAAGGGGATAATTACAGCCCTCTTTCACTGAGCTGTCTTCACTTTGCCAAAGGCTTTACACGCATCATCTCGGGACTTCTGTCTGTGAGGCACAAAGGAGTCAGTTGCAATGAAGAGGGGTTGGGTAATATGCCCAGAGTGGCACAGCTAGGAAAGGACACAGCTGGGATCTGAAGCCAAGCAGTCTGGCTCTGGAACAGATGGTCTTTAAAAAAAATAAATTACCTATTGAGAGAAAGAGAGAGAGAGAGAGGATTTGCTAATGAGGAGAGGGGCAGACAGAGAGGGACAAGCAGACTCTGTGCTGGGTGTGGAGCCTGACTTGGGGCTCGATCTCACGATCCTGAGATCATGACCTGAGCCAAAATCAACAGTCAGACACAACTGACTGAGCCGCCCAGGTGCCCCTGGAACGTAGGATCTTAATCACCAGTGTGTTAGGCTGAATAAGGATCCTTCAAAGATGGTGACACCCACGCACCACCTGTGAGTACGTTGCCTCTGCATGGTGAAAGGGACTTTTCAGGAGTTAAGGATCTTGAGATGGGAAGGTTATCCTGGGTTATCCAGGTGGGCCAGGGTCATCACAATCCTTATAATAGGGAGGCTGAGGGAGATTTGACGGCAGAGTGAGAGGTCAGTGATGAGGCTGCTGGCTTTGAAGACCAAGGAAGGGACCACGAGCCAAGGAATGTAGAGAAGCTTCTAGAAGCTGGAAAAGGTGAGGGGACAGAGTGTCCTCCAGAAGGAACCAGTCCTGCACACACCAAGAATTAAGCCCAGTTTCAGACTTCTGACTTCTGGAAATTTCGCATCATAAATTCACATTATTTGAAGCTACTAGATTTGTGGTAATTTGTTAGAGCATCGATAGGAGGCTCAGACCATCATATTTGATGCACTGTCTCCTCGTGGCAATCTCTGGTTTTTGCATTCAAATTTGATTCTGAATTCCTAAGAGTAGAAATCTAATCGGCCAGATAGAGCTCTCCTTGGCCATTTCAGAATTACCGAAGCATTTCAGAGGAAGACTTTGTAAGGCCAGCTGCCTCATCGCTGCAGAATAGTAATCTGCTCTGAATGGAATTAGGAGGAGGAGGCAGAGAGGGAAAGTAGTCATGGGGGCGTGGGACCCCCGCATAGACTCTGCCCTCTGTAAGTCCCCACCTGGACACTCCCCTTCCCCAGGCATTGTCTTTAGTCTCCTGGGAGTGGTCACCTACAGCGGGGTCTGTACCGTATGCCCAGCGCATCTTGGTGGGCCACACACTTTCCTAGCTGGGGCCACAGTGCAAGGCAGCAGGTGGCTATGCCCCAGGCCCTTGCAGGTAACGCAGATGCTATGGCTCACTCCCAGTACCAGTGTGCTCGTGGGAGAAGTAGCCCAGGAGCTTGGCTGGGTCAGGAGTTTAAAGGAGGCAGTTCTTTCTGCAGAGCTGCTGCCTTGAGCTGATCTTTAAGGACCCAAGGACCAGCTCTCTAGAACCCAAGGTGAAGCCATCTAGTTGCTTCCAGGAGCACACAGCACCAGGTCCCTTTACCTTCACTAGAATGTGGCTAAATTGCTTATAGATCCATTGTAAGGATGCCTAGGACCGGAGAGCTCCTCCACCCAGCTCCTTGTCTGGAGAAACTGAGGCCCAGAAAAGGGAAGGCACACTCAGGCAAATGTGGCCAGGATTCCTTAATGGGAATTCCAAGATCTGAACCGATAGGGGATCTTTCTTGCTCACATTAAGACAGGAAATTCACTCGTTCCTTCCTTCAACAACATTTTATTGTGGACTTGCTTGGTGCCAGGCACTGGGTACTGTCACGGTCCTGGCTTCCAGAAAATAACCTAATGGGTCAAGAAGAGTGGATGGTAATAAGCAGGACTAATAGATAAATGAATAAAACTATTTCAGGTTGTTAGAGTTTATAAAGTGAATCCACAAGATGTGGTGATGGGATAATGAAAGTGCCCAGGAGACAGAGTGATCAATGAAGGCCTTAAGAGGAGGTGACTTCTCAGTTGGAAACCAGAGGTAGAGTCATGGGAAGAGTGTTTCAGGCAGAAGGAACAGCCAGGAGATAGCTTGGAGTAGGAAGAGCTGGTGTATATAAGAAACAAAAGACAGCCCAGTGCAGCTGGAGCAGAGTGAACCCAGAGATGAGGCCGGAGGAGGACAGGTGGGCTCAGCCTGCAGGGCCTTCTAGCTCATGGCCAAGAGTTCAGGGCCATGGGGAGCTACTGGGGGGACTGGAAGTCATTTGCATTCTTAGAATGCCACAGGCTGTAATGGACAGTTGGTTGGGCAGAAAGCAGATGGAGGCAGGGAGGCTGCTGCTATTACCCTGTGAGGTGTGATGGTGGCTTGGCCCAGGTCCATGGCCACAGAGGAGAAGGGAGATGGCAGAGTCAATATGTCCATGCCGGACATGATGGGACTTGATGGATGGTTGCAGGTAGAAGGCAGCATTAGTTAGCTATAGCTGTGTAACAAATTACCCCAAACTTAGCAGCTTAGAATGACAACAGATGTTTGTTGTCTCATGGTTTTGGTGGGTCAGGAATTCAGGGGTGACTTACCTGGGTGGTTCTGGCTCAGGGTCTTTCATGAGCTTGTAGTCAAGATGTTGCAGGGGCTGCTATCATCTGAAGGCTTGACTGGGGCTGGAGGCTCCACTTCCAAGGGGCTCACACATGCTTGGCAAACGAATGCTGGCTGTTCGCAGGAGCTCTCAGCTCCTCCCTCCCCAAGCCTCTTCATAGGTCTGCACGAGAGCCCTTCAAGCAAATGATCCAAGAGAGAGCTGGGCAGAAGGCACAATGACTTTCATGGCGTAGCCTCAAAGTTCTACTCCGTCACTTCCACCAACATCCTGTTGGTCATATGGGTTCAGTGTGGGAGGGAATCAGGCAGGCTGTGACTACCAGAAGGCAAGAATCACTGGGCCATCTTGGAGGCTGCTTACCGTAGAGACCAGGAGAAAGATTGGATCAGGGATGACACCTAGGATTTTGGCCCACGTGGCTGGTGCCACTCACCGAGAAGGAGAGGCTGCAGGAGAAGCACATTTTGGGTGTCGGTAGAGGGAATCAAGAACTCTCTTCTGCGCTCCAGTTTGGGAGACTTCGCCTCGCACTGGAAACTCTTCTCTCTCTCTAATGGCCTCTGTGCTGCACTGGTTTGGGGCTTATGTGGTCTCAGTCTTTGGGGAAACTTTCTGAGGGCCCAGTTCTCATGCGTCACTTGAGCTAACTCCATGTCAGCCTCACGGACTGGGAGTTATGAACCAGGCATTCTTAGGTTCAAATCCCCGCTTAGCCACTTAGTGGCTGTGTGGCCCTGGGCCAGATACTTGTCCTCTCTGGGCTTGTTTCCTCATGTGCACAGTATATCTACTTTGCTCTGGCATCCTAAACCTCAGAGGAAATGGAGCTGAAACACTCAGCTCAGGGCCGGGCTCTCCCTTTCCTATCTGTACCCCAGAGCTCCCAGCCCTCCTGTGGGCTGTCATATCTTCATCATCACATACCCAGGTCGCTGGGTGGTTTTGATTGGGAAGGATTTCTAAAGAGTCTCTTCAGCTTCTTTTAGGTGGGTGATGCAGACATTCTGGGGGCAGCAGAAGTAATTATTATTCATAGGGAAATGCAAATATTTTTACGAATATCCTATGAAAAATCAGGGCATTTTTTTTTTTCCTGAGCAAATAGTCCTGTTTATTTCTCCAACAAAATAGCCACAGCTGGGCTGCAGGGGCCAGCTTCCGCTGCCAGTGGCTTTTCTCAGGGGTCAGCTTGGCCCTCCTCCCCCACCCAGCCTTGCTCTTCTGTAACCAAGAGAAAACACACTGAAGACAAAAGTGACCAAATTTGGGCTTTGCTGAGAGAAGACGATGACTTTTGCAGTGAAAAGTTAGTTTTTGTGGCCAAACTTTTTCAACTGTGAAAACCGGTGTGGACAAAGTATAGTAAGCCCCAACACACATTTGAAATATGGTTTTCCTTGGAAAGGACGTTTTAAAGAAGGTCATCAGTGTTTGCAAGACGATGAGGTGTCTGCCTTCCCCGAAAGGAAATTGCTCTAAACTCCTAAAGAGACAAAGAGGAGTAGAGAAGAAGATGGGAAGCCCCAGCGTGAGGCAGTGCGGGGAACCGGGGTGGGGAGCAACAGGATTTAAATCGTGTTAGCGCCCTCCTGCTGCCTGGTGCGGCTCTACGGCTTTAGACACAGGCTCTGTCTGACCCTCACAGTAGGCATCTGGATATTCTTCAAACCAATCATGAAACTGACCCAGAGAGGTTGGCGAGGTGGCCTGTGGTCACTCAGCTCAGGGATAGAAGAGCCAGGAGCCCAACCCTCCCTGTTGGATGGGAGCCCCGACCTTCTCTTTCCACGCTGCCCAGGGAGAAGGGGTCTAAGTTCAGGGTTGGGACAGCGGATGCTGGGACTGGGGGAGACCTAACTGAGGGGAGGGGCAGGGGAGACGGTCTGCACCCTGCCCCTCCCAGGGAAGACTGTTGTGTTTCCATTTTTTCTGTTTTTTAAAAAAAGATTTTATTTATTTATTTGACGACAGAGATCACAAGTAGGCAGAGAGGCAGGCAGAGAGAGAGGAGGAAGCAGGCTCCCTGCCGAGCAGAGAGCCCGATGCGGGGCTCGATCCCTGGACCCTGGGATCATGACCCGAGCTGAAGGCAGAGGCTTTTACTCACTTTGTTTTTTTAAAGATTTTATTTGTTTATTTGAGAGAGAGAGAAGGCGAGCAGAGTGCGGGGTGGCGGGGGGGGGGGCAGAGAGAGAAACAGGTTCCCAGGTGAACAGGGAGCCTGACACGGAGCTCCATCCCAGGACCCTGAGGTCATGACCTGAGCCGAAGATAGACACTTAATGGACTGAGCCACCCAGGCGACTCCTGCGTTCCCATTTTGAGGGAGGAAAATACAGGCTCAGAAAAGACTATTGTGCGTGATGAGTTTTTTGATGTGTGTGTTTATTTTAAAGTCCATTTGGAAACCATCTCTTCTCTTTGGGCCTGTTTCTCTATCTGTTGTTCTGTCTACTCATCCGTGATGTGCTCTGTGTCAGGCATCAGTGGTGCTCGGGGGATAGCAGGGGAGGGGACAAGATCCCTAACCTCCTGAAGCCCACATTCGTGTGGAAGGGAGGGGCAGAGACAGGGAAGAAGCAAGGAGCAGAATAAACAAGCCACGCAGAATGTTACAAGGTGGTACGTACAAGAGAAATGAAAAAGCAACAGAAAGGGAGGGTTGAGGAGAGGTGGGCACAGGTCGTAGCACTAAAGAGGGTGATTGGTGAGTGTTACTTTGGAGGGAAAGAAAAGTTTTGGAATGAGATAGAGGTGGTGGTAGCACAACATTGTGAATGTTCTAGATTCCACTTCATTATTCATCTAAAACTGGTTAATTTCGTACTATATTTATTTCACTTCTGATTATTAGGAAAAAAAAAAAAAGGCAGTCAGGGTCAACCTCACGGAGAAAGCGAGATCTGTGGAAAAACTTGAAGGAGGCAAAGGGCTTACTTAACCCTGAAGGTGTTTTCTTCCCAGGAGAGGGAGGAGGGTTCCGGGCAGATCAGCTCAGACAACCACAGACCAGTGGGCCAAATCCAGCCTGCTGGCTGCTTTGGTAATAAAGTTTTATTGGAATACAGCCCATGTGTTTACATATTGTCTGTGACCCAGAGACTTCATCTGGCCCTTACAGAAAATGTTTGCGGACTCCTGAGCTGGAGCAGAGGGCCTCAGTGGGGACGGCGCCCGGGGTGTTTGAGGACTTCAAGGAGAGTGTAGTGGGAGTGAGGGACCAAGCCAGGGAGTCGGGGCTGCTGAGGTCAGAGAGGGAACGGATCCAAATCATGTAGCCCCTGCCTGCTTCTCTGTGGCGTCCTCCGACGAACACTGGACAGACGCTGACATCATGCTGATGGGAAAGTTGTACGTGTGTGCATTGGGGGGAGTCGTGGTTGGATAGAGAGATGGCTGAACTCAGATTCAGAAGATCTGGGCTTGAGACCTGCTGTCTCTTCTCAGCTCTCTTATGTGTAAGAGTCGTGTGGCAATACTGGGAATAGAGCGATGACGGTGGTGGTGATGGTATTGTGAGTGGTGGTAGCGGGGGAGATGGTGGTGGTGATGGTGGTGGTGGTGGCAGGGTTGGTGGTCATGGTGATGGCATTTTTAGTGGTGATCACGGTAGTAGGGAAGATGGTGGTGGCGATGGTGGTGATGTTGATGGTAGTGATGGTGGTGGTGGGGATGGGGCTGGTGTTGATGGTGACGATGGTGGTTGTGGGGATGGCAGGGGCGGTGATGGTGGTGACGGTGATAATGGTGGTGGGGTGGTGGTGGTCGTGGTAGTGCTGGTGGGGCGGATGGTAGTGGTGGTGATGATGCTAGGGGGATGGCAGTGGGACGGTTGGTGCGGATGGTGGTGATGGTGACGTTGATGGCAGCAATGATGGTGATGGAGATGGTAGTGGGGCTGGTGTTCTGGCGGGTTGTCATGCTCGTGAGGACAATGGCTGCACTTAGTCAGCCCCTACTGTATGCTAAGAGCTTTGTACACTTGGCTCTAATTCTGAAGCCAGCAAGACAAATTGGGTAGCAGCAGCAGCCTTGACTTAACAAGACCACACGGCGGGTGTGTCACGTGGATCAGATAACGGTGAAGGGGTTACGCCTGGAGATGGCAGTGAAGAGGCCTCGAGGCAGTGGGCAGGAGAGCCCCGGGGAAGTAGCCCAGCTGTCACTCAAGGGCAGCAGCCTTTGATCAAGGCCGCCCAGCCTTAGCTTAGCACCGCCGTCAGCAGCAAGCCTTCGTAGGAGGGACGATCTCCCAGCCTCTCTGCCCGGCAGCCTCCTTGCTCTCGGGCTTAGCATGCTGGAGAGAGGCCATGTCTCCCTGTCCCCATGGCGACCACTTACCAGGCCTGGTGTTGGTTTGGGTTTTCCTAATTTGAGGTTGCGGGATCCTTCTGGTTGTGGCTGAAGTTCTTCTGCTCTGGAAACCCAACTGTGGTGAGGCCATGAGGGGGGCCCAGAGGTGCTGGGACCTGCCCACAGGCCACAGGCCCCACAGGCCCGGTGCGGGCCCCCAGGCTTCATACCACTTCAACACCGCATTTCCTTGTGAGAGCACAGTGGAGGTTTCAGGTTCTCCCGGCAGCGGCCCTGAAACATCCTGGGGTCGGGATAACGATGAGTCTTTGCCTCCCCTTGTCCTCCAGGCCCAGGGTGTGCTAATGCTGCACTCCCGTGTGCCCACCACCTTGGTTTTTGCCTGGCTTCGTGGTGGGGGCTCTCCTTGAACAAAGGGAGCCTCCAACGAAGCAGCTGAGTTCAGCGCCCAGGCAGGTTAACGGCGCCTGGAACGGCCCGCGGGCCCTCCCCATCTCCTCTGCCGCCCTGTTGTACGGACTTGGGCAGGTCGCTCGCTGGCCTGGCTGCACCTGCCCCAGACGGGCAACTTTTCGAACAGAGCCTGGGCTTCAGCTGCATTCTGGGCCTATCTCTTAGGTCTCCAACATGGTTAGAAGGGCCAGTGTCTACCTGGGGGTGAGGTTGGTGGTTGTGTCAGGCTGTGGGAAGTGGGAGGCCTGAGGTGGGGAGAGACTCAGCTTCCCTCGCTGGCCCACCCTGGGGGTCCCGTGCCAGTAGGACGGCACTGAACACACTTGAAGACTAAGCTACGTCATGCTTCCTGGTCCAAGGTACCTCGGGCTTGGCCCAGCATGAGCGGCACAGCCCCCAGGTCAGGACATCCTGGGCCCTGGGTGCCTTTGGTGGCCCCTCCCGTGCTGTTTCCATCAACACGTTTCCAGCGGCGAGTAGTTATGGGGGCGTCTCCTCCTGGCCCCACCACACCCTGACTGCCCAGTGTGAGCCCTGTGGGCCAGTGTGGTCAGGGAGAAACTGAGGGCAGGAGTTGTTTTGATCCAGAGGCATCTAGAAACTTCCAGAGGGGGGTACCCCGAGGCAGAGACTGCGCTGGTCTCTGGGGAGATGGGGAGGGCCTTGGACCCAACGGGGTCCTGTAATTGGACTCGTGCCTTGTTCGGGGCTGGATGAGGGGAGACTTTGAGCCAGGGAGATGGTGCACACCTACCTCATCAGCTTGGGCACCCTGTGGGCGGTGGCAGAGTTGGCAGAGCCTGGGGGGATGGGACAGAAGTGTCAGTGGTGTGGAGGGCAAGGGGTGGGGGAGGCAGGCACAGAGGTAACCCACCTCATCAGAAAAACTGGCCGCCTCCGCTTTGCCTGTGACCTCTGAGAACACTGCCAGCCTCCCCGCGGTGGTATTTTCTGGAAAGCTCGCCTGCTGGCAGCGCTTTGGAAACCAACTCCTGAAAGCTCACCTGGGTGGAAGGGAGTTGAACAGATTCTTTAGCCCCACAGACGTCACAGGCAAAATTGTAACACCACCTTCCACTCGACCGGCCAGGGGCGGTGAGTCACCAGGCTCTTGTGGCTCGGAACACAGAGAGACGTCCTACCCACGTACAGTCTCCAGGATACTCGAGAACTTCCCAGACCTTGATCAAGGTTAAGAGAGAGGCTCCTCCGGTTTTCATGCTCCCCTCGCCCCACGAGTGTCAGAAAGACCTGCTTTACAACAGCATTTGGATTTCTAACAAGGTCGGGCCCTAGCATTACCGTAAGGCGGACCTTTCTGAGCCTCGCGGCCCCCAGCAATCCACAGGCCGTTCCGTGGAGGGTGGGCCTAAGGCAGCAGGAGGAAGGGGTCCTGTGGGAATCCTGGGGCTGCTGTAGTCTGTGCCCCTTCCCCCGACCTCTTGTGCCTTTGACCAGCAGGCAACACCCCAAACTATTCTAGAAGTGCTAGTAGTTGTTTCTGTGGTCTTGCTCGTGCTGCCTCTGGTGCTGTCTGGCCCTGCCCTGGGGGCTCCTGCTCCGAGGGAGCTCGAGGCCTGCGAGGCTGGGTGCTTGCTTGCTGTATCACCCCAGGCCTCCCCTCTGCAAAGGCCACAACTGAGTGGATTGTGCAGAATCTGGGCTGGCCCGTGACTTGCGGCCTGGAGAGAAGAGATGAGTTGGCCAATCAGATTTGCTCCATGGGCCTTTACAATCAGGGCTCTGGCAGGCAGGTGGTGAGCTGGGCCAGACAGTCCTGAGGACTTGGGGATCCTTGACAGCTGTGATGCCTTTCTTTCTATCTTTCCTTCTTTCTTCCTTTTTTAAAGATTTTATTCATTTATTTGATAGAGATCACAAGTAGGCAGAGAGGCAGGCAGAGAGAGAGGGGGAAGCAGGCTCCCCGCTGAGCAGAGAGCCTTATGCGGGGCTCCATCCCAGGACTCTGAGATCACGACCTGGGCTGAAGGCAGAGGCTTTAACCCACTGCGCCGCCCAGGCGCCCCTGTGATGCATTTCTGATACTAACTATCCTGGAATGAACACGGACCCCACAGATGAGGGGTGCAGTCCCACAGTCTGCCTTCCCTTCAGACTCCTGCTGCAAGTTTGGTGGGTGGGGTGGGGGTCCCAGGTCGCATGTACTTTAGACAAACTGGCTACAAATTCAGGAATTCACCCACTCAGGTCTGATCATTCACTAGAATGACTCACAGAACTCAGAGCACTTTCCTTGCAATTTTATCAGCGCAGAAGGACACAAAGCCAAACCAGCAAAACAGAGAGATGCCTAGGGCGTGCGAGGGATGTGTTACCCTCCTGGCAGCAGCCAGCAAATTGCCCAAGCCTGGTGCCCACAGTTTTTATGGGGGTTTCAGGACTTAGGCGTGAGTGACTGGATCGTTGGCCACGTGCATGAGCTCAGTCTTCAGCCACCCCATGGCTCCTCAAAGGTCAGGATACCATCACCAGGTTCAGACCCTGCCCAATCATAGGGGTGGCATTCTGGCATGGCCAGCCCCATCTTGGGCCATCTCATTAGCATAAACTCGGGTACATTTTGGGGAACCCACCATGAGTAAAATCAACACTCTATCACTTGGAAAATTCCAAGGACATAAAGGACTTGGCGGTCACCTCCCAGGAACCAAGGACAAAGGCCAGTCAAATTTCCTCACGGTATACCCATGGCCAACTGGGCCTGAGTGAGCCCGGTATGGTCTGGAGAGGGGGCACGTGGCGGCGTGAGGGGCAGACACCGCAGCCCCAGCTTCTCTGTGGTCCATGGCCTTCTGACTCCCACAAGTCCAGCTGCTCTTAGCAGCCTTTGCTTGGATTCTTAGAGACCTCTGCGATCCTGACAGCGGTCCCCTTCCTTGCAGGTCAACTCAAGTGAGTCTCTCTTCCTGCTGCCCGTGGCTAGAACTGTACCACCGATACCGTTTTTGTTTTGAGCCGACAAGTCTATCCTAGAGGAACACGCTCTGTGAGAAAATGTCCTCCGTTCTCAGGGCCCACACAGCGTCTCAGGTCCTCTGTGGAGACCCTGGTAGGCCCATCTCATAGATGGTTCTCTCCTCTCCGGGATCTGTTGAACCATCAAGGTCCAGGGGCCCTCAGAACGCAGAGACGCCCAGTAGAGGGAGTGTGCACTCCTGATAGAGGAGTGGTTTGAGGGAGGTCCTGCCTAGCCTGCTAGGGAGCCAGGCCAGGGCCTAAGGGCACAGAGCGGGGTTCCCTGAGGCCCGCTTACCAATGTGGACCCTTAGAGTCCAGCACTGAGCATGTTGGAAATAGGAGGGCTTTTATACCGTTTGCTCCTCGCCCTGGCTGGTGGCCCATAGCTGATGCTGTCAAGTGTCTGTGGGAGAAGAAACTCAACTCAAGTTAGGCAGGAGCTTGTCAGTCAGATCCCAGGATCACTGCATTGGGGGTGGCTGGAGGGACCAGTCTGTCCCAATCCCACTGTTTCTTCTAATCCTTTTTAGAAGTCAGCAGGGCAGAAATCTCGGATCGGAGAGAGACATTCCCAGAGCGAGAGGAGTTCCATCTTCTGTTTCCCGGGTGATGTTCAGGAACTTTCTCTTACTTTAGGGCAGTGGTTCTCAGGCTTGAGTGAGCATCAGAATCACCTGGAAGGCTCGTTAATACACAGGTGGCTGGGGGCCACTCTCAGAGTTTCGGAGTCAACAGGTCCACAGTGAGGCCTGAGAATCTGCATTTCTAACAAGTTACCCAGTGACGCTGATGCTGCTGATCCGAGGACCACTGTGACCCTCTGATCCAGGGCTGTGAAGGAAGGTTTTCTTAACAAATGCAGGGAGGCTTCCTCCGCTTCTCCCAAGGACCCTTCCTCTGATCAGTGGCTCATTTGCCAGGAGGGAAGAAAGAACTTTAGACTAAGAGTCCAACCCCAGGGCTCTGGCTCAGGTTGTGATGTGCTGCTTGAGTCATTTGTGGCAAGGTTCTTGCCCCTCTGAGACTATGTTCTCATCAACAAAATGGGTTCAGGGACAGGACCTGCCTTCTGGACTTGATGTGAGAATTAACTGTGATGTTGTCCTCACCGATTGTTCCCGGACCCTCAGAATATAGGAAGGGTTGTGTTTCTGTAATTTCTAGATCAAATATATCATACCATAAGGTTAGTGAGAGTCCCAGGGTCAATTGCTTGGCAAAGGTTGGTCCCGCTTCCTTCTGAGGATGGAAAGAGAAGGCCCAGGGCTCAAGGGAGTCCAGCCAACAAGAGCACAGACTGTCAGGGTGCCGGCTGTTGCTGGTATGGTCAGTGTCCTTTGAAGGAGGGGCCTCTGCGGGCAGCTCCACTCCTCCCGGCCAGTCTGGCCACAGTCCCTGGGGGTGCTGGAGGCTTCTCCATGCTCAGAGCCCCTTATCACTGGGATGCAGCTGCCACGGAGCCTGCACCCTCGAAGAGCTCAGCCCTCCCCCCACCAGCACTGTCTCCCACATAGGCGTGGGTCCGCCTCGCTCTGCTCTCTCTGTCCTCAGAGCACGAACCCCCTCCCTCGAGCCCAGTACAAGCAACAAGAATAACCGTAAGCCAGTTCCTCCCCCACAGTGACAGCTTTCTCATGGCAGCTTTTTCAGAGCGATCATTTTATTCCTCCCTGGGGGCATGCACGGGAGCAAAAGGAATGCCAGTGTACAAAAGCGCTTGGCCCATGCAGAAGAAATGGTAGCTACCTCTTACTTTGCCTTTTGTCCCCACACTCTAGTCCCTGCTAGGACTTGCCCTCCTGCCAGAGGAGCCCCCAGTCCTCTCTGTTGGCTACTCTGCCTCCTGCCCTGCCACCCCTGTATCACACTTGCCTTAGTCCTCCTGGGGTACACCTGTAAGAGGCCATTGCCGGTGGCCCAGGGTGGGAGAAACAGAAACATTTGCTAAACAATTTCCTTCTTGGAAACTGCCCTCTCCTTCTTATGGGGCCAGCCGGGGCTGAGGCCCCAAGTCAGGGAACACTCGTATCTCCCAGTTGTCCCCCTTTCTGCGGGTTTCGCCTTGGACTGATTCCCATTCCAGGAGCAAGGCTTGCCACCTTGATCCCATGGTGACTTTCCTCAGAGTGGTGAGCCGGCAGAGTTTAGCCCGTGTCCCTGGCATCTCGACCTCGTCCCTCCTTGAGCAGGACAGACCCCTTCTTGTCTAGCCCCCCGGCCTGTGTGGCTGCCATCCCCTCCCTGGTTGGAGCTGCCGCTCCTCCGTGCGTCCCCCCAGCCCCTACCAGGCACACTCGGAGCAGCAGACTTGCTCATCTCTGCTCTTTGAAGCCTGGACTGAGCTGGATGTCCCTGAGGGCAGGGATCATGTCACCGACTCGTTTCCGGCCCATGAAAAGATAAACTATGAGCAGCAGTGGGTCAGATGGTGAAGCAAATAAAGCTGCTCAAGATGAGAAACGGCTGGGAGTCAGTGCAGGGGCGGGCCCCCGTTCATCCGCATTAATTCCTCTCCCTGAGCCTCCGGCTTCTCATCTGTGAAATGGGTTAATGCCACTTTAATGAGCACCAAACAGGTAGCGCCCAGTTCGGGGCTAACCTCCCACGGTTGGGCTGGGCCGGGGCGGAGGTTGTCAGTGGTTCCGGCAAACGTTCGTTTACCCAGTCAGTCATCCTGACTTAATGAAAGCTTGTGATTAACTGGACATTGTGTGGGCTGCCCCCGCCCCCCCACCGGGAGGGACCCGGAGAAGGTCTGGCTGGAGCAGGGAGCAGGCCGGGTGGGCTTGACAAGGGAGCTCTGCCCCTCCAGGGCAGGCCCAAAAGAGGCATTAAGAGGGGGCTTGAGGAAGCAGCAGGGCTCCTGCAGGCGGAGGGTCAGGGATTTCTTCCGTGGGGTCATGGGGTGGGGGAGGGGAGAGAATGATGCATACGGAGGTCAGAGGGACGACACTTGCATCCGCTTGGAGAATGCTGCTCCAGCATCTGCAGTGAGCCAAGGAGAGAGCAACAGAGAGCACAGAAAGCCAGGTCCCTGCAGCCATGTCGAGCAGGGAGACTGAGGCTGGACACGTAAAGCACTAGATCGGAAGCTGTCAGGTGCTGATGAGAGCTGGGGCTCGGGCTGGGAATCTGCTAGTGACTTCACATGTAGAGGTTGGACACGTCTGTGAAAATGGGCTGACTGTGTTGGGAGAATGGATAAGTGAATCTGTCAGGTAACAAGTGTGTGCGTGCAAGAGAGAGACAGACTGCTCATCTGCCCAGGGCCTCCCCGGTGCTGTTTGGTGGCAGTGGAGAAGGCAGAGAATGGGGCTCCCTTCAGCTGCTCAGGTCGGAGAAGGCCCTCTGGGGTGGCCTTCATACAGGACATGGGACAGTCTTAAAGCTGGATGCTGGTGTTAGACTTGAAGCATGGGGGAGAAACACTCTCACTGGGTAGGCAGAAGATGCTCCTGCCAGAGGGCGCCGTCAGTGCAAAGGCCCTGAGAGCAATGGCAGGGAGGGAAATAAAGCTTGAGGGGATGGTGACCGCATGGCGGAGGGCTTTGAACCTGACCAGTGAGCATGGGTGGTGGAGGGGCAGACCTGGGAACTAGCCGTCCCAGTGGCTGGGGCCTCCCTGAGTGGTGGAGAGGTGCTGGCTGTAGCCCCCTTCCCAAGTGGGGGGTGGGGTGGGGCTGGGGCAGTTGGGGCTATAGGGCGGGGACACGCGAGGAACTTCTGCAGCAGGATGGTGGCCCTTGCTCCCTCAGACAATGACATCCTGTTAAAACTACTAACCCAGCAGCAGACTCCAGAGGCCGGTATCTGTCTGGAGGTGGTGACCTCTTGGAGGAGGTCATGGTGAAGACAGGGGACCTTGCTCCAACCTGTCCAAGTTATGGAGGGGCAGGGTTTATGTCATGTTCCTTTTCAAGGAACTGGAGGCCAGGTGAGTGGGGAGGCCATTCAGGATCCCTGTGGTCATTTAGGGGGTCACCCTGCTGGGAGCGTCCCTGTGTTAGTTTCCTATCGCTGCTGGAACATGTACCGCGAGCCCCGTGGATTAAAGGAACACACATCACTGAGTTACAGAAGTCTTCTGTGGGTTGCAATGGGTAAAACTAGGGTGTTGGCAGGGCTCTGTTCTTTCTGGAGGCTCTCAGGGAGAATCTCTTTTCTTGCCTTTTCTGGTTTCCAGAGGCTGCCGTCTTCCTCGCAGCTCCTTCCACCTTCAAAGCCAGCGGTGGCTGTCTTCTTTCTCACCCAGCATCACTCTAAACTGACTCTTCTACTCCTTCCCCACCTAAGGATGCTAATGGTTATGCCGGCTGACAGAGACCATCTGGGATAATGTTTCGCCGTTATCCCTACTTCCATCTGCAAGAGTCATTCCCCTTTGTCATGTGTCCTAACATATCCACAAGCTCCAGGGAGTAGGACGGGGACACTCTGGGAGCATTGTCCTGCCTACCACAGTTCCTGCCGTGTTCTGGGGGCTGAGGCGGTGAGGAAGAGGAGGCAAGAAGCCCCAGGAGGGCTGGGAAGTCTGCCTTCTCACCCTGGGGCAGCCCCGGCTGGCTGTGTGGGACCCTCTCCCTCTCTTCCTAACTCCAGCTGCAGTGACGCATCGCTCCAGTACGAACATCTCCCCCAAACCCTGCACTTCTGAGTGGTCGAAATGCTTGTGAAATAGAGCAACGTTTCTCCTCCTCGGCACTTGTGTTTCGAATCGGATCACTCTGTGCGGTGGGGGGCTGTCCCATGCATTGTGGAGTGTATGACCACATCCCTGGGCCCACCCTTCTCATGGCCCATGGCACCCCCAGCCTAGCTATGACAACCAAAAATATCTCTAGACGTTGCCAAATGGCCCCCAAAGGACAAATTGCCCTGGTTGAGAACCACTGACATAAAGCCTTTGATGTCTGTCTTCTTGCTAGATCGGAAGCCCCCGGAATGGCGACACCTCGTGTCTCTTGCCTTCTGCTGTGTCCCCAGCACCTGCGGAGAGCTTGGCATTTCATAGATGCTCAGCATGTTTTGGTTGAGTGAATTCATGAGTCTGCGTTAATTTCCCTAATGGATAAATTAATCCATAAAAAGTTTGCACAAATTAGACCCCTGGTTTGTGTAGACTAGACACTTGGGAATCACCTGGGGAGACTTTTCAAAAGTCACATCCCTGGGTTTTGATCCCGGAGAGTTGCGGGACAGCCTGGTGGTTTCATCCGTTCCACAGAAAGATGGAACTGCTGTGTGATCCAGCGAGTCCCCTCCTGGGCATGGACCCACAAGAAGGGAAAGCAGGGACTCAGATATCCATAGCAGCATCCACCATGAAAATCAATTGGTGGGAAACCCAAGTGTCCATCAAGAGATGAATGGATAAACTACATGTGGTTCCCGCACACAGGGACTATTATTTGGGCTTAAAAATGGGATAAAATCGGATAGACGCTGCAACAAGAATGACCCTTGAGGACCTTATGAAAGTGCAGTGAGCCGGTCAGAAGACACACACTGCGATTTCACTTACTTTCCCTCCAGTAGCGAAATTCACGGAGACAGAAAGTAGAACGGTGGCTGCCGGGGGCTGGGGGAGATGAGGGAATTAGTGTTGAATAGGTGCAGAGTTCCAGTCTGGGGGATGAAGAAGTTCTGGAGGTGGATGGTGGTGATGGTTGTACAAGATGAATATACTGATTGCCCCTGAACTGTGTGCCTAGTAACGGGTAATATGGTAGATTTCATGTTGTATATGTTTTATCTCACACACACACACACACACATGCACACACACACACACACACGTGCTTTCTTCTAGCCAGATCTGGGAGCAAATAATGTGGGAATGGGAGGGGACAAGGACTTAGATGTGTGTGTGTGTGTGTGCGTTTAAGACTTTTTATTTATTTATTTATTTATTTTTAATTAATTTATTTTTTTAAGATTTTATTTATTTGTTTGACAGAGAGAGATCACAAGTAGGCAGAGAGCTAGGCAGAGAGAGAAGGGGAAGCAGGCTCCCCGCTGAGCAGAGAGCCCAATGCGGGGCTCGATCCCAGGACACTGAGATCACGACCTGAGCCGAAGGCAGCGGCTTAACCCACTGAGCCACCGAGGCGCCCCTTATTTATTTATTTGACAGAGAGCACAAGCAGGCAGAGAGAGAGGGAGAAGCAGGCTCCCCTCTGAGCAAGGAGCCCAATATAGGGCTTGATCCCAGGACCCTAGGATCATGACCTGAGCCACAATCAGTCACCCGACCTACTGAGCCGGCCAGGCGCCCCAACTGAGATGTGTTCTGATGGCTGTTCTTGACCTCCCTGCCTGGTGGAGGCTGAGACAGCAGCATCTGACTTTGCCTGTGTCTCTAGAGGGCAGCCCTTTTCTGGAGGGTGCATATTTTAATCCCACTGGAGGCCAGGCAGGCTGGCTGCATGGAGGCCACAGTGCCTGTCCACAGGAGCAGCTCCTCCCCAGCTCCTGCTGATGCTTGCCACGCAGGATGCCTGGCTATGGAGAGAAGTCTGAAATCTGGATTTACATGGGAAGTTTCCTTGTGGTTTCAGACCTAGACAGCTGGTTCAGTGAACCGGCAAACAAGCTACGTGTGGGTCAAGCAGAACAAGTCTCCTGGCCTCTGGGGTGGTGTCTTCTCTTGGAGCCTGTGGGCTGGGGCCCCATCTAGAGAGATCCCCGTTCCTCCTCCTCTTACTCAACACTCCGTCACTTCTGTGGCCTGACAACAGTTTTTTTTTTTTTTTTTTTTTTAAATCCCTGAGAATTTCCCTGGGTTTCAGTGAACCTCAAAGGAAGGTCTATACACAGGCCTAGGGTCTAGAGTCCACTCAAGTTGGGGTCTTGGCTCTGCCATTAATGAGCCTTTGAAGAAAGCCACTTGCTTCTTTCTTCCCCATGCCTCAGTTTCCTTTTCTGTCAAGGGGGAGTAGTCACAGTTCCGCTTTGTAGACTCAGAGGGCTCCAGGGAGTGCACGTGAGTGGCTTGGCTCAGGCCAGGGTTCGGGGAAGACCTCTGCCCTGCATGCCTGTGTGTTGGCCCTGGCTAGAGGAAAGAGCAAATATGGAACCGGACAAGCCATCAGCGGGCGAGTTGCTCAACTTTGGACATTTGTTTCTTCATCTGCGACGTTGGTCCGGTGATCTGTTCCTCAAAGAGTCATTCTGAGGATTAAATAAGATAATGTTCTAATGGACCTGTCCATAGCAAGTGCCCAGCGTACCCTTGTTCTGCCCCTGGAGTCTGAGGCCTTTGCCTTCTGCCAATACTGGAGAGAAAGGAAGGCAGGATGAGCAAAGAGCAGAGAAAGGACTGCCTCCCCCAACCCCCATCAGCTCTTCTCTCTCCTACTTCCCCACCTCCCAGGGTGGGGGTTCTGGTCCTGGCCTCAGAAGCTAACCAAACTCGCTGATGGGGACCCCGCCTGAGCTCCACAGGGCGGCAGGGTTGAGAGTGAGGACCCACAGAGACCAGCTTCCTGCCAGGCCCCGGGGGCGCACTGGGCCAGCGTGGGTACAAACTAAGCTCTTCCTGCATCCCTCAGTTTGCTGGCTGGAGAGAGGGGCCCAGGCCTGCTCTGGGAGGGTTAGAGACCAGAGGCACTGCACACCCACCCAGAGCGGGGATCAGGCCCATGGTGCCCAGGCTCTGCCCCAGATCCTGCATCTCTAAGTAGGGTCCCAACCCCACAGGGGTTGAGGTGTTGACTGCGTGAAGGAAGGTAAAAGGCCCTTAATATCCCAAGATACTGAGGGGCCTAAAGGGCTACATGTCCTTTAGCAAGATGGTATCTAAGGCCGCTCTGGGGGTGGGGGTGGGTGATGGCATCTCCGTCCCTTGAGATCCCAGCTATGCAACACAGAGGGGCCTGTGGGTCTGAGGTCCAAGCACTCGGTGGGCTCAGGGACATGGGCCAGAATGGACGTTTCCCCTCGCTGTTTTGACGTCTGTCCATGGTCCATGGCTAAGGAGGAGCGTTGGTGACAGCAGTGTCCCGTGTGTGTACCTTATTCAGCTTTGCGTGTTCACCGCATGGCCACTGTGTGTGCAGGACTTCCAAATGTGTGTGCCTTCATCGCATGTGTGTTCATCATATATACGTGGACATTACACATGCGTGTCCCTAGCATGTGTGTGCCCATCACACGTGCACACCGAGGAGGACGTGAGGCAGGATGGGGCCCTTCCTGAGTCCTTCCAGCCTTGAGAAGGCATCCTCCATGACCCTGGGGTTTGTGGGGAGGGAGAAGAAGGGCGTATAGGAGACGACTGGAAATTGAAGTCCCTGCTCCTGACATCCGGCCTCCAGTTGGGGAAGGGGACTCTCCACGGGAAACGGGGGGACAAAATGAGGCAATGAGGGGCTGTAGTCTACTTACTTATATATCCATTCTGCGAGGACTTCCCGAGCTCGAAGGCAATTTTAAGTCCAGCCGGTCTGGCCCCTGCCGTGGGCAGGTTGGAGTCTGGTCTGGGGCCAGAGGCTGGGCACCCAGTGGGTCTGAATGGCAGTGGGAGATGATGACGAAGAACAGGGTACCCGGTGTGGGCTCAGGCCTGGATGACTCGAGGGGCTTGTCTGCTCCTGCTGGTTGAGGGGCCCAGGCCCGATCGTGTGGGGAGAACAGAGGCTTGATGCTGGCCCGGAAGGAATGCGTGTGCCTGCTGGGGCTTGGGCTGTGTCACTGACTTGACCTTGAGCTCCCTGGCTGTCTCCCAGCCCCCGAAGCTGGTAGACAGACGCGCTGGGGATGGGAAACAGGCTCTGGAGCCTTGGACAAGACCAACATCAGCCCAACATCTTTTCCCCCATTTCTGCAGGGGGTGGAGGAAAGCGCAAGGGGAAAAGCAAGAAGTGGAAGGAGATCCTGAAGTTTCCTCACATTAGCCAGTGCGAAGACCTCCGAAGGACCATAGGTAAGCTGTCCTCCTGGGGTGGGGGGTGCGGGAAGGGGCTGGGAGAGGAGCAAGAAGCCCGTTGGCCAACAAACTGTTTATACGGTGAGTCAGATGCCAACCCGTCGATGCAGCAAAGTGATTCCACATAGGAGCTGCAGGCTGACGTCCTTGCTGATGGACGGAAAGATGAACTAACGGGGTGCCTGGGTGGCTCAGCTGGCTAAGCGTCCGACTCTGGGTGCCGACTCAGGTCGTGACCTCAGGGTTGTGGGATTGAGCCCCGAGCTCTAGTCATGGAACCTGCTTAGGATTCCTTCTCTCCCCCTCCCTTTTCCCTTCCCCCCAAGACCCCCCATTAAAGAAAAAAAGAAAAGGAAAGTAACGGTCATTGAATATTTGGTATGTGCTGGGCAGGATTATCTCCCAGTTACCCTTGGAGGCAAGTACTGGTTTTTTCACTCCATCTTTCAGATGGGGAAACTGAGGATCTGTAAGTGGCCTGAAGTTGCACAGCTCGTGGCGGGGTGGTGGAGGTGGGCCAGGCCTGGCACTGAGCGCCCTCACAGCCTCCTATCCTTCTTGCCCAGAGCTCGTGGGCTCTGCCCTCACCAAGCAGGCTTTGGGAGCTGAGGGTGGGGTGAATATCTGGGTTCCCTTTCCTCTTGCTGGGCATGCTGGTGCTCACGGAGGGGCCCCCCTTTCAGTGGGACAGCCCAGTCCTCTTTATTGGGCACCCACACAACGGAGGGGCCTTGTTTCTCATGGGGCCAACACAGCTTTGTTTCTCATGGGCCTCACCAAATGAGGGCACAGGGCTCCCAGGGAGGGGGTGGACATGATGGGGCTCCTCCATACCAGAGGGAGTCCTGGCCCTTCTCCCCGTATGCTATGTATGTGCCCCTTGCCGTATGAAGGCTTCTTATCTGCTCCTGACCATTGGAGGTCATGGACATGTTAACTGCTTCTTATTATATGGACATGCATTGAGGACTGGACATAGGGTGGCCTTCTCCAGAACTCTGTGGGCTTAGCTGCTCTTGGGACTTCTTGCTGGGGATGTGGGTGGACTGCCCAGTGCCTGCCGTGAAATGTGAGACCACTGGTGATCGCTAGTTTTTCTGAATGGCTTTCCCAGGTGCCCTGTCCTCCTTCTGCAGTTTTCTAGGGGGCAGGACTTAATGGTGTCCCACACCTGCTCAGTCCTGGCCACTTGGCCCACCCTCCAGATTCTGCTGCTTTGCTATGACAGCAGGTGACAACTGTTTGCTCTGTGTGCCCCACATGCCGACCTTGGAGCTCCCTTAATTAGAGTTTATGAAATGAGGGGAAGCCACCTGTACCTTGTGAAGGCAGATGTGAGCAGGTAAAAAGACAGAGAAATGTCCTCAAGATCCACCTTTCACCTTAATACCTCAGATCAGGTCCCCCACCGTGTTCCGGGGGCAAGTGGAGCCGGCCTAAGGGATCAGATCAATGCATTTAGACAGACTTGGATTCAGATCCCACCTGACGAGTCACTTAATCTTACTGACCCTCCATTTCCTCAGGTGAAAGAAGTGATCATGAACCCAGTCCAGTGAGATCATGTGTAAATGGGGCTTCACTGGAAATTTCCCCAGGAGCCCAGGGCACCCTTCCCTTAGCACTAAAGCTTTCCTTCTGGAATGCCCAACAGCCACCACTCTGCTGGGCCCTTCCCATGCTGGGGGTGTCGTGGTCACTCTTGTTGTTGGGGATCCCTGGGGCAGGGTAAGAGAGAGGAAGGGCACATCTCCTGGCCTGGGAGCATTTTACCAAGCTAAGCTCCAAGTGGCTTTCAGAGAGAAGAGAGGAAGAGCCCCTTTGGAGTCTGGCCATTATTTCCCTAGGGCCATTTTGTTCTTCATGGTAATTTAGACTTGGAGAGAAGAGGGTCTAGGGGTTGGGACTTCAGTTGCCATGTTTTCATACACCCTTGGGGAGACAAGCCCTCTCTTGTCTGGGGTGAGCAAGTTCACTGGAGACCAGGATGCCTGTTCTGGGTGCTGAGCCTGGTTTTCCTCAACGGGCCCAGGGAATGGCTCCCACTCACGCTTGCAGTCAAAGGATTGATGCAAGAGACCTCTCTGGGGTGCTGATTTGGAGGAGAGCGCTTGAAATAGGAGGAAAGACCCCCTCCCTGAAGTGGGGAGCTGTGCAGAGAAGTGGGGTAATTGTGTGAGACCCAGCTCACTTGAGAGGGGCCTCGCCCACAAAGCTCGTTCTTGGGAAGCCACTTGCTTCTCTGCCTTTGAGTCGACTGCCCAGAGGCGGCCATCCCAGGAATGCCCTGGGGGCACATGGGCCCAAGGACCACTTCTCAGAGCGGTCAGACTTCGTCAGACTTAGCCTCCTGGCCAGGGTCTTTCAGAGCACACGTCCTCTGCTGTGGGAGCACCCTGCCTCAGCTGTTGTTTGCTGTGTGCTTACCCCAAGTGTGAAAGGCTCTTCCAGAAGGATCTTTTCAATTCGCCACTGTATAGCTGGTGCCGGGAGGTGCACAGCAGAGGTTGGGAGAGTGAGTGCGCAAAGAAGGAAGGGGTGTGCGGGGTGTGTGTAACACCGCATTTATACAATGTTTCCAATAAAAGGAAGAGTTTTGAAAGCCGTGTAAGGGCTTTTCCATAACTGCCAGACAGGTTAAGGACATTGGAGTATTCTGCTATATTTGATTCATGTGTTCCTTAAAAATATAAAACATAGAGGTGCCCGGGTGGCTCAGTCAGTTAAGCGTCTGCCTTCAGCTCAGGTTATGGTCCCTCGGACCTGGGATGGAGCCCCAGTTTGGGGGAGTCTGCTTCTCCCTTTCCCTCTGTGTGCTCGCTTGCACTCTCTCTCTTTCAATTAAGTAAATCTTTAAAAATATATGTATAAAGCATAACAATATGAAATGTAGGACTTCGGTTCCAGACACAATGGAGTAGATACACTGTCCCTTACCCTCCCTCCAAGGACAGGCAAAAGCTCTGGACATTATATGTGAAACAAGTAGAGGAAACTGATGAAAAGTGGAGCGATGAAGGCAGACTGGCTGGGGACTGGGGACTGTGAGGGCTGACAGGCCAGCAAGCCCCTGGGCTCTCCTTACCGCCTTCTACCTTGGAGGCTGGAGAAACTCCCAACCCAGAAATGCCAATGGGTACAAACGAACCCCCTCCCAAGAAAACCAAAACCCAGCCTGTTCTTTCTAACCGGAGACCTGGGAAGGGGGCATGGGGCTGAACAGGCAGCGGTGGGTGCCGCTGGCCCCTGGAGCAGTCACTGTTCTGCGCTGGTCCCCACCAGCGGCGCGGCTGCCTCGCTTTCCCGTTCAGCAGCTCGCTTAGCCCCGTTCCAAAGACCCGCGGGTTCCTCTCCACCCCACTCTCCACTCCACTCCTATTCTGATCCTTCGAGGTGAACCAGCCCTGTGCCTTCCAGCTCCCTCCTTCCAAAGCCAGACCCTCCACACCCCACATGGCATCCCTGTCCCCCGACGAGGCTCCCAGGCATTGCCCGAGAAGAGCCACAAATGTCCCTCAGCTCCCAGTGGGCCTGGCCCCGCTCTCACTTCCGGTCTGGGGCGTCTGGGAGCATAGGATTCAGCCCTCAGCTTGGCTCGGTCGGAGGACCCCACCCCACGGGCCCCATCCCCGCCTGTCCCCGTATGTCCATAAACAGGCCTCTTGGCAGGGCCCGCTCCCCGGGGAGGGTGGGGGAAACGTGCGTGCCGGCGTGTGCAAATGGATTCTTCTGTTCTCCTGGAGGGCATTGAAAAGACTCTGTGTGTGAGGGAGCAGCGCGGAGAGGGGCCCGGGGAAAACAGGAAGGGGCCGTAAACGGCGGGGCTGCCGCTCGTGGCAGTGGGTTCCAGTGCTTGGGCCTCCCCGAGCAGTCACGGTCCGTCCCCCCGCCCAGTGTTTGCCCAGCCTCCGCTGGGGTCCTGATGGAAGGCTTTTCTAAAATAAAAATCTCATTTCTTTGCTAGACCAATAGACACACCGAACAGTGGCGAATGCCGCATTTATTTTTCTTGGGAACACATGAGCTCACTTTCAGAAGCTCCTTGGGAGGGTGCCCCGGCGGGGCCTTCGGGCCAAGGGACAGGGTTCCATTGGGCCCAGAGGTGAGTGTGAAGTGGGGTGGTAGGCGGGCTCCTGGTCAGAGGCAAGAGCGTGAGGATCCAGGACGCTGCCCACTCTCGACGGCCCAGGACAGTGGTCAGGGAAGGCTGTGCCTTCTCCTGCCCTTGGCACTGCTCTGCACAACCACAGGCCCCACAAGCCAGGGGGTCTTTGAAGCACAGAAAGTGTAGCCCACGAAACCTGTTGGAATGGCAGCTCTCGGTCCCGCCTGGAGTAGGAGTCAGACTCCCTACCATGGCTTGTGAGCACCTGGGCCATCGGGCGAAGCCTGGGGACCCCATCTTAGAGCAGTGCTCTTTCTCGTCTACAACAAAACCCATGGGGTTACAAGGGAAACCGGTTCTCTTCAGATTCAGTCCTTAGATACTTTTCAAATTTTACCATATTGAAATATGTGTCCTTCTTTGTTAAGACTTTAAATCATAATGGCCAACCGCTGGCCTCTCAGCTTCTGTGACTTTGCACTTGTGACGAGCAGAAGTGCCGTCTCCAGAGGTCTGCAACGGTGGTGTTAGGGATGGACGAGCAGTTTCTGTCGTCGTCCCGGGCGCCCCTAATGTCACTGTTGGTTGGTGTCAACATTCGGGACTGGAGGAAGTGCTGGTTTTCAGGTAGAGGTTGGTGAAAAGAGAGATGACGCTTTTCTCCATCCAAACCCCTGTATTCATGTCCGTGGGTTTCTTGGCATTGACCGTTCCACCCTGTCCTACGTGAGTCGGCCATCGCCTTTTTTCCCAGTCATTCCCTCCTGCCCCGTTCACGAGCCGCACCGCTCAACTTTATGCTCTCCAGATGCCCCCCATGTGGTTTCAGCCCAGAGTCTTTGCACCTGCCCTTCCCTCCCCCTGGAATGCTCTTCCCTACATTTTTCCCGGGAGCCGTTAGGTCTCAGCTCAGATAGAAGCCTTCGCAACCAGCTTTTAGAAAGGAGCCCCACTCTCCCACTCACGTGTGCAATTTCTTGATGTTTTTTGCCTGTAACTATACCTGAAATCAACTTTTGTTTAGTCGTTGACGTGTGTATTTTCTGTCTCCCCAAAGAGACTGGGCGCCCCATGACAGTAGTGACTGGGTGTCTGGTTCACCACCAGAGCGGTGGCTGGCACACAGTAGGGGCTCACTAAATATTGGGTGAATCAAGGAATGAATGAAGTGTGTGCAATATTGGAAACCGGGGCTCTTTTGAGAAGATGTGTGACATGTGCGTACCGTGCCCAAATTTAATCTATCCAGCGTTTTCCACTGAGAATACTAGAAGTCCAGACTTAGGAAGCACCCACTGTAGCACCCCTGCCCCAGCCCTTACTCTGTAGATGAGGAAATTTCATACACTTACGAGCCCTGGCCATGGTCTCACATCTACTTGGCGGGGGAGGCCAGCCACTGTGACCCAGGCCCCCGTCCCCCGAGGCTACAAATCATCATAGGGATGTGAGGTTTTCATAGAGTCCCAATGTCAGAGAACTCAAAGCATCTTATGCAACCACACACTTTAGACCTGAGTAAGTAGGCTCCAAGAGTAGAAGTGACCTGCCCAGGACAGTCTGGGCTCCCGGCCCTGAGCTATGGCTTTCCACTCCCCAGCGTCTGAACAACCCATAAACATTTTAGGCCTCAGCATCCAGCCAGTATTTAAAGCAGAGAGAACCTTTTGGCACCCAGAGGGATAGACATTTCTGTTGGTCTTTTTCTGTCTTTATTTCAGGTGAATGGGCTGCATGTTCTTTTTTTTTTTTTTTTTCCAGCCAGTATTTACTGAGCAATTATTACCTGCCACCCGCTGGGGAGCCAGACCTGGTTTGTCCTCTCTGGGAGCTCACTCATAGAGCTGATAACAATTCAGGAGACTTGCCTGATGGAGGACAGGATGCTGAGCTGGAGAACAGAGTTGAGAGTCTCTACCCATCAGGAACATGCCTGGAGGAGGTGGCCTCACTCTGAGCCTCCTAGGGCATCTCTTAGTGGGGTCATGTCCTTTCTATCTTAAGATCTCCATGGCTGGCATAGTGAATGGATAGATAAAGTGGCTGTGGCTGGACGTTGTCCCCCTTACCCAGCCCAGAAACCAGCCCTGTGACTGTCAGCGATGACTGCTAAGACACACAATCCTTGCCAGACAAATCTGCTGGCAATGTGAGCCTGGACACGAGTAGCTGACTTCACACAGTCCCGGTGGACAGTAGACAGAGCACAGGAGGAAGAAGGGGTTCTCTAATGTCTGCTCTAAGCAACATCAAATAATGACATTATTAGTTAATAAGCTAATTGTTCTCATAAGATAATTAGGGAGCCCAAATCAAAGAAGTTCTCAGAACATCCAAAACGGAGAGGGCTGGAACGTCATTGTGAAGATAAAAGATTGTTGAGGTCTGCAAATATTCCTCAGTGACGCAGAAAGTTCTGTTGGGCAAAAGTGTGGCATTTTTATTTATTTAGTTCAGGCTCATTGCATACTTTATTCTTTCATTAAAAAAAAAAAAAAAGTATGAGGGGCTTGAGTGAAAGAGTTGATTATTCTACCGTTTGGCAGTATTTCTGGAGGAACTGTCCAAAAGCCATATAATAAATCAAGGCCCCCTCCCCACCCCCTGGCGGGACTGACGTCCACGAGGAGGCCATTCACAGAAAGTGGCTGCTGTGCTGCCCTGTGCTCTCACAGACGGATGGGGGACATTTGGTTTGCCTTGTGGGACAGCCTCTTGCCAAAGCCTTAACTCTTTCCAGGAGCAGAAGCTCGAGGCTGTAGGGGGGCGTTTCTAGAAGAAAATTTAGATCCTTAACTTAAAAAACAAAACAAAACAAAACAAAACAAATACCAACAACACATCCCCCTAAGCCCTGTAATAGCATGAAGATGGCCTTGGATTACCTAGTGCTTGATTATTGACTCAACATTGCCCATGGTCTTGGAGTAAGACACCAGCCTACAGATACTTGTGGAGGCCCTCCTGTGTGCTAGGCATTGTCGTAGGCACAAGAACTGTACCATTGGCCACAGAAGCAGGGCGGCCTCATGGAGGGACCCCCATCATTGACACCGTGGTCAGTGGTGGCTCTGTCACCCCCAGCTGTGGGACACTAAGCACATTGTTGAATTTCCCTGGGCTGCAGTGGTGTTGTCTGGAAAATGGAAACACTGATCCCAGTGCTGTAGAACTGTTGTTAGGGCCGGCAGAGTGCCCAGCACATGCAACTATTCCATTGTCATTGTCATCGTCATCGTCATCCTCGTCACGTGCTAGTGGTATGAGGGCAAAGGTGAGGACCCTTTGAGAAGGCTTTAGAATTTCCCAGAGATGCAGAATTGACTACAAATGATGAATAGGGCTAGCTGTTTCTGAGCTGATTATCACCTGGGTCCAGTCCCCAGGGACCCCTGCCTTGGGGTCATCTGAATCCTACCTTTCCTTGAGCTCTTGCCTCTACACTCCTTTTCCTGGAGGCCCACCCTGATTCCTACAGCCCTCAACCACTCTCTCCTTGGGAAGTCACACCCTGCCCTGACCCTTGGCCTGCTGGGTCTCTTTGAAAGGACATGTGGATGTTCTGGAAGGTTCCACCTCAGAGTCCTAACGATGGTTACCCCAGGGGAAGGCATGGAGGTCAGAGAGGATGTCAGCTTTGTCTGTAAGGTGGTTTTTTAAAAAGGAGAATGTATTGGCATGTTCTCTGTGTACTTAAAAGTTGAACGAATACTGAATCCCCCACCTGATTCCACAGTGGGGCATGGGGACAGTGACACCATTTCCTTCTTTCCTGTTGACTTTGTGTCCCCTAATGAGTCTGTGGGCTCTGGAAGGATGGGCAGAGCCTCCTCCTCTTCGCAGATCTGCGGGACTGTGGCGGAGGGGCTCCAGCTCTGTTCTGCTTGGGAGCCGGTGCCCATAGCCTAGAGTCCAGCCTCCTCCTGGGTTGCTCAGCTCTGCCCTGTGACCCGCAGGGGCCTCTTAGTCCAGTCTCCGGAGGTCGGCCTGCACACGGGTCCTCAGGAGCGTTTTCTTTCTGCCTCTCCTGTGTAGAATGGGGTGCTTTGGGTCTCCACTCCATGGGGATGCAACAGGGACTTGTCCTTCCCTGCAAACAGCCTCCCCTTCTGTGCGCCCTTCCTCAGGGGCAGCAGCTCCCTCTACTCTGCCCCAGGGACACAGAAGCGTCTGGAAAGGAATCTGGACTCCTGGGCTGGGTCCCACCCCACCTGAGGGCCTGCGTGACCCAGTCCCCTTCAGGTCTGCTGGCACGTGAGCTCTTGATTTCACCGTCAGGGAGACCAAGTCTTTCTGCAGACGTCATTCTTGTCCTTGGGGGTGATAAGGGCTCGTCACGTCTGTCGTTCTGCCACTTACCATGCTCTGATAAGGCACAGCATCTGCTCGTCCTTGGAGGGCAAGATAAATTTAGATGTGGCGGATTTAGAACATCAGGTGACCTGTTTGCAGCTGTAGCTCTCAGGAGGGAGAGGGCAGCCTGGCTTGTCTGCCCACTGCATTCCTGGTATTAGTCTCACCTCTCCACCAAGACCAGCCACCTCTTGAAGGCAAGGGGTCAGGTCTCCTGTGTCCAGCACAAGCTTGGGTGCATGTGAGAGGTTCAGTGATCCTAGCTGGTGGGCTTCACGTTTGGTGAGGCTTAGACTAGGGTACCGATCAAGGTTTTAACAATCTGGGATTGTTCTCAAAAGCTGTTCTGCTGGGGTTGGGGCGGGGAGGTGGGTATGATCCATAGCAGGTTCTAACTGATGAGGGTTTCTTTTTACATCTTGTGTTTGAGCCTCTTTGTAAGATTTTATTCCAGGGTTAAAACCAAGTTCAAAACCCACTGCTCTAGGCCAGGCCTGCCATTTTCCAGATAAGTAAACTGAGTCCTGGAGAGAGAAGAGATTTGCCAAGTTCTCCCTGTGACCTGACTCCATGGCAGGCTTTCCCTTGCTGTCTTGGTTTGCTTTTGCTACCATAACCAAGTGCCACAGACTGGGTGGTTTAAACAACAGATGGGCCGTCTCCTAGTTCTGGAGGCTGGGTCTGGGATCTGGGATAAGCCTCTCTCCTAGCTTCTGGTGGTTGTTGGCAATCTTTGGCTTTCCTTGGTTTGTAGAGGCATCACTTTGATCTCTGCTTTCACCCTCATGTGGCCTTCTCTGTGTATGTGTTTGTGTGTCCGTGTTTCCCCTTTTTATAAGGACACCAGTCACTCTGGATTAGGGCCCACCCTAATGACCTCATTTTAACTCGATTACTTCTATAAAGACCCTATTCCCAAATAAGGTCACATTCTGAAGTACTAGAGGTTAGGAATTTTTTCTGGGGAATACAATTCAGCCCCTAAAACCCACTTTCTTAATGGTCTGTGGAGATCAAGTTCAAGGGGCCAGAGGACCCCAGTTCCAACCAGGTCTGAGTGTAGATCCACCTCTCCCTGGCCAAGCCCACCCAGGCCGACCGCTCCCCCACAGGCCACAGGACTGTCTAGGGAGGATCGGCAGCTTTTGGAACCAAGGATGTGGCCCTTTTTAATTCCCTCTATTCTTGTTGCTGTTATTGTTAAAGTCATCCTAACTGGTAAATTACTTTGCTTAAAAACACACAGAAAATTTTAAGGAAAGGTCACCCATAATTTTACCACTCAGCCAGCTGTAGTCACAGCCAGCACTTTCATGTAATTCCTTCTAGCATTTTCCACATGCATATACACACTACAGGTTTTTGTTTTTTGTTTTTTTTTACCTTTTTTCTTAATGCAATTTCAAAAGTATTTTCCCACATCATTAACATTCCGCATAAATGTGATTTATGTTTTTCCATTTGGTGCCTATTTATTGAGCGTCAGGCACTGGGGATATATTTGTAAGCAAAACACAGAAATTCCTATCCTTGTGGGCTGCCCTCCTCTGGGGGAGTGGGCACACCAGTGGACAATGGGGAACCGGCCTGTTGCCCTCCAGCTGGCACTGGTCCAGACCCCCACTGTATCCCTCCCGATGGCTTTATTTATTTCTCATGGGCAGAGGCTTCCTTTAAGCCATCTAGAAAATAAGCCCTTGCCCCTCTGCCCAGCATAAACCTGATTTTTAAAAGCTTCATATTGATTTTATATATATAGGCGTATCTACACATGTACATACAGATCCAGAGAGAGAGTGAGAACTATTTTTTTCTGTTTTCTCTAGTTTTTGCCACTCCCAGTTGGCGTTCAGATTAACATCTTCATACTTCATTGTGGCATTTTGATCTCAGGCTCAGAGGTGAGAAAGCCCACGCTGTCTTTTCAAAGGCCAGACACATGAGCGAAACCCAAGCAGTGAGTCTAGTGGCCTCTCCGCCTCCTTTGCTTCCTCTGGAATGTTCCATTTGCATTCTGCGCTTACATCTGCTGACGCCATTAACCTGAAATGTGCCTGTGATGGACAAAGCACATGAGGTCCGTGGAGCACCCCCGGCCCCGCTGGCCAGCCCCGAGTGATGGCAGTCACAGGCCTGAGAAGGGCTTTTCTGTCTGTTTCAAGGCCCGTCGCCGAAAATGGGAAAAACAAGCTAGTTTATACAGCAACGGGGACCTCAAACCGGCACAAGAGTCCAGCTGACCCGCGGCCGCCTGAGCAGGACAGCGTTCTGCCCCATAAAGAGACACTAGGACAACACTTTTAATGGTCTCTGCCCAGACTCTATTTATGGAATTTATTTCCCGGGCTCTGTCTGTTCAGCAACGCCTTGGCAGCACGTCCCCCAGTGTCCGCCTCAGTGCATTAAACACCCCTTGTTCGGGGCACCTTGGAGCTAGCACCCAAGAGAGGGAGAAGAAAAAATGTGGGTAGAAGCGTATTTGGGGCCAGGATAAACGTTTAAATTAAAAAAAAATTAAAATAACCAAAGAACAACAACAAAAAATTTATCCCTTCAAGAGCTCCTGTGGGTCTGGGTTGCTGCCGGCCCCGAGCTGTGGCCCTTTCCAGCCCATGTCAGAGAGGAACATGCAAAATCGAGAAGCATTTGGAGCACTCGCTGGCGGGTGTTTCTGTGTTCCACGGTTGTGCTGTCCTTTTATCATCTTTAAAAATTGTTTTTAGAATTATCTCTTTTTTTAAAGATTTTATTTTATTTATTTGACAGAGAGAGAGATCACAAGCAGACAGAGAGGCAGGCAGAGAGAGGGAGAAGCAGGCTCCCCACTGAGCAGAGAGCCCGATGCGGGGCTCGATCCCAGGACCCTGAGACCACAACGCAAGCCGAAGGCAGAGGCTCAACCCACTGAGCCCCCAGGCGCCCCATTCCTTACAAAGTAAAATACATCCATTGATAAAACTGCCAAAATGTAATCTAAAAAGTGGAAAATAAAAATTGCCAGTAAGTTCACCGCCGTGAGCATTTTGGTCTGCGGCCCTGTCATGGTCTGTTCTGCTTACGGAGAGAGAGTTGTCCCCCCTGTCATGGGTCTCCCTGCCCCGAAACCAGACATCTTTAAAAACTGACATAGACGGCTATAGGATCCCCCACGGGACTGGGAGGCAGAAGACTGAGGTGTTCAGGCCTCTCCCACTGATGCTTTTCAGTGTGGTCATGTGACCCTTCAGGAAGACAAGTGGCTAAAGGAATTTTCCTGTCGCCCTGAAGAGCGGCGATCAGTTCTTCTAAAGCTGCCCCTGTATCTGGTCACTGCCTTCCCTCCTACGGCCCAGAGACCTGGGAGCCTCCCTTTCCCTGCCTGCCCTCTCCTGCCCAGCGCATGTGGCTAATCCCTTTCCAAGGCAACTCTGCATACATACTATCTCTGGAGGTGGCTCCTCTCTCCCGACCCCTACTGCTTCCCTCACCCTGGCCACCTTCCTCTCCTGCCTGAACTCCCGGGTCTCCCCTGCCCTCAACTCCATCCAGACTCACCCGTGTCCAACCAGGCTCCACACAGCAGCCAGGAAGCTCATTCTAGAACGTCCATCTGATTGTGCCACCACCTGCGGCAGTGACTTTCTGTGGCGGTCAAGATGGAGCCCTAAGGTCTTACTGAAGCCTACCAGGCCCTGCCTTACCTGCCCTCGCTTACTGCTCCAGCTTCCCCCGCTCCTACCTGTCCCCCTACCCAGCCGCTCCTTCGCATTTCCTCCCTTCTCCAAGCCTTTCCCAAACGCACTTCCCTAATTCTGCCTGGTAAACCACTCAACCTTGCAGGTTACTTCCTCCAGGAAGCCTTCTCTGTGGACCTCCCCAGCAGCAGTCTGATGACTCCTTACCCTGGCAGCAGTCTGATGACTGATGACTGGTCTCCATCATCCACTGCCATGTCCGGCCCCCAACACCAGTGTCTCTGTGCCAGGCCCTTTTACAATCTTAATTTTCTTTCATTGATTGCTCAGATGTTTTTGTTCTCCTCTGGGGATGGAATACAAACAATCTTAATCTTCCCAAGTCCTAGAATGATTGCTGATGGGTCTTCTTTTTCTCTCGGAGTCCTTTTAAATGGGCCCTGTCCTCTCCCCTGCTGTGCCCTGGCAGACATGAGGGGGAGGCACCGGAGAGGTAAGAGGGGGTTCATGACTCCAGCCACCATGCTGGCCCCTCCGGCTGTCAGAGCCTGACTGGCCAGGCAGAGATGGGCCAAGAAGTGCTGCTCCAGGACTCTGGCTGAGCCCAGCTTGGGGCAGAGCAGGGCACAGAGAATGGCTTTGCCAGAAGACTCCCTCATCAGGCCTTGGAGTGCGGGGGCTGTAGGCCCTGTGCTAATGCCTCAGGGACAAAGCTACTGAAGGGTTAACCCAGCTCCGTTAAGTTGGGGTGGGGACAACAGTGAGGCGCGTGAGCTCTGGTGTCAGAGGGAGCTGGGTTTGGACCAGCCTCTATTCCTTACTGATTGTGACTTTGGACAAATGCTTTACCTTCTCAGTCCTCAGTCTCCTTACCTGCAAAATGGGAACAGGCCTGTCGCAAGGATCAAATGAGGAATTGCACGGGGACGGTCTTGCTGAGGGCCTGGCACGTAGTGAGCCCTCCAGCGTGGCCGCTGCTTCGTCATCACTGCTGTTTGTCATCGTCCCTGTCAGCAAGAATCCTGCTCAGTTCAGAGCTCTGTTTCTTGGTTTTCCTGTGAGTGGCAGTTGCCAGGTCCTGCTGGGTTTAAGTTTATCTGTTCATTCATTCGTTCATTCACTCTGTTATGTGCGTGCTCTGTGCCAGGGATCTGGGGAGCTGCCAGGTGGTGGAGAACTGCTTTCAGGAGTGGCTCTTGGCAACACGGGCTGGGCTACATTTATTGCTTTATGTAACCCGGATATGACCCTTTCCCCCTTAGTCCCACTTCTATCCCTCAAAGCTCTACTGACTAACTCCCTGCAGACTTAGAAGATCAGGATGGGACCCACAACAAAGGCCATGTGACCCGTCCCCCTCCCTCTGGGCAGGAGGGACTGTAATGAACTCAGACACGTGGGGTGATAGCCAATCCCAACCATGAACCCCTGTTCAGCCTTCACTCTGGGCAAGGCCCCCCAGGGGACCCCCAAGGGGGGTTGTAAGGACAGTTAGGTCTCTTCAGGGAAGAGAAGTTGGGAAGACAGGGCAGAAAGCACACACATGATGCTGAGTGACAGCCATGTGAAAGTGGGCAGCTGTCACATGTTCTTCCTCAGTGCCAAGGGCCCAGAGGCGGGATAGGGAAGGGAAACAGAGGCATCTGTGCAGGATGAAAGGTTCAGGTGAGCAGGTGGGAGAAAAAGTCCGCAGTGAAGCATCAGACAACCAGCAAGCATTTCCTAGGCACTTACCGTGGCTGGGAACTGGACTCTTGGCTTTACAGACGCACAACTCATTGAATCGTTATAAAACCCTGTGGGCTGGCGGCCACTTCCTCCACCCTCTACTCTATGGATGGAGATGCAGAGACTCAGAGAGATTTGTAAGTTGCTCGCACTTACAGAGCTCTGGAAGCAGCAGAGTCCAGATTCAGACCTGGGCCTGTGGATTTCCACCACGGTTGCCGTGCCTTTCCCATGAAGATAGGACAACACGGGGCATGTTTGGGCAGTGATGTGCACTTGATGGGCTTTGTGCAGCAAAGTCATGAGGGAAGAGGTCCAGGGGAGGCTGGCTCAGGTCCAAGACCCCTTCTGTGCCTCTGGCCCAAAAGGTTAAGTCTTTGTGCCACAGGTAGTTGGGAGCCACTGAATGTTCCTCTGAGAGCCCCCATAGCAGTCCTCAGGGTGAGAACAGAGAACAAAGGGAAGCCATGGACAGACAGAGAAGGCTGGGCTTTGGGAATGGTAGGTAAGTCATTCACTTCTCCAGATACTTACCATTTCCTGTGTGCCAGGAAGAAATGAGACAGTGTTTCTCAAGGACCCAGCCCGGGACCTGGAATGTGCCATAAAGGGCCTCCACTCCTGATGACGCTGTGCCCTAGGAAGCAGGGGCTGCTGGAGCTTCTGTCATCTGCGGCGTCAGGCTGCAAGCAGGTTTCTCTTTGTGACGCTGGGTCACGGGATGCCTTTCACACCACCCATGAGGCCTCTGAGTTGACAGCTGTTCCTGCCGCCCACCTGTCTCTCCCCTCCCCTCTTTTTGGGGGTGGTTTCTCACACCCCTGCTGTCTGTCCTCTCTCCCTCTACCCTCCACAGGGCCTTTCTGAAGGCGGCAGATGGGCAGGAATGTCACCCTGGCTGTCTCTGAGAGACCACCTCAGGTGTCACCCAGGTGGGGCTTGGTGGCCCGGGCTACCTGAGGGTCAGGATGCGAGTGTGGAGTGCAGAGGGAGCTCTCCACCCTGACTGTCCCCTGGCTGCCTCCTCTGGCCAGCCAGCCATGAGACTTACTCTCTTCAGGCTTTTTCTACCCTCTGTCCCCATTTGGCTTTAACACGAAAGGAATCATTCTCAGCCATACTCGCCTGTTGCTGTGTTAACTTCTCACCCATTCCCAATCTGCACTCCTCCTGGATAAAGGGATGAAGTCCCACAGTGGCTTTATCAGCCTCGCCAGGTGGAAACCTCAGAGTCCTATGCCCACTTGGTTGGATCAGCACCCTCTTCTCCAACCCACTGGTTTGACACGCATCACTCTGCTAGGACTGATGCAGTAGCCTCTTCGTTGGTCCACTATTGATGGCTGGTTTCTTCTTCCTTCTTGCCCATCCAGTCTAGCCTTCTTGTTTGTTGTTCTTAGCACTTAGACGTTCCTTGACTTTTCTAAAGACATCAAAGTTGAGACTTCTAGCAGATATAAAGGGACTATCCACTGCCCATAGGACAGAGTCCAAACCAAACAGCCCTAAGGCAGGGCCTCTTATCAAGTTTGTCCTCTGCCCCTCTGAAATTGGTCTCTGACCTTGCTGTATAAAGCCACCCAGAGTGGTCCTCTCCCCGTAACCCTCCACCCCTGGAAACCTTTGGGCTTCTCGTGGTCTTGAGTAAACCTCTACTGGCATGGTAGTTTTCAGCACAGTGCCAAATCCTTGCTCTTTATTTCGAAGCTGTGCAAATTTGGACACTTTGCTTCACCTCTCTGAGCTACAGACATAGAACAAAAATGATAGTAATAGCTGTCACTGGTCAGGTTCTTATTATGTTTGCCTCTTTGTACCTACCCCATAATCCTAAGAGAGAGTCACTGTTTCTAGGCTTACTTGGCATATAAGGAAATGAGGGTTTGGGGCAGTAAAGCCTATTGCCTGAGGTCACACAACACAAAGAGGCAGAGCCAGACTCAGATCTGTCTGAGCCTGGTCCTTGCCTATAGATATGCGGACCATGTCACTCAACTTCTCAGAGTTGCTGGAGAGTTTAAATCGCATTGGTGTACTTAGAAGCACCTGCCCAGGGCTGAGCCCCTGGGGCCTTGGTAAATAGCTTTTCTTCCTGCTTCTGGTTTTTGCTCAGGCCACATTCTCTCTCCTCCTCCCTACCTGGCCAGGTCCTTCCCCCAAAGTCAATGGACCCCTGCCTGAAACAACCACCCACCCCCTTCACCCAGGTCCTAGAATATTCCACACGTGCCACCACCGGACCCCAGCTACAGGGAACAGCAGTAGGCCATGGGTGTCTGACTGCTTACCTAGAGGGCGTGTGACACCGTTGTAAGCCCTGCCTCTCCGCTAGGGCCCGGTCCTCTGTGGGAGCTGGGAAGGGGTCCCCAGAACCAGCCAGTGAGTGAAGGAATCCATGAGGGAAGGGAAGAGTGAGTGATGAGAGGCCAATGTCGCGGCGGGACCTGAGGGGTTGTCCCTCTGGAGCCATGCAGCTGGACCCGGAGCTGCTCACCCCCCGGCCTGGCAGCCCTGTCCTCACACCTCCACGATCTGCAGTTTGGGGCCTTTTCTTCTCTTATTTCCTGACCTTGACCTCCTGGCTCAGAGTTATCATCTCCTGGGACAGGGAGGAATAACCCCATGGGGCTGGCTTTATGGAGGGTGACCAGTCTCCTGCTGCCACTGGTGTCCTGCTTGTGGGACCTGATTCCGAGCCTTGGCCTGGGGGTCCTGACTGCTCCACTCCGGGAGTGGCCTTGAGTCCCTGTGAGCTGCGTGGGCTGCAGTGACAAGGCTGTGGCACGTCAGCTAGATGGCTGACTCGTGGGCTCCGTGGGGGTTCCTTGCTGCCCACCTGATCCCCGGGCCCTGGTGGGGGGCAGGAGGCCTGATGGAACTCATTCACCAGAAATCCACATAGAATGAGCTAGCCTTGCCTGTTCTCTGTGCCCCTCTGAGGACAGAGCTGGCCGGGCCTTCTCTCAGGCTTACACAGGGGGTGTTGGCTAGAATCTTTCACCCAGGACTAGAAGGAAATTAGCCTGAGGTGCTGTCTATGGGACTCATTCTCCCCACTTCAGCATCAAGGGGGCAGTCATGATCTCTGGGAGCCATTTCATTTCTTTGACGGCCTAGTCCAGAGGGCTGAGGTATGGCTGCCTCCCGGCTTACCTGAGCAGAGCCTGTTTGTGGGCTCTCTGTTGCTGTCCAGCCTTCTGGAAGAGTCTGCAGGGCTTCCCTCCTGTTGATAGGACCCAGCCTGACATGTGTGACCCCCTTCTGTATTATGTGCATGTGCGTGCGTGTGTGTGTGTGTGCGTGTGTGTGTGTGTGTGTGTGTGATGGTCTGTCACCAGATGGAGTATCCTGAAGGTAGGCTCCCGGGTGTCTTGGAGCCCTCCCACCTCGACGGATATCAGGGGAAAGAAATGACTCGAACTTGGAGACGCTGACCTGGCAAGAGAAGGCAGTGGTTAGAGTGTGGAGTCTCCCAGGCCAGAAGCTAGACCTTCCAAATTCTTCGTGGGCCCTGATTATCAGTCACGCTACCTCTCTCAGGCTCAGAGAGAAGGGACTTGTCAGGGCCCCCGGGTGCTGAGTGGGAGAGCCTAACCCAACAGTCCAAAGAGGCCTTGTGTGTGCAGGGGGAGGATGAGCTGCCTCTGCTTCTGTCTCCTGCTGAGTGGGACCCAAGGGGTGTAAGGCCTTTCTAGGGGGGTGGAGCTCCCCAGGAGCAGCTTTGACCTCTGCCATGTTGCTTTACAGCAGGAAGTGAGCTCGCCCCTCCCAGTGGCCACTGAGTTCACATGTCTGTCCTGGTGGCTCCTTTCTGGTGGGGGTGCCAGGGCCTGGTGCTGGGGATCTGAGTTCTGGTCCAGTTTCCCTGCTAACAAGTTAGAAGTTTTCTGTAACATTAGAGCTGCAAGGCCTCCGCCCTGTGCTAGCCCCACTCCCTCCCTTGGCCGGGGGGGAATCTGAGACCCTGCGAAGGGCCGGCTAGAGCAGGCTAGGGCTGAGGATGGCCGGAAACAAGGAGGGACCAGGTCTGTTGGCTTCGTGGCCAGGCCCCATGGACCTGGAGGCACCCTGGCTGAGGAGCCTGGAGGGCCCCAGCAGTGGCATCTCAGTGCCTGGGGGGTTGGGTTGGAGTTGGGAGAACTCCTGGGCCTGTAGCAGGAAGGAACGCGCTGCTGGTGCCTGATATCCTGATGTCCTCACACCGTGCCTTCCATGTAACCGCTGGGCAGGTAGGCGCGGCCACACGCTCTGGTGGGAGCAGCCTCCGATTTAGAGAAGGCCTTTCTCCTGGCTCTAAACCTAGGGGACAGGGACAGCTTGGCGAGTGGAGACGGCAGCCTCACTTGCCCCTGTGAGCGCAGCCCGCAAATGCCCGGTGTGTCTAGCCCTTGTCCCATCGCCTTCCAGCATCCACCATCCCTGCTCTGGTCGGGAGGGCAGAGTGACGCCCCACCAGTGTGCCCTTCGCTCACCCGCCAGACTTTGCTTGCCCACCCGCACGGACAGGGGCTGAATCTCAGTTCTTCCCCAACATGTGGCCAAAGCCTGCACACAGTAGGTGCTTGTTGTCTATTTCCCAAGTCAGCCTGAAGCCTGGCTGTCATCTATCCCTACCACCACCCACCCACCTGCCCCTCTCTTAGTTCAGACTACTGGGAAGCCCACAGGCGAGTTTCAAGCTGAAAGCACAGCTCTCCCTCCTCAGAGGTCCTAGAGGGGCTCCTTCTAGTCTCCCTTCCCGCTTCACTGCATACTTCCTCTTCTTTGTCTTTCATGGAACAATTGAAACGTGCTTTTATTGGGAAAGGCTGTGGATCCTTTGGGGACGTAAGCAAGCCATCACTAAATCCGTACATTAGAAGTGAGAAAGTGAAAAGGCTTCCTGCGCCCCCCGGGAAGCAGGTGTGTCTGAGTTCTGTTCCTCCTGTCCGCAGAGTGGGCCTACGGGCAGCCGCCCCGCCAGCCTCGAGGAATGCAAGAGAGGAAGGTGATGTGAGTGGCCAGTGTGCTGACCAGCGCCAGGCCCGGGTCCCCCCCAGGGCTCTGCAAGGTGGGGTGACTCAGGCAGGAAGGTGGAAAGCGCCTCCATGGATTTGGCTGGAGGACAACCAGCCCGGAGGGGGCCTGAGCTTGCCTGGCTGGGTATTGCCCCATGGTGGAGAAGCTGGCCGAGCGCTTGGCTAGACAGACCATCAGAAGGTGCCCCCGAGGGGAATCAGACACCATCCGTTAGAGCCCTGGTGGCCCGGCAAGTACGTTTGTAGCTTTGCTGTGCTTCTCCCTTCCTGGTAAAGAGATGCCATGACTGAGCAGGCACAGTGAGCCAAAACGGCGACATTGTCCAAAAAAGGAGATGGTTCAATTGAGGGGTATAAATAGGCGTGTGTGTGTGTGTGTGTGTGTGTGTGTGTGTGTGTGTGTTGGGGGCGGAATGGTGGGCGGGGGCAGGGGGGAAGATGACAGGGCGGCTCTGCTCACGCCCTTGGCCACCACAGGAGGGCTGCTCTTGAAGTCCCAGCCACCAGCAGGAGACAGATTTGTTGAGAGTTGGCAAGAGATGAGAAGTGAGCAATCCCCCACCGTCCTCCACTCTCCTCCTCCTGCCCCCTGCCCTGCACCATCAAAAGAGAGAATTTAAGAGAATGAGCTCTAGGCGGAGAGGTTAAACACAGTCCGTTTGCCGAGTTCAGAGAGGAGCTCTTGCTGGAAGGATGCGAGGAGGGAGCTGGCCGGCTGGGCTAGCAGCAGGCCGAGGCTGGTCCTCTCTGGGCTTCAGCTTAATAAAGCTGTAGACAAAAAAGGACAGCAGCTACAGGCAGGGGCATGGCTCTGGGAGGTGGGCTGAGGGGATGCTATGTCAGGCTGTATTTCCAATGGTTCTGGAAGGAAAGAGTGTCTTTAAAACCAGACTAGGCTCCTTCTTGGCTCTTCCGCTTAACTTGCTGAGTGGCCTTGGGCAAATCTATCACCTTCATGAAGCAGTTACTCACCTGGACCCTGGTCTAAATCAGTAACACCTCCTGGGGGCTCCATGAACGTCCACTCAGACCCCTCTCAGGACCCCTGGCGTGCAGGGTCGGCCCCCGCCAGCACCCGAGATGGTCATCAGCGGTGTGCGTGGGCTCTCTCTCTACCCAGTTCTGCTGACAGGCTTTCTGGGGTCTTCGGCCAGCAGCCAGTCATTTCCCCAGTTAGGTCTCAATGGTGAGAGCTGGCGCTTCCTCCCGGGACTGATTCAGCTGCCAGCTCCTCCTATGCCTCTGAGTTCCAGGGTGTCCCGTGATCCTCAAAACCACCACCTGCCTGTGGGGCTCGCTCGGGCCACATGCCACTGGCTGTTGGCTCGGAGTGCACCTGTCTCACTCCCCGCGGAGGCTGGAGGCTGCTGTGAGCTTGCAAAGCTCTCTTCACACTCCCTGAGCGCACGTCATCACCCAGCAGTCCTGCGGGAAGTGGTATTTTCGTTCTCATCTTACAGATCGGGCTTCTAGAACTTGCCTGAGTCACCTATTTACAGGCAAAGCCTAAACATGCATGCTTAATGGCTGCCTCTCAGACTTGATGCATGGTTGTGACCACCACCACCCCCCAGCCTCTCACCTGGGATGGGGTGAGGACACAGTGCTAACGGGGCTGGAGGGTCAAGCTCATTCCTGCTGGATGCACTTCCTGCCAAGCAGGGATCTTGCAGCTCCAGAACTTTCTGCATGTAGGTCTCTGGCCCCCTGGTCTCAAGCAGCCGGCTGCCTACACCTGTCTTTTTCTTTTTTTTTCTTCAGTCTGCCATTTGGCCATGGAAGGTTGAGGTGGTAGGAGAAGTGAGTTACCTTCCAGTCCGAATTGACATGAATTTGCCAAGTAAAACATTTTACTTATGCCCCAAAACATTTTGCTTGGTTACTTCTTAACAGGCCAAGTGCACCATTTTCCATCAAAACATTTCCATCATAAAAAAGTGTCTCTGACCCAGAAGCTGGGTCCCGCTGCATCCTTGTCACAGCTCACATTTTATTTGGGATGCAGTGTTTCCAGAATGTCACCGCCTCTTGCCTTGCATCAGGACTGAATTCCCTGATGGAAATATTTTGCAAGAATGTCTTCAGCTGTCAAGGTGGTGCAGAACTCCTTCAGAAGGTCTTCTTTGTCCAGCTCAGAGAAGGACCCCTTTTCTGTGAAGTCTGTGCCACGTTTTCACTGTTCTGTCCAGGTCTCTCCAGGGTGCCTTGAGAGGAATCAAATCCCATTACAGCAAAAGCCATTTCAGGTTCATGGAAATGTTTGTGGAAACAGTTGCAGACTCCTTTGCTGACAGCCACTTCTTACGTGTACTTTTTTTTTTTTATGGAACATGCACCCGGCACAGCGGAAGAATTTGGACGAGGCTCAGAATATGCTAGAATGGAATTTGGCTGTGCCCTCTGTCCAGGTCTCAGATACGGCTACTCGAGAATGTTCTCCTGCTCACGAGGCAGATACTCAATGGGCTTCGTTGATGTCCCAGATGCTGGGTTAATCAGAGACAACCCAGGTCCCATCCTCAAGGAGCCTGGTGCATGGGATCAGAGGGCGTATGTGCATTTCTTTTCTTCAGAGAATCAGAACGCTATCAGGAAGGGGGACAGGCAAGCCTCTTCATGAGTGTGATGTAGCACGCTGAACTGTGGTTATGCATTTTTAAAATGTTTTTAATGTATATCCTAAAAAAATTAACAGTAACCATAGCAGTAATTTCTCCACAGGTGGGAGGGAGAGTCAGTTAACACCTAGGTTAAAGAAAAATATCAACTAAATACTATCATGGTGGCAACTATTGCCATTGATAGAGTATGGCGACAAAATTCGTGGCTCATGAAAGGCTGATGGTCATGTTTATCCTGTGCTGATGGAATGCCAGGGGCTTGGCCTCTACTGTCTTCCAAGCCTCAGGAAACTCTGGAAGGTGGTAGTGTTACCATCCCAACTGACAGCCGATGAAACTGGGTCTGAACGAGGTGAAATGATTTGCCAAAAGTCGTGTGACTAGTAAATGGAAGAACTTGGATTTGCACTCCGAGCTGTCTGACTCCTGATAATAAATTCTTAACCGCTGTGCCATATGATAAAGTTCTGCAGTTGGTCAAATAAAGAAGTGATCGTTTCCTCGCTAGGGTGGGAGGAGGGGGGCCTCAACTGGGGGTAGGATGTAGCAAAGGAAGTTTTGGTGATAAGACAGAGTATCCCATGGATTAGATACTCATGATAGTTGGCTGATAGTTTGAACCCCATATTTTTTTTCTCACATAAATGAAGTCTTGAAGTAGGCTGTGGCTGTTCTGTGTCATCAAGGACCCAGGCTCCTTCTATCCCTCTGCGCTACCCAATACCTCATGGCCTAAAATGGCTGTTGCAGGTCCAGCTATCACATTCGTATTCCAGGCAGTTAAAAAAAAAAATAGAAGGAAAAGAATAAATGTATGATTCTCTCAATGCAAGAAAGGACTTTAAGGAGCTTTCTGGAAGCTGAACCTAAGAGCTTATCTTCATCTCATTGGCCAGCTCTGGTTATGAGGGAGGCTGCCTCCTCTGACCTGGGCATATGTGAGTGGAGGACAAAAGTCCTGTCTTCAAGGTGCTTCCAGTAGAGTAAGCTGCCTCCAGTTTGAGGCGCTGGAGGAGATAGAAGCTGGGTGGAGAAGAAAAAGACACCTCCAAACTAGAACTTGCTTTTGGAGTGGACCCCGTAAGCTTGGATTGGATTGTTTGGGGGCTGTTTTGGATTGTTCAGTACGTTTATTTGGTGTTTATTTGGAGTGTAGAGTTGCAGCGATCAGGCTGCCCGAGGCGGCTCCTGCCTGCCGTCCCATCTGCGCCTCTGGAAATAACAAGAACCACTCCTGAGTACAAACTAGTTCAGCTCCCCAGCCTTCTGCCCTGCAGTGCAATCAGGACTGGAGCCACAGAGCCGGCTTTTCCCCGCAGCCCAGGACTGAATCCTGGGCTGTGATTTACAGCCCAGAGGGGTGCTCACAAGCCCCAGGGTGAGCGTGGGGTGTTCCTGCAGCTCATGGGCAAGTGTGAGACCTGGAGACCGTGGCCCGCCCGGCACCGGCACCCGTCCTCCTGCCTCTTCGCCTGCCTGCAGGCCCTGGGGCTGTGAGTTGGCTTTTTCCCCTTCTTAGCTCGCAGGAGTGCAGGCTGGCTGGTTGCCAGGAATATCAGGTTTGGAGAGCTCTTTAAAAATCACTGATGCTCTTGCGAGTTGCCGGAGTTGTTCTGGGACTTGTTCATAGGTTGGTCCTTGTTCATGGGAAGCCCTCTCTGCTGGGCTTTGGGTTCTGGAATGTTCTGTTTTCACTTTTTGGAAATCAGGTTGTCAGACCATGGAAAGAAGCTTAGGGCTAAAATGGGGTGCGAGGGGTGGCATGAGCCCTCGCACCCCCATGCCTCCATGTTCTTGATCTGGAAACTTGGCCACGGCCAGTTGGAGGCAGAACTGGGGAGAGCCGGCTTCTGTACTCCTGTGCTCTGTCTCTGTTCTATAATTACCTCCAAGCAGATAGTATTGTAAAGAGGCTGGAGAGATGCTTTCATATGGCGTTAGAAAATCAAACAGCTATTAATATGCTAATTACAACCATTCATATGTACCATTAAAGCAGGTCCTGGAGAGCTTCTCCTTGGCAACACTATTAGATATTCTGTTCTTGAAATAGAAAGTCCATATTACTTTTTTATGAAAACTCTAAATCCAGAGCTTCCTTAAATTCAGCCTTTTCCTTGAATTTAGTAGGTCTAGCCCTGGGCTCCTGAAATCAAGGCCAGATGGGAGAGAGAGAGAGAGAGGACCGATGGATCCTCCGTGGAAAGCAGGCAGGAGCTCAAGATGTTGGTAGACACTGGGGCCCTGCAGGTCCCAGGTTGGTTACCTGCTGATGTCATTATATGTGTAAGCATTATTTTTAGCAGTGGCATCACTCCTAAAACCAGTTATACTGGATTTACTTTTAGGTTGGATGATGCAGGTGCTCTTTGGAAATGTCTTTTTCTCCCCACACCACTTTTGTGCTAGAAGTGCCCAGTTTAGGAGGAAAACAAAATGGCACCCACAGTCAAGGACAATGCAAATATTTGCTTGGGAAACAGAGGGCTGAGTGCCTTATTTGCTTTGAGGGTGCATCCCAGGGAATCTATACTCCTTGACTTTCTGAAGAGCTGTGTGGGACAGAAGCCCTCTCTGATCTGGGGGCTTTCATTCACTGGCAAACGAGATAGTGAGCTCTTGTTCCAGTCATGGATTAAAGATATCCAGTGAAGGTAGTGGGACTTTTCTGAAGAGTAGGCTATAGATTATAGAAGAATAATATGTTTTTATAATGTATTTTATAAATCTCAAAAATATTTAAGCATCTACTAAATTAGGCACCAGAAATACATTGGGGGAATGTCCCAGTTATCACCACTGAGTGATGCAGTGACATAAACATTATGCTCATGGATTCTGTAGGTCCAGAATTCAAAGAGAGTAAAGCAGGGATGGTTTGTTTCTACTTCATGTTGTTCAAGGCCTGAGTGGAAGACTTGCAGGTTGGAAGACTAATGGGTCCCCAGCGTCCCTCCCCACGTGGCTTCACCATGTGGCCTGGGCTTCCTCACAGCATGGTGTCTGGTTCCATGGGTAAGCTTCCCAGAGATGGAGAGCTAGCCAGGAGCTGTGTCCCTTTTGTGATCTAGCCTCAGAAGTGACAAAGAATCACCTTCCCCACATTCTATTGGTTGGAATAGTGACAAGCCCCTACCCAGATTCAAAGAGAGGGAACACCCACCCCAGCTCTGGGGTTGGCTAGGGGAGGGTGTCAGTCAAATTGTTTGAAGAGCATATGGGATGTAGTTATATTTCAAAAAAGTAAAGGAGAGACTTGGAATATGAGCAAGCAAGAAGAGGCTATAAAGAATGGCAAAGCAGATTTTAAAAATGGAAGAAAACTTAAAAATAAAGATGTAGGAGCACCTGAGTGGCTCAGTGGGTTAAAGCCTCTGCCTTCAGCTTGGGTCCTGATCCCAGGGTCCTGGGATCGACCCCTGCGTCGGGCTCTCTGCTCAGCAGGGAGCCTGCTGCCCCCTCTCTCTGCCTACTTGTGATCTCTGTCTGTCAAATTAAAAAAAAAAATCTTTAAAAATAAAGATGTAGTCATCAGAATTAAAGTGTTTGAAGCTCCTTCTCTCTTTTTCAGAAGGAAAGTAAAGATGTTGATTGACCTGATTTGTTAAGAACAGACACAGTCCCTGAGACTCTTTTAACAAAGTCAGAACTGTTTTCATAATGATACATAATAATCCGTAACAATGTTATTCTCCCTTCTCACTCATATTCTCTCACAAGCGTAGAGTTTTCTAGAGCCTATATGACACGTGATGATGTCATCACTCTGGCAATTAACAGAATATGTGCTTGCGTATTCCTGTGTTGTAGATTTTTCTCAATTTTGTTTCCTAATATGGAAACTATTGATGTAACCCACATAAACAAAAGCAGTTGGTGGTGGGAGGGGAGGCTCGATAATTTCTGGAGGTGTCAAGATGTCCTGAGTCCCTAAAGTTTGAGTTGCATCATTGTAGGACAGGGGACAGAAGGAGAAGAGAACCAGTGAGAATCCCTGTGAAATCACATTTCCTGAGCTCTGAGAAACAAGTGGCGGTGGATGGTTGTTCTTCATTTTAAGATAATTCAAGATAGAAACTTTTAAATCTAGAGGACTGGGGTGCCTGGGTGGCTCAGTCAGTTAAGTGTCCACCTTTGGCTGAGGTCATGGTCCTGAGGTCCTGGGATTGAGCCCCACATTGGGCTCCCTGCTTGACAGAGAGCCTGCCTCTCCCTCTCCCTCAACTTCTTCTCCCCCTGCTTGTGCTTGCTGTCTCTCTCTCTCTGTGTCAAATGAATAAATACAATCTTTATAAATAAATACATAAATCCAGAACACTGAGGAAGAAAGGTACTAATGTGTTGGTGCAAGGCAAGAACACAGATGGGGAATTTCAGGACTAGGTCGTGGTCGCCCTGTGTTTTAACGACACCTACTGAACAACAACAGTATTACAACCCAGCTCTATGGACCAAAGTATGAGCAAGAGTCAATACTGTCTTGAGACCAAAATGGACATAGAGGAGAGCAAATCCTGTCGGGCAGAGTATGACATTATGATAGGCTTAGGCAAAACAAATTCTTAGGCAAAACAGAGCACAACTAAAAAAAGACATAATGACAATTCCATTGCCTGTGCACCCTCTTCCTCGGTTTGGTGCAAAATTAGTGGTTTCAACAGGGGGAGCCTAGAGTAGAGCCTAACGTCAGAATCACCTTGAAGCTTTTAAGAAGTAAATAGTTCTAAGGCTTTACAGAGTCTCTGGGCCCAGACCTTTATAATTTTAAAATTTCTCCAGGAACATAGTCATGTCTACAATATCTGGTCCAGAAATTGTCTAGACCATGTTCATGGCTCATACCTTCTTGATTTCTGGGGTCCTGTCTGATTTCCCAGGTTGGGGTATCTAGAGTCCTGTTTGCCTGATGCCTTATGAGAGCAGCCCCCTAAGCATGGCCACATGTCTCCTCCCAGCGCTGCATGGATCCAACTTGTGAAAACTTTGGGCTCTTCCAACTCCTTCTCGCTCCTTTGATCCCAGGCTTATTTCCATTTGCACCCCAGAACCATCAACAGGGAAGCACCTGAAATAGAACTACCAAAAAACAAACAAACAACAAAACAGAACTGCAACCCTCTGTGTGCCAAGGCTTAGCCTAACCCACCACTGACCCCTTTTGTCACAAGTTTTCAGCACCGTCTATGGGAGGATTTGTCTTCTCATGGGAGAATCCTTCTCAAAACGGACAAAAGGAAAAAGGCTTTGCTTTCCTGAAATTTGCATGGCCGGCCCTCCCTTTAGCAACCTGCCAGTTCTGGGCTGTCTCAGGATACCTCTATGGCATTGTCAACAAAGCCCCAGCCCCAGGACAAGGAGCTTCCACGCCCACAAAGAACAGCATGTGGGTGAGACCTGGCTAGGGAAGGGAAAATTCTTAATAACCAGTGGGGTGTGAAAGGAGTGGGGGCCAACCAGAGCCTAGAGCCCAGGCGGAGTGAAGTGATGCCAAGCGCTTTGCCCTATCCAAGGTAATGAAAGTGATCTGTAAGTGGTGTTTTTTTTTTTCCTTTTAAATGACAGAGCAGGGCTGGCTGAGGAATAGGATTTGACCAATTTAACCATAAATGTAGGCGAAGCTTGTTTATGCTGCAAAGATAAAGCAACAAATGGGAGACGGGGTGGGCTCTGGCCTTCCACTGCATTTGGAAGCTGTTCCCTTTTTCTGGGCAAATTCCCTGAAGTCTGAGACCCTCGGCACGACGGAGAAGTGCGTCTAGAGGGACCTGTGTCGTGTCTACAAATTGGCCCCCAGGAGATGGAGGCTGAGGCCCACATGGGAGTGTCCTGTGCTAGGTGGTACTTGGGGTCAGGGAGACGTTGGGAGAGCTATGACCAATAACGGGGAGGGGGTCCCTCCAGCCCTGGTGTGGAATGTTCCATTCTGGTGCACTATTCTTGGCTGTTCTCCAGAGACCTGTGTCCAGGGGCCAGAGACTGACTGAAACTCGTTCAGTGTTAGCAATGGCAGCTCAAACACCGTCCTCCTCTGCTGGCCCCCACCATTTACAGCATGTGTTTCTTTCCATGCAAGCAAGGGACCCCACCACTCAGCTCCCTGCCTGCCATCGTGGCCACGTGGCCTATCAGGCCTCCTGTCCTTAGGGGCCATCAGCATGGTGATGGGTGCCTGGGGGTGCACTTCTTGACTCCTACCTCAGTCCCATGGGGACTGGATTTTGGACAGGTGTTAAGGAAGCCTCCTGAGCCAGGCTGGGAAGTGTCTGCTGAGCAGATTCCCATCCTCCCGGGGTGGCTGTGTCAGTGACACCCCAAAGGAGAGAGGCTTCGGTGTGGAAAGTGTGTAAGTCTTGGATAGTGCCACAGGTGGCCTGGAATGGTTTGGCCCCTTGTTTCCAAGGCCCCAGCTGATATCCCCATCGTGCAGTGGGAAGGAGCAAAGGGCCCGCTTTCCCCGGTTCCGGGAGCACCAGCCGATGTCCCGTGGCCAGCAGTGGTGAGGGCTGGGAGGCAGCATACTGGGGAGGCTGCCCAGAAGGCATGGCTGGCCCTGCCTTGGAGGCTGTGCCTACGGTAGTGTGTGGCTGTCACTCCCACGAACAGCAGTATTCACACTCCCAGTGCTGTACCTAGCACACAGCAAATGCTCAGCTAATCAAGCCGCTCAGATCGTGTGACTTGTCTGGGGTCACCCAGGTGGTGAGTGGGGGGGCCAGGATTGAGCTGCTGTCCCTCTCATGCCCCAGCCCTCCTACCCTGCGGTCTGGCCACCTTTTCCCAGGGCCTCCACAGGCCTCTTAGGAAGGCAGGCAGGATAGACGGTTAGTAGCCCCCATTTCACAGCCCAGGAAACTGAGGCCAAGTGATTTGTCACAGATCACTGAGCTTATAAATGGCCAGTTACTGCGCCACAGACCTTGCTCTTTTGATCACCCGCCTGCTATCGGCCAGCTCAGGCTGCCGGAACAAAATGACAAGGGCTTACTGGCTTAGACAACGGGATTTATTTTCTCACAGTTCTTGGGGCTGGGAGTCTGAGGTCAAGGTACTGACAGGATGGATTTCTGGCGAGAACTCTTTTCCTGGCTTGCAGATGGCTGCCTTCTTGTTGTGTCCTCATAGGCCCTTTGCTCTGTGTGCACAGAGAGGGGGGAGAGCAATCTCTGGTGTCTCTTTATCTTCTCCTAAGGACACCACCCCTCTGATGAGGGCCCTACCTTATAATCGGGTTTAACCGTTGTTATTTCCATAAAGGCCAGGTCTCCAAATATAGTTGTACTGAGGGTTAGGACTTCAACATGGGATTTTTTTTTTTTTTGGTGGGGAGGTACAACTCGGCCCACAATATACCCTGAGCCCCCCAGGCCATAGCAGGAAACAACTGCTACTACGCATCAAGGAAATCATTTTGGAGGGATTGTGCAGGAGCCTAGAAATGGGGCTGGGACAATCCAAGAAGGCTTCCTGGAGGAGGTGTATGCACACACATATGTTGGACTTGGGTAGCATGTGTGCTTAGGGAGAATCTGGCCCATTTCAGGCCACCCCATATGCAGTCCCTCCCAGTAACTGAGATGAGCTGTGGCTGTTTTCCGGGAGCTGCTTTCTCTCTGCGGCTGTGGTAAGAGGGGACCCTCTGGTTCCTCCTTGGCCCAGCAAGGGAGCTATAGCTTGATGCAGCCATTTAAGTAGGAGGGCCCGCTGGTCTTTAACATGGAGGGAAATGGGGGAATGCAATTCCAGGTAAGCAGGGAGGGGCCTAGGCAGGCCAAAGCATAGCTGAGGACCTGGGTGGCCCTCCTGTAGCAGAGAGACATCTGCAGAGCCGGGTGGCCGCACGTGGTGGTTAGCCCCACTGCCATGGCCCCGCTGCCAGGGAGGCTAGTCTTTCCGTCAAGATGGACTGTGATAGGACAGGATTGTGCGGACAGGTCCTTGCTGTCAATTTTATTGCCTTCCTCACCTTGCATCTGTCCCCCTCTTTTAGACTCACATGCCAGATTCAACTGAGGAAGGGAGTGCTCGCTGCCAGGTTTAGAAAATTTAAGTTTCTGCTGTGTCTTTGTTTCTAGAATGAGGACAGTGTTCCCAGCGCAGGGGTTTGGGTTCATGCACCAAGTCCAGAAGAGACATGGGTTCCAGGCAGGGTTGCAGGGAGGTTTGGCAAGGCTGGGGGAGGCTGGGGGAGAACGGGGGGTTGGGGGAGGCTGGAGAGGCTGGGGGAGGCTGAGAGAGGTTGGGGAGGCTGGGGGGAGCTGCTCCTGTGGTGGAACTTGATGTTTCTCCACAGTGCTCAAGCCTCCCCCAAAGAAGTCTGTAAGCCCATCCACTTGAGCGGTGCAGAACCTGTCTTTGGCCTCTCTTGTGTCTGTCCCTCAGCCTGGCTCACCTGGGCCCCTGGTGGGCTCCAAAGGTGTTCAGGAAGTTGTTCTTCAGAGTGTAAACCCCAGGCTGAAGGAGAAGGAGAAGCCCCTCTTATAGTTCCATGCTGAAGGACTTAAAGTGGTTGTAGCCCTCTGGTTCCGAGCATATGTACCCTCCTGGCATCTCCCACCCCTGTCTTCTTCCTCTGCATCTGGCCCAGAGCCCTTTGCTTGGGGTCATCCTCTGTTCCCATGTCACTCTGAGTCTCCCCTCCTCTATGGTGGAGGTCCTGAGGGTTTCTGAGCCTGGTGCTCGCCTCTTTCTCTGCTGGGAAACGGTGGCTTCCTCTTAAGGGAAGAGCAAATTGCTGCCTTCCCTTCAGTTCCCAAGGGTGAGCCTCTCCACTGCCGCTTTATGACCTTGGGCAAGTCCCTTAGACTGGCTGTGCTAGAGGGAAGTACTCTCCACCCCACAGGGTAGCATTAAGTGAGAGAAGGGAGTCTTAAAGCATTTGGCTCCTAATAGATGCCAGATACATGTGCACTTACTACAGCAGGCATGTGCCCATGCCCGGGTGGCTGCATGTGGGCAGGTGACCCCACACATTTGTCAGCAGACGGTCTTTGCTGCTCTCTGACTGCCTAGATGGGGAGGCCTCATCTTCATCAGGATCAAAGTCATTCCCGTGTTCAGCAAACCCTGGTCGCCATTCATCCATCCTCCCATTTCTGAGAACCTGCTTCGCACCCGGCCTCGCTCTCGGGAGCACAGCCCTGAACCCAACGAGCAGGGCTTGGGCTCCATTTCCAGGCAGAAGGTGAGGAGGGAACGAAGTCATCAAGCGATCTTACCCCGGGCAGATTTCGAAGATCCCCTGTGTTGAGTGCCTTGGAGGGGCAGTGATAGGAGCCCAGATTTCGGGGCCCATGCTGGTGCCTAGCCCTGGGTGAGGCTCAGAGGGGGTTCTGACTGGAAAGGCGGCTCCTGGAAGTGTGAGCCCCAGCTCTAGGCCCCCCCACTCTGTGCTGTGACCACTGGAGGCAGTGATACTACAAGAAGGAAATCCATATTTAAAGACAGGAACGTTGGTTCTCAGGAAGCCCTTGGTTGCCCTGTATACAGTTTGGTGGTTAGCCACTTACACAGAGCCTGGGGTCAGAGCCTGCATGGGCTTCTGCCCCTCGGGTGCTTGTAGCTCACCCACCTTCCCAGCCCTCCTAAGTAAATGCAGTATCAGCCCAGGGGCTGGTGTGGTCAGCTTGGGATTGCCCCTCGCCTGTGCCCTTTGGGGACCCTAGAGACACACGAGTGGCCACAACACTTGCATCTTGGGAAAACAAATGTGGTTCTCAGTGCACTCCCTTGAGTTCCTGGAACCAGAGTGTTTATTTTATGTATTATACAGCAAAACCAATTCTGTTGACTTCAGAACCTTCCAGCATCTGAACTGTACTCTTAATAAAATATTCTTTCAATGTGGATGACCCAGGATTTTGTAGGGGAGGAAGACTGAATTGTGTCCAACAGGGAGGAATAACATTCTGCCTTTCGAGTCACCATCTTTATTTTTTTTTTTTAAAGATTTTATTTATTTATTTATTTGACAGACAGAGACCACAAGTAGGCAGAGAGGCAGGCAGAGAGAGAGAGAGGCGGAAGCAGGCTCCTTGCTGAGCAGAGAGCCCAATCTGGGACTCGATCCCAGGACTCTGGGATCATGACCTGAGCCAAAGGCAGAGGCTTTAACCCACTGAGCCACCCGGGCGCCCCTCAAGTCACCATCTTCAGAAAAGAACACAAGTGTTTTGAGACATGGGTGCTGTTACTCTATCAGGAAATAGTCCTCTTTCTGCTTACGTGTAGGGGCTGTCAGAGGAGCCTGGGGCCCTTAGAACCATATTACAGCCACCTGGTTCGCACAGGGGGAGTCGGGTGGGTGCGTTGTGTTTGAAGTGACACGGTGGTCTCCCGCTCTGTGGCAAAGGAGCGTGTGAAATGGCGCCTGATTTATTAGACAAGGCTGGGGGGTGAGCAGCGGTTCGGGTTCACCCTTTCAGTGGCAGGGTGTGCTCACACGCTCTCCTGGTTGGGCAGCGAAGGGGCCGGGCGCAGGGGAGTAGGTTGGGAATGGCCAGCAGCTGCCCCTTATGATAACAGTGGCTGGACAGTATTTACTGGGGGCCTAGGACGTGCCAGGCTCCATGCTAGGCGCCTCGATGGAGGTAGGTCATTTTACCATGATCTCCGTTCGAGGACCAAGAAAATGCGTCTCGGAAAAGGCCAGACGGTGGGTACATGGTTGGTCGGATCAAGAAGAGGTTTGGCTGCTGTACCAAAGATGCAGACTAAGCCAGTGTAAACGAGGGAGAAGCCTATTTCTCTCTCCTGGAACAGGGCGTGGGTAGGGGTCTAGGGCAGCGATGGAACTTCTGTGTGACCACTCCTTTCCAGTCTCCTCTGTCCCTCAGGTGTTGCCCTCTTCCTCCTGGTCCCAGATGGCAGCCCACTGTGTCTGCTTCCTAGAGGTACGTCTGGCTGTAGCAAGGGGGGCGCTGAAGGAAAAGGCACATACCCTTTCCCTTTAAGGGCATAATTTCTAACTTGGAGCCATGATTTCTGGGCACATTCCTTTGCAAGCTTGGTCATCGAGCCACACCTAGCAGCAAAGGTGGCTAGGAGATGAGTTCATCCTTCTGCCTCTCACCCCTCCACTGCTTCTCATCCTGGAGGACTTCTGGGGTAGCGCCAAGGGAAAGAGCCAAGAGCTGGACCGGCTTCTTGGGTGCTTGGGATGCTAGGTATTTCTGGTGATCTCTTGATCCTCTGGCCTAATACAGCCCAGGCACCAAGTAGTTGCTCAGTCAGTCTTAAAGGAAGGGTGAGAGAGGGGGGTCCTGGCTTATCAGATCCAGCCCAGCTAATGTGCTGAACAAATGTGGCTGTAAAGATAAGGGCACTGGAGACTTCTGTGGCCAACCACCAGAAGGCAGCCAGGTCCAGAAGGATTCCCTTTGAGGGTGGAGCTCTGCAGCTGTTTTGGTCTGGACTAGAGCTTCAGGGTATCCTGTTGGCTTAACCCCAACCATGAATGACGTCTGTGAGCTGTGCTTCCATTAGAAATGTGATTCTGAGCCCCTTTTGGAAGGAACTGGATTCTCTCCTAGTTGTGGGTCCCTTGGGCTATGCAACATACATTCCTGATTGGGTTCCAACTACGCGTGGGTCTGGTTTGTCTGCCGCTGGCCCCCATGCAGCCCCTGTCTGCAAGGAAAAGGTCTCTGCCTTCCTCCTGTGATGCTCTGCTCACCTCCTGGCCCTGACTCAGAGCAAAATGCAGTCCCAGCCTGGCCGGTCAAAGCCCAGGTCCCCCCAGTAAGACGTCCTCAAAGGCATTCTGGTCCAGCGTGCTGAACAGGAGCTGTTGTGAGTTCCCCGTCCCTTTTTACTGGTTACATTTTCTGAACAAAGCTGCTTTTCCATGCAGGTGCTCAGAATGAAAAATAAGTAAGCATTGGAGGTTCCAGTGTGGAATTTTTCTATCATCCGAACATTGTTCTTGGCAAGGAGCAATTTAAAACAAACAGCCATTGTGGGTTACATTTTCAGACCATTTAGAAATAGGGGTGTTCTCTGATCATCCCAATCTTTTTATTTTTTTCTTTTCTGTTCCCGGCTATCTGTCTTGTGCTGAGTAGCTGAGGAGGATACCTCTGAGGCTTAGCGTTGGATAAATATTTGTCGAAATGTCTACTACGAGCCAGGAGCCAAAGGGAAGAGAAAAAGCATTAACAGAGGGCTGTGCTCCAGGCTGAGCCGGAACTTGGGCGGTCTAGACAGCTACAAGATATGTGGGGCTCTTAAGAAAGAAAGAAGGAATGACAGGACCAAAGAAAAGCATGTGTCTTTGGGGCCTGCGTGCTTTGGTTCTGTACTTGGATGGCTGAGAAAGCTTTAGTTTAAAATAAGTGGGTTTTGGCAAGAGGTGGTACGGCATGCTGGCAAACTGATTGTTCCCTTCTACTTAGATAAAAATGAAAACGCATGAGGTCTTTTGCTTTTTTTCTTCTTGACAATTAAAAGCGTCTAGTTGGCTGCACACAGAGACACAGCCCCTGACGACCTGCGTGAGGCCTCCGTCCAGCCTCGCCTCCAGGTCTCCAGGATGACGGAAGCAGCTACACTTCACAGCACTCAAAGTGCCACATTCCAGGAGGGAGTTTTGAGAGGCTTGACTGGGTCTCTCTCTGTGCCAGACCTGGGGGTGGGCTCTTGGGTGGGGGTCTTTGAGTTTTACTAGAGGACTTTGGCTCCCTTTTGACACTATTCCAGGGCCTGTGAGCGACTGAGGCAGCCGAGCAAGTCCTGGGGTAATGAATAAGTTGAGACCCTTTCCCCACCTGGGCCTCAGTTTCCCCATCTGGGAGGGGAGGATGTCGGACTGGCTTTTCTTCGGGTTTTCTGCCGGGTCTCAGAGCATGCTCTGTGACGTGTCCTTTCTCCCGCTGTGATACTACTGGAGAAGGGGTGAAGGGGGGCGATATCAGTGCTGAAAAGGGGCTTCATTTCCCATGTGCAGACCCATTCATGGACTTGACACAGCACAGGGCAGAATTTGGATATAAGTATGTTAGCGTATCACCACGAGCAAGTGAATGGACAGGTTAGGTCGCTAATGTATTCTCTCCATTCGCTCGTGCAATGTCACTGTGTGCTAGCTGCATGCCAGGCTCCGCGCTCGGCGCTGGGGTTCTTGGGGAGCCAGGCAGCCTGGGCCCTGTCTGCCCCGGGTTGGGTCCTGCCCTGCTTGGAGTTCTGTCCTGTTGACTGAAAGACTTGCCTCCATGTAGGTCCGCGCCCAGGAATGTGCTATGAAATGCAATTCCAACCCCCTCTTAAAAGCCAAGCATTTACTTCTAGACACCGAGGACTTTAAGACTTCTATCTTCAAGGAGCAAAGGATTTGTTTTGACAAAAGAAGTGTAAACAGGATCCTAGTGAATGACTTTTCTCATGGCTGCTCCTGCTTTAATCAGTCGTATATTTATTGGTGACCTCATAGTGTCCACACTGTCCCAGACTCTGCAGAGGGTGCAGAGGGGGTGGCAGTGGAGAAAGAATTTGCTGCTCTACCGAGGAGCCAAGGCCAAGTCTGAGGACAGCAGCCAGAGGAATGAGACAGCGCAGAAGTTACGTGATCACAGGTGTCCCACAGGCGTCAGAGCTGTAGGAGCTCAGAGCCAGGGAGGGGACAGCACACTTGGATCAGGTGTTCTGGAGGAGGAGGGGGTAGGGGGAAAAGAGAGCATTCCAAATAATTCTCCTGCGCCCGCCCAGCCTGCGGAGGGTAACTGTCCGGCTGATCGCCAGCCATTGAGTTGTCACGGCTTTTCTAGTCCTTAGTATGTGGCTGGAGCTCCCAGATATGGTGTACACAGCAGTCCCGGACCCACGGAAGTGGAATGACCACCGGTCATGGGTATGTCTATGTTACAAGGGTGTGCCCTCCTCCGTGGGCTCCCAGAGGTCACCAAATGGTGTCACTGGTGAGATGTCATCCACCTCTCAGGGTCCCAGGTCCTTACGGGCTGCTGCTCCGGGTCCCTAGAAACTCAAAGTTCCAGAACAGTTGTTCTAGTATCAGAAGGAGCTGAGTTCAGATCCTATCTCTGTCATTTGCTGCTCTGAAGGCCTAATCCTTCTCACTGCCTCATTGTTTGGCTTCATCTGAAAATTCTGAGGCCTGCAGGAGACAAGCATGTAAAATGTCTAGCTAGGGGCCTGGTAGACAGCACGTGCCCCATTCGTGTTAGCTCTTACTGTTTCTGTGATTATCACTATACATCAGGGGGCAAAGTAGGAAAGCCACTGTCTGGCCCGAAGATCATTTCTTTCTGAAAACAAGCTCTGCCAAATACTATAAAAAATCCATATTTAAAATCCAGACACCCCTGACCTATAACACAGCTGAGCAAAGTCTGAATTGAGACTCTAGCTTTGTCTGTGTTTGTTTCTGCAGAAGCAGCGTGCCTCTTCCATCTCTTATCTGCAACACGGGCATTGGGGGAGCTCTGTGCACCCGCAAACATGCCTGTCTCCACCACCATAGCTTCTCTTGGGTCTGGGGCTGACTTAGGCAAAGACGGCTTGGTGGGAGTTGTTGACATGGTCTCATGTTTAATTACCAAAAACCTGGATCAGTTTCTAGTGGCCCAAGGCCTCCCAGCTCTGTTCCTCGGGGAAACAGACTTTGGGTGTGTCGGGTGACTGGTATTCTAGGTTCATGAGAAAGCAGCTGGGGGAAAACAGAGGTTTACCTGAGAGAAAAGTCCAGAAGCAGAGAATATCTGTCACCTAACATTTGTCCTCTGTGTCCCAAGAATGAGGGCCAGGGAGCAGGTCTTACGGAAGGACAGGTCTGGCCTCAAATTAAGAATGGACTCTCGGGGCACCTGGGTGGCTCAGTGGGTTAAGGCCTCTGAGACCTTCAGCTCAGGTCATAGTCCCAGGGTCCTGGGATCGAGCCCCGCATCAGGCTCTCTGCTCAGCAGGGAGCCTGCTTCCTCCTCTCTCTCCCTGCCTGCCTCTCTGCCTACCTCTCTGCCTACTTGTGATCACTGTCTGTCAAATAAATAAATAAAATCTTTAAAAAAAAAAAAAAAAGAATGGACTCTCAACATGATGCTGGTAAAGAGCGCTGGACACTTGGCAGGTGCTGTGCTTTCAGTCCCCAGGAGGACACCGACTAAGGTTGGCAGAGTCCCTACTGGGGCTCACTAGAGCTGGGGTCTTCAGACCCCGAGACATCTGGACCTTCGGGAGACTGTCAGTTGCCTTCACCTTCCCGGACATTCATTTCTCAAGTGCCTTTGGCCAGCACAGCTGTGAGCCTCACTGGGCCCTGGCCTATGGCCCAGGAAGAAGCGGGGCCGCCTCTCTGCGAGGAGGCTGCTGTGTGCCTTGGCCTGCGCCGGCCCCACCACTTCCTGGCCCCGCCCTCCTGCGGCTCTAGCTTCATTAGCTCATAGCTCCAGGTGAAGCCAGTCCCCAGGGCCCTGGATGGCCCCGCCACCGCCCTCACCTCCCAGGCCACGGCAGCTCCCAGTAGGGCTGGGTCAGGCATTGCTACTCAGGGGTAAACTGGAAGAGCCCTCGAGAGAGACTGAGATACAGAGAAGGGGACTAACAACGCCAGGGCCTCCCACCAAACGGTGGCAGGCTGCTACAGAAGCCAGGGCTTCCTGGAAGCCCGGGTTCCTGGCCCTCAGACATCACCTTCCTGGGCCTTCTAGAAATACTACCTTTAAGCTCATGCTTGCTCTGTTCCTGCTCTGGCCACAGTGCAGGTGTGGGTGGGAAGGCAGCTTTGTGGGCTAAAGGACTCCAAAGGTTATGTACTCTACTCGGAGCTCTGATGTTGGAGAAAGGCCCAATTCTGTGGTGCCTCCACCCCACCAGGCTCCTCACAGTCTCCCTGGGGAACTACCAAGTTGGGAGGTGGGACATTGAAGCTCCTGTCATTCATCGGGATCATTCTGGAAAAGGGGAAACCAAGGTCCAGGGACAATGATGGGTCTGAGGTCTTACAGGGATCAGAGGAGGAGCTGGAGGCAAAGTCCAGTCCCCGGGCTCCATTCCCATGGCCCTGGCTGAGCTTTCTGGAAAGCAGCAAGTCAGGCAGGGCCCCACATTCAGGCCCACCTCACCTCTGGGGCCTCTGGACCCACCACGGCTTCCCCTCCAAGTGCAGCTCACAGCCTGGCCAACGTCACCTCGGGCCCAGGCACCGCAAGCTCCTTTGTTTCCTTTGGACTGAAGCCCCGCTAGGAACAACTCTATCATCTGGTGACACAGGGAGACCTTCATTTGTGGCAGATTCAGCACTGGGGGTGTGTCAAGGGAGTGTGGGCCTGAGACTTCTCCCCCGTTGGGAAGCCAATGGCCTTCACATGACATTGATTCATTTTTTCGCTTGTTCCATCACTGGTTCATTACCACTGCACCTGCGCCCTGCTCCAGCCAGGCTCTGACCCGGGGGCTGGGGATGAAAGGTGAGCTAGACTGTGAGCGAACACAGAGCTGGAATCACCTTGGGAGCTTTAACACCCCGGACACCATCTCCAGAGATCTGATGCAGTTGGCCTGGGTGTTTCAGTTTCTAAAACTGCCTGTATCTGTATGGAAATGTCTTTTCAATGAGAAAAAAGCTTGTAGAAAGACTGTGGCTGTAGAATATAGTGTCCTCAGGACGGTTGTGAGCATAGTGGAGCGAGGGAGGGCATTGGGTCACCAAGAAGGGAGAGCACCGTTGATGGAACTGTCCCAGTGGGTGGTACCACTGCAGGCCTGGTCCCAGCTCTCCAGAAGGTTCCATCACAGGCCACTCAGGGTGAACACAGAGTGTTGAGAACCTGGCTTATGACCCAGGCCCCGCACCCTAACCGGAGTCATGTCTGGTGGCTCAGTGGTTTTGCAGCTGTGTTTTTAGAATAGTTGCGTTCCTCCCATTTGTGAAAATACTGAGAATCTAGAGAAATAGAAAGGACCAGAGGCCACATGTTGGTGTGTCTCCTTCCTGCCTGGACTTTTCCAGAGCCCGCACTGCTGATGGAGCAGGTGCCCTTCTGCCAACCTCTCGGTCGTCACGCTCACCTGGTGCTGGCGTGGAAGGAAGGCTTCCGATCCCCGGGCGGTGGGTTTGCAGTGTAGGAGAGGGCTCAGAGTGCAGGGCTTCAGGCCTCTCATCTGCAGATGGTGGGTAAAAGAGCCAGGCCTGGAGCTGGCTTTTCTCTGGGCCCCCAACTCATTCTAGCTATTGCTAGAATGTCCAGTTCCTCTGTCTGCCTGGGTCCACTGAGGCCACCGGCTCCTCCACTTATCCACCCGATTCTTAGTTTCATTACCACTGCAAGGGAATTTCTAAATTGTTTGCTTTTCTTGGCCTTGAGGATGAGGCAGAGGTCACTGCCTGACTCTGGGGCCCCATTATTGCTCAGAGGGCCCCGCGGTGACAGCATATGCTCTGTGTCCTGTCCAGCTCAGCCCCCACCCTGCTCCTTCCCAGACTCTCAGTAAAACTCGAGACCAGAATGAGGGGGACAAAAGGCACAGGAAGATGGGGCTTGGCTTGGGTGTGTTTGTGTAATGTGCCATATGTCATTTTCTTTTCACATGAAAACATCTCTCTTGAAGCACTAGGAGCCCACTCAGCTGTTGCTAACCAAATACCAAATGTTTCCCTTCTCCTCCCTTGCTCCTTCCAAGAGGTGGGCTGTGAAGAATTGCCATTATCCGTGATGCTATCTTGCCTTTCAAACGTCAGAGAGCTTTTTCCTTAGAGCAAACACTCAATTGTTTTTTCCAGCTTTGGCAGGAATTTTTAAGAGAAAGCTGTTTTCAAATCACTTTTCTGTTTATTGTTTTAGACCTGGAGTACAGCAAAGTGAAGGGCTCATGGGCCCTGCCTAATCCAGTCTCCTCACATCTGTTTTGCTAAATTGCCTTAGGACCTATCAGCCCCTCCCCACCCTTCGAAAAAAATGAAAACCAAAAAAAAAAAAAAAAAGAAAAAGAAAAAGAAAGAAAGAACAACAGCAACAGCCGACCCCTGGTACGTTGGAAAAACAATGTTAAAATAAAATGAAAATGAAACAGCACAAACTAATATAAACCTCCAGTTGGTAGAAAGATGGTTCCAGAAATCGCTTTTGGACCCCCCCCACCCCCCATGTACAATAAACATGTGGTTTCATTTCCAAGGGCTCCGGTGTGAGCCTGTTAGCGTTTCCATTTCCTCAGGAAGCCGCCTTTCTTGCTCTTACTTCTGCAATGGAACGTGCATTTTCATTGGCCCCAGTTCAAGGAGTGCCTGGGGCAACAATGAAATCCATCCCAAGCAGGTTCCAGTCAGCGACACCCCAGCCCCCAAGCCACGACTTCTCCTTGCTCCCCATCCGCAAGCAGGGGACTGACGCCAACTCTCCCGGCCGGGGGAGGGGGTGGCGGCCTCGCTCACTTGGGTTTGTGGCCTTCTGAGGGGAGCCACGCTGTCCTCGCCGCCTGTGTTCTGGCCTTCAGTTGGGAAAATCTGGTTGCCCTCCAAGCGTCCGCATACCACAGCTCTTAATTAAGAAAGTATGTTCCCATTTCATGTCACTCGAAAAGAATGAAAACAGTGACAGCATTTATTTCTCTTCACTATCGATAACATTCCTGTTTCTGAGTCCACCGGGGGTTGGGAGTCGTGAAGGAGTTGACTGGGTTGTGAGAGTCTAACCTCAGCCATGTGCTGTGGGGACATGTGGCTTCTCTGTGAGAGGGGGACTCCCCGGGAGGCAGAGGAGGCCAGCAGAGCCCTGGCCCCTGCCCGATCCGAGCTGGGAGGCCATGGCTCCGCGCAGGAGGGGCGGCTTTTGCCTTCTTTGGTGATGTGGAGTCAAGTGCCCTTTCACTAGCTACCTCCCATTTTCTTCCTGAACCTTCGGAGAAGTTAAAAGCCACCATTTCTTGCATCTTCTAGAGGAGCTAAGATCGGGCCTAGGGGCTACAGCTTACATGGGGCCTGCTGAGTGCTGAGAGTGGGCAGGTGCACTCCTGTGGTGCTCATCCATGGCAGCCATGGACAGCCTCACCCGGAGTGCCCGCCTGCGGGAGACGAGAGGCAGCTGGGCCCCACAGAATACTACAGACTGGGTATTTAAAACAATGAACATGTATTTCTCACAGTTCCGGATGCCGGGAGTCCCAAGATCAAGGTCCTGGCAGATTTGCCGCCTGGTGAAAGTCTGCCTTCTGCTTCATAAATGACCATCTTCTTGCCATGTCCTCACTTGGCAGGAGGGGTGAGGGAGCTCTCAGGAATCTCTTCTATATGGGCATGAATCCCACTCGTGAGCGCTCTACCCCCATGACCTAATCACCCCCAAAGGCCCCGGCCTCAGTGACCATCACAGCGGGGATTAGGTTTCTTTGTATGAATTTGGGGAGACACAAACATTTAGTCTATAGCAGGTATCCATTCCAGTAGTCCTGAGGTAGTGGTGCCATGAGAACAGGCCGGGAGACCAGGAGAGGCTCTCAGCACAGCACCCAACACCATGAGGTGGCAGCGGTGAGGACAGGGCCCTTGTCTTGTAACTTGGTGTCATGCCCGACTATGTGGGGTAAAACTGAAAGTGACGTGGCTGTGCCTAGACCTTCAGGACATGCTTGTAGCAGATCTACGTGCACATGCCCGTGTGCTTGCCTGTGTATTCCCAGGCAGTTATGTTCATTACCAAGTACATTTATTTGCTGACACCCTCAGTCAACACTACATTCTGATTCCTGTCCCTTCTTGCCTCATCTCCCATCCCCAAGCAACTATCACTTTCTGTTTATTTTTTTAAGCCGTTCTCTCTCTCTCTCTTTTTTTTTTTTTTTTTAAGATTTTATTTACTTGACAGACAAGAGATCACAAGTAGGCAGAGAGTCAGGTAGAGAGAGAGTGGAGGACCCAGGCTCCCTGCCCATTCTCTTTTTAAAAAAATTTTTGTAAGAACATTTAACAGGGGATCTATCCTGTTAAAATTTAAAATTTAAAATGTAAATACACTGTTGTTAACTAGGCATGACATGGTACAGCAGAGCTCTAGAATTTAATCATCTTGTGGGACTAAAACTTTATACCCATCAAGCAACCTGTCCCCATGGCCCCATCCCCTAGCCCCTAGCAATCACCATTTTCCCTTGTTTCTAAGAGTTTGTGTATTTTAGATACACATACAAGTATATGTGGAATCATGAAGTAAGTCCTTCCATGGTGGGCTTATTTGGCTTGGCACCTCAAGGTCCTTTCTAGTTGTCCCGTATGGCAGAATTTCCTTCCTTTTTAAGGCTGAATAATATTCCATGGAATGTTTATGCCACATTTAAAAAAAAAATCATCTATTGGTCCATGAACATTTAGATTGTTTCCACATCTTGGCCATTGTGACGTGTGTCGCAATGAGCATGGAGTGAGTGCGGGCATCTCTGAAATCTTGGTTTCCATTCTTTTGGATAAATATCTAGAAGTGGTAATGCTGGATCCTCTGGTCATTCTATTTGTAATTTGTTGAGGAAACTTTGAATACTTTAAGCCATTCTTGAAGGTCTACTCACTTGCTCCTTGTGGTGGTCACAGACCTAGCCCTGAATTCTTTCCCTAACACACCTTCCACACTGCTTGGCCATGCCCTCCTGGCCTTCCTGGCTTCTCACATGGGGACTTGCCTCCTCTGTAGCTTCTCCTTTCCCTCCCTGCCCCCCAACTTCTGGCCCCATTTCTTAGGCTTTGACCTTCCTCCTCCTTCTTCCCCAGCACTCGGCCTCTGCTCGCATTGCTCTCAGCAAGGTGGTCAACTCCCAGTCCATGCTCCAGGGTGCTTTCCTATGGGTACCACCTCTGCCATGGGCCCACCATCACCAGAGCATTCTGTGCCGTCTATGCTGAGACATCTTCCTGACCATTCCCAGCAGGCCTGCCTTATGCAATTTTGTTTCATGTCCATGAAACTATCCCTGTCTGTGAACATGCCTCCTTCCTGTCTTGACTGTTAAGCAGACTTCTTAGGACAACAACAAAGTGTGTGGTGCCTTGTCTGCTCTAAGGGATGCTCATAACAAGGCCCAGAACACAGTGCCCATTAAGGGTTCAGCAAGCAGCTGCCAATTTGCTAAAGGGATTATCTCCTAGGAAGAAATGGTTCTGTCTGAAGACATGGCTGTAATTCAGTTCAGGGTTAGAGGAAAGTGTGGCGATCCTGCCTTCCTGTTCATGGGCATGCTGAGGAGGTGTCAAACCCACACCAATGACATACGTGGTTTTCTTAAAGTCAGTTCAGTCTAGGTCATCACCAAAGCAGGAGTCCTACCAAAGGGACTGTGCCCTCCCTATCCATACATCAATGGCTGCCCAACCAGTGACCTCCTCTTGGCATGTCTCAGGCTCTCTGCTCTCCACCCCATTGTCATCCACCTTTCTGTGGACTACTTGAATCACATGTGCTCTAAAATCAGTAATCCCTGATGGGACATTGAATCCATACAGTCTCCTTGACCTTGGAGCCCGGCTATTTCCCGGGCCCAGTCTGCCTTTGCAACATGTTACCTCTCACTATGCTCCTGTGTGCATGGTGAACCCACCCCCTCCTTGGGGCACTCTTCCTTTTGATCAAGAGCACAGCTCAGTGTCCTAGAGCTTACAAGGGGCTTCATAGACCCTTCCCTATTTCCAGTCACTTTTGTCTAAATATGCTTCAGTTTGCTGTGTCCACTAGACCTCTATTACCATGGCCAAGGTCAAATGTCACATCACAAAGGCCACACCCCAATTCTTGGTCCTAACTGACCACCAGCTGTTAACTCTAAGCCTCTTACTGGATCATTAACCTGCCAGTAAATATAAGGTGTGCTTCCTCCCACTCATATAGACCCACACCCCCCAGGTGATGAATTCAAGAAAGTCTTAAAGTTAAGACTTATATCAAAAATCAAGAGACCTCAGGAGACAGTTTGTTAAATGATGGACCCAGAAAAGTCAAATAATTACATGATTGGTGGATACTTTGGGATAGAGGAGTCTGATTCCCCCTCATAACTTATATGAGAGTTTCTTTCTGGCTTAGAGAGAAGGGCCAATGAAGCACATAGCCTAAAGCAGGGTTCTCATGTTCTAGAAGAGCTGGAGTGTGTGTGTGTGTGTGTACAGTGCATGCATGGCTGTGTGTATAACATCTCAGGGTTCCCCTGGCCTGAGAGAGAGAGAGACATTCAGAGACAGAGACAAAGCTCTGCCCTTCTTTCCCGGATGGCCCTCCCCACCACACCCAACAGATCACATTTCAGAGAGGGATGTGGAGTGGGGGGGGGGGGGGCTGCAAGCTGGATTTAAACGATAGGAAGGCTTCGGTAGGAACCAAGAAAAAAGGGTCTGCTCTGAAGATGTACTGGTGACCTCCCCAAGCTTCCAACTTGTGTCATCTCACTTTGTAGAAGCGACCCACACCTTGGGTTTGCACATGGCAATGTGCATCTCCTCCCATCACGCTGATCAACTTCCAGATTCCTAGTCTCCCTTCTGTGCCCTCGTTCTTCACTTCTAAAGGAACTGCAAACGTCGCACTCTGATTTTGTTGTTGGTGGCGGTGACGATGCTGCCTCAGAAGATAGGCCCATTTATCTTGATAGAAGCCCGGAAGAAAAGAATCCAGAGAGATGATTACTGACTCTTTTATCTCTTTCTGGGCTTCCCGTGAGTGGCTTTCTTGCCTGGGATCCTCTGTACAGCTGGGAGAGGCGCGGAACTGAGGTGCTGACAGCTTGTGTTGGAATCACATGGTGTTTACTGTGCTGTGAGTTTATAACGGCCTTGTTTCCATACTGACAGCAAATGCCATATGGAGAGAAAAAATCCTGTCAGATGAACCCGTAAGGAATCACAAGATGGTACATGAAATCTCTTAATTGCTTTTGGAAATGGGGAGGGGCACATGGCTCAAATCACATAAGCCGAGTGGGTCTGTCTGCCATAATTGAATAAGACTGGAGGTTGACGCTGGGTAATGTGCTTCCATTCTGTGTTTGTGCTGGGGAGGTTCGGCTGACTGGGAGAGCGTGAGGAGGTCTGTTTTCCTCACCTGGGGCGGGGGGCAGGGCGGGAATCAGGTCGAGTGGGAGGCAGTGAGAATGCAGGCTCCATCTCCCCGCATCACGCTCACAGGTGCGGGCTACAGACCTGTCACCTCTCGGCTCCCTCCTCCCAGATTCCCTGCTGTGGCTGACGATAACACTCATCTGACATGACATTTTATTACTGTCACTTGGGATCTTGTCTGCTCACCCACACACTCTACCCTTTCCAGCGGAATCCAAGCTCCCTGAGGGCTGGCACTGCAGCCCGTTCCCCGCCGATTCTGGCCCACGCTGAGGTGGGCTCAAGGTCCCAGGGAACGGCTCTCTGGGAACCGTCTGTGCGGGGAGAGGTCACCGAGTTAAGGCAACAGTCCAGACCACTCGGGGAGCGGAGCAAGAAGGGAACCCGAAGGCGGCTCTCCGTGTTGACCGAAGTGGCGGTTCGGGAGAGGACGAGATGTTTGGGACCGCCGCACACGCGTGGTACTTAGGACTGCTGAATCCCACAGAAAGTGGCTGCCCTCGGGCCGTCCACCCCTGAGAGGAGAAGCGGGCTGCAGAGCTCTCCGGCCTGGACGCCTCCTCACTTGCTGTCCGAGTTGCCGCGGACACGAGCCCAAGCCGGCTGACTCCCCACTCTGTCGGCGAAACGAAAGGGCCGGCACCAGGCTGGCCTCGCTGAGGCGGGCTTCAGGGGGCTCCTGCCATGTCGCAGCGCCGGGTTTCCTTCTTCTGCGTTCAGCCTCGCCTTCCCGTTTCACTCGCTGTTTGCTCTCACTGCCTCGCGGGAAACACAGCTGTGGCAGCACTTGGCTGACTGAGCCTAACACTGGGGCATCTCAGGGAAGAACAGCCATCTCTCCTTTAACTTCTAGAGAACTCCGACCCACTCAGGTCATGTGCCTTGAACCTATCATGGTGGCCTGGATACAGAAGGGGGCTCTGATTGGCTGGGAGCCAAGTCACATATCTGTTTCTGAACCTATCACTGTGATAAAAATAGGGACTTCTGATTGGCTAGGGCTGAATCATGTGCCCATCCTCACCCTATCATATGGCTGGGAGATGAAGGCTGTGGTTGGCTAGAACTGGGTCACAGGCCCATTGTGTGTCACCCTTAGAGCCTAGGGCTGGATTTTTATGGTCGCGGGGACGGAGATTTCCTTGAAGGAATGGGAATGGAGACCGAGAGACCCGCCAACTCCATGATAGCAGGTGGTGTTTAGTAAGCATTTTCTGTAGGTTAGGTTCTGCTCTGAGTCTTTTCTATGCATTGTCTTATTTAATCCTCAGGATAGTCCTAGAAGGTAGGTATGATTAGTGTCCGCAGTTTACAGATGCGGAGACTGAGGGATGTAGGTGTTAAGTCAGATGCCTCAGGACACACAGGCACACAGTGGGGCTGGCGTTTGAACCCAGGCATTTAGCTCCAGAGCCCATGCTCACAGCCACCACTCTCCCTACAAGTCACAGCTTTACTTGCTGTGGATAAATTCTTCGGGTGTGAAAGTGAGTGGACCTTATGGTTGTGGTCCTCTCTTCTTCTTGTGTTCCTTGTCTTCAGAGAAATCCCCTCTCCGGGGATGATTGTCCTTGTTCCTCCTCTGCATTGGGCGAGGATATCATCGTTCCTTTTGTTCGGGTGGCTCTCCTCAGGTCTAACTCACCCTCTTCCTGGTTTGCCCACGAGGACAGCTGACTGTTTTAGTGCAGCTACGCAATCAAAGGTCCAGCGAGGAGTGCTAGAGAGGGTTCAAGGTAACATGACTCAGTCCATTGAGCATCTTTCTGGCCAGAGAAACCTGCAGAGGCTTTAGCATCATTGCAGGAAGAGCCAGAAGGTACCACCTGCAGCACCCTCCCCACCCCCCATCTTACCTCCAACAGGCACCTTTATTGTCCAGAGGAAGGCTAAGGCCCAGAGAGAGCAAGTGAGTTGCCTGAATTCACATAGCAAGTCATTGGCCAGCACCTGGTCTCCAGGCCTCCAGGCTTGCAGTCTTGCACTGCATTTCCTCTTTGGAGCTCTCTTGGCTGCTGCGTGGCTGAGGGCTGGTCACTTCTTGTTTCCATGCCTTTAGCTGCTCAGCTGGAAAATGCAGGGTTTTCATAATTTGAAGTGCTTTGAATTACAAGTAATTTTTAAATCTTTTCAAACTTCCCTAAACAAAGCTCATAAATAAACTTTTCAGATGTGGTTTGAGCTGCAGGCACGGCTTGATCCAGAGATTCGTGACACCGCAAGGACACCAACTTTACTTTTCATCATTTTCCCACCCCGACCCCCTGTGTGTGTGAGCCTCGTCATCATGGCAGCTTCCCTTGCAGTATCAAGGGCACTGCAGCTGACCTTGGTCTCACACCCGCGCACCCCAGCTCTCAGAGGAAAAGAGAGCATTTCTGCTCAGTGTGTCCAAGCACAGAGTGTGGTCCACTCCATTTGGAACTGGTTTGGATTACATGCCTGCCGCCCTGATCCAGTCACTAAGTGGGCAGTGTGACATGGTGATCAGCCATCTAGGCAGTGGCGTCACTGTCCCCGGAACTGCTGGCATCTGGCATACAGGAATCAGGGCATTGGAGAGGGGGAATGGGCTAAGACTAGAGGTTGGGGCATCACTGGTGCCATCCTCTAAAATGCCCTTGTCCCCTCTGAGTCTGCACAGCTTGGAGAGAAATGAGGGGTCCTGAGAGTTTGCTAGTTGTCTTGCTCCATCCCTCTGGGGCTCTGGATCCAGGTGTGGGTTGCCTGGACGGCCCTGCCTGCCTCTCGCCTGCATCTCACCACATTCTTCTTTTCTTGTTTCCAGACAGAGATTACTGCAGTTTATGTGACAAGCAGCCAATTGGGAGACTGCTTTTCCGGCAGTTCTGTGAAACCAGACCTGGGCTGGAGTGTTACATTCAGTTCCTGGACTCAGTGGTAAGTCCCTGCTCCTGGGGAGGCCCTTTGGTCCTCTATGATTAGTGATTGTTTTTGTCCAGAGAAGAAAAATAGACCACATCATTTAGAAGGGTGAAGAATGAAGTTGTTGCTCAAGAAATTTCCAGTGCAGACTTTGAGAATGCTGCACCCGCTGGGTGACTATGGAGAGGTCACCTCCATCTCGGCCTCAGTTACTGCTGCTTTAAAGGGAAGTGCTGTCATTTTTCTGATTCTGGGAGCCTGGGTTAGTATGCAAGGTGGCGCCTGGGGAAGTTGGATAACACCCCAAGGTAACAGTAGGATTCCTTGGTCCCTTCTTCCAGCTGAAAACCCATTTCCTAAAATTCCAAACCTTGTGTTTGTTTGCTTATTTACTGTCTACTTTTCCACTAGAATGTACGTTCCCTGAGGCCAGGACCCTGGGCTTCCCCTTCACCCCTGTGTAGCACAGAGCATGGCACATACAGGCTTTAAGTAAACGTTTGTGGAATGAACATGTGTTGGCCATTGGAAGCCAATCTGACCGTTACTGCCTCCAGCAAGTGCTGGCATGTACGGATGTGTTTGATGCCGAATGGAGACTTCCTTCACATTTACCAGTCATTGATCTGTTAAACAAACGGTGCCTCGTCTGCATGGGCTGTTAGGACAAGACGTAGGACTATGCAGGAATTCCTCAGCACTTGTGCAGGAAGGCAGGGCGCCCCAGCCTGGCAGACTGCCTTCTGGGTGTCTGCCCAGGGAAGGTGGACAGTGGGTGGGAGGGCAAGGAATGGAAACCAGCCATGAAGGAATGGGGTATTTCCAGGACTTCCTTCCCGGGGCAGGGGACCAAGATGCTGCTGTTTCCTAGAGGCCCTGATGCCACTCTTGGCTGTGGCCATCCCAACCTCTGTGTAGGTTTAGGGGGAAGTCCAGTGGGGCCCAGGATTCTGTGTCTGCTTCAGGGTCTCAGTGTGAATCTCTAGATTTACAAACCAAACTGCCCACTAAGTAGCTCCCCCAGAAGTCACCTTCCCCTCAACCCCCAAACCCACTAGGCCTGACATGTGCCTGAATCCAGTGACCAGCACCCGCAGTCACCTAAGCCTAAAAACTTTGGAATGTCCTTGACCCCTTTCTCTTCATCATCCCTTCCCCCATCTAATCCAGGACTATATGCTTGATTCCTTGACCCCTCGCAGACCAGTTCCCTCCACTGCCTCTGTCTTGGTTTTGGTGGAGGCTCTCAGCGTGTCTCACATAGTGACTACAAGAGTTTTCAACCTTGGCTGAGTAATAGAAACACCTGGGGAGCCTTAATAATTACCAGTGCCTGAAGCTGAAGCTGAAGCCCAGACTCATTAACCCGAATCTTAGAGGGGGTGGGGGTGGGGGCTAGTAGTTTCATAACTTCTCATAATTTCAAATGGTTAAAAGTGAAGTCAGAGAGCAATATATGCACCGCTCACCCCACTTGAACCATTATGAACTCACGGCCAGTCTTGCTTCGCCAGGTCCTGCCCCCTGTAGTGTTTCATAGCAGATCTCACACATAGGATCTCATCTGTGAGCATTTCCTTTCAGTATTCCTGAACGATAAGGGCTCTTTCTCACACACAAAAATCAGCACAATACCCTTCGTGTGGCTCTAAGAAAAGTAATTATTATCATCAAATATTAGTGTTTAAATGTCCAACTTTCTCACTTTTTGTAAATGCATGTTTTAACAGGCTAGAACCATCTCTCCTTGTTCATCCTTAGGAGTGTCCCATAATGGGAATTTGCTGCCATCCCACGTGTCGTGTAACGGGTGTCTCTGAATTGCTTGCAAATTGCTGATTGAATCAAGAAACTTGACCAGATTCAGTTTCAGTTGGGTTTTTTGGTGGTTGTTGTTTTTTGGCAGGGGCAGGGTGACTTCATAAGTGGTTTCTTATTCTTCCATCAGGGGACGTTACTCTCTGCTTGCCTTTCTGTCAGAGATGGCGGCTGATTTAGGCGGTACCCAAATGTGTTGATTAAGTAGGGGTTGCAGCGCGGCAACATTCTCATTTTGTCATTCCTTTTTCATTTGTTAACTGGGGCACTTCCTTTTGATTACTATTTGGTTACCCGGTGGCAAAGTTCATGGAGGCGTTGCTTCATTCTTTCCCTGTATTTATGTTTTCTAAATACCAGCTCAGTTCACTGGCAGCTTCCAGTAGTAGTAACCAGTTTGTTTTAAAGGCATGGATTTACACATGGATGCATTTCAGTGTGTGGTGGTCATTATCCTTCCTTATGCTCTGGGATCTCATTGTTGGCCACCAGGATGGATTCTCAGCCCTTGAGAGGATGCAGTAGTCACGGGCATCTGTTTGCTATCCTGTAGGATGCGATGTTACAGCTCATCTTGTATCTTTCCTGCCCTAGATTTAGAGTCCTTTGTATCTCCAAGGAGCCCTGGTTCCTCTCCTGGGAAATGGTACTTGGAGACCACAGTTTGCCCATCACCCATGGTTTGGGCCTGATTTCTAATAGACATTGGCATTTTTCAAGTTACCCCTGGCTATATTGTGTATCCAGGGTTGGGAAGCATTGACACCTAGGATAGAGTCCCAAGTTCTGAGGCTGAGTACCAGGACTTCCACAGCCAGGCCTCCACCTGCACTATTCATCCTTGACCTTCACCGGGGTCTTTCCTGAGCCCAGCGTTTTTGGACTTGCCACCACCGAGGTTGAAGTCTCTGGGCCCTGGCTTCCTCACTTCTGATTTCTGAAATGCCCCCATGTAACCCTCAGGAGAATGCCTGCTTGTTCCTTCTTCTCTCATATTCTACTCTCAGAAGCCTTCCCCAGCCGCCCCGCCCTGTTGTGCCCTCTGCTCTAGGTGCTGGCTCCAAACTGCACCTGAGCCTCACTATCGGGCCGTGCCGGCAGAATGACGTTGTTAGTCAGGCATGCAGCCTCCACAGACAGACCAAAGGAGCAATGCTGGCTCTGGGTGGGTGCTGAACCCATCTGTGAGAGTTTGCCAGGGGAGTATGTGGTGGAAGGGCAAGGCAAGCCGGGCAACAGCCAGTGCAAAGGCCTACAGGCCCAGCATCGGTGGCTGGAATGGAGGGAGCAAGGGCAGAGAGGGGTCTAGGGGACTTGTTGGTTGTGCAAGACCTTGTGCCATTAAAGAACTTTGACTCTGAGTGAAACGGGGAGCCAGTGGAGGGCTCTGAACAGTGGCATGGTCTGACAGGATTCTTAGGGATCCCTCTGGCTCCTGTATTGGAGGGGAAAGGGTGGGCACAGGAGCTCTGATAGGAGGCAACTGTAGCAGTCCAGGCGAGGGCCGATGGTTGCTCAAGCCAGCACGGAAGCTTTTGGCGGTGGTGAGAGCGGATGAATTTGGGGCATGTTTTGGAGGCAGAGTGAACAGTATTTTTGGATGCCTTGTGGGTAGATAGAAGAGTTAAGGATGACTTCAAAGCGTTGACCTGAACAGATGGAAGGGTGGAGGAAGGGAAGGGCTGTGGGAGGTGTGTTTGGGAGAAGACCAGGAGCTCCATCTTAGGCTCGCTCAGCCGGAGGGTCTCGCGGACATCCAAATGGAGATGCTTGAGGGGAGATGGATGTTCGAGTTGGCGTCTGCAAAAAAGGTCTGGGCTAGATATGGAAGATGGAGAGTTGTCAACGTAGAGCTGGTATTTAGGGCCATGGGCTGGGTGAGCTGACCCAGGAGATGAATGTGGAAGGAGAGGTGAGGACCAAAGACCGAGCCGTGGACCAAGGCTGCTCCCCATTTGGAAAAGATGAGGCATTGCCAGCTTTGAGACTCGTCTAGAGAGTTGATGAGGCAGAGCAGGGCAAGGCTAAACCCAGGAGCCAGTGGAATTTTCCAGCCACGTGTCTTGTTAGACGCTTATAGTCAGTTGGAAAAGAAAAAAAAAAAAATCCAATGGATGCCCATTTTCATTCTAGTCGTGCAGACGTTCCCTTTTGCTGGGCCAGTACCAAGAGCTCTTTTTCTGGAAAGGAAATGTGAGTCTGGCTCCCCGCGTTGATGCGACAAACGGTCTTTACATTCGCCTTAACGCCGTCGCTGCTCGGAGAGGCCGGCCCCGCCCCTCGCATTTTGTCTGCATCTCTGGGAACTAGCAGGGCCTTTTCATCACCCATCTTGACGTCAAATGACCAGGCTTTGGAACACCTCTTTTACGCAGGAAGGCTTTATTGAGTTTTCCAGGGCTAGCGCAGCCCTCGCCTGAAATGGGTTTTTTCCTTCCACCCTGACTGGACCTCCGAGGAGGCCGCATACAGCCCTGGTGCTCCTTGGCTCAGCCGGCACCATCTACACCGTTCCCACCTCTATGTTGAATTTCTCCCAAGTAGGGTTTATTAAAAATAACCCGTCCTCGTCAGGCTCTGACATAGTCCCCAGGAAACGCTGCTGTCCTGCACAGTCCCAGTGTTTGAGTTTCTCGAGTCAAGCAGGAGACCCGTGGCTGTTTCGAAGCGGGGACTGAGTAACGGAGGGGCAGCAGAACTGCCGCGTGTCATTCAGCAGGCCGCAGGGCTAACGCACCCCTCAGTTTTAGTTGTCAAGGGCCTCTTGGGATCCTGAGAAGAACTCCCTCATTGCCCTTCTCACAGAGAGACGGGATCAGAGACTAAAGTCAAAGCCGTGACTTGATTTGACCTCAAAGAGGATTTGCCCACCTGGTTGGGACCAGAAGGGGCTCCAGGGTCAACCTCCACAGGCCAGTATGGCCTTTCCACAGACTTCGTCAAGATCAATGTACTTCTTCTCTCCACTGTTTTCTGGGAGCATTGGTGGCATGCCAGCTCATTTAGACCCCTCCTGTCCCCTCTCTTGGGTGGCATGACTGAAAGTTCTCAGGTCCCTTCTCTTTGGGGCTGGGGAGATATGTGGCACGTACCCAGTCAGCTGGTTAGCACTTATTTCCTGGATGTCTGTAGTGTATCATCCTTTGTTCTAGCAGCTGGAGACTATACGCTGAGGAGGAGAGGAAGTTCTTGCCCTCATGGAACTTGCTTTCTGATTAAATGAAGGATTGAGAAATGAATAAATGAAGAGAGCTTTCAATAAAGTAAGCGATACTAGCTATGAGTTCACATATGTAAGCATTCGTTACCTGTTGCTGTATAAGAAATAACCTCAAAATGCAGCAGCTTGAACCAACAAGAAACACCTATCTTGTGGCTTTTGTGGGTCAGGAATTTCTGGATGATTTACCAAGATGCTACTGGCTTTTCTCAAAAGGTTCTCAAAAGGTTCTATTAAGATGTTGGCTGGGGCTGCAGTCATTGAAGGCTTGATCTGCTTTGAAGTCTGTGTGCTTGGCTGGCAGGTGAGTGGTGGCTGTTGGTTGGAGTCCCCAGTTGCTGTCCATGTGAACTGCTTGAGTGTCCTTGTCCATGGCTGGCTTTCCCCACAGTAGTGATTCCAGAGAGCATGCTAGAAGCTGCAGTGACTGTTACGACCTAGCCTGAGAGGTTCCATACTGTCCTGTGCTCAGTATTTTGATGTTTACATGCGTTAGCTCTTTCCAGTATGAAAGAGACTTCTCCAGAGGCAAGGATTGTTACAGTCCCCATCTTGGAGACTGGCAGCTCTAGATAGGGGGATACAACAAATGAAGTCTTATATCAGGAAATGCTAAAAGGCACTTCAAGCCATTCATTAGCCTAGAACTGTAGGAAATTACTTGAAATCAGTGGGCTATCACTTAGCATTAAATATGCCCGCTTATCCTGAAATTATTTGTAAAATGAAACGATTTGCTGGGCCTCACCAGAGGAGTCAAGGACTCTACTTCTCTTATTGATGAGTCATACCCAGTAGTTGTCTTGGCTTTCTATCACTTCTGTGCTCTCGCCAAAGAGGGAGGGGGTGTAAGGGGAGTAATCATTCTTCAGATGGACATGGAGACCCTCAGAACAGTTGATAAAGCCAGACCCTGGGAACAGGGTCATCTGGAAGAAGTACCACTTATACAGTGGGTCCATCTGGTATACCTCTGTGAGGTTGTCCAGTCTCCTGGGTACCCCACCCATAGTCCTGAACAGCATGGCTCTCCTAGGAGCTGCCATGTTCCTAATGGGTGTAACCACCCCCCTGCCCCCATTCACAGTCAAGTAGCGTAGGGGTGAGCCTGGGAGCCAATGTAGGCCAGTGATATATAAACTTGAGTGGAGGTCCTTCTCTGGTAGAGAATGCTTAACATAAAAAGCCTGGGAGCTGCTGACTACCATGTTCCACTGGAGCAAGCCAGTCAGCACTGAGAGAGAATGAGGCACGTGTACGTGCCTACACATGTGCACATGCACAGACAAAGTGGGTTCCAGAAGTGCTCCTGTTTCTGGTTCCTGAATCTGGTTCCTGTTAATTGGGGCCTGGCTGCATTTCATTTCTCCCACAATTTGGTTGTTCAGTCCATCCTTGAATTCTAAAAGCTAAGAGATAACGGTTTTTGCCTGAACTAGGCTAGAATGGGATTCTTTTTTTTTTTTTTTTTTAAGAATTTATTTATTTGACAAAGAAAGATCACAAGTAGGTAGAGAGGCAGGCAGAGAGAGAGAGAGAGAGGGGAGGAAGCAGGCTCCCCGCCGAGCAGAGAGCCCGATGTGGGACTCGATCCCAGGACCCTGAGATCATGACCTGAGCCAAAGACAGTGGCTTAACCCACTGAACCACCCAGGCGCTCATAGAACGGGATTCTTTTCACTTAGAACTGAAAGACTAACCGGGAGAGTCAAAGACCTGTCCATGGCAGCCTTATGAGCCTTGTTGGAGAGTGAAGACAGAGAAATAATTCTGGGCTGGGGGAGGAGGAGAAGGAGCTAGGGGGTCCAGGGGTGTTGGAGAGGGTGAGGAAGAGCCACTCAGGGCTGAGGCTCTTGGGAGAGTGTGATGGGGTAGGCAAGAGGGGACAGCATGACCCCTCTGCGAAGGACTCTGACAGCTGCTGGTGGGTTTGTCACCTCCCCCAAGGGAAAAGTGTGACACCCCCTTCCTCCTGCCTTCTTTTAAGCCTTTGCCCGAGCCAGGCTATTTTGCACAAGCTGGTGTCTGCAGAGCTGTCGGTATGGTCTGGGGTCCCCCTGGAGTCACTCCTCCCACTCCCAGGCTGTACTCCAACATGGCCAGGGGGCGGCTCCTCCCTCTCTTCTTTCTCTGGTCTCATCCCATCTGTTGACCCGAGGGGGGCCAGGGACTCTGTTCCTGATGCAGGCGCCTCATGCCAGCTAGAGACCGCAGAATAGTCTGCCAAGGTAGATACAAGCTTTGGGACTGACTAGACTCACCCGGTCCTGGGACTCCTGGGCGATGCGCCACCCCCTGCAGTGCTGCTTCATTCTAGCTGGGGAGCAGAGAGGGGGCAAGGCCCGGGCCCAGCCATCTGAAGGATTGCTCAGTCCTGACAGGAGATGGACAGCCTGCCCACGAACGAGTGCAGGGCTGTTGATGGAGTGCTTAGCAGGATGGGGAAGTCAGTAGCACTGACGCAGTAAGTGGGAGCCTTTCCTGCCTCTGCGTCCGCAGGGACAAGGGGAGGGACTGACGCAGGTCAGCATACGCAAGCTGGGTCTTCAGAAGAGGGGGCAGGGAACCGTGATGCCCAGGTGGCAGGGGGTAATTGCCCATCCTGATTCTCGCCTGCCCCACACCCGGGTAGAGAGTGACTCCAGAGGGGCAGACAGAGACCTCCAGCCTGCAGGGGCAGCACAGGCAAGGCGCTGAGGCCGGTGTGGGTGGAGCTGGGTGTTTCTCCAGAAAGGGCCATGCTGAGCAGCACTGCCAGCCAAGCGCGTCACTTGTCCCTGCCGCGAGGACTTTGGAAAAGCTGACCACATTCGGTAATTACAGAAGCCGGAGGTGGCAAGACCTCATAGCATCTCTGACTTCATCTTCTTGTCAGGGCCGGAGAAGGTCTCCCGGGAGGAGGAGGTGGCATCTGGAGTGAGTCAGAGGCCGAGAGGAATCCAGCTATAACTCTGCTCTGCCCAACGGGGGCTGCTTCGAAAACGTGGCAGGTCCCCTTTCACTTTCTGTGGTCTTCGTGTTTTTAACAATCATTGGAGAGAAGTGTGTTTTAATAGAGAGGACATATTTTCACCGGCGCTTTCTGAGATTGATGATGAAATTAGAGCAGACCAAGAGGGTGAAATACTAGGTTTGTAAACTAGGATGTACACCAGTGTTTATAGTCTTTGACAGGCAGAGGTCTAGAAATAATTCGTTTTGCCTTAAACTCAATGTAGCATTTTGCTCTTTGTGTTGTAACAGCATCTCCTCTCCAAAGGCCATTTCTGCATTTGGCGTAAATCACAGTCGGAGGCGAGGCTCATGAAATGGGCGACTCGGCCTGGCTGTATCTGGGAAGGAGAGGGATCCTCTGAGTGGATTAGCGTAGGTGGCCGTTGGTGCTCTGGCTGTTAGGGCTGAGCTCCGAGGTTTCAAATAGGCCTTAAAGCAGAGAGGACGGCACATGTCCCCTCTGTTGGCGGACGAGTTGGAGAGAACTCCCTTACTGATGGAGGCCGTGGGGGCATTCCTCGCGTGTGGTTTTCTCTCTTTCCATTGAAGTCTTTGTCCTGCTGCCATTCCCCAACGCTGATTGTAAAATCCTGGGCTATTGGCCCAACCTCTTGTTTGCTGCTTATGTTTTCTGGTCACAGCTGATTTCAGCAGCTTTTGCCCACTACCTGAGCAAGGGTATTCCCCTAGCACTGGGTTCCCCGGGTGGTCCCCTGCCTCGGGTGGCGTGATCTGCCTGAGCTCTGCCCACCCAACTGAAGCACCGTGGCACCTTCTCTCCATAGGAGGCCTCTCGGGGGTCACTGTGGAGACATGGCCTGTCACTCTCCAGGTGACTTAATCAGTGTGGAAAGCCCAGCTGGAAGCCTTCTGTTGGTTTTCTGCCTCCCAACACAAATGCTCTTCAAGTGGTGGTGACCTGACATGGACTCTCAAAGAAAGGCCTTTTGATCCTGGGCTGGGGATGCCTGTCCCCGCGTGCTCCCGGCTGCCTCCCTGTGGAACCGTGGCGCCCAGCCGCCCAGCCGGGCCTCTGCTGGGAGGCAGCTGACCTGAAAGTGATGTTATTTTTTTAACGTGGGTTTTAGTACCCAGAGCAATAATATTTTCAGCTGGTTATTGAGGCTGATTAATGAGCTTCAAGCCTCCATTTGGTTAAATAGAGCCGCCTTCACAGATGTATTTTGGGACAGTGCAAATCCAGGGTTCTGCATGGGATCGAGTTACCCCAAAAGGTGGTCGGCCATTTGCCCGGGGTCTGGGTCCTGCAAAGCAGTCTGGGTAGATTCCCATGGTGCCAGACCACTAGGCGGGTTTCCAGAGTGGCAGGACACTAGGTGCTTCTCTCCTCACCCTAGAAAAAGAGTGGTCAGTCGTGCTGTAGAAGTCTGAGCCCCTCTGGAGACATAGCTTCCAGCCCGCTCACGTGCTCACTTGGCTGCATTTGAACTGGTTATTTGTGCTCTCGGAGCCTTAGTTTCTTTATCTGTTAATTGGGAATAATAATACCTACCTTGAGGGTGAGGCTCCATACTGTGTCGGGTGTGCACACGTGTGTGTTAGTTTGGGAGGATTGTCGGTGAGCAGCGGGGAAAAAAATAACAGGAAAAACTCAAGCGAAAGAGCCACCTTCTCCCCATAAATAGTCTCAGGAAATCATCAATCAAATCAATTCAGCAAGAAACGATGAGCCCCACAAGGCTAGTCGTATTGGTGTGGAGGCACTGAGGCGGGCGACGCACTGAGGCCAGTGGCCCGTGGAAGTCAGGAGGCTTGTGCTCCTCTCCTGGCTCTGCCACCACCAGCTGTGTGGTATTGGGCCCAGTCTTGGCTTCTCTGAGCCTTGGTGTCCAGTTCTGTAAGTTGAGGGGGTTGGATTCTTTCCAGAATGACTGTCCCATAGCCCTGTGATCCAAATGACTGAAGCATTAACATTTTTCTTTGGAGAAATATCACTGAGTCTTGATTCTCTATTAGAAGAGCAATGGTAACACAGGAAAACTCACTGCTGTTGGATGGAAAAGTGCCTGACTGCAGCCGCGGGCGCTCCATGTGCTGCCTTGCTTCCTTCCTGGAGGGGCTTCTGGACTGGCCTGGGGGAGATTGGGCCCTAGACAGTGGGTTGTGGGGTTGCCGTGAACTGGGTCCGGAGGGCCGGGCACCTACCTCCACGATGTTTCAGCCTGTGTTGATGTCATTTCCTCTCTCTTTTGAAATAGCTACATTTTTGGACCGAGGTTGACAAATCCTTGGGTGGTGGATTTTGAAATGGTTATAAACAATTTGCAATTAGTTCTCTTGTCTAAATGAGAAAGGCAGGCTTACCCAGGCTTCTTGCTAACTTGAGGCCTTTTATCCTCTTGGCAAGTACGTCAGATGTGAGTGAAGGAGCCCCTCTTGAGGTCAAAGGAAATAAAAAGGTTTGTCTTCTGGAGGTCCCGCCCACTTGGCCAGTGATCTGGAGTCCTAAGTTCCTTGGAGTTGTTGAGAAAGAGCTCCAGTTTGGAGATGGAAGCCTCAGCCCGGCTTTTCCTCTGCGTGACTCTGGCCAAGTCTGCTGAGCCCCCTGCTCGTCATATGCAGACGGAGGGGTGTAGTGGGAGATCCGACCCTCCCGAATCATTGCCTGTGCTTTTTTGAGGTTCAGATAAGAACATCTGAAAAGGGGCACCTGGGTGGCTCAGTCGGTTAAGAGTCTGTCTTTGGCTCAGGTCGTGATCCCAGGGTCCTGGATCAAGCCCCGCCTTGGGCTCCCTGCTCAGCGGGACGTCTGCCTCTCCCTCTCCCTCTGTGTGTGTGTGCACCCTCTGAACATCTGAAAAATTTCTGTATGTTCTTTCTATAAGCTGAAAAGCTGCAAAAGGTGAGGCATCCTTAATAGCGTTTTGTCTTACAAGGCACGATAGTGACAACGGTGATAATCAGGCAACTGTTCATCGAGTTACTGTGTGCCTGTCTCCGGGCTGAGAGCGCGGTCACACTCTGTCTGCACAGTTGCCCTGTAGCGGGGCCTTCTTCAGTCCTTGCTTCATGGCGGTGAAGGAAATCATCTAAGGTCATGAAGCCGTGAGGTCTGAGTGACCCGAGGCAGCCTCTCAGGGACCTTGTAGTTTGGTGGCTTGTTATTTTCCAGTGGCTTCCTGTGATTTATCGGAGTCAGTGGTTCTCAACCCAGCTGCCCAGAGCCCTGCCCTCCTGGCCAGAGGGTCAGAGTCTGTGGGGTGGGTGGTTGGGGTGGGGCCCGAGCACCGGTGTTTGCTTCAGTGAGCCTCACGGGCAGCCCGAGAGGAGAGCGCCTGTGCTAACGAGCACGTGCCCGCGGATGGTGCGGAATAGGCTGGCCTTGAACGTTGGGGCTCCTTGGCCAGGTCTTCTCCCCAGTCTGGGCCTCAGCTTCCTGCTCTGTGGGGGAGGGGGTGGTCACTTGACTTCCATGGTGTCCTCTCCAGGGGCCATGAAGCTTGTGTAACTAGAAGCAGCCCAGGAGCAGATCTGTTATTGTTCTTCTCCTTCTTCTGTTTCAGGCAGAATATGAAGTTACTCCAGATGAAAAACTGGGGGAAAAAGGGAAGGAAGTTATGACCAAGTACCTCACTCCAAAGGTAAGAGGCCACCACCCAAACCCCACAGTAGGAGGAATATGGGCCCCAGATCCCGGCCAGGCCGTATGGGGAGCTGCAAAGCCCCCAGCTAGAGGCTGCTCTTGGTTTCCAGGGATCCAGCGTTCTCATCCTCCATCAGAGAGTGCCCGGGACGGGCAAGGCCAAGGCAGGTGGGCCAGGCCGCACCCAGGGTGAGGCAGGGAGGCCTGCTTGCTGGGGCCCAGGCCCTCCAGGACCCTGACGCTGCCCATGGCTCACACCCAAGTGTCTGTAGCTGGACCGGGGCGGCCTGGCCGAAAGAAACGGCATAGCAGGGGCGGTTTGGTGCAGAGCGTCAGGGTCTGGGGGTGATCAAGAGGGAGAGGAAGTGGCTGAGGCTGTGCTGGCGGGGGCAGCAGTGGTTGATACACAGAGAATGCAGAGTACCGGGAGCACGTTCTGCAGTCTCCTGAAGGGCAAGGGCCTCCAGGACCCGACTTCAGGGGCACACCCCCCCCAGTGCTGAAGGCAGAGAGTGAGCGCCACCCCCCGGGGCCTGGAGACCTTGCTTCCCTGGAGCCTGTTCCTCCTCATCTCCAACCTGACAGACAAACATGGTCTCCCTCCAGTTCACAACTTGGCCTCGGGAGCCTGGGGTTCTAGTTCCAGCTTTTCTACCCATACAATTGAGTCATGTTCCCTCCCTGGGCCTCAGTTTCTGTTTCTTAAAAGTGGTCCTCCCCGCCAGACCTATCTCCTAGAGGCCTTAGGATCCTGAGATGTGACCTGCATCCAGGTGTGTCCTGGACCCCTGTGAACCAGCGGTGGCTCTGTCCTTACCCAGCATCGGGGTACACCCTCTGTCCCAGGCTGCCAGGGAACTGGGGCTACCACAGCCACTGTGACAGGATCCTGTCGGTCCGTCCTCACAGAGTGTGGCAGGGGGCGGCAACACATAGGCATGTGGGTCAGGAAATGGCTTCACCCCTAATTTACCACATGACCTTGGTCTTCATCTCCCTGGGCCTCAGTGTTCTCTGCTATAAAATGGGGGGAGGCTTGACAAGATAATGTCACTGGGTCCCTGCAAACAGACTTCACAAACTCCATTCTCTCCAAGCCTACACTGAGGGAATGACAAGTGAGTCCCAAGATAAGAACCAAACAATGAGGAAGATGAGAGACGCTTTGGTCAGAGAGAGAGGTGTTGCCAACAGGGTGTAGAGACCCCCTGGACGTGACATTGAGTCCTGGGATAAAAGGCAGCCCCTGCTCTGCCAGTCTGCCTTCTTGGGGGTGCTGTCACCTAGCTGGGTCCCTTCACAGTGGCACTGAGGCAGAATGCAGTCACAGAGGTCTGCCACCACTGCTCGGAGACAGGGTTGTGGACACAAGGAATCTGGGTCAGGGGGTTTCTGACAGCGCATGACCCCCTAGCAAGGGCATCCAGGGTGACCTAATGCCTTTACACTCATGGTAACTCCTTCAGAGTTTAAAATCAGGCCTCCTCTCCCCTGCACATACAGACCATCTCTACAGATTTGTATGTTTTATTGACGTAGCATGGAAATCCCTTGAGGCCTGTAACTCCCACCTTGATGTTTTCAGCAAGGGTCCCAGGGGTCCTCGGTAGGTCTGGTTCCCCCCACACCCTCGCTGCCCCCTCGGGAGTTATGGAGGCCGAGGGGGCCCTGAGCATCTGGGGTCCCCCTACCCTGGAGTCTCCCATGCCACACCGGGTCTCTTCTGGAGCAGGTGTGCTCATGTCCAGCATCTGCAGGCGGCCAGGGCCGTCTCAGGGCTGCCTGTTCAGCCTCGCACCCAGAGAGGTCGCCTGTCACTTCTTCCCATTCCCCCCAAGCGACCCCCCCCAACTTGTTCTCACACTGCTTCCCCTTGGTGTCTCTCTGCTTCTACTTCCTTTGTAAGCGTACCCTTCTCTGCACATGAGGGGTAAGCAGTCCCAGTCCTTCTGCACATTTCAGAAAAGCCCCAGATGCTGGTCAGGGCCAGGAGCTGCCCTGGGCACACCGGCTGGCCCGCTCCAGAGGGGCTGTCACTGTCCCAAGTTCTGCAGCCAGGACTTGAGCCTCCCCTGCCCTAACCTCGTGGTGCCCTGATTCCCACACCTGGTCCCTCACTGCCTTCCTGCTGCCCCCGGCCCGGCTGTGGTCCACAGTAAGGATGACGTGGTTCCTTTGTCCAGCCTTGTTGGCGCCTTCGGCCCATCCAGGGGCCGCTGCAGGGGGCTGTTCCACTGTCTCCCTGCCTGGCCAGCCTCACCCAGAAACCTGGCGACCCCCGTCCAGCTCTCCGGGGCTCTCCGGGCCTCCCTGCCCCTGCTCAGCACTGCCTCCATCTCCTGGGGGGATGCGGCCCAGACTCTTCATCACCTCAGACGGTTTTACAAGTGCCTCCAAGCCTGCCAACATTTTTTCCTTAAGTACTCCTCAATTTAAAAAATTTAAACCACACCATATGTTGTGGCCCAGGGGCCTGGGGGAGGTGGTCGAAGCAGTCCCGTGGGGTGACTGTTTTCCTACAATAAATTTCGCACTGCCTCCCAGTCCTTCCTGTAGACAATCGCTCCAGAGCTGTTTTTACCTCTTAGTGCTGCAGCCGCTCCGGGGCTGGGAGAGGTTCGAGCTAGTGGCTGAGGCCCCAGTGTTGGCTTTGAGGTCTTTGAAGAACTCCCAGAGCGTTGTCCCCAAACCCAGATTGTCCTTACCTTGAGCTCTTATTCACGTCGCAGCTCCTGTGTCTCAGCTCCAAACAGCATTTCCGAAGGGCAGGCTGAAGGATGCTGATCATTTGAGAGGCTCTGTAGTCAGTTCCGTGTGGGCGGCACGACGTGCTACAGTGCTACATCTTCTGCTTGTAAAGATTCATCTGGCATGTGAGCTTACTGAAGGCTCTGAGAAGTCCTGCAGTAGAGAAAGCTGTTTGCAGACAAAGAATTTCCCAAACTTGTTTGACCATAAAATCTTTCCCCCTTATATTTTACATCCTGCTGGATACCTCTGTGGCTGCAGAAGACCTCTGAAGGTCTTCAGGACCCGGTTGCCTTCTGCTTCAAAATCCTTTCTCCTGATACCTCTCCCTCAAGCCCCACCCTGGGCTCTGGCCACGTCATTCCCAGCCTCATCTTGCAGAGCACACCGTGTAGCCTTTGTTCAGGCTGTTCCTGCAAGGCCCTTCACCTAGACCCTGCTCTGTTGTTTTCCCTTCTGTGTACCTCAGCCAGCAGCCTGCAGCTGCACGCAGCCTCTTGTGTCTGGTCAGATGCTACTGCAGCTACTGGGGGGATCTCTGCGCGCTACCCTGTTGTGCTTACCCAGGAACCCGCGGCCAGTGCTCCTGTGCCCTCGCGGGGATTCCGAGGAGCCCGCCTTGCAGATGGGGTGATGGTACATCCGTGGGTCAGTGCACCGCTGTGTGACCGGAGCAGGGACAGCAGTGTGCGCAGGGAAGCTGCCCTCCATCAGCCTGAGGGAGCCAGGGAGGCTTCTGGGAGGTGCTGCCGCTGAATCAGAGGTTAATGTGGTGAGGAGAAGGCCAGACAGGAATGAGAGGAAAGAAGGGCCCTTCATGGCAAAGGTACAGAGCAGTGCTTCTCAGCTGGGGTTGTCCTGCCTCGCCGGGAGACAGCCGGCAGCGTCCAGAGATGGCCTTGACCAGCATGGTTGGGAGCGTGTGCTCGGCCTTGGATGGGCAGGGCCTGGGTGCTGATGAGTGCCTTACGATGCGCAGGACGGTCCCTGAAAAAGGATTCTTGGCGCCAGAAGACCATCTAGGGAGCTGCTGCAGGCACTGTGGGAGTGTCCGTATCCCATGTTGGGGGCCACACCACCCTAGGGATATGGTGGCACAAGGGTCCGCAGAAAGGTTAGGAAGAGGGAACTCCTAGGGGACGGCCGGTGTAGGGCATGAAGGAGAATGGGCGGAAGGAGTCCTAGGTGACTCCCTGGTTTTCCTCTCGAGCTCCTGAGTGGCTGCCCTGCCCCCACACCCGAGAGAGACAGAGAGCGTGCAGAGGATGAAGGTCATGGCTACAGGTGGCCGGCTTATTAGCTCACGGGGCAGAGGTGACGGCATGGCTCTCTGCGGGGGTCCCCTGCTCTGGCGCCGTGCCGGACTCCTGGCTCTCAATCCTCGTGAGCTGGTTTTTTTTTTTTTTTTTTAAAGATTTTATTTATTTATCAGAGAGAGCGGGGGGGGGGGGGGGGAGCAAGCACAGGCAGACAGAATGGCAGGCAGAGGCAGAGGGAGAAGCAGGCTCCCTGCCGAGCAAGGAGCCCGATGTGGGACTCGATCCCAGGACGCTGGGATCATGACCTGAGCCAAAGGCAGCTGCTTAACCAACTGAGCCATGGAGTCCCTCCCGAAGCTGTGCGCTCAGTCGAAGAGGACGACCTTCCCCGATAGAGGAGAGGACCGTTCTTCGGTCAAGGGTATACGAGTAGCTGCGCTCCCCTGCTAGAACCTCCAAACAAGCTCTCAAGGTCCTCGTGAGCTGGTTTGAATGAGACAGTGAGGGGGCGCTGGGAAGCTTTCTTCTGTGGGCCCCTCACCTTGCCTGCCTCATGTCTTTTCCTGGGGAGCTGCCACTTGGCTGGCCTGTGTTCCCCGGTGTCTGACACGGTGTGTTTGCTGAGAGTCTGGCTGGAAAGTCCCTGCTTGAAGCCAGAGCTTTATGCCGGGAGCTGAGTTCTCATTCCCTGTGTGATGAGGCTCTTCCAGCCCTGGTGAGAAGCTTCCTTCCTAGGGGGCAAAGCCCACTCCTTGGACACTGCCCAGATTTTGCATCAGTTGCCCAAACGTGGCCAGCTTCGCTCTGTTAGAGACACCAGTCCTGGGCGGGCTTTGGAGCGCACCAGAAGTGTTGGGGCTCTAACACGGAGGCAGCAGAGCGCTTTGAGAAGGCATTTTAGAACGAGGTAGACCTGGGTTGGAAGCCAGACTTGGTTTGCTTTAGCTGCACGGCCTTGGGAAAGTTAATTAGCCTTCCAGTGCCTCGGGCGGTTCGTCTGTCAAGTGGGCGGGGTGGCTGTAAGGGTCACAGATACACCAGCAAGTACAGAACTTAGGAGCTGGTCCGTGTGAGATACTCGGTGGTGGCTAGCATCTGACTTTCCCCTCCTCTCTGTGCTTTCAAAATTAGGCTGTTGAATGAGGAAATCCTTCCGACATGAACTCCAGCTGTGGAGTTGAGAGAGGCCAAGGAGGGGTCTGGAGGGCCCCCAGCCACAGAGGCTGGCCAGAGAGCCCAGGCTCATTAGAAGGCGGCTCATTCGTCAGGATGATTAATCCTAGCTGCCACAAGAAACAACCCCCAAATCCCAGGGGCATCCCACAGCAGAGATTCTGTCTTTCTTACGCACAGTCTGATCGGGTCTTCAACTCTCGTGGGTGAAGACCAGGGGTCCTGGCTACTTTTCCGGCCCCATCATCTTGAAGATGTTGCCTTGTGGTCACTGCCAAAGGGGAGGAGGGGAGTGCAGGAAGGGCATGAGCATTAATTGCCTTGTTGGAGGTCCTGGTCAAGCAAGGGAGGCTGAAGGATTCGGGGCGGCGTACGGCGTGTACAGCTTCCTGCCTGCCTTCTCAGCCCCCCCAAACCCCAAACCGAAAATATTGTATGACAGGCTAGTCCTCTGGTGCTGGTGAGACAGCCATGCCCTAGAAATATTCAAAGGTGTGAGGCCCCTCGGTGGGATCAGATCTGAATGCTGGGCTCTGTGGCGATCTGGGCAGTTCACCTTCCAGGTACCCAGACCAGGGGTGATATAGGTGTTTGGGGCTGCGTGTGGGGTGGGGAGGGGGCAGGCTTGCTCTGAGCTGGGGTGGGCTGGGCAGTATTTTTAATTACAGTAATAAATAATAATAGGTGATAATAAAAAGCAGTGTGATATATCATCCATCACTTTGGACTTTAAAATATTAATATTATAGAGATACCATTCATTTGCCTACCATAAAATCCATCCATCCTTTTGAGGTATATTGTTCAGTTGGCCTAAAATATGCAGAGTTGTACAACCACCACCACTGTCTGCTTCCAGGATGCTTTATGAGCCCCAATAGCAACTCTCTACTCATTAGCAGTCACTCCCTATTTCCATGCCTCCCAGCTCCAGGCACCCACTAATCTGCTTCCTGTCTCCGTGGATTTGCCTGTTCTGGACATCTCGTCTACATGGAATCATACACTGGGTGGCCTTTTGTATCTTCTTCCACTGAACATAATGTTTCCAGGGTGTATCCGTGTTGTAACACATGTGTGTACTTCAGTCTTTTCTGGTGAGATGATATCCCGCTGTATGGATAGACCCTACTGTTACACTGTTACGAATCTTGTCATCAGTTGATGGACACTTGGATTGTTTCCACTTTTAGGCTAGAATGAATAATACCGCTGTGAACATTCATGTACAAGTTTCTACCTGGATGTAGGTTTTCATCTCCCTTGGGAGTGGAGTAGCTGGGTCATAACTAACTCGGTGTTCAGTCCTCTGAAGACCTGCCACACTGCTTTTGAAGGGGCCACACCATTCTCTGTTCCCATTAGCGGTGCCCAAGCTTCCCAGTTCTCTGCATCCTCACCAGCACTTGGCATTTTCGGTCTTCTTTATTGTGTTCATGTTTGAGGGCGTGAAGTGGTATCTCATCATGGTTTTGATCTGCATTTTCCTAATGGCTCATGGCGCTCAGCGTCTTTTCACGTCCTTACTGGCCATTTCTAGATCGTCTTTGGAGAAATGTCTATTCAGATCCTTTGCTCATTTTTAAATTAGGCTGTTCATCTTCTTAATGCCGAATCCGAACCCTTCTTTGTACGTTCTGCATATAACTCTTCCATCAGATACATGATTTGCAAATATTTCTCCCATTCTGTGAGCTGTCCTTTTACTTTTGTGATGGTGTCCTTTGAAGCACAATGGTTTTTAATTTTTATAAGATTCAGATTCATTTTCAGTACTTCTTTTTAAATGACTTGCTTTCATTTTGTCTTATCGTCCCTTGTCAGAAGGCCTCAGGGTTTGGGGGAACAGAGTGCATATAGGGACAAAGTAAACAAATAGTAGCACATTTTAGGCCCATGGATCTGTCTTCCTCTGGAGAATCCAAGCCCCCTTGCCTGTTGGGAAAAGCAGGGCCAGGCCTGGTCCTTCCCAATTATTCCAGTCTTTCCGGTTGACATAACAATATCCTGTCCTTTAGGCCATCTATGTCCAACACTGCAGTGACATCATACTGATCTGCTCTTTCATTTTCCGTAGCAACTCTCCAAGCTGGGCGTTAGTGTACCCATTTTACAGATCAGGCAACTAAGGTCTGGGAAGGGAAGAGGCTGGTTTCAAATCGTGGAGGCAGGGCTTCAGGTGAGGCCCTGCATATCCTGCTTTGGCAGTGTGGTTTGTAGCCCATCGTGGACCTGTGTTCACTGGGTCCATGAGCAGTGGTGCCGAGTCTCTGTCTTCGAGCTGCACCACCCCAGGCACTGAGACCTGGTGGGTAGCTCCCAGTTTTAATATATTATCAGCAGACTCCAGGGGCTGCTCAGACCTGATGGAGGGTCCTGTTGAAGGGGGCAGGGACACCTAAGGTGCGGTGGTAGGTCAGGGCAGACTTCTGACTTGAACCGGCTTGGCAGCCTCTGCTGGCAAAGGCCGGGGGCAGGCAGCTTTTGGAGGGCATTTCTTGCTGGAGGTCTGCTGGCAGGATGTTGTTCTCTGGGCCCCACACAGACACAGGCCTCTTTGCTTCTGTAAACAATGATAGGGTAAGGCAGGGAAGTTTGTTCTTGTTAAGGGGAAGCTACCCATCAGCCTGAGTTTTTGCACAAAAGAAATCTATTCCTAGTGCTGGTGTGGCTCTCCGGAAAACATCCACCTTGTAAAAAGTAAAGAGCTTGAATGAAAGGAAATAATAATTATTCCAAGTTCCTCTTTCTCCGGCCCCCAGCCCCCTGCTCACTTCACCGGCACCTCCCCCTTCCCGGCCCCGGCAGCCGATTAGGAGTCTGAGCTAGTTAAGTCTTGGCGTTAAGTCCTCCCGGAGCCTCTTTTGCCTGCTTAAGGCTCTGAGCCTAAAGCCACCTTTCTCTTTGTTTGGAAGAGACTAAGTGAGTACTGGAGATGTGTTAACAAGACGGTGCCCCACACTGAGGCTTTCTTCTTGATGACAGGAGGCTCAGAGGAGAACTGAACAGGGAATACCTTTTTCACTGAGTGATTCAGTGTCATTAAACTGTGTCCCTGCACCCCCCATGACCATCCCATCATCTTCGGAAAATGCTGGGCTAACTACCTCCCAACTGTGATGCACTTTACAAACATTGGCTTGTTGCTGGAGAGAGCGTAGCCTGGAGCCAGGAGCACCAGACCAGGAGTCAGGCTCATTCCTCATCTCCCTGCCTGGGTTCTGTGGACCGGCTGGGAACTGGCCTAGAGAGTCTGCCAATGGCTAACCACTCCTCGGTCTCCACGGCAACCCGGGGCATGGGATATGGGTGGTTGGGACAGATCACTCCCTTCCCAGGGCCTGCCCCATCTTCCATGGGGTTTGGGCTTCCAGACGCTGGCCCTGGACCCACATTTCATCTCTAGCTTGCTTCGCCCTCCTCTGTCTCCCAGAAGATGCCTAGAAGAGCATCTCCATCCTGTTGTCAGTGAATCCAGTGAGCATGGAGGTCGCCTTCACTTGGGCTTCTCTTGGGGGTATAGCTCAGTGGTAGAGCATTTGACTGCACTTGGGCCTCTCCTTGCAGGATCTGGCAAGGCAGGATTCCTGCAGGCAGCAGGGCTGGGAGGGGGCAGCCGGGCCCGCACCCTGGCTTCTCCCACTTCGCCACAGCCCTGCCAAATGACTCCGTGGAAGAGGACTGAAAAGAAAACTTAAGAGAGGAACTTCCTGAGTTTTCTCAAGCAGCAGTGGGGAAGGGGAGGCTGGACATCTTCCTCTTCCATTTTTGGGAGCAGCAGAGAAGCAGAATGCAAAACAAATAAAGGCACAGTTGTGCTTACTAGCTATACTAGGGCAAGACAGAAGGGAGCTAGCATCTATTGAGCAACTGCTGCATGCCTGGAACTTCGTGTTCCCTGTTTCACTCGGTCCTTGTGGCGGTTGTCTGAACGGATGAGAAGCAAGGGCTCAGGGGGGTTAAGTAATTGCCCAAGGACACCAAGCTTGGGCTGAGTGGGGAATTGAAGCCAGGCCTGAGCCCCAAAGCCTGCCTATTCTCCTTCCCCTCACAGGCAGATGCCTGGTCTCCCTAGGCCTCAGTTTCCATCTGGAGAGTGAGGAGGTTGGCCCGGTTGCCGTCTGAGACACCCCTGCGGTCCCAGAAGCAGTTCTTACTGTGTGCCAGACAGGATTCTGAGGGCTCTAAATGACTCACTTTGGCCTCATATCTACCCCATGGGTTGTTGTCTCCATTTTAAAAATGAAGAGATGGACACAGAGAGGTTAAGTAACTCACTTAAGGTCACATAGCTGGGATGGGGAAGCTGGGACTTCCATCTGGGCTCTTGACCCTACCCCATCCTGTTCTCTTAAGATGACCTAACCTGGCTCCCTGCCTTGGAATCTGCCTAAGTCTCTTTTTTTTTTTTTTTTTTTTTTTTTTAATATTTTATTTATTTATTTGAGAGAGAGACAGTGAGAGAGAGCATGAGCGAGGAGAAGGTCAGAGAGAGAAGCAGACTCCCCATGGAGCTGGGAGCCTGATGCGGGACTCGATCCCAGGAATCCAGGATCATGACCTGAGCCGAAGGCAGTCGTCCAACCAACTGAGCCACCCAGGCGTCCCCTAAGTCTCTTTTTGATTGAGGGTTTCCTAATGACCCAGGAGCACTCACCAGGGAGCTAGAGTACTGCTTGGAGAACAGAAGGGCCTCTGAGGGCTCCTCGGTCCCTTCAAGTTCGCCCCAGTGCCCAGCACAGCACCTCTCCCCATGAAGGTCCCCTGCTGCGTAAGCCACCTTCTGAACAGAGGTTTCAGCCTCTGGGAGTCCTGGTACATTGGGAGAGGAGCCGAGAGCCCATCCTGGGGGATCATTCCTCCCATATACCCTGAGGGGATAGAGGATACCTCCTGGGGTGGGCCCAGGCACGCAGGGCAGCCTCAGGCTGTGGTGCCCAGTCCAGGGCCTTGCGGATATCTTTAGCTCCATATTTCTAGTATGCAGACACAGAGACCAGCCACGGTTGAGCAGCCTGGAGGCTGGACCCCCTTGTGCCTCCCTCCTGCTCCCCAGATCCTGGCTTTTAAAGAACACTCGTGGCTTGGTGGAACCCAGCTTTAAAACCTGAGCGAAGCCCAACTGCTCATTCCCTATGTGAGGGAACTGAGGCCCAGAGAGGGGCTGCACCCCTCCCCTCCAAGGTTTGCATGGTTTGGGAGAGGAGGCAGGACCGTTCCTTTCCAGGCTTTCCACAACCCTATACTGGAAGCTTGGAGAGAAGGCACTAGAAGGAACTGACTTTGTTTTCTGATTTCTACTGTCTTTGGCCTACAACTGGTCTTCAGTTCTCCCAAAGCTCTTATTTTGGGGGTTTATTGTGTCTAAATGCTGCAACATTTGGAGCATCCGGGCAAAGCAGAAAAGCTGCTGGTGCTGAAAGTTACATCATTTAGCACCTGTGCTTTTTAAATGGAGACCCTTGAAGGGGAATCTTGTTAGCCCTTTCCTTTACTAAGGGTGGATTCTCATGGGGCAGGTGTGAGCGGGTCAGGTTAATTTAGCACCTACCATATGCTCTATGTTCTACACCTCTCTCTTGTTCCATCTTCCTGAGCATGCTTTGTAGGAGACACACTTGGCCTTCTATGCTTGGCAGAGGTCCGTAGCAGTTGAGGGGCCAGGCTGGGAGAAGTGACAGCAGGGACCCCAGCAGATGCATGTATGTCAACATTCCCAGCAGCCTATCCAGAGTTGCCGGAAGGTTGAAGGAACCCAGTGCTCATCAACAGATGAACGGATAAACAGAATGTGGCCTGTCCACTCAATGGAATATTATTCATCCGTAAATAAGAACAAAATCCTGACACAGGCTGCCACGTGGGTGAACCCTGAAAACATTATGCAAAGTGAAAGAAGCCAAACGTAAAAGACCACACATTGTGTAATTGCACTGATACGAAATGTCAGCATAGGCAAATCTGTGAAGACAGAAGTAGACTACGGTTTACCAGGGGCTCCTGGGAGGGAGAGATGGGGTGTTACTGCTTAATAGGGTGATGAGAAAATTTTGGAAAGAGATGGTGGTGATGGTTGTCATTATAAATATATTTATTACCAGTGAACTGTACACTTGAAAATTGTTGAAATGGCAATTTTTATGTTACAAATATTTTACAATAAAAGGAAAAGTACAGAAAGAGAGTGAAGCTGAGCTACAAGCCCAGTCTGTCTGATTCAGAGCCTGTGCTCTGTCTCCTCCACTGCGTTGTCCTCTCTAAAGTTAGCCAGAGACAGAACTCCCCCCGCTCGGATCAGCTTCCCAGGTGCCGCAGGGACAAGCAGGTCTGGGAGGACAAGGGTGCTGCCGTCTGTAGGTTGTACACGCGGGCTGCCGCCTCCCGGCCCTTTCCGGCTGCTGGCCCTGCTCAGGGCCAACCTGGGGCTCGGCTTCCACTTCGTACCATGTCATTTGCATGGTCCCATGTCACAGTCTCTCTGCACGGCATTTTTAAGAACTGTGTCATTGTCCTTCGAAGAGACACACTTATTCTCTTCCGTGACTTTCCTGGAAAACAAATTCTCATCGCCCGCAGCCTGACTTCTTTTCTGCTCCTTCTGACATCCCTGAGGCTGCTGTGTCAGCAGGGGCTCCTCTCAGCATGCCCGTCTGGGTCCCTTTCCTTTCTCCTGACCTTCCAGGTCAGCAACTGGGACGCTTCTTTGATGCTGGTGGAGCCAGCTCTGCCTCTGATCCCCATTTCTGTGTGTGTGTGTGTGTGTGTGTGTGTGTGTAGTATTTCCTGCTCAGCATTCCTCTCTTTAGAGTGGCTGGAGACAGAGAAATCAGCCTTAGGCTTCCTGAGGACGTCGTCCCTCCCCACCCCACCCCCCCAGGTCTACCCTGGGTGGGCAGCCATGCTGGGGCCTCATTGGGCCTTGGGCAGAACAGTGACATCATGGGGGGTAGGGGGTGGGGGGTTTCGGTTCAATTCCCTGGATCTTTGGAGAGACCTGCCCCTCCTTCATTCCCAAGCCCCATGGAATGAAATCTTCACTGGAGAAAAATCTTCCAAGGCCAAGATATTTCCAACACAATTTCAAGCCGGTTTGGAAGCCGAGGAACAGGAGGGAGGGTGTTCTGGCAGATGGAAAGTTGGCTTGCTGTGCCGTGGCCTCTCACGCACAAGGAATGAGGGACACTCCCGGCCGTGAGTGTCCTGCAACAGGCCCCTTCTGACCAGAGCTCCACTCCGAGTTACCTGCCCACAGCCGCACTCACCCAGAGCACAGAGGGCTGGATTCAAGCAACGTGCCAGGAAAAAAGTCACCCTCCTGAGGGTCCCAGCAGCCAGGGCAGCCTGGGTAAACAGCACGTCATCTCCCATCCAGTGCTTTGGGCCCACAGGTCATGGCCAGGGATTATCAAATTGACAGAGCCTGGCTGGCCCCTCACTCCCGTCGTTTTGTTTTGTTAATTATCGGTTCTAGCTTTTGACGTAAAGAGTCGAGGCCTGGGTCAGGGTCACTCATGTATTTTCCTTTCTTTCTCATTAAAATTGCCTAGTGCTCTGGGCCCCTGGCTAAGTTCTGCCAATGTTTAAAAATGTCCCTTTCTCTTTCCGACCCCTAAAACTCCTTCCTCCTGATTTCTGCAAAGCCACTTGAATAGCAAAGGAAATACGGGTCAAGACCCGTTAGGCCCTAATCTGCTTTTCCTTCTTGAAGAGTTGTGGCTATTTCTCACGGGCTGTGTTTCTCCACTTTGCTGACCCCGGAAACGTGACGCCCTATGACTTGGGGGTGGCCAGGTCAGTGGGGCACCATCGCACAGGGCTGGAGCCAAGCACTTCCTGGCCTCTGGGCCCCTCACTCGGCTGGTGACCTCTGTGACACTGCTGTTTGGGGTCCTCACAGGTGACCCTGCCATCCTAAGTTTGTCCAGAAAAGTGTCAGGAAAAGACTGATTCCCTGAGAGCCGTGGGCTTCTCAGAATACTTCTCAGTATGCAAATCTCAGCAGCTAAAAACACGAAGGGTCATCCTTGTTGCTCAGCCAAACCCCCTTCCTCCTTCGGGCCTGAGTCAGACCTTCCTCCCTGCCACGAAGCCGCTCTTGTCTGATGAGGCTGCTTCTGGGGGTGAGAGGCTGCGTCACTCAGCCACCCTTTGTCCCCGCCGGTCTTGAACTCCTTCGTGCCCTTGGCCAAGCAAGGTGGTCTATGAGGTCCTTGGGTGGAGCTCCTGCCACGAGCACAGAATGGACCATCAGGGAGCCCGCGTGGCCGAGGGACTAAAGCAGCCTGGATCCCGTCGGGAGAAGCATCAGGCTCCTGGCTGTCCAACATCTGCGCCGCCTCTGCTCTGCTTGCGAAGACCACTCCCGACCCTGCAGAGTCTTCCCAGCCTGGCGGGGTGACCAGCTATCTCCACAGCGGTGCCAGTGGTTGTTGCCCAAAGACCGGGAGAGTGCCAGGGTGGTCACGTGTATGTGTGTCCCAATGGGATCGTGGGCCTCGCAGAGCATGCCGGGTTACTTCCCAGCACCGTGTCTGGGTGTTGGCTTCCGCACCCTCTCCTCCTGCCGCAGGAAGCTCCAGGGAGCCCCAGGAGCTCCTCGGACTCTGGGTCTTTGGCTGTTCGTCATGGAAAGATAAAGGTGAAGATCTGGCTCCTGACAGTTTGGTGGCAGGCAGATGGTGGGCCCCTGGGGGTTCCTCTGGAGAAGACCCCTCTGAGACGTGCTGTCTGTTGGAGACAGAGGATCTAGGTCTGGAGGGGGCTTGAAGCATAAATAACCTGGAGACCGTCCTCTTAAAAAATGGAGGAGTAGAGAAGTACAAAAGTGTTTCCTGAGAATGAGAAAAGAAATCCCAACCAATGACTAGAGCCTTGGAGATTCAGGCCTTTTACCTGAGATCTCAGTTTACCAGAAGTGCCGCTGTAGGAATGCTTCCCCCACCCCCGACTTAGAGCTCTCTGTAGCCCCCAGGACTGCAGGTAAAGAGCCCCGAAGCTTGAGCTTTCTCTGCTCCAGTGACTTGCTTCTGACTGGAGTCTGTGCCCACCCAGAGGGGAAGCGATAAGCTCCTTCAGAACTCAAAAGAGGCACCGTCATTACTCGTGCCCCTTTCTGCACGATTTCTTCACAGTCCATTTCTGGCCTTCTATCCCGAGGACCTGTGGCCACCAGCTGCCTGTCCAGCCTTGCATCTCTGCCCAGCGGGGCTGCATCTGGCACGGCGCCCAGGCCACGAGTCAGGCTGACCACGCAGACACTCGGGGAGGACCTGGGGGCGTTTCGGCTGAGAGAGGGAGGGCACAGACATGAGATCTTGCGTGGAGACAGCCTCAGCCCACGGCACTGCTCACAAGCTTCTGTCTGGGCTGATTTATTTTTCCCGGTGACCAAGAAAACAAAACCCCGACTTTGCCCTTCAGTTCGGCTCTTCTTTGGGGCTCATGGATCATGTCTGCTGCCTGGCCGTGGTGGGAGAGAGGAACTGCCCCAGACGGACCCAGAGTGCACGGCAGTGGCTTTTCCACATGCCGTGGAAGGTTTTGATTAAAAAGGTGGAAGAATGGTGCTTTCTCTTCCTGTCAGCCAGACCTTAAACCAGCCCTTGAGTGAGGAAAACTCTGTCCAAGGCTGCCGTTCAATAAACTCCCTCCTTTGTCTCCTGGTCGTGATTGGACAAGCAGGTCTTATTTCAAGCCAGGATTTGGGGTTGAAACGAGCCCCCATCACCCTCCTCCTGCTAGTCCCAGGGCCTGTCCTTAGAGTCAGGCAGGCTGGGCCGAGTTGGTCCCCAGAACTCAGAACCAGCCAATCAGAGGGGTGACAAGGAGGGAAAATTGAGGAGAGAGGAAGCCTCCGGTGCTTTGGGTCGTGTGTGGAGGGTCCTCCTAGTCCCCTGCCCTACCTCCTAATTTTACAGGTAGTGAATTAGTCTGGATTATTGGCAGCAAGTGGCAAATACTTAACTCCCAGTTGCTCAAACAAAGGAGGAATTTACTGGAAGGGTGGGGATATGATGAAATGAAACTGGAGAGCGCCCCCCTGCTGTACATGGGCTGGGGAAGCTGGCACCAGGACGCTTCCCCCAAGGGCAGCTCCAGGTTCTCCTCCAAGCCTCCAGCCCACAATGTCTGCCTGAGACAGGCCCTCCAACCCTTTGTAACTAAGAACACCCCAAGAACTCTGGCCCAGTTGTCGTGAGGTTAGAGTGGACCGGAGGGTGAGGGTGCTTCTGGGGGGTAAGCACGCCTGCTCTCCGCTTCCCTCTCCCCTGCAGTGAATGCGAATGTGCGCGCACGTTTATTCAGTAGATACTTTGAGCGCCTGCTGTGTGCCATCATCGGTTCTCATCAGCGAAGCAGAGCAGAGAAATTAGAGCTTGTGGAGCCGGGCAGGCTTGGATTTGAATCTCAGGTCCCCCCTTTACTGACTGTTCTGGCCAGGAGCACGTGTGGAGTCCTGGCCGCTCGCTGAGCATCATAGCCAGTTCGGAGGAGATGGGAACCAGCAGCTTTCCTGCCCTTCAAGGAGCTGTCTGGAGCTCAGTTTCCACGTCCATGACCCTAAATCACCAACTCCTAAATCACCAACTCCACCAGCTGCCCTTTGTTCTGGGGAGCAAGAGATGTATACATTTGTGGGAAAACTCACATAGAGGGGCCAGTAACTATCGGGCCGGCCCCCCTCGCAGGCGCACACAACCTTCTCTGGCCTTGGCTCCTGCTGGAGGCCTGATTCCCACCCCTGCCCCCGCCCCCAGCCAGGCCCTGGCGGCTCCATATGAGGGCTTCCCACGGCTGACGCAGATCCCTTGTGAAGGGTCAAGGGGAAGCCAGGGTATGGCTGTGGGAGTGCCCCTCCCCTGTTCCTGTCCTGGAGGAGAAGTGGGAAGTGGGGGCGGCCCCCCCCCAAGAAACAGCTGCCTCCACTCTGGCATGGGCCAGACAGGCGAACCTCTAAGCAGCCCTTTTTGGAAGGCAGGGGGCCCTCCAGATCCCCCTATCCCGCTCAGCTTTTCCTGAAAGCGGAGTCTGTCCACATTGGGAAATTGCAAATAGTTTACATGGGGAATGTCAGCTGCCCACATATGAAAATATACACATCATTAAGCCCTAAGTGCTTGCGTCTGGAGATAGAGCGGACAGTCTCCTGGGCTGACCTTTTGTTCACTGATGCAACCGTGGCTAATGAGCACGGAGCTCTTCAGAGGGATGTTTTCATATGGTGAAGCGAAGCATATGTTGGCCATTAGCCTGCGTGTGTGTGTGCGTGTGTGCGTGTGGTACGTCTAACACCACTATACAAATAGCGTTTACCTGAACACACAGAGTCCATTTCGTCTTATCCTCCAGCCCCCATGGGCCTCCAAGACCAAAGTCCCAACCTCACAAGATCTGAGAAGGATGGTGACGTTCTTGGAGAACATGGTGGTGCCTAGTGATAAGGCTCTCTGACTCGATTACCTGGGTTTGAATCCTGTCTTTGCTCCCGTGCTAGCTGCGTGAGCTTGGGCAAGTTACTTAACTTCTCTGAGCCTATTTCTGCATCTCTAAAATGGAGATTGTAATGGTTAAAACTTACTTGAGAGAGTCAAAAAAGATAACCCCACGTAAAGCTTCTAGGACTTAACATACAGTAGATGCTCAAGAGACGTCAGTGATGGTGTCAGTGACACTTGCACGGGGAGGCGGGACTGGGTGGAAGGTCTTGCCTGCTCAGAAAATCAGCTTGGATGAGGTTGTATTAGAAGTGGGTCATGGAGACTGGGTGGAATTTGGACATGCCCTGATGGGGCAGGAAGGGCTTCTTCCAAGGGAACAAGCAAAGGTCCAGCAGCTAGAGAGCTAGAGCTTCCCAGGAAGAGACGAGTGTGGGGTGAATGTCCATGAGCAGAAGGCTGGAAGGAAAAACAGATTGAGAAGGGCATTTGGGGCCAGGGTCAAGAGGGCAGTGGGCTCTGTCCTTTGGAGTGGAGACCATCTGTGCTGTGTGGTGCGGAAACATTCCCTTGGCGGCCATTGTGTCACTGCAAGAAGAAGTGGCAGCAGATGAGAGAAGAGAATCCTTGAATGCAGGGCGGTGAGGGGGGGACAGAGGGGAGCGGTGGGTGAGAGAGATACGAGGGTGAGGCTTGCTGTGTGTGCATGTCCTGTCTGTGAGGTGGGCACAAGCTGGATTTGAGTGGGACCCACGAGACCAAAGCCATGTCCTTCCCCTAGAGCTGGCCCAGGACACCTGGTTCAGGGCCATGGCAGCTCAGATCTGCTCAGCCCTGCCATGGACCCTCTCCAGGTGTTAATCCTCACTGCACCATGGGCCACAGTGTGACCTTGGAGGGGTCCCTTCCCTTCTTGGTCCTTTGTCTCAGGTAACCCATCTGTGCCATGAGTGACTGGAACCAGCTGAGCCCTCTGTGATCTCTTCCTCCTGCTCCACCTTGGGTCCTGAATCTGTGAACAAGTGTAGGGAATGTGTTTCCAGAATGTTCTGAGGGTGACCCCACGGGCACTTGCTTCGGGATTACTGACGACTACTAAAGAGGTGTGGGAAGTGGTTCTGAAGAGCCTTTCACAGCCCAGCCATGCCTCCATCCCCGGGTGACTCTAGAGACACCAGCCACATACAGCGGATCCCCTCCCCAGCCTGACGTCTTTAAACCAGACACTTTGAAGCCAGCAGATGTTTCAGCAGCAAGGTTTTCAGACATGTGGGGTTCCTCACTCAGGCAGGAAATGATGTCCCTGCCTACTGCCCGTCGTCCCAGTGCAGAGGGAGACAGCAGTGCCCAGGGGACCAGACCAGCATCGCCCTCTCGATGCCACCCTTGGGCTAAAACGATGCAGAGGTCCATGAGAACCAGCCACACAGAGATGGCAGCACCCGTGTCGGCTGCTTGTTTAACATCTTCTAGATGAGTCCTCCTCTCTGTGAGCACCCCCTCCCTGCTTTCTCCAGCCTCCTGGCCTTTGCCGTGCCATGCTGGCCTCCTCCACCTGTGTCAATCCCTCAAGGTCCCGCGCTCGCCTTCCCTCCCGAGGGCTCCCTCCCAGGCCGATTTCTCATTTTCCCCCTCAACTGTTACTGCAAAGGTCACGCTCCCAGGTCTGAGATGAATCACTTGGTAATTATTTCAGGTGTGCCATCTGGCCTCCCTACTGCCGGGCCCAGGAGGCTGAGCCGCCTGTGGGGAGTGTGCGCAAGAAGCGCTGTGAGGGGCTCCATAGCGCCACCTTGTGGGCGTGCTGCCGGGCGGTGGAGGCCGAGCTGGGCCTGGGCTATGGCCACCCTGGGGCTTCCTGTCTCTGGTGGTGAAGTCAGTGAAGTCAGTGAAGCCATTGGATCACCCTCAGGGCAGAGCCTCGGGTGCGGCGGGTCATCACCTGCTTCCTGGTTGAGTACCAAGGCACAGACTCAGAGTGGACAAAGCACCCCCGAGAGTTACTGTCCCCTCTGTTCCCCAGCAACTTTGGGGGAAAAGCAGTGGAGAGGAGCCTTAGCCAAAGAGGGGAGCAGGGTGCAGGTTCGCTTGCTCCGGGTGTGATTTCAGGGGCTCGACAGACGCTCCCTGCAGCCAACAGCTCCTCAGGGAAGCGGGGTTCTTTCTTGTCAGTCTGGCCAGAAGGGAGACAGCGGCCCCCAGAAAGCACAGCCATGTCCCCAAGACGCGTCGGGCTGTCCTGGAAGTTGGCCACGGAGCAATCCTTAAGAGCAGCTGGGGGTCATCCTGTCATCAGAGTGGACTTTCGGGTTGGGCTGGGCATATGATCTCATGGAGGCTGGCCAGCTGCTGAGCTTCCGTGCCCCAGACCATCAGGAGGCCATCTGTGATGGCCTCCAGCAGAGAAACCCTGTCCCCAATTTCTTCTTCCTGTCCTCAGAAGCAGTACCACCAAGAGCTAATTCCACACATTTCGGAGGAAACTTGGTGCCTAAATTCACACTGTGGTATTAAAAGTCAAGGCCTGATGGCTGGAGCTGCTTGAGACCATCTGGTGACCAAAGAAATAAAGTGTCACTTCAAAATACTGCTGACCTAAGAGGTTCCCAGACCCCAGGGCAACTTGTTGCAGAGACCTCCACCAAGACTTGTTCTCCTGGCCACGTTCAGCCCTGCCAATATCTAAGGGCCTTAGGGCTTTTTCTGTTTGATTAGAAATTAGGGGTATGTTTTTAGCATGGAGGAGGACAGTCCCCAACCTTCTCCCCACCCTGACCCTCAGCTTCCCCCCAGAGGGACAGTTCCTGCTAGAAAGAGCCGCAGAGCTAACCACAGTTCTCCTGGCATTCCTGAGCCCTCTCACGTGACAGTCCTGTTCAGAGCCCACCTGGCCCCAAGGTTACCCCTCCCTTCCCTAGCCCACCTCACAGGCCTCCTGGGACCAGAAGAGATTAGCTTCCTGGAATGAGATCTGAAACTGGAATTCTGCGTTCAAGCCACAGGCATGGTGTGCAGCGGCTGCGGCTGCTCAGACCCCAGAGCACGCTGAGTGTCTAGGGGCACTTTATCTTCCATGAGGTGCTAGACTGGGGCTAGGGAGAGTCGCCTTCATGGGCCTCCCTTGGAAACTGACTTCTCTGACTTGGAGGGAAAAGACCAATACCTTCCAGCATGCCCACAGTTCCGTCGATGCAAATCACAAATGTCCCGTGGAAATGTCCCCTTGGGCAGCTGCTCCTCTCACCCCCCTGGCAAGTTCGGGTTACAGTTCCTAACTTAAACAGGCCGACAGCTTCTTATTCCCTTACTGGCAGAGATGCTACTCTCTGGAGTCACTTGAAAGGGGGTTTGCTTGGAATCGCTTCATCTCTTCATGTTGAGCCAGGGACTGATTTAAACCCATGGTCGTCAAACCAAATGCACTACTACCCACTCATTAAGTCCTATTAGGGCTTTTACCGTGGTCAGCATCCCCAGAGCCCTCCCGCCAACCCACCGCGGAGAATGAGAGCAATGGGACTCCATGCACACGGCTGGATTCCCCCCCAGACCCTGGGCTGCCCCTCCCATTGGCTGGGGAGGAAGCAGAGTACGGTCCTCCGTGGGAAGGCCCAGGAGGGGTGGAAGTCTGAGCCCAGATTCCGCTTTGCTCTGATCCTGTCCTCCACGAAGCCTTTCCCGGATGACCCTGCCTGGTAATGCTCTCCCTCTCTGAGCGCGGGGGGCTCATGGCGTTGAGCCACATTGTCTTCCGTTTCAGTTCTTCCTGCCTCTGCTGGAGGGCTGCACAGTGCCCTGCCCACCTTGAGGCCTGAGGGGCTCCTGGGAGCTGGGGAATGGGTGAGAGGGGCACAGGGGGCCCAGACGCCCCACCGTCTTCAGCCAGACTCCCTCCAGACCCACCCTCCCAACCTCTGTCCTGTCCCCTGTCTGCCACTCCTTGGCTGGGTGACCTGGTATCCAATGGCTGAAATTTTTGGACCTCCGTTTCCCCGTCTGTGAAGTGAACATTATACGAAGGTTAGATGACATAGCGCATCTGTGTTTCTCGCAGTGCCGGACCACAGCTGGCCTTCGGCAGAGGCAAACCTGGGCTACCTGTTGGTTTGAAATAGTGGGTCTATAGATAAAGTCCATTTGGAGGAGGAAAAAAGAAGTTTGCTGGTTTAAAAAAAATAGTCTGTCAGTGGGCCCCTTTATACATGACCACATGCAGCCTGCAGAGGCAAGAGAGATTCCCATGAGGGTATTACCTGATTTCTTTCCCATCTTCCTGGAAAAAAAGTGCTCAGTCAGGGCCACACTGGCTTCACCTTTTAACACCCCTGCAACGTGCATGATGCCAGGTTCGGTCCACTCTGGGTAAGGGCGGGTCTTCCCAGGGCGGCGTCTGATGGCAAAACGGGTGCAGTGGGGTGCGTACAGGTGGGCGACCCAGCTGCCTCTTCTGAGGTCCAAGAACTGGGGGTTTCTCCCCATGACTTCCCCGCCCAGCATGTGTGTTTGGTCTTTGCTGACTCCTCCCAGATTCGGGTCACATCCTGGCACCACGCACAGCTTCAGGTGGCTCCTTACCCTATGTACCATGGATACCATGGACTCCGTTCTGTGGCTGGCATGGGCCCTTCAAACCGAGGTTGCCCGGCCATCGGCTCTCATGGTGCAAATTTGCCCATGGCCTCTGGGTTTGTGTTAGGATTTGATTGCTCTCAAAGAGCCCAGCGTTACTCCAAGACATTCTGCTGCCAGGTTCCCTAGAAAGTTCCCCAAATCTTAGAAGCAGCCTCCCCACCCCAGCAGCCAACCATCTCCGCAGAAGCTTCTGCGTGTAACAGAGGCAGAGATGGAGACGCACAGTGACCCCAGAGGGGGGACCAGTGCTCGGGCTTTCAGTTTCTTGGTTGGGGGTCTCCTTCTGCAACCTTGAGCATCTTTTCTACAGTCTTGCTCATATGGGGTTTTAGGGAGGGAGGAACGGGAGCCACCACCACCCAGGGCAGTCTATCAAAGCTGTGCCCACGGAGTGCAGCCCCCCCACCCTGCTGCTGAGCTGTGCTTTTGCTGGCCTTTCCACCCATTTCAGACCCTCTCGTGCAGGACTTTGAGGCTTGCCCTCTGTGCAGACAGGCCCAGCCTGGGAAAGGGCATCTACAAGCTGCCAGGGGCTGACTGACCAACTTGTCCATGCGGGACAGTTCCATACATGCATCTCATTTGGGTCAAGCCAAGGACACAGGGACATCATTCTCAGTGTGCCACAGATGAGGGCCACAAGGCTCAGATGAACCTAGCGACCTCCACGAGGTCACACAGACTCAAAGTGGCAGAGCCAGAAACCTGGCCTTAAGTCTAGGCTTGTTCACCGCCTTTCACCCCAGCCACCTTTGCGTGCCCCGCAATGTGGCATGTGGCTCAGGGCCCGGAGTGGGCAGGAGGGGGGGAGGAGCCCGCGCCTGCCCCTCACGGACATGTCCTCTTCTCTTCCTCCAGTCCCCAGTTTGCATTGCCCAGGTTGGCCGGGACCTGGTTTCCCAGACAGAGGAGAAGCTCCTACAGAGGCCCTCCAAGGAACTCTTCTCTGCCTGCGCACAGTAAGTGCTCCCTTCCTTGCCCAGGCCGGGCCTCCACGCGGCCCTGGAGAGGGGCTACCCCTACTGTCCACCTGGAGCACCGGCCCTGGGGCAGGTCTGCCATGCCCGGGGCCCCAGCCAAGCCGCGCAGCTGTTTGTATACTTCTTACCATCGGAAGAGATACCAAAGGGCCAAGTCCAAACAAAACATCTGCCTCAAAGGGCGTTGAAAGCAAGTGGCTCTCCAGGCTGTTGAGACAGAGGAATGTGCAAAAACTTGACCCCGTCTGGGTGGTTTGGGAGTCCTTCCCGGCGCCCACACCCCACTGCTGCCAGCAGCCGGAGCCACATAGCGCTGCTGCAGGAAGGGGGCTGGAGGCCACCTTAGCCGCACCCTGTTACCTTGTCTGCAGGCCATACGGCCATCCTGATGGAATAGGAGACAAGTCGGTGGGTGTGCTGCTGGCCAGACACCAGGGAAGCCCTGACCTGTCCCTTGCACACATACTGTGAAGGCGCGAGCCAGTAGATACACTCATATGCCTGAGCCCACCCAGGTGCCCTGCCTCATAAGCTGACACGTGCCTGCACGCCAGAACCCTTCCTCAGCCTGATCGCCCCGCACGGCTTGCTGTGCGCCCCCGTTCAGCCTTTGCCCCACAGACAGTGGGGAGCTTGCTGTGTGCCTGGCACCGTGACAGGTGCTTCACCTGCCGTGGTGAGCAAGAACCCCGGCCTGGCTTCCATCGGGCTTGACATCCAGGCAGGGAGGACATGAAAACCAGTGGCCCTGTGCCCTGCGGGAAGAGCTGGAGCCCATGCTGAGAACGGACTTTGAGGGAGGGCCAGCTTGGCGCCCAACCCTGTTAGGTGCCGAGGAGAGAAACCCCCACCACAACACACGAGCAGAAATAAACCTGATTGCTGTCCTCTTGGAGCTGGCTGAGGGTCAGATCTGACAGCAGGTGAAGCCGCTGGGCTGTCTTGTGGTCCTGAGGGAAATAGACATCCCGGTTCCCTACACTGGCCCCGCCCTAATGTTTTGCAGGAGACAGGGTCCAACATGGCCCCCACTGTGCCTACGGCTCCCCGCCCCCACCCACACGTCCTAAGTGCCTGGGCTGCGTTGGTCAGCGTCATGGCTTTTCAAAGGAAAGAAGCCCATCTGCCCCTAACCACAGCCAGCTTCCGGGGCCTGGCCCACAGCAGGCGACTGGTGAACTCTGCTGCGGCGATGGAAAGCTCCCAGGGGCTTCTCTGGTCCTGGACCAAATCCAGAGCCTGGGCCTTCCAGACGCTGCATCCCTACTCTGCCCACCCCTGCACACACACTCCCCTGCACCCGCTTAAGTATTCTTCTGTCCTCACAGCAGCTCAAGAGTCCCTTCATGAGAAAGGGAGCGCTACCCGAGCCCCCCAGGGGCCTCACTTAACTCTCCGTCATGATAACATGCTTCTGTGGGCCTCTCTCTGACGGTTGTCCCACGTACAACACCAACCTCACGCTCACAGCTCTAGCCCGCGCCTAGAGCCATGCCGTGGCGGGGCCCCAGTAAGTGCCCACGGGGTCAGGCGGTCACTCTGGTAGGAAGACGGGCCTCTGAGGCAAGGTGTTCCCCTGCGGATACGAATACATGGCTTGGCCCGTCAGCTTCAGGCCAGGATTGTAAAATGTTCATTTCTTCCCTCCGAGCCAGGTCTGTCCACGACTACCTGAAGGGGGAGCCCTTCCATGAGTATCTGGACAGCATGTACTTTGATCGCTTTCTACAGTGGAAGTGGTTGGAAAGGTGAGTGCCCCTGGCACACCCCATCTGCAGGCGTGTACCCGCATGCGCGTGGGAGGGGTGGGCCATGGGCTTTCCAGCTGAGAGCCCAGAAAAATCAGCTGCCTCCGTGGCTCCATGGTCCAAGTAAAATTAGCCATCCTCCTGTTGATTAAGTTCTTGGCTCTTCTAGAAATGTTCTGTGCTTATTAAAGGGTACACGCGCACTCACACTCATAAATATATATGTACTTACCCTTACTTGTTTGGTTCACTGGTTTGGGGAATCTTCTCTCTGTCTGCAGATAAAGAGCTGCTGTATTCTCTGAGTGAGTCGCAGAGTGACTCATGAACGAGTTTAGCTCAGTCCCCTGTTGATGGACATAGAGGTTGCTCTCAGTTTTGTGTACAATCTTCCCTAAATAATGAATAGCTTTGTAGATACATCTTCATGTGCTTTCAGAAGTACATGAAGAAATCCATAGAAATCCCCACAGAAGGGTTTTGGCCAAAGTGGACCGCGAAGCTACCCTCTCAGACGGCGGCCCCCCGTTTCCAGTCCCGCCAGTGTCTCGGTGCCTGCTTCCCCTCAGCCTCACCCACTCTGTTCCCGTGCTTTCCTGGCCGGCGTGTGAGCAGCAGCTTTCCTTCTTGTTTATCTTCTCATCTCTAATAATGGATAAAACTGAGCATCTTTTCCTGTTTTGTTTACTGCCTTTTCTCTGCAAAGTGCTCTCACAGACATGGCGGTGACTCGGCCTCCGTGTGACTGAAGAGGAAGGAGAGCCGCAGAGAGGGTGTGGGCTGGTCACACAGCAGGCCGGCGGTGCAGGAGGCCCCGGCCCAGGACCCCAGCACAGGGCTCTGCCCACCACACTGTTCAGAATTGGCAGAACAGGGCATTGCCTGCGTTAAATCCGTGCTGGGCTGCGCTGCTAGACAAGGGCAGGAGCAGCCCCTTCCACAGCCCAGGGGTCCGTGTGCCTGAGGCCTTCCCCCACAGGCATCTGGGCACCCTCTGGGCAGAGAGCCAGGAGCCACTTTGCTTCTGCCTGTCCCCACCTCTGCTGGCTGAGTGCCCTGCAGATGCACAGGAAGCTGTAGGACAAGTTGCCCGAAGAGCCCATCCATGGCTCTCCCCTGCCCACTTCAGGAAGCCCAGAGGGAAACACCCACCTCTGTACCACGGAGGGTTCATTTCTGACCACCCCGATTGGTGGGAATGACAGTTGAGCAGGGGTCAGTCTTCTCTGTGAGCCACTAGCTGCCACTGGCCCCCTTGCACGTGCATACAGTGGCTCCAGGAGAGCCAAGGAAGTGAGGGTCAGGGCAGACATCCTGGGAGGGCCCTGGGGTCCACAGCCTGGGTCTGCGTCCTGGCTCTACCTTTGCAGGGACCTCAGCAAGGGCTGCTCACCCCTCCCCACTTCAGTTTTCTTATCTGTGAGATGGGGATCATAACAGTGCGTGCCTTTGTAGGCCTGGGTGCGGACGAGCTGAGGTAAGCGTGGTCCATTCCTACAATAAGGCAGGTGCTCAGCAGAGGTCAGCTGTCTGGGCCCGGAAGTCAAAGGCAGGATACAGTTGTGGTTGTCAGTGAGATCATCAGTGCCACTGTGTCTGTCACCCTCAAGTGTCTGGTATGGGAAGGAACGGCTGGCCCTTGTGTTCCTAATGATCCCAGGACAGTGTGGTGGGGATGTATTTGCCACCCCCTGCCCCCCAATCCCAAGCCAAGGCTGTGTGCCACACACCCCCACCTCTGCCCATCTTCCTGGGGCAGCAGTGCGGGCTTGAGACACCGGATGTGGGCTCTGCAGCAGGCTTCCTGGGATGCCAGCCCCAGAGCCTCCCTTACCGTCATGACCTTGGGCAACTCATGTCCCCTCTCAGAGCCTAAACATTCTCAGCTGCACAGGGGGGCCCGTCCCACCTCCTGATGGAGTTGTGTGGAAGACACCGTGCCTGTGCGACGTGCCTCACGCAGTGGGGACTGTTACCCTAAAGACTCCGGAAGGGAGGTGTCCTTTGTCCCTAGAGTTCTTTTTTTTTTTTTAAGATTTTATTTATTTGACAGCACACGAGTGCACACAAGCAGGGGGAGCAACAGAGGAAGAGAGAAGTAGGCTCCGCACTGAGCAGGGAGCCCAACGCAGGGCTTGATCCCAGGACCTTGGGACCATGACCTGAGCCGAAGGCAGACGCTGAACCGACCGAGCCACCGGGGCCCTTGTTCCTAGAGTTCTAGTAACGATACCGGACTCACACAGCAGCTTACAAAGAGCCCTGGGATACAGATGCCTTTTCAGAGTCATTTGACTGAAGATCCAAGGCTCAGAGAGGTTGATCGATCAGTCCTGGGTCACACAGCAAGGGCCTGGCAAGGCTGGAACCTGAAGCCAAGGCCGTTTGATCAAGTCCTTCCCTCTTACTCCACCCAGCATCTGTTCAGTAGAATGTGGCCATTGGCTTTGATTTTACTTGTCTCTCCTGGCCACTTGAAATGGAGAAACAGGCTTTTTAAATCTGTGTTAACTGTGAAGAAGTTAGGCCCTTTTGTGGACATTAAGTTGTTGAAGCCACTAGGGCAGGAGCCTGGCCCAGAAATGCCCCTAAATGACTGACAGCACCCCACTTCCTCCCTTTCCTTTTTTTTTTTCCTTTCTTTCTTTTTTTTTTTTTTTTTTTTTGCTAACAAGATCATGGCCTGTTCGTGCTGTACTGTTGAAATATTAAAGGGATTTTCTCCCTCCCAAGGTTAACCAAGAAATTCCTCGGAGACTGTATTACACTCATTTCCCCTCGCAGAGGAGCTCTGTGGTAACGCCGACCGACTGTTTGTTCTTCATGTATCGTAAACTGTTAGGCCCGGGCGCCTTCATGTGGTTTCGAGGGTGGCTGTAGGGACGCTGCCCAGGGCCGCATGGCCCACGCAGCCGCATGGAGGCTTTGCTGTCGTGGGCCGCTCGCGGGCAGGAGGACCCGGAGCCGTGAAGAGTCCACTGGGGGGAGGCCCTGTGCTCCCAGGGGGGACGTAATCCGTGTGTCGAACCCCCCTCCCCCACAAAGAAACAGAAGAGAGAGTCAGGGTTCATGAGCTCCAGACAGGCCTTCCAGAGAGAACCACTAGGGGGCGGGGGTTTTGGGGCTGTCCTGTGAGAGGTGTGGCGTGAGGACCTTTGGGACCCGGTGGCAAGGGTTGCAACAGAGGGTTCATTCAGGAGCTGCTGGGTGACCAGAGGCTCCCCGGTCTTTCTCAAGCTGACTCACTTATATGGGGCAGCTCAGGCATACTCCAGAGTGTGCCCTGGTCCAGCCCCTATGGTGGGGTTGGGGGATGCTCAGAAATAGTCCTGAAGGTCCAAGAGCTAAGTTTGACCTCCTAAAAGTGGATTGTTCTTTATCGGTTCATGGTCTAAGGACACTTGGGTTGTTTCCATCTCTTAGCCCTTGTGAGTAATGCTGCAGTGAGTGTGGGAGGGAAAACGTGGTAGATACATGCAATGGAATATTACTGAGCCTGAAAAAAGAAGGAAATCCTGCCATTTGTGATAACATTGAGAAACCTGGAGGACGTTCTGCTAAGTGACATAAGCCAGACACGGACAGATCCTGCATGTCTCACTTAGATGTGGAATCTCGGATAATGTCCCAGTCCTAGGAGCAGAGAGTGGCTGGTGACACCAGCGGCCCGGGTTGGTGGGGGGAGGTCATGGGGGATGGAGGTCGAGGGATGCAAGGTTTCAGTTCGGGGGACGGATAAGCTCTGGAGAGCTGACGTACAGTGACATGACTCTAGTTCATGGTCCTGTACCTCGAAGTCAGCTAAGACAGGAGATCTTAAGTGTTCTTACCAGTGAGAGGGGAAGAGGGAACATGGTAGCCATGGGAGGTGACAGTTAGCTTGATTGCGGTGATCCTTTCACAGTGTGTCCCTGTATCAAAGCAGCAGTTGGGTACCATTTGTCAGTTATACCTCAGAAAAGCTGGGTTGGGGGCAGCTGACTATTTTCAGCCAAACAGGCCAGTGATGACCAAGCCCAGACTGTCTGCACCCTGGAGTTCTTCAAGGTGATCTTAGAGGACTGTTTGTTCACTCCATGAGGTCCCACCCTTGCCTCAGGATCAGATTAGACATAAATGGCTTTTAGCTAATTAAAACGGGGGCCAGTGGGGCTCCTGGGTGGCTCAGTGGGTTAAGCCTCTGCCTTCGGCTCAAGTCATGATCCCAGGGTTCTGGAATCAAGTCCCGCATAGGGCTCTCTGCTCAGCAGGGAGCCTGCTTCCTCTCTCTCTCTCTCTCTCTCTCTCTCTCTCTGCCTGCCTCTCTGCCTACTTGTGATCTCTGTCTGTCAAATAAATAAAATCTTTTTAACAAAATGGGGGCGAGGAGATACAAAGCAATGATTACTTCGTAAATAGTGCTTTGGGCAGATCGGAGCTTCTAGTGTTGCAGAGCTGTGGGGGAATTGTGATGAAGGGGCCCTTGGTGGAGGCAGGGCTGGAGACCTGCAGTTAAAGGTGACCTGCACCCTTTCCCCCTGGGGCCAAGAGGTGGGCAGGTGGACCAGATGTGCAGGTGTGGGGAGGGCTATTGTGTCCTCCCTGGCACACCGAACTGTGCGGCTCCTGGCGCCCTCCCTTCTCCCTGCGGAGAGCGCAGCTGCTTTCTGAGCTTCGCCACCGCATTTTCATTTGGAGAGAGAGGGAGCCCCACAGAAAGTGCGTGAAGCAGCCCCTTCACGCCTCTGCTCTTCCCTCCAAGCAAGCGAGCGAGCGAGGATTGCTTGGGTCCCAAGCCGCAGGGGGCCAAGGGCGGGTGGCCTGGGATTTGAACCCCCAGCCCCAGAACAAGTCCTCGAGGGACCCGTCTGCAGCGATGATCCGGAGGGCAAGCAGGGATGCAGTCGTCTGTTTCTTGTGGATTCTGCATCTCAGCACCATGAGACCAGTGTTGGATTCTTGCTTTTTTTCAGGCAACCAGTAACCAAAAACACCTTCAGGCAGTACCGAGTACTGGGCAAAGGGGGCTTTGGGGAGGTGAGTGAACATCCGCGTCTTCAGTGGGAAGTTCCCCTACTTTTGTCCCTGTTTCTGTCCCTTCTGGATGGGCTTAAGGTGTCCTGCGCCCCCTGGCGGGGAGGGAAGGTGAGGCGTGGGCCCGGGAACAGGAGATGCTGCAGGGGTGGGAAAGGCGGCTGGCCACAGGGCCCGTAGGGTGGAAGTGCGCTTGGAGCCAGCCTCAGGGCTGGCATCTGGAGGGAGAAGTGAGCGTTCTTGGCTGTCTTTGGACGGAGGAATGAGGGCATGAGGGGCCCCAGAATCTTGGCCCCATGCTGCCATTAATATGCTGTTGCCCTTCATCTGATCGCCCCAGTCTGTGAGGCAAGCCTTGGTATGCCCATTTTAGAGATGAGGAAAACTGAGGGTCAGAATGGTTGATGACCCAGCCAAGGTCACACAACCAAAAAAGGGGGGGAACCAAGAAGACAAGAACCTAAATGGCTTGGCTCCTATTCCACTGAATTATAAAGTCAGGGTTGTTAGAGGTCTCACACCCAAATAAGCCTCTCTTCCCAGCAGCTGGTGCTGTGAAGTCCCCAGTTAGCAATGGCCACATCTGGGTGGAAGCTTGGGACAGAGAAACTCTAGTTGCCTCTGAGAGAGGGACAGCACTTTAGGCTTTGGCCAGTTATGTAAACAGCGGCATGAATGTTTGGTTGTGCACCTTGAAAAGCTCGGATTCCCCGAAGGCTAGAGGGAGGGAACCAACAGGCACTGAAGCCAGTGCTTGAGGGCAGGGCCCGGCGCAGCCGTGGGCCCAAGGCCAGGCATCCTTGGGTCCTGTGACTGGGAGCACGCTCAGGCCAGGCTTCTGGCACATCAGTTCCCAGCCCTACCCACCCAGCGTCCCGGCCTTGGAGGAGCCTGGGGTTGGCCTTCACCTGTCCCATACCCTTGGCTTCTCTCTTGCACCTCAGGTCTGTGCCTGCCAGGTTCGGGCCACGGGGAAGATGTATGCCTGCAAGCGCTTGGAGAAGAAGAGGATCAAGAAAAGGAAGGGGGAGTCCATGGCACTCAACGAGAAGCAGATCCTAGAGAGGGTCAACAGCCGCTTCGTGGTGAGTGTCCAGGGCCCAGCGCCAGGCCCCCCTTCTAGTGACCAGGGCTCCCATCCCTTGGGAAGAGGGGGTCCTCCAGAGTGGCAGGTCCCCAGCCTGTAGGGAAGTGGACCGCCGTGGGAGAGTGAAGCAGCGGAAAGGCGACCAGGCCTTCCCTCCATCACGAGGCTCCCCGTGGCCAACCGTGGCTGACTTGCTCCAGTCACTCAAACTGGCCTGGCTACCCTCTGTGTGTGGGACCAAGGCCTCTGTTCTCCAGAACCACCTTGTAAACTCCTCAGTAGAAAAAGCAGCCCGCCCCGGGCCCAGCCAAGGAGCTGTGTTCCCACAGACCCCCGTAGGCTGGTTTCCCCATCGGGGAGACCCGAGTGTCGATATCCTACAGGAGTGCCGTCTAGTTTGCGTTCATTTTGTTACCATGTCTTGGCCGGGCTCTGCTGCGGTAACACACCAGCCCCCAGCGCCAAGTAGCTGGACACAAGAAGGACCGTTGTCACGCACACAGAGCCCAGCCACATCTAGCCGCCCTTCTCTACCTTACGGCTGGCCCACCTAGAGTCTTACAAGTGTGCGCTGGCGGGTTTGCCCAGGGACCCTCGCTGCCTCAGCCGCCGGGACATTCCTCACCCCGCCCACAGCCCGTGGGCCAGAACTAGTCACTGCCAGCGCCCGGCCAGCTGCAGGGAAATGTGGAAGAGCATGTGGGTGTTTGGTCACTCTCAGTCCCTCTGCCACATGTCACTATAAAAAAACACGTACAGGGTGAAACCCCCACAGCACAGAGAGGTCTGAGATACAAACAAAAGCCTCCCTCTTCGGGTAACCGTCCGAGCCTGGGGGATTCACGAAGAGGCTTTCTGATGTTTTTAGCCGGTGGAGTCCTACCAGACGCTCTAAGCTGCAGTGCTCTCCTCTTGAATCGAGGTCCTTTCCTGTGGCCAGACCTACAGCCATAGCTCTGTTTTTGATGCTGTGCACCCCCCTCCCTGCCATGCAGCATGGAGATAACCCGTCGTCTGCACAACAGGTCCCCACGGACCCCCGCGCGCAGGTCACACTGCCAATGAGGCTGCCGTGTCCAGCCTTGAATGTCCCTTTGGTGCACGTCCAGGAGCGTGTCTGTAGGATGGGTTCCTGGTGGAGGAACTGTGGCATCAGAGGCCATGTGCCTTTCCCATTTGGTAGCAGTTCCCGAACGGCTCTCCGTCAGTGTTGTCAGTGTCGTGCCGGTCGAACGCCCACCAGCTGTGTGAGAGCAGGAGGTGCTGGCAGCCTAATGTTTTTGTCATTCCCCAGAAGGGGTGGTTTTCTAAGGCACCGCTCAAAGCCGACAGGAGCGTGCATCTCCGGGCCTCCTCTCAGGTGGCCCCCAGCCCCCAGCCTCCCTCTGTGCTGCCAGCCCCTTTCAGTGGGGACCACAGGTCACCCCCCTCGATGCTGCCCGTGGAGCCCTCATCATTGCAGGAAGGGGCAGTGCCGGCTCTCACCGGGGTTGGTGACAGTGGGTGCTACTCAGAGGGCAAGAGGGTGGTCTGCCTGATAAACGGGGTGGCACATCTTCGAGGGCCTGGACCACCCTCGACTGGGCCCCGTCCACTGCCCCCAGCAGGGAGTTCACCCAGCGCCCTCCAGGAGCCCCTCCTTGGTCTCTGTGGGCAGGTGTGGGAGGGCGGGCCGGCCTGGCAGCTGGCGCTGAGCACCGTCCCCAGAGGCCTCCTGCTCAGCTCCCGTTCTGTCCTTTCCTCAGAAATAACTGCCATTGTTCCTGGCCTTTGCCTCCAAGTGTTATGGCCCCGCTTGTGCCCAGCCTGGTCCATAGTGGCCAGCTTTCATTTGGATTGGCTCCCGATGTGGAGAAGGACAAGTACCACCAGCAGACCTTACCCCGGACCCAGCCCTGCTGTGTCTCCCACAACCCCATGGTCCTCCGTGCATCCTTGAGCTGGTCTCCATCAGCAGGGAACTAAGTGCTTCCTGTTAATGGTCCCTTTGACCAGATGTGTCCTGCAGGCGGAGGCAGACTTTGCCGAATTGTGTTCCCCTTCACAGAGTCCCTCTGGCCACCTCTCGAGCCCACTCCCAGCGTCCCTATGGTAATGAGACCCCAGCCCAAAAGGCACCTGGGCCCTGCTTTTCTTGGATGGCCAGCAAGGCCACCCAGTCTTCACTGAATGACACATGAAGGCTTTTTTGTCTGTGTAAACACACAGACCCCATCCCGTCAGGCTTTCTGAAAGGGCAGAGTACCAGCCTGCGCTCCACACTTTGTCTCCTCACCTGGAACCACAGTATCCGGACGTGTGTCCTGCTTCGGGCAAGAGGGGCAGTGGGCAGGGGCGCCATGAGGCTGGCGGGGTGCGGGGCAGTGGCATGGAGCTGCTGAGGACCCCGCTCACCCTTCCCCCCATCCCCCGCCCCGGCTTCACAGACCCTGAGGAGGACGAGCGGAAGTGGGTGGCAGTCGCTGGGACCTCACCTTCGTGCTGTCTTGTGCTCCCAGGTCAACCTTGCCTATGCCTACGAGACCAAGGACGCGCTGTGCTTGGTCCTAACCATCATGAACGGGGGTGACCTCAAGTTCCACATCTACAACATGGGTAACCCTGGCTTCGAGGAGGAGCGGGCCTTGTTTTACGCGGCAGAGATCCTCTGCGGCTTGGAAGACCTCCACCGGGAGAACACGGTGTACAGGTGAGCCGGCTCCCCGTCCGGTCCTGCCACCGGGGACCCACCCCATCCTCGGTCAGGCGGGCACCCTGCCCTGGGACTCGGGGCCTGGCCATTGCCATAGAGACTCACACCCTGGACTGCTTGGGGGCCAAGTGTAGGAGGCGATGTTCCCCCAGAATGGGTGAGTCGGGCCAAACCCCGCGTCCCTTCCGGCCCAGCGCGCGGGAAACGCAGTGAGCCTGCTCCAGAAAGACCTTGGTGGGATCAGCACACGCGCAGGCAGCAGAACGACATCGGTCCCTCTCCATCCCGCCGGATGGATTCCACGAGTAGTGGTCTTCAGCCTTTTCTCACTGCCCTTCTCCAGAAAATTTGAATATCTGTGTGCCCTTATACATTACGGAAACATCTGAAATAGTTTATTATCTGTTAAAATAGGGGCTAGTATTCTGAAACTGAACAGTTCCATCACACTTTTAAAGGTATTCAGTAGAATCTGATCGCTCTGGCAAAGTGATTTCCACCATTATGCATTTTAAAAATGCGTGAAAATTCTTCAAAGGCAAGAGATTCCCTATCATCCTTTTTTCCATCCTCACAGAATGTTATTATAATGTCATTTTCCCCCAGAGTCTGTCATTGATCAGCGCGCAACCCTGCGATACGGGGATGGATAAGATTTTTTTTTTTTTTTAAATTTCCTTTGACCACAGGCTCTAAGTGTTAAAATAACGTCCGCTGAGTTGCCGCTGTAATGGTTATCAGTAGAACCCTTTTCTAATTGGGATCCTGGGGGATTTCACACCATGGAGCCGGACACCAAGGTCACAGAGCGGGAAGGACCCTGCTTTTCTTCTGTCACTTGGCGTCTGTGCCACGGAGAAAGGACAACTGGGAGGGGAGATCGCAGGGAATGCCGGGACAGGGCTTTCGTGTCGTGAGGATCTAGAAAGGCAGAAGATTCTTGAATTTTCTTCTTTCGGGATTCTTGAAAATGGCAGCACACGGAAGCCCTCTGGATGGTTCCCGCAGATCCAGCGGGCACGCACACCCCAACGTGAAGACCTTTGCTGCAGAGCTCTTGGCAAAGATGATCTTGGGAAGTCCAAGACAGTTTTGAAAACAAGAAGGAACGGTCTTGATGACTGGCTCTCCCCCACGCACCACCCCCACCATCTCTCCATTTAGGCTCTTGCTCTGTTTTCATTCAAGTGAGAAGAGAAAAAATTCCCTATGGGCTGAAAAAAGAACTCCCCACTTGATTGCTTTTCACTTAAAACAAAAAGAAAGGCGGGCCTCCAACTTCTAGTCCTTGATCTCGTGAAGAAGAGAACCACAGCGCCTCCCTGGCCTCCGCTGCCTGCCGCGGGCTCTCCGCAGGTTTGGGTTCTGGCCCATGCCCACTAGCCGGCTAGCTATCTTTCCAACCCTGTGGCTGCTGGCTTGCTGAGGTGACGGCTCTTGCCCTTATTTGGAATTGTTAGCACATCAACAGAATGCCAATTAAATAACAGGGGCGAAGTATTTTGTAATGAATAACTATGTACAAACCCATTATCACCTAGTGAGGCTGCCCCACTGGATTTGAACACAGTAACCATTCCCCATGAGGACAGCTGCCATCAGTTAAATAAGCAAAGCCTGTTGGTTGAGAATTGCATCCTCAATCCAGATGCTAATGGCTAACTGAGTTGCACACGCTATCCCACTGGCTGTTCTTTTACCCACAGAGAGGACCTGCTAGTAAAACTAGTAAAACCAGACACTTCTGCTGCCTCCCACCCTCCGTGAAGGAGGGGCGCACAGTCTTATGAACAGTGATGAGGTCATCAAAGAGAAGAGACAGCAGGGACAGAAGGATAGGGGCCCACCTCCAGCTGTGCCTTGCTGCTGCGCTTTCTCCCAGGCTTGTGTCACTGCTGGACTGGGAGATGTACCAGGCTCCAGGTGTCTCCTTCCCAGAGGGGGTCCCTCCTGGACAATTCTCTGCCCCAGATCTGCAGCTGGTCCAGTCTTCTCAGTAAATTCTCTTCACTAACTCCCAGGCCCTGCTCTGCCTTCATCCCAGGGCATCCTGAGACCTCCAGGTGATCCCAGCCCTGGAGGGGTCTCTCACCATGCCAGCCAGAACCACACTCTGCCCTGGGGCCATCAGTATGCAGATGGGAGCCAGGGCAGGCCTTTGCCTAACCCCTTCTCAGTCATCGCCAGGGTCGAGAAGATGCCTGGCAACAGCGGCATTTGTTCTAGATAGTGGGAGGAGGGAAGTTAGTCCAGGATTGTCTGGATCCGGAGAGAGACCAGACAGCATGAGACAAGAGGTAGGAAGGAGACAGGAAAAGAGGCCAACCCAGGTGGCCATGTCCTGCTGCTCAGAATGCCCACACTCACACGCTTGCCATCTTTCCCTTTCAGAGATTTGAAACCTGAAAATATCCTGCTCGATGATTATGGTAAGTTGGGGAGCAACTTGAGAGACCCCTTTCCTGCTGTGTAGTCAAGATAAGCATCACAACCCAAAGGCAACAGCAGGCCTTCCGGCAGAGCCTCTCAGAGGCACAGCCCTGGGACTGTGGGAGGGCAGTGGGCAAGTCGGGGGAGGAGGGAGTACCCACCCCTTTCCCCCACTCCTGGGAGCATGAGGAAGGCAGGGGCACAGAAAAAGCTCCTCCTTTTTGAAGAAGTAGCATGGCTTGGCCAAAAGAGAGGAGGAGAGAGACAGGGAGAAAGAGAGCACTGATGGAGGGGTCTGGAATTTCAGAGATCCTGGGCAAGTACTTAACTCTACACGACTTCCCTGCACCCTGTCTTCCTCGCCTGTGAACTGGAAGCAGTGGGCCCTGCTCTGCCCGCTTCAGAGGGTGGGGGCGGCGGTGTGGCTCCAGAATGACTTGAAGGGAAACTTTCACCAGCTACAACCCGCTCCAGACATGTTCAGTATTATTTGTGCATGACCATTGCTTTTTTGCTTGTGTGTGCGTGTGTGTGCGCACACATGTACACACCCACTGGTAACCAGAGCAGCTACAGTAACCCCTCACAGCTTTTCAACCTTGCACAGCAGGGAAATAGTGTTCACACCTGTTACCTGACTCGATCTTCCCCTGTCTGCAGAGGGGGCAGGGCCAGCATCCCTGGGCCCCTTTGACAAATGACAAGATTAAAGCTTAGAGGAGCCAACCTGCCAAGGTCACCCAGCAGTATCAGTAGGGACCTGAGACCAGAAACTAGGGCCTCCCCCCATAGCTACCCCGGATACCAGGCAGCCCCAGGCAGAGGGGAGGGAGGAAGGGAGGCAGGTCGTGGGTGACCTGGAGGGAGGTCTGAGTGTGGTGCTGCCATGTGGAGGAGTGGGCAGAGGGCCCCGGGCCTGCCTCGTGCACACTGGGGTTCATGTTCCCTGCTGGTGTCAGAACCGTGCCCTGTCTCAGAACCCGGTCTGCAGCCCAATGGCTGGAACCTGTGTGTTCTCTTCTCCCCCCGCCACCGTCTGTTGGAGGCTGCCAAGCCAGGGAATCCACACAGCTCTGGCCTGGTGGGAAGGGTCCTTGATGTTCGGCCTTGCTGGGGTCCAGGCTGTGGGGTCCTGGCAGGCATAGACAAGGAAGAGGGGGCAGACGTGGCCATGACCTGGCCTGGGTGGGTCGCTGAATAAGACACAACAGCGAGACCGAGCTCTGTTCCAGCACTGTGTCGTCTCAGCCTGTGGGCGTCAGTCCCCGACTCTGTTCCATCTCTCAGTCTTCCCAAGGCCCGGACGACTTCACTCTGTTTCTCCAAAGATCAACAGGACAGGACAGGGAGTTGCCTCCCAAACTGCTTTGTAATTTTTCCTCTTAGGCAAATCGTAAAATTTCAGGAAAGTCTCCCATTTTCCCCACGAAGCAATCCCAGAATCAGGCCGAGGTGTGTTACACTTGGTGATCTCAGCCTTCCCAAAAGCCCACGAAGGCATTTTATGAGGGCATTGGCCATTGTCCAGCCAAGTCCAGCCATCCTTTCCTAGTTTATGTTTTCTTCCTGACCCACGTGCTCTGATGCCTGGATTCGCCAAGGGGCCTGTGGTCACCCCAAGGGGCTGATGGTGATACCCCTCCTTGCAGACAGACAAAAACTCAAGAGTCCGTGAGCCTTGCCCAGGGGCACACGGCAGGTGTGTGGCCCTGCCCAGAGCGGTCCACACAGCCACCCCAGGCACCTGCTGACGCTGCTCTCCTCACTCAGGCCACATCCGGATCTCGGACCTGGGCCTGGCTGTGAAGATCCCTGAGGGAGACCTGATCCGTGGCCGCGTGGGCACCGTCGGCTACATGGGTGAGTGTGGGTGTGGCCCCTCCCAAGCCCACCGCTTGGGCCGCCAGCCTCTTTGTGCAACTCTGAGCAGCAGTAGAGGCACAGTGGGCAGTGGGAGGTCCTAGCCAGGGAGGGGTTGTGTTGGGGCCGAGGGTTCAGCCTTCCTGAACTGAGCTCTCTGAACCCCTCACCCCAGCCCTGCCTGTGCCTCAAAGCCAAACCGCTCTCCATGTCAGAGGTCAGTGCTGGCATACTGTGCCGCTCAAGGGAGGCTGAGCTCAAGGTGGGGCGCTGGTGAGCTGGCAGGCAGACTCTCAGAGAGGCTCTGAGAGGAAGGGAGTCACTCAGAAAGGCCCAGAAAGGAGTGCACCATGTGCCATGTCACTAAGCAAGATGCTAAGTAGAGACCAGCCTTAGGCTCCCTGCCCTGCCCCAAGCCCCTCACCTCGCACACTTACTCCCGGACCATCGTCCTGAGGGCTACAGGAAGAGACCCGAGCTCCCTCTGGTCCTCTGGAATCCCCCCTCCCAGTGAAGGACATCCCTGGGCTGCCTCCTGCGCATGGTCATCTGGGAGCATGTGGGGGGTGTACCGCCATATACGCAGCGGTGAGCACCCCCATGCCGCTTCTGATGGATGGGTGGATGGTTGGACGGGTGACACAGCAGTCGGTGTTTGTGGACACCTGTGTCTGTCTCCCAATGCATGGGGCATTGCCTGCGGCCTCCCACAGGGCCTCTGGTGTACGCTCACGGGCTCACAGGCTCACAGGCTTTTGCCTCTCAATGTCTGAGAGCTGCCTGATGACATGAAGCTTATCTTTTTCACACTTGGATGGTTAATCTAGAATATTTTCATCGAAGTAGTAGGGAAGCCATAGCGAGAGGCAGTTTTAATTCCGGGTAAACTTAAAATCATCTTTACTTTGGGTGGACACACCCTCGTTTCTAGAAATAAATATGGCTGTGGCACCTACTCCGTGTCAGGTGTCACACCCCTTGCTGGGACACAGCAGTGAATAAGGAAGCTCAGATTCTCGAGGGAGGGACATTTCTGTCTGCTGTCAGGCTTCTAAAGCCACAGTCTGAGCCTTTCAGGAGCACTGAGGAGAGCAGTCAGGGCAGGCTCCCTGGGGGAGGTGGTGTTTATGGCCGTTGGCGAGTAGGAGTCAGCAGGGGCAAGCATGTCCCTGCCATGAAGCTTCAGGCCTTCTGTGAGCAGCACCATCACTGCTGGGTGCAGGACAGCTGAGGCTCCATCAGTGTGCCTGGCAGCCCTGGCCCCTTGTGCCCCAGCTCTGTCCTGCCACCCGCTGTCTCTTACCCCTCCTGGCTCCTCTCCTCTGCCCACAGCTCCAGAGGTCCTGAACAACCAGAGATACGGCCTGAGCCCTGACTACTGGGGTCTGGGCTGCCTCATCTACGAGATGATCGAGGGCCAGTCACCATTCCGGGGCCGCAAAGAGAAAGTGAAGCGGGAGGAAGTGGACCGCCGGGTCCTGGAGACAGAGGAGGTGTACTCCCAAAAGTTCTCGGAGGAGGCCAAGTCCATCTGCAAAATGGTGAGCTCCTGGTGAGCCAGTCGCTCCCCCTGGGCCGGGTGTCTAGTAGCCTCTCCCCTCCTGCCCCAGCCGAGAGCAGCAAACAGGGCTGAAGCAGGCAGGGTCAGGACACACAAGTTAGGAAGCCCCCAGGCCAGAGGAGCGAGCAGTCCTCGTTGTGGACCGAGGTTGTCGCAGGAAGACTCCATGACAAGGGCAGGGGACTGAGGGGAACTGCATAAGACACCCTCCCTCCAGCTTTGTTGGGGGAAATCATCACGGAGGAGAAGGGAGGTGATTGCAGCCAGTTCCCCAAGACACAAAGGTATCTTGGGGTATCCCTTACCCTTGACCTTGGCCCCCTACAGCCTCAAACTCTGGGTCCCTGGGCACTGGCTAAGGCCAGTAGGTGCAGCACAGGTGGTGAGGTGGTGGGGTTTTCAGTCTTTTTCATCTTACGACAGAGTTTTCCTTCCACTACTTGGAATGCTGGTCACACTGGCTTAGGTCCCATACGACAGGAATCTATGGGTAGTGGGATTTGACCATCCACAGGGAGGGCGGCAGGTGGGGAGAGATGTTTAGACAGGCTGGGCAGTCAGGGCCAGATAGCAGGGCCCGGGAAGCTGGTTAGAGGAAGCAGTGATAGGAGCCGTCAGAAGCGAAGCTGGCAGTGAGCGCACCCCTGGCCTGCTGCTCTTCCCCTCAGCCCGGGTGGGCCCACCCCTGGCCAGAGGCTTTGGGGGTTGGGGCTGGGTGGCCATATTCCATTCTCGCCTGGCTCTCAGGCTCCCAACTTCTGCCTGCGTCCACTTGGGGTCCTCCTCCCTCTGATGCCGGGCCCGGTGTGCTGTACCCCCACCGCAGGCCACTGCCCACCCAGTGCTGGTGTCATGGGGACAGGAGGGGCCTGAGCTCCGGGGACCCATGAGCCCATGGACTTCCTCTCCCTGGGGCACTGCTGCCCCTGGAACAGCAGATGAGCAGGGCTGAGGCTGGAGGCTGCCCTCCCTGCCTCCTCTCTGACCCATGGACATAAACCACAAAGCTGGAGTATAGAGAACAGGCCTGAGGAGCTGATTAATGCAGCAAAGCTTCTGCTTCCAGAAAAACCAAGGCTGCCCTGTTAGTGGCCCAGAACTATGGGCCATAGCTCCCTGCCCTGAGGAGGCACCTCTCCTGGGGCCGTCTATCTGCTGTTTGACCACTTCCTCCTACCGGCTTCGGTCTGATGTCAGAGCCGCGGGAAGAAGGCTTTGGGGCAAGAGCTACCGTTTGACCACTTCCAAAGGAGAGGAGTCTAGATCTGCCACTTAGGTGTGTGGGAGACCTAAGGAGGGATGGCGCGTGTGCATGCAGACAGCCACCCAAACCACAGGGCCAGGGGCTGGCTGCACCTGCCCGCACGCGCAGGGCTCCCAGAAATCCAGGGAGTCACAGCAGCCGGAGTCGGGGAGGGGGACAGGAGGAGTGAAGCAGAAGTCAGGTAGGTGGAATTTCGGGGTCCTAAGGGTGTTTGAAAACTGGGGTTGGGGCTGCCAATAATACTTGGTTATGGAGGCAAGGTGTCTATCCAGTGGGACCAGACTGGGAGGAGGGAAGAAGAAAGTCATCAGCCATGGTCAGAGCATCACCATGCCCCAGGTCAGGGTTGGGGACTCAGAGAAGCAGAGCAGCGGCAGCAGGACATGAGACATGACATAGAGGGCAGAGACTTGGAGGGCCCGTCCCTGCCCGCTGTCATCGTCCTTGGTGCCCAGCTTTGGGGCTCCAGGACCAGGGGCACTGCTGGCCCTCTGCTGCCCCCTGGTGGCCACCAAGGGAAAGGCGGTAAGCTGAGCCTGAGGCTCTGGACCAACCTTGGCCCATGGGTGTCAAGTGTCAAACCAGTGTCCCCTCATCTTTCTCCGCTGGAAGAACAGACAAGGACCCCTGGCCTTGCTTCCTCTTATTACAAATGCCCATCAGGTCTTAGGATTCTAGCCTTGGGCTTCCGGCACCCCTCTCCACAGCCTGTCTGGCAGCTAGGGTGGCCCTGTCCCCTCCAGGAGGTGCCAGCTCAGGACAGGGCCTGACTCTGAGGAAACCATGAAGGCTCGGGGTGCATGGACCAGTTTCCAGACTCTGGCAGCTCCAGCCCAGCCTGTCTGAGAAGGCTACTCCACAGACCACAAGGAAGCTGGTCCCTGGCCGCCAGCTCCTTCCCCCATTCCATCTTGGCAGCCACAAGATCCTTTCCATTGCCCCTGATGTCCAGAAATTCATGCATGTCACTGCCCTGGCCCTTGGTCCAGTCCCTAGGCCCAGACCTCCTGTAGGTCCCTGCTGAGTCCCAGCACTGGCCCTTCAGCCATCTCAGCCTCACCGGCCTCCCAGCTTACCCCTTCTCCTCCTCCAGGAAGCCCGCCCTGCCTGTGCCACTCGCCCAGCTCCCCCCACCTCTCCCACTTGCTTCTCCCGGTGTCCACTTGATACCAGAGTTGCAAACGGGCAGCGTGTTGGTGGATGTTCAGCCTGTGTGGTGTTGTAGAAAGAGGTGAATAGTGGGTTCGTTGCCAAGATTTAAAACTGGAGAGATTTCACATAAAAGCTTGGATTTCAGCCCTGGGCCCTAGCAGGAACTGCTGCGTAGCTTGGCACAGCCCAGCCCGCCCACTTGGCCTTTAGTGTCCTTATTTGTGTCTTCTGCCTGGCCCGTGCGGGCTCTGGGGTCTACGGCTGGGAGGTCCAGCCTCTTCCCAAGGAGACTCGCCTCTTTGGGATTGCTCAGAACAAGGAGGAGCCTGGCCCAGCAGAGCTGATTCCTGGAGCCTTTGTGGAAAGGAAGAAAGCCTGGCGAAGAGAGGCTGAGGCCTCGAGCCACCACTCTCTGGGCAGAACCGGCCTGGGGTGGGGGTGGGGGGTCGCTGGACCACAGCTGACAGCAGCTCTCAGGGCTCCGTCCTTTCTAGGCTGTGACCTAGTGCTTGCCCTCCTGCCACCTTTGACTCCTTTGTTTGAAGGGGAGTGGGGGGCCGGGGAATGGTTCTTGCAAGTCTCTCCCTCTGGACCACGAGCCCCGGGAGGCCCACCTGCGCACTGGCTGTCCACCACGGCCCAGCCCACACGGCGGGCAGCAAGTGCGTGTGGACGGAAAGCACACAGCGGGTGCCGGGGTCCTGGAGGAGGAGAGGGCTGGACCCCCTCTGGGGTGCAGGCCGTCCGCCTTGATTTCAGTCTCAAAGCAAGCAGGGGTTTCCAACAGCATACAGGCGCCGTGCTCAGTGAGGCAGGGAAGAGAGAAGCACAGGTGGGGTCACCTGACCACTGGATGCCTGCTGGTCGGTGGTGGTCCCCCGGCTTCACAGCCGGCCCCATCTTACCCCTTTCCCAGCACCCCCAGCACCCCCTTCACTCCTGCCAGCCTCCCGGCCTCATTCACACCTTTAGGCCTGGGGCCTGGCTGGTTGCTTCTGCAGCCTCCTCCTCTCCTAGGAACCTTCCCACCTCTGGGTTCTGACCAGGACACTTCCATCCTGACTGTCCGTCTCCCCACTACCTCCAGATCAAAACCCTCCTGACCTGGCTTTCAGGACCCTCCTGCAGCCTCCCCAGCCCGCCCCCAGCCCGCACCCAGCCCCCCCTTCGCCCTGAGCTGTCCCCACGTTCTCGTCCTTCACCCAGACTCACAGGCCCGCCCTGCCCTTGCTAGCACAGACCCTCCCCTGATGCCTTCCCCACCCCCCACTCTGGGAAGCCTGTTGCAAACACCCTTTCCCTGGGAAGCCTCCAGCCAGCCCCCCACCCCCCCACCAAACTGGCCGCCAGGTTGTGTTCCCCTGCCGCCGTGGTGTCGTCCCTGTATGGTCCTGATCGGTGCCCCTCCTCCCTCTCGGCGCAGTGGTGTGCGCCAACCAGGAACACGTCTGCAGAGTACTTAGGAGTTGAGTAAACGAGCAAGGGAGGCCTGCAGAGACGGGCATGCCACCTTGGCGAGAGCGGACGCGACTCCTGCTGTCCCGCAGGCCCCAGGCATCCGAGCCCAGCGCCAGTGTGAGACCACCCTGGGTGCCTGGGGTGATGTGGGCACTGCAGAGCCTGGAGGGGGAACACTCGTGAGAGACATGGCCACAGTGCTCGAAGCCCCAAGCTCCTTGTGGCCTTCAGCAGGAGGAAAGGCCCACCAGGCATGACCCTCTCCGGGCTCTCTTGTCACAGCTGCTCACCAAGGATGCAAAGCAGAGATTGGGCTGCCAGGAGGAGGGGGCTTCGGAGGTCAAGAGACACCCCTTCTTCAGGAACATGAATTTCAAGCGCTTAGAAGCCGGGATGTTGGACCCTCCCTTCATCCCAGACGTGAGTAGCCCCCCACCCCAAGCCTAGGCTGAGCCTGTGCACCCACTCACGACCTTGACTGCGTGCATCCTTGAGCTCCAGGAGGACAGGGCCAGGGGGCGTGGGAGGATGGCGGGTATGCGTGCTGTACCCGCGGCAGCTCGCGCTTCTGGGGCCCGGCTCCGTGGCAGGCACTGCTGTCAGCCGCACGCATAGGTGCGTGTGTGTGTGCGTGTGTGTGTGTGTGTGTGTGTGTGTGTGTGTGTGTGTGTCTATTGTCCCCACTTTGCAGGTGAGGAGACTGAGGCCTACAAGGGGGTGTGTGACTTTCCCAGAGTTTCCAAGCACCACAGCTGGGAGCCCAGGCCAGGACTGTCCAGCCATAGAGCCCAGGTGCCCAGCGGTGTGCGAAGGGCGGGAGGTCCTCCCTGGGCCACGTGGCTCTGTGGCCCTGAGCCCCTGGCATCCCTTCTGTCTGTGGAGGATGGGCCAGAGGCCCCAGCTGTGGCTGCCCTCATTCCCATGGAGATGCTTGGAAATCCTGAGCCTGTGGGCTCCGGGGAAACAGTCTGCTGGGGGAGTGGGCATCCCCGGAGGTGCGGAAGAATGTGAGGTCAGAGGCCGTGTTCCGTCACCGTCTGGAGAGAGGGGTGACCAGCAGCCGGCATGCGGGTGACAGCAGGAAGGAGCCCCTTGGCAGATCTGTGAGAGCAGCACAGTCCCCGGAAAGGCACCCCCCTGCCCCGCCTCAGCACCCGAGGCTGGGGCCACCAGGTGTGACTAAGCGAGCGCTCTGCCCGCAGCCCCGCGCCGTGTACTGCAAGGACGTGCTGGACATCGAGCAGTTCTCCACCGTGAAAGGCGTCAACCTGGACCACACGGACGATGACTTCTACTCCAAGTTCTCCACGGGCTCCGTGCCCATCCCATGGCAGAGTGAGGTGAGCGGGGTGGTGGCCGTCAGCACCCTGCAGGGGGCCACTGGGCCGGGAGGACAAGGCCCGACCACGGCGCCGGTGGCGTGGGCTTCGGAAGAGGGAGAGGAGGCGGGACGGACGTGGCTGCCCAGCTGACTGGCGTGGGAGCTCTGGCTGGAGAGAGAACAGGGACTGGGGCTGGAGCGGAGGGAAGCCCGTGTGCTTCCACGGGATGGACGTCGTGGGGCAGGGGAGGGCAGGGGACCCGACAAGGGGCAGGGCGCAGAGCACGTGGGTGACCTGGGCTTGGAGGGGGGTGAAGAGGGAGATGAGGCGTGGGTTTGGCGGCTGGACGGCGAGACACCCCCGTCGGTGGAGGCAGCTGGGGGAGGCCGACGGGGCACAGGCCGTGGCAGGCGGGGAGCGGTCTGGACCCGGGCCCCTGAAGGACGCGGGGCAGGTGGAGGGCCTATTGGGCGCAGGCTCAGGGCCCGTGGCGGTCGCTGGGACTCTCGCCCAGCCCCGGTGACTAACGTGGCCCCTCACGCGCCCTGCCCCTGCTTCCCCAGATGATAGAAACCGAGTGCTTTAAGGAGTTGAACGTGTTTGGACCCAACGGTACCCTCTCAGCGGACCTGAACAGAAGCCACCCTCCAGAGCCGCCGAAGAAAGGGCTGCTCCAGAGAATCTTCAAGCGTCAGGTGAGAGTCGCCCCCTCCGCGCCCGGCTGGCCTGCGTCGGGCCCTGGACAGCCTGGGCCCAGGTACCTCCCTGACACTGGACCGGTGGCCTCCCTACGTGTGGGGCCCCGCCCAGTGAGGGGATCCGCGGGTGGAAGGGGCAGGGCCAGCCCAAAGCTCATCGCTCACCGAGGGGCCTGGGCCTCGGCACTGCGGATGACCAGGGTATGTTCTCGTTGTGGGGGCTGCCTCCGTGGCCTGTGCCCACCAGGCATCAGTAACCTCCCCCCAACCCGACTAATCAGAAATGTCTCCAGACCTGGCCCCATGTCCTCTGGGAGTGAATTCTCCCCAACGGAGAACTGCTGCCCTCTCCGGCCCTTGTAAAGACTCAAGTTCTGTAGGTGACAATGGCACGTGACAATGGGAAGGCAGAACGGGTCTCAGAGAGGAGGTCCCTGCAGAACCTCATGGCTCCTGCAACAGGACCCCCAAGGTGGACACTGTGGCCTCCAGCTGGCAGCCCCAGGAGACTTTGCCCTTAGGAAAAGGCATTCTTCCTCAGAGCCTGTCCCTGGATTGAGGGTTTCGCGTAGGCCAGATGGAAGAAATGTCCCCGCAGGCCTGTGAGAGCCCACTGAGGCCCTCACCTCATCCCCCTTGCCCAAGGCGGCCAGAACAGCGCCCCCCTCCTGGCCTGGGCCTTGCAGAAGGCTTGGCCCCACTGTGTCCATCCAACTGGCTGGGAGTCTCCATTATTTACACACACCCCCCAATCTGGCCCTGACTCCAACCCCCAAGGAGCCGACCCTCTCCCCAAGATGGTGAAGGAGGAGAGGCAGTACCGCTCGGGTCCCCAGGCCCCCAGCCTGATAGAGGTTGGGGGTGACTGTTGCTGGTGCTCTGCTGTGGAGCTCCCTCTGCACCGAGTGCTTTCTGAGGGCTTCTCTTACTCTCCACAAAAGCCTGGGCCTTAATTCAGCCGTCCAGTCGATCAGCCAGTATGGAGCGAGTGCCCCTGCGTGCAAGGCTGTTTCCTTAGGGTCTGAGATGCACCGGCAAGCCAGACCGGGATCCTGCCCTTTGAGCATCCTAGTGCAGCACGAGCCCAGGATGGGCTCCCTTTACCCCACTTCACAGATAGGGAAACTGAGGCTGAGGAGGGTCAAGGAACTTGCCCAAGGTCACACGGCTAGTAAGCCCATATGAAGGATCTGGGGATAATGGCAGGGAGCACGGATCGGCACATGGAGAGAAAAGGCAGACTGAGGGCAAGTTTGGGGTTTGATCTGAAAGCATCATGTGAGTTTCACATCCCATTCCGAAACAGACTCCTGTTGGTAGACTATAAAAATATAACTTGTGAATGCTTCCACCGAGTAAAATTGAAGCTCCCCAAAGAAAGGACTGTCCCCTTCCACACGGCTGGGTCCCTACCATGTACTTGGTGCCGAGACTCACAGACCCGGGGTTCAGATCTGGCCCCGCCACTTCCTGCCACTTGGGTGGCTCCGTGCTCACCCGCCCCATCGTCTGTGGGCCCTCCTGAAAGGTCAGCACCCGGGGCCAGCAGGAGGTCTGTAAGAACCCGCAGCTCCTGGTTCTTGGGTCCGGCGCTCGCTGAGCCCTCTCTGTGCCCTGCCTCCTGTCACACTCCACCCGCCCTGTACAGAAGCACCTCGTATCCCACGGGGCACGCAAGGCAGCCAAGAGATTGAGGATCTTGCTCAAGGTCACACAGCTAAGCGACAGGTTTCAGACCCTGGGTCTACAGTAATGAACCCATAGATATTCTAGGAGGGGCCGCCCTCTCTCTGCCTTGGGGTCCTCTTAATCCCATAGCTGTCCCCCGCCCCAAGGAGTGGCCCCTGGCTTTGAGTCTGTAGTGGAAGAAGGCACAAGGCAGCAGCTCCTGACCGTGACCCTGTTTTCAGATTCAGAGGCCCCGGTGCGTCCACCAGGACTGACTCTCTCTCTCTCTCTCTCTCTCCCCCACCACCCGCTCTTTCCTCCAGCATCAAAACAATTCCAAGAGTTCACCCAATCCCAAGACCAGTTTTAACCACCACATAAATTCAAACCATGTCAGTTCAAACTCCACCGGAAGCAGCTAGTTGGAGCTCTGGCCTTGAAGTCCGCGGTGGGACCAGCCTAGACCCTTGTCCTTAGAAGCAGAACTGGTGGACGGGGGGAGCTCTCCAGGAGCCGGGGAAGGAGGCCACCCACCTCCTCGACGCAGAGCCTCCAGGTTTCTCAAAGAGATTTCCACTCAGGTCTGTCTCCAGAGGTGGCCCTCAAGCCGACGTGGAACATTGCAATAGAAATCCAGCCGGATACGACAACTTGCACGTAGTTCGATAGCGTCATACCTAGAACTGAATTTTGTCTTTATTATTTTTAAAGAAAAGTTTTGTAAATTTCTCTATCGTCTCAGTTTACATTTTGTATATTTGTATTTAAATGAAAGTCAGACTCGGAGGGTGTATATTTTCTGTGCAGCCACTGTTAAGCCATGTGTTTTAAGACATTTTAGAGTGGGCAGGGTGGGGGGCGGGGAGGGGTTACCAAAAAAAAATGTGACTCAAGACTTCCAGAGCCTCAAATGAGAAATGTTTTTATTAAATGTAGAAAATGATTCACATTCCACCTTTAAAGGATTGGTTGTATCCATCTCTGTAGCCTTTCCTTCACGTTGATGTCACCATGCTGTTGGCTTAGAACAACCCGAATTAGGTGCTCCAGACACACTGGGGACTTCGGCCCCATCAGAGTGTTCCCCATGGGGTCTCTGGAGTCACCTGGGGCCAATGCTCATGTTTCCTTTAGAGGCACACGGTGCCTGTGTTTCTCCGGCCTTGGCCTCCTCTTCCTTCTGGAAGGCGCACAGAGCTGGGCCTCTTTCTTTCAAACAGGTTCTGATGGCTACAACCTGTATGTTCTCAAGATGCTTGCTTTTGGGGATTTTTGTTTTATTCCATTTTTAAAGGGATGCATCTCGATGACAAGGAGTAGTCAGGGAACCCCAGCTCTCCTGAATCCCGTGGCCCAGGGAGGCATCAGTGAGAGGGGGTCGGGGGGTCCTGTTGAATGAGTCCGTAGAGGGGAGGGAGGCTTGCCCAGGGACTTCAAGTGCATTCCTTAAGCGTTAACAGGGTCACAGGGTCTGGAGAGCATCCCAAGGCCCCACAGATTCCCTGGCCTAGGAGGCATGGGTGGGATTGGCTCTCCAAGCAGTGGCGTGGCTGAGGAGAGGGCCGGGGTACCACAGAAGCCCAAGACACACTCACTGTCCCTTCTTGGGAGAGGTGAGACAACGGCAAGCTCTAACAGGGCATCTCAAAACTGCAGGTGCAAATAGCCCCCAGGAGGACTGGGTGGCCTTCCCAGACCAGGGTCTTCTGAGGGCAGTCCCCAGGCCCTCGGAGCATGGCCAACCAGCACCAAGGAGCCACTGGCCTGTTGGCTCCACAAAGTGTCACCTCCCCCCTGCCCTAGCGGAGGGAGAGTGGTTGACCCCCCTGCTCCCCTGCCTGGCTGAGTCCGTGGCAATCGAGTCAGCCTCACTCAGAGCAGGTGTCGGCTGCCCACCATTGCCAGGGCTCCTCCCAGTGTGGGTCCTGCGCTACTTGCACTGGTCAAAATGCTGATTCCTGGCTTCCACCCCAGACCTATGGAATGGATTCTCTGGGAGTAGGGCCCAGGAATCTGCATCTTTAAGAAACACTCCAGAACATTCTAACATACTCTCAAGGAAGGGCACTGCTGCCTTAGCTTCACTGGGGCTTTGGACGCAACTCTCCCAAAACGATTTCTTCCTGTGACCTGGGCAGCTTGGAGCACGAGCTTTGAGGGAGGAGAGCGTAGCCGGCGTGGCAGCCTCCTGTCCTGTGTCCGTGCTCCTCCCTCGGGCGGCCACTGGGGCCTGGAGCTCACCGCCGGAGAGGGGCCGCCTTTGGGACCGACCGTTTTAGGTCACTCGACAAACACACGGCAGAGAAACAACAGCTGGGCTCCCCGAGGATCCTTCCAACGTGCAGAATTCATTTCTTCAAGACCAGCTCTGGCCTCACGAGGCTGCTTCTGTTTCCTTTCCTGGACTGCGTACGAGGTAAACGCAAACAGCCATACTTGTTTTTGCCAAGAAAGTGGAAAGCTCCTTGACCAGTATTTTAAGATCAAGCTCCTGCTGACCCTCCTTTCTCGATGGAAGGGACAGTCATCTTCCTGGGACGGTCACCAGCCCAAGCTCCCACCCTCCCTCCTTCCTTTTGCCCAGCTCACAGCAGCTGCGCGCTTACCGAATGGTGTTGAGGAGCGTCTCTCTTCACGCCTCCGAGCCCCACGCTGGCCGTCGGCAGCGCAGAATCCTCAAGGAGCAAGAAGGAAAACATCAGACTGTTCCGTGTGTTTCTGCATCCCGGAGCTGGAGCGAGGCTAACGCACAGGCCTCCGTGGGCCTCTTAAATGACAAGGGTCTTCCTTTGCCTTTGCGGCCTGTCCCCAGCACATGCCCTAGGCTGGGGTGCCGCAGCCACCGTCTCGCTGTCCCCTCCCGTTCCTTTTGGACCCATTCCTTTTGGACCTTCATTTCCTGCAAGAGAAGGGAAGTCATTATTTAGAACAATGCCTGAAAATCAGCCTCCTTTCCACCAAGTGCCCCAGTCCCCAAGACTCCCAAGGTCCTGCCCCTGCCCCAGCTTCTCCTCTAACTTGTCTCCTACAGCTGCATTTTTAAAAGATATTTTTAAATCAGGAAAACAACCGAATAAACCCCACCTTTCTCCCTATCCTCTTGTCTGGGATGAGGCATGTTTGGGCAGTGAATGGATCTTTTTTTTTTCTCCCCAGCATTTGAGCTCTTCACAGAAGGGCCTCTCTTTCTCCAAGTGTGACGTTTCCCTCACCGGATGTTCGCTGACCTTGTGCCTTTGAGGGGAGAGGCAGGGCCCTACAGAAACATCTCTGCTTCCACTTTTCAGGAGACAAGCTGCTGTCTCCAGTGGGACAGGGGTGATCTCTGCCACAAGCACCATGACGACAAATGTTTATAGAGCCCCCCGGGGGGGCACTCCCATAAGATCACCTACAGTATCACCAACGCCTGAGCCCTGCCTTCACGGGGAAGGCCTCCCCATCCCATGTCACCCATTCTCGACTCTTCTAGGCCGGGAAAATCACTCTTTAAACCGTGAACTTTCGAGAACTGCTCACGGGCATAGCTGCTGAGCTTTGCTGCGTCTCAAGAGGCCCCAGGAGGCTCGGGCCCTGCAATGCGCTGCTCTTTGCAAATCCTCAGTCTTGAGGGGCAAGCCGCGTGGGAGAGAGCAGGGTATCTGGGTTTTATGCACACTTGACAGTAGCCTGCCAGGACACAGGCGTTCTGGGGACACGTGTGGACGCCGCCTTGGCATCAAAGTCACGACCGGCTGCGGCCAGCTGCCCGCGAGCCCAGGGAGCCGCAACGACATGCAGGTCATGCCCTTGAAGTGGCCAAGGTCTCCGTGCCCCCCAAGGAGCCCGGCCCGCCATCGAAGCTCCTTGCCACTCTTCTACACCCCGTCCGTTCCTGGAAGGCTCGGGGCATCGGCTTCCCACTGACCCTCCCAAGTGAGCCGCTGACCCAGACCTCGCTTTGGAGGGAGCACCACTGCCTCCTTGTGCCTGGCATCCCAGGCTGGGCCAAAGGGACTGGCGGCCTCACGGACAACCAGGAGGCTCCCACCCTCCCCCTGACCCTAGATGAAGAGGAAGGGCTAATTGGGGGACATCGGCCCTCCTCTTGGGCTGCTGCATGCTCCCAGGTCCCTGCGATCACCTGCACCGTCCAAGGACAACCTCGGGCTCTCCTGCCCTCCCAGCCCCACCCTCTGAGACAGGACATCCTCACCTCACAGCCTCTGTTGGAAAGAGAAGGAGTGTGACCTCGCGGTGCATTCTGAAGCAACAGAGTTGAGTCCTGACCGGCAGAGAGTTCACTTCTGTCACAAGGGACCAGGACAGGGCAGCCTCGCCCCCAGAGGCCCCTCGCCCATGGGCTTTGGAAGACCGGGCTGTGCCTGTTAGAGCCTGCTCTGTGCGGGCCGGGTTCTCCGCTGGTCTCGTGCTGTGGACAGTGGTCCAAACACTTGAAAAGCTAGCTCTCCCCAGGACAGAAAGACACTTCCTAAAAGAAGAATCTAGAGGTCTTTCTCCAGTCCGTCAATAAGTCATTTTTGTAATAGATCAAAAGCAAATGTTCTCAAGTAGAAGAGCTTAGTGGCTGTTGGTAGTGTTACAGTAATAATCCTAGTATCCAAAGGTTTCTATTTTTTTTTTTTTTTCAGGGAAATTTTCACACTGATGCTGAAAGAAAATAGTTCCATTTTGGAGGTCATTCCTGAAGATAGCGGCTTTTGTTCTGCTGCTCTGAATCTTTGTACGTTCCGTCTAATAGGTCACTGTGCTGCTGTATCTAGATCAAACCACTGTTGTTGTTTTTTTTAAGAGAAATAAATTCCTTAATGAAAATAGCGTTGCATGCCTTTCTGTCTGCGCACGGCTGTTTTCCCCAGGAGGTCAGCACTTGTTGTCCTGCTTAACCTTTTACGGTTTGGCCCCACCCGAAGCCCCCCGGACCTCCCCCTGACCACGAGAGAGAGTTCACTGGGGGAAAAGTTGAGCTCCAAACCTCTAACCCAGGGGTCCCATCACAGGGGCTCTCTCCAGGACCGTCTCCCTGCCTTCCAGAAACCTCCACTGCCTGAGCCAGCCTGCCCAGCAGGTAGAAACCACCATCCTCCTGGCACGTACGGTCTGAGAAATTCCAGCCCCATATCACCAGCCCACCCACCATTTACACCCCTCTGCCCGGCAACTTTGAGCTCTTCCCAGGCCGCAGGGGGCAGGGGCAGGGGGCAGGGGGCGCCCTCCCTTCGCTGCGTCCACCTCTCCGGCCCCTTCCCTCCTGTCACTCCAGGCCGCTGTGGATTTGGTAAGGGCAGGCACCGAAATGGTCTCCAACTCTCATTTCCAGGAAAGGTCCAAGGCGGGCATCCGCAGGAGGCTCAGGCCGCTACCCCTCCTCCGGAAGGGGCGTCCACGGGGTGTCAGGATCTAACTGCCCTCCCCGGAGACCGTGAAGACAAGAGAAAGTCGGGGCCTTGGGAACAGGCACTCAAGGTGGGGTCGGCCAGGACTCCTGGTCCCGCCTCGCTGCCGGCCTGGCCAGCTGTCAGGGCCTTGCTCCACGGTCTGGGGCGTGGGCAGCAGGGAACAGGCCCGTCCGGGCGGCTAGCGGCTGAGTTCTCCTCCTGACTCACTCACCAGTGTCTGTTGAACTCCTGCTTTACCCACGGCCCTCAGAACCAAATCGGATGAAGTCCCTGCCCTCCCGGGCATTGTATCCCAGGGTCGCTGGCCACCACCAGCCGATAAACCACCAGGCACAGAGCCTGTCACACCGGGAGGAGCGCAGACTCACCTGGGCCGTGTGATAAGACACAGATCCTGACTCAGGAGGTCGGAGTCTGCGTCTGCGCTTCTGACCCGCTCCCAGGAGAAGCTGCTGGCACAAGGCCTACGCCCTCACGTCCGGCCGAGGTCTGCAGTGCCAGCAGGACCTTCGTTCCCACTGCTGTCCCCTCCAGGCACTGCATTCAGAAGTAGACGTGTCTACTCATCCTCCCATTTGCTCAGAACCTCAAGTAGCGGTTCTCAAACTCCAGCCCCTGGACCAGCAGCGGCCGCCACCCCCAGGGCTTTCTCAACCTCCCGCCCCGCACCTGATGGGGCGCTCCGGGGTGGGAGCGGGCCCAGGCCTGCAGGTGATGCTGGTCTACACCGCGCTTTCCTCGCCTGGAGACCTCGTTGCGCTCCCCGCCCGCAGCCTTGCGAGAGGACAAGGACCGCGGGCGCAGGTGGCGAGGCTCTTACTGTGAACGGGAAACGCTGGGCATCGCTGGCCGCCTTCGATCTTTACAAATAAGAGCCAGGACACGAGGGTATATAAGCGCACGGCCGCGCGCTTCTAAAAATGAGAGGAGGGGCTCTTGGGGGGGGTCACTCAGTCGGGGGAGCGTCTGCCTTCAGCCCGTGGAGTCCTGGGGTGGAGGTCCACGTCGGGCTCCCTGCTCAGCAGGAGTCTGCTTCTCCCTCTCACTCTGTCGGCCGCTCACCCCCGGCTCGCTCTCTCTCGCTCTCTCTCTCGCTCTTTCTCTTTCAAATAACTAAAATCTTTAAAAAAAAAAAAAAAAAAAAAAAAGCCAAAACTGAAAAGTCAGGTTACCTCTAGGGAAAGATGGCCGACAGGGGACAGGGTGAGGGGCAGATGGAGAAGCCAGACTTCGCCGCATGTGCTCCGTCTTGCAGACTTGACTTTGGAAGCAAGTACCAAATGAAAAACAAATCGAGCTTTAGTGAGGAGAGGCCTTTGTTTGAAAGCAACTGTGGCAGCAGGGGGTAGAGCTACTGCGGGAGGGAAGACGCTTGACCCTCAGGGCTGCAGGGTCTTGGGGTCAGGCCGAAAGGGGTCTGCTTCATGGAGAGGAGGGACAAGGCTCCTCAAAGTCCCACTTCCCCACACCCAGATATTTCTAGAAGATCCTGGAGCAAGGAGAGAAGCTGAACCAAAGTTTGGTTACCAAGCACTTTGTGTAGAAGGATCAGTGGGAAACGGAGGTTCAGCTAATCCTTTGAGGCAAAGGATAGGAATTTGGAGGGCCTGGGTCGGGCCTGGTCATGGATAAACAAGTAGGAAGGGCATCCTCAGAGCTTCTGAGTCCACTAGCTGTGGGCTCCTGAGGAGAGTCTGGGTAAACTGAGGACGCACAGCTGTGGACTGAAGTTAATTTCGACCCAGGTATCATTCCACTGTTTGTGCCATAACCTACTTCAAAGTAAATTACACACAAAACAACACGGGGCGGGGGACGGAGGCCAAACTTCAGACCCCCAATATCGTGGAGCTTATCGAAGTCTGGAAAAAACTGAACTTGACTTTTGCCCAGACTTGGAAATGGGTCTTCAAAGCAAATAGATTTTTCAGCTACTGGGAGAAAATACACGAGGAATGGAGTCTTGCTGTTTGTAACCATGGACGGAGCTAGAGTGTGTTATACTAAGTGAAAAAGACAAGACCAATATCACTGGAAGGACATTGAGAAAGACAAATATCCTATGACCTCCCTGCGTGTGGAGTTTAAGAAAACAGGTGAACAAAGGGGGAAAAGGCGTCAGCCAAGAAACCGATTCCTAACTGTAGACGGCAAACTGCCGGTGACCAAGGGGAGGTGGGTGGGGGATGGGGGAGACAGTGATAGAGATTAAGGAGGGCACATGTGACCAGCACCAGGTGTTGTATCAAAGTGTTGGGTCAATCTGTCCTACACCTGAAACCAACATTACACCGTATGTTAACTAACTTAAAAGCTTTAATACTACGGGTGGACAAAAATCTCCCATCTCATTAGCTCTCTTCTATCTGTTCCCTTCTTTCTTGGCTTCTCTTTTCCTCCTTTTCTGTCTTCTGTGGGTCTAAGTGAGCATGTTTTGGGATTTCTTATAACTCCTCTATTGGATTATCTGTGCCTTTTTTCAAAGACAGGTGGGGGCTGTGTGTGTATGACCGGGGGAGGGGAGGGGCACCTTCCACTAGATGCGCCAGGACGAGGAGAAATGATCTTCTTCTCCCTAAGCCTGCCTCCTTCTAATTTATTCTCAAAAAGGCAGCCAAGACAGAAAACTTACTCCTCTACTGGGTGTTCCCCTATAATGTGGCAGGAATAAGCATTTGCCCCCAAGTGGAGTGGTCTCCAGCAGAGCGAATGGGAGGGAGAGGGATGCTGCAGACAAACTGACTAGCAAACTAATCAACAAACTAGTTAAGGACAGACCAGCTGCCTCGCTTCTGCTAGTCTGGGTAACCAGCGGGGCAGGGATGAGATGCTCGGCGTCCTCACGTGGACTCCCCGTCAGGAGTCTGGACAGATGATTCTAATTTTGCATTTGCAGAAGGTCCCCTTTCCAGATAGAGATGGGGGTGACCCTGGCTCTGAGGCTTGCTCTCTGGGACATGGGGCATGGTCAGCGATCCATTACTAGTGTCACACCTGAAATTTGGGAGAAGTTCTGGAGACTTCCACAGAGGGGATTTGGTGAAAACCCACTGGGTGGTGGTGCTGATGCCACCCTCTGCTGCCCACCCCACCCCCCGGCAGAGAATATTCTGAGGAACTCGGGACCCTGTCTAGGTGCTAAGATCTTGAGCCGCACTAGTGGGCAAAAGCAGCCAGTTGGAAAACAAGACCAATCTTCCGGGCGACTCAACGTTTGGGAAGTGGGTGGGAGAGGTAGGTTGGCTCTGGAGCTGCTCCCAGCGAAGGGTCAACCTTGAGACAAGGCTTGGACCTGGGGTGTGTCCTTGGGGAAGCAACTGGGAAGCGCTGACTCTTGACGTCTTGGTGATGAAGTTTTAGAATATGAGTGAGGTTCGGCGGGTGAGGTCCAGAGCTGAAAGAATTCTTGAGACCTCTTTGGTACAAAATGGTGGTTTATTAAAGCACAGGGACAGGACCCATGGGACAGAAAGTGTGGCTGCCCCGGGGTTGTGAGGAGTGGTCCGTTACATACTTACAAGTTGGGAGGGGGTCAGGGATGGTGTAAGTCTCTCAGGGATTTTGGAAGCAAGGTTTCCAGGACCTTGAGGGGCTAGCTGTTGTTGGGAAAAGGTCATTTATTACCGTCTAATAAAACCTTAGTCATGAAACCCTTCAGATGTATATCGGTGGGCCCTATGCTTGGGGATGATTGCCAGCACCTATCTTGGAGGTTTTAGAGATAAAGTTTCCAAAGGAATTTTTATGTTAACGTAGACTTACAGGAACCTGGTAGGGGTCGGTCAGGCTAGGATTGCCCTTTGCCCTTAGCAAAGTGTTGAGGCAGTTGAGTCCCCAGAGGAATGTCACTCTGCCTGTTTCAAGGACTGGTCAGTGGGCTCTAGGTAGTAAGGAAATTTAATAACTTTTTTTCTTCCTGTTTCCCAGATCTTCTGGGTCATGGGCATGTGTGTTAGGCCCAGGATCAAGCTGGGTCCCCCCCACCCCGTGATGTAATTCCTCCCGTGCCCCACCTTCAGGAGCGTCTATTACAGACGCAGGGCCTCCTGCTGGGGAGGAGGTGGGGACTGAAGGCCTGGGGCCTTCCTCACCAGGCCCCACTGCCCGGTTCGGGTGGCTTTGGAGAAGAGGCAGCAGGAGCCTGTGGCTGAGGGGCCCGGGCCCAGAGGAGGGCAAGTGAGCCAGGGAGGGGTCTCGCGCCCGAAGCAGCTGCTCTGTGGCTGACCACCTCGGCTTTGCTCTTAGTATACGGGGTGAAGATGAGCTTCCAAGAGAGGCCGAGGGCTACAGACAGAACCCTCCTTCCAGAGCACATGCTGACCATGTCTCCCCTGGGCAAAACCCTCTGTAGCTCCCCATTACCGCCTCTCGCCACTCACTTCCCGGCCTTTGCACATGCTGTGCCGCGGCTTGCACCGCCCTCTGACTGACCCCTACTTGCCATTCGGGTCCTCCGTAGGCCGCCCTTCTCTGGGGAGCGATACCCTGCCTGCCTGCGAGGGGCGGCTGTCCTCCCTAGGCGCTCTCACCCACGCGGTGTTGAACTTAGCATTCGATAAGCTTCTCTCTCCCGTTAGAGCATGAGCTCCTTGAGGGAGTGTGGCAGGCAGGACAGGGGTCCCGGGAACCCACATGTGTTCCATCGTGTGGCCAGGCGGAGTTAAGGCTGGGAGGGAATGAAGGTTGCCAGGCAGCTAACCTGAAAATCGGCAAGCTGCTCTGAGTTCCCAGGGGTGAGGGGCGGGCAATAGGACCTCGAGGGTCCTTCAGAGTGAAAGGGGAGGGACATCTGGGTGACTCAGTCAGTTAAGCATCTGCCTTCAGCTCTAGTCAGGGGACCAAGCCCCACATTGTACTCCCTGCTCCGCGGGGAGCCTGCTTCTCCCTCTCCCTCTGCTGTGCCCCCTGCTCGTGCTCTCCCGCTGTCGAATGAATAAAATCTTAGGAAGCCTGTAAGAGGAGGGGGCGCCTGGGTGGCTCAGTCCGTTGTGTGTCCAGCTCTTGGTTTCAGCTCCGGTCACAATCTCAGGGTCGTGGGCTCAAGCCCTGCTTCCGGCTCTGGGTGGGGGGTTCCGTGTGAGATTCTCTCCCTCCCTCTGCCCTCCCCACCCACGCACATGCTTTCTCTCTCAAATCTCTAAAAAGGGAAAAAAGCGTGGAAGAGAAGGCCGAACAGTCGGTATCAGCTGTAAGGAACACTTGACTGGCCATTGCTGGCCTTGGAGATGGAGGAAGGGCCCCGAGCGAAGGAATGCAGCAGCCTTTAGAAGCCAGAAGAGGCCTGAAAACCGATTATCCTCTGGGGTCCCCAGAAGGAAGGTAGCTGGGCCGACACCAGATATTAACCCAGTGACACCCGTGCCAGCTTCTGAGCTCCAGAGCCAACTGCCTATCGCTCCGAGCCGCTGAGCCTCTGTTAGGCACCATAGGGATTTTCCCCAGAGGGCAGTGCTGGGATCAAAGAGTGATGCAGGAGGATGGCAGGGCCACCGTCCCGGGGGCCATCTGTAGCCTCTGTGACACCAGCAGCAGCCGTCATCCCTGACTCCACTGGGGGGAGCCGTGCTAGGGGACATCAGCATGGCCGGGTCACTGGGCTCTGGCTGAGGTCAGACTGCCCCTGCCTGGCAATCTCTAGCTCCCAGGGCCCTGACCAGCCATCACGGCACCTCCAGAGCTGCACCTGGGTCTCAAGGCTGTCCTGGGGGTGCCTAGCAGAGGCGGCTCCCTAGGTCCCTTAGGGACCCCTGGGTTGGGCCTCCTGCCCTCAGGGCTCCTGATGGCTGCCAGCTGCATGCCGAAATAGCCCAGCAGATTGTATCTGAAAATCTCCATTCATCTTTGCACAACTCCCTGTGGGATGAGCTTCTGATGGTTTGGGCTCACATAGGACCAGATCCTTTCCCTAAACACCTGGGGGTTGGGGTCCGTTCCCAGAACACTAGGAGTCCCTAATGCTGTGGCTCAGGTGGGAGGACAAGAGAACGGACTACAGGGCCAAATGGAGAAGTGTCCGGGACTCCTGCGCCCTCCCCAAAACTTCAGCATAGACCAGAGCAGCAAGCTTCAAGGTCAGGCTGTTGAACAAGCCCTTCTGAGAATGATTTTCATTGGCTTGATCATCACATAATCACATACAATGAAATTTAACAATCGTAAGTGTACAGTGCAGTGAGTTTTAACAAACATCTACGGTCGCTCATCTACCAGTCAGGATAACAGGACCCTTCGTTCACCCTGACAAGGTCCCCCGTGTTGCTTTGCTGTCAAGGGCCTCCCATCCCCCAATGCTTCCTACCTGCTATCTGGGAGCTGGGGGCTAGAACTGAATGGAGTAGCCTGGAGTCCAGAGTCCAAGGGGTCTCTTAATATGAAGCTTATTTTCCTTTATGGTTTTTATTCCTATTATTAGGATTAAAAAAAAAAAAAACATTTTAGCAATGTACTCCAGACTGGTAGAGGTCCCAGAGCACTGAGTGTTGGGAGCTTCCAACTGCCCCTCCCCACCTGCCAGGGACACCTGACCGCCCAGCCAAACCACTCTCGGCTTCTGCCCTCCAGGATGAGAGACCCTAAACGTGTGTTGTTGGCAGCTCCGAAGTTTGTGGTAATTTGTTACAGCAGAAATGGGGAACAAATGCAGTCACGGAAATGAACGTAGCCCTTGTATTAATAGTGTCTCACGCCCCGGATATGCCTCACTCAATACCAAGCCCATTTACCTCTTTGTCTCCCCGGCTAGATGACAAATTCCTGAAGGGTCTGAATTGCTTTTGTGCTCGTGCGCCCCAGCAGTTCCTAGCGTTGCTTCAGGCACTTAGGGAAGGAGGAGCGAGGAGAGGAAGGGCAGCCATTAGCTCCGCATATGCTAAGCCCCAGCTCTATCCGAGCATTTTCTATGCTTCCTCTCATTCACTCTTCACACTCCTTTAAAAAAAATTTTTTTTTTTCACAAGATCAACACTTTATCAGTTCTCCCGTTTCCCTTGTTTATTTCTCTTTGGCTTGGAGGGTCGTTTGCAAAGTTCCAGTTTGAAAACCCCTGCCGCTGTCCTTTAAGCCGGGGAAACAGAGATGGGAACCCCTCTGCCCATGCTCGGCCAGAGAGAAGACGGAGCAGGGCCCAGCGTGGGGCCAAGGTCACCGGTGTGAGACCCAGCCTGGCAGCCCACTGGCTCCAGGATGGTAGGCAGGTCTCTTACGGTCCGTACCTCTAAATCTTTTCCTCTTAAAACCCAGGCAACATTCCCTCTGCAAACGATTACTGACCTCCTCAGCCCGGCTGCCAGCCCTAAAAATATGACAACGAAAGAGAAGGAAGTCCCAGCGTTAAGGGGGCTTACCTTCCAGACAGGGTACAGAGACTAAATAAAAGCAGAAATATATGCAAAGTCTGTCAAATATGCTCAGGATAAAATCATAAAGCAGGGAAACCAGTGGCCTTTGATAAGTGCGTGGTTACATCATCGTACGTCTGCCATCGTGGACCACCACTCAGCAGTAGGAGGGACAGGTGTATTGAGACTCATAACCTGGGTGGAGCTCATTCTCCAGTTACAGAGCTGGGGACAGGTAGGAGGCTTCCAGAGCCTGGGTTGGGGGCGACTGCAGCACGGGAGAGATCTTGGTGTTGACAGAAGAGTTCCGGAACTTGGTAGCAGTGGTGGTCACGCAAATCTACATCGGTACAAAAATGGCATAAACTACACACACACCTCGGACCAATGTCCATTGCCTGGCTTGGCTGCTGTCCCGTCATGACGTGAGAGGCAGCCATTGGGGGAAACTGAGTAAAGGCTGTGAGAGACCCCTCCATGGTCTTCACCACTTGCTGGGACTCTAGAATTCTTTCAAAATTCAAAGTTTGTATTTAACCTGTAGGGAAATGTAAACTCAAGGTGGGCAGAGGTACAGGCACTCCACAGAGGAGCCAGTGTGGAAGTCTGGGGCAGAGCACGTGCTCCCCCAGCTGCCGCAGAGGGCTGGTAGGTGGCTTCGTGAAGGAGAACATGAGTCCAGAATGCTGCGAACAGGGGCGCCTGGCCGGCTTCACTGATATCTGCCTTCGGCTCAGGTCATGATCCCAGGGTCCTGGGATGGAGCTCCGCATCAGGCTCTCTGCTCAGTGAGGGGCCTGCTTCTCCCTTAGCTGGTGCCCTCTTGCCCTCTCTCAAATATTTTTAAATTCTTAAAAATAAAAACTATTCATGTGGGTGTATATATGGCAATATTGCTATAGTCCTGTTTTTTTTTTTTTTTTAAATCCCTAATGTGGGGCCCTTGGGTGGCTCAGTGGGTTAAGCCTCTGCCTTCAGCTCCGGTCTTTGATCCTTGATCTCAGGGTCCTGGGATCCAGTCCCACGTGGGCTCTCTGCTCAGCAGGGAGCCTGCTTCCACTTCTGTCTGCCTGCCTCTCTGCCTGCTTGTGATCTCTCTCTCTCTGTCAAATAATTAAATAAAAAATCTAAAAGTCCCTAACGTTTGGAGCTGCACACTGAAATCTTTACAGATGACATGATATGTGATCTGTGATTTCAAAATAAAAGAAGACCTAGAAGTGGCTGGAGGCTGGGTGCATGGGGCTGCCCAGAGTTTGGGGAAGACAGTGGTGATGTCCCTTGAATTCCGTCACGAGGTCGCAGTGGCCTCCCTTGGACAGAATCCAAGCACAGCGGTGAGTCCTGTCTCCCGCAAGTCCCGGAGATCAGCACCAGGCTCCTCTCTGGCTGCCAGTTGTTACAGAGGTATGGTGCCCCACATGCTTGTAGGGGATCTGTAAGACCAGCTGGGGCCATTTCCTGTTTTGCTCTTTGGAACTTGTTGGTTTCATCCCTGTTTTTGGTTTTAATGATCTGTTCCCCAGGAAGCCAGGGTGTGAGGGGAGGCAGTCAAGCAGGACGTGTGGTTTCCCCAAACTTGTTCTAGCAACAGAGCCTTTACCCCCCCCCCCAAACAAATCCTTAGGAGTCCTCCAAAAGCCTGAAACAGACAACCTTTCAACATGTTTGCTGTGTGATCTTGGGGAAAGCGCTTCCTCTGGGCGCCAGTGTCTTTTACAAAGAATTTCATAGTTTGGTTCCAGCTCTAGAGACCTGCTCAGCTCCAAGGGGCGGGCCAGCTAGGAGGTCATTGCCATCTTGGAGCAAGGAAACCGGGCACAGAGGGTGTGTTGTTTGTGCCGAACCACACAGAGGATGATGGTGGAGACACTCTCCTCCCTGTATCCTCGGCTAAGCCTGCACCATGAAAGGTGGGTGGGTGGTCTCATCCCTGCGGCCCCAGATGGCGAGTCCAGGGACCTGTGGGTGTCCCACCTCAAGGCAGTCAGAGCCCAACAGCCCCCAAGTGGAGAGAACCACCCGGTTTCAGATTGTCTGCCCACTGGCCACCCGGGGGACAGTCACAGTTCCCCAACCAAGTTTCATAGAAAAAAGGGGTTCTCCACTTCCTTCGGGTCTGTAAGGAACAGTGGCCTCTATGAGAGGTCTTTATTAATAAAGATAAAGGTAGCCATACTTAGGGGGTCATGCACCATACTTCGTGCATTTCTTACTTAATTCTCCCAACTACCCATCTCCCTGTCAATCACTGTGATTATTATCCCTCTTTCATAGATGGGGACAGTGAGATGCGGAGAAGGAAAAGCATCCACCCCAAATCAGCCCGCCAGGACTCAAAACCAGTCTGAGTCCATGGGACTCTCTGTTCCTTTTATTGTTCTTACTATCTTTTTTTCCTTTTGTATTTTTGGGGTTTTTTTGTTTTATTTTTTTGGTAAAAACTGTCCCTTTTACCAGTGGAAGAGTTTTTATTTCCTGTGAAGCTCTGGAGACAGGCTCTGCATATATATCCATTCCTCTCTGTCTTACTGGAAATGAGGTCTACATAGACCACGTGCCCCCTGGCTGTCTTCACGCAGCCGTGCGTCATGAAGTCGGGTCCTTCCCAGCGCACCTAGATTTGCCTCTGCACATTTTATCTACGTGGCCTTTGTAGGTGTGGCCCCACAGATCTCTTCAATTCATCTCTTATAAATGATCACTTAGGGGGGTTCCAGAGCTTTCTTACCCCAAACACCACTAATGCCAGCGCCCACGCTCTGCCCACACCACAGAGGCCTCTTGTTAAACAAGGAGAGCCACCTCCTCTCCGTGGGCCCAGTGTCAAACCGTCCTTTTGGTCCTGGGACCAGAGCTTCTCACGACCACTCTTTCCATCTTTGTAACGTCAGGTCCCCTTGCCTTATGCTCCCTCTGCAGAGGGCTGGTGCCGTCCCAGCGTGGAGCTGGTGGCGATCAGTTTTCCAGGGTCGGTGCTGCCTCTCCTGGGAGGTGGCCCTCGGATGGCTTGGGGGCTCTGCAGCGGGCGGCGTGAGCCTGGGGTCTGAGATGGGAGCCGCCTGGGCACGAAGCAATGGCAGGACAACGAGGCCACAAGCAGGTTGGCAAGTCACCCCAAACCCAGAAGGGCCTCCCCCTCGCCCTAACCAAATCAAACTAAGCATACATGGAAGCTCTCAGTCCCCCTGCCCCCTGTTCCTACAAAGCTTGAGAAGCAGGAAAGGGAAGAGGAAAGGAGCATCTTTCTCCGCGTGGTGCTAACGAGGGTACACCTGGGGGGTAAGGAGAACTGGCTTGGAGAAAGATGGGCTCCTGAACCCCAAGGGAGGTTCTCCAGGTAGTCCCAGACCTGCAGGGGGCTTCGAGAACTGGGCAGGGCCTGGAGGGTCACACATCCCTGCTGACCCAGTGGGAGGGACTAGGGTGGCCGCCCAGATTGGCTTCCCTCTGGGGACCACCAAGGAGTAGGGAGAGGGAGTGAATGTAGTGGGGGGTGTGCAGCTGGGCTGGAGGTGCCCCGGGGCACCCGAGCCTCTAGGTGCCCTACATGCCTCCCCAGGCCCCACTCGGGAGAAGGGGTGGCTCTGTTCATTCTCCAAACTGCCCCCCAGGGTCAGTGACTCCAGAGACTCCTGTCAGCTGCTGGAATGGCCACTGTTGAGAGGAGCGGGGCCAATTGGAGAACAGCGTCAGCGGTCTGTCCGTCCTGCTCTCCTTGTCTGTGTGTCTGTCTCTGCTCCTTTTCTTTCATATCTGAGTGGTTCTTCGGACTGTGTTCCTGGCTTGGGTTCTCCTCCATCTCTGTCACTTCCTGTTTCTGGGCCCATCTCCCAAGGTCCCTGTGTGTGTGTCCCTGTCTGTGTGTGAGGGATGCTCCCATCTCGCCCAACCCCCCCCCCCCCAGCCTGCCTCTCACTCCTAGGTTTTTCTCTCTCTGAAGGGAAGCCCATTCCCTGTGCACCAAAACCCCAACCCTCTGAGGTTTCAGGAAGGTGGGGTTTGTGGACTCAAGCCAAGCCCCCGGAAGCCAAGCAGGGAAAGCAGTCGGCAGCCCCTCAAAACAGCAGCTTTAGCCTCCCCTTCATCTGGCCTATTAAACTTCCTTCTAAGGCATCCCACATGGAGTAAGCACCGAGCTGCGCACCTCTCCCCAGGGCCCCTTCCTTCCAAGGCCCTTTGTCATCCAAGCGCTGCTTGTCGCCCAAGCAGGGAGGGCTGAAGCAGCCTGATCCCAGCCGGCAGGGTCGAGGGCGGCAAGCTGGGCTTTCTGGGTGTTTCCCGCAGGCCGTCCGGCCCACCTCGGTGTGCAATCAGCCAAGTTTGTCACATACCGGGGCTAGAATGGACCATGTGCAGAAAATGTGCAGGGCCAGGAGGCAGAGTTGGTGGGAGACCCTCGTCTAGCAGAAACCTGTCTGACACCCAGGCGTTCACTGAGAATGGGGACAAACATGACGCCCAGCAGGAGGTGCTGCTGGGCCCTGGGGCCCCAGTTGACAGCACAGCTGGTCTCAGATCCAGTGGGCAGGATCGGGTCCTGTCTGTTGTCCCTACATCACCCCATGGTATCCGGCACCAGCTGGCACAGTGGCCCCGGGCCCCAGGCACCTTCATCAGCTGGCCGAGATCGTCCAAGTTCACTCTTTTGCAACGTCCAGGCCTCTAGCTGTCCACCCCATTTTGACTGGAAGGAGGTTGGCACAGAGCTAGCCGACGGCCCTCTGCCAACCTCCTCACCACCTAGCTTTGGATCCTACAGCCCGACTTACGCCGGTTGCACAAAAGGTCCAAACCAGCAGCAACAAAAGGACAAGAGAACAGTAAGAGGGCGATGGACTCCAACACCAGGTGTCCGGCGGGTCAGAGAGGTCCGGCGGGTCAGAGAGGTCCTTCTGTGCAGCCCGGCCTGCGCCTGAGACGAGGCCTGAGCATCTGGGCCGCGTCACTGGCCCAGCTACAAAGGCCACCCTTCCCAGTAGCCCAGGCCTCTCTGAGGATGCCAAAAACAGGTGGGTTTGAGGCTGGAAAGTGTAGTTCAGGGATCTCACTTGTATTTTTGTAAATGATACCCCAATATTCAGCCGAGTGAATGGGAAAAGCTGAGGTGCTTTAAACATAATGCAGTGGGGCACCTGGGTGGCTCGGTGGGTTGGGCCTCTGCCTTCGGCTCGGGTTGTGATCTCGGGGTCCTGGGATCGAGTCCCGCATCTGGCTCTCCGCTCGGTCGGGAGCCCGCTTCCCCACCCCCCGCCGCCGCCGCCTGCCTCTCTGCCTACTTCTGATCTGTCAAATCTTAAAAAAAAAAAAATTAGAAAAAAAATTAAAAAAAATAAACAATGTAGCAAGCTACAGCAAGGCAGTGGGGCAGCTGGTCGGGTTCGATCCCTCTTGGGGACCAGGCTGTGGGCGGTGCTTTCAGAAAAGGCCTTGTCCTCTCGGCGGCTGGCCCAGAAGTGGGGAGTTGGGGCCTTTTCTGGAGGACTGGAAGGCGTCAGGGACATCACACCTCCCTGCAACCTACCTTGTGGAAAATTCTGAAAAGCTCTTGAAGAAGGAGTGAGTTTTAAGAATAATCTTTTTATTTTCTAAAGAAGAATCCATCTGAACGTTCTCTGTCTTCCTGAATCTGCTTCATAGGAGTTTCTCCGTTCCTGCCCTACAGCGTCCACATTCCCCACCGCCCGGGGCTGAGTTCCCCGTGAGCCCCTTTTTCTCCCATCTGCCCCGCGCCCAGCGGAGGATGTGTTTCTGCTCCTGCCCACGAGCCCCCGCTGGCCCCAGGAATTAGGTAGCTAGACAGGTGTCACTGTCGGCGATAGAGACTCCTGTGCCCGGGAGTGCTCAGCGGCGTGCTGATAAAGGTTTGACAACCGGCGCTTAGGGGAGGGGAGTCCCGATGGCCGCACGGGCCGTTCCTGGGGTTGGGTGTTCCCACCGTGGCTGATGGCGCGTTACCGACGTGATGTTACTGAATGGGCCATCAGAAGAGATGCATATGGTCGGCTCTCCTGAGAGCATTTGCTGCCTCCAGACACCATGTGGGCCGTCCCTGTGGGGTGGACACAAATGGCCTCTAGGGCCGGAAGTGCCCCCGAGTCCCTCTTCCGTCCACTCCAGCCCCCAGGGGTTTGGAAACACTTTCCCCACGATTCCTGTTCCACCTTGGGCGCCCTTCCTCCTCCCCCAGCAAGGACAGGCCTGGGCCCTCCTTCAAGGCCGACCACTAAGCGGGGCACTCGTCCTCAGACCCGGGAATCTGTCCCACCCTGGCGGGAAGCATGACCTGTTGGTCTTCAACTTCGTGCCTTCTCCGGGGTCTCCCACGGGGAATTCTGACCAAGCATGATTTTCACCTGACACGCAGGAGTGGGGAGACAGGGACCATGAACCTCCCGGAACCAAAGGCGGGTCTTTGGGACTTAGGGTGTCTATTGGGTCTTGGGAACTTGAGAGAATAAAGCTCCATCCCGACTGACTGGAGTGGCCTCAGACGGACCTTGCCATGACCGTGGGAGGCTGGGCAACGCTGGCGGCCAGCAGGCCCTCTTGGGGATTCTGGGATGAATCTTGGGCATTTCCCGGGGTGGGCCGCCCACTCCACCTCCCCGTCACCGAGGCCTTAGCCCCCCCCCCCGCCCACTTTATGGCCTTACGTAAGCCTCTGGTGAAATGAGGACTAAAGATCCCCCTAGAAAATTCGGGGGCCCTGGATTAGATGCGCACCCCTCCCCCGAAACACGAGACGCTCTGGGGTGGTGTTCAGACCCAGCGTTAATGTAAATTGGCATCTGAGGAAAAGAACTTCCTTGCCATTTATTTTTAAGTTTTTCTGGCCACAAGGAAAGCCTGTCTGAGGGTGGTCACCGAGTCCGGTGGAGCAGGGGCTTAAGCAACCGAGATTTCTTTTCTCACAGTCTGGAGGTCGGAAGGCCCAGACTGAGTGTTAGCGGGGCTGGTTTCTGAGGCCGCTTCCCAACTCGAAGGTGGCCGTCTCCCCCTCTGTCCTCACTGTGGTTCCATGTCTTCATCTCCCCCTTTCCGGGGGACACCAGCCAGACTGGATTAGGTCGGTGACCCTTGTGACCTCATTTCCACCAAATCCCCTCCCTAAGATCCCCGTCTCCAAACACGGTCCCACGCGGGTTGGGACTTGACCCTCTGAATTTTCGGGAAAGACCCCAACATTCCGACCACAGCATTTGGAGAGCGGGGTCTAACGAGTGTGGGCTGCGACACCCCGGGCACGATTCCCGAATGCCGTGTGCTCGCGCTCTCTCGGGAGTTCTAAGGACCAAGCGAGCTAATCCCCACGGAGCGCTTAGCTGAGTAGCACGTCCCCACTGAGTCCTTGATTCACGTTCGCTGTTGTAACGACCAGAAAAAGAATCCCGAAAGGGCTGACTCCCACGCGTATGTGCTCGTTTATTTACTGTGCGTGGGCGTGGGTGCACAGGTGGGTGTGTATTTATTTTTTTTAAATATAGAAACTAACAACCTGTACAACTCCCCCACGGGGACACGCTCACTCTGGGGAAGGAAAGGAACTGGGAAACCGTTAATGAGCAAGCGGCCTCCGTGGGCTCCTCCTGGGCCATGTTTAAATGCAGGTTCCCGGGCCAGGGAACTTTCAGGGCGAGGCTTGGGCATCTGCTCTAATTCTAGGTAATTCCGAAGAGCTCTGCATGTTAGAACCACTGCCCTGGATAAAAGCTTATCTTCCTAAAGGGCCTGGGGCCAGTTAGCCTCTATGCGGGCCCATCGTGGCTCTCCACTAGCATCTAGCTGAAGCAGCCTTTCTCGAGAATGTACGTGGTCAGAAGTATCCTGCCGTAACTGACTAATACAGAAATGCAAAGGTTTTGTGGCTGCTTTGCTCTGTTTGGGTTTTAAGCCAACCTTTATTCTGAGATCACAGCAGATTCTTACGCAGTGGTGAGAGACCGAGCAAGGTCCCAAGTACCCCTCCCCTGTCTCCCCCAACGGTGACATCCAGGCCATCCTAATGCAGCAGCACAAGGGGCCCTACTGCTGCCGTTCTGGAGCCACCCCCTTCTTCCTGGCCTCGGCCTCCTGACCCTGTCACGTAGCCCCCACAGAAGAGGCAGGCTTGAAATGAAACTACGGGTCCAGGAGTAGAAGAGCCCCGGAGCTTGGCAGCATGAGCCAAAGGGGCTCGTTGTTTTAGGAAAATACTCCAGAGACGAACCTGTTCCACAGACCAGTGCAGATTTATGGAAGCCCTAAAGGCGGCGTGCGTGAACTTGCAGTCTACAAGGACCCAGAGGTCGAGTGGAAAGGACGCAGGCCTGGACAGCGGGGCCTCACGCTCTCTGCCAGCCTCTGTTGGGGGCCTGGGGGCACTGCCCATGAGGGGTCACGGGCTTCCTGCCTCTCAACCTCTGAACTGAAAGAGAAAAGTCACCGCTCAGCCCCTTACCCCTCTAGACCTCTGTGACACTTGAAGCAAGCTCTTTGGGCTAAAGAGCATCTTAGAACCTGTGTCTGCTCCATGAAAATAAAAACTAGGCCAGTGAACTCGTTCTACCTCTGAGGACACCGTGTGGTTTCTGCAGCCTGAACTTGAGCAACGCTGGGACATCAGGAAATTCTTTCCTTCTGTTGCATCTCATAAAACCTTCTGATGTGGCGTCCGCTCCAGCATGCCCCCCTTCCATTTCACGTAGAAGTGGTCCAACGAGTTGTCTCAGAAAACTCATGTTATTGTGCCTCGTTCTCGTCCCTCTGCCCCCTGCTGGCACCCTCGCCTCCTTGGGGACCCCCCGAAGGAGGTTCTTGGGGGAGGGGGCTGTGCAGAGTCCTCTGAAACGAGCTGCCAAGCGGTTTGTTTGCTTTTCTTTTTCATCCAAACTCCAAATGCCTCCAACCCAGCACCTGCAAATTTTCCTGGCGTATCCTTTGAACTTGCCGCAAGGGACTCAGTGGACCATTCCATGTCTCGGTGGCCGCATATGTGGCCTTCCCCCAACCCATTTGTGTCAGAGGCCCCCTGTTCCCCTCTCCTACCCCACCCTCAACAGCAACAACAACAAAATGGAAATGAGAACTTCCACCGTGCATGCTTGGCTATCTGCAAACACCCGGGAGAGCTTATAAGGCCCTGGCTCCCTGGGCCCTGTCCCTGTCACCACTGAGCTGAGCACACCAGCAGCAGTCACCGTGCCGAGGGGCACATCCGGGCGGGAGAGATGTAATTAGCAGCATCGTCTGTCTCTTTGTGCCGAATAGACAGCAAGATGTCACCACCCACATAATGCTTTGGCAAACGTACTGTCACTCATTTTCACAAACAATTCGGTGGTTTAAAAAAACCTTTTTAAAAAAACTCTTTGCCGGGTGCCTGGGTGGCTCAGTGGGTTAAGCCTCTGCCTTCAGCTCAGGTCATGATCTCAGGGTCCTGGGGTCGAGTCCTGCATCGGGCTCTCTGCTTGGCAGGGAGCCTGCTTCCTCTTCTCTCTCTCTGCCTGCCTCTCCGCCTATTTGTGAACTTGCTCTCTCAAATAAATAAATCTTAAAAAAAATAAAAATAAAAAACTCTTTGCCTACAACCAGCAAAGAAAAGGCTGGGGGTGGGGGTGAGGGGGACCCAGGGTGAGAATTCAGCCTGTGTTCCAAAGTTACTTGAGAGTTGTTCTGGGGACAGAGAAACCAGACCAGCCTGGTGACTCTTCAGGCCAAAGTCTGGCAGATCGATAGTCTCGTGCCCAAAGGGCTGGCAGCAGGAGAAGCACCAGGTTCACGGGGAGAAAAAGTGAGCTTAAATACTCAGGTGTTTCTGCAGCTGTGACATCTGCCTCTGAGTCTTATTTTTGCCATCTGCTTAATGGGCACAGGGACCCTGTGTGTTCCCTCCAGACTTGCAGCGAGGCTCAAAGGGAGCGCTTGGAGGAGTGAGCGCTTTGTGACCTGTGGGGTGCGAGCTGTTGTGTAGGGAACTCGGAAGACGGTACTATTGCTAAGGTAAAGCAAGTGACCAGCGCCTTCCTGACCATACCCCACAGCACCGAGCACTAACCCCTCCAAGGGTTTAGTCCCGCTGGTCTCTCCTCACGAAGCCCAAGGATTAATAAAGGAGCCCTCATCAAACCCAGAATCCACACGGTCCAGTCTCAGAGCCCTGAAGAGCCGCAGTCCAACGTGTTTTCCTTTGGTTCCCCCCAAATCCTGAAGGAGATCAAGATGCTGAGGTCCAGAAACTTCCTAAAATCCCTGTTTCTCTTCTACCCCTTCCCTCACGCCCTCCCCCCCTCGCCTGCACCTCCCCCTGCTTCTCCCTCCCTCCCTCTTCACCTTTCTGGGTTATGTGGCTCTATCCAACCTCTTTGGGCCAGAAAGAGCCCTTCCTCTGTGTGGGGGGGGATGCGACCCGACTGGCAGGAATGGGATTCTCACAGGCAGCTGGTAACAGAGGAAGGCTCCCGGGTTAATATTTATTATCCCACTGAAATTGTTTCGTTGGATGGTGTCCTCTAAGCTCTCCGGAGTCCAGACTTAAGAGCTTACAGAAATGTCGAAACAAATCATGCCTCTCGGGATATTCCTTCTGTCTTAAATCTCCTTTAAGCTCACTTCCTGCTTTCCCTCTGGATGGAGATGACGGAGATGAAGATGTGAGTTCTTGTCTTTGTTAAGAAGCATCTTCCAGAACGTAAACCCACAGCTTCTCAGAGTTGCAAGAGGCTTCAAGGGTCAGTAGAATCGCAAGTGATGTCTGCCCATCGCCGGGCCGGCTCCATCCCACTGGTGTGTGCCAGACCTCTGCTGGAGTGTCTCTGGAGGGGGGGACGCTCCTCCTGCCGCTGGAGCCCAGGATGCTTGGCTTCTTCCCAGCAAACTCTACTGAAGGGCACCCTGGCCTTCGTTCCCCGGGGTCTGCCTCTTCTGCCCCACGTGGCCGGCTCCCTGTGGCGGGCTGGAGAAAGTCAAAAGAAATGACCCACCAGTGTCCACCCAGTGCCTAGTGTAAAAGACATGCCCGGGATGTTTGAGCAGATGAATATTTTTAAGGCACATGACTGAACCTTGACCCATCAGGTTCTTGTTGGATTTGCAGCCGCAACAGTTCTGGAGCAGGGGACGGGGAAGTCGCTGCAGTGAGGAGGGAGAAGGAGCGGGGTCCCTGACTGCAGCTGCTGCAGAGGGCAGGTCCCAGGCACAGCCGGTCACTTACCATGGGGGCCGCGTGGCCTCGCCGGGTACACTTCATGTCCGTGGAGATGATGTAGGTGTGAGCTGGAAAGATCTGCATAAACTTAGGGGATACAGGGGTGCCTGGGTGGCTCAGTGGGTTAAATCCTCTGCCTTCGGCTCAGGTCATGATCCCAGGGTCCTGGGATTGAGCCCCACGTTGGGCTCTCTGCTCCACAGGGAGCCTGCTTCCTCCTCTCTCTCTGCCTGTCTCTCTGCCTACTTGTGATTTCTCTCTCTGTCAAATAAATAAAATCTTTTAAAAAAAAATTGGGGGGATACAAACTTATGAAGGAATGAAGAAAGAAACCCTAGAAAGACCCCCAACACTTCCATTTAGAATTTTAAATAATTCACTCTGGGAATGTTGATAATTGCATAGAAAAGGAGCCCCCGATTCCCCCCCCTCCCCACCCCCAGTGAGATTTGGGGACATTGTCTTATTTGCTATGGAATGGGAAGGAGAAAACTAGGCGGTAGGATCACTCAGCAGCCCTGGAACACTGTGCCGGCCCCATTAAGTTAGACCTCCCTCAACCCTAAGTGGTGCCTTGAAGATCCATTATTCGCACCCCTTTCCTCCTACCCCGTGGGCAGAACTCAAGAGCTGGGCAGGACTTCTTCATCTCTGGGTGCCACGCACCCCAGCACTTGGGGACTGTCACATGAGATGCGCTTACCCAGTGCTGGGTTCGAGAGATCAGGGGAGTGTGAGGCAGTCCCGAGGCCAGCAAACACCCTCCCCCGGCTGGAGCAAGACCCAGTCTCTACTGGCAGAGACGCTGTTTTCCTGTCTTTCCCCATTTTCTTCTGAGAGTGAAGTCTGTCAGATGAGCTAGAAGGCTTGTCGCAGCACAAGCTGGTTAAATGGGGGGACAGGGGCAGGGGGCTCAGGAGTGTTCATTTTGATACGCTTCCAAGATGTTTCTGAAGCAAAGCAGGCTTAGGAAGCGCAGCTCTAGATCAGAAGGCAGTGTTTCTGTCCATCCGACCATCTGTCCTTGTTCACGTGACCTTCAAACAACTGGGAATCCTTACAGAGGAAGCTACCAGAAACCACATACGGAGGCCCCCAGATGCCACAGCAAATCAACCGGAGTACCCCAGAACGCTCTCAGTTTTCGAGGGAAAGACAGTGACAACGAACGTTGTGAATTCGCATGTTCACAATGTCAACGTTAGATCGTGCTACATTCCTTTCCATGGAGTCCTATCTTTGCAAAACTGGTTTTAGGTTGTTTCTGCGACAAAAAGTCAGTCCCACACGGAAACCACTGTGGGACTGGACACAAGCCTGGTGGCATCGATCTGATTGCAAGGTCTGAGAAGCTGTGTGGGGCCCACAGGTCCTCACATGTCATTAATAAGTATTCTTGGTTATTTTTGAATGAAACAAACATTCTTGTAAATTTTCAGTTTGTGTTAGGTTTTCCTTTCTGGGTCCCCCCCCCTAATCAGCTGCTAAGTTATTAAGCAAAAATAATTATGAAGTTGTTTGGACCTTTTAAATAAATGGAATAGTTAAACTTTTGTTTGTTTAACTTAGGGATGCTGTGAAATTTCCTGAGACACTCAGGAGCCTCTGGGCTCGCGGGAAAGGTCAGGAGAGACCAAGTTCTCTCTCCTCGGGAGTAAAGGAAATACAAGTTGGATGACACCAGGAAGAGACAAGAAATGAAATGTAGGGCATTTTGAACTACACTTAGTCTGATTTCTTCATTCTGTAAAAACTTAAAAAGATGGGGAGGTCGGTCTGAGAGACATTGCAATATCTGCTCTTTGATTGGATCCTGGTTTGGAAAAAGGACGTTTCCAAGTGTTCTGTAGCTTGGAAACTTTGAATACGGAGCAGGTATTAGATGATACCAGGAATAATTGTTCATTTTATGAAGTGTAATAAATGCTCTTTTAGGTGAACCATCTTGTCTACTTTTTTAAATCCTTCAGGGAAAAAATATGAACAGATAGAGGAAACACGTCAGAATGTCAACAATTATTAAGTGTAGACAATTTTATTATAATCACAATTAAACTTTTATAAATATTGTGAAATTATTCCAATAAAATGTTTTTAAATCATGGTTTAGTGGTGAGTTGAACAAGACAATTTGTCGGCCCTGAAGAAGCAGGAATGAAGAGACAGGGCCAAGTCCCGTGAAAATCTCTCCCAAATTGGCCACCACATTATCCAAAGGCAAAATGGCGCCTTGACTGCTAAAGACTTTTGCCACGTGACTGGTTTCCCTAATGGTAAAAATGTCAGAAGAAGGTCTGAAGGAGCTCTGTGCAAGTCCTCACTCTGCGTAGCTAGACAAGGAGTTGGGGACAGGGCAGAAACACTCTCCATCTGCTGAGAGACGAACACATGGAAGCTTGGAAGGATGAGAAGCAGAGTGGGGACCCTGGCTTCCTCGGCTCCCCCTGGTCCCAGGGCTCAGGTCAGTGTTCCTGTGGGACGGACTTATTGAAGTCCCCCTAAAAACTCTACCCCAGATGCTGCTGGTGCTTCCATATCCACTGAGCCCCTACTTAAGATTTGTCTACTGAACATTCGTTTTATCTCAATACCCCCCCCCCCAATAATAATGCATCCCAGAGAACAGGGGAAGAAAGAGTAAAATTTTAGCCTCTTATCTTGGAAGCTTCAGAAATAATAATTACATCTTAGAACAAACACCAGAGCTGAAAGACGGGGATTTGGAGATATAGTTAAAATCCAGCCATGGGAGAGGGAGAGAGACTTAATATCTCCATTTTTAAACCTTTAAGCCTCTGTGCACACGGCAGTTAGTTCCGGATCTCGTTGTTAATGTAACTTTAAGTAGCGGGCCGTTTATCCCACCAAGTCCTAGAGTCCTTTAAGTAATAAACTTGCATCAAAATATTCTTACCAAGGGTTTAAAGAAAAAATATATATATTAGCGGTGACTTTAGAAATGAATGAAATGAATAAAACCGTCTCCCACTGATAGCCCGGGGGGTTATCTGGAGTCTCTAGAACCAGCAGAGGCCAAGGTGAGGGCATGGGAGACAGGTGGGCGGAGGTCATCGTCGTCCTGTCTGATCAGCCATGGGACTGTGGGAGCCAAGAAGGGTAGAGCAGCTGCCCTACCTTCCTGCCCAGTCCCAGTCTTGGTGACACACCCGGATGCCCAAGGTGGTGACCTTGGTCAGAGGGCACAGATCCAGTATTTCCAGGGCGGCCTCACCCCTGCGTCTGTGCTCTCTGAAGCTCTGGCACAGAAACCCCTTTATATCTGGACCTGGGGAGGAAGGAGTGCAGTGTATTTGCCAAGGTAGTGGAAGGGGGCGGAGGTTGGTGCCCAGGGCCTCAGAGGGCACTCCAGGGGCAGGGACGCAGCCCACTCACTCCCTCCACAGCTCACCAGCTCCCCCGTGAGCCCAAGCCAGGAACTTCAGAAAGGTTGTCCTGCTGGGTTCCTCTGCCCGGAGGACTCAGGGGGAGCGCTGGCCAACCAGACAGCTCCTCCCTGGCATGCACGCCAAGGGGAAGTCACCGAGGCTACTAGAGGCTCCCCAAAGGATACCTGGACTCCCTTCCCCATCCTCCTGATGCAAAAGGCCTCCGGAGGAGACTACTGGCTCCCTATTCACTGCGTTTCCCTTGTGGAATGCCAAACCCTGCTGGCAGTGACACTCCCACGGTCTTCCTCCCCTTGCACTTGGCCACTTGGCAGGACTAGGAACCTGGCTCCAGGTGGACAAAGGAGCTATCTCCTGGCCTTGTTACTGAATCCCAGGCCCACTCAGGTCTCTCCTCACTCTCCTGGCTGCCCTCTGCTGGGGCTTCTTCCTGAGGCCTCACCCTCTCCGGCTTGGAGATCCACCTGCTTTCAGCTTCTGTCACGTTAAGGACATGCAGATCCAACTTCCTGGCCCGCATTTATTGGATCACTAATATTTATTGACCTGTTAAGGACCAGGTACCGGCTAAGCACATTACATGAATTATCTCCTTAAATCTTACATTTGGGACTGATGCTTCCCCATCAAACAGGTGCAGACACAGGCTTGGAAAGATTTACGACTTGTCCAAGATCACACAGCTAAAAGGGGATGGGCTTGGGTTAGAATTAAGGCACTCAAACTCCATGACATGATCTTAACCAAAATCCTCCTGCTAACCAATCATAAAATAATAACAACAAAAATAATAATAATAGAGATCATTGAGTTTCTTCCACTGCTTAGACTCTAGAGGAAGCTACAAGTTTAGTAAAAATGGACCCACGTTTTCCTATCTCCAGATCATGGACAGTGACCTCATCCATCTAAAAAAAATTCAGAGAAATACTCCCTCAGGGAGGGGCAGAATCAACTTGTCTGGGGGGACCAGGGTCTCGCCTCTACCATCACCAGGCTCTGTGAACACAGATATTTACTGAACAGACTTCAGCACTGGATTTCTTCCCCCCTTCTTTTTAGGAGGGTTGGTGGGCGGGGGGAGCATGTGGCCCAAAAGCCACATATCCGCAAAGGCATCCTTCCTCTGGAGACCAAGAAGCAGCAAATTCTTTTCCTGGGAACATCTCTATCAAGCAGACATCTGTTACTCTTAGGCGATCTGTATGCCATAACAGTTTAAAAAACAGTGTTTAAATGCTTAAATAAGAAGAAAACAGTTTGCCCGTGTTGCAAAACAGCATATAAACTGTACTGGAATTAGCTCAAGGGAAACATTTATCTTCCCTAGATAATCTTGAAACTGGACTTTTTTGGGGGGGATGGTGTATAATTATGTTTACTGGCATAGAAAGATGGTCATGATGTATCCCTAATGGAAAAAAAAAAAGTTGGTGACAAATACAAAACCAGTCCACTGAAAGGAGCGTTTGACTCGACCTTCCTCGCTGCGGCAAAGCCCCTTCTGCACATCCTGCAGAAGGAAAGGGAGAATCGGCCAAGAGCAGCCAGTGGCGGCCTGCTCCCTGGGAGAACATGGAGGAGGTTCTCTTTTCTCTAGTTGGAATAGCCAGAGGCTGGCCTGAACTGAAATCTGGTCCCACTTGGGACAGTGACAGGTGGTGCCCCGGGTGGGGAGGAGGGGGGTGTCTGAAAGACCCGTGTTCGAATCCCACCACTATCGGCCATGAGCTGTGGTCCAGGTTCCACGTCTCTGAAGAGCATTTCCCCCGGGATACAGTGGAGGTGTCCTACCATCCAGTAGGCCTCACCCCAGCCTGTGCGAGGTGCCCAGGAAATGGGGGTCTCTCCGACCCTACCAATTCTGCATTTTTATGACAATCATGAGAGTCGGCCATTAGCAAGGGCAACACCAAGGCGCCAGACTGTGCAGGAAGTCAACCAAATGTCAAGATGCTCCTCCGTGTGGCTTCGTTTGCTCACTCAGGAAGCACTTACGGAGGGCCTGCTGCTCTGCGGCTGCTCTGGGCCGGGCACTGGTGAAACACACTGGGTCCTGGTCCTTCGGGAGAGAGAGCACACTCCTGTAACAGGTAAACAGTCATGTCCCAGGCTCTGAAGGGTTTGGGAATGGGCCTGCGGGGGAAGAATGGCTTAGCGGGGTCCTCAGGAAAGCCCCCTCCCAGGAGCTAACAGGTGGCCTGACACCAGGGACAGAGCTAGCCATGCCCAGGTCACGAGGGCACAGCTCAGGAGAGCTGTGGAAAGCAGCATCGGTGCCCTGCTCTCGGATCTGAAAGTAGGCTTGGGAGCCATGGAGGGGCAGAAGGTGAGGGGAGCTGGGCTCGTCTCTCCTGGCCTCTGAACTTTCCTTCTGCGAACAAGGAGAGACACGGCAGGGGCTTGTATAGGGAGCACGGTGAGGGTCCTGCCTTTGCTGGATGCCAGCGGGGAGCAGGAGTGCAGTGTGGACGGACCACCAGGAAGGCTGCCCCGGGCTTTGGGGCTGGCGAGAAGGGAGGCACCTCGGCCTGTCTGGGGCTGAGCTGTGGACACGGGGAGGCACATTTGGGCTCGATTTTGGAGACCATCTAGAGGACCAACTGATGAAGCGGACACAGAAGTTCAGGAAAGGGGAGGCTCTCAGGCCACAGCCAGGTGCCCCTACCCAGAGGTATTGTGGGGACAGGTGAAGGCCCCCATCCCCAAACAGATGCAACACCATGACCCCCCCCTGCCAAACACCCAGGGAGGGCATGACCCACAAACCCCTCACTCAGAGGCCCCAAGAAGGGGGCCCCCAGGTTTCTGCTGGAGCAAATCTGGGCTCACAAAGCGTGCAGAGCCCATGGGAATCCGAGGACAGCCCACCTGCTCTACCCAGGGTCTGGGCACCTGGGCAGTGACCCTGCCCCCCTGCATGAGGCTTCTGGCCTCCTAACCCTGGCGCCTGCCCTCTCACGGCGCCCACTGCCTTAGATAGAAGCCACTAACTTGAGAAGAAACACAAATTTAAAAACCTGGACACTAATGGTACAAGACCATTTAGCCTTAAATAAATGCAAGTTCTAGAACATCTGCAGCCAGAACGAAGGTAAATAATGAGAGACTGAGTCATGACTGTGCTTGCCTAGCCGTTTACAGAGCTCGTAAACAAAGCGTGCTCCCAGATTCGGAGCCGGGACCTGGCAGTGGGTACCGATCCATCAGCCCGTGACGCTGTAACACAGGAAGGGGCCTCTGTCCTCGTGAGCGAAACCACAACGGGAAACTTGGTCAAACTAATTCTTCATTTCCCAGAATGCACCTGCGCCCGGAAGGAAACGCGGATGCTCCCAAGAACAGAGCAGCCATTCTCGCCTTTTTGGAAGCAGTCATTTCACCAGGGTCCACGTAAAGCCTGACGTCCTGATATTTAGGGGAAAGATTAAAGCCACTGAGTTTGCAGACTAAAGGGAGCGCAACCAGCCAGGCAGGTCCCAGCGGCCCCCCTCCCGGGGACGGTGGGGGCACTGGTCACTCCTGTGTCCAGTATTCGGCTGGGATACAACAGGTGTCATTCAGCCTCTGTCCAGGCAGAGGATGGGCCTGAAAGGGAGCTGGGCCGGGGGGCCAGAATGCATGCACGGTTCCAGCCTCGGACTCTACCGCTCACGGGCACGCGCCTGTTTGACTCAGATCACAGGCTCTGGTTTTCCCTTCTCTAAAATGGGGGAAGTAGCTGTTCCCCTCCCCTCCGCTTGTTTTTTGTTGTTTGTTTGTTTGTTTGTTTGCTTTTCAAAGCAGGCTCCACACCCAGCATGGTGCCCAGTTCAGGGCTCAAACTCATGACATTGAGATCAAGACCTGAGCTGAGATCAAGAGTCAGATACTTAACCAACTGAGACACCCTGGTGCCCCAAGTTCCCTTACTTTTTAAGCTTTGCTGTAAGAGGCAGTGGGAGAGAAGCACTTGGAGGGGGCTATGCATGTAGGTGAGCTTGCCACCCCATGCCTGGGAGGGGGAGCTGCCCTTGAGAAGGCAAGGTAGTAATGGGTGCCTGTGTGGCTCTGTTGGTGAAGCAGCTGCCTTTGGCTCAGATCATGAGCCCAGGGTTCTGGGATGGAGCCCTGTGTTGGGCTCCCTGCTCGGCAGAGAGCCTGTTTCTCCTTTTCCCTCTGCCTGCCACTACGCCTGCTCATGCTCTCTATCTCTGTTAAATAAATAGTCTTTTTAAAAAAAAAGAGAGAAAGGCAGGGTAGTGGTGACCACGCAGGGGACACGGACAACGGCTCACTCCTAGAAAGGCATGTGCATCAGAGAGTGGATCCTGTGGTGGCACTAAGGACTGCGAGTTCACAGAGGAAAACATCACCCAGACCGTGCTCTCTGCGCAAAGGAAGGGGAGCTCAGGGCACAAACTATGCACCGGGCAGAGAATTTGTGAGTGGCCCATCATAGGCAATGGGGAGTGACAGAGCCGGCAGACACCTGGAGGGGACACTCACGCTCTGCCTAGGCATTTGCATGGGAAGATTTAGAACAGCTTCCCTGTCACCCACATCTGTGGCCTGCCGGCTGAGAGTGGGAGACCCTGCAGGCTGTTGTACTAAGCATGTTTTAAAAAATTTTTTTCTGATGCCTTGACACGGGAGACCTTGCTGACCCTGGAGGGATATCCCTCCCCGGGCTGGCCAGTTCCTAGAGAGAGCAAGCCGCTGGGGCTAACTAGCCAATCCAGAGCTCATCTCCCACCCACATCCTTTCTCAGGTCCTCCCTGGGCTCTTGCCCACTGGGCCACCCGCCCTCCTCACCTAGGCCCAGGTACTGGACAGGTAGGGGCAGCCCTGGGGCCCCAGGGCCCATGGAGGCTATTCAAACTGGCCAATCCCACGCCTGCTTGCCTCGCTTTCCCTCTCCCGAGGAAACCACAACAGATGCCCTTTGCCCACAGCTTCCCGTCTCTCCCTCTGCCTCCTGACCAGCCCTGGTGGTGCCCCGGGCAGCCCCGCGTGGCACGGCCCGCCCCTCCTCTCAGGACCTGGAACAAACTCCCTTTGCAACAGTCATCATCTCTTGATCTCACCACACCTGAGTCAGAACAAAGCCTCCATGTGGTAACACCTGCGAGTGCCACGAGCTTATGACTCCTCTTGGCTGCTGTACCCCCGGGGCTCTGGGCACCCAGCCTAGTCGCTGGCCCCCTGCAGACACAACTGAGATCCTAATCAACATGTGGGGGGGGGGTCAGACGGATGGGGTGAGTTGAAGAGCTGGGGAGAACTTTCTATCTGGCTGCCTGGATTCCCCCCACTTCCGGCTTGCTCTCACCGTGGCTTCAGGAAGCTTTGCAGCTGGCGGAGACATGGGCAGCGGGCGGGAGCAGGTGGAGGAAGTGGCAGGACAGCACACGGGCAGTGACACGTCCGTGGCTCACATTCCCCGGGCGCCCAGCTTTTCAGGTGGCTCCCACGTGACAGGCTTTCCTTTGCTCAAGTGTCTCGGGGCTGACTCTGGCCGTTTGCTTTATTCGAGCACTTACAAAGCAACCACCACCCTAAGGGGTCTCTGAACCCAGGGGTTAAGAGGGCTCCCGCCCCGCTGCAGTGCCCGGCACCTGCCCAGTTAAGGCTCTCCACAGGGGGCCCCGAGCTGCTCGCTCCACTCTCTCGTGACCCCAAGTTACCCTCTCTCCACAGTGGTGGGGTGGGGTGCAGCCCAGCACTTTTCTGGTTAGGAAACGGCAAATTGCGAGCTGATGATGGCATGTCCCTTGGTTGTCTGTCTCAGTGTCACTACCTCGTCCCGGGCAGAGAGCAGGCCTGTCTGGACGTCCTGGGGAAGGCCGAGAACCCCCACAAGGGAACCAAACATTTGCAGTTTCTGGAGAATGCTCGATCAGAGGACTTGGTTCTCAGCAGTGAGTGGCTCCCTGAAGGCCACCCCTTCCCCAGGCCCGAGATGGACAGGAAACCTTCGACTGCAGCAAGTAGACAATTGAGGCTGGGGAATCAGGGGGACAGCAGAGCGGTCACATGAGGGGTGGCTCATCGTCACCAGCTGGCTCGCTCAGACAGATCCTGTCTCCGCCAGTTATCCCGTAATGACCAAACTCCGTTCCCTTCTCTCTCATAGCGATCCTGGTGTGATTAATAAACTGCACAGTCACCCTCGACAGCAGGGAGTTTTGCAAATGGGAAAGTCTGAGTGGGAAAGCTCACAAGTAACCTAGTGTGGTCGCTGTGTTTGTACAAACAGGAGTTGAAGATTTGGCGAACGGGCTGGAGAGGTCTGGCAGCAGATGGTGGGAGCAAGCGGCACTAGGGAATCGAGCCTGACTTGGGCTCTGCCGGGCTCTGCTCGCAAAGGGGCGAAGAGGGGCTACCTGGGCCGGCTGGGACAGCCCGGGCCAAGCAGGGTTTCCCTCACAGCCTCTCTACCCAAAAGAGACTTTCAAAAAGCACTTCTTTCCCCTTGCTGAAGTGTCAAGCCCGGAGTTAACAAGTCCAGGAAAGCGTAGGGCAGAGGAGAGGGTTCCAGTGTTATGGGAGGGTTCCAGACGGGTTATGGGAGAAGAGGACATGCCCCAACTCCATCATCGGCACAGGCCACGAGCCCATTCACCAGTGCCTTGCGCTGCCATGGGGACCCTGAGCAATTCTGCATTTATCTTTCTTCCAGACGAGATCTTGTTTCTGTCAAGATGAACTATTTATCTGTGTCGCATGAAATGTCACAGACTGTAGGCAACACCAAGACAAACCCACACACAAGAAATAACCCTCTGGGGTGCGCATACACAGCTCCCTAAATCTGGAGAGGCTGTCAGTGATGACTTCCCAGCCGTGAACTTACTCTTGACAAGTACTTAACCCAAAAGGCGCTTGACAGCCCACACCCCTGGGGCCCTCCGTTTGTCAGAGCAACTCACTGTCCAGCCGATTTGCCAAGGGAATCCGTGGACATACATGGCCCCTCCCCCAGAGGCTGGGCAAGGGCATAAAGGGTAACAGGTGGTTCTAGGTCTCACCTGGTGGCCTTAGACGATGTTTCATCAAACTACGAAATGCTCAAAGCATCCAGTGTTTAAGGACTCTTCTGCTCGTGTGTGTGTATGTGAACTAAAACTTCAAAGCTATTTGGTTTTTTATGTAAGATTAGTCATCATGCAAAACTCACTGGTCAAGCAGTTAATAAAATACACATATCCCACGGGAGGGTTTTGTACATTTCAGTCCTTACAGAAAACAAAGCAATTATAAATCCTGCACGGTCCTGAAAGAGAGGGAGCTCCTTCGCCTCTGAAAGCCGCCAGTCCTGCCAGCCCCTCGGCGGCTCATGTGTTGTAAATTCTCGAAGCCCTTTTAGCAGCAGTTTGGGCGTCCGGGGCATCTTCTTCCTCTTCCTCGGTTCGCTTGTGTTTCAAAAACAAGTCAGACTTCAAGAAGCGGCTGTAGCTGTCATACTTCATGAGGTTGAAGATCTAAAGGAGAAAAGGATAAAGGAATCTGAGGTTGAGGCTAATCGGACCGTGAGTCATTCTCTCAAATGTGTATCAAATTCCTATCGTGTGCCAAAGAGGGCAGCTACGTGCAAAACCCACAAAGCAAGTAAGTCTGGTGCCGGGCAAGGAAGATTTCTTGGGTGGTTTTGGTCATTAGGAGACAGACTCAGCAGAATATAATAGTTAGCCACACGAACGAAACTACCTCTATCTTCCTTGGAAGTACAAATGCACACAACACTGATTCACACCCTTGTATCAAGAGGTCCGTTACGAAACTCCACTCTGTTTGGTTAGATAACACAGATAGATAACAAATAGGGCTGTATTTCTCCAGAAACTTGAGATGGCGGAACAGAAACCATTCCTGTAGAGGGGGTGGTGACTGGAAAGGCCACCGTCCTCTCAGATGATGCCAACCTTGTTAAGAACCCCCACCCCAGAAGTCTGGCATCCAAAATCTCAAATTAGCCTGTTAGGATGCCAAGAAACAAAATGGGGCTACTTGAACGCAGGCCGGGGAGTGAAATGACAGTGTTAGCAAGGAGAGGCTCCGGGAACAGGCCCTAATTAAAGCAAGCAGCCGCTGGCTACGGCAGGCGGACCCCAGCACACTCACACAGCCCGGGACACTGCTCTGGGGAAGCGAGGACTCTCAGATACGAAGGGAGGACCCCCTCACGGAGCCTAACTCTCCTGGATTATCAGGCTGCGTCCTGCCCCGGCAGGTCCTCAGAGAACTGCCCCCTCTTCTTAGCCATGGTCCCTGTTTCCAGCCTCCCTCCCCTCCACTCCCACCAGATCCTTTGCCCCCCTCCTCCCTTGCCCTACGAAACCGGTGGAAAAAAAGAGAAGCATTTTCCGGCTGTTGCAGAATACAGTCTCTTGAGAAATCCTCCTTCTGTTTCTCTCTCTCAAACCTTTCAACTGAATTTTCAGGACATTCTGCAGAAGAAAAATCCACACCATGCACCCTGGTGTCTTTGCTTCCTGCACTGCGATGGGCTCAACAAGTGGGAAGTTCCAGGGCTGTCTAGAATGTCGCTCACTGCCAGGCGGGGTTATCAAGTGGGTGGTAAAACCCTGACATCGTTTAAATTCGACCTCTCCCAACACACACAAGCAAACTATTTTGAAAACTGAATGTCGGATAGAGCCGAAGAACTCAGAACGTCTGCCTGGGGGATGGGAGACCTGGAACCTTCTGCCTTTATACCTTCCTTTTCCTGAGACGGCTTCACCCACAGGAGAAGCGCCTGAATCACTCTGCTGCCGTCTGAGTCACTGCTCAGGGAAAGATTTAGGACTTTGTGTATTCCTTAAACTCTTGCACTGTGGCCTGCCCGTCCCCGGGGTGCCCTCCAGCCCTGCCTCGGATCTGCAGCTGTTCAGGAAGGACACGCCCCCGTGAGTCCCCACCTTGTGCCTCTCCGAGACCGTCACCTTTTATAGCAATCTTGCAATCTGAGACTGATGGGCTGACGTTTGGAGAAATCATTCACTTTAAAACAATAAAAAAAAAAAAAAACCCTCCCAGAAAACACAAAAATCAGAGTCAAGGGCAAGGCGGGGGATGAGGAATGCCATTATCGCTTGGCGGCCTCCCACAAGTGTGCCGTGCAGGTGGGACCGCCCCGAGGCACCTGCCTGATTCTGCTCTCCCGGGCACAGAGCTCCCAGGGGGCCCCCTGACGTGCCCGCCCTGGTGGTCTGGCTCGAGGCTCAGAGTGACTCACGAACGCCGCCTCGTGAGGACCCCTCCTGGCACCCAGCTCTGTACCCCCCTCCCACTCCAGGTCCGCAGCAGATGGGACCCAGCACTGCCAGCAGGATGCGGTTGGACCCAAGTGTCTCGTCTGAAGTCTCCGCGTGTGGGAGGATAGCATCCTGTTTGCCTGCCGTGCTCGGAGGCTCACCCTTCAGAGAAGAGAAGAAAAAAGCCCCCAGGGACGGAGCAGGCAGGGGACGGAGGCCAGGGCATCTCTTCGGCTGAGGGGGGCTGCTCTAGGGCAGGCAGGACTCGGCCTCCAGAAGATCCCCAGAGGCCACAGGCTCTCGGCACTCGATGGTGCCAGCGAACGCGAGGGGACAGGGCTACAAACTATTTAACAGGAGCATAAGGGCCACTCCCTGCCATGGGCAAGTGTGAAATGCCCAGGAAGGCTTTTGGGCTCAGGTTGCCTCTGGCAGGAGCCTTCGCCCGCCTCCTGGAGCTATGCAGTCACCAGGCAGTGGCCGCGGGCATCAGACCCCTGTAGGAGAAGGAACCACATTTTCCGAGGCTGCAAGCTGCCTAGCAGCTCATCCCTGCCCCCAGCAAAGGGTATCCTGGGCACTGGCCTCAGAGTGCACAGGAACAGGGGGCTCAAGTCCCAGCCCCCCCCCCCCATGGGGCTGCTGAGTGAAAACACCTGGAGGATAGAGAATGCTCCTAAAAATCCCTTCCCAGAAAGTGCCCAAAGGCAGTGTCTCCAGCTGTGGACCCCAGGCCCCAACCTCATTGGTCACAGAGCAAATGGCTGTGACTGGGGTCCTGTAAATCCTCACTCAATGAATGCACAGAAACTATCTAATGTGCAGCAACAGAGGGCTGACAACATGGGGGGGGCAGAGGAGGGGCAGGTACCATCCCTGCCGAGGGCACTTTCCAGCCCAGCACCAGGCCATGCACGGAGCATCCTCTCTGTCGAACCCTCACCGAGACCCTCTGACACCTGCTTGCAGAGAGAAGAGACAAGGCCTCAGAGACTCAGGGCTTTGCGCCACAGGCGGCACGTCTATCTACTGGGGCTGCTGTGAGACGTAACCCAGACTGCGGGGCTCAAACAACAGAAAGTTCTTTCCCACGGTTCTGGAGGCTGGGACTCTAAACCGAAGGAGTTGGCAGGGCGAGCGTCTTCTGAGGCCTCTCTCCCGGACTTATTCAGATGGCCCCAACTTGGGGTGGTTCAACTTACAATTTTTTGACTTTATACAACACACATTGAGTAGAAGGCGTACTTGGAACATTGAACTTTGGTCTTTCCCCGGGCAAGCGATAGGCGGTCTGACCCTTTCTGGTGATGCGGACCCGCCACCATGGGCACCAACGGCTCACGCTGACAACCATCCTACCTCCGTACAGCCGTTCTGTTTCCACTTCCAGTACAGTAATCCATAAACGACGTGAGATATCCAACACTTCATGTGTGAAATAGGCTTTGCGTTGGATGATTTCACCCAGCTGTGGGCTAATGTGTGTTGAGAGCACGTTCAGTGGGGCTAGGCTGAGCCATGTGGTTCGGTAGGTTAGATGTGTTTAATATCCTCTTTAACTTGCAGTATTTTCCACTTACTGTCAGGATGTAGCTCCATATTGAGTTGAGGAAGATGTGTCCATGGCCATCTTCCCCCTGTGTCCTTACATGGTCTTCCCTCTGTGTCTATGTCCTAAACTCTTCTTCTTAGAAAGAGACCAGTCATACTGGATTAGGGCCCACCCCCAATGACCTCATTTTACATTCAGTATCTCCTAAAAGGTCTTTAAACACAGTCACATTCTGAGGTCCTGGGGCTTGGGACTCTGACACCAGGTTTTGGAGAGGACACGGTCGGCAGCAACGCAAGAGAGATGGGCGGGATGCGGATGCTGGCCCCCTTGCCCCGAGCCCATACTCGGAACTGCTAGGCTGTCCCACCACTCAGCTGGCAGACCAGGAGGCAGTCACTGAAAATGAAGTCTGCGAAAGGAGTTAGACGTGAAAAGAATGCAACATGTGAATGTTACATGTCTAAACACTCAATTTTAAAAACGTGCTGAAATGAAAAACAATGATCCCAAACATGTTCCTCAAGAGTGTATCTGTGTAGGGGCGCCTGGGTGTTTCAGTGGGTTAAACCTCTGCCTTCGGCTCAGGTCATGATCTCAGGGTCCTGGGATCGAGCCCCCCATTGGGCTCTCTGCTCAGCAGGGAGCCTGCTTCCCCCTCTCTCTCCCCCTCCACTCTGCCTACTTGTGATCTCTCTCTCTCTCTCTGTGTCAAATAAATTAAAACCTTTAAAAAAAAAAAAAAAAAGGAGTGTATCTGTGGGGGCACCTGTCTGGCTCAGTTGGAAGAGTGTGTGACTCTTGAACTCGTGGTCATAAGCTTGAGCCCCATGTTGAGTGAAGAGATTACTTAAAAAAAAAAAATTTTTTTTAATGTATTTGTATGTGTAATGGGAAACAAATATCCCTAAAAGTCAGTGTGGTGGGTTGAATAGGGGACCCACAAAGTGTATGTCCACCGGGAACCTCAGAATGTGACCTTAGCTGGAATAGGGTTCGTTGAGGATCTCACGATGAGACCGTCTTCCAAGGAGCGGTGTCCTCCTGAGACAAGGAAAGGACACGGACAGACACAGAGAGACGAGGTCCCATGAAGGCAGAAGCCGTGATCAGAGCGAAGCAGCCGCCAGCTAAGGAACACGGGGACGCCAGCCCCCACCAGAAACCAGGAGGGAGCAGGGAAGCATTCTTCCGTAGAGCCCGCAGGGGGGGGGGGCACAGCCTTGCCAAAACCTCGATTTCAGACTTCTGGCCTCCTGAACTGAGAGAATGGATTTCTGTTGTTTTAAGCAACTCCGTTTAGAACCATTTGTTAAGACAGCCCTTGGAAACCAACAGTCGACTTCTTGATTTCCGCTCGCTCCTACCTGAGCACAGAAAATGGAATGGCTCTTGGCGTTCCAGAAGGTCCCTCTCTGATGAGGAGAACTGGCCTCACGGGGCCTGAACAGAGAGTATCACCTTCCAACACACCTCAAGTTGTCCTTGGGGGAGAGAAAGCAGGAGGTGGAGACAAATCGGGCTGGGGCTGGGGCCCCCGTGGGCAGACGGCATCCGAGCAGAGCGATGCAGCTGTCTGCAGCCTGCCGCGACGGTAAACTACCCAGCACCGCTGCGCTGGGCTCACGCCTGCAGGCAGCTGGAGGAGGAGCTCTCTGTGATCCGGGCAAAGGGAGCCCTCCTGCCCACGGGCATCGGTGGGCCAGGTCACGCCACCCAACCAAGGCCCCTCTGTCCCCAGGTCCCAGGGTGCTACTGATTAGCCTTGGCCTTTCTGCGAGGGAAAACATCCACGCGGTGCTCCAACTGGAGGTTGTTCCGAATCTGCTGTTCCGAGAAAGGACGCCCTTCCAGAAGCACCTTCGTCCGGGGAGAAGACAGGACACTTCACCAGGCTTGAAGGCCCCTCGGTGGGGATTTCATCACTGTCTGCAGCAGCACGTTTCAAAGCTAATCGTTGAACGCCGCTCAGACAGCAGGGGCATGGGAAGACCTCGGTGCGCATCCCCCCTCCTCTCCACACCCCTCTGCCATGTTACTTCAGCTGGATGCAAGGGGGAAATAAAGCCTTTAATGCAACAGGAAGTGCTTGTAGTGAGATTTTGTATTTGCTTCAAGAACCAGGGTCTTGAAAGAAGGCAGCAAGCGCCATGTCTAACTGCACCTTCTGGAACGCGCTCTCTGCCCACACACGCAGACCACAGACATGCTTTCCTACCCACGTGTACAGACAGAAAGCGTGAAGAAAGCAAGCTCCCTCCCTCTAGCCCTCAGGCCATGGAATGACGAGAGGCCGTGGGGCAGGGCACACACAGGGATGTCCATACCATGCAAGTTCAAGACCCCCTCCCTGTCTTCTGAGTGGGGTGCCACTCAGAAGGTCTGAGGGCGGCCGGCAGAGAGCAGCTCAGCTCAGCTCTTGTCCCAACCAACCAGGCTGTGGAAGTTTCTCTCCTGCTTCGGGACAGGCTGTCAGAGACGGACGCCAAGACGGGTAGGATCGAAGCTCCAGAAAGAAGGTGAGCATGGACCAAGAAGGAGCGCCCCCTGCTCAAGGGCGATACCCCTCACAGGCCCATGGGTCTGATGCTGTCCCATGGAACAGAGGGCACTTGGTCCACTTTTTCCTGGGGTCCATCACGCTCAAATCCCAAGCCCAAATGATGTGCTTTCTACGTGGAGAGAAAGTATTTTCTTTTGCTTTCTGCCAAGGAGGAGACTTAAAAGCACCACCCGACCTTCTTCCCCTAAATACCTTTCTAAAGGTATAAAAAAAAAAAACCTCAAAGTATTTCAAAGGCTGTCTTTCCTGCCCTCCTGAGGCAAACAGCTGTGGGAGATGCAGGGAGCCAACTTTTCTTCCATTTGAATGAAAACCCACAACCTGCCCTTTCGAGCTTTGTTCACTGGAAAATGCCAAATTGGGGACTGGATTTAATCCAGGGGCAGGTGTCAGCTGGCACCCACGAGACAGAGGCGCCAGGCCCAGCCATCACTGTGGACTTGGAGATCCAGGGCATGGGGGAGGGGGTGGACCCCGACCTGCCCCCGGAAGCATGGCAGCCCCTCCCCCCACGGCCAGGTCCTCACCCACCGGCCCACCCCTTCGTCTTGATGTCTAAAAAGGAAGTGTTTCTCTCTTCTTGGGTTCTGGGGAAATTCAAAGTAAAGACACTGCCAACAAGCGGCCGGACGCATGGTTCCTTTCTCTGTCAAGGATGTGGCTGGGAGCATTGACATCTCACTAAAGTCTTTTCTACTTTTTTTTTTTTTAAAGCATCAGAGGTTGAGAGCTTCCTTTCCTGTGGAGAAGGCCACCTCCCTCCTGCTTTCCCCAGACTAGACTTAGCACCAAGCCTGGGCGAGAGGGTCCTGGCAGCACTTGAAACCTGCTTTAGGTATAGGCACTGGCTCCCTCAGGAACATTCTCTTTCATGGCCCCAGGAAACCATGATTTCAAGGTGCCACGTGCAATGAACTTGACCCTCCCACTGCCTCTAGACTCCTCGTTGGCCCAGGGGGAGCCGACCTGGCTATTCTGTGGAATTCAGACCAGAGGATTCAGGGCGAGAAAGGTGTGTAAAATGGTGCGGAGACACTTCTAGGAGCAGAGTTGTGTTTTAAATCTTTTGACATGGCACGATCTCAAGTCACTGAGCAGATTTCAAGGCACACCATTCTTACCCCTTCAGGGAAGGGTCTGGAAGGATACGGAACACACGGGTGTTACTGCTAGGGAGAGGGAAGGCACGGCCTAAGGGGTTTTAACGCTTTGGTTCAGCCCCTCCTGGGTTATGTGAATTTTCTTTTCTTCTCAACAACAAACGTAGTTATTTAGCTACTAAAAATCATTTTCAGGAGCGCCCAGGAGGCTCGGCTGGTTAAGTGTCTGACTCTTGGTTTTGGCTCAGGTCATGATCTCAGGGTCGTGAGATGGAGCCCCATGTCGGGCTCTGCGCTCAACACGGAGTCTGCTTGAGATTCTCTCCTTCTGGTGCCCCACCCCCACTCGTGCTCTTTCTAAATTAATTAATTAAAATCTTTTTTAAAATTAATTTTTGAAATTAACCTGCTCAGGGGCGCCTGGGTGGCTCAGCCGTTAAGCATCGGCCTTTGGCTCAGGTCATGATCCCAGGGTCCTAGAATAGAGCCCCGCATCGGGCTCCCTGCTCAGGGGGGAGTCTGATTCTCCCTCTCCTACTCCCCCTGCTTGTGTTCCCTCTCTCACTGTGTCTCTGTCGAATAAATAAGTAAAATCTTTAAAAATTAAATTAAATGAACGTGCTCGGAATCCTAGGTGACACAGTAACGGGTTGCGCTCATGGCTCTTGCTGGCCAAGTGGACCCCTGGGCCGGCCTTCCTCCCTGGAGCTCACAGCCATGGGTCCAGCCCGCCGAGCCGACAAGCCCAGCAGGGACGGACGCTGTCATGTCTTGTACAAAGGAAAACATGTTAGGCTGCTGTGACCAATTCGTGTTGTAACTGACTTGGTACTTGAGGGACTGACAGGAATGTTCTAGAATCAGCTAGGCCAGCGGGACAGACGAGCCCGGCAGGGCCAGGGAGACAGATGTGGGAAAGGAGAAGGCAAGAGCCCTGGCAGGTCTTTCAGGGCCAAAGACGGGGCTGCTGTGAGGCCCGCGTGAAAGAAAGGTGGCGGCCCAGGCACGGAGGAGGACGGCAGGGCCAGGCGGCAAGGCGGAGGGTCAGGAGGACGGCCTGGCCCCCAGGAAGCCCCACGCCCACGCGGGTTCCCCTCGCCCAGCGTGGAGACCTCGGGCTAGTCGGGTCACCTGCCCCTGGGGTGAACTTTCTCACTTAAGAGCCGAGGCTCCGGGTCCCGGCTCTGGCTGCTTTCAGTTGGGGACGGAGGCTCGGGGAGGGTGAGGCACGGCCACTCTGCCACGGCTCCGGAAGTCCCATCAAGCCCAGGTTTCTCAACCTCAGCACCGTGGCCATTTGGGGCTGGATAATTCTGGGTCGTGCGGGGCTGTCCCATGTGTCCCATTTAGCAGCATCCTGGCTTCCACCCAAAGAGCCCGGTGGTACCCTCCGCCCACCCCCGTTGTGACAGCCAGAAAGCTCTCTCCAGACATTGCCCAGGATCCCCTGCAGGGGGGAGGCAGGGAGGAGCCAAATCGTCCCTGGTTAAGAACTACTGCACCAAGTTCAAGTTTATCTTCATGTGACATTCTAAAGGACACGCACAGCCCCACCCACAGAGGGTCCTGAGTAAACACACCGAGGATAACAAATGCATTTCGCCTCCCAAGTGTCTTATCATAACCTCCGTTTCACAAAACAGGAAGCTGACGCCCAGAGAGGGACTGCATCTTCCCCCAAGCCTCCCAGCTACCAAATTCTAAAGTCCAAGGAAAGGGGGAAATGTTGGGTCTAAGGGAAAAAGGATGTGGCTGGCAGGGAGCAACTTCGTAACATCAGGGCACTGACTTTGTAGACGGCGTCATGGTGCAGGTCCGAGGGGCAGCAGCGCCGGCCAAAAGCCCCATGGTACAGAGGTGGACACAGAGGTCACCCTAAGAAAAGGGAAGGCTGGACTGGGACGAGAGCCCCCACGTGCCCCTCCCAGCTAACCTGACATGCAGAGAAAATGACGGGAAGTCTGAGCTCAGCATCCAGGAAGTGATGGGCAGTGCGGGAGGGGACGAAGGCAGGTGTCAGGCCATCTGGGTACGAATGATGAGCCATGGTCAGGAGGCTGCAGGGTCACAGCTCGAACAGAGATGGCTCTGCACCGAGTCATCACCATCCTCTTGCACAGCTCGAGGCCCAAACCTTATTAGCCCGACTGGCACATTCTATAAATAGTTACCAATCAAAATCCTTGGAAATAAACTGCTTACCACAGCTTCAAGGCCTAACCCCAGCCAGTCCCTCCTGACTTAGTTTCTACCATCTTCCTCACTGACTATATAGTCCAGCCATACTGACCTCCTCTAGTAGATCCCCACCCCAGGGCCTTTGCACTTCCTGTTGCCTCTCCCTGGAAGGTCTTACCTGGCTTCCCCTTGCCACTCAGGTCTCAGTCACCTCCTCAGGGAGCCCTCCTTGACCACAAGATCCATAGTAGGCCCCTCCCAGTCACTCGTAGCCCACCACCTGCTGTATTTACTTCATAGCCTTTATCTTTTTTCTGTCTTTGTGGTTGGATGGCGGCTGATTTCCTCTCTGCACACACAGCTCCTAGCATGGTCCCTGGTACATAGTAGGCTCTCCATCAAGATGGTAACATAAGGGAGTGAATGAAAGAACAAATACCAGCAAACCAACCAGAACGGAAATAGACCTTCCAGCAGAGGGTTTTTAAAAGGGGGGGGAAAGAAAAGACACTGCAGGAAATTGCAGTTCATTGAAAAAACCAGTTCTTTGTAAGGTCGCCTCCTCCTTCCTGCTTCCCACAACTTAAATTTGTCCTTTGATTCTAGGCTAAGGTTCCAAGGAAACAGCCACAGTCCAAGACCAACCCCCACCCCCACGGCTGCCGCCCGCTCCTGGCCATCCCAGCATTGTGTTGAGCACACAATGTTTGCATGAACTGAGCTAAATCAGAGAAAGATCTCTCTACTTCCCTAAGTTTTCAAAGGGATGGAGTTTTAAGCCCCCAAACTTCTTTTAAGATGTCAAAATGTTGGGGCACCTGGGTTGATCAGTGGGTTAAAGCCTCTGCCTTCAGCTCAGGTCATGGTCCCGGGGTCCTGAGATCGAGCCCCATATGGGGCTCTCTACTCAGTGGGGAGCCTGCTTCCTCCTCTCACTCTGCCTGCTTCTCTGCCTGCTTGTGATCTCTGTCTGTCAAATAAATAAAATCTTTAAAAAAAATGTCAAAATGTTGGGGTGCCTGGGTGGCTCAGTCATTGGGTGTCTGCTTTGGCTCGGGTCATGATCCCAGGGTCCTGGGATCAAGCCCCACATCGGGCTCCCTGCTCAGTGGGAAGCCTGCTTCTCCCTTCCCCACTCACTTCCCTTGCTTGTGTTCCCTCTCTCACTGTGTCTCACTGTCAAATAAATAAATAAATAACCTTAATTTAAAAAAAAAAAAAAAGATGTCAAATGTCTAACACATCCTTCATAGAACACGCCGACCACAATTCTGGCCTGATGCTTTGGGGGATCAGACAAATGGTGTCATCGTCCCACGGCACAGGGATGCCCTTGGTGTAGTGCGTGGGGCTCAGGGCCCCCTCGGTGGCTCCAGATATCGCTACGGTTTCATATTCAGTTTCCTTTTTCTGCCTCCGCTCTGCCTGTCACTTGTTACTTCTTGCTGCCCATCCCTGCACAGCCTCCACCTGCATTTCCAGCTCGCCGTGACCTGAGATGCTGAGCCTGCCGGAACCGTGTGTACAGCAAGAATAAACAGGACTTGGATGAAGACCCAAGAAGCCCTGCTTCAAATCAGACGCACGGACAAGGGGTCTTCTAATTTACTGCTCACGGAGGATCTTCCCACCCTTCTAGGCTCTGGCTGTGAACTAATGTCCTGCCCTCCCCCCACCCCAGGAGGGTTGAGGCTCCCTGATGTCTCCCTGCTGGACGGGGAGCGAGAAGCAGGCGGCTGGACAAAGCCAGAGCCACCAAGTGGGGCAGAGCTTGAGTTAGGTGAATTCTCTTGGTTCTACATAGGTTCCTCCTGGCTTCAAACTCCTGCACTTAGAAAAACAGCGTCCTCCAGGGGCGTCTTTTGGGAGCAGAGAGCCACAGGCTGTGCTGAGCACACATTTTGATGGTCACCAGCAAGGCTTTTGAGGGGCAGAGTTTTCCCAAAGTGGAACAGAACGCAGAAGCCCTCCCCAGGGGCTCCCTGTGGCATCAGCTCGGATTCCAAATACCTTGTTTCCACCCTGTTGTGCCTTTGGAAGATGGTGCCTCTTTCTCCCTCTCAAATAAGTGAATTTTAGCAACAGGAGACACAAGTGCTTTCTTCACATTAAGCACTTTGAACTGCACTGTGGCACATGCGTACTTACAGGAAAGAGAAGGATGGAAAATCTAGAAGTCAAACATTATCCATGGCTTTTTTTCCAAGTACAGAATTATGAATTTTTTCATCTTTATACTTTTGATTTTCCAAGCTTCTTTTGTTAAGCATGTATGACTTTTTATAGTTAAATGAGGGTAATTTAAACAATATTTTTCTTTGGGGGTGATTCAGCCAGTTAAGCATTTGCCTTCCGCTCAGGTCACAGTCTTGGGGTCCTGGGATCGAGACCCGCATTGGGCTCTCTGCTCAGCAGGTATGTTGTTCTCCCACCCCCTCTGCATCTGCCCCTGCTTGTGTTCTCTCTGTCTGTCTCCCCCTCCTTCTCTCTCTCTCGAATGAATAAATAAAATCTTTTAAAAATATTTTTTTCTTTGTCGTTTAGAAAAAGATGGGCCTCTGTCCCTTGTGCCTGCTCCTTTCCGTCCCAGCAAAAACCCCCAGCGTCTGCGGCAAGTGGAGCGTGCCCGGCCACAGGGCTCCAGTCCACCCTGAGACGTGCTTCAGGCCCAACTGCAGGACATCTGGGTCCTTGGGAGCCCGAGGTCCCAGGGAGTGGAGTGATGTCAGTGGACTGCATTCCTCCCTACTACCTCGGCTTCTGCGGCCCTGGACGATGGGGTTGCCGGTATTCACCTGGCCTTTCCAGTCCCTCTGCTCCAGCTGCTTTGAAGAGCCATGAGGGGCCCCCACGGATCCAGGCTGTGGGCGTGGCAGAGAGTGCGTGGTCTTTGAAGGCAGGTGGACAAGAACACATCTGGCCTCCAGCACCTCCTGCTACCTGTGTGACTCTGTACTAACAAACCACTGAGTCTCCTTGAACCTTGCTTTTTGCATCACCAAAATGGGAGTAATAATAATGCACGCAGAAGATTAATGAGATGGGACAAGCCAAGCAGACATGAGACGCTGAAGGTACCCTGAACAATAAATACTGCTCTTAGTGAAAATATCCAGGACACAGGGGGTTCAGTCCAGGTTCTCAACCCTGCCTGTACTTTCAAGTTCCCTGGGAAATTTTAAAAGACTCTGAGGTCCATCGGACGCGAGCCCTACATGGGGCTCCACACTTGGCAGGGAATCTGCTTCTCCTTCTCCCTCTGCCCTTCCCCCACCCCAGCTCGATCTCTCTCTCTCTCTCTCTCAAATAAATAAATCTTTAGAAGAAAAAAAAAGACTCAGCGGTCCAGGTCGGGGCAAAGATCCTCATGCAGCTATGGACACAAGAAGTGCCTTTTCACCATCCATTCTACTTCCTTTCCAGCCACAAATCCATGTCCATGGCTTCCTTCCCATTGGCTCAAAACCACCGCCTCCAGGAAGCCCTCACCAAGTCACCCACACCCACTGGAATTCCTTCAACACCTAAACTTGGTTCAGGATTCAACTCACACGGAGTTTGCACTGCGCGCCCTGTCGCCGCCACGTCAACTTGAAAACATTCCCAAGCCACTTTTTGCCTTTGGATTTGGTGCCAATATACTTGTTTCCTAACCTGACGCTGAGTAAGGATGGATGCCGGCACAGGCTCCGGGCTCTCTACTCCAGACGATCCACAAAAGGCCAACCGAGGCACTGTACCGGTTCCCAGAGTGTGGTGTTAGGACCTGAAGCAGGAACTAGTTAGGAAGGCAAAGTCTCAGGCCACCCGGGAACCATCGCACTGGCAGATTAACTCTGGGGGTGAGGCCCAGCGTCTGTCTGATCAAGCCCTCCAGATGGGTCTGGGCTTGCTCACCTTGGAGGGCTGCTGAATGAAGCTAAAAGCCAATTTCCACCTGGGAGTCAAAGAAGGCCTTTGCTCCCTCGCCCCAGAAGGGGCCAGCAGAAGTTTGATATTGGTCCGTGTTCCCTCATCGACAAGTGTATAGGTAACATTTCGTAAGCACACTCTGAAGAGTCACATCTGCAAATTCATGTCTAAAATCTCTGGAGTGTAGTTTCGTCCCTTTTCCTATTACCACTGGCATAGCTCATAAAAAAACTTGCCAGAAAACTAATGTACCCCTTAGAGGTCCATTTCTTAAACTCAATTTGTCCTGCTTTAAGTGGAATAGAGTGCCCAACATTAACCTTTTCCTTAAAACTCAGGAGCCTCACTGTGAACTCACTCACAGCCTAGGGCCCCCAGAAGTGGGTGGCTGTGCTTAGATACTGGCACAAAAACAGCCCCAGGATGAGTACCACTGTGAGTCCTTGCGCTTACTTTCTAGATTTTTCTCTCTGTTCCTACCTGCAGCAGCTACGTGTTGCTTCCTCAGTGTGGGTCCCTCAAATAGCTCCAGCCTCCCTTCTAATCTGGGTTGAGAAGAAAGATAACCCTGCTGGTTCAAACTGTGTGTAGACCAAAAGTAGGCAGGCCTGAGGGAGCCTCCTATGGGTCAAATCCCAAGCCTGGCATTCCAGTCCCCTCTCATTCACCAACCACGGCCCTTCAGTGCGCCTCAACTTGCCCAGCCGGAGAGATAGCTTCTGGGGAACCTAACATTCTTCCAGCCTGGGAATAAGTGTCACATCCGGGGGCAGATAGGGCAGTCAGATTACCTGGTCCTGGAGTTTCTGGAACATCAGTGGGTGTGGTTCTTCTAGTATCTTCTCATTGAGCCGGGATTGCCCTTCGACATTGACTTGTGACGAGGCCTTACTGGACAGAAAGGTCATGTAGATCTCTTTTGCCTTTTCCTGCATCTGGAGGAGACAGGGGGAGCCTGTTATCTGGGAGCCCAGCCCTTCCCGCCTGAGCCCAGTTCTCTATACCAGCCAGCCCCAGAAGCTGCAGGAAAAGCAGCCCCATAGCCCTTTGGGGCTCTGGTTGCCGTCCCGGGGCTAAGCGCTGTGTGGGAGGCTCGTGCTGGACCCAGCCCCTGCCGCCATCCCTGCCACACATCTGAAGCCACTTGTCCTGTCAGGAAACTTCAACACTATCCACTCGGAAATGATGACAGAAAGCATCCCGGCCCAGAGTGGATGGTAGTCTGCGCCATTCAGGACCATCCTCGGAAGTCCCCAAATGAAGGAGAAAGAAGCCTGGCCCTAAAGGCCCCACACTGCATGGCTCTATTCCCATGAAATATCCAGAAGAGGCGGATCCACAGAGACAGAAAGCTGAGGGGTGGCCCAGGGTTGGGGCAGGGGGCAAGGAGGAGTGACTGCAAACGGGTAAGGGCTTTCTCTGCAGGGCAGTAAAAGATTTCTGGAACTGGATTGTGTGAAGGTACCTTATGCCGCTGAACTGTGTACTTTAAAATGATTTAAAGCAGTAAAAATGAAAGCCCTAAAAAAATGGTTAAGTAGTAAGATTTGTGCTATGAGTGTAACAGTGCAATTAAAAAAAAGTCAAGTTTGGGGCGCCTGGGTGGAGTGGTCAGTTAAGTGTCCAACTCCCGATCTCAGCTCAGGTCATGATCTCAGGCTCAGGAGGCGGAGACCCACGTTGGGCTCTATCTTGGGTGTGGAGTCTTAAGATTCTCTCTCCCTCTGCCCCTCCCCCTTCTGAAAAAGTAAAATTAAAATTAAACATAGAAATAAACATTAAAAACATCAAGTTAAACCATGCACAGTATGCCAACCAGTCTTCGAGAACCTACTATGCCCTTTATAGCCATGACCCCATTTCCCTAATCCCCTGAGCATCCAGCAAAGGGCCATTTCCTGGTGACGCCACTTCCCTGATGAGGACACAGAGGAGGTGATGTGGCTTATTCCAGTCTTGACTACCCTTCCCCACCCTGTCCCTGTTTCACACCTGTGAGAGACATCACCCCCTCCAGGGGTCCAGTCAGTCCACGTTCCAGGACAGGGAATGTTTTGGTGCCGGGATATGAGTCTAAGCAAAAGGGAAAAGGCTTGCTGCTGCCCTGAGTCCCAAGTGCAGTCCTGCTGGAAAGCATCAGTCCTAAGTGGAGACAGGCCCTTAAAATTCTTCTAAGCACAGTTGGAAAAGATATGCCCACGTGCACTCAGGATGCTGCAAAAACCTGGAGCAGAAACACTTAGCGTAAGTGCTCTGTCTTAAAAACAGCACGCCTGCTTGCTGCGTGGTCCTCCAGGGCAACCCCAGAGCGCTCTGTTTTCTCCTAGAGAAAGGAGGCACCTCACTGGCAACGAAGATGGGGGTCAGTTCTCTGAACATCACTGACAACGAAGATGGGGGTCAGTTCTCTGAACATCACTGACTTACCCAGTACCTCGCCCCACAGCAAGTCGGGAGACAAATGCTTCTGACCTGCAGCCATGGAGCCATGACTGGTTGGGGGCGGGGACAGGGGGGCTTCCTGAGGCCCAGAAAAGTGCCATTGTCTTCAGAGAGCCCACCTGGGACCCCTCACAGGCTGCCGAGCTCGGCTCAGGGAAGCCCAAGCTCTGGAAACATTCAGACTTCTAGAAACCACCGGAAGACTCCAAAGGAGCCTTGAAACAAGGGGAGTTTAACTGATTTTGGTTCCAGGGACTGGTTGATAAAAGACACCATGACGGTCCTACCCCCCCAGAAAGAAAGTCTTGACAGTATGGGGTCAACGTCTCAGGCCACAGTGTCATTTCTGGATCAACTATTGCCAAGAACCATTAATTGATGTCCAACTCAGCAACACAGTAGCCTCTCGGGGCTTCTCCAAGGGACAAGTCTGGAGGCCATCGCAGAGATCCAAGCGCTCTGGAGCTTCTTGCCTTTCCAAGGCCCACCATGACTCCATGAAGTCAAGAGCCTCACTCCCACCACCCCTTCTGTCTGCGAGGAGCAGTTTTGGAAACCACTTCCTGTCTTAACAATACTTCATGAAAATACAATTTCAGCTAGTCTGATCAGCAGACTCCATGCAGAGCTCTGGAAATAGAAATCACTCTGGGGCTCCCTTTCCCCTTGAACACTCACACAGACACACATACACACATGTTTTCCAGATGAATCCAGGCTCTCTTGGGTGGTTCCGCAAAGGAGAAGTGTAATGAGTAGCTTGAGGCTTGGAGGTGGGGGGTGGAGCAGAAGGAGAGGAAGCAGGTTGGGGGCCTGAAGGTACGCTAGCCTCTGGGGTGCTAAGCCTCACCCACCCTGAGGTCCCCAGCCACCCCTCCTGAGTCTGTCTGGAAAGATGGTGGGGTCCCCGAGGCACACAGTCTGGGGCCAACCTGGTCCATGGCTGCCCCCACCCCCGGCTGAACACACAGAGGGGACTGGCTTCAGCCCCAGAGCTTATCTGTGCTGGGATAGGAAGCGTGACCAAAAAGGGAAACCCTTAGACTGCAGACCACAAGCCAGTCACGGGAAGGCCTGATGCCCATGCCGAGAACTCTTAACAAAAAAGAAGAACCAGGTCTCTTGAGTTATTTTGGTAGAGTTTCCATAGCTTTGTTAACCCTATTCTAGCTCCCGCCGGGAAGAGAACAGAAAATGGTGGAGCGGCCCAGGGCTACGGTTCCAGGTATGAGCTGGAAGGAGGCTGCCCTTCCCCAGCCCTGCCAGCCTCCAGCAGGGCACCTGCTCCGCGGAGAGCAGACAGGCCCAGCGTCCGACCCTGCCCAACTAGAAGGTGCTGGAAAAGGATCCCCGCCCCCGGGGCCCAGGTGATGACTCCTGGCATCAACCTGAGGCCTGTCTGTGGGAGTGTTTGCCCCCAGATGAGCTTCTCCCAGACGCTGCTTGAATCTGGGGCTTTCCTTCCCGCCTGGTGATGCGTCAGCCCTAACAAGACTCAGGCAGAAGTCAGCGCTCAAACGCTGCTCCCTCAGCAGATGCATGTTGAGAAGCAAATCCGCTTGAGTATCGGCCCTAGACACAGCAATCAACTCAGGACAACAGAAGCATCAGCATTCCAGAGCTCAGAAGAGCGTTGTTTTGACTGCCTCACTCCTCTCCCCCATCCATTAAGGGCACTGAAGCTTTTTCCCTGGGGAAAAGAAAAGCTCCTTCCACTCCACGTGCCCTTATAGCTAATGACCTCCCCACCCCCTGACTTGTTCCTGACACATCTCAGAGGAAAAGTGCGCACTTTCCATCTCCATCGTCTCCGTGACCCCCTCCTTGGCCTCCTCAGTCTGGCCTCCACAACCCCCCTGCCCCCCCACAACCGCCAGCTCAGCCTCCCAGCAGCTCCCAGACGTGTGCTTGTGCCTCAGTCCCTCAGACCTTCTTCTGATCTGCTCTCTGGCCCCTGCCTGCCCTCTCAGCATCCTCCAACTCCTTCCTGTTTCTGTCTCCTTTGTAGGTTCCTCTCTCTCTGTTCCCCCATGAATTCTGGGGTTCCCAGTCCTCTGTCCTAGCGAGGATGTTTTCCTAACCACGGGCTCTCCCAAGATTTCATCCCAACCCTCTCTCCCCAAGCTCCTAATCATGGAGATTTCTAGAAATGTGGGCTTGGATGTCCCACAGACACCTCCACCTTAACACCAAAAAGCAAAGTGGCCCCTCCTGGCCAGTGCCATCTCTACCCCAGGAAGCAGGGAGGCACAGTCCCCAACACCGGTCTCACCCCAAAACTGCGCCTGTCACCAAGATCTGTGCACCCGGTTCACCCGGCCTCCCGCACACGCCTGCACAGCCGGTGCCCGTCCACTCCTGCCCCTCAGCCGGAGACAGACGACAGGAGAGGGCACAGGGGAAAGTTTAAGGATCGAGCCACTACCTTTACTCATATCAGCTTCAGAAAAAGAAGGAGGCAAAGAAAATATCAAGTAGACGATGCAAGCATAGTTCTGAGAAGTGGCTCAGGAAATGGAAAGCAGTTGGAGGGACGGGGGATGGTTCTGCCAAGAGCAGAGACAACAAAGGTGCACCTGCAGGGGTGGGGAGGGCGTGCCAACGGGAGCACCTGCCAACAGCAGGAACCCGGGGGTGTCAGGTACCCCGGACGGAAGGGAAGAGGAGGGCCGCAGAAAGAAGCCACGAGACCCCCCGCCCCGAGCCCTGATGCCCCCAACCCAGAGCGGTTCTCCCCTCCCTTCTCCATGGGAGACTAGAGTTTTCTCCACTAAAGAAACCGACTGGGGGAAGCTGCCCAACAGAGGCACGAGGAGGGCAAGGATGAGACAGCAAATGGTTAAGGGGAGCCCTACCACGGCCCGGACCCCCCGCAAAATCCTCCCAGCCCCACGCGCTGGACGTCCGTGTGGTTTGTGAGCAAATCAGGCGTGCGGCCGCCGCAGAGAGACGACGGGGCCCCCGTCTAGAGAAAACAAAAGCAGAAAAGGAATTCCACAGAAGGATGTGGAAATAAAGTTGAAATCTCCGAAGGAGAAGTAGGAACCAAAAGCCAAAGAGATGAAAAAAGTAAGAGGGAAACAAGGTACAAGTGAAGGTCTCGCTCCGTCCGGGGGAGCAGGGCCGTCCCTGGGAAAGCGGCCAGAGAAAACAGACGGAAAGGAGTGACCAAAAGTCATGACAATCCTAACACCCTAACATTGCCCAGAACTCTACATTTCCAGATTAAAAGGCTCCACAAAACGCCCACACAGGGGATGAACCCCAACCCCCAGAGCTTCTGCCTCTACAGCTGTAGGATATTTGTGATGAAGAGCGTATGCTCTTCCGGAGGGAAAAGAGCCAATGAAACAGGAGAGTTGACATATAAAATACTAATACAAATGGAAGACAACGGGGCAGTGCGTTCAAAGGCCTAAGGCCGTGTCAACCTAGAATTCAATTCCGTTCCATCACAGTATCAGTAAAGTGGGAGAGTAGGGAAAAATAGCATTTTCACTCAACCATTCTTGAAATGTCCACGGGCCACGGCCTCTTCCTCAGGAGGCTACTCCTGGCCACGCTGCCCCAGCACCAGGGAGCGACTCAGGACAGAGGATGTCCTGGGTCCCCGAAGCAGGCAAGGGGCCGAGGGAAGGCCTGTGGGGGCCGAGGAAGGCCTGGGGACGCCCCGGTGGCAACTGCGGTCAGAGCACCCCAGGCAGGTCCCTGGGGGAGCCCCGGCTGCACAGGAGAACCGAGAGGCCTGAGCCCACGCGACACCGTGTCGGGAGGCGTTTCAGAGGCCGCTGGAGGTTGGAAGAGTAAGAAAAGCACAAGAGGGTCCGAGGAGAGCAAACGTCACGGAGGCATCCTCTTTGGCTCAGCCGCAAACAGGAGAGAAAAGAGGCTCCTTCGTGAGTAAACAGTGACAAGGAGGCTGGTAAGTGCGGGCTCCGTCACAGCGAGGGGAAGCCGGGAGATAACATCTGGACGCGGCGCGGTAGCTCGGAAGCCACGGGGGCGCGCGGCGGGCCAGTGCTGGGTCCGGACCCCGCCGGGGGCAGCGGAGCCCCACACGGGCCAGCCCGGACCCAGCCGGACCCAGGCCGAGACGCGCAGCACGAACCAGGGGGCGAGTGAAATCTGGAGGGTGCTGCGGGGGGAAGGGAACCAGCCCACCTTACTCCCGAAGAAGCGTGGGTCACGTGGGGAGGTCTGAATACTTTTTTTTTTTTTTTTTTTTTTAACAAAGAAGATGGTGTTTTAGCCTTTTAGGAAAACCTCTGCTTTAGTACTTTTTTTTTTTAAAGATTTTATTTATTTGAGAGAGAGAGAGCAAAGTTTGGGGGGGGGGTGCAGGGAACAGAGGGAGTAGCAGACGCCCCGCTGAGCAGGAAACCTGATGGGGGGCTCCAGGCCAGGACCCTGGGATCATGACCTAAGCTGAAGGCAGAGGCTTAACCCACTGAGCCACGAAGGTTTGCCCTTTGGTACGTTAAATAAGAACCTCAAACACTTTAAATCCTGAAACAGTTTATAGTGTTAAATAATATGTAATAAAAATCATAAATACCATAGACCCCTCCCCCTATAACTCTGTTAATTCTAAAACACTATAAAAAGGCAAGGTACCATTCTATTTAAGTGCCAGTGCAAGCCCTTCTCGAAGGTATGATTATTAGAAAGTGGCGCTGTGGGGCACCGGGGTGGCTTAGCTGGCTATGCATCTAGCTCTTGGTCATGATCTCAGGGTCATGGGACAGAGCCCCATGTCAGGTTCCCCACTCAGCTCGGAGATCCTCTCTCTCTGCCCCTCCTCCCCACAACCACATGTTCTCCCCCTTCCTGTCTCAAATAAATAAATCTTCAAGAAAGAAAGGAAGGGAATCTGGGTGGCTCAGAGGGTTAAAGCCTCTGCCTTCGGCTCAGGTTATGATCCCAGGGTCCTGGGATCGAGCCCTGCATCGGGCTTTCTGCTCAGCAGAGAGCCTGCTTCCTCCTCTCTCTCTGCCTGCCTCTCTGCCTACTTGTGCACTCTCTCTTAATAAATAAATAAATAAAATCTTAAAAAAAAAAAAAAAAAAAAAAGAAACCTGCATTGCCCCGCCACTTCCCCACCCCCATTCCTGGCTTGGTTTTTATAAATCTGTACAAACTGCTGTATCCCTCTACACAATGTCACAGAGTGAACAAGCCCAGTATGCCCATGCAGCTGGAATGAATGAATGAATGAATGAATCATGGATACCCAAAACCTTGTTGGGGCTTGTCCTGAGGCTTTATCACTCATAAATACCACTCGGTTTGAGAAGATAGATCCATCTCTCGTGTTATTTCATGAGGGAAAGGCACTTTACAGAAAAATTTCAAGCCATAAAGAAATTGGGAACAGAGAGAAGTGCTTTGAAAGCTGCCTGCTGGGTATGAACCCCCTGAAAGGTACAGCCATCACAGAAGCCCCAAGGAGGGCGGGGGTGCGGGACGTCACCCTTCCCAACTTCCTGAAAGCCGGATCCCTGTCGAGACCTTCTCCCTCCCTTGGGAAAGCACGGGCCAGGGCAGGCAGCAGGGACACAGCGTGGGCCCACTGTTTGGAGCTTCTGAGAAACATGTCTGTCCCTAGGGCCATCACCGTGGCAGGAGGGCAGGGGCCAGGACCCACCCCAGTGGGTCCTCAGGTGTCTGCTGACCTGAGTGGGGAGAACAGGAAGTAAATGACATTGGGCTGCTCTAGGCACTTGGATACAGTGGGGAGAAGACCCAGATCTCAGACCCCCAGAGCCTGCGTGGTAGCAGGAAGACAAGACAGTACAGAGAGGAAATAAAGAAACTCTACCCAGAAGAGGTCTGGACTCTGGAGAGATCCAGCGAGATAATCCTAGTAAAAGAATGAAAAAACAAGCCAGCACCAGGCCTCTTTGAAGTAAGGAATGGGCACCTGGGTGGTTCAGTCGGTTAAGTGTCCGACTCTTGGTGGTGATCTCGGGGTCGGTCGCGGGATGGAGCCCCACATCAGGCTCCACGCTCAGCACGGGGTCTGCTTGAGAGTCTCTCTCTCTGTCTCCCTCTGCCCCCCCAACTCGTGCTCTCTCTCTAAAACAAATCTTTTTTCAAAAAATAAGAAATAAAGCAATGGAGGCAACATGAGGTTCACACCGGTCCACCGCCACCTCCGTTCACTGTAGAGCTCGCCCCTCGACAGACTCCCCGCCGGACCAGACGAGGCACGTCTTATTGTGAAACTCGGTTGGACTCCCTTCTCCTCCTGCCTCTGTCCTCCTCCACTTTTTAAAATTAGTGTTTCAGAGCTTACTCCTGGTTTTACTTCCCCTATAGCCAGACCCACCAGAGAACACACAGACTCTGCAGTCTGAGCCCCGGGTCTGCGCTCTGGCCCCGACGGCACCGAGCCAGGCAGCGTAGGCAAAGCTGCTGCGTGTTCTCCCAAACCACAGCCCACACCTCTGGAAGGACGGGGGCGGTCATGAGGCTGAGCGCGATAACCCAGGCCGAGATCGGGGCCCCACAGGCCCCACGGAGGCTTGCTTCCTTCCCAGCACTGCTGCCTTCTCAGGCGGCTGCGGGGTGAGGCCCTCACTTCACATTCTAGGCTTCAAGACACGAACCTTCACGGGGTCATATGCTGGGTGTCAGGGGTGGGGCTACAGCGAGGGGTTCTCAGATTCTGGAAACACTGTCTGTGGGATGACGATGGGCCAGTCTAACCCAACCCTGTAGCCTTGCAGTGTTTACCCGGACTCAGGCTCTCCGCGTCTGACCTCACCTCCCTCCCAGCCTCAAGCCCAGCAGAGCTGGCCTGTGTCTCAAGCGCCACTGTCCCACCACCTGGCCTTCCTTCGGCTCTTCTCCCCATGCTGTCCCCACCCCCAAACTCCCCTTCAGGTGTCTGCTTCCCCATCGACCCCCGCCTGGGCTCCCACAGAACCCCCACTTTCCATTTCTCTGCTCAGCACACTTGCAAAAGCTTGATTAACAAGCTGCTTTCCTTCTCGATGCCTGTTCCTTAAAGCAGCTCATCTGTCCTGTCCCCGCATGTCTTCCACACTCGTTACAAGGCCTGGCCCTGAGCAGGCCCTCCACAGAGATCTGGTGGACTCTGCTGAACCCGAGAACACATGAGCCTGGTGTGCAGGGAGAGCACCCAGGTGACCTCGGAATGCTGGTCCAAGTCCCAGCTCAGCTGTGGGGGCCTCAGCTTCCATGGTGGCAGAGTGGTGGAGGGAGAGACGCCGACCCGGAGGCCCCTCTCACCCTTGACACACAAAGAATATAGCAGAAGAACGGATATCTGTTTGCCTGCTTGGCTCTTACCTAGGGTTTTAGCCCGAGTCTGGACAAATCAAATTGCACAGTCCAGCATTTCCGGACAGTGGCCCCTGAGCCCTGCCCTGAGTGCTGGGGCCAAGGGAAAACAGTGAGCACTCCTGTCATTAGGGCGGGACCCCAGCTTTCCAGGACTGGCAGACCCACCCGCTCGCTTTACCCTAGAGGCCATTCACTGCCCAGGAGGCTCAAACAAAGTCATCCAGGGACGAGAAGAAGCCTGAAGGAATCAAATACCAAGGGTCCTCCCTGGGAAGCCTTTCTAGGCTGACCTAGGAAATTTGAGCTAAAACGAATCTATCTTAGCACCCATCTTTGCCTCCACAGAGAGGAAGGCCGTAGAAGGAAGGCGCCCTGCTCCATCTTGGGGGAAGTGTGTCTGCGTCAGGAAAAGACTCTGAACAAATCAATGATGAACATTTTCCAAGCTGCTGTCTACAAACATGTACCGGCTGCTGGCTTCGCAGAGTCTAGGTTTAGAGACAGAGGCTCAAAAGCTGGCAGGCCACGAGCTACATCTGCCCATGGATATGTTTTGTTTGGCAGGCAAGGTTTTACGTTTTCTACAAATTAGTTCCAACATTTATAAAATCTAATGGTTTCCTAAGAATCCAAACATCCAGCTTCTCTGGATAACCAGGCAGCACTGGGCTAAAGATGCCTTAGGAAGAGGCCAGACCCTTAGGGTTCTGGGGGGCAAGGGTGAGCAAGCGAAGACCTAAGTGGGCAGAACTCAAAGCACAGAAAGCCCAGACAGCCACAGGCCCCAAAGTGTTCACTGCCAAAGTCAGCTACAGCATCAGGCACAGCTCCTGGAGGCGGGGCCGGCTATCCACAATGGCCCCAGTCCCCACCACTCCTTATAGCTTCACACCAAAAGCTTCACGGATTAGTGTTTACTCACTGGCCCTTGTAGGCATGTAGCTGGTAGCCTCTTAGAAATACACATGCCTAGGCCTCATAAACACACCCGACCCACAGGCCTTCGTCCCCATAATCTCCTCCACCTCCCCCTTACACCCAATCTTCAAGGACAGAAAATCTGCTGACATCAGAATTAAAGGCTACCTCCTGCAAAGAGCACACATTTACCCAGGAGAACAGTCAGAAACTTTCTATGCGGGACGCCTGCCAACTACAGGATGTTTTGTAAGATACGTTGAATAATTGACAATCTATCTGATTCGAGTTGCGCTTTTATCGCCACACATCTGTTTATCATTTTACTACATCCGTACAAAATGCCGACATGTCAAACTCTGGGGAAGCATCCTCATAACTTATTCATGAAGAAAAAAAATCATGTGCAATGATAAACTTGAAATGACAGAAATTGTTATTTTTACTTTAAACTCTTTGTCCATTGGAACAGCTCCATTTAAAAATTAACACAATTTGGGGTGTCTGGGTGGCTCAGTCAAGTGTCAGCCTTCAGCTCAGGTCATGATCTCAGGGTCCTGGGATCAAGTCCCGCATCAGGCTCCCTGCTCAGCAAGGAGTCTGCTTCTCCCTCTGCCCCTCCCCCCAGCCCGTATGCTTGCTCTCTCTCTCTCTCTCTCAAAAATAGATAAAATCTTTAAAAAAATTAAAATTAACACTTTGAAAAATTATTAATATTTGATCACTGCATAATTTGAAGCTTTAGTCTTCCCCAAATCCAATATGGTTCAGATTTCTTGAGGCAATTTCAAAGTCTGTTGGAAAGGAAGCTGTAACTTCATAATGAGAGAGAAAAAAATGATCAAGAACTCAAAGAATTCAAGAACTAATTACAGACTCGAAGACATACCTGCTTCTTATCCTGTGTTTTCTTAAAATCTTCACAGGCTAGCCAAAATAAAACATTTTCTTCACTGAATTCTTTTTTTAAAAATTCCTATAGATAAAAAGAGGAGAAAATATCAAGCAATGTTCTACTTTAAGGAAAGAAAATAACAAGTAATTTCCTTCAAGGGCCAGTTTGGCAAAATGGGACTAACGAATATGGTTCTGTCACCCTTCGAAAACTCCATCCTAAAAAACAAAGCAATGTTTAATGTTAAAGCTAGAATTTCATATGCATTTGAATTTACTGACTCGGACATCGTCAGGAAGACTAAAAATGAAGCAAGAATTTACTCAGAAGTCTAAGATAACAATAAATTACCAAAGAGTAAATTTAAGTGGGAGATATATTAGTTCCTTCCAGACAGTGTTTAAACAAAGTACATTCCTCTAAAATCAGCCCCATTTTTTTTTTTTTTTTTTTAAAGATTTTATTTATTTATTTGACAGAGAGAAATTACAAGTAAGCAGAGAGGCAGGCAGAGAGAGGAGGAAGCAGGCTCCCTGCTGAGCAGAGAGCCCGATGCGGGACTCGATCCCAGGACCCCGAGATCACGACCTGAGCCGAAGGCAGCGGCTTAACCCACTGAGCCACCCAGGCGCCCCCCATTTTTTTTTAAACAAAAGAAAAGAAACAAATTAAGCATGTCTAAAAATGCCACGATGAAAACTATTTTAAGCTGGAGGTGTGTTTTCTTTGGGCAGCAGTGGGGGTGAGCAGCACGGTCTGCCATCCCACTGGGTGCAGAATGGGGTCCTCCCTGAGATCTAGACGGTGTCCCCAGGGCCCGGATGTCCAGGGATGTTAGGAGCGCAGCCCACCACCCCCTCCCCCGGCGCTGCAACAGGGACCAACAGCATCAGGGCTAACGCTGACCTGAGCCAAAACTTAAAGGCAGAAGGCGGTGGGACTCGGTCAGATACAGGGCCCTCTTGAAATTCACATGTGGTTCTTCTATCCGACCCCTGGGGTTTCTGCCAGCCAGAGGGCTCTTTCTAGGCAGCGCCGACACGCCCCATGCATCAGCCCTCCTCTGGGAGTTCATGTTCACTTCTCCAGCCGCTGTCCTCCTTTCTCCCCGGGTCCATAATGAATCCCGAGAATCCCGGAGAACCAACCTTCACATCCGAAACCCAGACCACCCCCTCCCAGGGGTCCCAGAGCTGGAAAGGCTTTGGGGATTCTGCCAATGAGCAAAGCACGTCTTTGCCCATCACCCCCTCCCCCTCCCATCCAACTACATAAAACCCAGAAACAGCCTGTGCGTGCCCCTCCGCTCTGGCCCCAGGCGATCTGGGAGAGAGTCTCCCCCTTGGCCATAGCAAGTGAGAAGTCCTAATTCTCAGGTTGGGACACACAGAGGGGAAAAACCAGTCCGTGTTCCCCCCAACAGGTGTCTACCCTTCTTCACAGGCTGCACCGATCCCAGTCAACAATGAAAAAGGCAAACCCTAAATCTTTTCACGCCTTCTGGGTCTTCGAGCAGATTCTCCAGAGAGGCCGCCCATTTGGCTGTGCTCTTGGGGTTCTGCTGGCTGCTGCTGGGACTCCCATCGCTGCCGTGGATGTCTGCAAAGCAAAGTTCAGACTGTGAATTTGGCCCAAAGATACTTTCACGTAAAAATATCTGCAAGTAATGGTCACTGTCATCACCATTGTGGCTAATACAGGTTACGTGCCAGAATCTACGGCAGGCGCTTCACACGGGGAACCCATTCTAGCTCCCATGATAACCTTAGAAAGGAGGCACTGCCATTTCCTCCATCTTACATGTGAGGGAAACTGAGGCTCAGAGCCATGACAAGGGGTCTTGTCCTTTCCCACCACTCTCCATCCATCCTTCCCCCACCCACGTGTCCTCTGGCCAGCCCTCAAGCCTCCCAAGGACTTCCTCCCAGGAACCCTGCCACCGTGGCGGCTGCTTCCCCATTACTGTGCTTTGGGCACAGTCTGGTAATTATCGCGCTGTCTTGTGATGATCTGCGTGACTGACGCACTGGTCCGAAAGCTTCTGTGTTATCTTTATGTTGTATCCGCAACACATGTAGTTCATTGCCCGGCACATAAATAAAAGTGTGCACCGGGGTTGGGCCAAGGGTGGGAAAAGGGAGACACTGGCTGCAGGTACATGATTTTAGGGGGTTGCTAAAAAACTCAGGCATCAAGATAAATGGTATTTTCATGCAAGATTTTGAAAAATCAAAATATGCAAAGAATTCCATAACGTGGGGCGCCTGGGTGGCTCTGTTGGTTAAGCGTCTGCCTTTGGCTTACGTCATGATCCTGGGGTCCTGGGATCGAGCCCCATGTTAGGCTCCCTGCTCAGTGGGGAGCCTGCTTCTCCCTCTCCTTCTGCCTTTCCCCCTGATTATGCTCTCTCACTCCATCAAATACATAAATAAAATCTTAAAAAAAGAAAAAGAATTCTTTAACAAACAAAATAACAAAATTGTGAATAAAAACAGGATTGGTATTACTGATTTTTCCTTTGTCTCCAATACGGTTCAGCATCACACCGTTACTACGTGTATAGATTGGACGAATGACTCTCTACCTGCACACCCGCTGCCTTCTCTTCCTCAAGAGCAGAAAAGTCTCTTGACTATAGGAAAGGGGACAGGAGACTTCCAACTAACACACTTTGACTACTTGCCTGAGAGGAAGTGACAGCACACACATGCCTCATTTTACAGAATTTGGTCCCTTCCTGGAGTCAAGGGGCAAAAAAAAAAACATTGAATGTAACTTCGGATGGGCCCAGGTTCCAAACCCAGTTCAGCAAATTCAGACTGTGTGGTAAGGGGCAAAATTCTGTGTGCAAGATAATCTTCCTGTCTCACTGGTTATCCAAAAGACTAAAACGGGAAGCCCATCGGGTATCTAGAAGCTCACAGAGGACCCTCACAAATGTTAGTTCCTCTCTCCTCTTCCCTAAAATAATGATGTATCAAGTGAACTCTTTTTATAGCTAATACTTTTCTCCGTTGCCTTTTGTCATTCGAAGTGGATGCCTATTTCTTTCTTTCTTTTTTTTTTTTTTTTTAAGATTTTATTTATTTGACAGAGAGAGCTCACAAGTAGGCAGAGAGGCAGGCGGGGTGGGGGTGGGGAGCAGGTTCCCCACTGAGCAGAGAGCCTGATGTGGGGCTCGATCCCAGGACCCTGAGATCATGACCTGAGCTGAAGGCAGAGGCTTTAACCCACTGAGCCACCTAGGCATCCCGTAGATGCCTATTTCTATAAAGAAAAGTTTGACTGTAGGAGAAAATACGCTTTTAATTTTAAAAATCAGCAAAGCAGACCATTTGAAAAGGACAAATGAAAAAAGTCCTATGAATATTAATTTCTGCAAACCACTAGGATGCCATAGAGTTTTAAACGTTTTTGGAAGAAAGTTGTATCCGGATACATTGGCCTTAACAGTAACTCAGCTGCCATGATCTTTCCTGTTCTATTGGGTCAATCCACGTGTTAATTTCTCGAGCAGCTGAGACTCTGTCCCCCAGGGTCTGGGAGAACCACCTGGATTGTAGACACTTGCTGGCTGACTGGGGCTGAAAAGCAGAAGCCAGAAGCCTGCCAGGGAGTGGGGATTGTGTTTCAATGCGCACTGGTGATAGAGCACATAAGAGAATTTTCAAGACAGATCTATTCCTTTCACGGAGAAGTAAACTCACTCAAACACAGCACAAATGGACCTGATTCTTCTTTAAAGTGAATCTTCAGTCCGTGGATATTACATTACTTCCCCTGCTCTCTTTGAAAATGCTAGAACGGCAAGCCTCTAAACACAATGAACACTGGGTTTCTTCCCGACAGAGTATAAATCGAATCAAGAGATCACCATTATAAAAAAGTTCTGCAAGAGGGTTCATTCGGCCAAGCATTTCACCAACTTAATCCTGCTCGTGAGTACAGTCTCACGACTTGCTACCCTCCCTCAGGAGATCGGCTCTGTATTTACATGCAGAGACACAAGTAGGCTGCTCCCGGGAGCAGTCTTAGGCAGCCAGAAATTTCTCCTGCTGTCACACAACACCTACTCTGCCTGTAAGTTTCCAACCTTGGTCTGAAAGGGTTTTAAAGCTCTTGACATTCTTTTCAACAAAAAAACAGACCACATCTTAGTGTTTGCTGCCACACGTATCTTGCAAATAAATTCACTCAGTGGATTCCCATTTAAAAATCCAAAAGAGCGCTCCTTTGGTTAAATAGGAGATAAGCTTTCTGACCCCACCATTTGATAACTGCCACCTCCCCCAACCCTTAATTTATACTCAAATTACTTTGCATATTGAATTTCTGTGCCAACTTTCACTTGATCGAAAACTCTTATAACTCAATACACACTAGTCTGGTCAGGTCCCTGTATTTTATAGACTGAGAAATAGAGGTTCAGAGGGTAAAGTGACCTACCCAAGGTGACCCAACTAGAGAACAGCTCGATGGAACCAGTACTGGGACTTCAGTGTGAAAGTGACCGTCCCCCGACCCAGGGCCACCCTCGCAGAACCCCAGGTCTGCTCCAGAACATAGTACCTGGCAAATAAACGGCACTTTCTCTTGGTTCTTGACTGGGCTATCATCTCCCTGCCCTCGAAAGTCATGAATTGCATTGACCCCGACAGGATTACAGAAGGGCACAGAATTTCCAGGGCTGGCTCAGGAAGTCCACCAAGATGCAGCTACTCTCCACAGCCACAGCCACTGGAGTCTGGCTCTGGTGCCCTGGATAAGACAGATCCCTTCTTGCCTTTTTGCCCACCTTCTGCCCCCACTACCTTTACTGTGGGAATCTACGCGCACTCTGTCTGATGTGTGTTTTTGTTTTTCTCAGGAGTATTGGTTCGAATTTTTCCAAGACTTCCTGACTGCCCTTCAATTTCAATAAGAGCTTTTGGCTACACCTTTTTTCCTTAATCTTTCTTGATTGGTATCAGTATAGATAGATAGCTCTAAATAGAACCACATTTGCAACTCCACTCATTTAACGGTGCATCTCTTTTCCAAGTCATGCTCCTGACCACCAGGGAGACTGAGCGGTGTGCCCCCCCCCCCATCTGGCACTGCCCTAGAGATCATCCCTCAACGCGGGCCATTTCTATTATCTCAGGAGACTTCCTCTACTTCCCAGTGCATGTAAGTAAAGGCTCCTAAGACAAGTTCACCTGAAATGTTACAGTCAGTCCAGCAATTGTAAGAAAAAGGAATAACCTTTCTCTATAAAAAGCAGGTTTACTTCTGAACTTAAGAATAAAGCAAAGCCAAGAGTTCCCAGCTTCCCAACTCCTGGCACCTGAAGCCATAAAGAAATAACAATATTCTTTGCTTTTTTGTTGACAAAAGTTGCCATTTTAGATGGATTACACAAGAAGTTAAACTTGGAATGCACAGGTGGAAAAAAAGTCAAACATACTTATCTAGCAACTTTAAGATCACTCAAGCTAGTAAGGAGCTATCGCTGATGACTTTTGTTTCAATTTTGTCCAGCTCTGTTTATCTTGTCTTGTTGTTTAGTTTACCTATTAAAATATTTTTGCAATGAAAAAAAAATTTTTTAACCTCCTGCGGTCTTTAAAACATTTTAGATCAGACTTTTGTAGGCATGATACTTATTTTTCTTTTTTTTTAAAGATATTATTTATATATTTATTTGAAAAAGAGAGACCGAGATAGCAAGAGAGAGCCGAGCATGGAGGAGAGGAAGAAACAGGCTTCCCGCTGAGCAGGGAGCCCAATGTGGGGCTCGATCGCAGGACTCTGGGATCCTGACCTGAGCTGAAGACAGACGCTTAACCCACTGAGTCACCCAGGAGCCCTAACAATACTTGTTTTTCAATAGATTTATGCTCAGAGCAATCTACCATTAGCTAGTAACAACAGGGGACACTAACACATTGTTTGTAGTGTGCTGGGGACTGCTTCAAGCTTTTTCTGTGGGTTCGATCATTCACACCTCACAATGAGCCTGTGGTGTGCTTAATATCCCCACTTCCGATGGGGAAGCACAGACGAGGCACAGAAACTTGTAAGCGTCGCCCAGCAAGGAGAGCGGAGACCACGCTCCGAGCACAGCTCCAGAGCCCATGCACTTTATCATAAGGTTCTACTGCCATTTTTGTTTTTAATAAGAGCCGATCTCCACACTCACAAAGGCCAGAACATAACGGCCTTGAAGAGGAAGACAACTGCACCGTGGGAAAAGATTGAGAAAACCAAGAGGGAATTCAGCACAGACAAAAACCCACACCAGACCGCTAGAACCATCTAGCATGCGAACACAACATACATACGCTTTCCATTTACATTTATGCTGTTCTGTGTGGTTTCTGACTTCAGCAAAAGCCATTATTTCACAGATACAGATGGCTGAGGCTGGTGGCTTGCAGCATATTTCGTAATGCATTATTTATAGATGCTATGATGTCATATCTACCAGAGACTTTCTCCAGACATTAATTCCTTGGAAATCCATACTCAAAAGACATCTGTAACACTCATCAGAGCTAAAGGCTTACAGCGTGGATTCCTGCTAATAGTCTGCAGGAAGGTCTAGGTTAATGATCCTGCATAGACAATTTTCCCAAGTCAGATAATGTCCTAGTAAAATCTCAACACCCACCTTCCTCAAAGCAGAATCAGGGTACATCATCAAAGAGCCTATCCTAAGTACCCCCCAAAACTTCTAGCATTATTAAAGAAAACATATGAAATATTCACGCCCAGGAAGAGGCAGAAATGTTCATTCCCAATTCTAAAGCAGTCTGGTTCAACACACACACACACACACCCCAAAACTCCCATAAACATTCAAGGAAAAGTGCACACCCCAAGAACCTTACGTGAAACCTCACATCAGGGGCGCCTGGGTAGCTCAGCCAGTTAAGCGTCTGACTCTTGGTATCAGTTCAAGTCACGGTCTCTGCGTTGTGAGATCGAGCCCCAGGTCGGGCTCTGCACTCAGCACAGAATCTGCTTGAGGTTCTTTCCCTCTCCCTCCCCCTCTGCCCCTCCCCTCATTCTCTCTCTCACAAATAAGTAAAATCTTTAAAACCTCATATCAACGATTCCGCATCAAACATATTACATTTTTTTTTTTTTTTTAAGTCATCCAAACTTAGAAGCAGAGAATCAGTTCGTTACAACTGGAGATCTATGTAGGGCTCCGGAGAAAGTGAGTCACAGAGACACTCTATCTAGAGGTTACTTAAGTGTTTACTGGCTCCAGCATCTAAGGTCAGAGAATGACCACCCTTCGAGCACGCAGTTCCCTTAGTGGGGAGGTTTGCGTGAAGTGCAAGGAGCAGAATATAATAATAAAAATTGGAAAAGTTTTTAAAATAATCATAATAGCAAGCATCAAAGACCAGAGAAGGCGAGCAGGCTGTAGAGGGTTGGCTGGACTCAGAAAAGGCTTCGTGGCGTTTTTCTACAAGAAGCCAGAGACCTCAGAGAAAGCCAAGGGCTGGGGCGGTGCCTCCCGGGGCGCCGGTGCACCTTTAAGCGGAGGACATCTGCCAAAGGGGGTGGGGGCCGCTCCTTACGTTCCATGCTCTGGGGTCCACCTGAGGAGTCTCACGAAGCCCAGAAACCCACTGCCTTCTCAGAGACGGTTCGTGGGAGACAGGCTGGGGGCTGTGGGGCTCCTGAGCACCCTTGGGTCTGGAGGAAAAACAAGACTCCACATCCTCTTTTGAGTGGACTAAACAACAGATGGCCACTGGCTTCCAGTTTCTACCAGAGGGAAGGAAATCAGAACGCCAGACTGTTATTTGTAGCCTCCCTAGATCTCTACTTTCTAGGCAAAGGCCCAGAAAAAATAAAAATTACCCAGGAGCCCTACGCTGGGGGTGAAAACGAAGATCCTGTCCTCATTTCCCTCACTTTCCAGAAGCCCTGTGCCCCCCCCCACCCCCCCGGAGGGCCTGACACTCACGCACAAATGTGCCCTCACTCCCCCCGGGGCCCCCACGGCTGGGCGAGTCAGTGACATTCTGCACTTCTTGAGGAGGAGCCGAGTCCCCCCGGGGGTCCGCCGTGTCTGGCGCTCATGTTCACGTTTATGTTGATGGATGTTTTCTGATAGATTGGGGGCGAGACAGAGAGCAGGACAGCTGTGAAAATAGCTCCGGACTGAGCGCTCGCTATATGGATCTGGTCTCCGCGTCACAGCGACCCTCTGACGTTGGGCTCATCAGGGGCCCATTTTACAGAGGTGGAAACTGAGGCACGGTGAGGTTAAGTCCTGTGCTCCAAGGAGAAAGCAAAGAAGTGGATGAGGTGGGGCTCAGCCCCCGTCCTCGGGCTGCAGAGCCTGCAAAGTCAAGAAGAACAGTGACAGACGCAGTAAGGGAAAGGCGAGGCCCTTTTTCTCACGGAACTTAAAATTAATTGAGAAGACCAGACCAGGAGTTCCCAGATGGCTGTCTGCCCACAGTGCCACAGGGCGCCGGGAAGCTTTTTTCACCAGTTCATGAAGAAATAAGGGGGCGCCTGGGTGGCTCAGTGGGTTAAAGCCTCTGCCTTCGGCTCAGGTCATGTTCTCAGGGTGCTGGGATCGAGCCCCGCATCGGGCTCTCTGCTCTGCGGGGAGCCGGCTTCCTCCTCTCTCTCTCTGCCTGCCTCTCTGCCTACTTATGATCTCTGTCTGTCAAATAAATAAATAAAATCTTAAAAAAAAAAAAAAAGAAATGAAAATAAGGATAAAAAAATATTCACCACGTAAGCTGTCTTGATAGGGTCAAGGCGGCCACGGGTTGTTTTTAGGAAAAAGATCATTATATTTATTTACATGGTACAAAATTCAAGAGACAGTGGGAGCACAGGGGAGCATGACTTCCTGTCAGCTCTGTCCCTCAGTCACCCAGTGCCTCTCTCTGGACACAACAACCTCTAGAAGATTCCGTGGATCAGGATGTTTCCTTACATGAAATTCTGTCTTTACTCTCTTGGGTATTCAAATGCCCTTTCATTTATGGAATGATAAAGATGGTTGATGATGGCATTGTTTGTAATGTCCTGACAAGAGAAAGGAAGAAAGGGGAGGAGGAAGGGAAGAAGGAGGCAGGAGAAGAGGAAAGAGAAAAGCTGTCGGCTCCGTATTCATTTATATATTCTAACTCTAAATATATTTTAACAAGATGACTCAGTGGACATTGTGTGAACTCATGCAGGTAGCTCTGGGCTTGGGTCAGAAATTTGAGTTCTCTGGTCTGTCCCTTCTAAAATGGGTGGTGGCTCCAGACAAGACCCTGCCCCTTGGCCTCTGTGGCTGTCCACAGAGAGACAAAACAGCCTGCGCTTCGGGGGAAGAGAGGGAGGGAGGCAGGAGTCTGGGGAGAGAGGCCCTGCTGGGGCCGGGGGAGACCCAGCTTTGGAAGAAGGCTCAGGACAGAGGACACCCCTGGGAAGCAAAGGGGCAGAAGCGGGAACGCACAGCCCCCAGGGGCAGAGTGAGAGCAGGAGGAATGGGCCTGGGGCAGAAGGCAGGCCCGAGGAGGGGTCCCAGAGCACCGTGCAGAGGGAACAGCACAGCTGACCCACAGGCACCCTGCAAAGCCCTGGAGGGATGGGAACCGGCTTAGAAGGGAAATGAGTCCCCGGAAGTCTGCAAGGGGCTGTTCCCCCCGCAGGGGATGCCTCCTGATGGCTCTTATCGGGTAGCTACTGCTGCTGTCGCCTGCCCCGGGGCCCCTCGGCCCCCCCACCACCCCTCTTAGGGCTGTTCCAGAGGAGAGCTATCTGGGGGAAGCAGAAGACAACCAGTGAGAGTAAATTTAGTACAATTTAAACAGCAACTTTCTAAGCCCAGCGCCCCAGGCCGAGGGGATTACTCAAGCACAGCAGGACGTGTGCCTTAGTCTACCCAGGAAGCCCCCAGGAAACAGCCTGCCTGGCACCTGCCAGGGTTCCCCAAATTTCTAACAGTGCAAGAAGGAGACATCGGTCACATGCAAAGCCAATGAAGAAGGCAGAGCTGTAGTAGCACCTGTGCCGCTGGTCTACGGGCTGCCCTTGGCGGCATTCAGAGCTGGTGGCATTGGAAGCTGACATCCCAGACACAGCCGGCTTGTAGGCTAACCATACCAGTCTAAAACAACACCCCTGGGCCCAGCCCGGCCTCCCTGTCCCCAGACTGCTCTCCCTGCAGCCACAGGCCAATAGGGCCCATGACGTTCTGCAGGGAAAGTTTTCCCAGAGGCCAAGACTGCCGGCTGTGGGGTTGTTAAAACAAAGACCTTAAGTTGCTATGTTGACTGTCATCTTTAAATAAAAACTTAAGCCCAGCAATAAATCCAAAACTGGTCCCAAGGGTTTAACCGGCTAGTGTACAACCGGCCCCCCGGGGGGAGAGCCAAGCCTGCCTGGCAGGGTGGGGATTCCCTCCACGGATCGCCCCTCGGTCTGCTCGCAGAGGGAAGACTGTGGCTTCGGCTTTGCTTTCCAGGTGAGCAGCATCACAACTACCACCGACTGTGTGAGTCCTTGTAGGGGGCGAGGGGGTGGACAGACTTCAGTGGCACAAGAATCAACTAAGGCATTTGTTGAAAATGCAGCTTATTCTCCCCCGACCTTGGGTCCCCAAGATGGAATCAGTGGGTCCAGGGTGTGGCCTGGAAAGCTGCATTTTATCCACGGCCTTGGCATCCCCGGTGGGTTCAAGAACATACTTTGAGAAATCCCCTTAAGGAAAACAAGGGAATTCCACTTTGAACCTTGAAATTAGGGCTTAGGAACTCCAAACTCTGAGCTTGAAGACATGGTCTCCGGTAAGTTTTTGCTGAAAAGCAGGAAAAGCCTATACAATCGAAGGTTCTGGGAGCCAGGACTGAAACTGGGCCTGTATCAGGCGATTGCAGGGCTGAATCCAGCACTTGTGGGGCTGGAAGCTTATACAATTTGGAGAGCCAGTTTAAGGAAAATAATTCAAAGTTACCAAGTAAAAATGCAGGACAGGGTCCCATGGATCACTTGGCAAGCTTCCCAGTACCTCTGCCTCGGGGCCCACATGCCCTTTCTCACTTGACCCCTTCTTTTCGCACTGCTGGATGGTGATGCCCAAAGAGCAGGGCCTCATTTGCCCTTTCCCATCGGTGGGGTACACTTTAAATCTAAAGATCCATTGCTGTTTGGGCTCTCAGCGGCGAGGCACCCAATGCCAAACCATGGTGCTTAGCTACTAATCTTTCTATCTGTCACCTAATCTCATGTTGTAAGGCTGAAAAGTGACAACCCTAAAAGAAGTACACTCCACTAGTGTCTCTAAATTGCCCCAATCTTTCTGGGGTACAACCCTCATCCCTATAACACCCCCAAACCAGGGATACCCCCAAATGATGCGAAGCAATGAATACCCAGGCAGAGGTGTTCAGAACAGCTCTGTTTGTAACATGAAAGGGGGGGAAACTAACCATTATTCCTCACATATTACATGCCAGGCATTGAACTACAGACCTTGTATGTTGTGTATTTAATCCCAAGACTCTATGAAACCCACTTTACAGATGGGAAAACAGATGCAGAGGTGTGCCAGGAAACCAGCTCTCCTAGATAAAAAAAAAAAGCTTGATCTGCAGTCTTTGCCCATTTCCATGGTAAAAGTATCCACCAACAGCCAGTTTCAAGCTGTCTGTGATTTGGCACCCAGTTCTCAAATTTCCCAATAATTTAGCAATTGGCTCAGAGGTCAAGTAACTTGCTCAAGGTCACTGAATGATAGAGTCAAGGTGGGAACCAGGAGCTGAGCTGGAGTCCAGGCTCTGCTTACTGTCCCATAGGCCTGTGAAGAGGCACCAACAGGGAACAGCTAAAAGGAACACCCAAAGGAATCCTTGGACCCACGGACAACCCAGAAAGAAGTACAAGCCCATTGACACCAATAAGAACTCTTTACAATAACCCTGTGAAGTCCTACTTTACTAAGGGTATCCTGAATATTAAATGCAATGATTTGCATAAGGCAAGGGACAGGAAACCAGCTCCATTCAAGGGCTCAAAGAGGGATAGCTGTTTTATTCCCATTCTGCAGAACCTCATTTGCACGCGACACAAAGTTTTTACAACAGTGGAGGTGGGATTTGGTCCCAGAGGGTCTGGTTCACCCGCCCACCCAGTCCCTCCTCTTAACTGCACTGTCCCTCATAAAATAGGATATTTAGTGAAAACAGGACCCACCAACATGTTCAGACTCTTAGCACTAAAGCAGGCACCGTCAGAGTGGGAGGTAGCAGAAAAGCCTCTGAACTCCACAGTCAGATCAACCTGAGTTTCAAAGATTCTCCATCACCACCACCCCCCCTAACTGGTTACCTAACAGCTCCGAGCTTCGGTTCCCTCTTCTGGAAAGTAGCCTTAACAGTACCTGTTTTACAAGGGCGCCCCTAAGGGTGGAGAGAGAACGCAGAACTGGGTGAACAGAGACCTGCGCCCACATTAAGAGCTCAAAGGAGCACAGCCGTAACTGTGAACGAAAAGGGTAAGGCGGTTGGCGTCAAAGGCATGGTCTCATTTTCACCGTGGATTCTCTGTCCTATCAAACCCCTGCAAACTGTGGCTCAGCCTGGTCCATTGTGGCAGCCAGGGCAAGTCCCCGTAATGTCAGCGCTTCCCTGGAGCGAACTACAGACGTGCCTTCTCTCCACCCTGGTGTTCACCCTCCTCCGCGGCCTCACATTTCGGCTCCGCAGCGCAGAAATGAAGGCGCTGGGCAGCCCGGGCCCCGCTGCCAGTCCGATGCTGGGGGTCCAGCCCTGCCACCTCCGGGCGCCTCGCGGGCATCATTCGCACCAACGCCCGCAGCGGAGAGAGACCGAGAACTCCCCAAGGGAAGGGACCCGTGCGACTTTTCGGATCTAGAGCCCACACTCCCTCCAAAGTTTGGGGGTGCATGGGATCTCCTTTCTTCTCCCAGACCATCACTAAAAAGAAAACTGCTGCTGTTCTTCCTTTTGTCCAAACTTCCTCCCCGCAGCGCCGCCCGGGGCTCTGCGCTCCCGCCGCCGGGGCTCTGCGCTCCCGCCGCTGGATGGAGCAACGAGCATTGGCGCGGTCGGCGGGGACCCTCGTCGGGTGGCATCGCCGAGCCGCGCCCGAACACAGGAGGGAGGGAAGGATGCCCGGGACCCTGGGCGGGCAGCGTCGGCCGAGGCGGCTCCTCCGGGCGCCCCGATCCCCAGCCCGCGTGCCGGGGAGCCGCTTACCTGACGGCGGCCGCTTCCTGCTGAGCCGGCTCACGGCGCGGTTAAACATCGCCGCGGTCGCCCCGGGAGGAAGGAGGAGCAGCCGGGCGGCTGAGCAGGAGGACGGAGAGGAGGAGGAGGCCGAGGAGGAGGAGCCCGCTCAGCACCGCCCCGGCGCGCCCGCCCCCGCCCCGCCGCCCTCCCCACCGCCAGGCGCCGCGTGGCGCGCTCGGTGCGCCCTGCCCGCCCGCCCCGGCAGGAGCCCAGCATTCCAGCCTCGGGGGCCTGAGTGGCCCAGGGCGGTCGCGAGTGACCAAACGCCGAGTCCCAGCCCCGCGCCCGGGATGGCGTGCGCTGGCCTGGAAGGAGCGCGCGCTGTTGCCTGTGGCTTAGGAGCCCTGCCCGCGGACCCCGGGGGCCCCGCCGCCCAGCGGAGCTCGCCAAAGCCGCCGCCCCGGGCCCCGCCCCGCCCCTCCGGCCCGCCCGGCCGCCCGCCTCGCGGCTCTCCGACCATCCCGGGCTCCCGCCCTCTTCTGCAGCCGCGAGAAACGGGCGCGGCACCGCGCGCGCAGCGCTCTCGCTCTCGGTGGCTCCGTGCGCCTTCGCGAGGCGGCAGGCGGGGGTCCCCTCCCGCTACACGGACTGGGAAGCCGAGGCCTCGAGGTTCTGCAAACCCATGGTGAGGCCCACGGCCTTCGCCTCCTCGCCCCCGGGATCCAGGATCCCCGCGGGCCCCGGCCTGCCCGCCCCGCGACTCCGGGGCTGCCCGGCCCTCCCCTGGCGGCGAAAGCTCGTGGGGCGTCGCCAGGGTCCCGGCCGCGGGGAGCGAGCCGAGCTGCGCTGCGCGGGCGAACTTGGGCACCTTCTCCCCAAGTCCTGGAGGCTCCAGGGGCGGGCTTCGGTGCAGTTCTGCGGGAACCCTTCGGGTTCCACCGCCGAGAGATGCCTCTGTCCCTCACAGCGACTGGTTGGGGACACTTCTCTAACTTTGGGGACACGTGGTGCGGCTTCCGGCAGGGCCTTTGCTCAACTCTCGGAGTCACTCAGGTCCACTTTGCGCTCCCCCTCTCCCGCCAGCAGTCACCTGCTCGGCCCGCCGCGCCCCCCTCTATCTATTGTCTCATTTCTGAGCAAACCAGCCCCCAAAGGGGTGTCATTAGCCTCATTTCTTGAGCTTTCGGTTTGCGAAGAATTGTCTTTCTGGCGAGTCTTATTTTTCTCCTTGTGTATCCGGCTTTGTCTCCAAATTGGTCTTTATTTTTAGCTGTGCTAATTGCTATTTTTCTAAACCGCTCCCCAGTCGTCGGGCCCTGCCACCCTCCTTTTGCAGTGTTTTCACTAGCTGGCACTTTCTTTTATATCTTCTATTCTGAGCTGCCCATTCTGCTCATTTTTCCTCCCTTGTTCTACTCACCCGCTCAGTCCCAATTCCACCCCATCTCTGGCTTTCCATGGTTGCTTCTCAGTGCTGTCCCTACCCTTGCCCTCTGAAACTCACTTTTCTCCGAGCATTTCAGAGCCTGCTCTCTCCCCTGCTGCCAGGAGAGGTTTTCCTGGCTCCTGAAGATGGTGAAGAGCGCGGGGTTTTGAACTGCGCCGCAGGATGGTCACTATGGGGACCAGGAACAAGCTCAGAACCCAGCTCAAAAGCTCAATTTAAAAACACCTCCTCCTGTCCTGGGCGAACTCTGGGGGTGGGCTCCCCACCTGCTTCTACACCCTTGTGACATACTGCAACCACAGGCAGCAGCTGCCCCCGTTGTAGGAGCCGGACTTGGAAACTCAGGCAGAGTCCTGGATCCAAACGAGATCACTACTTTCCCAAAGCAACGCCAAGGGTGTCTGTGCAGCACATCTCCCCAGAAAACCGCTCTGGAGACCAAATTACAGGTAATCCTAACACAGGAAACCAGGAGACTGGCACAGTGGGGAAGCATCAGGCATAGCTAAATATGCCAGTTGCCAGGTCCACCCCACAGTGTCCTGAAATGCCCTGGTGTGGCCTAAGACATACCCATGAATGCCTCCAGAACTAAGAAGGCAGCCGGGCTTAAAATAAGGGGGAAATAGCACAGCTTCAAGCCACTCTCGCAATCTTGTTAGCGTATCAGATAGTGAGTTCAAAAATAAAGACCAGGGTCAAGGTTTAATGTACACAGTTTTAAATTTCTGTTTTGGAAGGTTAAGAGACTGTCTCAGTAAAGTTGCTTTAAATATCTAAGTGTCTAAAGATCCAAAAGCCAGTTTTCAACAGGCACTGTGTAAAAGACCAAATATACAAATATAGAGCTTCATGGTTTCTAAAGTTTGCCAAAAGAAAACACACACACACACACACACACACACACGATTAAGTTCTGCCTGGGGTTTGCATGTGGGCTGACACTGCCCACCACCCGGGCAGCAGCGCTTACTCTGTGTGGCTCATCTCAGGCCTTCTCAAATGATGATAACCAACCTGGACAGGAAGAGGACAGGCAGCTTGGCCTCTTCCTACCCCTGTTGATTCCATCTTCTGTTGAAAAATCTGTGTTCAGCCTGGCCAGGAGAAAGAGCCTAAGATGTCAGAGGGATCATTGACTTCAAAGTTCAATATTTTTTGTTCTACTCAAAACTTCTAAAAATTACTGAGCTCTGAATATATTATAGAATTTCTAATACTTTATTATATATGTTGTATTTTAGAGTCATTCATAAAGAATATTCTAGCCCAGTGTAAGATAAAGAAGTGGCCTGAGTTGGAGTCAAGAAACCTGGGTACCAGTCCTGGGCATAGAGCAGCCTAGCTGAGTGTCTTCAAACAGCCTCACGGGACTGGACAAGGAAAGGATGCCACTCACATTCTAAGGGTGTGGTGTTTACTAGCAATAAACATGAAAGTCACCTGGCAAGGTGCCCTGCACATGTAAGCTCACAAAAATGTACTGGAATCTGAATTACTCTTGCTCCCCCTTACAGTGCTGCTTAAATAAACTTTATCCTGTGTGCAGTGAGAAGTGGCATTTTTAAAAGAAAATATGAGGAATCTGCAGGGGGTTGGGAACAGTGATGCAACTGACAGGCACAGAGAAAGGAAGCAAGTAAATTGTTACAACCTCTTCAGAAGCCAAGAGAGGCAGGTATGTTAGGATACATTTTTGGCAACATGTATAAAAGCTTTCAAAATGTTTATACCCCCCTGACCAGTGAATACTTCCACAACTAGTCATTTATCCCAAAGAAAGACTAAGAGAGGCAAAGATTTCTGGGTACTGTTGAACATCCGGACTCTTCTTTCATGGGTGCTGTTTATAATTCTATATGTACTCATTAATGGAGTGACTAAGGGACAATATATTCCTATGATGGGATATTTCCAGTTGTAAAAACTGATTTTGTTTTTTCAGGAAACATATACAGGAATTTTTCAGTGGGCAAGGAGAGGAAATATAGTTGATTTATGTATAGAAATCTTTCAGAAAACTATACCAAAATGTTACTAGCATTTGTATCTAGATGGGATAAGCAGTGGTTTTAATTTTCATTTTTACATTTTCCAGTTTTGCAAAATTTCTATGGTGTTTAATCCACCAATAATCAGTGGTTGGAAACTGGTCAAAATCTCTATGGGGTTTAATCCATCAATATTTAAACCCACATTTTTACAACATGAGTTTTGCTGTCTTTAAACTCTGCATTTCCATGGAGGGAGCAAGCAGACACCAATGGCCTTTCCCATCTTTGATCTCCCTTGCACTTCAACTCACACATTCATGGCATAGCACAGCCAGAGGTCAGCATACTACCCTGCAGATCAGGAGACAGGCCTGGGGCGCCTGGATAGCTCAGTCAGTTAAGCATCTGCCTTCAGCTCAGGCCATGATCCCAGGGTCCTGGGATGGAGCCCCCAAATCGAAGCAGGATCTGCTCTGTGGGGAGCCTGCTTCTCCGTCTCCCTTTTCCTGCTGCCCTCCTCCCCCACCCCCCCAACCCGCTGTGTGCTCTCTCTTTCTGTCAAATAATTTTTTTTTTTTTTTTAAAGAAAGAAAAGAAACTGAGGCCCAGAGAACTTTGGAGACAATGTGCTACTAGGTCTCCTGAGAGATTTGAGCCCGTTCTCCACACACACACACACACACACACACACACACACTCCCGCCGACTCCGGCCTCTTGAACCCCTCTCTTAGTTTTCTTTCTGCCACATTTGCTACCTGCGCCCCCCCCCCCACCCTTCCTTCATACAAGTGGGCGCTGCACACTCAGTCTTTGGAGCTCTTCTTTTGCACGCTTACTCCCCTGACCATCTCAAGTCTAAAGCCTTTTGATACCATTTTTTAAAAATAGGCTTTAAAAAATTTTTATTTATTTGACAGCGAGAGAGATCACAAATAGGCAGAGAGGCCGGCAGAGAGAGGAGGAAGCAGGCTCCCTGCTGAGCAGAGAGCCCGATGAGGGGCTTGATCCAAGGGTCCTGAGATCATGACCTGAGTCGAAGGCAGAGGCTTTAACCCACTGAGCCACCTATGCACCCCAAAAATAGACTTTTGGGGGAGCAGTTTTAGGTTTATAGCAAAATTGAACAGAACATACAGAAGAGTTCCCATGTGCTTCTTGCCCCCCAACATGCACAGCCCCCCACAGCCACCTCCCCCCCGAGGGGTACGTTTGTTACAACTGATGGACCTATATGACACAACAGTCCCCGAAGTCCCTACGAAATCCCATCTGGACACTGCAGAACACGCTTCCTTCTCCAGCCGGGGCTGGCCGGCCTGCGATCTTCTCCGATGCCTGATGGCACCTTCGGACCGAGCGTGTCGGGAGTGGAGCCTCCGCGGCTGCCCCACGCCGGCCCCCTCCAGCCACCTCCTCTGTTCCGGGCGGCTCCGCGTCTCGGCTGCTCAGACTAAGAATCTGGGAGTCGTTTCTGATCATTGTTTTCCTCGTACCTCCCATGTCCTCCTTCGAGGCGTCCTGCGGTTTGGACTGAACGCGTTAGTCCGCGCGCTCACGGTTTCCCTCCGGTCCACGGCACCACCTGCGGCCTGGCCACGGGCGGCAGCTGCCCACAGGCCCGGCTTCTGCCTCGCGCGGTCTGCGGGAGACCCAGCGCCCGGAGGGGGCACTGACACACGGGAAGTCTCCGCATATCAACCCTCTGCTCAGACTGCTCTGGGGCCCCGTTGTCCCAGGAGAAAGCCCACAGGATAAAGACGGAGCAGGCCCCACGTGGCCAAGACCTCCAGTCCCCTCTGAACCCCTCTCCGGGTCTTCCTCTGCCCCGCAGCTCATCTGCTCCCACCTCACCTCCTTACCCCGCAAACACCCCCGCAGCTCCGACCTCATGACCTCTGAACTGGCTAGTCCCTCTGTCTGGAACCTGGAACACCCCCCCACCCCCGCGCCCAGTGTGCATGTCACACTCCCTCTGTGGCTTCAGGTCTTTATCCAGAAGTTACTTCGCCCGTGTTTAAGCTGGCAAGCCCACCTCCGGTGCTTCCGCGGCCCCTTTCCTCCATCCCCGCCGTGGGGCTCCGCAGAGCATGTAGCACCTTCTAGCACAGCGCATTCTAGTTGTTATGTTTGCTGTTTCTCCACAGGGGCCCCTGCATTCCCCCTACCTTGCATTCTCCCTGGAGTCCCAGCTCCTGAACGGGGGCCTGTCACACAAGGATCACTCAATGAAATGTGTTGATACCCAAAAGAATCTTTTTTTTTTTTTTTAAGATTTTATTTATTTGTCAGAGATAGAGAAGACAAGCACAGGAAAAGGCAAGCCGGGTGGGGGGGGCGGGGTGGAAAGCAGGCTCCCTGCTGAGCAAGGATCGGGATGTGGGACTCAATCCTGGACCCCGGGATCATGACCTGAGCTGAAGGCAGATGCTTAACCACTGAGCCACCCAGGCGTCCGGACCCGAGAGAATCCTTACACCCTCTCTCCCAAATCCCCAGTCAGATGACAGAGAAGCTGCTAAACACAAGGTATATTTTTATAGTAAGGTACAAACCCACCTGGACAAGGTGTATGGGAAAGGAGGCAATAATGGAAGAGAGATTTCAACCAAACTGACAGCTGATGGGAATGCAGAAACCATTAACTCAGAAATTCTACTTCTTACTATCCTACACTCAGAAGAAATAAAATAAGTGTCCACACTAAAACTTGTACCTGAATGTTCATAGCAACATTTTTTTTTTTTAATTTTATTTATTTATTTGAGAGGAGAGAGAGCCTGAGCTGAAGGCAGACGCTCAACTGACCGAGCCACCCAGGCACCCTCATAGCAACATGATGGTTAAAAGCCCCAAAGTAGAAACAACCCAAATGCACATCAACTGACAAACGGATAAACTGTGCCATATCCTTACACTAGAGTATTATTTGGCAATAAAAAGGAATGACGTTCTAATGCGTGCTACAACACATATGAACCAAAACAAAACAAAACAAAACAAAAAGTGTTGCACTGGGTGAAAGAACCATCACAGAATAGCATTCATCATATAATCCCATTTATATCAAGTCTAAAATAGGCACATTGGTAGAGAAGGAAAAGATCAGTGGTTACCTAAACCCAAAGCAAGGAGAGAGTGGGCAGGGGCTGCTGATAAGTACAAGCTTGCTTTGGGGGGATCATGAAAAAGTCCTAAAATTAGATTAGGGTGATGGTTGCACAACTCTGTAAATACAGCAAAAATCATTTAATTGTATGTTCAATTAGGTGAACTCTATGTATACAAATAATATCTCAACAAAATTGTTTAATTTACAAAGATCCAAGACAGATCACATACAAAAGTTCAGAACTTGAACAGTCATCAGACTCCTTGGAAAGCTACTGGAAGATATGCTGCACCAAAGATGGGAGCCTTTACTATACGCTCAGCTCCATTCTAAATGCTCTTTGAAAGGCGCTTCTCATTGAGCAAGCACTCAGAGGGTCCTCAATTCTAGACCGTCTCTGCGGGCAGCTAGACCACCAACTAACTGCAAGTCAATTGTAGCTCTTCAGGGGTTAAAAAGCACATTCACACATATTTTCATTCAATCTTGACTAACAGGGTGATGGGGAGTTGATAGATGTAGAAACCGGGTCCAGGAGGTCTGGAGAACAGCTCGATGTCCTAGGTCCAGGGGCAAGAGGAGGGTTGGGCTTCAGGTCTCTTGGCTTCTAGTGCTCTTTGCACGACTGCCTCCCACCCAGGAAAAAATGATTTAAAAAAATCCCTGTTCCAGGTGTCTACTTTGGAACACTATACACGGGTGTTCTTTTTAAATGTTAAAGAATCCAGAGTTCTTAACCTGGACCTTCCTTCCAATCTAGATTCAAAAACGTCCTCTGAAAAGCAAACAATAGAAACAACAAAAGTGCGTGGGTGCACGCCTCCACACACTCATGTAAGGCATGACCGGACCGTAAGACTGTTCTGGGGTTCCTGAACAATTGCACTGCCAACACACAACCCATTCAGTGTGATCACAGACACCCTGCAGAGGCGACTGGGTAGCCGTCCCTGCTGAGACCTTTTCAAAAACTTCTCCTTTGGGATGTCATATGCTGCTGGGTATTTCTCATCGTGAACACTAAACACTAGCGTGAACATTAAAAATGCCAGATTGAAGCCACCGTAAGGACCTATCTTGCAATTGTGGGAAATGGCCAAAAGCTATGTGGTGAAGACCTGTGGACTGGGGCGTGTGAGAGGACAGTGAGGGGCCAAGGTGCGGACAGGAGACAGAGCTGGAAGATCGCTGCGCAACTGACCAGTGTGCCTTATAGGCCGAGCCCCAAAATGACTTCAAAAGGACCAGAATTTGGGGAAGAGAATTCCAGCTGACCCCTTTTAATGACAAACACATATTTCACATCTTGGATATATGAAATCTGGCATGGTTAAAAGAGATTCACTTTACAAAAGCAGAAAGTTACATTACTAAATTTTGTGGCCATCATACAATATACCTACAAATGTTCCTTACTACTTAATAAAAACAATGGATACTTTGTGAATTAATCAGCCCCATAAGACAGAATTCAATAAAAAAAAATTTTTAAATCATTTTAAACCCAAGCCTAATTGATATTTTAAAAATGCAGAAGTTTGGGGCACCTGGGTGGCTCAGTGGGTTAAAGCCTCTGCCTTCGGCTCAGGTCATGATCCCAGGATCCTGGGATCGAGCCCCGCATCGGGCTCTCTGCTCAGCAGAGAGCCTGCTTCCTCCTCTCTCTCTGCCTGCATCTCCACGTACTTGTGATCTCTGCCTGTCAAATAAATAAATAAAATTTTTAAAAAATGCAGAAGTTTTAATGATTTTTATTCTGTCTTCTGGTTATTCATCTATGCTTATAAATTAATCTCTAAAACTCTTTAAAATGCTTTTTTAAATCATAAAACCCAACCAAGGTAATTAGAAAGCCATCTTCAAAAGATAGATCACTTGTTAAACTGCTCCCATTTGCAATTTCCTAGTACCTTTTGCCCAGCCACCAAGTTTGACCAAAAAGCTATTTAATAACTGCTTTATATGTGGCTGTAGAAAATACATCAGAAAAGGTAGTAAATATCTAAGAAAACCATCTGACAAAAACTCAGGGACTATAAATCATATTGTTCTTGCTTAAATTTTAGCTCAATGGAAACTTTCTTGAATCACTGCTTTCTAGATAATACATTCACCAAGTTCTCCGGAATTGATGACCGTGTTCTTAGGCTCACAAACTTGGTATTTTTTTTTATCAGTGTTACATGTGAATTTTTGCACACTGGAGGAAAAAAAGCTGAAATAATATACAAAGCCATAACTCAAGATTTTTAATATATTGGGGTGGAAAAATATGTGTGTGTGTATATAGGTGTGTGAACATGTATGAATATGTATGTGCATATATACATACTTAAATGGGCATGTAGGCAAGCTGAAAAGCAGTGAGGTTTGTTGGCACAGCTGCTAAATGCATTTTTTAAAGTGGGTTTTTTTTTTTAAGCAATCTCTTACAACCAAAGTGGGTCTCGAACTTGTGACCCTGAGATCAAGCATTTCATACTCTCCCACCTGAGACAGCAACCCACAGCTAAATGCATTTTAGAGACCTCTGTACAGCTTTCATCTCTCAAGGGCAGGCATTAATTCCACACAGAGGTCTGACAATCATCAGACCCAAAGTTTAAGCCCAAAGATCTTTCCATAAGGAGGAGTTACCTGTATGGGGAGGCAAATACCACAAATGTCTGGTTCTTAGCTTCATTCTTAGCATCATTAGATAGCCAGGATCGACCAAAAAAAAAAAAAAAACCAAGAGAACCCATTAACGGTACTTCATTTCATATGCTTCCAGTCATAAATACCAAAACACTTTCTTTAATAACTCTAAGTCCCACACATTTACATAATAGGCTATAAAAGTGCCCTTTTGGCTCCAGTCCATATTTTGAAGGGATTTATAGATACAGGTAAAATTTGTTGCCAGGCATCATTTACAACCTCGCACGATCTTGTCCAGCTGAGGCCAAGTCTGTTCTCAGCCACCACTACCCTCAACCTTTTTTAGTCATGGTCACCAGAGAGTTTTTTCACCCTTAACATAAACAGCAGTAAATTCTCCAAGTGCAAACATACCATTCGTGACTTTACAGGCTAAACAGATACAGGGCAGTTGAGGAATAAAGATTGTTATCTGGTACATTTTGCAGACATTTGGAACTTCCTGGTAATGGACCCACCTTCTTTCTTCAGGTCTAGTGTTTTTGATACATTATATTTTAGATATGGATATATTTTGGATTAAAAATGCCAGATTAAAGCCACCGTAAGGCAATTTAAGAGGAAATTCACTAATAAGCTGGTGACTAGCTGAGATTGTAACTCTCCCTAATGTCAAATGTCTAAATTCTGTCATATAAAACGGGCAGTTAATATAAAGGCAAAGATGTGGAAGAATAGTATTTCTCAAGAGGAAAAATATCTAAGAACAGTCGCCTAACAAAAGAAAAGTTGGATAAATTTTGCATGGAGACCCAGATGTGGTAAGCAGTGGACGAACCTGAAAGATAAGTAACTAGCCTCAGGCAGGAGTTGTTTTCCGGCTTATTACTTTTAAATGTGATCTATACGATTTAAAAATCATGTACTTCTACTGTGGTGAAAATACACAACATAAAATTTACCATCGCAGCCATTTTTTAAATAAAGATTTTATTTATTTATTTGAGAGAGAACACGAGAGCGGAGAAGGTCAGAGGGAGAAGCAGACTCCCCATGGAGCCAGGAGCCCGATGCGGGACTTGATCCCAGGACTCCGGGATCATGACCTGAGCTGAAGGCAGACACTTAACCAACTGAGCCACCCAGGTGCCCCATCGTGGCTATTTCTAAGTATACAGTTCAGCATAATTGTATATGGTGCCCGTTCCCATGGTTGTGAAACAGACCTCCAGAACAATTAATCCTGCCAATCAGAAACGACAGCCCCTGGTAACCACCATTCTATGATTTGCTGTTTTGAATCTGACTACCTTAGAAACCTCATGTAAGTAGTATCGTTCAGTGTTTGTCTTTTTAAAGTGAGCGGCTTGGGATGCTTGGGTGGCTCAGTGGGTTAAAGCCTCTGCCTTCAGCTCAGGTCATGATCCCAGAGTACTGGGATCGAGCCCCGCATCGGGCTCTCTGCTCAGCGGGGAGCCTTCTCCCCACTCCCCACTCTCTGCCTGCCTCTCTGCCTGTCAAATAAATAAAATCTTAAAAAAAAAAGTAGAGTGGCTTACTTCATTTAGTTAAGATCTTCAAGGTTCATGCAGGTCACAGCGAGTCAGAAGTCCCTGCCATTCCAGGCTGAGAGCTGGCCCATGTGTGGACATATATTCTGTGTCTCCATTCACGCGGTGATGTACATGAGGAGCTTCTCCGTCTTGGCTTTTGTGAACAGCGCAGCTATAAACATAGGTATACAACACTTTCTCCAAAAATCTGCCCTTTTTTGGACATACACCCGGACATAAAATTGCTGGATCTTACGATAATTCTGGGTTTAATTTTCGACAACATTCCATGCTATTTCCCCCAGTGGCCGGACCCTTGTTATATCTCCAGCAGCACACAAGGTTCTACTTTCTCCACAGTGTCACCAACACCTATTAGTTTTGGGGGTGGGGTTCCCTTTACAGTAACACTTACACACACACACACACACAGATATACTTTTTATATCCATGGAAAAGTTTTTGGTTTCAGTTAAGTTACTGAATGTTGAAAGAACTTGGAAACAGTTGTCCAAAACTTTTCAAATATTTAAAAGTGCACATCATTGATTGAATCATTGTTCCCAGAACTTTTAAAAATTTTAACTTTAAAATCTTTTTGTTAATTTTAGACTTCAACTTCTCTTGAACCCCTGCCTTATTCTAGTCCATCGGGAAGACAAGGAAGGACCCATTCACCAGCAAACACAGGAAGGGCTGCCAATGGCAGAGCAGGGCAGAAAGGAAGGTGTTGTCCTGCACTGGCCGCCCTCAGGGATTTCCTTCCCAGTCACTGGCAACAGCACCTTCGGGAACAGCGATGGGACCTCTTAGGAAGAAGGGGACTTTCCTGTTCCCCGGAACAGCTAAGAACTGCGGCTCCCACCACCAGCAGCAGCCTCTTAGGCTACCAGTGGCCCCCCAGACTTTGGGAGATTCCTAAGCAGCAGGTGGGAGGCACAGCAACTATGTCTTGGAAAATAGAACGGCCTGTACTGCTTCATTTATTCTAACCATCAGACTGCTATTCCAAATGTACACAAGCACCTATTTCTCCCTTCTGTCCGAGTCCTACTTTATTATTTGCCATTAAGCCCTTCGTATTAGTTTACAAATTAACCTCCTATAAATCCATTTATTCACTCAACTATTCATTAAGCACATAGACACCATGAGTGGTAAATGAGATAAAATCTCTACCCCTGTGGAATTTATAATCTAGTAGAATATCACTAATCAAATAATCACATAAATACATGTCTAGAATCTCAAGGATCATAAAGAAAAAAATACAGGGATAATGAAAGCAAAAATGAAGGACCCTTAAATTACATGTAGGGCTCAGGCGTTGTCAGACTTCTGAGAACAATGATAGGCTGATGTAAACAGCCAGGTAGGTGGTGGTAGATGCACCTTCTAGGTTAAGAAGGTATATGCCAGGGCCCAGAGGTGGGAGGGCTCCAGGAATACAGGAAGTGAAAGACAGGCAGGGCGACTGGAGCCTGGAGCCTGCTAGCCGAGAGGAGGGTGGAGGGGTGGCGGAAGCTGGATGGAGAGGCAGCGGCTGGTCCTGCAGAGCTGGGAAGCCTGTGAAGCACTTGGGATTTCATGCTAAGTGCAATGCGAAGTTACTGAGGCATTTTCAAGATTCATGTTAATAGGAGTTTAAAAAAAAAAATAATAGTGCAACTGTTATAGAATAAGCTCTAAGATTTGTTATGTGAATAAAGAAAGGTGCAGAACAGTGTATACAACATGTTATCGTTTCTGGAGGAAGAGGGAAATTAACGTTAATATATAAATGGATATCTCTAGAAAAATACCAGAGACCGGTAACACTATGCTTCTTGAAATGGGAACTAGATAGTATGGCTAGGAGAGAGGAGTGGGAGGAAGTTTTTACTGTGTACCTTTTTATCTTTTGAGATAGGTATCATGCTTAAGAATTACCTACAGAACAGTAAACTAAATTAAAAATTAAAAAGTCACGCTGGCTGTTGTGACTGGCTGTTCTTAGGAAAGAAGAAAAAAACCCCAAAACTTAGGAAAGATACTAGAACAGTTAAAATAAAAACCGATGTTATCTACTGTTGGCAACGTGGGGATTAAGTGGAATTTTCATACACTGCGTCCAAGTGCAAACTAATGTAACCATTTTGGGAGATGCGGGGCAGCATCTTCTGAAACCCATCAGACACACACGGTAGAAGGCCAAATTTCATCCCTAGATATAGACTCAACAGAAATGAGTACCTCTGTTCCCCAAGACATTTATAAAAATTCATTACAGCACTATACGTAAATACCAAATGGAAAGCCAAATGTTTAATGAAGAGTAGAATGGATAGACTGTGGCACCCATTCACACAACACTACAGACAGCATTGAAAACTGGGCATGCAACAACTCAGAGCATTAAGTAAATCAGATACAAAAGGATATAAACTGCTTAGCTTTGTATTTATATAGTTTGAAAAAAAAGCAAACTGATCCATGGCCACAGAAATCGGGCTACCAGTTATGTCAGGGGAGGAGTGGCGTTAGCCAGAAGAGCAGGCAGGCTTCTGGGCGCTGGCAACATTGTTGCCCGATCTCCTGCCACCGTGTGACGTGTGCCGGAGTTCACTTTGTGAGTGGAGCTGGGCACACAGGTGTACTCCTCCGCGGAATGCTCGGATACATACTCGGTCTATGCGGTAGGAGCTCCTGCAGGGTTGCAGATGAAGGGCGGGGGCCGGACTGGGCGGGCGGTGGGGGAGGACAGGGATGGGTGCAGACAAGAGCTATAAACTGACAGGCTTTTTGTTATTTCCATTTTTGCATTCTGTCACCAGCCTAGTAAGTCTGACAAAATCATCAGCAAATCTAACGTCAAAACAAAGCATTTGCTTGAAAGAGGTAGGAGACTGGGGTGAGACTGTACGTATCTGTGAGTAAATGGAAGTAATTTCTAGCTATGAATATTTAAAACCTTGCTCTTTGATAGAAGAGCTAGATTCAGAGAACATTTAAGAGTTAACCAAAGAATACAAAGTCTTCAATAAATATTCACCCTTCAGGACTGAGGGGCAAACCAAACTTTAACCAAGACACCATTTTAATTGTGCGCTGCGTGGCAGACACCAGGCCATGAAAGACCAGTACCTGTTCAGGTAAACTGGTTTCCAACACTGTACAAGTCTTTTGTAAGTTGTCTTCTCATCCTCACTTAACCAACAAAGAAACTGCCTTCTGCTCTAACCAGTTTAATCAGTAAATACACTGAGGCACACACTGACTTTAGATCTAGTCTATGTGCTATATATATAATTGCCACTTTAAGAATCTTATCTGTGTCACTTCCCATGGCTATTTCCAGGTTGTCTGTTACACTCCAATGGTGCCTGTCCAGAAACCCAATTCCTGCCTTGCTGATAGCCCCTCTTCCTAAAGAAGTAATCCTCCCCAAGCTATCTGGCCCCACGGCCCAGTTATCACTCACATTCCTGAAAGCGCGCTATGCAGGGGCAGCTATGATTCCTACCTGGTGCACCCCAGGGAATTAGCAGAAGGGGTACATCCTAATCACTTTTCAAAGATGCTTGACAAGCTATAGTGGGTAGCAATTGCAAAGATGATACACTCCCCCCAAACCATTTTTTTTTTTTTTTTTTTTTTTTTTTTCTGAAAACGTGTGACTATGGCAACAGGGACTTCTTCCCTGGACAAGAGTTAGAAGAGGAAAAAAGGAATCCACACCAATTAACTTGATTTCAGATTACCTTCATCCACAACTACGGATCCTCAGAATCTGCATTTTGACAAGCACCCACTTGATTCTGATCAAGTTCTAGTTCAGCAGAACACCAGGTGGTGTTCTGCTTTTTTTTTTTTTTTTTAAGATTTTTACATTTATTTATTTGACAGACAGAGATCACAAGTAGGCAGAGAGAGAGCGAGAAGCAGCCAGCCTCCCTGCTGAGCAGAGAGCCCAATGAGGGGCTCGATCCCAGGATTCTGGGACCATGACCTGAGCCGAAGGCAGAGGCTTTAACCTCCTGAGCCACCCTGGTGCCCGGTGTTCTGCTTTTAAAAGGTAGACTAAAATATGTTTACCTTCACTTCCTCCATCATAGTCATGGCATTCAACATTTACTTAACATCTAGCATGTGCCAAGCACTGATCTGTAAGTCCTAGGCTTTGGGTCATCATCGAAAGAAAATCCCTGCCCCCACGGAGCTTACATTCTAGTGGAGGATGACAGAACCAAAGATACAAAAGTAGCAAAGCAATCTGGAAATGCTGAACATTTTTAAAAATAAAAGATTCCTGGTTATAATAAACTAAATGTGGATTTTGAATCCTATCTTAATCTCATTTTACTGAAAATGCTCGAAGGCAGTATTTGGAATCACAGCATCTGCCCAACGTTCTAAGAGCCTTCTAGATACATTAATAGATACACGTTATTAAAGGAAACTGGAAAAAAAAAAAAGACCAGGGTCAGTAAATAAGACAAAGGTGTTGGTAATATTTTATTTTCAAGGACCTGCTAAGTGTCCTAGTCTTCCTGGTGATATGTGCATGTCATCTTAAATTAAGAAACATGAAATAGCAGCACTGAAGCCCTGATCACCAAGGTTTGCTACACCTGCCTGGGGCCGGTCTGTTCCCACATCAACGACCTTTGCCCCCTTCTTTATCCTTGGCACCACTCCTTTCCAGGTCCAAATTCTCATTAAACAGATAACCAAGGCTGAGCAGGGCCACAGGCTAAAATACAACCTAGTCAAAGGAAACTAATGTTTTTACAAGTTTAGTCTTCTCCAAAAAAAAGCAAACTAAGATTACATGGCCATTCTCAATCTTGTTTAGGTAGGTTAAGATTTATGAATTACTTTTACTTCTGTGAGCAAAAGTAATCATATAAACCCCATACCAAACAATTCAACTCCGAACTCTTACCCAGTAAAATGAACTATGAAAATTTAAAACATATACAACGTATCACCTCTCAGAACAGGCAGCGCTGCATCTGGCTACATACTTCATATGCCCATTTTGTTCAGATGGTTTTGGACTTCTCTTCATTGGTATACCAAAACCCAAGGAAGAAAGAACAGAGGCGAAAAAATCAGTTGCACAAGTTATGATTTTGAATGGTTTATAGCAGAACCTGGGTTACCTTAAAAATGCAAGTTTCCAGTATCAGCTGGGAATTAGGCTCTTTGCAAATGCTCATCGGTTCACCAGAACGAAGCAGAGTGAAAACAGGAGATCTGCAGGCAAGCTGAGTCCAGCTACAAGACCAAGTGGACAGCTCCATTGCAAGAGCTTACTTCCCACCGGGCTGCTTGCCTGCCCCTCTTCTAACAGCCAGCAGACGGCTCTCCAGCTACATTCGTCTGGTAGACTTTCCAAGCTGACTTCAAAATATTAGAATATGGGGATCACTTTCCCAGTGGAACACTCCAGCAAAACAATGCTGAATTGCAAAAAACACAACAATCTGGAAAAGTTAAAATTCAGTATCTGTATTAAACTGAGTTAGAACATCAAGGAAATCATTTATTTGATACATACCTTTTGTCAGAAACTGTGACTTTCATGGACATTCTTGTTTAAAAACCAAACTGTGAACCCTGTGTGGATTAAGCTCTCTCTTCCCTCCAACAAAATCCTAACAATCAAAAAGTCGATTACCAGTAGCACCCTCTTTTGCCCAAGATTACAAAAAAACCCACAAAAAAACCAACTATATATAATTCCCCACCCCTCCCCTATTTCCTAGATATAAACTGAACTTCTTTCACATTTAGGGTTTAAAAACCCAAAAATCATTCTTGCCCCGCAAAGAGATATTTACACAAAGTAATAATTCACCTTGTGAATCAGTTTCTAGCCTCCATACTAACTGTCACAGCAGATCCATTTAAATAGACTGGAGCCCCGATTTCCTATCAACCTGTACTTATTAACACATTTGTTGAAGTTGTAATTATTCACATAATTTCCTTGTTTCAAAATAGAATAGATGGCAATCTAATTCATAGTAACCTATTTGGACACATAAGTAGGACACTTCTCTACTATACACAGCAGAATTTGTATTTAACAAAACCTTCTCATTTGGACCACTTAACAGAAGGCTAAACTGAAGTCTAAATCATTTTGCAGCTTTCCAATGCATACTAAAAATGCAATTTCAAAGTTCAAAATGTTTTAAGCTGAAGTCCAAATGCTGATTTTTAACAAATAGGAAGATTTAATTTGGGCACACCAGCTAGAAAAGTCTCAGGATAAATTCTTTTCCTATTTTTTTGTTTGTTGAGTGCAAACTTTACTCACAGATACTACCAAAGATCAACCTAGCTGTGGTAAAACAATGGGTTTCCGTGATCTGGGAACTCTAAATTAATGAAATTTTACTATATTAATATTCAGTAGAGCATACTTTTTTAGAAGGATGCAAATTTCTGCTGTTCCATATCCAGAAATTAAATTTTAATTAAAAAAATTTTTAATTCAACAAAGCTAATGGACTTTTGACACACAGAACATAGCAACAGATCCTGAATAATAAATGTTTATTCCACATACCTTACTAATAAAACAAAATTGCTTATTTCATGGCAGCCTGGAAGGAATACTTAAGTAATAAACGACAATAAGAAAAAAACCACTTATCAGACAGTCTAGTCTTTATTGAAAGACTTACTTCAACTGTGGTTTACAGCTTTGGCTTACGTTGGCCAGTCATTTTAGCCTCTCACTGCCAGCAGACATAAAAATCACGTGGGAATGGTATGGGGGAAATACTAATAAAGAGATTATTAGAGCAAAGATGGCAGTCAGAAACACATCACCAAAATAAATCTCGAAATATTAGTAAGAAACATTTTCTCGCATGCCAAAGAATCTCTGCTGTTGTTTTTAATGAACATGGAAAAGGCAACGATTCTTAGGCTTAAATTGATCAAGATAGCACTGACTTCACTTTGTTATAAAATAGACTTGAGTCTGTGTTAGCTTGACAGTTGAATTTTTAAATGGTGCGTTTCATTTGGATAAGTAGCTTTGTATTTTAAAAACCATTTAATATGAAATAACTTCCATTAACTGAGCTGATCATGAAATCTTTGTTTCAGATTGAGACGAAGGACACTTTAGAAATAGGTTTTCTATGGCGCTAGAACTAGCTTGGATCATCTTATGAAATCCTAGAACCACCAGGAAAACACTGCAGCTATAGTTCGCTGCTACCACAGTCAGCTACTTAATCTACTGGCAGACCAAAAAAGGCAAACTGAGAATACTGATATATAAAAAAAAAAAAAGTCGTTAGTTGTTCAAGTTTCACATATATTCAAGAAATTTTAAACGAGGCATAATTGATATAATTTGAGTGTTCTCCTTATAAAATATAAAGTAACTTTACCATAACATCCCCCAAGGACACTAGCCATAAACAAAGAAATAAGGGTAACTTTTGTACAGAAGAGGATCACAGAGGACTCCTGTGGTTAAAACTAAAGTGCCGTAAAAAAACCTGGCCTGAAGATGAATTTCAGACCCCGCAAATATTCATGTTTAATACATCTGTTTTCCTAAATGGGGGAAGAATAATACCAAAATTATTGTAGTCACCAATTTATAAACCCATCATTATTTTAAAGCTGACTGTTAAGACCTTAGACGTTTAAAAAATCGTGCTTTGTGGGTATTAATTGCATCTTACTCTGGTAAGGGTTTTCTCATTTTGGTGCCCAGGCTTCAAAGCAACATTTCAAATACACTGCCCTAAACATTTGCACCCTCTAGCTGTCAGAATTCGAATACATAGGATTTTTTCTTGTACATTCTTATTAGGAGAGAAATTTGAGGCAGATTTTATCCACATAGCCAGAAAAATACCTCTGAAGCAAACTTCTGTCTTCTCCATCTACCCAAGTGGTTCATTTACAAACTCTGCACACGTGCAACTCAGCCTCTGATCAGGCTCGCCATCCCATGCACACTACCCACAAGAAAAACGTTAAATAAAAATAAAAGTCACAACTCTGTGTACTACCTTAAGCTGAATATCCAATTATAAATTGGTACATCAAACTGTCTAAATAAGATGTTTTAGCAATCTTGTTAAAAAAATTCTCGGGCAAAATAGATCTAATTTTAAAAAACACCCCAAGATTTTTTTTTCTTTTTAAAAAACACTTGTACTATACAACTTATAGGAACCCTGGAATAGGTTTACAAGGTTTTAATCAAGGTATTTACATACCAAGTGATGTAAAGGAAAAAAAAAAAAAAAAGAAATCTGATTTCCAATGACATTTTAAAATGTACTAATGCATCAAAGATTTGTATGAAATTAAAATTAAGGCTTTTTCTGTATAGTAATTTGTATAATTTTAATTTTACATAGTAGCCAACCTTGGAAGTGTCAGTCTTAAACATTCTTATCAGTCCACGGCATTCAATGCAGTGGAGTGTGTTAAGTGTTACTTCAAATAATTACATTGCTGCTACTTCTATGGTGAAGCATGCTTTTTAAACACTGTAGTTATTCAATATTTACAATGTATATCATTTAAACTTTATGTAAAAGCACAAGTATGACTGTCTGACTTTAATACAAACACCATACTTGGAATTTCCCCCAAAATGAAATGTAATTTACTACAGTTTTAATAATCAACACTTTTTAAAGGTTTAAAAACATGTCTTTATGTGAACCACCAACATTCGCTCAAGTAACTCAGATAATGCTGTTCCTTATTTAGTTTGTAAAATTCCTTTATCAGTCTGGCTTCAGTTTCTTTAGGCATAAGGTTATTTCCTCCAAAGCGACTCCAAAATCATGCAATTTCTTCTCAGTATCACACTTTTTTCTGCTGACTTCAAATGTGGTCCACCTCAGGGGGAGGGAGGGGAGTATCAAGGTTCAGGATGAACTTATATGTGATTCCCAGTTTTCCACGATCCTCCCTTTTTTTGCTCTTTTAAAAACACAGTGAGTTAAAATACTGAACAGCAAGATAAAAATGGAATAGTATCTAAGAATCAAAATGTATTACCCATTTCTCCTATTATATCAAAATTTGTAGTCAGAATTGTCTTTATTGACTTTATTTTAGTTTTTGTACACAAAGAAAAATCATGTTCATATCCATCATGAACAAAAACTTAAAAAGGCAGAACTAGAAGACATGTGTCCTTCACCAAAGCAAAGCTGTGCTAAAGGTTCCAAACATTTCAATTTTTAAAATAAATATTTTCATTTTCCGATGTCTACTTTCATGTCTTCAGAGTGTCACAGGAAACTGAAGCTATCATGAATTACAATTTTGTTTAGAGTCCCAGCTCACTGTGTTTGGTAACTTGCCATACCATATCCAGCTTGGTTAGGAGGAGGTATTACAGGGGGAGGAGCTTGTCCTTGGGGAGGCTGAGCACCAAATCCACCCATCCAAGCAGCAGAAGGTGATTGACTTGGGGGGGAAAAAAAAAATCTTGAGCAAACACGAAGAAAATATTATCCACCCATTTATACAAAAACAAGCAGAGCCCCATCATAGAATAGACAACAAGAAATCGACACACCCACAACAAAGGGCGAAGAAACAAATGACACGCATCCACACATGTACAATACGTATCCCAACAATAGTCTTAAATTTTTGGTTAACATAATCACAACACAATGACTTCTCTGAAGAACATTTCAAAACTGATTTTTAAAAAATGAAAAATCACCTACCTATCATGTATTGCACACATTGTACATCAATATAAGAAATTTAAAAATCACAAAATTCATGTTGGAAAGTGAAGGAAGAAGGAACCAGTAAAAATAAAGATCTGGGCTGGCCTGGGGAGAAACGTGCAAAGGACCAACCTACTCTATGAACAAAGGAAAAAAACGCAAGCTACTTTGTACCACATAAATCTTGTAGACTTCTCCCGCAAGCCAACAGACACAAGTCATTAAATTTCTAAACACATCTAGACAAAGACCCTTTCCATGCAAAAATAAATGATAAAATAGATTAGAAATGTAAATGAAATTCTACCAACAGCTTATAGAGACAGTAGAAAGCATCAAACGTTACCACAACCTCACCTTTCACCTAGGTAATAAAAAGCAAATTTTTAGCACTATAAATCACTTTTCGTAAGGTTTCTGTAACACCATGATGAATAGCTTGATGAATTTACTTTAAATAGATTTCCCCCTAGAAAAACACATTTTTGATTTCTTTTGTCAAAACTATATCAGTTTCCACACTGGAAAAACCCAGACAACTTACTCTACTCCAAATCCTTGCTGGTTCCACGGTTGCCCGTATACTCCGTAAGGTGGTACTTGCCACCCGTTTGCCATATACTGTCCATACTGTTGTGGGTTTCCATAAACCTGGCTCCACTGCCCCCACTGACTATAGTCAACCTAGGAAAAAACAAATCACCATTTTAGGAAGTAAGTAAGAAACACAGTATTTGAAGAAAGTGGGAGACAAGGAAGAGAAAAACTAAGTAAGCACCCTTATGTGAATAGGACTCTGTTATTTATCATTGTCTAAGTTTATTGGGGTGGTGACACCTGTGGAAAGAAAGTATTAAGATTCAGTTAATACCGCAAAATAATCACTTTCGAAAAAGCATTAATAAAAATAAACTGAAAGCAGCTATATGCTTTATTTTCTGTTTGTTTATTTTACAGAGTTTCTAAAGCTTTTATGTAGATATGTAAGATGGAAACCTTAAAAAGTGCTGTGAAAAATCGAATTACCTGTTGGAAGTTTTTAGTCATATCAGGAGATTCTTTACCCCAATAGCATTTAACAACATGTCCTTCAATTGTAGTGCCATTCACCGAAACAATGGCATGGGCCGCACTTTCGTGGGTTGAAAATCTAGAAGGGGAAGATATGAGGGTTTGTCTTTATTTATTTTTTTTTTTTTAAAGAACTTACACAATAAATAATAAAAACTCATTAGTTTATAACTGTCAACTTGGTGTTTTCCTAAAGTACATTATGCAGGTAGGCTAAAATTCTACATCGCAAAGAACTGCTAAAACAATGAAGGCGGATACCCGAGGGGCTCAAATAATGTAACTGAAAAGAACGGGTCAAATAGCAGAGCAACCTGTAGACAGAATTTTACCTGACAAATGAATAGCCTTTCTCTGGAAAAACTCTTATTTCCATAATTTGTCCAAATGGTGAGAAAGTCTGTCTCATAAGCTGATCTGAGAAACAAAAACACATGAATAAAATACTTAAGGCTCATGACGCTGACACTAAGAGGGATAAAGCTCCTTGGAGAAGGGGAGAAGACCACACACTGTACCTGTTAACCCAGAGGCAATTCCTCCACAGTACACAGTACAATTTTTTGGACTTGACTGGTTTACTACATCTTCAAATCTCAACTGCTTAGTGTTATCTATATACAGAAAGAAAACAAAAATGTTGATGATTATACAGTCGTATAAAACTGATTACTGTGTACAAAGATACACCTCATTGAGGGAGAAAAAAGAGAATTTTTTTCTTGATGCCATGATCTGATCTATAGAATCAGCTGGTTCACAGCCCCAACTACATTAATTATCAAAGCCCAATTATTACTAGACAATTAAATTCAAGATGAACTGAGCCTTACAAAGCTAATAAAATTTAAATTTCAAGAAATCAAGATGCTACTTCATGATTTTGTGACGTAGCCATAATTTTAACAAAATGCAGTACATGGATCTTACTTTCTTGTGTACTTTTAGGTGCAGGTGGTTTACGTGTGGCCCAGTTAGTTCTGATCTGACGACCACCCAACCACTGACCTCCCATATGCACAATTGCATTTTCTGCATCCTACAGATAAAAAAAGAGAAAGAGCAATTACAAAAACAGAAAAGAAAATTGTAGCATATAAGACCAATAAATGAAATAACATGCTGGCACCCCTGAATCCAAATCTTACCAGCACAGGGAATGAATTCAAATAAAACTGAATAACACACACACACACACAAAAAAAAAAAAAAAAAAAAAAAACTGAATAACACAAAAATGATACTAACTATCCCTTGGTATCAACTCCAGTGATACATCAAAACTATATTTATTCACAGATTTCAAAATACTAGTACAACATTTAAGCAACAAGTGAAATTGATCATAATTCAAATATGAAAGAAAAAATTATAACCCCACTCATTACCAAAAAGAGGGAAAGTAAGACTGCCAAAAATATCTGAATTTGATGGCTGACTGAGGTGTAACTTTTACTGAAGAATATATAGAACCTCCCAATACTACGGTCTAAACCACCTAGCCCGAAATCAACATTCTTATAGCAATGGATTATGATTGTGACACAAGATTAATAACTCATTTTAAGACAGAAGACTTCTGCATTAGGATTTAGAATGCTGCCAGTAAAAATGAGTTTATTGCAACTAATGGGAATTTGCAATGAACTTAAGCAAAGAAAGAATACAGTTCCCAGCCTTTATCTTGGTAATCTAAGTTGCTAACACTGGTCTAAAATGCTACCGTTGAAACCCACTTTATTGTCGGATCTTACAGTTAATACAGATGCTTAAGACATTTTGGTACCTCTTTCTTTAAGAATATATGCAAAAAATCAAGATGAATTGTTTTAATTTTCATTTATAAACTTTGCTGTAGTCATTAATATCCTAGCTATAAAAGTATGGATGACCATTTAAAAGTTAAAACTGAGATTTTCATGGTTCAAGCTAAATATTATTTAACTTCCCTCCAAATTCTGAGATGAGTTCATATGTCCTAACCTTGAGTTTGACTTCTAACACATCTTATCTTCACCATGCATAAATGCAACCGTGATACACTTTCTTACAACCAGCCTATCTTTTTCCAGCTATTTATTTCCAAGAAAACAATTACACTCTACTATTAAAACATACAAAATTACCTAAAAGGTGTTACAGGCAGTATCTAAGAATATTCAAGATTCCGATTAACGACTAAATTTTGGATTAAATTTATATTGAGTTGAAAGAACATACCAGTTTGTTATAAAAAGATACAAAACCATAGCCTTTGGATTTTCCAGTTGCCATGTCTTTAACTACTCGGGCATCCCTGTGAAAAGAAGCACAGCTAAATGAGGGAAGTAAGAGTCATCCTCAAAATAAAAACTAAAAGGAACCACACACACTGTATTGTGAGCATTTTTTTAAATAAAATTCCAGTTAGCCCTAATTAACTACTGCCATTCCTGAACTCTCCCTAACGCTTCTTTACCTGTTAGAAAAAAGCAGTAGGACAAAAACATGTAATAAACATGCAACCTAATCAAATAGCCTGCACTTTCTAAACTAAATGCTCAAATTTGAAGATTAATAGGAACAATAGTTTCCTTTTCTAATATTCTATTGGCTAGTGTCCTCTAAGGTTTACTGGTCTATAAATTACTGTAACAATGCTAACTACTTTACCATGCAATCTCTAAATAGTTAAATGTCTTCTGCCTAGTGATACAAAATATATGAAATATTAAAAAATTGAAAAAGAGGTAAAAATAGGAATTAAAAAGGCATACATGGCCTGTTAACAGATTTCTTTATTTTTCTTGGTCAATTCTCTACCATCATTTTGGAGTTTGGGCAGCTGTAAATTTTGAAAAATTGACATTTTCAGAAATTTAAGAAAGGAGAATAAAAAACTAACAACAATGCTAAGCACACCAGTACGAAAACAACAAATTTACACAGAAATTTTAGTGAGTAAGTTAAGATGATTGGAAATATAGAACTCCACTGAATATAGAATGTTAAAATGTAAATACTAAAATATGTATATATAAATAATGTATAATAAGAATAAATAGAAATGAGAAAAAAATCTACAACTGAGTTCCAGTGTGCACAGTTCCTTGCAGTTAGCCTTCAAGATCCTGTCCATTCTTATGAGCAATTCTGCAAAATAACCAGAATGCTATTACTTTTAATTGTGACTTGGACTTTAGAAAAACTGCAGGTCTCAGGTATAAATAAAGATTGAAAAACAGCAACCTGTATTATTTTTTATACTGATTTTTAAAACAGTACTACTTACCACATTTAAAGATTAAAAAGCAAAGCAAATATCAAAATAGAAAATTAAGAATTAAATCTTTCTTTCAAATAAATCTACAGAACAACAAACTGTATACAGAAGAATATTGTTGTTCTTAGGTGAAACATATTCCTTTAAGTAGTACTACAACATTTCATTTAAATCTACAGGAAGTACATAAAATATACGGATTTTAATCAGAAAGATACATTGTAACAGACATTTTATAGAACTTATAAAACCACTTTCAATTTTCCAATATATTTGATTACATAACATACAATGAGATTTGAACATAAGCTTTGTTAAAATCAAACCACATCTGGGCCCTAACTACCAGAATCAAATACCAATAACAAAAAAAATCTACTGATTAATCCCACATTTATGGCTCAGACAACAAAACATTTTAGTATTATAATAGACTACTTTTCAGCTAAAATATCAAAACACATTTATCATTGTAATTAAACATGTACATTTCCAATTTAACCACCATATACCCAAGGATTTACCTACTTTTCCCAATTTATAAACTCTTCCTATAAAATTTAATACACAGTATACATCACATTCACTTTTAGTTAACCACCAAATTTTGAAAACATCTGACAGAAAGTTGGACTTTATAATAAGCTTTACCACCCAAACATCTGCTTCAAAGATAACAAACAGAATCACTTAAAAAATTTTAACATATCATACACAGGATTAGATGAAAACAAGACCCCAGAACACTGAAATGACATTAACATTTTCAACAACATCTACTAATCAAAAACAAAACAAAACAAAACAACAAACAAAAAAGTCACACTAACTAGGGAAAGAAAATCTTAATTCCAGTACATGTTAATCATATACAATTTTGCCTATCACTATTGAGTATAGTATTGAGTATGATACTTACGATATTTTACCAAAGGGGGCAAATGCTGATTTGATATCTTCTGTTGTAATTTCTGGACTCAAATCCCCAACAAACACATGGAAGTGATCTGAAATCAAAGCATTTGGTAATCAAATACTTAAAGAGCCAGCTACTAATAAGCCTTTTTCAGGCAACACTAAGGGAAGAAAAACCCTATTTAAGCTGGTAGCGCTGCCAGGATAATTTCAGAACTCTTCCACAGTAAAATGCAGCAGGAGTACTTACTGGAAGTATCTTTTTTCTGGCTACTTGGTGTTGTTGCCCAGTTTACTTTGACCTCCTAAAAATAAAGATTATATTTAATACAATTATTAGGCATGTCATTATGAACCATTAACACTTACCACTTATTACATCATTTATCAAACAGGATAATTTTTGTAAAAACACTAGGCTGAATAAAAGCAAAACCACCACTCGGCAAAGCTGAATATTTGTTTAAAAACTTGCTAAAAAGAACACAAGCTAAAACACACACACACACACACGCTAATCTGACAAGCAAAAATATATACTCATGAAGTGCCATCATTCTATTATCTTACCTTTCCCAAAATTTTTCTCCCATTCATAGCAGCTAATGCAGCAGCTGCATCTCTGTGTTCATAAAATTCCACAAAGCAATATGGGTCATTGCTTGTATGCTGCAAAACAGAAAATCCAACAGAAGAGTTGACCCTTCTGCTATCGGGTTGCTGAGAAGAAAATCCAGGAAAAAACATTACTGACAGCTAGGAATGTACAAGGTGAGATTGCATAAGCTTATGAAAGCCTAACACTTATAAAAATAAGATTTATAGCTACACCTGACTTTGTACCTCAGAATACTGTTGTACTCAAGCAGAACCATCAAAGCAGTATAGAATCCTAATTGTCAGTATTAAAGGAAAAAAAAAATATGGCATTCTGGTGAAATATGTTAAATGTAAAACAGAAGTTTATATTACGCCAAACAAAACCTTAAGGACCACTCCTTACCACTGCTCTTCTCTCTCCCAACATTATTTTCAAAAGGATGAATTCTATTTATGCCTCATAATCCTTCATAAACTATATCCCATGATAAAAGAAAACACAAAAATGAACCAAGTTTACAAACTCTACTTATGATTGAAACTAGGGTGAGCACTGCACAGGAGGAGAGGAGATTATGTATTCCTTTTCTGGATAAAGAATGAGAATAAGAACAGAAAAATTGTAAATGTTTAACCAGCTACTGAAATGAACTATCAAACTATCCTAATGAACAGGAGATGCTATATACTTTGAATTTAGTCTTGAAAGACCAGAAAAACATGCTAGTAATCAAGAAAAGAACTTCTGAATAAATATTCCAGGACAATGCTACAATTTTATGTCACAAAAAAATATAGGAAATCTTTATTAAATATATTCTAACAATATTACACTTGACAAGACTTGGCAAATAGACATTTATAAAGATAATTAGAAAGTACGACCGAAGTTATAGCAACTTTATAATCTAACAACCAAAATGGAAATAAATTTTATATAACTGCAACCTGTATCAAATAGCTACACAACCGTACAAATACATTTTTTTTTTTGCATAAGGCTAAACACATCACTGTTCAGTGTAAAAACAAAAACAAAAAACTATTTTAAAATGTGGAATTCTAGTTGCACTTACAAGGGGTACAAAATACCAGATAAAATAAAGATCTTTTCAACAACCACTGTTTTTCATTCCAGGAAAGTTTTAGAAGAAAAATCCAAAATAAGACGTCTAAAACAATAGTGGCGAAGCAACCAGAAGGCATTTCCTTGAGGGAAAAAAAGTGTGATCATTAATACTGACAAGAAAACTACGGGCTCTCATACAAAAATCCTACCGTAGCCATGTGAATTCTGTTCGGAAGAGGTAGAGAAAGGAAATGGAGAAAAGAGTCCAAAGAAAAACATGCACTTAAATTCCTCTTGCTAAAGAGTTAACATTTACCAATAATGTTCATTTGTAGAAAAGATTTAAAGGTAAACAGCAACCTAAACTATGCTAGTCAATTTTTCATTTTACATCTATCTCTTCTGCCCTGATTGATGGTCTCTACAGAAAACAATGGTAATTACATCAAGACATACAGAGATCCAATGTAGATCCATAGTAACAAAAGGCTTTAGTAAACTACCTTAACTCATGCAGAATGACTTCAAGTTTACCTAACAGTAACAGGCTAACCCCATTCAATGTATGAACATGCGAATGTACACACCCCCCCCCCACACACACACACACTCACTCACATCATAATGCATCTCATTTAAGACACCACTGATTTTTGTCCCAACCCAACCACCAGAGAATTTTTTAGCCTAAAAACTGATAACATAACAGTATACAGAGAAAGCTAGAATCTAAGATAAACAATATTTAAAGTAAAAAATCACAAAACTAAGGAAAAAAAGCATTTTTCATGTACTGAAGTGGAATTTATGGAAAGGAAAATAAACACCTAGATAGTCTGTACTAGAGTTCACGCTCTTAGGAAGCTTCCCATTTATGCCAAGGGACACTCTAAAAAGCAACCATGTCCTTAATTTTAGTAAGTACTGTCACCAATTTTTGTTGGATGACATAAATGTCAAGACAGAGAAATACGAGATTTTGCAGCTATATACAAGTGTGAATGTAGGAGTTGTAGAATATGGATGAATTAATTCACTTCAAATTCATTTCAAATCCTTCTCCCCACAAATGGCTGACTGTGCACACAAGTTTTAAAAAGAATACTATTAAAATAAATATTTATCAAATGTTTCTCAAAAACTTTCTAGAAAACTTCCACTTTCTCACAACCCATTCTCTCCTAAACCTACTCCAGCTGGCTTCCTACCCAACCAGGCCACTGAAAATTTGTGTTGAGCTCACCAGTGACCCCTCTGCCACTGCTGTGATCTTTTTTCTGTCCTCACCTTGACTCTGAAGCAGAAATCGAAACAGCTAATGACTCCTCCTCCTTTAAATATTCCATTTTAGATTCCACACAGCCTCTTCATTTTCTGGTTTTCTCACTTGAGGATCTTCCAGAAGGCAGCTCTTCCCTCTTTATTCAAACTCTAAACATCACCCTAAGTGATGAAATGCTCCAGGGCTTAGACCTAGACCACCCTATTTCTATCAGCACTCTCTTTAGATCAAGAAACTAGATCTTATCTAGTCTCATAGTTTAAATACCACCGCAGGCTGGTACCATCACCACTGTCTCTCGGTTTATCCAACTACTCACAAATAATGTTCCTTCAGATGTCTAATGGACACCTTCAGTTTAACACTGCCAAAACAGAACTCCTGATTCCCACCATTCTCCCCATCCATCCTACACCTCCCTTGGTCATGCCCATCTGAGCAAGTAAGTAGTAAGTAGTATCAAGCATCTACAAACAAGACTCTTTCAAAATGTCTTTCCTAATGTCCTCCTTTCCCTTATGGCCTCCAGCCAATCCAGTCCTCCTGATTCCAACTCTAAATTATATTTCAAACTTATCTCTACACCTACCCATCTAAAAAACAAGCCCCCATCATCTCTTACCTAGACTAGTAAATTAAGCCCAACTTTCCCTCCTTCCACTCCTGCCCCCTTCAACCCATTCTCCGTGACAGTCTCCAAATAATCTTAAAAATGTAAATGAGCGCCTCATTACTCCACTTAAAACTCCACCACAAACAAAATAAAATCCAATCTCTGTGTCATGGCGCACACTTCCCTAGGTGATTCTGAACTCTGCCTGCCTGCCTCTTTACACTCATTTTCCACCACATCCCTCTACTCCCCAGACTCCAGCCATCCTGCTCTTTGGTTCCATGAATTCACCAAGCTCATTACCAATTCACAACCTTTGTATCTGCCATTCCCTCTGCCTCCAACTCTTAACTTAGATGGCACCATCTTGTTATTCCTGTCTCAGATCAAAGAGGTGACGTCTTCCTTCACCACCTAGCCTACAAAAACACCAACCCTCCAACCCCCATCACAGAACTGCTTTATTCTCTCCACAGCTTTTATCCCTATCTGCAACGACCTTGTTTACTTGTTTGTTAACAATGTTCTCAATAGTATGTAAAACTCACGGGAGTCTCCTCCCTTTTGCTCTCCACTATAGCCCCAGTGCTCTGAGCACAAAGTAAATTTTTGATGAAAGAAAGAATGAATGAATGAGTAATCAAAGACAGGAAGGGAAGATGAGGTACTGGAACAGCGTAAGGACGATTATTAGTTAGGAAAGACAATCAAAAGGCCAATTTGCTTTACGGGTTTTTCATAGTTCCCCTCCCAGGGTATAACACAAACTCCTTAACATAGCTTCGGGCCCCTGCCAAACACTCTTGCCTCACCTCCTGGCACCTTTTATGACTAACCCATTCAGAACACCAACCACGCTACGGTCTCTACCTTCCCACTTACTCTCATGAGCACCACACTGGACCAACATTCTTCTCTCCCACGGAATCCCTTCTTCCTCGGATCCCACGGCCATCCTTCAGTTTCAGCCTAGACACTGACTCCTCCAATAAAGCCTCCCGGACCCAAGACTGTACTGGACCCCAGTGCTCCCACAGCACTTGGTGCTGCCTGCTGCCACAGCATTTCTCATCCTCTGTCATTAGTGCCCGGTAACTACTCTGTCTCCTTCATCAGGTTGTAAAATTGTACAGTGCTAAGAACTGTCTTATTCCGCAGCGAATCTCTAGCACTTAACGGTACGGCTGGTAGACAGTAAACAGTCTAAGAAGTGTGCGGGAGAATCAAGAGAAAGGAAGAAGAGCACAAACTGAAACACACCTTTGGGCACTGCTATACACAATCTTAACCAGGAGAGTATAAAAAGGAAGTTTTCTTTGCAAAAAGGAAAATAAAACGATCGCCCTAACAGTCTGTGTAAAGCTGCTGTCATTAGTACTCACTAGCGATACGCGAGGGGCACGGTGCTACACTGTGCACGGAAGAACCTGCCGTTCTTTTACTACACCGCTTCCGAAACTTTAAATGTGTATCACCTGAATCAGGAACATTCTTACTGGAATTGTATGAAACATTATCTAGCTTCTCAGCACTCTTGAGATAAGTGCTAACAATTTTTTACAAGCAGAATCACTTGAATGTAACGATACCCTGAAGAATGACCATATGAGAGTAACGGCACACAAACTTTGTCCTTTCGAATGAAACTCCATTCTAAACCTCCTTTATCTGCCAGATCCAAGTAGTAAGTCAACACAACAAACATGAATCTCTCCATCAGAATAACTCGAGGCTTAAAATGATATTTTAAAATGATACTCATCAACTCATGGATGTCAACATTAAACATCACGCTGTCCGCACATGGAACTGGGAGATCTTACCTCTGTTATCATTTTACAGCTTTTACAGGGTCCGATCTGACTGAATAACTGAAGGATAAGGACTTCTGTCACATCTCTGGAGAGGTTACCTACGTATCTGTTCAAGGAAAAAAAGAATACATTATCAGCAATTTCCCTTCAGCTCTGGCTAATGCATTATCACTTAATACCTTTTATTTCATTTTAACTTCCTCTGTCTTCAATAAAATTTTTTCCAATTAAGTCTAGTCCTATGAAAGTAAGATTAACCCTCATTTAGAAAAGCAGCCCAAGTGTTCTAAGGTACTAAATTAGGCCACTAAAGTATCACTTCAAACATTTTCTAAAGAAATCAATATGACCTTGCATACCCCAAAAGCATTATTATTCTGTATCCTACATATCACTCTCATTTTATTTATTAGAATAAAAATAATAAAAAAATTTAAACCAGTCTCCACATAACTACAATTTCTGGATGTAAAACACAATTCAAAATAATGTGTGTACGTGTGTCTCTCTTTCTCTCTCTCTCTCACACACACACACACACACAAATATCACCAAAAATACTGATTAATTATAACACCTGATCAATAAAGAGGCATTAGACATAAGGTGAGTTTATCTTAGACCTCCAATAAAAACAATTACATGAACAAAGACCAGAATTAGAGTAAAGTTAGCAAAACACAGAGATTAGAAGGTGTTGTTTTGTCTTGCTAAACAAGATTTTTCGATGACGTATCTTCATTGTTTTAGGAAAGCAGGACAAAATGATAAAATTTCCTAGTCTAAAATATATGAGAGCAACAAAATACATCGTTATATAGATAAAAAAGCAAATATAAAGATTTTTCAGAAATTCAGAGGAAATTTAAGACATGTAGGTATACTTTTCACTATGCCTATTTAAAGAGCTGGGATTTTTTTTTTTTAATTACATATTGAATATATGTATCCTGTATTAAAAAATTCAGAATACAGTTAAAAGAACTCAGAAAAAAATACCACCACCACCCTGAAATGACCACCTGGTTTCTCTTGTGACATGGATTTAATATTAATTTAGCTTAATAATTTGCTGAACTTTTAAGTCTTTCTGGTACTCGGTGTATAAATCCTAAAACTCACATTTGTTGTGAATAACCTAATGACCCAAACAATATTTAATTTATAAAGTTTAACATAGCTTCTCCTGGAAATTAAAAAGATTTGTTTTATTTTCCTAATGATAATATGTAACATCTGGAAACTGAGTACTGAGACCAAAATAAGCCTTGCATCTATGGTTACCATATTAAATACATAACTGCTTTAAGCTGGAACATTCCAAAAGGGAAAAATAAACCAAGAAAGGTAAAGTGTAAAAAAAAAATTATATGATTAATAATGAGTAGCAATTTCCCCGTTCAGGTAAGAATTTCACTACAATGGGTACTAGTATCTACATTGTACTAAAATTGAACCACAAGTCCGATGTTACTTAACCACTAAACCAGTGACAAACAGCTTTAGGTCTACTATGCCATCTTTTTCTTATAATTAAAGTAGAGCAGACCCATTGGTAGGCCATGGAATGACACACTTTTTCCAGCAGTAGCAAAAGGTTATAGGATCATAAGCTCGCCAGACAACTGCCTGTCCCTTTTTAACTCAGAGGGATTTGTGAGCCTGTATCCAGGGAATAATTTCTTTTTGTACAAGGTAGAACTATCTATAAAGTAAATGAATAAGTGACCTTGGTCTCCTAAATCTTATATTCATTTAGCCTAAAGTGCTAGTTAGTCAATTTCTAAGAGAAAAAAAGAGGAATGGATAAAACTGATTTTCACATATTGTCATTAATAACAAAGTTAAAATAGATCACAAGTTTTATATCATGAAATTTAAGTAAACTAAATAGTTTTAAATTTGCATTACTGCTTAAATACTGATTTGTTCAGAAAAAAGCTGCATGGGCATTAGTTACTTTCCACACCTAACAGGCACAATTAAAGCTCTTACAGTTTAATAGGATTTTTATTTCAAGTCAATCTTTTCAGAGTAAGCTACAAATTTTGAAGAATTTCTACAAGCATGTTTCGATATAGTAATTTACACTTCAAGCACCGATGCCAAAGAGCAAAATGATAATCTAAGTTTAGAATGTCATGAAATACAAAAATCCAGGTTAAGGTTTCCTATTTTTTAAGTATCTCCTCTAAAAGTTCAGTGGGAAAGCAGCAAACTAAATTCCAAAACTAATATAAAAAAGGTTTTCCATAACAACACGCAGAACATCTTAATTTACCAGACTGAAAGGGATGTAATTCACCATATAATTTCACCTAAATTTTACCCAAATCTGACTGCCTTTTCCTTTACTCAAGTTCTGTAATTCATTCATTTGCATATACCTTCATCCTTCATAATGTTCAACAGAGAAACTCCTTATAGCTTTTAAAATACTGTATGACACAGCTTAAGTACCTTACATTACCATAAAATTATGTCCCCAAATACTAACAAAAATATTTAAGGCAGACGTTCAACACCTGACCTGGAAAGAATATCATCTCTTGGCAGTACACTGAAGTTTATTTTCTCTTTCTAAATTATAGTTTCCACACTTCACTCTTTCTCTTGTGAAGCAGTCAATATATTCTAAAATTCCAAGTATTTAAGTATAAAATTTGTACTTGAAGAACATACAAAATAATAGAAAAAGACAAATGGCTCAAATTCTTATATTAAAAGATGAATTCAAAGAGTAAACACTTAAATTCTAAAACAATTTTTTACTCGAGGAAAAAACAAAAGGCATACCTTAGGTCTATTTTGTCTTCTATGAACAGGAACTGTAGGAACTAAAGCATTAAAAATGGGAAATCGTGCTTTTATCCCTAACGTAAGGGTTAAAATCCAATTTGAGACTAGAAACTTGGCAGTTTCACAGTAGGCAAAAGTTCACATTGCCAAACTACTTCCTATGTCCAACTGGGCAGAATTTTAAGTTAAGAACATCATGCCTTTCAGAAGGCTAACCAAGCTTTTTCAACACTGAATGTGCTCTCACTCTGAAAAGAGTAGCCCTATCAAGGTTGAAATTAATTCATGCACTTTTACACAAGACACTATAGCTAAATTTCCATGAAAGTAACATTTTTACTTTTGTTCTTGACAAGCTCCTATGTTAGAAGAGATTTTGTAACAATATCCTTCCATGGGCCTCTAATGAACTGATCAATTTGTCAGTATTTCATTTTAGGAAGGAGGCAAGGTAGAGGAAAGATACAGGGTAAGTACAAGTGAACTGACCACCTACATAAGGGATATAGACACACACATTTTAAAGAAACAGAATATGATTAAGTTGGCCGAGGTGCTTAATTACAGCCATAATACAGCAAAATCCATCATATAGCTCATCAATTTTATAACAGGATCTAATAGTTTCTTCTGTTACTGCCCTCAGATGTTCAGATTATATTCTAAATCACTGCTTTATTTCTTCCTTTTGACAGCCTCTATCAGAAAGAAAGAACAGCCTTAAAGGATGGCACTGCATGCATACCATGGTGTAATCCCAGATCCACAATTCCTACTCATTTTGAGGCATGAGATAAATGAAGTTAATTAAACTACAATAGAACACCACTGTAATTTAATGTTGTGTTATAGATTCAGATATACCATGCATCAAATCTGTGCACTCAAAAGCTACCCACAAGTCCGAAATGTGGGTCCCACAAGGTCGGTGTCAGGCAGTTTATTTCCAACACCAGATTACACAGCATGATCTCGTTTGTTTTTTTAGATCACAAGTTATCAAATACATATTACCCCAAAATAAATGTCAAATAAGAACAAAGAACATCAGAAAACAGACCTTTAAAGGATAAATAAACTTTAGGCTCAACATCAAAGCAATTCTATACCACTTTAAATACCATCAAATAAATTAGTAATACTGTAGGTAATGAATATTTAAAGACCTACCTAGGCTATAAACACCATATTGTTTTCTGATGATAGAACCATATGTCTTAGCTTGTGTGTGTCTGCAGGAAAAAAACCTCACTAGTAACACACAGGCATTTTAAGGAAACAGTTTAAGATAAGCTTTGTTAAGAGTACATTCTTTTAAAATATACTGGCCACGTGAAAACCTAACCCACAGATCACAATGTAAAATAAAAGGATCTCCATAAACCAACAAAATAAAACCCTACTAGATGTCAACCTCTAAAGTTCACGTTCAAAGTTTTTGTTATGTTACTTAGACCTAAGAGAACCCTTTGAGGGGAATTAGGTAAAATGAAAGCTTAGAAAAAACTATACTGTGCATTATTTTTATTAAAATCTGACCAAGAAATCCCAATTCTGAAACATTTGCTTTTATCTCAAAATTCCACATTTGAAGGTTTTAAAAAATATATATACAAATCAACAGACCACACCATGTATGACACGGTCATGTCAGTTCATAATTTTACATTAATCAGGACTTTAAAAAAAAAACCAAAACCAAACTTAATATTAATTCAATGAAAAGAAGTATAATCATTGTAAAATATTTGAGTACCTCTTGTGTTCCAGGCAGTGAACTAAGTGCTGCAGGGTTAAGACCTAGGAAGATGTAGCAGTCCTTGTCTAAAAAAAAACCCTTCCCATAGAGAAGAGTGGGAGAAGGAAAAAGGAAGACAGAATAGTAAAAATGTACTGACATACAGGTACAACTAAGCTCAAGATGTTTCTTTACTCACATGTATGCATGTCACATAATCTTAGACAACTGTAAACATAGACGACTTAAGTGTGTTTCAGAGAAAGAACAGGAGATTGGAGAAAGGAGAGGTTAAGAAATAAGCAACAAAGTTAGCTCATTAGTCTACTTAAGAAGGGTCCAAGATCTGATGGAGATGAAGATAAGGCAAATGCAAAAAGAGTTATAGGAATTAAAGGTAGTGAAATGGCATATTATTCAGCCCAACAAAACCTTCTTAAGGAACAGACAGATACAGTTAATGAGAAAGGTACCATGAGAATTTACCAATTATTCAGTAGCTATTTTGATGCAATGATGACATTTCAGGTGTTTCGATACAATGTAACTTTTGTTTAATATACACTAGGCTAGCACTAAATTCAACTTTCCCAGATGCTTTCATCAAAGCACATGTGGCTAACTACCCAGCCTTGGCTTCAACAGATCTTAAAGGGCAAATTTCAAATTATCCCAATTCTCTCTTTTCTGGGGAAAAGTAAGCAATGGGAGACAGCACAAAATAAAAACATAAATGTTCTCCGGAACAGACTTTTCGCTGAAGCATTTGATGTGCTTAAATTCGCCTCAAATTCTCAAAACAGGATGGCAATTACTTTAGTTCAGAAAAATAGGAATAAAAGAGTGCAAGCCCACCCCCCCCCCAAAATGAAACAAAAAAGCCAAACCATTGTAAATAGTTATCTATCTTCTTTACCCAATGGACTTTCTTTGGCAGAAGAGATGAGAACCTAGTCAAACTTCCTGAGTATCCACCCACCTTCATCTATTCCCCCAAAGTAATTTCCCCAACAGAGAGCAGAGCCAAGTGGACTATGATCATATCAATATCAGGCAGAGGCAAGAGAAAACAAAGCAGTGATCTGACTCCTGGTACTCGAGGTAGGTGCGCTGAGCTTCCAGAGGCTAGGAAAACCGAAGGTAGCCAACATTTGATTAGCAATTACTCCGATTTTTTTTTTTTTAAATGCAGGAAAAAGAAAGGAGTGCCACACTATCCGGAAAGGAATGCAAATGCTGAGTCATCACTCTTCATTAGAAAAGAAAGGAAAACTCGAATAAGCGGTTGGAAGATGAAATTCATTCATTAGATCAGGCTTCAGGTAAAAAACAAAACAAAACAAAAAAACAGCAAGATAAAAGAAAAGACGCTCAGAAGACACACATCGAATAGTGGCTAGACATCACTTGATCCAATTCTGAAGGTCTCAAAGCGCACACAGATTAGGAGGAGGTAACACCAAAAGAGCAAAAGCAGTTTAACAACTGGTTGTCAGTTTAGCGTAGGTAGTGCTCAAAGTAAACTTCCAAGAAGGGAAAGATGCTCCCGCGGCAAGAGGCATCCCTTTTGCACTTCAAAAGTAGCGGGCGCTTGGCGAGTATCTCTGACAGCGTGGGCGGGGGCACGTGGGGCAGAAAGAGAGAAGGGGGTTGAGTGGAGTCAGAGTGTCCAGTTTCCTCGGAGAGCTTAGCTTGGGAGAAGAGCCGGGAGCGATGGAGCTGGGGGACGTGCAGGGCGAGAGCGCTAATTCCTCGGGGCCCGCGGGGCACGAGGCTGCGGTCCCACCCCCGGTCCCACCCCCACCCAGGCCCTGCCCCCGTGGGGACCGGCAGCTCCCGGCCCAGTCCAGGGCCCCCACAGCAGAGGGGGAGCAGGAGCTCTCCCGGGCCTGACAGCCACAGCCGTGCAGAAACCCGGCCTCGGAGAGGTGTGCAAAGAAGGGCGCGAGAGGAAGAGGTCGAAACCAACCCCAGACCCCAGGAAGTGACTGGGGGAAGGGAGGGCTTCCTTCCCAAGGAAAAGGGGACAGAAGAGGAATGCACTTCGCGTCCGCGCCACCCCGGCCAGGGAGCCGCCGTAAGTCCCAGCTTCGGCCCCACTCTCCTGCTCCCTCCCTCAGCGTCCCGCGGTGCCCGGGCCTCTCGGCGCCTGGCAACCCCCGTCTCGGGTACTCACAGAGTCCGGGGCTGCCCGTCGTCTTCCATCATGGTGGGTGCGACGGAGCGATCCCGGGACAAGGGGGAGGGCAGGGCTGGGGAGGGGAGGGGGTGGGGAGGAAGGGGAGGGGGGCTCCGGGCACTGGCTGGGGACAGAGGAAAAGCCACCGAACCCTGCTCTCGGGCTCTCTCCCCCCAGCCCGCTCCGGACACTGCGCTCCAACCAGGAGGAGCAGGAGGAGGAGGAGGATGAACAAAATGGCCACCGCCACCAGCCAGGCAGGAAACGGGGCAGAGCGCAGGCGCGGCCCGCCAGGTCACCGCTCAGGCCAGCCGCGACGGCCTGTAAAGGGAATAACTGAGTGGGGGGAAAAAACAGGCCGCTAAGGAAACCCTGTGCCCAGTCCCGACGAATCACGTCTTCGCTGAGTGCCTGCTGGCCGGCTGAAGCCCAGCCAGCTCAAGAAGAGATCGAGTGAAAAGGGAACCGCCGTGCAGCTGAAGGTTCTGGGAATTGTGGTCCTGGAAATGAGAGAGGGAAACACTTCTCCAGAGGATTTCTGGGAACTGTAGTCCAGAGGAGAAGGCCGGTTCCCGCGGCGCGCTGGGTCGCGAAGAAGAGACTTCTGGGTAGTGTAGTCATACGTGAGGACGTGCTGCGACCAGGAAGTCGGCGTGCTAGAAGAAGAGGGAGACAATAAAAGCGACGTTAAGGCGGGGAGACGGGAATGGGAAAAAAACGCTTGCAGGGAAGTAAACTACAAATCCCAGAGTGCCTCGCGCTGGGGGCTGTCCTAGCCCTGCTACGAGCATTTTAGGGCTCTTCAGTGGGCGCAGCTTGTGCTACGGCTCCGCCTTCGTCCAGCCTGAGAGCGGTTTCTTTAACTGCGTCTGGATTCGTGCTTTGGCTCCGCGTGGTGTCCGAGCCTGCCGGCCTTTCTAGCCGTCCTCTGTTCATCAAAACAGCCGACCCTGGTCATCAACCGCCGACCCGCGCGACGTGCTGGAGGGGCTGTGGTGGACGTCGGGTCGGGGCTGAGCTGGGAACTGCGCTCTCTGGGTCCCCTCGGGCTTCCTAAGGTCCGGCCGTGTCTTTGGGCGTGTTTTCCCGCAATAGGTATTCCTGGCCTAGGCAGGCTGTTTGTAGATTGCTTTATAAGTTTCAAAGGTTCCCCCATCCGTCATCTCGTCGGATAAGGTGGTGAGTAGAGCGCTCTACTTATCCGTTAAAATGACTCATCGAGTCCGTGTAAGGTGCAGTGATAATGCCCTCAACCCCCTTACTTAATTCTTGGAGTGGAAAAAAAAAAATCTTTGGGCAGAGACGTGCACAGACTTAAGGTTGTGTTTGCAGATACCCATCATGTAGACGGGAGATGAAGTCTTGCTTGAGAGGAGGGAGCCATTTTCAAACTGCTGTAGGCCTGTAGGATGTTTTTTTGTTTTTTTAAAGATTTAATTTATTTGACACAGAGAGGTCACAAGTAGGCAGAGAGGCAGGCAGAGAGAGAGAGGGGGAAAGCAGGCTCCCTGCTGAGCAGAGAGCCCGATGTGGGGCTCGATTCTAGGACGCCGGGATCGTGATCTGAGCCGAAGGCAGAGGCTTTAACCCACTGAGCCACCCAGGTGCCACCTGTGGTATATTTTTGTTTTTGTTTTCCCACAACCGTCCACGGTACGCTTATGTCCCCTCTCCCCACCACCTGTGGGAGAATGTTAGTGAATTTGTACCCGTTCCTAGTGAAAGGTGCTGATAAAAATTTCTTAGCTTGTTGCCCAACCTTAAAGGTCCCAGTTAAACAGTGCCTTAAGAGTTGGCTTTGCCAACAATTACTGAGGTTGAGGGGGATTTGAACCTGGAAAGCTTCATAGACTCCATGGCAAGGAAGTTGAACTCCTTAGTCAGTGGGAATAGCAAAGGGCGTAGAGACCAGGATCCAGGGTTAAAGTATATAGTTATTTATACTTTAAGAGGGGAAGTCATGGTGTAGGGGTCTTGAGAGCTGAGAGAGGTGGGCTTAAAGAATTGTGTTGTGAAGGATTTTTTGTTTGGGGTTTTTTTGCTTTTATTGGACCTAGGTGTAGAACTGGATTTATCATAATCCACCTAATCCTTGATCCATGCCTGCCCCATTGTATTAGTTTCCTATTACTGCTGTCACAAACTTAGAGCCTTAAAATAATAGGAATTATTTATCTTAGAATTCTGGAGGTCAGAAGTCCAAAATCGGCTTCAGGAGCCTAACATCAAGGTATTGGCAGGGCTGGTTCTTCCTGAAGTCTAGGGAAGGAATGGGTTCCTTGCCTTTTCCAGCTTTTAGAGGCTGCCAGCATTCCTTATATTTAGGCCTTATCCACCATCTTCAGAAACAGCATAGCAACTTCTTTCCTCTCTGACCTCTGCTTCTATCCTGACACCTCTTTCTGACTGATCTTCCTCCCTCTCACCTGCAAGCACCCTTTGTGATTACACTGGGCCCAGGATAATCTCCCCAACTCAACACCTTTAATCACATCAGCAAAGTCCGTTTTCCCCCCTGAAACACATTTACTGATTCTGAGGATTAGGAATTAGGCAACTTTGCTAGGCCATTTTTCAGCCAACGACACACAACCCACCTTTATTAATTTAGTTGCTTTCAGTGTAATAATAGCTGTGAACTCTCCACCCTAAAAAAAAAAGTGACAACAATTTACAACCAAACGTGTGGTTTGCCTCCCTCACCCCCACACTAAGTGATCCTCTTGGATCTCCTCTCATGGGGTGAAAATAATCACCAATCTTCACCATTTCTTGTCCTCCTTTTTATAACTTTTTATTCCATGTATGTATATATATTTTTTTTTAATTTTTATTTATTTGACAGAGAGAGAGAAATCACAAGTAGGCAGAGAGGCAGGCAGAAAGAGAGAGGGGGGAGGAAGCAGGCTCCCTGCCGACCAGAGAGCCCGACATGGGACTTGATTCCAGGACCCTGGGATCATGACCCGAGCCGAAGGCAGAGGCCTTAACCCACTGAGCCACCCAGGCACCCCTCCATGTATGTATTTAAACGGAATACAACTATATACAGAGAGAGACTGTTGTGTCTGTGTATACAACATATTTTTAATTGTTTTAAATGTAATAAAAAAGAGTATGCTCCCCCCCAGAGTATGCCCACTACACACCTATTAGAATAGCTAAACTCCAAAAAAAAAAAAAAAAAGCTGAACTCCAGAACACTGACAACACCAAATGCTGGCAAGGATGCAGGGCAGTGGGCACTCTCATTCATTGCTGATGGGAGTGCAAAATGGTACAACCACCTTCAAAGACATTTTGGCAGGTTTTTTTTTACAAAGCTAAACATAGGTCCTAGGTATTTACCCAAATAAGTTGAAAAATTAAGTCCACACAAAAACCTGTGCGTGGATATTTACAGCAGTTTCATTCATGATTGCAAAATGTTGGAAGCAACTACGACGTCTTGCGATAAGTGAATGGATAAACTGTGATATATTCAGACAATAGAATATTATTCCGTGAAAGAAAGAAAAAAAAAAGAGCTATCAAGGCAAAAAAGCCTATGGAAGAATCTTAAATGCATATTGCTAAGTGAAAGAAGCCAGTCTGAAAGGGCCACATACTGTATGATTCCAATTATGTGCCATTTTGGAAAAGGTGTAATTGTGGAGACTAAAAAGATTATGGTTGTCAGGGGCAGAGGAAGGAAGAGGAATGGGTGGTGCACAGAGTGTTTTTACTGCGGTGTAACTATTTTGTCCGATACTGTTTGGTGGATCCCGCAGAACTGTGCAACTCAAAAGAGTGAATCCTAATGTAAACTGTGGGGACTTTAGTAAATAGTAATGTATCAGTATTGGTTCATTACTTGCAACAAACATAGCAAATAAATGCAAGATGGTGATATTACAGAAACTGTGTGCTGTGGTGGGGAGAGGGTGTATTGGAACTTTGTACTTTGGGCACAATTTTTCCATAAACCTAAAACTGCTCTAAAAAAATAAAGCCTGGGGACACCTGGGTGGCTCCTTCAGTTAAGTGTCTGCCTTCAGCTTAGGTCATGATCCCAGCGTGCTAGGATTGAGCCCCATGTCAGGCTTCCTGCTCAGTGGAGAGTCTGCTTCTCCTCCTGCCCTCTGCCCCTCTCCCCTGCTTATGCTCTCTCTGTCTCTAATAAATTAATAAAATCTTTTTTTTTTAGATTTTATTTATTTATTTGACAGACAGAGATCACAATTAGGCAGAGAGGCAGGCAGAGAGAGAGGAAGGGAAGCGGGCTCCCTGCTGGGCAGAGAGGCCCCAGTGCTGGGCTTGATCCCAGGACCCTGGGATCATGACCTAAGCCAAAGGCAGAGACTTTAACCCACTAAGCCACCCAGGCGCCCCTAAATTAGTAAAATCTTAAAAAAAAAAAAAAAAGTAAAGACTCTTATAAAGGAATAAATGTGCTTCTGTATCCTTTTGAGATTTTTCTCGCCTAATTTAAGATGCAGCCATATTTTATGTATCTGACTTACTCATTTTCACTATTGTGTGATTTCCAGTGTCTGAATAAATCACACTTTGTCTGATTTCTCATTAATGGATATTTGGGTCACTTCTGGGTTTTTTCTGTTATGGATGGTGCTGCTATGAACATACTTTCGTTTATCTCCTACTACATAGGTAGCTTTCTTTGGTCTGTTTGGGTTTGTAGCTAAAGTAGAATTGTTGCGTCACAGGATACATGAATATTCAATTTAAAAGATAATGTCAAATATTTTTCCAAATATTTCCTTGAGCAGAAGGCAGATTCTTAATTGATTGAGCCACCCAGATGCCCAGATAACCATTTTATGTGTGTATGTATGTATGTTAGTCACCATACAGTACATCATTCGTTTTTGGTGCAGTGTTCCATGATTCATTGTTTGTGTAGAACACCCAGTGCTCCATGCAATCGGTGCCCTCCTTAATACCCATCACTGAGCTCACCCCCCCCCACCCCAACCATTATTTTTTAACTGCAGTTACTAAATAGCTCTCCCCGGCCCCCAGTTGATGGGATATGCTCCCTCTGTCATTGTGCAGTTTGGGTCCTCTAAGAAGACACCAAAATGGGATTTGATGTGCCAGAGATGCCCCAAGGGAACCCTGTGAAGGATGGAAGGGGGAGAGAACTGGAGTAGGTCAGGACTCCCACAGCAGAGGTTGGAGACTTGTCAAAGGAGAGAAGGAAGGAAGGAAGGATTGGCTAGCAATAGCCTCAGACATTGTGTGACTCAAAGTCTTGGCTAGGCCATCGAGGTGCCCCAGGGCAAAGAGTGGCCCTTAGAAAAACTCCCATGTGGAGCAGAAATGACCCAGCCCCAGTCATTCCGCCATCTCAGACAGGCTGAAAGCCCTGGGAGATGGCAGGATGGCGCCTGCGTGAATGCTGTGCAGGGATGAAGCCGCGGTCTTCTGTCCCGGAGGAGACCTGGAGGCCATCCCCCAACTACACTCCTTGCCGCAGCTTCTCTTGCAGGGCCGACTCAGCTGGGCACCTTCTTGGTCACCAGAGCTTCCTGTCCGCCCAGGTTTGTTTCTGGGCTCTCTTATTCCATTGGCCAACTTGTCTATGCCTGTGCCATGACAAAAATAGATCCTCCTAATAAGTTCTACACGTGATCTTAGCCAAAGGATAAGTTCTAATCCTGGTGGCGTTAGTCACATCTTCAGACGTATCCTTGTTCTTGGTCCTTACTCCTTCATGTGTATGCAGAGCTTTTAAGCAGAGGAGTCAGATCAGATCCGTACGATAGCCGAAGAACTCAAGCAGATGTGTGGGTCATTATAGGGATGGGAGATTTCAGGCTGAGAGAGCTTGTGGGTCGTAATTTCCATAGTCCACGCAAGAGATCAGGGGGTGTAGATTGAGTGAATTTCGACAGTAACAATGAGAAAAGACAGAAGGTTATGGATATAAGATACCCAGGAGGCAGAAGGGTGGGAGAGAGGGAAAAAGGAGAGAATTGCCACGGTAATGGCTTGGCGGGCTGCGCACGTGGCCGAGCCCTTCACTGAGTCAGGAAGTGCAAGAGGAAGAACAGGTTGCAGGGAAAGTTAAGTTTGGTTTTGCATCTGCTGATGGGGCACGTATTTTTTTTTTTAAAGATTTTATTTATTTATTTGAGAGAGAGAGAGCATGAGAGTAGGAGAGGTCAGCAGGAGAAGCAGACTCCCTGCCGAGCAGGAAGCCCGATGTGGGACTTGATCCCAGGACTCCAGGATCATGACCTGAGCCGAAGGCAGTTGCTCAACCGACTGAGCCACCCAGGCGCCCTGGGGCACGTATTTAAAGCTACTTGATGTACACATGGATATAGACATCAGGAGCTCATGCAGAGGCCCAGACTAGCTTTGGGAGGAATCAGTCTTCAGGAGTCATTGTCGTCCAGACGTCTCAGTATGAGAGAAAGCATCACCTGGGGAGGGTGAAGAAGATAGGAGGGCTGAGAGCTTGGGAAGACACTAACCTATCAAGAGAAGTCAGAGCAGGAGGAACTATCTAAAAAACAAACAAAAAAAATTGATATAGAATAATCAAAAAGAAAAGCTATCTGAAACAGCTTGGGATGGCTACTGTCAGAAAACAAAAAGAGAAAATAAAAAGAATTGACAGCCCTGGGGATACAAATACATTATATGTTTATAAAAAATAATAATAAATAAAAAATAAATTAAATAAAAAATAAATAAAAAATTTTAAAAATTGAAAATAAAAAGAATTGACAGCCCTGGGGATACAAATACATTATATGTTTATAAAAAATAATAATAAATAATAAATAAATAAAATAAAAAATAAATAAATAAAAAATTTTAAAAATTGACAGCAATGCAGAGAACCCTTGTGCTCTGTTGATGGGAATGTTGAGCAGTGCAGGTGTTGTTGTGTAAAAAAGTATGGGCTGGATGGTTGGATAAACTAAATGTATCTGCATACAATGGAATATTATTTGGCCTTAATACGGTATTTTTTTAAAAGATTTTTTCTTTTATTTATTTGAGAGTGAGAGAGAGGCAGGGAAGAGTAGAAAAAGAGGGAGAAGCAGACTCCCTGCTGAGCGGGGAGCTTGATGGGGAACTTGATCCCCCCTGCCCGCCTGGGACTCCCGGATCATGACCTGAGCTAAAGGCAGATGCTTAACCGACTGAACCACCCAGGCACCCCAGGAAAGAAGGAATTTTGACACATGCTACAACATGGAGGAACCTCAAAGATGTCATCCTAAGTAGAATAAGCCACTCACAAAGGACAAATATTATATGATTCCATTTACATTCAGAAGGATAGAGAGTAACATGGTGGTTGCCAGGGTGAGGAAAAGGGAAATGGAAGCTTCTGTTTACTGTTTAATGGATAGAGTTTCAGTGTAGGACGATGAAAAAGTTCTGGAGACAGATGGGATGTTGGGTGCACCGTGATATGAATGCATTTCATGCCGCTAAACTGTACATTTAAAAATGGCTCAAATGGTGAGTTTTATTTTACCACAATCGCTTGAAAGGCTCAGAGATTTCTTCAAGAATATGAAATGTGATGAACACCTGATTTATTTGACCTTATTGGAAGGAGAACAAACAAGTGAGGGAGTATTTGGGGATACGTTAATAATAAGTACACAGAAAACCCAATGAACAGAAAATAAGACATTTACCAGCTCCTTAAAGAGAGTTGTGTGGGGGCGCCTGGGTGGCTCAGTTGGTTGAGCATCTGATGCCTTTGGCCCAGGTCATGATCCTAGGGTACTGAGATCAAGCCAAGCAGGGAGCCTGCTTCTCCCTTTCCCTCTGTCTACCACTTCCCCTGCTTGTGTGCTCTCTCTCGCTCTCGCTCTGTCAAATAAATAAGTACAGCCATCTCAGCCCCTACTGTTATCAGAGGCTGCAGTGTGTAAATCATCTAGAATCAATTTAGAAAAATCACAAGCCGATGACCTACATGAAAAGGAAGGAGTCCTCAAATCTGTGGTCTGTGACTTTGAGGGCCAGGAATCTTAGTCCTCCAGAGGTCTCGACGTGCCCCACCGTGTCATCCTTGGACTCTCTGGTCTCAGAGTGGGCAAGCCAGGGTCCTGCTCAACAGGGTCATCAGTCAGGAGACTGCCCTCACTCCTCACCCCCTTGTCCTTCACCCCAAACCCCTGACCTTAGCTTCTTCTATTTGCTCCTTTTCACTGGCTGTCAAGGATTGCCATAGAAAAAGTGGATAACCTCGTCAATGGTCACCATTACAGATTTACAGTTTCTGATCTCTACAGGGCCCTTAACTCCATTCAATGTTCCTTTGGTGCCTCTGATTCTCCTCTGTCAAATATGTATAAAATAGCACACAGGATTGCTGTAAAAAGTCAATGAAATAACACAGGTAACACATTTAGCTTTTATATACAAATTATTCCCAAGACTCTCTCTCCATTTCCTGAGCTCCCTGCTTGAATTCTGAGTAATTTCATGGGCTCTTCACCCTCCTCAAAATTCCATTCTGGCATCTTTGTCTTGGTGAACGACATCATTTCTGCAAGCCAGAAACACTGACCATGTACGTTCCTCGCTCTCTTACTCCCTATATTCCTTTGATCCACAGTCCCTGTCCATTCCATTTCCCCTCTGATTTGTCATTTACACTCCCCCCACCAAGCCTTTGGTCTCTAATTTCCACGGGTTATAGGAATAGCTTTCCTTCCCGGTTCTAATCTCTCCCGCTTCTAATCTCTCCCGCTTCTAATCCACTACCCATTTTGCCCCTAATCTTTCTTTCTCTTTTTTTTAAATGGGACTTCAAGTAAACAGAACTGGATTTATCACAATTCTTGGTTTTCAGTGCATTGTCATCATTTGTCCACGTGTGGCCCTTTTAAAATGTATTCATGTTTTAGTGAAGTAATGAACAGCGGGGAGCGCCTAGATGACTTAGTGAACTGTCTGACTCGATTTCAGCTCAGGTCGTGGTCTCAGGGTTATGAGAACGAGCCCTGCATCGGGCTCCACGTGACACGGAGCTGCTTAAGATTCTCTCTCTCCCTCTCCCTCTCCCTCTGCTCCTCCCTCCACCCTGCTCAGGTGCTGACGTGCTCTCTCTCCCTGTCTGAAAAAAGAAAAAAAAAAGAAAGAATGAACAATCATGATCTTGTCAGCTAACCTGGGAACCATTACATTAATACTAACATGGACTTAATAGGATTCTTTTATTTCTTACTCCTCTACCTTCTCCCCACAGATGGAAGTCCTATCCTTAAGTTGGAGTTTACCATTATTTTCTAAATTAGAATTATAATGCATGTGTATGTGTGTGTACATACACACACACACACACACACACATACACACATAGATATATATATATAATTTAGTTTTTCTTCTTATAACTGTGGAAAAGTATGTAAGGCCATATGTACTCTTGCTTTTTTCACTCCTTCATACTTCATACCTTGGCTAAAATTTAAAAAAAGATCTGACAATTCCAAGCAGGCAGCTTGAACTCTCACATGTTGCTGATAGAAATGCAAAAATGCTAGATATCCTACTCTGAGTTAGTTACCCAGTTGAAATGAAAACTTGTATCCACACAAAACCCATATGGAAATGTTTAGAATAGCTTTATTCACATTCACCAAAACGAGAAATGTACTGTGATAGTTAATTTTATGTGTCAACTTGACTAGACTATGGTACCCAGCTGTCTGGTCCAACATTAGCCCAGATGTTGCTGTGGGGGTATTTGCAGTTGTGACTGACATTTACAGTCCGTTGGCTCTACGTAATGGTTACTCTCAATAATATGGATGGGCCTCCTCAAATCAGTTGAAGGCATTAAGAGCAAAAACAGGTTTCCTAAGGAAGCACTTCTACCTTGAAGCTGTAACATAGAACTCCTGCCTGAATCCCTAGCTTGCTGGTCAACCCTACAGATTTTTGGACTTAACCAGCATTCCTCTCCTCCAATCACATTCCTTAAAATGAATTCTTTCTTGTGCTAGATAGAGACAGGTACTGATCCAGGTGATAGAGATATAGATAGATATAGACATATGTATGCTTGTATATGTATATTTGTGTATATGATTCTATGGAATTTATTTCTCTGGAGAGCGCTGACCGATACATATCCCAAGTGTCCTTAAACTTCGGAATGGATACACAAACTGGTACATCATGCAGTGGAAAAACCCTTAGGAAGAGGAATTAGCTAGGCAGGCAACAATAGGAATGAACCTCCGGCATCATGCTAAATGAAATAGACCCGGTTCAAAAGGCTACATGCTGTGTGACTCCATTTGTATGAAATTCTGAAAAGGGCAAAGCTGTAGGAATGGGAAGCAGATCAGTGATTTCCACAGGCTGAGAAGGGCTAGTGGAGGAGTTGACCCCAAAAGGGTATAGGGAGATTTTGAGATGTGATTGAATTGTTCTATAACTGGATTTTGTGATAGTTATAGGACTAAATTATACCTTCATAAAAATGTGCTAAAAAATGAACAGGAGGCAGTCAAGTAAAAAAAAAAAAAATTAAAAAATTATTCTAGGGCGCCTTGGTGGCTCAGTTAGTTAAGCAACTGCTTTCGGCTCAGGTCATGATCCTGGAGTCCTGCATCGGGCTCACAGCTCCGGGGGAGTCTGCGTCTCCCTCTGGCCTTCTCCCCTCTCGTGTTCTCTCTCACTCTCTCTCAAATAAATAAAGTCTTTAAAAAAAGAAAAAGCAAAAGAAAATTGTTCTACTGAAAAGAAACTATATGATAACACAAAATTGCCAACTTAAATATATTAATGATACATAGGGATTGACAATAATTCTGCAATATAGTAGTTATCTTTTACTTACTATGTTTAAAATTTTAATTCCAGCATAGCCAACCAGTGTTATATTAGTTTCAGGTGTACAATATAGTAGTCATCTTAAACATGCTGTCATTAAACTTAATTAAGATAGGCACCCTACATAAAGTTAATATGTTTTGACTTTTAATTTAAATATTGCTATTTAAGAAATCTATACAAAAAAATCAATAAATTGAAACTGATGAAAAGAACAAAAACCCCATGTTGTATGTGGCTATAGTTGATTTTTCGCTGCTGTACAATATTTCCTTGTGTGCCCACTGCAATTTATTCATTCTCCCTCTAATAATGCATTTTATGCTATCATGTATGGTATCACTACAAATATTAAATAATGATTTAATAAAATATTTGTCCTTTTCCTGAAAATCTTTAGTTACTTCCATTGCCTATAGGATAAAACCCAAGGGGACCTTTGGGGCTACATCAGTAGGATGTCCTGGACTCTGGCTTCTCTCTGGGTTTAACCAAAGGGGATACCAGCTAGACTTGCCAGATGAAATACAGGAACCCCCCCCATTAAATTTGAATTTCAGATAAGCAATTTAATTTTTTTTTTTTTTTAGCAGAAGTATTTCTTATGTAATCTGGCAACCCTTTGTACTGGCAGGAAAGGGGAAAGAGAATCTCATTTATTCCCCAAACTTCCCACCTGCTGGACCACTGCAATGGACTGGCTGTAGGCCCCACATCAGAATCTGCCTGGCTGCCGTCAACACACAGCTCACAGGTTCTAGAAACTGGTCCTTCCTCTTGCTCTGTCAGGCCTAAAAGTGGTAGTTAATAGCTCCCAGCTATTATTAGTAGCAGGATCCTGTACCGACTTCTTATTGCTGTTACTAAGTCCTGCCCACACTTTTGGAAATAGATCCTGATTCAATTCTTTTCAATTCTCTACTTTTGGTGCGTTGTCCATGCCCTGCGGGATATCGACAAGCCTGGACGTGGCTCTTTGAGACAGAATGCACAGCTCCTTGCCCTCTTTTTTGGTACTCCCCCAGCAATTTATGTCTACCCATGGAGCTCCTGCCAGGATCAGAGTGTGGGACCCTCTCTCTGGCCCAACACACCAGATCCAGTCAAGCCCCTCTGATTCTTTCTGCTAGTTGGTCCCTGTTCTCTCCTCCCGGGTGGGATCTCCTACCTTGCTTTCCTCTCTGCGCCTTTGGTATGAGCGCGGTGCTCTAAGCTCTCTAGGCCCCCGGTCTCTGAGACCTCAAGAAACCTTTACTTTCTGAATAAACCCAGATCTTGTGATGGAAAGGTGGTGGCTTTCAAGGCCACTGTTTTCGTTAAATGTCTGAAAAAATCCACTCAGAAGCCCTGTGAACTTCTAGGACCTTCTAGGCCTTCTGTGCCAGACCCTGACATTCTCCCCGGTGAGATGAGAAATGTTACTATCTTTATGGATGAGGGCGACAGGGCAGTGAGACGATGTCAGCACAGAATAAAGCCTCAGTTAGCTCCGTATGTTATGCCACGGAGGTTATCTAGTAAGTGAGAGTTCAGTGCCATCGTGCTTAGGAAAGATTTAAAAAGAGTTAATAATAATAGGTGCCTGGCTGGCTCAGCCCATGGAGCGCACGACTCTTGATCTCAGGGTTGTGGGTTTGAGCCCCGTGTTGGGTGTAGAGATCACTTAAAAATAAAATCGTAGGGCTGCCTGGGTGGCTCAGTCGGTTAAGTGGCTCCTCGGGTCATGATCCCAGGGTGCTGGAATTGAGCCCGGTATCAGGCTCCCAGCTCGGCGGGGAGCCTGCTTCTCCCTCTCCCGCTGCCTGCTGCTCTACTTGTGCTGTCTGTCTCTATATCTTTATGTCAAATAAATAAATAATTTTTTAAAATTAAAAAAAAAAATTTAAAAAGTTAATAATACCGGTCGTTATCCCTTATCAAATGTTCCACCTGGGCTGAGCTCTGTGCACACACCATCAGTCGTCAACACGCCTGCAAGACTGTGAAGCACTGGGCGCCTGGGTGGCTCCGTGGGTTAAAAAGCGTCTGCCTTTGGCTCAGGTCATGATCCCAGGGTCCTGGGATCGAGCCCCACATCTAGCTCTCTGCTCGGCAGGGAGCCTGCTTCCCCCTCTCTTTCTGCCTGCCTCTCTGCCTACTTGTGATCTCTGTCTGTCAAATAAATAAAATCTTTAAAAAAAAAAAAAAAAAAGACTGTGAAGCATTCCATCCGAGTCTCAGCTCCCACCACCCCCACTTGCGCTCCGGGACGCTGGGCTGGGAGTCCGCAAGCCACAAGTCTCCTTTGTCAGAGGAAGTTTGGAAGGTGAAGGAAGAGACTTGCCCCTTCTTAAATCTGTTTACTGCTTCCCCTGGAGCAGCAGATGGTTCCAGTTTCCAACTTCTTCTTTTTTTTTTTTTTTTTAAAGTTTATTTATTTATTTGAGAGAGAGAGACAGTGAGAGAGAGCATGAGCGAGGGGAAGGTCAGAGGGAGAAGCAGACTCCCCATGCAGCTGGGAGCCCGATGCAGGACTCGATCCCAGGACTCCGGGATCATGACCTGAGCCGAAGGCAGTTGTCCAACCAACTGAGCCACCCAGGCGTCCCAAGTTTCCAACTTCTTTCCTCATTCCCAGCACAGCCAGAGGGCATGGGCGGGGTGGGGACAGTAGGGGGAGAAGCGGGAGGTGGGGTGGGGCATAAGGAGGGCGGAGGCCTGCATGCCCCACGTCTGTGCCCAGCTCCAGGACACCCCTCCTCCAAGATCCCGAGGTAGTACGTGGCTGGAAGCCCCTTCCTCTAAATTTGTAGGTTCGGTTCCTGTGATGGATTATTACACCGGTGACACCCCCCCCACCCCCCCGCCCATGGATCCTGCCTTCTGATATCCAGGCCCTGGAGTGGTCCCCTTGGGCGGGACATGGCTAGATCAGGCGATCTGCTTTGGCCAATGGGACAGACAGGAATCCGAGGCTGGAGGAGCATCTGTGCTCTGAGGTGTCTCCTCTCCGGACTGTCGGGCTCGGAGGAGCGGGCTACCTCTCACACGACCCAGCCTACCTTCCAGTGCAGGACTGAAGCATTAATGAGTCTCGGTGAGACCAGGAGAAGAACTGCCTAGCCAACCAGCCAACCCCGAGAGCGGTAAGTCTCTAAGCTTTGGGGAGGTTTCTTGAGCAATAATAGGGACCTAAAGAGTTCTGGTCATCCAGGCTCTTCCCTCCACCGCGGGGATGGTGGCTGCTTCCCCACAGCTGTTCTCTGGGACCTCAAAACACCCGATCTGTTCTCTCAGGCCTCTGACACACGCTTCACAATTACCCTGTGTTCTCTTTGTGAACGCAACCAGAGTAATTTCTGTTTTCCTGACTGGACCCCACTGACACAAGTGCTATTATATCCATTCTACAGATGAGAAAACTGAGGTTCGGAGAAATTAAGAAATATGCCAAAGGTCACTGCTCACAAGGGCCCCAGGCTGACTCCGCAGCCCTTGCTATACTTCACAGTAACACTATTAATCTACGACAATAGATAACTGTACTGTACCATAAATGGGTTTTTCTAGATGATTATGAGGACAATTATTTGAAGTTGATGTCACCGCAAGAAGGGCTTTTGTTCAAGATCCAGAAGGCTCCAGCTCCCGACCAGCAGAGGGAGCTCTGTCCCTAAGGACTCAGCCAGAGGCTGGCTGACCCAGAGGGGAAAAAAGATGACAATTCCCGTCCCGGTCGCAAGATTTGGAGGAGCACCTCATCATTGGAGACTGTAGGCTCTTTGAGGGAAAGGGAAAACAAGCAATGTAACAGTTGTCAGACCCGCAAAAACAGTTGTTAGACGCGTAAGAACAATTTAAATGTGTCCATTTAAATTGTCAAAATATGGGATTGGAGCTGCCCTGTGTGAACAGGAGGGTCCTCCGAGAGAGGGAGTTCACGTTCCCTTCCTGGCCTCCTCCCAGCTCGGCCTGGATTCCACTCCAAGGTTAAGTTTCTCTGGGGTCGACCACATTTCCCCGTGACAGAGTAGCTGAGTAAAAAGGACCTTGTCTCCATCCGCATGTGGTTCTTTCCTGAGTCCCTTCCTGTACAGTGGTAATAGGAGGAAGGAAGGAATGGACTGCTTCCTCCCGGGAGAGCTTGTGACTGTCTCGCTTCTCCTTCCCGCTCCCTCGGCTCCCGGAGCTGCACCAGCCCTGCAGCCCTGCCCTTGCTCTAGAGGTCTTCTCACTCCCGCGCTCTGGAAGCACTCGCCCTGATGACAAGGGGTCTCTGTGAAACCAGCTCTTCCTCGCAGCACAGCAGCAAAACCTGAGACCCCAGTCTGAGCTCTGGGGTGGTAGATAAATACTAGACCTCGAAGCTTGTGAGCAGCTTTCACAGCCCAACCGAGGTAGGGTACAGGGGGCAGCAGGGGGCCAGCCCCGGTACCTCCTCTCCCTGCACCAGGGCTTGCAGGGAGCAATCACAGATCCTGTGGCTTCCCAGCTGCCTGTCGTGGCCTCCAGTTTGGGAACTAGGGCTAGGTAGAAGTAATAAGCCAAAGATCAAATTTGGGCATTCTTGACTTCCCCTAGCCAAAATGCCATTTTAAAACATGATGTAGTAGGTAACACAAACTAAGGAAATTTATCTTCTCACAATTCTGGAGGCTCTAAGTCTGAGACCAAGGTATTGGCAGGATTGGTTTCTAGTGAACCTCTCTCCTTGGCTTGCAGATAGCTTTTCCCCGTGTTTCCACGTGGTCTTTCCCTGTGTGTACCTCTGTACTAATCTCCTCTCTCCTAAGGATATCACGGCCCACCCTAATGACCTCATATAACTTAATCACCTCTTTTTAAAAATTCTCTCTTCAAAGCCAGTCACCAGAGGCTGAGGACTTCTACTATGTTTTTTGTGGAAGGGACACAATTCAGCCCTTTAACGATCAGAATGACAGTATATTCCATGTATGACAAATAAAAGGAAATCCATATCCCGACACAATGTAGTGAAACTGCTGAATGTCAAAGACAAGGAGAAGATCTTAAAAGCAACGAGAGAGAAAAGCCACACCTCGCAAAAACTGTAGGATGGCTCCCCATCGGCATTCCAAGATCCAGCTTCCAAACGGGGGCTTAGCCCCTGGCCCGTCTCTCGAGAGGTCTTGCCCTGAGGTTGGCCTTCTCTGAACCCATGCAGCATTCCAAGCTTGTAATGTGGCCTTCCTATTCAGCTGCAGCCCGAGGGGGGCTGGCAAGGCCACCAGACCTTAAATCTGTCTCCCACTCACACCAAACGTTAAAAAGCCATTTAGGTTACAACACCACTTTAAAATCAGACCCGTGTAGGGGTAGCTACAGTGGGCAAAAGGGGTCTGGATGGTTGTCGGTGTGGGAGATGGGATCAGTCGGATTTCTGGGCCAGAAAATAGAAAGGTGGCCTAGACAGGATATAGTTCACGTTGTTGCCAAAGGTCCTGAAAGCAGGTGTCTGTGGCGTGGGAAAGATCTTCCCTGACACCCCTGTCTCTAGTGCTCATGGTCACCAGTGCCTGAGGCCTGGCATCTTACAATTTAATTTGTCGGGGCGCGGGGGGTTGGTCTACTCCGTGAGACAGCATCAGTCCTAACCCCTGTGCTGGGCACGCCCTCGAGAGATGTTTTATGAACCAGCTGATGGGAACCCTTGGAGAATCTTTGTCTGCTAGAGCCTACAGTGGGCTCTGACCTACTTGGGGTGGGGGTGGGGGGCGGATTTAGAACCGAGCTGTCCTTCCACTGCTGTAGCCACTGCCTCCCACCACCTCCTGCGTGGCAAGTGGCCTCCACCTCCCCCCCGACCTCCATTTCAGTGCATTCTCCACACTGCAATCAAATGATCTTTTTGAAAAGACAGGAATCAGACTACATCCCCGTTTTGCTTAAAATCTTCTGCAGCATTGAGAATGAAATCCAAACTCTTGGCTGTGGTCTGTGAGATCCTGCAAGACAACGGAGCCCACTGGTAGAGTTTCTTCTCTTTTCCTCACCGTGATCTAGTCATCTGGATTTTTCTCAGCTCATCAAACATAGCCAGCTCTTTCCCACCCCTTGTTCTTCCTTTTTGCTGAGAATGGTCTTCCACAGCTCTTCCTGGTGCCAGGCCCTTGGCATCTATCAAATCCCAGCCCATATCTCTCCTCCCTCACCTCCGATGGGAAGTGGATTCCCCTAGTTACTATTTCACCCCTATTTGTTTCCTTCTTGGTGGCAATCATAAGCTCTCTTGGTTTTGTTAGCTTGCTTATTTATGTCTGTCTCCCTGCCTAGAATCGGATAGGACAAGGACCCACCTTGTCACCTCGTCTTTTGCCCATTGGATCTCTAGCCCCCAGCACCGCGCTGGTGTCATCAGTAGGCTTCACATGCCGGGTGCTGTCCAGCTGGGGTCCCTGGACCCTTTAGCAGAATGCGTACACTCCAAGGGAACCCAAAGCCCAACAGAATCACAAGATCTGCACCTCTGGCCCAGTCCAGCTCAGTTCCCAACCATCCAGGCTACTCTGAAAATGTAACTTGACCCCAGGAGCCAAAAGTAGTTGAAATGCAGAGCTAGCAACAGTTTACCTCCATAAATTCGACTCCCTGTTGCTCGTGGTATTAACTCGGTTTCAGGCACTTCCACTTCAATTAAGACTTGGCACACTTCAAAATACCTCTGAACAGCAGGACACTGATTGAATTCGAGGTGCCAGGAAGCCAAATGGAAAAATAATAGTAAAACCACTGGTCCTTTTACATTGTAGTTAAAAGCTTGAACAAACAAGTATTACACCTCCTGTCATGTTCTCTTCAGTTCCAAATTAATCTGGAAGAAGCAGAGTAACTTACACTGTTTTTAACCTGCCCCATTAGGCATGTCCGGGCTGGTCCACGGTGCTCTCAATGTGATGCTCCAGTTTGTCACTCTGCAGCACTGTTGTCATACAGTGTGGGTCAAGTTTATAAGACCTGTAAGTTTTAGGGCGCCTGGGTGGCTTGGTTGGTTGGGCAGCTACCTTCAGCTCAGGTTGTGATCCCAGGGTCCTGGGGTGGAGCCCCACATCTGGCTCCTTGCTCAGCGGAGAGCCTGCTTCTCCTTCTGCCTCTCCCTGCTACTCCGCCTGCTTGTGCTCTGTCAATTAAGTAAATAAAAATTCTTAAAAAAAAAAAAAAAACCTGTAAATGTTGAAAAGTTTTGATTATTCAAATGGCTTTCTGCATGTCTTTTCAAATAAAACTTCTCAACAAATACTGTAATTGTTTAAATTGTATAAATGTTCATAATTCTATAATTGAAATGTTTCTCCTTTGGTCATAGAAATAATGGTACACCCATTCCGTGAAACGTTACCTGGTTATTGCCCAAGATTAGTAAGTGAAAACAGCAAGTCGCAGAACAGTAGATATCATATCTCCATGTGCATGAATATGTGAATATATTTTCTTGCAAGCACAGACTATTTCCAGAGGGAGACACTAAGCCATTGCTGGAAGGAGTACAGTGGTGGGTGATAATCATTGATGTATGTCAGGTGCTCGCTCTGAGCCAGCCATGGCACCAGGCATTTCCCATACGCCTGCATTTAGTCCCCACAATGACCCTGAGAGCGGGGACTTAACTATTATCCCTCCTTTACAGATGAGGAAACTGGGTCAGGAGAAGTAAAGTAACTTAACTTCAGCATCCTATATTATTTGAGGGGTTTTTTTTTTAACCTTAAATTTGCATGATTACTTTTCCATCATAAAAAACAAACTCAGGAATCATTTAAAATCTTTCCCTCTTGGATTTTGAGACCAAGAGAGGCAGTGAAAATGCTCAGGGCCAACAAGTTCTATTGTGCCAGCAGAATACATAAAATACCATAATAAATAAAAACCCAGATTGTGTTGCTTCTAGCTTGTGCCCTTTTTCTGGCAGGCTTGTAGGGAGGAGGTGGTGAGGGGCTGCTGGAATCATCTGCAGAATTCTGTAGAAGCAGGAGCCCAGGAAAGGCAGGGGGAGGCCCTTCTGATTTTGGATGAGCTGATCCCACTGGTCACCATGGTGACATTAAGGGAGGCCTCCAGACTGAAGGGCAGCACCATCCCCCAAGTAGCCTAAACAATTCAACATTAGCCACCAGCTGCAACCTTTCATCTAGCACTACCTGGATAGAACCCATTATTATTAAACACCCCCTACGATGCCTCCCACTCACACTTCATTCCACACCCATGATAACCCGGAGCTCCATTATTCCCCCTTTAACAGCAAAGAATCTGGCACTTGGTGCAGTTCAATAATTTGAGTCCCACAGGAAACTGCAAGGTTGGGACTTGAAGATGGGTCTGTCTGACTCCCTGTTGACTCCAACACTGGGGTTCCCATGGGTGAGCTGCTGGCAGCCAGGTCTCCAATGTTCAGCCCTCCCTTCCTAAGAGCCTTCCCCCAAATTGTGTAGGATACCAAAAAGAAAAAAAAAAAAAAAAAAGATGCAAGGCTCCTGCTTCATGAGCCAGTCTGTCTCTCCCCGAGTCCCCATACTGGAGCAAAGTGACTAAAGTAGCATCTGCTCTCAGATCACCCTGTTGCCACCTGCCTGACGACCTCCCAAACTGCCCGGTTCTGCCGCCCACCAAAACCGAATTCTGAAACTTTGCCCAACCGCATTCTGTGCTCAGAAACTCCACTGCCCCGCCTCTGCGAGAATGAGATTCTCAGAAGGGCACATCAGGCTCTGAATCTTACGCTCCAGAAATCTGACGTCTTAAAGGCAAGGTCCTGGGGCAGGTCCTAAAGGACTTTCTAATGCTAAAAACAATGGTGATAGGCAAAGGCAGGTAGACCCCGCCAGTCTCCTGGCACTTGAATAGGGTGTTGCCTGGAGTCACGTTCATACCCAAGCGCATGAGCACACACACACACACACACACGCATACGCGCGCGCGCGCGCTCGCTTTTATTTATTAATTTATTTTTATTTTTTTAAAGGTTTATTTTTTTGTCAGAGAGAGAGAGAGCACAAGCAGGGGGAACGGCAGGTGGAGGGAGAAGCAGGCTCCCCAGTGAGCAAGGGGCCCAATGTGGGACTCGATCCAGAGACTCCGGGATCGCAACCTGAGCGGAAGGCAGATGTCCAATCCGCTGAGCCACACAGACATCCCTACACTCTGTTTCCGCCCTCTGGGTCTTGGCTTGCTCTTCCACCTGCCTCCACACCACTGACTGGGCGTTGAGCTTGGAGAGCTCAGCCTCTCCCTCAAGCCAGGCTAGTGCTTTCCCGCCGCTGGGGTTTACTGCCCATCACAGGGTTCCCAGCCTCTGACGTTGAAATGTGGCTCCCGCTTTGGACTGCAAGTCTCACACTGGGGACCAGGCTGCTCAGGGTCTTGCGGGAGGCCCGGAATGCCATGGGAGTTGGGAGCAGGTAGGGCGCCCAGTCCGGCAGAGGTGCTCTCAGCCTCCAGGCGGCCTCTCTGCAGTGTCGTGGCAAGCTTCCCGCCGGGCAGATTCATTACATAATGCCAGGGCTGGTATGTCTGCCGCTTATCCAAGGTGCATCTGCAAGAAGCTGTAATTGAAATAGCTTCCAGGATGGAAAAATCACTTCTAGAATTTAATTTCCAAGCTTGTGGCCTGGATCGTTCAAGCTGATTACAGGAAATGGTTGGAGCGCTAATGTTCCCTGTGCTGAGTCCAGATGGGTGTGTTTACTAGGCTGAGAAACGTTAATCCTGTCTTTGGCATTCACTTTGGAAGAGAAGGAAAAAATAGGGTCAGTACCGCCAGCCAGCCTCCATTATACTTCTCCTAAAGAATGTTTATTCAAAACAAATCACGGGCGGGGGGGGGGGGGGAGTGGTCTGCCAGTTTGAACCTGGAGCTGCTGGGGGAACGTTGTTGTTCAGGACTCAGTGTGCAGCTGTTACTGGTTTTCAAAGTGCGGGAGGAGAATTTTGAAGAGTCGGTCCCCTGGCCGATGTCGAGAGGCTGAATGATGACAGAAGGTGTGCCCCGGGAGAGCGGAGCAGAGATCAGAATCTGCTCTCCGTCGTGGGATGTCATCAGCAAGACTGTGCATGTGGTCAAATGATGACATGACAAATACGAGCTCCACGTTGACTGAGCCCTGGGCTTTTTGCCGAAGATTATGCTAGAAACTTCACATTCTCTCTGTCACGTGATCCAACAACTCTGAGACAGAGCCCAATTTTATCCCCTCTTACTGTTGAGGAAACTAAGTTTCAGAAGGTGATTTGTCCAAAGTGGTGCTTGGCAAACACTTTCACAACTTGAAACAATTTTTAAAACCCCCTACAGCCACAGCGCCGCCAGCCCCTGTGTAGTGAGAATTCAAGTTCCTCCAGAGGGCGGGTCAGCAGGGGCTCCCCAGGCAATGGAGAAGCAGGTGCCCTGTTGGCCCCTAGCGAACATTCTTGCACACAGCACTCGAGACAACATAGACGACAGGTTCATTAACTCGATGAGTGACCAGCCACCTGCCTGCCCAGTCCAAGCCCTCTGAGAGTCTGTCTTTGGGTGTAAGGACAGCAAGCAATGAGGAAGGGAGTGGCGCTTGTTGAAGCCCCGTGGGTCACTCTGGCCTGGAGAGATTTCTGGGCCTCCCAAGCTCCCGTGAATGCTAAGGAGACAGCAAGGAAGGGAGGAGTCCCTCTTCGCCACTCAGGAATGCCTCCAGATGCTGGTGCCAGAGAGACCGTGGAACCCCCCTGTGGCCCCTGAGCTCAGCCGTGTGACTCATCCCCACAGCCCTGCCTTGTGTCACTGTTCGTGGAGCACTGTAATTAGTTAATGAAGTAGCTAAATGATATTTCTCTAGTCATTCAACCACCCCATCCTCAGGGTGGTAATTGTATTTGAGGTTATTTAAAAACATTGTTGTATCCAAATAGAGTTTACATCAGCAGACATCGTGATTAGTAATCCTGCTATCCATGGTGTGTCTAAAGGGTGCTATAAACTGCCCGGTGAGTCGTGCAGAAATGGCTGCCCTGAGGAGTTCCTCTCCCCAACCCCAGCGGGGCTCCACTCCCTGAAAGGGAAAGCAGCAAAAGCAACCCATGGCCAGAATCCAATTACCCTTGTTTTAGAACAGACTGTTTCAGGGGATGTCTCCATTAATTTCATCCTCATCTTTAGACAGGAACCAACTCTTCCTTATCTTTGCAAGAAAATGTTCTGACACAGACCTTGGTCTGCCTTCCTTTACCACCTTTTTCGGAAATACGAGTGATACAGTTAAAAGCATGGGCGTGGCTTGCTAAGCATCTCTAAGCCTCCATGTTTTTGTCTGTAAAATGGGGATTTCAGTGTTTCTCGTGTGTCAGGCAACGTCCCAAGTGTTTTGCATGAAATCATTTCATATGGTCCTCAGGATAACTCTGAGATATTCTTAGGTACTGTAACTAGGTATTATTATTATCCCCACTTTTCACGGCAGGAAACCCAGTCACGGAGAGGGTCACTAACTTCTCTGAGATCACTTCCCTACAACTAATAGAGATAGGATCCAAACACAGGAGACTTATTCTAGAACCTATGGAGTAACCACTCTGCTCTTCTGCCTTTTTTTTTTTTTTACAAGATTGTGAGGATTCAGTGAGATTTGTTAAATAAATATTTACTGTGTGCCAAGTACTGTTCAAGGTGTAAGAGTTAAGGATAAACCCTTGCCCTCATGGATCTCACATCCTGGTATGGAAAGATTCTCCACGTAAACGTTACTGCAACCCCCAGGACAAAGCTAGCTGTTGGGGCTTTAGAAGTTTCTGTGTATTTTAGTTACTTATGTACACATCGTGATACTGCTATCAGATTATAAATTCCCTGAAGACAAATTAATTTCTGCTTCTTTTCTATATGTCTTCCAACTCCCTCTCCTTACACATAGTAGGGAGTCAGTAAACATTTATTGAGTAAGCAAACCTCTTGATCCTATACATATATGAAAGAATTGCAAAAAGGGCTTTCTCCATGTATTTTTGTAAAAGTTCTCAATGTAAAGTCAATCTGTAAGTGATAAGTATATCTGCAATGTAGAATTGCATAGCCATGTCAATTGCTAAGAGGTTCAAATGAGATGCGTACAAAAAGTTCTTTGAAAACTGTAACGCATCAAAAATAGGTAATGAGGAGTGCCTGGGTGGCTCGGTGGGTTAAGCCTCTGCCTTCAGCTCAGGTCATGATCTCAGGGTCCTGGGATCAAGCCCTGCACCGGGCTCTCTGCTCAGCAGGGAGTCTGCTTCCCCCTCTCTCTCTGCCTGCCTCTCTGCCTACTTGTGATCTCTCTCTGTGTCAAATAAATAAATAAAACCTTTAAAAAAATAGGTAATGAGTTATTGGTATATGTAATACAGAGAGGGAGAGAAAGATAGAGAGAGACTTCTGTGCTTCTAGTGGAGTGGATACTAATCCCAGGGCATAAATTGCCCCTTGTATGAGGATGGGAACCCACCAACCCGCACAAGGCAGCTGTGAGTAAATAGTATTCGCACACAAGCCAACACAAGGAAATTTTCTTGTAAAGAAGCAAAAAGGTATATTAGCTGTCTATTGTTGCATATTTCCCCAAAATTTAATGGCTCAAAACAAGAGCAAACATTTATGATTTCACACAGTTTCTGTGCATTAGGAATTTGGGAACAATTTAGCTGGATGGTTTTGGCTCAGTGTTTCCCACCGTCAAGATGTCAGCCAGGTTTGCAGTCATTGGAAGGCTTGGCTGGGGTGAGAGGAGCCACTTCACGGGTGACTCACTCTGCAGGCGGTGCGGGTCCTGGCTGGGGGCTCAGCTGCTCCCCACATGGGCCTCTCTACAAGGCTGTCTTCAAATGTGGCAACTGGTTTCTCCCAGCGGGAGTGAATTCAAGAGATGGGACAGAGCTCAAGAAGTATGTCTGCTTAGCATGGCCGTGGCTCACCGGGCACAGTGCCAGACAGAGGGGACCACAGGTGGGGAGAAGGAAGAAAATTGTGGACAAAGATTCCCATAACCACATAATTATAATTTGTTTACAGTAAGACAATACTGGAGGTTCCCTGGAGCAAGCGGGGGTAAGACCTCCTTTTTTTTTTTTTTTAAGATTTATTTACTTATTTTAGAGAGAAAAAGAAAAAGCCCAAGTGGAGGAAGGGCAGAGGGAGAGAATCTCAAGCAGACTCCCCACTGAGCCCAGAGCCTGAGGCTGGGCTTGATCTCCTGACCCTTGAGATGATGACCTGAGCTGAAGCCAAAAGATGGGCCACTCTTAGGGAAGCATCCCCTTGGGGAAGACGTCTTAAGAAGACCCCTGCCGGGTCCTGAAGGGGGAGATGGAGAGGATCCAGATGAAAAGAAGCAAAGATGGCATTTTCAGCAGGAAGGAGCCACAGAAATGATTTGGGGAGAGTGGGACTCTGTGGCGGGACTGGAAGGGAGGGCAGATGGGAGAAAAGCTGGCGAGGTCGGTGACACTGCGACGGAACGAGGACTGTGGGTGTCTTGCCCCCCTCACCCCCTGCCGCCAACAGCAACCTTAGAGGCGGGTCGGGTCTAAGGCTTCCTATGAAGATCTGTAGAAACATGTGAGCATCCTCCCCTGCAGGGTCTAGTTCACGAGGAGCTGTGTAGGACTTGAGGAAAGTGGTAGTCTCCATTAAAAAAGACGCCCGTGCTTTTGAAGAACTAATGGCTTCTCCCCCTAATGACTAGCTCCCTGTAATAGCTATTCCTCCAAATATAATTCCTCAGGCATCCAAATTAAGCAAGGCTTTATTCAGCACCAAGAAGGCCACATCTGCATAATGAAAAGATTTCATCAGAAGCCCGAGAAATCTCCTGGTGGGCTCCTCATCAAATAATTCCTCATCCTCCTGCAAACAACCTCCCAACCAATTCAGAAAATAATGTCTGGAGAAGAAATCCCTTGGAGCAGTTCAGGCCCCGGCAAGAAGCAGCTTAGAGCTGATTCGAGAATCATACCAAGTGAACCCCGCTGCAGGTACGTGAGTTCCAGATTTTACTATTTCAATGTCCTAGGGCCAATTTTATGTCTCACAGACCACGTTCAGAAGCAAAAGTAAGCTCCTGGACCTTCACTTGGAGAAATGTGTTGCATTGGTGAAGCCCAACCTTGGGTCCCTTGGGTCGGGGGGAGCATTCTATTACAAAAGTTTCTGGAAACTGCATGGCTTGTGGTTAAGCCCCTGCCCCCTGCAGCCAGCCTGCCTGGGTTTATATCCTAGCTTTGACAATTTCTACTGTGTGACCTTGGCTAAGTCACTTAGCCTCTCTGCACCTCTGTTTCTCATTTGTGAAACAGGGATTGTCTTAGTCTGTTCAAGCTGTTGTAACAAAATAGCACACCGGGTAGCCTAAGATCAACAGAAATTTATTGGTCATCGTTCTGGAGGCCAGAAGTCCAAGATCAAGGTGCTTATGTGGTCTCATTCTGGTTGGAAGCCCTTCTCGCGGTTCACGGACAGTGCCTTCTCACTGGAAGAGGGCTGGGGATCTCTCTGGAGCCTTTTTATATAAGGCACCCTTGTGAATTAATCACATCCCAAAGGCCCCATTTACTGTTACCATCACCTTTGGGGGTCAGGATATCAACATGGGAATTATGAGGGGTTCATAAGCCTTCACCCCAGAGCAGGGATGAGAACACTAATACCTCCTTTTCAGTGTTCTTGTGAGGCTTAAGTGAATTATCCTCATAGAAGATCGGGAGTGCCCGGCACATGGAAAGCTTCATGTGTTTGCCGCTATTATTATTCTAGTGCAAATTAATTCATCTGTAACTCTTCTCCCATTAAGCTGCAACTGTAACAAATTGCCACTTGCAGTTAGCTGTTCTGGCCATAATAAACGGCACCGATCATCTGGCTATGATCATGGAAGAGAGCCTCCAATCACCAAGCTCTGTGGCTTATTATTCCCAAGTACACTTTGAATCTATCCACTTTTCTCCAGTATAGATAGTAATTATGCAGCAGGCTCTGGACCCAGAGTGCCGAAGTCCAAATCCTGGCTGAGTGACCTAGGGCAAGTTTCTTAACCTCTCTGAGTCTTAGTGTTATCTGTAAAATAATAATAATGATACCTACTTGACAGGGGTTTGCGAGGATTGAATGATCGTGCAGGGGCGCTTGGTCACACATTCAACCAGACCTACTTTTCATGACTGTTATCCCCATTCTACAACCTCCCTTACTTCAGTGTCCATTAGCCTCTCAACTAGTCTCCTGACCTCCAATCTTGTCTTCCTACAAGACATTCTTTACGCAGCAGCCGAGTGATTTCCTAAAAACTCTAATCTGATCATGTTACTGCTTTGCTTAAAATTCCTGTTGCCCTTGGAATAAGGTCACGCAGCCCTAGAGAGGCCTCCCTGGCCCTTCATGATCCGGCCCAGCCTCCTTCATCAGCCAGAGCCCTGCTCCCCAGGGCTGCGACCACACAGGCCTCGTCTCACATCATGAAGTTTCCCCAGCACAGGCCTTCCCCCCGGCCCCACGCCCCCCACCCCCATGCCCTTGCCACTCAGCTAACTCACTCCTACTCTCCCAGCCAAGGGCAGCTCTCTGCTGGCTTCCTCGGAGACGCCTTCCCTTTCTTCTGGACAAGGAAGACTGTTCCTTCTTGGTGCTAACAGCTGTGATGAAATTATTTGTATCGTTTTAATGGTCGCGTACGCGTAGGAACTTGGTCTGGAGTTTGTGTGGTTCACGAAACAATCCGCAGAGCTTGATGTAATAATGCCTGCCCTACAGTAGCCACTCAGTAAATGTTTAAAGAACTGTGAATTATTGAACGGATAAATTAAACAGATCTGGCCTTCCATCCTCAGGACCTAGCCCGAGTCTGGTGGCAGGTGCCACCCGGCAGAGCCCTGCTGCACTTTGCCCTTCCTTGCTCTGGGGGGGGCGGCAGGGGCAATGGGACATGCTGTTGGGAACCTGGCAGGCTGAGGACAGGCTGAGGACAGGCTGCCGTGCCAGCAGATCAGAGCAGGAAGGCCCTATTAAAGGCCGGTCATCCTCCTGCGCCACAACCCCTTCCCAGCCTTTGTTAATACTTCCAGTGATTGGGAGCTCACTCCTAATTGTTAGCAAGTTCTTCCCCATTTCAACCTTAATTCTGTCTCCTAAAATGTTCCCACCCATTCATGAGAATTTTTTTCCCTTTTTTAAAAAAAAGATATTATTTATTTATTTGACAGAGAGCACAGGCAGGGGGAGCAGCAGGCAGAGGGAGGGGGAGAAGCAGGCTTTCTACTAAGCAGGGAGCCCCACTTGGGGAGGGATCCCCTTACTCTGGGATCATGACCTGAGCTGAAAGCAGACACTTAACCAACTGAGCCACCAAGCACCCCCCCCCCTTTTTTTTGAGAGAGAGAGAGAGAGAGAGTGTGTGTGTGTGTGTGTGTGTGTGTGAGTATGAGCAGGAGCGGGAGGGGGAGAGGGAGAGGGAGAGAATCCCAACAGACTCCACACTGAGTGCAGAGCCCAAGTGGGGTTCGATCCCATTATCCTGAGATCCTGATCTGAGCTGAAATCAAGAGTTGGAAGCTTAACTGACTGAGCCTCCCAGATGCCTCCATTTGTGAGATTTTTATTTCCTTCTGTGACTTCTGTATTTTCTGATGTTTATGGAGTGTATATAAATTGCTTTTATAATTAGAGAGAAAACAATGCATTTAAAATATTTTTGGCTATAAAGCCTAGTTCTGCCCTATATATATATATATATATATTTATTTATTTATTTATTTATTAGAAATCCTTTACATTTTATATTAACAACAAACTTTTATATATTTGTATTAACAAGAAATCTACTCGCTGGCCTCCTCTCCCACATGAGACTGGTGACGGGAGCCAGCAGACGCACAGTCTGGCTTCCCTTGCCCTAGGCCCTGCCTGCTATTTGCTCCGTGGCTGCCATTAACTAGCAAATGCTGTTTTCAACTTTCAAGCGCACTTTTACCAGCCAAGAGCTGAGGCCCTGCAGTACTGTATGGACCCCCAGGGGGCCACCAGGCCTTCCCAGAGGGCCTTCCTCACCAGTTCCCGAGACCATCTTGGCTTCTTACAGCCAATCAGCTGTATGGCATAGCTTCATGGGTGACCCATAGGATATGAGTAAAATTACTCCAGGGCACAGAGGGATTCTGGCAAATCAAAACAGGTTTTTCCTCCAGTACAAGTGGGTTAACCTCTGTCCTATGCCTATAAGAACAACCCTAAAGTATGCAGAGAAAGACCAGGTTAAGGCTTGTTGGGTGCAAAGTTTCATTTACACAAGACTTAAAATTTAAAACATGTTTCTAAACAAGGATGTACAAATATATGTACTTAAAGATTACTCACATTAAAAAAAGTTCAGACAGTAAAGGGAATAGTGCTAATTACTCCTCTCAGTTTCCCAAGAATAGGCTTCTTTTTGATAGGGAAAAGTGATAAAACTAAACCAGCTTGGCCTGTCAGGGTGAATAGCTGCTGCCCAGTACAAGAATGGGATCTTTCAACACGAATAACAACAAAGAAAGAAAGAAAGAAAGAAAGATTCATTAAACTAAGGAAGCTGAGCTTCCAGAGGGATCGAAGGAAAGAAATAAAAAGGGCTCTTCCAATTTCACAACTCATTTTCCAGAAAATGGAGGCAGGTTCACAGAAATGCTCTCAGAGGTTTGTTTGCCACAGCCTTGGAAAGGGGAAGAAAAACAAGTATTCAAGCACAGGGTCAGCAAGAGAACTTGTGTCCAGCAGCCAAGAAGTGTCATAGAAACACTGAAGTCCGGAAAAGCTACAGAACTTTCTCGGATCACCCAGAGAAGGCAGGGTGACCTGCGGCTGATTATGTTCCCTTCCTATTCAGTCCCTAACACGTAATAGTAGGTGGTCAGTTAATAGGACGGTCCTGGTTCAAGACCAAGGAAAGATCTGATAAGAGCGCAGTGATAATAATGTGCCACATTTTACAGGAAGCGGCGTTACCTGATGTTATGTCCTTCCCATCTTGTCTCTGGGCAACAAGACTATGGATTTCCCATTTTCTGGTTTTTGGCATTGTCTGAATTGTTTATGAGTATGTGCTTTGAAATGGAAAGAAACCAAATGATTTCCACATTGGGGAAAAAAGTGATTCTTACAACCGTCATTACCAATTTCTTGTCCGCTTTTGGAACAAGGTAGGGAATTAATCCTGCCACCGATCCTAATTCAATAGGAGTACAAAGTGAATTCGTTCATTCCGCAAGTATTTCTTCGACACTGGCTTGTGTTAACGGATTTAGGTGGGCATGGGGAAACACCAGTTTATGGCCTAAGAGGGAGACAGGCATGAAACACACACTCCCCCTAACAAGTGCCCAGGTGCCGCTCTGACAGCCACCATGGGGGAAGGCAGGCACCTGGTGCCGGAAGCACCTGCGTCTCTAGGATTGGCCCCCCGCTTGGCCCTAAGTCCACACATGTTCTTGCTATTCCCCCTCCATAGATCCTTCCTCCTTTTTCTACCTATTCAGACGTGACCTTGCTTTAGAATCTTGTTCACATCTCCAGTTCCTGCTCAAGGCCTCCCTGACTGCAGGGGCCCTCACTTCCTCCCTCCCTTCAGCATCTCTCCCAACCCATGCTAAATCACACTGTCGCTAGTAGTTGTATTAGTTACAGTTCTCCTGAGAAACAGACCAACAAAGTGTTGTATAGAAGCGTGTGTGTGTGTATGAATATGCATATGTGTGTATACATGCCCGTGTCTATATCTATATCTATATATCTACTATCTGTATGGATAGACACACGTGGAGGTGTGTTGAGAGATTTATTCTAAAGAATGGGTTCACAGGATTGTGGAGGTACAAGCCCCAAATCTACAGGGTACACCAGCAATCTGGGGACGCAAGGAAGAGTTGCAGGCCCAGTCCCAAAGCAGTCTGCTGGCGGAACTCCTTGCTTGGGGGCCATCCGTCTTCGTTCTTTTAAGGCCTTCAACTGATTGGATGAGGCCCATCCACATTGTAGAGGGTGATCTGCTTTACTCAGAGTTCACTGATGAAACCTTAATTCCATCCAGAAAACATCTTTATAGAAACATCTATATTAATGTTTGACCAAATATCTGGGCCCTGTGGCCAAGTTGACACGTAAAATGAGCCATCACAGTAGTGTTATTTCCCTAATAGAGTATACCATCTTGGAAGGCCCAGGTGAGCTCTTACCAGTCTGAATCCTCCCACAGGGCCTACTTCAGAGGTTATTGTCAGGAAGCATTCCAAAATCTCCAAAGAGTGAAAGGATAGAACAGTGAGACTTGATAGACCCTCTAGAAGCAAGCTCGTGCATCTTCTGGGAACAAGAGAGGATGTGTGACCAACATCTTCTTAGTCCCCAGACTATAAACCACAGGGCGGCAGAGAACCCAAAGGCATACCCGATCCTTTCTCTGCTCTGAAAAGGACTCTTCAGCCATACTCAGTCACACTTCCCAGGACAATCATAGAATTAGATAGAAATGCCTGTTCACTTGGATTTGAATGCAGCACAGCCCTAGCAAGTGAAGGAAAGACAAGAGGAAACCACCAAAGCATGTTGTGGCCTAGGGAGAAATTTCCGACCCTGGTCTCTGACTAGATTTTTATGATGTGCGTACTTGTTTCAAGCTTCCTCTTTTTCCCAACCCCGTTACTAACTCTATGCAACAAGCTCTACCTCTTGCTTGCCCCTCCCCACTCCAAACCAAACTCAGATCAGCCCCCTTGGGATTCAGCAGGCTCAGAAGAGGGGTTACTGCTTTCCCAGTTCAAGCTCAATTTTTTTTTTAAGATTTGAGAACGTGCACTAGTGGGGAAGTGGGAGAGGGAGACAAGCAGACTCCCCGCTGAGCAGGGAGTCCAACATGGGGCTCGATCTCATGACCCTGAGGTCATGACCTGAACCAAATCCAAGTAGGCTGCTCAACTGACTGAGCCACCCAGGCATCCCTCTAGCTCAAATGTTTAACTCTAAACCCAGAATCTAATTTCTGGGCTTCCCCTTGTTTTCTGAGCAGGCCACTGCTTAGACTGGAAGAGGAGGAGGACCTGGGGCAGACCTCTCAAATAACTGGGGAGGGGGTAGGTCCTCAAGTCCTGTTTAAACGCCAGCCCCATCTTCACGTACTTGCAGTTATCTGGTGCCCATCTAAAATTCCTTCTGTGTCATGCTCGCTTCGGCAGCACATATACTAAAATTCCTTCTGTGTCTGTAAAAATCCTTCTCATTCCTCCTCAGTCCCACTAAAAAATGGGCAAAAGATAGGTACAGACTGTTCAAAGAAAAGACGTTCCCAATGTCTCTGAAACACATGAGAAGATGCTCAGTTACATTCACAATAATAGGCATGCAAATTAAAAGTCCAAGGAGAATATAACAGCCCAGCCAAGATCAGAACGTTAGGTAATGAAATCTGGTAAGATTGTGGGTCTGGTGCAAGGCTGACCTTCTCTGACCTCCTTGGAGAGCAATTTGGCAAAAGATCTCAAATTTTAAAATGCAGTGGTCTGATGACCAAGCACTTCCACATCCAGGTATTAATAAATTTGTACGTTCATGCAAAATGACGTGTGCCCAAGAATATACACTGCAGCATTGTTTTTAATAGAAGACCAGAGACTGTCTAAATGCCTATTAATAGGGGACCGTGTAAATAAATTGACCACTGTACAGACACTTAAAGGAATAGGAAGGTCTGTACAGATTGATATGGAAACTTTTGCAGGGTTCGTGCTAAGTGAAAAGAGTAACGAGGATGCCAGTGCATGGTGTGTGTTTGTGAGTGGGAACACACGTGCGCATATATGTTGGTAAATGCGTGGAAAACCCCTGCAAGAATGTCCAATAACCTGGGAACGCTGGTTGCTTCCAGAGCAGGAACGTGGGAGGCATGGAAACATCCAAAGGAAAGAGGTTTGTTTTTCATGGAGTACCTGAGTACCTGCGATTGAATTATGACCCATAAAATGCCTAAGTCAGTCCTAACCCTCAGTATCTCAGAATTTCCTTATTTGGAAAAAGGGGCTTTGCTGATGAAGTTAGTTAAATTGAGGTCATACAGGAGTAGTGTGGGTCCATAATCCAGTATGACATGTGTCTTTATATAAAGGGGAAATTTGGACACATACAGGTGCACAGGGACGACACTATGTGAAGAAGAATGCAGAGGTTGAAGTGATTCTCAGCAAAGCACCAGAAGCCAGGAGAGGAGCATGGAACAGTTTTTTCCTTGCACTCCTTACTTCTAACCCTGCAGATACCTTGATCTTGCATTTCTGATTTCCACAGCTATGAGACAACAGATTTCCATTGTTCTAAACCATCCTATTTGTGGTACTTTGTTACAAAGACTTAGCAAATGAATACAGTATCCTTTGGCGCCTCTTACGTTCTGTATCATGCACATATATTACAAACTTAAAACACATTTTTTTTTTTCAACACAAATGTTCTTTCCTCTCTGAAATCTCAGATTCACAGAACTGGATCAATTGCTCCATCTTTTGCTTTCTGAGAATATTTTTTCGCTGCAATGTCATTTACCATGTTGTGATATCATTTAACTGTTTATCTGTAATCATTTAACTGTAATATCATTTAACTGTCCCATCCACAAAAGGAGCCAAGCCTACCTTTTATTCATCATCATATTCCTAAAGATTGGCCCTCAGATGTTCGCTGGAGTGGACGACTAAATGGAGAACTAGACATTTTTCGCTGTCTTCTTACAGTTCCATCACTATTTATCGATTTTTAGCTTGACAAGCTATCGATTCCTTTATTCATTGTCAGGGGGACATGGCTGAAACCTGACTCTAAAATTTGGAGAGTTTTGACTGGTGGAAGGAAAACACATCATTTAAAGACATATATAAGCTTCTGCACAGCAGAAGAAACAAGCAACAAAATTAAAAGACAATCTATGGACTAGAAAATTTTTGCAAATCACATATCTGATCAAAGGTTAGTATCCAAAATACAGAAAGAACTTATCCATCTCAACAGCAAAACAAAACAAACAAACAAACAACAACAACAACAAAACAAAACAAAAAACCCCAAAACAAATGATCCATTTTAAAAATGGGCAGAAAACACGAACAGATATTTTTCCAAAGAAGACATACAGATGGTCCATAGGGAGCTTCTCGCTATGGATCATGGGAGCCACCTCTGAGCAGGTGACAAAGGCGGATGGTATGGCTGCTGAACATGTTTCGTAGTGTGACCTTAAGTACCTGCCCCAGAGTGGGTGGCTTAAAACAACAGAAATTCATTGTCTCACAGTCCCAGAGGCTAGAAGCTGGAAATGGAGGTTCGGCAGGACTAGGCTCCCTCTGGAAGACCCGAGGGGAGGACCTTCCTCTTGCATCTCTGGTCTTTGCTGGCAGCCCTTGGCTTATAGCTATGTCACTCCAATCTCTGCTCTAGCCTCTCCAAGCCATCTCCCTGTGTGTGTCTCTGTGTCCAAATTTCCTCTTATAAGGATACTGGTCATTGGATTACCGTCTGCCTAATCCAATATAACTTTGTCTTAACTTTATTTTGATTTTTTTTAAAGATTTTATTTATTTATTTGAGAGAGAGAGAGTATGTGTGTGAGGAAGAGAGAGCAAAGCAGGGAGGCAGGGCAAGGGGAGAGGCAGAGGAAGAAGCAAGAGTCCCCGCTGAGCAGGGAGCCCAGGACCCTAGAATCATGATCTGAGCTGAAGGCAGACGCTTAACAGACTGAGACACCCAGGAACCCCCAGCATGACCTCATTTTAACTTGATTCCACCTACAAAGTAAGACCTCATTCTGAGGTTCCTGGTGGATATGGATTTTTGGGAGGAAACCAACCTAGTACAGCTGTTCAGCTGGCTGGGACTCACTGAGAGTGGAGAAGCAGCAGAAGATGAAGGAGTGTTTAACCTTACCGTCAAGCACAGGCCCTGGAATCAGACAGACTTGGTTTCCAACCCCGCTTCTTCCTACTCGTCAGCCATGTGAATTTGGGCCAGTTACTCACTCTGAGTCTGTTTCCTCATCTGTGCGATGGGCTAATGCCTCCTAAGGTTGCTGGGCAAAATAAGATCAGCTCCTGACTCGCTTAACATAGCACCTGATATTTTAAAAATTTAGTTTTGGGGGCACCTGGCTGCCTCAGTCAGTGGAACATGCAGCTCCTGGTCGTGGGGTTGTAAGCTCAAGACCCACGTTGAGTGTAGAAATTACTTAAAAAATAAAATTTTGGGGGGCGCCTGGGTGGCTCAGTCGTTAAGCATCTGCCTTCAGCTCAGGTCATGATCCTGGAGTCCTGGGATGGAGTCCTGCATCAGGCTCTCTGCTCAGCAGGAAGCCTGCTTCTCCCTCTTCCACTCCCCCTGCTTGTGTTCCTGCTCTCACTGTTTCTCTCTCTATCAAATAAATAAATAAATAATCTTTAAAAAAATAATAAAAAAAAATTTTTTTAAACTTAGCTTTTAATGCTAGAGTCCCCATTTCCATGGCTCCTGCAATCCTTTCAGGGGGATATGTAGATAAAGAGCAAAACAGGATAATTTATGATTAAAGGCCCAGATGTCTGGTACAGAATGACCCCATCACAGGGGGTCAGAGAGCAGGGAGCAGTTGGACTTCAGCGGGCAGACTTTAACTCTTAATAACAAACTGATGTGAAGTTCATGCTACAATCTGAAATTCTACGGCCAAGCTGTACAGTTGACTCTTGAGCAACATGGGGGTCAGGGGCACTAAACCTCCCATGCACAGTTGAATATCTGTCTATGACTTTTGACCCCCCAAAACTTAACTACTAATAGCCTACTGTTGACCAGAAACCTTACAGACAGCATACATAGTCCATTAATGCATATTCTGTGTTACATGTGTTGTACGTGGTAGTCCTACAATAAAGTAAGGTAGAGAAAAGAAAATTGTGCAGAAGATCATAAGGCAGAGAAAATACATATACAGTACTGTACTGTGCCTATTGAAAAAAATCTATGTATACGTGGACCCATGCTGTTCAAACCCATGATGCTTAAGGGCCAACTGTCTTGGTTTTTTCCCCTCCCCCTCCACCAGAGGATATTTCTAGAGCTTATCATTGAGGTCTTGATCACACAACTAGATATCTCTCATTCCGCCTCTGCTCTAACACCTCCTGCCTGGGGCTTCTCTTCCCTGATACACTGGACCGTCAGGACACTGGGGAGAGGCCAGAGCTCCCAACCAAGTGGCCTTGGTTTCCTGGTCGAGGCTGCCCAGAGTGGAAGGGTCGTGTTGGGAGGGATTGGCTGGTAAAGTTGTGCATGGTTGCATGTGTCGTTCTCTGATAGCATCCCCGGGCCAAAAAAAAAAAAAGACTTGTGATGTCCAGTGTTTTGCACGGATTGGGGAGAACTAACTGTTCTCTTATGCCGACTCATGTGTTCCATTAGAAATTGATTAGATTTTTCAGACACCAAAATCTTCTGGGTGACATTTGGATCTGGAACTCGCCATCAGAGCTGGGTGAGAGTCCACAGTCTGTGACCTGTGCTGTGAGTCAGCCGGGCACATCTCCACATCAGGGGGCCTCACATGATGGGCCATAACAGCCTGAGGTTGTTCCTGTTTCCTCAGCCTTCAGACAAATTATGTGCACAAAACTTTGTTCCTGAATTGTAGCCTTCTAAAATTTTTTCTTGGTGACTAGTGGGACAAAGCCATTAACCAGGCATGGGCTGGTTAACAGCATGGGCTCTGGAATCAGTCACCTACATTCGAATCCCACCTGCACAGATCATGAGCTCTGCGACACTGAGCAGGTTAGGTAGCATCTCTAGACCTTAATTGCTTCATCTGTTAAGGGGGGAGGGGTCGTAGTAATACCCTCCCAGAGGGCTGATGAGAGGATTGTTCTAGGTTGGGTTCCCCCGAAGGAGATTGTGAGACATAAGTTGGCAAGCTGGGTTTCTTGAGGGAGTCCTTTTTTTTTTAAAAAGGATTTTTTTTTTTTAATTTGTTTATTTGACAGATCGCAAGCAGGCAGAGAGAGAGAGGAGGGAAGCAGGCTCCCTGCCAAGCAGAGCGCCCAACATGGGGCTCGATCCCAGGACCCCAGGATCCCAGGATCATGACCCAAGCTGAAAGCAGAGGCTTTAAATCATTGAGCCACCCAGGGGCCCCGAGGGAATCCTTTTAAGAGGGATACCAGTGAAAGGGAGAGCAGGAAGCAAGATGGGGCGGGGAGAGAAGCTGAGCCCTGAGGCAGTCCCAAGGAAAGCAGCAGCCACCTCAGAGAGCGCTCCACAAAGGGGAGAGCTCATTATCTCTACCCTGAGTTGGACCAAAAGGCAGGGCCCTTGTGCCCCTCCATAGATCAAGCCCTGGATGAAGGGTGCTCCCGCAGGTGATCTTACGTGAGGCGGTCTTCCTCAACAAAGCCAGTCCCCCAAGGACAAAAGAGACTGATCTTCCTGTAGTGTTCCCAGCATCTGCGGGAATAATTTCTTCATTCCCGGAAGGGGATCACAGCCTCCCCAACAAAGATGAGCTAATCGGCATAAAGCCCATCACACAATAACTAGCCTGCAGTAAATTCCTAGCAGATGGCAGCCATTACCATTACTGCTGTTTTTGTTACTGTTATTTGCCAAGCACTGTGCCAGAGGCACGTAGAAGGGACATGTGACCCGGACGAGGAGGGTGAAGGAGTGTGAGTCAAAGGGGATACCTGGAGATGAAGAGGAGTTACCCAGGCAAAGGGAGTTACAGGTGCTGGGGGTGGCGAAAAAGATGGAAGGAGCAGTGTGTGCAGACGAGAGAAGTGTGCGTGTGATACGGCTCACCAGGGCGAGCGCGGAGTACGCACCGGGGAACGAGGAGACTGAGTTTTGGGCCCACCAGGCCAAGGAGTGTGGACTTGAGCATAGAGAGGGCAATAGAAGCCATGCGATCATCCTAATCAGAGAAAGGACATGGTACATTGGCACTTGAACAAGGTCACTCTGGCTGCCATATGGGCAAGGAATTGGACATGGACAAAATTAGAGGCCATCACCTGGGTCTACAGAAGAGATTAGGGTGACCTGGGCCATGCTGGTGGTACCCAAGAACAAATGCACACAGTCAAGGAATGCTGAGGCAGCAGAATCCTAGGCTTGGCAATGCTGGGTGGTAAGAGAGAAAGAGGAACCCAGAGTCATGCTTAAGCTTCTGATCTGGGCAGACTCCCGAAGGCCTGGTATCTTCATCCATTCAGGCGGCTGTCATAGAATACCAGAGACGGGGTAGCCTATAAACAACAAGAATTTATTTCTCACTGTTCTGGTGGCTGGGAAGTCCAAGGTCAAGGCACCAGCAGAGCTGGTGTCTGGTGAGAGCCTGCTTCCTGGTTCACAGATTGTCACCTTCTTGCTGGGTCCTTTTGTGCTGGTAGAATAGTCAGGGAGCTCCCTGGGGTCCTTTTTATAAGGGTAGGAACCCCATCCATGAGGGTTCTACTCTCGTGACCCACCTCCAAATAGCATCACATAGGGGAATAAGTTTCAACATACAGATTTGGGAGGACACAAACATTCAGTCCATAGCACCCGGGAACTAATGTCTCAAGAAAGAAAATGTCCCAGAGAAAGAAAAAAATTAAAAAGCCACCACAGACAGACAAAGCTCCCTGTTATTTGGAATGGCTCAAAGGAGCTGCTTTCAGCCAGCTCTCCAAGACTTACGGCTCCATTTTAGGCAAACCCACTCAAAGCCCCTCATGGAATACAAGTCTCAGAAACAGCTAAATTAATCCCAGAGAAAACTGTTTCCTCTTCTGCTTCTGCCTAGGATTTAAAAAAAAAAAAAAAGCCAGTAAAGAATGCTCTGTGTTTAAGCTGTAGTTGTGGTGGAAAGCAAAGTGAGCAGAGGAAAAGATACATATTTGCTTTGCATTCAACCTTCAATAAATTTCAATATTTATTGAATATGAACTCTGAGCCCAGCCCTGTGCTAAGAGCTTCAAATAGGAGAGTAAACTAGACACTGACCTGTGAACTTGAGGGTCCAGCTCCTTCAGTAGGAATATTTCTAATGGTAAATTGATACACTGGCATTTGGATTGTATATTAGTTTAATGTGTGCTTACTCAACTGTGCTTTTTCACAAAATTGAGTTTTTGGGTTTCAGAGCTGACAAGCAGACCCATGCAAATGAGAAACATTCCACTGGAAACGAATGATCAGGAGGCCATTCTCGCATTTTTTTCCAAAAGGAGTGACTTGAGGCAGGAAGAAAGGTTCCAGGATAGTCTCTGAATTTGAGTTGAAAAATTAGGTCCAATATTAGTTCCAAGTGTTAAAAAACAAAACGTAACCGAGTAAATTGGAGATCTAACTGGCTTTATTAAAAAAGATTCATGAACCAAGCAACATCCCATCTAGCAAACAGATGCTCTGAAGAGTGATACAAAATGGAAGGTTTTTATAAGAAGGAGGGTGGAGCAACAAAGGAGGAGGAGGAAGAAGAAGAAGAAGAAGAAAAAGAAAAGGATTGTTTCGGGCAAGATCATCTTCCCTTATGAGGAAGGACAGGGGTTCCTACTTTGCAAATAACCTCATCTTCCTTTGGGGGATAGAGAAGGCTCAAGCAACAGATTACCTCTTTGTGCTTATCAGAAAACTCCTGATTGATGGATTTATTTTTAATTTAATTTTATTTTAATTGATGGGTTTAGACATATTTCTGGGGGAGGTGGAAACTGAAATTAGGTTAGGTATTAAACCCTGGCCTGGTTTGGTGACTTGACCTGGTCCATGTAACACCATTTTGACCTGTGGTTTTCTTTTTAATGAAAGCAACTTTCCAGAATATTTCAGGGGAAGGGAGTGAGTCTGCCTGCCCAAGAATCTGAAATGGAACCTCCTCCAAATTCTCCCTCTGGGGGCACATGCTCTTCTTGGGAACTGCTTGGTTTAAGTTACAAGCACAACCACCACTGAATCAACCAAAGAATTTTTCATGGCTGGACTTGGCCCCACGTCCCAAATGAAGGTCAAGATTTAAGATAGCCAAGAAACCATCTCTACTATAAAAAGGATCCAGACCCAAAAGAAGGTGATTTGTCTTTAGAGTCGTTCAATGCAATGACAGTTTGAATATTTGAGATGCAGAGAAGCACGGCTGACGCAATCTTTTTTTTAGGCTTCCGAAGAAGACAGGTGAATTTCTATTTGTATTTGCCTTTTCTCCCAGGCTTTGTTACGGTGTCAAATCAACATTCCGGAGCTCCTCACACCCTTGAAAAAAAGTGATTAATACGTACTTGAGGGACGCCAGTGTCCCCAAGTTATCAGTGTATAAGGGAGCAAAGTGGGGGGGGTGTGTGCGAGACTCTAGTTTAAAATCCACGACTTTAAAGGCTCGCGGTGGCTTTGTTGTTATAGGAAGGAGCGGCAGCAGGCCCCAGCGCGCGGTCCCAGTCCAGGGAACACCCACTCGGCTCCACGCGGAGGGAGGGAGTTTGAAAACCGAAACCGGCCCAGCGCTCACCGACGACGCCCTGCCGGCCACCCGCCCCGCCAACCACTCTCCGCCCGGGAACACCCGCCTGGGCCGCTGGGCCGCGGAGGCAGGGAAGGGGGGAGGGGCGGCCGGCCCAGGCCCCGCCCCGCCCCCGCCCAGGCCCCGCCCCGCCCAGGCCCCGCCCCGCCCCCCGTCCAGGCCCCGCCCCGCCCCGATTATAGCCGATGACTCAGGGCGGAGCTCCGCATCCAGCCCGCTCGCCGCCAACTTCTCTGGATAGGACCAGAAGTTTCTAGCCGGCCAGTTGCTACCTCCCTTTATCTCCTTCCCGGTTGGCAGCGAGGAGGCCCTTTCCAGACACTTCCACCCCTCTCGGGCCACGTCACCCCCTCCTTTAATTCATAAAGGTGCCCGGCGCCGGCTTCCCGGACACGTCGGCGGCGCGCACCGCTCTCGATCCGGCCGCGGCCAGCGAGCGACTCGGCGCCTGGAGGCCCGGCACCCCACGACTCGGCTCCCCGCGACCCGGCACCCCGGCGGCCGCCCCTCCGGGCAGACCCCGACCCAGCATGAGCGCTGCCACCCACTCGCCCATGGTGCAGATGGCGTCCGGCAACGGCGCCGGTGACCCCCTGCCCCCCGGCTGGGAAATCAAGATCGATCCGCAGACCGGCTGGCCCTTCTTCGTGGACCACAACAGCCGCACCACGACGTGGAACGACCCGCGCGTGCCACCCGAGGGCCCCAAGGTGAGCCAGCCTGCGCCGCGCCCCGGCCGGCGGCCCCCCTCGACGGCGAGCGGCAGGGGCGGCTGCGCCGGGCGGGGCTGCGGGGACCCTGGGCGCACCTGCCGGCGGACGCCCGCGCCCGGCGTCCTGGTGTTGGCAGACCCCGCTGCGGTCTGCCCTTGGTCCGCGTCGGGGCGAGGGGGAGGCCTGGGGGAGGGGACTCCCTCCCCGGGCCACGTTTGGTTCCCGGGGGTCGGCCCGGGAAGTGCGACCCGCGCGGTGGCGCCAGGTGCCGTCCCGCCGGCCGAATCCGAGGGGCCGAGGGTCGGGTGGCTGGGGCGGCCCAGGGGCCCGGAGGGACGGCCGGCCTGGTCAGCTCCGGAGGCCCGGGCCAGGCCCCGCGGCGGCTTCTGCGGCCGCTCGCCCACCCGGGCCGAGGTCCGGGTTTCACTGCTGTCCGCGCTCGGGCGGACGCCGCGCGGGGCCCTCGCAAGCTGGCGGGGTGCTCTCGAAGGACTTTTGCCTCCTCAGTTTCCTCAGCTTGGTCGAGGGGCATCTTGACTTTGTTGTCTCGGGCACAGAGTGACTCAGGGGCTGATGTAAATACATTTGTCCCCCTTTTTGTATCTGCAGTTAAAATTGTATTATTGTTTGAAACGGTTTCCGTAAGAATACATCCGGTATGATTTGTTGAAAATAAGTTGTTCTTCTCCCAGGCAATTTCTAAAGATATGAGACTGTCTCATGGTTGACCATTGGCTTAAGACATTGCCTCACACTGGCATGAAAGAATTTTCTTTTTTTAATGACATCCATTCCCTTTCTCGTTATGGTATTAAGATACCTAGGATTAGTTTCTAATGCACAAATAACTAATACAGAAGTACTTTTGTGAACGCACCAGAAGTATGTCTCATTTACATATATGCAAAGTTATATGCTCTTTAACTCTTAAGAGCATGAAAGTTTGAAAATAGAAATTTGGAATCAGTAAAAAAAAAGAAAAGAAATTTGGAATCAGTCTGATTACAGCTAAGTGTGCTACACTTCCAATTTTCTATAAATTTGAACTATTTTATTTTATTTTAAATTTTTGTTTATTTATTTATTTGAAAGGCAGAGATCACAAGCAGGCAGAGAGAGAGAGAGTGGAGGAAGCAGGCTTCTGCCGAGTAGAGGACCCTGGCTGGGATCATGACCTGAGCCGAGGGCAGAGGTTTTAACCCACTGAGCCACCCAGGCGCCCCTAAATTTGAACTATTTTAAAGTAAAAAGCCTGTCAAGAAAGAAATACACTTAAAGAAAGGGTCCTTTTATGCTGTCTGGGCAAAATTTTTTTTAAAAAGCCATAAAGAACTGGTCAGTTGTTTTGAAGATTTAAAAATTCACAAAATTAAAAGTACATTATAAATCATTATTTTAGGAGAAATATTTGTATCATCCACTTTCCTTTGTATGCATTTTTTAAATTAAAATTATTGTTGAGAGCCTGGTGCTCAAAATTGAGATGTTGAACATTAAGCAACTTACATTTATGAGAAATTAATTGTATATTTTTATCTGAAAATTAGTACAAGAGTATGTAATTAGCCAGGATGGGCATAATTATATATACTTTTTTTGTGTCTGTTCAGCCCATAGTTGGGTGAAACTGAAGCGCATTTCAAACCAGTCCTGTTCCAGTGTTCTGCATGGATGTAGATTTTTGGTGTGGTGTAAAACTAGAATTTCTCAAGTCCTCCTTTATATAGAGACAGGGACTGTCCGAATCTGCCAGCACCCTTTGTTGTGAGTGAAGGTCAAATTTGAACATAGCTACTGTAAGTGTAGCATATACCCAGATTGCCAACACTTTGTTTTTAGAATAAGACTCACCCAGCAAGCTGAGATCTTTGTGTACCCATCCAGTGGATTGGTTAGGCTGTGGTTTCATAAACCTTTTGAAAGGGGAAAAAAACAGGTTGAGTTACTATTGTTGTCCACAAATAGAGAAAACAGCTTCTAGATCAGGTATCTGATGCCAGAAAAATGGATTTGAAAATTAAGTCAGAGTTTTGAAAGGCCCACGAAGATCTTTTCAGCTCATCTTCTTCCTTTTACAGAGAAAGAAATCCAGATAGTTCAGAAATGTTTCCAAGGGTCACTCAGCAGGTGCTAACAGCAAGGAGAGCTACACCAGAAGGTGCTGATCAGAGGCAGGGCCTCTGCTCAGAAGACGGTAGAAGTGTCTAGAACTTTTGTGAAGCTGTGAACCGTGCTGGCTGGAATATTTGGTTGTCTTTGTGTCCTCCTGGCCACCAAGTGCTGCGTGGCTGACTGCTGTGCTATGCTGACTTGGATGGTGATGACTGGATGTGGTAACTCAAGAGACGAGTTCTCTTTACCAGGTTAACTACCGGAGGTTTGCCAGCATGGCGCCAGAATTGAAGGAGAGAATAAACATTCAGTTCATTGGCTCTTTGGGCTTCACGGCTTTCATACCTGTGTTTTGAGATGCACAGAACGTCTGGATGACTAATTCAGTTTCACTTCCATGAATGGCATCTTCCTCCGAATGAAATACAATGGAAAATCCTTCAATATTGTTTTATATTAGAAACTGGCTTCTTAATGCATAACAAGAAGGGGCCCTGGCATGAAACAAAGGGCGATTTTGGAGGAGCTGAGCTAAAAGGACCCTCTGAACCTCCTTATCTTCAAGAGGAGATGCCATCAGTCAATAAAGCGCCATTTGTTAAGAATGAAAAAACAGAGGAAGCCCTTTTTTGGCAGAGGCTGGGAGTGTGGGGGAGGGGAAGACCGCCTCTGGGCGTTTGCAGTCTAACCTTGATGGTAAAGGAATGGCTTTCAGGGAAAGGAAGGGACTAGAACTTCGTGTTTCACTGAGTCTTACTCTCTGTGGTTTTCCAGTTGGTCTCCCACAATGCCCTGAGGTAGTTAGAGTGACACTCTGTCCCTAGTTTTACAGAGGGGGCAAGTGAGAGCAAGTGTCTTGCCTTTTGTTGAAGAGGCAGGGCGGCTATAGGCTAAGACTTTGGGCTTGATCCAGCTCCGCTCCAAGCAACTGGACCTCCCCACCTGCAGTCTTCCTGGATGTCGATTTTCTGAGCACGTGGGTTTGCCACTAATCTCCTGGCAAGTTCGTTCCAGTCCAGGCCCCTTCCCTGGCAGAGAGGTTGGCGCTCACTGAAGATAGCAGCCGCACCTCCCGGACCAGCGGCTTTGGGGTGCTGTGCTGCTCTCTCACAAACCTTCCTGGCACCAGAGGGAGACCCTTCTCACTTCACGGGCAGGGCTGTTCTAGCTTTGCAGATCTTGGAGGTCACTAGCACAGATCCCCAAGGCCAGCAGTCTCCTGGAAAGCCTTTACGAATGTGGATTGTCAGCGGGGTCATCCCCCTACCTGCCTCCCCACCCCCCATGTTGAATCATATTTCTCAGGATGGGGCCCAGACATCTGGGTGTCAGAGAAGTTTCTCTGAGGATCCTGATTTTTGCCAGACTGGCATTTGGGAGCCACTGGTGATCCCATTTTGTAGGGGGAGGGGAATTGCAAGTTAGTGCCCACCTTCCTGCAGATAGGCCCTGGAATCCTACAAGCTGTGCCTGCTTAACATCTAAGCTGCAGACCCTTTGCCTGAGGCCCCATTGTCCTTCTTGGTCCAACTCCCCTTGTACCTGGCTTGTGCGAGTGTGAATATGGGGTGGCATTGCCCGGAGTCTGACTTAGGGCAGTCCCGAGACCCTCCGGTACCCCAGAGAGAAGTAAGCCAGAGCATTTCCTTCGTGCTTTGCCCTCCCACCAGAAGCTCCTCATAAAAATCGGACCGATTACACTTGTGTCCTAGGAGAGAGATGGAGAAATGTCCTTTCCGAGGAAATTGGAAACGTTTTGACTTATGACTGAAGTAGGGAGACCCATTTATTTTCTGCTCCCGGTTTAGCAGAGCCTCCTGAATTTTCTTAAAGATGAGATCATTCTGCTCTTTGCAGATCGATTGCAGGCTCTTGGGCCTCTTAGCAGAATCTGAGCACGATCAGGAGATGAGCGGCCATTCTCCTTTGTATTTTCTAGCAAGTTGCATGATGGGGGAACAAATTCCTTTGCGACTGATGACAGGGATTTGTTGGGAGGGGGGTGAAGAGCGTGGTCAGAGGCCTCAGATGTCCAGCTCATCCAAGACCTTCATTTTACCCTCCAAAGAACAGGCTGTGTTGGGCTTATGCAAGAACTGAACATAATTCGCCCCTGTTTTGTAGGGTAGATTTGCCCTTTACTAGGCTAAAGCCGGTACCCGGGAGCTGTGGCGGCATTTGACGTTAGCCAGGGCCAAGGAGGGCTTAGCTGTCTGATGCTCTTGGGGCTAGTTTTGAGGTAGAAAGCTTCAGACCACCTAAGGCTTCATCAGCCCTGTCCTCCTGTCCTCATTTTTGGAATGACACACAGTCGCCTTCTATAAGGCACTCTACGTGTTTATTAGTTCCTCTTGACCTTTTTAAATGGTCTGGTGTTTATCATCAAAAATAGGAAACCATGAATAACCCAAACCCACTCTCTCCTTTGCATTTTTGCTGCTTTAATGTTGCTCTTACATACTTAAGAGATCTTACACAGGAAAACTGGGAGCAGAAGACAAAGGCCTTGCTTATTAGGAACCTCTGAGGACCCATTAGTGTTGATGAGCATTGAGGAAACCTCTGTCCGCCTGATTGCTTGATCGTGCAATTCCCGAGCCCCTCCCATTCCCCATTGCTGGTTAACCGAGTCTTACTCGGGCTCCTCTTCGGCCCCCGATCCCAAACTCGCAGCTGGACTTCTGAAGCTAAACCCCAGAGCTTGTTCTTTGCAAACGTGGACCTTGCTCCTCACTGCCCGCCTGACCCTGTATGGGATGTCTGGTGTTACCAAGTCTTCACATATTTCTGAGAAGATTTCTTCAGAGGCCTTAGAAGCCAGGCAGCTTGCAAAAGCTTCATGAGAGAGAATTTCTTTAGGATAGAATGAACCTTATTGTTTTCTTGTTTATCTCTCTATACACACACACACAGACACACACACACACACACAGCATGCATGTGCATATATACCTATGCCAAATGCTGGGTGGGTACTTTACAAACCTTATTTCTTTAAATCCTCAGAACAGCTCTCTAAGATGAAAACTATTAGATGCATTGGAGGCCTGTCGGCTGCGGCACCACGGAAAGACTGTTGTAGCCAGAGGTTTTACCCTCACCTGGGGCAGTGGGGTCAGGAGGGGTGACAGATAATGTTGCGCCCCCCCCCCCCCCCCCCCCGTGGGCCTGGCTGCTTCTAGAACTCCTTTATGCTCGGAGCATCCCAGGCACGGCCCCAGTTGGTTACAGACCACTCGTTTCCTGAGCCTGTGTCTGAACTTAGGAGATGGGCCCAAGTCTCCGTTCATTCATTCCATGTGAAAGTTCCTGAGCTCCTGCTCTCTGCAAGTCATGGTGTTCAGTGCCTCTGGAGGACAGGTCTGTCTCCTTCCATGCCATTCTCCGTGCCGCATTTCTGACATGACCCTCTCTCCAGTTGGAAGTGGGCCGTCTCTGCTCCAGACTCCATGTTACTTTGATTGGAATCTTTCTTCCAAAAGGTGCCACTTGTCTGCTTTGCCTCGGGCTCTAATCCCCATGGGCTGAGAGTTGGACTTGGGGGGGGCGAGGGGACTGTCCTCTTTCTGCCCCTCAGTGCCTGGCAGGGTCTCCAGGCTCAGTAAATGGTTCTGTGCGGAGAAGGGTAAAACCTGGGCCGGGCTCCGGAGTGGACAGGCTGCTAAAAGGAAAGCCGCCCTTATTGCAAACTGAAGTGCAGGCTGGAGCCCAGAGTTAGTGGAAGTTGCTGGAAGCCTTCTGTCGGTTTTTAAGCACTGAAGTGTTGTCCTGGGCTCCCCAAGGTCCCGCAGGGGCAGGTTCCTTTTTACTGCATTAGTATCGATTTCCTAAGTCTAGAGAAGATTTCCTCTATCTAGTCTGAGTCTAGAGAAGCTCTTTTTTGTCCCCACCAGCGATGAGCATCTTGGAGCAGATGAGCTGGAGAGGCCCGGAGCTCCCAGCAGCCAGACGCCGCTAGTGCCCAGCTGCACAGAGAGCAGCCTCAAAGGAGTCTGTCTCTCTCTCTCTTTCCCCATGTGGCTGACAATAAGACCAGACGGTGCACAGTGAGCCTTCTTATTCACTGTCCGATCAGAAAAGCCCAGAATTACAGATTGCTCACTGCCTCCGTCAAGTGCCTGAAAACGGAGTGGCTGCCCCAGAGCGGTGTCCCCAGCAGCTGAGGGGAGACTCGCCACCGGTAATTCCCAAGCATCCTGGTGGAGAACAGCCATTTCCTATTTTGAAATCACGTCCTCTGTGTTTATGAAGATCCAATTGTAGATTTCCACCCCCCTGTCATTTTAAAGATTCTTCTTAAACCCTGGATGGATGAGTGAATAGTTAAATCCAAACAGCAGGAGGCTAGGAAAGAATTTATGTGTGCAGAAGACAAGGCAGCCATATCACTTTTTGAATCTTCCAAATTCATCCCACAGACCCTGAGTGTCAAGAGGGGGACCAGCTCTCGGGTCAGCTGGAGCTGGGTTTTCTCCCTCCGGAGGCCCCACGCGGGGCGCTAGGGGCTGTGGTGACTCAGAATTGAGCGGAGCGCGGGCCCTCGGCCCTCTCACAGGCCCTGCCTCAGCCAGGCAATGACTCAGCACCAAGCACTGGCTCCCTGGCCCAGAGCACACTTGAACTGAATGTTCCAGGTCTTGAGCCTCAGCCCAGCTGGACTGGGCAAACTAAATGCTTTCTCCCCTGCTGTGGTTTACCCTGGGAAGATGAAGAATTTGAAGACATCAGCCACAATTACTATGACAGATTCTATAGGTGGGGAGGGAATAGTGAAAGGGTTAACACATCCCCAGCCTCGACGTCAGACAAACCTGGGATCTGGTCATTTCAGATGAATCAGCCATCCTCTCTGAACCTCAGTCTCCCCTTCTGTCAAATGGGAACACCACCTTACCTGTCCAGCAGGACTGCGAGGATCAGGGGTCTAGTGCCTGGAAAGTGACGAGTCAGGGCCCGACTGGACATGTGTGTTCAATCCATGGACAGAGTCACAGCCTCTGCTGTGAAGTAGGAGGGCAGTCACCACATGGCAGACACATCTGTCTGGACATGGGTCTTTTGGCTCCCAGGTAGGCTTCAAGTCTTTTTTCTCAAGCAAGCCTCTTACCCCCTCGTACTACCTTAGCTGGCTGTCTTTTGACTAGTGCCTGGATGCCCTCAGCACCCTTCCCCGGGATTCCCAGGCCCCACCTAATTTGGGGACACAACAGTGGGTGGGGAGGGGTCAGATGAAGGCTACTGGGCCTTCTGGAGCCTCAACCAAACCGGCAGCGCACAGCCCCAGCCAAGTTCATCCCTCAGCCACGACAGGCCAGGAGACGCTGTTTCCTGGCCTCTTCTGCATGGGGTGATGTGTTAACCCTTAATCTTGACTCCTGTAGGGGAGTGTCTCCCTCCACATCTCTGTACAGACCCCAGGGCTGTTGCCAGGCAGGAGTAAGGTGCCCCGTTGGTGTTGTGGGGAAACTGAGTCACGATAACTAGGGGCATGGCTTTAAGGGGTGGAAATGTCACTGCAGGTGGAGGGAGGAGGGGGGTTTGCTACTTGCCACCACCCCCGTGGGGGAGTGTGGTTGTTGGAGCAATGCCTTGAGCAGCTGCACAGGGTCGGAAGGAGCATCCCCAGGAATTCCCCTCAAGGAAGCTTCCCTTGGTTAAAGGGACCCTTGCCCTCACTGCGGTTGGTGAATTGGAGATTTGTGTGTGTGTGTAGGGGGGTGATTTTGTACAGAATGTGTATCTAGGGAAGCCCTGCATCCTGATACCAACAGACACTTGCAGAGCTGGTGTCTAGCAGATGGTAGAGCCTCGTGATTGGTCAACGTCCCGCCGTATGAGACCAGACCTTGAGGATCCCAGGGAAGAAGCATGAGGGGCCTCTTTATGTAACTTCAGTTTGCTTCCTGATATGGAAATGTCAGGTGTTTTTCCATCTGTGATTCCTGATTTCAGATCCTTGAAGCAGGTGTCCCTGCTCCTTTTTTCTGAAGAGGAACTAAGGTTTTCATTTCCCTGAAGCCATGAGTTCGGGAGCTGGGCATCGGGTGACTGGGGTTCTCTCTGGTAACTGCCCTTGTGACCTTGGGCCACACCTGCTGCATGGAATCCTTGAGGAAGGCTCTAGAGGGTGGGGGAAACAGGGAGCTGGAGACTGATGCCGAAATGCCAGCTGTGGTCTTTGGTGCCTAGTTTGGAAGGTGCCCACATACCCTGCTGGGGGGACATGCTGAGATGGTTGGGGAGACGCCAGGGGGAGGTTCTGCTCCTGCACAGATCCTCCTGCCCCAGCCTGGCCTGGCTTTCTCACTAGGTTTCAGGGGCAGGAGTGCAAGGAGCCATGGTCAGTGCAAGTTGAGTGTGGATTGGTCCTTGGGGCGGGTCTCTGCAGAGTGCTGGTCTGGGGCTTCTTGGAGCAGGATGGGAGTTTAGGGCTGGGCCCCTAGAGTGTTGGCTGTGTTCGATTCCAGATTGTAAAGTATTAGATACAGTTCCCAGCAGAGAAAATGGCACCCTTGCTAATTCGTGTCCTTAAGACTCTCAGATAAAGGGGCTTCTGACTCTAATAGGCTTATTACCGACTGGCGAGACCACTGAAGTTTTAGGCATTGTACGCCCTAGGCTCCACCAACGAGAATATCTGGGTCTAGCAGTAACCATTTGTGGAATAAAGGAACGTGATTGTGTAGGGCTTGGGGTGGGCTCAGTTTACAAAGCCTTCCTTATGCCTCATTTCACTTATATTTTGCAAAAATGCCTGGGGGCTGTGGGGATTTTTACAGCTGGAGAAACTGAGTCTTCGTAGCGAGCTGTCCCGTCTGAGGGCATAGAGCCGGTGAGCAGCAGCGGGGGACACCGGAGCTGAGGGTGACAGCTTGAAGCCCTGGGCTCACTCGGGTTCATTCCTGCTTGTTTGGACACAGCTGCAAAGAGAAGAGGCGTTGATCCGATAGAGAGCTTTCCCCACTAGGAGCACATTGGGACACCTGTCTCAGTGACCCCAGGATAAAGTCTGTGCTCTGGTAACGGGCAGTGAGGTCCAGCCGCCAGCCGCCCTGTCACTGGGCTGTGTCCAGACATTGTGGTGAGCAGAGACTCTTGTCTTACCAGCAGCGCCGTACACGGGCTTCTGAGGAGAAGGATTTTGCCTGCTGGTCAGAGTTTGCCGGGTGTCCATTACATGCCCAGACTTGGCCGGAGGGAGAGACCCTTCATCACGGTGCGGTGGGAACTGAGTTTGGCTGAGGGACCCATCAGATGGGCAGTCATACTTAATTCATGTTGAGGACCCGAGCATACCGAACAGAAAGTCTTGGAAGGATGTTGAAACTCAACTGTGCGTGCTTTAGAAGGAAGTTTTTCTTTTGTTTTGTTTCCTGCCTGCTGGAAGGGAGCCAAGCTACCTAATTGCCATCCAGGCCATGGATACATGGGGACCTCAGGATTCCTGCTTTCCTCCATCTTGTTTTCTTTGGTTTAGAAGTTTTTGTTTTTGAAGTTTCATTTGTTTTTGAAGTGTCATTAGTAAAAGTCAACACCCGACCATTGTGAAAGCTCTTCTGGCCTCAAAACCCAATTATAGGATGTGTGTCCTACTTGAGACTCCAGGGCTGTGGAGGCGGAAGTGCTCTGAGGCAGCCCTGAAAGTTAACCTCCGCTCCTCGGACCCCCTTGGCTCAGCCCACCCTGGTGGGACCTGTGACTTATGGTGCTGAGAACACTTTGGAGAGTGCTTTGCCATAGAGTTGGAGGTTGACGGGGGCTATTTTCAGGGTTCAGAGGCCACTCAGTGAATGGGGAGCCGATTGTGGATAGGTCAAGGCAAACCCTGCTCCCCGGCTGTCCCCAAAGCCACGAAGGCTGTGAAAGTGCAGCGTCTGGCCCGGTGGTTGGCATAGGCCAGGGTAGCTACCCAAGGGCTGGTGTTCTTGCCCTGTTTTCAAGGCATTGGGAGTCGTGGGGTGCCAGGGTGGCACAGTTAGTTAAGCACCTGATTCTTGGTTTCTGCTCAGGTGTGATCTCAGTGTAGTGAGATCAAGCCCCAGGTTGGGCTCTGCACTCAGTGGGGAGTCTGTCTGAGATTTTCTCTCTCTTTTTCTCTCTCTCTTTCTTTCTTGTCCTCTGCCCCTCCTGCCTTTGCTTGCTCTCTCTCAATGAATAAGTCTTTAACAAAAAAAAAAAAAAAACAACAAAAACATAAGGCACAAGGAGTCCTTCTGGGGGTCAGTGGCCACCTCTTCACTTGGGACATGAAACATTGGGACACTTTGAATCCCAGTGACTTCCATTTCGATTTAACTGAACAGAGTTAAGAGTGGTCACTTTTAGATTTCTGTGACTTCAGCTTTTCCTTGTTTCTGAGCTCTATGTAGCTTTTTAGAGCTATAGGGGACCTTGGAATAAGCGTCATGGAGATGCCAGGGCAGGACAGAACTTCACATGGATCAGTGTTTTTCAGTGCGGTCCAGGTTGGGCTTAGGGTCTGCATGTTTATGTATTTTCTGGGCGCTCTTGGTGCCGCCTCGAGTCTGAGAACCACGGCTTCATGGAGTATCTGGGCTTTGCCTTCATTTTACAGCTAAGGAGAGTAAGGTCCAGAGAGGGGTTTATGAGCTGCTTATGTAACACACATCTTTAGGGGCAGATCCAGGATTAGGACAGAACGCCGTCTCTTTCCACATCTCCTAGCTGCCCCCTTAGTGCTCACATTGTTATTAAAAACCAGCAGCAAAGCTCTGGTGCTCTTAAGCGTGCTCGTAAGCAAGCAAGACTTGCCTATGTCCAAGGTCTCACCCAAGCTCAGAGTCTGACCCCAGGCTTCTCTAATAATAGTACCTTGTACTTAACAGGGCATATTTTGGCTCATCTGGGGTAATTTTCTCAGCTTTTTATCCTGCCATCTCATGGAGCTGTTGAGTGCCCTGAGATACATCTCAGGGTTTTACTGTAGTGCAAAGCAAGGGAGAAGAATGGACCAATTCATTTTATAAATGAATGTAGTGAGATAAGCAGTGAAAGTCTTGTTTCCTAATCAGATCTTGTAATAGGGATTCCTGACGTCTTTGCCCCAAGATGATGATGAGCTGAGCTGCCCTGGGAAGTAGTTCCTGGAGTGCTGTCATTATAGCTAGAGAAACTGCGGGGCAGGCGATGAGGAGGGGAGCACCTGCACTGGGGCCTGCCTGGTCACGTGATCGTGGCTCGTTCGCGACCCCCATCCCTGGCCCTGACACCAGGAGCGGTCCCTGGTCCCCACTGAGGTCAGAAGGGGGCAAGTCATGGGTCCTGCCTTGGGAGTGCTGGCCTTAACCAATAGGCTTCCAGATATGCTGGAACTTCTTAGGGGATTGAGGAGGCATGTTCTATTCTGCGAGAATCATGAACTGTAATATTTGTCTCTTATACTTTTTTCATTTTATTTACTAATTTTTTTAAAAGTAGGCTCCATGCCCAGTTTAGAGCCCGGCAAGGGGCTTGAACTCATGACCCTGAGATCAAGACCCAAGCTGAGATTAAGAGTTGGACGCTTAACGGACTGAGTCACCCAGGCTCCCCATTTTTCTCATTAAAAAAAAAAAAAGTGTCTTTTTTTGTTAGATTGTGATGAAAAGCACTCTAGAAGGCAGAATGGGCCATTGAACCCTTTCCGGTGGTGCTTTCTGGTTAGTCAGCAGGGAAGCATCTGCTGCTGAGAGGAATCTGCTGGGAGCCACAGAGGCTCGCGGGGGAGGGGCATCAGCGTTCCTCTTACAGAGCTTCGTCTAGGTGGGCGCTTCGTTGCTGGTTTAAATTATTTATTCCTGTACAAGTGCTCAGTCTCGCACTCTGTAAAGCCGATGTGGTTTTTCTGCTTGCCCCCAGCAGGGTTTTGCTAAACAAAACCCCAGTCAGAATGGGACAGGAGCATTCTTTTAGATGTGAGGCTTGTGGAGAGACATGGGGTTCTTTACTAAACGGGTCAACTCACGCAGAAGCCAGAGAGCAGCACGTCAGGGCCTGTAGCCGCCCTGAACCCTTGCGGCCGTCCGCGCCATCGCCCCGGGAACTCCAGGCTCAGGACTCGGTTTTGGTCCCGGCCCTTCCCCCTCGCTGCTGCTGTCCTGCCAGCCACGGAGGCCTCTCCGTTTCTCCTCCGGCTCCCTCCCTGGGCACCTTCCCTTTCCAGGCTGTCAGCCCCCGCAGTGCCTGCCCTTCCTTACTCTCATCCCGGCCTCCTCCCCGCCTTTCCCCATCGTCCGGGCTTCTCCTTTCGGCTCCTTCTGTCTTGCCGAGGCCTCTCTTGTCAGCAGCCCTTGGACCGTGGATGTGAGGCCTCTGCACTGTGGCCTTACGTTCGTCAGCTCAGCACTGACCGTTCCCTCTGCTGCTGGGGAGTCCAAGCAGTGACCACAGCTCTTCTCCACCCACCAAACCATCGAGACCAGGCACCTCTTCCCAGACCCAGGCGGCGTCCTGGCTCCAGGAGGCAGGCCCCGCTGTCCCCTCCTCTGGGCGGGAGGAAGTCCTCCTGCTTCCTCCCTCCTTCCTGCCTGCTGGCCTTTGCCTTCCCCTTACTCTTGTAGCCGTACAGAATCGATTCAGTGAGATGCATAAAGTGTGCAGCTCTTGGCAGGCCTGGCAGGCCTTCTGGATCCAGGGGCTTCCCCCAGGAGGAGCCAAGCCTCAGCCAGGTCCATCTAAGGTTTCCAGGCCCTGGAAGGGGCTGAGCTGGAGGCACAGCTAACAGCCGGCTCTGCGGGCCTGGTGGGGTTGGCAGCCTGCCCCTGTTCGAATCGGATCGTGCGGGTGGAATGCGGCAGGGGCTGGCCGGTGTGGGGTTCCTGAAGTGTGTGCTTTGATAGGTTTGTACGTATGTATCTGCCTGTTCACCACCTTGCAGAGAAAGAACACTTCCGTCCTGCCAGAAGGTTCAGCACCCTCCCAGGGACTCCCACTTCCCACTCCCAGGGGCGGCCCCTGCTGTGAATCTTCCCTCAGTTAGCCTTGTCCTTGGGTTTTGATTCCTTTGAGGTCTTTGTGGTCTGCGCAGCACAATTGTGTGCCTCTCTAGGACAGCCCCATCCTAGCTAGAAAAGCCCATGCCTGTCCCCTACTGACAAAGCCTCCCATGCTTTCTAGCCGGTTTTGTTTCCTGTGTGTTTCCTGCTGTCTCAGACTGTCTCGTAAGCCCCTATTTGGCAGGGATATGCGTGGCTGGTCTGGTGAGCCCACAGTACCCAGCATCTGGATAGCTAGATGGTCACCAGGAGGTGGTGGGTGGATGAAGGCTTCCTAACTGCCCTGCCCGAGGACTGTACGGATAGCTGAGGCCTTCTGTATGTGGCTGGGAGGGAATGGTGAGCCCCCAGGCAGCAAGCAGAGAAGATGCCCAGGACTTGTCCGGGCCCTTGCTTCAGGCTGGAAGGAAGGGCGCCCTGGCGAGGGGATCACATGCCGAGATGGCGGGTTAGGAGTCGGCACCGAGTAGCGCTGGGTGTCCTCGGTGCCTCTTGCTGCTTCCCTCCTGGTGCCCATCTCCCAGCAGGAATTGGCTTCTGAATGGGAGGCCTAAACCCACGGCCTGTTCTTGGGTGACCTGAGAACTAAGCAGGCTAAAATAATGCCGCCACCCTGAACACGTGGGTATTCTAATCTGAGAGTGCCTATCTGCTTGTGTCCCCAAGGACACAGCGACACCTTTGCCTCTCCTGTGTGCGGGAGGCCCGGGAGGCCCAGGGCCACAGGAGGGAGGTAGTTGACAGGGTCTGAAAGAGCTAAATTCCAGGCCCCACCATCGCTGCCTGTTGCACACAAACACAGAAAGAAGGCAAAAGTACAATGGCCGATCCCTCACAATGCAAATCAGCTTTCCTCACTTGTGACTGGTTCTGCAACAGTGAGAAGCAGACCCTGCAGGCTCCCGGATTCTCAGGCTTTGGCATTTGTTTGCAGTTCGGAGAGATACGTCCTTCAGGAAGGATCGTTCTCCTTCATCGTTGACCTAGCCAGCTGTGTGTGGGCGGCACAGTTCCAGAGTCCTCCTCTGCAAAGGACCGTCTAGGAGGGTCAAGACTGGACGCCTTGGGGGTCCCTGACTTTGGTTGTTCAGCCCCTGGTGGGAAATGACATTGCCCTGTGAGGGACTGACGGGCCTTGTTGTCTGAAACAAGATCTCTCTCTGTGGTACATCTGGAACTTGGCCTTCTTAAGGGTCCCAAAATAGCCAGGCGGCTGAAGGGACAACTTCCAGAGAGGACAGGAGAGGGACCCCAGCCACTCCCCGCCAGAGCAGCCTCTCTTGGCGTCATCGGACCAGCATAATTCATCCTCCGTATTTGTTCTCCTGCTGCGCTGCCTGTGTGTGCCGTATCTCCCCTTCTTGCAGCTTGTTCCGAAAATGTCCCCGGCTAGGCGGCCTCGCCCCACTGCCGCCTCTCTGCGAGGATGTCCAAGCTGTGTCCTGTGTTTGGGTCCAGCACAACTCTGTGTTAGGAAACGCTAGGACCTTTGAGGAAGCGGGGAAGCCGGCAATAATTTAGTGAGTTGGACTTGACTCAGCCTAGCGCCTTCTGATCTGCGTCTCTGATTTGGGGGCAGTCAGTGGCTGTCCTGCATGCTGCTGCCAGCTGTCACCCGTAAAAGAAACCTGTCCGACCAGTTTCGGAAATTGGGGCCTCCCTGTGCTTAATGGACACCGTGGCTCGCCTGCTTTCTCTGGATGCCCCGAACTCGTAAACTGCTGCCCGTACGCTGGCCTTGTCGTGGGGGGATATCTGGCAGACACAGGGGTGCCTGCCAGCAGCCTCACCCTCTGGGCTCAGCTGGCACGGCTGATGCCGGAGGTGGGGGAAGGGCCCAGGATCACTGGGGAAGATGGCACTTAGCACCATGTTTTTGCCTCTGTGGGGTGTTTTCTTCCCACGTCCTAACCAGACTGTTTCTCCTTTCTGTGTTGCAGGAAGCACCGTCCTCTGCAAATGGCCCTTCCCAGGAGGGCCCCAGGCTGCCTGCTCGGGAGGGCCATGCCGTGTACCCGCAGCTCCGACCAGGCTACATTGCCATTCCTGTCCTCCACGAAGGCACCGAGGGCCGGCAGCCACGCCCTTCCTTTGTCTGTCCCCAGCCAGGAACACAGCGATTCCGAACCGAGGCGGCCACAGAGGCTCCTCAGAGGTCCCAGTCACCTCTGCGGGGTGTGGCGGAAGCCACCCAGCCAGATAGACAGTGTGGACAGGCGGCGGCAGCAGCGGCGGCGGCCCAGCCCCCAGGCTCCCACAGACCTGAGGTAAGGACAGCGAGCCGGTGTGTTCCAGGGCCCGTCCCAGACTCTGGGCCAGACACCTGCTAACACGCAGGCATCTGGGCCCTGCCTGCAGCAGCAGAGGTCACCCAGCAAAGACAGCGTGACCGCCCGCACAGCGTCCCCCAGCATTTCACAGGTGTGATAGGATAAACTGCTTGGTCCGAAGGCATGAAGGCGGAGGGGCGGCATTTCTGGGACTGGAAGCCTGGCCTCCGGCTTCCTGATCTGCTGCTCCGCACTCCTCCCGCTCTCCGTGTCACAGTCTGCTTGGAGCTGTGCTGATAGGAAAACAAGGCGGCTCATACCTGCCCACACAGTGTCCCGTGGTTTAAAAGGAACCCACAGGGGCACCTGGGTGGCTCAGTCAGTTAAGCGTCTGCCTTCAGCTCGGGTTGTGATCTCAGGGTCCTGGGATTAGGCCGCATGTCGGGCTCCTGCTCAGCGGAGAGCCTGGTTTTCCTGTTCCTCCCCACTTCTGCTGACTCTCACTGTCTCTGTCACTATCTGTCTCTCTTTCAAATAACCAAATAAAAAATAAATAAAATCTTAAAAAAAAAAAAAAAAAAAAAAAAGGAAAAGGAAAGGAGACCCAGAGTAGAGAAGGGATGTCAGCTGTTCCGCTGTTCGACGATAGGATTTTATTTAAGCCTGAAGCCCATGCTTCAGTACACTAATCACCAAAGAGGTATTATTTTTTTTTAATATTTTATTTATTTATTTGCCAGACAGAGATCACAAGTAGGCAGAGAGGGGGAAGAGGAAGCAGGCTCCCTGCTGAGCAGAGAGCCTGATGCGGGGCTCGATCCCAGATCCTGGGATCATGACCTGAGCCAAAGGCAGAGGCTTAACCCACTGAGCCACCCAGGCGCCCCAACACCAAAGAGTTCTTAATCCAGTTCTTAGCTGGGATTTGAGGGCCCGTGGACCCCAGGAGGATTCCCAAGCAGTAAGCCCTTCTGGTTTTCCCATCTGCAGCCTGTCTGGTTGTGTGCCCTGTAGTGCTGGTGAGCACGGATGCTTGCTCTGTCTGTGCCCAGAGTTAGCCTTGCCTCCTTTGGCTCTGTTCTTTTCCTGTCTTGAAGGACTACCTGTATTTGTAATATTTTTGTTGTAAAAATCAGAAGTGACACATTAATCAGAGAAATCTGAACAGGGTCCTTTGAAGCCAGCTGGGGAAACACCCACCTATTTCTCTAGGTGGTCGTGGGCTGGCCTGCTTCAGGCCACGCGGGATGTGCTGCTCCCCGTGCCCAACACGATCCCCTGGGGTTAGAGAAAGAGGCGACGTCAGTAACAACAGGAGTAGCAACAACACAAGCAGCACATTGAGCACTTCTGTGCATGGCCCTGGGCTAAAGCATGGCCACAGATGGTCTTACTGAATCTTCAGCTCAGGAACAACGGCGCATTTTTTCCCATACTTTAGATTCTCAAAAGGCTATCGAGGGGCGCCTGGGTGGCTCAGTCAGTTAAGTGTTTGCCTTTGGCTCAGGTCATGATCTCGGGGTGCTGGGATCAAGCCCCCCCATGGGGTTCCCTGCTCAGCGGGGTGTCTGCCTCTCCCTCTGCCCCCCAACTCCTCTTTTATGCACTCTAATTAATTAATTAATTAATTTTAAAGAGACTATTGAGCTGGCAAGAATTGGAATGCCCCTTGGCCCTAGAGCCCTGAGTGCTAGCGGTACATTCTGGAGATGGAAAGGTTTCAGGTAAAAGGTCCGAATGTGTCATCCTGAGCAGGCACCTGAGGGAGGCAGGGTCGGAGCTCCAGGGCAGAGGGTCCCTCATGCCTCTTCTCTCTGTCTTGCAGCAATCCCAGTCTCCAGCAGCTTCGGACTGCTCGTCCTCGTCCTCCTCGGCCAGCCTGCCCTCCTCCTCCGGCAGGAGCAGCCTGGGCAGTCATCAGCTCCCCCGGGGCTATATCCCCATCCCTGTGATACACGAGCAGAATGTCACCCGGCCGGCGGCTCAGCCCTCCTTCCACCAAGCCCAGAAGACCCATTACCCAGCTCAGCAGGGTGAATACCAGACCTACCAGCCGATGTACTCCCGGGTCCCAGGGGATGACTGGGAGCCTCGGCCCATGCGAGCAGCATCCCCATTCCGGTCCCCTGTCCGGGGTGCATCCAGCCGGGAGGGCTCTCCGGCCAGGAGCAGCACGCCAGTGCACTCGCCGTCGCCCCACCGTGTGCACACCGTGGTCGACAGGCCTCAGGTACGGAGTCGGCATCCACAGCCTGGCTCTGGCAGCGGCAGCGGCTCTCCAGGGGCCGAGGAGCAATATGCAGGCTCTCTGGGCCCTCCGTGGGTCCTAACTGGCTCACACCTGTGTTCCTCAGGGAAGTGAGATCTGGGAATTGGCCGGTCATGCGCAGAAGTGCAGGACGGGCGCTGGGAACGCTCAGTACTTCTGCAGCTTCTGCTCATGGGTCATTGCGGCTGCCTTCGGGACAGAACCTCCGCTGCCTGAGGACAGATAGCTCGGCCCCATGTCTAGTGTCACTCACACACCGGGGACCCGGGCACCTTAGTGCCCACCACATTTCTTCAGAGCCCTTGAGACCCCTTCCACACCCCAGCCCCAGCCTCGTCTCTAGTGTCCTGGGCAGCTTGTCTCCTTTCTCCCAGATACCCCTTCTCCGCTCCGCAAGCCCTTTCTGTTCATCCCACCTTTGCTCATGCTGATGAAGCTCCCTGAAATGCCATCCCAGCCCAGGTTCTCCCCGCCCTCCGAGGGACCAGCCAGTCTTGCCTCTTCTGTGAATCCTCCTCCTCCTCCTCATGACATTCCCTCACAGGCCCTCATGGCTGGGTGTGGGTTACTCTGTGCATTCCAAAAGCGTTCATCTGTTCAGCTCTGAGCTTAACGACAGGGACCTGTCTTCTGTCTCTCTCCTTGGGGGTGAAGGGCCACGTTGTCTGACTGATGATGGGCGGGCTGGCCGGGAAAGCTTCCAGCCTGGTGAAGTCCCAGGCACAGACCTATTCATCCTTCAGGGGCAACTTGTAGGGCACATCCTGGAGGAGGAAGTCATTCATTTTCGCAGCTTATAGTGTAGCAGAGCCTTGAGCAGCTCTGGGCCCCCCAACGTGAGCAGCGGAATTGGTTCTCTGCCACAGTTTTTAGAAGGAAAGCCCCTCGTAGGCAAATACGTGGGGTGTTTTACTATAAATGGTGATAACATCCTCCTGTTTCTTTTTTTAGCTTCTTTATTTGGAAATAATTTCAACCCTACGGAGGAGTTATAAGAATCATACCAAGAAACCCAGTATATCCTTCATCCACATTCACTGTTAACATTTTGCTCTGTTTGCTCTGCCATTTCTTATTTCAATGCATATCATCCATGTGGTTCGTTTGTTGGACATTTAATTGTGGATCTTGTGCCCTCTTATCCATCAATAATTCAGGAAATCTTTTCCTAAGAAAGACCTCATTCATAACCACCGTCCAATGATCAGAATCAGGAAACTTAACATCCTTATAACATTGCTGTCTGATACCCAGTCCACTTTCAAATCTCCTTGATAGCGGTTTCCCCAGTCCAGGAGCTAATCTAGGATCATGAGCATTGTATTTAGGTATCCTTTTTCTTCAGTCTCCTTCAGTCTGGAACAGTTCTTCGGACTTCTTTTGCTTTCGTGACCTTGACATTTTCAAAGTGTATAAGCCGTAGAGCAACCCCTCTTGAGAGTTTCTAAAGTCATTTTTATTACTGAGAGATCATTTTAAAACTCAAAGTGGGGTGTGTGGCTGGTCCCTGAGTGGTAAGAGCCAGAGTTGAGGACATCCACATTGGCAAAAGAGGTCTGGTGGCAAAGGGGGTTCTTGGCACTCAGATGCCTACATAGCAGCAGCCAGATCCTAACTTGGGCTCAGGAATCCCAGGAAAGCATGTCCATGTGCAGAGGCGGAAATGCTTCCCCTCGTGTCTTTCCCGCATAGATCCCGGAATCGGTGAAACAATGTTTAGTCTTTTTTTCCTTACCCTTGTTTGTGGTGGCCTCCCTGTTAGCGTTTGTTCAAAGATCTCTTTTTGAAGGTTTGCAGAGATTTGATTTAACAACATTATAGCGGAATTTAGTATTTTAAATCGGGAGTATTTTAGAAACCATGTAGTCTAACTCTTATTCTCCAGTTGATGAAATGAGGATGTGTGAAATTTTTAAAGGGGCCAAACACTTGGCAAAACACTTTTGGCAAAAATACGGATTAGGAAAACTATATGCACCCCTGTGTGTATTGCAACATTATTCCCAATAGCCAAGATACGGAAGCTGCCCAAGTGTCCATTGATAGATGAATGGATAAAGCAGACATCGAGGGTGTATACATTGGAATATTACTCAGCCACGAAAAAGAATGAACTCTTGCCGTTTGCAACAACACAGATAGACCTAGAGGGTATCTGGTGAAAGTGAATAGTTGGTAAAAGAGAAATAGGTGTATGATTTCACTCATACGTGGAATCTAAAAAACAAAACAAAAGAGTAAACCAAAACACCCCAAGCAGACCCTTAAATCCAGAGGATAAACTGATGGTTGCCAGTGGGGAGGCACATGGGGGATGGGCAGAATATGAAGGGAATTAGGAGGTACAGACTTCCAGTCACAAAGTCACAGGGATGAAGTGAGGTGTAGGGAATACGGTCAGTATCAAGAGAACGGACGGCGGTTATGCACTGCGGGACGTGTAGAACTGTCAGGTCACCAGGTTGTGCTCCTGAAACAAACAGTGTCGTCTGTCCACTCCACTTCAATCAGGAAAGGGGGGTGGTGGGATGTTCACTGAAATGCTGGGAGAGCCAAGATTTGTTTTAATTACAGCTCATTCTAGAAACTACCGCTTGTTACAAGTTACCTTAAAAAGCATCTCGGCCCATGTATCCGGGAGTCAGCGCGGGGACACATGGCTGAGTGTTGGCTCAGAGGAGCCCCGCAACATCCTTCCAGAGCTAACTATTTCGAGCATTGTGCTTATTCTCAGAAAAATACATCAGTCTGGGCAGAAATCACGAGGCTGTCGTAGATTTTAAAAAAGAGATGTGGGACTGTCCTCCCCGGAACAGAGACAGTCCCCCTGGTGGCAGGGAGAGGTTGTGGCAGTTACTCCCCCACGGCTGCCTCGCCAAGATTCTGAGTCATGCAGGACTTTGCTTGGAGCTAAGCTAGCTCGGCAGTCCGTGAGGTTTTGGTGAGCAAGTGTTCATTTTTGAAAACTGTATCGGTTTTGTTTTTGTTGCCCTAAGAATACCATCTACAGCAAAGTTCAGTGAGCGGTAACAGACGCATAGTCCAGGGTGACGAATGGAAATGAATGGTTCGGCCCCGTACATGATCAGGATGTTTTCATTCTGTAACTGTATGTGGCTGACTTCGAAAATCTCTGCTACTGTTAAAGCCATTCCCCAGTTTTCTTTCTCGTCAGTAGTACTCACTACAGACAACCAACCGCCTGGGACTCTCAGCCGGGTATTAAAAATATCTTTGTGTCCTTGCCTCTTTTCAGCAGCCCATGACTCATCGAGAATCTTCACCTGTTCCCCAACCTGAAAACAAACCTGAAAGCAAGCCAGGCCCAGTTGGACCAGATCTCCTTCCTGGACACGTCCCGATTCAGGTGATCCGCAAGGAGGCAGACTCGGTACCTGCCGCCCAGAAGCCCCCACCCGCCTCGGAGAGGGTGGAAGTCAAGGTTCCGGCGGCTCCGGTTCCTTGTCCTCCCAGCCCCACCCCGCCTGCTGTCCCCCAGCCCCCCAAGAATGTGGCTGCCCAAGATGGGGCAGCCCCCGGCCCTGCCCCCACAGAAGCCACACCGCCCAAACCAGCGGAAGCGGAGGCGCCCCCAAAACACCCGGGCGTGCTGAAGGTGGAGGCCATCTTACAGAACGTTCAGGGGCTGGAGCAGGCCGTGGACAACTTCGAAGGCAAGAAGACGGACAAGAAGTACCTGATGATAGAAGAGTATTTGACCAAAGAGCTGCTGGCGCTGGATTCGGTAGACCCCGAAGGACGAGCTGACGTCCGTCAGGCCAGGAGAGATGGTGTCAGGAAGGTTCAGACCATCCTGGAGAAACTTGAACAGAAAGCAATAGATGTCCCAGGTCAAGTCCAGGTTTATGAACTCCAGCCTAGTGCCCTTGAAACCGATCAGCCACTGCAGGAGATCATGGAGATGGGTGCCATGGCAACAGACAAGAATAAGAAAAGTGCCGGAAATGGAGAAGATCCACAGACAGAAAGCCAGCAGCCGGAAGCCAGAGAAGCAGCAGCTGCAAACCCAAGCAGCACTGACACTGCAGACACAGCTGGAAACACAACTGCCCCGTAGTCCCCGCCACACTCAGCAGACCCCAGCGCTGGGAGCTGCTGGTGTGTGTTAAGGAATTTTAAGTTGCATGCATTTCAGGGACTTTAAATCAGTTTGTTTTTACTGTTCATAGGCACTTGGTACACAGTAACTTGGGTGGAGGCCAAACACACTAATTAAAGGGCTAAAGGGAAAATGATGCTTTTCTCCCGTATTCTTATTCTGTACAAATGAGGAAGCTGCTTGTTTCAGAAGTTTAACCCCACTGCTTGTTGTTGGGGCCCTTTCTGTACATGGGCATCACGTGTCAGCCGTGGTTGTAAGCTGTCTTCGTGGGGCTCTGGACCGAAGGAGCTTTTTGGCTGGTGGGTGGGGTGTTGATTTCCCATTGCACAAGTATGGAACCCATTTTCCAGAAACAATGCCCTTTTAATGGGATGACTCTCTTCATCTCATAGCTAAAATAGCTAACTTCAAAGAGAATAAAATGTACAAGGAGCCCTAGGAATATCTATATGTTGGATGACTTTAATGTTACATTTAAAAAAGGAAAATAAAGTAATAATATAACTCAAGATGGTTTTTGTGATTTCTGAAGTTTGGAGGAGCGGCAGCATCAAGTCTGGGTCTCACTGGCTTCAGTAACAGTCCGTGGCAGCTGTGTTTGCAGGCCGGCTCTGGGATCCACGAGCTCTCTCTGGGTCCGGCTTGTGAGAGAACAAGTGACCATCACGTTTCATCCTCAGATCACAGCTGTGAACCAGGAAGACTCGGGGCTGTGCACCCAGGGGATGGGAACGCCGCTGTTCGGTTTAGCCCAGCTTGGGCCGCCCCAGCAGCATCCTTGCTCACCTGGCCTCAGGCCGCCCTCGGGCCTCAGCAAGGGGCTGGGAGGGTTCAGACGCACACACGAAAACCAGTCCCTTGTGATGCCCGAGGCCAACCCAAGTGGTGTGTGCGGTCCAGGTCACTGGGGCTGAGAATGTGTTCTGTGAGAGTCTTGGGGTCATCTTTATCTGACACTCCTCTGAGTCATCAGACCAGGCTGGGTGTATCTTCTCAGATTGGGTTCCTAGAAGCCACTGGGGTTAGGATCGGGTGCACTTGGAAGCCACTGGGTGCAAAAGAGACTTCTTCGTATGCCAGTGTTTTTGAAAGCTTGGGGAGGACCACCAGCCTCTGACTGCTAGATTTGGGTGTTTTAATTTCTTGTAAATAAAAAATAGACAGTCTTGAGAACTTGGAACCCTCAGAGGACATGTTGATGTAGAGCCCCCGTGCCGAATTCCTCATGACTGTACTGAGTTTAATATTGGTGTGTGACTGTGCTGTACAAAAATACATGCTCCTGGAGTTGCCACTCTTAGCCCGCTGAGAAAGGCTTCAGTCATCCCGATGGGAAACTGCCAGCATCGCTCCTGGGTGAACTCATGTGGGGAGTACAAGCTGGCTGCCGATGACACACCATTGATTCCAGAAACCCGAACATATAAAAAGGGGAAAGGCCTCTACTGGACTTTTTTAAAGGAACCAAAGATAAAGAATGTGACTGCTTCTCTTTGTGACTTGGGCATCTATGCCCAATGGACCTTAATGTGAAGTTTCCTTGGGTGGTTGTGAATCGGACTGATGTTATTTTTATCACTAAACATTGATAGCCCTTGACTGTGGTTAGATTTTTAGTCATCCAAATCAGATGGTGCCTGGCTGTCTGGGTAGGAATTCTATGGCCTGTGTTGGTGGTCCCTGGGTCTTGTACAGGGGCAAGAGGTTGGCTATAGGGCTGGCTGCAGGGTTCTTATTAACATAGCTGTCTTGGTCTCCGCATTGGGGCACAGATTCCACTGAGTATCTGGCGGGGGCCGGGGGAGGCTTCTTCTGTGTAATCATCCAGGAGCCCTTTAGAGAGCATCGCTGTGGAGAACACAGGCTTGAATCAGAACTCTTGGGTTCAGTTACAGCTTGGGACAGCGGACAAGTCCCATAGCCTCTTCCTTCCTTGTTTCCTCAGTTGTAAAATGGGGGAAAGTGATTAAATAAATTGAGACGTGGAGTATGGAATGTAACAAATGTTACTTCTTCTCAGTGTCCTCATGAAGCAGGGGACACAATAGGAAGTGACTTGCCCGCAGAGCTGGGAGCAGAGACAGGATTTGAATCCAGCCCCAAGAGACATAAAGGCCACGTTAGTCTTACCACAGTGCGCCATCTTCTTCTTATTTTTTTTTAAGATTTTTTTTATTTGACAGAGAAATCACAAGTAGGCAGAGGCAGGCAGAGAGAGAGGGGGAAGCAGGCTCCCTGCTGAGCAGAGAGCCCGATATGGGGCTCCATCCCAGGACCCTGAGACCATGGCCGGGGCCGAAGGAAGAGGCTCAACCCACTGAGCCATCCAGGTGCCCCTCTTATTGTTATTACTATTATTATTATTATTATTATTTTAAAAATTTTATTTCAGACAGCATGAGTGGGTGAGTGGGAGAGAGGGAGAAGCAGACTCCCCACTGAGTAGGGAGCCACATGCAGGGCTTGATCCCAGGACCCTGGGATCATGACCTGAGCCAAAGGCGGACTTTTAATGACTGAGCCACCAGGAGCCCCTGCATCATCTTTAGCACCAAGTGGGCTATGGGGGTCAAGAGGAACAGGACTATCTAAGGATCACGGAAATTTGAAAATAACCTCTCATCTCAGACACTGTGTGTGTGTGTGTGTGTGTGTGTGTGTATACACACACATACATATATATACATACTTGCATACATATACATTTTATAGATATAAATATACATTTATTTTATATATATATACACATATATATATGTGTGTGTGTGTATTTGGTGTCAAAATCCTGTGAAATTCCTGTCTCCTGGATGAAGCAAATGACGTGGAACTAGCAAGTACTGGCATCCACACTGAAAGCTACTTGCACCTTCAACGCTGGCAGTCCAGGTCCCTGGGCTTGGTTTCCAGAACTTTCTAGAGCACCCCCACTTCCTCTCACCAAGGGTCTGCACTGCTCTAGCACATTCCCACCCTTGAGTGTGCCGTTGCCACTCTCGTCTTTTGTCCAGATCTTGCTCCCCCTTAAGCCCTCCATTTTGTGAAACCTGCCCTCCTTGGACAGTACTTTCCTTCTGACTTTCCCTCCCCCAAATTCCATGCCTTCTGTCTGTTTGCCAGGGTCCAATTGTCTTCCATCTGTTGGAACATCTCCAGTCGTTTCCTGGAGAAGACTGTAAATTCCCTGAGGCAGTCCATTTTGAAACCTCCTAATTCTGGCGTTGTTGTCCAGACCTGGGCACCGAGGTACCTTGATGACCAGGAGAGACTTAAAGTCCCTTTGACTTAAGATCTTACGTTTCCAAGGCTCAACTGACATTTACTCCAAAATGGGCATCAATAATAGTTGATGAGAGTTTAGGGTCCCTGGCTGTGATGAGTGTGGGCTAGTTGTTTCCTTTCTCCGGGACTTCCTCCTCCCCTCGCATGAAATGTGGGCCCTGATCAGGTGGTCTGGATGGTTCTGGTGAGTCCACGCTTCTCACAGGCTGAGTCTCTGTGCAGCACAGCGCCCCACCGTGGGCTGTGCGTGGGCTGTGCGTTCCTGGAGCTCCTGGGTGAGTATGGCCCGTTTGCCCACTGTTCTGTAACATTAGACAAATGCAATCATATGCCAGGAAACAGGATCCAGAGTCCAGGTTATTTTGGGATATGCAGGAGCCTGTGGGAAAATGCTGGAACATATCTGAGTCACTTCGGCAAATACCTTTCTTTCCGTGTTCCAGCATGTTTTGTGTTTCCAGGCGGCACAAAAGGGCGCCAGCGGGCGCACACACGCCCCTCTTGGACCTGCCCTTCCGGAGCAGCACTCCCTGGATCGCCCCTGGTGTGCCGCCTCCCCTGAGCTCTGAAAAGTGAGTGCAGAGGGCTGAGCGGCTGGTTTAAGCTCTTGGAAGCCTTAAGGGGTGGTGGGGGCGGGGGGGGGGGCGGCATTGTGGTGACGCACCCAGAAGGGATTCAAAATAAAAAGCAGTAGTAAGCCCCAAGTAAGTGTAAGGATGATCTCAATGTGCCAGGTGACACTCTGTTGCTTTTTAAAAACTGGAAATGAAATTCCTCCCAGAGAGTGTGTGTGTGTGTGTCCGCACATGCACACTTCGGTATGTTCCTGCTCTCTTGGGACTCAGGTCGTCTGTTGTCCAGCACCACCCACCAGGAACCAGTGGGGATCAGAAAGAGCCACCTCAGTCCCTGGCAGGGTGCTGAGCAGGGGGAGCAGGGACCAGGAGCAGAGCGCCGAGTGGGGAAAGCCAGCAGAGCTGCCATGCTGCTCAGGGGGAGGGAGGGGAGGCAGCCGCAGGTACTGTAGGTCCTGCGGATGGGGGTCCTCCCCAGACAGGAGCCCAGGCCAAAAAGGCCAGAACCGCGGGTGTACCTGGAGGCCAGCCTGAAGGTGGCGTAAGGAGATACAGAGGGGATTGGAAAAAGCATCTCAAGTAAGAAAGAAGGGGCCTTAGTCAGGAGCACTACTGTTCCTGACCCTGCCTGCTCCAGCCAGAGCTCTGCCCTGATGCCCTTGCTTGCCCTTGTGGGGGCTGGGCTCTCTCCACATCCCCGTCCCCCAGCAAAAGGTCTTCTCTGGTCCCAACAGGAGTCTTACCATACATCTCTTCCTGGTTTTCTTCCGCTTCCTCTCTCCTTCTCTCAGAACAGGGCTCCTTCTCCTGGTTTAGCTTACAAAAAGCACAAACCAGAAGGAAACCTTTCTTCCTTGTTCCTCAGTTTACCCCCTTTATTATGAAATATGGTGAAAGACCTAAAGTCACCACCGGGTCTCCCACATAGTGCTCTCCCAGCTGCATCCCCCACCAGCACCCAGCACCCAGCACCCTGGGTGCTGCCAGACTCACCTTCCTCCCCTGCCCACTCCTACTAAACAGCGGGTTTTTCCAGGCTCACTTCCCTGACCTCCTGCTCTTATCGCTGCATGATAGTTAGCTGTGTGTTAACTTGGCGAGGGGACAGTACCCAGATACTTAATCAAACACTAGCCTAAGAGTTGCTGTGGAGGCATTTTGTAGATGTGGTTAATGTCTACAGTCAGTTGACTTGACATAAAGGAAATTACCATCGATAATGGGGGGTGGGCCTCACACAATCAGTTGAAGGCCTTTAGCAGAACAACTGTTTTCCTGGAAACGAAAAAATTCTGCCTTAGAACTGTACGATCAGCTCCCACCTGAGTTTCCAACCCGCCTGCCTGACCTACAGATTTCAAACTTGACTGTCCCCATCGAGTGAATAATTCTTTTTTTTTTTTTTAAGATTTTATTTATTTGACAGAGATCACAAGTAGGCAGAAAGGCAGGAAGAGAGAGAGGAAGGGAAGCAGGCTCCCTGCTGAGCAGAGAGCCTGATGCGGGGCTCGATCCCAGGACCCTGGGACCATGTCCTGAGCTGAAGGCAGAGGCTTTAACCCACTGAGCCACCTAGGCGCCCCTGAATAATTCTTTAAAATAATTCTCTTAACACACACACACACACACACACACACACACACAGTGTTTCTCTAGACAACCATGACTCACATGCACTGTTTATGCTCTCTGCCCTCACCGGGTCACTGGCTGCCAGTTTCCACACTGTGGTCACTTCTGGATCTATGTCACTGACCCCCCCTTTCTCCTGAACACCAAACCTCTATGCACAGTTGCCTACGGGGTTCCCTCAGCAGCACCTCCGTTCTGTCACAACACAGGTCTTCCTCAGGGTGAAGCTCGCATACAGAGGTCACCACCAGGGGCAGCAGTGACAGAGCCAGCTGTCCCGGGGGTGGGGGAGGGCCTGGGGACAGACACAGGCCATTGCTTAGCACTGCCCACCCCCCCAGGAGTTGGCATGGAGGGACAGGGCTCCAGTGTTGTTAGAGTTTTCCAGTGTTCAAGGAAGTCCAGAAATTGGTTCATGTGAGATCTCTCCATTTTAAAATATTTTTAAATGTTTTTAAAAACACAGCCGGCCCAACAACCCCCCATCTGTAGGCCAGATTTGGCCTTTGGGATGTTAATTAGCAAACTGCAAGTTCCACTGTGCTGTATATACTTAATTCCGTCCCCAGTCCCTTCTGTGCCTCCGTTTGCTGTGAGCTGAGTGAGGACTGTGGCCTGGGTTCCCTTGACCCCACTTGGGGTGAAGCAGGTCAACAGGAGAAGGAGGGGCGGACCGAGGGAACGGGGCTGCCCGCTCCCACCTCGACATCTCCCTGAACTCCTTTCTCTCTCCTCTGCCCATCCAAGGCTTCATCCTGTCACTCACAGACTGTCAACAGCACCTTGCTGGGTCTAGTTCAGTGCTGGCCTGCCTTCAAGGTGCCCCAGCCCCTGGCCCCTCCGTTCTAGAGAAGTCTGCAAATGCCTCCAGGCCCACTGTGTAAACACAACTCAAACTCACCCCTGTCACCCCAGCTGTCTTACAGGCCTGCCCGGGTCACGGGTGGTTGTGAGTCAATACTCGTGTCAGACTGAGTTCCAATCCCAGCCTCTTCGCTCAGTAACTCTGTGGCCTTCAGCAGCCTCTTCACCTTTTTGAACCTCAGTGGCTCCCTTAGTTAAATGGTGACAGTGAGTGTGTCGGACTCTGCTTGGGTAACATATTGTCTGGAGGACACCAGCTCACCCAGGACGGTCACCAACAGGAGGACAGTTTCCACCGCTCTTCCCTCCCTACCACCCAATGCCAAGGGCAAAGGAACCAGGGAACAGAGCCATCGTGCTGGTCCTTCTGCTCTGCAACCTCAAGATGGTACGTGGGTCCAAGGGTGGGCGATGGCACCCCATGCCAGTTTCTTCCCTCCCTTCCCATCTCTGTTACCTCCCTGTTCGGGTCTGGATGACATCATACAGTGGACTCCAGGCAGGGAATTTATGGTTGCAAGACATAGGAAACACAGACCACCCCCCACACACTCTTCTGCCCCAGGCTAAAAAATGACCTCAAGCAACAGGGTTTACTGCCAAGACCTCTGAGCCCTAAACTAGGGCAGGCCTCAAGGGGAGCAGAGGCTGAAGGAAAGCACAGAGCTAAGGGCCCACAATCTGCCACTGAACTCAACTGCCAGCAATCCCGGAAGTGCTCTGCTCTCCTCTGCCCACCCATGATGAGGACAGTGGAATCAGGACACGACGCTCTGAGGGGAGTCCTCACGTTGGCAACCACTGGCCATTTCCGAGATGGGCCTCCTGGGAGAATGACCTCAACAAAGGGAGACCAGGAAGCATCATGGCTCCTGGGGGCTGGAACTTACTGCGGGCAAACACGGGGGAGTGAAGACATAGGGACAAGAGGGGCACACAGGCTGTCAATACTCATGGCATTTGTTGCCTAACGTGGCAGTCACCCCTTGGCACCCCTCAATGGTGTATACGTGGTCAGGACTGAGGGGGACACTCCAATTCCAAAACTGAGACATATAAAAGAAGCCCTTTCATACAGCTCTCAAGAAAATGCAAGCAGATTCGACCCTAGGCGGTGGGGGGTTGAGCCGGACAGAGCCGGCGTGGGGGCCAGCTCCCCACCCAGAGCCTCGAGGTGTACAGGCTCAGCTGCCCCAGCCCCGCAGGCCTGCCTTCCTGCCCCTGCTCCCCGGATGCAGGCAGGGCGGGCCAGATTCGACAAGCGGCAGAAAGGACCAGGCTGAGCATCGTCATGTGGCAGCTGCCCGTGGGTAAGCTCCAGGAACGCAGCCTTTGCGAGCGACAGACTCTTGAAACCGCGTAGCGGCGACTGACCAGTGCAGTGCGGGAGTGAAGAGGGGAGTCACCAAGGTCCCGGGCTGTTGGAGCCGATTGCTTGGGACGTGGTGTGCCTCTGTCAGCTTCTAGCCGTGTGAGGTGGAGAGTTCTAGAAAGAGTCTCCAGAGACGGTGGCAACTGCACTGGCATCAGGGTCATCATCCAGCTTCAGAAGGCCTTCCTCTCCCCTACTTCCCCTTCCGCCCCTCTCCTGACACAGCTTCTATTTACGCCGGACCCTGCCGACACAGGCTCTCCGTGGCCACGTGGTCGCTACATCTGAATCCCGTCCCACAGGTCACAGATTCATCCTCTACATTCCTTCTTCTTTTGTGTGTGTGTGTTTTTAAGATTTTATTTATGTATTCAACAGACAGAGATCGCAAGTAGGCAGAGAGGCAGGCAGAGAGAGAGGGGGGAAGCAGGCTCCCTGCTGAGCAGAGAGCCTGATGCGGGGTTCAATCCCAGGACCCTGAGAACATGACCTGAGCCGAAAGCAGAGGCTTAACACACTGAGCCACCCAGGCACCCCCATTCTCTCCACATCTTAGTGAAAAGGCTTAAATGTGTGGATCCGACTGACAGCTCAACGCTTCCCACCAGGCGAGGCAGTTGGCCAACCAGCTCCCAGCTTGTCTGCTGAAGGTCAGCTAGGGCCGGAGTGATGAAGCAGAGGAATGTGCTTTAGCCCACACCTGCTGGATGGCCGTCCCCTCAGCAGAGCCTTGATCTCTTGGAGACCGAGCGCCTGAGGACCCCACCAGCTCCATCGCAGGGCCACACGCTGAAGAACACAACAAGCGGAAAAGGAAAAAGTCCGGCTTTCCTTGGGTGTTAAAACGAGGTGACTTAGTCACTCCTGGTAACCAGCTCGGTCTGCTTCGTCCAACCCTCCTCGGCTCCAGGAATCAGGTCTAATTTTTCCAAATAGTTGCATGAGCACCTGCAGGAGTGTCTGGGAGCGGGAAGTCCAGGGCCCTCCTTGCAAGGCCTCTCCCTCCCTCGAACCTCCCACCCACGAACCTCGGGGTGCGCTCACTCAGGTCGGCGGGGTCAGGCCTGCGGCAGGTGCGGGGGGCGGGGAGAGATCGCAGGTGTCATTTGTTCACCCTCCGGGGAGTGCTCGCTCGGGTTTGCTGCTGAAAGGGGGCCCTTCCTTGCTCCTTTGGCAGAACCTGGCCGGGATCCCTAAGGCCTCCGCAGAGGGCCGCATTCCCGACTCCGAGTGCAAAGACTTCCTGAAACGCACGGATACCCCCAGCACGTGGATCCAGATACCCTGCCTCAGCCGTACCCTGGGCAGGACCCGGCATGGGATCCTCACTAAGTCTCAGCCTTGTGGCAACCGGTTGGTAGCAGGGAAAGCCCCCGTGCCTCCGCCTTGAGGCCCGGGAACAGAGGACAGGGACCTTTCCAATTCACTGAACTGCACTCACGTACCTGTTACCATAAACCGATAACCGGTTTGGTTAGCATGAGGAATGTGGCTGCCCAGGGGTGCCTGGGGGGCTCAGTGGGTTAAGCCTCTGTCTTCGGCTCAGGTCATGGTCTCAGGGCCCTGGAATCAAGCCCCGCATTGGGTTCCCTGCTCAGAGGGGAACCTGCTTTCCCCTCTCTCTCTGCCTGCCTCTCTGCCTACTTGTGATCTCTGTCAAATAAGTAAATAAAATCTTAAAAAAAAAAAAAAAAGAATATGGCTGCCCAGAGGGGTTACAGATGATGTGCAAATATGTTCTGCTAACAGAGCAGTCTGTGACTCTGTGGCATTGGTCAGTGGCAAAACCAGGAGGGGCCCCAAGAAGCCCTTCAGAGGGCTGCACATGGACCCTCCACATCTCCTCCACGTGTGGTGCTGAGGAAGTGCTGGTCACCATAACAGGACTTCTCCAAATACCTTCACCTCAACAAGAGTCTTTGTCAACTTTAACAGAACACAGCCAAATGCTGTCAACCATTCTTTTATTTTATTTATTTATTTTTTTAACCCATGGGTCTCTGGGCTTCTCATGAACCCTCACTAAGCTTCCTCCCACCTCCCACCCTCACACCCCCAAACCCCTGCTCTCTCCACTTCTGATCTCTCTCACAGAGTTTCCTTCAGGAACTTCCATATCCCTTTCTGTCAGTGGCCCTGCATCTCCCCCAACAGCGTTTCCTGTCTTTGGATCTCAGAGAGAAAGCGCTGCGATCTGGAGATTTTGCCTGCAGAAGACTCCTTGACTATTAGACACTTTCTCATTCTTCCTCCCTGGCAACGAGATTTGCTCGTCAAGAGGTATTAAAGGCGGGGGCAGGCTTCTCCACTCTTTCAAAAAGCTTTATACCACTTTCCACTCAGGGCAACGAGGGCTTACTTGCCCTACATTCTCATAATTAAAAGAATCCAGACAAGGATTCTTACCTGAATAATGAAAGTTTTAAGGTGACTCGGAGTAAAAAAAAAAAAAAAAAAAAAAAAAATTCTAAGGTGACTCTGACATAGAAGCAGCTGGCATTGATTTAGAAATTTCTCCCAACAGGTGTCCACTTATATTAACATTTTTGGAGGTAATTTTGACAAATTATTGGGTCACAAAGTCCTTTCAAACAAAAAAGATTATCCCCAATACATTTTTAAATAGTTCAGACTTAAAAGTATTAAAAATAGAGTGAAACCCTCCATTTTTATTTTTTTGTTCACTACATTGAACCCTAATGATCCAGATATCAGCAAATACATAGTTCCAAAATAAAATGACATTTTGTAATTATTTCATGAAGAGTTTCAAGGATACATTTTCTTAGAATGGCACAGAAGAGAGAGGGGGAAAGAGAGCGGAGGGGGTAGGTTGGAAGTGAAGAAGTGGGCCCCAAGAATAACTTATTGTTAATTAGTGCAAAATGTGTGGCTGAAATGGTTGATTTTGGATAAATGTGATTTTTTTTTGTGATACATTAGAATATGAAACTCAAAATCTCTCTTTAGAGCTAAGGCTTTACCAAAAGGGGTTAAAGGGGTGAAATCATCCCCGGGGTAGGGGGGGGATTAATTTAGAGTACAGGTTAAGGCTGTTGTAGCCTGTGGCCTCAGCAGACTGGGGTTATTAAACTGATCCCTGGGGTTCTCGGTTCCTAGCTCTTCATCCCAGCACCCCCAGTAACTCACTCTGTGTTCAGCAAGCCACTTTCCCTTGGACTCATGACATTCTGCTTCAGTTCTGTGATTCTTATACAGAATTCAACCACACAAATTATTAATATCTGAGACGAGGTAGCCCCTCTTGACCAGTAGGGGGCGACTGATGACCGTGCCTTCCATTTTTACCCCAACCTGAAGGAATCCTTTACCGCTTTCTCTGGAAGCCATTCTTATGATTGGGAGATCCATTTTGGAATGAATTACCCCTTTCATTGTTTTTATTGTTATTATTATTTCTTATAATACAGATGATGAGCCAACAGAAACTAAAGTCTTATTTGGAAACCAAGTCAGGGAAGCAAGTACAGGGACATGGTGTTGGTCTGAAGATTAGAACCTAGGTGCGCACTCGTCCACTTTTCCATGCCATGGGTGAATGAAACACCCCCCTTTTCTAAAACTGGGGAGATTTGTGAATCAGAAATAATCGAATTTGCAATTTGATTAACATTCCATTCTAATGATGGAAACTGATGATACCCACTGAGATCTGGCCCAGTCACATTTTGGTTGGTTTTGTAGCAACATACACCAGAGTGTGGGGGGAAAAGGCAAATGTTCGCAAGCATGTTAAGGCCAGGTTTATTGTCTCATAAGGAGCGAGGTCAAAATAAAGTTGACCGGAAATAACTGGATTTCCTTGTATGTGACTGGACTACTTTACCCTTGTATGAGAATGGAAACATCAACAATGAGCCATGTTTGTTTCTAGATAACTTGTGAGAAAAACATGGCCACCCCCGCTCCCCACACCACCTTGTCTCTCATAGCTCTTGGTGGTGGCAATAATTATGGGAAATCAGAGCACCCATCATCAACCCCCCTCTTGGAACCAGAGCTGCCTCCTTCAATGCATAATGAACAAAGTATGGACAGAGAAGAGACAGAATGTGATGGTCAAGTCTAAAGCCTGCATCTGAAAGATACAAGACAAGAGAGAGACTCAGCTTCTTCTTTCTTGGAGAAAGGTGGTGCCAGGGAGGTAGAAGGGCAGGTCACCCCAGCTATCCTTGATAGCTAGAAAAGCTGGACTAAACATATAATGAGATGTGTATGTGTAAGTGAGCCAGCAGTCGGGGGTGAGGATTTGAGGGCTAAGATCTTGGAGAGAAGAGTTAGCAGGCAGATCAGCTTGGAGGCATTTGCCCATTCTCAAGAGGCAGAGAAGCTTCCAATGTTTTATGCTAAAGAGATAAAAATTAGAGTTCACCACCACCAAGGAGGAGGAACCCAAGTAAACTCCCTCAGGCTTTCAGCTGGGACTTCCCAAGAGAAAGCAGTGACAATAGAAAAACACTCACAAAGATTGAAGCCCAGTTTCCAGTCAGTCAAGTTTTGGTTGGACTAAGCCGAGACCCTTAACCTCATTGCGGCTGTCATCTTGTGCCAGCTCATTCTCCGTTGTGGGGAAGGTCCTGTCCCATGCATTGTAGAAAGTTCAGTAGCCTCCCTGGCCTCCATCCACTAGATAACACTAGCACCAACACCGACCCCCCCCCGCCCCCATCCTCCACCCATCCCCCTATCCCCGCCCCCCACTAAGTTCAGACAGCCCAAAAGTGTCTTCAGACATTGCAAAATGCCCCCTGGTGGGCAAAATTGCTTCTGTTTTAAAACCAGATCTGCCCAGACCCTAATTGCCTGCCAGAATCAAAAATAAATCTCACCATCACAGAGCCTTGAGTTACATACGTAGTTCTTCATACATGACATCCAGCACCTAATAAATCATTCTAAAGAGATGATAAAGTTGGCAGAAACAAAAAGACAAACCCACAATCATAGTGGGAGATTCTAGGACACATTTCTCAAGAATTGATGGGATACGCAGAAAAAAAAAAAAAGATCCACCAGATTGGACAACAGCCTTACTCCCCAGCTGTGAAGAGGGGAGGGTTTCTGGAGAGGGCATCAGATCTAGCTGCATGAAAGAGTGGGTTCGGAAGAAAGAGGCTATGATACTGTGATATATAATAAGAACTACATATTTGGTCTCTGACTCTGTTCCTGGCACAGTTAGTTCTTTTTTCTAGGTGGTGAGAGTTATAAAGGTGTCTTGTTATGTGAACGAGGTGACTTTGGAAAGCCCCTCAGTCACCTAAGGGTGGGGACTGGTCACTAGAGGCACCAACCATGTAATCAGGGAGGTGGAACTTTCAGACCTACTCCCAGACCTCCAGAGAGAGGAGAGGGGCTGGAGACTGCACTCAGATCACCAATAGCCAGTGATTTAATCAACCGTGCCTGTGTAAGGAAGCCTCCATAACAAACCCCAAAGGTAGGGGCCTGGGGAGCTTCCCAGTTAGTGAACATGAGGGGGTCTGGCGAGAGTGTTCAGCCTGGAGAGCACACAGAAGAAGAGTGCCCTTTCCCCATACATTGTATCTCTTCCATCTGGCTGTTTCTGAGTTATATCCTTTTATAAGCCACTAATCTAGGAAGTAAAATGTTAAGTCTCTGAGCTCTGTGAGCCACTCTAGCAAATTAATTGAACCCAAGGAGGGGTAATGGGAACCTCCACTCTATAGTCTCTTGGCCAGAAGCACAGCTGATCGTCTGCATTTGTGATTGGTATCTGAAGTGGGGGTTTGGTGAGGGCAGTCTCCTAGGACTGAGCCCTTGACCTGCGGAATCCGATGCCCTCTCCAGGTCAGTGGCATCCCAACTGAGCTGAACTGTAGGACACCCGGCTGCTGAAGGAGAATGGCTTCGAGGTATGGAAAAACCCCACACATCAGAGCTGAGCAAGGAGTGTCACGTGGGTCCCCTCTTTCCAGAAGCCTAGTGTTATAAGACCTCTCTTCTACGGGTGTCACAAAGTTCCTGCACACACGCAGATGTTTCTTTTAGTCCTTCCTCTGAAGACGACGCTTGGCTGCTCTGTGAGATCCTCTGTCGTAGCTCAGCCATGTTTGGGTCAGCAGAGGCTAGTAAGGCAGGCAGAAAGCACTTTCAGATCAACTGGGAGGTGTCCCCAATCGAGTGGCAACTGAATTCTCTCCCATCCTGGCCCCTGAGGTACCACCGGGTATCACCAGACTTGGAGCGTCTTACTGTCTGAGGGCAGTCACTGAATTAGAGGAAATAGGACTGAATCTCTGATTTCCTCTTCGTCTCTCCTCTCCCCTCCCCTCCCTCGCCTTCCCCTCCCCTCCTCTCCCCTCCCCTCTTTTTCCCTCCTCCCCTCTCCTCTGCTCTCCTGTCTTCTCAATATTTTGGCGAGAAGTACCCTAGCATACAGCCAACGGGCCTGTGCTAGTGATACCCGCTACATGGCAGACATTACTCTAAGTGCTGCTAAGAACAGAGAGTGTAAGCCTGGGATAAGATGGATAAGGTGTCTCCTTTGCCTTCAGGGAGCTCGCTGCAGCCTCGCAGGGGCGAGGGGCTGACCGGCAACAGAACAAATGTGGCAGGAGTTTGGCGCCGGGTGCCAGGGCAATGCCTGGCAGAACACAATCTGCTGCAGGTGGAACCCAGACTCCTATGAGTGCTGCATGGAGAGAGAGGACAGTTGACTAAGGGAATCCAGTTAAGCCTTGGAGCATCTTTTAGGGGAGCAGAAGTAACATGAACAAAAGAGCCTGCTGGGGGAAATTATGAAGGGCACTCAGGGAAAATTTTTATTCAACAATGATTGAGAGCCTGCTCTGTCCCAGACAGCGGGCTAAGAGCCAGATTCCATTAGCAACCAAGACTCAGTCCATTCCCCCCATGTTCCTTTGGGCTGATCTAGTAGGAAGGTTGGAAAATGGCTGATCCCTCCCTCTGAAGGGACCCTGATGGGGAGAAGTTCCCCCAGCAAGCTGTCTGAAGTAGCTGGAGCACAGAGGGCAAAGCACTAGAGGCAGACACGTCTGTCAGCTTAGGTGGGGGCCATAGTGTGCCATAAAGTTCAAGCTGAGCTCTTTTGCCCTCTTTGACTGGTGATAGGGAGCTACTGAATTCTGTTGAGCGGGGAAGTGGCAAGTTACACATAGATGCGTTAGGCAACCTCCTGTCTTGTCTTCAATTCTTGTCTCCCTTGGGGCCAAATGGGAGGTCACGACGGAGGGAACATTGGCATGCACTCGGTGGATAGGATGGATCTTGGGACCTGAGCTCCAGCCTGTGGGACATGGAGGCCCCCTGTTAGTGTTTTTCCTTGTTTTACTCCCACTGCCCGTGAAGGGCAGAGGCTTGGCCTGACCAATCGACAAGGCTCCACAGTTAACACCCTGTGTGGGTGGGCTAATTTCTTACATCTTAGGACATTTCTTTCCATATAGATCCCTTGGTCAGTAGGGCTTCATTTTCAGTTTTTTGGGGGGAAAATCTGTCTTAGGCATAATCTCTGTAGAGATTAATTTTCTTTCTTCCTTTATTTTGACATTGACATGATGGCAGATCTCGGAATAAACCAGGTCACCAATGTGGGCATCCGATACTGTTTCCTGCTCACACTTTCCCCTTCTTCCACTAACAGAAGAACCTCAGTTTTACTCTGAGAAAACTCTGACCTTCCACTCTCAAACCACGTGACTCAGCTGACATGAACTCCCTCCCCTACCATTTCTCAGGCTTGGCTAATCCGAGTCCCAGCATCAGCTCCATGGCTTTTGCTGAAGCTTTGAGAATCAGTCTTTGTCCGGAGAATCTGGAGTTTCCAGGGGCCACTGTGCAGAGAAAACAGGCCCCCCTCAATGAAGTCGATCAGAGGAAAACAAAGCTGAGAGGTGGAGTGAGACCCAGTTCTAACGACATCATTTGAATCCCTGGATCCAACCAAGCCTGATGGCTATCTACTCCTGGACTTTTCAGTGTGTAAACCAATGCACTTTATTTTTTGGTTTGTGTGTTACTTCAAATGCGCTGGAACTAAGACATTTCTGACTTGCATTTGTTTCTCTTTCTGACCCACAAGTGTTAATCCTTGGGCTTGTCTGGCAGGCCACTTGAGTTGGTGACATAATTTCTTTCCTTCCCCATCTGTAACTGCCTCCTGCTATGGAGACCCTACCAGCAAGATGATGCTGGCAACAGGGTGTACGCGAAGGGGTAGGCCATGGTTCAGCAACATGGAAAGGAGGCTTGGTTTCTAAAGACTCTGGCCCACATTTAACCATAAATATGAATGGATTTCTATAGTGACATCAACATTAGTGGAAATACAAACTGCCCGTTCCAAAGAGAAACTAATCCGGATGTACAGATTCATCATTTCTGCCTCTTTTTTTTTTTTTTTTTTAAAGATTTTATTTATTTATTTATTTATTTGACAGACAGAGATCACAAGTAGGCAGAGAAACAGGCAGAGAGGGGGGGGGGGCGGAAGCAGGCTCCCCGCTGAGCAAATAGCCTGATGCGGGGTCGATCCCAGGACCCTGGGATCATGACCTGAGCCGAAGGCAGAGGCTTTAACCACTGAGCCACCCAGGTGCCCCCATTTTTGCCTCTTGTTTTCAAATACATATGTATTTTATATGTGTATTCAAGGGTATGTATGTGTGTGCAAGTATATTATATATCTATGTGAGAAAATATGTATATGTATAAATTATCCATACACATATATATGTATTCATATATATATACTGATCTTAGAAGTAATGTACTTTTGTTGCAAAAAAAATTGGAATACAAAAAATATATATAAAGAAAAAACTTTTCCATGCTGTTAACACTCAGGGATAATTGCTATTTGCCTATATTTCCTTTTATTATTTTTTTATGCATATATACTCTACAAAATCACTAGGCCATCTCTTTACTTCTGAGTATTGTTAAGTGAAAAAGGATGCAGAGGAGAAGGTTCATGACAGCATTTAGGTTGCATTTATGTGTCTATCTTATGTTTGTCCTCTCAGGTCTGGGAAAAACATATGTCAGATTATAAATAGACGTTTTCTCTGGAAATGAAATGCAGAAAACTTTTACATTGTAAGTTCTACATTTCTGTACTCTTTCAACTTCGGGGGAATGAATAAGGAGTGGCATTTTCTTTAGCATCAGTCCCTCATTCCTTGTTTTATATCACATACCCAGATGAACATGGCTGTCTAAACCCCAACTCATCTGTTAAAACCAGTGTTTAATAAAGTTTAAGTAAGCTGGATCACAGAGCACAGATATTGAAAGATATAGCTAGAAACAACCAGAATATAGCACTCTGCCTTTGAGGCTCTGTATTAGAGCCAGGTGCTACTGATGTCGATGGTAAGCAATCAGATACAGCACCCAAACGCGTGCAGGCTGTGATTTAGCAAGTCTGTTGGGCATTTGACATGATATTTATCAGAGAGAGGGGGGGGAGAGAGCGAGCACAGGCAGACAGAATGGCAGGCAGAGGCAGAGGGAGAAGCAGGCTCCCTGCTGAGCAAGGAGCCTGATGTGGGACTCGATCCCAGGATGCTGGGATCATGACCTGAGCCGAAGGCAGCTGCTTAACCAACTGAGCCACCCAGGCGTCCCAATTTGACATGATATACACTGAACCCGAGAGGCTACAAGCCTGATAGAAAGGCACCGTGGACTAAGAGAGAGCAACAGGGTCATTGCGACTCCCCTCCTATCAATGAGGCACGAACACAAGGGCAGTGGTCAGGGGACCCACCCCGTCCTGGGGTGCGCAGGGCCCCATGCATTGGTGCCAGAGACGCTGAGCTCAAGGGCTCTGTTTGAGGGTGATCTTACCGAGTACCTCTCCTGAGACTCCGCTTTCCTATTTTCCCAGCTCTCTTATGTATTCAGCTCCTCTCTCTCTCTTGCTTTCCCCGGCACCATTAGAATATCCTCAGGCTACTCTCATCACGCTACCCAGTTCTTGCCCCACGCCACTCCTCCCTTGCAAAACCATATTTCTTGAAAGAGTCATCTACATTCACCACCTCTGCTTTCTTGCTTTCTGTTTCGCCCAAGTGTTTTGGGAGTAGAAACCCATCCGGATGGCTCAGGGGAGCCGCCCCCCCCCCCCCCCATTGGAAGCCACGTGCAAGTCTAGAAGCACACGGGGTCATAGCTGACGCCCAGCTGGTCTCATAGCAACTTGGAACAGGGACTGCAAGTCCATCAGGATCAGATGCTCCTCGTCTCTCCTTCCCCCCTAACTTTCCTCTCTCTTCCTTTGTTTCTCTCTGAACATCTCTTCCTTTCTGCTCCTCTCTCTACTTAACCACCTAGCTCCATCCCATAATGGCCACTGCAGCGCCAGTCAGCCTCAGGATTTTGGCTTCCACTATCAACAGACGGATGCCCGAGGAGATCGGACTTAATTAGCCTGATAACTTCCTCAACTGAGACAAGTCATAGGTCACTGGCCTCATATTACAGGATACAGCTATTTGGGGGCCACTGGATCATGGACAGAGCAACCTGCCTTAGAAGGGCCTGTGGGGAGAAGAACAGGCCATGAGAAGCATCTTTGTTTCCTCCCATGCCCCTCTCTAACCCAAGACGATTGGTGCATGTGTTTGGCCGCCTGAAATCTGCTCTCACTGAGGTCATGAACAAGGTCTTTGTTGTTGAATCCAATGGAGAGTTTCAGTTCCTTCTGTATGTGGACGTTTAGCAGCTTTGAAGCTATTGACCTTGCTCCTGCTCCCTTTTCTATGGCCTCCATAAAATGGACAGTCCTTCATTCTTCTCCTGCTTTGCTGTCTGCTTCCTTCCAGCCTTACGGGCTCCTACCTCTCCTCTCAGCGCTGACCTTCCTCTCAGCCCTGATTTTCCTTCCTTCTCCAGACTCCTCTCTTTCTTTCTAGTCCCTCTCCGGGCAGTCTCGTTCTCCCATATGCTCATAATTACCTGCTCTGCACGAATTGATTCCAACTTCATCTGCCTGACCTCCTCCCAGACCTCTTCACCACCTGGACAGCTGCCCTGGATGTCCCACAGGAATGTTGCAGCCCTTGTGTGTACACTTGAACTCACCACCTCCCCCTCAGACTTTCTCCTCTCCTGCTGTTTTCCACTTCTGCAGATACTGCCACCTCCTCCCCCAAGCCAGAGTTTGGACACCATAGTCCATGTCTATCTCTCCATCACTCTCCACACCAACCAAATACCCAACACAAAAGAATTGCAATAATTTCTTAATACCAAACACTCAGTGGTCTACTTTCTATGTACTTTTCTTTCTCCCTCTTGCCTCCACCATCATTCCTGGGGTCGTTCGAACAGCCTCCTAACATGTCTCTGTACCTTCAATTTTTCAAACCCAAACCCAGTTACTCCCACAAAAGTGTTCTTTTCCTCCCCCCCCTTTTTTTTAAAGATTTTATTTATTTATTTGACAGACAGAGATCACAAGTAGGCAGCGAGGCAAGCAGAGAGAGAGAGAGAGAGAGAGAGAGAGGAGGAAGCAGGCTCCCTGCTAAGCAGAGAGCCCGATGTGGGACTTGATCCCAGGACCCTGAGATCACGACCTGAGCCAAAGGCAGAGGCTTAACCCACTGAGCCACCGAGGCGCCCCTCCTTCCTCCTTTTTATTATCCATTTATTCATTTTTATGTAAGCTCTATGCCCAGTGTGGGGCTTGAATTCATGACCCAGGGTCGAGTCACATGCTCTACTTACTGAGCCGATCAGGTGCCCCTCCTTCCTCCCTTTTAAAAGAAATATAGTTTTAGTACTTTTGCGTATGCACAGAGATGCAAACTACTACCAAGCAGTGAAGGCAGTCTTCCTTATCCTGTTGCTTAAGTTAATGAGAATGCCTCTAGTATTTCATGGATAAATATGTTGGCTGCTTTAATATAAATATATACTTTGTTACTTTTTAACTTCTTGTTATGCCGAATTTTGAACATACACTAAAGGGGACAGATTATAATGTTCTTGTGTTCCTTCCCCCCCAGCCCCAACAACCATCAACCCAGGTTAGGCTTGCCCCATCCCTATCCCAACCCACTCCCCCCTCACATAATATTGTGAAGCAAAGCCCATATATCCCTTCATTTCATTCATAAATATTTCAGTAAGGATTTCTTTTTTTTAAAATATTTTATTTATTTATTTGACAGAGAGAGAGATCACAAGCAGGCAGAGAGGCAGGCAGAGAGAGAGGAGGAAGCAGGCTCCCTGCTGAGCAGAGAGCCCGATGCGGGGCTCGATCCCAGGACTCTGAGATCATGATCTGAGATCATGACCTGAGCCGAAGGCAGCGGCTTAACCCACTGAGCCACCCAGGCGCCCCTCAGTAAGGATTTCTAAAAGAGATTTTAAAATACCATTACCACACATAAAAAGAATTAATAATTCTTTATATCATCAAATATCTAGTGTTCTTATTTTCACCTGTCTCATAAATGTCACACATTTTTAAAAAAATTAGTATCTAAGTAACATCCATACATTGTGATTAGTTGTTGGTTTTTTTTTTCTTTAAGATTTTGTTTATTTATTTGAGAGAGATAGAGCATGGGTGGGGGCATTGGGAGAGGGATAAGTAGGCTCCACAGAGCAGGGATCCCAACACGGGGTTTGATCCCAGAACCCCAAGATCATGACTTGAGCTGAAGGCAGACACTCAACTGACTGAACCACACAGGTGCCCCAACTGCTGTGCCTTTACAAGTCTTTTCATCTGTTGGTTCTCCATCTTTTTTCCTAGCAGGGTATTTAGTGAAAGAAAAAAAGAAACTTGTGGTCTGTGGTGTAGGGTTTGCTGATCTGGGTTTTCACTGATTTCAACCCCACAGTGTCATTTCATTAGATCCTGTCTTCTGTATTTTCTGTATATTGGTAACTGGATTTAGAGAATATTCTAGTTAGGTTGGGCTCCATAACAAAATACTGTGGATTAACCAATAAAATTTATTTATCACACCTCTAAAGGCTGGAAAGTTCCTAGAACCAGGGGCCAGCATGGCTGGGTTCTTTGAAGATGCTCCTTTCAGCTTGCAAACAAGTTATTGTGTGATGGAGAGGGAGTTCAGATTCCCTTCCTCTTCTTAGACGGCTATTAATCCCATCATGGGGAGGGGGGCACGTTCATGACCTCATCTAAACCTAACTGTGTCCCCACGGTTTTACCTCCAAATAGCATCACATGGTGGGTAGGGGGTAAGGTTTCAACATGTGAATTCTGGGGGGACACAAACATTCACTTCATTACAGAGCATATCTTTTTTTATTAGTAGCATCATTGAGTCAGACTCTTAGTACACTGGGTCTAAAGGTTAATTGATTTTCCTTAGTAATTTAAACTCCTAAGTCAAGTAAATGTTTCTAAATCTGACTTTGTCCTCCCCTGTGTAAAACCCTTCAGTGATTCCCTCATTTTTCTCAGGCTAACGTTCAAAGGAGTGATCATGTGACTAGTCCAGGCCACCATGTTACCCAAGCCGGCCAATCTGAGCCCTTTACCGGCTTTTTCTGCGGGAGCGGCTGGGAATCTCTTTTGCTATGGGCTCACCCTAAGGGAGACTCAGAGAAATTCCTCTGGAAGTTCTGTCCTTTCTATGAGAGGACTTCTGCTAGCCCAGTGGTGCTTAACTCCAGCTGTACGTTAAGCAAGATCCTCCTCCCAAAAAGTACACAAGCCCATGAAAAAAGCCAGACACAAAAGGCTGCATGTTGTATGATTCCGTTTATATGAATGTCTCCCACAGACAAATCTCTAGAAAAAGAAAGTAAATTGCTGGTTGCTGGGGGTAGGGGAAAGGAGGAATGGGGAGTGACTGATGAGGGGTCTGCGGCTTCCTTCCGGAATGATGAAAATATTCTGGAACTATATATCAGTGATAGTCACAGAACTTTAGAAAGGTACATTTTGTGGTATGTGAAGTGTATCTCCATGGAAAAAAAGGTAGCCAGGCCCAGACTCCCCCAAACCAGTTACCTAAAAAATTATGTGGGCGGGGTCCAGGAGTTTACAACTGTAAAGCTCTCCAGGTAACCCGAGGGAGAGAACCCGAAGGGAGGGTAACACACCTGCTCCCTTTCTTTCCCACTTGCTCTTCCCAGGACAAGTAGACAGACTGGCGGGGGGTGGGGGAGTGCTTCGCCTGCTTGCTCGAACTGGGTCTCTGTCTCTCTCCCAGTCTCACCCCTCTCTTTGATCAGTTCAGGAGAGAAGATCTCCAGAAGCCCCGTAATGGCCATAGACCTTAGTCTCTGCTATGAACTGAATGGCATCTCCCCCAAATTCATACATTAAAGCCTTTAATCCTCAGTGTGACTGTCTTTGGGCGTATGGGTAGATAATTAAGGTAAATGAAATCATAACGGCGGGGCCCTTATGGGGTTCTCCGTAAGAAGAGTAAGAGACACCGGGGATGAGCTCACACACAGAAAAGGCCGTGTGAGGGCACAGAAGGCAGCCAGGAGAGAGGCCTCGGGAAAACCCAAACCTGCTGACGCCTTGACTGTGGCCTTCCAGCCTCCAGAACGGAAGAAAATAACATTTCTTTTGTCTAAGCCCCCTGTCTCTCTTATTTTGTTATGGCACTAATAGAATCTCCAATTCAGCGGTTTCTGTCCTAAAGCAAGAGATAGACAATCGCACCTGTAAGTGATGATAAGCTTGTCTTATTTTTCTAATTGTTATACCTCCTATTCTTTTTTTTTTTTAAATCATGTTTTGCATTATCTAGAAATTCCAGAAAAATGCTGACTATCAGGAATAACAGGCGTCCTTGTCCTGTCTTAAGTTAATGAGAATGCCTCTAGTATTTTATGGATAAATATGATGTCTGTTTCTCATTTTTTATTTCTGTCTCAGTCCATCGAGGCTGCTAGATAACAAAGTACTTCAGACTGGGTAGGTTTTATTTCTGGAGGGTGGGTGTCCTAAATCAGGGCCTGGTTGGATGAGGACCCTCTTCTGGATTACAGACTTCTTGCTCTGTCCTCACAGGGTGGAAGGGGCTAGAGATCTCTCTGGAGCCCTCTTTTATAAGGCACGAATCCCACTCGTGAGGACTCCGCCTCCCGACCTCATCCGCTGTCAGAACCCCACCTGCTAATACCATCACATGGGGTGGCGGTGAACATTTCAACACATGAACTTGAGGAGGACACAGATATTGAAACCATAGCAGACACATTTCTTTAACTTATTAAGTCTTGACACGCTGTCTTGTTCCTGCCCACCTGTTAAGACTGTTCTGGTGCTTCCTCTGCACACTCGCTATGCTTTCAACAAAATTCACTACAGACTTTTCTGGACTTGCCACACTCACTGATGACTCCATACCTGTGTATATCCTCTTCTTCGCCCAGGAACCTCCTCCCCAACCTTCAATGCCCGGCAGCTTAGAGAGAACCAGGTAAAACTGTAGTTCCTCTTGAGACCCAGGAGGTAAGGGAGAAAATTCCTGCTTCTCTCCGCCTTTGGGAGAATATTGGAGGAAACAATCTCACCACTGTTCTCCTCTGCTTTGATCGCTTCCTCCTCCTGGGGAGACGGCCAGTTTGACGCACTGCTCTCCTCAGCGGGGAGGTGCGGGTGCGGGGGTTGGTAACTGGTCTTAAAGGCAGGGCCCCAGGCTCTCTCTTCTTTCATTTCCTGAATTCGCATGTGATGCTTTTATATGGTTAGCTCTCCGCGACCCGGCCACCCTCCTGAGGAAGAGGAGAGTGGGGATCTGTCATTCTCTCATTCCAAACACCTCCACGGTGGCAGGGAGGGTAGGTCCAGGGACCCTTGCCCTGAGGGCCCTATCAGTTCAGCTCAGTGGCAAGAGAGGAGGACTACATCTCCCTTAGGCCTAGGGTTAAGCCATGGTCAAATCCAGTTTTGACTGGAGCTTTGCATGAAGGTTGGTTTTTGGTTTCCTCTCTGGCTAGAGATTCTTGGACCTATATTCCACTGGTGTGCATCCTGGAGAGGGGCAGGGTGAATGACCCTCTTACAGACTCACTTGGGGCTCTCATGAAAAATTTGCCAGATAAAAAGTGAACTGATTTATGTACCCCAGCCTTTCCCTCCTCTAGTAATAGCTAGTGTTGATTGGGTACCTTTAATGAGCCAGACAATATGATCTCATTGCTTCCACCCAACATGCTACCAAATAAGTATCATTATTTCCGTTGTAAAAGAAGAAATCCTGTATACCACTACCATCCCGTCTTAAAGCAAACCTCTGCTTTAAAAAAGTAGTAGACCCCACTGTTCACAAAGTCTGGCCCGAGTTTCTAGTTAGTCTTCATTCTGGTTAGCTCTTTAATGTGCCTCTGTATTGGTCCTATGCCTTCCTGATCTTTCCGAAACATGCAGTCTCCTACCTTAGTCCCCACAGTCATTTGATCACAAATATTTGTTGAGCACCTACTGTGTGCCGTGTACGGAACTAGGTGCTGGGGACATGGTGAGTGATCAAGGTGGACACAGTCTCTGACCTTAACGAGTTTTCCTTTACCAGGTCAACACACTTGAATAAGAACAGTGAGTGCTATAAAGGAGAACTTCAGACTGATGGGTGTGAGACAGAGGGAGGTAACCTAATTTGGGGAACCAGGCCGGATTTCCTGACAAAGTGATTAATTTAAGTGAAGGTCTCTGTGTGCTCGCTCAGGCTGCCTTTTGGGCTGGAATGCTTTTCCCACCGATTTTCTCTGGCCCCGGTCCATTATTCAACATCCAGATGCAACGAAATTTCCAAAAGTCTGTCCTTGAATTTTTTGTTAAAATATAAAATAAGAGGCTAGGAAGCCAACAAACAAAACCCCAAAACCTTTAGAAATATTTCATCGTAGGGGTAGAAACTGTTCATTGCATATCAATATCTTTTCCCCTCCTCTTCCTTGGTAATAGCAACCTAAGTTTTAGCTGAGCCTTTGCCGACCCAGAGTAACGTCTGCAGCTAGGCTTGGCTATGGAATGCAAGTGGGTGCTACCACAAGATATGTCCTTAAAAGGAAGGACTGAGCTCCTTTTGCCCTCCTTCCCGTCCTAATGCTCAGTGACTACAAAGACTGGAGATCCACACTGGACCATGCAGACGAGGGCTACCTCCTGGGGATGATGGAAAGGAAGCTGGAAGTAGCGTGGGTCCCAGATGCCCAGAGAAACACTGGATTAGTTTCCTGGGGCTGCCATAACAAATCACCACTATCCATGTGGCTCAAAACAGCAGAAATTTATTCTTTCACAGTTCTGGGGTCTATGTTTTCTCTGAAGACCCTAGAGAAGGATCTTTCCTGCCTTTTCCAGCTTCTAGAGCCCCAGCTGTTCCTTGGCTGGTGGCAGCATCACATCACTCTCTGCCCCCTTGTCACATGGCCTTTTTCTCTGTGTTTCCTGTGTCCTCTCCTCTTATTACCTTTTTAAAATATTTATTTATTTATTTTAGAGAGAGAGGGGTGGGGGAAGGGGCAGAGGGAGAGAATTTTCAGGCAGACTCTCCGCTGAGTGTGGAGCCCCATGTGGGCTGGATCTCAGGACCCTGAGACTGTGACTTGAGCCAAAACCGAGAGGTGGACACTTAACTGACTGAGCCACCCAGGTGCCCCTCCTCTCCTCTTATAAAAACACCAGTCATTGAATATGACGCTTACCCTAAATCAAGGATGATTTCATCTTTAGATCTTTAACTGATTACGTCCACAAAGACCGTATTTCCAAATAAGGTCACGTTCTGAGGTTCCATATGGACATGAATTTTGGGGAGACACTATTCAACTCACTATACCCACTATACAAATCCTAAAATGCCTTTTCAAGGGAAGAGAAAAAAACCTGTTTTCTCTTCTTTATGCCATTATTATTTTGGATCGCGGAACCCATACCCTAACCACGAGAGTCATTCTGCAGGGCTTGCCTTCTGCAGGCTACCGGAGACTTCTCTTGGGTAACTGCTTGCCCCAGTCACAACAGGGGTGAGAGGGGGGATGGAATCCTCCCCCAGTGACAGTATTATTAGACCACGAACAGACGCTTGACCCTAGCTAAGCCAGTAGCGTCCTTTCTTCAGGGGACTCAGGACAGTATCTGAACTTGTCTCTTGACTAGAGGAGATATAAATGTCTGAGTTGTGGGGCTGGTTAGCTTCTGTTTATCATGTGGTGAGAGAAACAGAGAAAACTGGTCTCTACATGAAAGAAATACAAAAACAACAGAAGTTCAAAGAGGAAGAGATATGAGTCTGACAGGAAGTCTAAATGGTTTTCAGTCCTTCTTGGTTCCAGGGCTGTAGGAGGCCTGGCTTCATCTGTGCCCCCCAGTTTAGAGACAATCTGAGCAACAGGTCCTGAGAACGTAGCATGGTCCAGACCACACTACATCAGAGGCTATATTGGTCAAAGCACTCTATCCTAGTTCCCACAGCATTTAGGTACCTTTTTTTTTTTTTTTTTAAAGACTTTATTTATTTATTTGACAGAGATCACAAGCAGGCAGAGAGGCAGGCAGAGAGAGAGGAGGAAGCAGGCTCCCCGCTGAGCAGTGAGCCCGTTGCAGGACTCAATCTCAGGATCCTGGGATCATGATCTGAGTCGAAGGCAGAGGCTTTAACTCACTGAGACACCCAGGCGCCCAGCATTTCAGTGCCTTAACCCAAAATTATTTCTTGCCTCCCTTTGAAGTCTTAAACAGTCCGGCAGCTCCTTCTCTTATACCTACGTCATCCAGAAGAGGTGACCTACAAGCTTACTGGAGTAGAGGAAGAGAGAGAGAGAGGGGATGCAGCCACCTTTTTTTTGTTGTTGTTAATTTAATTTTATAATTATGTAATATATCTGCAGAGTTTCAAAATCCAATCTACAAAGTATATTTAGATAAATCTAATTTGTTGCCCTGTTCCCGCTACCCTGTTCCCTCCTTTCCACTAAAGATAGCAATGAAAAAGTTATGTTTATTTTCCTTTTAAAAACAGAAACAAATATATGCGTGTAATTTCTTCTCCCTCTTGATTTGGTGCCATACAACTTATCTCCCCCTTGCTTTTCTATTTGTCTGCTGTTTTTTTTTTTTAATTGTGGTGAGAGATACATAACATGAAACTCACCCTCGTAGCCATTATTGGGTGTACAGTCCAGTGTCATTGAGTACAATCACATTATCATGCAACCATCACCACCATCATCTCAGAATTTCCTCATTTACCCAAACTGAAATTCCATACCCCTTACACAATAACTCCTCATCTCCCCCTGCTCCCCGAGCCTTGGCAACCAAGTGTTGACCATTTTATGTACTTCTTATAAGTGGAATCAGACAATATTTGTCCCTTTGTGACCGGCTTATTTCACTCCATGTGAGCATAATGTCTTCGAGTAGGTGGAGTCGCTTATAACTGCCTCGGTCCAAAAGTGATGCGTGTCACAATCCATTGGTTAGGTCCAGTCTCATGGCCCCAAATGGACTGCAAGGGAGGTTGGGGAATGTGGAGGAACACATGGAATCTTTGGTGAGTACCAGGTTCCATTTAACACACTCGTGTCACATGAGAAACTCTCTTTTTTGCTGAAGCTAGCTTGAGTTGGTTGCTGTCCTTATACCCAAGGGATTCAAATCGTATCCATATATACATGCATCTCAACATCTGAGAAGTGGAGGAAGTTCATAACTGCAGATTCTTTATTTCTAATTGGTAACATTTTGGGACTGCTTTTCAAAATTAGAGTTATGGAATCTTGGTGTTAAAAGAACTCTGAGCCCAGCTAAGGCAATCTTCTAACCTAGCTTTCTGTAGACCATGTATCTCCTTCAACCAGCATGTATTAGACAAGTGCACTGAGCACTTGTGATGATGCATCAGGAACTGTGAGGACCATCGGGGACACAACACTGGCTAACATTTGGTCCCATTCTAGTTCGTGGAAAACAGTGCTGTTGATTCTAGTTACTTGTTTGACCTATGACCTAAATGTTTATTATTGGGTTGTGCTCACGAGGGAAATTTATGAGTATACCATGAGTATATTTTTGAGTCATATAATTTCACTTCCTCTTACTTTCTTAACACTTTTGCTGTTGGTATTACTGTATCAAGATTTCCCCCCACTTTTTTCTCCTTTGTAGTTCTCTTTTTTGTAAAAAATAATAAGGATGTCACATTTTACAAATTTTTGTGACTACTTCTGCTATCTACCTAGGAATGACTCAAACATTTTAAGTACAGAATACCTTTTAAAATTTGGTCCTTAAGGACCCAGAGCCTATGATTTGACATTATTGCACAGCACAAGCGATCAGTACAGATGACAGGGATATGCAGATTTCTTATATGAATGTGGAATTAGGTACGGAGACAGAATCAGTGCTGCATTGTAATCAAGGCACCTGGGTTGTAGGGCTTGGTCCTTCCACAAATTAACTGTAGCACTTTGGAGAAAAGTCTCTCTCTCTCTCTCTCTCTTTTTAAGATTTATTTATTTATTTATTTGACACACAGAGAGAGAGAGAGAGAGAGCATAAGCCGGGGGAGTGGCAGACAGAAGGAGAGGGAGAAGCAGGCTCCCTGCTGAGCAGAGAGCTCGCTGTGGTGCTCAATCCCAGCACCCTGGGATCATGACCTGAGCTAAAGGCAGACACCCAACTGACTGAGCCACCCAGATGCCCCACTTTGGGGAAATGTCTTAAATTCCCTAGATCTTAGCCCTTCATCTGTAAAACAATGCCATTAAACTACCTGAAAATTCCTTTTTCCCCTTAAGTTCTCAGTTTTGATGATTCTGCAGAGAACCAGAAGGAAGAGAGAGTCAAACATCTGGCATGATTTGGAAACTGTTTGAAGAAAGCAAAAAGAAAGTGAGGATACAGGAAAACGCCACCGAGAAAGAAGGCAATATAAAATAGTTCGGAAGAGCAGAAAGTGAAGAAGTGAAGTAACACAAGTTAAAAAGGAGAAGTGGAAGGGAAAAAAAAATATTGGGTTTTAAGCTGCGTTAAGCTGTCATCAGCTTGTGAAAACTAGTACATACTAGTTCTTGAGAGAATAAATGCTTTTAAGGAGAAGGTGGACAAAGAATGTTGTGGGGTAGAATGAAACAATGTGGGGTCACCCATGAATGAATCATTCAATTTTGTTGGTTCTCCTCCAGACTAAGAAAGAATGATTATATTTCATGGTTTTCTCTAGCCTCACAACAAAGCATGGCACAGTTGAGGGGAATAATGCTTAGGTCACAGTCACGTGACTCACATGACAATGGGCCCCTATTGTAGGGTGTTGCGTGAGTGGCTTACTCTGGTTCTCTTCGGCAGTGGCCATACTGCACAAACGGAGACAGCAGCTCCTAAACAAACCATTGCTTGGTTCAGAGGGAAGGAAGGATGCTTCCATTCCAGGCCTTCCACACCATCCTCTCTCTTCTCTCTAGTTGCAGTTGTCTTTCTTCTAGGGTCAAAGGAAGGATGCACCTGTCTTTAGCTCACTCTCTACCTTCTTAGGGCCTAGGAGACCTTGGCAAGGTCTCAAGTGCTCTGCCTCTCATCTGCCATATCCCTTAATGGGGATGATTATGTACATGGCATTAAGTAGACTGATGGAGCAATCACAGAGTCTTAAGCTGAATAGAAGCTCAAAATATCCATTTTATTATGTTTTTCCTTCTACAGACATTCTTCTCCTTTCATTCTAAAGAATAGATAAATCGTTTAGAGCAGACCATTCCATTTTGGAAGAAGTTTCCTAGGAAAAGCACTGATATCAGCTTTACGGATAGGAATGTGAACTTTTTGTAATGGAAAAGTCACAAAAGACATTATAGACAGATTCTATCTATCTATAGACAATAAGTTACAAGTCACAGAATCAAGAATCTTAGAAAAGGGAAGAACTCCTAGAGTTTATTCAGAGAGAGAGATGCTGGGTCATTTCACCAGTAAACACAGCGTTTTCTCCCTTTTTGCCTGTAGAGACATAGCCCTTGGTGGCTTTGGGTATATTTACCCCTGGATACCAATGTCCTGTTCTTAAAATGACTATTGTGGGTTGAATTATATCCCCTCAAAAGATATATTCAAGTCCTGACCCCTGGTACATGTGAATATGACCTTATTTGGAAGTAGGGTCTTTGAAGATGTAATCAAGCTAAGGTCATACCGAAGGCCTAATCCAATGGCTTGTGGCCTGATAAGAAGAGGAAAATTTAGACACAGTCACATGGGGACAATGGAGACAGAAAGTGGAGTGATGCATCTTACAAACCAAGAAACACTGAGGTTACCAGCAACCACCAGAAGCTAAAAGAGGCAAGGAGGGATTCTCCTCTAGAGACTTCAGAGGGAGTGTGGCCTTGCCAACAACTTGATTTTGAACCTCTAGCCTTCTGAAGTTGTAAGACAATAACGTTCCATTGTTTTAAGCTACCCAGTATGTGGTACTCTGGCAGCCCTAAGAAACTAAAATGCTGACCAAATGACCATATCTTTCTGTCCCCTTTCTTATTTTAACCTACAGAATAGGACTAATTCTTCGTCTCAGTAGCTTTGAGATTTTTGATGGAAATTTTAATATAATTAATAATTTTATGGTATTTTACATAGTATTTTTTTGTTAAAATAATATATATTTGACTGGGGAGATGCTTCCAGGACAAAGAGAGACATTCTCTCTCTAGGTCCTCTCCTGTGCTGCTCCCTCCAGGACTGGAGATCCTGCCAGGAGAACCCAGGCATCACGGAAACCATCTGTACATGCTGCTGATACTTACCTCCTATTACCTCAGAATAAAAATAGGTCTTTCAAGTAATTTGAGCTCTCAGGGCTGCTGTGGAAAATCGTCAGAGGTAACATTATTATCTCCTTTGCCTCCTTTTTTTTTTTAAACTAAAGATTTTATTTATTTATTTGAAAGGGAACATAAGCAGGGGGAGTGGGAGAGAGAGAAGCAGGCTTCCCGCCAAGCAGGGAGCCCAATGTGGGGCTCGATCCTAGGACCCTGGGATCATGACCTGAGCTGAAGGCAGACGCTTAACGACTGAGCCACCTAGGTGCCACCCACCCCCCTTTTTAAAAATGGATTTTCCTCAGAACTTGTTCATATCTTTTCTCTTAACACCTTTTCCTTTTGGTACCTGACAATAATTCTTGTTCTAATGTCATGGGCGTCACCTAGGCAAAGGCGTTATTTTCCCATTCTATCAGGAGCTCAGCTGTTTTCTTTCAATCCATGCACAGACTTAGAACAGAGGAAGATATTTAATTGACTATATTCCCTCACTGTTTGGGTTGCAAAGATGAGTATAAATGGCATGCATCCCTAGCACTGTGGGGTTTTGTGTGTGTGTGTGTTTATTTTAATTCCAGTATAGTTAACATACAGTGTTATATTAGTTGCAGGTGTACAATATAGTGATTTGACAATTCTGTAGATTATGGTTTTTATTGTTTAATCTGTGAAATTGATATAAATCTTGTCGACCTCATGGGTTTTTTGGTTTTGGGGTTTTATTTTGTTTTTTGTTTTTTACATCTCCTACTGCTACAGGCACATACAGCCTGGAATTGACATTGAGCTGATCACCCGAGAAAGGATCCAAGGCTTAATTACATCATCATTAGTGATAAGCTTGCCTTCTACCTCCAAAACAATTTTTGTTTTACCTGCTGAAATAGGAATCCCGTGTCCTGCGTGCCTGGGTGGCTCAGATGGTTAAGTGACTGTGTTCCATTCAGGTCAAAATCCCAGTGTCCTGGGATCCAGCTCCGCATCGGGCTCTCTGCTCAGTGGAGTCTGCTTCTCCCACTCCCTTTACTGTTCCCCCTGCTTGTGCTCTCCCGCTCTCTTTGTCAAATGAATAAATAAAATCTTAGGGAAAAAAAAAAAGATGCTGTAAAATGAGAATTAAAAAAAAAATGGGGCACCTGGGTGGCTCAGGGGGTTAAAGCCTCTGCCTTCGGCTCAGGTCATGGTCCTAGAATCCTGGGATTGAGCCCCACATTGGGCTCTCTGCTCAGCAGGTTACCTGCTTCTCTTCCTCTCTCTCTATCTGCCTCTCTGCCTACTTGCGATCTCTGTCTGTCAAATAAATAAATAAATAAAATCTTTAAAAAAAAGAACTCCTCTGTCCTGGTGCCAGGCATGTTTTTTGCATGCCTACTTTGCAGCATCACTGTTCACTCCTTCTAGAGTGAATATGGTTAGCTGTTATGTCTTTTTCTTCTAGGCACACAACACTTTGGCTCTCATTCTGTCTCTGAAATTTGAACTTTTTATTGCCCTTTGCTTACCCTTTTTGAGTACTCTAAGAAGAAGACTCTTTCTCATCAGTCTTCATTATGATTGAGGCTTTTATGATTTTTCTAAAAAACTGATTATTCTCAGTCATCTGGCTCGCTCAGACACGGGTACTATTTTTAGCACCCAGCAAACCTGTTGTTTTCAATTAGATTAATAATGAAACTAAATTTCCCAACTCTTGTTTTTTTCCATTTTCTCAGTTAATAAAATATTTGCAATATGTCTCTGAAATGATCATTTTAATAGGTATTCTCAATGATCCAAGAACTTCACAGAATACATTAGTCATGGGTAGATTATTGCAAGTATCTGGTTTATATCTATCTATCATCTATCTATCTATCTATCTATCTATCTATTTATCTGCTTAGAGAAAAGATTCCATATCTTGTAGGGTGATTGGATGGCCCCCCAAGCATGGCTAGGATTGATGGGAAGAGGAGTATGTAAGCTGAAGAAATCTTTGACTGTTATTATGAGCGGAACTGTGTCCCCTACAAATTCTTACAATGAAGTCCTCAGACTATGACACTATGACTGTATTTAGAGATAGAGTCTTTAAGGAGGCAGTTAAGGTAAAATAAGGTCATATGGGTGGGCTCTGATCCCATATGACTGGTGTCCATATAAGAAGAGGAGATTAGGACAGTCTAACACATGGCAGAGAGATAATCATATGAGAACACAGTCAGAAGATGGCCAATTGCAAGCCAAGGAGAAGGGCCTCAGAAGAAATCATCCCTGAGGACATGTTGATCTTGGACTTCTAGCCTCCACAACGGTGAAGAAAGAAATTCCTATTTGTTAAGCCACACAGTCAATGGCACTTTCTTGTGGAATGCTGAGTTGCTAAGACAGCTGGGTACCAGCCATAACCCTTCCTTACTCTGGGTCTCAGCTTCAAGGGCCATGGGTGGGCAAAGAGGAGAAGGATGGGTGACAAAGCCATCAATTTGGAGATCTGCTCTAGGTACATCACCATGGGACCCTCCTTGAGGGCAAGGAAGGAGAAGCAGTTCAGGGAACAGCCCACTTCCAACAGAGACTCCTGGAACAGAGGGAGTCAGCTGTCGATATTCACACTTTAATAATGTGGCTGCTGTCATACTCAACGCCCTTATGACTGATGTTTTACCTTTCCTTAAGAGAAAAATCTTTTTTCTCTAGAAATAGAAGAAAATGAGACAATTAATTCATATAGGTTTCTGTTACACTCTTTATGGCTTTTTCTTCTCAAGACATAAGGAATTGGTTGGTGTATTAAAAGAGGCAATGAAAGAAAACCAAGCCATCCAAAGAGACCTACAAAGGTTCCTTGGGCAAGTGTACTTGGCTGAATCGTGTCCCCCCAAAATTCATGTCCATGAGGAACCCATGAAGGCAATCTTATTTGGAAATAGGGAGTTAGCAGATGTAATTAGTTGTTAAGATGATGTCATACTGGATTAGAGTGAGGAGGGAAGGACATGTGACAGTGATGGCAGAGATGGCAGGAACACAGCTGCCAGCCAAGAAGTGCCAAGGATGGCCGGAAGTCACCGGAAGATAGGAAGAAGCAGGGAAGGATCCTCTCCTACAGCCTCCAGAGAGACATGGCCCTGCCAACACCCTGATTTTGGACTTCTGATCTCCAGAACTATAAGAGAATAGATTTCTGTTGTTTGAACCCCCCCACCCCACCCGTTTGTGGGAGCTGGTTACAGCAGCCCCAGGAAAGTTAGTGGGGCAGGGAGAAGCACAATGCTTGACAGAGGCTCCACGGCTTCTCAGTGCTATAGAGTAGGGACAGGTCCAAATAAGAGATATCAGCCCTGTGGCGAGTATGACACCAGCAGCAGTAGCTACACAGACCTCAGAAAATGGATCTCGCCTTCCAGGATTAGGTTCTGATAACTTTGAGGGCTATTACTCAGCTGGCTTGGGGTAGGGGGAGGTTCAGCTATGCTTTTAGTGAAAAGTCCAATAAGGCATCTAAAGCAGTCCAGTAGAAGGGCTGGAAGCTCTGCCTTCATCTGCCTTAGTCTTTTCCTCCTGCCACTGAGGGTGAGGTGATGTGAAGTCTAGGCCTTCAGAGAATATAGAATGGATACTACCTGTGTCCTCTCCAGTTTTTCAGTGTCTGCCTCCTGCCTTCATTCAATCTCCCCACCCAGTCTGATGTCTCCCAGTCCCTCTTTTGAAAATTCCAACCCTGGAGCGCCTGGGTTGCTCAGTCGGGTAAGGTCACGATTCCAGGGTCCTAGGGTAAAGACCAACACTCAGTGGGGAGTCTGCCTCTCCCTCTCTTCTGCCCCGCACCCTGCTTGGGTTCTCTCTCTTTCCCTATCTCTCTCATAAATAAATCTTTAAAAATAAAAGTAAATAAAATAAATCCTAAAAAGAAAGGAAAAGAAAATGAAAATTTCAACCCTTCTAACAGGTTAGGACCTACCTCTACCCTCTGTCTCCTCAAGTATTTACTACTTTGGCCTTCAGCCTGTGTTCCTAAGAGTGTTCCTCTCTTGGCTCTGGAGTGTGTATGTGTGTGTGTGTGTGTGTGTGAGTGCATTTTGGAGCTTGGGGGGTGAGCTTGGGTTTCATGACTTAGGAGAGGACTGGAGTGTCTGGCGTAATTCCTGAGAGTTCCTGGACCAGGAAAGGGTGTGACCAGTTCCTTCGGAATCACTCAAGGGCAAGAACACCTTGCCTCAAGGAATGTTCCATTTTTTCCAGAGACAGCCTAGTCTGATATCACATGATGAAAACACTTTCTTCCTATTAATAGCACTTTTGAATCCTCTCCTGGAAAATCTATAAGCCTAGCATTATCAAATCAAAGAATTCTTCCTAGCTCCAATTTCGCCAGAAAGGCTCCCCATGAACTGGAATGTCTCCGTCTGAGTCATTTGGGATGAATGGTGCTATTCTTGAACACGCTATTTCCGATCTCCAAATTTATCTCTTGATGGAAGTGAGTGTGTGGGTGCATGTATACATGTGTTCCCCCACCACGTGATTGTTAGTGGCTTAGAGAGTTGGAGGTGGCAAAAAGAATATCTGAGTTTAGAAAGGAGAGGAGAGGCTAAAATGATGCCAGAGAAATATCTGAAGACAGAAGGACGAATCAAGAGAAGACAAAGAGGAGGCATAAAATTCTCCTGGAAGGCAGAAGCACAGAATGTTCTTTTATGCTAGTGTTGGGAGGAAGGTTTGTGGTGCCTAATGCTTTTTAAAATATGGAGGATCCTCTTTAGAAAGGAAAATACAAAATGAGTACAGAATTTGGTACAGGACTTTGGATGAAATCCAAAAGTCCCAAAGCTTATGTATCATTAGGCTCAGGGTGAATTCTGTCTCTAATGTGAATTAAGGCCAACATCCACCTTCAAGTTATATGATTAATATCAATCACTCCTATTCCCCAATAATGTGATTTGAACTAAAATATCTGAATCATGTATATATTGACATATTTCTTCTTTTTAACTTTTTTTTAAATGTTTGAAGTAATCTCTACACACAATGTGGGGTTTGAACTCACAACCCTGAGATCAATTGCCCCATGCTCTACCAATTGAGCAAGCCAGGTGCCCCTATTTCTTCTTTAATATGTATTATCATTATATATACTATAACATATATTATATAATAATATAAATATAATATATTTTAATATATATTAACATTATATGTAAATATATATGTATATTTCATAGGTTCCTAATATGTCATATTCTGTATATATGACATGTTAGGAACCTATGAAATAAACTGAAATCTAGTGGGGACACTTTACACATAAAGTAGATTTTTGCAAAATTATAAAATGACATTTCTTTAACAGTTTATAGCTCAGAACACCCTTTCAGACTTCACTGAATCCTGCTGAGAAACTTGTAAAGAAAATTTTATATTTTCTCCACATTTTACATGAAGGAAGCCAGGCTTAGAGACAAGTGGGAGATTTGCCTGCCCACACAGCTTCGGTGAATGGAGGAGGTGGCCAGACAGGGGCTTCCCACTTACCAGAGTTGATGGGGTCATATGCAACTGGCAAACACTTCTGCATACTGGGCCTAGACCAGGTGCAGGGCTGGTAGGACGGCGGGGAGGGGAGAAGAGAAGAGAAGAGAGTCCATCAGAACTGCCTGCATCACACTGTTTCTCCTACCTGTCTCTCTCCATCTCCCTTGGATTTCTCGGCTTCAAGGTCAGCAGGCAGAACAGTAAGTACTGCATTTCATAGTTAGGGCCAGCAGGAAACAAGGGTCTGGTAGTGAATTGTGAAGTGCTTTCAGATCTGGAGCTTGTCTATTTCTGCAGGTGGACGCCCATCCCTGAAGCTTGCTATCCTCCTCAGAGCCAAACTCCGGAGTTCTCATCATAAACTCACAAGGGGAGAAAAGTCCACATCTTGGTCTTTGGGCTCTGAATGTAAGCCCCGCCCCCACCTCCAAATTGTTTACAGGAGACTTTTTTTTTTTCCAGTTCAAAATGAAAATAATTATGCTGAGTCCCAAGGGAGTAGCAGGCCCTGACTGCAGGACAGCATGGTTAATGTCTGTCTGAGTGTTCCCAGACTGCCCCCTTAGCCCCACAGCTGGAGAGCCTTCTGGCTTAGGCTTGTGCTATTTCTTTCCCTCTCCCATCCTCTAAGAAGGAAGGTATCTTTAAGTGGTCAGATTTCATAGCAAAGAGCTGAAAAAGAGGAAGGAGCCTGGAGAGGAAATGGACAGGGGTATCTGTGCTGTATGAGGACAATGAGAAGAAGAAAAGTAAGACTGAAAAAAACAACTTACAGAGGGCTTTATAATAATTGAGAAACATTCACAAAGGATTGCATTTCCTTAAATTATTTTTAGCTGTATGGAATGGGTCCTTTTTTAAGTTCGGTGCTGCCCTGGACTGAGTCCCGTGGGCTGTAGCTTTAAAAGCATCACACCTACAACCTAGAATCTTGATTAATTCATAGAACAGTGATGAGAAAAAACGTGAGAAATGATGCACTGCTTATGGGCAACTTAAATGTTAGGATCTCACCATATTTGAGATCAACAACAGCCTTACTCTAATCCTAAAATTAGATGAGGACCCAATTTTGAAAGATCTTTGCCACATCTGCAGCTGATCTCGGGTTACTCATCATGAGCCTTGTTAAAAACATCATCTTAGAGACTTTGCAAATCCCGTTCACTCTTGGCTCCACCCAGCTGTGTACCCCACCCCCTTGCCCAACCAGTCAGGAGCCCTACAAACACCCATCACCCAATACACACCTTCTCTGCTAACTCAGGCTCAATGAGGAATGGCTAGAAAATTGAGGAAAAAGGATGGAGCAGTAGTAGGAAAACTGTAATCCTGTATTTCCTTGTTACCAAGTGCTACCCTTACAAAATGGTGGTAGACTAGGAGATTTTCTTTTCCTTTCACCAGGAAAAGAAACAGTGGATTTAAAATCTGCTAGGCGGGGGGCGCCTGGGTGGTTCAGTGGGTTAAGCCTCTGCCTTCGGCTCAGGTCATGGTCTCAGGGTCCTGGGATTGAGCCCCACATTGGGCTCTCTGCTCAGCGGGGAGCTTGCTTCTTCCTCTCTCTCTCTCTCTCTCTCTGCCTGCCTCTCTGCCTACTTGTGATCTCTCTCTGTCAAGTAAATAAATAAAATCTTAAAAAAAAAAATCTCTAACATGATTATCCGACAGACATCATTTTGGACCATTGTTATTGATTTATGATGGTACCAACCCAATAGGTCATCCACCTGAGAGTTATAATTGGTAGAGGGGAAGAACAAGCCACAGTTATGGCTGTGGTTTCGAAAATGTGCTTAAGAAAAATCTCTGTTCCTTATGCTCTGTTTAAAAAAGTATACAGTACAGGAAAATGGCTTATCTACTTAATCATACCTCACTCTGACAGCATTTAAAATGTTAGGAAAGCTCAAAAGTACTAAGTAGGGTATGTAAAATAAAAAGAACCATTCTGGGGTGCCTGGGTGGCTTAGTGGGTTAAGCCTCTGCTTTTGGCTCAGGTCACAATCTCAGGGTCCTGGGATCCAGCCCCGCATCAGGGTCTCTGCTCAGTGGGGAGCTTGCTTCTCCCTCTTTGCCTGCCTCTCTGTCTACTTGTGATCTCTCTCTCGGTCAAATAAATAAATACAATCTTTAAAAAAACAAAACCAAAAAACCCATGCCTTGGATTTCTGGTTGTCCAGACAGAGGTTCTAGACTCTTAGGCAGTAGATTACCTAAAAATGTTTTTGTGTGTGGTAGAAGGACTTTTATACACACACATTTAACTAGTGTTGTTGTTGCTTTTTATTTAAAGCATTAAAAACACATGGTTAAAAAAACCAAACTGTACAGGAATATAAACTGAAAAGAAGTTTCTGCCCTCCTTGTATTTCTCATCCACTTCCCTTTCCCATTGCTCTGAGGGAACTATACTTCTTTGTATTTTATTTCAGAAATCTTCTGGGCTTATAAAAACATCTCTCTCTCATTCTCCACTTTTAAAAACCCAAATGGCATACTTTAAAATACTATTCTGCAATTTGGACATTTTCTATTTAACAGTATATCTTGGACATTTTTTTCAAATTAGCTTTTTTAGAACTAATTTTTTAACCATTTTATTTAATTGAAAAGTAAATGCCTAACGGTGAGGAAGTGAGAGAGAACTGGCTTTAGACAAATATGAAATGATCACTGTAAAGGCTAATTATCTTCCGTCTGGAAGGAGATTAGATGCAGAGAGATTAGATTCACACAAAAAGACACACACAAAAGAATTATCATAGCTGGTTAAACAATGACTTGGGTGGACAATTTTATCAGGCCAATTAAACACTGAGTACTTTTTAACCCCCTAAAGTATAGAAATTAAGGAGATGGTCTTCTCCAGTGAACAAAGCAATCTCTTTCTTTCAGACCAATGTGACAGTCTCCTGAGAGGCCTTCCCCCTTTTGTCAAACAATTTTATGTATGTCAAAGTGCTCCAGAATGGCTGTGACACTTTCCAATTGTCCCTGGTGAAATTATGGGAGGAGGTAGCAGAAGTTTACTGGTAGGCAAATCCATGAGAAACCGGCTGAGCATTGGTCAAATGTAAATGTTTGGCTTGTAAGTGCCCGGGGCCTGTAACCACCTCCGTGGCAGAGCTAAGAATGAGCAGCCTTCTGGCAGGCAGAACATGTATTTTGTTAAAAGTCCCTCCTTTGGAAGATTTCTCATACACAAACAAGACTGAAGAAAGTTCTCATAGACAAACAGCATACAAGACTGTGGACAAGTAGATAGGAAATGATGTTAAAAGTCAAATTTCACCAGAGAACACTAGAGTCCAATCAGAACCCCCAAAATCTCAGAGACAAATAATAAACTTGATACTGAAGGCCAAATCAATAATCAGAGTTGAGTCATTTACCATCATTATTTGCGGAGGTTCAACTATGTGGACACGTTTCCTCACATTCATTGATTTCAGGGCTGGAAGAGCCCTTGGTAATCATCTCTTTTAAGATTTCTGACTTGACTGGGATCACACAGAGTTGGATACTACAACCTACCTCCCTAGTGAATATGCTTAAAGGAGTATAAGGACACCATACATGGAAAAGAAGATAGGGTCATCCCTGTTTAAAAAGCAGTACAGCATCACATGGACTTTTGGGTACAACCTGGGTGACATCATTCAAGGGCAGGAGGGCCTCGAATTTGGAAGCTGGAAGAGAGTGATGGAGGCTAGCAGATAGCCACAGGCCGGAGATGGGGAGACCAGCCATGAAATGGGGAAGCTGCAGGGTCTGAGGTTCAAGAATTATGTAGAAGGAGCAAGGCAGGGTAGGTGTGGCAGGAGACTGGGGACCTGATATCTGCTAAGGACAGAGTATATCCTCTTTTCATTCATTCTGCTCAGCCAGGCATGCATTTAGAGAGAGAGGGGAGAAAGTCAAGTTTAGGAGCAACTTTTCTTCAGGTTTTCTCTCTCCTAAAGATTCTGCTTGTTAACTCTGGATTTATAGGTAATCGACCCCATGGAATGGTATTAGTTAATGATTGACTGCTGTTTTCTGCTAAGCTGCTTCAGACAGGTTTTTTCCAATTAATTTCATTTTAAAAAGTGTTGCTTAACTTTGGCTGCATGTTAGAATCCTCTAGGTAGCTTAGGAAAAAATGCTGATGCCAGAGCCTAACCCAGTTAGATTCCGATTTCATTGGCCTGAAGTCTTAGCATTGGTGTGGTTGGAAAAACTCCCCAGCTAATTCTAATAGGTAGCTAGGGTTGGAATCATTGATTTGAAACATCAGGAAAATTTTCAATCAACCAGCCAATTCTTTTCAAACAATTACAATAGCATTGTTTTTGTCACATCTGACAATGCAATTAATTAAAAAAAAACACATAATAATTTGTAGAACATACAGTCATCAGAGGACTTTTTCATTACCTATTCATTTTTGCTAAGGAAAGTCAACATATGGCTGAATTCAACAGTAAAGCGGAAACTGATGCTTTTACTGAATCTTGTCTCCATTATCTTCTGTGTCCAACTCACATCACAAAGCTTTGATATGGTATCACTCCTCTTGATTTTTATGTTTAAGATACCTGGGCAGACCAGGAGACTTGTTACTTATCAGAGATTGCAGGACAGTTTGTCATCATGGGTCTTTCTGTGCTATGGAAATTCAGCAGAGAAATCAGTGTGGGCTGGAATAATTAGTAATATGGAATTCCTTGCTGCTTTGGGGGCCCTCTCACTTTTATCTAAGCAGAAGGTTAAAATTATTGCCTTCCTTTTCTTGTCTCGTACCTTATTTTTCCCCCTTCCCTTCAAAAACATTATAGAATGCAGGAGCTAGAAGTAGCAAGACTCACTGATATATAAAACTGAGAGTGTAATTTAAAGACCATTTAGTTCCACCACCATCTGAGACCAGGAGAGCTTCCCCAGTTCACACACTAGATCACACCTGGAGCTGGACCTGGAACCAGGGACCTGACTCCCAAGCCATATTCGGTTCAACATACCAGCTGGACTTCCAAAATAGCTCAAAGATTTTGGGGTTGGGGGAGGCTTGTCAGACTAGATTCCTTCCACTTCACTGATGACTTATTTTTTTGACGTCTTCTCAGACCCCTCTTACTTAATTCGGAACACGATAGCTTCTGAATTTTGCTCCCTCCTTCCTCGCTAGTTAGAGCCCGGTGCCAATACTTGTGTGTTTCTCACTGTTACATGCTCCTGGATGTATATTTGTTGAATACCTGCTGTTGTCAAAAGTCACAAGGTTCTAAGAGTAAATATCGACACAGAGGACTGCCCTGCTCTGAGGAGAGCCTGGCTGGGGCTAGACCCTGGAACCAGCGTGTTGGGTTGCATTTCCCGGCTCTCCTGGCCTGGGTCTCTGAGGGCAACTCAGGCCCCGGGAGGAGGAGGTTTCAGGCTGGATGTAAGGAGTCGACGGGGCTTTCCTCGGGGCTGGTGAAAGTAGTTAATAACCCGCTGGTATGGGAGGGAAGATCCCAAGAGAGAGCTTCCCCTCGAGAAGTTACACTGCGTGAGGACGGCCGGCCCCTGACTCAGCCAAGCCGGCCCTCGCCTCGGGAGGGAAGGCGGGCCCACCAGGGGCGGGGCCTAGGAGAGCCGAAGCAGGGCTGGGGGAGGAGGAGAGCAGGGAGGAAGAGCCTGGGGGAGGAGCCAGGAGGAGAAACCCGGGAGAAGCTGGAGGGCGGCGGGAAACGGCGGAAAGGGGCACCGAAAGGAGAAAGAGGCGCGCGGAGGCGACAGGGAGGGGCAGGAGCCTGGTCGAACCCGGGGCGGAGCCACTGAAGGGGGTGGGGCCTGGAGCTGTGCCAGGGGCGGAGCCGGGCAAGGGGCGGAGCTGGGGGAGAGGCCTCTAAGGCCGCTGCCGCCGCCACCGCCGCCGGTGCGCGTTCTCCTCCCGCGGGCCTGGCGGCTGGGGCGCTCCCTCAGTCGCTGTTCCTCGAGGCGCGGGCTCCGGCGGCCCCGGCCGACTAGGACGCCCCGAGCGCCCCCCGCGAGCAGCCGCCGCCGCCGCCGGGGCCGGGGCCGGGGGCCGCGGAGACAGGGGCGCGCCTGGCCGCCGCCGCCTCCTCCCTCGGAGCCCGGGGCCGGCATGGAGCTCTTCCAAGCCAAGGACCACTACATCCTGCAGCAGGGCGAGCGCGCGCTGTGGTGCAGCCGCCGCGACGGCGGCCTCCAGCTCCGACCCGGTGAGGCTGGCGGCGCGGGGTGGCCCTGGGCCGGGCCCGGCGCGGCGGAGCCGGGCGGGGCGGGGGGCGAGGAGGGGGCGCGGCCGCCCCTCGGCGCCGGCAGCCGGGCGGGCGGGCGCCGCCTGCGGCCCAGGCACCCGGGGCGGGGTGGGGCGGGGCGGGCGCGAGCCGAGGCGCTCGAGCTGTCATTATTTCCTGACGGGAGGGAGCGCCTGTCTCGCCTCTGCGGCTCCGCGGGGGACAAAGGGCCGGCGACCCTCGTTCCTCCGAGCGCGCCTCCGCGTTGAGATCCGCTCTGCTGCCCGGGAGAGCGGACCGGAGCCGAGCCGCAAAGTTCGGGCGAGGGGCGCCTGGCCTTAAAGGCCTCTTCCACTCCGGAGCGGCTCTGGCACGTCCTTTGAGACAAGTTCTGGGTTCGAATCCTGTCCCGATCTTGGGCCAGAAACGATCGCGCTGGTTCAGTGGAACGTCCTGCGGGAGGGTCACTCCCTGTTGACATCTGTGTGTTTCTGGTCCCTTCTTGTTAGAGGGGTGACTTCGTTCTGGTGACCTCACAGGCACCCGATTTTAAAGCTCCTTTTCTTTGACTTTAGTATTACAACTGAACTGCGTTGTAATGTTGAACTTTTAATACTTTCGTATGACTCAGTATTGTCATACAGCATGGATCGTGGGGCCGTGTCTGGGTGTCGCGTAAGCTGGTAGGAGATGCCTAGGTCTGCCCGGATTAGTCTGTGTGAGGAAAATTAGTTGACAGCGGTGAGTCAGACTGCAGCGCCTGCCCTCAGAGAGCGGACAAGGGTCCAGGAGGCGGCTTCCTTTGTGGGGGAGACTGGGTAGCACCTCCCCGTTTGAGGTTGCCTTTTCCTAATCACCTCAGAGAGCTTTCACTTTAGAAGTGCGAGAATGGAGTTCTAAAGAAATAGCCAGAACATTTAAAATTTATGTGTAATTCTTGTGTGTGATGTAGACAAGGATTACATGGTCTGAATGGAAAAAAGTAGAGAAAGTCCAAATGAGCATTGCTTATCACAGCTGTTACTGTGTATAAGATGGTTTCCAGGGACCTTTTCCCTTAATGTATTATTCCCAGTCCCCACAACAGCCTTACAGAAGCCAGTGGTGGCATCCTCTTTTTCAGGTGAGAAGGCAGGTGTGAAACTTGGGTAACTTGCCTGAGCTCACAGAGAGAGAGCCTCCAGAACACTTTCCGGCAGGTTCTCCAGCTTTCCTAAGAAGACCTACTTGATCTGTGAGAGCGGTGAAGGAAAACTTGTTATTCTTCCCAAGGCTCTGGGTGTATTTCCTAGCTATTACATTTAATTCCTCTATTCAGAATGGAAGAGAAATGATTACACCCAGAGAACGTTCTTGATGATTTTGGGACCAGAGTCGTTGTAGATAGGATAATTGTGACCAGTCTCCAGTCATTCTCTTCTCTGTTTTTCCTGATTTGACCATTTGCCTGGCACCGCCTTCCCCGCCCCCCTCCCAGGTTGGGGTAAGGCTTCAAATGTTCCTTGAGGAAAGGTAGATTGCAAAATTCTCGAGGCTGCCAATGAGCCAACTCTTTAGACTCTTAGGGCTTGACGATTACAGCTGTACGGAACTTGAGATCATCTCCAGTTCATTGGACAGAGCACTTTTCTGTGCCTCATTTCCTCAACTATAAAATGAGGGTTGGGCTTTTGAGTCCTTGTACATCACAGAAATGTTTTTAAAAACAATGCCAACAACAAGAACAAAAAACCAAAACCACCCCGGGGTGCCTAGGTGGCTCAGTGGGTTAAAGCCTCTGCCTTCAGCTCAGGTCATGATCCCAGGGTGCTGGGATCGAGCTCCACATCGGGCTCTCTGCTCAGTGGGGAACCTGCTTCCCTTCCTCTCTCTCTGCCTGCCTCTCTGCCTACTTGTGATCTGTCTGTCAAATAAATAAATAAATAAAACAAAAACCAATACCAATTTGTTCAGTGTTTGTTCAGTGTACATCTTGGAGGACCAGAATTAATGTATTTTGTAAAGGAATAGGATCTCTCTAGGTGGTCACCTGTGAATTTGGGCAGTTAAGACATATATAAATAGAGAAGTCTTGGCTTTATTTCCATTTCTAGGGCCAGTCTCCTTTCTCTTAGCCTCTAAGATGGACAGAGGTGAACCAAGCTAGTTGATTACATGCAAAGAGATAAGGTCACAGGAGTCCTCAGAATAGGAGGGGTTTTAAGTGAATTATTTGTCATTTTCTTTGGTTTGTGTTTGTTTCTTGTACCAGGAGGCTCTCCAGTCCTAATGGTTGCTTTGGGATAAATTACTCCCCTCAAGTGAAGTAAGTCAACTCTTCTTGGATGCTGGCTAGCAGCTTTCAGTGGAAGGCTACTGAGACCCATACTTCTGAGCTAAAGAAACTGAGATGAGTCACAGGATTAAGCCTTTAAGGAATATTCACAGGGTAATCTGGGCCTAGATTTTTGGAGTAAGCCATGTGATTTGTATTACTGTATATATATATCTGAAGTCCATATCAAAAGGCAAATTTAAAAATTTTTAGAATAAAATGTCTGTAGTCTTTGCAGTTAAGTTTATATCACTTCTGAGGATATAGGAGACCACAGAGAGAAGTAGAACAAAAATCTAGAGGATGGAAGAGGCCATTATGTTTCTGAAGTACCAGTCTGTTTTGATCTTTAGGTATTCAAGGGTACCCAGTGAGTAAGGGATCCCATGCATTAAACTTCACCAAATAGTTTTTCTATGCAGTGCTCAAGATCCTTTTTAAAGAATGGCTATTAATAATGGTATTTTAATTGGATAAGTGCTTTTCAGATCTCTTTCTATAGGATCATTTAATATTGTTTTCATTTTATTAGATCTTTTCTCTCTGCTTTCATGGACAGTTTTGCTGTTGTTTGTAATGACAGCATTTAAAATCTCATTGCTTCCTATTGGCTATTTAACTGAATAGATTACTGACCAAGTCCTTTTCTTTTCCAAAGGGCAGTATTATATAAAACCAAAAAAGCCTGTGGGCGTAGTGGTTTTTGTTTGTGGCTATTGAACAACCTGAAACAGTACTTTAATTTTTCCTAGAGACATCAGAAGAATCACTATTGATATTTAAAGTTAAAATGATCATTTCCTGAGCCTGGAATGCTTTCAGCTCCTTTGCCTGCCTAATTTGTTAGGCACAGCTCAGATACTGTGCTCACCGTAGCCCACGTTCCTGGGGTAGAATTATTGGTCATTTTTATCGTGTTTCCAGGTGCTTTTTATGCCTAGTGCACACTTCTCTTATAGTCCATAATGCATCATCATATGAAAATAGTTTACTTGCTTCTTCCCTAGTGGACAATGCATTCCCCAAGGTAGGAACCGTACTTACTCATCTTGGAATCTGGACTTTAGAGTAATTAGGACAAGGAAGGTCTTTTTGGTTGAGCTGAGGTAAAGTGCAAGTTTTTTTCTCCGTAATATCATTGCCATAAAAATATGATGTTGTGTTATGCTTAATATTAATTTTAGGCCCTGTTTTAGAATATCTTCTAATTGGGGCAGAAAATCTCTGTGCAGCTGGGTGAGGAAGTAAATATGAGGAAAGTGAATTTCCACTTGTGTTTTTTTTCTCTGATTTAGCATCACCTTTTTTTTTTTTTTTTAAGTCTTTGTGGTAATATTCCTTATTTTCATCTTTAACATTATTTAAATTTTTTCAATTTTTTCTTCTAGCTAAACTCTTGAGTACTGTTATTTTTTTTCCTGGTCTTTCCAGTTTCTTAAGGGTAGTGAGGAGTCTGTATTCATATCCAGCAACTGCTTTTTGGTGGATGCTTATGTCTTTTGCAGGGTAATGACTATCAGAGATTGTTTTATTTTCTACTAGGAAAAATGATAAAGCTCTGTGTGAATATTCAGTGATCTCCTAAGAGTGGTGTTTTACTATCTGAGAATAAAGATTATAATTTAAAGACTTAAAAAGGACTATAGTACAGTCTACTATTGGGGAAGGGTGATATAGGAAGGGTGATATAGTCTTATCACTTTAGTCTTAAAATTGCTTCCACTAAGTCCTTGTGGCTTTGTCTGATATGATGGTGTTATGTAATTTCCTGCTGAGTATTGCTTCTTTCTATTCTGAGACTGACCATAAAAAGATGGCAAAGCATCTGTCATATACATAACATTCATAAGCATGTAAACTATATTTATAGATATGATACTCTAAATGATGAATACCAGAGAACATTTTTTGGAGGGGATAGTAGCTCTGTTAGAATTCACAGAAACCTTAAAAAGTGTTCCTGTTCTTCTTAGAGATTTTTGTGTGTGTGTGTGTGAAAATTATTTTTAGTATGTCATATGAAGTTAACTTATTTTGAATGAGAAATTATAGTTATGGAATTAAAATCCACATAGAACTTTTATCTCTTTTGAAGAATCATATGAAACTAGATTCAGTTTATTTAGAGTTTTCAGTGTCATTTGGTATTTACTTTGGAAAAAAATGATTTTGAACTTTATCTTTTAATTTTTTTTTTGAAGATTTTATTTATTTGTCAGAGAGCAAAAGAGCAATTGAGCACAAGCAGGGAGAGCAGCAGGCAGAGGGAGAAGCAGGCTCCCCACTGAGCTGGGAGCCTGATGTGAGACTCGATCCCAGAACCCTGGGATCATAACCTGAGCTGAAGGCAGACACTTAACCAACTGAGCCACCCACACATCCCTGAACTTCATCTTTAAAAAAAAAAATCATGTTTTCTAAAAATTCACAAATTACCATGCCAACATAATAGGGCATTTTAATTTATTTTTAAAGATTTTATTTACTTATTTGAGAGAGAGAAAGAGTGTGTGAGAGCATGAGCCGGGTGAGGGGCAGAGGGAGAAGCAGACTCCCTGCTGAGCAAGGAGCCTGATCCCAGGACCCTGAGATGGTTACCTGAGCCCAGGTGCTGTAGGGTATTTTAATTTAAAAATTGATTATTTGGGCGCCTGGGTGGCTCTGTTGAGTGACTCATTCTTGATTTCAGCCCAGTGACTTCATTTCATGATCTTGGGATTGTGGGATCAAATCCTGCGCTCAACTGAGGAGTCTGCTTGTCCCTTTTCCCCTGCTCTTCCCCCTGCTAGTGTGCATAGGTGTGTGCTTGCACTCACTCTCTCTCTGGAATAAATAAGTAAAAACTTTTTAAAAAAAATTGATTATTAAATCTATTGTAAAAATCTTTTTAACCATTTGGTTGAATAACTAGGTTTTTCTCCTGATGTTTTTGGTCTTCTTTTAAATCACTTAGCAGTTTTATACCCCAAACCACTTTTCTCCCATATTTTATATATTATATTTTATATTAATATTTTATATTTCTAAGAGGCTAGTAGTTAGGTCGATTTTACATTTATTTTTATGAACATTGATGCATGCAAAGTAGAAAAGAACCCTCTTTCTAAAGTAACTCCCCACTTCTTTAGCTTCAAAAAAATAGTCTAAAGTGAATGATGACATTTGCAATCAAGTAGTACAGATTTGGGGAAGTTTTTATGCATATTTTGTTGTCTACTTTGTCAACCGAGTTTAATAGTAGTAATAGCAACAGTATTGAGTATTTATGTATTGAGCATTTTTCTGAATCAGATACTGTATTAAATATTATAAATACAGTATTTATGTATTGAGCATTTTTCTGAATCAGATACTGTTCTGAGCCCTTGATAGGTTCTATATCATTTCTTCCCCACAATAAACATCAGGAAGAAAGTTTTGTTATCCTGATTTTCTAAGTGAGGAAGCTGAGGCACAAACAGGTAACGTGTCCAGATTCACAGAGTAAGAGGATGAAGCTTCTAACCCAGTATATGACTCCAAAGCCAAATTTTCCTCAATAATGACAAAAGTGTTTTACAAACCTTTCTACTTTATTGACTACAGTTACAGGATTTATATTTTTATGGGTAATACCTGAAATATATCTTTAGCTATCATAATCATTATAGGGCAGTGTATGGAGAAAATAAAAAAGCCTCAAATGTCAAAGCATGCATATTGAGAAAGGATCTATATGGAATGAAAGGACGATAATGGAACTACGGGTTGGTTCTTGGGCCCTACCCCTGCCCTGACTTCTTGTTGCTAAATTAGTTTATGTAGTTGCGGAGAATATTATTATAGAATAGATTGCCAAGTGCTTTTTCCAAGTTATGGTCAGTTTTAAGTTTTCAGATCATCTGCAGTTTGGGAAGGGAATAGATACAGGGTAGATCTTGGAGCAGAAACATTGATATGTACTGACTGGGAACTAGTTCAGCCAGTGATGAGCAACCTGAAGCCTTTCGCAGTCCGTCAAGAGTCCCAGATCCAATTTCACAGGCATCCTTGCAGAGCACATAAAGCAGAGAGGGAGTGGAAGAGAGAGGTCTCCAGGAAAACCACCTTTAAAGCGGACTAGAACCTTTGTAGAATCACTGGTTCCTAGATGCTTATGTTCTCAGGCCTGAGCCAGCAGATGCCAGGACTTGCCAAAGGCTGGAGTCCGAGAAGAGGCAGTGTCGAGGCCTTGTAGGCTAGAGCATTTAGGTGCCAGAAACCAGGGAGTCCTGACAGCTTGGTGTTTCAGAAATTTGGATGCATTCATGCAGCTCCCGGATGCCCAGAAGTATGACTCCCCTTGTCCTAACTGCCTACCTCAGCCCCAGTAAAGAAAAGGCAGGATGGATGTACCCCCATTTCCCTAGCACCTGGCCCATAGCAGGTCTTCTGTATAAATCATATTGAATGAATTGAAATGATTCTAGTCCCTGGTCGACCTTGCATATCTTCAGCAGCAAAGGTTCTATTGGGAGGATTAAATCGAGAGTGTAAGAGTAGAAGACCAGAACACTGCCTCTCTTGCCAATCAAAACAAACAAACAAACAACCCAAAAAACCAAAACCTATTCTTGTTGTCATTTTACTCATAAAGGGGGGAAATCTAACTTTTAAGTCTGGGATTCAATAAATCTCTTCTTGTTTTGAATAAAATGGGATACAAAGACATTTTTATTTTTCTTGAACTGGCTCTTATGCAAAACAAAACAAAAAATTCACTTGTTGCTGAATTTATAACAAAATTAGGTGACATATTTGCAGATAGATACTAGACTATTGGAAGATCAGACTAGTTTTGCTGTTGGTTGGGTGGTTTGGTGTGGTTTCGTGGGGATTTAAACGTGTTAGATCTTTGTAAGCTATATTACTATTTTTGTATGAATAAGCTGTAAACTGGTCTATTTCTGTTCAAGTGTTTTAAAAATTTAGTCTTGCAAACACAAGCCCTGAGAAGTAACAGCAATGTCCTAGAGCCTTCTAACAAATAATTACTTGTTAGCTAGTCTAAGTTATAATCATTATGTATTAACTGACCATATTTAGCTGAGAAGAACATTTGGAGTATATTTAACAAAATAGAGAAATAATACATGTTAAAAATTATCAGTAGCTGTTGATAATATTAAGTAGTATTTTAGAATTGATGATAAACACCGAACATTTAGCATTATAGTACTATCACAACACATACTGGTAGGATCTTAATTAAATCCCATGCTCTGTTAGGATGACTCATTTTCCTGTTGCTGTGAGACCCTTACAGAAACTGCTCTCATTCACAAAAAAAGCATCCACTCCTGCCTGCTTTCTTTGGTAAGGCTGGTTGAATGAAATACAGGTTGATTTTAGGTCTGTGTTCCTTGTTTTTTCTTTTAAGTTGATTCATTTTATTTCAGAATCATGAATTTCTGTAACTTGATAGTGGGATATTTAAAAGTACATTTTCTTTATGAATCTTTTTTTTTTTTGGAAACAACTTTTCACTTACATTGAACTTCAAATTTCACAGTTTGTGCAGTGGTCAATATATACAATTTGAAAAAGTCAGAAGATCTGAAATAATTGGGAAATTTAAAACCCTGCCTTAATGCTTTTAGTTTTAGTAGTTTGCAGTATACTATCACTAATGCTCCTGAATATCATTATGCATTATTTTTATGCCAGGTGTATACATTCTTCTCTCTACTTCAGGCACATAGACCTCCCACACCCTCAGGGTACAGAAGTTGTTGAGCAGAGTCATAGTTTGCTACTCTTCCTCCTGGGCTGCTGTGTTTCCTGACTCCAGGATTCATTTCTAGCAGCTCTTTCATTTGTTCCCCTTTAGCTCTTTCCACTGTACATCTCCCTTGACTTATGATGGAGTTGCATCCTGATAACCTATTGTAAGTTGAAAATATCGTAAGTCAAAAGGGCATTGAATACCCCTAACCTCCCACACATAGCTTAGCCTAGCCTGCCGTGAATGTGCTCAGAACACTTTAGTTAGCCTACAGTTGGGCAAAATCATCTAATGCAAAGCCTATTTTATAGTCAGGTGTTGACCGTCGCCTGTAATTTATTGAATACTGCACTGAAAGTGAAAACAGAATGGTTGTATGGCTATAGAATGGGTGTTCAGTTTGTGGGCTGTTTACCCTTGGGATTGCATGGCTGACTGGGAGCTACAGGTAGCCGGGGCTGCCCTGCATTGTGAGCATATGATATTGGCATAACAGTATCCCAGGGAAAAAAAAAATTTAAAATTCAAAATATAGTTTCTACTGCATGAATATTGCTTCTGCACCATTGTAAAGTCAAAAAGTCAGACCATCAAGGGGCGGGGGACCACCTGAACTCCCTTTTCACAAAGAAGCCACCTCGTTTCCCCCCTGTAATTTTGTGTTCTGTTTCTTTCTCCTTCCAAATTCTACACAGTCTCAAATTCTGTGAAGTCATTTATTTATTCTTTAAACACTTATCAGGACCTGTCTGCTGGGCATTGTGCCAAAGAAAAAGGTGGCTAGAACACTGTACCTTGTAGCTGAGGTCGTGGTCCAGTGGGGGAGAGACCTACACAGGGTTCTAGAGTGACAGATGCTGTGACAGAGCTTAAGGCCCAGTTCTGTTGGGAGGCTTGTGTTGAGTATTAAAATTTGAGGATTAAGTGTTGTCTTTTTTTCAAGGTAGTAAAAATCTGTTTTTCTTCCTAATAAAGAAAATGGGAAGAAAGGTGCTCTTTTTTTTTTTTTTTTTTTTTTTTTTTTTTTAAATTCTGTGAAGTTTCTTCCAGCTCTAAATAATAGGGTTGCTTCTGTCTGTAATAGTGGAAAGCCCTGGAAAAATAGCTGTATATACTGGTAGACTTTTAAGGACTTTTTTTTTCTTGGCAGACAATACTCTTTGTATGCATAATGACTTCATCCTAATTGGGTACTCAAAGAAAGAAAAAAAGGGTTTATGAGAATGAGTAGTGCCTAATGGCCAGAGTGAAATCTTACAGGCTCTCCCCCTTACCTCCCACTCACAGGGCACTGTGTTTGACCTAGAAGCATCTTCATTTGAGGCCTATTAAAAGGGCAAATTCTAGACCTGATATGGATTTGAAGGCCGAGCTTTTCGTTGGGGACGTATGGTGGCAGAATAAACAATACAAGCCATCCTCGATGGAAGAGAGTAAGAGTTTTGAATAGAGTTTTGGGAAAGGCTAGGAAATCATTTGAACACCAGCTGGGAGAAAGGTTGCATCTATTTAATTATTGAAGTGTTAATTTTATGCATCTTGGTTGAAAGCTCTAAAATGAGGAAAGAAAATACCAATTGTTAGCTTTGATTTAGCTTTCAGGATCCTATATCTGAAAGATACATCAAACAACAGTTTGGGGGAACACAGAAGGTGTGGGGTATATCCCATCCCTTGGGTAATGCATTAAGAGTTTATTATTTGAGGATTTTATCTAATCCTTATTTGAACTGACTATATTGTCAGCTTCTTAAGGTAATGAGTTTGGAAAGTCGTAATTTAAGCTGTACTTGCCTTCATTTATTCTCAAGCCATGTCTTTTAACATGTGTCTCCTATGCAATATTCGGAATGCCCTGTGAAGTCCATACCTTCCATAATTTTGTACGTTTCCATTTTCAGCAGGTCCTCCCAGAACCTGATTACATTGTCTGACCTTTCACAAAAGTCTTTTTTATTTTATTGTCCTCTGTTCTTTTTTGAGTTGCATTGGCCTTTTCATGAGATGTGACAGTTGGGACTTTGCATGTCAGAGAATCATAACAATTTTTAGATTGATTATTGTAGAGTTTAAAAAGCCATTTCTGATATCCTTTATGATCATAGTCAAAACTTTGTGGCTCTGTTACTGTACCATAATTAGATCCCCATCTTAATAGAAAAGTCTAGAAATTCTTAAGATCCCTTTCCTAAGTAGTGTCTCATCTTTTAAATATTCTTAAGGTTATTTTTTTGAAATATTTCTTTATACTAGATTAGATCAGCTTTTAAGCCAACTAACTATGTTATGTGATCTTTATGGAGTTCCTAGTACTTTATTTCATGGGAGTGTTTCCGGGCGCAGGCATCATCTAGAATCAAACTGATAGGATAAAATTACTAATGCAGGTTCCACCCAATAACCCACAATCCCTTAGACCAGTAATTCTCAATCTGCTGGTACATTAGAATCACCTGGGGGAGATTAACAAAATACCTGTGCCAGGGTCCCACCCTAACCAGCTGGCTCAGACTCTCTGAAGGGTTGGGGCCCAGGCATCCGAATTTTCTAAAGCTCCCAGATGATGATCCTGAGAAGCCAGGATCATCAGCAGCCATTGAGTTGGAGTTCACCCCACGAAATCACCAGCTGCTGGAACTTCTAAACTGGGTAGCTCTTTAGCTTGCTGAATGCTGGAAAATAATAACCGTTAGAGAGTTCAAAAAAATATATATCAAACTTTGCAATGATAAGATAGCACTTGAGTCAAATTATTCCCTAACATGTTTTCCTTTCTTCATTAAATTTTGAGAACTGAAGCATGAGCTAAGATTGGGAACTTTCAGTTCCTCATGTTAGAACCCTTGTCGTCATCTGTTTGAATTTGGTGTTGGTGATTGTCTTTTCAGAGCAATAATATCCTTTGTCTTTAGCAGGAAATGAAACTTGGTCTGATTATTTATGCATACTCTAGCACCTTTTTTTTTTTCTTAAAGATACAAGTGAAACTACCTATAAACTTCTGTAGATGTGTGAGACCCAGGCTTATCTTGGGCTGAGGGAGTGCCAGTCACTCTGGGCTCTTGGAATGGATGACTCATGGGCTCTGCAGGCACACCGTATTTAATCACTTGTTTTCTGTGTACCAGGAAGAGGAGGGCATATGAAAATAGAAGCCATATACTGCCCAATGGGTCTGAAATAAGCGTGGAAATGTTGCCCTAATGGGTCAAACAATTGAGCTATGACCAAATACCCAAATGTCTTTGGGTATATGTTACTTTAATTATTTCACTAATTTAAATTTGACATTATTTCTAAAGTGCTGTACTTTAGTAATTTGTAAGCAACTCTACCAGAGAAATTTGAAATTCCTAAATTTTAAAACCTATTTGCAAATTTCAAATGTTTCTCTTTCAAATTCGCATGACACATGGGACTGTACTTTTTGAAGGAAAGATGAGGAAGCAGTGTTGGTTGGAGCAGATCCATTACACGGCTGCTCTCTGTGGAAAGATGGTAGAAGCCCACTGGTCACGCTGTCTGCAATGCCATTGCCTTCTGCTTCCAGAGTAGACATTAACATTGGTGACAAGGTGTCTGTTACTTAGTGTCGTTGCCACATATGCTCAGACTAATAGCTGCGTGTGTCCTGTGTACCCACAGACTCTGCTAAGGCCACTTCTTATTTCCTTGGTGAAGAGTAACAGGTTAAAAAGGTATATACATTTTGAGGCAAACTGTGTGCGAGGTGCTGTACCAGGCAGCAGAGTCCCAGCAGTTTAGACAACACCACTTCCTAGGCCTGCCAGTTCCATTGCCTGTTGAGGACTTCCTCTGTTGTCTTGTCTTGTCTTGTCTTTACATGGGCCAGGGAAGCTATGTGCCCCTGCTAACCCTTTTAAGATAATTTAAAGTGTCCTCGAATTTTCAGGTAAGTCTTCCATTGTGAGAAATTACAACTGCACTATTTATTGTATTTATTGAAAGATAAATGCTTTTAGTATTAAAAGCACCATATTGGAAAAGACTGATCTTTTGGGGCTTCCTTTAAAAACAGTAAAAATGAGATGTTAGTCTTATTAAATGTCATTGAAGATAAGCAGTTGGTAGGAGAAAATCCATTTTCCATTTCAATCTTTCATGTTTACTTTTACTTAATTATTCATTCATTTGGTTCAATAACTATTAAGTGAGTATCTGCTACCAGTGGCAAGTAAAACAGGCATAGAATTAAATAAACTGAAAAGTTGAGACTTAAGTCTCTCCTTTAAGTGGTTAATTGAAACTGTACATTTATTATAATCATTAATATATTAGGAGTTATTTCTACCTTTTATTTATGTTTTCCATTTATTGTATATATGTGGGAGATTTCTGTTGTTGTTTTTTCTTTTTCCTACAACTTTCTTTGTCTTCCATTGGAGAACTTAAATTTTCATCAGGTGTCTCTCTGTTGCTGACTAAAAGTTATACATTCTATTTATATTTTTCTGTGGTTTCTCATGATTTAGGACCCAGTACTTATTTTCACATGTATAATATTCGTGTCTTTTCTCTAAGTATATTTTTACCACCTTTAGATTTTACCTCTTCTAGAGTCTCCCTCTCTCCTGTGTGTGGAGGATCACAGGAAGGGAGAAAGCTGGCTCTCGTGCTCAGTTTTGCCATTTGGACCCAGATGGGTTACTGGGACCGAGACCAGATGCCTAGTTGGGAGGTGCATCAGAGCTATAGGTCTGTGTTTCATGATTTAAGGGAACAGGATTCTGGGGCATATCTAGGCGTTGAGATAGTTTCAAAAAACATCTATTACTCTGAAAGGGCTTTCAGGATTTATGATCCTGCCGTAAGATTTAATAAGTAAAAACATATTGAAGTTTTTTTTTTTTTTTCTTCTGTTCTCTTTAACAAAATCCATATGTAAGACCCTTGAAATAAAAATCTTGGAGATATTTGAGTGGTAGAAACCTGAAATTCTAAACACATACAGATTTCCCAACTTAAGCTAAAGGTTATTGAGTGTTTATGTGCCAGACGTTGTGTTGGGCACTTGCATAATTCTCTCATTTGATGCTTATTACAACTCTGCAAGTTAGACGGTATTTCCACTTACAGCAGAGGAGCTGGTGCCGAGAGGAGTTCCGGGACTACCGTGGAGCTGACAGTCTTCACCTGGGCCACAGAGAGCAGGCGGCACCCTCATTGTGCCCACATCCCCAGACTGTCTCGTCTCTTGGTCCTCACATTCTGTCTCCTATGCAAATCTGCCTCATCTGGATGGAACAGCTCCTGCGTTTACTCTCTGTTGTCCCCCCAAGTGGTCCCTGTGTAGTTCTGCAGCCTCCTCCTTACAGCTCGCTCTCCACACCACAGGACCAAACTGTCTGCAGTTCTCCGTGCATTCAGTAAATATTTGCATGCCTGTTAGGTGTTGAGCAGCCTGCCAGATGTAGGGCTGACCAAAGCGTTTTGAACGATCTGAATGGGGGAGGTCTTGGCCTGGACAAGGGTAGTGGCAGTGGGGTTGGAGAGAAGTGAGACATTCATCAGATATTGAGAAGATCAATAGGACTTGGGGAGGAAGAAAAGCATTTTGGAAGTCTCCCAGGTTCTGGCTTGTGCAACTGAAATGATTTTGTTGAGCTGAAAGCCCTGTACAATTGTGAAACGAGGGTGTTACACTCCAGTGCGTTTTGCAGGGAAACTTATGGTGATAGAGGTACATTAAGAAGAATCCTGCACTAAGTGGGAAATGGTGTTCTGATTTTGACAAGTCTTTGTCACACTGGGCACAGCCAGCCCTGATGTCTTTATCTGAAATAGACCAAGTGACCGAATCACATAGTGTTAATTACCTGACCTCAACTTCTCTCTCCATTTCCATGCCGTACCTTCATTTGTCCATTCAGCATCTTGGAACCTGTTGTGTACCAAGACTAGGTCTTGATGAACTTTCTGTTCAGTCAGGGAGCTAGGGAAGTCAATAACTAGATGCCAGTAATTAGAAACCAGAATAAGGTGCCATGATGGAAATACGGGCAAGGTTCAAGAGGGCCACAAAAGACTGCCTGATGAATTCTACTGGGTGGGTGGAGTGGGGAATAGATCAGGGCACACCGGTGACTCTTGTTCTGAGTCTGGAATGAAAAGCAGGCAGAAGTGGGTGGGGAGCAGCATTCCAGACTCAGCGTGTTCACACTTCTGGATGGTTGTAAGAAGGCCAGGATGCTGGGGGTGGGGGAACGCAGTAGGAGAGTGGACAGGACCAGCCCATGCAGACTTTTCCAAGGAATTTGGACTTTGTGCCTAAGGCTCTGGGGAGTAGAAGCGATACATTTGGATTAGCAATGTTCTTATTTGTCCTTTTCTAATGCCTACTGTATTTGTTTCACGGTATTAATGTTAGACAAACTTGAATTCGGGACACAGGGCACTATTTAAAAGCAGTTATTACATCCTAGGAAACAGCAGTTCTCCAGAAAGGTATATTAATCCTGAATGTGTATGTGCCTAACAATGCGGTCTCAAAACCTCTAGCAAAAATTAAGAAGGAGAAATGGGAAAATATATACAAGGTGTGAGAGTAAAAAAGAAAAATAAGCCCTCTCTCAAAAACTTTAAAGTTAAGTAGTCGAAAATATTAGCAAGTATACATACAAGTGTTGTTCAAAATAATCAACAAAGTTGAAATAATGAGCCCCAAATTTAAATAGCATGTTCAGATGTTTGAGATCCTTAATAAGGAGTACTTTTTAAATCATGTCCTGGTGAAATATGGACCTGGAAGCAAGAAAATTTCATGGAACGTTTCTTTTTACCTGGTGCAGTTTTCCAGTTTTCTGTTCTATTCTGTTTCATTGATGTTAATGCTGATCTTGTTATACAAAATAGATTTCATGACCTGCTAATGGATTGACCCTTTTTTTCTTGAAAACACCAAGTTTCCAAGCACACATAGACCTTTTTAAAATTGACTTTCTGGATTTCCCTCACCATACCAAGCCTCTGGTGCCCCTCTCTGTCCCCCTCAGTCCTACGTCCCCGCAAAGGAAAGAGGACTTCGACTCCCGTTTTTACTGAGTCAAGGCCATCTGATCTTTTCCTTTGCTGCTTTTCCATTGCTCTATTTAGCCTTTCACCTTCCCGACCTGGAAAAAGGTAGTGTCATTTCTTTCTGATGGCAGCTTTTACACCTGTACTTTTGACTTCATCATCTTCTGTTTTCCTCCTTGAATATCTCTTCTGCTTCATATTTCTCCTTGATCATCCTATTAGGAACACAGTCTTTTTTCCTTTTTCCTTTTTTTTTTTTTTTAAAGATTTTATTTATTTATTTGACAGAGAGAGAGAGAGAGTACAAGCAGGGAGAGGGATAACCAGGCTCCCTGCTCAGCAGAGAGCCTGATGTGGGCCGGGATCCCAGGACCCTGGAATCATGACCTGGCCCACGGCAGAAGCTTAACTGACTGAGCCACGCAGGCACCCCAGGAACTCAGTCTTAATGGGTTCAACTGGCTATCTCTGGACCTCAAAGATTATCTGTGACTATTCTTTTTAGTCATTAGAGGACAGGACTTGGTCGTCTTGATAGTTTCTTTCTAGTTTTTATTTATTTTTTACTTTTTAAAAATTTTTTTTAAAGATTTTATTTATTTGTTTGATAGATCACAAGTAGGCAGAGAGGTAGGCAGAGAGAGAGAAGGGAGGAAGCAGGCAGGCTCCCTGCTAAGCGGAGAGCTGGATGCGGGGCTCGATCCCAGGACCCTGGGGTCATGACCTGAGCTGAAGGCAGAGGCTTTAACCCACTGAGCCACCCAGGCACCCCTAGCTTTTATTTTTAAAGTTTTTAATTTTTTGAATGGCTGATGTATTCCCCTGACCCCAATTGCCAAAGATGGGAAAGAATACTGATTTAGGAGGCTCTCACCCACATTCTCTTTCAGCTGCTGTATACTCTGTCCCTTCTGTTCCTTCTCCCACTCTGGAGAGAAGAGATATTTCAGTGGCATTTTTTATTCTACTTATTCCCTTCCTGTCCTTCCCTGGCTGCCTCTTTGGTGGTTCATGTTAATTTCCTACGCATTCCTCACTTCCCACCCCACTCCCCTGGGCTATGTAGCTCCAGGTCGTTTCAGGCCTGCTGTTCCTTTCCCTCCTCTGAGGCTCTACCTCCTGTCAATACTGTCAGCCAGTCTATGGCTGCAGTCTTGTTTTATTTATGCCATTATCTGCCTGTGCTGGCCTCCAGGAAGCACATGCTCATTAGTTTTTTATTCACATCTTCGTAATTGGCCTCAGTTTACTTTTTCCGATCTTATCAATCCACGTCTCCACCGCAGTCACTGGTCTTCTGTTCCAGGCAGCTTGCTCCTTTATTTTTATATCTTCTTAGCCCGGTACAGCGCCTGCTTCCTGGCAGGTACTTGCTAAGTGTTTCACCACTGAAGGGACAAAGTTGAGAACAGACTTTGCACTTTCCTCTGCACTATTTTTCTTGCTGCTTTTCTTCTGCCTAAAGTTCCAATTATGTGTAACTGTTCTTGGATGCTTTACCTCTGACGTTGTCTTCCTCTTCCATGTTTCTGGGCTCATTTGGTACCCAAAGGGTAGAGTCCTCCAACTGTAGTCTGTTCTTCTGAGCTCAGGGTACAGGGTTATGGGTAGTTGGAGCGATTTCCTTAGAGGGGTATCTGTGTTGGTAGATGTTGAGACTTGGCTTGCCTGAGAAGGAGATTCTGGCACGTTGTTTGAAGAGAAATCAGGGTATTTTAGTCTATACACCAACATGAATTCCAGTAGAGTAGCTAGACTTTTAAAAGTTAACAAGGAAGTAAAATTAATAAATACTTAATACTGGGTAAAGAACTTTTTTTTGAGAGAGAATTTTTTTTTAAAGATTTTATTTATTTATTTGACAGAGAGCGATCACAAGTCAACAGATAGGCAGGCAGAGAGAGAGGGGGAAGCAGGCTCCCTGAGCAGGGAGCCTGATGCAGGGCTTGATCCCAGGACCCTGAGATATGACCTGAGCTGAAGGCAGAGGCTTAACCCACTGAGCCAGGCAGGTGCCCCAAGAATAACTTTTTAAGTGTAAAGGTAATGGAAAAAGGAGTGGTACAGGAATTAAAAATTGAAAATAGGGGCAGACACGTCAGAGTCGACATCTTTAATAGAAAGGGGTTCAAATCAATAAAGAACATACAGGATGCGATAGAAGATATGAGTGAGAAAATCCTAGAAGAAGAAACATAAATAGCCAATTGTGTAATTGTTAAATTTTACCTGCAATGAAAAGAAAATAAACATTATTTTAGGCAATGGATACCAACAAAGGAGAACAATTTATAAAGAAATCTAAATGGTGGCAAGAGTACTTTAAAACAAGCATTTTCCTATGTTTCTGGCAGAAGTCTAAGTTGGTATAACCCTGTGGAAAGCAATTTGGTAATGTCTGAAAGCTTTAAATTTTCTTATGTTTTCACCTACTAATTTCATTCCCAGGAATCTGTCCGAGAGCTCTTAATTACAGAGGCAATAAAATATTTGCAGGATGTCCATTATTTATTAGTATTTTTAAAAAGATTTATTTATCTTTTTTTTATTAACATATAATGTATTATTTGCCCCAGTGATACAGGTCTGTGAATCATCAGTCTTAACAATTCACAGCACTCCCCATAGCACATACCCTCCCCAGTATTCATAATCCAGCCACCCTATCCCTCCCCTCCCACACCACAGCAACCCTCAGTTTCTTTCCTGGGATTCAGAGTCTCTTATGGTTTGTCTCCCTCCCCAGTCCCGTCTTGTTTCATTTTTTCTCTCCCTACCGCCCTGCCTCTCAAATTCCTCATATCAGAGAGGTAATATGATGATTGTCTTTCCTATATGATGATTGACTTACTTCGCTCAGCAGAATACCCTCTAGTTCCATCCACGTCGTTGCAAATGGCAAGATTTCTTTTGATGGCTGCATAGTATTTCACTATATATATATATATATATATATATATATATATATATATATATCACATCTTCTTTATCCATTCATGTGTTGTTGGACATCTAGGTTCTCTCCATAGTTTGGCTATTGTGGACATTGCTGCTATAAACATTCAGGTGCAGGTACCCTTTGGATCACTACATGTGTATCTTTAGGGTAAATATCCAGTAGTGCAATTACTGGGTCATAGGGTAGCTCTGTTTTCAACTTTTTGAGGAAGCTCAGTACTGTTTTCCAGAGTGGCTGCATCAGCTTGCATTCCCAACAACAGTGTAAGAGGGTTCCCTGAAGATGTATTTATCTTAGTGGGAGCAAGTATGTGTGGGGAGGGGCAGAAAGAGAGTGTTTTTTTAAAAAAAATTTTTTAATTTAAGTTCAATTTAGTTGACATATAGTATATTAATAGTTTCGGGGTGGAATTTAGTGATTCATCAGTTGCATATAACACCCAGTGCTCTTTAAATCAAATGCCCTCTTTAATGCCCGTCAGCCAGTTACACCTTCCCCCAACCTCCTCCCCTCCAGCAACCTTCAATTTGTTTCCTGTAGTTAAGAGTTTTTTATGGTTTATTTCCCTCTGTTTTTATCTTATTTTTGCTTCCTTTCCCCTATGTTCATGTTTTGTTTCTTGAATTCCACATATGAGTGAAATACGGTGCCTTTTTCTGACTTATTTTGCTTAACATGATGACATCTAGTTCCATCTGCATGGTTGCAAATGGTTAAGATTTCATTCTTTTTATTGGCTAAGTAATAGTCCTATATATATATTCATATATATATATATATATCTCCCACATCATCTTTATCCATTCATCTGTCAGTGGACATCAGGGCTCTTTCCATAGTTTGGCTGTGGTGGACATTGCTGTTATAAACATTGAGGTACAGGCGCCCCCTTTGAATCACTATTTTTCTATCTTTTGGATAAATACCTAGAAGTACAGTTGCTGGGTCATAGGGTTGTTTTATTTTTAACTTTTTGAGGAACCTCCATACTGTTTTCCAGAGTGGCTATACCAGTTTGCATTCCCACTAACAGCATAAACGGACTCCCCTTTGAGAGAGAGATTCTTAAGCAGACTCCACGCTGAGGGCAGAGCTCTACACGGGGCTGGATCTCGTGATCCCGAAGTCATTACCCCAGCCAAAACTGAGCGTTGGCCACTTAACTGACTATACCACCCAGACACCCCATCACAGTTTTTTTTTTTTAAAGATTTTATTTATTTGACAGACAGAGATCACAAGTAGGCAGAGAGAGAAATGAGAGAGGGGAGAGGCAGGTCCCCTCCTGAGCAGCAAGTCTGTGCGGACCCGATTCCAGGACCCTGGGATCACAACCTGAGCTGTAGGCAGAGGCTTTAACTTACTGAGCCACCCAGGCGCCCTGTGTATTTTTTAATAATGGGGGAAAACTGGAAATTGCTTAAATGCCCAAGAGTAAGGAAGTGCTTCCTTTAGTGGAAAATTACGTAGTCATGAAGTTAAAATTTTGAAGAGTATTTTAAAGACATAAGACAATACTCAAGAAATGTTACAAGAAAAAAATGAGCACACATTGCTATATTTGCGGTCTTGTGATGCAGTAGCACACAGGCATATGACCTGAACCGTAGCAAAGTAAGTTTTCTGGCTGGAGGATGGGAGTGATAAAATATTTTTCCAATGTTATACAGTATGACTTTTATAATATGAATGCATATTATTTAAGATGTAAATATTGTCTTATTGGTTGGTTCCACGTATGGGTTCTGTAGCCGAATGGTTAAGAGCACAGGCCATGAGTCGTGTAGGCCTGGCTTTGAATTGCAGTTCTGCCCAAAGAGAAGTCAACTTTATTTGCCTCCCACTGAATGTATCATTAACAACAAAGACATTCAAGATACAGTAGTCAAAACTCAAATGAGGGGCGCCTGGGTGGCTCAGTGGGTTAAGCCGCTGCCTTCGGCTCAGGTCATGATCTCAGGGTCCTGGGATCGAGTCCCGCATCGGGCTCTCTGCTCAGCAGGGAGCCTCCTTCCTTCTCTCTCTCTCTGCCTGCCTCTCAGTGTACTTGTGGTTTCTCTCTGTCAGATAAATAAATAAAATCTTAAAAAAAAAAAAACTCAAATGAATTTGGAGACTATGGATTATTAAGTCTGTAATTACCCCATGAGTTACAGATTGATTATAAATTTCCCTAAAATAAAATTTAAATAGTAATAATTAAAATGTAATTTTAATTTTCTACTAAGGGAAATACTGTTTTCGTCCTTGCTAGTTTTTTCCAGCTATGGAGCTACTACTAGTGTTACATTTATCTCCATGTGTATAACAGCCTTTTGCAACCTGGGTTTTACAAGAGAATTAAGCCCTGATGTCCTCCTACATCCACTGAGTGTAATGAATGAGCCTCTTGCCTGGTTGATTAGAATGGTATCAGTTATATGCCGTCTTTGGGAGAATTGCGGAAAGTCACCCAGAGCATTCTGTTCTGTTCTGAGGAACCCTCATTGGGATGCCTGGCACAGAGTAGGCTCTCAGGAAATGGCAGTGGGGTCTTAATGGTTTTGCCACAGAAATCACGTAAAAAAGCACTGGCTTTCTGGATTTTTTTTTTTTTTTTTTTTTTTTTTAGTGTAAGTTTCTCTGGGAAAGGGCGTTTTCCAGGGTGTTATCCAGTAAGTGGCCTTCTCTCTGGCTGTTTCTCAAATCTTGTCTTTGAATCTGGGACTGGCTCTGGGCTACGGGGCTGCGGAGGACTCCCCTGATTCGCCCTCTTGCAGTGTAGCAGCCTCTTTCCTCCACTGCAGGGCGCCCGAGTACTGCCTCCTCTCCGAGAAGCGTGTCGGCTTGTCATTTCTCTCCCCGTAATTGTCCTCAGAGCAGAACCTCATTCAGGCCTTGGATTTAATACTTTTCCACAAATTGCTTTATAGTAATGTATTCAGTTCTGGATATTCATAACTACCCTTTGGCAATGTTGATCATTTAAAATAGACTGCCGGAGATACTGTTTTAATATGTTTTCTGATGAATATTTTCTCATGATTGCTTCTTATTTTCTTTTAGCTACTGATCTACTCCTTGCCTGGAATCCCATTTGTTTGGGATTGGTAGAAGGTGTTATTGGGAAAATTCAACTTCATTCAGGTATGTTTCCATAAAGTTCTTCAATCTGTTAAATTTAATGGCACATCCTATGACATTTTCTTCTTTGAAGATAAATGTGGATTTTGTTATGGCTTTGATTCTTTTGCCCGAATTTTAGGTCTGCCCAAAGTAGTTATAAGTATCAAATACCTGCTGTGTGTCAGGAATTATGCTAGTTGGTAGAACACAGCAGTGAGAAAAAACTGACCTCACCCTTGTTTAGGAAGATAGACATCAGTAAGTAATCACTGAAATAAATATATAATAATTTGGTAATTGTGGTACGTGCTCTGACAGATACACCAACTGCACTGATTTCAAAGGAGAAGGTGGTAGGAAGAAGGCTGGTGAGGTAGGCAGATGGCAGACCATGACTGTCCAACTTTGAGTCAGCTCTCCGTTCTGGATACAGTCAACTCTGGCTAGGGAAGTGTGTGGTTCTCCTGGCATGCAGTGCAGCCCTTTCCAAGTACCCTCATGAGGGCAGGCAAAATGGTGAAGGGTCTAGGTTGTTCATCAGGCCCTTGCTTAGAAGACAGACACTTGTGTCTGAGGTTCAGAGGGAATTTTGATGATGAGAAAAGAGAGATTATATAGGTAGGTTCCAAAAAGTCCTGAAAAGTACCAACTGAAATATTTTTTTTTTTAAAGATTTTATTTATTTATTTGACAGGTAGAGATCACAAGTAGGCAGAGAGGCAGGCAGAGAGAGAGAGGAGGAAGCAGGCTCCATGCTGAGCAGAGAGCCTGATGCAGGGCTCCATCCCAGGATCCTGGGCCAAAGGCAGGCGCCCCCTAACTGAAATATTTTAACACTGTATTTAAATATCTGTTTTTCCTTTGGCATCAGTTTTAATGAGTTATGAACTATAGATGACTTTACCATCATCGTGTAATTGAGAGTCTAGCTACCTCTATAGTATTCCCTTTCTTACTCTTCTAAAATAAAATTGTTGTGGGGCGCCAGACTGGCTCAGTGGGTAGGGCATGTGACTCTTGATCTCAGGGTTATGGGTTCAAGCCTGAGGTTGGATGTAGAGATTACTTAAAAATAAAATCTTTTTTTTTTTTTTTTTTTTAAGATTTTATTTATTTGTCAGAGAGAGAAAGGGAGCGAGAGCGAGCACAGACAGACAGAATGGCAGGCAGAGGCAGAGGGAGAAGCAGGCTCCCTGCGGAGCAAGGAGCCCGATGTGGGACTGGATCCCAGGACGCTGGGATCATGACCTGAGCCGAAGGCAGCTGCTTAACAACTGAGCCACCCAGGCATCCCAATCTTTTTTTTTTATTATTAAGATTTTATTTATTTATTTGAGAGAGAGAAAGAGTAGGCACGAGTGGAGGGGGAGGAGCAGAGAGAGAGGAGGACAGAAAGAATCTCGAGCAAATTCCTCGCTGAGCAGGAGCCCTACATGGGGCTCGATCCCAGGACCCTGAGATCACGATCTGAGCCAAAGGCAGACACTTAACCTACTGAGTCACCCAGGTCCCTAAAAATAACATCTTTTAAAATAAAATTGTTGTGTATTTGGGAACTAGGTTGATTTCTGTGTGTTATAAAGCATGTATTGCCAGAGACTAATTTTTCTTTGCTAGATTCTTTGGTTATTTTTTAAAGTTTGCTTTTATTATGAAGTATTTCATAGATACAAAAAGCTATTTACCACAGATGTACAGTACAGGTTGTTGTAAAACACACACATACCTGCCACCCAAACTAAGAAATGCAACGTAACTAATGTCTTTAGATCCCTCACTGTGCCTTCCTCCAAGTGTGTCCTGCTTTCTTCCCTTCAAGAGCACTTACTATTTTTGTGTTTATTCCCTTGATTTTCATTAGTGCTTTAATTACATATGTTTTCCTAAGTAATATGATGCCGAGGTTTGTATTTGAGGGACTTTCCGTAAATGATATTGAGCTGTTGTGTTCTTCTACTTGTTTTCCCTGTCCCCCTCCATTCAACTTGATATTTTTGAGATTTATCCATGTTGATGTATGAAGCTCGAGTTCTTTATTTTCACCCTCGTATGAATATATCGTCATTTGTCCTTTCTCCTGTCAGCGGGTAATTTTTTGATGGTTTATTTTTTGCTACTGGAAATAAGACTGCTATAAACATTGTTGTATTGTCTTTGGTAGTTTTGTAATTCTTCTGGTATGAGGAGAAAAGCATTTAGACATTGTATAACCATGCTAAGTATTTTAGTAACACTCTCCTACCTGTCCACATTTACATAAATATATTTTTAATTCATTTATATGCTGACAGGATAATTTCATAGCTGAGTGTTCTGAGCTAAAACTCATTTTCTATTGTTTAAATGAAGCTCATGAAACTTTTGAGTTATTTTTCTTCAGTTTCAATCACATCCTGGAACAATGAATAAATCACTGAAATCAGTCAGGAGATGTGAATCCAAACTTTATTTATTAGCTTTGAGATATAGAGGGGGTTACTTAACATGGGTTTCATTTGTCTATTGCTAAGACCCCAAGAATTCTTTAAAACAACAACATGTAATATTACACGATTCTGTGGATTGACCTAGAGGCTCTTTTGCCCTTTATCTTCTGTTGTGTGAGGTCAGCTGGGACTTTGTCTGGCACGTCTCTGTCCATGTAACTCATCTCACAAGGCCTCCCCTTGGGTCCTCTTTTTATACTGGATGCCTGGACATTTTTCCAAGGTGGGGGCTGGAAAGAAGAAGACCAGTCCCAGTGTGCAGAGTTTTATCAAGCCTCGATTTGTGTCACTGAGCTTGCTAATACTCCACTGGCCAAAGGAAGTCACGTAGCCAACCTAAGAGTGAACATCAGAGTGGGCTTCCCAAAAGCTGATTCACTAGGGCCACGATGCCTGTGAGCCTCTACTTTGAAAGCTGTAAAACTAGAGTAAAAATAACTGCTCTCTTTTTTCCCCTGCAGTATTAGGAGTCTAAATGAGATAATATACCGGAAGGTACTTAATAAATTACCACCGTTTTATCAAGGCTCTTTTGGTTGCAATTATGTGTATCTGCATACACAAAACAGAGTTTTATTAGGAACCCAAGGGACCAAAACCAAGAAGTGGATGCCTTATGGTGTCTGAGATTACATTTTTGGGTGGGTAGTCTCTAAGCATCACTTCTCCTATATATTTCCTTTATTTTTCTACTCTTGGCTTTCTGTTTCTGTATATTATAAGACAAAATTTCTGCTCTTGCATGGTACCCTCAACCCTCAAGCCCCTAACAGGAGCCTGCCTAGCCGTCAAGGACTGAGCAGTGAGTCTAGTTCAGACTCCTCGGGACAGAGATTCTTAGCGGCCCTGTCTGGGCCAAGGGCATTCCCTGCTCACAAAGTTCAACCACGCTCCAGAAGTCTACTTCTTCAGTCAGAGCAGGAGGCCTTGGACTTGGCAGAGAACCCAAACATTTCATACAAACAGCAAACAAATATAAGTTGTTGATCGATGAATTTATGATACAGTAAAAGTCTGGTCATTTTAGGTGGTAAATATGGGCATCTCCTGCTGTCAGTCTTGGTTTACACGTGCTTTCCCTCCTGGCACTGCTTGCCTTTGTTTGGACTCTGAGCAAGTGATAAGCAGTGGGGGTTCCTGTCTGCAGGACGTTTTGGAAAAGGGAGAGGTGAAGAAAGAAAATATAAGAAAGGCAGGAAGAAGTAATTGCTGTACTTTTTTTTTTTTTTTTCTCCTGTCACATCACTTTTAAGGCTTGGCTCTTAAGAGAGAGAGTGGGGAGGAAACAAAGGAACATCTTTTCTGGGCCCCCTGCTGCTCTTTCTTCCCTCACCCACCACCCACCAGAGACAACTGCAGCCACACCCCGGTGTGTCACTCCACCTCCACACAGCCCCCAGCTCCCCGCCCTTCTGCATCCATCTTCCCCCTTCTCCCTTGGCTTCCTGCATCTCTGCCCTGGGATGCCTCATCCCCATCCCTTCCCTCCCTGAGCCCCACTAAAACTCCTGCTCTGGTCACACCTTCAGCCTGGCTGGTGGGAGATACGCTCCCAGGATGGACTAGAACTAACACTGTCACTTTAAGTGCATTCTCCCCTGGGAACATCTTATCTTCTGGGGGTAAAGGTTGGGGAAATAACGTGTCTGTACTTAAACTCTTTCTCACTCCTGTTTCCCTCCTACTTATTCTCCATATTTCAATGCACGAATTTTTGTTCTTGCCTAGTGAGATGGGAACATAAGTTTATTTGAACAGCTGTCATTGACAGTCTAACAGCGGCGTGGGTGAGCCATGCCACCGTTCCTGATTGTCACTGAACTCTGAGCTCTGTGGAATGTAAGCAGGCATGACTTAGGTACCGGATTAGTTTGTGAGGTCTGCCATAGTGAAGGCCCGTAGACTAGGGGACTTAACAGAAATTTATTTTCTCACAGTCTGGAGGCTAGAAGTCCAAGATCAAGGTGTTGGCAAGAGGTTTCTTCTTTCTTTCTCCTTGGCTTGTAGATGGCTGTCTTCTCCCTGTGTCTTTACATCATCCTGACTGTGTTCACACTGCCCTTTCTCTGAGTGCATCTGTGTCCAGATTTCCTCTTCTAAGGACACCACTTGCATTGAATGAGAACCCCCCCATAACCTCATTTTAACTTAATTACCTCTTTAAAGACCCTGCCTCTAAAATAGAGTCACATTATGAGGTACTGAAGGTTAGGACTCCAGCATATGAACTTTGGCAAGACAGTTCAGCCCGTAACAGAAACTTAATGTCTATTAGAATGCTTATTACAAAAGTGTACCAAAGAGAATTCTTTCCCTTTATTTCACGGTGAGATAGGCCATTCACCAGATATCACTGATGAGGCACCAACCCCAGAGTTGGACTAAACTCGAAGATCACATAGTAGCCTTGGGTCGGGTTACTTCACCTGAACGGCCAGTCACCCACTCTAAGACAAAGCTAACACCTCCTTGATATGATCATTGTGAGATTTAATTAAACTCCTTTAAGTGCTTAGCATGGTTTCTGGTACTAGGAAGCATTCAAAAGATGTTGGCTATAAATATCCCCTCCTTAGTTTTAAAGGTCACTTAGAGGTGTCAGATATTCTACCAGAGAACCACTTAAGTCCCGGCTATATAATTTTGAATAAATTTTGAACTTAGATTGTTTTTTCCAGTAATGTTAATATTGCTGAAACTAATGATATTAACATGTCATTAAAAGACTACATGGTGGGGATTATAAAAAGACATGTTTTTAGTGGTTAAATATTAGCATCAGGGTAAGTTATATTCCATAATCTATGTACTCCTTTTTAAAAAATGTGTGGCGGAAGAATTTTAAAGTATTATTTAGTTGCATCCATGGCTGATAAGTGCCCTTCCTTTTAGCAGGCTCTGCCAGAAAATTGTTCTGTTAACCCTGATGTCTAGGAAATACCTTTTTAGAACCATTAGCCTTCCTTGGATGTGGAAGGCCTCTCTGGCGGGCAGGTGGACTTTAAGCTCGGGCGTAATGTAGTGTCTCTTCACAATTTGAATGTCTGACTTTGGTTTGATCAGTGGGGTTTATCAATATGAAGAACAGAAAATAGAAGGAACGTGTCATGTGCTAAATAGATGAAAGAAAAGCTTCATGAAATATCAACATATTTTATCCATTGTCGGGTCCAGGAGGACTTAAGAATAATAGTTAGATTCTCATCACAACTGTAATTACTCATTAATTTTTCGTTTTCCTTTCTTCTCTTAGTCGCAGCCTATCCCGTCCCCTAAGGATAAGCTGCAGGGAGCCAGGGGCTGTGTCCCTCTCTGCTGGCCTACAGCAGGGCTATTCATAAATATTCAGCAAATACTTATGATTTTAACAAATAATTATGGAATGCCTACTGCATGTCAGGGTCTGCACTCAGTGATGGGGACTGTGGGGTGAATAGGGGACTGTGGGGTGAATAAAACTTGAAGCTTCCAGGAGTGTAGGATTGGATTCAAGAGGTCGACCTCACTTACCCGATCACACTGTGCGATCATTAGGCTTAGGCTTCTGAAGAAGAGTGTGAGATGCTGTAAGTACGGGATAGAGGGCCCTGACTGGTGCAGTGGGGGTCCTGGATGGACAGCATCCCTGAGGATATGATGTCTGAGTCCAGGCCTGAAAAATGAGTGAGATAATCTGGACAAGGCCAAGGTAAGGGCAGAGTGAGAGGAGAGACGATTCTTGGCAGAGTCAGCAGCCCTGCAAAGGCCTACATGATTGATGTTTTCTCTGGGATGTTGGGGAGATTGCTGTTATCTTCACTCAGATATCCATGAAAAGGTTGCATTAGGCTGCAGACTTTAAATGGGTCACAAAAACTCTTTCAAATCTATTCTGAAGGTTGAGAAGAAGATAAGCTCAATTAGGGTAAGAAGTATCAGAACATAAAAACCGAAAGTATATATTCCGTGATATTTTCAGAAGTAGTTTGAAAACTGTCAGAAATCTTGATTAATTTGGCAATAGAGGCTCTTGGTTTGGTGACTGAGTTACTACTCTAAGTGTTGTAGACTCAGAGACACCGTTCACCCAAGTAGCTCTCATTTGTTAAAATAGTGCTTGCCATCTGCTGTTTTTCCACTCTTGAAGTCGTGAAGATGTCTCAGTCATTAAAATGGTAGAATGTATTATGCATATGGTTTACAAAGTGTGATTTTAGTCTGCTGGGAAGACTTTGCTGGGATAATGACATAAAATATTTTTTATACTTCAGTGATGAATGAGTGGTTACTAGCCTTGCTTCAATACTTTCCTGAAAAGCCATTAGAAAACCCCAGTTTTTGAGGATATTGGAGGGAAAGGGAGAGAACCTGGCAGGGCTTCTTATGTTTAAATACTAGTATAATTGCTCATGGTTGCATTGTGAGAGAAGTAGGTTGTTTTATTGTCTACCTACAACTCACTATTACAAACACGTAAGGATTGGAATAATGGTTGTACAACTCCATACATGTATTAAAATTGCTGAGTTGTGGGATGCCTGGGTGGCTCAGCCGGTTAAGCATCTGCCTTCAAGTCAGGTCATGATATTAGGTCCTGGAATTGAGTCCCACATCAGGCTCCCTGCTCAGCAGGAAGTCCGCTTCTCTCTCTCTCCCACTGTTTGCTCTGCCTGTTGTTCCCCCTGCTTGTGTGCTCTCTCTCTCTTTGACAAATAAAAAATCTTTTAAAATCCTTGAGTTGTATACTTACAATGGGTAAATTTTATCACCTATAAATTATATCTCAATGAAGCCATTAAAAACATTTAAATCAGAAAGTAGCTTTTGATGTATTCTGTTGTCATTACTTCTGATTTTGTCTTAATTAAAAAGTTAAACACTTCTCTCGGTAATTTCTGGTGATTTTTTTCACGTATTAAAGTTGCTTTGAGGGAAGTATTCAAAGGCAGTATTACTTCTGACACTGTTTCTGCCAAAATAGGAATGATTTAAAATGTAATTCAAATCCAGTCATTTTATATTCATTTTGTTATTCACGAGGATCTCAGAATTATTTATTTTGGAGGTAAAAGTTTCATTGGTGACTAGGTTCCTGGCCAATGCTTAAAAGACTCTTTACTTGTAGTTTAGGGCACCTGTTTTATGAATGGCTTTGGGTCTGGGAATTAGACAGCTAAGTGGCATCTTTCCTCGCTCTTTTCTGCTTCCTTCTGCCTCTTTTTACTCTCTCCCCGGGTACATAGGTGCTGAGTGGCCCCTACCACCTCTCTTGGCTCCCTTCAGCCTCTTCCATTATTGTACACTTCAGAATTTTCCATTGCCTCCCTTGTCCCTAATCTGAATTCCATTCTCCTTGGTGCGGATGGTTCTACCTTCCTGGCGGGAGCAACCCTTGAACTTGCCACATGATTGTGACCCATAGCTCTGGGCTTTCCTAAGGGCTGGCACACAAGGAAGCTTCTTGTTGCTGAGCCCGTCTGTCATTGGCAGATACGCGTATTTTCAGGCAGAGAGATTCTCTAGAGATGGGCCAGCGTGCCTCTTAGGTTATTCTACTACCATTTCAGTTCTTTTTTTATTTTAATATTTTAATTATTTATTTGTTAGAGAGAGAGAGAGAGAGCATGATCACAGGCAGAGCAGCAGGCAGAGGCAAAGGGAGAAGCAGGCTCCCCGCCTAGCAAGGAGCCCGATGTGGGATTCGATCCCAGAACACTGGGATCATGACCCGGGCCGAAGGCAGCTGCTTAACCCACTGAGCAATCCAGGCATCCCCAGACCCATCTGTTCTTAAACTCCAGTTCTCCTCAGTGATTTCTGTGGTGGTGATATTAAAAGTTTTTAGCTTTGGAAAAAGAAGAGGATTGTTACAGTAAGAGTGACTGTATGTATGGACCACCTACAAAGGTGCTTTTTATATTTCCTCTCGTATTCTTTTTGAACTTTTTATCTTTCTGAAGAGGTTGCAATCAAATTATTATCAGGTCTAATTGTTGAAGAAAAGAAATCTTGATAAACCTAGTAAGTTCTCATTTACTTAGATGTGGGCCATTGTCAGCCATCCAGAGCAGAAAATACAGTTTACTGGTTGAATTGACTTGGTTCTCAAGTTGGTTACAGCCTGTGGGCTTAGGGACCCCTCTTGTAGGTGACTTCCAACCTTGAAGCATGCTTGTGTCATCTCTCCAACAGTAATTTATCTTCATGATGGTAGACGATAGACCAATATGGGGCACCTGGGTGGTGCAGTCAGTTGAACATCCAACTGTTTATTCTGGCTCAGGTGGTGATCTTATGGTCATGAGGTTGAGCTCTGCATCAATTTCTGTGCACAGCACCGATCTCTCTGCTTGAGATTCTCTCTCTTCCTCTCCCACCCCTATTCTCTCTCTCTCAAATAAATAAATCTAAAAAAAATACCAATTATACTTTATAAACTTATCTGTAATTATACTTAGTAGGTAGGAAAACATGTAACACATTGAGGTTTTTCAAAAAATGTAAGAAAACGTAGCACTTTAAGGAGGATAAGCTGTAGTTATATGGAAAATGTTTTTATATACAAATTCATTTTGCCCAAGGATACTTTGACTTTTCTAGTTCTCTAAGATTATTACAGACAAAAAAGGGTATAAGAGATTATTTCATCTTATGGCCAGTCATTATTAGAGATTTAAATTCATCATAAGCATTGTAAGCTGACCTGAATATGCTTCTGATTCCACCATTTGTCTATAACAAGCCTCCTGCCCTGGATACTCTCCTTGTGAGTTATTGTCAAAATGTTCTGTAAACCCAGACTTTGGGAACCTTTAGTAGGCAACAGAGCAACCAGTCAAGAAATACTGAATAACTGCTATGTCTGAAGGATTAACAAATTAATGATTGGCTTTTTGGTTGGTAAGAGAATTAGAAGCCCAGTATGACGTGCTTTTAGCTACCAGGTACCTGACTAAAAAAAAATGGTAGTGTTAGTATTATTTGTAACTCCACTTACTTGATGCACGAGGCTTCCTGAAAATATTCAGGGATGTATAGTGCTCTATTTCTATTAGGAGGGGCAAAAGCATTTCTGCTAATATAGCTTAAAACAGAAATGGCTTTATTTGTTTATTTACTTATTTATTTACTGAACTTTATGCCCAATGTGGGGCTTGAACTCATAAGCTTGAGATCAAGAGTTGTGTGCTCTACTGCCTGAGCCAGCCAGGTGCCCCAGAAATGACTTTAAATATAAAAACAAAACATTATATTAGATATACCATGAATTCATATCTTTAGAAATTTAAATTCAGGTATGAATTTGCATAAAACCTACCCTACAGATTCATGCTCATATTCATATAAAAGTAGTAATTGGCCAATTAATAGCTTATGCAATGTGTATCAATGAAGTAGGTTTTAAACTTTTTTTTTAAATTTTTATTGGTTTGAGAGAGAGTATGAAAGAGCCCAAGAGAGCACCTGGGAGCAGTGTCCCAGAGGGAGAGGGAGAAGCAGATTCCCTGCTGAGTGGGGAGCTGGATGTGGGGCTCAGTGCCAAGACCCTGGGATCATGACCCGACCTGAAAGCAGAGTTTTGACCATCTGAGCCACCTAGGCACCCCAATGAAGTGGCTTTTATACATACATCAAACTGAATTTAAATTCCTACCAAAGATTTGTGTTAAAAAAAAAAAAAAAAGCAACAAAACAAGATCTCTTGAATTGGAACATAATTTATCCTGAGATAAACCATTAAGATTTCTCAATTATTAGCTTCTTTTATAATGTATAGTGTGTTAATATATAATGGATCATTTAAAGAGACTTAATACATTCAAAAAACTGAGATCAAGAGAAATTAGTCTGTTTCTGACAGCAAAAGACAAGCAATATTTGAAGAGATAATAGCCAAGAATTTTCCAAAACCAATTATGAATACAAGTCGCAGCTTTAAGAAGTACTTTGAACCACAAGGGGGAAAGTATTAAAAAAAACACACACACTTTGGTGCCTCATAATGAAACTGACGAAAACTGAAGACAAAGAAAACACCCTGAAAACAGGCAAAGGAAAAGTGCACATTAAGTTCAGAAGCATCAGTGAAACTTGAGAGAAACAATGGAAGCCAAAAGATAGTGGAACAATATTGTCAAAGTGCCTGTCTGGCATTCTGTACCTTTAAAATCTAAGGAAAATAAAGACATTTTGAGACAAACTAAAACCGAGAGAACTTGTTACCAATAGTATCTGCACTAAAAAGAAGTACTAAAGAGAGTTCTTCAGGCGAAAAATAAATGACACTCCATGGGAGCATAGAGATGTGAGAAGGGATGGAGATCCATGGAAAGTGTAAATAAGTTGGCAGATTTAAAGGAATTAGTTTGCCTCTCTGCAAAGTCTGTTCGTGGGTGCCTTGGCTGCTCTGAAGGCTGAAAGCTGCTGGCTGGTGGGGGAGCCCGTAGGAAGCCCCCGTCTTGGCTGGTGCATGGTGGCTTGTGTTTGATCCCAAACATGTTTGTATCTGTTTAACTCATTATTGTAATCACATAATTTAATTAAATAGTCAGTAAGCACATCAGCTCTACGTGCAAAAGGAAGCTGAGCTGAATACTCTGGAAATACTAGATAAAACTGTGTTGCATTAAAAAGAAAAAGCATAAACAGCAGTCCCGAATACCCATCAGTGGCTCATCCTCAAAGAAAAGTTTTTGGTAAATCAATGTACATCTGAATGTTTCATAGGAAAAATAAAGTGGAATTTTTTTTTCTTAAGTCCTCTTTAAGCTTTCAAGTAGGATTCAAAGGACTAATGCCAAAAATGGTAACTAATTGCTCTCACAAAGTTGGGAGTTTGGATTTGATCTAAAGAATATCCGTGGAATGGAGAATAATGGTCAAATGGAACTTTAGTTTTATCCTTAGCATTCACATTTTTAAGCAAATAGAATGTATTCATATGTTCCCCATAAAATTAAAATAAATAAAAATAAAAAGGATTGCTGGACACTTATCGTTGGATCAAATGCTGATCTTTTCTTCATGTCAGAAGGATGACATGTAGGATCTCTACATGTTGAGAAACATGTAGATGGAATACTTCCTACACGTGAGGTCATGAGTGTCTCTCTGAAAACAGTTTTTTCTGAAATTGGATGAAAAAAATTTTTTGATGAGAATCTTTATTCCACAATGGTTTGTCCCCTTTTAAGTGAGTCAGTTCTTGTCTAGAGTGAGCAGTTCAATCTTTTCCAGGACTATTGTTTTGCTCTACTGGTCATGCTTTTCAAGATAATGCCTTCCTTCTCACTTTTCTTATCTTGCTGGGAAGTCAGAATTCCTTGTCTGTCTCTTCCTGGAGAAGCCAGGGTTACAAGACTGACTTTTTCTTCCACCGTAATGTGTTTAAAAGGGTGAAAGAATGTCTTTATGCCAAAGGACCTTGCTAGCCTAAGTTACCCTTCACTCTTGGTTCTCCCACACATCTGCATCGCAACGTGGCAGCCTTAATTGAGCCAAAAAAATTTTCTTTTCCTGGTGGGTGATATAAATTAATACAATAGCCTGCCTTGGTGCTTTTTAAAAATTTAATTACACCATTATGCCTGACACATCCTGGGACTGCTAAACACTAGTGCCTGGATACTTCCACATTTTTGTTGTCTTGAAGTTCGAACTATAAAGCATATATTTGAGTCATTTAATCCTGTTACTAACATGCTCGTTCTCACCAGACTTTCCAGGCTTCTGCGGTTGTTAAGTGCTGTTTCACCTAAAGCAAAATAAATATAGCATAGATGTTTTTCCATGTTTTCCATGAGGTTTTTTGGTTTTCCTTTATTTTCTAGAGTCATTGATTTTGCCTGAAGATAACTCTGTGTCCAATTCAAAAATCTTCATTTTCTTTTCATTATGAGAATTTTTAAAAACTTATTTATTCATTTATTTGACATAGAGAAACAGAGCATAAGCAGGGGGAGTGGGAGAGGGAGAAGCAGGCTTCCTGCTCAGCAGGGAGCCCAATGTGGGGGTCAAGCCTAGGGCCCTGGGATCACAAACTGAGCAGAAGGCAGATGCTCAACTGTCTGAGCCACACAGGTGCCCCTCCATTGTGATAATTTCAATTCATTTTTTGAACACTAGTGAGAAAAGGTAGCTGTTTGGAATAGTGTTGATATATTTCAAGAATTAGTAGCCTGCCAGGGCGCCTGAATGGCTCAGTTATTAAACCTCTGCCTTTGGCTTGGGTCATGATCCCGGAGTCCTGGGATTAAGCACCACATCAGTCTCCCTGCTTAGCTGGGAACCTACTTCTCCCTCTTCCTCTGCTGCTCCCCTGCTCCGTCTCTCTTTCTGTCAAATAAAAAAATAAAACCTTAAAAAAAAAAAAAAGAATTAGTAGGCTGTCCTAGCTTTACCTTTGGTTTTGGCAGAAAATACACTTTTTAGTGTTTTTTTCTCTGCTTCACTAGGTTAAAACTCCTAACAAGTTCTTCTTCTTCTTTTTTTAAGGAGCAGCTTTAAAAAGTTTGATATGTAATCCACATGCCATAAAACTTACCCTTTTAAAAGTGTACAATATATTCTCAAAGTTGTACAACCATCAGCACTAAATCCAAAAGTTTCATCATCCCAAATTACTTTGATTATAACTAGCCTATATCTATTCCTGTACTTTACTTTTCATGGTTTTGGTTTTTTGTTTTGTTTTTGTTGTTGTTTGTTTGTTTGTTTGATCCATGTGTGAGACTGAAAACAGACCGGAGATTAAAAGACTTAAGAGAGCAATTAACCCAATGCCGTTCGTAGGTCTGGTTGGAAGTCGACTATAAAAAAGACATTTTTTAAAATCCGTGATCCCCACATGCCCAGCTGCTAAATTATTTCAAAGCAGACTCCAGGTAACCTGTTTAACCACAAATGCTTTAGTATGTGTTCCAAACTAATTCATGATATACACTCTTCCCACCCCTTTATCATGTACTAGGTGCCCATATTATGTGGGTCTGTTTCTGTCTGCTCTGTTCTACGCTGGTATTCATTTGGTGGTTCCTCTACCAGTACCCCCATTGTTTTATTTACCCAGCTTTCTAGGATGTTTTGCTACCAAAGGATGGTAAACATTCGTTGTTAACTAACAGTCACATCAACCACAAAAATTATTTGATCCTCATAGCTATTCTCTGCAGCAGGCAGTTTTATCGCATTCCACAGATGAGAAAACCAAGAAGTCAGTCAAGTATTGTGCTGCCAAGTACAGGGTAAAAAAGCAGTGAGTTAGGGGCACCTGGGTGGCTCAGTCAGATAAGTGTCTGACTTGGTTTTGGCTCAGGTCATGATCTCAGGATCCTGGGATCAAGCCCGTATCAGGTCTGCGTTCAGTGTGGAGTCGGCTTGGGATTCTCTTCTCCCTCTGCCTCTACCCCTGTGTTTGCTCATATGCTCGCGCTCTCTCTCTCTCGTTTTAAATAAGACCTTTAAAAAGAAAAAATTAAAAAAAAAATTTAAAAAAAAAAAAAAAAAGAAAAAAAGAAAAATAAGTGGTGAGCTAAAATTTAAGTCTGAATTCTGACCTCAAAGTCCAGAACATTAAAGCCTCCCTGAAAAGGGAAGGCTGCTCTTTACAGATTCTTTTTCCCTTTTTGATCATGTACATTATATTTTCTCAGATTTAATCTTCATCCTAACTTCCCAGATCTATTGAACTTCAGTCTATACTATATATATTTTTTAAAAACACCTCAATTTTTCACATTTTTTTTCTGTTGACGTAACTAACTAAACTCTAAAAACATGCATATTTCATTTTAAAGTATATTTGAATTTGTAAGTTGTATTTCAGTATTGGCAGTATCAGTGTTTTGGGGGGAAAAAATGATGCCTTTTGGTTTCCCAAGTGAGTTTATGAATGGAGTGAAACCTCTGTTAGAAGGTTAATATTTTTATATTTTGTCACTGTGCCATTAGATGGTTTATTGGCAAGATATTTATTGCATTTGCTTATGCACATTGTGTTATTCATTTCTGTTATTTATTAAAACTATAATTTGCAATGTTAATATGAAATGTATCCAAAGTCAACTTCGGCATAAAGTAGGAAAAGGTTTTCATTAGGGTTGGCTTGTCTGGGTAACTGCCAGCACTCTAATTTGTTCAGTGTAAAATAGAAATTATTCCTGTGAGGTTAGGAGACCTATGGTAAGGGTTTTATTTTGTTTTATTCAACAAAATGTATTGACATTTAACATATGTTGTTTGTTGCTAATTCCTACCCTTCTGAAGCACAAGTATCATGTTATATGCTTTATTTATTATGTGTTTGATTTATTATATGATAGGTGGTTGATAACTGATCTTGATCCATGCCTGAAATACTCCCTAGCCCTTGGTAGGACCTTGGCTAATGTTTCATGATAATGAATAATGAAATGGCCTGTAAAAAACTTGAAACTTCGGAGTAAATTTCCACCCTACTTTATAAAGAATTATGAAACTCTTCCAAACTCTTGCATTTATGAAATGCCTAAAGCACATCTTCAAAGCACGATCCCTAAAATGAGAGTTGATTGATATTTGGGGGAAATTGAAATACTATATATCTCTTTTAAGAGTGTTTTTCATATGGTGAATATGTATGCTGGTTTTTCATAAGAAATTAGTGAAACGCTATTTCAATTTTTTTTTTTTGGTGCTAATTAGGTAGTATTTCTTAAGGGTATAATTTCATAAACTGAAAAATTACATTTGCATGCTGTCTTTCATAGAGCATTTCTCATTTAATTAAAAATCTTTGTGAAAAGTAAAAATGTGGATTGGAAAGACACTTGGGCCTCTGGGTGTTTTCTTTCCTTCTTTCTTGTATTTATTAAAGATTTCTTTAGTTTGTTTTACCACATTACCCCCCCCCCCCGCCCCGCCCATTGTCCTCAATACATTATTTGCTAGTGTACATCTAAAGTAGTTTTGGAATTGCTAAATCATACCCTTCCAACAAATTCACTATTATACTATACATACAATATTATATATAATTCTTTTTGTCTTTATCCTTAAAAAACATGTTTTCCAGAGTAACATTGTCCATTCGAAGCAGAGTTGAGTTGCTGTTTGCGTTTTGTTTTGAGTCCCTTTCCCAGCCCCACAAACACATTGTGGAACTGTTTCTTTATTTTTGAGGAGATATGAAACATCACCATGGTTCTAAGAGTCGGAACTATATAGAAGGATATATTCAGAGAACTATCATTTTCCCTGATCCCCCTTCTTCTATCCTGTTTCTGCCTACCCTCCGTAGGTAACCAGTCTCATTAACTTCTAATTTATTGCTCTTATTTTTTGTGTAAATTTGCAGATGTATGCATATTTTCTCATATCTTCTTCTTTTTTTTTTTAAGATTTATTTATTTATTTTAGAGAGAAGGAGAGAGAGAGCCTGTATGGGGGGATAGGGGCAGAGGGAATCCCAAGTAGACTCCCCAGTGAGCACAGAGGCCTCCATCCCCACCCTGGGGCTCAGTCGCAGGGCCCTGAGATCACGACCTGAGCTGGAATTGAGAGTCCGGTGCTTAACTGACTGAACCACCCAGACACTCCTCAGATCTTCTTTCTTACATAATGGGTGGCACATGCTAGATACTCTTTTGTGCTTTGATTCGATAATATAATTCTTATATGATTTTATTATCTCCTTGTTCTGTAAATGTATACAGTTTATCCATGTGCTATATCCAGGAATCATTCCTTGTCAGTTGCTAGTCCAAGCCTCTCATTCTTTTCTGTATCTGCATAGTACTCCACAGAGTGGCTGTGTCCTAGTTTACTGAGCCATTCTCCTATGTCTGGACAATCAGGTTGTTTCCAATATTTTGTAATTACAAACTGCTGCAATGAATAGACTTGAGTGTACATACTTTTAGGTTGATTGTGTATCTTCAAGGTAAACTCACAAGAGTGGGATTAGTAGGTTAAAAGTAAGTGTATATGTTTTATTACTAGGTATCACTTAATTTCCCTCCAGAAAAGTTCTACTTTTATTCCTACCAACACTGTGTGACATTGCCTGTGTCCCCACAGCCTTGTTAACGAATGTGCTGTCATATCTCCATATTTCCCCCCAGTCTGATGGACGAAAATGGTATCACTGTATTTTAGTTCACAGCTCTCTAATTTAAGTGAGATTGAACATATCTTCACATGTGAGGGCCATTTATATATCTGTCATGTGCTTTACTTTAAAGGGTTATCTCTAATGTGTATTATGTTAGATTATTCATCTTCAGCTTGCCAGGATAGTGGTCCTTTATGGATACCAGACATTGGTGTGACGTTTCTCTTTCAGATCTTCCATGGTGGCTTATTTTAATTCGGCAGAAAGCATTGGTGGGCAAACTTCCTGGAGACCATGAGGTGTGCAAAATTACCAAAATTGCTGTGCTGTCCCTTTCTGAGATGGAACCTCAGGATCTTGAGCTAGAGGTAAGGTGGAAGTCTAAGGAAATTTTATGGAAACTTGGTATAAATATAATAACAAATATGAGTATTTGGTTTAATTAGGCCAAAATCATAATTATAGAGCTGGATGATATTTTTGAAGTAATTTAGTCCTTGTTTTTCAAACTTCACTTTAGTAGTAGAAACTTTGTTTCAAAATCTGTGAAATCCAGTATATCAGATACATAAAAGCTGAGCTGCTTTGGTTGAGGTGGCGGGTGGGGTGGGGGGCTCTTTGGGTCCCTGCCCACGTGGCCTCTACTGGAAAGCCACGTTCTGCTTCTGGGGAGCCCTAGGACTCTGCATAGTACAGTTTGAAAACTTCTAATTTGGGGGAGAGGAGGGGTAGTCAAGAAGGTGAAATTTAACTTACTCTATATGCCTTTTCTCTCTATTTCTTGAAAGTTTTCAAGCGTATATTTCTTTTGTAATTTTTAAAAGTTTTTTTGTTTGTTTGTTGCTGTTGTTTTAAAGAAAGAAACCACCAACCTAGTGCAGTCTTTTAATTTTTCAGGAGGAAATCAAGCCTATAGTAGAGGGACTTAAGTCCAAAATAATGAGATTTCCCAGGGCTAGTATTTTTTTTTTACCACACTGTACTGCCACCTTGTAGAAGTAACCCACGAAGGGAGTTGTATCATGTTTGCTATTGGTGTGGATATTGGCATCTAGGAGTATCATCACTCTGCCCTAGCCCTACGATCCTTTTATTTTATTTTATTTTTTAAAGAATTATTTATTTATTTTAGAGAGAGAACAAGCATGGGGGTGGTACAGAGGGAGAGAAAGAGAATCTCAAGCAGACTCCACAATGAGCAGGGAGCCCAGCATGGGGCTTGATCCCATGACCCTAGGATCATGACTTGAGTCGACACCAAGGGTCAGCTGCTCAGCCAACTGGGCCCTCGGACCACTCTATGAGGTGAGCACTGTTGGATCCAGGCTGTACAGATGAAGGAAGGAGGCTTGGGAAGAGTTAAGTCCCAGCTGCCAAATGGTGGGGTCTGGACCTGGACTCAGGCTGTCTGGTCCTGTATCACTCTTTCTGAGCTGCCTCGTTGTTACGTAAAGAGCGGGTAACAGGTAGCATAGCAGCCACGGCCCCACAGTTCAATACATGTTTTTCCAGGCCGGGCTCTTGGGGTAGAAGTTTAGAGACAGACAGTTTAGAGACAGTTTTAAAAAATAAATAAAAATATAGCTGTTTTTATGCTTCAGATTTTACTGGTAATTTGACAATCTAATTTTAAGAAACCAACGTTGAAAAGAATTTAAGAGGCACCTGCATGGCTCAGTCAGTTAGGGCTCTGCCTTCAGCTCAGGAAACAGTCCCAGGGTCTTGGTCCCGCAGCCAGCTTCCCGCTCAGTGGAGAGTCTGCTTCCCCTCTCCCATTGCCCCTCCCCACATTGTGCTCTCGCTCTCTCAAATAAATCTTTAAAAAACACTTATTTAAGAGGACGCTGATAGTCTCTTTATTACAGGAATCAAAAAAAAAGATTAGAGTACTTCCTATTCCCCTTTATTGGTACTAGAGCCAGAACATTATTCATTATTGCTGACCCAGAGACAAATAACTTCGGTAGCAGTTAGGCCTACTAAAAGCAGGTCTCTGTGGTTTTGTTTGCATTTTATTATAGGGAAGAGCAGACAGACAAGCAAAAATTCCGTTAGTTTTCTGAGCCAATAAATTTGTTATCGATGTCTTTGGATGGCTTTGCTGACAAAATGAAAACTCGGCATGTCTTTCTGTCACCAATCTTCGCCGTGAGGGGGAGCATCCCGGTCAACATTAAGCCTGGAGACCCTGGAAGTTAGATTTAGAGCAGGCGACCGGCTTGTCTAGCACTTACCCGCCTGTCAGTCATCAGCTTGCACATCTGCACTCCCAGCCCTGGGGAAATGTACTGTTACTCCTGGTCCAGAGAAGCTTGGACCCCGTGTTGGATTTTTTGAGGTTTTCTGATGCCCTTTTGCCCACCAATCTATAACATTTTTGAGATTAGTAGCTGACTGTTGGATAAAGCTTGGGGGGTGGGGTGGTTAGAAGATGACATTTACATGGAATTTTTAAGCACAAAAATGTGAATATTATGAAAACTTGAAGTTTTTCATTTTTCATATTTTCCTCTTTTCTATCTTGATATTCTAAAGTAAAACAGATTATCTTTTTTTAGCTGAAAAAAAACCCCAAAGTTATAATTTTTCATAAAGCTAATATCACCTTAAAAAAAAAGATTATCTTTATTTTATTTATTTATTTATTTATTTATTTTAAAAAAGATTTTATTTATTTATTTGACAGAAATCACAAGCAGGCAGAGAGGAAGGCAGAGAGAGAGAGAGAGCAGGAAGCAGGCTCCCCGCTGAGCAGAGAGCCCGATGCGGGGCTTGATCCCAGAACTCTGGGATCATGACCTGAGCCGAAGGCAGAGGCTTTACCCCGCTGAGCCACCCAGGCGCCCCAAAACAGATTATCTTTAAATGAAAATGAGATTTCCCTCCACATGAGATAGTTGAATATTTTGACAGCTCTGTTGGACCCTACAAACTACAGGACTTATCAGGGGACATTACGGGTATGGTTTATGCTCCAGTTGAAAATCCGTCATGATCCTTGTTGATTGGGGGATAACATGATATAGAGAAAACACTTCCAGATCCTATTTTAGGGAATAGTTTGGCACACCTGTTTCTGAAAAGATTATCATTTTAGAAATTTGGACTTAAGCTTTTTCCTCTTCTTTTAGTCCTGTATTATGGTAGAAGCAGTTTCCAACAGTGAACAATGGGAGGAAGGGCTATGTTGAAATCATGAATTGTTCTCTTATTTTCTGACACGTTAATTTAAATATTTGGGATCTTTATTTCAATTTCCATATAAATCCATTTAAAAGGTTTTAGAAGCTTGATAGTTTTGTTATTTGCTTTGGTTTTTGTGGGGGTTTTTTGTGTAGTAAATTGTAAATGAGAAGGGGAAAAAACCCACTACTTAGAAATAATCATTGTCCATATTCCAGTGAGTCTTAATGGTTATTTCCATTTGCCCCAACTACTTTGAAGGAACAATATTACTTTTAAATTTTCTGAAAAGTTTTCATTTTTTGCATTTTACATATTTTTCCTACTTCTATTATTTTTCATAAATATACAGAAAATATGCACATGAAAAGATGTTTTTAAACAAAACCAAGTCTTATATTTCATTCTACATCTTTCTAATTTGGCTGCCTGTGTATCACTTCCATTGTTCTCACCCTTGCCCAGCAGGGCCCTCACGCTCTTTAGTGTGGTCACTGTCCTCAGATTTGCTAGGGCCTCATCTGTCTTCTGTAATTGGAGCAGAAGCAATTTTATTAGAGAGACTATAATTAATAGATTTTTCTAGTTTTCTGCCTCGATTGCCTTTTTACCTCAAGTATAAGGCTTGTTTGCCAATTTAAAAAAGAAACAATTCAAAAAAAAAAAAAAAAGAAAGAAACAATTCACATACTACACAGTTTACCCATTTGCAGCTTATAATTCAGTGGCTTTCAGTATATTCAGTTTTGTGACTCTCACCATAATCGGTTTAGAACATATGCGCCTATGTTCTCCACAGAGAAACCCTGTTGGGTTCAAACCTCATTGGCAGTCATTCCTCATTTCTCTCCACACTCCAGCTCCATCAGTCCTAGGCAAACTCTGATCTGCTTTCTGCCTCTCTAAATTTGCCTCTTCGGAACATACCTCAGTCCTATAATGGGTGTCCTTTTGTGACTGGCTTCGTTTTATTTAGCACAGTGTTTCAAAGTGAGTGCTGGTCATTGGTATATAGCATATTTAATTCCTTTTCATCCACTATGTGGATCTGTTGCATTTTCTCTCTCCATTCATCAGTTCATGGATAGTTGATTGTTTTTACTTTTTGGCTGTGATGAATCATTCCGTGAACATTCATGCACAAGTTTTTGGTGGGCATTTGTTTTCGCCTCCTGCTAGGGCATCCACCTAGGAGAGGAATTCCTGGGTCGTATGGTAACTCTATGTTTAACCTTTTGAGGAACTGCCAGACTGCTTTTCAAAGCGGTATAGCATTTAAAAAAAAAAAATCTATACAAGGTTATGAACAATCTATGGCGTTCAAAGAGATGAGAACATAGATGTTCTTTCTTTTGAGAAAACATCCTTTAAAGTTTTATAGGCTACTGTCCCGTCTGCATATCTTACTTGCTGTATCTCAATGCCCTTAATAGATAACTGCATCATTTTCCACATTTGATTTCCCTTTAGATGTCTGTTTAAAATCTTAGCTCCTGGGTGCCTGGGTGGCTCAGTGGGTTAAAGCCTCTGCCTTTGGCTCAGGTCATGATCTCAGGGTCCTGGGATTGAGCCCCACATCAGGCTCTCTGCTCCGCGGGGAGCCTGCTTCCTCCTCTCTCTGCCTGCCTCTCTGCCTGCTTGTGATCTTTGTCAAATTAAAAAAAAAATCTTAGCTCCAGATGGATATAGATATCAGCTTTTAAAGGAAAAAAAATTATTTTCCTTTTCTTAAACATCAGCAGCAACGTCCCTTAATCTTGGTTGTAAAACATAAGCTCCTAGACGAATAGAAAAACTAAGGGAGCATCATGGGGCTCATGGTGGTGGTTTTCTTTTTGAGATTGTGTGTATCAAAGTTGTAAGGACCTAAGCACACTGCACAGAACTGCCTGGGCCTCTGGAAAGGGGAAGATGATCCCACTATCAGAGCGCTGCATGTTGTAATCCCAAGAGCTCTGTCTAAACAAAGCATCTTTGGACTGGATGTGATCCCAAGAAGTTATTTTCTCTATCCTTGTTTTTCAGTAGGACTAAATTTAACCCTTTTAGGATTAAGGAATGTACTTGTTGGGATGAACATTGGGTGATTATAAAAAATACTTAGGAAAAAAATGGTAGCCTACTTAAAAAAAAAAATGTAACCCTTTAAAAAATGATAACTTATACCGTTCTAAAGGTAACTGCATCGAAGATTCTAAAATGTTTATTGTTTAAAGTAAATTTAAATCTCTATTTAGAAAAATTGGTTTTAAGAGACAGAAATAGACTTCCAGATTAAGATGGTACTGTGAGTTTGTGTTCTGCTATACAGATCACAGTCCTTATCTGAAAAATTGGGGGCCTTATTTATCTTAGAATTCAGCATTTGAGGGTTTTCAAAAGTCCATTTCAAATATTCTGTCTACACCCAGTGAGTCTGGGCATTACGCTGTCATACGACGCATTCATATTTCCTGAAGAAGTGTAGGAATATTCATACTAAGGGATATAAAGGATGACCGTCAGTGGTCTCATGTTTGTTCAGGCCATATTTGGCCATTAAATGAATTTTGTAACAAACTTAAAAAATAAACTTGCAGGTTTCAGAGATTTTTAGATTTGGGTGTTATAGATAAGGAAGTCAATGGATATTGGGATTGGGCTGTGTTCCAAGCCTAGGAATGGGCTTTCTTTCTTTCTTTCTTTTAAAGAAAGAGAAAGAAAAAAATAAATAAAAAGACCTTTCCAGGCCTAGAGAGAAGCAGCATCATGGACCATACATGGGTGGTAGATTGAACTGAGACCCTAGGCCTCCTGGGTTCTGGGTCTGGAATGAGGTAGTGGGAGCAAGAGATTTGGCCACTGCACAGTAAAGGGAACTTAAACGGGGTACAGGGAACTTAAAAAGGGTACTTGGGGGTCTAATGCTGGAGTGTGACTCCCTAGCTTAGGAGAGGAAGCTTGTTAGGTTGTCTGCTCAGTGTGGGATAATCATGCATAAAGAATTCTCCTGTCTGTTATGTAGTAGCATCTGCCTTGAGAAATACTGCTCTGGGCAACAGATAGTGAACACTCTAGCAATCAGCATGAGGTAGTTGGGGTTGATAGAGAGCTACTAGGGGAAAATAATGGAAAATGGTCACTTGGTTTCTTGCCAAAGGGGTCCAGTAGTTAGTGCCGTTAGTGAGGTGGGGCAACCAAAGGAAAAACGATTTGGGAAACAAATGTTGATCAGTTTGGGGGATGCTGAATTTGAGGGACTAGTGTGTCAGTAGCTGGGAGATGTTACATTTTTATATCATGAACTCAGCTAAAGAGTGGCGTTAGAAATGTGTAGTTAAACATACCAGCCACTGTTAAAATGAGAAAGAAAATGTTTTCTAGACTGCATGAAGGGGAAGAGAGCTATGGGCAGAACATTGGGAAACGCCACTGTCTTTAGAGACAGAAAGAGAGGCCAACAAAGAAAACGGAGAAGGATCAGTCAGAGGAGGGGGAAGAGCCAAAGTTGTGGGGACCAGAGAAAGAGACCACAGCAGTGATTGTCAGTGTCCTGTTCTTAGAGACAAGATGTATACTCTTTGGAGTTGAGGTGGTCCTTATTTTACTTTGCCTGAGTGGTCCCATTGGGCTTTCACTCTTTGACCTACCCCAACCAGACCACGTTCTCACAAGTGTTTGTACCCTGCTAACTCATAGGAGATTCTAGAGTCGAGGAATGGATTAAAACTCTGTGTTAGAAGACGGTAGGAACAGAGGACAGGGGGATGAATGAAGGGAAAGTCCTGGTCCTAGAGGGACGCAGCAGGAAACTAGCTTTGCCAAGAAAAAGGGACTTCTGAGAGTGAGCATCACCTGGGTACAGATGAGATGTGCTGCAACAAGGTTACTTTAGAATAGCTAGGTCTTGAGCATGGGCTTCAAAACATTCCTGGGGGAAATTTTGCTAGCTTGAATACTCTTTTTTTTTTTTTTTTTTAAGATTTTATTTATTTATTTGACAGAGAGAAAGATCAGAGAGGCAGGCAGAGAGAGGGGGGAAGCAGGCTCCCTGCTGAGCAGAGAGCCTGATGCAGGGCTTGATCCCAGGACCTTGAGATCATGACCTGAGCCGAAGGCAGCGGCTTAACCCACTGATCCACCCAGGCGCCCCTAGCTTGAATACTCTTAAGGAATAACTATGTCTGACAAACGTTTTAGAAATTAAAATTGCAACAGTTTATAAGTAGTTTGGGCATGTTTTCAATTTTGTTAAGAGTGTTATTAATATGACTAGATAATTAGTAACATTTTATATAAAAATTGCTAACCCACAGTTGTTCAGTGTTGCAAGCAGGGGCAGGGGACTAATAGGAGAGCCTCTTTTTAAAACTGCTTCCTGGGGCTCCTGGGTGGCTCATTTGGTTAAGTGTCTGCCTTTGACTCAGGTCATGATCCCAGGGTCCTGGGATCAAGCCCCACGCCAGGCTCCCTGCTCAGTGGGAAGCCTGCTTCTCCCTTTCCTTGCTGCTCGTGCTCTCTTGCTTTCTCTCTGCCTCTCAAATAAATAAATAAGATCTTAAAAAAAAAAAAAAAAACCTGCTTCTCTACTGCCCTAATAATTCTGCGCCATCGAAGATGGGGGTGTGTAGGAGATATTCATGGAAGATGGGGAGTGACCTTTTCACGGGACTACTTACACGCATGCCCTGCATATGAATCTGGAGGTTACCATTTATATTTTAGCATCAGAGATGATTCATTCATTTAACAAATATTTCTTGAGACCTCCTTGCCAGGTGCTACGAAGGCACTAGAGATACAGGAGGCCACAAGACAAACACGTCTGCCTTACAGAGCTCCCATTATAATAGGGGGAGGACAGATCATAAACATCAGGATAGTAATTATGTAGTATGTTGGGAAGTAATATATGCTCTGGGAAATAAAAGCTGGGCAGAGTAAGGGTGATGGGGGGAGTGCCTGGGGTGGAGATGGTGGTAGGAGGTCTGGGAAGAGGACAGCTAGGACAAAGTCCCCAAGGTGGAAGTGTTCCCGACGTGTTGAGGAGCAGCCAGGAGGCCAGTGTAGATGCGCCGGAGTGAGCAAGGGGCAGAAAGTGGTGGGGGCGGGGGTAAAGGCAGTGGAAGGAAGATGAACATCTGGTTTTGGACATGTTGATTTTGAGATGCCTGGTGGAAATTCAAACAGAAATGTTGGGATTTGTGAGTCTAGAATTTTGGGAGAGGGCTGAGCTGGAAATACCCATTTAGGAAGGAGAAGCTGGCATATGGAAGATATCCGAATCCATGATATGGGATGAAATCACTGAGGGAGAGAATGAAGATAGAGAAGAGGGTCAAGAACTGAACCTCCTGGTGGCCAAGACATTAAGAAGTCAAATGGTTGGAAAGGAACCAGTAAAAGAGGTAAGGGAGAGCGGTGAAAGCCAGGTGTACAGTGTATCAGAGAGGATGAGGGAGTAACGAACTGTGTCAGATGCTAACCGAGAGGTTAAGATAAGGACCAAGATTCTACCCTTGTGCTTAGCAAAGGGGAGGTCATTGGTCACAGTGAAGGTAGCAGTGTACAGGGGAGCAGCAGGAGGTTAGGGGCAGTGAGGAGTACAGAGGACTACGACGCTAGCACGACGCTAGCTGGCATAGGAGGAGGCGTCAAGTGAAGGTGTAAGAGGAGAGCTACATCCGCGTGTTTCTGTGCTGATGGGAGTGTCCCATGCAAGGTGGGGAGAAGATGCTGGAGCAGTGTCCTTTTGCTCAGTGCTTCTCGCCTTCCCTGTCAACTTGAGATCCTGTTAGTTTTGCTTACTTTTTGGGAAACCATGAGCTCAGTTTTGGCAGGACGGCTGTGAGTGACTCATCTTCAGTCCCCTTGTGTTCACTGGTAGAGCAGGAGCAGCACCAAGTTGTAATCAGGTTGCAGAACTCAGGGGAGGAGAGGGTTTGGTAGCCATAATCTTGAAAAGGCATAAGATCTGCAAGATTCCATTATGTCTGAATACAGACCGGTTCTCAGTTTCCACTTCCAGTTTCCCCTCAGCTTTATTGAGAGATGATTGACAGAATTGTCCACTTCCAAATTTGATAGAACAGGCATGCCTTTACCCTTTTTATTCAATATAAGATCAAAGTTTGGACTATCTTTTGCTCTTCTCGTTAAGGTTTTTTTTTATCCTGTTTATCATCTAGTAATCATTATTTAGTAAGACACCACTTATAATGGGCATTAACTGTTTGTTCTCAATGAGAGCCTACTGCTTAGTGTAGTAATACAACCAGTGTGTTGAAAAAATGGAATTAGTTTGCATATGGATAATAGAATCTTTATGTACCTTTCAGAATATTTGCTTTGTATGTTGAGCTGTATGAAGTTATTTGTAAGACCCTTGACTCTAACCAGGTAGCCTTCTTTAAACCTCTGTGCCCTTCTAGTAATACGTTCCCACCCTCTTCCTCATCTTTGTCAGCTGGACCGCACATTTCCTGCAGCCTCTGCTTACAGCTTCTTCAAATTTAATCTGTGGTCCCAAAGAGTATGTTTTCATGCTGATTCTTTTCGTGTGTGTGAGGATAGGTGGAGAGAGAGTGGTTGACATGTCCAGCTTATAAGATTCCCAGTAGAATAGACTCTTGACATCTTCTTGACCAAAATACTCAGTTAACCAGCATGAATGAATGTTTAGCACAGATGGCTGGAAAGTAATGCCCCTGGAGCATAGCAAATGTGTATTTTGCAATAGTTTTAGTCTTAGATGCCAATTTTCAGAGCATTAACAACCAGAGATCTTTTTCTTCAGTTGTATTTGATAAGAATTTACTGTAATTATGACCTTAATCTGAATTTCCCACCCCTAAATCCTAAGGATATCCTGTCCTTTATTCTTTGCTTATCCTTTACTGTAACTTTCTAATCCTTGAAACCAGAGCTGTGCTTTCTACGATCAGCTCGCTACTTGGTCACTTTACTAATAAGCCTTGAGGTTTTCTTTTGACCAAAGTGCATGAGAAGTAGCAGCCCCTTCTGCACTCATACCTGAACATTTAACAAGCCGATACAAATAACAATTTTCTTCTCTTCCTAATTATTTAGCTCTGTAAGAAGCACCATTTTGGAATTAACAAACCAGAGAAGATTGTACCATCTCCCGATGACTCAAAGTTTCTACTGAAGACCTTCACACATATTAAAACCAATGTGTCTGCTCCTAATAAAAAGAAAGTAAGAGTTTAATTGATATGGGCTTGGAATTCATCTTTGATTAGTTTTAAATCGAAGGATAATTTTCTCCCCTGTAAATTTGTTTTCAAACTGCTTATCCTATGAAAGCACTGTCTGTGCCTGGTCCTTGGGATCATTTTCCCTTGTCTCCTAGGAAGTTGGATATTATCCACATGCTGCTGCACATTTGAATTCCTGTGGTAATTAGTAGCTCAATTTCTTACAGGTTAAGGAAAGTAAAGAAAAGGAGAAGTTGGAGAGGAGATTACTTGAGGAGTTGCTAAAGATGTTCATGGACTCAGAGTCCTTTTACTATAGCTTGACCTATGACCTGACCAATTCGGTGCAGAGGCAAAGCACCGGGGAGAAGGATCCCCGTCCCCTCTGGCAAAAGGTACTTCTCTCATAGCTCAGAGTGGAACAATTTATGGACCTGTTTGGCTTCTGTAGGAAAACTCAGACTACATGTTTCTGAACTATTCTCTGCCTTTTCCAGGTTGATGACCGATTTTTTTGGAATAAATATATGATACAAGATCTTACTGAGATTGGTGTGAGTAATGGTTTCAAAAATATCCTATAGTTATAGTTATGAAGCAAATATTTTTCAATTGTATTAAGATGAATTAACAATCTCACTAAAATGGACATTGAGGGATGTGTGTGCTGTTGTGAGTGCTGTGAAGTGTGTAAACCTGGCGATTCACAACCTGTACCCCTGGGGCTAAAAATACATTATATGTTTATTAAAAATTTTTAAAAAACTAAAAAAAAAAAAAAAAAAAAAAAACCTCACTAAAATAGGGTGCCCTGGTGGCTCAACTCCACCAGGCTCACAAGGCCATGTGCTCTTGATCTCAGGGTTGGGAGTTTGAGTGGGTGTGCAGCCTACTTTTAAAAGCTTTGTTTTGTTTTGTTTTGTTTTGTTTTAACTAAAAAAATCTCACAAAATGTTTTCCCCTCTAGAATGGGAATCATTTAGCTAGGAAAGCCCAGGCATCATTTAAGGCAATTCACAACTCCACTGCCTAGCCAAAGGCCTAGCTTTTTAACAGGTTCCTGTAGGATAGTAGTAATTTAAGGCTGTGGGACTAATGTCCATAGGGTTCCTCTGAAAGACAGGTTTTTTTTTGTACTCATTGGAAATGTTGAAGCCCAAATTTCCTTTAATGATAGCAGTCATTTAACTTTTCTGTGTCATCGGGGAATTGGAGGAGACCAATCTCAAAGGACGTTCCAGTACTGCCAGTATATGAATCTGGGAAGATAGGGAATATGTGAGATTATTGCTTGAGGTTCCTTCCAGGTCAGTGATTACTTTGTTCCTTTACTTTGTCCCGTATTTCAGAGTTATGACCGTCCAAGGACAATTCATTCACTCAGTCCACAAATATGTATGGAAGGCTTGCTGGGTGCTAGTTACTGTTCTGGACACAAAGTAGGCAAATAGCTGAATGGGTAACATATTGTCTTTTCATTAACTTTTCGAAAATTTCAACCCCTTTTTCTCCTTTCTTCCTCTCCCCCTTGGCAGTGGTTAGTATAAATGATTTTGAACTAGAGCAGTGTCTACCACTAGCTATCTACCATGCCTCTCTTCAGAATGAGGCTTGAAAATGTTCTCAGCTCTTTTTTATGAGGCTGACCAAACTATGACCACAGAAATTCAGTGATGGGGAGAAAAAGAAAGGTGACTATAATGCGAATTTTTGCCGTTTGCTGACATACTGAGTTCTAATATGTTTGGCAGAGTTTTTGTCAGACACTTGGAATTACCATTAAAACTGATGACTTGCAGTCGAGATGCATTTGGCAGTGTACATTTCTCTTTTCCTGTCAAGAGTTTTGCATGATTGCTGGAACAAAAACACAAACAATGAGGATGGTGGTAAGAATAATGAATGCAAATAGACACTTCACTATTTTCAATTCTAACCACCTTCCTAAGACCCTATCTGCGTGCTCTGTAAAACAAAACATAACCGTGGGACAGGTCCTGGCTTATGTGGCTGTGAACAATGAGGTAGGTTTGAAGGTCATGCCAAGGCTAAGGCTGGATACGGTTGTGGAGATGTGAGAGAAAGAGCAAGAGCAGCTGCCTAGAGCAATTTTTACCTTTACTGTCCCTGCACACAGTCAGCTGGGAAATTCGAGTTTTCTTAGCCTGAAAAGCACAGAAGCAGATGTGTCTAAGTGTAATTAATATACTCCTAATTATGTTGGGTGACTTGGTAAAATAAGATACTCGTGGAAGGATTTTTTGTTTTGTTTTGATTCATTTGCTATGTGGATTTCAGCTTGGCAAGGCAAGTTTTTTTTCTAAACTAGAAAACAGAGTCAGTCTTTGCTTATAACAAGGTGATCAGAGTTGGTTGTATTTTATTAAAGCCTTGATGCAATGGGGAGTTAAGAATCAACCTCTATGTTGGTTTTTGTTTGTTCGTCCGTTTCTGTGCCAAGGGGAATAATCACAATCGCTACATTTGTTAAATACTTAATGATAAGGCAGGAGCTAAGCCAAACCCTTTTTACATTTTACTCTTCTACACAGTCTAATGAGGTAATGGTCTCTCCTCTTTCTCAAAGCAGGACATCGAGGCACGGTAAGGTTAAGTGATTTACCTGAGTGAGTGAGTAAGTGGTAGAGCTTGAGTTTGGTACCCAGGCAGTGTGGTGTCTATGTTGGGGGCCCTCTCAGGCAGCTTTTTTTTTTTTTTTTTTTTTTTTTTTTTTTTTTTTTTTTAAAGAAATCTCTATACCCAACAGTGGGCTCGAACTCACGACCCTGCAATCAAGAGTCATGTGCTCTCTCAACCAAGTCAGCCAGGCCCCCGTCAGGCAGCTCTTTTTGAACTGGTCACCACAGAGAAAAGGAAAGGCTCTCCCCTTTGTCCTCCTCCTTCCTTCCTTCCTGCCCTCCTCCAATATGCAGGAAACATGGTTAAAAAATAGAAGGTTTCTCCTTCCGGTAAACTCACAAATACGTGCTAGCTTCTGTATGGGTTTAAGGGAGCAGCTGTGCTGTACAGAGGGAAGCAATATGACGCTCATATTGTTTTCAGACACCAGAGGTGGACTTCTGGATTATCCCCATTATCCAAGGTTTCGTGCAGATTGAAGAACTGGTGGTTAATTATAATGAATCATCTGATGATGAGAAAAGCAGCCCAGAGACCCCCCCTCAGGAGTCCACCTGTGTAGATGACATTCACCCACGATTTCTAGTGGCTCTCATTTCACGCCGAAGTAGGCACAGAGCAGGTGAGTAGAGGGCAGAAATCGTGTGCAAGTGAAATTTAGATGAGAATGGTAAAGCTTCAGATGTGTTGAAATGCTAATGACAATAATGGATTTGGAAACATAATTGGCTTCAAAGTGCTCAGTGACTCTAAATAGTGTGATGTAATTGGGGACCAATTTCTGGAGGGAGGTGCATGGGGGAGAGTTAACAAAAGCAGAAAGAAAAGGAGGTATATATATGGAGAAGAGAAGAGAGTCACTTGGGACGTGCTTCTAAATACCATTGTTCCCACTGACAGCCTGGATCATGGTAATAAATCCTTCCTGAGTGCTAGCACCCTTGGGAAAACCCTTCCCTTTCAGTTCACAGAAAGTATCTTCGCTTCAACTTTTAAAAAACAATGATGCATATCGTTATGAGTTTGGGGGAAGTTGTTACTGTTCTGCCTGCTGGTTGCACATGAGATCCTTTAAGCTATCCTAAAAGACGTCCTTGGTTAAGGAGCATATCTGATCAGACTAAATCATTTCTTTACGTTGCTGTTTTCTGTTTTAATTGTCTTTTAGGAATGCGTTACAAACGGAGAGGAGTGGATAAAAATGGGAATGTGGCAAATTATGTGGAAACTGAGCAGTTAATTCATGTTCATAATCATACTTTGTCCTTTATTCAAACACGAGGCTCCGTGCCTGTCTTTTGGAGCCAGGTTGGGTATCGATATAATCCGCGACCCCGGCTGGACAAAAGTAAGCTTGTCAGTTACTCGGTTTGCAAGTGATGATTTCAGAGAGAATATTTTTTAAAATATTAGTTATTTTATGGGTTTTGATTTGCTGGGCTTGGTACTTCAGTTAAAATAATAAAACTGTGTGAAATTTAGTAGTGATATAGTATTTGCAGGAATAATAATGATTGTTGATAATCTAAGTAAGTTATTTAACAATGAAAAAATTCCCTAGCAATAGAGTAAAATTAGCTTGTTTCACAGATTTTAAACCATTGTTTCCTTGGAGAATACTTTCTTAAATGCTTACTTTTGGTAAAGGGTAAACGTAGCCAGTATTATAAAAGTAGGAAATATCTGAAGATGGCATCTACAAAAAATAGATAAGATGCCTTTACTCAGATGTCTCACTGTGAAAGGTTTGTTTTTGTTTTAAATACTGAGGATTTAACTTCTTCCAGTATTTTAACTGTAGCACAGAAATAGCTAAGTCATGTTGTCAGTCTAATCAGATTACTCAATGAGGTTGATTTTGAAAATTGTTCACAGAATATTTTCTCTCAAAACTTAGTATATTTTTGTGAGAATCCAGTAGACCTTCAGTTTTTACTCTCTTACTATAAATTACATGGAGCTCTTTCTAACAATAGGCCGGATGCAGGAACAATAAAGGTCCTAGTTTCACAGTGTGTACTTCCAATGTAGTTCAGTTCAGTCTGATTGGGAAAAAAGGAATCTAGGATCTTTGGCTTTGCATTTTATTTTAAAATAGTGGTTTTGGACCATCTTAGTTATATTTGGTTGTCAATAAATTATTGAAACGTAAAATTAAAGATGGAATAGACACTAATTTCTGTCTCAAACATTAGAAGGAAAAATAGATTTTGTATCACTTCTTTGTAGGTGAAAAGGACACTGTTGCCTATTTCTGTGCCCATTTCGAAGAACAACTGAAAATTTACAAAAAACAGGTGGGCTTTGATCTGTAGTAATAAAATGTTCCTTCGTATTCAGCCATGATTATATATCTGTTTCTTTAAATTTCATGAAAATAACAATGTACTATTCATAATTAAGCAAAATGGCATCTTGTCATGAAGTTGAAGAACACATAAGCTAAGAGTATTTTCAATATTCCTTAAGAAGAATTATCACTGAATCAGCTACTTTAGACTGTTTTTAGCTAAGAGATCAGTCTGTCAGTTAGTTGCCACAGGCCAGAAATTATCTAGAGTAAGAAATGAAAGGCATCTCTCAGTACAACTATAGTCCCACCTCCAGAAAATAACTTGATATGTATCTCTCAATGTCTTTTTTCTCTGCCCATCTTTCTTACATATTCATATGTAGGAATGTGATCATATAGACTAAAATCAAGTGAAAACTGTTGAGTAAAATTCCAAGTTCAATAAGATGACTAGATTTCAGATGAGATTCCTATAGAATAATCAGTAAGTCTTACCCATCAGCAATGACCAGTCTGAATGTGTAATGCTATAGGATGCATTTTTCTAACAGTAACAACAACAAAAAAAAAAAAAAGGAAAAAATAACCTAAAACCTAATAAACAGACAAAAAAGGTAGCATGTATATGGAGGCGGGAAGTGGGAGAAAGAATGACTAGAACACAAAAGAAAACCTGAATAAACAGAGAGAAAATACCATGTTTCTGGCAGGAAGGACTAGTACTGAAGAGATGTCAGTTCTTCCAAAATTAATATATGCACTTTGTGCAATCCTTGCAAAGACAGCCTGAGCAGGAAAATAAAAAAGCAAGCCCTCAGACTGAAAAAAAGTATGAAGTTGATAATAAGAGATAAAGACAAGTAATTGGGGAAATGAGAACTCTGACACATTGCTGGTGGAAACAGAAGTCGGTACAGCTGTTACAAATGGCATTATCAATCAAAATCTGCTTAGATCGTTAGTCCAGTAGTTTTGCTTTTTAATATCTATACTAAATATTATATATAGAAATCATTTCCAGGTGGATATGGATCTGACTTTGAAAAGTTAAACCATGAACCTTTTAAAGGAAAATAGAGAAGTTCTTTTGTTTTCCCTTTTAAAGTCCCACGGCCTTCCCCCAGCCTCTCTTTGGTGCCCCAAGAACACCTTTTTGACCTAATTAAGCCTTAATTAGGGCTTAAAAAGTGCTAACCAAGGGGCACCTGGGTGGCTCAGTGGATTAAAGCCTCTGCCTTCGGCTCAGGTCATGATCCCAGGGTCCTGGAATCGAGCCCCGCATCACTCTGCTCACACTGTTCAAGCACACACACTCTCTCTCGCTCTCAAATAAATAAATCTCTTTAAAAATAGTAAAATAAAGAACTTCTATTTATTAAGCGGCACCATTGAGAGAATGGAAAAGCAATTCAGAGTAGGAGAAGATATTTCAGATTTTTAAAAATATACATCTAAGACAAAAGACTCATATCTAGAACTCTTATTTAAAACTTATTTTTTAAATAAGTCTTATAAACCCCCCTCCCCAAAAAGATGTCTGGCCTGAAAGAAAACTGGACAAAACACTTGAGCAGAGTTCACAGAAAGGTATATTTAACAGGCCAGTAAACATATGACAGGTGTTCCATTTCATCAGCCATCCGGGAAATGCAAAGTAAAACCACTGACACACCAGAATGACTAAAATAAAAAGATAGTATAAGCCAAGTTTTGTTAAGGACGTGGAAAAACTGGAACTCCAAGACAAAAAAATCTTAAGTCTACCTGAGAGAAACCGGCGTTCAATCCACGAGGTCTCTCCAAGAACGTTGATTGCAGCGTCACAGAACCCCGACTGTTGATCAGGAGGTCAGAGGATGAAGTGTGGCACATGTAAAGCATTGGATACAATGGCTTAGAAATGAGGCAGAGATGTAGATCTGTAGATCTGTGTGTACTAGCGTGGAAAGATGTTGAAATCACACAGTAGAGTGAGTAAAGACTGTAACAGCATATGGTGTGTTGCCATTTAAAACCCCACAAAACAAAACCATGTAATTCTTTTCCATATCTGTGTTCTCACACATATGTGGATGCGCATGTGTATCAGCACGCCTTTATATGGGCTCAAAGGGCACACAGCACGCTGCGAACCCTCATCACCTCCGGGGAAGGCTGTGGGTCTGTGTTGAAGTGAAGAAGGATTTGACCTTTATCTACATTTGAACTTTTTACAGTGTGAATAAGTTCATGTATCAGCAGTATGTGGAGTTATCGCTAGCATTACAGAAAGTAAGCCACGATTCCGATATAACACATAGGGGCACCTGGCGGCTCAGTTGGAGGAGCCCTGTGACTCTTGATCTCAGGGTTGTGGGTTTGAGCCCCATGCTGGGTATGGAGATTACTAAAAAATAAAAACTTTTAAAAAATGTAACCCATAATCATTGTGCGAACTGTAACAGTACTGAGATGTGTAAAGGAAGCAGAAGGAGTAACCTCCTCAGCACCTTCATCCCTGCTCTGTGTTGACTTTCAAAAACTGTTTGGACACATCAGTTTTATCTGTGTATGTTCTGAGCAGACACCTCCTCCTTTCTAACAGTACCCCAGTAATGTTCCCTTACCCACCTGCTCCGCACAACCCCCCCTCCCCCAGTCGCTCTCTGAGAGGCGGACCCGCAGGTCGCAGGTCGGTCTGACTCAGGGTGGCTCCACTGTTCCTGTTGCCCGTGACCGGTTTGGGCACTGACCTGTGTGTGTTCATCGGCAGCTGGGCCAGTGAAGTATGATGTGAGGGAAGTCTCCTGGACGCTTCTGGGAACGATTTCCTGCTGTGCTAAAAAGAGATACAGGAATCAACAGTCCCTCCGTGGTGGTTGTGTTTGGACTTGAGATGCTGCTTCAGTGTCAAAACTGTGAACGAACTAACCTGAGCCCTGACCAATATGCCAAAGATGGCAGGACAGATGGAAAGACTTGGTATTGGTGCCACTGAATTAAGCAATTCTAGAACCATGCAACCTCCTGACTTCTTTTTCTAAGATCTGAGTCAGTGATTTGTCATTTGCAGCAAAAACCATCTTGCACCTGCATAAATACACATTTATAAAATTAAGTCAGTGGAGGGCTGTACAATATATACTATTCTGCAGCTGTTTTCACTTAATGTTTCATGGCTGTTTTTTCTCTATTTCTCCATTGATGCAGGCTTAGGATATAGTTTTTGCTAGTGTAAAAATTTTCCAGAAAGCAACGTTCATATATCTGGGGATTCTATGTGCTTCATAGAGTATGTTTCTAGAAGCAGAACAGCTAGGGCAAATAGTAGGTGGATAATATTGACACCTGCCCCTCGGTTGATCCCCAGAAGATCACAACAGTTTATACTCTCAGCAAGAATGGGAGCCAGTGCTCACTTTCTCATATACTCACCAATGCTGACTCTGTTTAGGATTCAATGTTTGCCTCTGGATAGGTGAAAACTAGTTTTCTGTTATAAATTTGTATTTCTTTGGGCTTTTTAAAAAGTTTTTATTTAGGGGATGCCTGGGTGGCTCAGAGGGTTAGGCCTCTGCCTTCAGCGCAGGTCATGATCTCAGGGTCCTGGGATGGAGCCCCGCATCAGGCTCTCTGCTCGGTGAGAGCCTGCTTCCTCCTCTCTCTCTCTGCCTGCCTCTCTGCCTACTTGTGATCTCTATCAAACAAATAAGTAAAATCTTAAAAAAAAAAGTTTTTATTTAAATTTCAGTGAGTTAACCTACGGTATAATGTTTCAGGTGTACACGATAGTGATTCAGTACTTCCACACAACACTTCATGCTCATCCCAACAAGTGTCCTCCTTAACCCTGGTCACCTGTTTCTCCCGTCCCCCCCAGCACCCCTTCCAATAACCATCAGTTTGTTCTCCATAGTTAAGAAGAGTCCGTTTCTTGGTTTGTCTCCCTTTCTGATTATTAACAGTTGTAGCCTCATGTCTGTTGGTTCTGTGTATTTTCTCTTGTGAATTTCCTCTGTATCCTTTATTCTTATTTTCTAACTAAATTTATAGCACTCTTATATCTTATTGGTTTTGTGTTACAGATATATTCCCCCAGGTAGTTTTTTGTTTCTTTTTGTTTTGTTGTTTTACCTTTGCTTACTTGTATTGTCATTAGTTACAGAGGTTTTAAATTTTCATGTTGTCACATTTGTCCATCTTTTTGTTTATGCCTCTGGTTTTTAATCTTATGCTTAGAAAGTCATGTCCCATTCTAGAGTTATGGAAACATCACCTCAAATATTCTTTTTTTATAACTTAAAAAAATATTTAGGTCCTTAATGCAGCTATAATTTATGCATAATGAGATGTAGGGGCTAAAGTAAGTTTCTCCCCTCTATTCTAGAATATTCTGGACTTCCCCCAGAATTATACTGTTACCATAGTTTAGATTCCTCAATGTACGTGGTCTGTATCTTGGCTATTTGTCCTGTTCTATGGGTCATTCCTCTGTTTCTACACAAGTACTACCATCTTAACTGCTGTAGACTTAAGAGTATGTTTTGCTCTTCAGTGGATCTAGTCCTCTTTTATTAATAGTTTTCAGAGCTTATTCTGCATATTTATCCTTCCGGATGAACTTTAGAATTAACTTGTCAAGTCCATAGGAAGAGCTGATCAAATTTTGATTGGGATTGTTAAATGTTCAAATTAATCTGGAGAGACTTGACATCCTTACAGCACTGGACCTTGCTATCTGGCATCATAGTGTCTTCCCATTTACTCAGATTTTCTTTTTGGTATTTCAGCAGTTTTATAGTGTCCATATGTAGGTCTCATATATTTCTTTTAAAAATTATTATAAATAACTTAAATATTTGTTATGATAAAGGACCTGGTTTTTATTATGTATCCCAATTGGTTATTGCAAATACGTGATGCATAAGATAGCTATTAATGCTATTTACGTAAATGATTCTCATAAACTGAAATATAACAAGTGAAAGCCTAATTTTATGGAAAAAATGGATGCTTGAAGGGATAAATTTCTAATTGTGGCTATAAAATATTTCTAAAACATAATTCCAAATAAAGTGATTAAAAACCACATTGAGTTTTTAACGTCTGACTAAACTGAATTCGTTTTTCCTTACTCTCACAGGTTATTATTAACTTGGTAGACCAAGCAGGCAGGGAGAAAATTATTGGTGATGCGTACCTGAAGCAAGTGTTACTCTACAACAGTTCACAGCTCACTTACGTCTCATTTGACTTCCACGAGCACTGGTAAGAGGGCTTCCTGACGGGAGTTCTGACCCGGTCCGGTGTTTGCGGCACGTGCTGCCATGGCAACCTGTCGCTTCCCGTCTTCCTATCGGAAAGAAACATCTCTTCTTGTCATTGTTATTTAGTTTTGATTTTCACATGAGCTTTATTTTGGCTGAAAATTTAATTGTTCCTGCATTATTTAGTCCTTCTTTTCCAAAACAACATGAGAGTTCCATTTTTCCTTTTGTCACCTGAAGAACTTCTGGAGCTTTTCCTTTCTGCTTCGGTCCAAGCCTGGCAAAAGTAATGGAGTCCCCTTACTTAAAAGTCATTCTCTTGTCTCGCCTTTATTGCGTATTAGTAATACTCCTTTCCCTATGGATCAACCTTACCAGCATTTGCTCCGGAAAAAAAATAATCGGTGAATCATTTTGATGGTAACTTTAACCTGTGTGTACTCTGAAAGCCGGTTCTTTTGTCATAATCCTGGCTCTAATGTGGGTTCATCTACCCAGGTATTGAAAATTTGGTGGGGGAAAGAAGCTTCTGATACCTGTGATATGTTTCAGTGTATTCTTAAATATATTTTCTTTCACAATGCAGATTAATTATAAGCATTTATATAGTTGCCCATATAATTTATAGTGATGTTAACCGCCTGTACTTAAAGCAATAATTTTAATTTTTCCAAGCTACTTTAAATATTGTATCTTAAGCTGAAAAAAAAAAAAAAACCGTTACTAAAGTTGTTTTTTTTTTTCCTTTGGCATGAATTTTAGCCGAGGAATGAAGTTTGAGAATGTTCAAACACTAACAGATGCCATTTGTGACATTATCCTTGACATGAAGTGGTGTTGGTAGGTGTTCCATAAGTCAATTTGATATAAACTCTTAGTCTGTGAAATCACATGTATTTGGTACTACTTAATAGCAGCAAGCTGAAAAAGCATTTTTCTTTCATTTTGCTTCCCAATTCCCATTTTCCTTTTCAAGAGTGGCCGTCATTGGGCAGTGATAGCTTAGAACAGGGCAGAGGTGTCAGGTGGTCAGGCAAAATGGAGTGACGCGCTCTCTGGCTGTTCTTTTACTCCAGTAGATGTTCCGTGGTCGACATTTCCTCTTTCTCTTCTCTCTCAACATCCCTAACATGGCTTCGAGGTACTTGGTCTCAGTGTGCAGGCATTTCAGAATTACCAGAGAGGGGAAAATGAAAATTATCAGCAGGAGGGAGTTGTAGGAAGAAGAAAGTGGATTAAAGGATTGGAGAGAACATTTGATTAGACAGAGAAATTAGACACACAAGACGTCTGCAGGACTCCTCACTGAGTGGTAAAGTGACTTTGTCTGCTCGAGCTAAATGCACTGAGATGCATTTCTCCTTGCAGTCAAAGGGGACAGGCAAGATGGTGTTTTAAGTGCCTTCTGGGGGCGCCTGGGTGGTTCAGTGGATTAAAGCTTCTGCCTTCGGCTCAGGTCATGATCCCAGGGCCCTGGGATCAAGCCCCGAGTTGGGCTCTCTGCTCAGCAGGGAGCCTGCTTCCCTTTCTCTCTCTGCCTGCCTCTCTGCCTACTTATGATCTCTGTCTGTCAAATGAATAAATAAAATCTTAAAAAAAAAAATTAAAATGCCTTCTGGCTTTAATGTATAGAAGAGCATAATCCAGGATTGTGTCAGGTCTGCTTAGTAGTCAGTGAGACTGAAGACAAGTCATTCTGCCCTTCGGTTTTATTTTCTTTTGTTTGTCTTTAAAATGGGGATAATAATGTCTTATCAACTTATTGTGTGAGTTAACAACAGTGTCCTCGAAGTGCTCAGTAATGCCTGTCACATAGTATTCCATCAAGTGGATAACCAGTGCTCCTGATTTTTTTTTTTTAAAGATTTTATTTTATTTTACAGACAGAGATCACAAGTAGGCAGAGAGGCAGGCAGAGAGAGAGGAGGAAGCAGGCTCCCTGCCGAGCAGAGAGCCCCATGTGGGGCTCGATCCCAGGACCCTGGGACCATGACCTGAGCCGAAGGCAGAGGCTTTAACCCACTGAGCCACCCAGGCGCCCCTAGTGCTCCTGATTAGTTACTGCTATATTCTAAGGAACTGTGGTTTTTGAAAACCTCATTAAGGTATTTCATATTGTAAAATAATCCCAATCTATTTTTGAAAAAGGGTCGATCAAGCCGGGGTGATATGTAAACAAGAAGGGATTTTTCGTGTCAATTGCATGGACTGCCTGGATCGCACCAACGTGGTCCAAGCCGCCATCGCCCGTGTGGTCATGGAACAGCAGGTAATTGGGGGGTGGGGAGGGTGCTGCATTGTAAGTATTCATTTCTGCTTCTTTCCCACATGTAAACAAGTACATAAAATCGTTCTGTAGAACATTTACAGCATACAGACAGTTGCATTAAAACCTGGAAAGTACAACCTTCAGTGGAAATAAGTTGATTTAAGTGGCATTTTCTTAAGTACTCATTTCAAAAATGTGAGGCCCAGCATTTCAACGTCGTCGATCGGGTGGGCCTGTGTGGCCATACACTTTTTTCCTCTTAGCTCCACCTCGGGTCTTGTACGTTTGGGGCTTGGAGTCTGCGGCGCCTTCTGCTCAGCCAGCTGGCGCTGTGTGAGACTCTGCCAGTAGGAGGCGCCAGAGGAAGACCGTGAGGCTGGAGGAGGAGGAAGGGACAAGCTGCTTCGCCTGTCTTGTGGCGCCTTCTCTGCAGCTGTTGGCTCCTTTGGTGCCACAGAACTAGCTTTTATCCTCCACTCCTGTTGGTGGCGGATGCTTCCTGCAGTTCCAGCATCTGTTACTCAGTGTCCCCCTTTAGATCTCCAGCCCCACAACACCTGAGTGTTGCGTTCTCAAGGTAGACATTCTTAGCATGGGGTCTGGGCGTTTTTGATGGAACCTCGGTACTGTGTTTTGAGATGGTGAGTGTCTTCCTTCTCACTGTGCACAAAGCAGCCAGGTTTTGAGTCTAAGCCCTGGGTCTACCACGTATTTGATGTTGACCCCATGGAAAAGCTCGGCCTCTCTCAGCTTCTATCTCTTCATCCTTAAAAGGGACGTAATAAGAGTATGGATTGCAGCAGGTTGTTACCAGGAGCCAATGAGATAAGTCGTATAAAAACAGCTCTCAGAACCCCATTCTCCACCCAGGGCTCGCACCTTCTGGGCACTCATGGCTCTGCTACTGCTAATGTTGTTGTTTTAAGAGGCTTTTTTGATAGTCTCACTGCATCGGCAAATTTAAAACAAAGGCAGAATAGAATATAAGCCTATACCAAGACAGTGAAATATTTCATTCTGTTTAATCATGTGTAGCAATTGATAAAACTCTCTCTCAATAGTGCTCTATTTTGGAAACGTCCGGAAACACCATTTCTTTTATTTGAGGGTCCAAAATTGTACATGAACATGCTTCTTTTTGCTGCAATGTATATTTTATGCTATGGTTTCCTGCCTAATATGCACCTAATCCACCAATGTGTTAATTTTAGCTGAAAAAATTAGGTGTGATGCCCCCAGAACAGCCACTGCCAGTGAAATGTAATCGGATCTATCAGATAATGTGGGCCAACAACGGGGACTCCATTAGCAGACAGTATGCTGGCACCGCCGCTCTGAAGGTAAACACCGACGGCCAGCTTTTGTGGGTCATTCTGTGGGACACAGGAGGGGGTTTTAAAACAACCTTCTTTTTGAGAGAAAGCTACTTGGGCTACAGATGGTAGTCTATGTACTTGACTCCTTTCTGAAAAGTTTGGTTCATGCAGGGGTCACGTATTCCAGCTCTCCTAGGGCCAGGAAAAGGGAGCACCCATTAGCTTAAAGGAGGAAATGGGACAGATCTAAGGAAGAGCGCCTGTTGTCTTGGGAGGGGGCTGTTCTGCTTCCTTCTGCGGACAGAGGCCCAGGGTGGCTAGATCTTCCAGTTTCCCAAGGGAGTTTGGAAATCCGGAGTTCTGTGTGAAATAATTGGTTTTTGAAATGTTACACGGATAGAACATGTCTGTTGTTAGAATACGGTCCCGAGTATATTTGCCTCTGCTGAAGTTGAATCCCAGTCCTGCCCCTTACTAGCTTCGCAATCTTGAGCAAGTCACTTAACCTCTCTGTGTCTCTTCATTTGTAAAACCGAATAATACTAGACACACTTCAAGACTGTCGTGGGATTATATGAGTTAATGCATGTGAGGGCTTAGACCATTTCCTGGCACTCAGTAAATGCTGACGAAATGTTTTATTATCTTTTTGTGGTTGTTATGAATAAGTCTTTTGAAGATCCTACAGAGCTAATCTTCACAGAATTCAATTTAAATATAAACCATATTTACTAGGCACCAAATACTCCTTCTGTGGCCAGTAAGAAATGATGGAATTAGTTTACATTAGTTTTATGTTAATTTTCCTTCAAGGTAACAGTTTATCTCCGGATATTTCTTTTCTTTTTTTTAAAGATTATTTATTCATCTTTTTTTTTTGACAGGGAGAGAGAGAGATACAGCGAGAGAGGGAACACAAGGAGGGAAGTGGGAGAGGGAGAAGCAGGCTTCCTACTGAGCAGGGAGCCCGATGCCGGGCTGACCTGAGCCGAAGGCAGACACTTAACGACTGAGCCACTGAGGCACTCCTCAGGATATTCCTTACAAAAAATTGTATCAAGTCTCAACAGGCCATCAAATCCATCTTCCGGTTGAGTGATAAATATAAAAAAGCTTTTTATTAATTAAAGAAATTGGACTTTCGAAGTCCTTGTACAAGTTACTGATTAAAGAGAAATACTTTTATGCACCCAATATCAGAACACCTAAATATATAAAGCAATTACTAACAAAATTAAAAGGAAGAATAAATAGCAGTACAATAATAGTAGGGGACTTTATTTTATTTTTTCAAGATTTCATTTATTTGAGAGAGACAGAGCACAATCAGAGAAGGGGAGAAGCAGACTCCCTGCTGAGCAGGGAGCCCAATCCCTGGGACTCAATCCCAGGACCCTGAGATCATGACCTGAGCTGAAGGCAGACGCTTAACTGACTGAGCCACCCAGGCACCCCAGTAGGGGATTTTAATACCCCATTCTCCACAGTGGATCATCCAGGGAGAAAATCAATAAGGAAACAGTAAATTTGAGCAGGACGGTAGACCAACTGGACCCAGCAGACGTATATAGAAAATTTCATCTAGGAACAGCAGAATACATATTCTTCAGAAGCACATGTGGAACATTTTCCAGGACAGATGATAAGTTAGGCCACAAAACAAGTTTTAACAAGGTTCAAAAAGATAGAAGGTATTTCGGGTATCTTTTCTGACCACCACTGTGAAATGAATGTGAAATGAAAATAGAAAATGAATGTGAAATGAAAATAGAAATCGGTAATAGAAAAATTAGAAAATTCATAAATATGTGGAAATTAATACACTCCTGAACAATCACTGGGTCAAAGAAGAAATCAAAAAGGGTTAAATTAAAAAAAACAACAACAACCCAACTTGAAACAAATGAAAATGGAAACACAACTTAGGGGATGTGGCAAAAGCAGTTCTAACGGGAAAGTTTATAGCTATAAATGCCTACATTAAGAAAAAAGAAAGATCTCAAACAACCTAACTTTACTAGAACTAACTTTACAACAAACTAGAAAAAGAAGAAAGTAAGCCCAGAGTTATCAGAAAGAAGGAAATAATAAAGATTAGAACAGAAATATTTGAAAGGGAGACTAGGAAAAACAATAGAAAAGATCAACAAAACTAAGAGTTGGTTTTCTGGCACAACTTTTTTATTTTATTTTATTTTTTGTTTTGAAGAGTTGGTTTTCTGAAGAGATAAAATCAACAGACCTTTAGCTAGACTTATCAAGAGGAAAAAGGACTCGAAATTATAAATGAAAGTGACATTACAGCTGATATCACAGAAATACATAGAATCACAGGTGCCTGCTCTGAACAGTTATATGCCAACAAATTGGACAATTTAGAAGGAAGGGATACATTTCTAGAAACATACAACCTACCAAGACTGACTTTCGAAAAGATAGAAAATTGGAGCAGACCAATGAGTAAGGAGATTTGATGAATCAGTAAGCAAAACCTCCCAAGAAAGAAAAGCCCAAGACCAAATGGTTTCACTGGGAAATTCTACCAAATATTTAAAGAAGAATTAATGCCATTTCTTCTCAAGTTCTTCCCAGAAATGCTGCAGGATCTCATTTATATGAAGGATCTAAAAAACCAAACTCAAAAACAAGACTTTGGTGCTTGCCAGGGGTGGGGGGAGATGGAGAGATGATTAAGCGGCACAGACTTCCAGCTAAGTCACTGCCCTCTAGGGACTTGCTCCGACACTGCTGTTGTGAAAAGCAAGAGAAACAAAACAAAACCATTTAAATCTTCGTTGGCTCATTCTATAGCCATTGTAATGGGCAGCAAGGGACAGAACTCTCTGCTCTTGCTCCCCCTATACACACGTCCACACACACTGGTTACATCCCATTGTAATAAACTCTAGGGCACTGTCCACCCTTTCCCACATCAGAAATTTGTGATTTTTGAGTATCATACCAGTTTGAGGCTTGAAAATCTTCTTTTTGTTATATAGGAAGTTTGACCTGTAAATTATAGAAATTCTACAGACTGCCAAGAGAGGATTTACTTTAAAGCACCATCCAACTGTGAAGACTTGATGCCACAAATAGCACTTTAATTATTTGATGTGCTTGGGTCACAGCCAAATACTAGTAGATATTTTAACTTAACTACATTATTTAGAAGTTATAATAAAAAGCCTACAGAATTTTGGCCTTGTATTAAAAGCCTACACTGACTCTGGGGACATTCTTGTGTTTTGAATCAATTGTCAAAATGACTTTTTCCTTAACAGGGTGACTTCACAAGGACAGGAGAAAGGAAGTTAGCAGGAGTTATGAAAGATGGTGTTAACTCAGCAAATAGGTATTACCTGAATCGGTTTAAGGATGCTTATAGGCAAGCTGTTATAGGTAAGAAACCTAAATGCTTTTCTTTCTTTAAAATTTGTTATTCCTCTGTGACTAGGGTTTCACAGAAACCAACTTCATTAATATAGTTCATGTTTTCTAATATACTTGTGTTTCTATATTCAGCATTTTACCCAAGAAATCAAGTTCAGATTTTTACATGACTAGAATTTGATGAATTTTTTAGGCTGAGGCAACAAAAGCAACCGCTTGTTTCCATACGTATTTGTCGGGTTGTTGTTCATGTCACAGAAAGCAGAGTTGAGGTCCTGGAGTATGGAACAAGGTAGCCTAGAGCCTCATCAACTGAACACTCCACATTCAATTTGTTTTTCCATTACTCAGGGCTGTGAGATATAATGAGAGGTCTTGCTTTCCCCCATGTGACATTTATCATGTGTTCTTGCTGTGGACAGCACAGCATCCTTTCCTGTAAGAATGAATGAACATAGTATCAGGCTATCAGATTTAGGGATAATCCTAACCAATTCTTATCATTATTTGGAAAAGGAAATGGAGGGTAGCTTGCCCAGTGCAATATATACGTTGGCAAATTTTTTTAAATTTAATTTGCATGGAAGTATTACCTCATAGGATTAAAGTAAATGCAGAGTCTTCTGGACTAAAATCAAAGTAACAGCTTGTCCTGTGGTCTCTGGGAATATTTTTTAAATCCTATTTTTTAATCTGATTTTTTGTCATACATGACATAGTAGGGCCTTGGCACAGGCCAGTTAGGAATTTGAGATGTCTAGTGTAAAGAAGTTTGGTTTTTGCCACAGGTAGGATTTGTATTGACTGGAAAACTGGATTTTAGCAGTTTAATCAGGGAAAAATAGGATACCTTTCCTCCGTTGATTGACCTAGCGACTGTTATGTCACTGCAGACCCAGGCTCTGTGTCTCTGTCTCTGTCCACAACATTAGCTTCACCTGAATCCTGAAGCTGGATTTCTTCAGAGGTGAGAGAGAGAGAGGCCAGTAGCAGTCTGGGCCTACTGTTTCCCCTCGTAAGGCCAGTGGTCGGCACCTCTGTTCCAGAAGCTGCCAGTCTCTGTCCCGCCTGTCTGTGGGGAATGGATTACAGTGCTTCCCAAAGCTAGAGCTGCATGCCACACCATGACGAAGTTAGCTTGTCTGTTCAGATCCTATGCCCGTTTTATTTTTATTTTATTTTTCATTTTTTAAAGTTTTTAAAAATTTATTTGACAGAGAGAGAGTACAAGCAGGGGAACAGCAGGGAGAGGGAGAAGCAGGCTCCCACTGAGCAGAGAGCCCGACGTGGGGCTCGATCCCAGGATTCTGAGATCATGAGCTGAGCCAAAGGCAGACACCCCACTGACTGAGCCACCCAGGCACCCCCCATGCCCATTTTAAAATCAGCTTGTCTTTGTTATTGAGTTGTAGGAATTCTTTATATATTCTGAATTCAGGTCCCTATCAGATGATTGTAAATACTCTCACCCATTGTGTGGGTTGTCTTTTCACATTCATGATCTTGCCCTTGAGACACAAAAGTTCTTGTAATGATATCCACTTTGTTGATTTTTCTTGTTTTTGTTGTTTGTGATTTTAGTGTCATATCTAAAACAAAAAAGCCATATCCAAGACCACCAACATTCATGCCTATGTTTTCTTATGAGTTCTGTTGTTTTAAATGTTATAGCCAAGTAAGATGATGATAGATATTAACACTTTCTACTCTAGATTTGATGCAAGGCATTCCAGTGACGGAAGATCTTTATTCCATATTTACCAAGGAGAAAGAACATGAAGCTTTGCACAAGGAGACTCAGAGAAGCCACCAGGAACTGATTAGCCAGCTGCTACAAAGTTATATGAAGTTACTGCTGCCTGATGATGAAAAGTTCCATGGGGGCTGGGCCCTCATTGACTGTGACCCTAGGTGAGTTGGACTGATGTTCTAGTAATTAAGGACACTAGTACTAGTGGTCATCCATAAAGCTAGGGACATGGATGTGTGATGCGTGGCAGTTTTCAGATACAGGGCTGGTCACTAAGGCAAGCTGACTGAGGCACTCACCGTGGGTGCAAAATTAAGGGGGCATTACAACAACACAGTAATGAAAAAAAATACTTTAAAGCAATATTTGATGTTTTAAAAAATCCAAATTCTAGAACTGCCATTCACAGCTGACTTGATTTCTAATCCTGTAATTCCCATGTAAAGTTGGTATCCTAGGTGAGGAGGTTAAAACTATGTGAAGTGTGTTTAGCTCTGCTATTTAAAGCATGCTACAAGCAAGGTGTTAGCTGCTTGCTAGTTTTTGTCTTGCCTCCTGTGTTTCCCACCATTACTGTTTTACTAGAAACTGCTGCCTTTGAAGCTGTAAGACAAGGTGATGCGGACGGAGTAGATAATGAAGCTGGTGCTTTGGAATCAGTGACTTTGAAGGTCATGTTTTGGTTTGTTGTCTTCGAGAAAAGGCCGAGACCTGCCTATCAAGTGTCTTAGTATCTTTGTGGTAATGGGAGAACTTTGACACCCTGTGGCTGGTCCCGGTGTTGGCCCCTTTGGGAGGCACAGGTGATCTGGAGCCTTCCATTTGGGCCCTGGAGGAGCTGGAGCAGGAGCCAGCAGTGTTTCAGAACAGTCTTTTCTTCTGCCTTTCATTCCAGAGGAGATGCTTTTTCAGATACAGAGTAATTACCGTCTTCAGATTCACTTCATTTTCATCTCAGGTGGATGACTCTCTGATGGGTATCACGCGTCCATTGGAATTTCCAAAATTAACTGTGTGTCTGCATCGTGATTACACAGTTCTTTAAGGACCCGCTTTGTTAGCTCTTTTCTACTTCATCTTGTGGTTGCCATGCTTTATAATACTGATAAAATTTCTTTAAAGTCGCCACTGGTATTTTTCTTCATTTGCAAAAGCTTGAATATTTTGTAGATGGTGGACAGTTTTCCCCTGAAGGTATATGTGGAAACTGGCTCTTTGGTTAGCTGAGTTGCTACAGAACGCTTGTACAGTCTATCAGCTGAGCCAGAGCCGTGGACCCAGAGCAAGACGACTCTGACGGAGCAGGGAGAAGCAGCTCTGGGAATGCCTGTGCCGGCTCACAGCCAGCCAGCCAGCCATCAGGCTTGGGGTCTTCAGTAGTTAGTACCTGTCTGCCTTACCCATTCACTCCTGGGTTCTGTGTATATGTTTTTAAAAACACCTTTAAGATATAATTCATTATCCATCCACTTAAAGCATACAATTTAATAGCTTTTAGTATAGTCACATTTTCACTACTCTCAGAGAAAGCCCTGTACTCACTAGCGATCACTCCCTCCCTGTTCTCCTTTCCCTATGGCCAGACAACCACTAATCTACTTTTTGTCTCTATAGATGTCCCTGTTTTGGACATTTCATATAAATGGGATCACATAACATGTTCCCTTTTGTGACTGGCTTCATTCCTCCTTATAGCTGAATGGTATTCCGTCCTGTGGTTAGAGCCCAGTTTGTTTTCTTCCACGATGGGCATTTAGGTTGTTTCCACCTTCTGGCTTTAGTAAATAGTAATACTGTTTTGGTTTGAACACCAGTTTTTATCTGGGGGTACATACCTAGGAGTGGAAATTGGTGGGTCATGTGTAATTCTGTGCTTAACTTCTGGGAAACCACCAAGCTGTTCTCCACAGTGATTGCACCATTTGACATTCTCACCAGCAGTGTATGAGGGTTCCAATTTTTCCACCTCCTCGCTAATACTTTTTCCTTCCCCCCCCCCTTTTTAAAAAAAATTGTACTCCTTCTAAGGGGTGTGAAGTGGTATCTCACTGGTTTTGGTTTGCACTTCCCTACTAACAAAGGATGGGAAGGATTTTTTCTTGTGTTTCTTGGCTATTTGTATATTTTTCTTAGAAAACTTGAAATCCTTTGCCCATTTTAAAAACTGGTGTCTGTGGTTTTTTGTTGTAGAGTTGAGCTACGTGTTTTGGTAAATAAACTTTTACAGGGGCTAGGGCTAGGGTTTGCGTGAGCGAAGTGAGCAAGCTTGTACAGCTACAGGGTCGGATCCTGTCTTTATCTAAAACGCTGGTGTTTTGTTCGTCGTATTTTGGAATTTTGATTTTTTTTTTTTTTTTTTTTTTTAAGTATTGCACTAACAATTATCTTGATGGCTGGGTGTTTTTGACGACCTCTGAAATTTTGCGCCAGAGACTTGCCGCACTGCAGTCGCAGCCGCTTAACTCTCTGGCAAAAAACCAGTTCCGGCCGCAGTTGGCAACACACGCAGCCCTGCCGCAGCGGGAACGGCCCGCTCCTGGCGCCTGCTCTCTGCCCGCCCCTCCCGCGCGGCCCCGCGCGGTGCCCACACTGCCCGCGGGCCTCCCCGGCTCCGCCGCCGCGGCCTGTTCTGTTGCAGCCCCGAGCTCGGCTAGGACCGCCCGTGGCCAGCCCCCGGCACGGAGGCCTGCGGGTCGCGCCGCTCCTTCCCCTAGCCCTGCGCCCCGTTGCCGCCAAAACACTGGGATCTTGGTGACAGGTGCCTGGGGGCGCGCTCCGGGTCCCGAGAGGAGCCGGGAAAGTGGAAGGACGCCCGGCGTCCTGCCCAGCTGCCCATCGGGACCTGCACCGGCCCACTCCTTATTTTGCCCAGCTCCACCGGACCCGCTTTTTCCACCCCGAGTGCAGGACCACTTCCCCCGGTTCAGAGGAGCAGCCGCGCTGTTGGGCGTGTGAGCGCAGGAGAGCGCAGTGCCGCAGCCACCCGCGTCCCTTGGGTGACGACCCCTTGGGTGTGGGCGCGGTCCGGTGGGGGTCCGGTGAGGGTCTGGTGAGGGTCCGGCGGGGGTCCGGTGAGGGTCCGGCGGGGGTCCGGGGTACTGCGGGCTCCTCGGCGCCCCGCCCCACCGCGGGGCGGGCGTTGTGCGGGGGCGGGCTGGCGGGGACGGGCGCGCATGCGCACTGGGCGGGTGCCGCGGCAGCGGGGGCGGCCGGAAGCGAGTGGCGGCTCCTGGGCGGGGCTTGGCTCTGCAGTTGCCGCAGTTGCCGCAGTCTCCGCAGTCGCTGCAGGCGCGAGGTCGGGTGCAGGCGGCTCTGACTGAGCTTCGACTTCTCGACGGACGGACTGACTGACTGACTGACGAACACCATGCCGCGCTCCCACAGGCCTCCGCCAACCGCCCAGCGGCCCGCCAACGCCACAGGCAATGCCACTGGCAACGCTGCCGAGCCCAAGCCTGAAGGCGGCAGCCTGGCCACGACTTTCAAGATTTTTCTCCTTTTTGCAGGACTGATGGTTAAAGTTCCTGTGGGCTTGTATTTTTCCTGCAAATTGCTCCTTTTCCAGAGTCTCCTGTTAATGTCTCCTGACGACAGTGGCTTTTACGCGACCATCGTGGCGGTGGTGGGGCTGCATGTGGTGCTGGCGGTGTTCGTGTTCATCGTGTGGAAGGAGGGCATGCCCGACTGGCAGGAGAACAAGAACGAGTAGAGCAGCCCGGGAGCTGCGACCGCGGGGGGTGGGGAGCCTGGGGGGGTCTTTCTTTTCTCATCCGTGTTGACAGTCGTGTCCGTTGTGCGCTTCGGGGGGAGGGTGGGGGGAGGGGCTCTTTACTGCGGCGGTGACCCCAGTAAAACCGCGGGTGGGGGGTGGGGGGCTGTTTCCTGACCGCCTGTTCCGTGCCCAGTGCTTTGTGTTCAGACATAGTGTTTGTGACTGAGGATCCGGGAGGACTGGTGTAGATACGACCGCCCGGGCGGGGGCGGGGGGGGCCGCGCTGGCTCGGACGCGTAGACCCGAGCCGGGAACATGTGTGCGGACGTGACTGCGGAGGCTCGGCGGGGGCGCCCGCGGCCGGCGCGCGTGTAAGTACCGCGGCGGGCGCGGGCGGGCGGGCGCGGGGCTCCGCACCGGGGGCCTCGGGCGGTCGGGTCCTGGCGTCTCAGTCGTCGTATTTTTCGGTCGTATTTTGGGTGAAAACTGAGGGGGATGTGTTACGTTAGCGTGAGCCCGCCGGCGGTCGGCTGCGACGAGGGGCCGCTGATGTAAATTACTGCGGGTTCCAAGTTTGGTGCGTCTGTCCCCGCAGTACGCAGGAGACGATGACCTCATTCTGACGCAGCTGAAGGATGTGACTTCCATCGACAAGTGATTTTCCCCCTACTGTTTTCCATTTGTTTTTCAGTAGCATTTTGGTAAATCTTGGCAAATAGGGATGAAATTCAAAGGGAGTATAGTGGAATTTTGAGACTAATTAGAATGTAGATTGATTCCCACCTTGTGATTAGAGGTTGTTGATATTACATGACTTAGAGAAGTTTTGAGTTCACATTTTGCCTGCTTTATCTGTTGTTTTTTTGTAGATTTTATATGCCAACCATTTTTTATTAGTAATTTTACAGAAATGTATTTTGCTGTACGTTTAATGAATTCATCAACACTCATCTAGTTTCCGACCCTTTGTTATTTGATTTGTGAGTGGTGGTAAAATAGAGCAAAACGGACTTAGAAGAAGGAAATGTTTACTCGTTCTTTAAAAGGCAAATAAATTGATACATCTGGAGTAAGAAATATAGAGTGGTTTGGGCTCGGTTCCAATTTTTGCATCTAAATCTATGGATTTTTATCTATACATAACTATGTAATTTTTTTTTTTTTTTTCAAAAGATGCATCCTACATGTGTAAAAATATCCTTCCCGTGCAGTGCCCTTTTGATGATTAGGTCTTGTGAGATAATCTAGACGTTTTCTTCCTCGGAGCCTGAGGGTTTTCCTTTCTTCCCAATCCCCTTTCCCTGGAAATTATCTTATTTCCCTGAATCCTCCTACCTCCTTGACCACCACTCTCTGAGAAGGGACCTCTTCTCAGCTGCAGCCCTTTCCTGAACCCCCCCCCCCCCGACAAAACTCAAACTGCCCCCCCCCCCATGGATAGATTGTATGCATCTGACTTCAAAAGTGGGATTCACTGATTGATTTTCTACCACCCCGCCCCCCACACACAATGATCTTAAGTGGTTCTGCTATAGGGGTAATCTTGATGAAAATGCAGATAAAGATGAAAATATTTAATTCCCTGTGTCATGTCTGTTTAGCCTCATTGATGCTACTCACAGAGATGTGGATGTGCTGTTACTGCTTTCTAACTCTGCTTACTACGTGGCCTAGTAAGTTTGATTTAAAGCTTTTAATGGTTCTTGTAATATGAGTACATATCCTTATTAGGGTCCATGACATTAAGAATCTGGTTTTATATATTTTAAGGAACCTCATGGAACCCTACATAACTGTTACATCACTGTTAATTTGAGAATGTGATTTTAGCACTTAGCTTATTTAATATTCTTTTAGCACTTAGCTTATTTCCTATATTTCATGTTTTGATGTACTCCATATACTTTTTAATAACTATACATTTTTTATTACTATACAATACATATTTCTCCATTGTTTAGCACTGATACTTCCATTTCATTGCTATTAGCAATGAAATAGTTGTCTTTGTGCAGATAATTGTGTTTGTACACACACACACACACATGCACACACCTGCCTCTTTGGTTACAAGAGTCTGATCAATTATTATACTTTTGTGGTTTACTGCCAGATCTCCAGAAACACTAATTAACAATGCCACCAGCAAAAAAAAAAAAAAAAAAAAAGTACTTGCTTGTTTGCCTTACCAAGATCAATTTTTTTTTCTCTAAGTAAATTCTTTCTTTCTGGCCTTTTACGAACAATTTTTTAAAGTCATTGGCCCAGGTGCCCATTGGCATTGATTATATGGATTTTTTATTCTTGAGTTTGGGCAGCAGGTTTATCTGCTGTGTTAATCACAAACACATACTTTCAGTATATGTAGGTGTTTGCCTTCGCCTTCCTTTTAGTTTGTTGGTTTTGTTTTGTAGAAGTTTTTATAAAACAAATTATATTTTCTTAACTGATTTTAGTTTAAGATCCATAAGATGATTCCCCTTTAGCTACTGAACTACATATATGTCAATCTCATTTCATCTAGTTTTTAAATGTTTAAACTCTTTACCCAAGAGTATATTGTGCCCTGGAAGATTTTAACTGCATAGAAGTTGCTCCTATTCTGTCTCAGCTGATGAGCCAAATATGGTTTTGATTTTAATCCTATTTTTACTTCCTTTCCCTTTATCCAGTTATGATGATGAAGTTGATAAAGTAAACCAGTATCAACGACTAAGTCTAGAAGACCTGGAAAAAATAGAAATAGGTAAATTTTAACATGCTAACCAAGTCCTAGAAAGCAAATACTGTTCTTCCAAGAGTGGGCCACATTGTTTGAGCAAGCAGTATGACTTACTAAAATCAGAAAAGGATACTGATATGGCAGCTGGTCTATTTCTTAGGACTCATTTCTATTCTTTAGATTAGCAGTGAATGATATGGTCTAGTAATTATTTCTTTAATTGCTTATCTTATGACGATTCACACAGATCAAGAAAGTTTAAATACTTGAGACCGAAGAAGTCTTTATTTAGTTTCATCAAACCAAATCATCACAATAAGCTTGTATTGTGTACTCTTATTTAGAAGAAATAAGAAAAATGTGCTAAAACCTAACTGATGAATAAGTGTTAGTATTTTGAAGATACAGAAAAATGAATTTTATGTGAAAGGTTTAACCATATTCACATTTGGGGTTTTAGGTCCCGAGCCCACTCTCTTTGGTAAGCCGAAGTTCTCCTGCATGCGACTGCACTACAGATACAAAGAAACAAGCGGCTACTTCCACACCCTGAGAGCTGTAGTGCGCAGTCCAGAAGAGGATGGGAAAGGTAATGAGGAGATGACCGTATTCGGTGATAACTTTTGATCTGCTCTTCTAAGTTACAAGTGGAAGTGAGGACAGTCCATACCATTATAAACGGAACATAGCTTTATGACCCGAAATAGCCACTCTGTCCCCCAGAAAGCAGGGAAATTATTTGAACTGATGTAGTTGGGGTAAGGAAATCTCAGTGTTTGGCCACGGGGTATCAGGGCTGCTTCCTACGAGGCGTGCCTTTCACGGACAGTAGTCAGGAGACATTTCTGTCTTGTTCACCACTGTTGCCTTGGCATCTAACACGGGACAAGTGAGAAGAAACTTTTAATTCCAATTGATTTGGTTCATTTGTCCTTTATTAACTCTTCTGTTAAAATACGTTTTAGAACATTTTGAATTAGTGGGGAGAGTAGTAAACAAGCAATTTTCTGTAAATTTTAGCAAATAAACTTGTATTTAAATGTAGGACCACAAATTTCATTTAGGGGTCTGAATTACAAGTGCTATTTTAGTATGTTTTTGGAGAAACTGACAAGCAGTTGTGTTTGGGTTTCAGATACCCTTCAGTGCATTGCAGAGATGCTACAGATAACCAAGCAAGCCATGGGATTAGATGTACCTATAATTGAGAAAAAACTTGAGAGGTAAGTATACTACTACAATTTTCTCAAGTATAAAAAAAGTATTATCCAAAGTCCCATTTCTTTAGAAGTATTTGCAAAATGGGGAGAAATCAAATTGTGGTATAACATATTGGTATTTAGACTGAGACGTGTCAAATTTCTGTGGATCAAAAAGTAATACTTTTAAAATTTGCTCTTCTGAGAGTCCATCTAGAAATACATTATTTGTGGCCATAATTTAACCAACTTTAAAACATACTCGCTGTCATTTTCTCTATGAATGCCGGTGGGTTAAGAATGCCTATAGATTATTTCACATTAAAATTTGGATTTCCCATCTGCTTATGTTTCATGGTCCACATTCGACTAAAGAGCAATTTGCTTATCTAGAGAAAAATTGTTCAGTCTTGTGTTAGTAGAGAGAATGGTTTCCACAGCTCTTTAACATCCTAATTTTTATAAAACGCTCATGACCAGTAAGCCCATACTGAGGCATGTGGCAAATACCAGTCACTTTTGCTTGTATTTGTAGCTATCATGAGGGATGCCAAATAAGAAAACCCTGTGTTAAATATGCTGAATCTTTTAAAATAATTGTAGGTAATCTACAGGAAATACAAGGAAACAAATTCTCCCCCCTCCCATCTGAATCCAGCCAAGTTGGAATGGGTGCAGACAGATTTAGTTAAAATGCTGTACATTCCCATTGATGGTCTGTGTTGGCTTGGCTGGTTGTTTAGGTTGTCAGTGTGGTAGACCTGCCCAAATGGTAGCCACTTGCCACGAAAGTGACCATAGTAGTTCCCCTCCTCCCCCATCCATGTTCCTATTAACCTGTGGTCAGCCTTGGTCTGGGAGCTCTTGATGCACTGTCCCAGGACCTGTGTCATATACTTCTTCTCACCGTGTAGACACTTACCATCTCACATCCTCACCAGAAGGGTGAGTAGAGTACAATAAGATATTTAGAGAGATTAACTTTTATTTATAGTCTTATCAATTATTCCTGTTAATCTCTCACTCTGCCTAGTTATAAACTAAACTTTATCACAGGTTATATATGTATAGGGAAAAACATAGTACATATAGGGCTTGATCCTATCTGTGGCTTCAGATGTTGGGGATCTTGGAATATATTCCCCACAGGTAAGGCAGGTGGGAACTGGTGTTGTCTGAATTTTGGATCGGGATTTTTGTTTTTTATTCTCAAAATACACAAAAATGCAGGTTGAGGCAGCCATTGAGAGGCTTCTCTCCCTTCCCTTCCTCTACTGCTTTCTCCTCTGAATGCCAAAGAGAACCCAGTTGAAGGAAACATGCAGTAATAATGATCAAATCTAAAGACAAAGTTTTGATCCAGAAGAACTCAACATGATTAACCCAGCTACTGCAAGGAGCTTCCATGTAGGATTAAGATCTTACAGATGTGGTGTTTCCACAGGCTGGCTCTTCACTGCATGGGCTGCTTGAGGGCAGGACACGCAGGAAACTGCTTGCTGGACTGGGGTTAAAGTCACCCAGCCAGGGCACTGTTCCCATTCAGTGCCCGGGGACAACTTGTCCATGTCATTTATAAAGGCTTCTGATGCCTAGCTGTAAACTGCTAACACAGTGGTTGCTTCAAAGACTTGGGACCAAAAAGAATAAGATCTCCCATTAATCATCTTTTAATAGGGATTATATGTTGAAATATTTTGTACATATTGGATTAAGTATCAAAATTTCATGTTTTTAATATGGCTAGAAGAATTTAAAACTACATCTGGTTTACATTTCTTTTGAACAGTACTGTTCTAGCATCAACTCCAAGGGATTACCTGCATTTATTAGCAGTGCATGGTTTCAGAAATTGGGCCCAAAGTAACAGCTTCCTCTTACAGTAATTATAACTGGTGTATTGGATTTCAGAGGGAGTGAACTTTTTTCTCTTCTAATTTATAGGAAGAGCAGTAAACCTCACGAAGACATCATTGGCATCAGATCTCAAAACCAAGGCTCTTTGGCACAGGGAAAGAATTTTTTAATGAGCAAATTTTCATCTCTAAATCAAAAAGTGAAACAGACCAAATCTAATGTAAATATTGGCAATCTACGAAAGCTAGGAAACTTTGCCAAACCTGAAATGAAAGTTAACTTTCTAAAACCCAACTTAAAAGTGAATCTTTGGAAGTCAGATAGTAGTCTTGAAACCATGGAAACCACAGGTGTGATGGATAACAAAGTCCAGGCAGAGTCGGATGGGGAAATGTCTTCGGAGAATGACTCCTACCACTCTGATGAATTCCTTACAAATTCCAAATCTGATGAAGACAAACAGCTAGCTAATTCTTTAGAGAGCGTCGGGCCAAGAGACTATGTTCTTCCTAGTTGTGGTATTATTGCTTCCGCGCCTCGGTTAGGCAGCCGGTCCCAGTCCATCAGCAGCACTGATCTTAGCATTCACGTTCCTTCAGAGGCTGCTGCCCCTGGAAGTGGGTCTGGAAAAGGCCAAGAGTCTCCTTTGAAGAAAAGTCCTTCTGCTGACAACATATACATATTGACTGGCTTTGCCAAGCCTGTGGACGTTTACTGCCATAGATTTGTACAAGACGCACAAAACAAAATGACCCAGCTGTCAGAACCAGGGTCTGTTTCTCAGCAGGTTAGTGAGGAAGGAAATCAAATGACCAATCAAATTTCTAATGAAGAAACCCAATCTGAATCAGCAGCACAGATACCTTCTCGGCCGTCTCAGTTAGATGTGTCTTTTCCTGCAGCAGGTCCCCAGTACTTGTCCGTCGAACCAGTGCATCCAGCTGTATCTCAAAAGACCCCTGGTTCTGGCTCCAGCACGGCTGAATTTGAGACAGGCCTTCACGTAACTCCTTCTCCTTCAGAGGGCAGTAGCAGCAGAGCAGTCTCTCCCTTTGCAAAGATTCGAAGTTCCATGGTCCAAGTTGCTAGTATCACCCAAGCTGGCTTCACCCAGGGGATTCACTTCGCAGTGGCAAAGGTTCAGAAGAGCCCTGCAGAACCTGAAGGGGTTAATGAAGTCCAGCAAAATGAACTTAAAAATATGTTTACACAATGCCAGACACGAATAATTCAGATTTAATTTTTAGCCACAAAGAATCCTATGGCTTTTATTTAATCCAAAAAGAGGTTTCACATATTAGGCTATTTTAACCTGTTGTTTTTGAAGCTAGGAATCACAAATTCTAATTATGTTTATCGGGAAAGTTTTTAAAAGGAGCTGAACTTGGGCAGATTTCCAGATTTGAGAGCCAGGACGAAAGAAGCGTGTCATCCTAGAACGTGTAAACGTGAGTAGCTCATACACTACAGAGCAGTTGGTGTCTGAAAGTAATTTGGGGATAATTACTTAGAGACATAATAACCTGAACTTTTTGTGCAATGGGAGGAGAAGTGAAGCGTTGGAAGTAAACATGAGGGGAATAGCTTTTTCATAATTTGTCTTGTTTGTCCATCCATTTCTGTGTTAAATATTTAGTTTTTAGTGACTTTTGAGTGTTACTAGTACGAAGAAGCATTTGAATATTAAAAAACTCTAGTTTAGTTTTGATGGCTTAACCATTCCCTATTAAGAGTAAATTGAGGTTTACTGGCACTGCAGTCAAGAAAGGTATGCCCATTTGATCCTCATTTTCCCCATAGTCTACTTAAATTTAAAATACTCTGCCCCTTGTACACCCCAAAGTCTAGAATTAAAGACCTATCAGTCATAAAACCTGAGACACCAGATGTAACTACCAGCACCTATTAAATTATTCTGCTGTTTTTAGGAATGGAAGACTACATTTTATCAGATACTGGCAATTCTTGAAATGAATGTTCAGGTTGTAATTTTTTGCAGGGGAACATTTCTTAACCTCTTGTCTAGACTAAAAACCGCAGAAAATTTAGTCTGATGCACAGCTGTACTAGAACTGATTCATGACTATAATCCTGACCCCATGGAACCGTGGCCTCACAAAAGCCCATACAAGAACGTTGCACACCTTATTCCAAACAAGTATTGGTTTGTCTGGTATCTTTAGAGCCTTACTCTGTTGAAGTGATTCTCAGCTAAACATTATGTCTGTTGTAACTTTGATAAGTATTTCAACATTTGTTATTTATTAGTGGTATCTTTTTTTTGGAAGTGTCAAATCTTGTGACTATTTAAAATAAAACACCATTGTAATTTAAAGTGACAACGTGTATGAGAATTCCTTAAATAATACTTTAAAGATAATGTTGATCTCTAAATCGGGTTAAAAAATTCTTAAGGTTAAGTTTGCTATAATTGATCACTTGGGTCTCAGCCTTTCCAGTATTTTCCTCTTTTAAGTGTTTATATGTAGACTTTAAAAATGAAGTGCATCACAAAAATCGAATTTTAAACATCCAAACACAAACCGAACCCTTTATTCTGTTCTTTTCTTCCGGTCTTGAAAGTATTAAAAGTGTGGCACAATGGGAGAGAAAATAAAAGCAAAGGTCAAGTGATAAATGTATCTTTTAAGCTCCACGAAATGTGTCCCAAAGAGATTTGTGGAAACTAAAAAGAAGGCAATGTTTAATTCCAGGCAGGGTGTTATGGTCAGTTTCCCACTGACTCCAATAGGAATAGCAAATGTTCCTGTCCAGTGTGTGGGCAAACCAGGAAAGAAAGGTGGTTCTGAAGCCCAGGTTCCAGGCTCCTTCCCCAGTGAGAACCCAACAAGAGACTGCACAACCTCCCACAGGAAGCTTTTAGTAAAGGTTTCCCATAAGGAGGGCGTCAGACCTTTTCTCACACATTATGGGGTCTTACAATAATGAAAAATAACCCAAAATACTAATAATTGGGGAAGTTTTGTTTATTTGAAAGAGCACTTTCCCTTCAAGGGAACTTTTCTGCAAGATCAAGCAAATTACGTACTTCTCTTTGGTAAATTACAACTCACGTCTGCACAATAACCGCAGTAACTAATCTACTCTCTGGAATTTTGTTCCCACAAATCCAGTTGAATCTTCATTTTGTTTCTAGAAGATTAAGGAAGTTTACTCTACCAGTTATAAAAATGAAAGCCAGTTAGAATTCTAAATATAAACATTATTTACGTTAGTTTGTAAAAATAGATTGGGAGTTTAGGAAAAGTTAAACAGCTAGTCAGTTCATTAGGCATAATGAATTCCTTGCTTTTCAAGCCTGACCCTGTTTCCTTAATGTTTAGCAATATCAATTTGGAGGGAGTGGGGGAAGGGTGCCAAAACAATACTTACAAGATCCTTTAGCTGATCTGTGTCCCACTAGGTAAGTTACTGGCTTAAAAAAAAAAAAAACCAACAAACATTAATCTTCATACATAACCACTGATAACTTAAAAAAATGGTCTAAACTCTCCAAACATTCTTGATACCATAATTACACTACTATACTGTATTAAATTGCTTTCTAAGTATGGGTAATGATATTTTTGCTACTTTAAAACTTTTAGGGGCTCCTGGGTGGCTCAGTGGGTTAAAGCCTCTGCCTTCAGCTCAGGTCATGATCCCAGGTTCCTAGGATCAAGCCCCTAGTCGGGCTCTCTGCTCGGCGGGGAGCCTGCTTCCCTTCCTCTCTCTGCCTGCCTCTCTGTCTACTTGTGGTCTCCGTTAAATAAATAAATAAAACTTTAAAAAAAAAAAAAAAAAAGAAAAACTTTTACATTAGGGGCACCTGGGTGACTCAGTCACAGTTAAGCTTCTGCCTTTGGCTCAGGTCATGATCCTGGTGTCTTGGAATCGAGCCCCGCATCAGGCTCTCTGCTCAGCAGGGAACCTGCTTCCCCCTCTCCCTGTTTCTGTCAAATACAATCTTTAAAAAAAAAAAAGTTAAATCTGTAATTGGTCTGGGAAAAACTTACCTATGGCTTTCTTGGGTATTCCTGGATTAGCAGACATGTTCATTGACTAACACATCTGGAACTAATGGAAAAACTTGCACAAAAGTTTAAAATCCAACACCATCACCAAAGCAACTAAATGACAATTAGGAAAACAATTTAAAACTTTATTTTCTACAGAAGGCATATTTTAAAAAGTTAACTTTGCTTTCTTCCTATTTGGGCAAAACAACCTATCCTAGGGCAGCATTCCTTTAAGTTCCATAAAACAGTGGTTCCCAAATGCATGGGGGTGAAATGAGAAAAACAAGGACAATGTAGGGTTTTTTTCCAAAAAAGCTGTATTTATTCCATTTAAAGGACTCTCATTCTGAGACTATCCTTTCATGAAAAAAAAGTGATATAATACAGTGGTTTCTTTCAGATTACTTGGCAAAATACACTGGCAACCCTGTCCCCCAAATTTTTGGAAATGTTACTGGTCCATGGAATCCAAAAGTCTGGGAACCACTGTCATGTAAAAAAGACTAGTTCTGTAGGTTATTAACAACTGTTAAGTGGAAAAAAAACTTCTGTGGTCAAATGTTTGGGAAATGATACTACAGAATTTCACACAGTCATGTGAACTAATGGCAGGTACACACCATTCCCCAAACTTCGACCACTAAACACATTCAGACCCCCCGTTAATTGGAAAGACATTGTAAAAATCTCAAGTGAACAACTCGTCTGACTTTGGAATTCCAACCATTTTCAAGTGAAGTTGACATTAGCATCAACAGAGTCTGACTATGACTTAGCTGAAACTAAGGAAATGGTATCAGCAACATTATCATCAATATTAAACTTTTAATATCAAATACATTTTTGTACATTGTTACTAATTTATATAATTATAAAACAATCAAAAGTTCCATAAAATCAGTAAGGTAAAAGCCCTTACTGAATATTATATAAACTTCGGATGTTACCAGGCTGATTTCAGGAAAAGTCATTGGTTTTTGATACAAATTATCTACAAAACAATGTGGTATAAATGGTATTTGAATTTTACAATAATGTGGCCATAATCTGCCCACTACTCTCCTAGGCGTCAGATCTTTAAAGTTCATTTCCATTCACACATTTCTGCTGCTGAAGCCTGGTTCTTCTTAAAGACTCCAGCTGCTTTGCTCTGAGCCATCGCTCTCTTGACAGTGTTGTCTGACCGGCACTGAGAGACAGAAACCTGGCGTGAAACACAGAAACGGATTTAAGTGTAGACCCAGGACAGGATCTAGTTCTTTTTCTTTCCTTTTTTTTTAAAGAACCTCAGATATGCTGGGTTAGGGGTCACGACCATCTGGCAGCTACAGACAAGTCAAGAGCCAAGTTAGACTTCCACGAAGGGATCTTTGAAGGTTAGAGACAAAAAAGCCAGCCAGTTCCACTGGTCACTGGCCAAACACAATCCCCCTTCACTAAACCCTTAACAGAAAAACCTTTCCACTGGTACAAATCTCAGTTACTCCTAAAAATCAGAAGGTACACACCGAGCTCACTAGAACAGCAATCACGGATACCGACTACTCACCGAGCCACAATGAGCAGCTGGTGGAGGTCATCTGCGGTGATGCTCTGAGGGTCGCTCTTGCGCATTTCCACAAAGTCATCTTCAACTGCCTGTACCGAGAGAGTAAGTGGACTTGAGCACGACTGCTTATGAACAAGCACTGTGTATTACGCAGGGAAAAAGTAACAAGGTCCACTGGCCGATGTGCAAACGAGGTATCAGCCCTGCTTAGGCTTCTTCAGAGAAAGGAGGGTGAAAGTCCCCCCTCACCCGCAGGCCAGCGCTGCCCACAGAGCAGGCAGGCGTCCAGGCAAACATCGGGTCAGCAATGTGCAAGGCCAACAGGGCAGGGTGACGTCAGCAAAAGTTGGCAGAGTGAGGGGGGGCCTCAGAAAATTCTGCCCACCACTGACGGGTACAAGAACACTAGCAAAAACTATCAGAATCTGCTTCTTCTAGAATCTGAAAATTAACCAGAACACAGGGAACATTTGTTCAAGAAAGAACACTGGGCTCTGGGGCACGTTCATCCCCCCCCCCCACACACAAAAGGGACAGCCTGGAGACCGCAGGAGAGAGTTCTTTCAAAGCACCATTCCTGAGATCTGTCACTCTCTGCCGGCGAGCTTACCCAAGGTGAACAGCCTCTTCTCCCAGGGAATTTATCAAAATCAGAAGCAATTACTAATCAACCCGGCTGCTTCACACACTGGATAGTAGTCGGGGCAAACAGACAACCCACCAAAATCCTTAAAAGAAAAAACTAGAAAATGAAAAATTTTCCCCCTAAAGCCCCCAAAGGACGATCTCTATCTCCTCAGGAGTGCAGGTCACCCACGTGCAAAAGGCCGCGCGCACACTGTGACTGGAGGAGGCCCTAAGCTGACCTGAGTGACTGTTCTGTGCAGGCAGAAAGAGAAGAGCGGGTCCCAGCTGTACACTGTGTGCCGGAGTGCTGGAGGCCTGCCCCCTGTGCACACAGGGCCCGGGCCCTTGGCTTTGACTGGGAGACCTGTTCCCAGGCATCTAAGGAAATTAAATTTCTATCTGCTCACTGACTGACCAGTGAGCTCGCAGGCACTCCAGGAGCCGCATACAAAGAATGCGCTTCACAGAGTTCATTCGAAGAGTCACTAAGCAACAACAAACCCTAGGTGGGGAGGATCCACCGCAGCAGAGCAGAGCTATCCTGGCTTCCACATATCTGGTTTTCAAAACAAAAATGAGACACAGAAAGAAGAGTATCTGGACCCCTTCGCTGGAAACAAAGAAGTCAACAGAACGGTCCTCGAGGAAGCCCAAATATTGGACTTGCTAGACAAAGACTTTTTTTTTTTTGACAGGCAGAGATCATAAGTAGGCAGAGAGGCAGGCAGAGAGGGGGAAACAGGATCCCCGCTGAGCAGAGAGCCCGATGCGGGGCTCGATCCTAGGACCCTGAGATCATGACCTGAGCTGAAGGTAGAGACTTAACCCACTGAGCTGCCCAGGGGCCCTGACTTTTTTTTTTTTTTTTTCAATTTTATCTACTTATTTGAGAGGGAGAGAGACTGCACGCGCACAAGCACACACACGAGAGAGCACAAGTGGTGGAGAGGGAGAAGCAGACTGCACGCTGAGTAGGGACCCTGGGATCATGACCTGAGCCAAAGGCAGATGCTGAACCAACTGAACCAGTCAGGTGTCCCTCGAGAAAGAGTTTAAATCAGCTCTTTAAATATATTCAAAGAACTAGAGAAAACCACATATAAAGAACTAAGACAAAGCATGAGAATGCTGTCACCATGAATAAAAAAGTATAGAGAGAGATTATTTTAAAAGCAAGCAGAGGGGCGCCTGGCTGGTTCAGTGGGTTAAGCCTCTGCCTTCGGCTCAAGTCGTGATCCCAGGGTCCTAGGATCGCGCCCCGTATCCCGCTCTCTGCTCAGCAGGGAGCCTGCTTCCCTTCCTCTCTCTCTGCCTGCTGCTCTGCCTGCTTGTGATCTCTCTCGAATAAATAAATAAATAAAATATTTGGGGGTTAAAAAGGCAAGTAGAGGGGTGGCTGGCTCAGTCAGTCAAGCGTCTAACTCTTGGTTTCAGCTCAGATCATGACCCTGGGGCTGTGGGACGGGGCACAGCACTGGGCTCCACGCTCAGTGTGGAGGCTGCTTGGGATCGTTTCTCTCTCCTCCACTCACTCGCTCTCTCTGAATAAAGCCTTAAAAAAAAAAAAAAAATAAAAAGCAAACAAATTCTGAAGCTGAACAAGGTGACTGAGACTTAAAATTCCCTGGGAACGAGGCTGAGCCTTGCGCGGCAGGCGGAGCAAGTCTGCCAATGTGCAGAAAGGTGGGCCGCCCGGGGCCGGTCGGTGCAGGAGGAAGCGAAGGGAGGAAGAAGCACGGAGCCCCCGCGACTGTGAGCCACCGTCACGCGCGCCCACACTCCCAGCAGTGCTGGAAGGAGGAAGGAGAAAGAGGCAGAAAGGAATTTCAACAAGTTCATCGGCCAAAGCCTCCCCAAACTCCTCGCGCACTCCGGCCCGACGCGCGTCCACCCGCACACGCGAGCAGCCGGCCCCGCCCGCGGCCTGAGCGCCGCAGCCCCACAGGCGGCGCCCGCGGCCCGGCCCGACCCGGGGAGAGTCTGGACGGCACCAGCGCGGGGGAGCCCCGGCCGGACCCCGGGGAGAGTCTGGACGGCACCAGCGCGGGGGAGCCCCTGAGCCCGAAGCAGCGGCTCCTCGGAGCCCACGGGGCCAGCGGGCGACGGGAGGACACACGGACAGAGTGCTGAAGGAACAAGTCTTCACACCGAGAACTCTACGTCCAGGAGAACCGGTCTTCAAACGCGGAGAAACCAAGACCGCCCCAGATAAGCGACAACTGGACGGAACCGGCCGCGGCCGATCTGGCCTTCGAGAACCACGCGGGTCCCCCGGGCCGGAAGGAGAGGACCGCGCGGCGCCGCGAGTCCACGCAGGTGACCGTCCGGGGGATGACACGGCAAATGGACAAAGCAGTACCGGGTCTCTCCCGTGCCGGCTGAGGGACAACGGCACGCGGGACGGAGCCGGACAGACGGACAGACGGACGACGCACGGAGACCGCCCCGCCCACGCGGCTGGCCGGGAGCCGCGGAGCCCGCGCTCACCGCACCGTCTAGGGCAGCACGGGCCGCGGATCCTGCGCCGCACACGCACCTTGGTTATCTCGTCGGAGATGCTGTAGTCCAGGAACCGGAGCAGCGTCAGGTAGATGCGGAACTTGTTGAGCAGGGAGGGCAGCACGGCCGACAGGAGGCTGTCCGTGTACTCCTCCATGTTGGGCGGCACGAGCTGCGGCTGCAGGTGGATCCGGCAGTCCGCCTGCGGAGACAAGCCCACGCCGTTCGCCGCGCTGCTCCACCACCCGTCCGGGTGCGACGGGAGGCGGCTGCGTCCACATCAGCCGGCGAAGGGATCGGGGACGACTGTCCCTCCCGGGGGAGGGGGTGTGGGGGGGCACTTTTTACCACGAACCCACAAGCGCCGGGACGCCCTCCGCGCTCATGGCTAGAGTGAGCCCTTCTTTGGTTACCGACCCCTCCTGTCCCCTCCTCGACAGGACGAGCGACACAAAGGCCGCCAGCCTCTAAAAAGCAGCTACTTAAAATTCTTTCAAGGTTTCCTTAATCTTGGAATCTGTATTCTGTGTCTTACTGGATCTGCCTTTCTAGAAACCACATAAAGCAAACCACACTTTCCCACAAAAAACCTACACACGGGCCACTTCATTCTTGTTCACAAGCAATTTCTCATAAATCACAGTGACCACGAGCTCACAGAGACTGTACACCTTTGGAAACAACTGGGCGTACTTCTCAACATGAAAAAACTCAATTAAAAGCTCTCTTCATCAGTCACTCTGATGATTTACCAGAGCATTTCACCATAAAGCACAAAAATAATTACCATGTCATCGGGAACATTTTAAAAGGAACTCTAAAGTATTTCTCACGTTAGATTGACAGAAAACAATGGGACCGAGACAGTGAGAACAAAGGTCCAGATGTGAATCAGGCAATCAGACGGCTACTCCTTTCTCTGCCTGGATGCGGGAGTTGCTGCGCCAACAGCCTTCCTCTGCTTGTCTTGTGATTTGCCATATCTGGTTCCTCACAGATGGGTTTTCATCCTCCAGGCAGGGACAAAATAATCAATTCTCTTACTAATAATCAGCAGCCCCAATTGTAAAACAAGTTTAACCTCTCAATAACAAGTCGTGCCAAGAAACAAAACAAAAATACAGGATCCTTCCAAGGTAACCTCCGTCCATCTTACAATACCTCACCGTACCGGAAGGAGTGACCGCCCCTCCGAAGTAATAAACACATTAATATTGCAGGGGAATTCCATCTGGTGGTAACTGAAGTCATAATCCACTTTTTGCCACGTTATTAGGTTGCTCAGGGCAGTCACATTATGAACACCTAGGGAAAAAAAATTTTTTTTTTTGCTTACTTGATTTTAATCACCTAAACAAATGCTGTAAGACATGACATTTCTACTGCTTTAAAAAAGAAAGAAAGAAAGAAACAAACAAACAAAAGTGTCTCACGCACTGTTCAACTTCCTAAGCTAAATGTTCACTAAGTAATAGGCTTCACAGACAATACTGGTCAACCTACATAAATGTATTTTGGGGCCAAGACCCCCCAAAATCTAATCTAGCATCTTGTATGCAACTGGGCATAAGACAGGTTCCCAGTAAGCATAATCACTTTCTGTATGGTGTGTTCACAGGTCTAGAACAATATGGTAGAACTAAAATGATTTTTATGCAAAGAAGTAAAATTACTGAATTTTACAGATTTTTTATATTCATCTGTGTCTTAAGGATACCCGTCCACACTAATTTTTTTCTTCTACCTTTACCTTTTGAACTTACCGCCAGCAAAGTGTCTTCTCAAATGTCATTTGAGCACAAATAAAGCAACCAGTTTCCTTGCCAATTTATAGCCAGTTCCATAACTGAGGCTAGTTCAACCCTTCCAACCTTTTTCCAGAGTCTTTGATAAAAAAATTTTAGACTTACACTCACAGTAAAAAATGGTTTATTAGATCTTCTCTACACTTTTCTTTTAAGCTAACAGATGACTGAAGGCAAGATCTCCTTCTCAGCCTCTCAGGAGCAACTTGCGGCGTCCTTGTCCGATCACTGTACCATGTTCACAGCAGGACAAAACCCAGCCGATGGACACGGGCTGTGAGCGGACAGTTCCCCCATTAGACAGATTCACATGGCAAGCCTTGATCTTAAAGACTTGCGAAATCTGAGGGTCTCCCGATCAGTGATTCTTCTACAAGTCATCACCAGATCTGGCTTTCATGGGAGGTTAGACATGAAGGGAGACACCCGTGTCTGTACCTGGTGTATCCAGCTGCCCTTGCTCGAGGAGAGTTTCATCAATCACGAGGGAAGTGTGGCTCGGGAGCTGCAGGAGCCCGCTGACCAGGCGGTTGGCTGTATAGTCTTTATGGGGGATGAATTTCAAATGGTTCATGTTCTCTATAGTCATTTGCAGACGAAAAGACTGCAAAGAGAAATTTTTTTAATGAGCAAGAAAGAAAATTTCCTTGTTTTCAGAATACATATTTGGGGTTAAATACTTTCCATTTGTGTATAAGGAAAAATCTTAATTTCTAAGGATGTAGTTTCGTGGCTTCTTGAGCTCTTAAAGCAAAAATGTTATATATACACCTTAAATAATAAAGCTACATCTTAAATAAGAATTTCACTATTCTTTTTTTTTTTTTTTTTCTAAAGATTTTATTTATTTATTTGGCAGACAGAGATCACAAGTAGGCAGAGAGGTAGGCAGAGAGAGAGAGAGGAAGAGAAGCAAAGCAGGTCTCCTGCTGAGCAGAGAGCCTGATGCGGGGCTCAATCCCAGGACCCTGGGATCATGACCTGAGCCGAAAGCAGAGGCTTTAACCCACTGAGCCACCCAGGTGCCCCAAGAATTTCACTATTCTATGTGCTGTTTTATTCTCAACTGTTTTGTGCAGTATTCTTAATTTCTAATTTACCAGCAAAGCACAAACAAACGATAGATAATTCATATGCATCTGCCAAATATTCAGAAGCTTGAATTCTTCTATCTAATGCAACTCCAGGCTAGCAAAACAGAAAATATTTATTTATTGAAGATGGGAAGAGAAAAGCTTAATTTTCTTCGGTGCTCCTGGAGTTAAAATCATTAAAATCACAGTCATTCCTCAGACTCCCGCTGTCGCAAAGAGAGCTGAGGAGCAGCGCGCGCTGCGCGGGGCCCGGGCACTGCAGGTCCTAGAACGCGCTGTAGGCCGCCTCCTCATCCGACCTTAGCCCAAGGTCTGTTAGACCCCTTCGCACCCCCTCCGGCTCTCTGAGCCCCCCAGTCAAGGCCCTCTGCCCCTGCTTCACACTCCACTCTCCCCTCCGATCCCTCCAGCCTAAACAGAAGTTTGTGTGGTCAGGGCGGGGACTGGAACTGGGAAGAAGGGGGCCAAGGAAGAGAGAAACTTTCAGAATTTACGGGATCACTGTACTACGGCTCAGTGACGCAAAGAAAATGGGGCAGAGGGCTGGGAACATTTTATAGCTAGAAGCCAACAAGCCCTAAAGAAGCCCAGACTGTCAAAACACAAGGGGCACACGGCAGGGTCTAGGTCCACATCAGCAGAAGCAGGTCGTGCATACGGAACCCACCGTGAAAACGAACAAGATAGGAGCGAGCCAAGTGTTCAGAAAGAGTTCGGCCCCAGAAAAACACACAAGAGGAATGGAAGGGAATAGGATATGGTAACAAGGAAAGAGTGAAACCCACAAACCCACTACGAAGCGATGCAAAATAAAAAGATCAAAAAGGAAATAACTTATATTTAGAAACGTAACTCGTGCCCGTCTGGGCACTCGGCTGCTGCTCAGACTGGACTTGCTTCCCTTCTCCCGAGAACTCACTCTGCACCAGCCGCACCAGCCTGTCTGCGTGCCTCCAGCTGCCGAGCGCACAGCTGCCTCAAAGCCTCTGTGCTTGTCCTCTCCTCTGTCCCAGCACGGACATTCCCCCCAACAGAGCCGTGCGGCTGTGCTCCCACACTGCACACGTGAGCAGCCCCGTGCTCTCCCCCAGCCCCGTGCTCCCCAGTCCCCTTCTCCTGGGCCTTTATTCTTCCTGTGGCACTTCAATGGCAGATTCTGTATTTACTTATTATCTGTTGGTGTTCTGCTACAATAATCTAAAACCTGACTATTTCAGCAATTCCTAAAATGTGGTCCAGGGAACTCCCAAGGAGTTGCTGACACAATTTTTATAGAATCCACGAGGTCAAAATCATGCATGGATAAAAGACCCATTTGATATGCAAGACAGACCAATGAATTTACTACAGCAGAGTATAAAAAATTCATTGAGGACATTAGAGATTTCACACTTGTAACTATCCTTCAAGAAAATGTTATGTAGGGGGACGCCTGGGTGGCTCGGTCGGTTATGTGTCTGGCTTCGGCTCTGTCATGATCCCAGTGTTCTGGGATTGAGTTCCGCATCGGGCTCGCTGCTCAGCAGAGCACCTGCTTCTCTTTCTCCCTTTGCACCCCCTGTGCTTGTACGCTCTCTCTCTGACAAATAAATAAAATCTTAAAATTTAAAAAAAAAAAAAAAAAGAAAAAGAAAACGTCATGTGGGCAGTTTTAGTCCAGTATCCAAGAAATCCACAGCTATCCAAAAAGGCCAGCTTTCTGTCATATACTTTAATCAAAACATCCTATTACGAAAGACTGAATGCAGAAAGGGTTCTTCAATTCAGCGGTCTTCTATTAATCCAGGTATTAAAGAGATTGGTAAAAATTTTCAACCATGTCACTTTTATCACTAATGTTCTTTGAATTGGGAAAATGCTATTGTTAAACAAAAATATTTTATGTTCATATGTAATTGATATATTGATATATTTTCGTCTATTTTTAGTTTTAATTTCTACTACGGCAAACTGGTAATAAAAACAACCCAGATAAACTACACCTCTTTGAGTCCTCCATAGTTTTGTCAGAGTGCCAAGTGAGGCAAGGAGTGTGAGAAATGCTAGTCTGTTTGGTTCTCTGCTATTTACGGGCCTGGCACCCTCCAACGACACGGTCACATGAATGATCTATTTTAACCTCTTAAAATCTCCAAAAGAAGAAGTGATCAGCATTGTCAGTCACATGACGAGTCAAAAGCAACTCTCTCCTTCCCAGTGTCTCACCACCACACAAACCCTGCATTCCACACACCCTGGCAAACAAAGGCAGCTCGACTTTCTAAACAGGAATTAAAAATTGGGCCATGGAGATAAAGATCTTTACTACCTCAGCTAAATGAATTATGCTCTTGTAATTCAGGCTAAATTTATTTAAAGACTTACGATTTTAATGCACACAAAGGACAGATACCAAGTTGCACAAACTGGGATCAACCAACAGCATAATTTTAAGGGATTTACTTGCAATCGTGCCGTAAGAGTCACAGAAATTTGTGCTAAGGCAATAAAAGAAAAGCGAAGTGTTTCGGGGTGAGTATGTAAATTGTGGAACCTGGCAGGCTTTGTTTCCCCTTAATAAGATCTATTACAATTTCAAATTTAAATACTTGGGTTGAATGAAAGACAATTAGATGAGTTTTTAAAGTGTGCTCAGGTTTTCTTTTTAATTTATTTGAGAGAGAGACCAGAGCGAGCAAGAGTGAACATGAATGGAGGGGGGAGGGGCAGAGGCAGAGGGAGAAGCAGATTCCTGAGTAAGGAGCCCAACGTGGGGCTCAATTCCAGGACCATCGGATCATGACCTGAGCCAAAGGCAGATGCTTAACTGACTGAACCACCCAGGCGCCCCAGTGTGTTCAGATCTCTAATAATTACTATTTATAATAATTTTTATATTGATCTTACTGCTGGAACAAGATGTTGAATAATCCGGTACAAGTGTTCTGTGAAGGTACTATTCCGTGGGCAACCACTCAAGTTAACTGTGAATTTTCCCAGTGGAAGAACATCTCTTCTTGTATACCTAGAAAAAAAAAAAAAAGAAACCTACCAGTAAGATATTCAGGTGGATTCCAATTTCCATTGAAAAGCAACCAAAGATTAGCAAAATATTGTCATTAAAAATAAAGCAAATTACTCTGACCAGTTCACTTATCAGAATAACAATAATAGCCAGCATTTGCGCGTGAGCATTGCGCATACGCCAGGACTGTTCAGCGCTTAACTGTCTCCTGTAATTCCCAGGCTCTCTGAGGCAAGTCACCTTCGCTGTACGGGTGAGAAATCTGAGACAGAAATCTGAAGTAACATGCCCGAGTTCACACAGCAGGATGTGGGAGAGCTGGATTTGAACCTGTGGGGTTTGGCTCCAACGCCTGTGCACTCAACCATTATGTGCTGCGGTCTGAAATCCTAGCCGAGGCAGGATGTGGAGAGCAAAGGCACTGACTGCAGGGTCATTTGGAACTGAGAGAAGTTAGGAAACCAGCATTTACGGAACTAGGACAATGGTCTACAATGAAATACCGTGCAGCCATTGAAAAGTTCAAGAAGAATTACAAAGGAAGAATGTTTAAGACATAGTAAATGATAAAAACAAGATCAGCGTTTAGAGTACCACGGAGACCTGTGCAGGGATGCACGCATATGTAAACAAAAAAGATGAAACAAACACGAGCCAAATGTGTTAACGGAGATCATCTCTCAGTGGGTGAGATGACCCACAGTTTCCAGCTTCTTTATGCTCCTGGAACTTGCTGAAAACACCCATTACTTCGGAAATCAGGAACCAGAGACCTGCGGTGGGGTGGAAAGGAGGTGAGCACCTTCACCTACAAATGACATGTGTGCACGTGGGCCTTGCAGAGCTGTGGGATGTATAAACCAAGAATTCAGAATGCAGAAAGAATAAAACAGCTCATTTTACTTATCAGCCAGGTTCTCGGTCTGACTGTGGCTCTTATATTTAAGGGAGACATAATCAAAGGTTACATGTAAAACAAAAAAGGTGGACAAAGAATGTGCGATTTGATGTAACATTTGTCACACTGGATAAAAACCACCTGATGATGCAGCTACTGAACTGTAACACCGACGGCCTGAGCAACCTTCCTGCTCTCCTGCGCCGCCAGCACCACCCCCCACCGCCAGCCGCCGGGAGCCCGGCACTTACACAGTGGAGATGAGATGCAGGATCAGGTACTCGGCGGCCAAGCTGTCTCCCAGAAGCGCATGCGTGAGGAACCCAAGCAGCTCTGCGCGGACAGGAGACAATTCAGACATGAAACCTGAAACGACTGGAGAAGGGAGGGAGACCACTCAGACACACACACCAGCCCCTCCTGAGTGTCTCAGGCTAAGAAGGAAAAAAACAAACAAACCCAAGTGGAACAAAGCACTAAAGTCACTAGACAACTAGTGTAGACTTAAATACTGGTCATTAAGTGATGCCAATCTTTGAGATAAGACAGTGTGTAAACTCTTTTTTGCCTCATCTTAATAAAGAGAATTAATGGGAAGGAAAACGGGCCAGGGTCACGGCGACTACTAGAGAGACTGAGGCTGAGCACAAGGATCTGGCTGCCTTGGCCCCACCGTGAGCAGAGCACGCGCCGCAGGCGGCTCCCGCCCAGGGGCCCACGGTCTCTGGCTCCCAAGGCATTAGCACTTACACTTACAGGTTTTGCTCTCCTCCTTGTTAAGGCAAGCGGGCAGTAAAGGATTGATGTGCTGCAACTTCTGGGCTAAAACCACATGAATTCTTGGCACTAATGAAGCAGGAGGACTGTGCACTCTTTGCTCCTCGGCCGTGTCTGTGCATTCCATCGGATCCAGGAGTGAAGAGGCATCCCTGTGGAGAGAGGAGAAAGTCACAAGTCACAGCCACATCTCTGAACATGAGAATTCAAGCCAAGAACAGTTCCACCTGTACATCTCCCTAGAGAACGGAAAATGGCTCCTCATTCTCAATGGTCAGATCACACAGTTCTCAGGCTAGTTAGGTCACACAAGGATATATATGTGTTTTTCAAGAAAAAGAACACTTCCACTGAATATGCTGTAGCTGCAGTTAATGGGATAGAGCACATCACTGGTGAAGAGCGTCTGTGTTTTGAAATCACTTCTTCAGCGGAGACATGAAACGCTTCACAGCATGTCTCAAAAACCAGGGTCTTTTTCTCATAAGCCATTAGGCATCTATTACTCAGTGTGGAAGATCCATTTATCTCTTAATCTTGCTAATTGTTTTTCCTAATTTTTATTCCTCCACGACACCTCCCTTGAATAGTGAGTAGTCAAGCGGTGAAATGAAAAAGTGTGAGTTTTTCAGATTTGCTAAATAAATTAGCAGACAATGGATTTACCGTGATACAACTGAAACAAATCACTAAGATGTGTTTAGAACTTCAGACTTCACAGGCTGCTCTACAGAGTTACCCATTCACATGACCGCCTGCCTCCCACACGAGGACGACGACAACTGTACGTGGTCTGGACCATGTGCCAGGCAGTGTCCTTCTCTATGCACACACCAATTCATTAACGCCTCACCTACCCTGGTCTCCAGTGAGGAAGGTGAGGCCCTGCAGAAGTCACGTGGCCGGTAAATGGCCACACCAGGATGGCACCCCAAGCCATCCGGCTCTCTCTGGGCACTAAGTGGCTTCAACCAATGAAGTGACTGAAGCAGGAAAATCATCATCACCAGAAACAGCCAAGGCAAGCAATTTGCAATACTATTATTAAGGAATGCTATTTAAGTTTATTTAAAGTTGTTTAAAAATGTCTGTGTCCCCCCCTTTATTGTAATAGTGAAAAGTAAGTTCTTCTTATAGGGAAACCAAGCTGAATGTCCAATACCCAACAAGAAAACAGTTATGTTGGGGGCGGGGGGGTGGTTCTGACTCCATTCCTCGGCAAACTCAAGACAAAACAAGAAGAATGAGGAAGATCTGAATTCTCAGGATATATTGTTAGCTGTGGAGAGAAAGTGTAAAAGAATACATATAATATGCTATCTTTTATATAATAAAGGGGAATAAAATATACACGTGTCTACTTATTTTTGCAAAAAATACAGTAAAGATAAAGGCAGAAACAGGTTGGTTCTCTATGGAGCTTGAGTGGGAACAGGGCAGGGGAGAAGGCACCCCTACATTCTTTGTATATAGCTCTGATTTGGGCAACAATGTCATTGTTTTCTATACTTAAAAAATCAAAACAAAGGAGAAAATGTTAACAGATTTTAAAAGTTTAAAAATTAGGGCGCCTGGGTGGCTCAGTGGGTTAAGCCACTGCCTTCGGCTCAGGTCATGATCTCAGGGTCCTGGGATTGAGTCCTGCTGAGCAGAGAGCCTGTTTCCTCCTCTCTCTCTCTCTCTCTGCCTGCCTCTCTGCCTACTTGTGATCTCTCTCTGTCAAATAAATAAATAAAATCTTTAAAAAAAATAAAATTAAATAAAATAAAAGTTGGGACGCCTGGGTGGCTCAGTTGGTTGGACGACTGCCTTCGGCTCAGGTCATGATCCTGGAGTCCCGGGATCGAGTCCCACATCGGGCTCCCAGCTCCACTGGGAGTCTGCTTCTCTCTCTGACCTTCTCCTCGCTCATGATCTCTCTCACTGTCTCTCTCTCAAATAAATAAATAAATAAAAATCTTAAAAAAAAATAAAATAAAATAAAATAAAAGTTTAAAAATTAAACTCTTCAAAACATGTACCACCACTTTCACACAAACTTAGTGTATGCTCTAATAAAAACTCATGAATATGTTAAAAAAAAAAAAACAGTAAGGACAAAAGAAACACTCTGAAGAGAAACGCAATGGAAACCAACTGAACCTAAACACATAAAATGAATAATGAGCAAAAGGACCAAAGGGGAAGAAAACTCACCCCGGTGATTTTAGACACAGCACTCTAACTATACGCCTCATTCTAAAATAAAAAGAAATGGAAACCAATCTTGGATGCGAGTTATAAAGTTTGTTTTTTGCAGCGGTATGGACTGCTGATTCTGAGATTACCTTCTCTGCACTGTGGAAGGACGTTGAGAACAATGAGAGTCAAGCTCTTTCTGTTAGAAGAGGGGCTACAAACATGGGAAGGGAGAAGGGAGAACATCTGAGTGCAGAACTGGAACTGGAAACACTGTGAATTCACAGTTCTGAGAGACTTGAAAATACATGAAGATGCATGTGTACGGGTATCTAAATGTGCATTTACTTGTACGTGCACAGTGTGCGCGTGTATGTATTTCCTAGCCCCGCCCATTAGAAGGGCAGAGAAGCAATACCATCCTGATACCAGTGAGCACACAAGCACTCAGATCTTGACTTCTAAATAAAATTCCTCACTAAAACAAACTGATGCTCCTTAGAAAAATGGCTGCTACTGCAGCCAGATAATAGGGAGGACAGATGAGGTTGAAACAGCATATGTGCCAGGAAAGACATTTTCAAAAATGAGGTCATGTCAGCAAAGACGCAGAGCCTGCTTACAATGACTCTCACTAGCCAAATGAGGAAACCTGAATTTTGAGCACCAGACTAACAGCCACACTGATATAAACAAATTACTTAAGTAAACAAAAGAGAAGGAAAATCTCTCTTCTAACAGAAGGCCAATAAACAAGTGTAGAAGGAATGACTGAAATAGAAAATCACCATCGGTTATTACTGATCAAGAATCATCAATGGACAGGGGCACCCGAGTGGTGCAGTCGGTTGAGTGTCTGACTCTTCGTTTCAGCTCAGGTTGTCATCCCAGGGTCGTGGGACTGACCCCTGCACCGGGCTCCATGCTCAGTGCGGAATCTGGTTGAGATTCCTCCCCCTCTCCCTCTGCCCCTTCCACTCATGCTCTAACTAAAAATAAAATAGAATCATCAATGGATATTAAAGTAAGTGGATGAGGGACACGTGGGTGGCTCAGTCAGTTAATCGTCTGCCTCTGGCTCAGGTCATGATCCCAGGGTCCTGGGATTGAGCCCAACATGGGGCTCCTTGCTCAGCAGGAAACCTGCTCCTCCCTCTTCCTTTGCCTGCTACTTCCCATGCTTGTGCACATGCCCGTGCACACTCTCTCTGACAAATAAAATTTTACATAAAAAAGTGGACAAAAGTTAAATAAGAAAATGGATATTAATGTAATCTCCAAGTACCTCCTTCCAAATCACTTATTACAAAGTGAAAAACAGTAACTTTATAGGACAGAAACCTGGCATATGCCACCTTAACCAAACAATCAAAATTACCACCACCAATAGTGCTGCACACGGACATAAGGTGCCTCCTCATATGACAGCCTGATTCTAAGCATGAGGAAAGGCCACATAAACCCAAACAGATATTCTACAAAATGACTGGCTGTACTCTTCAAAGGTGTCAAGGCTCCTGCCAGGTGAGGACAAGGAAAGACAGCCATCTGCAACCAGGAAACGGGCCCTCACTAGACAATGGATCTGTCAGCACCTTACTCTTGGACTTCCCAGCCTCCAGAACAGTGAGAAACGAATTTTGGCGAAGTTTAAAAAAAAAAAAAAAGGTGTCAAGTTCAGGAAAGACAGAAGTTGAGGACTGTTCCAGATTAGTGGAACATGTGACCCTACGGATCCGGACTCACGGAAAAGAAGAAAAAATTTTAAAAAGAAAAAGAAAAAAACAAACACAAAAAAAACATCACCAGAAGAAACAAGATTGAAATAACTGGTGAAATTAAGTATGAAGTATGGATTAGTGTTACTAATTTTCTAAAAGTTCCTAATTTTGATAGCTGTACTCTGACTGCATAGGAGAAAGTCCTTGTTCTTAGGAAATATGGACTCAAGTATTTAAGGGATAATGTACGCAACTTACTCTCAGGTGTTTCAGAAAAACATGTACATATACAAAAATGTGCACATGTAAGAGAACAAACGAAAGACAGAGCAAATGGGGCACTAAGGGTTAACAACTGGCAAATCTGGGTAAAGGGAGAAAGCTCTTTGTAACATTATCTTCCAGCTCTTCTGTAAGTTTGAAATTTTATCAAAATAAAGTTACCCAAAAAAGAACAGACTCACCTTTCATCATTATTCAGTATACTTAGCACAGGATCCACAGATAGGACACCATATAACTCAAGAACATCATTGACTTTGAAACAATCCCAGTCTTCATAGACCTGACAGAAGATCGTAAGAAATCATGTTGTTAGGACTAAATAACACCCAAAAAAACCATAAAATATTAGTTTTAAGGCTAAAGAAATAATATTTTAGATTTTTAGGTCAGGAAATGGAATTTAAAGCCATTCTTTTGTTTCATAAATTGAAACCAAGAGAGATAAAATACTTGCCTGAAGTCATTCTCCTAGTTAGCAATTAACACTAAAACAAAGGACTTCTGACTCCCAGACCAGGGTCTGTTGTCAATACACCACACTACTTCGAAGAGGCTTTCCCAATGGATGATTAACACTACAAATGTGCATGACTGGGTGCTTGGGTGGCTCAGTCAGTTATCGGCTCAGGTCTTGATCCTGGGACAGAACCCCACGACGGGTTCCCTCCCCAGCAGAGAGTCTGCTTCTCCCTTCCCCTCTGCCCCTCCCTCCACTCGTGCTCCCTCTCACTCGCAAATAAATGAAAAATAAAATCTTAAAAAAAAAACAACAAAATCTTAGATCCTGTGCTAAGTATCTCAAAATCTATTCAGAACACCAAGAAAAGGGGGGGAAAAACAGAAAAACAGCTGCAGGATTACTAACTTTGGACTTATTCACCAACTACACACCATTAGGAGGGTTAACACAAAACTCAGAAAGGCCATGAGGGTTTTCAAAACTTTCAAAACTTTCAAAGTTGTGTCTTTGATGGATGCTAGTAACTGTCAAAGCTTCCTCTTGGTGAGGCTGAACCGAAACATGGCAGGAAAGCTGTCCTCACTCTGGTCCCTATGGTATGGTACAGAACTGAAGTGCCACTTAAGTTAAAACCACAAAATAAAAGAATGGAAATTCTCAATGATCATTTCTGAAACTTACATTGCTTGCTTCACCTATCAGGATTAAAAAACCAGGGTAAGCAAAATAGAACAAACTGCCAACAGATTTTTTGCCTCTATTTTATTTTAAATACAAATGAGAAATACATTTTGATGACAAGAATGCTGAAAAAGTTAGATATTGTTGGAAGCTGGAAATGACATAGGAATTCACATGAATTAAAAAAAAAACTGTTATACTTCTGTGTTCAAAATATTTTTCAATTGTTTTTTTAAGTGAGCTCTACACTCAACATGGGCCTCAAACTCAAAACCCCAAGACTAAGAGTTGCAGGCTCCACCGACTGAGGCAGCCAAGTGCCCCATAATCTTCAACTGAATTTAAGAATGCTGTGGTAGACAGAACATGGCCTCCCAAAGAGGTCCACATCCTACTCCCTGCAATCTGTGAATAGGTTACCTTATAAGCAAAAGGGGGTAGGAATAAATTCAAGACCCTGAGATGAAGAGATTATCCTGGATGATCTGGCTGGGCCCAATCGAATCACAAAGGTCCTTTCCAGGAAGAGGTGACTATGAAAACACTCTGGCTTTGAAGATGGAAGAAGGGGCCCCAAGCCAAGAAATGTGAGCACTTCTAGAAGCTGGAAAAGGCAAGAAAACAGATTTTCCCCCAGATCATTTAGAAAGGAATGCAGCCCAAAGGACACCTTGATTTTTATCTTCAGTGACATCAATGTTGGACTTCTGACCTAAAGCCTGTAAAATGATAAATTTTTGTTGTTTTAAAAGCCACTGACGTGGTGAATATTCGCTCCAGCAGCCACAGAAAATAAACACAAATGCTAAGAGTACTCCATGTTAACTTTGAGACACATTCCACATCTACATCAAGGTTAGGTCTATAAAAGGTTTAGTACCTTCACAAGGCATGCAGGGCCCTTCTCCCCTGGCAGTGGAAAATTCAGGTCAAAAGGAGAAGAGAGGTTCAAGAAGTTCAGCTGTTGGCCAGTAGAAGCTTCAGTTTCTAAACGTTTTGGCTCTCCACACCACTGAAGACCACCAACACTCCCTAAATTCAAAGAACAGCACTGCACTTAGTCATTTTTAAGGCTTCCTGGAGAGAAAGAACATTCCTAAAGAGCCTTTCAAGTCTGATATAAATGATGCTTCTGAACACAAAAAAACTTCAAGTTGTTACAGTTCTTAAGGAAGTAAGATATGCTAACAAAACCCTTTGTCTGACCTAAAAGAGAACAAAGATTATGAAGATCTAAAAAATTTAATCATTTCTCCCACACAACACAATGGCAAAAAGCTCCCCTCTTCAAATCTCAAGTATATTTTAAAAGTTGATATTTACAGTTACTTTGACAACTTTAATCTAAAGATGTCTACTAACAACAAACCCGCCTTGGCAGAACATACTTTTTTCTACTTACTACTCAGAATAAAATCATATAGCAATACATTCATTTACCAAATATTTGTAACATCCATTGTGTAGTAGGAATCAGACTAGTTGTTGGGGACACAAGGATGATTTTAAAAATGCCCTCTATCGCTGAAGTGGTCACAGTTTAGGGCTTATAACTAATTAAAATCAACATATAGCCTGCCACACCATAAAATATTGTTCAGCAATAAGAAGGAATAGACTACTGATACACAGATTAATCTGGATGGATCTCAAACTTTGCTGACTGAAAAAAGCCAATCCACAAAGTATACATACTGTATGATTCCATTTATGTAACTTACCATTATTTTTTAAGGTTAAGCTAGACCGGGATCTTTTTTTTTTTTTTTAAACTGAAGTATTCCCGACTATGCAACATTCTTGCAATAAAATAACATTAGTACAGAGATGAAGAATGGGTTAGTGTTTGCTAGGGATTAAGGACTTCTGGGGAGGGGAGAGGCAGGAGAGCAGTGGGCAGGACTCTACAAGGACAACTCTGAAAGATGTGGGCGATGAACCATTCTGGATCCTGACTGTGGTAGTGGTCCCTTTAGTCTACATGTGCCGACACTGCCCAGAACAAAATACACGCACACAAATAACTGTGTGTAGGAAATATAAATCTAAGGTCACTGGGCAGTAGCAATGTCCATTTCCTGGTTACGATATTCTACTAGAATTATACAAGATGTTACCATCAGGAGAAACTTATTTCTTACAGCTACATGTGATCTACGCTTATCTCAAAAATATTTTTTAAATATATATAGCTTGAAAGATTAATGAGAAACCAACAAACAAGTTACATTGTAAATAAATGATGCACCCAAATGTACAAAAAACCCTACAGTAGGACATCCAAATAAAAGCAAAAAGGGGGAGAGATCATCAGTTGCTTAGATAACAGAATTACCATATATCCTGGATTCTAATGTTACTTATTGTTATGATATACCATTAATTTTAATAAGCATTTGGGGGGGGTGGAGAAAAAGACCACCACATTTGTAGATTTACTATAACATTCCGATGTTAAAAACATTAAAGTATGCCTTAACTCTAAGGAAATATATATAAAGTAGGAAAAACATGGCTAAATGAAATTCATTAGTAATTCTTTATTTACCACTCTCAACCCAATCTTGCAGATGCCCCCTGACTAGACTGATTTGTTTGAAACCCCACCCCCCCAACCCTTCAAAACTTGCCCTCTGAGGATGGTGCTACAGAGAAATGACTGGCCATAAAAGGAGGAATAATGACAAACTTCTCTACCTGCCGCAATAAAGAAACTCACTATTGTTAAACACTGTGATTGGTAAAACCAGGAATTAAATATGCTAATTCTGAAACTATCTCATGCTCTTTGGATATTCCAAACTTTGGTCTCCGTGTTAATCAGAATTTACTGGGTTTTCAGCATGTTTCAAGATAAACCACTACAAATGTGGGTACATAGAACAGAACTGTGACGATTTCAAGGGCTCTCTGGTCTCAAGCTGAGAACGAAGTTACCTAGTGCCCCACAATTTCATGGTTTTCCTCCGATGTTTTCAATCTTACTAAATTAAAGTACCACTATCTTGGGGTGCCTGGGTGGCTCAGTCCGTTAAGCATCTCCCTTTGGCCCAGGTCATAATCCCAGGGTTAGGCACCCTGCCTTATAAGGAGTCTGCTTTTCCCTCTCTCTCTGCCCCTCCCCATGCTTGTGTGCATACATGCACACTCTCTGTCCCTCTCATGAATAAAATCTCTTAAAAAAATAAAAATAAAAAAATAAAGTTCTACTATGTCCAAAGGAAAATTAAAAAGGATGTTTTCAGATATTAAAAAAAAAACATTTTCAGGATAAACTACTAGACTTCCATATTACTTAGGAGCTGAGATAAAAATATAAAGAATGAGAAAAAGACTTTTGTCCACTAACCACCTGAGACTCTTAAAAACTAACAGGAAAGCAGACACTTCTCGCTAAGTGATGCTAACTGCTCAGTTATGAAGCACGGTTTGACCAGAGTACTGCAAAAATTCTCAAGACTGTTTATAACAGCGATGAACTTGAATGCAAGGTTGTCAAATCGCTGTCATTTCCTAAATCTAGAGCTGTATCACACAACAATTAATTCTGGAAATGGACCTGCGGGAGAAGTAAACAGAAAGCCTGCTGGCTCACACCACCTGCTTGCCTGGCACCTGCATGTTGGTCCTTCTGTTTATTAGGCTGTAGGTCCATATCTTCGTCATCTTCGTAACTCCTCTTGTGACGACTAGGAGTGTAGGATGTTGAAGGACTGACTCGAGCTTGGTTTGCATTAACATAGGCGTTAAATGAAAAGTTAAGGAAAATCTATCAGGAACTGAGGAATATCCTAAGGTATGCTAATTCTAGGGCTAATAAGATTATTAGTTTGGCAATTTGGCTAAAATTAAAACATCCTTTTAAAAGACTGGACTTCCAGTTTTGATCATGAGAGTAGCAGCTTAACCTCATGCCCCCTACCTATGCTATATATAAAGAAACTATACAACTGGACAAAAGTTATGAGCAACTGTTTTCAGTAACTGAACATCGTAAGGGAACATAAGGTTATAGTTCTTCAATAAGGAAACACACCAGTAAACTCCACACCCTTCTTCCCAGCTTTCTCTTGGGAACATTTCCCAAACCGCAACAAAGAGAAGCAAGCACCCTGCCCTTGCACGACAGAGAAACAGAGCACACAGATCCGGGCTCCTAAGCAACTGGAAGCTGCAGAAAGTAACAGAGGCAAGAGTTGCAGATAAGACCAAGAAACCTGTGCAGGCTCCATTAGGGGCTTTGGTGAACATAACACCATGGATGTACAAGTCAGGATTCCTTGAGGGCTAGCAGGGAACAGCTGCTAGTTGGCTGGGAGCTAAATGGAGATTTGGGACTTCTACAATACTAGTACTGGACCCTGATGGACAACCTGGGCACTGAGGTGTGACCAGAAATAGCACATTTCATGGGTAAGGACTGTGTCCTACAGACCAAGGGCTATTCCATACCCACCTTAACAAATCGTAAAACCAAGCCATGACAAGGTCAAAGTGATCCACTTACATCACCTGCCTGTCAGAATAAAATGCAACATTCTTGGATGGAAGACAAAACCGAACTCTCTACAATGCTGTACATCAGCATACAGTAACACATTACTAGTTATATATGAAGAGTCAAGAAAATATGACCTACAATCAGAATTAAAAATAACCAATAAAAACAAACCCAAAGATGACTCAGATATTGGAATTAGCCGACAAGGACACTAAAAAGGCAATCTAAAATTCACTATTTTTTCATATATATATATTGAGCTATGTTTATGTTCCCTTTAAATCTTATTATGTTGAGATATGTTCCCTCTAAACCTTAAAATTCACAATTTTAAAAGAAAATATAATTGCTTCTTAGCCTTTTGGCTATGATCAAGTGCAGTATCTGGTCTTATCAGTTTAAAAGAAAATATAGACAAGATCGATCTGAGTGGCTCAGTTGGTAATGTGTCTGCCTTTGGCTCAGGTAATGGTCTCAGGGTCCTGGGATGGAGCCCCACATTGGGCTCCCTGCTCAGCGGGGAGTCTGCTTCTCCCTCTCCCTTTTGCCCCCCCAACATGCTCAATATCTCAAATAAATGGTTAAAATCCTAAAGAAAGACTAATGAGTCAAAGATGAGGAATGTTAGCAGAGAAATGGGAACAACGGGAAAGAACCAAATGAAAAATCAAGAACTGAAAGGTAAGATATCTGCAATGAAAACAAAACAGAACAAAAACAAACAGAATCTCAGTTACCTGGAGGTCAGTAACATCTAATGATTATGTGATTGAATTCCTAGAAAATGAGACAATACAAGAGACTGGGACAGAAAAATATTTGAAGAAATAAAGGCTGAAATCTGAAAAATACCAGTCCACAGATCCAAAACCTCGAAAATACCCAAGCAAGATAAACACAAAAATACCCACACCGACCCACATCACAGCCAAACTGCCAAAAACCACAGAGAGAGAGAGAGAACATCAGAAGTAGCTGGGGAAAAACAAAGATGTCACACACAAGGATAGAGTAAAATGACGGCTAGCCCTTCGTCCAAAAGCAATGGGGACCAGAGGCACCTGGCAGGCGCAATGGTTTGAGCATCTGACTCTTGATTTCAGGTCAGATAATATCTCAGGGTTGGGGACTGAGCCTCGCATCAGGCTCCCCACCCAGCATGGGGCCTCCTCAAGATTCTCTCTCTCCCACCACCGGAATGCTGGGGAAGGATAAGAGCTGTCAACCCAGAATTCTATAACCAGCAAAAACATCCTTCAAAAATAGAGGTGAAACAAAGACATTTTTCCTTGAACCAAAGCTGAAAAATTCATCACCAACAGATCTGTACTTAAAGTTGAGTTAAATGACTCCATTTAAAAAAAAGAAGAACAGAGCTAGAAATGGTACATACCACAAACACATACAAGACACTTTTTCCTCATTTCCTGATTTATGTAGAAGACAAATTTTTTAAGATTTTTTTTAAAGATTTTCTTTATTTATTTGACAGAGAAGAGAGTAAAAGCAGGGTGAATGGTAGGAAGAAGGAGAAGCAGGCCCCTGCTGAGCAGAGAGCCCAATGCAGGGCTCAATCCCAAGGCCCTGGGATCAAGATCTGAGCTGAAGGCAGATGCCCAACTGACTGAGCTACTCAGGCACCCTTTTTTCAAGATTTTATTTATTTGACAGAGAGAGAGAGAGAAAGAGAGAGAGAAGCTTGATCTCAGGGGCTTGATCCCAGGACCCTGGAATCATGACCTGAGCCAAAGGCAGACGCTTAACCAACTGAGCCACCCCGGCGTCCCAAGACAAATGTTTAAAGCAAACAGGGTAATATATTGTGGGCTCTATAGTTTAAGTACAAATGAAGTATAGGACAACAGCAACACAAAGAATGAGGGGATGAATGGAAGTAAACTCCTGTAAAGATCAAGGAACAAAACAGAAATCACAAGGGAAATTAGAAAATATTTTGAGTTGAATGATGGTAAAAACAAATCAAAGTCTGGAATACAATCAAAGCAGTGATTAGAAGGAAATATATAGCCTTCAATGCTAATATAAGAAAGGGAAGATTTGAAATTAATGATCTGCGCATCCACTTTGAGAAGCCAGAGAAAAATTAAAGCCAAACTAGCATAAAAGGAAATAAGAGCAAAAGTCAATGAGATAGAAAACAGAAAATTAAACAGTTGGTTTTCTGACAAACCACTAACAACACTGATCAAGAATAAAAAAAAAAATTAATGAACATTATTATAAATGAAAAGAGATCATTGCTAGATATCCTCCAGACATGAAAAAGAAATTAAGGAAATATTATGAAAAGCTTTGTTACTGACATAAATTCAATTAAGACTAAATGATTTTGAAACAATTCCTTGAACAATACAACTTATCAAAACTGATACACAGAAAAAACTGTTAAAAAAAAAAACTAACTAGGGCGCCTGGGTGGCTCAGTGGGTTAAAGCCTCTGCCTGCAGCTCAGGTCATGATCTCAGGGTCCTGGGATCGAGTCCCGCATCGGGCTCTCTGCTCAGCAGAGCACAGAGCCTGCTTCCTCCTCCTCCTCTCTCTCTCTCTGCCTGCCTCTCTGCCTACTTGTGATCTCTGCCTGTCAAATAAATAAATAAAAATCTTTAAAAAAAAAAAAAAAAAAAAAAAAAAACTAACTATAAATCTTCTCACAAAATGCCAGCCCCCAAACTGGAAACAACCCAAATTCTTACCAAGTGGAAAAAAATATAAACAAATAAAATCAGCAATAAAAAGGAATGAGCAACACACACACACACAGGGATGAATCTCAAATGTGTTATGGAGAACAAATAATCAGACACAAGACTCTGCATGAGTCCATTTTTTAGCATATAGAATAGGTAAAACCAATCTACAGTGAAAGAAATCAGGACAGTGGTCACAAAAGGTGAGTGAGGTGGCTAGAAAGACACAAGGGAACTTTCTGGAACAAGTACTTTACTTTCACAGGTGTAATTTAAATGGGTGTGCATTTGTCCACTCAAGTGCACCCTTAAAATCTACATATCTCAGGGTATGTGAAATACACCTAAAAAAAAAGTATACCAAGATATTTCCACATCTCTCAATGAGCCAACATGTTGTTTCCCCTTAAGATTTGAAACTATGTTTTTATTTAATTATGGTACTTTTTCAGTATCTTTAAATCCACGGTGGGCTCAATCTTTTTAACAGTATTTCACTACAGGAATGTACCACAATTTTATCATTTCTCAATGACGCATACTTTGGTTGTTTTATAAACTTTTTTGTTTAGGACAAACAAAAAACATTTCATTAAAATAAAGCCAAGTTCTGTAAATGAAGAACAATTTTTTTCCAGCTTATTTTGTTGGTGTAAAAACACTAAGTTTCAAAAACTCAAAATTTAACTGTGGTTTTTTCAATTAAGAATATAATCAGGAACCACTCAACACAGAAGAAACTTTAGATAAAGGATATTTCTTTTACCCACGTAGATTCCCCAGGCACTGGGACACAATAGAAAGTCTGTCTTTCCAAAGTGGTAGTTCGTGGGGAGTTTAAATCAACTTCTTGTTGAGGCTGTGATATACACAAAAAGCATATTTAAAGTTTTATTAAGAAAAAAACAAAACTTTAATTAGCAAACCACATATTCATGTTATTTATAAAACCACAGTAAATACTTCACATTAAGAATTAAAAACTAAATACCAAGCCCAAACCCATTTAAAAAAAAAAGGACATAAAATCATTTCACATGCAACCATCAATATACTACCTTCCCTTAAGTCCATAATACATCTCACCCTGTCACAAAATTAAATCTTTTAATAAACAGGATACTTTATTTTTTCAAAGACAAAGCACTATCTCTTTCATAGACCTTATCAGTATCAGCCTATAAAATAGGAACTTAATGAAATATTCATTAGCAGTAACTCTGACATGAGATTTCAGTCAGATTATATTCCCCAGAAAAGGAATGTTCTCCATTTCAAATATGAGAAAATCCTAAGACATAGAAAGAAGCCAAGATGCAATATTAAAATATTACTTCAATAAGCACATATTACTTTGAGTACATATATTACCAAAAAATCTCTTAAAAGTAAAATAAAACGTATACTCCATTTTGGTGGTGGGAGGAGGGACCCAAGCCAAGGCACATCAAGTTTCATCTGAGCTAGTATGTACAAGCAGGGCTTTCTATGTGTTTCTTTCTTTCCAGGCCCAAAGTATTCCTGGTTTGGTGCTTCTACTTATTATTTCTAGCAACACAATACAAACTCTTTGCCTTCAGCAGTGTCACACGTGGACAGACTCATCTATTTTACTTTCCTATTTCCAGATGCTGAGATTACTAGCTTATGGTGATACTCCATTACAGTGTATTGATAGATGAGGCTAATATGACTAAGGGCTCTTCAAATAAGGGACACAGCAACTATCTGTAAAGTTGACACATTAGACTTGGCACCACATTTTACTTTATGGAAACACTCTCAAAGAAAAAAGATATTGGGAGACCTCAAGTTCATTATGTGTTAAGATTAGCAGATCCGGGGCACCTGGGTGGCTCAGTGGGTTAAAGCCTCTGCCTTCGGCTCAGGTCATGATCCCGGGGGTCCTGGGATCAAGTCCCGCATTGGGCTCTCTGCTCAGTGGGAAGCCTGCTTCCTCCTCTCTCTCTGCCTGCCTCTCTCCCTACTTGTGATCTGTCAATAAATAAAAATCTTAAAAAAAAAAAAAAAAAAAAAAGATTAGCAAATCCAACTCTCATGAGTTCCCCTAAATAATTACATGAAGTTACATTTTTGTTTTACAGAATCTTTGCAGCAACCTTCCATATTAGGGCTGTTCTGCTGTCCAGACTGGCCCTGAGCTAGGACATTTTAATCAGGCACAGCCTCTACTGTGAGTAAATGTACTAATATTAGGGTTTACAAATCAATCTCTTGAGGTTTGGGTAAGCAGGAGTCAGACTCCCAGAATGTAAAAAGCCCCACATAATGTGATTAAACTGGGAGTCTGGATCACCAAAGCAGAGAACTAGACCCAGAATGGGGGAGCTCCACCAATGTGCCATCTTTCTACTTAAGCACCTGCTGATCAATCCCTACCTGTGATACTTTGATTTTTTTTCCCCTCAACGACTGACAATTACCACCAGTTTCAGTAGAACCACACAAAAAAGCAATTTTCAAAAAATGCAGATATACTGTAGTGTCTCTATAACTGCTTCTCTAGTAAGTTTCTACCTCAAGACTATCCCTTTCATAACCACAGTTATATCCAGTGTCCTCTACCTTCTTGCCTCTCCCATTACTGATATGTAAGTTTCCCTTACTTCTCTTTATCAAAGAAAGTTTAAATTTATTAAAAACTTTCTTCCTCCTAAGAAAAAGCTGCAGGACGTAATGAAATTTAATTAAGCAAGTGTTAAGCCCTAAGTTAATCTTCCACTTTTACTTTAAAAGAATTTACCATAACCCTCTAATTTTGAAACCAAGTGTACAGATATAAGGAAAAGAAAGAAATTATTTACAATACTCCACCTTTTAAGAGATTTTTAAAAGATCAAAAACTTTAACAGAGAAGCTTAAATAAAAGGTAAATAAAACATTTCACATGACTTCTTAGAACTTATTTACACACAAAATAAATACACTTAAGATCAACCAAAAGAAATAAATTCACTGCTTAAGAAGTTCTTAAGATGTTTTATATATCTTAAGAATACATACCCCACACTCTGCTACATCTCTGTATTTTCCAAAATGAAGGACCTATGATCCAAAACAAAGGATAACAGCATCATGTCAGTATATCTGAATCAAAACTACCATAAACAACACAAGGATAAAATACCACTAATTAGAAACAGAAATTTTCATGAAGAAAAGCAATACATACCCGTGCTTTTGTGTTTCGGTTAACCGTTTCATAAACTCCCATGTAAAACTCAGGGTCAAACATATCTTGAATCATGCAACGAAACTTCACAAAACTGTTAGGTTTCAAATAATGAAGGGGAACTTCATTCAGTGATGGTACCTGAAAGGAAAACAAGTCAATAAAATATTCTTATCTGTAGAATGTTAAGTACATATACAGAGGTTGTATATCCAGAAACACCCCATCCCCCGCACCACCTCCCACCAAGCCCCATTAGGAAGCCAGTGATCTCAACAGTCAACATAACAAAAGTGCTGGACACGAAAGTATTTTTTATGTTCCTCCAAGTTTGTATAATGACATCCGACTCTAACGTAAAAGGATGCTCTTCCTTCAAAACACTTCTCAAGCAGCAGAAAGGCATTTGCTTTGTTGAGCTCTTCGCTTAAGACTAGTACATACCAATTTTCTTTAAATGAAGATAATAAGGATATTCAGGACTCACAATTACTAATTTTTTTGGTCTTAGAAAGTAACACGGTCAAACACTGCCACCTAGAGACTCCAACACAGAAGCACTGACTCGCTTGAATCTAAATTTCAGTTGGAAAAGTGCAAAATCTTTTAATACATACGCACTTAAAGGGGAAGACACTACACATGAATGTATACAGTTTAAAATTTTAGCACTTACTTCAGCAGCACATATACTAAAATTCTGTGTGGATTACCACTCTACTGAAAGAAACTGAAAGCCCAACCCTCTCCTCTGAAAATAGCAATAAACTTACCCATTTAGGAGCGTTATTTTCCTTCAGCTTTTCCTTAAAATATTCAATTACTTTCTTCTCCCAGTCAGGATTAACTCCATTTTGAGCTGAAAGAAAAACGGACTTTTCAGAGCCAAAGGGACAATAGCTGACAAGACTATGTTCAGGTCACAATCTCGTGGAGCACTGCCACACTGAGCACTCGGGAAGCTGTCCTGTTGAGGGGCTGGGTACAACACCGGCCAGTGCTGGCCTGGCGCAGGCTCTCAGGAGCCAACAACCTAGTTGAGACTTCCCACAGGATGAGATACGAAGCTACCTGGACAAAGCACAGTGCTCTTTGGAAACATTTTTATACACATTTTCCTCTTTATAACTACCCTAAAATGAGAAGGTGTTCTAAAAATTTTTTTTCAATTTGGGAATAATTTCAAACTTTCAAGAAAATCACATGAAGAGTACAAAGAATACTTGGTACTTTCTCCATTTGCTTTCTCTCATCCCTCACATGTATTTTCCTGCCCGTCTGAGATGAAGTTATACACATCATATACCTTTGTGTCTAAGTATTTTCATGTGTGTTTCCTTTGAACAAAGAGATTATCTTAACGTAGCTAACAGTACTGTTACCCACCTCGGGAAATTCAAACCGATACCACACTTTCTCTCTAAACTACCACCACACTCCCAACGCCACCTGACTGCCCTTTCTCCTCGTCAGGGCAGGAGCCAGTCCAGGAGCACGTACTGCTCACAGCGCTCATGTCTCTCTAATCTCCTTCAGTCTGAACAGTCCCTCAATCTTTCCTCATCTGTGTTCTATGGCATTTATGTTTAAGAGGAAGACAAAACCGGGCGCATGGGTGGCTCAGTGGGTTAAGCCGCTGCCTTCGGCTCAGGTCATGATCTCAGGGTCCTGGGATTGAGTCCCGCATCGGGCTCTCTGCTCGGCGGGGAGCCTGCTTCCCTCTCTCTCTCTCTGCCTGCCTCTCCGTCTACTTGTGATTTCTCTCTGTCAAATAAATAAATAAAAAATCTTCAAAAAAAAAAAAAAGAGGAAGACAAAACCTGTAAAAGAAATAGAGAATGCTCACTTTGGGTTTGTCTGATGTCTACTTAGGATCAGACCGCCATTGTGCACAATCAGTCAGACTGTTCCATTAGTGATGCTGTGTCCTTGTAATGGAATCATCTAGAGACAAGAGGTCCGTCTTCCCCTCACTGATGATGTTCACTTTAATCACCCAGTCAGAATGACAGCCAGTCTCCTGACAGTAGGTTACTTTGTTCCCTTTGCAACCATTAAGTAACCTGCCAGAGACACCTGAAGACCATGCAAAAAGTTTTATGACTCTTGCCCCAACCCAGTTATAACAGCCACTGACAACTCTTACCATGAGTGAAAAATGATGAGAAAGGTGTTTTTGATGTCATATTAAAAATAAGAAAACCGGGGCACCTGGCTGGCTCAGCTGGCAGAGCATGTGACTCTTAATCTCAGGGCTTTATGTCCAAGCTGCACGTTGGGTATATAGATTACTTAAAAATAAAACCTTAAAGGGGCACCTGGATGGCTCAGAGGGTTAAAGCCTCTGCCTTCGGCTCAGGTCGTGATCTCAGGGTCCTGGGATCGAGTCCCACATCGGGCTCTCTGCTCGGTGGGAAGCCTGCTTCCTCCTCTCTCTCTCTCTGCCTGCCTCTCTGCCTGCTTGTGATCTCTCTCTCTCTCTCTGTCAAATAAATAAATAAATAAATAATCTTTAAAAAATAAATAAATAAATAAATAAAACCTTAAAAAAAAAAAAAAGGTAAGAAAACCAAGGCTTTGGGGAAAAAATTATGGGAACTGGTCAAGACCAAAGAAAATCACTGCCAGAATCAGGAACACCTATTTTGAGAGAGCGAGCAAACCACGCAGCGAGCCAAGACTTCTGCCATTTATATTCATCACTAGGTGCTCTGCAGATGTGAAGTAAAGGAACTGTCTCTATTTGTTACAGAGCTGATTGTTAGAAATACTCATAAAATCCCACTAACACCATGCTTAGCGGGGATTCCAAACACTTTTACAAAATTGAGCAAAGTCTAGTTCTGGAAAAGGGGCGGGGGATAAACCCCTCAGGTGATTCTGACGTGGAATGAGGGTTCAATTCACTAGTAAACTGGTCCTCGACCACCAGCATTAGAATCACCTGAATAGGTATTAGAAATGCTAACTTTTCAGCCCATCACAGACACACTGAATCAAAAATTCTGGAGGTGAGGCCTAGCAGTTGATGTTCTAAAGTGCCTGCTAAGTGGTTCTGCAGTGCCGGTCCCTTTCTGCTGGCCATGCCCTCCCCGTGGAGCAGCCTGGCACCTAGCCAGAATGGCATGACCCCGAAGTCCCGCTTTCACAAGGACTGGCAATGGTGCATGGCCACATGGTTCAACGAGCCAGCACGGAAAATCCACAGACAAAAGGCCTGACCCAGGGACCCCTCCAGCCCAAAGTGAGGTGCCCCACTGTGAGGCATCACACCAAAATGTGAGCTGGCGGGGGCTTCAGCTCAGAAGAGTTACAGGTGGCTGGCATATACTAGAAGGTGGCATAGACCACTGGGATCTCAGTGGATACAAGAGGCAAAAAAAAGTCCACAGAGTCCTTGAAGGCTAGCACACAGCAGCTGTGGGGTACTACTTGAAGCCCACCCCTTCCCAGGAAGTCCTTGGTCCCTAAGCAGGGAGAGAGCTCTGCTGAAGACCTCAAACTGGCTACCCAGCTGACATGACCAGTCATGCCGGCATGCAATGTCTAGGAGAAGGAGAAAGCCAGAGGCACAGTGGAGGAGAACTGCAAGGTGTTTTGGCTAGAGTTCACATGGCCCGTGTCCATGCCCGGCTCTGGCACCCAGGCAAGCAAAAAGGGCCAAGGAAGCTGCAGAACAGGATGTCGAGAAGAAAAAGTAAGTGCCATTGGCAAATTGTGACAAAAAATAGTACAAATACATATAGAAAATGCCCTCTGATTCTGATGCACACTAAAGTCTGAGAACCACTATTACTAATGCCAATAAAGGACTACTGAATTAGAAAAAAAAAGAATATGAGTTTTTGCTTCCACTGAAAATGGGTATTAAAGAAAAGGCCGATACACAGTCATGACAGCACACCAACACTGCTGTTCTGACTGCACTTGTGTAAGATACATGAACACGCTTGGGGAGGCTGGTGGGCTGGCTGGCTCGTTCAACTGGTGGAGCATGTGACTCTTGATCTCAGGGTGGTGAGTTCAAACCCTACACTGGGTGCGGATAAAATAAAGGAAACAAAAAAAGAAAGAAAATGAACAAACAAACATGACCACACCACCTAAGAGATGCTGAAGCTCCATCAGAGACCGACTGGGAGGCAGGAAGGTGTGTGTATTCAGACCGGATTTTCCCCAAGGCCACCTTACAAGTATCTGGTACTGCTAGACAATTAAAGGACTGCAACAGGTAATTAAAAAAATCAAATGTGCAATAACTGTCCATTATTTATTAAGCCTACGGTGTGCCTGGCACTCCACTAGGTTCAATAAGGACATTGAGAGCTGACAAACTTACAGAAAAGTGGTGAACAGAGAATAACAGCCAAAAGCAAGGAGGTCAAATAATCTCAGAGAGGGCTTCTCGGTGGAGGGGGTACTTGAGCTGGGCCTTGAAAGAGGGGTAGACCTGAAACATGCTGAGGTCTAAGAAATTAGTGTATTCCAGACATAAAGCCAGGACAAGGATGGCACTACCAGATATTCAAGTACACAGAGCACTCAACGTCGGAAGCTACACGTGGCACCTAGGATTAAGTTCTGTCTCAAAATTAAACCATTCCAGAGGAAAACAGCAGACACGGCTTAATTATTTGGCTTAACTGACAGCCCGACCTAACCCACTCGTGAATTTGATTACCCAAGATAATGTAGTCATCATTTTGACTACATTTTGCAAGTTGGGTCACTTGCAACCAAGAATCCTGCTAATTAGCACACGCGTATCACTTTATCGTTATTTGCTAAGAATTCTTGGCCATCTGAATTTGAGCATTGCCGCACTCAATCACTCAATCTTGATCTAGTTTAAGAGTCAAAGGAACTAGGAAAAAATATATAGGCTCTCACCAACAGTGTATGAGCTTTAGTTGGTTCTACCTTGCCAATACTTGACCTTGTCAATCTTAATCCTAGTCATTCTGCCGGATACATACTGATATGTCACTGTGGTCTTAATATGCATTTTCCTAATGACATTGTACACTTTTCATGTTTACTGACCATTTCAATGAATTCTTTTGTGAGATGCCTAGTCACAATTTTGCCCATTTTTAAAAATGGTTTTGTTGTGGCATCACTGATTATACTAATTCTTTGTTTATTCTAGACATGTCTTAAGTCAGATATATATGTAGAGCACATTCTTCTCCTAATCTGTACTTTGTTTTTTAATATTCTTTTATGTCTTTTGATAAGAAGTTTTTCATTTTGATGAAGTCCAATTTGCCAAGTTTTTCTTTCATAGTTACAGACCCCAAGGTCATGAAGATATTCTCCTAGGTTTTTTGTTTTCCACATTTAGGTCTGTAACTGACACCAAATTAATCTTTTTGTTTATATTGTGACAGAGGGGTCAAGGCTCATTTTTTTCCAAAAAAGATCCACTTGTTCCAGCGTTAATTAAAAGGCTTTCTTTCTAGCACCGAATTGTTTTGGCATTTGTGTCAAAAATCAACTCGTGTACTGTACTTGTTAGCCTATTTCTACATTCTCTATTATGTTAACTGATCTATTTGTCTATCTTTATGCTGCTTAATACTATAGTCATACTGTGTTAACCACTACGGCTTGCCCTTGAGTCTTAAAATCAAGTACTTAAGTTCTTCAAGTTTGTCTTGATTATTCCCATCCTCAATATATCTAATTTTGAGGACCACTTTATTGACTTCTGTGTAAAGTCTGCTAAAATTTTAGTAAGAGTTGTGTTGAATCTACAGATTAATTTGAGAAGAGACATCTTAACAAAACCGAGTCTTCCAATCTATGAATTCTCCCTGGGAGAGAAAATAAAGGGGCCTACACTCAGATTCCTCCAGACTCGACCTGTCTCTTTTTCCCTTAGGATCCAGCTGTATATCTTCACTATTCTGCTGTAATAAACCTTAGCCTTGAATACAAATATATATGGAGTCACAGTAAGTCCTTTTAGTGAATCTCTGAAGATAGAAGTGACCCTGGGAACCCCAACACATGAGTATATTAATGGTTCATTTCTTTTAATTGCTGAATAGTATTCCATGGTATAGCTGAATGACAATGTTTCTCCATTTAGTTGTTGAAGAACATTTGAATTGTCTCCAGATCTAATAGCTATGAACAAAAACAAATACAAACACAAACGTTTGTCAACAAGTTTTGTGCGAACATAAGCTTTCATTTCTCTAGGTAAAAACCTAGGAATGGGACAGTTGGGTACATGGTAAATGTATGGTTAATTTTTAAGATTTTGCCTGTGTTCAGAAGGGCTATACCATTTCGCATTCTCACCAGCAACGTATTTGAAATCCAGCTGTTTGTATCCTCACCAGAATTTGGTACTGTCACTGTGTTTTCCAATTTTAGCTGTTCTAATAGGTGTGTAGTATCTCATCATGGTTCAAATTTGCATTTCCCTAGTGGCTAATGATACTGAGTTAGTGAAGCATCTATTTAATGTTGGCCCTTTTTATAATTGGGTTAATTACCATTGTGTGTAGGGTTTTTTTATATTCTGGACACAAGTGTTGTCTGGGAATCTCAAACATATTCTCCTAGTCAATAGCTTAACAGTATTTTTTGCAGAACAAAAGGTTTTAGTTTTGATGATTATCAAAGTTTTGTTTTATGCACATCTAAAATCTCATTGCCAAACCCTGAGATCTTCTATTTCTGAAAGCTTTATATGTTTATAGTCTTGGGTTTTATACTTCTATCTGTGACCCATGTTGAGTTAATTTTTGTATAAGGTATGAGATCTTTGGTTAAAATTCGTATTTTTGCAAATAAATATCTAATTGTTCCAATATCTTTATTGAAAAGATCCTTTTCCATTGAATTACCTTTGTACTCTGTCAAACAATGAAGACAAGGATGAACCTTACAAACATTATGCTGAGTAAAATAATCTAGACACAAAAGAACAAATATTATAGGATTCCACTTACATGAAGTACCAAGAATCAGCAAACTCATCGAAATGAAAATTAGAACAATGGTCCTTAGGAGGACACAGGAAGGAGGGGGAACTGGTGGGGAGGGGTATCTATTTCATCTTGGGTGAGTGTGCATAACATGAGATTGTGGTAGGCAGAATTATGACACCCCCCCCCAAGACGGCTACATCCTAATCCCCAGAAACTGTGAATATGTTACCGGACAAAGGGGGAATTTAGGTAAAAGATAAAACAGGGAGATTTTCCGGGTGGGTCCAATATTATCACAAGGGTACTGTGGGAAAATGAGACAGAAGCAGCAGTCACTAGTAAGATGAGAAAAGAACTTGAAGGGGGCCTTAACCCAAGAAACACTGGAAGATTCTAGAAGCTGGAAAACAACAAGGAAATAGATTCTTCCTGAAAGCCTCCAGAAAGGAATGCAGTCCTGTTGACAAGTTGATTTAACCCAGTAAGACCCACATCATTCCGGCCTCCATAACTGTAAAATAATAACTTTATGTTGTTTTAAGCCACTAAATTTGTGGTGATTTGCTACAGTAAAAATAGCAAAAAATAGTGTTTTTTGAGGAATTACTCCACTAACTTACTGAGTTAATGTCCATAGAGCTATCTTGTATCATCCTTTCCATGTCCATACAGTCTATAGTATTATCTCCTCTTTCATTACTGGGACTGGTAATTTGTGTGTGTCCCCCCCCTTTGCTAGTCTGGCTATAAACTTGTGAATTTTACTGAGCTTTTTATATATATAAAAAAAAAATACAGCTTTAGCTTTCATTGATTTTTTTTTCTTTTGTTTTCAATTTTGTTTATTTCTGACCTATCTTCAGTAGTTCCTTCTATTTGACTTGGGTTTACTTTGCTTTTCTAGTTCTAAGGTAGTAACTCAAATTATTGATTTGAGACATTTTCTTCTAGTAAGTGTACTTAATGCTTCTTAGCACATCTTTGGCTGTATCCCACAAATTTTGATATGCTATGTTTTCATTTTCATTTAGTTCAAATATTTTTAAATTCCCTTTGAGACTTTTTGATCCACGGATTGTTTAGAAATATTATTTCCATGAGTTCGAATTTTCTTGTTATCTGTTACTGATTTCTAATCTAACTTCATTATGGTCAGAGAACATACCTGATGACTTCAACTCTTTAAGATCTCTTAATGTTTGTTTTACAGTCCAGGATGTGGATTATATTGGGGAATGTTCCACATACACTTGAAAACAGTGTAATATCCTGCTGATGTTGGTGGAGCATTCTACAAATGGTAATTAGCTGTACTTGGTTGGTAGTAGTGTGCAGTTTTTTTTATATCCTTATTTTCTGTTCACTAGTTCTGCAGACTACTAAAAGAGAAGTGGTAAAATCTCCAAAACAGATTTCTCTTTTTCAGTTCTGAGTTTTTACTTCATGCATTCTGAAGTTCTGCTGTTAGGTACATGTACACTTACATCTTCTTAGCAAACTGTTTTATCATTGTATGATGTTATCTCTTGTTCTCTTCTCACACAACCTTACACAACCTTTCTTAAAAAATATTTTTAAATTTAAGGGGCATCTGGGTAGCTCAGTCAGTTAAGCATCCATCCGACTCTTGGTTTCTGCTCTGGTTGTGATCTCCGGGTCCTGGGATTGAGCCCTGTGTCAGGCTCCACACTCACTGTGGCATCTGCTTGAGATTCTCTCTCCCTCTGACCCTCCCACTCATGCTCTCATGCTCTAAAATGGTCTTTAAAAATATATATATTTTTTTAATTTAAAATGAGGAGTCCACTAAAGAGGAAGATCTGAGATCCTAGAAACAAAATTAACTCATGAACACAATGGGGGAAAAAATCCAAGCATTGCAAACAACAAACCTAAAAAGCAACTGGCACAAATTAAGAGGAATAATCCAGAGGGCGAAGCTGAAAAACACCCACAAAGAAATCATAGTTCTCAGTAAATAATATGAATGAAATGCTGGAAGAACTTGATAAAAATGTCAAATTTCTGCTCAATAAGAATGCAGTAATATGGGACGCCTGGGTGGCTCAGTTGGTTGGACGACTGCCTTCGGCTCAGGTCATGATCCTGGAGTCCCGGGATCGAGTCCCGCATCGGACTCCCAGCTCCATGGGGAGTCTGCTTCTCTCTCTGACCTTCTCCTCGTTCATGCTCTCTCTCACTGTTTCTCTCTCAAGTAAATAAATAAAATCTTAAAAAAAAAAAAAAAAGAATGCAGTAATACAAATATAAGTAAGTTAAATTTTAACACAGTCCTGCTCAATAAAATACACATACACCTGAAAGCATGGCTTCAAAATACACAAAGCAACAACTTCCAGAACTAAAGAGAAAAACTAAACAGAAACCACAATTAGAGACTTTTAACAGAGCCCTCTCAGAAACATATATCAAAAGCATAAACACATATCAAGCATAAACAGAAAAATAACTATACAGCAGGTATGAAGATAATAAGCTCTCCAATAAATACAAATATTCAGGATACTGCTTTAGCACATGTGACGTTCACAGAAAGTTCTATGTGCTAGTCATAGAGAAAACCTCAATAGATGCCAGGTATATATTCTCTGTCCAAAATGTTGACAAGAACTCCTGACAAAAGGAAAGCTTAATATACAAGCACCCTTATGTCTACAATGATTTCTTTTTATTTATTTGAGAGAGAGAGAGAGAGAGAGAGAGAGCGTGCAAGCACAGAGGACGAAGGAGCAGCAGACTCCCTACTGAGCAGGGAGCTCTCCACCAGGCTCAATTCCAGGACCCCGAGACCATGATCTGAGCCAAAGGCAGACACTTATCCAGCTAAGCCACCAGGTGCCCCTTTACAATGATTTTTTTAAAAAACAAAGAAGCCCATACTAAAAAATAATCCGGAGAGAGGAATTTGTAGGGTAATTACGAAATTTTCCCAGATGGCTAACAAAGAAAACTACAAGGGTTAATGTTTGTGGGTTACTAAGGTGGTGTTCAGAGAGAAAGTTATAGATTCAAATACAATTTATCAAGTACCAAGAAAGAGTGGAAATGGGTGAGCTTCAGTTTAAGCTGAGTTGAAAAAGGGGGCACCTGGGTGGCTCAGTCGTTGAGTGGGCTGCCTTCGGCTCAGGTCATGATCCCAGCATTCTGGGATCAAGCCCCACATTGGGCTCCGTACTCTGTGGGAGGCCTGCTTCTCCCTCTCCTACTCCCCCGACCATGTTCCCTCTCTCGCTGTGTCTCTGTCAAATAAATAAATAAAATCTTGGCGGGGGTGGTGGGGGGAGGATGTGTAGAAGAGGCTAGAAAAAGAAAATAGAGCAAATTCAGAGAATAAGAAAAATAACAGAGTTAAGGACAAACATCAATGAAGTGGAGAACAAAAATACTAATAAAAATCATTAATATTAAGATGGACAAATTTTTTGGCAAGACTGTTCAGAAGAAAAACAAAGAAGATCCAAAAGAAAGAACTGTACAAATAAGTAAAAGCAGAAGACAGAATACAATACTAAAAGAAACAAATAACTATACAAGAACAAAATGAAAAAAGGGGAAATGTTATATAGATAACAGAAATATTAAAAAACTGTGTGAAATATTATGAATTAAAAATATATTTGAAAATTCAGGTGAAATGGATAAATTTTTTAGAAGATTTTTATTTATTTATTTAGTTTTGTAAGAGAGAGCGGGCCCACGGGGTGTGTGTGTGGGGGGAGCAGACTCCCTGCTGAGGAGGGAGCTCCATATGGGGATATAGGACCTGATCCCAGGACTTTGGGATCATGACCCAAGCTGAAGGCAGATGCTTAACCAACTAAGCCACCCGGGCACCCAGAAATGGATAAATTTTGAAAGAATATAAGCTGCCAAAAAAGGCCAAGACTGGCAGAGTTCATATTGTTACCACAACTTGGTCAAAGAACATCGTATGTTTAATATCGATATGAAAGGGAAAAAAACTGCTGATTCTTCCTCTCGATTCCATGAAGTCCCAAGTCCAGATAATTTTGCATTTTGAAGCAAAGTTCACAAAAGATAAAGATGCAAAAATCCTACATAAACTGTTAACTGAATCCAATGGAGTATTCAAAAAAAAAAGAAAAATTAGACCAAGCGGTACTTATCCCAATACAAAAACAGTCTATTATCTTTGAGTGTAACCTAGGACATTGAAAGATTAAAGAAAAGGGGCACCTAAATGCTTCAGTGGGTTAAATGTCTGCCTTCAGCTTGGGTCATGATCTCAGGGTTCTGAGATCAAGCCAGGTATTGGGCTCCCTTCTCAGCGGGGAGCCTGCTCCTTCCTCTCCCTCCACCTGCTGCTCCCCAGCCCATGCTCACATGTGCACACTCTCTTCCCATCAAAAAAAAAAAAAAAAAAAAAAACCTTAAAAAAAAAATTAAAAGAAAAAATATAACCCTCTCGGGGACAGGAAAATAGGTATTTAATAAAGTATAAAACCTATTTTATGATGAAAAATTATAAGTTATGGCTTGATAGTAAACTCTAGAGTGTAAGAGAAACCATTTGGCCTTGATTCTTGAAACACTGTCCTTAAAGCAAAATAATTTAATGACAGGATTGGACTTCCTTCCCTACTGGTCCAAACACACTAGCCGGGCCTGCAGGGAAAGCAATTACACCATCATAATAACGTAAATGTTATTCACTGGTTTTTGACCTTTATAATATGATAAGATAAAGCACTAAAGTATTGTAAACTAGTAATGCACAATGACTGACACGAATGAGACAGAAGTAATAGAAGGTCGTAGAGATACTAATTTTCTCATCTTATGAAACAGAAACCCTGAAATAGGATCTAAAGTTGCTGGATAGAAGAAGTAATTTTAGAATATGCCTTTACATTCAAAAGGAAAGCAATCGAAGAATTAAAAATAAGTGAAAAACCAACAGCTTCCCACTAAGATAGGAAAAAGGCAAGGATGTCCCTCTCACCACTCCTTTTCGACACTACTAGAAGTCAAATTAATGCAGTAAGACAAAAAAAGGAAATAAAAGGTATACTGAGAGAGAAGAAAAAAATAAAAGTGTTCACAGATGAGATGTTTCTACATAGAAAACCCAAAGGGAATCCACAAAAAAACCTCCCGGAACTAATAAGCAATTATAGCAAGATTGCAAAATGCAAGGTTAATGCACATGAGTCAATCATATTCCTACATGCTATCAGTGAACATGTAGAGTTTGAAATTAAAAACACATACCATTCACATTAGCATCCCCCAAAATGAAATTCTTGTGTATAAATCTAACAAAATATGTACAAGATCTGTATAAGGAAAACTATAAAATTCTGAGAAAGAAATTCAGGAACCACATAAATGGGGAAATATTCCACATTCGTGGATAGAAAGATTTAATATTTTCAAGACATCAGTTCTTCCCAGCAAAAACTCAGCTAAGTGCCTTTGCTTGGACAGTAAATCTTAAATGGTCCAGAACAGTCCAAAGTTGCTTAGGGGGTAATAAGCATCCCCCAACCCCTGCGTGGCAATCTACAGTCCCACATGCATATGACAGATTTTAAATAAACAACACAGTGATTACAAAAATGAAGGAACAAAACTTGAATCATTCAATTCTATCTTCTATGAGGTAACTTGGGAGTGTTCAGTAGTGTTTAATATATAAAACAGTGTGAGGGCACCTGGGTAGCTCAGTGGGTTAAAGCCTCTGCCTTCAGTTCAGATCATGATCCCAGTGTCCTGGGATCAAGCCCCACATCAGGCTCTCTGCTCAGTGGGGAGCCTGTGTTTTCCTTTCCCTCTCTCTCCCCCTGCCTCTCTGCCTACTTGTGATCTCTTCCTGTAAATAAATAAATAAATCTTTTTTTTTTTTAAGTGTGAAATAAGAGGTATAATAAGTGCAGATTTTAGCTCATACATGAACTATTTCACTAAATTTGAATCATAGATTTAATACTGAAATGTATTCTTCTCAGTTACTTGCTTTGTAACTAAAGAATGAATCAAGAAAATACACAAACATCAGGGGCATGATTTGATAACTGCCTCACTTATGTCTTTTGCAGTTGCCTGTTCTGTTAGAATTCACTTATTAATTATCAGACAATTATTTCCTTTTTGTACTGCAAGAACTTGGGAAGTTATTTTTGTTCAAAGAATTCATTATACAATTAACACAAAAATTTTCAAATCTCCTGTGTGGTACCCACCAACATGAAACAACATCCAGTGATACCAAACAAAAAAATACTCAAAAATGGGGGAGCAGGGGACAGAGGAAGGTGATAAAAGCAATGCCAGAACCATTTTGAAATGTGGAATACCCTAAGCATTGTATATGGCTCTATTTACTGATTATTACTGAAAATAATTCTGTAGTAAAAAGGGAAGTATCTTTAAAAAATGATCCAGGGAGCCAAATATGGTCCTGATTAAACAGTCTAGTTCTAGAGTCTATAATCTTAATTATCTCTATTATCAAAAGAACTAAAAGCACTACAGATTCAATGCAATTTCTACCAAAATGCTGTCACTTTTTGCAGAAATGGGCGATTTGATTCTAAATTTTTATGGAAATGGGAAGGACTCTGAAGAGCTAAAACTGTATCAAAAAAGAACAAAGTTGAAAAGCTCACATTTCTTGATTTTAAAACTTACTGCAAAGCTACAGTAATTAAGACAACATGGTACTAGCATAAGGATAAACATATAGACCAATAGATGGAATTGAAAGTTCAGTAAAGCTATACATCTATGATCCAGTGGTTTTTTTGACAAACGTGGCAAAACCATTCACTGGGGAGAGAGGTCTTTTTGACAAATAGTGCAAGAGCTTCCAGGTTGGTGAATGCATTCCCTGCTGGGAGGTAGCTAACATGTTCCCTGGAGACAGAAGCGAGAGGTACCATCCAAATCTCACCCTATGTCCCTCTTCATCTGGCTGTTCATCTGTATAGTTCATCATATCCTGTATAATAAACTGGTAAATGTAAAAAATAAACCAAAACCAAATGATACTGGGACAACTAACTATCCACATGCAAAAGAATGAATCTGGATCCCTACCTCATACCTTATATTAAAAACTAATCCAAAATGAATCAAAGATCTAAATCTAAGAGCTCAAGCCACAAAACTCTTAGAACACAAGTATAAATTTTTATGACCTGGCATTAGACCATGGGTTCTTAGATTTGGCCAACAAAGGGAAAAGAGATAAACTGGATATGACTTTGTCAAAATTTAAAACTTATACAAGTAAAATGTTATGAAAGCTTTTCTGTTGCTTTCTGTCCTTTACATAAATTATAGTATATTATGTACAAAAAAATTAAAACTTACATCAAAAGACACTACCAAGTGAAGACAATCCAAAAAATGGTAACAAACATTTGCAAATAATATATATCTGACAAGTCTAGTATGCAGAATATTTTAAAAAGTCATATCTCAACAATAAAGACAAAAACCTAAAGGATTTGAATACACATTTCTCGAAAGATATACAAATGACCAACATGCATATTGAAAAGGCTATTATCATTAGTCAGTAGGGAAACGTTAATCAAGGAGTTACCACTTCACACCCACTAGGATGCCTATAACAAACAAAACAGCAGAAAATAACAAGTGTTAGATATAAGAAAGTGGAAACCTCACAAATTACTGATGAAAATTTAAAATGCTACAGCCACTTGGGACAATAGTTTGGCAGTTCCTCAAAGAATTAAACATAAAATTACCTTATGACCCAGCAAGCCCATTCCTAGGTATATTACCAAGAGGACTTAAAACATACATTCACACAAAAATTTGCACACGGATGTTTACAGCAGCACTATTCACAATAACCAAGAAGTGGAAACAACCAAGGGCAATTCATCAATGAACGGATAAAGAAGATGTGGTACATCCACTCAATGGAATATTATTTTCAATCATAAAAAGGAATGAAGTGATGATATACGCTACTGCATGGTTGAACTTTGAAAATCTTGTGCTAAGTGAAAAGCCAGACACAGAAGTCCATAGTATTATTCCATTTACATAAATGTCCAGACTAGGTAAATATTAAACAGAGGTAGACTGATTACCAGAGAATGGAAGAAGGAGCAATTGGGAGTGATTGGCTCACTGGCACAGGATTTCTTTTGGGGGTGACAGAAATGATAGTGAATTGTACATTTCTAAATGGTTAATTTCATGTTATGTGAGTTATATCTCAATAAAAAAAATATTTTTTATTTTTATTATTTATTTTTTATTTTACTTTACACAAAGGGGGTGCCTGGGTGGCCCATTTGGTTAAGCATTCAACTCTTGGTTTTGGCTCCAGTCGTGATTATCAGGGCCTTGAGATGGAGCCCGACATAGGGCTCTGCACTCAGCTCTGAGTCTGCTTCAGATTCTCTCCCTTTGTCCTTCCCATTCATGCTCATGCTGTTTAAAATAAATAAAATCTTAAAAATAAATAAAGGCACTAAAAGCAGAAACAAAAGTGGTCACCTCTGTGGGGAAAGAGCATTCTTTTACTGATCACTTAATACCATTGTGATTTTTTTTATAACCATGTGCAAGGTATTATTTAATAACCTCGAAATGCATATATACATATTTGTACTTTTTGCCCCAGGTACTTCTCAGGGAACTTGCCCCACTGTTGAAGTGTGGGCCTCAGTAGTCAGGACTGTCCTACAAGACTCTGTGCCCTGGCCATAGCTGTTGGTGCATGGGTGGACTCCTGACTCCATGCCGGGCCAATCAGATTCTCTAGCCCTAGCATCTGGGATTAAGACAAAGATGCTACCTAGTGTGGAACTGAGAGCAAGTGAATTTGGGAGTTGTGGAGTTGAGGTAATTAAATTCATGTACAGAGATGAATGTGGCCTAAGGAAGAAAAACTGATAAGAGTTGCTTAGATTCCTGCTATCTTTCCAGTTCCTGACTCTGCTCTTGGGATGCCAAGATGCCCTCCCTATCTCTGGGTTCTACAGCCTTTTAACAAATGCCTTTTTTCAGTGGCCTACCAAGATCAGGACGATAGGAGAGATCTAAGGTGGATACAAACAAAAGGTGATGAATTATCTAGAATCATGGTGACAATAAAAAAGCAGACTTACTTTCAGTCGATTTTATTATTGCTTTAAATTCTCTAAAATGATAGTGATAAAGGGGCACCTGGGTGGTGCAGTCAGTTGAGCATCTGACTCATTGTTTCGGCTCAGGTTGTGATTTCCCATCCTGGAATCAAGCCCCTGCGCCAGGCTTTGTGCTTGGTGATGAGTCTGCTTGGGGACTCTCTCTCTGCCCCTCTCCCCCAGCTTACACTCTCTGTTTCTCTACCTCTCTCTCAAGTAAATCTTTAAAAAATAAAATAAATAAATAGAATACTAGTGATCAAATACTTCTCCCTATCCTCCTCCGCAAACCACTGCTTTTTGCATGAGCTAGTCTGTTAGATACAAAGTACCTTGAATGTAACCAGTAATAATGATCTTGACTGAACCAACAATCTAAAAAGAAAATAGTGAAAGAAATCAGAGTCCATATGCAATCCTGCTTTGTCCAAAATTAACAGAAGTCATTAATTCAAGTAAAGAAAATTTATTTTAAATATTAAAAGAAAGAAAAGTAAATAGAACCTTTTTTTTAAATTACAATTCCTGCCTTTGTTTAAAGGAAGTGATTTGATATGGATCACTAAATGAACAGTCACTGTAGGGACTAAGCCATTAGCACTATGCACATAACAGAGACCAACAAAGATAGGCTGAACCAAAGTATTTCTAAATCATAATTTAAACCTTTGGATCTCAATGTCCTGTACATAAGATCTTTTAGAAACTCTGAGGGAGGGGCGCCTGGGTGGCTTAGTGGGTTAAAGCCTCTGCCTTCAGCTCAGGTCATGATCCCAGGGTCCTGGGATCGAGCCCCACATCGGGCTCTCTGCTCTGCGGGGAGCCTGCATCCTCCTCTCTCTCTCTCTCTGCCTACCTCTCTGCCTACTTGTGATCTCTGTCTGTCAAATAAATAAATAAAATCTTTAAAAAAAAAAAAAAAAGAAACTCTGAGGGAAACATTAAAGATATTTTATGAATGCTTACAGGAAAAAAATGTACATATGAACAACTGTAATATGGCAGATACAAAATCAAAATACAGATTGTATCACAAAAATGAATTATGATCCCTGTAGTTATGACTGGCCACTCACTGAATTTCAAAGTTTCCTATCTGAATGAAGAAGAAAGAATTAGGACTTGCATGGGAAGGAACTCAAACCTGGTAGGATCTTGAATCCTCTGAGAAGAGGAGTTCCACCAGGACCGTCCTAAGTCTGAGACTTGTGGTCACAGTACCATCCCAGTTCACATTTGATTGATTAATCAGTCTTTTCACTGCCTCTATTCAGCACATATTCATTGAGCATTTTTTAACGTACAAGGTGTATTCCAGGCAATGAGGATATATTGGTGAATAAGTCAGATACAGGCCCTCAACTCCCTGAGTAAAAAACGTAGCAAAGGAACCAGGAAACAAGTTCTTCAACAACTTACTTTACGTATGTGAAAATTAATAAAAGGAAACCTCACTAAAGTGGACCTGGGTGGCGCTTGGGTGGCTCAGGTGGCTAAGCATCTGCTTTTGGCTCAGGTCATAATCCTGGGGTCCTGGGATGGAATCCGTGGTTGGGTTCTCTGCTCAGCAGGGAGCCTGCTCTCCCCCCGCCCCGCCTGCCTCTCTGTCTACTTGTGATCTCTCTCTGTCAAATAAATAAATAAAATCTTAAAAAAAAAAAAAATTAAGAAGGGACACCTGAGCGGCTCAGTCATTAAGATCTGCCTTCGGGTCAGATCATGATCCCGGGGTCCTGGGATTGAGTCCTGCATCAGGCTCCTTCCTAAATGGGGAGTCTGCCTGCTCACACATACACCCTCTCTTTTTCTGGAAAATAAATCTTTTTAAAAAATTAATTAAGAAAAATAAGTAAAGGAGCTAGAAGAGGCTGAAAAGGGGAGCTGTACCACCCAATGTCAATTATAAGAACTGTCATTTACACACCCCTAATAAGAAGTCTCTGCAACAGGAAAGAATCAAATACAGGCACCAACAGGGAGAGCTGTACATCGCATCTCCTACAGGAAATCTACTGGCCTTACAACTCAGCCACTGAGGAACCGACATCACCCTCAACTCCTGCTTTTCTCCAATGGGCTTTTCTTCAAAATAATCCATCCCAATGTCCTCATCTGTAAAATAAAGTTCCTCTCCTTTGTTTGTGGGACTTGTCTACGGTTTGCACAGCTTGCATGTCCCGAACTGCAGTTTTTCTGATATTTCCTAATAAACCCATTTTTACTGTTAAAGTAACTGGCAGTTTTATTTTTTAGATTAACACATGTTACTTTCCAGGACACATAGGATCCTATAGTAATCGAAGCAGGGAATACCTAACTTATGTTCCCAAAAGAAAAGAGTTAGCCAGGAATGTACAAGTGGAACGAAGTGGGCATGAGGCAAAGGAGACAGCTGATGCAGAGGGCCTAGAGGGAAGACTCACAACAAAGAACTGAAAGAAGGTAAAGTAGGAGAGGGAATGCCGTGATGAGAGCTGAGTAGGGGAGGAGCCAAGAAAGGTCTCATAAACCACTAGAGACATTTCTCTATCTGGGTGAAAATCAATTTAAAACAATTTACTACAAAACGGAAGAGAGTCTACAAGTTTAACACCTTGTGACTTACTTTTCACAGAAACATACCTGTAATGCTGTTATCATAAAGGCTTTCAATATATTCACGGTGATTAAAAAAAATACAGTGAAGGTAAATACTTCAGAACAGCTTCTCCCCAAAAATTATGACTATAAAGCGTATTATTTTCTTCTCTATAACACACAATCTATATGGGAAAAGAAGGCATCCTGTGGGGAAACTTATCAATAAGGTCCAGGTGCCCACGACAATTTACAAAATTTGCAAAATACCGTAAAGCCAGTATTTCATACCCAAACACACCCTTTCTGCACTATAATAAAACGTGCCCCTTAGGAACACACACTTAGTATGCAAAATCTGACAAACACCTTCAAAACTACATCAAATATAAAATCATCCCACGTATCCGTCAAGACTAAGGCATGGGGTATTTCTCATAAATGTTCTAAATATCTGTAACTGGAACTTTGCCCTTAAGCACCAAAACTTTTTACTTTTGATGGAATTTCCCTAAAAATTACCTACGCATCTACACCCACCAACTGTGCAGTTTAATCTTCACTCCATATTTTGGGGCCATTGTTTTGGACATTAATTATGGGCTCCAGTATTCACTGTGAAGTAGAATTTAGTGGAGGTATAGGTGCCCCTTCCTCAAAGCATCCTATGGTTATAGTGATTTTTTTTTAATCTTTTAAAAAATATATATACACATAGTTGTAGATTTCGTCTTTACCACTTGTCAGTGTTCACGGGCTACAATCCGGACGCCTATCCAGGCCTCCTCCTAATTTGCTGCTTCTAAGTTTCGGCCTAGAAAACCAGAAAACTAAACTAGCTCAAATTATATGGAAAATGAATAAAGAGTTGCTGAGTCCCTCCTACAGAAAGACATGGATTTTACGCCACCGATTTGGCTGCTGGACACTATTTAGCGTCTCACTAGCCCTACTCACCAATCCCCCACGGCGTTTCCCAGGAGCGGAGGCCACTCCTACAACGCCAAGTTATCTCCAGGTGCTACAACCTAAGGGATTCCGGGTTTGCCTCCACCACTCCTGAGTGCAACGTAAGGAGGGAGGGGGCCAAGATGACCAGTTCACCGCACGCCAACCTAAAACTCCCCCCGTGGACGCTTCACGGGAAAGTAGCATTTACAAATAAACGGCAACTAAAATGTACCAAGCTGGTCTGCAGCATTCTCGGCTCTTTCTGCGCAGGAGCTCGTCCGAGCGGTCCCACGTTTCTCGCTAGCTCTGGCACGAGAGGCGACGTCCACCTGGCAGGTGGAAAAGTCATCCCAAGAGCAAAATTAAGCCCTGACACCCAACCTCATCTCGGCAAGAGAGGATGTGTGCAATACAGTAGTTGGAGCCAACTTCTGCGGCGAGCGAGCACTCCCCCCACACACCGGAAGTTTTGAAATATCCTGCAGGCTCCCCGTAGGCAAAGTGCTTTTCCTCGCCCCGACTCAGCGGGTCCCCAGGGTTCAAGGACCCCTCGGCGAACTGCCGCACCCGGGGCGCGGGTCCCCGGTGCGCCACGGCGAGGAGCGAGGCCGGCAATCACGGCCGACCCCGGCTCCTCGCCGCGTAACCTTGGCCGCTCGCGAATCGCGAATCGGGCAGGTGGGAGGCACCTGCGGCCGAGCCGGGAAGCCGCGGCCCGGGCCCCCGCCCCGGCGCCGGCCCCGGGGTGCCTCGGCGTCGCCCGCGCAGGCCCGGCCGGCCGCGAGAGCCTTCGGGGGAGCCCCGCGTGGGGCCGCGCGGCGGGGCCGGGCCCCGAGCTCGGCAAACTCGGCGGCCCGCCCGGCCCGCCCCCGGCGCCGCCACTCACCGAAGAAGCCTTGCACGATCCCCAGCGGGTGGCTGAGCCAATCCTCCCCGCAGGGCATCTCGCCGACGGGCCGGGGCCCGCGCGGCCCGGCGTCCCGCGCCGCGGCTCCTCCTCGGGGGCTCGGTCGCTCGTCGCCCGCGCCCTCCCACGCACGGCGAGCTTCGGGGCGCGAGCCGCCCGGCCTCCCGGCGCCTCAGGGAACCGCGGCTGTGGCGGCGACAGCCCAGAAGCAGCTGGCCACGGGCAGGCGGCGCGTGCGGGCCCCCAACCTCCACTTCGCACAATGGCGGGAAATAGGCGCCGCCGACCGCGCTGCCTGCGACCTGGGTGGAGCTCGCGCGGGGAGGGGCGGCGGGAACGCGCGGCGCGGCCCCGCGGGCGGGAGGAGGGGCGGGTCGGCTTGCGCGGGGGCGGGGCGGGGCGGGGCGGGGCCGCGACGCGGCGGCAGACCGCCGCCATCTTGGAGATGGGCAAAAGGAAGAGCAGGCGGGGCTTTGGGGGGTCGGGCGTCGTGGCCGAGGTTGACGTGTTGCAGTTTATCACGCTGCGCAAGTGTGAAGGGGGAAACTGCCCATGTCCAGTTTATTAATTCATGATAGGAGGCCTTGCCAGGTAGGAGGCCGCAGCAACCTGAAAGTACAAACCCAAGGAGAACCCGGGGTCCTCTCTGGGCAGAATTAGAGGGTGAAACAGCCCTTGGGGTGCACCCACCTCCTCCTGGTGCTGATGTGGTTTTGGTTTTGCTCCTTTCTCTGTAGCCCTGCCTGAAACCCATGCAGTGATTTTTCCTTCAGCTACATAACGTCTTATCCCACTGAGGGAGGTATGCATTTTGGTAAGGGGCACTTTGAAAAACCCCAAACGCCCTTTGCTTGTCATCTCCAGCGCTATGTTAAAGGGACCAGTTCCTAAATGAGAGGCAAGGTCATAACTGAAAACCTACCTGGTCTGCCTCTGCCTAGAAGCTGGAAACAGCCAGGGAGCTTGGACAGGTTCATGCAGAAGGTGTACAGGCACACCGCGGCAATAAAGCGAAAATCGTAGTAAGGCGAATCAAACGAATTTTTTGGTGTTCCAATACACACAAAGATTATGTGTATGCCATACTATAATCTATTAAGTGTGCAATAGCATTATGTCTAAAAGAAGGTGCATAATTTAAAATATTGCCTAAAGGGCGGCTGCCTTCAGCTCCAGTCATGATCCCGGGGTCCTGGGATCGAGCCCCACACTGGGCTCCCTGCTTGGCGGGAAGCCTGCTTCTCTCTCTCCCACTTACCCTGCTTGTGTTTCCTCTCTCGCCATGTTTGTGTCAAATAAATTTTAAAATCTTTTTTTTTTTTTAAATATATTGCCTTAAAGATACTGTCTTCAGGGGGCTTCTGGGTGGCTCAATCGGTTAACCAACCCAGGTCCTGATCTCAGGGTCACTAGATGGAGTCCCACAGCCAGCGCTCAGTGGGGAGTCTGCTTGAGATTCTCTCTCCCTCTGTTCCTCCCTTTCCCAAATAAATAAATCTTCAAAAAAAAAAAAAGTGCTGTCATTTGAACTTTCAGCAAGTCATAATAACCCATCAGTGATCATTATAACAAACACATTAATAAGGAAAATGTTTGAAATGCCATGAGAATTACAAAACCTGTCACAGAGATACACAGTGAGCAAATGCTTTTGGAAAAATAACATCAATGGACTTGCTCACAATACTGTTGCCACAAACTTGCAATTTGTAAAAAGAAAAAAAAAACACACAAAACAAAACAAAACCCAAAAAACCAACAAACAAAAAATCCCCACAGTATCTGTGAAAGCAATGCATGCCTGTATGGAGATATCCTAAGAATGGAGATGGAGGCATCAGTACACACAAAAGATCAAATCTAGCGATAAACTTTTAGCAAGGAAATTTGGAAAATATCCAAGTTTGGCGATGAAATAGCATGTTTCTCCTAGGCCTGGAATGTACCTGAGAAAACTGCAGTATCAGCAGCCGAAAATAGAGCTTATTAACAGAAGAATGATCGGAATAGAGTCGGGAAAGTGGGGAGCCTACGAACAAGAACTGAATTCAAATCTCAAGTCCCACTTGCGGCAAAGAGCGGGGTCATTTGTACATCTCATTATGAACTAATTAGTCGGCATACTGGATTATACATCTGGCTCTTGTGAGTCTGGGTGAGTTGAGAACACTGATGGAACATCCAAAGGCACTACCACCACTGGGTTCATTTATTCATTTGTTTCGCAGAGAGGGTTGCCAAGTACCTCGTAGCAAATGGAGAAATCCCATATTTTAGCTTTGTGACCAGTAACATGCAAATTAAATGTATACAGCCATGAAAACATCTGTATTTAAGTCATAATAATCTAAGATTTGTTTTAGAGGAAATTGCAGATGGATACCAAGTCAGCAGTGGCTAGGGACACTGCAGTTTTAGGTTTCTCCCTCTGTATTTAGTTACTTATAAACAAACAGTTGCTCAGATTTACTTAAAGAGACACTGTGATATTTTTGAAATGTCGTTATTGTATAATGTGAATGACTGCAACATCTAATTTCTTGGTGGGAAGATTTGATACTACTACTAAGTAGTTGTGAAAACATAAGTGGCCAGGGCAGGGTCCAAAAGATACATCTCCAGGGCACGATTTTTTCCCCACCACCAGTAACAGCACTTCTGCCCCCACTCTCCAAGCCTGTATTTTTAAGGAAGGCATTAAGTAATTCCTTTACCTTTGTCGGGTAAAGGAAAAGGATGCTCAAGGGATTTCCTGAAATGTGACATTTACACTAGGACTTGAAAGATAAATAAGAGTTAACTAGGCAAAAAGTGGAGCAGAAGAGTGTTCCAAGTCTAGGAAAACAAAACTTGCAAAGAAAAATTAAAGTAATGACAATGTATTATATGACTTGGCTACTAATAGTCTTTATATAAGCATAATACTGTTAAAATTTGAATGTCGCTCTAACCAGCATTATAATTTAACTTTAGTGAGAGGCAAGAGGGGAAAGCGTTCATAAGTGATGAGAACACAGATCAAAAGGGGCAAAATCCTCATTGTTTATCTGGGACATCAGCGCATAATGCAAACGGGAAAATTTTCAGAAGTGGCAATGTAACCACATTAATTTAAAAACAGAAATACTAAAAGAATCGGCTGAAAGAGTTGAATGTAGTTTCCTTCAGGGTGGGGTAAATTTCCTTTTAAGATATTTGCTAGTTTTCTGCATACTTGTTATTAATTCAACACCAACTGCCCTAGAATTTCCACTCGATTGTAAGATCCGTGAAGCAATGATTTTGGTATTTATGTGCTGTTTTATTCCCTAGCACCTAGAAGAGTGCCTGGCATAGCATAGGTGCTCAATAAATGGTTGCCTAATGGGTAATGCACATTTTCCATCAGTTGCCTCAATTTCCTCTCTAGGTGTTTAGACATATTTTCTTGGATATCTTTCCCAGAGACTTTGACTTGTTCCAATCTGGACTTCTTGCCCTCTACCTCTGGTATAAAACTGTCTTCCTAGGGTTTCCTATCACCATTATCCTAAGGATTCTTCCTTTCATGTTTTTATTGAGACTTTGAAAAAAATCTGTTCCCTTCTTCTTCCCTACCTCCAGAGAGATTGCTTAGGGAAGAACTGCAATGCTTAGTTTCAGAGGTATAGCTGAGGCTGGTTACCCAACTAGGGACTACATTTCCCAGCCTCCTTTGCAGCTGGGTGGGGCTGTGTGATTAGGTTCTCACCAATGTACTGGGATTGAATGAAGTGTATGAACTTTTATTTCAGTGTCTTAGCAGAAAACTCTTGGCCTGGATACGTTCTTTCCTCCTTCATAATGGATGGAATGGTGATGACTAGAATGACCCTGTGTCAAAGACAGCCTGGATTTTCATAGGAACGTTGCATTCTGTGGCCTCTTTGTTACAGCTGCTAACATTACTCTAAAGAATTCAGAGAGCTGGTATAAGTGGGGTGTTATAACGAACAGAAAGTGTGGCTCTCATTTAGTGATTGGAGAGCAGGTCGCAATAAGGGAAAGAGGAAATGGCCCAGAACATGAAGGAGACTGATTTCGTTCAGGCTGTTATAATAGGGAGAACTTTCATCCAGAAACATCTGGAAGACGAGGGTTAAATGCTGAGGTTTTGTAAAGCAAGGGAGTTGTTGAGGAAGGGGAGATGTGAGTTTTATGTTGGAATATGCAAAAGCAAGTTGGTCTTTTGCATTTATCCTTTTCTTGGAACACAAAGGGAGAAGGGATTTCTTAACTATCCTTGTTTTCTGAAGAGTAAGTGGGGGCAACTAATAGGAAATTTGGACTCATTGACCAAGTCCTCACTTTTCTAGGCCAATTGCTGCAGATATTGGGGGTCAAAGTTCTATATAAATATAGTTAAATATGGTTTGGCCACTGTTTGTATAGTCAGTCTCAGAAATAACATGGAAGCCACATATAAATTAAGTTTTAGTAGTTACATTAAGAGGTATTAAGAGGTACAAACTTCTGCTTATAAAATAAAGAAGTCACGGGAATGAAAAGAACACCATAGGGAATATAGTCAATAATATTGTACTGACTTCACATGGTGGCAGGTGGAAATTACACTTACAGTGGTGAGCATTTCATAATGTTTATAACTGTGAAATCATTATGTTTTACAACTGAAACTAACATAATATTATATGTCAACTATACTTCAATTAAAAATTGAAAACAAACAGGGGCGCCTGGGTAGCTCAGTGGATTAAGCCACTGCCTTCGGCTCAGGTCATGATCTCGGGGTCCTGGGATCCAGTCCCGCATCGGGCTCTCTGCTCAGCGGGGAGCCTGCTTCCCTCTATCTCTCTCTCTGCCTGCTTCTCCGTCTGCTTGTGATCTCTCTCTGTCAAATAAATAAATAAAATCTTTAAAAAAAAATTGAAAACAAACAAAAAACCATAGTGAGATACTATTACACACCCATTAGAATGGCCAAAATTTAAAATACTGGCAACACCAAGTATAGATATTACTGGTTGGAAAATAAGATGATACAGTCACTTTAGAAAATAAAGTGGGCGATGCCTGGGTGGCTCAGTTGGTTAAGTGGCTGTCTTTGGCTCAGGTATTGATCCCAGAGTCCTAGGATCGAGTCCCACATCGGGCTCCTTGCTCGGCGGGGAGCCTGCTTCTCCCTCTGCCTCCGCCTGCCACTCTGTCTGCCTGTGCTCGCTCTCACTCCTCTCTCTCTCTCTCTGACAAATAAATAAATAAAATCTTAAAAAAAAAAAGAAAGTGGTGGGGCATCTGGGGGGCTCAATCAGTTAAGCGGCCGACTCCTGATTTTGGGTCAGGTCATGATTTCAGGGTCCTGGGATCCAGTGCTCTGTTGGGCTCTGCACTCATCAGGGAGTCTGCTTGAGGAGTCTCTCCCCCTCTCATTCTGCCCCTCCCCCACTACATGCATGCTCTCTAAATAAATAAACAAATCTTAAAAAAAAAAAAAAAAAAGAGGGCCACCTGGATGGTGCAGTCAATAAAGCATCTAACTCTTAGTCTTGGCTGAGGTCATGATCTCAAGGTCATGGGATTGAGCCCATGCAGGACTCTGTGCTCAGTATGGAGTCTGTTGGAGATTCTCTCCTTCTCCCTCTGCCTACCCCTCCAGCTTCTGCTCCTGTTTGCTCCCTTTCTTTCTTTCTTTCTTTTTTTTTTTTTTAAAGATTTTATTTATTTGTCAGAGAGAGCGAGCGAGAGCGAGCACAGGCAGACAGAGTGGCAGGCAGGGTCAGAGGGAGAAGCAGGTTCCCTGCGGAGCAAGGAGCCCGATGTGGGACTCGATCCCAGGGCGCTGGGATCATGACCTGAGCCGAAGACAGCTGCTTAACCAACTGAGCCACCCAGGCGTCCCTGCTCTCTTTCTTTTAAGTAAATAAAATAAAGGGTGTCTGGGCAGCTCAGTCAGTTAAGCACCTGCTTTCGGCTCAGGTCATGATCCCAGAGTCCTGGGGTCGAGCCCCACATCGGGCTCCCTCTTCCACAGGAAGCCTGCTTCTCCCTCTCCCTCTGCCTGCTGCTCCCCCTGCTTGTGCTCTCTTTCTCTGTGTCAAATAAATAAATGAAATCTTTAGAAAAATAAATAATAAAATAAAATTAATGGAGTTTTTAAAAAAGATTTTATTTATTTATTTGACAGAGAGAAATCATAAGTAGACAGAGAGGCAGGCAGAGAAGGCTCCCTGCTGAGCAGAGAGCCCAATGCGGGACTTGATCCTAGATCCCTGGGATCATGACCTGAGCTGAAGGCAGCAGCTTAACCCACTGAGCCACACAGGTGCCCCTAAATGGAATCTTGAAAAAATAAATTAAATAAATCCTTAAAAAAGAAAAGAAAGCATTTTCTTACAAAGTTAAATATTCTTGACAATTCTATGCCAGATGAAGTGAAAACATGTTCACATGAAGATTTTTACATAAATGTTCATTTTAGCCTTAATAACAATAGCCCCAAACTTGATACAACTGAAAAGTCCACCAAAAACTGAATGGGAAAATAAATTGCAGTATAGTCATGCAATAAAACCTTATTTAATAAAGAAAAAAGAATGAACTATGATTCACATGACCTGGATGAACCTCAGAAACATTATATTAATCTTCTATTAATCAAAAGATGCCAAGTACAAAAGAATACATACTGTTTGATTCCATTTGTATGAAACTTACTAAAGAAAAATGTAGGGAGGTGGGGAGGTGGGGTCACTGGGTGATGGACATTAAGGAGGATACCTCGTGTAATAAGCACTGAGCATTATATAAGACTGATGAATCACTGACCTTACCTCTGAAACCAATAATACATTATGCATTAATTAATTGAATTTATTTTTTTAGTATTTTAAAATTTAAATTCAATTGATCAACGTATAATGTATTACTGGTTTCAGAGGTACAGGCCTATGACTCATCAGTCTTACATAACACCCAGTGCTCATTACATCATGTGCCTTCCTTAATGTCCATCACCCAGTTACCCCATCCCTCCATCCCCCTCCCCTCTAGCAACCCTCAGTTTGCTTCCCATGATTAAGAGTCTCTTATGGTTTGTTTCCCTCTCTGGTTTCATCTTGTTTTATTTTTTCCTCTCATCTCCTATGATCCTCTGTTTTGTTTCTCAAATTCCACACATCAGTGAGATCGTATATTTGTCTTTCTCTAATTGACTTATTTTGCTTAGCATAATACCCTCTAGTTCCATTCATGTCACTGCAAATGGCAAGATTTCAACTTTCTGATGGCTGCATAGTATTCCATTGTGTATATATATACACCACATCTTCTTTATCCATTCATCAGTCGATGGACATTTGGGCTCTCTCCATAGTTTGGCTATTGTGGACATTGCTGCTATAAACATTGATGTGCAAGTGCCCCTTCAGATCACTAGATTTGTATCTTTAGGGCAAATACCCAGTAGTGCAATTGCAGAGTCATAGGGTAGCTCTATTTTCAACTTTTTGAGGAACCTCCACACTGTTTTCCAGAGTGGTTGCACCAGCTTGCATTCCCAACAGTGTAAGAGGCTCCTCTTTCTCCACATCCTCACCGACATGTCATTTCCTGATTTGTTAATTTTAGCCATTCTGACTGGCATCAGGTAGTACCTCATTGTGGTTTCAATTTGTATTTGTATACAAATATGATCACTTTCCCCGATGCCAAGTAATTAATTGAATTTAAATTTTTTAAAATGGTGCCACCAAAAAAAAAAAAAAAAGACAAATGTAAAAATAGAAAGTAGATCAGTGGTTGAGTAGGGCTGGGAGTAGAACTTACAAAGTTATGTAAAGGGCTGGAAAAAGGAAAACAAGGGAATAGTCTGGGGGATGGAATTATTCTACACTGATAGATATTTTTTGTCAAAACTCATAGAATTGTATACTCACAGTTCATGCATTTTATTATGTAAATTATACTTCAATAAAGTTGATTTGAAAAGTAAAAAGAAACTGGGACGCCTGGGTGGCTCAGTTGGTTAAGCTGCTGCCTTCGGCTCAGGTCATGATCCCAGAGTCCTGGGATCGAGTCCCACATCTGGTTCCTTACTCAGCTGGGAGCTTTCTTATCCCTTTCCCTCTGCCTACTGCTCCCCCTGCTTGTGCTCTCTCTCTCTCTCTGTGTCAAATAAATAGATAAAATCTTTTAAGAATTTTAAAAAAAGTAAAAAGAAACAGATAACATGTTTTTAAGATTTTATTTATTTATTTTACAGAGAGAGAAAGGGGGGAGGGGCAGAGGGAGAGGAAGAGTAAGAGAAACTCAAGCAGACTACACTGTGCACAGACCCTGACATAAGGCTCGATCTCTTGACCCTGAGGTCATGATCTGTGCCAAAATCAAGAGTCAAAGGCTGGGGCGCCTGAGTGGCTCAGTGGGTTGAAGCCTCTGCCTTCGGCTCAGGTCATGATCCCAGGGTCCTGGGATTGAGCCCTGCGTCGGGCTCTCTGCTCAGCGGGGAGCCTGCTTCCTCCTCTCTCTCTGTCTGCCTCTCTGCCTACTTGTGATCTCTGTCTGTCAAATAAATAAATAAAATCTTTAAAAAAAAAAAAAAAGAGTCAAAGGCTAACTAACTGAGCCACCCAGAATATCTCCTCCCCAGATAACATTAATTTTAATATGTTTAACCCAACATATCCAAAATATTATAATTCGAATAATCAGTGTGAAGATTTTTAATGGATATTTTACATTCTTTTTTTTTTAATGAATTCTTTGAAATCTGGTGTGTATTTTACACTTAAAGCACACCTCGATTCGGACAGACACATTTCTCCTCAATGGGCACAGGTGGCCACTGCAACCAGATTAGGCAGCACAAGAGAAATGAAGGCCTTCAGTATTCAGATCAAAGGAGGTAAGAATCTTTCTCAAAGATATTTTCAAGGGTCCTTTAAGATCTCTCAGGTAACTAAAGGATCTAGCTTTACAGCAAAGGTCAGATCAAAATTGTAGCTTTCCCACCCATGCCCATGGGGTTGACAGAAAAAGAGCTAAGGTCAGATATGGAAGTAAGGAACATGGAGCTATCAGGAATAAAACACCAGGACCTTGGCCTGAAAACGTCTGCAAATGGTCAAGCTTTATTTTTCTTCTTTTTAAAAAAATTTTATTTTTAGGGGTGCCTGGGTGGCTCAGTGGGTTGAAGCCTCTACCTTCGGCAGGGGTCATGATCCTGGGGTGTTGGGATCAAGTCCCGCATCGGGCTCTCTGCTCAGTGGGGAGTCTGCTTCCTCCTCTCTCTCTGCCTACTTGTGATCTCTGTCAAATAACTAAGTTAAAATCTTAAAAAAAAAAAAAAAAGATTTTATTTCTATTATGTATTTGACAGAGAGAGAGAGCAGTGAGACAGGGAACACAAGCAGGGGGAGTGAGAGAGGGAGAAGCAGCCTCCCCACTGAGCAGGGAGCCCAATGGGGGGCTCGATCCCAGGACCCCAGGATCATGACCTGAGCCAAAGGCAGACGCTTAATGACAGAGCTACCCAGGCACCCCTGGCCAAACTTTAAAGCGAGTCTCAAGCCCCATCCTGGTAGGAGCAGGAGGTGGGCTACCAAAGCTATACAGTTCCCAAAGAGGACATGCTTCCCAGTGTCACTTCCCAGTGGCCACGGAAGATCCTGGACAAGGAGAAAGCTCCTGAGGGCAAAGCTGAGGCCAGGGAAGACTATTGACTGGGGTAAGAGATCCAGAATCCCGAAAAAGAGGCAGCCAGGACTAGTGATAAATATTCTCCACGATCAGGGCAGGAAATATTTTCAATTTCTGCCTAGCAGGATTTCATTACTTCTGGGGGACAGTGGGAGTCTTCATGGCCATTACCCTGCCCCTCTTGTCACAGCCCAGGAAGAGCCATATCTGGACCTCATGGAAAAGGCTGAGCTGCCCCCAGCGATCCTGGGGTTTTTAAGATGAATGCAGCTGGTTGCTTCCTTTGGGGAGTGAGTATGTTCTATGTTTGGGAAGATGGGTTGGTATTTAGTGGCCAGAGGGACAGACTGTCGTGGTGCTGTTCATATGCTCATTTAAATCTTCTTCCTCCCTGCAGAACAACTACAGGATTGTAGTTAAGACGCAGCTGCTCAGGTGGGGAACAGCTCTTCCTAGCTGCTCTTGTACCGAGGGCCTTTTGCTGAGCTCGCACTGGTGGAATGTGAACAGAAGCACCTCGGGCAAGGGCCGCCTCAGTTGTTAAGAGGAGATGTTTGTGCCCGAGCTCTGACCTCTTCCTGTGGCCACAGCTGGCAGGAATGAGAGCAGCCATGGAACCTTATGTTGAAGGTGAAAAGCTGGTTACCTACATGTACTCTTATGTGAGCGACAAATGAACGTTTATTTTGTTTGAGCCAATGTTGCACTTTTGGGTCTTTTTGTTATAACATCTCACATTCCCCTGTATGCTTGTGTTGGACACCGTGTTTCTTGTATCCCACATCAGAAGACTTTCTTGGCGTATTCCTTTATTTTGGTGGAGTTCTTCCTCTGTTTCCTTTCTTAGAAGGTGTGCTTGGTGGGGGGGGGGGGTGGTAAGTGTTCTGAGAGCTGAATTCCTTGGCATTTTACCTGTTCTTATCTTTCTGGAATCTTTAAGGATCTTCTCTTTGTCTCCAGTGTTCTAGTATGTGTCTATTTTCAACAATTGTGCTGGGTTCTGAACCCTTTCAACGTGGACACTTGTATCCTTCATTTCTGGGAATAATTTTTTTTTCTTTGATGATATCCTCCCCTGCAATTTCTCTGTCTCTATTCTTAGCAGAATTCTTAATATATAGATATTGGCTTTCCTTGCCCGGCACTCAAATTCTCTTATGTTTCTTTTTTAGCTCCCATCTGTTTGTCTTTTTACTTCGTTTTTTTGGGGAAATTTCCTTATTATTTATCTTCCTTCTACTGATTTGCTTGTTTGTTCCCTGAACATTTCTTTTTAAAATAACACCCTGGTCTTGTTTCTTGGTTACAGACCTTCTTACACCCCTGAGGTTATTATTGATAGATTTTGTAAGTCTTTTTCTTCTTGGGTGGGTTGTTCCTTCTACATTGCTATTTCTTCTTCCTTTTTTGTGTGCACCTTGCTTTGATCTCTTTCACGTTAAAGGCTCTTCTCAACATGTGGTTGTATTTAAAGTGTGGGGATTTGGGGGGGGGGGTGACTGGCTCAGTAGGTAGAGCATGCAGCTCTTGATCTTGGGGTTGTGAGTGTGAGCCACACATTGGGTGTAGGGCATACTTAACAAAAATAAAAATGAAAAAATAAAGTGTGGGTGATGTCATCTTTTTAAATCTTGTTGGTGGGATCCAGAGCTGATGGCCAAGAAAGAATTCTTGAGGTGTCTCTGGTGCAAAATGGTGGTTTTATTAAAGCCTAGGGACAGGACCCATGGGCAGAAAGAGTCGCTGCCTGCTACCCTCTGCTTCCCTGGGATTGTGAGGAGCAACTGATTATATACCTTGGGGTTGGGAGAAGTAATGATAAAGGGAAGTTCCAAAAGGACTTTCATATTTTAAGAAGACTCAGGATCCTGGAGAAAAGTTATAATCAACCTATCTCAAGTACTTGTCAGTGGTGCGACAAGGAGATTTAATTTTTATCTGCATTTCCTCTGCTTTTGTGTCCCACATCATGGCGACTAACAAAGTGATTGGGAGCCCAGAGCATATAAATAGGCTTGTTGACTGTGAGCTTAATTATGAGGTGATCTGGCTGGACTGTCTTCCTTGGGAACACTGACTTCAGCATCTCTACATCTCTCCTTCCCATGCCCCAAAGAGGATTCTTCTAATCTCCTGCCTAGAGGTTGAAGACTTGTCAGCCAGTGTTTTTAGAGCTGAGTAGAGAAACTGGGCTGGGGTTGTGGGAGAGATTATTTGATTATTCAGTGAGCACATATTTGCTTAGTGTTCCTTCTGTTCCCCACTCCAGAAGGGAAAAGTTACAGTCTTTTTTCTAGAAGGGGGATGGTTAGTGGTCCAGTTACTCGGAATAGGAGGAAGGGGCCTAACTTCTCCAACAGTTTTAATCAATCTACCTAATTACAGGACCTCTCTCTAGCTTCTCTGCTCCTTCCTGGGGTGCCTGAGGTTATCAGGACCTGAGCCTCAAAATGATTTTATGATGCAAATAAAGTTGCCCCTGCGCTTTTCCTATTACTGGTTTGCTAAATCACCTACTACAGGTCCATTTTGTGTGTGTGTGTGCGCGTGCGCGCGCAAAATCTTGTTGCTGTCAAATCCTCTCCCATCCTCGTCATCCTTATGGGTTTAAAAAACAAACACACCTAATAGCGTTTTTTTTTGGGGGGGGGAGATTTTATTTTTATATTTGAGAGAGCGGGAGAGCACAAGAGAGCTAGCACAAGCCGTGGGGAGGGGCAGAGGGAGAAGCAGACACCCCACTGAGCAGGGAGCCCAAAGCGGAGGAGTTTGATTCCGGGACCCCAAGGTCATGACCCGAGTTGAAGGCAGAGGTTTAACAGACTGAGCCATCCAGGAGCCCCCACCTATTTGTGTTTTCTGTAGGCCTTCGGGAGGAAGAAAATGACACTTCGGTTCAATCTGAACGTCTTTCCCCAGAAGTAACTCCGATTTCTGTTCATTCCGGCTGTCGTGGTCTAATTTGAGCCTCCGCCACTGCTTGCCTGGGCCACTGGCGCAGCCTGCTTGCTGCTCTTCCTACTTGCAGTTTGCTCCTTCCTCCTCTATGCTGCTACCCACGAGTCGGAGTGGACCCTCCGCAGAGCAAATGTTATCTCCCCGCCCTCCTTTCAACCCTTTTTCAATTCCCTTTTGCTCTTAACTTGTAAGGCCCCGCATCATCTGGCCTCTCCGAATTTTTCATTCTCATCTCTCCACTTTCTCCCAGTTGGTCATTGGGCTCCAGCCAGACTCTAACACGTGTGTCTCTTCACACCCAAACATGGTGTCTCAGGGTAGCCCTACCTACTGCGACTTTACTGAAATGACCTCTTACCACTTCCTCAGAAACCTCCCCACCAAATTTTCCAGTTAGCTTCTCCTCATTGTCTTCCAGATTCTGACTTTAATTTTTCTTCAAAGAAGGTTTTCTTGTCACTCAACACTATGCAGGTCCTTATTGATGGTCTGATTGGTCTAAATATTTGCTATCTTTCTCCACAGAAGGGTTAGGCCTCCCTCCCCTGATGGTATCCATATCCCACAGGACACACTGGGAATTTCTATATTACAACTTTCATCACACTATAGTTTACTGTCAGTATGTGTTTAGTTTTCTGTCTTCCCAGCCAAAGTATACGGTCTAAGAAGGGAGGGTCTTGTATCTATCTTATACACCACTGTACTCTCAATGTTTAGTATACTCTTTCCTACCCCATAGGAATGACAAAGATACTCTCCTTGACCAAATTTAGCAACCTTCTAGCAGTTTAAGGTCATGTCCCTAGACTGACCCCAATCCTCCTTAAAATGCCTGCCCTGAGAAAGCCCAACACTGCCAGGGTATTTTACTGTTTGTTCCAGCCCAGACTTGGTGATAGGCATATAGGCCCCTGAGCTCCCTTTCAGCATAGTTATTTTAGAAAACTTGCAATTATCAATTCCTTATAATTTTGAGATGCAAATCAGCCACACAGAACTGTCTTCTCAAGGCCCATCTCCTCCCTGCCTGGTGGTGTATTGCCTTAACTTGTGTAACTGGCTGTCATAAAGAGATGAGAAGTTTGTTTCTCCTCCAGGTACACGCCAATTAACAAGCCCAAGTGGCCCAGTCCCATGGACCAACACCCCTTGGCACCTCTCAATGCTTTCCCAGTAGCACCCAGACTTTAAAAAGTCTCCAGTTTTTTATTTTGGGGGAAGTTCAGTTCAATTCACGATGTACGCTCTTTCCTGTTGTAATTGCTGTTACTGAGTAAAATCTATTCTTACTGCTTTGCTTTAGCCAGTGTCTGCCTTTGTTTATCTCTGACAGTAAGCACACTAAATAGTTACTGAATTAACTAAATAGGTTCTATACAGGCGTGTGAACAGCTGTGGGGAGGAGTTTCATTATTTCGAAGCCTCTTTCGGGGTCTGTCTTCCTCTCCCACTCTTCAAAAAGCTACTTTTCTGTTACTTTTTGTTTCATAATCTCCAACTACATGAAAGGTGACAATTACATCAAATCACCCCCAGTGCATTTTGGGATTCAGCTAATCTGATTACTGCAGACAGATATAGAAAGCTATTTTAAAAAGTAGCACCTCTAAATTTCAATTCTCTGGATCCTCTTTTAAACACGGCTTAAAAACTTCCAAAGTTTTTGCCATTTCTATTTCTGGGCCAACAGAAAGAGTTCAGTTCAGTCCAGAAAGACATGTGGGCGGGCTGGATGTGAGTCCGAGCGTGGGTGAACTGGGCGCTTTGGCTACAAATGGCTCACACCCCCCTTCTTCCCTCCCAATGCGGGTAGCACTCCGCTGTCTGCTCCTGCAGCCTTCTGCCGTTCCTTCGAAATCTTTGCCAGTTCCACTCGCCCGACCGTACTTTTAGGAAGCCCAGAGTGCCCCCCGCAACCCGCGACCCTCAGCATCAGCTCGCGCCTAAATTCAGAACTAGCAGCGCCGCTACTCCCACGCTCCAGCCCCAGCCTCGGCCCCGGCAGTACCGGGGAGTATTACGTGCTAGGACTCGGGCTGGAAGCTAGCGCCGCCATGTTGCTTTCTGGCGGCGCTTTCCAGAGGAAGGGAAGGAGGCTGAGCAGCGTCCCGGAGTTCCGGGCCTTGTGCGCAAGTGCGGAAGTGTGTTGGCCCCGAGTGTGACCGGTTTCCGGCCGGTGTTAGTACACCGGCTTCCAGGAGACGTGTAACGGACGGTGGGCGGCAGCCATGGCCGAGAGGAAACCTAACGGAGGCGGCGGTCCCGCCAGCACCTCCTCATCGGGCACTAACTTACTTTTTTCCTCCTCGGCCACGGAATTCAGCTTCAACGTGCCCTTCATCCCAGTCACCCAAGCCGCCGCTGCCTCGGCCTCCTTGCTCCTGCCCGGAGGTAGTAGGGAGAGGGGAATCCGGTGGGACGAGTGTGTGTGGGGAGGCGGGCGTGGGGCGTGGGGCGACGAGGGCCGGGTGGGAGGTTTTGCTTCGTGTGTACCCGACTCCGGGTAGCTTGCCAGGGCCATGAGCGACCAGGTTTGAGTGGCTCGGGGGGCTTTGAGATATCCCAAGCGGGGGCTAGATCAGGAGGCTTGCTCTTCGTCCAAGGAGCCCTCTGTCCCGAAGGCTGGCCGCTCCACGCTGGCACTGACATCACCCAGATTTTTGTTGAACACCTACTGGTGTGCTAGGGAATGCAGAGAAGTTAGTGCTTCTCAACTAGGATGCAGTAGGGAATGTCCTGGACGGACAGCTTCCCTTTCCTGGGATAGACTTGTAATATTTGCAAAGTAGAGGTGCAGAATGCAGTACTCCTCTTTCAAGACAGTGCTTCCCGTTGTCTGAGGAGCTTTTCCTCCTTCTTGTCCCCCATTCCTATGTTCACCCTAACTCTTTCACTTCTTCATTATTGTCTAGGGGTATTGCTGTTTAATGATTGTGTGGCATCACACAGAGTATGGTATTTGGGAGCACAGACTGTTGTCCATCCCAGGCTCTGCCGGTAACTTGCTGTGTGACCTCAGGCATGTTACTTTACCTCTCTGTGCTTCACTTTCCTTATCTGTACAGCCTCCTAAAGCTGTCAGGAGAAGTGAGTTGATTTTTGTAAGGTGCCGAGTGTAGTGTCTGGCACCTAGCGTTATGTAAGTGTTTGTGAAATCAACGTATCTGCCTCCGGATACTGTGTAGATGTTTCTTGAGTATCTGAATGATTAAATGAAGGAATTGAGAAATGATGGGAGGGGAGGCGTCTAGGAGATGTTTTGATTTGAGTGTCTGGTTGTTGACAAACATCTGTTGAGATAGTAGAGTGGAGTAAAAGCGCAAGAAGGGAGACGGTTAAGGTGACAAATTCATTTCTAGGCTTACTAAGTTCGAGGTGTATGTGGTTGAGCTGCCAGAAGTGTCGAGGAAGCAGTTGGGTAATAGGTTCTGGAACACCTGAGAACAGTATCGGTTTGAGACAGAGTTGGGAGTGTCACAAGTGTACAAGTGCCCATTAAAGTTGTGGGTGTCTTTACCAAATGTGTCCACGTGTAATTAGAAAGTGCCCCTGAGGTGAGCTGGCAGCACATTGAGATCAGCATTTCATTTACAATGGATGCTAATCAGAAAAAAGTTCCTGAGATCAGGTTGATCCCAATTTGTCTTAAAGGAAGAAGGATACTACAGAGGTTTTCTCCACTCCATGTTTTTAGTTGTTGAGAGATAAACTGAGAAATACAGACAAGTGAGGTCCAGAGAGTTGAAAAGAGAGAGTGGGAGCTGGAAATATATCTGAAAATGAGAATAGAACCAGCAGACAAAGGGCTTTGTGCAGGAGGTGGTATTTTATTTTTAGTTACAAAGAAACAACTGAGAGGAGTATTTTAAATAGTGGAGTATCTTAGTTAAATTGATGTGTGAGAAATATAATGGGAGCAACCTAGAAGCTCAAGCCAGAATCTCTGTGAGCCAAGTGTCCTCCTTCACAGAGGTCGAGAAGGATCCTGGAGCTTGAAAGGCCACTCGGGAGCAAGGATCACAGTGTGCTGTGTGCTGGGTGTGGGACCTCTGTTGGGCTCCGTGCCTCCAGCAGCAGGAGATAAGAGGGAATGTGACTGGAGGAGGAAAGATGAGGGAGAGGAAAGTCTCTACAAGCTAAGGTAAGGGCGTATAAAAGCTTAGTAAGGAAGAAGAGGCTGGACTTTTTAGGTTGTGTAGAGGAAACATGCTTTTTTCTTTTTCTTTTTTTTTTTTTTTTTTTTTTTTTTTTTTTTTTTTTTAAAGATTTTATTTATTTATTTGACAGAGAGAAATCACAAGTAGTTGGAGAGGCAGGCAGAGAGAGAGAGAGGGAAGCAGGCTCCCTGCTGCGCAGAGAGCCCGACGCGGGACTCGATCCCAGGACCCCGAGATCATGACCCGAGCCGAAGGCAGCGGCTTAACCCACTGAGCCACCCAGGCGCCCCTTTCTTTTTCTTTTTAAGGTTTTATTTATTTGTCAGAGAGAGAGAGAGAGGAGAGAGAGAGTGTGTGCGCGCACACACACACACGCACACACACGCCCACAAGCAGGGGGAGCAGCAGGCAGAGGGAGAGGAAGAAGCAGGGAGCCCAATGAGGGACTTGATCCCAGGACCCCTGGATCATGACCTGAGCTGAAGGCGACACTTTGCTGACTGAGCCCTCCAGGCGTCCCAGGGAACAGGCTTTTATTTTACAGCTTGGTGGCAGAAGAGAAGATAATTTCGGGTTGACAATACCTGCAGTGAAAATCATTTTTGGCAAAGGCAAGTGAAGAGAACTTCCTTTGGTTAGAAAATGACTTTTCTCACGATTTGACATTCTCTAAAGGCTAGTTATCTGGATGTGATACTGTGTGATTTTAGGGATGGCAATAAATGGTTGACCTACTTTGCCTTGGGAATACAAATACCACATGTTCATTTGTACAATGAGTGCTTTGTAGTAGGTAGGAGTCCTGAAACACACCCTTCTTGTCAACACAGTCATATCTGCACTTAAGTTTCTTATTACTGTAGAAATAAAATTATGTGTAATTTGGTAGTAGAATAATATTTGAATTATTTTTTTACCAGGAAAAAATGAGATATAAAAATTGTAGATCCAAATTTCATTTCCCTTCTTGAAAGCATCCTTAGATAAATAGGTGTGATCTATGTATATTTACAAAATAAATACTTAACTATATTTATTCAAAAAATGTAAAAGGCCATGTACCAAAGTGATTATCTCTGAGAGATTGGCTTATGAATGAAATCTAATTTTTCCCTCTTTTTCTTGTTTCTCATTCGTATTTTCCAGTTTTTCGTTTCGAAGAAAAGAAAAGGTTTTCATCTTTTTTTTTTTTTCTGTAATGCAGAAATAGAACAATAAAATGAGGTACAGTTGCTAGATCTGCCGTGTTGGGTCCTCTCTGCAGAGCCGTAGACGAACCTTTAAACTGTTTGCTCTCCCGTTCCCTTTCAGAGGATTCCACGGATGTCGGTGAGGAGGACAGCTTCCTCGGGCAGACTTCTGCTCACACGTCTACCCCACAGACATTTAGTTACTTCTCTCAGGTATCAAGCAGTAGTGATCCTTTTGGGAATATTGGACAGTCCCCGTTAACGACTGTGGCAACGTCAGCTGGGCACTCCGCATTCTCCAAGTCCCCCGCTGCTCTCCCTTTTACAACTGGACCCCAAGATGGGTTGAATGCGTGTTCACCGCCCATTTCGCAGGCTCAGTATGGTGCCCCACCTTCACAGATGGGAATGAATGCTTACCTGCCTTCTCAGCCGGGTAGTCTCCCTCCTTCCAGTTTTGGGAGCCCACCGCAAGGAGCACCCCAACAAGGACACAATCCGTATCGTCATACCCCTGTGAGCAGCAGGGCCAATCCTTACATCACACCACCGCAGCTGCAGCAGTGCCAGACCCCGGCCCATCCCGCCCATCCTCCAGCCCCGGGGCCCCCCATGCAGATGTACCAGATGCCGGGAGGATCTCTGCCACCGGTAGGAGACGTGTTTTGAAATCCTAGCTATTCACTCTGATTTTTTTTTTTTTTAAAGAAGAGAGAATCTTTTTTTTTTTTTTTTTTTTTAAGATTTTATTTATTTGTCAGAGAGAGCGAGCAAGAGCGAGCATAGGCAGACAGAGTGGAAGGCAGAGTCAGAGGGAGAAGCAGGCTCCCTGCAGAGCAAGGAGCCCGATGTGGGACTCGATCCCAGGACGCTGGGATCATGACCTGAGCCGAAGGCAGCTGCTTAACCAACTGAGCCACCCAGGCGTCCCTCACTCTGATTTTTTAATCTGTCATCTTAGCCTGTGTCTTTTAAAACACTGCACTTTTAATAATCAACGTGATGACATTATTTTCAGAGGCCCTTCTTTGTAAGCTACATGCTTTGAAGGAAACATTCTTTCAAAGGTAGCTCGTAAAATGGTTCTTAAGTTGGTTTATATTATCAGTGTTTGGAAGTAGTTCTTGATTTTAATGAGTTAACTACATGTCAGTATTCCCAGATTTTAGTGTAAGAGATCAATAATAAATGTCATCTGGGGACATGTGAGAGTTGAAGCAGTTATGAACAGACTGCCAGCTTCTCACTTTTTAATTATTCTATTTAATCAGACCATTCAATTACAGGAACTAAAAATTGATTACTCCAATAATTTCTTTTATTTACATTATGAAGTTTGGGTCTAAACAGTCAGATTCTCTCTCAGGAGGGTGATGGAACAACATTTGCATTGGGTAAATTTTATGAAATTCCCTTATGCCATTTTCCCAGCTAATTGCTCAACTGACTTCCACAGGGAAATCACCTGAATCAAAGAAATGGAAGTGATTAAAAGGAAGAATTAAGAACCCAACCCAGTGTGGCAAGGGTAGCAGTATTATCGTTAGAATATAACCTCGCATCTCTCTTGGGGATAGAGAATGGGCTCTGTTTTATTGTTTAATTTAAATCCTTTCAACATGTAAATGCTTGGCAATGTTAGATTTCAGCATATTGGAACATAACTGGAATCACAGTGTGCAGTATAGTTAACATACTAGTTTGCTGATTAAACTCTTGAAAAGATATCTAATTTAAGAATTTTAAAAGTGGTAATTTCAGACTTAAAAGAACATGGCAGGGGTTCCTGGGTGGCTTAGTTGATCTCAGCTAAGGTCTTGATCTCAGTGTCGTGAGTTTCAGCCCTGCACTGAGCTCTGTGCTAGGCATGGAGTCTACTTAAAAAAAAAAAAAAAAAAAAAGAAGGGGCACCTGGGTGGCTCAGTGGGTTAAAGCCCGTGCTTTCAGCTCAGGTCATGATCCCAGGGTCCTGGGATTGAGCCCCGTGTCAGGCTCTCTGCTCAGCAGGGAACCTGCTTCCCTTCCTCTGCCTTTCTGCCTGCTTGTGATCTCTGTCAAATAAATAAATAAAATCTTAAAAAAAAAAAAGAAGAAGAAGAAGGAAGAAAGTTGCAAAAATGCAAATAGCACCCTGGTACCCTTCACCCATGTTGATCTGTCATTCCATCTTCCCCCGTTTGTTCTGTCGCTTGTGCACACGTGCACTCCCACGCATTTGGTCGTCCTCTCTCTCCTGTTCTCACCATGTATGTGTGCAGTTGTTTTGGGAAATACTTGGTCAGTTGAATACATGATGACTCTTTACTCCTAAATATTTTCTTTTTTTTTTTTTAAGATCCTATTTATTTATTTGAGAGAGTGTGCAAGAGAGAGAGCACAAGTCAGGTAGGGGGAGAGGCAGAGGGAGAAGCAGACTCCCCATTCAGCAGGGAACCCAATGCGGGACTCGATCCCAGGACCTTGGGATCATTCCGTGAGCTGAAGGCAGGTGCTCAACCAACTGAGCCACCCAGGCGTTCCTTGTACGTATTTTCTAAGAGTAAGAAAGTTCTTTCATATAAGCACTGTACAGTTAACACCTCAGTAGCTTTAACATTGATACATTCCAAAATGATTTTCAAGTAAAAAATTTAAAAATAGTTAGACTCTGATTTTAAAAGTATTTCCGGTACAGAAAATTTGGAAAATGTAGAAAAGTCAAATGATTCAAAATTGTCTCTCTGTAACCCATCTTTTCATTTTGTTATATGTCTTTGTTATATTTTTTCTAGACAAACATATTTCCATGAATATTTTTTAGATGTTAACTTTTTTTTCTACAACATTTGTAATGGCTCTAGAGAATTTCAGGATTTAAGTAACATAATTTATTTAATCAGGTCTCTAGAAGACTGTTTTTCTTTGAAGATTTTATTTATTTGACAGAGACACAGTGAGAGGAGAAGGAACATAAGCAGGGAACACAAGAGTGGGAGGGGGAGAAGCAGGCTTCTCACGGAGCAGGGAGCCCAGTGCGGGGCTTGATCCCAGGACCCTGGGATCATGACCTGAGCCAAAGGCAGACACTTAACTAAGCCACCCAGGCGCCCTTCTGTAAGACATTTAAATTATGTCGTGACTTTCTGTTATAAATGACCTGTTGTGTACATCTTTATAGGTAAATTTTTACTTGTTTTTTAGTTAAATCTTTAGGATGAGTTCTAAGAAATGGAACAGAGGGGTCAAGGAATGTGCACGTTATAAAGATTTACTAAATTGTAGAAGACACACTGCTAGGTTGATTTCTGTGAAGGTGCTAATTTACTTTGCCCTGAGTTTGAGAAAGCCCAGCTTACTTTTAAGATGGTGTTGGGTTTTGTTAGATTTATAAAAAAATTTTAGTTGCTTTCAGGCCTAGTTATTAAACGAAACAGTTGTCTAGAAATACATGTAGGATAATCATTACTAATGTCACTTTGGGTCCGAGGCATATATGGAATTGTTTTCTTGAACAAACATCATAGTTCTCTAACTTTTTTTGTGTCCTCCAGATTCCTCCTTCAATGCCATCAGGGTTGACCCCTCCAACGCAACAGCAGGCCCTGGCTAGACCAGCAGGTCCCTCTGTGCAAGCGCCATCTCCTTTTCTACTTCAAAACCAGTATGAACCTGTTCAGCCCCACTGGTTTTACTGCAAGGAGGTAGAATACAAACAACTGTGGATGCCTTTCAGTATGTTTGACTCTTCGAATCTTGAAGAAATCTATAACTCAGGTAAGTACTGATTGCGTACGATACATTTGTATCTGATTTTAGGAAGAACAGAAATAAAGAGTATTTATCCACGGCTTTTTTTTTGTGAATGTCAAATTAGTCCCTGTAGACTCCACCAGACTCGTTACCTTAAGACAGTGATATGAACGCAAGTCCTGAGTTATTTGAGCAAGGTTTTTAAAGAAATGTTTTAATAATTTTCTTCTTTGTTTAAAGGTGTTTTAAGTTAGAGAAATAGACTAGTTCACATAATGTGGGTGTCAATTTTTCTATTTCCCTTATTCATTTGTAGCTATTGGGCATTTATAAAACATCTTTGGAACTCTTGTTCCTGAAGATGCTCTGAAAAGTGTTCTGTGGTCAGGTGAGTTTTGGAAATGATTTAACCCCATTCACCTTTTGAGATAGTGCGCTGTAGTCTTAAGGTTCTCTGAGAATTGGGAGTACAGAAATATGTGTATTTATCCTGATGATATTTCTCTCTCTCTTTTTTTTTTTTTTTTTTAAGATTTTATTTATTTATTTGTCAGAAATAGAGCATGGGCACAAGTAGGGGGAGTGGTAGGCAGAGGGAGAAGCAGGTTCCATGCTTAAGCAAGGAGCCTGATGCTGGACTCAATCCCAGAAGCCTCGGATTATGACCCGAGCTGAAGTCAGATGTTTAACCGACTTTACCACCCAGGCATCTCTATCCTGATAATTCATCATGGGACTTAAAAATCACTCGTTAGGGGTGCCCGGGTGGCTCAGTGGATTAAAGCCTCTGCCTTTGGCTCAGGTCATGATCCTAGGGTCCTAGGATCAAGCCCTGCATCAGGCTCTCTGCTCGGCAGGGAGCCTGCTTCCCCCCCTCCCCGCCCTGCCTGCCTCTCTGCCTACTTGTGATCTCTGTCAAACAAATAAATAAAATCTTTAAAAAAAAGTCACTTGTTAATACCCCCTAGAAATATACTTTATGGAGCATTGCTGCTTTGATTAAAAAAAGGAAACCTGGCAGTTATTTGAATTATTTTATGATTTTTAAAAAAATGGTCATTTTTTTAAAAAAGATTTTATTTATTTGAGAGAGCACGTGTGCATGTGCACGCCCACAAGCTGGGTGGGGACTAGAGGGAGAGGGAGAAGCGACTCCCTACTGAGCAGGGAGCCCAATGCAGGACTGAATCCTGGGACCCTGGGATCATGACCTGAGCTGAAGGCATGTGCTTTACCAGCTGAGCCATCCAGGAGCCCCTTAAATGATTATGTTTTAAAACTTCGCTCTGGCTCTTTTTTTCTTCAGTTAAGAAGAGTCTTAATTTTGGACAGCACAAATTCATCTTAAAATTCTGTTTTTAAACAAAAATGAACTTAGTTGTCTTTTAGGATCAGCCAATCACCATATTCATTATTTATTACTTTTTAACATGCCTTGTTACTGTTGGGTTAAAATGTGAACTTTGTGCCCCAGTCCAGCCAGACCCCGAGAGCGTGGTTCTAGGCACAGATGGAGGGCGCTATGACGTGTATCTCTATGACCGAGTGAGGAAGGCTGTGTACTGGGAGGAGGAACCCGCTGAAGTGAGACGCTGTACTTGGTTCTACAAAGGGGACACGGACAGCAGATTTATTCCCTATACAGAGGAGTTCAGTGAAAAACTAGAGGTAGGTGGGCTTATTTCCTTTACCCATTTCTTTAAAAAACATAGGCCTTTGTATATATTGGAGCCTCCTACAACACCACTCACAATGGAACCGACTTTATTTTTTTTTTTAAAGAATTATTTTAGAGCAGGGGGAGAGAGAGAATGTGCACACGTATGTGTGAGGGAAGGGCAGAGGGAGAGAATCTCAAGCAGACTCCCTGCTGAGCGTGGAGCTTGACTTGGGGTTTGATCCCAGAACCCTGAGATCATGACCTGATCCCAGAACCTGGAGATCGTGACCTGAACCGAAATCATGAATCAGTAGCTTAACCGACTGAGCCACCCAAGTGCCCCGAGAGCTGGTTTTATTGATAAGAGCTTGTTTTGATCCTGTTCACAAGAGCATTGTTTTTGAAGGGGTGCTGTTGTTCATGAGATACGAATCGTGGCTTCCCTGTCTGAAGATAGACTGTTTTTCAGGGATGTATCACAAATCTAAAAAGGTACTCGTAGCAAACCTTAAAATCAACTTAGTCTGCCGGGATCTGTTGTTAACAGCAATTGCCAAGCATTTGGATGCTTTTCAAATTACTGTTCAGTAGAAGACTTGAGTTTAACTTCTGATTTTTGAAAATAAGTAGAAAACAGAATAGGAACACATGTCTCAAGATTTACTAGCCATTCTGAAACTACTGGGTAATGTTTTACATAATTGTGTTAATTTCTTATGATTAGTCTACTTCGTGGTTGAATTAAATGTTTGAAATAAATTAGGTGAATTCAATTTGCATACATGGAAGTGAGATACAGAACACTGTAGTTACTATTGTTTAATGTTGTAGTTATTAAAACTTAGATAACCTCTCTAACAGAAAACATTAAAATAATACTTTGTTATCGGTAAAAGGGGCCTCTAAAATGTTAACCTTCCCTAGTTCATATTTTGAATAGCTTCAAGTAAGGACTAGATTTTATGTTTTGTTAGGAGCTGACAGTCGAGTTTAGCGGCTAACTATTAATTATTAAATTTTTGTTGTGCTTGATGTAATATTTAATAGAGATAAAAAAATTAATGTCATCCTTTCATATTGAACCCTTATATTTAAAAAATATTTTGACAGTTAATCTAACATAATAGCGTAGATTTCTTGGGACATGTTTTGTTTTTTAAAAATAATTATAAATGCATTTTTTAAAGGGATTTTATTTATTTTTTATAGAGAGAGCATGAGCAGGGGAAGGGGCAGAGGGAGAAGCAGACTCCCTGCTGATCAGGGAGCTTGATGTGGGGCCTGACCCCAGGACTTAAGATCATGACCTGAACCAAACCCTGATGCTTTACCTACTGAGCCACATAGGCACCCCTATAAATGCATTTCTTAGGTATTATCAATTGTACCTGTTCTGGAAATACTAATCTCTATAATAGTGACTCTGAAAAACAGTTTTATAACCAAACTGACACTGAAAGATAAATGTCGGCCTAAAGTAAGACAGAGGTTAGTTGTGGAAAGTAAATTGGAAAAGAAACTTGTTGAGAGCACAGGGTTCACATTTTTTTTGTTTCAAGCTATAGTAAAAAATACATTTGACATTAAAATTTAGTATACGTATTTTATACACACATGTATATTTAATTATCAGAAATAGTCATGTGTGGTAACAGACTCTGGGGAATTTATAGAATTCTATAAATTTATAGAATTTGCTGGTTTCCATGATATACATACTCCCTCCATGGCCAACCTTGAGCTACCAACAGGACGCTAGTAGCCACAGTGGGGAAGAGTTGTGTCGCGTGCTTGTGAGCTGCTGTCACCCTGCTCTCACACACCACTAAAAACAAAGGCCTGTAGAGCAGTACTTAGACTTGTCGGGTGCTGCTCTGATATTTTCTGTTTCATCTGAAACACTGATTTTATAATCTGTTACTCATCATCATGCACAGTTTGAAAAACACTGATACGGAACAGAGTCAGAACCCATTTAAGAAGAGCAAAGACTGCAAAGAAGGCATTAAATTAATTTTGTTCTTGGAAATATCATGTACCAGGAGGCACCATTCTCCTAAAACATAATCTTAGTTATTTGAATGAGGAAAAAAATGTGTAAAAGAATGCTGATATCTGTTGCATAATTTCAGACCGAAATTATTAAGCAAATGTATGCTGTAATTCTGTAATTTTTGGTCTCTCTGGTAGGACCCTACTGAAGGTATAACATCCCAAGTTTAGTCCTGTTATTTTGAAGCCAAGGCACATAGTCTAAGTATAAAGTCTAAGCAGTTTTATCTCAGCGGATTCACTTCATCTCAGCCGTGTTGCACATGGATAACACAGGCCTTGAGGGTGGGGCGGCTGTCCACGGACTGACCATCGCCGCAGCACCCGGCTCTTCATAATCTAGGGAGATCTTCGCTTCTCTTCAGCATCTTTCATGGTGCTTAAACCGGATCAGGGAAGATGCGGAGGAGGTTAGGAGATGAGAAAGCCGATCAGAAGAAGAGAAGCGGACATTTCTCAAGATCGCGTAGGTGATCCTGCACTATCAGAGCACTGAGACAAAACAGGAGTTTGAACAGAAAACACCTTCTCTCTGGTGATGACATGATTAGGTACATGGAAAGTTGGGAGAATTTTTAGAAATACTGTTAGCCCTGCAAGTCTGTAGGTATAAAATCAACATATACGAATTAATGGCATTCCTATATAATAGAAATAACTCACTAGACGGAGGCGCCTGACTGGCCCAGTTGGTAAAGTGTGTGACTCTTGATCTTAGGGCCATGAGTTCGAGCCCCACACTGGGCATGGAGCTTACATTTAAAAAAAGAAAGGAAGAAAGGAAAGAAAGAAAGAAAAAAACTAGCACCCATAATAAAAAGAAGAAGATGCTATTTATAACACTAACAAAACTATAGGCTATGTAGGAAAACGTCTGACAAATACCTGTGGGAACTTATGGAAGCAAACTATAAAACAGAATTGAAATAAAAGGTGATCTCAAGAAGTGGAGCTAAGTATGTTCACAGATGCACAATTAAGATGTCAGTTCTTCCCAAATTATTTTATAAATTGTATGTAATGCCAATCAAAATTACATCAGAGTTTTTAAGGTAAAATTTGTAAACTGCTCCTGAATTTTATATGGAGGGTCAAAGTGTCAAGAATAACCAAGACCCTTTAAAAAGAATGCCATGTGGGGGTGCCTGGGTGGCTCAGTGAGTTAAGGCCTCTGCCTTCGGCTCGGGTCATGATCCCAGGGTCCTGGGATTGAGCCCCACATCGGGCTCTCTGCTCAGTGGGGAGCCTGCTTCCCTCTCTCTCTCTGCCTGCTTCTCGCCTACTTGTTCTCTCTCTCTCTGTCAAATAAATAAATAAAATCTAAAAAAAAAAAAGAATGCCATGTGGAAACTTGGCTCTACCAGACAACATTTATTCTAAAGCTGTGGACTGAAAGGGGATATGTAAAAGTGCAAAGAATTCTTAAGATAGTGAAACTTCTTTCTTTAAACATTTTTATTTGTAATCTTGCTTTTAAAAATTATAAGTAAATATGGTAAAAATTACAAAAAGCCAGGTGAGGAAGAGTCAAAGGGGTAGAGGCTGATGGAGGGGAGTCATTAATCAGTGACTGTCTAGGAGACAAAAAGAAACTCGTCTATTTTGACATGATTGTCAAATAATCATTGTTAATAATTTAAAAAAAAATTCAGACAGTGGGTGTGGCAGCGGTTCTGCATTACCTCATCTTGAGTCTCTCTCCAAGAGGCCCTCAGGCTTTTTTTTTTCCTTGTTGGAAGCAGAATACTATATCTAGAGGAAGAGTAAGAAAATAGTTAACAGCCTTTTTTTTTTTTTTTAATTATAAGTATTTATTTATTTGACAGGGAGAGAGAGCCCAAGCAGGGGGAGCAGCAGGCAGAGGGAGAAGCAGGCTCCCCACTGCGCGAGGAGTCCGATGTGGGGCTCAATCCCAGGACCTTCATGACCTGAGCCAAAGACAGATGCTTAACTTACTGAGCCACCCCGGCGCCCCTCAACAGTCATGTCTTTGCAGTCAGAAAGTTGAGGGTGGGAGTGAGCTGCAGTTCTGCCGCGCTCTCACCGTGTGCAATCTTCTGTAGCTGTGAACTTGTGGACTAGGCGTTGAATTGTGTCGCCCTTTGCAGCCTCCAGCAGATGTGTTAAAGTCCTAGCCCTAGTGCCTCTGAATGTGATCTTACCTGGAAATTGGGTGCTTGCAGATGTAATTAGCTAAGATGAGATCATTCTGGAGAAGGGTGGGCCCCTCATCCGATAGGACCTGATGTCATACCCTGTGAAAGTAGAGAATGGGAGGGTTGCCTCTGTAAGCCAGAGGACACTAAAGATTGCTGGCAAACCACCAGAAGCTAGGAAGAGGCAAGGAAGAGTTCCCTGTAGGATTCTGAGGGACATGGCCCGCTGATACTTGACATCAGACTTCTAGCCTCCACAACTGTGAGACAGTACTTTTCTGTTTGCAAAGCCATTCAGTTTGTGATACTTTGTTAACATGGCTCTAGGATACTAACAGGCTGTGTAGACCTTTGTTTTCTCCTCTATATAATGGGGATAATCTTATTTAGGAGTGATTGAGAGTAGTTAATTAAATAAGGTAACCTATATAAAGTGACTGTCAAGTGTGGCAGTTAGTACATGAGAGCCTCTGTTACGTGATTTTTATTATCATCATAGTTATACTTTTGTTCCTCACTTTTTTTCATTATGGTATAAATTTGTTTTACTGGATTATGTTTCCATTATTTTAGGCTGAATATAAAAAAGCAGTAACCACAAATCAGTGGCATCGTAGATTAGAGTTCCCAAGTGGAGAGACAATCGTTATGCACAATCCAAAGGTAATGTTATTGTTTAAGATATTAAAACGTTAGGTTCATTTTAATAATGATTTTGCTGAATGTGGTTGATACATGTTCATCTTAATTAACTTTTGTAGGGATGTATTTATAAGAAGTGCATTGTTTTTAAAAGCTTGCCATTGTTTATATTGATCATAGAAACAAAAACAAAATTTAAATTTTTCTCATGAAGTTTCTGCTTATGGCAGCGTGTTGGCTGAAGCTCATTATGCACCACTGAAGTTGTTTGATAAATGTTTGCACTTGAGCAGAGGTCAGCAGGCTTTTTCTGTCAAGGGCGGGAGAGTAAATATTTACTTCTTCATAGGCTGTGCGATCTCTGTTGCAGCTGTCCGTGTGCCACTGTAGCCTGAAAGCAGCTGCAGATAATATATGAAGCAGGGGGTGTGTCTAGTGTAGTAAAACCTTATTGATATAGGCGGTAGCTCACGTTCGGTTTGGAGGCCATGGTTTGTCCATCCTGCCCTTGATGGTGGTTTGTTTCGACTTTTAAAAATAATGTCCTTCCTTTTCTTACTTGTGTTGTCCCCATGAACTAGTTTTTTTTAAAGATACTAATTCGGGGTGTTCTTTCATTTACCATACTAATCACTCTGAGTCCCAGGTTCCTCACATGTAGTAAGTACCTTCCAGGGTTATGTTTTAGATAAAATGAAGTAATTTATACAAAAACATCTAGCATAGTGCTTGGCATATAGTAATTTTTCAGAACATAGGCTATTTATGTCAGAGAAGTATACAAGAAAACAAAAGTAATTTTAATGTCATCATTTCTGTAGTTCTTACTGATACTGAAATAAAAACATTTATATGCCAACAGAATTTAAACAGTATAAAAAGGGGTCAAATAAAAAATAAAAGCCTCTCACCTCTGCATTTCCCATTTCTCCCTCTGATGGTAATTACGTTTAACTTATGTTTTTATTTATTTTTGATGCAGACACAAAACTTTGCATACCATCTTACATGCCTCCTTTTTTTTTTTAGTAGAAAAATTTCTGTGTGACTTGCGACTAAATTTAATTGATTTAACAGAATATATTTTTTCCTAAGAAGTGGGTAAATCAGTTTTTGGCATTGAAATCGTATTAGTACATTACTTGGGAATCTTGCTACTTAAAGAATTACGCCTTAAATATTTTTGTAAGATGAAGATTCCTCCATTCTAGGTAATTTTTCTTAATTTGTTATATGTAAACCTGGATTTTTATGTTATGTTTTTAAGGTGTACTGCTTCAGATTTAGTTGTAGTATTTTCCAGTGTAAGCATTGAAGTGATGGTATTGAGTTGCCTAGTTTTAATGGTTAACCCTAGCAGGATTGTTACAAAATTGTTTTGGGAGAATAATACTAGTACTAGACTTGTAACTGTTGATACTATGAAATAATTATGTATTGAAGTAATTTATTTAGCCTGTCATGGAAGTCAATTTGCTCATGAGGTCTTCATAATCTTTCTGTCCTGTCTTGAAGGTTATTGTTCAGTTCCAGCCTTCGTCAGTGCCAGATGAATGGGGAACCACACAAGACGGACAGACGAGGCCCAGGGTTGTGAAGCGTGGAATTGATGATAACCTTGATGAGATTCCGGACGGTGCGTATAGGTTGTTCAGGGCCAAGGTCATTTTTAGACTCCTCCATTTTAGCATCATTTATTAGGGACACAAAAAAATAAGCATTTCTTAGGCCTACCTGCCATAACATGCAGAAATCAGCCAGGCTGGCCTATATCTTTCTTTTTTTCCTATTACTTTTATATCTGTTTATTTTAAAATTTAGAATTCTGTTGAAGATATACAAACCATGTGACATAGATTCTAAAAGATATATTGTTCTGAAGAAGCGCTTTGCTGGTTGAAACTAGGCTTTTGGCAATATTTTTGGGCTTTTGTGGTCATGTCTCGTCTAGTGTGTATTCCTCCATGGGAAAGGTAGCAGACTTTTTCTGTTAAGGGCCATGTAGTAAATATTTGAGGCCCTATGGACTGCATCTGTTCAGCTCTGCCAGTGTAGTGTGAAAGCATCTGTAGATGGACTGTAAACAAATGAGCATAGCCGTGTTCCAGTAAAGCTTTGTAGAAACCAGGTGGTGAGCCGGATTTGGCCTATTTGGGCAACCAGTGCTCCAGTGTATGAGCTTTGGTTTCTCCTGTTAAACCATTGAAGATACAGATTTTATTTTGACAATTACGAATTTCATTTTTGTTTCATTGTCTTATGAAATTACAAATATAAGTAAGTGTTCTCATATTATGAATGTGAACAAAATAACCAGAGTAAAATAGATTGAACTGTAGTTGTTTCTATATGCCAGAGTAAAATAATAGATTTATCTTGGTTTTCCCATATATAACTTGAAGATGTTGCAGTCTGTAGGACGTATATTATATAGGGAAAGGGAAGGATTTGGGGAAAATATTTTACTCATTTATTTATTTAAGTAATCTCGACACTCAGTGTGGAGCTCGAACTCATGACCCCAGGATCAGGAGTCGCATGCTCTTCTGACTGAGCCTGCCAGGCACCCCATTGGGGGAAATATTTTAAAGTTCTGTGTTGGCATATTGCTTCTCCATGTGGGGCTTAGTCTCGGGAAGTTCTGAAGAAATCACGGAGGTTATGGAGCCTCGGTAGGTACAAAACTGCTGGTTATCATGTGCTCAGAGCCTCTGGGATCAGAGGTGGCGTGCTTCCTCCATCTCTCGGTCTAGTTCACTGTTATTTGCCAAGATGGACCTTGAGTTTGTTCTTCTCATTTCATAGAGAGTAATGAAGCTTATTAGCTTGGAAGGGCCTTCAGTTTCTTTGCCCAGTTTGTGGTGACAAAAGGGATATTTAGAATATTGCTATTCAAATACGAAAACCCAAACAATTTCCCAGGTTGTTTGTATGTATGTAGGCATGTATGTATTTCTTTTGTAGGGGAAATGCCTCGGGTTGATCATTTGGTGTTCATGGTGCATGGCATTGGACCTGTGTGTGACTTGCGCTTTAGAAGCATTATTGAATGTGGTAAGTATTAGTCATTTTATTTCAAGGAATGAATTGAGAATAGGAGAACTTTTAAATGTTAATTTTTAAGATGGTTTCCAGCTGTTTACTATTGTCTGAGGAACTGTAAGAGGAGATTTAAATGGTCACTGGGAAATAATTTATACTTGATTTGCTCTTATGATGTATGTAACTCTTAAAATTTTAGACTGAAGGGTTAGAAGGGATCTTGGAAATAATTTAGCCTTTCTGACAGAAAGCCTCTGCCTAGGCACTTTTGGCAACTAGGTATACCTATGCATTGAAATCATTTAAAGTCAATTGTTTAAAATAAGTCATTTAATGGAACAATGAATGTGCCTGGTGTACTTAAATTTTTGAAGTTTTATTTTCATATCTGTATAATAATAATTCATATTTATTACCTGATTTGTGCCAGGCATTTTGCACGGATTGTATTACTCACCTCTCACAATAAACCTTGGGGGTGCAGGTGCTTGCTGTTCTCCTCACTCTTAGGTGAGGCACTGAAGTCCACAGTCTTAAGTGAACCTCTCCTGTACCATGATCTGTGGGTTCTAGAGCAGGGATCCTGTGGCAGACAGTTTGATTCCGGAGTCTGTACCCATAGTGCCATGCTGCTTTCCCGGAATAGTAGTTAAATGTTTTTCAGTCATTTATACATTCCGCTAAGACATTGAAAAAAAAAAAAAGTTTCCAAAAGGTTGGGTTTTTTCCTTTTTGGACTGACTTCATCGTTCTTATTTTTTTTCTTAAAAGGTTTGTTAAATAAAAAGTACTAGTGTATTTGAGAGAATTGATAAACTACCCATCAAGTCAGGAAATATAATCATTTTAATTTGTCTTCCCTGATTTTTTTTTTTAAGTGGATGATTTTAGGGTGGTTTCTCTGAAATTGCTGCAGACACATTTCAAGAAATCTTTAGACGATCGGACAGTAAGCAGAGTGGAATTCCTTCCTGTTCATTGGCATGGTTCCTTGGGCGGGGACGCCGCTGGTGTTGACAGGTGCGTGGACTTGGATAACTCATTGTTTAGATTAGTCAAACTTAAATTCGAAATTTAACCCAAAATATGAAGTGGTTTATTGTAACTTCAACATATGTGCTAAAAAAATACATTCCTTTATTTAAATGATACAGTTGCTCTGATGTATGATTTAAACACTGGCTGTTAATGATTATATGCCGCTTTTCTGTGTGCACATGCATGTGTGTTTGTACACATGTGCGCATGCATATGTCTGTATAAATATTTAGGAGAATCTGAGAAACGTAATCTAGTTTTAGAATACTATTCTAATCTGTAGCAGTTCAGACAGGGGGCTGTCCTGTACATTGCAGAATGGTTAGGAGCATCCTGGCCTCTACCCACTAGACAACACCCCAGATTCCCAACAGCCAAATATATCTCCAGTCCTTGTTAAAGGCCAGCGACTTCTGTCGGCATGGTGCCGACAACTAAACGTGCCCTACTCTGTTCTGCATACTCTCAATTGAGAAATACAGATTTAGATATTCACCAGAGGACACAGGGGTAATAACGTATCTGGATTTTAGTGAAGATTATAATGTTTCAGGGCACGTGGTTTATAACACTAATTCTACAAACAGCATTCGATGTTCTTCTGTATATTCTTTCATGGTAGGTCCTATTATGATGAGGGGCAATCTTTCTCTGTGGATGTTCGTGACTTTGCTATATTCTCAAATCAAGAAAGATTTTCAGTGCATGAAACTCCTTTCTGATTCCTTATTATATTCCGTGTCGTCCTTCCTACCACAATTTTTGTCAGGTATCCTGATTTCCAGTTAATGGAAGAAAAATGGAAGAATAGAAGAAAAATAAATTAAAAATTTTACATATGCCTTATGTTATAACTCTTGGAGAATCCCCAAAGTCACAGCATAGTTGTATGCACACTTATACCTTTTTGCTTTATCTTGGTTCATTTATACTAACTTTGTCTACAGAATCAACTCGTAATTAGTCTGTAAGATTCTTTTTTTTTTAGATTTTTTTAAAATTTATTTTTTTGCAGAGATACAGCAAGAGATTGAACACAAGCAGGGGGAGCGGGAGAGGGAGAGCAGGGTTCCTGAAGCGCAGGGAGCCCCGTGTGGGGCGATCCCAGGACCCCGGGATCATGACCTGAGCCGAAGGCAGATGCTTAACCACTGAGCCTCCCAGGCGCCCTAGTCTGTGGGATTCTTACACTCATTAGAAATCACTGTCTAAGCTTTAAAAACGTCTGTAGTTGTAAGGTGGCTAGTGACTGAATATACTTTTTTTCTTTCTAAAACAGGAACATTAAGAAAATTACTTTACCAAGTATTGGTCGGTTTCGTCATTTTACCAATGAAACCTTGCTAGATATTTTATTTTACAATAGCCCCACCTACTGTCAGACAATCGTGGAAAAAGTGGGAATGGAGATAAACCGTCTACATGCACTTTTTATGAGTCGGAATCCAGACTTCAAAGGAGGTGTCTCTGTTGCTGGTCACAGTTTAGGTAAAACTGTCAAATACTCACATTTTAAACATAATTTTTGTTGAGTTATCACTGCTTTTAGTGAGGGTGACATTATTAATACAAGATTTAGAATTAAAGATTTTAAGTTTTATAAAGGGTGGACATGAATATGTTGTTTAGGTTCTGCCTTTGATTTTCAGTTTCCTAGGAATGCTTTATATTTTAATTTATTCTGATGTTTGGGAAAACAATATTGATCAGATCTTGATTGACATTTAACTTTTGTATGACTTCTGCCTAGGGAGTTTGGGGAAAAAAGGAGAATTTACATAGTGGTATAAAAGTATTAGTCATTATAAAGCAAAATGTAATTTTTTTTTTTTAGGTTCTTTAATACTCTTTGATATCCTGTCTAATCAAAAAGATTTGAATTTGTCAAAGTCTCCTGGGCCTTTTGCTATAGCTAATGGCGTCGTGAAGCCGCCACATTTTCAGGAAAAGCAGGTATAGCCCACTTAACGTATTTAGATTAGAGATAAAGCCAAACAGTTTTCTAAAGTCTGAACTGTTTCCTGAATTTCTTTTTTTTTTTTTTTTAAGTTTATTTAAGTAGTCTCTACACCCTTTGTGGGGCTCGAACTTATAATCCTGAGATCAAGAGTCCTATGCTCTTCTGACTGAGTCTGCCAGGTGCCCCTGAAATGTTTTTATAAATCAAAGTACCCTGAGGTTATAAGCATGATAGAATCATCTTAGCTCCTTTGAGTCGCTCACTTGTCTTCCTTATGGATTATAAATTTAAATGTGAGAGAAAGTTTATGATTAAAAAAATGTTAAGTAAATTATTGTAGAAAATGGGAATGAGTGATTTCTTCAATTGATACACTTTTCTTAGAATATTCAAACTTTGGATGATAAACTACCTAAAAATTATGATTTCTCTATGGAGCAAACTTGTTTAGGATTTACTGTAGATCAGGAGACATTTTATGGGAGTTTTTCTGAGGTTTGCAGTGCTCCCCTGACATTTTTTTTTTTTTTTCTTAAGATGCCTGAAGAGCCAAAGTTGACTTTGGATGAGTCTTGTGACCTTGACCTTGAAAATGAAGAAGTCCTAAGTTTGCAAGAAACTCTGGAAGCACTTAGCCTCTCTGAATATGTTAGCACTTTTGAAAAGGAAAAGATTGATATGGAATCTCTGGTACTGAGGATAGTTTGATCCATTCCTCTGTTCTTCCTTTCCTTCCTTCCTTTTCTGGTGGGCAGCAAAGCAAAGTTCATTGAAAGATAGTAAAGTGATGGTACAAAGCTCTGGAAGAGGAAGGGGACCCGAGAGGGTTGCTCTGATCCATTTTTTTTAAACTTCATTTATATAAAAAGAGATCACAAGTAGCCAGAGAGGCAGGCAGAGGGAGAGGGGGAAGCAGGCTCCTCACCGAGCAGAGAGCCTGATGGGAGGCTCGATCCCAGGACCCCGAGATCCCAACCTGATCTAAAGGCAGAGGCTTAACCCAGTGAGCCACCCAGGCGCCCCTAAGATTTTATTTATTTGTGTGACAGATTGAGAGACAGTGTGAGAGAGCAAGTGCACAAGCACGGGGAATAGCAGGCAGAGGGAGAAGGAGAAGCAGGCTGCCTGCAGAACAAGGAGCCTGCCACAGGGATCGCAGGACCCGAGGATCATGACCTGAGTCGAAGGCAGATGCTTAACTGACAGCCTCTTGGACATCCCAGTTTGATTCATTTTGGTTTAAAATTGTTTCTCTTATTTATAAGATCAAAAATTATGAATCATTTGAGTACACATTTCAGATAAGGCAGAGACTTAAATGTTTAAAAATTGAAAAAAACAGTTTGGTTTGTTTTTTAGTGTAATCTGGGAGGGCTTCTAAGTATGCCACAAAACCCAGAAGCCATAAAAGAAAAATTGCTTAGCAGGAGATGCCCTAAACAACATCTAAAGGCCAGTGATAGATTAAGAAGAATATTTGGAACACACGTTAGAGACAAAGGGCTTATTTCCTTATTATTCAAAGCTCCTATAAATTAGTTGCACCGAGACCATCAACACACTAGAAGAGGCCAAGACTGAACAAATGATGTACAGAAAAGGAAGTAACAAATGGCTTCTTGTCATAAGAAAACTCATGAGAAAAAGGCAGATTGAAAGTGCAGTGAGTTTTTTTTAACCCTTTGGTTTGGCAAAAATAAGCTTGTTCATATACTATGGGGCCAGGATGAGGGTAACTGGGCACGGTTTACATATGGTTAGTAAGACTAAGTTGGTACAATCTCTGTGGAAAGCAGTTTAGTAATACCTTATTATTTTTTAAATTTTTATTTTCTTTTTATTGCAGGATTAACTTTCTTTTTGATGAAGATTTTAAGTCTAAAATGATAGGGTTGGAAATTTTTCTTTTTTTAATTTTTTATTTAAATTCAGTGTAATTAACATATATTATTAGTTTCAGTGATTCATCAGTTGCATATCACACCCAGTGCACATTCCATCACGTGCCTCCTTAATGCTCATCCCCACTGACCCCATCCCTCCCATCTACCTCTCCTCTAGCAACCCTCAGTTTGTTCCTTATGGTTAAGATGGTAATACCTTTTAAAATACAAAAAATACCCCCCAAAATGCTAAAAATAAAAAAAATCTTTTGCTCCAGCGATTTGCCAGGAATAATTCCAAATACAGGAATATTGACACAAGAGTATCTGAGGGTACTCGCGACAGTGCTGTTCCTGATAGCAAACCCTGAGAAACACCTACCAGTCCGCTGGTGGGGCGCCAGTGAAATGGTTCAAGGCGCATGCACGTAATGGAATGCAGCTGTTGAATAAATGAGGCAGTGTCCTAGGTAGTGGTAGGGAGTGATTTCTAAGATACGTTACGTGAAAAGAGCACAGTTCAGTCGCATTTGCCTCGCAGACTACACACACCAGGAAAACCACCAAGGTGCTGTGTGTACGGAAGGTGTCTCTGGAAAGAGCAGATTGCAGAGGCTCTGAGAGAGCTGGGTGATTGGAACAGGAGGAGAGGGAAGAGATTTCGTTGTCTGGTTGACTGTGTAGCTTTTTAATTTTGTACAGAGTGCATGTATTTTCTGCCAGACATGAGTAGAATGGTTTAGATGTGGAGGGCTCAGAGTTTATAGTCTAAGTTAATTGAGGATTTAAAAGCAAATTAACTTTTAAAAAATTGACTGGATCTTCGATTGCTTTTGTTCATCTGGTTTCTTTTTATCATTTCCTGATTTCAGTTTCATTTCATCAGTCATTAAACTGATGAACTAATGTGCTTGTTTATTTTCTTTTCAAGCTTATGTGTACAGTCGATGACCTGAAGGAAATGGGCATACCCCTTGGACCCAGAAAGAAGATCGTTAACTTTGTAAAACAGAAGGCAGCTAAACTGGTAAAGTTTATTTGTGCCCTAAAAACAGAAACCAAAATTCATCTTTGACTTTCTTGTTGAGATTTTGGGAGTTCTTGTTAATACAGTGTGATTAAGCCGGCTAATGTGTTCCCTGCCCAAGGGCGCAGTGTGGAGCTGATGTAAGCGCAGACCTTGGAGTCGGCCAGAACCGGGTTTCAACCCCAGCTCGGACGACTGGCCATCCCCCTTTTCCTGGGACTGAGAGAATTCCCAGGGTGAAGGACTCTCAGTTTTAAAATTGGTATTTGGGGATTTCCTGGTGCAAAAACCGAGTAAGCCCTGGACAGATGGATGAATCAGTCATCCCGGTTCAACGGCTTATTAACTCCTTATTCATGAGCAGTTTGCTTAACTTTTTTGATTCTTGATTTCCCTAATTTCTAAAATGTGAATTTTGCTACCTTCCCTATAGGGTTGGATTAATGCATCTAAGCTTAGCCCCCAATAAATATTAGCTCATTTTCTGTGTTCTTAGTTCTCACCATCTAAAGAGATAAGAATAGCCTCACTAAAATCTCATGAAATAATAACCAAAAAACCCAAAAATTCTTAAAAATACAAAACAAAACAACAACTAAAAAGCATGTAGAAAGAAAGAAGAGCAGTTGGGAAAAACTTGTTTCATTTAATTTTCATTTATTTATTCATAGATTTTATTTGAGAGACAGAGTGTGAGCACAAGCAGGGGGAGTGGCAGAGGCAGAGGGAGAGGGAGAAGCAGGCTCCCCACTGAGCAGGGAGCCCAATGTGGGGCTCGATCCCAGGATCCTGAGATCGTGATCTGAGTTGAAGGCAGATGCTTAACCAACTGAGCCACCCAGGTGCCCCTAATTTTCTTTCTTTCCAAAAGATTTTATTTATTTGAGAGAGAGAGCATGAGAAGAGAGAGGTCAGCGGGAGAAGCAGACGCCCTGCAGAGCAGAGAGCCCGATGTGGGACTCGATCCCAGGACTCCAGGATCATGACCTGAGCCGAAGACAGTGGCTTCAACTGAGCCATCCTGGCACCCCAATGCCCCTAATATTCATGTACTAATCAAATTAATTTTATAGAGATTCTCTAAGTACTTAGAGAAATTAGTTCTTAAGGTGGCTACTTTATTGTTGTAAGCATGATCTGTATTACCTTTCCATCTTTTGAACTGCTGTAGTTCTTTTATTTTTATTATATATTTACACCTTAGTGTATATCACTTTGCATGTAACAGGACTATAAAGTCGGGACTGATTTGTTTTGATTAGCCTAAGCAGTTGAATTATTTAAGATTTAATTAATATCTTTTGGCTCAGGTACCATGTCAATATTTGGGATTTGGAGATGAATTGAGGGTATGTGGTCTAGTTAGGAGCAGAGATTTGACCACAGGTGACTTATTGGTCCTGTAAAGTGCTATCCGTGCTGTCAGAGCCAGGGGAGTGGCATTTCTGGCCTGGCGAGAGGGTTGAGGGGCTGAGGAAGTTCAAAGAAGACTCCCCCAAGTGTTGATGCTTGAAGGAGAAATAGGCCTTCCAGGAGTGGGCTTGTATTTACCTATGGCTGAAAGAGCAGCTGAGCTGGGAATAGGGCAGGACAAAGGGATGGAGGCTGGTTGCCCAGAGGCCCCCAGGGCTTTGGTTTACTTCCTCATTTATGGAAGTACATGGATCCTAAGTGTTCAGCGTAGTAAGTTTTGAAACTTTGTGCATCTGTGTAATCACCACCTAGAACAAGGGTTAGAACATCTCTGTCACCAGATAGTTCTCTTGGGCTCCTTTCTCGTCCACTCCTCCGTTTTCCTACTACTCTGGTTTCCATCACTGTTGAGTTTTGCCTGTTCTGCCTTTTCATATAAATGGGATCAGCGCCATGTGCTCTTTTGTATCTGGCTTCTTTCACTCAGCGTTTTTGAGATAGATCCAATTATTGTGTCATTTGCAGTTCATTCCTTCCTGTTTCTGAGTAGATACTCCGTTGTGGGACTCTAACCACAGCGTGCTCGTCTGTTTTTCCCAAAATGGGTTTGAGGAAAACTCGTCAGTGTCTCCACGCAGACATCTTGGGTGTAAACATGTTGAATGAAGACATTTCTCCTCAAATCCACATCTTTATAGGAAATATGTATTTCACGATTATATGGTACTTTAATCTGTCTAAAGTTGAGTTCATAAAGGAAAATAGTTGGCATTTTGTATTACAATTTTAAGTTCTATAGAAAAGTAGAGTGAATAGTGTAGTGATAGCCAGTATTTAGATTTAACTGTAGCTGTTTTGCTGTTTTTTCTGTCTCTTATCATTTTTTTTCTTAAGAATTTTAAATAGTGGCGTTTCTTCCCTAAATATTTGGTGTGTGACTCTAAGAAGGATGTTTCCCTGACACCACTCTGCCTAGGAAATTACTGCTCATTCCTTAGCTTTGAGATAGCTTGTTCCATCGAGCTAGTTGATGAACTTTTCCTCAGGGTTGTGTTGTGAAATGTTGCTGTTTCACAGGAACAGAAAAAAGCAGCAGCAGAGAAGAAGGCAGTGATGGCTGCTTCGACAAAGGGACAAGAGGAAAATGCTCAGAGAGCTAAAGAAATGACTTCCCTCCCCTCAGACTCTAACGAGTCCAAGCGGAAACTTCCAGTTGGTGCTTATGTGTCTTCTGTGCATGTTGACTATGAGTCTTTCGAAGTTGGCACTGGACAGGTAAGTTTACAAGTTGATTAGAGCTGCACATTTTATGTTGGAATCCCATATCTTTATTATTGGGGTTGGCTTTAAATTCTTAAAATAGTCAACATTTATGGGGGGTGGAGAAAACATTGTCTCTCCATAAGATTGTGTGCATCTCTCAGTTAAAAAATACTTATGTTGAAGTAAATTTATTTTTAGTTTTTCCACTGCTCGTAATTTTATAACATTAGTCCCTCATAGCTACTAGCAACGGAGTGACGGTAGTTTGAAAATCATGTGAATACAGTTGTCTCCAGTTATGGGCAGTTTGGCTTTCTGTGGTTTCAGTTACCTGGTCGTCTGTGGTCTGGAAGCAGATGACCCTCCTTCTGACGTGTGGTCAGAAGGTCAGTAGTAACCGAAAGTTACTTTCCAAAGCCTACATCACTCACCCCGCTACATCTCATCACGTAGGCCTTCTGTCTTACGTCGTCACAAGAAGAAGGCCGAGCACAGTCCAAGAAGACATTTCGAGAGAACCAGACTACATGCACTTAACTTTTATAGTATATTGTTGTAATTGTTCTGTTTGTGATTATTGTTGTTAATCTCTTACCCTGCTTAATTTATAAATTAAACTTTATCATAGGTAAGTATGGCAAAGACATAGTGTATAGAGTACGGTCTTATGTGAGGTTTCAGGCCTCCACAGGGGGTCTTGGAATGTATCCCCTTGGATAAGGGGGGACTACTGTATTCTTAAATTTCTTTGAGAGAAACTTGCTGCATTCACTTAACTTACATTTTTTAGTATTCACAATTCTTCCCTTGCAGAAAAACCTTTTTTTCCTTTTTCAGAAAAATTTCTATAAAAATTGGCCAAGGAATTGACAGTGCTATATTTAATAATGCACTTTAATATACTTACATCTCAATGGCTTAGAAGTATTAAAATCTTTTTAGACTTTGTTACTTTCAGTATACTTACAATTGTGTCTGTAAGGTTCCATTCTCCTAAGTGAATTCATGACTGATTTAAAGAAGGCAGAAAATGGAACAGGGTGTTTGTAATAGCCTCTTCAAGCTTTTAAACACAATTCATTGATTGCATTCTAAAAATATCTTTCTTTTTACATATGACCGAATTTGAACATACTTTTTTTTTTTCTTTTTAAGATTTATTTGACAGAGAGAGAGAGGGAGCGAGAGAGTGAGTGTGCTTGCACAAGCAGGGCAGTGGCAGGCAGAGGGAAATGGAGAAGCGGCCTCCCATGTAGCAGGGAGCCTGAAGTGAGGCTCTATCCCAGGACCCTGAATCATGACCTGAGCTGAAGGCAGTTACTCGACTAAGCCACGCAGGTGCCCCACCTTGAACATACTTTAGCAAATAAAGGGCAGATATTTTCTCACTTAACTCTGAAGGATCAGAGTATAGATTTGTGGAACCAGGGGTTCCATGTGACCAGGACACACTCACTGTGTGTCCCTCTGTGGGAGCTGACCTTCTCCATGAACCTGGAATCATGGGTGTCCTTATAGGCTCATCTCCTTATAGCTTTATGACCACAGAGGAAAAGGAATCTCCCCCAGTAGGTCCAATTAGGAAAATGTGCTTGGCCTGGTATGAGTTATAGGTCCATTTTAGCCAATTCGTACTGCCTGGGGAATGGGGCACAGGTTGTTTGTCCCAGCCCAAGTCACTTGCCACCTCCATGGTGGGTGGCCCCGTGTGGGCAGGTAGGGTCTATTACCCAAAAGGTTGTGGGGCAGTGTAAACAATAGCCCTTTGCCAGAAAGTCAAGAAACTGCTAAGCAAGAGAAAACAAAAAATACCATACTCTTGATGGCCAGAACTAACCTCTGAACTCTTTGAACAAGGCTTTCTGGACCTTTATTTAAGCATATATTTATATACATGGTTAGCAAAGATGGGGAAATACTACATAAAATGTTTTACCAAAACATGATACTGCCATTTTCAAGCACTATTACAAATATATTCCTGTGTCAGGAAATATTTCTCTCATTATAATGACTGCTGTTTTACTGTTTGGATGGATAATGGTTTATTTTTTCGTTTATTTATTACTGGGTGTATTAGTTTGTTCAGGCCGCCATGACAAAGTATTACACACGGGGTGGCTTTAAACAACAGAAATTTATTGTCTCAGTTCTCAGAAGCTCAAACTCCAAGAGCGAGGTGTCAGCAGGGCCATACTCCCTTTGAAACCTGTAGCGGAAAACCCTTCTTGGCCTCTGACAGCTTCTGGCCATTTGCCAGGTGCTCCTTGGCTCCGAGCTGCCGCTCTCCAGCCCTGTTTTCACATGCTCCTGCCTGGGTCCGCGTCGTCTTCCCTCTGTGTCTGTCTCTGTGACCTCATTTCCCCTTTTTATGAGAACACCAGCGTCTTGGATTAGGGCCCACCCAAATACCTTATTTTAACTTGATTACCGTGGTAAAGATCCTAGTTCCGAATAAGGTCTGAGGTGCTGGTACGTGTGACTTTTTTGTGAGGGACACAGTTCACCCATGATGTTGGACATGGAGGCAGTTTCAGGTTTTTCACTCTTTTAAGCAGTCCAGTGATGAACACTTATAAACCAATTTTCTGTGCATATTCTTTGTTATTTCCTTCAGTTAAATAAGTGGAAGTGGGGTAGGTGGGCCTAAGAATGTACATATGAAAATTCTGGTAGTTACTTCTACTTGCCCCTGAAAAAGTTTTGTCGGTTTGTATTCTCAGAGGCAATTTATAAGACTGATCCCCCTCTCTCTCCTAACTCTGGCGCTGTCATTCTCCCTTACAGATAGGTAGTATTCTCACTTTTATCACTTTCTTCTGAAAAAATGACTTTTATGAAAACAGAAGATTCTTTCTTTCTTTTTAGTATTTCATTCATCTCTCTGATAACCTTGTAGGGAAATGGCATCTCACTGTCTTTCTGAACATTAGAGAAGTTAGATGTTTTCTCATATGTCTTCTAAGCGTTTTTCTTTTGTGAAGTGTTGATTTTACCTACTTTTCTCCTGAGTTTCTTTTTTCTTTTTGGATATTTAAGAATTTCTGTCTGTTAAGGATATTAGCTCTTTTTTCATCTATGTTGGATTTCCAGTTGGTAATTTTTCTCTTAACTTTCTATTTTCTTCTTCTTTTTTTAAATCTGGAGCTGGGGGAAATGTATAATCTTGAGAGCATGTCCCGTGTGGCCCTCATCAGTAGCAGAAGCCGTTGAATTTGGAAATATAAGGGCAAGCCAAGGGATGAACAGCCTAGACTTGGTTAGAAGGGGCAGCCTAGGGTAGTAGAAGGCGCGTTGGATTTGGAATTCGAAGTTCTCATTCTGCCACTTACTAGTGAGTGCTTGTCGGTGAGTGACGTCATCTCTCTGAGCGTCACTGTCACCATCTGAGAAATGGACACGATAATCTTGCTGTACCTCCCTTTCAGGGGGCCTTTGTCACGCGGTCGGATTATGCCGCTCATCATTCTTCATCGTCAGGATACCAGAGTGACAAACACCTCTATCCTACCGCTGAGCAACAAACAAAAGAGCTTTGTAAACCATAGAGTGCCACGAACGTAGGGGCTTTCTCTTACTCTGGGCCGTTGTCAGTGAGGTGAGGGGCTAAAAGCAAGCTGCCAAAACAGGGGCTCTCTTGGGACAAAGCATTTTTCTACTGGAAAGAAACTTGCTTGGACAAACAAAGGTGGTAGTTACAAGAGAAGTAACAGTTGTGGGATGCTTAAAATAGGCCAGGCTCTGTGCTAAGCACTATATGTGGATGAGGTTATTTATTTTTCAACCCCATTATGAGTTTGGCATTGTTATCCCCATTTTGTAGATGAGGAAACAGGCAGAGGTTAAGAAACTTGCCCAAGGTCACACAGTAAGTTGTGGAGCCAGGATTCAAGCCCAGGCAGTTTGAATCTAGAATCTACAATTTCAGATATTTATAATTATAATAAATACAGTGTTTACTATATACTGTATATACTTGCTCTACAACAAGTAAAATACAGACAGAGGATGTAATAGTCTATGAAGATTTTACCTTTTTTTTTTTTTTGAAGATTCTATTTATTTGACAGAGACAGACACAGTGAGAGAGGAAACACAAGGTGAGGCAGTAGGAGAGGGAGAAGCTGGCTTCCCGCCAAGCAGGGAGCCCAGTGCGGGGCTCAGTCCCATGACTCTGGGATCATGACCTGAGCTGAAGTCAGATGCTTAACGACTGAGCCACCCAGGTGCCCCCAGTCTATGAAGATTTTAAAGAGAAATTTTTTGTCCCTTTAAAATAGCTGACAGTGATTATAAACATTATAAACCATACCTAGAGTGGTACCATCTGTGTTAACATGCTTTTAATTAAGTGCAGTTCCAGCTTGAACTTCTGAATTTTTTATTCTGTGACCTTGGAATGATGATCTAATATTGTTTTTTTGATTCTTTCTAGGTTTCTGTTGTTTACAACGCATTAGACTTTGAGCCAGAGATTTTCTTTGCCTTGGGATCTCCAGTTGGTATGTTTCTCACTATTCGAGGAGTGGATAGAATAGATGAGAACTACAGGCTTCCTACATGTAAAGGATTCTTCAATATTTATCATCCAGTGAGTGACGTGAACTACTTTTTATTTTGAAAAAGATGAAACACCTCCATAGAAACACTTACTAGATCATCCTTATAGAGTCTCAGATTCTTTTTTTTTTTTTTTTTTAAAGATTTTATTTTTTTATTTGACAGAGATCACAGTAGGCAGAGAAGCAGGCAGAGAGAGAGGAGGAAGCAGGCTCCCCGCCAAGCAGAGAGCTGATGCAGGGCTTGATCCCGGGACCCTGAGATCATGACCCAAGCCGAAGGCAGAGGCTTAACCCACTGAGCCACCCAGGCGCCCCTAGAGTCTCAGATTCTTATTTCTTAGGAACTAATTCTCATTTTGATGTACAACTCTTTGTCCTAATAGAGAATAGTCTCATGCTGTCCAATAAACTTTTCTACCAGGAAGCCTTTGTTCAAGGAAATAATTCTATTGCTTTGCTTGCAAAGCCAGTTTTACTCACAGATTTAGAAGTCTTCTTATAATTACCAGTAGTAAGTCTTCTTATAATTACCACTTGTGAAAAAATCAGAATCTCTGGTTTGGTGTTACCTGTTTTGTCACCCAGTCAAGATACATAACTCAAGATAAAAGAACTTTTCCTAAATTTCACTTTTCTTTACAGCTTGATCCAGTGGCTTATAGATTAGAGCCCATGATTGTTCCAGATTTGGACCTGAAAGCGGTTCTCATCCCACATCACAAAGGCAGAAAAAGACTTCATTTAGGTAAAAAGCAAATACTATAAAAACTTGTTTCCTTTCTGTCATTTTGTAATCTGTTAGTCATAATGAATTATGTCCTTTCTGTCATTTGTAATTTAATCATGAACATTTTAACACTAGATCCTTTCTCATAAAATTAATGTTATTTAAGTGCCTTCTGTGTTTGGAACCTGTTTATTAAATGTTCAGAAGAGCTATAAAGAAAGTTCTGAATGAGTTGCTTCTCCTTGATGACTTTCTTCTTGGTATGGTGTTCTAATGGTTGAGATACTTAGGAATGAGGGACGTCAGTACTAAAGTGATGAGACGCAAAGATTGATAGAATTTAGTCATAATTTCTGGAGTTAGGAAGCAGAATAACACTTGAACTAAGGACCCCGAAGAAATAAACTTGATGCTAAGTCAAATGAGCTGTTACTTCCTTGCTAACTATATAAACTTTTCCAGTTAAAAACATCCATTAAACATAGTGGATCAGTAATAATTCCAAGCGGGGTTCATGTGTCTCTTACGCCTGTTAATGGTGTCCGTCATCCGTAGGTTTAAAGGTTTGGGTGGAAGGGACGGGAGTGCAGTGGGGAAAAGGGGAAAGGCATCGGATCCTTTTGTTGAAAACTGGATTTTCTTTCTTTTTTCTGTTCTTCCTTCGTTCCTTTTTTTGGGGGGGGGACTTACATCGTGCAGTTAAAAAATACTTAACTCTTTTGGAGTTAAAATGGGAAGTTTGGTACTCAAATACGTTGAATTCAAATAGGGTTTATTAGACCACAAAGTAGAAAAGGTGGAAGGGTAGGGGTTTCTTCATTTTTAAATCAGAAGTTTATATTGTTGTTATATTAAAATCTCAAATTCTCGGGGCGCCTTGGTGGCTCAGTGGGTTAAGCCGCTGCCTTCGGCTCAGGTCATGATCTCAGGATCCTGGGATCGAGTCCCGCATCGGGCTCTCTGCTCAGCAGGGAGCCTGCTTCCCTCTCTCTCTCTGCCTGCCACTCCATCTACTTGTGATTTCTCTCTGTCAAATAAATAAATAAAATCTTTAAAAAAAAAATAAAATCTCAAATTCTCAAAACCATTTTAGGATTATAGATTAAAAAAACAGTCATCTTTTTAATCTTGTGGGCTCATTTTTTTTTTTTTTTAAAGATTTTTATTTATTTATTTTGAGAGAGAGAGAGAGACAGAGTGAGAGAGAGCATGAGAGGGGAGGTCAGAGGGAGAAGCAGACTCCCCATGGAGCTGGGAGCCCGAGGCGGGACTCATAGATCCCAGGACTCCGGGATCATGACCTGAGCCGAAGGCAGTTGCCTAACCAACTGAGCCACCCAGGCGCCCTTTTTTGTTGTTGTTGTTGTTAAAGATTTTTATTTATTTATTTTGAGAGAGAGAGAGAAACAGAGTGAGAGAGAGCATGAGAGGGGAGAGGCCCATCTCTTTTAACTTACGGAAAAAAGGCACATGAATGTGCCCACATTATTACGGTATTTGAACTCCACCTTCCCACCTTTTATTTTTAACTTTTGTGGAGAGAGGAAGCATACACATTTTGGCTGAATTAGTTTTAGCTGTTAAAAAAAAAATGACAATAAGGCTCTATAAAACTTTTTTTACAATTTGATTTATGTGTTTGTCAGAGAGAGCTCACAAGCAGGGCAGCGGCAGGTGGAAGGAGAAGCAGCAGGCTCCCCGCTGAGCAAGGAGCCCGTTGAGAGACTTGAACTTAGGACCCTGGGATCATGACCTGAGCCCAAGGCAGACGCTTAACTGACTAAGCCACCCAGGGGCCCCTCTACAAAACATTTTAATATATTGAGAGTTCTTGGCCGAAAACTATGGCATTTAAAAGAGGACTTACCCTGTCTGAGAAGAGTGTTAACTTTAGTTTCAGTTTTTGTGGTGCAGAATTTTATCCAGTGACTAACCGACATGGTATGTCATCTTAATCTCCGTAGAGCTGAAAGACAGTCTCTCTCGTATGGGATCTGATTTGAAGCAGGGCTTCATTAGCTCCCTGAAAAGTGCTTGGCAGACGTTAAACGAGTTTGCCCGCGCTCACACCTCTTCAACTCAGCTGCAAGAAGAACTGGAGAAAGTGGCCAATCAGATCAAAGAAGAAGAAGAGAAACAAGTAGTTGAAGGTAAATTTGACATTTGAGAAGCATTTTCTAGTACAAATGTTATTTGTAAACATATTACTTCCGAATTATTTAATGATGCTTTTCCATTCTGTTCCGTTCTGTTAAAATGTTAGATATTCTTTTGTAAAGGAAAATCTGTTATGATTAACTGTACTTCACAATGCGTATCATTTCTTTTTCTGGGTTTTTGCCTGAAAGTTGCTGGACTTTTTACTCTGCATTCTTAAGTTTTTGTTGAGATTTCTAAGGCCAGAGTGGAATATCAGAGTTAACAGCTAAGCTTGTATTCAGGCATTTTAAAGACCCACTGTAAGAAATTATCGTCCTGATGCTGCTGTTTCACGGTGTCCTTATATTCTAGACTGTGTCTGCCTTGTGAGATCATTGTGCCAGGATGTTTTTGACTCTTTCAGATTCTAATTCTGTTTCCTTTCTTTCTACAATGTTCTCTCACCCCTCTTCTTCAAAACTTCTGTCAGCTCGTTGGCTCTTTCTCCTCTCTCTCGGGTAACCAGCCCCTCTTCCTTCCCCTGGCTCTTTGGAGGAATGGGAAGTGAGCCTGGTAGTTCCCCAGGTTGCTACGTGTGTCAAGCGATACTCTCTTGAGCCCAGAAAGTCAGCTAAAGTCAAAGGATAATGATTAAGTGATTGACTTTGATATTGAAATGGTTTAAATTCTAGCAGAAAAGATTGTTGAAAGTCCAGATTTTTCCAAGGATGAGGACTACTTAGGAAAGGTTGGAATGCTAAACGGAGGTCGCCGAATTGACTACGTTCTTCAAGAAAAGCCAATAGAGAGTTTTAATGAATATCTTTTCGCTCTTCAGAGTCATTTATGCTATTGGTAAGTGGTTTCTTCTTTGATAATATTTGCGTGGCCTTTAGGTGCTAGCACATACGTTTTAGGGAGACTCTGTAGCTGATTTATCATTTATGATGGAATATTAATTACAACTGCCATATATTCAAAATCAGTATTTTCCCCCTTTATTATCCACAAGATGGCAGTGTGTCATCTCTTTTTGACCAAAGGCCTTTGGTACTCGCACACTAATTTTGTAGGGATACCTTTCACAGAACAGGAGTGGTAGGGACTTTGAAAAGCCATCCTTTCAGATGTCCCCTGTCACCGTGGAGGATTGCACACAGCTATTTTGTAGCTGATCGGTGTCCGTCCAGTTCATAAGGACAGCTTTAAGACTACACTGTCATTTGCCTTTCCTAGGTAGGGTTGACCAGAACAAGGGCTGCATTTTCCACCTTTATGTATAGAGGTTAATTTCTACGAATGGTCTCTTAAGTAAAAATATTCTTTTCTTTGTGATAGGGAATCTGAAGATACTGCTCTGTTGTTACTTAAAGAAATTTATCGAACAATGAACATCAGTCCAGAACAGCCCCAGCATTGATTGGACTTCAGTTGCACTGTGTGAGTCTATCTTTATTGTGTGCATACACTGTGAATGTTTCATCCTGAAAAAAAATTTTTTTTTTTTTTTAAAGTAATCTCTATATCCAACGTGGGGCTGGAACTCACGGGTCGCATGCTGCCTGACTGCGCCAGCTGGGTGCCCTTCTGAAGTCTTTTTTATGGAGTTGCTGTTGACTATAATTTTCTCTTTTCTGTTTCTTCCCAGTGTTTCTTTTTTCTTTTTTAAAAAAATTCAGAATAGAGACATTAAAGAGGGGGAATTGGTTTGCAGACTGCATTTCTGACATGTTATAATTTTCTTCCTAATACTGCATAAAATTTGACTTCTTTTATTTTCAGTTTCTTTCTGAAAGATATTCCCAGGAATGTCAGTTAGGAATTCCTTTGGTTGTAGGTAACAGAATCCAATTCACAGTACCTCAAATGAATAGAGGTTTATTTTTCTTGTGTAATGGGAAGGGTTCATCTGTTGAATGATGTCACTGGACTTTCACATTGGTGGCATCTTTATACTGCATTTTGACTCTTAATCCATAGTTATGAGATGACACCCGTAGTTCCAGACATTGTGTGTACATTTAAGACATAAGTAAGGGGGAAAAGGCATTGGCAGTTTTAGCTAATCCTTGTATTTTTTAAATTTTATTTTATTTTAAAGATTTTATTTCTTTATTTGTCAGAGAGAGAGATTGAGAGAGCACACAAGCAAGGAGAGTGGCAGGCAGAGGGAAAAGCAGACTCCCCACTGAGTAGGGAGCACCGTGCAGGGCTCCATCCCAGGACCCTGAGGTCATGACCTGAACTGAAGGCAGATGCTCAACTGACTGAGCCACTCAGGCGCCCTGTTCATGACACTTTTTAATTTTCAAGTAATAAATGTTAAGTTCAGCCTCTACCTTCTTATTTTGGAGAGAGAACCGCTTTCAGTAGGGTTTCCTTGGATTGCCCCGTGCACATCCAATCAAATGCATGTGCCTATAAAAACAAAGGGATCTCATTGGACGTATTATTTTGCAACTTGATGTTTTCGATCAGCCTTATAACTTGCACAACTTTCTGTGTTAGCTTATATCTTTTTCATTCTCTTTCACGGCTACATAGTAATTTCCGGCTACATAGTAATTTCGTGTGTGGCTGTGTTCCATCATAGTTAGCCAGTTTCCTGTTAGTGTACATTTAGATCATTTCCTAATGTATATAGGAGAGTCTTAGTCAACAGAGTAGGGAAGAGGTCTGAAAAGCCATTTTATAATCAGATTCTTGATACAGTATTATCAGTTCTCACCATTTCTGGAATTATAGTAGTAAAATAAACTAAAGGTAATGTCAAAAACTACCCCAGTTCAGATTTTCAATTACAAAATCGTCTCTTATTTGGTTCTCAAATATTTATTTGGTACTTACTATGTGCCAGACACTAGTTTTCATGCTGTGGATAAGTGGAAAATAAGACAGGGTTCTCACCTTTAAAGGATTTATCTTCTACTGGGAGGAGACTGATAGTAAACCTATGCTCTAATCCATAAGTAAATTTCAGATATTGATAGGTCATGTGGAGATAGGTCTAGGAAGATGTTGTGGTGATGGGTTGCTTCTGGGGAAGGCCTTGCTGAGATGACAACATTGGAGTTGAAATTTGAAAGATGAGAGGGAGGTGGATATCTGAGGATATGAGGAGAGCAATCCAAGCAGGAGGAAGGGCAGCTGCAAATGTCGTGAGATGGGAAGAGACACGGCACATCTGCAGGACAGAAAGCAGGCCAGTATGGCTGGGGGTAATGAAGGGGAGCACAGGGGGAGAGGAGTCAGAGGTGGCAGGCCTGCTTATGAGGAAGCTGGTAAGGCCTTTGCATTCTACTCTAAGTATAATGGAAACATGGAGGGTTTTAACGGGAGTTGTGATGTGACTTGGGTTAGATTTCAGAAGGAACGCTCTGTCTAGGTGTTGGGTGGAGGGCACATGCTGGCAAGGAGAGAGGAAGGGAGAATAATTAAGAGGCTGGTGTGGCGTTGACTAGGGCTCTAGCAGTAGGGGTGGTGAGAGATGGTTGAGTGCAGATCTGTTTTACAGGGAGGAAGTCCAGGGCTTCCAGATAAGTTCATCGTGAGGGAGGAAGGAAGGAAGTTGAGGATGACTCTTACGATTTTGGTGTGAGCAGCTGGGTGGATTATGGTACCTTTTCCTGAGAAGGCTTGTGGACAGAGCTTAGTTTTTTGGTGAGGTGTGAGAATGGGCATCTCTTCTGTTAAGTCAGTGGTTGATGTTCTGGAGCTGGGGGTCTGAAGCTCAGAGCTCAAGGTAATGACCTTAAAACCAATCATCAGCGTATATGTGGTCATTTGAAGCCAGAAATGGGATGAGATCACCTTGAAGTATGTAGGTAGAGAAGAGGTCTGGTGGACAAGGAGGAGCCATTGAAGTGAGAGAAGATTTGGGGGCTTGTGAGCTCAGGGAAGCTGAGAAAAGATTGCTTCAAGAGAGAGTAGTTAGCTGTGTCCAGTGCTGCTGAGAGAGAGGTCAAGGTCAAGAACCAAGACTTGGCCATTGGTTTGAGGCGAACGTAGGACATCATTGGTGACCTTGAGCAAAGGTGTTTTCATGTCATGGCTGAGGTAAAGTGAGTGGAGGAGAGGTAAGGGTCAGAGAGGAAAAAGTTCTGCTGTGAAGGATAATAGAAATGAGACGGGGACATTTTATGATATTAAGGTGTGTTTGTTTGCTACTGAGAACGATCCAGTATTGGAGGGTGAAATTGATAAGGCAGAAGTAAAAGGGGTAATTGTGGAGGGAAATACTTGAAAGGGTAATGCAGGAAGGGGCCAAGGCCACGTGAAGCATTTAGCCTGAGGAGAGGAGCAGGGATACTTCTTTCCTGGAACAGATGGAGGAGGGGAGTGTGGGCACTGACACAGGTAAGATCTTTTCCTCTGGGGGAGGATGGGCAGTAAGTACATGATTGCAGGGTGCCAGATGGTAAAAATAGAACAGCAGGGTAAGGGAGAGAGGGAGCACACTCGGGATGGGACAAGTTGCTATCCTAAGATGGTGAGGGACACTGATAAGGTGTCATTGAAGCAAGTAAGCTGGGTGGGTATCTGGGGAGAGAAGATCAGTTCAGACCAAGAGAAGTAGATCTCTCAGGATGTAAGAGCTGTCTCATTGTTTGTAATGATAGTGTAGTGTCCCACTGACTGCTACACTGTAGTTTTTTTAGCCAGTTCTTTGTTGATGGGCATTTAGGTTATTCTAATCTTTCACTAGTTATAAACAATGTTCTGGGATACGTAATATTTAATAGTTGCATTGTATTCCATTTTAGAGTTCTATTAAAGTACCTAAGTTATTTGCCATTGTCAGGTGTTTAGATGTATTTCCAACTTTATTATAAATCTGACATACAGTTGCATGTACCTTTTGCACAAATCTGTTTGGGATAAATTCCTACATGTAGCATTGCTGGATCTAAGCGTACTGCACATTTGCAAAGGATTTTGAATCTACACCTCTTGTTAAATTGCATTTCAGAAAAGTTGCTCAATTTTCATGTCTGTGTAAGTGCTGGTTTTCCTGTATCCTTGCCAACACTGGGTATTACCATTTAAAAAATTTGGTTGATAAACAATTGCATGAATTGTTTATCATTGTTTTAGTTTGTATTTCCGACGCTAGTGAAATGTAGCATTATTGGGATATTTCAGTGGCCATTTGTCTTTGTTGTCAGTTGTCTAGTCTTGGCCTTTGAGCAAAAGGTGTGGAGGTGTGGTGTAGGGTATTTTTGTTTCTAACTGATTTATAGTTATGATATTTTAAGGATATTAGCCCTTTGTCACTGCGGAGTTGTTTTTCAGTTTGACATTTGCCTTTTATTTTTGCTTATGCTTTGGCTTTTGGGGCGTTGGGTGGGTAAAGAGCATATTTTAAAAATAGGTGGGCCGGGGGTGCCTGGGTGGCTCAGTTGTTAAGCATCTGCCTTCGGCTCAGGTCCTGGGATCGAGCCCTGCATTGTGCTCCCTGCTCAGCAGGAAGCCTGCTTCTCCCTCTACCACGCCCCCTGCTTATGTTCCCTCTCTCCCTGTTTCTCTCTCTCTACCACCGAAAAAAAAAAAGAAAAAAGAAAAAAAAATGTGGGCCAGTTTTTTGAGATTATCATTTCAATTATTATGCTTAATTTTTTCTTAAATGAGTTTGTTTTTCATTTAACTTCATAGTTTAGAAGAACATAGTTTAGAAGAATAGAGGGATTTAACTTTTTTCTTAGTTTTTTTGGCTGTGCCATATATTAAAATGTACCCTTTTGTCATTGATGTTTCTATGATATGCTCTCGTTTGACAGTTTTATTATATGCCCAGTGTTTGTTTTGTTTTGTTTTGTTTGATGAGAAAATTTGATTTTTTAAAAAATTTTAATTCCAGCGTAGTTAACATATGGTATTAAATTCATTTAAAGTGTACAATGTAGTGATTCAACACTGCTAAACTTAACTCAGTGCTCATCATGATAAGTGTACCCAGTATTTGTTTTCTAGGCTTTTGGACATCTCTTCTACTAACTTACTTATCTGCCTATCGTATTTTACTGATTTCAAGTCATATAAATTCCACATTTTATCTTTAAATTTGGATTACATCTTCTAGTCAGCTATGGCCAGGATGGCAGTTGAGTTCTTCCCCAGATGGTTTGCATTTTTTTTTTCTGCCATTTATGGGGCTGGGGGAGCAGTACCAACCCGAGTCTTCTTAACCTGATTTCTCTGCTTGAGATATTTTGGACTTTGCTGCTAGTGTGAATTCAGACCACAAAATGTATGGGTTGGCAGGACTGGAGGACCAGTTCAAATACCAAGGAGTATTTTTTCTCCTCTTCCCATTGTCAGAGACTTCTTTGCTGTTCCTTTTTTCTCCCCCTCATTGAGGCAGTAGCCATCCAGTGTCCCCACTTTTTGAGGTGGTCCCTGTCTCCTTTAGATTCCGTATCCTGAGCTACTTTCCTTTTCTTTGTGTGGGTACATAAAATAACAGTGCATCTTAACGTTTGATGGTGTCTTAAACTTCGTGAAATATGGTATTTTAGTGATTGTAACTTGATGGATTTTACCGTCTGGCAGTGCAAGGTCTTCGTATACTGTAAGTCTTGGCTCTTGTTCCAAATGAATTTTGAAATGACTTAAGTTCTCCTGATGTCTCTGTCCGCAAAACAAAGCAAAACAAAACCCAAACAATGTAGTTCTAGGATCACCTAATTCTATTAGGATTCACCTAATATGAAAAACTAAGACCTTTCATTTCACACATTATTTGTTCATTGTTCATTGTTTTCTTTCTTCTTATACTTGGTTGTTAAATTTGGGCGGAACTTAAGTTCCTGATACTGTTTTTTTTTTTTAAGAGATTTTTTTAAAAGATTTTGTTTGTTTATTTGACAGAGAGAGAGAGATCACAAGCAGTCAGAGAGGCAGGCAGAGAGAGAGGGAGAAGCAGGCTGTCCGCCAAAGAGGGAGCCTGATGCTGGACTCGATCCTAGGACCCTGGATCATGACCTGGGCTGAAGGCAGACACCCAACCGACTGAGCCACCCAGGCGCCCCCTGTTGAATAATTCTTTATGTTTATCTCCTTTCATCCTTTTTAGAATTGTTCTTTAAAAAGTCTCACATGAACTTGACAGAATTTTTTTCTTTTACCTTCTGAAGATCTACCCACTAGTTAATCTCACTGAACACTCCCTCCCGCACTCTGTCCCTTCCGGAGCCCCGAGGTCTTGTGCTCACAGGCTGTGTTCTTTGGAGGCAGTTAATGGTGCACACGTGGTAAAGCTGAGCACATGATAGAATATTCTTTTACTTCAGGAAGGAGCAACAGTGCATTAGTATATTATTACTCTAAGTTTGCAAAGTTTACCAAGGATTCTGTTTTCTTTTAAAGACTTTCTTGTCTTTCCAGAAAGTTGGAGTAGAAATTACGTGGCTGAGAAAACTCTCAGAGGACATTCCCAGTTTGCGCCTGTGATGGATGACGAAAAAGTGGTTCATTAACATTTGCTCAGAAAGAATTCTCACAAGTAGGAAGCCATTTAAAAGATAACATGCAGAACAAAAAGACAATGAAGAAAATCAGTACCACGTTTGGACAGTATGGATAAGAAAATGTAATTTTAAAAATGATGCAATTAAAAATTCCTCAGATCAGGTTAGTTGTGCAGCTGTCAAAGTAATGCTTGATATCGATGAAGAACTATTTGTGGCATGCAGACGGTTATTTCTGTTTCTTAAAAACTTACTGTCAGTGGGTTATTAAACTTGCATTTTTTTAAATTAATGTAGTATATTCTTTTATTCAAGTATGGACTTCTTGAGAAACTGTAGTTATATGATTTTCCAAAAATTTGCGTTCTACTTTTCTACTTTAAATGTGAGTTGTAGTTCTGAGCTGCTTTACTGTGGGGTCATTTGTGTCTAAGATTCCAAGTTGAATCTGAGGTTTTATGAAGCCTTTCAAGCACTGGCTGAGCACATAGTGGTGGACATAAGAAGCTGCCGTGGCCCCAAAGTCCCGGGAAGCGCTCTCCCGGCACATCCTTGTCAGCCAGCGGTGGCGTGGGGGCGGGGGAGCCAATGGGACGTTTTCCATTTTGTCATCTGAGGTAGCTGTGCAGTTGCCTCGTTGCTAAACTTTCAATTAATGTGAACCAAAGTAGAGTTTCTTGGGTTTTTCTTTTGTTGTTCTTTTTTTTTTGCTTTGTATTAATTTCACTTATACCAAAGTGTTTCAGAGTATGAAATGTATTGCTTCTAGACTATAACATCTACTTCCTGAAAAGACTGTTCTGTAATATTTCACTTTTTCTTATAACTTCAAATTATCTTAAATATTTTCCTAATACTACATGGGAATGCTGATTTTTCTTCCTTTGTTATGCAGTAGAAACATTTTACACTGTTTATTACATAGTTCTCATGGAACATAGAATTTTTTGAAAGCAACATATGATACACATTTTTTTGTGTATATATTCTAATTAGTGTGAATAAAATAGTCACTGCATTTTTAAAAAGCAGCAAATGTTTCTCGTCTTCCTTAAATATTCCTCTGAGTTCATCGTTCGTTTACTTTTCATTGTGAGTGCCTGCCGTATGTAGTTAGTTCGTAGCATTATGGCCTAATAATTGAATTAGGACAGAGCAGTTTTAGAGCGGCACGTGATCTCGGGCAACATCTGTTTATGCTGACCACCTCCTTCTCCAGCGAGGACGTGACACTGCTTGCTTTTCGCTGGCTGCAGACCTAGTGGCAGATCGGGCTGGAATACAGTTTCACTGACTCCCTTTTGGCTGTCATGTCTCTACACCTAGTATTACTGCTTTTCACCTAATCTCCACTTAACTTTCCCAAAGTGATAAAATAAAGAAAAATAGGGGCTATTTATATATACTTAATAAAATCCAGTCTAATTTGATTTTTCAACTTACAGCTGGTTTCAGCAGCATCGTTCAGCCTGTCGTCTGAGTATTTGTGGGCAGAGGAGGAGAAACACTTGAGCCAATGTCCAAAGAAGAAATATGTACTAGCTAGGTTTCAGGAATCTTGAAATTTTAACACTTGAAACATAAATTTTTGGGTGGCTCTGCCTGTGGACATGTATTTATATTACTCAATTTTTTTTTTTTTTAAAGGTTTGGGGTGTCTCAGTGGTTCAGTGGGTTAAAACTTCTGCCTTCAGCTCAGGTCATGATTCCAGGGTCCTGGGATTGAGCCCCACATCGGGCTCCTTGCTCAGCGGGGAGTCTGCTTCCCCTTCTCTCTCTGTCTGCCTCTCTGCCTACTTGTGATCTCTCTCTCTCTGTCAATAAAAAAGATTTTATTTATGGGAAGGGGGTGGTCAGAGGGAGATGCAGAGAATCTCAAGTGGGCGCCTTGCTCCGCACGGAGCTTGACCTGGGGTTCAATCCTACAACTCCAAGATCATGACTTGAGCTGAAACCAAGAGTCAGACGCTTAACTAACTGAGCCACCCAGGTGCCCTACTCTTCCATTTCTGTAAACAAAAGAAAAAAGGAAAACTGTTAGTAGGTTCCATGAGGGCAGAATCTGTCCGTGTTAGCATGCTGTTCACTGTTGGAACAGTGTTGAACCACCATGCCTAACGCAGTCTTGTCACAGAGTAAGGCACTTTCCAAATAATCTTCTGAATAAGAGAATTTTAAGAATCAAAAACATGATCTAACACTTGGAAAAGACTGTGGAAGATCATCCAGATCTGTGGTTTGTAAACTTTTTAAAAAAAGAGGCAGAAGCCTTTTTCAAGTGAGAACTTTCACCAGATTCTGGAACATAATCTAGATGTGAGCATAGCTTTTGAGTCAAGCTTGACCTTTCCTTTTTCCCAGGAAGAGCGTACCCCCTCCTGCAACCTTCCACTCCAGCCCCTAATCTGGGTTAATGCCCTCCTTTTCCCCAGATGGGGAAGGTTATGTCTCTCCTTGTGAAAGGGTTTTATATGCAAAGTGTGGGACAAAAAAGCATTAGTGTTTGAAGTTGGAGGCTGGAGTCCTCACAGCACTGAACGATGGTGACCTGGCTGGGTAACCTGATGTGTGACAATGGGGAAGTACTTTCCAGCTGACAGACCCGTGTGTTTTTTGAGTCTCAAGTAAGGGTGTTTTCTCAAAACCGGAGCATAATTATAACGAACAACACAGTTATATTGGTTTTTGAGGTAAGTATGTTATTCGAAAGGTGTGATCCACACAGCCTTGGCAATGAGGCAGAGGGTAGATAACCACCATCCTGGCAGGAAGGTCATGTGTAGGAGACAGTCACTCACGACATATGGTCTAACTATAAACAGGGTACTGGTGATCAGGACTGTCCCAGAAACCCAGAATGATTGGCCTTGGTATTTATTTTGTCACTGCTCTAGATTCCTATGACGTGAGGCATCCCACTACCTTAGTGTTTACCAAGCAATACTCTGGTGGTGACTTGGTTTCCCGTGTAGATTTTGCTGTCTGGGAGGAGGGTGAACTCAACTGCAGACCCTGAGTGTTTGGTTTTCTTCCAAGTTGAAGTTCTCCTCACTTGGTGGGTTGGGCTTCTGGCTTCTTAGGAGTCCGTTCTGCAGGTGGGTCCTCTAAGAGGAGTTGATAGAATGTAGCTTTTTGAGGAGCTGAGAGGCCCACTGGGTGTTCCATCTCCCTGCAGACCATCTCCCCAAGATGTCTGTCTTTCCAGCAGGTTATCAACCTTGTCCTGGCATTTCATCTCTAAATTGAGCTTTGCAAAACCTCGATAGCGTCATAAAGAGCTCTGGTGCCCACCCGCCTTTGTGTCCTGGCTCTTAGCGGTGGCTCCTTGTGCCAAGACTTTAACCCACTCTGGTCTCTGCAGGCAAAGTGGTTTGTTTTTGTTTTTTGTTTGTTTGTTTGTTTGTTTGTTTTTGTTTGTTTGTTTTGGTCCATTTCCTCTGCCATGAAATTCCTCTATCTCAGAGTTGGGGGACCAAACGGAAATATGGTTAACATGCGTGTGACAGCGCCAGGCACGTAGCAGCACCCAGAATGTCGCTTGTTGTCACTCTTCTGTTGTGCCACCAGGAGCACTCAGGTCAGGGAAGACCCAGGCCTTCATGGCCCGCTGGCGGGCACTTCCTGTCCCTGGGCCTGGTTTCTCGGAGCTGAGAGCTGCTCCTGGCTCCGCATGTGTGGAGTGGGGCAGCCTGGAGGAGGTGGCGGTCATTCCAAAGGAGGATGAGGGCGGTGGGGCCAGCGCGGGGTGGGTGGCGGGGCGGGTGCTCACGCTGCTCTGTCTGCTGCGCGCAGGCCGGCGGGACGCTGAGCACCTGTGTGTAACCTCCCCATGCCGTGATTCTCTAAGCTCGTTTTCCGAGAAAACAGGTTTTCCGTTCATCAATTCTTCCCCCCCTGACAGTTTGTTTTCAGGCTTTAAAACACCAGCCCTTTTAGATTTTCCCTGAGCCCGTTGGCCCACAGAACCCTTGGGAAATGACTTCGCGTTAACCCCAGTGGGAGCAGATGAGCTAATACGCTTTCTTCTTTCAGTCTCAGGCCAAGGGAAGCGAATGTGGACAGTGCACATGCTTACTATTCTCGAAAATTACCGTAAACCATGTTCAGCCTGTCGGAAACTGTGATGACACATAAAACACGCCAGGGAGTGTCGAGGACCCGGCCACCCGCTAGCGGACTGGTTGGAGGGTGAGCGGCAGTTCGGGTTCCCGGACAGGTGGAAAGGGTAAACTCGGGATGACCCACCGTGTTTTTCTGTCATTTCTTATGCTAAAAAGTGACTTTTGAGAGACTGTATTATGGAATTTAAAAAAAAAAAAATTTATTCGAGAGCGCCTGCGCCCTAGAGTGCGCATGCGCAGGGGGTAGGGGCAGAAGCAGAGGGAGAAGCGGGGGCTCAGCGGAGCAGGGAGCGATGCGGGGCTCGAACCCAGGACCCTGAGATCACGACGTGAGCTGGAGGCAGACGAAACCGACTGAGCCACCCAGGCGCCCGGGACATGCTCATCTACTCAGAAGCAGGGAGGACGGTGTGATGCAGCCCCGCGTGCGCTTCCCCTGGCTGCAGCCGTGCTGTCGGGACGGGAGGCCTCCCGAGCAGAGCGCCCAAAGGACAGGTCGGTGGAGGTAGCCGGGGGGCCGGGGGCGGGGGGTGCCTTCAGGACAGGCGGTGGGGGGAGATGTCGGGGGACAAGGGCGTCGCACGCTGGCGGGGGCCGTGGCGCTGGAAGAAAGGGGGTCGTTACGCGTGAAATGCGGAAGAGAACTATTATGAGTGTGTTGAGTGTGATTTTCATGACCGTGGGTTTTAAAGACCACGTTCTAGCGGCGCCTTTTCTTCCTGTAGCGATTGAATAGCCCGGTGTGTGTGTGGACAGTGGGCGCGTGCCGGCCCCAGCTCAGCTGTATTCGATCCCTGCGCCTCTCAGGTCTGTGCACCTGCTCCCCGGAGAGCCCCGGCTTCCCTCCCCAGCGGGTGTTTGTTGGTGAGCACTTACAAAGCTGTTCCACGGGAGAAGCTTCAGGTGCACGAGGCTGCTGTCGACCCCGGAACGTTCCTCCCTGGGCTCGAGCTGGGGGCTGGGGGACCCTCGGAGGTGTGGATGCCTTGAGGTTCTGGCGCTGTGCACGCTCTAGCTCTTTCCTATAGTCTTTACAAGAGCCTCTTATCCACCCCATTTTACAGATGAGAGAATCGAGGCTTCTAGAAGCGAGCTGTTTTTCCAGGGCTAAAAAAAAAAGTGCATCTAAACCTCAGAAATAAAAAGAAAAATAAGGGAAGTCCTTTCAAATACTTGGGGATTGACTGCCTGCCTCTGGCTTATTTCATTATCGCATGAGCCAAAACATCTTGAAACCATACCTATGGAAGAAAAGGATACATTTTAGGAGCTGTGGATTATAATTTGTTGTTTTTGCCTGAAGTGCTGTTTTCTTTGATGGAGAGCTAAAAAGCTCTTGTTAGTGAAGATTCCCAAATCCTGGTGTAAGTAGGACCTGGATGTATGCACAAATCCCCTATGAACTCAGAAGGGTGGGGTAAATGCAAGACGGTCTGTTGACCGCAGCGCGTGTAGACAGTGGCCTGGTCTGTGTGCCCACCCTGAGCTGCTCAGTGGCCACAGCCCGGTCCACCCTCCCTGGGCTGGTTCTCCATTCTCGCCTCTAGTACCCGCTTTCCTTCCGCTCAGGGCAGCCTCCACATTGCCCTGGCTCAGGCGTCCGAAACCTTGGCTGTGCCAGCTTGTCCTGGGACGCCATCCCTGACTCCCCCATCCCACCCAGGGCCTTTCCTTCATTCCAGATCTCACGTCCTCCTTCTTGTCCTGCCCAGCCTCTCTCCGGCTGTGCCTTCTGCTCCCTCCATGCACGCAGCCAGCTCTCTGTTCTACTCCGTTGCTTTTCCCTTGTGGGCTGTGCTGCCCTGAGCTGCATGTCCTGCCTCCGTGTGGAACCAGAGCCCGGTCCCACCTGCTTCCACCTGCCTGGGTGTGCCGCCTCCCCGAGCCTGCGAGCCTTAGTCTGGTCTCAGGTGTTACTCAGAAAGCACAGTTCAGGGTGCCTGAGTGGCTCAGTCGGTTAAGCAGCTGCCTTTGGCTCAGGTCATGATCCCAGGGTCCTGGGATTGATTCCTGCATCAGGCTCCTTGCTCTGCAGGGAGCCTGTTTCCTCTCTCTCTCTCTCTCTCTCTCTGCCTATTGCTCTGCCTGTTTGTATTCTCTCTCTCTCTCTGTCAAGTAAATAAAATCTTTAAAAAAAAAAAAAACACAGTTCAACAGGGAGAAATGACTAACACAATTCTATCTTTCGCCCTCAAATGATGTTCAAGGGAGGCAAACAAATGCAGACCCTTCTCTGTTCCTCTTTGCTGGCACTTCTAACCTTGCCACAAGTCCGTGACTTGGTACCCTGCCCCAGACACAACAGCAATGTTAGAAGTACGCTTTCTCACCTGAACGTCTTTTCTGCTCTCCAGCTTCCATGTGTGGCTGATCACCTGGCAAGGGGAGGTCAGCGAGCCCCTCAGAGCCACAGGTGCCACCTCTAAACTGGAGGTCACCCTGTGAGGTAGCCCTGTGGGGTGGGGGTTGCACTTCACTCCGGGGGTCTGGATTGAATGTGTTGTGTTCCTGTGAAAACAGGAACTGCGAAAAGATACAGAATTTCCTCCCAAAGTATCATCTGGTGTCAGAAAGTTTCTTTAAATGGTACCCATGATCCCTTTTGCTGGGTAGACTTTTCTAGATCCCATCTGGAAATTTCTTCATTTGTCTGTTTTGAAGTGTTCCTTTTCTATCATTCTCTTTAGAGCTTCCTTTAGGTGGTGTTTTGGTCACGTGCGTGAGCAGGAGGGATTTTTGTCTTTTCGTTCAGCTTTTGGACAGGTGACTCTTTAGTCTTGTGTTTGAGACATAGCTGTAATGTACAGTCATTTTTTTTTAACCCCTTGAGACTATACCTGCCTTATTTATTTATTTTTAGCTCAAACATCTTTCTTCGAATTGCCTTCAGAATTCAATTTCTGGGGCACCTGGGTGGCTCAGTGGCTTAAGCCTCTGCCTTCGGCTCAGGTCATGATCTCAAGGTCCTGAGATCCAGCCTTGCAACGGACTCTCTGCTCAGCAGGGAGCCTGCTTCCCCCTCTCTCTCTGCCTGCTTGTGATCTCTGTCAAGTAAATAAATAAAATCTTAAAAAAAAATTCAATTTCTGATGCTGCTTTTTATTTTCCAGCAAGTTTCAGAGTCAAACCTTAGATGGCCCTATGTTGTTTTCCCTTTTCCCAAATCAGTTTTGCCAATACCTGCATCTCGCGTGGCTGTGGGCTCTCCGCGACTGTGTGTCTTTATCTTCGTCTGTCACCACTTTCTATCACCGGGACCCTCTGGAGTTCCATTCTCTATAAAATGACAGTGTTTTGTTACTTGAAAATGAGAGTTTACCTAAACTGTTGTCAAATATAATGAGTTCTGAATTGGTGATTTTAAGTCTCAATAAGCCTCTTCCAGAAAAAACAAAAAACAGAAAACAAAAACCATGAAGATTAAGGTTTCTGACCCTTGGGCATCTCTAGTCAAACATGTGCTATGTCTCACGCACAGAATGAAATCCAGCCTGCTGGTCTGAATTCAGAGTCACATCTGCTCTCTTAGGTGCCGAAAGAACATCAACAGTCTTCTCCTTGGCCTCGCTTAAAGTTCTGGAGAGCTAGCTTGCTTTCTTTTTTCTCTTTAAAGATTCATCCATTCATTTTAGAAAGAGCATGTACAAGTGGGGGGAGGGGCAAAGGGAGAGAGAGAGAGACCCCATGCCAAGTGTGGAACCCGATCTCATGACCCTGAGATCATGACCTGAGTTGAAATCAAGAGTCTGCAGCTCAACCAACTGAGGCACCCAGGCACCCCAGGAAAGCTTTCTTTAATAGCAAACTTTCTTCTTGCGCAGAAAACTGGAATTATCTTGCTATGGCCAAGCCTCAAAGGGAAATGAATATTTTAAGCCATTTTATTTCGTAGATGTTTCGTTTTGCATGGTGTGAATCCCAACCACTTTAAAGAAAGTGGTCACTTTTTATTTTTCTGTCTCGAATTAAGTCTCCTGCTCCTTTTAGCTATGGAAGAAATTGTTCCACAAAGTTTCTCATGGTGAACTTGTAGCAACTTATATATGAAAAGGACATGAACAGATAATTCACTAAAAAGGACTAGTACACTTGAAATAAAACGTTCATCCTTGTTACTTATCTCAAAAATACAAATTAGAAGATAAAAAGAAGGATCCTATTTTTTTTTTAAACTTCTCATAATAGCAAATAAAAAAAAGAAAGACAGGCCCATAACTTTTTACATTGCTGATAAGAATATCAATTTGTACTTCCTGGCTTTCCAGAAAACAAATTGGTATATTGTGTATCAAGAGCCTAAGAATGGTCTTTTTTTATTTGACAGACAGAGATCACAAGTAGGCAGAGAGGCAGACAGAGAGAGAGAGGAGGAAGCAGGCTCCCTTCCAAGAAGAGAACCCGATGAGGGACTCGATCCCAGGACCCTGGGAAGCTTTAACCCACTGAGCCACCCAGGCGCCCCAAGAACCTAAGAATGGTCTTAACCCTCTAGATACACTTTCAGAAATAGTCTTAAAATGGACAAAGATTTATATACCCTGGATTATTCATCATGGGACTATTTTACGAGTGAACAGGAAACAAAATTGTCAGTTTGGGAAGAAGTTTGAGAAGAGGGAGGAAGACTTGAAATTTCACACATTTCTAGTTTTGGGCATAAGGAGTCTTACTGGGCAGTTAAAACCTGTGGACAGGTCAGTACAAATCTATTTTGTTTCTTTTTTACATTTATTTGTTTATTTGTTTATTTTTAAAATTTGAATTCAATTTTTTTTTTTAATTTTTTTTTTAAAGATTTTATTTATTTATTTGACAGAGAGAGATCACAAGCAGGCAGAGAGGCAGGCAGAGAGAGAGAGGAGGAAGCAGGCTCCCCGCTGAGCAGAGAGCCCGACGCGGGGACTCGATCCCAGGACCCTGAGATCACGACCTGAGCCGAAGGCAGCAGCTTAACCCACTGAGCCACCCAGGCACCCCAAATTTGAATTCAATTTAATTAACATAGTATATTATTAGTTTCAGGGTAGAAATTTAGTGGTTCATCACTTACATATAACACTCAGTGCCCATCACAAGTGCTCTTCTTAATGCCTATGATCCAGGGACGCTGTCCGTCCACCGCCCTCCCTTCCAACAACCCTCAATTTGTTTCCAATTATTAAGAGTCTCTTATGGTTTGTCTCCCTCTCTGGTTTCATCTTGTTTTATTTTTTCCTCTCTTCCCCTGTGGTCCTCTGTCCCCCCCCCCCCTTAAATTCCACATATGAGTAAAATCATATATTTGTCTTTCTCTGACTGACTTATTTCACTTAGCATAATACCCTCTCATTCCATCCACGTCATTGCAAATGGCAAGATTTCATTCTTTTTGATGGGTGAGTAATATTCCTCTCTCTATGTATATATGTGTGTGTGTGTGTGTACCGCATCTTCTTTAGCCATTCATTTGTCGATAGACATTTGGGTTTTTTCCATAGTTTGGCTATTGTGGACATTGCTGCTGTAATCATTGGGGTGCACGTGCCCCTTCAGATCACTATGTTTGTATCCTTTGGATAAATACCCAGTAGTGTGATTCCTGGGTTGTGGGGTAGCTCTATTTTCAACTTTTTGAGGAACCTCCAGACTATTTTCCAGAGTGGCTGTACCAGTTTGCATTCCCACCAACAGTGTAGGAGGGTTCCCCTTTCTCTCCATCCTCGCCAGCATCTGTTGTTTCTTGGGCTGTTCATTTTAGCCATTCTGACTGGTGTGAGGTGTTGTCTCAATGTGGTTTTGATTTGTAGTTCCCTGATGCTGAGTGATGTTGAACATTTTTTCATGTGTCTTTCGGCCATTTGTATGTCTTTGGAGAAATGCCTCTTCATGTCTTCTGCCATGTCTTTTCTTTTCCTTTTTTTTTAATTTAATTTCTTTTCAGTGTAACAGAATTCATTGTTTATGCACTACACCCAGTGCTCCATGCAATGCGTGCCCTCCATAATACCCACCACCAGGCTCCCCCACCCTCCCACCCCCGCCCCTTCAAAACCCTCAGATTGTTTTTCAGAGTCCATCGTCTCTCATGGTTCATCTCCCCTTCCAATTTTCCTCAACTCCCTTCTCTCTATCTCCCCATGTCCTCCATGTTATTTGTTATGCTCCACAAATAAGTGAAACCATATGATAATTGACTCTCTCTGCTTGACTTATTTCACTCAGCATAATCTCTTCCAGTCCCGTCCATGTTGATATAAAAGTTGGGTATTCATCCTTTCTGATGGAGGCATAATATTCCATATTGTATATGGACCACATCTTCCTTATGCATTCATCTGTTGAAGGGCATCTTGGTTCTTTCCACAGTTTGGTGACCATGGCCATTACTGCTGTGAACACTGGGGTACAGATGGCCCTTCTTTTCATTCTTTCTTTGGGTTAAATACCCAGTAGTAGTTCTGCCATTTCTTGATTGGGTTATTTGTTCCTTGGGTGTTAAGTCTGAGAAGTTGTTTATAGATTTTGGATAGTAGCCCTTGATCTGATAAGTCATTTGTAAGTATCTTCTCCCACACTATAGGTTGCCTTTTAGTTTTGTTGACTGTTTCCTTTTGTTTTGCAAAAGCTTGTCATCTTGATGAAGTCCCAGTAGTTCATTTTTGCTTTTGCTTCCCTTGCCCTTGGAGACATGTCTAGCAAGAAGTTGCTGTGGCTGAGGTCACCGAGGTTGCTGCCTGTGTTCTCTTCTAGGATTTTGATAGATTCCTATCTCACATTTAGGTCTTTCATCCATTTTGAGTTTAATTTTGTATATGGTGTAAGAAAGTGGTCTGGTTTCATTCCTTTACATGTGGCTGTCCAATTTTCCCAGCACATTTGTTGAACAGACTGTCATTTTTCCACTGGATATTTTTTCTTGCTTGGTCAAAGATTAGTTGGCCATAGAGTTGAGGTTCCGTTTGTGAGGTCTCTATTCTGTTCCATTGATCTATGTGTCTGTTTTTGTGCCAGTATCATACTGTCTTGATGATTACAACTTTGTAATAGAGCTTGAAATCTGGAATTGTGATGCCTCCAGCTTTGGTTTTCTTTTTCATCATTTCCCTGGTGATTCGGGTTTTCTGGTTCCATACAAATTTTAGGATTACCTGTTCCAGCTCTGTGAAAAATGTTGATTGTATTTTGATAAGAATTGTATTGAATGTGTAGATTGCTTTGGGTAGCACTGACATTTTAACAATATTTGTTCTTCCAGTCCATGAGCATGGAATGTTTTTCCATTGCTTTGTGTCTTCGTCTATTTCTTTCATAAGTACTCTATAGTTTTAAGAGTACAGATCTTTGGGGGTGCCTGGGTGGCTCAGTGGGTTAAGGCCTCTGCCTTTGGCCCGGGTCATGATCCCAGGGCTCTGGGTTGGAGCCCCGCATCGGGCTCTCTGCTCAGTAGGGAGCCTGCTTCCTCCTCTCTCTCTGCCTGCCTGTCTGCCTACTTGTGATCTCTGCCAAATGAGAAAAATAAATCTTTTAAAAAAAAGAGTACAGATCCTTATCTTTTTGATTAGGTTTATTCCTAGATATCTGATGGTTTTTGGTATAATTGTAAATGGGATCGATTCCGTGATTTCTCTTTTTCCTGCCTCATTCTTTGTGTCTCGAAATCCATTGCACTGATTTTATATGCTGCCACTTTGCTGAATTCCCATATCAGTTCTAGCAAGTTTTGGGTGGAGTCTTTTGGGTTTTCTGCATAGAGTATCATGTCCTCTGCAAAGAGTGAAAGTTTGACTTCTTCTTTGTCAAGTTGTATGCCTTTTATTTCTTTTTATTGTCTGATTGCTGAGGCTAGGACTTCCAGTACTATGTTGAACAACTGTGGTGAGAGTGGACATCCCTGCCATGTTCCTGATCTTAGGGGAAAAACTCTCAATTTTTTCCCCATTGAGAACGATAGTTACTGTGGGTTTTTTGTATATGACTTTTAGGATATTGAGGTATGTTCCCTCTATCATTATACTGCAGAGAGTTTTTGTCAAGAAAGGCTGCTGTATTATGCTTTTACTGCATCTATTGAGAGAATCACAAGGTTCTTGTCCCTTCTTTTATTAATGGGGTATATCACATTGATTGAATTTGTGGATGTTGAAACACCTTTGCAGCCCAGGAATAAATCCTTCTTGGTTGAGATGAATAATCCTTTTAATGTACTGTGTTTATTTTTCTAAGTATTAAAACAACACATGTTGGGGTGCGTGGGTGGCTCAGTTGATTAAGCATCTGCTTTTGGCTCAGGTCATGATTCCAGGGTCCTGGGATTGAGCCCCACATCGAGCTCTCTGCTCAGTGGAGCTTCTCTTTCCTCTACCTGCTGGTCTGCCTACTTGTGCTTTTATGCAGTCTTTCTCCCTGTCAAATAAATAAATAAAATCTTGGGAAAACTAACCAACCAACCAACCCATGTGAATCCCTGTTGATGGTAGGCTAGAGGTCATTCGTATATAAACCAGCCTGAGTGGACAAAGGATGTGTGTACCTTGAACTATGGCGGGAGTTGGGGGCTCAGGATCCTCCCAACCCGTCCTAACCTGAGCATTATGGGGGTGTTGGAGTGGGCTTGGCCACAGTTGCAGATAACAACAAAGCCAGTGTTAGAACCCCATCTCCCGAGTCGAGTCAATTTATGTCCATCTGGAACCGAAAAAGTGAATGACAGCCTCTTACATCACTTAACTGTTTGTGGCATAGAAATGGCACAGGTCCAATGTATAGATAAATAAACTGAGATTAGGAAAGTGGAGTAACTTGTCTAAGATCACACAGTGATTGAGTGGTGGAATTGTCAGAGTAGAGAAAGAAAATGGAAAAATGAGATGAACATTCAAGATTTTACTTCTGGCTTTTCTTATGTTCCTCCCACGTTTGGACAAAATCTCTCAGTGTGTTGATCAAAAATTCTTTTTTTAGTGGATTTTTGAAGGGAGACGAGTATGTTAATCATCTAAAAAATATCCGATCTCTCATATGGGGATGTATCTCCTACAACGTCCTTACCTTTCCTGCCTTATATAACGGTTGATAATATGCCACTGGGGCCAGGGACAGCTGTTTCTTCACTTCAGCGAGTTTTGTAAATACATTTTTCCCCCTTTATTGGCTGGTGCTACCCTACCTGTCCAACACCCCTGCTTTGGTCCTCTGTGCAGGGTCCCATGTCTATATTTGAAGAACAGGTAGGAATGGATGTCTTATCTGATGTAAAATATAGAACCTTAACTTTATAAGCTTCAGTCAAGCCAACAAGAATGTTAAGAACATCTTTAATAAAGTTGCAACTATTTCTTTTCTTGGCTTGCACTTTCCCCGTGGCAGAATACTTTCATGAGCTTCACTGTATTTGATCTTTGTGCTAATTAAGGGAGGAAGCAGGACAGGGGTGATCATCTCTGTCTTTATAGATGAGAGAATTGAGGTTCCCAGAGGCAATGGGACTTGCCCACAGTGACTCAAGTGACTCAGGAGTGGGTGATGAAGCTGGGACTGGAATTCAGAGCTTCCCATCCTAGACCAGCCCTCTTTCTGTGGCACCATTTGCTTCTTAGAAATACATTTTTTTCCCTTCTCTCTCTCTCCTTTTTTTTTTTTTTTTTCCAGAGAGGGAGAGAGAACATGCAAGAGGGGGAAGGGGCAAGAGAGAGGGAGAAAGAGAATCTCAAGCAGACTCCCTGCTGAGCACAGAGCCCAACTCCGGGGCTTGATTTCACCACCCTGAGATCATGACCTGAGCTGAAATCAAGAGCCGGATGCTTAACTGACTGAGCTACCCAGGCGCCCCTGGAAACACATTTTGTATCAATATATTATTGGTAGCTCTGCCAGGCACCAAAATGTATAAATATGAAGTAGCTCTTGACACCGTATTGGATTAGAAAATTTGGAAAATACAGAGAAGCATAAATGAGAAAATAGAAGTCACACCATTTTTTTTCTCTTATAAAAATGGAATCACATTATAATATTTGGAACTTGCTTTTTTCATTTATTATTTCTTGAATTTTTCTCTGTTATTAAAAAAATCTTCTATAAAATTAAATCAATTTTTACTTAACCAATCCCCATTAACTGATTTTTGAATTGTTTCCAAATTTCCAAATATATATGTGTAAGTGCATGTGTTTGTGTGTGTTTGTGTGTGTATGTATGTAGAAAGGCATGTCAGAAAAAAAAAAGACATATCAGATAGATCCTCAAGATCCTGTTCCCTGAGCAGCAGTGTTGGTATCCACCCAGACTGTACATTCCTTGTAGATTTAAACATCAGCTACTTAGCTGGGTAGTGAAGTGGAATTTTATCTTCAAGCCAAAAATAAATTCTACCTAAGAGCCAAATTTAAAAAAAAAGGAGAGAAATGTGAATTCCAGAAAGCATTCCTCTGTTCCAACCCAGTGGCCACTGAACGCACCTACAGTGACTTCCAAGTCCGATTTACCTAGAAGGGATATGTTTACCTTTTGGTGACATTTTATATCTAACTCCACAAACTGTTTTGACAAGTGGATGTCATTTAAATGTCACTTGCCCATATGGTCATGGAAGCCTAGTGATACAGTGTCTGAGCCTTTCCAAAACTTCTGGAAAGGCTTTATATTTCAAAAAGTTTTTAGTTATCCCACATGTGTAATGTATATGACTTGAGTTGCTTCTGATTGTTTTCCTTCAGGTGAATGATGATTGTAGTATCTGTGGCATTATTTACTCTTATTTAAAAATGAAATTGGCAGGGCACCTGGGTGGCTCAGTGGGTTAAAGCCTCTGCCTTCAGCTTAGGTCTTGATCCCAGGGCCCTGGGATTGAGCCCTGCATCGGGCTCTCTGCTCAGTGGGGAGCCTGCTTCCTCCTCTCTCTCTGCCTGTCTCTCTGCCTACTTGGGATCTCTCTCTGTCAAATAAATAAATAAAATATTTAAAAATGAAATTGGTCCTTGAATGTACAGCTTGAATTTCAGAAAATGCAGTTATTGGCTGTAGATATTATTTCCAGATTCTCTAATCTACCTTCCAGAGGCTTTTAAATCCAAATTATGCACATGAGAGGGGAGGAGGGGGAGCAGAGTGGCCCAACCAATGTTTCCTCTTGCTAAGCAATCTTGTTTTCCAGAACATGCTTGTTCCCTTGTTGGTTCCCTGCTCCTCCCACCCCCCTACCTCCCCACCCTTTCCCAATTTTCAATACCCATCTCATCACATTTTTCATTTACGATGCCATGAGAGAGGATTTCCACTATCAGTAATGATGGGCTAGCTTATTGCATACCAGCCACCCTACTAGAAACAACTAGAAAATATGATATATAGAAAATAATGTCTTGCTACCAAAGAAGCAAGGACTGGAGGGACTGAAATTCCAAAGAGAAGGAAGTGTGGCAAAGTAAGTCTGACCCTGGTGCTACTTCTCCCCTTGAGGTAATTCCAAAGCAGCAGGTGGTGACCGAGATACAGCTAAGGTGACAGCAGAGCTTTCAGCATTTTTCTGAGACCAAAGGGACAAAATTGGAGTTGACAACACACCAAGGAGGAGGGATTCTGATAAAAACTGCAGGATTTCCTTTAGATAGCTATGAATTAGAAGTAGGGCAGCCCTGACAAAGACTGAAGCTCAGATTTTTCCTTTTAAGACTATTTATTTATTTATTATTTAAGGTGGGGGGTGGGGGACTTGGGGAGGTAGGAGGGGAGAGGTTAAGAATCTCAGACTCCTGCTGAGTGCAGACTGACAACCCTGAGATCATGACCTGAATCAAAGTCCGGAGTCAGACACCCAACTGAATGAGTCACCCAGGTGGCTCTGAAGCTCATATTTAAATCCATTTAATCCCTGATTGTATTAAGGTGATTTGGCCCCATGTGAACTGCTTGTAAGAAGCAAAACATGTCCTTTTGGAAGGAAGATACTATCACCCAGAGCTTCAAATTTTCTGTGTAATTTTTCATATACAATGTCCAATTTGCATGACTGAAAACCAAAAGAAAAAAGCACTCCTACAATAGATCCAGACACTGGAGTTATTACAGACTTAAAAATGATGGTGCTTAATACCATCAAAAAATTAGATGACAATTTGGAGTAGAGAATTGGAGATATAGAGTTGAATTGGAAATATAGACTTGGTTTCATGACCAAGAAGATGTAGCTGAAGAGAGGCATCCTGAATTAGAAGGCAGGTTAGAAAGAAATAGACTGAAGCACACAGTGGAAAAGGATAGAAAGCACAGAAAAGAGTGTAAGACACATATGGTATATCATGAAAGATCTAACACATGTTTATGGAGTCCTTGAAGGCAGGGAGGACAGAGGCTAGGGCAGGAGCAGTATTTGAAGAGATAAGAGGACTTTCCAAAACCGATGATGTTGTCAAGAAGCACCACAAACCCTTCGCTGGATAAATCCAAAGAAAATCCCAAGAAAAATACACACTAAAGCACATCATTGGAGATGCCGAGTGGCTCTACATCACTCCTTAAGTAACTACTTGACAAGAATGTCTTCTACTGAACAGACCTTCGCTTACATGGGCAAGCCCACTGCTGTGCATTTCCACAACTGCTTCTTCACCTTTACTTTTAGAATTCTTACCAGATACATCTCTCTTTGGGGGAACATTTTCCAAGGACTAGCATTTGCCCAGAGTGAGATCCCTGTGTCACCAGGGCTGATGTGCTCCTCTCACTAGTCGCAGGGGAGAAATGCTTAGTGCTGCGTCTGTCTGGGCATGCCTTTCATTGAGGGGCTGGAAGATATGCAGGGTCACAACTAGAGCACAGGCTCTGGGAACAGATTGCTATCCTCATTTACCTCCTACTTCTACCACTTAGTCATCATATAATCTTATTTTTTGGAGACTTAGTGTACTGAAATGAACAATACGGATGATAACAGTTACACTTTTAAGGGTGGTTATGAGATTTCAATGAGCTCATGGATGTAAAGTGGCTGATGTATAGAAGACAGTTAAGGGATGGGCTTATTTTCAAATCTCCTTAACCCATTTATTTCTTTAGTCTGATCACAGCCATGTATTCTTCTTTAAGAATAGCTGAAGCTTCTTCAAACCTTTTGTGCCTATTTTGCCCCAGTGGGAACTGTACATGAAAGAAGAGGAGGTGGTGTACATTTTATATCAGATGAGAGACCTTAAAAATTAATCTCTTTAAGTATGTACAAGAGTCGGTGAACTTCATCCTTCAAAGAAAGAAGCAAACATTAAAGTTTGAAAAGTTTCCAGAAAGCCAGAGAAATCAGACCCTGATAGGATCAAATAAACCAGCCGGATTGGCTGAGGGATTTTTCTTCTTATAGTAAAGGTCACTGCTCTTACTACTGACCCATTTAAATTTGCTTCCTAGTTCTGCCTTTTAAGAAAAATCGATGCATTGAATGCACCATTCTATCAGAAAATTCTTTAATAATGATTTCCATTAATTGAATCCTGTATTCCTGGTTCAAATGTTAACCTGACTACTGTTAACATCTTGGTTAATGCATTGAAAAATATTTTTATATAATTATTATTATTTTTAAAAAAGATTTTATTTATTTAGTTGACAGAGATCACAGGTAGGCAGAGAGGCAGGCAGAGAGAGAGGAGGAATCAGGCTCCCTGCTGAGCAGAGACCCGATGTGGGGCTCGATCCCAGGACCCTGAGCCGAAGGCAGAGTCTTAACCCACTGAGCCACCACCCAGGCACCTCTATTTATATAATTATTTATCCATGCACACACTAGGTGTTTTACTCCAATTTATTTTACTCACAATGTATTCCTCCTTTTCCTTAGGTAAATACATATTTATACAGTTAATATTGTAATTTTAGCTACATTGCAGAACATTGGAAAATAAATTTTATTTAATATCAAAGATTAAATGCATCCACCATTAACATCCAGCTGTCTGATATTTTGGTGCTCCCTGGATTAACACAGAGGAGCATTTAGGAGAAATGAAAGAAATGACCATATCTGCCTTTCAGAGAGCACTAAATACCCACCAGACACCAGAAGAAACTGTCGCCATGCAGGATCTCATCTCGTCCTTGCAACAACCTGGGGAAACCTTTCCCTGGGGCCACGTGCATCTTTTCTTCTCCATTTCTCCACTAGGCAGAAATATGATTTTAATAGAGATATCAATTTGGGTACTGAAATTGGTGGTACTCCCTCACTGACAGGGTATAATTTTCACTTATTAGGTAGACTTGTGTTATAAGGAAGGTGCCCCAGAGTGCATTAACGTGCTGGGATAAAAGTCATTATGAGAGATTTACTCCTCTTTCCCAGACTGACGTAAGAGCTCTGCTGTTGGCTTTTGGGGAGAATCTAGGATCCTGTGATGCGGGTTTGGAGGCATTCCCTAGTTCATTCTGCAGAGATGTGCTGCAAGCCTAGTCTGAGCCAGGCTCTATTCTAGACGCTCAAAATGCAGCCCTGAAAGACACAGAGGTCGTTTCTCTCGAGAACTGCACCCTAGTGGGAAGAGCGGTAGCTGATAAGCAATGAACGTAAAAAACAAGTGATAGGTGCAGGGTTTTCTCGAATATGGCAAGTGCAGTGGGAAAAACCAACACAGGCTAGGGGAGACGAACAGTCTGGGAGGGGTGTTCTACCTTGGAAGGGTGGTCAGGTTTGGCTTCACACAAGGTGACTGCTGAGCAGAGACCAGAGGGAGGTGAGGGCATGAGCTGCTCGGGGAGCCGGAGCTAGGCCACAGCGGGCAGGGCAGGCAGAGAGCACACGAGTGTGAAGCCTCTGAGTGCTCCAAGGGGGGAGGCTGGGGGGGGGGCTGTGGGGAGGGAGCAAAGGGAGAGAGAGTTCCAGTAAAAACGGAATTTCCTTTAAATTACTTTTGCCTCTATAGACTGTGTTTTCCTACCCCCACCCCCTCCCCCAGGGATGAGTCTAACCTAGTGTGGTACTTGTCCCTGAGGTCAGGAGTTTTTTGGACAGGCTTCTTTACAGCTGCTTCCACAAGGACTGACCTCTAATCAAGGGGTTGCCAATTTTGTTATTTTTTTTTTAACTTTTTTAAAAAAAGATTTTTATTTTATTTATTTATTTGACACAGAGAGAGAGAGAGAGAGAGAGAGAGAGATCACAAGTAGGCAGAGAGGCAGGCAGAGAGAGAGGGAGGAGGAGGGAGGTTCCCCACTGAGCAGAGAGCCCGATGTGGGGCTCGATTCCAGGACCCTGGGATCGTGACCCGATCCGAAGGCAGAGGCTTTAACCCACTGAGCCACCCAGGTGCCCCCCCCCCTTTTTAACTCTTAAACATTTAAAAAAAATGGTGGTATAATACACATAAAACTCACCATTTTAACCATTTTTAAGTATACAATTCAGTCTCATGAAGTACATTTGCATGATTATACAACCACACCATCATCCATCTCTAAGCTCTTCTCATGTACAACTGGAACTCCGTACACGTCAAACAGGAACCCCCTGGCCCTCCTGTCCCCGGGCTGCCCGCCACGCCCCCGACCTTCTGTCTCTGGGACTGTGACTCCTCTCAGTACCTCACATCAGTGGAATCACACAGTATTTGTCTTTTCGTACTGGCTTATTTCATGTACTGTAATGCCCTCAAGGTTCATCCATATTCTAGTATTTGCCAGAATTTCCTTCCTAAAAAGGCTGAATAACATGCCCTCGTATACATACGCTATGTTTTCTTATTTGCTAACTGGTCAGGAGGCACGGGGCTTGCTTCCACCCCTTGGATATTGTGAATAATGCTGCTTTGGACACGGACTGCTGCTATCCGTTGGAGCCCCTGCTTTTCATTCTTTTTCGTCTCTGTGTCAGTGGGTGGCGGAAAAAATTCCTGGGTGTCTCAGCCAGTGGGAAGAGCGGCCTAACGGGCACACCCTGGGCCTCTCAGGCTGCTGGGGCACAGCGGAGGGATCCGCCCCATCCCCACGAGCCTGCGGTCTCCGTGCTCAGGGCTGCAGAAGATGCTGGACAAACGTGAGATTTGTTGCTGTTGTCGCTACTTTTAGGACTTCCACAAGTATACATTTTTCTATTTTACTTTGTAATTCCAGCTGCTAAAATGACCCTGAGCCATGTGCAAACTGCAATAAAGCATCAACATTTGGCTTCCAGGAAGATAAAAATGCAGCAGGAAGAAACAGCGGCGGGAGAAAGAAATCACTGGGAAACGCATAACGAAATGCCTGGGCTAGTTTTTCCATTTCCCCTCACTGTTTAAACTCTGTGTATTATTCAGTGCAGGGTTGTTATAATGGTAGAAGTTCATGAACAACCTTAACGGTTGTCAGTGGGAGGTAGTTAGTTAAACCGCAGTCCACCGTGTCATGGGATACTGGGTAGAGGAAGGGAATGACAGACGTCTCTAGAGACAGATCTACCAGACATTTTAAGGGAGATAACAAAGGTAAAATGCTGAGGTAAAATGTACAATCTTGTACAGTATGCCATATTTTGTAGCAAAAGGGAAGAAATCAGAATTGTGTGTGTGTGTATGTGTTTGCGCACAAACACATTCGAGTGCATTCTTATGCTTACTTGTGTGTGTGTGTGTATACTGAAGTCCTGGAAAGATGCATAAGAAACCAATATCAGTGGTCATGTATCAAGGTGGGAAGGAGATTTTCACAGCATTACTTTATATATTTTTTATTTCTGAGCTATATAAATATATCACCTATTGAAAATAAAGAAAGGGCTTGTATTTTCCCACTAGCCTGCCCATTGGCTCAAATCCTAAATTAAGGTGATTTATAGGCAACCAACAGTTGCAAAATTCCTGGCGAGAAAAAATACATCTCTTAGAAGCTCTTCAGAATTTGTCTTCTGGCCAAGGAAGCCAGCCACTTCTGATCCCAGCCCTGGAGAGGCCCCGAGAGGAGATGGGAAGGGGACAGTGCTCAGAGCCTCACTCTGCAATGGACCCTAAAGAAGGGAGAACATTGTGTGCAGGGCGTGGAGTTTGCAGTTGTGCAGGGCAAGAGACCAAAGCCAGGATGGATTAAGACTGGGTTTTATTTAGGGCTTTCTCCCTCCCTCACCCTGCGCTGGGCGAACCAGGTGAGTAGCTGGGAGGTGCTCCCAAGTGCTATAGCAGAGCTTAGCTTGTATGGCTGGACGAGAACTTGGGTTACTCAAAAGCTTATAGTCTGGAGTCTCAGAGCTTACACCCTGATTGATCTGAGTGTCCACCTCCATGAGCCCAGAGTTTCTATCACTGCCCACCCCAGGGGGTACCTGGGCAGGAATCACTTGAGCCTGGAAAGTCTCCGTAGGGACTTTTGTCTCTGTACTCCAACTCACCTGTGGAGGCAAGGTAGGGCCTTTCTTCTGGAGAGCTATCACCAGCCAAGGAACAGTCAGGATTTTTTTTTTTTTTTTTTAAGATTTATTTATTTGTCAGAGAGAGAGAGAGAGAGACAGAGAACATAAGCAGGCAGAGCAGCAGGCAGAGGCATAGAGAGAAGCAGGCTCCTCAATGAGTAAGGAGCCCGATGTGGGACTCGATCCCAGGACGCTAGGATCATGACCTGAGCCGAAGGCAGCGGCTTAACCGACTGAGCCACCCAGGCATCCCAGGAACAGTCAGTCTTAAGGGAGTGAGGTGAACTCAGGCCAATTAGGAGACATCTAAGGGGCAGGAACTCCGTGAAGGATGGAGTCAAGGTCAAGGACTCCAGGACGGACTAGTGAGAGAATCCAGAGACCCACTGACATGTTTGTGATCGACCAAGTCACACTTGAAACAAAAGGACGCAGGTAAATCGAAAACGATGAAATCGAAAGAAATGCACCAGGCGAATAAAGCTCAGGTAGCAATTTCAGTATCAGATCGAACAAATGTAGGGGAGAAGCGATATCTTAAAGACCAAGCAAGGTGTGACATGCTGATAAAAGGCACAAATCAAGAATTATCGTTGGAGATTTTAACCCTTATTCTAGAAATAACTCATTCTATAATATTAAAAATGATACCAATGGGGGCCTGGGTGGCTCAGTTGGTTAAGCATCTGCCTTTTAGCTCAGGGCATGATCCTGGAGACCCGGGATCGAGTCCCGCATTGGGCTCCCTGCTCAGCGGGGAGCCTGCTTCTCCCTCTGCCTGCCCCTCCCTCTCCGTGTGCTTCTTCCTTCTCTCTCTCATTCTCTCTCTCTCTCAAATAAATAAATAAAATCTTTTTAAAAATAAATAAAAATGATACCAGTTAAAATAGAAAAGAAAACCCCAAGCCCCACAACCCTATATAGTTTCTAGGAATTAACGTAATAAAAAGTCTCAGGACCTTTATGAAGAGAAATCTGAAATGGTTGTAAAATAAGATGTAAATAAATGAAGAGCTAGGGAGGCGATGACAACACTATAAAACTGTTGTTTTCACGTAGTCTATAAAGGCAATCAACTCCAATGAAAATTCCAAGAGTATTTTAAGGGGGCTTAATAAACCGATTCTATAAATTTGATAAAAGAATAAAGCTTCATGAATGGCTAAGACATTTTTAGGGAAAAAAAGGAGCAAAGAAAGGAGACTTATCATACCAGATATTAACATGGATTGTAGAATGAGTCAAAAAAACCTGGGCCTGATGGAACAGAAGAGCATCCAGAAATAGGCCCTACATATATGGAACTTGATATTTTAGAGCGATAGGAAAGAAGATGGAGGATTTGGTAAGTAATCCTGGGAACATTGGGTTGTTACCGGGAGGAAAAACAAAATTGGATCCTCATCTCATACCATATGTTGGTGAATTCAAGACCTAAAGTTAAAGATAGTTAAAGATAAAACCGCCCCACTCTAGAAGAAAAAAGTAGATTATTCTTTGTGATCTTGAATGCGGGAGTATTTCTTAACAGGACCCTTAAATTGTATACAATAAAGGTAGAGATAAACATGAATGCATTAAAGATGGACTTTTGGGGATCACTGTTGAGAGGCCATCATCAAAGTGGTAATCTATTTACTGGTAATCTGTTTGTACCATCTATGACTGAAAAACAAGAAATAGATTCTGGGATGCAGAGACAAATATCTAAAAATTGGCATGGAAAAAAATTAGAAAACGAATCAGGAAAAGAAGGAAAATTACATGAACAGGCAAATCACAGAAGGGAAAACTGAATGGATGATGCATGTATGAAGAAGTATTTAACCTCAATCGTAAAAACACAAATTTCGGTCATAATAAGACCCTGACTCCATCAGATAGCATCACTTCCCCATGTGAAGGGGAGTTTCCAGCTTTAGGGGATAAAACACACTCTAGATGTCCTGCATGATTGACCATGACGCTGAGGAGAGCATCTAGGGAACAAATTACTGCTTCTTTTTGAATACACTTTTTTTTTGGAACAGTTAAATATATAGACTGGCATTGGTGAAAAACTGATGCCTCCAGCCAAAAGCCAAGCAAGACACTAAAGCATCCAAACAATCACATGAGTGAGCTTGAAATCTGATTCTCTGGTCCCCGCTGAGCCTCGAGGTGACGGGAGCCTCAGCCTGCAGCATCAGCATCAGGGTCCCGTCAGGACCCTGAGACAGATGCCCTTGGCTAAGCCACTCTCAGATCTCTGATCCTCAGCACCTGTGTGAGTTAATAAATATTTGCTGTTTTAAGTTCCTATGTTTTGGGCTGACTTGTTACGCAGCAACAGAGAGCTCCTGTAAGAGGTCAGTCAGAAAAGAAAGCCCAGAGATTTTTAGAAGTTTAACTGTCACTGTATTTAGATACTATTTTGAGTTCTTGAGAATTCGAGTAAAGGTGTGAGCTAATTTTTAAAAATGGGCTTTTTAGGGGCGCCTGGGTGGCTCAGTGGTTTAAAGCCTCTGCCTTCAGCTCAGGTCATGATCTCAGGGTCCTGGGATCGAGCCCCGCATCAGGCTCTCTGCTCGGCAGGGAGCCTGCTTCTTCCCTCTCTCTCTGCCTGCCTCTCTGCCTACTTGTGATCTCTCTCTATCAAATAAATAAATAAAATATTAAAAAAAATTAAAAAAAAATAAAATAGGCTTTTTATTTTGGAATACTTTTAGATGTACAAAAACACAGCAAAGAAAGCAGAAAAAGTTTCCACGTACTGCACCCATTTTCTACCTTTGTTAACACCTTCCATCATTGTAGTACTGACCTTGGTATGTTGCCATTAATCAAACTCTAGACTTTATTTGGATTTGCCAGTTTTTCCTGCTATTGTCTTCTTCCTGTTCCAGGATCCCAACTAGGGCACCATATTGCATTTAATTATTACACCTTTGCAGCCTCCTGGTTTGATGCTGTCTCTGTGTTCCCCTGTTCTCATTACCTTGACAGAGAGCTGAGCTGTACTGAAATGACTTCGGTTTGTTGGGGTGTGTTTCTCTGACTGACACCACTATGAAATTGAAGCACAGGAACCCACCCTTTATAATAGAAGGGTTGCAACACTTATCCCATTTGATAATTAGTTTTACATTTATTTGTGCAAGTTCTTGGCTGTCTGCCTTCCCCACTAACCTGTAAAATCCATGAAGGTAGGGACTGTGTTGGTGTTTGCAAACCTAGACTGATGCCCAACACATGGTAGTATCGCCGTAACTATATGTTGAATGAATAGAATCGTTCATATGTATAAGTTTACATACACAGTTAATGATCCATTAGTATTTTTCCTTTCTTTTTTTTAAATATTTTATTTATTTATTTGACAGAGAGAGATCACAAGTAGAGAGGCAGGCAGAGAGAGAGAGGGAAGCAGGCTCCCTGCTGAGCAGAGAGCCCGATGCGGGACTCGATCCCAGGACCCTGAGATCATGACCTGAGCCGAAGGCAGTGGCTTAACCCACTGAGCCACCCAGGCGCCCCCTCCATTAGTATTTTTAATGAATGAATGAGTCTCAGTATTCCTCACAGGACTTAGAATTGTGTCTTAATTTAATAAGCCCTGAACAAACAGTAACTATGTTGCAAACACACTAGCCAGATAGTTTCCCTACACTAGCTCAATAAATATGCACACAATTCAGTTACATAGAATGATAATTACAAAGTTCTAGGAGACAATGCTTGGCCTTCTCTTGATGAGAGACTCTTATTTGGTGCCTAGGAATTAGTATTACTTGAGTCAAAGTTTGAGAGAAGAAAGCTATCAGAATGGGCCCTCATGGAAACAGCACCCTGGGTATGACAGGGTCTGGGTGCCAGGGAGAGCAAGGAGAAATTGTCAGGTTCTTAGGAGCAGTGTGTGCAGAGAGGAAACATCACAGGTTAGCAACAGGAGGGAATAAAATGCAAATACCTCTGCCTCTTTGAAACCTAAAGCCTAAGTTCAGAAAACTTCATGCTAAGTATATAAAAATTAAAAGACATTTTAATTCAGTGCAAAATTTCATGCATCTCTTAATTTAAATGGAAACACTTCACTTTTTGATATTACTATTCATGCTGCTAGTGTCACTTTAGTTAAAATGTGAAGCGTGGGTTATTCATTGGACTTTTTTACGGTGGGGAGAGATGAAGGGGGGGTAATGGCACCACTTGGAAAAGTCCATCCTAATGGAATTTGGGAAATGAGAAAAGCCTAGCTGGTGACGTGTATGTCTGAAAACAACAATGCATTCCCGTGGCAGCTCCACTGACATTATTATTAAAGGCTTCATGTGGTGCTTTATATATAATTTAGAAATAATAATAAATTGGGTTGGACTTTTGGCTCCTCTCCCAGATTAAATCCCTTGAAGGTTTATCTTATAGAAGACACAGAAAGAATTCAATTTCAGACCTGTATATTTATCTATCCTGTAAATGACAATTTTTTTTTGTTTTCCTTTGTATAGGGAAAAAGTAAAAATGTGTCTCAGAGTAAAATATTAAAAAAAAAGTCATTAAAGGAAAAATTCAGGATTGGGACTCTGTCATATATTTTGCTGGTGGCAGTATAGTCCAATAAATCAGGTCTGTTTGTTTATTTTCCTCATTATTGATTTTCCATATATATTTTTTTAGCAAGCCACAATGAACTCAGCTTTAAATGTGTCTGTTTTAATCTATGACCTTCTATGGGAAGAAATTACTTTTGTCCATATTTTAAATTATTTACCTTCATGAAATTTTCATGGCCTTACCTCCAGATTGCTCTTCCGTAAAAGGGTTTACTTATTTATTCATCTCATTGCTTGTAAGGCCTCTCATTGGATTCCTGATGATCAGTACAGCATCTGACATATGGTGGCATGTTCTACATTTTTGTTGGATGGAGAAATGTTGTGTGTATGCATACAACATGGCTTTGAATGTATTTCCTATGAAATGGTCACTTGAGATTTTTCTTATTTTCTTTCTTTCTTTTTTTTGAAGATTTTATTTATTTATTTGACACACAGAGATCACAGGTAGGCAGAGAGGCAGGCAGAGAGAGGGGGAAGCAGGCTCCCCCGCTGAGCAGAGAGCCCGATGTGGGGCTCGATCCCAGAACCCTGGGATCATGAGCTGAGCTGAAGGCAGAGGCTTTCACCCACTGAGCCGCCCTGAGATGGCTAAATTTCTTTCACTCTGTGCTCTGCCTTACTTTGATGGTGAAAGAACTTTTAACTTGGTTCTGCTTTTAGAAGGCGGGGGTTTGCTCTCTCCCGGACCCCTTTCCTTCCCTTCCTTACTGGCTGGAATGCAGACAAGGGGTTGGCACACGGTGCACAGTGAAGGCAGCCCTGCGAGGATGGCAGAGTCAGAGGAAGGTGCCTGGATCTCTGAGCAGCAGAATGGAGCGGAGCCACCCTCCAGCGCTTGCACTCTGTCCCTGTCCCATCATGTGAGCGAGGAACTAACTTCCGTCTTCCTTAGGCCGCCGTTGTTTGGGGATGTCTCTTACAACAGCACCCAGTCCGTCTTTAACCATACAGCCCTCGAGGCACTAGACTACAAACAATCACAGTGCAAGTCAGGATCTGAGCAATTCCATGACAGAGGGCAGGAAATGCTGAGGGTTGGAGGAGGGAGCATTCCCGTCTGTTAGGAGAGCGAATTAGGTTTGCTTTAGAAACCAGGATGTCTGAATTTGGAGAGCAGCGTTACTGGAGAACCTGATGGTCATGAATATTATATCCTAACTGCCCGGCTTGCCTTGTCAGTCTTTCTGATACGGTTGCCGCCTTCAGATTTGGGAATGAGCAGACAGATATTCCAGAGGGCCTGGGGTCATGTGGGCTCCCTGCCCCAAAGGCTGATGGAACTTTCTCTCTGTAAATGATATGTGGCCCTTGCAAATGATCAGGTGGTCGAGAGCTTTCGAGTCAGATGTGGGGTCTGAATTCTCCCTCTACTGCTTGCCAGTTGGGAGACCCGGCAGAAGCAGTAGCTGAGATCTGGCTCTTTGGGTTCAACGCCTCATTCTATCACTAAGGAACCAGGTCACCAGGACAGTTTGTTTCACCTGTCTGCGACCTGCTTTCCTCATGGGGATATTACCCACTGGTTAGGATTGTTGGAGAAATCAGGTGAGAACTCCGGATAATACGGAGCCATTAACACACATTTCATGCTTAGTACGGGCCAGGAACACAAACATATGTCTATTTAATGTCTATAAAGAGAATAGAGTCTGGTATATAGTAAATATTCAGTAACTATTACCCATTATTGTTGTTTGTAAGGACTTAACTTCTTGTAACTTAGTGGCCCGAGTTTACTTATGTGTAAAACAGACGTAATCATATCTCCTCGTCCTCATTTATAAGGGATATAAGGTTACAGTTAAAAAGCACTTGGAGGGCACCTGGGTGGCTCAGTGGGTTAAAACCCCTGCCTTCGGCTCGGGTCATGATTCCAGGGTCCTGAGATCGAGCCCCGCATCGGGCTCTCTGCTCAGCAGGGAGCCTGTTTCCCTTCCTGCCTCTCTGCCTACTTGTGATTTCTGTCTGTCAAATAAATAATAAATAAAATCTTAAAAAAAAAAAAGCACTTGGAAAAAATGCCTGGTAAACAGTAGGGTCAATAAATAATTAAAGGCTTTTTGACGTGAGTCTCAAAATTGTTTCCTCACACATTGCCTGTGTACTTTTAAGGCTAAGGAGGAGTTATGTGCTGTTGGTTAAATGCAGGCCCACGGAGGGAAGAGGCCACGGGCATGAGCGCCAGAGCGTCAGGACCTTGTGCCCCGCTGCGTGAGCTGTCTGTGCCAGGATGCTGTGGGGAAGGTAAGGAGCGTTCCAGCTGGTGCTCGGGATGGGGGAATGGGGGGCGCGGCTACCTCGTACTGAGGCCTTCTTTGTGCTTTACCAAGGCCTTGGGAGGGGACTGTGCCCTTTCTGACAGTCAGGAAAGTGTGAGTCAGAGAAGATAATTTACCTGTCTGGTGTCCCCTCGTCGGCCGCTCCCGAACTTACTGTGGGTACTCTCTGGCAGCCCCGTTCTGGCCTGTGTGCCAGCAGCAAGGCCAATGAGTCAAGCGAGGGGTGGGTGGGAAGTTTGCGTGTCCTCCCTGGAGACCCCCAGGGAGGCCCCAGGGAGGCCCCCTGCCCCTCCGACAGCCTCTGATCATCCCAGAGGTTCCCCTAGCAGAATACTCCTGGCCTGTGTGGCCCAAGAGACAAGATAGGAGGTGTCCAGGGTCCCGTGTGGGGCAGACGACTCCTGATTCTTTCTACTCTGGGATTTCCGATCTATCTGGGTCTCTGCCACCAGCTCGCACACCTTCTCATCTGGGAGCAGGGCCCAAAGACAGACTGCTTCAGCTCCCTCCTTCCCCTTCTGCTCTCTGCCTCCTTCCTCTCCCAGCTCCGGGGTGAGGCAATGGGTGTGGGGTGGGGAGGGCACAGGATGGGGAGCTGCCGCTGCCAGATGGCACCTCTTTTTATATATTTTCTGCCTTTTACTTGAACTGTACCTTTTGAGCTTAGAAACAAATAATTTGTTGACTCTGTTCTCTGGGCACAGATCTTGGGACAGGAGACCCACTTTTCATGATCCAAAGGGACTGTGGGTAGAGGGAGGATGAGGCCAGAGTGCATGTTTCTTTTCTTATCTTTTTTGTTTGTTTGTTTGTTCACAGAGAGAATGAATGTGGGGGAGGGAGGTGGTTGTTGGTGGTGGAGGGACAGGGGAGAGGGAGAGAGATCATCTTCAGCAGGTTCCACGCTCAGCGTGGAGCCCAGGGTGGGGTTTGATCTCATGACCCTGAGATCATGACCTGAAATCAAGAGTTAGACGCTTAACTGACACATGCTACCCAGGCGACCCAGTGATTTCTATCTCCCAAAGTCACTCTTCTGCATTACTTTGCTGGGGACATTTTTGCATGCGTCTGTGTGCGTGTGCGTGTTTAATCCTTCCTTTGCCTCATGTATCCTTAAAGTGATGAGACAGATTCCACCAACTTGTACAACTTGGTATAGAAACTGTATTGTGACTCCATGTTTCTGTTACTTGGTAACCATTTGGACTTAGCACATGTGAATTTTTCTGTGTTTAGGAGTTTTTGAGAAAATTTCCCAAGCACCTGTAGATTATCATTCATATCAAGAACATTCATCAGAGGTTTATGGGATTTAGGACAAGCCCCGGTAACAGATTCCATGAGTCTGGGCGGTGCCTTGTTCGGCCTCATTAGCTAGGGCATTTGCTGTACACTCTTTACCCAGAATTTACTCTAGATGAAGCTAGTTGAAACTATTATAGAAAAATAGCACTTTTCTTTGTGGGGGGGATTTGCTTTTTACCCGATGGTCTGTATTCATCTTCATAAGCTTATAGTCGAGGCTTTGAATCAAAGGACTTGTGCTTTGAGTGAAAGCTCTTCTTAACACAGTGGATGTGGACATTTGGGGCAGGGAGGGAGAACAATGAACTTGACCTCCTTTTCGGTGTTGGGACATGAGACTCACCAGAGCCTGCTGCCTCTGAGGGTTTTCTTTTGAGCCAGTCTTAACTCTGAGATTGTCTGAAATGTCACTTACTGACCATGTCAACAGATGATGGACAGCTACGAGAGACAAAATGTTGCACGGGGGGTAACAGTATATGGGAAATCAGCACGGCGGGACAGGAAGGCCAGTGGGAGCTTTCCGTTTTAATTAAAATTTTAAGGGATGAGAGGAGGAAGGTGAGGGATGATTTAAGATACAAAAATTTGTCTTCAAATTTACTGTTAATGTGTATTATTTTTTATGGATAATAAAAGTAGATCATTTGAAGGATATCAATAATTATAAACGAATCATGAGAGACTACGGACTCTGAAAAACAATCTGAGGGGGTTGAAGTGGCGGGGGGGGATGGGAGGTTGGGGTACCAGGTGGTGGGTATTAGAGAGGGAACGGATTGCATGGAGCACTGGGTGTGGTGCAAAAATAATGAATACTGTTTTTCTGAAAGTAAATAAGTTAAAAAAATTATAAACAAGAAAACAATTACTCATCATTCCACTGCTCAAAGATAGGCTTTTTAAAATGCCTATATTTCTACCTACAGGATGTATTATATAAGAATATCTTATACTTGGTATTTTATAAATATTTTATTCAAAAAGCTTTTATAATAATTTTTTTTTTAAAAATGTGTTTTTTTAGAGAGAAGGGGAGGAGCAGAGGGAAAAGGAGAATCTTTTTTTTTTTTTTAAGTTTTTATTTATTTATTTGTCAGAGAGAGAAAGAGAGTGAGCACAGGCAGACAGAGTGGCAGAGGGAGAAGCAGGCTCCCCACAGAGCAAGGAGCCCAATGTGGGACTTGATCCCAGGATGCTGGGATCATGACCCGAGCTGAAGGCAGCCGCTCAACCAACTGAGCCACCCAAGTGTCCCAGGGGAGAGAATCTTTAAGCAGACTCCCCGCTGAGTGCAGAGCCCGAGGCAGGGCTTGATTTCAGGACCATGAGGGCACCTGGGTGTAAATGCAAGCAATGAACTCAATTTTCCTAAACTCCATGCAGGTAGGAAAAAAGCTACTCTGTGGGCTATGTTTGGCATCTCTGGCTCTCTAGGTGAGGGCAAAATTCTGTCTACCCATCAAGTTACATGGTCTTTCCATAGATTTTTATAATTTATCTCTGAAATCCTGAAGTCGTTATTTTGCCTACATCAAGTGATTTATGGGCCAATCTTCTGACTAGTTATATTAAACTCCCTTGAGGTTATCCCTCAACTTTACTGAGAGGCTGACTTTAAACACTTAAAGCAAGAGAGGACTGTTCTTCTGGGTGTCATTTTAACGGATGCTCATGGGATTTCCATTTAAGGAATGAGTTCTGTGGTCTTGTAAAGAGAGGCTGAGTGGAAATCAAACTTATTATGGAACAATCAGTGATCACATTTACCTTCCTAACATCAATGTAAGCTTAAATTGATTTAAGAAAGTTATGATGTCATTTATCTCTGAAGCAGAGTAAAATGGTAGCATAATTATAAAACTGAGAGGTAGTGCAGTTCTTTTTTCCATTATTAGAGTCCAGAATTCCTTTTTAAAATGTGAAATAAAGGTGACAGTCATAGAGAAAAACATCAATCTTTGCCCCGTCCTCCCCCAGTGACTCCGATACATAGTTTTCTCCTCCTCTTCAGCACATTCTAAAATTGCCTCCGGGGTCAATAGGAAATGTGGCCTCATGGCTGTCAGCCCTAACTAGTGATTCTTCCATTTTCTGGCTCACCGCCTTTTTCTTTCAAGGGATTAGCCAGCTCTTAGGACTCTAGGAACTACGAATAAGTCTGATACTATAAGGATGATGAAGGGACCTCTGGGTGGCTCGGTTGGTTACACATCTGCCTTTGGCCCAGGTCATGATCCCAAGGTCCTGGGACCAAGTCCTACATCAGGTTCCCTCCTCAGCAGGGAGTCTGCTTCTCCCTCGGCCTGCTGCTCCCCCTGCTTGTGCTCTCTCTCTCTGATCAATAAATACGTAAAATCTGAAAAGAAAAAAATGATAAGAAAAATGAGTTCATGAAATTTGGCTGTAGTTGCTGCCTTCAGTTCTTCGGGTTCTCGTCGCTGGGATGACACACTGCGGGAAAAGCCGTGTCTCAGCTGGGAATTGCTTTTCGTAGGAATCTGGAGGCTCCAAGCGTCAGTAACTTTGTTCCCGGACCAGTGGAGACTTGAAAACCTGCCTTCCATGGAGCAGTGGGAGTTTTCCTTCCAAAGTCACCCGGAATAGCTGACAGCTAGAAAGAAAATGCTGGTTTGGGGGGAAATAGAGCTTAATGAGATCCAGTTCCTCAGGATATGCCATTTTATACTTAATATGAAGACGAACTCTACGTTGGAGGGTCACAGACACTCCTCGGGAACACACTTATCTCTTCATAGTTCTTTGTGACAGTTGATCGGGGTTTAAAACGTACACACGGCTGGGGGAACTTGTTCTTCCATTTGTCTCTTTCGGTAAAGACATTTTCATAAATACAAGGTTCCTGGAGGGCCCGAGAGGCTTAGTGGGTAAAGCCTCTGTCTTCAGCTCAGGCCATGATCCCAGGGTCCCAGGATTGAGCCCCTCATTGTGTTCTCTGCTCAGCGGGGACCCTGCTTCTTCCTCTCCCTCTGCTCCTCCAACTCATTTTCTCTCTCTCAAATAAGTAAATAAATAAATAAAACATTAAAAAAGTTACAAGATTTCTACTGGCTTCCAGTAAAGTCCTTGTCATTGATATCTTTTAGTTCTCATTGTTCTGAAAGCCACAGTGTGGCCGAACATCTCTACCGTGGCGTATGTCGCCACTGGTAGCATAAGAAGCGATCTCAGAATGGGTTTTGAATTTAAGTGGCTCTGTATTTATTTTCGAGTTAGTTGGAAAAAATATAAAAGGCACACCAAACCAGTGAATTCAAAGATATGAAATGATCTTTCCAAAATAAAATAGATGATTTCAATGGAAACATTAAGTAAATTAAGTATGAAGTAGTTTGAACGATAACTCGGATATGACGGAAATCACGCAGAGGGTACAGACACGACAGAAGGTTGGGCACCTCTGAATTCATGGTCAAAATAGATCACCCCCAGGATTCAACATCTTGACGAGCCTGAAGAGAATGTCAAATCAGCTGTGGATCTTAGTTTCTCTTTTTAGCATCTGCTGTGTTTTAGGTTCTGTTCTTGTGGGGCATCTGGTGTGTGAACACGTAGACTCTGGACGCCTGACTCCCCCACTCTACAGTCATGTGAACTCAGACAAGTTCTTTCACCACTTTGACTCTATTTTTCTCACCTGTAAAACGGAGAAAAATCCTACCTCGCTTGCGAGTTTCTTTCTAACGTTAATAAACCAAAACACATCAAAGATTTAGGCCGTCACTTCATGAATCACCGAGTAAATAGGAGTTATTATTATTTTATGATTCTGAAAAATTGTGTAAAGATGATGGTTTGCACGTAACCTTTCATTTATGATGCCGCAGTAAAGTTCATTTAAGAGAAATCCTTGGTGAGTCCCATTGTGAAGCAAATAATTACTATGAAATGGACGGCTTTCAGGGCGGTGTTTTAGGAAGGAATTGGTTTAAAGTGAGGTTGTTCTTAAAACCGGTAAGTCCCAGACGTTTTGAAAGGGGTTTCTTTTCACTGGTCCTCACTGTGACTTAGCATAAAGAAAATTACTTTGAAAGGTAGTATAGATTACCTCAGTATTCTCAAAGGCATATATTCCAAGCTGTACATGCAATCCTATAGGATGACAGTTTGTGTATCCAGAAAAACGACTATGTTTCTCCTGGGAAGCTTTCAGAGGGGATTTGAGGTGAAGACTCCTGGATATGACTTTTTGTTTTCTCATCTGTGTAGTACCACCTGAATAGGATGCAATTTCATTCTCGAAGAGATTTGTAAGATCGGAAATCTTTTGCAATTAACTCTTTTATATACACTTACTCGGAAGGGTTTTTGGTTGTAAGTTACTTAGGTGGGGTTATGTATAGAATCACAGAATTTTTTTTTTTTTTTTTTTTTTTTAAAGATTTTATTTATTCATTTGACAGAGAGAGATCACAGGTAGGTAGAGAGGCTGGCAGAGAGAGAGAGAGAGAGAGAAGCAGGCTCCCTGCTGAGCAGAGAGCCCGATGCGGGACTCGATCCCAGGACCCTGAGATCATGACCTGAGCCGAAGGCAGCGGCTTAACCCACTGAGCCACCCAGGTGCCCCGAGAATCACAGAATTTTTAGAGCAGGAAGAAACCCAAGGGATTGTCAAGTCATCCTCTCCCTCCGGATTTTTCCCTTCCATGGAGCCCTAGAGAGTCTCACCAACTTGTCCAAGACTGCCCAGCTCGCTGGCATCAGGCTCAGTGAGGAAGAAAGTGTGAATAACTCAGCCACGTTCCCCCAACTGCATTCCTTCCCTGGACAGCAAGCTTCTGGAGGCATAAAATCACATCTTACTCACCTTTCTGTTCCTTGCCTTCAGCCCTGTTTCTGGCACGTGATAATCTTCACTAAAATTGGTGTAGAGCTCGCCTCCTCCCTACCCAGAAACCATAGAATTCTCTTCATAATTAGGTAGCAGTTCTATGATTTACACTTTGAAAGATGCTTTTTTTTTAAAAAAAAAAAAAAACTAAATCCACACACATTTGAATTATAAACTGCTTTTCCAGATATTTCTAATGAATCATGGCAACGTGCTTTCAAAATGACAACCCATGGACTACTTGGCTTGGAATCTTCTAGAGTCCTTGTTAAATGCAGATCCAGGGGCGCCTAGGTGGCTCAGTGGGTTAAAGCCTCTGCTTTCAGTCCAGGACATGGTCCCAGGGTCCTGGGATCGAGCCCCACATCTGGCTCTCTGCTCAGGAGGGAGCCTGCTTCCCTCTCTGCCTGCCTCTCTGCCTACTGTGATCTCTGTCAAATAAATAAAATCTTAAAAAAAAAAATAAATGCAGATCAACCTCAGAATCTTAGAGGTGTCTCAGGACCAGGATTTGGAATCCCCAGGCAGTTTCAGCGTTTGCTCAAGTTGGAGGACCACTGTTCTAGGGAATTCTAAATAGAGCTTTTACAGAGCACCATCTTTCAAATAATGCAGATTCCTGTATCCCAGGCACAGATTTCAGGAGGAGTTCTTTAATATTTTAAATACAAAACAGATACTTTCGAGTAGGAATGGGGGAATTGGGCATATTTCCTTTTCATGTTCCAGGCAGAGGTTGCTTTGAACCTGCTTGTCTGTAACCAGCCTAAACACCAGTGTGCTTCCAAGACAGGCCAAGGCACTTGGGACTAGGAAGACTCCTAGCCTTTAAGATGGGTTTTAGGGACCCCTGGGTGGCTCAGATGGTTGAGCATCTGCCTTCAGCTCAGGTCAGGAAGTCTGCTTTTCCTCTCCTACTCCCCCTGCATGTGTTCTGGCTCTGGCTGTCATTCTCTCTATCAAATAAATAAATAAAAATCTTAAAAAGACCTCATTGGCCCAGATATGCAAGAATTTTATTTTCCTGACTCTGGGTGATGGTGGAAAACGCCTCCAGTGAGAATCTGGGGGCAAATACATGTTAGAAAAATTATCCTGGTACTTGTTTTTATGAAGAAACAGGAGGGTTCTCACATGCTAACAGCCAACCCGTTGATTTATAAAGGAGTTGAGTTCCACTTTGCTATGACAAAGAAGAAAGGATAAACATATCTGTTTTCATTAAATCTCTGCATATTTTACTCCATTCCTCCTTTCATTCTGGCTCGCAGGTTTATGGTCCCAACAGCCTCGGTGAGTTCGTGATACCCACTTTATTTGTTTATTTCCGCTCAACCCTGCTCTGCACATCTCCCTGATTCTGGCTTCTTTGATGCATCGTAAATACGGATGAGCTCATCCGTCTTTCCTTCTGACAACAATAAAGAGGAGCAACCATCTAAGGGTTCGCTCTGTCCCTCAGTGTCTGCCCCAAAGAGCCTCAATTTCCCAAGAAGAGACTGGATTAGAACAAGACATTTTTTTGGACAGTTTCGAAGGACAAGGATCACCCATTCACTCTTTATTATGAAATATTTAGATTATTCTCCTTCCAATACCAGGTTGAACGTTACATTTAGGGAGAGATTCATCGATGGATGAGGTGGAGAACAAAGTGGGAGTAGGGGGCAGCTTTTGACAGCCCAGGGCTGGAGAGAGAATTGCTCGGGGAGCTGGCGCCTGGGTGCTGGGAGGGCGGAGGGGAAGCTGAGATGACTTTGGGTTCTCCAGGAGCTTAGTCGAGGGGAGGAGAAGCCTCTGCAGTTATGGAATAATTATATGGACATTACACTCTCTGCTCCTTCCCATTATTTATTAGAAAGTCACCCGGAAATAGCCTGGTGGGCTTTTGTCCGTCTGTCATTTACAGAGCTGTCTACTGGGAGAAAGATGCTGTCGGCCGACTGGCGTTTTTGCCCGGGGAAGCTTTTGCCTTGACCAGCTGGGCAGTTCCCCTTCCACCTGGTGGCTCATCGCCTGCAGACCTCAGAAGCTGAGACTAATTAGAAATCACGAAATTAGAAGTCTCAGTACATGCAACATTCCGAAAGAGTTTAGGAAACTCGTTTTCCCTCCCAAAGAAAATTTTGCTTACACGCACCTCTTGCTGTTAAGAAGGAAAGTGTAATTTAAGGGTCCTGCCACAAGTAGGTCTCCCAAGATAGAGAGGAAGAACAAAGTAAGTTTCAAGACTCAGCCTTAAGTAGGATTCATTTTATGTTACACACACACACACACACACACGAGCGCGTGCACACACACAGCTGTAGTTTGCAGTAAATATATGAATATAGGTAGGTAAGCTCTCTCATGAGGTTGTATGGGAATTTAAAAAAGACGCTGTGTGTAAAAGGCTTAGAACAATGTCTAGCACCGTGTAGATATGTCACAAGGGTTAGCTATGACCGCGATGAAACCCATTTGGGAAGATTTGTACTGAGCTCGTAGCCAGACTTAGAGCAGTGGGATGAGGGGCTGAAAGAATTGGATTTTAGCCTGACCTTTATTTACTTTCCATTTTTTTTAAAAGGTTTTATTTATTTACTTGAGAGAGAGAATGAACAAGGGAGAGCATGAGTGGAGTGAGGGACAGAGGGAGAAGCAGAGTTCCTGCTGAGCAGGGACTCGATCCTGGGGCTCTGGGATCATGACCTGAGCCGAAGGCAGACACTTACCTGACTGAGCCACAGGCGCCCAAGCCTTACCTTTAATGTTCAAAATACTTTTTGCAATAAAGAGGTATGTTCACAAATTACCTGTATAATTAAGAATTAATTTGTATACCTGAAACTAATATAACACTGTATGTTAACTAACTGGAATTAAAGTAAAAACTTAGGGAAAAAAGTAAAAATAATTAAGGTAACATCCTTAAAAAACAGGTGGATATATTCAGACTAAAAATTCAAGAGAGATACCCCAAGCTGTGCTGCTGGACAGCAGAGGGACACTGGACAGAGGGGACACTGACCTGAGCCCCATGATTCAGAGTCCTGTGTACACCACACACACACACACACACAGACATACACACACACACCAGAAACACACAAACACATACCCCACACCACATATTGAAGAGCAAATGGGCAGCTCCCTCACAACGGAACTCGTACTGGACATGGGCATAGTTCGATTTAACACTAATTTAAATGCAAATTTAAAACCTAAATGGGCACCTGGGTGGCTCAGTGGGTTAAGCCACTGCCTTTGGCTCTGGTCATGGTCTCGGGGTCCTGGGATTGAGCCCCGCATCAGGCTCTCTGTTCTGAGGGGAGCCTGCTTCCCCCCTCTCACTGCCTGCTTCTGCCTACTTGTGATCTCTCTCTCTCTCTGTCAAATGGATAAATAAAATCTTTAAATAAAAACAAGCCTAAATATCTTTTTTAAAAAAATATCTTTTAAAAATTTAAATATCTTTTTTTTCCTTTAAATATCTGCTTTTGTCCGTAGCTGTGTTCAGGCCTCAGGGGAAATGCTTTGTGTCTTGGCAGCTCCGTGTCCTTGACCCGAAGGCAGCTGCCCTCTGATGCCATGAAGGGCCAGGGCTGTGCGGCTGCCTGTGCTGGAGCTTCTTTGGGGCATCAGGGTGATTTGAGCAGCAGAGCACTAACGTAAAGAAAAGACAATTTAATTAATTTATCTTTAATTAACTTACAATAGATGCTTGTAGAAAGAGCTATTGCTTCCCAGTGATGCCAAGCGTTCATTTCCCGGCTTCTCTTTGTATTCCAATTCTTGGTTTCAGAGGAACTCATAAATTAGCACGGTGTTGGCAGCAGCGAACATGGCAGCTGAGCGATATTTTGCAATATTAAAACAATGCATACCATCTTCAATTTGTATATATGTGGATCTAAATAGAGCACGCACGAAGCATGTCTGTTCTTCATACAGGCAATGAGAGGGTAATTGAATGCTGAACTTATGAATAGTTTTGCTTCTATAAAATATATTTAATAAGCTATGATTACCTTTTCAAAAGATTAAATAAAACATCAGTTTTAAATATTGTTGACTTAAACATTTTTTTTTTTTAAAAGATTTTATTTTATTTATTTATTTGCCAGAGAGAGAGAGTGAGCACAGGCAGGCCGAATGGCAGCAGAGGCAGAGGGAAAAGCAGGCTCCCCACCGAGCAAGGAGCCCTATTCAGGACTTGATCCCACGACGCTGGGATCATGACCCAAGCCGAAGGCAGCTGCCCAACCAACTGAGCCACCCAGGCGTCCCTGATTTAAACATTTTATATCCATTCATTAACCATTTTATTTTGCCCATGCATACTCCTTCCACCACACACACTCTGGAATGTTTTAGAAGAAAAATAATCTATTTGAAAGCACAAAAATCATTTTTTTTTTTTAAGTAGGCTCTGCACTCAGCACGGTGCCCAGTGCAGGGCTTGAACTCAGCCCTGAGATCAAGAGTCAGAGGCTTAGCCAACTGAGCCACCTAGGCACCCCAAAATCATTTTAATTTTTAAGTTCTAAGTTTTCTTTTAACTGATATATATGTATTTTTTAAGATTTTATTTATTTATTTGTCAGGGATAGAGGGAGAGCACAGGCAGACAGAGAAGCAGGCAGAGGCAGAGGCAGAGAGAGAAGCAGGCTCCCTACTGAGCAAGGAGCCCGATGTGGGACTTGATCCCAGGATGCTGGGATCACGACCTGAGCCGAAGGCAGCCGCTTAACCAACTGAGCCACCCAGGCATCCTTCTTTTAACTGATATTTTAAATGAGAATTTGTTCTGATTTTGTGTATGTTGAGGATTATCATATGCTGAGGATTATCACAGGATTATTTAAGCATTTAGGTCATTGCTATCACTAATATACACATTATGTGAAAGTCTTGATTGCAAACCTGTGATTTTCCTGAAATGATGTCCAGGAACAGAGAGGTTATGAAATGAACATCATCTATGAGTGGTGCCTCTCTGATTACTTATTAAACATCACTACCCTGCTGACCAAATGTCCGGACACACGCAATCCTAAACTCAGCTGGGTGTGTTTTTTTTTTAAGATTTTAAAATTTTATTATCAGAGAGGGAGAGAGCACAAGCAGGGGGAGTGGCAGGCAGAGGGAGAAGCAAGCTCCTTGCAGAGCAAGGGGCCTGATACGGGACTTCATCCGAGGACCCTGAGATCATGACCCGAGCCAAAGGCAGATGCTTAACCGACTGAGCCACCCAGGCGCCCCTAGGGTTGTGTTTTGACAGTTCTCCAACTTTCAGTTACATAAAAGCCTAATTTTATGAGTATTTTAGATTTTGTCATTATGAAGATATACTTGTTATAGTAGGGGGGTAATGTACATTTCATTTAGCAGTTTGGGAGAGCTTGATTTATAACTTTAAATGTTTTGGCGTAAAGAACACCGGCCTCCATGGGAACTCTCAGCCTGAAGCCCTATCCGTGTAAGGGGAGAGTCTGAGGACATGACCACCTTTGGCGGCCAAGGCTGCTTATTCGTGCCTATTTGCTGCCTGTTTCCTTCCTCCACCCCTATGTGTCCTTGTCCTATGGGAGACCAAGGGCGTCAACTCTCTGAGCCCCTAAGAGGATGGACCCTTCTGCCTTCTTTCTCTTTTTCCCCTGGATTCTTCGCTTCCCCCCCTTGCCTCCTGGGGGTGCTCTTTGGTTTTGGTGAAACCATAACCTCCTCTCTTCCATCCCTGACTACAAAGCCTGCCCTCTTAGGTGATTGCCAACCAATGCCGGCTAAATCGTTAGCTGATAATTGAAATCTGAACCAAAAATGGGTTTAAGGGAAGGTCTTTCCAGAGACCGTCGAAATTACAGAGGGCAGTGTTTCTCACTGCATTCTCCCATTGAAGACGTTGACTCAAGTAAGGAAAATTTCCTCTCTTTTGATTTCTTTTCAGTTTTCTGATTAGCTCAGGAAGAAATTTCAGTTTGTTGTTAGTATGTATTTTAATGTCTCTTCTTGGAAATTCCCACACTCCTTGGCTTTTTAAGAATTACCTTCATTGAAATAAATAAACAAAATCTTAAAAAAAAATTACCTTCATTGAGGTTAATTTACATCCAATAAACTGCACCAACTTTAAGCGTGGTCAGTTTGATGAATGTACAAGTTACTACCATCACAATCAAGATGGAAAGCCCCTCACGCCCAGCTTGCTTCAGCCTCTCTACCTCCAACACCAGGCAACCACTGACCCGTTTCTAGCACCGTAAGTACATTTTCTAGAACTTCAGGTAGATGGAATCATCCAGGTTATGTATTTTGTGACTGACTTCTTTCCCTCTGTGTAATACTTTTGAGAGCTATGTTGTTGTGTCTCTCAGTAGTTTCTTTATTTTCATCACTGACTGGTATTCTTTGTAGAGATATACCAAGCTTTGTGGACCAAACTTTGTTCACCTCTTGTTGGGGATTTCAACATTTTTCAGTTCTTGGCTCTTATGAATGAGGATACTTTGAATATCTGCCTGCAAGTTTTATGTGGACATATGTTTTCATTTTTTGCATAAATAACTAGAAGTAGAATTGCTGGGTCTTTGAGTAGCTGTACATGAAGTTGATGAGGAAATGCCTGTTTTCCCAAACTGTATTGTTTTATATCCCCATGATCAATGCGTGGGAGTTCAAGTTGCTCCACATGTTTGTCAACACCTGTTATCGTCAAGTCTTTTTAATTTTAGCCTTTCTAGTGCGTGTGTAGTGGTAACTCACTATGAATGACTGACTGATTGATTGATTGATTGATATTTTAAAGATTTTATTTTATTTTATTTTATTTTATTTTATTTTTAAAGATTTTATCTATTTATCTGACAGAGAGAGATCACAAGTAGGCAGAGAGGCAGGCAGAGAGAGAGAGAGAGAGGAGGAAGCAGGCTCCCCACTGAGCAGAGAGCCCGATGCGGGACTCGATCCCAGGACCCTGAGATCATGACCTGAGCCGAAGGCAGCGGCCCAACCCACTGAGCCACCCAGGCGCCCAAGATTTTATTTTTTATTTAGCAGAGAGAGACACAGCGAGAGAGGGAACACAAGCAGGGGGAGTGGGAGAAGCAGGCTTCCTGCTGAGCAGGGGGCGCTATGTGGGGCTCGATCCCAGCACCCTGGGATCATGACCCGAGCTGAAGGCAGACACTTCACTGACTGAGCCAACAGGTGCCCTACTTATTTATATTTTTATAAAAAATATTTATTTGGGAGAGAGAGTGAGAGAGTGAGCATGAGCAGGGGAAGGACAAGAGGGAGGAGGAGAGAGAGAATCTCAAGCAGACTCCAAGCTGAGCACAGAGCCCAAAACAGGGCTCAATCTCATGACCCTGAGATCATGACCTGAGCCGAAACCAAGAGTTTAACACTTACCTGATTGAGCCACCTAGGTGCCTCATCTTACTGTGATTTTAATTTGTATTTCCCTGATGATTAATGTGCTTATTTGCCATCCGTATATCTTCTTTGATGAAGTGTCTGTTCAAATCTTTTGCCCTATTTGTCTTATTGAGTTGTAAGAATTCTTTATATATTCTGGATAGGTTTGAGTTTCGTAAATATTTTCTTCCAGTCTGTGGCTTGCCTTTTTATTGTCTTAACAGTATTGTTTTTTTTTTAAACAGCAAAATATTTAAATTTTGATGCAGTCCAATTTATTAAGTTTTAAAAGTAGTTCTTGCTTTTTGTGTCTTACTTAAAAAATCTTTGCCTCTCTGTTAAACATCTGCCTTCTGTTCAGGTCATGATCCCAGGGTCCTTGCTCTGTGGGGAGCCTGCTCCTCCCTCTGCCTGCCACTCCCCTGCTTGTGCTCTCTCTGACAAATAAATAAAAAAATCCTTAAAAAAAAAAATCTTTGCCTAACCCAACCCAAAAATCTTCTTCCGTGTTTTTTTTTTTTTTTGAAAGTTAGCCTTCACATTTAGGGCTATAATCAATTTTGAGTTACTTTATTCTCTGTTGTCTGAGATAAAATTTGAAATTGAAAATTTTTTTCTTTTGTGTATGGATAACCAGTTGGTCCAGAACCATTTGTTGAAAAGATCATTTTTTAACCCATTGCCTTGGCACTTTTGGTAATACCCAACTGATCATACATGTGTGCATCTGATTCTGAACAGTATTCTCACATCAGGAAGACACGGTGTTAGGAGAATAAAAAGCCTCAGGGGTCTCAGAAATAAAATTCCAATGAAAGAATGGCTGGTGGTGAGTGTGTATTTTGGGGCTATGACATCACACTGATGATTCCATTTGTAGTAGAGAGAATCTCTAGGCTGGGATTCAGCCTTCATTCAACCAAGTTTTTCTGTAAGGATGCTCTGTGGCTGCCACCTTCAGAAGTACCTCTGTATTTAGGGGACGCTTCACACTGAACTTGGAGACAAATTGGCAGGGAGTTAGTGCTTTAGGGGTGAAAAGGCGATCTCCCTGCAGAACGAGTTTTTATCTAGTAAAGAAGAATGAGGCACCCCTCTTGCTGATATAAAAAGTAAAACTATTTAGTGCTTGGTTTACCAGATGCCTAAAATGCAATTCTGCTGTCTTGGCTTGACAGTGTGACCCTCCCTGGGAGTGTCAGTGGCTAGGACAACGTAATTGTGTGCTTACTTGCCACCTGCCTTCCACAGCAGCGAGTTGAACTCAGGAGCTGAGTACAAAGCTGAGTCAGGGGGCGCCTGAATGGCTCAGTGGGTTAAAGCCTCTACCATGGTCTTGGGTCGTGGTCCCGGGTTCCTGAGATCGAGCCCCACATCTGGTTCTCTGCTCGGTGGGGAGCCTGCTTCCCGCCCCCTCCCCCGCTCTGCCTGACTCTCTGCCTACTTGTGATCTCTGTCAAATAAATAAAACCTTAAAAAAAAACAAAACTGAGTCAGGTCAGAAGGGTATCCTGTTCATGGTCCGAATCTATTTCCTAGAGCCTATGGTCTATTTCAGGAGACAAAGACATGATTAACCAAGTTTGCCCTGTGACCCTTTGGGAAACACTGAACAAGAGTAGAGTCATAACAGAGCACAGAGGAAAGGTGAGTGGGTCACCTGCTATATACGATTTGGCAAGTTAACGGAACCTGCATTGTCCCCTTCCCCAACATCAGTATGGAAAATAGGGATTTCACAACAGTTTTCTTACACTTGTGAAAGCTGAGCTGCTTGTAGTTAGATTCGGAGAGCCACATCTCTTTTTGGCCGACATGCGGGTAGATTTCTGTTGACTTGTATTCTCTACGTCGCATTTCCTCACCAGTCACTCACTGCATAAAGTCCACCCTCCCCTTCCGTGTCGCACTGTCAATAGGACCTTCCTGTTTGGAGTCAGAGGGCTCCTGTTGTTTCATCTCTCCTGTCCTAGCTCCTCTGGCCTTCCCAAGGCACATGTGTGGGAGACAGGGGTTACTCTACATGAAAACCATCTTCTGATTTTTACTGATTATTTTATTCTGAAGGCATTTACCTCATTGTCTGTAAAACTGATTGAGACAGTAAAATTAGGAAACAGTAAAAATCTAAAAGAATCATGGGGAAAAAAACCCCTCCAAGTACTAAACTTATCTGAGTATATTTCCAATTAATTCACATCTCAAATGGAAGATAATATGCAACATGAGATTCTTTTTCCCCTAAGTAAGAAAACTTTGGATAGGTGTGGAAAGGTGTGTACTTGTATAGGGGTGTGTGTGTGTGTGTGTGTGTGTGTTTATGGTTAGGGGGTTTTCCCAGCACTGGTGTGGACTCAGGAATAATAGTTGGGGGCACCTGGGTGGCTCAGTTGGTTAGGCATCTGACTCTTGGTTTCGGCTCAGGTTGTGGGATCAGACTCTGCGTGGGGCTCTGTGCTCAGCCGGGAGCCTGCTCGAGGAGTCTGGCCCTTTTTTTTTTTTAAAGATTTTATTTATTTATCAGAGAGAGAGAGGGAGAAAGCGAGCACAGGCAGACAGAATGGCAGGCAGAGGGAGAAGCAGGCTCCCTGCCGAGCAAGGAGCCCGATGTGGGACTCGATCCCAGGACACTGGGATCATGACCTGAGCCGAAGGCAGCTGCCCAACCAACTGAGCCACCCAGGCGTCCCCCTCCCCTCCTTCCCATGCCCACTCTCCCTCTCTCTCAAGTAAAGACATCTTTGGGGGGGAAAAAAGAATAGTAGTTTGGTTATTAGCCCTGAAATTGCACTTAAAGAGCACCCAACTTCAAACCTTTAATTTTATAGGTAGGGAAAGTGGGCTCAGTGTGAGGGTGACTGTGCTAAGATCCCACAGCCTCCGTGTAGCAGTGTCCAGGAGCTCAAGTTCAAACGTTTTAGCGTTTTGAGGGATCAGATTATCTGTATGTCCTGTGTATAGCATAAACCTTGTTTTTTTAACTGTTTCTTTTGAAAAAGCTCTTTCTCCTATTTGAATTTAACAAGCAGGGTAAGTAACCATCGTGGTTTGCCTGGGATTTACAGGGGCGCTGGGACTTGGGACTTGAGTGTAAACACTGGGAAAATCCAGAACAACCAGGATGAGTCTGTGACCCTAGTCCCAGAGGTTTGCAGCTCTTCACCTGGGTGGTTTTGTCAACTTTCCTGGTGACACATGGCTTCTGGCCCTAGTTACATGAAAGGAAACAAGTAATTCTGTCTCGTGGCAAAGAAGAGAAAAACTGTGACTCTTTCCTGGGTTGTGAGGAGGCTTCAAATCTTGCCCACCTTAACCCAATCCTTCTGTCCTCCAGGTTCTTCTAGGCCATTCCTGACCTTTCCTACCCTACCTGTCCACTCTGGTGGTCATCAAACTCCTTGCTGATTGGTAGGACTGACTTCAGATCAGGTCTGTGTGTCCCAGGCAGGTGAAGGTCATGGACTCTGGTCTAGGTGAGAATCTTGGAGCTCCATGCTCTGTTAGCTAGGTGTCTGGGCAAGTTGCGTAAACTCTGTTTCTCAGTTTACTTCTGTGAAATGGGGGATCGTGGTATCAACCCCTCCGGGAGTCATGGGAATTACCGTGGTTGATACCTGTAGAGTACATATAGCAAGGGCCTGACACGTGACACATTCGCTATTGTTAGGTCTCTGTAGATACAATGTTTGTTGACTGATTTGAATGCATATTCACACGGCTAATTCCCTAACTTTTAACGTTCATTCACTTACAAGCTCTGCACTTTATTTATTTTTAAGATTTTATTTATTTATTTGACAGAAAGAGATCATAAATAGGCAGAGAGACCGGCAGAGAGAGACAGGGAAGCAGGCTCCCTGCCGAGCAGTGATTCCCGATGCAGTACTCGATCCCAGGACCCTGAGATCATGACCTGAGCCGAAGGCAGAGGCTTAACCCACTGAGCCACCCAGGCACCCCTAAGCTCTGCACTTTACTAGTGAGTATGGTGGTGGAGAACATTCCTTTTTACCCAAGCTGTTAAAGGATTCTGTCTGAGTGGTTCATTAGAATTCTACCTGCAGTGGACTTGCCTTGAAATAGAATCTTTGAGCACAAGGCCATCTATCTGATAGTGTCTGGTCCCAGATTACTCTTCATAAGGAACTCTCACATCTTTGAACTGACCATTTAATAAAAGCATGTTATCAATTAAAAATAGTTTAAAAGGATGTTAAAATGGCAACTAACTTCAATTCACTGGAATAGATCTTTATTATATTTGATGCATAGTTTGAATTTTATGGCCAAGATAAAAGGTTAAATCTGATAGGTACCTGAAATTGAATATGTGCTTCACAGGAAAGTAACTTTTAATTTTTTATGTACCTTGGTGTAATTAATAAAACATTTCATCTAGCAGAACTGCACAACTGAATGAATCTGTGAGCTCCCTGAGTGTCAAGGCAAATGAAGCTATTTCAGTCCTTATTTAAAGAATACAACTGTTCAAACCACAGTGGCTTATAAATTCCTGACTTTAGATGAAGGAATCTATGATGTCTTTGAAGAAGGAATAAGTATTTTTCTGCAAGACAAAACTGTATTCCTTTCTCTTTACCTGTAAGAAATCCAGCCGGATGTGATGCCAGTGTATGCTAATGTAGGCGCTGCTCGATTTGCCTGCCCAGCTCCCTTTACCCCTTCCCCTGGTAATGGAGCCCCTCTCCCTTCTTTGGGATACAGTCCTTTCCTCCCCTCCAACTAAGTATTGGGGGCTTCCTTTCATAGTACCTAGCCCTGCTGACTACTACCTTTGTGGATGAATTTCCTAGGGATGCTACAACAAAATACCATAAAACTGGTGGCCTACCACAACAGAAACTTACTCTCTCAGTGTTCTGGAGATCAGAAGTCCAATCAAGATATTGACAAGGTTGGCCCTTTCTGAAAGCTCTGAAGGAGAACCTGTTCCATACCTCTCCTATCTTCTGGTAGTTGTGGACAGTCCTCGGTGTTTCTTGGTTTATGAGTGGATCACTCCATTCTCTGCCTGTGTTGTCCCATGGCCTTCTCCCTATCACATGGCATTCTCCCTGTGTCCAAACTTCCCTCATCTTCTAAGGGCCCTTATGACCACCTCTTAACTTGATTACATCTGCAAAGACCTTATTTCTAAAGAAGATCACATTCGCAGATACCAGGAGTTAGGACTTGAACAGGTCTTTCTGGGATACACAATTCAATCCACAATACCTTCTTTCTCCTAGTGATTGGTCCAAAATTAACCATGTTACCTAACCTGGGGCCTGTCTGAGTCCCCTCCTGGAGCTTTTGGAGGAAATTCTCATTTTTCTGCTTGAGAGAGTTGTGATGGGCCTTTTAGACACCATGGTTCTAGCCTTGTGGAGAAGCTTTCCTGAGACACTGGAGATGGGTCTCCACCAGAGAGAGGAGGAGAAGGTCCTGATGGTGCTCAAATCTTGATCCAGGCACACCTTCCTTTGGTTTGCTCATGTGAACCATTCACCACATGCTCCCCTTTTTCCCTTCTTAACCTCGTGTGAGATCATTTTTTAGTGATTTGCAACCAGAGGACCCTAAATAATACAATTTAAAGATATTGTTAGAAGATCTTATGCAAAACAGTTCTTAGATGGAAAAGCCATCTCCCACAGAAGCGAGCGCTCGGCTGAGATCTCCTCAGTGCACCTGATTTTGCTTAGTGGGGATGGGGGTGTGTGCGCGGGACAGTGCCCATCTTCCAGACCACGTGGAGACACCTCACCTGCAGCATGACTCTCCAGAGTCCGCTCTGGATGGCCACAATGGCAGGTGGTCACAATAGCAGGCACCTCGGTGCATTCCTTTTTCTCTTCCACTCAGGCTTATTCTAACCATCCATAATTTTGACTATGAATTTACAAAAAAAAACCTTTCTTGAGTTCCTAAGAACAAAGGAATAATGTAGAATACTGTATTTTTCCAAAGATGATGTAGGCAGTACTGTAAGAACACGAATATCGTTTCCAGTTGCCTGATTGATTGCAAGTGTTGGAAGACCACATTGCAAGATCACTGACAAACTTTCTGCCATTGAGGGACATGCAACAGGCAGAAGGCCGGCCTTGTGGGGCTCCTGCAGGACACCTTCGGCTGCCAATAGCAAGACCTGGTCAGAAAGAGCTTATCTCACGTGACAAGACATGTAGACACAGGGCTTCAACGACATCATGGCACCCTGTTGCTTTCTACCATCCAGCTCTGCCATTCTCAGCTTGTGGGTAAGAGTTACCCTCAGGGTTGCAGAACAGCCTTGGGAGGTCCCACTTCTGCATGCACCAACATTCAGAAAAGGGGAGTAGCGTTTTTCTCCCCTGCACCTGTTTTCACTAGGAAGGAAAACTTGCCTCCCAATTCCCTCACATCCACCCCTGGCTGACTTTGCCCCAATCTTAACGCCAAGATTGAGTCACAGGTTCACTTTTGAACCAATCACTGCAGAGGAAACTGGATTCCCACTCAGATCTTACGAACAACATTTCTTCTTCTGGGTAGGGACAGCCCATGAAGCCAAGGACCCTCCATACCTGAACACAACTGGGGTCAGTTAGCAAGGAAGAGGGAGGGCAAACATTGGGGTCTGGCATAGCACTTGAGGGCCACTGGTGGAAACTCCGGAGGCCCTCAGGTCTCAGCCTTATCCAGCAGGATGCCTCACAGCTCCTTGGGTTAAAAGGTGCATGAAGAACTGGAAAAATATAAAAGAGTGAAGGGGTGTTTCTTAGAATGAAATAGAGTTAAATATTTAATATACCATATTTAATTGAATTTAATATAATATGTTAAAATAGTTTATTTTTATATTTCTGTGTCATAGAAATATAAATATATTTATATATTATATATAATAACATATATTTAATATATTGATATTTAATATACTACAAACAGAGGGCTCAACATTAATGAACTAACTACTGAACTTAAGTTAGTAGAGGAAAAGTATAATAACTCATAGGAAGAATCAGAATGATGGAAGCAATATCACAAGAACAGATATTAACAATAATAATAGAAACACATTTTTAACAGGATCAACAAAGCCAGTTTGGTTCAATGAAAAGACTAAAAAAATTTTGAAATTTCTGGCAAGAACGATCTAGAAAAAGAGAAACACAATATTAGAAATGAAAAATATGAGAAAAGTAGACATTAAAATATAATAAGATAATGTAAACCACTTAAGCCTATAAAAATTAAAGTTTAAATGAGATGAAAAAATTTGCCAAGATAGCCTACCAAAATTGATTCAAGAAGAAATATGTACTGAATAGTGTTCTAATCTAAGAAAATGAAACCATTTGTTAAAAATCTCCCCACAAAGGAGATCCAGATGGTTTTTACTGACAAGCCCTGCCAGACGTTCAAGAAATAAATCATTTCACTTTTATACAAATTATTCCAGAGTATAGAAGAAGAGGGAACAATACTGCTTTTTTGAGAGATGGATAACTTTGATTCCACAACCTGATAAGGACTGAATGGGAAAGGAGAATTACTCATAAATATAGTTACAAAGATCCTAACGAAAATATTAGGAAGCAAAATCCCTCATCAATTAATGTAATGTAAATCATGAACGGGTTGGATTTGACTTTACATTATAAAATCAGTTAAAAGAAATTATCATATTAACATATTAAAGATTTTTTTAATTTATTTTACAGAGAGAAATCACAAGTAGATGGAGAGGCAGGCAGAGAGAGAGACAGAGGGAAGCAGGCTCCCTGCTGAGCAGAGAGCCCGATGCGGGGCTCGATCCCAGGACCCTGAGATCATGACCTGAGCCGAAGGCAGCGGCTTAACCCACTGAGCCACCCAGGCGCCCCCATATTAACATATTAAAGGAGAGAAGTCTTAGGACCATCTCAGCACATGCCAAAAACTGTTGATGAAATCCAGTGTTCATGGTAACAGTTCTTAGTGAGCCAAAGACTGACCATACCTGCCTGGCTTGCCTGTTGGCTTAGTAGCAACTTCTCAGGCTGTTCTCCTGATGCTCAGTGGAAAGCTGATCACAGAATTCCCTGTCCTTTGGGGCTTCTTTCCCAATTTTCACTGTTGTGTGGTTGTGTGAAAGAGATGTACCTCATCATATGAACCTCATCATATGTACATATGATGACCTTTTATTTTTAAAAATAAAAATATGCACCTGAAATATATACTGTTCTCCTTAATCTTATTTGACATACTGTAGATATGTTTTATTCTCAGTATTACAGATCTGCTGCACTCTCTAATAGCTGTATAGAATTTTATTGTATATAAACTATAGTTCGTGAACTTTAAGAAAATATAATTCAGCTGGCTGAAGACTGAGTGCAACTCTTAATATGTCTAGAATCAAAACCCGTAAAACATAAAAAACTGGGAATTCAGTGGATTTCTGCCCCTTCAGGAAAAACTTGGGCTCTGTTGGACTGTAAAATCATCACTCTGTGAACTGATTTGGGCAGATGTGACAAAAGCAACTTTTGAAGTTCATCTTTCTGTATATGGGGTTTTTAAAAAAGATTCTTCATTTGAGAGAGAGAAAGAGAGCGAGTGAGCGAGAGCTAGAGCACGAGCAGAGGGGAGGGTCAGAGGGAGAAAGTGAAGAAGACTCCCTGTTGAGCAGGGAGCCCAATGAGGGGCTGCATCCCAGAGCCCCAGGATCATGATCTGAGCTGAAGGCAGACGCTTAACTGGCTGAGCCGCCCAGGCGCCCCTCTGTATATGGGTTTAAAAGTGAGAGGACAAGGTCAGCCGTGCTTCCGGGGATGTGATCCAATGGAGAGAACTAGACTTCAAAGTCCAAGATCACAAGGGGCTTTCATGCTAGAAAAATCTTATAACCACGCCAACTATCCTCTTTTCCCCAGAAAATGTGTTGGGATGCTTATTGCAACATGGTCTGCAATTCCCCATTTGGCGGACTGCCTGTGGGGGGCATGAAGGAGCTGGGCAGGCGTGACCTGAAGCAGAGGGTACCCGACAGGTGGGGTGAGAATCCAGGTCCCACGGCCCATCACTGCACTCTTTGGCAAGTGACTTGGGCTCTCCTGAGCCTTCTTTCTTCATCTTTAAAATGGGCAGGATGCTCCACATCTTAGATGGTGTTCGTAAGATCTGAGTAAGGTAAGCCTCCTTGGCCTAGAGGGACCAGTTTAAGAATGTAGCAAATTTATTGCCATCTTGGGAATTTGTTATGCCAGGGAATAGTTTTTACCTGGAATCATACTGTGTTCTTCCTTGTGCACATGCCTCGCAATCAGAGCGATGATAAAATATTATAAAATAACTTCTGGGCTAAGCTACTGTCAGCTGTTCCTTTTTCCTTTTCATTTGGTTGCCCCACTAAGCCCTAACAGCACCAGGGAGCAACGGGGCAGTCACCAAAAAATTCCCAGGGGAGACTGGAGGGGGACTTTAAGGACCCCCCACTCCATAAATAATTAAAAAGTCCCAATTAGAGGGTTCGATCTTGTCCCTAATCTCTTCTCTCTCTTGCCCGACCACTAGAGGTCTCTCCTTCCCTGTGCGGAACTCAGCCTCCCTGGCTCTGCCGGATGAAAAAACCCCATTAATAGACCTGCCCTCAACTGCAAGCATTTTAATGACCTTTGGGGTTTCACCATAGTTTCCCAAGCCAAATTCTTAGCAAGATATCTTTTCTTCCTTCCTTTCTTTCTTTCTTTCTTTCTTTCTTTCTTTTTAAAGATTTTATTTATTTGACAGAGAGAGAAAGAGCAAGCACAAGCAGGGGGAGAAGAGGGAGAGGGAGAAGCAGGCTCCTCGCTGAGCAGGGAGCCGGACGTAGGGCTCGATCCCAGCACCCTGATATCATGACCTGAGCCAAAGGCAGATGCTTAACCCACTGAGCCACCCAGCTGCCCCAAGATATCTTTTACTTTCTTCCTCCCTTCCTTCCAAAGATTTAATTTATTTGAGAGAGAGAGAGAGAGAGCACAAGAAGGGGGAGGGTCAGAGGGAGAGGGAGAAGCAGATGCCCGCTGAGCAAGGAGTCTGACACAGGCCAGATCCCAGGACTGAGGTATTAGGATCTGAGCCAAAGGCAGACACTTAACCCACTGAGCCACCCTGGCGCCCCCAAGATATCTTTTTTCAACAAGAGAAGTTGTCGTGCCAGTTGCTACAAGAGGATGTTTCCCCTTTGTAATTCTGTAGCAGCAACATTGTTGTGGGCATGGAAAGATGGCAAGAGCCTCTTTTGTCAGTGCCAGGCTCTTGATGGTGTGGCATCTGTCACCTTGGCCACCTCTGGCTCTCTGCAGTCATGTGCAGCTGCTGCTGGATACATGCAGGTCCCTCTTGGGCCGTGTCTGAGCTCTTCACAGCTCCCCGCCCTTCCCAAACACTCATCCTGGTGGGAGGCATTTAGTACAAAGGCTTGAGGGCCTGTATGGTGGATCCTGGTAGCCCCAGGATGGAGCCCAGTATCTACCCAAGGCTGGTACCCTAAAGTCTTTGTCGAACAAATCCATGTATATTCATGGATCACTGATTACGTATCACTCTCCATATAATCCTTCTATGCTTCTTGCTGTGGAAGTGTGTATTAGTTTGCTAGGGCAGCTACAACAAAGTAGCACAAACAGGGAAGTTTAAATAACAGAAATTGTCTCACAGTTCTGGGGGCCAGAAGTCCAAGACCAAGGTATTAGCAGGGTTGTTAACTTCTGAGGGCTGGGAGGGAGAATCTGTTCCAGGACTCAGACCTGGCTTCTGGGGGTTTGCTGGTGATCTTTGGCATTCCTTGGCTTGTGGACACATCACCCCAAACCCTGCCTCCACACTCACAGGGCCTTCTTCCTGGGCATATGTTTGTGTCCACATGTCCCCTTTAGATTAGGGCACCAGTCATATTGAGTTATGGTTCCCCTCTAATCCAGCAGGACCTCATCTTAACTAATTACATCTCGAATGACTCTTATTTCCAAATAAGGTCACATTCTGAAGTACTGGGGGTTAGGACCTGACCATATGAGTTCTGGGGGGACACAATTCAACTCATAACAAGGGGTTGCCAAGCTGTATAGTTACTTTCTCTTGTTCTCAATTCTCGGTGTTCGGAAAGGTTGGACGTTAGGTTGATTCCTGTGGCGTATGAACACAAGCTGGGGAGGAACCAGGGACTGTTCTTCGCGTTAACATAGCTTGTAGAATTTTGGGTTTTGTCTGGCAGTGACAACTGAGGCTGAGAATCTTAGCTGGCGAGTAAACAAGACCATTCTATTCAGACCTTGTGTATCATGTGAATAAACCCTGTTTTCTCTTTGAAACGGGGCCAATTGCACAAGAATACATCTTTAGCTTTGTGCCTTTGTTAAGTGACATGTAGTGCTGTCTTGTGGCTGGAGGGCCGCCGCCCACACAAGGAAGAAGAAGCCCTTTTTTCTAGTGCTTACTCTAGCACGCATGGCTCTCAGCCTCGGACTCACCCAACTGTCCCCGAAGTCCCCAATCTGTCAACAGGCTGCGGTTCCAATCAGGCCTGGACAGACGCGGAGCGGACGCGCGCGCGGCGGCCAGCAGGTGGCGCCCGAGCGGGGTGCGAATCCCCGGGGGCGGGGTCCGAGCTGCGAGCGGTCCAGACCTCCGGGGACGAAGGTGATGAACACCTTTCTCCAATCTCCGCGGGCTGCTCTCCGTCGCTCCCGGAAGACTGAGCCCACCCAGCGCCGCTACCTTCCCCTTTGAAGAGCCCGCTGCTGGGGGCGGAGAGTCTTGCACGGGGCATGCCTGGGTTGTCCGGTTTTCTTTATTTTAAAGTTTTTATTTAAACTCCAGTTAATAGACAGTATAGTATTAGTCTCAGGTGTGCACTATAGTGATCCAGCACTTCCATACATCGCCTGGTGCTCCTCGCACAGGTGCGCTCCTTAATCCCCTTCACCGGTTTCCCCCAGCAACCTCCCCGCCCATCTCCCCTCGGGTCACCATCAGTGTGTTCTCTACAGTTAAGTTTGTTTCTTGGTTTGCTCTCTTTCTCTCTCTCTTTCTCTCTCTTGGTGGCGGAAGGGGGCTGTCCTTCATTTTTACATTTTTGCCACCTGCCTTTGTGGCCCAGGAGCGGGTCTGATGAGATGCAAAAGTCTGCCAGTGGGGCTGCTGCACGGGTGACAGCGCAGGGCCGCGGGGTGGGGGTGGGGGTCAGGCAGGGCTGCGTTGGCTCGGCCCCCACCAGCTCTGGAAGTGCCACCTCCCTAGGCGTCCTGCAGAGCCTGTCCCCTTGGAGAGCTTCCAGCCTTGCTGCCCCCACTGCCCGAGCATTAGCCGGTCCGAGGCAGAGAAAGAAAAGGCGCTGGTACCTGGTGTTGAGTGGCGGAGAGGCCGGCAGGAGCGAGACGGGACCCCAGGCTTAACGGCAGGGAGGGGGATTGGCCGCGCCCTCCGTCCTTGCCATTGGGAAGCAGAGACGAGGGTCACTGAGAAGACGCGCACCTGCTACTTGGGGAGAGAAAGGGTCAAAGGGCAGGCTGGGGAGGACAACTCCGCGGGCCCTGGACGTGACAGAGAACGAGCCTGTCAGGGACAGAGCCAGGGGTGGGGGGGTGGAGCGGGTTTGGGGGCCAGCGGGCGGCCGGAAGAAGGGTTTCCCGCAGGACGGTTGACTGGGGCTGGAGAAGTGGGAAGGGGAGGGCCTGGCCCGGGTGAGGGGAAGAAAAACCCAAAGTGGCCGGCCTCACTGTCTTGCCTGCGGCTGATCTGGGAGTTTTGCCCGAGGGCCCACTCATGGCTGGTTCATAGTCACGGAGGAATTGTTATCGGATTTCTTTTCCTTTAGAGCCTGAGGTTCTTGGTCACCCTCTTCTTCAAAGAAGGGAGAGGTGGCCAGATGGAGGGGCGGGCAGCAAAGCGGAGGTTATTGAGTGATAGCGCAAAGCTCCCGAAGAGGGAGGGGGCCCGAAAGTGTTTCCACCTGATTTTGTTTGTTTGTTCCTTTTTCTAAGATTTTATTTGTTTATTTGACACAGAGAGCCACCTGAGTTTCTAAGTCTAGGGGGTTTGGGAGCTTGTTGCTGAGCTGTTAATCTGATTAACCCTCCATTCGCCTGCCACTCAGTCAGGTTTTTGTCATCTACCTATCACATGGAAAGGGTGGAGGGCTCCTTCCTGGGTGGTGTAAAATCCTTTTAAGGGTGGTTTCCTCTTGTGGGTTGGAAGGCCCTTGTCCCTGCCTGGCTTCCTTCCAACTACCCGTCATCAGAGTGGGAAGAACACTGTGAGTGACCGAGTCACTTTATGGGTATATATGTACCTCTGTTTTCTTATCCGTAAAATGGGGTGAAACATTTCCAGAATGGCCTGGGGCTTGAAGCGTGGGGTTTGCGTCCGCAACACTGCCAATTCCCATCAGGCTCTTCTGCTTTCTGTAGGAACTGGAACATCTCTAAGTCCTAGATAATCTCTCAGCAGCCAACCAGAGAACCACATTGGGACTGGGGGTGGGGTTGTCTGTGGGACCTACCCACTGAGGATCAGGACCTGGATTCTCTATGCTGGAACTTGGTTTTTTATTTTATTTATTTTTAAATATTTTATTTATTTATTTGAGAGAGAGACAGTGAGACAGAGTATGAGAAGGGAGAAGGTCAGGGGGAGAAGCAGACTCCCCTTGGAGCTGGGAGCCTGCTGCGGGACTAGATCCCGGGACGCTGGGATCATGACCCGAGCTGAAGGTCGTTGCCCAGCCGAGCCGCCCAGGTGTTCCTGAAACTTGGCTTTTTAAATAATGTTAACATGCCTGTGACTTGTGCCTCCTGGGTTTGTGTGAGATGAGACAGAATCTAGTTTGAGCAGTTTCTGGAGGACAAAACTAGTTTCTCCTGGAATCGTGGGAGACAAACCAACAGTAGCTTGTGCAAAAAAAATTGTAGGTAGGACTGAATCTTAGGAAACTACAACATGTTAATGACTTAGTTTCTCTTTGGGAATACCTGCCGACATGGGACATGATTTTAAATTGTACCTTTCACAGTGATTTACCTACCTGTGTGGGTTATACTCCGGGAAGGCAGCAGAGTTTAAGAGGTTCATTTCAGCTGAGGTTTATCTGAATTCAAATTTCAAGTGGGACAGGTCGACTTCCGGCATCGCTGACCCCGAGCAAGCATTGTCTTGAAAAATGTATCTGATCTGGTTTTGCATTGTGAGTTCTCTCGTGTAGTGTCTATGTGCCATTTTCTGGCTTCAAGTTTTGCAGTGGTTTTCCGCCCTGCCTTTCATTCTGGTACGTGGTAGGCATAACCAAAATGGGTTGAACAAACCTTGCAGGGAAACTCTGAATACGGTGAAGATGATGGCAACTCTAGGGCTGAATCAAAATGAGGTTCTGCTCATTCAATCTCTCTCTTGGGGGAGCCTTTTAAAATAAAGAGTTCATAGGGTTTTGGGGTCCCGGCTCTCTCTGAGAGCCCAGGGAAATTTTCGACCCTTCCTTTAGATGTTGCAGGTGAACACAACATCTTGTAAAAATTCCAGAGAGCTCACAAACTCAGGTGGTCCATCTCTGGTTAAGAATCTCAGCGCAGGGTGCCTGGGTGGCTCAGTGGGTTAAGCCGCTGCCTTCGGCTCAGGTCATGATCTCAGAGTGCTGGGATCGAGTCCCGCATCGGGCTCTCTGCTCAGCAGGGAGCCTGCTTCCCTCTCTCTCTCCGCCTGCCTCTCTGTCTACTTGTGATTTCTCTCTGTCAAATAAATAAATAAAATATTTAAAAAAAAAAAAAAGAATCTCAGCGCAAAACCCTGTTGTTCTGGTGTTATGTGACATGAATGGAGATACGTAAACAGAGGAATGCTGTGCTGGTCATGGCTTGAGCCAAGTAGAGATGGACTGTCAGCAATTTACTATTTTAAGGGGTTCCCTCCCTGCTTCCTCCACAAAGATGTGCAGAAAATTCTAGAGTGAGGGGAGGAAGACAAATAGAATGGTATCCAATCTTTAGGGTTTACTGATTTTCTAGTTATCAATTTGATCTATAAATATTTATTTTCTTAGTTCATTTCCTCCCTTCTTCTCAAGGGAGCTAATGCTAGGAGATTTGGTTGGAAACCCCCAAACTGTTCCCAGTGTATGCATTGCGGAGCCCTGCATCACTGAAAAGGAGCCCCCAGGTACAGTCATTTTGAGGATAAGCAGTATGTTTTCTTGTCAACACTGACAAATGAGATTGTGTCCCCTGCAGTATGCAGGAATTTCTAAATGAAGATGCCACACAAATGTGGCGTTATAGCTCATGGATTCCTTTCTGTGGGTGCTTGGATGTGTGTGTTTTCCAGCCACTGTCCTGTGCATGTTTTCAGCTTGGAAAGAGTAGGTGAAAGGGACGGTGGTGTGTTAGGTGCCGCGCCTAGATCATCCCAGTGGGAAGAATTGCACTGGGAAAGGCACTCACTGTTTCTGTCCGTGATTCAGCTTTGACCTTGCTTAGGCCAATTCCATGTCTTTCTGATGATGGTCAGCAGAGTTCTGTTCATGTTTCCATAAATCATTTCACGAGTCAAGCAGTTTTGTAACTGGACTACCATGCGTTTCCTCCGTAGTGAGTCACGGAGAGGGACTGCACGGGGTGAGTCGTGAAGTTTCCTTTTGTTTGCAGCACAGAAGGGGATTGTGCGGGGGGGGGGGGGGGGGTGGATAACTTCCAAAGCTGTGACTCCCAAGCAGGGTGAACAGGTCCCTTTTATTTGGGGTGAGGTTGAAGAGTTAGATAGGGGAGCCTTATCACTGTATGTAGAAGCCGATGTAAGGGTGCAGGTGTGCCAGGAGGAAACAGAACTACAGATACATCATATGTTATGTAAATGAGGTGGGCGTTTCTCCTTGGGTGGAGATTTTAGTACTATAATGAGGTAAAGGTAACTTGGTCACTCTGGTGGCTCCATGGTCCATCTGTGGGGGTGTGAGTTGGGGGTTGAGTTCCAACTGGTCTGGGTGGTCTGGGCCCACCAGAACTCTTTGTTGGGGCAGTTCTTACTGGGGAGGGTAGTTTGGGTTTCCATCCTGGGATGTTGTGCCCCTCCGGTCTTTTGGGAGAGTTAAGAGATAAGCTGGAAGGAAAGTTGTGGGGCAAAGGTCGGTGGTTACAAGCAGGTGAGCTGTAAAGGTCGGGTTCTGGGGTCTAGCTGAGGGCAGTTTCACATTCTAGGGTATTACTTTCTGAGGACAGAAGGGGTGGGAGAAATGGCCGGGGATTCCAAATGGATAGATTACTCATTATAGTAGCTTTTGTTAAAAAACAAAAATTCAGGGGCGCCTGGGTGGCTCAGTGGGTTAAAGCCTCTGCCTTTGGCTCGGGTCATGATCCCAGGGTCCTGAGATCGAGCCCCGCATCGGGCTCTCTGCTCAGCAGGGAGCCTGCTTCCTCCTCTCTCTCTGCCTGCTTCTCTGCCTACTTGTGATCTCTGTCTGTCAAGTAAATAAATTAAAAAATCTTTAAAAAAAAAAAAAACAACACAAAAATTCAACCAAGTAAATGTAAAGATCTAAATGGCTTTATTCAACTCTACGAATCAGGCAGCACCCCGCCTAACCCACGGAAGCATGCTCTGAGGACGGGTACAAAATAGAAGGTTTTTGTAGGCAGAAATGAGGTGGCATAAGGAAGTTATTCATAAAAGAGAAGAATTATTTCGGGGGAAGTCACTTTCTCTTAGTGGGGAGGGCAGGGGTCTCGGGCAGATAACCTCACAAGTCCTGGACGAGACATTCCAGCCTGAGCCGTTTACGATTCCCACTCCTGGGAAAGGCTCAAACTCCAGTTAGGTTAATCTTTTCTCAGATTAGGGTTTTGTGCGGGCAAGCTATGAGGCAAATCTCGTGGAGACTGAAACAGCACAAGTGAACTTTCTAGTGTCCTCACCTTCCCTGATTTGGCTAAAATTCAGGTCTGCCTCAGGGGCACCTGGGTGGCTGTCGGTTGAGTGTGTGACTCTTGGTTTTGGCTCAGGTCATGATTTGGGGTCGTGGGATTGAACCCCATGTTGGGCGCTGGGTTTAGCAGGGGTCAGCTTGAGGAGTCTTTCTCCCTTTCCACTGGCCCCTCCCCAACCCGTCTGTTCTCTCACGCATGCGCTCTCTCTCTCTCTCTCTCAAATAAATAAATCTTAAAAAAAAAAAAAAAAAAACACCAAAAACCAAACCTGAACAAAACTTGGGTCTGTCTCTCTCTGTTGGGAGGTTGGCCTCTGAGTATGGGGACAGGTTGATGCCTTCAGATGAGCAGGTGACTGCCTCAGAGTACAGTGCTTCAGGAGGGTGGGGGCGGACAGCTTTGCTCTCCCACCCCCAAAGGGTTCAAAACCAGGCAGACCTAACAAACCACACCCTTAAAGTAAGAACCTTGAGGGTCGTCCTCATTTGCATTTTTTTTTTTTTTTTTGCCTGGGGGTGGTGGATAGACCATTGTGACTGGGAGAGTCCCCCACTCAACAAAACCCACAGTTCTTTGATTGAATCCATTTCTCCTCAAAAGATTATGACCCATCTCAAAGATTTTATGCATCACTCTTCAGTGCTGTGGAGGACAGGACGCCTGCTCTCATAATTTTGTTTTTATTAGAAGCATTTATCACACAGTTCTAACTCTTTCTTTTAGTATTAACATTTCCATTGGCATTTTTTAAAAAAGATTTTATTTATTTATTTGACAGAGATCACAAGTAGGCAGAGAGGCAGGTGGGGGCCGGGGGCGGAAGCAGGCTCCCCCCTGAGCAGAGAGCCCCATGCAGTGCTGGATCCCAGGACCCTGGGATCATGACCTGAGCCGAAGGCAGAGGCTTTAACCCACTGAGCCACCCAGGCGCCCCTCCATTGGCATTTTTTAAAAGGACATAAAATAAATGCTTTTTTCTTATTCCAGATTTTTTTTTTTTATTGAAGTGAAATCCACAGGACATAAAATAAGGCATTTCAATGTGAAAAATTCAGTGGACATTTAGTATGTTCACAACGTTGTGCGATCGCCACTTCTATCAAGTCTCAAACATTTTCCGCACCCCACAAGGAGACGTCGTGCCCAATAAATAGTTCCTCTCTGTTCTCTCCTCCGCTCTGCTCCTGGCAACCAGCAGTCTGTATTCTGCCTCTAGGGTTATGTGTAAATGGGACACAAGAGGAGAGGACATTAATGTGGGAACCCATACGATGGAGGCATTCTTTGTTGAAGAGTCATTCATTCCATGGTACCTATAGTAAGACGATAATGGCACCTCTGCAGGAAATAGAGAAGAAAGTTCCTGTTAATTGACACGTCAGTGGTGAGGCCTGGAACAGCTCTGCTTTCTCACCTTGAACTCACTTTGGTTCTCAAGATTAATTAGACAAGGCGTAATATAAGTAATATTTCCAGCCCTGCCTTGCTTCATATCTACCATTTTAAAAAATCTTCTGTAGTTCCGTGGAACGTGGACATTTCCTCTCATGGATGTACTTGCCTTTCACAGTACATTTGTCTTTTTTCAATAGATTTCTTTCCAGTCAATTTTCCTCAAGCAATCTGCAGCGAAATTCTACAAGTAAACCACATTGCCCGTCACTTACAGAGATGGAAAGTCAAAGATGGAGAGAACTCTTAGACCTCAGGTGCGAGTCCTTGAGTGGCAATATTTTTCGGTGTATGGCACATTCAAGGCCTTACCATCGAGACTTGTTTCTGGAAGAAAAATAGGAGCTGACTTATTTTCCACCATTAAATTTTGATATATTCTTTCCATCCATTTAAAACACCTGCGCTCAGCACTTTTAGGACTTTTTTCCCTGGCCCAGTGGAGAAATGTACCCTGGTGAGAACCAGTTGAGCAGACTCCATGCTCAGATCCAGATGGGGTTGCTTTTTGACCATTTTGCCATTCAGTCTGGATGGAAGTTTCACTGGATACTTGTTAGAGCATTGCTGTATCCAGAGGAGGCCCAGGGGGTGGCAGAGAACACTGCCCCTGTCTACTCTGTCCAGAGGGAGCCTTGAGGGGCCTTCCTTATCCTCATATATTTCGGTGATTTACAGTTACGTTCAAGTCTTGGAGAACGCAAACCTCATGAACCCCAAGGTGGTTTGCTTTGCTGCTGGTAATGTAGTTTGCAAACTTATTGCTTTCAAGAGATTCCAATGTGGTCTTAGATATATGGTTTTATGCCAAATTCCAGTGGAGAAGTAAGGAATAATGCTCTCTCCATCACTCCTAGCCTTGGGCTCCAGTTTCCAGCTTTATGACACATAACAAGAGAACAATGAAAGAAACGAATATTCTTAGGGCAACAAAAAAGTTGTGTGGGAACATAATGAAACACTGTCTCTTGTCCTTAGCTAGTTTTCTCACCACCCTCTGGGTGTTCATCGCATCCATGCTCAGTCCGTCATTTTTGGAGGAGTGCACGGATGTGACCTGTGGGTGATTTAGAATCTGATAGCCTTGGTTGTGGGCTTGGCCACTTACCATCTGCGTCATGTTGAACAAATAACTTAACCTCTCTGGACACCAGTTCCCCCATTATAAAATGACCATAATTCCTCAAGGTTACCAGGAGGATGAAGTGAGATCATACGTGTGCAATGCTTAGCCCAATCCCAGCTACTTAAGTGTGGTTCTGTACAAGGTGTTTATTACTGTTATTTAAATAATTGCCATTTGGTCTTTCAAGAACATGCTGAAATCGGAAACATATGAGATAGTTTCTAATTAAGTGTTCATGTCACCAGATAACATCCAGTCCACAGTAATGAGTGTGGCCTTACATTCCAGAGTAACATAATGCTGGTGAGTGGAGCAACCCTAAATTCAAACGGAAAATCTGCTTTGCTGGAGGGAGGGTTCCAGAGACTTTGGAGGCAGGTGAATGTGTTATGAAGTTGACTGATATTGATGGCTGAGAAACAGGATTCCACGGGCCAAGAACAACTGTTCGACAATTTTAAAAAAATGTTTTTGGCAATGATTAATAACCATTACATAGGTCACCAGCAAGAATTTACCTTCTCGGGGACGCCTGGGTGGCTCAGTTGGTTGGACGACTGCCTTCGGCTTGGGTCATGATCCCAGAGTCCCGGGATCGAGTCCTGCATCGGGCTCCCAGCTCTGTGGGGAGTCTGCTTCTCCCTCTGACCTTCTCCTCGCTCATGCTCTCTCTCACTGTCTCTCTCTCAAATAAATAAATAAAATCTTTAAAAAAAAAAAGAATTTACCTTCTCGATAATTCATACATGTGTCCAGCAGACATGTATCAAATTCCCAAGGCCAGCCATGCAGAGTTCTGACACAGGGGTCCATAGTCCGTGTCATGTCCTCAAGGAGCCCACAGTCTAACTGTGCAGAGCACAGTGGGAGCACAGAGGAGGAGCGCCTAACCCAGCAGTGCCATGAAGGTTTCCTGGGTAGACCCATTATCCGAGGGCTGAAGACCTGAAGCAGGTGCATGAGCCAGCTGGGGTTGGAGAGGGCACTACCCTCATCTGAATAGTGAACAGTGGATTCTGTCTCCTGGAGGGAGCTCAAGCAATTTTTATGAGTTGCGGCATAGAAAGTGTTAATTAGAAGATACATTTAAAGAGGCAAAGTTGATTTGTAGAGGAATTTGAAGTGAGAAGAACAGTGACCCCCTCCCCCAAGCAAAACAAAACAAAACAAAAAACAAATCTAGGATATGAGCTGGAGGCTGACCACAGAGAACAGAGATGGATCATTGTGGTGACCTGGAGAACCTTGAGCATTTAATGGTGCTAGGCTTTTCTAGAGAACTCAGTCTCTAGAAAATTGTAAGGTTAGGGTGGTGACAGAGAAAGGTGGCAAAGTGGTAAGGGCCACACAGACCTTGGACTCCATCCATAGGTGACAGGAAGTCACAGAAAGGCTTTATGCTTAGGAACTATGGGGTCAGATTTCTGGGCATTGGTAATTTTTTGTTTTAATAAATTTCTTCTCTTTGGGGCACTTGGGTGACAAAGTCACTTAAGCAACTGACTCTTGGTTTTGGCTCATGTCCTGATCTCAAGGTCTTGGGATCAAGCCCCGCGTTGAGCTGTTGAGCTCTGTGCTCAGCGTGGAGTCTGCTTAAGGACCCTGTCCCTCTCCCCCTCCCCCACTCCTGCTCTCTCTCCTCCTCCCTCTCAAATAAATAAACCTTAAGAAGAAGAAGGAGAAGGAGGAAGAGCAGAAAAAGGAGAAGAAAGAGGAGGAGGAGGAGAAAAAACTGCTTCTTTCATTAGTTTCCTTCTCTCTCTTGTCTTTTACTTGTTCAATGAGATAATTGGGTGATGAAGATTAAGTGGTGCTTTCTTTCTTTTGCAGTGGAGGAGTGATTGCAACTTTGCAAAATATCTTCTCTTCTGCTGCTTCACGGGCTTTTCTCAGGAAAAGTGTTCTTAGCTGTGCAATATTATCTCATTGAACAAGTGCAATATTTGGAAACAGGCTTCTGAGCTGTAGGTGTGGGAGACCCCGCCTGGGACAGTGCTGTCGACTGGACTTGTGTGACCCCTGACAGATGTGTAGGTACAGGGTCAACTGAAATTGATTTGAGTCTTTGCTTTCTTAGTAGCAGGTTACTTATTACAAATCTATTGATTTCTTCTCAAGTCTCAATTTTAAAGATTGGCCCCTTTCTGCATGTTCCCAAGACATTCGTCTTTGCTGGTTTTCTTTCTCAAAGGGATTGCTCCGTCTGTCACCTTGAGATGATTAGTTTTTGGGGAGAAGTCTGCACCCATGGTCCCTCCTCTGTCACCCAGCCTCCAGCAACCTCTCCTCCCTTGCAAACACAGATTCCTGCTTAATTGATTGATTAATTAATTAATGATCCTTTGCTCTTCTCATTTCAGATTCCTCTAACGATCTTATTTGGCTCATTAGATGTCATTTTAAATTAATCCTCTTTTGGCTGCAAGTAACAAAATCCATTTGATCTGGTTTCAGCAAGTAGAATTCTTTGGGCGACTGTTGGGGTCTTTGACAGAATCCATAATCAGAGATGTGACTGGGCTTCAGCATGGACAAGAGCCAGCAACCCGTCTCTAGCACTGTCTCCAGGAGCTGCCAACAGCGCCTGCCATTTATAACTCCCCCACACCCACCCTGCTCGGGCTGTGCTGCCTCTCTTAGCTTTCATTCCAAATTCCTGGGATAGAGGCTTCTGGTCTGTGGTCAGGGGGTGGGAGGGAGGTCATTCTGTGTGATCATGGCTGTTCCCCCTGCAGGCTTGGCGATCCAAAGGGCAAGTCCATAAAAACGGTACCAGCCAGAAACCAATTAGATGCTGAATTCAATCATAGGAAATTACAGTTTGGCAATGTTTTTAAATAGTGGTTAGAATTTTTTTTTTTTTTTTTTTTTTTTTTTTTGGTCTGGCATTTGACAAGAAGAACTTAATGCCCTTTCTAAGTCTTGTAAAAGTCATTCAAGTTATTATATTTATTCTTCTCTTCATTTTCTTTGCATGGATCTCCTTCCTCTTGACCCTTGCCATCAAAACATTTTACAATCCTCTCCCTTGGTGGTTCTTCATTACTTTAAACTTAGAAGTATGTGCGTGTGTGTGTGTGTGTGTGCGTGCGTGCGCGCGCGGACTGAACCGAACCTGGTGTTTAGGTGTGTCTGCGCATGTGTGACAAAAGGGGGGCAGAGGGCTATAGATTGGACGGGGAGGGAGGAGAGATATTTTTAGTGGAGCTCAGAGAAAGCCTGGATTGAGGAGGAAGGCAGGCTCATGCCTTGCATATCTGCCTGCATTTCAGGTTCCAGAACTTGGTGTCACCTGTGCAGTGCGGGGCTGCTGGCAGAGGGTGTAGGAACTGATGAGCTTCTGGGCAGCAGGTCGCACTTCAATATGTGGTACAGTGCGCAGGGTATCCTTTCCTCGCCTGCATGGAACAGTGTGTCTCGGGCATGGTAAAAACTCCAGGCAGCTTCGGCCAACTTGGCTCCTGGAAGGGAGCATTGCTGAGAGCACCAGGTGATGGCATTCTTGGTATGGACAACTAACTCTCTTATAGTTAGTTTTGGTTACAAATAGAAGAAACCTACATGAAATTGGCTTGAGCACCAAGGGGGACTAATGACTTGCCTAGTCCAGGGACGGATCTTCAGGTAGGGATGGACGAGGACCTTCATGATGGTACTTGGGTTCTCCATCTCTCTGGCTATAAGCCTCCTCAAAAAGGCTTTCCTCTACTTTTTTTTTTTTTTCCCTTTTTAAAGATTATTTATATATTTATTTATTTGACAGACAGCACAAGCAGGGCGAGTGGGAGAGGGAGAAGCAGGCTCGCCACTGAACAGGGATTCCGATGCGGGGCTTGATCCTAGGACCCTGCAATCCTGACCCTGGGATCATGACCTGATCCTAGGACCCTGGAATCAGTCACCCAACCGACTGAGCCACCCAGGCACCTTGGTTGCCCCTACTTTTAAGGAAACATGCTACCAGTTTTCCAGATGTATCTCTTTCCAGGGTAGCATATTCATTATTATTTATAGAGAAGAACTCCGAGTCACTGGGCTTGGGTCAGTGACCATTCCTGGACCAGCCATTGTTGCTGGGGAACGGGATTCCCTGATGGGCTGGGTCTGGGTCAAGTGCCCAGTGTCGTGTCTGTGGACGCTCTGACTACAGCCCTCTCAGCTCTGCAGGGGTGGTGGGAGGGCCCCTGCACAGACAAGACACATTTCCACTACAGTGTTATTTGGATGGTAACCTATCGGTGGCCAGCCACAGGGAGGTGCCACCTCAAGTGTGTTTTTAGAAAGCGGATATCAGTGAGAGGAGGGTGAGGAGAATAACGTTGAGAAGACTGTACAAGAGCACATGTGAGATGCCCCCAAGGAGCCCCAGAAATGCACAAGGGGCCATGGTTCCACACTGGCCTGAAAAATATGAGTGATTATTGGTGGCCAGCCAGCCAGCCAGCCAGCCAGAGTCTGGGGAAAGATTCTCACTTATGGCCTGGATTGACTTGGTTGATGTAATTCCAGAGAATGGGAAAGCACAATCATTCAGGAAGCGTAGATGAACGCCTGTCAGCATTGCGTGCACATTTGGTATTTGTGGTCATAAAAATCTGAAGCAAGTCCAGTCATCCCAGCCATGTGAGTTTCTCTGGAAATGTTTCATCATATGTTTGGGTTAAACAGGGTTGGGTTCTGCTAGGTGAGCACAGTGGGAGGAAAGAGCAACCAAAGCATTAAGACTATTTGCAAGAGAGTGTTTCTAGTACCCGCCTCTGGGGTGTAGATGGATAAGGACGCGAGGACAGAATGAGGGCTCTGGATTGTGGAAAAATGGTGGGCGCAATGACTTCCTTGGCTGGAGAGAGAGAGAGCTAGAGAAGGTGAATGGAAAGAGGACGGTCAAAGAGCTGGAGGTCTGACTTTGAGAATATTCGATCTGGCACCGCTACTGGTGACGATTCCAGTGTTGAAGCTCTGATCTGGTAAAGGAAAAGATGATGGAAGCCAAGGCTGTGAAACCAAGGGACGGTCGGCGTGTGGAATGGGTCATCCAGGTGGATGTTGAAATCACCAGGAATAATGATAACAGTGGCAAGAAGGGGAAGGGAGCATGACAGATGCCAAAAGCCATCAGTGCATGGGCGGGAGTGACCAGGAGGGTAGTAGGTGAAAAGCCACAAGGGATGGTAAAGTCTCTTGTTGGAGTCTCTTTCCCCAAGAGCTTCAGCATCTCCAGGCTCTGTGGAATGTGCAGTGCAGAAGGAAAAACTGCAGCCAGGTCAATTATTCTTTCTTCATGGTCACACAGCACGATCATTGTACCACATTATCATCTATATGAATGGCACCCCTGACCTTTCTCAGATGGTGGTCTTGGCTTCAAGGAAGGGGTATGATTAGAGGCCATCTGCTTCCCGGAGGGATAAGAAGGAACTGTTCTGAGAAGAGGCTGAGGGTTTTATGGGTGTGTTGGTAATGGACTTGAGCAGAAGGGCTCTGGAGGGCAATGAGGTAAGAGATGGGATTGTGGCATTGATGAATGGAATAGAGGGTTGGTCCGCACTTGGAGCACACTGGAAACAAAGCTGCTGGGGAAGAAGCAGCTCTGTTGCAAAGGAACAGCTCCAACTCATGGCATCCAACCTAATGGGTTTGGCTTGGTGCTCAAGTTGGAGGCCATTGTGTGTTTTCTTTGTTCCTGGCAGCATGGAACATGTCCTCCAGCAGATGATCCTGTGGACTTCTCTCTGGGGTTGAGTCTCAGCAGTCCTGGGGGTAACCCTAGGAACCTCAGAAATAAACTTTGGGAATGCTACCAGGTCTGTATTTTAAGTCAGGCCACCCCAGTGCACCCCACAGCCCAGTTTTTGTGTAACAAGGTAGCAGACTGCCAAAATACTAGCTCTATTTGTGTAGATTTCCTGCCTTGTTCCAGAAAAGATATGAAACCTCCTCTAATATGTTTAGTTTAACAAGATAAAAAAAAGAGTAAAGTTATTGGGGTCAAAAGAAAGTAAGGGTATAGAACATCTGATAAAGGCCTAAGTAAGGTTAGTATATAAAGTGCCCAAGATAGGACCCCAAATGCATGGCTGTGAGCTTCTTAGCCTCCAAAGCACAGGAATGAACAAGATTCCTAGCGTGAAAAAGCTTAAGAACTAACCAGTGGTTCGGAGAAGGGCTATTCTTGCTACCGAGAGATGAGGAATTTCTCCTGTGGGTCTTCAATAGGAAGCCTAGTGCGATGTAGCAAATAATATCTTCAAAACCATTCGGATAGAATATATAATAATATGTGATAATGAGCTTCCTAGGTTGTTTCTCATAGCATCTTCCAATGTAGGTCAACAATGTAGTAAAAAAAAAATATAGTTTAGTACAAACTTTTGTATGGGAAGCAAAAATGGTTCAATTATTCTTTCTAAGGGTCTGGCGGACTCCAAAGGTTGCATTTAAAATTAAAGAAAAGGAAGGATGGCATGTTCTCCACCAGTACTGTTTATTTTCTTTCTTTCTTTCTTTTTTTTTTTTTTTTTTTAAGATTTTATTTATTTAGTTTGAGAGACATCACAAGCAGGTAGAGAGGCAGGCAGAGAGACGGTGGGGGGCAGGCTCCCCAGTGAGCAGAGAGCCCGATGCGGGGCTCCATCCCAGGACCCTGGGATCATGACCTGAGCCGAAGGCAGAGGCTTTAACCCGCTGAGCTACCCAGACGCCCCCATCAGTACTGTTTCTTGCAGCTAAGTGAGCGCGGCTAACTATAGGCCGGCAGTAAGTCTGATGTTCTGTCCTCTGAGGAAGAGTGGGATGGGGGAAGGGTGTGCTTCCTTTCAAGCAAACTGGGGAGTCTGAGCAGGACTTGTGCCTGAGCTGAGGCCTGGCCCACCTGCCTGGTGGAGGTGGGTGGTAGTTGTATATGTGAGAAGGAAGGGCCAACACTTTTCTTAGAAAGCAATTCTGGGTCTGTTCTAGCAACACAGATAATGGGTAATCAAAGCTCCAGCGTTTTATGTCAGTCTTAGCTAGGAAAACATTGAAAGTAGGTTCATTTATTGTTTGAATTATTGAAGACCTTCTCTGTACTGTTAATGATCTAGACAGACTTGTACCTTCATGGAGCTTGGTTTCTGGGGGGCCCAAGACAGAGACTAGCTGTGTAAATGAATAAATTAAAAGATATTGCAAGTTGTGCTAAGGGTTGGGAGGGAGATAGAATGACACCAGAGCGGAGGTCTTTACCTTAAAAGAGCAAGGAGGGGACATTTAGGCTGTGACTTGAGCAAGGCCCTGGCCTTGCAAAGGTCCAGGAGGAAACTGGGGCAATGCCCAGAGCAAAGCCTGAGGCAGGAAAGTCTTGATGGGGAGGGAGCCGAGGGCAGGCCTGTGGGGCAGGCCAGGAGACCTTGGGAGGAGGCCCGAGATGAGGCTGGGAGGAAGAGGGGCCAGCTGGGGGAGGCCTCGGCAGGCTTCAGTGCCGTCTTAGTTGTCACTGACTTTACGCATTGTATCTTGTTTTTAATCTTCTTTTTTAAAAAAGATTTTATTTATTTATTTGACAGACAGAGATCACAAGTGGGCAGAGAGGCAGACACAGAGACGGGGCTGGGGAGCAGGCTCCTTGCAGAGCAGAGAGCCTGATGCAGGGCTCGATCCCAGGACCCTGAGATCATGACCTGAGCTGAAGGCAGAGGCCCAACCCTCTGAGCCACCCAGGCACCTGTTTTTAATCTTTAAAATGTCTTGGTTGCAAAGTGTACCTTTGGGGAACTCAATGACTGAATTCATTGTACAAGCTGGTTAGCGTAACAGTCGTAGTTAGAAGTTAGAGGTGCCATACTGAATTTTATGGCATGTGAACTGTACCTTAATTAAAAGAAATTGTAAGGGCAAAGGCCACACCTTAGGGACCAATGTGGCATAGATCCAGTTGGTGCTCAATACATCTTTTAATGATCATAAAGAAAAAGTTGGAAGAAGTCTATTAAAAAATGGTAATTCTGGCTTTCTAAAAGTTGCTACTCAGTTTTTCTGGAAAAGTTGATACTCAGGCCTTCCCTAGCTCAGCCACCTGTCTATCTCAGCTCCTCCTATTGGTGAAGATGTCCTGTGCATCCAGGGAAAGCTATCTTTTGGTTCACTAATCGGAGTTGTTCTGAGGATTTTCAGCCTCCCACAAGATGCAGCAAGTCATTAGGGGGAAATAACATAAAAAAAGAGAAGAGAAGAGGGATTGGAGGGGACAGAACCTGCTCCCGTGTTTTCCTCCTAAAAAGTCCCATTTTGCGAAAGGGAAATTCTTGCCAGTCCTGATTGTTGAGGTCGTGAGAAAGTAGGTGATACAGCATCAAGTTGTTACAGCCCAAAGCTGGCATTATTTTATGGGGTTTTGGGGGTCCTTCCTTTGGACTTACCCATAGAAGTGTGGAGGACTGTTCTGGGCTGTGATAAGGGGCGGTGATGGGGTTGGGGGTGAAGATGGTGATCGTATGGGCTTGAGCATCAGATTGAGTGACGATAACCCTTTCCCCGAGCAAACATCCCAAGAGAAATATGTGGCAGAAGCACAAGGCTGGCCAAGACACACTCACTCCGACGGTGGGGGAGTTGTCCCAAACTCCTGGTAAGTCCCCTGGGGAGAGGAGGCAGGCCGTTCCCATATTGCTCCTTTCCCCCCTGCCCACGAGGACACCTGGGGTGCCAGGTCTGTGGGGACCCTGATAGGGGCACACTGTAGGGCAGGAAAGGTCATTTCCCCTCTGCCCTTCTGAATTCTTGGCTGAGACCCCCTTGTGACAGGAGACAGATGAACAGGTGAAAAAAACAACAACAAAACCCCAAAACACCGACATTTAATTGTGCATGTAGAAGACGACCATATGGGAACCCCACAAAGAGAGGAGACTCCACAGGCAGCCAGACAGTTAAGGCTGGCCTAAGGAAAGGGACGGGGGTGCGGCGCTTCGAGGCAGGGAAGGCAGCTCACGGGAGAGTGAGTGGAGGAAATGTTTGGTAAACCAAGTTCTCTGATCAATCTCCTGGGAGAACAAGTTCTTTTTGGGAAAAAAACTCTTCTGTACAGGCCCCCTTTTTAATGTCTATTTTCCTCCCAAAAGGGTGACTTCAATTCTGTTTTCAGAGCTTCTCCTGTGTCTGCAGTTTCTCCAAACGATCAGCTCAAAATAATTCGTGTGCGGAAGAGGAATATTGCGGAGTGGCGCATTCTGCGGCCTTTCGAGGCCAAAGGGAGCAGGAAGAAGAGAGACTTCCTGTAAGGTCTGTGTGGAGTAGACTCAGTCCTGCCAACACAGGTTTTTCCTGGGTGGTACACTCACCCCCTCCATCCCGCTACCCTCTTCACCCACAGCGCTGATTTGTAAGAGAAAGGGAGTGATTGTAATATTTTTCTCTTACACAGACCCCCTACTCTTCTTTGTAGGCAATTGGTTTCAGGAGTTTCCCCAGTTTTTCCAACTAGATCAAAGCAAGTTCTCTTTTTCCTTGTTTATAGTATTGTTTTGTTTAGCAAACATTTTCTTCCCTAAACACATTGGGAAGCTTTAGCTGGAAGCAGTTCCTGATCACAGAGGCTGGGGGAGAGGCCTACGTGCTAATGATGAGCCTGGGGGCCTCTCTGCCCAGTACCTTCTCTATCATGTTGAATCTCCTCCCTGTGGGACAGATAAAATCCGTGGTTCACGAAACAGCTGATGTGTAAAGTGATACTGTTCAATTTGAGGTATCCCCCCCAAAACCCCTTCTTACCTTTTTCTATTTTGAATTCTAGAATGGAAGACAAAAATGGTTTAGTCAGTATTGTCCCTCCCAGATGGACAAAGGATGTTCTATATAAGAACAATTCTTTTTTTTAAAAGTAATTTTATTTTATTTTTTTTAAAGATTTTATTTATTTTTATTGGACAGACAGAGAGACCACAAGTAGGCAGAGAGGCAGGCAGAGAGAGAGGGGGAAGCAGGCTCCCTGCTGAGCAGAGAGCCCGATGCGGGACTTGATCCCAGGACCCTGAGATCATGACCTGAGCCGAAGGCAGAGGCTTAACCCACTGAGCCACCCAGGCACCCCTAAAAGTAATTTTAAATGTTATATAAATACTACATGTTTTGTTGTAAAATATTCTTTTTTTTTTTTTTTAAGATTTTATTTATTTTCCTGGCAGACAGATCACAGGTAGGCAGAGAGAGAGAGAGAGAAGCAGGCTCCCTGACAAGCAGAGAGCCCGATGTGGGGGCCCGATCCCAGGGCCCTGAGATCATGACCTGGGCCAAAGGCAGAGGCTTAACCCACTGAGCCACCCAGGTGCCCCTGTTGTAAAATATTCTATCAGTACCAAGGTTGACACAGGTATAGTGTAAGTTGTCTTCCTTTCTCCCCAGATTCCATTCCTTTCCCAGACGAAGGAATGTCAACGATCCAGGCTGTGCTCTCAGCTCCCTCTGCATTTATAGACTCTCATATCCGCACGTGGATGCATACACACATGCATCACTTTTTATATCACACATGTATATTTATGTATGTTATTTATACTTATATCACATATCATCACTTTACTCTTTTCCAGTGTTCTACATAATCTTTTATTATTCCATGCTTCTATTTATAAGTCTTCGTTTTGAAATAACCACAGATTCGTAGGAAGTTGAAGAGACAGTGCAGAGGATCCCTTATATCCTTAGCACAGTTCCCCTGAAGGGGAATAGAATATGCCACCCCAGGATATCGACATAGTGATTATTATGAATTAAAGTTACTTGAGAAACAGCCCGGGCAAGGTTACTCTGATCCTCCTTTGTCTCCCTGAAAGCAGGAAATAAATCTCCCCTGTGAAAGATCCCTTCTCTGTACCGGAGAGTAGAAGGCATCCTTATCACCAGAGAAAGGGAATTTACAGCCGAGGAGGTTGTATAAACACCCGTGGTTACTTCTTCACTAATTTACTATGCCAAGCCTAAACCCCTTTGTCTTGCCATTCTTCACAAATGTATTGTTTCTTTGTCTAAAAGGTAGAAAAGCTTCCTGCTTTGGTCACTTCTTTGAGTCTTATATTTTTATAGGGCTTCCATATGTATACAACATTTCTCCTGTTAATCTGTCTTTATCAATTTAATTATTAGACCCCCAAAGAGCCTTTTAGAAAGGAAGAAGGAAAATTTTTTCTGCTCCTCCAGCCCCAATGTCAAAATCAGGCAATCGACATCAGTACAATGCAGTGTCATTTGATCACCTGGGACCATTACCACAGTCGGGATACAGAACTGCTCCTTTCCCACAAAGATCTCCCTTGGGCTACACTTTCAGAGTCAAGCCTCCTTCCCTTCCCCTCCATCCTCAAGCCCTTGTTACAGGTTTTGTTGTTGTTGTTGTTGTTTTGTTTTGTTTTTTAAAAAAAGATTTAATTTATTTATTTGAGAGAGAAAGAGATCGTGAGCAGTGGGGAAGGGTAGAGGGAGAAGCAGACTCCCACTGAGAAGCTCCCACTGAGCAGGGAGCCTGTGATGCTGGAGTCAATCCCAGGATCCTGGAATTGGACCTGAGCAGAAGGCACACGCTTAACTGAGCCACGCAGGTGCCCCCCTTGTTCCTGTTTTTTAAAAACATGAATTGTTCCGCGTTATACCTAGTGAAGTATAATTTGCTTTTCTTGTTACTATTTTTAAAAACACGAGTTGTTACCCATTTCGCTTAGTGAAGTATAATTTGCTATTCCCCCTTCTTAAGAGTGAGGATTGGACAGTTTTCCATCATTAGCATGGAGATTGGCCCAGGAATGGCTAAGCTTTGCCCGTTGTTCTCTGCGGATGGGTCATGACTACTAAAGGACCTAAAGGCTCCCACCTCCTTTTTTTTTCTCCTACATCTGGGCTGTTATTGAAAAAAGCTGAATTAAATATCTTTGTGCATTTAATGCCACCAAGTATATAGGATTGAGTCCTGTGAATGAAATTCCTGTGCCCAGGGATATGGGCCTCTTAACGACAGTTACTGTCAAACTGCACTCCCACAAAGCTGTATCAGGGCCCACTCCCATCAACGCTTCCTGAGTAGGAAGTCCTGCTTTATGGAGTGAATTAAATGCTGGTGGCAAGCTTTATTTCCCGTTTTATTAATTTTCTCTTTTGGAGTAGAGCAGGGTGTCAGACGGTGTAGATTCCTTGTGTGGTCGCCTAGCTCTTCCACACATGCATTAGTTTGCTAAGGCTGCCAGTAACCCAGCGCTATGAACCAGTAACCTAGAGCAACAGGACGGTATCAGAAGTCTGCCATCCAGAGGATGGTGGGGCCAGCCCCCCTGAAGGCTCTAGGGCAGGTCTGATCCAGGCCTCTCCTTGGACTTCCAGGAGTTCCTTGGCCTGTGACAGCAGAACTGCAGTCCTCACATGGCTTTCTCCCTGTGTGTGTCTGTGGCCAAGTTTCTCCTTTCTGTATGGACATCAGTCAGGTTGGAGTAGGGACCCCTTTGACTCCGCGGTGACCTCATCTTAACTGGCTGCATCTGCAAAGACTCGAATTCCAAATAAGGTCACATTCTGAGGTCCCGGGACTTCCACGTACTGTTACTTGGAGTGGGGACGCTGCTGCACCCATAATAGCATCTGTCACCGATGAGAACACGTCACTCTCGGACACGCGCAGAGTATTTTACCTTCTCCCTCTGGCCAGCAGATCCACCCCGTTCCCTGTGTCTAACTGCAGATCCCACTTTTGACTCGGCCACCAGGGGACGGACTTTCCGTGCTTTCACCTTCTAGATGGTAAGTGACATGGAGCACATCTAGAGAGAATTGTATCAAACTGAGATGACTTCAGGAGGCCTGTGTTCAGAGTGGGCGTCACCGCGTAAGGAATCCTCTCGAGAGAGTTTTACCTGCCCAGTAGGGTCCCGCTGGTCCAAGTGTGCAAATACACAGAACTCAAAAGCGTGTCTTGGCTGTGGTCTTTCTGACAGTGACTGAAGTATGAGCTGAGACTAACAAGCCCTAAAATAGCAATTGTTTGCAATAGCAAACTTACCAAAGTGCTATTATGTGCTTGGCATTGACCTGGGGCACAAACTCTCCGAATCCTCACAATACACCTACAAAATCGGTTCTCCTAAGGACTCCAGTAGACAAGTACACTGGGGAGGGATAAGAATCTTCCTCTTCTCCCCACTGTAGGTTCCACTGGGTCGTTGTAAATTAGACTAATGAAAAACAGATTGACAAGAGAAAAGCAGTTTATTAATGCGTGCCGCACACATCACACAGGAGGAATCTCAATGATGAACAGCTCAAAAGGGGCCGTTAGAACAATACACGTGCAGAGAAGTAACGGGGCGAAGGAAAAGCCTTTCTGGCTTCCAAGGGCAGCGGACTGTGGCCGGTAAGTATGGGGAGGAAGCAAATGAAATATGAAGTTATTTGAGCAGGTCTATCTTGGCGCCACATTTCTGTCTTGTATGGCCATAAAACTTCCCTGGGAGAGGGGGATTTAGGACAGTCCTTATTTCTCAGAAGTTTCTGCCTTTAGTCGATAAGGGAAGCTCTGGGAATAGTTCTTTCTGTGTCTGTCGATTCTCATTTCCATCCAGCTTCAAGGAATCTTTAGGCCAAAGTGGCGCATTTCAGGACGGCCTGTTCTGTGCTCACACAGCTGCTTTGCTTGGTCCCGACTTGGAAGCTGGTGGCCACTGGCCAGGTCCCGACTGAGCCGGGCAGGCTTCTGCAGGGGCTGGGGGTCAGAGTTCTCCCATCAGACATGGCCTGGTCCTCCCATATCCCATCTGTATCCTCCGTCTCTGCAATGCTATCAAGAGTGGGGTCTGATAGCATATTAGGAGTTCTCCTTGCTCAGAGTGAGGGCAGTAACCTTTAGCCTGTGTGGTTAAAGAAGTCATTTGAGTCCGATTCAGTGTCACGGCACGTGGTTCCATCTGTCGTCATTTGCTTTGCCACAAGGCGCTGGTTACTGTGGCCTGGCTGAAGGGCTGAGCTGGCTTTCTGTGGCAGGTGTGGCTCCCTTCCAGTATTCTCTGGAAGAAAATCTTCTCCATGGCCCTGTGATGCAGGAGCTCTCTGCTCCCCCTATTCAGGCCCGCTGGGGCCACCGGCAGCCTCCTTCTCTCCACATAGGAAAACATTCTCCCCGATGCCGTCCTCCTGGAAGGGCAGCTTTCCAACCCCTTGAGAGGTTCTCCTGCTGTTCTGACAACATTCACAGATGCCCAAGCTCTGGGTTTTCTGCAGGGGCTTTGCTGTTCAATCATACCTTGCTGACCATGGTAGGGCCTCGACCTGCACTTTTGTTGGAGATTTTTGTTTTCCTTCTGCTTTTGGTCCTTGCTGTGATATCAAGTGACTTTCCCCAGTGTTGTTCTGACACCCAGTGTACTGGACAAGCCCAGGACCAGGCTGTGGGAGCGGGAGACCCAGGAGCATAAACAAGCCCGCTGGTCGTTGTCTCCTCTCAGGATATAAGATATGAATGCAGCTGACGGGCTTGAGATTTTCAGAGCAGGAGAGTGGTTAAAAATGATTCTGCTTGATGAGTGAATGATAAGTATATATCAAAAATGCTTTCGTTCAGCCGGCGTTTATTGAAGGCTCCCTAGCTCTGGGGTAAGAGTGGTGGTGTAGGGCTGGTGAGATAGGTCAGGACCCTCCCGGACCTTAGCACTGTCTTCAGAAAGGGACAAAACACCCGGTTTGTGTGACTGATTTTAGGTCTGCTGTGAGGCAAAGGGCCAGCGTTCTGGAAGCTAGTTTGCTGAAAAACCATTAGGGCAGCCCATTAGCTCCGTCTAGTTGCCTCAAGAAAACAAAGTATTGTTGTAGGACAGTTGACAAGTATTGCTTTAAAAGTAGCTGATTTTCGGGGTGCCTGGGTGGCTCAGTGGGTTAAGCCACTGCCTTCTGCTCAGGTCATGATCTCAGGGTCTTGGGATCAAGCCCTGCATCGGACTCTCTGCTCAGTGGGGAGCCTGCTTCCCTCTCTCTCTCTGCCTGCCTCTCTGCCTACTTGTGATCTCTATCTCTCTCTCTGTAAAATAAATAAATAAAATCTTAAAAAAAAAAAAAAAAAAGTAGCTGATGTTGTTCTGGCACGCGGTGACCTGCAAGGGGCTTGCCAGAGTTGGGACTTAGCTTTTGGTGAGTATGGGGGGAGGGGACTCAGACGCTAGTGACAGACAATGTTGGATTTTATTGGAGTCCCCTGCTTCTCAAAAGTAGGCTGATTGCAAAATCTCCCAGCTTTCTGTGTTCTGAGAAAGGGCTAACTGTAGGTGGTCTCTCTCAAGATCAGAACCGCCTCCTTCCTCCTTCCCTTGCCTGCTTGCCTCTAGAAAATGCCAGGGTGCCTTTCTTTTGAGACATTCCTCATTAATGGGCATCTTCCTTGTAACAATAGCTTGAATAAAATCATTGCCTTAATTGTTCTGGGAATTCTGCCTTTCACACTAGACAGACATTAGCAGGGCCTGGCAGGGAAGTCAGATGGTTCCCAAGGAGCCTCAGGCTGCTAAGGCTTTATCTGGAACATCTGTCAGCAGGTGACCTGTGCAATTGCAGAAGTCAGCCAGAAGATGGCGGGCATCCAGACCAGAGAAGGACATTAACCCGCAGGCCTTCGGTCTTAAAGACCAGGAAGTGTTCCCAGTTGCAGAAAAACTAAGGTCTAAGCTAGCTTTCTTTCTTTCTTTCTCTATTTTTCTTTTTTAAGATTTTATTTATTTTTTTGACAGAGAGAGACACAGAGAGGGAACAGAAGCAGGGGCGGGGTGGGGGTGGGAGAAGGAGAGGCAGACCTCCTGCCGAGCAGGGAGCCTGATGTGGGGTTCGATGTGGGGCTCAATGTGGGGCTCAATCCCAGGACCCTGAGATCATGACCTGAGCTGAACGCAGACACTTAACGACTGAGCCACCCAGGTGCCCCTGGTCTGAGCTTTTTAATGGGCAGTACCCAGGGGTGTGCACATAAGCCAAACATCCAGCTAGAAACTGATTATAAACAGGTTGGTTTGAAGTTAGGTGTAGATAAACCACTGACATGACTCATTGAATGTAATGTTCAGCTCTGTACCTGGCTCCAAGTAGAGACAGATTTAACGACTTACTAGTTACTTTTTAGTTGGGAGAAAACATGAGTGTATATGTGTGTGTGTGTGTGTGTGTGTACACATACAGTATATATATACATATATATTTTTTTATTTGATTATTATTATTTTTTTAATTATTATTTTTTTCTTCTAGCAAAGACAGATTTCCCCAGACATCTGAGATTACTTTATTCAGGCTATTGCAATAGGGAAAATGCCCAACGGAGGGGGAATGTCTCAAAGAAGAGAGAGAAAAATTGGGATTTTATAAAATAAAGGAGTCCTTGAGGGAGGGCGGAGGTGAGTTGTAGCTTGGACTATCCTAGAGAAGGGTGGTCCTTTTCCCTTATCCCTTTCTCTGAACACAAAGGACAAAGGGCAGGGGATTTCTCAACCATCACTGCTTGCTGGGAGCAAGGGATTCAGGTAAGGTTTGACACGGTCACTTCCAATGTATATTCTTTGAGATGAAAAACTGATTGCTGTCTCTTTCTGGTACTTCCAATTCCAAGTGTCTGGACATCCTTCAGCAGGGTGCAAACATTCCCGCAGGGCTGCTGTAATATATTTTTTAAAAAGTAGAATGATGTTGTTCCCTAGAAACAGTTTTTGCATCTGTGTTATCTGCCCACAAATGAATGCTTTGTCTCCAAATGCATGGTGATTAAACCTTTCCCCCACACATAATGATTTCTTTACAAAAACTACCTTTGTAATTAGCATTTCTTGAGAATGGAATGAAAGTAATTATGGCTAAATTCACAAATCTTTCCTCTATAATGTTTTTAAGTAGAGTTTACATCTCTAACTTCTTAGGTGTGACAAATCCAAATGCCTTTCTAATTAAGGGCATTTTAATTCTCCTTGTCCCCTTAGATGAGTCACCTATCTATTCAGCTGGAACCTCTGGGGCCTTCACAAAGAAGTGAAATTAGCAAAGGTACGGGGTGACAATGACTAACACAGCAAGGCCTGGGAGTCAGCTTAGAAAGCTCTAGTCCCCCTCTCTCTGATGGGGATGATTTTAGCTGGGGTAATTTAACATTTTGTTCACGTCCATGCTGGGAATCGCTGTGTCCTCCTATGGCACTGATAAGACAGCTGAATGTCCATAGGTCCACCTTTCTGAAATTGAGGAATAGGCTCACTGCTTCTTATAATTGAAAAGAGGCACAAGGCCAGGAGACAACGTCCACTGAGATTTGGAGCTTGTAAATGTCTTTGCTTCACATTTCTCAGATAGGCAGGTGGGGACTGGACTGAGCTCACTGGCCATAATGTTCCAAGGCCTTGATTCTCCTTCAGACCTCTACTCTTGTGACTAAAGAAGGAAGTGAGAATGAATAATGCATGACATATGAAAGCTTGGAACTCAGAAGAGAGTCCAGAGAATGAAATCCTGTTTATATTTAAAACGGAGCAAATGTTTAATGAATGGTCAAATGTGTTCAGTTATCCTGGGTCAGATGCTTAAGAAGAAGCAGCCCAAGTACTGGCCCTAGAATTCTTGTGCCATGCTGACCATGGGCCAGGCACTGTGTCAAGTACTATCTAGTAGCTGTTGAGTGGGTGAGTATTATCAATCCTGTGTTCATCTGAGGACACAGACGCTCACAGAGATTCTGCCCCTTGTCCAAGGCCATGCACTGAGTGAGGGCATAGCTGGGATCGGAACCTACTTCCTTCATACACTAAATTCCATGGTAAATGGCCTGATCACCTATCTACAGTTGGGCTGGGAAGTTAAGACACAGTAATATGCAAAAGTAATTAACAGTTCACAGAACATATGATAAATGCTTGAGAAATGGTGAATCTTGGCCAGAGGAGGTAGTGGCAGAGGGCATTCTCTGGAGAGTTATTACTAGGCTTAATGAGAGAAGCAGACTTAAGTATCTTCTTCAAGCGCAGGAGGGAGGAGAAGGATACTCTAAGCCAGTGGTTTTCATACTTAAACATGCATCACATGATAATGTGCATTATCAAAGCACAGATTGCTGGATCCCAACCCCAGAGATTCTGATCCATCCAGTAAGTCTTGGAGAAGGACTTAGAATGTGCATTTCTAACCAGTTCTCAGGTGATGTTGATACTCCTGGTTCCAGGGACCACACTTTGAGAACCACTGATCTAAGTGAAGGCAAGAAGGTGTAGAATTACAGGGTGCATTTAGAAACCAATAATTTGGCCACTTGGGTTCTAGTGGAAGGTTTGTGCAAGCCAGGGCATTCATGGAGATGAGGCTGAAAGGTAGTTTATAGCTGCAAGCATTCCTGTCACTTTAAAATAAATTGTTGCATCATTGGAAAAAAAATTGATACCTTGTGCAATCGTATGGGGAGAGTTTGTTAATATGCATTGTAGGAAAACTTGTTCTTCCCTGGAGTAGATTGTAGTATTGACCCCCAACTCTCGCCCCACCCCCTGTTCATACTCTCTGTCATGTGGCTTTGGATTTCTTCCATAAAGATAGAAGACATTTCCCTGACTCTTGACTTTGAGTTTAGCTATGTTCTTTGGTTTGGCCATTAGAATGAGATGGAAGTGACAGTGCCAGGTCTGAGCCTTGGCCAGGTGATCTTGTGATTTTCCATTTGACCTAATGTCTTGACCATCACCATCAGAAGACCATGATCTACTAGTCCAAGGAACATGAAGACATGTGGAGCAGAGCCATCCCAGCTGAGTGCAGACTGTAATAGTCACTAGTCAACCACCCCCCCATCCCCCAACTCCCAGATGCATGAGCAAATAACTGATTTTTATTTAAGCCACTGAGTTTTGGGACAGTTTGTTTACTCAGCAATACTTTACTGATACCTCCTCTTTAAAACATGTATAAGATTCGAATGCATGTTTTTTAGGCTACCAAATCAAAACACTTAATTCGTTTTTCATTTTTCTTTGTATAAAAGAACCCTAAAGGAAACTTGTTATCCCTGCAAAGTTGGTGATCATTTTCTGCAAAATGCCATGTACATCACCCTGACAGTTCTTTTATAAGAGGAACTGTTGCAACCTCTGGGCTTTTTTCACATCTTCCTTTGTGGTTTCCTTGATTTCAGGCTTGGGCTGAGCCTCCTCACTTGGCTGAAACTTATTATTCTTGATGGGTCTAATGAGCAGTCCATTATGTTGTCAGCTCATTGATTAAGAGTGTCTTCAGTGTGAGAGAAGATCATTGTTATGGAAATTTCCCTGCTCCTGTCTACTTTTCTTAACAAACTGGGTATAAATGAGAACCTGAGCTTGAGGAGGGAGAAAAGTGGGCTGTTCAACCAAATAGTGGTTCAGGCCAAGTAGTGGTTTAGCATTTATAAAACATTGCACCTTCTTTTTTGATGAGTATTTTTAAGTGTATTTATCACGTACATCCTTGATTTGTCTTCTATTTTAGTACTAGTTTCAGAGATCAGAGTGTTAGACTTGGTAGGAGTTCAGTTTGTTGCTTATTAGAGATAGCAGAGGGCTATTTGGAGCTTTGGGGCAACACTGTTCATTTTGGAAGCTAAGAGACCTTCATCCATTCTCTGTTCTTGCTACCAAGTCTCTACATTCTGATCTTTCATGAGAGCGTATAAAGTTCCTGGCTAGCTTCTTGGTTAATTATGTGAGTTTTGAGTAGCTCCCTGCAGCTTAGTCTGTCCAGCTGTGAAACTCACTGACTTCTCTTTACCTTAGTGACTGTGGTGTCCAAGTGTCTAACCGAACATTCATCTATTCTCAGAACTCTTCAGTCCTATTTCATAGAGGTGTTCTCTGCTCCCTCCTCTAGAGGATGTCAGGAAAACATGACTATTTTCTACATGGGTACTTCTCAAGTTTCAGTGTGGATAAGAATCACCTAGAGATCTTGGTCAATCCCAAATCTCTGGTTTTACCATACAGATTCTGATTCTGTTGGTCAGGGTGGGCCTGACAGTTTGCATTTCTAATGAGTTTCCAGTGATGCTCATGCGGCTGGTCTGCGGACCTCGCTTCAAACAGTACTATAACCTACCTGCCTTTTGAATTCTCATCCCAGACGCTTCTCAGTCCATTCTCTGAGGTGTTTCCTCCCATTTTGCAGGGTTTGTCATCATCAAACCCATTTCTGATAGAGGAAGCTGTAATTCCACTGGCTTTTAGCCTCCAACAGATGCTTACCCCATCATCTCTAAGCAAGCAGCTGTGGGACAAGGACCTCCATGATAAGCATTTTTCTTCTCTGTGCGAGGCCCATGCCAAATTATAGGAATATTGTGACATTTATATTACTGCTCTCAAGGGTTTGAAAATCTAAATGTTCAGTAATATAATTGTTCAGTAAAAGATTAACTTTGCCCAAAGAAAGGCTTGGCTCTTACCTGGTAGAGGTAACCTCTAGCTGTTGCAATATTTTGCCTTGAAAGAAGGTCTCTGTTGCCTTGGGGACCGTGGATCATACCAGATAGTCCATACTAACAGTATGATCTTTGGGCAGAAGGTGGGGCTTAGGCCCTATGGTATCAGCTTGACGTTTGGAGAAGCTGAAGACTAAGGTCAGCCACACAAGGTGGTTAGCTGTGTCTAATGACAAACCCCAATAAAAATTTGGACACTAAGGCTAGGGTGAGCTTCCCTGGTTGCCAACACTGTGTGTATTGGCACACTTTATTGCTGGGAGAGGTAAGGGCTGTCTACATGTCAGACATGACCCTCAGTTGTCTTCCCAATTCATTGGGAGAAGACAACTGAGGGTCATGTCTGATCTCTCCTGGACTCTCTCCTATGAGTTTTTTTTGACTGATTTTGATCTGGATCCTTTCACTGTAATAAATTGTAACTGTAAATGTAATGAATATTCTGACTCCTGTGAATCCTTCTAATGAAAAATTAAACATGTGCTTGGTCTTGCCCCCCCACTCTGCAATAAGAAAAATAGGTAAAATGAATAACCAAATTGGCAAACATGCCAATTGCTGATGACTAGAGGAAGTGGCAAGTTTCACAGGTGCTCAGTGGAGGAAGCAAATCTTTCATGGAAAAGGTCCAGGGAGACTCTGGAGGATAGAGAGCTAGAATTCGCTCTTGAAGGATGGGTGGCATTGGAAAAATAGAAAACCCCTAAGGCATTTATTTTCTTTTTTAAAAATAATATTTGATAATATAGAAGAGCATGGAGGAAATAATGGAAATCACCAATAATGCTAATTCTAAAAACCATCAGCAACTTAATATGTTATTGAATTTTCTTTTGGTCTTCTTTCTATGTGTATAGTTCTAAAAGTTTTAATATGAAAATTCTCAAGTGTATAAAAAAGTAAAGGGAAGAAGAAAAAAAAAAAAGAAAAGTAAAGGGAAGAGCAAAATGAGCCCCTTGTATCCATTACCTAATTATTGTGGCCAATCTCATTTCCTTTATATCCCCTTTCATTATACCTAACCCCTAAATGACTTGGAAGCAAGCCAGAGACATTATAGAATTTCATTAGTGTATGTGTAAGAATCTATAAGAGATAAGGATTCTCCTTTTTAAATAAACTGTAATACCATCATACCCACACCCCAACTCAACAATAATGCCTAAAAATTACAAAATACCAGATAATGTTAGTGTTTTCCAACTCGTCTTATAAATTCTTTTTTCTTAAATTGTTTGAATCAGAATCCAAAGAAGATTCATACCTTTCAAATTAATATGTCTCTTCAATCTCTTTTAAAAAATGAACTTTTCCTAGGGGAGGGACCGAATATCTAAAAACACAATGACTTAATGATACATATATAACCTCTATATAACGTTAACACACAACTTAGAACAACCTGGCCAGGAAACCAGACCTTTATCTCTAATAACCAGTCCAGGAAGCCAACCTGCTACCAGTCAGAATTGTAGGAAGCCAGGCTGCTAGTTCTAATGACAATCTAGTAAGATAAACAAGAACAAAAGGACCCATTTTAAGTGTATGGTCTGTTAAGCCATAGAACCACCATCTCAATCAAGAAACAAAACGTTTTCATCACTGCCCAAAGTTCCTTTGTGCCTCTTTGAAATCCAGTCTACCCTGTCTCCACAGCTTTAGGCAAGCACTGATTATTAGCCTTCTGTCACTGTGATTGTGAACGCAGTCCTTTAATAAATCTCCTGCACTTAGTTTTGCTCTTCGTCCATTTTGGAATTCTGTAGGGCTCTTGGGGTGGGATGTTCTCCGTTCTGATTTTTCTACAAATCTAATGCCATCTGTGATCTCTCTGGGGTTTAAGAAAAATTATAGCCTTTTGATGGCCTTTTCTTGTTTTCTTGTGCTATCAGGGTTTTTGTCATTAAAAGTAAGAAAGAAAATCTGTAACCTGCCAAACACAGTGGGGATATTAAAAAGAAATAATTTTTATTTCTTTTAGTCATTGCCTCTAGTAATAACTTGTCAGTGTCTTCTTTTCTGTCCCTTAATAAAATCTTGGGCAAATTCCTGAACTATATTTTTACCTTAGTCTTGTCCCAGTTGGAGCTTTACTCCATAGTTGGTTTAAACTCTAGCCCCTCCTCCATGTTGTGGCTTCAGGGACCTGCAGTGTAGTGGGGATGGAGGCTTGAACTGATCATGAGGTATATTTTTCTCTTTTTCGTATGTCTGGTTCTTCCTGAATTGGGAGCAGGCAGGAGAGACAGTGTAAAGAGATCTGATGTGGTGATTGCTCCTGAGTGGGGAAGGCATCCTGCTCTGGTTTAGAAAGTTTTCCATCAGGAGAAGATGGCCTCCTTCAGCATAGGGTTCTCCCTATAGAAGGTATGTGGTTTTCTTCAGGGACAGAATTTACTGGAGAGAGAATGGCAGCTGGATTTCTCTTTGGTCTTTTTTATTTGTGTGTGTGTGTGTGTGTGTGTGTGTGTGTGTGTGTGTGTGTGTATGTGTGTGTGTGTGTGTATGTGTGTGTGTGTGTGTGTATGTGTGTGTTTGTGTGAATTTTACCTAAATCATGTGGTTCAGAATTGGAGACATGAAGTTCCTCACGGGAAATTTGGGATATTCTTGACATCAACACGAGGAAAAGGAAGCTAAATCAACAGATGTCTAATGTATGTGTTTAAAGACCTCACCTTTTGAACCATTGAACAGAGAAAAAGAGAAGCAATTTTCCCAAAAGAAAATGGTATGGTCTGTATTAAAGCCCTAACTTTTAATCTGTCTCAAATATGTGTTTTTCTTTTCTGGAGAAATAGAAAGTTTTGGGATTTAAACTTTCAGAAACTGCAGTGTTTTTCTTTTAAAACTAACAACATCCTTTCTTTCATAGAAGATGTTGATGCAAAATATTTGGGATTTACTAGTAGAGTTTGAGAATAATCTCAGCTTTGCACCACAATGAATCCCTCCCTAGTTGCATTATTCTTTCCAGAGCTGACTAATAATTTGTCTTTACTTGTTTATCACATCTGAGACCCTGAGTGATCTTCATCTCTCTAGTCTCCATCATAGAACTGCCTGGGTAGAGACACAGCAGCCTTCATTCTCTCTTCTCGGCTGTCATTAAATGCAAGACTGAACGGCCATCTGAGGCTTAGGCACCAGGGATGGATTTCTTTTCTCTTGAAAATGAATTTCATGAGACTTTGCTGATGCTGGAAACAAGTTTAATACAGGAGAATCTTCATATTGGTTGAAGGTAGATAGGTTTTTTTTTTTTTTTTTTTTTTTTTTTATTTGACAGAGATCACAAGCAGGCAGAGAGGCAGGCAGAGAGATAGAGGGGGAAGCAGGCTCCCTGTTGAGCAGAGAGCTGCATGCGGGACTTGATCCCAGGACCCTGAGATCATGACCCAAGCTGAAGGCAGAAGCATAACCCACTGAGCCACCCAGTGGAAAATGGAAATGAATTAAACTTAAAATTAAAATTAAAATTTAAATGTTCTGAATTTAAAATGAAGGTAGATAGTTTTAAATTCAGAACATTTTCCATTATAATTTCAAAACCATGCAGAGATTTTAACTGACACTTTGAGGAACTTACAGATGAGATACATTGTAATCTGCTACCAGGCATCATGGTCACTAGGTTTTATTGTTTCAGAAATGGCATAATGACTATTGAAAGGCACTAATTGCACACAATTTGATGTGAAAGAAGAACATAATACATTTGTTCTGCCCTGTAGACCTTTGTTTCACAAGGACAATCTAAGGTACATAAGAAAACAATCACATATTATTTTATTCTCCATGGCATTTGCAAATGATTTTTCTCTAATCAAAAGACATTTTGAATAATTTTTTTTGGCATTTCAAATCCTCTAATGAAAATAGCAAAATGTAGTGAGAAAAGCAATGGACTGGATTTGGATTCCAGTTTTTATCCAGCTTCTTACAGGCTTTATGAACACGGTCAGTTTGTCCGAATTCTGTGGGTAACAATTTCCTTTTCAGAGAATAAGGGAGTTGGACTAGATAATTTCCAAGGTATTTTGAAATGGCAAATCCCACTGATTCTATGTTGTATAAAAAAATCAAGTAACCATTAAATAAATTATTTATATTATCCTGTTTATTATTAAATAACAAGCCTCTGTTTTACTAATTATATTTTTTAGCATTTTATATTTTTAATATTTTGAGAATGATCTATCATCCCATTATATTTTCTGGTCTGTTATTGCTTTGGAAAAGGAAAACCTTGATTTTTGTGTATTTAGCTCGTATCCAGCTGTGTTACTGAATACTGCTAGTAATATAGGCCTATAATTTCTTTATACTTAAAAAAATAGTTTGAATCAGAGGTGACGGGGTGGCTCAGTGGGTTAAGCCTCTGCCTTTGGCTCAGGTCATGATCTCAGATTCCTGGGATCAAGTCCTGCATTGGGCTCTCTACTCAGTAGGGAGCCTGCTTCCCCTTCTCTCTCTGTCTGCCTCTCTGCCTATTTGTGATCTCTGTCTGCCAAATAAATAAATAAAATCTTTAAAAAAATAGTTTGAATCAGAATTGTGTTTATCTTCCAGATCACTTGAAAAGGTTTTTCATCTTCTTTTGTGATCTGTCATAATTTGAACAGCATAGGAATTAACTGTTCTTTGAAGGACAGATAGAATTCATAGACAAAACCATCAGGGCCTGGTTTCTATAGCACTGATAGATGTTTGACAATTTTTTTTCCTAGAAATTCTATGCTTATTTTCCCCTCTCCTACCTTTTCTTGAATCTGTTTTGATAATATATCTTCCTAACATCACTTGTTTCATCTTGGTATTCAAATTTACTGTCACACACGGTTATTTTCATTGATTATTTTAATTGCCCCAATTTGTAGTCTCATTCTTTTTTTTTTTTTTTTTTTTTAAAGATTGTATTTATTTATTTTTGGGAGAGAGAAAGAGAAAGAGCACAAGAGCGCATGAGTGGGAAGAGCAGCAGGGGGAGAAGCAGACTCCCCACAGAGCAGAGAGACCAATGCAGGACTTGATTTCAGGACCCTGGGGTCATGACCTGAGCAGAAGGCAGACACTTAACCGACTGAGCCACGTAGGCTCCCTGTAGTCTCATTCTTTTATATATAATTTTTAAAAATTTTTAATAAACATATAATGTATATTAGCCCCAGGGGTACAGGTCTGTGAATCACCAGGGTGACACATTTTACAGCACTCACCATAGCACATACCCTCCTCAATGTCCATAACTCCACCACCCTCTCCCGACCCCCTTCCCCCTGGCAAGCCTCAGGTTGTTTTGTGAGATTAAGAGTCTCTTATGGTTTGTCTCCCTCCTGATCCCATCTTGTTTCATTTATTCTTTTCCTACCCCCTAAACCCCCCACGTTGCATCTCCACTTCCTCATATCAGGGAGATCATATGGTAGTTGTCTTTCTCTGATTGACTTATTTTGATAAGCATAATATCCTCTAGTTCCATCCATGTCGTCGCATATGGCAAGATTTCATTTCTTTTGATGGCTGCATAGTATTCCATTGTATGTATGTATGTGTGTGTGTGTGTGTGTGTGTGTGTGTGTATCTTTTTCTTTATCCATTCATCTGTTGATGGACATCTAGGTTCTTTCCATAGTTTGGCTATTGTGGACATTGCTGTTATAAACATTCGGGTGCACGTGCTCCCAAATCACTACATTTGTATCCTTAGGGTAAATACCCAGTAAAAACCCAGCAATTCCTGGGTCATAGGGTAGCTCTATTTTCAACTTTTTGAGGCACCTCTATGCTGTTTTCCAGAGTGGTCGCACCAGCTCACATTCCCACCAATAGTGTAAGAGTGTTCCCCTTTCTTTACATCCTCGCCAGCATCTGTCATTTCCTGACTTGTTAATTTTAGCCATTCTGACTGGTGTGAGGTGGTATCTCATTGTGGTTTTGATTTTATATTTCCCGAGTGATGCGAGTGATATGGAGCACTTTTTCATGTGTCTGTTGGCCATCTAGATGTCTTCTTTGCAGAAATGTCTGTTCATGTCCTCTGCCCATTTCCTGATTGGATTATTTGTTCTTTGTTTGTTGAGTTTGATAAGTTCTTTATATATTTTGGATACTAGCCCTTTATCTGATATGTCATTTGCAAATATCTTCTCCCATTCTGTCAGTTGTCTTTTGGTTTTGTTAACTGTTTCCTTGAGTTGTGCAAAAGCTTTTCATCTTGATGAAGTCCTGATAGTTCATTTTTGCCCTTGCTTCCCTTGCCTTTCGCGATGTTCCTAGGAAGAAGTTGCTGCGGTTGAGGTTGAAGAGGTTGCTGCCTGTGTTCTCCTCAAGGATTTTGATGGATTCCTTTCTCACATTGAGGTCCTTCATCCATTTTGAGTCTATTTTTGTGTAAGGAAATGGTTCAATTTCATTTTCCTGCATGTGACTGTCCAATTTTCCCAACACCATTTGTTGAACAGACTTTCTTTTTTCCTTTGGACATTCTTTCCTGCTTTGTTGAAGATTAGTTGACCATAGAGTTGAGGGTCTATTTCTGGGCTCCCTATTTTGTTCCATTGATCCATGTGTCTGTTTTTGTGCCAGTACCATACTGTCTTGATCATGACAGCTTTGTAATAGAGCTTGAAGTCTGGAATTGTGCTGCCACCAACTTTGGCTTTCTTTTTCAATATTCCTCTGGCTATTCAAGGTCTTTTCTGGTTACATATTAATTTTAAGATTATTTGTTCCATTTATTTGAAAAAATGGATGGGATTTTGATAGGGATTGCATTAAATGTGTAGATTGCTTTAAGTAGCATAGACATTTTCACAATATTTGTTCTTCCAATCCAGGAGCATGGAACATTTTTCCATTTCCTTGTGTCTTCCTCATTTTCTTTCATGTGTACTTTATAGTTTTCTGAGTATAGAGTCTTTGCCTCTTTGGTTAGGTTTATTCCTAGATACCTTATGATTTTGGGTGCAGTTGTAAATGGGATTGACCCCTTAATTTCTCTTTCTTCGGTTTTGTTGTTGGTGTAGAGAAATGCAACCGATTTCTGTGCATTGATTTTATATCCTGATACTTTACTGAATTCCTGTACAAGTTCTAGCAGATTTGGAGCGGAGTCTTTTGGGTTTCCCACATATGGTATCATATCATCTGCAAAGAGTGATAGTTTGACTTCTTCTTTGCCAATTTGGATGCCTTTAATTTCTTTTTGTTGTCTGATTGTTGAGGCTAGGACTTCTAGTACTATGTTGAATAGCAGTGGTGATAATTGATATCCCTGTCGTGTTCCTGACCTTAGTGGAAAAGCTCTCAGTTTTTCTCCATTGAGAATGATATTTACGGTGGGTTTTTCAAAGATGGCTTTGATAATATTGAGGTATGTGCCCTCTATCCCTACACTTTGAAGAGTTTTGATCAGGAAGGGATGCTGTACTTTGTCAAATGCTTTTTCAGCATCTATTGAGAGTATCATATGGTTCTTGTTCTTTCTTTTATTAAGGTATTGTATCACACTGATTGATTTGCAGATGTTGAACCAGACTTGCAGCCCTGGAATAAATCCCACTTTGTCATGGTGAATAATCCTTTTAATGTACTGTTGGATCCTCTTGGCTAGTATTTTGGTGAGAATTTTCGCATCTGTGTTCATCAAGGATATTGGTCTGTAATTCTCTTTTTTGGTGGAATCCTTGTCTGGTTTTGGGATCAAGGTGATGCTGGCCTCATAAAATGAGTTTGGAAGTTTTCCTTCCATTTCTGTTTTCTGGAACAGTTTCAGGAGAATAAGAATTAATTCTTCTTTAAATGTTTAGTAGAATTCCCCTGGGAAGCCATCTGGCCCTGGGCTCTTGTTTGTTTGGAGATTATTGATGATTGTTTTAATCTCTTTACTGGTTATGGGTCTGTTCAGTTTTTCTATTTCTTCCTGGTTCTGTTTTGGTAGTTTATAGGGCTCTAGGATTGCTTCCATTTCTTCCAGATTGTCAGATTTTCTGGCGTATAGTTGCTCATAGTATGTTCTTATAATTGATTTTATTTCTTTGGTGTTGGTTGTGATTTCTCCTTTTCATTCATGATTTTATTTATTTTGGTCCTTTCTCTTTTCTTTTTGATAAGTCTGGTCAGGGGTTTATCAATCTTATTAATTCTTTCAAAGAACGAGCTCCTAGTTTTGTTGACTTGTTCTATTTTTTTTTTTTTTTGTTTCTATTTTATTGAATCTGCTCTGATCTTTATGATTTCTGTTCTCCTGCTGGGTTTAGGCTGTCTTTGTTGTTCTTTCTCCAGCTTCTTTAGGTGTAGGTTTAGGTTGTGTAATTGAGACCCTTCTTGTTTCTTGAGAAAGGCTTGTATCGCTATATATTTTCCTCTCAGGACTGCCTTTGCTGTGTCCCACAGATTTTGAACAGTTGTGTTTTCATTATCATTTGTTTCCATGAATTTTTTCAATTCTTCTTTAATTTCCTGGCTGACCCATTCATTCTTTAGAAGGATGCTCTTTAGTCTCCATGTATTTGGGTTCTTTCCAACTTTCCTCTTGCGGTTGAGTTCTAGCTTCAGAGCGTTGTGGTCTGAAAATATGCAGGGAATGATCCCAATCTTTTGATAAAGGTTGAGGCCTGATTTATAACCCAGGATGTGATCTATTCTGGATAGTGTTCCATGTGCACTAGAGAAGAATGTGTATTCTGTTGCTTTGGGATGGAATGTTCTGAATATATCTGTGATGTCAATCTGGTCCAGTGTGTCATTTAAGGCCTTTATTTCCTTGTTGATCTTTTGCTTAGATGATCTGTCCATTTCAGTGAGGGGAGTGTTAACGTCCCCTACTATTATTGCATTATTGTCAATTATTGCATTATTGTCAATTGTCAATGTGTTTCTTTGATTTTGTTATTAATTGGTTTATATAGTTGGCTGCTCCCATGTTAGAGGCATAGATATTTAAAATTGTTAGATCTTCTTGTGGGACAGACCCTTTGAGTATGATATAGTGTCCTTCCTAATCTCTTATTATAGTCTTTAGCTTAAAATCTAATTGGTCTGATGTAAGAATTGCCACCCCAGCTTTCTTTTGTTGTCCATTAGCATGGTAAATTGTTTTCCACTCCCTCAGTTTAAAAATGGAGGTGTCTTTGGGTCTAACATGCATATCTTGTAGACAGCATATTGATGCATTTTGTTTTTTTATCCATTCTGATACCCTGTGTCTTTTTGATTGGGCCATTGAGCCCATTTACATTCAGGGTAACTACTGAGAGATATGAATTTAGTGCCATTGTATTGCCTGTAAGGTGACTGTTACTGTATATTGTCTCTGTTCCTTTCTGATCTACAACTTTTAGGGTCTTTCTTTGCTTAGAGGGCCCCTTTTAATATTTCCTATAGAGGTAGTTTCATGTTTAGAAATTCTTTTAGCTTTTGTTTTTCCTGGAAGCTTTTTACCTCTCCTTCTATTTTCAATGATAGCCTAGCTGGATATAGTATTCTTGGCTGCATGTTTTTCTCATTTAGTGCTCCTAATATACCATGCCAATTCTTTCTGGCCTGCCAGGTCTCTGTGGATAAGTATGCTGCCAACCTAATATTTTTACCATTGTATGTTACAGACTTCTTTTTCCGGGCTGCTTTCAGGATTTTCTCTTTGTCGCTAAGCCTTGTAAATTTTACTGTTAGTGATGCTTTGTGGACCTATTCTTATTGATTTTGAGGGGGATTCTCTGCACCTCCTGGATTTTAATGCTTGTTCCCTTTGCCATATTAGGGAAATTCTCTACAATAATTCCAATATACCTTCTGCTCCCCTTTCTCATTCTTCTTCTCTGGAACTCCAATTATTCTAATGTTGTTTCTTCTTATGGTATCACTTATCTCTCGAATTCTCCTTTCGTGGTCCAGTAGCTGTTTGTCTCTCTTTTGCTCAGCTTCTTTATTCTCTGTTACTTGGGCTTCTATATCACTAATTGTATCTTCTGCCTCATTTATCCTAGCAGTAAGAGCCTCCATTTTTGATTGCACCTCATTAATAGCTTTTTTGATTTCAACTTGGTTAGATTTTAGTTCTTTTATTTCTCCAGAAAGGGCATTTATTTATTTATTTATTCATTTATTTATTTATTGTCAGAGAGAGAGCGAGCACAGGCAGACAGAATGGCAGGCAGAGGCAGAGGGAGAAGCAGGCTCCCTGCCAAGCAAGGAGCCCTATGTGGGACTCAATCCTGGGACACTGGGATTATACCTGAGCTGAAGGCAACTGCTTAACCAACTGAGCCGCCCAGGCGTCCCCAGAAAGGGCTTTTATATCTCCAGAGAGGGTTTCTCTAATATCTTCCATGCCTTTTCCAAGCCTGGCTAACCCCTTGAAAATTGTCATTCTGAACTCTAGATCTGACATATTATCAATGTCCATATTGATTAGGTCCCTAGCCTTCGGTACTGCCTCTTCTTTTTTTTTTTTTTTTTGTGGTGAGTTTTTCTGCCTTGTAATTTTATCCAGCTAAGAATATATGAAGGAGTGAATAAAATACTGAAAGGGTGGCAAAGACACCAGGAAAATGTGCTTTAGCTAAATCAGAAGAGACCCCAAATCATGGGGGGAAGAAAGGAGGTAAAAAGAAGTTCAGGAAAAAAAAAAGAAAAAAATATATATATATATTAGACTGGTGAATAGAAAAGGGTCACCCACTTAATTTTGGGAGTTTTTCGATCTCTTAGAAGAAACTACCTCCCAAAATTTTAAAAAATGAAAAACATATACAAGGGTAAACATGATGCAGGGATGGACTATGAGTATAACGATGAAAAGTTTTTTGCTTTGTTTTCTCCTCCTCTGGAATTCTGCTGTTCTCCTTGGTATGTGAACTTTGTCTTGGCTGGATTTCTTGTTGATCTTCTGGGGGAGGGGCCTGTTGCAGTGATTCTCAAGTGTCTTTGCCCAAGGCAGAGTTGTACCGACCTTACTAGGGGCCAGGCTAAGTAATCCACTCAGTTTCACTTTTGGGAGCTTTTGTTCCCTGAACGCTTTCCGTAGAGTCCCGGAGGACGGGAATGAAAATGGCGGCCTCCCAATCTCCGGCCCAGAGCGGCCCAGAGCCCGGGGTCCCACTCCTCCATGTGCCCTCAGAGAAAAGTGCTCAATAACTCCTGTCTGCCCAGTCTCTGGCTGCGCTCTGAGCTCCCCCAGCCTGTGACCAAGCGTCTCTGTCTCTGGCACACAGCTCTGCCTGGAGTCTCTGAACCCCCCAGATCCCTGAGCTCTTCCAGGGGGGGTCACTCTGGGATTTGTGGGGTCCCCACTCACAGAACAGTGGCCTGTGTCATGGATCACGGTTCAAGGTAATGCCGAGCTGAGAGCTCACTCGTCGGCTCCATCTCTGTAGCCAGCTTCCCTGCTCCAATACCTGTGAGCTCTGTGACACTCAGACACCCCTGATCCTTCTGTGACCCCACGGGACCTGAGGCCACACTGTCCCCGCGTGGGCTTCACCCCGGTTTCTGGAGCGATGTCCCTCAGTGGAGCGGACTTTTAAAAGTCCTGATTTTGTGCTCCGTTGCTCCTCCACTGGCTGGGAGCCGGCCCCTCCCCTCATGGTCTATCTTCCTGTCTCTTTGGATTCACTTCTACGACGGTCCTACCTTTCAGAAAGTGCTTGATTTTCTGTTTCTAGAATTGCTGTTCTTCTCTTCCATCTCCCATTGGATCTGTAGGTGTTTGCAATGGTTTGATAAGCTATCTAGCTCATCTCCTGCTACCTGATGTCATCTCAGCCTGCTACTTCTCCGCCATCTTGACTCCTCCCTGTAGTCTCATTCTTGGTATTTATTACTTTCCTGTTTTATTCTCATTTGTTTTAAAACAGCAATTAAAAAATTGAGGTATAATTGATATTCAAGATTATATTAGTTTCAAATGCACAACAGTAATTCAATATTTGTATATATTATGAAATAATCACCATAATAAGTCATGTTAACATCTTTTACCATATGTATTCCCCGTTTCTTGAATTGTTTTGGTAGGAGTTTATCTTTTTCATTCAGTGTTTCAGAGAACTTACTCTTGGTTTTCCTTATAACATGCTGAGATTTTTAAACATGAAAGGAATTTAACTTGTGGGTTAATTACTTACTTGGTCCATGAAATGGAGGATAGTCCAGAAAGGTCATGTGTTGCCTTGTCTGGAGTCCCCACCTTGACCTTCCTAAGTCAAGTTAAGAAAAGAGTGAGGATGGGGCTAGGGACAGGGAAGTCAGTCCTAGCTGGACTGTGACCTACTTGGGGGTGAACTTGGTGATTTTATTACCATGTATCATTGGTTAATGTATTGTCTACAACTCATTACTGGGGAGAGTTAGTGCTTGGCAGCTTGAAGGCACGGCATTGTGTGTTGAAAGTTGAAGTTTTGGACAGACATGTATTTGAATCCTGGTTCTGCCACTCGCACATGGGATTACTTTGGGCCATTCCCTTGGCTACTATGTCCTCATCTGCTTGTTTGTTTGGGGGGGATTAAATGAAATACCCTATGAAAAGCTTTTAGCTCAGTGACTGGCATATACCTAACCTTGGTGGGTGGTAATAGCAGGGGTGGTTGTTATTAATCTAGTATTTGGTCAAATCATAGAGTTTCAGTTTCTCAGTCTAAAAATGAGGTTCTGTCCTTTGGAAGCAGGCAGCTATCAAAACGCCTTCCTTCTAGCAGCATGGGCCGTTTCCCATCCTTTGCCAGAGTGGGGCAGGCTTGGCACCTGACCAACTAGCTCTAAGAGTTAGACTACCCCTGCTAGATAACCTTGCTCCCACATTTTGACCAATACTTTCTGGGCAGTGAAACTGGCTGGCAGGAAAATGTTGTATATATATATCTCTGATAGATGTTTCTCTTACTTGGATTATAAATTTAGGATTTTGGGGGTTTGACATGAAATTTAAAGAGTCCATTATGGTCTCTTAGGAATGGCAAAGGAGAACACAAGGTGTATGGTCCCCTTGAGACAGAAGAATGAGGTGGCAGCCAAGGTTTGTCTCCTGAAAGATTTCCCATGCTCCCTTTCCTTCCCATTCTGACACAAATGGTTCCTGTGCTGTGCTGGAGGGGAGACAGATCGGGGGCGGTCTGGGAAATACGGTACAGTGTTGGGGCTTATCTGTCTTTTTGAGATCTTAGTCCCTACACCACGTGACATGCTGCAGACTCAGAAAATTCTCTTCCTGTTTATCCTACTGGTCTTACTTTTATCCCCTTGGGAATTGTTGGGCTCGTGGCTGTTGGGTGTGGCAGGGCAGGGTTGAAGTTCCAAAGCCATGGCGGTTTGCACAGGGCCCTGCAGTCTGTGAATTCCAACTCCAACATTGTCTCGCTGGCTTCTTAGCAAAACCACATGAGGTCAGCGGAAAAGGTAGAGGTGTTATCCCCACTTCGTAAGTGAGGCAGTGGAGACTCAGGGAGGCTATTACTTTGCCCAAGGTCACATCCAGAAGACCTGAAGCAGACAGGAGTTTCTACCTTGACGTCCTGGGCAGCTTCCATCCATGGGTCAGTCTGTTCTCTGCAAAGACCAAGTCTCAGACCAGAGATTGCATCTGAACATTCTCATTCCTTCCTGCCGGGGTGTCCCTGGCTTGCTCCATTTCCCTCAGTTGTAGGAGAGGGAGGAAAGGGGGAGGGGACAGAGACGGAGACAGAAAGGAGAAGCAGGGGGAGGAACAGGATGGATACTCTTCTCAATGATAGACAATTCGTCTTCAGCTACCCAAACCTTTCCCAGAGATGTGATCCTTTAGTGCCTGATTCCTGATAGTTTCTCAGAAGTCCCCATGCGATTTAGCTCTTTCCATCCTCTCCTGGCAGAATAGACGATATAAATGTAAAGTGTCATCATCACTGCATCGGACCCAGGGGGAAGAGATGACATTTCCTTGTGAGACTGAAGGGGGGAAGAAGCAGATGTGGGGAAGCGTTATTTTGCAAACCAAGTGTTGTGGATTGTTTTTTGCAGTCTTAGGAGAGACAAAATGTTTACCGAGAGTAAAGGATACTGTTCCTTGGGTTGTTCAGTCTCTGCTAGGAAGGAATAGGTGTATGTAGCCCCCAGTCCAGTTCCATGCTCTGTGTCTCTCCTTTCTGCCCCAGATTTATGCTGGCTTTGCATTGTAGCAAGAGCCATAACGTGGATGGCCCTTTAAAAAAAGGTGGCAATAACTGTCTCGTTTTCATAAAGTGGTCAAACATTAGTTCTCAACCATGGTGAGTTTTCCCCCTACGGGACATTTGGCAATAACCGGGGACATTTTTGGTTGTCGATGTGGGGAGGAACCATTGGCATCTGAAGGGCAGAGGACAGAGATGCTGTGCAGGGGCAGCCCCCACAGCAAAGAATGATCCGACCTGAGATGTCGAGAGCGCTGAGGATGAGAAGCTCTCGCCTCAAGAGAGGCCCACCAGGCACCAGCCACACTGGCCATGTGGGTCCACTGGTTGGGTGTTGACATGTACACAAGTTTTAAGTATGGCAGCTCCAGGTACCATATTTTGGGGCTAATTTTTATAATGTTTTTAACTTTTTAAAAAATTCCACATATGAGATGTGATTATACTCCTTCTGCAAAAGATTCAAACAATACCGGAGCGAAGAGAGCAAAATGTGACTGTTCTGTTGACTTTCCTCTCTTGCTCCCCAACACTTCCCTCTCCCCTCTCCTTTCTGGAAAGCACGTTCTAGGTGCCTTTAGGATACATACGTTTCTTCTTTTTTTTCTTACGTAAACGGGCTTATGCCATATATACTCTTCTGTAACTTACTTTCTCACTTAACATTTTAGTAAATAAACTTCTGGGCTGTTCGAAGTTTCACAATGAAAAGATAGTCTCATATTGTCAAAGTAATAGCAGCAGCAACGCTTTATGGCACTTACTCTGTGCGAGGCAGAATTCCAAAGGCTTTGTACATAACTCATTTAATCCTTAGAAACACTGTGAGTTAGGTGCTGTTTTATTCTCATTTTATAAAATTGGAAACTAGGCACTCAGAAGCAGTCTGGCGGAGTTCTTGCTCCCCACCCCTGCTCTCTTCTGCCTGTCCAGAAAAGGATTACCTGGGGATTGGGATGACGTCCGTGGATGTGATATTATAAAATAATAATAATAAATCTAGATTTGGTTTTTGTATATGATTCCTGGCATAGAGCTCTTGAAACCTTTGTGATTTCCTGGGTGATAGAAACATCTTTTGTTACAATATTTGGGCTTAGTCCTCAGATCCTGACACAAGAACTTCTAAGAGCTTAGAATCTCCGAGTGAAAAGAATGTTTTCTTGTGTGTGCTAATGAGACAACTGGTGATCGGGGCTGTAGATGGCCTCAGGATGCCGTCTGGTCTCCAGAAAGACCAAGATGTGATTAGAAAGTTGGAACTTTCAAACCCATTCCCTGCCTCCCAGGAGAGAGGCTGGAGATTAAATTTTTTTAAAAAAGATTTCATTTCTTTATTTGACACACACAGAGAGATCACAAATAGGCAGAGAGGCAGGCAGAGAAAGAGGGGGAAGCCGGCTCCCTGCTGAGCAGAGAGCCCAAACGGGACTTGATCCAGGACCTTGAGGCCATGATTGGAGCCGAAGGCAGAGGCTTAACCCACTGAGCCACTCAGGTGCCCTGGAGACTAAATTAATCAGTAATGGCCAGTGATTTAATAAATTATATCTGTGTAATGGAGCCCCCATAAAGCCCCTGACCATCCGCATTTGGGAGCTTCTGGGTTGGTGAACACATTGAGGTTCTGGGAGGGTGATTTCACCTGGAGAGAGCCTGGACGCCTTGTTCTCCACATGCCTGCCCACCCCCCTCCCCCAACCCATGTCTTCCTCTATGCATCTCTTCTAATCGATTGTTCTTGAGTTGTCGCCTTTATAATAAGCCAATAATTGTATATAAAGAGGTTTCATGAGCTCTGCGAGTTATTCTAGCAAATTATTGAACTTGAGAAAGGGGTTGTGTGAATGCTTTGTTATAGCTTGTTGGTCACAGCACAGGTGGCCTGGACTTGGATCTGGCATCTGAAGTGGGAGCAGTCTTGTGGGGCTGAGCGTTTCATGTGTGGGGTCTGTCTTTAGTGTCAGAATTGAACTGAATTGTAGGACACTCAGTTGGTATCTGGAGAATTGAATTGGTAGGTGTGAGGAGAAACACACACACATTTGGAGTGAGAAGTATTGTAAGTGAAGAAAACAGCTCAGAACAGAAATTCATCGAATTCCAGGCCATGTTCTGTACAGGGCCAGGTGTCCCTGTCCATTAGGAAATCCTGGTCTCAGAGTGATAATAGACAAGTAGGCAGATGACAGCCGGTGACAGAGGTTCAGAGGCAAAAGTGCAGCAATAGGAACACACTTTGGGAGGCAATAGTCATCATTTAGTTTGTGCCTCAGCTCCAGGAGAGACATTCAGAACCATTCTTAATTATAAATGGTCTGTCCTTATTAGTCAGTTTTTGCGTCTCTGACATTTGAAGCACGTTTAATCGTAATTTGCTTTACAGTCTTGCTCCCAAACTTTCTAGGAGGAGATGTAACCATCAGAATAACTCTCAGGCTTTCTAAAATGGTAGGGTTTGGAGTGCCACGGTCTACATTTTTCATGTCTGGAGTATCACATTAGACATTATTTCCCGACTCGCAAATGCATTTTGTTAAGTATGTCACTTCCTTCCTTCACTATCCTATAGAGTCATTTTTCTCTTTTATCTCTTTTACCAATGGTGACTTTTCAACAGTTTGACTACAGAACATAAGGGCACCCACTAGAATACAATCAGTTCAACAAAGCCCTTAGTTATCTCCAGGTGGGTGCGAGGCACTGTGACGGTGCTGGCCGGGGCCTGCAGGTTGTGTTTACAATATACTGTGGTAACAGCTGAATGAAACCATAAAGAAGACACACCTCATTGGCTGGAGGAGTCCAGTGTGGGATGTGGATGCTTGTTCCTGCGCTAGAGCTCAATCATGTAGGGTGATCAGCTGTTCCTGGCTGCCTGAGACTGAGGAGTGCCAGGACTGAAAGATGTTTGGTGCTCACAAGACAAACTGGGACAAACGGGTCGCCCTAGATCATGGGTTAGCACAAACATGCACTTCCCATGAGCACACTCTGGCCAAGCCCCTTAGCTACCCATTATTAAGTGAGGGAAAGTGCCCACACAACCACAGAGGTCTTTGGTAATAATGAGATAGCAGCTCTGGTGATTCAGATTCCTTGAGAAAGTAATCCAGTAGAGCAGTAGATTCCCCTCTACTGCTCGTGTCCTGGGGAAGTTTCAACATCCTCTATGCCTTTTGAAGTGCTTTATTGCTGTAGGGCTTACAGGCTGGCTCCTGAGAGGCCTTCCCAGGCACCTGGAGTCTGGGGAGTTTGTTCTTAGCCTTGGCTGGTGGGCTGGCTGTGGAAGACTGACCGCTGCTCTCTGGCTAGTGTATCGATTTGTCATATGAAGCAGGACTACAAGAGGGATGAATACGTGTGTCTTCTGGTCTGCACTTCCTGTAAGGAGACATTTACAGAATGTTTTAGGCAGGATATGAGTTCAATTGAGTGAGACAGAGGTGCAGGTTTCGTAGTAGCCCAAATATGACAGAAGTTTAGTTTCCTTTACATGAATACCCAAGCCCAGAGAAGACCAAATGGGCCCAGTTTCCTTCTCTTCATTTTATATCTCTTGTATGTGGTATCATCCACATAGTCCAAGAAATGCCCCTACTCCAGGCAGTAGGAACAGGGAAATGGGAAAGGAATACAGTTGCTCTGGGAGCTGGATCCGAGGATACTTAGATCTCTTCTCACATCCCATTGGCCAGAACGGAGTCACGTGGATGAGCCTGAGTCATGGGCACCTGGGAAATGTAGTCTTTACTTCTAGGGGGCCTATACCCAGTGAGACGTTTTATTAAGAAAAACAAGTATTAGGAAAGTAACTCATGGTCTCTGGCACATCTGGAAAGGCAAGCTATGACAAGGACATGGTTTACCGAGCATAGCATTAAAGAAACGGGGAGAGGTGGATGTTCAGCTGTGGTAGAACTTTTGGCATCCACTGCTAGCAACAGGCAGTCACCAGCCTTGGGACCAGATGACACAAGTGTGTGGACCATGGTGATGTTGTTTTACACCCACGGGGAGTACTTGGTGCTCACTGCCCTCTCTTTTTGCTGTTCATTTTTGTGTGTTGCAGTCTGCCCGGTATAAAGCCAGCAATCCCCGCCCATCATCTGGGAGGACAGGATTTGATTTTTTGGTGGTATGACAAGTATTTTTCTCTATAAGTTCCATGAAAGCCATGATTAGCTCTTATTTACCACTATCATGGATTGATGTCTGGCATATCCCAATTTAATTAAATTTTGAAGATGACCTTTCTTCCCCAAACTCAGCTTTATTGAAGTGTAATTGACTAATAAAAGTGGTGTATATTTAAGGTGTACAACTTGATATTCTTATATATACATATATACCTTGTCAAATAATCATCACAATCAAGCTAATTAACATATCCATCACCTCACATAGTTACCTTTTTATCTTTGTGGTGAGAACATTTAAGATTTACCCTCTCAGCAAATTTCCAGTGTACAATACAGTACTGTTAACTAGAGACCCATCTCTCTACATTACAGCTCCAGATCTTCTTTAGGCTGCGTACCTGAAATCTTGTACCCCTGGAAAACCCTCCCATTTCCTTCATCCTCCATCCCCCGGCAACCGCCATTCTGTTCTCTGCTTCTGTAAGTTTGACGGTTTTAGATTCCATATGTAAGTGAGATCACGCAGTGTTTGTTATTCTGTGTCTGGCTTATTTCACTTGGCATAATGTCCTCCAGATTCATCCATATTGTTGCAAATCGCTAGATTTCCGTCTTTTTAAAAGAAGGGATAATATTCCATTGTTATAATATACATACTGTAAATGCACATATTATACAATATCTATTACATAAAGTGTAATATGTAATATATAATATGCATTTGTGTAATTAAAGTAATTTATGCAACACAAGTATGTAATGTATGTAACATGCATGTACACATATAGTACATACAATGGAATTTATTTAATTTATATAATGTAATTTAATATCTCTATCTCTATCCATCTATATATCTCACAATTAAGTAACCATTCATCTTCTGATCTCTTCATACCTTCATTCCTTAGGAGTGCTAAGCCCATTCACCGTAGACAGATATTTTTCTGGTAGTTCCAGATGTCACTTGCCCTGGAAGATAGTCTCTCTCTAAGGCAACATTTACATATCTCTGATCAACTTTTCTAGTGCAACTCTGAATGTTTGGGGAACCTTGGCATTCTCCACCATTATTTACTGCTCTCGAAATAATCTGAGCTGCCGTTGGCTACTGCACTTAACGTGTATTCATTCCTGGTTTTCTGTGTATCCGAAAGTAAAACTGCTGTTTAGATTGAACAAGAAAATACCCCCGAGTTTTTGACATGTGAGACCTTTACTGAGGTGGCTGCATTGTCTGACAGCCTCCACGGAGCTCTGGGATTTGATAACCTGAGCTTTTTCTAATATATTTATAGGTGTAAACTGTAAAGGCCTCGGGTTTTTCTTCCTTCTACGCGTGTTTGGAGAGGGGCTCTCCTTGATAGGAGAGCAACTTTGCAACATTATTGGGTAAGCCTAGAGCTTGTTGGAAATGAAATCTTGATGAGATTGTCAGGAAAAGATTGTGATTTGAGCTTGTAGGAATGATGCCTGGTGTGAGGCCCACAGGCCACATCCTGATATGGGAGAGGGTGAAAATAATTACCCCCAATTTACCTAGTCAGCCCGTTTCTACACAGATGGAACTCATATTCCAGTATTTTTTCTGGAAGATTCTTATTGGAAAGTAACTCTTTATTTCCTGCAGTAGGGATGTCTCAGAAGAGATGGAAACTGAATCTGGGGAAGGGAGGAAGAGTGGGAAGAAGTGAGTAGGAGGCAAAGAGGCTCTCCAGTGGAAGCTCGGAGCAGTCTTGGCTGGATGGCTCTCACACAGGAGCTGGGAGACTGTGGCTTTCATGAATGAGAATGAAGATTGAGTTTCTTGGTACATAGGTGACTGGAGACATTTTTCATTTATACTTCTAATCATTGAGTGCTTATTGAACGCAAGGTGCTAATTAGATTTTGATTAAAGAGTTGCAAGTTTCCATTTTCCAGGAGTTTACAAGATAGAGAAGAGTGCAACTGACAGACCCAAAAAGACTTATTTTCTACAAGCTCATTGCATTTGCTCAGTTTTCTTTTAAAGCTCCATTGACTTGCTTCGGATCTTGGTTGTTTTTAGTTCAGAGCTGGGTTTAGCTGGATGCAGGAAAGAATGGGAGAGGTAAAGTCTGTGAAGTTATTTCTTGCAAACTTAAGACTGAAGTGAACCATGTCAGTGAAGTCTGCATTTGTGTCTTCTGTGAGCCAGGGGGACAGTCTTCAATGCTCCCACATGTGTAATGATTTCAGGGCTCATGGAGCTCTTTATACATGCTAGGCACTGTGCAGGGCGATGTGGGGTATACATTTAGCCCCCGTGACAGCCTGAGGGGGGAAGTATAATTTTTGGACATATTTTTACCAATTGGGAAGTTGAAGGTCAGACTGGTTGGGCCAAATTATATAGCTAGGAAGCATTGGGGTCAGATTTCAACTTGGGAAGTCTCGATTTCCAAGATGGTAGGCCCAGATGCTTTGCTGGACAGCTGGTTCTGGTGAATTCATGGATCCTGCCCACAGCCTCACTACCTACTGAGTTATCTGAGTCATCTCACCCTACAAGCTTGCGAGGGAACACTAGCATTTTATTCTGCAATGTTTGAACCTCTGATGATAAAAGGGGAGCTAGCTCTTATTTAAGGAACATAGAAAAGATTGTTCAGAGTTGATGCTGGGGCTCATGCTAAATAGAAATAAAATAGAACTTTTTTCAGAAATCTTCAGGGCTGGGCCAGGGATTGGGGGAGGATAAGAAGCTATTAGGATTATTCAAGTGAGGATAAAAGAATTAAGGAGTCTAAGTGTTTTCAGGTGAGGCTTCTACAAAGTGAGATAGAGTAAAGTGACAGAAATTCTCCCAAATGGCCCTGAGACATGTTGGGCGTGATTCAGGGCTTAACCACCTGGCTGCCCGCTGTGGGCTCAGCTGGAAGCAGGTCCTTCACTCTTCTGGCTGGAAGTTGTCTTCCCCGAGGCCAGAGAGAGCCATGCGTCAGACTGTTGTCCCCCTCTCAGTGCTAAGGAGAGATTGGATGGTGGATGACAGTGGAGTTAAACTTGGGGAAAAGATGGGAATCTTAGGTGTCTTCAAGGGTTGCTTTTGTGTACAAAAATGAATTCTTCCTCCTCCTTTTACACTCAATCCACACATCTTAGGTCTAGTGCATTCTAGTAATTGTACTTAACTCTATTCCTGAGATTGAAAGATATGTATGTACCCACTATGAAAACTGCTAGGTCACTTCATACCGTTCTGGGAGTTGCCTTCTCAGCTGGCTTGAGCTGGAACAATGGCCAGACCTTGTTCTGGACCCTGCTGGATACTGGTCAGGCCTCAGTGAATACGATGTGTTCTGGGATGTGCGGTCAGACTCCATGCGTTCAAGGGAATGTGGTCATTTAACTTGTGTCCCTGGATTCTGCCACAGTTTTTCATTCTTCTGTCTACATACAGTCCTACCTAATTTGATGGCCTGATTGGATTTTGCATTTCACGGACTCTTAAAAAATAGAAATGTCTTTGCCATCTAACTCTAAGGACTTTTGACCTCAGTGGAATGTTACGTTTGTTTTTCATATAACTCCCAAGATCATCCAGCTCCTGCAGGTTTTAAAATGATCTCTGACTGGCTTTGTCTGTTCGATAACCACTTCCATCCAACTGATATCAGAGAAAGACAGGGCATAAGGTGCACGCTGTGGACTTGAAGGAGGTGGTTTCACAGAGAAGGTGTAGGCACAATTCCGTGGTCAGACACCTGAAGACTCCAAGTCAATGTAGGGAAGGGGATAGAGGCATTGAAGCAGCCCCACTGAGGGTTGTTTTTGGTGGAAATAACATTTGAATGAATGGCCATCCATAAAGAAGGAGAGGAAAGGCACACGGTTGAGTATAATACTATCATAATAGTGTCATAAAGGTTAGAGTTGAGAATGATTTGGGGTTTGAAACAAAAATGCCTAGGACAAAAGGACGTTTGTGCTTTGTTTTGAAATAAAAATGCCAAAGGTTTCTAGTGATAAGCAAAGCAGGAGGGACAGATGGCTCCGGTGTTGTTAGGCATATGTTACTCTCTAGGGGGCGCTCAAGAAGGATCTCTTTTCCCCCCAGGAGCATCTGGTTATGAGCCTAAACTGAAAGGGAACCCTTAGGAGCACAAGACCCCGCTCTTCTAGGAGGAAGAGATTTAGATGGGAATACTAAAGGAATCTCAAGAAAAAGGATTCTTCGAATCACATCTCCCTTTTGTGAGGCATCCGCGCCCATTCTTCCTTTATTCTCTTTGTTCCTACTAACCTGCTGGGTTAGTAGGGCCTGGGAAGTCAGTGCTGTCTGGTTGCCTTGGCCTGACATTGAAGGCATTGCTCTGGCGTTGGTGCATCGCTCACCCAGGTCAGGGGCGGGGGAGGCTGGCCCTAGTTAGTGACAGAGTGTGCAGTCACCCTTGTGTCTCCTGTACACATTCCCCAAAAGCCTGGAAGGGAGCTGGGGCACAGAAGGGTACAGGAGGGACTCAAGAAATTAGGAACCTATTCTTTCTTTCCAAAGCAAACAACTCACTGCTCTGGAAGATACTACGGTGAACAGAATTGATACAGGAAATACAGAATGGCTGCATTCTTATTCTGTTTCTCTTTTCTCTCAAGGAAGAGGTTCTTAGGGAGAATGTTAGGATACACACTGATAAAAAAAGAATTAAAGGGAAGAGCCTGAGTTTCTCTAAATGATTTCAAGTATCTTGAGGCAGAGGGAATTTTTTCCAGGGAATATCCAAATGGGGTCACCTGACCACTGCGAGTGGATTTGAGGAATTCTGGAAGATGGGAATAGTGTTGGAAGTTTGGAAAATTGCAAAATTGGAGACTTGGAGATTTTTGAATGGGGAAAGACGGCCCTCTCCTCCCTCAGTTATACAATGGTGGGACTGACAGCTGAAGCTGGTCAAGAGTCTAGAATAAATTATTAGGAGAATTACTTGTGACCATTTAGAATTGTAAGTGATCAGTACAGTTAGTGTGGATTTAGTAAGAATAAGTCAAATTTGATCTTATTTCCTGTTTTCTAACAGCATTAGCAGACCCAAATGTCAATTACCTAGTTAGAGCTTTAACAAGGCATCTGACAATAATAATAATCTCTGGACAGAACAGAGCTTTGTGGCAGGGGTTAGTGTAATTAGGTGGATTCATAACAAAATCACTACTCAAAGGGTATTGATTCATTGACTTGGTCTCACTGTAGAAAGTTTCTAATGATAGCTACAGGACTTTACCTAACATTTAAAAATGCTGTACTTGGCATTTTTATTTTAAAGCCCAAGTGCTAGAATGCACAAATAGCAGAAGGAGGGGAAATAACTTGGATAAAAGAATAATTTTGGAAGGATCCCATAGATCAAGTTATGGACCAAGTACAAAGTATTTATCGCTGTATTTTATATATGGAGTAGGCAGTGGAAACAAATAGACCTAAAATGTTATAATGGCTCATACAAAACGGAAACTTATTGCATGTTCACATCGCAGTCTGAGGTGGATGTCTGTGATTGGCTGATGACTTTCTGTGGGGACTCAGGCTCTTTTCATCTTGTGGTTCCTTCCATCCCCAGGGGCCTTGTTAACATCTACCTCTGGATGTGCATCCACAAAGAGAAGAGCATGCTTTTTAAAAAAATGTTTATTTTTGCTATGAAATATTTAAAACATATATAAAAGGGGAGAGATACTAAAGTTCATCCTAAATATTTATCATTCGGACTCAACAATGATCAAGACTCAACAATGATCAAATGATCAATTTAGGCCCATCTCCACCTAGTTCCTCCTTCCCCTGCCCAGGGCAATTATTTTGAAGCCAACTCCCACCATCGTATCATTGATATATAAGTATACATGTCCAAAAGAGAAGGACTCTATTTTTAAGTAGCGTAAATACAATGTCAGTATTACTCTTGGTGGACTGACAACAGTTTCTTAATATCATCAAATATCTCTTCAGTGTTCAAATTGCCCTGATTTCTATTCTCTCTCTCCTTCTCAACAGCTTGTTTGCATCAAGGAGGTACACACTATGGTTGGTTGGTATGTCCTTAGGTCTCTCTTATCTCTAGGCTCCTATCCCCTCTTTTGCCCCTGCAATCTATGTGTCGTTAGGCTGCTTGTCCTGTGGAGCTTCCCAGCATCTGGATTGTGCTGAATGCCCCTCCATGGCAGAGTTTAACATGTTCTCTGGATTTCCTCTAAATTTATCATTGTATCTAGAATCTTGTCCAGATTGAGTTTACTTCATAGATGATGGTGTGCATCGCTGTGTAAACTCATTATTTCATGAAGGATTTGTAAAGTGGTGATATTCTAACTCTGTTGATTCTACCTCATTTGTTAGTCGGAGTTGCTCTATGAAGACAGACATTTCCCCTTAACTTTTTGGTTATTCTGATGTCGTACTTGTTTCTTATTTTCTTTTGAAGATTTTATTTATTTGACAGAGAGAGACACAGCGAGAGAAGGAACACAGACAGGGGAAGTGGAAGAGGGAGAAACAGGCTTCCCACTGAGCAGGGAGCCCGATGAGGGGCTTGACCCCAGAACCCCAGGATCATGACCCGAGCCAAAGGTAGACGCTTAATGGCTGAGCCACCCAGGTGCCTCTCTTTTTTTTTTAAATTTAAGATTTTATTTATTTATTTGAGAGAGAGGGAGAGAACATGAGCAGGGGGAGGGGCAGGGCCAGAAGCAGAGGGACAGGCAGACTCCCTGCTGAGCAGGAAGCCTGACTTGGGGCTCCATCCCAGGACCCTGGAATCATGCCCTGAGCCCAAGACAAACACTTAATGACTGAGCCACGCAGAAGCCCCCCTTCCTTCCTTCCTTTTTTCCTTCCTTCCTCTCTTTCTTTCTTTCTTTTGATTTTATTCATTTATTTGACAGAGAGAGAGAGAGCACAAGTAGGCAGAACAGCAGGCAGAGGGAGAAGCAGGCTCTCCACTGAGCAGGGATCCCCATGCGGGGCTTGATCCCAGGACCCCGGGATCACAGCCTGAGCTAAAGACAGTTGCTTAACCAACTGAGCCACCCAGGTGCCCCTCACATTTGTTTCTTAAAGACCTTGAGCTGTGGGGGCACGAGGGTGGCTCAGTTCATAAGCGTCTGCCTTGGGCTCAGGTCATGATCCAGGGGTTCTGGGATTGAGCTCTGCATCAGGATCTCTGCTCAGCAGGGAGCCTGCTTCTCCTTCTCCCTCTGCCTGCTGCTCTCCCTGCTTAAGCTCTCTCTCTCTCTTTTTCTTTGTCAAATAAATAAACTCCTAGGAAAAAAGAAAAAGACCTTGAGCCGTGTACACCACAGTTGGCTGTGACTGTCATGTGGCCACACCTACCTGCCACAGAGGCTGGGCGTGTAATCTCTCTGTGTGCCCGGGGAAAGGAGGGAATGGATTTTGACCAACAGCTGGCAGCCTCTGCCACATTTACATAAACGAAGTGAAGCTTGCCATTGAAGGTCCACGAATCCAGCTGTCCTCTTTAGAATGGGAAGGACATGGCTTAGCAGCAGCACAAATGGAAAAGACTCAGAAATGCTGGTTGTGAGCTCTGTGAGCAAACACTGGACTATAGCTACCGAAAGTGCTAATAAAACCCAAGTGCATGGTGTAAGAGAATGGTCAAGTTTCATTCTTCTGAATATAGCTGTCCAATTTTCCCAGAGCCATTTATTGAAGAGACTGTCTTTTTTCCATTGGATATTCTTTCCTGCTTTGTCAAAGATTAGTTGACCATAGAGTTGAAGGTCCATATCTGGGCTCTCTATTCTGTTCCATTGATCTATGTGTCTGTTTTTGTGCCAGTACCATGCTGTCTTGATGATGACAGCTTTGTAATAGAGCTTGAAATCAGGCAACATGAGGCCCCCAGCTTTGTTTTTTTTTTTTTTTTCAACATTTTCCTGGCAATTTGATGTCTTTTCTAGTTCCATACAAATTTTAGAATTGTTCTGAAAAACTTTGAAAAATACCATTGGTGTTTTGATTAGGATGGCGTTGAGAGTAGAGATTGCTTTGGGCAGCACAGACATTTTAACAATGTTTATTCTCCCAATCCATGAACATTGGATGTTTTCCCATTTTTTTGGTGTCTTCTTCAATTTCCTTCAGAAGTGTTCCATAGTTTCTAGAGTACAGAGCTTTTATGTCTTTGATTAAGTTTATTCCAAGGTATCTTAAGGTTTTTGGTGCTATTGTAATTGGAATAGATTCCCTAGTTTCTCTTTCTGCAGTTACATTGTTAGTGTGTAGGAAAGCAACTCATTTCTGTGCATTGATTTTGTATCCAGTCACATTGCTGAGTTGCGGTATGAGTTCTAATAATTTGAGGGTGGAGTCTTTTTGGTTTTTCACATAACATATTATGTTATCTGCAAAGAGAGTATGACTTCTTTGCCAATTTGGATGACTTTTATTTCTTTTTGTTGTCTGATTTCTGAGGCTAGGACTTTTAGTACTATGTTGAACAACAGTGGTGAGAGTGGGCATCCCTGTCATGTTCCTGACCTTAACGAAAAAGTTGTCAGCTTCTCCCCATTCATACTGATATTTGCTGTGGGCTTTTCATAGATGGTTTATATGATATTGAAGAATGAAACTGAACTCTTCCCTTACATCATACACAAAGATAAACTCTAAATGGATGAAAGACCTTAATGTGAGAAAGGAATCATCAAAGTCCTAGAGGAGAACACAGGCAGTGACCTCTTTGACATTGGCCACAGTTACTTCTTTCAAGATATGTCTCCAAAAGCAAGGGTAACAACAGCGAAAATGAACTTTTGGGACTTCATCAAGATAAAAATCTTCTGCACAGCAAAGGAAACAGTCAGCAAAACTAAGAGGCAACCCACCAAATGGGAGAAGATATTTGTGAATGACATTACAGATAAAGGGCTGATATCCAAGATCTATAAAGAATGTCTCAAACTCAACATTCAAAAAACCAAGAACCCAGCCAAAAAATGTACAGAAAATATGAATAGACACTTCTCCTAAGAAGACATACAAATGGCTAACAAACCCATGAAAAAATGCTCAACATCATTATCCATCAGAGAAATTAAAATCAAAACCACATTGAGATGTGGTTAGAATGTGGTTACCAGTTAGAATGGCAAAAGTTGACAAGACAAGAAACGACAAATGTTGGAGAGGTTGTGGAGAAAGGGTTGCAAGTTGGCATATGCAAGTTGGTACAACCACTTTGGAAAACAGTGTGGACGCTCCTTAAGATGTTAAAATAGAGCTACCTTATGACCCAGGAATTGCAATACTGGGTATTTACCGTGAAGATACAAATGTAGTGAAAAGAAGGGCCATATGCACCCTAATGTTCATAGCAGCAAAGGCCACAGTCACCAAACTGTGGAAGGACTTGAGGTGCCCTTCAAAAAATGAATGGATAAAGAAGATGTGGTCCATATATACAATGGAGTATTATGCAGCCGTCAGAAAGGATGAATACCCAATGTTTGCATCAGCATGGATGGAACTGGAGGAGATTATGCTAAGTGAAGTAAATCAAGCAGAGAAAGACAATTATCATATGGTTTCACTTATTTGTGGAACATAAGGAATAGCATGGAGGGCTATAGGAGAAGGAAGGGAAAACTCAAGTGGGGGAATCAGAAGGGGAGATGAACCATGAGAGACTATGGACTCTGGGAAACAATCTGAGGGTTTCAGAGGGGAAGGGGACAGGAGGATGGGTGAGTCTGGTAATGTTTATTAAGGAGGGCACGTACTGCATGGAACACTGGGTATTATATGCAAACAATGAATAATGGAACTCTACATCAAAAACTAATGATGTACTATATGGTGATAAATATAACATAATAAAAGAAATTATAAAATAAAAAAATATCATGATTTTCAAGAAAACAAAACAAAACAACAAAACCCTGAGTGGTTCCAAGAGCAGCAGTCTGTGGCACTGAGGACACTGTCGACAGACCACGCGGGTCCTAAAGGGCAATCAGGATGGTGGGGGATTCAAAGCTACATCTTGGGGGGAATGGCTGAGATTTTTAATCCAAAGACTCCGATGGGACTTGAGAGGATTCTGAAGGAATATTTCTGGAAAAGGGATTATGCTGAATCTGAGTGGACTTCATGGAGAACCAGGAGGGGAAGAATTACACAGAGGCAGATTATGGTCAAACGTAGGGTTTGCTATGACTTATTATAGTAGTCATAACTGTGTTTTTGAGGAATGAGCTGCCTTGAGACATTGTGGCTCCTTGTTTATGGAAGGCTGTGGGGAAGGATTTGGGCACCACTTGGCAGAGACGGTAGTGGGGAGCTCAAGAGGAGGCAGGTGGCTCTGCTTGTCCCTTCTGCCCCCGAGAGCCTGAAGATCAGATGAGCTATGGGAAATCTTGTGTGTGTTAATTGAATGGAACTGCATGTACAGAAAAGGCCATGCAGTCTGGGGACAAAAGTATACATTTAACCTTTCTGTTTTAGGTGATTTCTTGTTTGTTGTGTCTAAAAAGCAATTATTGTTTAACTTTCCACTAAACTTCTGCATAGAAAAATGGAAAAAAAATTGGAAGGGTTTCAAAATATACTTGACAGCCATTTATTTTTGAGTGTATTCTCAATGGCCATTTCCTCATTCATTCCCTGTCCATGGAGCATGCCTAAGGGCCAACTCTGGTCTAGGTTCTGGGTACAAAGTAAGTAACAGGTGGGACTGATTACTTGAAGCTTTTGGTCAGAGGAAGAGGCAGATGTACATGGGAGTAAAGGTGCTTCCACGTGGAGGAGTGTGTGGAAGGTTAGGGGTGAGGAGGAAGGTAAACCAGGAGGGCGGGGACGTGTGTGGGGACTTCATGGAATCCTATGTGGGAGAAATCCTAAGGAAACTCTGAAGGTTGAGGAGAGGTCAGCAGATGAGCAGGGGAAGGTCATCCCCCAAGGAGTCCCTTCTTTGGGGACACCTTGAGGAAAGGGACTGAAGATGTGAGAGTGTGGGATTTTGGGAGATGGTGGCACTGGAGCATGGTTAGGTGAGGCTGTGGGTGAGACCAGGGTGGGGGGGTGGCTGGTGGGGAGCTGGTCCTGGAGGCTTGGGAAAACATGCTAAAGAGTCAGGCTTCTTCTTGGAGACCTCTGACTCAGTCCCCCAGGCCTGGAAATAAACCTTAGAGAACACTGAGCTGAGCCTGGCACCCTCCATTCTGGGTCCCGTTCCTCAGTAATCTGGTTTCTGATGGCACACAACTCATTTTCCTGTTCTCAGCCTTGGTTTGTGCATCTACAGGACGGGGGTTGGTGAATTAGGAGAAACAGGATGGCTGGTTTGGAGTCAGATAGCCTGGGTTCAAATCCTACCTTCAACTTGTTTAGCTGTTATTTAACCTTAGTGTCCTTTCATTGGTACGGTAAGAATAATACTGCCCGGGGGCAGCCAAGCAAGCAGCGTACTGTGCCACCCTCTGACTGCTACTAGACCAGTTTCCCTTTCACTGTTTTAAACATTAGGGTTCCAGTAACATGTGAAAAGCAAATTGCCAATATAACTTAGAAAACCATTGTACTAGATAACATCTAGGTTTCCTGAGGTTTTAAAAATCCCATGAATTAATATTATAAAGAAAAAAGTGGGGCGCCTGGGTGGCTCAGTGGGTTAAAGCCTCTGCCTTTGGCTCAGGTCATGATCCCGGGGTCTTGGGATCGAACCCCACATCGGGCTCTCTGCTCAGCGGAGAGCCTGCTTCCCCCCGGCTCCACCTGCCTCTCTGCCTGCTTGTGATCTCTGTCAAATAAGTAAGTAAGTAAGTAAGTAAGTAAGTTAGTAAGTAAGTAGGGAACCTTTGGTTCCTTAGTTCTCATTTTATAAATTCATGTCTGCTTCTGTTTCCTTCCTTGCTATTGGCCGCCCTCCTGGCTCTCACTGCCTCATTCCCCAGAATAGCTCCCTTTTAAAAATATTTCTTTACCTATAACTATGATCATTATGAAAACCTTTATGTCAGGTTCCTGATCAGTCTCCACAAAGATGTTAATATCTGATAACAGATAAGTTTTTTTTTTTTAAAGTGTTTGTTTTTTTGAACTCTTAGAGGAGGTCTGGAGATTGAATACCTTCTATCTAAAGGAATGATTCCCTAATGGTGGATTTTCAGGCTCAGACTTGGGTGGGAGGTGTTTTGGGAGGATGAGTCGTCTTTCAAATTTCAGCCTATTAGCAGCCATTGCCTCAGCTGAGATTTGACCTTTTTTATCACCAAGGGTCCCCCATGTGCAGAGTCGAGAAGGGTATGTGTGTGATTCAGGTGTCAGCGTTTGTAGGGAGCTGGTCTGAGCCTCATTTAATTAAGTGTCTGATGTCCGATTGTGTTTCCAAATTGTAACCGTGCAGGGAAATGTCAAATAATGGAATGTCCATGAGAATACCACTTTCCTCAGTAGTCTCTAGCACTGAGTTGGATGATAATTCTGGTTGTACCTATAGGCTTACCTTTCTTTCAGAAGGAGACCTGAGCCAAGGATTCAGGCACAAGTGATTTACAAAGGAGGTGCTCCCGGGAGGGGGGAGTGGGGGAAGGCTGCCAGGAAAGGAGAAGGAGCCTATTGAGGGTCTGATTTCAGTCTGATCCCAAAGGGTGCTCTGCTGTGAAAATTGCATCCCAGAGTTTGTCTCTTCTGGATGAAGAAAACCAGGGAGCTGGACCCCTGCACCAGTTGCCCATTGTGAGGGCCCCCCGGAGGGACATCATTACCCAGAGAGTTCCACTGTCCATGTGGGGGTGGTGGATCCCGTAGCCAGAGGAGAATCCACTGAGCAGATGGTCATTGCGGCTCCCAGGGGCAGAGCACACAGGAGCCGGAGAGCAGGTGCACAGCACCAGGAAGGGGTCCAGGGCATCTGGGTGGGCACCCACACTGTCTGCTGCAAATGTTCCCTCCCTCTGATCCCACAGCGCAGCTGCGTCAGGCTCACTCAGTGTGGGCGAAGCCCACCCCACGTGGAGGCAGTGGGTGGTAAGTCGTCACTCACGTGGTGCTGCCGAAGCTCAGACAGGGGTCACTGAGATGGTGGTCAGAAGTTAGGTGTGCTTTTCAGAACGCCCGAGAAAGAAGACGGTTCGGTCAGCTCTGGGCTGATAGTTCTGTTGAGTCCAAAAAGATTGCACTTCTCCTGTGCGGGCTCTCTGCCCCGGGCTTGGGCACGTGAGGGTGAACAGGGTCTGCCATCGTGGGAGTCCAGGTACTAGACAATCTCCAGGGTTGAAAAGGGGATCCTGTTTAGTTCTTTATGGCCCTGTGCCTTCCAGCAGACAGCTTTGTTTCTCCTTCACGAGAGTCTACATTCTTCAACTGCTGCCCACTTTCCTTAACTTACGTGGTAGGACTAAGAAATCGGTCTTACATGTGACTCTCTGAAGCCTCTCACATGTTTCCTGCAACTTAGGTGTGGGGGGGCTTGCTTCTCCTGTGTGTGCTGTGTGTTGTGTGTTGTGCAGGAAGAAATAGTGTGCTGTTGCTATTGCTGTCTGGGTAACATTAATGCTAAAGCTTTACAAAAATTAAATGTTTTCGTCAGTTTAGGAAATGATAAACAAGATAGCGAATCTCTTTGGAGTTTCTGGAGTTATTCTTGGCCCCGGTGGTTTCCCCAAGACACATTGTCTTCACACCTATGATTGAGTGTAGTTTCCATGAGGGAATTTGTTTTTAAAGATAAACTTGCAGGTGTTTTTGTCTGAAGGTTAAAAAAACTTTCTGGAGAAAACACAAACTGAAGGGGCCCCCTGGGGGGCTCATTCAGTTAAGCATCTGATTCTCGGTTTTGGCTCCAGTCGTGATCTCAGGTTGGTGAGATCGATCCCTGCATCAGGCTCTGTGCTCAGGGAGGAGTCTGCTGGAGATTCTCTCTCTCTCCTTTGCCCCTCCCCTGCTCACACACACCCTCTCTCCCTAAATAAATAAAAAATAAAACAAATTTAAAAGCAAAAGCAAAACAAACAAAAATTAGGGTAGAGTATAATGGGATTAAACATGACTAAAGGCTTATTTTTCTCTCACATTAAAAGTCTATAGCTAGGAAGTTCAGGGTTGGTATGGTATTTCCATGGAGTTGCTGGACACCCAGTCTCCTTGGCTGATGCTAAGGTGTGGACCTCACTTTCACGTTTAGGATGGCTGCTGGAGCTCCAGTCTTCACATCTGAGTTCCAGGCAACTGGGTGGAAGAAGAAGGGCAGGTATCTGTCTTCAAGGTACTTCCTGGTGAGTTTCACAGGACTCTTCCATTTATGTTTCATTAATTACATCTTAGTCATGTGATCACAGCTAGCTTAGAGAGGCTTAGAAATGTTGCCTTTTAGCTTGTTAATAACACCATTAAAAGTTAGGTTAGCCAAGGAAGGAGGAGCAAATGGGTGTTGAGTATGTAGCTAGCAAACTGCAGTTTGCGGATGTTGCCAAGTTCCCTGGGGCGCTGGCCCAAGTAGCTGCTTCTTTATCAGGGACTGAGCGGCCTCCTGGATGGTGGAGACTTGGGAGAATCACTAACTGTTCCAATAAATGCCTCCATGTCGCTGCTGACCGGGATGGAGAACTGCCCATCTGAGAGGTAGCCAGACTGCAAAATCACACCTATAGTCTGGAAGTACTGACTTTCGTTCTGGGGCTTTTATTTGCAACTGTTCTTTAGTGTCTCTGTGCCTAGAAACTTAGTGCGCGCAGCTGCTCTGTGCGGACTGGCAGACAGGTGGGCCCTCATGGTTTTTGTCTTCCTTTTTGTGGCTGTGGAGGATGGCTGCCTCCTGAGCCCCTGCAGAGGGAATTTCTGGGGATCCTACCTGACTCATGTTTGGTGACAGATCATTGATGACAGATCAAGCTCTCCAAATGGGGAAGTCTGAGGGTCCTGTTTATGTCATGCTGCCAAGACTAGACACAAGCTGAATTTCATTTTTACAGAAAGTCCCAATCTGACCTTGCTGTCCAGTTTCAGTCCTAGACTCAAACTCATCTAAACAAGGCTTCTGCAAAGCCAAGGATGTCATTCCTAGCATGCCTCATGAACTGACTCTGTCTTACTTTCTGGGTCCCTCACCTGCAACCCACCTCCACGCACACCCTGAACTGGGAGTGTACCAAGTTTCTCAGGCTTTGCTGCCTCTGCATTTGTCCCTTTTGGTGGGGAAAGTACCAGCAGATCCACTTTCTTCATTGATGTTCTGTTCTAACTGTCCCTCACTTGCAGTTCTGCACATAAAAAATACCAGCCTTCTGGGCCTTCATCTTCCCATCTGTTAGAAGGAATGATAAGCTCAAAAGTATCTTCAAGGATTTCAGTTCTGCTTCTCATAGGAGGAAACACACTGCATTAAAGACATTTTGTTGTCCATGTTCTAGAAGAGGGAGAAGCAAGATAAATTGTAAGTGAATGACAGATCTAGTAATAGGTGTAACAAACATATTGATTCCCTCGAACTATGCTAGGCATTTTATAGGTTTTTCTTAAGATAATAGTTTTATTGAGATATAACTCACATACCATACAATTCATCCATTTAGAGTGTATATTGGTTTTTGTGTGGACCTGTGTTTCCATCTCTTTTGGGTAGATACTTAGGAGTGGAATTGCTAGGTCACATGATAACTCATATGTTAACACGTACCATTTCTGGTCTTCATAAACATCCTGTAAAACAGGAATAATAATAATAATAATAATAATTTATATTATAATTTATATATATTATATATATATAATTTATATATATTTTATTATCTAAAACAGGAATAATAATTATTCCTGTTTTACTGATGATAAAGCTGTGGCTGGGTCAGGGTAAGCATCTTACCAATAAGATGTAGCTAGTAGGTGGCTGAGCTTGGATTTGAACTCAGCAAGTCTTCCAAATTCTAAAGCCATGGGTTCTCCCTTCAGTGCTCCATAGCCAGGGTTTATCTCCGTTTCTGCTGTTGCACAGATTGATACAGGAAGGCCATCATTGTCATGGAAGTGGTTCTTCCACCAACAGTAGAAACCGGGGTGCACCCGACAATCAAAGGCACAAATAAGGCTTTACTGGGGCTCCGGCTCCAGCTGAGAAGAGACGCTTTCTGGAGCTTGGGCCTTCTGTTTTAAGTTTGGCTTGCGTATGGGATCCCCTCCCCCTGGTTCTGCTCAGAGAGGGAAGCAGGTTAATGGTAACAGCCCACAGAACGCACTCCAGGGGCACAGTGGTTCCCCCCTGGGTCTTGTTCCCATAGCTCCTAACTGTCTCACCATGACTTTGTGAGACGTGACTCTCATCTCCCTTAATCACACGGCGGTCCTGCCAGAAGCCCAGGGCTGTAAAGTCCAGCACACACCAGACGGCAGCAGGATTCCCTCTCTCCAGTGACATGCAGATGTTGAACGCTGCTCTTCACCTCAAGTGGAAACTCTTTCCTTACAATACGCGCGTTGCAAGTTGTTGACTGTGCACTGCATTTCCATCCTTCCTTTGTTTATCCCGTGGGTTCTCCTCCAGCAGCGGCTACCCCCTGACTCTAGAAACAAACTGTTTCCTTGGTGCTGCTGCTGCCACAGATTGTTCCAGAGCAACGCATACCTCTGACAATTCTTAGCAACTCTGTGTGCCACTTGTTGAGTCATTGAGCTTCCCAGCTCTGGGAGACCACGGGGCAGGTGGTGTAGCCAATGCTGACTCAGTAGCTGTGCATTCAGAAATCCCTGAACCCAGGCGTGGGCCGCGGGAGCAAGGCCGGACAGAATGTGCGCTGTTGATTTCAGGGGTGAAAATATTTAACTGGGTGGATTCCCGCCCCCAGAATATTGCTGTGTTTAAACAGCTGATTTTGCTTAAAAAAAAAAAAAAAAAAAGCAAGCTTCACAAAAATCATAGTGATACTTTTCATTTATGTATCACAGTGGCCCTCTCCTCTAAGGAGTCAGCTGCTTTGCTAATATTTAGGACCATTAATTCTATGAGCTGAGGTAGAGAGCAGACAGGATTCTCAGGCAACCTTATTTTTATTATGAATTATTATGTGGGATAAAGGAAATTTAAATAAGCCTAAATAAGCCTATCCCAATTATTTTAGCATTTGGTACATTTCCTTCCTATCTTTTTTTTTTTTCCCCTTCTTCTTTATGCCCAGGATTAAGAACAAATCTCATTCTAGGCATATTGTATTCACAATTTTATATCATTCCATTCCTTATTATAATTATATAATATTGTGTGTATTGTAATTTCCCCCGTGCTACTACATTATTTTTATGATCATTTAAAATGGGGCCAACATTTGATTAGATAAAATAATTTATTTGATTATTTGCCTATATTGTACATTTGGATTATTCTTATACATTCCCAGAGGTGGGGTTTAGAAGAATCTCTAATATCTGTTGCCAAATTGCTTTCCAAAAATGGCTGAGGTTATTTATAATCTTCTTGGCAGGATGAGAGAACTGATTTCATTCCACCTTTACCAGCCTAGCCTGGTAGGTGTTGGAAATTTCAAGTCCAGGGTGGGGGTAGAATTCATGCTCAGAGAGAAGAGAAAAGCTGTTCTCCATTTCTGGGGAGGCAGGAAACTCATCTTGAGGAGGGGGAAATTGGGGTACCTGTAAAATAAAAAGACAGCTTGTATCAGTTATGTTAGAGGAAAGACTGAACTGTTTTTCTGTTCTCTCTGTAGAAAAATAAAGTCATTGTGTCACAGAAAGGTGAACCAAGACTGTAAGTCATCAATGGAGGAAATTAAGATTATAGACTCATGAGAGGCAGTCAGCTAATAGAAAATGTGGATTTAGGGGCGCCTGGGTGGCTCAGTGGGTTAAGCCACTGCCTTCGGCTCAGGTCATGATCTCAGGGTCCTGGGATCGAGTCCCGCATCGGGCTCTCTGCTCAGCAGGGAGCCTGCTTCTCTCTCTCTCTCTGCCTGCCTCTCCATCTACTTGTGATTTCTCTCTGTCAAATAAATAAATAAAATAAAATCTTTAAAAAAAAAAAAGAAAATGTGGATTTAGAAATGGTTCTGGATGTTTTCCAGCTTTTAAAAATTCATAATTTGTCATTTATTTTCTAATTTTGAATATCCAGTTTTACACTTAATTTTGTATTTGCATTTTTAAAATTTGTGGTAAAAAAAATCTATGCTCTTAACAAATTTTGAAGTATATAGGACAACTTTGTTAATTATGTACATTGTTGTAAAGCATATTTTCATTTTAAAAATAATTTTTCTTGAAGAGGTTCCCACAAACTTTAAGTTTCAGGGCCCACAAATCAGAATCTGCCCCCGTCCTCAGGTTTTCCCCCATTATGGTATGTTAAAAACCACATGTTTATCTATATTTTCTTTTCTTCTCTCTTTTAGAGAGATTTATTTTTATTTATCTTTAGGGGGTTTATTAGACTTAATGTGAGAGAGAGAGTGTAGGGGGTGGGGCAGAGGGAGAGGGAGACTCTCCAGCAGACTCCCTGCTGAGTGCGGAGCCTGATGCGGGGCTGGAACCCACAACCCTGGGATCATGACCTAAGTGGAAATCAAGAGTCAGGTACTTAACCAACAGAGCCACCCAGGTGCCCCACTTTTCTTTTTTAAATAACTGTTTTATTGGGATATAATTCACATACTCTAAAGTTCACTCTTTTAAAATATCCACTTGGGTATTTTTTGGTGGATTCACAGAGCTGTATGAGGATCAAACTATCTAATTGCAGAATGTTTTCGTTACCCCAAAAGGAAACCCTGTATCTATTAGCTGTTTCTCCCCATTTTCCATTCCCCTCAGTCCTTGGGAACCACTAATCTCTTTTCTGTCGCTATAGATTTACTTATATTGGACAGTTCATCTGAAAGGAATTGTAGAGGATGTGGTTTTTTCTTCTTTCACTTGGCGTAGTGTTGTCAAGGCTTGTCACGCTGGGGCAGGTCAAGGCTTCCTTCTTTTTAAATTACTGAATACGGTTTTTTTGTGTGGATAGACCCTATTTGGCTTGCCATTCATCAGCTGGTGGATATTTGGGTCATTTCCACTATTTGGCTATTATGAATAATATTGCTATAAACACTTCTGTGCAAGTCTGCATGGGACCTATGTTTTCATTGGCATAGATACCATGGGGTGGCATTGCTGGTTGTGTGGCAACTGTGTGTTGAATATTTTGAGGAACTGCCGGACGATTTTCCAAAGTGGCTGCACCGTCTTACAACTTCACCTGTCCTTGTCAGCACTTGTTATCATCTGTCTTTTTGCTTTTGTTTGTTTTGTGTTCTTTAAAGAATTTATTATTTGAGAGAAAGAGTGTGAGTGAGTGAGAGAGAGAGTATGAGCAGGGGGAGGGTCAGAGGGAGAGGGAGAAGCAGATTTCCCCACTAAGCAGGGAGCCCGATGTGGGGGTTGATCCCAGCTCTCCAGGATCATGATTTGAGCTGAAGGCAGATACTTAACCGCCTGAGCCACTCAGGCACCACTGTCTTTTGAATTTATCTGTCTCAGTGGGTATAAAGTGGCACTTTCCCCTCTATTTCACTGAGGCTTCATTTATATGCTTACAGCAGTTTAATTTTAATGACATTAACACACGGGAGGACTCCCATCATACCGTGACTGCATAGGGACAAGAACATATACATTAACTAATTGTTCTGAATACATATAACATAAATTAAAAATATAAATGAATTTAAACTTGTGTTCAAACCCTCTTTGAGCCCTTGACCCTATTTTTTAAAACTCAAACTGTATTTTTGGCTTATTTTATTCTTATAGTTTAAAAATATTCAGGCAAGGGGCGCCTGGGTGGCTCAGTGGGTTAAAGCCTCTTCCTTCGGCTTAGGTCATGATCCCAGGGTCCTGGGATCGAGCCCCGCATCGGGCTCTCTGCTCAGCAGGGAGCCTGCTTCCCTTCCTCTCTCTCTGCCTGTCTCTCTGCCTGCTTGTGATCTCTGTCTGTCAAATAAATTAATAAAATCTTTAAAAAAAATAACCAGGTAATATGTAGACTCCTTTCCTTCTTTGTTCTTTCTTTTTTTAAATATTTCAATGGAGGAAAGTCATTTTGAGTAGGAAACATTCCATCTACCATCACCCAGATTTCCAGCCTAGTACATCTTATTTTCATCAGTACCAATTTCATAGGATTTTTTCACGAATTGAGTGAGATTATGTGTGTTAGATACACAACATAGGAAGTCTTCACTAAATATTAGCTAAAAAACTCCAGATTGGATGTGCTGGTTGAAAGAAAAGTGGCCTTAGGTCAGGTCATTTCCAAATCTTTTGTATCCAGATTATGTCAACAGCATTGAGATAGGAAGTATTTCCAGAGACTCTCGCCCTTGGCTCGTTCGTTTCATTGGCTGGGATCTAAACATACCTGAGAGATCTCAGTCCTGCACTTCTCTGACCAACGAAGTCCTCCAGAGCTGGAAGGCCTGCAGCCATAAAATTTCTGCTTATTGCCTGGAGTCCCAATCCCTGCTTAAAAGTTTCTGGAGATAGAAGAATTTGTGGGCTTATCTTAAGGAGTACTTCCTGCAGCTTAAGTCTGGAAACACTGCCCGTGTCTCTGGAGTCTTTCGCTTTCTAGGGATTACCTGTTCTGATTAGAGAATATGGGGATTACCATATTCTCCAAAACTGAATGGTCCATCCAAACTTTTCCTGCAAAGGCACTTGGCCAAACCTCACCTTGAATGATACTCAAACTGTGAACATCTAACAGTATCCATATTGGAACATATTACAGTGAGGACAAACGAAAAAATTTGGTAGGCTGCTTTTTGAAAGTGCTTGTATATACTTTTATTGAAAAGAAATCCTTGTTTCAGCAATGAAATGTATAACTTTTCAAATGCATGAGCCCTGTGCTGGCTTTTTAAAATAGGGTTAGAAGAAGGTACTTGTGTAAAAACAGTGGAACCTTGTGACCTTGGCTGACAGAAAATCACATGTAAAAAATAACAGGCAGGGAGAGTAATTCAAATCTTTACCCAGTTTCTTGAGTAAATTTTAAAATTTAAAATTTTTAATTTTTAAAATTAACATATAATGTATTATTAGCCCCAGGGGTACAGGTCTGTGAATCGCCAGGTTTACACACTTCACAGCACTCACCATAGCACATACCCTCCCCAATGTCCATAAACCAACCACCCTCTCACTATCCCCCTCCCCCTGGCAACCCTCAGTTTGTTTTGTGAGATTAAGAGTCTCTTATGGTTTGTCTCCCTCCCAATCCCATCTTGTTTCATTTATTCCTTTCCTATCCCCAAACCCCCCATGTTGCCTTTCAACTTCCTCATATCAGGAAGATCATATGAAATTGTCTTTCTCTGACTGACTTATTTCACTAAGCATAATACCCTCTAGTTCCAACCACATCGCAAATGGCAAGAGTTCATTTCTTTTGATGGCTGCATAGTATTCCATTGTATATATATACCACATCTTCTTTATCCATTCATCTGTTTTTGGACATCTAAGTTCTTTCCATAGTTTGGCTATTGTGGACATTGCTGCTATAAACATTGGGGTGCACATGCCCCTTCGGATCACTACGTTTTTATCTTTAAGGTAAATACCCAGTAGTGTGATTGTTGGGTCTTACGGTAGCTCTATTTTCAACTTTTTGAGGAACCTCCATGCTGTTTTCCAGAGTGGTTGCACCAGTTTGCATTCCCACCAACAGTGTAGGAGGGTTTCCCTTTCTCTGTATCCTCACCAGCATCTGCCATTACTTGACTTGTTAATTTTAGTCTTTCTGACTGTTGTGAGGTGGTATCTCATTGTGGTTTTGATTTGTATTTCCCTGATGCCAAGTGATGTAGAGCACTTTTTCATGTGTCTGTTGGCCATCTGGATGTCTTCTTTGCAGATATGTCTGTTCATGTCCTCTGCCCATTTCTTGATTGGATTATTTGTTCTTTGGGTCTTGAGTTTGATAAGTTCTTTATAGATTTTAGATACTAGCCCTTTATCTGGTATGTCGTTTGCAAATATCTTGGGAGAGGACAGTCTTTATGTGGAATAAAACTTCTGCAAAATCCTTCTGAGATATCTCTTTGACCCATAATCTTTCTCTATACCAGATGGTGACTCCTGAAAACCCCCTCTGTCCTTCTCTCTGTGCCCCCCAAACCTTCCCTGCAAGTCCAGTGTGTGCATTTTTTCCCCTTGTCTCAAGGTTTCCTACTCTGGCAGTCCTAAGAATCTCTCTTCCTCAATGTTGAGTTCCTCTTCTTCATTTCCCGCTTTACTTGGTCCTTCTCATGGATGTTGGTCTCCAAAGATGGCCCCAGGGGACCATGCTTCTGGTATTCATGCCTTTGTGTGGCCCCTTCTTCTTGAATCTGAGCTGACCCTCTTACTTATAGTCAATACAAATGTTGCTGACTGCTTTTGAGGCTAGGTTGGACAAAACAGCTTCTATCTTGGTTTCTTGGAAATCTTGTTCTGAGGGAAGCCCGTTGTAGAGGGTTAAGTAGTGTTCTTCAAAAATTCATGTCAACCCAGAACTTACTTGGAAACAGGGTCTTTGCAGGTGTAATTATTTAAAGACAGTGAGATGACATCATTCTGGATTTAGTTAGGGCTCACCTTAAATCTAATGGGTATTCTTAGAAGGAGAGGGGACACGGAGAGACCCACGGCGGAAAACCGTGTAAAGACAGTAGCAGAGACTGAGTGGTGCCGCTGTATGTTGGGTGTGCAGGGTTGCTGGCAGTCTTCAGAAGCTAGGGAGAGGCAAGGAAGTCTTCTGAGAGCCTCCAGAAGGAACACTGCTAACACCTTGGTTTTGGACTCCTGGCCTCCTGACCTCTGTTGTCCAGTTTGGGGTAATTTATTATGGAGGCCTTAGGAAACTAGAACACCACCTACCCCCTCAGACCACAGTGCCCTGAAGATGTGCAGGACAGCTGAGTGGAGAGAGTGGTGCCCACTTGGCCAGCCACCAGCTGTGTGATTGAAGGAGCTCTCTTGAACATGTGTCCCAGTCGAACCTTCTGACTCCAGCCACAGCCAACATCTGGTCACAACGGTCTAGGAGACTTGACTGAGAGCAGCCTTACTAAACCCAGCAAATGCCCAGAACTGTGAGAGGGAACACCAGTAGATAGATAGATAGATAAGGTTTTAAGTCCTTCAGTTCTGTGGTGGTTTGATATATCACAAGGTCTTAATGGAAGATCTTCTCACTTACCATTGCCCCCTGAAAATGAGGCTCATCTCTCCTCATCTTTCTCAGGAGAATCAGCTCTTACCCTGCTGTTGCCTTGGAATTCGGAGGAGTAACGTTCTCTGCCTCTTCCCACGTGTGTAACAGACAGGCTCCTCTCTGCAGCAGGTTTGTATCCTGATGGTAGGGCAAACCGCAACTTAAGCACATTCTTCAGAGCTCTAAGCAGCATGACAACAAATTCAAAATGGATGTGCAAGACAAGTAAGGAGAAGACACATGGTAAAGATAAGGAAGAGGTCTCTCTGGGGAGATGCTCTGAATTTTGGAGGAAGTGATAGGTACGAATTAAGGGAGCTAAGAGGGCATTCTGGAATAGGATACACGTAGATATTATTAGACACATTCCTCTGAGGAACAGACTGAAGGAAGTCCATTGGATTCACAGAGGCTGGCATGGCCACGCCCTCTTTGTGAATCCTCTGCAGATTTCTGCTGTGTGCCCTGTGACCCTGTTTTACGGGTACTACCGATCAGAGTAGGGCTTCAAGCCCTGGCCAAAGACCAGTATCTCTGACGAGGGTCCAACCTGAGTCCTGACCCTCGGGGACCCCACAGAAGGCTTTTAGCATGGATGAACACCCTAAAGTCACAGGCACAATTTTTGATTTCCCTTCATGTGTTTTTCTGGTAAGAATATTGATATTTTCATCACATTCATAAAGGGGGTGAGCCTTGACCTTGAAAGATAACAACTGGGATTTAGGGAAGAGAGATCCAGCATGCATGTAATGTACTTTCATGAAAATGCACACACAATCACGACAGTCACTCTGTGAACCCGCACACAAAGCAGCATAGTAAGCCCTTTAATGCGGTTGCCTACGGTGGCGGCAGGAAGTAGGAAAGTTGTTTGGAGATAGAAGAAGGAAAAAAGAACAGTGTGTAGGCCAGTGGTGGCCTTTCAAGTGACCTGGCTTGGGAACTTGCCAGTGGGGCCTTCCTTGTCGGAAGATGACCAGCAGATCCACAGAATCCTTTCTCCTGTTTCCAACGGGAGGCCAGGAGAGTGGCGTACAGGGAGGCAAAGATAAGGAAAGCTGAGCTGGGGAGGGAGAGCAGCTACCTGCTCTGCAGAGGGGGGTGGGTGGCCAGACCTGTCCTTGGGTCACTGCAGGGACCTGAGTCCATGCCCAGCGGAGTACCCAGCGGAGAACAAGCTCCTCATCATGCCTCCTCCAGTGTGGTCTTGCAGCAGACCTGGGATGGTGAGAGACACTCTGGGGCCTTACATCTGAGGTCAGTCCAAGACACCAGCAGCACAAGTAATGCTCAAGGGAGGAAGAAGTTGTGAGCCTGGGAGTGCAAGAGTGGTCCTGGGGCCTCAGTCGCCAAGTGCCAGAGGGTATAGACACCTCGTTTCTGTGTGCCTCCATGTTTCTCCATTGGCAAAGCAAAGGGGGGTGGGTGGCTTGTGGATGCCCTCGGGCTAGCTGAAATGCACCAGGCTGAGAGCAGAAATAATAGCCCTTGTCTCAGGCTCCGCTTCCAGCCCCTCCCCTCGCTGTTGGCAGGAGGGCTGGAGAGCTCATCCAGCTTAGGGGCAATACTGTAAAACGGGCTCCAGGTCAAAACAAAAGTGAGACCATTATGGGGATGGCATTTCTCTGCGGAGCGGCAGGAGCAGGCAGCTGGGGCTCCGTGATGGCGCTTGGCTGTTTGGGAAAGAGAGGAGACACGTTTTTTGCCCACATAAATTATACATCAGGTTAATGACAAAGTACTTGCTTCCAGGCTCGGCAGAGCAGCACGGTGCCTGCTGGTGGCGGCCCCCCAAGGCGGAGCCGCTGTAGAAGCATTCTTAATTAGTGCTGTGCAGGATGCGGGTTGCTCTGCGCTAGCCCCAGTTCCCTGGGCGAGTCCGTGTTCCATAACGCTCAGGATCCTCCACAATTTTATTTTTGTAAGTTGAGGCATAGTACGGTGGGGAGTGGTGAAATCCCAAGGAGAAAAAGATAAGTGGGGTGGGTGGGTAGCCACGCAGGAAATACCAGGTGAAGACACCGCAGGACATCGCGGGGTGGGGGGGAGTGTAGGCTCACTGCCTCCCGGGACCATCTGGAGTAGGGAGGGAGGGTGAGAAGCTTGCCAGCTTCCTGTCCTTGGCTTTGTTGGTCCAAGTCTGTCCTGCAGGGCGCTAACACCCCCTGGGCTGTCTCTCCTGGGTCTCCAGGTGAGTTCTGGGGAAGACAGAGCTTCTGCCGGCGGGGGTGGTGGGCTGGGTTTGGCCAGGGTGCGGCGGGGACAGATGTGGTCAGTGGGCGCTGTGTGGGGCCCCGAGGGAAGGCAGCCAAGGCGGAGGTGGCAGCAGCTGATGATGGCGTGGGCCCCTTGGAGGCTGGCTCTGGAAGCAGGAGGGGCTGAGGGGCTGAGGGGAGGGAGAAAGGGGGATGGGAAATCTGGAGGGATGGCAAACAGGTTAGTGCAGGGAATGGGTTCTAGTCCCCACCCTCTTGTCAAGTGCCAGGAAGGGATTGTGTGCTTGCTAGAAAGAAAACCATGTCAAATCTGTGCACAGAGTAATAGCTGGGGTGTTGGGGGGGCGTGGGATGGGGCAGGTCTTGGTGAGTCTGGGTCTAGGACTTGAAAAGCCCTTCTTAACTTGAGCTTACCAGCATCCCATGTCCCAGGGATGTCAGAAGGAAGATGCAAACTCTTGCCAAATGGAGTTTTTTTTTTTTTTTTTTTTAAAGATTTTATTTATTTATTTGACAGAGAGAGACACAGCGACGGAGGGAACACAGCAGAAGGAGTGGGAGAGGGAGAAGGAGACTCCCTGCAGAGCAGGGAGCCCCACACAGGGCTGAATCCCAGGACCCTGGGATCATGACTTGAGCCAAAGAAACTTCAATCCAAAGAGCAGACAGGAGAGCCAAGTAGGGATTAGTTTCCTTTTCTGGGAAAAAGTCTATAGATATGGAAGCTACAGGAGGAAGAGGGTTGATTTATTTTCCTAGGGAGCAATGGGTAGCTTTGTTTCATCAGCAATGAGTGATATATATAGTAGTGTAAAATGTAGTCTTTTTTTTTTTTTTAAGACTTTATTTATTTGATAGGGAGAGAGAGAGAAAGAGAGCGTGGGCACAAGCAAGGGGAGCAGAAGGCAGAGGGAGTGGGAGAAGCAGGCTGAGTAGGGAGCCCAATATGGGGCTTGATCCTAGGACCCTGGAATCATGACCTGAGCCAAAGGCAGATGCTTAACCCACTAAGCCACCCTGGGCTCCCTGTATAGTGGGTATTTTTTTTTTTTTAGACTTTACCTTTTAGAGCAGTTTTGGATTCACAGCAAAATTGAGCAGAAGTTATAGAGCGTTTCTATACACCCCCTGCCCCCAAATCTTCCCAGCCTTCCCCATACCAACACCCCCCCCCCCCGAGTGTAGGTATGCTGTGAAATACTGACATGTCATCGTCATACAAGTTGGCATTAGGGCTCACCCCTGGTGCTGTACACTCCGTGGGTTTGGACAAATGTATAATGACATGTGTCCCTTATTCTAGTATCATACAGAGTATTTTCCCTGCCCTACAAATCCTCTGTGCTCATTCATCCCTCCCCCCACCTCTAATCCTAGCAACCCCTGATCTTTTCACTGTCTCCATAGTTTGGGATTTTCCAGAATGTCACAGACTTGGAATCATACAGCATATAGCCCCTTCAGACTGGCTTTTTCCCCCACTTAGTTATATGCACTTAGTTTCCTCTGTGTCTTTTCTGGGCTTGATTGGACATTTCTTTTTCGTGCTGACATGCCATCATTCTGGATACGCCACAGGGAGTTGGTCTGTCCATCCCCCCATGGAAGGGCACCATGGCTGCTACCAAGTGAGGTCATTTCTTCTCTTCATACCATTTCCTCGATGTTAGATATGGCCTTGAACAGACCATCTTAATGTTTATTTGCAGCTCCTATAGTCCTTCTCTGGAATGCCCAGGCCAAAGAGGGGTCACTGGCTGACCTTGCACTGACTTCTTGCTGATGCGTGATGTTGATGATGGGACAAATGACCACAGGAGCTTTGTCAGTGCAATCTGAACCACTTGGACGACTGTTGCCATTTTCTGAATTTAATAAGGGAGCCCTAATACCTAAGGAGCTTCATTTCTTTCTTATTCTTCTTTTATTTTTTAAAGATTTTATTTATTTATTTGACAGACAGAGGTCACAAGTAGGCAGAGAGACAGGCAGAGAGAGAGGAGGAAGCAGGCTCCCCGCTGAGCAGAGAGCAGGACCTTGGGATCATGACCCCAGCAGAAGGCAGAGGCTTTAATCCACTGAGCCACCCAGGTGCCCCAGGAGCTTCATTTCTTTAGTGGTAAGGTTTTTATTAAAAAAAAAAAAAAAAAAAAAAGTAAAAAAACGAGTGAAAGGATAAAATAGCCCCAAACCAATGTATCTTGCTAGATGACACATAATCCAGAAACAATCTGAATGGATTTAAAGAAACCATGGAGATGGTTTATAGTATTTGTGATCACTGTCACCAGCACTTGTAAAATTGTGAAATTTAGCAAGGAAAGGGGTATGTTTGCCTGTTCAGCAAATAATCAAGTAGCTCCCAAACTGAGCCAATGGCCACGAAAGAGGGGGAGCAAGGGAACCACGGGATAAGGAAAAAGACTTCAAGGCAGTGGATAACTGGGAAGTCAATGGTTTCTTGCAGGAGCCTTTGTTCTTCAGTTGGAGGTAGGGGTTGGGGACCAGGTGGCAGCAGCCACCCCATCATCCATTGCGGGGCTGGACAGAGATAAGAAAAATGGCCAGCATTCCTTGTGTACTTGTTCTGGGCCAGCTGCTGGTGCTCCCAATATGTTAAGCTCCCCGAAATTTCCAGCTGATCTCCTGAGGCTCAGATCTCCAGCAGCATTGCTCAGTGGCATTCAATGTCACACTCCTGCCTTGTTCTCCTGCTCTGTCACCCATGTCAGGTGTGTTTCTTTGGTGAAACTGAATGAATTGAGGGGAGAATGCGTCTTTCTCATGTATGCCGTTCTTGGCTCCCTGCACAGGGTCAGCTCCAAGTGGGTGCTTTTGGACTTAGGGTGTGGACATGCATGACATGGACTTGGTGGAGTAGCTGGTCAACTCCAACTATCTAGTAACCTGAAATTTATGAAGGGATGTGTGCTGCATATATTTTATAAGGATAATCCCATCTCATCCCCACAATAGTCTCAAGGAGGTGGGCAATTTTGTTTCCACTTTAGATGTAAGGGGCTGAGGATAAGGAATATGCTCCTGCCCAAGGTCACAGCCAGAAATTGATCAAGGTGGGTTTTGGACCTGGGTGGACCTGACTCCTCAGTTTACGCTCTTCCCTGCTAGGACACAAGCTTTTACTTGGGGAAGCCACTGAAAGGAGGGTAGAGAGCTCTTTTGCAGTAAATGAAAGGCTGGCATATCTACACAGGGACTTTTCCCAGGCCCTGAAATGTAACCCTAAACACTCGCCTGCTTTTGCTGGAGATCTCTCAGTTGGGCTGGTTTTAGGAATGAGTTGGAGTGGAGGTGTGACACCGAATGCTGGCAGGACAGAAGGACAGTGCAATGGCAAACAGAACTAAGAGAAAATTGCAGGGGTGCTCTGTGCTCCCTTCGCTTTGAAACCACGGGGGCCAGAGCATCCTAATGTGTGTGGGCATATACGTGTTTCTGTACAGTGCATGGAACAGAAGCCTGTGGGTTCTAGAAATAATCTAAATGATAAATGGTCTCCACAGACATATATTGTAAGCAACGATGCCAAATTATTTGGACAAGTTTGCTAACAGATGTGATCTGTTTAGGTAAACAGATACTAATTTTCCAGCTCTTTGACCCACTGATAAATTATATCCTCTTGGAAATACACCAAAAGTTACAGTAAAAACTGATGTTGCATGTGATTATCAGAGTGTAATTCGAATGAGATGAAGATGATGTCCTTTGGTTAGAAAATGTCCACAATGCTTTTTGATATTATAGGTTTAAAAACCCCTAAATTAGAAAAAAATACTTACTATATTACATAAAATAGATATTGTATTATAATAAAACTACATTTTGTTATATATAGTAATAAAGGGGTTTATTATATTTAAAAGTACATATTAATGCCAGTGTATTTTTCAGTATTTTGAACCACTTATCGTTTCTAGGACGGTTTTGGAATTTGTGGCCTGCCTTTCCGAACTGTCCTTTTCTCTAGTACTTCTGCAGAATCTTTTGACACCATGTACCTGGCTTGAGATGTTGCTAGTCTACACAATAAAGTTGCCTGGCGTGGTCTAAAATGCATGCTGCTGGGGCGCCTGGGTGGCTCAGTGGGTTAAAGCCTCTGCCTTTGGCTTGGGTTGTGATCCCAGGGTCCTGGGATCGAGCCCCACGTCGGGCTCTCTGCTCAGCAGGGAGCCTGCTTCCTCTTCTCTCTCTCTGCCTGCCTCTCCGCCTACTTGTGATCTCTGTCAAGTAAATAAATAAAAATCTTAAAAAAAATGCATGCTGCTTTCATGTGATGTCTGGTCATGATTTGGAGTTCCCAGTGATTGAAACATTGCTGTCAATATCAGCCGATACTTTTTTTTTCTACAAAAAAGCAGATTTCTCCACCTCGACGCTGTTGATACATCAGACCAGATAATTTTGTGCTGTGAGTGGCTATCCTGTGCACTGCGGGATGTTTGGCATCATCTCTGGCCTATACTCACTGGATGCCCATAGCAATTCCCTAGTGGAGATGATCAAAATATCTCCAAATGTTGCCAGATGTCCTTGGGAGCAAAATCCATTCCTGCTAATGGAGAACCACTGACACAAAACTTCAGAAAATCAGATGTCTGCACACCTCTGTGTGTTGCTTTGGCTTTATGGACAGGGCAGACCATTTCACATGGATTTTCTCTTTGCAGTAGTGATTAACATAAATATTCTTATTTGTAATTCCAGCAACAGCCTGGCAGGGAAGATTAATGGAGGGAGAAAAACAAAAATATCCTCCTGTGATATGGTGGCATAGTGAATTACATGCTATTTAGGTGTCAAAAAGGGGGCGATGATAAATGGAATAACTTTCAGTTGAATGGTGTGTTCCCCGAGGATGCCTACTTCCTGTTTTATAGTGTCCCTCGCTGTAGCTTATCCTTCTGGATCAGTTAATTGCATGTTTCTTTTTATCCTTCCCTGACATCACCCAGTGTTGACTCCCTAGCATTTCATTTTTTATTCTTGTTATCAATAAAGCTTTGCTACCCATTCGTCATTAAAAGTGTCAGTTTGTTTTTCATGCCATATAACTGGCTGACTTCCGGCTTGGATGGGTGGAAAAATCTATTTAACTTTGATGGAGCTAAGGTGATATTACGATTGATCAATATCTTTTACATGGCAGCTCTTGTTCAAGAAAAACAGAATTTTAACTTGTGTAGGTGAGCCGTAATCCTAAGGGCAAATACAATAAATATTCTATTAACTGGTTGAGAATAATCTCTTCAACTAGACTCCGGAACCTACTTTTTGGTTTACTTGGTAATATACATTCTGTGAATGTAAGAATTTTATAGTTTGAAAGAATTAGTCCAACCCCTTCACTTTGTAAATGAAAAAAAGGAAGGTCAAGTGAGAAAAACAAGTGATGTTGAGACTGTACAGGCAGACAGGTCCTACCTGGGACTAGAACCCTTTGCAGAAGATTATAGGAAGGCCTCTAATTTGGGGGTTCGCAAAGAATGACCCTCAGCGCAAATCTGGGCCACTGTCTGCTTTTCTAAATAAAGTTTATTGTAACACAGCCACACTTAACAGTTTACTTATTATTTATGGTAGCTTTCATTCCACAGCCACAGGGTTGGGGCAGAGGCAGTATGGCCCAAGAGATAAAATGTATTTACTATATATATATATATATATATATATATTTTAAGATTTTATTTATTTATTTGACAGAGGTCACAAGTAGGCAGAGAGACAGGTAGAGAGAAAGGAGGAAGCAGGCTCCCTGCTGGGCAGAGAGCCTGATTCGGGGCTCCATCCCAGGACCCTGGGATCATGACCCGAGCCGAAGGCAGAGGCTTTAACCCACTGAGCCACCCAGGCACCCTATATTTCTTTTTATAGAAAAAGTTTGCATATATCTAGACTAATTCTTCACTCCTTTGCTGTGCAATATTACAGTGCTTTCCTCACCCCCTTCCTACTTCCCAGCTCTGGGCTCAGACACATGTACTGCTTTGGGCCCACTTTTTCTTGGAACTCTACTGTTGCAATGAAAAAGGCCTGAGCTGGCCTGCTGAAGGATGAGAGGCAAGTGGAGCAGAGTCAAGTCATCGAAATTCTCCCAGCCAAGGGCAGTGTTGATCAGCTGTCAGAGGGGCAGACTCTAGACAGGTGAGCAAGGTCAGCCAAGGTCAGCCGAGGTCAGCAGAGCTGCCAGCCAATAAGCAATACGTGCCTATTATTCATGAAGAATAACTTGGTATATAAAGTGGATACTAGTCTTTTGAGAATTACGTGTTAGTTAAGGACCTGGATTTTTGAGATAAGTAAACTTAGGTTTAGGTTCTGTCTTGGCCACTTGTTAGCTGCATGACCACTGCCTCTCAAATCATGTTGCCTCTCCAGTCTCTATTTTTGTACTGGCTGTAGTAATGCTTGCTTTCTTGACATCCAGGGTTCTTCACTTCTGGACAAACAGGAAGATTGTATCTCTCTGTCTTCTTGAAGATGGGCATGACTGTGTGACTTGCCATGGCCAACAGACCATGGGGGAAGATACTGTGTGTGTTACTTTGGGTGGAAGCGTTCATTGCTGATGCTTGCTGTCCACCCACTTCTCTCCCTGATGGGCATCTGTGCAAGGATGGGTTAATGTGGAGGTCAACGCTGCACCACCACCTGGTGGGCAGTTTCCTTGGGGAGTCATCTGTACTCACAGTGGACTTGGTGTGGATGAGAACTTAACCTCTTTGCGTTAAGTCATTGGAGTTTGGGGGGTTCTTGTTATCACAGCTGAGCACATTATTTTTTGAGAATTTTAATTATCTTCTAAGTCAGAAATTAATACAAATGGAAACAATTGTGGTGGAGAGTATGGCGTCATTGTGAGTTAATCAACAATTATTTATTGGAGACTGACTGCGAGCCAAAGAATAATTGGGAAAACAGTGCAACTTCTGAGGTCGATTCTAGAAATCACCATTAAATAAGCAGTGTGACCTGTGGGAGTCACTTCACACTTTGATCCTCAGTTTCTAGTAAAATAGGAATAAACCTGTGTCCTTTTCAAGATGTTGTGAGGGACGCAGTGGGGTAACATTATGACAAAATATCTAGAGTCTTCGATGAACTGGTGGGACCGTTCTCTTCCAGGCAGACAGGATGAAGCATTCTGGAACTTGGGTGGTGAAGCTAGGACATGTAATAGCCTTCTTGCTCCATGAAATCTGGGTTGTGGTTGGGGAGAACCTCAGTTACTTCCAGGAAAGCCTAAGAAGGTGTGCAAGGACTCTGGGCAGATGTGAAGGCGATGAAACCAGTAAAGGGGCAGTAGGGACAGTTGAGGGACACCAGTGGCCTCTCAAGAACCATGAAAGAGCAGAAGCCAAACATTGAGCTTTGGAGTCAAAGAGGCCTGGGTTTGAATCCCAATTCTGCTTTGACATACTTGCTGTGGCACCATGAGCAACTTATTTAACCTCTTTGAACTTCATTTTAGTCATCTGTGAAACAGGGATAACAATAGTATCACCCCCGTAGGGTTGATGGGAAGAGAAAATGAGAGACCATCTGTAAAGTACACATGGTAACACAATTATTGGGCGCTGTCCTTGCTTGATCATTGGTGTTCCTCTGCAAATTTAGGGGATAGGCAGGCATGTCCAATTCAACTGGTATCTGCTGACTACATACCTATCCAGTAAGCACAGTCCCGGTTTCCTAAAAGGAAGGTATGGTGGGGAGGTGGGATGCGGTGTTCAACCAGGTCATTGCTTGGTAGATGCGGTGGTGGGGCTGCCTGGCCAGTATTTAGACCTCGGGGGACAATATTTTGGAAATAGACTGAACTTGCCATTATAAGTTTCTTGCCTGATGATGCTGAACAGAACTGAGCCCTGTGGGGGGCCATGCAGACCAAGCAACCTAATTCAGTCCCACCTGCCAATCTCTGTAAAGGATATGTGAGTGCCTAGTCATATCTCCCGTATCTCCTCACCCAGAGGAATTCAGTGTGAACCTCAAATCCCTTCGTGACTGAAAACTTTGAACTTCTTTGAGGGGAGGAACAAAACAGAATAAAAACTTAATTTTAACAACTCTCTTCTAGTTGCATAAAGATAAGAATCCTGCAGATGAAGTCATGTGGCAGTTTCCATTTCTAGTTGGGCAACGTTAGCAACGTGGAGACCATGAAAAAGGATAATTATATTTTAGACACGATGTACAGGTTCCAAGCGAATGCCTCTGGTCTCTTCTTTTAATTGTTTAGTGCCTCTGGGGTTTTAGCTTATTGGAAGGATCAGGAAGCAATATTCTAAGTGGGCCAGCTTCCAGTTAGAGAGGATGAAAGTTTTTTCCCCTTGTGTTTCCCTGGCAAGTGCCATGTGCGATGCACATAGATAAAACGGCCAACTTAGATCTGAGCAAGGAGGAGCAGATGAACTGTTGAGAGCCTGCTGGCAGGCAGAACAGAGCTGAAGGCTCTGAACGGCTCTCTACCCAGTAGCTACCAGTGGGCATTTGAGAGCCCCTTTCGAGTTTACAATTACATTCTGGGCAGCAAAGCTACATATCACTTGGTTAAAGATGTTGCAATTAAATTTGCTTGAAACCAACAGTTAGTGGGTCATGTTACCAGGAGGAAAAAAGAACTTTCCATGACAACAAAAAGACACCCCATGAGTTAATTTTCTCAGCAGTCATTCTTGCTGTGGTTCTTGTCCATATCTGAGAGCCAAGGCGTAAGACTCCAAGCCTCTTTGTGATTTTTTTAAGCTAATAGGATGGGATTGTATTCGCTCTGGAAGTCTTTGAGTCCAGGAGTATTCCTCTCCATTACAAACGTGGTAATGCGTTCAGAGTAGATACTAAAATACTTTTATGCTTCAAACATAAAAGTGGATGTGGCTCTGGTTGCGTACTGGATTCATAAGCAGAAACCCTACTGTCAGCCTCAAAAGAACCTGTAAAGTACCATCCAGGAATTTAGATAACTATTTTAAAGAATATTACAAAAAAGTAAGCAATATCATCAAACATGCCTCATATCTTGCGATATGACTTCCAAGGGCAACTTTTGTCTTGGTCCTTTTCCTTTGCTTCTCTCCTTTTATGTCTTTGCAGTTGTTCTGGGCTATGTGATCCATTGAAAATATTTCTCTTAGTTTAATTTTTTAGATGTAAGCATTTTGCTTAAGGGACCCCCAAGAATGGTCTTGGGGTATAACTTTCTTCTGTTCTGGCTTCAGAAAATTCAGAAAGTATTTCAGCACTGCTGTGAAGCCTAATTAATGTAATTAAATCGCTTTTGAATTCCAAGACAAAAGCAGCTAGATAAGCATGAAATCGTGAGCCAAGTTCTTGTCCTTCGTAACGCAATGGAAGTATGTGTGCAGAGTCACTGGGAATAAAAAGTAGTTGACTTTCATACAACCTGATTTCTATTCCACCTGCGGCCAAGACATTCAAGTTGTGTGTGTGTGTGTGCGCGCAGGTGTGCATGTGCCCACAAGCCCATGTGTGTGTTTGCATGTTTTCAAGCAAAGGTTTGTTATATTAAGACAGACATTCCTTGAATCTCTTTGTTTCCATGTAATGCAGTTATGATTTTCACAGACATTTTCCTTGATTTCCACATTCTCTCCATAAGATCACAGAAAATGAATTAAGAGGAGAAAAATCTAAAGTAATTTGCAATTCTGTGCTTGATTAATTGGCTTTTGGAATTGGAGTGCGGTCCTGTGGGCAGAGAAATGAGGTTTGTATTTTGAGGAGCCTCGAGATGTAAACTTGAAGCCAGTGTTTCTGAAAGGCACTCAGGCACAGACCTTGGGAGATGGAAAAGGTCATTGCTCTTATCATTCTGGCTCAGGACGGCCTCCTGATTGGTTTCCAGACGCCCATGGGCCAGACGCAGCAAGGCATTTGGAAGAAAATCCTCTCACACATTGCAGAAATCGGAACGTTGGTTTCAAGTCTGTGATTCTTTCTTTAACTAAGAGGCTCTTAGGTGTACAACTAAACCTAAGAAGCAAAAGGGCCAGAGACACTTGCTTTTCTCAATATGAGCGAGAAGTGGCAGGTTCTGAGTGACCGCTTTCCTGAACACGATGGATGCTTCCATCTCAATACGCTTAATCCCTTCCTTTGGCAACTCTAACAGATTTACTTTCATGATCCCAAAGTAACCATTGCTGAAGGGTTTCTTTCCCAGGTGCTTGGCTTTTGGTGGCCTGGGTCTCATGGCAGAAGAGACCCCTTGTCATCAAAGAAAGCAGATGTCCAGTATTTAGCGGCCGATGTCATTGTGGTTGGTTGATGTCGTGACTATGTCTTGTTCTGTCATTTCCTGAGCCTTCTCCAAAAGGTGCCTCATGCGATTGACCCTTTTAAACCTTCATGAACTAAAGTTACGTGGGGGTTGCTGGCTAGGAAGCATGAGTCCCTTCTACGTGATTTGCAACACTCTAGAGTATCATAAACCCAGGAATAGAACCACTGAGTTGCAGAGGAGAATTTTATTTATTTGTTCTTGTGATAACTTGAATTTTCCCCAAGAGTTACTTTTTTCTGTTTTTGAAGTTTTACTTTTGAGACTCCTTTATTTGAACATTATTGTGGTATTTGCTATTCTCCCCAAATTAGTTTTTAACCTTCTTGACGTCAGAGGTAGTGCCTTTATTTTTTTTTTTAATGAGTTAGGTCACATGAGCTCTGTGGTGAGGCATGTTTTGTTTTGTGGGGGTAACCGGATTTATGTCTCCTTCAGGCACAGTAGGGGTCTCTTGCTCTGCTCCTGGCAGTTGGCTGAGGCCAAGGGCAGACAGCCAGGCCCTTCAGGAACCAGTGGCAGTCAGGAACGTGAACCACACATGGCATGGTTGGAGACCAGGTTGTGGGAAGAGCAGGTGACATATGCCTTCAGTGGTGGTGTCCTGCCATTTACCCTAGATGTCCCCCCACCAAGCCCCACAAGCCTAGGGGTCCTAGATGTTGGGACCCCTAGCTCTGGTGTTGGGCAGGCCATTGTTCAAACAGCTTCAACAGTGACTGTTTGGCTCAACCAAAGTTCACGGTCATGGTCTTCCTCAGACTCCTCCCTAAATGACACAGTATGTTCTTACTTACCAACATGTTGGGGGCTCTGGCTGGACCAGGGCTGAAGAAGGCACCTTCCAGGGGTGAGGGAATGGGGCAGGTGAACAGCGGACTTGGAGACACTCCCATGTGTCTGTGCGGCACCCAATGGGGTAGGGTTCTGCTTGGGGGCCTCTCCCTTGTCGCTGGGCAAGCCTGGCTCCAGCTGCAGTGGGTGCAGCAGAGGGGGCCAGGGCAGGGCTGGGCTCCCAGCCTAGAGAGGCCTCAACATCCATTCAATGTCCATCGTACACCTCATATGGTTTTAGGTTTGTGACAAATGTCCAGGAATGTATATGTATATGACTTTACATGTTTAGTTTGCTTTAAGATTGATTTTCCTGGGCTCTGGAGTTTTCCTTGGAGAACTGAAATCAGATGAATTTTAAGTCCACTAGTTTGCATAGACTCAGGGTCCTCAACGCTGGGCACACTTTAGGACATATTGCTGAGTGCTTCTGGAAGAAGCTGCTTTCCTTCATCTGCAGATTCTGCGTTCATTGGTCGGGGCGGGGCCTGATTATCGGGATTCTACAGCTACTCCCTAGATCCTCTGTGTGGTCAGGGTGAAGACTACCCACCTGGACCATGGAGGTCACTTCTGGTCCCTTCCAAGGACAGGCTGGGTCTATTCTTCACAAGCCAGTGGTTTCGTAACTAGCTAACAACTTGGCTTCTGGAAACATGGCTGAGCGTCTGGAGAGACAAGTATTTTGTTAACTGGAGTTCTTTTATAGTGATGTTCCGGGGGTTACCTGAAATAGATGCTTGCCCAGGAAACTATTTTCAACACATACTTTAAAAAAAACCATTTTTGGCTGACATTCTGAGCTCCGCACCAACATTTGGAGGAGTAACAGCAAGATTGGAAGGTTGTTGGAAACCTGTGTCCTCAGCAGTGAGGACAAAGCAGCAGGTTTGCACAGGGCTGGCTACCTCAGAGCCACGAGGGTTTGCTGAGGAAAGACAAAGGGAGGGTAGGGTCCATACCTGCCTTGTGACAGCTCCTTCTGGGCTTTTCCATCTTCTCACCTTACTGACTTAGCTTCTCCTGTCAGCTGTTGCTTGCTACTCTAATGGGATCGCATCTAGGGAAGTTCAGTTTCGCCTAAGGTGGTTTTTTTTTTTTTTTTTTTTTTTTTTTTTTTTTTTTTTCTGGAGAGCTGGCATATTTATTTATATCTGTGCCTAAAGCTGGCTCTTAAGAAGCCAGTCTTATCAGATGGTGTGTGGTGGTGGGACATGTATTAGGCCAGAAGTTAGGAGACTTGGTTGTGTGACCTTGGGTCTATCCCTCAACCCCTCTGAGCTTTACTTTCTCTTCTGCAGAAGGGAGCTGTCACCTGTCCTCCCAGGGTTTGGGGCTCTCTGAAGGATCCTAGAAAATAACACATGAATAATACGTGGAAAAGCAGCCCCAAACTCTCATCTGCTATTGCCCGAGAGGAAACACAGACTGGGAATTGTGGCAAAATACACTCACCCCTGTCACCCACAGAACTGATTCATAAAGTCTAGGGCTGTTCCAGAAAATCAGTTGAGTCTCCACGGAGACAGGAAAATAATCGTGTTCTTTGCTGACTAGCTGTTAATGCTCTCTGATTTGGGGAACCAGAAAGGTGGTGACCAAAAGAGATGATCCAGACGGAGGTAACACGTGAATGGCTGTAAGAGGCGGTTGGTTGATGGGAAGGGAGAAAAGTGGCCAGGGGTGATAATGGGTCTGGGAGGGATTGTTGCCATGGCTCCAGACGCCCCCTCGCCTGTTGTTCTGCCCATGGTGGCTCCTCAGTGAAAAACAAAACCTAAGTTCTGCCTCTGGCTCCTAACTTCAGCCACTCATGCCATTTTCTCTGGAGTCACCTCAGCCTGTACTGGGGCTCTGCCCAAACCTGACTGCCCCACCTTGCCTTGGTTTCCCAGGGTGGTGTCTCAGCGAGGAGGGAAATGTCTGCACCTCTAGAGCCCCCTACAGCCTCACCTGAGAGTCCAGGTCCCCAACTTGCCATGAGCTCAGGGGATAATAGAAATGTTGGGACTGGGGGCATCACGATGCAGAGTGGATGCTCAGGACTTAGGCTTATGATTCAGAGGTCCACAGGATTTGAGAGTTGGAAACACTGTAGGGGTTTTCCAGCCAGTCCTCTGACTTTTAGGTGAGGTCTAGATAGAAAGTGTCTAATTAGAATGAGAATAGAAGAGTTTGTGGTTCTTGGGGTGGTCCGAACTGTCTGAGAAGTCAGGGAAGTCTTCAGAGATAGTTATGTTTGAGCTGGGTCTTAAAGGCTGAGGAGGATTCATTACAAATAAAAGAGAGAGTTGGGTATTCCAGGTAGGCATAGGGAGTCTCTCCTGCAGAAAGAGTCAGGCTCTATAAATGTCCTCTCCTCTTTCCTCCTCTCCCTCCCTTGGTTCATCCATTCATTCTTTTCGTCCCTTCCTTCTCCGCCCTCTCTCTCTTCTTCCTTCTTTCTCTCCACCCCTATTGCATCCTATCTTCCTTCCTTCGGTTTTGGGAAAAGAGTTTGGAATCATGGGTCTGCTGGAATTGGAGTGACCTTGAAGTAGCTTTGGCTTTGAGGCGTAGCCAGGGGGCATGACCAACTCAATCATTCCCCTGAAATTTGGATGACCTCACAGGCAGCCTTGCTGGTAGGTACAATAATCTGGCCAGTGGGTGGGAGCCCAAGGAGGTAGAGATGGGGAATGAGGATTTTGATAGCTCAGAGCCACAGTGATTTTCCTCCCAGATTTATTGAGGTATGATTGATAAGTCAAAATTGTATGTATTTAAAGGGTACAATGTGATGTTTTGATGTATTTGTACCTTGTGGAATGATCATCACAATCAAGCCAGTGAACATATCCATCTCTTCATCTAGTCATCTTCTATTTTTTGGTGTGTATGATAAGATCTACCTTCTTAGCAACTTTCAAGTATATGATACATTATTATTAACTATAGTCACCATGCTATACATTAGGTCTCCAGGACTTACAGTGATTTTTTTATAAGCTCATGTCGGCAGGAGGTAATTCTACTGTGCCAACAGAATGTTTTTGATTCTGTTTTAGTTGTGTGGTCCTGAGGGAGGTTGTTACCCTGATTTGATCAGAAAATGTGGAGCAGATGAACAGGTGCTACAGATGTGTTTTTTCCTATGACTTTTCGGACTCTTGGCACTCAGAGAGCTGAGTCCCAGCAGAGCTGGGGGACTACCTGTGCCCATACTGTGCTGTAGGAAATGGGGTGTCGGATGGCTGGGACAAGGCTAGCATTTTCCCGAGTCCTACAGGTGCCACTTCATCTCAGGCAATCTTTCCCTTACATTGCTTGCTGCTGGGCCTCTCCCTGGCATGGTTGTGGCCCAGGTCACTTATTATCCTCTTGATGTGGGAATAGGGTACAGCTGCCTTGGGCTGAGTTAACAGACTCTCACTGAAGGTTTAGGATGATGAAGGGATTATAGCACAAGAGAGAATAAGAAAGAACTACAGAGAAAAAGTGGGGACATCTGTGCTCAGTCTGCCAACCCTGTATTTCTTCATGGTTCCTTTTCATGGGTTCTAGGGTCTACTAGACCTGCCCACCAGGGAAAGCTGAATTAGCTCTTTCTTGGGTTCCCCTCTCCATATCAGCGTTGACCTTGCTGTTGACGAAGACCTACCAATGAGCTTTTCTAAACCATGTGTCTCAAAATGAGTGTTGTTTCCATTCTGGGATATGAGAATGGTAGCAGTGGTGTGTAATTGAGCATGTGTGTGTGTGTGTTTAATCCTGACACTGGACAAAATTTATAAGTTTAAGTCAATTGGTTATTATTTTTGGTCTTTATTTCAGCTTTATCCAAAGTAGGCAGATACTCCTTTTCAGAATTTTTATCTTAACCTTGGTTGGCTTCTCTTGACCCTAATTTCCTTAGGGATATGAGCCCTTGGAATTACCAAGGAATGAGGAAGGGGAGGAGTGTGTGTGTGTATGTTTGTGTGTATGTGCGCCTGTGTGTATGTTGATATGTATTTGTGTGTACGTGTATGTCTGTGCAACTGTGTGTGTGTGTGTGTGTGTGTGTCCCCATGTATCTGTGTGTATGTCTGTATACGTCAGGGTGATCTGAAATGGACTCTGAGGTTGAGACCCTAGAAAAAAACACTGTACTAAGTAATGGTGCAGGAAATAAACCCTAAACATGACAGATCCAGGAAATTCTGGGAGGAGAAGCTGGCACAAGGCTCTTCCCTGGATAACCTTCCTCGTCCTTCTCTAGGACCTTTGCTTTTTGTCCTTATGAGCTGGTGGTTGGGGAGGAATTTCACTTAGGAGACCAGGTGGAATTCTGGGCTTTGAGGATGGAAGGCCAGGGGTTCTTGGGCTTTGGGAGTATGGTGACTCTCCTTCCTGGGAGTCAAATGAGGAAGTGCAGGGGAAGCACGTGGAATTTGCACAGCATTCCAGGTCTGAGGAGCAATTTAGCTGTCAGAGTGTTTTTCTTACAGAGTCTAGGGTCTTTTAGGGCTAGACGTGGCGGGGGGGGGGGGGTCTCAACTTCTTAATTGCTTTCTCTGCGTCTTCCTTTTCTTTTCCCTGTCCGTTTGTTCTTTCTGTTTATCCTCTGTCTCCCACTGCTCTTGTCCGTTCTTGCTTATCCACCCTTCTACAAGTTAAATACCTCCTCCTTGGGTAAAACTTGCTCCTTAACATAGAAGCTCTTTCTCCTTTTTCTATTCTCCCTTCTGAAGAAACTGGGGGTATTGTGTTTGCACCACTGTTCAATCCTCTGGGTATGTCCAGCATTGAAGAGCACCAATAGATCTACTCTGGAAGGTACTCTCAGAGTACTGGATGGTACTCTCAATGTAGACATTGCAAAGATGGTGACAGGATTTCCCAAGGTATGTACATAAAGCGCTGGCCCCTCCAATGCTCTCGAAGATGAATTCGACAAGTCTGAGACAATGATGCACACGCTTTCCATCCCCTGGAGATTCACAGTGCATATTGGTATTTCAAAGACTCTAAAAATGAGTAGCTCCATTGCTTGGTAGGACTTGTGAACACTGGGTCGTAAGAGAAAAAAAGCCAGAGATTTAGGGGCTTAGCATAAGTAGAACAGTTCTTAGAACTCTAACCCTGTTTTTGAGCTTAGGAACATGAGTAGGAGAGTAGGAGAGATGAATGAAGAGGTGTAACCGTGACTGAAATTGACCAGTTGACCAAAATTTAGATGAAGTCTTTGTTATTCTTCTTTTAATCTCTCTCTCTCTTTAAAGATTTTATTTATTCGACAGAGAGAGAGGGAACACAAGCAGGGGGAGTGGGAGAGGGAGAAGCAGGCTTCCTGATGAGCAGGGAACAGGGTGTGGGGCTTGATCCCAGGACCCTGAGATCATGACCTGAGCTGAAGGCAGATGCTTTATGACTGAGCCTCCCAGGTGCCCCTTTTTTATTCTCATAATAAATTTCCTATCAATATTTTTTCTCCTTTATCTGTAAAACTAGGTGTTTCTTATCGAGAAGGAAACTTATGTCATAATTTCTAAAAATCTGTAACTTCTGGAAGAGTTACTATGCATTCTTTTCTTTCATATTTTTCTGTTTCTTAATCTCTTTTGCACACATGTATTATATATTCATGAAGTAACAAAGAACATCATAAATGTAGGAAAAGGGAAAGGAAAAGGTGGCTTATAAATGAGAAATTCTGCTTAAAACAGGAAAAAAAAAAAAAAAAACCAAAAGCCTGACTAACATGGTCAAGTAAAACAGGCTTTTAAAAAATATTAAGAGGAGAGCCCAACTCTCAGAATTAAGAGATAGAGATAACCACCCTCTGTGTTGACAAAGAACAGAGTATATCACAAGTTTCTGATGGGGACAAATCAAACAATGCTATGAATTAGATGTTACTTCCACTCCACATTAGACCATGGCTTGCATAGCCTTTGACAGGTTGGTCTCCATCTTGGATACTTTTAGAGGAAGTTTTGGTCCAAGAATAAACATTAATTGGGATGACTCCAGAGAACCTCTCCCTAAATGAGCTCTACATCAATGGAATAATGCTCACCGAATATTTAATCAGAGAAAAAACACTGCAGGAGATAAGGCAGACTTATTTTCTCTCCTCAAGGAGGTTAATGCCCAGGATGGGCTGAAACATGAGGAAACAAAACACTACATTCCAAAGAAAGTGATGGTATATGAGGCCTAAGGGAAACAGCACTCATGTCATATGGAGGATCGGGGACAGCTTCCCACATGAGGGCACTTGGAGTTGAGCCATGAAGTTTGTGGAGTGTCAAGAAGTAGTGCTAGTGGTGGCAGTGGTACCAGCCCAGATGGAGGATGGCATGTGTATGGGAAAGCCCAGGGAGGCACGTTAAGGGAAAAGTAGACAGAGACTGACCAGTCCATCATATAATATATTCAAGTACAAATTCTCTAAGTGGAGAAGTCATGTGAGATAAGACTGGGAAGGTAGAATTGTGTCTTTATTTTGAGGGTTCTTAAATCCTGGGGAAGAGGAGGGAGAGTTTATTCAGTAGGCAATGGACGTTCAAGGAAGGCATTGAAAGGGTGTTTTGCAGCCCTGAATAACCTGGTGCACAACAGGTGGTTGTCCTGGCTTAGCCCTTTGGTTGGCCTTCCAGTCGTATGTACAGTCATTCAGAGATGGCTTAGAGAGAATGATGAGAAGACCCGTTAAGAAAAGTAGACCAGGCATCACAAAAGCCTGAACCAGGGCAAGGGCAGTGGGAATAGAAAGGGTGCTCAGCCATGAAAGGTGTGCTGGTGGGGGAGTCTCAAAGGGGAGGCCAAGTTGGGTGGACCCAGGTTTTGTGTCTGAGTGTCTGGGAGGAGGTGGGGCAGAAATCCGGAAGCGTAGAGGTGCTGTTTGGAGGGAAGGAAATGAGGTGGGCTTGCATTGATCAAGTTTAAGGGCTGAGGAAACTTTGGGAACAGCTATTCCTGGGTTTTTAAGCAAGAGCTGAGGCAGTGGGAGTGAACTAGGTAGTGAACTGGGAGAGTCCAGAGAGAGAATGATGAGGTCTGTGGTCAGACCTAAGGTGGAAATGCCTTCCTTTAGAAAGCAGGGCAGGGCAATTGAATTAATCATGTGAAGGAGAGAAATAGTGCAAACAGGTAGGAAACCAGCCAGCAGGAAAGGTAGAGGAGAAAATTTCCTGAAGCATATGTGTGTGTGTGTGTGTGTAAATTTTTCCAAATACTGCTGAAAGGCTCAGGAGGGTAATGGTAGAAAGTGGGTTTCTGGATTGAACTTTGGGAGGTTTCAGGGACTATCCTTGGGGAGTTCAGTTGCAGAGGCTAGGAGAGGGAGAAGCCAGATTGAAAGCAATAGGAAGAGTTGTAAGTCTCCTTTGGAGAAATTTTTTTTTTTTTTTTAATCTTTCCCTTTAAAAATGTCTTCCACTCTACAATGTCATTAAAAAAAATCTGACTAGCATATTGCAATGACAAAACGAGGCAATATAATATCCTAAATGTGAATAGTGCACTTTAGTAGATCTGGTAAACTGTTTAATGTACCAGAGAATTATTTTTCAGACATTCCATGCTGTCCAAATTGGGTTAATGTACCCCCGAAAAGTAAATCAGTTACTCCTCGTTGACTAGTCAGGTTAGACCAACTGTTCCTGAAACCTTAGGACACATTAGCTGCCTAGATACTGTTTTTCATAATGTGTGTTTATTGGATCAGCACTCTATAAATCCTGAATTTTCAGGCCAAATAGCTCTTCACAGCTGCAAAAATATACCATAACTTGTCAGTGGTCATTAGTTTGATAAAAGATATTGAGTGCTTTGTCTTGTGAAAACGATCTTTGATGTAAAAGTAGTGTCAGGGAACAGCCTCCAATGTCCCATGGCTCACACACCAGAAACATTTGTGCCTTGTAATTGTCGGTCTGTCAATTAGCAGCAATGACTTTTTCAGAGAGGCATATTTTGTGGTTAACTGAGTGTACCTTTCTTTCCAGGCCATGGAAAAAATCTAATTATGGCATTCTTGAGCCTCTGGTCTGAAAAAAAAAAAAAAAAAGATAATTATTTAAAGAGATCTTTTTTTCTCCTTCTAATTTTGTTCTGGTCTCCATATAAGTGAGGTCTTTGAGGTTTTGTGAACATATTCAGTATAGTAATAATATTAAGTAAACTTCATTCCTGATCCTTCCCTCCTCCATCTCAGTTCTCAGCTATAAAGCAGTTGCAGTTTTAACTCAGAAATTTAGGGAAAGAAGTTCAAAGAGCTAAGGCGAAGGTGTGAAGAAATCGGACTGAAATGGTCCCCATATCCCAGTCATTGAACCTGGCCGAGATGACAGCACAGGGGAAGGATGGGAGTTTAGTCTATAGTTCTTCATACATTTTTCAAGTGAATCCTCTTTCCCCTCCCTTACCCACCCCAAGAATTCGGTTCCAGATAGCTTCCTCCCCTGGAGTGGATGGATTGTCTAGCACGAACTATTGAACACCCTCACAGCAGAAGTCCAGTAGTTGTTATGAGGCCTTGTATTTGTGCTTAAAAAAAGAAGGTCTTGTCCTCCAAAGATCGAACTGAGGGGTATTTCAGTCTGTAGAAAAACACTTTTTTTTGAGGGGGGAGCAAGTTAGAGGGCTCTTCTCTCATGAGAATATGTCACCTCCATCTAGGAATATGAGTCCATTCCTATTTTCCAGCATTTTCTTACATTGAATGTTGGAAGAAGAGAAGAAGGGTGTATGTTTCAAAGAGAAGTTTGTTTTATTAAATGAGGTAGAGTAGAACTAGAATCACAAAAAGAAGGCCTGGAGTTCTAATTTGCTTTCTTCATCCTCAAGACTTCAACTCTTAAGATGGGATATCATACATATTTGATTAGACTGTTCCTTGAATTCCCTTTTAGTTCTTTTTTTCTTTTCTTTCTTTCTTTTTTTTTTTTTTTTAAAGAGTTTATTTATTTATTTGACAGACAGGGATCACAAGTAGGCAGAGAGGCAGGCAGAGAGAGAGGGAAGCAGGCTCCCCGCTTTGATCCTAGGACCCTGAGATCATGACCTGAGCCGAAAGCAGAGGCTTTAACCAACTGAGCCACCCAGGCGCCCCTCTCATTTAGTTCTTAAAAGAGAATGTCTTAGTGAGATATGTCTAATGGTTTGCCTGGTAAATGTTCAGTAACCCCCTACCCCTCACCAAAAAAAAAAAAAAAAGTGTTTCTGTTGATTTCCATTGCTTAAATACATCCTCTATGGCTGATTTCAACATACGAATGAGATATCACTGAAAAAAGATATGGGAAGAGCACACACTCGACTCCTAAGAGCCAGTCCAAACTGGCTCTAGCCCACCACTGTGTGTGTGGCTTCCACTGCAGGTCTCAGTGATAGGAGGAAGGTTTACAAATATCCTGGGAGAGAAGTGTCATGGTTCTAGATATTCCTGAAAGCTAGAAATATAGCTTTTCTTGATAAATATGATCTAAATTGCTGAGGATTTGGTGGGGGATAATAAAACACAAAACACAGGGTTATCAGCATAGCTCAGATATTTTCAACCTTACAATAACCGTAAAGTACCAGATAATGACGTCTAATCCCTTTCCGCAGGATTTCACCGTCCCCTTATTCACACCTAACTGTTCATATCTTCTTTCTTGTCTTCTATGCCTTTGTACTCAGTTTCCCTTTTGCCTGGACTGCATCTCCTTCCCTTACCCCTCACCACCTGACAAACCTCTGGCCATCCTTCAAGTTCCAGCTCAGGAGTTACCTCCTTCCATTATTCTGGTCTAGGCGGGTCAACTCATTCTTTTTTTTTTTTTCTTGGTATTCCCATCGCACTTTCATCTTATGGCATCATCATGGTTAGTCTGTGTCTTTCCCACTGGCTTGTGAATCTCTTGGGGCCAGAGATTGGGCCGTCCATGGTCCCAGGCTAAGTAAGGCCTCACATGATGTGGGCTTTGTCCACTTGTCCAGCCACATCTTGTGCCCCACTCTTCCACACTCTCATCACTTTGGGCATTTTGGACTTTTCTCATCTCACACATGCCATGCCTTCTTCAACTCTGAGGCCTTGTTCTGTATTGCCCACCTGCACCTGAGATCAGCTTCTCCCTTGCTTTTACTCAGCTAAAAGCTGCTTATCCTTAGGTCTGACATCTCAGGGAAGCCTTCTTACTTTCTCAGATGAAATGAGGTCATCTAGATAGATAGCAATCTGATCTTTTCGTCACGGTACCCAACACAGTGGTGGCCATTTAACCTTGGTCTTTCCTGCTAGACTTGCAACAGCATAAGGACAAGAACCTGGGTCCATTATTTTTTCAAACCTAACATATCTTAGGAACTCTGATTCTTGCTGAAGGATTGATTGCTGGAGAAATACTCAGTTTGGATACCTGAGAATAAGAAGCTAAGAAATAATTTGAACATCTAAAGAAGATCCCAAAGTTAAAGTTAAATCTAGGAAGACAACTTTGTCAGTAAAGAACTAGTGAATCATGTCTATGAGACAAATTTATTTAATTACCTGATGTGACTGCTTCATTTGCAATGATTATTCATTCACTGAGCTGGCTAAATTATGCTTTTATCATTCACCACCTCATTCTATTACCCTGGAGATCAGAGATGTAGATCTCTTGCGCATTCATAAGAATGTATTAGGCTTCTAATACAATGCAAGCCTTTGTGCACAGAATGTCAGTTCAGTTACTCTCCCCATCCCAGAGCCCATTCTGGCAAAAGGAGAGTGGGCCCTTACCTTGCTCCTCATGTATTTCCTTTGTGAGTTGTAGATTGTTGCCCGGACTCCCCCCTTTGGTTGTTCCATTTAAGCAGTGAGGAAAAGATTCAAGGCACCGAAAGTAAATTTGAACATAACCTTTTGACGTTCCTTCCTCTGAGAGCAGAGCTGCTCTTAGATGCTAGGAGGCCCTGGGCACTGCGCGCAAGGGGTGGCAGTTTCTGCAATTCTGCCCTGTCCATTGCATTCCCTCCATATCCATCTCTGAGAGCACATCTGTCTCCTCACAGGCAGGGATGGCTGTGCTTCTTGAACTTGGCTCCTCCTGGCTGGTAGTAATACCACGGCTTGGTTTGGACAAGGTGGAAAGTGTCACACTATGCAAACTTGGAACTGGAGAAAAGCCTAACAGCTTTCCAGCCCCAGTGCCAATCTGTGGACGAGTCCCTGCATTCCTGGCTCCTGGCTCTCACCCAGTGGAACCAGGCCAACCCAGTCAACAGCATTTGCACCAGTAGAACACTCTAATGCTTTCTGGTCTTCGCTGCCCACAGTAGCTTATTACAGTCCCCTGATGTTCCAGCAGATCTTCAGAATAATACTTGTCTTGTCTTTGCTGTTCTTTCTTTGAATCAGCGAGAAGCAACTTTTATTGATCCCCATTTTTCCTGTGGGGTCCTCTGAGTAAGGTCAAAGGGGACCTTACGACTATGCCGTTTCCCCCCTACTCTTGAATTTAACTGCTCCGAATCCTTCCAGAACTTTACATTCCCCTTTATTATGGTTCTAATGCAATGTGATTCAGCTCCCTAGAGGACATTGCCAATGTGGGGAGACATTTTTGGTTGTCAGAACTGGGAAGACACTAACAGCACAGCGGGTAGGGACCAGTGCTGCCCAACATCCTCCCACAGACAGGGCGGCCTCTGCCACAAAGCACCAGCCTGCCCAGAGTGTCAGTGCAGTGGAGGCTGGAAAAGCCGGCTCTGAGGCTGCATCGTGGATGTGAGTGCTTGAACGTGATGCACATGAACATGAATGGAGCAGTAGGTAGACCAGCTTCTAGGCAGGTGATGTCTCCAGTGTCCCCACAGAGCTGAGTGCACAGGGGATCCTCGGGGATGCTTGCCCTGAAACACCGTCACTGCCTTCTGGGACCCCATGGTCACAGGTGGGACTTGATCTGTTTTTTTCTGAGCCCACCAAGACAGCAAAGAGAATCTTTTGGAGCTGATATTTTCCCAAATTCTTCAATGTTAATTACTTTCCATGCCTATGGAAAAGGAAATAAGCCATTTTCCTTCCTGCAAAAATTGGGAAAACAAAGCAAAATAGTTTTTCTTTTTCTTTTGGTATTAGAGATTCTGAGTTTTGGGACACCTGGGTGGCTCAGTTGGTTAAATGACTGACTCTTGATTTTGGCTCAGGTCGTGATCTCAGATTCCTGGGGCTGAGCTTGGGTCAGGCTCTGTCTGTGTTCAGTGGGGAGTCTGCTTGGAGATTCTCTCTGTCTGCCTCTTCCCCAACTTGTGTGCTCTCTCTCTCTCAAATAAATAAATAAATCTTAAAAAAAAAAAAGACTCTGAGTTTTTGGAAGTCAGTAAAGCTAAACACTCTTATTATAGAAATCGATTTTTCCTTGTGCAACCACTTTCTTTGAATTTCCAGGAAGACTCCCAGAAACCATTGTTTGATAAGATGCAAACACACTGTTCTTTGCATCTTGACCCAAAGATGCTCAGAGAGTGCAGGGTGTTTGGAATTCTGGTAGGGCCTTGTCCTGTCCTCTGAGAGAGAAGAGGGTGGCCCATGTCTGTAGATCGTGCTAGGAGGGTAAGGAGAAAGGTGTGATGCAAAACTGTTATTTTCCATTGTCCAGAACTTGAGTTCAAGTTTAAAAAATATTGCAGAAAGATTGCACAGTGCAGACAGCAGGAAGGTCTTGCAGGGGTTTAGGTTTAAGAATTACTCTGTATTCAAAAAAATAATGTCATGGTGTTATTGCTTTTGGAAATGTAGCGGGCAATGTGACTGTTGACAACATTTCATCACTTGGTCACCAATTGGGTTAGAAATCAAATTGAACTTTCTGTGTGCTATAATTATAATATAATGCTTCCCTGGCCAGGAAATTCTAGATTTCTTAGAGTATGAAGTCTTATGTTCTGTATTTCCTCTGTGACAGTCAGGTATAAACATCTTACCCTTATGATGAAGACGTTAGTCCAGCCCCTGTCTTGCAGGTGACGGAAGGGGATGGTGAGGACACAGGGACTCCCCGGAGGCCATGTGCCCCAGATGGGGCCATGACACGCTTCATGGGATTGATTAGAAGAATAGGAGAATAGTTGAAGAAATATGCTATCACGAGAATTTCTATTAGCATGGTTTTCCCAGAAAAGGGAATCTGATGGGAGGTGAGGTACAAAGAAAGTTAGGAGTGTGGGTATTGGGTGATGATGCAGTCAGAGTTATTGTTATTATTTTCACAAACAGTTTTTTTACATAGTATACAATTCATCCATTTAAAATGTACAATTCTGGGGCTCCTGGGTGGCTCAGTTGATTAAGCATCTGACTCTTGATTTTGGCTCAGGTCATGATCTCAGGGTCATGAGATGGAGCCCCACATTGGGTTCTGTGCTCAGCGGGGAGCCTGCTTGAGATTCTCCCTCTCCCTCTCTGCTCACATTCTCTCTCCCTCCCAGATAAATGATCAAATTTAAAAATATATATATAATTTAGTGAGTTTTAGTCTGTACCCAGAGGTATGCAACCATCATCACCATCAGTTTTAGAACATTTTCATCAGCCTAAAAAGAAACCCTGTATCCTTCAGCTAACACCTCCTACCCCCCCCCCCCCCCCCCGCCAATCCCCCAGCTCCCAGCTGCCCAGCACCAGCAACCAGTCATCTACTCTACTTTCTGTCTTTATGTATCTTCTTATTGTGGGGAATTCATTTAAATGGAATGATATAATATGTGACCTTTTTTGTCTGGCTTCTTTCATTTTTCCCAGTGCTTTCAAGGTTCATCTGTGCTTGCATGGATTAGTGATTTACTCCTTGTTATGACCAGAAAATACTCTGTTGTGTGGCTATACCGTATTCTGTTTATCTGTTCCTCAGTTGTATGTGAGTTACTCAGCAAAACTCCCAGGGGTGGGACGCGTGCTCAGTGGATGAAAGCATGAGGCCATTTATTCGGCACACATTAATGGATGACCCATGTGGTAGCAGTTGGGGATTCTGAATGAGCAAAACAAAGCTTTTACTTTCCTGGGAATGAACAGGGCTCTAGAAGACAGACAAAGGGGGGTCAAGTGGGCATGTGTGTTGGCAAGTGCTGTGAAGACCAGAAAGCAGGGGAAGGAGGACAGAACTTGAGAGGGTCACAATTTACACATGAACAGAACATCCTTCCCTGGAAGGGGTGGCAGAGCAGGGGGAGGAGCCAGGTCTCCTGTTATCTGACCAGGGTCTCTGACATCGTAACATTGCCTGGATATTGATGGAGAGCAACTGGTCCCGCTTTCTCTGCTTTTCGTAGGTTTTCAGTTGACCATGGAGAAGGTGCTGGCTTTCTTCCATTCTCTTCTCCGCACGCTCTATATTCTGGACTATGAATGGTATACACAGAAGGTTCCTGTCATTTTGCCATTTGGTGTTTTTGTGGTCATGGGGCATTTCCTTTTTTATCAATGGAATTGAATTTTTATCCATGGGGGAAGCTTGTGGTGGTGCCTCCTGTGGGGCTGGCATTCGTCAGGGCCTGGGGGGTTGCCCGGGGCTACAGGAGGCTACCTTGCTCTGGAGTGTGCAGGAACCTAGCTGCCGACTGTGCCCTGTGTTCCAGGTGACATCCACCTATACATGCCTCAACGGATGCTCTTTTCCCTTTAGCTCCTTTCCCTGGCAAGGCCGGCGGTCTGGGTTTTTAAGAACGAGAGTGGGACTTCACAAAATTATGAGGAGTGGGTCTCAAGCAGAGAGTTTTCAAAAAAGTGATGATTTCTTCTCTGACGACAGAAATGTCTGTCTGAGGTAACTATTACTAAGGGGTTGAAGTGCACACAGGAGGAAACCACATTGTCACCATAACATCCCTGGTCATGAAAGTATCTCTTCCTCCTGACTCTCGAGGGCTGAGTCCTTGGGTCTCAGTCTTGGACCACAGCCTTTAGGACTGAGGGGATGTGACAGCTGACATTTGGAACCACTGAAAGAGCCCCTTGAATCAGGAGAGTTAGACTGAAGGTTCTGCCTGGTGGGTTTGGAATGCAATGGAAAGGCTTTCTGCTTTTGGCTTGGAGGCCAGAGCCCATCTAGGGGACTGAGCACTTCCTGGGGTAAGTTTTTGTCCAAGGAAGATCTGCTTTCTGCCGTGGGAGAAAGAGTAGAGCTCATGGAAAATGTGTCTTCTCAGGATCTGTGGGCATTTTCTTCTTGTCTGCCTGGTTAGGGTCCTTGAATGGGAATGTGAGACTGTTTATTAGCAGTCTGTGAGTAACTGAACATCATGCTCTGGAAAGGAAATGTACCCCTAACAAAAAGAAATAAAATCAACATATTTATAATAATTGGTATTGCTATTATTATTGGTAAAGCACTAAGCTTGATAAAAATCTATTTACCAAAATTGCATATTGCTATAATCTTTATTTTGGGCTTAGTTTTACTTAAATGAAAAAAATTATGTAGGTTCTTCATTGTATGAAGAACAATGTTTAAGAAAAACCCAAACAGTACAGATGAAAAATAAGCAATGAAAAGTAATTCTCCCTGTCATCTCTGATTCTCAGTTCCCGTCCAAACACAAATAGAGTTCTGTGTGTATTGTTCAAAAGGTATTTTTTTTAAAGATTTTATTTATTTATTTGACACACAGAGATCACAAGTAGGCAGAGAGGCAGGCAGAGAGAGAGAGAGAGAGGGAAGCAGGCTTCCTGCGGAGCAGGGAGCCCGATGCGGGGCTCGATCCCAGGACCCTGAGATCATGACCCGAGCCGAAGGCAGCAGCCCAAACCACTGAGCCACCCAGGTGCCCCTGTTCAAAAGGTATTTGATGCATTTTCAAGATTGTAACAATTTCTGAATGATAAACAGTAAACAGTATGCAACTAGCCAGACCTGGATTATCTCTGCTGCCCAGCTCAGCATCCCACCTCTGGAAACCTCTCTTTCTTCCCTCATAAGACTGTTAGTATCAAATGAGATAATTCTTGTAATTTCTAGGCAGTGCTTAGTAAGTGGTGTCTATATTAAAGGTTATTTGTGATTTATCCACTAAATTAGGATTGCCAGATAAAATACAGGACTCTCAGTTAAATTACGAAAATTTTAGTATAAGTATATCCCAAATATTGCACGGGATATACTTATACTAAAAATGTTGTCATTTATCTGCAAGTCTAATTTAACTGGTTTTTCTGTATTTTTACTTGTTCAATCTGGCAACCATATACTAACTGCCACAGCATTCTAGCACGTTGAAATGTCAGCACTAGAGGGGGCTCTGATCCAGTGCCCTCATTTTATATGCTCTAAGGTCCATCCTCAGCACTCTGAGTTCGAAGCACCTTACTCAGATTCTTAACTACCAAAGCAGTATGAAAGTAGAAGATTCTGTACCAGGCTCTAGTCTCAGGCCCAGTCTATTGCCAGCTACATTCATGCATTCTCTGCTTTTCTCTGACCTGCCCTATCCCACACCCTTCCTTTGAAAATTGGAGCCAAGAGTCTTCAGTCATGGCAGTGGCATTACTACTACAGTGAGAGAAGTGCACTGAACTGTGAGGGAGGCCATTTAGCATGCTCTGGGCAGCTTGATGAGTGTTTTGATGAGTTGGGTGGGCATGGGAGGATATGAGGCAGAATATTTAACTGGTGACAAATGTCTGGACCGAAAGGGACATTTTGGATCAGTCTCTCAGGGTTTATGGAACTCAGTACAGTCTCAGACAGTTAATGTGCAGTCCCACCCTAAATGGCATTCTTCCCTTCCTTATCTCAGAATAAAGCATGAAATGTTGAAGAAGGTTACCTGTTGGGAAGAGGAGGAGGAGGAAGTATTTGACATTTAGCAGCAGATAACTCAGCTTATCCCTCTCTTAAAAGCATGTTGTGCTTATGGTTTTCATGAATAGTGTGGACACTAGGTAGACAACTTAAAATGGGAAAAATGTAAGTCAACCTCCCTTTTCTAAGAATATGCTCAGATTTCAAAGTATTTTTGAGGTTTGATTTTATTTATGTATTTATTAAATTTTTAGTTTTTTATTAACACATAATGTATTATTAGCCCCAGGGGTACAGGTCTGTGAATCGTCAGGCTTACACACTTCACAGCACTCACCGTAGCACATACCCTCGCCAGTGTCCATAACCCAGCCACCCTATCCCTACCCCTACTCCGCCTGGCAGCCCTCAGTTTGTTTTGTGAGATTAAGAGTCTCTTATGGTTTGTCTCCCTCCTGATCCCATCTTGTTTCATTTTTTTCCTTCTCTACCCCACAAACCCCCCACTCTGCCTCTCAACTTTGAGGTCTGATTTTAATGAGAAGGACACTTACTTTCTTTTGTGTGGCTCTGTCTCAATCTTGATCTCCATTCTCTCTGCAGGGCCTTCCTGTCCTCTCCCCCACTCTACCCCAAGTCATTTCTGCAGTACCTCTGGGGTTTCCAGAAGCTTCAGTTTTCATTTAGCCCAAGGGAAATTCATGTTATTACATTGAATGTGTGGACTGTTCTTACCAAGTGGCAGCCCAGGGAGACAGATAGTAGTCAGGAAAAATGATTTGGAGACTGTCGCCTTCCCCATTCTCTCCTGTAGAGAGGACACCAATGGTCACCCAACGGAAGCTGTCAGGATAAGGATATCGATAGTCAGAGGGAAAGTGCTTTCTCAGAGTGGCTGCCCTAGTCGGTTGGGGGGTACATTCATGAAGCAGTATCAGAAGAGAGGTCTGATTTAGGGGATGAAACAGAAAGGAACAATGAAAGACATTTCATGACACTAAGAAGTCTGAGAATGTTCAACAAAACATAGTTTGATTTTGTAAATCATTTCGAACGCTAACTTTTTTTTTTTTTTAGATAGTTGAAGCTTTTCTTTCTACTTCCTTTAAGTTATAAATATCAATTTCTTGGAGAAATTCTTTTATATAGTAGTTAATGAAATTCTGAGGTTAGTTTGGGCTTTTAAAACAGCTTTCAAATTTTTGAGGTGTGTTTATTTCACTCTTTACATCAGAAATTTTTGTAGGATGAATAAAAAGTAAAGAATTCCTTTTAGGGACAATAGATGCACAGTGAAATACAGTGAACTATAACTTATCTTTGTGAATTCTGGAAGAAAAATAGGACTGATCAGCATGAGGTTGACATATTACAAAGTTTCCAAAGGCTTTAGGTGAGGAAGACATAAGAATCATTGGCCTGGAATATTATCATCAGTTAGTTTGGAGTTTAATGAAGTGAAACATGGTCTTCACTTGATAGTGCCAGCTAATTAATCTTTGTTAAACTCAGTGAATTTAACTATTGCAAAGTTGTGATTTTCCTTCTATAAAAAAAAGGATAAAGGATGATGATCTTGCTTCCTAATTTATTCTTTTTCTTAAAGATATATTTGTTTTTTTGAGGAGAAAGAGTGAGTGCTCACAAGTTGGGGGAGGGGGCAGACTCTCCAGCAGGCTCCTCTGATGCAGGGCTTGATCTCACAACCCTAAGATCATGATCTGAGCTGAAATCAAAAGACAACCACTTAACAAACTGAACCACCCAGGTGCCCCCCACTAATTTATTCTTGATTAAAATGTAAAATCAAATGGAGAGCATTTTTTGCATATTAGTTATTAATGAAGCAGAGAAAGCATTTGCATATCAAAGTAAACTTATTTGTTTAAGTGTTTTCAAGTGATAACTACTAATTATGTGGCTGCTAATGTATCACTGAAAGAATTAACAAGAGTTATTAATAAGAGTTATGAGCTACTTTATGTGATAAAACATGAGCTACCAATTCCTTGTAAATGTAGGAAACAGATTATGGGCTGGGCATATTTCTGTTTCATTACAGTAACTCGGGTACAGATGCATTATGGTCCAAATGTTTTTACTTTAAAACTTGTTAAAATTTCTAATTTGTATCCCAACATGATTTACATATAGTGTCTATAATTTTCTTTGACTTCTTAGAAATGTTTGCTTTTTAAAATTAATCTTTAAATGCATAAAATAAAGAAGCTGACCTAAATTAAGGGGAAGAAAAACTATTAGTGAAAGATGATGAAAATTTTAAGAATGTTTGTATGTTTAAAAAAAAAAAGAATATTTGTATGTTATCTACCTGGGTCCTTTAGCAGTTGTAAGAGTTATTTTAAAGTTTATGTCTGACAATTTCATATGCTAGGTTATCTCTCTGTCTATTGACTATTTCTTCTCTTGTTTGCAGGCCACATTTACTTGCTTCTTTGTGTGTATTATAATTTTTTAAAAAAGATTTTATTTATTTATTGGAGAGAGAGACAGTGAGAGAGAGCATGAGCGAGAAGAAGGTCAGAGGGAGAAGCAGACTCCCCATGGAGCTGGGAGCCCAATGCGGGACTCGATCCCGGGACTCCAGGATCTTGAACTGAGCCGAAGGCAGTCGTCCAACCAACTGAGCCACCCAGGCGCCCCTGTATTGTAATTTTTTATGTATGCTAGATATTTTGTGTAAAAGAACAGTAGACACCAAAGTCAATGCAATTTACCCCCAGAAAAGGGCCTGAAAGTTCTTATTCGAGGTTTCTAGAGTGGAATGCTTGAGTTAATTTCACCTGTACTTGAGCCAGGCCTGGGCTTTCTGGCAACTTTGGTTTAGTTCACTTGTTCCAAATATTTTGAGAGCAGGACTAGGGCATTCTCTTTTCTTGGACTTGGAATGGGACCGCTGCTGAGACCCAGAGATCTCTATGTGTTTTATAGCTGAGCTGCTCACTTTCCTGATAGTAGGAGTACCCCCTCTGTTTTTTAGTTCACTCCAGTGTTTCTAGATAGCTTACTTTGTTCTCTAATACTACCCTAGGCATTTTGCACCTAGGGAAATTTCTTTCTGCTTTAGGAAGTTTTCTCCCAGTTTCTTCTCCCTGTCCCAGCTCTTTCCAACTGAAAGCACTTTGGGTCTTAGACTGCTTTTTCCCTGCTACCCTGTTCTTCTTCCCACCTTTCAAGGGTTGGCCTTCTTGCAAAAGGGGGCCCTGTGTGCCTTAAGGAAATACCTCTCATTTCTCTTCTGCCCCCAGTTTTAAGTATACTACCCTGAGCACTCACTAAAGACCTGTATAAAAGAATGGGCAGGTAGATGCAGACCAGCTCTGGGTTAGGACTTCTGGAATTCTAATCTGTCATTCTAGTCCATACATGTCTGTTAGAAGTTCATTCAAAGTTTGACTGGTTCCTCTTTTTCTTATCCTTGTGGGATTCATCTTTCTCTTGTTGCTCAGCCATGGAGGAGACCAGCCATGGGTTTCTATCATTATCTAGAGTTAAAATATAACTCACTATGTGTTGATAACTTATCTATTCTGTTTGCTCCGGAGAGAAAGAGTAACAGTCTCTTGCAACTTTCTACATAGCAACTAGAAGCAGAACAGCTCCACATTATCTCTAAATATATCAAGTAAATTCCCACCTTGACTTCTTAGAATGTTGTGTTGTCTGTGTTTAATGCTTCTTGCTCTTTTCCTATTAACATACTAGGGGATTTTGTGGAATCAGATTAAGTACCATCTCCTCTGTGAAGCCTTACCTAATTACTTAGGGCAGTGTTGCTCAACTCTGAATGCCTTTAGTATTTAACATCTGTACAATTCCCTTGAGATTGAAAACACATAACTGTGCATTGCTAGTGAACTTGCCAGAATATGTCCTGTTTCTCACCCAGCAGGTCCCCATTTTGAAAAGTTGGACATATTCACAGCAGTAGAAATGTTTGACTTACAGATTCTTTGATTTGGGCCCCATGCAAATGCACTAGCCACTACATAGAAGCCAAGAAGAGCAGTGGAAGTCCAAGAGGACTGAAAAAGGTGAAATTTTTCTTTTGAAAAAGGAAAGCAAAGGGTGAATCTGGAGAACAAAAACTACTGATTTTTATCATCGGTTGTGCCTGGGACCATGATAAAAATCAGAACGAAGTTAAATATAATATGTAATCACCTGGAGATCACAGGAAGCAATAGAGTGCGTGACATAGTTCTATGGAAAGCAAGCCGGCCTGTTCTATTTCATTTCCTTTGGAAATATTGGCCACTCGCAGAGACAAAGAGAAAAGGTGGGTATAATCTATTTGGAATTAGTAATATTATTTCTCTTTAATTTGTTATGAATCTAATCAAGAGGTTGTCTCTAAACAGAGATTAAGAATGAAAAGTCCCCATACTCTCAAAGAAAGACTGACAGTTTTATAGCCATGGTAACCAGTAAACACCAGAACTGACTTTAAATCAATCAGTGACAACTCGCTTCAGCGAACAGATCTCTGATAGCCAACCAATCAGTGGCAACCTTATGCAGTGGAAGTCAGTCATTTGGCGGTGGACTCACTCCAGTGAGCATACTTCTTGGACTGATGTCAATTCACTCCAGTATCTGCAAGCAGCTCACATTTCTGTAGCATGTGGGGGAGATGCTACAGAATCTTCCCCACACTCCACAGAAGATCAGCAGTTAGCTTTGCTCAATGAAATCTCATGTGATCAGCATAAGTCTCCCTTACTTAAGTAGGTAATAAAGTCAGCATTCTAGGTTCAGATTTTAAATTTTTTTTTTTTTTTATCAGAGACAGAGAGGGGGAGAGAGCGAGCACAGGTAGACAGAATGGCAGGCAGAGGCAGAGGGAGAAGCAGGCTCCCCGCTGAGCAAGGAGCCCGATGTGGGACTCGATCCCAAGACGCTGGGATCATGACCCGAGCCGAAGGCAGCCGCCCAACCAACTGAGCCACCCAGGCGTCCCTAGGTTCAGATTTTAAATGATGGGTCTCATCCTTTGACATCATTTGACAGGTTCTTATTGGGCCATGTGTGCTCAAATTTTGTTTGTCTTTTGCATTTGTGGCCAGGTAAGTCTGTCTCCACAATGATTTGGTTTCTAACAGGTTTCATGTTCTTGTTGCTGAATTAATTTTATCCTATGATTTGTTACCAGTCTCTGACTTATTTCAGTGAACTTTGGTTCTGAATTTATTTTGATATTCTATGATTTGTAGCTGAGGATTTATTTTATTTTAAAACTTAATTTAGGAAAACTAGACCTTTGTTTTGTAGTCACATAATTTGTTTAAAAAAGTCAGACTTAAGGGTACTGGCATAAAAATAGACACATAGGTCAATGAAACAGAATAGAGAGTTCAGAAATAAACCCATGATTATATGGTCAATTAATCTATGACAAAGTAGTTAAGAATATAGCACAGGAAAAAGTTTGTTCAACAATGGTTTTGGGAAAAGTAGATAGCTATATGCAAAAGAATAAAATTGGATCACTTTCTTATACTATATAGAAAAATAAACTCTGAATGGATTAAAGACCTAAATGTGAGACCTGAAACCATAAATTCCTAGAAGAAAACATAGGCAGTAATTTTTGACATCATGTAACAACATTTTTCTAAATATGTCTCCTTTTGCAAGGGAAACATGAGCAAAATTAAACTATTGGAACTACACAAAATAAAAAAAAATTTGCACAATGAAGGAAACAATCAACAAAATGAAAGATAACTCACTGAATGGAAAAAGATATTTGCAAATGATATATCCAATAAGGGATCAATATCCAAAATATATAAGGAACTTATATAATCAACTCAACACCAAAAAGACAAATAATCCAATAGAAAAATAGAAGAAGACATGAGAAGACAATTCTTCAAAGAAGACATAAAGATGGCCAACAGATATATGAAAAGATGCTCAACATCACTAATCATCAGGGGAATGCAAATAAGAATCTCAATGAGATATCACCTCATGTCTGTCAGAGTGGTGGAAATTGAAAACACAAGGAATAACAAGTGTTAGTGAAGGTATGGAGAAAAAGGAACCCTCATGCACTGTTGGTGGGAATGCAAGCTGGTATAGCCATTGTGGAAGACAGTTTAGAGGTTCCTCAAAAAATTAAGGATAATTAACATATGAAACAGTAATTCGCTATGGATTACACAAAGAAAATTAAAACACTAATTTGGAAAGATATATATACACCCCTATGTTTATTGTAACATTGTTTATAATAGCCAAGATATGGAAGCAACCCAAGTGTTCACTGATAGATGAATGGATAAAAAAGATATGCCATATATATTATATATAAGTATATATTTTATATACTATAATATAATATATAATATGTTATATATTATATATGATATTTAATATACATTTTCTCTCACACACATATATAATGGAATATTACTCAGCCATAAAAAATAATGAGATCTTGTCACTTGCAACAACATAGATGGATTTAGAGGGTATAACGCTAAGTGAAATAAGTCACTCAGAAAAAGATAAATACCGTATGATTTCACTCATATGTAGGATTTAAGAAACAAACAAAGAAAAAAAAAGAGAGACAAACCAAAAACCAAACTCTTAACTGTAGAGAACAAGCTGGTGGTTACCGGAGGGGAAGGAGGTGGGGGGGAATAGGCACGGGGATTAAGGGCACGCTTATTATGAGGAGCAATGAGTACTGTATAGAATTGTTGAATCATTGTTCAACCAAAACTAATACAACACTTTATGTTCATTATACTTGAATAAAAAACAATTCAGATTTAAGCATATGTATGAAATCATTGGAGGTTTTGGTTTGTAGTTTCATTATTTGATAAATATTTTTGCCATTAACATGCTTCTTCTGTTGACTGCTTTACTGTTGCAGTTATTTGACTATTTTTACCATAATGTCTAATGTATTTTTGTTATTCCTGGATTGTTTCATATTCGTTGAATACATAAAGAAGCGCTCCGTAGGGAATGGGTGTGGGCACACGCCTGATAAGTTTCTTATCTAGCACAAACCAAACTTGAAGACAAATGTTTGGAGGTCTGTTTGATCTGCCACCAATTCTTGCAGTCGTGATTAAACTTTGCCTTGAATTACCTTACACATCTTCATAAAGATGCTGTCAAGTCAATTGGAGATTGTTTAGTGCATATTCTGGCATCAGTAAGGATAAGGTAGTTACTATATGAGCTCTTCCTAGGCTTCTTCCTTGTTAGTTTATGTCGAAGTTTTACCCGTTTCAAGAAGAACTGGTTTCCTGCATGAAATTGCTCTGTAATCTTAATTTTTGCACTTACCTTGGTAAATGGCAAATATATTTCTGATTTAGGGTAACGATGCCCCTTTGGGGAAACTTTTGACAGGTCAGTATTAATACATAAGGAGTCTAGAAAAATGAAGAAATAATAATAACATTCAAAGTTTTATTGGTCAAATTCTTTAAAATTGATAAACCGTGGAGACCATGAAACAGATTGCTAAGATTATTCTTTCTCAAAGAAGCTCTAGTTCACTCCTGTTCAAAGCAGGTGGAACCCACCCTCCTTACACCTCCTGATCTCTGTGTTATCTTCAACACTGACCTTGCAGTCTTTCTCCTCCTTCTGTTCTTTCCTCCGACCTCCTAAATGAGTCATCCTTTCCTTTGGGTTTTCTTAAGAAAAGAACATTCACATTTTATCACATTGTAAAATTGTTAAACCAAAAGATTAATGTATAGAAGCTGAATTCAAACCCTTGTCTAGAGCTGAGTTAAGGGCTATAATTAAAGACTTTTAAAAACCTTGGTGCAACAGATAGAAATTTATTACAGAATTTGAAATTTTATTAGGTACTTACTATTCTGGACTATCAGATCTGTACCAACTAGTTCATTTATTAACCCCCTCAGATGGGGAAAATGATGAAAACACAGGCAATGAAACACAGAGAGTTTAAATAACCTAGGGGTGCATATGTATGTATGTATGTATGTAATCTCTACATCCAAACTGGGGCTCAAATTCACGACCCTGCTCTACCAACTGAGCCAGTCAGACATCCCTATGGGTGGATAATTTAATAGTGGCCTTGATAGGGCAAGAAGGGTAGACAGTGTGTTCCTTTAGGCCATGAGAAAGGCCTTTGCCAAAAGGGAGATTAGACAAGGATTCAAAATTGCAAAAAAAAATGAAGGTGAATCAATAAAGACCTTAATATAGAGTCTAGGACACCTTCAGGCAGAGTTCTGGCTGGATCCAGCTGCCCAAGGAAAAGGGTCTTTGTCCTCCCTCTTTGAAAATGGCTTTAGGCCCCAAATAAAGGGTTTAGTCATAAATAAATTGGAATGGAAAACTGCCAGTTTAAAAGATCTCCCACCTATGGCTGGGTATCTTGGAGAGTAAATAAGCTAGAAATGAAAACAGACTTCTGGATCTCCAGGTATAATAGCTGAAATAAGAACAAAAGAGGACTGAAAGTTGATGACTAAAGATACCTGTAGCGGTTTGCTGGCAGAAAGGTCATTAGAAGAACCAATGTTCCGTATTAGCCGAGAAACAAAAGCTCAAACATGGAGCCGCCTAAGGGATATATTAGCACCCACATTTCTTCTCCTTCCTCTAAACCTTCATGGAGAATTATCTAAGGCCTTCAAGATCAAAACCAGCTTTCCTGTGAATACAGTTACCACTAACTCTATCTACCATTGATTCCACTGGCTTAGAACATCCAGTGCCCCTGAGTGGAATGTTAAAGTTGTCTGAGAAGCACTCTTGGTGTAGAGGAGATGGTGGGTAACATGGCAGGGTCTCAGCTGGAGCCATGACAGTGGGACCAAACTGTCACCCATGCAGCTAGAAAAATGGTCATTTTCCCTTGAGGATGGGTGGTCATTGTCCCTGAGCCTGGGCGGCTCAGTCGGTTAAGTGTCTGCCTTCAGCTCAGGTCAGGGTCCCAGAGTCCTGGGATCAAGTCTCACACTGGGCGCCCTGCTCAGTGGGGAGCCTGCTTCTCCCTTTCCCACTCCCCCTGCTGATGCTATCTCTCTGTCAAATAAATAAATAAAATCTTAAAAAAATAAAATTAAGACTTTATTTATGTATCAAGCAATTTATTTAGAGAGCAGGAAGGAGGGGCAGAGGGAAAGGGAGAGAGAGAGAGAATCCTAAGCAGGCTCCACATCCAGCTTGGAGCCCAACATGGGGCTCAATCTCATGACCCTGAGATCATGACCTGAGCTAAAATCAAGAGTCAGACACTTAATCGATCTAGCCACCCAGATGCACCCTAATGCTACTCTTCTTAAAGTTTTTTTTGTCTTCTAAAGTATAGTTATTTTTTTTCTTGAAAGTAAGTTATTTCTATTACTATGTAATGACTTCATTACTGCTAGTTTAAATCAACAAGTCAGTATTTATAAAATGGCTCACTTTAATTTGTAATACAATAAATATCAATGGATATAATTCATTTAAGCAAAAGGTCTTTTGGGTCCTCAATATTTTTTAAGAATTTAGGAGTTTTGAGACCCCAAAGTGTGAGACAAGCCCAAAGACAAAACCAGAATGAAGTGGTATTGATTAAGGACTAAAAATTAGACCTCATGGACAAACTTAGCCTTAGGAGCCTCAGCAACAGTGATTAGGGTTTGGACAACCCACAGTGGTCTCTCCTGTGGCTTTAGCTCAAGAAGGACCCAAAAAGAGGATATGTGAACTTTCTATACTTCCAGGAAAAGACTTACAGTTTTATATTGGTGTCAACCAGACGATACCACATCTTGTTTTAAATCGGTTGGTTTCAGTCATAAAGCTATGATCAACTAAATACCACACTGAAACTAAACCAGTCTGGTCGATGACCTTGTTCTGGTGTCTACACCTCAAAGACCAATCAGTGGCAGCCTTGTTGTTTAAATGCCAAGTGATGGTAAGTTCACCTCAGTAGACATGACTTCTAGGTTGACCTTGATCTTCCTCTATGGCCCTAACCAACATTAAGCACATTTCTGTGGCTGACCGTGACCCACTTCTGCGTTGGTAACCAATACCAAACATGCCACTGCAGACCAAGGATGGTGTCATCTCACGGGTTTTCAAAGTAGGTTGGGAAGGGATTGATGTCCCCATTTTACAGAGAAGACAAGAAAAATTGAAGCTAAAGAATAGAACTACTGTTCAAATCAAAACCACATTGAGATACAACCTAACGCTAGTTAGAATGGCCAAAATCAATAAGACAGTAAGCAACAAGTGTTGGAGAGGATGTGGAGAAAGGGGAACCCTCTTACACTGTTGGTGGGAATGCAAGTTGGTGCAGCCACTTTGGAAAACAGTGTGGAAATTCCTTAAGAAATTAAAAATAGAGCACCCTATGACCCTGCAATTGCATTACTGGGTATTTATCCCAAAGATACAGATATAGTGAAAAGAAGGGCCATCTGTACCCCCGTGTTCATAGCAGCAATGGCCATGGTCACCAAACTGTGGAAAGAACCAAGATGCCCTTCAACAGATGAATGGATATGGTCCATTGTTGATTTAAACTAGCAGTAATGAAGTCATTATATAGTAGATATGGTCCATATATACTATAGAGTATTATGCCTCCATCAGAAAGGATGAATACCCAACATTTCTGACAATATGGACGGGACTGGAAGAGATGATTTTGAGTGAAATAAGTCAAGCAGAGAAAGTCAATTATCATATGGTTTCACTTACTTGTGGAGCATAAGGAATAACATGGAGGACATTGGGAGATGGAGAGGAGAAGGGAGTTGGGGGGAAATCAGAGGGGGAGACAAACCACGAGAAACTGTGGACTCTGAGAAACAAACTGTGGGATTTGGAGGGGAGGGGGTTGGGGGGTTGGGTGAGCCTGGTGGTGGGTATTATGGAGGGCACGGATTGCATGGAGCACTGGGTGTGGTGCATAAACCATGAATTTTGGAACACTGAAAATAAAATGAAATTAAAAAAAAAGAATAAAATTACTTATATGGACTCTTCCAACGTTTGGAGTATATCAACTTAAAAAACAAAATACAACTCAACTTCAATGGCCAATTGACACAAATGGTTCCAAGGCTGTTCTCCCACCACCCATTGAGACTGGGGCAGCAGGGATTGGGGATAATGTTCATTTAACCTTCTGAGCTTTCTGGGCAGACTTGATCACCTTGCCAGCTGCCTTCTTGTCTGATGATACCCACAACAACTAACTGTCTCATGTCACGAACAGGAAAATGGCCCGGAGGAGGATAGCTCTTGAGAGATGCTCTTAACACACACAGACGTGCCGGGAACCATACTGACAACAGCAGATTTCATCGTAAAAGCTTCGGAAGGAAAGGAGAAAGTTTTGTGGACCATTTGAGTTTTTTGTGTGTATGGCAGTTTTATTATTTGTTTTTAAAATCAGTACTTTTTCATGGACACAATTTGACCAAAAATCTGTCACAGAATTTAGGATCTTTTCAAACAAAAGTTTAATGAGAAAAACAGCAACAACAATAACAAAAAACCTGAAATACAAAAGTTTTTGTTTGTTTGTTTGAGTTGCGTTTGACTTTTTCACTTAGAAATTTCTGGTTCATTCTATTATTTCCCATAAATTTTTGGTTTCATCATCTTTTTTTCCCCCTTGAACATCTTTCATTTCTCGCATGAATATTTCCTACAAATAAATCCAGAATGCAGCCTCTTTATACAGAGAAACTCAACATTATTTTATTTTTGCTTTTCTAGTATTTTGGATTTCATGTATCAACTTTGCTCTATAACTCTGGTCATCACCTTTGGCCAAAAGCAATAGCATGTTTACCAGAGCAAATAAGACAATTAATTACTAAAATGCATATGATCAATAGGTTATAATCTCAGGGTGTTCTTTACAAAGTCAATCAAACTCTATTAAAGAAGCAAGGAACAGATTCTTTGTACTGAAAAGAAAAGCCATAATTCATTGTCTCCAGACTGCTTTACAAGTATATTATTATATGAGTAGGTAGTAGAAAAATACCAAGGGTAGCAGCCTGGGTTTGACATCTGATACAGTTAGGAGCATCTGTTACAATCCAAGAGATTAAGGATCATGAACGTTTACTGTATGATAGAACTAGATGAAAAATTATGAAAAAACCTATTATATTAAAAGCTATTTGGCTCCATATTTTGCATGGATAGAATTCTTTTGCAATTGATTTTGGAAACAGGATGGAGGACATTATAAAATGTCTGGACATTTCATGAAGTATAGTAAATTTTGACCCCTGGAAGCATGTGATCTTGAACTCTTACTATAACAACTAGAAAGTATAGGTCTGAGGCAAGATGATTCAGTGGTTTCCATTTGTAATGATCCTCTTTTCCTGGCTGAGAGCCTGAAGGTCACGTTATTGCTTGTGTTTTTGTTTGGTTCATTCAAGCGTCCTTCTATAGTTCAGCATCTTCCAGCTTCTTGGAGGAAGATACCAGTTCATTCTCCTGAGTAAAGAATATATAAAAAGTAAAAATAATTCTATGTTCTCCAGTGGAAATGGACCCTTACCTCCTTCTATATTGTTTTATGCCAGGACAGTAGAGACATCTGGGCCACAATCTATTCTCCGGTGTTCCTAATAGTTGTGTTCTTTTAGTGGCTCAGTCATTTATGGGTATTTATTAGACTTCTGGCCCTGCCCCACCCTCTATACTCCTGATATATTTCCAATTACTTATGTCAGGTTCTCTCTAAAGTGTGTGATCAGTCTGCTTCCCATTCAGGAAGGCTCTGATTCCTGTATCTTGGAATACAGCATTAGGTCACCCTGGCCAGGGTCCAGGACTCTTGTCTTCCTCTGCGTGATCCCTGCTGGCATATTCAGGTCTAGGAACTTGGTTTCTGTCTTGTCCCATATGTATAAGTCTCTGGTTGTTGTTTTCTTCCTGGTAGTTCTATATGATGGTATTGTGTGCAGAATGGTACATTGTTCTTTTGTACGCGTGGCCTAATTTTGTTAACTTGTTATGTGTAGAATTTTGAGTTTCAGTAAGGACATTAAGAAGAAGGGATAAAGAGATGAGTAGAACAGTCTTTGCTCTTCAAGAGGAGAAATACACATATAAATGATGCCCCAATTCAAAAAGGACAGAACTCTAATAGTAGATATAAAAACCTGTTCAGGTATAGGACTTGATTATAAGTATTATTACCAACATCCCTAGTTTGTGGGTGAGATAACGGAGGCTGAGAATGGCTGCTTTTCCAAGATCATGGAGCTTGTACAGGTCAGAGTTGGGGCTGGAACCAGGGCCTCTGGCTTTAGTACCGTTTGCTCTAACAGTGGAGTCCTCACGTTTCCTGATCTTCTGTGTCATGGACAGCAACTTTTAACTGGGTGTGCCTGGTGGTCTGCTTCCCAACTGATGCTATGGTGGGGGGGGCTTCCATTTACTGCCAGAGTCTTTTGCCACTGGGCTCTGCCTTACTAGCAAGACACACCTAGATGCTGAAGGCACCTGTCAAGGAATTGGCAGGTTTTTTTATCTTCCTGAAACTACAGAGCCTGTTGGTAGGTTTCCTATAGCAGCTGGGGATCCCAGTTGCTGCTCCCATAGTGACCTTCCCTTTCTTATTCTAGAACTCAGATGCAGGCCACATGACGGTTCCTCCTTCAACACCAGGTCCAGGGTACAGCTGCAAGTAGCTCCCCATTGGGAGCCTTCAACATCAGCTTGGCATTGAGCACAAACTTGGCAAAGGACGCATCTTCAAGGGCTTTCTGAGTTGTACCTGGAAATACCACTTAGTGTTTCATCTGAAACAGCTCTTGAAACAGGATCTAATCCATGGTAGAATGGTCAATTTTAGGTTTTAAGTAAAGAAAACCAAACTCAAATTGTTTAAGCATAGAAGACATACATTAGCTCTTGTAACTTGCAAGTCTAGGAGTGAATTCAGCTTCAGGTCTGGTTGGATCCAGAGGCTTAAACAGGAGGAATAATTCTCCCACCTCTTAGATTAGTTCATCCACATGGTGGGTGAGATGGCTATCCACAGCCTGAGACTCCAATCCTGTTGGCTTAGGCATCCCAAAAGATACAGTATTCCCATAGGCACCAGCAGCAAGTTGCTGACTGCCACAACTTGAGTTCATGACATCCTTGTGGTAAGGTGGGTTGGGAGGGGCTGTATCACGGTGGGTTCCACACAGAAGCGGGGGTGGGGAGCTTTAGTACCAAAAAGAGGAGGCAGGGGTGCTAAACAGACAAAGATACAGGCTTATCCCTGTAGCTGGCTTCCACAGGGGAATTCTCAAACCCCCAAATGATCTGAGGGCTGCTATGGGGTAGAATCATCATTCCCCTTAGTAGAGCCTGAACTCAGTTTTCCAAAAGACTCAACAGAAATCCCCGATTATAGTTCACCTATTTCCTTACCTGATACTCTTTTCCAACAACTAGATTTCAGAGACATGTATACGTATTGGGTCCTAGAATAGGCTGGGGTACCTTAAAAATCCCCTGGATGGATAAGCATGTGAAATCCTAGCCCTGACTCCAGACTGCATTTGTAACCTTATCTCTACTATGTTGCTACTGCAGCCCATTCTAGCTAGAATGACTTCACAGAATATGAAGTAAATGAATATATTTTTAAAGACATAACCTGAATATGATAAAATGAGCACTTCCCTTATTTTGCAAAGAAATCAGATCCTGTCATTCATTTGATCTAATTGTGAGGAATTCCTTTGTATTTCATAGTGCAAGACACACATTTCACTCAGATTTTAAAATTTATGTTTTCCAGCGTTCATTTTGTAGCGGGATGAGTATGCGGCTCACGGTTGTAATCTGCCAGCAATTTCTTCCCTCCATTGTTTGTTATTAACTTGGCACTTTTGTGCTGCAGAAACTGCTCCTCTGTGATTTGATTCCACACTGACAAGGAATACGGACATCCCTGAGAGGGCCTGATGGCTCTTACCTGGACAAGACCCACATCGGAAAGCACAGGTGCCGGCAGGAGGTGTTTCTCTAGCTCAATTCACCTCAGTGCCTGGGAGCGCAAAGTAAGTTAAATCTTCCGTCTGGTACCAGTGGCATCTCGCGCTGAGTTGTACTAAAGGAACAAATGCAGAAGGGTTTTGTGATGGGAAAGTCTCTGTGGCTTCCTGTGTCTGCTCTGGTGTTTCTCTACCTTCTTATCTGGGGATGTCAAGATCTAATTGCATAATCCTGCCTCCAGCTCCCTAATCAGGGGATGGGAAGAATTCTTGGAAGTGAGGGAAATGGGAAGTGGATGCAGCATAATTGGGAATGGTGTGTTCCCATGAAGAAAGTTCTGCTTAGATCTCATGTGTAGGCTTCCTGATCAAACTTAGGGTGTTTTCAGGGTAAGAAAGAGCTCGCTGTGCTCTGAAATCTTGCTTCCGTGTCAGCCCGCTAGCACCAGCAGCAACGACAAACACACCAACACCGTTTGCGGAGCTCCCTCTGCACTGGGCATCCTGCTGGGCATGCAGAGTTTATTATTCTTCAACCCTGTTTTGGGTAGCCTTGCCAGCATGTCTCTCCACGTTCATCCGGCTCACAGTGTCTGCAGAAAGAGGGAAAGAACTGCCAGTGATGCCGCCTGCTAGATAGGAAGCAACTTCAAGCAGCTATGCTGTCCTGGGCACTGTGCTTTCTCCACGGGCCCTCCAAGCCACATGGCAACTCTGAGAGCAGAGGTTACTAACCCCATTTTACCGAAGAGGAAAGCAAAGCTCAGCCAGCTGGAGTAACTCGCCCAAGGTCAAAGAGCCATCCAGCTCCACGTAAAAGCCCAAGCCTGCCCAGCTGTATAGCCTGCCTTCCTTCTGCTGCTGCGGGTCTCCAAGGGGTCCAAGGGGCAAGCAGCTCTGCGTCTGTGACTAGTCACAGTATCGCTCTCAGGACTGTCCTTGTCCAGCGTGACGATGCACGTTCCTTTACGGCAGCAAATAAAGGGCAAATGGCTTGTCAGCCCAGTTACTCTAGCCACCATTTTGGGGCAAATGTTTTTGGTGGCCAAGGAACAGTGGTGTGTTGAACTTCCTTCTGCAGTGATTTCTTCCCCTGTTATGACCCCCATTAACAGGACCTCAAACATGCTGAAGGGACTCTGGAGTTTCAGAGCTAAGGGGTCAGGATTCAAGGCATTTGGGTCATAGTCTGTCCCCATCAGCTTGTGATTGGAGGGGGGCAAAATGGCATCTGCAGTGGGTGGCTAGAGAGAGGTGGTTCCTCCTTTCAAAGCTCTCCCCACCTCTGGACCCAGGGTTAGAAGCTGGGTCAGTTTTTCCATCTTTGTTCTATGTTTCTGCCTCTGAGCAGAGCCTTGTCTGATTGCTGACCGAACACAGGGCTGTGGACTCACTCTTTCTACCTAAGGAAACAGTGACTCTCCTGTCTCTCCGCGCCCTTCCCTGGGGCCTCCCTTCTCCCTTCTGCTCAGGCTTGAGATGACCTCACCTCCTCCCTGTGACTTGATCTGCTCCTCTTACTTATGTTTAAGTTCAAGGCACCTCCGCACAGTCTTGCATGAAGTCTCAGGTGAAGGAGTTGGTGGGATCCTCTGTTTGGAAACTTCTCCTAGCTGCGCACCCAACTTAGAATAGTCTCAGCTCCTTCTCATAGCCTGTACCCCTCCTGACCCCGCTGTTCGCCTGCTCAGACCTCGTGTTATTTTGCTTGCATTCTGGCCATTCTGCGTTTCTTACAGACCCTCCCATCTCGGTCCCATCTTAGAGCCTTGGACTTGCTCTTTCTTCTTTTGGCTTCTGCCTTCCGGATGTTCCCTTCTTAGCCCCACAAGAACCACCTTGGGGAGGCCTGCTTTTAATCCAAAGGAGCCCCTCAATCACCGGCTGCCCTATCAGATCACCCTGGTTTATTTATTTATAATACTTACCAATATCAAAACTTTATCCTATTCACATATCCACCTTTTATACCCATGAGCAGCACATTGTGGTCAGGGTCAAGCACGATGCCTGGCATGGAGTGAACCTCCCATAAACATTTTCTGGATGCAATAATAAGAGAGTTTCCTGGAAAGCAGTAGTTTTTCGGTATATGTTATTGGATAAATGACTTCATCTCTTTCTGAAATCATTGTCCTAGACTCCTAGAGGGCCAGAGATTCCCTAACAAATGGGTCATAGGTCAAAATCATTTTGAGACCTCTTTTTCCTTCAAGTCAGAGAGGTTTTGGGATGCCAGCATCTCCCAGGTTACTGGCTGGGCCTCTAAGGTTTGAAGTATCCTGAGAGCAAGTGAGAAGGAATTTTCTAGCTCCCATGGGGCTTCCTTAATTTTTAGGCAACCCGACTGTCAGAAAGCTGAACTCAACAACCCATTTGTTGTCCTGGTTCAAGGGAGGATGCCAGCTGATCACTGGGACCATGAATGGGTAAATTTGTGTTTTCTCATCCACACTTTGGTCATTGAAACATTTCACTTGAGTTTCACTCTGTATCTCCTTTTACTTCATTTTGCCTTAAGTGAGATAGACACAAGCTAGTTCACTTTGAAGGCATCGTCATCTGTTCAATGCAGAAGTCTTGGATTCATAAATCTTTCTGATTGCTTGAATAGAACAGGATTTCCTTTGAAAATTCTTTCCCCCCCCTTGAAGTCTTTTTCCCAGCCAATGTGTTTTGAAACCACTGTCGTGCTATTATGCTGGTTAGCTGTTTCTGATCAGTTGTCCACATGGGAATTACTTAGAACATATGTTCTTATTACTGGCATAAATGAAGGACGTTTTTAAAAAGAACTCAAGGGAATACAAATACAAAATCTTACATTTGATATAAAACTTTTATTCTTGTTAAATTCGTGGCAGCAGGGAACAGCTCTCAAGTTGATCAATGTCAGACTGAAATCTTCTCTTTAGAATTTTATGGTCTTGGTCTTTAAAAAATTTTATTAGAAGACCAGTTCATGGTCAGAAGCACCTGTTATCATCAGCCCTCGCACCTAGCACCTGAGTACTCACTGGTGCTCCGAAGCTCAGTGTACCTCACTGCCTTCTGGAGCTGATTTGGAAATTCTGGCACAGGGGAAAGAACAGAACACGAGGGGACCCTGGAGAGCCATATAGAGACTCTCGGCCTCAGTTTATTTTCATCTGTGGAATGGGAATGGCCCCACATCTACCCTTGCAACACGGGGGAGGATGAGATGACGTATTTAAGCGCACATCGATACAAGTGAAATATGTTAACACATTTCTAATAACTTTTTTTTTAAGATGGAAAGATCCGGGCATTTTTTTACAGAGAAGATTTATTTGTTTATTTTAAAGGGAGGGAGAGCTAGAGGAAGGGAGGGAGGGAGTGGGGGAGGGGCAGAGGGCGAGGGAATCTCAAGCAGACTCCCGGCTGAGCGAGGCCCTTGATGGGGGCTCGATCCCAGGACTCTGAGATCATGATCCGAGCCAAAATCAAGAGTCAGCTACTTAACTGATTGAGCCACCCAGACACCCCTGTCAGTAGCTTAAAAGAAAATTCACAATCCATCCATAGGATCATTAGCTAATCATCTTATCTGAATAGTGTGATCACTTTATAATAGATACAAAGTAAGAGGAAGGCTGGCCAGCACGATGTGGCGCATGTCTGGTTCTGGCTGGAATGGCATCAACCAACGGCAAGGACTGAACTCTGCTTCTGGGGAAGGACTAGGCAAGGGGAGGGTAGGATCTAGAGAAAGAAGCCCGGGAGGCAGAGCTCTTGACGGGACCCTCGCAAGTCTGTGTGGATTACTGGGGACTTGGGGTAGAGGGCTTGGTCTTTCTCTGACATGCTAGTCAGTGGTCTGCACTCCTGAAACCAAAGACGATGCTGGTGAGAAGCCACAGAAGCTAAGTGCCTTTGTGGAGATCATAGAGAATGAGTGCTGAGCCATAAATGGCATCCGGTTCCGTGGTTTCAAGCATCACTCCACTGGCTGCCCTCTTTCTAAAGCAGGGATGTGCCTCGAGCTCTATTTCTGTGTTTCCAGCCCTCCCCTGGGTGCTCCCATCCGGAGGTCATGCTAGGACCCTGCACACAGTACAAACAGACCCAGAATAACTATCTGTCATCTACTGTCCACAACCAGCTTTTTCTCCGTCTCCTCATTTCCCTCCATGGCATCACCCGGTTCAGCCAGCCTCTGACTCAAAGCCTTCTGCCTGACCATTGTTTTCTTTGCTTTTTTCTTTTCATTTGGGCATCCTTGGATGTAACAGAGTGCCCTCGTATGTCACCTTAAGTTTCTTTTCTCAGACTTTGACAAATAAACTACCACGCGAATATCTTTTCTCTTCTCAGGGTAAAAATCACACTCCCCAGCTTGGCATTCAAGATCCTGCCTAATTGGGCTCTCTCATCGATTCACTCTGACCTCCCACTGCTCCCTTATTTAAGTCCTCAGCTCTAACCAGCCCAACTGGCCTCCTCACCAGTCACTGAACACACTGAGTGAGTTTTCCACCTCCAACGTTTCTTGCCTGCTGTTCTTTTCCCTGAAACACCCCCTTCTCCAGCCCTAGCCCTGCAGCTCAAAATCCCATCCAGTCTTCAAAGTTCTGCTCAAGCAGAGTTCTGCCACTCTGCCTTGATGTCCTGCACCGGAAGCATGGTCTCTCTTGCCTCGTGCAGGGGGAGCAGTCACTCCGGACGCAGGCCGACCTGGGCCTGAACTCTGTCTCTGCTATGACCAGCTGTGGGCCCAGAAGCCTCAGTGTCCACCTCTCTAAAAATGGGGATAATAACATCAATGTAGGATTCTTGGGAGACGGTGTTCCCAGAGTGTCTAGAAGAGTGCCTAGCGCATCGATGTAGCCTGATGAAAGAACTCTTCATGGCCTCCGCGTTCTGGGTATCCTGCTTCCTTCATGGCCTCTGCACCAACACACACCCATGGGACTTGAGTTCCTGGGTGTGTTGGAGAGGCATCATTAAGATGCACTCAAATTCCACCTCTGTTGCCTATGAGCTGTGTGGTGTGAGATGAGTTTATTTCCCTCTCTGTGCTTCAGGTTTCAGATCTGCAAATTGGGGATCATAATAAGAGCGCTGAGGTCACAAGGTAATGTCATGAGCTAATACCTAGCTTTGGCACACTTTTTTTTTTTTTTTGTAAAGATAGTGGATATTTTAGTTTTGTGGATCATGTGGTTTCTGTCACAAATACTCAATCCTCAGCGCGGCTGTTGCATTGAGAAAGCAGTCAGAGACAGCACATAAATGAGTAGGCATGGCTGTATCCAATAAAACTTTATTTACAAAACAGGTGGCTGGCTATAGTCTGCCAAGCCCTTAGTTAAGACAGATACTGCTCAGAACAGAGCCTGGTCCTCAGTGACAGTTAGTGGCCTAGTATTATTGTGGAGTGGGTTCTGTTTGCTTGATTTGATCGAAAGTCATAAGAACAAGTTTTATAGCTCCTTCAACACAGTCCCTGTGGTCGGCACGAGAACAGCTCCCCCCAGAGATGTCCATGTCCTAGGCCTTAGTATACGCGATTATGTTAGGTTACATGGTGTCTTAGTGAGTTTGAATTGCGAAAACATCATAGGCTGGGTGACCTGAACAATGACACGGACCTCTCACAGTTCTGGAGGCCAGAAGCCCGAGCTCAGGGTACTGAGGTTGTCAGGTCGCACTAAGGATGTGCTTCTGGTTGCAGACTACTGATCCTCATATGGTCAAAGGGGCAAGAGAATTCTCTGGCCTCGTTGTATAAGGGCACTCGTCCCATTTACCAGGAATCCACTCTTAGGACCCAATCAGCCCCCAAAGTTCCCACCTGCAAATACCATCACATGGGGAGTTAGGACGTCAACATGTGAATTTTACAGGGGTGGGTATGGGAGAGGACATTCAGTCCATAATACATGACAAAGGGAATTCATGCTGCAGGTGGAATTAGTTTGCTACTCCGCTGACCTTAAAATTGGAGGGTTGTCCTGGATTATCTGTAATCACATGGATCCTCAGAAGGAGACGAGAGAGGCAGAAGACAGAATCAGAGAGGTGGGGTCTGCTTCCTGTTGTTGGCTTTGTAGATGGTGGGTGGGGCCATGAGCCGGGGCATGTGGGAAGCTTCTACAAACTGGAGAAGCAAGGCAATGGGTTCTGCCGAGAGCCTCCACACCGGAGCGCTCCCTGCCAACAATCTGAGCTTAGCCATGGGAGACCTGTGCGGGACTTCTGATATCCTTAAGATAATAAAGCTGTGTTGTTCTGAGTCCCTGCAATGGTGGTAATTTGTGACAGCAGGAGTAGAAAATGGATATAATCTCCAGTGCCCCTGGTGCAGAGGACATACACTAACCATTTGGAAGGGATACACTTATTCCTGTCTCACGTCTGTGTGAGGAAAGGATTTGACATGTATTCCTATCATAAACACCGATATGCTCCTAAGGCCCTTACCATCGGCTATCTGTCCTTGTGTTGTTGCTGAACAGTAAATAATTATTGACTCTTCAAAACACGGCAGACAGAGTCTGCTCTGGGACGTTCATTTTCCTTTTTTTCTCGGCTCCATTTCCATTTCATAAATCATTTTTACTAGCCTCCTCCCAGGACACCATTTGAAATGTTATTGTGTAATACTTCATCTCTCCCCAGACTTAGCGATTTACCAGAAAATTGCTTTTCCCTCTCTCCTCTTCTACTCTGCGTTTTAATTGTGCAAAATGGAATTCGTTGCTGTTTGAAGTTGCCTTGTCTATTCTATCCGTCCCTGTTTCTATTTCTATTCGCGTGTCTCTGCTCTTCTCCGTTGCCAAATGGGAGTGTTTTTCTATCCTTCCGGAAGTTTTTCCTGATCTCTTTTCCCTGATACCCAGAAGAGAATCACTGGTACCATCCCCTGGGTGTTTTTGGAGAGCAGCTGAAACGATGTTTCTTAATTTTGCTTTGGCTTAAGAAAGACTAGGCTTCCCCAGGAGACAGAATCTGGTCTTACTTGGAGCCGTCTGGATATTAGCCATTCCTTCCTGTTTCTCACTAAATTGGCTTTTGTAACAGCAAAAGACAGCACACCTCTTCTCTGCTGTGGACCGGGATGCAGGTGTCCTGAGGGAGCACTTACCTCCTGGACTGTTGTATCTGTATTTAGCTGCAGTGAGGCACCTGCAAGTGGTTACCAAGATGAAAAACTGCTCTCGGGGTGGCTCAGCCGGTGAAGCGTCTGCCTTCCGCTCAGGCCGTGATCCCAGGGTCCTGGGATTGAGCCCGGCATCTGCATCTGGCTCCCTGCTCAGCAGGGAGTCTACTTCTCCCTCTCCCTCTGCCTGCTGCTCCCCATGCTTGTGCGCTTTCTCTCTCTCTCTCTGTAAAAAACAACAACAAAAAAGCTGCTCTCCCACTCTGCAAAATGTCCAGACACTAGTGAAGGATCGACTTCTCTGTGCAAACGGGTTTCTCCTCTTCTCCTCCCGGACTGTAGCTAACCCACATCGTCCAGCCTCTCCTGGGAGACCACACAGCTGAATTCTACCCAAGGAATTTGAGTGGCCATGACGGGGGTCCCCTTCAGGCCTGGGCATGACAACCCTAGCATGCTGTCCCTCATCCTTCTCCTTGGCAGGCTGGCCGGACTGGACGTGACCCCCTTCCCACCCTGGGTGACCTCAGCAGCTAGGTCCTGCAGAAGGCACAGCTGGGCTTTGTGGAGGAAGATGGTCCCGCCGTCCACTTCCCCTGCCCAGGACCGTCACACGAACAAGCAGTAAACATCCCCTGCTTTGCCTTAGTACAATACTTGGCATTACCCTAACGAGTATATGAGGCAGGACATTTTGAGATTGTATAAGTGACATGGGAAAGTTTTAGTGGTTTTATGTTTGTTTCCATGTTTAACAAGAAAATTAAACTGGCGCACCAAGAAAACGCTTTTCAGGCATGCTATTATTATTATTTTTAAGATTTTATTTATTTATTTGACAGACAGAGATCACAAGTAGGCAGAGAGGCAGGAGGAAACAGGCTCCCTGCTGAGCAGAGAGCCCGATATGGGGCTCGATCCCAGGACCCTGGGATCATGACCTGAGCTGAAGGCAGAGGCTTTAACCCACTGAACCACCCAGGCGTCCCTCAGGCATGTTATTATTTAGGGCATGGCTAAAGTAGTCATTTAAGTTCAAATAGGAATCGCCTGGGGAAAGAAAAGGTAATAGTGGTATTATATGTATCCTTGGAAATATTTAAAATTATTTTGTATGTGTTTTGATTTCCCTAAATGTTGAATCCTGAGGCGATTTCTTAACTTTTTTTCTTCGATGCTGCTCATTTGTAATCTCTTTTTGGTGCCGAATGGGCATCTAGTTCGAGGCTCCTGTCTTCGGGATAGCATTCCATGCCGTGTCCTTCTATGGTTCTCTTATCCATCTCTCCAGGTCGTAGGTGTTGCTGAGCTACGCATCCTTTATTGACACGATCTAGAACAAGACCCTGGTCTCTTCCAGACAGAGAAGCCCAGTGTTTACTGAAAAGTAGAAGAGAGGGGCACCTGCGTGGCTCAGTGGGTTAAAGCCTCTGCCTTCAGCTGGGGTCATGATCCCAGGGTCCTGAGATCTAGCCCTGCATCAGGCTCTCTGTTCATTGGGGAGCCTGCTCCCCCCCCACTCCCTCCCCCCCCCTCTCTGCCTACTTGTGATTTCTGTCTGTCAAATAAGTAAATAAAATATTTTTTAAAAAAGTAGAAGAGAGCCACAAAATAGTGTGTAGCAGCAACAGTGTGTGAGGTCGGGGGCCCTTAGAATTGTAGAGATCATGGGACTAAGCATAACTTAAAGATAATGGAGTTTTCAAAGTTCCAAGGTGGGTCAAGTGAATGTTTGATGTAGATATAATTTTTAAAATATCATTTTATCCATTTCTGAATGGCATGAATGAAATGATGTGTGTACTTATAGGAGATACGCACCAAAACTTAACTTAAACTGAAACATCTCCTGAAACCAGGCAAGTAACCACAATCAGAGATGTGGTCTGTGCGAGGCAGTAGGGAGGGGTAGGGACTGAGGCAAACCAGAAGCACGTGATGTGTTTAGGGGACGAGACCATGGTCTGGTTCTGGCTAAGGCTTTCCAGCTGGGAGTGTGGGCCCAGGGTGGTCAGATCTTTAGGTTTTTCAAGAGAAACTGGAAATTCCTACATTCATGGGAAAACTCCACTTCTAAGCCTCTACCCTGCACAAAATGAACATATTTATGGCATAGACACTGCCCAGGGACACTAGTTTCTGTCCTGAGCTGAGGAGGAAATTTCTACTTCGGACTAAGCTAGGATTCCTAAGAATTTCAGAACATGGTTTTCTTACCCAGTTAACTTGGATGGGCTTCAGAGGATGAATAACTCCTGTGTGAGGAGGTCTCGAGTGTTGGCACTCAGAGCCCGCTACTCAGAGCGAAGGGGTGGGTGCATTGTGGTGAGACTGTTGATGGTGAGGCCATGGCCATCTGCTCAGAAGAGGGACCCTTCATAGTCTGGCTGCTTCTTTGCAGGCGGCAGTGTCTGTTATCCAGTGGGACATGTTAGTAGTGTGCAGAGATGAAGTCCATGGGAATAAAGGCTCCTTGGGTGTCGGGGCGTGCCCACCCGGGCATCTCCACAGCACCTGTGTCCTGCCTGCACCTGGATAAAGGACCAGGGGTTCCCTATCCCGCTGTGCTGCCCTGCGGTTTCCTTCAGAGCTCTGAGTTGCAGGAGAGATGCTCCCCAAGCAGCCAGGTTCTCCTTGTGTCTTTGTGGGAAATGCAAAGAAAACAACTCACCGTTGTTTGCTGTCTTCCCTGATTTACCTGTACAGTGGAAATAACAACCTGCCTTAACTTGGGTCCCTCCCGAAGCAGATCCTGAGACACGTATCTGAGTGCAGGTGGCTTACTGGGGAGTTAATATCAGGAAGCGCACGTGCGGAAGTGGGCAGCAAAGGGACAGGGAACAGAGAGGAACCTATAGCGCATGTTAGTGAACCGGTCACTTTGTGGGCATCAGCGGCTCAATCCTTTGGGGACCTTCTGCAGCACCTCTGAAGACTATGCTGGCAGAGGACACGGAGGCTCGGTCATTTGTTTTCAGACTCTCCTTCCCTTTGGTTGATGGTCCCTCACTTTTCGGGGTTGCACCTGCTTACAGTGGAGGCCCCTCTCGTGGGGGCGAGGTGCTTCTGGCAGTGAGCCATCCTCATGCTGGAAACTGTCTCTCGCAGCTGCAGGTGAGCTCAGGTGGGCCAATGAGCGATGGGGTGGGGCATGAGCCACACCTCTGTCTGGAGAACAGGCTCCAGGAGAACCTGACCGATGTGAGGACTAGATCAAACGTGTTCGTCTGGGCCAAAGTGGGGCTGGACATGGGCTTTGCTTTTTGTGATGAGATTCTGTCTTGACCTCTAGGTTTTCATCTCTGCCTTTTGTTTCTCTCTTGTGTCCTCTGTATTCTCGTGATGACCTGGGGTCCTCCAGAGTGTTCTTGCGGAGGTCTGCAATCCTTTCAATGAGCTTCCGGGGACACAAGAACTACCTTGATTCTTTGGCCAAGACCAGTGGTGGATCTGAAGTATTCTTTGCACGTGGTACGTGCAGCTAGAACACCTACCATTTAGCCATTCGAGTGTTTCCTGAAGCTTCCCTGATACGGAGCCGTTCCTAATTCTACTGAAGCAATTGAGGTTGAATTAGTTGGGTTGAAAGGGCTGCTTGCAGAAGCACAGTTTAGAAGCTGAGACATCCTGGCCAATTGCATCATTAGGTGTTTAACACGTGATTCCATTTATTCTTGGCAACAACTCTGTGGGCAGGTGTTCCCTCCTTTGTACCAACAAACACATTATGTCTGAGTGGTAGCAAAAACAAGGGAGTGTGGGCATTTCAGGAGTTCAGGATATGTCTCCTGGGACTGTCAGAGTTTGTTCCTTAAGACAAGTGCATTGAATCTTAGAATGTGGTTTCTGACCAGCTGGTGGTAGTTGCACGGAGAGCTGTGTTGCATGGATTCGGAAACTATGAAGAGTTGGCTTTGGAGCACCTGCCGCCGGCATCTGAGCGAGACAAAGCAATGTCTGTGTCACGTTTCTGGTCTGCGGATGTAATTCTTAGTTATAATCACAGAGCCGAACGCCCCGGACAGTGGTTAACGTGATTTGAAAATGAAAATATTTCACAAGAAAATGAAAGTCTGGAAACTTGTCTAAGCCCTAAAGTCTATGATTTGAAATCAGACCGTTCCATATGCAATTTCTTTTGTTTATAAATTCTTTTGTTTACAAATTTCTATTTGCCCAGTCTGCTTCTCTGCACTCAGAAATAGGAAGGGCTTTATTTTTGTAAGCTTGTAACTGTAGGCTCTGGGGTTAAGCCCTCTGTAAATTCAGAGTTTACTTGACTGTATTTCAGCCGTGCCCTGGCTTTGACAACAGATGCTTCTCAGCAAAAGGGCAGAAATGGGGTTTTGTAGAAATGAACATAAGGGAGATACGAAAGAATGGCAGGTATTAAGACAACAGAAGCAGAGAAGTACAAAGTGTAGATAAAAATGTTTTATTTATAATTTTATTATTTATTTATATACAGATATGTTTAAACTTATAAATAGAAAATATTATTTATGTTTATAAATATAAAACATAAATAAGCAGAAACAGAAAATAGAAAAATAGAAACAGCAAAACTTTTGGCTTGTATTTGTGATCCTTTCCCAGTAGATTCTTGTTTTCTAGCTCTCAGAGAATGAGTCTCTTGCTTCAGTAGTGGGCCGAAGTACATGGGAGGTTGAAAGCTGAGACTGGTTGTTTAGAAAAGCCCATAGAGCTGATTTTAGTCTGCAGTCTGGAGAAGTCAGCCCCGTGCTCTGGCTGGGGAACGAGGCAAATTTGGGATGTTCGATGTCACACTGAGGCAGCCATTTCTGGAGCAGAAGTGTCCAGGGTTGGGGACCGCAGTCCCTCAGGTACTGATGGTGACTGACGTCTCTGGGTTGATGGACAGGACCCACAAAAGGGGGGATGCCCCATGTCCACAGGCTTTGAGTCACACACAGGGCTTCACACCTTCGTAAGGACAACTATTTTATGTTAATTGAGTGGGTCATTTATTCAGCAGGGAGTTACCAAGTGTTGGGATTCATTAAGGAGCAAAATAGAGGCATTCCTGCCCTCCTGGAGGTTACCCTTTGAATAGGGGAAAAAACCAAAACAAACCAAGGAAGAAATGACTGGGTCATTTTGGGCTGTGGCGGACATGACCAGAGGGGTGGGAGTGTGTGGGAAGCAGGACTGAGTGGAAGGACACCCTCTGTGTGGCAGCCAGTGCTAGAGCAGGGAGAGGATTCGAAGCTGGCAGTGGGAAGAGGGAGCCAGATGAAAACACTTGGCAAGTTGGCAAATCAGTTATAAGAAAAACTCATGCATTTGGATAGCTCTGGGGAATATTATGGAGGTGGCAGTCTTTGGGGACTGCAGACTGAGTTTGGTCCATGTTGGCTACTTACTCTCTGTGTGGGCTTGGAAAGCATGACAATCTCTCAGAGCCTTGTTTTGTAATGGTAGGGAGTCAGGAGATTAGTGGTAATGATGTAGGTTCTTAATCTGGTCCCTACAGGTGTGGCTCTCGCCTTTGGATGCTCCTTAGAACACCCAAGAAGACATCCAACATCGCGATGCCAAGGCTGCTGCCGGGCCAGTGATCCCAAAATGTTTATAGGCAGGACCCGGGCACCGGGCATTGTGGGCGCTCCCCTGGTGATTCCAGCTGCAGCCGGGGCTGAGAACATCCAACGTGACTACCTCCATCCTACCCTGTCACCAAGGTTCCCCCATGTTGTAGTGAGTGTCAGAATCCTCCTTCCTCTAAGGCTGGATAATATTCCTTTGGATGTACACGCCACATTCATGGTTTGTCCATTTATCTGTTGAGAGATACAACTTCTTGGCTCTTGTGAATAAAGCTTCTGTGCATATGGGCATGCAAGTATCTTTTTTTTTTTTTTTAAAGATGTGGATTTTGGTTCTTTGGCTATATACCCAGAAGTGAGATTGCTGAATCATTGGGTAGTTTTATTTTTAAATTTTTGAGGAATCTCCATACTGTTTTCCACAGGGGCTGCACCAGTTTGCATTCCCACCAACAGCACACAGGGCCTTCCAATTTCTCCATATCCTCGCCAACACTTGCTATTTTCTGGTTGTTGATAGTAGTAATCCCAATGGGTGGGATGTTTTGATTTCTTTTGAACAGCATGTATTTGCTGCCTGGCTCCAAAGCCCCTGGGCTTCATTTAGATGCCACCTGTGTTGGATGAAAGAGGAGGACAGCTGATGACCAATGCAGAGATGTCCAGAGTGGCCACTGGAATGGGCAATGGCAGAGGTGCCTTTCAGCCTGTAGCAGTTTTAAAAAGTGACAGAATGCACAGAAAACTATGTGAGTGGTTTGGAATTGACTAGATTACATGTTTGAACTCAAGTTTCGTAAAATCTGCCCCAGGGGAGCAGTGTCAGACAGAAACAAAAATGACCCAGCCAAGAGGCTGTTAATTTCTGTACTGATGCTATGTTTCAAGGTTTAATGATATTTTTAAAATATTTATTGGGATCACATTTTTGCAAAATATAAAACAAGACCTGCAGATTCGTTGGTGTTGAATGTATCTGTCTGAGCCCTGAAAATGGGGGTGAGGTGTATTTATTTAGCGAATGTATTTTTTTCCCATTTACAAAAATGTATTAGCTCAGGCTGTCATAACAAAATACCATAGACTGGGTGGTCTAAACAAAAGAAATTCATTTTTCTCACAATTTTGGAGTCTGGGAATTCCAAGATCAAGGTGCCAGCTCATTTGGTTCCTGGTGAGAGCACTCTTCCCTGGCTTGCAGAGGGCAAGGCAGAAAGCGTGAGCTCTGGTATCTCTTTCTCTTCTTATAAGGACACCATCCCCATTGGATCAGGGCCCCACCCTTATGACCTCAGTTGACCTTTGTTCCCTCCTCACAGGCCCTATCTCCAAACATAGTCACACTAGAGGTTAGGGCTTCAACATATGAATATTTTTAAGGGGGACATAATTCAGTTCATAGCAAAAGGTAATAAAGACTTTTCATAAAGAACCTAACCATTACAGAAATAAATCATGTAGAAAGTGAAAACCCCTTGTAGTTCTATCCTAACTATAAAACCACTGCTGATAGTTGGTGTATGTCCTTCCAAATATTATTTTTGTGTGTGTACCAACAGTTTTTGGAAACATGAATTTAAATGCTAAACATCAATGTGGTTTTTTTAACAACTTATGCTTCCTACTGTGACTTCCAGGGAGAGGGATGTCTGCAGTCTGCTTTCCCCTCAAGAATCAAAGACTAGTGCCACAGCAGGGGTCACAGGAGACTCAGCCAGAAGAAAGCCCTGAGTGAGTATAAACTTGGCCACGTTTATGGGAAAGAGAGTCGGAGGCAGAGAGACTTCACACTGCAGCTGAGATTCTGCTCTCTTGAAATTTCTAGGCTTGCTCCTTTGTTTGCTTTCAGAAATCATTGTTGATCTGATACGGTTTCTGATGCTGGCCTGTCTCCTGCTCAGGAGCTGGCATACGATAGACTCACAACACCCACTTAAGGTACCTGGTTCTTCCTCAAAAGCACTTATAAGCCAAGACCCACTGATAAGGGAGAGTTCCCATAAGGATGCTGCCTCATCTCGCAGATGGACCTGCCCGTGACCTGGATGTGATCTTCCTTCCTGCTCTGCCTTGTTCGAATACTTTTGTTCTGTGGTTTGCCTGTCCATGTTGATGGCCTATTCAGGTACATAGGTGGTTCTTGTTATTTATGGCTTATAAAGTTGCTGTAAATTAGCAAATATGGAACTATTGTTCCTAAGAGAAATATAAGGTTAGGTTCCTGTGAGCCTCTGGTCGCGAGAATATTGTCAACAAGTTAATACAGAACTTTATTTAATGCATGTGTTTCTGTTTAAAGACACCTGTGTAATATATCCTGTTGACTAAGTAACACTCTACTCACTTTACCTCATGCCTGAAGGGAGCTTTTACCTGCCACGTGTATTTTCTCTCTAAGGCACCTCACCACCTTCTTGCCCTTAGGAATGCTTGATGGTGCTTCAGCACTAGGAAGTTTTCAATAATGAAATCACCAACAAAAAGCAAAAAATGTAAAAAAAAAATGGCATTAAATAGGCTACAGGGAGAAGAGCAACAAGGAGGCAGAAGGGAGGCTGGTATGGCCTCAGCTAGGATCGTGCATATCAGGTGACTCAAATTTTTTGCTGCTTTGTCCATGCCTGGAATAATTGTAAGAGTGCTGCAATGATTTGGGGGTTACAAATAAATTTTAGCAAGTAGGTGAATTCACAAATAAGAATCTGCAAATGGGTCTTGCAGTGTATCTCCAGCCTGGTGATGGGGAGACCTTTGAAAAGTAGCATGTGGGCACAAAGAGCCCTGGCCTCAGAGGCGGGGGTGACCTGGGAATCAGGCTGGCTCTGCCCCAGTTAGCTGTGTGATGATGGGCAAAGCCCACATCTGCTATGAACCTTTGTCTCCTCCTTTGTAAGAAAGGGGTTTGACTTCAGTTACGTCTAAGGTCCTTTTTGCCTCTAAAGTTTGGAACTTCTGAGTTCTACTCTCAGGTAGAAGACAAATGGGTATCATGTGAATCACCGTGTTCACCTGCTGCTTAGAGTTAAAGAAATAATCACCTTTCTATCCATGCCAATCTTGTGGCATTATGTTTTCTCACATCAAGATCTTGGGCTTCAAAATAAAGTGCAGAAAAAGCTTTTCATACCTTGACTTGTAAAGAAATATCACAGATTGAAATTGCATCAAGAGCAAGGTGACAAACAAGACTTTATCACATAGAAAGAACATGCAGTTCTAGAGCCCAGGATGCCTTCTCCAAGAGAAGGAGCAATTGAAGGCATTTTTAGTATGACTTCAGGTTAACGTATCAGTAGAGATGTGTAGTCTGGTTAACTCTTCGAAGTGGAATCTGTGTAATTTTGCTCAGCAGGTGAAATGTAAGAGTAACCTGACAATGTTTTCAGAAGGAAGATATCCGAGAGTAGAAGTACAATTCCATGTTTATTGTGAAGTGAAATGACTTGTTAGAAGAATTAATGAACACCCAGCATGTGGGTATTCAGCCAATAATTTTTAATTAGAGTGGGACATGTTGTCACAACACAGGTTTATTAGATCATCATTTGATTAAATAAAATATTATGCAGTAGAAATTTCTACTCTTCCTTCTCATAGCTATGAGGAAAGTGCCAAGGATGGGTTAGAGGGAAGGTGATCCTTCCAGGTAGGTAAGTGAGAAAGCCACCAAGGAATATCCTGAAACTCATGCTTTCTACCATGTTTTTAATTAACTTGGCCCAGTTCCCACTGAAAGGTGAAGACAATCCATAATGTGTTGGAGTGCTTTATTTTTCTTCTCAAATCAGAACCCCATTTGTCACTGCCAGATAAGAAGTGAAAAGGTCATCTTCTCACTTTGAAATTTCTGAATCATTTAATAGCTAATTTGTTCTGCTAATTACTACCTTTCACTTCTGTAATTATTTTGAATTATTGTCCTCCTGCTATTATTAATGGGTAGAGTGGAGGACAATAAAACATGGTTCCAAGTCCCAAGTGGTTAGCTTGGCAACTGAGTTACTTCAAAGTGATTGGCAGAGAAGAATTTGCCATCCAGCTCAGCTTTGCTGGGTTGGTGACAAAAAATCAACAGCTAAAATGTTATTTGCATTTCCCCAATCTGGAACTACTTTTCATTAATATTTCTTGTGGAGAATCTTTTTTTGGCTGAGCACCAGCAATAATGAAGTTAAGTACACTTCCCCTGCTATGCTAATTGCTTTTGTGGTCCCCAGATAAATCTGGAACACCTGTTGGCTTAATCAACTATCCACAGACCTTCCAGAATCAGCCCACCAGCCACGTGGCCAGAGTGCTTAGGAGAAATCTTGGTTAAAAGCTGAGAACTAATTAGATGACATCCTGGGAAGAATTTCAATGTTACGTTTCTGGGATGAAATATCTATGAACATAGCCATATTGGTCTGACTTTTAAGGCATTTTAGTGAAATTTTCTGGATTGACCTTAAACAGACAATCATGTTGGTAGGATGTAACAGGTACCAGAAAGGTTTTCCTGTCCCATATTTTTCCCAAGCAACAGTTAGAGAGTGTAGATTCATTCTTCAAAAGCCAAGGGCTCTTTTGGTATTTGAAATGCCCTATTGTTGAAAAGATATCACCAGGAAGCCCAGCATCTTAAACATTTATCAACTCCCACCTCATTGGGGCTTCAAGATTGGATCAAGTTGGCGTGGTCCCTGAAGGGGAAACAGTTGAGAATAAACTTATCTGGCTCTGTAATTTTGCCCAGGGTATAAACCCTTCTCATAACATTTGATGGGGTTACTGTAATTTTTTTAATTAATGCACTTTCCACATTATATAAATTCATTGATTTTGTTCAAAAAGATTGAGGAGGCTACTGCGAGGTATAAGTGGAAGAAATTATGTAGCTCTGCCAGGTGGAGGTTTGGAAGTGTAGAATTTGAGAAGGACAGTTTGAAGTGCCTTCGAATTGTTGGCTGAAGGGTTAACATGGTATCGGGTTCGTTTGCTATGGGATAGAAGTGACAGCAGCAGAGAGCATAATATCTTCGTTTCCCAGCATTAATGATTACCATCTGTCAGCTGCAGAGAGACCTCATAGCATCGTGGAATAAGTATAGGGTTTGAGATAATAAATATAATAGCTACCACTAACTATGCTATTGCTTCTGAGCTATTGCTGTGCTCAGTTCTTTGCATGCATTATCTCATTCCCCCCTCTGTGAAGGTATCATCCTGGTTCCATCCTATAGATGAGGTACTTAACTAAATTCTACATGGTCACGTGGCTAGGAAATGGCAGAGTTCCTAGACTCAAATTTCAGACTCCAGTTTGTGTCTAGAACCCACATTCCTGAACATGGTGCTGCTATTTTGAGGGACCCAGAAAGTTTTTTCTCTGGGTAACAGGAAAAGGAATAGTTATATTGCAAGTAATCATAAGAAGGCTTTTGTGGTTTAGAAAAACCAACAAATGTTAAGGAATAAAGGGCCCGAATTTGTTGCTGCTGTGACTACGGGTCTTCCAAGTATCTGACCTCAGTCTTCCTGGTGCTTCTACCCGCCCCCCTCCCCCCATCAATGAGCATTCTCCATCCCATTCTCCATCTGGGTAACCCGTGGTGTTCAATCCCACCTGCTCAGAGAGATCCCCACCAGAAAGTCTTAGTTATTGAAGTAAGAGAAAGATACACTGATAGGAGGCCTTTCTACCTAGTCTTCCAGTGGATCCCACAACGTGATCCAGTCCAGGTGTGTTCGTGGTGTGCTAGGAAGAGTCTAGCTCTATGGGTGAAGGCCTTCAAAAGCAAAACTGCTATATCCTGCTTCTTTTAAAACATTAATTAATTTTTTGGAGAAGTTTTAGATTTATAGAAAAATGGAGCTGAAAGGACAGAGTTTCCATCTTGCCTTCCTCAACTCTGCCCCAGTCTTCCTCACGAGTAACAACTTGTGTTAGTCTGGTACGTAGATCAATATATTACCAATATCGCTATATTATTAACTTAAGTATATAGTTGATGTTAGGGCTCACTCTGTCTTGTAGTTCTAGGGGTTTTGACAAATGTCAAATGATATCTATCAAAATGGATATTCCAGGATCATACAGAACAGTCTCGCTGCCTTAAAAATGCCTCGTGCTCCCCTGTTCATTGCTCCTTCCTCCTCTCAAACCCCTGGCCACCACTGATCTTCTTACTGTCTGTAGTTTTGTGTTTTCCAGGATGTCACATAGTTGGAATCATGTGGTATGCAGCCTTTTCAACCTGGTTTCTTTGACTTAACAATATACCTTTTAAGGTTCCTTCATGTGTTTTTGTGGCTTGACATCTTCTTTCTTTTTTATCACCAAATAATATTCTATTGTATGGGTTTATCACAGTTTGTTCATTTACCTATTGAAGGACATCTTTGTTATGAATCAGGCTGCTATAAACATTTGAGTGCGGGTTTTTGTGTGCACCTAAGTTTCAGCTCGTTTGGGTAAATACCAACGAGCAAGACAGCTGGATTATATGGTGAGAGTACGTATAGCTTTGTAAAAACTGCCAACCTGTTTTCCAAACTGTCTGTATCATTTTGCATTCCCAGCCACAATGAACGAGAGCTCCTGTTACTCCGCATTCTTGCCGGCATCTGGTGTGGCCAGTGTGTTGGATTTCGGTCATTCTAATTAGCATGTCGCTGTATCTTATTATGGTTTTAATTTGCAACTCCCTGATGACACAGGATGTGGAGCATTTTTTCATCTTTATTTGCCATCTGTATATCTTTTTTGGAGAGATGTCCATATCTTTTGCTCATTTTTTAACTGTTTATTTTCTTTTTCTTATTTTTGAATTTTAAGGGTTCTCTGTATATTTTGGATGCCAGTCCTTTATCAGGTGTTGCTTTGGCATGGCTCTTTCCCCAGTCTCTGGTTTGTCTTTTCATTCTTTCAAAGGTCCCACTTTTTAAAAAAAATTTTTTTAAAAGATTTTATTTATTTATTTGAGAAAGAGAGCAAGTGCAAGTGGCTGGGGTAGGGCTGGGGGGAAGGAGAGAAGGAGAGGGAGAAGTAGGCTCCCTGCTCCCTGCTCAGCTGGGACTGGGTCCCAGGACCCTGGGATCATGACCTGAGCCAAAGGAAGATGCTTGACCTTGACCGACTGAGCCACCCAGGTGCCCTGCAATAGTCCTACTTTTTAAAGATACTTAGATTTGTCGGTCTGGGTGAAATATCTAGTAATTGCTTTCAAAAAAGCACTGACTTTATTTTTTTTTCTCTATAGCTGTGTGTCATTTTATTTTATTTTTTTATTTTTTTCTTCCAAATTTTTATTTAAATTCTAGTTAGTTAACATGCAGTGCAATATTGGTTTCAGGAGTAGAATTTAGTGATCCATCACTTACATAGAACACCCAGTGCTCATCCTAACAAGTGCCCCCCTTAAGACCCATCCTCCATCTAGCCCTCCCCCACCTGCCTCCTCTCCATCCACCTCAGCTTTTTCTCTATCATTAAGGGTCCCCTATGGTTGGCTTCCCTCTCTCAAGAAAGCACTGACTTTAACATTATCTTTCTCTACGCTCTCCTTGGCAGAGCTGTGTCTGTTTTGAGATTTCTAGTAGGTGTTGTATTTCATAAGCAATATTGTGATCAGTTTCTTGTATGCGGAAGGGGAGTTTAGGAGTCCCAATGAATGGATCCAACATTTGCTGAGTGAACTTCTGCAGCGTGTGCTGCTCCCAAGAGGGCGCTGGGCGACGGTGGTGAGCAAGGCAGGCCAAGTCCTTGTCTTCGGGAACTTAGAGTCACATGGGAGACATGGTAAATCCATTGCAGCCTGGTGTGGAGAGCAGAATGAAAGGAGAAGGGGTTCTAGGGGTGCACAGAGCATGGACCCTTGACCAAACCCAGAGGTTCAGAAAAAAGACTTTGCACAAGAGGTGAAGCGTTGACTGAGATCCATGGGACAAGCCAGAGTTTAGTCAGGGCAAGGGGCGGGGGAAGGGTGTTCATGAGGAAACTGCCAAGCCAACGGAATAGCAGCTGCTTCTAGAATGTTTTCGATGTTTCAGGCTAGAGAGGTCACTAGGTTTTTGGAAACTAGAGAAGGTGATGGGATTGATCTTAAATTTCCCTTTAGTTTCTTTAAAAATTCTAATTTAGGGTGCTTTAGGGAACATCCTAAATCAGTGGTTCTCTTGACCAGCCTACATTTCCCTGGCAAACTCTTAAAAATTACCCATGCCGGGCCCCATGCAGGCCTGCGTGAATCAGTGTCGGGGGGTAAAGCCTGGGCCCTGGCATTTGTTCAAAGCTCCCAGGAGAGTCTGATGCATAGTCAGGGTTGGAAATCATTGTCCTGAAGGGAGGGGACACATTGCTTCTATTTTTGCGATAACCTTGTGCTTTTAAATTCAAGCAGGCTCTGTATCTGTATGTATATACACAGATGCACGTAGACATGTGTTTCTGGATATGCAAACCAATTGTGCTCAACAGGGTGATTTTGCAGGCTACATGGGAATCTATCGCCCTGATGAGAGTGCGCCACTCTTCCTTGTTTTCTCTGCTAGAGCTTGTTGCCGAATCTGCACTTGGAATTCGGTTCTCTGCGGGCTCACAGCTGCACACACCTGTGCTTTAAGGCTTGCCTACTCTGGTCCGGGTCTTCTGTTCTCGTTTACATTTGCTCTGGTTCTAGCCTGTGTTTCTGTTTTACTTTATCTTAAAAAAGTTTACCCAAAACTAGATTTGGTATTATATTGTGTTGTAAGTCTGTTTCAAATCATTTATGGCATGAGATTGGAGATGAGTAAGTAAATCAAGTTTGACAGTATCATGCCAGCCTCCTGGTAATGACTTAATGAATGTTTATGATTGAATCGATGTGAAAAATTCTTGCAGTTTCCAAAGTTAAGAAGGTATGAGACAGCTGGAAGCCCGGCTACCTGTCATCACGCCCTCTTTGCACGTGGGTTAAAGAAGACTTGGCCCTGCCTTTGACCTAGAATGACCAAAACCCACAGGTGCTGGAGAAGAGGATGAATGAGAAATCTCTTCTAGTTGAATCTCCATGCCCACCATCCGGGGAGAGAGACAGTGAAATAAATGCCTATGATTGGGGGCAAAAGCTCAGGCTGGTCTTTGCAAGCATTAATGGGAACCCTTTCTGCCGATGCCAGTTTCCGAAGGCTGCCTCCACCAGCCCGGAGCTCTGGGACTCCTGCAGAGGCTGACACTTGCAAACCGATTAGGGACTTGGAATTTTGGCTTGTTCAAAGACCAGGGTGTACTGTTGAGCCTGGAGTCTGGGCCTAGGCAGGGTCCCAAGGAACATCACGTGGGTTGTGGACCAGGGAACCAGAATCTGTGCCCAGGACAGGTGGGCATATGGGGTTCACATGGGGTTACTTTTGAACATAAAAGAGGGGGTATGATTATCAGCGATGCCTACAAAACAGGCTTAATCATGCATGCCTCTGGAAGATACTTTTGGCTTCATGAGCTATTGTCAGGATAAACCTACCACTTTTTGACAGGACCTCACCTACACTGCACAGGTGTTTAGGGATGATGCCTCGATGCTTGGCGCTGGAGGTATATCTGGCTGTGTCTAGGTGAGCAAGACGTGCTCCTGCTCGCGAGGAGACAAGTGTGTGTATGTCCAGGGACATGCAGGGGGACACGTCTTGGGATAGTATAATGACAGAGTGAAGCTGTGCACAGAGGGGGAATAATCAACTTTTTTTTTTCAGATATATATATTTTTTAATTTATTTGACAGACAGAGATCACAAGCAGGCAGAGAGGCAGCAGAGAGAGAGGAGGAAGCAGGCTCCATGCTGAGCAGAGAGCCTGATGCGGGGCTCGATCCCAGGACCCTGAGATCATGACCTGAGCCGAAGGCAGCGGCTTAACCCACTGAGCCACCCAGGCGCCCCTCAACATTTTTTTTTAGTGCAATGGAATAAAATACATGTTCCAAAATTTTAATATTTTAAAATTATACAAGTCACAAACAAATACATGTTTACTGCAAAAATTTATGCAATAGTATTGAGAGTGCAAACTGAAAATCTTGACTTCACCATCGCTGTCTGTCTCTAATCTCAGAGCCCTCCTGAGGGGATTGGTATGAGGACTGCTGATCCTTTTCTCTGGGTTTAAAGGTGGGACACAGTGCCAGTGGTCAAGTGCGTAGACTCCAGAGTCAGGCCAACCAAGTTCAAATTCTGCCTCTGCCATTTGCCAGGGATGGGACCTCAACTTACCATGTCTCAGGTTTCTCATCTGTAAAGTGGAAAAATCGTGTATTTCCTTTAAGATTGTTGCAGCTGTGAAATGAGAGAGAACAGATAAAATACTTACAAAGAGCTGAATACAGTGGGGGCTATGGTTATTGTTACAGACAATTTCCAGGCGAGTTTGTGGGACCCAGAGTTGGAGTGGGAGAGGAGAGGAGGGCAGGGCTTGAGACATGCCAAATCTGTGGAATTGAGTGATGTAGCTGCCATTCAGGTGTGTGCGTGTGGGGTAGTTTGGTTGCCATGCTGTCGTCTTTTTTGAGACAGGGAATACAGGAGCCGACTGGGAGTGAGCAGAAGGGAGAGAGATAGGGACAGAGAATTTGGTTTCAGACATTGTGAATTGGATATACCTGAGATCGCCAGGTGGAAAGTTCTAGAAGGGAGTTAAATATTCAGCTCTGAAGGCCAGCAGAGGGTTAGGTCTGGAAATGGGATTTCTAGCACTTTTCTAGGTAATTTAAATGTAAATAGAGAAAGGCATGGAAGAATGAGGTATTTCAGTTTGTGTCTGTTAAAGTCATGGATTCAATAGTATTATCATGAAAATTCATCTTTAGGAGAAAGGGAGATACACAGATGGCTTTACATGCAGGTGATCCAGGCCAACTCTCAAACGTACTCTAACAATATATGGGCAGCTAGTGACCGTGGCTCTTGACTCACCTTGATCAAAGGATGTGAATATTGATAAGTCATGTGGCTTACAGTTTTCAAGTAAGTCTCCATGTTTTTGTGCTATCTTATATTGATGTTGGCTAATAGATGGGAAGCCAGTAAACTGATCAGTCAGTAAGAATTAACATAGAATATGTGCTATTGGTTCTTATGTCCAAAATATTCATATTTGAGGTTTGAGTTTCCAGGTGCGGTTGGTTCACACATTATTGAACCTGAAGTGACTAAATTATGATATTTATTGCCTTACATATTGGTAATGAAGGTAATACCAGGCAACACCATGGTTTTAACATTACTGCTCAATAGAGGAGTGTGATTTGAGCAAGACTATATCTGTATCTATAGGTATATGTATCCCTATCCCTGTTATAATGGAAAATATAAGAATATATATAATATAGTATTATATATTATGATGTAATTATAAGGTTATAAGTCATGATAAATTATATAAATATTATGTTTAATTATATATAATCACTACTATATATATCATATATTATATAATATATAACCCCTTCAGGTTAGGGGTTGGAATAGTTCAGCTACTATGACACTATTCTTTTTGTTGTGTTAGCCACACCTCTGCAAGTAGCACCTTTGTAAATAAACCCTCCTCAAAGTATCCTATTTTAAGAATGCTATTTTGGGGGCACCTGGGTGGCTCAGTGGGTTAAAGCCTCTGCCTTCGGCTCAGGTCATGATCCCAGGGTCCTGGGATGGAGCCCCGCATCGGGCTCTCTGCTCAGCAGGGAGCCTGCTTCCCCCTCTCTCTCTGCCTGCCTCTCTGCCTACTTGTGATCTCTATCTGTCAAAGAAAGAAAGAAAGAAAGAATCTTTAAAAGAATGCTATTTTCTTGTGGGGCATTTTCCTAGTGGGGTGATTTTGGGGCCAATTTCCTTCCAACCTCTGCAGAGTTTTGCAAGAGAAGAGAGGATGTTATCTTCAGAGGAACCCAGGATCCCCATGTGTTGCTCCTCTTTTCCAGACCTTGTGACAAGTCAGATCCCAGGGTTGTTTTTCAAGGTTTTCATACTGGGGGGTCTGTCTCTGGAGGGCAGGACTTGTGTGGGATACAAGGGGATACAGGCAGTGGGCAGAAGAGCCGAGCCTGGGAGAAGCTCTGATCACGAGCAGCAGGATCTGAATTAGGGTTTGGTCATGGCCGCCCCCCAGGGTTGGTCATGGTGCCCCCAGGGGACTGCCCCTGCAGTCCCTTGGGGAAAACCAATTCCCATAGCCTCTGCTCTGTGACAGGGATACTGTGACAGGGATACTGACTGCCTTTGTTTCTGTATTTGATGCCGCCTGGAAGGTCTTTTTTTGTTCTCTCATCTTCTCTTAAGAGGATTGTCTTTATTCTGGGTCACGGTGACACTTTCTTCTCCCCAAAATCAAGAGTAAGTCCACTTCCTGCTGCCAGAACTGGGAGGCGCCCCAAGGATTCTCTCCTGTGGTGGTTCTCAGTCTTGCCCGATTGGCAGAACTGCTTTTAGAAACTCCCATCCGAGTTGACCTGTGCAGAAGTTCCAAGGCAGAGGTGACCCAAAGAACGTGAAATACCGCCCCCCCCCCCCAGTTCCTACCGCTCTGGAAATGTGCAGAAATCTTAGGCATAGCTTTGGATTTCCCATGATTTGCAAGTAGAAAAACCCCAGCTTGCGTCTGGATCCAATCTCCTCATTTTACAGATGGGGAGATGGACAGTCAAAGAACAAGATCACATGCATGGGCTCATGTTCCAGCCTGGACTGGGAGCTGGGACTTCCAACTCTGATCTGCCTTCCTAGAGGTGTTTCAGAATTAATGACCCTTGAGGCAAGAGCTGGTGAGAGGGGGATCAAGGCCCTTCAGAGCTCAGCTTAGTTCCCCTTGGTCCATCTGACAGAAACTGCTCTCAGTGCTGTGCACGGGAAGAGGGGGAGCTGACTCCTCCCATTTCTAGGGCAGGTGCCATGTGCAGATGGGGCCGCCTGTCTCTGTAGCCACACACACCACGAATGCAGCAAAAGTCCATCAAATGAAAGGCAAGAGTTCTAAAACCAACACTGTTGCATGCCTCTCAGCCTTTAAGATTGATGGCATTGCTCTTTGAGAATTCTCCTTTCTAGCAACTTCTCTGGCATGTTACCAAGCAAAGCAGTACCTTTGGGGAAGTAAAAAACCACCTTTGAATTAAACCCTTGGAATATATATATATATTTTTAAAAAGAATAGCAGTTCACTGGCTAATGATATGCATTTGATGAGTGAATTTTACACTGTTAATGAGGTGAGTCAGAAGAGCTATTTTTTATAAAAGGGATTAGTTATGAATATGATATGCATATTTTTAGAGATAAAAAGGTTTTATTTCGATAAAAAATTGAAATGGGAAGAGACGAGGCAGAAACACTGATAACCCCCAGGACTCCTGATGGGGAATAAATGTTACTGCCAGTGACAGAAAATTTAATGAATTTGAAATAAAAATAATTTCCTTGCTTCCTGGACAGAGACCAGAGAGCAGGAAAGCTCCATGGGCCACAGCGAGATTTGTCATTTAGTTGTAACCGATTTCCATAAATGGGATTTAGAGCTGGATTTTATATATTAAAAATTGAGTGCCATGGATAAAGAGCAGTTCTAATTTCAATTACCTGGGCCTTTGTGGTCCGTGTGGTGACTACTTAGTGGCTGGGAGCGGAGTGTTATTTGCACAGAGGCTTATGGGTTTGCTTAACTTGGCTGGGCTCCTTGGGCACCTTTTTCTTCTGGTTCAAAACCTTGTTTTGACAGCTCTCCTGCTGTCCCCAAAGTCTGGTGTTTTCGGTTACGGAGGCTGGTATTTTCTGTGAATTGGTTATGGCAAAGATACCTCTTGCCTACCTGAGAAGAGGAGGGAGACCACCTCCTCTTTCTGGATGTTTCCCATTAAATAGTATCTTTTTCCAGGAATGTGTGTGCTACTGGCCCCTGTTCCATTATTTGGGCAAGCTTTAAAAAAAAAAAAAAACTCTCATGCAAATAGTTTTAGCATTTCTAATCATAAAAATAATAATGCTTTTTGCAAACATTATGTGTTCCAATCTATAAAATGTATATTTAAACAAATAGCCATAGGGGCACCTGGGTGGCTCAGTCGGTTAAGCATCTGCCTTGGGCTCAGGGCTCAGGTCATGGTCTCAGGATCCTGGAATCAAGCACCCCCCCCAATCCCCGCCTTGTCAGGCTCCCTGCTCAGTGGGGAGCCTGCTTCTCCCTCTCCCTCGGCCCTTCCCTCTGCTCATGCTCACTTGTTCACTCTCAAATAAATAAAATCTTTTTAAAAAAATAAAGAAACAGCCATAAACTCTCCACCCTGCTGTTCATATAATATTTTGATGAGAGTCATCCAGAAGTCTTTTTTTTATGCTTAAAGATATCTAAACCTACACATATGTATTTAAACATAAACATGGGGCCATGCCAGGCAGGCACTTTTAAAACAGGCTGTTTCTGTTTAACAACCTGTTGTGGACATACTCTATCAATGCTATGATTTTTTTAAATGCCTGTGTTGTATTTCATTGCATTGATCTCCTGTAAATTAACGGATTAGCGTGTTATTGGTGGGTATTTGGATGATTTTCAGTTTGTCATTATGAAAAACAAGTCTGCAATGTTTATCTTCACACCTGTATCCTTAGAGATGTCCTCACGACAAATCTAAAAGAGGAATTTTGGGGAAACAGTAGGCAGTCTTTCAAGCTTCTAAAAGTAGTGATCTACTGCCTGCCACACATCTTTTAAATCTTTGGGGCGGGGTGGGTTGTTTTAATTTGTATTCCTTAATTGTTAAGATTTTTGTTTTATTTTCTCCACTTATATTTATTCTTTATTTACTAGAAGATCAGCTCATGCAAGTTGAGATTGTCAGCTATTAGCCCATTTCCCATCTCCTGAGAGTGCTTTGACGCATAGAAAAAGCTCCAATATTTGTTAATTGTTGAATGAATTTTCTTTCCTGTCCTTGACTCATATTTTTCCCCTAAAAGGTCTTGTCTTTTTATTATTGCTTTCGAAGAGCTTTTTATATAGATATTAGCTCTTTGTCTATAAGTGTGAATATCTTTCCCAGCTTCATCTTTATGTTTTAACTTTGAGAATTTTTATTTTTACATATGGTATTTTTTTTTTTCCAGCAGGGTCATTGTAATAACATCATCTTTAGCTTTACCTTGCCTATTCAGCTTGAGAAAGGGCTTTCTCGTTCTAGAATGGTAGAGGTGCAGCCTTGACTTTTTTTTCTTAGTTACTTTTAATCGTTTCATTTCAACCTTTAAGTAATTAATTTATCTGAATGTGTTTTGATGAAAGGTAAGGATTTACCTTGAATTTTTTTTCTCCCAAATGATTTACCGCTTGTCACAATAATGTCTCCTTTCCTGCCATGGTTGTAAGACCGTTGCAGACAGGGAACTGGAGGCGGGGGAACTAACACTTACTGGGGGCTGCTACGTCCCAGACATGGGCTACCTGCTCTGCTAATGCTCCTGACAGAACCCTGCAAGGTGGATGTTACCTCCAGTTTGCAGACTAGCAAGGGGAGGCTTAGAGAAGCAAGAAGTTTGACCAGAGTCAGTGATCTCGGGCCCCCGGCGAACCCCAGCCCCTTGTTCTTCTCATGGCATTCTGTACCCCCTCTGTCCGGCCTCTGTGTATCTCAGAGCCCAAGGGCATTCTGCCCAGTAGCTGAGCTGCTGGCATTTAAGTTGTTAACAGCAGATCATGCTAAGCCATTACAAAATGAAATTCTTGCGGTAAGAAGTATAGAGAAAAGTAGTATTTTGGTGAGAGAAAGCAAAGATGTATTTATAGCCTCTCCCTCTATTCCTAATATCTGAATGTGCTTTTCTCAGCTTCAGGACTTGAGGTTGGCAAACAGAGGGACAGCAGGTAAAAGCTGAGAGTGTGCATTTTAAGCACTTGCATGGAAGGAAGGTTACTGCGTGGGGAATAAGGATAATGATTGCTATTTAAGATGTGCAAAATGCATTCAAAGTCATAAATGTTTGGCGATTTTGGGATGGCAAGCATTATTATTTTATTGTTAAAATACAATTTGCTCTGTGGAGCTGAGGCCTGGCACTTAAAGTGATAAAGTTATTAAAGAGGGATGTTTTGTTCAGTAGCTGGGCTTTGTGTATCGTTTTGAGGCAATAGCAGTATTTTACCAGAATGCTGTTTCCAAATCGTGAGCTAAATGTGAATAATCATTTGAGTATACTTTTCAGGATGCTAAGAACTTAAATCCTGCAACAGTGGTAATCACTGACGAGGCAACACAGTAACACCGAGGGCAATGTAAAACAATTATACATTTTTAGAAGCTTGTCTTTCTGCATATTGGTACATGCATCTGCATTTTTATGTTCATTTATTTTAATTACTAGGATACAGTTAAAAACTTGGACAAAATAATAATGATTTTGTATTTTAAAAGGTAATATATAATAGGTGATATATTCTATTTTCATAATTATAAATAGATAACAAATGATACAAAGATAAATTAAAAAATATGTAATAGATAATATAAAATAAATGCTACATGATATCTATATTCCATATTCCATATGTCATGTGCTTATTATAAATGATATAAAATATGTTATCAGTGATATTTAAATTTTAGAATTAAAGTATGTCATTTTTTATACATATTTTCTCCTGCTGCTGGCTTGCTTGTGCATTTTCTTCAGTGTCTTTTTGTATTTTTTGTTTTTTTTTTAGGGTTTATTTATTTATTTGAGAGAGAGAGAGAGACAGAGACAGAGAGAGTAAGCAGGGTGAGAGCCAGAGTAAAAGGGAGACAAGCAGACTCCCCTCTGAGTGGGGAGCTCAACATGGGGCTCGATCCCAGGTCCCTGAGATCATGACCTGAGCTGAAATCAAGTTATTCACTCTAACTGACTGAGGCACCCAGGAGTCCCTTCAGAGTGTCATTTTAAGAGCATAGACCTCAATTCTGAAGAAGTTCAGTAGTTTGTCATTTGTTTTCTTTGTAAATGCTTTTTGTGTTCCAAGAATTGGTTGGCTTTACCAAGTTGTGAAGATTTTCTTTAGTAATTTCTTCTAAAAGTTTTATGGCTTAGCTTTTACCTTTAGGTCTCTAATCCATTTCAAATTAATTACTGTGTCTTGTGGGAGGTATATGTTAAAGTTCATTTTTTCCCCATAAGTGTATCAAATTGTTCTAGTACTATTTGTTCAAAGATTCTGTTTCCCCATTAAACTACCTTTGTGCCTTTACCAAAAATCAGTTCTAGGTATGTGTAGCTCCATTTCTAGACGCTGTATGTTGTCTCATAGTTGTGTCTTCTGTTCTGTGTGTATATGTTATTGTTGGTACAACATCTTAATTACTGTAGTTTCATAATACATTTTGAAATCAGATAGTGCAAGACCTCTGACTTTATCCTCCTTTCAAAAATTGTTTTGGCTGTTTTTGACATCTACATATAATTTTTAGAAGCAGCTTATTAATTTGTGTAAAAATACAGTCTGGTAGTTCTGTTTTATTTTGTTGATCTGTAGACCAGTTAGAGAGAATTGACATCTTACCAGCATGGAGAATTTAAGTCTATGAACACACGGTGTATTCCTCCATTTCTTTAAGACTTATTTAATTTTTCTCAGCAATATTTTTGAAATTTCAGTGTATAGGTCTTATATATCTTTGATCAGATTTATTCCTAAGTATCTTATGTATTTGATCTGGCACGCAAATGGTATTTTTAAAAATTTCATTTTCAGTTGTTTCCTGCTTCAATGTAAAAATAGAAATGATTTGTGTACATCAATCTTATATTCTGGGACCTTGTTACTTTAATTCATTCTAATGATTTTTAAATAAATTTCTTAGGAGTTTTCTGTCTAGATACTTATGTTGTCTACAAATAAGGACAGTTTTATATTTCCCTTGCCGACTCTTGGCCTTTTATTTTTTATTTTTTAATTAATTATTTATTTATTTTTAATTTTTTAGTTTTGGTCTTATTGCATGGCTAGAACTTTCAGCATAATACTGAACAGATGTGGTAAGAGTAGGGATACCTGGGTGGGTCAGGCAGGGTCAAGCACCAGCTTGACCTTGGCGTGGGTCATGATCTCAGGCGCCTGGGATTGGGCCCTTGTTTCGGGCTCCACGCTTAGTAGAGAATCTGCTGGAAATTCTCCCTTTTCCCTTTCCCTCTGCCCCTCCCCCCGCTTACTCACTTGCTCTTGCTGTCTCTAAAATAAATAATAAATCTTAAAAAAAAAAGTGGTAAGAGTAGACACCTTTACCATATCTTAGGGTGGAAAACACTTAAACATTTTGTCATTACGTCTGATGTCAGCTGTAGGTTTTTGTAATACTCTTTATTCCATTGAAGACTTCTATTTGTAGTCTGCTGAGAATTTTTATCATGAATGGTTGTTCAGATTTTATCCAGTTTCTTTTCTGTAGGTATCAAAAGGATCGTATGATTTTTCTCTTTTATTGTGTCAATCCAGGGAAGTACAATGGTTGATTTTCAAATACTGAAATAATATTGCATTCCTGGGGTAAACTCTACCTTGTCTGTATCGTCCCTTTCATTAATTGCTGATTTCTTCTTTCCCCTCCAACATTCTGTTGAGGGATTTTGCATTTTGTTCATGAGAGATATTGGTCTGTTGTTGCTTTTTCCCCACAACACGTGTGCTGGGCTCTGGAATCGGGTTTACACTGGCTTCATAAAATGAGTTGGGAAGCACCTTCCACACTTCTGTTCTCTGAGAGAACTCATGTAAGAGGACATTAGTTTTTTCTCCAGGTTTGCTCACGTCTGGGAAGAACATGAACAGCTCTAGCTCGTGACAAGGAATAAACTTGCCAAAACTCCACTGGAAAGCAGAGAGTGAGGCTGGTTGGCTCGGAGGCAGCTTCTTACTTACTGCACATGGATGCTCTGCCCTGGTCCCCCAAGGTCACGTGGTGCCATCAGATGGTGAATATGGACACCTGGGTTGCTCTGTGGCTGGGAAACCCGGGGCCAAAGGCTCGGCACCTTCTTTTAGCAACCAAACTAGCCAGTCCCGCTTTCCTGGTAAGTGTGTGGTCTCATGGTCTTCACTCTGTGGATGCTTTAACCTATTTAACTGTCCCTGTGAGTGGTGACAGCCACTGCTCAGTGTTCGGGATGGCCAGGTCTTGCAGTTTGGTATCCTCTCCAAGGACGGGCGGGGATGCTCAGGACCCAGGGCAGATGGCCTCTCCAGCACAGTCATCTGGGTGTGAGATTTTCTTTAGGAGGAAGCTTTGGGTTATAGGTTCAGTTTTTTTCTAATAGGTATTGAGTTATGCTGATTTTTAAATTTTTTTCTTGAACCATCTTTGGTAATTTGTATTATTTAAGGAATTTATCTATTTTGTGCGAGTGCCAGATTTTATTGGCAAAGGATTCATAACATTCCTTTATTATTCTTTTGTTATCTATAGGGTCTACTGTCATTTCTGAGATTGATAATTTATTTTTTTAAATTTATTAGTGTTGCTGAAGTTTTATGAAGTTTGTTGATTTTTTTTCCCCAAGATCATTTACTTTACTAAATTTCTCTATTTTTAGAGTATATTTTATTTCACTGATTTCTGCTTTTACCTCTATTCTTAGATGGTGTTTAATAGTTCTTTTTCTAGCTTCTTCTTCTTCTTCTTTTTTTTAATTTATTTATTTGTTAGAGAGAGAGAGAGAGAGCACAGGCAGACAGAGTGGTAGGCAGAGGCAGAGGGAGAAGCAGGCTCCCTTCCGAGCAAGGAGCCCGATGTGGGACTCGATTCCAGGATCATGACTTGAGCTGAAGGCAGCCACCCAACGAACTGAGCCACCCAGGCATCCCTTTTTCTAGTTTCTTAAGGTACAAACTTCAATCACTGATTTTAAATCTTTTTTCTTTTTTCTAGGATAGGCACATAAAGCAATAGCTTTCCCTCTAAGCCAGCCTAGCTGTGTACCCCCAATTTTGATATTTTATCTTTTTTTTTTTTTTTTAAAGATTTATTTATTTATTTATTTGACAAATGGAGATCACAAGCAGGCAGAGAGGCAGGCAGAGAGAGAGCTCCCTGCTGAGCAGAGAGCCCGATGCGGGGCTCGATCCCAGGACTCTGAGATCACAACCTGAGCTGAAGGCAGCTGCTTAACCCACTGAGCCACCCAGGCACCCTGATATTTTATCTTTTTATTAAGTTGAAATACTTCCCATTCCCTTGTGCCTTCTTTGAGCCATGGCTCACAAAGCAGTATATTATCTACTTTCCAAATACCTGGAGTTTTTAATTTATATTAATAAGTTAAATAATATAATTATATAATTATATTATATTATTTAACTTATTTTTGTTAGTTTCTAATTTAAGTTCATTATGGGTAGAGAACTAAGATATCAACCTGTTACAATTTATCGAAACTATTTTACTCTGGTGTACATTCTCTGAACACTTGTAAAGTGTAAAGAATGTGTGTTTCAATGTTGAAATAGTGCTCTCTCTCTATTAATATTAATCTATTAATTAATCGATTAATTAACTTAATTAATCGATTAATTAATATTAATATATTAATAAATCAAGTTGGTTTATAGTATGGTGCAGATCTTGTTCCTCCAGAATTGAATTTATATTTACTTGTTCTATGAATTATGGAGAAACAGATACCAAAACCTCCAGCTATGATTGTGGGTTTGTCTTTTGTCTTTTGGTTCTGTCACTTTTTGCTTCATGTGTTTTAAAGCTCTGGTATTTGGTGCATTCATATTTAGGACTGCAGATTTTCCTCATGCACTGATTCTCTTATTGTTATGAAACCTCTCTCTATGCCTGGGGATATTTCATTCCTTGGATTTTGGATTGTTTGATAATGATACAGGCACCCCAGCATTGTTATTGTTACTGTTTACATGGTATATTATTTTCTATCCTTCTCCTGTCATTGTGTGTCTTTATTCTTAACGCTCATAATAATTGGTAACACTGCTTTTAGTATACTGTTTGTCATTTCTGATTTTTGCTCCTCAGTTATTCTTTTCCTGCCTTTCTTGGGGAGTATTCAAAATATTGTTTAGTGTTCTATTTTATTTCCTATAGTGACTTCTTGGCTCCATTTTTCCTGTTGTCTCTTTCACGCTTGCTCTGGGGCCAACAATACGCATCCTTAACTGATAACCCTCGGTGTTAATATCAATCCATTTCGTCCTTCACCTTTTCCACCTCACAAATATAAAAACTTTAAAACCCTTTAATTCCATTTACTCACACCCTTTCCTTGGTGCTACAGCTGTAGCATATTTTCCCTTTTTCATAATTACGATCCACAACTTACAATGTTATTAATTTACTTTAGGGCATCCTTTTAGGACTCTTAAGGAAATTGGGAGAGGAAAAACAGAGTCTTTTATATTTCTTCAGAAGTTCACCTTTGCTGGTGTGCTCGCTTCCTTCCTGTACCTCACCAACCATTCCTCTTCAGCCTGAAGAAGGCTCTGTTGTGTTCCTTGTAATGTAGGCTGCTGGTGACCAATTCCTTCAACTTGAAAAAAAAAAAAGAATATAGGTTCATTCACTCTAATTTTTGAAGGCTATTTTCAGTGCATATAAAATTCTCAATTGACACTTTCTTCTTTCAGACTTTATAGTCTGTCGTGTGTTTGAGTTGATGCAGGGCTATCTGTCCACACTCTTCTGTTTTTCAGGCCAGTTCTCCTGCTTGGGCATGGTCTTCATCTGCTTTCCCTGCACACTCCCTGTTCACTGTGCAACTCTTTGCCCTCCCGATTTTCAGTTGTTCTATGTTGATTTCTTTCTTTTTACTACTCTTCTATCTCTGAACATCTTTTCCTTTGCCAAGTCTATGCTGAGGAATAAATGGTTGGGCATGGTGGTGTCAGTGGCCCAGGAGTCAACTTCAGAAGTGACATTAGGACAGTTCTCTTACAAAGACACCACATTCTGCTAGGTGTTCTGTCCTGGGAACATGTTTCTCTTAGATTTTTGGCACTTAGGGAAAAGTGTACTTGTGGTGAGTCCCTCAGTCATAAGTCTCCTGGATCATGATGTGGATAGACATTCCTGCCTTCCCTCTCCTTCCTCAGCCCTCCGGAGGAATCATCTTTGGCCACGAGCCTGGGTCATAGACATTATATCCTTCTTCAGCTCTCTCTGCTGTCCTGCACTGGGCTATTGAGCATCTACAGGAGTATCATGCCTTGCTTCACACCAGGCTCACCAGGCTTTTTCCATCTTGGTGTCCAATAGGTGACTCTTACAGTAGCATTTTTCAGGAGGTCTGTGTCTTGCTCTCGATCTGAGGTGTTATGTCTTAACTCTCAGAGTCCTGTTTCATTTTGGCCTATATTTTATAGTATTTGGTAGCTTTTCATCAAATTTAGTGTTTTGGGGTTATAGCAATTACCTTGTTTCATTGACAATGAGTTTTTAAAAAAATATGTATGTGTATATAATATACATATGTAATGTATATGCATATAATGTGTATATATATAAATATATATTTTGTGGGTTTCTAGATAAGTTAAAAGTACAAAAAGCCTTTCCTTTGTCATAGCCAACTGAGAGTCCACATGTTGTGTTTCAAATGGCTCTGATCTAATTAATTGATGCAGATAACTTTGATAAATAAAATGCCAGGAAAAAGGGTAAATTTGTAGAAGCTTCTGAAAAGAAGTATTTAATTATCTGTCTGTCACTCCGTGCATTGCATTGTGGCAATTCTCACCATAATCAGTTCTCAATAAAATGTGCGTGACTTGTGTTCCATCTTATTTATTCAGAAGATTTTATGCAGTGCTAACCATATGCCAAGCACTGTATTGTGTGCTACTTCGAAAGGGCAGTACCAAGATGAGGAATGTCTGGATGATCTTTAGAAATGAAAGTAGTGACTCAAGGTGATGGTCTTAGTACCTTGTGTAGAGTTGACACTCAGCACATGCACGAGTGATTAATGTGTATATTTTTAGTGACGGACTCTGGGGCATGGAGGTTGGCATCTCCCATTGTCCTTGGGGTTCTCGCTCCCCATTTATAGTTTGATGCTAAGCCCTTATTTTCACTTGGTCATATTTTGAGATAATTCCTGAATTTTGAACTTCCTGACACTGCCTTAAAATAACACAAATGGTATAATCCTAGAGACTCGGGGAAATCTAATATATCTTTGAGATTGATGACAAGGGGACAGAAAGACTTCTGAATAGACACTAAATGACTTATGTAAATAAGTGTTTATAAGCTCTTGACAGTTTTGCATGGCGAGATGAGTAGCTCAGGGACTCCTTCTCAGCCATTTTGTCTCAGCTCATTTATCCTTTTGTCAGTCTTATATTTGCATCCTTTCATTTGTTTTCATTAATTTCTGCTGGATGCTTTCTGTATGTGCCTTAAGCCTTTTGCCCCAAACTTTGTTGATACCTCCTGATAATAATCTGAACTAAATCAGAACCCAAGAGAAACATTTACTCCACATTCAAAGGGGAAAAAAATCAGTTTCTAGGGATGCAGTTGGCTCCTGGGCAAAATATTGATTCATTTCCCCAAAAGGGTGAGGGTAAACAAGTCACTAAAAACCTTTCGATGGATAGCTCAGCTTGCCAGCAAGCAGATGGTCCAGGTGAAGTGGGAGATAAGAGCACCTGGGGCTCTTATGTCTTGAGATGTGTCACTGATTTGAGTTAAACGTAGAGGAGAGATGCCGTTTATCCTCCCGGTGAAGCAGGTGGCATGGTGAATGCGCCACTGTCTAGAGCCCCGAAAGGGTTATGAGTCATTCTACACCAAGAGGTGAGGCGAGTGCTTAACACGGCTGAGGTAGAGTCTAACCAGTTACAGAACCTGAAAGTGAGCAGGTCTGGTCAGTTGCATTTGGAAGAAGAGCTGACAATTAAACTGTCAGGCCAGGTCAATGACACACAGAAATTTAGAGCTGTATCACTCAAAAATATAATATTTATAACCAACCACTTTTGAAAGAACGTTGTCAGTCCTAAAATATCTGAACATGTAATCTCTCTCTCATCACAGAGAACAGACTCAGTACGATCTCATCAGACAGCTAATGAGTACTTTGAAAAACAGAATAGGACCACAGAGTGATTTGAGCCTAAGTCGCAGTATGGAAAGGAGAACTTTTGCATGCTCACATATCCAGTGTGCTGACGGTTCTGGAGAAGCAGCAGTTACATATAGTAAGAGGGTCCATGATGTTTTCTTAAAGTGTAGCAAGTCACAAGGAGTCCTCTCCAAGCTACATACAGCAAGACTTCATCCGGATTCAGAGGAGTCCTTTCCAACCGGATTTTAAATCCCTCGAGGGACATAGTAAGCACAGCCTCCTCTGAATGCATGCTCAGGGCTTTCCTTTTGGCCTTCTTGAGCGGCTAGACTTGATTTTCTTGTTCCTGATTTGCACGTTTTGTATGACTACATTGAAAACCTTTTTGCATTAAAATGGTAAGGGCATTCAAATCACGAACAAATGTCATTTGGGCATGCAGGGCAAGTCTCCTTGGATTCTTTGTAATAACTTAAATTTCAAAACGAGTGCTGCAAGCTTAAGGAGACTTACGTGGCACTTGACTTCTGAAGAGGTCTCATTTTATGAGGTCTCCAGGTCTCTGAGATGCCTGAAGATAGTGCAGTTTTCCTAGTTACAGGAAAAGAGGTTTGTACGATGCCTGGATAGGTTTGAGTTTTGGATCTCAGAGCTAAATTTGAGAAGGAACACTCTCCATCCTTCTTTTCTCTGTTTTCAGGAAGGACCCTGGGAACTTGATTCTTTAGGTAGGAGCTGCTACACCAGGAAATCAGCCGTGGTTATGAGTTTTGCTGGCTCTGGTCCCATGTTTTCCTAGCGATTATCAAGGATACTGAGGGTAGACGGCCAAGGAGTCAGATGCTGGGACTGGAAGGGGCCTTGGAGACAAAAACATCCTAAACAAGTGTAGGGGATCCAGCGTCATTTTGCTTCATCGTGTGTAAGATTCCATTACTATGTTAAGCTTGCATTGGCATCTGTGGCTTTACATTAGCTCAGAGAATTACTGTCATCTTGCAATGGAATAGTGTTTTTTTACAGATTCCCCTAATGAATCTCTTAGCAGGTACTCTAGCAGTGGAGATCCGATTTGAAAAATCATCTCGAGGCAATCTGGAGCTTATATGTATTGGAATCATCTATTGATTTCACCACGCGGGGCTTTTCCCCACTTTCCATAATAAAGCTAAATGCAATTGTTTAGTTAAAAGTTCTCTCCCTCCACATTAAGTTTAAAAATTTTAAAAAAAGTTTTCTAATATTTGCGTCTATTAAAGCAGTGATTTTCATCATTTCTGTAGCTTATCTGGCTGCTGACCATCCATCTCTGTGTGTGGTGCTTGAAGGCTTTCAGGCCTGACATCTGATTCGGGGTGAACAAGGAACCTTGACCTCAGCCGCCACAACAGAGTGGGTTTATGGAAAATTCTGGATACTGCAGTGGGCAGGATCAATTTCGTTTTTATTCCTGTTTCCATTCCAGTGACTACAGTTACTTATCTTTCTTAAAAATGAAGACATTCCCATTTAAAAAAAAATCCTAGAATATAATAATATATAGACATAGCCTTGGCAAATAAATTAAGTGGAAAATGTGAAGACTCAGGCAAAAATCTGGCTTCTGTATTAGGGTTTTCCAGAGAAATAGAACCAATAGGATATCTATCTATCTGTCTATCATGAAGGTTTGGTACAGGAGGTTATAGAGGATGGGAAATCTCACAATCTGCCATCTGTAAACTGGGGGGGTTAGGAAACCTGGGGTATCAATCTTAGTCTGGGGGTGGGGGAAGATGAGATAAGATGTCCCAGCTCAACAGAGAGGCCGAAGAACAAAGGGGAAATTCTTCCTTTTGTTCTATTCAGGCCCTCAAAGGATTGGATGCCCACCCACACCATGGGGAGGGACAATCTACTTTACGGAGTCCAGCCCTTTAAATGCTAATGTCATCTGAAAATACCCTCAGACCCCCAGAAATCACATCTTGGCAGGGGAGGGAGCACCCCATGGCCAATCAAGTCATAAAAATAACAATCACAACTTCTTTTTGATTGTCTAAAGTAGTGTTTTGATTATTTATTTTTTAAAGGAAGTTCTTTTTTCTTTCATAACCCACCATCAGCCTCTGTTAGGGTTGAATTTGCATTGCATGGTAGCTGGCAAAGCCTTCCTAGCTATTTCAGGTGGATGGTAATGAAAACTTGGCCTCAGGTTAAAAATTGGTTCTGGGCTGGGTGCACCCAGCACAGAAAGAAAGAAAGCACTGAATACTTATCCAGTTACTTAGGTCATTGTAGACAGCCAATGCGAATAATTTAATATGGTGCTGAGGCAGAGGAGGGAAGGAGTTTAAGGGTCCCCGGGATCAAAAAGAAGGCAGCTACCGCAGTCCACTCAGTGTAAGGGCACATTTCAAGTCCTCCCAAATGCCACATCCAGCAGGTTTATTTGCCTGCAGATCTAGGTCAGCCAGGTCCTGGGAAATGAGGGAAGGTTTTTGGACTAGGATGGATTCCCTTAAAGGAGCCAGGATTCCTTGGTTTTGTTCTCTGAACACTTTATCTTGGTTTTGTAGCCTGGGAGGAATGAACTGTCTCCTTCCTCTTCCTGCCCATGCTGGTCTCACGTCCCTTTTCTATTTGAGACCCACAGCCCGGGGCAGGTGCTCAACTTCATTTTGCCTGCTTGGATCTGACTCACTCCTCCAGGAAGATCTCGTGTGTGTGTGTGTGTGTGTGTGTGTGTGTGTGTGTGTGGTGTTCTCACATGCCCCCCTTTAGGGCCACTTGTCTATTTGCTGCCCTACCCATTTAGCCCAAACAACCAATATTTCTTATTTCCTGTTTCCCTGCTACTATGCCTTCCGGGCATCCTAAGATTCCAGCGTAGATCATGGGAATAGGGAGCAGCTGTGTGAGGTTATGAGAGCCCTCTCATGCCAGTGTCCTTTAAAGTACTTCCACTCTCGGCAAGGCAAGTGTCTGAAACATCTTTCTATTTTCTAATTGGTCCTGGTCCTTTCTTTATCCCCAGGACTTAATGTCTTGACTCATGGTCGCTGGACATCTGACCGAAGTAAGGCATTCCAAGCAAAGTGTGAATTTTAACAAAGCAAACTTCATCCCCCCATTGCTGGAGATAAGCCCTGAGTCCCTGTCCTGTCTGATGAGGAACAGGTGCATAAAAAGCTACCCTAATCAAAGCTAAATGCACACATCTTACTAAAACCTGGGTTTGCTGTGCTTTATAACACCTTAGTTTGATGGCAAATGCAAATGATAAAGAGACCATTCTGTGAACTTCATTAAAAAGTGTGTTGTAGCTCAGTCATAACTAATGATAATGGAGTGCCAGCTGAACACTAAATGCTAATACATCATTGAACAGGAGGTCTCCAGCAGTCTCCATGATATTCTGGACACAACTGAAAATAGATTAGATTCTCCCCAGACCACACTAGGACTCTACATTAAGAGCTCTTTGTTGAGGTATATGACAATATCCCTGGAATGGTATGGAGAACATCTTGGTTTGATGATGTGTTAATGTGGAAATGTGCATGGATGTTAATTTTTTTTCAAAAGATTGTATTTTAGAGATAGAGGATGAGTGTGTGTACAAGCAGAGGGAGGGGCAGAGAAGAGGGACAAGGAGACTCCATGCAGAACCCAGTGCAGGGCTCAATCCTGTGACCTTGAGATCACAACCTGTGCCAAAATCAAGAGTCGATGCTCACCCAACTGAGTCACCTTGGTGCCCCGTATGTTAATTTTGATAATGTTTTCTGAGGCATGAATGCTCTGGGGGTTTACCATTTTCCTATGAACCATTCCTTGGTATAGTTAATTTTTGTTGGAGATATTAGGGATTAGATTAGAAGTTTAGGAGATTAGATTGGATTAGATAATCATCAAAAAAGATTATACCATAGTGCAGAGGTTACGATAAGGAGGCTAGGAATCAGACTTATTTGGATTTGACCTGCAGCCCTACCACTCTTCGGTTATGTGATATTAAGCCTTAGACTCTTCTTCTCTGAAATTGGGATCATAGCAGAACCTTCATCCTCCAGCTGTCATGAACATGAAACTAGATAAAGATCCATTCCTACAATGATTGAAAGAGCCAGATGAATTGCTCCTCCAGAATTGGATTTAGAATAATCTGGTCTATCTAAATATGAGGGGACTGAACCAGAGGCATTGGTCATTTAAACCTGGGTCCATGGTCAAAGGAGCGAGACTGATACAAAGCGAAGGTCAAGCAAAGCTTTATTTTGCGCCAAGCATCGAGAATCAAACTGACTGGCCAGGCCGTCTCTTGCAAAGAGGTGACCTCTCTCTTCCTTACAGACTAGCTTTTAAGGGCAAACACCATGTGGTTGGGCCTGGCCACACATAGGTGACCAATGAGATTGTAACACAGTGAAAGCTGCACAGTCCTGCTAGGTCGCACATAAGTGACAAATTGAATTATAATTTACCCTATAGTAGATATTTGAACTAGCCTATCACCTTGGTCAGAATTGGCACCCAAAGGGCACCCAAAGGGCGAGGCCCATAGTCTTTGGTAGTTAGGGAGACAATATGCGCCCCCACCGATTGGATACCTCCACCTGGCCTGACCCAGCCTTGTATTTGGGCTTTGTTACCTGGGACTGGTTTCTGGGACTGTTTTTAATTAAGGAAGTTCCCTGAGGGGGGCTGGCAGGGTCAGGATGGAGCTGCTCTGCCTAAATAGGTCCTTACAGGGATGACTTTACAAGTGGCTTTCATGTCCCAAATGATGTCCAGTGCAGTTGAGGGTGATCATGTAACACTTCAGACTCAGTGAGTTTTTAGACTCTAGACTTGACTATTTTTGCTCATGTACTCATTGCCAAGACCCAGCACTCTGCTTGGCATATGGTAGCCATGGAAAACATGTGTCTCTGCTTTCAGTTTTGCCTTCTTCCTAGTTTTCCTTGACTCTCTTCCCAGAGTTTTCTTTCCAGAAGTAGATCTAAACCTCTTGTGTACAGAAATCAAGAGAGCCTCTCTCTTTTTGCTGGGAGCATCAGCTATTGGAGAATCTCAGTCTAGACCTGCCAGGGCCTGCCCACTGATGGAGCCAGAAGCAAAGGATCAAGGACATTAGCCATGGTCCCAGCAGGAAATGGATGGCAGATCCAACAGGGGAAATTTGAGAAGAGCTTAGTCAATGGATTACACATAAAGGTATAGGAAAGGACTTAGGGAAACTGGCAAGGGATACTACAATACCCTAGACTCCTGTCACCATCCAGATGGCTGAATAAGCCAGGAGGGGGCAGTTACTGGAATCTGGGGGCACCTCTTGATGGGAGCCATGGCCTTGGCTACAGAACCTGACCGGGGAAGGAGCTGGGGGATAATATCCCTGACCTCACTTTCCTCCTGCCTTTTTTTTCTTCCTGGTGACTCCCGTGGGATCAGACCGATGGGAAGCCAGAGCGCCATACAGTTGTGAACACAGCCCAAAACTGGGTGAGGTTGGGCAGATAAGGGGAAAGAGCCAAATATGAGATACCCAGCATCTTATGTAAGTAAGTGAGGCTTTGCCTTACTTGAACCCCATGGGATAAACTCCTCTCAAGGAGGATTAGTCAGAAAAGCATGCTGGACAAACAGACACAAAGGGAATCTTTATTCTTTACATTGAGAAGAAGCTGGAACCAATGTCTGTTGACATTGAGCTCTATGATCTTCTTCTACTGTTTCCTGAGTTTTAGAAGTTGTTGTTCTTTGATCACTGATATCATATTTTATTAAAACCCTTAAAAACTTACATCTGAAACTTTATATATGCCTGGCTTTTAAATGTCTATAAGTAATTTAATTTCTTCCATTTGGACACTCCTCATAAATCTGAGAACATTTTTAGTTATTATCCTATCTTCTACTTTCTACAAGTAATTTATACCACATAGTATTTAAAAATTACCTATTAAATACAATTGTTCTTAGGTCAATCTTAGATAAACCTCTGGGTCTACTTTTATATCTCTGGTGTTAGATTTATATGTTTCCCATTGGGTCCTTGCATGCCCTCTTCTATCAACTTTTCAGGTCACAACTGATGGACTTCTACAGATATCCAATTTACTCAATCCATTTCACCTTGTGTAGAGAGAATTAGTCTTCTGAGTTTTCTAGACATTAGCAATACATAAAAATCCTATAACAAAATATGCTCTCATCTCTGAAAATGAGTAATGAGGCATGACAATTTCTTTCTAAAGCAATAATCAAGAAAAAGAGCCCTGCATTTAATTCATTATGGGAACCCATAGAAAGAGCGAAGGAAAAATAAATATTTTCACCCATTTGAGTCAACTTCAAGCCTAAAATTATAGGTTCTTTCTACTTGGACTTAATTGCTATGACAAAGAAGCACAAGTTGCTGTGATCAGATCTCTCACGGAATACAAAAACACGAATCCTTGACATTTTGGAGAGTAATAGCATCATCTTTGCCCTAACCTGAACTGATTTTCTTTCATTGTGATTTTTTTTTTTAATATTAGAAATGAAGACAAACCCAAACCTCAGGAAATTTAAATGAAAGTCTTGTTACTGAAAGACAGTCTGTAAGAGGTGATAAGAACTTAGGTCATACCCTTTTACAGTACTCACATTTATAGTAAGTAATGAATATTCTTATGAACATCAGGACTTGGTGAATTTAAAAGTTATACACTTTCTTAATATTCCCAATTTAAACGTCAGTCTTTGTTAGCAGAGTCAGTATGGTGGTTGGAACAGGTGTTGGGTAGGTCTCAGAACCTGCCCCAGGCTGGGGAGGAGAAAGGCCCCCTCTAGGTGGTGAGTAACCCCTCAGGGAAGGCAGCAAGCTGTGTGGACACTGGTATGGTGAGTGGGGTCTCTCTTTGGCCCCCTTGGAGTCCTCTTCTGACTCTCTCCTTGTTTTTAACGTCACAGTTTCATTCTTTTCTGTCATTTATACGTTTTTAAAAAATTGTGAAATATTTAAGGCATGCAGAAAATTTCAGAAAACACTCACACGTGCTTATTGCACAACTTCCTCAACTACTGTGATTTACCATGGTCGCTTTGCGACGTTTTTCTTTTATGCAGAGAAAAAGCCTCATTGCCTGTCTGGAGGGGTCACTGGAGGGAGCAGCGGGGGACTTCCCAGCCCCACCCCGTGCCCCCAGCGTTATTCTTGACCCTGTAAGGGGCTTTTTCCTGCCTGGTTTGTCGTTATTATTACGGCAGGGCTCAGCCAGCCCACGTTCCTCACCACCCCAGACCTGGATGTTGCCTGCCAACCCCTAGTCAATGTGGGGCTGAGCATCCTTCCTATATTTTTGGGAATTCAGGGTTCTCCTCAGTTATCTTTCCTCCTTATTGTTTTGTAAGGATAAAGAATCTTTTTTTAAAGATTTTATTTATTTATTTGACAGAGATCACAAGTAGGCAGAGAGGCAGGCAGGGTGGTGGGAAGGGGCAGGCTCCCCGCTGAGCAGAGAGCAGGATGTGGGGATCCCAGGACCCTGAGATCATGACCTGAGCCAAAGGCAGAGCCTTAACCCGCTGAGCCACCCAGGCGCCCCAGGATAAAGAATCTTTTATCCTGACACATGATAGGTGATAGACACTGATCCTTTGTAGGTGAAACAAGTTGCAAGTATCTTCAGCCGCGGTGTGCCTCCTAACGTGATACTGCCCTTTCTTACCAAGACCGGGACAGTTGGAGAGTACTTAATTATACCAACCTTCCCTTTTACAGCTTCTTGGCGTGTTCTTTTACTTACAGGCTAGTGAGGGAAAGACGGCAGAGGTGCCGAGGCTGAGCCTGCAGCTGGGCCTTTCGGGGTTCGGGTCGATGGGCTCACCCGCGGCAGGAGCGCAGGGCCGAGCCCGGTACTGTCCCAGGACCGAGCCCGGTACTGTCCCAGGACCGGGGACCCGCCAGGTGCCAGGATCCCTGCTCTGTTCACAGCGCCGTGTCCCCTTCAGCGGCCAGAGCCGCCCCCTCCGGGTCCCCAGCGCCCCAGTCCGCTGGGCACGTGGGCGCAGGAGTGGCTTGGGGGGCGAAGCTTGCCCTTTGGGGGTCCCGGTGATCCACAACCAATAAACTAACAGGCGGGCTGCACTTTTTAGAAGCAGTAAAAAAGCTGGATTAGAATGTCCTTGGGAAAAATCCTTTATAAAATGCAGCCAAAGAATCTATACCAACGATAGGATTTTGCAAGGCAATCCTTAAGAGATCCATTTGCGCATCAGAGGATGATTTCTCCTCTTGTCCTGAGGGGCTGGGGGCTGGATTCAGTATGCACCCTGAATAGGGGAATCGCACATTCTCCAATTCCTGCTTCCAGCAGGGGCCTGAGGCCAGTTTCTGTCTTCAGACCTTGTTCAGAGAGCCTTAATCCTGCAGGGCGGGGCTTTCTCTGCTCCCCCCGGGGGGCGGGGTGTTGAGGGGTGGCTCCGTGCCAAGGCACAGATTCCATTTATCAGCGGCGGGTCCCAACAGGCCCTGCACAGGCCTGGGATGGGGACATCGCAGCGGGCAGCCTTGCCTTAGTCCAGCGCCCACTGCACTTAAGAGGACAAGTGGCTCCTCCGAGCTTGTAAATAACGTGGGGCCTTGGGAATTGGTGGGACGCTCTGTTCTGCGTGGGAAAGCTGCCCGGCATTGTGACCCCATCGGAGACCATTTGAGCACAGGGGTAAGGGATGATCTCTGCAGTCACACCCTGTAATTTGATTTTGGTTTTTGACAGGGAAGAGGACCCTAACACTGCCTTATTTATTCTTTTAAAAAATTATGATTAATTAATGTAATGGACAGCCCGATGGAAACAAACATACAAGCGAGTGGAGGTATCTAAGACTGGTTCCATGATGAATGTGGTGGAAGCAAGGGGACAACATGGGGACAAGCAAGCACGCATTGAGGAAGGCAAAAGGAGGAAGCTGAGGAAGCATGCCTAACACCCACATTTGTTTCTGGAACTTTCATTGCTCTGTTTCTGAAAGGAACTGACTTTTTTGGGGGAGGCATTTTTGGTTTTATTTCTCTTGCCTCCAGTGATGTGTCTAGCAAGAATTTGTTATGGCTGAGGTCCAAGAGGTTATTGCCTGTGTTAGGAACTGACTTTTATTGAGTCTTTTATAGGCCACCTCCTCTCCACACATCTCCTCGAGCCCTCCAACAGCCCTGTGAAGGAGGAGGTGTGTGTCCATGTTTAAGATAAACTTTTAGAGCAGTTGTAGATTTCCAGAAAAATCACCAAGATAATGCTGAGAGATCCTCTGCACCCCGGATCCAGTTTCTCCCTTGCTAACGTCTTATGTTAGTGTGATACATTTGTCCCAACGAATCAATAAATACCAATACATTATTGGGGTGCCTGGGTGGCTTAGTCGGTTGATCGTCTTGACTCTTGGTTTCAGTCTGGATCAATTTTCTAGGCTACTATGATTCAGCTACAGCTTTGAGACAACTTCTAGTCTGTCTCTTTTCTTTCTAAGTTTCCAGTTCTTCAGAAAAACCATCAAACTGGCTTGACTTTGATAAGTTCTGAGCAAATGGCCGAGTCAAGAAGCACAAATGTGGCCCCTGGGGATCCACCCTGGACATTGGGGCCAGAGGAGGGGAGGGTCTGGGGAATAGCAACCCCCAACTGGTGTCTTCCACCTCAATGGTTCGATTTCTATTGTTCAAATAATAGTTTCCAAAACACAATTCCTGGACCGGCTGCATCAGTAGCATCTGGGAACTTGATAGGAATGCAATTTTACCTGTCCCGTCCCCGGCCTGCTAGCTCTCAAACTCTGGGGAGAGTTATCTATGCTTTTGGGGTGATTTACTTAGCATGTCTTTGACTTTTTCATTTTGTGACCCTGGTTATTGAAAATAGAGTCTCCTTCAAGACACGCTCAGAGCCTTTGCATTAAAAGACATGCTGTTAGGGTGTGCTTGGTTGGCAGGAGGCCAGCTCTGCTGTCTGCTCTGTTCTTTCCCATTCCTTCCTGGCAGGAGCCTTGGTAAGAACTTGATAAGAGCAAAACCTAAACCAGAGCCCAATGGTCTACTTAAATCCCACTTGGAATGGTATGTAGGTCAGAAATTTGCCAGTTACAGAGGGCAGAAATAGAGGGCTTAAAATTTGTCAAGAGGAATTTTTCCAAGGGAATTTTTTCCACTTATGTATCTGAAAACTCCAGGAATTGGTTCTCATGTCAGGTACAGCTGGAGCAAGGAGCTCAAATGATGTCCCAAGTGTCTCTACCTCTAATTTCCTTTTGTGCAATTTTCTCTTTCTGACAACTCCCTCCACATGAAGATCTCCGTTCAGCAAGCCCAGGCTTATGGGTTCCTCCAGCTTACAACCTCAAGGAGAAAGAGATCCTTATGCTGCTGGTAGCCATATCGATTTTCTCTCCAGGCATCTCTGATTGGGTGTGTTGGGGTCATGGGACCTTTCCTGGGCCCATCACTACCTCTAGAAGCTATACTCCTTATGTGGCGGATATGGAGGCTTCTATTTGGCAACCACAGAATCATGCCCAGTGGAAGCAGGTTAGAAGCAGTAGTGTCCTAAATATTTGCCAGCCCTCTCTGCTGAACAGAGATGGAAAACCCTAATTTGTGTCATTTGTTGATTTCCAGGGTGTCCTTGTTCTCACCGTGGCTGATTCCAAGCTACCAACGCGGTTTCACCAAAGGCGGAGCTGGGAAGAAATGCACAGTGGCCCACTGTTGTCATAGAGCATTTTCGCTGTGTAGATAAAATAGATGTAAATCACCCCAAAAGCATAGATAACTAATTGTCAACTGTAGTCAAATAATTAGGAAGAGGTGAGTTTTGAGTAATCATTGCCTTTGTTTTTCCATAACTTAATTATGAATCTACAGTAGTTAGTTTTTCAATAAGAACAGTGTTTAATGATGAGCTCACCAAACTCCTGAAAATTCAAAGGTCATCTCTCTCAAGCTGGTACAAGCCAGGTCCCGCATACCACTGCTCAGAACCCAAGAGGGCAGATAATGAATGGTGTGAGCACTCTACCTGCCATTTTTTCTCCCACTTGTAAGTGGGGACACTATCAGATTTCCTCTTGGCAGGTGACTCATCAAGGTCGATGGGTATTAATAGTTTAGCAGCCCAGGTCCTTATGGACCACTTGGCCTGTAGCCAAGTAAGACTCAGATGTGAGAATAGAAGATCAGTACTCTGTGGGCATCTGGTTTGGTTCAGCATAAATTTCTCAGCAAAGAGAGAGAGCATTAGTTTCCTTCAGTCTTATATATAAGATATATATATATATATATATATATATTTTTTTTTAAGATTTTATTTATTTATTTGGCAGAAAGAAAGATCACAAGTAGCACAAGTAGGCAGAGAGGTAGGCGGCGGGTGGGGAGGGAGCAGGCTCCCTACTGAGCAGAGAGCCCAATGCAGGGCTTGATCCCAGGATCCTGAGACCATGACCTGAGCTGAAGAGGCTTAACTCACTGAGGCACCCAGGCGCCCCTAGTTTTCTTCAGTCTTAAATGCATTTCAGAAAGTTCAAACTAAGCAAAAACCTAATCTCTTGCTAGTACTCAGCTCATCAGAATGATGAAATGTTGCTTGTTGCCAAGTGTTTTCACTTCTAAAAATTCATATGCGGACAAGGGGTATTGCACTTGTACCTACTAATCTTTGCTTTATTGTTTGCAGTCTTGCTTTTCTTGAGTTTACTGGGAACAAGTAACACCATTATCTGTTGCTTGCCCCACCCCTGAAGCTTTCTCCCACTTAGAGGTGCCGAGGCTGGAGGCAGGGAAACCAGTGGGAAACTACTGCATTAGTCCAGGCAAGAGACGATAAAGCCTGAGCCTGAGCTTGCCAGAGGGGGGCGGAAAGAGGTGCTGGATGGCAGGCTGGGCCAGAGCAATGACTCAGTGACCTACCTTCTAGCTAGAAGAGAGCACAGGGCACAGATTTGCATACTTTTTAAAAAAGTAGATCACGTGAGTATGAGTGTACTCTGTCTTCCAATAAATTTAGCACATTTCTTGAAAAAACCTACTTAACCAAGAAGAACTGAAGAAATTATTTCATGACAAAAGTCAGATCCACTCCAGCCCCATCCCCTGCCCACCATGCAGCATAATAATTTCACTTGTACATTGTGTGCTGCATAGGATTTAGAGATGCAAAAAAAGAATGAAGCACTATTTTACTGGGGATATTTTCAGTAAGTAGAATTAACAGAGTTAAAGAATTAATGCATACACAGTATGTGGTATATCTCAGTAAATATGGGACCACTTGGAGATGATTTATTATCTACGAGATACCTAGTAAAGGTCAACAGTAGACATTCAATCCATTTTAGAGGGAACGATCAAAGAAAACTCCTAGGGCAGCTTGTTTAAGAAAGGGTATTAATGTGACAAAGCTGTGTTGCTTTCCTCTTGAATTGGCTGAAAGCATCAAACCACTTCTTCTATGGAAATTGAATCACCTCTTCATCTAGAGAACAAAGTTGTCAGACAAGGACCCAACTCAGGGATAAACTCACAAAGGGCACCGAGCGTTTCCGCCAGAAACAACACGGCTCCAGCTAAATAATGGTTGCATGATCTTATTAAAGAGAAATAAAAGGACGAAAGAATAATCCTTTAGTGCCCCTGAGAAACTGTTGAAAGTCTTTCTAATGTCCATCAAGAGTCCTACATGTACATCACTACACATCAACAGCAAATACCCTTCCAGTGCACTCTAGAACAATCTTTGTAAAGTAAAACCTTTTTGGGAACATGGAAATGTACCAGCAATATCTAACAGATCAAGGGCTGAATTAAAAAAAAAAAAGACAAGTACATCTTTCCTTAGATCTTATTTGTTTCCAACAAGTGAATGAATTAGTGTCATTTTTTTAATGTTCAGATTTGGCTTTGGGGTTCTAGGAAATTCTGCTTCTGCAGCGACCTGACAGGATATTAGAGCTCCTTTTTTGTTTATGCCACAACTGTCACTGGTGGCCACTGGCTGGGTCCCTGGCTTTAGAAGCATTTTCTTTGGGAGATATAGGACATAACTCACATATGAGGTAACTGGGTCTCAGAGAAGTCAGATAATCCCCAAAGTCAAGACGTGATGGCTTTGGGCTTTGAACTCAGATGCCTCACCCTAGAATTTGTCCTCTTAGTTACTATCTTATATTGGTTGCCCTGGTAAGTAATAACAATACCTAACATAGATGGCATGCTTTATAGTTTGCAAAATGCTTTGCCAAACATGCTCTAATTTGAGCATAATTCCGCAAATGTGGTGATTTAGAATTAATCTCCATACTAATCATTTTAATTGTTGACTTCCTTCATCTCTGGACGAAGGAGCATGTGCACGCACACCCTGGGATGATGGGATTTCCGTGGGTGCTTTCTGTGTGTCTCTCCCCCTCTCTCTGTAGCGCTATCTCGTTTGATAGCACACCCAGCTTGTAGGCTCCCCGAATTGCTGGCTGACTGCTCTAGGATTTTGAACACTGCCCTGGGGCATTGGTCTTCCCAAGTCTGTTCCAATTTAATTAGGGCAAGGCTAGTCGTGGAGGCCAGACTTTGTGGTTTGTTCTGTCCACTCTTCCTAGCTGCCTCTTTCCTTGGTTCTCTCTGGGGAACTGGCTGGACCACGCTTTAGCTTGTTTTTCTTAATTAAGAGGGCTACCACGCTTCTCTTATTTTTGTAGGACCAAAATTTCTTTTGTTTCCAAGATCACCCTTAGACTCAAACTTTCCCACACTGTTTCAGATAAGGTTGGTTCCTTTGGGGGGCTCCCTCCACCCCCAGGCAAGTTCTCTGAGCCCTTACTCCAGGCACTGGGTGGGCAGTAGTCTCTGGCCCAGAATAGTGTCCTTCCTATGAATGGGGGATGTGTGGAGGAAAGAATGTCCCTGACGTTTTGACTGAACTCATTGGAAATTTAACCTCTTCAACTGGAGTTGGAGGAATGAGAAATGCTGACATGGATGGGGTCCGTGATCAAAGGAGCAAGACTGATACAAAGCAAAGGTCAAGCAAAGCTTTATTTCATGCCAGCATTGAGAATCAAACCAACCGGCCGGTGCCATCTCTTATGGAGAGAGCAACCACCCCCAGCTTCACAGACTAGCTTTTATAGAGCAAAGGCCATGTGGTTGAGCCTGGCCAATGAGATTGTCTCCACCTGGCCTGACTCATCCTTGCCTTCTGGGCTCTGTTATCTCCACCTGACCTGAGCCATCCTTGTATTGGGTCTCTGTTATCACGGACTGGTCGACCATATTTTACTGGTTTCCCAGACTTGCTTTTAAGTAAGTTCCTCTGGGAGGGGGGCAGGGTCAGTTTAAGTTTTATTGCACAAACAACAAAATGGCTGTTTGACTGAGATGGAGTTGCTCTGGCTAAGTAGGCCCCTACACTTGCAATCTGCTCCCCGCCGTGAACTGTACCATTGTTTAGGAGCTGAGGGAGAGAGGAAGCCCTCTTTTTGGCCACAGCTGACCAGAGGGTTTTAGCAGCTGAGCTAGGTGGGGGAAGAGAGGAGGTCATGCCTCGAGTGCCTCAGACTTTTATAGTTCTCAGCAAGTCCCAGTAGATTTTCTTGAAGAAATGCTTCTTCATTTGCGGTGTGCCCTTAAAACCATTTTCAGAGATTTTTAATGGTTATCTGTTTGTTTTTAACTAGTTTTCACCAGTCAGGCTAGTTTCACCAGGAAGGAGGTCTGCCAAACTCCCCACTTTGCTGTCCCAGAAGTGGGGACTCCCCAGTACTGTTCTCTCCATGAGCCTTTTATAGATGAGAAATCGGAGGCACAGAGAGTTTAAGTGACTGGCCTGAAGTTACACAGTAAATGCAGAGCTGGGCTGCAAAACCATGCTGTCTGGCTCCCAAGTTTGCACTGGGCTGAAAAGAATGAAATTTCTGCAGAAGGCACTGCCGTATCTTCAGGTGGAGGAGAGGCTGGAGAGCGAGTAATGTTCGGGAACTGCATTAAAACCTTTGCCTCCCCGACACATCTGCAACACGCTGACTTTTTTTGGCGGGCCCGAGGCACCCTTGGGGAGGCCGAGCACAGCTTTCCGGTGGGCGGTGCAGGTGGGTCCTGCCGAGGCCGGTATTGCTGTCCCTCTGCGGGATCAGCAGTGCCTTCCAGAACTCTCAGGGGCTTCTCTCCAACTGACATCTTTGTCTCTCTAGTCAGGGATTCGGGTGGAGCAAAAGCTGGTTTGGTTCAGGTTCACGCAGGCCCTGGATGACAGCTCCTGAGACGCCTCCGCTCTGGCCGCCTCCCTGCCCGCTGCACACTGTCTCTCATCACCAAACACGGCCCAGCCTCCTGGCTCTCTTCCTTCCCGCCCCGCAGGCTCACAGCCTCCTCAGCAGGCAGCTTTCGGATCCCGTCTCCTGAGCTACAGCGCTGCGTGGGTCCACAGTGCGCCGGAGACCCTCCATTAGTACCTGCCCGGAGACCCAAAGCCTTTCCCTAAGGGTCCAGTGATGAGAATTTCAAACCACCGTGATTGCTGGAAAAGTCTTTCGGGGCGGGTGGAGCTCTGTGGCTTCTGTCTGCCTTTCACATCCTAAGTTGCCTACTTTACAGGGCTGTTTCGACGCCTAACAGCCAGGTCAGCGATGGACATTCGAGGCTGAGCTCCCGATCGTTCGGGCCAAACCTGCTTTACCGTCTTTCCTTCTTACCCTTCCGCCTCCCTGTACCACGTGCCGACCCGGCGACAATCTCCTCCCTTGCTCCCCTCCCCCCACTGCTGACACCGTTCCAGGCCCCACCATCAGGCACCCAGGAAACCGCAGCAGCCACCGAACCCGCGTCCTCACTTAACCTGCTCTTGCCCCTCCCCCATCCCTTCTCTACCCAGCCGCTAATCATGAAGAAAAGTGTTTCAAACGTATTTCCCAACTCCCCCATCTACATGCCTTTCACAGTTTCTCACAGCCCACAAAATCTCTACTACTTTTTTTTTTTTTTTTTAAAGATTTTATTTGTTTATTTGACAGAGAGAGATCACAAGTAGGCAGAGAGGCCGCAGAGGGGAAGGGGGAAGCAGGCTCCCCGCTGAGCAGAGAGCCCGACGTGGGGCTCAATCCCAGGATCCTGGGATCATGTCCTGAGCCGATCGCAGAGGCTTAACCCACTGAGCCACCCAGGCACCCTCCAAATCTCGACTTCTTAATAGCTTGCCAAGCTTGTGACCTCTAGGCCCTGGCGCCCACCGGCCTGGAGGAGCCATCTTGCTCTCCTCTGGCCACACTGGCCTTCTTCCAGGGGCTGTGCCAAGGCCTCTGCTTGCATTGTTCCCGCTGCGTGTGGGGTAGGCAGGGGGGCCTCCCGGCATAGCCACTCCCGAACCCCCAGGTCTGTGATGTGTTTTGTTGGATGGCAACAGGTGTTGCTAATGCTACACAAAACAGGGCGTGGCCTCGCTCATCCCGGTGGGTGCAGGTCAATCGTGTGAGCCCTTAATAGCAGAGGACGGCCTCGAGCTGGAGGCAGAAGGGAGGCAGCATGGGCTGGCGAGGACCGACGACCCACCTGTACGGGCTCCGTGCTCTGGGACTGGCTTAAAGATAGAGGGGCCGATGGGATGAGCTGAGAGGGGCTCCCGGCCGAGCACTAGGGAGGAGACAGCAACTCGACCCTCTAAACATGAGCGGAGCAGGTAAGTTCTGCCCACAACTGGAGTGAGCGCAGAAGCCCGCTCTCTCCCGCTGCCCCAAGGCTTTAGATAAAACTCAGTCCACTGACCTCTGGGTTTTGGCCTTCTGAGACCCCACCTGGAGAAACCAGTGGACACTCTGGATTCTGACCTACAGAACTGTTAGATGGTAACTTTGTTGTTTTGAGCTGCTAAGTGTGTGGTCATTTCAACAACAGCGAGAGAAGACGCCCAAAGCCGAGTGTTCTCTCCTCCCTATTTTCCTGAGTGACCCCTTCTCATGTTTAGGGGGCAACCATTCTCTTATCTGGTGTAGGCCCACCTGTTTTAGGCCCCCCCTTGTTCCTTTTCTTCCCAACATTTGACCACACTTGGGCTTTGGGGAAGCAGTTTGGTGCAGGAGAGCCGGCGTGGCACCAGGCCATGCTCCCATAGGTAGGAGGGTCTGGAGCCGCAGGGCTCAAACCCCAGCTTATCCTATTTGTTACTTGTCTGACCTTGGTTGAGTTCTTCACATGTCTGTGCCTTAGTTTTTCTCATCTGTAAAATGGGCACAATACCTAGAGCTCAGAGGGTGGTTGTGAGGATTACAGGAGAAAACAGCCTATAAAAGTGTGTCCAACGATAGTTAGTACCTAACAGGCTCCAGTCATTGTAGTTATTGACTACGTGGTTGATGGTCTTCTAGACCTGGGGTTGACCAACCACGGCCTGCAGGTCCAAGCCAGCCACCACTTTTGTGTGTAAAGTGTTATTGGAACATAGCCATGCCTATTCAGTCACACACTAGCTCTGTTTGCACCTTGCAAGCTGCAAAGGCTGACCTGAGTAGTTGTGACCCTTTGGCCCAGAAAGTCCAAGTTATTCCCTGACCTTGACAGGAAAAGCCGGGAGGGTGCGGGCCACGTGTCTTTGTTCATCCCTGGGTACTCCGTGCTTCCACAATTCCCAGCTCCCAGTAGGTGCTCAGTGCCCCCGGTGGAGGTGATGACCGAGACCGTGCGGGTGAAGCCCGTATTCTCTCTCCGGCATGAAGGAATGTGGGGTCCAGGCTGCTGCAGAGCCCTGCAAAGCACCCCCACCCTTCAGAACCAAGCGCGCTTCTCAAACTTTTCTTCGCGCCCCCTCTTTAGGGCCTCCCTGACGCGCTCTTGCAAGGGGCTCTTGGGCTTTGCCATCAAGTATCATTTTGACTTCCTAAATGAAAGCTGCTTTGTGGCCGTCGTAAATAAGCCCCGTGCCCTTCGGCTGTTCATCTCCAGGATCTATACCTGAGTTTCTGGGAGGTTTCGCAGCGTCACACCGGCCGAGTCCTAAATCGGCAGGAGTCCTCGAACACAGAGCTTTCCGTTGCCTCTTAAAGAGCTTTAAATGGCCCCTGGAGAGGTCCAAAGATAGCGCCTGCCTGTGCCCTGTGCCACCGGAAAGGGGTCGTGTCTGAAGTTCTCATCAGTGACATCCGCACCTTCTTGCAGCTGTGTTTCATGGCACTGGTCGTCTGCCACCCTACGGGGTATGTCCAGGTTTCTATTCTCAGACTCTTTCATTTTTCCATGGAGCGTGCAGAGTTTTTAATGATCAAGTATATTATACTTGCAGGGAAATCAGGTTACCTTTTCATGCGGAGAAGGGACAGTTGTTACTAATTGAGCTGTTTGCCACCAGGATCTGTGGGCTCAGCGACAATCCCATTGGTTTGAGGGGGCAGAGGCTGGTAAGGCCCCCCCTTTCAAGCATTCCCTCTGCTGATGCCAGAAAGTCTCCCACTGGTTAATAATTACCTTGCATTAGTCATTGTGTATGTATTTGTTCTTGCTGATCTGTAATAAGGCTTCCAGTATTTCACTTATAAAAATGTCCGTTCACATGATGGGTGTTGCCTAAGACTGGTATCCATCCATGAACCCGGGCTTTTAACTGAGCACATTCATTGCTGGAAGGCAGATCATTTAGATGAATTAGACAATTAGACATCCTTTCCTCTAAGAAGCTTTCTTGTTTGCAAGCAACTCCCGCCTCCCCACCCCGCCCCCCACCCCATGTGCATCCTAGCTCCTCGCTCTTGGGTTTATTATTACGTAAGGAGATCACTTTTTAATGATTATTGGCATAACTCAGAGCATGGTGTTTAAATGGAGAGTGTTCCCCTTCTGGCCTGACCCTGACAGTAACTTTGCTGTGTGACTTCAGTCATGTTACTTTACCTCTCTGTGCTTCAGTTTCCATGTATTTACAGGCTGTTTGGCTGTTAGGAGAAGTGAAGTAATTTTTGTGTGCCTTTCACATACACGTGCTGGTCTTTCTTTCTTTTTTAAGATTTTATTTATTTATTTGACAGACAGAAATCACAAGTAGGCAGAGAAGCAGGCAGAGAGAGAGGAGGAAGCAGGCTCCCCGCTGAGCAGAGAGCCTGATACGGGGCTCTATCCCAGGACCTGAGTGGAAGGCTGAGGCTTAACCCACTGAGCCACTCAGGCGCCCCCCCCCCCCGCCGTGTTCTTCTTTCTTACAGTTTTATGTCGAATTAAGAAACATTATCAAGTATGTTGGAAAACTAATTTCTAACCATTTTTAAAAAGGTAAAAGCCATTTTTTAGCTATAGACCATCTGAAAACAGTAGAGGGCCAGATTTGGTGCCTAGTCTTTTGTTTGCTGACTCCTAGTCACTGAGATGTTGGCATTATGGTTTTACTGTTGCATGTTTCTATTATGAGATCTATAAATCTGGGTGTGTATGTGCTTGTTGGAATTGGGTGTCAGAGCTGGCTTTGAAGAGATCACTGGGAACTTTTGGCCTCTTTTTCTGTACTCTGTAAACTTCAGTTATTGCCTATGAGGCTCTCTAGAACTTACCTCTTAAACATGTGAGGCTAGAATATATTAGAGTATATCTTTGGCTACTCTTTCTATTAGTCGCTATCAGCCATTTTTAATAACTTAAATTTAAATTAATTAAAGTTAAATAAAAATTCATTTCCTCAGTCATACTAACCATCTATCAGTTGTTCAATAGTTGCGTGTGGCCAGCGGCGAACACTGGGTGCATGTACAGAATATTTCCATCTGTGCAGAAAGTTCTATTGGACGGTATTAGAAAATTATCATTTTAATTGGGTTTTCCCGTTTTTGGCATATATCTCTTTAGGCGGAGTTGTTCCTTTTTGCATGCCTAATGTTTATTTACATCTCTCTCTTTCTCTCTGCCAGTTAGAAATGCCAAGTTTCTTTATTAACTTTCTCAAAGAATGTTTGGTTTTCTTGCCTACTTAAAACATTTAATTCATATTTTAATTTTTAATGGAACGTTTTAATTTTTAGAGTATTTTTTGCTCATTTGGTTCTTTTCATCTAGTTTCTTGAATCAAGTGCTTACTTTGTTTTCTTTCATTCTTTCCTGGTTTCTAATTAAAGCTAGAAACATTTCTTCATTTGGCTGCATGCTATGGGCTTTGCTATGTATTGCTTATACATTTATTCATTTCGAAATAGTTCGTAATTTCAGTTCGGTCTCTTCCAAGAATCATTTAAAAGGTTTAAAAATTCTAAGAATAATCCATTTTTTTGCCATTAATATTATTTGTGATCAGGCAAAGTAGATTGTATAAATGTTAATTTGGAGAAAAAATTTTTTAATGGCTTCTATTTGTTACCTAATGTCACCTAACAAATTACCCCCAAACCTTAGTAGCTTAAAACAATGTTTGTTATTTCAGATTCTGACTGAGGGTCAGGAATCTAGAAAGAGCTCAGATGAGTAGTTCTATCTAAGGGTCTCATGAGGTTCCAACCAGTTGTTGGTAGAACTCCAGACATTTGAAGATTTGGCTGGGGCTGAAGCAGCAGCTTCTGGGAGGTCACGTTGGGGTACCCACCATGCTGCATAGCCTTTTCTGATACAATGTGAGTCCAGTGCCATCATATCCTCCTTATATTATTCATTAAAAGGAAATCTTACTTATATTGTTCTCATTAAAAGGGAATCTCTAAGTCCAACCCATATCAAGTGGGAGGGAACCACACAAAGGCAGGATTCTAGGGAGATGAAGGTCACCGGGCTCATCTTGGAGGTTGCCTACTACTGCCAGGTACACATTCAATTTTTGATACTCCTAAGGTTTGAAAATACCTTTTTTTTTTTTTTTTTTTTTTTTTTTTGGTCTTTGTTGGGATCTGTCCTATGTATTGGCTTCAGCTTAAGTTCTCAAAATTATTGCTCATTTGGCTTGCTGTATCACTTTTTTTTTTTTTTTTGGTCTGGGATGAGTGTCTATCTTGATGTGCCTTTGCAAAGATGTGCCTCTATCCACAGTTGTTGGGTAGAATGTTCCAGGAATGTTAGTGAGGTGAGTTGTTAGCTAGTGTTATTCAGGAGTTTTACATCCTTATTGACTCTCTGTAACCACCCCGCTCCCCAACAACTACTGAGTTAGGAATGGCAAGTACCCCACTAGAACAGCATATTCAGTTTATTTCTCCCTTTAGTTCTGTCCACTTCCACAGCATGTGTTTTGAAGCTCTATTACATGTGTCACATTTAGAATCACGTCTTAATGAATTGACCACCTTATCATATGAAAGGATTTTCATGGAATATTCCTTGTCTACTTTGGCTGATGCTTACGCCTAGTGTTTGAATGATCTTTTTCCATCTTGTTATTTTCTATGTTACTGTTTAGCTGAGTTAGAAACTACATTTGATTCCAGCATAAGGGTCTTTCTTTCCCAAAGAGGTCTGGCTGTCCAGGCCTGGTATGGGGGGCTCTGTAAAGTCAGCAGGAACCTAGGCTCCATCTAGCTTTCTATGCCACCAGCTCAGGACATGTCCTACCACCTCTTGAACATGAGATGGTTGCCAGAGCTCCGTCTATTAAATCCACTTCTAAATACAGAAGGGAAAAGTAAGGGATAGAAGAAAACAAACCAAACCAAAAAACCCAACATATTGACCTCACCTGATGACTTCCACTTAAACGACTTTGTCTAGAACATGCCCGCGGTAGTCACATGGAGGTCAGGAAATGAATTTTAGGAGCCGTGTGTACAGTAAGTCATTTCTTTTCCTCCTAGGCTATTTCACCCTATGCTTTCACAGACCCATCTTTAAAAACTAGAACTCCCGATATCTAAGGAAGTTCGGAAGTCCATTTTTTGCTTGGATGTTTTACTTCTGCTGTATTGATCTGACCTCATCAATCATGTCGAAATCATTGTGTGGTTTTCGCATTTTTTTTCTTGCTGTAGTGAAAGAAGTTTATACGATATATATTTCATATAGTTTTATATAGGAGTTACTACATTTTATAAAACTTGCATCCAGTTTACATTATTTTGGTAGTAGAGTTTTTCAGGTATCTTCTTATAATGGTCTCTTTGAGAAATCCAGTTTCTGCAGATTTTTTTTTTCCCAATATACCTCTTAGGGGTGATGTGGGAAACAAAGACAGAAGGAAATGTAGGTAGAATTAAATGTCCTCATAACCTGCAGCCCACTGACAAATAGTGAGGTGGGCAGAGTCTAACGCTCTTCCAGGAAGCTCCCAACTCTCTTATGTTACTGCCTCGCTAGAGGGAAAAACAACCTCAGGTTGACTGTAGCAAGGCCTCCAGTATCCCATCTTTTTTAGCAGATGAAAATCCTTTTGGAGGGGGGCCTGGGTCGCTCAGTGGGTTAAAGCCTCTGCCTTCGATTCAGGTCATGGTCTCAGGGTCCTGGGATCGAGCCCCCATCAGGCTCTTTGGTCGGCGGGGAGCCTACTCCCCCCACCCCACCCCCGACACCCGCCTGCCTCTCTGCCTACTTGTGATCTCTCTCTCTGTCAAATAAATAAATAAAATCTTAAAAAAAAAAAAAAAAGAAAATCCTTTTGGAACTTCCCTTATCTCTTTATACTTTGGGGTTGAGGGAAGTAATCAGTTGTTCCTCACCATCCTGGAGCAACAGGTCTTTGTGCCCACGGGTCCTGTTCTCATGCTTCAATCAAACCACCATTTTGTACCAAAGAACTTTCAAGAATTCTTTCTTGGCCATCTGCTCCGGACCCCACCCACCTCATCTACATTTCAAAACTATATGTGGGTTTACAAATGTCAACTGTAAGTGTGGTGTGAAGTTAATATTCTTTTAAATTAGAATAAATCACATGGGACCCAGAGTATGAGTTTCTGCCTGCCTTAAGTTTTTTACTCAGGAGGTATTTGCTAAAACCTGCTCTCAGCTCCTTCTGCTAGGAAGAGTGACTGCTGTCTGTTCTTCTTTCTAAACAAAACAAAATTCTTTGTGAGCGCTAGTGTGGATCTTGCTGGAAATGGATGGGCAAAGCGAATGCTGGTAGCACCCGAGTCTCCTTTCCTGTAACCTGGTCAGGTTGGGAGGATTCTGCCCCTGCTGTAGCAGAGTTCTTAAGTCTGGGCTTAGAACACGGCAGCCAGGTTATGCTTGGCTTTTAGATCTAGAAAGGGATGAGAAGTTCCAGTTCTTCTAAAAAAATCTGACTTTCTCTTAATATCAACAGCAACACACCTCACCTCCCCAAACAACTATAATGTCACCAACAAATGAAGTTGAAATGGCTTTCTAAAGGTCATCAGAGGCAATGGACCTACTTTAGTAGGAAATTGTGTTATTGACTTATGGACTCAGCTTCAAATCAAGACATTTTTGGCTGCTCTGTAAAGATGGATCTGAATCCTTTACGTACTTTCCCTGAGCCAGCGGCCACCGATGTTTTGTCCACAGAGGCTGCTGGAGAGACCCTGAAGGAGGAAAGGGTTTTGGTCCCTAGATCTGGAGTGCTTGCTTGGCAGGCTCTGGTAGCATGCACGACTTTCTCCAGCGTCTCCAGCTCCTGCAATTGTCGGTATCATCTCTGGCTCAGCTCTGTAGCCCACCGTGGCTGGGGGCTTCCCCTGCACTCCTCCTGGCTGGTGTTATAGTCTGGGGGCTTGGACTCTGCACTTTTCACAGCAAGCAGCTCCTCCAATGCCTTGTCCTCACAGGAGTGCCTCTGGAGAGACCCCTTCCCAAGAACAGGTTTTCCCAGCACTCTAGAAAGACACCCACCAGTGTCTCCTGCCCTTCATTCAGCCACAGCTCTGCCCTTTCTGACAAGGTCAGCTCTCTGCCCTCCAGGTGAGCTGGGGAGGATGCTGTGTCTCTTCTGCAGAGGTGGTCGCACTTGCTCACATCTGCTCTTCCTAGTCTTAAAACTTACTTTCAATTCTTAATAGCCACTCCCTTGTACATCTAATTGCTTTTAGCATTACTTTTTTTTTTAAATGTTAACCTTTTACTGTTCAAATTACTGAATGGTTTCTCTCTACTGATTAGACTCTGATTGCTTTGGAAATCTTCCCAGTCAACGATTAATCTCTGATCACTGTGAAACAAATTGCTGGGAATTTGACAAGGGAAGAAAACCAATGACAAGAGTATGGAATGGGAGGAAAACAAAGAATCAGCCTCTTTGTCTCTCAAAGTCACTGTTTCTGAATTCAGGTCATTTATCACAGGATATCGTTAGTCACTTTTATTGAATTCAGATCTGCAGTGAAAACCAAACAAGGGTCCAGCCAAAGATCTGTCCCTGGGTTCCTCCTTTTGCTCTCGGCTTTGCTCTTCCTGAGCGGCCATTAGTGAGTCCAAGATTGACGTCTCTGGCTCTGATTCCTCTCCTAGGTCCCTCGGCCCCACATCGCCAGCCTCCTGTTGACAGTTGGAAAGTAGAATAAAAAAGCTGTGGTCTCTGTTCCAGTCTCCACCTGCCACTCCCTAAGGTGACCTTGGCCTCTGTCCTCCCACCCGTGGAAGGGGGGCACCTTGCTTCTCTCCTGGAGTTCCCTTGATGACTGCGGGGGCTAATACGCATGAAGGGCTGAGAATGGAGTTGGCCATGGCCACTTTGAATAAATGACTGTTTTATTACTGGACATTTTTCATCTAAAATCTGCAATCATCATATTTACTCTGCTTGAATCGGAATCATGTTGATTAATGACCCCAGTCATCTGGGTCTAAAAATACAGTGTCTGGTCTCTGTCTCTGTCCGCCCTATTCGGTCTCTCTCCAAACCAGAACATTCCATCTCAGCATCTTTTTACACACTTCCTTCCTCCTGTTCCCTCCGCCACCACCTTGGCTTAAGAATGGGTGACTTCAGTGGAGTCGCACTAAGTTCCCCTCCCTCCCCCGTCCTGTAACTCATGTCCTCCTCCCTGGGTTTTTTACAGGGCGGGAACATTCCTCCTTCTAAATCCTGCCATTCCTTTCCCCAGCCGTCTGCCGCCCCCCCCCCCCCCCGCGTTGTCTCCAGGAAACCGCCCAGCCTCCAGCCTAGTGCGCATGGTCCTTCACTCTTGTGTTCACTTGTACCTCTAGTCCCTTCTCTACTGAAGTCTCACCCAGGTAAAGCTCTTGTTCTGCTCTCCACGCCATCATACTTCTCGTTCTCCTGAAGCTATTCCCTTTCTCTCCAACCTAGCTCGAGATCCTCTCTCCAGTTCCTGCCCTTTCCTATCCCTGCCCATTGTGCCATATGCAGCCACTCCCATCCCCCTCCGGACCTCTAGCATCCAGTATGCTGCTCTCCATGGGTATCTTTTTCCACAGCTGCCCTATTTTCCCAAGCAAAGATTTTACCTCTGGCAGCAGAGACAGCTTTTCTTTCTTTCTTTCTTTCTTTCTTCCTTTCCTTCTTTCTTTCTTTCTTTCTTTCTTTTTTGCTGTTCGGTAAGGCCTTCCCCATTTTAGGGATGCTATACGAATTAGGCTGAATTAAAATGTCCTCTATCATATCGATTTTTACAAAATATTTTATTTATTTATTTGAAAGAGAGAGAGAGAGAGAGCACGAGAAGGGGAGGGTCAGAGGGAGAAGCAGACTCCCCGCTGAACAGAGAGTCCAATGTGGGACTCGATCCCAGGACTTCAGGATCATGACCTGAGCCGAAGGCAGTCACCTAACCAACTAAGCCACCCAGGCACCCTGTCCTATCAATTTTTAACCAATGATTGAAAGTCTGTTTCCCTCAGCATTTGTGTATTCATTCGGAAATTTTATTTTCTATCCTGCAAGCAATAGCCATCCCTGTACATTCTGGAAGAAAATCAAGTGTGAAACTGGGAAGGTTGTACCTGTCTTTGTTTTCCCTTTGCAAATTAGGAAAAGGTAGCCAATTTAGTCTGAATCACAGAACACCTGGGCCCTAAAAGGCAGAATTTGAAAGTCCCTGGTATGCGTACAGGTTTTTAAAAAGTAATAAAAGGGAAGGATCCATAATTGCAGAAAACCTATTTAAAGTTATGAGGGAAAATGAAATGGTGCCCAGGAATTTTGGACTTGTGGCAGTAGAATCCTTTACAGTCCTAAAGAGCTAGTAGGGAAATTATATCTAGAGGGCTTTACATTTGCATCCAATAAACCATTTACTTAAGGGAGTTTTACATCCAGACAGTTCCTATTCGTAAACATGAAAATTATCACTGGTAAATGAGAAGCAATTCCACCGGCAATCATCTTGAGCAATATTGCTGTAGACAGGAGGAAGGGTCCCTGGGTTCCTGCTGGCTATGAAAACATCACAGTTAAAAGTGTTCTTGGTCATTATTTCAGAACAGATGAGGCCTGGGGTAAACCCCATCTCTAGCAGGCCCTTGGATTTACTCTTAGTCTGGCAGACCATGTTGATCTTCAACTTCCGAAGGGGCGAGGAATTTGATTAATAAAATAATACCAGATAATTTCCAAATTAAGTTTCACTAGAGGCTTAACATTTTCATAGGGAAATCTAGACTTGGGTGATTATTTTTTAAAACTAAATTAGACCCCTTAATTTTTGTTATAAATGGCTTCTGTGCTCTGTACCAACTATGATGCTGACAAGTGACTTTAGAAAAGTTTTAAAATTACATTGAGATTTGGTAAAAAAGTGGGGCAGTCAGTTAAGCCTCTGACTCTTCATCTCAGCTCAGATCTTGATCTGAGGGTCGTGAGTTCAAGCCCTGCATTGGGCTTCATGCTGGGCATGGAGCCTACTTAAAAAAAAATAAATAAATAAACTAAAAAAAAGTGGGCACTCCAGTTAAAAATCCTAGTAGGTAGGCTTTGTTTACTGGACTAGGGCTGGGGGGCAACTGGAACATCTACCAGAGTGATGAGCCCCTTCATGTTCACCAGAGGAGAAAATACAGATTCTTTCACGTGTAGCTTTTTGCACATTATCATCGAACTTTACACCTGTGGGTAGTGGAATTATCAACAGAAATGGCAAGACTTAGAAAAGTCTTGCTAAAACCTTGATGACCAAGGAGAAGTCATCCCTCCTTAGCAGGCATTTGAACTTTTCAAGTTTAGATGGAGTTGATCATAATTGTGAAATTCAAGCATACATGTTGTCAAAGGTGGCTTTTAGAATAGGACTTATGCTCATTAAGTAGATAAAATGTGCCCGATATATACTGACAGCACATAAAGTACTCATGTAATACAGGTTGGTTGCTAGGGCTATTCAATGAATGGCTCCCCTGTAGGAGAGGTTTGGTTCTAGGACTCTGGTGCTCAGCCCTGTCCTGTGACCTTTTCATCCACCATCTATGTAAGGTGAAGTTATTACCTTATGACAACTCCTTATTTTCTTTATCTGCCCATTTGTAACAGAGCTGGGCATTGGAGATGGAGAAATAAAAGCAGATCTTCCAGGAAAAAAGATAGGTACGGAGACCAGTCACTAGAATGCAGTGAAATAAACACTATGGTGCAGACCTGTGCCAAGAGCCATGGAGTACAGAGAATGGAGGTGAATCAGAGAGGGCTTCCCAGAGGAGATGACACTTGAGATGATATTAAGTCAGCAATGGCCTGGGAAGTTTGATGAAATTAGCTGAAAATTAAAATACATAAAGATTTGTAGAGTCACCTGGAAAGACGTTAGAGGTTATTTCTTTAGTTTACAAATGAGGAAAGTAACTCACAGTGACTTATCCAAGGTCACACAGCCACTCCCTCTAAGGTCTCCACTGAGACTTTTCTCTCTAAATTCTGTGCTTAGGAATCCAATAAAATGTCAAATATTCCTCTCAATGGCTCTATTTTATTACCAACTATCTTATTTGTAGAAGGAAATAATCAACTAAATTCAGTAAGTCACCATTATGGACAGAAAACAAATGTAGTCTTGGATCATATATTAGTTTTCTATTGTTGTTGTAACAAATTACCATAAACTTGAAATAACAGAAATCTAGTCTCCTATGGTTCAGGAGGCCAAAAGTCTGATACCACTGGGCTGGAAATAAGGTATCTGCAGGGCCATGCTCCCTCCTAAACTCTATGTTATTGCTTTTTCTAGCTTTTCTGTGATTCTAGGCTTCACTTGGCTGTATCACTCCAGTTACTGCTACCATCTTCCCCTTGCCTTCTCTTCTGTGTGTGACACCCTCTGCCTCTCTCTTATAAACGCGCTTGTGATGGCACTTAGTCCCACTCACATAATCTAGGATAAACTCATTATCTCAAAATTCTAATTCCTTAATTTCATCACCGCTCCAAGGACCCGTATTCCAACTACATTAACACTCCCAGGTTCTGGGGTTTAGGGCATGGATGTACCTTTGTGAGCCACTCCCCATCTCCCAGAGGATGCCTTAGTGTGTGTGTGGTGGGGGAGGTAGTGTGAGAACAATGGGGGTGCTACCTCTACTCTCTTTCCTCATGCCTAGGCTTCAGCATGATTTATCCATTCAGTTCTGAGGTCCACAACACGGAGGAGTAGAGAGAACCTAGAGCTCGTTCAGAAGAGTAGATAGGATGGCAGAGGGCCTTTGCAGGAAAGGACTATGGGGCATTGAGTACGGAGGAGAGTGGGCTCAGGCAGTAGGATGGGTTGAGTGAGTGGAAATACTGGATGCACATTGAGGGATAACATCTGTGAGTGAGGTTGGAGGGTGGCCAGTGGCATTTGTGCCGTTGCCAAAGTGGCCTTGTGAGGTAAAATCCAGGGGAGGGGAGGTTGGAGGAATGGACTCTAGGGTCCCGTTTAGCCTCTGGTTCCTGGGATTCCAAAGGACCTTCATCCATCAAGGAGCTTGACTCATCACCTCAGTGTCAGAACAGGGACCGCACGCTGGCAAGTTTCTGACGCCAAGGGATAGTCCCCTGTTCTGGGAGAGTGATGGAGCCATCACAAACTGAGGGCAGAAAAACGACCATATTCAACATATTTTTTGCAAGACTCTGTGACTGTTTAAATAAATGTAATCACTGAAGAGAGGACTCCAAAGTGAAAGTATTAAGTCCATGAGGGAGTCTTTCTGTACTGAGAATCGCCTATGGCCAAAAATGATTTTTCTAGCATCACTGGAGGACTTTTATAAGACTGCTTTCCTGAGAGCATAAACAATTTCAAATAGAAAAACTATAGAATAATTTACTGAAAACCTATAAGAAAACTAGAACTATAAAACTATATGTAACTACGTATATAAAAACTACAAATAACTATATATGTCTAATAAATGCTTTTTGTTTTAGAAGATCCCCAATTTAGATCTTTTGCACTGAAAGCTGACAGCTATTTCAGTGCATCTGTCTTCTCCAAATAGAATGACCCATCTGTCGTATGCCTGGTGTTTGATAGGTCATGACGTCCCCTGTAGCGATATTTTGGAACCATCACTGTGTTATCTTCCTGGCCACACATTGGAGGACAATAGGGAAGTGAGAGGTCTTGGATCTTGGCTAAGAGACTGTTTCTGAGTGCCCCTGGTCTTGGTCTAGAGGCAGTTTTCTCTCCCCAGCTGACCTCATATTTGCACAGTTGTATCTGGTGAGATTAGAATTTCAGTTGTCGGGAGATGAACAGTCAAGAGCAACTGTCAGCCGTGGGTAGACTGTCTACCAGGATCACCTGGGTCTCCAGCAGTGTTCCAACAGCATTACTGCTTCTGCACAAGAGTTAGCCTCCCCCGGAGAAGGCATAATTTCCAAGCCCAAGGAGCCCTACTCATTTATTTGGTGAACTCCTTAGTGAAGGATTGTCCACCTTACCTGGAGGTAAGTCTAGATGTACAGTTTGATCTTCCCCTAAGTGTACTCACCCTCTACTGAGCCCCGCTCAAGTAGGAGAACATTACCATCACCCCCAGAGATTCTTTTGTTTTTCTCCAGTTACTGTACACCCAAGAGTGACCCGTTTCCTGACTTTTGACAGAGTGTATTAGAACAGTCTTACCTGTCTTTGTATGGTACGGACATGGCACCATGCCGCAGGCACTCTTGGTTGACTGGGTTCTCTGTCAGTGTGATGTCTGTGACATTCATCTGTGTGGCTGTCGCTGTTTGCCATTCTCCCTGCACGAGATGAAACCAGTGATGAAGGCACCACAGTTTATCCTTTCTTCTGTTGATGGAGTGGCCAATTTTTCTGTTGATGGCCAAGTGTGATCCAGTCTACTTTTTGGGTAGTTTCCAGTTGGGGTGGGGGATCTTATAAAAAATACTACAAACATTCTTGTGCATGGTGAATGTCTATGTACCTTTTTTTTTGGGTGTGTAGCTAGGAGTGAACTCGCTGCCATGGTGTAGGACCATGGCCAACTTCAGTAGACACGTGGGCCTGACATCCATGGGGGAGTTAATGAGACCCCTCAGTAACACTAACTGTAAAGGGTGTGAAGACAGAAAACAAGCTCGATGAACTAACTGAATTCTTTCACTTGCTCTTGCACAGAACATTTCATCCTTTCTGCTAATTCTGCACTTACGCTGTGTCAGGGGCTGGACGTACTGTTATCCTGTTCGGCCTTCATGATAACCCTGTGACTCTGGTGCTACTGCTACTATTTCAAATCTCTATTTCACAGATGAGAAAGCTGAGGTTGCTAATGACAGAGCCGGACTCAGACTTGACTATTAACTCATGTCTACACTATTGCCTCTCATCCTGTTTATGCTACTTAAAAAAAAAAATACCCATGAGTCTAATTTCTTAAGAGTCCAGAAGGTATAAGCCAGTGGGCTGTCATCTATATATTTTCCTCCCTCCATCCTTGTATGTGTTTATGTAAAAATGAAATGGAACGCAGGGTAGGTTTAATTCAGTAATTCAGCATATGTCAATTTCTAAAGAGAATTAAAACCGTGACATGAACCCATGGGACTTTTCTATCAGTCTGTTTTCTTTCCAGCCACCACCAGTTTTCTGCACACACTTTAGGATGATGGACATTTAATTATCACACCAATTTTATTGCTCAACGGCGCATGGGTGAAAGGGACCCTTCACCTGCCCTCTGTACCTTTTAGCAAATTTGCCTTATGGTATTTTGAGCTGGGAAGTGAAAAGATAATTACCTATCTAATAGAGTTTATAAGAATGAGTGCAAATATTTCAGTGGCCTGTTTATTAAACAGGCCACTGAGATTTCAGGAGTCAGGCAAAAGTCAACGTTTCCTTGATGCAATTAAAGTGGAATTCTGTTTTAAGCTTGTTTTCTATTAAAAGTTTGTGAAATTTAACAGGTTGTAGTATTCTGTAATATTAGCGTACTGCACAGTAGCATCTAGATATTCCTTACGAATGGGATGTATGTAATTTAAAAAGGCAACTGGTTCATAGGAGGATCTTATGACGATAGAGTCCAGTTAATGGACTGCCTGGGTGTGGTTATAATCCAGTCTTTTTTGGTAGATGCAGTCTAATTCCCTGGCCAAGAAACAGTTGGGGGCCTGCTGTATACAAAGACCTATATTGGGAATCCTGGAGTCTAGAACGTGAGGAAGAAACAACCTCTTCCTTCAGGAGTGCATACTGTCTTTGGAAAGATAGGTGTGCAAACAGCTAAAGATAATATGAAGTAAGGCTAGAAGGAGGGGGAATATGGGCAGACAGAAGAGCTTTGATGAGAATGTCAGTCTGTGGAGGGAAGCAGGTGGATGGGGAGAGAGAACTAGAAGGGAAGTGGAGAGAGCCTGAAACTCCAAGAGATCTTGGGGAGCCAGTAGCCTTGGATCCCCAGATGGTGGTTTGGGTCTTCGAGTGTCTTGGCTGATTTTATTTCCTATCCTTAGAAGCAGTGAAACTGCACGGTGTTCCCTCCTTTACCTAAGCTACCTGGGGAGGGTTTCTGTTCCTTGTTGGTGGTCCATCTTTCATAGGACCAAAGTGCCAAGGCGACCAGCACAAGAGGGGGACTGGAAGTGACGTTTGATCTGGTCTCTGCGTGAAGGGGTTTTTGTAGAGAGGGAAGGAGTGGGGATGGCTTTCTTGCAGAGGGGCTAACAGTGAGAGGCATGAGACATTGTATTCTGTTAGATCAGGGAGACCTCTGCTTTAGACCTACCTCAGGATCTGGAAGAATGGGGGGATGGGACTCCAATGGGAAGAGCCTTGAGGGCCAGGTTAGGAGCTTACACTGTATTTCATAGGTACTGCTGGGAGACACTGGTAATTTTGGTGGAGGAGACTACCAGAGTGATTAAGGTCAAGGGCCTGGCAATTAGACAGATCTGAGTTTGTCTAGGCTCTCCATTGCTTAATAATGTGACCTTGGATCATTTCTCCATCTCTCAAAAACTCTGTTTCCTCTTCTATAAAATGGGGTTTCCTTGTCTATAAAATGCCTACTTTGTAGGATTCTTAAGAGGATCATATGTGATTATGTGCATAAAATACTCAAACCAGTGTCTGATGCCTTATGAGTATTCAATAAGTGTTGCCATAATTCGATATCATTCTCCAAGAATTATAAAGAGTAGCTAGCTACTCCAGAAGCAAGTAGAGTGAATAGAATACTGCTGTTATTCAAATGAGAGCCTGAATGGTTAGTGTGGCTGAGAAGAAGGGAATGAATTTGTTTTAGGATTACTGGATTGGGAGCAACGGAAGAGCCAATTCAAACTAACATAAAATAAAAAGAAGTACCCCAGTGTTTATAGCAGCAATGGCCACGGTCACCAAACTGTGGAAAGAATCAAGATGCCCTTCAACAGACGAATGGATAAGAAAGATGTGGTCCATATACACTATGGAGTATGGAGTATGGTCCATATATACTATGGAGTATTATGCCTCCATCAGAAAGGACGAATAACCAACTTTTGTAGCAACATGGACGGGACTGGAAGAGATTATGCTGAGTGAAATAAGTCAAGCAGAGAGAGTCAATTATCATATGGTTTCACTTACTTGTGGAGCAGAACAAATAGCATGGAGGACATGGGGAGATAGAGAGGAGAAGGGAGTTGGGGGAAATTGGAAGGGGAGGTGAACCATGAGAGACTATGGACTCTGAAAAACAATCTGAGGGTTTTGAAGGGGTAGGGGTTGGGAGGTCGGGGTACCAGGTGGTGGGTATTATAGAGGGCACGGATTGCATGGAGCACTGGGTGTGGTGCAAAAATAATGAATACTGTTATGCTGAAAAATAAATAAATAAATAAATAAATAAATAAAGAGTTAGAATATTAAAAAAAAAAAAAAGAAGTATAGGTATATCTAAGTAGAGGCCAGCAGTAAAACAGCCTTCAGGCAAAGCTTGATCCAGCAACAGTGTCACCAGAAACCTGGCAGTAGGTTTTCTCTAGATGGGCTGCCCGCGTGGCTACAGGATGATCACTGGCAGTAACCAGTACTCTCTTACCCATCTAGTGGAGAGAAAACATTCATTTCAGGAGTTCCCATGGAAGACTAAGGATATTCCTTCCTGTGGTGCTTTCATCAAGCATCTCTTCACATTTCATTGGTCTGAACTGGATCTTGTGGCATTTCCTAAAGGATTGCTGTAGCCAGAAAGGATAAGCTGTGCTCACTATTTCTACCCACCCCCAGGGCTGGTGGTGGCTAGATCTACCCAACTGGACAGGATGATTGGGAAATTCAGGGTCCTGCGAGGGAGGGTGGTGGGGTTACAATCTCTGCAGGAATCAAGACACATTTCCTAAGGATCATGAGTGTGGTATGGAGAGAGATTGGGTGGGAGGGAGGGGTGAGCAAGGTGGAAGACAAAATGGAAGTTTCCAGCATGGGCATCCATGGTAAGCAGATAGGTTATTGACCGACAATAGAAACAGGATAGGTTTTGTGGAGAGCAGGTGGGGAACAGACTACTTTGTTTAATTGTAAGTGTGTTGATTTCTGGTTACTAATCACTCTTACCAGTTACCAAATATCAGATTAATTTTAATCAATGGAATGGACATACAAAACACCCTAAAGAAGGGATTCAAATCAGTTTTGAAGTAGAAATCCTAACCATGTGACGAGACGAGGGCTTTGTGTGCTTTCAGTCTCACGTGCCTGCAGTTTGAGGACAAGTGTCCACTGGCACCTTGGCTCAATGTTCCTCGGGGGCTTTCTGGCTCGCTCCTGTCAGGAGTATGCACACATTCTCTGAAAGGCCCAGGCTTTATAGAGATAGCAGAGAAAGAATAGGTCCTCTGGGGGGATCTGTCCCCACAGCGAGCATACCCTCTATGCAAATGGAGCTTTGGTATGGGCTTTTGAAAACAGTCTGAGTGCTTAATGTGTTCTCATAAATCATTATGTGGCACCTGAATGGTCTGAAAAAGAGACTCTGCTTTCTAAGGACCAGAGAATTTTTTTTTTTTTCAGTAGGTTGAAGTCCAAGGACATTGGAACCAAATTATATGGGCCAAAGAGCCCTGAACTAGGAATCTGAAGTTCTGACTGTAGCTCTGGTTTTACCACTGACCAGCCTTACTGGTTTGGGCAAGAAAAGTGAGCTCTCTGTGCCCCACTGGGTGATGGTCTATGATTCTAATGCTTTTCTTCTTTTTTAAATTTTCTTTTTAAGATTTTACTTATTTATTCAGGTGAGAGATAGATTGAGAAAAAGAGAGAGAGAGGTGGGGGAGAATCAGAGGGAGAGGGGCAAGCAGGTGTGGAGCCTAACGTGGGTCTCAATCTCAGGACCTTGAGCCCAAACAAGGGTTAGATGCTTTAACTGACTGAGCCACTCAGGTGCTCCTCTAATCCTTTTCTTAGCCACAGGAACCTCATCCAGGAGAAGCTGAGTGATAAGTAAATGCAAGATACGGGCTGTTTGACACGTATATCACCAAAAAAGAACAAAAGGGCAATATGGAAAGACCTAGCCCTTATGTTCTTGGTGAGTTAATAGTGCAGCAGAATTACCATGTCTGCATCTATCTAGAAATAAAGATATTCATTGGCCAAGATGCTAATGAATCTGAAACAAATTTTCAAATCTGCATACATGAGAAGGACGTTATTTACTCCAGAGGACATGGAAAGATGCTCATTACTGAAGTGTTGGAGGAAATTATAACTAGCATGAAATCCATCAGGAGACCACATTTTGATGCAGTGTGCTTACAAGGTTCTTGTTAAATCACTCAGATTTCTGGGGCTGTATAGAAAACAGTTTCTTGGCTTGTTCATTGCTCTCTGTTTTTTTGATTATAGTACGGCTCCTGAAAGGTTTACCTTCCTTGAGGAAAGTCTCTTATTACATACCCAACTTGAATCTTATGACGATGGGCACGAGAGAGTTAATGGAAAAACCATAGGTTGCTACACTCTTGGATGTGATTAATCAAATAACACTAAAGATATTAAGTTCATGAGTTCTTTCGAGGCTGTGTGTAATTTGGATGTTCACTCTTGCCAAAGACAAAAATATAGAATAGAGGACACTTCGCAGACAGTATAGCTGGTTGAGATCAGAGGCATGCATTCTGCAAAGCCCCCATTAGCAGTAGTTCTAGAGATCTTTGCGGCTGTTAGTTGAAATGGAGATGCTAAAAGCTAGTGAAAATTCAGTTCATGATGGCTCTGTACTTGAAGCCTCCTTGAGCAACTGAAGTCAAGATAGCACCTTCTTGACAGCCATCATGAAAAACCCAGCTATGAGGAAGGAGCCATTGGAGCATCGACCAGAGTAGTGGGGTGGATCTTTTTCATTCATTCATTCATTCATTCATTCATTCATCCAATTTGACGATTTCTGTTTCAGACATGCTAGGTTTACCTTTTCCCTAGCACATTCGGAGGGAGATGACAAGTAGGTATAAAACAGCGACTACCCTTTGGTGAGAGCATGGCCAATGGCGCAGTGAGGTCTGAGCTTGTTGACAGTTTATTCTAGGCTAAATCACATTATTCCTGTTTCTTGAAAAAGAGGCAGAAACTTATAGAGATCAAATAGTTTGCCCCAAATCATACAATGAGGAAAATAGCAAAGCCAGGTAGTTTTTTAAAAAGGCTTTTTGTAATGTTTTATTATGGAAAGTTCTAAACATACACAAACAGAGAAAAATAACCCGTTGAGCCCTCTTGTGCTGTGGCATGCAGCTTCGACAATTATCAGGTTATACTGGATTATTTTGGTAGCAAATACCACTTCACATGTACATATTTCAATGTGTCTCTAAAAGATAACAGCTTCAAAAACCCCTCCAATCTTATCTCCCCATATTAGTTTCTTATCACCAAATGTCTAGTATGTAGAGTCCCCGTTGTTTCATACTTTAAACTTTTGTTGAAATCAGGCTCTAATACAGTCACAAATTGCAAAAAGTTGATATGTCTCTTGTCTATTTTAACCCATGGTTTTCTCTTTCTTTTTTAAAATTTTTTATTTTTTATAAACATTTATTTTTATCCCCGGGGTACAGGTCTGTGAATCGCCAGGTTTACACACTTCACAGCACTCACCATGGTTTTCTCTTTCTTTTATAAATAGTTTCTTGAAGAAACCCATAGAAGTTCACTTGTCTCCTCCCCGCCCCCCCCACCTTTTTTTTTCTTCTGACAGGGAACCACTTTCAAATATTATTTAGTCTCTAAGGCTTTTTTTATGCCTTACGGACATACACACATATACAAAATATGTGTATTTTATGTGTGTATGTGTCTGCATCATTGATCTCAGTGTGTTGGAGGAAATAGATCCATGTAATCCTTCTAGTTTCTAGAAGCTAATTCCATGGGGATTGGATACAGTGTATCCCAGTGAGACACATTTAGATTCTATTAAAAACATTTTTTTTTTTTAAATCTCTTACTCTGACTGTGGAGCATAGTGGGAAAGGCAGGCTCACAACCTTTCTGTTCTGTTTTCGTGAAAGTGATAGAAATAATAACTAGTAGTATTTGTAGAGTGCTCCGTTTCTTTACTAAGTATTTTCATACCCCTTTTCTTGTAGAACTTTGTAACTTAATTAAAAATATTTCTCTTACTCATTGGAAAGGAGTCCTGGTATAGGAATGAAAATTCTATTTTGGAATTTTTATTACTTCAATCTATTTTTAAAAATTTGTCTACCCGGCTTCCAATGGCAATATTACCATTAGTTCTGTTGGTGGGGACCTCTTATGAGAAAGCTGTCTCATCCGTCAAGGGCATGGAGGGCAGTGATTGGATCTGGCAGTGAGGAGTATGAGCGAGAATCAAGGTGGCAGAGGCAGAAGCTGGTCATGTTTGGTAAGAGTCAGTGAAGGAGATAGTTTGCTCTTGGGGATTATAAAGACACAGGAAGCATAATCAATTCAGAAGTCCAAACTGGGAAACTGAGGCTGACCCTGACTCTATTCTACTCTTACTGTAGGACTACACTCCTGTCCCCATGACCCAGGGTCTCAGGTACTGCTACCAAGGTCCTGACAGTACATGCCACATGCAAGGAAGAATAAGAGAAGTCAGTCTAAATTATTGAAAACTCTGAATGGTATCCTGCTAATATAGTAATGTAATAGACTGAACCAGATGAGGTTGCCACTATGTCCATTTTTGAGCCACAAAAATGAAAAACTTGTTATATACCTACAATGGAATGTCTTCAGTCTTTTTTTTTTTTTTAAATTTAAAATTTAAAAAATTTTTAACTTTTTTTTTTTTTTAAGATTTTTTTCAGAGAGCACAAGCAAGGGAAGCAGCAGACAGAGGCAGAAGTAGGCTCCCCACTGAGCAGGGAGCCTGATGTGGGACTCCATCCCAGAACCCCAGGAGCATGACCTGAGTCAAAGGCAGATGTTTAACCAACGGAGTCACTCAGGCACCCCTAAGCTTCCAACTCTTGATCTCAGCTTAGGTCTTGATCTCAGGATTGTGAGTTCAAGCCCTGCACTGGGCTCTGTCCTGGACATCGAGCCTACTTAGGAAAAAAAATGTATTGCCCATTAAAGAAACTACCATAGAATCAATCACTATATTGTATACCTAAAGGTAATAAAACACTGCATCTTAACTATACTGGAATTGCAATAAGATTAAAAAAGAGAGAAAGTGTCATAGACAAAACCATTTAAATCAAACTCCCTCAACAGATTATGGTAATATAAGAGCATTAAAAAAAAAAAAAAAAAAAAAACCTTTGAATAGACAAAATTCCTGAAAATGATGGAAGTATGCTAAGTGTAGTATTATTCAGACTTTTCTGGAGACACGATTAACCATGTTTCAGATGATGATAATGTGGAGGCCTGAAATTGCACAAGAAGTGGAAGGTGGTTGATGTGGAAATGGACTGACTTGTGGATCAGCACACATTGAAGTCTTAATGAAGTCTTGCAGGTAGAATGAGAAAATCTAGCAGCCTATTGTACTTTTTTTTTTTCTTTCTCACTCTGGGTTTCTAAGAGCAGTTTTTCTCCCTCTGTAGGCCCTTTCAGTCTGCCTTATGTATATGGAGTAGCATTATCTCCTTGCTTCGTCTTTCAACCTATTGTCTCGGCTGTATTCAGAATGACTTTAAATAATACGATTCTAATCACATAACTCCCTAATAATGAGACTCGTCGATACACACAATAGGGCCTAAAGCCTTACTCTCTGAATCCAGGCCTTTCACTGTCTGACAGTAGACAGGTATGAAAGGGCCTGGTCCCCAGAGCCGGACGGTCTGGGTTAGACACACGAAGAGCCACGAGCAGCGCCGCGCCCGAGGCGGACCTCGCCGTGCGGATGGCCGAGCTCCGCTGTCCCTTCCGTCTCCTTTCCATCCTCAACCCCTCCGTCTCCCCCGTCTCTCTTAACACTCTCCAGGCACTGCATATTTACTACGGAATCCACACGACAACCCACGGAGCCGGGTTTTAAAAAAATCCACTCTTTTTATAATGCGTTCTGTATTGGAATCCATTAGGATGCGTTTAGAAATCCTGATGCCAGATCCCACACGTGGAGATTCTGATGTAATCGGCTTGGAGAGGGACCCAGGGGTTGGTTTTTTATTCTCTAAGCCTCTGGTTGATGTTAATCTACAGGCAGAGAGGCAGAGTTCCGAGTTTGGCGATTTGCTCAGAGTTCTCTGACATCACCAGCCAGCGGGCTCCGAGCTGCCTCCTTGCCCTGCTGGGCCACCAGTCCATCTGCCCGCTGTTCCTGTTTCCGGCCCTGTGGCTTGGCTGGACCACTCCTTCCACTCCACGAAATCCCACTCCCTCACTTCTCCTCCGAGTGAACCTTTCCCCTCTTTCAAACCCTAGTTCACGAGTGGCCTCCTCGGTAGGTTGCGATAGTCAGTCTCCCCTAACTTTGGGCTCCTCGGTCTGCTGTGGGGCGTGCCTTGTATGGAACACATGCGTGCACAGGCCTGGCGCTCCTCCTGGACTAAACTCTTTGCAGGCAGGACTGTGAAGGAATGAATGAACGGCTGGATGACTGAGCGGTTTTAAGCCAGGTTCTTCCCTTAGAAGAACTGGATATCAGTTCAGTGTCCCTAAGTTTTTCCTTTAGGTGGTTAATTCCTCTCTGCCCCCCCTTTTTTTTAGGTAATGGGCCTTGTTCTTTTTTTCCCTCTGTTGGACTTCCCGGAAGAAGAGTTCTGAAGCCCTGTTCTAAACATCCCCTGAGTTCTCCTCTGCTTGATATTTTGTAGGTCAAATCCTTCATTAGGAAATGAGTCTGAGTCCACTTTTCCTCTGGGCCTTTGGAGGGAGGCTAGGTAACAAAAGTGCGGTTTCTTACCACGTCATTCAGGAAAAAGTCTGGCCATCTTTCTTTCCTGAGAATTCCAGAAATTTCCAAGAAAACAGTTGAACCTGTGAAAAGCCACACTTTGGGAGGAAGAGTGACTGGACTTCTCTCTTGAGAACAGAAGCCTGTGTGGGCCCTCTGCTTTATCTCCAGCTGCAGGGGAGCCAAAGGTGTCCCGTGGTTCTAAGCCTTGGTGGGGAGGCAGTTACTGACAGAAGAGCCTTGTGATTGGAGACGGGGTGGGGGTGTCCTTGCAAAGTTAAGTTGCCAATTCTGCTTGGAAAACCCAGTGAAAATACCCTCTATGTCCAAAATAAGATTCCCCCAAGTCAACCAAGTGCTTTTCTTTCAACTGTAAGGTTTATTATTTTATAAAAAGAGTTGAAACAGGGACATGCAACAATGATTATTCTTTTACTATATCTGAAAGAGAAATTACACTGTTTTCAAGTTTTCATCAAGAGAAGCTGATTCTCTTTTTGTATGTGAAACCATCAGGGATTATAGTTTTGACATGATAAAGAATATTTTCTTACTGTGTTGACTATTCACGTTATAAAATTACCATAAACTATGAATAAACATTCACAGGGATGTTAGAATGGTTATTCTCTCAAATCCTCAGGGTGTGTTTGTGGAAAGCTGATTATTCTAACCACCTTAACAAGTTCTAATTCTTCTAATAAAACAAGGGTGTTGAGAAAGAGCAGCTTGAGACAAGTTTTATATAAATGAATCAACTTTCTGTGAAGGTTTTAAAGATTTTATTTATTAATTTCACAGAGAGAGATCACAAGTAGACAGAGAGGCAGGCAGAGAGAGAGGGGAAAGCAGTCTCCCCCTGAGCAGAGAGCCCGATGTGGGGCTTGATCCCAGGACCCAGAGACCATGAGCTGAGCTGAAGGCAGAGGCTTAGCCCACTGAGCCACCCAGGTGCCCCTGTGAAGGTTTTAAAGAATAGTTTTGTGGGGTTCAAATTTTAATCGTGCCTCAGTGCCTCTATGGATTACTTCCCCCTCTTTAAGACACTTTGGTTTCATAAGGTGTATTGGAGAGGTTCATAGAGCAGGGAGACGAACTCACATTGATGGGTCTGTACAGGTGAAGGCATTAAAAGTGTCTACCGGGTGTAGAAACAACTGAATTTGTGGGGCCATCCACATTTCCAGCTATGAGATTTAGGTCTGGGTGGACACACTTGGTCTGAAAGGTTCTCTACGACCCATTTTGTTGTGATTTTTCTTTTATCTTTTTTAGTGGAGTTGACAATTATTCCTAGGTGGGTAGCTGTCACTGTCAAACATACCATATCTCTCGAGTTTCAGTGAGTTAGTGTCTTACCACCAGCAGACTGGGGTGCATTTTATTCCAGCTTAATGGCTAAAGCAGAGTGGTTATCTGAATCCACTGAAAGATATTAAGAGACTCGAGGAAGAACAGTTTGGCAAATATACTCCCCACATGCCATAAACGGTGATCCAAAAAGTCTATCTCAGTCCAAAGACCGTATGCTCCTTTCTGCCCAGTGACTAATGTGCTTGCCAGAGAAGATTATCTTGAATGTGTCTCTTGTACTTCTATCATAAATTGTCATAGTTCTCTTGTAACCTTTCTCACACCAGGCATTTACCTCCTATTTTTTTTTTAAAGGGCAAAGTCCCTTTTCCACATTAATGACCTTAAGAGGATAGTTGCAAGGGCTTCTAGAATTTTCCAATCTTTAATCAATCGGGTAGAAATAGCAGTATTTTCAATAGAAAACTTGGCATCTAACTGTTAGTTTTTTGAGTAGGGATAATGCCCTCTTTATCTTTCATTCCTCCATGCTCCACAGGGTTTCTGGGTTCCTTTAGGTACCTAGCAGGTGTTTGTTAGATGAACAAATCTTTTGGCATGGCTGTTCTTGCAGGAAAAAAAATAACTTTTTAAAAACAAAAATAGAAGTGGACTAGAGACGTTTTATGTATGGGGATTTTCTTTTATCTACAGCATGACAGAATCTGGGGTAGAACATTGGAAGCATGTTCTATATCACTCCTTGCCCCTTCTTCCCATGCTGTTCGTTTGAAGCCATGCCCTTTATATTCTTTGGTAAAGAAGCAGATTGTGACCATTAGTTAGAAGTTGACCTATTCGTCCCCATACGGGGTAGGGGCCTTCCTGTAAAATATGGGGATATGACTAGGTGTTCAGATGTGACACCGGTCAGATCGTGTTCCCTAGACAGAGCCCAAGAATGTGGCAGTTGCCCAGAGGTATGTCTGTTCCTGTGTTTGATACTCTCCTCTGTAACGGGATTGTGGGAGGAGAAGGGAGGTTACTTTCTGTTCTTCAATGGCAAATTTTTAGAGTTCTACTTTTTAGAACATGCAAAAAATTTCTTACAAGGACTATCTTAGTTCTTTTTTTTTTTTTTTAAGATTTTATTTATTTGACAGAGAAAGACACAGTGTGAGAGGGAACAGAAGCAAGGGGTGTGGGAGAGGGAGAAGCAGACTCCCCACTGAGCAGGGAGCCCGATGCAGGGCTGGATCCCAGGTCTGGGATCATGACCTGAGCTGAAGGCAGATGCTTAACGAATGAGCCACCCAGGAGCCCTTAGCTCTTTTAACTCTGGAACTTTGTATTAGTTGTCTAGCCTATCTGAATTTAAACTTCTTAATTTCTATGAGAGGCATAAGTTTATATAGCTACATTAGATATGGTCAAAATTAGTGCTTTTCTTAAGTAGCTTAGAAATATGAATTTATTATTATAAAAATGATATGAACTCATTACATTTTAAATACCAGACTCTTTTTTTTTTTTTTTTTTCCACTTGCAACACTGACTGTATTGGTAGGGGATTAGGGAAACAGTGGAACGAGAAATACAAAACCAGATAGAGAGGCCGGGCATTGCAGGGGCCAGGACCCCATAGAACGCCTCACTTTCATCTTCGCCGACCATAGACTCTGTTCCCACTTCTTCATAATCCTTCTCCAGAGTGGCCAGGTCCTCCCGGGCCTCTGAGAACTCTCCTTCCTCCATGCCCTCACCCATGTGCACAAAGGTCCGTTTGGTGTACATCAGGTCAAACTTGTGGTCGAGGCAGGCCCAGGCCTCGACGATGGCTATGATGTTGCTCAGCATGCACACGGCCCGCTGCACCAGACTATACAGAAAAAACTATAAGATGCAAGATGACAAATCATCAAAAATCTTGCCACCTAGAGATAACTAACTTATATTAATATTTGAACATATGTATACACAGAGTGGCAGATGGACAAAAATGGCTTAGGAAAAATTGGATTATAGTATATTTGCTTTTTATTAAAAAAACTATTAAGTTACAGTTGCTTGAAATTAACTGAAAAAAAATGAGTGAAATAAAATGAAAAAGATTGCTGCATTTCAGAAAAATGTCTCTGTGGCACTGTTGAGATTCTGATCGCTCTCCATAGTACCCTGCATCCCTTGTCTAAGGCAGCGACCTTACAGATGTTTGTTGAATGAGTGTATGAATATGTTTCTGTATTTGTTTTTGAGAATTGATTTTTCTCAAACAGATAATAATTCAGCCTTGCATAGCTTTGAACTCAAGGTCGATTTTGTGTTTGTTCATGGATTATTAATTCTTTTGTAAACATTTATTGAGACGTTATTTCTTAGGCACCATGCTAAGTTCTGGAATGCATGTTAATGCACATCCCCCCGTGACTTTCTCTAGATCCCCAAACCCCTGCTAGACCTGCCTTTGCCTCATCTGTGGTTCCTCAGCCTCTCACTCTGGGTCTCCAGTCTCACTGGCTTCCAGTCTTCTTGAATGCTTTTTCCTTGAGGCTTTCAAGTAGATTACTCTTTCCTTGGAACACTATTCCCTCTCTTTTTGCCTGGTGTGATGGTTGACTATTTGTATCAATGTGACTGGGTGTCTAACTATCTGGTTAGACATTATTCTAAGTGTGTCTGGGAGGGTGTTCCTGGATGAGATTAGCACTTCAATCAGTAGACAGAGTAAAGTAGGAGTGTCTTCCCCAATGTGGGCGAATGTCCTCCAATGCATTGAAGGGCTAAATAGAAAAGAAGTCTGAATAAGGTAGAATTTACTCTCTCTGACTGTCTTCTTGCTGGGACATTGATCTTTTTCTGCCTTTGTACTGGACTTGAACTTAGGCCATCGGTTCTCCCAGTCCCCCAGCTCGTCAACTGCAGATCTGGGGACTTCTCTGTCTCCATAACTGCCTGAGCTAATTCCTTATAATAAATTTTTCTGTCTATGTCTATAGATCTAAAGAAAGATACATAAATTTATGTATAACTTTATAGATTAAAATGTATTTGCCAGTTGGTTCTGTTTCTCTGGAGCACCCAAATATACCCAGCTTCTCTCAATTCCTCCTTTAACTCAAATGTTTCTTTTTCCCCTGTGGGAAGCCTTCTAGACCAAACCAGATCCCTTTATGGTATACTTTGTATGTTCTGTGTTTAAGCTTTTCACAATGAGTATTTGTACACTTGTTTATGTGGTCATCCCATTGTCTTTCTCCCCAACTACCTGCCCCACGGGCAGGAAGCCAGGGTCCTCACATTGTGTCCCCATTGCCCAGCAAGGCTTGGCTATGTAGTGGCTACTTAAACATTTCATTTCCCGAGTAGCACATGAAAGTTAAATAAAGCATGGCCCTTACCCTCAAGGAGATTATTATACTCTATTGAGGATAAATGAGTTAATTATGGTAACATATGAAAAATGCTAGAACAGACATATATTTGTAGATAATTGTAAGTAGAAGAGATGGGCATTTGTAGATATTTGGGTATTTGAAGGATAAGGAAGAGAATGAAGTGTTTATGTGGGGTTGGAAGTGGTGGTGGTGGGAGACATGGGATGAGATGGTGGAGAGTCAAAGCACTCTGCCCAAGAGCCACTTTAGGAAAATGCTCAAAGCATTAAACAGGGATATGCTCAGGGATGTGCAGGTCATTGAGTGTGGCCGCAGCCAAAGTCGAGGAGTGGAAAGAGATGAAGAGGAAGAGGACCATGGGGCAAAATCTGATTGACTTTAAATGCTCCTGGAAACTTAGGCTGCATCATAAAAATGTTTTCGAAATGGAAGAGAATCTTTGCATTCGGGGCGGGGTGGGGGCTGTATTTATTTATTTATTTTTAAAATTTTCATTTTTAAATTTTTTAATTTACAGGTTACAAGAGGTCACTTCATTTGTCTCACTAAAAATTAAATTATTTCTTATGTCGGTTTTAGTCTGGTATTTATATGAAACCATGGAAATAAAGCTTGTTATAGAAGACAAAACTATAATTAAACCTGTGGATGGGATATAAAAATTAAAAGTAGGGAACTCACCAGAAAGCTACTCTGGATGCCTAGACTAAGACAAAAGGAGAGAGTAAAGATCTCTAATTTTTTCATGTAGGTCTTTTAGGAAACAAGTTTCCTTTTTTTGTCAAATGGACTCTGGCAGGTGATAATTTAGAGGATTCTAGTATTCTTGAAAAAAATGGAGTGGTTGGATTAGAGACTCCTTTTTTTTAAAATATTTTATTTGTTTATTTAACAGAGAGCTAGAGAGAGAGCACAAGTAAGCAGAGCGGCAGGGAGAGGAGGAGAGAGAGAAGCAGGCTATCTGCTGAGCAGGGAGCCCGATGTGGGGCTCGATCCCAGGACCCTGGAATCATGACCCGAGCCGAAGGCAGCTGCTTAACCAACTGAGCCACCCGGGCACCCTGGAAACCCTTTGTATGGAAGGGTGTCACCTAGGAAAGTGATGACACATAGTGTGTGCTTGCTGCCGATTACTTCTAACAGGTAGACTGTTAAGCTGTACGTCACTCTTCTGTTCATGGAGAGAGAAAGTTTCTTGAAAGTACTAAATTGCTCCCCAGTTAATGCTTCTGACATTAACATTCTTTTAGGAAATCCAGATTCTCATCTAGTCTTTGCCAATAACTAGGGTAGCAAAACCAGGGAACATGATAGATTCCTGGGACCCACATTCAGACTTTGGGTTCACAAGGTCTAGAATGGAGCTCAGGATTCATTTTTTAAAATTAATTTATTTGAGAGAGAGAAAAGGAGAGAGTGTGCACAGTGTGGAGCAGGGAGGGGCAGAGGGAGAGAATCCCCAGCAGACACCCCACTGAGTGTGGAGCCCGATGCGGAGCTTGATCCCATGACCCTGAGACCATGACCTGAGCTGAAATCAAGAGTTGGATGCTCAACTGAAAGAGCCACCCAGGTGCTCCCAGGAATCAATTTTTTAAAAACTCCTAACTGGGGGCTTGATGTCTTAATACAAACTAGAGGATAGAAGACAAAATCTCAGTGTCATGCAGGAGAGCAGTCTGTGCAATGCTGGGCGCCATGAAATGCGGTATGAGAAATTCCATTCACCTGCCTGGGGGAAGGACCAAGAAAGCAGAGCTTCGGGTGATAGAAAAGAATCTTCTGTGAGAACATGGACACTGCTCAGACATTAGGACTCCCATGGAAAATGATGTCACTTAAAGATAAGCTCCCCATGTAAAAAATTGAAAGCTCACATGAGAAAACACTATGAAGGAGAATTATCACCCTGCAGAACTGACATCATAAGAACTAACAAGACAGTAAATAATATGAGTTGGAGAGGATGTGGAGAAAGGGAACCCTCTTACACTGTTGGTACGAATACAAGTTGGTGCAGCCACTTTGGAAAACAGTGTGGAGATCCCTTAAGAAACTAAAAATAGAGATGCCCTATGACCCTGCAATTGCACTACTGGGTATTTACCCCAAAGATACAGATGTAGTGAAAAGAAGGGTCATCTGTACCCCAATGTTCATAGCAGCAATGACCACTGTTGCCAAACTGTGGAAAGAACGAAGGTGCCCTTCTACAGATGAATGGAAAAAGAAGATGTGGTCCATATATACTATGGAGTATTGTGCCACCATCAGAAAGGATGAATACCCAGCTTTTGCAACAATATGGACAGGACTGGAAGAGATGATGCTAAGTGAAATAAATCAAGCAGAGAGAGTCAATTATCATATGGTTTCACTTACTTGTGGAGCATAAGGAATAACATGGAGGACATTGAGAGATGGAGAGGAGAAGGGAGTTGGGGGAAACTGGAGGGAGAGACAAACTGAGAGACTGTGACCCTGAGAAACAAACTGAGGGTTTTGGAGGTGAGAGGGTTGGGAGGTTGGGTGAGCCTGGTGGTGGGTATTATGGAGGGCACATATTGCATGGAGCACTGGGTGTGGTACATAAACAACGAATGCTGGAACACTGAAAATAAATTAAAAAAAAAAAAAACAACTAAGGATAGTAACACAATAAGATTTCCAAAAAGATAAAAGAAGAGCTAGAAAACATAAGGCCAGCACAGGATAGTATGATAAATGAATAGACAAAATTGAAAAGAAACTGAATAGAAATGATAGAAAATAAAGTATAGCCATGGAAAAAAAAATCCCCCCAAATAAAAAATCTAAATATAGATTGGACACACCAGAAGAGATTGACTTACCTGGGAGAAAGATCTGAGAAAATTATCTAAGATGTAGCACAGAGAGAAAAAGGAAAATAGGAAAGAGAAATTAGAAGAAATAAAGCCAAGACTGAAGGAGCACATGGAGTCTCCAGTAGGAAAAGAAAACACACATGCAGAAGTCATACACAGAGAACTGGAAAAATGTTAATATCTAATAGAAATCCTAGATGCTACCAGAGATAATGTATAGATTATCTACAAGGAGTGACCATAAACTGTGCTGGTAGGGTTCTTATCAGAAATAAGATGCCAGGAGACCACAGAATGAGGGCTTCCTAATGCAGGAAATGAAGCTCAACCTAGAATTTTATACCCAAACCATTCAGGAGATATGATGAAAAAAAGACAGACATAAACATACAAAGCCTGAGAAAGTTTGTCTCTTGCTGACCCTGTAAAAAGGGATTCCTGATGGATGTTTCCATCTTGCTAAGGCACAACAGAGAAGGAAAGAGAAAGAAACAAGAAACACTTGATGGGGAAATGGGTAAGAATGTTGGCAATTCTAAATATAAGTTGGCGTAGAAAGGACCAGTTAATGGGAGTTTTAAAATCAAGTGAATCCAAGAGCAGGCTGTGGTAACAAACATTAAAAAAAAAGAGGCTTGGAAGTTAGGAATCAAAGTACTCCAGCCTTGTATTAATGTGAGCAGGATTCAGATACTTATTTAAATTTTTAAAAAATTTATTCATTTGTCTGAGAGAGAGAGAGAGAGAGGTGCACAAGCAGGCAGAGGGAGAAGCAGGCAGAGGCTCCCCACTGAGCAAGGAGCCCAATGCAGGACTTGATCCCAGGACCCTAGGATCATGATCTGAGCTGAAGGCAGAAGCTTGACTGACTGAACCACCCAGCCATCCCTCAGATACTTATTAACTTTAGATCTGTCTAAATGTTTATGGAAAATTGTAAGAGTAACTATAAAGAGAATAAAAATGGAAAGCATGATTTCTAAACCAGTATATAGAGATAGAACTCCATAGAAGACCAAAAAAAGTAGCAAAGAAAAACCAAGGTAAAAAACACAAAATAAGATTATAGAAATAAGTTATACCAGCATTCACAACAAATGTAAATTAAAATTCTTGATTCAAAGACAGCCTCAAAAGACATGAAGATAAAAATACAGCTCAAAAAAGCTACATCAGGGACGCCTGGGTGGCTCAGTTGGTTAAGCAGCTGCCTTTGGCTCGGGTCATGATCCCAGCGTCCTGGGATCGAGTCCCATATCAGGCTCCTTGCTCGGCAGGGAGTCTGCTTCTCCCTCTGCCTCTGCCTGCCATTCCGTCTGCCTGTGTTCATGCTCTCTCTCTCTCTGATAAATAAATAAAAAAAATCTTTGAAAAAAAAAAGCTACATCAAAAATACAATGACTCCTTCAGTGAAAATAAATGAAATATATCTTTATGTACCCTGGTTAAATTTAGAATAAAATGTTCAGTGAAAAATCCCAGTTACAGAATATATACAGTACTATATTTATGTATATATTTTTTTAAAACCTTACTATACAATATGTTGTTTAGGGACACACACATTTATACTAAAAATGGAAAAAATACATATGGGAAGGGAACATACCATCTTCAAGATAATTGTCTTGAGAGAGAAACTGTGGAGTGATAAAAAGCATACTTGAAATGTATCTGTACTGATTTTTCCATGTTAAAAAAAAAAAAAACTCCAGAGAAAACCTGGAAAAAATGACAAAATGAGTAAGTGATCTGTGCGGGGCAGTTGATAATCCTGCATTTCTGTATATTTGAAAGGTCCAGAGATCCTTCAAAGCTCCAGCGTGCTACTAGTTTGGGAACAAGTAGGGTCGATGACCCTGTCCCTTCTAAGTTCAATACTGTTCAAGTCCACAGTTTATTTTGAAAAGTGCCTTGTTGTGTTTCTTTAGACCCAAGGCTCTGTGTTTCTGGAGAAGCTAATAAGGATTGGACCATGAAACTGCCAAAGACTTAAAGGGAGCAGTTTAATCGTGGGCTGTCACATTGAATTGGTGGCTTCTGCTTGAGCCATCTGTTCCAGTCATAGTGCGTTGTATCCCAACCTACATGTTTGGCAGAGTGTCTTTCCCGTCATTATCCTTCAAAGAACTCGAGATTGGAATTTTTAAAAATTTCAAATTGGATGCGAGGGAGAAATCGGTGGGTGAAAGGCTCTAGATGACATGTTTTCATGCCTGGCAGTTTTCATGGGGGAAGGGGGGGGTGTGTGGAAAAGTATAATTAGATGACACTTCCAAGTGTTGTCCAATAGAGCTCTGTGGGAAATTCCTCCCACCCCCACCTCCAAGCAGAATTATCTCCATTTCTTGCCAATGTGTTCTTTTCAGTGACTCTTAATATCCCATCCAGAATTAGAAATGGAGAAAATAATTGGGTCAGCACATTTTTGCTTTGCCAACGCAGGTGTTTTCCAACAACATGTTTTTCGTGGTGGTGCCCGGTTCTAAATAACAAGCCTGTGCACTGTGCAATTATTGTGATGAAAGATGATAAAACAGTGCCCCTTTTGTGCAGTGAGGGTGCTTTCATCATGGCTGTTGTACACAGCATCTTTGGAGAACCAATGGATTTCCACATCTGCATTGCAGACCCTTGACAAACTTTCTGCAAATCAGGAGTGAGAAGGATCTGGATGTTTTATAGGATAAGCAGAGCTACAGGTTGCCTTATTTTTTGAAGTCTTGGCTCTAGCCAGGTGTGGCATAGCCCCAGGAAGTAGTATAACCCTATCTTAGATATTTCAAGACAGCTTTGATTTCACAGAATATGTCCTGTGGTTCTCCTAGTACCCAACAGATGATGGTCATTTTAAGTATAATTCTTTCCAAAATGGAACCACCCCCCCTTCAATGATAGACCTATCACTGTGCCTCTTATCTGTATTTGTTGTGGCATATATCATTTTGTGTTGTGATGACCTATCTGCCTTTCCCACTATGTTGAGAACAGAGTTTGTGTCTTGTTTGTCTGTATTTTCCCAGGACCCTAGCACAGTACTTGGTACCTAATTGATATTACGTAGATATTTTTGAATGAATGAATTAAGACTTAATCTTAGGACCTCATGAATGGGAGGTGTTTATGATGCCCTAACCTATTAGGGGGTACCATGGTTATGTGGCATAATTAGTGCTGGCAAATAACTTCAGAAAATACACAAATTTAACTAATCACAGTAAGAATTTTGAGTGTGTGTGAGCTAGTAAGATGTGGTTTTAGAGGCCATGGAGGGTATGAAAGAGGACTTCTTCCCTGTCCCAAAGGGAAAGTAAGACAGAAATAAAAATAAGAGAAATGAAATGATGCTAATTGGGAATGTCGACAATTCTTCAACAGGTTCAAAGGTGACAGGAGTTTTGGGCTAGTTTAAAATAAATTGGTTTTATCTCTTTAGGCACTGTACATCAGAGTTTTAGGGAGATAATAAGTGGCATCCCTTTCCCCCCATTTGTAAAAATATTCTAATGTGAATAAGACCACTTTTTTGTATGACCACAATACAATGATGATAGCCAAAAATTCAAGATACATACAAAAATATTGCCTAATACAACATCCGTATTTCTAGTTGCTCAATAATGTCCTTTACAGCTGATCTCCCCTGTGTATTGTATTTATTTATTATGTCTCCACAGTTTCATTTAATCTAGAACACTCTCCTAGTGTCCATGAGTTGGATACTTAGGAAGTCCTGACCAGGTCGTCTGGTAGAATGTTCTGTAATCTGGATTGGTCTATGAGTTTCCTTATGATCAAACAGAATTAGACATTCTTCCTAAGAACTCCATGCAGTGATGTTGTGTCCTCCTTATTGCATCACATCAAGAGGCACAAGCCAGAAGTTTGTCCCATTGGTAGTAATAGTAAATTCCATCACTTAGTTCTAGTATTCCTCTCCAGATTACTGCATCGTAAAAATTCCCTGTTGAGTTCATCATCTGTAGGGTGTTGCTTTGTGACTGTGTGAATATTCTGACCTCAATACTCTTTACCCAATGGACTTCACTCAAGGATTTCAATATTCATACTTGATCCTTGCCTGACTGAATCAATTATTTCATCAGTGGTAGAAAAGCAGTGATTTTCTGAATCTATTCTTTTACATTTCTTAGTTGACATTTTTTTTAAAAAAAGATTTTTCTTACCCATTTGACAGAGAGAGAGAGGAAACACAAGTAGGGAGAGCAGCAGAGGGAGAGGGAAAAGCAGACTCCGCACTGAGCAGGGAGCCAGATGTGGGGCTCCATCCCAGGACCCTGGGATTGTGACCTGAGCCGAAGGCAGCCGCCCAACCAACTGAGCCACCCAGGTGCCATGTAGTTTCAAGATTATTGTGCTAATATCACTGCCTATGACAAACCACCAAGTAAAGTTCAAGACCTTTGGGCAGTTCTTTTTGTTCATAGACTATATCCTAAGTGTGTGCAGTCAAAGGATGGTGCTGTAAAAAATTGAATTAATTCCTTATCTTTTCTATGTGGTGTTGTCAACTTGATACACAGTTATATTAATGTATGTCTGTTTATGTTCAGTTTTATAGTTTTTCATTCTGTTGGCTTAATATTGATTTTGAAAAAGAAAAACAGGTACATGATTCAAAAGTGAAGACTACATGAGCACTGGGTGTGGTGCATAAACAATGAATCTTGGAACACTGAAAAAATAAAATTAATAAAAAAAAGATTGCACGAAAGGTACAGGCAGAAGCTTCCTTGCTATCTTTATCCTTTCCAGAGCTCTATTCCTGCTCTCCCCCTAGATAACTTTTTATTAGATTTTGGGCAACCATTATGTTTGAAAAATGTAGTAAAATACATACATACTTACATGTGTGTATCTGTAATGTGTATGCATGTGTATATTCTTATGAAAAAATTTTTACTCAAATATTATGCTAAATAATTCCTTTGAACCTCACTTTTTTCATTTAATAATGAATCCTGGAAGTTATTCTATGTCACTTTATAGAGATATTTCTCTTTTATTAAATGGTTCATATTATGTGAAGGTACCCTAAGTTTATGCAACCAGTGTTCGGTGAATAGGCATTTGAACTGTTTCTACTGTTTTGCTATTTCAGATAACACAGTAGTGAACAGCTTGTGCATATGCTGTTTCTTTCTTTTTTTTTTTTTAAAGGTTGTAGATGTTACCTTTAATTGGACTTTAAAAATTAATATGGTGAAACAGTGTGCCGGGGTTTGCCCTTTTGCCATTGACCAGATTTAAAAAAGCCTGCATACTTGTCTCAACTCTTTTTTGTTTGTTTGTTTGTTTGTTTGTTTGAGGTATTTTTTTTTTTGAACACTCATGAAAGAAATTGAAGAAGACACAAAAAGATGGAAGACCATTCCATGCTCTTGGATCGGAAGAATAAACATTGTTAAAATGTCTATACTGCCTAGAGCAATCTATACTTTTAATGCCATTCTGATCAAAATTTCACCGGTATTCTTCAAAGAGCTGGAGCAAATAATCCAAAAATTTGTATGGAATCAGAAGAGACCCCGAATCGCTAAGGAAATGTTGAAAAACAAAAATAAAACTGGGGGCATCACGTTACCTGATTTCAAGCTTTATTACAAAGCTGTGATCACCAAGACAGCATGGTACTGGCATATGCTGTTTCTTACTTGTAGAAGTGACTTCTCCACGTAAATTCCAGAAGTGAGATTTCTGGGTAAAAAGTTACTCACTTGAATTCTGCATCAATTTGAAATTGAGAAATCAGACAGATTTAGAGGAAAATGTCAGCTCTGTGACTCTCAGAGCAGTTGAAAAACTGTGGCTTTGGTGCTTCCTCTTGCAAATCCCCAAGTTGGCAGACTTAACCACCTTGTCCAGCCCATTCTGGAAGACTATAGATTGGACATATGGGCAGAGTTTCTATCGCTAAGCTTACACCTTTGCCCAGGGGAGACCAAAGCACTTACACGCTGCAGGAAGGCAGATGCCAAGGGAAAGCAGAGAGCCACAAGACCCACGTCTTTATCCCAACCCCACCCATCAGTGAAGCCCCTCGTCCTCCTATAAGGAGGGAAAGTGAAGGTCGGAGAGAGGGAGTGTTACTCTGACTGAGGTCCTTCTTGTGGGACATAGAGAGAGAGGAGAGTCTTCCCTCTTTCCCCAAACCCTATAGCATTAGAATCCTTTGGTGGACTCTGGTAGAGAGGGTGAATGCTGGGAACATCTGAAGTATAGATTAAAAATGAAAAAGCAGAAACAAGTAAGACCTAGGAAGCATAGAGACTGCTATTCACATACTCCATTGAATGGCTTAAAGAAGCTCTGTGCCAGTTTCCCTCTACCCATGTGGCATAATTTAAAATGTAAAATTCGGGGGGCACTTGGGTGGCTCAATGGGTTAAGCCTCTGTCTTTGGCTCAGGTCATGATCTCAGGGTCCTGGGATCGAGCCCCGCATCGGGCTCTCTGCTCGCCAGGGAGCCTGCTTTCCCCCACCACCCCTCTGCCTGCTCCTCTGCCTACTTGTGATCTCTGTCTGTCAAATAAGTAAATAAAATCTTTAAAAATAGATAAATAAAATGTAAAAATCTGGCACATTTCTGCCATGATGGCGCCTGTTGGGTGAGGATGGGACATCTTTGTGGATGCCGCCATGCTGGAGCTTGTGTTCTTTGCTTACATGTCTTGTGCTACCATGATCTCAGGGAGGTCTCATCATATCCACATGGGTTCTACAGAAAATTTCCTGGGTTGGGAGGGGCCCTGGGGGGGGGGTTGCTTGTATTCCTTCTTGCCTATAAAGTGTTGCTGAAGCATTTAGGACACTGGTGTGGGGGAGGGGGTGGTGGTGGTGGTAGTGGTATTTGGTGTTTAAATTCTCCAGAGGCTGTTTGGCAAATAGCTATGCTTTTAAGTATTTTGTATAAAGGAGGGCAGTGCTTCGACTCATCAGGCTAGTATGTTGAAGTATATGACTCCAAAAGTGTTTAAAGAAAACATTTCCATGTTTTCCTTTAGGTGATTAAAAATTAAACATTTTCAATAATGTTTCATTGCGAATATGAAAAATTCATACCCAGAGTCTGATGATAAGATTTTGGGCTTCTTTGAAGTTTTATTTTGGAATATAGGAATTTTTTCTTACTCATATGGTAAACATTGAAACCCTAGAGAAATGTGTAAAGAAGAAAGTGGGAGTTCTTTATAGTCCCGCTCTGCCGAGATCATCTTTCTTATAATTTGGCTAGAGCCCTTCAGCTTTTTGTGTATTTTCTTGTTCGTTATTCTTTTCCTACAGTTGGGTTGTTCAGTTACCTTCCTTTTTCTTGGATTATAGGAGCCAATAACTTTCTTTTCTCTCCTAGCCTTTTACGTATCTTGCCATTTATGCTCAAAAGTATCTTTACTGATACATATTTCTCTGCTAATAAAATTCCCATGTTATGTCCATTTGTTTTCCTGAGTAGATTTTCTTAATATATAAACTCATATTTTAAAAATATATGAGTTGTATTTTGAAGTTTTGACTTTAGACAATGAAGTAATAAATGGTTTTATAGACTCACACAGTTGTTGAATAGATCTCTAGAGGAAAAGTTGGTAGAGAAGTAAAAAAGGTTCAGACACTTTGAGATAGATTCTATCAAATTACACAGAAGAAAATGGCACCAATTTATATTCCCATCAATAGAGCAGATAGTACCGGTGTCCTCCAAACGAGATGGTAGCCCAATTCTTTGCAAATAGAATAGGAGACAAATGTTGTATGGTGTTTACTTGTATTTTAAAATTCTGTGGAAGAATACCTCTTAACATACTTATTACCTATAACAGGACAAAGACAAAAATAGCAGATTTCTTGTTGAAATTGATATAAATCAGGGGACCATAGAACAAGATCTTAAAAGTACTGATAGAAAAACCAACATCCTTGAATTCTATATCCATTGAAAGTTTACTGGGATTTTTTTGTCGTTGTTGTATAAATCAGTAGACTGATTCAATACAATTCCAATAAAAATGTCAATAAGGCTTTTTTTTTTTTAATAAAGAAACTGAGAAGTGGATCTCAAATTCATATGGAAATGTGAAGTGTGGAATAATTAAAAGGACTTTGTGAAGAACAAAGTTGGAGGACTTACAGGACCTGGATTGCAGGCTTATTTAAGGCCACAGCAATCAGGGCAGTGGGGAATGCATTGGGATAGACAAGAAGTAAAGAAAATAGAAGAGAACAGGGTCCAGTAATAACTCACGTGTTGATGGTCCGTTCGTTTTTGATAAAGCTACAAAGGCAATTTAGTGAAGGAAATTTTTTTTAACGGATGATGTTAGAACCATTAGACCTCTGTATTTAAAAAAAAATTAATATAGATTCCTGTCTCATACACAAGACAAAATGAGTTGAACAGATCCTAGACCTACATGTGAACGTAAACCTGCAAACTTTCTGGGAGAAAACACTTGCGACTTTGGATCAGGCAAAGATTTCTTTAAAATGGCATCAAAAGCACAACCCATAAAAGAAAAATTAGATCTTGTCAGAATTAAGAACTGCTCCTCTTTGATGGATATTTGTAAGAGCGAAAATACGAGCTATGGAGAGAAAGCATTTGCAAATCATTCTGACATAGTATTTATGTCCAGAGTATAATTTTAAAACTCCTAAAACTCAGTAACAAAAAACAACTGAATAAAAACTGTGTGAAGATTTAGACAGTTCACTAAAGAAAATATACGGATGGCAAATAAATGTATGAAAAGATACTCAACATTATCATCATTGAGGTAAATGCAATTTCTTTACTTATATAAAAGGTTTTATTTATTCCCTGCTGAACAAGAAGCCTGATGCAGGGCTCAAGTCTGAGACCCTGGGGTCATGACCTGAGCCAAAGGCAGATGCTTAACCAATGGAGCCACCCGGGTGCCCTAAAGTCGATGCAATTTAAAACCAACAGAGTCCATCACACCTTTTAGAATGTCCGAAATTAAAAATGACCATCATAGCAACTGTTGGAAAAGATGTAGAGTAACGAATTCTCTGATTTGCTGCTGGAAAGACTATGAAATCATGCCAGGACTCCAGAAAATAGTTTGGTAGATTCTTCAAAAGTGAAGCATATATTTATGATCCAACCACTTCGCTTCTAGGCATTTACCCAAGAGAAATGAAAAGAGATGTCCCCATAAATACGTATAGCAACTTTATTTGTAACAACCAAGTCTGGACAGAACCCAATGCCCATTAATGGGTAAATGGAGAAACAAAGTGTGGTATGTCTATGTAATGAAGTAGGATTCAGCAATAAATGTGATGAATTATTGATCCTTGCAACAATATGGATGAATCCCCAAGTACTTAGGCCTTGTGTTGGAAACCAGACCACAGAAATAGCAGGATTCCGTTTATATAGAATTCTAGAAAATGCAAACTAAAGTGACAGCAGCAACAAGTTGTGGAGAGTGGGAGATAGAGCAGAATATGAGGGAGGATTATAAAGGGGTTGAAGGAAACTTTAGTGAAGTTAGTGGATACATTCATTATTTTGATTGTCTTATTGGTTTTATGAGGGTATATACGTCAAAACTAATAACGTATTCCTTATGAGTGTGGAGTTTATTATATACCTCAATAAAGAGTTTTTTGTTTTATTTGTTTTTTGAAGGTTTATTTATTTGAGAGAGAGTAATCATGAGGGTGGGCAGGGCAGAAAGAGAAGCATAAACCTGGTTGTGCAAGGAGCCAGTGGGGGGCTCAGTCCTAGGACCCTGAGATTGTGACCTGAACCGAAGGTAGACACTTAACCCACTGAGCCACCCAGGTGCCCCAAGAGTTTTTTGTTTTAAAGCTGGCACTGTAGAAACCTGTTAACCATAGGTGGATTGATCTAGAACGTGGTCTTAGAGGCTGATACACAGGGGTGACAGACCCAACTGTACACTTTGGACAAATTTCTTTCTATAAATCTCCATTTATTCATTATGGAGGATAATGGTGAATTAAAAATGTATTCTGCACGCAGAATGGGGATCGTGATTCAACAGACTTGTGACAAGGATCACTTGTACTAGGAAATATAAATTGTATGTAATTATAGAAGAGGGAACCCTTGTACAGTGTTGGTGGGAATATAAATTGTTTTCCCTGTGGAAAACAGTGTGGAGATAACTCAGAAAATTAAAAATAGAACTGCTGTATGCTCTAGCGATTCTATTGAGTGTATATCCAAAGGAAATGAAAACAGGATATCAAAGACACCTGTGTCCTCATGTTTATTGCAGCATTATTCACAATAGCCAAGATACGGAAACAACCCAAGTGTTCCTCAACAGATAAATGGGTAAAGATGATGTGGTGGGCGCCTGGGTGGCTCAGTTGGTTAAGCGACTGCCTTCGGCTCAGGTCATGATCCTGGAGTCCTGGGATCGAGTCCTACATCAGACTCCCAGCTTGGCAGGGAGCCTGCTTCTCCCTCTGACCCTCCCTCTTCTCATGCTCTCTCTCATTCTCTCTCTCAAATAAATAAACAAAATCTTAAAAAAAAAGATGGTGTGGTATATGTATATAAAGCAGAATATTCAGTCATGAGGAAAAAAGAAAATCCTGTGATTTGCTACAACAGGGAGGGATCTCGAGGACATTATGTGAAGTGAGATAATTCGGACAGAAAAAGACAAATATGTATGAAATCACTGCATATGAAGACTGTATGAGATATGATTTCATATAGGTGGAATCTGAAAAACCCAAACTTGTATAAGGGAAAATGGTGGTTACCGGGAGCTCATAATAAAAGGGGAATAAGAGAAATGTTTAAAGGTATAAACTTGCACCTGGCAGAAAAATACGTCCTGGAGATTTAATGCCCAGAATAGTGGTTGTAGACAACAGTACTGTCTTAAAAACATTCAACTTGTTAAGAGATGATCTTAATTACTCCTTTCATTAAAAAAGTGAGAATTAGATGATAGGTGAGCTAATCCTACAGGGGATCATCTTGCCCTATTTAAATGTATTGAATCCACATGTTGTGAATGATGGGTCCATTACATTTCTTTCTTTTTTTTCAAGACATATCTATTTTAGAGAAAAAGAGAAGGGGCAGAGGGAGAGAATCTTTAGGCAGACTCCCTGCTGAGGTGCAGAGCCAGATGTGGAGCTCCATCTCACGACCCATGAGATCATGACCCGAGCTAAAGCCAAGAGTCAGACGCTTAACTGACGCAGCCACCCAGGTGCTGTGGTCCATTGCATTTCAATAAGAAATTATCTGCACAGTAGTAATTATACAATAATTAGCCCTTTTATTATTAGACATTGGGAAGCTGAGGGATAATTCTTGGAAATATGCTTCAGGGTCAGTGGGAGACTGGGGCCATGCAGCAAACACAAACGAAACTGTGCCCGAAGTTGGTTTCTTTTTCTTTCTTTCTTTTTTTTTTTTTTTGCCACATCCTGAAATTCAGCCGCCTCACTGTTGCAGACATGACTCGAAGCTTTGCAGAAAATACAAGGTGCTCTTGTTACCAGGAACCATTCCCTTTGGAATCTGCATTGCTGGACTGATCCTGAGAGTTCTGTGAAAAAAGTTAGAAACAAGCTCTTTGCATGGTGAATGCTAATCAGCTAAAATGAGACCAGCTCCTAGAGTCTGGCTTTGGAGGTCATGGGGCCTTTGCTGCACACATCCTGCCTTGTTCCAAAAGGTCTGCCCTATAGGAATGGATCTGAGGGTTGACGGAAGCAGCTTTTAATACAGATGACAGAAAGGGATTGGCCAGTCAGTTTAAGCCTGACACCTGGGGAACTCCTGAAGTCTGTCTGTTCTTTCACATTTTAGAAGTGGTAGGACTTGAGACTAGGCCTGGGATCAGGCACCGTTTGTGCTGATTTGTGGGAATGATGTTGATATATTATCTATGAACACTTAACTTCAGGTGCACTGTGATCAAATTTTCATCCTGGTACCAAGGGACAGTGACGGCTCTAAGGGAAAAGGTAAACTTAAAAAGACTGATAGACTATTTAAAGTTGTTTATAATTACTCCATAATGCCTTCAGTTGGAGTGGTTTTTTTTTTAAATATTTTATTTATTTGACAGAAAGAGACACAATGAGAGAGGGAACCCAAACGGGGGAGAGGCAGAGGTAGAAGCAGGTTTCCCTTCGAGCAGGGAGCCCAAGGGGGGCCTCAATCCCAGGACCCTGGGATCATGACTTGAGCTGAAGGCAGACGCTTAATGGCTGAGCCACCCGGGTGCCCCAGCTGGAGTGTTTTAAGGCCAGTCAGCCTTGAAGACCATAATGCCTCCATCATCTCATTACTCTTGTGTTTTTTCCCCGCAGATAACAGCCGACAGCATGTATCATGCCTGGTCCACATCGAGAGAGCAATGATTTGAGCGTGTCCATCCCATGGGGCCTGCTTGCTTTCTGAGGAGACGACACTGCGGGCTGTGTGAGAGTAAGAACCCAGCTTGACTGGTTATGATCATAACCATAGCAACAGACCCAGAGCCTGCCTTTTCCTAGGTCCTAAATCAATCCTGGTTGAGTGGCTGATTGATCTCTGAAGCCTGCTACTGTCTCAATGACTTATTTTTAAAAACTGACTTATGCATCTTCTATCCATTCATCTACTGTGTTGCTTCTTCTGTTAAAAGGTGCTTTTCTTATATTCATACATACACTTCTCACAACAACCCTGTGAGGTGAGTACTGTAAGTACAGACACATTTTACAGATAAGAAAACAGGCACAGAGAGGTTAAGCAGTTTGCCCGAGGTCACACAGCTTGTGACTCGTGGAACTTGCATAAATAACCTTGTGTTTTCCACACCTGGACCTTGTTCATTTGTTCACTCATTCATTCATTCATTTTTACAAAGACTGTCTTTCTCCAAGGCCAGGTCCTTGGGATGTAGGAAGAACTGGAGGAAGATAGATTTTCTCTTTCTCTCTCTTTTGTAAAAGATTTGTTTATGGATTTTAGTTAGTGTGCATGCCAGCAGGGTTGGTGGGGGGCAGGCAGAGGGAGAGAGAGAGAGAGAATCACAAGCAGACTCTTTGCTGAGCTTGGAGCCAGACATGGAGCTCCATCCCAGGACCTTGAGACCATGACCTGAGCCGAAATCAAAAGTCAGGTTCTTAACTCACTGAGCCACCCAGATTCCCTGAGATTTTCTCTGTTTTAATCTTACCCTAACCTATGATTCTAATCTGAGCTGAAAGTAGGAAAGGTGAAAAAGCCCAGAGAAACTCAGCTGTGTGTATGTGCACACACACGAGTGCATGAGTCCACGATGTCTGCCCTGTTTGTGGGTGGGGGGGGCAGGGCGGAGAGAGCTATAGACACCCTGTTAGAGTAACCAATGACTCTTTTTAGAAACATAAGAATAAGGCTTTTCTGACATTAAAAATTTTTGTTCACATGTCTTGGGCGATGGCCTTCCTGTTGGAGAAAGATTAACAACATAACATAGCTGAAAACTCCTCGCAGCTAAGAAAAGTAACAATTAATAACAACTTTTGACTCTTGAGCATTAAAGTATGTATCAGTGACTACATATAATCAATTAGTTTTGGCTTTTCTGTAGCATTGAACACTATGGTGTTTGGATTTTAAGGAAAAAAAAAAATAGGCTAAAAGCAGGAGTAGTGATCCTAACCCATATTCCACTTTCTAAACTTCTGTGGGTAAACTTCCCTTAACGGAGACGGTTTGGTTTTTGCTGATGGCATAATTTTAATAATGAATAATTCAAAGAAGCACGCAGCAAATGTTAGCTGTAGACAGGAAAAAATATCTTTGAAATTCTCTTCCCTTTATGGGCCTTCAGAAACCGCTGTCTATCTATACAGAGCCTCTCTCTAAGGGGGAAACAGGCACCATTCTTAGGCGAATGGGAAATAATGGTGTGATCTCTGAAGCGCTTTTCTTGGAATCGCTGAAGATAGAGATAAGCCACCGGAATGTCTCCACATCCCTGCTCTAGCATTTGGCCTATCAGCCAATGAGGGATGTCCACAGGGCAGCCTTTTTCCAGGGGAAGCCAGCAATCCACCGGAAGCAGCGTGGGTGTCTGACATGCAGGTCTGGGAGGAAGCCCAAAGTGAAAACGGACAAGGCATCATTTCACCCAGCAGATCGTGAAAGTGCACATTCCAGCTTGCTCTGCTGCTTTCAGGTTTCTCCATGCCCAGAATGAAAATCCTTTGCTTGCTGGATGCTGAGACTGTCAGGCAGCCGTGCACCCTGCGTGGGAGCCGATGGGATCGCCTGCCGTCACTCAGGGAGCCTCACTGCCTCCTCCAGTCATTAGGGGGCACGAAGCTGCTCCCACCTCAGCTGCCCTTCCTGTGGTCTCGTGCTTTGTCGGGCTCATACATAGAAGCAGACGTCTATGCGGAGGCAACTGTGTTTAAGAGAATCAAATGGACGAATGTCTTTCTCTCCCTGTACCCACCATTTCTACCTTGGTTGGCTACCAAGCCCCAGTTTCTTTCTTCTGGATATCTTAGGAGCCTTTTAGTCTGAAGAATTGGCATGGACTGAGAGGAAAAGGCAGGTGTGATGGCAGCTTGAGGGGTTGGGAGCAGCAAGGAAAGGCTTGCCAGTCCCCTGAGCAGTCTGTGTTCCATGGGCTGGATACGCCCTTCTCTGCAGTGAGCATTTAAGAATGTGCAGGTGTTTCCAGTTGTCACCTGACTGTGGGGCATTGCCAGAAACTTCTGGGCAGGAGCCATGGACATGATAGGTCCTGTAATGTGGAGACAACTGTCTAAAACAAAGACATGCTGTGTTAGTTTCTTATGACTGCAGTAACAAATCGCCATACACTTACTGGCTTAAAATAATATGAATTTACTGTAATTCTCGGTTCAGCCTGGGTCTCCTTGGGCTCAGGTCAAGATATCAGGAGAGTTGGCTCCTTCCTGGAAGCTCTAGGGAAGAATCTGGTCCACTGTCTCTTCAAGCTTCTAGAAGCTGCTGGTATTTATTCCTGGCTTCTGTCCCCTTCCACCATCTTCTAAGCTGACATAGTAGTGTCTTCAAATCTCTTTGAATTCTTTCTTCCATTGTCATACACCATTTTCATGCTCCTGTCTCCCTCTTTCCATTCACAAGGACCTTGTGATGATACTGGGCTTGCCCTGATAGACCAGCATAATCTCTCCATTTTGAGATTTTCAATGTAATCCCATCTAAGTCCCTCTCAGGATATAGCTAACGTATTCAGAAGTCCTCAGAATTAGAACAGAGACCTCTTTGGCAGAGGGCCTTATTCTGCCTACCACCTGTGCCCTGCCCCAGTGCTGAAAGTCAGGTGGGACTTGACTGATCAGGAGTTGGGTGGAGGTCTTTTCTTTCTGGAGATGGCAGGAGTCTTGTTTTCTTCTGCTTGGGTAGGCCCGAAGATCTGGCAGGGGTATTTGATCACTGCATGATCGAGTAGGCTATTCCAGGCCAAACAGACTTTCCAGCCTGCTAGGACTAGTGCTGAGTGGTATCCATCATTAATACCCATTTACCCTGTCTTTCTCTCTGAACCATCAGTATGAGGTCCCTGATACTTTTCAAATCTCAACAACATATCTTTGACCCGAGTTTCCATGATAAGGCCAAATGAATTACTCTTTCTTCCCAGAATTACCCTCATGCCTTCCCTTCATCGCCTGGCCCAGCCCAGCTGTCAGTTTCCTTACTGGCTTCATTTCTGTCCCTGCTCAGCCACTTCTTCCACATCTACTTAAATTTGACCTAAATCATCGGTGGGTTTTGTGTATTCCTCTATGCTCTGTGTAATGTCCAGGTTTTTTCCAATAAGTGCTTTTTTAAAAAAAAGTTATATTTATTCATTTGACAGAGAGTGAAAGAGAGAGAGAGTGAGAGAGGGAACACAAGCAGGGGGAGCGGGAGAGGGAGAAGCAGGCTTCCCGTGGAGCAGGGAGCCCAATATGGGACTCGATCCAAGGACCCTGGGATCAGGACCCAAGTCGAAGGCAGACGCTTTAACGACTGAGCCACCCAGGAGCCCTCCAATAAGTGCTTTAATAATTAGAAACTCCTTTAACAGACTCCCCGAATAGTAACCCACGGGGGCGTCCTCCCTGTCTTCTGGGACTTGACTCTCCGGTAGGGGCTGTGCTTCTTCTCGGGGCCCCGCTGTCTCTCGCATCCCACTCTGCTGTCCCACCCACTCATTGCTCCGTGTGCGGCAGATACCAGAGCGCCTGCTGTGAGCGAGGCCCGGCTGTCACCCTGCAGAACGTAGGTAGCTGACACTTCTGTCTCCCCTTTGTAGGCTGAGTTCCACGTGGCGTGTATGTTTACACAGACGGAATCTCTCAAAGCAGTGCTGATACGCGGATGCCCAGTTGACTACCATGCAGGAGGAGACACATTTTCTGGGAGAAAGGCAGGTTTTCTAGCTGTTCCACGTTGGCGTGCTGTTTTGCTGCCTAATGGCTTGACTACATAGTAGCCTCGTGGCTGGTGTGAAGGGTTGGGCTCGCGAGATCTCCATCTTAAGATCTCCAGTCTGGTTTCTTGGCCGAGGTATTTTTAGATCCTTTTCTGAGGTGAGAACGGCCAGAGTGACCTTGAGCCCCTGGTCAAAGGCCAGGTGATGAGACATTGATGTCGCTCTAGCGGTGGAAGTCAAGCTTATAAATTCAGTCAGGGGTCTACCCAGTCTTGGCTCCAGCCCTGCCCTCCCCTGGGATGGCCCTTCTGACTGTGTAGGAAGGTGGGGTCCAACGACTCACATGAGGGGACACAGGAGCCTTCTTGGCCACTTGGACCATTTGGAACTTAGATCTGTCACTAGAGCCCCACTCAGTTGGGGCTGGCTAAGGTTTAAGACTTTCAATCTGCGACAGCTGTTGTGTCTCTGGCTTTGTCCTTTCTTTATTCTACGTGCCTCACCCTCTCCAGATCTACCGGTTGGGTTCTTGAACCGTCTGTGGCCCTCATCAACCAGCACACTACTTGTCTTTTGTCCCTTCCCCGCATCCCTGTCTTTTCTCATCTCACTGTTCTTCCTCTCCCTCAGACATTTACTCCTGTGTCAGGCAGGCGATTGGCCAGGCAGAGAGTGGTCTGGTAAGGAGCTGACGGATTCACGTCTTATCAAATATGGGTATCGAAGAGTTGCCAATGTCAAGTTACCTTGACATTGGGACTGGCCCGTCCAGATGATAGGAGATGAGAGACGATGGCAGAACTGAGGAACTGGAACAGGTCCAGCCTGACTAAGCACAGAGTAGGAAGGAGGGGCAGTCTGGGGAGTGATGCAGGAGGGGGAGGCCGCCGCTAGGACGTGCAGGGTCCTGAGGGCCATTTTGGACACTGGCTTAAGAGCAGTGGGGAAACCATGGTGACATTTGGGCTGAGAAGAGACATGGCCAGATGTGTGTTTTAGAAAGATTGCTTTGCCTGGAGTGTGGGCCAGAGATGGTGGAAGGGCAGGAGTTGAGCCCAAGATACCTCAGAAGAGCTGCGGGCCCCTGAGCCAAGGGCTGGGCTCACGTATGGCGGGGCAGTGGGAATAGAAAGGAATGCAAAGATTCATGACATGAACAGATATTCAGGAGTGGAGCCCAGCACCCCTGGGGGCCAATCAAATGTGGGGCCCGTGGGAGTGGAGGAGGGTGCCTGCCTCGGAGGAGCTTGTAGCCTAACACAAGTGACTCCCAGGCTCTGGGATGGAATGCAGGTGCTAGGCGAGCCGGTAAGAACCTCTGCGGAGGGGTGTGTGGTTTTAAAAAATGCTTGCAAATGCTGATTTTATTTTTAAAAAATATTTTATTTATTTATTGGACACCCAGAGAGTGGTCACAAGTAGACAGAGAGGTAGGGGGAAGCAGGCTCCCCGCGGAGCAGAGAGCCTGATGCGGGGCTCGATCCCAGGACCTGAGATCATAACCTGAGCCAAAAGCAGAAGCTTAAACCACTGAGCCACCCAGGCACCCCACAAATGCTGATTTTAAATATAAACTATAGAAAGGGAAGTTTTACAAAACTGAGTTGAGATCCGTAGAGAAGCGTGCAGGAGTCACGGGTTCTAAAACGTATCAAAATCCTGGCGTAGTAGGAAGCCGAACCTTGGAACGGATTACAAGGCGGTGGGATCCATGTGTGGTGGGGACAAGGGGAAATGCTATTTTGAAAACCTCAGATGTTTCTTTATTCCATGATGGTAACAAAGCAGTGTTTGGGGGAAGAGAGCCCTTTGTTTTGGGAGACCCATTTGGCGAGACCCTTCCATGTGATGGAGGTCAAGGACCTCCTTGGTGTTACTGGGGGCACCTTTCTTCCTGGGATTGTACTTGGGATTCTTGTAACCTTGGGAGGAAGATATTCAAAGTTTTCATATTCCTTGTGTAGCCAGAGATGGAGGCATGACTTCTCTTAGGGCTCAGGGCTCCCTGCTTTGGGGGGAATTACTATTTGATGCATCCAGCTGTAGAGAAGATGAAACAGAAGCTGATCCTGGAATCGGCAATGAGGCATCCTTTGCTTAAGGACAGTGACTGCAGAGGGGACAAGTGACTGCAGTGATTACATGGCAAAGGGACCTGAACTTGGAGGTTATTTGTGAGGGTGATGAGTGAACCCCCTGTAACCTGACAGCTGGGGCTGGCGGAAAGGGGTCACTGAGCAGGCCTCATGAAATATTTGGTCCACGAGGTTGTGACAGAAGTCCCTTCCCCAGCCCCACCCCTACATTGAATTATGTCATGTGCTGCTTAAACTTTGGTGACAGGTCCGTGTGGTTTCTGAGGCTGTGTTCACGATTAGAGATGGAGCAGATCGCAGAGAGCTGGGGCAGGTGGCAAAATGGGTGGGAGGCAGCCAGGTGTGCCGGGTGAGAAGCTGGGGGCGAGTGGAATGAAGGGCCTGGCGTGACCTTCTGGAATGTTCTTGGGAGCACTGATAAGGGGGCCTTTTGTAGTGGTATGGGAGGGAGTTGAGGTTATTATGACTTGGTTATTAAAGGAAAAGTGGTCTCTGGAGGGCTTTAAACTCTGTTCTCACATGTTGTCACAGAGGACGGATTCCCAGGTGACAAGAGGAAGGAGTCACCAGCTCTGCCTTAGGAGGCAGTACAGAAGAAGCAACATTTTGGTTCCCAGAATATTTATGAGTTTTCTGGCCATGCCCACCCATGTGTTTTTCACTGGAATAGAGACCCTCAGGACTGACTCAGTCTTTCAGTCTTTGAAGGTTATAAGTCAAAGGGGTCAGAATCTCATTCAGAAGCTGTAAGAAGGGGTAATAAAATACAGAGAACATACCGGCATTGAGTGCTTCTGTGCCAGGCACTGTGCTGTGGGTTCTCATAACTTTTCTGCAGGGCTGGTGCTGCGAGCCCCCGACACTGGGGGCCAATGGAGGCTCAGGGGAGGCGAAGGCTGCCTGGCTGCTGAGCAGGGGCCGTCTCCCTTGGACATCAGGTTCGGGTGGGGTGGGTTGACTGTGATTAAATGCTCAGTGTTTGGAGAAGTGAACCCAGGCAAGGAGGCTTCTGGCCCCAAACCTGGGGCCAAATCACCCACGTGTGAGAACTGAATTCCAGCCCCAGGGCCCTCTGCCGGGACCCCTGCGATCCCCGCCTTCTGTCTCCACCACTGACCAATGGCCTGTCTGCCTAGGGGAGACCGTGGTCAAGACCAAGGTTTCCTTGGGTGGGCTTCCTGCCTGCTATCCAGGAATCCCGATGCACTCGTCCGCCTTGATGCCACCTCCAGCCTCTGGAGCCACAGGGGCGCTGTGCTGGGCCCAATGCAGGCGAATGTTCCTCCTGCGTGGAGGGAGCTCTTCAGAGAGCTTTCCAGCTTCTGCGCGAAAACAACAAATCACAGCCCTCCTTAAGGATGTTGTAAATTAGATCCCTTTGGCGCCTTTGGGAAATAGACCAGTTGGCAAATCAAGCCGCACAGGAGCACAGGAGCTGATCTGCAGTTAGAATGCTTACTGCAGAATTAATGGGCCTAGTTAAGAGATCTCCATAAAACAGGGATGACCCAGGTCCCAGGGGTGGAGATGGAGAGGGATCCCCGTGGTCGCGGTGGGGGAATTTCCTGAAGGCTGTGAGCTCACGAGACGATTTACAGAAATGTGTGAAGAGCTGGGGCTCCTGGCCACAAGGACCGCAGGCCTCACTAAGACAGATGTCGTTGAGGATGGAAGTTCAAATACACTGTCAGGCTTGTGAGATCGTTACCAGAAATACTTCGGGCAGCAAGGCTAAAGACAGCTGTTGGCTTTGAGGAAGTGTTTAAAGGAGATTAAGAATGATGAGCTTCGAAGAAAGGCAAAATGTTAACTTAGAGGAAACAGGAAACGTCTGTATGTCTTGAATGCCTCAGAGACAAGGAGCTGTATTAAATGTCAAATTAAAAGCCAAGTAATCAATGATAATAAATGCCAGTGTCTTTAAAATGCAGCAGAAGTCTGCCATGGGCTCAGTGAGACATGGATCATTTCTGTTCTACTGATCAAATTACCTTGGTTCTATCTTCTCAGGGACAAAAGCTCCCACATGTGGAAATATTGTGGTGAATGTCCTGGCCTGAGGTAAGAATTTGAGACCTGGGAAGGAGAGTGCTTAACATGCACACCCTTGTAGGGAACACACACACAGAACTGAGCTGCTTTGCGAAGTCTGATAACTTACAGAATGCCCCACTGCCCCTCCTTCCTTCCACACCATTTCCCTTCTCGAAGTTCTGAAAAATAGCACTTGATCATGCATCATCTGATAGATAGGACACATCTCTAAATAATGTTACAGAACCTCAGGATATATTAGTTGTGCTTCCTTTTATCCCCTGAGGTCCAGGTTTCTGTTTTGAAAGCTGCAATTTTCCAACAAATGCATATTCTAAAGCACAGTCTGGACTGACGGCTCACGACCTCCCTCCAGCTGAGCGCTCCAGTACGTGCGAAGGAGGAAAACAAGAAAAGCTTCGCTTAGGGCTCATTAGCCTAGGGAAGATGCACGTTCTGTTTTCCGTGCGCAGGGTTTTATGCGTCACCCGCATACTACCATGTTGAGCTTCGTGCTTCCAAATGAGTCCTTTGGAACTGGAATCCTATGTTTCCAAAGTTCTGCGTGGAGCAGAACATGCCGGCAAGCTGTACCTGTGCTGTATGCTCCCTTCAGTGCGCGTGCTCCTGGCTCAGACATTAGGAGGGGTAGTGCTGGGTCTTCCCTCGACACCCCAACAGTCCTGAAGGCCATTCAGACTCGGCACCAGACGCGCATTGCTGGGAGGCCAACTGGCTGCGGGTCAGAAGCGAATGCCCATCCTTCCTCCTCTCTCTTTCTTGTTTCTCAAATCTTTCCCGTTTCCCTCTTGTTCAAACATCACAATCTGCAGGGCAGGTTGGATGGCTTTGGGCAATGGTTGTGGCTTTGGGACTCCTCTAAATTGGCCTTGGCCCCAGTGTGCCCCCTCCCTTGCTTTCCAGAGGGAAACACACAGCACAATGGTGGAGAGAACCCTGCGTGGCAGCTGAGTTTCTGTGTTCCCTGGACTGGGCTGAGTGGTGCGGGGCCCAGAGAGCCCCCAAAATACTTCCGGGTGTGTGTGTAAGGGTGTTTCCAGGAAAGATTAGCATTTGAATTGGTGAGCTGAGTAAATGGGGCAGCCCATCACATCTGGGGGGCGGCGAAGAGAACAAAAGTCTGGAGGGAGTGGATTCACTCTCTGCTTGAACCGATGGTCCCATCTCCTCTGGCCGCGGACACTGGCATTCCTGGTTCACGGCCGTCCGACTCCAGCTGAACGACACCACCAGCTTCCCAGGCTCTGGCGGATGGGGGGTCGTCGCCATCTCTACAGTCGTGTGAGCTCATTCCTACAATACATCTCCTCTTATATATCCCTGTACATACTCTACTGGTTCTGTCTGTCAAGCTCTGCCTAGTCTACCCCTCTGACACTTGATTGTTCATTGGTCTTCGGACCTGAGACCCAGCTCAGATCTTCCTGGCAAGGTAGGTTTCACCTTACCTAAACCTGAACGGCTTCAGAGGAAAGATACGCAGCATTGCCCCATGAGCCTCATACACAGAATCCAATGGCAAGAGAGCACCCAGTGTGGTCCCCATGCCCAGGGAAGTCATGGCCCGGCTGCTGTGTGGGCAGAGCACACTGGCCCTTCAGCTTAGAAGATACAGGAGTCCTTTTACTCCTGCAGCGCTCGCCTCACCAGTAAGCGTGGCTCAGCCTTGCCCTGGAGGCTGACCAGTTGGCCCTAACAGAGCCTCCTCTCCACCACGGGCAGACAGGGATGGATGGAGTGTGATGGACAACCCTTGGGCTTCTTTCTCTAGAGGCCACTGAAAATCACCTGTCCCGTTTCTATTCTTTTAATACAATAACTGCCCGTTTTTTGAGGCTGTCACTTCCAGAATGGTGCCAAAGTCAGGGTTTACACAAACAACAACAACAACAACAACAACAAAAAACCTCGAATATTGTGTATTTTAGACACTGTTACAACATCTAATTAGCTATTGAAGTCAAAATATTCCCAACAAAATAGGGAATTCTTAAAATATTAAATGCCAGCTTCCATTTTTCCTTTCGTACATTAAAAACAACTTTACTAGTCCCATAATGTCATGTGGAGACATTATCTGAAGATGAGGTTGCCTTGTGAAGATTGTTCTGAAGAGGGAAAAGCACACAGCTTCATTTCAGAATCAGATCTGTTTTATGCAATCAATATTGAGGGCGCTGACCTTATTTCTTTGAATTTGCACCAGTGTAGTGTTGGTGAGACCTCAGGACATGGACTAATGGTTAGAAACAAGGTATTTGTTTTCCTCTCTGCTTCCTTGCCACTTCTCCCAGCCGGCCGGGCAGTGGCCGTTCCCATCCAGCCCGGAGACCCAGCGTCCCCGCCAAGCCCGCAGGGGCCCCTGCGCAGAGGCCCCGCCCCCTGCGCAGAGGCCCCGCCCCCTCAGCACTTGCTGGTGTGAACTTCCCATCTGCGGTGACCAGGGACCGCTGCTGAGCCACTTAAAACAGCAAACGCGGCAGGTACAGGAGCTCACTGTAGGTCATTGGTCCCCATGTGGGGCTCCCTGGGCTAAGGTCAAGAGGTCAGCGGGGCGGCCTTCCTCTCTGAGGCCCGGGGGGAATCTAGTTCCTCGCCTTTCCGCTTCGGGATATTGCCTGCCTTTTCCTTCTGCTGGCTTCCAAGCCGGCAGCAGTAGGTCGAGGCCTGGCCACAGGAAAAATCCCGGGCCCTGTCTTCTGCTTCTCCTCTTTCTACCTTGAAGGACTCGGGTGATGAGGTGGATCCCACTGGGCCAACCAGGATAAGCTCCTCTCCACAGGTCAGCTGGCCGACCGCCTTCGTGATGGCCTCTGAGCCCTCTGTCCCTTTGCCCTGTCATGTTCGCAGGTTCCAAGAGCAGGAAGTGGGTGTCTTGGGGAGGTACTGGGTCGCCGGCCGCACTGCCTCCAGGCATGTGTTTCTGTGTCCAACCTGCTGCTCCATCTAACTGTGTGGCCTTCCCAGATTCAGTGCTTTTCAAATGTGGGTCAGCTTCTCTACCAGGAGACCCCATAGCTGCAGCCTGGGGGAGCAGGGCCAACTGGAACAGGACCCTGAGATTCTGGGGATGGGGTGGTGGCTCAGGGCCTTTATAGGGAAGGAGGGAGAACCTGTAGGCCTGTCTGGTCTGGGAACTGACGGAGGCCATGGTCGGGGGAGTAGAAGTCTGGGCCCGTGCAAACTACCTTGGGTCATCTGCAGTGCCAAGAGGCCACTTGCCAAGGAGTGAGGCTTCTGCTGTGCTGGCCACCCGTCCCCATCGCCAGACTCCCCATCTGTTCCCCAGACCCCAGCCCCAGCTTAGGCAAATCATCGCAACAACACAGCAAACGCTGGGGTTCCTCAGTGCAGCCTGACAGTGGCTTAACTCAGGAGAATAATTTACTTAAGTCTGGAGGGCCAGGGGCTGGGTCTCCTCTTTCACACTTACGGGAAAATCTATTCTTGCCTGGAATTGATGTTTGATTTTTCCTTCTATACATTTACATTCCTGAAGGCGACAAATAGCCTTTCCGCAAACCCTGAATCTCTCTGGAATCCTGCTGGCCGCGGCCTTGTTTTCTTCTTCTTGAGCATTGACGAGACTCCGGCAGGAGAGATTGATCCGGCTTGTGTACAGTGGGGATCAGCAATTGATTTTAATTAAATCCTCTTTTCAGAAATCAGCAGAATGTGTCCATTTGGGCCCCCGCCCCTTTTCTCAGAACATTAATCAACTTGTTAAATAATTTCTTCTAATTTATGGGCCCCAATTAGCCTCTCTCTGGAGACCCGGAGAACTAAGTGAGACATACCGTTCATTTCCAATAACCTTGAGTCATTAATTTTGAATCCTCACATCCGGAGTTCGGGGAAATTATTCAGTAAGACTTTAGACCACTTTCCAGTTTTTTCATTTTGCATTTCATATGTCAGGGATTGGCTTTCAGTGAGTGGGTAAAGTGCTGCGAACTAGAATCCCTTCGTTGAAAGGGGTCCTGCCTCTGGCCGATCTGTCCATGCTGGAGTTCTCTCTGGTGGTTTCTCTGTCAGGGAGCCTCAGGCTTGAATGTACACGAAAGCCACATGGGAATCTTGTTAAAACACGGCGTTACAGGCCCCTGATTCTTCTCGAGTGGGTGGAAGCCTGAGAATTTGCATTTCTTTGTTATTATTATTATTTTTTAAAATAAAAATTGTGTATATTTAAGACATACAATGTGATTTGATACAAATAGTGGGATGATTACTGCAACAAAGCCCGTTAACGGGTCCATCCACAGTTAAGCACGCTTTCTGGTTTTGCCACGGAAGGAATCTGAAATCCACGCAGAAAATTTTCAGTGCCGCCTCTCCACCCCTGGTATCTGCTGTTTGGATCTCTGGTTCTGTCAAATCAACTTTTTTAGATTCCACGTATAAATGAGATCATGCATTAAAAATTTTATTTTTAATGATTTTATTTATAAGAGAGAGAGAGCATGAGCCAACAGGGTGGGGAGGAGCAGAGAGAGAGGGACAGGCAACTCCATGCTCAGCCCAACACAGGGCTTTGTCTCAGGACCCTGAGATCATGACCTGAACTGAAACCAAGAGCCGTGTGCTCAAACAGCTGAGCCACCCAGGTGCCGCGCCCCCCACCCCACCTCGCCATTTTATTTTGTTCGTTCCTGTCTGGCTTCTTCCATTTAACATGGTGTCCGCCAGGTTCATCCACACTATTGCAAATGGCAGGACCTCCTTTTCTTTAAGGCTGAAGCACCCATTATGTACACACCACAATTTCTTTGTACATGCATCCGTTTACGTAGGTTGTCTCTGTGTGTCTGTCGGGTGTCGTGCGTAAAGCTGCGATGGACGCGGAGCGCTGGTATCTCTTTGAGCAACTGATTTCAGTACCTTGAGAATTTGCATTTCCAACCAGCATCCGGTGATGCCATGCTGCTGGTCCATGGACCGCACTTCCAGCAATGCTGCTCAGTGTCACAGAATGTTTCTGGAGAGCTGCATGAAGACGGACTTGGATAGCTATGGGGAAGGAGGGTGAGGGGATTCTGGGTCATCAGACATTTTAATGCCCCAGATGGTTTGCCTAGAGGGCTACTTGTGGGGGACTCTAGGCAGAAACGTAAGACTTCAGGTCCCCAAAAGGGTAGAAACAGAGTAATGGAGGCGAGCTAAAAAAACAAATTCCTTTGGTAGTCTAGTTTTCTTTCTTTGTGATAGTATGTGATGAGGGAGCAGGAGGCTGCCTGAGGACAAAGAAGAAGCTGGCACCTTGTACCCCCTTTCCACCCGCTCCCCTCCGTAATGTGTGTGACATTCCTCAGGCACCCCTGACTGCCCTAAAAGAAAAACAAATAGTTAACTTACAGAGATCACAATCCTGCAAGACAGGAGTCTCCTTTGGTTTACCAATATCCTAGAGATACACAACAAAGAAGTTACCTTATCAATAGCACAATTTCCAGAGGCAAATAACTCAGTTCCTCAAGCCCTGAATAAAGTTAAAATTCTTCTAAACCCAGATCTCACTAACAAGGACACTTGATAGGAGAAATGTGAAACTTTATCTCTAGATCTCCAAGATAGTGTCGAGAATCATTCCCAAGCATATTGCCCATTGATATACATCTAAAGGGTCTCACAAGAAGATTTTTACTACTAGTAATAAATAACCTTTCTCCCAACAATAGCTAGCCCCTCAAGGTCCTGGAGACCTTGCTTCCAAAATTCCTTAGAGACTAACATCACCCCTTTGTTCTCACCTACCCAACTCCTGTGTATATAATCAGCCACTCCTCAGGATAACAGGGCAGCAGCTCTTCCTGCCCAGGGGTCCTGTTCCCATGCTTAAATAAACCACCATTTTGCACCAAACATGTCTCAAGAATTCTTTCTTGGTCATCGGCTCCGGACCTCAGCCCACCGAACCTCACCTACGTTCTGGAACTTAATCAGTATGCATGAAGAGTTTCTGTGTCTTATCCCTGGTTACTTCTTAAAGTTTCTTTTTACCTAACAGTTGCCCTTGCTCAGAACTTTCCCTGGTAATTCAGATTCGTTGAAGTTCATCTGTGTGTATTGCCTTTTTTTTTTTCCCCTAGACTTTTTCAGCAAGCAGACTTTGGGGGAAGAAATAGAACTTCATTTGCGAATATAAATATCTTACAAAATCGCCTCCAAGGTAGGTAAAAATTTAATTGCCTTAATTTTAAGAGGTGCCTGAAAAAAAATCTATCACCAGTTGATGTCAGTGATCAGGAAACCTTTTTGAGTTTGAGATTTCCTGCCTACACTTGCCACTTATTTTAAAAGTGTGGAAGCTGAAGTTTTGTCATGTTTGTGAAGGAGCAATAATTTGATGGAATGAAGCTCTTTTTTTTTTTTTTTTTTTAATTTTTTATTTTTTATAACATATATTTTTTATAAACATATATTTTTATCCCCAGGTCTGTGAATCACCAGGTTTACACACTTCACAGCACTCACCAAAGGAATGAAGCTCTTTTTAAGGCTTAATATTAATGATGATTATCAATGACTATGTATAATAGGCACATGCAAAATCTATAGAAGTTAGAGAGGGTAGTATCATGATTTTTTCATACACTTAAAATATGACTTATAAAATGGATTTGCGAGTATGCAAATGTAAGGGCCTATTCAGCCAGAGTGGCCCCACCCTGGCTGAACTGCCATTTTGTTGTAAAACTTAAATTGACTCCCCCTGGCCCCCCCCCCCACCTAGAGGAAATTACTTAAAAGCAAGTCCCGGAAACCAGTCCCAGGTAACAAAGCCCAAGTACAAGGGTGGGTCAGGCCAGGTGGAGGTATTCAATCAGTGGGGGCGCATACTGTCTCCTAGCTACCAAGGAGTATGGGCCCCCACCCTTTGGGCACCTTTTGGGCACCCACCAATTCTGAACTAGGTAATAGGCTGGTTCAAATATCTGCTAGGGTAAATTGTAATTCAATTGGTCACCTAGCATCACTGTGGAGTTTCCTGTGTGTGTTACAGTCTCATTGGCCACCTGTGCATGGCCAGGCCGGACCGCATGGCCTTTGCTCTATAAAAGTTAGTCTGGAAAGCAGGGAGGGGTCGTCCTCTCTGTAGGGGCGGCCCTGACCGGTCTGTTTGACGGTCGGTTTGATTCCTGATGCTTGGCGCGAAATAAAGCTTTGCTTGACTTTCGCTTTGTATCAGTTTCGCTCCTTTATTCACGGACCCATTATTGGGGGACCCAATTTTGGGGAGACCCAACACAAATATTTATAGGACATTCTGTTTAGTCTGTAAACTATTGTAGTTAAGGGTTTTCCTTAAGCAGAAGGATGGCCATCTATAACATAGGATCTTGATTTACTTTTCAAAAGTTGGATAACAATATTTTTGGAACAAAGCCATTGTGAAATACAAGGTAAAAGTGTGCCAGGCAATCCCGGAGAGGGAGTAAAACAGATAGTCTTCATTAGGAATTTGTCGAATGTCAAGGATTTCTGTTCTTCAGTTACACTGACTGCAACTAAACACTAGTCTTTCTCCTAGAAACAAATTTGAAGGAAGAGGTAAAATTTAAAGAAAGGCTCTGGGCGGCTCCGGTGGAAAGAGCTGGGAAAATCTGTAGATGATCTGGGGCCGTGATGAGGAAGGAACTCCAGGAACAGTCAGAAGGGAGAAGAAGTGGAAGAGGGTATGGCCGGATGCATGCTGGCAAATTAGAGATCCACACGGTGAACGAAGCTGCTGTTCTCCTGCGTTTGCAGCCCAGTTGTGGCTTTCTTTCCATATGTCCTCTTAATAGGCATAGTTGGTTATCTATAAGTATAATTCCAGATTCTTTTTTTTTTATTTTTTTTAAGATTTTATTTATTATTTATTTGACAGAAAGAGATCACAAGTAGGCAGAGAGGCAGGCAGAGAGAGAGAGAGAGAGGAGGAAGCAGGCTCCCTGCTGAGCAGAGAGCCCAATGTGGGACTCGATCCCCGGACCCTGAGATCATGACCTGAGCCTAAGGCAGAGGCTTAACCCACTGAGCCACCCAGGCACCCATAATTCCAGATTCTTAAAGCCGCCTCTACAAGGCTTTGTATAAACGTCAGGAGAGCCGGGCGGAGGGGAACCCAGGAGGATTCTTCAGTTCTCAGAGTGACGTCCTCAACCCCCAATGGCTCACTTCCAGGTTTCTTTAGTTTCTTTTTAAAAATTTTTTTAAGCATCTCTATCAGGAGCAGGAAGCTGCTTCTGGGCTCTAAACACAGAATGATTGAGCCAGTTCCTGTTAGAATGTTAAATGCTCACTGACCCCTTTCTTCTGGACTCTGGAAGAATAAAATATGACTGCCCACATGTTCGGGGGACCACGTGGGTTTTGGCTCGCAGCTGGATGACAGAAAAGCTGTTATCCACGCTCCATCCATTTCACGAGCGGGCAGAGCCTCTGGTGCCTCACCTCCAGATTGCTAATTCAAACCACACCACGGAGGGGGAGATCCAGGGTCAGCCTTGCTTATTAGAGAGAACTGGAGCATTCCTGACAGGAGCCCAGGGGCAGTGGCTTCAGACACTTAGAAAGCAAGGGGGGCTGAGTCTGGGGCTCTCAGACTTCTCTTCATTTTCTCAGCTTTACCCCTTCTTCCTTCCTTCAGTGATGACCTCCTACTGGGCTTTGAAGCTCATTTCAGAGGCATTCTCGGAGAAGACTCAGCAATCCACGCAAGCACAGTTTAGCCCTGTCAGTCTGGGTCACCCTCGAATTTTCACCCATGTCTTCTAGGGCAGCAGTGGCCTCATTGTTTTAGGCTGTTTGCTCTTCTGTGTTACAGCTCCTAACATCGTGCCAGGCATGTAGCATTTATTCAGGACATGTGACCGAATGTGCTCCCTCATCCATGTTCAACTTGTGTAACACAGATCTCAACACACCCTTCAACCTGACCAAGGCCGATGTCCAAGGGCACGAGTACTCACACTGAAACTTCATCCAGCTGTGTTTGGTCCTCTCTAGGAGGAGTCCAATTCTCTTTCTTTATAAAGGCCAGTGTAAATAGAAGAACGGCGGTGTCTGGAGTTAGGCTCAGATTCAAGTCCAGACTCTTCTCTTAGCCCTGGGAATTTGGACAAGCATTTCCCCCTGTCTGTGGCTGTCTTCATCTGTGGAATGGGGCAGAAATAGCATCCATCATGAGCTTAATGTGAGGATTACGTGAGATAATGCGTGTCATGTGCTTGGTCTAGTGACTGGCATTTCTTAGCAGTTGGCAGTAGCTATTCTTAAATGGGAGCCATGGTGTGTGAATGCTTCCCCATCTTAAAAAAAACTCTCCACAGAACTCACAGACACACACAGATACACACAGGGTTTTTTTTTTTTGTTTCTTTGTTTTTGGTTTTTTTTGGTAATGTGTAGCTCGATCTACTTGCTTTAAAACCATTTTGCTTTTCACTCCTAAATATGGTTGTCAAGGACATGTCCTTTCATCTTATTCAGTCTGCAGAGTTTGCTCTGGTCTTAAGAATGCTTTTCCAGTACTATCTTTCTGAGAAATGAATCTGTCTCCCTGATGCAGGAAGTGTTTGGGGCAACAGGTTTCCACTGGGGATCGTGCCCTCTTGGTTCTGTCCTGCAGCACAGATGGACTTGTGAGTTTAGCCATCTGGTGGCCTTGTGGGAAAATGACAGAATAATGGTGGATCCAGATGAATCTACCACTGAGACTGAAGAAAATGACAGAATAAAAATCAGCTGGAGCCACGGCAGTGGCAACAGCCTCGCTTTGCGTCAAGCGTGTAACTTCCTGAGGAAGCTTAAGACATTCCTCTTCGTGCAACTGTCTAGTGTCCTAGAATGCCAAATTTAGAACTAGAAAGAAAATCTGTTGTCCTGAAGACCCCCCCCCACCACTTCTTCCATTTTACAGACAGTAAGACTGAGGCCTAGAGAAGAAAGGAAGTGGGCCACCCCGCAAGTAAGTGGAAAAAACAGGAAAAGAGGACCCAGGTCTCATGACTCCCTTGGATGTCATCTTTTCCATGGAATTTAAGGCTCTTTGGCCTCCAAGGTTAAACATGTGTTGAGATCCCCCAATAGATCTGGATTTCTACGAATGCCAAAAATGAAGAGGAGAGAAATCAGACTTAGATGACATTTCTCTTCCACCACTAAACTCCTGTTCACTCTCTCAGATGCTCCGTCTGCCTTGGGTGCTGGTTTCTAAGAGGGAAACCGCCACATCCCCTCTCTGGATGCTTCACCTCTCCTTATGGACTCAACCCTCTCAGTAGGTCTTAGTTTATGCCCCATAACCTCTTACTCAGACAGTGCTCTGAGCAAATATTAGCTAAAGGCATGGACGAACGTGTGAGCATGCATTTCTCTTACCTCGTTTTTATAACACCTCATCTGATTACTTTAAATTGCTCTCGTATCCTATACGAGCTGAATATAAATACTTTGATATCATAGTGCTTTTGAAACGAGTAATAGAATCTTATGCTTGTCTGGGGATTTGAAGCAACTTATGGTACCCCTCAATTAGTATAAGTGTGTAAATTTAGATTTTTATAATTACACATATTCTTTAAATTGTTCCCTTAAAAACTGAATTCATAGAGTCTATGCTTTCCATTTGTGAATGATTTAAGATATTTGAATCTTGCTTGACGTTATGGATATTACAGCTTAGTGGCTAAGGGAAAGGACAAGGGAGTCAGACTGACTCTGTTTGGATGCCTGCCCGGCTTCTTATGCTCTATACAGGTGTGGAAACCTATGTAACCTCTCCCCAGGCTTCCATCTCCTCATTTGTAAGATGGAGACATAATAAGACCTACCCCATAAGATGATTGTGAGAATTAAGTGAACTAAAGATGCAAAGTATTTGGCTAATATCTGCCATATCATAAATGTGTGATAAGGATGAGCTGTGATGATGATCATAATCAAACATGATAATTGCCGTCAAATGTATATGAATGTCAAAGGAGAAAAAGTGACACTGAGTAGGAAATTTATTCCTGGAAAACTGTTCCTGGAGATTCCCAGCAATCTGAGAAATGATTTCCATCCTTGTATTGGGTTTATATCATGTCACTGGCGGTGGAACTGTGTTTCCCAGAATTCCTTGCCATGTCTGATTCTAGTTTGGGGTTGGCCATCAAAGGATATTGTGCAAAATTTAGCAGCGGAAGTGAAGTGGCAGCCACAGTCCTCTGAAGGTCAGTGTTGAGTGCCCCTGGTGGTCCCTCGTCTTGTTGCTGAGTCACTGTATGGTGCTGGTGAGCTCAGAGCTCCTGTAGCTTTTGCTGGACCTCTTCTACCAGCTTCTCCAGGTCCTGGGGCAGGTGTATGTACAACTCTGTGGCAAAAGGAAAGTCAGCTTCTGCCAGTTACCATGTCATCAGTGTCAGTGTGGTGAGACAGACACATGTTCCAATTTTTGTGTGGGTTCCAGTTTGTCATTGTGTGTTCTAGGTGATCTTTGCATTTCCCAATGTATCATTTTCTCTCTCTCTTCATTTTTCTTCCTGACTTACATCCCTGTCACCCTACAGTGACTTCAGACCCATCACAGATGGGGAGTCAGCCACCTTCCATAGATTTCTTTATCTGCTCCCATAGTTCTGGGGATAACCAAGTAATTGCTGCCATCAAATATGTTAGTGAAAGTAAGGAGTATAGTGGTTTGGCTGGTTGTTTCTAAGTGTACTGGATAACTTGAGGCAAGTGTTTCTTGTGTGTGTGTGTGTGTGTGTGTGTGTGTGTGTGTGTGTGTGTGTGTTTTGTTTTGTTTTGGTTTTAAATCACAGAAATCTGCAGGTGCAACTGGGCAACACCAGATACATAACCACAGGCCATTAAGTGACCAAGTGACCTGAGCCACCTATCATAAATTAGGTGTCATCCAAGTTATAGATGTCATCCAAAGTTGTCCATGTTATGCTCAGCCATAAGGTTGGTTGTGCCATGTAGCATTCCATCATCCTATGTAAGCAGTATATGTGAGACTGGGCTGGAGTGGATAAGGCGTCAGTAGATACCTCCTCATGGAATTTACTGGTTAACCATATCCGCTTTGTCCTGAAGCAGCTAACCTGGTAAGCCCTGAATTGCCTTTTAGAATATCTGTTTACAGTGCTGGTTGGGCAAAAACACCTTGTAGGCCTGGAATCATTTGCTCTAAATTCGGAGCCAATATATGGTGCTGTTTTCACCATAACCTTCTTGGGACTGGGAGTCAAGGAAAGAATATCAGGGTGGCTCTTCTTCTTCTTCTCCCTGGTGACCCAAAAGTGAATCTTACTTTCCATGTCTGAGACTTTTGTTTTGCTTGTCTAGAGGTCTTAGTTCCCAAGGGATGATTGCTTCCACCAGGAGACACAGCAGGGGTTTTATTAAATGGGAAGTGGAGACCGCCAACTGGCCACTTCACGCTCTTCATCACAGCAACTCAACAGGCAAAGAAGAGTTTCTGTGCTGGCTGGGCTGAGTGTTCCTGACTATCAAGGGTTGCTTCTCTGCAGCAGAGGTAAGTACCTCTTGGTACCTCTTAGACTGCCCATGGCCTGTGATTAAAGTCAATGGAAAACCACAATGATAAAATTCAGCCAAGGCTTCTAATAGCCTAGACCCTTTAGAATCAAAGGTTGGGGTCATCTCACCAGCCAAAGAATCATGACTGGCTGACATGCTTGCTGGCGGCAAAATGCATATGGAGTAAATAGTGAAAGAAGGAAGTTCTACCAGCTATGGCAGAAATAAGTTACAGAAGCTATAATAGTTATGCACATTTCTCCTCTGTGTTGACGTGTCCGTACTTGTGAACGTACAGTTTTATTCTCCTCTTCCTCTCCCCCCACCATTCTACATAAGATGTGTTAAATAGCAGTTAACTTTATATCTCAGTATTTAAGTTCCAGGAGATCAAAAGGAAAGTGTGACTCAAAAGAGGAATGAAAATGACCCAAAGTTGAATAGAAAGACCTGTGGCCTCTTTTTGGGAGTGTGTTTTCGATTGTTCCAGGAAGAGTAGCATGAAGGCAGGTGGAAACATGATTTTGCTACTGTCTTTATTTGGAAGTTAAGGATGGTTAGAGGTGGTACATATAATGCTCAGGGGACAAGGGGTGGACCATTGTGGCTTTATCCTCTGTCAGTTGGCCGAAGTTAAAGCCCTCAGTGAGCTTTCAGAAGATGAGATGAAGTTACTACACATTAAGCTGCTATAGATAGTTTTTGCAAGGAGACAGAATTTAAATAATTAAAATAACCCATTAAAAAGAACATCAGAATTTACTTTGCCAGAGTCTCCCAGATGTTCAGAAATGGGGAAAATCGTAATTCTGATTAATAAGTGATGTGGAAATATTGAGGTTTGGAGCAAATGGTCAGGAAAGAAACCTTGAGATGTCTTTGGGTAAAAAAAGGTGGTTTTACCAAAGCACAGGTGTAGGACCCATGGGTGGAAAGAGCTTCACCAGGCTTGTGATGAGTGGCTGATTTTATCTTTTCAAGTTGGGATAAAACTTTGTTTCCAGAATACTATGTATTCTGGATTGTTTCCAGAATACTATGTATGGGTGAGGGATAAAGCAAACCTCCATAGTATTCTGGAAACAATGCTTCCAGGACCCTCAGTGGGGCTATCTATTGTTAGGAAAATGTCATTTATTACTGTTTAGTAAAAACTCAGTCTTGAGACCCTTCAGATGTATCTCAGCGGGCCATATGCTTGCAGGATGACTGCTGACATATATCTTGGGGGGTCAAGACAAAGGAAGTTTCCAAAGGAATTTCTGTTTAAAGTAAACAAACCGGATCCTGGGGGTCGGGCTGAGATTTGCCCTTAGCAAAGTGTCAATATTGAGGCAGCTGAGCTCCCAGAGGAAGGTCACTCTGCATGGTTCAAAGACTTATCAATGGACTGTAAGTAGGAAGGAGATTCAATTTTTCCTTTTGCCTCTGTTTCCCACATCAATAAGCACTCAGGAGATGAAACAAAACCTGGTGAGTTAAGTTTTGGCAAAAGAAATTAGCTTCACGGGGTTGGGTATTGAATATAGGATTGTTTCAGAAGTCTAGAGAAACAGATGAAGCAAAGCAGACTCCCCACGGTCAGAAGCCGAGCTGAAAATGTGGAATATCCAGTGAGTGGAAGCAAAGTCAGGGCTGGGTCTACAAGTGCAAGGTGAACAAGGAACGTGAAGTCAGCTCCCGGGAGGGAGGTGTGAATTCAACTCCTCTCTTCCTTGGCTGGGTGGGGGCATCTGGAGTCTGTAAGGAGGGCATCAGCAGCCCCATGGATCCTCTGTTGTAACGTGAACGTTGAAAGAAGGCAAAAGAATCTCTTCGACAAATTGTGCTGGGAAAACAGAATTTCCTAAGGCTAAAGAATGAAGTTGGACCTTTGTCTTATACCACTGACAAACATTAACTCAAAATGCAAAGGGGACCTAAATGTAAGACATCAAAAATGCAAGAAGACATAGAGAAAATCTTCACAACATTGGACCTGGCAATGTTTCATAGATACAACATCAAAAGCACAAGCCAACAAAACCAAATAGATGAATGGGACTACATCCAGCTCAAAATCTTTGTGTATCAAAAGACATAATCTATAGAGTGAAAAGGCAACCTATGAAGTATGAGAAAATATTTGCAAAGCTCTTATCTGATAAGGGGTTAATCACCAGAATGTATAAAGCACTCCCTTAAGCCGACAATAAAAAATCAAATAACCCAATTAACAAAATGGTTTTAAAACCGAATAGACATTTCTCCAAAGATTATATACAAATGGCTAATAAGCATATGGAAAGATGTTCAACATCACAAATCATCAGAAAAATGCAAATCAAAACCACAATGGGATATTACTTCACACTCATTAGGATGGTGACTACAACCCCCCAAGCCCCCCGCAGAAAATAACAGGGTTGGCAAGGATGTGGAGACATCAGAACCCTTGTGCAGTCAGTTGGCGGGAATGTAAAATGCTGCAGTATGGAGCTTCCGTGCAAAGTTAAAATATGATCCAGGGACGCCAGGGTGACTCAGTCGGTTAAGCATCTGCCTTTGGCTCAGTCATGATCTCATGGTGGGGGATGCGGCCCCGCATCAGGCTCCCTGCTCGGCATCCGCATCAGGCTCCCTGCTCGGCGTCCGCGTCTTCCTCTTCCTAGGCCTAGCCCACTGCTTGTGCACAGGCACACATGCTCACACGGTCTCTCTTTCTCTATCTCAGATAAATAAAAATCTTAAAAAAACTTTAAAAAACATATATATAATTAATAAAAATACATTATATATATGTATGCAGATACATATCTATATCTCCTAAGGAATTGGAAGTAGGGTTTGAAGAGACATTTGCCCACCCATGTTCACAGTAGTGCTATTCACAGCAGTGAAGAGGTGGAAGCAACCTGGGGCACCACCTAGCTCAGTTGGTAAAGCAAGGCTCTTGATTTTGGGGTCGTGAGTTCAAGACCCATGTTGGGCATGAAGCCGACTTAAAGACAAAAATAGTGGGCACACACAGAGGTGGAAACAACCAAAATATCCGGTGATAGATGGATGGCTAAGCAAAATGTAGTATACACATACAATGACATATTACTTGTAAGGACCTATTTTAGCCAGAGCACTTCCATCCAGGTTAAATAATAACCTTGTTGTTTAACCCTTAAACTGTCCCTGCCTCTCTTCCCCCAGGGGACTTTCTCAAAAACAAGTCCCAGAAACCAGTCCCAGGTAACAAAGCCCAAATACAAGGGTGGGTCAGGTTAGGTGGAGACATCTGATCAGTGGGGGAGGTGCATACTGTCTCCCCAGTTACCAAGGAGTATGGGCCCTGCCCTTTGGGCACGTTTGGGTACCAATTCTGACCAAGGTGATAGGCTATTTCAAATATCTGCTAGGGTAAATTGTAATTCAATTGGTCACCTATGTATGACCTAACACGACTGTGCAGCTTTCTCTGTGTTACAATTTCATTGGCCACCTGTGCGTGGCCAGGCCCAACCACATGGCCTTTGTCCTTAAAAGCTAGTCTGTGGGGCGCCTGGGTGGCTCAGTGGGTTAAGCCACTGCCTTCAGCTCAGGTCATGATCTCAGGGTCCTGGGATCGAGTCCCGCATTGGGCTCTCTGCTCAGCAGGGAGCCTGCTTCCCTCTCTCTCTCTCTGCCTGCCTCTCTGTCTACTTGTGATCTCTGTCTGTCAAATAAACAAATAAAATCTTAAAAAAAAAAAAAAAAAAGCTAGTCTGTGAAGCAGAGAGAGGTCGCCCTCTCTTGTAAGAGGTGCGGCCCCAAACGTTTGGTCTGATCCTTGATGCTTGGCATGGAATAAAGCTTTGCTTGACCTTCGCTTTATATCAGTCTCGCTCCTTTAATCACAGACCCATTATTGGGGGACCTAACATTACTCAGCCTCAGAAAGGAAGGAAGTACTGTCATGTGTTATAAAATGGAAGAATCTTGAGGACATTCTGCCGCATGAAATGAAGCAATCACAAAAAACAAATACTGTATGATTCTGTTTATATGAGGCATCTAAAGGAATGAAATTTATAGAAACAAAGTAGACAGGACCCTGGGTGGCTCAGTCGGTTAAGCATCCAATTCTTGCCACTCAGGTTGTGACCTCAGGGTTCTGGGGTGGGGCCCTGCCAGGCTCTGCCCTCAGCCCTCAGCGGGGAGTCTGTTGGAGATGCTCCCTCACCTCTCCCTTTGCCCCTCCCAGGACCTTTCGAGTTCTCTCTCTCTCTCTCTCAAAAAAAAAAAAAAAAAAAAAGGAAAGTGGAATGGTGGCTGCTGGTGGGCTGGGGAAACGAGATATATAGAGGATAAATTTTGCTATGTGTTTACAACAATTTTTTAAAAAGGGAAAGATGGTGTTGCTTAGAGTTTTGTCTTCCCTGCAGTATCTCCTAAAGAGAAAGCTTTACAGAAGTCTTCCTTCTGCTAAGCCTCGGGGGAAACTGATTAGAAATGCAGCAATTCGTATGCAAAACACCTTGCCTCAGGGCATCTCACCTTCCTCCTCCAGCTGTTGCTCTTCTTGAAGGGCCCCGGTACCAGGTGCCATCTGCCAGCTCCCAGAACCCTTTTGTCATCGGTGCCCTAATAAGACTTTTGTCGCCTCAAAGTCAACTTGAAATAGCTGTCGCTTCTTTGTACTGAGGCCAGGAAAACAGCTGGACCCCAGCAGTTCCCAATGATCAAAGCGTTTCGTGATTTGGGGTCCATACAAGAGCCTGTGAGCTCACCTCCCATCTGGTTGAGTAGATCTGGATGAACACGGGTCTAAGTCTTCTGTAATCTAAATTTGAAAAGCAATCAAATGGTGACCTCAGAAATAAAATGGAGTAAGCCTCATCTAACTGGTCTCCTTACCAAGACAGAATGTCTGGAAACCAATTAACGGGATATACTAAGTTACCCGAAGTTCCCCCTGCATTCTGTGTCATGTATGTAACAGATTTAAGTAGTATTACAGTGTATAGGTACCACTCTGCTTTGCAAATACAAATTCATTTACTCTTTACAACAGCCCAAGAGTTCGCTACAAATATGATCACATTTTACCGATGAGGAAATGTAGTACAGAGAGGTGAAGAAACTTGCCCAAGGGTCGCTCACCTACTCAGTGGTGAATCTGAACTCAAACCCAGGGAGTCTAATTCTAGAATCAGGTCTTATAGGGGAAGAAAAACAGAAGATCTCAAGGAAAGCAAATATCAAGGAAACAGATGTAATTTAAAAGTACATTTCTGCTTTGGGATTCATTTATTTTCATCTGTTTCCTTTGTGAGCTATGGTATCCATAATAATGATTATTAAATCTTATTTTAGCTCATATTTCTTGGAGCCCTGCTATGGGCCAAGCATTGTGCTGTTTTTTCCATGCATTTGTTCCCATCTTACATTACAGCGGTTGAATCACTTGCTTTCATGCTCCTTTCACAGGCTGTAAAACTGAGGCTTAGAGAAAGAGAGTCACTAGCCCAGAGTCACATGGGGGACTGTGGAGAATCATGGAGCCTGACCTGCCTGCTCTCGGACCCCACACCACTTACACAAACTCTTAAACATCAAAGAGAAATGAGAAGTCCTGTACTTTTATACAGAATGAATGCATTCTTGAAAAACGGGGTAAGTGTGAGAGAGGGGCCACTGGTCCCTGCAGGGAACATCAACTAGAGTGGTGGCCCCATGAGAGGAACAGGCTGTGGACAGGGCTGGGCACGTACAGGGCCTGCAGTCGTCAGTGGAACACAGCTTTGAGAGGTGGCTGCCACTCCCCGCCATCTTGGCTGAAATGGTTGGCAGTGGTACCATAATTCATTCATCCATGCATTCATTCTTTCATTTGACATTTTTGGAGCACTTGCCATGCTCCAGGCAACGGCTCACACTCAGGAGGTACCTGTTTCCTGAGTCTCTTTGGAAGATTAAATGGGATAATACAAGTTAAAGGCTTCATGAGGTGTTTGACTCCTTGAAAGTACTCAGTAAATCTACTGATTAAAAGAGCCAATCCTCATTCCAAATTATATATATTTTAGGTCCACTCAGACAACAGTTGGAACTGCAGGACAGATCAACAGCAGCTGCTTCGGGAGCGGTGCACAGTTGAGGAGACTGAGGCACATAGAGGTTATGTAACCTGCCCAGTTCGCACAGTTTAGTGGAAGACATACCCGCATAGCTGACTGATCCAGGAGTGGAGATACCTTTCTCCATCAGGCCAGTCCAGCAGCTCATTTCTCTGCTAGGCTGGGAAAGTGGGGGAGACAGAGGTGAGCCGCCCGGAAGCACTCAGAATGATCTGGAACAGTGGCTGTGCTCCTGCACTTCCTACAGTTCCTGCCTCTTCTGCCTTTCCCAAGCCCTGGCTGTTCATTTCTGCCTTTGTTTCTGTAAGCTCTCTACTATCCTTCTAGAAAGAGCTCCCCTTTTGTTTTTCAGTTAGCTGTAACCAGATTCGTAGTTTTTGGGTTTTTTTTTAAGTTTGTTCTCCACCTCCCAGTGTGGAGCCCAATGCTGGGCTTGAACTCACCATCCCGAGGTCAAGACCTGAGATGAGATCAAGAGTGAGAGAGGCTTAACCAACTGAGCTACCCAGGCAACCCTGTAATCAAATTCTTTATTTGTATCTTCAATAATCTTAATACACTTCCCTTGAATTAAAAATGTCAGCCTGGACATTTATTTTTAGAAAAGGCCATGGGAGTGACCCTGCCCATGGTAAAGAAACACTGCCCAAAATGATTGAGAAACTACTTCATGCATATTTAAAGATTTCTAACTGCATGATGGCTTCTCTACACAGAGGGACTCCAGCTAACTATTTCCTGTGAAAATAGATTGGTCTTGCTTGTGAGTGCTCTGCATCAGGTACGGGTATAATTTCATTTATGTGACTTTGTCCTTTTTGGGAGGAAATGCTCTTTGAATCAGTGGAATTTTGCTGGTTGTGTTCTGCCTACTGCAGTCATAGCTCAATCACCACCCAGCCAAACAGACCTCAAGGACACTTACTTGGAGATAAGCATTATTGCCTGCAGTAGGGGCTACTATTGTAAGGTAATTCTTCGAGGTTAAAGCACAAGAAAACGAAAAACATCTAGGTGCTGGGAGATCATCCACTGCACAGGAGATGATCGGATAACTAGCTGTGTAACTTGGTCACGGAGCAGGTAGATTTCCGCATCTAGGGTCACTGGGCCATGTGGGTGACGCAACAGAACTGTTTACTCTCCAATATCGATGCATTCCCCCACCCCCAACCCCTGGCAGTTAGGCTTCCTGTTCTGGCCGGCGTGGGTCATGAGTTGAAGTGACAGATGTCACCCCTCGGCTGGGGTATTTAAGAGATGGCACGTCACTCTCCCGCTCTGGCTTCCCGTACCGTAGCAACTTGGTGGCGTCACATAACGGGAAGGTTCGGGTTGCCAGGTCATTACAGAAAGGACAGTCACCAGCCCGACAGCACGCTGCGAACCTTGAAAAAGTGTCAAGCCACTGAAAACTTCAGTTCATTCTCCCCCCTCTTATTTCTTTCCTTCCCTTCCTCCTTTTTTTGTGTTACTGCCTGGTGTTACCCTAATATGGTAGAAAATTCAATTTTCTCCAAAATTGTTATTCTGGGCCAGATATTTCCTTGTTATTGGGGGACTGTCTTGTGCACTGTAGGATGTCCAATAGGCCAGTAGTACCCATCCTCCCGCTACCTTTGTGACAACCAGAAATGTCGCCAGACATCACTGCATGTCCCGTGGGGGGCAAAATCGCCCCGAGTTAAGAACCACTGCCCTGGATAATGAACTACCTTTATATTTCTTGTATTAGCCCTACTGTCTCCTCTCTGCTGGGCAGGAGACCGGGACCATTATATCCGACTGCAGGGCACAGCACCGAGAACACCAGTGATCTTATTCAAGACTGAGAGCTCGGGCAGATCGCAAACATATTGTTAAGTTCGTGGTCGTAAGCAACGATAACGATGATTAACTGAACGCAGGAAAAACAGATCTGTTGGGAACAGACTGGAAGGGTTACAGAAGGAAGGGGGATTGAGGCGGTGAGGCCTCTGGAAGGATCTCAGCAGTAGGCGTGTGGGCTGTCCCTCGGTTCCAACAGCCTTCTGCCTTGAGTTCTCTGCTTGGTTCAAAGTTGTGGGGGACAGAAGGTCTGATTGGCTTTTGTTTTTTAGCGATGACCCTCTCTTAACTTAGGCGGGTGGTGGCAGCACAGATGGCAGCAGCAATGTCCAGTGATTCCCAGCCTCGCGGAAACCAAACGTGAGGTGCGTGGAGGTTTTTCCTAAGTGAGTGGGAGATGCCAGAATCTGGGAAGGGAGGAGAGGCTGGACAAGCAGAAAAAGGTGTCTACTTAGAGCCCTAGTTTGTTTCCTTCCTTCCTTTCTTTTTTAAGATTTTATTTATTTAAGAGCAAGAGCACTTGAATGAGGGGGGGGGGCAGAGGAATATAGGGACTCCCTCCTAAGCGAGGAGCCCCAACTCCAGGCTTGATCCTAGGACCCCAAGTTCATGACCTGAGCCAAAGTCAGATGCTTAACTGACTGAGCCCCCTGGGGTGTCCCAAGAGCCTTAGTTTCTCTCTCTCTAAGATGCAGGTGGTAAAACCTGTGCTTCTTGCTTCGCAACATCTTAAGGATCTAATGAGATGAATGTGAAGCGGTCAGTATCAGAGAGAAAACTTGGCATGTCAGAAATGAACATGACTCAGAGATCTGTGTTAGCAGGAGGCTGCCATGCCATGATAAGGCAGGACTCTGGGACATACTAGAACCTTCTCCTTCCAATGCTTGGGTATAGTCAGAAGCTTTGGTTTCCGGTGAAGTTGTGTGAGATTTGGGGCTTCCTAGGACATCTCTGGGAGAAGGGAGGAGCAGGCAGCACTTGCATCTGTTCTTTCCCTTCTTCGGGCTCCAACATCAGACCCGGAAACCAGGCTGTGTGGAGGACATACCGCACAAAGCAATTCTGTTGTCTCTTCTGTTTGGAAAAAAACACTATCCTGCCCTGTTCTCCATCCGTCCTTTCTGTGGACAAAGTATACACATGGTGTTAGAGGAAAAACCAGAGATTTCTAGAGATATACAGTCTAATCCCTTGGGGGTTTAAAAAAAAAAAAAAAGGTAAAAACAAACACAAAGCCGATAGGAGAAAGTTAATTTATATCCAACTCCAAATCCTGAATGCTATTGAAATCCAATGAATTCATGAGAACCAGGAGAAAGGGCTGGGGAGGTTGAGGATTGGAAAGCTGTGGCCTCTGCAGGCTGATTGTGGGTCAGTGCAGAGCAGAGCATGTTCACCTGAAATCTGTTTGGCTCAGGACTTAACAGGGAGTTCTGTTATTTCTTGACAATGATAAAATTAAATAAATGAAAAGTCCCTATTGTTTGTCTCCAAGGTAGGAGAGGCGTAAATAAAACTAGCATCAGCTTTTCCCAAATCCTAAATGTATTTACATTCATTTGGAATGACCACTTTGATTCAATTTTGCTCTGTCACTCATTTGTAATCCCATCAGCCTAATTTCATGTACAGAAACCTCAGGCTCCAGGGAGGATTGCTTTGTAAAAATCCATTTAAGCCACAGAAGCAGACAGGAGACCAAGACAGTAAAACTAAATGCATGGAACGGTGGCAAATACCACAGCATGGGCATTTGATCAATTTGTTGGGGAGCCAAAGAGTAATCGTTAAAAGACATCATGGCTAAAATACATCAGGCACTGGGCCCTTCTGAGCACTAGGACTGAAGACAATTTCCCAGCACTTTGATGCCTCAGGTGGGAAGCTTCTTCTTCTTCTTCTTCTTTTTTTAAAAGATTTTGTTTATTTATTTGACAGAGAGATCACAAGTAGTCAGAGAGGGGGGCAGAGAGAGAGGGGGAAGTAGGTTCCCTGCTGAGCAGAGAGCTCGATGCAGGGCTCAATCCCAGGACCGGGCTCGATCCCAGGACCCTGAGATCATGATGTGAGCCAAAGGCAGAGGCCCAACCCACTGAGCCACCCAGGCGCCCCAGGTGGGAAGCTTCTTGAGGAAGGGAGAGTAACATGTCCGATGAGAGATGAGAAAGCTAATATTGTCCATTTTACAATCTGTCCATATTGTTGTATCATCCCTGTGTTACCAGGCTAATTTTGTCACCCATCAAGTAAATGCCTATTGAGGGCCAACTATAAGCTAGATGCCGAAGACGCAAAATGGTCTGAGTACCTGTCCTCAAGGAGCTTATAGTCTAGTGGAGATCGATGCTAACCTCCCAAATCGTACAGTGAATGCAATACTGTCATTGTGACGGGGCTATGGAAGGACAGGCACGTTTTGCTCTTGGAAATTATAATGGCTCATTGACAGGTCAGCAGGGGTGACCTCCCTGAGAAAGAGAGAATTTAACTGAAATCCAAAGGAAGCGTTGGAATTCACTAGGAGTAGTGATTTGGAGTTGGGGGTGGAGAGAAAGGCCAGTAGGGCTGGGTTTCAGAGAGTCATGCTTATGTTGAGAGATTGGGCTTAGAGGTTGGTACTGTTAGGCTATGTAGAGCCCTGTAGGCCAAGTATGGAATTTTGGTCTTTATCTTATTGAAGGGTGTTAAGCTAGAAATTACATCAGATTTGCATTTTGAAAAGGTCACTTTGTGACATGGTGAGTGCCACAGCAGGAGGGGGATGCAGGAGCCAGGGTTATGCTCTGCAGAACCTTAGGTCTATAGGTGGACAAGAGAAATGCCCGGAACAAGCAGGCAGGCCCAGCCTGGTTGGGCAGGCGAGCACTAGGAAAGAGGGAGCTGTAAGTGACCTACTTCTGAGGCAGTGGTTATGCTGTCTGGCCATGGACTACTTAAGTACATCTGCCCAGGAAATGACCACAGGTGAGACTAGGAAAGTAACTTTACCTAGTGGGAAAGGAGATTTAAAAAGGACTGCCGGTTTTGTCAACCTCCCTGTTCTGATTTCTGACTCAGAAACCACGGCCTGCCTCGCCTCTGCTTTTCTTCTGATGGGCTTTGGATTTCTATTGCAGATCTAACTCGTCTTGGTTTACCATAGAAATCATAGAAAAAAAACTCTGCCCGTTACCGAGTGCTTCAGTTTAGAAAAGGAATTATGTTATTCCTGTAGGGAGCAGAGAACTCTTATTGAATAAAATTTGAGATGGCTTTTGAGTTGGAAATCGAGAGATGCTTAAAGGAAGAGGGTGAGTAGAGACCATGTCTGACCCCCAAGAAAACATGGAAAGCGCATGTCTTGAAAAGGGAAAAGGTAGAGCAAAGATAAAAAGGAGGAAGAGCTATTTTTGAAATGGCCAGTGGTCAGATATGGGATTGAAAGAGCAGACAGTAGTACCTAAGGGCACAGACTATGGACCCAGACTGCCTCAGTGCCAGTCTCAGCTAGAACACTCCTAGACCTTGTGACTTCAAAGAGATTCCATTACTGCCCTGTGGCTCAATTTCTTTACTTATAAAATAGGAATAAAACCATTCGCTTTATAGAATCATTATGAGTACCAATTATTCACAGAAAGTGCTGTGTAAGTTTTAGCTGTTATTATAGGAGCGAGCGACAATATAATAAACAGTGGTCGAGTCTGTATCATGAAGGGGTCAAAGACCAGACTGGACAGTTTGCAAATAGCAAGGATATCCCAGATACTCTGTTATTTCTAATTTAATTCCCGACTGATAAGAGAATATACTTTGAATGACTTGAATCTGTTTAAAATTATTGAGGCTTTTATGACTGAGGATAATAGAAAATATTCCAATTTCATTTGAGAATGATGCGTTTTCTATGATTGTTGGGTAGAGTGTTCCATAAATCTTGATCAGGTCAAGTTGGTTGATAATGTTGTTCAGACCTTCTTTATCCATACTAATCTTCTGTCTACGTGTTCAGCCAGTGGTTGAGAGGGGAATTGAAACCTCCAACTATAATTATGGACATGTCTATTTCTCCTTTTGTTTCTATCAGTTTTTGCTTTATGTATTTTAAATCTCCACTAATATGGGCATGAATATCTGTAATTGTTATATTCTCTTGATGAATTGATTCCTTTATCATTGTTAAATGACTTTATCACTGGCACTATTCTTTGCTCTAAAATTTATGTTAAATATGCCACTCCAGCATTTCTTAGTGTTAGCATTGTATATATTTTTTTCATGCTTTTAGTCCTTTTTAAGATTAACTTTTAATATTTAAAGCATGTTTCTTGTATATAACATATAGTTTGGTCTTATTTAAAAAAATCCAGTGTGATATTTGATTTTAGTATTTAGACAATTTGCATGTAATGTGATTATTCATATGATTAAGTTTAAATCATCTTGCTCTCTTTTTTTCTATTTGTTTGAACTGTTCACTGTTCTTTTTCCTCTTTTCCTGTCTTCCTTCAGATTAGCTGAATTTTTTTTTTACTATATAGTCTTCTCTGTTGGCTTATTAACTATACTTTATTTTGTTTTCTTGGTGGTTACTTTAAGGTTTATGGTATGCATTGTAACTTAACATAATCTATCCATATTAAAGTGGTATTATGTCATATAAGAACTTGACAATAGTATATTTCTATTTCTTTTGTTCTGATGCTTTTGCTGTTTTGTCATATGCTTTTGTTTAATGTATGTTATAAACCCCATAGTGCATTATTGCTTTTGTTTTAATAATCAGTTATCTGTTAAAGAAATTCAGCAATAAGAAAAAAAATCATATGTTTGCCCAGGAAGTTAACATTTCCAGTGCTCTTCATTCTTATATGTAGATCTGTATTAACAACGGGTATGTTTTTTTCTTCTGCTTGAAGGACTTTCTGTAACATTTCTTGTAGTGTGATTTTGCTGGTTATATATTCTTCCTATCTTTGTATGTCTTAAATAGTATTTCACTTTTGTTTTAAAAGCTATTTTTTGCTAGTTGACATTATTTTCTTTCAGTATTTCAAGGATGTTTTTGTATGGTTTACTTGCTTGCACTGTTTCCTACAAAAAATTTGTAGTCAAAAGGATCTTTGATCCTTTACATTTAACATGTCTTTTTTTCCTCGGAATGCTTTTAAGTTTATCATTGGCTTTGAGCAATTTGATTATGATGTGGTTTTCTTCATGTTGTGTGTTTGTGTGCACAAGTGCTTGGGGTTTGTCGAGATTCTTGGATCTGTGGGCTCTAGTTTTCATCAAATTTAGAAATTTTTAACCATTATTTTTCAAATAGTTTTTCAGTCTCCCCTTCTTTCCTCTCTTTAGGAGTCTCCAAATACCACATATATTGGGCCACTTGAACTTTTCTCCAGTTTACTATGTTCTTTTAATTGTTTAAGTTCTGTTTCATTTTGGAGAGTTTCTACTGTGATATCTTTGAGTTCACTAATATGTATTTCTGCCATGTCTAATCTGCTATTAATCTCATCCTGTGTATTTTTCACCTAAGACATCATAGCCTCTAGAAGTTTAATTTTGGTCCTTTTTTAAAAAATATATTCCAGGTCTCTACATAGCGTTTAAACATATGAATTATCATTGTAATAACTCTTTTAATGTCTTTGCCAACTCTAACATTCATGTCAGTTGTGTGTCAATTTTGATTCCTTTTTCTCCCCCTTAGGGTTTATATGTTTCTGCTTCTTTGCATGCCTGGTAATGTTTGAATGTATGCTAGGCATTGTAAATTTTATTTTGTTGAGTGTAAAATTTTTTTTTTTAATTTCTGTACATTTTATTGAGCTTTGTTTTTGACAAATTTAGGTTCCTTGAAAGCAGTTGGGCCCTTTGGGTCTTGCTTTTGATGTTTTTAGGTGGGAGCTATATTCAGTCGAGTTTTAATTATTTCTCATCAGTAAGGTAGCCCCTTCTGTGTACTCTACTGAAGGTTTCATGAATCATGGGGTTTTACAGTCTGACTAGAAGAGACCTATTCTCAGTCTCAGTGAGTACTAGGCACTATTACCTCTGATCCTTTCAGGTGGTTCCCTGGCCTCAGGAAGTTTCTGTAAGCACATGTGCTGACCAGGACTCAGCTGGTACACAAGGAGAAGGAACACTATGCAAATCCAGAGTTCTCTCTCTGTGCAGCGTTTTCCTCCCTGGAAGCTGAAGAGCTTCCATGTCATTCTATAGATGATATGGAAGCATCACTCTGTCCTGTGAACTATAGTTGCCTTGGTTTCTCTGGACACTGAGCTCTGGCTCCTCAGTTCAGGGGCTCTGCCGGGCTCTGTCTGGTATCCCTGGCCTGTGCCATAGACTGGAAACTCTCTACAGTATAAAAGAACAATTGTAGGGCTCACCCTATTTGTTTCCTGTCCCTCACTGTTCTTCATTGGCTGATGTCCAGTTTTTGGAAACCATTATTTCCTACATTCTGTGTATTTTTTGTTAGTTTGGTTGGGAGGGTGAATCCCCCTGTTACTTTAGCTAGGCCAGGAGTGCAGTAAGCCCCTTGCTGAAGAGCTTCCATGTCATTCTATAGATGATATGGAAGCATCAAAGTTGGAGAATGATGATCAGACATGGATGTCCAGAAAGTAATTCTAGTAATATTTGGAGGAGGGACGGGAGAAGAAAGTCAGAGGTGGGGAGGCTTTTGCAAACCCTAATGACGGGCAGTGAATACCCAGAGAAGGTATGAATTCAGGAGCCCCTAAAATTCTATATGGGAAATATCTATCCTAAAATAAAGTGCAAATGTCTAAGCTTTCATAACAGAAACAGCACATGAAGTATTTTGTTAAGAATTTATAGCATTTTGTGTGCCCTGCCAACACATATTGAAGGCTGGATTAAGGCAGAAATTGTTTTTTCCACAGTGCCTCCCAAACGCTAGGTACTTAAAACCCTTAGAATTGGAGAGTGAGGGGACTCATTGGAAGCAGCCCCAAAGGCCTCTGCCGATTCTGATGGCAGGAGAATCTATGGGCTTATGTAACCTCAAAGGACTTCCACGTGGGCCTTCTTGTTTGGACAACATTTTGGGCTATTTCCCATGAGAAATCATGATCTTTTATTCATGGGCATTTGTAAACTTTGTGAATAGCAGAGAATGTTTTCATATTTTAGAAGGCAAATCTCCACATGTGCTTATCACAAAGCCTTTGAGTGTTCAAGTCACATTGGAATGGTAATATTTTTCTTCCAAAGCACAGTCTAAATCCAGATGGGATCTTTCCATTTGAACATTGTGTTTCTCCAAGTGACTGGAGTGTTTAATGCTGAAATAATATATTTAAGATAATAAAATGGGGAATAAAAAAGCAAAAGCCATAGTCCAATATAATCAGTTTTGAGAAAATGTGCCTGTCCCACTTTGAGAAAGCTGGGCTTACATGGTTTGTCTTTAAACTTGGAGTGGAGAATGCTTGTCCAAGAAACAAGGATATAGAGAACATTAAGAAATTAGTGTTGGAGAAAGACCATTAACAATATCTCAGCATTCATTGCTCTCCGGAAGCAGTTCTAGTCTGAAAGATGCTCTCTCTGTGTCCTCAAGAATGAGGACAGGAAAGAACAGTGGGTGCCAGCAGCCTGTGGCTCTCTGCTGGCTTCCTTTCACTGTAGGAGCCTGGGGCCAAAGCCACACGTTCACCTTGAATTCCCATAGCTTTCAGAATGACTTACAGTCCATCCCCCAAGATTCTTAAGGTCCCGTAAGGGGACCTCCAGGAAACAGAAACATCCTTATCCACAAACCCTTAACAAAGGGAATGTCAAACACCAGCAAAAATAGTTACCTTTCCAGAAGCTTAAATTCAGGAAAGAGGATCTGCTGTTTCTCAAACATTTATTTTTTTATTTAAAAAAAATTTAAAAAAAAAGATTTTATTTATTTATTTGAGAGTGAGAGCACAAGCAAGGAGAGAGGCAGAGGAGGGCAAGAAGCAGATTCCCCACCCAGCAGGGAGCCCGACATATGGCTCCATCCCAGGACCTGGGATCATGACCTGAGCTGAAGGCAGAGGCCTAACTGACTGAGCTACTCAGGTGCCCCTCAGCTAAAGTTTATTTACTTACTTATTTATTTGTTTATATTTTATTTTCAGTTAGCCATCATATTTGTTGTAGTGTTCAACAATTCGTTTGTTGTGTATAACAGCTTGTGCTCATCTCAAACATTTAAATATGGTATCGCCTCTGACTGCCTGTTTTTATTATGAAGAGGGAAATGAGTGGACAAGGTGGCAGGAGAGAGAAGGAAGAATAACAGAGAACCTGGATACATCGGTAGAAAAGAAAATCCCAAAACTGCCTTTAGTGTGGTTACTGATAATATACGTTTGATGACCACAAGACAACGAAGACATTGTTAGTTTTTTGACAAGATTGCTATGACACCATTATCCCCTGGGTGGTACTTTTTGATGCTGGGATGATGGAAATATCCCTGCCCCCCCCCCCCCTTAATGGGAATGCTCTTGACTTTGTTTCCCATCCTTGCGGATGCCCTCGGGGCATCTTGTGTGAAGGCTGGAATGATTATGGCAGCTACGGGTCCCCCCCGCCCCCGCCCCCGCCCCTCCACCAAAGGTTACAGAGCTGGCAGGATCTAGGACTCCAGTTGCTGGCTGAATACGGGGGAGGAGAAGGAGGAGGCCACCAGGGAAATGGAAATAGGGGACTCCGAACCTGTTCTGTCATTTTGTTAAACACCCAAATGAAGCCTATCTCATAACAGATGGAGGGTTTTAAGGATTAATGCTTTTTTTAAGAAGGCTTTGTAATTGCAGACACTTATTTCTAGACAAATATGCTTTCTATCGCATAGGTTAAAACTATCACTCAGTAGCTTTCCCGTCCTCCTGTCAAGATGACAAATGACCCATATCAGAAAAGTACCAGCTGGCAGGGGCTGTCAGCTCATCATTTCGCCACTACAGAAAGGGCGGTGGCAGCGGCTGCTGCTGGCGGGCCTTGGTCCCTCCAGGAATTGGATTTCTCTGTGGAAAATTATCCCTGAACATCCAGTGTACATGGGTAGTTGGAACAAGAGCAATCCTCTTACATAATTGGTGAGGTTTACTAGAAATTGGCTGCCCTTGCTGTGGTTGGCCGTTCTACGTGGATTGTGTTAGCTAAGAAGAAAACGGAAATCTACAGTTTCTGAGAAGCTGGAATTTAAATCATCCTGTAAACATGGGATTGGCCAAATCTATTACTGAATGAAGCAGTGAGATTGTTTGCTGTTGGTTTCGGTTTTGAGTTTGTGCGAGGATGCAGTGACGGTGGGCTGGGTTTCGGATACTTGAGGAAAAGAGAACCTTGTTCTCTATCATCTGTCAGGCTGATGCAGGGTGAAAGACACAGATTCATTCTCTTTGAGGGCCCTTCAAAGTCTGTGAAATTTGCTCTGTCCCCCAGGAATCTTCCTTTTCTTGGTTGGCTGAGAAGTCCCGTGGCGCGCCCCCCCCCCCAACCCATTATCTATCACGGTCACGAATGAGAAAGGTGAATCTTTTTCTTTCTCGTGCACACACACATACCCTTTGGAAGCACATTCTTACTATGTGGCCACATGGCAGAATAGTCAGAGAATTTGGAAAACGTCATAGAAAGGAGTTAGTACTTTGGCTAACTTTTTCTGTAAAAAGCCAGATAGTAAAGAAATTATGCAGCCGTGTTCCAATAAAACTTTATTTATAAAAACAGATGGCAGCTGGATTTGGCCCATGGGGCTTCATTTTCTTAGCCCTGGCTCGTCCTCTGCCCTAAATAAGGAACCTGAAAGTCAACATGATCTACCCTGCTGCACTGCTAGTAGAAGTCCATATTTCAGACCCCTGAGGCCCAATTCCCACTGTCTTCATAGCAACTTTTGTTCATAAGTCCAAGCAGGTGAGTTATCTAGGTCCTCCCCTCTCTGGAGAGCTAAATACAGGTGCAAGAGATGAATGTGCTGCCACCTGAGTATTTAGGACTGTTCCCACGTGTGTCCATGTGCTTAACGTTGGGCTATGTCAGGTCCCAGCCTTCAGGGGGGACCCAAGAGCCAGAGGGCAATGCAACATTGCCCCTTTCTGCTGAGTGAGAACTAAACTAGGCTCTAGTACACATCTCGTACCTGCTTATACAGGCCAACCTCGGAAACTGCACAGTTAATTCTGAAGATAATCCTGCAAATTCCTGCAGAGGGATAATTCTGCCTTCTAATGGAATATTCAGGACATGTTTTAGAGTCTCCCTCTTGTCTTCTTACTTAATATGCCTCAACACTACCCCCAAAACCACATCACTCCATTGTTTATCCTTTTAGGTAGTCAGACTTGCTTATCTCTACACCTTTACTTTTTATTTAGCTTGGCTGTGGCATTTATTATTTTAATCTTATCTCATGAATCACACTCCCCTGATTAGGAATCACTAGCCTAACTTTGCCCCAAATATTCTGTGTATTCACTTTTATTCCAGAAGTGGAATCTGAGCTATGAATGGAAAGCCCGTATCTTCTTTCCTCAACCTGGAATTTTATCTTAGGAAAGACTGAAACATATTTTATTAATTTAAGAATTTGCAGATAAAATGAATGTCAGGATTCATTTGGCCCATTTGATGTCTCTTTCAGCATGAATTGAAAGAGAATGAAATGCCATTAAACCTAATTCTGCTGATTTGTTTAGGGATCGTTTGGTCATAAGGAACAGATACAAAGCCAAGCAAACTTTTTTTTTAAAAATTTTTAATTTTTTAATTTTTTATAAACATATAATATATTTTTATCCCCAGGGGTACAGGTCTGTGAATCGCCAGGTTTACACCCTTCACAGCACTCACCAAAGCACATACCCTCCCCAATGTCCATAACCCCACTCCCCTTCTCCCAACCCCATTCCCCCCAGCAACCCTCAGTTTGTTTTGTGAGATTAAGAGTCACTTATGGTTTGTCTCCCTCCCAATCCCATCTTGTTTCATTTATTCCTCTCCTACCCACTTAAGCCCCCATGTTGCATCACCACTTCCTCATATTAGGGAGATCATATGATAGTTGTCTTTCTCAAAGCCAAGCTTTGTTTTAAAGCTTTGCTTAAAAAAGCAAAGATCAAGATGAAGTTTATTGGAAGAAAATGGTGCAGACCACAGCAGACCAGCTAGGTGTCCATAGGGCCCTAACTAGAACGGGGCATGTTGGGGCCAGGATCACATCCTGCATCTTTCTGTGGTTTACAAAGAAACTGGAGGCAGCCTGGTCTAGAGCTCAGGTCTCTAACTCTCAGCCGCATCTTCTATGCTCTTTACCAGTGCTCCCCACACTGGGCTCTTCAGGAGTGCCATAGGCCCCTCTAAATAACTCCAGAATATCCAGACCAGTGAAGACATGGACCACCTGGAGAGCTCCTTCATCAATTCCTTAGCTTTGTATGTCTGGGTTCTCTGTAAGAGAGGCATTGGAAAAAGGGGTTCTGTTATCTATTTCATGCTTCCACTGAATCAGTACTGGGAAGAACTGTCAAAACAAACAACAAAACATCAAGAACTATAATTTATGGGGCAAATTTTGGGGTAAGGATGCTTTATTATATTATATATATAATATATTTATTATATATATTATATATATTATTATATAGCAAATGAGCTAGCTGTCTTTTTAACCTTTAGAATGTGTTTCCTTTTAGTTTCTTAGGACAATAGTCCATTAGTTTACTGGCTCTAAATGTGGTGCAAACATGACTAAAGTGGGGGCCAGCAACTCTGGTCCTTGTACTAAATCCAAAGGCTGTCAATAAAGTTTTATCAGAAGACAGACATGGCCATTCATTTACATATTGTCTATGTCTACTTTTGGGTGACAATGGCAGAGTTAAATAGTTGTGACAAAGAGTGTCTGGCTCACAAAGTCCAAGATATTTACTACCTGGCCCTTTACAGGAAGTTCATTGATCTCTGAACTGAAGAGATAAAACAAGAGCAATTTTTACTTCAGTATATCAGAGCTGTCTCAGATGGCTTTGGAGCCAAAAGAAAAATGGTGCCGGAGAGTCTACAGGGAGGAAATCATAGGCCCAACTCCCCAACTTTTTGGTAAAATCTGGCCATGTGACTTGTTTCAAGAATATTAGTAAACCAGGGGCTGCCCAGGTGATGTGCTAGATCAGATGTTTTCAGGTACAGGCTGCAGTTCAAATAGTTTGACAAGAAATAAATAAGCTACAGGGAAGTGTAAATTATGGCCGGATTCCGGGTGTGGATTACTAGAACATTGCAAACTGTAGATTGACGTCTCCTCTCCTCTCTGCTGGAACTGGTGCATGTTCTCAGGTAAAAAAAGATCTGACAGAAGGCCAAAAGAAAGTATGTACTTGACGGGTAATGAGAATACAACTTTTGGGTGGCACACTGGATGATTCAGACAGGAATTTTGTTATTTTTACTTCAGATACTAAGGAACCAATTTCGCTTGAGGCTGGCAAGGAAAGACTATATTGGTTTCCATGACAAAGTATAGCCACTGTTGGGTTTCTACATTGTTCTTTGGAGATGCTGTCAGAGCAAAGTGGGATCCCCAGGAGCACAGCCAGGGGAAAATGTTGTCTGAGTCCCCTCTTGCTTCTGGCACCTAGTTAGTGCCCCTAGTCTCTGACCTAAGGGGACACTTCCTCCTCATCCAATTTACATCTCTGTGCCTTCATTTTAATCTGAGAGACTGCCCATGATATTAAGCATTTCCCAAATGTCTCTTTATCGTGCGGTTTACCTTTTTAACAGTGTTCTTGTTGTTATTTTAATATTTGAATAAATGAGCTCTTTATGTCTATGATATCAATGCTAATGATACTAGTTATAAGCTGGTATTCATCTGTCAAGCACCTGCTCATAAGCCAAACAGTTGAAATACTTTATCTCATTTGACCCTCCTATTGGTCCTTGGGAAGTGAATATAACTATAATTTTTATTTTACAAGTGACACGGAGGCTTACGGAGTTTAATTTAATTAATGTATCCGAACGTTCAACAAATATATACTTGCCCTCTATGGGTGCCTGATACAGCACAGGGTGTACTGCAGTGAGCAAATAGTCACGGAGCCTGACGTTCTGGTCGAGTCAGGCAGACACTGAAGAAACAAACACGTAATTCCAAAGTAGGTTGAGGGATCAGTAGGAAAGGACAAGGTGCAGGGCGGCAAGAGGTCACACCGTGTAGCTTGCGGCTGCCCGGCTCCCATGTTTGTTCAGACTCAAGCCTCTCTCCCATGTTTGTTCAGACTCAAGCCTCTCTCTGAGATCCGCATTCTTTTTCTTCTTCTTTTTAAAAAAGATTTATTTATTTGAGAGAGCAAGAGCGGGCATGGGGGTTGGCAGAGAGAGGGGGAGAGAGAGACTATCAAGCAGATTCCCTACTGACTGTGGACCCGGATGTGGGGCTCACTCTCATAACCCTGAGATGATGACCAGAGCTGAAATCAAGAGCTGGATGCTTAACTGACTGAGCCACCCAGGCGCCCCTTTGAGATTTCTGTTTTTGTACACCTGCCTGTCCTTCCTCCCTCAGTGGAACGTTCTAGCCTAGAGCTGGATGGGATTTTGAGATTTCCCTGGTCCTGCCCAATTATCTTACAAGGTGAGTTTCTCCATTATCTGTTTTTGTCTCTGTCTTTTGTAACCATGTTTTCCTTTCTCATTTTTAAACAAATGAATAAGTTCCTTCCTTCCATACATTATTTTATTTCTACCAGGGAGCATAAGGTATTTAATTCAATTCAGCAGCTATTAAAGATGCCTGGGGCTTCGTGGAGTGTTCTCCATAAATATTTATTGAATAAGTGAATGTACTAGGCTTAAAACAAATTTAAACCAGCTGGGTATCCTTGTCCTCAGGGACCACTGGCGGAGCAGACTGACCCGTAAGGAGCTCCTCAGAGTCTAACGCTGGGAGCAGCAGGTGTCGATGGGGTTCAGTTAGAGTGGCTCTCCAAAAATTCTGCAAAATTCCAAGAGTTTGGGTTTGTTTTATGATTCCATTAATAGCGCTTGTCGTTTGTCCCTGCATTGTGTCTAATGATCTTTTGACTCAAAAGGAGGACTTTTTTTCGAAACTCAGATCAGGCTCTGCTGGTCATTATCTGGGATGAATTTAATTGCCCTGTTGCCGGCGGCATAAATGTGTCTGGGTGACGTTGCTGGCGGCGGTGAGCAGAGGGGTGACAAAGGGGAAGGGGAGTCTGGACGTGTGAGACTCACTCAGCCATGGGCAATCAATTTGGTCACACGATCAGTGTCCCCGAAGGCAGGGATGGCCGGTGGCGTGGTCAGCGCTCCAAGGAAGGGGAAGGAGAGCCGCAGTTGGGTGGCGGTTCATGGCCACAGGAAGCTCATTCCATCGTTAGAATATGCGTTCCCTCTCCTCCAGCTCCGCACAACTCCGGGCCTTTCTCAGAGATCAGGCTCTTCTCTCCTACCACCTTGTGTTGGTTTCCCAGGACTGCCTGAGCAAAGGACTAAAACTGACTTGGAACGAAAGACACTTAGTCTCTGACAGCCTGGGACCAGAGTCTGAGACCAAAGTGTCACAGGCCCCTGCTTCCCTGGAGGCTCTCGCGGACAGCCTTCCTTGCTTCTCGCAGCTTCCAGGGCTTGCTGGCATTCCTTGGCCTGCCTTGTCTCGGGGCTGCACCTGCCCAGCCTCCCTCCCCGCGTGTCTCTGGGTCTTCCATCTGTCTCCTGGTGAGGACCCCTGGTCGTGGAAGTTAGGGCCCATCCTTAGCCTCTGTGACCTCATTTTGGTTGTATCTCAAGGACTCTATTTCCAAAAACAATCCTATTTGCAGGTATGGTGGGTTCGTCCTTGAACATCTCTTTCTGGGGGTCACAGTACAGCCCACCCAGCCCTTCCTCCTCTGAAATGTGTCTGGACTCTGAGCAGTAGTCATCATCTCTAGTATGACTGCCCTGGTCCCCACCACCGTCTTCCCTCTGTCAGGTGACTTCAAGCCTCCTGTAGGCTTCCCTGCTCTTTCTCCTGCCTCCCGCAGTCCACTCTGCCCCGCGGCCAGTGCAGCCTCTCTAAAGACAGAGCATGGGCTGAAAGCCAAACCAGAACCACCCCCACCAATAACCCTGCGGTGGCTTCCTGCCGATACTGGGGGGACACCAAGTCCTTCTGTGGACTCCCATTGCTCACTGCTGCCGGCCGTGGCCGCCTTCTGCTCAAATGCCCCGACCTGCTTCCCGTCTTCGGTCTTGGCACTTGCTGTGGCCTCTGCCGGAGACTCTCGGCATGACTTCTGCAAGTCAGGCTCCATCTTCCAGGTCTCCTGTCACATGTCACCTTCAGAGAGATCTAGAACACCTGTCCTGCCCCTGATTCCCAGCGGCTCCTCTCATCCCTTCATCACTTGCCTTTCTTTACAGCACTTAAAACCACTGCATCATCTTCTTGATCTAATTAGATGTTGTCATCTGTGCTTTCCACCAGAATGTCAATCCCATCAGGCAGGAGCCTGGTCTCTGGGGCCCTTTGTGTCCCCAGCACCTGGACAACGTCTAGCACAAGCAGGTACTGGAAATTATTATTGAGGGCAGAACAGAGGAATGAAGTGTGCCTTTGTTTCACTCACAAAACAGCTTTCCAAGTAGTTGGTGACATTGGGTTTTCTGATTTCCTAGATTCCTAGCTGAGAAGATCAAAGAGGGCTGTGAGGGAACAGGTCTGGGGGGTTGGGTCGGGGGGATGTGGAGCTGTGAGGGGGGAGCAGATGGACCCTATTGGTGAGGTGGGAGTCCAGGAATGGTCTGAAAGTGCCTCCAGAGCTCACGCGGGTGGTTTGATGGGGGAACATTTCATGGGGAGGGGACAGAACTGACCTCCCAACAGCTCACAGAAACACACGCACAGTGAAGTTGCAGGAGCAGCGGGGACATGATTCACAGGCTCCTGCCACCACCTCACTCCTGCTGTGACCCCCTCCCATGGCCCGCCGGCACCATGCCTTCCTGGTTTCCACTGGAGTTGCTCTGTGTGGCTGCTTTCTCTGTGCTGGGGGCTCCCTTTCCTCACGGTCCAAACCACTGGTCACTGAGGGGCCCTCTGTCCTGGGTCCCAACAGCAGCTGGAGGGAAAGGCCCTTCCTTTACCTCTATGGACCACGTCAGGCATGCCCATGACTCCTTCTCTGTGCCAGGCACTTTATAAACTCTCCACATTTCACCAAGTCAAAGACCCTCTCTTCCCATTCCACACATTCTAACTTCCTGCAGTCCGTGACATGGTCGAGCCAGTGACATCCAGCCTTCGGTCCTTCTGCCAGCCCTGGGAGGAGGGCACTATTCCTGCCTCGTCTAGGGAAGGGGCCCAGAGAGTTTATGTAACATCTCATTTGTGGTGAGCTGCGATCGGGCCAGGGCCCAGAGCCCAGGCTCCTCATGGTCGCACTTTCTGCCACACCTGGACACCGAGCCACAGCATTATCTTCCCCTTCCTCCCGTCCGTCACGTTTGCGAGGCAGAAGCCTGGGAGTGCGCGCTGGCAAACAAGCTCTTTCATCCTTCTTAGTGCAACCAAAGAGCACCTTGTACATCAACTCGTGCAGTTACTTGGAATATGGTCGCCGGGTCACCTGTTCCACAAATAGTCTGGCTCTGAACCCCAGTTTAACCTTTCCTGGAGACCTTGCCTATCAGCTAAGCACTTTTAGATGCAAGAAAAGGATCCTCTTGACCGCACTGACTTCTCAAGAGGATGTTCATTTTTTTTTTTTTTAAAGATTTTATTTATTTATTTGACAGATCACAAGTAGGCAGAGAGGCAGGCAGAGAGAGAAAGGAGGAAGCAGGCTCCCTGCCGAGCAGAGAGCCCGATGCGGGGCTCAATCCCAGGACCCTGGGATCATGACCTGAGCCGAAGGCAGAGGTCTTAACCCACTGAGCCACCCAGGCGCCCCCAGGATGTTCATTTTTTCATCTATCTTGAAACCCTGGGTCCTAGCCAAGCTTAACTCAGCGGCTTAGTGATGCCTCCGAGCACACAGGTATCCGCCATTGTCAGGGTGCTGTCCGGGCTCTCCTTACTGGGGATCGCAACTATGTACAGAAGGGAGTCTTTATTTCCTTCTCGTCACTTTTCATTTGAACCCCAAACAGTAAAACTCCCAGTTACCCCACCTTTTCCTAATGTGCCCCAGAGTGTTCCATCAGCCAAGTTTGGGTCACATGTTCAGGCTGCAGTTACCAGGCAGGGAAAGCTAGTGCTTGGCCTTATCAGTCTGGACAGCGGATATTCAATGATGCTGAAGCTGATTGCCCAAAAAGCTTTAATTCAGCTCATTATTCCAAAGATAAGCAGACAGGGAAATAGTCTATATATTTTGAGAAGCATTCAGTCCTTCGTGCTTAAAAACAAAGTTTTCATCTTTATTAGTTTTCTGGAAAATTCATTATGTAGAATCCCTCATCTTCTGGTAATTTCATATCTGTTAGGTATTACTTACTGTAAGTGAGTGAGTTTCTCTTCCAAATCAGCCAATCATTCCAAAGAAATCCTAGTAAGCGATGGCAGATTTCTGAGCTCTGACAAATTTATGTAGTCCGGTCGATTCTTAAACAGACTTCATGGACTGCTTGTAAGGCCTCTCCACTTTCTCCTTTCTTTTGATTTTTCTAGCAGAGTAGCGATAAGTGGGTAAAAACTGAAATTTGAGTAATACCCAGACGTTTTTGCTTTGGGTGGAGTGTCGGTGGAATGGAACACTTGAGACTCATGGTTTCAGAGAGTTTGGGGCTTATTCTCCGTGGTTGAGTAAAACATGGCCTTGTGATTCTCAGATGTCTATTACCAAGTTTATAGAACCATTATGTTTTATTTTTTATTTTTTCGAACCATTGTGTTTTCAAGAACGCCAATCACAAGTTCAGAAATTATTGCATTTTTTTAGATGAATGATTAAAAGTACACAAAAATGTTTGCTATTTATATAATCTTGAATATTTTTTCTTGCTGTTAAGGAAACAGGCGTAGAGGACTCGTTGGAAGTGGCAGGTGGTTGCTGGTAGATCATGAACTTAACCAAAGCCCATTGCCACGCCCCCGCCGGGCTGGAACACCTAAGGAGCATTGTTGTATGATGACTTTTTCTTTGCCCTTTCTCTCATTTCCTTCCTGTGTTCTATCTGGAAATTCATCTGAGAAACAGAAACGCTATAAGCCAAATAATATTAATTATGAATAAGAGTCACTGTGGCCTCCTTATCAGTAAATTTGCTTCTAACCTTTATAAATGTACTGCCCAGAATGAATGAAGCTCTGGGTGGGTCTGTACAATCAGATTTAGTACCTCTTGTGACCTTATACTGGAAAACCTTATAGAGGCAGGTTTTCTAAGTATTGTGTATAGGAAACTGTGTAGAATATAAGATTTCTGTCAAAAGGCACTCAAATGATCTTTAAACAATTGATGTTCAAATATGAACCATTTAGGATCATAAATATTTACAAGGCTGACATTTGATTGTTTTTTATGAAAGTTGAGGAAGCACTTTGGTTGCCACCTAAGCTTTTGGAGAGAAATTTACCTTTGCATTTTGGAGATAAATGTGTTTATGGTAGCCTTTGTTATTGATTGTCTCATTGGTAACCTTCTTCTGTCCTAAGGCAGACACAAATGTCATTAACATTGTGGAAAAATGTACCAGTAGGTACATTTTGAGAGGACTTAGTAAGACTTCAGTAGAAGTCCACTAAGGTCACTGGACTATCTTTTTCATTCCTGTGAATCCTGCAGCACTTAGTGCTGTATTTAGTTAGCAAAAATTTGTATTAAGCCACTTCTATGGGCCAGACCCTATGCTATACTCTGGAAATAGGGATGGGGAGACACGTTCTCAAGCTCTCAGACTTCCTGGGCCTCAGCATCCAGCATAGTGTTGACCATGTCCATTGAGTTCCTTATCAAAGTCAGGATAGGAATGAAAGCCCTTTTTCCTCTGGTTATAATTTCATTAGCATACACAGCTTCAATGAGTAAGATGGAGTTCTCATTATCATCAGGTGCACTGAGTATTTACTCATCACCAAGTACTCTCTTACCTTATTCTACTCATCCACTCAGTAACTCTGAGAAGAAAATACTGCCAGTTACATCCCCATTTTGGAGATCACAGTTAGAGGCACAGAGTAGTTATATACCTGGGCTTAAGGCACAGAGCTAGCAAGTGGAGGAACTAAATTGAAACTCAAGTGGTCTGACTTTGTACCCTACCACCTCCCATTTTATGGGCTGTGTTCTCTTTTCACTCATTGGCTAGCCACTCTTGTCAGTGTTTGGCCGTGTATTTGCATACCCATGTTTTCTTATTTGTGTTGTGATTAGATGTTCAATTGCTGAAGAGGCCTGGAGAAGGTTGGACAGGAGAGGTATATGAGCAACAGATCCCTAGTCCTGCTGGGGAAACCTTGATCTGGGGACCCGGCTGTCCATTGAATGGGACATGGTGATGTTAGAGGAGCATCATGATGAGGAATGAGAAGCCAGGGTGTGCTGAGCTGACTGCTCCTGGTTGGTTTCCCATCTCCACATCTAGTGGCTTCCTGTGGTTTGAAACTGGCCATAATAGGAGTACTTACACCATGGAAATTAGTAAACTGTATAGATCAGTCCCTCCCCCAAACCAGAACCAGTCGTTAAATGTTTACTAGCATACCCCTGAAAAAGACTGAAAGTCCCCCCAAATCAGTTTAGATTTAATTCCATCCCAACCAGCAGGATGTCCTTCCTGTGGAGGCAGATGCCCAGATTCCAGCCACAGTTAACCTCTCGGACTCCTTCTTCATCAGCTCTGATCTCCTCTGCCTTCTGAAATTCCATTCTGAAGGTGCCTCTATCCTTTCCATCTCCATCCCAATGCTTCAGCCCACTTCTCGGTTCCCCTCTAGACAGAAGTAACAGCTTCCTAACTTTTGCCTATGGACCAAGTCTTGCTCTGTCTAGCAGCTGTCGATCTAAAGCTTAAACAAGGTGGGGGGTGCTTCCATCTACTGCCAGTCATCACCTATTTTATTTTTTTTAAGATTTTATTTATTTATTTGACAGAGATCACAAGTAGGCAGAGAGGCAGGCAGAGAGAGTGGAGAAAGCAGGCTCCCTGCTTAGCGGAGAGCCCTATGCAGGGCTCCATCCCAGGACCCTGCGATCATGACCTGAACCGAAGGCAGAGGCTTTAACCCACTGAGCCACCCAGGCGCCCCCATCACCTATTTTAGAAGATCTTAGCTGCCCTGCTTTCTGTCCAGCTTCATCTTGGACTGGTCCTTTACTCCACCTTACATTTCAGCCTCACCGAGCTCTACTGATGGAAGGGGTCCTCCAAGTCCCCATAGGATTTTGTGCAGACTCATCTCATTATTTTGAAATCCATGCATTGCTGTATCTTCCTCTGGTCTGTGTGGTCCTTGTGCCCCAGGAAAATTTCTTACTCAACTTGGTCAACCTGTTTACTCATTACCACTCCTTCATCTTTTGGGGGGAGCTGCTTATCTCACCCCTACTCAGTACCATTTCTGTGGCTCTATGTGGCAGCCTCTTTGAACCTCCAGCCAAGACATTGGTTCAAGATGGACCAAGCAGCATTGTCTTTGATATCTTGGAACTAGAAGAGAGTAAAAGCAAGGTAGATAGCAAGCTCCCTTTCTTGATGCCTGGGATATACGAGGTAACATTCCATGAACTGCGGGCAGCCATATTCTTAAGTGTGCATTCAGGATAAAGGAGCCCAGTCTTCAGCAGAAGACACAACCTGCTGTTGTAGATCAAAGCATAGGTGAGAGGCTGGGGAAGAGGGATCCCTGGCTGGGTTCTGTTTTTGAGGCTGGGTAGCCCTTGAAGTGTTACGATATTATGGCATCTTTCCAATAAAGAGACCTGTTTGCTTTAGCTAATTTGAGTTAGAATTCTTTTGCAACCTTGATGAGGTAGACAGAATAATGCCTGCCTCATGATAGCCACATCCTAATCCCCGAACTCTGTGAATATCTTACATAGCAAAGAGGACTATGGGAGCAGATGGCTTGCAGTCAAAGTTGCTAATCAATTGATTGTAAGATAGGGAGATTATCCTGTGATGTATGGATGAACGCAGTGTAATCACAGGGGTCCTTCAGAGTGGAAGAGGGAGGCAGCAAGGGGGGTCAGAGTGATGTGATATGAGTAGGATTCTACTGGGTGCTGCTGACTTTGAAGTTGGAAAAAGGGACCAGAAGGACACAGGCACCCTCTACAAATTGGAAAAGGCAAGGAAACAGCATTCCTTGATTTTAGCTTAGAAGACCCATTTGGACTTGTCACCCACAGAACAGTCAGACAATAAATACATTCATGTTCTAGCAAGCTGCTAAGTTTGTTATGCAACACTAGAAAACCCATACTCTCTAGTCCCCTTATAATCACTGAGAACATCTCTACTCTCCATATCCCTAACTCTAAAATTCCTTTCTCTGAACCCTTGCCTCCATTTGTTTGCTGCGTGGTCTTAACAAGTTCCTTAACTACTCCTTATGTTCTTCAGTCTCTGCCTCTACATGCACATACATTTCATTTTCCTTCTACTTGTGCACATCTTCTAGCAGAGCTGCTGACACACGGAGAGGTCTCCAACAGAGTAGCAATAGTAATAGTGGTTTTTACTGTTATTACACCAAAGGGACTTACCTCTATAGAACCTAGAAAAATGCTTCTCTTACAAAGAATTCTTTTGGAAACTTTTGTGAAATTGAATTGAAAGTGTGTTGACAAAAAAAGCAAAACAAAACCACGTAGAACCACTTCCTCAAGATTATGCTGAGTGAAATAAGTCAAGTGGAGAGAGTCAGTTATTATATGGTTTCACTTACTTGTGGAGCATAAGGAGTAACATGGAGGACATTAGGAGAAGGGAAGGAAAAGTGAATTGGGGGAAATGTGAGGGGGAGATGGCCCATGAGAGACTGTGGACTCTGAGAAACAAACCAAGGGTTTTGGAGGGGAGGGGGATGGGGAGTTTGGGTGAGCTGGTGGTGGGTATTAAGGAGGGCACGTATTGCATGGAGCTCTGGGTGTGGTGCATATACAATGACTCTTGGAACAGTGAAAAAATAAAATAAAACAAAACAAAACATTTCCTCATAATTTCTGGCAAGTTTTAATGAAAAAAACTTAAAAATATTAATTAAACCTGGTCAATCCCCTTTTTAAGTGTATATTATAAAATGGTGTCGCCATAAATGCCTTACATCTCTGGTTGATTTCCTTTTGAGAACTCAGATGTTTGACCTTTATCCTTCTTCTCTGGCTTTTTGTCTTTAAATACAAACTACATTGGTTTCAGTCTCATGATGTTTCAGTGACAAAGTGAAAACTATGTTTCTTTTTTTTTTTTTTTTTTTTAAAGATTTTATTTATTTATTTGACAGAGAGAAATCACAAGTAGATGGAGAGGCAGGCAGAGAGAGAGAGAGGGAAGCAGGCTCTCCGCTGAGCAGAGAGCCCGATGCGGGACTCGATCCCAGGACTCCGAGATCATGACCTGAGCCGAAGGCAGCGGCTTAACCCACTGAGCCACCCAGGCGCCCCGAAAACTATGTTTCTTAAAGGATGACGTGAATCCGTCAACACATATACAAATTGTTTAATTAAGAACAGCTCCTAATTTACATTCAGCTGACCAAGCTGTATGTCTTTAAGACCTTCATATTGATTTTAATTTTATTTTCTTCAACATTTTAAGAGAACAAGAGGCCCCTTGGCTCAAAAGATTTACTAACCTTTCCCTCTATAGGGTTTTTATTGCCTCCTGAAGCCCATCTCTAAGATCTTTGTCATTCGTGTGGGACCGTCACATTAAGAGCTTGTGAGAACTCAGAATATAATTAAATGTTGTAAACAGCAAATAAAGTCTTAATGTGAAATGAGCATTTTATTTAAATTTAATTCGGAGCTCTGCATGAGCATACTATAGATGGGATTAGGTTAATTTGCCTGGGTTTTAATTAAGAGATCACTGAAATGAAAAGACATATGGTGAAATTTGTAGCCAGGCTTGGGGGCTGGGGCTCATATCTCAGTTCAATGTAATTTGTGATCTTAACCAAATTACTCGACCCTTCAGTTTTATGTTATTATTACTCTAATCTTTTTACTATGGGATGTGGCATATATAGCAAATATGCGGATAATATAGCAAACTCACTCTCCAGTTTTAACGAATCTTCTTTGCCATATTTGCTATAGATTTTTTTTTTGTAAGAAATAAAACATTACCGATCTCTATAAACCCCTGACTCTTCCCCTCCCCCACCCTAGTTTTTTCCTTCTTTCTAATGAATAACTTTTGTCATGAAGCTGGTGTCATTCTTATGCGTTAGATAATCTTACATGTTTTTAAACTTTGCATAAATGGTATTCTACTGTGCATAGAATTTTTCAAAACTTCCCTCTTTTATATAGTATTTTGAGACTTATCCATGTCGTTGTAGTTCTTATTTATTCAGTTGAAATGCTTTGCTATTTACAGTGCCATACTATCTACAAATATATCACAGTTTGTTTTTCCATCCTCCTTTCAATGGATTTTTGAAATTGCTTCCAGTTGTTCACTTTAAGGAAAAAAGTGCTGTAGCAAACATTTTTCTACATGACCCGAGGGAGACTTTTCCTAGACTAGAAACATAGATACACAGTTGTTAGGAGTTGGCACACGTACATCTTAAACTTCCCTGATCTCGTCACGTTGCTCTCCAGAATGATTCACACACAGCAGCTGTGTGTGAAAGTCCCGTTTCTTCACATTCTCACTGCTCCAATGGTACCCAAGATCACCCCTTGGTTCACTGATTTCCTAGAAAGACTCACAGAACTCAGAAATAGTTCTTACTATGGCTATTGCTTACTATAGTAAAAGAATACAAAGCAGGATCAGTAAAGGAAAAGAGCACGTGGAATCAAGTCTGGGAAGACCTGGCATGAGATTCAGAAGTCCTCTCCCAGTGAGTTGTATAGGACAGGCTTATTCGTTTGGCAACTAACTGCAGCAGTACCTGTGAAACATAGTCTGTCCTGGGAAAGCTCACTTGAGCCTAAGGGTCTGGATATTTTATTTTATTTTTTAATATTTAATTTAAAAAATTTTAATAAACATATAATGTATTTTTATCCCCAGGGGTACAGGTCTGTGAATTTGCCAGGTTTACACACTTCACAGCACTCACCATAGCACATACCCTCCCCAATGTCCATAACCCCACCCCCCTCTCCCAACCCCCTCCCCCCAGCAACGCTCAGTTTGTTCTGTGAGATTAAGAGTCACTTATGGTTTGTCTCCCTCCTGACCCCATCTTGTTTCATTTATTCTTTTCCTACCCCCAAAACCCCCATGTTACATCTCCACTTCCTCATATCAGGGAGATGATGTGATAGTTGTCTTTCTCTGGTTGACTTTCTTTGCTAAGCATAAGACCCTCTAGTTACATCCACATTGTTGCAAATGGCAAGATTTCGTTTCTTTTGATGGCTGCATAGTATTCCATTGTATATATATATACCACTTCTTCTTTATCCATTCATCTGTTGATGGACAGCTAGGTTCTTTCCACAGTTTGGCTATTGTGGACATTGCTGCTATAAATATTTGGGTGCACGTGCTCCTTCGGAAGACTACGTTTATATCTTTACAAAGATAAAAACAAGATGCAGTTGCTGGGTCATAGGGTAGCTTTATTTTCAACATTTTGTGGAACCTCCATGCTGTTTTCCAGAGTGGTTGCACCAGCTTGCATTCCCACCAACAGTGTAGGAGGGTTTCCCTTTCTCCACATCCTCGCCAGGATCTGTCATTTCCTGACTTGTTGATTTTAGCCATTCTGACTGTTGTGAGGTGGTATCTCATTGTGGTTTTGATTTGTATTTCCCTGATGCCGAGTGATGTGGAGCATTTTTTCATGTGTCTGTTGGCCATCTGGATGTCCTCTTTGCAGAGATGTCTGTTCATGTCCTCTGCCCATTTCTTGATTGGATTATTTGTTCTTTGGGTGTTGAGTTTGATAAACTCTTTATAGATTTTGGATACTAGCCCTTTATCTGATATGTCATTTGAAAATATCTTCTCCCATTCTATCAGTTTGTCTTTTGGTTTTGTTAACTGTTTCCTTTGCTGTGCAAAAGCTTTTGATCATGATGAAATCCCAATAGTTCATCTTTGCCCTGGCTTCCCTTGCCTTTGGCAATGTTCCTAGGAAGAAGTTGCTGGGGCTGAGGTGGAAGAGGTTGCTGCTGTGTTCTCCTCAAGGATTTTGATGGATTCCTTTCTCACATTGAGGTCCTTCATCCATTTTGAGTCTATTCGTGTAAGGAAATGGTCCAATTTCATTTTTCTGCATGTGGCTGTCCAATTTTCCCAACACCATTTATTGAAGAGGCTGTCTTCTTTCCATTGGACATTCTTTCCTGCTTTGTCAAAGATTAGTTGACCATAGAGTTGAGGATCAATTTCTGGGCTCTCTATTCTGTTCCACTGATCTATGTGTCTATTTTTTTGCCAGTACCATACTGTCTTGATGATGACAGCTTTGTAATAGAGCTTGAAGTCTGGAATTATGATGCCACCAACTTTGGCTTTCTTTTTCAATATTCCTTTGGCTATTTGAGGTCTTTTCTGGTTCCATATAAATTTTAGGATTATTTGTTCTATTTCTTTGAAAAAAAAAATGGGTGGGATTTTGATAGGGATTGCATTAGATGTGCAGATTGCTTTAGGTAGCATAGACATTTTCACAATATTTGCTCTTCCAATCCAGGAGCATGGAACATTTTTCCATTTCTTTGTGTCTTCCTCAGTTTCTTTCATGAGTACTTTATAGTTTTCTGAGTATAGATTCTTTGCCTCTTTGGTTAGGTTTTATTCCTAGGTATCTTATGCTTTTGGGTGCAATTGTAAATGGGACTGACCCCTTAATTTCTCTTTCTTCTGTCTTGTTGTTGGTGTAGAGAAATGCAATCAATTTCTGTGCATTGATTTTATATCCTGACACTTTACTGAATTCCTGTACAAGTTCTAGCAGATTTGGAGAGCAGTCTTTTGGGTTTTCCACATATAGTATCCTATCATCTGCAAAGAGTGATAGTTTGACTTCTTCTTTGCCAATTTGGATGTCCTAATTTCTTTTTGTTGTCTGATTGTTGAGGCTAGGACTTCTAGTACTATGTAGAATAGCAGTGGCGATAATGGACATCCCTGCCATGTTCCTGACCTTAGCAGAAAAGCTTTCAGTTTTTCTCCATTGAGAATGACATTTGTGGTGGGTTTTTCATAGATGGCTTTGATGATATTGAGGTATGTGCCCTCTATCCCTACACTTTGAAGAGTTTTGATCAAGAAAGGATGCTGTACTTTGTCAAATGCTTTTTCAGCATCTATTGAGAGTATCATATGGTTCTTGTTCTTTCTTTTATTAATGTATTGTATCACATTGATTGATTTGTGGATGTTGAACCAACCTTGCAGCCCTGGAATAAATCACACTTGGTCGTGGTGAATAATCTTTTTAATGTACTATTGGATCCTATTGGCTAGCATTTTGGTGAGAATTTTCACATCTGTGCTCATCAAGGATATTGGTCTGTAATTCTCTTTTTTGATGGGATCCTCATCTGGTTTTGGGATCAAGGTGATGCTGGCCTCATAAAATGAGTTTGGAAGTTTTCCTTCCATTTCTGTTTTCTGGAACAGTCTCAGGAGAATAAGAATTCTTCTTTAAATGTTTGGTAGAATTCCCCTGGGAAGCTGTCTGGCCCTGGGCTTTTGTTTGTTTGGAGATTATTGATGACTGTTTCAATTTCCTTACTGGTTATGGGTCTGTTCAGTTTTTCTATTTCTTCCTGGTTCAGTTGTGGTAATTTATGTGTCTCTAGGAATGCATCCATTTCTTCCAGATTGTCAAATTTGCTGGTGTAGAGTTGCTCATAGTATGTTCTTATAATTGTTTGTATTTCTTTGGTGTCAGTTGTGATCTCTCCTCTTTCATTCATGATTTTATTTATTTGGGTCCTTTCTCTTTTCTTTTTGATAAGTCTGGCCAGGGGTTTATCAATCTTATTAATTCTTTCAAAGAACCAGCTCCTAGTTTCCTTGATTTGTTCTTTTTTTTGGTTTCTATTTCATTGATTTCTGCTCTGATCTTTATGATTTCTCTTCTCCTGCTGGGTTTAGGCTTTCTTTGTTGTTCTCTCTCCAGCTCCTTTAGGTGTAGGGTTAGGTTGTGTATTTGAGACGTTTTTTGTTTCTTGAAAAAGACTTGTACCGCTATATATTTTCCTCTCAGGACTGCCTTTGCTGTGTCCCACATATTTTGAATAGTTGTGTTTTCATTCATTTATTTCCATGAATTTTTTCAATTCTTCTTTAATTTCCTGGTTGACCCATTCATTCTTTAGAAGGATGCTGTTTAGTCTCCATGTATTTGGGTTATTTCCAACTTTCCTCTTGTGATTGAGTTCTAGCTTCAGAGCATTGTGGTCTGAAAATATGCAGGGAATGATCCCAATCTTTTGATATCAGTTGAGACCTGATTTATGACCCAGGATGTGATCTATTCTGGAGAATGTTCCATGTGCACTGGAGAAGAATGTGTATTCTGTTGCTTTGGGATGAAATGTTCTGAATATATCTGTGATGTCCATCTGGTCGAGTGTGTCATTTAAGGCCTTTATTTCCTTGTTGATCTTTTGCTTGGATGATCTGTCCATTTCAGTGAGGGGAGTGTTAAAGTTCCCTACTATTATTATGTAATTGTCAATGTGTTTCTTTGATTTTGTTATTAATTGGTTTATATAGTTGGTGCTCCCATTTAGGGGCATGGATATTTAAAACTGTTAGATCTTCTTGTAGGACAGACCCTTTGAGCATGATATAGTGTCCTTCCTATCTCTTATTATAGTCTTTGGCTTAAAATCTAATTGATGTGATATAAGGATTGACACCCCAGCTTTCTTCTGATGTCTATTAGCATGGTAAATTGTTTTCCACCCCCTCACTTAAAATCTGGAGGTGTCTTCAGGTCTAAAATGAGTTTCTTGTAGGCAGCATATTGATGGGCTTTGTTTTTTTATCCATTCTGATACCCTGTGTCTTTTGATTGGGGCATTTAGCCCATTTACATTCAGGGTAACTATTGAGAGATATGAATTTAGTGCCATTGTATTGCCTGCAAGGTGACTGTTACTGTATATTGTCTCTGTTCCTTTCTGATCTACTACTCTTAGGGTCTCTCTTTGCTTAGAGGACCCCTTTCAATATTTCCTGTAGAGCTGGTTTGGTGTTTGCAAATTCTTTCAGTTTTTGTTTGTCCTGGAACCTTTTTATCTCTCCTTCTATTTTTTGATGATAGCCTACCTGGATATAGTATTCTTGGCCGCATGTTTTTCTCGTTTAGAGCTCTGAATATATCATGCCATTTCTTTCTGGCCTGCCAGGTCTCTGTGGATAAGTCTGCTGCCAATCTAATATTTTTACCATTGTATTTTACAGACTTCTTTTCCCAGGCTGCTTTCAGGATTTTCTCTTTGTTGCTAAGACTTGTAAATTTTACTATTAGGTGACGGGGTGTGGACCTATTCTTGTTGATTTTGAGGGGGGTTCTCTGCACCTCCTGGATTTTGATGCTCATTCCCTTTGCCATATTAGGGAAATTCTCTACAACAATTCTCTCCAATAAACCTTCTGCTCCCCTCTCTCTTTCTTCTTCTTCTGGAATCCCAGTTATTCTAATGTTGTCTCGTCTTATGGTGTCACTTATCTCTCGAATTCTCCCCTCATGGTCCAGTAGTTGTTTGTCTCTCTTTTGCTCAGCTTCTTTATTCTCTGTCTTTATTCATTTGGTCTTCTATATCACTAATTCTTTCTTCTGCCTCATTTATCCTAGCAGTAAGAGCCTCCATTTTTTATTGCATCTCATTAATAGCTTTTTTTATTTCAACTTGGTTAGATTTTAGTTCTTTTATTTCTCCAGAAAGGGTTTTTATATCTCCAGAGAGGGTTTCTCTAATATCTTCCATGCCTTTTTTGAGCCTGGGTAGAACCTTGAGAATCGTCATTCTGAACTCTAGATCTGACATATTACTAATGTCTGTATTGATTAGGTCCCTAGCCTTTGGTACTGCCTCTTGTTCTTTTTTTTTGTGGTAAGTTTTTCCAGCCTTGTCATTTTGTCCAGATAAGAATATATGGAGGAGAAAATAAAATACTAAAAGGGTGGCAAAGACCCCAGGAAAAGAATGAAAAAGAATGAAAAACATATATAAGGATAAACACAATGAAGGGATGGAATATGCCTATAAATATGAAAAAAAAATTAAATTTCTAAAAAAGGAGTTGATAAAGTAAGTTGGTTGGGAGAATAAAGAAAAAGAAAATGGAGAGAATTTGCTTAGGCTGGAGACTAGAACATGCCCAGAGTTAGAATTAGGGTGTATTTTGATCTATTAGAAGAAGTTGTACCCCAAAATTTTTTAGAGGAAAAAACCCTGTGTGTATACAAAAAATAAAGTCAGATACAATGAAGCATAAAATATGACTATAATAATGAAGTTTCAAAAAAGATCTTTTTTTTTAATGAAAGGTATTGTTAAGATAAACTAGTTAAAAAACGTTAAAAAAGGAAAGGGTAAAAGTTTAAAAAAATTTAGCAGAAGAAAAGAAATAAAATAAAAAAAAATTAAATTAACTGCAAGACTAAAGAATCATGGGGAGAAAGCCATGAGTTCCATGCTTTGCTTTCTCCTCCTCTGGAATTCCACTGTTCTTGGTAAGTGAACTTGGTCTTGGCTGGATTTCTTGTTGATCTTCTGGGGGAGGGGCCTGTTGTAGTGATTCTCAAGTGTCGTTGCCCGAGGCAGAATTGTACCACCCTTATCAGGAACTGGGCTGAGTAATCCGCTTGGGTTCGCTTTTGGGAGCTTTTGTTCCCTGAACGCTTTCCGTAGAGTTCCAGAGGAAGGGAATGAAAATGGCGGCCTCCCAGTCTCTGGCCTGGAGGAACTGAGAGCTAGGGGCCCCACTCCTCAGTGCGCCCTCAGAGAAAAGCGCTCAATCACTCCCGTCTCCCTGGCCTCCGGCCTCGCTCCGAGCTCACTGTGACTGGTTCAAGGTAACCCCGACTTGGAAGCTCAGTCCTGGCTCTGTCTCTGCAGCCGGCTTCCGGGCTGTAATACCTGTGAGCTCTGCGACTCAGACACCCACGATCATTCTGTGACCCTGTGGGACCTGGGGTTATGCAGAGCCCGCGTGGGCTTCACCCTGGTTTCGCCTCTGGAGCCATGTCCTCCATGGAGCGGACTTTTAAAAGTCCTGATTTTGTGCTCTGTTGCTCCGCCGCTTGCCAGGAGCCGGCCCCTCCCCCCGCCATGGTCTATCTTCCCATCGCTTTGGATTCACTTCTCCGCCGTCCTATCTTTCAGAAAGTGGTCGATTTTCTGTTTCTAGAATTGCTGTTCTTCTTCTCTTCAATCTCCCATTGGATCTGTAGGTGTTTGCAATGGTTTGATAAGCTATCTAGCTCATCTCCTGCTACCTGATGTCGTCTCAGCCTGCTACTTCTCAGTCATCTTGACTCCTCTCTCCAGGTCTGGAGATTTTAATGAGGGCTGGTGATGTAGGCACATATTGTCTTTATAACTAGCTATAGTTCCTGAAACTCCTGACCTGCAGAAGGAAAGTGGACTTGCATCAAAATTCACAATGTGTGCACAAATTACCTAGACAGCTGGTGTATAGCACGTCTAGAGTATGTAAAATGCCATCTCACTTAAAGCATAAAGAAGAGAGGCGCCTGGGTGGCTCAGATGGTTAAGTGTCTGCCTTCAGCTCAGGTCATGATCCCTGCCTCCTGGGATCAAGTCCCACATGGGTCTCCCTGCTCAGTGGGGAGCCTGCTTCTCCCTCTGCCCCGGCCTCTCTCTGTCTCCCTCTGTCTCTCATGAATAAATAAATAAAATCTTTAAGAAGAAATGTAAAGAAGATTCCATTGGCCCCGTTCTCAGAAGCCAGGTCATGTTAAGCAGATCCTCATAAGAATGTATAAGAGTTGAGCAGTCAGGCCGGCTAAGTTAATTTTCTGCACACTTGCCAACTTGATATTTTCATTCAAAAATTTTAGCCAATTTGATGAGTGTGAAATAGAATCTCATTAGTATTTTAATTTGCATTTTCTTGATTGCAGGTGAGACTGAGTGGGTTGTCTGTTCTGTGAATTGTTCATTTTTGTACCTTTTTTTCAATAGGATTTTGGTCTTTTCCTTATTGACTTGCAATTCTTTCCACATTGTGAGTATTAATTCTACAACAGATATGTGTTTTGAGTGTCTTTACCCCATCTGTAACTTGACTTTCCCTTATATTCCTAGTTTTCTGAAAGTTATTTTCTACAAACTCATGTTGAATACTATTGAATGTATTTCTTCCTTGGGGCTGTTGTGACACAAACCTGATGACTCAGAGCAACAGAAATTCATTCTCCTCCTTCAGTTATGGTGGTCAGAAATCTGAAAGCATCAGCAGGTGTGTTCCTTCTGCAGGCTGTAAGGGAGAATCCATTTCATGCCACTCTCGTATCTGCAGTAGTTGTCAGTGGACTTGGCAGCCTGGGCTAGGAGCTGCATTTCTCTAATCACAGAATCGATTTTACCATCACCATCTCCTCTGCTCTTTCTTCTCCTTGTATTTTTTAATAAGGATGCATCATTGGTAATGCAGGATGATCTCCTCATCTCGAAATCTGATAATTGTGTATGCAAGGACTTTTTCCAAATAAAGTAACATTCACAGGCTTGGGGTTAGGGCAAGGACCTGTCTTTTGGGGGATCACCATATAGCCCAGTACAATTGAGAGGATCCTTTCATTTTCTTCTTTAATCAGACAATGCAATGTATTTCTAGATATTGTAACATTGAACCATCCTTGCTTTCACAGGACAGATCCTATCTGGCCCTAATGTTTTCATAGTCTCTCTCTCTTTCTCTGTGTGTGGTAGAGTCAGATTCAATCCTCCTTTATTTAGCATTTTTGCCTCTGTGTTCATAAATGAGATTAGACTGTAACTTATTTCTCAACCAGTTTTGGTTTCATGGCCTTATAAAACAATTCAGAGCACCTTCATTTTTGCCCCTTAGCATATAGAATAGTTTGTGTAAGGCAAGGAAACTTGCTGTCAAAGTCACTTGACCATCCTGAGGCTCTGTTTCCTTTTAGGTCAAAGGAGAATACATGCTGGTACCAGCTCTGGGGGTGGTTGAGGAGGTTTAATGAGGCTTTTGGTGAAGGGGCTGACACTCAGGGTATGTTGGTACTGAAGGTGACACCTGTTGGTACTGTCGGTACTGAAGGTGACACCTGTTCTGAAGAATGCCTGACTTGGCAGTTGTCGATGCCTCCCCAAACTGTCCTCTCTGGAGATTTCTCCAAGGTTAGCCCAAATTTGAAGGGAGAAGTGACTGGTGGTGAGGAAAGAACACGGACCAGAAGACAGAAAGTTCGATGTGGCTGTTTACTGCCTGGGCAGCCCTGATCATGGCTCTTGTCCTGCACTTTTCTGCTTTGGGACAGTTTTCTTTTCTGTTTTCGAGCAGTTTGAGTTCTGTCTATGCTGCTTCCAGGAGTCAGCATGAGTAGGTGACTCGGGGAGATAGTCTTTTACAAAAATAGCTCTAAATCCCACAAAATGTTCCCAAGAGGCTTTGCTGCTATCTACATCTTCGTGCATTGTCTCCCTGCCCGAAGAGCCAGCCTTGCTGGTCACTTTGTCCCCATCCCCTCCATTCCTTCCACTCAAGGAGGACTTTCCTCATCCCAAGGGGACAAGAAACATTGTCTGCTCATGGACCAAGCAGATTTGTCTTTCAAAAGTGTTCAAGTGTGATTAGGAATGATATTTAATGAATAATAAGAACTAACATTTGTTGAGACCCTGTTCTGCTCAATGTACCCTGAGCTCATTAGAAAAATCCCACCAACCCCCAGAGTCCTCATTTTATCAGTTGGGACACTGGTACTTGGAGAGATGAAACAACTTGGCTAAGGTCACAGAAATGCATACATTTATTTAATTCTTACATTTATTCCCCTAATCTCTCCAAACCACAGACTTGCCCAAAAGTAGCTGGTGGAGATCCCAGAAGGTCTCATTCAGAGAAGAAGAGTCTGGGTGCTCCAGGCGTCTGAGCAGCCAATGGAGTGAGTGGGGGTCTGACCGATGGCAGCTGGAACATCATGGAATCCGCCAGGTGAGTGACCTGCTTACTGATCTCTAGTTCCTCCATGCTGCTTGCCATGCAGAAGCTCCATGTACATTAACTCGCTTGATCTAAGCATCAGTGCTAAAGAAATAGAGACAATTGAGATCATCCAGTAGAATCCAAAACAATAACTAGTTCAGGCTAGTAAAGCACGAGTTAACATCCTAACCACACCTAGCGTCATCAGAAACATGACACACGAAATAGGACAGTGATGGTTCAGCCTGCTCCGAAGGTCAACAGACCCTTCGCTGGTGTCTCCAGAGCTCTGAGGCCTGATTAATGTACCTCATTAGCCAGTGTAATTGAGTCTTGTGAAAGCCACGGCCTCAGCCACAATGGGAACAGGAGGCACCCAGTTAAACGTGGGCATTGACCCTGTTATTAATGAGGCTCCCAAAAGTTTTCAGGCATTTTCCAAAATTGCAACCTAACTTCTGTTTGGGTTGGTTTAAGGAAAAATGAAAACAAATCAGACTGTCAGACTAGCTCCTTACAACTGGTAGAAAGGATTCAGAAGAAGTCATTACCCAGTCGCAGAAGCTTTTCCTGTTCCGTCTCTTAACAATGGTAATGAGGGAAACAGATGCAGAAGGAATGGCTTAGTCATGATGTATGTCATCCTGAAGCCTTTTTATCACTGAGTGACAGGATGCCTGAGAGCCTGGCAGTATTACTTCTGGAAGGCAATTCTTCAAGGAACCAGGTCGCTTTAATTGCTATTTGTTTAAAATAGCATCTTCTACTTACCTAACCCAATTTGGGGGGGCCACGTCTCCAGGCTTTCAGAGTGACCCACACAGCGTTTCTTTGGGATCGTCTCCCAAAGATGATCTCCGCTGTCATCAGAGCTAAGATGATCTCCGCTGTCATCAGAGCTGGTTTCCTTAAGTGTTGATTGAATGACTCTAAGATTCCAGAGGTTGTAGCCCACATCTGATTTGGTTCTGTGTCCCCCACACATGGGGGAAGTTTGCTGAGCGTGGCTTAAAGTTCTGGAAGAGAAACTTAGTCTAGATTGCTTTCTGTCTCTGAGATGGGGGCTCGGTACCATCTGGGCTGCAGAGATGCCGAAGACATGGTTCTGCCCTTCCAACGGCTGAGCGTTCGAGTCAGGCTGAGAGATAGGCTCTGCGTCGCATGCTGCCAACGTCTGGTTGGCTGGCAGGTTGTGGGTGTCTGGGGTGCAGCGTTGAGCAAATGTTGAGATCTGGTCTGGGCTCCATGGGGGAAGACACCGTGCTCAAATGTGATCTCTATCATGAGCAAGCGGGTGGCAGATGTCCGAGTGCAACCTATTTCTCATGCCGGGTTCAAGGAGCATAAAAAAAGGCAGGGCGATGCGGCAGGTGTCCAGGAGCGCAGGAACCCTGTAAACACTGCTCAGTGGGCATTCCATCGAGGGTGGGAAGACCTTCCCCCTCGAGGGCCCGTGGTTATTCTGGCCTCTCCAGACAGACAGCCTGCCCGTCTGGAGGCAGGACATAGCCACCTACACAGCTCGGGCACACGTGACGGCCGCTGGCCCACGGAGATGCCCCCGCCGTCCAGGCAGAATGGCTCTTTGGTCACCTTGCAGCGACTCCCACACCTGCTTCCCACTGCTGGCAAGCCCTGGACGCTGCTTGCTCTTTGTCACCTTGTAGGATCTGTCACACAGCAGAGCTTGCCAATTCAGACCTGATGAGGGGTGTTGTTTCTTACATCTAGATTCAGCTTTGAGGAGCCCTCCGAGTTTGTTGAAGGGGCTGGATTCTTATGGGGACTGTGTACACCGAAAACCTTACCATACTGTCCAGCGTATGGAATTTAGAATAAGACTGGCATTAAACCATAGAATAATTCATTTTTTTGAAATGACATGAAGCTTGCCCACCTGCTGAAATGTAAGCAGTTTTTTGTGGAATTGTAAAATTTCCTTTCTGCCTCCCTGCTCTGCCGGAGATGTATTTGTTTTGCTCTTTGGCTGTTTAGTCCTGGCTGTGGTCCTCCCTCTCAGACAGGTTTGGGTGTGACAGACAAAGAACAGCGCTTTCTCTCATTCTTCTGGTCTTGCCCATAATCACTCCGCACTTTGGCTGTTCTCACTCATCTCTGAAGAACATGCTTTGTAGAATCTCTTATCCATGTTGTTCCCAGTGGCTTTTTTGCTCCGCCCCCCACAGACAGCTGGGGAGGAGGCTAGGGAGGGAGGGAGTGGGGCAGGGGCCATCAGCAGCACAGACAGACCAAGATCAGCGATGTGCTTGACACCCAGAAAGAGCGGGACTCATCCCCACTGCTCTGCTGCCAGGAGACCCGAGGCTGCCAGAGTAGGGCCTCTCCGGCTGGTCCGGTAGCTTCTCAAGCTGTCCCCACACTGCATGAAAGCTGTCTTGAGTCCTCCTCTGGCCCAAAGCAGTGTGTCTGCTCAGCTGAAAAGAGGGGTTGGGGAAATTCCTTGGCACGAAATAATTCCTGTTGTAACACTCTGAAAAGACAGATTTCTCCCCTTCTGTTTCAACAAATACAAGAAGTCAGTTCCATCTGCCACCCTGCCCTTGAATAAAGAGTTCATTGGTAGCCAGCACTTCTGATGTCTACCTGTGGAAGCCGAGAATGTTCATGGTGTCACCTGAGTTCTTACCCAGAGAGGTGAAGCTAGAGGGCTGGGTGGAGGCGCTCTCCTGGCCTCTGACTTATTTTTTCCCCAAGTGATGTTAAAAAGCTTGTCTCTGCCTTCGTGTTTGTTAGTAAAACACATGACTGAGACACGCTCATGCCAGCCATGAGACTCAACACACAGTTCTTGTCCGTGGGTCCTGGCCTGGGTTGCACATTGGGAATCCAGAGGCGGCTTCTGTCCTGGGCATCTCGCGGTCCAGTAAGCGGGGGAGAGACATATCCATGTGTGCACCAGTGTGGTAAGGAGGGATGGGCCCTGAGCCATCCTTCACTTCTTTCCCTGTTTCACTCATTGTCAAACCCAGCATCTTGCAAATGGCCAGCCAGGCTCTGCATCCTTCCCCCCGTGGGGTCTCTGGACCTGGTGTCTTGCTCACTCTCCCTGCTCCAGCTCAATGTGCCTCCTGCCCTAAGCCATGTCACCATCTGTTGCTCAGCTTAGAATGGAAGGAGCATGGTCGCTCCTTTCCCTCCCTCAACTTTGTGCTCACATGTTACCTGCTCACTGAGATCTCCCCTGTCCCCCTATTTTAAATTGGGCGCCTCCTCCACACTCCCCTGCTCTGGACCCAACTTTCCCTGCTCTGTTTCCCTCATTGCTCAAATCACTGTCTGGCATACTCTGTTTCCTTCACGTGTTTGTGTTTTGTCTGTTGTCCCCAGCTGAAGTGTCCCCTCCACACGGCAGGCACTTTTGTCCATCGGTTGCTGGGGTGCCCGGTATGCGGTAGGTCCTCTGCGAGTATTTGCCGGAGGAACAAGTGACTGGAATGACTGCAGGAGGGCGACGTCGTGTGGGAACAGGGAGCGGCTATCATGAGGGACAGGTGGGCATGTCGGAAAGGTTTTGGTTGTGAAGACATGACTTCTGAGCTGGGGGCTTTCCAGGCGATGGCAGATGAGGACGGGAGCAGCTGGGTTGCTCCCAGAAAGGCCCAGGGGCCTGGAAGAGAAAATGTAAGAGTGCATACTTGTTACGGTGACCATTTCAGGACCTCTATGTAGTGTGTCCCCAGACTTTTTATTTTCAATGACTCATCATCGTCTTATAAAGTCTGATGTTTTTTGTAGGCTTAGCTTAAACTGTATCGAATACTGCTCTGTAAACCAAACTTTATATCAGAAGTTTAAAATTTGAGGGACACCTGGATGGCTCAGTGGGTTAAAGCCTCTGCCTTTGGCTCAAGTCATGATCCCAGAGTCCTGGGATGGAGCCCCACATCGGGCTCTCTGCTCAGCAGGGAGCCTGCTTCCCTTCCTCTCTCTCTGCCTGCCTCTCTGCCTACCTGTGATCTCTGTCTGTCAAATAAATAAATAAAAATCTTTATTAAAAAAAAAGATTAAAATTTGTAACTTGAAAATGTGGGGTATTCTCATCCATTCTAGACTGATTCCTCAGATACCCAAAGGCATAAATCTCCACACATAAAACTGTAGAGCTGGAGACCAGAGACTCAGATTTGTTGGGTATTGATTCTCACAGGGAAAGGGAATGAAACTGTCAGTGTTGAGGCAGCTGGCTGGGCGGGGGTTGGGGGGGGGGCTCTGGCGACTGTCAACCTGACGCCTCTCAGAGGGGAAGCTGGCTGACACAGCGTCTGGGCTGTGTCTCTGAGTAATGGGCCGAGGTGCTGTACGAAATGTTGGCTTGGCCTCTCACTCCTCGGGAGCTCAAACATCACGGATGCAGTGATTGCAAATTCCTTTAGGATTCTCAAGAAAATTAAATAAAATGTCAGGAATTCAATGTCTGCTATTTCAAAAACAACAAAACTTTGCAAACTTGTCACGTAGTGCAGGAGACAGGGCACTAGATTTTGAGGTCTACACCCGGGGTTAAAATTCTGATTCCATCCCAACTAGAGGATATTATGCTGAGCGAAATAAGTCAATCAGAGAAAGATAATTATCATATGATTTCCCTGAAGTTGAGAGGCAACATGGGGGGATTTGGGCGGTAGGAAAGGAATAAATGAAACAAGATGGGCTCGGGAGGGAGACAAACCATAAGAGACTCTTAATCTCATGAAACAAACTGAGGGTTGCTGGGGTGGGGGAGGGGGCTGGGAGAAGGTGGTGGGGTTATGGACATTGGGGAAGGGATATGTTATGGTGGGTGCTGTGAAGGGTGTAAACCTGATGATTCACAGACCTGTGCCCCTGGGGCTAATAATATATTACATGTTAATAAAAAAATAAAAAAATTTAAGAAAAAATTCTTTAAAAATTCCATTCTTCAGACTTTTGACCAAATGACTTTTCTGAGTCTGGCTTACCTCCGATCCAAACAGTAGGCCTGGTGTGTGACAAGGCCTGACACAGGCGCTTGAAAACCATTCGTGAAATCGCAACCTGGAAGTTATAATTCAGGCAGACACGCATGAGCATTTTGTAAATAAAAAGGCAGCTAAATCTAGAAAATATTAGTCAAAATGATGGAGTGCAAAGATTACAGAAAGAGATGCCAATGACTGGAGAACAGCATTTTATATTCTCTAATGTTATTGATGAAGTTGGTGTTCATTACTACAACACTGATTCACTTGGGATTGAAAAGGGATTCCATATGCCATGCTACCGGAGTGAAGTCATCATTCATTACTGTTAAAATAAAATCATTAGGATGACATATTGCCAACAGAAGGAACACAGTCACAAAGATCCAGAAAAATAAAGAGTTCGTGAGCGAGCTCCCATTGGTGGGAATGCCTGACTGATTGTGATCCCGCGGCCCATTCTTTACCCCAGACTCAGCACCAGACACTGGAAGGAGAGAACAAGAAGGGGAAAGGTAATGTTTGGGGAGAAAAGACAGGAGCCCTGTGTCCTTGAGTGCCCTGCTGTCTTTAACCTCTGTGCTGGACAACGTGTCCTAATTTTTGGCTGACAAGTATCCAAACCCCTTTCCATGTTTCAAAAATCCCCGACTTTTGGTGGCTGGGGAGGAGGCAGGGTCCCTTGGGAGAGGATGACAGGGCCATGTCCTGCTCTTGAAGATCCCGATGACAGAGCTCGATCTCTGGTCTCATCGCTTCCTGGGAGTATGAGATAAAGACCAGCTCATGACTGAACAGGGTTTAGGGAATTTGTGGGACGGGGTACTTGCTGTTGGCAAGACACCTGTATTTACATGGAAGTGTGATGCAGCATGTCGAATTTAGAGAATGAAGTACGCTGGCTTGGAGTGTGGTTTGCAAGGGAATCAGTGATGGGATTTGGCCATAAAATGAGGTAGGTCATACAGAGGAGAGCGCTTCCCGAATTGTAAAGTACTAGAAACATGCTGGCTCATTTTCATCTTCTACTTTCCATGATTATTTACAGACTAAAGGAGATGGTATCTACCTAGGGTTGCCTTGATGATGACGTCCAGTGCTGGCAAAAACATGCAGGAGAATGAATGGGGGCCTTTGATAACTTGTAGGAGGATGGGAAATTGGTGCTGCTATTCTTAGAGGGCATTTTGTCAGCCTTTAAGGAAATGGAATATGCACGTACTCAAAGACCCAGCAGTTCCACTCAGGGGTATTTCTTCCCAAACCAAGACCCGTGTACAGAGATGTCTAGCACAGCATTGCTTGAAATAACAAAGGGTTGGAAATAAGCTATATAGCTAGCAGCAAGAGGGACTAATACATGTGGCAAATGTGTAAAATCTCCAGAGTCTCTACAAGAGTTAAAAACAATCATCTATTTACTAATCAAGCCCAAAAAGAGCCCACAGGAAAAAAAAGATTAAGACTTGAACAGTCACTTCATTCAGTGGCTGAAAAATGTATACGAAGATTGTCAAGTTCATTGGTTATCAAGGAAATTTAAAGTAAAACCATATTTTACAATTATGACATTGACACAAGTTTAAGTCCGACCATATCAAGCCTTTGAGAAGCTGGGAGCCACTGGGATGCTCATCGTGTTCTGGGGGGACTGCCAGTTGCCTCAGCCCCTTTGGACGTCAGTGTGGCATCAAGTGTAAGTCGGAGATGTGTACTTCTAACCCAGCCATTCTGTTTTGTGGCATAGAGATGCTCCTGCGTGTTTGCTTAGGAACGTCCCTATAGCTTTGTTTGTCAAACACTGGACACAGTCCAAGTGTCTGAGGATGAAGAATGGATAAATAATGATGCAGGGTTACGAAAATTAATACATGGCAGTTATAAGCATCTGCGGGAAAGAATTGTGCATAGACTATCGAATTCTTTTTTTTTTTTTTTTTTAAAGATTTATTTACTTGACAGAGAGAAAGAGATCACAAGTAGGCAGAGAAGCAGGCAGAGAGAGAGGGGGGTAGCCGGCTCCCTGCTGAGCAGAGAGCCTGCTGCAGGGCTTGAACCCAAGACCCTGAGATCATGACCTGAGCCAAAGGCAAAGGCTTAACCCACTGAGCCACCCAGGTGCCCCTAGACTATCGAATTCTTAAAAGTTGTGTAAAAATGCATGTAATTGCCTTTACGTAAAGTTGAAAACCATGAGAAACCAGACCATAGATTATCAGGAATATATGATGTGTCTGGCAAAACTAATAAAGATAAGGAAAGGATAAGCAAGAATTTAGGATACAGTTACTTACAGAGGAAGAAAGGTTGGTTGAATTGGGGAGTCACCCTGGGTTTCTGTGATACTAGCCATCTAATGGCCGGTGGGGGACTGCTCTGTGTTCATTTCTTGTCAACTTCAATACTCCTTATATATAATAGAAAAAAAATTTATAAAGCTCAAACATGTAATATTTAATGAAAAAAGTAAAAAGTCAAATGAGATACCCAGCATAATCTTGTTTGTGGGGGAAAAACCCACACTAGTAAATAATTGTTAAGGATGCCTTTAGATGTAAATAAGGTCATTCAGGAAAGTTATATATTCGATCGGAGTGTGAACATGTAGTGGAGTGGGAATGGAATTAGGAGTTGGGTAAAGGGGATCAAAATAAATTTTGAAATATTAAGGATAAAAATGGGGATGTTGATGCTAATATGCGAGAAACTGATGAAAGGGGCTCAGAGAAGCACATCACGGTGATTCTGTGCATCCGAGATTCCAAAGGATAGAAAGATAGCTTTGCAAACTGCAATCACCAAAATCAAACTTTAATTCTTAAAATAAGTTGTGCTTGTCGTTAGGTGGAAGTGTTACACCATCGATTAAAAGTAGAAAGTATATGGACCACATTTTCCTTATCCATTCGTCTGTTGAAGGGCATCTTGGTTCTTTCCACAGTTTGGTGACCGTGGCCATTGCTGCTATAAACATTGGGGTACAGATGGCCTTTCTTTTCACTACATCTGTATCTTTGGGGTAAATACCCAGTAGTGCAATGGCAGGGTCATAGGGAAGTTCTATGTTTAATTTCTTGAGGAATCTCCACACTGTTCTCCAGAGAGGCTGTACCAACTTGCATTCCCACCAACAGTGGAAGAGGGTTCCCCTTTCTCCACATCCCCTCCAACACATGTTGTTTCCTGTCTTGTTGATTTTGGCCATTCTAACTGGTGTAAGGTGATATCTCAATGTGGTTTTAATTTGAATCTCCCTGATGGCTAGTGATGATGAACATTTTTTCATGTGTCTGATAGCCATTTGTATGTCTTCATTGGAGAAGTCTCTGTTCATATCTTCTGCCCATTTTTTGATATGATTGCCTGTTTTGTGTGTGTTGAGTTTGAGGAGTTCATTATAGATCCTGGATATCAACCTTTTGTCTGTACTGTCATTTGCAAATATCTTCTCCCATTCCATGGGTTGCCTCTTTGTTTTTTTTGACTGTTTCCTTTGCAGTGCAGAAGCTTTTGATTTTGATGAAGTCCCAAAAGTTTATTTTCACTTTTTCCTTTGCCTTTGGAGACATATCTTGAAAGAAGTTGCTGTGGCTGATATTGAAGAGATTACTGCCTATGTTCTCCTCGAGGATTCTGATGGATTCCTGTCTGACATTGAGGTCTTTTATCCATTTTGAGTTTATCTTTGTGTACGGTGTAAGAGAATGGTAGAGTTTCATTCTTCTATATATAGCTGTCCAGTTTTCCCAGCACTATTTATTGAAGAGACTGTCTTTTTTCCACTGTATATTTTTTCCTGTTTTGTCGAAGATTATTTGACCATAGAGTTGAGGGTCCATATCTGGGCTCTCTACTCTGTTCCACTGGTTTATGTGTCTGTTTTTATGCCAGTACCATGCTGTCTTGGTGACCACAGCTTTGTAGTAAAGCTTGAAATCAGGTAACGTGGTGCCCTCAGTTTTATTTTTGTTTTTCAACATTTCCTTAGTGATTCGGGGTCTCTTCTGATTCCATACAAATTTCTGGATTATTTGCTCCAGCTCTTTGAAGAATACTGGTGGAATTTTGATTGGAATGGCATTAAAAGTATAGATTGCTCTAGGCAGTATAGACATTTTAACAATGTTTATTCTTCCAATCCAAGAGCATGGAATGGTCTTCCATCTTTTTGTGGCTTCTTCAATTTCCTTCATGAGTGTTCTGTAGTTCCTCAAGTACAGATCCTTTACTTCTTTGGTTAGGTTTATTCCCAGGTATCTTATAGTTCTTGGTGCTATAGTAAATGGAATCGATTCTCTAATTTCCCTTTCTGTATTTTCATTGTTAGTGTATAAGAAAGCCACTGATTTCTGCCAAGATGCCCTTCAACAGACAAATGGATAAGGAAAATGTGGTCCATATACACTATGGAGTATTATGCCTCCATCAGAAAGGATGAATAGCCAACTTTTGTAGGAACATGGACGGGACTGGAAGAGATTATGTGGAGTGAAATAAGTCAAACAGAGAGAGTCAATTATCATATGGTTTCACTTATTTGTGGAGCATAACAAATAGCATGGAGGACATGGGGAGTTAGAGAGGAGAAGGGAGTTGGGGGGAATTGGAAGGGGAGGTAAATCATGAGAGACTATGGACTCTGAAAAACAATCTGAGGGGTTTGAAGTGGCGGAGGGGTGGGAAGTTGGGGTACCAGGTGGTGGGTATTACAGAGGGCACGGATTGCATGGAGCACTGGGTGTGGTGAAAAAATAATGAATACTGTTATGCTGAAAATAAATAAATTAAAAAACAAAAACAAAAACAAAAACAAACAAAAAACCCTCCTTAGACTGTTGGTGGAAATGCAAGCTGGTGCAACCACTCTGAAAAACAGCATGGAGGTTTCTCAAAAAGTTGAAAATAGAGCTACCGTATGGCCCAGCAATTGCACTACTGGATATTTACCCTAAAGATACAAATGTAGTGATCCGAAGGGTCACGTGCACCTGCATGTTTATAGCAGCAATGTCCACAATAGCCAAACTATGGAAAGAACCTAGATGTCCATCAACAGACGAATGGATAAAGAAGATGTGGTATATATATACAATGGAATACTTGCAGCCATCAAAAGAAATGAAATCTTGCCATTTGCTACGATGTGGATGGAACTAGAGTATATTATGCTTAGCAAAATAAGTCAATCAGAGAAAGACAATTATTGTATGATCTCCCTGATATGAGGAAGTAGAGAGGCAACATGGGGTATTTGGGGGGTAGGAAAAGAATAAATGAAACAAGATGGGATCAGGAGGAAGACAAAGCATAAGAGACTCTTAATCTCACAAAACAAACTGAGGGTTGCTGGGAGGAGAGGGGAGGGAGAGAGTGGTGGGGTAAGTGGGGACATTGAGGAAGGTAAGTGCTATGAAGTGTGTAAACCTGGTGTTTCACAGACCTGTACCCCTGGGGCTAATAATACATTTTATGTTAATAAAAAAAGATCCTCATCATGAAAAAAAAAAAAAAAAGTAAAAAGTAAAGCTCTTTGCCACTTTGCCTTGACTCCTTAGTCACAGATCTGTCATAGACTGAAATGGGTGCTCAATTTCCTTCTCCCCTCTTTTTAAGATACTAGGATTGAGTCAAAACAGAGCTCTTCTCATGGCTTTGTGGTCAATGACACCACCAGCATTCAGAGCCGGGGTTTCTGTTGGCTCTGCCTTCTCTTGCCATAGTCCAACTTTTGCTCACCTAGACTCTGTCTCGGGATTCTTCTGCTTCTCAGTTACCACCAGCCGTTGTCCCATCACACCCAAACTAGATGTGGCTTCTGCTGTTTACTCTGTGGATAGCTGCTCAGTTCCTAATTGATTCATTTTCAGCCTGGCCTCAAATTCAACACCAATATATTCTTTCTAAAGAACATTAAAATAATTTAATAATTACCAAAGTGATAAGGCAGAAGGAAAACCCGTTATAATAATTAGGAAAAATGAAAGTGTCCTTATTTTCAGGAGATAGATATTTAGAGAACCCTGGAAAATTAAGTGGACAGCTATTAGAACTAATAAGACAATTTGTTCAATGGGGCGAGGCAGATCAAAATAAATGTATAGATATCAAAATCATCTGTAAATGCCAGCACAAGGTTAGTTAGGAAGCTTGATGGGGAAAGTGCCATTCTTTTATTTTATTTTTTTATTTTTGACTGCTTTAAGAATAATAGCAATAACATTAAAAATTGTTTATGTCTCCTGAAAATAATGTAAATATATGGGAAGCACTTCACTTATATTACCCCACTTAATCCTAACATCAACATCATGTGGTTATTATCCCCATTTACAGATGAGAGAAACCAAAGCTCAATGAAGATAAGTCACTTGCCCAAGGCCACACAAGTAATGAGGACCAAAGCCAGCCCACGGGGCCACACTGTCTTACTCAGGACACTCTGTCCTTTGTTTTTCCCCAAATAGTATTTTTTTCCCTTGACTTTTTAAATTTAAATTCAATTTAGTTAACAGTTAGGGTATTATTCGTTTCAGGGGTAGAATTTTGTGATTCATCAGTTTCAGATAACACCCCAGGGCTCCTTCCATCAAGTGCCCTCCCTAATGCCCATCCCCCAGTTATCCCATTCCGCGCCCCACGCCCCCTTAACTGCCACCTTTCCTGAGCATGCTTGTCTGAGTCCAGACTGTCCCAAGGTCCCTCATGAAAATAATCCCATCTACTTTGGGCCCCTCAGCCCCTAACCGTGGGCTGGACCCTTTCCAAAAGGCTTGGGGGGGACCCTCCACTGTCCTTGACACATTTTTCTCCTGCACTGCCTGAGAGCTGCTCTCCTGCTTCCAGCTTTAGCATTCTCCCGGGGCAGTTCCAGCCCCTTGGAGTCACATTTCCAGCCACATTGCCAATGCAGATGGCCCTGTATTTACATTGCTAAAAGGCCCCTTTGGCTGGCTTTCCTAGGGAAAGGGATCAGTCTTCACAGATGGACCATTGAACCCCTCTCCCCTGCCATGCAGAGATGGCTTATTTAGAGCTCTCGAATGACAGATAAAAATTTTTTTAGCCTAAATGTTTCAAAAGCAATAGTTCTGGGAAGAATTCTATAAGATCATAGAAACTCAATAGTCTTGGCTTTGGGGGGTGGGGTTGATTGAAAAGGAACAAGAGAAGATTTTCTGGGGTGACAGAAATGTTCTTGTTTAAGGAGGTGCTCTCACAGGTGTCCACACCTGTCAAAAATTACTGAATGGAACACTTAGAATCTGCACATTTTGTTGTATGTAAACCATCCCTTGATTAAAAAATAGAAATCGCTCTAAAAAACTAGGATGCAGGGCACCTGGGTGGCTCAGTGGGTCAAAGCCTCTGCCTTCGGCTCAGGTCATGGTCCCAGGGTCCTGGGATGGAGCCCCACATAGGGCTCTCTACTCAGCAGGGAGCCTGCTTCCCTTCCTCTCTCTCTGCCTGCTTCTCTGCCTATTTGTCATCTCTGTCAAATAAATAAGCAAAATCTTAAAAAAAAAAACAAAAAACAAAAAACAAAAATCTAGGGTGCATCAGAATTGGCCAGTGGGCCATGGATAGGGTGGAAGCAGTTGTGCTTTTCAATGGGTACTTCTGGTGATTCATGGGAAACACCGTCTTAAGCTCTGAGTTTCATTCAGGGCACCCTCGATATGGTTCTTGGAATTGATAGGCTCCAGGGCAGTATCTAAGCATCCCGTGGGCTGGCTTCATTCCCCCCACTGTACCCTGACCTTGCTGGGCACCCATCCACATGGAGGAGTCTATAGGCACATTCTAGTGACAAAGGCCTAGAGTCATTGGCCACCTCTACTCGGGACAGAAGAGAAGTCATAGCCACAGCTAAGTCAGAGGGATTGGGTTACCTGCAGGAACGATCATGTCAATTTGCTCTAACTTTCCAGAAAATAGTGACGTCTCAGCAGATGTCCTCACCATTCTTCTGAGTGGCTTTTGAGAAGTTTGCCCCAAATCAGGTCTTCCTAACCTTTCCTTCACCCACGATGATGTACAGCAGGAAGTTTCTACTCTTGAAGTCAGTGCTACAGGGTGAGATGCAGTCTCTTTCCAGTAGACCCCTGTTCAAATGCGAACAGGAAAATGGCAAAGAGCCAGACAAGGCTATGGGCATCAGATGCATAAAGAGATGTCAGGTTGTCTAAGGAGAAAATAATCAGCACAGGCGAGGAAGAGGGTGGCCACACAGTGGACCAGAATCAGCAACAGGCCCAAAGCATAGGATAAAAAGAGCCCACTCCTGTTGGAGAATCACACATGTCTAGGGAAGAAGGAAAGGCTGTAAACTAAAACTTGGGTAGCCCCAGAAGCCCCAGCCGTTGTGCTCAGGGTTTCTATTAGTTGTGCCGTGCTATATAAAAAAAATCACACGAGCATGGTGGTTGTTTTTTTGTCCTAAAAACATTCAAATATCACTTCATTGTCATTTTCCCTGTGTGTAGGAATTATTGAGCAGCTTACTGGATGGTTCTAGCGAGATATCTTATGAGTCTTAAGGCTATGGTCACCACGTCAGCTGCATTATCTGCAGACATGACTGGGCTGGGCAAGAGGATCTACTCCCACGATGGTACAGGATTTATTGGGAGGGGGTCTTCGTTCTAGGTAGACTTCTCCCTAGGGTGCTTAGTTCTTGGTAGACAACATGGCAACTGGGCTTCCCCCTGAGCCAGTGACCTAGAGAAAACAGCAAGGAGGAAGCCATGGTGTCTTTCGTGACACAGTATTGGGAATCACATCTCCTCATGTCTCCTACGGTCTATCTGTTAGAGGTGTGTCCCTCAGCAGAGCCCACAGTCAAGGCGAGGGGAATTGGGCTTCACTATTTTGAAGGGAGGAATAGCAGAAAATTTATGGATATAATTTACCACTGGCACAGGCTCTCCCTCCCTCCTCCATCCTCCACCGAGCAAGGCAGAGAGGAATATAAATGAGGAGGAAGTTATCTACAGTTTAGAGAGGTAGGCATCTGAATTAACCCTAGGTGCTACCCTTGTCATGAATGAATCTGTAAACTCTCCCCATCATTAAAGACCTCTTGGGCTGGCCACACAGCTGGAAAACATGCTAATGAAACAGAATGCGACAAATTAGGACTCATCACACAAGTGGGCAGGTAGGGTAGGGGTCAGCAAGGGAAGGCCCTTGTGCTCCAGAGAGGTGGCTCCGCTCCTAGCCCACGGGAATGGATCAACGGTGGTCATTACACCCCCCTTGTCAGTTCCTTGACTGAGGTCAGTGGTCCTTGAACTGGAACAACAGAATCCGCCTCACCCTGAGCTTCTGAGTCAGCAGGTCGAGGATGGGCTGAGAGATTGCATTTCTGAGGTCCACATTTTGAGAACCACCAAATTAGACCCCTGAGAGGGTAGAGGGAGCAGTCTTCTAGGGGTGTCCTGGAGAAACTTACTACATTTTAAAGAAATCAAAGAAAAAGCAGGGTTTTGTTTGATTTTTGCTTTGGGATGTTAGTGTGTGAAAACATGCTGCAGGAGACATCCTGTGACCGATCATGGTAGAAGTGAGCCAACAAGCTGATGGGGGCAGAGCAGGAGGGTGGTGAGGACCTGGGCCTGGGAGGACATCATGGGGTTTCTGAAGGGACCAGCCCTAAAGCTGGTCAGAAACCTTCTACAACTGGACCCGTGTTGTGACATAATGAGTTTTCTTATTGATCAGGTCATTAGGGATTGTGTTTTCTGGTTTCTCAGCTGGAAAAAAAGATCTCAAGTTCATACATATGTAAAATTTTAAGTTCATAAAGTGTGCTGACACAGTGTCTTACAAAAAACTGCATTCATTTACACTGCCTGCATTGGAGGGTCAGAGTGCTTGCTTCCCTATACCCTTGTCAACTCCTGGGTAATAATAACATTTAAAAAAATTTGTACTCTCTGGAGCGCCTGGGTGGTATAGTGGTTGGGTCTGACTCTTGGTTTTAGCTCAGGTCATGATCTCAGGGTTGTGCGATCGAGCCCCTCATTGGACTCCACCCTCAGCAGAGTCTGCTTGAAATTCCCTCTCCCTCTGCCCCTCCCATTCTTGCTTTCTCTCTCTAAAATAAATAAATAAATATTTTTAAAAAATTCATACTTTTACGGGTGAAAAATGACATCTTAGTGTTAATTTGCATTTCCATGTTTACTACTGAGCTTGAGGATTTTTTTTAATACTCATTCTTCTTGAAGTGGATGCGTTGTAGACAAGAGACTATAAGCATAATATCTCCATGATAATCACCATTCATTACTTCTGCTTACTCAGGTGGGACCAAAAAAAATGTGGCTTAGGCTATTAACTCTGATGCAATCTGGGATCCACTGTTGCACTTGGCAATCACTGTGTTTGGGCAGAGGCTTCAAATCTGTCTGGATAACTGCCAAAAAGAAGTGTCTCATCCCTGAGTTTCATCTTCTCCCTTTGGGTCTTTTTAGCCTAAGATATGGGCTTCTGTGGATACTATTTCTCTCTTCATGAAGGTTGCAAAATATAAACTGTGCCAACAAAGACTTCCTTTCTGACCACTTAAAAATTCATTCTAAAAGCAAAGAGGAAATCCTCAGACATTTTACTGCTTTGTAAAGAAACGCCAGCAGATGACTAAGAGCAGACATGTATATGGTGGGAAATCATTACTCACAGCAGGCTCCTAGTGTCCAACTTGTTCTCTAGTATTACACATTAGAGTGATCAAGCTCGAGAAATAATGTTTCTGACCAGGATGGGTGGGAGCCTGGAGGTTGGACAGTTTCTGCCTGTTCCCTGAAACAAAGCTTTGTCAGGAATCTTGTTCACCATCTGTTCCTGTTGCTCCCCAACCCCCATATGGGTTTGCAACTGGCAGCAGCTTGCTGACTAAAGACTAAGAAGTGTCTTCATTGAAGAAGCCAAGGTGTTGGGTTGAATAAGACACAATGAGGGCAGAAGTTGTATTTTCTTTATTAATATGACACCCACATGCACATGTGTGCACGCGCGCGTGCACGCGCGCGCACACACACACACACACACACACACACATATACTCTGCTTGGAAGACACCCCATGCCCAAAACTCTACTTAGAGTGAAGGAATGAAAAGTACATGGACTTATCGTTCAACACGGCCATTCTCTCACTGACCTGTCATATGGTGAAAGTTCCATTACTGGCACAGCTGGTGTGAAGCTCCCCGGCTCATCGAATGATTGAATTACTGAGTTCTCCATGATGACAGTGGAAAGGTGAGGCTCCAGCCTGGCTAAAAGAATGAAAGTGGGGTGGTTTACTGTCCAGGGATGAAGGCTAATTGGTGGGCTGGTTCAGAAGGGCTCATAAGATGATGACATTTACTGCTTTTGCTGTGATGGAGAAACTGGGCATCAGCTGTATGAGTGAGAAATTTCTAATGTGCAGAGACTGCTGGTATGACTGTCTGTCTGGGGTGACTCAAGGTGACCAAGCATACAAAAGATGATTTATTTATTTATTTGACAAACAGATCACAAGTAGGGAGAGAGAGAGAAGCAAGCTCCCCATTGAGCAGAGAGCCCGATGCGGGGGTTGATCCCAAGACCCTGAGATCATGATCTGAGCTGAAGGCAGAGGCTTAATCCACTGAACCACTTGGGCACCCCCAAAAGGTGCTTTATAAAAGCAAAGTCTTTACTCATTTACATGGAGGAATGCAATTGAATTACATGGCCAGAATGATCTCTCTGTCCGTAAAGGCCCATTGGGAAGCCAAATTATCATCTGAAAAGTTGTTCTCCAAAGTTAAAGAAGGATATGTTGGGCAGAGACAGAAGCACTTGGGAAACAAAGCCATGAGAGAGCTTCTCCTGTTGAAAAAGCTACAGTCACTCAAGCACTGTTGGTAGGTGAAGGACCAGGCTCGACATGGCAGGGGATGAAACTGAGGGGGATAAGGAGGAACCAGATCCTGAATGATATATACAGTATTCAAAAAGCTGGAGTTCCCAGCTCCCCTTCTCACAGAAAGAAATTCCTTTATTTATATCTATCTACTATAAAAGCAATACATGTTCATGACAAGAAACAACAGTAAGAAGCAAAAAGAACACAAAAATGGCCAACCATGTCTTCCAACCATGTCTTCCAACCCAGGAAGACTAATCTTACACCTTGATACTTGTTCTTCAATGATGAATAATAAAATAGTACTTTCTGATTAGCATTTGTACTTAACAATATATCCCATAAAAATATATTTTTATGTCAGTTTATATATTTCTGTAACGTTTTGTAAAATGAGACAATGTATTCTATTGTATGTATGACTCAGCATGAGTGGAGATCATTTAAATCATGACAGCTTTTTCCTAATATAAGTAATGCTGAGAGGAATCACCTTTTGCATAGGTTTTCAGCAAATGATTGTGATTTCCATTGGATTAATTTCCATGAACAAAGCTTGTGTGTCACAAGACATGAACAGAGTTTGGACTTTTTGTCTTATCCGTATCTCTTCAGTGTTTTCTCTAAAGTATCCTCATCATCCATTCTGAAAGCTGAGTCCAAAGTGGCTATCCAGGTATAACATTATTTTAAAGTCTTGGGTTTCCACTTAAAGTTTTATGTAACTTACATGTAAACTCCATGTTATATACACAATTAAAATGTTTTCCCTCCCAAATCTTTGACCAAATTGTAGCTTCTGGAAGACATTTGGTGTTTGTTCCTTGGCTTCCTGTAGTCTTGGCACAACTCTGTATGCACTGGGCACAACTCTGTATGCACAACTCTGTATGCACAACTCTGTATGCAATATTAGAAGCTTGGTGGGGACACTGAGCAGACCCCAAAGCATGTCCATTGGACAGTGATGTGATCAGGTGGTTGGACTGGCCAGCAGAGAGAGGAACAAGAAGGCCCTGGGATGGGAGGCTTGGACAGAGGGTTCCCACAAGAGTGAAGGAGTTGAAGTGGCCACATGGGAGTTGAGAAGACGGATGGGAAGAAAGAGGGAGATGCCATTGTCAGGCTTTACCTAACTGGTCACTAAGAACAAGGGACAGTGAGGAATGTGAAATGACAGGTGTGTTTCCTTCCTTTAATTTGACAAATGACCAAATGAGAATTATGTTCCCATCATGTTTCTAGTTTTGCTTTGACCAAAAGAAAGCTCCTAGGTCAGTTCATGGTCAGTACCAGTATTTGTATTGTTTGTTGTGGTGGTTGATGTCGCTGGTTTTAATTTTTTGTTTCTGGAAGACATCTCTGATACATAGTTGAAACTAGGCAGCTCTCAGTATGTAGGTAAATAACAAATGAGTACAAACTGGGTGTTAATCTGGACAAGTCCTCCACGCATGACTTGAACCCAAAGGGAGAGGAACAACCAAGCATTTGGAGTAAAGCCAAGTTTAATGAAGGGTGGGGGTTGTTGTGATGGAGTGGACAGACCCCTAATCTCAGATAAACTGGTTTGACTTTTTTTTTTTTTTAAGATGTATTTATTTATTTTAGAGCGAGTGTGAGCAGGTCAAGTGGGTGTGGGCAGAAAGAGAGTGATCTCCAGCAGGCTGCATGCTGGATCCCATGAACCTGAGATCGGCACCTGAGGGAAAACCAAGAGTCAGATGCTTAACCGACTGTGCCACCCAGGCAGTGCTGGTTTGAAGCTTTTAAAGTTTTGAAACCTGATTCAGCCCTGCAACTCTTTCTTCTTTCCTCCCTGCTAACCAAATAGCCAGTTTCCCTAATTTTTGACACTTCAAAATATATCAGCTAAGCTCTCTGGAAATCTGCCTTTAATCATGATCTTAGCTTATTTTAAATAGAAACTGTAAATTAGTGACTGGAAATGTGTAGATTTCCTTTTATTTGATTTGATTCTCATGGGGGCAGCCCTCTCATTTACTTGTGTTTTTGTAATCTTCATCTTTTTATTTTCTCTTCTCTTTCCTTATGTCTGGAGACGGAAAGCAAGGCTCCCGCTTGACGCCAGGGCACTTGAAGCCTGGGACATGGGGAAGCAGCTGCTTGTCCTGAGGCAGGCATTGGATCTTCCTTCTTTATTTCCTTTTATTAAAAAAAAATGTTTTTCCCCTTCCTTAATGTTATCCTGGATTTTATTTTCAAAATTGCAAAAAGTAAATTGGATTTCCTCCAGTGAGCATGCGAAAGATGATTGCGTGGTTCCCCCCCCTCCCTCCTTCCCCAATTTCTTATGATGTTTGCCCTGCTTTCCCTTTGATATTTCAATTTCTGTTTTGTTTTGTTTTGTTTTGTTTTGTTTTTTTCCTGAGGAGGAGATGGGCCACGCAATTTTTAAGAACTCTGCATTTAACCCTAAAGAAAAGTCGATCCCAGTCACTCTGGCTTCTATGTGTTTCCCCTTCACCTGTTTTGGATTTGCTGGGCTCCTTTGGGCAGAATTGTTGTGATACCTGATACTTGCCTTTAGTCATGTCTATTGGTTCAACTGCGGAAAATCAGCAGCTTATTGGTTGTAAATAGGATGTCTGTGTCTTGTCCCTGAGTACTAAAGAGATTATTCTAGAAAGGGTTGAAGTCACTGCTCAGATGATCTATATCCTGATGATCACGTGATCTATGTATGGATATACTGATACCTACAAATGAAGAATTCCTTATGTCTTTCAAAGGCTTCCAGGAGAGTGGGCAGCTCATTAGCTACCAAAGTGAAATATCTTAATTATAGCCTTCGACCAGCCCAAGACAGTGTCAACATTTTGTGAGAAAATATTCGGAAATTCTGTTATCTTTTGAGTCTGTCATAAAACTTCGTTCCCTGGTATTTTGCTTCTGTTCATTTGGTCATGTCTCTCTCCGGGGTGAAGGGACTAAACTTATAATAAATATAACAAATTTAAAAATATAAGGGAGGCAATTTGTCCTGGTTAGGGTGGTATATACTTACTACAAAGATCTCTGTGGGGCTCTGTTTTTAAATTCATCTTTCAGTTATTTAATTTCTTAAGACCATGGATAAACACTGCATGAATCACTAAATCTAAATATTGCCTTATTACAAAGGCTTTCATTAGGAGGATTCCAGATCGCATGGAAAGAATTAAACATAATTCCAAATTATTACAAAAAAAAAAAAAAAAACCCCACCCACAAGCCTCCAGTCATCTGGAGCATTCCCTGACCAAGCAAAAAAGCATTCCAAGCTCATTCTTGAGAGCTGAGGCACACACACTGGTTGGTCTCCTTCAAGGTCAATCACAGGTAAATACAGGTTTAGGTTGTGTCTGCACCAGTGAATGTTGGATGTTGATTCAAAGGACCTCTAGAGATACCAGTTCAAAGGAGAGAAACAGGTTTTGGAAAATCTAAGGAAGTCCTGTTTTTTTCTGAGACAGCGTCAGCGTGTGGAATATTGGCTAGACCCAAAGAGGGTGTCCCCGTCACCAGGTGGGAGGATGAGGGACAGTAATCAACTGGAAGGTGAAAACGGAAAAGGCTGTGAGATTTCTTTGGCTTTATGAGGGTCCAGAGGTGAGCGCTGTCACCAGGCTTTCCCGATGGCAAGTGTTTGGCAATTGATGCCCTAATGTTGCAATGAATCTCCAGAAGTACTAAGCAAGGCCAAGTGTTATTATTAAAGCTAATTAAATCACTCTGGATTACAGTTTGTCCAGGGTGTTACCTACCAGAATGATCGGCATAAAGCCTGGAGAAAACAAACAGATGAAGATTGGTTAGGCAAGGAGTTTTACTGAATTTTTTTTTCACTTTAAAAACAAGCTTTCCCCCAATATCAGAAATTATTATTAAGTCTCACTGTGCTTTGAATCTTACTAGTACTGCACACCGGCAGACGGACCCATGTTTGCTGTGGGGAAGCAGGGATGGATTTCCTTGTCTCGTGGTTTTTTTTTTTTTTTTTTCTTGAATCGCAATTGCCAAAGTAATTAAGCAAGAGGTTAATGGCCATCAAATGTCCTGCTGCATTATAGTCACAGCTTCGATAAGAAATAGCTTTTCTCTTTTGCATCTCAATATGGCAAAATCATTGGAGGGATGGGCAGAGAGCAGATTGGTTTTCCAGGCTCTAAACAATAACTACATAATGGTCTGAAATGAAAATGCAAGTTAAATATCATCATTTGAACAAAAAAGGGAGATGTAATGAACCCAGAGGCATCATCCAGAGAAAAAGTAATTTAAAATGTTCACTTAAAATATACCCAGTTTGGGGAGGAAATGAGCAGAAAAAGGCTTATGGAGCAAACACATTTGAAAGTTATGTTGTATTAGATTTTATATATGTGTGTGTGTGTGTGTGTGTGTGTGTGTGTATATACACATATATATGTATATATATATATATGTATATATATTTATATGTAATAGGTCTATATAGATAGATATAATGTGTTGTAAAATGACAAGTTGGCAAAATGAATGAAATGGAGAATGGGATTAATCAAATTAATTTTTATGATCTGTGCAGCTTGCCGTATAATTCACTTTGCGGGATTATGGCATGGGGGAAAGGTTTGAAACGAATTGTTGTGTTCTGCAAAGCCTGTGATGATGGTTAATTTTATGTGTTAACCTGGCTAAGCCATAGCACCCAGTTACTGAATCAAATGCTAGCCTAAGCGTTGCTATGAAGGAGTTTTTTGGACATTGCTAATATCTACAGTTAAGTGACTTTAAGTAAAGATTACCCTTGATAGTGTGGGTGGACCTCATCCAATCAGTTGAAGGTCTCACAAGCAAAATCTGAGGTTCCCCAGAGATGAAATTTTGCCTCAAAAGTTGAGCATCAGTTCCTTCCAGAGTTTCCAGCCTGCTGGCCCTATGGATTTCAGACTTGCCAGACCTCGCAACTGCTTGAGCCAATTTCTTAAAATAAATCTCTGTAAATTCTGTACATACATATATTTATGTCTACCTTCTGTTTCCTTAGAAAACCCTGGTTGATACAGTCTCAGGTAGCCTTCTATATACCAGATAATCTAATCTTCCTTGTACATTTCCTGATTTGAATCTGAATTTTCAAAGACCTCACTGGATTCATATTTAAATAATTTTAAATTCATTTAAACCCAAATATGAAAATGTGGATGGAATTCTGAAGAGCGGTTTTATCAGGAGGGAAAATAGCTGAGATAACACAATGCCATTCCATATTGTACTTTTTCTTCAAAGATGCAAATTTGGGATTTCTTTTTCCCCTTGAGGCTTTCTTTCTGATATAGAAATGGAGGGCAGGCATTTTTATGGTGATGCCATGCAGGCAACTCTTAGACTTTCTGTGCACTTTTTAAGAGAAATATGGTATGGTCAAAAGCAAATAGGTAGGAAGCCAGGAGTTTTGACTTCTGCTAGGGGTTTTGAGTTCTTTGGTAGGAGGCATTACATGAAAATTGTTTCTCTACTCACAAAACTTCTGACAGCAAATGTGTGGGGTCTCCACACCAAGCAGTTCTCCAGATTCTATGGGGACACCAACTGGGTGTGCTCAAATTTAGTTCAATTCTGACATTCACTGCTCAAGAGTAGTGCAGTCCGCACAGGTTAATGGTTCAGTCCCACAAGACTGCCCCTCACTTCAGATCCCAACTGCTAATACTGGGTTCCCAGGTGACCCACACTTCCGTCTGACTTGGCTACAAACTGGGAATTCCTATGACCACCCCCCGCCCTGCAGTTTCCATAATTTGCTATAACAGCTCACAGAAGCCAGGGAAAGACTTTATTTATGATTACCAGTCAATTACAGAGACTATTACAAAGGATACAAATGAAAAGCCAGAGAGTGAGGGGAGCAGAGGGTGAGGACCCCATGGAGTTTGGGATGCAGCACCCTCTCAGCTCAAGGATGCATAAATCAACCGAGAAGCTCCCCAAAGCTGTGCTGGTACGGTTTTTATGGAGATTCTACTATGTAGGCGTGGTTGATAAGATCGAGCACTGGTGATTCTCTCGATCTCCAGCTCCTCCAGCCCTGATGAATTTCAGCAGAAAAGGAATGTATGGGCAGGACATCAGGAGGCAAAATGGGAAAGCTGGAAACTTACACTCGGAGTATGGCCTGGAGCAGGGGGCTTTGGGCAGCCAGAACCAGTGGTCACCCACAATTCCAGCCTGGTTAGCATTCCCAGATGCCCACTGGTTCTGGGGTTTCGGATGTGAGCTCTTGTCCCTGAGCCTGGGACATTTGGGGCCTTGCCGCATTTTGTTTCTCCTGCTCCTGCTCCCGAATCACAGCACCTGAGTAGCTGAGTTTAAGTCAACCTTCTGCTGCCTCAGGGGCAGTGGGAGCAAGTGAGTAGACTTTGGGGCTTGACTTTACAGCGAGAAGTCCTTGCATCGCACCAGTCCTCAAAGAAAAGCATTGGAAAAAAGCGAAGAAAAATCGCCAATCTTGCCCCCACTAAGGCTGTATTACTGCATTTAATCTTCATAGCTGCTATTATCAGACACATTTTACAGATGAAGCCATTGAAATTCAGAAAGGTTATGTGCCTTGTCTGTGGCCACACAGCTGAAGAGTAGATTTTAAAAAGGTGAATTTGAACCCAGATCTGTTTGAATTCAAACCCCCAAGTACCAAACTACTCCAACAATTGCAATCTTAAGTTTCATTCAGTATTTTTAGGGAGACCCTTATATGATTAAAACTTCCCCTAGTCTGTGAAACAATCTCAAACTCAGACAGCTCATCTTCTAAAGGTTTCCAACTATTTTTCAACTTGGCAATGGCAACTACTCACCCCATAGTTTAGAAAATCTCTTAACGTTAAGCTGAGGATGTGTATGTATTTTTTGTTTGTGGATTAGAAGTGTTCTGTACGTTGCTGAGTCACCTCTTTGGTGTTTATCCAATGCTCAGGGCTTGCCAGTACGGTGAGATGAGATTAGAAGCTGTAAATCCAAGTCTAACCATATGCACCCCAGAAAACTGAGTCATCGCAGGAAGGCTCCCTAAAGCCCCTTCCTCCTCTTCTCTCGCTGTACTTTTACTGGATGTCTGCAAAATCCCAGGATTAAGTGACTCTCTCGAGCAGGTCTGAAAATGCACCAGATGGAGACAGTTATGTTTAAAATGAATTCCCCTGATTTATAAAATAGTGTTAATTAAAAAAGAAGAAAAACCCACTCTGCATTTGGCCACCGGGTGATTTTGCCTCCCATTTGCTCATTCCTGGGTTTTTGGAATTGAGTACGAGGCAGGTGACACCTTTGTACTCCTACACAGAGTGGGCGCACTCTGCAGGGTTTACGCTCTGAGGAGGCCCGAAGCTTCGCCCTGCCCACCTCTGAGAGGACAGCCTCATGTCCACACATCTCTGCCTGATCGAGTGTTCATATTTCCGACCTGGAGGGTGACTGCCCCGCCCACGTCTCAGTTTGGTTCAGAGCAGAGCCCAGCAGTGAACTCACCTCACGGCTGTGTCACCATAGGAGGTTCCCATGAGTGTCCCCTGCTGTTGTGCTTCCCGAAGCCAATTTCACGGGCCCCTGGCATCCAAATCATGGGGTGTTTGTTAAAATGCAGCTGCCCAGGCTGGCCAGTACAGTGTCATCAGAATCCTGCCTCAGTGCCAAGTTCCCTGGGGGTGATTTGATACCCAGGAGAGTTTCAGAATGATTGCTGCTCCCGAGTCAGTAAAGCTCTCCTTGTCTTGCCATCCAGCCAGTCTCTCTCAGGCTGAGCTGAAATGTATTATTTTAGGGTAATTTTGCTAGGATATGAATGCTTAAGGATTCCCTTTAAACTTTTTTTTCCCTTTGAATCCAGTTCTGCAGAGCTAAGGGAATGATCTGAGTTCATGTAATTATCTAGAAGTCAGCCTCCCGTGATTTCCTTGGAGATGGATGTGGGTGAAACTGTGAGTAGAAAACCCACTCCACCTCCAAGTGGCTCTCCGGCAGATGTAAGCATTCTGCTGGAAATCCCACCCCTTCGTGGTGGACAGCATGACTGTCACTCCCATTGAGCATGGGCTGTGACGTCCCTTCTCTAGGGAACTTCCTTCCTTTACCTTTTTGCAGCAGTCTGAGCCTCCTCGGCCCCTAAAAGCCCCAGTTGAGCAGTTTGTGTGTAATCCTCTTATTTGTTTAATAGGAGATTCCGTTTATTTCAATGTAATATACATAGGTTATGTCTCTACTATGGGTCAGCATCATGCAGGGCTTGGGGGAGGGGGCGGGGGAAGAGGACGACTGAATAGATACAAAGGTAATAAAAAGAGGCCTCTGCTGCCTGGGAGCTGCCCACTGACTGAGGGAGACATTGTTGCACAACTGAGCACAGCACAAAGAAATAGAGAAAGCGCTAGGTGGAGATACAAGCAAATTGGAGGGGGTTTCATTCACAGAGGAGGGAGGGCTGCTCGGCGGCAGGGCTGTCACTGTGGGGCAGGGTGGAAGAAGTTGACCAGGAGTCAAAGGGATTGTCAAGGGAGCAGGGGGAATGACCAATATGGCAAAAGCTCTGTGCATAAAAGATGTCACTCTGCTTTTTTGTCCCAGGTTGTAGCTTATACATCTGAAGACAGTAGGACAAATGGGCTTTGAAAAGCTCAGTGTCTGGAACCCAGGTTGTTAAGTGAATACTATTTGGTGTGCAGCCAGCTGTGTTCACCAGAGCCCTGGACCAGCAGGTCTCAGTTCTTTTCTGTCATTGTCATCAGCAGCCAGCATGCTGTCCACAAATTCCAAGTGTGACAAATGGGGCAAGTTTAGTGACACCCTGGCTTAACCCTCTCATTTGCCAGCAATCAAACTAGTCATCTAAAACTCACACGGTGCACAAGTACTGAGTGTGCTTGGGATCGGGAAGGCAGGAAGTGCTCTGGGGTTGCAGAAGCAGCGTGGACTCATCTCTGCTTCTGGAGCCTGGGGAGTGAGAGTGACACATGGTCATTCCACACATGGTCTTTCATTTACAGTGATACCTTAAACCTCTAGTTGCTAGGCACTGGTCAGATTTCCTCTCACTTTTGGGGACTTGTATGCTCTACCTTTTGTAGTGAAGTTTCTTGGTCCATTTCTACCTCCTTTGATGGTACACAGTGCGTTAATGCACAGATGTGAAAATTCCATGATCTTGTCTATCTGGAAAGAAACCAAAACACACACCAGCCTACACAGAAATCCACTTCTGCAGCCCTAGCAATCACACTATCACATGTTGATTGGAGTTGACTCTTTAACTTTGCGATGTATTTGAGCTAGACAAGATATCCTACCTGTGTGCTCACTGTTGCCAGTACCAAGCATTTACAAACATTACAATATACTTGTTTCAGTGAAGAACATTTTGACTGTGAGGAACAGGGAACTAACTAAAACTTACTCAAGTTAAAAAATGAGGGCCTTAGGTGCCTGGGTGGCTCATAAATCCTCTGTCTTTGGCTCAGGTCCTGATCTTGGGGTCCTGGGATTGAGCCCTGCATCGGGCTCTCTCCTCAGCGGGGAGCCTGCTTCCTCCTCTCTCTCTGTCTCCCTCTCTACCTACTTGTGATCCGTTTCTCTGTCAAATAAATAAATAAAATCTTTAAAAAAATGAGAGCCTTAACTAGGAATAGAAGTAAATCAACTAAACTTAGTAAAGACAATATATGAAAAGGGTACAGCTTACATCATAATTGTGAAAGACTGAGAGCTTTTCCTCTAAGATCAGAAGTAAGATAAGGATGTTTGCTTTTGCCATTTCTGTTTAACATAAGTCAACTATAAGTTCTAGCCAGAAATATTAGTCAAAAAAAGAAATAATAGCCATTGAGATTGGACAGGAAGAAGTAAAAGTGTCTGTTTATAGGCAACATAAGTTTATGTGAGAAAAACCAGACAGATTGCACCCACACACACCTGTTACAGGTAATAAGCAAGTTCAATCAAGCTGCAAGATACAAAATCAACACATTAAAAAATCAGTTGCATTTTTGTGTCCTATTAATGAACAACCCATGAAGGAAATGGAGAGAATAATTTCATTTACAATGCCACCAAAAAGAATAAAATTCTTAGGAATAAACTTGGAACCAAGGAGATGAAAGTTGTACAACTGAAAACTACAAAACTTTGCTGAAGGAAATTAAAGAAGACACAGATGAGTGGAAAGACATCCCATGTTAATGGATTCAAAGACTTAATATTGCTCAGAGGTCAGTAGTACCCCAGGCACTCTACACATTTAGTGTAATTCCTATTGAAATCCCAAGGGTGAGTTTTTATTTGTTTGTTTTACCTTTTTTTTTTTTAAATTAGAAAAATGTATTCTAAAATTCATATGGAATCTCAAGGAACCTTAAATAAATAGTCAGAGGTAGTGAAGAAGAACAAAGTTGGAAGTCTCACACATTCTGATTTTAAAAAATCATTTTGCAAAGCTGATTTCTTACAAAGTTTCAATAATCAAAATAGTGTGGCACTGGTACAAAGACAAACATATAAACCAGTGCAGTAGAATAGAGAGCCTAGAAATCAACCCCATGTGTATGGTCAAATGATTTTCAACAAAGCTACTAAGACCATTCAGTGAGGGAAATGAAGTCTTTTCAAGAAATACTGTTGAGAAAACTGGATATCCATGCGCAAAAAGATGAAGTTGGATCCTTGTCTTACACTGTATACAAAAATTAATCAAGGGGATCAAAGACCTAAATGTAAGAGCTAAAACTGTAATGCTTTTACAAGAAAATATATGGGAAAACTTCATGATGTTGGATTTGGTAATGATTTCTTGGATATGATACCACAGCAAAGGCAACAAAAGAAAAAATAAATAATACTATATCAAAATAAACAATTTTTTTGCATCAAAGAACATAATTGACAGAGTGAAAGGCAACATATGGAGTGGGAGAAAATATTTGCAAATCATGTGTCTTACAAGGGGTTAATATCTATGATGTATAAGCAACTCCTACAATTCAACAATAATAAAAGAACAAACAATCAAAAAATGGGCCAAGGACTTGAAGAGACATTTCTCCCAAGAAGATACATACATGGCCAAAAGCACATGACAAGATGTTCAATATCACCAATCACTAGAGAAATTAACATCAAAACCATAATGAGGCACCACCTCACACAGACTAGGATGACTACTATCAGAAGAAGAACACAACTGTTGGTGAGATGTGGAGAAATTGGAACCCTGGTGCACTTTTGATGGATATGTAAAGTGGTGCAGCCACCGTGGAAGAAAATGGTATGGTGACTCCTCAAAAAATTAAAAATAGAAATATCATAAGATTCAGCAATTCTACTTCTGAGTATACACCTAAAAGAATTGAAAGCAGGATCTAAAAAAGATATTTGTACGTCCCTGTTCATAGCAGCATTATTCACAATAGCCAAAAGGTGAAGCAAGGCCAATGTCCATGGATGGACAGATGAATGCAGGCATATGCAAGTCATAGAACATGATTCAACCTCAAATGGAAAGGAAGGGAATGCGGACACATGCCGCAACGTGGATGAACCTTGAAGACATGGTGGTCTGTGAAATAGCCAGTTATGAAAAGACAAATACTTGATCATGCCACTTACATAGAGTTCTTGGAGTAGTCGGAACCACAGACAGAAATAGAATGGTGGCTGCCAAGGGCTGGGTGGAGGAGGAGATGGGAAGTTGTGTTATGAGCGCCGTTTCAGTTCTGGAGATGTTGGTGGTAAGAGTTGCACAACTGTGTGAATGGACTTAATGCCAGTGAACTACACACTTCAGAATGGTCAAGATGGCATATTTTATGTGTTTTTTACAACAATTAAACAATTAATATGAGCTTTACTTAATACAGAATTCAGGAATAGATGTGGGCTTTCAAACAATGGCCTTGGGAATTTGAATCTCTCAACCCTACTTCCTCTGTGTTGCTTATTCTCAGGGTGGTTCTTGCTATCCCAGCAGCTAAACTGGCCAGTGGCATCCCTGAGCTTACATGGTCCTCCTATCAGCCAGTCTTAAGTGTATAAAATATCATGGGAGGACTGTGATTGGTTCTGCTTGGACCACATGACTTTGTGCCCAATCATGGAGGGCAGGGAAAGTAGACCTGAGTTACCCCTGTCACTATGGAGCAGGTGAGGCTGTGGAGCACCCAAGATCATCAGGTAGCAAGAAAGGATGTTCCCCAAAGAAGGGGTGTTGGATAGACAACCCATGACCTCGTAACGTCTGGGCTCTATCTTTCAAAATCATTTTCACTGTTTGAAGCAGGGCACGAGCTCTTTGCCTGAGTTACGGAGATTAACTTAACTTTTTTCCAGTTCCATACTCCTTTTTTTTTTTTTTTTTTTTTTTGCAAGTGATCACAGCCGTCCAGATGGTCTCCAGGTTCACAGCATACCTGCCTCCCAGAGGGGAGAGGTTTCTACCCCAAGTCCCTGCCTTGGCTTTGAAATTGGGTGTGGCTCTGAACAGGACAAGACAGGCACTTTACTGATGGTCTGATTGATTTTTCAGCTCCAGTCCTGTTAACCTAATGCTACCTCTTGGGACATTGAATGATGCCCACCAGAGTCCTACATCTACCCACTTAATTTCTGTTTGAGAGATTTATGTGTGAGGTTGGATACATTATTACCCTTGTGGAGACAGTTAGCAGTGTTTGTGAATTAAGATTGATTACATGAGCTGCCACCTACACAAATTGCTTAAAAGTCGTTAATTTGTGGCTGGCATTAACATGTTTGATGGATGTCATCAGATACAAATCGGGAAGGACTCTCAGCTCATTTCAGGGACAATGGGGGTCTGTTGCTCCTAGCATTTCTGCATGATGGATTACCCTGCAAGTTTTCCCCACGTGTGGTCCCCTCTACTCTCCACTTTCCAGGAACCTGAAGAACTGGTTTAAAATATAGGTTCCTGAGATTTACCCAGATAAATGGAATCAGACTCTCTGGGGATGGAACCCAGGAGTCTATATTTTTTATCAAGATTTCCCAGTGGAGTTTGAGGGCCCTCCTCGGCAGTTTCCATATACTGTTCTGTGGCTGTTTCACAGGGTAGCAAGACGCCAGTGGAAGATTTTATTCATACACGGAGGGACCAAGAAATTGTTTGGCTGAGTGCATAGCCCGGCAATTGCAAAATCACGGAATGAGGAAGAGCAGAGCTTTGTGGCATTTGCTTTTTCTCTGTTGGCTATAGCTCAAAAAATCCTTATGCCAAAGTGGCACATTTTGGGGTGGTATATTCTGGCCTTCGGCAAGGGCTCTCTGTCACTCTCTCTCAGCCCCATCTCTTGGATTGTTTCTCTCTCTCTACTCCTTATGACCAGAGACAATCTGGTGAGCATCACTCTCATTCCCTGCTTCCTAAAAGACTGTGCTTGAATTGGATTTCTGGAACCGGTGACATTAAAGTACATGCCAGAGCTCATATTCTGCATGGATTTTAGACATTGGAGAGATCTTAGCAGTCATTCCAGGGTAGTGCCTCTCCACCCTCTGACTTTTTTTGTTTGTTTCAGATGCTGCCAGTCAGTCTCTGCACTTTCTCCCACCAGGCTTGGATGCAGATTCACTATCCTTTTCAGAATAATATGAGTTTTGATTGATTTACAGTGAAGCTTATTTATACCCTAGATCTAATCAAACTTCAGCATTCACTTTTGGAGAAGTGTAGACTCAGGGAGGAAAGGTAACTCGCTCAAGGCCCATGCAGGGTCTGGGAATACCAGTACCCTGGCTGGAAGCAGAGGTTTTTTCCTTGCTTTAGTGAACAGTCAGTGTTTAATCATAGTTTCCAGAAATGTTGGAATTGGAGCATACATTTTAACAGCTAAAATATAAATTTGCCTATATGAATGAAGATTCCTTAAGTGTTATGGGAATTGTGAAGGACTGGGTATATAAATAAACCATTGTTTGTGTGTGTTTTTTTTTTTTAAGATTTTATTTATGTATTTGACAGAGATCACAAGTAGAGAGGCAGGCAGAGAGAGAAGAAGGGAAGCAGGCTCCCTGATGAGCAGGGAGCCGGATGTGGGGCTTGATCCCAAGACTCTGAGATCATGATCTGAGCTGAAGGGAGAGGCTTTAACCCACTGAACCACCCAGGCGCCCCTAAACAAGCCATTCTTAAGTGACAAGTCTGAACACTGACAATCTGCTGGCTCCCAAGAATAGTTAGCAGGTTAGTAGATTCCACACTACCTCTATATTAGAGACTAGCCAGTGGTTCATGTAATTTGCAAAAGAAGGGGGCATGAGATACCTTTATTTGCAAATACTCAAGTACCTGACATTTACAAAGAATAGAGTACCTATCACTTGGTTGAACCCTCATCAGCCATGCCATAGGCCAACATCCCCTAATGGGTACATTTGCTATTATTCCGATTGAATTTACAGTTCTCATGCTGGGGAGCTGCTTTGTTATAGTCAGTAACCAAAAAAGATATAGTGTCCTGTCCAAAATGGTAAAATGGCCGAGTTAACAGCAAAATCAGAGGTCCATAGAAAGACCTTTTGTTCCTAATGCAATCCAATGGGCTTTCAGCTGTCATATGGAATGCTGCTTTGTCTACTCTCCATCAACATCAGACATCAAAAGGCGGACTTTAGAACAAATCAGTGGAGGGGAGCCCTGTTGCGGGTGGCAAGAAGTTGGGCATCCTTCCCTATGCCTGGTATCAGCGCCTCAGCGGACAGCAGTTCTTCCTCCTCATCTAATCTCTTCCCCCACTCTCCCACTCTCCGTAGCTGTTACTTCTTGGCCAACCCCTCAAGCTGGATTAATTTACAACTTTAATAATGTGGTAAAGAACCTAGAGTTATTTTGCCTGGAGAAGGTGTATAAAGTAGGTTACATAGTTTTCTCTGGTGCTTCCCCCGTAAGCAGCCCGTCTGCTTACTCATTGTTGCTGTTGGGATTTTAGCCTTTGCATTGGAAAGTACTCACATTAATTTGAAATTCAGGGATAATTAAGTATATAGAAGGCATGTTTGTTGCTTTTTGAGTTAAAGTAGTAAGAAGAAGAGAACATGGGAAAACAGGGAGAAATGTTCTAGAAAATTAATTCAAAGTAGATCTAAAGATTCTGTGGGGATAGGGGGCACCTGGCTGGTTCAGTCAGTAGAGCATGCAACTCTTAATGTTGAGGTCATGAGTTCAAGCCCCATGTAGTGCACAGAAATTACCTAAAGAAAGTATTAACTCCTTGCCCCCAAATTCTGCAGGGATATCAAATACAGTTTCCTAAGGCAACTTCTGAATAAGAAAAATAGAACAGATTACATCAATTTTGAAAAAGAATCTTCTTGCCAAAGAAAATATCATTTCTGTCTTAATTTTTATTTATTCTCAGCTTTCCAATAAGATGTCATATGTAGATACATACATATGTATCTCTCTATATATGTATATATGGCATTTTATTTATATATGTATACACTGAGAGACCAACTGGGAAAAATTTGTAGGCTAAGGCAGTTAAGATCTTACGGATAGTCTGTTAAGATTTAAAATTCACATAAGGCAGAGATATGTTAATAAATGTAAGTGGATTCTTTATTTGGGCTTGCATAAATTGGAAAGACTATAGAGTTAAAACTGGAAAACTATGCTTTTCCTTCTCTTTAGATCAAATTCAGATTTGCTCTGAATTGAGCCCCTGAGTCATCCCATAATGCATATATGAGTTCATACCTTACAAATTGCTTTCCTATCTGCTACAGCCTTGGATGTTCCTGCAATTCAAAGTGTTTATTTAATTTTCTACCTGTTCCAGATGAGGAAATAGTGTTCCAGAAAAGCTGACGTCTGTTTAGCATGAGGCAGCCAAAGCATCACCTTTGCTAGTGTTGAGTACTGAGTGAAGGGCGTAGGTTGGACACCAGCCTGGGCACAGAGGCCAAAGGCAGTAGAAACAGTCCCTAGCTCCACGGAGCCCTCAACAATGGAAGGTCATGATCTTAGGGTTCTGGGATCGAGCCCTACATCGGGCTCCTTGCTCAGTGGGGAGGCTGCTTCTCCCTCTGCCACTCCCCCTTCTTGCGTTCACTCTCTTGCTGTGTCTTTCTCTGTCAAACAAATAAAAATAAAATCTTTTTGCGTTGAATCCGGGAAGATTTGTGGATTGATTCTATCTAAGAGGTGGCAAATGTCCTGTAATGCCTCCCAGAGTGAAAGTCCACTTCGGGGTTGATGAGAAGCAGGACGGTTGGGATGGGGAGTTTGAGGACAGAGGGCAGAGGTCCACATGCCCAGTGGGTGGGAAGACACAAATTGTCCACTGTGGCTCAATCCACAGTTTTGTGCTTTTTGAACATTTTGATTCACTAAAAGATGAAATTAGTATAGAGATCTGTCTTTATTTTGTTCCAAACCATACAGTGGGACTAGAAATCCCTAAGAACTGGGATTTCTTATTGATTTCGGAAAGACTAATTCTCATGGGGCCCAGCTGGATAGTTACACTCCTGGCTCTTACAGATGCTGTCAATGAAGAAAACTTGTCTCCTTGCAAAGTTTCTTTGACATAAAAAGGTAAAAATCAACCCAAGAAGAATATTGGCAAACTCAAATCTGTCCTTTTCATTAGCATATCAGTTTGAATAATATGTATTTACATATTGCTTTGTGAAAGGACCACAAAAAATGTTATAAATGGTATTCTTAAATTGTAATGAAATTGCTGTCCAATTTTTTTGGGTTCAATATTTCCTGAGCAGTGGGTGATAACATTCAGAAGATCAGTATGTGCAGTTTTTTCTGGGCTCTGCTGGAATGATTAATAGTTTAGACTTGATTTTGAGTTGGGAAAGAGGTATAAGGCGAGATCAGTTATGGGTGAACTTGGACTTCATTACTGCAATTGCCAATGTAGCATTCTTCTCTGAACATACACGCAGGCAAAGGCTGGGGGAAGAGAGTGTGGAAGGCATGGTCTGGGCCGTTGGGCTGCCCATGCACAAACAGTGCTTGCAGTAAGGATGCCTTTTTTTTTTTTTTTTTTAAAGAGAGCGTGCAGACATGTGCCTGCGAGTGGGGGTGGTGAGGAGAGGCAGAAGGAAAGGGAGAGAGAGAATCTTAAGCAGGCTCCACATTCAGTTCAGTTCAGCCCCACGTGGGGCTCCATCTCACGACCGTTAGATCATGATCTGAGCTGAAATCAAGAGTCCAATGCCTAACCGCCTGAGCCACCCAGCACCCCAAAGTGAAGACGCCATCTAATTGAGCCAATACTACAGTGTAAATTCCTGGCCTTCTTAGAAGCGTCATTTGTTTATTTTTCTGCTTACAAAAGTGTATCCTCACTGCTAAAAAATTCAGGTATCATGAAATATCTGACTGGCCAAGGAGGGTTCTGTGGAATCACTCCCTTTCTCCCTCGTCTCTGAGGAAAACCACCGCCAACAGTTGTACCTTCTTCTTGGAATTGTTTTTGGCTCCTTCTACCACTTATTTATTTATTAACAGAGAAAGCTCAAGTAACATATTTTGAACTCAGTTTATAATTTAGTATCTCTGTGTGTTAAAACAACCTCCACCACCTCCATGGGCCTGGGCCTGCCTGGCTCTCCTGCTGTGCCTCTGGTCAGCAGCTGGCCTTGACCGTGCATCCACGGTTCCCCAGTAAGGGCTTGTACAGATACCAAAATAGCATTGTTCCAGGGGTAGTGTTTTTCTCAGAAACGGAAGCCACATAAAAGCTCTGGGCATGAGGTGGGAAGCTCGCTCAGGGTCTGGCTTGTTCTTGCCATGTGGGCCTTCTGAACTGGAATCCTGTGTGGGTGTTTTGGGGGATCTTCTTGCTCAAGGGCATTGAATGGTAAAGTAGGTCAGAATATGCCTTCTGGAGTTGGCATCCATATTTCTTAACCTAACTAAGCTTCCATTTCCTTGCTTGTAAATGAAAGTAATAATAGTACCTACGTTATAAAATTGGTTTTGTGGGGATTAAATGAAATCCTTTACGTAGGGCACTAGCCCAGTGTCTGGGATGTTGTAAGTGTGACAGAGCCTCTTGCAGGCTGTGCAGGCTCAGGAGGACAGGGACTCGTTGTCTTTCTCCTTCTGTATCTCTAATGCTTGGTCCATGGAAGAGTCTGGGTAAATACTTATGAAGAAATGAATTCCTACTGGTTGCCTCTGTTGTCCCCAGTGACAAGTCAGTCCTTCAACCTGAAAAGAGAATCCAGAACGGAGAGTTGGAGGGTCAGAGGAGAGTCATTAACCAGTCCTCTGGAAGTACGACCCGGGTAGAAAGTCGGAGCTTGCTGCCCAAATTGGGAAGCTGCCACACGGATCCCTCTGCTGAAGGGGGACCTCCAAGGAGGCTGGGGATGACATCTGTGGCCATCCTTCTCTCTCTTGGAGACAGTCCTGTTGGCTAGCGGGTTGACATTTAGGAAGAAGATTTGGGTGTGTTTTGAGGAGAGAAAAGGAACAAATCAGAACCCATCCCCCCACTCCGACTTCAGCATGGATTCCCCTCATCCCATGACGACCTTCCGAGAGCAATAGCTGTTGCTTCACTCCGGACTTGCAGGTCTTCAGCACATGTCTCCTCTGGTGAGCTCTGCGCGGGATCTAGAAATGCGGTCCCAGGCAGCCACGTGGACTCTGTCAATGAACCATGATCTGAAGCCGATTCCCATGTCTGCCAGAATAAGACAGAGCACTTCCGTCCTCTGGCTGCTGATGAATCCCGCGGCTTCCTGCCAGAGCGTCCCGACAGCCAGCTCTACCCCGCTAGTCTCCTTCCCCCGGTGAATGGAAGGGCCCACTGCCCAGGACAGATCCGCGCAGACTTCCGTTGTAGGGGGCCACCACCGAGTATAACGATGCTGAAGCTTATTAGCTGTTGCAGTGGGCAAGGTCTTCTGGGATTTCTTTAGCCTATAATTGGCTTTTACTGGTGTGGGTTCTGTGAGTGTCAGAAATAATGAGATGACATTTGGATCTGACACGGCGTCGTTAGAGGACTGCTAATGTAGATTAGGAACATGCATTCACAGAAGGGAGAAGAATAAATCAAAAGGGAAAATGCTTGAGGAGTCCTGAGGGTTGTGTCCAAATATATACACTTTTGGTGGATATTAACGCCAGCAATTAATAACCCATGGCTCTATCCTCCAGGGGCTTGTAGGTCCCTAGCTCATGTAACATTTCTCAGGTCTTTGAGAAACCCCTGGTGAGGGACTTTGTGAGCGAGTCTGTGCCGTGTATGGGTTTGGATGGGATGCAGGTTAACCCAGAAGGAGCGGGAGGCAGGGCCTGTGATATCCCACCTTCCCAAAACAGGGATACCCTGAGCCCAGTTTTATATGCCTCTACACGATTCCAGTGATATCACGGTTTTCGAAAAAAAAATTATTTAGCAATTGGTAACAGTCATTAAATTGCTATGACTTACGGGTGAGCGGCACCATTCCCCCATCCCCCTTGAGACTCTGCAAGCTATATATTTGACCACACTCAGGAACAAACGAATGCAGATGTTTGTCTCTGGCTCTAGAAATCCTCTCCTCATTCAGAGAGTTTGCACGGCTCTGCTTATTATGAAATGCCGAAGCCGCAGCGCCATTGCTCACAGACAGCAGGTGGTCAGAAGGGAGGGGGAGGGGGACAATGCTTGTGGGTCGCCTGTTGCGTGCCAACCTTTCCTACAAACAGTTGGAATGTCAACTCAGGGCTTGTAGTTTCAAACATCGTATCTTTCATCCCCAACCCCTTATCTCTAGCTGGTGTGTTTAATACCCCAATGATGGCCACGTACCTCATGGTTTTGGAGACGGTGGGTTGTCTGTCAGTGCTGCCCCTGTCTGCCCCTGTCTGCCTCCATCTGTCTCAGCGTAGTTTTCTCTGTCTCTGCCCACTTTCTCTGAAACTCTCTCCTTACCTTAATTTTTTTTTAACATTGAAGGGAAATATACATGCAGCAAAGTGCCCATATCATAAGTGCTCAGCTGAGCGAATTCTCAAAAACACTAATCAGCATCCTAGGAGCCCCTTCATGCCTTGTCCTGATCACTGTCTCTTCCCAAGACCAGCCATGTCCCCTGATTCCTAACAGCACAGATGCATTTGCCGGTTTTTGTGGTTTAAATAACAGGAATCCTGTGGATTCGTTTACTTGCTATTTTGTCTGTGAGGCTTACTCACATTGTGTGTAGTTGAAAACTCATTCTCATCACTGGGCACTCTTTCTTTTTTTGCAAATACCGTGGTTTGTTTACCCATTCTGCCTCTGATGGGCACTGGGAAGTTTCCAATATGGGGCTGTTATGGGAAGTGCTCCTGGGGACATTCTGGAAGTCGTCTTCTGTTAAGCATGTGCCTCTATTTCCATGGTGCCTGATTTAGAATAAGAAATGCAAGCTTCCCTTTACTTTAATTGTAAGTTTCACCTGCCCTGCAACCATTTCAACATTCGCTGAAGTGGAGAGGGAACCTGAGCAGAGCTTAGACCATAGACTCAGGTGTATAAGAAATAGCACTGAAGTTTTAGAAATTTAAACCTAAGTTTTAGCTCCAAGTCCTCATATTGCCAGGCTAGGGGAATCCCATCTCAGTTGTGGGATTCCCCCCACACCCCTTGGTTCCTATGACCAGAGCTGGGAAAGGAAAAATTCTCCAGCCACTGTCTGTCCCTCTGCTGAGCAGCTCATCCTTCAGAATGAGGGACTGTTATATGCTGGGTTAGGAGCTGGAGTTGTGGGGAGCCTGGGACACTTGATGCTTCTGAGGATATCCTTTGGGGTCCTTTCTGGGTCCAAGTGTCTCTCTTCAGGATGGGGGAAGAGGGGAGGCCAGATCCCTGCTGCTCTCCTTCCACGGGAGGACCCCCCACCACCACCCTGTGTCGTGGAGCCCCACTACCTCTTCCGCCAGCTCTGTCCAACTTTGGGCTCAGGATTTGGAAAACAAAAGCCAAGAAGTTTTAGACTGGTGGTTTTCTGCTAGCGTATTCCTCCCCTGAAGCAATGAAACAGAGACTGCTTCAGTGGGGAAAGGTGACAAAAAAATAGAAATCATCTTAAAGTATCACAGTCTTGGCTTGATGAAGACATTGGGAACATGATGGCCATAGACACATGTGACCTGTGTGGTGACAGTTGCCATAATCTGCTGTCCATGGCCTAAAGGGTCACTGGGAACCACCTGGGGAGGGTGGTTTCTCTCTCGTGGGACTCTTCTGACCTCTCGCAGGAAGTGGGGAAAGGGTCTTGGGTGGAGAGGAGGGAGGCAGGAAAGACTGAGTGTGAAGAGACACATGGAGAGATTCTTGGGGAGAAGTCACATTATTGAAACACAGCAATTACTGATGCAGGACTGAAATGGCTGACATACTGACAATATGACAGAATGAGAGTCTTGTTTCCTAAGAGATGCCAGCAAGCTCATGTGGTGGGAAAACACTCACCCCACATTCATGTCCTAGGGCTCTGGGGACAAAGTGCCACAAACTAGGTGGCTTAAAGTGACAGAAATGTATTCTTTCACAGTTCTGGTGTCTTGAAGTACAAAATCAAGGCATTGGCCTGGCCATGCTTCCTCTGAAGGCTTGAAGGAAGAAGCCTTCCTTGCCTCCTCCTGACTTCTGGTGGTTGCTCACAGTCGTTGGTGTCATTGGCTTGTGGATGCGTCACTCCAACCTCTGCTCCCATCCCCTCTATATCTGTCTGTGTCTTCTCTTTTTATAAGAATACCAGTCATGGGATTAGGGTCCACACTATTACTCCTTATCTTACCTAACAACACCTGCCAAGACTCTATTTCCAAATATAGTTTCCCCAGTCCCTCAGTGGATTGCATAATGCACACCACACTGCGGAGGTCTATCTGCTCTATTCAGTCCACCAGTTCAAACGCTGATCTCTTCTGAAAACATCCTCACAGACACACCTGAAAATAATGTTTAATCAGATATCTGGGTATCCTATGACCTGAAAAAGTTAACACATAAAATTATATGCATCATTATATAATTAAATTACTGTTTTTAAAATTACACAAGAATCTTTATTTCGACAAGTGCAGAATTAAAAAATTGACCTGAAAAGCAGGCAAAAATCAATGTTTACAAATTAGTGTAGAAATGAAACAAAATGAGGAAAACCCAAAATGTGTCCAACTCTATAAAGCTTCTTCCCTTGCAAGAAAACAGGGCTAGAACTGAAGACCCAGGTTGTTTTTTCTGCTGAAAAATGTGCAAGATAACTGAGAAAACCTGGCTGAGGTGAATGGCACAGGCCGTGGGGACTTGGTTAAGGGGCAGTTGTTGGAATCTGGTGGGAATAGTTGAAGCTGGAGGGGAGGACCTCCCAGCAAGAACTGTGGCCTTTGGTAGAGGGACCTGCACAGTGCAGAGACTGCAAGTGAGCCAGGGGACATAGATAACACAGTGTCACTTTCCTCTCTCCTTCTATTGCCTGGCAGTCATAGAGAATCAAATAGAAGAGGGGCACTGAGGGCCTCTAGCACACAGTGCAGAGTAGAGGAGGCCGGAGGGTAGAGCGGGAGGGTCAATGGAAACCATCCAGACATGGAGCGGGGCTTCCTCTGCTAGTGTGAATGTGGGCTCAAGACGGTTCACCTTACCAGCGTCCCTGACTGAGGAGGAACAAGCCCAGAGAGTGCGAGGAAGTCCATGCCACCGAAAAGGTCCACCTGCAACTAACGAGTTACAGTTCATTATGATGCGGTTTCTATAGGGTGATTTCTAGTTTTCAGTCAACAGAGTGAGTTTCATTCTTTCCATTGAGGAAAAAGCAATATAGACCTTTTTGAGTAGAGACTTAAAGAAAACACCAAAATCTTATGGCCATGATTGGTTGTGCCAAGAGCTGGAAGAATCCTAGAATAGAGATTGACGAAGATCCTCCAAAGATACCTGATGTGATTGTATTACATAAGGAATTCAAACCTCAGATGGACTCCAAAAATCTGAATATTTCAAATGGGTGTTAATTGAATTTAAATTATCTGGAATAATTAACTCAAAACTTCTCCTCGAATTATAGTCTCCTCCCTCCTTTTTTTGGATGAAACATCTCATTTATGAGAAGTGGAATTAAATCAATAGATTTTTCAGGAATATGCACGTTATTTTTTTCCTTTTCTCCTCTTGACAAATAAACTCAAAGGTGACATACATAGATGTGGGGGGTTTTTTTTGTAGGCATTTAAAATACATTTTTCTTGTGTAAGTCAAATGAAACATTACATATTAATTTGTACAGTAAGATTTATTGAGGTTTCTGAAGCTATTAGGAGTTTTCAAATATGTGCTTAAAAACTTCTGGGTCATTTCTGTGATTTATTGTGAGGTAATACATAAATACACATTTAGGTGCCCATTAAGAATAGATTCGAGTCCCATAATATGGAAATTACTCAGCTCTTCATACTTCATAATACATCACATTAGCTGGCAGTGTGCAGCCATTATGATATTAACATAGATTTCAGCATAATAGAAATATATTTACAGGAAGGTTAAAAGAACAAGATCTTCTAATGGCTCTTTGAGCCACTTGGAACAAGGTAATGCTTTGTTGGCATATTTGTAAAAATCTGAATAATAAGATGGTAAGATTTTTAAAATATTAATTTCTGAGTACTATTTTAAAATACCATTTCTTGTAAAATAATAAAAAACGTAAGCATTCGAAATAGTCAGATGGGGTTGTTTTTCTCGTCCATTTTGAAGGTGAAGAGGGGTCTGTGAAACATTACCTTGAGGAAGGCTCTCAGAGAGCGTGTTAAGGAGCATCTCTTTTGCCTTGCTGGATCCGCATGGGTGCCGGCCAGAAGTTGGCTACCGCAACTCCGGAAGTCGTGGGGAAACAATGGTGGGGTGTGCAGAGCGAAGACTGACGGACTACATGGCTAGAATAGGAACAGTGTAGAGGTTGAATTTTACCCCGAGCATCCACTAAAGCTCTAATAGGTTGGTGGTTCACATTTCATTTCAGTTTTTACCGTGTGGGTCACGTTAGTACTATTCCAGCAGCTGAAGTCTTTTGTGACCAGTCTCCATTTCCAGACTCTTCGTTGTGGTTGAAACAGTGGGTAAAGTGATGCAGAAATAGAGGCAAACACAGAGGGATAATTGCAGATTCCCCACTCCCTGTGCCAGGTTAAAAACCATCTAAAGATTGGAGTTACTAGGACCCAAGCTCTGCTGGGTCTTGAGCATACATTTAATACAACATCTCATTGGTTAAAAACAATCCTTGGGGGCACCTGTATGGTTCGATGGTTTAAGCATCTGATTCTTGACTTCAGCTTGGGTCATGAGGTTGAGCCCTATGTCAGGCCCCACCCTCAGCAGGGTGTCTGCTTGCAATTCTCTCTCTCTCCCTCTGCTTCTCCCCTTGTTCATACACGCACACACACACAAACACACACACTCTCTCTCTCTTTCTTAAATAAGTAAATCTTTAAAAAAAAATCCAGTCCTTGGTATTTATGATATTTATTTTCTTTCCCACAGGCCTTGAGATGACGAACTATGTTGACTTCCTCCTGGCATTTGGGAGAACCTGTAGTGGTTCTTGGCTCTGGATGTATGGTGGCATCATTTAAAGATGTTTGGATAAACAAGTATCAGTGCACAACCCTGCCTCCAAACCTATTGAACAAAAACCTTTCAGACTAAGTTTAACTAACCTGAATCTAGAAGGTGAGGCCAGGCATCTCCCATTTCTTTTCCCCAAGTCTAGGGCCCTGAGTTACTTCTCCAGAATCCACCTTCTGACAAACTACTCCCAGGAGGCCATTTCTCAGGTGTGTTTAGCTGAGTGGGAAGGTGTGGTGTGGAGTAAACAATTGGGCTGGGCTTGGTCTCTGACATTGGTGCTGCTCATCTGACCTGGACTGTCTGAGCCCCATGGAGAGAAAGGCTATGGGGGAGAATGGGGCAATGAGGGGTGAGCATGGCACGGCTTTGGGTGGGAGCCATGACCACGGTGTAGAGAAGAGAGGATGTCTGCTTCACCTGTGTGTGGCATACAGCAGGGCCTCAGAGCTGAAAAACACCCCACTCTGCCCGGACAAGGCTGGTGGTACCAGGAAAATGGAATGTCTGTGGGTCAGCGCTGTGGGCACTGACCTGCAGGATGGAAGAGAGGGCAAGAGGTATCATGAGCCTATGTAAAGACTCTCTGGTGACTCTTCAAAGTCAGGGTGTATGTGTATGGGTGGGAGTGTGTGTGTGTGTGTGTGTGTGTGTGTGTGTGTGTACCTACACATGTATTTCTCAAGGGGTTAGAGGTCCTGCATCATGAGTCTGGAAAAGGTCCAAGGATACCTGGGCTGATGTCCTTCCTGTGGACCCTTCACTGTAGCTATTGGCTGGGATGCTAGGATCACAGGTTGATCCAGGCTTGGCTCCCATCCCATCTCTGGGTGCACATGACCCGCAGTGACTAAGGGGTGAAGGAAAGAAACCATTAGCATTTACACCTGTCTTTGGAACTCAGTAAGTCTATGTTCCATGAAATGCATATAAATCCCAAGTCTCAGTGCTATACTTTGCCTAAGATCCGACTCTCTTGTCCACCAGCAGCCATACGAAATCATCTTCTCTGAAGACCAGATCAAATTTTGCTTTCTTCAGGTATCTTCCTTGATCTCCATCAGCTACAAACCTCTCTTCACCTTCTCTTTTGTGGGGTCCATCATTTTGTGGTTCTCTTGTTGGAGTTTACCACTTTCTTCCCTAGGTAACTGCTAATCACATTTGTCTGTGGGACATGCAGTGGACACTCATCATTTATAGTCTTCCATTTTCCCAGCAGATGGAAACTCCTTGAGCACAGAGCCCAGTTGTCATAGTCTGTCTAGATTGCTACAACAGAATACCATAGACTGTGTGGCTTAACCAACACTTACTTCTCACAGCTTTGGAGGCTGGAGGTCCAACACAAAGGTGCCAACAGCTTTGGTATCTAGTGAGGACACGCTTCCTGGTTCATAGATGACCATCCTCTGGCTGTGTCCTCAAAAGGAAGAAGGGGTAAAGGGGCTCCCTAGGGTCCCTATTTTAAGGGCACAAACAACTACTCATGAGAGCTTCACCCTCATGACCTAAGCACCTTCCAAAGACCCCATTTCCTAATGCTAATATTGGGTGTTCAGATTTACCATTAGAATCTGGGGTGTGGGGGCGTTCAGCCTATGACACCCACTCTTAGCCCTCCTACAAGTCAGTGCACTCAGGAAAGGCACAGGAACATGTTTGCTGGACATGAATGGTTAACCCCCGCGTCCTTCCAGCTGAACTACCATGGGCATTTTGCTTGGAAAAATAGGCTTCATAAAGAGACTCTTCTTACTGTTTAAAGAGTCATTTGTGCTTAATGTTGTTTGGCTTAGGCACCTGTAGGGGTCTTTTCTGATTAGACTTTGTATCCCCCTGAGCCAGTAGGCATGGAGTGCATGGAATTCTCTGCTGGCTGGTTGAATTAAGTAAATATTTAGGGTTTGGGGCAAAGCATCCTCACTAGGTACCCAAACAAATTGACTAGACAAGCAGTTCCCAACTTCTAAGGAACTGAGGAGCAGCCTATTTTAATGGTAAAAACTTGCACAGATTTTCACTCTATGGTGGTTGTGCTTTTCAGAATCTGTTAATTGAGCACCTATATAATGACAAAATGCAATGGATAAGTTAAGGAATCGTTTATGAGTTTTTTGTTTGTATTTTTTTTTTAAATTTGTTCAATTAATAAACATACAGTACATCACTGGTTTTTGGTGTAGTGTTCTATGACTCATTGCATGTAACACCCAGTGGTCAAGCGGGTTAATCTTAATGGCACCTATAGGCATGTATCTGGTGTCATTTTATTTTTTACAACTAAATGAAGATAAAAATGGCAGTGTTTGTTGCCATGTGCATTTGTAGAGTCTTTGAAATTGCTCCTTTCTCCGCAAGATGTGTGGCCCATGGATTGCCAGTCACTGCATGAAACTGTCCTTTTGATTAAACCTCATGGTCAAGGATCAGCACTGTGGCAGATGAGATCAAGAGGAGAACCACAACCTCTTAGCTTCCTCCAGGTGCTTTACTTTTTGTGCATAAGCACAGCTGAGAACCAGCCTGTCTACAAAAAGAAAAACGTGAGAGGATATCTGTTTGAAGAGAAATCTCACCAACAGTATCATGCAGCCTAAAGCCAGACTAGAAATAGTGCCTTGCCCCCATCACCAACCCCCATCCTGCAACTGGAACTTTCTTTGATCTGCTCCAGAATGCACTCCTTCCCTCTCCCACCCGTCCAACCTCTCGATGAGCTAACAAATCACTGGGGTTGTAAAAAGGGAGACCTGATATTTATTCCTCTAAATTAGAATGAAGGGGAACTGTAGATAGTCTTATGTAAATAGAATATTGAAAAAGAAGCTGCCCAAAGCTCGTTTGTTTACTGAGTCTGATAGAGATCATAGAGGTCAATGTTGGACAAGCCAGGGGTCTGAGGGGTACTTTACGGGCATCGGTCTTTTCTTTCCAGTCAGACTTGAGAGCTTGGGAAAGGGGAAGTGTGTCACAACCCTAACAAGATTCTGAGCATCCAAGGGGTTTTTGTCCACTTGTTTCTAGAAGGAAAATACTACTTCTCTATCAACTCACTATGCAGAGCAGTATCCATGGGATAAATGATTTTAACAGGAGTCAAAAGCAGAAAGAAAGTGCTGACCTCAGCTCTTAGCAATTTGGGGAGATTTCTCTGTCCTTGTGTGATATGCGTCTGCCTCTGGGTGCTCGGGCAGAATGGTGCTGCTGTGTGCTTGGAGCTTTCTGTGTTATCAGATCACACAAATCTGTTTCAATAGTTCAATCATACCCAATCACTTTATCTTTCATCCTCAGCTGTTTCTGATTTGAGTCAGTGTTTCCTTAATATAAATTTCCTAAGTTATTTTATGAAGTTGAGGACCTAATACAATTTCTGACTGTCACATAATCAATATGTCCTTGCTGTTGCTATGGTGAGATGGAGGAAGGTTTCAGTCATAGCCCGTGGGTCAGAGTGCAGGTGGCCTGCGGACCCCCGAGCTTGTGGTTTGTGTGCCAAAGGAGAGCTGTCTTGCTGGGGACTGAGCCCTTTAGCTGTGGAGTCTAACTCCAGAAGGCAGTCTGAACTGTGCTGTAATATTGCGGGAAGCAAGTCATATTAATGGTGGATGTGGAGAGAGAAGGCATGGGCTCCCCTTCCCCCCTCCTCCATATAACTAGGGTGGGTCTATCACTTGCAGATCAAAGAAACTCTGGACGTCTGAGCAGGGAAGGAGGCCATCAGAGTTCCTCCCGGCTGAAATCTTATTGGGGTCCACAGATTCCTGGCTCCCCAAACTCTGCAAGCCCATAGACCCTGCGTGAGCTCATGCCATTTTTCCATCCCCTGCCCTGAATCTGGCTTAAGGGTGCAGCCTGACCCTGTCTCCTCTCCCGGACAGCTCTGCTCTCCACCTGGGCTGCACTGGATACTGCACTCAGACCAGAAGGGCCTCGGGCTGCCTCCTCAAACCGTGACTGCAAGAGGCTGGCCCAGGCTGCCATTATGTTAGGTTCTTCTGTAGCCAAAAATAGAATTTTTCCTTTGGCTACCTTTGGCCCATATGTTCATGTCTTTGGTGTTTTTCAGTTTTATGTAATAACAGGATAAGAATCTTACTATCTCCTTACTGCTGTAATTTCTAAATATTGAAGACTGAATTATGGGTTTCTGGGGGAAGCCAATGATTTATATCTCCAATATACACTAATGGATGGTACAATTAATATTTAATTAGAATATTTTCTGGAATATTTTCCAGAAAATTTTAACTTAATTTTAGGTATAAAAAGGTACAGGCTTTTAAAAAATTTTCTTTCTTTTTTTTTGTGGCATTCATTTTTTTTTTCTTGCTCTTTTCGGTTCCTTATGTTATCGCTGGATGTGATTCATTGGACTGTCAGTATTGGTTTAGCTTTCTTTTTGGTGAATTTAGAATATCTTCCATTGATTTCACTCATTTAAGCTATGTGTGTAAAAGGGTTAAGGAAGGGTATGTGGAAAATTTTACCTGGTCATCTGTCAACCCCAGGAATCTTTAGGGATGGAGTCTGCTGTGAGCTTTTGGGTATTTCTGATGATGACCAAAGCTGGAACTGCAGCCCAATGCTGCACAATTCCTCTAGGCGCATGTTTTTGTAATCACTGCTCTGTCCCTCATAATTGGTAAAAAACTGAAAAATAAACCAAAAAAGGAGATGGTAGTTCTTTGTTCTAAGAGGCAGGAAGCAGGGGGCTGGTTTTTTTTTTTTTTAAGATTTTATTTATTTATTTGAAAGAGAGTGAGAGAGAGAGAGCAGGGGGAGGGGGAGAAGGAGAGGGAGAAAAGAGACTCCACAGTGAGCAGAGAATCTGACCCCTGGGACTCCTGGGATTGAGCCCCAGGAGCCCAGGATCACAACCTGAGCAAAGGCAAACATGCAGCACAACAAAGTGGGCCAGCCAGGTGCCCCGGGGGGCTAGTATTTTATTTCTGAGCCAGGCGTGGGCTGGAGAGAGGAGCCCGAGATGGAACTGGGGGACATCACTGGAGAGGACAGAACAGAGTAGCGTTAGCCCTGCAGACTGGGGGCAGAGGTGGCGGGGGGGGGGGGGGGGGATAGGAAGCCCTTGGGAGGGTTTTAAGAAGATGGAAAAAAAGACAAAGGAAGAAAGGAGACTTCGGGGAGCCACCAGCAACAGCCTTCAAGGGCTCTCTTGGGCCCCCCCGCCACCCCACAGTCAGCTCTCTGGACCTCCAGTGAGTAGGCACTTTGCACTGACACTGTAAGCCTCTCTCTGCTGGGCATAACGTGTTTACTGTGGAACTGTCACTGGTGTCCGTCACCCCAGAGCTCCCTCTCAAAACTCCAATGACACGTAACCTACATGATTTTCTCCAAGTTAGAGCCAGGGAATAATTTGCTTCTGATGCTTCATGCAAAGTGACTGGTCAGGCCAATCTTGTCCTGTGACCACCTGCCAAGCCTGGCTGACATTCCAACCTGGGACCCCACGAGTGCTGGAGAGACAGATCAATGCCGGGAACTTCAGAGTACTGGCAACGTAAAAGCTTGTACAACTGAGATCTCAGCAGGCAACAGACTTTAGGTTTTGGTATTGTTGATGCACTCTTTAACCTACAAGATGAACAGATACTGATTGCTAAAAATTCTAGCCCAGACAAGAATATAAAGTAAAGAGTGGGTGTCTTGGATTCCAGAAACCCCCTCTTCTAGTCCAGCTCCCTACATACAGCACTGCTAACAGTTTGGTGTGCATTCTTCCATACCCTTTGCTATGCCCATGAACACACACACACACACGCGCGCGCGTGCGCGCGCACACACACACACACACACACAAACACACACTTCCAGGACTTTTGTTCTTTTCATTTTGATAAAAAATGTGATAATGCAAGACATTTACTTTGCTGCCAGCAGTTTTACCAAGACTCCTTACATGCTTGTGTAGGCTTACAATTGGCCTCTCGCCTCTGTTCCATAGACTTGCTCTGCCTTCACTCATTGAACATTTCCCTATTGGTTGATATTTGGGTTCAGCTCTACTTATTTGATCACTCAATAAATACTTCTTAGGCATGAATTAAATGCTAGTCTCTGGGGTGCCTGGGTAACTCAGTTGGTTAAGCGTCTGCCTTTAGCTCAGGTCATGATCCCAAGGTCCTTGGATAGAGCCCTGTACTGGGCTCCCTGCTCAGTGGAGAGTCTGCTTCTCCCTCTCCCTCTGTGTTCTCTCTCTTGCTCTCTTTCAATTAAATAAATAAAATCCTAAAAAAAAAAAAAAAAAAAAATTCCACCTCTGCTCTAGACCAAGATCCCTGCCCTCATGGGGTTTGCTGCAGTGGGCACACATGTGCCCCCTTCCTGATTGTGGGGTAGGTTTTGGGGTATAGTGTGTCAAAGAGCTTGAGGATTTTACATGTGGTTGGGTCCTGCCCAAATACCATGTACCTAACTTTAGATCGTATCTTTTAAAATCCTAGATCTTTTTTATTTCTGTGCAGAGAGAATCAGTTCTTTTCCAGAGTCCTGTCTCCTGTGGACCCCCTGAAAGCGATTATATTTTAATCAGAAATGCTGGAGGAATAATTGAAGTCATAATGGAAGAGCTCTTCTGTCAGGGAAACACTGATGGGATTTCTCACTTGTGTTTTGGCTACTCTCCTTTCTCAGCAAATGTAATTTAAACTGTGCAAAGAACCATCATCCCCACGCCTCCTTGGGCTCTGAAGTGCCTGGAGACTGATGGAGGTCTCCTGTGAAATCTGACCTCTTGCTAGAAATGCTGAGGAGGGAAGGAGTCTTTTAGAAATCCGGAAGTCTGTTTCAGCCTCTCGGCAGTGGAGATTTCAGCTAACTCTCTCAGCTTGTGTGGTGGGATAAGGCTGCCCTGAGAACAGGGAAAGCAGCTTTGGAGAAAGAATCTTGGTAGGGTTTCTGATGTTTCCAAATGAACAGACTCTACAGCATTAATTTAAGTCCAACTGGTGAGGTCTATACAATGTCTTTCTTTTGCTCAGTGGTCTCTGACTTCATGTTTCAATGTTTTCAGCATCTCTGGCTATAGAGCCAAATAACTGTTGCCGTCTGCACCTGCCACGAGTGCAAGGAAACCAGGATGGCTTTAAGAAAATCAGGCATCAGGTTCTCTAGTCCCTTGTTCTTAGGTGTTCCTGGGAACCTCTGCGTGAGGAGGGAGGAGAGGGATACTGGCTACAGGCCGAAGAGGGGAATGTTCTATGGGAAAAGGGGTCAAAGGCGTAGGAGTCCTATAGCCAGAGTCTTGAGGTCAAATACCAGGAGGACATTAGTAATGACGTGACTCTGTCATGTTACTGACCTCCCCAGGCCTCTGTTTTCTTGCCCATGGAAGTGGATAATAATGCCATGCTGCACAGGGCTGTTGTGAGAGTTTCTAGATTTCTAGCCACTCCACTGGCATTCAGCTGTGGGTTTGGTGCGCCGTGTTTAGCTGTAGGGCCGATTAGGCTGGAGGGCAGGAGAGCTGGGGAGGGAGGTCTGTGATGTACTCCATTTATGGTCCATGAGGGCGTGCGTTGCTGCTCGGGTCTCAGCCCCGGACCATGGTTTCCTCCATGTGGCTTCTGGCCAAGTCGTTTAACCTCTTTGAGCCACTCATTCCTCGGTCAGCCACCAGATGTGACTCCGCATCTGAAGGGTGTCGGTGAGGACCACACAGGACAATGCCTGGGGGTTCTACACCGAGCCCGGCGTGTGGAGAGAGCGCCGCCAGTGGGGGCCTCACCCCTTGATGTCGTTCCCATCCTCATGCCTGCCAGCGCCTTCTTTCAGCTTCTGCTTGAATTCCTGGAGGCGGACGAGTAACTGTAGCCAGCCAGCCAGCCACACGCCCATTTGGCAGAGTGAATGAGGAAAACCATGGTCCTTTCCCATTGTGTAGACATCAGTTCTCTGTCTTCAGCCCAGAGAGGCAGCCAAACCTATGGGGCAATTTTCTCAGAAGAAACACTACCTGTGCTGAAAGGGAAATGATAATTCTTGGCAGAGATCCCTTATAGTTCCAAAGGACAAATCAATGCAGAAAACTTCACTGAGCAGTTTTATCTAAGTTGCTTGGGGAGCGTTTTAAACTAGTGTCTACGGGGCGGTGCGTCCATGTGCTTTGTTCACTCACTATCCTCGTAGTCACAGCTCTGGCCCTACCGAGATTATTTTGTGAAAGGCTGGGTGACCAGTAACTCTCTCTTTACATGTTCCCTAATACAAATGGTCTTCCCCTTGCCCTTTGGTGCAGGATACTGGGATTTCAATCGGTGGGACATGGGCACGTGCAAAGGCGTGTGTTCATTCATTCCCTACTCCTCCGTCCAGCAAATGTTTACTGTGCACCTGTTACACGCCAGGCACTCATCCAGGTCATGAAAACACAGTAATGAGGAAGAAACATCGTGCCTGTCCTATGGAGCCTACAGAGCAGCACGTGAAAAACAGGCATCCGATAATCACAGAGCGAACCACTAAAATACAAGCCACGAAAAGTGCTAAAGAGGAGAGACGGATGGTATGTCATCTCTAACCTGTTCAGATCTGCTCTTTCTGGTGCAGGAGAACTGATTTTTCAGAAGGGGCAGGGGAGGCCTTGCTGGGGAAGTGGTACTTGAATGGAAATCTGAAGGGTGAGGATGGGCTAACCTGGTTCAAGGAAGAAGAACATTCCAGAAGGATGGAGTGGCAAGCTTAAAGACCTTAGGTGAGAGAGCGTGCATGCTGCAGAAATTGAGAAAAGGCCAGTGTGGCAGTGAGTGGGGCATGAACAAATCAGGATGCATCTGAGGAGGAGACCCTCCCACAGGCTGTGCAGCACCTAGAGGGTGCTGCCGGAAACTTCTCTTTTTTATTCTAGTACCAAATGGGAAACCACTGTTGGAAGGTTTTATGAACGGGTGTTTGTGTGTGTATGAGTATGTGTGTTATATGTAACTTGATTTCCATTCTGGAAGCACCTCTTGGCTGCAGTGTGACCAGGAATGGGAATGGGGGGAGCAGTTAGGGAGAGCAGTTAGGGAACCAGGGAGGGATGGTGGGCAGTTGGCCTGAGATGATTGTGGAAATGCCCGGGCCTCTGAGAGCATTCAAGAGATAAACTTGACAGGATGCAGTTCTGGATTCAGAAATGGAGGGTTGGAGAAGTTAGGGTTGACATTCGAGGTCCCAACTTACAAAACTGGGTGAATAGTGGAGCCATTCACTGAGATGGGAAACACTGGGACAGAGTCAGGCAGGCAAAGGAGATTGGGTGGAGGCAGCATGTGGAAGGCCCTGAGTCCTTCCTCACAGAACTCTCTGGGCCTTGCCCCTGTCCCCCTGTAGCTCACGTCCCCATGGAGGAATCTCCTTCTGAATTCTGGGCCATTCTCAACTCTACCAACAAGCTTCAAGATTTCTCCTCATTGAACATCACCACTTTGCCGTGTTTTCATACTTGAGGAACTCAGTTCAACCTCTGGAAGAAATGCAATTTCATCTAGACCAGGTCAAAGCCAAGTTCACTCTCCTTTTGGTAAAAAATAACAGGATCAAGAGCCACCATTCCTTGCAGGGCACGGTGCTTGGTGCCTAATATTTGCAACCTTATCTGAGCTCGGGACTAAGTCAGATATCCAGCAAGCGATGAGCCTGGTTCTGGTTCCAGCAGTCAAGGAATTAATTGATTGAACAGACACTCCATGCCAAGAACCTACTGTGCTATGTTTGGCTCTTGGGATACAAGATATGGATCTGCCCTCAGCATGGGGTGAGCAAAAGTGGGGAGACCTACATAAGCTACTGTGCCCTGGCTTGAAAAATGATCTGGCAGGGAGGACACACATACGGAGACCTGACTAGAGGCAGAATGAAGTGATGTAAGGAGTAGGTCCTGAATTACAGGGGAGAAGGGATTCACTTACAGGGAGGATTGGGCAGGCTTCCTGGAGGAGGTGGCACTTGCTGGGGGTATGTGGGGTGAATAAGAGTTCAGGATGTGGAGTGGATGAGGGAAAGATATTCTGGGCACAGAAATCAAAGTCAAAGTGCAGGGTAGGTTTGGGGAAAGGCAGGTGGAAGGGGCTGCCGGGATGCATGGCACGTGATGGGGAAGCAGTGAGAGAGGAGGCAGAAGTTAGAAAGGGCCAGACAGTGGAGGTCTTCCTGTGCTAAGGAGTTTAGAACTGACTCTGCAGGTGGCCACAGCTGTGACAGGTTCCCGAGGAAAGGGAGTGGGAGAACAGTGCCTGTCATTTAGAAAGATGGCTTGGGCGGCAAGGGGAAAGAATGGATTGGAGAGGTGAGATGTTAGAGGCAAGTTTCCAGATTTAGGTCACTATTATGGGCTGCATTGTGTTTCCCCAAACACCCTAACACCCCGTACCTGTCATTGCGATCTTATTTGGAAATAGGGTCTTTGCAGATGTCATCAAGGTGAGCTGAGACCATTGGAGTGAGTCCTAATCCGACGTGACTGGGGTCTGCATAAGAAGAGGCAAATTTAGACACAGTCACACACACGAAGGGCGCCGTGTGACAGTCATGGAGGCAGGGAGTTTTGCTACGCAATGGCAAATGAGGGAGCGCCAAGGAGCACTGGTGTTGGAGAAGCTACGAGAAAGGCATGGGATAGATTCTCCCTTGAGTCTTAGAGAGAGGGTGTTCTTGCCAACACCTTGCTTCTTGGACTTCTGGCTTCCAGAACTGTGAGAGGGGAGATTTCTGGAGTCTTAAGTCCTCTGTGCTGCCCTGTGCTCCCCTGAAGCCCCAAATTGCTCCTGGCCCTGGAAGAGCCGTTCTAATGGCAGGGGCAGCAGGGGCAGAAGTGACAACACACTATGGGGAGACTTTATAGCCCAAAGGTTGGTCCCTCCAAGAGCTAACTTGGAGTCAGATTTGCCCTGTGCCTTGCATGAGGAGGCTGCTGCCTCCTGTCACTGACTCAGTGGCAGTTTAAAAATGAAAATGAGAACCTCACTCCATAATTAAAGAATGCAAATCAGAGCAACAAAGAGGGCCATTGTTCATGCATTGAATTGGAAAGAAATTAAATTAGGTGTTAGGGACAGGGGAGGGAGGCGGTGTGTGGCAGTCAAGCTGAGAGTTGTTGATGGGAGTGGAAATGTGTGCAGCCTCTCAGGGGGACCGTCTCTCACGTCTGTCAAAATGTTTTGTGCAGAGACAGGGTCCTGTACAGCGTAGGCGAGTTCCTATGCTGGTACATGTCTAACCTATGATTGTGCTTGCAAAACTGTGCTAATTTGTATGTGTAAGGATGCTCACTGTAGCACTGTTTGTAATGGAAACACTAGAAAAAAAGGAACTAATTTTATGGGTCAACACGAGTAGACTAAGGGATGCCCAGATAGCTGGTAAAATATTATTTCTAGGTGTGTCTGTAAGGGGGTTTCCAGAAAAGAATGGCACTGGAGTCGGCAGACTGAGTAAAGATGGATCCCATCAAAGTGGAGGGGCAAGTCCAGCCTGGTGAGAGCCTGAGTAGAGGCACAAGGTGGAGGAAAGATGGACTTGCTCTCCACATCACCTGGGTCATCCATCTCCTGCCCTCAGACATCGGCACTCCTGGTTGTTGGGTCTTTGGACTCAGACCAGGACTTACGCCATTGACTCTCCTGGTTCTCGGGCCTTCAGATTCAGGTTGGAAACAGACCACAAGCTTTCCTTCCTGGGCCTCTGGTTTGCAGACAGCAGATGGTGGGATGTCTCTGTCTCCGTAGGATTGCATGAGCCAAACCCTCATACTCAATCTCTTTCTGTGTATCTCCTGTTGGTTCTGTTTCCCTGGAGAACTCCAATACACAGCCTACAGATTGTTTGGTAGGAAACAGGGTAATTTTATTACGTACATCAATACAACGAATTACTAAAATTAATTGGGAGACTATTCTGGGGTAACTGTACTTCTCGATGGAGTATAACTTGGTACAAGGGCTTTTTTAATGTTTTAAACTAAAATAACTTAATTTGAGCTGGAAACATAATTCTATAACTTGGAACTATTAAGAATGAACAAATGTTTGCCAATATAGCTCTCCAGGTCTACTTCTGTGTGTATTGCCACAGACTTGCATCATATAATCAACAAAAGACAGGGGCGCCTCAGGGTGGCTCAGTGGCTTAAAGCCTCTGCCTTCAGCTCAGGTCATGATCTCAGGGTCTCGGGAGCGAGCCCCACATCAGGCTTTCTGCTCGGCAGGGAGCCTGCTTTCCCCCTCTCTCTGCCTGCCTCTCTGCCTACTTGTGATCTCTCTATCTGTGTCAAATAAATAAATAAAATCTTTAAATAAAACAAAAGAATGTTCCCAACAGCTCCATTTATAATAGCCCTAATGGAAACCGATGCAAATATCCAAACATTGTAGACTGGGTCAATGAATTGTGGAATCATAGATTATTGTGATTATCATCAGATTATTGGAAAGCTATGCAGTGATGAAAACAAACTACTTCTCTATGCAACAACCTAAGTAAATCTTACAGACGTAATGTTGAAGTAATGAAGCCAGACATAAAAGACGGTGTAGTAGTACACACCACATGATTCCAGGTGTCTGAAGTGCAAAATCCCATAAAACCAAATGAGTGATAGAAATCCAGTTGGGGGCCAGGTAATGAGTGGGGTGAGACATGGTAGAGTCTGTTTCTTGGCATAGGTGGTGATTATTTGCATGTGCTCCCTTTGAAAATTCATCAAGCTCTGCATTGATGGTTTTGGTGTGTTATAAATGTAATACCTCAACTGAAAATTTACTTAAAAATAGATATCACCCAACAACAAAAAAGAACAAACAACCCAACTAAAAAGATGGGCCAAGGACTTGAGTAGACTTTCCTCCAGCTCTGCACATGGGCATATCATAACCAATGAGGTTTATCTGAGGATCAATTATTGCTAATTGAGTAGACATTCCTCCAAAGATATATGGATGCCCAATACACACACAAACAGATATTCAATATCACTAATTGTTAGGGAAATGCAGATCAAAAATGGAATGAGATACCACTTCCTTCCCCTTTAGGACGACAATGGCTTGAAAAAAAGAGGGAAAATGACAGGTATTGGTGACAATGTGGGGAAATTGTGCAGCTGCTGTGGAAAATGGCCTGACAATTCCTCAATTACCATATGATCCAGGTCTTCTACTCCTAGCCATGTATCTCGAAGAATGTAAAACAGAGATTCAACAGCACTTGTATAGGAATAGTCAGAAGATGAAAGTAACCCAAGTGTCCATCCAATGATGAGTATGTCCACACAGTGGAATATTATTCGTCATAAAAAGGAGCAGCCACAACAGGGGTGAGCCTTGAAAACATTACATGAAGTAATGAAATAAGCCAGATACAAAAGGATCAATATTGTATGAAATCCCTGTGTGTGCGGTACCTGAAATAGAAAGATTCATTGAGACAGGAACTAGAATGGAGGTTACCATGCTCTGGGGGGAGGGAGAAAGGAGTTAGTATTTAATGAGTGTGGAGTTTCAGTCTGGAATGATGAAAAGTTCTGGAAATGGATAGTAGTGATGTTGCCTATGGTTATGCATCTGACAGTTTGAATGTCCTTAAGGCCACTCAACTGTATCCTTAAAAGGGTAAATTTCATGTATATTTTATCATGATAAAAAAGAACTATGCTATAAATAAGAAATAGAGATCTATGTGATTTGAAATGATCATTAAAACATATTAAGGGAAAATCCGAGAACAGCATATATAAAGAACCTAACTCTAATTGATTATTTTAAAAGCATATGCAAATAGATACAGTTGCTTTAATATTTTAACCAAAGGATGTGCAAGAAAAGTTGGTGATGCTTATCTTTACAGAGGACAGGAAGTAGCAGGGAGAGCCGTGGTCCTTTTTTACGGAAACCTTTCTCAGCTTCGTCTGAGATCTTCTTTCCCTCCCAGGCACAGGTATTGTCTTTATTCAAATAACCTTACCCGGGAGGAGGGGGTGCCTGGAAGTTCCCTTGTATTCACCTTCTCCAGTTTGTAGGTCAGTCCTCTGGGCAGTAATCCCAAGCTGAGCCCCTGGGTGGGAAACAAGCCAGCAGACCACTGGCTTTAATGCGCCCCTGCTCCTCCCCAGGACAGTGTGACATGGGACAGGCTGACCACCGCATTTAGGAATGAGCAAAGCTGGTTAGCCTGGGGCTCTGGTTCATGGAAGACCTGGTCCAGTTCATTTTTATAGACCAAATTATAGAACTCTTCACCTTTGTTTTATGCAGTTGTTTCGATAATAGAAACTGAAGTACTTGTCCAAGAGGGTAAGGGAGAGCGAACCAGGTATGATTTTGAACAATAATCTGCTGTGTGCTTACTGCCTGCAAATTACTGATGTTAGTGGAGTTGGTTCCCGGAGGAAGCATCTACGCTCCTAGATGGGTTTTGGACTTTCTAGAGACTCAGTGGAGCTGTTTGCATTAGTATCACTGTGAAGCAGAGTCATTATTCCATCTAATCTGTGACAAGGGTGACAATGGAGCAGAGCCTTGATGTCCCCTGACTGCCTTCTTGGTGGAAAACGAACTTCTTGGACCTGAAGTATTTGTCCAAGGAGCTGTTTACTGCAGTACCTCATAAGCGTGCAGGAAGAAATCCCACATCTTCCCCGAATTCAAGGAACATGGTTGTCACTTGTGTCAAGTAGCTGTAGAGTAGCTGTCCCCAGGAGCTACAGAGTGTTTTTACTCTGTCAAGGGGGCCCAGGAGACCTGAGACAGAGGCCACTTCAAAACGATGGGGCGCCTGGGTGGCTCAGTGGTTTGGGCCTCTGTCTTTGGCTCGGGTCGTGATCTCAGGGTCCTGGGATCGAGCCCCACATCGGGCTCTCTGCTCAGCGGGGAGCCTGCTTCCCCCTCTCTCTCTGCCTGCCTCTCTGCCTACTTGTGATCTCTCTCTGTCTATCAAATGAATAAATAAAAATCTTAAAAAAAAAAAAAAACAACGATGGGGACAGGGTGTTAATGAAATACCTCATCACTGAGAAGTTTCTAGTTGATTCCAATGTGTAGCTTCCCTTTGGAGGAACATTACTAGTTTAAAAAAATTAAAGTGTAATCAGTGGGAAGAATCCTGTTGCTCAGCAGTGGATTCCAAAGCTGGGTGTAGCAAGGCAACGAAAAACATTTTATTTCAACAGAAACTCTTCATCGTACCCAGTCAAGGGCATTTCACAACATGATTTTGTGTCTGTCTTATGACAAAGAAATCTCTGGGATATGATGTGGTGGCTTCCCTGAATGATATCCCCATCCGGTTAGTTCCAGCAGCTGTAGACCCACTACAGTCTCCAGCCGGCCTTGAGCCATTGCTTCCATTGGTCAGTAATAGAGCTGACAGCTGCTGGAATCCTAGGTTGTGGCTAACACTCAGAGGTGTAGGCTTTTCTGTGAGGAAGGCTGTGCTCATTCGTCTCATTTGAGAAGGCATAAACACCAAGTAATTGCCACTTCTCCATTTCCACTCCATAAGGAGGGAGTCTAATCATCATTTATCCCTCTGGAGTGTGCATTGTGCCACCAGCCCTGTGATGAGCAGGTCTGGAATTAATCTGGTCAGAACATGGCATCCTTGCCATCTAGCACTGGCTAATTTCCTCTCTCTTTCTCTCACAACTGGAAGCCCAGAGCATACTGTCTATCGGAATGTGGAACACAGAGGGAACGGACTAGGATATGCATTTGGGGGGAGCCTGGAAGATGACAAAACCAAATTTGTGTGATACTGAGACTCTGAGGAAATCCCAAGGGCAGGCTCATACTTCCGTCGCCCCAATCTTATGAGTGAATTCAGGAGGAGATGGCAGGAAGGTAGTTGATGACTGGGTTGGAAGGGAGGACACACAGAGGCTCCTGCGAACCAGGCCTGGCCTGCTGCCTGCAGTTGATCTCATGAGAATGACACAATGGGCCTATTAGCAGGCATAAATTAGACTAATGTGATAATGATTGTCTTTCAGTTCTTTTAGGAAGTATACCAAGATACATGTAGTATATCCTTTTTTTTTAAATAGAATAATCTGGAGACAAATCATGATTCATTTTCATGTGTGGCTTCATCAACCATGAGGTTCCCCTCTCACCTTCTGGATCTGATAAGCTGTAATTTGCATCATGTCCTTGTTTCTATCAGCCTTGTTTTATTTTAGACTGAGCAGTTCTGTCTTCTCACTGATTCAACATTTTGCCAAAGAAGAAATGGAAGAGCAGACACTTTCAAGGTTTAGATCCATAAGCTGAAGGTGGGAGCAGACTCTCATCGCCCATCAGGCAGTGTCCTAGGATCGCCCTTCTTGATCCTACCTGAGTGCCTTTGCACCTGCTGATCTCCTGAACAACCCTGTCCTTGCTTGACACACCTGGGGCCCCTCTTCCTTCTGATGTCTCTCCTGTAAAGTCTCCCCTGTCCCAGACATCTATTCATTCAAAAACATTTGAAATGATGTGCTGGGCACTTGCTAGGGCACTGGGGTACCACAGTCGGCTTAGCAGCCCTAGCATCTGTCTTCCTGGAACTTAGAGTTTAGTGAGGACCCAAGATTAAAAAAAATAATAATAATAAGTAAGTAAGCAAACACAATTATTTAAACAGAGGTAGGTTATAAAAAGATAACCAGATGCTAAGAGGGGTATGACAGAGGAACTTCCAGGCAGGGAAATTGACAGAAGACCTCCTTCCATAGGGGACCTGTAATCTGACCCCTGGAGGACAAGTGGGAGCCAGTTGGCCCTGGAGCAGGGGAAGGGCATTTCGGAAGCTGGCAAGGCCAAAGGAAGGAGCAGGGCAAGTTCTAGGAACTGCAAGAAGCCAGCAGGACTGGGGAGAACATGGATTAAGGGCTCTCAGTCCATGCCCTCAGAACCTTTTGTGCATGCTCCCAATGTAGGGTAACTTGTGGTTCTCTAAGTTGGGTTGTCTGCTTCCTGTCTCGGCTCTAATCATCTGGTGCCTCCAGCAACGTGGGCCCTACTGGGCACACAATAGTTGTACAGTATGTGTTTGTTGAATGCAGAAGTCCATGACTCTGGTCTTGTCTTTGCTGGATGCTTGTTACGTGCCTCTGTGTAAGCTGATACATGTGAAGGAGGGCGCAGCGGTGCAAATCCCCCTGGCGATGGCATCAAGGGGCCGTGGGTCACGGTTTCCAGTTGCTGGGATTTTCCCGGTATTCTCTCTGGACACAGAATTGCCCAGACCCTGTTTCATGGCTGATAGATTGATGTTTCTACTTGCAGTCCTTTCTCTGGTTAATTCTGGTTGCTTGAATAACTGCAGGAACTTTGGCCTAATGTCATCAATGAGTTCTATAGTCCGGGATGTAGATAGCCCAGGCTTTAGTCAGGAATAGACAGGGGAGATCATCCACTCAGTCTTCTCATTTTATGAGGACCAAAGGAGAAAGGGAGCTATCCAAGATCACACAACAAGCTAACGGCTAGAAGGAGACTGGCTCCTGGAGCCCTTGCCTTGCAGGCTTTGCTGTGTCCACTGGCCATCTGGTTTCCACTTATGCCTCACCTCTTTGGGTTCCTCCACACATGAAAGACTAGGAGGGTGAGGCTACAGCCTGGGCTCCAGAGCCGGGCTGCCCCGCTGCTGATGCCACCTGCACTGCCTAAGCCTGGCTCCCACACTGAGCCAAGGCCTCTCAGTTCTCCCATCTTCAAAATGGGGTAACAGCTAAATTTATCATTCGGTGCAATGGTAATTCAGTTAAATTAAGTCATGCGAAGAGCCTGGCACTTAGTAAGAACTCCATAAAGGTCAACTATGATTATCCTTTCTCTAAACTCTATTCTGAAGCGAGCACAGGCTCAGTGCGCATTTCCAACCGTTCTTTCCTTCATGCATTTGGGGTTTTGTTTTTTGCTTTTTGTGGGTTTTTTTTTGGCCTTTTATTAGCTACTGAACTGGATTTTATTCATCCATCTCTCCCTGGGCTAATGTCTCCACTGTTGAAAAAATTATAAATCCCCAGCTATCCTTTCCTTATTAAATTTTAGAAAATGACACCACAGTGCTCATGATATGTTCTTGCCCAGCACTGACAGTGTCGGGAGGAGGATTATTTTGATTAGAGAAATTAATTAGTCATGTGCAAGCAATGCAAATAGCATGGAGGAGAAGGGGCCTCTGTGGGGAGAGCCATGGCTTGAATTGTGGTCTTGAAGATGAGATTATAGACGAGACAAGGGATTTACATGCATAAAATACATCGTGATAGAGAGAAACCGGGAAAATGCAAATGGGAATGAAAACCTTTGAAAGGCTTCAGTGGTCTAAATGCAACGCTAAGCTTCCTGTCTTCTATCTATCAGATGCTTAATGAGGATTTAAATGGAGGGGTGGGGGCGCCTGGGTGGCTCAGTAGGTTGAGTGTCTGACTCTTGGTTTTGGCTCAGGTCATGATCTCAGGCTCCGGTCGTGATCTCAGCATTGTGAGGTGGAGCCTGTGTTGGGCTCTGAGATCAGTGGGGAGTCGGCTTGAGATATTCTTCCTCTCGCTCTCCCTCTGTGAACCCTCTTCCCCCCCTCAAAAAAAAAAAAAATCAGTAAATCTTTAAAAAAAATGAGATAAATGGAGGGGAAGTAGACGGGTGAGTCATAGGCAGGTGGGCGGGCCTACAGGTGGACACGTGCAGAGTGGGCAGCGGGGGGGGGGGGGGCTGGGGGCGTGGCTGGATCTGTGGGTGAGGGGGTGGATAGCCAGACAGGTGGGTGAGGGGGTGGATAGCCAGACAGGTGGGTGAGGGGGTGGATAGCCAGACAGGTGGGTGGGGCTGGATGGGAATGGACAGATGGAGAAGTCAGTAGGTGGGCTGGCGGATTAAGACAAAAGGTTCACCCCATTTTTCACATTAACTCAGCTGGAGCTCCGTGAAGTACTGTCAGTAGTAGATATCTGCGTGAAGTTACACGTTTTCTTTCCTCAGATATCAGTAAGAAAAAAAAAAAACCAAAAACCAAAAAACAAGTACAAATCAGCCTTGTAGAGGAAAGGCAGAATTATCTTTTTATTCTCTGTATAGAAGATAACACAAAGTTCCTGTCATAGGAGTAGGAAAAAAAAAGGCAGGGAAGAAGTAATACAAGTTTTATCAGGCAGCTAATTAAGAACAAATCATGTGGGGTGTCTGTGTGTCTCAGTGGGTTAAAGCCTCTGCCTTCGGCTCAGCTCATGATCTCAGGGTCCTGGGATCGAGCCCCACATCAGGCTCTCTGCCCCGCAGGGAGCCTGCTTCCTCCTCTCTCTCTGCCTCTCTGCCTACATGTGATCTCTCTCTGTCAAATAAATAAATAAAATCTTTTAAAAAAAAAAAGAACAAATCACATTACTTTTCTGGATTTTATGATGTTAAAATTATGATTTATTTTCTCATTCTTAAAAAAATATTCACTTTTGTTTTTAATTTTATTTTTGTGATATTGTAGGCTTTTTCATAAAGAGGGCGCCCAGAAGTGTTTATGTCTCAGACCCCACAAAACCTGGTTTCCTCCTAATGGTGCAGCATAAACATTACCTTCCCGGTCCCCACTCTGCCCTTGTCCAGTCACACCTGCCACTCTCCCAGCCCTGATTAAAGCGGACCGCTTGTCTGCGGACATGCCAGCCCCTGAGAGGGGCTGGGAGAAGATCCCGGACTTTAATGGCGATCTTGGCACTGCTCCACCGCGTGCTGTGTGTTCTTGGTAAGCCCACCATGCCGTAATTGTCCATGACGATGTCACACTCGTGCTTTCCTCAGCGCTCTAACATCTGACCCTGTCCACTTTCTTAGCTGATGACTTCCGTTCTTTCACTGCGAAAATAGACAGGAACCACCCACCTCCCTCAATCTACCAATCTCGGTCCTCTGCCCTGTCCTTTCTGGAAGACGCAAAGATCTGAGAGTAACGGGGACTTGGGTGTCCCACCGTTCTCCTTGGCCCACTGTGAGGCCACGGGGGACAGTTCTCTTTCAGGCCAACATCCTCCTGGTTCTCTGCCCAAGGGGGTTCTTGGGTCATGGGTGTGGGGGCATCTGGAAGAGCTGAGAAGCTGTCAGGCAGTAGGGGCTGGGAGGGAGTGGAGTGCTCTCCCTCCGTGGAGCAGTTCTGATTCGCAGCAACCCCAGCCAGGTGGAACCCCAGCGTCTGCAGCAGCTAACGCACGCACCCTCTGTGGACCGTCTCCCCTTCCCTGTCTCTTGCTCGCACTCTCACCGTGCTTCATGGGATCCAGCTGCCTAGTAAGCTACCTACCCTGGAATCTTTGCTCAGGCTCTTCTTAGTCTTCAAATTGCATCCCAAACCCATTGGGTCCGGATCCCCTACACCAGCAGCACCCCGGTCTACCTGCAATATTGTGGGAGCCTCTCTCTCTCTCTTTCTTCGCTTCTACTGCTGCCCCATGTGGCTATTCTACCCAGAAAAGCCGGAAGATCTTGATCTTTCAAGTGCATAAACCAGATCATGGGACTCCCCCGCTTACAATCCTTGCATAGTTGCCCATCCCTGGCTGAGTAATATCCAAGCAGCTCAGCCCAGCCCCTCCACTTCCCTGGCTCCGTATTATTTCCTGACCCCTCTTCAGCCAAGCTCTGTTCCCACAGGTCTTTGCTCTGGAACATGCTGGGCTTTCTCCTGTCTCAGACCCTGTGCTCAAGCATTACCTCCTCAGAAAGGTCCTCTCTGTGATAGAAGGAACAGTGGTCCCCTAAACATGGAACATCCTAATCCCCAGACCCTGTGAATATTGACCTCGCATGGCAAAAAGACTTTTGTGATGAAATTAAGGATATTGAGATGGAGATACTATCCTGAATTGTTTGGCTGGGCCAGTGAAACCAGCATGGAATCCTTCTAAGAGGGAGGCAGGAAGATCAGAGTGAGGAAAGGCAATGGAACGAGGGAATGGGAGAGGGAGCCAGCAGAGAGGAGAGAGATTGATGCTGTGTTGCAGAGGACGGAATCAGGAACCCAGGAAATGGATCCTTCCCCAGAGCCTCTGGAAGGGGTACACCCCTGCCGACGCTGTGATTTTCGGGCTGCTCCCCACTCCACCCCATGAAATGTAAGAAAATAAATTTTGTTTATGTAAGACACTAAGTTTGTTTTCCTTTCCTATGATGTGATTTGAAGTTGGGGTCTGAGAGCGAACAGCCAGGAGAGAATTCTTGAGAGGTTTTTGGTGCAGAAAGGTGACTTTATTATAGCACAGAGACAGGACCCATGGGCAGAAAGAGCTGCACTGGGATTGTGAGGAGTGACTGATTATACACTTTTTAATTAGTGGGGGTTAGGGATAGTGTTAAGTCTCTCAGGAATTTGGAAGCAAGGCTTCTAGGACCTTGAGGGGCTAGCTGCTGTTAAGGTAAGATTACTCTTCGTCTTAATAAAACACAAAAATGAAGGCATTAAGGCAGCTATGAGTTCCTCCAGGAATATCATGCTGTGTATGTTTCAGGTATCTATCAGTTGGCTGCAAGCTGTAAGGAAATTTAATTTTGGATACATTTCTCTTGCCTTTCTTCTCATCAGTTACAGCAACAACAGGGAACTGAGCAGACCCTCTGTAATCTTTACGTTGTGCTTTTCTTCCCAGGGCTGAGCACAATCTAATCATACCATTCGTGATTTGTTAACTTGTGTACTCTCTAAGACGCCCACTGGCTTGCAAGCTGTGTGAGGGCGGGGAGTCTGTGTTCCTCACTGCTCTGCTCCCAGCAGGGCCCAAGGGGTGGGGTTGCCTCTTTGCAATGTCTGTGCCCCTGCAAGGTCCCTGCCCGTGCCATGCCTGATGCCACTTGTTGAACGCATGATGAAGACTGTTTCCCATCAGGACCGTTGAGATTCGCTGTTCTCTGCCTACAGACACAGACTTCCCCTTGGCTGCACATGCCATGTGAGTTGTTCTGCTTCCCAGTATTTGTAGGTTTGCCCTTAGCCAGCCATACCTGCCACTTGCTTCCTCATGGAACCAATGGCACTGGAATGGGTCTTTTACTTGTCAGGACAATTTGGGTTGCCCCCAGTAATAGGAACGATTGTAAGTATACTTCCCAATTAGATCAATCCTCATGGGGACCAGAAAGACATTTTCATTCACTGTCAAGTCCACATTATTATACTCCCCAATTCAAGGAGGCAATTCACCAGGGTGCCTGGGTGGCTCAGTGGGTTAAAGCCTCTGCCTTTAGCTCAGGTCATGTTCCCAGGGTCCTGGGATTGAGTCCCGAATCAGGCTCTCTGCTCAGTAGGAGGCCTGATTCCCTTCCTTTCTCTCTGCCTGCCTCTCTGCCTACCTGTGATCTCTGCCTGTCAAATAAATAAAATCTTAAAAAAAAAAAAAAATAAGAAAGAAAAGTCAGAAAAAAAAAGGAGGCAGTCCACTTCTCCCTTGTCTGAGGCTCAACACTCTTGGTGATAATCCCTCCTGCTTATTTTGCTACCATGAATTTCTTTCTACTCTATCATTTCTGCTTCCCCATAAGTTTTGTGTACATGAAATTTTTACCATCTCATGGTTTCTACCACCTTATGATGACTACACTCTGTCTTTCAGAGGGGATTAAATGCTTGACTTAGGTACACCAAGTTGGTTCCTTGTTGCCAGCAATATAGGAAATGCAGGTTTTTAAGGTTTGCTATGAAAGCTACTGTTGATCAAATTAACATAAATTATTGAGGCTGTGAACTGAACAGTTTACATTGGGAGTCAGAAATTTACCAAGTCATTTCCTCATTAAAGGAGAAATCACCTTGAACAGCCACCACAGGCTTGGTGATATTAGCATTTTAAAACAATTGAATGCATTCTTTCATCTTTTATGCTGTTATGGACTTTAATGGAGTAAACATAGCAGGAAAAAAGTTAGTAAAATATGAAAGGGAGAAATTAGGCAGAGTGCTAATCCTTTAGCAGAATTAAACGCAGACGCCTCAAAGGTATTTCTGAGCTGCTTTACAGAAAAATAACTAAATAATTAATTCACTTTATGTATCCTCATGTGGCAGGAAATGCCAAATCTCTTTAAAATGTTGTTACATTTGTTTCTGAGTTCCTCTGTAAAGTTACATGAGGAAGGGCTTTCAGGTGGCAAAGTTCAGATTCTCTAAAACCTTTAGTCTTGGCTTCAGTCCCCTCGTTTAGAGGAAGTAAAAAATAATCTTGGCTGACTGGGCTGCCATCCCTGGCCCCGGGGGAATGCTAGGGTCGGGGAGTGGGGGGAGCAGATTGCCATCACTCTGGTTTCTAGGGGAGGAATGTCTTCCAATGACAGAATGGCAAAGGGGTGTTGAGTGTGTGAAGCTATAAGCTTGGCTCTGGACATACGTATGGGTCTGTAGGTGGGGAAATGGGAGAGTCACCAAAAGTAATCCTGGAGAGAAGGTTGGGCCCTTACGTGACCAGAACCATTTACCTAGAGCCAGGCATTCGTTCATAGACATAGGTCTCTGAGCACCTACTGTGGCTGGTGCTGTGCTAGGTCCTGGGGCGAGTTGGTGGTCAGCATGCCAGACTTGGTCCCAGCCCTTTTGGGGCCCGTATTGCAATGGGACAATAACTGAGCCCCAATTATTTTTGAGAAGAACTGAAGAAACAAAGTGTGTTGTGACAGATGTCAGCAAAAAGGGGGCAAACATAGTATCAGCAACTGTGAAAGAAGTTGACAGAAAGATGAAAACCTCTCAGTCTTTGAAGAATTTGAATCCTGAATGAAAGTCATCCAAAATAGGTGATTCCGTGAGGTTTAACGGAAAGGGCTGGATGAAAGCATATGGAGCGAATGTTAGCAAATGGTACTCACATCACATGAAGGTGAATTCAAAGCCAATGATTAAAATCAGGCAAAAGTAGCACTTTGTTATAAAGGATATTATCCCCAACGAGACCATAACGATCATACATCTAGATCTTCAGGTTGTGTGGGAGGCAGAATAATGCCCCCCTCCCGCTCCCCGCAGATGGTCATGTATCATTCCTAACACCTGTAAAAATGTGACCATGACAGAAGGGACTTCCTAGATGGGTTGAAGTTGAGGATCTTGAGATAGGGAGGTTATCCTGGATTATCCCCATGGGCCCAGCGTCATCACAAGTCATCCTAAGTGGAAGAGGGAAGCAGCAGAGTCAGAGACTGAGATATGATGTGAATGGTGGAGTTTCTGGCTTCGAAGATGGAAGAGGGCCACAAGCCAAGGAATGTGGGCAGCCTCTGGAGCCAGGAAGGCAAGGAAGCAGGTTCTGCCCTCGAGCCTCCAGAAAAATGCTGCCCTGCCAATTCCTTGGTTCCAGTAGGGTGAGTCTTCAGGCCCCAGAACTGTAAGATAATACATGTGTGTTGTTTAAGTGCCTACATTTGTAGGCATTTGTTACATCAGCCATACGAATCCAGCACATGTACCAAATAACAAAGTGTCAAATTATGTAAAGAATAAAGGGTAGGGACTACAGAGAAATTTACAGAATCAGGAAAGAGAGTTTAGCTCATACCCGTTAACATACAAAATTGGGTTTGAGATTGCTAGCTGCTCATCAGAATCTTTGGTCTTCTCTACTTCATAAGTACACAACTGGACTACATTTCCCAGCTTCCTTTGTAACTAGATATGGCTATATGACAATTCTAGCCAGTAGGATATAAAACATTTCGGGGCCAACTTTTAAGAAGCTCACTCTGTCCCCTCCTCCCCCAAAACAGTGATAAGGCCTTAGGAGATTGAGAAATCTTAAGGTGGAAAGAGCAGGGTCCTTGAATCATCTTGTGACCAGTACATTATATGAGAGTGAGAAATAAGCTTCTATGTATTTGAGTTATTGTATATTTGGGGGTCTTTTTGATACAGTAGCCTAGTTTAAGGATTAGGAGATACAGAGAAAAATATTTAAGAATTTAAAAGGTCTGAAAGTTATAATTAAGAAAGAAAACAATCAACAAAACCAAAAGGCAACCTACTGAATGGGAGAAGATGTTTACAAATGACATATCCAATAAAGGGTTAGTATCCAAAATATATAAAGAACTGATACAACTCACTAGCCCCCAAAATAATCTAATTAAACCATGGGCAGAAGACATATACAGACATTTCTTCAAAGAAGATAGACAGATGGCTAGAAGACACATGAAAAGATGTATCACTCACCCTCAAGGAAATGTAAATCAAAACTTCACACCTGTCAGAATGGTTAAACCCCAAAACACAAGAAACAACAAGGTTGGTGAGGATGTGGAGAAAAAGGAACCCCCTTGCGCTGTCAGTAGGAATGCAAACTGGTGCAGCCTCTGGAAAACAGTACAGAATTTCCTTGAAAAATTAAAAATAGTACCACCCTATGATCCGGTAATTTTTCTACTGAGTATTTCCTAATTCAAAGGGATACATGCAACCCTGTGTTTATTGCAGCATTATTTACAACAGCCAAACTTTGGAAGCAGCCCAAGTGTCCATCAGTAGATGAATGGATAAAGAAAAGGTGGTATTTATATATTTATACACACACACACACACACACACACACACACACACAATGGAATATTACTCAGCCATAAAAAGAATGAAATCTTGCCATGAGCATAAACATGGATACAGCTAGAGAATATCGTGAGAAGTGAAATAAGTCAGTCAGAAAAAAGACAAATACTGTAGAATCTCACTCATGTGTGGAATTTAAGAAGAAAAAAAATAACAAGCAAAAGGAGAAAAGAGCAAGAGAGGCAAACCAGGAAACAGGCTTTTAACTAGAGAGAACAAATGATGGTTACCAGCGGGGAGGTGAAGGGGTGAAATAGGTGTTGGAGATTGAAGAATATACTTATCATGATGAAAAAAACTAAATTAAATAGAAGATCCAACAGTTGTAATTAATATATAATTTGTTAATACTAATAAAGTAGAATGACTAAATTATAAATGAGATTAATAATTATAATAATATACATGGGCATATCCACTGATGGAGACTCCTCCTTATGGATAAGTAGTTTTTCTACATTTATAAAAATTAACCATATACCCGGTCATAGAGAAAATCTCCATAAATTGCTTTTGGTCAAAAGTATAAGATTTTATTTTCTAATCACAGTAAAATAAAATTAACTGAAAAAAAAAATAGGCTTTCATTTTTCCTCCCAAGTCCCGTACCTTCACAAAAAAAAAGAGGAAAAGATTTCTTAAATTGCTCTTTATTTATTTTGGAATTAAATTGCTCTTTATTTATTTTGGAATTTCTTACTTGATTCTTACATTATTTCTGAAGAATTGGGGCAATACCCCTGCAGGGGTAGGAACCAGATGGGTGATTGTCAGAGACTGGGGATGGAGGAGGGTGACCCACAGAAGGCAGGAGGGAACTTTCTGGGGTGCTGAAAGCGTTCTGTATCTCCACCATGGTTCCAGAGCCTTACTAAATGCACTGAACCACATACCCCAAACAGTGTACATTTTTTTAAATTTTATTTTTTTTCAGCGTTCCAAGATTCATTGTTTATGCATCACACCCAGTGCTCCATGCAATCGGTGCCCTGCTTAATCCCCACCACCAGGCTCACCCGCCCCCCTCCCCTCCAAAACCCTCAGATTGTTTCTCAGAGTCCACAGTCTCTTACGGTTCATCTCCCCTTCCGATTTTCACCAATTCATTCTCCTCTCCATCTCCCCGTGTCCTCCGTGTTATTCCTTATGCTCCACAAGTAAGTGAAACCGTAACAGTGTACACTTTACTGATTATAGATTATACCTTAATAAACCTGAATTTAAAAAACTCAAGCCCAAGTAAACTGAGATAATAGAATAAATTTACAGGCCATGGGACCCTGGATTATTATTTTTTATTCTATTTTTCTTATCAAAAAACCGCACTAAGGTTTTTGCGTATGTATGCCTGTTTGAAGTGAGCAGTCACGGAATCATCCGGCTTTCAAATCCCGCGCTGTGGGACTTAGAATGACCACCGCAAGCTGGAAAACTGTCTGTCTTACCAGTATCTGTCAGAACGCCGCGTGCCAATACCCAGCCCTACCGCTCAATTCTAACATGAGGGAACGACTGGTTGTTCTCTCATTTGGAGAAAGAGGCAGATCGCCTCTGCTCTTCCCGCATCCCAAACACTAGACTATGCAGAAGGAAGAGAAACCCTTCAGGGCACATCTCCAAGCCTGGCATTTACCCCCTTTTGTTAGCCAGGCCGGGAGTGTCCAGGAGCTGACCCCTGACAAGCAAGCCTCCTGGTGCTCATTACCTAGAACTTTCTCAAAGTGGGTCATTTTATTCTAGAAGAGAATGTCAACAGGGGTCAGGTACAGTTTTAAACAGTGTTTAACAAATGTGATAGCTCCCTCCTTGAACACATACATACATACATTGGTTCATTCATTTGTTCATTCATTCATTTAAAGATTCTATTTATTTATTTGAAAGAGAGAGAGCACAAGCAGGGGGAGCAGTAGAGGGAGAGGGAGAAGCAGACTCCCCGCTGAGCAGAGAGCCTGATGTGGGGCTCCATCCATGACCCTGAGATCATGACCTGGGTGGACTGAGCCACCCAGGCACCCCTTCCCCATCACCTTTCAATACAACATAGGATGCTAAAATACTACTCAGTGCTTTAGAGGGTCAGTGCTAAAACACCAGTTGACATGCTGGAATGCTATGGAAATGGTGTGAGGTGGGGGTCTGTGTCTCCATGCCGGACCCCACCTGCCTCTATTGTGTCATCTCTGTTCATGGCCACATCCATCAACCCTCATGCTTGAGCCAGGCCCATCTGCTCATTTCAAATCTCCATGCACTGACTCATGCTTTTCTCTTGGCATCCACAGCTCTGCCTCGATACCCTTGCTCATCCATCTGTCTCTTCCAGGAAGCCTTCCCAGACTCTTCTGGCTCACTGAGGGCCGCTCATTTTTATATTTCTTTCCCTATGCCTCTGACTATTTTTATCACTCACCAGAGAGTACTGAGATGGTGTGTTCCCATGTCAGTCTCCTACACTGCCCAGAAGCCCTAAGATGGCAGGTTCTCTGTCTCACTGGCTTGTCCTCCAGGCTTTAATGTGGTTTACAGTTGCCATGAGGCTTGAAGAGCTTACTGAGCTGAAATGGGAAATGCTTCTGTCCTCCCTCCTAGGCTGTGCTCTCTTCCTCTCTCTTTGCTGTCCACATGGGCTGGGCACAGAGTAGCAGGTGCAGGTCACAGTTGATGCTGGGACAGATGAGGAGGCCAGGGGTTAGGACACTGGTCAGGACACCGGGGAAGGGTGAATCTGAGAACCAATTGTGGCTTTGCCCAAGCATCCTGTGAGTTAAGACATTATTTTATTGATGCCACCACAAATTCAACCAAGCAAAAATGACTTCGCCCTCTTACATGCTGAGCTAATCTGTTTTAGAATCCTGGAAAGAAAACAAACAAAAATAACATGGACAATGTCTCAGGCACCACAGAGTGGGGGGAAATTCCAGCATTAAGCTTGAGCATAATCCTGTTAGGGTGATGCTATGACTGCCCTTATCTGGTCTACAGATCTGCTGAGTTTCTTTTCAGCTGTGAGACCAAGGGATGGGATTTTGCCTTGCTTCAGGTGAGGTTAAGAAGCCTGTGGACAAGGAAAACAAAGTACATTATTTGGTTGAAAGTAGTCCCAATGCTGAATGTTGGGTGTGCAGGCAGGTGTCCTGAACCTTGGATGAAGCTCAAACGCCAAGTCAGGAGTAAGCCAAGAGTCAGAATACAAGAACCACTGACCTGAGTGGAAGGGGAAGCAGACCAGGGCAGGCTGGAGACTCTGGGAAGATGGCCCAGATGGAGCTCTGTGGCTGGTGGCGTTTCCGGCAGTGTGGGTCAGTGTCGTCTTTTTACTTCTCCTCCCAAATATCACGAATCAGAATTAGCTGAGTGTTCTTTCACAACATCCCCAATAATTCAAAACATTTATTTATATTTGTGTGTGTACATGTGTATTGTGTGTACACGTGTGTAGCTTCTTCCCTTTTTGAAAAATATATAAATAGGATAATTCTTGACACAGTGAAGGGTCACTGGGCCTTTTTTTCACTTGGCATAATGTCTTGTGGATCTTTACATGCCATCGCATATTGATTAAAATCATTAAAAAAATGGTTCCAGAATATTCCACACCAAAATGTATTTAGCCCATTTCCCTATTGATAAATATTTGTTTTTCATTATTCAGTTTGGGGCAATTTGCATAGCTACCTTTCTTATACACATGCCTCTCTACAGCTGGCCAAGTATATTGGTAAGAAAGACAGTTAAAGTGCAGTTGTTGGGTTGAAAAGAGGGTATACTTTAAATTCTGCAAGTTGCTTATAGCGAGCATGGATTCTGCACATTGCTTTTAAGAAAACGTACTAATTTTTGCTCCTATCTTGGTATGTGGCCTGATTGTCCACAACATCCCTAAGGGATGCTCTTCTGAACCTTGAGGCACCGGTGTTCAGCGCACCTTATTTCCGGGATTGCCGGCACATCACCTGATGAAGGAAGGACCCCCTTCTCCTGCTAACTCCCGCACCCCCCCCCCCCCACACCGTTGCTTAAATAAGTGTGGCTTCTTTAGGCAGGTCTCTCTGAGATTCCAAATTGGGCTCGAGCTCTCTATTCCATGCTCACATCATAGCCTGTCCCTCCTTGTATTTATGTGGGTGTTAAATAATGATTTGTTTCCTGTTTGGAGTCCATCCTAGACTCATTCATTCATTCATTCATTCATTTTTTAAAAAGATTTATTTATTTACTTATTTATTCGACAGCGAGAGAGAGAGACACACACAGGGAGAAACACAAACAGGGGGAGTGGGAGAGGGAGAAGCAGGCTTCCTGCTGAGCAGGGAGCCCGATGTGGGGCTCGATCCCAGGACCGTGGGATCATGACCCGAGCCGAAGGCAGAAGCTTAATGACTGAGCCACTCAGGCGTCCCTCATTCATTCATTCTTACGTCTTTATTCACTCATTCATTCAAAGGGCTGACTGACAAATCGAGTGCCAGTCTAGTGTAGGGTTTAAGAGCACAGACACTGGAATCAAACTTCTTGGGTTCAAAAATCAACCTTGTGTCTTACTACCCCGTATAGTATGACCAGGTTATGCAGCTTCTCTATGCCTCTATTAGTACCCGCTTTGTAACATATAGGGATGGTTAATTGGGAGAGTGCATGTGAAACACTTCGAAGGACAACTGGTATATAGTAAGGGCTAAATAAATTCTATTCTGTCTTATTATACGCTAGGCAGCGTGCCACGGGCTGGGGATCCATCAGGCAAGAAGACAAAGAACTGTCTTTAAAAACATCAGAGTAAAGTCACATCAGCTATAAGGGAAATATATGTAGGATGGGCAGGGGAGGAGGGATTTCTCTTAGAGGAGTTAGCGGAGGCCTCTCTGTAAAGGGGACTTGTGAACTGAGGCTAGAAGGATAGGGGAGGAATGAGCTCTACGAAGAGGAGAAGATCATTTTCGGCAGAGGAAACAGTAAGGGCAAATGTCCAGGCACAGGAAGGAGCATGGCGCGTAAGAACAGAGCCTACATGATGGGATAATGGAGAACAAAGGTGAGAGGTCAGGTCTGCGGCCCATTCACCATGGCATCCCAGTGCCTAGATATAGCATATCACTCTATAGGAATTCGGGAAATTCATAGATAAATAAAGGAGTAATGAATGTGCGAAGAAAGGACAAGACGACATAAATGGGCTAGAGGCGGTTCTGCTCTTGTTACCGTCTGCCCATTTCTATTCACTCCAGGCTCTAGAAAAGAAGCAAACCAGTATCATCTTTGGCATCTTTACCTGTGGGAGAGTGGGGCAGGTGGGTTGACGCTTTAGTCTGGACAGGATTTGAAGATCACACATGGCACCTGGTACAGTCATTCCTACCAAGAAACCAAGCTGTCTGGAAGAAGGAATTTCTGCGGATCCCATACAGAAAGAGTGACAATGGAGATTTTTACCAGATAAGCCTAGAAGGGTTTCCAAAGAAACCTTCCATTTCCCATAGGACTCCCAGTGAAGTCATTTGTTCTGAAGCAAACTCAGTGCTGAGGGCTCCATTGCTTCTTTTTGGCAGCGCGGGGGTGGGGGTGGGGGGACAATCTCTTCTTGTGTCAGCAAGGCCTGGGCTGTCCCCCTGTGACTGGTGTCCTGATGTTGTGCTCACCTCTGGAGAAACATGTGTCGCCAAGTGCCCATAAACATACCCGCTGTACAAACTTCGCCCTGGTCTGAGCCTTTGGGTGGATGTGATTGCCTAAGGCAGCAGAAGAGGAATATTAAACATCCATGTAGAAGAGAAATAGGGCCCAGGTTAGCAAAAACATAAAGATCTGTTGAGATTGATTAAAGAAACACTGTGGGTTTTGGTTTAGCACTTTAGCTTTTTCAAACTAATGTTAAACATAGACTGTCTGATTTATTACAACCATCCTCAAATGGGGGAAAAAAATAGCTTACTAATGGCATATGCTCCCAGACTGAAATCTCAAGCTTTCCCCACTAGTCAGTGTTGATGTTCTAATCATAATTTACAGTACACTGGAAAATCCATCCTTCAGAGACACTTTATTTTTCTAGGCATTTTTATGGTACAATTAAACACATCTATATCTAGATTATATTTACTTATAAGAGAAATCAATTTTATTTAAAAATATATTCCTTTCTTCATATATTCAAAATATATATTTTTTGAACCAACTGCTTCCCAGGGCAAAGGTGAATGTGGTTTTCCTATTTTCCTGCTCATATTTACCAGTCTTCAGAGTCTTTTTATCTCGCTGCTGGCTTTACGAGAGAAGTCCTCCAAAGAAAGCACACTCCCCCAGGGGCTGAGTTGGCCTTTTTTTTTTTTCATAAAAAGGGTGATCTTGCTCATGAAACTTTCCAAATTTGAAGGGCAAGGTTGCCATGGCAACCAGGGTGGACAACTCCTATAACGGGATGAACAGCTGCCTGGAACGTACCTCCCACTGGGGGGCTGCCTCTGCACCCCCATCCCTGCAACCATTGCCTTATTGGGGCTTTGCAAGAGCTCAGGTCTATATTCCAACCCCAAAAAAGATCAAACCTAAAGACTCTGTCATTTGCAATGTTGGGACAAAATCTGTGCGTGACTTACATGTAGCATTTTCACCCACAGCTTTTATTGGCATCTCAGTAGAATGTGCCAGCCAGGTAAGACTTGCATGATGTTGGGATCAGTGTTCTACTTGGGGAGATGAAAAACAAACAAACAAACAAAACTTTTCTAGACCCATGGGAGCCTGAAGATCCAGAGGAAAAGATGAGTAAAGCTCAAATTTTCTTTACCTTTTACAAGATGGATGGCTCTAGAAACATAACCAACCGTACTTGCTGACAGGGGGTATGAAGTAGGGACAGGAGCATGGGCAATCACTCACTTAACAAATGTTTACTGAGCACCTACTATGTGCTGGATGCTGGGGATTCAAGTTTCTGGAGGCTCCAGTTAGCATTTTGCTAACCATGTGTGAACATGGTTTGTGCTTTGTGACTTTCTCGGTGGAGAGAGGGCCCTGGAATCCATCTTGTATGGTGTTCTGTACACAGTAGGTCCTTAACAAACATTGCCAATGACAGTCATGAAGGTGGGGAGCAGCAGGCTGAGATAGAAGGAGCAAGGAATTTCAAACCAGGAGGTCTTGGGACCCTAAGCAAGTCACCTGGGCTTTTCTGAGCCTGCTTCAACTGTCAAAAAAAAAAAAAAAAAAAAATAGGAGGGGGGTAATAGTAATATCTCCCTTGCAGAGGTGTTGAGAGAATTTAATAAGATGATCTCCCTGGAAGGGTCTACTGCTGTGGCTGGCAGGGAGGAGCTCTCTGGAATGTCTGTAAGGCTAGAGCAGGTATAGAGAGGAGGATAGAGAAGTAGCAGGGGCCAGATCATACAGACCACCAAAGGGGTCATATTAGCCATTTTGTTCCTTCTGCTAAAACCAGGAATCCCCAGAGGGTTCCAAGTTGGGACAGGAGTGGCTCTGCCATTTTGGAAGCACCTTCTGGCTGCAGTCTGGAGCTGGGCTGGACAGATGGCAGGCTTCTGCGCTGATGCAGATGAATCATGATGACAACCTGAGCAAGGTGGTGTGGCCTGGGCTGAAAAGCAGGGGGTGGTATTTAGGTGGGTGCCCTGGGAGGTGGAAGTTGCAGGACTTGGGGTCTGGTAGATAAGGCTGAGAGGAAGGGGCTGTTCCAATGCAGACAGGTCATGCTGGGATCCCGAGTTTTTGCTTGTACAGCAGACTGGAGAGTGGTACCTCCCATCCCAATTGCTGAGTAATGGTGGAGGAATGTGTTTTTTGGACAAAATGTAGACTTTAACCTTTCAACACGGAGTGTGAGGGGTCTTCAGGCTGATCCTAGTGGGAGGCCCAGGAGTTTGCACCAAGCCAAGAAGCCCCAAGGGAGAATGTGTTTCTCCAGTGAGTCTGGAATGGACTGATCTGGACTTGTGTCTCAGCCACATGCTTCACCAGTCCCATCGCCCATGGTCCCACAGATACTATTGAGCACCAAGCCTACAGGGCCACAGGTAAAAGGGACAGATCTGGACTCCTGAGACTTTCTGTTGCAGCATTGGAAGACATAGAGTACACACACGACCAGGATATGGACAGGATAATTTGCCCCCATTTGAGAAGTGACGGTCAAGAGGTTGGAGTGTTTGACAGTAGCTGGTATGGGTGGGTGGTGGTGTGACTTTATGTAAGGTGGTCAGGGAAGACATTTAAAATCAGGTCGGAAGAAGGAAAGACCCTGGGCAAGTTGCGGTGTCTCCTGGAGCCTCGGGTTCAGCATTCTGTGTGAATGATGGTGCTTTCTTTCAGATCAAAGGATACCATCCATCAGTGCAACTTTAAGCTCCACAAACCTGCTGTTACCCAGTAACAGTGGCGGCGTGGGGAGGTTTGGGCTCTGTCCCAATGTTCTTGAAGGCACTAGAAAGAGAGGAACATTTGCTTACTGCCCAGCATTTTCCTTAAAATCAGAAGTCCTGGCCTGGTGAAGGAGTCAGGCTTTACCTTAAGACTCTGAACCCCAACTCCTCCGGGACTGGGGTGGGGTGGGGTGGGGTGGAGGGGTGGTTAAGTCCTTGGTTGTACTGTCCTTTGTGGCCACAAGAGGGCTTACAGCCAACAAACGTTTCCTCCAGCAAATCTTACACGTTCTCTTTTGACAGTTTCACTGAATGGGGCCAGATCCAGTAACGTTTGAAATTGCTCTTTAATTATGCATGATTGCCAGATGATTATAAGCATTTCTGTAATAGCTAAACATTAATTTTAGCATCATAATTTTATAAATGTTTAAAAGTATTTCTCATGCAGAGTTATTCAAATGCAAAGAATTAAATCAAATGATTGCCTTTATAATTTTCTGGAGGTTTTTAAACTTCCCCATTAAGAGTCTCCTTTTGTTGTACCCTCCAGTCAGCTGTTGGTTCACGTTCACGGTGGTCATTGTTCTCTCCCAACCATGTGCACGTTGTGCCTTCCTCTCAGCCGCTGAATTTCTTAGGCACCTGTATGTGCATAGAGTTCTGCTTCATGATTCACTGTGTGATCCTCCAGTGTCAAGCTGGAAATATGCAGGAACAGGACTCTGCAACAGTGGGAACTTCTGGAACTTAGCAATGTGCATCTCGCAAGATTCCACAGTGAGATTTCCAGGTTGGCACCAGCGTAGGCTGGGACATTTGGATGCAGGTCCATCTTTTGCTTAGATGGAAAAAACATTCGATGTTCGTGGTGATGTCTACTGTGGATAGGAGGTCAGCAGACAGTTATGAATTTCCCTCTCTTGAGCATACTTTCCTGTTCATTTCTCCTGAGCATTGGTCGTGCTAAGAGGGGTATGCCCAAGGCAGTCACCAGGTGGAGAAGTTTCCAGCCTCCAGGAGCATTCAACCATCATTACTGGCCGCAGGACCGCCATCACTTACATATCTGGATGGGATTGGGACCTCAAGTTCTCAGAATACTTCTGAGTAGAGGAGGCCTTTACACAAGGCTGGTGACACTGACCCCAAGGAAAAAGACTTCAAGAATGGATGTCTTTTTTTTTTTTTTTTTTAAGTATTATTGACTTTAGTATCAGGTGTACAACACAGTGATTGGACCACTCTACATTATTCAGTGTTCACCCTGAGCACAGCTCCCATCTGTTACCATTGGATGCAACAATGCACGGACTATACTCCCTATGTTGTACCTTTTGTCTCCGTGACTAATTTTTTCCATAACTGGAAGCCGGTAATTCCCATCTGCCCTTGTCCATTTGGCCATTCTCCCACCCCCCACCTCTCTGGCAACTACCAGTTCGTTCTCTATACTTATGGTTCTGTTTCTGTTGGTTTGTTGGCTTGTTGTTTCAATTCCACATATGAGTGAAGTCATGTAGTGTTTGTCTTCCTCCGTCTGACTTACTTTACTTAGCATGATACCCTCCAGGGCCATCCGTGTTGTGCAAATGGCAAGTCTGATTCCTTCCGACGGCTGAGTCTTACTCCCTTGCATATATACCACCTCTTCCGTATCCATTTGTCTATCAGTAGGCACTTGGGCCCCTTCCATACCTTGGCTAGTGTAAATAATGCTGCACTAAGCATAGGGGTGGATATATCTTTTTAAACTTTTGGTAAATACAGGAGTAGATTTACTGGATTGTATGGTATTTCCAATTTTAATATTTTGAGGAATCTCCATCAATTTGCATCTCCATTGGTTGTGCCAATTTGTATCCACAGCTCGAGGGTTCCCCTTTCGTCACATTCTTGCCAACGTGTGTAATTTCTTGTCTTTTTTTTAAAATTTTTTAATTTTTTATAAACATATATTTTTATCCCCAGGGGTACAGGTCTGTGAATCGCCAGGTTTACACACTTCACAGCACTCACCAAAGCACATACCCTCCCCAGTGTCCATAAACCCACTCCCCTTCTCCCAACCCCCCTCCCCCCCAGCAACCCTCACCATTCTGACAGGTGTAAGGCAATACCTCCTTGTGGTTTTGATTTGCATTTCCCTGATGATTCAAGAGAAGATGTCTTTAATGCTAAACGATCTCCCGATCTCCCGAAAGAGGCTTGTTGGTGCCCTGCTCACCTGGATACCTTGCTAGCTGTTTTTATGCTTTGGCACCTAGGCTAGCGGGTCATCAGGACCTCGGCCCACCTGGCACGGTGGTACGCTTGTTCCAGGCGGCCTCAGCAGCTGTTGTCGGTGTTATGGATTTGGGAGGGAAAGGGAGGGCATTGTGTGAATCTCAGTAGCAGAAAAGATTCTGCCAGAGATGTAGAAGTCAAAAGAGGGCTTGTCCCTGGCCTAGACTCAGCCAATCGGATACCTTCCCCTGAAGTTGTGACACACCGATGCAGGGACACTTTGAGGTAACTCTCAATCAATGGTAGCTTGGTGAGGGACAAGGTGCAGTTGAGGGTCCAAGGATAATCCAGACCATCCTTTGGGTGTGACAGTGTATTTTCTGTTGCTTCTTTCTCATTTGTTTTTGCACTTCTTTCTTTGTTTCTTTTTTTCTTTCTTTCTTTCTGAGACTGGTTCTTTATCTTTTCTGTCAATGTGATATAATCCATCCAAAGAACTACTTATTAGGTTAGCCAACTTTGCTTTCTGTTCTTTGCAACCAGGACTCTTGTGCTCCCGGTAGAACAGCTCATCTTCTTCACTCCTCAGTTCTTTTTTCTCATCTGAGACAGAGTTCGTTTTCAGCACCAGCAGCAGACCTCAAGTTCCAGCCCTTTTTTGTCTAATGCAGATCAATTTCCTGGCCTCCAAACCACAACATTTTCCTAGCACTTAATGAAACTTCCAGCCGATACCTGCTTCCTGGCCCTCCCTGGATATTGTTTATCTTCAGGCTTACGTGCTCCCTCTTCCTGGAAACATAGGGCTCGGGAGGGTGGATTTTCAAGTCAAAGTCTCAGGGTTTGACTCCCTCCTCTGCATTCACCTCTGTGTGTTATTGGGCCCAATGCTGAATTTCTTTATGTCTCAATTTCCTCATCTGAAAGATGGGCATAATACTGAGTAGCCCTTCTAGTTGTAATAATAATTAAATTCCTGAAGACCTGTAAAGGGCCTAGGACACTGCTTGGCATGTGGGGAGTGCTCGTTAACAATAACCATTTTATTAGCATTGCCTTGTCAGTTTGTTGTGAGGATTAAGGGAGGTGACAGGTGTACCGCGCTCAGCATAGTTCCTGGCACATAGTACTCAGCTATGGTTAGTTATGATTGTCCTTTGTCTGATGTATCTTTCTCATCCTTCAGATATAGTTCCAGTCACCTCTGTGCAAAGTGCCCCAACTTTACTTGCCACTGGTTGACTTAGCCCAAAGGAGCAAGTTGGAAGAAAAATGAAGTGATGGTGGTTTGGGTCAGAAATTCAGATGACATAGAAAAAGACTCTTTCCATTAACTGGGCTCTCTTCAGTCGATGATATCTGTCTTTAGGCAGCCCAGAGAGTTCATTTTAATGGAAAGAAACCAATCAGCAGGTACTTGTTGAGCTTGTTGAGCTGGTTTTCTGGGGTTTGTAGTTTTTTCTCTGATTCGATCATGTTTATTTTCCCTTTTCTCCCACCTTTTCTCTCTCCTTTGGTTTTAGTACAGTTTTGGCTGGAAAATTTCCGCCTGCTTGGGAGGACATAAGGGAAAGGTGTGTGTCCAAGAACAGGAGAGTATCACGTGTGAAAGGCCAGATCAAGGTGGCTCTGGAAGGGCAAAGGCGAGGAGTTTGGGGAGGGGTGTGGGTGGAGGCAGAGGGGGGTCTGCCTGGGAAGGGCCCCATCCTCCTCCTTCATCCCTGTCCCAGTCCAATCTGCTCTCCTTCCTACCCCATGGGCTCCCCCCACTCACTCTCTTCAAAGAGAGTTGGAGAAGGACCTGGCTGCAAGTATCTATTGAAAGGGTCATCTCTACATTCTAGGGATCTTCAAAGCCAGGGAGTGATGCTCTAGGATAACAGTAGGGCCATGAGAAGAGGGGTTTGGCCAGGCAGACACATATTTTGAACAAGATGGACTTGGTCTACACCATTTGCCTGGGTACCCTCTGACCTGTAGAACTGGAATAACTCTTTTTGTCTTAGAATTCCTATTGAGGACATAATCCTTTTTAAATATTGCTTATCAGGACACCTGGGTGGCTCAGTCACTTACACATCTGCCTTTAGCTCATGTCATGATCCCAGGGTCCTGGGACTGAGCCCGGAATCTGCTTCTGGCTCCCTGCTCAGTGGGAAGTCTGCTTCTTTCTCTGCCTGCTATTCCCTCTTGTGCTCACTCTCTCTCGGTCTCTCTCAAGCTAATAAATCTTTTTAAAAAATCTTAGGAATCTTAAAAAAATCTTAAAAAAACCCTTCACCTATAATTTAAAAAATAAAATAAAATATTGCTTATCAAATGCTACCCTACCCATAAAGACAATGGCAGGAATAGCACTAGCGTGGACATAGCTTAAACGTTCTTCCCAGGTCAGCGTTCTAAGTGTACTCTCCCCATTTAGTCCAGGTAACACCTAAGAGATTAATCTCAGTATGCCCATTTTGCAGATGTGGAAACTGAGATTTCAAGAGGTTCATTGACTTGCCCAAGGCCCCATAGGCCGTAAATTGCAGAGCCAGCATTTGGTCCCAGGTAGGCTCTTGGAGGGCTAACTGATGGCAGGGAGTGGACATGCAGTTTTTACTGTGGTGTGCACTGGGTTTGCCTGTTCCTTTCTAGTCCGGTCTTCTCAAATCTAGAGTGCTTGCCACAGAACACTGGGCCCTAGTCCACAATTTTAGATTCAGTAGATCTGGGGTGGGCCCCAAAATGTGCATTTCTCACATGTCCTCAGGTGATGCTGAGCCTGTTAGCCCGGAGACCATGTGTTGAGAACCATCGTCCTAGAGCAATATCAGCCCATGACTGTGTGTTGACCGGAAATACTCGATTATAAGGACTTTGTCAGTTTGGACCCAACTTGTTGAGATTCCGCAATCATGTGACTAGGGCTGGGGTATCATTTTGCACAAAAAAAATTTAGGTCTTTTCAGTGAGTTAATAGCACACATGATTGTCAAGAAGAGGTTTAAACTGTGAGGGGAAAAGAAAAAACCCTGCCCTTAGCTACTCCTAGCCTGGGTGTGCTAAGCACAAAGCAAAAATTTGTCAATAGGTTCTTTTCCTAAAAGGAACCCTAATTGCACCTTTTATGGCATTAAATAGCATTGATCCACGAAGTAAGAAAGTTACTCATTTTACAAATCTCTTTCAGTTCTGGTGATGTCAGTGTGGAAGCTCCATTTTTCTACTATTTCCTTGAACACTTTCAAAAACTGCTCCTTCATCTCATCCTGCAACCAAGAGAGAGGAAGCCCGAGGACAGGCCACAGTAACCAGAATTTAATACACTGTTTTTATGGATGTACTTTCTTTTGCCATTAACTCATCTATACTGTATTTAAATAGCTTGGCGCCAGTTATGGTGACAGACTGCTGTGGCTTGAACTAGAACTGCCACTTACCAGCTGTGTGACTGTGGGCAAAGTTCTGAACGTCTCTGGGCCTCAGTTGCTTTGGTTCTAAATGAGGATAAAAATAGTCTCAGCTTCAGTGTTGTTATAAGGATGAAATGAATTAATATTTATAAAGCACTTACGAGATTGTCTTGATCACAAAAGTGCTATATAAGTACTTGTAATTACATAAATCAGCAAATAATTCACAGAGGTGTGAAAAGCATTGTCTTAAAGCAATTCAGCAGCAGAGAAGGGGTTACTGGAAATCTGAGGCTGTCCTGCCCCTCTCAACCCATGTCAGACATTGCAAATCCAGGGAGGCCGGTCCTGACTCCGCCTTCCCCTGGCCACAGCCTTCAAGGTATCCACAAACAACCCCAGATATTTAGACTCCAGATGAAGACCTGTTGGCCCACCCTAGCCCAGACACTCCAGTGGACCTGGAATGGGGACTCTGGTTGAACAGGGTGTGAACACGCAGCAGCTTTGGTCAGGGCAACCCCCATAGAGGCGAGGTCAGAGAAGCTGAAGGAGGACCGTTGACCCCAGCATCCTCTCCAGAACCTTCCCATCTCCCCAAACTGAAACTCCAGTGCTAGGTTGGGTCATGGGTTTTTTGGCCCTCATTAACTGGGTCCTGAGGGAGCAGTGATCTATTGTCCCCCTCAAAGCCAACCAGTGGGAGACTCTCAGACAATGGAAGCGGGGAGTTGGGGCATGTTTGCTCCACACCTGGACAGTCTGGACATGAGATCCTCCGGACCACAAATGAGCTTCGATATCTGCCATCTTGCCTCCGTCAGGCCTTTGCTTAATTATCTCTGGGGCTTATTTAATAAGAAGCGGACCCAGGGCCAGCACTCCCTGAAATTCTGAGTCAATAGGGCCTTTGTTTCTGCAATAAGCACATTAGAGATTCTGTTAAAGGTACTTCATGAGGCACGCTTTTGAAAATCTTGTTTCTGTCTCTTTTTAAAGGGAGCTATTCCTTCGCTTTTATTGTTTTAGGATCTTCTGTGTAATTCTTCGCTGACACCAAAGTCCCTTTGAAAGGAAGAAAGTGAAAAAGATGCCACAGTTAGATATGGGTGATGGCATTAAGACAAAGAATGAATTTATAACATTAGAGAACTTTGAAACATTATCCCTTTCTCTGACTGACCTTTTCAATTTCTTCTGTATTATGAGGAATTATATAAATTGGTTATTAACAGGAAGTTGTGTGTGCCTAAAATCTTTAACTGAAAAAAAAATCAGAGCTTTTATTATTCTATATTAAAAAGTTCAGCCCAATATGAGTTTCTATGCCAAAATTTTAAAGTAGGAAGCCAAGAAAGTTTGAATATTATAACTGTTTTTGTTTTAAATTTTCCCCCTTTCTTCTTACATCCGGTGGAAAGTCTGCTCCATTGGGGCTTCCAACTTAGAAAAAGTCAGTGGTCAAGGAAGTACACCAGTCAGCTACAGGAAAGAGGAGGTGAGCATGCAAATGAGAATGCAAATGTATGCAAATAAAATTTAGAATGGTGAACAAGATGAGTTTTGGGGAATGCTGGGAATTGTTGCTGTGCTTGGTTCTTGGGTTGATGTAAAGAGATTAAATTGTTCCCACAGGGGATTTTAATTTTTGTTGTGGTAACTACAAATAACACAGCATTTACTACTTAGATTCTTCCTACACGCACAGTTCTGTGGCATTAAGTATATTCATACAGCTGTACAGTCATCACAACATCTACTCCAGAAGCTTTTCATCTCCCCACACTGAGACTCTTCACCTATGAAACACTTCCTTCCCTTTCTCCCCTCCGCAGTCCCCAGCAGCCACCATTCTACTCTCTGACACCACCAATTTGACTAGTGTAGGGACCTCATCGGAGTAGAGTCCCCCAATACTTAGTCCTTTCGTGTTGGCTCATTTCATTTAACTTCATGGCCTCTAGCTTCATCCTTGCTGTAGAGTGAGTATTTCCTTTTTTTTGAGGCTGAATAATATCTCCCCTCATTGTGCCTACTCGTTCATCCCTGGGTGGATACTTGCTTCCTTTCACCTCTTGGCTATTATGGCTACCATCGCTCTGAATGTGGGTCTACCAGTTGTCCAGCAGCTGATTTTATTTTTTTATTTTTATGTTTTATACTTACTGTAGTTTTAATGAGTGAAGCACAAAGCTCTCCCCTATCTTTCAACACATATGTTTACAAACACATATATCTTAAGGAAAGAAGGTTTTACTTGAAAGGTAGATCACACACATTGTCGTTTCACTGAGTTGAGCATATGGCAATTTCCAGATGCTTCTACACTTAAGTTTACAAACACTTATATCTTAATGAAAGAAGATATTACTTAAGACAATGATTATACACAGTGCAGTTTCAATGAGTTAAGCACTGAGCTGTTCCCATCCAGCAGGGGGTTTTAATAATAAAAAATGATGACTCTCTTCTACCTCACCCTGCTGAGTCTGGTCTGGTATTCCAGAGCTGGCAAGGGACTGTCCGTTGCTGGAGAGACGCTCATCAGGAGATGGGCTGACACTCTTTATGGCCAAGCTCTTCATAATTTCACTTGGGGCCAAGTTTTCTTATGAAGTCCTTCAGGCTAGAAGTTCTCAGCTTTTCCCCTGCAAGTAGGCACTTAACAAATCCTGTCAGTGGTGTTTTTTTTTTTTTTTTTCCCCAATTGAATGAATTCCAAGAATTCTATTACATGAAAAAAAAACTCCATCACAGGATTTGAAACCACAGAAAATAGTAATAATGGGGATGGGGACAATAATATTATTGTCGGCTTCAGTCTTTTGCGTTAAATGTCGCTCCCTGTGTGTGTGTTGTTTTCGCTTTTCTCACAGTGTGTATTTGCGGTCCGCTAAACCATGGTGGAGTGGAAAGGAATTCCTGGTGAATTTTATTTGGTGTGCAAGGGGGAGGCATCTGCTGCTTAACTGTCCCATAGATTTATTCTGTCGTAGGTATGAGAGTCACCAGGTAGCAGTGACCTGCATCATGGAGGTGGGGTTGTTTCTGAACAACCTGTAGGGATTTCCCCCTCCCGCCTGCTAATGGATTTGTAGGAGCAAGAAATCAGATGAGAATCATAGTGTTCTATGCCTCCCGGTTTCTGAGGCTGTGACGGAAAGGAATGGTTGTCAACCTATTCCGTTTGAAGCGAAGGTTTTCAAAGTTGTAGAACTCTCCAGAACAGTGGTGGGTGGTTAGACCAGAGCTCCTGCCTTAAAGGATGAATTTCCTTCTGGTTTTGGCCCCTTCAGGGTGCCTTGATCTCATTCCTCCCTTAAAACTGGCCAACAGAAACCCCTGCCTCCTCATCCCCAGGCAGCACTTCCCAGGAGGCTGGGCTGTTTTCAAATTCAGGTTTTGAAAAGGGCTTCGAAGACAAAAAAGAAATGCCTTCTCTTCATGCATCTCCCCTCTTGATTCAATCTGGTCTCAGCCTCTCCCTAAAAAAACTGGCCTCAGCCGCTGCAGCGGAGATGCTGTGGGCCCGCCGCAGCTGCCCTCTGCCCGGCCTGTGGCTGTGCTAATCCAAGAGGCGAACCAGCCTTCCTCCCCAAAACCATCCCCTTGGACCTTCAGCCGAGTCTCTTCTGAGCTCATTCAGCTGGTTTAGAGCTTCTGTAACGAGCAGCACTCGATCCCCAGCTCTGCCGGGGCCTGGATAATCCAGATCATGGAAATCGACTCTTCCGGATCATGAACTTGGACGCTGCTCAGGGTGCTTGTTGGCAGTCTTTCAGCAACCACATTACGTGCTCATGTTCCTTCTAAAAGAGGAGCTTTTAAAGCTTCACGTGATTACTTTAGTGGGGCCTTCGTCGGGAGGCCGAGCAGGCCACAGCGGGGCTGCCCCTGCCTGACCTCCCTGAGCGCTGACGTGTGGGGTGTTTTCTGTGTCTCATCTGCCACGGGATAGAAAACAGAGTAACTGAGTAGTGAACATCGCACATGAGAATGAATATCACTGACATTTGGGGGAGTGACGAGGACAGAGCTTCCCAAGTCTGTTAGCTCCGGGTTTGAGGGCTGGGTCTACGACATACGGGATGGCCTCACGGGGCTCGTCATTCAATCTCTGTACGCCTCAGTCTTCTCATCTGTAAATCAGGGGTGAGGTTGGCGTGAGGATCCCACGAGATGTCGTGGGCAAGGTGTCTAGCACCCAGAACCATTATTAAAACTCGTGGAGGGGGAAGTAGCAGGTCCTGTCCCAGCCCCCCGACCCCTCCTTACTCATCATCTCGTGTGTAACGGGTCTCCCGGCTTCCAGCTACGGACACCTGCAAGCCAGTGCTGATGTCTCTCTGGCTGTCGTCGCCTGCTTGGCTAGAGCTCAGAAAAGGCCAGAAGTGCCGAGAAATACCCTCTTGCTGTCCCAGGGGTGATGCCAACTGATAGATGGCAGAACCCTGGCTCCCGAGCCGGGTGTGGGTGGGGACAACTCTGGGACAAGCTATGTTGGAGTCCCCAACAGGACTGCCCGTAGCGTCACCTGCTTGATGTCGACCTTGCATTGGCTGTCCTTCCTGTTCTAGCCCATGTGCTCACTTTCTCTCGGACTTCCTGGGATCACTTCCTAGATAAGCTGCAAGCCCTCAGCCCCTTGTCTTGGGGTGGGCTTCTAGAGGAACCCAAACTAACGATGTTACGACTGCTAGATGCTGCCTCGTTTTTCCCCTCAGCATCCCACTCACGCTGTGTGTTTTTTGGATTGCACGACAGACAAAATTCTCTTTCTGCACGGAAACATAGTTACAAACACTAACAAGGGATTTTTAAGATCTCACTCTGTGGGGGCCTGGGTGGCTCCGTTAGTAAAGCATCTAAGTCTGGATTTTGGCTCAGGTCTTGATCTCAGGGTTGTGAGATCGAACCCTGCATCAGATTCTGGGTTCAGTGCTGGGTCTGCATATCCCTCTGCCTCTGCTCCTCCCCCCACTCATGCTCTCTCTCTCTCAGATAAGTACATAAATCCTTAAGATCTCACTGTGCAATAAGAGTATTTGTTCTTCAGTTAAACTTCCAGAAGCAGGAGAGATGGGTAGTACTTGTTTTCAGAACTGAGTCACTAACAAGATCTTATAATGACTTGTTGTGGAAGGTCATCGAGAGGATGTGACCTCAGGTTCACCGGAGAGCAGGACATCGAGAAGGCTCCTCATCCCCTCTCCTGTCGTTGGAAGGTGCGTTCTGCATGCTGCCCTCCCAGTGGGGCCCATTTTCAAGAACACAGCCTTGAGAGAAAAGGCACATGTGACTGAGCCCAGTTCGGACCTCTGTGTAAACTTTTAAGATTCTGGCGGGCCGGTCTGGAGAGCTTCTCCTCTCCCAGCTCCCGAGACGTGGCTGGCATGTAAGTTCCTTTGCTTCTCAAACGTGCTGCCTCTTCCTTCCTGCTCGTCCTGCCCTCCAAGGAGTGGGGGCCAGTTTCAGGTTTCAGTGGGAAGACCCGGAGGTTTGGAACCAACACCACTTGCACTCCAGAAGTCTTAGTCAAGCAAGAAGGGGTGAAACCTTCTGGAAAATGAGAAACCTACTCATCAAGGGTTACCTTGATGAGATGTCTGTCCAGTTTGCATGGTGGGAATGCCTGTGCATTCACCTGTCACTGCCCAGCTGACTGCTGCCAAGTGACCAGGGCACGCACGGGGCAGACAGTGGTGTCCTCGTTGGTGCATTTGGTGCAAAGGAATGTGCAGAGGCCAGAATCTGTAAAACGACCAGCTCAGGGTGCAGCACTCCTAGTCCCTGACACCTGCCTGCGCAGGTCAGATGGAAGACGGGGTTTTCCCCAAAGTTTGCATGAAAATGACCTTATGTGGCTGCAGCAGTTCACACACTGGTTTTCTCCGATGTGTTAAGATTTATTTTATTTTTTTTAAGATTTGAAAGAGCGAGAATACGCATGAGAGAGAACAGGGGCAAGGTGGAGGGGGCAGAGGGAGAGGGAGAAGCAGGGTCTCCATTGAGCAGGGAGCCCAGTGTCACGGGGCTCTGTCCCAGAACCCCCAAGATCATGACCAGACACAAAGGCGCACACGGCTTAACCCACTGAGCCCCCCCAGGAGCCCCGGGTGTGTTAAGATGTAGCATGTGACTCAGGCAGGTGTGTGTACTTTCTTATTGCAGCTTTGAAAGTGGTTAAAACGTATTTTAAACCCACACCCATTTGACTGCAGCCCATGAAGCGGAGGCGGGTTTGAGACGCTCACACTTGGGCCGGCGGCCTGCGGAGACGGCAGCCCTGCTTCCTTCCATCTGCAGCAAACGCCGCTCCGTTCTCCCAGCACTGACCATGAGCCCCGCGCCGTGCTCAGCACCTACGTGCTTCTTCTCACCCCGTGCCCCAAAGGCTGCACGAGGCGGCTGTAATGACCACAATCATTTTATAAAGACCGCAGCACAGAGAGGTCAGGTCACTTGCCCAAGGTCACACAGTGAAGGAGGGACAGAGCTGAGCTTCAAACCCAGGTCTGTCCCATTCCAAGGCTTCGTCAAAACCACGCCCCTGATGGGCCTCACTGCAAAGCGTGTCCTCTTCTCTTTCCCTCTGTGAATTTATTAATCGTTCCTAATGGCACAAATGAGGAAAGGCTGAAAATGAGGGACATTGTCCCCTGGGAACAGCGTCTTTTTTGTTGAAGTCATGCAGGTAGGACTCGGTAAAAACTGGGAAGAATCATGTGCAATCCTCTTCTCTTTCCTTTTTTTTTTTTTTTTTTAAACAAGCCATTTGATATGTAGAATCTATAGCATCTTTCTCCCATAGAGGTCCAACCTCCCCCAATTTTTGTCTATTGCCAATAAGTCTTTGGGACTGTGAGTGTTTGCAATAGAAACACCAGGGCAGTGGTCACTGGTGCTGGCCAACACCCCGTGGCCACCCCATCCCCAAGGGCCCTGCTTTGGAGATGACTCTTAGTGATTACAGGAGCCTCAGGCTGCCCTACCTGGTGACACAGCTGGGAACTTGGTCTTTCTCATAGGCCTGTTTCTGCTTACCAGGACAAAACCAGAGCAAGTCTTCTGGGTTGTGGGCCTCTCCCTGTTGTTTTTCCCCGTGTATATTAAAGATGTTGTCAGTGTTTAGATCTAATGATGAGGAACTTGACAAGCAGGGAGGGCTGTCACCTTGCCACTTGGACAAAGGTTGGGAAGAGGGGAGACATGGCACCCATTTTCATTAGCATCCTTTGCATGGAGAAGGGGAAAACATCTTGTGAATATCACTTATTACTCAAGTGTCAGAACATCTTGTGTCCTGGAAAGTTAGAAAACAGACCTGTGAATTGAATAAGGAGATGACGTTCAGGTAAAATGGGTAGGGGCCAGCTTCGGGCTGGTGACATCAGTCTCTTCTCCTTTCCTGCATGGACCATTCCTGATCATGCACATGATCACTAGAGGCCATGGGGGGATGGAGTCACTCTGGAGTGGGATTTTATTCTATGACTCGTGGATGGACAGAATAACCACCTTCAATGCTTTTCCCCGTGTGTACCATTTAATGTAGGTCCCAGTCATTAGCTTCTTGCTTTGTGGGTGTTGATCTTGCTTTCCTAACGGAACCCTGGTGGCCTGTCTACCGTCTGTGTCCTCCACATATCCCCCAATGGTCCTTGGCACATGGCATCACACTGTGATGGGTATAAAGATTCAATCAGGTCTCAGTGACAGAAAAAAAAAAATCCCAATAAAGCTGTCATAAACAAAACCAGGGAGGTGATGGCCCACATAACTGGGAAGTCCAAGTGTTAGCCATGTTAGGCAGAGCTTGTCTCGAGACCTTGTAAGATGGTGGAGGTGCTTGGTTCTTCCAAATCTTACCTCTGCTTTCCTCCATGTTAGCTTCGTTCTCGGCATCCCTGTGATGGCAAGATGCCAGATTTCTGAGAGATAAAAATGCTGTAGCCTCATAGAAAAAGAAACACATATTCCAAACTTTACAAACAATTTATGGGAGTTTCATGTATCACTTCAAACCCAACATTACATATATATCATGATTAGGGAACTTTCTAGCTTCGGGAGTCACCTGTGGAGAAGTTGGCAGAACGTCAAATAAGGCAGACCTTACTCTCAGGAAGGAAGTAGTTTGGGGTTCTACGTCTGAAAAGACTGTACAGATACAGGACCATAGCTCTGGAAATCCCGAGGCCCATGCTGTTTGGGACCACTGTGCTGACATGTCTGTCTGTCCATCCATCACAGTTGTAAACACATTTTCTCCCTACCGTAGACTCTCCTTAATTTCTGTAAGGGAGAATAGAGAGTGGGAAGAAGTTTTTAGAAGCTAGGTTCCAAAATGCACTCAGATATATATGAAGGGCATATCTATCTATCTATCTATCTATCTATATCTTTATGAAACTCATTGATGTCACCTATACCATGACAGAAAATACCATGTTGTCTCCTTTAAGCTCAAGGGGCAAATGGATGTTCAGACAGGTGAGACAGGTGTAGCTGCTGGGTGTAGTCGTAGACCCAACTCTTCCCTTAAATCTGGGTTTGCTGAAGGAAGAGACGAGCAAGACAAAATCATATAATACCATAGTTAGCAGATTCCCCTGATGCTTGAAGCTGCATTCACTTATATGTCACTCCACACGACAAATACTGATACTTATGGAGAAGCTACGCTGTGCCAGTTATTTTTCAAGGGAGTGGAAGAACAGTCCTGTGCTAATGATGACCATCTTCCCGTGAGATCTATGTGGTGGGCATCTTGTGTGGTGGGCATTTGAAATCTGCCTTCCCAATATCTGTTCACCCAAAGGAATGGACTTTAGCTTAAGGCTTTATTCCTTTTCCACTTTCAATCCCCTTGGTTTGAGAGATGGGTCTATGACCCAGAGTTATCCTAATTAGCCCAATTACACCCCAGATCTTTAGCCACAATGGTCTTGTGACCCACACTGGTCCCATCAGAGCCAATGTGAGGATTTTTGCCGGAGCTATTGAGACACACAAACACACACACTTTCTCTTTTATCTCTGCTGAACTTGAAGCTGAGAGGCTGTAAGCTGGAGCCGCAGGAGAGAAGAATCTGAGGATAGAGAATAGAGCAGTAGCTCTGAGTGATCGTGCCAGAGACACTGAGGCTTCATGCGTTGTTTGAGTTCCTGATCAAGCTGAGCCTGATCGCAGAGTTCCCCTCTGGAGACTATCGTCCGGGTCCACTTGAGTGGGGTTTCCTATCAATCACTTCTAGAGAAATCATAATTGATTCATCTGCTGACCTTGAAGACTTGAAGTAGCTACAAGGATATTCTGAGAACCTGGCATACACAAGGTTCTCAGAGAACAGATAAGCCAACCTGTGGGGCAAGTGAACGCGGAACTGGTCACCCCTTCCTTCCTGTCATCAATCCCTGCTACCTACGCCCCCATCCCCCAACCCACGCACCCTTCCTCCCTTCCCCAGGCACCGGTCCTGGGTTCCAGGTCCGCTCCCCGCACTGGAGAGTGCGGGCCAGGGGCATGTCCTGCGGCGAAGGGCACTGACCTCTTATGGGAAAGCTTGTCCTGGGCTTCTACTCTGTGCCTCTCTGTCTCAGTGGTCTGGGTGGGTCATGCAACTGCCTGAGTTTCATCTTCAAAAAAAAAAAAAAAAAAAAAAGTGGCTCTAACAATAACAACAATGAAACATCTCCCACAGGAGCTGGTGCTGAGGGTCCCAGGAGTCCATGCACGGAGCAGGGTGCTGTAAACAGCAGACTGATAAGGAGAAGACATCTTTGTTCAGCCTAAGGTGTGAGTTCACTTGGGAGAATTTGCTCTTCAAAAGTGGATCTTTGTTTTGTTTTAAGATTTTATTTATTCATTTGAGAGAGAAGAAGCGAACCCACAAGCAGGGATAAGGGCCAGAGGGAGAGGCTGAGCAGGGAGCCCAACATGGGGCTTGATCCCAGAACCTTGATCATGATCTGAGTTGAAGGCAGACATTTAACCAACCGAGCCACACAGGCGTCCCCAAAAGGGGGTCTTTGAAGAAGAAAACCCTCATTGCTGCATGAGTCCAGCTAGAAGGTGAAATGACAACCTTCAGCAAGGACTGATAAGGGTCAGAGACCCTGCCTACCTCTGCAGGCATCCTGTGTGGACACCTCCTCCCCCAGCCCTGGCTGACTGGGCGCCACAGCTGACGCCATTCCTAGGAGAGTGGTTATGGCCTGGAGCTCCTGCTCATAAAGGGGAGCACTTCTCTTTCCCGGGGTGCCTGTTTTTGCAACACTCTCAAGGCAGAGGTGGTGCGGAGGGAAAAGGACCGAACAGGGTGAATAGGGTGCTTTCCCTTGACACGAGAGGATGAAGGTGACGTGGCGTGGAGCCGTCCATGCCTTCCTCTGAAGGTAGAAAGGCGGCCAGCCCGTGACGATACCAGCAGGAAGATTTCTGGATATCAGGGCTAGGAGCTTGAAGGTTACAGAAGGGAGGAGGGTGGGGGATGGGGTAACCGGGTGATGGGCATTAAGGAGGGCAGGTGTTGGGGTGAGCACTGGGTGTGACATGCAACCAGTGAATCATTGAACACTATGACAAAAACTAGTGCTGTACTATATGCTGGCTAATTGAACATAATGAAAAATAATGAAGAGTTTTCCCCAAAGGAATGGCAGGAAATACCAAGCTTACCAGTACGATCAGGTCAGCGGTGGAGGCAACAACTTCTACTACGATCGGTGTGCCTCCGCGCAAGGTGCATCGATGCAGCTTCCCGATATTTCCTAGAAGCAACACTACAGTTTTGGTCTTCGAGAGACCACCATGGCGTTTTTTGTTTTGTTTTGTTTTTTAAGATTTTATTTATTTGACAGAGAGAGATCACATGTAGGCAGAGAGGCAGGCAGAGAGAGAGAAGGAAGCAGGCTCCCTGCTGAGCAGAGAGCACTATGCGGGGCTCCATCCCAGGACCCTGGAGACCATGACCTGAGCCAAAGGCAGATGCTTAACCCACTGAGCCACCCAGGCGCCCCGGGTTCTGCTGAAAGTATCCGACCCCGCAGCAGGCAGGAAACTCGGATGAATGAAGGAGTTGTCCCGGTTTGCTTGAGGGATCCCACTGAGTATTTCCTCTGTATCCTCTGACCTATTGGTTTTCTTTTGTTCTTCCTCTTAAAAAAAAAAAAAAAAGAAAAAGAAAAGAAAAGAAAAACCGAGTCGTAATGTACACACGATGAAATACATGCACAGGTTGAAAGTGCACAGTCGGATGAAGGCTGACGAATGTGTGCTCCCTTGTACCCAGCATCTCAGTGAAGTACAGACTATTTCTAAGACCTGCAAATTCCCCTCGTGCCACTTTCTTGCCTCTACGTAGAGATAAACACCAGTTTGCTTCTATTGCCAGGGCCCAGTTTTGCGTGTTCTAGAAGCTCTTATAAATGGAATCATATGGTATGCTCTCTTTCATGTCTGGTTTCTTTTGCTCAAAATTATGCCTTTGAGATTGATTCCTGTATTTGCATGTATCAGTAGCTCCTTCATTTTTATCAGTGAATAGTGAGTATTCCATTGCGTGAACACACCGTAATTTATCCATTCTCTTGCTAATGAGCAGGTGCGTTGTTCTCAGTGTTTGGTTAGAGTGAGTCAATCTGCTATGAACATTTGTGCACATCCCTTGGGCTTGGCTAGCACAGAGCAGGACCCCGAAGAGATGGGTGGGGAAATGAAAAGAATCAAGGGGAGCCCACGCAAATCGCCACTTCTCGACAAAGCCGCCAAGGCCATCCATTGTGCAAAGATAGTATTCTTTCCACGTGAGGAGGGAGTCACTGAACGTCCTAAGGGGAAGAGGAACCTCAGCTCTACTTCATGGCATGTGCAAAATATTAATTCAAGGCAGAATATAGACCTAAATATAAAAGCTAATATCACAAAGCTTCTAGAAGAGAACATAGGAGAAAATCTTCACAGATGTGGAGTAGGCAGAGATGTCTTGGGACACAAAAGTAACAACCATAAAAGAGGAAATCGATAAATTGGGCTCCATCATGATTACTAATATGTGCTTTGCAGAAGGTACTGTTAAGAAAATGCAAAGTTAAGGCACAGATGGAGAGAATATATTTGTAAGGGCGTAACTAACAGGGGACTAATGTTCAGAATATATTGAAAGTTGCTTCACATCAATAACCACAAGTGAAAACCCAATTTTAAAAAATTGGCAAAAGACGTGCATAGGTTCTTCCCCAAAGAAGATGGCAGAATGGTGCAAACATGCATGGGAAGGTGTTCAACATTACTCGCTATCGCAGAAACACAAATCAAAACCACAAGACGATTTCAACCAAGATGCAGCTGGATGTCATCAAAGGGGCGTGACTATGAAGGACAGACTGGAGTTCTGGTCCTGCCCCTGGCCCTGACCCTGACTCCCCGGGTGGAAGCAAGGGAGCAGAACCAACTCTGTCCTAGGTGTGTAGGCTTCTTGATCTTCAATTTGTTTTTTGTATTAATATCCCAGGATCCTAGTTTGTGCCACAGCATCTTTGTCAGCGAGAATCCTGCAGGGGGATCGCACACAGAGGGTTGTCTTTGGATGAAGTAAAGGCAGTGATATCCTGACTTTTCACACGATGAATTTGAAAATAACGGACAAAATCCTGCTAGGAAAGAAACTTCTTAACTTAAAAACTTCTAAGAGGTAAAGGAATATTTTTTCCTCTGAAAACATCAATAATTCACACATTTTTCTCCTTAGACGGAATTACAACTAGTCTAAAGACATGAGGGGTTAAATCATTTTCAGTGTGCTTTATATCTTTCCTGGAAGCAGGAAAGTTTTCTTTCATTAGGTAGAATTTGGCTTAATACACTTCAGTGTTAAATCTATAGAGCTAAATCCTCAAAGGTCTTATAAATATTACGACTTGAAAAGGTGAAGGAACTGAGAATATTTAGTTTGGAAAAGAGAAGCTTCTCTGTCTCTTTTTACCTTTGTCTGTCTCTCCTCTCATTCACCCCACCCCATCTCTGGGTCTCCATCTCTCTTTCCAGTTGTAGAATAATTAAAGGGCTGTTGTAATGTAAAGGAATAGGTCCATAAACCACCATTTGGACCTATGGATATAGGTTGTTTCTCCTCCAACAAACAATACCAGATCTCTCCAGAAATGGAATGAGTGGTGAGTGAGTTCTACATCCCTGGAGGTGTTCAAGAAGACAGATACTTAGTAACTCTTAAGGAAGACATTCATGGACCAGGTTGAACTTGATTACCTCTCCTGAAATTCCTTCTGGCTCCTTGGTGTTTTAGGCACGTCAGCAAGTCTGTACCAGGCAGCCACAGTAGAAAGCCCAGATCTGTGGGTCTCCAAAGCTGAGGGTCACCGTGCTGGCTGCCTGAGCCATGTCACACTCTTAGAGCGGTTAGGTAGCTGTCATTGAGATACAAAGTGTAACTTATGGAAATGACGTTATAAGACATTGTTGCAAAGTTGTGTTCTCCAAAGGTGGCTTTGGATTTTGGAAATAGCTGAAAGTCTGGCCAATATGGGATTATCGTACTGCACGATACCATTTGAGGATTAAGCAAATATCCAAGAGCAGAAGCAGGGTTATGGAGGGATGACGGGGACTTTCTTGACATGCTCAGAAGCTCAATTTAAAGCATGAGGTTTCCCCAGAGTGGCACTTTGAAAATGTATGTGGTCACAAAAGCATTGGGGGTGGGGGGTAGGGGCAGAAGCAGTGGTCATTTGAGTGTTTACATCCTGATGTGATTTTTCAAAGATCAGGCTCAGGCATGGCAGTTATGGTCCTCACTATGTCTAGGCAACGGATAGACATGTTCATGTTATTTCTTATGATGGAGTGAGACTCTAAGACTGCTTGAATCTCCGAGAGTGCTGGAAGCTCTTATCCAGGGTACATCACATTCCATGGGAGTCCTAGGAAGACCCAGCAGGAGCTGCTAAGATGGTACCCGGCTGCTTTGGCTGGATTGCTATATTATCTGACCTGCTTTCATTTCTTCTCTCCCTTGTCAGTTCATTTATCTGCTGGGGTGGCAACATGGCAGTTCTGGAGAGCTCTAGTATTTGGCATGCAGCCACAGCTGTATGGCTGCTGGAGCCAACCACCTTCAAACCCATGGAAGTGGCTGCCTGCTCTGTGGGATGTGGGACACCAAGAATGTCATCTTCAGTCGCCTTTCACTGGAGAGAGAACCTGCCTGCCCTTTAAGAATGGCCTTCCATGAGGCATAGCCCACAATGTGTTGGATCCCGGCTTATATATTGAAGAAGGCTAGAACTTTCCCTTGAAGCCAGCTTTGGTAAATGAAAAAGGAGATCCTTGGGGCAGATGACAGAGCTGCTGATGGGAGTACGGAAGGAGCGGGGGAAGAGACTGGGTGGCAGAGGACAAGCCTCAGGTGACATCAGGGCTTTGATTAAAGGCAGTCCTGCAAATCTGTATTGACAAAGGCAGGCATACCCAGGATAACGCATTCGCTAGTGCAAGATCCTGGGCGTAGATGGGAACTCATGGGGCATGTGAGCGGTCTTCAGTCTGCCTGTGTCTGGCATGGAAGGGGGCGTGCTGGCCATTGTTGCTTTGCTCCACATCAATTTCCCTACTCCAAAGTATCAGTCCCTGTGTGTTGCCCGCCTGTTCCATTCCAGCTCAGGGGCTTAGTGTGAAGTTTCCACTCCTAGCTTTGGGATCGAGCCTGTGACCCAGACTTGAGACCATCCCTCCATCATGATTCCCTGGCCACTGTGATTGCTTCAGGTGGGGTGGTGCCAATGACCGTTGGTGACACTTTTCCTGGGAGCGCTGGGGTCAAGGTCAAGGTCGTTCCCACCAGATTTGATCCTGAGAGCATGTAACACTGGGATTCTTACAGCCAACTTGAAACTACCAATTACCTAGGAACCTGCGATGGAAGCCAGTACAGTGCGGCTGGAACAGACAGGTGGGAAGAACCAATAGAAAAGAGTCAGGCATCAGATAGGAGGCTGAACTGCTCACCTCTTTAGATGTGTGTGTTTCAAAGTCACTTCTTAAGATGTTATTTGTTTATTTGACACAGAGAGATATCACAAGTAGGCAGAGAGGCAGGCAGAGAGACAGAGAGGGGGAAGCAGGCTCCCAGCTGACCAAAGAGCCTGATGCAGGACTTGATCCCAGGACCCTGAGATCATGACCTGAGCTGAAGGCAGAGGCTTAACCCACTGAGCCACCCAGATGCCCTCAAAGTCACTTCTTAATGACTACAGCAGTGAGATCACTTGCCCTTTCAAACTCCCTCTGTAGGCATCTCAAATACAAACAAAAATGATAAAGAGAATGTGGCACAATGATTCGAATTCTGTGATCTTGGTGATGGACTCCGGTGAGCAGCACACTACCACTAACTCTGCACCATGAGCCTACCCTCACTTTGCCCCTCTGCTCCTCCAGGGAGGGGGACTGATTGTGCCCTCCAAACTCCTTCCAACCTTCTGCACCTACACTCTTGCCCTCACCCAGGATCTCCTCCTTTAGTGTTATCCTACTCTGCTTACAAGAACCAGCTGTCCTCTACAAGGCTAGGTCCCTGACTGTCTCAGACCAAAGGAATGACTCTTAACTTCTGACCTCTGAGTGATCCAGTTTTCTGAAGCACTACTTTGGACTTGGTAAGACTGGTTTGCATAGTTCCTTGGCATTTCTTCATGACTCTTTGGCTCCCGATCTTCTTGAGGAGGATAGGGATTATGATTTTTAGCACCTAGCACTCAGCATTGCACCAGCTGCACTTGGCTGATGTTTAATAACATGGACTCTTGTTAGTATCCTCTCCTGGAGCATGGCTACCTGCCAGTTTCGTTCTGGGTCATCAGAGTTTACTGGGTTGACTAGGGCATCTCCTACATCATTTTGCCAACCGATGGGATTCCAATTGTATCCAGGACGTTGCCGGGCCCAAGACACAGAGGAGACAGGACCGCACCTCCTCCCTCCAAGTTCTTCTCACTCCCCCCATACCCAATACCTCAGATGAGGCATATAGTGCATTCATTCATTTATTCACTGAAGACTCACCAAGAACAGTGTGCCAGGCCTTGGGTATCCAGTGATGGGCAAATCAGATGCAGTTCCTGCCTGTGGTCTTGATATGAAGTCCCCTCCACACAGAACTGGGATTGCTTTTCCTCTGCCTGTTTCTCTGTCCCTAGACCCTGAGATGTCTGGGCTTAGGTACTTGCTTGGGTCTGTCATCCCCTTGGAAGTAGGGTGTGTCTGTCCTTTGCTGATGCAAGAACCCTCCTTGGAAGGTCTTCTTTCTCCCTACCTATTCCCCCTTTTGTGCAAGACTGAGATACGGCTCCTCATTCCCAGGGACTACCCTCTAATCCATTTCTCCTGCTCACAAATTCCTGGCTAGGTCTCTCCTAAAACCCATGAAATCTGGTCTCCCCAGGGACAAATTAATGGTTAGTTTGAACTTTGCATCTTGAGTGTCCATTTGGTTTAAATTAGTAAACCTAAGGAAATACACTTAATCATGACAGGTGATGGGAAAATAAAGCCAAATTCCCTCTGGGCTCTGGCTTGAGGCAGTGACTCCCAGGCCACCAGCCAGGGGTGATGGTCTGGCCTTTGACTATGAACCCCAAGGATAACGCTCCGGGTCTAACCTGCAGCCTCAGCTGCCTCAGGTGCTCAGGACTGAATGCTGTGTCAGCGACCAGCGACCCGGATGGCCTGTCACGGGCAGGGATTGTGCCAGTCTCTTTTTTTGATTTTCACAGCGCAGCGGCCCAAAGATGCTGAGGGTGGGGGTCGGAAGAACTGGTCCCAGGGGCTGCCTGGTGCTGGTGGCTTGGCGAGGAGCCAGGCTCACCTTTGTCCCCAATCCGTGTGCCAGGGCGTGGAGCCTGGCTGGCAGTTCTGAGGCAAAACGAGGCTGCAAGTCTTCTCAGGGTAACTTCCTAGGGAAGGGGGGAAAAAAACGAATTTCAGGTCGGAAAGGAGTAGGGAGAGCAAAAAGCGGGAGGGAGGGAGCTCCGTTCAACAGGGTGCCGGGGCTTCCTGGGCCGGAGTCCCCTAGCGCGCCTCTCCCATCTGCCCACGTGCGGGCGGTAGCCGGGAGCCCGGGGCCGGAGAGCGGGAGTCGGAAGCCGAGCCCGGAGCCGCAGAGCAGCCGCAGGCGGGGACCCAGCGAGCGCGCTGCCCCGGGAGCCGAGCGCAGGGGCCGCCCACTGGCGGGGGAGCCGGGGAGCGCGCAGGGGAGGCGGCGGCCGCCGCGGTGGCAGCGGGGCTTCCCCGGGCTTCCCCTCCCATCCTGGGGCCGCGGGCGCACGGCTCGGACCAGGGCGCGGAGGCGGCGCTCGGCGCCAGGGCGCGGGGAGTCCCCAGGGCGCCCCCAGCTCGGCGCCGGGCTGCGGGGCGGGGAGCGGCGGACGCGGCGTTCGCGGCGCGTCCGCGAGCCCCGGGGCCCGCGGCGGCTGGTGGTTTGGGCTGAACCCTCCCCAGCGCCCGCCCGCCCCCGCCGGGCGCCCGCCTCCCGCCTCCCGCCCCCGCCCGCGGCCTGGAGCGCGCCTCCCTCGCCGCCCGGGGTCTGGCGAGCCCGCGCCGGTCGAGCTGCGAGAGCCGCCGAGAGCACCACCGCCGCCGCCGCCCCGGGAGCTGCTCCGGCCGCACCATGCGGGAGCTGGCCATCGAGATCGGGGTCCGAGCCCTGCTCTTCGGGGTCTTCGTGTAAGTAGTGGCGCGCCGCGGGCGGGAGCGCGCGGGCGCGGGGACCCACGGACTGAGCATCTCTGCGCCCCAACTTTGTTTGCGCCACCGCGTCCCCTCGGGGCCTGGATTCGAGGGGTCCTCCCCGCCCAGTGCCGGTATGTGTCCTACGGGACCCTCATGATCCCCTTTCTGGGATCCGGGCCGCGGAGGGACCCGAGTAAGCCGGGCTAAGACACGCTCCCGCCACCCCCACCGCGCCAGGGAGCGGGACGGGCCGCCGCTCGGTCTCCTCGCCGGCGCCGGTCGCGAGCTGCGCACCAGCTGCCCGGGGAATCGGGGCTGCTCCCCTGGAAGCGGGCGCGCAACCCCGCTCGCGCCCTCGGGAAGTTTCTCCTTGGGTGCGATCTTCGGAGCCCGACGTTTGCAGTCCTTCCTCCTGGCCCTTCTTCTAGAGCCCCTCGCCGTGCCCGGGGTCGGGCTCCGCCTCCTAACCTGTGCCTGGCTTTGGTGCCCCAGGGTTCAGGTGAGCGTTTTCCAAGGAGACGTTTGCGGTAGTTCTCCGGCTGGAAAACTGTTGCTGCAGGGGCTCCGGAAGTCGGGGGCCGCAGCTCGAGCCACCGGCTCCCTACGCCCTGAGCTCAGTGCGGAGCCGTTGTCCGCTTCGGGTGCAGGCGGGGGCTCTTGGGGACAGCAGCAAGATGCCCCTCCTGTCTCCGAGCGGCTGGTACCTGGAAATAGCGATCTTGGAAAGAGGAGGGGGCCCTGGCACAGACTCTTTCAGAGATGTCTGAACCCCAGGGCGCCCCAGGGACCCGCTACCCACTGGCCTCCCGGGCCCAAGCGGCTGGGAGCGGTCGTGTCTCTGTCTTTCAGCTGCAAACCCTGATCACGCCTCATCAGCTCAGACCCACTCCACAGTCCCTTTGATCTCTTGTGACAGAGGGGCCGCACCTGCACTTGACCCTCCATTAGCTGGTCAGGTTCTCTTTTCCCATCTGCTCATGGTTGTTTTCTGACAGCGCTGTAAATATTAAAGTTGCATGAACTTTCTGGACTCGCTGTCTTCTTTTGAAAAGCCCAGGCAGCGGTTCCAAACAGGAGGCCCCTCTCTGGATTCCTGCCCCAATCTGGAGTCATTGATGGCAGGTGGGAGGCTGTGAGTTGACTTCTGTTCCTGCAGCCCAGGGTATACACATGGAAAGAAAGACCCTTTCTTGCATGTTTTTCTTTCCTAGGGATCAAATTCATCCAGAGTATTTATTCACAGCATCATAAAGGATGGTGAGTTCCCCCCGATGCGGACAGGCCCCCTCTCCCAGCTTCTGACCAAACACTGCTGTTATTCAGTGGGAAAAAGGAATGAGAATTTCAGTTGGGTATTGATGCAGTTGGGAAAACAACAACAAAACAAAACAAAAAACACTTTTCCCTTCTCCTCGATTTTTCTACCTTTGGAATAGATATTAAAACTAGTGATAGCGTGTGATCAGATGGGGACAGTTTCCAGTTGGCAGCTAGGCTAAATCCCATTAAATTATTATATGATAGAAATGATAAAACAGTGTTCTGTACACGGTAGGATTTAGCATTTATTTGGGGAGTGTGTGTGTGAGTGATGCTAAAATAAAGTGAGGTAGGCTTGCAGGTTGCCTGGTTTGATTGTTGCTGGGAATTATCAGATTAAAAAAAGACACGATGGTGTGCAAATATTTATATTGTTTATAGATTTCCCTTCACATATTCCCGAAAACATTCATGAGCTGTTTACAAATAGATGATGGTCTGTGTCGTGGATTTGAAGATGTGATAATTATTGTTTTACATGCTTTTTGCTTCCTCAAAGAATGTTATGTAAAAATCAGGCAGGCAGTTTATATTCTTTTTTCCAAACTTCCCCTTTTATTAATTAATGGGGGATCTGCTCTCACCCAAAGGGAAAAACCTGGGCATTGATGGCGTTTTTGGATGATTCCCTGACTTCATATCAATTGGGCATATTAACAGTGTGTCCAACGTGTGGCTCTTTGACCTGCGAAGACCAGCTGTGGTGTCCGTGGGAGACTCCCTGGGTGGGTGGGAATCTTGGATGTTTAGATGCTGTTATCATCGAGTCGATAGCCACCGTCGAAGGACAGACTGGACGCTCACAGATACAGATGACCCTTTGTTTTCTTAGATAAGCTCTGGTGAGATGACAGAGGCTGACTTTTGGAGGAAGTTTTATTGTTCCTTTTGCCAGTGCTGGTCTGATGGCAAGATTCCAAGGTTTGTACCCAACTCCGCTCGTGAAGGTGGAGATCTCGGTAGCAGGCCCTCACCTGAGTAGGTGGAAAAATTTCTGGGCAAGCTGCATCTACTTTCGCTGCTGCTGAGAAATTCATTATCTGCTCCTGCTTGGCGTAGGTCCCCTATTTCTCAGGTTAAGAGAATCATCTTTTGGGGGAAAGATACCTTGCTTCTCTGCTAACTCGTGCCTCTGGGGGAATAGCACCTGTGCACACAATTGTTCTTGGATTATATTTGCTCTGAGTGAGAGCAGGATCCCACCAGCTGATGCCCACCTGCTCCTAGGAGTGCAAAGTTAGCTCTAATGAAATGCAGCTTTGGACCCTTAGGTTGTAGGTTATATGTTATATGGCTATATGCTTTTTCTTTTTCCTTAGGGAACCAGTTCTCTGTCTCTAGACCAGGTGTAGTGCTGAGGTTCGGTGATTCAGGGTCCCAAGAGAATGCTCTCCAGGAAAACCCCATAGATCATCCAAGAGGTGCACACTGCCTTTTGGGCAGCCCTGCCTAAGAAATTCATGCCACTGGAAGAAAACTAGGAACGGGTACTGCAAAGCAGGGCTGGCACATAAAGCTTAACCTAACAGGAAATAAATTGGTTAGAGGACCCCAGTGTTTAGGAAAAATCAAAGTATAACGTAGCTTTGAGGCTGCATTTAGTGCTCGGAAGCTGGCGTGGAGACCCCTTTGCTCTTTCTTGTGGACCGTGGGCGGAGTAGCGAGCAGGAGCTCCAGGGGGCTGCCTCTGTCCTGCTGCCACCCAAGACTCCAGCAGAGATCCTGGGAGCTTTGGTGGACATGTGAAGCCGGCCCGGGACCTTGCTGAGCCAGCACGGTGTGGATCCGAGGAGGTCAGCCAGCCGCCCCGCAGGCAGGTGCCCTAGGACTGGAGTATATTACCTCCCCCCACTGCCCTCACTGGCACGTAAGTGCTGTTTATTGAAGACTTAGTATGTGCCAGGCTGTCATGAAGCCAGTCACACGTATCACCGAAGCCTTGTACATGCCCGATGGAAGGGTACATTGGCAGCTGTGCTCATGCATGCAGAGGTCGAAGCGCAGACTGAGGACCCGCCCCGGGCACAGAGCTAAGAAGGGCAGCTCTGAGATCTAAAGGTGCTCCTTCTGTGTCATCGGGACACTCCATGACCTCACTCTACTGCTCCAGAAAAAATAACTGCCCGTGAGGGGCACTCGGGTTTACTGTGCAAAAGGCGTTCTGTGGGATTTCTCTGGTCTCACTGCGCTTGAGATGTTCTCCCCACTTTACAGGTAAACCAACGTTTACAAAGGGTAGGTAGCTTGGCCGAAGAGACTCAGTGGCAGGAAGTGTAGTCTGGGTCTGAACAGGCGGTCGGCCCCGTGTCCCTGGGCTGCTGGCCACTGTTAGGGAATGGGTCCAGCACCAGGCTTCCGGGACTAGAGCAAAGGGGACCGCATTCTAGAAGCCGTCTCCTTCTACAACCCTTTGTCTCCGGGGAAGCAAATGAATGCCCTGGAATGATGTGTGGAAAGGGCTGTCACTCTGGTTCTCACATTGGAGTCTCAGGGCAACATTTCAAAGGGAGGTGGTGGTGGTGAAAGTTCCCGTTCCCTAAGAGTTAACAGATTTTGAAAGGTCTTCCTTAGGTCTCTGGAGCCCAGAGGGCGAGATGTGGAGAGAAAATTGCAAGTCAGAGCCTAAATGGAAGGCTTTAGAATCGATAGTAGACCAGTAGGCTTGTGTACCTGTTGGCCTTTGGCTCCAGGACATCAGTCTGTCCGGAAAACCCTTTGATTCTAGCACTGCAGAATGGGCTCTGGAAACATGAGAAATGCTGCATCAGAAATGCAGTCGGAGGGGGAAGGTGGCCTACCTCTTTCACCCGTGCATCTGTGTTTCCTGCGGTCCTCAGTCCTGCCCTCTTCCTCTTTCTCCCCTTTGGGGTTCCGGGTGACTCCCCGGCTGGGATGTCCCTCTCGGAGCTATGGGTCTGCTTGGGACACTGGGTTGCTCAGGGAATGAGCGGCGTTTGCCTCAATTCAGATCGGTCCTGCATCCTTCTTGGAACCCTTCGTGGGTTGGGGGCCTGTGCCGGGGGCTGGGGATATTTGAAGAAGGAACACTGGGGGTGGGGCGCCTCCCCAGAGCTCACGGTTTGGTCAGGTGAGCACAGAGTGGGCCGCTGTTTGCTCTCTTCCCTGCTGTCATCACTGGCGTTGAAAGTTTTGCCTTCAGACATTTTTCTGGGGGCGGGCACTTGTGCTAGTTATTTTCTTCCCCTTGGTTGGTACACTTCCGTTGGTAGGATTCGAACAGACCCAGGGAAACCTGGCACTTCCGCTGGTCCAGGCGGTTTGTTTGAGGGCACTGGCTGTCAGGTAGGTTTTTGGAGTATTGGCAGAAGGGAGCACACTTTCATTATTACCCCTCAGAGTCCCGTCTGGGGCTGTAGGCCGGGGACGGTTGTGGTCGTAGGACAAAGTGCTCAGTTTATGGAGAGGGAGGGAGTAATGAGTCCCGGGAGGGAGAGGAGGAGGAGGCGGGGGCCAGGGAAGGCTGCCCAGAGCTGGCATCCCACCGAGTCTTGAGCATCGAGTGGCAGGTGTGGACGGCCTGGCCCGAGGACATCCCTGCGGACAGTGTGTCCGGGAGCCGAGGCTGCAGGGTTTGGAGGCGTATTTCGGGTGGGGATCAGGTCACTGGGTGTGGCCTCAGCACAGAAAGTGGGTTTGGAGGTGGTTGGTAAGAGTGGCAGGAGGAATTTAATTCAATTTAAATTTAATTTAAAAAAAAAAAGAGTAGCAGGAGGTGAGTCTGGGACGAGAATGTGGGTGCCCTGACAGGGCACCTTGAAGGTGCCCTTAGAAGCAGTGACTGGGGAGCCCGGGGAGGTTTGAAACGAGCAAGCCTCGTGCTCAGATGCTTGCCCAGGATGGAAAGCGATAGCTCCTTTCGGTGCAGAGGCTGTTTGCTTGTGTGACAGTACCCAGCTCTGCCGCCGCCGCTGTGTCCCACTGGGGTCCTGTGTTTTCGTCTGCCTTGGGTTGTGGTCAACCGCCTCCATGGCCGGTTCCAGACTGCTGACTGCTGGTTGGTGGGGGCTGGGACTCTACTGTTATCTTCGTTGTTTTCTTTGTACTCCCAGCCAGGCGGCCTTTGGCATGAACGTGGTTGGTGCCTCCTGAGTGCCCTCCGGATTGCACGCGATTTCTGGTGGTCATCCAGCCCTCCGAGCGATCAGCTTCAGTGCAGGGCGAGGCCTCAAGTGTGGTTTGCTGACCACCTGTGTCAGAATTGCCTGGGGCTCAGTTCCCACTTAACTGAATCAGCATTTGGGGATGGTGTCCTGGGAATCTGCATTTTTAACAGCAGCTCCTTCTGTCCATCATAATCGGGATCTCCTAAAATGCAGTCTACACCCTCTTGTGGTAGGAGGGTCTCCTCTGGTTCTTTTCTCCTTTCTGGCCACACAGAAGACTACCCTTCCCAAACCCCTGCTGTAAGGTGGGGCACATGTGGCACATGTGGCACATCGTACATCCTGTAGTGGCCTGTCATTGTCCCTCTCTGACAGTGGCGAGCATGGAGCTCCGTGTTGCGATGACAGAGCTGCAGCATGCGAGCTGTGGAACAGCAGCCCTGGAGAGCCATGCCCTTGGCCATGGCCTTTGTGGGATAGAAGGAGATTTCATGTTAATGACGATATGGGGGCTTGATTAGCTAATGGAAAACAAGTCTGTTCTGTCTGGCTGATATACCCGGAACAGTTTTGCTTGCTCTCTAGAAACAAAGAGTCACTGAGGCAAAGTGGGATAAGGGAAGCCCATGGACTTTGTATGTTTGGAGTTTGGCTGTGCCCAGTGATTAGCATGTTGCCTAAAATTTCTTCATGTGGGAAATGGGAACCATACTCAGCGTCAACTGGACATTGGTAGATAAGATGCTCTAAGTGCCGACAGTACTCAGAACAAAGATTAGATGCTTCTCCCCACTCCTGTGACTCTCAGGACCCATGAATGAGAGTGTTAAATGAGGGCATGTTCAGCTTAGCACAGGTGCTCAGCAAATGGTAGTTAGGACCACTGTCCTTTTATTGAGATGAATCCTTAATGTACACTGAAGAGAAATGCTATAGGCAGTTAACAATACTCAAGATTCAAATGATTTACTGCAGGATTTCTATAAAATAATAAACTTGTTTAAATATGTTTCAAGGGATTCCTTTTGCCCCCATCAGTGATGTACATGAGTTGCCATGAGCTCATTCAATGGATCGTCCCCCCCTCCCCCACATAGAGCGGTGTGGCTGGCTCCCTGTTTAACGAAGGGGTGGCCTTAGCACTGTGCTTTCTCGTTGTTCACTTCAATCGCCGGCTGTTTACAACAGTGATTTTAGGACATTGAATCAGAAGGGGTGTTAGCAGAATTGCCTCGGGCCATGGGGAGGGAAATGCTGCATTCCTATCCTTTACTTCTGAGTCTGTGCTCATCACCCAGGGCTCTGGGAGAAGCCCGGCGCAGGGACTTTTCCATCAGACACCCTGTCCACCCCCAGTCGGTGCTGGGCTGAGTGTGCCGAGTGCCTCTCCCCTCCCTGGGGAGGCTTCTGCCTTGTCATCTGATAAATGAAGCAGCCTTCTGTTTGAAATATTATTCGCCACTGTAAAGTGAGTCTGCTGAACCCGGAATTCTGAGAATTGATGATGTTTTGCCACAGGGAGATAAATGCTTGTAGCTTGGCAAAAAAGGAGAGCATTAGTTTCATAACTTGTGGGTAAAGTTATCTCAATTAGTTATAAGGATTATGCCTTTTATGACCCACACAAGGCTCATAAAAGCTCCCTACTTTTATTTTTCTGTGATAGTGTTTTTAAATATGAAAATCATCTTAGTCATAGTTATTTCCTTAAAACATATAATCTTGGTGTTCCGTGGATGGATTAGGAGCCCTGGTTCGTGGCGAGGAGCTGGACTCACACAGAACCAGACCTGTCCGTGTGTTCTCATTGATCAGCTAAAGGCACAGAGGTATCGAGGGGCTTAGAGATGTTCGTGAGCAGGAGGCAGCTCTGCGCCCAAGGATGGCTGCATCACCAGCTTTCAGGATGACTGTGAAAAACCATCCTGCAGAGCTGAGGGATGAGTTGTTTTTCTGTCTCCACCGAAGACGAAGCAATGAGAAACAGGGTCAGAAGCCGCAGGAGCATCTAGGTTGGTTGTCAGAGAGGTAGCAGTCTGCCAGTCAGTGCTAGACGTTTCCTTTCTCCTTTACCAGCGGGTTTTAAAAACATTTCTATTCAAGCGTTAGTTTGAACCATATGCAGTTGCTGATATTTGACTGTCTTGACCTACAAAAAGAGGAATTGCATTTAGCTCAACCTAAAAATAATATACACAAGAAAAAAATGCATGATTTATAATTGCATGGCTTCCCAGAATACGCTTTACCCATCAAGCCCCATCCCCCCCACCGGGGCGCCACCTCCCTGACTTTGAACATCATTTTTGAACTCCGTGTAAGTAGAATCATACAGTGTGACCTCTTGTGTGTGACCGTCGCGCTCAGTCTGTTTTAGAGGTTTATCGGTGTTGCACTTGTAGTTTGTTAATTCTGATCATTGTAGAGCCTTTCCTGGTATGACGGTACGTCTATCTTCTTTCACTGTTTATGGGCGCTTGGGTTATTTGTTGGCTTGGGTTAGCAAGCATAATGCTGCTGCTGTTTCTTGGGTGAACATACTTTATAATTTCTGTTGGGTGTATACCTAGGCGTGGAAAGGCTAGATTATTCATTTGAGGTTTTTAACAAACGATTTGGCCTTTCTTTATCTACTTCTGACATAGGGATGTAGTCTGTATCCTGCTTTACTCTCCATCTGTCGAGCAGCTATTCTGTGAGAGTCCATGGTGGGTCTGGTGAATGACATGGGGGAGCCAAGGGCTGGGTCCCCACTTGGCAGGCGGGCGGGCAGCGTGGCTCAACAGGAGGGCTTGGGAATTATTTCCTGACTGCTGATTCTAAAGACGAACCTTAGCCTTCTCATCTGTAAAGTGGGGACAAGAGTATCACCCACCGGGATGCTGTACCGTTGAAATAATGCAATGCGTGACAGGTGTCTCCTACAAAACTGACACCTAGGAAGTATTCAAGCCAATCTCCGTCCCTTGCTCCATCTTCCTTCCTGTGGGGAGGTGGAGTTGGTGGTCAATGCAAAAAAATACCCTAATACCCCAATGAAATAATAATAAGAAGAATGCAACTGGCAGCCCCACAGGAGAGCTGAGCCTTGAACTAGGATTTAGGAAGTTTCAGGGGACCATTCTAAATAATATTCCAAGAAATCATTGAGAAGAAGACATGGCCAGTACATACACATGTGGAGGTATCTTTTAACTGAGCTGTATCTCCAGCTGTAGAGGGAGGAGAGAAGACAAGCTTTATCGCTTCCTGTATATCCGCTTTGCTCTAGGCCCTTGTCACGCCTTGGATGATTTAATCTTTGCAACTTCCCAAAAGGCTATATTGTTGTCCTCATTTATAGAGTGAAGAGTTAATGCTGCTCCTATACAAAAAACTCTCACCAATCAATAAGAAAAGAGCTCTTTAAAAGAAAAATGGGCAGCAGAACTAACAGGGAACTAACAAGTATACAAATAACTAATGCGCCTTTAAAACTGTGCTTTCCATAGAAATGCAAAATACGCATCTGAAAAGAACAAAATAACATTACATATAGACTAGCACATGATTTTTATTGTGCCAGGACAAAAGAATGCACCACCATTGGAATTAGTGAGGTAGGAAACTATCTGTTGGCGAGGGAAGATACCCATACACCGTCGTTAAGTGATAAAAAGTAGGTTCCGTAAGTGTGCATAATGTTACTTTAACGTGGTAGTGTAATAAAATCAATTTGTGTTTACATCTGTAAGAGAAAAAGCTATAAAGATATACAACAAAATCTTAATGGTGGTTATTTTGTGCGGATGGGTTGTATAACATTTACTTTTTTCTTCATACTGTTTATTGTCCGCATTATTTTACAGTAAACATTTATTACTTTCATACATTATCAGAAAAATCAATATAGGAGTTTCCTGTTGTGGGGGGAGAAAGAAACTAATGAAATATCCTTCCATAGGGCACTGGGTGATCCTCTGGGGACTGCTTTAGAAATATCTGAAGTGGGAATGTGTTGAAGTCAACCTTTCTATATGTTTTTTTAAAAGATTTATTTATTTGAGAGGAAGAGCACGACCAGAAGAATGGGGGGCAGAGGGGCAGAGGGAGAGGGAGAGACAGAATCTCAAGCGGACTCTGTGTTGAGCGTGGAGCCCGACCTGGGGCTCAAACTCATGGCCCTGAGATCGCAACCTAAGCTGAAATCAAGAGTTGGACATTTAGTCATCTGAGCCACCCAGGTGCCCCTCCCCCTTTCTGTATTTAACAGCAACTAAGATATCTAAAGGAAAACCAGAAAGTAAAGAGTAACATCCAGATGTACAAGACTGTGGTGAAGCAGATGGCTGCAGGCGGGATTTAAATAGACATAATTTCTTAGAAGAGTGGTGTTGCAGTGCACGGACAGCCGTGAAAGTATCCTGCCCTCTGACTTGAACTCTTAGAAAAATGTCTTGAGGCACTGATGTAAAAATCCTCATGTATGAAGACATTCATTGCTGTAGCCCATACAAAGCACATCTCTTTGTCAAGCAAAAATAAAATAAATTAAAACTCAAATGGTCAACACTTGAAGAATAGTGTGATAAATTATGAACATAAGAGAATACTATATGCTATTTAAAATAATAATTTTGAGAATCAGAAGAAACATGGTAACATTTTACGGTGTGATCGTTGAGAGGAAAAAGTACTATATGAGAATCAATCTCAGAATCAAATCTATGGGGAATATGTTTGATTTGCACAAATATTAGGAAGGATTACACAAAAGTGCATGTGTGTGCAAATGTTTCTCCTCAGGTTCACATTTTCTTTAAATTATAAAATAGTTGTGAAAGTTGAAACAATACAAAAGCGTAAAGACCTGCTTCGCCTCTGTGCCAGTTCCATTCCCTTGACTTTTAATTTTGATTTATTTTTTTACAACTTTTTTAAAGTAACATGGGGCTCTACATGGGGCTCAAACTCATGACCCTGTGATCTACAGACTGAGCCAGCCAGATGCCCCTCCTTTCACTTTTTAAAGTCAAATTTTTAAACAGTGTGTACTCTTTTGTGTGAGTATTTTGCTTGGCACATACCTGAGATTCATTCATGTTGTGCTTTGCTGTAATTCATATATATATGTATATATTACATATTTTACTTAATATATACATACAATAAAAGTATCAGTACACATAACATAAAATAAAAACGGAATAAAAACTGAAAACACATTTTATATCTATAGTTGAAATTTTTTTACTTAGTTTACATCTACTTGAGTCTTTTTACTGGCTGTGCAGTGTTTCATCATATTAACCTATTCATGGAATTTGCAGGTGTTTTCATTTTTGCCTGCAGCACACAATGTTACGATTGTGCTTATGCTCTGTAGCACACCTGTTAAAATATCGCTGTGATAGACTTTTGCAAATGAAATTTCTTGGTCAAAGGCCATGTGTATTTTAAATTCTGCTGGACACTGCCAAATTGTCCGTCCAAAGGGATATATACACGCCTACATTCTGTTTTTCGACATCCTTGCCAATACTGGATGTACTGGATGTTGGTAATGTATATTTATACAACATTTTTATCTTTTCACGCTGGTATTGGCTATTTTTCTTTTTTTCAATTAGGTTTTAATTTTAATTCCAGTGTAGTTATCATACAGTTTGGGTCAGGTGCACGCCATAGTACTTCAACAACTGCATACGTGACCTGGTGCTCATCATGACCGGTGCCCTCCTGACTCCCCGTCAGGTGACTACATCGCCCACTCATCTTCCCTTTGGTGACCATCAGTTTGTTCTCTATAATTCAAAATCTGTTTCTTGGTTTGTTTTTCTCTCTCTCTCTCTTTCCTTTGCTCATTTATTTTGTTTCTTAAATTGCACCTATGAGTGAAATAATATGGTATTTGTCTTTCTCTGACTTATTTCTATTAGCACAAGACCCTTTAGTTCTTTTCACATCGTTGCAAATGGCAAGATTTCATGCATTTTATTGCTGAAATTAGGTCCCATCATATATATATCACATCTGCTTTATCCCTTCATCTCCTGATGAACAATGGCTGAGCACTACCCTTCTGTTTACTGTCTCCATGAACTTGGAAGTCCCTTTATCTCTGTCCTCCAGTTCCCTGTTCTTCAGACATCTGTTGCAAAACAATGTGAATATCCTTAACACTCCTGAAATGTACACTTACAAATATTAAGACAGTCAATTTTGCTATGTGTTTGTTATCACAACTAAAAAATAAATTAAAAAGAAATACGTCACAAAAAAAAAGGAAGTTGAATGGAATATTAACAAGTATTAGCCTAAAAGAGGGGCTGCTGTGATTTCTGTGTTTTGTAATTTGTTCTGGTTTCCTGTGTGGTCATATACGTCCGTAATTTTTTGTGAATTTATACAGCTTGAACATAATAGTCTGTGTTTGGTGGTGACAGAGCTCTAAATATATTAAAGCAAGTTAACTGTACTATGCAGATCCTCTGTATTCTCACTTTACAGAATTCATTCTCTTAATTTGGTCTTTTCTTTGTTAAGTAGTCTCTACACTCAACGGGGGCCTCAAACTCATGACCCTGAGATCAAGAGTGGCATGTTCCACCCACTGAGCCAACCAGGTGCCCCTAATTTGGTCTTTTTAATGTGAAGATAAGCTACGTCTCAACCTAAGGTAGTTAGAGCATTTACATTTTGGGGGGAAATAACTAATATTTTGTCATATTGCTGCCAGCTTGTTCTATGTTTACTTTTCATGGTACTCTTGCTCTTTCCCCCCTGATTTCTTGCTTTTGGCAGAATAGTTCAAGTTTGCTTTGCTGTCCTTTTTTTCCTTTAGTGATTTGGAGATCAGAATTCCTATATCTATCTGTCAGGTTAGTGTTCTTAAATCTTATCTCCTTCTGATGAACCTTTTAGTATTACGAAGTTTTCATCTTTGTGTTAATATTCCTTATCTCGAAGAACGCTTTATCTAATACCTGTATCTAATACCTATATATCTAATAGCTACATTATATTTCTTGAGATTAATGTCTGTACAGAATATATTTCTTATCCTTTTACTTGTAACCTGTCTGTGTTTTTAATGTATCCCTCTTATAAACAGCATTTAGTTGTACCTTTTAATTTTATTCAATATGGTTCATCTTTGCTATTTAATGGGAGTGGTTAAGCCAGTTACATTTGATGCAATTATTGATATGGTTGAGTTTAAGTTTACCAGTTTGTTCTTTGTTTCTTATTTGCCCTATCTGCTTTTTGTCTCTTTTTTCGCTTTTCTTTTAGGCTAGTACTTGTTAATATTCCATTTAACTTCTTTTTTTTTTGTGACGTATTTCTTTTTAATTTAAATTTTTAGTTGTGATAACAAACACATAGGAAAATTGACTGTCTTAATATTTGTAAGTGCACGTTTCAGGAGTGTTAAGGATATTTACGTTGTTTTGCAACAGATGTCTAGTACTTTTTTCATCTTCCGAGAATGAAATTATTTATTTATTTATTTATTTATTTAAATTTTTTATTTTTTATAAACATATATTTTTATCCCCAGGGGTACAGGTCTGTGAACCGAGAATGAAATTTTATTTCTTCTTTTGTGAATTTTGGCAGATTGTTTCAGAGAATTGGTCCATTTTACCTCGGCTATCAAATCTGTGAACATAGAGTTGTAGTTGTTCATAACATTCCTTTAGTCTCATGTTAAGTTTCCGTGGAATCTGTAGTGACATTCCCTTTTTAATTTCTGACATTACTAATTTGTGTTCTCTTTTTTTCTCAGTGAGGGTGGCTAGAGGCTTATTGATTTGATTAATTTTTTGGAGTTACTGTTAATTTCATTGATTTTCCTCTCTTGATTTCTTATTTTTGATTTCACTGATTTCTTTTTTTTTAATTTCTTTTTTATTTATTTTCAGCATAACAGTATTCATTATTTTTGCACCACACCCAGTGCTCCATGCAATCCGTGCCCTCTCTAAAACCCACCACCTGGTTCCCCCAACCTCCCAACCCCCGCCACTTCAAACCTCTCAGATTGTTTTTCAGAGTCCACAGTCTCTCATGGTTCACCTTCCCTTCCAATTTACCCCAACTCCCTTCTCATAACTCCCTATGTCCTCCATGCTATTTGTTATGCTTCACAAATAGTGAAACCATATGATAATTGACTCTCTCTGCTTGACTTATTTCACTCAGCATAATCTCTTCCAGTCCCGTCCATGTTGCTACAAAAGTTGGGTATTCATCCTTTCTGATGGAGGCATAATACTCCATAGTGTATATGGACCACATCTTCCTTATCCATTCGCCTGTTGAAGGATATCTTGGTTCTTTCCAGAGTTTGGCGACCGTGGCCACTGCTGCTATAAACATTGGGGTACAGATGGCCCTTCTTTTCACTACATGTTTATCTTTGGGGTAAATATCCAGGAGTGCAATGGCAGGGTCATAGGGAAGTTCTTTTTAATTTCGTGAGGAATCTCCACACTGTCCTCCAAAGAGGCTGCGCCAACTTGGATTCCCACCAACAGTGGAAGAGGGTTCCCCTTTCTCCACATCCCCTCCAACACATGTTGTTTCCTGTCTTGCTAATTTTGGCCATTCTAACTGGTGTAAGGTGATATCTCAATGTGGTTTTAATTTGAATCTCCCTGATGGCTAGTGATGATGAACATTTTTTCATGTGTCTGATAGCCATTTGTATGTCTTCATTGGAGAAGTGTCTGTTCATATCTTCTGCCCATTTTTTGATATTCCATTTAACTTCTTTATTGTATTTTTAGCTACACCGCTTCAAAAATGTTAACAGTTTCTCTAGAGATTATAATATACATTTTTTTTTAAAGATTTTATTTATTCATTTGACAGACAGAGATCACAAGTAGGCAGAGAGGCAGGCAGAGAGAGAGAGAGAGAGAGAGAGAGGAGGAAGCAGGCTCTCCGCGGAGCAGACAGCCCGATGTGGGGCTCGATCCCAGGACCCTGGGATCACGACCTGAGCCGAAGGCAGAGGCTTCAACCCACTGAGCCACCCAGGCGCCCCTATAATATACATTTTTTAACCTGTCACTATTAAGTCAATATTACACCATTTCAAGTACAATGTAAAAATCTTATCACAACATATTTTCAATTCTTTCCTTATGCCTTTGATACATTGTCATAGAATTCGCTTCTATGTATAAATCACATAAAACATTTGTCTTAATTGATATACTTTTATAGAAATTATATAAAAATATTTACCCACATACTTACCATTTCCAGTGATCTTTATTACTTCTCTCAGATTTGGTTTTTCCTTTAGGATTATATCCCTTCAGCCTGAAGAACTTCCTTTAGCTTTTCTTGGAGGGCATATTTGCTAGAAATGAATTCTCTTGGCTTTTGTTCTGTTAGAATTGTCTTTTTTTTTTTTTTTAAAGATATCTTTGTTAGATGTAGAATTCTAGGTTGACAGTTTTCTTTCAATAATTTAGAGATGGCTTTGGAATTGTCTTGTAGATTCCAATTATTTCTGATGAGAAGTTACCTGTCATGGTCATTGTTGCTTTCCTGAACATCGTGTGGTTTTCTTGTTGGCTGCTTTTAAGAGTTTATCTTCATCTTTGGTTTTTAGCAGTGAGACCATGGTATGTCTAGGTTGGTCTCATTGTGCTTGGTTTCCTGGACTTTCTCAGAGCAATGGTTTGATGTCTTTCATCAGTTAAATATTTATAAGACATTATTTCTTCACATACTTCTTCTGCCCTGATCTCTTTCTCCTTTCTTTTTGTTTTTTTCAGTTATACAGATATTAGACAGCTTTTATTACTCCACAAGTCTTGGATGCTGTGTTGCATCATTGTTGTTGTTGTTGTTATCTTTCTTCCCTGTGGCTCAGTTTAAGCTAATTTCTACTGACTTATCATCACATTCACCTATTCTCTATTTTCTACTCTGTCTATTCTGCTGCCAAGCCCAAGCAATGAATGTTTTATTTCCAATGTTCATTTTTTTCAGTTACAGAATTTCTATTTGGTTCTTTTTTAGAGTGTTAGTTTTTTTGTTGATGTTTTCTTCTTATGCATCCATTCTCTTCATCTTTCTCTATAATTTTTTAATGTATTTATGATAGAAAGCCCCTTTCTGCTAATTCCAATATCTAGGTGATCTATGGTTCTGATATTTTTTCCTGTGGAGTGTGGGCCATATTTTACTGCCTTCTTCACATGTGTAGTAATATTTTGTTTCCTATTGGACATTATGGATCATAGATCATAGGAACACTAGATCATTACTGTCTGTTAAAGATTATTGGATTTTATTCTTATAGGAGGTTGATCTACTTTTAGGTCACCTTCATCCTTAGAACCTTGGTTCTAGGCTATATTTGTGTAAGTCTGTCTTGGTTTTGCCTTTGATCCTATGGTGCATCCTTTAGTTCTGGGATGTGCTTTTTATTACTGTACTTTGGCTCTTCTGAGGTTTCAGTAGAAAGTCTAACTTGGAAAAACTTCAAGTCCAAACTCTATCTCCTGGGACTGGCTAGCTGCTGAAATTTCTGCTTCACTTTTAGACTGTGGCTGTTACGTCCCAATGGGGTCTTTGGGGTCTTGTCTTACATGTTGAAATATCTGAGTTAGCCAGTAATTTAAAGGGAATTTGTACACAGAATTTTAGGTTTCCCTTTTTTGGCTAAACTCCTTTTCAGGAAGGTTTCAACTTTGTTGTATTATCTGGTATTTTATTTCTATCTGCTTTTTCTTTTTCATAGTCTTTTTTTCCCCTTCTTCTGCTTTGCTGATTGTTATGCCTTAAGGCTGTTCAGACCAGCTATGGATTTCTTTAGGTTTTCTTTCTTTTCAGTGGTGTTTTTTGAGAGGAAAGAGAGACAAAATGAATGGGTTCAATCAGCCATCTTAGGCTGGATGTCTTTTTAAAAATATTTTGCAAATTTTTCTTGGGTACAATGTTCATGTTTTTTAATACATAAATTATATTTTTTTTAAAAAAATTCATTGATTCTTACTTTTACCCATGAATATTTTTGTGGTTTTCTGAGTCAACATTCACCTGGCCTCTTCTTTGCCCACCTAAAATCCTACAGGTATTTTCCAAGGCTTGGCTCAGAATTTGCTTTTCTGTTTATCTTGTCTGAACCTATTAGCCCTGAATGAATATGTATATATAAAATGATGATGACAGAGTCATATAGAAGACCCACATTTATCTTTTCACTTAATGATGGAAATATTTTGTTCCTGAATGTGTTGTGCTTTTCTTTTCATTTTTTTTTTTTTTTTGGGGTAAAGATTTTATTTATTTGACAGAGAAAGAGAGACAGTGAGGGAGGGACTACAAGCAGGGGGAGTGGGAGAGGAAGAGGCAGTTTTCTTGCTGAGCAGGGAGCCCGATGCGGGGCTCGATCCCAGGACCCTGAGATCATGGCCTGAGCCAAAGGCAGGCGCCTAACGACTGAGCCACCCAGACGTACCAGGTGTTGTGCTTTAATTAAGTTTTGTGGACCAATGAAAAGATTTCAGTCATGTAGGGAGAACATATTAAACTTTAAAAATATGAACACGTACTCATGAAAAATAACATGAAACATAGATGCCTTGCTTTGATTTTTTTCCTGACACAGAAGATGTTGTTATTATTTGCTGAAAGTAGCCAGCTGGGGGGGTTTGACTCTGGGGGGTGATGAAGATGATAACAACTAGTATTTATTGAGCACTTACTGTATGCTGAGTAGTGTGCTATGGCACTTTGGACTCCTTATGCCTTCACACAGCCCTGTGAGATAGAAATTTACAATTCTTCTTATTTTTGGATGAGAAAACCAAGGCTCAGAGAGGTTAAAGAACATGCCCAGTGTCACACTGCTAATCAGTGAGATGAAAGTGCTTTCTGTGAAAAATTTAAATTGAGTATTTTAGGAGCTGGAACTATGTACAGCAGATTTGGGCACAGAGGGGATGCGAAGGGATTGGTAGTGTGGCTTTCTGATAATGAGATGACCCTGGCAACCCCCATGAAGTCACGGACATGAAGGGGAGAAAATGGAACATTGACATTTTACCAGAAGGCACCACAGAGTGGATTATATTATACCCAGTGTCTGACCTGACTGGGCTCTAGGCGTTGCTCATCCATCTTCCTCTGTATTGTCTCCCAGATCCTCCTTATGGTTTAGGAGCAGAGCTTGGCCTAGAACCTCACTCTCTTGACTCCTGGCCACAGGCTGCTGGGGCAGCTGACTTCCTGTGCTGCTTCTGCGGCATCAGTTCTCCACAGTCGGGCTGGTCCGTTCCCCACCCTGTTGGGATCCCTTGAATGCAGCTGTATTTCTTTTCCTTTTTCTTCTTAAAAAGATCATTTATTTGTCAGAGACAGAGAAAAGGAGAGAGCACAAGCAGTGGGGAGCGGCAGGCAGAGGGAGAAGCAGGCTCCCCTCCGAGGAAGGAGCCTGATGCGAGACTCGATTCCAGGACCCTGGGATCATGACCTGAGTCAAAAGCAGACACCGAAGTGACTGAACCACCCAGGCATCCTTGCACCTGTGTTTTGAAACAGCCTCTGGAGGGCAGCTGGAGAAGAGAGCTGCTTTTTATCAAAACAAGCTCTTGCTCAAAAGGAAGTCCTTTGGCCAACACTGGTTTCCCTACCACCATCCAGGTATAAGATGAGTAAGTTCTGGAAACCAAGGCACGGCGTAGTGGTTGTAATTAACAGTACTGTATTATGTATTTGAAGGTAGCTAAGAGAGTAAACCTTCAGTCTTCTCATCACAAAAAAGAAATGATGGATCAGTGCCATGATGGAGGTGTTAATTAACACTAGAGCATAATCATTCTGTAGCACGTAAGTGTATCAAAACAACACACTGTGTCCCTTACACATACGCAGTGTCCATTAGATCTCAGGAAAGCTGGAAAAAAGTCCTGACAGTTGACAGTTCCCCTCTGAATTTATCACACTTCTGTGGCACACATGGGAGAGACGTGTCCACAGTCCCAGAGCACGTGAGGTGACAAGTGAGTCGTGCCTTCAAGTTTGTCCTCTCCTCATGGTTTCTGTGACCTAAAGTTTCCTGTGGACTTTGTCTTAAGTATCAGGACAAGGGATGAACCTGAAGTTCAGGGGTAGTTGTTTCTGGAGGTGTTTTTTTATTGTTGTTTTGTTTTTGTTCTTTGTTTTTAGTGAAGTCCAGCTTTGAAAGCTGGAGGGCACTGGCCGTCACACTGAGAATACCTACACTTTGGATGGAGTATCTACGGATGGTGACACAGCACTTTCCCTAGTCCTGTTCCCTTATCCTGGGAGCAGCAGTGGGTCACACGGGGGCCGAGACTGCACTCCCCTCACTTCAGATGCTGTAGAAATCACCCCCATCCTTCACTCCGGCAGATTCAGATGTGCACTGGTTGTGTCCCATACCGACCCAGGCTTAAGAACGTGAAACAAGGAACAGCACACACCTGCCTCACCAGGCCGTTGGGACACAGCAAGGCTAGTCCTTCTGGCTGGGGAATTTGCATTATAGGGGGACTGGCCAGGAGGTGGGAGGGTCCAGTGGAGTTGGAGTTTGGGTGGGAAGAATGGCAGTGCTCAGAGATGGGACACCAAATGGAGTGAGGATGTCTGGGAGCAGCGTTGCCCCGGCCAGCTGTGCCCTCCTCTGGGCAGACCTCACTCCTGGCTCTCCAGCCTTGGGGGCTGCCCTTAGAAGTGCTTCTCCAGGAGTAACAGCATCTTTCTTTTTGGATGCTTCCTCTGTGCCAGGTGAGGGTCTTTTTTAGCACAAGCACATTTAATTCATTTTAAGAAAATCTAAAAAGTGAAAAATCACGCCTAAAATCAGAATGACCTCATTAATATATTAAGAATTATATCACTCAACATCAGAAATTATCTTTATTTTCTCAAAGAAACTCAGCAGGGGTAGCTGGAGAACAGCACAGCCTAATAATTTCATTGGCCACATTTTTCACTGTCAGATCGGTTTTGCAAAATACCGTCTAACGATTATTGTTCCACATCGCTGTTTTGGATGACCTGGAGAGGTCTCTATGGAAATTAGTGAATAGTCAGAATATAGGATTATTTAAAAGAAAGGCAGCTTTACGACTTTACAGAAATACAGTAATAACAATCCTACTTTTTCACAGTGCAACTGGGTGAGGTTCTCAGGCTTTGTGTGCAATTAGCTCATCTAGTCCTTATGACACCAGCATGAAGTGAATGCTGTTACCTCTCCCCCTTTGCAGGTGGGGAAGGGCAGGGCGGGGTTGGTGATCTGTCTGTGCTCATTTGCCAGTAGGCGGTGGAGGTAGAATGGGTTCAGATCTACCTGGCTTGGGTAGCTGGCGGTTTCTGTCGCTCTCTTGCTGGGGTTGGGTGGGTTGATAGCTTCGTCTGCAGCCACCCACACATTGGTCTCCTGGACACTGTGCCCGCCAGGGGTCTTGGTTGTAACAGATCCATGGTCAGAGGCCGGGGGGTCTCGTGTCAGGGATCCCCGGGATCTGGAGCCAGACTGCACATCAGATGCTGTCTCCATCTCTGCTTAGATTCCTTCAGTCTCTCCTTTCTCAGTTTGTGAATCTGCAAAGTGGGGAGAAAAATAGAACCTACCCGAAACTGTCAGGGAATAAATTCTGGCGGGCTGGTGCATGGCTGGCAGGGCACGTGCTGTAAACGTAAGCCATCATCATCATGGCGGTAGGCATTAATCTAGAAATTTCCCCACCCTGCTTCTGGTCCCATCTTCAGAGAAAAATGTCTCTTTGGGTGCATTTCTCCCAGGGGTCCTCTGGTCACCTTGACCTCATCTTGTCTGTGAGAGCCACATGTTTATAAGGTAAACCTGTTTTAGTCTACCATAATTGTTGTTTCTTTCTTGAGAAGAGAAGTAGAGCTTCTCTCTGGATGCCAGTGGGCCATGTTGGAAAACAGTGCTGCCTTAGAATAAGCCAACATAAAAAGCATCAAGAGCCTTGGGTGAAGCTTCATTAATTATCTGTGTACTTGATGCCTCAAATATGAATCATGGTTTTCATTTTCCTCTCAAGAATGTGAGCTGCCTGCTTTGAATTAATACAGGAGAACAGTGTTTTAAAAAATTTCCCTACTGCTTTGTCAGCATTCAGAATTACTGCCTGAGGGCTTTCTTCTTCCTCTTTGGAGAATCTAAAGGTAAGTTGAGTACTTTTTGGATTAAATTTAATTATTTCAAGTTTGAAAAAAAGAAACGAACAGAACTTTATGAAGGGGGTACTCCAGAAAAAAGTGTTCCCATTGTCAATTTTTTGTTTCTGAGGTGTTTTTAAAACCAGGCTCCTGGGTTTTTCTGCTGGCTTTGTGGGAAGTCATGAGCCCCTGCCTACAGAGGGAAGTCGGAAAGCAGGTCTCATTCTGGAGTGAGTCAGGTGCGACTTCATGCGGAATGGAGTCAAGTCCTAAGTACAAATCAATGTCAGATAGAAGTGAGTCCAGGCCTCATTTCTCTGTGTGGCTTCGGGTTATGAAAGCATTTGTCCTATTCCATTGCGAGCTTCTTGAGAGGGGGGCTCTGACTTTTGTGTTCATCACTGTCCCTCCCACCCCTGATACATGCCTGGCACATAGTAGGTGCTCATGTAATATTGAGCTTTTGCTGAAATCGCCTCACTACAGCTGGCACCTATGTCTATTGTGGGAAGGGACTCTTCCAGTTGGGATCCCCTGGGCCTATATACAGGAAGACAGAGGTCAAGGCTTGCCCTTTAGATGTACAGAGAAGCTCAAAGGAGAAGTCGAGGGAGACCATGGGGCACTCAAGTTGGACCACTTTTCCTCCTGAGGGAGAAATACAGTGAGGAAAAGTCCAGTGAGATACCCTGTGGGTTTGTGGCTCTGTCAGGTCCCCAGGAAAGGTGACTTCTGACCTTCTTCCACTGGGCTCTGTCATTTAGAGGCTGTGCAGGCTAGCACCAAGCAGGGAGATAGCAAAGGTGACGGTGCGATAGTGTGGCCATGTGTGTGTTTGATTAAATGTCTGGACACACACTGTAGTCTGCCAGGTTTCCATCCCTGGCAGGGCCCATGTCCATAGCGGACTCTCCACAGCCGCCTTGTGTGGGGTCCTCAGTGGGGTCAGACTCGTTTCCTCAGGCGCAGACTTCACACTCAGTTACTTCCCATCTCGTCCTAGGGCATGGGCTTTTCACATGGCTGTGTTACCTCTTAGTCAAAGTTTACCTCTTCCAGAACTACAGCATTTCAAAATGTTACCTTTGCTAGAATTTTTTCCTTTTATTTTCAATAAGCAATATTTTAAGATTATAACCCAAATAAATATAAGCTCAGTGCAGGAAACTTCTATAATATGGAGAGGAAAAAGGGAGGAAAGTGAAATTATTTATGATCCTACTAGCCAGAGAAAAACCACAGTTAACATTTTGGTTTGTATTCTTTTAGTGGTTTTTTTTTCCTTCTCCTCTGCCATAACACGTAATACTTTTCTGCACAAAAGCTCTGCCTTGTCTAAAATATAATTTTGTAACCTGACTTTTCCATTTGGCATTATACCCTCATTATCTTTCTATGCTAATAAATATTCTTCCTCAACTTGTTTTTGTAAAAGCTGTGAAGGTTAGCAGGATACACCACCCCAAAATGTGCCACTTTGACATAAAGATTATTTTGAGTCGAAGGCAGCTGAGACAGATGAGGAAGGCTCCATGCCTTCCCACTCTTTACCTAAAAGTGGGGCATAAATTTTCAAGAGTTCCCCCCTTCCTTCTGTACCAGGAAGGTCAGAAATTAGTCACTGGAGACAGCCTTGGACCCTATCAGTTTGGAGATGGCATTGGAGAAATTCACATAACAAACCGCCACTAGCTTTTATGTGCCATTAGTTTTCTGTCATATACTGACCTTCCTGCAGTTTGCTGCCCTTGAGAGTGCTAAAAACTCTTTTCCTTTGTCCTTTCATTTCTCCACAAATTTATTGTTCTTTACAGGGGATGCTGTACAAGCTGGAGTTCTAAGCACAGCTTTGAGCTACTCATTTTTCCTTGGGTATCTCCCATGTGAAACTATAGGATACATGTTAATAACCTCTTTTTTGTCTTTTTGTTGTTAATCTGTCTTTTGGCATAGGGGTTCCAGCCAAGAACTCAGAAGGGTATCTCCCCTATAGCTGCAACACAGTCCATTAAACTAAGGCAAATAATTTTATACAGTCAGCTGTAGGCTGTTCCTGGGTTCAGGTTGATGTGAACAACACTGAGTTGAACCTTCTGGCTCATGCGTTTTGTGCACATCCCTGATTATATTCTTAGACTTAATTCCTGGATGAGGAATTTCTGGGACAAAGCGTGTTTTTTCTCTACTTCTGCCAAAGGGCAGAAAGGTTATATCAGTTGACATTCCTCTTTGCAGTGCCTAATCTGTCTTGTTCTCATCCTTTCTGCTCAAATGTCCCCTGCTGGAGGAACCTTTGCTGAACATTTTGTTCAGTGTCCCATCCCCCACCCTATTGCATTATCATATCCCCTGTTTTAGTGTTTGAATATACTTATTTTAATCAGAAATGATGCTGTCCATTATATATTGGCATCCCTGTTTGTTGTCTGTCCCCACTCAGCAGGTTGTAAGCTCTGTAAGTACAGGAACCTTGCCTGTTGGGGTCACTGCTACTGGGCAAGGCCCTTCCAACCCTTTTCCATTTCCAACCTACCTGTGCATCTTGGTGTGCAAGACAAGTTTGCTGAATGAATAAATGTTTCCTCACACTGCAAATAACTCATATTATGCATTTTTTTTTTAAAGTTGTTACCTTTATTCTAAAACAAAGGATGACAAACATAATATAATTTATTGCTGGTGACCAGTGGCCTCAGGTGGTTCTGTGGTTCTTTTTGGTGTACTAAGGTGTAAGGCACCTTTCTCATGCACTAATGGAGGGTTTTAATTAATGTGGTTTTTTTCTTATAGTTTACATGTTTTTCTATCTATGAGAAAGGCTATGGACACTGTTTTCTTAAAGCAAGTGATGTTTCTACTATAATTTGCAGCTGCTAATCTGCAAAGGGCCTTGAAAGGAGATAGTCATCTTATTAGAACTGTGTGTAAAGTAAGAGTGACTAGGTTTAGCTTCAGGTCTAAATAGCTCTCCCGTGGTTAAGCGCTTGAGTATGGGGCATGCCTAGAGGCTTTTTAAATTGTTCACTGGTTCTTAGAGAGGAATGGTCTTGATAGTTGTGTTCTGCATGAGTGAGATACTACAGTTCTTGTTACTGAGTTTGTGTTCCCCTGGAGTACAGCAGGAGACTATATCATCTGGCTACTGTAGTAGTTAGAGGTTGAACAAGTAGCTCATCCAGAGAATACAAACAATGGCCATGCATCTGGGGCACAGCTGGGCGACGCTGTCAAGCCCCATGCCTCAGGACTCTGAATCTGACCTGCTCTGTCCAGGGTTTTATCAGCTACTTGGATAAAGACATAGACAGCAGGCTTATCAAATTTGCGAATGACACAAAACTGGGATGGAAGTCTAATATGTAGGATAATAGAATCAAGATTCATAAAAATCTTGGCAGGAATGATGGGTCTGAAACTAACAAGGTAAACCCTAACAGGATTACATGTGAAGCCTTGCAGCTCCCTTCTGCAGGGCCAGCAGAAGCTGCCAGCAAAGGGAGAGGCCTGGCTCAAAGGCATTTTGAGTACAGAAGACCAAGCAAGGACTTCAGGCCTCCTAGATGCTAATTTTTAAAATTAATTATGCCTCATATGCTTTATAAAATTAATTATGTCTTGTATGCTATGGATAGCAGTAGGACCTCGAGATCTGGAGGATGGTAAATCTCCTCATAGCACTTCTTTCCTGGAGCACTTTTCTGGTTCCTCTCTCCCACCTTCCTCTCTCAAACTGTACTGGCTTCCAGCCCCCAACTGAGCTCTGACTTTCTCTGGGCAGCTTCCCCTGAACCTGCAAGATGGACAGCGCCCCTTCGTCCCATTACAATGCTCACCGAACCATGTGGCTGTTGTCTGATTGTCCATCTTCTGCTTTGCATCAAGGACACATAGGGCCTCTCTCTGCCTTATTAGATGCTCCTCCCTGAGCAGTGGCCCTATGATTGGCTCACAATAGATGCCCAGTGGATGCTCTGATTGTTGGTATGACCCCTCTCAGAGTACGGGGCAGGATTCTAGACCTCACGCCATTGGATCTTGTACCCCACTTACCAGTGACAGGTTTGCAGACCCTGTGCTGTGGGTAACAGGGCATGGAATTATAGATGCTTAACTAGACCATGCCCAGGTGTGGACCGCCAAGGAAGGAGAGTGTAGACCATCCTGGGGGTTCCAGGACCTCATCGAGGATGTCAGAAAGAAAGGACAATGCAGTTCGTCGAATGAAAGAGCTTTAAAACAGGTGCCACTCTCCAGCCACGTCCAGCTGCTTGCCTGGTGGGCATCACCGATTAACCAACTGTGAAAGTGGAGTGCTGGAGGGGGAGTTGAAACCCAGTGATCGTAACAGCCACCACATCAACAGCACACCCTGCCTGGACTCTCCCTGGCTGCCAAACACTTTGTGTCACAGTGCCCCTGGCCTCTGGGTGGGGTTTGGTGCTCCTGCTGTCTGTATGGGACAGATGAAGACACTGAGACCTTCTTCCAAGCCAGCTAGTAAGCCCCTGATAACTGAAATCTGCTCCTACTCCAAGGGACACTGATGCTATGATTCTGTGGCCTTGGGGTTTAGTAACAGCCCCTCCAATGTCTTTAATTACAGAACTTCAGCGGCTGGGACTTTGTGCCTGCTTTGTAGAGGCCCCTTCTGCCTCCTTTGTCTGTTTTCAGGTGGGGAGCTGACCCTCCTCTAGTGCCTCAGTGTATGATCCTGGGAGGCTGGTGCTGGATTCCCCTTTTCTCCCAGGATGGCAAGTGACCCAGCTCATCTGCATTAACACACGACACTTGTCCTCTGCAGGCCTTGAGGTGGTGTGGGGTGATGGGTAGAGCTCCCAGGCCCGAAGCCAGACAACCCTGGGTTTGCGTCCCCGCTGCCATGTAACTAGCTGCAGAATCGCCATCCGATCACTTAAACTCTCCGAACCTCAGCTGTGAAATGTGGAATTAGTCTCCTGTTCTGTAGAGCACTTGACCCCGGGGCCCACTTGACAAAAGATGGCTCACGTTCCCGTCTGCTTCCAGGTTCTCAGCTGTGTGGCCCATGGGCGAGGTTGTTAGAAAGCTGTTGTCTAGATGAGCTGAGCCTTTCCATGAAAACTGGCTAACTCCGGATTTCCACCTGTGTGGGGCTTGAGGGGCTTTTCTGCCTTGTAGGGGCGGAGGGGGTGGAGGGAAGGACGGAATCAAATCCTCAAACTCTCCCGACCTCATGCAGCCCAGGTCAGGTCCGTGTCCAGGCCTCTCTGTCCTTGTCATCCTGGCCTGGCTATGCTTGGCCTTCCTAGTTGTCGCGTGCGTGCGTGTGTGTGTGTAGGACACCTACCTCATTTTCCACAACTCTTTCTCATAGCCAGAACTATGATTACAGACCATTTGTGGGAGAGGATATCAGCAAATGTATGAGTGTTTTCTTTGTTGTTTTTGTTTTTGTTTTTATTCTGAACTCGTGGACAGAGAACATCCGTTCCCCAACAGATTCTTTCCTCTGTTAGACGCCAGGTGAGAACTCTGGGTCCTGGAGACATAGCAGCAACCAGACGGAGAAAGTCTTTGCCCCTGTCGAGCTTGTATGCCAGTCCAATGAGAAAGACTAAGCACAGAAATAAAAATATAGTCTGTTGGATGGTGACGAACAGTTGATGAAAAGGCAGCCGAGGAGGAGAGGGAGGACTGGTTCGCAGCGGGTGCTGCTGTTTCATGCCGAAGTGTTCGAGAACACCGGGCTGACAGGATGCTATTTGAGCACCAGCGTCCCAGTGAAGCAAGTGAAGGGCGAGCCTTGCAGGTGTCTGGGGGGTATGCTCCAGGTCGAGGAAATGGCAAGGACAAAATCCCCCTGTCGGGGCACTCTCGGCAAGTTCAGGGGCCCCGGGGGAAGCCACGTGGCCGGAATCAAGCTAGAGAAGCACAAGTCCCTGAGGGATGTGGATTGGCCAGCCTGTGGATTCCAGACCCTGGGGGGAGGGCCGGATGCCATCCTCACCTCTGCTAGTCCTCACTGCTGGGCCAGTGACAGCCCCAGGATCACAGCTTCAAGTTACAGTTCAGGGTCTAGTGTGGACGCACATGGCTCCCAAGTCCTTGCCATTCCCGCTGGCGGGGCTGGAGCACGTTTTCCCATCGCTGTCCCTGACCACATCCTCACTGTCCTGGTTCCCTGTGCCCCTGCCCCCAGTTTGGCGGACTCCTGGCCTGCAGAGGGGTGTCCCCCCTTCCCTGAGGAGCGCTCCCTGCTAGGGCTCCACGTCATCTTCATTCAGGTGAGAGTTGGGATAAATTAGACATATTGTTCGAGTTCAGGACAGGGAGTAGGTGCTGTCTTCCATCAGCAGAGGGGGGGCGACCGTGCCAGCGACCTTTCCCAGGCCCCACGGTTGTTTTGAGCGAGGTGGGCTGGAGTAGTTTTGCTCAGGTGCAAACAGCAGAGCTTAAAATAATGCCGAGCTCTGTGGGGATTGTGAAGACTGAGTGCCGTGGCGTGTGTGACGCACTCAGGAGGTGCAGGGGCAGCGTGAGTCCTGTCCAGTGTCTGCCGTGGTCACCATGGGGGCCTGGGGTGGAGGGACATAGACACGGGCGCTGTGCTCACGCAGCTTCCAGCCTGGCGAGACCCCAGCAGTCCCCGGATATCAGTGTGGTAGTAAGTGTCACACAGGAAAGTGGACAAGTGTGATGTCACAGTGACTGGGCAGAGGTCACCTGTGTTATCATTTTGGGGACTTGCTTTGCATCTCTCTTCTTTTCCTGTTCATGTTTGCATGTCATGTCAACAGCAACGACAAAATAGGGGCGCCCGGAATCTTCCCTTTACCTCGCAGTGCGTCGTCACAGTTGGTCACCAGCATGTGGCAGCATGTTGGCCAGCATGTGGCAGAGTCATGTTCTGCAGGGACGTCCACAGCATAATCCCTGGAAACTGTGGATGTGTTACCTTACGTGGCAAAGGAATTTCAGGTCCCACAGGTAGGTAAAGCTGCTCATCGGGTGACCGGGTGTTGGGGAGTGTTAGCAGGTGGGATCCGTCTAATCATGCGCGTCTTTGAAGCTGAAGGAAGAGGAGGCAGAGAGGGGGCCGGAGAGGTGCGGGGCGCACAGTTCCAGACCTACTCTTGCTGGCCGTGACGTTGAAGGGGGTCATGAGTTAAAGAACGAAGAAGACCTCTAGAAGCTGGGAAAGGCAAGGAAGTGATTGTCCTCTGAGCTTCCAGAAGGGATTGCAGCCCTGCTAACACGTCCATCTAAGCCCAGCGGCGAGATATGCAACAGACTTTTTTTTTTTTTTTATTTTTTTGCGATTTTACTTATTTATTATTAATAAGGGAGAGAGAACACTCACAATTTGGGGGGTGGGTCACAGATGGAGGGTGAGGCAGAAGGACTCTGAAGATATTCCACACGGAGCCCAGAGCTGGACCTGGGGTTTGAGCTCACAACCCTGACATCAGGACCTGAGCTGAAACCAAGAGTCCGGAGGCTGAACCAACTGAGCCTCCCAGGCACCCCCGCATCCCACTTTTGACCTCTAGAGCTGGTGTTGTTAAAGCCACTAAGTTTGTGAACGTTTGTTACAATAAAAGGAAACTAAAACGGTTGGGTTTCAGCCCCTCCCACCCGCTCCCTGGCTCCCTGGGGATGTGCACTGTGCCTCGTTCACTCCGAATTCCCATGCCCGGGGCTGCTTTGGGCTCCGCAGACATTTATTAAACTCTTCGCATGTGCTCCGGGTTGTGCCTCCGAGGTCAGGGCTGGGGTGTGTCCCTTCATCTCTCTCTCCAAATCCAAACCTTTCTTGATGCTGCCCACTGGGAATGGCGGCCAGAGCTTAGGGACCTGCTGCTGGCCCAGGCCAATCTCAGCCCAAGACAGGGCAGCGCAGACCCTGGGGACGCGGTGCTGGCTTAGCTCATGGCTATTGAGGTCTTCGGAGGGGACTCCCTGCAAAACAGAAGGGTTCACGGGTGGAATGCAACACAAGCACACATGTGTTTTGGTGCCAGAAGCTGGATTCCTTGTCACATTTTCAGAAGGACTATTATGGATTGAGAGGTAAAGACAACATCAAAGAGAAAAAACACAGAAAAGAGAAAGGAGCAGAAGTTAAAGGAGACGTGTCCCGTGGGCCCCTCGTAGCCTCCTGCCTGTCTTTTCCCTGCAGAGCGGCTCCAGAGCAGGGACACACCATGGTTCCCCAGAGATTCAGTTTGGGCTGGTCTGGGACAGGGCCAGGCCAGGGGTATTCTTACAAGTTTCTCGAGTGAGTGTGATGTGCAGCTTGGGGTCGAGAAGCGTCCCCAGGACCTTCTTGCTCTGTTCTGGTTTCACATCAGAAGCTCTTCAAACCCTAGAAGTCGTTCCGTGGTATTGCTTAGAGGCCACCCAAGGACTTTACACATGGAGAAATGGAGGTTTAGAGAAACACGTGCCCTCTGGAAGGTTAGGAGGCATGCTAGTGGCCTCATGGAGAGCAGGGCCTCCATCTGTAGACTTCCTGATCGGCGTTGCCAAAAACCTCTGACCATGATGTGCCACCAGCTTCCCTCGGTGAGTGGCTTTCTTTCCGATTCTTTAAGGTTTTCTCACTTCTTCCCAAATCCTCCTTTAAAAGAGCAGCTGACCCTTGGATGAGAACAGACCCCTCTGTCCCAACCTTTCCCTTGATGAGGCAGGAGCATCTGGTGAGCATGAGCACGGGTTCTGAAGCCACGCAGAAGTTGTTCAGAGATCTGGCGGCGCGGATGCTGCGTGGCCTCTGAGAGCCTCAGTTTGACCCTCCGTAGAATGGAGGGAATGTTAGTTATACTCCAGAGGGTTTGTGTTTTTTTTTTTTTTTCTTTAAGATTTTATTTATTTAATTGACAGGGAGACCTTGAGCGAGAGAACACAAGCAGGGGGAGCAGCGGGACAGGGAGAAGCAGGCTTCCTGCTGAGCAGGGAGCCCGACACGGGACTCGATCCCAGGACCTGACCTGAACATGAACATGATCCCAGCAACATGATCTGAGCCAAAATCAGATGCTTAATGACTGAGCAACCAGGCGCCCCTTACTTTGGAATGCACTTGGTGGTGGTCGGGCAGGGTACGCACATTGACCTGACGGGGAGTGAGTCCTGTCCCAGAGGGAATGATTGTGAGTTTCCAAGTGCATGTAGGGTTCGAGGACCTCTGGCTTTGGAGCAGAGGCTCCTTGGGCATTTGCGCCTCATTTACACCACCTGTGCTGAGGTCCATCTCCTGTAGGAGCCCAGGCTCCCCGGGAAGAGCCGAGCCCCCTTGCTGTAGGATTCAGGGGATCGGCTGCCTTCTTCTGCATGTCTCTATTACATAAAAATTTTCCAGGCAAGTAATTGCAGAATGGGGTACCAAGGAGGATAATAGGGGGAGATAATTGTGAATAAATCAGCTTGATTACACTTTTCCCCAAACTCGATTACCCAAATTTGCAGCGCTGTGCAAAATCTCGAAAGCCAATTAAGACCTTCCAGTGAGGACCGTGGAATCTGGGGACGCCTCTCCGATAAGGCCAGCTGGCTGCCCAACAGGTTGAGAATGGCGAGAATCCCCCTTCTGTTTCTGCTTGGTTATATTTTGGAAACAGCCTGGAAGTTTTATTGTTATGTTTTTGAACAAAGCGATTACATGCACTGGTGAGAAGGTCCTGTCTCTTCTGCTGAGAGTGTGTAGAGCGGTTTAGAAGCACCTGCGGAATTCTACAAGGCAGTCATTCTTCTTTTTCTTTTTCTGTGTGCTGCATCTCTTTTTTAAATTTTAAATCCAATTTACTTAACATACAGGGAATTATTAGTTGCAGAGGTAGATTTGAGGGATTCATCCGTTGCATAAAACACCCAGCGCTCATTCCATCACGTGCCTCCTTCATGCCCATCCCCCAGCCACCCATCCCCCCTCCAGCAACCCTCAGTCTGACTGGCAGTATTGCCCCACTGCAGTGGGTACTGATTCATGTGAAGACGCATGATAACACTCATAAAATAGCCAGCTCAAAGACTTGGAAATCATTTAAGGCAGAGAAGCAACAGTTGCCTTCTTTAGCAGTATACTGTTAACCTCCTTTTCCAGTATTCCTTGGTCTTTATGCTCAGTGTTTTCCTAGCTTTACTGAGCTATAATTGACACATAACAGTGCATAAATTTAAGGTGTATAATATGTTGCTCTGGTACATTTGTATATTGAGAAATGATTTTCACTGTAGTATTAGCTAGCACCTGCACTGTGTCACATAATTAGTGTTACCTTTTTTGTGGTAAGAACATTTAAGATCTATCTTAGTACATTTCAAGTATATAATATAGTATTATTAACTATAATCACCATGCTATACACTAGATCTCTAGAACTTATTCATCTAATAGCTGGACGTTGCTACCCCTTGAGCACTGTCTCCCCGTTTCTTCCACCCCCACCTCCATCCCTTGTTAACCATCATTCTAGTCTCTGTTTTTGTGAGCATGGCTTGTTAGATTCCACATATGAGATCATACAGTATTTGTCTTTCTCTGTCTGACCTGTTTCTCTTAGCATAATGCTCTCAAGGTCCATCCATGTTGTCACGAATGGCAGATGTCCTCACTCTTATGGCTAAGTGGTATTCCATTGTGTGTGTGTGTGTATATATATATATATATATATATATACCACATCTTCTATCCATTCATCCATCATTGGACACATAGGGTTCTTCCCATATCTTGGCTATTGTGAATAATGCTGTGGTGAACATGGGCGTGCAGATGTTAGGGGTGAAGATGTCAATTTGGAAAGAGCAAGTTGGGCTGGCATGGTCCTGGGTATACATGTTGTCCCCACTACAGAAGAGCCCAAGTCCTGGGATGGCCTCAGGGAGGGCCTGGAGGGAGGGAAACTTGGGAAGAAGAAAGTGGGCAGGGAGATAGATCAGAGCATAGGAGGATGGTGGCCCAGGAGCCCAGGGTTAACACTAGCCCCTTTGAGTAGGGTCACAGAACCTTCTCCTTAGGCAAGATGGTGAGGCTTGTTGAATGCACGAGTGAATGAAGGGGGAGTAGAAACTAGCATTTATTGGGCCTGCTTCCTCTATGCCAGTCATCTCATTGATAATAATTCTTTTCCAGATGAGAAACTGAGGCACACAGAAATAGAGTGATTTGGCCAAGGTCAAACCAAAGTATATGTATTTCAGAATCTGTGCTTCTCATTTAACTACCCTGCTGTACTGCAAACGAATGGATGAGTAAGTGAATAGATTTCCATTTTATTGATAAAGAAGAAATGCCACTGTAAGGGAGATCTTCCTACAGTTACAAGCTAATCAGCTCTTTTGATTCTTGGTCCAGTGTGCTGCTACCTAAAGCCAGGCTGATTCCCATGTTCTGCTGGCAGACTCTGGGTCTGTCTGCTGCTCCCGGCACTCAGTGCTGCTGTCTGTAGCCTCCCATGGTTGGTGTCCACAGCAATGTCCTCTAGCCCATACTTCCAGAAACAGGGACCTTGGAAATAGCCCAGGATCATGCTTAGAATGCCCGAGTTTGAGCTTCAGTCTTGTTGCTTGTCCTGCTGAATACCCTTGGGCAGGTCAAGGAGGCTCTCTGGGCCTCAGTTTCCCTCTCTGGACAATGGGGACGGCAGTGCCTACTTTTTCATTGTGAGGAGTGATGGAGGGGAGGTGTAACGCATGCGCAGCAGGCTCCCAGCAGGTAGGAACTACTCAGGCAGCGATCAGCTGACCCATCCTCCCACGCTCGGCTTGCGTCTTCCCCTCCTTTCTGTCTGGATGCCTCTGAAGACAGCATCTCATTGACTGTGTTATTAGGAACCGATTAGACAGTCTTTGTGGGATCAAACCCAGTTCTCAGCAGTGCCAGCGGCTGGGGCCATGATGTCGCTTGCGACAGAGGAGAAAGTGAGGCAAATTGGTGTTTCGGCGGGGGGTGGGGGGAGCGGTTGCTGATGGTGCTGGTGGGGGTATAGACACGGCTAAATACACAAGTGCTGTGACCCTGTTCGTCCTAACAAGCCAGTCAACAGATGAGCGCCCCACAAATCCAGGCTCCCTGAGAAGAAAGGGACACACTTGTCCACTGGGGGCTCTGGCCTCATAAAGTGGGGGATCCTGGAGACTGTGAAGTGACCCCCACTCGGGGCCCAGCCAGCAGTCAGCCTACAGCAGCCACAGAGATGAGCCCAGATGTCACATTGTAGAGTCGAGCTGGGGGGATTCACAGCCACAGCGTGAGTGGGGGCAGCTGTGGGTGCTGGACCCCGGGCAGGCTTTGCCCTCCCAAGTGGGCAGTTTCTTCTTAACTCCGTTGTCAGCGGGTTGCCCTGGAGGGATGTGGGCCTGATGTTGCCAGATCAAATTCTTCACTGGAAGCCAGAGATTCAGATTTTGCTGTAAGAGCTCCTGGTTTTTAAATATCGGCCATGAATTATACATTAAAAAAAAAAAAAGAAAGAAAGAAAGAAAAAAGAAAAAAACCACTGAGCTGCCCAGACCAAATGTAGCCATAAGTTGCTTTAAGTCCAAGGGCAGCCAGGTGCCAGCCTCTGGCTGAGGATTCCGTGTGGCAGAAGATTGGGTCTTTATAGAAACAGCTGCCATGGGTTTGTTTAGTCCTGATGCAACATGTGTTTATTGAGCACTTACTGCATGCCAGGCACTGCCCTAAGCCCTGGCGCTACAGCTCTGATCAGAAGCGGACGAGAATCCCTGGTGCCCTCTTGGAGCTGGTGTTGTGCTGTGGCCCTTCCACTCAGCCCGAAGCCGCTGTATCTTTGCAGCAGCGGTGATGACCCAGCTGTTCTCAATCCTTCTTTTAGGATGGTTTCAAGCGAGCAGATGGATCCCGGCCATAGAGCCGAGTCATACTAACAGGCAGCGATTGCTAGGTCCTTGATTCTAGCTGGCCATCTTTGGGGCCACAGAAACCAGCACAGGGGTGTCTGCGACTGTGCAAGGTCAAGCCCAAGTCCACAGGCCAATTTGACTCTGCATTAAGGATTTGAGGGTTTGTGTGCAAGTGGTCAGGAAAACACTTAATGATGCCTACAGACAACCAAAGGCTTTGGGGACCAACGTGAACATCCTTTATCTGCTTAAAAACCACAGGCTTGGCCATGCTTCAGGGTAGAGGGGAAACGTCTGCCTTCCCCAGACCTCAGCTGCCGAGCAGGTCGTCATGCCAAGGGCAGGTGTACCCCAGTGTCTTGTCTCATATGCTCCCCACATGCTCTTCACCCTGACCTGGCCCCTGCCATCAGCCTTTCCTCAGATCATGGCTGCCCCCAGCCCTTAGCCTTCCAATCTGTGGCTGTTTTGTGTCACGCATGTGCCTCCTCTCATCTAGCAGCCCAGCTGAAGATCATTCTAGAACGTGGACAAGCAGGTCATGGAGAACATGGTCAGGGGCTTCGTTCAAGTCAGGGCTCTGCTGCTGTCTGCCAAGGACCTGGGTAAGAAAGGCCTGCTGCCTCCCTGCCGGCTGCGGACTGACACCAGGAGGAAGTCCTATGAGGCTGGAAGGAGGGAACAGCTCAGAGACACTCCAAGGGCCCCTGGCTGGTGTGTCTGAATGAAAATTCCAGCCCAGAAGCCCCTTCAAATTAAGTTCTGTCTTCACTGGGTTTTGTTCTGAGTGTGGAGTGGCATTCTGTTCTGCCCCAGTGTTCTGCTCAGTGTGGCCTGGTCCATGCAATGTAGGGAGAATGTTCCAGAGTGCTTTACGCTCTGGCTCCATTCCTGAAGACTTATTTAATCCAGGAGCGAATGCTTCACTGGGCATTCTGGAGTCAGAGCTTAACTGGAGACGAAGTCTGTTAGCAAAGAAATATATGCTTCCCTCCTGCTTCTTTTACTAGGTTGTTTGTTTGATTGTTTTTTGTTTTGTTTTGTTTTTTTTTTTTTTGGAGCGGCTTTTGTTTGCCTATGGCTCAGATACCGTGGGGGCAACATTTTCTGCTTGGAGATGTGTCTGGCTCAGAGGATGTTCGTTGCAGAGGGGAGAGCTTTCCTGGGGGAGGGAGGACTCTGAGCTCCAGGAAGCCCTGCATGCAGCCAGTGGAAAGCAGATTCCATGGGTTTCCTGGAGTCCCAAGCTCGGTGGCCTGGCTTTACCCATAGTCACCTGTCACCCACGGCTCCCTGTCACTGACCTCTCACCACCCTAGTTTTTAAGAGTCTGCTTCCCGACATCCAGTCTGGGCAGCATCTGGGCCAGGGAGAGGACTCCTCATTCCCTTGAGCTTGGGGCCCCTCAAACTGAGGTCTAGGGGTGCAGGTTTTGGAAGGAACCTCCTTTTTGAAGGATGTGACCTCTTCCCTTGTCTCTCCTTTCTTCTTGCTGAGTTTTTTTCATTATTCTTTGTGTTGTTAGACTTGCCTGAAATGATGCTTTCCAAGAGCATCAGTTGCTTTTGTTGATAAAACACTTAATTTTGTAAGTTTCTTTTGGGCCAATGAGCAAAATCATTAAAAAATTTTTTTTGGTGTGGAAATTGTCAAATACCCTCCGTCAGTTACCAGCACTTTGATTTCATCCGTTTCCCCCTCCCACACTATTGGTGGAGTATTTTAAAGCAAAGCCCAGACATGGCATCATTTCATACGTCAATGCTTTGAAAACCTCAACCAATGAGAACTTAAAACAACAACAACAACAAAACTGAACCAGTTCCCCAGGAGCACCATACCATTTGTAAACCCTGATCCAAAGAACACCAGATTTCTTTGAATCAGGACCCAGATAAGGGCCAAACATTCTTATGTGGTATGCATTTTTTTAGGATTTTTTTTTTTAAAATCTGGAGTTTTCCAGCGATCAGTAGTCTTCATGCCAATCGTTGACTGCTTCGCATGGACCCCAGTTATGATACCCCAATTCTCACGACATTTCAGGTGAGTGTGCTGCTCATTTTACAGATGGGGAGGGGCCTCAGCCACTTCTCCAGGTCATGAAGCCCCAGCTGGACCCAATGTATTCGCTTTTGCAGGCTGCATATGTGTAGACCAGGATTTTCTGTTTGAATTCAGACAATTAAAATGTTTTCCGTCTTCTGTTTACTTCCAGAGGGGAGGCACCCTCTGCAGAAACGTTCTGAAATCCGTGGATTAAATGTTTGGAGTTCCGGAGTGATGTGAATAGTTTTGAATATGGTGCTTCTGCAAAATAGACTTCCATGTACGCCCCTGCTCTGTGGCAGGCGGGTTTGGGTGTGTCCTGCTTTTTCCATGCTGTGGTTTGAAAATGCTGTTGTGACAGAAGATGACTCTTGGGTAGGGAGCATCTGCTGAGCGCAGCACAGTGGGCTCTATGTGGAGGTCCTTGTGCACGACCTCACTGTTCCTTCCTCAGTGTGGCCCTGAAGGCGGGGTCGGGGTGGGTGGTGTGCGGGGTATGGTTAGCTGCACTTCTAGAGAGGCACCCAGGGCTCAGAGAGCAGGTGTTCTGTGCCTAGGGTCACACAGGTCATAAGCGGGCCAAGGTAGAACAGAAGCTATTCAACTCCCCAGCTCTGCTAACAATGTATTTCCATTGCTCTATTGCCTCTGTGCTTTTCCCCCCTTTGGGGGTTCCTGCTCCTGGACCCCTCTATACCAGCCTCTCGTCCTGACCAATTTCCACTATACAGAAAAGTTGAAACAGTAGAACGATCTTCCATCCACTCCCCTTAGATGGGGCAATTAACATTTTACGCTATTTGCTTTATTCTGTAGTTATATGTTTTATGTACAATTTTCTGAGCTATTTGAGAGGAAGCTGCTGACAGATCATTATCCTAAGCTCCCTAAATGCATCTCCTAAAAACAAGGCATTCTTCGCCATATCCAAGTGCTATGACACTGAAGGAAATTAGTACTAGTCCCTGATGAGCACCTGATACCTGGTTTGGTCCAGTCCTTGTTATTACCTTAGTTACCCTCTAAATTTCTTTTTATGGCTTTTTTACTTTTTTGACCCAAGATCCAGTCAAATATATGTTACATTTGGTTGTTTTGTCTCTGCAGATTCTTATAGTCTGGAACATTCCTTCTAGCTTTATTCCAGGACTTGTCTAATTATTTGTTTGAGGGCATTTGACTTGTTCTCCTGCCCCTATACTCTGGAAGTGGGATCCAAACACTTGATTAGGGTCAGAGTATACGTATTTGGGAAGAATGTTCCTTGAGGTGCCATGTACTTCGTGCGTCAGAGGCACACGGGTGTCTGTGGTCGCAGTACTGGTGACCACAGGTGGGGGAGGCAGGATAGGGCTGTGTTCCTAAAAGCTGAAGAAGAGCTGGCATGAACAGGGAGTCTTGGGGCGGCGGCTTGGTTTTATTCATGCTGCCTCCTCTGGGTCCTTTCTAGTCCTTCCTGGAGCTGGGTAGGTCAAGGACATTCCCAGGCTTGGCCCACATATTTCCACCACGGTCTCATCCCATAATGTTCAAGAGGGCCTTGGCCAGAGGTATGTGCTCTGATACCCTGTCTTTACCCCATTGACTAGGAGGGATTCCTACCCTGGGGTTTGGGGATGGCTGTACGTGACACTGAAGATGGGACAGAGAGACGGATGGAGTTTCCTGGTCACATATACTCACAGCAGGAGGGGAGGATGCTGCCGGCTGGCCAGGGCCAGGATCCGGAGAGCAAACCAGCAGGGTCTGGGGGAGGCGGGCTCTGTAGTACCAAGAACATGGGGTATCCCCAGTTCCTGCAGGAGGATATGATTGGCCTATTCCTGGGCTGGGAAGGGCTGGAAACCCAACACTCCAGGATAAGCAGAAATTGCACGTGGTCTCTTGATAAGGAGGATTGTTTGGTGGGGGGACCTTACCTGAGGAAGCAGAGGGGGCGGGGGGCTTGTGGTCAGCCTGTTTGAAGTCCCTGTGGTTTCAGCTTTCAGGGCAGGATGTGATACTGGGCTGTAGTTTAAGGCTTTCCCCCGCAGGCCAACAACATATGCCCATGCCCTTCTAGCACTTCACATCTTCACCCTGTTTAGAATCTGTCCAAGCCCCCTGAGATAGGCGTTCTTGTCAGCACTACCTGGCAGAGGAAGAGACCAAGGCCAGGAAGGGCGGTGCCTTGCCCAAGGTCACGCAGCCAGTAAGGGAGAGTGGAAATCCAGCCCAGGCTGCCCCTCCGGAGTCTGTGCCCATGGAGGGGGAAGGGCATGAGTGTTGGAGCCAGGCTCTGCCTGCGCCTCGGCCCCGGGTAGCAGTCGCCCTCGCTCAGCCTGCCTTCTATCCTTCATGAGGCTCGCTGCAGAGAAGAGAGAGCCATTCCTCATCTGGCCAGGCTGGTCTCCTGGATGACATTCTCCCAGGGGCAGGTGAGTGGCAGGTAGCTCTGGTGCAGGGGCACCTGCTTGTCCCAGGAGCCGGGAGGAAGGGGCTGGCGGAAGCAACTTCTTGGGGGCTTCACGTCTCTCGTGATTTCTTCCCTCCCCTCCTTCACGACAAACATCCAACTGACCTCAGTCTTCCCACTGACTGAGAACTGAGATCCCGTGTTGCCTTTCCCAAGAGTAAGGCTCTATTTCTAATTGTGGAAAACGATACCTCTCACTAAAATAATTGCAGATGTCTTTACAGTGGTGGGCAATGCCTGCGTGTGCGTGTGTGTGCGTGGGTGTATCTGCATGTTCCTTCCTTAAAGTCCCAGAGTGTGCTCAGGAGGACGTACGATAGTGGACATTCCATGGCACATGGAGCTGTGATGACTTAGGCAAGAGACCCTTCTCCTTGTGGCCTCAGTTCCCCCAACTCTAAAATGGGGATAACAGCAGTTGCTGTCTCACTGGGCTCTTATGGAGAGTAAATGAGTAACGTTGGAAAGCATCCAGTCAAGGGCATGGTGCAAGATGGCTCCGAACATGGTAACTAGCTATTTTTTATAAAAATTGTTACTCCTGTCTTTGGGGTAGCCAGTGACCAGACTCAGGAGAAGGCTGTTCGGGGGCACGTCCCTGGCCTGCTGGCTCATAGAGATGATTAATCAGCATGTTCTCTCTGTAGCTTCATCTTACCCCAGCCCCAGGACTAATGGTAAATCCAGTCCCCTCCTCCCTCGGTAGTAGCTGCCTGTCTGCTGACCACATCCAAAGCCCAATTGTCCATGGTTTCCCTCTTGCATGAGAGAGGCCCGCTAGAGAGGACAAATTGAACTAGAGAGTTCAATTAAGAAATGGGCTTTACTTTGTTCTTGCTTGGAAAACTTCTCTCTCATGAGTCTTGATTTTCCCTCCTGCATGTTGCAAGGTTCAGAAGTGACTGCCCAGGTCCTTGTTGGCTCACAGAATGGCCCTGTGGTGAGTGGTAGTTGTTGACATCCTGTCTGATTCTCTTCCCTGGGCACGGAACCTCATGCCCCCCGGTAGGGGATCATGGGAAGGGGTATCCTTCTCAGATCCACAGTGTGTCCTCAGCTCTGTTCATGCCCACGTTGCAGGAAGAGCATTTGGTTGAGGCATCCAGTGCCTCCAGACACCATGCCAGACCCCAACTTTTCTTACCACTAATGATAGCAATATTATTACTGCCCTGGAAGGTACGGTCATCCTGGGAGGGGTTGCGGGGGGAGGGATATGAAGTCTCAGAGAGGTTAAGTGATTTTTCTCAAGCCACCCAGTGGGCAAATGCCAAAGCAGGGATTTACACCAAGTTTAAGGGTCTGGTTAAGTTCATGTTTCAGTATAATCGTGTGTTGTTTTCGGTTGGAAGTAAAGGAGGTAGGAATCTGTGTCTAGTATGTGACTGAAGTGTTAACCTTTTCTTGAAAAGGGTATGTTATCAAGGTCCATGACTTTAAGATCATTGGCAAGTCTGTGGAGTCTTTGAGAAGATAATGGGGAGATTCTGGGCCTTTGAGAACTTGACTTTGGGTTAGAAGAGGTATGGGGGACAGAGGCATCACTAAATCCTTGCTAGTGTGATGTCAAGATGAGCCATTCTTCTGGTTTCCTAACTCTGGGCTAAATCTGTTGGCACATTCAGTATGTGAACAGTGATAGATACACATCCTATAACATTTTCAGGGGTCAAGGTTCTTATAAGTGGCTCTAGGCTAGAGGCTCTCTCTTGGGTCCAACTACTGGAACGCTCCTAATCTGGCATCTTCTCAGAGCAGGGTAGGCTGGTGATCTGTGTAGACAGCACTCTGATACCTGTAACTGAAGACTTCAACATCTCATTCCCCAATCAGTTGGCACTGAGGGTCCCCTGACTGTAATCTTTGCAAGAGCGGGGACCACATATGTTTTGTTCACCAGGGTTCATAGAGCAATACCAGGCATATCACAGGCACTCAGTAAGGGTTTGCTGAGCGAGTAAACAGTAGGCAGAGTTGATGGTCTGCTGTCTGTCCCCTACTGCACTCCTTCCTATACAAGCAGATATCATAGGCTGTTTGAAGTCATGCTGGACTGTGGAAACAGGACTGGCCACCAAGAGAAAAAGAAAGACAGGGGGGCGCAGGGAGGAGATAGGAACCCAGACTAAGGAGGACATACACATTAATTAAAGAGAGAATTGCCCAGCATAAAGTTAGAATAACATCTTTGAATCTTCACAGTGTATGCTTCCCAAGTTCTTCCGACTGCATTATCAGAAAGCTGGGGAGAAGGCAGAAGCACGGATCTCCTTTGCCAAGAATTGATAGGGAGTTTGATTAAGATAATTGTCAAATTCAAACAGCCAAGAAATGAAAGAAGCATGACTTGGATCCACATCCAACAGCAAGTTACCTGACTTTGGGCAGTTAGAATCTTCACAAAAGAAAATGACATGTTTACTTTAGTAGTAACTCCTTTCTTTTCCCATCAAAATGTTTTGACCTGCTTCCATGACCACAGCAGTGCTGGAGAGAATTTTATGGGCTTTGTGAAGTGATTTCAGAGGACAGATGGGGTGTCCCCACTTCCGCACTCATGGTGGGGGCAGCTGCTGTCTTCCTCACCTGTCCCTCCGTCCTCGCTGCCTCGCGGGGAAGCTCTGGAGGTCCTTCAGAGAGAGGGCAGGCGAGACTCCCAGGCAACAGTGCCGAAGTGGAATTTAATAGCCGTATTTGGTTTTCATTGTATTTATTTTGACGTTTACCAGCTGTTTATGGAGGGAATGCTGATTTCATAATTAAGCCCTGACATGAAGTTTCTTCTAGGCTTTTAGTTTACAAAGTCTCACAGAGAGTCATGGTCTGGGAGGAGGGGGGATAGGGCAAAATTGGCTAACTTGGTTCTTAAAAGGCCAAAACGGGGAAGCACCCCATTTCCTGCCGGAGAGCTGTGTGTGTCTGACTCTAGGGCTCCTGTGCATCCCCTGGGGGTTTTTATTAAAAATGAAGTTTCTGATTCAGTAGATCTGGGCTAAGTCCCAAGATTCTGCATTTTTCATAAGTTTCTTGCCTGTGAGGTGGATGCCTTAGCCCCTTGTGAATCAAAGGTTGACCACAGGTCAGCGGCACTGGCACCACGGGGCAGCCGGCTGGAGTTGCCAGCTCTCTGGCCCCTCCCGGGACTGGTTGTTCCGTAAGTACAAGACTTGTGCCCTGAAAGCTGGGTTTCTGTTTCCTGGCATCCAGACCACCTCCAGAGAGCTTGTGGAAGGGGGTTTCCAGGCCTGCAATGTCCTTTCATGGTCGCCACCCTCTACCGTCTCCAGAACTTTCCATCTCACCGCGGGCCCATCTCTGCCCTCGTTTGCTTTCGGAGACCCATGTCCTCTGCGTAGCTGCCTCACTGTCTGGATTCTCGCAGGCAGACACTGGTGGCTGGAGCGTGGCTGGAGAAGGGACATCTATCTTTCTTGGCTCTGCTCCTCCCGGAGGATATAATTTGCTTGATAGATGCGTTCTGGCTGCAGCTCCTTGGGGTGGGATGTGGAAGTGTGCAAAAGGCTGGCTGCATGAGGCTTTAAAAAATAGCCAAGAGGGTAATAACATCTGGGGGACAAGCCGGGTGAAGAGGGATGTGCTCCGTGGTTGGCCAGCTGCGTGGGGAAGGCATGCAGACCAAGGTCCCGGGGCCTCTGAGAGGGGAGCCGTGGGCCCATTGCAGTGATGACAGCTGGGGGGTGGCATATAATTATTTTAAACCCAATTTTGTCATCTTAAGCAGCCTCTCTCTGGTGGGACCTTGCTATATCCCTGCCAAGAAGGGGCATCCACTCCCCTCTTGAATCTGGGCTGACCGCATGACTCACACGTCATCAGATGACACAAGACCTCTGAGACTAGGTCTGAAAAGACATTCAGCCTCTGCCTGGCTCTGTTGGACCCCCATTCTGAACTGAGTTCGCCAGCCGGAGAACTGGGCTGGTGGGTCAGTCTGACAAAGCAAACCATACCCCTGCGGGCTCTGTCCCCCCGGCTCCCTTTCTGCCCCGTTTTACTCTTGGCGGTGTTTGCTTTCCCTCCGCCTGGGTGTTGTGGGCTCCTGGGGTGTGGGAGGGGTTGGGAGGGTCCTGAGAGGAGGATGTGGGTGCATAATGCTGTCTGGTTTCTTGGCAGCAGCCCCAGAATCCTCCCCGTGTCTCTTTTCTTTTCCTCCCTTCCTTTCTGTGCTCCTCCTGCCCAACCTAGTCTTCTCTGGGAGGCTTTTCTTGCTCACTCTGCCCCCTACTGGTGGAGAAGTGTCAGCACCATCAGGGGAAGGGAGGGAAGGAGCCCTTGGTTCGTTCGTAACGTGGTTCCTGGCGCTCCTTCACCTTTGCTCCATGTTGAGCACATTTCCTTCCCAGAGCTGCGCTGCCGGCCTGGCCTTGCCCCACTCTGAGACCCCCCCACCCCTATTCTGCCCTTCGGCTCCTAGTTCACTTTGAAGTCCGGACTTCTACGGTCTTTGTATGTCAGCTTTGCCGCTGGTCCTTCATGCCCAGAATTGGGCTTTGGCGGCAGGTGCTGACAGAAGGTTCTACAGAGTCTCAGTAATTCAGTTCATGTTCCCCTCCCAGGGCAGCCTGTTATTCCCTTCTCCTCCCCCAGAGGCTGGATTCTCCACCGAGGGCCTGTGGCTGTGGCCTTCTCGGGAACTACAGGTGACAGATGAGCACTCAAGCCCTCACGTATCTGTCTTTGTTTTGTTTCAGTTTCACAGAGTTTTTGGACCCATTCCAGAGAGTCATCCAGCCAGAAGAGATCTGGCTCTACAAAAATCCTTTGGTGCAGTCTGACAACATACCTACCCGCCTCATGTTTGTAAGTACCGTGATTTCATGGCTGATTTGACCAGTCTCCCAAGTATGAACCAGATGGGTTTCCGTTTTTGCTCTTCTGTCCCCTGGCTGAAGACTGTGAGCTTTCCAGAAGAAAGAGGAGGGGAGCAGCCCATCACATGAAACTCAGTTCCAGATCATGACGGACGCTGCTTGGTCATGTGAGAACTGGTAATCGACCTGCCACTTTGGAAAGAGAAGGGACCCACTTACCTGAGCTGGGCCGAGTTGTTTCCCAAGTATTTACAGTAAAATCAGACCAGAAACCGATTTCCCTGCTCCATCTCCTTCTAGGATAAAACTCGATTTTACCATACTCAGGCACCATCGAGGGTGCTGTGAATGGCTCTTCTGGTTCTAGCTGGTCAGGCATCCACGGATGAGACTGCCTTGTATGACTCAGTCCCAAGATAGTGTTTTGTGTCTTTCTGCCTCTAGAGTGAATGGCCCAGCATCCAGAGAGCTGGTGGATATAGTGGCCTTACTTTTACCTCTTCACCTTGACCCCCCCATGGCAATCAAGGCCTTTTATATTTCATTTCCGATGTGCCGGACCCTTTGTTGAGAGCTTGGGAAAGAAGATTAGCTCATTGAATCCCACCCATCATTCCAGTGAGAAAGTGGTTAGTCTTGTCCGCATTTGCAGGTGCAGAATTGCGTCCCAGAGAAAGGAGGGAACGTGCCCAGATCCACACAGCTAGTGAGTGCCAGAGCCAGGATTCAGATCCAAGCAGCCACCTCTGAGCCCGGTCTCAGCCCTGAGGCTGCCTTGTAGAGTAGGGGCCCAGTGTCCAGGACTCCTTGTGGATGCTGATCGCCTCCTGGGGAATTGCCATCAGGCCTTTCTGTAGCAGAGGAAATATTTAAGCTCCTCTTTGTTACAGAACAGTAATATGACTTTTGGGTGGCCAGCCATCTGGCTTGAAGTTTATCCCTGCTGACCAGCCATTGTGTCTTGTGTCTCTGGGAACGTAAGGGATGGGGCCAGAGATTTCTTAGGGCACACGAGGAATCTTTTGACATTTTGAAAGAAATCCCTCCAATGTTATGTAAGGAAATCTTATTAATTAGTGATGATTAAAAGGATCTTTGTGTCTGCAAACATCCTGAAATGCCCAGAACATCACATCAGCTTTGAAGTAGTATTTTAGTATTTTTTTTTTAGATTTTATTTATTTATTTGACAGACAGAGATCACAAGTAGGCAGAGAGGCAGGCAGAGAGAGACGGGGGGGATGCAGGCTCCCTGCCAGGCAGAGAGCCCGATGCGGGGCTCGATCCCAGGACCCTGAGATCATGACCTGAGCCGAAGGCAGAGACTTTAACCCACTGAGCCACCAGGTGCCCTTTAATTACTCTTTAATAATTGCTTTTCCACTGGAAACTAAGCTGGGTTTTTGTAAATTTCAGGGAAATTGAAGAGTTTAGGCATTACCTAACACTTGAATATGAAAATTAGACTTTTTCTATTTCTGCTCCAACTCAAATCTCCTATAAATCCTAGCCATAGAGGAATTTGCATATGTCTAACTAGTTTACTCCATGGTTTTGAAAGGGGGAAGATCCTACTTCCCACTTATCCACATTCCTCCCAGGTTTCACATTTTATGTGCTATAAAACACAATTTGGAGATGAGTGTTCATGTGGGATATGGTGAGAAATTTATGCCTGTGTCCTAGATTTATGAACAATGGATTGTTTTGAAGTCTAGATACCAATGCCACAAAAATTCTGGCTGCAGATACGAGTAGGAGGGGGCACATTTGCATGTTGGCAGTGGAGGACCCAAGGCAGTAAAGGAGTTATTCAGTGCTGTGATTCTCAGAGAATAGAAGTGTATTCAGCCTCAAATCCTGATTCCTACCCTCGAGTCCCCTAATGAGATAAGTTCAACTTTTCGTTTTGTTAATAGTAGTTGATGCATTTCATTCATTGGGTCACAAGATTTAGTACAATTCCATTATAACCCAAGGAAAGCAGTAGATATTTTTATAATACACGTAACACAAAGAGGAAAAATACTTTGTTACCGCATTAATTAGATTTTTTTCCTCCTGGATTTTAGTAAACGTTTAATATAAAATATCATTTGTTTGCTTTGATCCTTTAAAGCCTTCAGATATTTATGGAAGACTGTAATAAAACATGTTTTTGTAATTTTTTTAATAACTATGTTGGTTTCATTAGAAAGCTCAAGTTTTGCTACTTAATAATAAAAAAAGTCATGGGGTCTCTTTTACTTTTGGTTGGAATGTTTTAATTTAAAGGCAACATTTTTCACTTTTTAACCAAAGTGTTACTGGAAAACAGCTCGTAATTATCCAGATGTCTTTTGATTGGGAAATTAGGCCTCTGGAGGGGTGTGTGAGTGTGTGTGTGTGTGTGTGTGTGTGTGTACACATGTGTGCATTTTAGAGGAGCAGAGTGAATGGTGATCATATCACCCAGAAGCCCCTTCATTTGTTCTGTCTTTGGAACTTTGAGTGAAGATGACTATGTCTGTCAGCCTGGAAACTGAATGTAGTTGGGTTGTTTGATTCTGAGAGTTTGTTTCTCTTGATGACTCTGGGTTCCTGGTGAGCAGAGAGACAGACTGAGATTTCTTTTCACATATACTCAGTCTTGAATTAGCATTTCCTGGGTGTTCACAGACCATTAGCTGTCTTTATGGAAGGCTGCTTCCTTATTCAAAAGATGTCATGGTTCTTTCCTGAGTGTGTGGGGTTTATCATATCATCTTTGGAAATCTTCTTTTTGGTGTAGGGAGACTTTGTGCTGGATTTTGCTTTTTAGAATACTTTTTGTTGCTCTCTTAGTAGTTGTGTCTTTGTACATTCAGGGGACACTCCAGGAACCTGCTGTGGGTTAGGAAAGCCATAGGAGCTTCAGGTGATGGGAAGTCAAATGAGAACTTGGAATGGGGGGTTTCTTTAGAGATATCCTTAGAGGGTATCCTGGGGGAGATTGCACTAAAGAAAAACAGAATTTAGAAAGGGCTAGAGGCTCATTCAAACTTATAGGGAGCCTCATCGTCACCCTTACCCATATCATCATCACCATCATCATCACCATCACCTCTATCATCATTATCATCATCTACCATCATCATCACCACTACCATCACCATCATCAGCATCATCACCACCACCATTACCCATGTCATCATCCTTAACTATCATCACCATCACCGCCATCATTACCATCATCATCACTATCACCCCATCATCACCACCATTATGATCACCATCAACATCATCATCATCACCATCACGCCGTCATCACCACCATCATCACCATTATCACCACCATCATCACCATCATCATCATCATCACCATCATCACCATCACCATCATCACCATCACCACCATCATCATCACCATCATCACCACCATCATCACCATCACCACCATCGTCATCGTCACCACCACCATCATCACCATCACCACCACTACCATCATCACCACCATCATCATCATCGTCACGGCAGTAATAACAACATCTAACATCTCTTGAATACAGGAATTGTGCTTGACACTTTGCAGTGGCATCTCAAATAATCTTCTCACCATCTGTTGAGGTCAGCACTTTTGTAATCCCATAATTTCAATGGAGAAAATGAAACTGCAGTGAGATTTAGCAACTTGTCCAAGATTATACAACCACCAGTTACCTGGATCCGAATGCCAGCTGCTAGAGGGCAGATCCTCACAGACCCATTTAGCTGTGATGTCTCCGTGAGAACTCAGGGGATGTGGAGAGGTGGTGAGTAGCGGACTGCACATAGAAGGGCTGGTGTGTAAAGGCACAGACATGGCAGGGGCCATGTGGGCGCAGTGAATAGGAGTGTGTTTAGTGTATCTGTGTGTAAAGGGGGCAGAGGAAGGCAGGGATAGAAGCAGACTCTGGACAGCTTCAGGTTAGTTAATTGTTACTTAATTAGACTGACAGTTAGAAAGCACCTGTCTGAGCCAAGCATGGTGCTGGGTGCTGGAGGAGCACTGCTGAACAGTAGATGGTTCCCTGTCTCATGGGGGACACAGACGTGATTGGATGGTCACAGCCAGGCTCTGGAACAGGGGAACTCAAGTAGTGAGTTGAAGGAATGATCAGTGTTCCCAGTTGCTCTCCTTGGTTTAAAAAAACAAGTCTACCCAAGACCTGTCCTTTGTCCTGGCCACAGCAGGTCCAGAAGATTTACTTCTGTAGGATGTTACTGACATCGTGTTGATTTGATAACAGGGTTTCCTATTTTAGTAGAGAATGCTTCTGAGGAAGACAGAAAGTCAATTTTGCGGGGAGGAGGAAAGAAAAAGAGACAAAGCTGGCTCGTGATAGACAGTTTAATTTTTAGACTTTTTGGTTAAGTCTTAGACAGCTCTTTTCTCTGCAATGGGCTGTCATTGTTTACCCACAGCAGGCCCTTTCAGCTGTCTGCACTGCTCATCCTGAATTGTCTCTATAAGCACTTTTCAGCACACCTTTCTGTCAAAAGCCAGAAATTAAGGTACTTTGCGCCCATCCATTGTTTGATATGAATGAACCCCAGTGACAAGCTCTTCTCCAGCAAACATCCTAACATCAGGGCACTCTGGCTTTGACCCTTTGCTTGTTAAAAGTTCTTGATATACTTATGCCCCTCCCACTCCAGATGTGCTAGTCTGGCTTTGTCATTTTCCAGAAGCATCCTGGCCACACTGTGCCTCACATCAGCGCCCTGGGTGGGGACTGACAGCACTTCCTGGGTTAGTTTCATTGGCCGATGCACAGGCAGGTCCTTGGTGTAGATGTTGGTCATGTAGGGAATGGTAGAGACCAGGCAGATGAGGCTCTTCCCTGTCCCTGACCTCCAACCTGACTGCTCAGACCTAAGGGAAGAGTGGGCGGGAACTTAAAACGCTTTGTTCCCAAATGTCTGGTCTCAGGATCCTGGTTCTTCTTTACTGGTTTGGATCATTTGTTCAGTTTTCCCTGGGAAATAATGACATTGTAGCCAACAGCCAGCATTCCTTGGAGGCTAACTCTGCTGGACTCTCTGGGTGGGCAGGTTCCAGAGTGGATGGCCTGAGATCAACTTTGTAGCTTTGTGGCTTGGGAGAATGACCTCCGCTCTCAGTGCCTCAGTTTCCTTGTCTATAGAAAGGGGCTTTAATAACATTTGCCTCTCCCTCCTATGGTGCTGAAAGCTGGGGCGATAGACTTACAGCACTTTGCTTAGTGTTTGGGACATAAGAAGCATTCAGTAACTGCTGGTGAATTCAAATCTTAGCAACAATACTTGTTATGGATGTCATTATACCTCATCTTATGGATGAGGAGACTAAGTCTCAGCGGGGAAGAGGTAGAGTGACTTGCTGGTGGTCAGAAAGCTGGTAAATGTCAGGGCTGGAGCTTGACCCTGGCTTTCCTGAATCTGGGTCTGTTCCTTACATTTCCCTCTGCAGAGCTCTGGCTTCTCAGCCCGGTGCATAGCATCGTGCAAAAACAGCTGCGCACTGGATCCTGCCTGATGATTTATATGTTATTCTGACGTGTGGGCTGTGTGGAGTACGATTAATCAGTAGCTTACAATTTTTTTTTTTTTTTTTGAAAAAGCCTATAGCACCCAGTATTCCCAGGCAGTCTCCCATCCAAGTATTAACTAGGCCTGACCCTGCTTAGCTTTCGAGATCAGACGAGATTGGGCACATTCAGGGCACGCTCAGTCCGTAGAATACAAAGTGTTTCTCAATGCAAGAATGACCTCAGCCTCAGTTTTCTCATCTCATGCCAAGATGAGGCTTAGGCGATCCCTGTGATTCAAGACTCCAGTTCCTGGGCCCACCACGTGCATGCCTTCGGGAATTCACTTATTGCTCAGAGTTCTAAGTTTTTGGGGCTGTGCAAGAATAATGTTTCCTTCAAAAGAGTTGGGGCCCTTCACATGTACTAGGTGCTTAATCTGTGACACCTGCCACTGACATTTCTGTGGCTTATCTATGTTCCTGGACATGAGCCACTTACTTCCTCCTCCCATTTCTAGAGAAATGGCATTTACCATGTTTTATTAATGCTTCTTACTTCTAAGGTGAGAACTGCTATAACATCATGGTTCAAAGCACAGAACTTAGGGGTGCTTTGGTGGCTCAGTCATGAAGTGTCTGCCTTTGGCTCAGGTAGTGACCCCAGGGTCCTGGGATCAAGCCCCACGTCGGGCTTCATGCTCAGTGGGAAGCCTGCTTCTCTCTCTCCTATGCCCCCAGCTTGTGTTCCCTTTCTCACTTTTTCTCTGTCAAATATATAAATAAAATCTTTAAAAAAAAAAAAACCAAAAAACTCTGACTTATTTTTAACATTAAAAAAGATAAAAGCACAGAGCTTCATTTAAACAGTCTAGGTACAAATCCTCACTTTACTACTTATTAGCTGTGTGACTTTCAGCAGGTTGTTTAACCTCTCTGTGCCTTAGCTTCCTATCCATCAAGTAAGGATGTATTAGTGTGTATATTTGCCTCAGGTGCCTAGAACAGACCATGGCCTTTCGTGAGTTTTCAGAGCACCGTAGCCCGGTTGCCTGACTTATGTACGTATAGTGAGCAGCCCCTTTCTCATAACTAGTGAGGGAAACTCAAGCCTGAAGAGAGTTCCCTCTGTCCCCTGCATCCAACAGCAGTGACTGGCTGGTTGTTCTGTTCTCTCTCAGGTCCCATTTAAGAAGCACTAACCATTCACTGTCTTTCCACTGGGCTCATTCCCAGGATTTTCAAAAGAATTTTGAAGCCATGGAAAGACTAACCCGAGGGAGAACTGTACCAGGGAAATTTTCCTGCCCCCTTTTGCCCTCCATCTCCACATCCGTTTGGAAGTAGAAGTAACCATTCCCCGCCTCCCTGTCTCTGTGTCCATCTTCCCCTCATGGGCTCGGGTGGCAGAAGAGCGGCCTCTAAACGCTTGTGTGGGATTGGGGGGGGGGGTATACCAGGATTTGGGGGGGGGGCGGGACACGAGGTGTAATTCAACCTGGTGTTTCAGGTGAAAGGAGGGTTCATTTCTCTTTTATTCAGTTCAGAGGTGCTTTTGCCCAAAAGGAAGTTGTTTTCCTAATGTGTTGGCTTCTGGGGCTAATCTCTTAACTCCTGTCTTCTAGTTGGAAAATATTAGTAAAAAGGGGAGCTCATGGTTGATGTAAATGTGTCTCTGTCTGTGCTGATTTGAAGACCATGCTGTCTGAGGATACGACAGCTATGTATTCGGGAGGAAGAATTGGGACTGGAGCCCAAACATCATTTGGATGATGGCAGGAGAGAAAGATGGGCGTGCGGTCATGCACAGAGATTTCTGTAGCCTTCTGAGTGGGAGCTTCGTCTGAGGGATTCCCTCTCAGGGAGCTCATGAGCTGGGGAGCCCTGGCCCTTCGGGCTGCCTAGCACTGGCTCAGGAAGCCATTTGTCAGTGCTTCTAGAAGAGAAACCAACATGAATCTACCTAGGAAAATCCTAGTCTGGGTGAAATGAAGTGCAGTCTGGTTGGGCCATCAGAGTGAGGATCTGGTGGAAGCAGGGGAGCTGGGGCAGGGAGCAGTGCTCAGGGAGATCCCCTCGGCCACTAAGCTGCAACCTGGAGCCACTGGGTAGCTGTAGTGCCTTCTCCAGCCCCTCTTTATGGGCCTGGAGCTGTCGGTCTCCCCTGTGGTGTCTCTGTCCCCTCTTGGCTGGTATATTCCTGCTCATGATCTCCTGTAGACAGCCTCCGAGGTAGGGAAAGTCTTGCCAATTTATATCTTTTCTGGGGTTTTATTCACTCTAGCCTTAGAGTACGTCATCTGGGATTGCCTTGGAATGTTTCGTTCAGTCGCACGTTGTTCTCATCTTTGACTGTCAGTGAGGTCATTGCCAAGCTGTTCACTGTTCAGTGAGCTACTTTCCCCTATTTGGGAGTGTGCGGCCTGCTCTGCACACCTGATGTGAGAGGAAACAAGGAGGTGGTGGCTTTTTTGACCTTAACCATAACTTTGGATGTCAGCAAGCAAGGGCTTTAGTCATCACTCTTCCACCACTGAATGTGTAATTCAAAACTCTGACGCAGTGATTCTCAGTCACCAGCACCAGCATCATTTGAGATGCTTGTTACAAAGTGTCGATTGCCAGACATGTCCTGTGAGTATACTTGAGGGACTCAACATTGTAACAAGCCTGACTGTTCTTCAAGGGTGAGAGCCACCGAGGCACTCAGGGGAGCTTGCCCGTGTTTGCCGAAACTATTAATTCTCAAGTGAGTCTTGTCTTTTCCAGTTGCCTTTGGGGGAAATTCTCTGCTTTAGTTCTGAATTTCTTCTTCTAAAGCTGCCCTTTGATTTTTATTCTTCCAAATACCCTCCATGGTGATAGGACTTGCCCATTTGGTGTTTAAACAGCTGATTCATTTAGGGCCACAGCTGATCAGGAGGCTCAGCAAGCTGGTGACTACCATTGTGGTGGGAAAGAGACCGGCCAGTAAGGAGAGGGCTTTTCTCAGGTCTCATGAACTGCCTCCAAAGACAGTTCCTAAAGGGGAGACCCCAGGATGTGCTGAGCTCTGGCAATCTGGTTGTAGCAAGTGTGTATCACATCTTCAGTCATTTTGAAAGACTGTGTTCATTTGGGTGATTTCTGTTTTTGTAACAGAAAAGTGTCTCCCAGCGGTGCCTTAGTCGGATTAGAAAGCCCCTTTCCACAAAGTGGCATTGCATTTGAGTACAGGTGGAGATTTCCAGAAGTGTGAGCATTGGTTACCATACCTTACCTTTCCTGCCGCTATTGGGCCAGTTGTGGATTTGCAAGATATCGAGTCACTTCTGATACTGTTATCCTGAGATGTTATAGTCATAAAGATGTAACTGAAATACTTTTTCTTCATTGTTGGAATGTCAAAAGCGACTTACTAATTGTAGAATGCTGAATAAAGGCAAGATATGGCAGGCAGAAAACCTGATCTCCAAAGCCTAGCCTTGCTACTCACTAGTTTTATGTCCTTGGGCACATCACTGAGTCCCCAAACCTGCAAAGACATTCACAGAGTCATCAGAGGATTTAAGAGATGCCAGTACCTGATGCTACCCAAACACAGTTCCTGCCTCATAGAGGGTTCTATAATGAGTGCTGCTTGCATCTGAATTCAACCAGCTTGATTCATTAAACACTTACTGCACTTTTGTGTGCTTTGCGCCAGGGGAGGGAAGGTGAGGGAGGAAAGGAAGAGAGGTGGCAAGCGAAAGGATTAAACTCTGCTTTGAGGAGGAAATGAAATTCAACAAAAGAACACCAAAGAAATGGATGAAATGGATGAATTGACTGTAAGCAAATCCACCTTACTCCCATGTTGCCAGAGAGCTGGGGATGCGAGGCCAAGGGTTCTTGCACCGTTCTGCTGGGGAGGATGTGAGGGGGGTTGCTGGCAAAGCTGAGTCATCATGATTATAGGCTATGCGTTTCTGTTTAAAAAGCCACCACTTTAAACATGGCTCCCAGCAATTTCAAATCAATTATAACCCACAATCAGATCTCCAATTTTTTTTTTTAAAGTCTTCAGAGTCTCTAACTATAGATATAAATCCTCTTTCTTTGTTTGAGGTCAGGAGTTCAGTAAGATCATTCAACTAGTGAGTTTGAATGAAACTAACTTGAACTAATTATCAGTCAGCCTTCTGATAGCAAACTGCTGTCCTCATAAGGGATTATTTGTTATTTTTTTCCAGGCAATTTCTTTCCTCACACCCCTGGCTGTTATTTGTGTGGTGAAAATTATCCGGCGAACAGACAAGACTGAAATTAAGGAAGCCTTCTTAGGTAGAGTATTCACAGTTCCTGCTCTAGGGGATGGGGCTGGACTTAATTAGATCAGTAGATTTTAAAAATCTCTGTTGCACCCAACTGATTTTTCTTTTGGTCAAATTAAGCTTGGGAGAAATAAGGAAACATAAACTTTTAACCCTAAGAAAAGCCAATGCAGAGAAGTAAGCATCTTACCTTTAGGGGCAGTCTTGTCGCTGTCCATTGTGCTGAATGTGAATGTCCAAGTGTACCTCTGAGCTCTGTGCTGCTCAGACACCGCAGCAGGGTAGCTCTCAGCCATGAAGCAAAGAGAATCTGAAATTGTTGCCATTGACTGTCCAATCCCACGTCTGTGGCTAATAAGTCTATATTACGGGCAATTCAGAAATCAACTATAGACTTCTTGACCAGTCATCATTGGCTAGAGGCACAAAGGTCAAAAGCAGATGTAAAATATAATAGAAATTGGAAATAAACCCCATAGCTCATTTTTGGGGGGAGGCATTTTGGCAGTTAAGCAGTTGTTATTGTATAAAGAGTGCCACAGTCTTTGCCATTGACTATGATACCGTTGTTAGAAATTCTCTCCAAGCTAAGCCATAGCTGCCTATAACACGAGCTTGACATTTTTAAGAAAAAACCAGGGACGCCTAGGTGGCTCAGTCCCTAAGCTTCTGCCTTTGGCTCAGGTCATGATCCCAGAGTCCTGGGATCGAGACCTACCTCGGGCTCCCTGTTCACGGGAAGCCTCTTTCTCCCTCTCCCATTCCCCCTGCTTGTGTTCCCTCTCTCACTGTATTTCTCTCTGTCAAATAAATAAAGTATTAAAGAAAAAATGTTTTTTAAAAATAAGATAAAAACATTTTTATGATCTTCATATTAGTTAAATGAGTAAATGACAGTATTAAGAGAAAACAAAGCTAATTCACTTGCTTAGTAACCAAAATAAACTACCCAATAGTCAGGTTTTCAGCTTTCTGATCATTAGAAGTACTGAATTATGTTTATTTTTTTGATATCCCAATAAAAACTATCCAAACCCTCACATAAACCACTTTTGGTATATTGTATAGACTTACCATTCATTCAGTTAGAGATATCTGAAAAATGAGATTTCCCACCTCCAAGAGTATGTTTGTAAATTACTGGGCTTTGAGGAAATGGAAATGTAGCAAAATGTGGTCTTCTCTTTTCTTGGTACAGGAGTGGGGGTGGTAAGGGCAACATCTGGGGTATGCAGAGCAGCGAAGGGGATTTGTGCTCTGAAGCAGAACAGGGAATATTTCTTACATAACCAGGCTTTGGTTGGGCTCTAACTGAACAGAACAGAATCACTCTCCAATTAGCTCATATAAATTAGGGGTTAGTTATAGGACTGTATGAGCAATCTCCCAAATACCCAAGAATGGGGGGAGAATGGACAGAAGAGCTTCGTGGGGACTGGAGTTGGGAGCTGGGCCAGTGGGGGTGGAGACACACTCCTCTCTAAAATATGCCTTCCCTCTTCCTGTCACACATCCTGCCTAATCCTGCCCCTGCCTTTGGTTTCTATGAGGTTTGGGCTTGCAGGGGTGGTTGCTCCTGGCCCACACCCGTAGAACCATCATCTCCAGGACCCACCTCCAAATAGCTCTTCGTCTCATAGATGAGTCTTCCCAGGCAGACCCTCTGGCTCGACTCATTTATCACACTTGGACACAACAGTCACGAGTCTCTGGTCAGCTTGCCTCGGGTCAGATGCGTACCCAGGCTGCTTATCTGTGGTTTGGGGATTTGGCAATCACATGCTCAGATTCCCCTCAGCCGAAGTGGCAGAAAGGTCAGGTTTTCCAAGGAGGGCATAGGTGCCCTCCCCATGTAGCCCGAGCAGCCAGGGCAGTGTTGGGATAAATATCCCGGTGGTGTCTCCAAGGTCCTGCTGGCAGCTCTCTCAGCTGACCTGGAAATCCCTTCGCCTCACTTGTTATTCTAGTTGTTTCCCTGGCTCGGAGTCCCTAGATGATCTGACTGTGGGTAAGAGCTGTCATTTGTGGTTATGGTTATAATTTACTGCCAGCTGTTGGAGTTGGGTGTTGTTGTGGCAGTAAGTTACTTCTCTAGACTTTTTCATTTTCCACGAAATCTCCCTTAGATGACATTTCAAAATTTCAAACCACACCCTGCCTTGTATATGTTAACAGAGAAGGTTAGAGTCTTTGGATGTTCTATTTGCTTAAATAGATGAAAGCCTGCCTGGGGAGCCTCCTGTTGTACACGACTTTTTTGTTTTTTAAAATCACTTCTTTTAGGAATCCTCAGAAGTAGGGGGTGAAGGACTGATCTTTAAAAAGTCAGGACAGAAAACCAGGTGTAGCATTTCCAATGTGATCTAGAATTCAGGACTTTCTCAGTGAGAGTGATTTGGTGCTCAGGTCCCTGGATCCCAAGACTGCCTCGTACCTACACGTCCACAGTGGCCACCTTCACGCTTCTGCTGCAGATGAGACGGGTGAGGCTTGTGCCTGTGCAGCATCCTGCTTTTAGGAATTTCGGCTGCAGAACAGCCAGTCGATACAAGAGTCTCCTGTTACAGAAATCCTGCAGCTCCAAATTCTCAACAACAAACAAAGTAACAACAGAAGCTCTCTAACCTCTGGGATGTGTATGACCAGTAGTGTTCTCCATACAGGCCACTTGTGGGCTAACTCACATGACACATTATTTTGAATTTCTTTATTGGACACAGCCTGGTTTGTCGGTTTGCCTGCTCTCTCAAACCCACAGTGCTGTGGGATGTTGTCAGCATGCCTCTTATGAAAGAGACCCACTGGGTTATTGTTAATCGGCAAGCATTCCTGATTGGGGCTGTTCATTTCCTGCTCAGGCAGTCCTTCATGCCTCTTGATCTGGTCTCAGCCTACCCTCTGCTCTCAATGAGAGCCCCCTTAGTGGTCCCCTAGGGGTTGTACTATTCAGATGAAAATAATCCATTCGGTTTACTTCCAGAATGATGAGAGGACTTTCACCCTAAATGTTGTCAGTCAGTATCTCCGTTGTTTTCTGTCTCCTTCAGGCTTCTGGATCAGAGAGTGAAGTTGCCAGCTGTTGGCAGTTACATCACATCTACAGGTTTTCTAGCTCAGTTACTTGAAACTTTTCAAAGAACTGCTCTTTGCTAGAATAAAGCCAACCCAGTGCTGAGACTGGGGATGTATATGGTGTTCTGCATTGATGTAGCAGTCTGTGAAGTTCCCCAAGGGCATTGGGAGATCAGCTGGCGATGCTTGTTCCCAGAGACCTCCTCTGTGCTAAGGCCATGCTAGGACCAGGATCAGAAGGAGGCCGGCCCTGCTGGGGAAAACACAGCCGTGAGCCCGCCGAAGCGGCTCTACCAGGAAAAGACCCCAGTCGTGCTGGGTGATCTCACAGCCTGTTAATTGTCCTGACTCTGGGGAGAATATGGCAGTGAAGAAAGCCCAGGGCATTTTCCCTCCTCTCTGCAAAGGAGACCTCTCAGGGGGGCTCTGAGCTGGCTAGAGAGAAGGAAGGTCAGCATTTTAGAAGGAAGGGTCTGTGCATGCAGAATTCTATCAGTAGATCTCTCTGAATTCCTACACACTGGTTTCCAGTTTATCCGTCCCAGTTGCCTGCTTGGTGTGTTAATGGCAGTGCTGGGCTGTGACTCCTGCTTGGCTCTCCCCACACCATCCGTCTTCTAGCCACACTCAGATAGGGCCCATTGGGGCCCATCTCACGCTGAGGTGATTAGTTTTCCTTTTGACAAAGATATTCATTTGAACTGGCCCCTCTGTTCTCTCTGCTTCCCATGACTTGTTAAAAGCAGATAGGTTTTGTATCAGTCTCTGTGGCCTGTGCCCTTGGTGACGGTGGTGGCCATTGTGCGGTACTTTCTGTTCGGAGAACACGTTTGTCTCCCTTAATAGCCATGCATTGCTCTAGGCAGCTGCTTCTTGGAAATATCTCTCCAGCTCTGTTTTCTTACATAAATCTCAGCTACTGTTGAACAGTCAATGGCTGCCAAAGGGAAATGGTAGCTCACGTGCTTTATTATTCAACAAAGCATTGGAATGGGGCATCTGTAGGTTTGTATGCAAGGCATTTGACCTTCTATCACATTGATTCACCCTTTGTGTGGTTTTGATAAAATAGGAGAGACTTGTGAGGTACCCTTTGAATGATCTTAGTTTATCTAGCAATGTCCTTCCAAGCTATTAAGAAAAAGTCCCCAGGCTTTAATAACATAATTAATTAATAATAATAATAATAAATAATAATAATAATAATAATAATGGACTAATAACATAGTCCAGAAGTTCCTACTGCCTCAGGTGGCAAAAAGCACCACCTAGGCAAACCTTCTCAGAACCCAGGGAGGTGTTGGGACTCTTTACTTTCTCAGAGGGTGATTTGTTTGGTAACAAAGGGACAGCGGTCAACAGGTGATGGTCAACACAGAGATAATCGCGGAATGGGAATGTCCTACTCTAAAGGAGTCCAGCAGCTGCTCTGATTAGAATTATGTTTGAGAAGTTGCCAGAAACAAATTAAAAAGTTATGTTTTGTAAAGAACATGGGAAAGAAACTCGACATCCTGTAGTATTAAATCTGTTCATATCAGGCCAAAACATAATGGATAGTTTCCTTTCCAGTATTAAAAATTTTAGTCAAGGAGAATAGATAAATTTTGTGTCCTAGAAGCTTGGGATTTTATGAGCCATTCTCCAAAGTCTTGCCTTAATGTATTTTACTCTCGCCACTCAGACTTCCCCGTCTTTTAAACTATTGGCTCTTATGTCCGTAGTCGTAATGAATAGTATGATGATGTATCAGTGATGATGATGATGATGTTGATGACGATGATTGTGGTTTGAGAGCCAGCTGGTTATTCTTCTGTCTGTTGGTTTTGTTTTGTAGCGGTGTCCTTGGCTCTTGCTCTGAATGGAGTCTGCACAAACACTATTAAGTTAATAGTGGGAAGGTAAGTTCCAGGAAGAAACCAAGGGTGGCTAAGACTCTCAAGGTCATCTGTGGATTGGCCTTTGAGCTTTGGCTTAAGGAACACTTCTGGTTGCCCCCGGGACATGATTTCTGTTCTCCATGTATCTTGCCTTTTCCCTCAACTGCTCCAGAAGTGAGCTAGTTTCCATAGAGATGAACTGTCAGAAAGACCTGGATCTGAGGCCTGACTTTGGCTGTTGGCCTTGGACAGGTTAGCTCCCATCTCAGAAGCTCAGCATTTACTGATTATCGGCCTGGGGGAGGGTGCTAGCCAGGCACCTAGGGGGAAGAAGGTAGCTACAAATTGGGCAGTGCCTGGCCGTGGAGCAGTGGTGTTCTCCCAACTTAGTGTGTTAAGAGTTGTCTTGGGGCCCCAATAAAATGCTGGTTCCCAGGCCTTGTCTGCTCTGAGGTTCTGGTTCAGTAGGTGAATAACCACACTTGGAGAAGCAGTAGCCAAGTAGGGGGGAGAGATTACCCCAGAAATTCTGAGAGATTTTTTGATGATGGTCATTGATATTTTATTGATATTGATAGATTATTATTAGGCCTAGATCTCAGGACTGGAAAGAGTTGGTGTGACCCACTATGTGCATAAAAGGGGCCGTGTGTTTGTAGCACCAGCAAAGCCTTGCCCATGGCTGGCCTTCAGCAAATATTAGCTGAATTAGTGGGAAGGGATTAGCCATCACCCATCTCTGTGAGAATCCTCACCCAGAGGAAGGCAGAAAAACACGGGGTGAAGTGTGTCAGTGCAGGAATCCAATCACTGGGGCGCAGGCTTGCCTTTTCCACTTGCTGGTTGGATGTGACCTTGGACAGGAGTGTAATCTTTCTAAACCTTCATTTTTGCACCTGTCAGATGAAGGAAGTCCCGGAGTTGACATAAGAATCACGTAATATGATGGGGGTGCCGTGCTTGGCACTGTGTGTGGTACCTGGTGATGGCTCCATAAGTACCAGCTGTGCCTGCGGGAGGGGGTTCAACCTTGGGCCCCACTTCTGCCCACGCCCCGTGAGGTCTGTGTCCCCAACCTGGGCCAGGGAGGCCAGCCTACCTGGCCGTGCGCTCTGTACCATGGAGCTGAGCTGTTGGGTTCTCGGTCTCAGTGAGGTTAGGTGAGACCCGCTATTCGAAGAGGGGCAACTGACCATCCAAATTCAAGATGTGGGGACCTGAGGATCCTGGAGTCTGGGCTTCTGGAAGCAGCCGCTGAATGCGAGCTGTCGCTGGAGGCAGGAACTACCTTCTCCGTTGGCACCGTGCTTAGGTGCCTCCCATTAGTCCACTCCTCCAGCCCTCACGACCTCCCCTTGGGGCAGGTATTCATCTCCCCTTTTACAGATGTGGAAGCTGAGGCTAGGGGAGGCTATGGAACCTTCCCAAGGTCCGAAAATGAGTGGCAGAGTGAGTTCCAACTCAGAGCTTTCTGACCCAGAAACCTAAGCTTTCCCCAAGATCACTGAGTCTGGAGTGGTGCCGGGGGAGCATTGGTGTGGACAGCAGGAGGAGGAGCTGGGGGCAGCAGGGAAAGGTGGGGATCAGCTGGGGGTTCCTTTGTGATGGCAGCATTTTATATTGAAAATGTCCATGGTGTCTTTTGTAGACCTCGCCCCGATTTCTTTTACCGCTGCTTTCCAGATGGAGTGATGAACTCGGAAATGCACTGCACGGGTGACCCTGACCTGGTGTCCGAGGGCCGCAAAAGCTTCCCCAGCATCCATTCCTCCTGTAAGTTCCGAGGCTGGGATGCCCTTTAATTCCTGGTCATGTCTCCTGGCCACTTCCCTTGGGAGTTTCGGTGGAGAGGAAAGTGCTGGGACACGAGTGTTGAGCACATTTCATGTTTCTTTCCCTGTAGGCTTAGAAACACAAATTCAACAGAAAGTAATAAACCTGGGGATGAGGCTCTATAGAGTTTACAAGATATTGTATATGTTGCTTCTGTGAGCTCAGTGGAGCCTGACATGGGACACTTGGCCCTTTGGCAGGATGATTCAGGAGCTTAACAGGGCAGGGCAATTTACCGTGTTTCCTGGCAACTGGCTTTTCAGCTCCATGTTCCCTCTGGCGTATTCTTTCAGCGATGGTACTGTGTGTATGTACATGTACATACACACAATACATACACGTGTGTGGGTGCACGCCTCACTGTGTAGTCTGGTTATAGATATGTGGGCTGGGACCAGCCTTAGAGCCAAGGCTAAATATTTCGATCAGGTGTAGGGTGTGTAGTGGAGAGGACACAGGTCTTTGTAGTGACAGACCCTGCTCTGCCAGGTCTTAGCTCTGTGACTTACCCACTCTTTCCTCAGCGCCTGTGGTGTACCATGGGAATGATGATGCTTCTATTCCGGCTGGGGTGAGGGTTAAGAGAAGGACTGCTGGTCACTGACATTTGGAGCAGCTGCTATGCCAGGGCGTGTAGGGCATTATCCCATCAAATGTAGTCACTGTGTATGTGAAGTACTCAGGATGCTGCTTTAAATCAGCAGTATGTACCCATATCGTTGTCTGTAACCAGAGCTGAGGTTCCGGAGTGTTCTGGTTCATTCCAGCAGTGTTTTTTGGGTGACTGAGGTGCCAGCGGTGCTAGGTGTTGGGAACACAGAGATGACTAAGACATAGCTTGTGTTCTGGGGACTCTAGAGGCAGTGGCACACTGTATATTTAGGTTGGTGACCCTGGGATCATTGGAAAACTGTGGCCACAGGCGGCCACTTGGGAGAGGCTGTTCTTATGGCCTGAAGTCCTTGATTTCTCACTGGTGTGACATTGTCAGCCATTGGCAGGCCTGTTACCTTGATCTTGTCTGTTTTTTCTAAGTGTGTAAGACATTTCCTGAAAGTGGCTTGATCAAAGAGTCTTTGGATGCCTTTTCCTGCTGTGTTTGTTGAATATTTTTCTCAGAGCCTTTAGAGACTGGAGCCCTATCAACAAGATATTGGGGTGCCAAGCACTCGACGTGAATGACTGTTAATCTGTACAATGGCCTCACCAGGGTGGGTTATCCCCATTTTTAACGTAAGGACAGTGAAGCTCAGACAGACTCTGTAACTTGGTCAAGGACATTTAGTTGAACTTCCTACCAGCCTCTAACTCGATAGTGTCTCAGGGCTTACTGTGATGAAATACAATGAAGTATCCCATGTTCATGTAAATAAATAACTTGTCTGGTTTGTTGGGCTATAGGGAGTTGAATAATGTTCCCCCTAAAGATATGTCCGGGTCCTAACCCACGGAACCTGTGAACGAGACCTTATTTGGAGAATCACCTTCGCAGGTGTAATTGAATTAAGGACCTCAAGATGAGATCATCCCGGTTTTAGGGTGGCCCTAAATCCAATGACAGTCATCCCCATTAGAGAAAGACATAAGAATATTTGAGACACAGAGACATAGGTGAGAAGACCACATAAAGATGGGGGTAGAGATCGGAATGGTACAGCCACAAGCCAAGGAACGTGGAGCCTCCAGATGCTGGAAGGGGCAAAGAACGATCCTCTCCTGGAGCCCTCAGAGGGAGCATGACCCTGCCCACACCTGGATTTCAGACTCCTGGGCTCCCAATCTCTCTGTTGTCTTAGGGCATGTTTTGTCCTCCCAGAGGCTCAGTGCCAAGCTTGAAGGGGCTTCCAAAGCTCAAAGCTGAAAGAAGTTGAAATCCTAAACGCTGGCTTTTAGATGGTTGACTGAGGCCTACTAGCACAGTTCAGTGTCCAGTGCTGCATTTGACCTTGGGCTGGAAACAGCTGTCGTGTGAGTAACTTAGCCCAGAAGACTGCTGGTCCTGGAGAGTAGAGCCCAGGCCCCACAGAAGGGTTCCTTGTGGAAGCACACCTTCCCTATCAGATCGTTTTCTGAGGGCTACCTGCCAGCTGCCACGTCAAGTGCGTGGCTCATGTCCTATCTGTACTCCACCAGCTTTTGGACAGAGGCTGTTACTAGCTTCTGCTTAAGACACTGTTTAAAATGTTATGTATTTTTACTACTTGGCAGACATGGAATTCTACCCAGCCTCTAGGCTTCGATGAGAGTATTTTTATCTGTTCTCTTTCTTTGTTGTGACAGGTCAGTGATTGCCTTACAGGGAGCTGTGACATCCACTTAGAAAAGCCATCAGGGCTGTTGTTTGGATTTTGTGGCTACCAGGAAGTGGTTGGCATGACTCTTGGCTCCTGGAGGAGGTGCTGGACTCCGCAGATGACTTTAGTGGACCCCTGTGGTGATACACACACTCCTTCTCCCTTCAGTCAGATCAGCTTTGTAGGTTGCGCAGGAGTGAGTGGGCACAGGCATTCTGGGCCACAGGATCTCCGAAGATGAATTCCTCATGCTCAAGAATCACAGGCTTGCTTTGTAGATAACCGGTGACAGGAAGGTAGTCGATGTCTACATACCATCCTGCAGAGAAATTGGTTTTCTTTGAACCTAAGAACCAACACTGGTTTCTTTTAGAAACAGAAGATCTTGTGTTTAATTGACCAGAAGCAGCCAAACAGCGCTCTACTAACGTGCTCAGGTGGCTTCCAGCCCTCCAACGGCCATCTTGTGGTACTTGCTCCGTAAGGAGTCCCAGGCCTCCTTTGTAGGAAAAATAGAGTCACCGTTTCAAAGAGCAAGTGGCTTCCTCCAGAAACCAAGAAGTTACCAGAAACTTGGGATTTATTTTTTTATTGTTTTTGAAGATTTATTTTGGACAGAGAGAGTGTGTGTGCATGAGTAGGGAGAGGAGCAGAGGGAGAGAGAGAGAGAGAAATCTCGGGCAGGCTCCCTGCTGGGCGCAGAGCCTGACACAGGGCTTCATCTCATGACCCTGAGTTTGTGACCAGAGCCGAAACCCAGAGTCAGACACTCAACCCACTGAGCCACCCAGGTGTCCCCAGAAACTTGGGATTTAAAGCAGAGAAAGGCAATATAGCTTTAAAGCAGGGATATTCTGAAAATATCTGCAGTCTTGGGCTTTTTGATCGGGCATTATTTCACATTCTAGAAAGAGGATAGCTTTCAGAGAGAAGAATAGAAAGTAAGTGTTCTTGAGCATTTATTCTTGTAGGTATGGGGTTGGTAGTCCGGGAGGGTGCAGGACGGCCAGACATGGCCAAGTCCTCTTTAGGGCAAGGATGAATACCGGTTACATAACCACAGTGGTCCAGAACTGGGGACTAGGAATTCCAAGGAGGGGACAGGAAGAGCTTTGGGAGGAAAAGCACTTTCTCCTATCATTTCCTAGGAGAGGATATATGAGCTACAATGTTTTGAGATACTTATGTTTGAAGTGTCTTTTTTTCCATTCTTTTGCTGGATGCAGAATTCTAGGTAGAAAAATCATTGTGGCTCAGGATTCTCATTTAGAGAGTGTTTGAGAGAAGCCCTGTAGCATTCCTTTCCTTGATTTTATTTTTCTCTCTCTGGAACCTCTTAGAATCTTCTCTCTGTCTCTGGCCATCTGAAGTTCCACAGTCATGTACCTTACTGGGATTCTTATTTAAGCTGGAAGCACTAAGCTAACAGGGTCGAGCTCATTAATTAAGCTTCACTGAAGGATGAATGGGGGAGTGAGCCAGGTTTTCTCTGTTTGACCCCGAGTGTTAGCATCTGGCCTTTTCTTTGAGGTTATTTCTTTCCCCAGCGGAGGCTCCCTAGGCTCTTGGCAGGTGGACCTGCACCTGGCATTCTGGAAGCTGGGCTGGGAGGCTGGGGTTCTTGTAGGTCACCTTGCGGACTAAGCCTTCACCCTCGCTTCTGTCTTGTTCCTCAGCCCTGGGCTCTACTTGCCTGCTTTTCCAAAAGTGCGGAGCCTCACATCGTTTAACCTTTTATTTTTAAGAATCAGGGAGGTGGCAGTTTTCTTCCTGGTTTGTAGGATGGGTGTAGAGCTTGACTGGTCATAATAGAGACTTCCCACCTGGTTCTCATCTCCATCCCCTGCCTTCCCCTCTCAATCTGCAGTTCCCAGGGCCTCCGGCTCAGAGCTTTGCAGGCCCCCCGCTGGTGAATAAGGGACCTCCCACTTCCCATCAGCACCAGCCTCGGCAGGCTTTAGACTCCCCTTTTCTGGCTCTGGGAGGTATCCTCTCTGCCAGCTGCTTACCTTGGCATTCGTTGTGGTGTGGACTCCAGGTGCTTCTAGCTTCATCTGAGGTAGAATGTGTGGTCCTGTTTGCATCAGTCACGTTTCTACAGAGAAACAGAACCGACAAAGAGTATGTGTGCGGGGGGAGGGGGGGCAGAGGAGAGGAAGAAAAGGGAGCAGTTATTTTGAGGAATTGGTTTGCATGGTTTTGGGGGCTGGCCAGTCTGAAATGTGTAGGGTCAGCCCGCGGGCTGGAAGCTCAGGTGATGGGCAATATTATAGTCTTGAATTTGAAGTGGGCAGAGCCAGTCAACAGGCTGGAGAGTCAGGCAGGATTTCCATGCTGCTGTCTTTTGAGGTAGAATTTTATTTGGGAAACCTCAGTCTTTTCTCTGAAGGTCTTCCATTGATTGGGCAAGGCCCAGCCCAGCTGGGGAGTGTGAGTGAAGCTCCTTCAAGTCCACTGATTGGGAGTGTTCATCACATCTAAAAATACCTTCCCAGCGACATCTAGACTGATGTTGACAGAACAACTGGGCACCAGGGTCTGTCCCTGATGACACGTAAAATTAGCTGTCTCACTGTTGTTCTTTCCTCCTTCTGACATTTAAAAATCCGAAACACCACCAAAACGCTCAAATACCTCAGTTACAGATATACCGCATGTCAGAAGGTTCTCGATCAGCCTCAGTGTTACTCTGATAATAGAGTCCTTGAGAGTGGAGTGCGCCCACTATGGCATCTTTGTAGGCTGAACGTCTGGGAGTTTGCTTTCCCTGAACAAATCTGAATGCATTTTAAGTATGGATTGCGAAATGATCTCAGGGTCCCATGTATGCTAACTGGCCAGGTGTGACTCCACGAAGCATGAATATTCAGGATTATAAACCAGCTGGTTCTTCAAATGTTAGGCGAGTCTTTGCATAAAGACACAGGAAAAGGAAAACAGGAAATTCTAAGATTCATTTCTTTTGCACCATTGAGTTAACTGGAATTACCATCCAGGGGTTTTGCTGGGTGGGTTTGAGTAGATGAGAAACTTGAAAAATGCCCCTTTCTCTTCTTTTAGAAACGGTCTATAATGGCAGGGCTGCTGAGGTCATTGTTCTGGCCAGGACCGACCCATGGTCATGTGTCTGAGGTCAGCTCAACTTGTGTGGTTTCCATTAGAACTTAAAGGAAAGCTTCCGGCATGTCGAGGGACAGCCTCAGACCCAGCAAGAGCCCCTCATGGCTTTTTCCCTACATTTGTATTCTCCTACATCTCAAGCTTTGAAGGCAATTTCGAAGGTTCTGGGAAGTAACGGCTTCATCTGCCACATCTTTCTCAAGCAGAGGAAGACTCCCCTTTCTCTAGGGATGTTAGACGCAGGGAGGGAATGATTGCTGTCAGGAGGACGCTAGACCTCTTCATGGGAGAGGTTTCTTAATCTCTCTTCCATTACTACTCCTCCTCCTGGTTTCAGATCGTTCTCCCACGAATTCCTCCTTTCTACTGTGAGAGTTTAATGCCACCAATATTCTGTCTGTGTATGTACCACGGCCCTTTTTGGGGGGGCCACCAGCAATGATAATCCCTAAGACTTTTTCATCTCCCCAGGAGCCAGTTTTTATTCCCTTGGCGGGGGGTAGTGCTGTCCTGGTTGAGGATGCCTGGTTTGGGTGGGAGTTATCAACTTTACAGTTTTACCCACCGGGAGACTTTCGGGAATGTCTGAAGAAAGTAGTTTTCACAAGTCAGTGGCAGGGTTGGGGGGACGGACCGAGAACGTCAAGTACACAGAGGTCACCCGTGCTGCTAGACATCAAGACACAGGCCCCATGAGGTCACCCGTGCTGCTAGACATCAAGACACGGGCCCCATGAGGTCACCCGTGCTGCTAGACATCAAGACACGGGCCCCACGACACAGACTTAGGTTGGTCCCGATGTCAGTAGTGTCTGGGCTGAGAAACCCTCGTCTCAGGGAATTAGGTAGACGTGTGGCAGAAGTCAGTCACTCACATGTGAAATTTGTCCCCTTTCCAAGGTCCCGGTCTGACTGAGTAAGATAGGTTGAGAAATGGGCACTGTATTAATGAATTCAAAATACTCTCCCCCTAAAACTCGACCCACTATTTGATTTCTATTTAAAAAGAAAAAAAAAAAAAGGGAGGGTAAGAGGGAAAGCTAGATACAAGCTGAATGCCTTTTTCTTTCTTTCTTTCTTTCTTTGCTTTTTTAAAAAAAAGATCTTATTTTTATTTATTTGACACAGAGAGAGAGAGACAGTGAGAGAGGGAACACAAGCAGGGTGAGTGGGAGAGGGAGAAGCAGGCTCCCTCAGAGCAGGAAACCAGATTTGGGGCTTGACCCCAGGACCCTGGGATCATGATCCGAGCCGAACACAGGTGCTCAATGATTGAGCCATCCAGACACCCCTCTTTTTTCACTTTTTATGATACAAAAGTTCAGACCTATAACAGAGGACAAATTGACTGAATACCCACGGCCCCGGCATGAGGTCCTGCTCTTCTCGCTTTCTGCTTTTCTTTGTCCATTTCCTACCACATTCAGTACTAATGATACTTTGGAAGAAATTATTTTAGTAATTTAAGGTAAAATTTATATCACAGTGCTAAGTCATCGCCATTCAGTTCCGACAGGTGCACCTATCATGTCACCCTATTCCTGCGTCGATATAGAATATTTCCACAAACCTAGAAAGCAAGTTTGTTTACGTCCCTTTTCGTCCATCGTCATTCCCTCAGGATAGCCGCTGCAGGTTTTGTGTTTTTGTTTTAGTTTTTAAACTTCTGATTTGTTTTGCCTATTTCAAGACTTCATATAATTGGAATCGTGCGGTATATATATCCTTTTCTTGGCTGGCAGCTTTTGCTCAATATAATGTCTTGAAATTCCTCAGGTTGTCATGAGTATCAGTAATTTCTTTTTTAAAGATTTTATTTATTTATTTGACACACAGAGATCGCAGGTAGGCAGAGAGGCAGGCAGAGAGAGAGAGAGGAAGAGAAGCAGGCTCCCTGCCGAGCAGAGAGCCCGATGTGGGGCTCGATCCCAGGACCCTGGGATCATGACCTAAGCCGAAGGCAGAGGCTTTAACCCACTGAGCCACCTGGGAGTCCCCAGTAATTTCTTTTTATTGCTGAGGGAAGAGAAGGAGGGAGCCCTGTGTTCTGGGCTGTTCCTGCCTAGAGTGGCGTTTTCTATCATACTAGGGTTCGAGTGAGGAGGAAGGAACAGGTCAGGTTCAAATGCCGCAGATTCTTGCTGTTCTTGCTGAGTTTTAGTGCATTTTCTTGAGTAAATATTTATTTAGTTTTTGTATATTCTTGGGACCATCCACAGACTTAAAAAGTTTTTTAAAAAATAATTTTCTTCTGTTTCGCTTGGTAGTGGGTCCACACAGGTCCTCACATTGCCATCCTAGAAGTGGAATTACCTTATGTCAGTTTTAATCACATTTTCAAGGAACTTATACCTTTCATCTAGGTTGTTGGATGTATTAGGATAAAGTTGTTTATAATATTTTGCTCTTGACTTTTTTGATGTCTGTACGAGCAGTGATGACAACCCTCTTCCGTTTCTGTTATAGTAATTTGTATTTTCTCTATGTTTTTCTTGATTAATTATATGTTGGGCTTATCAATTTTATTAATCCTTCCAAAGAACCAACTTTTCTGTTTGTTTATTTTCTCTGTTTTTGTCTCTTTTTCACATCTTTGATTTCGGCTCTTGTTTGTATTATTCCTTATTTTTAATTTTTGCTTAATTTTCTCATAATTTTCTAATTTCCTAAGTTGGAAATTTAAATCATACTTGTTTAAGACTTTTCCTTTCTAACTTAAGCATTTACAGCTATAGATTTCCCTTAAGCTCTGTGTTAGCGGTGCCCCCACAATTTGGAGTATTGTATTTTTTATTGCTGTTATGCTCAAAATATTTTCTAACTGCCCTTGTTTTTTGTTCTTTGATCTTTGACTCTGTCTTTGACCTTTTTTATTTAGAAATGACTTTTTCACTTTCCAAATGACTTTTCTAGTTTAAGTCTTAACTTTTTCTGGTTTAAGTCTTAACTTCATTTTATTATGAACAGAAAACATGTTGAGTATTTAAAAATTTATTGAGGTTTGTTTTATTCCCTACTGAAAACTTTTTCTTAAGGAACTTTCCATGCACACCTGAAAACGTATTTATTTGTGCACATGTTAAGTATGTCCTTCCATATGTGTCCATTAAGTTACCATGGTGTCGTTCGAAAATTTTTGATCCTTGCTTTTATTCTTTTTGTCTCGGTGTTCTCTAAGAATTCTCAGTGTTACTAAGAATATGGTGTGAAGCTCTTCAACTAGGACAATAGAGTCATCTGTTTCTTCTTCTAATTTTACTGGGTTTTGCTTCGTATATTTAAGAGGTTTGTTTATAGGCACATACAGATTGATTGTTGTGGATTCTTGGTATTTTGACTCTTTAATCATTAGGAAATGTCCTCTGTTCCTCATCCTACCTCTTCCCATATTATGTAATGACTTCTTATAGGTGCAGGGCTCTTGGGTCTATCAACTGTGAAAAAAATTTTATAATAGATACCTTGTTCTTAGCCCTTGGAGAGGGAATAGACTTGAATTGTAAAGGAATTATTCAATAGACACCTCTTTTGTGTGGGCTCCTTTTATCTTTATATCAAACCATTGACTCTTAACACAGTCTTCTGAATATGGGCCCAGAGACCATTCAAGATGGTAGTTGGATTCCAAAAATAGAAATTCAAATCATCACATATCCTCTGTAATGGATATCTTTCAGATATGTGTGTATGGATGGAAAGAGACAAAGAGAAAGGGAAAGAAAGAAAAAAGGAAAGAAATCAATCAACCAGTTGATCATGAACCAACACTGTTCCACAATCCCCATCTCTGGAAATTGTCCCATTTCTGAGTGGATACCCTTCCTTAGATGGGGCCCTGCCATGGAAACATTACCTTCAGAACCACCAGCGTTTTTCTTTGTGTCTTCTCAGATTCACATCTAGCATGCATATCCTTACTACCAGTGTGTTTTCTCTTCCCTTCTGGGTAGAACTCATAAAAGTATGTAAGTTATTCCTGTGGGGGTTTCCACAGCAAAGTTTTCAATCCAGTTTTGCTTCCTATGTCTCCCGGTGGGTCTGGGGGCTGCCTCTCCTACCTCTGTTGGCATCTTCTTGGGAAATGCAAAGTCATTTGAATGTTAGCTGGAGCCAACTTAATTAAGAAGTGAAGTCTGCCGAAGGAAAATGAAACAGGATGATTCTCCAGCCAAGTCTGGGCAGCCTTCGGATGATTCAAACCAGCACTTCTTTGCTCCCATCAGTCTCTGGAGTCTGCTAATTAGTGCTAAATAGCACCTTCCTTCTGGGAGTGGATTCAGCTCTGGGGATCTGGAAGCAGGAAAAGCATTTCAAGCTTTTGAAGAGTATGACATTCTAGAAAGATGATGTCAGGACACACCAGAACTTCAAACTCTTCAGTGGCTTCCCAGGCACCTAAAGGATAATCCAGGCCCGGATGATGCTCTGGCCCCGGCAGCCTCTTCAGTTTCACGTCCTTCACCCTCTCCCAGCCTCACTTCCCGTGGTCTAGCTGCTCTGTCCTTTGGATGACCTGCAAACAGCTGTCATTTATTGAACACACAAAATGTGTCAGGTTCTGCATTAACAGCTTTAAAGGACTTATCCCGTTGAATCCCCACAACATACCTATGAGGTCAGCACTCTCATTTGTCCTCTTATGCAGATGAGGAAACTGGAAGTAATGAGTAATGAGGAGGAAAATGATTGGCCTCCACACCACACAGCCTGCGTGTCACAGGGCTGGCATTTATACTCAGAGTGTCTGACTTCAGAGCCAACTTTTTTTTTTTTTTAAGATTTATTTATTTGAGAGAGATAGAGAGAGAGCATGAAAGGGGGGAGGGGCAGAGGGAGAGAGAATCTTAAGCAAACTCCCCACTGAACGTGGGGCCCTATGTGGGGCTCCATCTCACAACCCTGAGATCATGATCTGAGCCAAAATCAAGGATTGAACACTCAACCAACTGAGCCCCCCAGGTGCCCCTAGACCCCAACTTTTGACAGCTCCCTCCAAATGAGACATTCTTTCCTTTCTGGGCATTTGCACTTGCCCTGCCCTCACTTCTCAGACCCTGTCAGAAGCCTGCCCACCTTCCTCCAGCACTCACGGTGCCATGCATACCCATCCAGTTCTCAGCCGCCAGCCCCTGCTTCTCTCTGCCTGTAGGCGACTGGGTGTGCCAGGAAGGAACGTGCACCTGTGCCCTCCAGCAGCCCTCAGCCGCTGACTCACACGCTGGTGTAAAACTGTCCTGGCTCCCTTGCCCCGTAGGTGGACCAGGGCCAGAGGGTGGATTTTACTGTCTCCTAGAGCCCCAGCAGGAGTGGGCTCCTGCCTCCCAGAGTGGTAACCTGTGTTAACAATGTCATCCATCTATGGCTTCCTTCCCATCCAGGTCTTTCTTCCCCACTGGTGTTTTCTTGAATCATCTTCCTAACAGACAACTTGCACTTGAATCCACCTCAGGATCTCATCCTGAGGGAACCCAAAGGAAGACATTACCCTGGCTAACTCTCATGACTTCCTTGAGTTTCAGCGTCTATGTGGCCTTAGGAAAGCAGCCATCCTGAACACCCCAGATGCTCTAGCCACCGTTTTTTGTTGTAGCACTTAGTTGTGTCTGTACGCAACCTGGTGGTTTCCTTGTTTTTCTCTACTCCTGCTCTGTGAGGGCAGGAGCCTTGATCCTCTCCAGCACTGATGTGTCCCAGGGCCCAGTACTGTGAATGCTCAGGATTGGTGCCCCAAATAGTTACTGAACTAACCAATCTATTGTCTTAACTGAATAAAGCTTTAACGGAAGCCATGTAGATGCTACAAATGTGTGAGCAAGACCCCAAATTCATCATCGATGCCAAGTCCCCAGAATACCCCACACTTTCCTTTGTTTAGAGTGAGAGAGACCTGAGCTGTTAGGGTCAGGTGCTCAGCTGTCCTGCCCCCCAGCTGTGAAGTCTAGCAGCAAACCCTTGACCGCTCAGTTTTCCCCTTGACTCGTAGAACATGAAGGGGTAGGGGCGGGATAGGATGGCATAGCTTACTTTGATTTTTGAGGCTCTGTGGTTCTCCCTTGGTGTCATCAGCTTTCTGAGAGGGTTCAGCTTCTCTGCCAGAGAAATTCTTGTGAGATTGAAGGGGCTAAAGGTGGGGAAGCACCTTGCATGGCGGCCGGCTCGTAGTCGTAGTCCGCCTCCTCCGATGGAGCTGGGAATCTTGCTAATGACCGGGAAGACCACTTGTGTCACTGGCGTCTGGAAGCCTGAGCAGGACCTGGGGACTTTGGTGCGTATTGAGGGGGGAGACAAGTTAACTTTAGTTCAGAGTGTTGGCACTCACGACTCCTTTTTTTTTTCCCCTAATAAGTAGACATTCAGAGGTTAAACGTGTTTGGGGAGCCTCTTCGTGCCTGTTTCTACCAGTAAATGGACTCGGTTTCAGGCTACAGCTTGTTCTTTTCCATAGGATTATTTCCCTTTGTTTTTGAGTTATGAGGAGCTCTGCAATATTTCATCGAGAAGGAAGGAAGAAAAGAAAGAAAGAAAGGAAATATTCTTTTTTAATATTTTGTTTATTTGATAGAGAGGGAGAAGCAAGTAAGGGGAGAGGCAGGCAGAGAGAGAGAGAGAGGGAAGCAGACTCCCCGCTGAGCAGAGAGCCCGATGCGGGGCTCAATCCTAGGACCCTGAGATCATGACCTGAGCCAAAGGCAGAGGCTTAATCGACTGAGCCACACAGGCACCCCAAAAGGGAATATTCTTGAGAGCCTCTGCCCGAACCTCTCCACATCCCATGGTGATTAGTAACCTTGTAAAAAATATGGATATTTCTGTCCTTTACGAATATAGCCTTTTGGTCTAATGTTCGTATATTTTGCCTGGGTATTACTTATCATACCTTACAACTAAAACAAGCTTCCATTTATTTCCTTCTGGAAAAGAAAAGTGACAGGCATTTGCTGACTCTGGCTAGAGTGGGGAAGCCTCATGAGCAGCTGCCCGTCCCTCCCTGTTCCTCCCCACGGCTTGGTGCCACGGCCCCAGGGTTTGTCTCCTCCTGCTGTTGAACCTGCTGTCCTAGCTGTTGTGACAGGTGACATTGGGGACTTTGTCACCACATCTAAGGGAAACCTTCCAGGACTCTCTAAATGCTTTATAAAGTATTTACTCATTTCTGTCATGAGTCAGTCATTTAGTGCCTACGCTTTGATTGGACACCGAGTTCGTGCCAGGCCTGTGCGTGGTGCAGGAAGAGATGATGGGGGGTAAGACAGACCCAGTCCCTGTTGTGGCGGAGTTCAAGGCCAGGGCCTCTGTGAGCCCACAGGGTACTTGTGTCACCGAGGAGAACGAGTCTCTTTCGGCAGATGCAACACCAGGTACAGGGTGTAGAGGGCAGAGAGCAGCCTACCCTTGTGGCGGGGCGCTCCGGAGCCATGAGCATCCCCAACAGCCATTCCTGATAGCCCCGATGGACAGCACTGGCCATTAAACAAAAGGCCATTTAATGACACTCCTGACACACTGGGAGTAAAAATATATAATAGCTGGCAATTAAAGTGGTGTCTCTTACATAATCAGAGGCGTCTGGGACGGTTCATGTTAGGGGAAGTGTGGGGCAAGATCCGAGAAAGAGGGGGTGAGAACATTTCTTACCGGAAAGACCCTGAACTCATCTGTCCCTTGTCACGACGCGTGTGGAGGAGAGGGCCATGGGTTAGCTGCAGATAGGGAAGAGGGCCAGCACGTGTAGATCATTTTATGACTTTCGGATTCCCACTCAGAGTTCCGGGCATTCATTTATTTCCTCTTTCTCCATATGTTTGTAGCTACATATTGTTGGATGTCAAGAGTGCCATTTTAAGAGCTAGCCTGGCACTAAAAATGGCCTATTTGTTTTTGTAATCATTGGATTGCTCCACATAAATAAACACTTGCACGTTTAGCATTTCTGTATTGACTATGGTAGAGAAGAATGATTTTCAGACCCCGACAGACCCGAGTTTGGCCTGGCTCCAGTCCCCACAGTGTCGCGCAGATCATTTCAAGACTGTGTGTCTCAGTTCACGTATCTGTAGATAGAGTCCCAATTCCTACCTTTCAAGGGGTGTGTGGGGGGGCGTGAAATGAGATCCTTTATTGCCATTCCCCCTTGAACTCTGATTCTGGGGAAGATCGGAGAAGTCTGGTCTCTGTCCCCTTTGGCAGATGAGAAAACAAGGGAAAAACAGAATCCTCTGTCCCCACACCAGGTGTCCGCTCGAATGTGTCGGCTCCTAAGGCAGCCGTGACCGGACCGGACCGGTGCGGACCAGACCTGCGAATGGACCTCCGAGGTTTATTTCCCTACCACAAGGAACGGGTCTGACGATTATATGATGTGTGACTTCTTTCCTGGCATACATGTTGCTGTGAGAGCCGTGTGATAAATTCAGTCAACGCAGGCCTTTTGTGTTGGTTCTGATGTTTACACCTACAGTATTAATTTGATCCTAAGTATAGATCTACATGCTTCAAAAACACAGTGTCTTACAATTTTTGAAAAGAAAGTAAAACATTAAAAAAAAAAATCATTCCCCGGGGCGCCTGGGTGGCTCAGTGGGTTGAGCCGCTGCCTTCGGCTCAGGTCACGATCTCAGGGTCCTGGGATCGAGTCCCACGTCGGGCTCTCTGCTCAGCGGGGAGCCTGCTTCCTCCTCTCTCTCTCTCTCTCTCTCTCTGCCTGCCTCTCTGCCTACTTGTGATCTCTCTGTCAAATAAATAAATAAAATCTTTAAAAAAAAAAATCATTCCCCAATTATGGTCTGCATTTACGAATGGCGATGTGCCATTTTTGAACTATTCTTGAAAGCTGTCCTGTGCTTCGGAGAGCCTCTCTCGAGCTGGGCTAGGGGACGTGGCACAACATGGCACCCTGGCCTGCCAGCCTTGGGCGTGGAGGTGGGGAGGCCTGCTGGAGAAGTTCATTTCCAAGAACATCAGTTAATGCACACCTAGAAAGGTCACAGAGGTGGGGACACCCAGAGTGAGGTCTGTCTGTGGGTCCGCCACCATGGGCCCAGACACAAACTGCTGGAGTCACTGCCTGACCTTAGATGGCCCAGTTGAAAGTCATTATGCTGTTTCCTTCATTGTGTTGCTCACTAGAGGTGGAGAAAGCCCAGGAAGAGAATGATCAATCCATTTGTTAAGTGAGTAACATAGTTTATCAAGGCGGTTGCTAGAGATGCAAAGGTAGCCTCTGGGTCCAGCTGGGCCGGTTGTCCACAAAACTGAAAGGCAACATGAGAACCACTGCTCCCTGAGCCTCCCCCAGTCTGTTTGGGAGGTGGGATTCGGAGTAGCATGGGGGTGATGACTTGAGTCTGTGGCAGAGGAGCTGGCTGCCCATGCCAGGAAAGAAGGTGCCCCTGAAGGGCTTTGGCCAACGATGGGGAGCCGTGTGAACCTCAGCAAGAAGTGATTTTGTGCAAGTCTGCTCGGTTTCTGCATCTAGCAGGCGCATGCATTCCTTAGCTGGTGCCGAGAAGTTGGCCAGTAAAAGCTTTCCATGCGGTGACAGCCACCCCAAACCCACAGTCGTATGACCGCCGATGCCACTCCCTCCTTGTCTCGGTCATTTGGAACCGTCAGACACCTGCTTGCTGGTAAATGATGACCTCATTTTCCAAAGTCGTCAAAAATTCTCTCGGACATGTGCCACGCTCACTCAGATGGAGTTTTTCTTCTCCTGGGGCACTCCGCATGCTTTTATCTTAAGTGAGGCTGCTACAGGAATTCTGTCCCCAGATGATATGAATTGTAGGAGGAGGTGAGGAGGCTCGCTTGCCTCTCCACAGCTTCCAGCATCTCTGGGACATGGGACAAGCGTGGGTGTGGGCGTCAGGGCTGGGCCCCCTTGCTGGGGACAGGCGTGAGGAGGAGCTGGGGGACCCATTGGCCCCAGGGGTGCCCTCTGCGAGCTGAGTGAGTAATGTCACAGAGTTGCAGAAACCTGGAGGCCCCAGGGACACCCAGGGGATTGGAGTCCGTGTCTGAGCACCATCAGCTTCCAGATCCTTCTTGTCTGAGCAGCCCTGGGCTTGTGTGTAGATGGTAAGGCAGAGCTCAGGTGATCCTGCCACCGACCGTTATAGCTATTGGCCATGGGGTGCTCTGCCTGGGTGGTCAGCCTGTGGTCGCCTACCAGTTCCTGTGGTCGGAAGGGCCAGAGCCTGCGAGGCCCCTGAGACCCAGAGGTGGGTCCCCGGATGTTGTCTCTTCCCCTCCCTCTGCCCTGGAAGGGGCCGTGTGGCATAAAGGTGTCTGGATAGAGGCATGGCTGTCCTCCAGTGTTTCATTTCTAACTCCTGCCCAAGAAGGAGCTATCGGCCTGGATGCTGCCCCTTCCCCGGCCCCCAAATGCCCCTCTTGGCCTTCCTTCTTCTGTTCCCTCCCCAATGCTGGCACCAGAAGCACTAAATGCTCCTCATGGCAGCGCCTTGAGAACGTGGGGACCTGTGTCACCCACGGTCACTCACCAGTTTCTGTAGGAATTTCTTGGGGAAGTTTCTTCTGGGGTTCTTCCCAAACCTTGCTTGAACCCGCGTGAGTGTCTTCTCTGATTAGGGTTCTCCAGAGAAGCAAAACCAAGAGTGTGTATGTATAATGAGGATTGGCTTATGTGATTATGGGGTGTGAGGGGTCCCGCGATCTGCCGTCTACACGCAGCAGACGTGGGACAGCTGGCCACGTGCAGTCTGGTCTGAGCTGGAAGGCCTGAGAACCAGGAGCTCTGATGGTGTGCAGCCTGGTCCGAGGGAAGGAGAGAACAGACGTCCCCGCTCCAGCTGTCAGCCAGAGAGGAAAGTCCCCTCTTCCTCTACCTTTTGTTCTCTCAGACCCTCAGATTGGATGATGCCTGTGCCCGCTGAGGAGGGCTAGTTTGGAAGCCGCCTCACAGACGTTCTCACGAGTAGTGTTCAGCCAGATATCAAGGCTCCCTGTGATTCTGCCAAGTTGACCCACAATATTAGCCACCAGGCTCTCCTGCTCACTTTGGGGGAGAGCACGCCCCTCTCCTTTCCAGCACGTACCCTTCCAGCCAAGCAGTCTCAGACCCCCACAGCTGCTGCCCTAGCCTATGGCTCACTGTCTTCCCCTCCAAGTCATGCCTTCCTGGCTCTTCCCATATTCCCCTTTCAGCCCTGCCTGGCACAGAGTAGGGCTGAGAAAGTGAGTGCACAGCCTGCTGCCCCATCTTTCAAGGCCGGACTCATTTTCCCAGGTCTTCCTGCAAGCCAGCTGTGGTGATGAAGTCCCTCATTCCCTTCTCCATCGTCTTCCACCTTGTTTCTCTTGCAGAGCGGCCGTGTGGATAGTGCTAGAGAGATCCCAAGAAAACCGTTGCCCATTGTAAATTCAGATGCAAAGAAGAACACGAAAGCACCGTTCTGTGTTTTTAGCATGGCATGATTTGTTCTGTGCATTGAGCAAGAGGTGAAATGCACAGCAGCCGTTTACAGGGAATAGGACTAACATGTGTATCCGGTTTCCTGCTAGAGTTCAGGGAAGCCAGACAGTATGTATTTTCCTAAAATGGGTACTCCTGAAATAACTGCCTTTTATAAAAACAGTCTTTAGGAATGATGAGCAAAGATAATGGGAAGGAAAATTATTTTTCTCTATTGTCTAAAACAAGACACTCAATAAGAACAATACTGAAAATAGCGTTTAGTTAATCCCTAGTATTTTTTAACTAAGACAAAATAAATGGTTTTCAAAGAAATGTCTAGAAATGAGAAGGCAAAGCCTCACTCTATGAGGACCTATTACCAAAACAATGGAAATGGCATTTTGATCAAACATCGCACGTCACAAGCTTGCAAGGGACCTTTCCCTTCTTTATCAATCACAAGTTTTGAAGTGAAAGTTGAAATTATATTTATCTAAAAAAATGGTAATTTGGAGGAGAGACCCAGTAGGCAATGATTATCAAAAAGTCAAAAAAGAGCTACAACCATTTAGACTTGACCAAAGTGTTGCTTCTGTAATTTCCTCCAAAAATAGTATTTTGTTCAGTATGGTGTGCCCCTTCATGGCCATGTGAAAAAACCGAGGGACATCTTTTCTTCTTATGTTCCTTTTTCCATCTGCATTTATCCCAGTCCTATGGGGAGCCTTTCCAGAGGCAGGGTGCCCAATGCTGGTAATACGATCCTGAGTCATTAACTCATGGCCACTTTGAGGCTGAAGTGGGAAGTACACAGGTGTTGGAATCAGAAGGACGTGAGTGTGAATCCAAAATAGCTTTTGTGTCTTTGGCAATGGCTAATTTCTCTAAGCTTCGGTTTCCCCATCTTCGAAGTAGCTATAATAATATTTCATATTATTGTTAGGACTATTAGATCACTGAGTTTTCAAAGTGAACTAATCTTTTCATGTGGTTTAGTCACATGCTGTTGAATTTCTTAGGAATAACGACTGCATGCGGGCCAAGATGATTGGTGTTAGATTTGGGGATTGCTTTTCATGGCAACGGTTGTTTAGATTTATTTATTTATTTATTTGACAGACAGAGATCCCAAGTAGGCAGAGAGGGGGAAGCAAGCTCCCCTCTGAGCAGAGAGCCCAATGTGGGGCTCCATCCCAGGACTCTGGGATCATGACCTGAGCCGAAGGCCGAGGCTTAACCCACTGAACCACCCAGGCGCCCCTCAACAGTTGTCTGGAGTACCAGAACTTTGAGATAAAAGACTTGCAATTCCACTGGACTTGCCCTTACTTGTTATTTATTAAGATTTATAGAGTTGATAAACTCCTGGCAAGACTGAGAAGGGCTAATAGAACACACAAATGACCCGCATCAGGAAAGAAAGCAGAGTGCCTCTTAAATAGCCTGAGGACATTAAAAAGATAATAAGGGCATTTGTGGACAGTTGCCCGCCAACAATTCAACAATGCATGTGGAATGGTTAAATTCCTTGCAAACCGTTGCTCATCAGAACTTATAGAGATGAAACCAAAATACAATTTGTAGTTCAAGACCTTTGTACAAAGAAATCTCTAGGCTCAGATAGTTTCCTTGGAATTTGCAGTCAAACATTTAAGAAGTAATACCAAGCTTCCACAAAACTTTTGAAAAGATAGAACACCTCCCAGCTAGTTCTGTGAGACTATACAAATATGGTTATAGAATAATCCTGATAACAACATATGACAGAGATATTAGGGAAGAAAAAATTATAGACCAATATCTCTCGAATATAGACACACAACTCTTAATAAATTAACAAGTACAGAAATGCATACAAAAGAATTGGAGTTTATCCTAGGAATGTAAAGTTGATTTAAAAATTAAAAATTGATTGTTAAAATTCACCAAGTTAACAAAATATTGGAGAAAACTATGTAATCACGTCAATAGATGTAGAAAAAACACTTTCATGGTAAAAGCTCTCATTGAACTAGGAAGAAAATGGAACTTCTTTAGTTTGATAAAAAGACATCTATGAAAAACCTACTGTTAACTTTATACCTACTAGTGAGAAGACTGAATACTTTCCCCTTTGGATTTTGACTATCATAAGAGATTGTCTATTGTCACTGTATCTGTTAAAAGGTGGGTAGGGGTTCTAATCAGTGCACTTAAGCAAGAAAAAAATAAAAAGCAAGGAAGAAGTAGTTCTTTTTATTTGCAGATTACACTACTATTTATTTAGAAAATCTTAGGAAATCCATAAACAGAATTAAATAAGCAGTTTTGAGAGATCATGGGTACAAGGCCAATCTAAAACTCAACTTTATTTCTACGTAATAGCAAGAAAGAATTAGAAAGTGCAGATTTTAAAAGTACCATTTACAGTAGCATCAGCTTATGAAAACACAAGAATAAACTTAACAGAAATTGAAAAAGCTATATATATATTTTTTAATTTAACTATAGGGTTTAATTTAGAAAAAACTCAAAGGGCCTAAAATAGCCAAACAATTTTGAGAAAGAAGATAAAAACTTGAAATAGTGATAGAACTTGATTTCAAGATTTCGTAGAACTCTGTAGTAATCAAGCTAGTATGGCTTAAGGATAGGTAGAGAATGGAGTGGAGCCAAGAAATAGATCCACACATACGTGATCAATTTATTTATTTATTTAAAGATTTTATTTATTTATTTGACACACAGAGAGAAAGCATAAGCAGGGAGAGTGGCAGGCAGAGGGAGAGGGCTCTGCACTGAGCAGGGAACCTGATGTGGGGCTCGATCCCAGGACCCTGATATCATGACCCAAGGTGAAGGCAGACCCTTAACCATCTGAGCCACCCAGGCACCCCAGGTCAATTTATTTTTGACAAAGATGCCAAGGTAACTTAGTGGTGAAAGGAAAGATTAAAATCAGTGATACTAGAAAGCCCGAATAAAGTATGAAAAATAAATTAACCTTGACTCCTACCTCATATAATATGTACATATTAACTGATATGAACCATATAATAGAAGTTAAATCTAGAAATCATCTAGAAGATAATGTGGAAGAATATCTTTGGTATTTTGGTATAGTAAAAAATTTCTTAGAAGAAACACAAAAACACCGAAAATAAAAACAATGACAGGGGTTGGCACCTGGGTGTCTCAGATGGTTAGATGTCTGCCTTTGGTTCAGGTCCTGATCCCAGGATCTTGGGATCAAGCCCCACACGGGGCTCCCTGCTCCGTGGGGGGCCTCCTCCTCCCTCTCCTGCCCCCCACTTGTGCTCTCTCTCTCTGTCAAATAAATAGATAAAATCTTTTTAAAAAATGATAATAAATTGAACTTCACCAAAATTTAAAAGTTGTGCTCTTCAGAAGACATCATCATGAAAAGAAAAGAGCAAGTCACAGACTGATAGAAAATACTTGGAATTTAAAAAAAAAAAAAGGAAAAAAATACTTGCCATTCATATGTCATACAAAGGACTTGTGCACTCATATCCAGAATATGTAAAGAGCTCCTATAGATCAATAATAAAAAGATAACCTCATACAAATGCAGGCAAACAGAAGACTGCATAAAGTAAGGCGTATGACTGTCAGTAAGCATGTGAAAAGGTGCTCAGTTAAAACTTATTAGGGAAATGTAAATTGAAACCACAGTGAGAGACCACTTCTTAGCCATTAGCTAATGGTTAAGTTTAGAAGAACCGGCCACACCAAATGTTGACGTGGACGATGCAAGTAGAGCTCTCATGTATTGCTGGTCGAAATTGGTGTAACTGCTCTGTAAATTGGCAGTCATTTTTTTTAAATAAAATTAATTATATAGTTACCCTGTGACTCAGCAGGTCCATTCTAACATATTTACCCAAGAGAAACAAAACCACATGTCTTTGAAAGGACTTAGATTGTTGCAGCAGTTTTATTCCCAATCAGCACAAGCCAGAAACAACGCAGGTGTCTATGAGTAGGAGAACAGAGTCAACTACTGGTGAATATGGCAGTCTAGGTGCACCTCAGAAACGCTACGCTGAGACCAGGAAGCAGGACACAGGAGAGTATCCGCTATAGTATTCTGTTAACGAGAAGTTCAAGAACAGTCCAGACTGGTCTAGGGAGTAGAAATCAGAGAGGTTTGTTCTGAGTGGGGCATCTGAGACTGGGGAGGAACTCACTTGAAATGGTGGGAGTATCTTTGGGGGATTTTCCTTATGTTCTTATCTGCGTATCTTTACCCACAGGATTGAAGATCTATGCGTTTCAATGTGTATAAATTTTATCTCAGTGAAAAAAAGCAAGGCCAAAAGCAGAAATTTTCAGACATGCAAGATGTACTGTCCACATACTCGTGAATCTCAAGGCTATTTAGGAACAGCTTGGTCACTGAGGAGCCTTTCCCATAGCATTTATTTTAACTTGAAAACCCAGCAGACTATCAATTGTGATTACATTCAAGTGGCATTTGAAATGACATTGGAAAATAATAGGGTCACCTGAGGTCACTGTTGTCCGCTGACACAGTGATTCAGACCTGTGGGCTCTTACTGTCTTCTGCTCATCATCGGGTCATTCACAGCAACCAATGGATTTGTGATTACTCTTTTCTTCAAAAGTGTTAGAATAACTGTGTGCCACAAAGCCCTATAAAAATCTAGCCCATGGGGGGCCTGGGTGGCTCAGTCGGTTAAGCATCCTACTCTTGATTTCAGCTCAGGTTGTGATCTCAGGATCATGGGATTGAGCCCTGTGTTGATCTCCAGGCTCAGCTGCTAGGGATTCTCTCTCTCTCCTTCTCCCTCTGCCCATCCCTGCCCACTCTCTCCCTGTCAGGAAAAAAAAAAAATCAAATCCATCTCCTGCCTAACCCTCTAGCTTCATCTAAAGCCATGACCTACTCCAGCCACACTGACCTGACCGTCCCTGGTTGTGTCAACTGCTCTGCCTTTCGGGGCTCCACTGCTGTTCCCTACCATGGACATTCTCTCTGATGCTCTTTGCTTATCTAGCTCTGTCTCATCTTCCAGATTTATACAGAGAGGTTTCTTTGCTGACCCCATCCATCTTCCTCTCTTTCAAAAACCTATTTTTTCCTTTCCAAACAGTTCACAGTTTATAATTATTTTTATCTTTAGATTCCATAAGACCAGGAACCAAGTCTGTTTCTTTGTTCCCCAGGGCTGAGCATGACACCTGGTCAGGCATGTAGCAGGAATTAAACAACTATTTGTTGAAGAGCTTCATGATAAAACTCTCAACCTCATAACCCCACGTGGTGGTGGTGATCATTACTTCTAGTAAATGTGTGTGCGCGCGCTTCTGTGTCGTGTGGAGTCCACAATTTCTCTAATCCTGCAGGCCAGGGTCTTATTCAATGACAGAAACTTGTGTCATCATAGGGAATAAAGTCAATTTTTTCTAAATTCAGATATTCAGCCGCCGCCACTTGCAAGACCTTTCATTGAATCACAGCATCTCTAATGGCTGAAGCTAAAATCAGGGCACCGTGTCATCGTCCCTCCTCCGGATAGAAAATTGCAATCTGACTGGATTGCAGGGTTTTGACATTTTGCCCCCTATTTTATCACCTTGTTCATCAAAGAGTGTCTTGGGAAGATTCAGGAACTTTATCATTCCCTGTATCACACATGCACCCTTTATGCTCATTCCCAGGAAAGCAGCCGCTGGTGGACCAGATGGACCATTTGACTGAATTGACAAGGACCAGTGGCTGGCTCCTCCCATTCTTTCTCCTCCTCTTCCTCCTCCTTCTCTCCGTCCTCTTTCTCTTCCTCCTCCTCTTTCTCCTCTCCCTCCTCCCCCTCCTCTCCCTTCCTCTCCTTCCCTCCTCCCCTCCCCTCCCCTCCTCTTCCTCCTCCTCCTTCTTCAGCTGAACTGACTGACTCCATGACCTACTTTGGCACAATAGAACACACATGAGCTTTCACCTCTGGGCTTCATTTCCCCAAAGCTGTAGGCTCGCATCAGTGATTGGAAAGGTATCTCAGCTATGCTGATTTCTCCTCTTCCAAGGAGCTGAGTGATTAGGGCAGCAGCTGCTGGAATCCACACAGGAAAAAACCTTCAAAAGCTGCAATAAAAAGAAGCTGGGACCCCGGCCCTTAAATTCTCTTCTTCTGATGATTGGTACAGTATAGACTGAGCCCACTGCATTTGAGAGGAGCAAGGACATCGGGGTGCTCAACAACCAAATTATTGTTATCTGATTCTTTGCAATTAAGAGCTTCATGGGGAAGCTGCCATCAATGAGCTATAGTAGTGAATCAACCACTGAAATTAATCTGCTCTCAAACATCTATGCTCTTGGTGGGAACCTGCCACCCCTGCTCGGTTCTCAGTGGTTATTGGATGTCTTAATAGGACAGTATGGTGCCAGCACATTGCAGGTGGGTGGTGGAGGCAGACTGCACATCTTGAGAAAGATTCAGGATTTCATGAAATCAGTGAAAGTGATATTGCAGGACTGCTGGACCGAAGAGACCAGTTTAATGATTGAGAAGAGGCAAATCCAGTAGGATGAGGCCAGTAGAGTTGCTTCAGAAGAGACAAATTTGAATATCAAAGGATTATGAAATGGAATTGGGGGGAAATGATGAATACTACTGATATTTCTATAACAAATGAGCAGAAAGTTCCTCCTAGTGATTTGGAGGGCAGAATGGGCACTATTGCTGCACACTCTTATTTTCTACATTGTGTCAAAAACAACCAAAACTTGATTTATTGTTTGTTGTAGAAATTCATTTTGTTGCAATGGTAACCCAACTGTGTTAAATATAGATAAAGTTTTCCTAAGTTGTAGTTCAATTTTTTTGAGCTGGAACCTCAGTAAAACTCTTCTGCACTATTTAATATGAAAAGTCGCTTTCTGTTGTGAGTAGATTCACTTTAAGTAACTTTTTGTTGCAGTGAGATTGCTTGTCCCTGAGAATAAGTTTCAGACCTCCTGAGGCCCGTGGAGGTCTGAAGCTTTTAGAGAATCACAGGGAGGTAGAGAGATAGATCTGACATGGCCTGAGCTGCTCTCTTGACTTGGCCACTCCCCCTCCCCACCTGTTCATCTGGATGCATGGCAGCAGGCTCTGCCTACCTACTCTGGGCAGCATATGACTTCTTCCTGCCTTTAGGAAGTTATGAGAGTGCTGATAATCTCCTAGAAGCTGTTGGTTAAACTGAGTGCCAAATTTGGAAAGTAGGTGTGGAAGGGAATGGAGAATAGTACCAGTAAGGGAGAAATAAACCCAAACCACGGTAAGAGGCAGGACCCAAATAGCAAAGCCCTTAGTTTTGCTTCTAGAGAAAAAAAGAAAAACCTAGCCTTTTTGTCATTTACCAAAATAGCACCTCACACCGCTCCCCACCCCCAGCCTCTTGCTCACTCTTAAAATTCTCAGGTGAGATTTTGGCAAATATACCTCATTAAAATTTAGACTCACTGAGAGTGTCATTGTGCAAGGCAGAAAGCATGGGATTTAGGAAGTCTGACTAGCTTCATGCCTGCTTGAATGAATGAAGGAATGAAGGAATGTAATTTGGGTTGCATGTCTGTCACTTTCAATGGTGACCTTGACAAGATTGACATTCATTCACCCAAAGGACATGTATTGGCTCTTCCTGAGTGCCAGGCACCGAATTATGTGTTGAAGCCCAGTAAAGAAGTCAAGACAGTGTAGGAAGGAGCCTTCCAGAAGACCGACCAGGCTGTAGAGGTGGGCATCACCCCGATCCTTGGCTTCTGTAGACGAAGGGCTTGTGTGACTAACTCCCTCTCTTCTCTGCCTTGGGAAAATGGTGAGCACTGTCAGGAGATCACACTCCAGGCTATGAAGATTGCCAGAGACCAATGGCAGATGTTTCCATCATTCATTTCCAGAATTCCAATTTTCTCTTTAAGCCTTTTTTTTTTTTTTTTTTTTAATTATTTCCAGGGCACCTGGCAGGTGCAGTCAGTTAAGCATCTGACTCTTGGTTTCAGCTCCAGTCATGGTCTCAGGGTCCGAGCATTGGGCTCTGTGCTCAGTGTGGAGTGTGCTTGAGATCTCTCTCCCTCTCCCTCTGCCCCTCCCCTCGTTTGCATGTGCTCCCTTCCGCTCTCTAAATAAATAAATAAATCATAAGGAAAAAAATTAAAGTCTTTGCTTGTCATCAGGCTTCTGGCACCTTTCTTGTTTTCCATGTTTTAGCAAAGTTTCCTGGAAGTCCTTTTCAATCTCATAGGGAAGGGTTTTCAGTGTTTAGGGAGTAATTATTCCCTTTTTTCATCTTGGAAATCACAGTGGGAAAAGAATTGTTAAATTATTTCTGGGCCAAGCACCTGTTTATGGGTGCAGGTTGTGGTCTAATTTCATGGGTAGGACATGTTTTCTTCCTCGAAAACTTTGTAACAAGATATTTAATGTTCATGTTTGTGGAGCATGCTTCACTGCTAATCAATTTCAAAGAAAATAAACAATCCACGTCCTGACTTAGGGTATTTCTGAGCCTGTGTAGATCTGGAACAAAAGACAAAGAGTTGTAGTTGTGTGTTTTGGATGTACAGGAGAAAAGGGATGAGGTCTTTCTTTTCACCCACAAGAAATAGTTACATTAGAAAAATAAAGTAGCAATGAAGCTTGAAAAACGTCCTAGTGTAAAATCTGTAACAGGCAGCCTGGCCAGTTTCATTTATTCTGTATTTATTCTCATTACAAGCCTTGAGCGCTCCCTGGGCTCTCTCTTGCTAAATCAATGTTTTCAGAATTCTCAGTGGCTTGGGTTTTATAATCTGAGAAATCAATCAAGTGCCTCGGGAGAATGCCGTGTCTTATTCTACTGGCAGCCTCCGAATGCCTCTTGTAATTAAGTATTAGTTGGAGTTGGTTGCACGTGAATAATGAGGCGATGTTCGGGTAGGTTTCCTTTGTTGCTTTTTCTTCAGGAGCATTGCTTCTGTTTTCTAGTTAGCAAATCACTGTTGTCATAGAATTGCAATAAAGTCTCCATTATTATGATACTTAGCATCTCCTAAAACCAAATCCAGTACTTTGGGTTCCCTGGTGTGTGACTCAAGCTGACACCCATACCCTGGTGTGCACAGTACCTGCCCTGTGGTCATGGAGCTTTTATAGGTAAGCTTTCCAGTGAAAGGAGACCAGGGCAGGGGACTTGAACTTGGTGTCCCTTTTTTAAGTAGCCTGACTTACTTGATGACCAAATGAATGGCCGAATAGTTCACAATATATGGCAAACAGTTTGGTGGCTGTCTCTGTCTGGTCTGATCTGCACTTGTTTCTAGACTAGATCATTTTCTTAGTACCCTGCTGTTGTTTTATAGGGATGGTTAGTTAACAGTGAGATACATGTACAGAGTCACAAATAAAACATATCTGTATGGTTTTGTAATAATATTAAATTTAGTAATAGTTACAACAGTAATAGTAATAAGTTAAGTAATAGCATTAATAAATATTAAATGATAACAGTAAACAGACCCTCGTGTGACCCCCAAATAGAATTGAAAAATACTCTAAGAATTCTGGTAGGATCCTTCATGGTGCCTTATTGTTCTCTCTTCCACTGCTGCCATTATCTTGAGTTTTTAAAAATAAGTTATTTCTTTTCCAGATAGTCTTGCACACATGCACACACACACACGTACGCGCACACACACACACACACACATCCCTAAAATTATTGCTTAGTTTTGCCTATTCTTGAACTTGACATAAATGGAGTCATATAGAATGCATTTTTGTGATTTGTTTCTTTTGTTTATCATTGTTTTTGAGATTTTTTTCTTTATTAATGCAGATTGCAGAAGTTCATTCATTGTCATTGCTGTGTAATATTCCAGGGCATGAATATCTCAGTTTTGGGGAAAAAAAAATCATTCTGTTAACGGACACTTGGGTCATCTCCAATTTGTACCAATTATGAACAGTGTTGTTATGAACTCCTGGTGTACTTATTGCAAAAATAATTCTTAGATATATTTCTGGCAGTAAGATTTCTGGGCGTTTGCTCATCTTCTGAGTTTAAGAAATAATGCCAAAATGTTCTTATAATCTCACCAGCAAGGTAGGAGAGTTCCTCCTGCCCACAGCCTAGTCTGCACTTGGGGCCATCAGAATGTAGGTTTTATTGGTCTGGGGGTGGGGGTCTGGGGGTTACCATGTATATCTTCCTGATGACTATTGAGCTGGACCATCTTTTCCTCTAAGTTTAATGGAATTTAGATTTAGGCCTTATAAGACATTACTCTTCCTGTATTTTGCCTATTTTTCAGTGAGGTTGCCTGCTTTTATTTCGCTGACTTCCAGGTTTTTTTGGAAAAAATATTCTAGATATTAGTTCTTTGTTGGTTATTTGTGCATTAAACCTCTTCTTCCTCTCTGTGCCTACCTTTTTCATGATCTTTTTGTTTATTTGTTTGGTTTTGCCCCCCAGATTTAATTTGTATGTTTATTCTTCTATTAATTCATTCATTGTAATAATTGTTTTGTTATTATAGAAGTAGTACATGCATACAATGGAAAGTTACTACTTCCTAGAAGTCAGCAACATTAAAACACCTTCGTGCATATTCTTCTGGGTTGGACAATGTGTGTATGTGTGTGTGTGTGTGTGTGTGTGTGTGTTCAAAATGAAAATTCAGTCAATAATGTCTCCCTTTCCATTTGAGTACATGTTCATCTCATGACATATGCAAGCCATCTTCAGATATTTTCAGTGTTCACTGGTGGTCAAGCCAGTATCCAATGCAGGATTTTAGATGAACCAGATGCTCAATAATAAATGCAGTCAGTTTTATCAGTCCTTTCTTTATGATTAGTACTTGTGGTGTTTTTATCAAAATACGTCTTCCAACCTCAAGCCTCTGCTAACTTCTAACTGCTTTCCATTTTGTTGTCTTTTTTAGGTTTGTAATCCATTTGGAATTGATTTCTGGGTATGGTGTATGCTTTACAATAGAGGTTCAGTTTTATTTTTTCCATATGGATCCCCATCTTTCCCAGCGCTAGTTAGTGACTTACACTGATCTATAACCCAGGCTGTGCCATATTTCCTGTCCACACAAGGATGGGTCTTTTCTTTGGCTCTCTCTGTTCTGACCCATAGATCTTTTTTGCTTATTTCTATAGCAGTGCTACAGTGTTCTAATCACTCTGCATTACAATAATGTGAGATTTAGTGGAGCAAATCCCCATGTTGGGCTAGATTGGGCTGTCTTTTGAGTGTAAATTTCAGTGGCTTAAAACTTTTTAAAGAAGATTTTCTTGGGGCCATCTGGGTGCTCAGTCAGTTAAGCATGTGACTCTTGATTTCAGCTCAGGTCAGATCTCAGGGTTGTGAGATTGAGCCCTATGTGTGGCTCTGTGCTGGATGTGGAGCCTGCTTGAGATTCTCTCTCTCTTTCCCTCTGCCCCTCCCCACCCCACTCATGTGCATACTCTCTCTTAAAAAAAAAAATGTGTCTTGCTTATGTGACATGTATAACCGTAGTCACTCAGGGCCCAGACACTTTTGTCATCTCACTGTGTGCTCCCACAAGGGAGAATAGAGCTTGGAGGATCATGTCTTAAATACTTAGAAGTGGCACATGTCAGTTTTGCTTGTATGTCATTGGCAGAACTAGTCACATGACCAAATTTAATTTCAAGGGGGTTGGGGAATATAATTCTTTAATCATTAGAATTAGAGGATTGACTACGACATCTCTAACCTTGTTCTTCTTCAGTAGTGTTTTGGCTGTTCTCAACCATCTGCTCTTCCATATGCATTTTAGAATCAGCTGGTCAAGTTGCATGAAAATCCTAATTAAGACCTTGATTGGCATTTTATTGAATCTGTGGTTCAGTTGGGGAGCTGTGATACCTTCCTGTCTAAGTGCATGGTATAATTGTGTATTTCAGTCTTAATGTCTGTGAGTAGTTTTATTTCCATATCATTTAGCACATTAATTTTAGATAGTTATATTCATATTGCTACTGTAAATTTTATTTGTTAAATTGTGTTTTCTATCTGATTGTTTTCTGTTATCCAGGAATATAATTGACTTTGGTATATTGATATTTTAATGCAGAAATTCTTTCAAACTCCCCTAGTAATTCTGATTACTTATATGTAAATTATTTTGGGTTTCCTACAAAGAAAATCTATTTACCTATAAATAATGACAGTTTTATTTTTTCCTTTCCAATTCTTAAATCTTTTTTTTTTTTTAAAGATTTTATTTATTCACTTGACAGAGAGAAATCACAAGTAGATGGAGAGGCAGGCAGAGAGAGAGAGAGGAGGAAGCAGGCTCCCCACCAAGCAGAGAGCCCGATGCGGGACTCGATCCCAGGACCCTGAGATCACGACCCGAGCCGAAGGCAGCGGCTCAACCCACTGAGCCACCCAGGCACCCCCAATTCTTAAATCTTTTTTATTTCATTCTTTTATATTCACCAGCTAGGACCTCCCTATAGTGTTTTAGAAGTGGGGATAGCTAGCATCCACATCCCATTACTGATGTAAAGGGGATGTTTTAAACATTTTACTAATAAATATGACTTTTTGTAGACATTTTTTATTAGGTTCCTTTTATTTCTAATTTGTAGCAATGAGTTTTGAATTTTGCGCGTCAAAAAGTTGTGTTTTTCTCCTTTAGTTTGCTAATGTGGTGATTTATAGTCATTAATTATTAAAATATGAAACAAGTGTTAATTCTTGTAATTAACCCATTTTGGTTACGCTGTGTTCCCCTTTTTTCTTAATGCTAGATTTGGTTGATAATATTCTGTTAAAGACAATATCTGAGTGATATTGGTTAATAATTCTCATTTCTGGTACCGCAGTTGTCTGGTTTTGTAATCACTATTACCAAAAGCAGACTGGAGTACAAAAAAGAAAGACAGGACCTACAAAATCCACCAAAATTGTTGGAAGCCTTATTCTTTATTTCAGTGACTGACAGGTCAAACATAAGTGGGAAAATATAGAAGATCTGAATAGCACAGTTAAGCTTCATAAAATGAGTTTTCCCTCATGTTTAATTCTTTGTAAAGAGTCTGTGTAAGATGATTTATTTCCTTTTGGGATGTCTGACAGGTAGGCCCATAAAATATTTGGTCCTAGAATTTAAAATACTGAATCAATTTACAGTTATAAAGCTCTTTTGTTTTACCTGTTTTTTCTTGAGATATTTTTGATAATTTGTATGTATTTTTAGAGTAGCTTAGTCCTTTCACATAAACTTTCAAATCTATTGATACAAAGTATTTCATAATATCCACTTGTTCTCAAGTAATATCTGCATTACTAGTTTTTATATTGGCTATATGTGCCTTCTTTCTCTTTCTACCCTGAATTCTTTTCTTGTTTATCTTGTCAGAGTTTAATCTGTTACTCTTTTCAATATGCCCATTTCCTATGAGCCTCTGTGCTATGTGTTTGCTTTACTTTTCATTATTCCTGTTGCTATCTTTAGTATTTCCCACTTGCAACTTTCATTTTATTCTGCTCTTTTTTCTTTTAACTTACTGAGTTAAAATTATACACATTGCTGTTCTTTCTTCCTTTTCTAACTTAAGCGACTTAGGCTGTGAATTTTCCCATAAATTTTGCTGAGCTACATTCTGTAAGTTTTAATACACGGTTCTCCTTAAATTTACTTTTGAAAATTTTCTAATTTCCATTTTTTTCTATGACTCATAAGTTGATTACAAGGGCTTTTTAAAAAAATCCTGAACATATATTTTTCTTGTTATATTTTTTTAAACAATTTATAGTTTAATTGCATTGTGATTGGATTATGGGATCGGAAAATTACCAATCCTTCGATCTTGAGGCTAGCTTTGTGGCTTAGTATATGGTCTGTTGTCATTTCATATGGCTTAAAAAGGAATGTAAATTTTAAAATTGCAAGATCTAAAGCTGTACCTATGTCCAAGCTTGTTGTGGTAGCCAAATCTCATGTGTCTAATTTTTCTGTTTATGCTTAATTCATTAATTACAAAAATGTACATTAAAAAGTTCTACCCTCAGAGTAGATGTCATAGTTCTGGGGTCTTATAATTTTGAATATTTTTGCTTGTATACTTTGAATATTTTTGCTTGTATACTTTGAAGGGCTGTGCAAACATAGTTTAGAATTGTCATATTTCCTATTCTACCTTCTTCTACCTTTATAATTAAGCCATGACTGTCTTTATCTCTAAAGTTGTTTTTATAATAAACAGTATCAGACTTTACCATTGAAATAAGCTTTCTCTTGGTTAATATTTACTTTTTACATCTTTTCCTATTCTATGCCTGTGCTCTGAGTTTAATGTATGTATTTTTTTAACTTTTAGCTGAGGAGCTAATTTTAATTACAGATGTTGTCATTACTTCTATGTTAGGGTTTATTTATATCATTCATTACATAGTGTTTTCTCCTTCCTTCCTGTACAATTTTTATGTTATAATTTCATTATTTTCCTCTTTTCTTCAGAGGTTCTATCAATTCTCTAGTTTAACACACATAGTTAACCAAGTCTTGAGTCATTTAATATCTTTGGTTTTCCCTTCTGAACATTTAGTATGGAGACACTGAGTGCTTTTTCTCTGACAATTGCATTCTCACTTACCTGGTAGATAGATCTCTAGTGTTTTCATTCGACCTTGATTCTTTCTCTCTCTCCCCCAACAGAACCACCAACCAATGTGTGTGTAACCCTTGTACAACCCATGAGCGTGTAACCCATGTACAACCTGGGTGTGTGTGAGCCATGTACAACCCATGCATGTGTAACCTGTGTATAACCCATGAGCATGTAACCTGCAGACAACCTGTGTGCGTGTGACCCGTGTGTGGACCGATACTTCTGCTCACCATCCCTTGTCCACCTCAGCCCGTCCACCTTCTGCCTCAAACAGAGCCATTACATTTCCTTCTTTGATATTCTTTTTTTTTGGATAAATACCTTGTTTTTGATTTTTCTAAATTTCCTTTGTTTGACCTCACGCTTGGCAGATGGCTTTACTGTGGAGTTCTAATTTGACAGTTACTGTCTCTCTGAACTCGGACGATTGTATTTCACTGTTCTCTTGCTTCAATTTTTTTTTGGTGTTTTTGTGTGTTCAGTTGTAAGTCTTACTGCTGTTCCTTTGTTAATACTGTGTTTTTCCATCCCAGGTCCTTTTACCATCTTGCTTTTTTTGTGTGTCATAAAGTTTCATTATTATGTGTCTTGGCATGGATTTCCTTTCACATATCTTGTGCAAGATTCACTGAGCTCCTTAAATCTCAGGTTTGTGTCTGTCAGCATTCTGAGAGGCTCCTGCCGTTGTCTCTTGAACGTTGCTCCTCTCTGTTTTCTATCATCATTGCCTCTACTCTGGAGCCACTGTCCGATTTTCTCACCGTATTATCCACGTCACGTAACCTGTCCTGCGAATTCTGCACCCCACCCCCACCCCCGCCTTCTAACTGCATTCTGGAAAAAAATTTGAATCTGTCCTCCAACTTATTCATTTTCCATTCAACATGTCTCACATGCTTATTTAATCTATCAAGTTTTTAAGTTCAATTACTCTATTTTTTTATTTATAGAATTCTATTTGGTTCTTTTAAAAAAATCTGCTTCATTATTATTTTTTTATAGTACATGTTCTTTGTCCTGCTTTTCCTGGCTTCCCTATAATTTCCTTAAATACACTGCAAATAATTATTTTATATTATATGCCTTATAATATCTGAAGTTGTTATGAGTCTGTTTTTCCTATAAATACCCTGAAATCTTTTGTGTTTCGAGCTTTCTTACTCTGGCTTTTTTTTTTTTTTTTTTTGGAAGATTTTATTTTTTTAATTTATTTGAGGCAGAGAGAGCAGGCAGTGGGAAAAGGGAGAGAGAGAATCTCAAGCAGACGCCTACTCAGTGGGGAGCCCCGTGCAGGTCTCAGTCTCACGACCGTGAGATCAAGACCTGAGCCAGAATCAAGAGTCAGGTACTTAACTGACTGAGCCATCCAGACGCCCATTAACTGGGCTTTTAATTTTTTCCTAAAGCTTTGTTTGAAGGAATATTTTTTATGTCTGGATTGAGGGGGAATTTTTCCAGAGATCACTACCTGCTCCGGGTCCATCCAGACTTAGTTCTGCCCATTATGTTGTGTGGGGACCATATGAGAAGCACAAATTGGACACTAGAATCCTGCGAGAGGCGTGTCACGGTTGTGAGGTCTCCACACAGCACAAAGACAGAGACAGGCAAGGCTCCTTATTGTTTCTCCCTTCTTTACTCTGAGTAAGCTTTATTCTGGGGTCTCCTGTTAGACTTACCAGCTGGGTTAACCCTGGGTTTGTATCTCTTCACCCCTGGGCCTCATGGCGACCTCAAGGCAGGGGCTCCAGGTCTGCTGGTTTCTGTGAACACACTCAGGGCACAGTCTGACTTGGCCGTTTCCCTGTATCTAAGACCCATCTTTCCTTTCATTTTGAGGGAACTTGCTTTCATTAATTCTTCTCTGCGTGTCAGTTCAGTGATAAGTGGAAAAGATTGCTGCTCGCTTTTGTATTTCACTCAGCATTTAGTTACTTCCATCAGCAATGAAATCCTGGGTTGGGGACGTGTCAGCTCTTTTCTGTGCTGGGGGAGGAGACTCGTCCCGGACCGAGAAGCAGACAGATCTGGGTTTGAGGCCAGCTGTGGCGTTTCTCATCGGTTTCCCCAGCGTCTCTAATGCCACCTTTCCTTTGTATGGTGGATTTCTGTTTACCAAGTACTTTCACAAAAATCATGTTGAGACTTGGGTGAGACAGATCATTGTCCCCATTTGGCAACTAGTAAGACTGCTGGTGGGCTCCCCACTCTGACCCGGAACCCAGATCGTATAACACCTGGAGGAGTTCTACTTTTCTTCTATTTTGGGTTGATTCTGAGCCCCGCAGGTGGGATTCAGTTTGCTGTGTAGAGCAAGTTGCCACTTGGATGTTGTCTTAAGGAAGGTCTTCTGAGATCAGAGATAAGGCCCGGGAGCTTCTGTCTGCATGGAGTTGAGGTCATCCTCCTGGTAGGTTCACCAGCCTGGGAGCTCCCTGAACCCCACAGTTTGGGGATTTTCATGGAGGCTTGATCACGTAGGCATGATCGATCACCGGCTCTGTTTCCAGCCCTTCTCTCCTTGCTGGAGAATGGCAGGTGGAGCTGAAGGTCCCAAGCTTCATGGCTTGGTCTTTCTGGTGACCAGCCCCCATCCAGGAACCCAGCCAGAGCCACCGCACTAGAACAAGAGATGCTCCTAGGGCTTATCACCTGGGAGTTTATAAGGGCTTTAGGAGCTCTGTGCCAGGAACCAGGGGCAAAGACCAATATATACATAGTCTATCATCTCACATGTTCTCCTCTTGTGTGAGCTGAGATCCCTGATCCGGGCTAGTGCTGGGGTGGGTTAGAAGGCGGTTTTCCCCAACAACTGCAGGTAGTGTAATGTCCTTGACAGATAGCTGGGCAGTAGCCATCGTTAAGACTTCAAAGCCTTCTCCTGAAGTTCATGCGCCCCAGGGAGAGGCTGATCCAGTGAACACACTGGGCATAGTCATGGCGACTGCCTTTTTAGTTGCTTCTCTAGCGCATGCATTGCTACTGAAATTTCACCATCAAATTTATGTTCCGCTAAGGCCTTTGGAGGCAAAATAAAATTACTTTTCATTAAAATGTTATCTTGATCTGAAGCTGGCCCTTGCTTTTATCAGCTCCCCTGATAGTGTTATGGAAAAAGATAATTTCCCCATTTTGAGGGCATATTTTTATATTTATGTTTCAGATCATTGTGGCATATAATCACAGTAAAAAAAAAAAAAAAGCCAAAGTTGTCTTGGCAACTTAGGCCTTCTATAGGTCAGGGTGCTCTGACATGCAAAAGCACTTCCCATCTTGGTGACTGCTCATAGCTCTATCTAGGGTGACGAGCACCGTTTACGACTCCTAACAAGGCTTTGTCATCAAACAGTGTAGGGTGGGGTGGGGGGGGGCGGATGGGGGAGCCAGAGTGACTTCTGTCATTTAAAACTCCTTACTCCTCCTCTGTTGTTTCACCTGTTCCCAGGAGGGTGCCTCCGAGGACTAACAAAGGGACCGCCACCTTCTTCCCCCAGAGTCCCTCATCTCCCAGCCACTGGAGCTCCCCCCGCACTTCTTGTGCATCGTGCCTGAGCTGGTCGTGGGTTCTTTTTCTCAGAACAGAATCCTATTTGCAGATGCAGGACTGGGGTTACACAAGGAGCTCCCAGTCTTTCCCTCTTCTGTTTGCGTCTCCTGTCCCTGACATTTGCTTTCAGACTAATTATGAGCTTTTTGGTTCCTTTCCCCTTTCCCCCCCCATTGCTCTTCCTCAAACAAGACAGGACTCATTTCTATCATGGGATGGGAATCTCATCTGGCTCAGGACGTTTAAGTGTCTCTCTGCCTAGAAATAGGGGAGGAAGGACGTGACCTTTCATGGCCATCGTATTTTTCTGACCCCGAGGACCTTGGCCTGTTGCCGGAGTACTTGATAGAGTTCCATTAAGTTTGTGAAATGAACAAATGGTCTCTACCATTTATATATTCATTTGGTTACCATGTGTTGATCACTTATCTTGCCAGGCAGTATGCTGCATCCTCGGGCTTTGGTGGTGACCCTGAAATGTACACACCTCCCGGGGGTATCAAAACAGATAGGCAGTTAGCAGTGCCGTAACTGTAGTTATGCTAAGAAGATTGTGATTTCTTGTTCCATGTAGAAATAATTCACTATTGGGTGCCCAGGTAGGAACACATTAATGAAAGGAAGGAACTCAGTTGGTTAATCACCCAACTCTTGAGTTTGGCTCAGGTCGTGGTCTCAGGGCTGTGAGTTTGAGTCCTATATTGGGCTCTGCCCTGGGCGTGGAGCCTGCTCAAGAGTCTTTCTCCCTCTCCTCTGCCCCTCCCCATCAAAAGAAATAATTCACCCATTTTAAGGGCTGTATTAACCTTCAGTTAGTAATTGGACCTGTCTGGGCCTCCATTTCTCATCCATAAAATGGGCCTAATACCTATGTCACTGTGTTGTCCCAAGGATGAAGTAAGGCCAGTAATGAAATCCAGCACAGTGCCTGGCGGATGGAGTCCCTCTGCACCTGATGGTCTTGCCGTCCTGACAGAACATTCTTGGAACCTGCTCAAGTCAGCTCGGGGTCCTCATTCCTTCCTTTCTACTTTACTGAAACACCGCTCCACCTGTCTGCCTTTCAGACACTTGGAATCTTGTGTTGCTTCCCTTTCTATAGCTTCACTTCATCTGAGAACACTGTGAGCATCTCTCCTTGTGCCCTGGAACCTAGCCCAGATATCTGGGGTGGGGGGCGGGTGCCTGTCTGTCCCTGGGGAACAGAGGGACTTCTGTTCAGAAGGCTCCAGGAGGATTCTGGGGTTATCCTTGTAGGGAGAACCTTGTAGGAAGTGTGTGTGAGAGACGAAGAGAGACTGACTATGTATATTTCTGGAGGGCGGGATATAGCACGGAAGAGCTGCATGAACCCTCCAGCTTGTCTCCCTCACATATGCTATTCTGAGCCAGTGCCTGACTCTACCCCTTCTCCGTCACTGGGTGCATCCTTGCCTCCTCCTTCTTTAGTGAAAGCTTCCCCACGTGTCAGAACTGCAGCCACTTATTCACTGTGCACACTTATTGAGCACCTAGTGAGAGCAGGCACAGGGAGCACAGCCTCTGCCCACAGAGAGCTTCAGAATCCAGTAGAAGGAAGATAGATGCTAGGCAATCACATATAAAGAAGAGTGTGGTGTTAAGTGTTATGAAGGCATAGTAAGAGCCCAATACACCTGATGGGGGGCCCCCGGGAGGGCCTTGAGGAAGTGACATTTAAGCTAAGACTTGAAGAGTGAGTAGAGTTAGCTAGGCAGAAAAGGGATGCTCAACACTGTGCTGGCATAGAGCCCCCTGATCTGGCTTTTGTCTTATCCTACCGTTCCTTCCTTTCATTAATGTGTCCCTTCACTTGTATTTTTTGAGCACCCATGACTTGTTTGGCACTGTCCTTGGTGTGGGTCATATAATAGCAGAAGATGTAGACACTGTCTTTGTCATGGAGCCTTCCTGGTGCCACGGGATTCACACCCTTGTTACCTTGGTACGTGCATCTGCTTCGTTTCCTCTTCCACACTTGCAGATTCACTTTGGGAGGCAGCATCCTTTTGAGAAAGAGTATGAGTAGGAAGGAGGAAGGATGGGGAAAGGGATCAGGCGATCGTAAAGAGCCTCATGCCTGCCATGCAGTTTGTCCAGTGTATCGTGGGCACACTGTGATTGGTTCTTATAATCACTCTGTTGGACAGCTGCTGGCTTGTCCATTTTACAGATGGTGAGCCTGAGTTTTAGAAGTTAAGCATCTTGCCCTAGGTCACACAGGTGGCAGGTAGTGAGGTCAGGACGCATACATCAGTGCACTCAGCTGGGCTACACAGCTCTTCTCACCTGTGCTTAGATCTTCACTCCATCTCTGACTAGCTGTAGGTTCTCAATTCATGTAGCATCTCTGGAGTTGTATCCAACAGGTCTGCGTGGCCAGCTGGCCTCCTGTAGTGGGTCAAGGTGGTTCTCTCCATCCCTCTGGAGCAGACAGTCGGGTGGTGCTGGCTTCAACAGTCCCAGGCCCAGCCTGCCTTCCCCAAGCTGCTTAGGATCTACCTAATCTCCTTTGGTCTAACAGATGGCTTTCAGTTTCTCACCAACACACCAGTTCTTATTAAATCTTAAGGCTGATAATACTTAGAGTAAATCATTCTTCCTGAGGCTGACACAGCCACTGTGACCATGCGTAGACTCACAGGCAGTTCAATGACAGGGTTGAATGATATTAGCCCCTGGATCCCAGATAACTGAGGTGGTTTTGCAGAAGTCTTTCCTTCTGTCTGTCTGCCAGCCTCCAATTTTATTTCCTCCATGGAGCTTCCCTTGTTTTCCCCTCCAGACAAAACTCCTCCAGGGCAAGAACTGAGTCTTATGCATCTTCCCACCACTGTGGTCCAGCAAAGTCCGAGGTTCCTTGAGGCCATTGGTAGATAGGTGTTGAGACAGTGAATGAAGGAATGTGTGACAATAATATACCTTTGTGCTAAGTCCTTCCTCCATTCAACACATACTTATTGGGGCCAATCACTGTACTGTAGGACTGTACAGATCCAAGGGTGAAGAAGATAGTATTCCTGCCCTCATGGAGGTTATGGTCTAGGGGGATCTAGGTCCCAACAAAGAAAGGAATTATGTGTAGATGCTTATTAAGGTAAATCAGGACCTAAATCCTTTCCCTTCATTTGTCTAGTTGAATTAGTTGATACTTTTGGGGCTATTGAATTATATTGATTGTGATGAACTCTTGTCCTTAAAAGAAACTTTAGAAGAATCATTGATTGATATAAGATTAAAAATATTTTAAGGATTTTGACAATCTCTTTCTTTCACCAAAAAGTAGACTTTTTGCCTCCTTCATCTGAGCAGAAACAATCTAATTGCTCCTTAACTGGAGAGAAGGCAGGCCACTTTTAAAAAATCACTGTGGTGGGGCGCCTGGGTGGCTCAGTGGGTTGAGCCTCTGCCTTCAGCTCAGTTCATGATCTCAGGGTCCTGGAATTGAGCCCTGCATAGGGCTCTCTGCCCAGCAGGGAGCCTGCTTCCCCCTCTCCCTCTCTGCCTGCCTCTCTGCCTACTTGTGATCTCTGTCTAATAAATAAATAAAATCTTTTTTAAAAAAAATCACTGTGGGTACTGAGTCTGCTCTGTGGGTTTCATCAAAATTGACCCTTGAAATTGTAACCCTGTTTGGGTAGTGAAATCCGATGTTAATGATCTTCTATTGATAATTTTATACAGAATAAATAGCTGTCATTCCTTAAATTCCACTGAATGGTTTTAGGCTACAGATGCACTGTAGATCCACATTCTCTTTAGGATTTGTAGCAATCTACATTCATCTTTTTTTTTTTTTTAAGCAAAAATCTCTTAACCAATATCTTAGAGTATTAATGAGTCTAGCTTGTCATAGAAAACAGAACAAGCATCTTGGCTACGCTGAACTGTGAATTAAGAAACTATGACATCAAAACTATGGAGGAGAAACTAGTTACATTAAGACATCAGGGGCCACAGGGACATCAAAGTAGGTTCCGAAACAATGAAGCTTGTTCCTAGGGAGTCTTAGGAGAAAAGCTCTGTGATGGGTCGCTTAGCACACACACAGCCTCCTGGCTCTCTGACCCTCTCATCTGAGAGCTTCAGGCATCCTGCAAAGAGGGATCAGAAAGATATATCCCCTGACTCATCTCCCCGAGTCTTCAAATCTGTTCATTTTACTGGCTAAGATCATTTTATATCTACTGAGAGCCTTGGGGGCTGAAGAATTTTATCAGCCTGATACCTAGCTCTAGAACTCTCTCAGAACAAGCATGCACTTATATAACTGGAGAACTGCAGATTATAAGAGTAGACTTTGTGAAGGTTTTTCTTGCAGAATGGAACTTTACGGAACCAAGGCTATGGGTTAGGCAATGATCACTTGGTGCCAAGGACTAAGCAAAGCATTGTACAATTCCTCATGAACTAAATTGCAAGATAACTTTGTAAGGCAAGGGCTAGTAACCCTATTGCACAAATAAGGAAACCGAGACCCCAAGAGGGTGAGCTTTTATGGGAGTTAGGTGCACACAATACAGATTTTCCTCAACTTCTGATAGGGTTACACCTCAATAAATCCATGGTAAGTTGAAAATACCATAAGTTGAGAAATGCATTTAACACACCTAAGCTACTACACTTGATAGCTTAGCCTGCCCCCTCGCCTTGACCATGCTCATACAGCTGGGCAAAAACATCTAACACAAAGCTTATTTTATAATCAAGTATTGAATATCTCCTGTGCCTTATTGAACACTGATCTGGAAGTGAAGAACAGAATGACTGTAAGTGTGCTGGTGGTTTGCCCTGGGGATCATGGGGCTGACCAGGGGCTGCGGCCGGTGTCGCTGAGCATCATGAGAAAGGATCGTATCGCATGTCACAAAATGGGAAAAGGACAAAATTCAGAAACTGAAGTGTGGTTTCTTTTGAATGCATGTCGCTTTTTCACCATTATAAAGTAAAAAAAAAAAAAAAAAAGGAAGCTGCACCCTTTTAAGTTGGGGACTGTCCGTAGTCCCTGCTGTTGAATGGGTTCCTGAGTCCCAAATCTCCTGTGTCACTTAATTTGCTGTTGCTGTCGGTTTAAACAAAATCATCCCAAGCTCAAGTACTTCTTTGCTTTAGTGTAGAGAGCAGGGACAAATGGACTTGTAATTTTCAGCTCAGGCACAGGGGGGATTGAACCAGATGGCACTGGAAGACAGGGGTCAGGTGACCTGCCAAATTGGCAGTCCGCAGATCCAGCCGTGTTGGCTCATAGATAAGCTTCGTTTGGTCTGCACTGTATTAATTTTTGATGAGCTGTTAATATGTTAAAACAGAGACATTTACCGCACACATTGGGATTTCCCTTCTCTGCAGAAGATCAAAACTTCTAGGACCACAGAGCCCACATTTCTACGTGGCAGACACCAGCTGCATTTTTAAATGCGGGTGCATTGGACATGGCGAAGCTGCATCTTTAAATAGGCAGGTGCTCCCTAGTCCTCCCCACTCCCAGCTGTTGTCCCACCGTGGGGTCAGGTGTTAGTTATCATTTACCATCACAAATGAGCCATTGATTTTTTTCAGAAACTGAAGTGTTATCTGTGTGCCTAACAATAGTGGAATAATGAAAGATAGACCCAGAAGGTTTTTCTGCTGCAAAAAGTTGCCTCTGATACCAGTTTACTTTACTCCTGTTCCCTATCTGCCTGACCTCCATGGGCATGACTTGGTGGCCCCCATGGTTCAGTCTCTCAATTTACAGACCAAGCTGTGGCCCAGAGAGGGAAAGTGACTTGCCCAATGTCATGTATTCAGTTCATGACAGAGCCGTGATGAGAAATGTCCAGGTACCGACCAGACATGCTCGTTCCCATGTCCTGGTTTTGGATGGTCTTGCAGAGATGCACTGATGTTCTCAAAACCCCCTTCAGTATTAAGATTTATTCAGCCATCTGGTAGTGCCTTTCTCCCTCCTGGAGAAGAAAATTCTAGCTGTTTGAGCATCATAAAATGGAAAATTTGTACAGATTACCTCATCAGGGTACAATTCCATTTATGGTGCCAGGAATGATCAGTTTGCCTGGGGAAATTCATTAAAATTAGCAAAAGTGAAAAACACAACACGCAAAGCAGAATCTGTTCCCCCAATTCTTATCTCATTTTATTTTGAAATCTTTGTGTTTGTGCATGCCAATTTTCTCATTTCTGGCAATCACTGGGGTCCGAAAGTCTTCAACTTGCTTTAAAAGTCAATGAGGGGGATGGGTGGGGAGGGAAACCACATTTATCTCACCTAAGCTAACTCCATAAGTAGAACTTTCTTTGCAAAGAGAGAGTTATAAACCTGTGGCAATTGGTCTATGAAGCCTGGGAGAAGAACCAGTGATTCCCTTTCAGAATCCCCAGGCAGGCAGAGAGTCCTGTACAGGGGAGGCGACTTGAGATGTCCTGGGCCAGGAGTTTGTATTGCGATGCTTTGCTTATCTCCTCTCTTTGAGGACCATGTGGCTGAAAGTGCCAGAAACAGGGTGGGGAAATCATTCTCCTTCATCTGCTTCCTAGTTTACAGGCTCCGAGAACATTTTTGCTTTTCACAGCCAGATCAACATATAAATATTTACAATCAGCTGTTTCTAGCTCAGACAACCTGCTACCGGCTCTGAAAGCAAGGGGCATATGCTCTTCCTCATAGATCACTGTGAGAGCTTGTGTGTGTTTCAAACTTTGGAGAGCAAATGAACAAGTTTGGAGTCCGAGGGACAGCTAGAATCGCAGCACCCTCTTGCCCACTTGCTTGGGCGCGCTCTAATCATATCTCTGTTGTTGATGATGTTAGCACAATGGGAACACATTTCCCCTATTTTATGATCTCCGTCTTCTGAAATGTCCGTCGCCTTGACTGCTCTGCTCTCAGTTCCATTTCTTAATCATGCTGGAAGGGTGGGGGGAGGGGCTGTGTTTAAGGGGAGAGGCCGGCAGAATGAACTGGGTCCCACCTGTTTTACATGAGCATAAAAGGTTTTTCAGCTCTGCAGGGTCTCAAGTGCATGTCTCTTGGAGAAGAGAATAGGGTGTTGCTTGGCTCGCCTTGGAAAGCCTTTCTTTAAAGGCTTCCCTGCTTTCTTTCTCTCCCAGTTGAATCGAATCTGAGCCCCAGTGAGCCCCAGGATCCGAGAGCTGGACGGCTCCCCGGAGATTATAGGCTGGTCCCAAAACCCCAGCCCTCCCCACCCCGGGAGGAGGCGGCAAAACAAAATGCGGGATCCTATGAATTCAGTGCGGTTTGGCAGAGGCTAGTTCTAATTCGGACAGTATTCGGGAAAGCAGAAATGCAAAGTGCCCGTTGTGTCCGTGGCTCCCATGTGCCTTCCAGGCCACAAGGCAGAGCCTCCAAAGCCCTTTGCCAAAGGACGTTCTGCTGGCTCAACAGCTGCCGTGAATGCCACTGAGAAAGTAACAACATGACGTTTAGCATGAATTTGGAGCCTGTCGTGTCATCTAGAAAAGTCAAGGCATAAAGTGCTGCTTTAAAAGTGTTGCCCAAAGGCCCAATAGAATATGTAGAAAAGCAGCTCCTGCTGGGTGCCCGCAGGATCTGGACAGTCGAACCCAGCCTTTAAAAATGCCTGTGAGTCAGCATAATCTCTTCGAGTCCGTCCAAGTTGTTACAAAAGTTGGGTATTCATCCTTTCTGATGGAGGCATCATACTCCATAGTGTATATGGACCACATCTTCCTTATCCATTCGTCCGTTGAAGGGCATCTTGGTTCTTTCCACAGTTTGGTGACCGTGGCCATTGCTGCTATAAACATTGGGGTACAGATGGCCCTTCTTTTCACGATATCTGTATCTTTGGGGTAAATACCCAGGAGTGCAATTGCAGGGTCATAGGGAAGCTCTATTTTTAATTTCTTGAGGAATCTCCACACTGTTCTCCAAAGAGGCTGCACCAACTTGCATTCCCACCAACAGTGGAAGAGGGTTCCCCTTTCTCCACATCCCCTCCAACACATGTTGTTTCCTGTCTTGCTAATTTTGTCCATTCTAACTGGTGTAAGGTGATATCTCAATGTGGTTTTAATCTAATCTCCCTGATGGCTAGTGATGATGAACATTTTTTCATGTGTCTGATAGCCATTTGTATGTTTTCATTGGATAAGTGTCTGTTCATATCTTCTGCCCATTTTTTGAGATCATGCTGAGTGAAATAAGTCAAGCAGAGAGAGTCAATTATCATATGGTTTCACTTATTTGTGGAGCATAACAAAAAGCATGGAGGACATGGGGAGTTAGAGAGGAGAAGGGAGTTGGGGTAAATTGGAAGGGGAGGTGAATCATGAGGGACTATGGACTCTGAAAATCAATCTGAGGGGTTTGAAGGGGGGTGGGGTGGGAGGTTGGGGTACCAGGTGGTGGGTATTATAGAGGGCACGGATTGCATGGAGCACTGGGTATGGTGAAAAAATAATGAATACTGTTATGCTGAAAATAAATAACTTAATAATAATAAAAAATGCCTGTGAGTCCCTGCTTCTTTTCAAAGCAACAGACACTCCCACACTTTGGAGGGCTGTGGCGTGGGTCCCAGGGCATGAGGGAGAGTGCCTTTTACCTGCTCTCCAAAGAATGAGTGCCAGCCTGTGGCTGCCAAAGCTGGTCAAATTCGAGTTCCAGGGGGACCAGGAGGTGATCTAGTGCAGCCTGAGGGCCTGGCCTTGAGCTACCTGCCCCAGGTCTTGAACTTAGAGGGTTTTCAGCAGCCCCTTTCCTTGCCCGTGTTGTGCCTCAAGGCTCAGGTGGCTGCTTGAGCTAGGACTTGTCTGTCCTAAAGTCTCCGAATCAATTTGTTTTACGGGGACGCAGACAAACTCCTGCCCTCATTGGCCTTGTACTCGTGGATGTCCTCTCTTTGGTTGTGTTTCTTTTCCCAAGAGATGCCAGTTTGGCAACACTTAAGGCTGCCTCTCTGATTGAAATCTTGGAGACTTTCATCCATAACCCTACACAGCCCCAGGACAGTTCTTTTATGCTCCCACATTCAGCATAATTAGCCAGATAGACTTGCTAAGCTGTCTGGTTTGAGTGAATTCCATTACTCCCCCTTAAGAATTCAGGATGAGGCCAGTACCCACCAGAGCCAACTGTCCAGCCTCCCCCTCCCATTCTGCTACTGCAGAGGAGGGTGTAAATGGATAGAAGAAGCCGAGCAACGTGTGGGTAAGGACGGGAAATTAAGAACCCATCATGCTTGCTAGGATGGAGGCCAAAGGGGACCACTCTCGAGTGCCTGTAAATCACTTAAAAACCTTCCATCATAGCAAAAATGTAAAACAGGCCTGGACAGTGAAGCTCCTTACATATTCTTCTTTTAAATGGAATATTTAATATGCATGGGCACTGCTTTGCTGTTTATTTAAGTGCTAATCATTGTTCAAAAATGTTTAAGTGCTTCATTTTTATTCCTGAGATAAACTTGATTTAATATTGTTTAAAAAGAAAAAAAAAAAAAAGCAAAAACCAACCCCTTTCACTTACCTTAACTTGGTTGTTGGAAACATTCTTACTTTGGCCTAAGCTCATGTTTGTGCCTGGGGGATCCCTTTTAAGAAGACACATTATGGGGGCCACCTGGGTGGCTCCGTCAGTTAAGCATCTGACTCTTGATTTAGGCTCAGGTCATGATCTCAGGGCCGTGGGATCCAACCCGGCACTGGGCGTGGAGCCTGCTGAAGAATTTTTCTCGTTCCTCCTTGCCCTCCCCAACCCCACTTGTTCTCTCTCTCTCTCTCTCTCTCTCTCTCTCAAAAAAAAAGATACATTGTCAGAGATAATTTGGTAAAGCTACAGTTTAACCATTTTTACATGCTGTGGCCACGATTATCTTGAACCTACAATTTGAGGTCCAGCTTTTTCCCCTTAACATGGTACCATGAGGATGGTCTGTCGTGCCGTGTGAGCTGTGGTTTTCCTGGGTGCGTCACAGTCCACTGAATGGAAATATCACAGTTTGCTTCTCTGTGCCTCTGCATTCCCCATCTTCCATTGTTCCATGATTATAAATAACTCGGCCGTGATATCTTCTAGAGCTGTCCATATTTTTGGATTACTTCCCTGAGGTGCCCTCTTAGGGAGTCTTAAAAGAGGCTGTGTTTGGGGCAGGCCCGCAGACTGGAGAGTGCCCGCTGGTCTCTCATGGACCCTGCGAGATGCAGAGTCTAACTCCGCAGGTCTGGGCCAGCCTGACGTTCTTTATCTGTTCCTAACTTGGGGACGCTGAGGCTGCTGCTTGGACTCCGGCAGTCTCTCCACGCCGTGGATGGCCTGGCATCCAGAGTATTTGCAAGACGGTTCTTACCAGGTCCCTGTGGGGACTAATTACCAAGCAGTCTGCCCCTCTGCGGGATTTTCTCTCCAAGAGGAAAGCTTTGATTAGGCTGGTGTCTAGAGGAGGCAGGGGCTGCGGCTTCTACGAGTGTGCAAAGCTCAACCCTGGCTGGCGCTGGAAGCACTCGGGGAGTACACGCATGCATAGTCACACACGCACACACTCACATATACATATGCTTATGCACACACATGCTCCTACGTACACACACACGCACACAGACATGCTTGCTTAGACAGACGTGCACATTCATGTGCACGCACATATACACGCTCACACATACAACTTATGTGTACTCACACACTCACGTGCATGCACACATACACCCTCAAACATACACATATACCCACACACATACACGTACAGACACACTCACACCTATACACACATACTCACATATACACACATGCACGTACTCAAATATACGCACACACGTACACACTCATACACATATACAGTTATACACATTCACATGTGCACACTCACTTATACATGTACACACACACACACTCCCACACACATACATTCTCACACACTCACACTCACACACGTGCTTTAGACCAGCAGACCGGCAGCTGCAGAATGTTCAGCAGCAAGACAAGCTATGAGGATTTTGTAAAGCTTCCTAGGTTTTTTTAGGTTTTCACCTTCCTACTCCATGGGTAGCCAGGGTTGCAGATCACTCTAAACCCACGGAAGACTAAACCCACACAAAACTTGCTTTAAATCTCACTGAGTTCCAGCTGTGTTCTAAACCTGACTGGGTAAGAAGTCTTGGAATTACACAAGCTACACTCGATCTTTACACTTTCAAAAACAGATTTAGTGTAGTCATGAGTTGTCTTTACAATTCTAAAAATCAATAGCCATAGTTTTTAGAAGAAAACAAGGCATTCGTCAATGCCAATCTCTCCATCAAACTCACTGCTCCATAGTTGTGCTGAACCCATCTTACTGAGCACCACCAAGCCCCAAATCTCTCCCTTTCCCTCACTCTTCAAATCTAAGGAGTCATCACAGTCTTATATTCTGTGCACACTTTTTTCTAGAACCCAACACATTATATTGAAATCCTCTCTACACATGGCTGTGTCTTTCAACCAGACCTTGAGACCCTTGACACAGAAAGAGCATTGGACACACTTTGATATTCCCCCACCTAGAGCAGTGTCTGTCTAATGCACAGTAGCTACCCATTAAATCATTGTTGAGTGTATGAATGAATGAATGAATGAAATAGAATAGATTTTGATCAGACACAAGCCTGGAAGGTCATTCTCATTGTTAAAAGTTTCATACCAGCGTGGTTCTAGCAAGAGCACAGATTGCCTAGACCGTGCCTGGTGCCAGTATGCCTTGGCCCTGGGGTGTGCAAGATGGTGGACAGGATGCCCAGGACATGCTGTGTCCCTGCCGCTTACCACCTGCTAGTGTAACACCTGCTGTTTCTCTTTGGCAGTTGCCTTTTCTGGCCTGGGCTTCACGACGTTCTACTTGGCTGGCAAGCTGCACTGCTTCACCGAGAGTGGGCGGGGGAAGAGCTGGCGGCTCTGTGCCGCCATCTTGCCCCTGTACTGCGCCATGATGATTGCCCTGTCCCGTATGTGTGACTACAAGCATCACTGGCAAGGTGAGTCCCTGCCCAGGGCCTGCCTAGTCCTCATGGTGTCGTCTGACACTCTCCTGAAGGGAGGCGTGTAGAAAGGTACCCATTCAGGGAGAACCAGCTGCCCACTGTCAGACCAGTGTAGGTTGAAATAACCACAGATTCAGTTTTAGAGAAAACCTGCCTGTTCGTGTGAGCTCTGACCTCCATACTGCCCTTACTGGAGGTAGCACGAAAGCCCCTTTTTTCCCTCTGTGCCCAGGTTCCAGCAGGAAGGCAGACCCTGGGCCTCAGACCCAACCGTGATCACCCTGCTCCATCACTTGCCTCAGTCTTTAGACTTGGTGCCAAGTGGTTTTTGGCTCCTCTCACATCTCACATCTGTCATGCAAGAACGTATCTCTCACCACAGATGCACTTCCAAAGGACGGGTCCAGCCCAGGGATCAATGCCAGTGGCGTTCTGAGCCGCTGCTATGAGGCCGTTGTGAGTTTTACCTGTACGTGACTCCTGGAATATTGGAGACAAGGGAAAGTAACAGCCAACAAATGCGGGGCTGGAATAAAACTGCAGCACGCCCTGTCCCCCAGCAGATAAGCTGCGGCTCACAGCCAGCTGACCGTCTCCAGCACCTGCCATGGCAAGCAGGGAGCAGGGCCGGAGGGGACGGCCATGGGACTCTGCGCCCCCAGCAGCGCAGGTTGGAGGGCCCCACGTTCCCCACAGGGCGAGCCTCAGGTCACCTTGACCAGGCCACCCTGACACAGGAAGCCAGCTCCGGGAGTGGGTCTGGAGCGGTGGCCAGGCATCTGCATTAACATGCAAGTCGGTTATTTCTGATGAATTCTGAGCGGGGAAGAGCTGAGTGGGGAAGAGCTCCAGTGTGTCGACTTTAAGCCAACAGACTGAATTATACATGTGCCAAATCCAGTTTCCCGCGATCTGAATGACTTTCCCCATCAGCCTGTGGTCTGCCCGTCCTCTCCCTGGCCATTTCCGGCTGCCCGCAAGCGGTTCTCCTCCTCCGCCTTTCCTGTCTCGGCAGCCAGCTGCCTTGTGTTCCCGCACACTTCTGGCCTCTTCCCAGCGATTTACTCCAGGGGTGGTGATGCAGCAGATGAGGCCAGACGGGAGGGGCGCTTCTAGCTGGGGACATCATCTCCCCATCTTTCCTGGGGCCTCCCACTCCTCCTGGTTCTTCTGCAGCTTCTCCTGCTCCTTCCCTGGCCTCAGCTCCACTCTCCAGCCTCCTGGAGCTCGTGCTCTGGGCTCCCTTCTAGCAGCAGCTTTGAGCTAAGAGCCAAGGCTTCGGGGTAAGGAGAGAGACTGATGCATGGTCTCCGCGGGTGGATGGGTCAAGTAGGGATCAGGGTCTTGAGGCCCTCCTGAGGGGGGCAGTCACTAGAAGCCATAAGGCTGAGCCCTGTGCCCTCCCTTGCGATCTGCTTTGAACCACGACTCGGACGGAGCTCCAGATGACACAAAGCTCCAGCAGGGGAGGGCGGCAGGGGCAGAGTCGCCGGGCCAGCAGCCCCAAGGCCTACCCACCGCGCCCGGCACTGGTTTCCAACAGAATCATTATTGCTCAGATGATGAGGGCGTCTCTCAATGAAGAACCGGACGGGCTGGCTGGTGTCTTATGGACGCCTTTTTATTTATCCCTTGGAGCTGAAGTTTCTTCTGAGCTTGGGAACAATCACCCCCCAGTACTTCAAATGCTTCTTTACAGACCGAATGAAATCATGGATCCGAATGTATCTTGTGAGCGAAAACATACTACACAAACGCAAATTTGTGTTGTTGTTGCTTCCCGCATTGTTTCTGGAGAATGATGGGTTGTGTTTCCCCAACAACTGATTTAGAGGCAGACGTGATTTTGGAACGTGGTCTGTTTGTAAGCCGTGAGTCCCCGGTTTGCGCTTTGATCGGGCACTTTGTATCTGTGAAACGATGAAGGGTTTCATCCTTGAATAGAGCGCTGCTTCATCTTACAAGGCAGTCAGAACTTGACCTGAAAACTTCAGACCTCAGATCGGCCTCTCTTAAATACTTGTGGTCCTGATTGGTTTTCCCTCATTACCTTGCTGGGGCCGGTACATCAGAAAAGGTTGAAGACTCATAGTCCCAGGCTTTCCCGAGGTGGTGGGCTCGTGATGCAGCCGGGGCCTTAGAGGCCTGCTAGCAACAGGGCTTGAGACCTGTCTTCTCCAGCTGACGCAGAAAGGAGCCTGGAGCAGTAGATGGAGACTAGGGACGCTCTGTGGGCTGGTAGGAAAGCAGAGCAAGAGAATTTATGTTCGGTGATGTTTAGGGCCAGACTTGAGCTATACTAGACTCCCACAGGCAAAACTGAATGTACGTGGGGTGTTCTAGGTCATTGGTGTGGCCCAAAAGACCAGTTCACTGGTGTCGTCTGTTCAATTCTTAACCCCAGAATCAGCCAGGAGAGGAGCATGCGTGCTTTTCCTTGGACTCTTTAACGGGCTCAGAAATGAGTCTGGCTCATTTGACCTGAATTCCCTTTTATGAGACCATCTGTCCCTGTTCACACCCGTGGTCTCAGCAGGGGGTGACTGTACCTCCAGGGGACATTTGGTAATATCTGCAGATATCTTTTCGGTCTGTACAACTGGGGGCTGGTGGTGGTAGTGGTTGCTCCCGGAGCCTGGTGGGGAGAGCCCAGGTTTACTGCTAAACCTCTTACAATGTACAAGACGGTGCCTCCCTCACAGCACAGACCTCCCCGGCCCTGGATGGCTGCTGCTGAGGTTGAGAAGCAGTTGCGGTGTCCAACGAGCGGGGAATTTTATTCATTGAACACTCACTCATTAAGGGAGTCACCAGGGAGGCCTCCCAGGTTTCCAGCTTGGAGAAGGGATGGGCAGTGTGGGTGTGCGTTTGAGGCAGGATGCCTGATGGAGAGAAATAAGTTGTTTTCCTTCGCAGACTGAGCCCAGTGACCGTGGGCAGGCGCCGCCCGTCATGGTGGGAATCCACGCAGAGCCCCGTAGGCGTCAGCAAAACCCAAATCCCTCTCATTATAGACTTTAGTTAACAGCATTAATATTATGAGGTTTTTATGACTCCATTTCAATTTTGACTTACACAACTGTGTCTAATATAGAAGTACATCCAATGACTCGATTATATATTCTTATCCAATAAATAGCCCACAATCCCGAATGCCTCCCTCTTTCCATTACCATGGTTATTTTCTGTTATCAACACCCTTCTCGTCTTTTCTGCCTTCCCAGCTCCACTCCAACCAGACAAGCCTGTTGTTTTATTAAGTGGAGAAGATGGAGGGCACAGGCCATGGCAGGAAGAGGCCTGTGAAGCATTTAGCAGGACTTGTGCAGAAATAAAGCCAGATGGTTGGGTCCCAAGGCCGTACATGGCTGAGAGTCTCCATGTCTTTGTGATATGCCTTTCAGGTCAAGTGGAAGCTGCAGGGTTTCATGGGTGATGCTAACTGCCAAGCCCAGCACCTCAAAAAGAGGTTGACCTTTGTGATTAGCCATGTGTTTTCAAGAGTTAAAACTTAGGGAACTCCCCTGCTGAGAAAAACGTGTGGAGAAAAATGTAGAGAAAGGGCAGAGCTTCTTACTGAACTCACTTCTGCCTCAACTCTCATAGGCTTGTGAGTTTAGGATTTCTAGTCGGTGAGAAATCACAGGAGTGGCAGGAAGGTATTGTTTGTTATGTGACTGGACATCATCGTGAGCTCACTCTGCCCCTCAAATTCCCGTATCTGGATCTAGGCTTTCCTCATGCGACTCCACATTTGGGAGTAATCTTCCAACCGACACTGGTTTCTGGAATCATAATGTTGTTTAAGCGGCCCTGGGTGCTTGTGTGGTGTTTCACACTCTAAGAAAGAGCATCCCCTCTGAATGTAATACAGAAAAGTGGGTCTCAAGGGAGGAAACGGTCCTTCGTTCCCACCCAGCCCGAGGTTAGCAAGCATCCGTGGCCGTCACAGACGCCATATTTGTCCGGGCTGAAGTGTTCGGGGGCTACCACTGCCTACCCCATGTTTCCCTGACTGGGCTGTGAAGGGTTTGTGATTTGAAATGAATTTTTGTGTAGTTACCAGACTTCGGGAGATGATCGGCCCTGCAGATGAGGTGGTTGGGAAGAGCCAGGAAGAGGCTGCTACCCCTTCCCCGCTAAACACACACACACACACACACACACACAGATTTGAGGGATACACTCTGTTGACCAGGTGTTTCCTTGCTCTGTCAGAAGCAGTCTCTAGATTTTCTAAACAAAGTGACTTGAAAAGGAGCCCTTGGCACTGGGTGTGGTGCATAAACAATGAATTTTGGAACACTGGGAAGAAAAATTAAATTAAATTAAAAAAAAAAAGAAAAGAAAAGCAAAGGAGCCCTTGGAATTATATTTCTGTTCCTAACAAGATCCCACCGCCTTGAGTAAAACAGAAACACTGATATTCTCCCACAGATATTCTCGGTCTGGAATGAACTGATTTCAACCCATTTTCTCTCCACGGTGGGCTGCCCTCTGTGGCAGGGTCCGTATTCACGTTCAGCATCACCTGTGGAATGTTGCTCAGGCTCTGGGAGCCTCTCGCCTCTTGGCCTTATGAGTCTGCCCACCTCTGCCTTCCTATCCTAGGCGTCCCGCACAGGAGGGCTGAGGCTGTCTGCCACCCCCGGTCGTCTGCCCCCTCCCTCAGAACCCACTGGACGGCCAGAGGAGCATGAGTCAGGCCCTCTGCCCTCTCGGCCTCCAGGCTAGCCCTGGCCTTCCGCTGTTGCTCGGTCCCCAGGGAAGAGGGAAGTTGGCTGCTCACAAGTCTCGCTGATGACCTCCAGGCTTCACGTCCTTCCCATCCTTCTCCCTCTACTTCCCCTCATTTTCTCTGGTGTCTCTTGTGGGTTCTCTGTTCAGGGTATTTCTAGAATCCGACTCCCTCTGTAGGTGGGCCTCGTTCCCTTCCCCCTCCTAGCTTGGGCTCAAGTGTCCCCTTCTGGGTGAGGACGTTTCGTGATGACCGCTCTTGGAACCGCAGCGCTTTTCCCACGCTCCCTGTCGCGCTCATCGTGCTCACGCATCTCCGGCTAACAAACCGCGTAGTTTGTGGTGTGTTGATCATTGTTTGTCCTTATCCACTAAAACAGAAGTCTGCAGGCTTTTTCTGCAAAGGGTCAGACAGTAATTATCTTGGACTTTGTGTGAGCTGGACGGTCTCTGTTGCAACTCCAGGATTTGGCTGTAGTCGTGTGCAAGTAGCCATGGACAACACGGAGCTGGTAGCTCACGCAATGCGTAGTTGGGAAACTCCGCACTAGAGTCCAGCCTCCATGCGGGCGGGGATTTTTGTCTCTTGTTGCCGTGACACATATAGTAAGTGCCTGTGTTCGTTTCCTTAGGGTCTATAAAAAGTTCCCCAGACCTGGTGGCTTAGAACAATAGAAATGGTCTCACAGTTCTAGAGGCTGGAAGTTCAAAGTCAAGGTGTGAGAAGGGCCACACTTCCTCTGACACCTGTAGGGAGAAGATCCTTCTCTATTTCCTCCAGCTTCTAGTAACCCCGGATGTTCCCTGCCTTATGGCGCATCGTTCCCATCTCGACCTCCCATGTTTAACTTGCGTTTCTTCCCATCATCTTCCTTCTGTGGGGGTCTGTCCCTATGTCCAAATTTATCCTTTTTTAAGAACACCAGTCACAGTAGATGAGAGCCCACCCACAGGATCATTTTAACTTGATGACCCCCGTATAGAATCTGTACTTAGATGAGGCCACGTTCTGAAGTACTGGGCTTAGGACTTCAACTTATCTTTTTTACAGGGTGGGGAGACACAATTCAACTCCTGCCCAGTCGACATGTTGAATGAGGGAATGAATGAATGAATGAGTCTTACTAAATCATGTTTCTTTCTTAGTAGCATCATCTTTTTCTTCACACTGGTTTTATTAAAATTTGGGGGTGTTATTAAAATTAACCTTTCCTCTCTACAAGTTCTTTCCCTTCAAAAATGAACAAAAAAATGTGACTTGAAGCCTTCATTCCGTCATTATGTCACTTGTGCCGGTGTCCCAGACATATTCTCCCCCCGATGTGTGGTGTTGAGAAAGACAGACATGGCGGCCGCCCTTCCAGCTCCCGGTACACCAGCCAGATCTTCTATCATCTGTGCTGTGGAAATTCTTTCATAGAAGCTCAAAGTCACAAAAATAGGAAGCTTCACTAGTAGTAGAATGAAAGGAACAGAAACTCTCATGTGGGGTTGTTGAGTTTGTCAGAGCTGATTTTTCCTGTAGTGTCCTGGGTCATACAGCCCAAGGCGTACACGTTCCCAAGTCAAGGTGGCTCAGTGATATTGGATGTCGCCATGGTGACAGAGAGGGATGTGTTCCCCCAGGGGACTTGACAGCCCATCTTCAGAGCCTTTCTGTTTGTTTGTGCCAAGCCCAGTGGGATCCTCTCTTGTCCTTTGACCTCATGAGAAGGGGGAGGGGGTCATGCCCATTTTATAAATAAGATTAAAATTCACGTTGCCTGATGCAAAGCCTCTTTCTACTACCACTGGAGCCCCTCTAGTGTTGTCTCCCGCCCCCCCACTTTGTTGAGGTATAATTCGTAACTTAGAATTCACCCCTCTTAAAGTGCACAACTCTGTGGTTTTTAGTATGTTCAGAGCTGTGCAACCATCATCACTATCTAATTCCAGGAAATATTCTTTACCCCAAAAGAAACCCCAACCCCAGCCCCTGGCAACCACTAATCGTTCTTCCTTTCTCCATGGATTTCTTTATTCTGGGCACTGCACATACATGGGATCACAGAGTGTGGGGCCTTTTGTGGCTGGTGATGTCGCTGGTTTAGGGTTTCCATCTCGTCAGTATGGGTCGACGCGCTCCGGCTCACCGGACATTTACCGAGTAATGACTGCTGGGCTCTGCGAAGCGAAGACAAGGGAGGCCATCAAGGGGAAGTGAGCCCTAAGTGGTAGGTGTAGGTTAAGAACTGTGCACAGTCTCCCAGAAAGCCAGCGGGGTCCCTGGTCCATGCTTGAGGGTACACGGACTACCTGATGGTCAACTTCTGTCCTACGGAATGATAAAGACACCAGACCTTTGTAAAAGATGGTCGGTCCTTCTGTTCCCCAAATTTGCCAAGCCCCTTCCTTCTGTTCTCTGCCTGGAAGACTGTAGGCATGCTTGCTGTCTCCACTTCTCACTTCTCCTGGCTCACGCCTGCCATCCTGCAGGCCTGGCCTGGAGGGCAGGGGGTGGTGCCCTCCATGAAACTCACCTAGTCCGACGGGACTAGCCTGGGTTGTTTCTCTGGGTGGTCTCATAGACCCACGCTTCTCCTTCGAGATGTGTATCACGGCTGTGGCTCACGGATAAGCCTGTCACTAGTCAAGGTCCATCTGGCCCCTTCGGACTGTGAGGTATCTGTGTTGTTCAGCCTCGTGCCCAAGGGCCAGACATCGCACCGGACACCTGATACCCATGTGGAACACAGACGTGGGAGGAATGGAATAGCACTGATGCTGAGTAAGGAGACCGGCATCTTGTCCTTCAGGGACGCCGAGATCCATTGATTCCCCTTTTGAACGCTCCAGTCCCATGCTGCCATATGTAGGGTAAAGTCAATCCCAAGCTGTTTTTCCCATAATAACGTCCTGCCTGTCCCCTGCCTGCTTTTCTGTTAGCACAGGCCGGACAGGATGTGAAAGTGATTTCATCATCATAACAGTGGCCCACTTGAGGCACTTGATGACCATCTCCCTCCTAAAGGAAGTGAGTTTTTGGATCTCGTTCACCACCTTTGTGATAAACAAAGTGCCGCATGACCCAGCCGGGAAGGCAGCTGGCCTGGACCTTGTGTTGCTCTTATTTCTGGTGACTCCGGTGGACCTGTGATACCACGTCCCCCTCTTCCCGTTCACTGGGAAAGCAGCGTGGGTGGCCCTTGCCCCGCCCTCGCGTGCTGCTCCACCAGTAAGCCTGGAGAACATTCGCTCCGGATGATTCTATGTCCCATGGCCAGTGGTGCACCTAAGGAGATGCCCTACCCCAGAAACTTGCCAGCCGAATGACATCATTTGTAGGCTTTGCTCTTTGGTCTGCTCAGTAAGTCGGTGACTCAAATGCAGGTGCCGTGGGTCACTGCAGACTCAAATAAGAAATCACTGCCCCATGCTGCTGCTCCCTGGTGTTAGAGAAAGATCAAAACCACAGTGGAACTCTCCGACCTCAGACCCTGGAGTCCTGGCATATTTTTATAGGCTGCTGGCCACAGGCGCTGTGAAGAGCTTCTCCTTTTGAGGAACTTGGTATAATCCTGTTGATTATGCCTTGTCTTAATTTTATTTTTCCCTCCCTTCCCCATGATCTGTTTTGTTTCTTAAATTCCACATATGAGTGAAATCACATGAAATCAGAAAGGGAGACAAACTATAAGAGACTCTTAACTCTAGGAAACAAGCAGGGCTGCTGGAGGGGAGGTAGATGGTGGGGGATGGGGTGGCTGGGGGATGGGGACTCAGGAGGGCCCTTGATGGAATGAGCACTGGGTGTTATATGCGCCTGATGAACCCCTGAGCTCCACCTCTGAAACTAGTAATATGCTATGTGTTAATTAATCGGATTTAAATAAAATAAAATTTAAAAAAAGAAAAATTATGCCTTGTGACCTCAGTCAGGACTCCGTGATGCTATTTGCCTCTAAGAGGTCTGTGCAGCCCAACAAGATTAAAAATGTGGAAGCAGAAACCCCAAATGGAGAATGACAGTTCATCCTGGCAGAAATCTTCGAAGGAGTCCCCAGTTTCTTTTGTTAGGGAAGGTTTTCCAGTGTGCTAGGGTCTTTCTGGCAAGAATAGCCCACAGACACAGTTTAAAGTGGCAACACGTGCACATCCACACACAGGAAGTGAGGGTTGCTGGCGTGGACTGCTCCGATGCGGTCTCTGTTAGGCATCAGCCGAATGCCTGCTTGGGCAAGGGGCTGCCCCCCACTGCCCTGCCGTGGAGGGGCCTGTTCTGGCTGCAGATGCCCCCTCCTGCCTCCACCTCCGCAACCCTCTCGATCCCCCAACTTGATGAGATGCTGGAGGGACTGGGATTCTCACAGCAGAGACGTGTTGAGTTGCCAGGCCTGGTGCGCCATAAAATGCTGACGTTTGCGACTCTGAAGTGTATTTCTTCCCTGAGAAATCACTGACCGTGAGGCAGAGACCGCACGCCCAGTGGGTTTCCGTAGCTCTCCAGCAGTGCTGGCCTCCAGCAGGAACTTGCTGAAGGATAGGAAAGCACAGCCCCTCACCGGGGTATCTCAATCCTATAGACATGGCTGGACTTCTTCCAGAACCTAGAAGTGGTTTTAACATCCAAGAATGCAAATCTGAGTTCATGCGATGTTTGGGACCATATTAAAGACCTAAGAGCAAATCAAGGAAGCATTTTCAAGGAATCTTTATGTCCTTGAAATAGAAAGATCTGCAGAGGCCACCAAGATCTAAACCTCCAGCGTGGTTTCTCTTTGCTTTAGTCTCTCAAGGGGTCCAGCAAGCAAGCCACTCACGGCAGCAGGTGAGCAGAGGGCTTTCTGGAAAATGCAATGGGCCACATTTGAATGCGTCATAACACTTTTCTCCCGTTTTGCTCTTTCTGCCTAGATTCGTTTGTCGGTGGAGTCATTGGCCTCATTTTTGCCTACATTTGCTACAGACAGCACTACCCCCCTCTGGCCAACATAGCTTGTCACAAACCCTACGTCAGCCTCCGGGTCCCGACGTCGCTGAAGAAGGACGAGCGGCCCACCGCTGACAGTGCGCCCAGCATGCCTCTGGAGGGCATCACCGAAGGCCCCGTATGACCAGGGTCTCCAGGGGACGGACGCTGAGCCCGGGGCACGCTCTCCCGCCCCGCACCCTAACGCAGTAGAAGAGGTTTTTCTGTAGCGTGTTTCTCATCCGTTGTTTCTCCAAGTTTTCTTCTGTTTCCATTTTGCTGGTGGTATTCCTGCTACTTTAAATGTGTCTTCTCAACTTTCCCGAATTTGCAAAGGGAGGACGCAGGGAGAATCTGTGAGAGACCTAGGGAAGAAGGCCGCGGGGACAGGGCGGGTGCGACGCGGTCCCGTCCTTTATCTGAATGTTCGCTGTAACCGCCACCGTCCTGTGTTTTCATGGTCGTAAAACCTAATAAAACCTCCCACTTGGAAGACACGGTGTGGGCTGGCCAGGGCAGCCAAAGTCATTCGGAGACGCCGAGGCCAGGGTGGGGAGCGGGTCCAGGTCTGGCTGTGGGTCATTTCGGGCGCCAAGCTTTGGAATCTTTCTGGAAAGTCAGCTTACCAGGGCATAGGCCCCAGAAATGGAGCTGAAGTTTGAGGCTCCTGCCTGGTATTTCCAGAGCCTTTGAATCCTGGAATTCAGAAGGAAATGAGATGAATGAGTTCACACAGAGGCTGTCAGCAAATGCAGGGAAAACAAAGGGGCCTGAGGCCAGGATGGAGAGGAGGTCACTGCGTTTTCTGAGGGCCGGGGGGCTCTGGAGCCTTCGCAGGGAGTGGCTAGGTGACCTCTGGCAGTAAGAGGTGGCCTCCGGGGAGGAGTTTTTCCCTCTAGGACCTGAGTTTTGCAGGGCTCTGCTAGAGGTCTTCCTCAGAAAGTGGCACCTTCCCACTCCAGTCCAGCCAGTGGCATTTCAGCACGGTAGCCAGGTTCTTGTAGGAAGTACAGGAACAGAATCAGGAATGCCCTGTTCTAGCTCAGCCTGTCCAGAACCCTCATCAGTCTGAGAGCACAGCCTGCTGCTCCTGGGCTAGTTTGTTCTTTCCAAGGCAGTGAGCCTTCCCTTCGTTCTGTTCTGAGCAGACACACCTGTGATTCTCCAGGTCCCTGGGCCTGCAGCCAAGGGGCACAACTTTGATGACTAAGGACTGCCCCCTTGCAGCAGTTGCTGCCACAAAATGTCTCTGGAAAGACTCATGTGGCTGTACAGATAGATTGTTGCCTGGCAGCTCTGGGCTGGGGGTGCCAGTGAGAACCACCAGGATGTTCTGATCAGCTGTCTACACTGAGAACTCAGGCCTAGAGTGCACACACCACCGTGCGAAGCGAGTCCCTGTGCGGCCCTCTCCAGCTGCAGTCCTTCCAAACTGGGCTCAGCACAGGGCTGTGGGGAGACCCTCCCCTTGTGGGGTGGGGGAACAGAGGGCTTGAGTTGGCTTTCATCTAAAGTCAGACTTTTGATTTCAAAAAATTACAGCAGTTACTACACCCATAAACAACTTTGAAAACAGATGTGATATACTTAAAGAGCTTAATCATAGCCATTTATAAGACATGATTTGAAATCCAGAGCTCAAGTTCATATAATATTACAAGATTAAATAGTCTGATTCAACTAAATGTTTATAATTTTCTAAAATAGTTGAAAATAAAAATGCAGGAAAAGGAGCCTTTGCTACTGTTTAAAAAACACACATACACACACAAAATCAAAACTACCTGATGTATGTCAAATACTTATTTGATTCTATACTTACCAAAGTTCTACTTATTAAGCAGGAGGAAGGTAAGAGTTATACTTCATACTGAGGACTTAAAATCCTGGGCCACGTAATGTAAATTTAATATAAATACTTATATTTAGAGATCAATGGAAGTATTCTGAAAAGTAATGAAGAACAGAGCATTATTAATGCTAAAAATTGAATGGAAATTTCTCTGATGGGCCATGTCAAAGCTTTCATTAAATTATAAAGTGACAGAGGATGTGATAGCATGAAGCTATGCACAGGTTATCACTGTGTCCGTTCACAGAAGGGTGATTTTGTGAATCCGTATATGTTAATTTCGTGCTCTTTGAACGTGAAGGCTCAGTAACATCGTAGTGCACAAATGAGGCATTTCTGTCTGCCCCAGTCTCTTCTGGACACGAAGGGCTCCTAATGCAGGCTCACGGGCAAAGCAGGCGACACAGTGTTGCCAATAGATTCCACCCTGAAGCTGTGGTCCCTGAGATGTTTCTTCCTCCAATGAGTAAACCTGCTCAGATCAATTCAGAGACCAGCGGTCACAGGTCAGACTCCTGCAGGGACTAGCAGAGGAATGACCTGAGAGAGGAGGTCAGGAGTCAGGAGTGGAGGAAGCCTTGCACAACTCAAGCACATGCACCCCAGGTAAAAGGAACTGGCTCTGTTTAGTTCCGGGTTGCTGCCAGGTAGGAAGACAAACCCAGTGTTGCCAGATCTTCTGATTTTTCGAGAGAAGTCAAGAATCTGCATTCTCATGTAGAAATTCTTGGTTTTACATCAGATTGCTATTTTCACTAAGATGCTTTAGGATGCAAGTAATAAAAAACCCAGTTGAAAATAGCTTGACCAATAGGAGTTTATTAATATTATAAAAAGAAACTGGTGGGGCGCCTGGATGGCTCAGTGGGTTAAAGCCTCTGCTTTCAGCTCAGGTCATGATCCCAGGGTACTGGGATCAAGCCCTGCATTGGGCTCTCTGCTCCGCAGGGAGCCTGCTTCCCCCTCTCTCTCTGCCTGCCTCTGCCTACTTGTGATCTCTGTCTGTCAAATAAATAAATAAAATCTTTAAAAAAAAAAGAAACTGGGAGGTAGGCAGCCTTAAAGGCCCCTAGTCCTTCCCATCCTCTTGCACGATCATCTCTAGTATGCCAGTGATCCTCTCCTCATGATCACAAAGTGGCTGCAGTATCCCCAAGAATCACATCTCCATTCAGTCATGCTCAGATGTAGGAAAAAAGGAATCCAGTCATGTGACAAGATAAATGTTCTCATGAGCTTCTCTTTAGAAGGAAGAAAGTGTTTCCCAACACTGCCGAGAAAAATTCCCTTTGCCTACATTGACTAGAATTGTGTCACATGGCAATTATGGCAATTAAATCCCCTAGATTTAAGGGGAGCTTGGAAGGGAGAGTAACCATTTTCAGCCTGTAGGGTGCTGGGAAACGCTTTTTTTTCCTTACCAGAGTTGCTTTCCATTGCTATGACCAAAACTGCCTTTAAAGAATTTTCATTTCATTAGTAACCACTCTCCAGAATTGGAGGGACTGTTTACAAGGAGTTTGCAGAGATCCTATCAATGACACCAGGTTTCAAGTTCCACTCCCAGCTTTCAAACTGGGCTCTCCAAAGATGAGCCCGTCCATCATGCAAACTCCAGCTGGAAATTTCAGAGACTTCCTGGCAGGTGGTAATCTAAACTGGGACATTCCCCAAGTCTCTAGTGGCAGTGGCGGGTGGTTCCAAACTCTGGTGCACGCACTGAGCAGAACACCCAGCACAAGCTAAGACAAGGAAGACAAGGAGGAAGTGCTGAGGTGGTGCTTTGATCTTGCTCTCTGCCCCCTCCCCCACCCCTGTGCAAAACAAAACAAGCCTCCCCACATTTCCTAGGTTTAAAAAAGTGAATTGCTAATCTCAGTGTAAAATTTCCCATGAATTTTAAAGATGTGGTGCTTCTCTGAGGAGTCTTTTTCCCCTTGTATGTGTATATTTGTGCTTTGAGAACTTTGATGGGCAGGGGCTGGCTCTTTTCATCATGCCTCTTGCTTGGGGATATGGTAACCCCACTATTATCAAGCAGAACTATTGATATATATCAAGCAGAAATATTGATATATTTGAAAATGACCTTGATACCCGTGAATACCACCATCCTAATGCAAAGGAATCCAATCTCTATTAGAGTTAAAATTCAGGGTGATTCATACCGGTGCTGCTATCTGGGAGGCAGAGAAGATTGAGTACTAGAAGTCCAGGGGAAATTCTTTTGGGAGGGAGGAAAAAAGAGAAGATGTAACTGATATTATACTGACATTTCCCAAAGGGACTTTCACAGAACTGGTCTGGCTTTGTGAAAATACAGTATGATATGATACATACTAAATACAGTACAGTATAATACAATACCATGTAATATAGTATGACACAGTATAGTACAGTACAGTGTAATATGCAGTATAGTGTAGAGTATAATGCAGTATAGTATAGTCTAATACAGTATAATACAGTATAATACAGGAAGTATGATATATGATACAGTATAGTGCAATACAACACAGTATAATATAGTACAGTGTAATACAGGTGGTTTAACTCCCCCATAGTATCTAAAATGTAGTAGCATATTAAAGGCTCTGAGAAGTCCTGCAGTAAAGAAACTGACCATTTTCATTCTCAGTGACACCTTTTGGCACCAGTTCTGGCTGCAATGTGCTCATGACTGCTGGTGGATTTCTGCAGATAATCCGTAATAGTAGATCTCCCGGGGAAAATGTGAGAGACACCTTCATACAATGAATGTTGTGTGGTGGGTGAGCCCCTGGGGGGCTGCTATTAGAATAGCCCCTGCTATTCTGGTACAGCGTCTTATCTTGATCTGTCTTAGAAAGCTCCCTGGACTGGTGACAAACCACAGGCATGGATGCCCTTGGCTCCTTCCACACCATGGTTCTGGACACCTGCTTTTGTCTGCATACTTGTGCTTAGTCATCAACAGATGCTCACCCCTCCAGGTGCTGCGGGGAGAGTAGGAAGCACTCAGAATGGGGCCAGGCAGCCCTGGAGCAAATGGCTTCAATCTCGTTGAAACTCATTGCCTGCATCTGCAAGGTGGGAACAGCAGCAACCTTGGGAGACTTTGCAGGATGGCTTGGGAATCCAGAAGGTAAGAAGCTGGACCATGACAGCTGTGCTGCAGAAATCCTGGGGTTTCTGAGCAAGCAGTCTGGGATTAGAGAACCCCTTGAAGACTATAGGATCACTGTAATGCAAATAAGGAGAGCTTTGCAGGCAACACTGTGATGACCATCTAGTATTAAGGCCCTGAGGTATGAGCCTTCTACTGATGGCTGCTGCCACCAATAGGCACCAGCTGGTACAGTTTATCCTCTTAGGGAGCCCAGATCCTCACCTAAGAAGCTTGAGTTAATATTATAGTAAGTTTCACTGTTGGTTTTTATAAGAATTTGTATCTCCAAGAGGGGCTCACAGTACGTCATATGTCGCTGCAGTGGGAGAGGAAAGCCAGCCCTCTAAAGGCAGCATCGGCACTGTGGGGAGAGACCTGTGGGCCCCTGTCTCCCCGCCCAGGGAAAGGAGAAGAGTCAGGAAGGGGGAGGGAGGACCCCTGCCACCCTAGGAAGAGGAAGCAGCGGAATGGGGTGGGGGGTGGGGAGCAGGTGGAATTATTGGAGAAAAGCATGGAATTAGGAAAAGCTACAGAAAGACTCAAAGGCTTGGGAGCTTCGTAAGGGTCGCAGAATGTTGTGGTTCACATGGAAACAACTCTGGCAAAATCATGCTTGTACCTGTGTGCCAGGTACAAAGAAAAACCTTGAGCTAGAGAGTGGATGTGTCTGCAGAGGGGTCAGGAAAGGGGAGTGTCGTGAAGTGGCGGCCCAGATTTATTTTAAAAAAATGAGAGTCAGACCCCCTTTCCTGTGCATTTGCACGCCCGCCTCCACCACACACTGGAGATTGTCTGAAGGTGCGGCGGTTTCATAATCCTCACCTGGGCCTGCTGCTGCCTGAAGCGGACGTCGTAGAACATTCTGATCTTCGGCTGGTCATCCTGGCCTGCCGCGTTACCTTACATCTGCACCTGGTCCCAGGAGGGACACTTGGACTTGTGGCTCACTGCTGACATCTCAGAGGAAATTTAAACTAAAGCAGCGGCTGCCTTTTGAGGCAGACTTGAACAGGTGCTAGCACAACACTGTATTAAGTTCCACACACACAACAGGTAGGAGTTGGCTCTGGGCTGTGCTTGGGTTCAAGTCTAGCTCGAAAAGCTCCATGAACAGGTCACAAAGCCCTTTGAAGTCTCAGTATTCTCATGTGTAAGATTGGGTTTTTGTCAGCATTAAATGAGGAAAGCGTGTACAGAAAGTTCTTACTTAGCGCACAGCTTGGTACACAGTAGGTGCTCAATAAGTGTACGTTACTCTTGTCCTTTGTGCTCTGTCACTGTGTTGTGTGAGGCATGGGGTGTTCCACATGACTGGATTTTCTTGAAAAAGAGCATCAGATGTCTGGTGACCATTTTTGTTTAAAATCTTTGATAGATGAATTCTATACCCTGAACTCTCCTCGCCCAGAGGTTGCGCCCTAAAATATTACCTTTGCTTGAAGAACCCGGTGCCATGATTTTGAAGAGCACTTGAATACTGTATAATGGGTGATACCAGGGTCATTCATACAATTTCTACCACTTTATAGATGAACAAACTGGGGCTCAGGGAAGGCAAACCATCTGCCCAAGGTCACACAGCTTATGAAAGGAAAGCGTTGGCATCCAGGCCTGTGTGACCGCAGAGCCTGTGCTCCTTGTGGCTCTGCTGCAGCGTGGACAGTGTTGTTTCTGTGCTGTGGATCTGTCATCTCCCACCTCAATGTCAGGAGGGAGGGCCAGGCTCCTGGGGAACAGACCGCTCAGATTCCAGGAGGAGCAGAGGAAGCAGAGATGGCCTGGAGGCCACAGGAGGGACTAGCAGGTGCTTTCTTTCCGCAGGAGTCTCCAGATTGCCAAATGGACTTCCAGAGGGGCTGGCCGTGGGCAGATGACTAGGGAGAGGCGGGGAAGAAGGTTCTCTGGGGAAGAAGGGGGTGGGTCTCCCTACCCAAAGAGCTGAGCCGGGGTTCCTCAGCACAGAAGTTTAGGGTCTTGTCCAGCCTAAAATCTGCACTCAGGAAAGGCCATCCAGCTGGTGATATCTGTGTGGCACTGTGACTGGGGTGTCCTGCTTTCCTTCCTCGAGAAATGCTCCCTTTATGTGATTACTGCTCCTCAGACAAGCCTGACCTGCTTTCCTTGTGCCTCTGGCCGCTGACTACCCTTGCAGCGCGGGGCAGCCATCAGGGCCCGGAGGGAAACTCCCGACTCCAGATGGGGATGGGGGTGGTCCGGGAGGTTCAGCAACAGGTGACCAGGGGCCTTGTGACCAGGGGGGTGGGGCAGGAGTGGCTTGAGACAGCAGGCTGCTGGAAAGCCCTTGGAGCAGAGGGGGTGAAGAGTCACAGTAACATAGCTCCCTGAGCCGTCACTGTGTCCAGGGCTGCCCCAGGGGGCCCTCGCAGGCTCTCCGACACATGTAGGACAGCTTTGTGGGGGAGGCACTGAAGCCACCGCCGGTGTGCTGCTCAGGACTGGGAGGCACAGGGAAGTTCCGAAACTTGAGCTGTATCACACGGCAAGGGAGGATTTGAACCCAGCAGTCTCCCCTCAAACCACCCCCCGAGCTGGCACGTGTACTCACGACACACACTTTGGGCCTGTGGCAATTCTGCGTGTCCTCCCGCCCGCCCGGCCGGTCAGCGCTCCGGCCTCCCCAGGGTCCCCGTCAGCTGCCCCCCGCGGGCGCGTGTTGGAGCAGGACAGGCCGATGCGGTCCATCCCAACATGGAGCGCGCACAATACGGCTGAGCGCGACCTTTCTTCTGCTGTGTCCCCCTCTCCGACTCTCTGGGAGGGGCGACTGGCTGGTGGGTGACTCCGCGGTCATTGTCACAGAGGTTCGGGAGGGAGCAGGGTGAACACAGAGGCTCAGCTGCTGTGCGGGGGGACCACTCTAAGCTCGCCTGCCTGAGCCGGGCTCCCTGACATCGCCCTGCTGCTGTCTGTCCTTTGTCAGATCCTCAGCCAGTCCTCGTGGACCTGCCCTCAAAACACACCCCTCGTCCCCTCCTTCCCGCCTGCGCTGTCGCCTTCGTGCAAGCCGCTCTCCCCCAAACTACGGTGATGCTGCTCCATCCCCCGGCCACATCGCACTCAGGAGCCGAGCACGTGCCCCGTGCGTGTGCGTGTGCCTGTGCGTGTGTGTGTGTGTGTGCCCTTTCATTAGGTAGTATTTACGTGGAAGAACCGTCACCGATATTAAGTGTGCTGTTTGTTAAATTTTGATCATTGTAGACAGTTGTGGAATCGTCCCAATTAAGATCTAGAATAGCTTCCTCATCCCAGAAGTTTCTTCTCGTCCCTCTGCTCCCCATGGCCCTCTTCCTGCCCCTCGTGCCCGGTGACCACAGATCTGCTTTCCCTCAAACTCACCTTTTACAGAGCATCATGTTGCCGTTTGTCTCTGACTTCCAGTTTTGATCCACCGGCCTCATGGCCCGTCTCCTCGCCCCTTTGCCTGAGAGGCTGCTTCCTCTCTCTTTAGTAACTACGAGGCGGGCAGTTCCTCGCCTCTGCCCTGTGTGCCCTCCGCACCCGCGGCTCTGCCTCAGCTTCTTCCGGCCCAGCTCTGTCTTCAGGGCTCGGTTCGACGCCCCCTCCTCAGCGCTCCCGCCCCAAGCCGTCCCCAACTCTACCACACACACACTTATTTTTCTCCTGTATTTTCCTATTTAATTCCTTATTTAGTTCCTATTTTCTTAAATAGTTCCTTATTGTTCCTTATATTCTTATAACTTGAATTGTGTCCCTCAAAATACATATTTTGAAGTCCTAACCCCAGGACCTTAGAACGTGAGTTTGGAGACAAGGTCTTTACAGAGGTAATCATGTCAAAATGAGGTCCTTAGGGCGGGTCCTCATCTAAGGACTAGTGTCCTTTCTTGTAAGAAGGCTAAGACGGGCACCTGGGTGGCTCAGTGGGTTAAGCCGCTGCCTTCGGCTCAGGTCATGATCTCAGGGTCCTGGGATCGAGTCCCGCATCGGGCTCTCTGCTCAGCAGGGAGCCTGCTTCCCTGTCTCTCTCTCTGCCTGCCTCTCTGTCTACTTGTGATCTCTGTCTGTCAAATAAACAAATAAAATCTTAAAAAAAAAAAAAAAAAAAGAAGGCTAAGACAGACATACACAGAGGGGAGGCCATGTGGAGGGGGCCATCGGCAGGCGGAGGAGAGAGGCCTGGAACAGCACGTCCTTCCCTCCCAGGCCTTGGAAGGGTCCAACTCTGCTAACACCTTGACCTGAGACTTCCAGCTTCAGAACTGTGTGTGAGACAATGCGTGACTCTCGTTTAGGGCACTCGCATTGTGGTCTGGGTTACAGCAGCCCTAGCGAATGGATATTTGTTTAGTCCCCCTTTCTACCCTCACCAGAGGGTGGCGCTCATGGGAGCAGGGATCTCCTCTGTCTCCTCAGTCTGTCCCCATGGCCTGGCACAGCTGGCACAGAAGGGGTCCTTGACAGGTGTCTGAATTAATGAGTGGGCACTTCTTTTGTTTTTTCTCACCATTACCTCTATAAGCTTTGCTCATCACAGTTTGGTTACCCACTGAAGGTGGCACGGCTAAAAGCAAGAGAATTCCTGATTCTTGGTCCTGCGTCATCTCAATGACTCCATAGTTCCCCGGGGTCCTTCCTGAATAAAATAAAATAAAATCTCCTGCCCTTCCTTCTACAGGCTCTGGAATACTTATTCTCTGAACATGCTTCAGAAGGTTCAAAGCCATTTCCTTTGGACTGTGGAGGCAGAGGCCAAAACCAAAAACATAGCAACCAAACCCAGACACAAGGTTATTTACCTTAAAGCAAACCAACTAACTTGACAAAAGCCTTCTTTCCTTAACTAAGTGTTGACCATCACACTGATTGATAAAGCAACACCCCAATCCGATCCCATATAATTTATTAGAATTTGATTTACAGAGATCTTTCCAGAAGCTGTCTGTCCCACACGAGGAGCTGCAGGCCCGTTGGTTAAGACACACCTGCACAGCAGGAGGCATTGGCTGCAAAGGTCAGGAAAGGAGATGCCAGCGCAGCTTTAATCCAGGGCCCAAGAGCTGTGAGGAGGCAGGTCCTAAGCATCGGGTGGCTGAGCAAATAGATTCTTTCTCCAAGTGGCTGAGCCTTGAAGCGGGTTTGCTGTAAGACAGCTCATAAAATGAAATCATTTTTTCTAAGCTGCCTCAGTGGCATGGCCACTGCTTTAATGCAAAATTAGTTAACTTTGGGGAATGACAGAACAGCTAACTGGTCGTGCAGGCCTGGTGTGTTCTAACTCTTGCTGTTTGCTTTTCAGCGGTGCCTTGTCTGTCTCCATGTCCTTCAGAAGTGCCTTTTCTGGGACTCTGTGTGTCGCCGTGTGTCTGTGACTTCTACACTCTGTCACCTCTCTCCCCACTTCTGCCAGCGTGTGTCTGCCTCTGGATGTGGCTCTCTCTCTCTCTCTCTCTCTCTCTCTCTCTCTCGTCACTTTATCTGGCTGTCTGAGCTAATGGGTGCTGCGCTTGTCAGGCTGTGGGGACCCTCATCCGCCTCCCCCACACAGAAAGCTGTGCTCTTGTGTGGAACAAAAGAGCCCTGTGGAGAGTAAAAAATCCCTTTAACTGTGTGAATGGTCTCATTATCCTGGGGCTGAAGAGAGGAACCTCTCAAACTTCGTCATTTTAGTCAGAAAGACGTTTGAAAGCTATAAATGACCTTCACACACGTGTCTGTTCCCCCAACGGCTAGGAGATGGGTAAATAGTGCCAAATGCTCATTGGCTGGTCCATGAGGGGTGGGGCGATTTATTGAGATACTACTTTGGGTTCTGTCTTTGCTGCTGAAGAATTAGACAGTATGAGTGCCTTTGCCATTCCATTTTCCAGGTTTCTCTCTCTCCCAGCCTCTGAGAACCTGCTTTTCTTGATGGCCTGGGGTCACTGTGAGGATGGGGTTAGAGAGGCAGGAAGGACCTTCTGGAGGGGGCAGCAGTCTGTGTGCCAAGCTCTGACTTAGGCACTGGGAAGGCGTCTGAGCACAAAACATTCCTGCACTTGTGCTCCTCATACTGGGGAGGTGACGATGAACCATGATGGGTTCAGTAGGGGGAAGAGGACCTTTGGGTAATGCAGGAGGCAAGTGGAGGTTTAGCTGGTTGGTCTGCCCAGAGGAGAGGGACACGTATGCCTGGGAGCCCTCAACCTCAGCAAAGACTGATGCGTGCAAGAGAAAGCAGCAGAGTTTCTGCGTCCGAGTAACCATGTAGGTTTGGGCTGTGAGTGGGTCGGCAGATATTCGAGCAACAATGAGACCCTCTCAAAGGTTCTCCAGGGAAGACCCCCGAGCCTTTCCAGAGTGCCAGGTAGGGATCGGCCCCCCATTCACTGAGCCAGTCAGGCCGGGAGAATTGGGGTGGGCGCCCTGAATCAAAATTAAAGATTTAAAGAAGATAAAAGTAACTTGACAAGTCTTGTCCATTTAATTTGTAATTTCCAAGTCTTACCCAGACTATGATGAAAGTTGTGTGCTTAGCGGCACTGTGTAGGTGGGTAATTTTTTCGCTCTTCTCAGTATTGTCCCTTACCCCCCATATATTTGTCAGCTCAAGGCTGGTTTGGTTGGAAAAATATAGCTGAGTGGGTGGGTTAGAGTGACGGTTCTAGAATCATTGCGATGTTTGCTCAAACACAGACTCAAACCCACAGATTTATATCCCAGCCCTACAACATGGCCTTGCATAAGTTACTTAGATTCTCTTCCCCTCAGTTTGTCCATCTGTAAAATGGCAGTGAGGACAGTATTCACCAGAGGGGGTTATTCTGAGAATTAAGTAAACAGTGCGTGGAAAGCATGTTGAAAAAGTGCTTGGCACCTGACAAGTACCTGAGAAATACTGGCTCTTTTTTTTTTTTTTTTTTTTTTTTTTCTATTTCTTAATACTCTTAGAGAAAGGAATTAGTGACCACCTACAGGGAAGCTTTGAACCAGATGATTTCTGAAGCTCTGTCCTTCTCTGAATGCCATGGACATAGGGCCTAACATTGGGTAAAAGCCATGATTCCAAACTGGACTAACAATGCAGTGGCTTAACACTTAAAGAGAATGATCTGGGGTTCACAGAAGATCAACCAATAATCCGAGTCACGACAGGGAGAAGATAGGGCAGGGTTGGGTTGTGTGTACCGCCGTAACCTCAACAGAGTTCACAAGCACATCTTTCCTCCTTCGGAACACTGAGATCTCCAGTAAGCAATGATAATTGCCCCAAAGAGTGAGTAACAAAGAAATGAAAAAGAAGAATAAAAGAAAAGGGAAGACTTTAAAGCAAAGAAGGTGGTTCATAAACTCACAGAAGAAAGTTTGCCAGAGGGTGGCTGCATAAATTCTAGGTGTCTGTTGGCGTGGGCATATTCAAGGGCCCTTTGGCCACCTTACATGTTGGTTCCTTGTGGGGCATGAGGGACAATGGTTTCTAAATAGGCTTAGAGTGTGAGACTGTGCTATAGGAAACATGAAGAGAGCAGGGGTGGTCACGGTCCTTAATATGCAGATGATTATGACTGATGGGAATTTGCAGAGCAGACCCAACTCAGTCTCTTCCGTTGCTCTGAGATGAATTCCTGAAGCGCTAGAGGGTCCAAGATGGCAGTGTGAGCCTGGACAAGCCTTGTCTTCCTACCTGTAGGCTGGCATGGATACCTGCCCTGTTTAACTCTCAAGGTGACTTTCAGGCATGTAGGGGTAACGGAAAATCCCTTCCACCCATCCGGGTTCTCAGCTGCCGTCTGTAACAAAGCAGACTAAGAAGAGTAAACAAGTTTGTTACCATGTGTCATGCACAGGTAGCACGTGGGAGTGCCCAGGGGTGAGTGGCTCAAAGAAATGGCTTAGAATCCAGGCATATATAGCACCTTCAACAAAAAGTAAGTTTATAGAGAAATGACAGGACAAAGGAAAGCGGTTTTAGGCTTCTGAGGGCAACAAACTGTGAAGTTCAACATAGGGAAAACTAATGTTAGATAATGCCTCGCTAGTAAAGTTTTGTTTTTTTTTTTTTTCCTTTTTCAGGGGGCAGGAGAGAGACAGAATCTTACGCAGGCTCAGTGTCCAGTGGGGGGCTTGATCTCACAACGCAGAGATCATGACCTGAGCCAAAATCAGAAGTCAGACATTTAACTGACTGAGCCACCCAGGCACCCCTAGTGAAGTTTTTCATGTAGATTCCTCTGTCTGGTGTTATCACCACATTGATAATGGTCTAAAGCTGTCTCCCTTCCTGACAGAGACAGCGAAAGAGACACTTTGTAAATTTATGTCCTGCTTTTAGGGAGATAGGGAAGAGCAGAGAGCTTTCTTTTGGTAACTGCTTTGTCTTAATTGCCTTGCTAAAAACAAAGCCATAGGCCCAAGGGGTTGTCACTCATCCCCAGGACAGAAAACCAAGATTTAATTGCAGTTTTAACCTCTCCAGTAGTAGAATTTTAAGCCAATCAATCTGGAATTTTCTGGTCAGCACCAAAGAGGTAATCTGTCACATGGACTCTGTCCATTTCCCAAACGAAGGTGAGGTAATGCACTTGATAAGACCCCCTGCCCTTATCCCTAAGGGAAGGTGACGTCGCCTGATCAAATCCCTTCTAGTCTTTTGCTATTAACTTCTTGTCCCATCCTCTTCCTTATAAAAAACTTCCATTTTGCACAACGCCACGGAGCTCCTCCCTACTTGTTAGATGGGATGCTGCCTGATTCATGCATCCATTAATAAAACCAATTAGATCTTCCCATTTATCTGGTTAAGTTTTGTTGATAGTCTTCAGCCTTCAGTAGTTGTTATGCCAAAGTCACATTTTGAGGTGACATTTTGGTTTCCTTCAGGCTCCTGTGAAACCATAGGACTATGATCAGAGGAGACTGCATGTTCTCTCTCTCATTCACTCATGCCCTGACATCTGTAGTCAGGTGTTTGTGGAATGAATGGCCAGATTAGGAGTGGAACGGGTAGTCAGAAAGAAGAGTATGGAGGTTAAAGTGACACTTTTGGCAGTGCCAGCCAGGGCCATGCCTACTAGCCAAGACTGGTCTCTCTTACTTGACCCTGAACTGCTGCCTGGGAGTCACAAGAACTCTTTGCTGTATAAACATCACTGAATGCTTCCATCAGTTGAAACAGCCATATGGCAGGGACCTGCCTCAAGGGAACTTCTGCCCAGAGACGGAATTATTATGAGTCAGTAGGAGTGACTAACAGATTCTAGAGAGAAGACATTTCCTCTTGGCCTCTTAAGTGAATTCACCAGCCAGAAGCCTCCTGTCTGCTCTCGGTGACTTTCAGAACAATCTCTCCCAGTTGTCTAGTATTAAGAGTAATAGAACACTTGGGAGAGGCATCAGCATAATCGACAAACTTAGAAAATGATAATCCCTGGTGCTTCTAATAAACCAGAAAGAAACAGAAAAGCATCTATAACTTTACAAGTTCACATTGGAAACTCACTTTATAAATAAGCCATAACAGTGGTTTCACTATTGAGAGTCAGTAAAGAAAACATGGAAGCTTAGCGAGCTGCCAGGAATAAAGGCAACCCCTGTAATTTTAAGCATGATCGTCCTCAGAACGTTTGACTACCAATGAGGACAAATTCATTTCTGTCTTGGACAATCTCATGCTTTTATCCTCGACAAGACCAGGATGGAAGCTACAGGACTTTGGCAATGGCAATGACCAAAATGGTGGCTGGAAGGAGCAGAATACGAATTGGGTACAGAATCCCCAGAACGTGTGGGTTCACCGGGGATGATGGCAAAAGAAGGCAGCATTTAGTGCTATATATAGCAGAGCCTTGCCATGCATAAACTCTACCTCGGCCCCTTCAGTCAATTTTGTTACCGCCATGTGGCTATCTACTTCTGTTTTCTGTCCTTCACACTTTCCCCCTGATAGCATTTAACTGTGGGGGGAACTACCCATTCGTTCCTCTGTCCAAGCGGTAAGAGTAGAGCTGGCCCCATCTCAGTGTCAGAGGAGAAGCATGTGCCAATCAGAAGATCACATCCCTCCGACCTAAGTGATTGGCTGAGAGGTGGACCAATCAGAGCAGCTGAATTCCAGGACTTTTGTGGGAACCGCAGAAAAGGAAGCTCCTTATTGGTTGGGGTCGCTGAGAGGATAAGATGGGAAGCTCGAGGGGCTGCAGGCATCTTACCAGCAGAAGAAGGGCATCTGCTTGTAGATGGAGCCCACACAGGAAATCAGAGCCAAAAGACGGAGGGAGCGAAACGGGTGACGTCACCTGCTCCCCACCCCCAGCTGTGCAGGAAACCAGCCCTGCCCCTGGCTTTCAGCTCCTTGAACCAGCGAATCCCCCTTTCCTCTGTATCCAGGTGGTTTCATTTTGCGCTTTATGTGTCTAAACAAAATACACACTGCTTTCAGCGAATGCCAATGACAGTGAGTCCGAGCCCTGCAATGCCCAGCAGTGCCCCCTTGGTCTCCCTTCTCTGGAGTGGGAGTCTGAGCCTTGAGGTTATTTTAAGAGTTTCATTTGCTCCCGGTGCGTGGCTTGCTCTCCTCCAGCCCTGGGGCTCGCTAGCCGTGGCACTCCACCGTCCGGCTGATGCTTGGAACCTGTGGAGTGGGACTTTGTGTTACTCAACTTTCGCCATCATTCGCACACTGTTGTTCTGTCTCCGGTGATGCAGGCGGAATGCAAAGCAGCACGCTGGTTTGAATTCCACCGGCCGCATTCATCAGCCAGAGTGTGTCCGTGCAGCTGGGCTGCAACTGCCATTTCTGGCCTATGGCTCAGGGCCGCAGTTTCACCGTGTTACTGATACCCATCACGTCAATTTGTAAAGCGTAGGGATCGGGCTGTCCAATGTCGCCAAATATGTGGATAGAAGTAGACAAATATACATTTAAATCCGCTCGCTCTTAGATGTGACCGGAGGAAAAAAATGAGGTCTTCATGGTTTGTTTTCCATAGAAACAAGAAGAAAGTCGGATAACACACCATCAATATAGCAAGTAATAACGACAGGCAAATACCATTTGTAATTTATTTTTACAGTTACGATGATTGTGTTTCGTAAGGGTTGTCACAATTGCCTCATTTCATGAATGACATATCCCTCTGCAAGCAGATGGGAAACTTCTAGACTCTCAGCTGTTGGTTATGAAAAGAGAAACACCACGATTTAGTGGGCAAGAGAGTCACTGAGCTGGGTGTACACTCAGAGGCCATGTCTTCACATTGCATGGTCATGGGGAAGCTTTGAACACTTATCAGAGGGCCTCATGTTCATGAAATGCTTTTTCTTCTATCAGTTGCTACAGTAGACCAAGAAGTTTGTCATATGAATTGAGCCAAGTAAGTGTCTTGACTCTCAGGCCCATCTGTGCTCAGATGATGTATAGAGTAATGAAAAGTTGAGGTCTGAGTCTGATAGATATTGACATTCTGGAAAAAAACAAAATGTCAAAGCATGATTCCTTGGGTAAATAGAACCTAAAATTCTGTTTTTAGGAAGAGAGCTGCCCTTGTGTGGAGCAGATTTGGGTCTAGTACTTCCACAGGGAGGATTGTGATTGTGTTTCTGAACAGTGTCTCAAGTGCAAATGTTTTTTGATAAAAAGAAACAAAGGAGGGAAGGAAGGTAGGAAGGAAGGAGGAGGAAAGGAAGGAATGGAGAATGAAGGAAAAACCAAAAAGCAGGAAAAGAGGGGAAAAGAAGAAGAAACAGAGTCAAAATTCTATTGCAGTGTCCTTGGCTGGAGCGGAGGAGGATGCTTGGCCGTTGACACATCTTGGGGGATGGTTGAAGGGGTGGGAGCAGCATCTGACACAGAAGCCATCATGGAAATGGAGTAGACTTGTTTCTTGATTGGCAGAAGAAAGAATTAGAACCAGTAAAGGAGAGCTACTTCAGTTCTGTTTTAAAAATTTTCTTCACGGAGAAATGGGTTTCCAAGTGAGGTAGTGAGCTCCTGTCTGAAGTTGTGCAAAGCAGAGACCAGACAACATAGAGTGTGTGTTGATGAAGAAATTCATACATTAGGAAAAAATATTAGACGAGCTAACAGCTGAGAGTCTGTGTTCATTTGACTTTTGGAAATCTTACTGGTGATCTTAATGGAATACCTTGAAGGAGCTCGAGCCGCTCGGGAACAATAACTCCTGGGCTCATGGAGAGTTCAGAGGAGGAAAAACTATGGCAGCAACAACAAAACACACACCAAGCCACACTTCGCCGTAATGAGGAGGTGATTACTTCCCTTCAAAAACCCCACAGGGAACGATAGTAGGTAAAAGTTAAATCACAGGCATTTCCCCTCATTATCTGGTAAATAACTTGAGTTGCCTTTCTAATTAGCTGTGTGCTGTCAGCTCTGGAGAGCTCTCGGAACCCAGTGAGATGGTTATAAAAGTCGCTCAGCCCCAAACTCCGCATGGTCACTGTTGGCCAGAGCACTGCCACCCACACAATGACATGAGTAAGAGGCACGGCAGAAGCACTTACACTCCAGGACATATGGCATAATAACATTTGGAACGATGGCATGGCTCTGCCATTCATCCATTTTTTATGAAGCTAAGCAAAATCTAAGTTCCTAAACTACTACTTAGAAATCCAGATGGAAAACATTTCCTTCTCCCACCTGTTCTTGGCACACTGTATTCTACGGACCTAATGGCTGCCACTTTCTGCAGGCTGTGCTAGGCGGCAATTTGTAAATCATCATTATTAAATGTTGGGTCACTTCTTAATGTGCCCATTAAAGAAAAGAAATCTGGCATAATTCCCCAGGAGTGATAGAGAAACCAAGGTACCATCCTGACAAAAACTCATTTCTACAATTCCCAGGTTTCTTCTTCTGAGGGTGGTCAATATTTGCGCAGTGAATTCTCATTCATTGGCTTTGAAATCACTAAAGGGGTTGGGATGGAGACAATATTACAAGGGCCAGGGGAACTGAAAAAGAAATGGGCACATCATCTCCCTGGAAGGAATGTATCTAGTGTTTATTATTCTCCTGTGCCATGGTTAAGCAGATTTTCTTGATCTTTCTAGCAAGCCCAAGCCTTTGGCTCTTCCTAGGCAGGGGCTGTCAGCTGGCTTCTGAAATTTTTTTGTAAATGTTTAGTTAATTAGATGTCAAGCACATCAGATGGTCGCTAAACAGGAGCAGCTTCATACTCAAAGAGTCTGATGGGGATAAAAGCAGTTGCTAATTATGAGAAGAAAATTTTGGATAAAAGACAAAAATACACTGAAAGAGTTAGCTTCTTGCTCTCCGTTTCTGTGGACTAATTCACAACCTCAGCAGCATTTAGTATAGTCAGTCTTTGTAAAACTTTAGCCATTCTAGTGGGTGAGTTTTTATGTATAGTTGGGGCGTTAATTTGTACCTCAATACCATAGCTAATGACACTGAGCATTTTCCTGTGTACTTACTGGTCATTCGTGTGTGTGTGTGTGTGTGTGTGCACATATGTGCATGTATTTGTATGTGTGAAATGTGTTTCTGTTTTCAATATTTTGCCCATTTTTAATTGTGTTATTTGTCTTGGGTTATAAGAGTTCTTTATATATTTTGGTTATGTGTCCTTTTTCATATCAACATATTGCAATTTATCTCTCCCAGCCTGTGGTTTGCCTTTTCATTTTTTTAAGTGTCTATCAAAGAATAAGTGTTTTAAATTTTAATAAAGTGAATTCATCATTTTTTGTTCTTTATGATAGGTACATATTGTATTCTAAGAAAACTTTGCTTTCTCTATTCTTCTACACATAGCTGTCCAATTTTCCAGCACCATTTATTGAAGAGACTGTCTTTTTTCCCACTGTATATTTTTTCCTGCTTTGTCGAAGGTTATTTGACCATAGAGTTGAGGGTCCATATCTGGGCTCTCTACTCTGTTCCACTGGTCTACGTGTCTGTTTTTATGCCAGTACCATGCTGTCTTGGTGATCATAGCATTGTAGTAAAGCTGGAAATCAGGCAACATGATACCCCCAGTTTTGTTTCTTTTTCAACATTTCCTTAGCAATTCGGAGTCTCTTCTGATTCCATACAAATTTTAGGATTGTTTGCTCCAGCTCTTTAAAAAATGCCGGTGGAATTTTGACTGGAATAGCATTGAAAGTATAGATTGCTCTAGGCAGTATAGACATTTGAACAATGTTTATTCTTCCGATCTATGAGCATGGAATGGTCTTCCATCTTTTTGAGTCTTCTTCAATTTCTTTCATGAGTGTTCTGTAGTTCCTCGAATACAGATCCTTTACCTCTTTGGTTAGGTTTATTCCTAGGTATCTCATGGTTCTTGGTGCTATAGTAAATGGAATCGATTCTCTACTTTCCCTTTCTGTATTTTCATTGTTAGTGTATAAGAAAGCAACAAATTTCTGTACATTGATTTTGTATCCTGCCACATTACTGAATTGCTGAATGAGTTCTAGTAGTTTGGGAATGGAGTCTTTTGGGTTTTCCATATAAAGTATCATGTCATCTGTGAAGACAGAGAGTTTGACTTCTTCATTGCCAATTTGAATACCTTTAATTTCTCTTTGTTGTCTGATTGCTGTTGCTAGGATTTCTAATATTATGTTGAACAAGAATGGTGACAGTGGGCATCCTTGTCATGTTCTTGATCTCAAAGGAAGGGTGTCAGCTTTTTCCCCATTGAGGATGATATTCGCTGTGGAGTTTTCATAAATAGATTTTATGAGGTTGGGGAATGTTCCCTCTCTCCCTATACTTTGAAGCGTTTAAATCAGGAACGGATGCTGGATTTTGTCAAATGCTTTTTCTGCATCAATTGAGAGGATCATGTGGTTCTTCTCTCTTCTCTTATTGACTTGTTCTATCACAATGATTGATTTGTGAATGTTGAACCACCCTAGCAACCCAGGGATGAATCTTACCTGGTCGTGGTAGATAATCTTTTCAATGTACTGTTGGATCCTATTAGCTAGGATCTTGTTGAGATCTCTTGTTGAGAATCTTAGCATCCAGATTCATCAGGGATTTTGGTCTGAAATTCTCCCTTTTGGTGGGGTCTTTGCCTGGTTTGGGGATCAGGGTAATGCTGGCTTCATAAAAAGAGTCTGGAAGTTTTCATTCTGCTACCAAAAAATTGAACCAGAAGGAAAACTATGCTTTCTCTAAAGTGGCAAAATTTTTCTCTCATATTTTCTCCTAAAAGTTGGGTTTATTTTTACATTTAAATTTGTGACTCATTTTGAATTACTTTTGTTTAAAGGAAAGCTTATTGTTTATTACGGGCTTTATAACATATGTAGGAGAAAAATATGGCATAATAATAGCATATATAATGAAGAGGGGCTAGGGGGATGGAATTACATAGCTCCTAGGTTATACCTGAAGTTTTCTAGTGCTATTTGGGTTGCCTCTGGTTAATTATAGGCACATATTTTAAATCCTTGAGCAACCACTTAAAAAAAAGAGAGTCGATAAGCTATTAGAGGAGATTAAAAAACTGAATGCTAAAAATATCCAATTAATAGAAAAGTAGGCAGGAAACCAGAAACAAGGACCAAAGACCACATGGGACAAAGAGAAGACAAAACAAGATGCAGATTTAAACACAACCGTATCTATACTCACATTAAATGTAGATGTTATAAATACTCCAGTTAAAAAGTAGAGATGGGAATGCCTGGGTGATTCAGTTGGTTAAGTGTCTGCCTTCGGCTCAGGTCATGATCCCAGGGTCCTGGGATGAGCCCCGCATCTGGGCAGGGAACCTTCTTCTCCCTCTGTCTGCCACCCCTCCTGCTTGTGCTCTTTCTGTCTCTGACAAACAAATAAATAAAATATTTTTTAAGAAAAAAGCAGAGATGAAAAAAGTAAGATTCAATTACATACTTTCTATAAGAAATTCTCTTTAAATATAAATATAAATATAAATGTTCAAGGTAAAGGACAAACAATAATTGTAAGAAAGCTGGAGTGTTTGTATTAGACTAATGATGAAAGAATTGATTTTTTCTGGAAGATACTTTGATCTTAAATATGTATACACTTAGTAGCAAAATTTCAAAAATGCATTAAGCAAAGCCCCATAAACCTGATTGGAGAAACAGACTGGTCCATAGTTGCAGATGGAGATTTTAGCACTCTTTTCTCAGTAATTCATAAAACTAGTAGACAAAACAAACAAAAATAGTTCAGGATAAAGAAGATTCAAGTGACATTACCAATGGAATCAGTGATGCATTTTAGCTTAGCTCTTGCAGAGAGAGGGCAGGAACATATTACATCACCCTTTGCTCGGTAACATCTACATTAGTTATGTCCGGCTTGCGGGGCCTAAGCAGGTCATGGAAATGAGTGAAGTGGTGGGTAAGGTGGAGCCAGGCAAAGAGAGTATGAGCTTCTGAAACATTAGCAACTCCTTGCCTCAAACTATCTGTGACCACACCTGAATATGGGCCTGGAACTGTCAGACCTTCTGATTTGGCAAGAGATGCCAGTAGTCTGGCTTTTAAGTAAAATATATTGATTCTTAAATATTGGCACTAATTTAAACTTTTTAATAAAGCACTATCCTCATAGCTCCTCCCTCTCGCACTCATTCTACCCAGAGCTGCCTGAGTAACCCTCCAGAGCATTGCTCATAGCACCCCCTTGCTCAGGAGTGAGAGGTGCCCGCGTCCCTCTCCCCTTTCTCTCCCGTGGCTCCCCTGTACATGCCCACATGCCTGTTCCTCCCTCCTGTACCACCTTCATTTATGAGGCACCCATCACCTTTGCTCAACCTATTCTTTCTTCCAGAACATATTCCATCCTCTCTGCTGTCAAAGCCACACCCCCAGACTAGTTCAGTCTTGGTGAGACCCCATGGACATGTTCTGTACCCTTTGGGGTGTTTTAAACTGCCCAACATGAGTACCGGGCACTGCTCTTTCCCTCATTCTGCCCTATTGCCTAGAGATCTGTGACCTGTCATCTCTTTCAGCCCAGGAGATAGACAGGTACCCATTCTCTTACCTGAAGGCATCCTACTTAGGAGACGTATCCTTCCCTGGGCTTCTCCTTTCTCTTGCCTCCTTAAATCATGTTCATTAAATCACCCAGCATGTGGGGCATGCACATCCCCCTTATAATTACAGCTTTTCTCCCTCTCTCTGGAATAATCATCTCTCCACTCCCATCCTCCTCCCAAATGCAGAGCAATAACCCCCATTCAGCTTCCAAAATAGCAATACTTACTCTATTTTAAAACCAGTCCTCCCTTCACGTCTTTCCTCGCCCAATTCTCTCTTCTCTCTCCTCTTTTCAAATACAACCAGTGGACTCTCTTTGGCACTTCTTCCAGATATTCAGAGGAGGAGGCGTTGTCTCTTTCTGGAATGCCTACTTCAAAGATACTTGTGTGCTTGCCCATCTTCCCCTTAGCTAGTCATTAGCTTAGGTGTTCAACTAACTTCTAATAATAGGTCATGATAATACGTAACATTTATCCAGTACTTTCTGTGTGCCAGGTGTTCTGTCACTGCATCTCATTTCATTCTGATAACATCATGAAATAAATGGTATTTACTAACCTGGTTGCACAGAAGGGAACATCAAGAAATCATTTGTCTGAAGTTGTACAAACAGAAAATGACAGAGGCATGACTCAAATCCAAATCCAGGTTATTCTGACCCCCAAACTAGCATTATATGCCATTCCCCAACCTGGTCACCAGTTACAAGGTGTAGTAGTTTCCTGTGATGGCCAAAGCAAAGTTTCATAAACTGCGTGGTTGGAAATAACAGAAATTTTCTCTTTCACAGTCTGGAGACCAGAAGTCTGAAATCAAGGTATTGAATCAAGGTTGGTTCTGGGGGAGAATTCATTCCGTGCCTTCTCCTGGCTGCTGGTGGCTGCCGGCAATCTGTGGCTCGCCTTGGCTTGCAGATTTACCACTCTACTCTCTGCTTCTGTCTTCACCTCATCTTCTCGGTGTGCTTTCTCCTTTTCTTTTCTCTTAGTGGGATACCTGTCATTGGACTTAGGATTCACCCTTATCCAAGATAGTCTCATCTTGAGATCCTCAATTACCACGAGAAGATCCCAAATAAGGTCACATCATAGGTTCTAGGTGGACACACCCCTCAATGAGACCCCACTGAACACATATAAAAGAGAAATCTACGTAGGATACACCCTTCGATGAGACCCCACTGAACACATGTAAAAGAGAAATCTACGCAGGGCAGTCCACGCTGCAGAAACTTCTGCAAAATACAGATTCAGTGTATCACTTCCCCTTAACAATATCCAAGATTCCTTTTAATTTAATTTCGGAATTTTAAGAGAATAACAGGAGCCATTAAAGATGAAATTCACATTATAATCTACACACACACACGTTAAGTAGATATGTAGTCAGTTTTAAATGCCAAGCAGATTTAATTAAATTAATACATCTGATGGGCAGTCTCTACCAATGAAAACCTTAGTCTGAAATGCTGCGGGTTCTGCCTCCCCTCTGGCCTGGATCACTTTCTTCCTTCATTCTCCTGGTCCCAGATCTCCTGCCTGTTCTGCTCAATTGCACGCCTACCCTGGCTGGGTACCAAATCTTACACCTGCACTACAGTGTTCCCAGAATTCCATCCTCAGAGTCTCTTGCCTAACTACACTTAGCCTGAGAGCTGCTTTTCCCTGTCACAGTCACTGCAGTGCCTGTGACTAATTCCCAAACCCCTGCTGTGGAAGTAACAGCCCAAGGGACATGCTGGGCTTCGTGCTGCTGACACAATGCCCTCTGCCACATGCCACGGCAGCCAGAGGAGGGTTGTGGCCCACTGGGGACAGCATGGGAGATAAATCCCTCCCCAGCTGTGTGCTACTGCCAGATTGATTTTTACGCTTTAATTTTGGCATAGTTGGTGCCTTATGGATTGTTACAGAGACAGATCGCGCAGAAACGTCTGTGAAGCTGGGCAGCTGAACAGGGGAGTCAGCAACTTGGGTTATATTATGAGGCTCTTCCCGAAAACGTGCCCCAGCTGGTGTTCCGTGGAAATGAAAACTGCAAGGGAATCGTGTTCTGAGTTATCTCTAGCCCCTATCACCTCTCTCTTTGGGTGGATGGTTGTCTAGAGCTCGAAGTACCCCCGGGTCCTCAGGAAAGCTGCAGATGCCTCTATGAGTTTGCAAGAGACAGGCAGAGTCCAGTTGCGCACCCCAGAAGAATGGAGAGACTTGGGACTGATATCTACCAGGAAGACCCCACTAGGGCTAGAACACTGACCTACACCCTGTCTCCGTGCGTCCTGGACAGTCCCTAGGACCCAGCACCTCCAAGTAATTAACCACCAGCAAATTAACATCTGACCCAGCAGGGGGCCTCCAGGCGCTGGCTCTGAGTAGTTGATGCATTGTAATTGCTTCCTAAATGTTTGAAATCGCCCCTGAGGAACAGGAAAGACAGGAATCAGGGAAACTGTGAGGTCCCTCGGCAGGAGGGTACCAGGCTAAGGGCCGTGGGGTTGCAGTCAGAAGCCCAGAGGGAAGCAGTGTGTCAGTGACTGTCTCTGAGCTTGTGTTTCTGACCTTTGCTACAGCTTCTGTTAGACCTGTCATGGGCTTGGTCAGGATTCTTGAGGGGATGTGAGAGGGGCTGAGCACTTGAACAAGGCAAAGCTGACCTGCAAAGGCAAGAAGAACAACATGCACTTGGGACAGACACCCGTGTGCTGAGGTTCCAGGATGTCCGTGGGCTCAGAGACCCAGAGCCCCACTTGCTTGGGAAGGGATGTGTTCCAGCTAGTGAGTCCAGCGGGCAGGGCAGACAGGTTATAGCTTACCTTACTTCCTCGGGTGTGGGGATCATCTGGAAGAGGAGGAGTGTTATGCTTAGCCACGCTTTCCTGTAGAGAGAAGAGAACTCTCTGAGGGTGAGGAAGACTGAAACCGTAGTGTCTCGGAATACCCTCGGTCCTCCTGGACAGTTTGCCCCCTTATACTGCCCCCAGGTCTCCACTGTCAACAATATTGTTGTCCAGGGTTGGGCTTTGCTGTGCTTGTGCTTTCTAACAATATGCGCCGGGCATGAGCCCAAAGGCCACAGAGTGAATCAGACTCTGGATTTACTTTTGAACGGAGCTCAGCAGCCAACATCAGCACCTTCTTCTCCAGAGGTATTTCCTGCCTGGTCAAGGGCATGCCATTCCTCGTGCTCAGTCCATATCTTTCCTAGAAGAGTCCTACTTTTTTGTCTTATACTTGCCTGAAGTTTGGATTGTGCTTCCTTGCTCTGCCCATGAAAGGGCCCTTCTCCAAATACGTGCTAGATGTTTCCATCTGATGGTCAAGATCCCCAAAGAGCAAGAGCTTCAGCCTTCTTATCTCTAGTTTTCTGTTGAAATTAGAGACTGATGGATTTTCTCGGAGTTATCTTTCCAGAATAATCCATGGACCTCAGTTCTCCAATCTGTAAGACTGAAGGAGTTGGGCTAGATGAATTTAGCATCTGCCATTATCATTTTTTATGATATTCATTTTTTAATTTGCTAATAGAAGCTAGTCTGCAAGTCACCTCCATGGGAGTTCTAAAGTGGCCTTTCTTCAGAACAGAGCCTCATTCTAGGGCTTTTGGCTTTACAAGCAGAGCAAGAACTGGATTTCACGTCTTTCCTACATCTTTGACTGGGTGCTCTCATGCACTGAAGGACCTGTCCAACCTCACATGGCAGTCTTGTTTTCCAAGTACCAGTAGGATATGCAGTGGCAAAGAACAAGTAGACAAGAGTCTTAGACTTTGTTCAGAACAATGGTTCTCAACCAGGAGTGATTTGGTCCTCCCCCAGGGAGCATTTGGCAGTACCTGGAGACATTTTTGTTGTCACAATGGAGGGATGGGGTGAGAGAGTGGTGGGGGTTCTACTGACATCCAGTGGTAGAGGCCAGGGTTTCTAAACACCCTACAGTAGAGAGCACAGCCCCACAACAAGGAAAAATCTAGCTCCAGGTAGCAATAGTGCTGAGATTGAGAAACCTTGGTTCAGATATTAGTCATACTCATAATTGGACATGGCATAAACAAAATAAATACTTTTTCAGGAAGTGATAGCAAAAGTTTATATCAGGAGGTACTTTAACAAATATTGCTGAATGAAGTGTTTGAACCCCTCTTTCTGTACATCTTTGAACTTTATGCCCCACTATAATGATTTTACCTCTGGTGAGAAGGCTACATTTCATTTGGGAAAGCCAAGAAAAGCCTGAAAGTTATGGCCTCCAAGGATAGCTCGTTCAGTTCTTTCCTTCCTGTATCTTTGTAAACTTCTAGAAGCCCCTTGCTAAGTTGCAGGTTAAAATAACAAACACATTTTAAAACTAATACTTAGATTTTCTGCTGTGAACTCAACTAGAAATTAACCTAAAATTGAGTCTACAATTTGAATAGTCAACCTATCCAAAAACATGAGGGAAAAATATTTTTAAAAAATCTTTTATCAATTCTTTGGCTTCCTGTAATTGAAGGGTTATTGACCCTGAAAAGATACTGAGGAAGAGCAGTATTTGCTGTTTTATTATTGAAATTACAGGTCTATGTAAATGAAAATGTGGATGAAGTAGAACTTTCCATTGTAAAATGGAAATCAAGTTGACTCTTCACTTGTTTTGTTCCAGTTGGTCTTGACTTGAAAGAGATTCAAAAATCAGCTCATGCTCAGGATGTAGAAAGATATACCTAACAACGAGAAGAAGACAGTGTAAGCAATCTGCCGGCAGGAATTTCTGTTTCCTTCGGTGCTGGATCTCTAGTGCTTAGAACCAGGCTTCGCATACAGCAGGTAGTCAGTGTGAGTTGGAAGAATGACTAAATGGATCAACTAGAGAATCTAGCATTATTTTTTATTTTTTTAAGATTTTATTTATTTGTCAGACAGAGAGAGAGCAAACACAAGTGCGGAGAGGCAGAGGGAGAGGGAGTAGAGGGTTCCCCACTGAGCAGGGAGCCCAATGCCGGGCTCGATTCCAGAACTCTGGGATCAGGACCTGAGCCCAAGGCATATGCTTAACCGACTGAGCCACCTGGGTGTCCCTCGATCATTATTTTTTAACAGCTACGTGTTAAGAGGACGTAATTCATTACGTTATTATGAATTACTCCCTACGCACATTTCCCCAAGAGCATTTTGGACCACTGCTCTCTGGGCTTATTAAATGGATCATGAGGAAGAGAGAATGAGAAGGGAGGAGCACTATTTGTGTAACACAAAACTGGTGTCTGCCCAATATCCGTCAAGCGATTGGCAACAGAGGATTTCTCTATGCAATCATGAAACTTGTATTCAAAAGACCCACAAGAACTGGATCAGAAAGAGACATTTGCACGACCTCCGAGACAAATGGTAGGTAACAGCGTGCTGTTTATATCATTTTGCCCAGCTGATCCAGGTTCAAGTCCACATAAAATAACAATTCACAGTCCTGGGTGAAAGCTGAGGTGGTAAGCTTGAGTTACTAGAGACTGTGGCATTGGTAAATTGATTTATGCTTCTGTTTGACAGTTTCCCATCACCAGGATAGGCTACACCACACGGAATCCGTCTCCCACCTAGAAGCATCCACTCGTCTTCCATCCTGCCCTCCTCGCTACCCTTCCGAGCTGCCGCAGTACCGAGGGCGTGAGGAAGGGGAGGCCCAGAGTGGGAATGAGTAGAGAGAACGTGCTCGCACAGCGCGGAATAAAATCTTCAGTGACTTCACAAAACACCCGGTATTTAACCTCTTTGGTGAATCCGCCCCCCCCCCCCCCGCCCCCGCCAAGGAATCTGACAACACCGTCTGGAGAGTGAGGTTCCCTTGAGAACCAGGACATTTTTCTTAAAAGATGAAACAAATCTGGCATCATCACAAAGGACAAAAGAAGTTCACAGAAGGGAGAATACGCAGGTTTTTTAAGTCAAAGGAGGTGAGGAGGTGAGGCTGACAGGAAGAAATGAACTGCAGGGCAGAGCTGATGGCCGATGGAGGAGGGAGAGACTCCAAGGCACCTGCTTTGGCCTGTGTTCCCTGGGAAGGCTCCCTGGAGGAAGAGGCATTTGTTGTGGAGAGTTTTTTTCTTTTGAGGTAACTAACTTTTAATTTCTAAAGCGTGGCTTCAAAACATGGCTCAGCCAGAGCTCAGGGCCTTCCTGCAGAATTTCTCACCAGATAGTTTCACTTTCAGTTGATAAGGATGCCGGCCATGAAAATGCACCCCTCAGATCACCAACGGTGAGGAGCTTCATGGGTGGTGGTCCCAGCTGAAGACCATCACCCTGGGTGCCTAATGCTTCCCACACAGCGCTCTTGGCCAGTGGCTGAACTTGATGGGAGTTGCTGGGAGACACGGAGTCCTGTGGCAGGAAGTTTGGGCTCCCCGTCATGGGCCTTGACAAACCTTTCCTAGAAGGGTCTGCAGTCTCACACTCTCCCTCCTCTGCCCCCTTGGACCTTTCTCCTCTACACCCCAGAGACTTGAGGGCTCTCTCAGCCTCCTCTGGCTCCATTCCTATTTCCTCTCTAGGCATTGACCCCCCCTAGAATCTTCTACACAGCTAATCCTGGTTATGGCATCTGTGTCTCAGAGGACCTGAATTAACATGGTCATATACATTCTGAAAGCAGGGGTTTTTGTCTGTTTTTTGTTGTTGTTCTTCTTGTTGCTGTTGTTTTGGTATGTGATTGTGCATACGGTTCTTTACATGGGAGATTATGAGCTGTGGCGGGAAGAGGTTGATTCGGGAACGTGCGCTGGCAGGTCTGAAGGCCCGAGTTCACCGCCCCTTCCTGGCTCCTTCCATCCCTGTGGTCTTGAACAAGGTATCTGGCCTTGCTCTCCACCTAAACCTGTTTCTTTATCAGCAAAATCGGGATGATAAGTTACCTACTTCATAGAGTGGTTTCAAGATTCAAAGGTTATATGTGAATGCGAGATTTCAGGTGCACATGACAGTAGTCGCTTTTCACTGAGGGCTTCCTATGGGCCTTATATGATTCACTTAATCCTCAAAACTTCCATATGACATATCCAGCTTTACTGATAAGGAAACCAAGGTACAGAAGGGCTGAGACGCAGAGCCAGAATTTGAAGCCAGGCTCCAGAGCCCTGAGGTCTTTAACTATTTCTTTCTTTCTTCTCCACGTAGCTAGTGCTTGGAAAATGCTTTCCTGAGCTTTCAACATTAAATCCAGGGGATTTTTCCGCTTTTGGTTCCTGTGACTTTGACAACGGTCTCCAACTACAAACAAGCCTGTGACTTCATAAGGGTGAATTGAAGCAGGGTATGTAAGAGGCCCAGCGCCGTGCCTAGTGGTTCGTTTGTGCTCACTGAATTGTCGCTCTCGTGATTCTCACTGTTAATCCTGTCTCTCTGCAGTAGGACAGTGAAGGTGCCATGGGTTGTGTGTCCCCGGCTTCAGAAGGGTGCCTGCTGGGGGGAGCTGAGATGCCCAGTTACAAATGCTTCTCCCATTACTACAGCAGATCAGGCAGTTCCAGTATTTTCAGCACACCTTTCGCAAGTCTACATCCCTTTAAAGGAAACTTTGTTCTATTCTCACGTGTTCCTGTCTGGCTCAGTCTGCTGCCTGCCAGGGCCACCAGTAATATATGTCCCCGCAGGCAGCTGAAAGATGTTAAGGATACACGGTAATGGAGCAGAGTGCTGGTCACCTTCTGCCTGTGGCCTGTGTGGAAGATTGGGTCTTGCAGGCCACCGTGGGAAACCCCACAGACCACAGCTGCTGGGGAGCCCAGCTGTGTGCATGGCTGCCTTGTCTTTGGGTGTTTGTTAGAGCACAAATGTATGCATGTTCTTTCTTCCTAAGATAGCAGGGGGAAAACAGAAAACGCACATTGCTTAATTCTTTTTTTGCTTTTCTCACCATCTGCATCATACTTTATTAACGAGGTCAAGCCAAAATCATACAGGTGTTCTGGGGCATCAGAGGCCACCTTGTGAACAGGCCGCGTTTGCTCTTAGCATTGTCCTCCTCTCCCCAGGGCTCCTCCCATGGCCCCTCTAGGTCCTTGTCCCCGCAGATGTGCCCTGCCTCCCCACTTCGCTCACACGCATATGGGATTTGTGGCTTGATTACTCTCTCAGTGTTCTATCTGATTAATCTTAATCTCTTTAAGTCACTTATCAAATTTAATTACACGAACATATGAACACCTACAGAGCTAGGCACGTGGAAGGACGTAAGGAAATATAACGTGTGCTCTGTGCCTTTGGGGATAGACCCTGCAGACTAGCGGTGTTTGCACCGAAGTGGGCCAGAGTCCCCTGGGGAACTGGTAGAAACGCACATTGCTGGACTCCACCTCCTGAGCTTTGGGTTCAGTAGCTGTGGTCTGGGTCTGATCATTTGCTTTTCTGACATTCCCCAAGTGCCGCTGCTGCTGCGAGTCCAGGGACTGCATTTTGAGAGCGCTGGCTGGTCCGAGACACAGCTGCAGGTCTGGAGGGCTGGTACAGTAGATACCACGTGGCTATGTTGGCAGAGGCCAGTTTCTGAGTGGGTCATCCCGGAGGGGAGGACATCTTTGTAGACTCCCAGGGGGCTTCTCGAGATGTGATGGTCCAGAAGTAGTTTTCATGAGTTACATTCAGACACTGAGACAAAACAGTGAAAAGGAGTCTGGGGTGGGTAGCAATGTTAGCATTCCTAAAATCCGTCATTGACTGTCTCCATGACCTTGGCCACTACTTATTCTACCCCAGTGGCAGCTCTCAACTGCTGATGGACTTTCTTTTCCCTGAGATGCGACATCTCTTAGGCATGTTCTGTATAGTGTCCTGGGGTCCCAGCAGGACAGAGGTCCAGTTGTCCACAATGGTGACCTGTATAGGTATCTTTCCTTTTCTGGTCTTATGTGTCCATTCCCTCGTGGTGCCTCCTGGGATTATCTCCCAAATAAATTACTTGCACTCGATAACTTATCTCAGGATTTGCTGCCAGGAGAATCCCAAATGAAAACACCTGCTAATAGTGTAATTGCTGGATTGTAGGATAGCTCTATTCTTAACATCTTGAGGATCCTCCATACTGTTTTCCAGAGTGGCTGTATCAGCTGGCACTCCCACCAAGTGTAAGATGACCTGAGCTGAAGGCAGAGCCTTAACCCACTGAGCCACCCAGGTGCCCCCATTTGTATGTCTTTTTTTGGAGAAGTGTCTGTTCATGTATTCTGCCCATTCTTTTGACAGGTCATTTGTTATTTTGAGGGTTGAGTTTAAAAAGATCTTTATAGATCTTGGATAACAGGCCTTTATCTGTAATGTCATTTACAAGTATCTTCTCCCATTCTGTGGGCTGCCTCTTAGTTTTGTTGACTATTTCCTTTGCTGTGCAGAAACTTTTTATCTTGATAAAAGTCCCAAAAGTTCATTTTTTGCTTTTGTTTCCCTTGCCTTTGGAGACATATCTTGAAATAAATTGCCGTGGCTGATGTCAAAGAGGTTACTGCCTATGCTCTCCTCTAGAATTTTGATGGATTCCTGTCTCACTTTAAGGTCTTTCATCCATTATTTTTGTGTATGGTGTAAGAGAATGGTGCAGTTTTATCCTTCCATATGTAGGTGTCCAATTTTCCCAGCACCACTTATTGAAGAGACTGTCTTTTTTCTATTGGGTATTTTTTCCTGATTTGCCAAATATTAGTTGTCCGTAGAGTTGAGGGTCCGTTTCTGGAGTCTCTATTCTGTTCCATTGATCTATGTGTCTGTTTTTGTGCTGATACTTTACTGTCTCAGTGATCACAGCTTTGTAATATAGCTTGAAGGTATTAATCCCAAAGATACAGATGTAGTGAAAAAGGGCACATGCACCCTAATGTTCAAAGCAGCAATGTCCACAATAGTCAAGCTGTGGAAGGAGCTGAGATGCCCTTCAGCAGATGAATGGATAAAGAAGATGTGGTCCAAATACACAATGGAATATTACTCCACCATCAGAAAGAATGAATACCTACCATTTGCATTGACATGAATGGAACTGGAGGGGATTATTCTGGGTGAAATAAGCCAAGCAGAGAAAAACAATCATCATATGGTTTCACTCATATGCGGAACATAAGGAATAGCATGGAGGATGTTAGGAGAAGGAAGGGAACAATGAAGGGGGGAAATCAGAGCGGGAGACGAATCATGAGAGACTATGGACTCTGGGAAACAAACTGAGGGTTTCAGAGGGGAGGGGGCTGGAGGCAGGGTTAACCCAGTGATGGGTATTAAGGAGGGCATGTGTTGCATGGAGCACTAGGTGTTGTATGTAAATAATGAATCTTGGAGCACTACATCAAAAACTAATGATGTACTACATGGTGACTAACATAACATAATGAAATAAAAAGAATGAAAAAAAAAAAGAAAACAACTGCTAAACATAAACAATCAATCAAGTGTCACTTTAGAATAAAGACATTTCCAGATGTGCAAAGTCTCTAGGAACATTTTGAAGGAAGGTATTGGAGAATGTGGTCTACCAAAATGGGGCCACACATCAAAAAAGAGGAAGACGTGATACAGAAAGCAGCACTCAAGGCAGGAGAGAGGTGAAGGGAGCTCTGAGGGTGCTGAAGTATATAGCTGGGTGATAGCTGGGTGCTGGGCACACAGGGCCACCAGGTCAGCCTGGAGCATGGCTGAAGGCTCTGGGAGAGAGCTTCCTTAGCAAAATAAACTTGAAAAAATACTGAATGCATTTGGACTTCTTGGAAAAAATGTTTAGACAGTTTTCCATTTGGTCTTCAGTTAGTGATAAGGATAGAGCATGTTATGCAGATTTTTTAAAAAGAAAAGGATAATTCAACTCCAGGAAAAACACAATGTTATGAGTTAGCTATGTTATCAAATCATAATGTTTAATGAACCAATCAAAACTACAATGAAACTCCTTTGGGAAGTTGGGAGATGTAAGGAGCATACCTGGGAAGTGGGACTGTGAAGTCTTATTTTCCCTAGGGCAATGTCTATTAAAAAAAAATGCCCAAAGCTGAAAAATCAAATGATAACAATTCAAGATGGCATTTGAAGACATGGAGGTAAAAACAAAAACACTCAGCTAAAGCGGGTAGATGTGGCCATCTTCAGATCAGTGAGGAAGGGTGGAAAAAGAGAAAGATCTTACGTTTTCCACAACAAATATTGAAAACAGTTTGACTCTTTGTACTGTATGACTGTGTTTGCCTTGAGGAAAACAAACACAAGATCCAGTGCAGTATAATACAAAACCTCAGTTAAAGAGTCAGCTTTTCAAAGAGGAAACTCTGACCCCAGCACCTGACTAAGAGCTGCTCTCTCATGGTCTCTCTGATGGAAGGACATTAGAAGTTGAAAATCTCATCTTGGGTTTTCTGGTTGGTCTCTCCAGTGAGACCCCAAGCTCCTTGGTCCCAGAGATGGTGCCTCCGTTAGCTCTGTATGACCAGTCCCCGTGCAGGGCCTGGCACAAAATTGGTGCTTCCCTGATGTTCATTGAATACATGCATGAATGAAGGGTGTTCAACTAGAATAGTGCACAGGGAAGCAGTGATACAGAGGAGCAAAGGCTCTAGTCAGGTGGAGAATTTTCCAGAAGGCTTTACAGAGGAAGTGGTGTTTATCAAGTGTCTGAAGAGGGACTGGGTGAATGGGCAAGGTGGAAAGGGGTGACCCAGGCAGGTGAAGCATCTGTGCAGAGAGAAGACATAGATGCATGTGTGTGTGTGTGTGTGTGAGAGAGAGAGAGAGAGGAGTGGTCCACCTCAGGCTGTACTGGTGGGCAGAGGAAGGCAGAGCCTTGTAAGCTACATCATGGCTCTTTAGAGGCCACTTAGCTTTCTTGTGCCTGAAGATTGGAGATTCCCAATGCTTATTTCTCTTCAGAATCACCACAGGAACATTTTTGACAAATATGTTCCTGGGCCTAAGCCCAGTAGATTATTAGCCATAGCTCTGGGACTCTATTTGTCAGAAAGTAGATGGCACAGAGGGGACAGGCTTGGGGACAGGCTTGGGACAGCGGAGTGTCTGAATTCAGGCTGCTGTAAAAATTTACAAACAAATTTACAAACAAATATTTATTTCTCACTCTTCTGGAGGCCAGGAAGTCCAAGACCAGGATATCAAGGTGCTCGTAGATCTGGTGCGTGATGATGGCCTGCTTTCTGGTTTCCGGATGACTGTCTGCTTGTGTCCTCCGGTGGTAGAGAGTGGAGGAAGAAAGCACGCTCTCTCCCGCCCCTTCTTATAAGGACACTAATCCCACTGGTGAGGGATCCACCTTCATGATCTACTTCCCTCCCCCAAGCCCCACCTCCTAAATCAATAACCTTGGGGATTAGGCTTCTACATATGAATTTGGGGGTGGAGAGGAAGAAGGAAGTTGGAGGGGAGGGGACCAAACCAGGGCTTTAGAGTCGGGAACTACATGGGAGACTGTTCCTAAACGCCAAAGCTGATGTAGTTTAACCTATTCGAATCAGAATAAAACAATAACACCTTTGTGTTGATTTAAAACACAAACACTACAAAAGAGCTATGTTGTGAACCCTTCATTATTACTAAGTCTACCATGTTATTGCTGAAATGATGTGATTTAAATATAGAAAATTAACATCTATTTTCAGATGACCTACTTTCATGACTGGAATATAATGGGCTTTCTAATTTTCTTTCTTCTAGAAATTAGTAACAGTGAAATAACGTCCTAAGGTAAGCTTACCTATTTCATATCTAACATGGGATGTTGGTGCTGTTCAAAGCATCCAGTTTTTTCAGGGAAAACACTTTAAAAATACCTTAAGGAACTGCTGTTCCCTAGATGTGTATCGTTTGATTCTTATCCAGATGTTCAATTATTTAAGTCTTATTTTCCTTTAAAATCAACCAATATCCACTGAGTTCCGACTCTGTGCAAGGCCCGGATTTGGGGAGCAAGCAGCTTAACCGCTGTAGGGAATATAAGAAAACATGATCCGTGAGCTCTGTTCAAAAGGAGTTTACAAGGTGGCTGGGGAGATAAGACACATGACAAAATTACTGAGGATCCGAGCACTATATGCTAAGGTCGAGTCAATGGTGCAGAGAACACAGCGATAGCAACTCAGGTGAGGGGGAGAAAGCTGTGGTCAGGAAGGGAAGGTTTCTTGGGGGAGGTGTGATCTGGGCTGATCTTGACCTCTGGGTGAGACTTCACTAAACAGAGTTGAGCCGAGTCCCAAGGCAAGGGGTAAAGAGGACATGAGTCCAGAAGAGGGAAGACGTAAGGCATATCCAGGAGAAAATGTTAGATTGAAGGATGGTGCTGACTTGGGGATCGCTGGAGGTAAGACTAGACAAAATTTTGAAGGGGTGACCATGAAGGCCCCTGAATGCCAAGGTTCAAGAGAGTCAGCCATAGGGAGGAGCTGATGAGCCTTGATTAGGTTAGAGAAGCAGCAGACGTAGGTAGTATTTTGGAGGAATGTAATCTGGAGGAAGAGTGACCGATGGATTAGAAGATGATGCGTCACGTAGGGGCTGTCATTGCAGGGTACATCTGATTCTGAGTTAGACCATGAGATCTGGATAGACCAGAAAAGGAAGGTGGCTGGCAACTGTGCAGTGAACAAGGAAGCAGGCTCAGGGACAGGAAGAAGGACCACAGAAGGAGGTGAGGAGGCAGCCCCACACAGGGGCTTTGTACACGAGTGGTCGGGTGAAGGGCGGCATTGCTGCCAGAACCAGGAGGGTCCGGTGGGGATGCTGGTGTGGAGAGAAAGAGAAGGCCGTTTGTTGCGATCATATTGAGTGTGAGCAGGCAGCCGAGGGAAACGCAGGCCAGCCGCTGAGATGTGGGACTCGGTGTAGGAGAGAACTTGAGACAGGAGTCATCCCCACAGAGCAGAAAGCTCAAGTGGAAAAGTGGAGAAGGTTCTTTCCTGCAGCAGTCTGGTCCATACCTGTCCTGTGCCTGTCCCTCTGCAGTGCTGGGGACAGGGGTGGGGGAGGAGCCAAGCAGACCCCTTCCGTACGGAACTTATATTTCACTGTTGGGAACTCACCTTACGCTGACAGTTGTATGAAGATCTGGAGGAGGGAAGCTCAAGGAGAGGGACGGTAGGCAGAGAGCATCCGTTTTTAGGGACAAAATAAATAAAACAAGCAAGCAGAGTGTTGTGGAAAACAGGACTCTTCTGAACTTTAACACAGAGAAGGGGAGTCTGAGAAGGTTGAAACTCGGTATTATCTGCCTGGGACCACTGAGGGGCCCTGCCTAGTTGTCCCCTCGTTCAGGGGCTTGCGTTTTTAGGCAGAGGCCACACAATCTCTTCCAACGTTACACCGTGGATTCACTGAGGAAACTGTGTGACCAATGTCTTCGTGTGAGCTGCCTGTGAGGGACCAGAAAATAGCATCGAGCGGCAAGACTCAACATTAGCCTCAGGCGTCTGAAGGGAACCAATGTAGCAGTGGGAAAATGAATCAGTTAATGGTGTTCATCACATCAGTTCCTCACTGGGTCCAATGACTCCTTCAGAGCGGCCGGGGATGCTTTGCCGTGAAAGCCAGGCTCGTGTTCCCAGCAGCTAAATGAGGCCTCTCATCACATGGCTCTTCTCAGAGGGAGAGCCAGTGATGTTGATGTTGATGTGACTGATAAATACGCATCGATCAAGTAATCACAATGGCAGAGAGCTGAGATCTTGGCTGAATTTTACATGAACCCAGAACAGTGCTAGAAATCGGTGGTGGGTTGTAGCTTTCCCCTCAGCACAGTTGGCCGCTGGCTGGTGCAGTAGAAAAGGAGGGATCGTCCCGTATTTCCAGAATCCCCTCTACTTCTCCGAAGCCCATGGGACAGAATCCCCACATGCCCCTCTCGAATAGCACTTGGTCCATAGAGAAGCAATGATCTCTTCACTGGCCAAGTTTGGTCCTGGTCTTGGTGTTCTGGAGGTCAGGGACTGTGTTTTATCAAACTCTGCGTCTTCCCTTCTCAGTCCAGGAACTGGCATATGGCCCAGGGTTTCCCCGAAGGTCTGGAGCAGGTGCAAGCCCGCTTGGTTGCCTCTCGTGGGGATGAAGTACATGTGGAGGCAGGCCACAGGTACCATGAAGCAGTCAGACCCACCAGACGAATGAGCTCTGCGGACTAAGGAACCCATTCTTTTCAGATTCTGAAGTTCTCTTCCAGCCCACCCAGAGGAATTCGTGAGCGAGAATGCACACACATGTGCAGGAGAATATTGAATGCTGTGCAGCCCTGGGATAGCTCAGCTTCTAAAGTCTTGCGGGAAAAGGGTGTTTAAAGCCCAGGAAGTGAATGGACTCAGCTGTCCACAGAGACGGCTGGGTAAACCGGGACCGAGCCCCGTGCTCGACCAGTGACAGCAGGGCTGGTACAGGACATTCAAGGACCCTCCATAGCTTTCCTCTTATTTGTTACTCAAACTCCCTGCCACTGTCCACAATACTAAAATAATCATGCATCAGCCATGAGCTTCTCCCCTCGGACCCCTCAACCTCCCCACCCTCCGGGGCCCAGGCCAGGCTCCTTAGTTGCATATCAATGAGTCTGGAGACCCTGATGAGAAAGAAGTTAGTAGTATGGAGGCCCTGTGGATGGAAGGAGGCAGATCATTCTTGGCACCAGCTGGAGAACACAGAGGATGATGGGGGAGAGGACATGGGTTAAGGGAAGACCTGCCTAGGACTTGAGAGCAGGGAGTCCAGGGGTCCCAGGAGATCCAGAGGACTGAGGCAAAGCAGAGAGTTTCATGTTAGAGATTGAGCAGAAAAGAAAAACAGAATCCAATATTCCCTCCCCTAGAATATCTTCCACTCTGTGTCTTGGGCTCAGCAAAGAATTGGGCATAACTTACTATGCCTTACTATGCCTTCTGCACTCATTTCAAGGCACCCCAAATGCTCCCATTAATTGGCATAACTTACTATGCCTTACTATGCCTTCTGCCCTCATTTCAAGGCACCCCAAATGCTCCCATTAATACAGGATTCATTGTTGTGCATAAGAAGGCAGAGATGTGGATGGCATAGATTGTAGAAGGTTGATATAAACGTTGGTATTTAAAAGCAAAACAAAGGTTTTCTGTGTGGTGGTGTAGTGAGATATGGTTTGGGATTCTTTGCTTACAAGTAAAAGAGACCAAATAAAACAATGTGACACAAAGGAAGGAATGGGGTAGGGATCCCTATTCAGTGAGAGGAATAGTGGGACAAACAGCCCCCTAGGAGAACAAAGCCCACGCCCAGCTCCAGGGGTCTGGGAGAGGAACTCAGTGACTGTCTTGAAGGTCCTGTTCTCGGAATGATTCAGCCCCGGTTGGCTTCCTGTTTGTGTTATTTTGCCTCAGAGCTGGGACAGAGGACCAGTGGCTTGGCTCCAACTAGGCGTCCCTCCTTTGGCCACGACATCACCCAGGAATGAGGCAGCGCCCCAGCCCGCATCAGCCACCCTGGAGAGCGGGGGGCAGTGGGAGGCTATGGTCTTGGAGGGCTTGGATCGGACTGCTAACTGTCCAGAGCATCTGTGCGAGGACCCCGTGGAGGTCAGGCTGTGCCATGTCAATTATGACTCCTGGCATGAAAGAGATACTCCAAAGTGGTAGCTTTTAATCATAAGATAAAAACTGCCATACGCTTCACTTAGACGGAACTCCGCCTTTCATGGCATTTCCGGCAAATGAGTCCTTTACTTGTCTAACTTGTTTTAATTGTTAGAATTTAACTTGCAGCTTCCAAAACAAACTGGGATCACAAAGAAAGCATTCTGAGACTCTGAAGTCAACACGTTTAAGCTGATGAAAAAAGGTAAATTACCCTCTATGTTCTTACGCGATTTACACAGAGAAAGAGTGGACGGAGTCTGGCCACCTGCCGCTCGCCTCGGACGTCCAGGTGGGACTCGGCCATTCTCTTCCTAGTGACTCCACGCATATCTGTCCCTTCCGTGGACTTGAGTTTCTTGGTCTGTGAGAAGGGCTTTGAGCTGATGATGAGTTTTTTAAAGATTTTTTTTTTTCTCTATGCTACATTTCAGGATGAAAAGCTGTTTGACATCTATCATGATATTTGCATCTTCAAGTGCAATGCTCAGTCATGGCATAAACTTTATATAAACCTTCCCATTTATCAGCCCCTGTCTTGCTGTTTCAGTGGTCCGTGGGCATATGGGCCATTCTTCTCTGTAAGTCTGCAGACATGACAGCCTCATCTCAATCTCATAGAAAAGTAACCCAGGCGGGAAGAAGCCGAGTGTGACACAGCCCTGGAGAAATCAGTCTGAACGAATTAGCTTTCCATGCATACCCCCAACAGGAAATGAGACACCGTTTCCGTATCTTAGAAGCAAGACTCTTTGGCCTCCCCCCTCATAATAAGTAATAATAGGTTAATTCACAACCAGATCTGTTTCATTTTTCAGGGTGGAGGGTGTGTAGTCTCTAATTTCCTGTTCTCTATCAAAATTAAGTTTGCCCTTGTAACTTTGCACATTCCTAAATTGGTTTAATCGTTTTGGTGGTGAAGGGTGGTGTGAATTTGTCCTCGGAGGCTATCAAAATAATAATTCATACAGCTCATGGATGCCTCGGGGGGCGCATACTTCCTCCTAAATGACCCTTCATACCCAATGGTCCATTCAGTGCTCCACATGAATAAATTTCAGTTTTCCTTGCCATTATTGTTTGTGGACAATTCCTGTTCCCCTACTTAAGGCCATAGGTTTGGGGGCGGCAAGAGATCCTAGAGAGAATCCACTCCCATATTAATGCCAATTAATTGGATTCCTGAAAGGTTAAGTGAATTGCTCAAGGTCATAGGGCTTAGAATTCAGGTTTTCTGACACTCTGTTGAGAGCTCTTTACACTTCACAGGTCTGCCCAGAGGAAGATTGCAGGAAGGTTCTTTTACTATGTAGGGGTGTCATTTCATGAACAGATAGTGACAAAGAGCCAGAGCCAAGAAGGAGTGGAACGGAGCAGGGAAGGAGCGGGAGGGAGCGCGGCGGGCTGGATCCCACCCAGGTTGTGAATTACAGCGGGGACTGCGAGATACTGTGTGATGAACCGGCTTTGTAAAACCCTCATCCAGAACAGCGGTGGGCGATGAAGATGATTCCAACCACCATTTTCTTAAATTCCTGCAATGCATTTTCTAGCTGCTTCCGAATGCCAGCACTCCATTTCCAGGCACCTGCATTTAAGACCAGTTGGTGAGGCATTAGGCTGAGAGTGGCTTCCCACATGCCCTGACCCTGACTGTGCTGACAGAGATGCCTTACTCCCCCTCCTGGGCTGGCGTGGACCCTGCAGCCACTCTCTGTCGTGGCCCTTTAGGGAGGGGAGGAAGAGGAGGAAGGGCTGGACTGTCTCCTGCCAGTCCTGCCCAAGGGCCCTAGCTCAGTGGGGACTCCTTTTGGGAGGGGGGACAAGGGTAGAAAACATGGCCAAGTCCCCCCGGAGTGGGGGTGGGGGGGCTGACGGAGCTCCTGTACCTTCCTTGCATGAGGAGTTTCACCATCTGGGTAAGGTCAGGTTCCCATTCTGCCCGGACCCACCAGTCTCCCCGGGGGACAGTCTAGAGGTCCTGTGCACCTGGGATTCAACTTGTCACCACTGGTTCCCACGCGTTCTCTTTCCGCGACTACCTCTACTTTGTTCTACAGAAAAATCAACACAATCAATGGGAAACTTCAAAGGTTTCGTGTCTATAAAGATCACATCCCTAACAACCAGCCCGGATGGGTTCATTTTCACCACAGAGACGTCCTCGGTCTATAGCCAACCCCCACACCCCTCCAAGGGTGCCCCAAACAGGAAAAAATGAAGCGGCCTGCACCTCTCTCATGTTCCCGGGAAGGCTCTCCTGGTGTCTTGTCACTGGGTCACCCGACAGAGGGTTTCGGGTGGGTTCCAGGACAAACCCGTAGTAAAACAATTGGGAGTCTGTCCACCTCTGCCAATCTTTGACCCTCCTCACGGTGACCCCCCTTAGAAATGGAGGTGATTACAGCAAAGGATGCCTGTGCTGAGAACATGGCCACACGGTCCACAGATTACTTTGGTCGTCTTGGGTTCTGAACTGTCCACGGAGGGCAGGAGGAAGGGGGAAGGAAGAGAAATGACAGCAGTCCCCAGGCAGGGGATTCCTTAGCCAGTGAGGGTGTTGGAGACTGAGGAACTCAGATTGTCCTGCTGTGGCTTAGGGGTAGCCGAGAAGTTCTCTCTGGGAACAGGCACTGAAAGCCATCCTTCTTTCCAGAACCGCTCCTAGTGACTGGCCATCTGGTCACCAAAATGGAGCCCTTCCTTACGGGGGCTTTTTTTTTTCCCCCCTCTAATGGACTTCAAAGGAGCCCCTGCTTACAGAAGAAGCCAATTATTTTTGCTTTTTTTTTTTCAAAATATAAACTTTTACAATGGAATACAATGGCTTAAATACTTAAATCATCTGAGAAACACTTGTAATCAAACTCTTTATACTTGAATATTCCACTCCTGCGAGCACACAGTTTGAAACCACACTTTAAATAAAATAGTGTGTTTACAGCGATCAAGGCTGCTAACGGGGAGGCGGGCAACACTGCCGTGGGAGGCCAAGCCAGCCACTCCAGGAGCTTTGTATTACTGCCCACCAGGGAGATGGGAGCCAACTACGTGCATGGAGGGAGCTTCTTCCCACCCCTCCCGACCATGGACCCTGAGCATTGCGTGGTTCGCTTCAGTGGCAGCGTGGCGTGATGGAGGGGTCACTGGAATCTGGAGTCCTGTAGACTGGAGGTGAGCCTCGTCACTGTCCTTGGAACCTGGGGCAAGTCACTGACTTTCCTTGAATCTTAGTTTGCTTTTCGACCAAGAGGGAGAAACATACCTGCTTTGCAACCTTGTAGGTGGGAAGGTGAGATGAAGCTTGGTAATCAGGACCTTCTAATGGCATTTAATAGGAGGGGTTGGCAAACTTTCTGTTAAGGGCGGACAGTAAACCTTTCAGGCTTTGCAGACAATATCGTCTCCCACAAATTACTCAGCTCAGTCTGGTGGTGAAAGCAGCCATGTTTTCTTCCCATTTTACAGCTGAGGTCACGGGATAGGTAAGCAATTTGTCGGAAGGCCCTAGTGAGTGGCAAAGACAGGATTTGAATGTAGCAGAAGTGGATTTCCTATAAAGCTAATGAACCTTAACCTGCAGGGGTCCCCTCTCTCATGCACTGCTTCCGAAGATCTGGAATGTGTTCATGTGTTCATAACTTTTTAATAAAATTTGCAAAAGTAAAATATGCTGTTTGCAATCAGTTAAGACCACTATCTCTTTCCAGTCCAACTTCCCACACACCACACTTAACCCTGAAGGCTTTGGTGTTGGAATGGCTGTGGACATGGTTGGGATCTGGCTGAGGGACTGGTGACTTAGGTAATGTTTGGTAGTTAGCAGGATTTTTTTTTCTTTTCTTTTTTCCTTTGGTGGTTTGCAGTGACATCTACCTAAAGTTAAATTATTGTTCTCCTCCTGGAGGTAAGAAGGCTTCTAGGAATGCTCTTGTCATTGATTGTGTTAATTCACCTGCAATCACGAGACATGGTACCTGGTATTTCAGCACAGAATTATGTAAGAAGCGGAGAAACAAAGCTTGAATTGCATGATGAGGCTGGTCTCTGGGAAATTTTTCCAAATGGTACATCTCAAATATATAAAAAGAACATATTGGTGTTCACTCAAACTTAACAACAACCCTAAAAATTGCATGATGTTACTGCTAAGTTGTAAAGCTACAAGAAATATTTCTGTGATTGGCAAATAAAAAGCAAATGTTAATAAACTGGGCTAGACCAAAGGTCTATTTCTATTTCTCCTTCTATTTGCTATGGAGAAAATGTTATAACATCATTGTCCCATGAAGAGGAGATTAGAGAGTAACTAGCCAAAAAAAAAAAAAAAAAAAAAAAAGAAATAAAAAAGGAAGGATAGAAAGGAGCAATATAGGTAAAATGGAAAAGATAGGCAGTTAATTAATAAAATTATCATGCTCTTTTCCTAGATACTGAGACTGTGGTGTTTGTGAAATTTAAAATTTGCTGTAATTCCTTTTCCCGTTTCAAATCATCTTTATGATCATATTTTTTGTCTTCTTTTTCTTAAACACTGTGTGAGTTTCAGGCCCTGGGAAACTTGCATGTGCCTGGAATCTCAGGAATCTGGTGTGTGCACAGTGTATACACTCTCGATGCCCGAGCTTTATGACACCGCAGCTGGTCACAATCGCTCCCGTGCACCCACAAAAAACACACCTGCTCACATTCACCCACACTCTTCCGATTGATTTTAAATTTACAGACAGGTCTGTTCATGCAACCCTAATTTGCAAACCTCTGGCCAAGGCGACCGCATGCTGTTTCTGCTTTCTCAAATCACGTCATCAGATTATTGGCTTCTTGCAAAAATTTCATTTACTACCTCCAGAATTTACCAGGTGCTGGAAGGACTTTGGTCTTTGTGGGGGAGATCACGCTGCATGGTGTGGTGTAGAATTTCTGTGCAATCTCAAGGTTCCCCATGCAGAGTCCCCAGCAGCACGGAGGCCTCTGGGAACTTGCAAGCTTCTCCATTTGCCTACATGACAAGCCTACCCTGGACCGGGTAGTTTACCCTCCTCCATTGCTTCGTCTGGGAAGGAAGAAGTGACGGGGGGGGGGGGGGGGGGCGGGGGGGGGAGGTGTTGGGCATGTGGGCTCAGCGAGTTTCTCGTCATTTGTTCTTGGTTTTTCTTAGGTGAAGGTGACACTAAATCATTTACAATTACTGAAATAATTCTTGTATGTTTGGTCTTAATTCTGTTATCTCTTGTTCTGTACTTTGGGGGATATTTTTAGATGGAGAGTTCTATTCGGTTTTACCTCTTGTCATGACCATGGTTTTCTATTTTTGAGCATCTTCATTGCGGTTTGCCTTTATTTTTTAGTAGGAATGAAAGTTGTCCTTCTTGGTTTTTGTCCTTTTAAAGACTATTTAAGCTATAATTTCTATAATTATCAAAGTCAAGAGTGGAATAGTGCCTTCTGACTTGATTGAATATAAAAAGAAAAATGAAGTACACTTTTACTTATTCCATCCATTTTAATGATGTAACTTAGAGATGAAAACTGTTACTTAAAAAAATATATTCATAGTTAAATTCCTCACTTCCTTCTTTGAGAAAAGTTGTCTTGGTAATTACCTGAGCTCCTTGTCTTTGCCCCTCTTTAAGGTCCTTGAGGGAAAGCACTTTTGGAATCTGGGCACCCTGCTTTCCCTGGAAATATATTCCCAGCCCCAAGAATGCAGTGACATAGTGTTAGGATAGTTGCTGTATGTTTGCAATCTCCTCCAGGGAGGTATGTATTGTCCTGCCTTTTAAGGGAATTTCTTAAGGGTCCCTGGATGGCTCAGTGTCCAACTTTTGATGTCAGCTCAGGTCTTGACCTCAGGGTTGTGAGTTCAAACCCCACACTGAGATCCACTCAGAAGATAAAAAATAAATAAGGGACTTTAAGAAAAAATCTAAGCCACAATAATTGTGGCACTTACAACTACGAGACCCAACGTATATAACGTTCTAGACTGAATGTTTGTGTTCACCCAAAACTCAAACATTTTTTTTTTTAAGATTTTATTTATTATTTACTTGAAAAAAAGAGAGAGAGAAAGCACTAACAAGTGGAGCTACAGAGGGAGAGGGAGAAGCCGGCTCCCTGCTGAACAAAAGGGAGCGGGGCATGAGGCTCCATCCCAGGTCCCCAAGACCATGATCTGAGCCAAACGCAGATGCTTAAATGACTGAGTCACCCACATTCTCCCAAATTCATATCTTGAAACACTAATCCCAGTGTGATCGTATCTGGAGAGGGGCCTTTGGGAGTTCATTAGGTCATGATGGCGGATCCCTCATGAAATGGCGTCGGTCCCTCTATAAGAGTCCAGAGAACGAGGAAGCTCTCTTTCCGCCATGCGAGCATATCATGAGAAGTCAGCCAGCAGCCAGAAAGAAGGTGCTCACCAGAACCTGACCATACCCACACTAGAATCTCAGGCTTTTCGCCTCCAGAAATCTGAGAAATAAATTTCTGTTGTTGATAAGCCAGGCAGTCTAGGGGATTTTTTGTAGAGCAGCCTTAAACTGCCAAGACCTATGAGGTGCCTAGAGTAGTCTCATTCACAGTGACAGAAAGTGGAATGGTGGCTGCCAGAGGCTGGGGAAAGGGGGATATGGGGAGTTATTGTTTAATGGGATGGAGTCATTCTTGCAAGATGGAGAGTCCTGTGGGTGGATGGTGGTCATGGGGCACAGCCAGGTGAATGTACTCCATGTTACTAACTACATCCCTCAAATGGTTAAGATGGGAAATTTTATGTAATGTGTATTTTATTCCAATTAAAAAATTGTGGTGTTGGGGTGCCAGGTGGCTGAGTTGGTTAAGCATCTGCCTTCGGCTCAGGTCATGATCCCAGAGGCCTGGGATCGAGCCCTACATTAGGCTCCCTGTTCAGCAGAAAGTCTGCTTCTTCCTTTGCCCCTCCCCCTATGCGCTTGTGTGCACTCTTTCTCTCAAATAAATAGATAAAATCTTAGAAACAATCAAAATAAATAAAAAATCGTGATGTCAAAAACCCAGAAGTCATACTTATTAGATTCATGCTAGATTTATTCACTTTAATTTTTTCATTGAGGCCATCGGTGACTTTAACCAAAGATTTGGATCAACTAGATCTAAGATTGGTACCTGGGTATTTTAAGGCACCCCCTATATTTAGGTTAGTCTGAAGCCTCCTGGTTGAGAATCTCTACTTCATTATTTTAAAGCAAATAGTGCCTTTTGCTTGTTTTCTGTCTTGCTCAAAGATAAGTTCTTTGAGAGCCCATGAATTTTCTGCTCACCCCATACATTCCCTACAGTATCTAATAAAGTCCTTGAAAACAAGCATTCACTAAATAGCTATTTAGTAAAATATAAATATTCCCCACATGGTGGCTTCATCCAATGACTAATTAAAGGGCACCACCCTCTAAGCTCTTGGAATCAAAAGTAGGTAACCTTTGACTCCCTGTAAGATAAGTCAGCCACACTCTATGGCCAGATTTCCCCGGCCTCTCAGGATGAAATATATTTGGGGTGTTGGGGATGTAGAGTTCATATTGACACAATCATCAGTCAGATGATCTTTCCAAGTTTGCAATCTCATAGAAGGGTATAGTGTTTGTTTTGTAAAAGTTTATAAGCTGTAGCACAAAAACAAGACAGTTTTTCTGCTCATCAAATTCCCTAGCATCTTGGCTCTTTCTAGTCTAAACAAGATGGAGTAAATATCTCATATGATCAGAGTGTCAGATAAATACAGCTCCCACTGGGGAGGACTGTCATGCTTTATGAAAGAGACGTCCAAGGGCTCTGGGTAGCTGGAGGCAATGATGGAGTCAGGAAACATGTGGACAGGATGATTGTTTGCATTAGGGTGCCCCATGTTTATTAGAGAGAAGACACTTACAGGAAAATAAACAAGGGCACACTAGTTCAAAAATTGCTCCTGTATTATTCTGTACTCCCAAATTTTCTGTGCTAAGTATATTATAATCAGAATCAGAAACAGCATCCTTTTAAATCAGCATCATTGATTTCAAACCTATAAGGTATTTGCCGTGAGCTGTAAAAATGTTCATCTCTGGGCACCTGGGTGGCTCAGTGGGTTCAGTTGCTGTCTTTGGCTCAGGTCATGATCTCAGGGTCCTGGGATCAAGTTCCACATCGGCCTCTCTGCTCAGCGGGGAGCCTGCTTCCCCCCCCACCCCCGCCCCACCTGCCTCTCTGCCTATTTGTGATCTCTGTCAAATAAATAAATAAAATCTTTTAAAAAAATGTTCATCTCTTAATGCCCAAGTGAGAATAACTGACTAGGTTCTTTACAGATCATTAGGATTGGGGCACCTGGGTGGCTCAGTTGGTTAAGTATCTGACTCTTGTTCAGCTGGGCTCATGGTTGTGGGGTTGTGGGATCAAGCCTCACATTGGGCCCAGTTTCAGTGGGAGGATCTGCTTGAGGTTCTCTTTCTCCATCTCCTTCTGCCCTTCCCCTCCCACTCTCTCTCTCTAAAAAATGGAAAAATAATAATAATAAATCTTAAAAAAAAAATCATTAGGACCAATCACTTGGACTTGGTAATAGTTGAGGTAATAAGATCAAATCCCTGCCTTCCGTAGTTCATCCATTAATTTATTCAACAAATATTTCTCTCACGCTGACTGTATTCCAGGCATTCTACTTGATGTTGTAGGTACAGCAGTGAACTAGTTCACCCCAGGTCCCACCCACAAGCTTTTGCTTCCAGGAAAGGCAGACAGGGAACATAATTACATAAGTATTATTTTTTAATGAAGAAAATTCAGAAATCATTGACATATAATTGACACACTATAAATTGCACCCATTAAAAGTGCTCAATTTGGTAAAATTTTACACATGTATACATGTGTGACACCATCAGCACAATCAAGGTGTTGAACATATCTGTCACCTCCAACCATTTCCTCTTTCCCCTTGGTAATCCCTCCCCCTCCCCATCCCAAGCAACCGCTTGTCTCTTTTTTTTGTCACTATAGATTAGTTTGCACTTTGGGGGACTTTATCCAAGTAGAGTCAGACAATATATACTCTATTTTGTCTGGTTTCTTTCACTCAGCATGATTGTATCAAATGTTATCAGTGCTGTTAAATATATTGATAATTTAGTCCTTTTTGTTGCTGAGGAGTATTTCATTGCATGAACATACTACATTTGTTTATTCTTTCCCCTTGGGTGGGCATTTAAATTGTTCCTAGTTTTTGACTATCCCAAAATGTGCTCTCTTTCCCTCTCATGCTCTCAAATACATAGGAGAAATCTTAAAAAAAAAAAAAAAATTGGATGTAAAATACCTAGTAGTGACATTTATTAGATTCATGTGAGATTTATTTACCTTATTTTTTTTACTGAGGCCATCCATGACTTTAACCAAAGTCAAAGTTCAAAGCTGCTATGAACATTCATGCACAAATCTTTGTATAGAGATACACTTTCATTTCTCTTGGGTAAATACCGAGGAGGAGAATGGCTTAATCACATGATGCGTCTATGGATACCTTTCGAAGACACTGTTTAACTCTTTTCCAAAGTGGTTGTACCTTTTTTACACCCACCAGCAGAGCGTGAGAGTCTAGCTCCTCCACATCCTTATCCACATTTGGTAGAGTCCGTTTTTACACTGGTAGCCATTCTAATAGGTGCATCATGGCTTCTCATTGTGGTTTTAATTTACATTTCCCTAATGACTAATAAACACAACCTTTACTTAGTTGCGGTTGTGAGAGCCCTGAAAAGAAGCTGCAGAATGGCCAGATTGGGAGAGTGAAGAATGAACCTAGCTCTGTGGGTGCCTTGTCTCTGCTATACCCATTATCGTCCTGTTCCCAAAGCACCCCCCCCAATACCTTCCCATGGCATTTAGTCTTTGGAGGAACTTGGCAGTCGGAAATACTTTGACATTCAGCTACTCTCAGTCTCTCTTATATAGTCTAGTGATCTCCATTTGGATATGGATAAGCCTAAGTCTTTCTATGAACTGGGCCATTTCCAGCTCAGCAGGTGTGTGGGTGCTTAGTAAATGATTGAGCTTTCCTGGTCCCAGTCCTACCCCTCCCACTCCAACTTTCCCAAAGAAGGGATGCTCGGAGCCCTTTTTGTTTAATATTTTATTTATTTACTTGAGAAAGAAAGAGAGAGAGAGCATGAGTGGGGAGCTGCAGAGCAGAGAGAGAGAGGAACAAGCAGACTCTGAGCTATACTTGGAACCCAGTGGGGGGCTCGATCCCATGGCCCTGAGATCATGGACTGAGCTGAAATCAAGAGTTGGAAGATCCATTGACTGAGCCACCCAGGTGCCCCTCAGAGCCTGTTTCTGAAGCTAGCACAGGGACTAGGGTGAAATCTTGCCAATGTGTTCACTGGCCCAAAGAAATAATTGAAAACAAGCCAGAAATATAACACTGGAGTCATCACTCAAGAAAAGAGGGGAGACACAGAGATGGCTTATCCTGTCAGGTGTCCCCAGGCCCCTAGGGCTATACAACAAAATGGTTCTGCTTCCCACCATGGTGTAGGACCTAACAAAAGAGAGCAGGTGGCAATGGGTTGGTTCTGTGAGTTGGAGAGACAAGAAGTCAGACTGCTTCGCATCTAGGGTCTTCCCTTGCTCCTGAAGTGAGTTTCCTATAGCTCCCTAAGAGGAGGGAAGGAAAAATGTAAAAGGTAATATAGCCAAAAGCTAACTTTTCACTGGTTTTTTTACAGTTTCCTTTTTTTTTTTTTTAAAGATTTTATTTACTTATTTGACAGAGAGAAATCACAAGTAGACAGAGAGGCAGGCAGAGAGAGAGAGAGAGGGAAGCAGGCTCCCCGCTGAGCAGAGAGCCTGATGCGGGACTCGATCCCAGGACCCTGAGATCATGACCTGAGCCGAAGGCAGCGGCTTAACCCACTGAGCCACCCAGGCGCTCTACAGTTTCCTTTTTAATCTCCACAGTTGGTTATTCTTTGGTCCAACAAAAATTCCATTTCTCATTTCTTCAAATATTTAAAATGTTTTCCTACTTGTGGCCAAATGGAAACTTAAAAAAAGAGAACCAAGAACAAAAATAAGTGATTGTCCACTGGGGATGTTTGCAGGAAGAATGAAGACAGTGGGTGTTTCCAAGAGCCATTCTGGTCTACTCGTGCCAACAAACCCAAGACCTCCCCAATAAGGCAGTTAGAACACTTCTCTGGTCTGTTCCTCATCTCTTCTCTGTACCAAGCCATGTAGCTTTTGACAGTGCATTGCTTTGTGCCTCCTCTGCTCTCCCCAGTGATGCTGTTCTATCTCTTGCACTCGCAGGATGCCTAAGACAGCCTTATGTTCTCTGGCTTTCTAGAATTAGAACTCTCTATCCTTGATTTAATGTTGTAACCTCTTTCTCGTCCCTCAGAATAGTTTACTGCAAGTATTTACTTTTGAAGTTATAAGTCTAATTTTATTTGTAAACCCTTTCCCCAATTTCTTCCCCAGTTCTTCTTTTGTAATGATTTAGAGGGAGGTGGTCTCTACTTTCCAAACAGGACTAGCTCACCTACCAAACTGCATCTGGCGCTAGCCTGGAATGGCAACTGTGTCACCAGCATTATCCTGGCTGTCATAAATGTTTGTGGAATGATGTGTAAAAATTATATGAAATTAGCTCAGTGCTAAACATCTATAAGCACCATCTTTTATAATTCCCACTTGCCCTCAGGGTTAGATACTATCATTGTCCCAATATCATGGATGAAGTTACATTACTTGCCCAAGGCTGTACCGTGGGTAAGAAGTACAAAGATTCTACCCCAAATCCATCTAGCTCCAGAGCACAGGCTTTGAAGCACCATGCTATGGCACCTCTCATCACTTTCTGATAATTCCCATTTGGTTCTGTCACATCCACATAAGTCAAATGTCTTTCTCCATCTGGCTGTGACAATGATTCACAGCAAATTATCCCACGGGACTTCAGATGACTTCTCTAGTTCTTGCTCCTTTGCCTTAAGCATTGTTTGTCTCTGGACCACCATTCTGCTCCTAGGAAGATTTTGCAAATCATGTCATAGTCCCTGCCCCAAAGAAGCAGAAACAGAGCTGTTCTCCAACACATTATCAGTAATCTGGGGTGGGACACATGGATTCCAAGTAGACCCTTCTCAAGCCAACTCGGAATGTTAGGTTATGTTGTCCTCACTATGCTGCAATCCTTTCCTTTTTTTTTTTTTTAATTAATTTACTTATTTTTACCTCTTTCTTTCTTTCTTTCTTTCCTTCTTTCTTTTTTAAGTAGGCTCCATAACCAGTGTGGAGCCCAATGTGGGGCTTGAACTCATGATCCTGAGATCAAGATCTGAGCTGAGATCAGAGACAGACATTTTACCAACTGAGCTACCCAGGCACCTTGCCCTCTCCTTAAAAAAAAATATATATATATAGATAGATAGATAGATAGATATAGATATATATAAAATAACAAAGGCTCCATTTCTATCTTGATTTGTATGATAAGTGGCTTTATTTAATTATTTTTCATCATCTTTATTGATATAGCTTTAAAAGTTGTAGTGCCATTTGAGGGACATAGATTGGCAATACAGCTCGTTCTCTGTCTCCAAGGAGAGACTACAAATACTCAGCTGTGTTAATGTATCTCCCCTCATTTTATGTTATAAGGAATATTCATGTGTATGCTATCAATATCAAAACGGGATACATTACATTCTGCTTCTGGGGAAAAGCTGCAAAGGGTCAAACAGGCAATTAAGATCTTGTCGGCTCTTAAAAAGGAGGATGTTTACTTCCGTCCCTGCAAGAAAGACTCCAGATGGAAACTGAGATTTACAAAAGATGAAACTGTCTCCTGATTCATTTCTTCAGGGCTGAAGTCTAGCTCTCGTTAAGTCTGAAAACGTTCAGAAGATGCTTGTTCAGACCTCTCAAAGATTTATGACACTACTCGCTGATTTCTGCCTTTCCCCAAATCTGGGAGGAGTAGGCGAATATTTTCTCTGCTGAAGCATTTAGAATGGGTAATTGCTTTCACGCCAGGCATTTTTATGAAATCAAATAATAAACAGGGTCTTAAATTCTTTGTTTCCCTCAAGTTTCATGAGCTTAAAAGAATTTCTGTGGAAAATTTTATTTCTTATGCTGCAACTTTAATAACTCCATTAAAGCTTTTGCTTTTCCCCCAATACCCAGCTGCGTATATTTGGGTGTGGAATGCAATTTTCTCTGGCCACAGCTCAGAAGCAGCTTCTTAAAATGTTTAATTTCTTTGAAAATGTGAAACACAAACAAGTTTCTTCTGGAAAAATAATGGGTATGTATTGGCTAAATGAGAGAGCTACAGACTTTTCTCTGTAAAGGGCTAGATAATAAATATTTTAGGTTTTGCTCTAATGTACCAAATTTACCCACGTAGTGTGGAGGCAGCCATAGGCAATTCTAACCAATTGAGGATGACTATGTTCCAATAAAACTTTATTTATGGACATTGACATTTAAATTTCATATAATTTTTACAAGTCACAAAATACTATTACTCTTTTTCTTTTCCCCAACAGTTTAAAAATGTAACAACCATTCTTTGCCACTGGACTGTATGAAAAACAGGCAGCAAGCCAGACTTGATGACTCAAAGACTAATTCATTGAGTCAAGAAGTGGTTTTTGAGCATCTGACACATATGGGGAACAAAACAGATGGTGTACCTGCCTTATATTACTTCGGGAGGAGAAAATTAGTTGGAAAACTTGAAAAGAAGGACATCTACGTGTTTGGGAGCAATGATAGCTCACATGAGTCACATGCCCACCAATGTCTCTGAAAGTCTTCCCATAAGCCATTCTCTAAAGTTACTCTGAGTATCGTAAAAAACTGAGGTTTGCCTTGAAGGTGCTGGTGTCTCTGTACTGCAGAATCACAGACTACTTTTTGACCTGTGAAATGAAGAGGTTTGCTGTCATTCAACAGATTCCTACTAAAAAGTATAAGCCTCTGGAGAGCAGGGCATTATTCTTGACGCGCATGGCCTGGTAAGGGCATGGCTCAGCCTGCTGAAAATAGACCAGTGAATAGATGCACTCAGATGTCCTTGGAACTGCCCTGGAAAACATGGTGGTCACCAGCTCTGGTATCTCTTTAATTTTAGATTTACTCTACTTCAGTCCCAGTGAAATTAGATGCAGGGTTGGAGCTCAGGTTTACCAGGGTAAAGATCCCCAAGTGATTCTAATACACAGAGTATCAGCTGTGCGGTTTTGTTGTTGTTGTTTCTTTAAGATATTTTATTTATTTGGGGCGCCTGGATGGCTCAGTGGTTAAAGCCTCTGCCTTCGGCTCAGGTCATGATCTCAGAGTCCTGGGATCGAGCCCCGCCTTGGGCTCCCTGCTCGGCAGAGAGCCTGCTTCTCTCTCCCTCTGCCTGCCTCTCTGCCTACTTGTGATCTCTATCTCTCTGTCAATTAAATAAATAAAATCTTTAAAAATAAAAAGATATTTTATTTATTTATTTGAGAGAGAGAGAGAGGGAGCACAAGTGGAGGGGAGGAAGAAGCACAGAGGGAGAGGGAGTAGCTGACTCCTGGCTGAGAAGGGAGCCCAATGTGGGCTCCATGCCAGGCTCCAGGGATCACGACCTGAGTTGAAGGCAGATTCCAGCCCACTGAGCCACCCATGTGCCCACCAGCTGTGTTTGTCTGCGAGTTGGAGCAGCAGCTTCAGAATCACCTGGGAAGATTGTAAGGCATCCATTGTCCTCACCTGAGAACTTGCTAGAAAGGCAAATTCTCAGGCACTACTCTACTCACTAAATCAGAAACTCCGGTGGGGGTTGTAATAGTCTTGTTTTAACAAATCTTCCTGGTGATTCCAGGGCGATCTCTAGCTTGAAAACCCCTGAGCTACACCACGCAGAGCCTTCTCCGATTTGTTGAAGACCCGCGCCTGCGCAGGGATGAAAAGACCAAGGTTTTAGAAAGGGCTTGTGGCGGCTATGACGTTGGATGGAATTTGTTTACCCAGAGAGGCCCTCTGGCCCACCTTCCCAGTCAGTAAGTACGAAAGGGAATACAAACGCACGTGGGCTATATTTCAAATTATGGCACTCTTGAAAGGTCCTCACTGCCCTGATAACATGATATCAGGGAGATGATGATGATTGTTTTAGAGCTGGTGTATTCTCATCTGTGAGCTGGTTCCATTACTGAACTTTAATGAATCATAATGCTAACATCACTAAAATCTGTGCATAGATTTAATATCTGGAAATTATCCTTTTAGAACAACTACACAATAACAAACCATGACTCTGTGTTCATTTGAGTTCTTAGAACATGGCCTTCTCAGAGCCCATCAGGAGGTGAGCACAGTTAGAAGCTTCACCCTGCAGACTTAGGGTCCTGGCCAAAAAGCCATTTCTTTCTTATTTGTAAATGCTGGGGCAGGTTTTATGCGACCTTCCTCTGAGCAGCATGCAAGTGAAAAAGTCTGAAAATTGCTGTTTTTCTCTCAAAGTGCCTTTTAGAAGACCTGCCTCTAAAACCAAGCAGCTTCATTCCATTCGATTATTTGCAACAGGAGATATTTTAAAAGTGATGTCAGGAAAGGAATATAATTATTCCCCCTGGGTCTGCCTTGGCTGTCTGTGGTGATTCACTCGCAAGGATTGGATGTGCTCTGTTGACCATGCACTAGAAAAGCACAGCTTTTGTGCTATTTCTCCAGATCTGGGAGATTCACTCTGATCCATCAGGACTCCAGAAGTTCTCCGAGGCACAGTTCTTCAGCCCCAATCTTAGCCCGAGCCGGGATGCACATGTCTTGCAAGGCTCCTAAGCTCCAGCTGGTACCAGTACCTTCTTCACGTCACCTACAGGTGCTAGGACACCATTGCAGAAAGGATCATGAAACATATCAGAGAGAAAAATGACTTTCTCTAGAACCATGTGCATCTTTGTGTTCTGGTTCCTGAGATCAGGAGCATTCATTACATCAACACATACTTATCAAGTGCCTAGAGGATAAGATTTCACAAAGGCTTCTGGATACAAAGCTGGATAGAGATGACCCCTGGACTTAGGGATCTTGCAGTCTGGTTGGTAAACAGAGTCATGAACATGAGAAAAAGGCAGGGGTGCTTGGGTGGCTCAGTCGGTTAAGCATCTGACTCTTGGTTTCAGCTCAGGTCATGATCTCCCAGTCTGGAGGTGATGCCCCTGCTTGGGCTTCACACTCAGCAGGGAGTCTGTTCCCTCTCTGCCCTTCCTCCATCCCCAAATAAATAAATAAATCTTTAAAAACAAAAACAAAGACTGAAAAACAAAACTAAAACAATCCGGTGTGACCATTGCTAAGGGTGGGTGGTGCCTTAGTGCGGACAGAATGAAGGACAAGGATCCCTCCTAGGGGAAAACAGGAGGCTTCACTAAGACACTGCCTCCAAGGGGAGGAGTGTGAGGGGCAGGAAGGTCGTGGGAGGGTGCTCCAGATGGAAGGATCAGCGTTGACAAAGGTTCCAAGGTGCAGAGAACCATCTAGTCCCCTAGCTCAGTATATTTGGGTGTAAGCTACAAGTTGAGGGCAGCAAAGACAGAATGAGATGCTCTGGCAGCTGAGTTACTGTGCAGCGCTCAAGGGGAAAGCCTTTGAAGGATCCCGAGTAGGGGAAGAACATGAAAATAATAGTTATTCCCAGCAGCATTATTAATACTAACTCCTATCATGTGCTAAGCACTGTGTTAAGCAATTCAGTTAAACCTTACAATGCCTTTAAGTGATGCATAAATTCAGAGAAAATCAGCAACTGGTCTATAATCGCTATTTACTAAGAAGTAGCTAAGTCCTGACTAAGAATCCGCTTGGTCGGACTCTAAACCCTTTGGTTTACGGTACATGATACGGCCCATGGCGGCACCAACACTAGCGAGCTAGGAGAGCTACTATACTGGGGCGCCAGTGGCAGAGCCCTTAGGACTAAAGATGCCTGAGTGCAGGATTATACCATAAAGATTATGTCCTTCTAAACGATGCAGAAATTATGTGACTGGACTCCTTTATGTATTCACCCAATGAATTCATTCATTCTACTCTATGCTAGGCCCTGCGCAAGGTCCTGGAAACTGAGAATGAACAAACCATGTTTGGCTGCCCCCCAGCGCTCCCCAAAGCTTCCGTGGTAATGGGAGATTCAATCATTAATCACATACTTACACGAACAAGGTTTATATTAAAAACCATGACTTGTGCTCTGAGGTCGAGCCCTTCTGAGCTTTGAGATCGTAACACGTGGGAAGGGGGGTGGGCCAGTCTAGAGTGGAGGACCTTGAAGACCTTCTGAAGATAAGGTCCGAAGAGTGAGCTGTAGCTCAGGGTTGTCTGGATGGGAAGGGAAGGATGCTTCCCGCAGCTGGAGATGCAGGAGCCAGTGTCCGGTCAGGAGAGGGGAGGTGGGAATGGAGAGACGGAAAGGAAGTGAGGGGAGCAGGGAGAACAGGACGGGAGAGGAAGCCGGGAGGCAGGGAGGGATACTCCAAAGGTCTTAAACTATGGAAAGATTTGAGCCTTTGGAGTAAACCTCTGCGTCTCAACCTTGGTACCGATTCGTGGAACCTGGAACCTTCTAAAAATGCTGAGTTCTGAAATCTGCTCCAAGAGATGGATTGGTCTGGGATCCTGCCTGGGAACTGGGATTTTAAAAGATGGTCAGGTAATTCTCATGTGAAGATGAGCTCGTGAAACACTGGGTTAAAATGTTTAAGTGCCTATATTGATGGAGTTCTAGAATATAGGTGAGGTTCGGTGGGGTGAGGTCCGGAGCCGATGGCCAAGAAAGAATTCTTGAGACATCTCTGGTGCAAAATGGTGGTTTATTAAAGCACGGGGACAGGACCCGAGGGCAGGAAGAGCTGCTGCCCCGGGGTTGTGAAGGGTGGTCTATTAGATACTTGTAAATTGCGGCAGGGATTAGGGATGGTGTAAGTCCCTAAGGAATTTTGGAAGCAAGGTTTCTAGGACCTTGAGAGGCCAGCTATTGTTTGGGGGAAAAGGTGATTCAGTAATAAAACCTTTTCATGAGACCCTTTAGATGTCTATCAGTGGGCCTTATGCTTGGGAACTATTGTCAGCACTATCTTGGAGGTTTAGAGATAAAGTTTCCAAAGGAACTGTTAAAGTACACTTACAGGATCCTGGTTGGGGGTAGGGGGTTGGTCAGGCTAGGACTGCCCTTTGCCCTTAGCAAAGCCTTAAGGTGGGGGTAGTTGAGTGCCTAGAGAAGAGTCTCTCTGCCTGTTTTTAAGGGCTTGTCAGTAGGTAAGGAAATTTAATAATTTTTCTTCTGCCTCTGTTTCCCACATCATATATGTCGTCTATTTTCACTTTGAGAGATCAGTCTGGCTGTCCTGAGAGAACAAGGCAGAGGGGGAGGGGAGGGAGGAACGTCATGGGCAGCTAGCTGGTCACCTGTGTCCTTTGAGGACATTTTACTCTCTATGATGGCACCCAGCGATGGGTCTGAAAATGTTAGAAAGTTGGGAGGGGTACTTTTTGATTTTCTTCATTTTGCTCTTTTTATTTGAAAATGTTAAGTCCAATCTGTCTCAGTTTTTTAAAAAATTGATCTAATACCTTTTCCTGGGGATAAGGCAGAACAAACCACCTTCCCCTTCTGTGTGACAGCTTTTCAGTTATGGACAATGATGCTTATGGTCCCCTAAAGCCACCTCTTTTCACACTAGACACTTGAACTTAGAAACTGTTGTGGACGCCATGGGATCTAGATCTCCTCACTAAATGCATTCTAATTTGTCACCAACATGTTCTCTTAAAATTTACTACTCTTCTGTTACATAATGGTTTCTTTCTCTATTTAATTTTAATAAGCCATTTCAGTTGGTAAGGAAAACTGTTAAGAGAAATTACTGTGCCAAGAACAAAGCTTTGATTTAAGAAAAGTTACTCATTTGTTTTCTACAACAAATGATTTTAAAATGATGTAAAAAGCACTTCAATTTTTACTCTTGGCCTTGGAAAGAGTTGAAGTCAGCATTTTAAAATCTAATTCCTGTTTGTTTTGCGTGCTTAATTAACATAATTCCTTTTTAGCAAGAAAGTGGGAAAGCTATAGGGAGTTTCTCCCTCCTTCCTCCCTGCACCCCCCTCCCCCACCCCTTGGAAAGCTTTTGCCTTTGGAGAATTTGGCTCAGCACAAAAACAACCTACCTACCTATCTATCTTTCTCTCTTCCTCCCTCTTTCCTTCTTTCTTTCTCTGTCCCTCCTAAGTGTGTTATATTATTAATTGGCATCAATACCATTTATGGAATGGTTACTGTAGCAAGCACAGAGCTCATCGGTCTGCAGGGTATTTATCTCATTTCACCCCATCACAACTCAAGAGAGAGGCATAATGGCGCTCTCCATCCTGGGGATGAAGATGGAAGGGTTAGAATTTGCCCAGGATCACACCTGCCCCTAGCACCCTGGTCATCTTTCTTCCCAGCATAACAGGCATCCCTTTGCTAAGCTCCTGTGTCTGTTACCCTCACCTCCAAAAGCAAGTTTACACCCCTGTTAAAGAACCAGGGCCAGCTTGGGTCCATGCTCCTTCTGGAAATTTCCTAAATGACCCGACTTGCACGGCCACCCTCTTCTCTGAATATCAGGACGCCACTGTGTGTGTAAGGAGGCAGTTATAATGGGGCGTAGGATACCCGCCACCATGCGGTTATTAACCGCTGAGGTATTGTTTATTTCTTATGTCAGTGCAGCTGGTTTCCTCTACTGGGGACTGTAAGTTTCTTGGGGGAAAGTCTGTGTATTAGGAGTCTTTGCTTTCCCATGATGTCTAGCATGTTTCTCTCTCCGTGTGAGAGCTGGTCACTGTTCCTTGAATAAACGAACAAGTGAGTGAATGGACAGCCAGGTCTGGAAAGCATGAGGTGCAAACCTTGGAACCCCTCCTGCCCCTCCCCCCAAGTGAGGCGTAGGGAGGAGGAGGGCTGAGTACAAGGGCCTGAGAGCTGCCCACTCCTGGGCCCCAGCTTCATGTGTGCTCCTTGCCCCGCCCCCGCACGTGCTCTGGGCAGCAGCTGTCACCTCGTCTGTAAACCTCGGTGACGGTCTAACACCCAGCTCGGAGGGTTGTTGTATTAAATGAAATAATAGCTATAAATCCCTTAACCTAATGCCCAGCCTGCAGTCTCCTTCATATCCCTGGTAGCGATCCGTGTTGTACCAGGTATCTGAATAAGCGCTTCACCGTTTCTCCAGGTTAATTCCTGGGCTTGATCTCCTGCCAACACTGACGGCTGTTTACTCAACTCTGTGATGTGTAGGCCCTAAGGGTGGTGTCGGGTGCAGAGTGTTGAACACACAGGCGTGGTCCCTGGCCTCACAGGGCCTTCCCCAGGCACAAGGTGAGGTCTGTAGGACAGCTGTGGTCCTCTCCATTCTACCAATGAGAACAGAGGGACTGAGGGGCGCGGCCAAGGCTGGCCACTCGCTGACCTGACCTTGGAGCAGTGTTCTGTGCATCTCACGGGAGGGCAGCAGGGTGGGCGAGAACACCTCATTCTCTGGGCAGCACTGTTTACAAATCAGGGAATTGGCATTTATTTTTAATCCATTCATGTGTGTGCATGTTAATTTTGCTATAGCCATTAGCTTTGATTTGTTTGATGTTAAATAAGCCTGAATAAACACAACACAGTGTAATATTAAGTCCTGTTTGATTCCTCAGTGCATTTTCTGCTCAGGAGTAGCTGTGGAGACTAACTCAAAAGGACTAGGATGCATTATTCGTATTTATATGTATACATCAGGATTGGCAGAAATGTAAAAATGGTAAATGAAACTGCATAAGGTATTCTATTACAGGTCTGCTGGCAAGGTAATTTGTTTTTATGGAAAAACAAAAACAAACAAAAACACCTGGCAGCATTTCCCCATCATCTGCCCCTGACATTGGCTAGGTACCTATTTGATTTTCCTCTTTTAAAATTCTTAATAAAAAAGCGTGTCTTCTCATGTTCTTTTTTGGTTTGGGTTCGATCTTAGTAGTTTCTTGTCTTTATGATCTTTACAATTCTGTAGCTAAAATTGACCTGTAATTATGGTTGACCTTAGCAAATGGCCCTTGGAAAGAACTCAAAACTTAAACTCGAGATTTTTTTTGCAAAGTGCCAGTTTGGGATTTCCTTTCTTTGTGTCTAGGCTCTGATGAGCAGTGCTTCTGACTTCTCTATAGCCAACTCAGATACCAGGATCTTGAAAGATAGATAATTACCTTGAGGAAACAGTGGGGCTTGTGGCCTCTAGCAAATAAATTTAATCCAGAGACAGCTACGCAGTGCCTGGATTACTGTTTAATCATGGAAAGGGGAGTCAGAAGACCTGGCCATGCCATTGATCAGTCCTGGAAAGACCAGCAAATTTGCAACTGTTGGATTCTTGATTTCTGTGTCTTTGTTCATATGAAAATAGAATTTATGGAAGAAAATTTGAAAACTACAGAGAAGTCGAAAGTAAAGTCCTTTGTATAACTATGGATTTTCTTTACCTTTTGTTCTGTTCTCCATTTAGTCTTTAAAATACATGGAAAGATGCCTGGATGGCTCAGTTGGCTGAGCATCTGACTCTTGATTTTGGATCATGGGTCATGAGCTCAGGGTGGTGAGATCGAGCCCCTTTTGGGCCCTGAGCTGAACGTGGAGCCTGCTTGAAATTCTCTTCCTCTTCCTGTGCCCCTTCCTCCCCACCTCCTCTTTTCTTTCTCTCCCTCTCCCTGTCTAAAATATCTATGTACGGAGATTTTAAAACAGAACTGGACTCTCATTGTGTTTCTAGTTTTCACTCTTGATTTTTTTTTTTTTTATTTTTTTTTTACTTAATCATGTCGCATTCTTCGAAGTCACTAAAAATTCTTCAGAAACTGATTTTTAAATGTATCCCAAGGCCCTCTCATGGCGGCAGCTGGCACAGGGTGAGAACATTGCTCTGTGGGCTGTGTCATTTCCAGATCAGGGAGTTGTGTTGCTGTTAAGTGTGTTCAGAAGTCTGCGTGTCAGTGCAGCCGCAGGCATTTGCTTGATGGATCAAACACACCGCCATCCCTTGCATGAATGCAGCTTTGTTAGCCATCCCCTGTTGTTGGTTATTTACATGCCCTCGGACTTGTTCACTGCAAATAAATACTGCTATGTTTTATTTAACATTATAAATGAAAATGAAACAGATTAGGTCTTGTCCTTCCTACAAGTAACATACACTTAAATATGTAAAAATTAATACTAGCTGTTCTGTAAAAATCAACAGAGTAATGGAATAGAAAAAACAGCCAAGGAAAAGTCTCTGATATCTGTAATGTGTTGTACAACCTCCCCCCCCACCCCCCAAAAAAAGTGCATCTCAAAGCAGTGGGGAAGAAATGATTATTTTGCACTTGCTGTTGGAAAACTTTAACCTCCTACTGTGTGGCAGCAGAACACATTCTTGGTGGGTTAATGAATGACATCTTTAAAAATTGAGATCAGGGGGCACCTGGGTGGCTCAGTGGGTTAAGCCTCTGCCTTCGGCTCAGGTCATGATCTCAGGGTCCTGGGATCAAGCCTCTGCTCAGCAGGGAACCTGCTTCCCCCTTTCTCTCTGCCTGCCTGTCTGCCTACTTGTGATCTCTCTCTGTCAAATAAATAAATAAAATCTTTAAAAAAAAATTGAAATCATAAAAGTACTGGAATAAAATCTTAATGACCTTAATTCTCAGGGTTTAGAAAGACTAAGAATTAAACCAATGGAAGAAATCAAGAGGGGAAAAAATACTTTTATCTATACAAAAAATATAGACCTTTAGACATAAATAGATATTTGGTTCTATAGGTACCAGAGATAAGCAGTGAATAAAACAAACTCAGTTTTTTCAAGGAGCTCACATTCTACTGGAGGAAGACAAGGCAAGAATAAAGAAACTCAGAAGAAAAAGGCAGCATAGGGGAGAAAGAATGGACCTGCTTCCTTCCTCGTATCAGCTGTAGTGATTTGCAAGGTCTACCCTCTCATTTAAATAGTATTGGTCGTTACCATCATGTTTTAAAAAGACCTTTTTAAGTTACAGTTCTTTAAATACCAAAGATAATCCTTTTGGGGCACGTAGGTGGCTCAGTAGGTTAAGCATCCAACTCTTGATTTCGGCTCAGGTCCTGATCTTGGGGTTGTGAGATCGAGCCCCATATTGGGCTCTGCATTTAACACGGAGTCTGCTTGGGATTCTCTCTCTCCCTTTGCCCCTGCCCCTCTGCTTGTGCAGGCGTTCTCGGTCTTTTAAGTAAAAATCTTTGTAAAAAAAGTCTTTTTGTTCCCTCCTATGTAAGATGGAGAAGTTAGTATGTTTTTACTAGATCATCTTTCTTACTTCCTGTTCTCCACTAATGTATGTTGTGATTGATTATCTATGTTACGTACAATTTTACGTTTCCTTTCAGTAACTGCATTTGAAAATTTCATTTGTAACCAGATTCACAGTTGTACTCAACTTCCAATTTTAAGACTCTCCACAGGTAGTTTTATTCCAAGATTTCCCCTGTATTAAGTACTTTCCATTCTTGCTTGAAATTGTGTCCATCTTCAAGTACTTTTTTCCCAAAAAAGTAAAGATGTATTTTCTCTCTTCTTTTTAAAGAGATTTGTTTTTAAATAATCCCCGTAGCTCAGATGGGGCCTGAACCCACAACCCCAAGATCAAGAGCGACACACTCTACTGACTGAGCGAGACAGGCACCCAAGATGTATTTTCTCTTAGCTCTTGACTTTGTGATCTTTCTGTAAGTTTTGCACGTAAGCAGCAACCTGTGTGGAAATCCTTGGAAACAGTGTTTTGTTGTGTTTTGTTCCCTCATGTCTTCTGTTGTTACTTCATCCTTTAGCATCATAGAGGACAAAACTCACAACAACGTAGTTTTTAATCCTTTCTTGGTAATCTACAGTTTGGTTTGTCTTCCTATTTTAGATGCCTGTGGAATTAAAAACAACAACCACCTTCATTTTTAGAGGAGTTTTAGCTTCACAGCAAAATTTGAGGGGAGCATACAGAGCTTTCTGGTATACCTGATGCCACCACACGGGCACAGCCTCCCTCATGATCAACATTCCCCCACAGGATGGTACATTTATTTCAACTGACGAAGCTACACTGACACATAATTACCCAAAGGCCACAGTTGACCTTAGGGTCACGCTTGATGTTGTGCACTTTGTGGTTTGGACAAATGTATAAGGACTTGGGTCCACCATGATAGTTTCCCACAGAACAGTTTCACTGCCCTAAAAAACATACTTTATGCTTCCCTTATTCATCTCTCCCTTTCTGATAACTGGCCTTCTATCCCTTTGCACAGACGGCAGGAAGACCTAGAGTTTCCCATTATCCCTTGGTCTCAGGGCTCCAGTCTATAACCAAACCGATGTTTTATTAAAGAGAAAAAAATAATTCCCAGCATACAAACACCACGTCCTCTCCCTCCCTCTCTCTGACATGTTGTGCCCTGCTGTTACTATTTTTTTTTTTTTTTGAAGTTTCCTTTAATGCTTAGATCATAAATAAGGAATATTGAGGCTGAGGGCAGGAAAGGGGACACACTTGACTATGCAGGAAGGGGATGAGGACCCCAGACTTTCTGATGGGTCTAGATCTATGCTGCCCATTTGGTGGCCACATGTGGTGATACGATTCAAATGCAATTAACTTACATTTGAATTAGATGAAGAATTCCATTCCTCCCTTATGTTAGGCACACTTCCAGTGCTCAGTAGTCCCAAGTAGCTAGTGTGCTGGACAGCACAGACTGTAGAACATTTCTGTCATTACAGAAAATTCTACACTTGCAGCAGAGAAGAAAATATCTCTATATTTTTTTAAGGTTGGTAAGTTTTCTCCATTTAATGCAACACAGAGCACAGGCCGGCTCTGATTGTGGGTATCCGTTCATCTCTGTGTGTCTTATAAATAGCAGGAAATTCTCTCAGATCCTTATGGTGAGATTGACTGCCAGTTTTTGTTGTCATTTTTAATGTGTGTTACAAGTTTTCATTTTTCACTTGTGCTTTCCCTGGTCTTTTACCAAGAGGTTGGGAGAGGCTGCATCAGGGACTGCTGGCCACATCATGTCTTTACATGGAATGGTGGTAGCAGAGATTTTGAAAACTCAAATAATGTATCCTGCAGAGAGTGGACTCTTTCTCCCACTCTTTGGGAAATTCTCTACTAATTCTGGACCATTCCAACTTGATCAAGGCAGAGTCTTTCTTTTGCGGAGCCATCACCACACATGGAGAATGGGAGGTTTTGCCTGGAGGTGGAGGATAGATTCACTGGGACCAGCATGGCTTTCATTTAGGAAGCAGGGAGGGAAGATGTTGCTTAAGAAGCTTTTTCAGGGAAAGCCTGGGTGGTTCAGTGGGTTAGGCCACTGCCTTCAGCTCAGGTCATGATCACAGGGTCCTGGAATTGAGTCCCGCTTCAGGATCCTTACTTAGCAGAGAGCCTGCCTCTCTCTCTGCCTCTGCCTGGCTCTCTGCCTGCTTGTGTGCTTTCTCTCTCTCTCTTTCTGACAAATCAATCAATCAATCAATCAATCAATCTTAAAAAAACCAAAAAAGCTTCTTCCAGTAAGAGTGTGCAGGGTGGCTGGGGGAGTGGAGGGACTGACGCAGAGGGACAGAAGTCCCTTCCATCACTGTTGACCTCAGGTGATGAGTGCCCTGCTGAGTGATGGGAGGAGGCCTCAGGGTCTGGAGGGGAGATGTGTCATGTGAGAGGCACAGTGAGTAAATGATCTTGTGCCAATTAGAGGTGGGACAGGTCCCAGATGACACTTGGTTCCCAATGTGTGAGTCATGGAAAGAATTGTGGTGCTATTCTCTGGGAAGAAGATGTAGGCTGGAAAGGAAAGTGGAGCTGTTTGGGAGAAATGATGACGTGCATCTCAGGCAATGCAATAGATTGAGCCTGGCAAAGTCAGAAAATGTGGCCAGTGTTATCTAGACTTCTGGTCTCCCAAACGAGCTGGACAAGAGGTAGGTGATCAGTGAGAGAAAGAATAGAGCAGTCAGAATGACACCTGACTAAGACTCAGGAGATCCAGATTTCATACCTGTCTTAGCCACCAACTTGCTTTCTCATTCTGGTGGTTTTCTCATCTATACAATTCTGAGTTGTGTTAGATGGACTCCAAGTACCAGTTTAGGGCTAGAATTGTACTTTGTATGGGATTCTGTGCCTCAGTGATTCTCAGGATGATGCCTGGGGTGTAAGCCAATGTGGCTTAACAGTGAGCCCAACAGAGCCTTTGGGCTCAGTGACCAACAGTGAGCCCAACCCTGCCTTTGTGTCAACATGGACGGCTCCCTCTCCGGGCAGTTGCTCCTAGGCAGGACACCATAGAACTCTAGAGGTGGGGTATTAATGGGGATTTTATGCACACGGCACATACAAGAGTCTATGTTCAAATAAGTTTGAAAACACTTAAGAAAAGTTGGAAGATTTCTTTATTACTGTACTTTTTATAGCCTCTAATATGCTCATTTTCTCTCTGGGATATTAATGTACTGGATACACTTCTTTAAAAAAGAAAGAAAGGAAATTGTAATCAGGCAAATCTCAGCATGTGGGGAGGGGGCAGCTGACTTCCTGCAGGTTTGTTGAGAGCTCTTGAAGATGCCCTTTGGTGAAAGGGTTCTTACTGAGGCTGTTGAGGATGAAGATCGGTAGGGTAAGCCACTCCATTGTCTCTTGGACCCAAGTGCCTCTCAAAGGCTAAAGGAGGCTTCATTCTGTATTCTGTATGCACATCTGCCTTCTGCATTCTGAGAAGAGATCTGGACACACAGGTGTCCCAGTTTCTAAATGTATCTGGCTCCCTTCAGCCCAGTGGTATTAACCACTTAGCTATCTTCACCACCAAGCCCCAGTCTTCCTCCCTCCCAATCTGTTCCCTTCACTCCTTTCTTGCTTTGTGGGCACTTACATTTTTGCAGCATAAAATAATGAGGACCTTGAGGACTTCCAGTTCTAAAAGCTGGGGTTGTATTTATCACTAGGTAGGAAAACTTCCAGGTGGTTTGGATGCTCTCCATGTCCATGAGCCCAAGGCATGCTCGGGAAGTGGTCTCCCATGCCTTGGGGCTGGGTCCCTACTGGCTCTTCAATTGCTGACCATGTCCCTGGTTCCTGATTACTTTGGCCATGGGGTGAATGCCTTCAGTCCGAAACAAAACTTGCTCGTGAGAGCCATTTGCTCGGTCCAATCAGCTAGCCCCGACCCAGCACGTGGTGAAGTGGATTTCTATCTTGTCTCACTTTATCCCTCCTGTTTGTAAGACTCTCTTTCTCCCAGTTTATACAGTGCCAAAGCCTACATATCCTAGTCCTAGAGGACTCTGAGAGGGGAGAAAGCTTTTGGGTCAAGGATTCTCTGAAGCTGGAAGGGCTGGCAGTTATAGGGAGACAACAAGTAGCTGTTGCCTGCTGGGAGAGACACGTGGGTGGACAGAGACCTGAAGGCAGAAATTCCCTTGATGCCCCAAAATGGCATCTGGGACATAGGATTAAGTGGGAAGGGGAAGTAGCTTCCTTAACCCAAGTTAGAGATCACCAGTGGGAGCACAGTGGAAGGAAGACATTTCCCGTCATCAGGTATATGCTGGAATCTTTGTCCGTCCTCTGCCTGCCTCCTGGCACCCCTTTGGAAATGCTCTCCTCATCCTAGTGCTCCAGTGTGTGGGCTGCACGCCCTTCCCCATAAGGCGGGGCAGGCAACCACACGGTATTTTGTGCTCAGGAACCCGGGTCTGGGGGACACCATCGTCAGTGGGCTGTCAGTCCTCCCTGCTTTACCACCAAAGGGAGCCAATGTTTCTCCTGAAGCTCAGGGGTGAGCTCCTTCCAAAAGGAAAGCTATTCACAACATGCCTGTCTGAAATACTGATGGATGTTTTTAATCAACTTTGATGTAGTATAATTTAAAGTCAATATTTTCAGCAGTAAATACCAAAATAAAATTTAACCAAATGGAGATTTCTGCCTACGGACTTAATACTTTCAGCTGGCAAATAGCTCTTGAATTAAACAAATTCAGCAGTTCATTTTTTCATGGCAATTAAAATCATGGCAATTAAAAAATGATCATTTCCATTTTCACTGTGTTCCTATGAAGACATTCAAACTTTGCTGAAAGGTGTGTTTCTTTTTTGTCAGTGGGTCTCACCTGCTCTTGGGAAATATTTCCCCATAAATTTTTTCCAGTTATTTTCATGAAGCCTGAGTTTGTCTTCAGTTGTACTTTAGTTGCATTAAATAGTCTTCAATAAAAAGTTTCATTTTAATGTCATTAAAACTTTTAGTGTACTTCATTAGAATATTCAGTTAATGAAGTTCTTTCGCCAGTGGAAAGAAAAAGTTCCAAATTGTTAATTAAAGCCCAGAAGATGGGACCATGAGCTGATAACCTTGAGGGTCCTCTGTCCGGTGAGTCCAGGTTACCACATAGATCTTTCTACCTGTGTAGAAGGAATCTGCAGCAGCATACCACTGTGAAATGGTGGATTTTTCTATTTGCATCACTTCCATGGGGTAGGGCTTTCTGGTCTGTTCTCAGGACCAGCTTCCTATTTCAGAGGGTGGAAGAAACAAAGAATTTTGATACAAATAGATCTCTGCATTTTGATTTCAGAGCTTGTGTCCTATCCTGTCCCTGCTTTGAAACGTATTTGGTGCAAGAAGATGCTGTCAAAACGAGTTACATTAATTTATCTTTCTGGATGAAGGTGTTTCTAACAGAGCAATTATATGTTTGCCCAGCCTAAATGTTCACCTCGTTTCCATCCAGACCCTCTTCCCCTTTGCTGGCAAATGGAAGATACAAAATTGTTTATCTCAGCTCTGAGAACAGAGGATGTGTTTAAATTACATAAAAGATCCTTCAGGCCAGGGCATCTAGAATACAAAAGCAAAGCAGCCTGAGGAAGGAGTCAGCCTCCTATCGCTCACCATCTCAGAGTAAATTTTACTCTATTTCTTCTGCCTATTATAACCTTTCTTATGAAAATGAGTCTCTGGACTGATGTTCAATCTATTCTCATTCCGATTGTGTAGCATTCTCCTAACAAAAAATAAAATAAAAGGAATCAAGTATATACTCTTCTTTCTTAACCTTATAGGCACTGAAAATAGTACAGGGTGATTCCGTTTATAAGATCTTTTAAATTGTACCCAGAAGTATGAATAGGACAAAATGAAATTGGTTTGGGGGGGGATGAGATAAAATCACCATTTCACAGTTATCGTGCACCTGGTAAAGTGGTCCGTAATACTAGCAAAATTAGATTTTACCGCTTCAACTTGGGAAATCAGTGGTCGGCTATATTCTCTGGTTCTTGCTGGTTGGGATCATAATAAAATGCACGTTGACATTTTACAAGGACCGCTTAAAATCTTGAATTCAAACTTACCAGTGGTCTTTGTCAGGTGAAGACAGTTCTCAAATCGTTAAGTCTACAAGGCATTTTAATGACATTTGGGAATTTTATTATGCATTCAGATGTAAAAATTTTTCACATCGCTCTTTTTTTTTTTTTTTTTTTTTAGTTAGTGTTCATTTTTTAACTAGTGGTAAAACATACACAGAATTTATATGTAGTATATTTCTCCACCTCCCTCCCGCAATCATCTATCTCCAAAGCTCTCCTCCTAGAGGCAACTACTTTCAACAATTCTAGCGATATTCTTTTATATTCATCTGCATTTTTCTAACAAATATGTTTCTAGTACTATTTCTTCATTTGCTAGTTTTAGGCAGTACCTACTTTTTGGTGTGGTGGTTGAGATATTTAGCTCTTGGGACCATCACTCCCAATTCACCACTCCAGTTGCCCCAATCAAGTTATTTATAATTTCTGATAAAATCATATATTTAAGATGTTTATATTGTGACCACAAACAGTGCTTACTTCTGTACCAAGTGATACACTATGACCGTTTTCTCCCTTGTGCAGAGTTTTGTCTTTCTGGAAGTGGGTAATTTGTATCGCTTTCTATCATTCTATTGCTAATTTCCTAGTAAGTTCGGGATTTGTCTTGTTTTTTGAAAATACTGTTTGGGCTTCTTTAACCAAGTGTCAGGGACTAGTCGCTTATAAACAACAGCTGGAAGCTGGAAGCCTGTGATCCGCATGCCAGCAAGGTCAGATTCTGGTGAGACCCATCTCCTAGTTTATAGACTACAGACTTCCTTTTCTTTCTTTCTTTTTTTAAAATTTAATTTATTCATTGTTGAGGGGAGGAGAGGGAGAAGCAGGCTCCCCAGTAAGCAGGGAGCCTGACCTGGGACTCCATCCCAGGACCCTGGGATCATGACAGGAATCGAAGGCAGATGCTTAACCAACTGAGCCACCCAGGCACACCAACTGCCAAATTTTATTGTGTCTTCACATGGTGGAAAGACCTGGAGGGAGCACTTTCTGGGGACCCTTTTATAAGGGCACTAATCCCATTCACGAGGGCCCCACTCTCATGCCCTAAGCACTTGGCAAAGTCCCCACCTCCTCATGCCCTCACACTAGGGATTAAAGATTTCAAGAAATTTTATGAAGGATTTTATGAAATTTTTAGGAGACACATTCAGTCCATAATACTTATCTGTCCCAGTTTTCCCTGGTGACCTTCCCATTGCTCTCTGTTTTCTTATTCCAATATCCATTGATCATTCTCCAGTTGTTGTCCAATCATCTCCCTTTGTTGCTTCTAAAAGTAATTTCCTGTGGTTGTCTACTACCCAGTTTTCTACTGAAGAGTTTGATAGCTTTCTAATTCCTGCTTCTTTGCATACAAAATGTTATTTTTCCTTCCTGGAAGTTTTTAGGGTTTTCCTTCTATTTTATGTTCAGTATCTAGTATATCATGATGCACCTTGGTATGGGGGTCCTGCCTGTCCTTGGGCTGCATACTTACTAGACCTTTGCAATCTGAAGACCCAAATATAGTCCTGAGAAATTTTCTTGAGTTATTTCCTTAATAATTTCTTTCTGCTTTCTCTGACCTTTCATTTTCGAAATTCTACTGCCTGGTCTCTCTCACAGATAGATCTTCCAATTGCATTTCCATCCCTTCTGGTAGTCACATTTTGTTTTATTTTCCGAGGTGACCTCAAGGTGAATTCTTCAAAATTATCTTCCAACCCTTCTCAGATTTTGTTTAAACTTTAGGTTAATAGCTTTGTTATTTTTAAGAGCTTTATCTCACATTCTGTTTGTCCTTTTTGAAAAGTATTATGTTCTTGTTTTATGAATAAAGTATCTTCATCTTCTTGAGGATAGTAATAACTACTTTTATAAAACCTTCCTTTTGCTTCTGTTTGTCTGTCTCCGTTCACCTTTTTCTTAGATGGGTTTTTTTTGTTTTTAGATTTTGTTTTTAGATTTTGTTTTTTTTCATGTTGCAGGCCTTGCTTAAACTTTTCTTTGTCCACCGTTTTTTAAGGGCTAAGCTCTAAAAACATTGGTTTGGATCTCTGATTGCCTTAGAGCCAGGGTAGAGGGGCTGGTTACTTGGCCAGGTCCGATGTGGGGAATGCAGAACGTTTGTATGTTTAGGTCTTTTCTCTGGGACCATGAAATATTTTCCTGAGTGAACATGCCAATCTTCTGCCTAGAGAAGTGTGTGTCTTGCTTTACGTTTATGAGAGCAGAATTTGGGAAGGGGCCCGGACATTCCAGGGCTCAGAATGCAGACTCTGACTTAACTCTCTCTGTCCTATTTTTATCCCCGTGTCTCACTCCTTCCTTCCTGTTGTCCCTTATCTTGGAAATTTCTGGACCCGTTTCTTAAATTACAGGACAGTCCACTTTCTAGGAGGAAGGCAGGTCCAGCTGTGGTGGTATGGGATGGTGGAAGGAGTTGGTGGGAAAGGGACAACTGTTCTGTTATAAAGAGAGTCGACATCCTTTCTTGGTTCCCAGTCTTACCTCTGCTTTCCACAGTCCCTGGTATGAAGTTCCACTCCCTGAAGGTTCTCAGGATGACCTGACTTTCATATGGTCTGTAACCTCCTCTCTCTGTGCATCTTCAATGCAATGCACATGGAGGTCGCAACTTCCTGTCCTTAGGCTCCTGATTTCATCTGTGTTTTACCTTCCAGAAAACACTTTGACATTTTGTAAGAGCTATTTTTCTCCTCTCCTAATCTCTCAGAACTTGTGGCTTAATATCTACAATTTTAGCGAGTTTAGTGGGATTTAGGGAGCAAGAGGTGAGAAACAAAGCTTGTGTGTCACGCTAAAGCAAAAGTCCCTCTAGTTTTCTAAATCAAAGGAACATTGACTCTGAGGTATCCACAGAGGAGAGATAGCTGATGTCAGTTTGTCATTCTTGCCCTGGGCCTTAGCAAGGACTCAAGGGCTTACTTAGCTGGTGCCTGGAAAACAGGAAGGAGTTGGGAGACTTCTGTTCTTTGTGGTCCTGCTGGCATTTGCTGCTTTCACAACATCACCATGTGTCATTGCTTTACTTACTTTATTAATTATTACAATTTTCAAATTTTCACAGTTTTCCTCACTCAACAATGTTCTGAGAAGTCAGGGATGATGTGTTCCTTGTTTACCATTTTGTTCTCAGCTCCTTTTTTTTTTTTTTTTAAATTCTGGTCACATCTCTGGAATCAATACATATTCAATGAATGAATAAGTTTTTAAATAAGCTATTGCTGTAATTCTGATGCAAGTGTCCACTGACCACACTTTTGCTTGTCCCCTTCTGAAATTAGTAGTCCTCCATTAAATTCAACTGGATTCCCTCCATTTCAACTCACATTTTGAGCAGCACCACAGGGCAGGGGCTACAATCCTGTTAATCTCCAAAAGAGTAGGGTCCTGGCCCTAACAGACACACCCATGTAACAGTGCACAAGTACACACCCTCCAACCCCAACACACCAGCAAACTGGGTACCCAGCAAGTGTGACTCTTTGTGGTTTCTGGCTACTTAGCATCATTTTTCCTTTCTAAGAGCACCATGGAGGGTTTTTGGAAGGAGGGAGAATCCTCCCTTTCCACCCTTGTGTCGTCTACTTTGGTGGCTCCATCAAAGTGCTGTCTATCTCAGCCTCCTCATCCAGAGATGAGCACTGGGACTCGTTTTGCTGCTGACATCTCACGTGAGTGATGCCAGGACAGGCAGAGCCAGCCGAGGACCACCATTCCAGCACTGGCACCGGCACCCAGGGGAAAGAGTCAAGGAAGGAATTCTTCCTGCCCTAACACCCCAGAACTTCCTGCCGCCTCTCTTGTCCTGGTGACTCCTACCGAGTCTAGTCTCTAGTATCCTATATGTGCTGCCTCTCTCTCTCTGGCAGGGACTTCTGTCAAGGTTATCTGTGTCTTTCTGCCACAGTTGCCACTGGTTGAATTGAGAGTGACAACATATACTCTCCCCCAAAGTGACATTTGCCCACTTCCCTGATGAGATGCCACCGCAGTCCTAACCCATGGGATGTACCTAGAAGTTATTGGGTAGATTTTCTAGTGAAGTTTCTTAAAAGAAGTGGCCTGCCTCCTGAGTAGTTGGATCCCCAGATCCTTAAGGAAAAACTTCTAGGTGAGGACGGAGACCACGGAGCCTCCTCAACCCTGGTCATGCAGGCATATCTCATCACAAGCAAATGGACAGACGCTAAAATATTAACTTACACAACAGATGATCTGACTCATCTCATCATGAAATGTTTCATTTTAGCCCAGATACTGCTTACTTGGTTTCTTTAAATATCCAGATCAATTTCTAACTCAGTTACATTTAAAATAAGATGTCAGAAGCTTTTGGTTTTAGTGCTAGACAGCGGTTCAAGACTTGGTCTCAAGTCAGACACAGCCAGAGATGGACTTGAACTGTGGGTCTGCTCTTTTCCTCAGACCAATAATAGAGGGGTTCTAAGCTTCAAGGTTCTTATTAGGAAAATGGGGTAGGGAGGATGCCATTACTTCAGAGACTCATAGTGGGGAAGAAGGAGAAGATACTCCTAAAAAGTCTGGCTTCTGGAAATGGTAAATAATGTTAGTTCTCATAATCAGTATTATCGATCACAAAATGCAAGCTGTCCATTGTTTCAGCCCAATGCATGAACTGAGAGATTCCATCCAATGTGCACCAGTAAGGGCAGTATTAATGGTGATTTCCCAGTTTCTATGTGTATTTTCAGAATCCTACTTCTTAAATAAGTAAATAAGAACAATTTCTCACTCCTGCTTTCAAACCTTGAAATTCTGACTGCCCCCCAAATACCGCAAACATCTTTATCAACAGAACCCCTGCTTAATCTTTTTATAGTTTCTAAGAGAGGTGGGTTTCTTTTTTATTTTGAATCAAGATATAAACAATAAAATGCACCAGTAGTAAGTATTTAGTTCAACAAGTTTTGACACTTGTACAAATTGGTGTCACTGCAATCCAAAATGAGAGGAGAGATAGGTTTCTGGTTCCGTTTTGACTTTTAAATGTTATTTTGTCGTCTTCATGATGATGCCATTCACACAGGGGAGGAGAAAGCAGCACAAGAGACTGGCAGCCACCGAGATGAAGAAGACACAAGAGTGAATCTGATTAATGAGTCTCTTGATTCCACTTTCTTCCAACCTGCCCAGCTCTTTCCTGGCTGCTCTGACGTCCTGCCTGCTGGAAGCTTCGGGCTTTCTTTCTGTGTTTCTGCTCTCAGCCTAGAAACACAAAGGTCTCATGTGCCACATCAGTCCTCTCTTGAACAGGGTCTGGGGCAGTTCTGTCTTGTCTCTTCATCTTCCCCAAAGGGGAGGCTTTGCTCCCTCAGTCTCCATGGGCTCCCCAGCTCGCTACAGTCTGACTTCTACCCCCATCAGGGCATCTCTCAGTAGAAGATGGCTCTTGTGACCCCCTTATCTGGAAGGACATTTGTCCCCATCTGACACTTTCAGAGATCAGTGATTAGTGTGTTGCTACCCTCTGGTCTGGCTGCATGTAAGTTCAGAGAACAGACTGGGAGATGACTGTGGGCACCTGGGATCATATCTTTCCTGGTTAATAGTCTAGACAGTTTGAAATGGGAGAGAACACCACTGTTCTGACACGTTCCATGTGTTCTGAGGAAGGCTGGACTTGTTAATTTGGGGGAGAACTCTGATCTGAGCTTTGCCTGGGCCAGCCAGATTCGGCAGTGGCTCAGGTGTTTTTCCCTTCTCTTCCTCCCTGCAGAGAGTGTGGTCTCTGCAGGGAGGTCAGGACAGTCATTGCAGGACCAGCTGGAGGGAGAACAAGACCTTGCTCACTTGCTTAGGGGATGCAGACCTTGCATTCTTGCCACCAGATGCCTGTACCTCCCACTTGGCACAGAGGAAGCCTGGATACAAGTACAAAATGGTAAGAGTAAACCTATAAAATTAGACCCCAAAAATCAGAAAGCTAAAATCAATAAAATTTTATAAACAAATTAATGATCTGACAAAAAGTTAAGACTGAGAAGATCAAATGGTGGAAAAACTAAAAATGTTTTCATTATTGAGCACCAACGGGATGGGTTCAACACATGGAAAGAGACTGACTTTTCCCAAGCTTGGCTCTATAAGAATTCTCAATTCCTTTATGGAATCTAGCACCTCCTAATTTTGGATTCAAGGCTCCCAAACTTCTGGTCTGGTGGGAAAAATGGTCTCAGTTCTTTTTTTTTTTTTTTTTTGAGATTTTATTTGTCAGAGAGAGAGAGAGACAGAGACAGAGACAGAGAGACAGAGATAGAGCAAGAGTGGGGAGAGAGAGAGAAGCAGGCTTTCCACTGAGTGGGAAGTCCAAGAGTCCAATGCAGGGCTTGATCCCAGGATCCTGGGATCATGACCCGAGCTGAAGGCAGATGCTTAACCAATGAAGCCACCCAGGTGTCCCAGTGGTTTTAGTTCCTCTGATGGCACCACCCATCCTGCCTCCAGGTCATGATGAGATGCCCATGCCATCTTCACTGTCATGGCTCGGGGAGAGTGTGGAAGGCGGGGTGCAGTGATCATAATTGTATTTCATAGCAGTGGCTGGTGGACATCCTCTGTCCTGAACAAATGCCCCCTTGATGGTGCGTGGGGGTGGCTCTCTACTGACCTTGGACCAGTGGCTCTCTACTGACCTTGGACCCCCAGGACGCAGTCTCTTGGGGAAAGCTGGAAGCCCATCTCCATAGCCTGTTTTTCTAGACCCATGGTCAGCGCCTGCCCCTTCCAGCTCCAATCACCTCCTCAGGCCTGTCCCACAGGGACCAGAGACCTTTTCACATCAACCCCTTCTGTTCTCCATGCTTCTCTCCAAGACGAGCCTTTCAGCTGATGTTTTCCAGACTTGCCTGAACCAACCCCTTCCCTGGGCTCAGACTTTTAGAAACAAAACCCAGGACTGGAGATGTTTTGCTGGCAGTTTCTATCTGGCAGTAGACTCCTACTGGGACAGGGAAACACAGAGCTTACTCTCTGCTTTAAAGTGGAGAGAATGAGGGTAGGAAGAATGAGAGGGAGGCATTTGGGGAGGAGAAATGTAAATTAATCTCTCAAAATATCACCCAACTTTGTGTACTGTTTTCATGTAATGCTAGTCACTAAAGTTAATGACATGGCAAAATGGCCAAGATTTACAAAATGTGAAGAACAGGGTCAGATGAGCATGTATCGGGTAGAGGATTTCTGAGATACATAAATATGCACATAGACAAAAGACAGGAAGGAAATCCAGTCGTGCTTTTTAAAAATATTTTCTTAAGATTTTATTTCTTTGAGAAAGAGCAAGAGAGAAAGAGAGCTTACGTGGGGGGAGGGGCAGACAGAGAGGGAGAAGCAGACTCCCTGAAGAGCAGGGAGCCCCACATGGGGCTCGATCCCAGGACCCCGAGATCATGACGTGAGCCAAAGACAGATGCTTCACTGACTAAGCCACCCCGGTGCCCCCACTTGTGTTTTCTATAGGCAGTAGGATAGCACATCCTTTTTCTCTTTTGATTTCTCTACTGGTATTTTTCTTTAAAATTTTTCCATGGTGAACTGGCTTTAGTTGTGTGAGCCAATAGATGAATAGATGAGAACAGCTAAACATATGTATTAGAGAAGAAGAGAAATAGCCTGATGGTACCTACTTTCATCTCCACCCAGCCCCCACTTCTTTTTCGGAGTGGATGCAGGAGGCTAGACTAAATGTCCCGCAGGGTGGCTGTCCCCCGAGGGTCAAAGTCCTGTGCTTGGAGGCCTCTGCATCTCTGCTGCTGGAGAAGGGACCCAGGGACACTCTGGCAACCACACCAGGCCTGGCTTGGACCCAGATCTGAAATGTCCCTCTCTCCTTCCTGCCTGCTTTATGGGGGACTCACACCCCATCACAGACGGCAGGCCAGATGGAGTGTAGGCAGGAAAGGGGCCCTGCCTCCCTCCATGGTAGGACTCCCAGCGAGTCAGCTGGATTGTAAATACACATGTGGCAGCTGGCGTCGGGCTCCACGAGCCTTAATATCCACCTGTGAGCTGCTTACTTCCAGAGCAAGGAGACTGCTCGGGGCTGACGTCAGGAAGCCCACTGTGCAGCTGTTCCCTTCCTCACCTGGTGACCTCAAAAAGCCATGCCGAGAAGCACCAGTGCCTGTCCTGTGAACAATATTTTTTAACTAAAAACAAAGTGGCCTCCAGAAGAGAGTGATGGAAAGAACAGGCAAATTGTTCCTACGCTATGCCTTGGAGCAGAAGCTGCTAATGAGTCTCATCCATCCACCTTCCAGATGCTTTAGCTGTCGGCGACTCTGCCCCAGAGAGACAGAGCCCACGCCATCCCCCTCTTAGGATGCCCATTCATTTACCTACAGCACCATCAAGCCCAACTCCCCAGATTACATTTCAAATGATGGAGTGTTCCAGAGTGCTCTCTGCAAACGAAACCAGCCTTTGTAAATGGGGGAGATGATTGCGGCTGGCATCACAGCTCTGAGGGCACATTCCTAAGATGCCAGGTTCTCTGGGTCTCACGCGGGAGGATGTCACGCTCCTCTGCTGCAGTCGGGCCTCTGACGGCTGGCAGCATGATTAATGGGAAGCGCTGATGAGAAGTGCCTTCTTCCAGAAGCACCAAGAACCCACGTCCCTCTGTCTTGGACTGATGTGCAAAGAAAGCAGCCCCTCACTTACTGTCTGTTCCTAGTTCAGCATCTTTGTGATCTCTCTGAATTGATTTCCTTTCACTGGAAACCCTCTTGCCTCTCTGATGAATCAATTTCAAGTCGATTTCTGTCCATACAACGTGTGCTATGATGGCCCACTATAGATCAGCAATGGCTTGGAGACTGGGCATCCTTATAGTTCTAAAACCATGTGGAGCAACTGCCTGGATTGTTGTCACCCAAAGTCCCCTAATAGCCACTTTGTTGAGAACACAATAAAGGAAATGAAAATTAACCCCATGTTAGGACAGCTGGTGTCTGCAAATTCAGTTTTGTTAAAAAGAAAGAAATGGATTCGTAACTGATTCCTGTCCAACAAGGGATTTAAAATTTATTTCTGGGATGCCTAAGGCTAGAACTTTTTGCAAATTCCAAAAGTAGGTTCTGACAATTATGTCACGAGCTCCACTCTCCACGCCATCCTGAGTTCACGGTAGAGGATAGTGACTGTTCTATGAATTGTGGTTCTATGGGATGGTTGGCATGTGTCTGTTTGCCCCACAAGTTGTTGACAGGACTCTGGGGTCAGGGGTTGAGGGGACAGCGAGAATCTGTGAGAAAGAATCAAGAGTCAACAAACCGCATGTTCACTAGAGTCCCACTGCTTTGGGCTACGGTCATCCCCATCCTGGGCAACGTTCCCCGTTCCCACATCTTTCACATAACTCCTCCCCTCCCTTGACCACCATATATTTAGCATTGTCTCTTGGGTGTCCTTGAATCTCTACCCGCCCAGCCCAACTTGACTGGACAAGTACCAAATTATAGGTGTTCAATCTATGCCCATCAAAATTACATGGGCAATTAATATGTTCAGGCATAGTTTTTTTTTTAATTTTTTTTATTAACATATAATGTATTATTTGCCCCAGGGGTACAGGACTGTGAATCGTCAGACTTACACACTTCACAGCACTCACCAGAGCACATACCCTCCGCAATGTCCATAACCCCACCCCCCTTCTCCCAACCCCCCTCCCCCCAGCAACCCTCAGTTTGTTTTGTGAGATTAAGAGTCTCTTATGGTTTGTTTCTCTCCCCATCCCATCTTGTTCAATTTTCTTTCCCTACCCCCCAACCCCCCACATTGCCTCTCAAATTCTTCATATCAGGGAGACCATATAATAATTGTCTTTCTCTGATTGACTTATTTCGCTCAGCATGATACCCTCTAGTTCCATCCATGTCGTGGCAAATGGCAAGATTTCATTTCTTTTGATGGCTGTTCAGGCATAGTTTTGAGCCTAGTTGGGCCCTAGTATGATTCGCTTATGGCTATACCAATCCATACTGCCGATCAAGCCATTTCTTCTAAAGGCACAGCTCCTACAACCAGAGAAAACTTGATGGCTCACAGCTGTCTGGGAAGGCCTATCATTCCCACAATTCTGATGGACCCACCGGCCACAGATAAGCCATTTTGGAATACAGATGGTGGTGATGAACATCCCCTCCTGGGTGAGAAGCATCCAGTCAAGCCTATCACTTGGTCTGATTAAGACAGTGGGGGAAAGAACACATTGAACCTGTCCTGGACATCAGGGATGAGCTTGTAAGGTCAGGAAAACTAGGAGAATGTTAAGGAAGTACTGGAAATGCTGGGCTGCCAGGGTCCCTTGCTGTTTGTGTACTGGCTACCCAGAAGCATTAAGAGTACAGGATGCTTCTTAAGCAACTGGAGTAGCAGAAACCATTTCTTGCCCATCCTCTGCTAAGGAGATGTTCTCCAGCTATAAAAGATAATTGAATTAATTTTTCCATTTGGGGGTAGGAAACAGGAGAGGGAGTGAGAAACAATCAGGATATAACCTACTAGACTCTGCAAATGTTTTCATGAAATTATTTCCATCTTGCATAGATTCTGACCAAGGGAAATATGTATTTGCCCTTAATTTGTCCAATGAGAAGATATATCTGTGGAGAAGTCTTTAAAACTGGCTGAATTGAGTTGCCAGAGGATGATTTTAACAAAGCAGTATAATCATCATTACCATCATAATTTTCCCTTGAGTACCTCAAAGATCGATGCCAAAATGAGCTGATAAATGCAGAAAGCTTTATTACGCTCTATATAGCATATCAATGCAAACCTTATCATTATGCCAGAGTCATACCGCCTTCTTCAGTGTGCTTCTGTGTCTACTAAGGAACTAAAAAGAGGTTTTTTTGTTTTTTGAGAAAATACGCAGGCGTTTCCACAGTGCTAGCTTATATTTGAGTGTGGGTGTCCTGAAACATAGAGCCTTATTCTTATGACAGGACTCCAGCCATCATTTCCAGCCGCTGCCCCACAGGTAGAAAATCACAGGGCCCTGCCTTCTGTATTTGGGTTTAATGAATGGCTCACATGGTCCCTTAAAGCTAGAGTTTTCAACCAGGAACGAATTGCCCCCAAGAGATACTGGGCAATATCTGGGGACATTTTTTGGTGGTCTCAGCTAGAGGGGGCTTGTGCTTCTGGCATCTAGTGTGTAAGCATCCTGCAACACATAGGACAGCCCTCCACAACAAAGAATGATCTGGCCCAATATGTTAGTTGGGCCACGATGGAGAATTCCTGCCTCAAATGACATGAACCTCTCTTCCCAAACAGTCCTGGCCTCCCAGAGAGCAGTAGGGCAGGAAGATCTAAGCCCTTGGAGCAGGTACTTGTTGGGTTGTGACCAAGTCAGAGCACAAAACCGCATTGTGGGGAAACAAGCGTGAAGATTGATAAGAACCTTTAGCTGGACAGGTGTGGCAAGCCAGCCAGCAGGCAATGAGGAGACACAGAGATTGTCTAAGAGAGATGTCACTCTGGAGGAAAAAGTCTGAACAAGAGGCATGTTGCTGACCAGAAGGCAGACTGCCTTCTCTCTTCCAGAAGGAACAGGGTTCACTGGCCTGGGAGCATAATTGTTAGTATGCGGCACAAAAAGGCAGGCAGTAAGAGGTCAAAAAATCAAAACAGGGCAGAGATTTGGTATTCCCTTTTCATGGAGTATTTGCTGAATTAGTAGGAAGGAGTAAAGATGATTTTAAAGGACAAAAAACCATTTACAGGTTAGCAAATACTGTATTTTAGGGCTGAAAATATTCCTTCTAGGAGAACCTGTGAAGTTCATCTCAAGGGCAAAGCAGCAGACTTGGGGCAGCTGTAGAGACCTCTCCAGGCTGCAGAACAGCAACCAAGTCTTGAGTAAAAGTCAGAATCAGCAGGGAGGACACTGAACATGCTTGCCCATCACTGATCTGCAGAATGAAGCCGGCCAATCTTTTGGACCTCAATATTCTTGTTTATCAGGTGGAGGTTGTCACACTAATTTGTTTCAGGAAACTTGTTGTGAGCATTGACATTATTCAAGGAGGTCATGAAAGATGCATTAACAAGCAGGATCTCATCCCTGTGCATACGAGACTCAAGACTACTTGAAGTTTCCAGTTCTTGCAAGTCCTCAGAGAGGTAAAATTCCAGTTATGCTTCCATGGTGGAAACACTCTAAGCAATTTAGCATTCCTCAGGGGAGATCTTTAATCCTTAAGAAATTGGGAATCTGGGACTTAGAAAAGGGGGCAAGAAATGGCAATCCAAATCCAACAGTAATAGAGTATGAAATGACCAATGTCATGAAAACATCTTTTGGGTCCAGATAAACTTTGTTTTTTAATATAAGAATCTCACTGAATCAAGAAAATGCTAATGAAAGCAAAGACAGTGTATATTAAACTGGGGGAGAAACTTCTAATTATACAGAGAATGTGTGAAAGAATCACTCTAGGAGAAGAGAAAGCAAATAAACAGGACTGTTTTGCTGCACGAGGAATATGCTGGTGCTCTGCAGACTGGTACCAGGGCCGGGAGCCCCTCAGTGACATTTTCAAGTAAGTTACCAGAAGGTCTGTGCAATTGCCACATGGCTTCAGGGGACTGGCCTACAAGTACACTCCATCTGCCCAAGGAAAAGGACTTAACTTGTGTCTTTGAGGGTGCCCTCTGAACTGTAAAGCCCCAGTACCCTCCAACATCACCCAAAGCCTGGAAGCCAATGTCCATGAACAAGGAAATGACCATCTGCCGGAAGAGAACCATGAATGAGGCCGGACATTCCCATTTCTGGGAAAGCGGGAGCGAATCCCAAGTGGTCCAGGAGACCCACAGTCGCTACACTTTATGGTCCTCCCAATGCTCAACGTTAAGTTGATGGGTTTTCCATTCCAGTGAGAGACAAATTGAAATAGTAAACTGTGGCTACTGTATAGCTCTCAGGGAAGTTTCCCTAGGACTTGTGTGCACCTTGCCCTGAAGTATGACTTTCTCATCTCAGCACCGAATGGAACACATGGTGCTTGCAAAGCCCTTAGGAGAAATCTTTGCCCTAAAGTTATGCTGGGAAAGAAGGAGCAGGACATGTTCTTTAACCATCTCAGATGGGGTAATAGAGCTGTCCTTTGTGCCATGCTGTTCAGTAGCACCTGTACAACCCTCTGTCTGCCCCCTAAAATAATGAGTGAGGCCAGTTCTACTGAGACATGGGAAAAAATCTTCCTATCAGAGGGCTGAAACCGTGTGAATATCTCTAGTGATTGTATTCAGGTGTTTTTGTTAAGAAAAAAAGGGAGGACAACAGAAAAATCCTTTGGCAATTCTGTAGGTCTCCTGGTGTCATGGAGTTTCCTTCTCTTTGCTTGTTTCAAAAGACAACAGTTAAGTTCAAACCAAAGAAAGAAGTTTGATACGATAAATTAAGAGTTCATTTAGGCTGGAATTTCCAAAGCCCAGGGTCAGGGTTTTAACATCCCCAAGTCTCCACCCCTCTATCACGCACGTCTCTGTGTCTGCACATAGAAGATGCAGAATGCATGGAGGTTTTTTGTTTGTTTTGTTTTTAAGTAATAGGAAATGGTAGAGAAAGTGGTGGGAGCCTGTGGAGAAAGTAATCATCTCATCCAAATTAGGGTTGTAGGAAAAGGCCATGAGAGAAGGTGTAGTGTTATATTTGGAGGGCTCCAAGGCTCCAGAAAGGACCTAAAATAAAAAGATTGAGGAGCACATTGTCATGATTTTTGAGAACAATTTATCAGGAGAGATGATTTCTTTCAATTGTTAACTTTGATATATCCATGTGTATTTCTTCTCCCAATTGAAGTAACACTAAATGACTTCAAGATCCTTTATAACTTGGATTTTATGGTTCTTCAAGGTCTAATAATTAATACGATGTTTACAGTGACGTTTAATGAAGCCAAATACATTTTAAAAAATCCCATCTATAGTGTGTCTAGATGATTCAGTCACTTAAGTGCCTTCAGCACAGGTCATGATCCCAGGGTCCTGGGATCAAGTCTTGCCTTGGGCTCCCTACTCAGTGGGAAGCTGCTTCTCCCACTCCTTTTACTCTTATCCTGGCTTGTGCTCTTCCTCACTCTCTCTCTCTCAAATAAATAAATAAAATCTTGATTTTATTTATTTTTTTATTATGTTGAATTAGTCACTGTATAGTCGTCATTAGTTTTTGATGTAGTGTTCAATGATTAGTTACATACAACACCCAGTGCTCATCACATCATGTGTCCTCCTTAATACCCATCACCCTGTTAGCCCCTCCCTCCTCCCTTCTCTCTGAAACCCTGTTTGTTTCTTGGGGTCCATAGTCTCTCATGGTTCATCTCCCCCTCTAGTTTCTCCCCCTTCAGATTGGCCTCCCATCCTCTATGGTCCTCCATGCTATTGCTTATGTTCCACATATGAGTGAAACCATATGATAAGTGACTTTCTCTGCTTGACTTACTTCACTTAGTATAATACCCTCCAGTCAATGCAAATGGTGGGTGTTCATCATTTCTGATGACTGAGTAATATTCCTTTGTATCTATGGACCACATCTTCTTTATCCATTCATCTGTTGAAGGACATCTGCATTCTTTCCACAGTTTGGCTATTATGGACATTGCTGCTATGAACATTGGGGTACAGGTGCCCCTTCTTTTCACTGTATCTGTAACTTTAGGGTAAATACCCAGTAGTGCAATTTCTGGTTCATATGGTAGCTCTATTAACATTTTGAGGATCCTCCATACTGTTTTCCAGAGTGGCTGTACCAGCTGGCATTCCTACCACGTGTAAGAGGGCTCCCCTTTTTCCACATCTTTACCAACATTTGTTTTTTCCTGTTTTGTTAATTTTTGCCATTCTAACTGGCGTAAGGTGATATCTTGTTGTGGTTTTGATTTGTATTTCCCTGATGGCTAATGATGTTGAGCATTTTTTCATGGGTCTGTTAGCCATTTGTATGTCTTCTTTGGAGAAGTGTCTCTTCATATCATCTGCCCATTTTTTAACTGGGTTATTTGTTTTTTGTGGGTTGGGTTTGAGAAGTTCTTTATAGATCCTGGATATCAGCCCTTTATCTGTAATGTCATTTACAAATATCTTCCCCCATTCCATGGGCTGCCTCTTAGTTTTGTTGACTGTTTCCTTTGCTGTGCAGAAGGCTTTTACCTTGATAAAATCCCAAAAGTTCATTTTTGCTTTTGTTTCCCTTACCTTTGGAGACGTGCTTTGAAAGAAGTTACTGTGGATGATGTCAAAGAGGTTACTGCCTATGTTCTCCTCTAGGATTTTGATGGATTCCTGCCTCACACTGAGATCTTTCATTCCTTTTGAGTTTATCTTTGTGTATGGTGTAAGGGAACAGTCCAGTTTCATTCCTCAATATCATAAAAACCATCAATAAAAAAATCTGTAAAAAGCCCACAGCAAATATCAGTATGAATGGGGAGAAGTTGACATCTTTTCCCTTAAGGTCAGGAACATTACAGGGATGCCTACTCTCACCACTGTTGTTCAACATAGTGCTGGAAGTCCTAGCCTCAGCAATCAGACAACAACAACAACAAAAAAATAATAAAAGACATCCAATTGGCAAAGAAGAAGTCAAACTCTTTCTTTTCGCAGATGACATAATATTTTATGTGAAAAACTGAAAAGACTCAACCCCCAAGTTACTAGAACTCACACAGCAATTCAGCAATGTGGCGGGATACAAAATCAATGCACAGAAATCAGTTGCTTTTCTATACATTAACAATATAACTGTAGAAAGAGAAATTAAGGAGTTGATCCCATTCATAATAGCAACAAAAACCATAAGATACCTAGGAGTAAACCTAACCAAAGAGGTAAAGCATCTATACTCTAGAAACTACAGAACACTTATGGAAGAAGTTGAAGATGACACAAAAAGATGGAAAAACATGCCATGCTCATGGATTGGAGGAATAAACATTGTTAAAATGTCAATCCTGCCCAAAGCAATTTACACTTTCAGTGCAATCCCTATTAAAATACCAATGGCATTTTTCAAAGTGCTGGAACAAACAATTCTAAAATTTGTATGGAGCCAGAAAAGACCCCAAAATGCCAAGGGAATGATGAAAAAGAAAAACAAAGCTGAAGGCATCATGTTGCCTGATTTCATGCTATATTACAAAGCTGTGATCATTAAGACAACATGATACAGGCACAAAAACAGACACATAGACCAATGGAACTGAATAGAAAGCCCAGATGTGAGCCCTCAACTCTATGGCAAACTAATCTTTGACCAAGCAGGAAAAAATACACAGTGGAATAAACAAAATCTTTCAAAAAAAACTCCATCTTGGGGCGACTGGGTGGCTTAGTGGTTTAAAGCCTCTGCCTTTGGCTCAGGTCATAATCCCAGGGTCCTGGGATCGAGCCCCACATCAGGCTCTCTGCTCAACAAGGAGTCTCTCTGCCTGCCTCTCTGCCTACTTGTGATCTCTGTCAAATAAATAAATAAAATCTTTAAAAAAATTTAAAAATTCCATCTACAAATGAATTACATACATATTAAAACAAATCCCAAGATAGCCGGCTTAAACTCAATAGTATCAATAATTACATTAAATGCAAATGAACTAAACTCGGTAAAGAGCAGAAATTGTCAAATGGATTAAAAAATGAAAGACTCAGTTACATGTTGTTTATAAGAAACACATTTCAATTCCTTTTAAAATTTGGAAAAATATATTATGCAAACAATAAGCCCAAGAAAGCTGGTGTGGTTGTTAATATTAGATTAAACAAACTTTGAGAAGAAGAATATTAGCAGATATAAAAGGACATTTTTTTTTTTCTGATAAGAGGATCAACTCATCAAGATCAAATGGAACTTTTCAGTGAAGCAAGATGACAGAGTGAACTTTTCAATAAACTCCAAAGCAAAGAGCATTTTAAGCACAAGACACTAGGATAAATCCATATTCAGTTGCTTAATCTTGAGAGTGAATTTTCCCTGTCTGCAATACTCATATGACCAGACAAGATGTTGTCTTGGTAACAAGAAACTGTCTTCCAACAAAAGAATACAAATGAGCTAAAAACTGGTTTTAGCTCACTCCACTATGAATATGACTCCTATGGCAGAGAAGTAATTCAAATAAATGGATTGCTGCTCACCTCGGAAGGGGGACTTTGGAATTACTCTGTGTGTGTATGTGTGTGTGTGTGTGTGTTTCCCCAAGTCCTGCCTACAGGAGCAGAAAGTGCTAGAGAGAAAGGATCTCCTCTCTCTGACCCAAATTTGGAGGTGAGACTGTTAAGGGGAATGTATTACAAGGAATTGCCCCATTCCAGCCTAATTGGTAAGATCTTCTGGAGGACTGATAAAGACTCTAATCCATAAAAGAGTGAATGAAATTGTATAAAACAACAATAACATCCCAGGAAAGCTAACGTAGAAAGGAAGCTGGCTGGGGCGGAGTCTAACAGACCCACATGGAAATGCAGAGCAGGTGAGAGCTGGCTGGTAGAGAACACCGAAGCAGAGGGAGAGATGTAACCCAAGAGCCAAGGAGGAAGAGGAGAAACAGAGTAGAAGTGTCAGAAAGTGGGAGGGGCTCTGGGAGAGAAAGCTAGTGGTCAAGTTGGGCAGGAGAGTAGGTGACAAGTCTGGTGCACCTACAGGAGACCCCCAAGCTTGGATCAGCCCAGGACTGATGAGAATGGGGACCAGTACCACCCAGGGGAAAGAAAACTGACGCAGACATACAGCTAAACCCCAGGTTTTGCCAGGGATCTGGGTTTTCTGCAGCTCCTGTAACAAAAGACCACAAACAGGGTGCCTTAAAACAACATTTACCGCTCAAAGTTCTGGAAGGCAAGAAGTCCCGAAGCAAGGTGTCTATAGGACTTGCTGCTTCACAGACCCTGCTAACCTCTGGAGACCGTTAGCAATCCTTTGTGGTCCTTTGGCTTACAGATCATGATTCCAGTCTCCACCTGCCACAGCAGTACCCCCCTGGCTCTGCAGCTCTAGGGTGACTTTCCTTTCTCTAAAAAGACCTCATTGGCTAGATTTAGGGTCATCCTAAATATAGGATGATCTCAAGATCCTTAATTATATCTGCAAACACCCTTATTCCTAATAAGGTAATAGTGCAGCATTCCAGGTGAACATGAATTTGGTGGAGGAGCCACAAATCAACCCACTACACCAGGTACAAGGAGCTGATCCAGATTACATCATACTCTAGACCAGCACTTCTCAAACTTTAATGTGCCTGTGATCACCTGGGGATGTTGTTAAGGTGCCCTTTCTGATGGGGTAGTGCTGGGGTGTAGGTGAAAACCTGCACTTGTATAAGATCCCAAGTGATGTCGCTGCTGATCTGGACCATTCTGAAGGTCAAAGCCTCAGTGTGTATTTTGAAATGTGTGCAATTAGTTGGCCAGGCTTAACCTAACTCCCCATAAAGCTGGTTATGGCCATGAATTGTTTGGGAAAATAAGCTTTCAAGTGCTTTTGATTGAAAAGTAAGAAAGAGGGGTGCCTGGGCCGCTCAGTTGGTTAAGCATCTGCCTTTGGCTATGGTAGTAATCCCAAGGTCCTGGGATCAAGCCCCACAACAGGCTCCCTCCTCTGGGAGGAGTCTATTTATCGCTCTCCCTCTGCCTTCTCCCCCAACCATTTGTGCTCTCTCTCTCTCTCTCACATGCTCTCTCTCTCTCAAATAAGTAAAATCTTTAAAAAACTAAGAAATGAACAGAAATCTGGGTGTAAACAAACTGGAGGACATCAAGCTGGGGGAAGGCTATGTGATTTGTGCTGTGCCCCTCAACCTTCGTGAAAGTTACTAGACCAGCACAATGCATCGTGCAAGTGAGACTTTTATGGGAACCTTGAAGGCATGAAGCTTAGAGTCCGGGTGGGCTTGAGAAGGGGCAAATGGCCATGGGGCAGAAGTCCCTGAGAATTCGCAAAAATTGAGAGAGGGGTGGTATCGGGGTTCATAAGAGTTGTGAAACTGAGGGTGTGAAACAAGTAGACAAAATACTTGAGAGGGACGATGCCAGCTCATATGTAGATGATGACTGCTAAGGTCCCACAGAAATGGCCTTCTGTGGAAACTCTACCACTAGTTTTGTCATGGGATCACCTGAAAAGGGGAAGCCTGGGAAAAAAACAAAAAATACAACACCCCCCCCCCCCAAATAAGATTTTAAAATAGCCAGCTACAAGCAGTGGTGGACAGGATGGCCTGGGTCTCAATACTTTGAAGTCAGTGTCCTGCCTCATTAGTCGGGAGGCGCTTGCAGCCACCCGGCTCACTTTTAGACTTGGTTCAAGAGGAATCTTGCAAAATAAACTCCTTTTGTTAAACACTTTTTAGAGAGGGCTGTGGGCGGGGAAACGAGAGTTGGTGATTAGGAAGGGACTAGTGAATGCCTTCTTTGGCTCTGACACTGACTACACCTGACCACCGTGATCCCAGAAAACGGCAGTGCTTAAGAAATCTCCTCCCCCTCCTTTGTGTTCTGGAACAGGCTAACTGCACAGAAACTTCCCTCTCCATAGGGCTTAGATCCAAGTCACAGCTGATCCCCTTGTTGAGGGCTTCTGAAATGGTCCCTCCTGGGGGATAGGCTCACCTCTGATCTACTGCCCCACTGCCCCACACCTGCTTCTTTCTAGACTTGCTTACTCCTCCCTAGAAGATGAAAAAAAAAAAAAAAAACCCTTTTCTGGCTGACCTCTGAGATGCCTGTAGATCTCCTGGTCAGAGGTCTCACTATTGCAATAGCTCCCTTCTGCACCAGCACCCCTGCCCTTTGCAATAATGTCTTTGAATTAAGTCTCTCCTTGCCTAAGTCCGGATTTTTTTATTTGGCAGTGAGAAAAATGAAGAGAAAAACTTGAATCTGGGCCACTGTTTGTTTCTGACTCTGAGTTGTGAAGTCAGCCCAAGCTTTCTCACCCAGGTTCTTGAAACAGTCCTATGGTCCCACTCCATGAGTCTTCTTAGGGTGGGGGCAGCACAGTCAAGAGAGAATCAGGCTGGAAGACAGATCCCTAGTCTCTAGTCCCACCTAGTCCAGTTACAATGGGAGCTATTGGGCTCCTGGACCTCAGCACAAGGGTATTGAGTCTTATTTCAGTTCTTTTTTTTTTAAGATTTTATTTTATTTCAGAGATAGAGAGAGAGTGTGTGTGGGAGGAGGGACTGAGGGAGAGGTACAAGCAGACTCCCTACTGAGTGCAGAGCTTGGTGCTGGTCTTGATCCCAGAACCCTGAGACCATGACCTGTGCCAAAATCAAGAGTCAGCATTAACCATCAGAGCCACCAGGTGCCCTTTTATTTCAGTTCTAGTGGCTGCAACTTTGTGATTGGTTAGACTTCCAGCCTTTAACATCCTGAATTCTAATAGCGTTTTTTTTTTTTTTTTTTTTTCTCCTTAACTTTCAACTAGGTTCGTATCGATCGATAACTGTTGATTTTAACTGTTCCACCTACGGTAGGGCGCATGTGTGTCCGTGCTTCCGAGGGCGGAAGTGAGGTTCTCAGGAGGCTGGCGATGTCTACGGTGTTCTGGACACCTCAGTTGATTTTCTCTCTTCTTGTCACTGGCATCAGCTCAATCGATTTGCTCTTCTTCGGCACCTTCCCTTTGGTGATCAATAGTGTCTGCCCAAGTGCGTGCGGAAGTGTACGCCATTGATATGGATCTGTCATGAACTTACCTGATTGTCCCTGTGCATGGACAGAAACCCTGTGCTTGGTCTCAGCAATGTTCACTTAGTGGTGACACATTTCAGGAAAAGATCACAGCGAAAGCCCCAGAGACAAAATGACTGTTTCACCTTGTTTTGTTTTGTTTTTAAACGTAGGCTTTCAAATTTTATTTATGTTATTTATTTTTTAGCAAAGGAAACTTCTGTCGTACAAAATCATGTCAATAACCCTCTGAACTGCAGAACACAGAACAGTGGAGCTTCTTTGGAACAACAGGGTTGTAGGGGGCTAGAAATCTGCCCTGGTTTTCCCTCTGATGCCCTCTGGGGCTCCTGAGGGGTCACCAAATAGTGTGAACCTCACACGTCTAGGCCGGTACTCATTTTCTACCCCCAACAGTTCTCAAATTATGTTTATGTATTTTTTTTAGCTTTTTTTTTTTTTTTTGAAGTTTTAATTTTAATTCTAGTTAGTTAACATACAGTGTTAGTTTCAGGTTAATTTCAAGTTGGACAGTCATGCATTCTGTTGGCAGAGAAGGTAAGGCTCAGAGCAAGTGTCTTGCTTATGACCAGGTAGCTGGTTAAAAGGGAGATGAGGTCCTGAGCCTTACATCTTCCTCACATGGGCCACCCCCCACCCTCCAGGAGGCTGCCACTTCATCTTCTTCACAGGGTCCCTAGACCTGCCCTGGAAACCACTGTGTGCTCTAGGCACATCTTCCTTTTTTGGGGTCCCAACCCAACAGGCTTTTGGACTGTATTATTCTGAAAGAAAGATATGAAGATGAGAAGGGAAGGAAGCACCATTTCTGAAAAGGTGCCGCAACACTAAAAATTCAGCCCTCCATGACCCTCTAACTTTTTAAAAAATGCAACTTACAGAAATATGATAGTGATGTTTGCTGTTTGCTGATTGGCAATATACATTCTTTATTTTAGCATTGGACTTCAGTCAGTTTTAAAATTGGATTTTTGCTTCCAAGAAAACCAATCCTATTTCAAAATTCTCAGGATCTCTCTGAAAAATACCAGAACATAAGAATTTGAATAAAAATTGAAGCTCCAAATTACATCATTAGGCATATACCCCTGCAGGCAAGCATTACGTGGTGGCAAGACATACATCACTGCCAGGAGGCTATGAAGTAAAGAAGAGGCAAAAATTTTGCAGCCTGGTGGAGGAAAGAAATCTATCAGGCTGATTTAGTGCTGTCCCCAAGAGAGACTAGAAGTCCTAAATATTTAAGCTTATTGTATTTAGCTTGAATGTGCCAGTTTTCATAAGATGGTCATGTATAAGATTCACATCTGCTCCCAAACCACAGGATGCAGAAGCAACAGCTTCCCCACGAGGTCCCTGGCATTTCCGATGTCCTGTGTAGGTAGGTTAGGACCCTGTGACTAAGTTTGGCCAATGGGCCCTAGGAGGAAATGGCATGTGTCCCTTCCAGTCCGAGGCACTGAAGAGTGAGGATAAGTCTCGGTGTCCTCTTCCTTGGGCACTCTGGAAGCTCTTCAGGAGGATGGGGCATCATAAGATGTAAAGAGAGGTAAAGTGCCTCTTTCATAACATGATATCAAGGGTACAATCTACCAACATGACTTATCACTGTTGACAATGAACTTGATCGCCTGGCTGAGGAAATGTTTATCAGGGTCCTCCACTGTGAGGTTACTCTCCTCTCTTTCCACACCTTGTGAAGAATTATGTTCCCTGAAGCTTGAGTAACTACATAAATTATCCAAAATTCTCCTACATGGGAGATGTGGCTATTCCCTCCTATTTGTCTATTTATTCAACCATTTATATCAGTATCGACTCATGGGTATTTATTTTATGCTTTGGGTTACAATCTGGTATTCCTTTATTCTGATGTTCACATCATTCTACACTGGTCATTGAAAGCTCTTTCACTGGTCCTGGTGTCCCTTTGACATCATTGTGTTTTTTGTTTTTTGGGTTGTTGTTTTTGTTTGTTTGTTTGTTTTAGCCCTTCCTTACATTTTGACATTACAGGATGCTCCAGGCTCCTCTTGTATATTTGCCTCAGCACTAGAATCAGCATTTCTTCAAGGACCCCTTAGTTCCTTTCATTATAGAATGGTATTAGAAACCAAAGTCTGGGAGCCAGGTGTGCTTGTTGCTGCTGAGGTTCAATTGCTTCTAAGTTCTCTTAGCTGGCAGAGCAAGGAAATAAGCATGTTTATGTAACACATGCATGTACGTTTACCTATCAACACTGCTATACGTAATGCTTCTGTAGTTTTAATTTTTGTTTTTCTAAATAGAACTTATTAGGGTATCTGGGTAGCTCAGTTGGTTAGGTGTCTGCTTTCAGCTCGGGTCATGATCCCGGGGTCCTGGGATTAATCCCCTCATCAGGCTCCCTCCTCGGTGGGGAGTCTGCTTGTCCTTCTCCCTCTGCCTCTCCCCACCCCCACTTGTGCTCTCTCAAATAAATAAATAAATAAATCTTCAAAAAAATAACTTACTGATTTTAAAATTTTCTTGGTTTTTAATAATATCTCTGTATAGGAATATGAAATTCCCTGAGTGCAATCACTTTATCCTACAAATTTTATATGCATTTTAATTATTATACAATCTGAAATATTTTGTAATTTTCATTGGGATTTCTTCTTTCATCTGTGGGTTATTGAGAAGAGTACTTTAAAATTTTCAAACATGACCATTTTGTAGTTATCTATTTGATAACTGATTTGTAGATTTGTATCTTAATTGTACTCTGATCAGAGAGCATAGTATATGATTGAAACTGTTTGAAATTGGTGGGTACTTGAGTAATGGTGTAGCTTAGTAGCAATTTTTAGAAATGTTCTGTGTGTGTTTGAAAGAATATACATTCTTCAATTTTTCCATGTGATCTTCTAAATGTGTACATTCATCTTGTTTTCTGATGAAGTTACGAAGTCTTCCAAATCTTTACTGAATTTTTGTCTGCTTGTTCTATCAGTAACCAAAAGGGGTATATTAATTTCTCCCCTGGAATTGTGGATTTATCTTTCATTCTGATGCCCTATCAAAGTTTGCTCTATATTTTATGAGTTTATCCTATTAGGTACAAGCAAATTATTAAAGTTAGATCTTCCTGATGACTTGAAGAAGAATATTATGAAATGTCTCCCTTTATCATTGTGACTTTTTTTGCTTTCAAGTATGCCATATCTGATATGAATACAGCTTTTTATTTTTGCAGTGTTTGAATGTACATCTTTCAAAAACTACATCTTTTACTTTCATCCTTTTCGGAAACCAATAATTTACGCTTGTCCCTCATCATTGGCTTTTCTTCCTGTCTAGTCTGACAGACTTTCTCTTTTAATTAGGTCATTTGATCCCCTTCTATTTAATAGTACTTACAAATAAATTTGCTTTTTGAAAAAGATATTTAGTTATTTATTTATTGATAGAGACAGAGAGATCACAAGTAGTCAGGCAGGCAGAGAGAGAGGAGGAAGCAGGCTCCCCGCTGAGCAGAGAGCCCGATGCGGGGCTCCATCCCAGGACCCTGAGATCATGACCTGAGCTGAAGGCAGAGGACTTAACCCACTGAGCCACCCAGGTGCCCCCAGATATATTCGGGTTTAAGTCTACCATCGTATTCAGTGTGATTTGTCCCATCTGTTTCATGCTCTCTTTTCTCACTTTTCTTTCTTTTGGATTGATTAAGAGTTTTTTATTGTTCCATTTTCCCTTCTGTTAGCTTGCCAGTTATATACTTGTGAACAATTATTTTAAAGGATACCCTAGAGAAGTAGCCTTCAAATGACGGCCCATGGGCAAAATCCAGCCCATTGTTTTTGCACAACCTGTGAGTAAGAAGAGTAACATTCATGACATGGAAAAATTAAATGAAATTCTCATTTATTGACTCTAAATAAAATTCTATTGGAACACTCACTCATTCAGGTATTTTCTATGCCCCCTTTCCCGCCACAGTGGTAGAGTGAGTCGTTGTGACAGAGACCATGAGTGGGGCTCTCAGAGTTTCACAATGTCTATAACATATTTACCATCTGGCTGCTTATAGGAAAACTTAGTCAAACTGTGCTCTAGACATTTCAACATATACCTTTAACCTAAAGTCTTTTACTGTTTAGTCTTTTATGTCATTGTTGGCATATATTTTAACTTCATTTCAAATCCCTCAAAATATTATCTTGCTTTATAAAATTAGTATTTATTTAGTATTATTAGTATTTATTTAGTATTTATTTAAATCTGCCTACATATTTACCTCTTCCTCCGTACTTCCTTCTTTTATGCTTCTTTTGACCTTCCATTGGCGGTCACTGTCCTTTTCGGTGGAGACCTGCTGACAAATTCTTTCAGGTTTTGCTTGTTTAAAAATGTCTTTATGGGGCACTTGGATGGCTTAGTCTGTTGAGCATCTGCCTTCAGCTCAGGTCAAGATCTCCGGGTTCTAGAATGGAGCCCCACATCGGCTCCCTGCTTAGGGAGGGAGTGTGCTTCTCCTTCTCCCTCTGTGCTCTCTCTCTCTTTTACAAATAAATTTTTAAAAAATCTTTTTAAAAATGTCTTTATATTATTTTTATTCTTGAAATATATTTTCCCTACATATCGAATTCTAAGGTGAAATTCATTTTTTTCAGTGCATAAATATATCATTCTTGAGTACTCCACTGTCATATGCAGAGCGAGGGGGAGGAGCAGACACCCTGCTGAGCAGGGAGCCCAATGTGGGGCTCAATCCCAGGACCCAGAGATCATGACCTGAGCCAAAGGCATATGCTTAATCATCTGGGCCGCCCAGATGCCCCTGCCTTCAAGTAGGTTTTCAAAAGTACTTTGTCCAACTTTTTAAAATTGTTCTCAGCAAGAGAGTTGTCTCATTTACTTTGGCTGTTATTAGTGGAAATGGAAGTTTGGTGTTTCTCTTTTGATTTCTGTGTATGAGATATTGTACGAGCAGGTAAAATCCCCTATTATCCTGCCTTTAAGCTTTTTAATCGGTTAGACTGAAAACAATCCAAAGCTTTCAAGGGAAGCATTTGAGTTTTCATCATCTTTTGTAACTATTTCATCTTTACAAATCAAGGATTTGCAAACCAAAGCAGAATATAAATGGTTGTATGATGAAATTCCTATGGGACGACACAAATCCTCATTTCAGACATTTTTATTAATCAAAAGTTCTTTTTATTATCATTGACAGTCTTAGTAATAAATAATGTCACAAGTTTGAATGCATGAAATAATATATACCAATAAGACTCCAATTTGTTTTTTGAGTTTCATTAGATTAATTTTGAAGATAGGATTTCCATGCTCAGATGTTTGAAAACAAGAAACAAATCTAACCCACTAACTCGAGCCAAATAAAAAAATATATATTTTGGTTCTATGTGTTAGCACACTGAATAACCCACAAATATTATATTGGGAGATTTCCCAGGCCTTAACCCAAAGTAGAGACAGATGAGCATGTTAAGAGGATTCCTGAAACCATCCTGAAAAAGATAATTTGGGGCAGATTCAGCAATCCTCAAAGCAGAGGTTTTCAGCTGGTACCTTGTGAACCAGATATATTTGCCTTTTCATTGTATATTTAAGTCTTCTGCATTTGTTGCCAGCGTTTTTAAATTGGATGATTTTATATAGAACAGAACCCCTATTTCTGACTTCTTAGACAACTGGAAGAAATGCACTGGCACTTGTCACATGACAGTCTTGGGTTGGAGCTTAAGAGATGTTGTCACCTGTATTTGTTTCCTAGGACAGCCATCACACAGCTCCACACACTGGTTGGCTGAAACAAAAGAAATTTATTATCTCTGTTCTTAGAGGCTGGGAGTCTGAGATCAAGATATCAGCAGGATTGTTTCTTTCTGTTGACTGGAGGGAGAATCTGGTCCAGCCTTGCTTGATTTCTGGTGGTTTGTTAGAAATCGTTGGTGTTCCTTGGCTTGTAGACCCGTCACCCTGATCTCTGCCTTCATCCTCTCATGGCATTCTACCTCTGTGCCTATCTGTATCCAAATGTCCTCTCTTTATAAAGACATGTCATCTGGACTAGGGGCCCACCCTACCCTGGTAGAACCTCATCTTAACTGATTACATCAGCAACAACTCTGTTTCCAAGTAGATTGCATTCTCAGGTACTAGGGGTTAGGACTTCAACATGTGGATTTGGGGAGACATAATTCAACCCACCTTGGAGGGGCCATGCCTTCCTCTGTTCCCCACAGTTGCCATCTGATCTAGATATTCATTTCTGTTCTTACTTGGCCCATTAAGGTATTTAAATTTGTGGAACCTGGGGTGCCTGGATGGCTCAGTCATTAAGAGTCTGCCTTTGGCTCACATCCTGATCCCAGGGTCCTGGAATTGAGCTCAGCAGGAAGCCTGCTTCTCCCTCTCCCACTCTCCCTGCTTGTGTTCCCTCTCTCACTGTGTCTCTCTCTATCAAATAAACACATACAATATTTTAAAAATAATAAATAAGTGAGTAAATAAGTAAGTACATAAATTTCAGAAACTTGCCCTAAATCCCATGGGTTTAGGAGGCTGGCACTTGGCAGGTGGACTTAAATCTTAGGGCCTCATAGGATCGTGGGATGTCAGAGGTGGAAGGAAACCTAGAGTTTAACTAACCTCTTGCCCTATTGCAGAGGGTCAATCCACGCAAGGCTCCAAATGGCCTATTTGAAAATACTTTATAGAAAGGTTCCAAAAGTTCTTATTCTTTGCCTAAGATTTTTAAAAAATTCCTTCACATTTAATTTATTTGAGGAGGGAGGCATATCTGATGGTCCCCTTTCAGAACCATTATGTAGGAAATAAATCCCTTTCCTCTAAACTTTTCTCAGGAGCTGGTCCTATGGGATTTGGTTCATCTTACAGGGACTAAGTAGTATTTTTTGTTTGTTTGTTTATTGGAGTATTTGCAATGGATTTATTCTTTAGAAAGTAAAGAGGCTTTCCAAATAAATAGGACCACTGTGTACAAATTAGCTCAGGAGAGGACGCTTCTCAATGGTTCAGCTGTTTCATAGGCCACTTAACATACAGCACGGGTAAACACGAATTCCCATCTACAAAGGGTTTTCTAAATTTATAGCTTCGTAACAGCCATTAATTTTGCTACCAGATGGGTCACAAGAGGCAAGCCGATAAATCTCTTCATCTGCAATGGATCATGTTTTCCCATATGCATGTTTATTTTCAGAATCTATGGGTATTTCCGCCAGAGCACAGCTGATCTCCCACAAAAACCAGGCTGCTGAGCAAGAAGGAATCCATAATACCCCGTGCCCACCTGCTCTCGATAAACTTGGACTCCTTGCATTTCAGAAGGGAAGCCAAGGAGTTCCTGATTTTGCATATCATCCCATATAACAAATTTTTATAAAAGTTGATGCACATAATACAGCTTGACTTAATGCATCAGTCAACAGTGACCAACCATTAAAAGCCATTAGGAAACTCCCCCCGCCCCCCCCCAAGAAGCTTGCAGGTCATTTTTTCCCCCAGAACTACAACAAAGGAATTGAAGCATTTTTCATTACTAACTCATAATAGCCTAAATCAGCCCTTTAGGTATTTTCTGCCAATTTAGATCTGTTACAGAGTAAATATTAAATCACTTAATTTTCTACTCAACATATTCGTCACTGACTATAATTTGCCTGACATAAACTGAATGTAATTTCAAGTTTATGGTATAATCAATATAACAAGAAATAGAGGATATTTGCAAGAGACAGCAGAATTCATACAAATATTAATGTGCTGGTCCCTCCAGGTGTTTTGACATTTCTTATTAGGAAGCTCTCTTTTCTATGAAGAGTGAAAAAAAAAAGTCTTAAGATTCAAATAGCATTTTATAGTTTGCCAAGAGCTCTCCTGACCTCTGTCTTATGTTTTTCAAAATGAATAGTAACTCAAAGAAATGGTCAAGGCAATTTCTGTTTTCTGAAAGACACTGATGCTTCAGAAAGCTAATGATTCGTCCAAGGGACACAGTCGAAGAGTGGAGCTGGGCTCAGGCGTGGGTTTTCTGCCCCTCAAGGACAGTGATCTTTCGTTCCTACTATGTTGCTTCTCAGAATATTGTGCTTCGATATTTCTTTACGCATTAGTTTTAAGAAGCCCCACTCCAGGGCACTGAAAACACCAGCACACCCTGTCATTGGATCCACAGTTCTAACATTCTGAGGCCATCAAGCATGTGCTGGGATTTACTTTATGGTAACTGTGTCATGCAGATAGATGCCTGAAAAATAATCTCCAAGTGTCCCTGGTTACCACTTGTGTGCACTTGCCCTTGGTCAAGGGGAAAGGGGGGCTTCGTGATGAATTCCAGGGGGAAAGAAGCTGCTCTTTCTTTATCAGGAGCTCAGAACACCTCCAAGTAGTCTTCATCCTCTCTGCACCTTTCTTCAGCAGCTTCCTCAAAGGGACAAATTAAATTCTTACAAGACCATCTTTTTTAAAATTTATTTTTATTTATTTTCAGCATAACAGTATTCATTGTTTTTGCACCACACCCAGTGCTCCATGCAATCCGTGCCCTCTCTAATACCCACCACCTGGTTCCCCCAAACTCCCACCCTCTGCCCCTTCAAAACTCTCAGGTTGTTTTTCAGAGTCCATAGTCTCTCATAGTTCACCTCCCCTTCCAATTTCCCTCAACTCCCTTCTCCTCTCCATCTCCCCTTGTCCTCCATGCTATTTGTTATGCTCCACAAATAAGTGAAACCGTGTGATAATTGACTTTCTCTGCTTGACTTATTTCACTCAGCATAATCTCTTCCAGTCCCGTCCATGTTGCTACAAAAGTTGGGTATTCATCCTTTTTGATGGAGGCATAATATTCCATAGTGTATATGGACCACATCTTCCTTATCCATTCATTCGTTGGAGGGCATCTTGGTTCTTTCCACAGTTTGGCGACCGTGGCCATTGCTGCTATAAACATTGGGGTACAGATGGCCCTTCTTTTCACTACATCTGTATCTTTGGGGTAAATAGCTAGTAGTTCAATGGCAGGGTCATAGGGAAGTTCTATTTTTAATTTCTTGAGGAATCTCCACACTGTTCTCCAAAGTGGCTGCAGCAACTTGCATTCCCACCAACAGTGGAAAAGGGTTCCCCTTTCTCCACATCCTCTCCAACACATGTTGTTTCCTGTCTTGCTAATTTTGTCCATTCTAACTGGTGTAAGGTGATATCTCAATGTGATTTTAATTTGAATCTCCCTGAGGACCAGTGATGATGAACATTTTTTCATGTGTCTGATAGCCATTTGTATGTCTTCACTGGAGAAGTGTCTGTTCATATCTTCTGCCCATTTTTTTTAATATGATTGTCTGTTTTGTGTGTGTTGAGTTTGAGGAGTTCTTTATAGATCCTGGATATCAACCTTTTGTCTGTACTGTCATTTTCAAATATCTTCTCCCATTCTGTGGGTTGCCTTTTTGTTTTGTTGACTGTTTCCTTTGCTGTGCAGAAGCTTTTGATTTTGATGAAGTCCCAAAAGGTCATTTTCGCTTTTGTTTCTACAAGACCATCTTTAAATAAACTAGACTTGTGTTGGCTTCCTTGCATTTGCATAGAAATTAAAGGAAGACAGTATTTTTGTTACAAAAATAACTTCTTAATAACAGCTTGATATGAGCTAATTGTTTGCATGGCTTTGCAAGCAGGGGCAGGAATTATTACATGGATTGTGCACTGTGGCGTTGGCCTTGGGCATACTCAGCTGGGCTCAGCCCCCGGGGAACCCCCAGGGAGCCCTCAGAGTGTTCATTTTTCCAAAGAAATGAGCTCTAGGTTCCCTTTGCACTGAATATGAGAGCAGTTAATGCCCTTCCCCAATAAATTGGTAAGATTGCCTTTAGCAATAATGATGATGATGATGGTCATAATTCTTGTGTCCTCCTGCGTCAAACATCAGACTATCTGCTTAATACGATAGGACACAGACTCTGAAGCTAAACTACTGAGTTTTAATCCTTCCTCCTCCATCAACTAGATATGTAACTGTGTTTGAGCTATATCACCTTATTATACCTTGGTTTATGCATCTATAAAATGGGAACAATATATTCCTTTTTTACTTTGTCTTGTTGTGGGAGTCGATGAATTGTCATACATCAAGAGCTGAGAACAGCGAGGGCACATGGTCAGAACAGAATGAATGGCAGTTTTTACTGTCACTCTGATGCTGATAAAATCACGCTGGCCCCTCGAACCACTGGAGTATCGAGAAACATATTTACCCTGACTTTACTCCTTTTTCCTAACTGCAGAAAAACTGAAGGCTTAGACAAAATTTTCCTGACTTGGTCAAGGTCTAACATCTAGTAAATGGCTGAGCCAGGAGTAGAACTTATTTGCCCAGAAGTGTGATGATAAGTTCTCAAATCAGTCGATATCCTAGCCAAACTGGCCAAGCAGCCTGTGGTCAAGGACTTGAAGGAAAGGGAAGTCAATGACCTTGAATGTGTCACGGAAAGGATATTGGATTTGGAATTGGGTCTTATCCTGACTCCGGCTCTCATTCACTCAAGCCAGTTAACTTCTCTGAGTTTCACTTTCTTTAAAAATGACCCTGATCTTACCCATTCTATAGGATTGTTTTGAGAAGGGAAGAAATACCATATTTGAGAGCATTTTGTAAATTCAAATGTCATATAAAAAATCATTAAGTTTTAAGATCTCACAGATGGTTTTTTTTTTTTTTTTTTTACTTATTTATTTATTGCTGTTTCTTTATTAAACTGCCTAAACCACCTGGTTATTTCTTGCCCCATAGATGGAAGCCAGTGGTTTCTTTAACCTACTAGTGTACAAATCAGGCTTGAAACAAAGGAAAATGTCCCAAACTGTAAAAATGGGGACCCCATCCCTCTCCCCTAGAAAATGTACAGTTTTTAAAATCCATTAATTGAATGATGCATCCATTCACTTATTATCTTTCCTTCTACATCCAGGCATTATGCTGAGTTATAGGAGGAAAAATGCACAATCTTTGTCCTTAGGAGGCTAATCAACTTCATAAAGAGATAATTATAACCCACTGTGTTAAGTGGAGTACTATATAATTGTACTAAGGAAACCTTTATCTAGGAAGGGGATATACAGAAGACTTCCTGGAAGAAATGACATCTAAGCTAAGTCATAAAAAAAAATAATTATTGGTAGCTATGTCTATGGCTTACAGTGGCTCAATGGCCTGACCTTAGGGTTAACTCAGTCCAGAAATGACTGAGGAAAATCAATGTCTCAGCCACGAATATCCTTCAACATCCTACTGACCGCATGGGGCTATTCCACTGCCAGTGTCTTGGGGCAGATGTTTGCAAACCTAGCTTATTGAACATGTGAAGTTCTTACAGTGGATCATGCTTGCCTTTCCCTCTTAGAACGACCACAAAGAAATACTCACTTCTATGTCCATGCTAAGGCCGAAGGTAAGAGTGAACTCCAATGAGAGTCTTGTAGGCCCTAAGACAAAATGAAGGGAGTAAGATAAAATCAGACCAGAATTCATGGGTGTGAGTTTCTGCCTCTGAAGGAACAGTCTCATTACCTCTCGAAAAGATTTTGGGGTTGGAACACCTGTGTGCGTTGCTCCATAAATGTCATCTAACCTGCGGTAAAAATAGTGGAGCTTGCATCATTTTGAGAGTTTACTGACTTCTGTAAAGGCGAAAGGTTTGGACTGCTAATTAGGTTGTGGGGAAAGGGAGGACGGGCTCAGAGAGGAGCCGGAGGGATGTCGTCACAGCGCTCTCCTCCGCAGCTGGGCCACACAGACATTTCTGATTCCAATTTGCTTGCTTAGAACTGGCTAGAAAAAAATGGGCTGAACTTTGGACATCGCAGGCTGACTGCTGTTTGTCTATGTGACTGAGAAGTGAAATGTGTCCCCTAAGGACCCAAGGTGATGGAGTGGGCGGGAAGGAGGTGGGGAGGGGCTACTTTGGACTCAGATCTTATCATGATCATGTGGATCCTTGACCCCTGCATATACGAATTTATTCTCTGATTTTTGCCTCCCATGGTTACGTTGTAGCGAGTGGTGGGTGGACCAACACTGTGATCACTACAAAAAAAAAATTAGTCACAATACCTGCTTTGAGTTAAGAGAAGTGCGCTCTGACGGTTGCCTTGGAAATTTAGATGCGCCATCTAGTGGACAGAGTGGAGATTTCCCCATGATCAAAGTGGTCCTTCTTGGCACTGGGAGTAAGTAGTTCATCTAGATGCCTTCCTAAACACTTCCTCTCCCAGAGAATCAATTCCCCTTTCTCACGTGGTATGTGTTTGAAGTTGTTTTGAAATCCATGGGTCCCCGTAAAGCTCATCCCCTTCTAGAAATCAGCTTGTTCCAGCACTCCTTTCCTGTCTGCCAAAGCCGGTTTAATTAAACTGGGTCTCGTGGGAGGGGCCGAACTTTACCAATTAGAAGACAGAGCAGAACAGGGCAAAAGGGCAGGTGTGGGCAAGGGCCAGAGAGAGTGAAGGAACCCCCAACCCCACCCACACACACCTGCCCAGGGACAGAGAGAGCGTCTCTGGGACTGCAGAAGGAGTTCATATATGGTGCCTTGGCCAGACCCTGAAAGACGCTGTCACGTCTACAAGGTTTGAGGTCTGGCATGGAATGAGGAGGCCACCGTGGGTGTACGCAGTGATGTGGCGGGAAGAGAGCTGAGGTGCTGAGATAGCTTGGTGTCCTGCAAGGAGAGGCTGGAGGCAGGGCACCTGCGTGCTCCGTGTGACCTGGTCCAGCTGGGAGTGGGTGAGGGCCTGAATTACAGAATTGCAGTGAGGAGGGATGAGGAATGCAGTGGGGAATTTTTGAGATGGATGGACTCTGCAGGATGAGATAACCACCAAGTTATGGAACACGGCTCCCAGGGGCAGAGGTGGGAACGGGGCTCTAACCACTGATCTTGCTGTCTTGCCCACGGCCACAGCCCTATATTTGTTGGCAGGTAGAGAGTAGCAGATTGGGAGGCTCTGCTTGATTATCTCTATTTTCTTAATGAAGAGGAAGGGAGTAGAGTGCCGTCAGGAGCTTGGGAGGCGGCTTGGAAGGGGGATCCGAGAAGTGAAAGCCTGGCTGAAGACCAAGATCCCAAAGCTTGGGCTCAACACTGCCCAGTGATGTGGGTATCGGTCCAGTAGGGTTGTGCCATTTTCCCTGGCTACATGGGGGTGCCAAAGCAGGGGGATAGGGTAAGGCTTGCGGGAGGCCAGAGAGGGAGAAAACATAACCCCATCCCCATCAGCCCTGTCCTTTAAAAACAAACCATTGACTGCAGTCAGCACTTTGAGACGTGGTAGCTTTGTGGTTAAGAGCTCCTTCCCGCCTTGTCTACCTGCAAGGCCTTTACTCTGCAACCTTCCGATTCCTCATCCAGAAAGCAGAGATTGTAACAATGTATACAGGCCCTACAGAGAGTGTGATACAATGTGATCCTTTATACAAGGAGCTTGGCCACAGAGAACCTAACACACTGCTGGTGCTAAATTGAAAGTAGCCATTCTTTGCGGGGGACGGGTTCGGGGATGAGCATCTCTCAGAACAGTCCGTATATGGTCTATAAAGAATAAAGAACTTACAGCATCACTCCAGAATTTAACATGTATTCTGCCACTTGGCCCTCTGGCCAGGACGGAGTTCATGGTTGATGGTCCTATCGTGCCCCCTCTGTTTCTGGTGTTCGACTTGAATGATGACAAAGAGACCTCGCTCATTCGAATGTAGACGGACTACGTGTATCTCATTGACTCTCTTTCCTCAGCAGCTAGGCATTTTTGCACTGAGGCAATCTATAAAACCCAAATATGATATTCAATCTTGGCTAATTTGGTAGTTAAATAATAAACTTCTTTAGGCTTTTCATGGAGGACAAAAACAACAACAACAAGGAAAAACCTTTTCACTTCTTTCTGCCTGTGCCTGTTTTCATGGGGAGAAGGAATTACTATAATTAACGCGGGATTTTAAAACACCCACATGGAGGGGCACCTGGGTGACTCCGTCAGTTAAGCGGCTGCCTCTGACTCAGGTCATGATCCCAGGGTCCAGGGATCGAACCCCGCATCAGGCTCTCTGATCAGCAGAAAGCCTGCTTCTCCCTCTCCTTCTGCCTGCCATTCTATCTACTTGTGCTCTCTCTCTATCCCTCTGTCAAATAAATAAATAAAATCTTAAAAAAAAAAAAAAATCCACCCACATGGGAAAATAGCTAACATCCTCCCGAAGAAGTATGAGTCAGAGCCTGAGAGATGAGAAGTGGTTTGGATAAATGTGATTTATTATGTACACAGAAAAAATACTAGGAAAGACAACAAACAGAGAAATGAAGCCACACACCAGCATGAAAACTGCAAGGCACTCCGGGGACCCTGCTGGGGACAAGGAGTTTGTAACTGTTTGAAATCGACATATTCCTGCCGTAGAAAGGGCACAGGTGTTGCCCTATAGTATATCTACCCTTCATGACTCCTGGGCATCATTTTGATTTGTACTTTTCTGACTCCAGTGGTTTTTCTGGGGGCCACATTTTGGAAAAAGCTTACAGTTCTAAAACCACCCAACCCTCCTCCTCCTGATTGCTGGAGTGTCTGGGAGAAGTAAGAGTTGAAAAATCTCATTGTCACAGCATGCTGGGTCCACTCCCCATAATCAGGAAATACTTGTAGGGATTTTGAAAGGCCATTTTAAGAACAATCAAAAGAAGTTTCAGGAGAAAATAACTATTAAAAGTGTGCAAGCTAAACAAAACTTAATAGAAGACAAAGTTAAAGATGTCGTGGAGGGCTGGGAATAAATCCCAGAAAAGCTGCAATTCATCAGGACTGAAGGAAAGGCCTTTTCTGTTGGTTCATGGGTCACTGGTTCGTGAAACAAGAAACAGAACGAGAGTGAAATCTGGAGCCAGACACAGTCAGCGCCCTGGCCTGCTGCCTGGAACTTGGCCCACATGGGAGGGGGAGTGGGATGTGGGGCTCCGAATGGCAGGGGACGAAGCTGCTCGTTCATCAAAAGGCTCTGATCCAGTCATGCTTGCCCGTTTCCCCATCATTCCTCCCAGCCGTTAAGGAGCCTTTTAAGATAGCATTTTCCTACCTGCTCCTCCCTGTGACATTTTCATCCCACGGATGTACTGTGGCCCTTTGGAGGGCCACAAGCCGTTGGCATCTCTAAGACTTGTGCCTTTCGAGAATGCCTTTCTTCACCCTTGGGAGTGCTGGTGCCCTCGGGACTTCCTACATGAACTGGCACTGGCACACAGTGCTTCACCTCGTCCATCATTCCCATTCAGCATGAGAGGCTTAGAAGGCTCGAGTAGCTTGTTCTAGGACAAAAAGGAGTCTCACAGCCTATTCTGTGAATCGCTATACCCCTGCTCACGTCAGGATCCCCCATGACCTGCCCAAACCACCATGCTTTCCTGCCGTCATGGCTGGCATGCAGAAATCAGGTCCCTGTAGTCAGGTTTCGTGGGACCATCACTGGTGCCCAGGGGTTCCTTTTGTCAGCACCTTTCTTGGGGCTAAGGGCAATGGTTGTAATAACTGACGCAGACAGCGGTCCCCGGTTCCTGAGCATTGACTCTCTGTGTTCTGAATGGCAGAAGATGATGGGGAGTGAGGTCCCCGTCACACCCCTAAGGAGAAGAGTGCAGTAAAGCCCACAAGTCACCCAGCCACCAAGGAGGAGGCAATAGTGTGGCCAGAGCACAGATAAGCTGGGGCGTCATGAGAGGTGGAGCTGGGGGCATGGGAAATGGGCCTCTGCCCTCACCCTCTCCTGTACCTTCCGCACATCCAGATGGGAAGATGTAGCTTATAGATGCTGGGCGCAGAAGACATGGAATCTCAGCAGCCAGGTCATCGGTCCGTGGCAGGGCCTGGGCATTGCTATTATTATTACTATTATTGTTATTATTATTTAATTTCCTAGGAGATCCTGCTTGCAGCCAGGGTTAGGAGTCTCCAAACCAGAGCAAACTTTTCTCCTTTGCTGGAAAGTCTGCTGTATTCCCATCTGCAGTGGTGACTCACTTCAGGGAGCCTCATGGTCACAGTGGTAAAGGACATGAAGGAAACACTCTGAAGGAAGTGACATGATCATAAATACTTTTGACTACAAATAACAAAAATCCTGGCCAGAATGATGCAAACAAACATGAGTGTATTTACTTATTGTTCCACTTACTGGAAAGTCTGAATGTAGACAGTGTCGAGCACTGGTTCCAGTCACTCAGACAACATCAGCACCAAAGTGTCTAGAATTCTCTTGGTTTTAATTTCATGGTTGCAAGACCGTTGCTGCAGCTCCAGCCATCACGTCTGTATTTCAGCAGAGAAAAAGAAAAGCACTTACAGAAAACTTACTACTTACATCTAATTGGTTACAATTGTGTCATATGCTACCCTCAGCAATAAGAGAAGGGGATTGAGGATTCATTTGGCTGACCTTGTATTTCACGGAGACGGGTAGTATCTTTAGTTTTCAAAGGCTCTCTTGGTGATTCTGGTGCACTGCTCTCCAAGTGTGTCCTGTGAACTAGGAGTCATTGATCTTCTAGACCTACAGCCTCAATGAAGGGCAGTTTTGCCCCCAGCCCTGGTTGGAGGGTAACGCTTGGCAATGTCTAGAGGCATTCTGACTTATGACTGCAGGGGTGAGACTGGCCAGCATCCTCTAGTGCACAGACAGCCCTACATCACGAGGAATTTTGTGGTCCAAAATAGCAACATGGTGGAGGCTAAGAAACCCTGCACTGGACCATCACAGAGACTTCCTGCTCAGTGTCTCCCTCTAGAACTCTACATCATGAAACACCCAGCCTTAACACCAGCGGCTTTGGAAGCACTGCTCCAACCCAGATGACTTCTATGTGTTTACCAAGGTGGAGGAGCCAAGCATGTAGATCTTTTCATCCTAAAGCCCTAAAGCAAAGAAATCTTTACAATAATCATAATAATGCTCCATGCTCCACTTGCATGCTTTCAGCTCTGGGAAGCTCCTTCCCTTTTTTTCACTTCCACATCCTAACCGCCCCCCCCCTTTTTCTTTTTTTTTTTTTTTTAAAGATTTTATTTATTTATTTGACAGAGAGAAAGAGATCACAAGTAGGCAGAGAGGCAGGCAGATAGAGAGGAAGGGAAGCAGGCCCCCTGCTGAGCAGAGAACCCGATGTGGGACTCGATCCCAGGACCCTGAGATCATGACCCGAGCCAAAGGCAGCGGCTTAACCCACTGAGCCACCCAGGCGCCCCCCCTTTTTCTTTTAACTGAGATGCAAGTTACACAATGTTTTTTCTTTTTGAGAGAGTGCATTGCATGAGCACATGTATGTGCACAGCGGTGGGAAAAGGTGAGAGAAAGAGAGAGAGAGAGAATCTTAAGCAAGCTCCACATTCAGCACAGAGCCCCATGCAGGGCTCAGTCTCATGACTCTGAGATCATGACCTGAGCAGAAATCAAGAATCACTTAACTGACTGAGCCACCCAGGTGCCCCCAAGTTATACAATTTTTAAGTGTACAACTCAATGACTTTGAGTATCTACAACCATGCAGCTATGACTTGGTTCAAGATAGAGAATATTCCCATCATCCCAGAAAACTGCCTTGAGGCCTTCTTAGTCATTTTCACCTCTGAAAGATAAACACTATTCTGACTTCTTTGCCCAAGTATATATGTACCACCATTTATTTTTCCATCTTCCCGTCAAAAGACTTTTGAATTGTTTCCAATTGGGGACCATTGTTTTTGTTTGTTTGGTTTGGTTTGGTTTATTTTTTTGATCAACATATGTTCTGAGTTTTCTAGGACACATACCTAGGAGTTGGGTAGAGTTGGGTATCTAAGCTAAGTTATGTTTAGCTTTAGTATAAAATGCCAAACAGTTTTCCAGAGGGGTTGGGCCAAATCACACAGCTGTATCAACAAATGTTCCAATTGCACTATGCCCGTGACAACACCTGGTATTGTCTTTTTAATTTCCATTCTGGTGTGTGTATAGTCCTGTCCAGTTGAGGGTTTTAATTGTTTTTTCCTAACAAGTAATGATATTGCGCACCTTTTATTTGCTTATTCACTATCTTTTGTGAGGAACTTGAAGTTTTTTGGTCTATTTTTTAATTAGGCTTTTTGGTCTTTTTTCTTATTGATTATTAAGAATCCTCTATATATTCTAAAGAAACACCCCATTGGCTCAGAAATATTGTTTAGAGTTTCGAGAATTACTGCTGAAATGTCTTGCTCTTTTTCCCTTTGGAAATCAGAAAATGTTTGCAAATACAAAGTATTCATGCACAGAAGTTCAATGTGGTCTTTGCTGCCAAATACTTAATTCTCTTGTTGGATTATAAATGAGAAGTTTGCCCTTTGGCAGGGCAGTAAGGGCTCATGGTTTATATTGGGATTTTGATATAATATAAGATATTCCCTGTACCTCATTACCACTCTTTGTGATACCACCTTTTAGATTTTGATGTGTAGGAAAAGGAAAGCTTAAGAGGGAAAAATCACCAATAAAATACATATCTTGAATAATTTCTTGGTTCAGAAAGGCTAACTAACAATTATTCAAGATATGTATTTTCATAGACCTGATTTTAAATAGTCTTTTAAAACAATAGAAGCCACTGATCCTTTTCTCTGTACCAAATGCTTGACTAGGCACATTACATACTTTATCCCATTTAAGTCCACAACAGCTCTGCGATGTAAAAATGAGGAAACAGAACCACAGAGAGGTTGGAAATGTACCCCAGGCAAAGCTGGGATTTCCAAATTCAAAGCTCATACCCCTGGAAAGAAAGATGACACCTTTCCATAGAATGAAGCTGAGAGTAAGCTTTGAACACAATTAAAATTGAAAACAATTTAAAATTTAAAATAGAAAACAAATCAAATAATATAAAACAAGACAAAAAGCAATATAAAACAAAACAAATTAAATATTTAAAACAATATAAAATTAAAAACAATTTTATATCTATCCCGCCTGGGTATTGTCCTATGCACTTCCCTTTCCAACAGAGTGACTTGGAGTCTGTGTGCTGTGATCCGTGTTTAGGAGTTCAAGTTCAAGTTCAAGTTCAAGAGTGAACTTGCAAGTCAATCCTGAGAGTGACAGCTCCGTGGGCTGAGATCACAGATGCTTATCTAAGACTTCCTCCGTGGCGTTGGACGAGGGCTGTCCAGGCGACAGAGTGAAAGGAATGGAAGGCAGCCTCTCCGCCCAGCCATCAGCTCCTGGTGAATCTGCAGTCGTCTCTCCCTTCAGGGGCTGGGCACCTAGGTAGGCATTTCTCTCTGAATACCAGGAACATCATTCCGTTCCCGCTGTCATTGGGAGCTACAATCTTCCTGCCAGTTTGTTATCACAATCATAAAGCAAGTTTTGTGCCTCCAAACTCTTTCCCTGGGGGAAATGAAATTCAAACGAAGGTCACAGAAAATTATAATTTCTGGCCCCATTAAACTGTGTTTCCCTATCTTCTGCAACAGAGGAAGAAATTGGTTCAGATCACTTATGCACAGGGAAGAAAACAGAAGGTCCCAATAAAGCTATTCAAATGACTGATGGGGAAGCTTTAAGATATGGTCTATTCATCCCTTAAGATTTAAATGGATTTTTCACCATAAGGAAAATATATATATATATATATATATATATATATATATATATATATATATATATATGCCGACTCTAGGTCATGCTCATTAAAAGTTACTCAGAAGTGACTAGTGCTTTATCTGCAGTGCATAGATCACTTGAACCCGATGGGATGTGGAAATTAGAATTGAAATGGCATCCTAACTTTCTCATGTGGATGGATCGGTGGCTCAGGATAAACCCCGGGCTCCATATTTTATTTAAGGGTAGTAACTATTTCTTAATGCACAGAGATCCTTCTGATGTCTTCTGTGTGATAGGTAAAAATAATTCTAGCACCTCCAGCACCTCTAGCTCGTCTCCAACTTCATCTGCTGCCCTTGCCCACGCTGCTCCAGCCCATGGCCTCCTGTATCCATCCAACATGGCAGCCATGTTCCAGCTTCAGGCCCCAGGCACACCAACTGTCTCCTCTGACTAGAACACTCTTCCTTCAGAAATCCAAGATCTTGCTCCAGGATTGCCTTTTCAATGAGCCCACCCTGATCACCCTCATTAAAATCACCACCTGCCTCCGCCCCCCCGCCCCATACCTCTGACTCCCTTGATTCTGCTCTATTTCTTGTCTTCTCAATCTCTCCCAACTTCTTGGTTTCTTGTCTCTCTCTCCCTCTAGAGTGAGACTTAGAAGATCTCTTACCAAATGCATTATATATACTTGATTCTTAACCTATAGATTCCAATATTTTAATACAATATATTCTCTTCTCACCAATATTATACATTACCTGTTTTGGTTACTGATGTATCCCAAATGCCTAGAATAAGGGTGGGCCTGGCCCACAGGAAGCATTACTCAAATTATTGTTTGGGTTTTTTCTTTTAGTTTCACGTTGACTCCTAACCAGCCTGGAGACTTTAAGCAAAGCCATTACTCTGTTAGAGCCTGAGTTTTTAAAAATGTGTATGTGGGGATAATAGTAAGACAAACAATGTGGGTTGTGAAGTAGATTAAATGAGACTATGTGTGTTCAGAATTGTGCATAATGTTGATGAAAAGAGAATTTGCTGTATTAAATACCAGATTTTAAAGCTGAGAGTAAAGTGTATATTATGTGTTGGTAAGAGATCTTCTATAGGCAAATGCACTGGGGATATTTTGTACTTCATGGTTTATTGGTAGAAACAGAAGATGTATGTAATGTCAGCATGAGGTGGGGAGACACAGACAGGACGAGAAGGTGGAGACTGAGGAGTGATCCGGAGTGGAAAAAGCCACCAGAGCAGAAGACCCCACTTGAGCTGGCCTGGTCAGCCCCCACTTCTTGGTTACCCTCCTCACACGGGTCTCTTCCTAGGTTACTGATGTTATCGTGAGAAGTAGAAGTCACAAGAAAATGAGGCACACAGTAATCAGGGCCCGAGCGTCCGATGGTTGAGAGAGCTCCATGTTGAGGAAAAGATGGGTGAACCTGGGTGGGCTTTGGGTCAAGGACCTTGACTGGAAGCACATGGGAAAGGGGCTCATGGTCAATTCAAGGGCTGTCCTGAGACCCCATAAGGAGCGTCTTGGGCGGGGTCCAGCATCCTGCTGGAGCACAGAGAACTCAGACGTTCTTGGGGACACCTGTTCCCCTTCCTCCTGGTTGCCATCCCTTCTCTGAAGAAGCGCGGCCTTTGTGCCTTTGTCAGCATGCTGAAGTGATTGACATCAGTGTCTCCATTGCTCTCTCTACCTTTTCTATGGCTCCAGAGTTGAGAGCAAACTCACCCCAGAGGGCACCAGTAAGGGAGTCCATGAAAAAGGTTCTGGAAACGATAAAGGGATGTACGGGTGCCAGTTGCTCCTGTTTCCCACCTGGGCATCTTGTTAGATGTTCTCTTCCTCTCCTGGGATGGCAGGGCTTCACTAAATCATGGACTATCAAAATAAGAGGGACCCGTAGAGATGATCTGATCGTTCATTTTCTGCACATCTCGTCTGTGGCAGACTTGGGGATCAGTACTTGTTACACAAGAAGTAAATAGTGTCCTCCTTGAGTTTGCAGACCAAGGAAAAGAATAACAAGTAAAAAACATGCAGTCCAGGGGGCTGTGCCCTGCATTAGAGCACACAGGGTGTTGTGGGGCGTAGACAACATGTATTCAGATGGAGGGGGCTGGGTGACAGTTAGTGGGAGTGATTCTGTTCTGAGGCTAAGTAAGAGTTACCAGGTAAAGAAGAGAAAAGGAGACATTTCAGGCAGAGGGTTGGAGGAGGGATGGGGACATGGAAGGCCGTTGGTCTAAGGAACTGCCAGTAGTTTGGGCCGGCTGGAATGAAGGGTACGTGTGGGAAGGAAGAATCTGGGCAAGAAGGAATCTGGGCAGGTTGGCAAATAACACAAAACCTCATGTCTCAGGATAATGGCTGTGAGCTTGATCATGAAAGCAGACACCTCCATGGATGTATTTTAAGGAGAAATGATGAGCCTGGGTTGGTTTTTATAAAGATTAGTCAGCCCACAATGTGGATTCAGGGATCAGCTTGGGCAGGAAGCAATAATTCAAGCAAGGAATTAGAGAAAGTCTGACTAGAGCCATGCGATAATTTCTAACAGTGGATTTGCAGAAGAGTAGACAAAGCACAAGATAGTCACAAAATAGAAGGACTGGGCTCTTCCACTCTCTGGGTTTCTGCGAGGAAGAAATTGTCCCGAGGCACACTTGGGGACTTTTATACCTCTTGCGCTCTATCCCTTCTTCCGGGAGTTAGTGACATTGAACTGACATTTTTGGGAAGAATAACTGGACATACTCAGTCAGCTCAGCTCCGCCCTCCTCCCTGGGGAGTGAGAGGGTCCACTGAGAACACCAGAGCTTCTCTGCGTCTCCATGCCTTCACTCTCCCCTGGACACACGATGTCCTGCCCTTCTGCCAGGACTGAATGGGCAACCCTAATTGTGAGGTTCTGTATTTGCAAGTCTCCTTGGTCCACAGACCGGAAGCTATGGCTTCCGCTGAGTCTCTCCCTGAAGAAAAGGTAACGTTTTCATGACATCTGCTATTCTTTGTTTGATACCTCCATTTGTTCAAACCCCTGGTCCTGCAGAGTGCTGTCCTCCCCTGGCCGTCCTCGAACAGCCCAACACAGGCAGTGATGGAAGGAGGTGGTGAGTGAGAGGCCACATCTGTACATGGCTCCCATCTTCTGCTTGGGGTTTCTGTGTGGAAGGGTGGGGAGGCGTGACCCTGGGTTGGGAGAGGGTGGAAAGGGTTTTGAGGGAGAGGATGATGGTTCAGGGTTTGGCCACAGTGAGTTCAAAGTGTCTGTGGACCAACCAAACAGCCATGCTCCCTCCACATTCCCTTTCATCACGGTAGAGGCACCCCACCTCTGTGCACCCCCATCCTGACCCCTGCCCGCATCTCATCACATGCCTCAGAAGGTGCACCTGCTTACCTGGCTGTGTTTTGTCTTTGATTTTCCCTTTGATTTAAGTCTCTCCACCTGCAGGGCTGGATCTGTTCTGGGCACCAGCACGAAATCAATCATACTTGTTCAGTGGAGGAAATGAATTCCATTAACGTAACCCCACCAACAGGTTAGCTCTGATGTGTCTCATCACCCTGGGGAAGTTAGCAATGTCAGGGTCATACAGGTGGGGCTTGATCTGAGGGACTGCCTCTCCTCTGACATTCTAGAGTCTCTCTTCTTCAATCAGACCTCACTCTTCCCTCCCACTCCCCACCATTTCTGTGCTCAGGGTTTTGAAATCAGAGTCCATAGTTTAATACAAACGTGGTTACTGTCCCCAACCTATGCTGCCCCAGAAGTGCTGTCCTAAACCCCCCTGGTCCTTGTCAGCTGTCCCTGGAATGTGCCCGTGGCTGCGGTCTGTGTTGGCAGATGCTGAAGGTTTAGGCACAACGGACAGGCACTGACTCTGGGAGAGGGAACGTGCTCTGCTAACGGCAGAGAGGGCATCATCAGTGAATCGCTCTACTTTCTGAGGCTCGGATCGATGCAGCAGCAGACCCTGAAAAACAGTGCAGAGATACTCAGACATCCGGGGCAGAGAGGAGCACATCGTGGTAGAGAAGCTCTGACAGTTTATTTATTTTCTTTAAGATTTTATTCATTAATCATTTGAGAGAGAAGAGGGAGAGACAGAGGAAAGGAGCAGAGAGAGAGAGACAAGCAGACCAAGCTGAGCACAGAGCCTGAGGCGGGGCTCCGTTCCAGGACCCTGAGATCATGACATCAGCCAAAATCAAGAGTCGGATGCTGAACTGACTGAACCACCAGGTGCCCTCATAGTCACAGTTTAATACTCATAAAAGCTATTTTGCTATTTTGCTACTGCTATCCAGACCAAGAAACAGGATTTTGCCTACCCCCCACCTGTTTTTCTAATCACAGTTGATATGTTGATTTTCATAGTCATCATTTCCCTGACCTTCTTTATAGTTTTAGCACCTGTGTATCTCTAACCATATGCTTAATTTTCTTGTTTTAGAATTTCGTATGAATGGAGTCCTACTACATGTGGTCTCCGTGATGTGTCCTTCACTCAGTATTGTCTGTGAAATTCATTCACGCAGATGTGTCTAGTTGTAATCTATTTCCATGATGCTGTAGTATTACAGGAGGTGCCCATGATGTAACTGACCCATTCTACCACCATTGGGTTGATGGACATTCAGGCTATTGACATTTTGCTGCTGGGCTCATTCTTGCTCGTGCACTCTGGGATACTCAGGTAGCAGGTTCTCTGGGGGTATTTGTCTTGGTGGTAAAGTTTCTGGATCATTAAGTATGTGTGTTCTCAAATTTCATTAAGTATGTGTGTTCTCAAATTTCACAGGAATGCCAAACCATCTTCCAAAGTGGATGTATCCATTCACAGTCTCACCATTGGTGCACTTGGGACATTTAAACTTACCCTAAAATTCTAGCTGCAGGTTCTCCAAGATAACTTGCATTGCTTACAAACAGGGAGCTGGTCCTTGGAGCTGGCTCGACCCCTGGAAAGTGGCCTTTGATTTCTTGCTGTTAGAACTTAACCCCACCCCCGACCGCCCCAGAGGATGGAAGAGCATCGCACATTATTTGTTAATCAAAGTATCATTCACCTAATTTGAAAAGACAAAAGGACAATCAAACCGCTGTTGCATACATACTTTTCCCTGTAAAGTTAAATACAGAGATATGTTCATAACAAGAAGATAAATAGAAAAGTGAATGCCTCAAAGAGTACTACAGTTTCTTTCTTGGGTGTGTACCTTTGCGGAGGAAAAGAGGGAGCAATAATACACTCCATTCAGGGCCTGCATTAAACAACTATACAACTCTAGTTGTAATAGGATAAGAGAAGCAAAAAGCATATCCTCAGAAATTCAGTCCTGTATCTGTTCAGAGAATTTTTTCCAAGAGAAACTACAGCTTTGTTATGACGCTTTTATACAGAGCATGGTCAGAATCAAAGACCTTACATATTAGAAGAGCTCCAGAGAATTCCATTACTGTTCTTTCTTCAGGTAAACAAACCCAGCTAGCTGTCTCTGCTTTACCACCTCTCCCCAGTGCCCCGCCTAGGCCTTGCATACAATGGGCGCTCAATAAAATTTGAATGAACCGTTAAAGAAGCTCTTAAAACCTTGAGCTGAAGAGAAATTTACCGAAACAGAGAAACACAATTTGGTGGTGGTGGTGGGGGAGCCTGTTTTTTAAGATTCAGTTCTCTGCATTCCTGCCCCTACCAAAAAGTGTTAAGTCTCTAGGAATCGGACCAAGTCACTTCTGTAGAGAAATGTTACTTCAAGGCCTAATCACGCTCCTTCTAAAGAGCTATCCTTAAATTCAGTTAACCCAAAGCATCAGGAGATGCTTCACATATCCCATGACCCTCGCCAGCCTGTTAGTAGGTAAACCTTCTCCCACAGGAGCCCTGAAGTTACCACCTGGAGGCTGGTGACATCAGGGAGTCTGTCTCTCTCTGGACTGCAGAATACCTTCCCACGTGGAGGTCCACGCTGTGGGAGGGATCCTGATGGAGCTTTTTACCAACCATAACGAGAAGCTGATGACAATGGAAGAAGCTCTCTGGCCACCGGGCAGTAAATCCTCCCCCCTTAATATATTTCTGACAGAACAGGACCCCGTGACATCCCAGGGCTGTGAGCCTACAGATTCAATCAGAGGAAATGTCTTGTTGATTGATACCAGGGTACTCAGATAATCGACCAGGCGGGGGCCAGTAATGAAATACTTAGGCTAATTAGGGGAGGACCAGTGAATTGAATGCAGATGAAACGCTGCTATAAAAGCCGTTGTGGAGAAAGGATAGGGTAAGGACCACATTGAAGTTCTATCATTCTGGGTAATGACTCGTCCAAGGACTCAATGAGCCAGCCTCAGAAACACCAGAGGCCTGGAAACTTCCCAAGGACGGTTTGTAATCCAAAATCTAATGGCCCAGGAGAGGTTTTGGGGGTGGGGGAAGTGGTGGAGACAGTATTCCAGAAACGTGTTTTATATTTTGCATTTGGGCACCCCTGAGGTCTGACTCGAAAATAGAATGGTCAGATTTTAAGGGGTGGGGGGAGCCATCAGGAAAAAGATTTACTCTGAACATGGATTTTTAGAAATGAGGTCCCAGTGGGGGCTCTTTGATCCAAAGGGTCACAGTCTGAATGATCGCATGTTCTATAGGGACTCGACTGAGGTTTATTTCTTGACTTCAAGGATTATGAAGACAACAGCTCACCTCCCGCTTCACCCCAGCTTCCCTCCCCTCTACCCAAATGCATATTTTATAACTTATTAGGTGTTAGGGGTTCTTCATTTTATGATCACTGGCGTTTCTCCCGCTAGAAGAGCATTCCCGCGTTCTCATCCTTCCCACGGTACCTCGGCCCGGCCTGGCGGTCCCACCTGGAGTACCCGTTCCCCTTGTCACGGGCCGGGTAATAGGACGTCATTGCCTGTCTAAAACAAAAACAAAACCTGCCACTTCCTTTACTCCCCCACACTTCCTCCACCTCACTTCTCTCTCCTAACGTCATCCCTCTTGCTTGGAAGTAGCCATTCAGCAGTTCGACACACCGATGGAGTTTTCCACTTCTACACTGCGATTTGTCCTGCCCGGGATCTCCCACTGTTTCTGACTTCCAAGGGCTCACTCTTATTTCACGTTTCAGATAGGCCTCCTTAATGTGTGAGGATGTTTATTGGGCTTATTTTCAATTTCTCCACTAGAGGCTTCTCAGTTTCGCCTCTCAGGAGGTGTGTGGAGAGCAGAGGTCTCATTACCCCTACCCCCGCACCCTCATTCTGCATGTTTCCCTCGGGAATTTCAGTCAGTGTAGAGACTCCTGTGTACTTGAGGGAGAGGCACGCACTGGCTCATGGGATGGGGAGCGGACTGCAAGCGGGACCAGCTCTGAAACTGCGCTTCAAAATCAACCACTCCCAGAGTGTGCTTACTGCTCCTGCCTCCTACCCCTGACCCCCTACCTCCCCAGACTCTCCCCCTTAGAGAACCTTGGTAACTTCTCTTTTCCAAAAACTCTCTACCTGCTTTTGTGACTGGGGGATGTGAGGGGACATCTTGGGGCCTGACCAGCCTCCCTATATGTATCATCCCAAGGGATTCTAGCTCCTTCCCAAAGTTGCCTGATTGCCCCTGGTGAGCGTTGGGTCAGGGAGGGGATTTGCGGCTGAATCAACAAGGATCCGTGGTCCACTGAGGTCAGGGTCGGAGAAAGGTAAAGTAGACTCAGCCAGCCCGCCAAACATACCCCCCACCCTTGGCCCTCGGCTTCTTCTGATGTAGGCTCTCATTTTCCTTCCACGCAGAGACTCAACCACCTTCTGTCTTCCTGTGGATGATTCATGGTTTTGATGTTAAGTCTGGGGTACATCCACGGGTCTTTGGCTTTTTTTTCTAAAATCTGCGAAGTTGGATTTGAGGAAGGGAGACAACGTGCTTATGTTAATTTCCCATTGCATGCAGAATTGAAATTTCCTCTAAAGATTATGTGTATCCACGATTGTGGAAACCATGAGGGTTATAGCTCCATTAAATGCAAAACACCTAGCACATAGTAGGTTCTCACTAAACATGTCTTCAATAAATGGATAAATTCATTCAAAGGTATTTTACATGCTATGCAAAACCATGATTTTATTTTAACTTTTATCTTTCTGCTTTGCTTGAGAAAAATTATATTGCTTCAGGTAGCCTAAAAAAGGAGAGTGATTGCATTTTAATAACCTAATTACAAGGAAAGCCCCTAAACAGAGTAAATAGTGCATAGCAGATACGAGGCTGGGAGAGCTTTCCAATTAAGTTTACATTTTTCTCTCCCATACCCGAGCTTCTCCGGCTCTGGGATCTGTTTCTAGGCTGCATATCATTACATGAATACAGCAAGGCTTTCAACATTCATTAGTGCTATTATTCCCCTTTATGCAGCTCCTTCTTCAGAAGAGCTGAGAATGTTTTACAAGAGCCTGCAGAATGGACATCAATTCTTTCAGTCTCCCAGGAAGGTAGAAAACGCTGAAGAAGAAACACTTAGGAACACTCGCTACTGCTGTGTCCGCCTTCAAGGGGGAAGGAGGAGTGAGAGAAAGGGTGTGTGCTTACACACGCAGGGGGAGGGGCAGAGAGAGAATCTTAAGCACACTCCTCGGTGAGCGTGGAGCCAGACAGGGGGCTCGATCCATGACCCTGAGATCATGACCTGGTTGGAAATCAGAAGTCTGACACCCAGTGGCCTGAGCCACTCAGGTGCTCTCCATGCTCACCTCTTAATGAGTGTTTCACTAGGGCAATCCTGGACCCATTTCTCTCTCTCCTAACTGTCCCTCCATGTTATTGTTTCCTAAAAAAAAACCACGTGTCCTTTGCTGAGGTGCCTGGAAATGTCCATCAGGATTTCCCCTCCTACCTCTTTGCCCAAAAGCATCTCTCTCTATGTGCATGTCCAGTCATCCTTTTTTATTTATTTATTTATAAAGATTTTATTTATTTATTTGACAGACAGAGATCACAAGTAGGCAGAGAGGCAGGCAGAGAGAGAGGAGGAAGCAGGCTCGCTGCTGAGCAGAGAGCCCGATGCAGGACTCGATCCCAGGACACCGAGATCATGACCTGAGCCGAAGGCAGCGGCTTAACCACTGAGCCACCCAGGCGCTCCCCCCCCCCTTTTTTTTAAACTGGTCACAAAGGGACAGAGAGTCCACTTCTATCTCCTCCACTACCATCCCCTTCCCTACCTCTTTCTTCTTCTGTTGGTGCTTTGGCTGCCTTTTTCTCCCCTGCCCCTTCTTTTTGCTAATAAACATCTTATTTATCCATCACTTAATGGGTGCCTTGCACAATGTGAAGCTAAGCATTTCATGAATTATTTCATTACCAATAAAATATATGGTATCATCTCTATTTTACAGAAGAAACTTTCCAGGCTCAGAAAAGTCAAGTCACTTGAGCAAGATGGCACAGCTTACAGCGGGTAAGGTCTCATTCGCTCCTTCCCCGTGGTCATGAAACATGACATGCTTTGACTGTAAGTAACTAAGAAAATAAATACATGACCTGCTTTGAGGCCTTGATCTATTCCTCTCCTTTCTTCCACTGCTAATGTATCTGTCAAGCAGGTGGGTCTCTGTGCTTCTGCTTTTCCAGCTTCCTAACCTGCTTAAGTCCTTGCATTTCTGGCTTCTCCCCTGCCATTCTGCCATTCTTACCAGCAGCCACCTTCTCTCTCAACAAATGGCCTTTATGATTCTTTTTGACTTCTCTATAGCTGTTGATACTGCCAATGGTTCTGTCTTTGAAATCCCAGATGCCAGTCAGTGTGGCTTAGGAAGCAGATTTGTGTGGTCATTCAGACATGCTGTGAGATGGGACTGTCCTGGGCAGATGGGCATAGCCCTAATGGATTCATGCCAAGCCTATAGCCAGAATGTTAATTTCCTTAGGGGATAAAGAGATAATGAGTTATCTCTAGAGTGAGAAGGATCCTTTATAGGTCTAAGTCTATTTTTACAGGAAAATAAATTATTTACTTCTCCTGAATGGTATCTAAGCATTTGAGATGACCCTACATGTATAAATAATAAATCCTCAGAGCCTAGATAACTACGGAATATTTATATTTGCAACAACACTTAAGTAACCCTGATAATACTACAAGGATTTTATGTCTTCAGGGAGTGAACGTGGGTGTGGATAGGAGCAATTCCCCTTTTTATGGAATGGTTGCATAGAAAAATGGATCTCCAGGGAGATATTTTATGTATAATTTTACCTATGAGATTCTCCTAATTATTCCCATAGGGGTACAGATGTGAATATCAGAGAATATTTATTTTCTTTTGAGACTTCACAGTTTCTAAAATGAAAGAGCAGTTCAAACAACATAATTCAGATTTTGTTTCTCTGCCACATGGCCCGGAGAAAGCAAGGTCTCTGGTTGATTGGAAGCTTGGATGCATGTGTTTTAACCATCTAAGAAATATGAGTTGGCACGTATTGCATGGAGCACTGGGTGTTGTGCATAAATAATGAATTCTGGAACACTGAAAGGAAATAATATGTGATGAAAAAAAAAAAGAAACATGGGTTGGCAGATTTTATTTATTTATTTATTTATTTATTTATAATTTTTTATTCTTTAAAAATTTCTTTTCAGTGTTCCAGAATTCATTGTTTATGCACCACACCCAGTGCTCCATGCAACACACCCAGTGCTCCATGCAACACATGCCCTCCATAATACCCACCACCAGGCTCACCAAACCTCCCACTCCCCTCCCCTCCAAAACCCTCAGTTTGTTTCTCAGAGTCCACAGTCTCTCATGGTTCGTCTCCCCCTCCAATTTCCCCCAACTCCCTTCTCCTTTCCATCTCCCCATGTCCTCCATGTTATTCCTTATGCTCCACAAACTATATATTACAATTGACTCTCTCTGATTGACTTATTTCACTGAGCATAATCTCTTCCAGTCCCATCCATGTTCATACAAAAGTTGGATATTCATCCTTTCTGAAGGAGGCATAATACCCCAATGTATATAAGGACCACATCTTCCTTATCCATTCGTCCGTTGAAGGGCATCTTGGTTCTTTCCCCAGTTTGGCGACTGTGGCCATTGCTGCTATGAACATTGGGGTACAGATGGCCCTTCTTTTCACTACCTCTGTATCTTTGGGGTAAATATCCAGTAGTGCAATTGCAGGGTCATAGGGAAGCTCTATTTTTAATTTCTTAAGGAATCTCCACACTGTTTTCCAAAGTGGCTGCACCAACTTGCATTCCCACCAAAAGTGTAAGAGGGTTCCCCTTTCTCCACATCCTCTCCAACACACATTTTGCCCATTTTTGGACATTATTATCTGTTTAGTGTGTGTTGAGTTTGAGGAGTTCTTCATAGATCTTGGATATCAGCCCTTTGTCTGTACTGTCATTTGCGAATATCTTCTCCCATCCCGTGGGTTGCCTCTTTGTTTTGTTGACGGTTACCTTTGCTGTGCAGAAGCTTTTAATCTTGAAGAAATCCCAAAAGTTCATTTTCGCTTTTGTTTCCTTTGCCTTTGGAGACATATCTTGAAAGAAGTTCCTGTGGCCGATGTCAAAGAGGTTAGGGCCTATGTTCTCCTCTAGGATTCTGAAGGATTCCTGTCTCACATTGAGGTCCTTTATCCATTTCAAGTTTATCTTTGTGCATGGTGTAAGAGAATGGTAAAGTTTCATTCTTCTACACATAGCTGTCCAATTTTCCCAGCACCATTTATTGAAGAGACTTATTTTGCACTGTATATTTTTCCTGCTTTGTCGAAGACTAGTTGACCATAGAGTTGAGGGTCCATATATGGGCTCTCTACTCTGTTCCACTGGTGTATGTGTCTGTTTTTGTGCCAGTACCATGCTGTCTTGGTGATCACAGCTTTGTAACATAGCATGAAATCAGGCAACAAGATGCCACCAGTTTTGTTTTTCTTTTTCAACATTTCCTTAGCAATTCGGGGTCTCTTCTGATTCCATACAAATTTTAGGATTGTTTTCTCCAGCTCTTTGAAAAATACCAGTGGAATATTGATTGGAACGGCATTGAAAGTATAGATTGCTGTAGGCAGTATAGACATTCGAACAGTGTTTATTCTTCCAATCCATGGGCATGGAATGGTCTTCCATCTTTTTGTGTCTTCAATTTCTTTCAAGAGTGTTCTGTAGTTCCTCGAGTACCAATCCTTTACCACTTTGGTTAGGTTTATTCCCAGGTATCTCATTGTTCTTGGTGCTATAGTAAATGGAATCAATTCTCTAATTTCCCTTTATGTATAAGAAAGTAACTGATTTCTGTACATTGATTTTGTATCCTGCCACTTTATTGAATTGTTGTATGAGTTCTGGTAGTTTGGGGTGGAGTCTTTTTGGTTTTCCATAGAAAGTATCACATCACCTGCGAAGAAAGAGGGTTTGACTTCATCATTGCCAGTTTGAATACCTTTTATTTCTCTTTGTTGTCTGATTGCTGTTGCTAGGACTTCTAGTACTATGTTGAACAAGAGTGGTGAGAGTGGGCATCCTTGTTGTGTTCCTGATCTCAAAGGGAAGGCTGTCAGCTTTTCCCCATTGAGGATGATATTCACTGTGGGTTTTTCATAGATCGATTTTATGAAGTTGAGGAATGTTCCCTTTATCCCTACACTTTGAAGCATTTTAATCAGGAACGGATGTTTTATTTTGTCAAATGCTTTTTCTGCATCAATTGAGAGGACCATGTGGTTCTTCTCTCTTCTCGTATTGATTTGTTCTATCACATTGATTGATTTGTGAATGTTGAACCACCCTTGCAGATTTTAAAATGGAGACCATACTTAACATTTACATAGAGCTTTATAATATCCAAAGTACATTCACCCATGTTATCCCATCTGCCTTCTTCCAGTGCCTTGGGTGAGATGGGCATTCTGATACCACCTTACAGATCAGGAGAGAAAAATACCAATGGTCAATACTATTTGACTAAGTCTCCATCAGCACTAAAAGCAGATCCAGGGCAACTTCTCAGTCCCTGATCCCAGCAAAGGCTGAATCTCACCTCCCTTATGCCCATTGCATGCAAGTGATTAGTGAATTGTGGGCAGTTCACTATAGCAAAGATGGCATGACACAGGCCTGCGGGCAATCATACCACACACATTAAGTTCATGAACATTAATGAAACAGCAAGGAAGAAGAAAATTCCTTTCCCAAAGAGATGAAAACCTATTTAATTGGTGTCAGAGGGCAACATATTTGGAACATGATTGATTCTTGGCAGTCCCATCACAAAGGGCGGTAGGTGTTTCTAAGTGAAAACTATCACCCCCCCAGCAGGTGCATTTTCCACTGAGATGAATTCCTGAGTACCAGATGACATGTGATGGGTAAGCATCATGAGTGCTCAAAGGGCATTTAGGTACCATCTGTGCAACTTGGTTTGGGTACCAAAATCCACAGACAGGAAGTGAACAGCAATGATATTCTTAAAATATAAGAAAAACAGAAGTCTCTTTCCCTCTGGAGCAAAAGTGTATGTGGAGAAAACATCTGGGGGTGTCAGTTCAGTCACAGATCCCTGAGCGTCATCCCCTCCACCACTGTGCCCCCTGTCACACACCCATAAACATCTACACAAACATTCATAGGCTAATATGCAGTATGGGCCACCAGCAGTTATGTTCCTACAATGACACCCTGCTCTCCTGACCATTGGTGGTGTGGGAACAGAACTGGACCCCTGACTCAGACTGGATTACTCAGCTCCTCTTTCTCTGGAAGTGAAATCAAGGGACAATGCCAATGAGAAAAGACTGCTGAGTGATGTGGGCAATGAGGCTCTGTAAGGAAAGACCACAGACTCGGGCTGGATGGACTCCTACCATCTTTCTCCTCTTCTCAAACTACCCTAGGCTTTTTCTTTGCCCTAAGGAGCCACAACCTCAGTGTCTTCCAATAAATTCCACTCTGGGCCTAAGCTAATTTGAAGTGGGCGTCTGATATTGGCAACCCAAAGAGTCTCAACAAAACTGGGAAAGAGTGGTGCCTGGGTGGCTCCGTTGGTTAAGTGTCTGCCTTCAGCTCGGGTCATGATCTCAGGGTCCTGGGATTGAGCCCCATGTCAGGCTTCCTGGGAGTCTGTTTCTCCCTCTCCATCTGGTGCCATCCTCTTCTTGTGCTTGCTCTCTTTTGAATAAATAAGTTAAATTAAAAAAAAAAAAAAAACCACAAACCTGTGAGAGAGACCCAGGCAAAGGATAACACACTCTCCTAATGCTTTTTCTTCATGCCTATGATTTATTAAGTGAAACCATACACAAGTGGATCCCATGAAACCAATTTAAAAAAATGATAATTCACAAATTGAAATACTCTAAAAAAAGTGATTTCTCAGAAAGTCCCATAGCCTTTAAATAGCAGGTCTTAGAAAATACACTCTGTGCTTTTAAGTGTATGTGTGTATGCATGTGTGCATTCAAACCAGTAAGCCAAACAAAAGTTTGCATGGATCAAGCATAAAAAATATGGAAAAGCAGAATGGTTACTGTAAAGCAACTCATAATACCTACAGGCATATGGAGCAAGTGCAGGCAGGAAAAGAATGCTTACTTCAGAGAATCTATTCAGACTTACGCTCTGCAGCCAACATAAATATGAGAAACATTCTAAGCACTTCTATCGTCTTTGGCAAAAAAGAGTAAGAAAGAGAGAGGCCTTTAATACACTTGCACTCCACTGGCTACTCAGGAAGCCAGAAGTAGCCCAGAGTCATGAAATATAAAAATTCACAGGCAGCTTTGAAGTCACCATGACTTTGCCTCTCGGAGCATCCATACCCGCATAAAGCAATGGGGGTGATCAGGGAATCCGCTTCATGGGCTGATGGGATGGATTTAATGAAACAATGTGGGCAAAGAGCTTATTGGTGTGTGGCATGCGGCAGGAAATTATTACGGTCACTCTGATTGCTGTCATGAACACTGGGGTCCCACTTTCCCCGAGCCCTGCACGCACCCAGGAGCAGGCAGACTGTGGGGCTGTTCTGCAGGGTGTGCATGGTGGCCAGTGTTCTGCCTGCACAGGTTTCTGCCTTGGGAAGCCCAGCTGGTAGCCAGCCACCCCCTCCCTGCCGCCACCCACATTAAGAGGGTGATCGCTAGGATGGAGATTTTGTGTCCCGGCATCATGTTTGCGGATATGCAAGAGTTCTTTATCTCTAGCAATATACTTTAAAGAAAAATGAGCTCAAGCTATGGACCAGGAAATGAGAAACCTCTGTTTTCAAGCCTAACCTGCCCAAGGATGGTGCCCTGACCCCAAGATGAAAGCCCTAAGGATGAAGAGAGATGACTGGCTCTTAGTTAATGACCCCGGAGAGACCTCCCCAGTGAAAACATTCTATAAAGTCTCCCCACAAAGCTAGTCATTTTCTTCGGATCCCAGGAAGCCTGCACTGTCGCATGAATGGTGCTGTAGGCAACGTATTGATTTTGCTCCCCTCCACCACCTTTCAAATACTCAAAAACTGGAAGATTAATTGAACTGCTGAGATGAATGGAGTTATATACACCGGCTCATTTTCCAGTGGTCAGCATGACCTTTTGTAAAAGTGTCTGTTCAGCGTTTGAAAGTGCATGTTTTCTAACATCTCCCAGTGAAATACATATGAGGAAGTAGGGCTTGACAATGATTTTCTTTTGTGCTGACAAACTGGGAAGTGGGAGATGTTTGTTTGCCCCAGAGTCAGAAAAAGCACAACCCATTTGGAAGTCTGAGAATATCAAAATTGACTTATAACAGCAGATAATGCTTCCTATATAATTTCATTTAACTGGTTATTCAGCTCTTTTTTGAAAGGTGTTATTAAGCTTGTTAGTGATTCTTGAAGGGATCGGCTTCATTCAGCAACTAAACAATTAGACCTTGGAATATTTAAAAAGATTACAAGCCCATGAGCAGGGCGGCAAAGGGCTCTGCAATGCATCTCAGAAATCAATTGGCAGAGAAAACGATTTTCCAATTACCATGAATGGCTGTTTTTTCCAATGAGAGACAGTCATTGTATAAATACATTGGATATGTATATTATTTTTATTATTTATATTCCAGATAAGTTAAAAGAAGAAAAGGACCCATTTTAAGAACTAACCACTGTTAATATCTTGCTTTAACCTTTCTATGGCTTTGTGGAGTGTGATCTGGTGACGAAGGGCATGGGGCACAGAGTCAGAATCACTGGATTTGTGTGGTAGCTCTCTTACTTACTGACTCTGGTATCTGGAGAAATCACTTACACTTTACTTGGTTCAATTTGCCTCATCAGCATAATTGGGATAAAAACAGTAGCTTCCTTCTAGTTCTTTAGGAAGTTCAAGGGAAATATGTATAAAGTCTTAAATCAGTGCCTGGAACCTTGGAAGTGTTCATTAAATATGAGCTATTTTATATATCTTATATATATGGTATATAATTAAAATGGAATTTTATTATAGATACTGTTTTACAACCAATTTTTTTAATTTAATAGCATATTGTACAGATTTTTCTGTTTTCATACACGCATGTCTCTTCCTTTTTAATGGCTGTGTAAGGGACCACAAGTGTTTGACAGAGGACTGGCTAGGATCAAGCATGATGGCACTGTGTGCCCACCACTGGTTGGGTTTGGGCACTATCTACATCAGTGTTGTGATTTATGGCATTAAAAATTTTACCTAGGGGCACCAGGGGGTCTCGGTCAGTTAAGCGTCTACCTTCAGCTCAGGTCATGATCCCAGGGTCCTGGGATCAAGCCATGCGTCGGGCCCCCTGCTCAGCAGGGAGCCTGCTTCTCCTGCTCCTCTCTGCTCCCTATCTCTGCCCCTGTCTCTCTCAAATAAATAAATAAAATCTTTAAAAGTGGAAGTGAAAAACTTAATATCTATCAATGATAACAATTATTGGTCTTATAAAGGGCACCACCCTTGAGACAAAGATGGAAAGCAATGTATATTTGATTTTGAAGCGTGTATAAAAATGTTCTCATAGGCTTGTCTAGGTAGAAATTTCATAGTTTATCCCTCAGAGAATAGAAGACCTCTTCCAAAACATACCATTTATTTTTTACTTTCACGTGTTTGATGGATGTCCAAAAGGAAGGTGCTGATGGCAGGCACCTCTCTAGAGCTTTCGGAGGAGACACGAGTACAGTGCAGGGGGCAAGGCTCTGAGGAGAGGGATGGGCAGACAGAGCAGTGTGGAATACACAGGCTGTCCTGGTGCTGGGGTCCTTCAGTGCTGAATTCCCAGTACCCTCACCAGAGGACTGTTCCCTGATGACTGATAGACCAGGCACACAGTGGGGGGTGTTGGTGTGAGGTCTGGAGAAGAGACACAAACCAAGAGTTTTAGAAGGGACCCTTGAGGCCAGTAACATGCTCTTGGATGGAAACAGCTGTTTGGCTTCATTGTTGGGTAAGGACAGAGGGGGAAAGGGTGTGAAGAAGTGTGCTCTACAGAAATGAGGCAGAAATACCTCTTGTAGGTCTAGTACGCCCACACATAGTAAGTGTTCATTGAACGTTGAGTAGATGAATGAATGGACTCGCTTTTGTCAAGTAAAGTAACATCTTTGTCAACAAAGATGCCCTGGCTGTTCTCTTTATTTATTTATTTATTTATTTTTAATCTACTGTCATTTAGAGGAGAGGGGATGAAGGGAACTGGCATCTGGAGGTTGGTTATTCAGAGACAATGTGAATGGCACCTTAGCCTGGCAGAGTGCACAACCTGTGCAGCTGGACATGATGGTCCTTTCTGTTGGGTGCCTTCTGTGTTTGCAGTACTGTGTTACATGTCATCACATCATAGTAAGCCATCCTCAGATCCTGTGAGGGGAGGATTATCCCCATTTTGCAACTAAAGGAATAGTCATTTAGAAAGTTGAATGTCCAAAGATGGCACAACCAGGAAGGAAGTGGTTGGACTGGAATGGGAACTCAGATCTGGGTCTAAGTCTGCTCAACTCCCTGCTGAGCTCTTGCAGTCCTCTCAGAGCGTTTGGATTCAAACACATTTAAACACACACCGACTGTCCCCTGCAAAATCACAAAATGTACACAATACACAGAAGTCCTGCATTTCTTCCCTGAGAAATGCTCTGTGTGCCTTACCTTGGGTATCAGAGCTCCACTTCCCCAAAGTTTGGGAAGAATCTTGGCTCTAGCAGGAGCCTGGGTTCTTTGATCTTGAGTCACAGGCCCTCATTTGAATTTGCTTCCTTGGTTAGCCCCAGAATCTTTCCTCCCTTGTTATACCTTGCGGGTTCGTTCTTTCTTTCTTTCTTTCTTTTTTTTTTAATCTTTGTGTGAGTGTGCCTAATGCTCAGTGTCCTCACAGCTGGGGCTGAAATTCTGCCACTGAGCTAGTAAAGCTTCAAAAGAGGAAATGTAAGGAAGGCCCATACTACCCAAGAGGAGGTTACTGGTGAGCATCAGAACAAAGGTACAGAACTGCGGGGAGCCAGTAAAGATGGGCTGCCTGCCCCATCCTTCCCTCTTGCATAAAGACATGCTCAGGACACAGAAGGTTGCTCATGGGGGCTCTCCAGGAGGCCCAGGCCTGGGGTGAGGCAGGGGACACCCTCCCGTGGCCACTGGGCCTTTGCAATCTGGGGCAGGAGATTCATACCATGAGGGCTGGAGGGGCATGGCATTATTTCTCTGTCTCCTTCAAGGACTCCTCTTGTCTCCTTGGGGGTGGGGGGGCTCACTGTGGGTTGTGGTCCTCTGTTTACTGCTGATCTGTGTGATGGTTTTATCCCCAGCGCTCTCTCTGGCAGGGTACTCACGCTGTGCCTTTCATCCCTGGGGCGCCGGATGGTCACTGACGGTGTTTCTGGTATCTTGGCGCAGAGGTCTTTTTCTTCCCTGCCTGGAGCAGCTTGGTGCTGGCCCAGGAACAGTCTTGCCAAGTCCACAGGGAGTAGACTTCTAGCTTAGGGCTGGAGGCCTGGCAGGGAATGGGAGACAGAGCAGTCTGGGGTAGGAAGCTCTGGGTGGGGTTGGGGGAACCCTGAGAGTCCAAGATGCTTTAGCTGTAGAGGGGAGAGACAAGGAGGAAGAAGAAGGACAGGACGAGAAGGAGGAGGAGGAGGAGCTATTTTCCCTCTTAAGAACAATAAGAAAATCACAGTGCCCATAGTGATGGTTGTACTAGTAATAGCTGTAGGTTGTTGACCTTGACCGTGCTCGCAATGCACCAGGCACTGTTCCTAACGTGCTACAGATATTCACTCACATGGTCCTGTGAGGCGGGCACAACGCTCCCCCCATCACATTGGTGGGGAAACTGAGACACGCAGAGGGAAGTTCACAGATCCTAACCCACTTCTCTCCTTTCCATTTTCACTAACAGGGTGAGTTATTTATTTAAAAATAAACGCAAAAAAGGCAAATGAATACTTAACATCTCTTTCCCAGCCGCCCTCAGGAAAGCCCTGTGCCCTGTTGCTGAGTGTCTGAAAGGCATTTACACACGTGACCCAGGAAAGAAAGGGGGCTTTGAGCTTCACCTTCTGGGAGAGGCTGAACCCTCAGAGAGAAGCTGGAGTTGGTGCTTGATGAAGAGAAGGGGCTGCCTTCTTAGGGGTCCTGCCCCAGCTGGAAACATGGGTCCCCCTTCCACATTGTGCCCTGAGGGCCAATGGCTGCCTGTGGCTCAGGCACACTGGGAAGAGGGCATCTAGGTCATTCTGTGGAGGCAGCTATCGCAAAAACAAGCAACAAGGGGGAATCTCAAGAGAAAGAATCAAGAGAAAATGGTCTCTTCCCAGTTAGATGCCGGCCTGATGAGCAAAGTACAGGGAGGCTCTCGCCAGCCCCCCGCCCCCTTCATGTGGTTCCTCCTCCGCCACTCGGCTTCAAGTTCAAAACCCCAGTGCTCTCCCTGACCCTCCACTCCTCATCCCCTACGTGGCGTGGGGACTGCGGAGAGCAGGGCAGTGTAAACAGAAAGAAAAGCGGAGAGAGGCCTCGAGGTGCTGGTGGGGCGGCTTTGAATGCCAGCGGGGGAGGCTGTAGCACAGCTGCCAGGTCGGGGTGTGGGGGGTGACCCGAAGCTTTTTCACAAAGAGAGAGTGAGCAGAGCTGTAAAAGGAGTCTGGTCTGGAAGTGAGTCCTTGATTTAAGGCGAGTGCCAATGAGAACCCCGTAGTGGATAAGGTCCGTGGGGACTGAATCCTGTTAAGGGACAGCACATGAGGGAGGAGAAACCTAAAGTTACCCGCAAGGCCACGGTGAGAAACAAAATGCCTCCAGGGACCCGGCAGCCACACAGGTGAGTGAAGCAGCAAAATGGGGATGTCATGCTCTGAAGGGACTGTCCCTATTCGCAGTCCTGGCCAGACGCAGCCCTGTGGGTCCCCTGTCCCACGTATTAGGACCGAAGTTTGAAGAAAATCCCAAACCTCTTGGACCTTAAAGCATAATTGTTACAGCTCACACAAGGCTCACACAAGGCTCTGTGCTCAGCCTTGAGAATCCCTAAATTCAGGGAGAAGAGGAAGAAGACAAGTGAAGGAGACAGCAGGGAGCGCTCCAGAAGCACAAGGCAGGCAGGAAAGCCCAGACCCAGGTGGCTGTGGGCGGGAGGAGGTGGGGACACAGGCCACCCCAGGAACGGCTGTTTCCTCCGTGCTCAGGATGCTGTCTGTGACCTTCCAGAGGCTGAGTCAGCAGAGGAACTGAAATCAAAGACAAGGTGAAAGGGCTGGGGCGGGGGCAGGGGCGGGGGTGGAAGCAGATGCAGTGGGCGGCCCCACTCCCCTTCTCCAAAGTGTGGCTTTGGAAATGAGATTCATTTCATCCCCATTAGTGTCATTCATTTCTGTGGATGCTCTCAGTTCGTCCACAATCTCTGCCTTCCCCCCTGTTCAAGGCTATTCCCAGGGAGAAAACAAGAAACAGCTCAGTTGGGCTCTTCTTTCCAAATTTTCTTCAAGGAGGGAAAACCAAAAACAGCGGAGTTTCTCCCAAGCTGCAGCCTCGAGTCTGGCCACAGAAATGAGCTCCCGCTGGATGTCCGGCGGGTGGCGGCGGGGTGGGGGTGGGGGTCGGGGGAGGAGGCTTCTGTCCTTCCACATGAGGTCTTTCGCAGACTTGCACGGGCTTGGGGAACTGTGAGGTCTCCCCTACCCCTGCAGAGAAGATCCACTTTCCTTCCTGCTGTTCTCTTCTCAAAGGCGCCTCCAGGTTGGATACCGTAATGACGCTTTTCTATTCTCTCTATAGAGCAGAACGTAGCGGCCCAGGGAAGGTCTCTCAGATCTCTTCTTGTGGGGACCAAGGTCAACTGATGGCCCAGTTGCTGGCCCTGAAGGTGGCTGTAAGTCTGTGGAAGCTATACTTTATATGCCCATGCGCATGTCGGGGACCCTGAGGCAAGTCCGTTGCTGCAAGGTACCCGGCTCCTGGAACACGTACAGAGCTAGAGAACTCCTCCTGGTCTCGCTGAAACTCTCTGGGAACACCAGCTTTGGGCTAAAGACTGCCACCCATCTTTCTTTTCCCCTCCCATTCACAAGTGTCAGACGTACCTCGGGACCTGCTGGCGCTCCCAGACCCCACTCTTCACGGGTGTCCCCCAAACCAACCGCTCACGTGCTTGTCCCATCTTGCCGCTGATTTCGGTGGAACTGAGCGGACACAGTCCAGTGAAAGGAGAGGGTTAGCCATTAGGAGTTGGGGTAGTATTTCAAGAGGTACTAGCAGGAGAATAACAGATTTGGAGTCACAAACCCTGGGCTAGGTCCCTTATTAGATCTGCAATCTTGAGCCCCTACAATGGAAATAAGAACAGGAGTACTAATAGGTACTAATGAGATTACTGCTGGTTTATTATAAAGGAAACCACATAGGAACTACCAAGCAGAAGAGATGCATAGGATAAAGCGTGGAGGGGCTTGGAGCTTCCATGTCCCCTCTGGGTGTGCCACCCTTCCAGAATTTCCATGTGTTTACCAACGGAGAAGCTCCCCAATTTCCATCATTTAGAAGGTTTCCCGGAGGCTCGATGGTGTGGGTGTGATTCATTAAATCACTGTCCATGGCGATTAACTCCATCTCCAGACCCTCTCCCCGCTCTGTAACTAGCAGCTGCAAGTTCCCACCGTCTAGTCACATGGTTGGTTCCTGGCAAGAAACCCCGCCCTAAAATGCTCTAGGAGCCCACCAAGAGTCTGCTCAGTAACATAAACTCGGGTGTGGTTGTTGTGAATAATAAAAGATGCCCCTCTCACTCCTAACACTCAGGGAATTCCCTTCTCTCTCTCTCTCTCTCTCTCTCTCTCTCTCTCTCTCTCTCTCTCTCTGACCCTCCTGCAGTGAACACATAGCATAATCTGCTCAAGAAGGAGCCACTTTGTAGCCTCTCATGAAGGACCTACTTTGTAGCTTCTCCTGAGGGACCTACTTCATAGCTTCTCACATTTTCCGTACTACCCAAGAGCCCTGACCAGACCCCTCTGCTCATCCCATGACTTCCTATTTTCTCTCAAGCATATCTTTTCATCAATCTTTGTTCAGTAAAACTGACATGTGCCCGACAGAACTTTATTCCCTCACCGTTGAGGAGGTCAGAGGTCTGAGGTGCAGACGTCAGTGGGGCCATATTCCCCCCTAAGGCTCAGGGTAGGATCCTTCCTTGCCTCTTCCCAGCTTTGAGGGTCTTCACCGCCCCAATCTTTGCCTCCATCACCAGCTGGCCTTCTTCCTGGTGTGTCCTTCACTCTAAAACTCCCTCTCAGGATGGGGCCACTAGTCACTGAATTCCTTATCTGGTATGACTGCATTTTAACTTGGTTATATCTCTCAAGACCTTATTTCCAAAAGGTCATATTCACAGGCAAAAGGGGATAAGACGTGAACATGACTTTTGAGAGGGTACAATTCAATCCACGACGGGGCACACAGTCAACTAACAGAGGCCGGGCTGCCATTAGAGTCATGACTCAATCAACAAAATCAAATAAGGACCGCCACCAACAGTGTGACTTTCCAAGCATTAATGTAATCCCCACGGCCCCTTCGAAGGGAAACCATTGCTCCTCTAGTTTCGCATTTTGTTGGAGGAAAACTTTGTATGACTGAGCACTTGCACATGGTTATGCTTAGCTAATGTTATGCAGGGCCCTGGGCATGGTGTCTTATCTGAAATGCAGCCCCAGAGCTGGCTGACTGTCCTCCTGAGTCCAAAGATAGTGCAGACACTTAGTTTCCCCATCCTTCATGGACACCCTAGCCCTGCAACAGGGCCTTTGCAGCCTGCTTCCCCTGTCTCCCAGCACGGTCACCGGAGGGCTGTGCTCACCCTGGAGTTCCTGGTTGGGGACTAGAAGCGGATGTCGGCTCTGGAGTCTGAACACTGCTCTCGGGTTCCTGCCACAGACGACTTGGGCAGGCACCGAGCGGAAGGAAGCTCGGCTCCTTCTGATTTTCAAACTAAAGCTTTTAGAGGACAAATGAATCTACCTGCTTAACTCTGATGTGCTTTCCTGCCACCTGCCCCACCCTCACCCCCCTCAAAAGTGTCCCACCTTTTCATCAGTCTTGCCAGAGACTCCTGGGAGCTCTGCCAGGGGTGATGGAAATCCATGGAAAAGGGACAGAAAGAAAAGTCAGACGATCTTGCCACATGAATAAAGTCCTAAGCACTAGATATAATGACCCGAAGTCGTGGGATTTATTTAAATATTCCTCCATCTGAGAGAGAGGAGAAAGAGAGAGAGCACCAGCAAGCTTAAAACACCTAAGAATCTTTTTGGAACTACATGGTGGGGGTGCGGGGAAGGAAAAAGATGTTCTGATTTAATTCCTACATTATAGTGAAAGCAATTGTCCTGTGTGTGTCATTATTTTCCCATTATCTTAATACCTCGGTTAATGAAGATTTGGAGAGCCCGCTCCTGCAGCCGCGGGAGCTAAGCAGCTAGAGCCTCCCCTCCCCAGTGTGGTGTGGACAGACTCAGCTTCTCTGCACACCCTGGTCTTCTGCATACCAGGCTCACCAGTGTCTTCTGCTTCCCTGAGTGGGCTGCCACTGCAGACCTATTGGGAATGGAAAGCAACGTGGGGAGGAGTCATAGCGGTGGAGTGGAAGCAGTCTCGTGCCTTTGGGTTGGTGCACGGCCTCTAGAGAGAACTGGTCTTGGGTATCACAGGCACTCATGGATGGAACAGTTCGTACATGACACAGAATAAAGAAGTGACGCTTCCTTCTGTGTGAGGACACACAGTTGTGAAACATGCACATTGTCAGACTCCATCCTTTCCTGCATATAAATAACAATGCCAGAATCTGCCGAGTCAGCTTTCTTTGTCCTCAGCACCTCTGCCTGATTTCTGAGCGCAGAGAGAGCAAGACCCATGCAAAGAGAGACCAGACAGCTTCATGCGAAAGGCGAAAATGCAACGGGTCAAATGGGTCATGATGGGGGGACAGTTGCAGGGACAGACCTGAATGGATGAGCGGGAGGGCACCATGGCTTAGGAGAGCAAGAAAGCCCTCGGTGCTGGGTGGCAGAGAAGGGAAGAAAACAAAAAGTTACAAAGTATTGTTGGGGACTTTGCCCTGGGAGCCCACCAGCATGGTCTGAGAGACCTTCCCCCCCTACTAAAATTAAATCCCCCACAAGGTTGCAGCTCTTCAGACGTGGAATTCCTCTGAATGGGTCCACATGGGTCCCAGTTTTATGAACCAAGTATCTTATTTGTTGACTTCTCTTTGCCCATCTACCATCCCGGCACTGGAGCTGGTCAGAAGGGGTGAGAACATAGAATTATGGGCTTTCAGAGGATGAAGGCACATCAGAGATGATCCAGTCTAACCTCCCACTTAATTCAGGGAACTTTCACCATCCCTTAGCCCACCTTCTGCTGGGAGAGGTTCAATAAGGCAACCTCAGGTCCAGTCTAGAGCCTCCTTATCCTGAAGCTCAAGTCTCGTGTCAGAAGGCTTGGCTTCCAGACACTTAAGATCATTGAACCCTTACTCCCAGAGTCTCAGGTCCCCATCTGGAAAAAGGTCACCACGGAGCCTCCTTCGGGTCTGGAAAGGGACTAAAATGACACAATCATTGTGGTGTGCTCAGAGAGGTAATGCAGATTCTGAGTGATGCCTTGTGACCCAGTGCCCTTGAGCGGGGTCTATGTGCTGACCAAGTAAATACCCAGTCATTTTCAAGGGGGGGAGAAGGGCACCAGTGTGGAAACACAAGTAGAATAAGTGACCCGACAGAGTCCTGCATCGAAAGTAAGTTCTGCCAAGATGCTAACACACAACTAGGTTTAATTTATTTGGAAGAAGCAATTTCCAAAGCTCACCTGTACCTGGTGGAGAGAAGCTTAGACATCCAACACTGCTAAACCAAAATCATTCCATTTATAGTGCTTTTTAGTAGCTACTCTAGATATCCTCATATTTAATGCATTTGGTATCTAAGTAAGAATCTATTCTGGGAATTGAGAGTCTTAGAAAACCCACCAGTAAAAATAGCGGGAAAAAAGTTGCAAGGAAAACATTGCAAAATAATTACTTAAGCCTGGAGGAATTAGAGATGAGATTTTCTTTCTTCTCTCCGCATATCAAAACCTTCTACCGTCAAGTTCCAGTATGTTAATGGTAACCAGTAATTGTGTTATAATCACAGGACAATTTAACTGCTAGCTTTGTGTGGGCTCCTATGTCAATTCCTTCACCTTGAACTGTCTCAGATTCTTATCTTGAAAGCCAAGCAATTCAAACAGGTGCTACAGGAGGGCCTTTCTCAGAACAACTCTATTATTCTGGGAGATGAAAATTTCACTTACAGGGAATAGATTGGCACCCATTCAAAAAAGCTTTCGCCTGCACAGCCAGACAATTTTCCATAGAAAAATCACACATTTCATTAACAACTGTATGCATCTTGCATCAGAAATAATAAGCGAAAGGGTGATAGATAGATGTTTTGAGTCTTGGAAATCTTTGGCGGATAGAAGAGCTATCAAATTGCGCCCGGCCATGAGAGGACAGGTGCTATTACATAGCACGTTCACGCCTGGTTTACTAGGTGAAAATTGCACCTCTCAGATGAGTTCGTTTCCTTGGAGTCCACCTCCTTTCTGGTGTGTGAGGCTCACGGCCGCTCATCAGACACACACCCAGAGTCCTTATTTGTTCCAAGGTCCCTGCAAAGGCCCGAGACTGCGGGAATGGTCCCGGCGCCATGATATAGACCAAGACACAGTTTCTTTGCACTGAAATGCCTTTGTAATTTGCATAGATCATAAATAGCAAACTACATCTCACAGGCAAAACCAAAACAAAAAATAAATTCACGAACGGCAGGTGTTTCTGCATCTAATTTTAAAATATAATTTACATAAAATAGAACATTCCCTACACACTTGGAGAATTTGAAGAAAATCTGTGTTAATCCTTGGAGTGCTGGATTTTGTTGAGTGATGTGATTAAAAAAATAATAATAATAATACAGTATTTGGAGCCAGGCAAACTGGCTTGCTAGCTCTGAAGCTAAGTACTTTTGTCCTCTGGGATTCAATTTGTTCATCTGTAAAATGGGCAGGAAGTAGGTTTCTGTCTCTTCCCTTGGACAACCTTATGTACCATTAATTAGGGGATAAGCCCTATAAAGTCTTTGAAATATTTTCTATGTTTCTATATTTCCTTTCAAGCATTTTCTGGTACATATGGTAGCAACAAATATCCATCTTAAGCTGGGCTTTTTGCCTGAGAATCAAAGGAATGAGGAAAAGACACTAGGGTTTCTCACCACTGTGATGACTAATTTGCTAAGGCATTTAAATTAATAGCAGACCCCAGATCCTAATCCTCTGATTCAATAAGGGAATAAAGGCATTTATATTCTACCAACAGTTATTTATGCTGTTATCTTGCTGCTGCTTTGAGAGTGAAGCTAATTCTTGTACACATATATAACCCCCATTCAACACAGACTTTTCATACATGCAGGGCTGTGCTGAATGATTGAATACATACTGTCTCTATTGGGGGTAGAGAGAAGAAAATATATGCATTTTCTTTTCTTTTTTTTTTTTTTTAAGATTTTGCTCATTGAGAAAGAGAGAGCACAAACAGGGTGAGGGGTAGAGGGAGAAGCAGACTCCCCACTGAGCAGGGAGCCTGATGAGGACTCCATCCCGGGACTCTGGGATCATAGCCTGAGCTGAAGGTAGATGCTTGACTGAAAATATATGCATTTCAAATTTTTTTTAAGGTTTTCTGGATGGGAGATTAATAAAAGCACGGTGCTCCCACAGCCACCCGCCCATACCTCCCCAAAGCTGAAGCCTGTGTCAATGATTGACAGAAGCAAGAAATGCCAGAAACTTACTTTCGAGCTTCTCTTGATCCACGGGAAGCCATGGGGCCTAGTCTGGTCTAGAGACTTCAGAGGAAATATGCTGAGGGTCTTCTGGGAAAGCTCTCCGTCCCTGCGATTCAGGATGAAGCCTCACTCTTGCTTTTGGACTTTGGGACTCACAGAAGAGCAGAGGCACCAAGTCAGTGTCCAGATATCTCTGAGTTGTTGATCCAGTTCCAAAAAGCAACTCCTTGAGGCCCCTGAGCGGCACAGTTGGTGGGGTGTCCGACTCTTGGTTTCAGTGTTGGTTGTGGCCTCTGGGCTGTGGGATGGACCGTGGGGTTCTGCACTCAACATGGAGTCTGCTCGAGATTCTCTCTCCCTCTCTGTTCGTGCCTCCCACTCATGCGCGCGCGCTCTCTCGCTCTCTCTCTCTCTCTCCCTCAAATAAATAAATAAATAAATCTATTTTAAAAAGTCAACTTTTAGAACTTTTTATTATGGGGGGGGGGGCAGCCCTCGTTAGAGCACATCTAGTCTGCTTTCTGACACTCTGCTCCTTGCAGTCAGAAGCATCCTGCAAGGTACCCTCCCATCTCCCCACTCTTGCTCTGAGACTTTCTGCTGCTCACCCTTGTCCTGGTGTGATCGATAGTACACACAAGAAAAGATGATAAAAAGTTGACATTTTCTCAGTTACCCCAAATGCCATGCTCCCATGTGACCTGCCAAGGTATAGGAGGATCCAGAACCAACCCACTTGGAGCCCACTAAAGACAGCAGAAGACCAAGTCAGCAAGGTCTTTGCAGCAGAACAGGAAGGAATGGCAGGCACAGCTGGGCTGGGGACACTAAAGCTGCCTAGGAAGCTAGGCCTAGCTCCTTGAAGAATCTGTAGGGTTCCAGAGCTGCCCCTTGAACCTCAGCAGGAACCAGGCCAAGAGCTGTGAGCTGCAGCCCCTTTACTACAGAGGTGGCCTCTACCTTGTCTGGTTGTTTGAACCCAGAGAGATAATCAGCATCTGCTCTTCATGGTGGCTCTCTCGAGATGGTGGGAGTGGCTGCAGGGGACCCATCCCACAGCAGGGAGAAAGAAGCAGGTGTGAAGCCTTTGTTTCCACAAATGCTGCTCTGCTGGGCCCACTGAGGCACTGCAGCAGGCTCCATGGAGGACCAAGCTAGGAGGTCCTGTCGCGTTGAAAGCTGGGGGACCCTATGGCTCAAATGTCCCCAGCTCTCTACATTCCTCTCTTGAGATTCTTTCTGACATCTGTGTGGTAGAGAAGGAATTTGTTTTCCTGTTTTAGTCACTCCTCATGGTGGAGAGAAAACCGCTTTCTCTCAGTGGCTGACCAAGACAGAGATGAGGCCCCAAATCCGGAGCTCACCCAACCATAGAAGACCAAGATTTCCTGTAGACTTCAGATGGCGGGCAGCAGAGAAAAGGTGTTTACCCCTGCATGGATTGGTAGGTGGCCACCGGCCAGGTAAATCACCGGCCAGGTAAATCACCGGCAGACTACTTTAGTCAAGAGGTGAGGCTCTTCAGACTGTGAGCAGGAGGCTTAGTTTGTGCACATGGGCAATCGTGCTTTCTGAAGCATTTTGTGAAAGACAGCTTCTCCATTTCTTCGTGCTTCAGCATATCTGCACAGCACAAAAGGAGGTGGAAGTTTGACAAGAGAGGTCAGGTTGATCGTGAATCAGTTGACCAGTCCTCCATCCATGTTGTCTATCCATGTTGGTAATATCAAGCCACAGTGAAGCTTCCATGGAGCTGTGCTCAGAACTGTCACTGACGATAGTAGCTGCATCAGTGAATGTGCCAGACACTAATAATGGGTGTCCTTTATCCTCACCCTACACAGTAGATACCTACTGTCTGTGTGGCTTCGGCCTCATCTTTTAATCCCGTCAAGGTGGTAAGTGACAAAGCCAGGACTCAAACACGATCTGCCTGACTCCAAAGCCTGGGTGTGAGATCACGATGTTGTCCTGTTACCAGTGAACCACCCTTGGGAAACTCCTCCTTCCCCAACCCATCTCTGTATAGTCTTTCTCCTGACAACTGACCTTAATGAAGGTGGCTGATTGACAAACTCCATTATTTCCCAGGCATCTTATACCGGTAACTGCAGACCCATTAAATTCAACAAGTTCACGGAATCTGGAGATCCTGAAAGTTCACCAGCAATGATGCGATATCACCACATCTTCCTAGTGTGGCTTGGTCCTAAGGTCAAGAACCCACATCGCTCCTCACCCTGTTCTCCTGCTTCTCTCACACCAATCAGACTGGAATTGTGTTTGCCAAATAAAATGGGGTGTTCTTAATTAAATAGCCCAACCACATTTTACTCTGTGTGTGTGTGTGTGTATTCAGTGATGTTATAGCATAAAGTGAGTTACAGAATATAAATGAGAAGAAAGGGTTATCACTGTTCTTATGAACACAACAATTATTTATGACCATCCCATTACTGGGGAGATTCATACTTTAAAGAGTAATCTATAGCTTATAATTCAATCAAGCCACATATATTAAGTCTATCAAAAAGCTTTTTTTTTTTTTTTTTTTTTCTTGACACCAATCCTCATGGCTGGCCATAAATTACAGCAAAATTGAATTCTGGTTAATAGAACACTTCAAACTCAAGTCCAGATAAAAATAATTAAATGGAAGAGTCAATCAATGGTGAATACTTTTCATAAGTAAAATGAGGGGCGCCTGAGAGACTCAGTTGATTAAGAGTCTGATTCTTGATTTGATTTCAGCTCAGGGTCCTGGGATTGAGCCCCACATCAGGCTCTGTGCTCAGCACAGAGTCTGCTTGAGATTCTCTCTGTCTCCCTCTCCCTCACCTGCCCCCACTCTCTTTCTCAAAATAAAATAAAAATAAAATATTTAAGAAAAACAAAAATAAGCAAAACGAAATAGCTAAAGACCTAACCTGCACCATTTGGTCTTTGTTGGGGCTGACTTTTCAAGCCCGGAGAACATGAGGGGATCTCCAAAATAATCCTGGACTGAAACTTAACTTTCCAAGTTTCATAGAGGAGCTGTATGTGTGTGTGTGTGTGTGTGTGTGTGTGTGTGTGTGTGTGTGTGTGCATGTGCACGCACATGCACTCCAGGCTATTAGTGGGGAGAAAAATTTAAGATGACTATAATTTGCTTTCATGTACTTCCTCAAAGAAGAGAACCATGTCAATAAAACATTTTGAAGATCCAAGTACTTACTGGAAGAAGAGAAAAAATCTTCTAAAAGAGCCCACAAGAACAAACTTTGACTAATTCAATACTTTGACTAGGAATTCCTTCTGCATTTGAACAGCACAGATGCCAATAACTTATTATAAAATTTCCTAGGTTATTACAACATGAAAGTAGAGAAAGTCTGTTAAAAGCATACATGTGCACCCCTAATGTCTCTTAAAAAAAATACTGTATTTTTGCTTTCATTTTGGTTGAATATCATCAACATGATTTCATTTTATTTAATTTCAGATAAAAGATGTGAAAACTCCATTTACTAATTGAGGGAAGGATCTGCTCTAAATCACTGGGAATTATAAAGACCACACATATCTCATATTTCAAGACTGGCTATAAATTTTGTTTTTAGCCCATCCATTAGTGAGAAATATTGGCCACACATATTAGCGGCTATGTTCGACAAATGATTTGTATTTAAAAACTCGTTTCCACTTCTGAGAAGCACTTTGGAAACGATGGTTCTGTTTATGCTGAAGGCTGTTGATGGCCTACACCTCCCATGGATGCTTAGATGGCCTCGCTGGGGCCCGTGGAGCCATATGTTGTGTGTACCTACAGGACTCCAGGCTCTTCCCTATGAGGATGATAAAAACCACTGGAACCTCCTTCTGCTCTGTATTAGCAGAAGTAGAGCGGAAACTAGAACTCAACTGCTGTGGGTTGATTATGTCCTCCCATAGCTCTATGTTGAAACTCTAACACTCAGCATCTCATCGTGTAATTGTTTTGAAGACAGGGTCTTTAAGAGGTAATTCACTTAAAATGAGGCTATAAGGCTGGGCCCCAATCCAATCCAACGAGTGTTTTTATAAGAAGAAAAGATTAGGACACAGATGGGCATGCATGAAGGGGAAAGAGCATGTGAGAACATGGTGAGAAGATGGCCATCTGAAAGCCAAGAATGGCCTTGGGGGAAACCAAACCTGCCAACCCCTTGATCTTCAACTTCCAACTTTCAGAACTGTGGGAAAATAAATATCTGTGATTTCAGCCACCCAAACTGTGAAACTGTGGCCACCTTAGCACACCAAGATATCAGTCTATTATCCTTTGGGAACACACAGATTTAGAGGTTAGCTGATGACTCTCAAAACATGGTAAGCCTTAAAGGTCAATGTCAGCTGTGTCCCCACCCCAGTATTGGAGAGCCATCCTCTGGGAGTAGTGTTTTCACTTTTCTTAGAACTTTCCTTAATATTTTGAGAGATGATATGTGATCCCAATAATTAGAGCAACTGATCAGGACTTTGATTAATAGTGAAAGTGACGGGGGTACTTGGGTGGCTCAGTCAGTTGGGGATCTGTCTTCTGCTCGGGTCATGATCCCAGGGTCCTGGGGTCAGGTCCTCATCAGGCTCCACGCTCCGTGGGCAGTCTGTTTCTCCCTCTGCCCTTCACCTCACTTGTGCTCTCTCTCCCTCTCAAATGGATAAATAAAATCTTTAAAAAATAATAATAAAAGTGACAATCAGCACCAGCCTTTATTGGGAACACATTATGTCCCAAGGCCCAGTACTGCACATTCTGTGTGTGCTCCATGACCACCATCACAGCCATTGTATTAAGCAGATGTGATTATTATTCCAGTTTTGCAGAGAAGGACTCTATCCTGACTATGGTTACATAACCAGGAAGCGAGGCTTGGACCCAAGTAACTCATCTCAGAGGCCTGTACTTTTAACCCCTAAGCCACTGATAATGCTAGTGCCTTAAAATGCAAGGGTATGTAAATGAACTGACCCTGCTATTTTTTCCTCCAGATGAATGACTGAGATGGCAGAGAAGTCCATTCTCTTCTGAGCAAGTCCTGCTCTCTCCTCTCCATTCGACCTCCCCAAGGAAGCCTTCGGGGCCCACCCCATCTCTAAGGACTCAGCTGTGCTTCTTTACTCCTCCATTGCTTACGGAGGAAGCAGTTCATTCGGCATTTGGTATCAACTGTCTGACATTATTGATTACATTCCCATGAGTGTTTGTCACAGTTTACCAACTTCTATTCAAGGCATGAGTATTCCACGGTTTTCCCTTCTTCATACAAGAGTGTGGGGGTAATGAGCCAGGTTATCCGAAAATGACCACAAGGGCTCCCCTGGGATTGCTTAAACAAGGGGCCAGATGGACCAAGGGTTCCTTTTTTCCCTGGTGGTGGGAAGGGAGATGGGCAGTGTGCCAAGGGCTGACATTTAAACCCAGACTGCCTGAGACAAACCAGTGGGTTTGTCCCTCATTGGCAAAGCTGTCATCACATTTGCTCCATGCAAAGGAATCCACCTTGCAAGTCAGTTGGGCAAACCAATTTTCTCACAGGCCAGTGGGATTGGCTGCCTAGAATCTTGCATTGAGAAACTTATAGGTCTAATCAGGGATCCATGGAAAAAAGTATCCTGAATCGACCGAAAGCAATTTTTGAAAATAAAAGTGCTTAGATCCTCACCCCAGACTGAATCAGAAAATCTAGGGGGATGAGATTGGAATCATTATGTTTTAAAAGCTTCCCTAGGGAGTCTACAAATCTACTCTACAGGCAGGAGACACGCGGGAGAACAGGAGAGAACCATCGCCCCCTTCTACCCCTCCCCGAGAGGTAACCCTGGGGCGTGAATTGGCTGGCTACCCAGTGTGTCGTCAGCAATGAAGTCTCCATCCCCCTTCTTTGTATAGCCCCCTAGTGCTTTGCTAGAAGCATAAGCAGGATTCAATAAACACAGCAGGTTGATGGATATGTCAGCCCAAAAGAGGGAAGAGCTTGACCATGAGGGGCCAACAGAGGCCCCTGAGGAGTAGAGTAACCAACATGTCCTGGTTTTAAAACTGAAAGTCCCAGGGGTGCCTGGGTAGCTCAGTGGGTTAAAGCCTCTGCCTTCAGCTCAGGTCATGATCTCAGGGTCCTGGGATCGAGCCCGGCATCGGGCTCTCTGCTCAGTAGGGAGCCTGCTTCCTCCTCTCTCTCTGCCTGCCTCTGCCTACTTGTGATCTCTCTCTCTCTCTCTCTCTCTCTCTGTCAAATAAATAAATAAAATCTTTTAAAAAAACAAAAAATAAAAAACTGAAAGTCCCCTGTCTCCTCAACCCCAGGGAAACAAGTGTAGTTGCTCACAGTACTTGGAGAACAGGTAAGTTTTCTATAGCATCCGTACCTCCTATCTAGAGCGTGAGTTCAAAATTGGCAGCCTTGAACTTCTCCCTGCCGGCAGTCGGAGCTGAAAGGGGGCTGTCCACTGTCCTGAGTGACAGCTCGCTGCGACCTTGAGCATCTACCCAGGGGAAGATGAGCCGTGCCTCTCACAGTGGAAGGAAGTAACCATGTCAACACTGGTGCGGGAGGTTATAAGGCCAGGGGAAACCCTGGTCCTAGGTCTTAAATATTGAGTTTAACTTGTACATATGACCTACAAAAGGCACGGCCTGATGATAGGTGTGTCTCCAATAGAGCCATGAGGTTTGGTTTTGTTGTGTTTTGGGATGAGCCTTTGTTGAGGTCACCCAAACTCTGACTTTATGCACGGGAGCAGGCCCCCAAATGCTGGTTTGCGGACACGATCAGGTGTTTTCTACCGGGGAAAGGATTTCAAAACAGAATTTGACCAGCTACAAAAGATATTTCTGGGACAGACAACAGGGAAAATTTGAATACAGGTAGACTGTCAAATGACGTTCATTTTGTCAGGTACAATCATGGTGTTATATAGGAAAATGTCCTAGAGATGTACTGAAATATTTAGGGGCGGTATATCATATTGTCTGTAACTTACTTTATAATAATTCATAAAAAAATACAAATGCAAAAATATTCAAAACCCTAGCAGCTAGGGCATTGGATGGAGGGGAAGAAGAGGGTCTCCCCATACCTATGTGGGGAAATACGATGATGGAAGTTTATAATGAAAATACTGGATTATGAAGAAATGGGTCAAGCTTGGCCTATAATTTACTGTTGGAGGACAGGAAAGTGTGATTTTGATTTCCTAAATCTTTCTTCCAAAAAGTGGTTTAAGCATGAAGGTTTTTACAATTTTTGGAAGCCCAAAGATCTATAAAGCCTGGCCTAGGGCACAGAGTACATGTCGGGGACCCCAGGTCCCAGAGCTGCCTAGAGACTCAGGCTTCCCCTCTGTGAAGAGGGGTTAATGATATCTTCCTCAAAATGCTGCAAAGTGGGACATCTCCAGTGCTATGCATAGGGAGGGAGCTTGCCTGGGACACATTAGACAACCAAGAAATGGCGTAGCTTGTTGTGGGGAAGGTGGAAGGAAATTTGGTTCTCTTCTCTATAGTAAGTCCAAAGAGTACCCCAGAGACAGCCAAGTACCAAGTTTAGTACTAACCTTCCATGCCGGTCAGATAGATGCCAAGACACGTTGGATTAATAGCTCAGGAAGCCCAAAGCTGCCCTGGGAACTATGTGCCATAGGAAACAGCTCCGTGACATTCACCTTACAAAAATGATTTCTAAGGAAATCAGTATAAGCAGGTTTCCATTTTTAGTTGGTCAAAACCGTCTTTATATACAAAGGAAATTAAACCTAATGTAAGTTGAGGTTCATGGTTCTCCTGTTTCTAATCTCCAAGATAATAAAAAAGACTCCGTTTATCAAAATGATACTATAGGCAGGGCATCACTGGGTGTCATTAATTTTACCTTCAGCATGACCTAATGAAGTCAGTATTATTATTGGATTATCCCCTGTTTAGTAGAAGTGATGTGTGTCAGAGGTGATAAGACCCCCTTCAGGCCCAGAGGCGGCTGTGGGAAAGTTAACACCGCCTTGCTGAGAAGCAGTGCAGAAACCCAGTGTGATCCCCCTCCTGGTCCCTCTGCCTATGAACCACAGAGCAGGGACAGGCATTCAGGTGCCCATGGGGCCAGCATCTTCCCAGGCAGGTGAGAGTAATGATAGAAGCAAGCCTGTTGGATCTGAGGCATAAATGAGCTAGTCCATGACTACGTGTGAAGTATTTAGAATGGCTTTGGGCACATGGCCAATGTGCATGACAGGTTAGCTCGTTTGACAAGTTTAACCCGGCACCAGATGTTACTGTCAAGAGAGGATGGGGCTGCCTGAGTGGGTCAGTCGGCTGAATGTTCGACTCTTGGTTTCAGCTCAGGTCATGATGTTGGGGTCTCGAGATCGAGCCCCGCATCCGACTCCACATCAGCTTGAGATTCTCTCCCATGCCCTGTGCCTCTCCCCCTGCTCTTTCTCTATCTCAAATAAAATAAATAAGTAAAATCTTTACAAAAAAAGTGAGAGGGCTGCAGATGGGCTTCAGGCCCCAAAGACCATCCCTGAGCCTCCCCTCACCCCCACCCCAGGCTGGCCTCGTCACAGGCTTCTCTCTGCACACCAGGGTGGTCAAGACCTGCTGTGTCCCTCCTGTAGCACTTTCGAAGTTCTGTCTCTACATTGACTGTAGAGCTGTCAATCCACGAATTTCATCAAGGCAGGATTTCACAAAACCTGCTTTGGGGATCAATAGTGTTCTGTGATCCAGAGAACTGATTTTATCACACACGAAGAGGGAATTTCTGTGGCTGAGAATATCTTGAACGATAGAATTCAGCCACACACTCCTGAGGATGAACCAGGTTTGAAATATTACATTGAAGGAGCATAAAGAAACATCCGTTCCCTCCCACATGCATTCCAGCCAGACCACGATGGGTGGACTCTGGTTGGCTTAGGGCTGGTGGGACTTTAAGAATCATTTAATCAGCATAAAGATTTTAGGCTGGGTTTGGAGATAGGGTATGAGGGTGCCTGTGCATTGCAATGTCACAAAACACAGAAGAAATGATTCAAAGAAACAAGAAGAGAATGATTCCTAACGTAAAAAGGAGAGGTTATTCTAACCCTAGTCATAAGTTCATTCATTCATTCTTTCTTTCTTTCCTTCGTCTGTGTGCTCATCTGCTCATTCAACAAATGTCCACAGAATTCTACATTGTTCCAGGTTCCAAGTATGAGGATGGATATAAGCAAGACTGGGTCCCTGCACTTGGGGAAGGAGGTGATGGCGTAGATCAGTGATCACGCTTAACCTTGGGTGGGCGCCACACCCATGACCTTGCTTAAAGCCCTTATACCATCTCACCCATAGAACTGGTAGTTTTATGCCCCTTGGAGCTGATCTTGGCCTCAGATCTTCCTGGGAGTGGAGACTGTCATCCCACTTAAATCCAACTCCTGGTGCTCTGCGGTGCTCCTCACTGCTGAGAAATGCTCTGGGGAAATAGCAACACAGGCCACTCCTAGCAATTCATTTGTTTCTCATTTGTATTCTCTCTTTCTCCTCCTTCTCTCCCTCTAAGGAATGCATTATATATCCCATAGGCACATATAATTAAAGAAAGAAAATTAAATCTAATGTATGCTCAGCGCATGATGTTCATGTTTATTTACTCTGTGCTGATTGCTTGCTATTAATACTCTTATTGATTATAGCTTATACCATAAATAGGGTAGAAATATTAGTTGCAGTTGATAAGGAAAAAGAAGTAGCCTTTTACATAGCTGGCCTGGCAATCAAGTGATAAGCTTTCGTTGTGTACCTGCTGCGTGCCCTGACTCCATACTAGAGAAGACACAGATCAAAGATAGGCATGTGCTCTCATCCTGTGAGCCAGGGGCCTGGCCTGTAGCCCCGGGCCAAAGGATAAACCAGTGTGCAACCTGAGCAACCCTCCCCGAAACCTGAGCTTACCTCATTCACCTTTTCTGTCCCTATCAGACCCTTTGACCCATCTCACCCTCCACTTTCTTTTTCTTTTTTTTTTTTTTAAGATTATTTATTTATTTGAGAGTGAGAGAGAAAGAGAGTAGAAGGAAGGACAGAGTGGGAGGGCGAGGGAGAGGGATACAGAGAGGGAGACAGAGAGAATCTCAGACTCCCTGCCAGGCACAGAGCCAACGTGGGCCTCCATCCCACAACCCCGAGATCGTGACCTGAGCTGAAACGGAAACAGATGCTCCACTGACGGAGCCACCCAGGTGCGCCGACCCTCCACCTTCTCTGATCAGTGCCTGATCCAAAGCAGAACATGCTACACAGCTATGTGGACGCGGCTGCTTTGTTTGGGGGTTGTTTTCTGACATGGTCTCCTTGGTGATCCTGTCACAGTGTAAAATCAGTATTAGACACAGCAAGGGCTTCCAATCTCTACTTATTCTCTATTTCCCAGTCCTCATGCCCCTTCATTGGGGGGACATTTTCTCCATTTCTTTCCTCCTTTATTGTCTAAACTGTTTTTGAAGTATATGCTTTTTCTTTTACTCAGTGGTGTTTTCTCAAAATCTATTTGAACAGAATTAATCTCGATGGATATGTTCCCTGCTTTGGAAAAGCACTATAAGGTAAGTTAATGCTGTTGAATACAGTTCACGTGTACTGCTGGGTCCTGAGCGAAGGACTGGAAATGTATTTGAGGCTTCCCTCCTCCACTTGGACAGGAGACTAAGGGCTCCTGTTGGCGAGACCGAGGGACAAGTGGCGTGCTGAGCTCAGACGGGAGCAGATGCCCACTGCTCCCGTCTGGCTGGAGGGGTGGGTCTGATCGGCGCTTACAGGAATGCCTCCTTACTTGCAGTTTCACTGGGCTCCACCTGGTCTGGAAGCAGGTGATCCTCCTTCTGAGAAAGCACCGGAAGGTCAGCAGTGGCCTCACGCTACGCTACCTCCCTCAGCTCCCTTCTGCTCATCCCCTAGGCATCGCCTCGTCTCATGTCGTCACAAGAAGGGTGAGTTCAGTACAATAAGATATTTTGATTTTTAATAAATTCTATTGCAGTGTATTGTTATAGCTATTCTATTTTATTGTTATTATTAATATTTTACTGTGTGTAATTTACAAATTAAACTTTATTATACGTAGGCATGTACGGGGGAAACATAGTATATAGGGTTCAGTACAATCTGTGGGTTCAAGCATCCACTGGCGGGTCTTAGAACAAACCCCCCAGGGGTAAGGGGGACTACTGTATCTTAGGCATTCCAGACTTATAGAAATGTCAGGAATTTCTGGCACTTACTGAGATGTGGCCTTGACCAAGTCCCTTAACTTCTCAAAGCCTTTATTATTAAGCTCTCTTCTGTAAAACGGGTGTGACAATACCTACTGAATGAAGGAGACCTCAGCAGAGAGTGAACACCAAGGGCTTTTGACCCTGAAGGAGAAAAGCCTGAAAAGATATGGGGATGACCTTGGCTCAGTCTCACCTCACCTGGGTTTAACAAGGGGCCCACCTGTGGTATCATTTTAGGCTGCTTGTCTTAAAAATAGAGCTTGAGTCATATAGGAATATTGTATGGATCTCTTGGAGAGGCCAGAGGATTGGTCCTCTTGCCTGCAGGTAGGGTTGGGGTTCCCTCTGTCAGTCATGTTAAAAAGAGATCAGTCTAAGAAATGACGACTCAGGAGAAGCGCAATAGAGAAGCTGGAAGAGGGAAGTGAAAGTCCACTTCCCATCTCCATCAGTCCAGGGAACATCTGGGAGCCTCCAGGTTGCCAGGGGAGTTGGAATGTCCTTTTGCTAGGGTGGGGGGTGGGGGTGAAAAGTGACTGGGGGGCTGGAGAAAGAACATATCCCGGAGTGACTGTCCCTAGAATAGTTGTTCTCTGCTTCTGTTAGTCATCTCTGCTGATTTCCTTTATTTTCTAGACCCCACTAGAATGGCTGGGTCCTGGAAGCTCTCCAAGGCTCTGGTGGCTGCTTAGATGACTTGATCTACAGGTGGTGTCCTGACACCCACTTTCCTCTGACATTGGGGGTGGGACCTTCTGGACATAGACAGGGACCAATCACATCCATCCCTCAGGAACCAGGACATCAAGGGAGCAGCACTTGGTCCTTCCCCAGACTGTCCATCCTGTCTTCTCTCCCCGGGGCTCCCCTCACCCCCTCAGCATTAAGGGGGGCAGGAGGTCAGCAGCCCAGGGGCTGACCAGGGAATGGCATTAGTTTCCACTTCCACAGGCAGTCATGGTCTTACCCTGTTTTTCTCTGAGGGTGCTTCCACTTGGGGGAGCAGAGAGAAGCCAAGTGAGATCCCCTTTCTCCTTTTCACAGAGAGGTGAGGAGCAGGGAGATATTGTGCCTCCCACAACCCATCTCCCCTGGGAAGCTTGGAGAGAAGGGGCATTCTGCTGAAAAGCTGCCTCCCAGGAAGCCCTACGGGTAGACAAATAGCCCATAGTTGGCTCATTTTGCTTATCTGTTGATAACTATTTTTACTGAGATAAAATTCACATTCTATAAAATGCATGATTTAAAAGTACCATTTGGGGGACACCTGGGTGGCTCAGTGGGTTAAGGCTCTGCCTTCGGCTCAGGTCATGACCCCAGGGTCCTGGGATCGAGCCCCACGTCGGGCTCTCTGCTCAGCGAGGAGCCTGCTTCCCTGTCTCTCTCTGCCTGCCTCACTGCCTACTTATGGTATCTGTCTGTCAAATAAATAGACAAAACCTTAAAAAAAATAAAAGTACCATTTGGTGGTTTAACTGCATTCACACAGGTGTGCAAACACCACGGCTATCTCGTTCCAAGATATTCTCATCATCTCATCACCGGGAGCAAGTCTGGTGCTCATGAGCTGTCACTGCCCATCCCCCTCTTTAAGACCTGACAAACCTTGACCTGCCTTTTGTCTCTATGGGTCTGCCTCTTCTGGAGAGTTCATATACATCAGATCATACAGTCTGTGGCCTTTTCTGATGGCTTCTTTCACCCACGCTGATGTTTTCAAGGTTCCTTCATGCTGTCATATCAGTGCTCTGTTCCTTTTCAGAGTTGACCAGTAGTCCCCTGTAGGGATAAACTACATTTGACCTACCCATTCAATCAGTTGGAGGCCATTTGGGTTGGTTGGCTTGTTTTTGAACTTGGACTATGGGCCACGTTGAGCCCTTATTTGGGAAGATTGGCAAAACACCTCTGGTGCTCATACCACTGTCCTATAGGATTTGGCAAAATATTTGAAGATTATGTAAGAGCTAAGTCTTTTGAAAACATTTCCAGGCTTCTCCTTCTTCTTCTCCTTCTTCTTCTTCTTCTTCTTCTTCTTCTTCTTCTTCTTTTTTAAAGTTTTATTTATTTATTTGACAGACAGAGATCACAAGTAGGTAGAGAGGCAGGCAGAGAGAGAGAGAGAGGGAAGCAGTCTCCCCGCTGAGCAGAGAGCCCGATGCAGGGCTCAATCCCAGGACCCTGAGATCATGACCTGAGCCGAAGGAAGAGGCTTAACCCACTGAGCCACCAAGGTGCCATTTCCAGGTTTCTAAGTGACCCCAGTGCTCACTGTAAAAAAGAAGTCCAAATCTTAAGCACAAAGTAGAAGTTCAGATAATAGTAAATACAGAGCATAGTCATCTTTATAATAATGACTATTGGGGCATCTGGGTGGCTCAGTGCATTAAAGCCTCTGCCTCCGGCTCAGGTCATGATCCCAGGACCCTGGGATTGAGCCCCGCATTGGGCTCTCTGCTCAGTGGGGAACCTGCTTTCCTCTCTCTCTCTCTGCCTGCCTCTCTGCCTACTTGTGACCTCTCTTTCTGTGTCAAATAAATAAATAAAATCTTTTAATATATATATATATATATATATATATATAATAATGACTATTATCTAGATTTTTATACTTTTCTGACTCTGTACAGGAAAATATTAATTCCGTCTTGCAATCTGAAAGATGAGGTTGGACACACTGGTGATGGAAAAGAGAAAAGGGTAGATCTATATGGTGCTCAAGATTGTTTCATGTGAAGATGCCTCTTGTTTATAGCGAACCACTTGCTTTGCTCTTCATTCTTTGTCTTTTCATCTCAGTTCTCATGAGAAGGGCTTCAGTGGGCTCTCGGCAGATCCTCCAAGATACAGCGGGGTGATGGTATTCAGAGTTAGCAGCAAACAGTTATAATCTCATTTCACTCGAATGGTGTTATTATTGCAAGATGTAACACCAGCAACCCAAACGGTCTCTGACAGTCTCATATTTCTCCTGTTTAAGGAATAGCTGTCACCAGGATCTGGGGGAGCTCAGCAACCGACAAATTATGGGGAAATTATATTTTTAATCAATCACTTGCCTGAAGTCATGAAAGCTAATATTTGAGTTATAGTTACCCAGCCATAATACCATTAAGAAACTCCTCCTGCATCACAAGACATCTAGTAATTTTCATGGTTTTTCTTCTTAGGCTATGATCCAAAAAAATTAAAAAAATAAAAGTATGCCTAAGAAAGAGGCACTTCAAATCTAAAGACCTGGATAGGTCAAAAGAAAAAAGATCGAAGAAGATATAAAAAGCAAAGCATGAGCTTAAGAAAGCTGGAGTGGCCTTATTAGTAGCAGTTAAAATTAAATTTCCAGACAAGAACCATGAGCAGAAATAAAGAAGAGCATTTTGGGTGATAAAGGGTCAGTTCATCAGGATACGTAACAATATAAGATGTATTTGGTCTTCAAAATTGACGCAAAATATTTAGAGAAATTTGTAATCCACAAAGAAGAAAATAACAGTGTTAAAGAGAGAGAGAGAGGGATACAGTTGGAAATTCCAACACCCGTCTCTCAGTAACCAACAGAAAAAGTAAGACCAAAAACATCAGCAAGGAATCGGGAGATGTGAGTAACACAATCCACAAACTTAATGGAATTTACCGAACAAGGTGGGAAATACATTCCCTTTTTGAGAACACGTGGAACATTGACTACGAGAGACCAGTTGCCAGGCCATAAAGTATGTCTCAATCAGTTTCAAAATATTGAAATCCTTAAAAGTGTGTTTCTAAATCACAACAATGTTAAATTTGATATTAATAACAGTAAGATATCTGGAAAGACGCCAAATGCTTGGAGATGAAATAGCACACTTCTGAATGCACAGGTCAAAGGAGAACTGTAAGTAAGAAGGAAACAGGTGCACGGAAAAGTGATCAAAACACAGAGTATCAAAAATTCAAAGATTCCACCAAAGCACTGACTTAAGAGAAATGTACAGCTTTATCTCTCAGATCACTGATTTGAAATCTTTCTTCTTTTTGAAGGTAGGTTTCCACATAAAGAAACTAGAAAAATGTGGGTGAAGTAAGCGAAACATACATCGAAAGGAAGAAACAAAGGCAAGAGCAGAAATACAAGATAAATAATAGAATTAACCAGGACAGTAGTCGATTCTTTGAAGGAATTGGTAACATTGTGAATCCCTTAACAAGACTGAATTCATTAGTTGAGGGTTAATCAGAGAATCGAAATCAATGAGGAACATAGAATTTGGGATACAGGAATCTGACTTGATGTGACTAGGGCAGCCCGTTAACATCTATGTACAGCAATTATTTCAGTAACCAAAGCCTGTGGGGCTTTCAGTGGGGAATGAAAAGGGGACCGAAGCAGGAGAAACCAAGGCCAACAAGAAGGACCTGCTGGAGTGCAGGACTGCAAACAGGAACCTGCATTTGTCTTTCACCATTGGCAAGCACCTGACATCAATGTCTTGACTGACTGGCTCGTATACCTGCCATGAAGCTACATAGGCACCTGGCCCAGGATTCTAAGAAGCTGAAGGAGATCCGGCAGGAGCTGGAGGACCTCCAGGACAGCTGCTGCCCCCACCCATAAAGTGAGACCATAAACAGATTACAACTTGGGATGCCTGGGCAGCTCAGGTGGTTTAGCGTCCGACTCTTGGTTTCGGCTCAGATCATGATCTTGGGGTCCTGGGATCGAGCCCTGTGTCAGGCTCTGAGTTCAATGAGGAATCTGCCTGAGGATTCTCTCCCTCTGTCCCTGTCCCTGTTCTTGTGTGCTCTAAATAAATAAACAAAACCTAAAAAAAAAAGAAAGAAAGAAAGAAAGAAAATGACAACAAATTATACATCCTCTTCATTTCCTCACTCAGTAAAATATTTCAGTGTATTAAAGCAAAACCTTACAACACTCGATCAGTTAGAGCATCAGGATTTACTTTGTAGAAGAATTCTACAGGCAGCAGAACATGGATCGTGGAAGATCGTTATCTCATTGACAGGCTCAAGGACAAGAACAATGAAAGTTAAAATCATTAGCCCCTGCACATTAAAGATGAGTGAGAAATGGGAATAACATTTCTGAAATGAAAATTAATATGCCCATAATACGTCCAAGCGGAATTGCGCATGATCTTAAGACCCATTTACTACCCAAAGTGGGCATCTTCATACACGCTCCAGCTCCTTTCTTTCCCTCTAACACAGGTTCTTTGCTTTTATAGTCAGGATTATATGACACGACATTCTTCACTATGCAGAGCTTTTGGAGAATAGCAATCGTGGGAAAGGAACTCACAAATTCGGTTTCTGCTTTCTCTGCCTGTGCAGAGGACAGAGTCTGCAGAGAAGGGCTTTCCCAGAAGTACAGCATGGTCCCACTGAAACATTATCACACAACTAGCACTTGCTGGAAGGCCTAATGGGAAGGACAAAGGCTCGATCATGGTCTTACCACTCAGAACCTCCATTTGCCTCTATGTCTGCTGCCGGTGAGGAGAGGCATCTGATTAATTCACACTGGGATCTGGGGGTGCCTTCTCGAAGTCTGTACCTTTTTAAAAAGATACCTGGAGAAATTCGCTGTCGTACGAATGTGTAAAGAAGAGATTTCAGGCACCAAGGAGACTGGGTTGGGAGAGATTTGGGGACTGTACAGAGAATTTTCAGGCTCTTGCTCAAATCCTTACCCTCCTGTTCAGATTTTCTTCACCATTTATTGAGTCTGTTGGACGCTGAGTGCCCCATCGGCAGGTAGGTTCATGCTTGCCTGATTGGAAGCTTGATATCATTGTGGTGATATCATTGGCTCCCCGGTTGGCAGTTTGTTCTTCGAGCATTTCCGAAAAGCCAAAGTTTCTGACCCCACACAGACCTGAGATGCCAGTCACCAGCCCCATCCTCTGCTCTGTTGCATTTCATGTCTTTTGGCAGAATGTATGATGTGGCATTGTTCAAACGGAGGGTGCTAAAAATGCCTCCAAAGGGAAAAACGTCTCTGTAGCCACAAAGTCCGAAAGCTAATGAGTGTCTAATGCAAACGAGTGCCTAAAGCTGTCAACCAGAGAAGACACTTTGTCACAGATCGGAAGATGTCCAAGAGCACCTTGAAAGGAGAGAGGGTTGCAGGAGACAGGTAGTTGTGCACACGCCACCAAGGGTGCCTCAAGAGGGACGGAACGAGACTTCTCTTCTTCCTAGACCTCATGACAACTTAAAGCCTGCCAGCTTAATTTCATATTGCAACTTCCTTCAATCAAATCTGCATTTCTGGGGTTCCTGCTTCATGTCCTCTCACTAATAGCCTCCAGCATCTACTTGTGCCAGGCGCTATCCCTACACTGTGTTAAAAAGAAGAAGAAGAAGGAGAAGGAGAAGGAGAAGGAGAAGAAGAAGGAGAAGAAGTTGTGCTACTAGAAGAGAATGAAAAACACAAATGTATCCTCTCTCATATTGCTTTCTTATTTCCTGGGGGAGTTGGATGCCAGAAGGAAGGGAGAAAGAATTAGCAAACTCCAGCGATGCCACGTTGGAATGACATTTCCGCAGTGTTCTGGAGAGTGTGATCAAGCCCCCCTGCTTCTGGGGCCCTGGGTTTCTTCTTTGGCAGCCAGTGTATGTTGAGCCCCTACCATGTGCCAGACTCTGTCTCAGACACTTCAAAATCCAGGCAGGATCAGCAGAGTGTCCACGAGAGCAGCCCCCAGCTTCCCCGCAATGGCAGAACCATTATTCACACTCAGAACTCTACTTCCCGTGGCTCTTTCCCAGACATCTAAAACCATGGTAGCATCAAGTGAACAATTATCTCCAGATGTTCTTTCAACAAATGCTGGTAGCTACTGTATTACCATCTCTTCCACAACCTTCTATTTTGAAAGAAAAAAGGTAAGTCATGGAAAAGCATCAGGAGATAATAAAGTAAAAGTGTTCTCTTATTAAATGTCATTAAAAGAATCTTTGAGTTAAGAACAGGGACTCTGTTACATTCAGGCGGTTCTAAAGACCTAGTTGGCAGGGAAGTGCCTCAATCTCTTATCATCTACTGATGCTAGAAGGGCTTGCAAGGGCACTGTGTGCAAACGAGTGCCAAGAAGGTTATTAAACAAGAAAGGGATCGGAAAGGCCAGTGTCCCGCTCGTTGTCCATCTGGATTCCAGGAGTCATAGAAATTCAAGGGATGCCATCAGGCATCTAGAAAGAGCTGTGCAGGGGGTCCAAGGGATGGACAGACTTCATAACTCCTTTCTTCACCTCACCTTCCACCATGGGGGTTTCCCTCTCCCTGGACTTCCAGATCAGTGCCCCCCAGGAAGTTCTATGTACAGAAAGGGCTCTATCACTGTGAAAGTCATTGAAACCCACTAACCTGCATCCCACTGCAGCATGCTAGAGAGCCTTACTCATGAAGCATTGTCTGTGGAATGAAAATAGTTTCAAGGAGCAAATATTTTGATGAATGGCTAAGTCAGAGCTGGCTTGTGATCAACACTGTCGTGTTGGTTTGTTCTGGTGTCTGGCGCCCTTCTCAGTCCTGCAGAGGGAAAGCACTCCAGCAAGAGGAGAAGGGCATTTTGTCCTTGCCTGGGGTTTCTCGCTCTATCCCACCTAGCCTCCTGTGCCAGGGAAGCTGAACGCGCATAACAGAGCCCTGAGATAGTTTCAGACCCTCCAGTCCACCCTTCCATGCAGGTCTGCATAATGTAAGCAAAGAAGCTTAGCTTATTTAAAAATAGTTATGCCTATAGTTGGGTAACACGCGACTTTTATTGCTGCCATAAACCAGGATTCAGCAAAGGGAGCCCCTGACCATTATTCTGGTTCACTCTTTTTCTTAATCCATGAAACAGTAAAGGCTGGTTTCAAGGGAAAGTTGATAAGAATAGGCATGGCAATTCTAGGCAATTCTGATGGGTACTGCGAAATGTTTGCTTTATGATAATGAATAAAGCCATTTTGAAGCAGACTTTAAATCGCCACAGTTCCTGGGTATCTATCAGGATACAGCCATGCCTAGAATCTACAAGTGAGGCAGCCCCATCTCCAGCAGAAACATGGGACTATGCAGAAGTTGGAAACAAAGCTGCTGGGGACTGAATGTTGAGCAGAGGCCAGGGTCTCTGTAAATGGTATCGTCGATGTTCAAAACAACTTGAATGGGAAGCATTCTCATTTACAGATTGGATGAGGCTCAGTGGAGTTACAGTTCAAGCCAGTAAGCTTTCAGATCCAGATCTGCCAGACCTGTTCTCGTCCTGTTTCCCACACTTCAACCCTGTTTGCAAACCTCCCATGATAGGGAAGACACTGCCTCCCGGGCCACACAGCCAAGTGCTGGACAGAGATGACAAGTAACAACCATTTTGTGGTGGACTCTTTTGTCCTCCCTTTCCTCTTCATGCCTTTTTACCCAGAGCCTTGATAATGTGTATCAAACACACATGTTATATAACCAAAGATGTTGACCTTGGTTTGTTTTCTTAGTTCCCAGTTCTAAGACCTCTAAAAGGAATTTTTCTAGGAGAAAACATGTTCTGTGGTTAAGATGGATGAAACTCTAGTCTGTATTGACTTTGGTAAGATAGCCAGTTAAGAACATCTTTGATTACCTGGTCCCAGGGGTAACGTTTGAATTAACTAGATTTTGGTTTCTCTCTCTTCTGGGATACATTCTCAATTGATTTCTACTGATGACTTGTACAAGAATCAATAAGTAAATACGCTTCTAAGTAAGTAATAATTTTTCCTTGGTTTAGAGGACTTGATAATTTAAGAGAACAAAATATTTTTGTTGCTTATAACATTGACAGCATGTGTTCTCAATTAAGAATGACTTTGCCCTGGGAGTATTTGACCATGCCTGGAGATATCGTTGGTTGTCATAGCTGGGGAGATGGGGTGCTGTTAGCATTTAGTTCGTAGAGACAGGGATTGCAAAATATCCTCCAGTGCTTCTTCCAGAGAAAGATATGTCTCCATGTGTCAGTACTGCCATGGTTGAAAAACCTCAACTTACAATAATACCAAAAGAATACAAATACCAGGGGTTATTGATTGCACAATACAGATAATTATTTATAATAATAACATCAGTGTCCTCCATGATATCAAGAATCATTTGGAATGAAGTATAATGGGCCATAATTTAAAGACCACAACTTCAAGAGTATCCAGTAGAAGCATCTTTCACCCTCCTTTCTGTGGAAGTTGCTGAACAATGGCCAATCATAGCACGTGTCTGGCACGCAACCTAGCGTAATCTCAGATTTCTTGAAGACAAGTGGACAAATAAATTTAGGGATAACATGGAGCATGCGGTGTTGGCTTTCATGTAACAATGATGCCAGAAGGATCAATTAAAACCTGAGGACACATGAAGAAGCCACCTACTACTAATGAGTTTGGGGCAGGTCATTTAAGCCTCATCTTTGACGTCTTCAACTTTAAGATGAAAATAAAGGGGGTGTGCCTAGGTAGCTTAGTCAGTTAAGTGTTCAGCTCAGGTCATGATCCTGAGGTCCTAGAATGGAGCCCCATGTCTGGTTCCCTGCCCGTGGGGAGTCTGCTTCTCCCTCTGCCCCTCCCTCCACTCGTGCTTGCGCTTTTTCTCTCTCTCTCAAATAAATAAACAAAATCTTAAAAAAAAAAAAAAACATTTAAAACATTAAGGTGATTATATCAAATAAAATATACCAGTCCTCTTTTAAGTATAAAATGATATTCTACAGAAAGGTTTTTTTTTTTAACTTATTTAAAATTTTATCTTTTAATTAGCAAACCTGGGGGGAAAGCCACATTAGGACTGAGACAAAGGCAGGGACCCAAAAATCAGCTGGTTTTTCCCTGTCAGACTGGAGCAGAATTTCAACCAGACCACATGCATTCCACCTCTGCAGACACAGTTTACTCTTTAAATCCTGATTCCAGGTTCGTGGTTTGCAAACTAGCTTCACTTCCTCCAAGGACCCAACTCTAGGGCTTTCATGGCACCCTCAAGTTTGAGCATCCTTCGTTCCTGTCGCTGGCGGTGCCATTCGGCCATGGACTGGAGCATCCACCTGGCCCCGAGCTCGTGCAAGTAAGAGCCATAAACCACAACCTCTCTGAGGTCCAAAGATTCCAGAACCTTTAGCTCGAGCATGACTTTGCTCACTGGCTCAACGTATGGGATTCGAGACCCTGCTGGGCCAAACAGAGCCTCCAAGAGCTGCATCTGGACCTGCAACACCTCGGGATCTTTCAAATCTTCAGGAGCTTTCACCCATGGTGGAATATCCTTTGTTCTGGTAGGGTCCCCATCTGGAGCGCCTCGAAACTAACCATGCTCCAACCTGGGCTAGGCCTGAGTGGCTGGGGCCTCGGAGCCAGAGAGGGAGCACCAGGACGGGCCCCGCCCATGAGAAGCCCCGCCCAAAAGAAGCCTTGCCCCCTGTCTGATGGCCCAGTCTCCCACCTACAGAAGGTTTTATAGGGAAAGCCATTGTAGGTAAAAACAGCTACTTCCAACAGCCACAAGAAATTGCCCAGTAATATTTAAATTCATAACAGGAAGCCCTAAAACTGCTGTGCTCCAGCTGATTCCATCCATGATTTAGTCATTCTTTTCTAATCAAACACAATTATAGGAATTAAATGCTCTTAATAATATCCTGAAATTAGATTATGGCATTGCACCTGGAGCTTTCTCAATTACCAATGGAATAGCATTTCTTTAGGAAGCAGAAATGGTTGAGTGAGTTTTGAAATGAGGCTCGAAAGAACCAGAATAGATATGAGGAGAAGAAACATGTGTGAAGCCATCTTTCAATTAACTAAAACCAGATAGAAGGAAAGTGACATATAGATCAAAATCTGGGTAGAGAACACTCTCCCCTTGTGGTTTTCTGACATTGGACAACTTTTCATGTTTTAAAGAGACATCAACATGACTCTACTAAAAAGAAACCTCTATAGAATAATTAGAGTAGATACAGAAAGGCAAACTTTTTTCCTTTTCTTCTTCTTCTTTTTTTTTTTTTTTTAGAGAGGGTTTGGAGGGGACAGAGTGACAGCCAAAGAGAGAATCTAAAGATTCTATTTATTTATTTGACAGACAGAGATCACAAGTAGGCAGAGAGGCAGGCAGGGGGCTGGGGGAGCAGGCTCCCTGCTGAGCGGAGAGCCTGATGCGGGGGGCTCAATCCCAGGACTCTGGGATCATGACCTGAGCTGAAAGCAGAGGTTTAACCTACCCAGGCGCCCTGGAGAGAGAATCTTAAGCGGAATCCATGTCCTGCAGGGAGCTGCACAAGGGGCTCAATCCCATGACCCTGAGATCATGACTGGAGTCTAAAATCAAGAGTCAGATGCTTAACTGATTGCACCACCTGGGTGTCCCAAGATAAACAATTAAAAAATTAATAAATAAAAGGCAAGCACGATGTTCCAAAGAAGATCTTTGATTGAATAATTGGATTTATTTTTCTGAGTTAACATGGAAGCAAGATCAGCTAGAACTTCAACTTTTTGTAAAACTAAGAGAAAAAAAAAATTTCCCAGACATATAAATATGGAAACTGAGGCTCAGGAAGGTCACACTGACTGTGAATGGTGGAATGAAAATTCAGAGGTCCTCATGGCTCCAAAACCCTTGCTCTGGAAACGCCGTATCTTGAGGCTACATAAGACAGTCTCCCAACTTCACTTCTCCCCTTCCTACCCTCCTGCTTACACAGGGCCCTCTCTTACAGTTCACCCTCTCTCCTCCCTCCCCTGGGTGCTGAATGAGAACCCAGGGGCCTCAACACCTCTCTCTTGGCCCTTTCTTCCGCCTTCTCTTTCCCCACTTCCTCCATCCTAACCTTGCCCCAAATCCATGAACCAGAAGGAGGGACTCTTCCTGGGAGCCTAGGTTTCAGATCCAAATGGCTCATTGATAGCTAGCGCCTGGTTCTGGGTCAGCCTAGGGGTTCCCCCTCAACCAGTAATTTCTGCCTTTTCAGGCTTTACAGCAGGCAGAGTACCTGAGCCCTCCTCAGCTCTCCACCCATCCTGGGTCTCCGTCCTCCCGCTCTGCTGGCTTTCGGGAAGAGCTTTGAGCCCCGTGACCTGGGGTTCTCCATCCACCTGAGTGGGTGCTAGGTGCATGCAAATTCCCCACTAGTTCAAGAAAGCCCACACTAATACTCAGTGCAGCACTCATAATCCTAAAATCCCTTCATTAGCTTTTCTATTATGGTAAAATAGATATAAAATTTACCACTTTAATTGTCTTCAGGTGTTCAGTGGCAGAAAGGACATTCACACCGTTGTGTAAGCATCCCCACCACCATTCATCTTCAGAATACTTTCATCATCCATACTGAAACCCTGTTCCTATTAAACAATTCCCTGTTCTCCCCTCCTCTCAGCCCCTCATAACCTCTACTTTCTGTCTCTAGGAATTTCATCCTTTGGTGTAACTCTGACAGGTGGAAGAATACAATACTTTTTTATGTGACTTATTACACTTAGCATAATGCATTCAGAATGCATCCCTGTTGTCACATATATGAGAATTCTATCCCTTTCCAAGACTGAATAATGTCCTATTGCATGTATGTACCACAATTGGTTTATCCATTCATCTGTTGATGGATATTTGGATTGTTTTTGCTTTTTGGCTCTTGTAAACACTGCTGCTATGAACATGGATGTACAACTATGTATTCAACTCTTTCAATTATCATGAATATATCCCTAGAAGTAGAATTGATGGATTGGATGGCAATTCTATATTTAATTTTTGAAGTACCACCATATTGTTTTCCCCAGCAACAAGTGTTCTAACTTCTCTATATCTTAGTCAACACTTATTTTCTGTTTTTGTGTGTGTGTTTTTTGTTTTGTTTTTGTTTTTGTTTTTTAGTAATAGCCATTTTAAGGGGTATGAAGTGGTATCTCATTGTGATTTTGTTTTACATTTGAAATGCACCCACTTTGGTACCATGTAGATCCATGGTACAGAGAACCTATTTCTTTAAATCTTCATCAACACTTGGTATGAACAGGCTTATTAATTGTCTTAAACTGATGTGTGGGATGGTATCTCATTGCTGTTTCATTTTAAAATTTGCATATTTATGTGAAAGGTTGAGAATATTTTAATCTATGTATAGGTTCCATCCTCTGGAAATTATTCATATTATTTTCCCTATCTTTCTGCTAGGTTTATCTTTTTAAGTAGGAATTCTATGGATATTCTCGTTACCGATGTTTTGTCGATTATATGCTTTGTGAAATCTGTCCTTTTCATGTTCTTTCTTGATTCTTGGCATGAGAATTTATAATTTTATTTAGACTGTTTTATCAAACTTGTTATTTCTGGACTACACTTCTCCTATCATTAAAAAGAATCTGTCCCTTCTCTACTACCATAACGATATTTGCCTATGCTTTTCTTTTTTTTTTTTTTGAGAAGTTTTATGGTTTTGTTTTTGACAGTTGTATCTTTTACACAATGGAATTATTTTTTTGTGTGGTCAGAGATAATGACCTAATGCTATCTTCTTCCAAAATGAAGATATCTCATTATCCTAGAATCACTAGCTGTTTGGTCCGTTCTTTTCCATACTGATTTTAAGGCCAGCTCTCATGTACCAAGCTCACGCACATATGTGATTATGGTCTCAGGCTGCCAGAGGTCTTCCACTGGCCTTTGTATATATCCCCAGTCCAACGCTGCACTATTTTATCTACCAAACCTGTATGGTAAGCTTTGTTATGTAACAAAACAGGTTTTGTTCACTCTTCCAAGTTTCTCCCTTCCCATGTATATGGCCACCTTCTTCAGATTTGTCTTAGCATTTCTTCACCCTTGTCAGATTGTGTGGAAAAACTTCATTAGGACTTTCATTATACAATCATTAAAATAATAAAGTGATGTGTCTTCTTTATGATATCAAATCTTCCTAACTGTGAACTAGTATTTAGATCTCCTACATCTTACAGTAAAGTTTTTTGTTCAATTTGGTTTTTTTTTTTCTGCAAATGTCTGTTATGAATATACAGTTTCAGACTTTTTGAAATTACATTTTCTACTTCATTGTCCCTGGGACATAAAAATGCTATGGATTTTTCATATCAATCTTCTGTCCAACAACAACATAGAACTACCTTATTTGTTCTAGTGCTTTTCTGTAGATTCACTTAGAATTTATGTCAACAGAAATTTTGTCTGCAAAGAATGGTAATTTTGCTTCTGTCTTTGTAGCTCTTATATATCTTATTTCTTTTTCTTATTTTATTGCATGGAGCTAAAACCTTTTATGCAATTTTGAATAGAAGAAGTGCTTGAAGCAATGCAGGTACTATTCCTGACTTCAAAGAGAATATGTGTAAGGTCCCACTCTTTCGGTATATGTATGCCTCTATTCGACAGACTCTCTGTCAAGTAATAATGTTTTCTCTTATTCCTAGATTTCTACTTCTTTTAAATAAAAGAATGTTGAACTTCAAATTTGTTTGTCTCTTTTTTTAAAAAAAAGATTTTATTTATTTATTTGAAAGAGAAAGAGAGCATGAGTGGGGAGTGGGTAAAAGGAGAGGGACTCTCCACTGAGCAGGGAGCCCACTGCAGGGCTCCATCCCAGGACCCTGGGATCAGGACCTGAGCCGAAGGTTGATGCTTAACTAACTGAGCCACCCAGATGCCCCTTTTCTTTGTTTGAGATTTAAGAAGCAGTGCAGTAGTGTACTTGGAGAATGGACTCTGGAGTCAGTTCCTGGAACAGCATGAATGTTGGAGGACATGTTCTTTTGAAGGGCACATTGTTCTCCAAGTAGTTGGTTTCAGCACTTTTTACACTCTTAAAAAAGATTAAAGGCCACGAAGAACTTTTGTTTTTGTGGGTTATGTATCTTTCAATATTTATCATGTTAGAAATGAAAACTGAGAAATTTTTAAAAAATTATCGATTCATTTTAAAACAGTAATAAGCCCAATCCACGGAAAGATACAATTTTTTAACGATATCCATACCTCCAAAACAAAACCAAGTGGAGTGTGTATATCTACTATACTTACTAAGCTTATCCCAGGGTATCTTCAAGTATTATTCAACTACTCACCTGTTCTGTAGAAACTTACATACAGCACCTCCTAGTCTCTGAGGCTGAGTTCAGAAAGGACTTTGTGTCTTCTGGTTCTCTTATCACATGTCTATAGGGCACTGAGTGCCCCAGTTTTTCTATCTATAAAATAGGTTTATTGGTTACCACAGACCAATCTTGAAGATGTTTTAATGAAAACCAGGGAGATTGTCTTTTAGGACTAGGTTATTAGTACTGCGGACAGTGACATAAATTTCTGGGTAACAGAGGAAAAAAATCTATGTTGGGCAAAGTATTTGGATTCCTTCAAAATCTTGCTCTCTACCTAATCATTGCTTGAGAATAATACTATCAATAGACTGCAAACAAGAAAATATGCTTCTTTCATCAACTAAACTATGATTTATCTCCAGTCTTACAGAAGGAGAATGTTTATTTAACAAGAGCAGTTGCTGTCATTTGTCAAAATCACATCTTTTTTTTCTGAAATTATTTCTCTGCTCACATTTTTACATAGCCATGGTCGCAGCATTTATGAAATGAGTTTATTTTTATTTCTCTGTTAGCTGGATCAATTATCAGATAGCTGGCTTTGAAGAGATTATTTCAAGATCATGTCAAATAACAGAGGGATCCTGTGGGAGGCATTTGTATGAGCTTCCTGAAACCTAATTTGTGAACAGCAGCAGCCGGTGGTCACAGCGGGGGGCAGGGAGAGCCTTCTCTTACCCACTCAAATGAGGGGTCTCCTGGAAGTTCAGTCCTTCTTGTTTCCACTGAGATCTGTCCTGGTGGAGAGTCGCCCCCAGCCACGCTGCTAAACAGAGGTGTTCTAAATATAATTTAGATTTAAATATAACTTCCTAAATACACTGTGGTCATTATCTTCAATTCAGGAAAGAATTGACGTTGTTTTCACTTTTCCGACTTGGTAGGAACCTGAAAACATGGCAGCCATTAGAACCACTGGATGCTGAGATTCCCAGGTGTGATGGCTCATTCTCAACAGGTAAGGATTTCCTACCCATGGAGAAGGGGGACCTGAGGTGTAAGTGCTCCCACAGGCCATCTTGTCTGCACCCAACATCTGGGACAGCTGCTTCGCCTTCGCCCGCCCTCAGACTCTTCCTTTCTAAGAGTGACTCCTCCCACCTTACTCCAGCTTGGTCTCCTCCTTCCTGTGCCCACACCAGTCCAAGCACATCCCTCCCTTCTCTTTTCCATTTCCATCAACACTTGATCACTATCTGCTTTGTGTCAAGAGTTAAGTGCCATTCATCCAAGGACCCTAGGAGCCACCAAAATGAGCCACCTCCAGCCACCCTTTCCTTTGAGATTCCTGATAAATGTATACAGCAGACAATACAAGTATTGGACACTTGTTGTTACCATTTCAGCACTGTCAGAATGCTCATTTCTGCATGGTTGCTAGGGTGACCCTGTGTTCTGGTTTGCCATGGATTGAGGAAGTTTCTGGGACATGGAACTTTCAGCTTTAAAACCAGGACATTCTTAGATAAACTGAAGCAAATTTGTCATTGTGATGGATTCAGTTGTATCCTCCCAAAATGGTAAAGCTCTAACTCCTAGTACCTTAGAGGATGACTTTATTTGGAAATAGGGTCATTCAGTTGTAATTAACTAATTAGTAATTAGGTGATATCATCCTGGAATAGGTTGAGCCCCTAATCTAATATGACTGGGGTTCTTATAAGAGGGGGAAGTTTGGAGACAGAAATGCACACTGAGAGAGCACCATGTGAAGATGAAGGCAGAGATTGGGGTGATACAGCAGAAGTCAAGATAAGATCACCAGCAACTCATAAGAGGGTTGCTAGGAGAGAGTCCTGTAAGATTCTCCCTCATAGTCCTCAGAAGGAACCAACCTGCCAACACATTACTCTTTGATAAAAGTCTGGGCTCAAAGAGCAATCATGCTGGATGGCTGCAGACAAGGGAAAAAATGGGTGGACTTTAAGCAGTTGGGGGATAGTGAAGCCACAGGGAAAGGAAAGCTCATTTAGAGCTTCCCCGGGCTCCAAGAAGAGCTGCAGACTTTTGAGGATTGCATGGGTAAGAGGAACCCAAGTCCTGTTCCCAGGCTGCACACTGGAACTGGGGCTGTGGGTGGGGCTTTGGCAGGATTTCCCATGAAGATGAGTCAGGGATGAACCTCCCCACCCCAGCAAAGATCTCCATGCAAACCCAGTACAAGGAAGCTACCAAGGTCAAGGACACCCCAGTGCACTCCTTGAATAAGAACTATGAGCCAAAGGCCAGCAGAGCATGTGATGAATGACCTGGACTCTGCCATATCTTCAAGGCCTGGGTGCAACTCAGGAGGGGAAGGAGGGCTCCTATTCCATAGCCAGGATGGAATTTCCTGCCAGTCTGCTTGGTGGGAGCTCAGAGCTAATTGAAGTTTATTTAGAAAAATTAAAACACTGTGACATTTCTTACGAGCACAGATGTAAGGTAATATTCATATCCACAACACATTCATTGTACTTGTGATAGGACATGCTTTCAATTTCCACAAGCTGTGGTCTGGCTGGCAGGTGTCCCAGGGCCCTTTCCTTCTCTCAGCTGCCCAGCAGGTCCTATGGAGAGAGATACTTCTTCCCACTAACCCCAAATAGAAGTCAGTGTAGAGGACTCCCGCAATGCTACAGCTGTGCTCTGAAGTCCAAGGAGAGGGGAGCCTAGGGTTGGGGGGAGGGAGAGTAGAGGTGGTGGGGGGAGGAAGAGGCTGAGGAGCCTGAAGAATGGCAAACAAGAAGAAGAAAACTGATGGGCAAGCCAGCCCTCCAGAGTCTTCCTGAGCCTCTCTAGCACTCCAGGAGGCCACCTCAACTCCAAGGCTTGCATTTCTACCCCAGCTATTTCTGGCCTCCACTCACAGAGCAGGGTGCCCATCAGACTGGATTATAGCCCACAGCTCACTGCACTGTCACATTTGCCATCTGCAAACAGAAGGCAGTGTATATTTCAGCTGTGGAGAGGGAGAACTCAGGGTTTGTGGCAAGGAAAAATGGAACGTGGCGAAGGAGAAAGCTCTATTACTAACTCTCCAAGGAGCCAGGATCATCCATCTTCCTCTTCTGTTGTCAGTGAGTAACTCAACCTACAGCTTCAACCATCTCTCTGAAGGAAAAAGAAACCCCGCATGCTGATTTTCCTTTTATTGTAGAATCAAAGGGATGAGTGACAAAGCCCCACATCAACTTCAATATCTCATTTTTTTTAACTTAATCAACATCACATCCCCTAGACTTGAGGGAGGGAGAGCCCACCTCTTTTTTATTTTTTAATTTATTTTTATTTATTTTTCATTTTGGGGGAGAGCCCATTTCTTTTCATAAGGCCTCACCCCTAGTTGTAGCCTCTTTACCTTTCATGAGGATGTTCTATCTGCCGGACCACAGCCAGACACCACAGACCTCTCTACTACCAAACTACCTCCTGTTGTCTTCCAAAACCCCATGAGCTTTAGCCAGAGATTAGATTTTGAGTTCAAAAGAGAAGTGAAGAAAACAATCTGAGGAAAAATACTAGTGACAATGTCTTCTTGTCTTGCTTGCTGTTTGGGTTCATTTCCCCAGAGATGGGGCACGGCAGAGGGGAGCTCCCCTCACAAGCAGGGTGCTAACACTCTAGTGAGTCATGGACAGACTGTGAGAGGGGTCACAGGCAGCTACCCCTACTAACAAAAGTCTCTAGACAAATCTCTTTTCTAATAAAATACACTGGCTCCAAGGTTATCCTTATAATGAAATGACTTGCACTCTCATTCTGATACAGTCTCTTGAGTGTAAGAAAAGGAGTGGGGAGAGGTGCAGACTTAGTACCAGAAAATACACCCAGCATTTTTGGACCACCTTGGCTCTTCCTCAGTTCAGGACATACCTTTACTGATACCCTGCTGATAATTATGGTGGTTAGATAAGGTCGTAGTAAAAATGTTTTTAAGGTTTATTTTTCCTCGAAGTCTAGTCATATCCAGGGGGATATATTTATTTTACTTACATATTTGAGAGAGAGAAAGAGAGAGAGAGAGCATGAGCTGGAGGGAGGGGGAGAGAGAACTGAAGAAGACACTGCATTGAGCGCAGAGCACGTCGAAGGACTTGGTCCCAGGACTGTGAGATCATGAGGGCGCTAAAACCAAGAGTCAGTTACTCAAACAATGGAGCCATGCAAGTGCCCCCCCGCCCCCCCGCTGCCGATTGGTTGTGTATTTAGAATGTGATACCGTCTGACTGCTATCTCATGACAGAAGTAGTCCCTGGACTGAAATGACCTAGAAACATGGACTCCAGATCTCCCAACTTGCTTTGCTCCTTGGAGGCACCAGGCTTTCCATGTCTCAATATATACCTCTTAAAAATTACCATGACACATGACCTCCCTCACAGGGTGCTTGCCGACGTAAGAAGAACTACAGGAGATCCTCGACTTGCCAAAGTTCAAATGATGACCTCTCAGAAATAGCAAGAAAACTGGCTGTAGAGGCAAGGCTTTTCAGCTCTACCTGATACCAACAGATGGAGCAAGGTGTCACTCGTGTGGAGGAGAGGGGGACCCAAGAACAGCCTTTGGGAATCCAACGTGTCCATAAGCTCTTGAAGGAAACATGCACCTTGAAGTTGGAAGGGCTTGGAGTCATTGCCAAGATTTATGTGGCAGCCTTTCATCTTTACCGCTACACTGGTCTCTGCCATGCATCTGTGCTTGCCAGCAAACTCCATAGTGGAGGGCTCGTTCATCCAGGTTTATGCCTGTGGTCATGGAATAATTGACTCCTTCTGGAGTCAGTGTCTAGTTTGTAAGATAAAATATCTGGTCACCCTACCCAGTGGGACTCTTGGAAAACTATTCATTTCAGACTCAGCGTCTAGTGTCTGGTACTAAGACTATACTTTGCATCTTTGGCAAATAACACACTGTGTTGGGAGGGAGCAAATGGTGTGATTTTTCTTTTTTTTTTTTATTTAAAAAAATTTTAATTTTTAGAATTTTAAATTTGAGAGAGAGAGAGAGAAAGAGAGAGAGTGCTCAAGCAGGGGAGAGGCAGAGGGAGAGGGAGAAGCAGACTACTGACCAGGGAGCCAGATGTGGGACTCAATCCTAGGACCCTGAGACCATGACCTGAGCTGAAGGCAGATGCTAAACCATTTGAGCCACCCAACTGCACTGGGTATGATTTTTCTACTTTGACTTAGAATCCAATGGTGCTTTAGGTAACACAGGGGTTCTCTGCCTCAGCACTACCGATATGGGCACTGGGTAATTCTTTGTTGTGGGGCCATTTTGTGTGTTGTAAGATGTTCAGCAGCACCCCTGGCCTCCACTCAATAGATGCTGGGAGCCCCCTCCTCTTCCCCACCCCCATTTGTGATGGCCAAAAATATCTCCGGACACTGTCAAAGATCTTCTGGGAGGTAAGACTACTCCTCTCTGATAAACACCAATGTATACTTCTTATAGTAAAATTTAGTGTAAAATCTGAGTAGATTCAGCGTGGAACAGTGGTCCCTGAAATACCTTCTGAATCAGGAAATGAGAAACACTTACCTTCAGGGTTTGGTAGATATACTGGTTGTCCGAAGCTCCAGGTTTATGGCCAGACTGATTTGAAGGTGGCTTTGTCATATTCTAACTATGTAGCCTTGTAAGTTACTCAGCCTACTTGAGCCTGTTTTCTCGCCTGTAAATGGATAAAAAAAAATCCCTATGTTCCAAGGCAGTTACGAAGATTAAAAGAGACATGATACAGAAAGCATTTAATGCATTGGAGGCATACAATAAACACCTGTAATAGTGTAACAATGACAATGCTAGATGTTACTGTTATTGGGCCTAGGGCAGAGTCATGTGAGGTTGAATAGGCTGCTATGTTTGGAAGGTACAGAGGACCAGTCAAGTGTCTTAGGAATGGACCCTTTAAAAGAAAAATAAATATACATTGCCTGTAAATATTTGGAGCTCTCATGTAGTTCTACTGGAAGACTGTGTCCTTGGTACCTGATTTGGTAATCTAGTGGGTTCATACTTATCATATTAAAAGATTGAGACCCATAGGTTTTCAAAATATCATGTAGTCTGACCTCTGTGGCATAACCCCATCTCTCCCAAAATCTAACCTAAGCCCCCAACAGAGGACGTGATCGCTGCATTGCCCACAAGCCCAGGACTAAAATGTGTCATCCCTTGGTCAGACATGATGGCCCGTACTCCAGTTGGTGTCCTCTTTGTGTCAAAGTCTTCTGTACACTGTGACTCACCATGAGCCATTCCTGGTCCCAGCATATTCCCTAAAACTCAGTCCTGGGCTTTACCTCTGTCCCTGACTGCACTTCTGAGTCTTTACTTATCTCTCTCTGAACATCAACATCCACACCTGTAAGACAGAAACAAAAGTAATACCTACTTCGCAGGTGACTATAAATATTAAAGAAGCTAATTAGAGTGTCCAACATCATGCCTGGACACAGTAAAGGCCCTACACACATTTATGTCTGGCCACTTCTCAGAGACTCAAAGAATATTAAATGACACGATGCTTGGCAGAGCGCCCCCCAGGTCCCAATAAGTTTATCTGTCCCCTTCCACCTCTTCCCTCTTCTGCCATAACTGGGTCCTTCTTCCTCCAGTCACCTCAGTGAGGAGTTTGCTGGGGAGGCCAGGGTGCCTGGACTGAACCTTCTAGATGTCCTCACCATGAGTGCAGCGGAGTCAACCCCTTCGCTGTTTTCTTGCAGCAAACAGAAAAGGGGTGGCAGAAGGAGACCCACCATGCCCCCAGCCTGGACATATTCTGGCACTGAGAAGTCAGCTCTCAAGGGAGGTCTTAGTATCAAGACCCTCTCTTCACTGATGGGAGATCTCACCTCACTCGAACAAGTTTGAAAAACTTGTATCAACCACTGGGCCAACTTAGGCAGTTAAGAACCACAGCACTGGCACTCAGGGCCCATGATCCTTGTAGGGACCCATAAACAAGTTTTAATATCTCTTAAAATCAGAATTTAAGCAAATAAATATAATCCAGCTGGAATTCCATTTTTCTTATACCAACACAGTCATAAATATAACTTTTAAAAATTTTTATGGAGAAAGTGGGCCATGAAGGTGAAGTGTGTTGGGCCCACCAAAATTATCACGTGACCCTGCTCTAGGGCTAAACGTTGTGCTGGTCCTCGGAAAGAACAGGGTCAATAGTGATCTGCTGCTCCGGGAGAACATAGGACCCTGAGGTCAGGTGCTTGAGCAACAAAATGGTAGGTCAGCTTTTCTTCAAGAGCAGCAGAATCACACTTCTTCACGCTTCAGGTCTTCATCTCCCTGCTTTTATCCCTGCTCTGGGAGAGGGTGTTTTTCAGGAAGCTCGATGAAGACAAAAGACAGCCATTGAGGACCCCACTCACACCCGGGGGTCCACTCTGTTACAGAGAAACAAATTAGGAATCAGAGAGTCAACTATGAAAGTGACATCAAGAGATGTAGGGTGACGGGGTGGCTGTGTCATGGGACTCCGACAGTGACCAGGACATTGCTGCCTCCTGTGGTCTCCATAAGATTGTCATCAAATCCCCAAATTCAAAGCTTTTCCCACAAAAAGGGAAACCACTGATGGGCTCAGAGTCCCCAGACTGCTGGCCCCTATTATGAAGCTCCTCCTTCTGGCCATGCTGGTTCCAAGCCACCCGTGTCAACGCAGAACGTGGCTCCGATTTGATTTGTGTTTCCACCGAAACTCCATTTGCACAAAATTCACTGGTAGACTCACCTTTACTGAGAAGCTGGGTGAGGGGAGATAAGGGAAGGAAACTAGTAACCCCTGAAGCATGAAGACGAAGGCGCGTGATTCTGTTTTAATCCAGGCTGCAAAGGGCTGGTGGGAGCAGGGGTTTGGAGTGACTGACTGCTAATGAGTTTCTTTGGGGGAAGACAAACATTTTCTGGTATTGATGAAGTCCCAGAACCTAAGTCAGGTTCGGTGGGGTGAGGAGGTTCGGAGCCGACGACTAAAGAAAGAATTCTTAAGACGTCGTTGGTGCAAAAGGTGATTTATTAGAGCACGGGGACAGGGCCCGTGGGCAGGCAGAGATGCGGCTGCCCACGGGGACAGGGCCCGTGGGCAGGCAGAGATGCGGCTGCCCCGGGTTGTGAGAGGTGGTTGGTTACGCAGGAGTTGGGTAGGTGAGGACAAAGGGTTATCGGGGCAAAGAATACTATCAGGATATTGAAGGCTTAGTTACTATTAAGTAAAGACAATTGAGAGTCTCCTGGTGGAATGTTACATTCCTGCCATCAAACATCCTTGTTAATGAGATTTAGGTTTAGAAGAAATTTAACTTTATTTACTCTTCCTTCTACCTCCGCCTCCTTCGGTTTTTATGGAGGGGAGGGTGACATTAGGCTTGAGAAACTGAGTTCTGTGTCTTTGGAATTTGGGCTATTGATAAGGTAACTTCTTTGTTTGTAAATCTCAAGGACATTTGCAAACCAAGGGAGACTCCTGTCTTGTAGGATTGTGATCTTAGCAAGTTAACTATTTATCATTTTATGGCAGTCAGGGGTGCCTGAGGAATGCTACACCTATGGAGGGGAGCGGATGGAGGGGGGGGTGCAAGGCGCCAGCTCTTGCTTTGTCCTCAGCCAGCCTCCTGCTCCCTCATCAGTATTGGTGGTGATGGTTGTGCAAGCTTTGCCAAGATTTTTAAAAACAAAACACTGGATTTCAAAAAAACAAAAACAAAACCAAAAAAACACTGAGACAAGTCCAGCGCAGACCTTGGGAAGGGCTGGGTGGGTGTGGAGCCTCACAGACCGCCAGGCCCATCTCCCTCCCCCTGCCTCTGGGCTTTCCTGGGTGGCCTCTCCCTCCAGACCACCTTCTCCCTCTGGGAGCTCCTGCAGTTCCAGGTCTATAGGCCCCCAGCTGTGAGGCGCTCAAAGCCAAGTTCTCTTTCCTTAATACTGCACTGAAGTTTTCAGCTTGACTATCCTATCCGAGGTCATCCCTGAACCAGACATCACGGCCAGGGGCATGGGATATGCTGATGGACCCAGGCCAGAGTCCCTGGTGGGGGAGGGGAGGAGGGTTTGGGGGCAGAGGAAGTTGGCAAATCTTAGGCAAACTGAGGGCTTGAGAGTGGGGGATGGGTGCAGGGGTTTGCTGGAGGATAAAGGGAGTGTGCTTACCAGAAGCAGGAATGGGTATTAACCTGGCAAAAGCAACAGAGGTTGATTTACTAACCCAGGGACCTTGAGGAATTCTCTGTGCTGTAGTTTCCTCATCTGGAAACTGAGAGTAATGGGAACGCCTCCTTTCCCAGGTGCTGGTAAGGGCTAGATGAGACAAAGGATAGAAACTATCCAGACAGAACGTGGCGAGCACAGTGTCCTGCTTAACTAGCACCGCCATTATGTGTCACATCATCTGTTCCTCGACTTCTATAATTAGTCTCGGTTATTTACTTCCTCAAAACAGAGTCTTTCTCTAGTTATCAGCAATTTTTGCACACGCTTTAGCAATACTCAGTAAGCTCTTGTTTTTCTGCCTCCGATAGCTATAAAGCCATTTGTAAATTTCTTACAGAAACTTGAGGAAGAATGGTAACAGCCCCCAGTAATTATGATGAGATTAGTAGGAAAGAGCTCTAATCCTGGCCAGCCTTTCTCCTAAGTCTCAATTCCAGACATTCTTAGTTCTAAAGTGTCCCTACAATCGGAATCCAGAAGCACATGGGAGAGAATGTTATAAATCAGGATTGTAAGTGCTTTGAAAAAACACTGCACCATCTGGTCATCCCTGCAGTTCCCTGGAGAGTCACACGATCTCTATTAGAAAAGTGGCCACTTGTGATTCTCATTGATACCAGAGCCTCTTTTCCCCCTGGGTGCTCATGCAAGAGAGAAAAGGCAGAACTTTCGGTATATGTCACATTATATTAGCGCTTCTTTCTGGAGACAAACGGCTCCATTAAACACTAGGAAAGCCTTCTGGTACCCAGACAACCAGCTGAAAACATAGAAATTGAATTCCACACTCATAGCACAAATCTGTCTTTATAATACAGTCCCCCAAAGAACTTCAAATGACTTTGTAGGACTAGTTGCAGAGATTCAATGAGAAGATACGACTTTGGAGGAGGGGAAAAATTGGGAGGATGATTTCATTAGCTTTGTCAGTTTGGGCATGAGGTGATGATAAGAAAGGAATTAGCATCCTTGGGGACTCTTAAGGGAATAAATAAATATTTTAATATAATTTGTGAGACAGTGTAATAAGTTGCCTTAGTTTACTGACCCTCAGCTTCCTCACCTGTAAAACAGGGGTGTTTGGGCATAGTGTGCTCCGGGACTCAGTGACATGACCCACAAACACGGTGCTCCTGAGAGTTGTCCCCCAGCTCTCTTGTCCTTTCTAACATAGATGAAGGAGGGAGCTCTCAATTTTTCTTTAAACAGTGCTAACTACCATAGGCTACCTGGGTTGCTATGGATTTATGAGAAGCTGAGAATTATGATTCTTTTGAAGAGAACCACATCCAGTTTTTCTTTCCTCTAAATTTCTCTGTGATACTGAGAAGACTCCTGGTCATTCTGACCTCTGGTGACCTGGACAACTTAGTCTTCACAGGGACTTGCCGCTCTGTTGTTCACTGACTCTGATATTCTGAGGGGGCTGAGGCCCTGGAGCGTGGTAAACCTTTCAGGGATTTTTGATTGAATGCTTTGTTTTTCCAGAAATGTGTCCCCATCGACACAGCTAGGTGGGGGTTTTTTTTGTTACTACACAGCCTGTCTTCCCTGGGCCTGAGATGACTCTTACAGGAATGTGACCGAAGTGGGTGAATCAGGGTTCTTCCCCATGAGCTGTTCTAGAATTGGGGAAGAGGGACTAGAACAATGAAATATAGCTCAAAATCTGCTGATAGGCATCTTGCCAGCCATTTGCTAGAAAACAGGCTGCAATGAGAGAGGAAAAAGCCAATGCACACAGAGAAGCAGAGAGCAAAGACCCAGCGAGAGTTCAATCAAGCCCTTGACTTTCTAATCCCAATATTCTAGATGCTTACTGCATTCCTCTCCTCTCTACAGCTTGGATATTTCCTTCTTTGGATTCTTTTAGTCAGAAAGCTCTCTTTTTGTCACTTGCAACCAAAAATCCTAACTTGGAGTCCCTTTTTATTTGACCTAAACACTTCTCATGTTTATTTGGGATGGCACAGTTGTCTTTTTTTTTTTTTTATTTAAAAGATTTTATTTATTTATTTGACAGAGAGAAATTACAAGTAAGCAGAGAGGCAGGCAGAGAGAGGAGGAAGCAGGCTCCCTGCTGAGCAGAGAGCCCGATACGGGACTCGATCCCAGGACCCTGAGATCATGACCTGAGCCGAAGGCAGCGGCTTAACCCACTGAGCCACCCAGGCGCCCGGCACAGTTGTCTTTATCTTGTTTTGTTTTATTATGGTAAGAACACTGAACATGAGATCCACCTTCTCAAAAAAATCACTTTGAGCATACAATACAGTATTGCTAATGATAGGCACAGTGATATACAGCAGATCTTTTGAATTATTCATGTTGTACAACCAAAGTTTATGCCCACTGATTGGCAACTCCCCGTTTCCCCCATTCCCAGTCCCTGGCAACCACCATCTTATTCTTTAATTCTATGAGTTTGATTATTTTTTTAAACAAAAACAATCCCACAGCATTTATTGTCCTCTGGTAATAACATAGAGGTAGTCAAAACAATACAAGCAAAAGTTTTAGAACTACATTTCCAACAAAAGACATCTAAAAAAAACAAACAACATGACCGTCTCAAGAATTTCTCACTTTGTTGATACTTTAGAGGAGGGTAATATTATCTCCTTTTAGCATGATCCAACCTAGTTGTTTTCCTGATTTTGTTTCAGAATGAATCTCTTTGGCATCACCTAATATAAGGTTCATGTACTCATCAAAACCAGTGATACACCCCTCTACCTGCATGGTCACTTGCTCATAAGGCCTCCCCTGAATCTGTGATTTACTTTGCAAGTATCTGAAGATGAGGTTGATGGGCTGAACCATCCTTCTGCACTCTTTGGCCCAGGCCACAGTGCACCCAGTGGAAGCTGACAAAGACCACCCATGAGTTTGACTATTTTAGGTGCCTCATGAAAGTGAAACCGTGTTCTCTTTGTCTTTCTGTGAATTCCATGAAGTTGCAGGATACAAACACAACACATAAAAATCAGTTCTGTTTCTAAACCATAGCAAGGAGCCACCTGAAAAGGACATTAGGAAAACATTTCCCTTTAAAATGGCACAAAAAAGAATATAACACTCAGGAATAAATTTAGTCGAGGAGATGAAAGATGTGTATATCGCAAGTTACAAAACATTGCTGAAAGAAATTAAAGACACAAACAAATGGAGTGACATCTTCTGTTCATGGGTTAGAAGAAGAATATTGTTAAAATGTCTATACCACTCAAAATGATACACAGATTCAGTGCAATCTCTATTAGAGGTAAGGGATCTGTACTCAAGGAACTACAGAACACTCATGAAAGAAATTGAAGAAGACACAAGAAGATGGAAGACCATTCCATGCTCTTGGATCGGAAGAATAAACATTGTTAAAATGTCTATACTGCCTAGAGCAATCTATACTTTTAATGCCATTCTGATCAAAATTCCACCGGTATTCTTCAAAGAGCTGGAGCAAATAATCCAAAAATTGGTATGGAATCAGAAGAGACCCCGAATTGCTAAGGAAATGTTGAAAAACAAAAATAAAATGGGGGGCATCATGTTACCTGATTTCAAGCTTTACTACAAAGCTGTGATAACCAAGACAGCCTGGTACTGGCATAAAAACAGACACATAGACCAGTGGAACAGAGTAGAGAGCCCAGATATGGACCCTCAACTCTATGGTCAAATAATCTTCGACAAAACAGGAAAAAATATACAGTGGAAAAAAGACAGTCTCTTCAATAAAAGGTGCTGGGAAAACTGGGCAGCTATATGTAGAAGAATGAAACTCGACCATTCTCTTACACCATACACAAAGATAAACTCAAAATGGATAAAAGACCTCAATGTGAGACAGGAATCCATTAGAATCTTAGAGGAAAACATAGGCAGTAATCTCTTCGCTATCAGCCACAGCAACTTCTTTCAAGATATGTCTCCAAAGGCAAAGGAAACAAAAGCGAAAATGAACTTTTGGGACTTCATCAAAATCAAAAGCTTCTGCACAGCAAAGGAAACAGTCAAGAAAATAAAGAGGCAACCCACGGAATGGGAGAAGATATTTGCAAATGACAGTACAGACAAAAGGTTGATATCCAGGATCTATAAAGAACTCCTCAAACTCAACACACACACAAAACAAACAATCATATCAAAAAATGGGCAGAAGATATTAACAGACACTTCTCCAATGAAGACATACAAATGGCTATCAGACACATGAAAAAATGTTCATCATCCCTAGCCATCAGGGAGATTCAAATTAAAACCACATTGAGATACCACCTTACACCAGTTAGAATGGCCAAAATTAGCAAGACAGGAAGCAACATGTTTTGGAGGGGATGTGGAGAAAGGGGAACCCTCTTCCACTGTTAGTGGGAATGCAAGTTGGTGCAGCCTCTTTGGAGAACAGGGTGGAGATTCCTCAAGAAATTAAAAATAGAACTTCCTTATGACCCTGCCATTGCACTTTGGGGTATTTACCCCAAAGATACAGATGTCGTGAAAAGAAGGGCCATCTGTACCCCAATGTTTATAGCAGCAACGGCCACGGTCGCCAAACTGTGTAAAGAACCAAGATGCCCTTCAACGGACGAATGGATAAGGAAGATGTGGTCCATATACACTATGGAGTATGATGCCTCCATCAGAAAGGATGAATACCCAACTTCTGTAGCAACATGGACAAGACTGGAAGAGATTATGCTGAGTGAAATAAGTCAAGCAGAGAAAGTCAATTATCATATAGTTTCACTTATTTGTGGAGCATAACAAATAGCATGGAGGACATGGGGAGATAGAGAGGAGAAGGAAGTTGGGGAAAATTGGAAGGGGAGGTGAACCATGAGAGACTATGGACTCTGAAAAACAATCTGAGGGTTTTGAAGGGGCAAGGGGTAGGAGGTCAGGGCACCAGGTGGTGGGTATTATAGAGGGCATAGATTGCATGGAGCACTAGGTGTGGTGCAAAAATAATGAATACTGTTACGCTGAAAATAAATAAAAAATAAATTTTAAAAAATCCATGTCTTCATTTTTTTTTCAGAAATGGAAAGAAATTCTAAAATTCATATGGAACCACAAAATTCTTTAAATAGCCAAGTCTATCTTAAGAGAGAGGAACAAAGCTGAAGTTATCACACTTCCTGATTTCAAAGTATATTAAAAACCTATGGTAAATAAAACAGTATGATATTGGCATAAACACAGACATATATACCAGTGGCACAGAACAGAGAAGCCAGATATAAATCCATGCATATATGATCAACAGATCTCTGACAGGGGTGCTAAGAATACACAATGGGGAAAGGAGTCTCTTTAATAAATGGTGATGGGAGAAACGGGATATTCTCTTGCAAAGAATGAAATTGGACACTTGTTTTACACCATATATAAAAATCAGTTCAAAATTTATTAAAGACTTAAAGAGAAGGCCTGAAACTATAAAATTCCTAGAAGAAAACAAGGTAAAATCTTTTTGACATTGGTCTTGGCAATGATTTCATGGATATGACAACAGAATCATGAGCCACGAAACAAAAATAGTCTCATTTGAGGCTACATCAGACTAAAAACTTTTTGCACAGCAAAGGAAGCAACCAACAGAGTGGGAAGACCATTTATGGGGTGGAAGGAAATATTTGTAAGCCATATATCTGATAAGAGGTTAATTCTCAAAATATATGAGGAACTCCCACAACTCAGTAACAGGAAACCTAATAACCAAATATTCAAAGTGGGCTAACAGCTTGACTAGACACTTCTCCAAACTGGTCTTACAAATGGTCAACAAGTACATGGAAAGATGCTCAACGTCACTGGTGTCAGGGAATTGCAAATCAAAACCACAATGAGCTATCATTCTCACACCTGTTAGGTTGGCTGTTATCCAAAACACAAAAGACTGCAAATGTTGGTCAGGATGTAGAGTAATTGCAACCCTTGTACGCTACTGGTGGGATGGCATGGTTTTCAGTATTTTATTAAGCCTACCGTTACATTAGCCTTGGAATTCAGCTTCTGTTGCAACATGCTGTTACCGCAGGGAAAAACTGTGAGTCCCTCCGGAGTACGTAATCCTTACGTCTCTGGGCACAAAGACATCCTCTGTCTGAAGGTCTGAAAAAGAAAAAGAAAAAATCAGGGAGCAAGTTACCACTAGCCCAGCAGGTGGAGAGATCGAACTGTCTGGAATTCCTCAGATTACGCAGCCTCTCAGCTACTGTCTGTTAGTGTGGAATTCATTACAGAGTAGACCTAACTTTCTGAGAAGAGAGCATGAATTTCTCCTTTAGTCAGTTTGAAAACATTTAAGGCAGACTTAAAAGTCAACAATGGCTATGGGCTCTGGAGTTCTGCATTCTAGCAAGGCCCTGCAGGGTTACCCTGGGGGCTCAGCTCTTAGATTAAACTGAGTGTTTTGTGAAGCATCAAAGACCCAACATTTCTCAAAAAGTGCCAGGGAGAATCTTGTTTCCCAGGCAACAGCTTTTCTATTGCTGTCCCTCAGCTGGCTCCCACAAATTAATCATGAATATAAATGAAATGCTTCTCAAGGTAAGTCACTGGTGCCCTGCTCTGCCTGTTGTGACAGCAGGGGAAAAAGAAAGGAAAAAAGAAACAGAATGAGGTCTTAACAAAATCAATGGTGCAACTCAAAGCTAAGTGTCCAGAGTATAGCTGAGTGGCTTTAATGCTGGTCAAAATAGGGTCCGCCAAACTCAGAAGCACATACTACAGAAGCATTTCCTGCCTTCACAGGAGTGGGTGCTTCTTGATAGGAGGTGTTCTTTCTGCATTTGATGCCATCTAGCAGGGAACGTGGACTGCTCATGCACTCTTGAAGCGTACCTTCAGACGCTGCTCATACCAGTAGTTTCAACTAGGGTTTCACTTTTGAAGTGTGTATTCTTTCCAATGTCAAAACATGTCAACTTGAGTGTTTGGGGTTGCGGTGATAGAAAGTCAACTCAAGCTGGATTAAACTAGAAATCCATTGTTTACTGAAGAAGTCCAAAGACAGGGTGTGCTTTGGGTGGGTTGGTGTAACTAGGCTCAAGATATAATTGAGACCCAGGCTGTCTCTGTGATTCTGCTCTGCGGTTCAAGGTCAACGGCATCCTAAAGCTGGTTCTCTTTCTCATCCGAGGGTGGCTTCTGGCAGCAACCAGACTGTGTGTTCTCCCTTGCTCATATCCAACAGAACAAAGGGAGGCCTGCTTCTGGAAGCCTTTCAGAGGAGCAGGGAAGAAAGTTATGGGAAATTTCCAGAAAAACCTTAGCATATTTCATTAACCTGAAGCATATCACAATACCCATTCCAAACTACTTCTTGGTAAAGAGGAAGGGAGTTCCCTTGAACAAATCAGGCACATGCCTAGAGCTATAGGTGGTAAAGTCAGCTTCTCCTGAGTTATGGAGATTATTTGGGAAGGGGGTAGATAGCTGAGTCAAATCTGAGCACTATTAGAAAAGACACAGGGCAAATATGTGGCTAGGCAGTCATGTATTTAGCTACTGTTGACCAGCTAAAAGTTTGAATAGCCCACTTTCCTTTCTAGGTTGCAGTTTCAATTCAAATACCATTTCTTGTTCAATTCTTCAAGTCCTACCTCTGGACTTGTTATGGATGGAATGTTTGTGTCTCCCTCCTAAAACTCACATGTTGAAATCCTAACCCCCAGGGTGGTGGTGTTAAGAGAGGGGACATTTGGGAGGTGATTAGGTCATGAGAAGAGCTGATTAGGTCATGAATGAAATGATTAGGTCATGAATGAAATCGTGCCCGTAGAAGGCACATGGGGAAGTTTGTCCTTTCTCTCTCTAATTATTTCTAAAGATATTTTTATACAGGTATCAGAAAGTATGGAGAATAATACAAGCTTTCAGATTCCAGCACCCAGAACTTTCTAAATGTTAGTTCAAATCTTTTCCTTTTTCAAAAAAATAAATGATGAGGTTAACGTGGAGGGTTCTTTCCCATCCCTTCTTCCCAGACCAAGGACTACTGTGAATTTGGTGAGTATAATTCCAGTCCATTGCTTGGGATGCATGTACATTGTTCATTTGTTTGTTTTAACCACTTTTTGAAGCCCACTGAAGTTTGTATCTTGTTTCCTCAGCCAGGCTTCAAGGTCTTTGAGCAGTGGGAAAACCACACTTACAGAAAGTTTACTATGTGCCAGATACCATCCTAAACACTTTACATACACTATCCCCTCTAATCCTCATAATCGCTTTATTATTTGGGCACTACCATGATTTTAGTTTTATGGATGAGGAAATAGAGGCACAAACAGGCCCAAGGTCAAGCAGCCAGTCAGTAGCTGAGGAAGCCTATGCTTATGCTCACCGTGTGGGCTGCCCTCCTTCCCTTTGTTCTTCTGACTGTTCACACAGCTATCACAAAAGGCCAGAGACCAGGGGGCTTATAAACAACGGAATGTATTCCTCCAGTTCTGGAGGTGGGAACTCTCAGGTCAGGGCGCCATCTTGTTGTGTGTTCAACATGGTGGAAGGAATGACTATCTCTCTGAAGTTTTCTTTTTTGTTTTTTTTTTGTTTTTTTTTAAAGATTTTTATTTATTTGACAGACAGAGATCACAAGCAGGCAGAGAGGCAGGCAGAGAGAGAGGAGGAAGCAGGCTCCCTGCCAAGCAGAAAGCCCGATGCGGGGCTCAGTCCCAGGACCCTGGGATCATGACCTGAGCTGAAGGCAGAGGCTTTTAACCCACTGAGCCACGCAGGCGCCCCTCTCTGAGGTCCTTTTTATAAGAGCACCATCCCAGTGATAACGGCTCCACCTTTGTGATCAAATCACCTCCCAAAGAACCCATCTACTAATACCATCACATTGGGGGTTAGGTTTTCAACATATGACTGGGGGTGGGGCAGGTCACACACACAAACAGATCATAGCACTGCCCCTCACCTTGAGCCCTTCTACTGACAACCGTCACACTAACCTCAGGCTGTGATATTATCCTGCTCATCCTCTGGGCCTCAGAGGTCTGACACACTAGCTTGACTCTTTTATCCCCAGAAGGAATGAACTAGAAAAGAAAATCTGAAGAGGATGTTGGTTACTCCATAGCATCCTTTCTGGAATCTTTCTCATTAACAAGGACCACACAGAGGGGATCCCATGCTAGGCCTTGAGGTGAGGGGTACTGGGAACAATGCAGGTCCTCCTGACTTCTGGCCCCACACCAGGCTGTCGTAGCTGTGTGCTTGTATCTCTGTGTCAAAAACCATTTTGGCAGAAAATAAATCAATTTTAGGTACATCCCATAACAGTAACATACATTAACATGTCATTTTAATAATACTGAAATAATATTATAATTAATATCCACAATATACATGGCTATAGTAATTGTAACAGTTAACACTTATTTTTTAATTTTTGTTAAAATTTTTATTTATTTATTTGACAGAGAGAGACACAACAAGAGAAGGAACACAAGCAGGGGGAGTGGGAGAAGCAGGCTCCCCGCTGATGTGGGGCTTGAACCCAGGACCCTGGGATCATGACCTGAGCTGAAGGCAGACACATAACGATGGAGCTACACAGGTGCCCCAACAGCTAACACTTTTATAGAACTTACCATGTGCCAGATTTTCTAAGCATGTATTCATTCAATCAGTCTTTACAACGATCTTATGAGAAAGCTGACCCCCATATTACAGATGAGAAAACTGAAGGACAGAGCAATGGAGAAATAGATGTTTATATCGGGGCACCTGGATGGCTCAGTTGGCTATGCGTCCAGCTCTTGGCTTTGGCTCAGGTCATGATCTCAGGGTCCTGAGATGGAGCCCTGTGTTGGGCTCCAGGCTCAGCATGGAGTCTGCTTGTCTCCTTCCCTCTGCCCCTCCCCCAACTCACTCACTGTGCCCTCCCTCTCTCTATCTAATAAATAGATAAATAAAATCTAAAAAAAAAAAAGAAAGAAAGAAATGTTTTTATAGGTACTCATATAAAGAACTCAACAAATCATGCGTGCCCACTGAAGACTGAATTATACAAAGATGCCTATGGCAGGTTTCTGTTCTAAAGGAGCTTACAATTTTATTCAATCATTCATTCATTCATTCTTCATTCCAGACAATTCCAGACAATGCATTGAGCACCTACATATTGTGCCTATCACTGATCTAGTGAAGAAAATAAGAGACAGATTCCCTTACAACTGGGTGGGGAAGGCACTCAATAAAGAAATGAACAATAAAGAGATAAACATGGACTATGGTGTCAGGAGTGATAAGAACCGAGGTGGGAAAGTGGCAGGTAAGGGGGAGGATCACGAAGGGCTCATCTTCTAGGTGCTGGGAGGACCCTCTGGGGCGGAGAACTTCATAGCAAGTGTGTCTTTAATGTTGTCGAACTCTGTGGAGAAGAGCACACCAGGAACCCCAAATAGGTTTCCCTCGAAACCTATTTGGGGTTCCTCCCTGCATCAAGGGGAACGTTCACCAGAGGAACCACTTGGAGTCCTGGTAGGAGGGAGTTGCACAGGACCTCTTGTAGGATATGTTTGTGCTGGATCATTCTAAGGAGGACTCAGGGAAGCAGGGCCTAGTTCCGGATTGCGTGTTGTCAAGAAGTGGATCAGTTCATAGATCCGTGTCTCACTCTGCTCAGGAGGCTGAAGAATGAAGGCGGCAGGAGCAGGTGGATGGCACTGACAAAGAGCAGCGATCCCCTAAAGGGATCCCTAATCACTTCTGCTGCCTAGGATGGCCTCACGTAGAAGCATTGTCCGCGTGGCTTTTCCTGCCCACAGAAAACACTGTTCACATCCTGATGATCAGAGGGGCTAATTTTCACTTTCTTAAGGCTCACTGTATGCCAGGCGCTGTCAGAAACACATTCAATCCCTACAACAACAGTGTTTAGTAGGTATTTTTCTCACATTACGAATTAATAAGTTGAGGTTCAAAAAGATGATGTGATTTAGTCGAGCAGGGTGGTTAAGTCTATGTCTGCCAGGCTCCAAAACCCACATTCTTAACCACTCCACCCTAATCCTGCTAACAGCAAAGTGTAAAGCAGATTGCATTAAACCTTACACATTACATATTCTCCCTCCCTCCCTGCCTTGGCACCCCCCTCCCCCCGTCCACCCCCCTTCCACTCCTTCTCCTACCTAACCGTGGATGTGTTTAGATATGCCGTATGTCCAGACCTTGTTGGTCAGCATTATGAGGGGCCAGAGTTTTTTTTACCAGGCACAGTCTTTACCTAAAAGATAGTCAGAAATTATCTCTAGGGAACAGAGAGTTGATGTAAATGCGGGTAGAGAGGGGGTTTAATCACACTGAATCTTCTGAAAGCTGACTTGGATTTTATGGGCTTTGCTTCCTGTGCGCTGTAAATGAACGCCATGAAGTCAGCCTTCTCCCCAAACCAGACTGGTGGAAACAATTCTATTTTAGATCGAAAGTGTGCTACATCATGCTTGGAAGACTTGAATCAAGAACAAACTTGGCAGACACACTCCACCTCACCTCTGTCGAGTGTCTCATATTCCCCGTTGTTCTGGGTTATGTGAAGATTGCTAAAGAAATAACGGAATTCTAAATATTTGAGCAACAGTGTGTGTGTGCTGCTTGCAAGTTTTGGTTACGTTTTTAGGGTAGAGATCATTGGCATTTCTTTGAGAAGGAAGGCTCTGTTCTAGAACTAGGGATCATGCTTATAAAACCCTAGCACGGGGGTACCTGGGTGGCTCATTAGGTGAAATGTCTTCCTTCTCCTCAGATCATGTTCTCAAGGTCCTGGGATCAAGCCCCGAGTTGGTTTTCTTGCTCAGAGGGGAGTCTGCTTCTCCCGTTCCCTCTGCTCCTCCCCACCCTGCTCGTGTTTTTTTCTCTCAAATAAATACATAAAAATCTTTTAAAAAAAAAAAAAACAAAAAAAACCCTAGCATAGGGCCCCACCTGTGACTGCAAAATTCAACTAAAAATTCTGTGTTCTTCCTCTTCTTCCTGAGCCCTGGGTTCTGCAATTTGCTTTTGTGTTTTGTTTTAAGGAAACTCTGCACCTGGGGACAACCCAACTCTCATCCCTCTGGGAAGACACTGTCCTTTCTTGGAGTCCGGCTACTCCTTAACCATCTGGGTTTTTAAAAAAATATTTTATTTATTTATTTGACAGAGATCACAAGTAGGCAGAAAGGCAGGCAGAGAGAGAGGAGGAAGCAGGCTCCCTGCCAAGCAGAGAGCCCGATGCGGGGCTCAATCCCAGGACCCTGGGATCATGACCTGAGCCGAAGGCAGAGGCTTTAACCCACTGAGCCACCCAGGTGCCCCCCTTAAACATCTGTTTAAAACTCCTTCTCAGCAGCTGCTTTAGGAAAACCCAACCAGCAACCAACATCAGCAGAGGCTCCCTGGAGAAATGTCTTTTCAGGTAAGTATGGGGGGATGGATAGAGTTCATTTCTGGTGTCACCTGGGGCTTCTCTTGCTCTGAGTCTAAAGCTGTCTTGCTAGCATATGGGAAATGATGTAGTTCCTTCACCCAGATAATGAATATTGAGATGGTGTCACAGGAGGACTGGGGAGAGATATATGGGTACACCCTGTGATCGGACCCAGAATATGAGAGTATTTGTGCCTCATGAGAGTTATCAAAATTACCGTCTATGATAGAGTCTCTCGATGGTAGGAAGAGATCGTGGGGGAAAAGGCCCTGAGGATGTCAGCTGACTTCCTTCTTCAGGAAGCCCAGAGCCTGCTCATGAAGCAGAGGCTCTGATGAGCTCAACATGAACTTCTCTCTCTGGAGGTGACCCTAACACTGCTATTCAGCAACCAATTCTAAAGACCCAATAGGGTAAAGTAAGCTGGCAGTAAATTACACCAGACTCATGCCATCGTGAAAGAGCAGAGCTTCTCCCTCACTGGAAGAGGCCTCTTTCTGAATTTCAGTTTGCTTTTCCTGCCCACCAACCAGCCTTCTGCTGGAGCCGACCTCCATGACTCACCAGATGTATCATGGTAGCCCACACAATGTCACTCCTGTTCAAGGGACTTCCTTCTCAATGAGAAGTGTTTTTGGGAGATATGAGTCTTAGGGTCCATTGTCCTCTTTACAATCCAGAATTCTGCTAGTTTGGAGAAAGATAGTTGAACGTAATGTCAGTTTGAACCCTATGAAAATGAACATATTCAATCATTTTTTGATGTGGGAAAATGGCAATTTCACATGATTCAGTCCAGAAACGGGTGAACTGATTCGTTTGGATGAATTCTTCTTCTGAGTGTGCACTGCGGCATTTTGAGGTATAAGAGGGAGTGAACCTGCTTTCCAGGAGCCATTATTTGTAAGTGTCCGTGGAGGAAGAAGTGCACATGGGCACCCAGAAGAACAGGCCATGGTAGATGCTTGGTGTTTTTCACTGTCTAGCAACAGACACTTTTGGCACTAAGCCTTGAATCTGGAGATTCTAGAAAGACCTCCCAGAGTAGATACCAGATCTGATTTTTAAGGGAGGTGGAAGAGCTAGTCAAAGAAAGACAACAGGGTGTCCCAGACAGAAGAAACAGCATAAGTGAATTCCCAGCAGTGGGGGGAAAAGGGGGGCATTATCCTGGCTTACAGTGAGATCCACAAAGCCTGCCTCACTGCCCTATCCCCAGTGCTCACGGATGGGTGGATGGTCTCCAGCTGGACCCAGAGCACCAGCCCTAACAAGTGCTCTGTGAACATGTGTGACCTCAAATGAGGATGGGTTAGGTAGGTTGGGAGGAGAAGGGCAGTAGGCAGGGGAGGGCACCATTGCCCAGGGGGACAGATTTGATCCAGGAGGGCATTGGGAATGCAGGTTTCAGAGCATAAAGGAAATTTTTACTGTACCTGAAACACTGTTTTAGAAGAGTAAGAACTGTTCAGGGATGGAGAAGTTCCCCAGTTTAAAAATTGATGTTGTGTTATTATCACTTCCTCGAATCATTACAGTACCTATGAAGGGACCTACTATCTCCTATTGTAGATTAATGAGCCCTAAGGCAAATTCTGTAATACCAATATAATGCCGACATGAACATATTACCGCGTAAAGACTGTTCTTATGGGCTAACTAAAGCAGAGAAGCAGTGGATTCCTCAATCATAAACACTATAAACGTCTTCCATAATGGCCGCTCCAAATACCCTTTCTGTTTGGGCTCTCAGCAGTAACTCACATCCCCCACTTCCAGGGCCCCCAGAGAGCGCTCAGCTAGGAAAGGCAAGACTCAAAACGAGAACATTTTAATATTGCTACCATTTTCCAGATGGCAAGTTATGGTAGGAACTAAAACATTACCAACGTTTTTTTATATCTGTGATTTTATACATACATATATATATATGCATATATATATGTATGTATATATATATATATTTTATACATACATATACATATATAGAATCAGAAGCATGTATTTCCATTTACTATACTGCTTCTCAATAAATAGCAGTATGTAGCTCATCAAGTTTTATAAAATGCTCTTTCCACAATTATGCAAGAATCCTAGTGGCTTTCCCTTTTAAAATATCTTAAGTGAAATTTAAGCCTGATCCAATAGAGAATTAGCTTTTATAACCGCTACATTCTGCCACGAGAAGATTAATGGCCATTTTCCTTTTCCACTTTCTGTTGAAACTCTTGCAAATGAGATAAAATGTAGGGAACTTGACACATAGTAAAGTCAGGCGTGGCTTTCCTAGTTAATCTGGCTGGAAACCCCCGGGTATTAGAGAGCATCTTTCAGAGGTAGAAGCCCACTTGTCATTAATCAGCTTGTTTGGCAGCCACCGGCTAGGTGTGTCTTGAGGCAGATGCATGGGTCTGGCAGCAGTCTCCCACTGTCTGAACTAGCCTCCCAGGTGTGGGGCTAAATGACTCGCAGGGGAGGTGGGTTCCCTGCAGGATCCACATAGGCAGTGACTAAAGATTCTGGGACGTAGCTCCTGCTACACCAGTGCTCCCATGGGAACTGGAACAGGCCGCTGAGAGGAGCAGACTGAGAGGGGAGGAGGGCTGGTACCTCCTGCAGCTGCCACCTGGGTCATCCCCTGAGGGCTTCCAAAATGGCTCCTTTGCATTAGTTTCTGTGACTGATTCCTGGCCTAGAGTCAGACTCACTGTGACCATTACAGAACACTGCATCGTCAAATGGCAGTGGGACAGTCGAGCAATGACTGTTTTTTCCATTAAAAACATTAAATTCCTGTATTTCAAAAAAATTCACCAGAAAAGGGCAAATTAAGTTAGTAAAATACTTGCAAATGACAGTATCTTGTTCCCTAGTGGAGTATATTTACAAATAATTACATCGGATTACTGAGTGGGAAAGAAGGGAGTAAAAATAGTGCTTATGGTATGACCTCAATTTTATAAAAAGTAAAACATGTATATGCATTTTGAAAGGAAGACACAGTCGCTTAAAAGAAGCCCATCTGACCAGTGATCATATAATTGATTTTTTTGTATTTATGCTTTTCTAAAGCTTCCACACTTTCTGTGTAATGCATTCCCACATTTACTTATTTTGTGATTTAGTAATTTTTAGCAAAACAGAGATCGTTATACTCCCTCCTATGAATTATTTTAGGGAAGTAACCTAATAGGATGGAAACCAACTATAGGCATAAAGATATTTACAGCAGCTTTATCTTCATTATTTAAGAAACTGGAAATGACTTCTATATCAGGCAACAGCAGAGTAGCTAACTAAGTCCACTCTACCAACTACTGTGGAGTCATTCAAATGATAATTATGATAACTACCTACATATTTCAAAAATAATTTTGATAGACTGATCAAAGAAAAAGATTGACAAGATGTGGAATATTATGCAACTATGTAAAATACATCTTCATTTGAACAACTGGGAGTAAATGTGTCAAGGTGATAATGGATACACCAGCAAGTGAAGATTACAGACACATTTCTAAAAATTATATTGTTCTTCATATTTCAAAAGAGTGAAACAAGCATTCTGAATAAATGCTTTCGGTATAGGTCAGGGTGGTAGGAGCCCCCTTGGTTTTATGTTGGTATTTGAGTCTCCTGATTCAGTCCATCTGCATTCAAGCCTCATCACAGGGCAGATCTGACTTACAAGTCAGTCAGTCACCTACCCTGGGCAGAAAGACAAGTGCAACCTTAGAGATTCAAAGTTAACAGAGACAACCCGGCATTTATTTTTAATTACAACAATTAGTGGAGCCTGTGAAAGACCAGACAGCGTTATAGAGTCTGTAAACCTGTTAGAGCGGCTCACAATCTATCTCCACCCAAGTCCAAGCTTGTGAAGAGCAAGAAATCAATGGGATCATTTTCCCTCCCAGAAATCATGATCATGTACCAGATACAATCTTGTTAGGTTAATCTAATTTATGAAATGCTATTCTGTGAACACATTGTTAAAGCACTGTTTACTTGGACTAATAAAATCTGATGAAGAAGTCAAAAAAGAAAGTCCTCTAGTTTATTCTTCCTTTAAAAACAGCCAATAGCTAGATAAACGTGCACTGACAGAACCCACGTGGCCCCAAGAATGAGATAGGCTGGCAGGTCAATTTTGTAGACTGGCTGGAAAGAGAGAAAGGGCCAGAATGGGATACTGAGAGGCAAAGGGAGACCTGGGTCCTCACCCTTAGTAGCCAGGACAGCCATTACACTGGAGAATCTCACATGCATTTTTATCCCCTAAAATCACCTGGAGTCACAGATCTCGTGTCTGTCCAACTGCAAAGCCCTCCCCATTTCTAGCAACACCCTTCTTCCCCTCCTGTGCTAAGGGTCTAAGAGAAGCACATCCCTCACGTGACCTACTTGGGAGAAATGCATTTTGCCATGACTGCTTTCCTCCAAAAACATCCTTTAGTCTAATAAACCTCTATTACCATGTCACAAAGTGCAGCAACTAATCCATTGCATTGATATAAGTACTTGCAGTTTGTACATATGAAAGGCCATCAGCAATGACAGCGACCAAATAACAAGTCAGCCTGATGGTCATTCCTAAGGAAGGAAGGGGTGGGCAGAAGGAAAAATCCGAGGAAAGACAAAAAAGATGCCAAGTCGAGGCTGTCAGTCCAGTGCTCCCTTTAATGTGGCACCCATGTAACTGGGGGAATTTCCTTTAAAATGTTTTGACTGTGCTAAGCGTGCTCTCCTGGTCCCCATATCATCCCCTGGGAGAATTTCACAGCTATTTCTGTGTCTCATGAGGAGTGACTCTGTGTCCTGGACAGAACCTTGGCTTTGGAGTGAGAAAACCTGGGGGATGGAGTTTCGCCTCTGCCTCTGGCTAGAAGTGGGATCTTGGGTCAGTCACTTAACCTGTCTGAGGTTAAGTTCCTTCATGAGAACATGGAGTTGGTAATACCTACCACTAAGAAAGCAGGTTGGGGTTGGAATTCAAGAGCTTTTGTTTAAATAATAGAGGACTGCCTGATTGAAAATACTAATGTGTTAAGAAAATAACAAATGCGGTTGATGTCTTGGCACATATTGATGCCATGGTTGGTGGGGAACTGAGCAACCAACATCCAGAGATTTTGAGGGAGGACACAGCCTGAGAAGAGAGGCTCGGAGGACCCAGGTCTGGAAGAGACATGCGGTAGCATCATCCTAAAGGCACTCAAGCCAGTCCCCGCAGCCACCCAAGGTGAGCCCCCAAGCAGCATCTACTATAATAGTAGAGTGTGGTTCTCAGGACAGCCATCCCTGCCGGTGGCTCCTGGCAGAGCACCACACGGAGCTTGCCTGGCAGCTCTAACAGCCCATGTCTTTGGCTGTGGGAGGACAGCTTCATCTTTTAGAAAGTGCTGATTTGTTACTCCCACCCCAGGCCCACCTCAGCATGGTCTGTCCAGAACTGTGATTTCCAAACACTGCCTGTTGTGTTCACTGTTGGTGACCCTTAAGCCTTTTTTTTTAAATCGCTGGTTGCCATGGTTTTGGTATCCTTATGACTGATAACAAATTCAATGCCACTTTTACCCAAATCCTTTTTAGTACTTCTCTCTCTTTTTTAAAAAAAGATTTTATTTATTTATTTGACAGACACAGATCACAAGCAGGCAGAGAGGCAGGCGGGGGCAGTGGGAGAGGGGAGCAGGCTCCCTGCTGAGCAGAGAGCCCGATATGGGGCTCAATCCCAGGACTCTGAGATCATGACCTGAGCTAAAGGCAGACGCTTAACCCACTGAACTACCCAGGTACTCCAATTAGTACTTCTCTTGCAGGCTGTCCTTTAAAGAGGGAAGACCTTTCTTTGCATTCAAGGTGTTATAGCTTAGATAGGCCAGTGCTGTCCAGGAGGTCTAGATTCATTCCCAGTTCTGTCAGTAAACAGGAAGGTGCTTAGGAATCTAAGTGCTACATTAGCCTTTTAAAATATATTGTCTATTGTAATGCTCTTAATCATCCACGGATAATTATTCCCCTGCCTCTAAATAATAGAAGAAAAAGAAGAGGTTTATGGAGGTCAAGTATTCTGTCTGTCCAAGGTCACAACAAATGCTTTTCTTTTACTGATGATAACTGTCCATGACTCCCCCAGGAGAGGAGGGTCAGGAGAAGAAAATCCAGAGCAAGGATTAAAAAGCTTAGCTAACTTGGAAAGTCCTTATCTCACTGCCTAACACATGATTAAATCCTCAAAAAATGAAACTTTGTATTAGTAATAGAAGGGCATTAAAAAGACCTGTAAAGGATTACATACCATGCTTGGTTTCCACGGACTCATGCACACAGGAGAGCTAGAAGACATTTGGACAAGTGTGAAGGTCAGAAATTGAGCATGATTACCAACAGTGTGCCTGAAGCTGTTCATTAGCCTGCCATTTCAAGTGAAATAAATTAAAAGAAAAACACAAATTAAAGCTGTACAAATAGTAAAATAAGAAAAATAAAATGAAGGAAGTAATAAGTGATCCACAGATTTTTTCTCTTCGATCAATTTCATTATTCCTGGCGGGGGTGTGTGTGTGCCCTGTTCTCATACACAGAATTATGTTCCCTTACCTTTCCACAATTAGTCCAGAACCAGGTCACTGCTATCTTTCTTAGTTTGGGGAATAAGATCTTGACTGCACTGCTTAAACTTATTGGCAATATTTGCTCAGCCAAGTGGCTCAAATCTATGTTGTCACCTACAGAATGGGAGAAAGTTTTTCAAGTCTAATTAGAGACAATGTATCTAGAGCATACAAAGAACTTTTATAACTCAATAGTAAAAGGACAATCAAACTTGAAAATGAGCAAAGGATCTGAATAGACATTTCTTCAAAGAAGATATATAAACAGGGATTGAGCACATAAAAAGATGCTCAGTATCATTAGCCATCTGGGAAATACAAATCAAAACCACTTCACACCCACTAGAATGACTATAATAATAATTTAAAAAAGACAGAGATAAATAATGTTGTGGTGTGGAGAAACTGGAATTTTTATATGCTGATGAGAATGTTTCCTCTTTGGAAAACAGTCCTGCAGTTTCTCAAGAAGTTCAATATAGAGTTACCATATGAGTCAGCAATTCCACTCCTTAATATAAACCCAAGAGAAATGAAAAGACATGTTCACACAAAAAAAGTGTACAGGAATGTTCCTAGCAGTGGCGTTTGTTATAACTGGAAAGTAGAGACAACACAAATGCTCATAAATGGGGGAGTGGATAAATAAAAGGTGGTATATCCAAACGATGAAATGTTATGCAGTATTGAAAAGGAATAGGGTACGGATGCATGCTTCAACACGAACAAATCTTGAAAACATTACGCTAAAAGAAAGAAGCCAGGCATAAAGGGCTATGTGGGATATGATTCCATTCATATGAAACATCTAGAAGAGACATGTTTATGGAGACAGGAGAGCAGTGGCTGCCTAAGGATGGGGAAGGGGCCAGGGAGGTCGGGAAGAAATGGGGAGTGACTGTTAATGGGGGCAAGGTTTCTTTATGAAGTGATTAAAAACATCCTAAAACTGATGGAGGTGATGGCTGCAAAACTCTGTGAACATCGCCAAATTGTGCATGTTCAGTAGATGAATTATAGGGTTTATGAATCCTATCTCTATAAATCTGTGTTCTTGATTAATCCTGTGCTTCCAGGCAGCTGGAGTTCACTGCATGTGGGCTGTGGAGTCGGTTGTGTTATGGAGGGCAGCATGCTGTGGCCGGTAGTTAACAGCTTGAGTTTTGGAATCAGACTCACCCGAGTTCCAACACTGGCTCTGCCTCCTGTTGGCCGCATAACTTTAGACAACTCTATGAATCTTCATTTTTGTCATCTATAGGACACTTGTGATCATGGTCTTGTGAATTTGAGTCAATTAAGGGAGCTGATACAGGTAAAGGGTAGATCATAGCACCTGACATTTCAGGAGTCTTCAGCAGTAAGGTATCGACTTCATCATCTTCATCCTCAACATCTCCATCATGTTCAAATCTCCATCATGTTCTATTTACCATCATTTTTTCTGACACAACCTTGGAAAGTTAGTGAAGTAAGTGCTTTGTTCAGTTATCTATTATTTCCATCTTTATCCCTAAGCAGACTAGCAATCAGAAATATCACCATTGGGGTAGCTCAGGTCCTAGGATCTAACCCCCTACATTGGGCTCCCCACTCAGCAGGGAGTCTGCTTATCCCTCTCCCTCTTCCTCTCCACCCCTCACCCGTGTTCATACTCTCTCTTACTCATGCTCTCTCTTACTCTCTCTCTCAAATAAATAAATAAAATCTTTTTTTTTTTTTTTTTAAAGAACTATCACCATTATACACTCTACACTTGAACAATGAGGGGTTTGGAGTGCCAACCCCCATGCAGTTGAAATTCTGCATATAAATTTTGGATCCTCCAAAACCTCACTACTGATAGCCCACTGTTGACTGGATGCCTTACCGATAACATAAGTAGTTTTTTTGTTTTATTTTTAAAGATTTTATTTATTTATTTGACAGGCAGAGATCACAAGTAAGCATAGAAGCAGGCAGACAGAGAGAGGTGGAAGCAGGCTCCCTGCTGAGCAGAGAGCCCGATTTGGGGCTCGATCCCAGGACCCCGGGATCATGACCTGAGCCGAAGGCAGAGGCTTTAACCCACTGAGCCACCCAGGAACCCCTAACATAAATAGTTGATTAACACATATTTTGTATGTTATATGTTATATACTGTATTCTTACAATAAAGTAAGCTAGGGGAAAAAAAAGAAAACCATGAGGAAGAGAAAATACATTTACAGTCCTATATTTACTGAAAAACATCTGCATATAAGTCGAGTCCAAACTCGTGTTGTTCGAGGGTCACTCATACTCTTATCTCCACCAATTTTAAAAGAAAGAGAGGAAAAAAAAGTCACTCTAATTTACGGATGCAAGTTATATCGCACTGGATAGATGCTCTGGGTCCCCATTACCATGATTTGGAGTTGATGTCTGCATAGGCATGAGGCAAAATAGTAGTTTTTCAAGAATGGAAGAGGAGTGTAGGTTCTGTCCTATTAAAGAGATCAATATTTCAGCCTGTTCAATAATCTGTCTCCACACCGGCCAAGATAGATGCTTCAGAGAAGGCCATAAATATCCATTAACATATTTAATTCATACTCTTGTACCATGGGAAACATACCCTTGTCCCAGTCCCAGCTGGTTATCCATCCTTGCTCTGAGTACTCAACATTCATGTCCTCGAGGTAGCTTGCAGATTTAAACTAATTAATCCCTCTTCCTCTAAGAAGGTTACTTGCTGTTCTTCTCCATCTGTGAGCGCCATCACTGACTCCTCGTTGTCACCTCAAACCTTGATTGACCTTATGCTTGTGGTCATTTAAAACTCCCACTCCTGGGGTGCCTGGGTGGCTCAGTGGGTTAAAGCCTCTGCCTTCAGCTCAGGTCGTGATCCCAGGATCCTGAGTTCAAGCCCTGTATCAGGCTCTCTGCTGAGTAGGGAGTCTTCTTCCCCTCCTCTCTCTCTGCTTGCCTCTCTGCCTGTCAAATAAATAAATAAAATCTTAAAAAAAATAAAACTCCTGATCCTTTAATCATTTATTGAGGACCAACTGCATATCAGGATGAATGGTTGGCATTGTGGACAAAGAAGATTGGGATTTGGTTTCTTTCTGAAAGGAGTTCAAAGTCTAGAAGGGTGTACTTTTTCTCTGTTATTGCAGTTACCTAAAAATACATTAGTCTCCCTTTCTAGACATACATATATGCAGATAACAGTCAAGTAGGGTATGTATATTGAAATAACACAGTATAGCACAGGAGAGTGATTTCACAGAGGTCACTATAAAATATTTCCACTCATATCACATTGGCCAGAATTTAGTCCTATGGCTTGATCTAGTTGTAAGGGAAGCTGGGATATGTGTTCATTTCATAGAATGACAATGTGCTCAGATACAATTGGTGCTTCTGTCCCTATGAAAGAAGGGGAAAATGAATTTGGGGAGCCAATTCATAAGCTCTGTCACAGGAAGCATCAAAGAGTTTTAATAAGGGAGTGATAAATTTAAACCTATGGTTATTGGCATCTCTGATTGCCCCAAAAACAGTAGGGAAGGATGTGGAGCAGGACGGGAAAGGGAAGCAGCAGCAGTTGTCAGAGAACAATTAAGAGACAAAACGCACTCACTTACTTTAACTACTAAGACACTTTTGGAGATGATCTTTGAAAAAGCTGTTTTCTCAGAGTGAAAGGTGCACACACACACACACACACACACACACAAACAACCCTGATGTGACAACATCACCAATTATTTTGTCCTTTGTGTCAAATACATTGGAGAAGAAACAGACATCTGCCAAAAATTATTGCTGGGAAAATATCATGGCAAGTGTTAACAGTAAAGGGTATTGTGAAAGATTCAAATGAGGTAAGGATTGTAAGAGTGTCCCTAAACAGAGTGGGATGGATGCCCATGCAGAAGTAGTACGACCTCTGCCCCTCTCCTGCTTCAATCCTCCCAACACCAGGAACTTCTGACTTTTGTCAGTTCCAACTCCATCACTTCCTGGGATGCATCATTCTATTTTGAACCAAAATAAGGAGAATATAACACCTGTTAGCTAGATAGCTACACGTGTATCAGATGGTGACTGCAAACTCTGCCAGCACCAATCTTAAATCTTTCCCAACAAGTATGTAACCTTGCGGTTTTTGCCTCTTTCAGACTGAGCTCCCACTCCCTGGCAATTCAGAGAATACATTTGATTTCAGCGAACTCTGTGCTCCATGGATTACAACCCGTAAAATCCCAAATAAATGCTTTAGTTGCTTTACACACTCTTCTTATGGATCAACAGTGTAGATGATGCCCTGAGCACAGAGGAGAGAGACAGAGCAGAACGTGCAAAATGAAAGCTGCCCCCCCCCCGCCCCCCAGCAGCTGGCCGCAGGAGTCATGTATTTTCAAGACCAGAAGTGGAGTGATCTCCAGATTTAGAAATTGTTTATTTTAGAGCCATTCATCTCATTCCTTCTATCCATTTCACCCCGTCATGTTCCTCTATTTGTTCTATAACTTCTTGAGAGCCGGGGTTCTCCGCTTCTCCTCTTCGCCTCACACCTGATGCCTACGACAGTGCCTGGCATTCGGTCGCTGTCCTGAGCTAACAGACCAAAGTTAGAAAGGCTAACTGGGGCTTTCAGCTCTTGCTTTTCAGGATTTCCTGCAGGGTACAGAGGCCTACGCAGTCCCAACGTGAAGAAAAGAGTGGAAAGCAGCACAGCCCCTCCCTGCTCGGGCTGGCAGCACCAAGTGGGCGGCGGGCGGACTTGGAAGGAGCCTGAACAGGCTGAGCCCGGAACCTGAAGAAGGCGGAATCCAAGGTGGTGGACACTTGCACCCGACGGAACCAAACGGCGGCGCTCACGGAGCCACCCGGACTCTGTTAGGAACGGAAGCGCAGGGGCCGCCGCTTCCTGGTTGCGGGTGGGCGCCGAGGGCCCGGCTGAGCTGAGGCGATGTTGCCCTTCACTGTGAACTTCAAGGTGTCGGCGCGCACCCTCACGGGGGCCCTCAATGCCCACAACAAGGCGGCGGTGGACTGGTGAGGGCGCCGGGCTTGGAGGCCGCCGGGCTGGGCCATGAGTGTGTAGGGGAAGGGGAACAAGAGGTTTCACCCCCTGGCGCCTTTGGCCTCGCCAAGCCTGGGTGCTGCCCTCGCGCTAGAGGTTTTCTTCCAGTGCTGGGTTTTTGTTGTTACTGTGAAAACAGGAAATGCCCCAGGTGTGAACCTTCCCTGTGCGAATGTAGTGGCCCTGTTTCTCCCAGGCGTGTTTCTCTTTCCCCATCCCGTCCGCCCGTCTTCACCTGCGCTCCCCCTCCAGGCTCCTCTCCCTCCACCGCCAGCTCCCCTGTCCCCGTCTCCTCCCCAGTTTATCTTTCCCTTTTCTCTCCTTCATATCCCCGCTGCTTACCTTTCGTCATTCCACAGCTTGCCCGGCCCCGTGCCAGGCGCCTGTCCCCGCACCTGTCCCCTCCCCTTGACCTTCTCACTGTAAGCTAGCACTGCACCTCTGGACGTTAGTGCTTGGATCGAAAGCGGAATTCTGCGGGGGGGGGGGGGGCTGCTGGGAATGTTGGCAAGAGGGAGGAAACCTTCTGTCCAGTGTGTGTCCTTGTATCTGGTTGGAAGGGCCAGGACTAGTCACAGATGCTTACGGAACATGATCTCGGGGACTTTGGTGGTGGGTGCTCAGGGGTCCAAGTTGAATAAGACAAGGTGCGCGTCCTTAAAGACAAATAGACGGCAGGGGTTTGTCTATACGTCTTCAGGGGTGTATGTGCATGTCACTTAGAGTCTTTTTTTTTTTTTTTTTCTCCACATGAAAAACGAATGTCAGCATTTCTAGGTTAGCCGGACATTTTATTTAAATGGGATAAGGCAAAAAACTGGCCTGTATGCTTCGATAATGATTTTGTTCATGGTAGTACGTGTTAGATTTGTGATTGATTCTAGCATGCCTCTTGGCAAGAGAGAAGTCTTTGTTTTGTGCTTAAATTTTAATATCACTGTTTTGTTAGGGGCTGGCAAGGCTTAATTGCTTATGGATGTCACTCACTTGTGGTAGTGATCGATTCCAATACTGCCCAAACTCTTCAAGTTTTAGAAAAACATAAAGCTGATGTGGTCAAGGTAAGTCAAATCCCACTTTCATCCTATAACATGTTGCCTATTCTGAAGTTTTAAATATCACTAGATGCTTATTAAGTGATATATGTAAATGTTAAATAGCTTTTAAACATAATAATTCATTTGGGGTAGCCTCACAGTTCCATATAAATGATTTAATGACAGTCCAGGATGAGCTATTAAATACTAGGTCTTAGGTGATTTTAAAGATGATGGATAACACCTGTTCCGCCATTTACCAGAACACTTATTCATTCATTAGTTTTGAGCACTTAGCATATGCTAAGGATATAGAGATGAAAGTCATCAAGCAATCCGTTGTCTAGTGAGGAACAATGAAGACACAGACATACAGTATGCTAAGTGAATGCATAGGGACAAAGGAGGCTACATAACACCTAGTTGTAGGGATCAGGGGAGGATCACAGGAGTCTTTCCAGTTTAGGGACTGGTAAACAGTAGTTAACCAAGTGAAGAATGGGAGGAGTACCACAGGTAAAAAGAAGACTGTACACAGTGGTAAGTAGTGGGGTATAAAGATGGCTAGAAGTTGGGATATGGCCAAAGGATGATAGAAGGGGAAGCATCCAGGGAAATTGATCTGTCCTAAAAGTGTTAGAAGGTTCTAAAGGAAATTGGATTTTTAACTAGGCAATTGATAAGGCTGTGTTTGTATTCTAGAAAAATTTACTCTGGCAGCAGTGGAGGATTTCTTGCAGAAAGGCAAGATGAGGCAGTGGGATCATTTAGGAGACTTCTGCAGAAATTTTGGCAGGAAATTCTAAGGGCCTAAAATAAAGCTGAGGCAGGAAGGAGTCATATTCAGGAGCTGCTGAAGAAATAAACTGGATAGCTTTTATAGTCATCAGCTTAAGGAGAGTCAGGGACTAGAATGATTCCAAGTTCTCTTTGAATAACCAAATGATAGCGTGGCTATGACAAGGGGAATAGGTGTGAAATCAGTGAGTTTAAGTTTTCAACATGCAAAGTCTGAGACGCCTGGTGCAATTGAATTACAGTGATCTGAAATCTTAGGGAAGATTAGAGATCAAGATCTGGGGGTTTTGGTTTATTTCTTTTTGATAACAGCTTTATTGAGATACAGCATAAAATTTACCAGCTTATAGTGTACAATTCCATGGTTCTTAATATAGTCAGAATTATGTAGCCAGCACTGCAGTTACATCACACTGAGAAGAAACCCTGCATCTGTTAGTAGCTGCTCCCCATCCCCTCATTCCCGTCATCCTTAGGTATCCAGTAAAATACTTTCTGTCTCTAGATTTGTCTATTCTAGAGACTTCATATAAATGAAATGACACAATATGTGTCCTTTTGTGCCTAGCTTCCTTCCCCCTTCATTCAAGGTTCATTTGTGCATTAGCATGTGTCAGTACTCTGTACCTTTTTATTGGTGAATAATATTCTACTCTACCAGTATACCACATTCATGTATTAATGGACATTTAGATATTTCTCACTTTTTAGGCATTATGAATAATGTTGCTGTGAACATTAATTACAAGTTTTTGTGTGAACATGTGTTTTCATTTCTCTTGAGTATGTAAAGAGGAGTGAAATTTCTGATTCATATGGTAACTTTGTGTTTAGCTTTTTGAGAAACTTCCAGATTTTCCAAAGAGGCTATACCATTTTACGTTCCTACTAGCTGTATATGAGGATTCTAGTTTCTCCACATACTCACCAACATTTGTTATTATCTGTTCTTTTGATACTAGCCATCCTGTTGGATGTGAAGAGGTTCTCACTGTGGTTTTGGTTTCCATTTCCCTGGTGGCTAATGATGTTGGGCATCTTTTCATGTGTTAATTGGACATTTGTATATCTTCTTTGAAAAGTGTCTGTTCAGTCCTTGGCACATTTTAAATCGTCTTTTAATTATTGTGCTATTAGAATTCTTTATGTCTTTTACATAGAAGTCCTGTATGAGATGCATGCTTGGTAAATATTTTCTCTCATTCTGTAAGCTGTCTTATACTTTCTTGATGATGTCCAGTGAAACAGTAAAGTTTTTAATTTTGATGTCCAATTTATCTATTTTTCTTCTTTTTCTTCCATTGTTAAGATTTACACCTTTGTTTTCTTCTAAGAATTTTATCATTTTAGCTCTTGCATTCAGGTTCTTGATCCATTTTGAGTTAATTTTTATATGTAATGTGAAGTAGGGAGAAATGCAGCTGATTTTTACATATTGACCTATGTCCTGTCGTCTTGCTAAACCCATTAGATCTAGTAACTTTTGAGGGGATTTTTTACATAGACAATTATGTTATCTGCAGATAATGACAGTTTAGTTTTTTTCATAATCTGTGTGCCTTCTATTTTTTTTTTCTTGTCATATTGCATTGGCTAGGGTTGATACTATAACATACAGGAGTAGTGAGATGATACTCTTGTCTTATTACTGAGCCTGGGGTGAAGTCATTCAGTCTCCTGCCATTAAGTAGACATAGGGATTTATTTTGAAAAAATATATTCTCCCTCCCCTCCATTTCCCTGATCTTTTTGGCATTTCTGGCATTTTTTTTTTCTTTATGTGGATCCAAGTTTCAGTCTGGTATTATATTCCCTTTGCCTGAAGAATTTCCTTAAAGTTCTTGAGGTGTTTATCTAATATAGGTTGAGTCTCTTGGTTTTTATTTGCCTATGAAGATGTTTCACCCATTTTTGATCTTGTGATACTTGAAAGATATTCCACTGTCTTTCAGCTTGCATAATTTCTGTGAGAAATTCTTATCTTTATTTCTCTACCTGCAATGTATGTTTTCTTGTCTGACTGCCTTCAAGACTTTCTCTTTATCCTTAGTTTTCAGCAGTTTGATTATGATATATCTAGGTGATTAAAAAAATACCACACACACACACACACACACACACACACTGCTTGGGGTTTACCTGAATGGAATTCAAGCACTTATATACATAGATGCAATCAGTTCTTATCCTTGATAGTTTTATTCTGTAAAGTTGCTGCAAACACTGAAATGTTGATTGCTCATAGGGGAAATACAGGTTAGGTTCCTGTTAGCCTCTTGTCACAAAATTTTCATCAACTGAGCAATATTTAACTTTGTTTTGTGTTTGTTTTGTTAATTCATTAACATTGAACTCAGAGGCAGCAGCACTACAACTCCTGTCTGAACAGAGCTTATCCCCCATGTTTGTTCCATAACACACATCAGAACTTCTTGTGCTTGGGACCACTAGGCAGCACTTCACCATGTGCTTGGGGACCATTTTGAATTTGAACAGTGAAATCATCAGTAAAGAGCACAGAAATGCACCACCCCCCAAAAAAGTGGTGCTGTATAGACCACAAAAAAGATACTCGTTTGCATTATGAGAGCTGAAATAAGAACATTTTGTTTCACCTGGGAATACACATGTATGTTGGGTTATTGAAATTATTCACCACTCTGCATGTGTCTGATTGTGGAAGTACTGCAAGTATTACTTTTTTAAATGAAATCACAAATTTCAGTGAGTGGTCAAACACATCAGCAAAGAATGCAGATTGAATATACATACACTAAATATAAATGAACACACAAACACACATTCAAACATGTGCATGTGTGCATGTACACACTCTTACACATTTTATTTAAAAAAAATTCTGGCCTGAGGAAAAGATGTATTATAACAGAATCTTAAGGCTTATCAACACTGATGTTCAGAAAACTTTTTATTTCCATCTTTTTAATGAATTCTTTAGAAATACTATAAGAAAGGCACATGCTTCCTACCTTGGCATTACGTATGAGTGTGCGTTTACATATATGTACACACACGTCTGTATACATACATTTATATATGTATATATTTGAAGATTCTGTGGTGTTTGGGTTCATTTATTAAATATGTGCTCGTTGAGCACTAGCTTTGGTGGTGGATAGATCTGGGGATAGAAATGTGAACAAGGCCTGCGTGACCCTTCCCAGTGGAGCTTATAGTTCATGGTTGGTGATGGGTCTAAATGGGGTAAACAAAGCCATTACAAATTGTTGTTTGTTAAATGCTTTGAAGAAGACAAACTGGTTGCTGATCTAGAACAGAGGGAAGGTTGTGGCCATGGAAGGCGATGGCTTAGGGTGAAATGAAGACATGTGTTTTATTCATGACTCTGTCAATATTTAATGCTCAGGATTAACCTGATTGGTGCTGGAATCTTGTGGGTTTTGTTGTAAAAACTCTATTCTTATGATATTGCTAGAGGTATGAAGCATTTTTTTTTTTTTTTAAGATTTTATTTATTTGTTAGAGAGAGAGAGACAGAGCGTAAGCACAGGCAGAGTGGCAGGCTAGAAGCAGAGGGAGAAGCAGGCTCCCTGCCGAGCAAGGAGCCTGATGTGGGACTCGATCCCAGGACGCTGGGATCATGACCTGAGCCAAAGGCATCCGCTTAACCAACTGAGCCACCTAGGCATCCCGCATTTTTTTTTTTTTTTTAAAGGAAAAAATTAACATCTTTTTTCCAGTTTCATGAGAAGGACAGCTAAAGGGCTTTTTGCTTGCTTTGTTTTTTCCATTTTTTTCCTCTGCAAGGCTTTGGTAGTTCGAAGTTGTCTCCTTTTAATTAGGAGAGCAGAATACAGAAAACCGTTCTGCTTAATAATTCAGGCTTTTAGATGTTTTGTCATGATTAGATTTTATGATTGTATTGCAACTTAAAAAAAATCACAAATAATGAAAGTCTGACTTTTGAGATGGAAAACAGTTTCCTCTTAATTCTTTCTAAATATTTTTATGACATAAGTGTAAAATGTAGTATGGGTTCTGGTTGATGTTTTATGAAAATTGTGTTTAGTTTCATTGAATACAAGTATTTACTTGATATGATTTGTTCTTGATACTAGGTTAAATGGGCCAGGGAAAACTATCACCATAACATTGGCTCGCCATATTCCTTGCGCTTAGCTTCTGCTGATGTCAATGGAAAGATCATCGTTTGGGATGTAGCAGCGGGAGTAGCTCAGTGTGAGATCCAAGAGCATGCCAAACCTATTCAGGGTGAGAAAAGACTGTGCTCTGCTAAGTGTTCATATTATCACACTTGCTCTTAGAATGGTTTTTTTCCCTTTTAATTTCATCACTTCCCAGTTAACTCTTGATTTTGGTTAGTGTGTTTTATTGATCTGTCTAGCTTTCTTATCAATATATTTCCATGCTTATTTCCTCAAATCTCAGCTGATTTTTGCTTTAGTAAATTGCATTAATTTTAGCGTTGGCCTCAATCAAGCATGATGAGAAAAATTAAGCTGCTGTAAAAGTCTTATAATCTAAGCTGTGATAAAGTATACTTGGCTGAATTGCTATTTTAAATTAACCCTCGATGCTTACTTTCCATTAGTAGAGATGATCCAGATTTTATTTTCATTTTCGTATAGATCATTTGCTTATGTTACTGACCTAAAACCAATACAGTATCTTTCGACTCAGAGCTTTGACTAAGTGGCTATCTTGACTGAGTGAATTTTTTAAATGACTGTTTAAAAAATATTTGTTGAGTACTTTGTACTAGGTACTGAACAAGATATTTATGGTGTTTATTATCATGTAAAAAACATGAAACTCTGCAAAGTTCCATTAAGTAATTTCACAAAGATGTTAGGAGAGTCTGACGTTGATCATGGCCAGCACAGTCTTTGATGCAAAGTTTTAAGTAAGGATTAGTGAAAATTGTCTTGTATTTTCTTTAAAGTAATTTGAAAATGTTTCTCTTGAGATTCTAATGTCCAGACAGCTCATCTTAACATAAAACTATACTTTTCCTGTGCAGTCTTGACATATATACACATATATGGAACATGGGGAGAGAAGTTAGGATTTTAAGAACTTTGGGGGGAAAAAACAAAACAAACCCTAAATGTCAAGTATTCATTAACCAAGTGTTCTGAAGTGATTTCTGAATTTTGCCTTCATCTGGTCTTTACAGATGTTCAGTGGTTATGGAATCAAGATGCTTCCCGAGATTTACTACTTGCTATCCACCCACCAAATTATATTGTGCTCTGGAATGCGGATACTGGCACCAAACTGTGGAAGAAGAGCTATGCAGATAACATCCTTTCTTTTTCTTTTGACCCTTTTGATCCCTCCCATTTAACTTGTGAGTAATAATACATCTAATACAGATACTAAATCATAATCCCATATCATTTGCAAGTATTTTGATGGCTAGAACTTTAAATGCACAAGCTGTACCTTCACTGTGTTGAATTTCTAAATAGACTTCGATTAGCTGGGGAGAGAGCTGCTGTGCTGTTCTAATTCTGGCATAATGAAATTTGTTTTTCTAGGAACACATAAAGAACTTGAGTCAAAGGTTTCGTTTAGTATGTGGCCAAATTCAGTTCTTCCCTCTAAAAAATCATTTAAATTCATGCTTGTGTTTTGAGTGCCATAAACAGATGCATGTGTGGCACAGAATAAGCCCAAGGGAATTTTTTCTTGCAGAGGTTATTTTTGCCCGTGTGCTCTTAGTGTTTTCACTGAGCCGCTGATCTAAAAATGTGATTTGTTTTTAGACACATGTTTTTTTTTGTTTTGTTTTTTAATTTATTTTTTATTTATTTTCAGCATAACGGTATTCATTATTTTTGCACCACACCCAGTGCTCCATGCAATCCATGCCCTCTATAATACCCACCACCTGGTACCCCGACTTCCCACCCCCCCACCCCTTCAAACCCCTCAGATTGTTTTTCAGAGTCCATAGTCTCTCATGGTTCACCGCCCCTTCCAATTTCCCCCAACTCCCTTCTCCTCTCTAACTCCCCATGTCCTCCATGCCATTCTTTGGAGTATTATGCCTGCATCAGAAAGGACGAATACCCAACTTTTGTAGCAACATGGATGGGCCTGGGAGAGATTATGCTGAGTGAAATAAGTCAAGCAGAGAGAGTCAATTATCATATGGTTTCACTTATTGGTGGAGCATAACAAATAGACACATGTTTTTGTGATTAAATGATTTGGGAAATATTCTTCATTCAATTATCCAACGGGCATTCCTTGAGCTATTACTATATCCCAGGTATACAGAGAATGAAGGGGAATGGGAGGGACGGGAATGGGCAGGTTGTTGTAGTAGATGAAGTGGTCAGAGTAGGCTTGATTTTGATATTGGATCAAAAATTGGAAAGAGGTAAGGGAATTAGTTGCGGGAAAGAATGTTTCTCCTGAATTTGAATGACTCAGAATTCTAACTTTTATCTACCAGCATTTGTTATTACTGAGTGTATATTTGTGTGCTGAAGAAGGAAGAGAAATGCGTACCTGCAGAAACTAAAATGGGAAACCCAACTGTGGAGTTTCAGTGGTGTGTGGTTAGGTGTTGTGTCTATATACACGTATATGGTGTGTATGTGCACGTGTGCGTACGTGCACTTACTCCTTAGTGTGCTGTGAAGTGCAGTGCTGTGGGATCACAGAGGAGGGCTGCTTTAGCTGATCCACTGACTGAGGGAGGGCATCCCAAAAGAAGAGGAATGAGTGAGACCTTGGAAGGGAGTCCTGTCATCTGAAAAGGAGATAAGGCCTCAGGCTAACTTTACTGCATCTCTAATTTGGTTGATGAAAGCACAGTATATTTTAAAGCGTCCGTTCACCTAACATCTTTGATTTACTCATACTGAATATGCTAGGGCTGTCATAACTCTTGAATACTTCTTTGCTCCCTGTGCTTAAACCTAACTGCAGGGAGCCAGGAGAGATGAGATTTCCGTTATCCGTGTATTAGCCCCAGTTTTGAGGGAGATTATTTTCAGTCATAAAAAGGCAAAATTTGTTTTGCTAAATGTGGTGCTGCCTTGTTGAATACTTCTGTTTCCTGTACACATAGTAAGCCATTGTTGGCTCTCTATTTTTACTCTGGATATAAAGAGAAAAAGAACACTCTCGTACTTCCTAAGGTTCAGTCTGATGCTCCAAAAGAAAAAAGGAAATGTATATTTAGACTGAGCAGTTCATGATACTTGTAAAAAATTAGTACCACATCAAATATTTGAACTCAGAACTAAATGTGATATGCAAAGCCTCTTAGTATGGGATTTTTTTTTTTCTTCTGTGAATTTTATATTCTGAAAAGTCTTGGATTTGAAGTTACAGGATATAATGAGGAAAGGTTTTTAATGAAAGTCTGTGCACTGAATTTATTTGGAAGAACAAACATTTGTTCTTTCTGCTAGTAACCTTCTGATATCTTTTTAATATAAAACATTAATTTAGAAAGCTGAGTGTAGAGGCCTCTGATGAATTGTAATGAACCACCTGTTTCACTTCAACTTGGAGAACATTTCAGTTACGACTACATTATACTGCCAGTTCTATATTATTAAAATTATCATTACCTTGCTTTCAAAATTATATTGGAATAAAACTCTGTGCTCAACTTGATTAAACTTTAATCAGAGTTTTGCTTCTCTCAATACAGTACTCACCAGCGAGGGTATTGTATTCATCTCAGACTTCTCTCCATCCAAGCCTCCTTCGGGCCCCGGGAAAAAAGTTTACATATCCAGCCCACATTCCAGCCCAGCTCATAATAAGCTGGCCGCAGCCACAGGGGCCAAGAAGGCTCTTAATAAAGTAAAAATCTTAATCACGCAGGAGAAACCTAGGTAAGTTACAAGTATAAAACTAACCATTTAGTTCATCTATTTATCATCCATTCAAGAAACGTCATTGTTGAAGATGTACGAATACGGATTTTATTCTTTACCTCACCCTTTCTCCTTTCCAGTTTTGAATTTATATGGAGGAGGAGAATATTCTCTCTGTCTCTTCCCCAAGGAGGAGGTTCCACTTTGATGTGGCTCCTTTGTTTTCAGTTATTATGCTAACCTCTCCCTTACTGATTTTTGCAGATGACAGTTTCTGACTTCTGATTTTTAAATCTGAAAACAGAAAATGAAGATTCCACAGTTGGCAATTGAATACATTTAAAAAATTGGGGACAAAAGCTGGATTTTCATTTTAAATATGTTTTCCTGACTTAAGTGCTCCGTCTCATTAGCTAGTAAAATATGGGTGTTTTTCTTATGCATGTAAAGATGTTTCTCATACTGGTTAAGAGCCAAGATTCTAGGGGAAATTATAGCCGTGTGACTCAGAATTCTTTTTTTTTTTTTAATATCTTATTTATTATTTATTTGACAGGCAGAGATCACAAGTAGGCAGAGAGGCAGGCAGAGAGAGAGGAGGAAGCAGGCTCCCTGCTAAGCAGAGAGCCTGATGTGGGGCTCGATCCCAGGACCCTGGGATCATGACCTGAACTAAAGGCAGAGGCTTAACCCACTGAGCCACCCAGGCATCCCAGAATTCTTTAATCTTGCATAAATTTCACTTCCCCAATCTCTAAAACAGCATTTTATAGGATTTTATATGGTTGTTGTAAGGCTTAACATACAGTAGCTTAGGTACTTAATGTAGTGGCTAATAATTTTAGTAATCATTTATTTGGTAAATGCTACCTATTATTGTTTATTTCAGAAATGGCAACTGAATAAAATTTTATTTTAAGTAACTAATCTTATGCATTGGAAATAGACTTCAGTTTTCTTTCCTAGAGAGCTATGATCTTATATTTTTATTGCTTTGGCAGTTTTTTGGCATTCATTTTAAAAAGACTCTTACTTTAAATATGCTAAGATTATTCTGTCTAGATTTTGTGGGTAATTATCTGAAAAATCTATGGTCAAATACAAATTGTTCTGCAAGTATATTCTGAATTTATATATAAATATCATCTTTATGTATTAAACCATAGGCTCATTAATTTCACCAAATTATCCCCCACCCTGTGCCATAATATTTGGATTGCTCCTTACGTATTTTAAGAGAATATTCTATTTATTTTTCATTGGTTCTATGTTATAGATAAATCTTTTAGAGTCTGAATTGTTTGAATTGTTTTATTTTATGATTTGTGTGTATTATATCTTCTCATATGAGTCATATGTTCATTTTGAGTTTTGGGGAAATGAATTATTAATCCCTTCAAATAGAACTGCTCCAGGTGCTTTTACATTCATTATTACATGGGATCCTGCTGTAGTTCTGGGCAGTAATACTGTGTCTGTTTTATAAGTGAGGAAATTGAGCTGCACATTGTTTTAAATATGTTCCTCAAGCTTACCCAACTAGGAAGTGGCAGAGCCAAGATTTTAATGCAATCCATGTTCCTGTTTTTAGTCCTCTAATCTAACTTTATTTTATTTTATTTTTGGTACAAAGAGGTGGTTTTATTAAAGCCTGGGGACAGAACCCATGGGCAGAAAAGAGCTGCCTAACTTTATTCCTATTGAAATAGGTTTAAGAAGGTTATGACTGAATATATGCAAGTCACAAATGGCTGAAATGATTCTTGAGACTCTTGAACTATCTACAATCTTTATAAAGTTTTATCAATTTTATTTACATAGAAGAAAATACTGTGATAAGTGAATAAAATACCCCACTTTGTTTCAAAAAAGATTTAAGGTGGCTTAGAAGTGAATGAAGGCAGAGGGGAGGAAGTGACATGCCCAAGGTCATACAGGTAATCCATTGACTCCTGGTCCAAGGGCCCTAATTGCCCAGATTGCTTTGTTCTGATGCTGAGTATTGATTTCAGCAATCTGTTTGGTACTTCTAATTGCAAAATAAAAATAAAACTACTGGTTTTGTCACTTTATAGCCTTACTACTTAAATTTTTAAAAAAAATTTAAATGTATCTCTATCCAATAGTCTGTGCATTACCATTTGTCATAATTTGGGTTTTGGCACATAGTAGAGATCTTAGTTTTAGATGCTAGTCCCTGTTGGTCATTTCAGAAAACAATTGTATCTTCTCATTGACAGTTATGTGGAAAGGACAAAATTCAGTCCTTTATTAGCTTTTTCTGATATGAATAAAGTCTTTGACTTATTTCTTGATGCCTAAAGTATGTTTACTTTTTTCAGTGCTGAATTTATAACTCTAAATGATTGCCTTCAGTTGGCATATCTGCCTTCCAAGAGAAATCACATGTTGTTACTCTATCCTCGGGAGATTTTAATCCTTGATCTTGAGGTGAATCAAACAGTAGGTGTGATTGCAATAGAACGAACAGGAGTTCCATTTCTGCAGGTATGTTTGATCTAAAAGTTCTATCCCTCCAAGTTGGTCATGAATATTATAGACAGTAAAAACATAATCTTGCAGAAATCCTTAGTTCCACTTTCTCTTTTCTATTTATTTAAAAATTAACAATGTTGCCTGGGTGGCTCTGTTGGTTAAGTGCCTGCCTTTGGCTCAGGTCATGATCCCAGCGTCCTGGGATCAGGCCCGGCATTGAGCTTCCTGCCCAGCGGGGAGTCTGCTTCTGTCTCTCCCCTTTCCCCGCTCATGCTCACACTCTCAAATAAATAAAATCTAAATAAAAAAAATAAATTAACAGTGTTACTGTATTCCTATTTTTCTGCACTTTTGATTCATATGATTTACCTTAGAAATTCTTCTGACTGATCTGGAGATATTTATTGAACTATTTAAGTTTCCTGGATAAAGGCAAATTTTTATGATTATGAATGGATGGTTTTTCTTTGTTTTTTAGAGATTTATTTATTACAGAGAGAGTGAGCGTGCACACGCACATGCGTGTGAGTACCAGCAAGCCAAGGGGTGGGGGTTGGAGGGTACAGAGGCAGAGAGAACCCTGAAGCAGACTCCCTGCTGAGTGTGGAGCCTGATGGCGGGGCTTGATCCCAGGACCCTGAGATCCTGATCTGAGCTGAAATCAAGAGTTGGCTGCTCAAGGGACTGAGCACCTCCCAGGTGTGCCATAAATGGAATTTTTGAATAATTCATTTAATTTTCAAGCTTGGGGATTATGTGTGTATTTTTGTTTTTGTTTTTGTTTTTGTTTTTCTGTCCATATTCTCTAAATATGCTTCCCGGCATATACTTTTTAATCTATTGTGTTTTTTAAAATGAATACATTATCTATTTAAAGGTAATACCCTGCTTTCAGCGTGATGGGTTATTTTGCCTACATGAAAATGGTTGTATAACTTTACGTGTTCGAAGATCTTATAATAGTGTTTTTACCACTTCAAATGAGGAACCAGGTGAGTTTATATCTTAGAATAATACTAGAATATTTTTCTCCAGAATTTCATAAGCCGTCATGTGGCGGATACCAGCCAAAGCATAGAGTTAATGGTAATCCTGGCCTTGGGAAAGTAGAATATGATTGTAAAAAAGCATAAAGCCGTGGTTAATTTCATGGTTTTATAATAGTGCCCCTCCTATATGCAGCAAAGAAAGTAATATTTTGTAATTACTTAATTGTATCCATGAGCCAAGTAGATATTATCTTTGCGTCTTTTTCTTCAGCACAAGTGGAGCCTTTTAAAATACCTTTATTATTACACCCCTGACTTTTCTGCTTTAGGAACGTCCATTGTAAAATTACATAGGTTAGTAAGTCTCCAGGGTATTGTCAGTTTCCGTCTTATCCTGGAGAATGAAAGCACTGTGTTAAAATGATGTACTTCTAAAAGCAAAAGCGACTTTCATGACTTTTGTAGAGTACCATTATTTTCAGGCTTACTGAGGCCACTATAAATTATGATGACCTCTAGTGTACTGTACATTATTTGGTCATATCACTGTTGATCCTTTATCAAAGCTGTTTTCTTTGTTTTAATAATATTAAAAAAATATTGATTGTAGTTTTTATTTTGGAAACTAAAGTTGGTGTGGACAGCCACTAAATGAATCATATTTATATTCTGAAGAAATTAGTAATACTTGTAAAAGGAGAAGGCATTTTTAACAAACTGTGTGCTAGTGAAGGAATGATATTCTTTTTAGTTGAGGTTTTATTTAAATTAAAGCAAATAGTAGTGATATTGCTGTGTTGCTTTCTGATATTTAAAAGAAAACAATACTATGTTAAGATCCAGATCCTGTCCAGGAGCTTACCTATGATTTACGAAGCCAGTGCGATGCAATCAGGGTGACAAAAACTGTCCGTCCCTTCAGTATGGTGTGTTGTCCTGTCAATGAGAATGCAGCCGCCCTCATAGTGAGTGACGGCAGGGTCATGATATGGGAACTCAAGTCCGCCGTTTGTAATCGGAATTCACGGAGCAGGTAAGTGAGTGAATAGGATTGTTCTCTGGTTTGCTTTATTACCTCTTTTTAGAAAATTAACTAGAATCAGGGGCGCCTGGGGGATTCATTCGCCTTCTGCTCAGGTCATGATCTCAGGGTCCTGGGATCAAGCCCCATGTCAGGCACTCTGCTCAGTGGGGAGCCTGCTTCTACCTCTCCTTCTGCTCCTCTCCCCTGATGGTGCATGCTTGCTCGCTTGCTCTCTCAAATAAATAAATAAATAAATCTTTAAAAAAATTAGCAGAATCATGAAAATAGCAGGGACTTAAAATAAATTTTTTTAAAGTGAGAATTTAGATTATTAGGGAATTATGTAAACCTCCTGGAAATATTTCACTGTGGGCAAGATTAATAAATACTATAAGATTAATAAATACTATAAAAATGGATAGAATGCTATGATCTGAAACTAGTAATTTGAGTTACTAAACTGTGACAGAGGTTTTAAATATGTAAAAACATGTAATTATTATGTCTTTGCAGTAGTTCTGGTGTATCACCTTTATATTCACCCGTGTCTTTCTGTGGAATTCCTGTAGGAGTGCTACAGAATAAGCTCCCAGACCTCTCCTTAGATAATATGATTGGTAAGCTATTTTTTTCCTCTAACATTTATGTTAGGTATTTCTCTTGAAGGGCAAAATTAATAGTTACTGATTTGCAATTATTATAAAGTCAAAGTTAATATCTGAGAAAACTGGATTGTGGGATCATTTTTTTCCTCAATAAATCAGAGGATATGAAATATTTAAGCCAAAAAACATATATTGGCATTACAGTTACTGGTATTAGAAAATGTTCATTCATGAGAGACTCTTGATTTAAATGAAGGAGATGACATTAGGCATGTGAATACTAGATCTGTGCTGTGTCCAGCTATACCCCACTCCTCAGGGCCTTCCTGCAGTCTGGTCCCCGGTCTCAGAACTGAATATGTACTCCTCTTTCTCCCTTTCTGCTACTCCTAATTTAAAATTCAACTCAAGCGTTGCTTTCTTTAGTCTTGTAGCCTGACTTAAATGTTCTTCATTTGCAGTCCCTGATGGTTATCTGTTGTTGGAATGGTGATTCTGTTTGTTTCCTCCAGTGAATTATAAACTCTGTAAGTGTGGGACAGTGTTTGATTGCACTTTGTATCCCTAGCACCCAGCAAAGAGCCTTGTATATTCAAGATGTGCAATGAACATTTATTGAAGGAATAAAGTGACTGAGCAGTATTAGAAAAAGTAATTTTAACATCATGACGTGCATTTTTAAATTTTCGTGTTGGGGATTCAGCAAATTTATTTACAGATAAAATATTGTTTCAGAGGGGCACCTGAGTGGCTCAGTGGGTTAAAGCCTCTGCCTTCGGCTCGGGTCATGATCCCGGGGTGCTGGGATCGAGCCCCACATGGGGCTCTCTCCTCGGCAGGGAGCCTGCTTCCCTCCTTCTCTCTCTGCCTGCCTCTCTGCCTACTTGTGATCTCTGTCTGTCAAATAAATAAGTAAAATCTTTTTTTAAAATTTCATATTAAATTCATATATAAAAAATATATATATTAAAGGAAGAATGAAGATTTGTGATTTCAGATATTGTACAACTAGAAGTTGTAAATATGCCAAGCAATTTTGAAGTCTTAATTCTTTTAAAATTGTGGCCGTGGCTTATAAAGGATTTTCTTTGTCATTATTTGTTCTTTCATAATGTAATTGAAGATCAGTATTATTTTGTTTAAATGCTAGATTCATGATAATACTAGGAAAGGCATTACCTTATTAATCTTAATCATAAATGGCATTTATTGCGTACTTAGTACTGTGTTAAATACTGCACTAAATGCCCTATGTATTGCCTTAATAACCCTGCGAAGTAGGTAATATTATTATTTGTTTTATAAAGTAGAAACCGAGATCCAGAGAGATTTAAAAAAACTTACCCTATACCAGAGAGCCAAGAAAAGGTCGCCCTAATCTTGACCCTCCTTGGCCATGGCCTCTAGTCCTGGCTACTCCACTTTGATCTTAGACAAGACCTCACTTCTTCCAGGCCTTGGTTTTCTTGTGGTTCTTGCCATTTGTAAAATCCTTCTGTTCAGTGATATTAACTTGTTTATTTAAAGTTCTTTCTCTTCACCTTCCAGACATAAATCTATATGAGGAAGTTTAGACACATACTTGTTTTGCAAAATTCATTTTATCAGTAATACAGTTTTCTGAGTTAATTGACCTTATCTCCACTTAATATAAAATATTAAAGTGAAAAGAATTATAAACAGTCATGCACAGAACTAATCAGTAATACAGAGCCCATGGGAGTTTGAAATTTCATGCTGTTTAAGTGTCTAAGTGATATAAATTACATTTTTTTAAAAGACAAGAGGATACAGATTGTATACAGTTCCTGACAATGTAGTTGATTTGAAAGCATTAAATAAATAAAGCTCTGTTACTCAAAAACATTTTAATTAAAACTTTTAATTAAACTTCTAATTTGATATTCACGATGTCCTTAGTGATAGTTGAAAGCAATTCAGCTAAATATAGAGGCCTGATTTATATTCATTGGGTACAGCCTACTGCTTTTTAAGGCCTAATCTGCCCTACCTTGTGAATTGCCTGTTATGGAAGAAGTTTGAAGAAAAATGATGGCCATTCCCGGGAGTCCATTCCAAGCTGTGGAGGGTTTGTAAATGTGGTACTTCTCTGTTGAACTCCATGTTCCTTTAGACTCCCATCTTCTGTTATCAAAGATTGACACCAATCGTATGATATCATGGGATCTTCTTATTTGGATTAAATTGATGGCCATTTTTTTCTGTACATCTTAAGAATTTCAAAATACCCGCAGTTTGCCGCAGTATTAAAACAACTTTATAGCCTCAGAAGGCTACAGTATTCACAACCCCATCACTTGCTTATGGTAATTACTGACATTTTTCCCTTTCACGGGTGTGTGTGTGTTGTGGGTACGTACACACTCAGGTATCCTTTATTATGTATTTTTGACGACTATATCCCAGTATTCAAAAATGGTTTATAGGCAGGAAATTTGTGTACCCTTTTTAGTGAACGGTCTGGGTTTTGTTGTACCCACATGTTCACATTTTGTTAGAATGGTTTTACTGAAGCCTTTTAGTTTGAAACTTAATAACCTGAGTATAATCGCTGTATCTGAAAATAATGCCCATTTAAGATTTAACTATCAGCAGTGAACTTATATATTCTTTATATTATGTATTTGTATATTCTTTTTTATGTGTAATTTATGTTACGTACATTATTTTGTATGTTATATCATTTTGTATGTTGTTATATTATTTATCTATGAAGTATTTAATTATAAAGCTTAGATTTTGTAATTACATTGACACATTGAAAAGATTTCTGATTAGAAACCTAAATGAGTTCCTTGAACCTACAGTTGGTGATCACCAGTGTTATGTATGGTTTAGAAAGTGCATTAGATTGAAAAGTGACCCTTTAGAAAGGTGGGTGTTAAGTTGGGAATGAGCTGCAGCGTCCCACTCCCCAGAAGCTGGTCTCTGACCTGGGTCCCCTGATGCGCCTTGTTTGGTGCCTCATACTGGGAACTTCGGCTGACAAAAGTCCCTGAGTTCTGGACAGCAGTCCTCCAGAGTAATCTGTGGTTTGAGGTGGCAGACAGTGCAGTTTCCGTCCAAGAGCCAAGTACAGAGCCATTCTTCAGCTGCGGCCCATGGAGTGCCACCGGATACCTTGTAGACCTGAAAAGGGTTGCCGCTGCAATTTTCTTTACATTTCAGAATACATTGTAATGAGTGTATTTGTACTTTTGCTTACCCCTCAGGACAAAGTGCCATTGCTGGGGAGGAGCATCCCAAAGGCCCCATTCTGCAGGAGGTGCACCTCCGCTTCCTGCTGACGGGGCTGCTTTCAGGACTACCCTCCCCGCAGTTTGCCATCCGTATGTGCCCGCCACTGACCACCAAAAACATCAAGGTGTATCAGCCACTGCTCGCCGTTGGTAAGCATTGGATCTATTCTTAATCCTTCGTGCCTGTTTTATGTTTTAGAAGACATTTAAGTGTGGTAGTGATTAGAAAATCCTTTATTTGAGGATAAGGAGGAAGAGGCCCCATGAAATCATATATATATACTCATCTGAAAATATTTTTCTTCTTTTGTTTTTCTGTCCTTTTAATCCACCCATCTTTTTATTTATTTTTTAAAATTTTTAAAATTTAATTTAATTTAATCTTTTCGTGTGTGTTCCAAAATTCATTGTTTATGCATCACACCCATTGCTCCATGCAATATGTGCTCTCCTTAATTCCCACCACCAGGCTCACCCAACCCCCCACCTCCCTCCCCTCCAAAACCCTCAGTTTGTTTCTCAGAGTCCACAGTCTCTCATGGTTCGTCTCCCCCTCCGATTTCCCCCAACTCACTTCTCCTCTCCATCTCCCCATGTCCTCCGTGTTATTCCTTATGCTCCACAAGTAAGTGAAACCATAGGATAATTGACTCTCTCTGCTTGACTGACTTCACTCATCACAGTATTAACTCATCCACCTGACACTGGGTGATAGAGACACTGACCACAATGGGTACCTTTCTGAAATGTTAGGACAATAATCTCTGTGTGATGCTAAATCCAGATTCCTTGTGTTTTTTAGTCCTAGTTAGTAGTTTAGTAATAGCAATGTTCTTCATTTGCCAAGAATTGTATATTGAACGTTGTTTAAAATGGCTATGGTCTCTTTAAGATTTGCCTTTTGGGTTGAAATTACATAGTTTTATATTTTTGATAGAAAATTGGTCTTGGTTTCAACCTCCTGTCACATTAATTTCATAATAATGTGAGTAATCTTATCTCCTTCATAGATAAAAAAACAAATTTTATTTGCTATTATGTACAGAAGGTTAAAATGGATTTCTCAAAAATTTCAAAAAGTAGTATATTCATTTGAAATTGTCAACATTTTTTCTTAAGATGCTGTTCGTTGGCTTCTGGCTTTCTCTCTAGGTCTATAACATGGTTTTTGTTTTGTTTTGTTTTGTTTTGTTTTTTCCTAAAATGAAAGCCTCATCCACATTTATTTTGTTGCTAGTAGGTCTTAGTTAGCTAACGGCCTACTCATGAGTACTAAAGGCTCATTTGACTAATCGGTTTTGGCAATATTCTGATTTTCCCAGTTTTTCCATTACTGTCTTCTGAATGTAGTTTGCATTTTAAAGTTTGGTAGTCTGTGTGTACATGTGTCCAGATTTATATAAAAGCAGATAAATATTTAGTTTTTGCTTTAGAAACTATTGACTTATATTAAACCTCTTAGAGAAATTTTAATTGAAATTTGCTAATGTACATTATAGTACATGTATATACTGTGTCCGTATACATAAATTGTCAGTTAGGATTTTGTCAGTTTCTTGGAGAAAAGTACTTCTTGCCATAGCTAGATAATTGAGAGCTAAGTCAGGGTCTGAGATTTCTGTTGTAGAATAAGCTGTATTTTACTTGTATGATGATCAAGTCATTTATTGAATTTAGTATAATCACAAAGTAAAAAGAAAAAATATAAAATTAGTTCCTAAATTTTTGCACTCACTAGGGCAAAGAATCAGAGTTCCACTATGGAATTACTGCTCCTTGTAGAGCCCCTAGAATATTAGATCATAGGTTCAGCATCATTAAAACCTACAGAATGTAGGGGCACTTGGGTGGCTCAGTTGTTTAAGCATCTGACTCTTGATTTTAGGTTAAGTCATGATCTCACTGTCATGGAATCGAGCCCTGCATAGAGCTCTGTGCTGTTCATAAAACCTGCTTAAGATTCTCTTTACTTGGGGCACCTGGATGGCTCAGTTGGTTAAGCATCTTCCTTCAGCTGGGGTCATGGTTCCTGAGATCGAGACTGCATTGGGAATCCCTGCTCAGCGGGGAGCCTGCTTCTCCCTCTACCTCTGCTTGTGCTCTCTCACTCTCTCTGTCAAATAATAAAATACTGAAAAAACTTCTCTCTCCTTCTCCCTCTACCCCTTCCTTCCAGCCCCCCCCCAGTTGTGCAAGTGTGCGAACATGCACGCATGCTGTCTTTCAAAAAAAAACCCCCAAAACCAACCCCCTCAAAAAGCAAAAAGCTTGCAGAATGCAAAAATCATTTTATTATGATGGTCTGTTAATTGAAAAGTTTTAGTAATTCTTTAGATATTGTCTCAGTAATAGAAGGTATTACTGTGGAATAGATGATAAATGTAAACAAGTCTAATACTGTATTTTTCTAGAATAGTTCTGTAAAATATTTAATAAAGCATTTAGCAGCAGGTACGCTAAAATTGAAACTTGCCTAGTGTTTTTATTTCTATTACTATTCTATCATTTCTACATTCTGTCATTCTGCGTGAATCCATTCATTTTTTTAAAGTCATGTGCAGTGAGAAAGTGATTGTCCAAGCAATTATATCGTTCCCTTTCTTGCTTAACTTATAAAAACATTTTGAAGACTAAAACATTACTTTTCCAAGAATGGCCGTGTTCCTCCAGATTAAATTATAGACACACACTCTACCTGAGGCCATGAAAAGCTTTAGACATAAAATAACTACAAACTGAATTACAACAATAATAGAAATAGTGATAAAAATGTGCTTAGTTTGTGCCAGGTACTATAGTAAATGTTTGAACTGTGTCTTCTCATTTACTCTTCAGCAAGTAGATTTTCTATTATTCCCATGTTAAAGGAATTAAAAACACAGATTTAGTGTTGGCAAGTAATTTGTACGAGTGTAAGACAGAGCTAGAGCTTAAACTCAGGCTAGTTTAACTGCAAAATCCATAGCTAACCACCACACTTGTCCATCTCTATGATTTCTAGAATATGAAGACAAAACAAAAATCTTTGGAAAGAAAAACAGAAAAGATCTGGTTTCTGAGTTCTGCTGAGGACTGAGGACTTGCTGTTGTAAACATTCAAAATCTGAAAAAGTAGAAGTTCCCATGTGTGAAAAAGCTTATTAGCAAAGTGCTTCTTCAGATTTTATGTGTATTGAGTTAGATGTTGAAGTCTTTCATGAAAATCTATCCCTGGATTTAGGAAGATCTCAGAGCACATGAGATTAGGCCCATTTTTGAAAAGAGAGTAGACCAGAGAAATTGACTCTTAACACATAGCTTGAGTCCCTTTTGTAAAAGATACATTTATAAAATTATTAAAATCCTGAGAAAAGACTTTTTGGAAAGATCTGGAACTACGGCTTGAGTAATTCTATTCTCTCACATCGTTTCGATAGGTACAAGTAACGGTTCTGTCCTGGTGTACCACCTCACCAGTGGGCTGCTGCATAAGGAGTTAAGTGTCCACTCCTGTGAAGTCAAGTGAGTATGCATTGTGACGTTGAGATCACAAACAAAGCATACTGAAAAGAAGTTCGGGACACTTTTCTACATTGAATATTATGCAGTGGTGATTATTTGCCTCAAAGTTTTGAATAATAAATATTCACATTTAAGTAATGGTTATGTTATTGAAGGCTGAACACTAATTGTTTGCTTTGTAAAAGGATATCGTGCAGTGGAAAATTTTGTCTGACTTCTGTTGCGGCATCTGATTGTGGAGGATATTTTCTCACTGGCTGTCCCTGCGTTCCTTTGTTCAGATGGATGTAGCTTGTTTTTCATTTCTATAAAGATCCATTGGTAGGACTATTCCTGACAAATTTGAATGAAGTCATGTTAATTATTAACTAATCTCATTTGTTTTTTGTTTAAGCACCATGAGAAAAGAACCCAACTGGATAGCATTTCTAGTTTCATTTTGAGGTGTTGTGTTTGATGAGTGCTGTGCGATCAGAGGGAGCTGAGGGAAAAAGTTGCTTGGTTTTGAAGCACATGCGTCTCCACAGCATTATTTTGTTCATAGCGGGGCTGCCCCCCCCTTCCTTTGTTCTAGTCATGGTTGATTGTGAAGTTACATGTGATAACACAAATTTATTACATCTCCCATATTTTTGGATGATCTTTTAACAAATGTACAAGAAAGGCCATTTTCTCTCCTCTGAACGTTATATAATCACAGGTCTATGCACATGTTAAAATTCGTAGTTAATCCTTCCTACATACTTTATTCTGAGTAATTGTATTTTCTGGATGGGGAAAGGTTAACCCTTTAAGTATGACAACTGATTGTGATGGAATTTCCAGAAGAGTCTACATTGCCTTATTCTGTCAAGTACATTGTTTGTGGTGCAGCCCAGGTAGCTGTTGGTCTCCACCTCCTGCTGAGCCCTCCAGTAGCTCTCTGAGTACTTCTGCGTGGCGTCCTAATGTCTTCAGAGTCACTAGTCCCCTGGGTGCAGTGACAGAGGTCTGTTTGGGCCATCTCAGACTGTTCATCTTTCTCTTCCTCCATGAGACCCTTCTGCCACTGCTGCTACCTGCTGTCTCCCTTTCTTTCCTGTCTACATTGCTTTTCTTTTCTTTTTTTTTTTTTTTTTTTTTTAAGATTTATTTATTTATTTGACGCAGAGAGAGAGAGAGATCATGATTAGGCAGAGAGGCAGGCAGAGAGAGGGGAAGCAGGCTCCCTGCTGAGCAGAGAGCCTGATATAGGGCTCATTCCAGGATTCTGGGATCTTGACCTGAGCCGAAGACAGAGGCTTAACCCACTGAGCCACCCAGGTCCTCTACATTGCTTTTCTTAACATTTCCTTTCACCCTTGGCTTAGTGTATAGTGTTTGCTTTTGTGGCCAACACCCACCAGTCAAATTCTTCATTTAGTCAGTACTTATTCCAGGGACGTGTTAAGTGTTAATACTTTACATGACCATTTCTTTGACTCCCCACTCCTCTATGTGGTAGGCACTATTTTTATTCCCAATTTATAGAAGAAACTCAGTATTGTAATCTGTGAAATTTAATCTGGGCCTTTCAGGCATCAGAACTGACCTTTCTACTTAAAGTGCATGTGCTCTATCTCCAGCTAAAAAAATGCACCTCAGGCACATTTTGGCAATAAAATGAAAATGTTGATTGAGCCAGGATTCATGCTAGAAATTTATACCTGCTTCTGGAAAATCAAGTACATTTTCATTTTTTTCTGAACACTGAAGTCTTTAATAAAGACTCAATAGCGAGTTTATCAGCAAGCTATTAGTTTTAAATAAGATTTGTTTTCCTGGAACATTCAGATGGTAGATGTCACTAAATACATGACTTACACATGCTGTGATAATATTTGTTATTGAGTAATACTTGAAATTATAGTGTTACTTGGGATACGAAATAATGGATATACTACAAAGGCTGATGTTGTGAATGATCACACAAATGTGCTCCATTTTTTTATGTGAATTTTCCCTCTTAATTACCATTTTGAAGATAATTCACATTTTATATTCAGAGATGATGCCCAAGAGGATGTTAAAATCCTGCCGTCTTTGTGTTTCAATTAATGTGATTATAATATTACAATTAAAAGCCATTACGAAAATTTCACAGATGTGTCATAAAAATTGCTGAACTTATTAGCAATAAACCCAACATATTCTAGATTTTCATACACAAATTTAAGGTCAACTTTTTAAAAAGTTGCTTTTACTTTGTACTAAACATGTTTTTTAAAGATCACTTACATACTTGAATCTTATGCGTATACATGGGCAGGGACTGCCTAACTGCAGCTGGTTTTGCTGTGGGTTGTTTTCAGAATCATGGTGCTTTAGCCAGTTTGATGTTACAAATACATACTGAGCAGCTTCTGTATTCCTGTAAACAAAACCTTTGATGCTTATAATCCAGTGGAAGATACCAAGGAATAAATAAATGGTATGTGGAGGTTTTCTTAGATTATTAGACTTTTTTAGATTATTAGTTTATGTCTTGTCCAGTAGGCTAAATTTACAATAATAAAGCACAATGTTCTTTTCAGTGTCAAACTTACTAAAATAGCAGTTTTCAGGGCTATCAGAACATTGACTGACTCAGTATTGCTTTTAGTAAATTGATTTGTGCAAAGTATAATAATCTCGGTTTTGTCTATAAATTTGCCGAGGTTATTTTCATAGAATTATAGAACTTCAAGGCCTTCCAGTGGTGGGTGCTTCCTGCAGCCCCCCAGGGTGGAGAAGTAGCATCTACAGCAGCCCCAGGAGAAATCAGCAGGGCCAGCCTGGGAACCTGTAGGAGTCAGAACCACAAATGCCTGCTGACAGGCTACGCTTATGGTTGTTCACTAGTTAAGAATCCAGCAGAGCGATCCTATATCGAGTCCTGAAATGAGCTGCTGTGATCACAAGTTTTTTGATAGATCTCAGTGTGTAGGTAAACCCAGACAATAGCTTTCTAATTCTGAGAGCCCTGGGTGAGTGCTGTGTTTGATGAGAGTTTTCATTCTTTTCTATAGAGGGATAATCCCACCCTTATTTAATCTTCTTTGAAGTCCGACTTGACTTTTATTTTCTTCAAGTCGATCAGTAGGACTCAGATAGGGAAACCGCTGCTGGAATCTGCTCGAAGACGGCATGCTAATAGTGCCGCACTACACATAAAAGCCACTCCACGTTCTGTTCTGTGCTCTGACCTTAGCAACGGGGATGCCTTTGTCTTACAGGCAGGGGGAAAGCAGGCTGAGTATGTGCGACACTAGAAATCATAAGGAGGAGTGCAAGGCTTTGCTCGGACATCATTCATTAAATCCAACCGAGTTTATTAAGTGCCTTTCACGTGCTGGAGAAGCATGATGTGGTACCTTCCTTCAAAGAGAATGCAGCCCAGTGTAGTGTTTCTCAGCCACACTATTTCCGCATGCTTTTTAGGCAACACCCTGCTTGCCCTTTGGGTCTCAGTGGGCCTCAGAGGCCAGATTTTGTGCTACTCTTACAAGTCCTGATTGAACTCTGTACCAGTGCTTTTGTAATAGGGAGTCCAGGACGCACTGGTGTAATGCCTTTTTTCTGCTAGATCATAAGCTGCAGAAGGATAGCAGTCAAATCGTTCACAGTGGTAGTCCTGGAGCCTTGCGCAGTCATGGGTATACAGTAGGTACTTCCCAGACAGATTTTTTTTTTTTTTAAAGATTTTATTCATCTATTTGACTGAGATCACAAGTAGGCAGAGAGGCAGGCAGAGAGAGGGAAGCAGGCTCCTTGCCGAGCAGAGAGCCGGATGCGGGACTCGATCCCAGGACCCCGAGACCATGACCTGAGCTGAAGGCAGAGGCTTAACCCACTGAGCCACCCAGGCGCCCCCCAGATAGATTTTTAAAAATAATGAAGAATGGGTGGCGGGGATTCTTAGTGTCCAGAGATCCTGGCGTCACTGTGTAGAGCATAGGTGTGCAGATCAGCAGCTATAAGTCTTGGAGAGTATGTCTTGGGTTTCTGTGGGTACACAGATCTGACTGACGCTGCCAGACTTACATAGAGAGCACAGTGCAGAATGATTTTGTACAGTGTTCTCCTTTTTGTTTTGACTCTGATCAAACTGATGGTCGGTTTATCCTGTGTCTCCTTCTCTGCCCCCACCCACCGCCCCCGGCCTCCATTCTCCACAAGCCATGGTGGTAGCACGTAGTTAACGTCAGCGGGAGAAACTGCAGACTGACTTGCTATCAGTCCTCATGAAGGAGACTCGCAGGCATCCGGCTGATAGGTTGCTTGCTGTCTTGTCATCATTTCTTTGAGATTTTTCTTTTGTGCTTTTCTCTAATTAAGACACCATTTTGAATGGTCAGCCACTTCCAAATCTCATTGCTCAGTTTGAATTGTTTACTTCAGGAATTTCTCCCTCCTAACCAAATAGGAAATTTGATAAATTCCTCAGTGTACCCATCTTTAAGCAGTCGGGCTCAGAATATTTTAATACCACTCTTTCTTAAGGAATGGAATTCTTGAACACTACTGCAACGTGTGACTCTCTTCTCTGCCAGATTTTGATCGTCATGTTAATGCTGCTGTGAATCCTGGCAACTAAACTCTCTCGCCCCCCCATTACATGTGGAGATAAAGTGGTTTGAATTAGAAATAATTTCATGTATATATTGGAAACATATGGTAATTTAGTCTCAAATGAAAGGTCATATTGATATTCTTAATTAACTTGTATAATAGAATTTAGATCGTAGGGAAAACTTATTTTTCAAATAAGTTGCTCAGAAAAAAAGGGTATTTGACTGAACTCTACTTAATTTCTCACTTTAGGGGTATCGAATGGACAAGTTTGACTGGTTTTCTTTCCTTTGCTACTTCAACACCGAACAATATGGGATTAGTGAGAAATGAACTTCAGCTGGTGGATCTTCCCACAGGTTTGTGTATTTACGCTACTAAAAGATTGGAAAGGGTTTGCCATATTGGTCAAAGATGTTGCTATGTATAGAACGTATTCCAGAAAACTTTCTTTCAACTTGGAAGGTTTTTTTTAGATCTTCTTTGTATATTCATTTTGTTGTTGTTTTTCTGAAATATTTGCCCTGAAAAGGATCCTGGTGGTGGTTTGTATGCACATTATGTAAACCCGAGTGCGTGGCAAGTCGAGTACCATTAGCCTCAACAGACAGATTCATAAGTACGTAGGGTATCACTTCTAAGTACATTGTTACAGATAACCAGAAGCATGGTTTTAACACAAATCTTTGTGGTAGGCTTTGTTAGATTTCTCTTCTAAAACTTTTGGCCTTTGTTAGGAAAACTTTTATAAATTTTTAAGTAAGGACTGTCTTTAAGAGCTCTTAAAACTTTTGATAGTCTCTAAAGAGGGAAAGAGCTTAGAGACTTTCCAGGAGGAGGCATTCCAGTAAAGTAACTTGTTCAGAATTGTTTAAAAACCTACAACTCAATGAATTTCAAAACGAACTTTGAGATAGAATAAGGTGAGAGTTTCAAATTATTTTATGACACCTACATGACTTCAAATAGAATTTGTAACAAAATTGTAGTGAGTTTCTTTAAAATGGTGTAGCAATAAGAATATATGTAGATAGTTTGAATCCTAGGATATATGTGTGTGTGCACGTGTGTGTAGTAAATCAAGTTATTTTCTCAATATGTATTTCCAATATATGGTTGTTCTTATTTACTGAGTATGTCACTAAACCTCAAGAATTAACCCCACTGAAATCAGTCCAGTGTTGTTCTGGTCTCATTGGAAGTGACCTGCCCTGTATTGGGGTCTCTCTGATGACATGGTAGCCCAGGGGCAAACTGCTGTTTTCTAGTATCATTCACTTCAAAAAAAAAAATCCTTTTTATTTTTATTTTTTCCAATCAGCTCAGACCTGTTAGATAACTTAAAATCTTTCTTTAACAGATTTATTTTTGAGCAACAAATTTGTAAACCATAGTTATTAACTTGCTTAACTTAAGTTAAATTAACTTGCTTAATATTTGAGTTCATAGGTTATAGACTTTTCTAGCCTGTCTTACAAGGATGTTCAGGAAAGGATGCGGGTGTTTGGCAAGGCCCCATTCGACAGCACTGTGGAGTGGGGAGGCGTGACTCAACCGCACTGAACTGAACGTGCTTTCTTTTGCATCATGTAAATAAAAATGCGGGAAAAGTTACAAAAATGTATTTGTTCAGACGTAAAGTAGAATTTGCCTTTTTTAATTAGAGAAGACCGTTTAGCTTCTTTGGTAGTTAGCTAATTCTTATCATTCCCTAGTTTCAGTCTATGGAGACCTTTTGATAGGAACAGGTCAAAAGTATTTCAGTTGAGCAATTTGTACCTGGGAGAGAAAATCTTAAATATCTGTTTAAAGTGGGGCACCTGGGTGGCTCAGTGGGTTAAAGCCTCTGCCTTTGGCTTGGGTCATGATCCCAGGGTCCTGGGATCGAGCCCCGCATCGGCTCTCTGCTCAGCAGGGAGCCTGCTTCTTCCTCTCTCTCTCTGCCTACTTGTAATCTCTGTCTGTCAAATAAATAAATAAATAAATATTTAAAGAAAAAAATATCTGTTTAAAGAGTGTTTTCCCTGCTGGTTAGTATTTATGAGCATGAGAGTGTTTCTGTCACTTTAAATATAGCAGTCGTTTCCCAGTAGACCATTTCTTTACCATAGATGTATTGAAACTCTGGAAATTGGTGTTTTTGAATTTCTAAAATATAACTATTTGAAAGAAACCACTGAAAATATTCAAGAAACTCTGTAACAAAGGAAGATAGCATTTTATAAGAGATATTTGAATACAAGTAGTATATTATTGGTCTTCAAGGATGATGCTTTTGAGAATACGTTTTGAATTTAGATAACTTGAAAGAGCTTAGAAGCAAGTAGAAGAATGAATGGGAGAGTAGAGGCAGCACTGGTCAGATTCCTTTGGTGTGTATAGCTTTTTGTGTCTTAGATGTTTCATCTGATATTTTACATTTTCTTTAATATTTGCAATTAAAGGTAGGAGCATTGCTTTTCGCGGTGAACGAGGCAATGATGAATCACCCATCGAAATGATTAAAGTATCTCATTTGAAGTAAGTGAACCAAAAAGAAATCTGTGGTGTTACCACAATAGAACCTTAAGGATATTTTTTAATCTTTAAGAAAGTAAGACTGTGCTAGAATGCATATAGAATTTCTTAGTGACAGTAAATGGTGCTTTGCAGCCATTCCCAAGAAAATACTTTGATCACAAAATTAAACTGCTATTGCTTTTAATTACTACTTTTTAGAAAGATGAGATAACTTTCGTATGAATCTTAATATTATACTGGGTGTGGTGCATAAACAGTGAATTTTGGAACCCTGAAAAGAAACAAAATAAAATGAAAAAAAAAATTTCATTATATTGGTAAAACCAGTACATGCTGTTTCATTCTGCTATAGCAGTAGAAATATAAATGCCTGTCACCAAGAAGATTTGTTATCTAGTGAAATTCATATGCATTTCTATCTCAACATGGGTTTGTTGAATCAAGGAACTAATTTTCTTTGTTTATAATTTAGACCTATTTTAATTTCAGTAAGTTTCTGAGTTTTTCATTCCAAGGGAAAATACATGTAAAGCACGATTATTAAACAGAGACTGGATGAAAACCAATTGGAAGAACAAAGAAGGAAGGAGTAAGCTCTAAAAGAGTTTTCACAATTGCTTTAGCTTTTCTAGGATCTTTGCATTTCCATATAAATTTTAGAATTAGCTTATCAGTTTTACCAAAAAAGCTTCCTGGGGTTTTGAATCCATAGACCAATGTGGGAAAGAATTGACGCCTTAACAAGTGTTGTGATTTGTGAACATGGTGTATTGTTCCACCTATTTAGGGATTTAATGCCTTTCAGTAATTATTTCTTCATTGTCATTTGGTAATTATTTTTTGTTTTTTTTTTTTCTTCAGTGCTATTATACATGTATTTTTTCCTTTTTAAAATTTCAATTACCAATTACTCATTACTGGTATACTGAAATAGTTAATTTTTCGGTATTGACCTCATGACCATGCTAACTTAATTATTATTTCTAATTGCATTTTTCTTGATTTTTTAGTATCTTCTCTATAGACATACCATGTTGTCTGCCAGTAAAGACTCTTCTACATCTCTGTTTTCTAGACAGTAGGCCTTTTTCCCCTTGCTGTGCTATACTGAGTAGGATCACCAGTACAATGTTGAATAGAGCTGATGAGAACTGACATCTTTGTTCTATTCCTGGATCTTACTGCAAAAGTGTTGAGTCTTTGAACATTAAATATGTCCGTAGATTTTTTTGTAGGTGACTTTTTATTACGTTGAGGAAGTTTTCTATACCTAGTTCACTGAAACTTTGTATCATTGAATAGCTGATAGATTTTGTCAGATGCTTTTTCTGCATTTAGGGACCTCCTCATAATGATGGATTTTTGTTTAAGGTTGCCTAATGGGGTGAATTACATTGACCGATTTTTTGTATGTTAAACCAGCTTTCCATCCCTTGCATAAGTTCTTCTTGGTGATGATATATTACTAGATATGATTTGCTGATATTTTATTAGATCTGTGCTCATTAAGCATATTGATCCAGTTTTCATGTAATATCCTTGTCTGGCTTTGGAATCAGAGTAATGTTGACTTTGTAAAATGAGTTGTGAAATATTCCCTCCTCTTCTTTTTTTTTATGGAGGAGTTTGTATAGAATTGGTATTATACCTTATTGAAATAGGAAGAATTCACCAGTGAACCTACCTGGGCCTAGAACTTGCTTTGTCGAACAGTTTTTAAGTGCGTACTCAGTTCTTTCATAGCTGCAGGACTATTAAGGTTTGGTTGGTTGGTTTCACTGAGTTTCGTTAGTGTCTTTCAAGTAATCTGTCCATTTCATCAGAATTGTTGAATTTATTGATTAAAAACTTGTTCATGGTATTCTCTTAATCTTTTAAGGTCAGTTTCATCTGACCTTATTTTATTATATTTTATTTCTCATATCAGTAAATTATATTGGTCAGTTTTGTTGATTTTTTTCAAAGAAACTCTTTTAGTTTCTCTCATTTTTCTTTGTGGTTTTCTATTTTCTTTTCATTGAATGCCATAGGTGTCTTTTTTTCTTTTTCTTGCTTACTTCCGGTTTAATATGTTTTTCTTTTTCTAGTTTCTTAAGATAGAACTTTAGATGGTTGAATTAGGCTTTTCTTTAAAATTTAATATAAGCACTTAATGTCACATAAGCACTACTCTTTGTACCTACATGTTTTGATATGGTGAGTTTTCATTTTAATTCACTTTATAATAATTTTAAATTTTCATGAAATATTTATAGATACTTTGTTTAATTTCAAAATGTTTAGGGGTTTTCCAGATACCTTTCTGTTAATTTATGGTTTCCATTAGAGTCAGAGAGCATATTTTATGTTATTTTTGTCCTTTTAAATTTAAAGTGATTGTTATATGGCCCAGACTGTAGTCTTAGTGAATGTTCCATATGCACTGGTAAAGATTGTGTATTCTGCTGTTAGTGATTAGAATATTTCATAATTGTCAGTTCAGATCGGTTGGTAGTTATTCAGATCTCATATTCATACTGATTTTCTGCCTGCTTTCCTGTCTATTACTGAATGATGAGTGTTGAAATTAACTTTATTCTGGGCTTCATTTGAAGAGCTCATGTTCTTGCTTTGGGTATTTTAAAGCTCTTTTATTAGGTATGTACATATCTGGTATTGTTATGTCCTTTAGATTGACTTCTTTATCATTGTGAAATATCCTCTTTATTTTTGGTACTGTTCTTTATTCAGGAGTAAGTTGGATTTGTCTAATTTGTATAGCCATTCAGCTTTCTTTGGATTAGTGTTTGCATAGTACATCTTTTTCTTACCTTTTACTTGTGTCTGATCTATGTCTTCACATTTAAAGTTGGTATCTTCTAGAAGGCATGTAGTTGGGGCTTGTTTTCCTATTTGGTCATCTGTGTTTCAAATTGCAGTGTTTAAACTATTCATGGTGAGTATAATTATCAGTGTGGCTTATATTTAAATCTACCATCTTGCTAGTTATTTTCTTTAATTTAAAATGAATTAATAAGCATAGTTTTTAATTTATTAGACTTAATTTCTAATATGTAAAATGTCAGTTGTTATAAACCACATAAACAAAAGTTCTTTGGGGGAGGTCCTCAGTAATTTTTAAAAATGTGAAAGAGTCTTGAGATTACAGGGTTTGAGAGTTGCTCAAATCATTTGGATTCCAGTCTCTTCTGTTTCCAGTCAGTCTTGACTTTACACACACCTGCTACGTTAATACCTCGAAAGCAACTGAGCACTTTATCCCGCCTACTTTACAACCTTCAGTGATCCACTGTTCTCTGCAGAGTGAATCTCTGCACAACCTAGCATGGCATATTCATAATGCGATCCCAAATTCACACTTCGATCTTCTTTCTCATGGTGAATGCTCTTACGTGCTCTACATTTTCAGGTAGCAGGTTCCCCCACTCTGTGTCCTTTCTTGTCTTGGCCATTTGTCACATTTGTAACTCTGCCTAGAATGCCATTGCCCAGTTGTCAAAATAAATCTCCTCTTTCGTAGTGAATCTTTGTAGCATTTACCGGATTCTGTCTTACATTAGTTATTTACGTATAAGCCATTAGATGCCTTTATGTTAGCTTTAATAAAAAATGTAACATACTGCCTTTGTATAATCCATAATGATAGAATAAAATTCTTTCATGTGTGCTATTCCCTCCCTTTTTTTATTCTTAGAGCATTTAGTGAGGGAGTAAGACAGATGTTATGAACACCATTATAAAAATAAGTAGAATAAAACTCAAAAAGATTACGTGGTTTATCTGAGGCCACATAATTATCAAGTGGCAGACTTTGTCCTGAGTGAGAGAACCTAAGGCCTTTGGTACACTGAGGATATAGGGATCTTCCTGCTCAGTCACATTTCCTTGGTGTCAGCATGATAGGAACTTTGTGAAAACCTTTATCTTCTCATTTAATTTTTACCAGAACCTGCACACCAATCCATTGGGATAGATAGTGGTGTTCTCATGTCATGTATGAGAAAATGAAGCCCTGGGACAGTTACTGTAAATTGATAAATTTACAGTGAAATGTGGACTTGTGCCTTTTCTCATTTTTCTTACCTGGCTCCTTGCTTAATTGTGGCTCTATGGCTCTCAAAGGTCGTCTTAGGGTTTTACCTTCTTAATGACTATTAATAATGAGAACTAAATATTAATTTATATGGTCTGTGTTTAGAATAAATCATGTGACTTTTCTGATTTACTTAACTGTTTATTTGTATTACTTATGGCAAAAATTTTGCAAAAGGGGGTGTATTTAATAATGTTGTTTATTTTAGGCAGTATTTGGCAGTTGTATTCAAAGATAAACCCCTGGAGTTATGGGATGTGAGGACTTGTACCATTCTTAGAGAAATGTCCAAAAACTTCCCTGCAGTAACTGCTTTGGTAAGTTACAACTGAACAACTAGTGTATCTAGGCATGTTCGGTATGTGGTGAATATTTTTCTTTAGCTTGAGTTGAAATCATTATTATCATTTATTTCCTTGCTAAAAATGTGTGTTGAGAGAAAGAAGATGATCTAAGTACCTGGTGATAACCCTTATTTTCTTGGATGGGTTAAGCAAATATTGCATTAGTGCGATTCCAGTTAAGCTTTTACTTCGATATTTTAAGGAACATGATAAACATATGCATGTTTAAACATGATAAACATAAAAAGATTTATGAAAGAATAAAGGTCATAAGAGCTACCTCAACCTTAAAAAAAAGGAGAGGACAATACTGAGAAAATGGTCTCACTTTATGGAGAAAAATACTGGATCTCTACCTAATACCATATTCAGAAGTGGGCTCCATGGGATTAAAGACCTAAATGTAAAAATATAAAGCTATATAATTAATATAGTAAAAAATAGGAGATATTTTTCTGTTCTGGAGCAGGAAAGGACATTAGAAGCTCAAACCAAATGGCAAAAAAAGAAAAAATGTATTTAATTAATCAATATTGATGCTTTCTCCTCAATGAAGGACCCCAATGTCAAAGTTAAATAGAGAAGACAAGTTGAGGACACCTGGGATGATTCAGTCAGTTAAGCGCCTGCCTTTGGCTCAGGTCATGATGCCACAGTCATGGGATCAAGTCCCATATCACAGTCCCTGCTCAGCGGGGAACCTGCTTCTCCTTCTCCCACTGCCTGCTGTTCTGCCTACTTGTGCACGCTATCAAATTAATTAATTAATTAATTCAGTCTCTTTTAAAAAAGAGAGAGAAGACAAGTTGGAAAAAGAAATTTGCCAATATCTGAAACCAGCAAAGGACTAATCCCTATAGGGAGTTAGGATTATGGGAACTCCTGCACATACACAGTGAAAAGACCAACCCCAATAGAAAGAGGGCCCAAGTACACGAACAGTTCACGAATGGTGGAGAAACCTAAAAGGCCAACAAGGATATGAAGAAATAGTCAAACTCAGCAGTTTTTAGAGATGGGCAAAATAAAATAACCATAAAATAACTAGGATGTAACTTTGAAACTAACAGAAACTGGGAAGCCAGATAGCATCAGATGAGGGTTTAGTGCAGGTAGATGAGGTAGTAGAGGGTGTAGTGCAGGCTGCAGGAATCGTTATGCACTGCGGGGAGGAATGCAGACTGGTGAGGTGCTCTGCAGAGCAGACTGACAGCGCCTGGGCAAACAGACATCCCCTGGGCGCCAGCTCTTTAGCCCCTGGTCCCAAAGGAGCTTCCAAGGGGCTATTGACTGCAGTGTTGTTTGTCCAAGAGTTTGGAGGCGATCAAGGTGTTCTCTGCTGGGAGAACAGGTAGACAGACTACAGGCTGGCGGATGCTCTTGCAGTGTTCGGTAGCAGACACAAGCAACAGAGATGGGCCTGCCCCTGTGCTGAATGAAAAGAGTTAGAGACGGTGGGATATGAGGAAGCCTTATTTATGTAAGTTACGAATACAGGCATGTAAAATAACTACTGGGAAGAGTTGATGCATATGAGAGGATGTTAGATTGAATGCATTAGAATGGGAGGGAAGATAAAAGAATAAATCAATCAAGTGAGAGATATGAGATGCCTCTGGAGGACAGTGAGCCGTGGTTGGAGGAATGTGATCATCTCACCTTGTGCACCTATGGGGGACGGCTAGAGATAGGGAAGAGAAGATACCATAATTGCATTTATTATTTTTGTTTTGTAAAAAAGAAACCAAAAAACAAGGCATCAAAAAGTTAGAGCTTTTGGAAGTTTGTCATTAAACTCTTCTACCTTAAGCTCTCATTAAAGATTAGAAGTAGAAGGAGGTGGAGGGTAGAGTATTAAAATCTGCCTTAAGCACTAATTAAAATGCATTTGTGCAGCCTTTCTATAAATAGATAAAACCTAAGAACAAATTATAAATTCTTGTGCAGTAATAAGTGATGCCAAGCAGTGGCGAGAATGCCCAGCTGTTCTGGAAAGACTGTTGGACAGGAGTAAACTGAGCACTTGTAGGTGTGCCTATCTTTGCTTCTCAGGAGTGGTCCCCATCTCACAACTTGAAGAGCCTGAGAAAGAAACAATTGGCCACCCGAGAGGCCATGGCCCGCCAGACTGTGGTGTCAGACACAGAGCTGAGCATCGTGGAGTCCTCCGTAATCAGGTGCGGTGTGCTGGTTCCTGCCTCTCTCATTCGTGATACCAGTGTCCTTGTGGGGAACTTGCCAAGTGCCATCCAAAGGCATCAGTAGTACCTTGTATTTCAGTCCATACCTGGACAACTGAAGAGCTAATTTTATTATTTCACTGCTTAGCGCAGTCAGTAATGTGTACAGTAATAACCTCATGTCAGCGTCCATTAACAAGCATGACTATTCTTACTACCCTTCTGTTCCCTAAACTTCGGCTTCTGGAATTCAAATGAATGTTGCGTGAACATCCAGGTAGATCATATTGTCATTTAGACACAAAAGCAAATGTGTAGCAAAAGCTAGATTTACATGGACTGTCCTCATTTCTATCCCCACCAGTGTTACAAATAAACCTCAGCGAGAATGATGGGTAAAGGTAAGGCCTCTCGTTCTGCAGCAGAAACAGTGAACAAGTTTCTTGTGTGAAGTCTAGATGACTACATCTCTCTGTCTGGGGTATATGACCTGTTGGGTGTAGTTTGTGCTTTCCTATTATTAGTTGGGCAAAGATTAGTGTCAGTGCTTTTTTTTTTTCTCTTTTTAGGCAAATAGTTTTGGACCTTTTGTTAATTCATCTGTATTTTGGGCAAGTTAATTAATGTGTGTGTCGCTCTAGGGAAAAGAAATATCTTTATCTTATTCCTCTCTATTCCGAAGCTTGTTGCAGGAGGCAGAAAGTAAATCTGAACTCAGTCAGAACATCTCTGCCCGGGAGCATTTTGTGTTTACTGATAATGACGGCCAAGTCTATCATCTCACAGTGGAAGGAAACTCAGTGAAAGATAGTGCTCGGATTCCACCAGATGTGAGTCCAACTCTTGATTACATCTTCATGAAGGGTTCTTATCCAAGATTTTGTTGATTCCATTTCCAGTGAAGCCATAGTTAAGTTGTGAAGCTATTCCAGGAAGGTTTAATGTAAATAATAAACTTGATTATTTAAGGAGATATTATCATTGATTAAACTGTTAGAGAATAACACTGTGACTACTTAGATTAAATACTTACCATGTGCTACTTATTTTTTATCCCCTTAATAATCCATGAGGAATTCTTTCCGTTTCAACCATGAGAGAATCAAGGGAGAATCAGTAACTCTCTCGGTGTTACCCAGCTTAGTGACACGACAGTTTTAAACTGAGGTCTGGCTGTTGGATTCCATGGTCTCTCCTCTTTCCATTTCAGGCATTACCTTGGAGGATTTGACTTACAGTCTAGCATCATTTTGGGGTAATAGTAATCAGGTTGTAGGTGCCGTAGCACAAGTCCTTCTAGGACCTTGTGAAGTCCTCTGATTGAGGTTCTCTAGTTCGTAATTTGTGTCCACATGTATCTTATAGGTTGTTTCTAATGGATAGAGAAGATGTTTTTGTTAACTAGTACTGTTATAATGGTTAAGTGGAGGCATGAGATGATCTCATAAATGTATTTATTTAAAATGTCATCTAAAAATAGACAGTTTTAGTTGAATGCTAACCCCTGAATCTTGCAGGTGGCTCAGGACGGTGGCTGGGGTGGGAGGGTCCACTTCCAGGGCGGCTGACTCACCTGGCCATAAGTAATGCTGGCTCTTGGTGGGTGGCCTCAGTTCTTCCTCGCAGGGACAGTCTCCATAGGGCTGTCTGAGTGTCGTCACCACATGGCAGCTGGCTTCCCCCACAGTGAGTCATCCAGGAGAACACAGAGAAAGCTGCAGTGTCTTTTAGAACCCAGTCTGAGAAATCACACTTTGTCGTTCCCTCAGTGCTGCTGGTTCACGGGTCAGTCCTGTTCATTTGGGAGGTGATGCCAAGGGACATGAATATCACAAGGCAGGATCAGTGGGGGGTCTGTTAGAGGCTGCTGCCACATCGTCCTTAAAAACAACATGAGAAGAGTTGAGGCCATCCAAACCACCTTCTCTACTAAAAATGGAAATTAACATGTGAAAGTTTCATTTTTACTTTTTTTTTTTTTACTATTATATAGAACAACTCATACCTGAGACTTAGTAATGTCTGTTTTGAACTTTCTCTAATGTCACTAGTTTGAAAGGTGAAAGTAGTAATGCAAATATGAAAGGTTGGTATTTGGTCATAATAGGAAAAGGAACTTACTTTAAGTGTATCGGAAGAAAAACTGCTAAGGAGAGCAGACCTACGAGTTGCAGTGTTAGTGTAGCTGTCCTTTGAAATACGATTTGCTGTCTTGGGAATATAGAGAGTTCCTGCTCTAGAACAGCGGAGAAGGCCTTACCTGAAGTCTTCCAGCACCTCGCACAGGCAGCTCTGTCTGTTTCTGATCACTTTACACTTGCGATTAGGATGTAGAAACAAATCTAGTAATTTTTTGAGATGCCAATTCCTCCTTATCCCAGAAAAAGTTTAAAGCTTTTAGACCGTAGATCCTACTTTTCCTTTTTATAGAAGTTTCTTTCGGGATGGTAATTGTGCCTCACAGCCTTTAAGATTCTGTCTCTTTTTGTGGAGGTCCAAAGTCAGGGTATAGCAGGTCTCTAGCTGCCTGCCAGAGCCTTTTATTCCACAGCTGGAAACAGCTTTCCTTTCTCAGGGAATGAGCAGCCTAATATAGATGCAGTCTCCAGTGAAAGTAGTGCATAGGGAAAATTCCTTCCCCTAAAACCAGCTAGGTTGCTTTTAGGGAAAGGTGTTTGAACAGCTACTGAATAATACACAAGAAATTGGCTTTGGTTCATTATTTTTATTTTCTGTAATTTAAATATTTCCTAGGGACTGTCATATAGAATTTAGGCAGAGGTTTTGTTTGATCATTTTAATCCAGTATTTATCTTACTCTCCTCCCAAACATAAAGTATTAAACATTTGCTTTGACTTGACTCCCTCTGCATTATGGCCCCAAAGCTATAGAGTATATAAAAATGGTAAAAAGAGGGCGCCTGGGTGGCTCAGTGGGTTAAGCCGCTGCCTTCGGCTCAGGTCATGATCTCAGGATCCTGGGATCGAGTCCCGCATCAGGCTCTCTGCTCAGCGGGGAGCCTGCTTCCTCCTCTCTCTCTCTGCCTGCCTCTCTGCCTACTTATGATCTCTCTCTGTCAAATAAATAAATAAAATCTTTAAAAAAAAAAATGGTAAAAAGAAAAGGAAAACTTGGCATATTTTAAATTTTGGAGCATCTGTAGTTGACTATCTTTATTCAGAAAACTGAAACAGTAGGAGGGAATGAGTATCTCGATGTTGCTGTCAGCCTTCTGATCTTTTGAACATCACATTTTATATACAGAACATAACAGTGTCAACTAATAATACTCTGTTGAGTTTTAATCTTAAATTGATTCTCTTGGGATTATTTGGAGCCACAAAGCGACTTTATGCCACATCCTCTGAAAGCTCCTTGGTGTCTGCATATGGTTGTATCCTATCAACAAACCCTCAGGTAGAAAGGTCTGGATTGTTTAATTATATAAGTCTTATTAATATGTCACTTACAAGCTGACTTCTGAGCTTATTTAAGCTTTAATTTTTAGTTTTAGAGGTTAGGAAGTAAGATTATAAAATGTGGAAGTTTTCAAGGCTAAAAAAAGTAAACTGAAAGGCCAATTCTGAATTAAGCATTCTGTTAATGTGGTCAGGAAAATGGAAATAACATCTTGAAGTGTGGCTTCATATTATATAGAACTCTATTTAACATAATTTTCTAAGTTTTTTATTATTGAGTTCTTTAAAATACTCATTTTTAATCCAGTTTTTTTCTTTAATTTCTTGACTACCACGAGGATTTGTGTAATATTTGATGCATGGACCGGTCTATTAACAGTCTGTTTGGCCATCCTGGAGCTTTCCCACTATGAACTGAGCATGTGGATTTTTATTTTTATTTTGTTTTATAAATGCAACAAACAAGATTTCTGTTAATAAGTAAAAAAGTAATTGAGCAATATTATTTAATAATGAGCAATTTATTGACTGCTGTGTAGCACGCGTTGTTTTGAGCCCTTTCCTGTATAAATGTATTAATACTAATAGGAACTCCCCAAGTTTCATGAACTTAACTTTCTTTATTGATAACAAGTCTAAGACTCAGAAAGATTAAGTAAATGTGCCCCAAGCCACACAACAAATATACAGGATGAAGTCCAGATCTGAGCCCCAGTAGCTGACTATAGAGCCCAGGCTCTTAAGGTCTTCGTCACGCTATCTCTGTGCATTTGTTAGATAGAGCTGCAAGCTCCTTTCTCCCCTCCTTACCCCCCCTCCTCCCCTTGGACTTACCTCAGTACTGTTTCATTCTTATACTCCGGTTTCCGTATGTCTTTGCAGCGTCTTCTGTGCATTCAGATTGTGCAGATGCCTTTAATCTACAGTATCTTTTTACTGTCATTATTCCAGAAAGTATCAGGGAAGCTCTGGATCCTCTTTTCAGTAGAAAAACTGCTGCACAGTTAATTATGGAACAGCTCTGAGTTTCTTCTGGAACAGACTGATTTATCCTTTTGCAGTGAGTGAGAAGTTAGAGACAAGGGCCCTTTAGAAAGGGTTTTCTTTTCTTCTCTTTATTGCTTTTAATTTGCTTTCTTTAAGGTATTTCTTCCTCAAAAAGCACCTCTTCTCTACAAATTTAGTTCAGATAACTTAATGGCCATCAAACTGAAATCTCCGGTTTCTTTATGGTTGAAATTGATAAGCTAGGTAGCTCTTTTAGTGTCCCAAGTCTGTTAGTATTTTATGGCATACATACCAAAGCAAAACCATTTATAATTAAGTTTTATTAAAATATCTTTATTATTTTATCACATTTATTAAGTAAAAACATTACTCTGCTATGATGACTTATAAGTGGTGAAAACTATGTGTATCTATTGCTTTTGTTTTCTAGGGAAGTATGGGTAGTATTACCTGCATCGCTTGGAAGGGTGACACATTAGTTCTTGGAGATATGGATGGAAATTTAAATTTTTGGGATTTGAAAGGCAGAGTATCCAGGTATGAATTAAGAATTCAGTATTATTTGGGGGCACCTGGGTGGCTCAGCGAGTTAAACCTCTGCCTTCGGCTCAGGTCATGATCGCAGGGTCCTGGGATAGAACCTCACATCGGGCTCTCTGCTCTCAGCAAGGAGCCTGCTTCCCCCTCTCTCTCTGCAGGCTTCTCTGCCTACTTGTGATCTCTCTCTGTCAAATAAATAAATAAGATCTTAAAAAAAAAAAGAAGAAGAAGAATGCAGTATTATTTTGGGCACCTGGGTGTCTCCGTTGTTTAAGCCTCTGACTCTTGGTTTTAGCTCAGGGCATGATCTCAGGGTCCTGAGATCAAGCTCTTTGTCAGGCTTTCTGCTCAGCAAGGTGTCTGCTTCTCTCCCTCTCCCTCTGCCCCTACCCGTGCTCCTGCTTGTTCTCTCTCTCTCACTCTCTAAATAAAATAAATAAAATCTTTTAAAAAGATGCAATATTATTTGTTTAAAAAAAAAAAGGAACTTCTTGATATGGTTGCATTGGAGGCTCATGACCCTGCTAAAGTAGGATCATTAAACATGACCAAGTATAGCTCAGACCCTGGGTCTCTTGTCCCTCAACTTGGGAGGAAGAGCCTTGAGCCAGGCTCTGGGTCATTCATAAGAGACACTTCCCTGCAAGTGGCCCATGCAGAAGTGTTGGGGCATTATTCCTTCATCATTAAAAGGCTGACCCTTTCTGTCATATTGGACCCCTCTCCCTGAAAGCAAAATGGTTCTCACGTCACCAGACCTTGTCAAAAGCAGACCTAGAAAAAGTCATCAGACATCGTTTCCAGTGACCAGGTATTACTCTACGTCATATTGGCATCTTGTTTTTGTTTGTCTGTTTTCAGAGGAATACCTACACACCGAAGCTGGGTGAGGAAGATTCGTTTTGCTCCCGGTAAAGGAAACCAAAAATTAATAGCCATGTACAACGATGGCGCTGAAGTGTGGGATACTAAAGAGGTAGGCCCAGCTCCCTGAGGGGACACTCAAACCGAGCTGCTGGTCACAGGAGCTGTAATTCTTTTCTTCCTTCTGATTTAGAAATGAAGCCTATGAAATGGGTTTGTCAAACTTCTTAAAATGATTTTCTGGCTTTTAATGGTCTCACTGTCTTTGGGATCTTCAGAATGCAGTCTGCATGTGGAAGAGAAATTGCCAAAGGCTGTTCAGGTTTAACTGGCACTGGGTCTTTGCCAGTGGCATTGTCTGTGATAAACATCTTCCTTTTCTTTCTGAAAATGACCACCAAATTCACTCTTGAAGGTTCAGATGGTGAGCAGTTTAAGAAGCGGAAGAAATGTGACCTTTCGGATATTGGATGTGGACTGGTGTACATCAGATAAAGTGATCTTGGCGTCAGATGATGGGTGTATCAGAGTCCTGGAGATGTCCATGAAGTCCACTTGCTTTAGAATGGATGAACAAGAGTTAACCGGTACGGAGTGCCAATGAAAGGCTCAGTGACGCCTTCTTTATTTTGCACAAACTGCTCTCTTCTGTTTCATTTTAGTCTTACTTTCTAACAATCTGAGTTTAAGGAAATAGATTAACTTCAAGCTTGAGGGTTTTTAACCGCTGAGATGCTGGACTCTGTAACTGCAGATGTCTGTCATTCTCCATCTCCAGGTTGGCAAGTGCTCCTTGAGGAGTGCTTTGTCAAAGATCAGAGGTGTTTACGTAAAAACGATTCACTTAGAATTTAAGGAGAACTCAGGGCTGCCTGGGTGGCTCAGTTGGTTAAGTGCCTGCCTTCAGCTCAGGTCATCATCTTAGGGTCCTGGATCAAGGCCCACATTGGGCTCCTTGCACAGCAGAGAGTCTGCTTCTTGGCCTTCCTCTGCCCCTCCCCCCTCCAGCTCATGCACATTCTCTGTCTCTCAAATAAATAAAATCTTTTCTTTTTTTTTTTTAATTCTTAAAAAACAGGATTTAGGAGAACTCTGATATCAGAGGACATGAATCTAGTGATAAGGTGCCACTGTTATTTTAATAATGTGCTTTCTATCTTTTGCAAGCATATATCGCTGGGTTCACCTGGCTGGCTCAGTCAGAAGAGTGTGCAACTCTTCCTCTCAGGGTTGTGTGTTGGAGCCCCACATTGGCAGTAGGATTACTTAAATTAAAAAAAGAAAAGGGCAAGCATCTGTCACTGAAAAGTCACTTTGGAAAGTGTTCTCAGTGTCGTGAATGTTGATGCCTATCTTAAGACTTGTTAAATGGCCCCATCAAAATAAAATTAAATGATTGTGCTATTGTACCTTTTTTGTAAGGCTGTTTTGAGATTTTTTACCAGAATGAAGAACATTTTAGTAAATGTAACCTCGTATGTGACTTAAAAAAAAAAGAATAGGATTGTGAACGCACCCATCAGTCATTTTGAAAGTCAGCTTTTGTCTGATGAAATGCAGCGTCCATCCTTGCAAGATCCTTTTGGGTAGAGACAGACATTCTGACCCTCATGGGAGTGAAGCAAGAAACTTCCTTTATTAAGTATTCTCCAGGCATCCCTTTGGGGGTACACACCAGCCTGCTGAAAATTTTCAGAAGGAACTTGTTTAGTCACTTACTGGGTTTCAGTATAGAGCTTTCCTCTCTGGAACTGTGTGTACCTTTGTTGGATTGGTCTTTGGCACCTTCAGGGGCAGTAACATTTTAGAAACCCGTGTTTCCCCTTGTGTTTGTACTCAAGGCATTCCCAAGTCACTGCCGATGCCGGCTGGGCTCCCTTGAAGCTGTGGTAGATACGCGTTTGTTTTTGTCGTTGTCCCAGCTCTGCTGGCAGCTTTGGGACCGCCACTTCCCCCTCTGTGACCTTGACCACCACTCGCCGAAGCCAGAAGCTGTGTGATGCTTTCCTGTGTCTGTGCCTGAGATGCTCAATGGTGCTGTGGAAGTGGCAGCATCTCCTCTTTCTGAAGCATACTTAGTTATTAAGGAAATGGAGGGAACTTCAAGGGTGGTTTTCCTTTTAAATTAGCTACTGGTTCAGGGTTAAAGAGGTGTGTGAATGTAATCAAAATGTTTGGAAAGCTTTTCTACCCCTTTTAATTTAAAATTTCAATCTACCAAGGCCAGGGTAGCTTTTTCTTAAAGTGACTACAGAATTGGAGCCCATCATTAACACCATACTTGAACATCTGACCTGCAGATGGATTTTAGATTACATTTTCTTTTCACCTTTAAAAAAAAATCATTCCTACCCAGTCTGTAGTGCTGCAGCCTCATCCAGAAAGGGAAAATTTTTGAAATAGTAACAGGGAAGTTCCATATTGACCTTTCAACTCAGAATAACATTTGATACATATGAAAGAATAAAAACTGGTGGTATGTGTAACTACGGAGTTAGCATACAGATGTCTCTGTGTTCAGTTACATGCTGACTTGATCTTAGAAAGATATGTTCAATATATTTTTATTCTGGGGAATTAGAAATAGAGTTTAGACTTACTAAACTTATCACATATGGGGTAAAAATCATTTTAGGTCATATGCAGTGATACATTTAATAAATTTTCTTTAATTCTCCTTAATAACAAGTAGAAAATATCCTAAAATACTGGGTCAAGTCTGTCAGTTTTCTTAGAACAGCTTAGATGTCCTGTTCCTCCCCCTCTGCCCTGTGTTGACATCTGTCTCAACCCTCCTCCAGCTCCAGTAACCGGGAAGGTCAGACACATGTAGATGAGGATCCCTGTTTTTGAGTTGGAGAACCCTTGTCTGCTACCTTATTTATCAGGGTCATAAAACAGCATAAAAAAATCATAATACTTTTTTTTTGTAGCAGCCTCTGGAAGGAATCCGAGAGGGTGAGACTTGTTTAATAGCATTCAAGTTGCAGTTTCCACACACTTTACATCGTATCCACAGGGTGTTAGACACTGTCCGGTGCAGCTTCCTCGCAGCTGCTCGGGCCATTGCCTAACAACACGCCCCCACAGAAAGAAGCTTTCTACAGTCTGGTTTATATGCACAGCTTGCCTCTTCGTCTGCCTCTGCTTTCCACTCATTTCCACTGGTTTTCATCTGGGCTGTCTGGAGATGTGTCAGGATGTACAGGTGTTGGGGCGGGGGGACATCTGGGGTTACTAAGCCGAGTGCAGTGCAGGGAACAACCTGAACAATGAGAAATGGTCTTGCCCAAAACATCAGGTGTGTACCTTATCTCCCCTCCTCCCTCCCGCCACCCGCATTGTACCACAGCGACGAAATTACCCAAGCAGGGTCCTCTCCTTCCCAGACTGCCTGCTTACCGTGCCGTGGGCCACCTCCAGGTGCTGGAGGAGCAGTTTTCCTACTGTTCTTCTTGGCTGTTTGGTTCCTGATTTTCTGCATGGCTATCACATAGGCAGCCAACAGTCTGGGTGTGTTTCTGCTTAACACCTCAGAGAGCTGTAGCCCAGACTAAGCAGAGTCTGTGGGAGAGAAGTAACAGTGATGCCAACTGCCTTTTTATTCGAATTGTAATGTCCAGAAGTGAATGAGCGTTTGTAGGTGAGTTTCTCCAACTGGAAGATGATCACCTATTATTTTTTCATGGCTGATCTTTGCCTTTGAGGAGAAAGATCTAAATTCATTTGAAGGTAGGAGGGAATAGGGTTCACTCTCAGTTTGTTCATGCTCATTGGGGTGCTATCAGCAATGTTTTGTTTTGGAGAAATAACACATTTGTTTTTATTTTTTTTTATTTATTTTTTTTTTATAATTTTTTTATTTTTTATAAACATATATTTTTATCCCCAGGGGTACAGGTCTGTGAATCACCAGGTTTACACACTTCACAGCACTCACCAAATCACATGCCCTCCCCAATGTCCATAATCCCAACCCCTTCTCCCAAACCCCCTCCCCTCGGCAACCCTCAGTTTGTTTTGTGAGATTAAGAGTCACTTATGGTTTGTCTCCCTCCCAATCCCATCTTGTTTCATTTATTCTTCTTCTACCCACTTAAGCCTCCATGTTGCATCACCACTTCCTCATATCAGGGAGATCATATGATAGTTGTCTTTCTCTGCTTGACTTATTTCGCTAAGCATGATACGCTCTAGTTCCATCCATGTTGTTGCAAATGGCAAGATTTCATTTCTTTTGATGGCTGCATAGTATTCCATTGTGTATATATACCACATCTTCTTGATCCATTCCTCTGTTGATGGGCATCTAGGTTCTTTCCATAGTTTGGCTATTGTGGACATTGCTGCTATAAACATTCGGGTGCATGTGCCCCTTTGGATCACTACATTTGTATCTTTAGGGTAAATACCCAATAGTGCAATTGCTGGGTCATAGGGCAGTTCTATTTTCAACATTTTGAGGAACCTCCATGCTGTTTTCCAGAGTGGCTGCACCAGCTTGCATTCCCACCAACAGTGTAGGAGGGTTCCCCTTTCTCCGCATCCTCGCCAGCATCTGTCATTTCCTGACTTGTTGATTTTAGCCATTCTGACTGGTGTGAGGTGATATCTCATTGTGGTTTTGATTTGTATTTCCCTGATGCCGAGTGATATGGAGCACTTTTTCATGTGTCTGTTCGCCATCTGGATGTCTTCTTTGCAGAAATGTCTGTTCATGTCCTCTGCCCATTTCTTGATTGGATTATTTGTTCTTTGGGTGTTGAGTTTGCTAAGTTCTTTATAGATTCTGGACACTAGTCCTTTATCTGATAAGTCGTTTGCAAATATCTTCTCCCATTCTGTCAGTTGTCTTTTGATTTTGTTAACTGTTTCCATTGCTGTGCAAAAGCTTTTGATCTTGATGAAATCCCAATAGTTCATTTTTTCCCTTGCTTCCCTTGCCTTTTGCGTTGTTCCTAGGAAGATGTTGCTGCGGCAGAGGTCGAAGAGGTTGCTGCCCGTGTTCTCCTCAAGGATTTTGATGGATTCCTTTCGTACATTGAGGTCCTTCATCCATTTTGAGTCTATTTTTGTGTGTGGTGTAAGGAAATGGTCCAATTTCATTTTTCTGCATGTGGCTGTCCAATTTTCCCAGCACCATTTATTGAAAAGGCTGTCTTTTTTCCATTGGACATTCTTTCCTGCTTTGTCGAAGATTAGTTGACCATAGATTTGAGGGTCTATTTCTGGGCTCTCTATTCTGTTCCATTGATCTATGTGTCTGTTTTTGTGCCAGTACCATGCTGTCTTGATGATGACAGCTTTGTAATAGAGCCTGAAGTCTGGAATTGTGATGCCACCAACGTTGGCTTTCTTTTTCAATATCCCTTTGGCTATTCGAGGTCTTTTCTGGTTCCATATAAATTTTAGCATTATTTGTTCCATTTCTTTGAAAAAGATGGATGGTACTTTGATAGGAATTGCATTAAATGTGTAAATTGCTTTAGGTAGCATAGACATTTTCACAATATTTATTCTTCCAATCCAGGAGCATGGCACATTTTTCCATTTCTTTGTGTCTTCCTCAATTTCTTTCATGAGTACTTTATAGTTTTCTGAGTATAGATTCTGTGTCTCTTTGGTTAGGTTTATTCCTAGGTATCTTATGGTTTTGGATGCAATTGTAAATGGGATTGACTCCTTAATATCTCTTTCTTCTGTCTTGCTGTTGGTGTAGAGAAATGCAACTGATTTCTGTGCATTGATTTTATATCCTGACACTTTACTGAATTCCTGTATAAGTTCTAGCAGTTTTGGAGTGGAGTCTTTTGGGTTTTCCACATATAGTATCATATCATCTGCGAAGAGTGATAATTTGACTTCTTCTTTGCCGATTTGGATGCCTTTAATTTCCTTTTGTTGTCTGATTGCTGAGGCTAGGACCTCTAGTACGATGTTGAATAGCAGTGGTGATAATGGACATCCCTGCCGTGTTCCTGACCTTAGCGGAAAAGCTTTCAGTTTTTCTCCATTGAGAATGATATTTGCGGTGGGTTTTTCATAGATGGCTTTGATGATATTGAGGTATGCGCCCTCTATCCCTACACTTTGAAGAGTTTTGATCAGGAAGGGATGTTGTACTTTGTCAAATGCTTTTTCAGCATCTATTGAGAGTATCATATGGTTCTTGTTCTTTCTTTTATTGATGTGTTGTATCACATTGACTGATTTGCGGATGTTGAACCAACCTTGCAGCCCTGGAATAAATCCCACTTGGTCGTGGTGAATAATCCTTTTAATGTACTGTTGAATCCTATTGGCTAGTATTTTGTTGAGTATTTTCGCATCTGTGTTCATCAAGGATATCGGTCTATAGCTCTCTTTTTTGGTGGGATCCTTGTCTGGTTTTGGGATCAAGGTGATGCTGGCCTCATAAAATGAGTTTGGAAGTTTTCCTTCCATTTCTATTTTTTGGAACAGTTTCAGGAGAATAGGAATTAATTCTTCTTTAAATGTTTGGTAGAATTCCCCCGGGAAGCCGTCTGGCCCTGGGCTTTTGTTTGTTTGGAGATTTTTAATGACTGTTTCAATCTCCTTACTGGTTATGGGTCTGTTCAGGCTTTCTATTTCTTCCTGGCTCAGTTGTGGTAGTTTATATGTTTCTAGGAATGCATCCATTTCTTCCAGATTGTCAAATTTATTGCCGTAGAGTTGCTCATAGTATGTTCTTATAATAGTTTGTATTTCTTTGGTGTTAGTTGTGATCTCTCCTCTTTCATTCATGATTTTATTTATTTGGGTCCTTTCTCTTTTCTTTTTGATAAGTCGGGCCAGGGGTTTATCAATTTTATTAATTCTTTCAAAGAACCAGCTCCTAGTTTTGTTGATTTGATCTATTGTTTTTTTGGTTTCTATTTCATTGATTCCTGCTCTGATCTTTATGATTTCTCTTCTCCTGCTGGGCTTAGGGTTTCTTTCTTGTTCTTTCTCCAGCTCCTTTAGGTGTAGGGTTAGGTTGTGTACCTGAGACCTTTCTTGTTTCTTGAGAAAGGCTTGTACCGCTATATATTTTCCTCTCAGGACTGCCTTTGCTGTGTCCCACAGATTTTGAACCGTTGTATTTTCATTATCATTTGTTTCCATGATTTTTTTCAATTCTTCTTTAATTTCCCGGTTGACCCATTCATTCTTTAGAAGGATACTGTTTAGTCTCCATGTATTTGGGTTCTTTCCAAACTTCCTTTTGTGGTTGAGTTCTAGCTTTAGAGCATTGTGGTCTGAAAATATGCAGGGAATGATCCCAATCTTTTGATACCGGTTGAGTCCTGATTTAGGACCGAGGATGTGATCTATTCTGGAGAATGTTCCATGTGCACTAGAGAAGAATGTGTATTCTGTTGCTTTGGGATGAAATGTTCTGAATATATCTGTGATGTCCATCTGGTCCAGTGTGTCGTTTAAGGCCTTTATTTCCTTGCTGATCTTTTGCTTGGATGACCTGTCCATTTCAGTGAGGGGAGTGTTAAAGTCCCCTACTATTATTGTATTATTGTTGATGTGTTTCTTTGATTTTGTTATTAATTGGTTTATATAGTTGGCTGCTCCCACATTGGGGGCATAGATATTTAAAATTGTTAAATCTTCTTGTTGGACAGACCCTTTGAGTATGATATAGTGTCCTTCCTCATCTCTTATTATAGTCTTTGGCTTAAAATCTAATTGATCTGATATAAGGATTGCCACTCCTGCTTTCTTCTGATGTCCATTAGCATGGTAAATTCTTTTCCACCCCCTTACTTTAAATCTGGAGGTGTCTTCGGGCTTAAAATGTGTTTCTTGGAGGCAACATATAGATGGGCTTTGTTTTTTTATCCATTCTGATACCCTGTGTCTTTTGACAGGGGAATTTAGCCCATTCACATTCAGGGTAACTATTGAGAGATATGAATTTAGTGCCATTGTATTGCCTGTAAGGTGACTGTTACTGTATATGGTCTCTGTTCCTTTCTGATCTACCACTTGTAGGCTCTCTCTTTGCTTAGAGGACCCCTTTCAATATTTCCTGTAGAGCTGGTTTGGTATTTGCAAATTCTTTCAGTTGTTGTTTGTCCTGGAAGCTTTTAATCTCTCCTTCTATTTTCAATGATAGCCTAGCTGGATATAGTATTCTTGGCTGCATGTTTTTCTCGTTTAGTGCTCTGAAAATATCATGCCAGCTCTTTCTGGCCTGCCAGGTCTCTGTGGATAAGTCAGCTGCCAATCTAATATTTTTACCATTGTATATTACAGACTTCTTTTCCCGGGCTGCTTTCAGGATTTTCTCTTTGTCATTGAGACTTGTAAATTTTACTATTAGGTGACAGGGTGTGGGCCTATTCTTATTGATTTTGAGGGGCGTTCTCTGAACCTCCTGAATTTTGATGCTCGTTCCCTTTGCCATATTGGGGAAATTCTCCCCAATAATTCTCTCCAGTATACCTTCTGCTCCCCTCTCACTTTCTTCTTCTTCTGGAATCCCAATTATTCTAATGTTGTTTCGTCTTATGGTGTCACTTATCTCTCGAATTCTCCCCTCGTGGTCCAGTAGCTGTTTGTCCCTCTTTTGCTCACCTTCTTTATTCTCTGTCATTTGGTCTTCTATATCACTAATTCTTTCTTCTGCCTCATTTATCCTAGCAGTTAGAGCCTCCATTTTTGATTGCACCTCATTAATAGCTTTTTTGATTTCACCTTGGTTAGATTTTAGTTCTTTTATTTCTCCAGAAAGGGCTTTTATATCTCTCGAGAGGGTTTCTCTAATATCTTCCATGCCTTTTTCGAGCCCGGCTAGAACCTTGAGAATTGTCATTCTGAACTCTAGATCTGACATATTACCGATGTCTGTATTGATTAGGTCCCTAGCCTTCGGTACTGCCTCTTGTTCTTTTTTTTGTGTTGAATTTTTATGTCTTGTCATTTTGTCCAGATAAGAGTAAATGAAGGGGCAAGTAAAATACTAAAAGGGTGGCAACAACCCCAGGAAAATATGCTTTAACCAAATTAGAAGAGATCCAAAATCGTGAGTGGGGAGAAAGGGGATAAAAAGAGGTTCAAAAAGGAAGAAAGAAAAAAAAAAAACAAAAAGAAAAGAAAAAAAAAAGAAAAGAAAAGAAAAGAATTTTTAAAAAAAGAAAACACCTAAGAAAAATGTAAAAAAGAAAAAATATATATATTAGATAAACTAGTAAAAAATCGTTAAAAAAGAAAAAGGTAACAGTTAAAAAAAAAAAATTTTACCCGAAGGCGAGAAAAAAAAAAAAAATGAAAAAGAAAAAATCAAATTAACTGCAAGACTAAAAAAAATCCCAGGAAAAAAGCCATGAGTTCCGTGTTTGGCTTTCTCCTCCTCTGGAATTCTGCTGCTCTCCTTGGTATTGAAACCGCACTCCTTGGTAGGTGAGCTTGGTCTCGGCTGGATTTCTTGTTGATCTTCTGGGGGAGGGGCCTGTTGTAGTGATTCTCAAGTGTCTTTGCCCCAGGCGGAATTACACCGCCCTTACCCGGGGCCGGGGTGAGTAATCCGCTCGGGTTTGCTTTCAGGAGCTTTTGTTCCCTGAGCGCTTTCCGTAGAGTTCCGGAGGACGGGAATACAAATGGCGGCCTCCTGGTCTCCGGCCCGGAGGAGCCGAGAGCCCAGGGCCCCACTCCTCAGTGCGCCCTCAGAGAACAGCGCCCAGTTACTCCCGTCTGCCTGACCTCCGGCCGCGCTCCGAGCTCACCGAGCCTGCGACCGGTTCAAGGTAACACGGAGCTGCGAGCTTACTGTCGGCTCTGTCTCTGTAGCCGGCTTTCCCGTTCCAATACCCGCAAGCTCTGCGACACTCAGACACCCCCGGTCCTTCTGTGACCCTGCGGGACCTGAGGCCACGCTGACCCCGCGTGGGCTTCGCCCCGGTTTAGCCTCTGGAGCGATGTCCCTCAGCGGAACAGACTTTTAAAAGTCCTGATTTTGTGCGCGGTTGCTCCGCCGCTGGCCGGGAGCCGGCCCCTCCCCCCCGGGGTCTATCTTCCCGTCGCTTTGGATTCACTTCTCCGCCGGTCCTACCTTTCAGAAAGTGGTTGTTTTTCTGTTTCCAGAATTGCTGTTCTTCTTCTCTTCGATCTGCCAATGGATTTTCAGGTGTTTGCAATCTTTAGATAAGCTATCTAGCTGATCTCCGGCTAGCTGAAGCAGTCTCAGCTTGCTACTTCTCCGCCATCTTGACTCCTCCCCCGCTCATTCTCTAACACATTTGTTTTTAAAGATCAGATGTTTCCCTCAGTTTACCCTGGCTTGGTCATTGCTGTCTTGCTCATGTTATGTAAAAACTCTGGAGTGCTGCTTTCTAAGAACATTCTTGTGTCTTTTCACTGTCTGTTGATTAAGAAACTACACATAGCACAGAAACTTTCTCTGTTTCCAAGCTTAATTTGTACCATTAAGTTTTTGTCCCCTCATACTATTTCCAAACATTTTGTAAGCTAACGCTAGCAGCCACTGTCTCATCTTGAGAGCTGGAGAGCTCCTTGGTTCTCATCTAGTAAGGATGACTAGAGAGAAAGTGCTAAGTAAACCTGCCTTTATCCTTTCCAGTGCTGGTTTTAATGGTTCTGTAGGTATGTAGGTGAGTCTCATTCTTACCAGGTATATTCTTCCCTTTATAACCTGAATGTAAAAGATAAATTTGACTGAATAGAAAATTGGAAAAAAAAAAAACAACAGCAAACAACCAACAAACCAAAAAACCTTTCATAGCACAGAAACTATAAGCAAAGCAAAATACATATAATAACCTGGGAGAAGGTATTTGTAAGTCTTTAGTAGATTGTCCACAGAGAAGAAAAAAAATACATACAAATGGCCCTTAAACATATGAAAAGATGCTCAACTTTATTCATAATAAGAAAAATACAAATGAAAACTACACTAGGAAACTGCTTCTCAACTATCAGATTAATAAAAATTCAGGAGCTTGAAAACATGCTCTTGCAAGTCTAAGAAAACATTCAGTGTTCATGAAGGAGTTCCTGTAGGAAGGAATCTGGCATTACTTAGCAAAGCAGTCTGTATATTTACCTTTTATATTAATCGATTCCAATACCAAGAATTTACATTAACTTGGGCATCCATATATGTGACCATAGCAAAATTGGGGAAAGAATAAATCTGGAAACATCCACACAATGGAGTAGTCTGCAGCACTTAAATAAAATGAGGAATGTCTCTGTGAACCGTGGAATGCTAGGGTATGAATAGGTGAGAAATGCAAGTGTTCAAGTGTGTATAGTCTGCAAAGGTGTTTGCTTATTTTACAAAACAAGACAATTTAAAAAACCCAGAATAATCCAAGAACTAAGGAAAATGATTATTTATAAAAGGTAGACAGATTAAAAGAATGAAGATGAGGTGAAACTTCAATGAATACACTAATATATAGTTTCAGCTTTTGAGTCATTTAAATGTTGCACATATTAAAAAAAATACAGACTTGAACAACATGGGGGTTACAGCTGATGAGGTTACATCAGGCTACTACTGCTCCTGATGGCCTACCATTGCGGGAAGCCTTACTGATGATGTATATAGCTGACGAATACATATTTTGTATGTTACATGTATTACATGCTGTATTCTTAGAAAGTAAGGTAGAGAAAAGAAAATGTTATTAAAATCATAAGGGGTTTTCATAAAATCATCATAATTTGAAATTATAACAAAATACATTTATAGTACTGCACTGTATTTATTGAAAAAAAATTGTCTGTAAGTGGACCTGCATAGTTCAAACCCATATTGTTCAAGGGTCAACTGTATAATGAAAATAAGAAGGATCAAAGAAAAAATAAACCCTAAAATTGGACAAAGAGACCATTGAACCTCACCGTATTAACAAATTGGTAAGAAGCGTTCTCATAACTGAAATGCAGGATTCCCACAGTGCCCCTTAGTGGTTCATACTTTGAGGATGAAAAAAAGCTGTCTGCGGTTTTCAGCTTCAGTAGTTGGCAGTAGTCGTTGTGAAACGGTTTTGTGCATATTGTTGACTGGAACAAACTAGTAAATAAATTACAATTTAGGGGAACCAGAGTTCCTACTGAGGGAAGAGGGAGACACAGATGTGGGGGTGAGGGGTGTGGGGAGGAAGAGCTCTTCAGGGTGGGTCTGAATTTGACTTTAAATGTTATTTCTTTATTTCCTGGCTGTGTGTACTAATTTCAGGCATAGAAGCAATGACATTTCAGTGGCAGGAAACTCTTAGCACCCAGATTTGGTTTATAAATTCTGTTTCTTGACCTAAAAGAACCAGGGCTCCTTGGGCAGTTTGCGCCAGGACAGAGGCAAGAAAGCTGCAAGATGAGCTTGGGACGTTTTGTGGTGCCAGCAACTAAGGAAGGAGTTGAAAAACCAGTGAGGGCCCGTCACAAACATACAGAAATGAGCATTTAGAAGCTTCTGCTGCCAAAGCTGGGGCAGTCTGAGCATCGTCAAGAATAACATTTGTATTGATAGCAGTGTTGGACTTCTTTTTTTTTTTAATCCATTATTCCGTAGTAATATTCCCAGCGAAAGAGGAAGGGGCCTGGGCAGGAAGGGAAAGCTCATGTTTACAGAAGAATGCCAGTTGATAAATGTAGACAGAGTGATAGAATTAGAGAATCACCAATTCCCATTCCTAATGTAAGAGTTGATTCAAGCCAGGATCACTGGTGGGTGTTAGATCACTGGGTGGAAGGGCGTTGACGAATAGGAAATTCGGCCTCACAGTATCTCGCCATAATTGTGAAGGGGAGAAAGGTGCCTTGACTTTGAGAGAGCCCATGAGTTCATCTTAACCAGATGACCACATTTCGTGTTACCCGGAGGCTAGCTAACATGCCCCCTCTGCCCGGATGCAGTAGGAAGTACGCAACATCCCTTGTGTCCGCTTCTTGCCCAGAATGTTTAGCCTGAGTCTGATGCTCAGTGGAGATCATTTCCTACGACACTGAAAGATAAAAAGATGAGAGGACTGTTCTAAATTAAGGGAGACTCAGGAGACATGAGAAGCCAGTGCAGGCAGAATATAGCCCTCAGGATAGGGAGTAACAGAGGACCTCTGAAAGTGGACTGCAGTTTAAGTGATTTTAATGAATCAGTCTTAAAACTCTTGGGTGCAGAAAAAAAATAATATTGGAAATATTTCTGGCCATTTTATGACTCTGAAAAGTCCACATAAGATATTTTATCTAAGATGTAATACTTAGCTAACTACATACAATGATAGTTTCTAAAGCAGTAGTCTCTAACAGAAACGTAATGTAAGCCACATATGTTTACATTTTCTGGTACTCAGTGTTAAAAAGTGAAAAATGGATGAAATTAATTTTAATAGAAATTTTATTTAACCCAGTATATCCAGAGTTTTATCATTTTCAACCTGTAGTCAGTATTAAACATTACTGATGAGAAATTTCAGTTTTGCATGCTCAGTTTTCAGAACCCAGGGTGTACTTAACATTGGAACATGGATCATGGGGCGCCGGGGTGGCTCAGTTGTTAGGTGGCTTCCTTCGTCTGGGGTCATGATCCCAGGGTCCTGGGATTGAGCCCTGTGTCAGGCGTCCTGCTCAATGGGGTGCCTGCTTCCCCCTCTCCCTCTGCCTGCTGCTTCCCCTGCTTCTGCTCTCTCTCTCTCTCTGTCAGATAAATAAATGAAATCTTTAAAAAAAAAAAGGATCGATTTAGGGGATGCATTTTTTCAACAGAAATACTTAAGCTGCATTTATATTTTATAAAATTGACAACTGAAAAAACAGTTATGTATCCCTGAGTAGATATAAAAGTTATCCAATGACTGAATCAAGTATTTTCAAATTTGAGTTAGTTAAAATTAATTAAGGTTAATTAGTTAAAATTAATTAATGAAGTCCTGAAGAACTCTACTGGTTGAGCGTTTGACCAGGTCGGGCTGTGTTAGGTAGTCACGACACGGTTGCCTGGGCACTGGGACCTTTGGACCTTCGGCTTCCTTGAATTAGAATATGTTATTAAAAAAAAAAAAGAAGAAGAAGCAAATCTTGTTTATTATGTCCTAAGTAAGCCCACTGCTGCATGTAGGGGATGCTAGGGCCCATGGTCTCGGGGGATAGGAGCTGCCCTTGTGAGTAAGACCTAGGATGCCTTTGCTGAGCAGGGTGACCTGATACCTCTAGTGACAAGCTCAGGGTTGTTGGGCTGTGTTAGTTGAATAGTCTCAGAAAAGCAAAGACATCAAATGGTGTAAGAGGATACAAGTAAATATTATTTTTAGTATTTTAAAATAATGAGCTTTATTAGTGTCTGTTGAGTCATTGCATTAAACCTTTTCACGTAGGATCAGTGTTTTTATACCATACAGAACACTTAAATTTTAAGAAGGGGAAGAAAGAGCTATTCATCAGTTTGAATGAAGAGAATCTCTGCACTCTTAGCCCGTTTGTCTTTAAGCAGCGATGACATTGAATATACTCTCTGCTGCCACCAGATTTATGCCTCGCTGTCTGTTGACTTTTCCGTAAACTGCTATAGCTGAAGCTTCACAGCAAAACAATAAAATTCTATTTTATTAAAAGAAAAAACTTACTTAATTTTTTTTTTTTCTAATTTTTATCCAGAGCCTGTGTGGTGCCCCTATCTCCTTGTTCCAAGGGCCTCCCTTGCCTTGAAAGCTTTCTTACTACACCAGCCGTGGAATGGACAGTATTCTTTGGACATTTCTCAGGTGTAAGTTTTTACCATTTTTATTTTCCTTTCTTAATTTGCTTGGGGTTAAAGGGCACCCACGAAAACCAGCAGGCGCCTGTATTCTGGGATTTAAAAGGATTGGAAAAAAAAAAACAAGCTGAGGCAGAAATAGTAGATGCACTGAAAGATCCTTCATCCTGCCTTGCTGGGGTCTTTGGGAGCGGGCAGGTGTGGGGCTGGGGTTCGTGAGCTGCTCTCAGCAGTTGTAGTCAGAACATGGGGATGCCACAGTGAGTGCGAAGAGAGCCAGTTAGGCCAAGAGGAAGTTTAGGCCAGGCTTCAGATTCTTTTTAAAAGCAGTAAGAGGGGTACCCAGATGGCTCAGTCGGTTAAGGAATGAGCTCTTGATTTTGGCTCAAACTATGATCTCCGGGTCCTGGGATGGAGCCCCATTTCAGGCTCCATGGAGTCTGCTTGTCCCTCTACCTGTGTGCCTTCCTCCCACGCTCTCTTTCTCTCAAATAAATAAAATATATAGAAGAGAAAAGCAGCAAGAATGAGCTTATTACAGAGATATTTTCTGTTTTATGAATCTTACTGCCTGCCTCATTACAAAAATATATTCACAGTAACTATTATTAGTAGTTATTAGTTAAACCGACAAGCGTTACTGAACTTAGGCCATGTGGAGAGCACAGATAGGCATGGGTTAGGGGAATACAACAAATAATGGGGTGAGTATCTGGATACTTCAGGAAGTATCTACTTAGAGAAAGGTACGTCCATTTTGCAGAGCAGAAGAGCACATCCCTTCAGTCATTGCTGGGTTTCTTATTAACGTGAATCTAAGCATGATGGTTTTTAGAGCCCGCTGATAAATTTTCTGGTTTCTTGAAAGCCAGAGAGACGTTCATTACTCATTCCTTTGTTTTACCTAAAGGAGGTGAAAGCAGACATGAAAGGTGGTTGGTGGGTTCTTGAGTAATTGCTGTTTGGTCTATAACCAGCTTTTTAAACCAGGGACTGCAGAGAGGTTATTTCTCTATTGGTACAACTTTTTTTCTGGTGAAGAAATGTGGTTGTAAGTGAAAGAGAATGAGCTTATTCAAAATCTTTTCTGCACAGTGATTATCCAGAAAATGAAGAAATAAAGAATCTCCTTCAAGAGCAGCTGAATTCATTATCAAAGTAAGCATCCCAGCTATGTTTTAATAAAGGGTATGACTATGAAAAAGAAAATAAAGTCATTTAGGCTTTTTGAAATTAGAGTAGGTTTTGTTTCAGAAAATGTTAGTAGCCCAAGGAGAAAGGTTCTATTCAGAACCATTCTGTTTGGAAGCTTATTTCCCTTGAGAATCTTTCTGTTGTAGAAAACATAATTATTTAGTAGTTACGGTGACAGCATCTACCTTCACCAAGATCCTAATAAGTGTTAGACGGCTGTGGTCCCGTATCAGTGCAGGAATGGAAGCTGTGGTGTGAGCTTCATCGTAGCTCAGCCCGCCTCGACCACAGATGCCCCACGAAGCTCCTCAGGTTAGAGGCCATGCACAGCATGGTTCTTCTGTGGCAGCTGCCTTTTCTAAAATAAATTCTTCGCATCAGGTGCTATGTGTGCACAGTTCTAAGAAATTAATATGTTCCCTTGAGCCAACAGCATTTAAAAGGATATATTGGGAATAATATTGCAAAGGAAGTAGAAACATATGGGTCCATCAGTTCTTGGTTAAATAGAATACATTTTTGCAATCTTAGAATCTATCACATGTAACCACAATATTTAATACATTTTCCATGTTTTATTGAAGCCAAATTCAAAATAATTATTGTTTTCTGTATCCAAAAAGTAACATTTGTATTTAAGGAGAAAATATTTAAAGAGCATCTTTCCCCCTCCCGATTTATGAATATTCTGTATGTGGCTATTTTAGGAATACCAGTTTATAAAATCGTGTCTTTCTTCCTTAAATAGTTTTTGGAATAGTTTCTGAATCTCTCTCTTTTCTAAAGTACATAGTGTTTCTGATGAGTAGCAAAGTCATTTTGCCAACAGTGACATTGTAATTCCTATAGTGAGATAGCTGTTCATGTTTTCAAAACCATGAGTTAAACTCTTGCAGGACTATAAGCCAGAATCAGAGCCCTCACCCCCTGTGATGGTTGACAGGTACCAGTTCTCCAGGCCTAGACCCACTGTGAGCCTTTTAAAACATTTGTCATTTCAGGGTCATGGCAAAGTAACTTCCTTTGTCAGTTCTAAGCATACTAACTAGTTCAAAAAGAACAAAATATTTCAGGAATAGCAAAACTTGGGCGCCTAGGTGGCTCAGTTATTAAGCCACCTTCGGCTTGGTCATGACCTTCGGCTCGGGTCATGATCCCAGGGTCCTGGGATTGAGCCCTTCATCAGGCTCCCTCCTCCTTGCTCCGCAGGAAGCCTGCTTCTCCCTCTCCCATTCTCCCCTGCTTGTGTTCCTTCTGTCTGTGTCTGTGTCTCTGTCAAATAAGAAATAAAATCCTTAAAAAAAAAAAAAGAATAGCAAAACTTTAAGTAGATTAACAATTTTGAGTGGATTTCCCCTTTCAAGAGTATACTGATTTATCTCCTTTATGTTTGATTAAAAATTTTGCCTTCCCTTTGTCTGGATTCCTGTTTACAGTGACATCAAGAAGCTCTTGCTTGATCCAGAATTCACTCTCCTGCAGAGATGCCTGCTGGTTTCAAGGTAACAGTCAGTGTTCTGTGTAAGAGACAGAATTTCAGATGAACTCATTTCTCTTATTGAGGGTTCTCAGTTAACACCAAACAAACCCTTTTAGATTTTAGAACAACGTATCAGTTCATCCTTTATATTTGCTTTACAGTTAATTTTGAAACTAGTAATACAAATAGGAAAAAAAATTCACATTTTTAATGTGAGATCTAGGCCTTCTCTACTGAAAAGGCTACCTTCTACAGACAACTTTTTAAAATTTGTGTTTCAAAATATCAGTTACAAAGAGCATGTCCTTAGTTATACCAGTAAATTATATTTAGAGGCAATAATCTGTACTTCCTCTTTGAATGGTCAAGTCACTTACCAAAAAGAAATTTCCATCCATTATGCCCCAAAGAATAAATTGCAGATATTTCTATACCTTACTTAGCCAATTTTCCCAGAGGAACTTCTTCCTTAATGTGAAGCTGTGGTCCAGATTAAAAGGTGTGTGTGCTCCTGACAAAGCCGGTGAATCAGAGCCCAGGCCTTGGAACCATCATGCTGCTCTTAACACAGCACAGGGGGGTTTGGGTGTGAAGGGGCTGTGCCCTCAGGCTCTTGGGTTGTCTGAGACAACCCACTTAGGGCTGGAGAATGGGCTGCTTCCTCTGTCACCCTGCCAGGCACAGGCCAGCATCCCAGATGCTATGCTCCTGGTCCCTGAGGCTTTCGTGGAGAGCCCCTGTCCACGCCCAAGTCTGCTGTGTGCGCTCAGTGGGACTCTGGTGTCACCCTTCTCAGGCTTTATGGCGATGAGTCAGAGCTACACTTCTGGACTGTTGCTGCCCACTACCTGCACAGCTTGTCCCACGAAAAGCCAGCAGGCACCCCAGCCTCTAAAGAAACTGTGCCTCGGGACAAAGTGAATAACCCGCTGGATATATGTTATGATATTCTCTGTGAAAATGCCTATTTCCAGGTACTGTGTTGCATATATTAAACTCTTTAAAGCTCCCATCTTGTTGACTTACGTCTTTGTAAGAAGTATCTTAAATTTGGGAAACTTTCCAGCTAAATGAAGGTGCACATAATAGAAGTAAGTCTGTTGGCGCCACTGCATTAAAAAAGGCCTGACTCGGGACTTGAAAAGCTCACAAATGCTCATTGAGTTTTTTAATACACATTAGAATTTTACTATTAAGTCCTTATTTTTTTCTTTGTCTTAAAATTGTTAACTTAGAAGATTCACTATTATTCTCTAATTTTATTTTCTATAAATAACAAACATTTCTTTCACTCAATTTGAATTTGTTATTCTGAAAAGGTACTTTCACCATGTTTTCACTGCAGGAGAGTCCTTCAGTATGTGGAGGGCCGGCTTCTGTAAGCGGGCAGACTCGCACACAGATGAGAGTTCGTTTCAACATTTCTCTAATCAAACTCTTATTATGTTGTGAAGTTGATTAGCTAATAACTTCAGAAGGCAAAATAATATTTATAAAAGGATTTTATTATAGTAAAATTTAACTCAAGTCTTAGATTGACTCAATTTTTTCTTTTTTTCTTTTCCTACTCTAGAAATTTCAGCTGGAAAGGGTGAATCTACAGGAAGTAAAGCGGTCAACTTATGATCATACAAGGAAATGCACAGACCAACTACTTCTCTTGGGTCAAGTATGCCAGTCTTTACAATTCCATTCACGTTTCCCGGAATCGCTAGCTGATGAGTGTTCCAGAGCATCATGTACATTATGCACACACACACGCACACACACATATACACATGCTTGCACAGATAGTAGATCATAGTATTTCCCTGAACGAATACATGTAAATTTCAGCTTTATTTCAAAAGACCAACAAATCTTGTGAGAAAACAAAAATCTATGGTTGACTAGATTAGAATTTTGGCTTGCGTAATGTCAGATGAGACCTGACTGGTTTGGTTTGTTGTGGTTTTGTGTCTCTGAATTGATGCAGAGCTAGAGTAAGCAGTTTCTTGAGTGTCTGTGTTAACCAGACTGTGGTTTTACCTTTATTTCAAAGAAGCAGGCAGACACGCTGTGGTCACTATATATAAGCAAAGCATTGACAAGCAAATTTTGAAAGTGAAAGTCTTCTCTAAGCTATTAATTTCAGTGTACAAATCATAAATTCACTAAGATTATGGTGGAAGAAAATGGTCTCATAATTAGAAAAACTCTTTCTCATTAGACAGACAGAGCTGTGCAGTTGCTGTTGGAAACAAGTGCGGATAACCAGCATTATTATTGTGACTCCCTGAAAGCCTGTTTGGTCACAACTGTCACCTCCTCGGGCCCCTCCCAGAGCACCATTAAGCTGGTGGCCACTAATATGATCGCCAATGGCAAGCTGGCAGGTGAGGCACGCTTTGTGGTATGTTTGTGCGTCCTCTGGACAATCAGGCCCGTTCCCAGCAAAGCATTTGATTATGTAGTAGTTGTTCCTTTTTTTCTGTATGAACCCGTTGTCACACTGTCCAAGAGCACAGGCCCGAGGGGACGCAGCCAGGCCGGCTGACACGGCGAGAGCACTGAGCCCACACTCTCCCACTTTGTTGTTGGGCTGAGGTGGTGCCGCCTCCACTCCTGACTCCGCGGGGCCGTGGTGTCACCTGGCCGTGGTGACAGGCTATCGTTCTGTCTTCCAGAGGGAGTGCAGCTGCTCTGCCTGATAGACAAGGCTGCGGATGCCTGCCGCTACCTGCAGACGTACGGCGAGTGGAACCGGGCCGCTTGGCTGGCGAAGGTAGGTGACTTCCTGAGGCTCCTTGAGCATGTGGGGTAGAGTTCAGTCTTGAGTTTGGACTTGTGATTGAGAAGCGGTGTTTTGGCTGCAAAGCTGCTATGCAGATACTTTCTTGCAACTCTAAGGCTCCTGTTCTTTATGAAGAAATTACATTTCTTCTTATGGAGTGTCGGATGTCTTTGGTAACAAGTAAGTGAAAGCAGCTGGCCCCTTTCCCTTCTGGGGTGCTGGGATGTGAGCCCAGACTCTGGCCTTGGTCGCACAGGCGCAGAGCCCATGTTGATCCCATTACGGTTTTCTTTACGTAGTGCAGGACGTCTTTGTTTTTGATGTGGGCATCTCTCTCAGGTCCGTTTAAGCTCTGAAGAGTGCGCCGATGTTTTAAAGCGCTGGGTGGACCACCTTTGCTCTCCACAAGTCAACCAGAAGTCAAAGGCCCTCCTGGTCCTCCTCTCCCTGGGCTGCTTTTTCACGGTGGCCGAGACACTTCACAGGTACACCCAGAGTGCTCCGCGCCTTGGTCGGGGGACGGACTGCTTCGTGCTCTCTTGAGTAGTCTCTGCTGGGTGGATGGAGCACTCTGTGTAGAGCGAATGGAAAACTTACCTTTTAGGGTTATTTCAAAACAAAACAAAACAAAAAAAATACCTCTACAGAGAATGGAACAGTCATAGTCCAGGTTAAGTCGTCTTCATTGGGCCTAGGAGCTCTGTTTTCCTACCAGTATATTCACCAAAACTAACAGGTGTCTATTTAAAAAGAATGTAAACGAAGACTTCAGGAGCAGTTGCGAGGAAGGGGAGAGAGCAGTGGGAAGGATGGTGGAGTGCTGCCGGTGGGAGACGTCCCCTCTGAAAGTCATACCTAGAACCGAGGGGATATTTTATTTTATTTATCTAAAACTAAGGGATGTTGAGGCATATGGCGAAAGACTCTGTGTTAAATGTGGACAGTGGGTATGTGGATACTTGTCCTATCTCTGGATTTGTGTATATTTAAGTATGTTACAGTTTTTGTAAATATTAGTTAGAAAGAGCCTGGGGCTGGGGTACCAGGTGGCTCAGTCGATTAAGCATAGGACTCTTAATTTCAGCTCAGGTCATGGTCTCAGGGTGGTGAGATCGAGCCCCGCATCAGGCTCTGCACTCAGCATGGAGTCTGGTTGTCCCTCTCCCTCTGCTCCTTCCCCAGCTCTCTCTCAGATAAATAAAAAATAAAATCTTTAAAAAAGAAGAAAGAGCCTGGGGTTAGGGACATGAGTATTGTCCCCTGCTTTCTTCTGTGAGCCAGGGCTTGGAAAGGTGCTCGTGTAACTTACTGGCACTCAGGTTTCCGGGGAGAATGGGTACCACTCTTTATTTGGAGATAACGCCCTCGGGTGGGTTTTCCCCCAAACGCGGTAAATCACGAAGCCTGACTCCCTGTGTTTTCTTGAGCAGCATGAGATACTTCGATAGAGCTGCCTTGTTTGTGGAAGCCTGTCTCAAGTACGGCGCGGTCGGGGTCACTGAGGACACGGATATCCTTTGTTGGGTTGGTTATGCCAAGGAGGAGACAGATGGCACCGTGGGTTCCTCTTAGTCGTACTGCCTGGGCAAGAACTGTGTCATATCAGGGATGGAGCCACACTCAGATTTGCCAAAGTCACTGAAGAGCGAGAAATGACCGAGAATCAGGAAGAAAATGAGTGCGTTGCTGGCCTCAGGTCTAAGACGGATGGGGAGGCAGCAGAGGCTATAAAGGAATGGGACTCTGAATTTTGTGAAGGTTTGTTTGAATGTCAAAAAAGATAAAGGAAATAATTTAGGAAAGGTGTAGGAGCCTGATACTTCAAAACAGTACTATTTAAGAGAATGCACTCCATGGAATAAAATATATAAAATGTATATAAATATATATAATACAATATATAAAAATTTATATATTTATCTGGAATATACATTCTGGAATAAATAAAAAAGCCATTGTTATCCACAGTGACAGTCTAATGTGGGACCAGACGCAGCACTTCAAAGATACGTGTCACGCAGGCAGGTCCCGGTGGCTGGCTGCCAGCACCTCTTGAGTCCCACATTCTCTTTGAAAGGGTCGGGCTTGAGGACGCAGCCCCCAGTCGCTTGAGTTTGCTGAGTCTCGCTTGTTCGCATCACATCTTCATTTCCACAGGTCAGATACTTGCTCTTCTGTGTGTATGTTGTTTTGTTTGTTATAGAAAATGAAACAACTTGAATTTCGTCAGTGTCCCATATGTAGGCACTGGTGGAGCTGCCTCTAGTTGGAAGGGGCTGCTTGGAACCTCGGGGAAACAGGGCTGCCCGAAACTCCATGCCTCCAGGCAGGCTTTGTCTTCAGAACCTCTCGCTGAGCGGTGTCTGCCCCCAGACCACCCACCGCTCAGCCTTTCCCATGCCAGACGGTGTGCACGTGAGTCCTCTTTCTTTGTGTAGTCTTTAGTTGTGTTAGGCTTTGAGGTAGTCTAGGAGGATGTTAGCTGGATTTTCTAGAAGGAGGTGCTTTGTACTCAGCTTCTGCAAAGTGTAGTGGGTGACACTGCAGACTGAGACCTCGCCTCCCCCAACCAGGAATCACCCTCCCCCAGGAAGGGTGCCCGTGCTCAGCTGTGTTGTGCTCGTCTCCTGCTGCCTTCCTGTGGGCCCCCTTGTCCCTCAGAGTAGCCCCACAGAGCTGGTTTTTTCCTGCCTGTGGGAACGTGGTGGCATGTAATCACATCTCTCTCTGGCCTTCTTTTCCTTAACTGTGGCTTACAGAAACTCATCTCTGCTATATACGCAGATTATGCCCGAAGTTTGAAGAACCTCGGTTTTAAACAGGGAGCGGTTCTTTTTGCTTCAAAAGCTGGAGCAGCCGGCAGAGATTTATTGAGTGAGCTGGAGTCCCCCAAGCAAAAACGGACCGAAGAGTGACAGGTCAATATGTGCTGGGGAACCTGGCCTTGCAAGCAGGACGGGGGCCAGTCTGGCGGTGGTCAAGGTCATGGTGTGGGCTGCTGAAGATGCCGTCCCTGCCAGGGTCCCCGTGAGCTGCTCCCCACTTTTCTGAGGCTGCTATGGACAGCAGCAAACGAGCATTTACAGAGTTAGGAGCAAGTCCCATGTCCTATGTCTATCTCCGGAAAAAACACGAATGTTTCAGATTTTGAAAGGGTAGAACATTTTATACTTTTGGAGACAGCTTTAAGAGTCCCTGGAAATACTTTTAATTTTTTTAAACAAAATTCAGGTGACTGAATTTTTTTCTCATTGACTGACTGAAAAGATATTTGAAAAATCGAATAGTGAGAGAAGTTTGTGAGATTTACTCTCAAATCTGTGCTGTGCCTGTGTTATATACAATCATTCAAAAGGTCACAGACATATTTCAATAGTAAAGATGATTTACCAAAGCATTCCTTGTTTCTTACCTTGAGAACATAGAACTCATGATTCTCTGTTTTAGGCAGTTGCTAAATTTTGTAATTTCAGGCTCGTAGGCTCATAGGGAAATTTTAAACTTTATGTTTTGTTCTAATATGTGGGGTCTTGGGTATTTTGAATTTTAACTCTTGATGTATTATAGTAACCATCTTTTTGAATTCTCTGTGCTTTAATTTTCTGTCTTTGTGTTTGTCCAACAACTGAAGTATCTGAGATGTGACTATTATAAATTATTCCTGTCTATAACTTACCAAAATGATAAATAAAAAGGAAATTCCAGCCAGGCATTTGTGTTCCACAAGCTGCTGTGCAGGAAGTCAGTCAGGAGCCATGCTGGCTTCTCAGGAGTCATTCCAGCTTCTTACCCTCAGAAGGAGTCCCAGGATTAGACCAAACGCCCCCACCGTGGGCAGATCTGCCTCAGTTCCCAAGGGAGCAGGGCTCTTGGAGGGAGGTGAGGGAGTGGCATTCCGGTCTCCCCTCCTGGATGTCCAGGGTGGTGCATCTCCTCACACCCACCAGGAGCTAGGATTTTTGAATAGAGTCATGGCCTCTGCCCTTAGGCATCAATCATCCACTCTGACAAAGAACTGAGATCCACGGAGGGGATGGGCTTACTCTAGAAGGCCTGTTCCGAGGCTGGCACTTTGGCTGAAGTTGTAGAAGAAATCCAGGATGCATTCATTAGTCCTGTAACTGGCTCACTTTTCTTGTCCTTTCTGTGCCTGGGCGGGTTACCGTGGAATTTTGAGGGCCACGGACAAACACAGCCCTCTGTATTGCTTGTGGTTAAATGATTGCTCATGTATATTTTGTTTATGCAGCCATCAGCTACCTAAGGGAAAAAGAATGTCGGCCTTAGTAAGCAGAGAGGAAAAAAGAAATCTTACTCTAGAGTGGCGTATTTTGAAAATTAAATATGTTTGGATTCGAGGCCAACAACCCCAGTGAGGCACCGCCTGCTGGGGTTGAGGTGGGGTTGGAGGTGGGAACCTGCTCCGTGCCTGACACCAAGGCCCTTAAATGTGTCACAGCCCAGCTGTGTAGGACAGTGGTCACTGCCGTCACCACAAGACAGAGACCCGGTCTGTCAAAGTACAACTGGAAGTCCCATCCAGACAACCTGGGAGCCCCTCTCCCTGGTGACCTTGTGGGCCGGAAGCTGAGCGTGCAGGGACAGAGGCTAACGAGGATGAACCACATTCCCGGCTGCGCCTCAGCCGGTGTTTTCATGAAGGATCGTTAGGAACCTCGTGTTATTAGTGCATGAGCAAAGAAGGCTTCCCAGGGTGAAACCCACAGCCAGAACTGGGATGAGAGTGACAGTGACTTTGGAGCAGCATGGCCCCCTCTGTGGCCGTACCCATGGGAGTGCCGTCAGGGTCCTGGGCCCTCCCTTGGCAGCCAGTCTAGCGGATCTTGAAGACGTGGTGTGGAGGGGGGTTGCTGGGTGACCCCCTCCTCCTGGCTGGTCTCGCTTTAAGTATTTTCATTGCTTTGAAAGTGGTAGCAGGACCTTCTGTTCTAAAATAGAGCAAATCAGAGCAGCGTCTGTACAAGCCAATCCCGCGCTGCTTCTCCCGATCAGCTTGTCCATGGAACAGACCCTGGTACCAAAGCAGTTCCCCTCTCAGCTGTTTGCTGCCTGGAGACGTCACCTGGCACGAAGACAGTGTTCGGTGCCGGTGATTACCCCCCGCATCACCTTCTTCTCAGCAGTGGGGCAGGATGGAAGGGGAGTGTGGAGGCGCAAACTCGTAGCTTGTGCAGCAGTGAAGCTCTGGCAGGCCTAGGTGCTCCGGGAGCACATTGTAGCAGCCAGCAGGCCTCCAGTTCCTGTTCTGCGTGCAGTCAAGGTGACTGGTCCTAAACAATACGTGCAAGAGAGAACCCTTGCCATTCAAAGGAAAAAGCATTTTGAGTTGACACTTGAAGGTGTTACTGTTTTAAAAGAAGGGAAGGGAAGAAGCTGGGCTCTGGGACTCACGTCTGAGACCTGCGGGAATCAGACCAGCTGGGCGGGACGGAGGGAACTTGGGGAAGCAGATCGTCCTGCTGTCTTTCCTGTCCTTAAAGGATCCTTCTGTGTGTTTGCTTTTCCAGCTGTGCAGGACCCACCGAAAACAACCCCGGAAAGCCCCTCTTTTCTCTCACTCAGGATGTCCCGTGATTCTGAAGCTCTCACATGAGTCCCTTCAGGCAGTTTCAAGTATTTTCTTTCAGCGTTTGGCTCTCTTCCATAAAAAGTCCAAATAAACACTTCGACCACCCTTTACTTTTGGGGGGACACTGAGAAGAAAGACAGAGTCAAGCTAACTGTTCTAAATACCAGAGAAGGAGAGACATTCTGGGTTCCATAGGCAATTTGGGTGGTTTTAGCTTTCCCTTCTTCCATATTTATTTGACAGAGAGAGAGAGCACGAGCAGGGGGAGCGACAGGGGGAGCGACAGGAGGAGGAGGAGGAGGAGCAGGCTCCTCGCGGAGCAGAGAGCCTGGCCTGAGCCACCCGGGCGCCCTCCCTTCTTGCGTGTTTATATGTAGCACAACCAAGCGCAGTTAGGGAAGAGGGCTGTTCCAGACCCTGAGATGCACTACTTAAGAAAGACTGGGCCAGAACAGGTAGTTGAAAATTTAAGATCAGATAAAAAGACATTCCTCATCACTGCCTCTAAAATGTAGTCCATTTTCTCCGCAGTTAAACGGTATTTTTAAAGCTGAAGTGAAGTGGGCTGATGTGGAGGCAGAGGGGGGAGGCATAGTGGCGCAGGAAGGGGCCTCTTCACTGTGACCATCCCTCTAGGTTAAGGGTCTGCAGACAGACCTGGGGAGCGAATCCCAGCTCACTGCCCATTTTCTAAATAAAGTTTTACTGAAACACAGTCATGCCCATCTGTTCTTTGTGGCTGTTTTCATTCAGCAGGGACAAGTAGATGCAGCAGAGACCATATGGCCTGAAAAGCCTAAAATACTTAAATGTCTGGCTCTTACAGGAAGGTTTACACACTCCTGCTCAAGGTCCCACGTGCTTGCTTGGGATGAAATTTCACATGTCCTGCTGCCCTGTTGGGTGCAGATCGGTACGGAGCCCTTTGCGGTTTGCCTGTAAGCAGGTGCACTTGGACCAGCCTCTTTCCAGAAAGAGATTGTTTCAGTGCCACCTGGCTCCCTGTGGAGGCCCAATTTCCCATGGCGCTGGGTCTAGGAAACTACGTATAACGTGAACCACCCGGGGTGACCTTAATTGTATTCCTGACAATTCTGAGATAAAAGGCACTAGTAGATGATAGAAAAACTTAAATCCAAGAGCTGTTTCATATTAACACGTTAAAGCAAATGTCAGTTTTATTCCAGACACCTCCTAACCCGTTCTGCTGTGATAAAACCCTCGTTGTGTTCCAGTCTTCTGACCTCTGAGCAGCATCTTTAAGCCCTCCTACTTCAGGCAGGTAGAAGCCTCAGAATACTAATGTCCTAAGCCAGTGGTGGGCCCTGCCGTCGCTGATGTGAATCCGTAGGACCACACTGGGGAGAGAATCCTGGGCCGGGGAACTCGGTCTGATGCACGGAATCCAGCTGGAGGACCTGGGAAGTGGAACAGAGACCGGAAGTGAAGGATGGACGAGTCTGAGTGTATGATTGCATGGAAGAGCTCGGGAGGAAACTGGCAAAGTGCTGCTTGCTGAGACCTGGGAGTGAGGGAGGAACGGAGGAGGCAGGCGTGAGTCGGGGATGGGAATACCTGGGCGGCCCTGGTGCGGCTGCTCTGGTGAGTGAGCCCCGTCCTGGGAGCCCACGCGTCTCAGCTCCCAGAAGCCACTTGCACATCCACACGCCCTGCCACACCGGGTGTCGCTCGATTTTTACGGCTTCGTGGCTGACAGTCTTGCCCCCGCTCACAGAAGAGGAAACTAAGGTTCAGAGATGTTGGGGACAACTGGGGTGACCCTCTGTCTTGGACTGTCCCCAAATGAGGAATTTCCTGCGACTCTGGATTTGGGATGTGAAAGCCAGAATGGTGTCAGGCGACACGGGTCCTCGTAAGTGACAGACCCGGGAGGTAAGACACAGGCCTGCCTGATGCCTCAGCCTGCATGGCCTCCACTGGCCGTGTAAACGTGCAATCGGGGACATTTCCCTCTGCAGCTGAGCTGCAGTCCTGAGCGCCCTCCTCATCTGGGGTGAGGCCGGCCTCAGTCCGCAAGCTAGGTGCAGCAAGGCCCGGCCATCAGCGGGGCCAAGATTTAAAGAGCTGTCTTCTTAGCCATCAGGTACTAGAAAGAATGTGATTTACAAAACATTATTTTAAAAACCTGTTGAATGTTTGGATGCTCCGAGTTGCTTTATCGGTTTGAAAGAGGTTATACCGTTTGGGCTGGGGACACTCTCCTTTCGTAAGGAAACTGCCAAAGGATGCTATTGCTCTATTTTCTGTCCTTTTTTTTTTTTTTTTTTTTTAAGGAATAGGAGGTCCTCTGGGGGAACTGAAACCTCACCTGTCGGCTGAATCTAAACATCCATGTGCAAAACCCGCTCCGTCCATCACGGGCTTTGGGACAGACGTGGCTTCCTTCTGCCACCTCGGAGGTGGCTCTGTTTCCAGGTATGATGCAGGCAGGGGACAGCGTTTGCTCCTTGTCCTGGCAGGGCAGGACCTGGGATGGCTGGCCTTGGAACCCTGGTCTCGGTGATTCTCCTGTTCAGGCCAGCTCCCACTGCTTGGTCTGCTTGGGAGTCCTGGTGGGATTCAAGTCAACAACCTTGTGGGCCCATGTGTTCTGAACAAAGACTAAAACCAGGCAGGGCTTCTGATGAGTGGTGGGGCCGCAGTGTGCATTTGCAGAGGGAGAGGAGACCCCGGAGACCATTCCACAGACATTGTCCCTTTCACTGGCATTTGCCTGCACACCTTCCTCCTTCCCCTCCTCCCCGGTCCCAGTAACTTGGCAGCTGGCCCTTTTAGGTGAGAATTGAGCCTTAGGAAGCTGCTGGACGCCACTAGGACACTGAACAGAGAAGCAGGTCCCTACTGAGGCAGAGTGACTGGAGCTCACTGCCCCGTTCCCAGAGCAGGGCAAAGGCTATTTTGATCGTCCATGAAGACCCAGTTCCCATCCGAAGACACAGGGCGGGAGCAGCTCACTTCTGCCCTTGGAGAACCAGTAGCCAGATGGGGGGCCAGGGAAAACCTCCCTTTGTGAGCCTGGGTCTGGTCCAAGCATTTGCTGCTTTGTCCCTTTGATCATGACACTGACCTCTCAGTCTTTTGGCCTTGAACTGTCAATGGTTGTGGCAACTTGATCCTTACACCACGGATGCAGTGGAGGGAAGTGGAAGGGCCATGTTTGGGAGGTGAGCAGCTGGTGGCTTTTTACAGAGTAGTAGCCATGCTTGGAGAGTCTCGGGGCTGCGTGGGCAGCCCAGCCCCTGAGCTCTGGACCCTCGGACCGGGATTGAACCCAGTGGATCCCAGCAGAGAGAGAGCCTACGGCTGAGACACGCACAGAGCCCGCAGAGGGGACTGCTGGCTCTCCTGTAGGGGCTGAATGGTGAGTGGCTGAATTCTGGGAGAGGCATGTCCGTCCCCCTGGAATCTCAGAACCTGTCCTTATGTGGAAATAGGGTGTGCGTAGACCTTGATGATTAGATGATCAAGCCACGTCTGGTGTCCCTAAGAGGAGAGGACACAGAGACACACAGAGAAGGTGGCCCTGAGAAGAGATTAGATGGATGCAACAGACAGCCTCGGAACACCAAGGAGGGCTGGAAGCCTCCGGAAGCCAGGCAGCCAGCCTCCAGAGCTGAGAGAATACATTTCTGCTGCTTTCGGCCCCCAGGTGTGAGGTGATCTGTTACAGTGGTCCTAGGCCCCGAACATGCTGCCACTGACCAAAACCGAGGACCCAGAATTCCTCAGGTCCTCCCCGTGGCAGGGCCTGTACTCCTCCTCTCCTTCCAGAATAGTAGGAGTTCCAGCTCCTACTGGAGAGGGCCTTTGGCTTGCATTTGTTTTTCTCGGGCCTGCTTTCCCAGTTGTACCTCTGGACCCAGAAAGTTCGTTTTTAAGCAACTTTACCGAGCCAAGCTCTCTGCCTTCTGTGTTCTGCCCCTGGTCTCAGCAGCTCTCACCACACGTTGCTGGCTCGTCTTTCCGCTGCCTGCTGCTGATCGGAGGGAACTACAGTTCCAACATTTCCTAAGCCCACAGCCCAGGAAAGTCCTGTGTGGCCGTCAAAACCATCCAGACCCATGACTGTGGCTTGGGGAAGATTCCAGAGGTGGGACTCTGGTGGTTTTACTTTTCCAGGCTTCTGAAGCCAAGAGTTTTTTTTTTTCCCCCAATATATCGCAATCTGTGTTCCTTGGAACCATAATGTCCTGCAAAATATTAATAAACATTTTTAAAGCATCATAATCAAGTAAGTTTGGGAAATGCCAAAATAAATACAATTAAATAAGTTCTTTTTTATTGTAGACCTTCAAGGCCTTTAATATGCCAGATACATGTTGTACCCTCTAAGCCAAGGATTATGGAATTTAAGATTCCTAGAGCTATTTGATCACAGTCCTTACCGCGTTCTGCCCGCTCCTGCCTGAGCGCGCTCTTCTGCACTTCAGCAGTGCGGACCTCCCCCCTCCCTGCCTTCCTGCCAAGGCTTTCTCTTCCAAGTGCAAAAAAACCAAACCAAAACAAAAAAAACAAAAACAAACAACCCCCCCACCCCGCTCCTCCAGCCTGCCCCATAAGTGAGTGGACGATGCCATTTTCCAGCTGGGAACCCTTCGCCAAGTCTCTCCCTGCAAACAGTTCCCTTTCAAATGACACAAAAGGTCCTCAGTGAGCCTCTCCCACTCAGCACCTGCCATTTGCACCCTGTGACTTAACCAACCGGCCGACATACTGGTCATTTCTGCCACCACGGCGTCGCTCTTGCCGTCTCCCACGCCCCCTGCCGCAGCCGCCCCCTCCCCATCTCACGCCTCTGAGCGTACCGCAAGATCTCCCGCTCAGCTCCGTAATGCCCCGTTCTTCAGTCGGTCTCCTCTCCCGGGCTGGAGGCCCTAGGAGGGCAAGGCGGGTCTCCTCCAGACGGCATCTCTAGCATTTGCTACAGGTGTCCATACACGTGATGGGTCGGGGTCCGGGCCGGCCACGGGCCATGTGTTACCAGAGGGCAAGGTTCCTGCCATGACAGGCTGTTGGGTCCATAGCCTACGGTTCTGGGCCCCTTCGCTTCTTGCTCTACGGATCCCCTGTGCTGGTGGTGAGTACGACCGCATTGCTTTTCGTGTCCCCCGAGCCCGGAGAGTTTTATGTTGAAGGAGTGTCCCTCCTAAGCACCATGGACTTGCGTTTTTTATTTTTTTACTCTTTCAGTCGGAGTCCTAGACCCCTCACACACAGCGGCGTGACTCCGTGCGATGCAGTGGGTATCCGCCATCTTCACGGCTTTCACCTTTCCCTTTTATTTGATATCTTCCCCCCCACTCCCTGGACTTTGGGATGAGTATTTTTTAATATCGCATTTCCCCACTATTATCTTGTTACTTATATGTTCTATTCTATTCATTTCACAATTATCTGGGGGATTACAACACTCATCCCAACTCGTTATTAAAGTCTAACATAAATTAGTATTCTTTCCACTTTCCGGACAGTGAAAAGGACTTTAGAACGTGCTAATTCTGCTGATCCTTCTTCTGGCTCAGGAGATATTGTTACCATGTATTTTAATTCTTTGTATTTGCAGACCTCCTCGAGACATAATTACTGTTTTACGTGGTCAGTATCCATTTAGACTTGCCCACGTCAGGATGGGCTCTTCCTGTCTTACCCAACTGCCCTCTGGACCCCTCTCCCTCTCCCTGAAGAACACCTTCCACTGGGGTCTTGACTCTGTATCTGCCGGTGATGTCTCTCCGCTTCCCTCTGTCTTCACTGTCTTCATTTTGCTTCCATTTCTTTGGGGGAACATTTCAGGCATACAAAAATAGAGAAAACAATGGAATGAACCTCTGTGTACCCATATCCCAGCTTAAACAATCATCTCTGAGCTCCGTTATTTTGAGGATATTTTCACTGCATAGTCCAGCCTGGTGATCATTTTCTTTCTGAAGACCCTCCATCATCTTCCTGCGGCCACAATTTCTACGGAGAAGCCCACTGTCAGTCTCTGATATGCCTGATAATCTTTGATGGTCAGATGTTCTATATAAAAAACTTCATGTAGTTTGAAGCTTTGGATGGGGCTGTCTTCCTCCGGGGGCTTTCCTTAGCCTTTCACAGGCAGCCAAGGGAGATGCCCTAGCAGTCCTGGGTTATGTTGATCTAGCTGTGGACTGAGATGATCCTAAATGGGCTTTGACCTTTGGGAGGGCTGGTCTATTTCTAGTTGACTCTATTTTTAGTGTAAGGAGCCTTTCAGGGTCCCTAACCCCACTCTGTCCACTGAAAGGTCCACGTAGGTTCACAGCCTTTCCGTCACCTCTTAAACACAGAAAAAACCATTTTAGACCATTCTTAAAGAAGGGGGTAAGTTTCCAGTGTCCCTGGGACCTGCACTGAGCGGGCCACAGCCCACAGCTGGCTGGGCAGGAACTGGCAGGCAAGGCACCTTCCCCACTCAGCAAAAGCGTGTCGTGATCCGATCTTCCCCCAGGTCCCACGATGCTCCCCTTCCACTCCTCCTCGTGGCGTCTAACAAGGCACTAGGGCACTCGGAAATGACCCATAGTGTTGAGGTCTATGGCTTTTTCCCCCCTAGATTTGTGGCCATCATATTTAAAAGATGAGACCATACAGTGTCGCAGGCTCAGGGGTGGGATGGAATGTGCATGTGTTTCTGCTGCAGCTTGATTTGGGTGGTTTGATTTTAGTATAGATTGAGTTCAGATGCACCATAACTTTTTATTTTACAGATAACATGCTCTAGAACAAATCAGAAAATCAAATGCTGCCAAGGAGGCGGGGAGGAGGTCAGTCATAAGCATGAGTGAGACGGGCAGGGTGCGGTTGTGAGGGGTCTGGGGGCCCCAGGCTCAGGAAGGAAGGTTCGTAGCAGGAGACGGAGGCTCCGGGTGTCAGATCTGAAGTTTCAAAAGAAGCTGAAAGTCCAAATAACTTCACAGAATATCCAGACTTAAATTTAAGTGTTGGCTTGATTTAGAAAAAAAAAAAAAAAAAAAATCTCGTACAAGCTGAACAAAATACACCCCTGAGCCAAAATTGGCTCTGGTGCCAACAGTCTGTGACTCTCACAGTCGTAAAACCAGGAAAATACCAGCACTGGGCTTTACTTGGTAACTTCCCTATGTTTATAGGCAAAGCAAAGAGCTGGAAGATACTCGGCTCTTGGGAACACCTTAGTCTTACTGCGCTGCCTGCGGGGCACGGTCCCCCGCCCCCCGCCCCCCGCCACGCTTGGGCAGCTTGCTAGCCTGCGTCCCAGGTGTTTCTGCCTCGTGCCCGGTCACCTGAGCTGTAGGTGCAATTGTAACAATATGCACGACCCTGCAGCCTTGTGCACTTGGAGGACCGAGGGGCGGGGTGTGAGCGTCTGAGGTCCGCACGGTGCCCAGACCATTTTGTCCTGCTGTCCGGGTTGAGGGTACTCCTGTCCTCCTGTTGGAGTGAGAGCGGATGTGCCCATGCCGACCTCTCCATTCCTCACAGGGCCCCCCCACCGGCTTAGAAGGGGCCGCCTTCCCAACATCAGGGTGCATTGGCCCCTCCACAGCCTCGAGGGCCCATTCTCCAGGCTCACTGCAGGGATGGGGTGGGGGAGGAGAGAGCACGGGACGCGGCGTCGGGAGTCAGTATGGAGTCAGTGCTTCCTGTCACTCGCTGGCGGAATCAGGCATTTTGCTCTACAATCTGAAATTATGCGCTTTCAGCATCGGGGTGCAGCGAATGCTGATGGAGTGCAGCAGACTGCAGAGTGCAGTGCAGACCGACGCTGGCTGTCTGGGTGTTCTCCTGCCCCCAGACCTGTCTGTGTGTCTGAGCTCACCCCGCCCGCTGCTCCCCAGCAAATGCTCCACGCTGCTTCCTGCTAGCCCTTCACTGATGATGATCGGCACAGCCTGTGGGGAGGAGGCTTTGGTCCTTGTTACTGACGGAGACACCTTGAACGCCCCTCAGAGTGGTCCTGGGTGTGAAAGCCTCGCCCCCACCTCTCGGCTCCCTCCCAGGCTCCCCAGATCTGGCTCTCCCAGTGCAGCCGCACCTCCCCACCCTCCCCTCCCAGTCGCTGCCCTTGCCCTGGACCTCAGAGATCCAAACTCTCTGCTCTCCTGGCCCTCGGGGCATTGTTCTCTCTGAGCATAGGATCATTTTCACTTCAAAACCCCCAGGGCACTGCCACTGTCTTCTTAGAGTGACTATACGGTCTTCTTTTTATTTTATTTTTTTTTTAAGATTTTATTTATTTATTTGACAGAGATCACAAGTAGGCAGAGAGAGAGGAGGGAAGCAGGCTCCCCAACTGAGCAGAGAGCCCAATGCGGGGCTCGATCCCAGGACCCTGAGATCATGACCTGAGCCGAAGGCAGAGGCTTAACCCACTGAGCCACCCAGGCTCCTCGAGTCTTCTTTTTTAAAAAGAGATTTTATTTGTTTATTTGAGAGAGTGAGAGAGAGAGCACAAGCAGAAGTAGGGACAGAGGGAGAAGCATGCTCCCCGCTGAGCAGGGAGCCCAACGAGGGACTTGATCCCGCGACCCTGGGATCATGACCTGAGCTGAAAGCAGCCGCTTTACCGTGACTGAATCACCCAGGCGCCCCAAAGGGACCCTACTTTCAATAAGGAAAATCCCTCCAGTCCAGACTATGCTCGGGAGCTGTGGGAGGACAACCTGGCAGGTATCAGAAGGGAATGACACTGGAGGCACCTGCATGGCCGGTGCCACAGACTGGTGTCCGCAGGGGAACAGCGGGCGGAAGGAAGTCTTCATGCTCTTCACTTACAAAGCGAACGACTAGGCGGGTGTCGGGCGTGAAGGAGGCCGCGCGGTTAATGAGCACCAGGTGTCCTTGAAGACATGGATCCCAGGTCTGTACCTCTGAAACCAACAATATATCGCATATTAATTAGTTGAATTAAAATTTTAAAAAAATTTAAATGTGAATTACTGTGGTGCCTGGGTGGCTCAGTCGATTAAGTGTTGGATTCTTGATTATTGGCTCAGGTCGTGATATTGGGGTGATGAGGTCAAGCCCCGTGTTGGGCTCCATGCGGAGTGTGGAGCCTGCTTACGAGTCTCTCTGCCTCGGGGCGCCTGGGTGGCTCAGTGGGCTAAAGCCTCTGCCTTCGGCTCAGTCATGGTCCCAGGGTCCTGGGATCGAGCCCAACATCTGGCTCTCTGCTCAGCGGGGAGCCTGCTTCCTCCTCTCTCTCTGCCTGCCTCTCTGCCTACTTGTGATCTCTCTCTCTGTCAAATAAATAAAATCTTCAGGAAAAAAAAAAGAGTCTCTCTGCCTCTACCCCTCCCCCCACTTATGTAATTAATCCAATGTAATGTAGTATCACATATAACGACATCAAAAAAAAAATCAAACCTCTACAACAAATTCTTGTTGGCAGTTATGTCTACATGGTGGGATTCTGGGTGGTTTAAAATGTTCACCTTATCAGTATTATCTATATTTTCTGGATTTTTTAACAATAAAAATTTTCTCATAATTAGTAACACTGTATTGTTTAATTCTGATGACAAAAAGATCCAGCCCACCAATCCCCAACCTGTGCAGGCCACGGGGTGGGGGAGGGGGAAGGTGAAGTCTCCCGTGTCCCACGCTCCCCACAGCCCCAGGACCACCTCCCTGAGAGGCTGTGCCATCCATCACAGGGCTTTACAAGCCTCCCTCCCGCTCGGCGGTGCCCTCCTGCCTACCAGCACCTGCAGAACATCCTCGTCACAGTGCCGATTACAGCAGGGACCCGTTCGTGTCCACTTTCTCAGGTGCAGTTTCTGGTCTACCGTCTGTCTTCCCCACTGCGCTGCCTCCACAAGGGTAGGAATCCAGTGCCCCAGGGTTAGCTCTGTCTTGAGAACACATGGTGAGTGCTGAGTAAAGTCACTAAGTGCGCAGGTGAATGCACTCGAATCAGGACTGTCTGAAAGTCCAAATCCCTGTCCCTGATGTCGTTGGCCATCAGATGCAGCCCGTTGAAATGCAGAAACCCTGCCAGACCGCGGAGGCTCTTTCTCACCGGCTGGAGCAGCACACCCATCATCTAGATCAGAGAAGAACTTCTTACACGTTTGTCCCCGAGGAGTCTTGCTCTCTGCAAAAGCTCCAACCGAGCCCACCTGTGTGATGTGGGGACCCTGATGTTCTCAGAGCACTGGTCTTCCCAAATATGAAAATAAGCTCCTACATTTTTTCATGTCTTATTTTAATTTTGAAGGTGCACCATTCAGTTAAAATACATATATACTATTTCCCCTCCGGACTTTGGTTTCCAAAGAGAGAGCAAAAGTTCTTCTCTAGCCTGTGCGTCAGCATCACCAGGAGGGCTTACTAAAATGCTGAGCCCCGAGCCCTATCCACAGTTTCTAACTGAGAAGATGTCAGCAGGAGGCTGAGCCCGCCGCCTTCCTAGTCCGTTCCCTGGGGCCGCTGACGCTGCTGGTCCTGGCATCCCCTGTGAAGGATCGTGGAGCCATCCACTCTGCCCCGCCGATTGGGGGAGGGGAGCAGCAGCCCTGGAGGAAATCCCGGGCCCCTTTTAAGAACTGCCTGGGAAGGGGGGCACCTGGGTAGCTCAGTGGGTTAAAGCCTCTGCCTTCAGCTCAGGTCATGTTCCCAGGTTCCTGGGATCGAGCCCCCCATCGGCCTCTCTGCTCAACAGGGAGCCTGCTTCCTCCTCTCTCTCTTTGCCTGCCTCTCCGTCTACTTGTGATCTCTATCTGTCAAATAAATAAATTAAAAAAAAAAAAAAAAAAAAAAAAAAGAACTGCCTGGGAAGGTGGCCGGGGCGGCCCTGTCAGCATGTCCTAGCCAGCACTGGACAGCAGAGGGCAGCAGAGATTGGGAAATGGAGTTCCTTGGGCGGCTCAACCCCTCCACTGAACTCTGTAGGCCACTGGAGTGTCTTCTGTTGGGTCTCCCATCTGGCAGCTCAGCACTCCGAAAGACATTAACCAAAGGACCAAAGAAAAAAAAAAAAAAAGTCCTAATCCATTTGCGCTTTCTTTTGACTCGGAGCGGTAAATTGATGCTTCACATGGAAACCTATGTAGTAGTCAGGTGATCATAAACCACCTTTACAGTCCTGCACACCGGGAAGAATGAGGCGCGGAGAAGGAGAAAGGGCCCCTGGCCGCACACTGCCACGGGCTCAGGATAAGGCCCAAGCCGATCACTCTGTCCCATTGTGAGTTTTGCATTTGCTCTTAGAACCCAGCCAGGTGGCCTTAAAGGCTAGTTTTCTGAGTTTTCTGCCATGGGTCTCGGGGGCGGGGTGCGGGGGCTCCAGAAGAGGCCTGGGTGTGGAAAGGATGTGAGTGGTTTGAGTTGGGCCCCATGAGTTTAAACCCCCTCCATGTGCAGTTGGAAAAGAGGTCCCTACAAGTATTTGCCCCGGGGTCCCCAAACATCTAGTCAGAGACTGCTCAGGATTCTGGTCTGGCTCCCGTACAGCAGGTCTTCAAACAGAGCGCCCCGTGCTCACTTCCCAAGTGTGGATCTGCTGGTGTGGGCCCACTCCCCAGGCACTCTGAGTCCCCTGACCCCACTCATCAGGTCTGGTGGTGGCCCTGGGATGTGTGCGTTAGGCTCCCATGAGACTCAGGCCAGTCTTCCCCAGCCACATCTGGAGGAGCAGTGCATCGAGGTTAAACCTGGGTGCAGAGAAGACCAGAGCCCAGGCCAAGACTGGAAATCTCCTGTCTCTGTCCTCAGAATCACTCACCCTCTGGAAGGAGCCTTCCTTGTTTCTGGTAACTTCCTCCAACTGTCTCTGACTGTCCTGATGTTTGGGAGGCCCAAGAGCAAAACATGTGTGCCTGTTACTAAAAAGGCATTAATAGAGATAACAAGCTGGTAGATGAGACATAAGTTATTTTTCTACCTTGACAATTACGTCTTCCTCATCATCTGGAAGGCCAGTTTTAAATTTAGAAATCTTACGAGTTGCCTCTCAAAACAAGCAGTGCAGAGAGCTGGACTTTGACCCGCCCCGTTTGAGGTTCACCCCCAGCGCTCTGCTGGGCCACCAGGGGCCACGTGAACGCGTGTGACTGCTCACGCGTGTGTACCCGCAGCCCCACACATCCAAGTCCTGCCCATCCCCACCACTCACACAGCCGGCTGTGCTGCCACGCACAGGAGAGAAGGCCACACAGGCCTGGGGTCGGGTCAAGGCTCCAGATACCCAAGACAAACTCTGGGAGGTCAGGATGAAGGGCCCGGGAGGCGCGTCCCTGTCCTGGGAGGCCTTACCCTGGAAGCAGGCACATCCTCCCCCTCCGGCCGGGGTCTCCAGCCAAGCCCACCTCAGGGGGGCCCACGCTGCCTGCTCCTCCCTTGAAGGTGCCCATCAGCACACTGCACTCCTCGAAGGCCCAGCCTCTCCCCTGCACGCCTTGGGGTCCCTGCGTGTGGGCATGTCCTCCTCAGCCCCCGGGCTCCCAGCTGCTGCCCTGATTCCAAGGTGCGCTTCTCAGTTCTTTCTGAGAGGAAAAGGATGTGAGGTCAGAGCCCCAGGGCTCAGAGGGCCCCATGAGGCTTTAGGAAGTCTCTGGGAGGGGTGGTGGTTGGCAGGACCATTCAGTGGCCCTCCAGCTCTGCCCCCAGCCCTAGGAGGCTTCCAGAGACCCCTCCCCGGCCCCTTTAGGAGAAGGCCAGATGCATTTGTCATTTCCAAGGCAGCTGGGGCTACAGACCTTGGGTGGGCTCGTGTCTTGGCCACGCTGAGGCTGGGATGTGCCCCCGCCGGTCCCAGACCGGGCCTGGGTGCTGTCGGCAGGGTGGGAGGTGAAGGCCCGGGTTATGAAAAGCTCCCAGCGCAGCCTGCTGAAGGCGGCACTGGCTTTGGGCACCCCCAGCCATGCAAGGGCTTTCTCGAGTCTCTGGCAGCCTGGTGAGTATTTTAACAAGTGCCTGAGAAGATTCAGATGTGCACTAAAGGGTGAGAGGCACAGTTTGGAAATCGTTTTCTATTCATCCAGTCAACTGGTCTTCACCAAGCGTTCCTGCCCCAGACACCACCAGACTCCTGTCTCCCAGGGCTGAGGAACGGCCAGCTCTCCCCAGCTCTCCCCACGCAGATCCCCTCTCTCCCTGGGTCCCAACTGCAATTTCAGGGACGCCCCTTCCAAAATGGCTGCCACCTCCAGGCCCTCTCCACCGCATCCCCTCCTCTACCTTCTTGGCCTTTAACACAGGCACCAGCTAGCTCATTCTTGTATTTATTTTACTCACGGCTCTGCCTCCCTCTGGAATGTAAGCCCCCCTCCACGGCCCCCAGGCAAGGGCCTGATGTGTCAAGACCACTCCTCCCTCGCCAGTGTTGCTGGCATTTAATGGGCTCGGTGAGTATCTGCTGGATGACGAATGGGGCCACCACGACTCAGCGGATGCCTGTCACTTCCCAGACTGAGACAACGGGACACGGGCGCCTGCTGGACAAAGAGGGTGTTTGAAAGGCCAGGTGTAGGTGGCGGAAGCCTCAGGTCTTGAAGCCCGGGCATGGTGGGCGGCCAGCCCCTCTCTGGGCCATGCGCTCATGAAAGGCAGAGAGGAAGAGAGACCGAGAGGCTCCCAGACAGGGCGTCCCCCCTCGCGAGGAAGGATTCAGGGCTCAACACGCTTCCTGGGGTCGGGTCTGTACAGGTAGAAGGAAGAGGCCCCAGCTGGCTCCCAGGCTGGGCCAGCCCAAGGCCTGGCAAGAGACTTCGCTGCAGAACCTGCTTGTACGTACTTGCTCGCTGGCACGCCTTGTTTTTTGGCTGCCTTGTTAACAGATGAAGCTTTCTTTTTAAAAGATGAAGAAGAAGAAGAAAGAACCTCGAGCGAGGGCTTGACTGGAGCTGACCCCGGAGGAGGCGGAGGCCGTTACTGATGGGCGCTACATTGGTCTAATTAATCTTCTTGTCAACAAAGTTGTTCGCTGCCAGTGCCAGCCCCTGACATCACCCTGCAAGCTTGCCACACTGGTTCATACCCAACTACAAAGGCCGTCTCTGACCCGGCCCTAAGCTCACCAGCCCCCATACAAATGCCCCCTGGACTGGACCTGAGGAGGAGAGCAGAGGTCTCGCACCCGCCAATGTAGGGGGTCCCCAAGGAATCACAAACCTGGAAGGCTCAGGGGGTTCTGCAAACCTTAAGGAGCCTGATTCCCAAAGAAAGTCAGAGATCCTGGGTTTCAGATTACGTTCGGGACCTCTGCTAACCGCCCTATGGAACTGAACCCAGGCTTTAGGAATTCGGGGCACTGCGGTCAAAGGGTGGAGACCAGTCCTGCCGGCGGGAGTCCATGGTGCAGACTGTGTGGTTTGTGGGTTTACCTGCTCCCCCTGGTGGCCACTGCCCGCCACTGCAAGAGTCTCTTATGAATTCTCCTGCGGGCCCTCCCGGGACCACCGCCCCCTGCTGTCACGGTCTGGATCCCCCTGCTGATTTCCCGCAAAGCGTCCAGCACCGTCTACACTCACCTGTTTGTTTACTTGTTAATCAAGCTGCTCACCCACCAGCTTCTTCACCAAGTCCTCCCTGGATGAAATCCCAGGGACTCTGTGATTCCTTTCCCTAACCTCTCATAGAAACTTAACATTTTCTTCAATTATGAACACAGGCAATTCGTCACAGCCTATCCGCAAAGCCTGTGACTTTGTCACTGGCAGAAATCATGGCTATTTGCACATCACATCCCTGTTGGTGCACTTGTCTCGAAATACCACGTGCGCATCACCATACGGAATAGCAATAGTTAGCATTCTGGTCTGTAGATCTTGCTACATGGTGTATTAACAGAGAACACGACTATGTCACAATTTAAGAAGATATTTGGGGGACTGTGTTTTCGTATAATTGGTGGCTTCGTAGTTCTGTGTACCTTATTTTATGTGTTTGCCGATGTTTTGAGAAGGAGCCCAGGGGCTTCCCCGACCGCTAAAGGGTTCTCGGGATCCTTTGCCCCCTTTGCTCCTTTCTTCAGGAGAAATAAATCCATTGCCCCACGTGGGGGCGGGGGTGGGGGGCTTGCTTCTTCCACGGAAGACTGCAGGACTGACCAAAGTGTCCCCTCTGAGCAGCACCCCACCGCGCAGTTCCTCCTGCTGTTACAGCCACACGGACCGCCTGAGCCTAGAGCTGGAGATCAAGGGATGTTCCCAAAAGGACGGTTTGGTCCTTCCCCAACCAGGCATCACCCAACTAACTCACTGGTCCCTGAGAGGGTTTGAGAGCGCGGTCTCAGCTGCGCTTCCCATTCCAGCCACGCGATGGCGCTGTGCGCCCGGCCGCGGGCTCCGCGTGTCCTGGCCTGCAGCGCCCTAGCTGCGGACTCCCGGGCCCGACTCCACGCCCAGGATTCCCGGTTCGGTTCCCGCCTCCAAAGGGCCGTGGGACACCTCCCCCCGCCCCGGCCCAGCTCTGGGAGGAATGCTCGCCGAAACCTCGCTGAGGTTAACCAGCAGCAGGTCAGTTACCCATCAGCAACTCACCTGTCACGGATCAGTTACCATCAGTTCCGCGGAGCTGGAGATCAGCCCCAGGGCTGGAGGCCTGGGAACTCGGGGCAGCGGCCCTGGCCTGGCAGAAGGTGCGAGAGGAGCTGGGTTCTCACTGCCCTCGGGCTGAAACTCCAGGAGCCGGGCTTTGAGAACCTCTAACTCACTGCCCAGCACACCCCGTGCCCTCAGAGGGGGCCATGGCGTAGAGGCCACAGCCCTGTCGTGGGAGCGGGGGTGGACTAGAGTTCCAATTCCGTCTCCGCCTTTGCTTCCCTTTCCCCTTTTGCAAAGTGAGGATACGAGTCCCGACCAGTTGGCAGGATGAGGGAGATGATGCTAGAAAAGTCTTACTGGGGCGGACGCCCTGGGCTCAAGCCCCGGGGGATCTGAAATCATCATCCCTTTGTGGCCAGGCAGGCTTCTGTGTCGTCTTCCCAAACAGGAAGAACCTCCTGGTTGTGGAATTCAGTGAGGGGCATGCAGAGCTCCAATGGCGATGGGACAGGTCATCCTGATGTCGTTCCTGAAAGAGGACTGAAGTGCCCGCCGGTCCACGTCCACTCTGATAACACAGCCCCTCGGGCCCTAGTTCATGCCAGGGAGAAGGCCTGCACAGGCTCTCCCGTTTCTAGAGAGGACTGGGGCTGTGGGGATTGCTGCTTCTAGAAAGGAAACTCACTAGAAATGAACAGGGAGATGGGTCCTTTGGAAACTGGTTTCTGGTCAGAGAGGGTCAGCACAAACCCAGCTGAAGTGTTTCAGGAAAGTCGTGGGGTGACCTTGTTCCGGCTACTGCCCCGGCCCTGTCCCGAGGCCCGTTTCCTTGCGTGGTGGCTGTCTCCCAGCAGACAGCCCCTGACCTGTGCCTGTGCCTGCAGTCAGTGGGCCGTGCTGGCCTGAGCCAGGCCCTCTCTGAATCGGCCAGGGCCCAGGGTGTCCATAATTAAGAGACACACGTCAAGAATGTAAATTCCTGTGGTTCCCAGCCTAGAAAGGGTTCATTTGGTGCCTCGGGACAATTACAGGCTGAGAGAGTCTGAAAGAGCCAGTGTTACTGTTTAAAGTGTTATCAGTTTAATGAACTGCTTATGAAGTGTTAATGCGAGCGTAAACACGGCATCTGCACTTGCATTTTATTTGTAGACTTCAAACCTGGTGCTTAATGTTTTGAAAATGCCCATTAATGGTGTAAAATCAAGAATTCCTAGTAGGGAAGAAGGAGATTCTTTTGTCGTGTGTCCCCAAACTATCTCAAAACATGTGTAACACACATACACACACACGATCTGAACACAAAGACCAAAAAGATTTTTTTTTTTTTTTTAATTATAGAAGCAGGAATTTGCAACTCTGTTCTGTGTTGTTGCAATGACTTGGTGTGTTTTTGCTGGAAGAAAGAATGAAGAACTTAAAATCAGAGGTACCATCAACACAAATTTCCCAAAAGTTGTTCTAGGAAATCTGTCATTTCTACCCACGTCTTCCAGGCCAGAAAACAGTCTACAGTAATATTTACTGCGTTTTCATGAGAAGAATTTCCAAGCTACCCCTTGAAGCAATGAAGTTGGATTTGGAGCAAATTGAAACGTTTTGAAATTGCTTATTTTCTTCCAAAATTTGTATTTTTCTCCTTATTTCCTGTTAAATCAATGGCACTCATTAGCAACCATATTTTTGCATTATATACTCAGCAGAATTTTCTCTCCATGACTGTATTCCAAATTAAACTTCTAAGTTTCCAGGAAAAGTGTAACAAATGTTTGAATCAGTTAGAAGTCATACTAATGAGTGAGAGAGAGAAACATACACACAAATTTCTTCTTCTTTTGGATAGCTATTCCTTTTTATCTGCTTCACGTTTGGGGGTGCTTTTCTTCCTTGGATCTTGAAAGGACTGTTCACCAAGCAAGAAGGCTCTGGAAAATGTGAAGATGTCTGAACTCAGAACCATTGAACAGTTCTGACAGATGCTGGCTTCAGGGAAACAAAGGCAGGATTTAGATGGGGCCGCCTATGACCAGTTGCACAGCATTACAGCAGGAAGGCAGTCCGGTCTGGAAGCCTCATTTTACAGATGGTGTGGCACAATTCCAGAGTACGACAGCAGTGTGTCCGAGATAATTTCATGATAAAGTTGCAAGTAAAGCCTAGTCCCTTTGCTGACTGTTCTTGAATGAGCAGCTACTATTCTCAATTTTGGGTGTCTCGCTGCTGGGAGACGGCAGAGACAAAGCTAAATGCAAGTTGTTGCATTTTAGCAACAACAGGCACATGACCCTTAATAAGAAGAAGGTGACAACTCAAATGAATTTCCTGTCAAGGTGACTTCATGAGGCCCAAGCTCTCTCTTTACTCACTCTTGTTTGCTTCTCCATCCCAAAGCCCAAGACCAGGATGAGCAGGGAAAAATTAAAAGAGTGGTTTCTCAGGGAAAAGTTGTCACTTGCTCTGATCAACAAGAATTTAATGGGAGGAGGCCTGAAGCAGGAAGTTTTTGTAGCTTGATCGAGAATATTTTGAGAAGGAACCATAGTAAACGTATTATATTGTTGAGGGGAAAGAAGAAAAACAAAGATATTATAAAAATTTCAACAGCCCAATCAGCAGATGGAGGGGGTAACAGAGTCTCAAACACAAACCCTAATAGAAATACTATAGATAAAAAATTAGTACATGGTTAAGATCCGTGAGGAAAGGGAGGTCAGTCCACAAATGATGTTAGGAACAACCATGTGGAAAAGATTAAAGATAATTCCTAGTTCTCCCCATATATCAAAATTAAGTCTATAGGCATTTTTAACATACAATCGAAGATGTACATAAACTTCAGATCTTGAGAGGGAAGGACCACGTAGGAATAAAGGTTTAGATGTGAGTTAAAAAGTAAGAGATGATTGCGACGGACCACAGAAACTGGAACTCAGTGTAGCTGTCCGTAACACTGGGAAGATATGCTAAATATCACAAAGAATTGTATTTTGATGTGGAACGCTATTGCAAAAACTCGTAAAAGGGCTGAGATATCTGTAAGGAAAGGGACAGAGAATGTGAGTCAATGGCAGAAACACACATGGTCAGCAGACATGTACAATGCTTCTGTATTCATCAAAAGTGGAGATCCCAAGCCAATCATGCAAATTCACGTTGCCCCTTTCACTGTTGTTGGACCTGCGCCGGTCCGCCTCCCGGGTGGGAGCTCACACTGGAGAGCAGCCTTCTGCAAAACAGTGATGTTTCTCAAGAGCCTTAACAATGACGCTGTCATTCCACCATGTTCTCCTGTTGCTCCAAGTGCGCCACAGTCTGCTAAGAGCACGAGACGGACGTATGAGGTTTTCCATCATGGAAAAACAGAGTTAGCCTCTACAGCTGGAAATAAAAGTTGTTTTCTTCCAAATGATGGAATATTATGCACCCTTATTATTTTTAAATTTTTTGTTTATTTTGGGGGGGGCACGAACAGAGAGAGAGGGACAAGCAGACCCCGCACTGAACGTGGAGCCCAACACGGGGCTCGATCCATGGCCCCGAGATCATGACCTGAGCCAAAACCAAGAGTCAGATACTCAGGTGACAGAGCCACCCTGGCACAGCCCCCGACGTTATTTTTTAAGATTTAAGGGCATGGGGAGATGACCATGGTGTGATCAATGCTACAGGAAAGACTTTTGAGTATACAACCTGTACAGACTGCATATTCTAAAAGACTATAAACAAAGCCAGAATTTTTAATGGGCAGCGCGAGGGATTGGGTACAATTTTAATTTTCTTCTTTTATGAGTTCCGCCCCCCCCCCAAATGCAGTGTATTAATTTAAGATAGAAACCATGTCATTGCAAAGAGCACGGCCTTCTCTGTCTGACCCCCTCATGCAGACTCGGGTGTCGGTGGGAGGGGGTGGGTATTGTCCCAGGCAGTGGGTGCGGGCACGTGGTCTCAGTAGAAACTGGGCGACGCTGTCACAAAGTGGGCGCAGTCCTCCTATGGCTCCTTGCCCACCAAATGTGTTCCATGCTAGCCAAATACCTCAGGACAGGTTTTCTTAGCCCCATTAGGGAGGCAGGGCCTTCAGAACCCCAGAGAGCTGAGGCCCCAAGCTGCCCACGGCTGTCTGCGTGTCACCCCTCAGGAGGCCGGCCACTGTCCACAACACTCTTCTGTATCATGGGAAGAGAGTGCCCAATTGGGGGTCCTTTTGGATGGCTTAGGGGTTCAGTTCTGTTTGTCCACTGTGAAGCCAGAAGTGTCTCGTTCTCTACCTTGGCCAGAGGCAAGCACAGATAAACCCCACAGATTTCAGTGCTACCTGGCTCTGGGCTGCCATCCCATAAACAGGAAGGAACTTTGAAACACACCAAGGAGCACCTGTTGGCCCCACAGAGCTGACCTCCTCCAGGCTCTGCCACAGCTCTGGCTAGGGGGTTATACTGGGGACAGTATAACCCTTGTGTGCGTCTCTTTCCAATTCTATGTTCACCACACTGACGGGTGTAGGGGTATTTATACCCCAGAAGTGGTCAAGGTCCTTACATGGTGATCTGGGGGCTCCGGTGAGGGTGTTTGACTCACATGGCAGAACCAAATTCCCTTTTATGACCCCACACTGAAGTCCGACAGCATCGCTTCCCTGCCTTCTGCTGATGACGAGTCAGAAACTCACCTACTTGCAAGGGAAGGGGATTAGACTCCACATATCAGTGGGAGAGTGTCAAGTTTCTTGGAAAGTAATGGGATAAGAAATAGGAGGAGAAGCACAGCTTTTGGAAAATATAATTTGTCGTAGAGTTTTGAAGTGTAATTAAGGATTTGCCTTTAGAGGCTATGGCACATTTTTTCTAGATATTCCATAGGCATGGTTACTCTTTCTCTCTCTGCTGAGCATGTATCTGATTTCTGAGAACACACAAAATGTATTGAAAGCCAATGCTAGTGAACTAATGGATAACAACAGTACCAGAAAAGACATTAGAGCGGTCGTGGGGTCAACTTTCAGATACTATCCTTACCCAGGGCCTAAAGATATTTCCAAAAGAGGATGTCAAGACAACATCTCAGAAATAAGCACACGGGGCGCTGGGTGACTCAGTCGGTCGTGCATCTGACTCTTGATTTCACTCAGGTCATGATCTCAGGGTCATGAGATCGAGCCCCACATCAGGCTCCACACCGGTTAAAATTCCCTCTCTCTCCATCTCCCTCTGCCTGTCCCCACCCCTCCCCACATCACTCCCTTCTCCACGCTCTAAAATAAATAAATAAAATCTTTAAAAAAGAAAGAAAGAAAGAAAGAAAGAAAGAAAGAAAGAAAGAAAGAAAGAAGCGTGTAAACTTCTAAAAAGACTTTGAAGAGTGAGGTTTTCTGGGCTATTTGTAAATATTACCCAAGTGGCATGTTTGACTATAAAACTTGTCTTGTTGCCTTGAGTGCATTGCACTGTTCCTTCACAAACATGCAAGTATTCATTATTCATTAGCGTTGTACCATGCACATGCTAGGGACAACGTAAATATCTGAGAGACTGATTTGCTATCCAGAGCAAAAACAGGCCAGCCCCTGGTTCAACTAGATCCTTGGTACTAATTGGAATTGGCCAACTATAAAAGAGAGAAGCTGACCATTCCGCTAGTCTAACTTCTAGATAAAATCTAATGTGTTTAGACTGGAGGACTCAGGATATAAATAATGATCTACATTTCTCTTCATTCGTATTCTTGAGTCCATCTCTTTCCAAAGTCCAAATTCCAAATCTGTGTGTGCATTTGCTCTCAACCTTATGGGAGGACTGGAGTGGGTAGAAGAGTGGGCAGGGGCCACAGGAGCTGCCCAAGGTTTCCCGGTGGCTGGAAGTCAGAACCGGATGGATCAATAGCCTTATTTCTTCTTGGGCCACTATCTTTTTTATTTTTTTTCTTCTTTCTTTTTTTAAAATTTATTTATTTGACAGACAGAGATCACAAATAGGCAGAGAGACAGGCAGTTGGCGGGGGGAGCAGGCTCCCTGCTGAGCAGAGAGCCCGACGCAGGACTCAATCCCAGGACCCTGGGATCATGACCTGAGCTGAAGGCAGAAGCTTTAACCCACTGAGCCACACAGGTGCCCCTACGTATCCTCTTTTAATTCTCAGGCACCACTTGCCTAACTGCTCCTAACCATCAAATATTAAAATCCTAACCCATTCTGTCACTTGGCCAGAAATGCCCATGGAAGTCCTTCTGCGTCTGTGCTTTCCCATTAACTGGAGCTTAGAAATGTCCACCAGCATCCACCAGAGATTAAGGAAAGAACTCAGAATATTTTTTAGGAGGACTCATGACTGTAGACATGTTGATGCTTGCACGAGATGGCAAAGACCTCCAGCTTACCGTACACCTATCAAGAGTCCATGTCCAGCCCCCTGGAAGATCGTTGGGGTCATGTGACCAGTTCTGCCCAATGGGTTGTGAGCGGAAGTGACCTGTTCCTTCTGGGTTGAAGCACAAAACAGAACAGGGTGGGATATCCAAGGGTTCTCTTCCCTTTCCATGGTATCAAGGAGGTTCGACGTTCCAGAGAGTATGATCCCAAATTATAGGATTGGTTTGTGGGTTTAGGATCATGATCAGTGTGTAGAGAGTCTAAAAGCCAATGTCTGAGCAGCGAGGAAGACCCCCAGCATTTCATTTGAGATTGATACGTACCATTAGCATTTGCGTGTGTGTGTGTGTGTGTGTGTGTAAGTTCCCTTATAATAAATAAGGGTATTATTGCCCCATTTGTAGTTGGCAACCCAGTGGCCCTACTCTAGAAGCTAGTATCAAGCAGTGGATTTTTATAAACAGGAAATGAAGGAAGTCAGAAAAACCAACTTCAAAAGGAAGAAGGCCAGTCATTTATTGAAATAGTGGGGAGAAAAGTATATTATTAAAAGCACAGGATTGGAATGCTGAGTGCCCAGGCTACAGTCTTTGTTTCAGCCCTCCTTGGCTACACGGCCTTGGGTTTGTTACATGATCTCTATCGGCCTCGCCTGGAAAGTGTTGATGTCACACTGTTGTTACTAGGTTCAAAAGAAATGACTCTTAAAGATCTTCATTGTGAATCTATTCAACCATAACAGAAGACAGTGGTTTAAAACAAAAGAAAGATAGTTATTTCCTTCAAAAGACGACGGCCAGGCCATCCAGGCTGGTGTATTCCCACTGTCAGGCTCCTTCTCACCTGTCGCTCCAACTCCTTCGACAAGTTGCTTCCACCGCTCGGCCCCCTATGGTCACCAAGCCCGGAGTCATCAGAACCTCACTGCGACTAGCAGGAAGGAACGGGAGAGAGAAACAGAGGCACAGGGCTCATCTGTACCTCTCACTGACCCAACATTAGTCCTGAGGCCACACCTGGATACAAGGGAGGCACGTAGATGTTGTCTCTATACTGGCAAGCCACGTGCCTCACTGACAACTGTGGCTTCTAGAAGGAAAGGAAAGGGGAAAAGCAGATGGCGGGGTGTGCAATCTGCGGTCTCAGGGTTTGACATTGTACTTGGTACTTAGTGAGTGGACGGTACAGGCAGACTCATGCTCTCATCAGAATCCCGCCAAGCTGGAAGCAGCAATCTGCTTCTAGCCCGTCTTAGACCTCCCCTTCATGCTCAGGACACTTTACTTCTGTGCTCAGGGTCTGTAGACAGACTGTGCTGTCTTTGCACAATAGTAACAACAATTTAAAAATGAAAAAAGAGCAAAAAGCAAGCTGGGAAATTGACTGACTCTCACGTACCATGTGAGAGAAGTTGGGATCGTGAAGATGCTGGTGCAGCTGGCGCCTGGGGAGCCCCAGGAAGGGACTGGCGTGCAGGCTCTGGGGAAGGGCTCCCCCGCTGAAGGAAGGATCCGTGTGAAATGCAAACTGACCTGGTCCTCCCCAATGACACAAAGGGTGGCGTGTCACCTGGCTTCTCTCCCCCAGCTCATGGAGAGGGTAGAGAGGAGGAGAAATCAGGAGGAAGAAGGAGGAAGCCTGTGGAAAGGCTGGGACCGGGGGAGGAGGAGTGGTCACCTCTGTAGCCCTGCCTGCTTCTCTCACGACTTTGGCTGCTGGGGCTGCAAGTGAGCAGCTGTCCCCAGCCCAGGTGTGAGGGGATAGCCCGGGTTGTCCTAACCTTTTCCATCTCCGAGACTCTGCTTACCTTGTTGGGAGCAGGGACAAAGGTGTGCTCTTGGCTCCAGCTCAGTCAGCCCTCTTACAGAGACTTCACCCTGCGAACACTGTTTCTAAAGCAGTAGTTCTCAAAGTGTGGCCCAGGCGCCCCCTGGGGTTCACCAAGAAACTTTCAGAGGATCCACTATGTCAAAACTTTTTTTTTTTTTAAGATTTTATTTATTTATTTGACAGACAGATCACAAGTAGGCAGAGAGGCAGGCAGAGAGAGAGGAGGAAGCAGGCTCCCTGCTGAGCAGAGAGCTCGATGCGGGGCCCGATCCCAGGACCCTGGGACCATGTCCCGAGCCATGTCCCGAGGCGGAGGCTTAACCCACTCAGTCACCCAGGTGCCCCAAAACTATTTTTTATAGTACTACTAAGATGTTATTTTTCTTTTTTTTGCCCTCATGGTAGAGTTTTCCACAGGCTGTGTCACATGTTAGGTTTCAATGGAGTGACCCCAGAAGGAGTGATGAGAATCTCACTGTCTTCTATTTACCCAGATTTCAAAGAGATTTGCAAATACTTAAAATTATGCCACTCCTCTCCACTGACATTTTTGCTCTGGAAAATATAGGGGGTTTTTTTGTTTTCATTAAAAATGTGGTACATATATTAATATGATGTGGGATTATTGTGTTATTTTCAGTGAATTAATCAATTTTTAAGTGCTTCATAGATTTAATTTCAAATACGGCAGATATCAATAGATACAACCCACATTTAGCAAAAGCTCTCTTAGGTCTGCAGTGTTTTTCAAGATGGAAAAGGATTCTGAGGCCAAGTAGTTGGAGGACCGCTTTTCTCAACAAAAGCGTTTTTGCACTACTCGTGTCTCTGTGTGCACACACATACAATTAAAGTATGCTGTCACCAAGTAGCCTACCTCTAGGCGAGAAGCCGGCAAACTTTCCTGTAAGGACCAGGGAGTAAATGTTTTAGGTTTTGGGGCTGTCCCTTTCCCATAGCTACTACTCCACTCCGTGGTAAAACAGCGGAATCAGCCATAGCCGATCGGGAACAAATGGGCGTGGCTGCATTCCAACCCCATTTTTATGGACACTGAAATTTGAACTCTGCATAATCTGCACGTGTCACAAAATATTATTCTTCTGCAAATATTTTTCTTCTTCCACATAAATAGATTTATAAATCAGATAACATCGTTGTTTCCTACTCTTCAGTTGGGAAAATACGATTATCCATGCTACATCAATGCCACTGGTGGCCTTACGATTTAATGAGTGGTAAAAGATCAAGGGTGACATCTGGAGTTTGCTTTTCTGGGAGGGGTGTTTCTGCCTCCGAGAGATGCCTGTGAGAACCAGCTGAAGGCAGGACAGGGAAAGATACCGGTTAAAAAAAGAGAAAACAAAAACTCCAGGATCTTGACCCGGGGTCCAAACTATATAACCACCTCTGACTTTCTTCCTATTCATCCAAGATGCACTGCATTTATTGAGTGTTTACTATGTACCAGGGGGATCACAGGTGAAAAGATAAAAAGTTTGGGTTGTCTTCTCTATAGAGACTTTCTGGACCAATTCTTGTGAATACAAAAACTCAGAACCCATGAATAGTGAGGGTCAATGCATGTCAAGGTGTTGTTGACACCCGAAAAGATGTCGGGAGGGAAACTGGTGTGCTCCTTCTGGAGGACAGTTGGACACCCCGTCCCTAAAATCTTTAACTCTGACAGCCCAATTGCTGGGAATTATCCAGAGAAAATCATCAGGCAAGAGATTGAAGGCTGGACAAGGATGTGCGTCCTTGTGCAAGGATGCTCATCGGAGAGCTGTTATGTTATTACAGAATGCTTGTTACCACCAAGAGGGGTTTATGGAAGGACGCACAGCGGAACTGGAGTCAAACAGCACCTACGCCGCGATCCCATCTTTGCGAGTAGATCTGTTCCACTTACGGTGTGTGATATCGACGTACCAAGTCTATATGATCGATACATTGAGTTTACAGGTAGAAAAAGATCTGGAAGGAGATAGATCCACAAGGTGCCGTGTCTGGGAGTTTGGATTATAGATGAGTTTAATGACGTCTTTGTACGTCTCAGGGTTTTACAAGTTTGTTTACAATGAGAGAGCTACCTTGATAGCCAGAAACGTACTCTTTTGATAATGACAACTTTGGGGGCGCTTACTTGATGCCAGGGACCGGGCTGTGTTCCTCAACTCTTCAATTCACAGTAAAGCTTGATGAAAAATTAGTTGTTTCTCCTTTATGATTTGTAGTAAAAATAGAAAAAAGTCTCAAGATTCCCGAGCTTTGCTCTGGGGACTTGGAAGGCTCTGGAGGGCCGGCTCCCGCTGACGTGCCTTGTGGCCGCTCTGGGAACCAGAATCATGGGAGGAGATTCTGGCCCAAATCCCCGTTTCTCAGAAAAGTGCTGAGGTCTGTCTGAATCTTCCCCGCCAGGGCAGAATTCCCGGGGCTTGGCCGCAGGGGCAGGGTGAACGGATTCAGGCAGGAATTCTGTCTGTCTCCTTCTTTGTTTTTAGAAGAAATAGTCACTGCCTAAACTGGGTTGAGCCCAGTATTATCTGGTTTTCTTCAAAGGTTGAGCCCAGATGAGCTGCTGCTATTTAGTTATGTGGGACTGTCTGGGGAAAGGGGTTTCTGGAGGAACCTGTGCTCAGCCCAGACCCGAGTCAGTTGTCCGCAGGGCCAGTTGCTGCGCGAGAGGATGGGCTTAACAGATGCCAGCGTATCGGCGTGAGAGTTTCTGCTTGTAATTTATCCTTTGTAGCAAGGCTACGTCCCCAGCCTGGATTTTTTCTAACAATCAACAAATCGAAAAATGACCAAAGGTGATCATGGAAGCCGACTTCGGGCTCCTGCCGTTTGTGGATCGAAGCCTTCCCCAGTCCCGGCCTCTGCAGGACGATGCTTGACAAGTCCTCAGCATTCCAGCTTCTTCTTTTTCACTCAGCTTCTTAGAAACTGCAGAGTCTGCTAGATTTGAAGCCAGACTTGGCTGCCGTTCCCGCTCTGCCACCTTTCTGCCTGTGTGCTCTCGAACGAGGTCCCCGGCTCTTTCGGGTCCTCCGTTTACCCACAGGAAAAAATCAGACCTAAGTATTAGATCGTGTTTTGATTTGTTGACTGTTCAAAAAAAGAGGACAGGTTGGGACTACCGCAATGTGGTCCCACCCTTAAAACTGGGTTACTCTCCTTCCCACTGAGGTGCAGCGTGGGGAAGGCAAGCCACTATGTTTGGGTTTTGGCAAGGTTAAAAGCACCAGAATTAAACAGCTATACGATTTTCAGCACCAGTGCGTTGAGCTGGGGTATTTCCGTGGGCAGGAGCAAGGGAGGGGGGGCTTCCAAAATCATACCACACAGGGGTCCCCTGACCTACATAAAACAAGTCAGGACCCCCTGGGGCCGGCCGATTGGAGCTCCTCAGATCACGTGGCAGAATTAGGCATGGTTTATGGTTCTTTTCAGGGAGCAGATTCTCCAAGAACGGTGTAAATGTCAGTTTCATGAAAATCCATTCTCAAAGCCCTGATGAACTTCTCAATCATCGGCTCCCCCTTCCTCCCCCCACCCCAAGCTCTCCCGGAGTGCCCGAGGGGCTTCTGAGATCAGAGAGCGTAATTACAAATGCACTGGGGCTCTGGGGATGGTTTACAGCTTAATTAGCTCCGTCCCTACACTCTCTCTGCTTCTCGGCCTTACGCACGGTGCCCGAGTCCTGATTGCCAAAGCGTTCAGAGCAGGAGCCTCCTGGCTTGTTAACACGCTCTCCCTGGACCCTCCCGACACACACATTCAGGTTGCAATTACGCCCAGTTGAGGAGAGGGAGAGGCCTCTGTTTGGGCATCCGGAGCTGGTGGGGGATGGGGGTAGCGGCTTGTCTGAGCCAGCCCGGAGGTGAGGCGAGGTGGAATGTGGAGTGGCGGGGCGCCGGGAGCACGCACCTGCCTGGCCCAGCCCAGGTCAGGAGGCTGCAGGCTGCAGGTGTGTTTCCTGGGGCGCCGGGCAGGGGCCGGGCATTGAAGACACCTGGGGTTAGAGGGACTCATACACTTGCGGGTGGGGTGGGGGCGGACAGCCCCCCCGGCATGAGCACTCTGGCCAGCACCAGCCAGGCCCCTGGAAGGGGCTTTGGGCTGTACAACACCCAGGATCAGTTGTATAATCGCCCCCGGAGGGCCGCTGTCAAACAGTATGTTGATTTCTTGGTCATGACTTCCCCGTGGTTGTCCCTGAGCTCCTGGCTTGAGCTACCCTGAAGGGAACTCCCTTCCCTCTGGGAGAGGAGGGAGCTGGAGGAAGAGGTCAGCTCGGAGGCAGGAAAGAGAAGCCACTAGCTGCTCTAGACGGGCACATTGCTGCTCCACTGAGAAGACAACGGAAGAGGAGAAAAGGCTTCCCTCCCTGCCCCTGAGCCCCCACAGCCCCCCGGCCCCCGATCCCCAGCCTGGGGGTGTCTGCAGGACCTCTAGAGGGACTGGGCTTACTTAGGACCCAGACCCTAGGGAAAGTCTTAAGCCACACCCCTCCTTCAAAGAGAGGGAGTAAAAAAACTACAAGGAATTCCTGCTGAATTTAACGCCTACAGACCATTTCACATTGAGAATCAACCCTCACTTGACTTCAGTATTCATACAGAGACGTGTTCCAACATGAGCGGTCTGGCCTCACTGTTGGGGACACGCATCCTCGTCAAGGGACCCTCAGCATCAGGTTCCCACCAACTGGCCCCGCTCATGGGGCTGGCTGCAGACATGGGGCTTCTTCCTTGAGGAAGGAGCAGGGGGAGTGTCAGAGTGAGCGCGAGAGCTGGACATCCCCTCCACTCCTGGCAGTAACTCTCCACCCTGCCCGCTGGGCCCCCTTGAGCTAAACCGGGTGGCACTTCCCTGTCTCGTTAGGATTTCCGTCTTGAGCAGGCATCGGCTGGATGCCGGCCACAGGCCTGGCGGGTGGTCTTCTTGAGGTGCCCAGAGGCTGGCAGGGGAGACAGGGACAGCACCCCAAGGAAAGCTCCAGAGATGGGCAGGGGTACGAAGCATTCTGAGACCCGGAGAGCACAAGAGTTCTAGCCGAAGTTGGGGAGACCACACAGAGGAAGTGTCTGTGGCTGGGGCTCTGAGATGACGAGGTGTCCCTGGGCTCGGGCCTGAGAGCGGGTGGGAGGCCAGCCAGGGGCTCAGGCCGGACAGGTGGTCCATCCCCTGATGGAGGGTTGCTCCAGCCTCTGGGAGAGGATGGCCTAGCCTCCGGGAGCCACAGAGCGAGCCGACAAGGGAACAGACTCTGGTTTCCCTGCTGCACAGTAGAGTCTGGCAAGGAGGGCAGGGAGGTGGGAGGCCGCCTCTGCTGATGGCTTTTTGGCAACATCATTGCTACCCGCGAGCCACAGCGTGCGGGGTCACGCCGCTATGCATCCCTCCACGCACTCTAGGGCTCCTCTTCCCGCCTCTACACTAGAGATGTTTCCATGGAAGCTCTAGCTGGGCTGGGACCCAGCTCTAGAGCCGGTCAGAGCCGACCCCTGCCCCCCCCCCACCCCAGGCCCTACTGTCCCTCAGTGTGGTTCACCCCAGAGCAGGCAGCGTCAGCAGCCCCCGACGGGCTTGTTCGGAACACGGAACCTCAGGCCCTAGACCCACTGGATCCGATTTCTCTGGCTCACCAGAGCAATGTGACTTCCCCAGGATTTCTGGGCCAACAGTGGTCCCTCCCTGGGGCAGCGTGATCTCAAGGACGGACCATCCCATGCTTGGGCTCGCACCCCAGAGGATGGGTTGGGGGGTGCAAACCAGGAACTGTCTCCAGGTGCGACGCAAGCCTTCCGCTGAGGTTTTCCCGTACTTCAGGCGGGAGGCCAGGTGGGAAGCGCTCGGTCCCCGCTGGGCACACGGCGGCTTCAGGCGCGCAGTCAAGACACACAACGGCCCAGGCATGCAGGTGAGCTCATGGGCCATGGAGCAGCGGCCATTCGTGCCTGGACAAGTTTCCTGGGCTTCCCTGAGGAGGCGGCCTGTGCAGGCGGAGTCCTGAGCCCCTGCCGGCGCACTGACATTACCCACGATTATCCAGATTTGCTTTCCATTTGGCCCCAGAGAAGGAGCCACCACACGAAGAGTTTAGCTGGGTGAAGTCACTGGCCTCGCGCTGGAACAGTATCCACAGATGCAAAGAATCACCAGTTTCATGTGTATGTGTGCGGGGGGCAGGGGGCACCCCTTGTGGAAGGGGAACTGGCAGGGAAACCCTGCTCTTCTGCAGGTCAGAGCAGGGGAGAAATTTCGCATCGCATTGAGGGCCTTGAGCATTTGAAAATAATAAAAAGGAAAAGTTTTGAATTAAAATTTATGGTTGAGCCTGCCTGTCTGGGAGGAGCTGGCTTAGCGGGCAAACTGACGCCAGCCAGGCTGCAGGGGCTGGAGAAATCGGACACCGGAGTCCCCCAGAGTGAGAGGGACGATCTCCCGCATGGCCCATGAGTGAGGTGGCTTCTCTTGGCCAGCTCCCCCCAGCTCCCCCACCTCCCCCAGCTCCCCCCAGCTCCCCCAACTCCCCTAGCACCCCCCAGCCCCCCAGCTCCCCCCAGCTCTCTCCAGCTCTCCCCAGGCCCCCGCAAGCTCTCCCCATACTGGCCGCTGCTGCCGGAGTGTTTACAAGATGCTCGGGGCCAGGCCGCCCCACAGACCAGGCCAATCGGTGTCTCCGAGGTGGGGGCCCGCTCACTGGCAGGCTTCCAAAGGTGTCTGGGTGCTTTTAATGTGACACCAGGGTTGAGAACCTCTGGCTAAGGCCAAGGACCCCAGCTGTCCCGAGGCCCTCCCCTCTGCTGGGGACGAAGTTACGTGCCTCAGTGGGTGCAGGAGGGGTGACGTTGGACACCGAGGTCTCTGCGAGTTTTCTCCATGCAGAGAGGAGCCTAAACAAAGAGGGAGGGCGAGTCTGACACGTTCATCTGTGGGGATGTGGTGTCGACTCGGCGGATGTCCCCAGCCCTCCTGGCCTCTGAGCAACAGGGACCCTTCCGGTTTCCATCTAGACAGCACTTGTCAAAGAACTCGTACACCCATGATCCTAACCCGTATATTAGTTTTCTGTTGGTGAGGTAACAAATAGTCCCAATGTCCTGGCTTGAAACAACACTAGCCTGTCTCACGGTTCTGTGGGTGAGAAGCCCAACACAGGCATCCCAGGCTAAACTCAAGCTGGTGCCGGGGGGCATTCCTTCTGGAAGCTCTTGGGGAGAATAGGCAGAGGCCCTCAGCTCTTCCCTCCACCGCTGCAGCGCCCCCCAGAAGGAGAGGGCCATTTCAAGCACCACCAACGCTTATCAATGGAGCCCAAACCGAGAGCTCAGAAAACTCTTAACTTTGCTTCCCTGGAGCATGTAGGGCTCTCGCTCCATCTCCAACCCAGAGGTTCAAAGAGGACCAATTTCAAGTATTAGACCACCCTAGCAAAATGAGGACAATTACTCTTTCCTGCGTTTGCTTGCATATTTTTGGATTTTGAGATCAAATAATAGCGTGCCAAGCCAAATCCTTGGGTGTGTTTTGGACGGGTCTGAGCCCTGTTGGCTGTACCACTGGCCCACTAGAGCCAAGGGACAGGAAGGAGCCCACACATGGAGGTGCTGGGGCTCCTCCGGAGGCGATCACCATCATCACGGGTGTCTCAGGGGAGGTTCCTTCTTCTCGCTAGTCTCCGCAGACCCCTGAGGTGCCAGGTGAGGCTGGGACCACCACTACCTGCAGAAGGTCTGAAATATGGAAACAGGACTTGCCTCTTTCCTCACAGCCTCAGAAGCTTCTTTACAAAGCCCTCCAGTTCCGAGGTCAAAAGTGCTCACCGCAAGACCTAAGATATCCTCAGAACGTTCCAGGCCCCAGTCAATATTTATGACCCGGGACTTCGACTCAGGTGGCTTTGGGATAGTGTTTGAGCTGCACTTGAGTTCTGCACACGGATTGTCTGCAGGAGACTTTTTACCCACTGGCCCCTCTCTCGTTATTATACTGTGCAATTGGGAATACACTTGACTTTCAAAGCCTCAACTTGTGCCATTCAAAGGAAACGTGCCCACCTCGTACTTAAACCCTATCTTGTTCCCCTGCGGTCTGAATAAACATTACTCAACAGCCAAAGTTACTCAAGCATCAATCACTTCCACTTCAAGGAGAAGGTAAAGGGAACAAAGATGTAACAGCACAAAAAGATTGAAATTTAACCACCGCTGGGTGCTTTCCAAGCTTGTTCAGATTAGTTCTTCAAAAAGAAGCCCCAGAGAATGGGTTACCTCAAGTTCGCTGAAATTCTCTTCCTTTCAAGGATTACACTTGAGCGTGAAGCGAGTCATTCCGGAAGACCCAGGCAGGTGGCAAACTTGACCAGGATGTGTTTGTTCTCTCTCCCCTCTGGAGAAATTTCCACACACCTCTGACGTTCCTTTTCTCTTTGATGTGCCCTCCCGTGAGCGGCTCTCTGACCCGGCCCCCCACAGCATCTCCCTCCGACACACCTCCCGGCCCATGAGCTTCCGTGTCTCTCTCTTTCTGCTTCCTTCCTTCCCCTCCGCTCACCCGCGTGCTCACCGACGAAGGTCCGTGGCGAGCTGTGAGGCGCAGAGCCAGGGACCATGGTTGTCCAGCCGCGGCCGCAGACCACCTGCCCTCCACCCAGTGGGATGTTTTTAAGCATGGAGCACCCCCCACCCCACTCCCAGCCTCACTGCCTCGACTCAACTGGACACAGTGGGCCGGGGAATCTGTGTGACAAGCTCACTGGATGACCCTCCTACCCAGTTAGGCAATCTGCTTTTCCTGAGGGGGAGCACGGTTTTGGAGTCAGGACAACCCTGGCTGGCTTCTGTGCTTGGCTTACTGTGTGTGGCATGATTTTTTTTTTTTTTTTTTAAATTTATTTGTCAGAGGGAGAGAGAGAGGGAACACAGCAGGAGGACCGGGAGAGGGAGAAGCCGGCATCTTGCTGAGCAGGGAGCCCGATGCAGGGCTCGATCCCAGGACCCCAGGATCATGACCTGAGCCTGAGGCAGATGCCTAACGACTGAGCCGCCCAGGCACCCTGGCATGATTTTTTAAAAACAGCTTTGTTGAGATACATGCAGCACGCAATCCACCCATGTAATTTGTACACACAGTCCGCTGGGTTCTAGTACATTCACAGAGTTGTGCTATTATCTGTACAATCAATTGTAGAACATTTTTATTACCCCAAGTGAAAAAACCTTTGCCCATTAGCAGTTGTTCTCCATTCATCCTTAACCCTTCAGCCCTAAGCAACCACTAGTCTGTTTTCTGTCTCCATAGATTTGCGGGCAATAGTTGTTTCATGTCGAGAGAACTGTAACTTAGGCAGACATTTGTGTCCGGCTTCTTTCGTGTAGCCTCATTTTTTCAAGGTTCTTCTACGTTGTTGCCTGTCACTTCTCCCTTCTTTTCTATGGCTGAGTAATATTCCAGTGCATTGATATACCATCTTACATTTACCCATTTATTCATTGACAGACGTTTGGGTTGGTTCCATTGTTCGGCTATGGCACATAAGGCGGCTAAAAACATTTGTGTGCTACATTTCACTTGGATACACTTATATTTCTCCTGTCCCTGGAAGTCCAGTGGCTGGGTCATATGCTAACTCAATGCATATACCATTTTGAGGAACTGCCAGATTATTTTTCAAAGCAGTAGTCCCACTTTACTTTCCCATCAGCTGTGCACGGAGGTTGCGACTTCTCTACAGCCTTCCCAATACAGGGTTTGTCCATCTATTTTTTCTTTTTTTAATTACAACCATCCTAGTGGGTGTGAAAAGGCCTCTCACTGTGGTTTTGATTTGCCTCTCTCTAGTAGATAAGGACACTGAGCATCTTCTCATGCTCCTATTGGCCATTTGTGTATCTTCTTTGGAGTAGCTACATGATGTGGGAAGGTCTGTCCTCCTGAGCTGTGGTTTCCTTGCCTGTGAAACAGACATAATCACAAGGTGATTGAATGACATAACGGAGTGGGGGTCTGCAAAGCATTAATAAATGCTTACCCTTTCACACCACTGATTTGAAACATACTAACCTACCTAGACTCAACCATGATTCCCAAAAGTCCCTTTTCTATATGGCTCTGCGTTCAGATTGACCACAGGACACATCTGTAGGAAATTTGGGAGACACAATGGAGCAGTGGCCATGTTATGCTCTTGAAGGTTGGTATAGGGCACTCTGTTGGTCTGGGGCAGCTTTGTCAGTGCCCTCTGGGTCTCCTCCTTCAATGTCTTCAAGTCCTGGACTGGGTGCCTATGACTTCTGTGGCTCAGTGTCCAGTTCCTCTGACAGGGCACCCATGTCCTCAAAGTTGCATGGGAGACAGGTTTGGGTTCCAGCTCCCTTGGTGGATTCCAGCTGATTCCTTCTCTCCTACACCTCACATCAGCTTTCCTCCCTCACTGCTGGTTTGGTTAACCTAAAATCCACTTCAGGCTCAACACCAGAGGCAACAGCTTGCACAGAATTTTCTACCAGATTCTGTAAAACCCAATTCCTAGACTAAATCTCTGAATCTCTATCCCTCAGAGGAAATTTACTCTCTGAGTGAATTCTGGGTAATTCGATCACCAAGGACAGTTACGGTGCCTTCCCCTCTAGAGAAAGCAGCGACCAAGACTTGTGAAATGCCGTCTTCTCAGAGAAGGTAAATGTGGTCGCCTGGAGTCCTTCTAGGACTGGTGACCCCAGGTCTCCCTAGGCAGAGGGAGGGACACAGAAACGCCACCTGCCCCTCCCACATTAGTTATTACTGCCAGAAGAAATTATTGCAAACTTAATAGCTTAAATCAACACGTATTTATTATCCTACAGTTCTCGAGGTCTTAAGTCCAAAGTGGGTCTCATTGGGTTAAAATTATGGAGTCCTCAGGGCCACGTTCCTTCTGAAGGTTCTAAGGAAGAATCTGTTTTCTTGACTTTTTAGCTTCTAGAGGCCTCCCACACTCTTTGGGTCATGACATTTTTCTCCATCTCCAAGGCAGTAGCATCTTCAAACTCTTACAGTGACCTTCCTGCCCTCCCTTATAAGGACTCTTGTAATTACATTATGCCAACCCAGAACAATCAGTCCATCTCAAGCTCCTTAAGCACAGCGGCAACGTATTCATGGGCTCTGAGGATTAGGACCACCAGATCTTTGGAGGCTATGATCTCGCTAGCCAACCCCCCACCCCCCGCGCCCGGATTTTATACTCCTCACCTCCTCCAAACTGCTCATTGCCCCTGGAGGTTGACCCATAGCAATTGCATCTAGTGTCTCCCTTGTCCTTTCCTTTCTGGTGGGGCTTAACCATTGGAAGTATCAGCCAAGATCAGAAAACAGAGAAGATCCCCCAGTTTCTCTCGGTGGTGGGCTGTGGTTGGGTGCATCCCTCTCCCAGATCACACGGCGCCTGGCTGTCTGTCCCTTCCCCTCTTCAGCTGCAGACTCGGCTCCACTGGTCCTCTCCCTCTTCTGTCCCCAGATTTAGAGATCGTAACAGTGCCCCTGGCTGCCTTGCCCTAAGGTCCTGTTCCCTTCCTCACTGGTTTCCCTTAACACTGCACACACCTCTTGAAAAAGTTCCTGTCAGGGATGCCTGAGTGTCTTATAGGTTAAGCATCTGGCTTTGGCTCAGGTCATGATCTCAGGGTTCTGGGATAGAGTCCCACACCGGGTTCCTTGCTCAACAGGGAGCCTGCTTCTCCCTTTGCCTGCTGCTTTCCCGGCTTGTGCTCTCTCTCTCTGACAAATAAATAAATAAAAATCTTTTAAAAAATTAAAAAAAAAGAAGAAAAGAAAAAGTTCCTGTCAGACATAACTATATAGCTGCTAAAACTATAAAACCCTTAGGGGCAAGTCTTCGTGCCTTTGGATTTATCAGTAGACTCGTAGATGACCCAAACAAAACAAAACAAAACAACCCCAAACAAAAAACACACACACAATTGACAGAAGGAAAAAAATAGATAAATGGATTTCATCAAAATCAAAAACTTTGGCTCATCAAAGAACACTAATAGGAAAGTGAAAAGACACCCTATAAAGCAGGAGAAAGCATCTGCAAATTAGATATCTGAGAAGAGCCTCATATCCAGAGTATATGAAGAACTGTTACAATTCAATAATAAAAAGGAAAGGAACCCAATTAATTAATGGGCAGAGGATCTGAGTAGGCATTTTTCCAAAGAAAATATGGCCAGCAGACCCATGAAATGATGCTTACCATCCTTATCCGTAGGGAGATGCAAATCAAAACAGAGTGAGATACACGCACTAGGATGGCTATCATGGAAACAAAATGAAAAAACCAAGCATGGGTGACAATGTAGAGAAAGTGGAACCCTCATTCCTTGCCAGTGGGAACGTCCAATGGAATGGCCACTGCGGAGAACTGTCTAGTAGTTCCTCAACAAGTTAAATATAGATTTGCCATATGACCCAGCACTTGTATTGCTAGGTATATATCCCAAAGAATTAAAGACAAGCATTCAAATAAAAACTAGAATGAATGTTTACTGGTAGAATTATTCGCGACAGCCAAAGGGTGGAGGCAACTCAAATGTATGTCAATGAATGAAAGGATGAACAAAACGTGTGCTGGCTATACAGTCCGATATCACTGGGCAATTAAAAGACATGAAGTCCTGGTAGATGCTACACAGAGATGAGCCCTGGAAAGGGGTGCTAAGTCAAAGAAGGCAGACAGATGTGGCCACATACTGCTATTATATGATTTCACCTATATGGAATGTCCAGAATAGGCTAGTCCATAGAGACAAGAAGCAGATAAGTGGTTTTTAGGGGCTGTGGGGAGATAGAATGGGAGTGATTGCTTAATACATACATGGCTTCCTTTCGGGGGGATGAAAAGGTTCTGGAACTAGATAGTGGTAATGGTTGCACAATGTTGTGAACATACTAAATACCAATGAATCACACACTTTAAAATGGTTTATATGGTAGTTTTATGGTATGTATAAAAAAATTCCTTTTTAAAGGAATATTTAAATATTTAAATTTAAATATGCCGATGATTCCTGCCAGGGAGAAGTTCCCCGGGACTCTGGAGATTCTGCTAAGGTGACCTCAACTCCAATAGCCAAAGCCTCTACGTCAGCTGGTCTGGCCCCTGAGAAGAGCCGCTGCTGTTTACTTCCGGAAGGATCCTTCCTGTAAAAATACGTCTTCTCTTGGAAATGTCAATAAATCCTCTGCAGAAGATGGTCAGTTCATCTCAGCAGCCTTTGCTTACCAGAGCATGACATGGAGAACAGAGCAGCTGGTTTGAGGCACAGATTCCAGAAACTTCTTGAGTAACATTGGAAACATACTTGAGGCCACCCTGGGCACTTTGGACATCCCCACCGGGTTGTCAGGGGTGAGTAAACAAGTAATCTCACACTACCCCCAGATAATCTGCCCAGAGGAAAGATTGTTTTGCTAGAGATGAGGCCTGGGCGGAAGGTTCCAGAGGTCAGCTTAACGGAAAGCTCTTGTTTTCTAAGTCGTGTGGGATTCCTTGTCCAGGACAGCCTTCCCTCACTCCTTACCCACTCTATGCTCCCCCACCCCCTGCCAATAAGGACACCAGGCCCTTCCTGGCTGGTCATTCAGGTGGAGGCCCTGGATCTACGCTGATGTGGCTCCTTGGGCAGGGTCTTGTCTGTCACCTCTCCTTGCTGACTCACTTACCCAGAATCTCCAGAAACACCCTCTCCTCCCAGGCTCAGGTTAGGCCAATCTTTCCTTGTTTTAAAACATTCATCTCCGGCCATTCACCATTCACTCCATTTTGCTTCCTCACTATCAGTTCCCTTTTCTTTCTTTCTTTCTTTTCTTTTTTTTTTTTTTTTTAAGATTTTATTTATTTATTTGACAAAGAGAGAAAGCACAAGCAGAGGGAACGGGAGAGGGAGAAGCAGTCTCACTGCCAAGCAGGGAGCCCGATGTGGGGCTCCATCCCAAGACCCTGGGATCATGACCTGAGCTGAAGGCAGATGCTTAACCAACCGAGCCGCCCAGGCGCCCCTCTCACTGTCATTTCTGACCTGTAGTCAACTGTATTTCTATTTCCTTGCTCCCTGGCTAAGAGGGCTAATCCCTCAGTTCATTACCCATGGATCCTATCAACCAGCTCCATCATGGGAGCAGAAAACACCTGCTTCTAGATGCTTCTCACAGTACATAATGCTTGTGTCCTGCAAAAGAGCCAATGCGCAGAGCATACAGAGTGGAGGCCTGTGCATTATCCAGGGCTGTTTATCACAATGTGACACAGAGTTCAAGGTTTCTGCCAACTGGGCTACTTCCCAGTGTGCTGGAGGAGGGGTGCACTTCAAATGCCTAGAGAGACCTCCAATTTATGGGGGTCTAAGATCAAAACAACATCAGAGGAAAATTGGCCAACCTGTTGTGAATCCAAACTGATTTCAACTCAAATAGGTAGAGGAGAAGGGTTCACAGAAAAGGGAATTCCAGATTTAGTGTCTGATGTTCCATCTCCCCAAAACAGCCAACCTCCTGGGCTCTAGTTGTGGATTTTTCTTTGCATTGTCTCTCTTGGAGCTCACTGTGCAGATGTTTCTATACTAAATTTCTAACTGACTACCGCAAAGCCTCTGTTGAGAGGCACAGCACACTTGAAATGCAGCGTATCCCTAACTGAATTCATTCATTCATTCATTCATTCATTCATTCACAGGGATTCACTCATCTTCCTCATTTCCAAACTTCTCTGCATTCTGACCCCTTCTATTTCCTGCCTCCAATGACTACACTCCCCAGCTGCGGGCCAACACCAACAGATCCTTGAGTCCTGGTTCTGCTCCAGTCTACCCAAAACCCAAAGTCCAATGTCCCTGCTGCCGGCCTTCAGTTCATCAGCATGAAAAGCCCAGTACATTCATTCTGCATCTGATATTTCTTAAATATAATAATAATAGTACGTGCCAGACATCGTGTTAGGAGTTAGGATTGGAACAGTGAACAAGGCTCTGGGGGCTCACGATCCAATAGGGGAGACAAACAGGGTGCTGCACTGTGGGGTAAGAAGTTCGGTAATACGGAGGGAGGGATTGGGTACGCTGGGGCCACAAATAAGAACACAGCTGCAGACTCGGTGGGTCAAGGAAGGTTCCAGTAACTGGCAGGACTGAGTCCCGTTTCCTCAGTGAGTGCACAGGACTGTTCATCCTGGCCTGGGCTCCTGTTCCTAACCTCTGGTCTCCTCCCATGTTCCAAGAAGCACCTGTTAAGAGCTCCTGCCTCCTTCCAAACAGGCCAACCTTCCTACTGCTAAGCTTCTTTTCTTCTCATTCTTCTCTCTTTCTGGATTATCCTCACTCCTCCCCTCTCCACGGTGAGCCACTACTGAGTCCTCAAGAGGCTTAGAAATGCCACCTGCTCCCTGAAGCCTTCCCTGGTTTCTGGATTTGTGCATGTTCTCTCCCTCTCTTTACTGCCCTTATCTGCTTCTCTGTGGCCTACTGGAGGGCTCTGGATACTTCTCCATGCCAAGAACTCAGGCCAGAACCATATCTTGTTCATTTCCGAGAGCACCGGAGGACCTACCTACCAGAATGCTCGGCACTCAGGTGAAGATGCAGACAAATTAAGGAAGAAGCCCGGCGGGATCCTTGTTGCAGCCCCACTGAAACATGAATGGGCCACATAGGGTCGATCTGGAAGGTTCTGCGGGCGCTGCTTGCTTGTTCCGAGACCCTCTGCCAACTCATCTGCTCCCGCACTAGTCTCGGAAAAAGTCAAGGGCAGGTCACATGCACCCGTGTGTCTGGAGGGGCCTCAGCCTGTGCTTTGCAGGCCCACAGGAAACCCATCCTGCCCATGACTGAGCAGATACTTCAAAGTCTGTTGCTTTACCACGCGCGCTCTCTCCTGTGCCCACGCTGACACACAACTCAAGTCTACAGAGAAGCGCACTTTTCTCTACAGAGAAGCGCAGATACTACAGATAAGCACGCCTTTCTCTCTCACACAGAGGGTGAAGGAGAGCTTGCTTGCATTCTGGGCTCAGCACTCTCCGTCATCTTCTCAGCCCTTCCTTCTCCGCTTCTCCACACGCTGGCAAACCTTCGCTCCTAACCCAGTTTGACCAGACCTGGCCCAAAGCCCAGTCCGGGAGCCCTTCATTCCCTCCCCACTGCTTGCACTTGGGCCCCTTACCTTGGGTTGGCTTTGGAAAAAGTTTAAAAGGCTAGTTTCTTCCATCTTCTTTAATTCTATTTGATTATTTTGATCAGCATTTTTTTTTTAATTTTTAATTTTTTATAAACATATATTTTTTTATAAACATATATTTTTATCCCCAGGTCTGTGAATCACCAGGTTTACACACTTCACAGCACTCACCAAATCACATACCCTCCCCAGTGTCCATAATCCCACCCCCTTCTCCCCAACCCCCTCCCCCCGGCAACCCTCAGTTTGTTTTGTGAGATTAAGAGTCACTTATGGTTTGTCTCCCTCCCAATCCCATCTTGTTTCATTTATTCTTCTACCCACTTAAGCCTCCATGTTGCATCACCACTTCCTCATATCAGGGAGATCATATGATAGTTGTCTTTCTCTGCTTGACTTATTTCGCTAAGCATGATATGCTCTAGTTCCATCCACGTTGTTGCAAATGGCAAGATTTCATTTCTTTTGATGGCTGCATAGTATTCCATTGTGTATATATACCACATCTTCTGGATGCGGAGAAAGGGGAACCCTCCTACACTGTTGGTGGGAATGCAAGCTGGTGCAGCCACTCTGGAAAACAGCATGGAGGTTCCTCAAAATGTTGAAAATAGAACTGCCCTATGACCCAGCAATTGCACTATTGGGTATTTACCCTAAAGATACAAATGTAGTGATCCAAAGGGACACATGCACCCGAATGTTTATAGCAGCAATGTCCACAATAGCCAAACTATTGATCAGCATTTTTATTGTGTATTAAGCATTCTGCCTTGAACTCTGACTTCATGGGGGGAGGGGAGAGGCCCGGAAAGAGGACTGTTGGGGATGGCTTTATTTCACTACGTGCGATGGTCATGAGTTAGACATGCAGTTCATCAGGCTGGGGCTGGGGGTGCGGAGGGGGAGGAGGGCACGAAATACCATAAAGTCACAGTGCAAAATATTTTTGAAGGAGACATCAAAGCCTTTTTCCATGGTGCCTTGCCTTGACCCCGTTTTACACTGGCAAAACACAAACTCAAGTTAAAATAAAAATACCAGGCTGGCTCCATTTCGCCAGTTGGGCCGTTGGGCTAAGTGACCGATTTTATTAAAGGCACCAAATGCAAACATTCCAAGATTTATTTTCCTTGCTTATAATTTTTCTGCCCTTCCACTGGTGGGCTGTTTATTTCTAATAATTTGGTAGGAAAAAACATGCGCTCATACCACTGGAGGTCTTGTATGCCAAGCTGCAAACCAGAGCACATTTTATTGTGGAATAAAACCCTTGGAAAACAGGCTCCAGGGGGGCCTGCCGAGGGCAAGTTTACAAGCATAGTACAATTGACGCCATTATAATTAGTTCCCCCCAAAAGTCTTATTTTTTAGGGCAGAGATCTGAATCTTTCTCTTTGCACATGAATATCTCCGGACTAGAGCAAAAACATTAAAGGGAGTGAGTCATAGACCAGCTTTGGGCTTTAAAGACTAACGCAGATCCTATAAATCTAACCCACATTCTTTTACTGGGAATGACTGACTTTTATGAAAACGGAGGATTGTAAATCAGAAACCTAAATAGCTTACTTTGCAGCAGATAAACACAGATTTATGTAGTGGCTGAGTCCTAATTTAACCCTTTTGTGGGGCCACAGTGGACCTGGTGGGGGTAGGTCTGCCAGGAGTGGGGGTGGGGGTTTCTTACACAGAGCGCTGGTGTTTCTGCCAAAATGTTGGCCTGTGGAGATGAGAGGTCTCATCTGTCTGGAGCGGCTGCAGGTGGGGGCCTCGAGGACCATGTGTCTTTCTGGCCAAGTGTGTTCCGACTCATTCATCTCAACTGGGTGCACTCCTAGCCTCCAGGAGTCCGTCTCTGGTTAATCCAAAGGACAGTCCCCAACTTGATATGGCGCATGCAGAGAAGCTGACTGGAAGGGCTTCCTGCATGGGGGCTTGTATGCGAGGCTGTCCCAGCTCGGGCTTCTGATCCTCCCGCATGTGACTTGTGGCAAGTCACCACATCTCCCTGAACCTCACTCAACCTTGGCATCCACAAAATGGTCTATCCGGCACGTTGCAAGATGAAACAGAATCAATTATGCTAAGTGCTTAGAACGATGCTGGCCCCTGACAAACGCTCAAGATGCGTTAGCCCACATTGTTAGTCCTATGACCAGCACCTCTGGTTATGCGGGTAAGACGGCCTTCTCCGACCGCAGGGCGCGCAGCAGTCGCCTGGGAATCTGATGAAAGCGCAGGTTCTGATTCAGCGACCAGAGATCCCGCCTTTCTAACAAGCTCGCCCGTGGTGCCAGTGTCGCCGTCCCTGGACCCCTCTCTGTGCGGCAGTGGTGCAGAACTCGGAATTCACCAACCCAACCGTGTCTACACCCTTTCTCATTCAATGCTCATTCCGGCGCTCTGCCCTGTGGACGGGTCAAGCTTTCTTCTGCAGCGGAGCGTGTTACTGTTACCGCCGTGCACGTGATCCCAGGCTGAGAGGCAGGGCCGGCCCTAAGCCCGGCGTGATCTGGCCAGAGGGGGCTGCCCTGGTTCCCGCGTCAGATCCTTGCGGCTAAGTCCCGGCGCAGCCCACTCCTTCGCTTGCTTCTGGCCCGGGCAGTGCCTGGCCTGCACGGCCCAGGTGGCCTCGCGCTTCTGTGCTTAAACTGGGCGCGCCTGACTTAAACTTTAAAGGGAAAGAGGGCCTGGCCATCCGATCCTGGGAGGGAGGAAGAGAGCATCTATCATTTTTATGTGGCATTTCAAAGGAGGAGGCTCCTAGGCGGCCTGGGGACAAAGGCTGGCGGCAGGGTTAATGGAGAACCCGGGATTTAATCATTAACGCTTAATACTAAAGCAGCCTCAGGAGGCCCGCCCAAGCGGGGGTGGAGGGCGCCCCAGAGGCTCTGGCTCAGCGCTTGGGGGTGGGAGCTCTCCGGGCTTCCCACAGAGTCAGGGCTTCCACGGAGGCAATGTCTATGCGGCCTCCTGCTGACGCCCAGGGTAGGTAGATGCATCCCTTAGGTTCCAAGCGCTTGGGAATCTAGACTGAATGGGGGGCACGGAGGTGGCACCGACCTGGGAAACTGGATCCTTTCCACCAGCTGGCCTAGCCCTGGGAGGGCGGAGGCATTAGCCCACTTTTTAGGCCAGACCTGAGATAAGGGTGCTGGTGCGGAAGCAGCCCAAAGCCAAGACCTGGTTGCTCCAAGACACCCAGAAGTCCTCAAAGCCAGCAACCCCTGTGGGGCCTGGTGCACCTCCCCCACCCCACCCGGCTAGCTCCCAGCACTGTGGCTCCTGCTCTGACATCTACTGGTCCCCCAGGCCCCATCCTTCTACTTGCCACCTGCCGGGCACTCACTGTCTCCAGCTCCCTACCCAGACCTTACGGCAACCATTTACCTGGAGCCGAGGGTAGGTTGCCTCCTTCCGTGTCTTCCCAAGGGCTAGAACTTGAAATCTGGCCTTTGACCCTCCTTCTTGACAACGGGGAGCCGTGGTGCCGGGCTCAGAGCTCCTAGCCCGGCATCCTTTCCCCTAGACTTTAATGAGCACCTTCTCTGGCTTACTGTGTTTCCACTGACTTCTAAGTTTTTTAAATATTGAAGTTTAGCGCCATAAGTGGTGTTCAACTGCACGAATTAGCACAGACTGAATGATCTGTGAAACCAGCAGTCAGATAATTCTGAACTCAGAAAACAAAATTTTCTGGGCTCCCTGAAGCCCCCTCCCCCGTTCCCTTTCAGGTCACCACCTCCCTCCCCAAAGAGCGTAGGTTACACCTGCCTGTTTTTCACAACATTCGTGCAAATGGAACCGCCCGGGCCCAGCTCCTGCGCAGAAGCTTTCTGTTGGTGAAACTGATCTGCGTTATTGTGTGTCTGTGTAAGTTGCTCATCTGTGTGGCCAGCAGTGTTCATCATTATTTTTCTTTATGGTGACTTTCTATGTATAATACATGGATACTGGTTCCACGGACCTCTGTTGACACTTTTAAAAATGACTAAGGAATAAAATAATAGACTTAAGTAAAAATTGAAGCAACACTACTGGTGGAATGCATATGTGGCAGAAATTGCAAATACGGTATATGGATTATGAAGAGGTGGCCCTTCAGACCTGCTCCTTGACAGAGATGGAGTTTCTCATCCTGCACCCATGTTCCAGTTGGAGCCAAGTGAACCTTGCCAGAGGAGAGCTTAATAAACCTGACAATGATTTTCAGCTACTGGCGGGACAGGTACCACATTGATAACCCCCACTCAGAACTCCCTGGTGTGCCTTAGAAGGACACAGGGGCCCGAGTGGGTGGAGCTCTGGGACAAACGTGGTGGCTCCAGGACCTCTGCCACAGCCTCTCTGCAACAGATGGGATTCAGCCTACTCAAGGCTCCGGGGGACACACAGATGACCTTTCCCACCTCCCTGTGGGAAAATTCCCCAGGAGGAGATAAGATCAGTGTAGCTAGGACCTTGCAGGGGGCCTCCTGCCTGGGGAGCAAGACCCAGGTAAACAGTTCAGATCTGGCTTAAGCCAAGTACCCCCAGGGCTCTCCCTCCATCCGGAGGTCCTGTCAACCTGCACTAGTTTCCCTGCCAAGCGGGGTGGGGGGGACCCTCCTGAGAATAGCACCTAGCCAGGATCCCCAGGGGGTTGGAAGCAAGGTGGACCCAGGAGAAACCTGAGCCCCTGCCTTGTGCTCCTTTAGGTATAGATTTGCCCCCTTGCTCTCCCAAGGGAGGAAAACTCACTCACAAACCCTAAGCGGGAGGTGATCCTGACTTGTTTACCTTCAGATAGTGCTTTGAGAGTCCTGATGACTCATTAATCTTGGAGACCTGATCACCCACCCAGCAGTTGATGGCTCACACTTAGGAGGCCAAGAAGAAAGGCCTGTGGTTCTCTCTCAGTGAACCCACATTGGAATCCGAGCTCCCCTGTCCCTTCTGCTGTGTGACCTTTTGCTAGCACCTAACCCTTCCCAACCTTAATTTCCTGGTCTGGAAAGCGGAGGTAGCAATACCCTCAGCTCCTCACAGGGCAGTGGTGAGAATTACATGGGCCAGTGCCCGCCAAGCCTTTAGCAGAGAAATTCAGTAAGCTGGCAAGTGGTGTTGGTCTCCATCTGGGGAAAGAGGAATCGGGGAGATGTCTAACGCTGCAGCCTACTGCCTTTTTTTTTTGCTGTGTAATTGACATACAATATTATGTTGCTTCAGGAAAACATGATTCAGAATTTGCATATATTGTGAAATGATCACAATAAGTCTAGTTAACACCTGCCACTACACACACAGAATTTTTTCTTGTGATGAGAACTTTTAAGACTTACTCCATTAGCAACTGTCAAATATGCAATACTGTGTTATTAGCTATGGCCACCAAGCTGTACATCACATCCCACTGACTTATTTGTTTTATAACTGGAAGTTTCTACTGTTTGACCCCCTTCACTCCAACCTCTGGAAACCACAAATCTATTCTCTTAATCTATGAGCTTATTTTTTCTAATTTTTGTTTTGTAAGGTCCACATACAGTGAGATCATACAGTAGCTATCTTTATCGTATTTCAGTTAGCATAATGCCCTCAAGGGCCATCCATGTCTTTGCAAATGGCAAAACTTTTATTCTTTTTTATGGCTGAATGGTATTCCATCTGTGTGTGTGTGTGTGTGTGTGTGTGTGTGTGTGTGTGTGATCTTCTTTATCCATTAACCCATCAATGGACACTTAGGTTGTTTCCTGTATATCTTGGCTATTGCCAATAATGTTACAGTAAACATAGGGGTGCATGTATCTTCAAATTGATGCTTTCATTTTCTGTGGTTAAATACCCAGAAGTGGAATTGCTGGATCATATGGTATTTCTATTTTTTTATATACTTTTTAAAAAAGATTTTATTTATTTGAGAGAGAGAGAGCATGAGAGGGGAGGAGGTCAGAGGGAGAAGCAGACTCCCCATACATGGGACTCAATCCCAGGACCTTGGAATCATGACCTGAGCTGAAGGCAGTTGCTTACCCAACTAAGCCACACAAGCACCCATGGTATTTCTAATTTTTTGAGGAGCCTTCATATTGTGTTCCATAATGGCTACACTAGTTTGCATTCCCACCAATTGTGCAAAAGGGCTTTTCTCTACATCCTTGCCAACACTTGTTATTTCTTGTCTTTTTGATACTAGCCATTCTAACAGGTGTGTGGTAATATCTCATTGTGGTTTTGATTTGCATTTCCCTGATGATTAGTGATGTCGGACATCTTTTCATGAGTCTGTTGGCCATCTGCATGATTTCTTTGGAAAAGAAGCCAGTTGCTTTATTTTTAACCCCAATTATGGGCATTTCTTCACTCAGATCCAGTTTTTCCTTTGAACAGAAGAGAGAAATGAAGGAAGCAGAGCTCTACCTATGATGCCAAGGGTGTCTCTGGTTGGTTTAGGATCTCAGACTCCCCTCAGCATGATCCCCTCAGGGCCTTTTTCTTTCCCGTGCAGGATCTCCAGGAGGAGCTGGGGTGCTTCCAAAGGGCTGTCTTAGCATCCTCAGTGAGGACCCCAAAGCTAAAATCTAGCAAAGGCTTGCTGAGGGATAGAGCCTTTGCTACTCAGGAGACTCTACTCTCTATTCACTAAGGGCTTCCTTTGTACTCTGTGACTTGTAAACAAACTTTATGTAACACACTTCAAGTTTTTTTTTTTTTTTTTTAAAGTGCCCCCACGTTGATGCATGTTGATGGCAGCATTAGTCCCAATAACCAAGAGGTGGAAGCCACTGACAGAAGAATGGCTGGCTGTACAAGCCTTGGGGTAGCCCTGCAGCGGGGTGCCGGTCAGCCTTAAAAAGGAATGAAGTTCTGACACTGGCAGATGCCACATCAATGCAACCTGAAAGCATTCTGCTAAGTCACAAAAAGACAAACATTGTAGAATTCCACACACAGGAGGTGCCAAGAATAGTCAAATTCCTATAGACAGAAAGCAAAAGGGTGGTTGCCAGCGGATGGTTGGGGGGAGATGTTTTGGTTTCAAAGCTGAAAGTTGGGATCCTGGAAACCCTCTCAGCCTAAGACAAACAGGGGACTGGTCACCCTAGCAAAACTGCCTTATCATATTCTGCTCTAGAACTGTCTGCCTCTCCCTAATTAGCGAGTATGTTGGGTTCCTGGGTGGCTCAGTCATTAAGTGTCTGCCTTTGGCTTAGGTCATGGTCCTAGGGTCCTGGGATCATGGGGCTCCCTGCTTGACAGGAATCTGCTTCTCCCTCTCCCACTCCCCCTGCTTGTGTTCCTTCTCTTGCTGTGTCCTTCTGTCAAATAAATAAAATCTTAAAAAAATAAATAAAAACATGTTATTGGGTAGAGGTTGTCTTAAGCACAGATTCTACATGATTTCCCTTGATTTCTCCAGTGATCCTATGGGCTATTACTATAATTGATGCCAATTAACTGTACCGTTCCTGTGCCAGACAATACTGGAACAAAGCATACTTTCTGGGTTTTGTGCTAGGAAAAAACAGGACTATGCAAAACAATTCAGCTGCACACTCCAGGAAGTACTTGAGGCTGGCAGTAGGTTATAGATTGATTTTCTTTCTTCTTTTTAAAAAATTTTTCTTTTTTTCCTTTTTAAGATTTTATTTATTCATCTGATAGAGAGAGCAGAGGCATGGGGAGCTGGAAAGGGAGAATCAGTCTCCCTACTGAGCAGGGAGCCCAAGGCGGGTCTTGATCCTCAGACCCTGGGGTCATGACCTGAGCTGAAGACAGAGCTTAAGGAACTCAGCCACCCAGGTGCCCTGACTCTTCTTCTTCCTCTTTTTTACAGATTTTATCGATTCATTTGAGAGAGAGCACGTGCACGCCCATGAGCTGGGGGAAGGGCAGAGGGAGAGGAAGCTGAGCAGGGAGTCCCAATGAGGGGCTCGATCCCAGAAACCTGAGTCAAAAGCAGACACTTAACTGACTGAGCCACCCAGGCGGCCCCTGCCCCCTTTCTTATCCAGACCACATGCTTGCTCATCGATACTCACCTCAAGACCCTCGCCTCACCGTGCTCACCAGTCAAGAAATATTGTTATAAATTCTGTTTTTCCAGTCCTCCCAGAACTGCCTTAAAATCACCCGGGACTTCAAACCCTGTCACTCCACTCCCCTGACTTCTCCCCTTCGGAGACGCCACTAAGAGCCACTAAGATCGTCAAGGTGGCATGCTCCCTCAAAAACTCTCCTGGTGTTTGTTTTGAGAAACTCGACAGCTGGCGTTATTTTGCTGTAGACTGAAGCGGCTGAAGCTCAGAGATACTACGTTTCTTTTCGGATGAGCAATGGGTATTTACTCTTGTGAGGGCCTGACTTGTGCTGGATAAGGTGAACAGCTAAGGTGGTATTTCATTTGATAGTGACAAGAATTCTGAGAGTATTAACTGCAAGTGTTAATCCCTATTTTGTAGATGAGGCTACTGAGGACCAGAGAGGCTAAGCAACTTGCAGAAGGTAGAACAGCTCGTAAGTGATAGAACAGGGGATTAAAACCTCCATCCAGTTGGCTTGAAAGCCTCTTCAGTTATCCCCAGTGGCTCGCTCGTATGCCAGAATATGGCTCTTGTTCCTCCCGTGCTGTCTGAAGCGGTCCTCAGCCCATCCTCTTCACCGCAGTACCTCCCTCCCGCTCCCTGCACCCCTAACCCGCACCCCCGTCCACGGATCCCAGCTGCTTACTGTCCCAGCCCGTCTCCTGGGAGCCAGCGTGCTCCCACCTGCAACACCTTCCGAAGTCCGCCCGACCACTTCAGCTGTCCAGAACCTTCCCACTCTCCAGATTCCATTCATTCCTTGTATGCTCTACATTAGCCTTTTCACATGCTCGTGACCGATTTTTCCCAAGAAAGCTGTGACTTTCCAGGCTTCCAGAGGCTGCTTGTCTCGGGCCACCTGTGCCTCAGCCACACCTCGGTGCCCCTGAGCATGGCTCACAGGTTAGCTATAAACCTGGGTCAGTCCCTTCACACCTCTGAGCCTCAGTTTCGCATCTGTGAAATGGGGATGATAATATCACCTCATGAATCGACTGTGGGACTGCCAGCTGCTATCTGTGAAAATACATTCGATTTTAACAGACATTTTCATGAGGTTTCTCTCTCACAGCAAAACCCCACAAGGATGGGACAGCCTTACCATTTGTCTACACTCACAAACACCTTCGAGAAAATCCTGGTCCCTCTAGGTACGGCTCTCTCAAATGCCTGTGTGGCCAGCTCCAGGGTGAGGTCAGGGGCAACGGGAAAACTTGTCTGTGGGGTGTCCTGGAAGACAGGCTGAGAGAGCCCTAGCACCTGGCTGAGTATCTGGGGGCTGGCTGTTGCTAACAGGCCTTTTATTCTGTACTTTTCATGGTTTGACAGATTGCAGACCTTGCTGACCCTGGAGGGTTTGTGCCTCCCCGGCTGGCCCGATCTCGGAGACTGCAAACAACTGGCCCCCACAGTTGCCCAATCAGCTCCTTTACTGAGCTCCACACTCCCACCCCCCTTCCCTGCCCTAGTCACTGGGACAGCCCCTACACCGTGGAGCCCCCTGAAATGATTCCAACCAGCCACTGCCAAACTGCTGACCTTTTGTCACCTATTCCTTTTCATGGAAAGCACGAGAAAGTCTCTTGCTTGTGTCTAACCACCCCCTGCACCCACATGGGCAGCCAGAGCAGTGCCCTCTGTCCTCTGTCACACTGCTGGGCTGAGCCCAGCTGGGCTCTGAGGGCAAGGACCCCTCCCTGCGAAACCAAGCACTGCCCAGGCAGGGGCGGGGGTGGGTGGGTGGGTTGTGAGCTGCTTGTCTGCCCAGGTCCGAAAAGACCAAAACCCTCGACCACTTTTCGATTCTGCCCCCGGCTGATGAGCACGAAACACTGCCAGGGCCCAGCACACCTGACTCAGTTCCTCCCTCCCTCCCTCCAAGGGACCCCAGGCAGCAGCGTCAACCCCCGTGTTTCCCGTGTCTCTCCTGGGCTCCAGGGAGCTGTCATGTCTGGACTATGAGTGAGAACGGCCTGGATCGCCAAGGTGCCGATCCTGAGGATGGATCTCCAACCTCTTTGTTGCTGCCTCTGTGACAGGAGACAACTCTGCCCGGTGCCTTGCCTGAGGGGATGACAGACCGTCAAAGAGTCAAAGAGAGAATGCTCAGGACGAGCACTAGACAGGAAGGGGCTGCTATCCACTTTCTACTCTTCCTGGCCCTGCAGGTTTGGTTTGATTTTTTTTTAACTGTAGCCATATTTTTATTCACTTAAAGGAATGGTGTGCATTTCCATACAGTTACATACACTTCTTAGTGTACATTTCTATGTCGCCACCGTCACAATGAAGACACAAAAGAGTTGCTCCAGCCCCAAAGATTTCCTTCTCCTCCTGTCTCAAGTCCGCCCCCCACTCCCAACCCCGAGACAATCACTGATCGGTGTTCGAGTCCCAGAATTTTGCCTTTTCCTCCATAATGCACAAGTAGAAGCATACAGTAGGGCTCTATGCGATACGAGTGAAATGTAAACGGGTGGTTTATAAATGGAATCACAACATATGAGCCTCTGGACGCCAGTTTTGTCCCCACAGCCTTACACATCTGAGATACACCCAAGTGGTTGTGGACCAACAAGCTGCTGGGTTTTACTGTTGTGCAAGGCTCCCACAGCACGGACGTAACACACGAGATTTGCACCAGCTGAAGGACATTTGGCTCGTTGTCAGGGTGAATGGATGAGGAACATGTATGTTTGGGCTTTTGTGTGAGCATAAATGTCACTGAACTGGCGTAAACGCCAGGAGGTAGAATCGCTGGGTCACACAGGTACGTTAACTTGATATGAAACTGTCCAAAGTGGTTTTATCATCGTGCATTTCCCTCGCTGCCCCAACAACGTGTGAGAATTCTAGTCACTCTGCTTCCTTCTCAACCCTTGGTAATGTCCTCTTCCTCCTGCCCTCCCTTCTTTTTTCTTCCTAGACATTCTCTTAATTTTTGAGAGAAAGAGAAGGGAGGGGCAGAGAGAGAGAGAGAGAATCTTAAGCAGTCTCCACGCCCAGCAGGGAGCCTGATGTGGGGCTCGATCTCACAACCCTGAGATCACGACCTGAGCCGAAATTAAGGGTCAGATTCTCAACCGCCTGAGCTGCCCAAGCACCCCTACTCCTAGCCATTCTAATAGGTGCATATGGCCATGTAACTTAAGGTTGGGGTCCTGTGTTAGTTTGCTCCTGTTGCCATAATGAAATTGTCGAGCTGCGTGGTTTAAACAACAGATTTTTCTTCTCACCATTTTGGAGGCTGGAAGTCTGAAATCAGGGTGTCAAGAGATTTGATTTCTTCTGAGGTCTTTCTGCTTGGCTCGGAAATGGCCACCTTCTCACTGTATCTTCACACAAGCAACTCTCTGCATGTGCACATTTCTAGTATCTTCCATGTGTCTAAATTTCTTCTTTGTAGGACACCATCATACTGGATTAAGGCCCACCGTAAATACCTTATTTTAATAAAATCACTTCTTTTAAGACCATTGTATTCTGAAGCACTGGGAGTTAGAACTTCAACCTAGGAATTGGAGCGGGACACAATCTAGCCCATGTGTAGATTCATCTCAGCCCAAGCCCATGGAATGAGAACCCTTGTGTGCAAGTGGCCTTGACGTAGGAAAGGGAGAGAAAGGGCTCAGAGTTGGATCCACCACCTTGGGACAAAACGCTGGAAGCATCCTTCCACTGGGAGCGTGAGAAAAACCTAGGTTCTAGAATCAGACTGCCGCTCTGCTCTTTCCTGGCCACATGGATCCAGAGCTGCCTTTGAGCAGACGCCTTATGTTAGGGACACTTCGGTCATCTGTAACAGCAGGAGATGACCTGGCAGGGCAGATTTACAAGGAGAAGCCCTGCGCAGCAGTTCTACCAGCTGAGCCGCGTGGAAACTACAATTGGCTTTATTATTATTTCTCTGATTCATTTTTGCTTCTCTTTAGCTGAGCTGTAGGGAAACTTCTGGCATTTTCCCTACCTCCTGGGGTTTGTATTAAGGTCCAAGTGCTTAGTAAATGTCAGCAGTTGGATTTAAAGATTTGGTGAAATTGGCTACTGGAGACTCACAAGGCGCTAGCACATTTGTACATGATTAGAAAACTGTCAAGTGCTCTAGAAAGTTATCCATTGGGATTATTTGCCAAAGGTCTAAGATGTCTCCAGCTCCCTGACTTTTTCTACGGGTCACCTAAGTTCCCCTTTCCACCTGCACTTCTCAAAGACATATGCATATGCTCAGTGAAGATGTGTGAGATGCATCCTTGTCCCTAAGGGGTCTGAGAGGCTAGGGGAGAGAGGATGGATGGAACAATAGGCAGAAGCCGGGCGAGAACATGCCAGCATCTCCTCCCCCTTGCTGGGCAGGGATGGGCCACTGCAGAAAGGAGGCACTTCTCCGTCCCCACCTGGATGGAGCTGATGCCCAAGCTTGGGGGGCTCGGCGCCAGCTCCAGGATTCCCCAACATGCCAAGAGTTCACAACAGAGAGATGGTTTCCTTATGATGAGACCGAAGCTTCAGTGTGTTCCCCAAGCCAAATCAGAGGGTGTTTTCTTTCTCAGTCTCAGGATCAAGAAACGTGAAATTAATGCCGAGACCTCAGCCCTGACCACACTGTCCGATGTCTTTGTCCCCGACTACACACAAATGCCTCCTTACTTGCTTACCCTGGGGCCTGCCAGGGCTGTATCCTGAGCCCTTGGAGTTAGCAGCCCAAGGTGGCAAGATAAACATGCACGGTTCTGCACAGAAGAGCCGCCTACGGCTTCGGGCCCAGATTTGATTTGAAGGAATGAGGGGGAAGCCATGGCACCTTCCCCAAATTCCTGCGTAGCATCCGTAGCTGAGAAGACCAGAATGGGGCCAAGTCACTTCTCCAGGGCCACGTGCCACTTTGCTCCTGTGGGGACTCTTAGCTCCAAGAAAAACAGGCACTCTCATCACCTGTAAGCCTGGTCTTCTCCCTCCTCTGCTCATCTCTTTCCCTCCCTACAGCTCAATAAACGTTCCCTAAACACTTGTGATCTTCTTAGCCCAGGCTGAGAAATGAGGATGTAGATGTGAGTGAGAATCGGTGACCCCACAGCCCAGGGGAGGAGGCTGAGCCCTCTACAGACCAATACAGCACAAGACCAGGTGGCAGGGCACAGGCACTTTGAGAAAGCAATGCCCTACCCAGCCTGGAGGCAATCAGGGGAGGCTTCCTGAAGGAGGTGAGTTCTGAACAGAATAGGAGGTCAACCAGACAGAAGGAGTTGAAGGCATTGTAGACAGAGGGGATGGGAGAGGCACTGGCCTTTCCCCCCTGAAGGAGACCATTCTTCCCTAATCTCCTGGCGGAACTCAAATCTCTCTTAGTACCCATGGCTCTATGGGGTCACGTGTTCATTGGAGACTGTTGTGTGTGTGACAGTATCTATGTGTGTCAGAGAGAGATCTGTAGTCCCCTTCTAGCCTCCGTGCCTCCCGCAGGAAAGCTGGTGGAGCGAATGTAAGTGAGCGTGTCTGCAGGGTGGGCCTCGCAGCCTCACACCCCAGCCCCGCAGGCTCTGCCCCCACCCAGCTGTGTTTCTTCAACGGGAATGTGGATAATCGCCGGCATCCCCCTCCAGGGTTCCCAGGGCGATGGTATAAAGTGATGGGTATGTACACAGCATTTAGCAAGTGCCTGGCACACACAGAGGGCTAACTACAGGGTGGCTGGTGTTCTGGGAGGTTCCTAGAGCTGTTGCACCAGGCGCTGGCTGCCGCTCTGGAGGCCCCAGGGCGCAGTGAGAATAGCTCATGTGTGAGGGCCAGGTGCTGGGGGGAGTCCAGCCCTAGCTTTGCCACCTCGGACTGGCACCCAGGACCTCCACCATGGCGTGGCCGCCCAGTCCCAGTGCTCTTGGAGTTTCCCACAGAGCAGTGAGCTGCCCTTGTCCCCAGAGCCAAGCACCGCCCTCAGGTCCTGCATTGGCTCCCTGCTTTGGAGTCATGGAGGCTGGCCGGGTGCACCTGATTTGTGGACCCACAGCCCTCTTCCTCCCTGGCCAGGGGCCTCCCCTCCTCCTCCGCATGCCCAACACCAGCCTGCAGAAGGGGCTATGGAATTTCCGGGCTGGTTTCCACCCCAGCCTCACTGGAAGTGCTCCCTCAGCGGTAGCCTCTCCTTGACAGGGCACACAACCTGGGAGAGGGGCATGATGGTGGCAGAAACTGGGGCGGACCTGGAGAACTGCATTGCAAGGACACCACCTGCAGGGCTCAGTGTGGCTCCCGACCCTCCTCTGTAACTCCTGGAGGACATGGCAGGGGGCGGGGCGGGTTTCCACCCCCAGATTCAGGGCGTGTCTGCTTGCTCCTGCCCAGCCAGGACACTGTGGCACCCCCCTCCCAACCCTCTCGCCACAGCTCAGCTGTGCCCACCTCATCACAGAGCTTCATGCCTTCTCTTCCAGGCTCCTGGCTAAGCACCCAGGCTTTCAGATTCTGCTTTTTCTGCAAGCCAAGTCTCTGTGGCTGGCATCAACCATTGCAGCCACAGGACCTCTCAGAGGCTAGGAGTATCCAGTACAGGCATTCCGGCCTCAGGAACGTATTCGCGATGCCGTCTGCAGAGCCTCCAGAGGTTCTGATTCTAGAAAGCTAACCAGAAATTTGCAGGAACCCAGGAATTTGCATGTGAACAGGCTCCCCAGGTGACTGATGCTGGTGGTCTGGACTCTGCACCTTGAGAAATTCTGAAGGACACTGAAGGACTGGCAGGTCTTCCAATGGCTTAACGCTCGACAGAGAAAATGCTTTGGAAAAAGAGGTGTGCGAGCTGCTCAGAACTGTGCTGGAGCTGGGCAGGCGTGCGGAGTGGGCTCATAACCAACAAGCCGGGAGCTCCAACTTGGAGCTGGTTGTTTTAAATAATTCATCACCTGTGGCCCCCACAGTAGCCCTGCAAGATCAACTTGATTAGCCTTTTGCACCAAGGAGGGATACTGGGGCTCGGGGAGGTTCAGAACGTGCCCAGATTTTCACAGCAATCAGTACAGACCCAGAATCTGAAGCCACGTCTGACTAATTCCGGAAGACTTATTTACAAATATTGCTCTGTTGGTCACTGAGAAGGTATCAGGTGCCGAGACCTTTATGCAGGGCCTGCCACAGAGTTGGTGTGAAAAGCTGTTAAGTGATGGAAGAAAGCATGAAGGAAGGAATGCATCAATGAGAAAACAAAACGGCTTTGAGATTAAGGAAACCAGCCTAAGTAAGAGGTTCCCTCTATGACTCATGCCCAAACATCCCCTCCCCTAGATTCTTTAATCTGGAAAGTGACCGGGCTAAGTTTGCCCAGTTGATAAGGCCAAGCAACTCACCTGCACCTTTAATCTGCAACCTGAACCCAAACAGGAAGCTGGGGCCCAAGATAAGGTTGAGGAGGGCCATGTCTGGCATCATTACCAGACTGGAATCAGCCATCTAACTTGATGGCTCATAGAGGAGGGGGTTGGGCACCTCCCAAGTGCCACGCTGTGTGCTGGGCGCTAAGGACAAGGCAGGAAACCAGGCGGTGCCTGCCCTCAAGAGGCTCGTGTTCTGCCGGGAGGCCGAGGTCAGAGATGCACTTGTGTGGGCATGTGTGATGCCGAGGGGGAGGGGACCGACGGGTGGCAAACGAAGGGGTGGCCTTCAGGCTAGGTCCACAGAGGTGAGAAGCTTCGAGGCAGGAGTTAGCAATGCAAAGAGGGCGCAATCCCTCTATGCCAAACCACCCTAGGGCAAACTGGTGCTCCCTGGGTTTCGCTTTCCTGGTTTTGGTCAAGATGGCTTTCTGCAAGCCACGGTCCATTCCCCACAGCTTAGCGCACTCTCGGCACCTGCTCCCCCAGCTGGGTCTCAGCTCTGCCTCCAGGAGCAGTGGCCTAGCCTGGCCTTTTCCCTCAGGCCTCCTGCCAGTCTTCCCACCCCCTCAGCCAGTGTGCAGTGGAGGCCCCCCTGCCCGGGACCACGAGTCGGTCCTAGGTTTTCAAGAATTTGGTGATCCGGCTAAAGAAAATCATATGAAAAATTAAGGTATATGTAAAATGCATTCTAGTCTTACAGTCAAAGGTAATAAATACTCAAAACCCATTACTTCCTAGCTCTTTTACACTTCATCCACAATTATATATTTACTTTTACTATTTATAAATTTATTCTTTAATATTATTTATATTTGCATCTATTGTATCTGTTTGGGGGAAATATAGTGTAACGGTAGTGCTGGGCATCACTGAGCGATGTCATTTGAGTAGCCTGAAATGGCCATGACAAGAGTATTTACAACACAGGAACCAGTGTGAGCTACTGTTGTTGTCCTGATGTACGAGAATGCCTGAGAAAATGTTAGTAATACAGTTAAATGTGAGGTTGTTGTATTTAACACTTATCTTGTGAATAGTATAAAAGAATCAACAAAATTCTCTCGCAGTATTAGAAAACTATTATTTGATTCAGCAAAGGAGTTGGTCACATCACTGACAAATGAGTGAAGTTCCACTAGGTGTCTTCATGGTGTCCCGTCTGTCTCATGGAAAACAGCAACCAGCATGCGTTGTTGGATGGTCACTGGAAGTACGCTCATCATCGGTGACACAGCAGACTTTGCTGATTCAAACTGTATTTGAGTGTTTATTCATAGTCTGATTTTGAGACACTCTTGAATAATAAATTACAAAGACTGGATTTTGCAATAAACGAAGGTCACCTTGAAAGTGTAAGGTGTAAGGGATTTACAATTAAGACTACTGAATATTTTATCTTTCATAAATTGTGTGCTGTATTCCTTTCTATTGTTCCAGTCATAATGAACTTATGTACATACACTTGCACACTTTTGTTGGAGCGCTGGGTTGCCTTCAGCTTGTGGCCTACTGTCTTTGGAGAATTCCATCCATTTATCATTTTAAGATTTCACTTATTTATTTATCTGAGAGAAAGAGTGAGAGAGAGCGTGTGCATACGAGCAAGGGGAGGGGCAGAGGGACAAGCAGACTCCCTGCTGAGCAAGGACTCCAGATCCGATCCCAGGACCCTGGGATCATGACCTGAGCCGAAGGCAAACGTTTAACTGACCGCCACTGACTGCCGCTCAGGTGCCCCTTCATCAGTTTATCTTACTCAAAGACATACTTCTCCACCAGGCAGTTCTCAATCCCTTTCCAATCTTTCCCTTCGTGGATTCACAAAACATGTTTTCATTTTAAAGATAATCTCTCTCTCCCCTCACTCATAACATTTGAGAAGAAACAAGAGAAAGATATAAGTAAGACCTTCTGGAGAAGCCCCATCCCACAGGCCTTTGCAACAAGCAGACCTCAAGTGCCCTGGTTAGAGGCCTTTCAAAGCCACCCTTGTCCCTTACCCGGAGACATGCCGGCCTGTGACCCAGACCCATGTCTAGGCCTTCACACACTCCATCTTTTTACACACTGTCATCAGGAAAGATGACATGGCCATTCTTCTGCAGTGTTTGCTTCAAGGCCCTGCTTACTTCTTTAGGAGTTTCTAGACAATCTAGAAAAGACGGAGGGGGGTGGATGCCCCGGGGCTCAAATTTACCACCATGGAACTGAACTGGAGGGAGGCAGCCCCCTACCCACCATTTTTATATCCTGGACATAACGGACTTTTCCTACTGTGAGGTTAGATGATATAATTAGGCCTCTGCAGAAATCACCAAAAGTGGCCTGAGTCTTGTGTGGGTCAGGAGTCCCTATTGGCTAAGGTAAGGCTTAGAGCTCTTAACTCAGTGACTCAGAGAGCTACCAGGCACCTGGCACCATGCTAAGACATTTCATGCCTTCCTGAAAGTATACTTAGTCCTCCCTGAGGCCCCAAGAGATGGACCCTACTGTTATCCCTGGTAAACAGACGAGGACAATGGCTCAGAGAAGCTACCCTCTCGCTGAGCTCCCACAGCAGGTAAGTGGAGACTCGGGCTATAAGCCTGCTATGTCTCCCAGCCCCGATGCCTCACTGCCAGCTGGCCTTACCCTCTGGTCTGTTCCCCTTCCTGTCGTGGCCCAAAGTGCCATTCTGTAGGTACAGGGCCCAGATGGGGCACAGGGCTTGAAAGCAAGCACTCTGCCAGCTGTTAAAAAAACATGATCGAAACACAAACAAATGAAAGCAAATTAGTCAACTTCTCTGACTTAATTTTTCTGTCTATAAAATCGGTTATTGAGAAGCCTAAATGAGAAAAATCTGTGAAAAGTGCCTGGCACACAGAAAGAACTCAGAAGGGTCAACTCTAATTAATAACACACAAGATGACTCATAGAAACCACCCAGAAGACAGGCTGGCATATACAGCGTGGTCAATAAATAATATTACTTATCATTACTAATATTTTCTTTCCCTTATGAGAGCTAGAGCAAGCCTCCTGCTTCGAGAACACCCGTTTGCAGTGGCCATTCCGCTATCTGTCCTGCCTTTTCCAGGACACTTTGGGTAACAAACAGACTTCTATGGACCTGTTTGGGGTCCCTCATGTGATCTTTAATATTGATTCTGGGAGAGGGGAAAAGTGTGCTGAGTTCCAAGTAACTGACATCGTTTGAAAACAGGCTCCATCTGCAGTGATGGCTGAGCTTCTCCTGGTTTTCAAACATCTTTTTTTTCAGCTACAGCCACCTTTGTTCAAGGTGGCCCCAGATATAAAACAGATTTTACTACCAATAAGTGCTGTTGAGATGGAGGGTTCAGAGGTGGCCTACAGCCTGCCCCCCGCAGCAGGCTTTGGCAAGCACGGGATAAACCCCCAGTCTATACTGTCATCAGTGGGCACTTTGGTAGACCAGCTGGATTATTCAGTTTATCAAGAATGGTTTTTGTCCACCACATGGGATGGTTTAGGATGCATGAGATGCCTTTGGTGGAAGGCTTCTGTCTCGTTTTAAATATGCCTCTGCTTAAGCAGAAGTAATCATTTCACTGTGATGTCAGGTTAATGGGGTACTCCGCTGAACCCTGAGATATTGACGATATTGCTTCTCCATGGATCAAACACGGCAGATCAAAGTCCAGATTTTCAGAATTCTCCTGTAGAAGGAAATTCCTCCAGGCAAAACTTTGAGGTTTTCGTAGTCTTAAAAACCAGCCTTGACTTTCTTCTGGCAACAAAAAAGATCCTTTTATTTGTGCCAAGCAGGAATAGATTTCTTCTCAGAAACTATTTTATAGATTACGTGTCATTTCCTACTTTCCTTTTCGTTCTCATAGTAATTATCTTCCCTTAGGAGAATGCCTGTGCAGTATACAGTAGGCATGTTTCAGCAGATAAGTCTGTGAGCCAACCCAGCGGGGAGCACCACTGTTTCTGTAACCCTTCTAAATCCCGGACCCCACGTGGGCAGCATCTCATTCAAAGAACCATAGTCTCTCGGCCAAGAAAGTAATTACAAAAAAAAGAATTCCAAACCTTATCCGGACTTCGCAAAACTGTGAAAAGGATCCAAATTTGGAGTCTATGGCAATAATGTCGAGTGGCATGTCCCTCACCAGCCCTCACGTCCACCCTGCCAGGTGTCTGGAACAACTTGCTCTCTGCTGGTCTCCCAAGACTTTCTCACACCAGCCCGGTGCCAGGATGGCAATTTTGGGATTATCTTGGGAGGGCAGAGAGGAGGTGGTGGGGAGGGAAAATCTGGAGACTCTTTTCATCTTCATGACTTTGGGTTTGAGGTTTGCTGCATGTTATTGTTTGATTTTGTGCATAGCGCAAATAGGTGATCCCGTCTGAATGTACTGTGGGATCTATGCCAATTGGCTCAATGGAGCTATAGAGGAGTTTCTTTTCTTACTTTATGAGTTTCTTGTAGCCTGTATGGCAAAGAAAACCTCACCCCTCTATCATGATTATGGCCACTTTTTCTCATAGGGCAAATGAGAGCCTTCATGAGTACTTTTATTTGCACCTGGTTAACCTATTGTAATTAAGGTTACATAAAGTGGAGGAAGTGATTTCTCTGAAAATCCATTGCAAGGCAGATGCTTGATGGTAAAATTAGAAGTCCCTCCCTTTGCTCTGATCATGGGAAGTTAGTGAAATTGTGGGCAATTGACAATGATTAGAGTAAGAAAGATCTACTGAATTTGTTAAGGACAGACCCTTAAAAATCAGAAAAGTGTTCAGAAAACAACTCAATGGAAAAGGAAACCCTTATGAACAGGTCTGAGACCACCCTTGACAATCATGCTCTTATTCATTTTGAAATGAGACTTTCTCATGTAGCAGCACCAGAGACACGAAAGAACTGATGACACTGACGACATCTCTGTCTTCAGGAAGGGCCTACTCCAGAGGGAGTCATGGTCAAAGGCAAGCAGACCCTGACCAGATGCAGTGGTCTAAGTAGGTGAGGCTTTTACTGATCTAGAAGCTCACACTGTGGAAGCACAAAGCAAGGGTGACCAAAACTCCCTGTGGGTCATGAGGGCAGCGAAAGCCACATGAAGCAAAGAGGATCGGGAAGGATGTGCCAGACAGAGGGAACGGCATGCAGAAAGGGTCAAACGCATGAGTGTCCACAGTGGGTTTAGGAAACGGAGTACTCCCATGAAGCCGGAGTATGGGAAGCAGAGAAATAAGCATATGCGTGGAGGTGAGGATGTACAGATGTCTAGAGGACAGAAGCACAGTAACCTGGCTGCAGGAAAAGGCTAAGGTTAAACAAACAGGGAAGACTGACCTTGAGCATTCATCCTGTGTAACAGAGGCACCCAGTTGGTAGACTGGACTCAACCATGACCACCTGAAGCCTTACTTTCTAGCCTTGCAAGCGAAACCTCACCTCCACCAAGCCCTTCCTCCTTCATCTATTATGATGGGGCTCAGATATCGAAGACTTTAGCAGAGATCCCAGGTTTCTAGGAAACACAAACCAATACCTTCTAATCAAATGTTGAAAGATTTGGGCAAGATGGCGTGGGACTGCATAAAACTGCGTGATCTAATGGAAGAGGCCCAGAGCTGTGTGTGCAGTTCAGGCCAGAGCAGGGAAACAGGCAAAGCAGCAGGAGGAATAATTCAAGAGAGAAGCTCATGAGAAACTTAACCTCTTTAGATAGAAACTTAGATGATAGATATGTAGATAGATGATGATGATGATGATAGATTGATAGAAAGATAAACAGACTGAGCCATGCAATTTGTGCCAGCTACTTGTCTCTTAGAATGTGACTCAGGAGTCCCTTGTGTTGCTTTTCTACTATGTAGTTAAAAGCAAATGTGCGCCTTTCGCAGCAAAGGCCTTCTTCTCTGGTTCCTTCCAAAGGGGTGCTAGATCCAATTCAGAGCAGAATGGCTTTCATCTGTGAATAACGGACCACTGTCAACACACCATGCCCCACAACACTCAACATAAAAATACAGGAAGGTAATGGTAAGAAATTCTTTTAAGAATTCCATACAACAGCACCTCCAAGCCAGAGATCCACAGACCCTGGAGTAGTATACCATTTCCAAGTGGTGAGAAAAGCCATAAACAGTCCAAATTCCTTCCTCATATTGAATTCCTTGATGTTTGTGAAGTTTCACCTATCCTTTAAAAATGTTAAGATTTGAAAAAAATAAATACTCAAGTCTCTATGTACATAGAATATCCTTTTCAATGGTAGAACAATAATCTCCACAAGACATTTTATAAGGAACTGAGGTCATACAAAGTACTATTTATTAAAAATCGCCCCCTACCTTTTTACTAACTGAATTGTTTTCTTTTTAATATCCGATTACCTTTTATTCCACTGCGCTTTTTAAAGACAGATTAGAATAAGTGCGATGAAGTCAACCACATATAACAACGCTTGAGTACGTTAAGAGCTTAGATTTTTCTTCTGGCTTTGCCACCAGCTGGTGTTTGAAATTGAGCAAAGGTTTTGACATCACGGAGTTTTTATTTCTCTATCTGGAAATTGATGAAAATGATCTCTAAGGTCCTTTCTGCTCAGGTAACCTATGGTCTTACCCATCTTGACATCCTCTTTGTCATACAGCAGGTGTCTACTAAGTGTGTTGAATGGATGAGTGTGGAGTGATTCTCTGCTTTGCTTAACGAAGATAATGTAGTTTGAGCTGCTTTGCTGCCATTTATATTGGTGTGTGGTAGTTGGGGTGAGCACATGCTCTGGCTAAAGGGAACATTCACTGCTATTGCCTTGCAGGCACTTGAGACTGATTTTCCAGCAACCAATTAAAATCTTTAAAAAAATACCATGTGGGCCAAACAAAATATTTCTACGACCTGTCTACAGATTTGTCCTGCAAGATGTGTGATTGGACCTGTGCTTTAGATGTTCCATATGTAGCCTGAATTTAGACATGGGGACCTGGTCCCCCCACCCCCCACCCCCGTCCCAACAATTGTCCTACTTTGTGCAGACTCATGTGTGCACCTGTGGACTCTTACCTGATAAGCACCAAAATCGACAACCAAAAAGTTATGAGGGGGCAGTGATAATTTCCTCTGAGGCACACTGGAGTCTGGCAGAAATGATCCTTGGAACAGTTATGCTAAAACACCAGCAGGATATTCCAGGGCAGAGACTCACATTTAAATAGAGAGCCCTGTTGGTGATACTCCTTCCCTTGAACTCATATACGCTTGCCTCTTAGAGACTAAAATCCTAACAGATCAAACAGTGACTGTGTAGATCTGCTTTGGGAGCTAAAAGAGCAAAGCCACAGGGAGGGGCAAAGTGTAGTAAGTCAGAGATTTGACACAGGAACTCAGAAATCAAGGCAAGGGATGATAAGACTGCCAAGTGGTAAATATGTGTGGAGGGACTTGTAAAAAATGTGAGAACTTATTATATCTTAAATGCATGGAAAAACAGAATAAGCACAGAGCCAATTCTTTAAGGGAGTTGAAGCACTTTTTTTTAAAAGTCTTATAAACCTTCAGGGAAGTCACAGCATATGATTCCGTGGCTCCTTTGAATCTGAAGACTTGTGTCTCTTCTTAAGCTCTGGGAAATTTGAAATAATAACTCAGATCATTTTTCTCCTCTCTGGTTTGCTTTTCTTTCTGCGAATCTCTTATCCGGAAAGAATGAGATGTGAGAATCTGGCCTCTAAGACTCTTTCCTTTCGTACCTTCTGCCTTTGTGTCCTTTGGAACTGTGTTTGGGAGAAAAGAAATCCTTGGTTTGATCCTTGAGCTCAATCATTCAAACTTAGGGTGGGCTTGTCACTTGGTCCTTTTAATTGTGATTGTTATAGTTAACTTCTAAGATCCCTAATTATACCAGCATGTTCTTGTTTGTAGAGGAGTGAGGCCCAGTCTTAAGCTTCTGATGATTATACCTTTTAAATAAGTCTTGCTCTATGCTCGTAACTCAATTTACTTGGATTTTAGCCTTCTCCCTTGTTGAGTCTATGGCCTCTCTTGCAGGGTATTGGTGTTCTTCAAGTGTGACGGGGGCCTTGCTTGCCTGTGAGGTCTTGCAGAGATGCTGGGCAGCCAAGGGGGAGGCATCTGGGCCCTCCTCCTGGAGCAGTGCCCGCAGCAGGCCGGGTGTTCCCCTATGAGAAGGGATAGGCCCAGGTGGAAACCAGCAGGGAAATCCTACAGCCGCTGTCGCCCTACTGGAGGTGGGCCTAGAGAGGAGGCAGAGAAGCTCCTGGCCAGCAGGGACGTCAGCTCCCGGGTCCACAGGCCAGGCGCAGCAGGCCAGCCTCTGTGACTGCAAAGCAGGGGACTGAGCGGGGACCTGAGGGCAGCGTGACAGCTCACCACCCCGGGGATAGGAAGCATATGCTGACTGGAAGCTCTGAGCCTGAGGGTGAAGTCTGAGAACCGCAGGCTTCTGGCGGGATGGCAGGTCTTCCTCTCTTGGGCCGGGCGCATCCTCTACAGCAGGGCCTTCCATCTCCCACCTGGAGGCAGGACTTCTTCTTTTTTTTTTTTTTTAATTTTTTATTTTTTATAAACATATATTTTTATCCCTAGGGGTACAGGTCTGTGAATCACCAGGTTTACACACTTCACAGCACTCACCAAAGCACATACCCCCCCCCCCCCCCCAATGGAGGCAGGACTTCTGTCCACCACGGTTCTGTGGACTGATGACAATGGGGCATTCCAAAAGGTGAAAGCTCACTTGTCCTCCGGCCCCCTGCCCGGAACAGCAGCCCCGTGCTCAGCCCTGCCTGGTGCGCCCCCACTTACCCTGCCTCTGGCTGGGGCTCTGCATTTCCCCCTCCCCCACCGGGGCCAGCTCAATTGTTCCTCTTTTTTGTTGTGATGAGGATTTTTTTTTAATTTTTTTTTTAAGATTTTATTTATTTGACAGAGAGAGAGAAATCACAAGTAGGCAGAGAGGCAGGCAGAGAGAGAGAGAGGGGAGGAAGCAGGCTTCCTGCAGAGCAGAGAGCCCGATGCGGGGCTCGATCCCAGGACCTTGGGGAGCTGAAGGCAGAAGCTTTAACCCACTGAGCCACCCAGGCGCCCCTGTGATGAGGATTTTAAAGATCTACCCTTTTGGAGACTTTCAAATATGCACTACAGTATTAATTAACTATAGCTACTGTATGGTACGTGACATCCCAGGTCTTATTTATTTCCTAACTGGAAGTCGGTACCTTTTGACACCCTTCACCTATTTTGCCCCTCCCCTAACCCCTGCATCCAGTAACCACCAATCTGTTCTCTGTAGTCATCAATCTCGGCCTAAGAGAGGAAGACCCATAAGCTTTTTATTTTTTTAACTTTAAAAATTCACATATTAGTGAAATCATACAGTCTTGTACTTATCTCACTTTGCATAATGCCCCCAAGTTCCATCCATGTTGCCACAAATGACAAGATTTCATTCCTTTTTGTAGCTGAATAATATCCCACTGTAGAGATAGACCATCTCTTTTTACCCATTCATCCATCATGGATGCTTAGGTTGTTTCCTAAGTTGGCTCTTGTAAATAATGCTGTAATGAACATGAGAATTCATATAGCTTTTTGCATTGGTATTTTCATTTTCTTTGTGTAAATACCCAGAAGTGGGATTGCTGGATCATAGGAAAGTTTTATTTTCAATTTTTTGAGGAACTTCCATACTGTTTTCCACAGTGGCTATACAAGTTTACATCCTACTTACAGTGCAGAAGGGTTTCCCTTTCTCCACATTCTTGCCAAAACTTGTTGAGTATCTTTTCATGTACCTGTTGGCCATCTGTATGTCTTCTCTTATTTTTTTTTAAAAGATTTTATTTATTTATTTGCCAGAGAGAGAGGGGGGACACAAGCAAGGAAGTAGCAGGCAGAGGGAGAAGCAGGCTCCTCGCTGAGCAAGGAGCCCGATGGAGGACTTGAACCCAGGACCCTGAGATCATGACCCAAGCTGAAGGCAGATGCTGAACCACCCAGGCATCCTTGTATGTCTTCCTTTAAAAAAAAAGTCTATGTAGACCCTCAGTCCATTTTTAAATTAACCAGTAAATTGGACAACCTGGAAGAAATGGGTAAACTCCTAAAAATATACAACCTCCCAACCTCAATCATGAAAAAATAGAAAATCTGAAGAGAGTGATTGATAGTAAGAAGGTTAAATCAGTAATCAAAAACCTCCCAGCAAATAAAAGTCCAGGAGCAAATGGCTTCACTGATGAATTCTGCCAAACATTCAAAGAATTAATACCAATCCTCTCAAAATCTTCCAAAAAATGGAGAAGAAGGAAATACTTTAAAACTCATTTGACACAGCCATTATTACTCTGATACCAAAACCAGACAGACACCACTAAAACAAAGAAACAAATTATACGTCAATATCCACGATGAACATAGATGCAAAAATCATCAGCAAAATATTGGCAGAACAAATTCACCAATACATTAAAAGATCATATACCATGATCAAGTGAGATTTATTACAGAGATGCAAGAAAGCTTCAACATTTGCAAATCAGTGTGATACACTACATTCGCAAAATGAAGGATAAAAATAATATGACAATTTCAGTACATGCAGAAAAAAAGTTGTTAAAATTCAACATTCACTGATGATGAAAATTCTCAACAAAATGGGTATAGAGGGAATGTGCGTCCAAATGATAAAGGCCATATATGACAAGCTCATAACTAACATCATACTCAAAGGTGAAAAAGTAAATGCTTTTCCTCTAAGTTCAGGAACAAGACAGGGTTGGCCACCCTCACCACTTTTATTCAACATAGTTTTGGAAGTCCTAACCAGAGCCATTAGACAAGAAAAAGAATACAGATATCCAAATTAAAAAGAAAAGAGTAAAACTGTCAATATTTGCAGATTATATGATAAAATATAGAAAGCCCTAAAGATGTCACCAAAACACTATTAGAACTAATAGAACTATAGTTCTATTATAGAACTACTAGAGCTACATAGAAAAAAAAATATATATATAGAGCTATTAGAACAAATTCAATAAAGTTGAAAATACAAAAACACTATCCAAAAATTTGTTGCACTTCTACACATTAATAATGATCAGAAAGAGAAATTAAGAAAACAATTCCATTTACAATTGCATTGAAAATAGTAAGATAACTAGAAAAAAACTAGTCGAGCAGATGAAAGACCTATACGATAAAAACTATAAAACACGGATTAAAGAAATTGAAGGAGACACAAATAAATGGGAAGATATGCTGCGCTCACGGGTTGAAAGAATAAATATTGTTAAAATGTCCATATTACCCAAAATAATCTACAGATTCAATGTCAATCACAATTCCAGTGATACTTTTCATAGGAATAGGATGAACAATCACAAAAGATCCCAAGAAGACAAGACAATCTTGAGAAAGAAGAACAAAGCTGAAGGCATCATGTTCCCTGATTTCAAACTGTAGTGAAAAGCTATGGTAATCAAAACAGAGTGGTATTGGCACAACAACAAACACATAGATCAATAAAATAGAATAGAGATCCTAGAAATAAACTCATGTAGGTATTGTCCATTAATTCACAACAAAGGAGCCAAGAATATATGGTGGGGAAAGGACAGTCTCCACAACAAATGGCACTGGAAAACTGGTCGGCCACACACAAAAGAATGAAGCTGAACCACATCTTGCACCATACACAAAAATGAACTCAAAACGGATTAGAGACTTGATTATAAGACCTGAAACCAGAAAAGTCCTAGAAGAAAATATAGGTGAAAAACTCTTTGACATAGGTCTTAGTGATGATTTTAAAAATCTGACTCCATGGGTGCCTGGGTGGCTCAGTGGGTTAAAACCTCTGCCTCCGGCTCAGGTCATGATCCAGGTGAATCCTGGGATCGAGCCCAACATCAGGCTCTCTGCTCAGTGGGGAGCCCGCTTCCCCCCTCTCTCTGCCTACTTGTGATCTCTCTCTGTCAAATAAATAAAATCTTTAAAAAAAATCTGACTCCAAAAGCAAAGGCAGTAAGAGAAAAAAAATAACAAACAGGTAGAACTACATCAAACTAAAAAGCTTCTGCACAGTAAAGTAAACCAACAAAATGAAAAGGCAACCTCATGGATGGCAGGAAATATTTGCAAATTATATATCTGATAAGGAGTTAATACCCAAAATATATAAAGCATTCTTACAACTCAACAGGAAAAAACCCTGAACAATTTAACACTTCTTTTTAGCTCTGTCTTGGCCATCAGTACAAATTTATTCTATTAAATATATTTTTAATAATTTGGGCAAATTAAAGAATCCCCTTGGAATCTGGGAGTGCTTGAATTTAATTTTACAGATTTGTTTAGCCAACATTGGCATTTTAATAATTATAAACCATATTTCAGCCTCGTGGATGAATTTATATTATGCAGCCAGCTGAAGTAATCGTTTACTTTAAGATGTAATGAAATTGTCTCAACACGCCATCTCACGCCTGATAGAGTCCCAACATGCTTCTCAGTTTCTCTGGGGTTTTGGGGCAGTGGAGGGGTTTGGTGTTTATTTTTCCCCAAGCCAGTTCCACTTTTCGGCTGCCATGGAATTTTTGATCTCTGCTCTGGCTCTGACCCGTGCACACTTGTCCCTGCTCCAGTCCACGGCACCCCACTGGAGACCATCTGATCTTTTCGCTGGCACTAACTCAAGGCCACGAGCCCACTAGATAGACGGCTTCGGGGTAGTGTTACAGTCTGAGCTCTCAAGTCGGAATGTCTGGGTCAACAGCTCAACTCCACTGGCAAGCTGGGCACTTGGTCAAGTTACTTAAGTTCTCTCTGCCTGAGTTCCTCATCTGTGATGGGAAATAGATTTCTCTGATAATTAAATGATATAAACAGTTTAAATGCTTAGTGCATTGTGTAGAAAGTAGATGCTCAATAAACATGGGCCATTATCATCATCACCCCAACCACCACTGCTACTTTCATCATCAAAGATGCAGAGGGTACACAAATGGCTCACATGATAATGAAATAGAACCAATGACTTTCAACTAAATATTGGACATAGTTACAGGCTTACTTCTTTTCTTTTTAAGATTTTTATTTATTTATTTTAGAGAGAGAGAGAGAGAGCCAGTGAGAGGAGAGGCAGAGGGAGAAGCTGACTCCCCGCTGAGCAAGAAGTCTGATGCAAAACTCAATCCCAGGACCCCAGGATCACGAGCTGAGCCGAAGGCAGACACCTAACCGACTGAGTCACCCATGCGCCCCTTCCCTGTTTACTCTTAAAAGCCTTTACTTGTACTCTCACAGGAAGAGGGTTCTCACTTTCTTGTTAAGTTCCAGCTGGGCCCCTTTGATCTCTCCCCTTCCTGGCTTACTCTCCTCCAACCCCATCTCACCATCTTAACTACCCTTTATAGCAAAGTACAGGCACTACCTTTCCAAAGGTGTTGGCTTAACAAAAGCACTCTTCTCTCCCAGGAGAAATTCTGTTGTCAAGTCTTAGAATTCTAACACCTGCTTTTTTTCCTGACTTCACAAAGACAGTGTATCTGCCAGGCCTGCCTCTCCAGTCTCTTTACTGTCCATCTAAAGGCTTTGTTGTTGAAATATTTATAGAGATTCTCTATAGAGAATACTTATATATATATTTCTTTATAGAGAATATCTATATATATACACACATATACATATAAATTGCTATTATGAATAGAATTGTTTAGTCACTATACTTTCTAACTGGTTCTTATGAAAGTTACTACTTTTTCCTATTTGTTTTGGAACTAGAGTCATGTTATTGTTTTGAATAGTTTTCTGTTTACTTTCTTGAGTTTTCTCTGGTATATCATCATCTTTTTTTCGAGTAATGACAGTTTTGCTTGCTACTCTCTAATACATACACCTTTTGTTTTGGTTTATCGGGCTGGCTTGGCCAGATGTTACGGATCACAATGACAAAGACCGGCCGGTCATTGGTATGGCTGGATTTTCTACTCACTAATACATTGTTTAGGATTTACAGGTGAAATGAAGTCTATGGTTTTCTTTCTCTTTTTGGGGAATCTTTGATAGGTTTTGTCACAGTGCTTTTCTGGCTTTGTAAAAACAATAGAGCATTGAGAAACAGTCCTTCTTTCTGAGTTCTGCAACAATTTAAATAGTTTCTGTGTTCTCTGTTCTTTGATGGGAGCCAAGGAGGCTCTATGGGCCCGGCCTCCCTAGGGATGGGCTCCTTCATGTTCATCTTGTGGCTTATTTTAGCTGTCCTGTTTCTTCCTCATGGAGGAAAGGTTTTAATCCTAGAATCATGGTCCATGTCAGTTTGTAAATTTATTTCCACAGCTTTACAAAGTATCTTCTAATACTTTGAGCTCTTTCCCTTGCATCTGTGACTTCTGGCTTTCTCTTTGGTCTAATCTTGGATATTTGCATTTTTCTACTCTTTCTGCTTCTTTGATTCAGGTAGATTATGACTTGTCTTTTTTCTCCTTTCTGTCTCTTGAGTTAATCAATTCTACTGGTTTTAGGTTTTTTAGTTTCAATTCAGCTTCATGCTTTTTATGTTTAATTCCTTCTGCTCTAGGTTTGATATTCTTTTCCCAAATTTTTGAGTTCTGTAGCTCTTTGGTGTCATTCTTCTTCATTAGTCATGGGAGAATTTACAGCTATAGATTTTCCCCTGAGAACACCGTAGCTTTAATACAGTACATTTTGGTGTGCAGCAATCTCATCATTGTTGTTTTAGCAAATATGTATTGAGAGAGAGAGAGAGAGAGTGATATATTTCCCAAGGGGCTGGGATGTTATCATCATTAATTTCCACTCATTCATTTCTAGATTTATTGCATTTTGGGCAGAAAATGTGATCAATCCCTTTTCTACTATTAAAAATATGTTGAGGGAAAAAATATGTTGAGGGGTGCCTGGGTTGTTCAATTGGTTAAGTGTCAGACTCGATTTCGGATAAGGTCATGATCTCAGGGTCATAAGATCGAGCCCTGCATCAGGCTCCACACTGGGCATGGAACCTGCTTAAGATTCTCTCTTTCCCCCTCTCTCTGCCCCTCCTCCCTCCTCAAAATATATATTGAGGTTGCCTTTATGGTAATGTGGACCTTATGCTTAAGATACCATTAAGATCTGTAATCCTTTCAAAAGTACACAAAAAGAACATACGTTCTGTAATACAATTACGTAACACATAAATTTCTATAAGTACATAATAAACAATATATTAATCATACTATTAAGGTAATCTATCTCCATGAGTTTTACACTCTCGATGTGTCACGGATTGAGAGATACTTGATTCTTTTTTTCATTCACCCTTTGTATTTTTCTAGAGTTGGTTGTATGAGGGATTGTTTCTCAAGGTGTGATTCTTGGACAATCTGTGTTTGAAGAAACCCTCCAGGGGATTTGGATGTACACTCATGCTTAAGGACCACAGGATGAGGTATGAGATGTGGTTCTCACTTCATCCTGAGAAACTGTCCTTTCTTGCCCACTGATTTGTGATGCTACATTTTTCAAGAACTTTTTTCTATTTCTGAAATACTTATTCTGTACCATTAACCTCGAACATATTGTTTTGATTTTTATAGTTAAGGAAAATAGGCAAATCAGAAGTAGGCATCATGAGTTTCTCATTAAATCTGCAAAGATTTAAAAACTCAATACCTTTCAGTGTTAACAAGAATTGAATGAACTAGACACTCCTTAACACATTGGTGGTATGTAAAGTGGTACTTTTTTTCCTGTAAAGAAATCATTGTACTATGTGTATAATATCTTAACCTTTGTTTCAGTAATTCTACTCTTACAAATTCAACAGAAGAAAATATGGGGTGCCTGGGTGGCTCAGTCATTAAGCATCTACCTTGGGCTCAGGTCCTGATCCCCAGGGTCCTGGGATAGAGTCTCACATTGTGCTCCCTGCTCAGCCAGGGGCCTGCTTCTTCCTCTCCCTCTGGCTGCTTTTGTATGCACTCTCTCTCTGTCGCACAAATAAAATCTTTTTTTTAAAAAAGAAAAGAATCAGAACTGGTGAGAAGTTTATATTTAAGTTGCTTTTTGTTTGCTTGTTTGTTTAGACTGTTGATCAATTAATTTTAATGAATAGAATATTTTATGAAAAAGTTTTATGTCTGGAGAAAAACTGAGCAGAACCAAGATACTGCTGTCCTCCAGTTTCTCTGATCATTAATAACTTGCATGGACGTGGTGTGTTTGTTACAACTAATGACACAATATTAAGACATTATTACTGACTAAAGTACATAGTTTACATTAGAGTTCACTCTTTTTGTGGAATAGTCTATGGGCTTTGACAAATGCGAGACGTGTTATCCCCCCCCCCCCAATTTCACTTGCCTTAAAAATCTACTTGCTCCACCTATTTTCTTTTTTAAAAACAGTATTGATCTCCTGAAGGTCCAACAGTTCAAGGATGTGTAAATAAACTATGCTATATTCATTCAGATGGAATATCATGCAGCCATTAAAAATAATGTTCCTATGGGGCACCTGGGTGGCTCAGTGGGTTAAGCCTCAGGTTATGATCTCAGGGTTCTGGGATCGAGTCCCGCATTGGGCTCTCTGCTCAGCAGGGAGCCTGCTTCCTCCTCTCTCTCTGCCTGCCTCTCTGCGACTTGTGATCTCTCTCTGTCAAATAAATAAAATCTTAGTGGTGCCTGGGTGGCTCAGTGGGTTAAGCCGCTGCCTTCGGCTCAGGTCATGATCTCAGAGTCCTGGGATCGAGTCCCGCATCGGGCTCTCTGCTCAGCGGGGGGCCTGCTTCCTCCTCTCTCTCTGCCTGCCTCTCTGCCTGCTTGTGATCTCTGTCAAATAAATAAATTAAAAAATTTTAAAAATAAATAAATAAATAAATAAAATCTTAAAAAAAAATGATGTTCCTATGAAATACTTCATGACTTGGGGAAATGTCCATAATCTATTACTAAGTTAAAAATCTACATAAACCAGATATATAATATTATCCCAATTTTGCAAAAGAATAATTAGATAGGCTCATGAGGAAAAGCTTTTGTTCCTCGAAAGGGAGGAAGAGACTGAGGTTTCCACAACAGGCCTAGCAGATCTGTGAGAGGCCACAGCAGGTGGCAGGCTGAGGCACTCAGCCTCGGGCGGCGGCCAGCCCCGGTCGGAATCGCGGCTCAGCCACCCGAGAGCTGTGTGGTCCTGGGAAAGTTGCTGTCTCTTCCTTTTTGTGTTTATGGAATTGTCTAAAATAAGTATACTTTGCTTTTAAAATGAGAAAATACGTGAAAAGACGCAGGGTTCAGAAGCCAGAGTAGACACTGGGGCCATAGAGGGCCCTAAATGGCAAACTTCCCCACCCGCAGAAAAGGGACGCTGCTGACTCACAGAACCGGAGAGTCCGCAGGAGGGCTGGCTGGGGCCGGATGGCCAGAGGAAGGCCCGAAGACCTCGTTCCACTACTTGCCTCTTCCGGCCCATGGCTTCCTTCTTTAGTCGCCTCAACCCTCACCTGGTTCTCACATCCCTCTCATTTCACAGCCAATGAGAGTTTCCCAGAATTCCCTTGGAAAACCTCATTGGCTCTGTAGGAGTCACATGCCCATCTCTCAACCAATCAGTGGCTGGGGAAAATAAGAGCTGATTGGCTTAGACCTGGATCATTCAACCTCTAGAATCAAGGACGGAGTCCACTTCCGCAGAACCATGGGGACGGACAGACAGCAAGTGAAGGGGTGATTCTCTAATGGGAAATACTGGCTGGCAGTAAACAAAAGATGCTTTTTGTCTTTGAAAGGAGGTGGTTTTACAACTCGGCCAGCTGTTTCAGGTGCATCTCTTTAACGTCCCTGACCTTGGGGTATAATTTTTTGGGGGGGTGGGTCACTGTTTTTGTGTCCACAGTGAGATGGCTGTATTGGTTTGTCCTGAACCAAGCCTGAACCAGGTGGTCAGCGAGTGGTTCTCAGGACACTGGACCCCAGGCTTATTGCTAATATCCTTCAGTTGATGCTTTCAGCATTTCATGTCGAAAGGATTTCATTAAATGCCCTTTCTACACAGTCCAAGACTATTATTTGTCTGAGCATCACTGGGAGTCCTAAAGAAGGCACCCCTGAGTCAGGGATCAGGGGATAAGGGAATCTTCGTTTTATTGTAACTCAAACACAGTGTCTTGGATGTCTTTCCTGACTTCTCCAAGAAGACAAAAGACTGGTATAACAATGCTCTTGCCAATTTGCTGAGAAGTTTATCATCCTTCGTCTCACAGCTGGAGCTCTTCACCCCAGTTCAATATCCTTGAGCTAAACAGAGTCCTCATTTTATGGCTGTTATGAAACTGTATTCTTGGAACAATGACAAACTCTGACTCCTCTAAAACCATGGTCAGTTGAACTCACTCCTGTCATTGGGATTGGCAATAAAAACAGGTTGGACATTAAGCAGATACACCTGCTCCCAGGCATCTCTCAGGTGCCAAAAGATAGACTGATTGTGTGGACCAAGCTCTTGCTCGGGAAAGAAAGGAATGGAGAGGAATTCCCTTGGGAAACTGGGGCCTTAGGGAGTATGGGTCAAATAAACCTCCCTTCTGAGCAGGCTGCGCTTCTATCTGACAGTGAAATAATCCAGTTTTCTTGGACTATGAATATGGAAAGACCTTTAGCCTCACCTTAGTCAACACATGAACACATGGCAGGAGCCCATAAAGAAGAAGGTACTAGACCAGGCCATATGCACCTTGTCATTTCCTTAATAAAATGGGATCTCATGACCTTGGCCCTGTCATCACTTTTATCTTGCCTGCTGCCTTTCTCTGTTTCCTGGACTCGTGGTGAGTTGCCCGGTTACTTGAAAAGAGTTTTTCAAAGCAAAATACTGCCTTGCCATTATGAATGTCACAGTTTATACCTTGTCTTTGCTGTGTTGGTCACTGTGCTGAGTGCATTCTGTACACTACCTCGAATCTTCTCCAAGGCTCTCTGTAGTAGGTTCCATAACTACCATTGTAAACAGGAGGAAACTAAAGCTCTGTCTGGGTAGTAACTTGCCCCAAATCATCTCTCTGTTGATGAAACTAGAGTTTTGAAATGAAACCTGTCAATGCTAAATACTGTGTTTCTTCCCTCATTATCAATAGCTAGCACAAATGTATTTCCTTCAAATTGTTTTCAGCAAAATTTAGCCTGATTCCATTTTAATCTCTTTTTTCTGCATCTAGCAGTGCTGGTTGTGTTACAAGCCTAATCCTCTGGGTGACTGGTCCTCTGAGGGATGCCAGTCTTCTCAATTCATAACCATGCCACAGCAGCCTTCCAGAACCTTTCATAGGTATGTGTGTCAGAGACAGGGGTCCTTGACCTGGGGTCTTAGCAAAACCACCTAAGAATGAATTCTCCCCCCTTCCTTCATCAAAACATTTCTGTCCAATCTTTGGCCTCTTTTGGCTCAGCAGTGTTGATGACCAGAACAAGACAAGCGCATGCCTTGACCCATTGTTTGCACTTATCCTATGTGAGATACTAATAATCGTTCTGGAATTTTACATTTTGATGCGAACGAGGTTGGAACCAGCTGTTTTAAAAACAAATAGCTTTAAGCCCTGTTGTGAAGGGATGACCTCATGCAGGAAACTGGTTGGGTTTCTGCCCTTGGAGAGGATGGCGGTGGGTTCCTGTAGACAAGCTGCTCTCTATAAGCCACGCAGCGGCTGGTTCTAAGAGAGCAGCTGGGATGTGCTATGAGAGCTACATCTGTTTGTAAATCTTCAAGAGGCATGGGGTTGGGTTTTCCATTCTTCAACTACAGAGAAAAAGAAAAGAAAAGGAATCACTTCCTCTCAGTGAAGTCCTGTGTTTCTAGCTTTGTTAACTTCTCTCTCACTGAAAAAATGCTTTTCAAGAACCATTCCACAGGGACCATTCTCAGTATTTGGAATTGGCATTTGAAATTGTTGCCTCCAGGGAAAAACTCATAAAGCCACCAATTAGTTTGTGGACTCTATCTGGCTCTGTCCCTTTATCTGGGCAATTTCTCACACCCCTGTAGCTTTAGCAGCTGAGGACAGGTCCTTTTGCTCCCTCATTTCCATCCTACAAGAGGTGAAGTATGGACTCTGGTCTGTCATCTCAATGGAACACTTTAAACTCCTTGAAAAAGATACCTGATTGAAAATGATAGTTTTCCTGTGGTGGTCAAATTTTCCAAACTCATTCAGTAACTGGTTCGCTCAAACTAACCACTTTTGAGTCCCTACTACATGCCAAATACTGCCATAGGTTCTGGGGATGTGACAATATAATACCCATTATCTAGAGGTGCTTGGGTGGCTCAGATGATTAAGCATCCAACTCTTGATATCGGCTCAGGTCATGATTTCAGGGTCGTGAGATGGAGCCCCACATTGGGTTCCATGCTGAGCGTGGAGCCTGCTTAAGATTTTCTCTCTCTTTCTCACTCTGCCCACCTCCACCCTCTTGCTCTCTCTCTCTCTCTCTCTATATATATATATATATATATAAATATTTATATATATATATATAATATTAAGACCCATTACCTATATTCAAGTCCACACTCCAGCAGAGGAGTCAGAGAAGGAAGGAACTTGAGGAACCTAAGGTAAAGTGTATACTGCTTAGGAGAGCAGGGAACCAGCTTGGGGTGGTGTTCATGGACAGGTGAAAGAAGTGATGACCAACCTTGGCTTCCTGGAGGAGGTTGCCGCAATCTGAACTTTGAAGAACACAGAATTAGCAAAAATGTCTAAGACAGAAGGAGCATCCTGTATGAAGGTGATGGAGTGAGAAGGGAAAGGCCTGCTAGGGCTACCGCCCTGCATGTAAGGGGCCAGAGGCAGGAGATAAGATTGGGAAAGGAGGCAGAGGCCAGGTCCCAATGCCAGCTCTGTCATCACTGCCCCTGTTATAAGTCCCTCATCTACGACACATGGGAGCATCTCAGCACCCAGGGGCATCTGTGAGTGGGTCTCCCTGCAGCCATGAGCCCATCTGGAGCTATCCTTATGGGCATGGACATTCTTGCCCTCAATGCTGATTATTATTATCAGCTATTCAACATTTTGCAAAGCATGTGCACACATGTGCCCACACACACAGAAGTTTCAAACAGGTCATTATTCAATGTCTCTTGTAATTCATCCAAACCCAACATATTGGGGTATGAGGGTTTAGAATAAATCAGTCCTTAGACCCCTTGGTCTACGTGTCTTGCCTCCACTCACAGAGGAAGGTCTCACCAACCAGGGCTTCGGGATATCCTCTCGGAGGCCCTCCCATGGCTGGTAGGGAATGCCACTTAGACAACTGTCCTCTCTCTCCTCCAGAACACTGGTCCTTCAACTCTTCTCCAACAACGTCCCCACTTCCTTTGTTATTCTAGCCACTCTCCACCCCACTCCCCAACCCCTTGGTGACAAAAGGTCAGCAAGTTGCTTGACCTGTCGATTCTCACAGTCTCCTTAGCTCAGTGGTGAGTGAAAGCCCTACCCTCCCCAGCCAAGTGGAGGGAGCGGGGAGCTTAGGGTCTAAAAGCTGGTGCAGGCTATTGAGGAAGATCGTTGACTCCTGGTTCCACTTTTTTTGATTGTGCCTTTGGTCATCCCCACTATGTTTGAAAAGAAGTCACACATCTTACACCAGGAACAGGAGACTCCTGCCCAAAGGCCCTATTGTCTCTATGAATGAGAGTCCAAATCCTCTCTATTTGAATAACTCTGAACTTATTGAGCCTCAAATGGATTTATCCTTCTACTCACCTCCCTTTCCCTTTTTTATTTTAAGATTTTATTTATTTATTTGACAGAGAGAGAGCACAAGTGGGGGAGCAGCAGATAGAGAGAGAGGGAGCTCAGTGGGGAGGGAGCTCGATGTGGGACTCAATCCCAGGACCCTGGGATCATGAACCGAGCTGAAGGCAGACATGTATCCGACTGAGCCACCTAGGCACCCCTGACTTGCACTTTCTTTGTGAAGCTCGCTTCATTCATTTCACACTAACAAAAGTGCCCTCTTACCCTTTCCTGATTCCTCCTGATTACAGAGTGGAAGGAGTGACCTGCTACTAAGCAATATGGAGAGCCCAGGAGGTCTCCTACATTCACACCTGCTGGGTTTAACCACTGAGCTCTACTTTGTGCGTGCAAACACAATGTCGGGCACCCACTCATGGCTCCGTGTTTCTCAGTGAATGAGTAAATGAATCAATGATCCTGAACACTCACAATTAACCTGTAAGTTAGGTAAGATTATTTCCAATTTACAAATGAGCAGGCACAGGCTCAGAAAGATTGAGCTGCCTATGGGCATTTAGGTGATAAATGGTGAATTTTGGTTGCTAACACAAGTCTTTCTGGCCTCAAAGTACATGTTCTTCCAGAGAACCAGGAGTTGTCCACCTGCTGACCCGCGGAATTTAGTTCATGTCAACTTTTCGGGGCACCTGGATGGCTCAGTTGGTTAAGCGGCCAATTCTTGGTTTCAGCTCAGGGGTGGTGGGATCGAGCCCCACGTTGCACTCAGTGGGGAGTCTACCTGTGCATTCTCTCTCTCTCTCTCTCCCTCTGTCCATCAGTCCACTAACACACACACTCTCTCACTCTCAAATAAATAAATACATAAATAAATCTTTTAAAAAATGAATAACCTTTTGCGTGATACCTTTTGTGATAGTCTTAGTGACAGGTAATGAGGCTGTGGGTTTGCATAATTTGGCTGATCCCCTCACAAGCGTGGGGGCCGTGAGGGTATCTGGGCTCAACAACCCAGCTCATCGCTCCTTAAGCTGCCTCCCTCCCTAGAGTTGTCTCCTTTGTCCAAACCCAATGCAGCACTGCCTGCCTTCCTTCACCCTTCCCTTCCTCCATTCCACATACCCTATGCTAGATGCTGCAGACACAAAGACAACCCTAATGGCTGCTGCCTTCCAGCATCCTAAAATTCATCACTGAGTGTTAGTCATCTCTGTGACTATCTTAAGATCAAAGACAGAGTCTTAGGAGTATTCTTGTTTCCAGCTCCTGACAGAAGACCTGGCTGATGAGGGCCCCTCAGCAAATTAGGTTGAACTGATACAGTGTCTACTCTAACAATGGTGTTATGCAAAAATCTCTGTTCCAGGAGCTGCAACCGTGCTTCTGGGGGGCAGGAGTATTAATTCATTCTTTCAGATCTTTGAACTATCATTTAACAAATGGCACCCGTGCTTTCCTGTAGAGAACTGCTGGAGGGGTGAGATTCATTCTCTTCCCTCACATTAAGAAGCAATTGTGGTCATTCTTTATACCACGAATCAGTGAGAACTCATTTTTTTCTTCATTATTTTTTTAACTAAGTTACATAAAATATGGCTCAAATTTTTAAAGTCACAAAAGGTGTAAAATTAAAAGTTGGCTCCAGCTATCAACCCTGGAATGAGCAGCTGTCCCCAATTTTCTTGAGGGTCTATCCCGAGATACTCTGTGCAGTCATCAGCATATACACGCGGGCTTAGATGTATACCTCCACTCACCTACCCCCGTCCCCGCCAGGATCGTGTAACACACACACTGTTCTACTGCTTTGCTTATCTAATGTTAAATTCGAAAGACCTTTTCCCATGACCACATAGATAATATTCTCATTTTTAAATGGTTGGTTGCTGTTGTTATACGGATTGTACTCTATTTTAAACAGTCCCCTCTTAAGGCACATTTGGCCTGTTTCCAAACATTTATTTGATTACCAACAAAGCCACAGTGAATATTCTTAAATGTATACCATTTTGCACATCTAGAAAGATAAATTCCTAAACGTGACACTTATATACCTTTATTTCAGTTTTAAAATTTCAGTGTAAAATGTACTAATGCATGCCTCATCCCTCCCGCTGTGCACACGCCCATGCAACAAACCGAGGCAGAAACGCGGCAGGGCGAGGGGTGAGGGGGGGTGAGAGCGTTGCTTTGGCTCATGGTCTGCAGGCGGATGGTTTAGACGGGGCTCAGCCGAGCAGGACTTCCAGTCTTGGCTGATCCTCTCATAAGCCTTGGGGCCATGAGGGTATCTGGGCTCTGCTGCACCAGTCTCCCGGCCCTCAGGATGCCGGCCCAGCATGTTCCTGTGGCAAAGCTGAGCCCCAGGAGCAGATGCCGAAGTGACAACCGCTTTCTCAAACCTCTGCATGCAGTATCCCATTTGGCCAAAGCCGAACTCAGACGGAGTGATGGAGAAGTAGAATCCTTGTGGAGAGAGTTGCAAAGTCACATGGAAAAAGGCCCAAAGACAGAGAAGGGTGTGGAATTGGGGCCATTACAGTGCTAGAACTGCCACAGGAGGTGGTGACCCAGGCTTGGCCAGGTGATGGGCCAATCCATGTGGTCCCCACTGAGCCCAGCAACGTATATACATACATCCTGGGACAAAGAGGCTCCCATCTCCCCTGGATGCTCAGCTGAGGCTTGGAGCAGCCACGCTCCCACTGCTCGCAGAGGAAGGAAAGAGACAGGTGTTCAGAGAGAAGCAGAGACAAGAGCGGGAAGTCACAGGCAGAGAGAAAGGGCTCCGACTCCCTAGTGCTCAAGACTGTGGAACCAGGAGCCAGGCACCGGGGTTTGCAGACCAGCACGATCACTGAAGAATTCCGTGGCTGTGAGGCAAGTGGCTTCACTTCTTTGTGCCTCATTTTCTTGATCTCTGCAATGGGGACAATGACAGTCTCCCCTCACTGAGCTGTTGTGAAGATTGAGTACAGTAATACGGGAAACATCCAGAATGGTGCCCAGCAAGTAGATGTGTGATAGTTATTTTATGTTGAAGTTGGTTTGCTTTGCGTTTCTGTCCTTTGACCTTCCACAGAGTGACTTCCGAGGGTGGTGTCCCAGTTGCACTGGATGGAAAGACAAGGCCAGCTCCCTTGGTGGCAGAGCCTCTAGCTTCACCCAAAGCCTGCCTCCCAGTCATCAGGTCTACCGAGTAAATATCGCCTGACTACTTTAGCGTGGATTAGCCTTCTCTGTGGCTGGCCCGGCGAGTGCATCACCTGGAGTCACCATAATTCGAGGACTTGGTCCGTGGAAGCAGGTTCACGGCCATCAGTCTCCCCTTTCCAGATGTGTGTGACGTTTGCCTGGCCCCGGGACTCAGAGGGCTGGGCCGGGTTGCAGCGGGAGGTTGTGGACCAGAGTGCGCACAGCCGCTTTTAGCTTCTTCCTGGGAAGCAGCCCCCAAGCAGCATCAGCCAATACTGAGCCCCTAAGAGGAAACACAAGGCCACTGTTGTTCTGGACCTGCCACCATCGGGGGGTGCTCTGCGCGGCCCAGCTGGACCCCCTGACTCCGCGGCTCTGCCATCCAACCGAGGCAGCTCTGAGAGCAACAGTTTCCAGTGTGACTGGCCCCCGCCTGCCTCCACGTGGGGAATAAAGCCCAGCACTGTGCTCTACTGGCAACATCTGTCCCCTGCCAGAGTTCCCGATGTGTTTGTTGCCCTGGATCGTGTCTGAATGTTCTCTTTGTCGAGGACCTTCAGGTACTGAGGTGGGGTTGCCTTCTCTGCGGTGTCCAGGTTAAATAAATACATTAAGGCAACACACACAGCTGGACACTGGAGCCGGCCTCAATCACTCACATCACTCATGTGGCACAGGACGGAGCTGCTGCGGGCTGGCGTTCATTTCAAGATGGATTTCTTTGCTCGGTTCCTTCGCGGGAGGACACCAGACACTGGGAAGGGGCAGCCACTCTCAGCCTTGGCTGGCCATGTTTCTCTAGCAAGACTTTGAGAGTTTCTAAACCCTGTGCAGATGAACACAGGACATGACCTTGAGCCGCCCGCGGGACACCGTGCTGACACCAGCGCATAAAAAGACACTCCAGAGAAAGTCGTGAGTAAGCTCAGCGCTAATCTGTGTCACTTTTCCAGGGCACTGGCTGTCTGCTTGTCCATCAGGCATCTTTACAAAACCCATAATATTTAGAAATGTGCTGTGGTCGTCCCGGAGGCTAAAATAAACTAAATAAAGCCTGTGAATGTTTTCATGTCATGAGTTACCTTCGCCTGTGGAATTATTACTCAGTACAGCCCACATGGAGTACACTCTGCCCTTCGGGGACTGTGTGTTTATTTCTCCTTCTGAAGCATCTGTCTCAGCCAGTCTTTTAAGAGTCAAAATCTTTTCTATTTTGGTACTGCCACCGAAATGTAGTGTCTTATGTCCAAGACACTAAAGGACGGGTGAAAGGGCGCATTTTTAAAAAATCCAGTGTCTCTAATCAAGGAATTTGTGCTTTAAGGCCAATGGAAGGGCGAGTGGGAAGGACGAGCGGGAGCGAGTGCAAGGGTCACTGGAATTCATCACATCAGGAAATTTCAGTTTCTTTTAAAATTAGAAACAGGGGCGCCTGGGTGGTGCAGTTGGTTGAGTGTCAGACTTGGTTTGGGCCTGGGTTGTGATTTCGGGGTTGTGGGGTCGAGTCCCATGTTGGGCTCCATGCTCAACATGGAGTCTACTTTGGGCTCTCTCTCTGCCCCTGCCCCTGCCCGTGTGTGTGTGCACTCTCTCTCTCTCAAATAAATAAATCTTAAAAAAAAAAAAAATAAAAGTACAAACAAGACATTTGCTTTCTGAGCAAAGCAGAGTTTCAAGCAGGGGTAATTTTGCTTCCTCTGGGGACAATTAACCATATCTAGAGATATTTTTAGTTGTCACGGGGGGAGTTTCAGGGGGCTGCTGGCATCTAGTGGGTAGAAATCATGATGTCGCTAAACATCCTGCCATGCACAGGACAGCCCCCCTCAAGGAAAGAATTGTCCCTTCCAGAATGCCAGCAGTGCCACAGCTAAGAACCTCGGGAGTCCTGAACACTTGGGAGGTGAACTGCATCACTAGTGTGTACCAACAGGGTTGGGTCATCACAGACTTTTTTTTTTTTTTGAAGGTTATTTATTTATTTATTTGACAGACAGAGATCACAAGTAGGCAGAGAGGCAGGCAGAGAGAGAGGAGGAAGCCTCCCCGCTGAGCAGAGAGCCCGATGCGGGGTCGATCCCAGGAATCATCACCTGAGCTGAAGGCAGAGACCTCAACCCACTGAGCCACCCAGGCGCCCCAGGTGATCATAAACTTCTGAGGATGCTTTTGTAAGCACTAACCAGAGCTTTCAGCAAATTCCAAGATATTATTGCAAAATCCCCACTCCTCGTTTATCCTCAGCACATTGCCATGAAATGCCCACTGACAAGGCTTGCGTGGTTCAAAAGCTCACAAGCAAAAGAGCTACTTGAGCTTGAGTTTTTTTTTTTTTTTTAACTTTTGATTTTGAAAGGAATTTCAGGTCACATAAAGGTTTCTAAAATAGCAGAGGGTGCCCTTCATCCAGCTTCCCCCAGTGGCATCTTGTATCATGATAGCACAATAACAAAACCAGAAACCTGACATTGGTACAATAGTATTTATTCACTGACCACCTTACTTGGATTTTACCAGTTTTACTCAAGTTTCAAATAATTAAATGCATTTTAAAATATATCCCTCTCTTCCCCAAATAATCAACTTTATTCCTCTGGAAATGCTGTCTTGTTGTCTTTCTTTCTTTTTTTAAGATTTTATTTGTTTATGTGATGAGATAGAGATAGCGAGAGAGGGAACACAAGCAGGGAGTGGGAGAGGGTGGAAGCAGGTTTCCCACTGAGCAGGGAGCCTGATGCAGAGCTTGATCCCAGGACCCTGAGATCATGGCCTGAGCTGAAGGCAGATCCTCAAGGACTGAACCACCCAGGGGACCCTAGAAATGCTTTCTATGGAAGGAAAACAACAATGATCTTTCTGCTTCTGAATGATGCTCAGTGCCAAGGATCCGGGAAAGGAGGTTACGGGTAATGATAACTGGCTTTTAGCTTTATTAACCAACCTCCACCCTCTTCAAAACTAAGGCCCGAATGATATCTGCTGGCTTTCAGTCCCTTCCCACTGTTTTTCAGTTTTTCAGTTTGCAGATCTCCCCAGATTCAAGTGTTAAACCTTGTGACAAAATGTAACTACTTCCTCAGTCCCCTGGTCCTGGCAAGGTGTGAGCGCAGCAGCCACCTAGACACACTTGTCCATGCTGTCCTGCCAAGAGATGACACATACACCACACACACACACACACACACACACACCACACATGCACCACATGCACTGCACATACACACACCACAGACACCTACACCACACACACCACAGACACCTACACCACACACACACACAGCACACACACACACACACACACACACCACACACACACACATATTTTTCGAAGACTCTTTTACAAATAAAAATAAAAGGGGTGAGCTCTGGCCCAGACCTATCTGAGGGAAGGCACTGTCTTTACCCCTGTCGCTTTCTTGCTACCATGAGCTTCAGAGGCGGTAAGTGAGGCGCAGAGACCAGAGGCTGCTTTTCCTCTCAGCTGCCTTCCAGGCCTGCAGGGAAGAAGTTGTTCTGTTGTTCTCATCACAAAATGAAAACACAAAAAGCCAAAAGATAGCCAGAAAAGGCCCTAGCAGACAGGGCTCTAGCTTGGGCTTTTAGAAGACTATCTGAAAAGGCCAAAGTCCAGTGGGACAGAAAGCCCGAGACCATGAGTCAGAAGAACTGAGTTCGAATCTTGGCTCTGTCACTTTCTGACTGTGCAGCCACCATGAATGAAATATGTGTGTCCTCCTCCTCCAGATTCGTGTTCACCTACCCTCCATCCCCCCCTGTGATGGCATTAGGAGACGGGGCCTTCTGGAGGTAAGGCGATCAGGAGGGTAGAGTCCTCAGAAATGGGATTAGTGCCCTGATAGAAGAGACCCCAGGGAGCTCTCTTAATATCTCTGCCACGTGAGGACAACAGGGAGAAGACAGCCTTCCACACACCAGAAGAGGACCCTCACTGGACACCAACAACGCTGACACCCTGATCTCAGACTCGCAACTTCCAGAACTTCGAGAAAACACTGGCAGCTGTTTATTAGTCATGGGTGTTAGAGCAACCCAGACTGAGACAGCGGCCTTGGGGGAAGCCCTGAGCTGATCTTCAGATTCCTTATCAGTAAAATGAAAATAGTGGTACCAGTCCTGCTAAACATAGAGGGTAGTTGTCAAGGTCACCAGATGCTTGATGTGAAGATGTCCCTTACAGGAGGAGAAATAAACTGCGTGTGCTCATACAGTGAGAGTGAATAAAGCAATGGCCACACACATCGACACCAGTGAGTCCTACAAATGCAGCACTGGGTGAAAGAAGTGGCAAGAGAAGACAGAAGGCCCGATGCACAGTTCATGCAGCTGTGCCAAACCATACCATATACAGTGCTTCAGGACACACTGATGGTGTGGAAGTGTAAAGCAAACACAGGGAAAGAGGAGTGTGCAGTTCGGGGTAGGAGGTAGCCCTGGGGCTGGCGGGGGCAGGGCACACAGTGACACCTCGACAGTGTATTTATTTCTTAAGCTTGGAAGGAGGCTGCATGAGTATTTCTGTCATTCTTCTTTTTCTTAAAAGATTTATTTCATTTCATTTTATTTTTTTATTTTAGAGAAAGAGTACAGAGGCTGGAGGGGTGCAGAGGGAGAGGGAGAGAGAGAATCTCAAGCAGACTCCCTGCTGAGCCCAGAGCCTGATGCGGGGCTCAATCCCAGGATCTGAGATCATGACCTGAGCGGAAATGGAGAGTCAGGATACTAAACCGACTGAGCTACCCAGGCGCCCCCTGTCTTTTTTCTTGATACATTTTTACATGTTTTTAATATTTTAAAAGGGTCAAGAATTTTTTTTAAAAGATTTTTTATTTCCTTATTTAACAGAGAGAGAGATCACAAGTAGGCAGAGAGGCAGGCAGACTCCCCGCTGAGCAGAGATCCCGATGCGGGGCTCGATCCCAGGACCCTGAGATCATGACCTGAGCCGAAGGCAGAGGCTTAACCCACTGAGCCACCCAGGTGCCCAGGATCAAGAATTTCTTTAAGAAAGCTTTCTATCAGCATCAAAAGAGGCTTTACGGGGGAAATACAGTGACACGCTGTGTCCCGGCAGAGACCCTGGGGCTGGCCTGAGTGGGGCTTCGGCCGTTGGGACCCTGGGCAATTTGCTCAACTTCTCAGCTGCTCTGTGCTTTAGGTCCTCATCTGTCAAGAGCAGCTCCTTCATAATACCTGGGAGGCTTAAACAAGATAATGTTTGAAGCCCACTTACCGCCACACTTGACACATAATCACCTCTCAATAAGTGTTAGATTTTAGCTACTGCACAAAATGCAAAGGACTGGAATGATCACCACAAGGACTCACAGACTGACAGTGGAGCGGCGCTGTGCGTAAATAAAATAGATACCTCCATCTTCTGGCCATTGTAACATAATATTTAGGACACAGAGTAATGTTATTACTACAACCTGAGATTTATGAGCCAGAATCTTACTCGGATAACTTGGGTCACTCCACTGAAATATCTTATGGCGAGATAGTTGGATCTTTGTTTGGAGTCTTGCCAGTAGCCATAAAAATTCTTCCCCACTCAGTAAGTTTGCGAATTATGGCCATGTAGGCATTCTGGCTATCAGAACTTTCACTTCTTGGGCTGTGCCAGATAAACTTGAACATAAGACACCTTCAACAGCTTCAAGATTTATGCCAACAAATTCCAACCTCCTGGCCCCAGACCCAAGCAATTCATGTTCCTCACCACCATATAACATTACCTTGTGTGGCCAAAGTGAGGTGCCTAGGACACCAGTAGGTTTCACTGCCAGCATATCAATGAGACGGAGATGACTCTAATAACCATAAGCCACATTCATGTTTCTTTGTTCTCCAGCATTTGAGTCAATGTGGAGAAATTTTTCCTTGCCATGTTGCCTTCAAATTATTCTGTTAAAATTGATCTCCTAAAATAGTCCAGTCCTCTGGAGTTGACCAGCCCATTGCTGGGATTTCTACTTTACAAAGAGAGCAGAGGGGAGTGGATTACCACCTGGAGCCTCTAGTGGCCTCACAAATGTGAAATTCACCTAGATCTGCCATCTGCAAGGCTGGATGTCCTGTGTTTTCATCTGTTCAACGAGTGAAGTTATCTTTCTATCCTAAAACAGCACAATCATCTCAGCCTTTTCTTGGGTCTATAAATTTACTTTCTACATGTAGATCTGTGAAGTGCAGCCTTGTTGATTCCACATCTGGAACCACTCAGGTGGTTTGTCTCTACAGACTTTATGAACAATAAAAGGAAACCACTGGATGATTCCTGGATATTTAAACTTGGGGCACAGGCATCGTGGCCTCGTTGCTGACAAACACAAGATTTTCGTTTTCTCTGCTGGGCCCAAATGCAACAAACATGGTTGTGTTCTCCTAAAAAAAAATGGGCTACTTGTTTCTAAGATATAATTTTATAACTGTGGGGGTACATACCTCAGAGTTTCCAAAGTCCTTGCAAATCCGGGGTCTGTCCCCCACCCCGAGTATAGTCCCACTTTAAAGAAACAGACTCAAGCTGATGAGTGTCTAACTATAATTTCTGCCCCAACTACTGGGGAAACCCCAGAGTCAACCCCACTCTTGGAGCGATGTAATAAGCACTGTTTTTCACAATATGGTAAAAGACTTCTCCGAAGTGGTCCCTTAGCTGTTGGCAGCCAATACACACATTTGTAAATATCCTGGGAAATAGCATCCACATCAAAAAGAATGAGACCTCGAGGCCAAAAATGAGAAAGGAAGAAACAACTACGTAAATTAAATGGGGAAATAAAGAAAAATGTGTGACTCTGCAGCAAAAATATCACCTGATGGTCACAGTGGATGATAAGCCAATGTGAATAATGCAGTGTCAGATATCCTCAAGTGTTAGAATACATGGGAGGTTAGGACTCTCAGATGATGCACCAGCAGAACTCGAAACAGGGACCACCAGGAGCAATGCTAACCTACTCCATGGAGGCTCCAAAACTTGGACCCAAACAAAGATATCATGGCCCTTCTAACAAATTATTGAGACATAAATAATCCCTCATCTGCACACAGATTGTGCACAGACAGGCAACTTTGAAAACAGGTTGGAACTAGAGCCTACTCCATCTCACTCTATCTGGCGGGCAGGAGAATCTTTCCAAAATCATGGATGCGATAGATATTTCCAAGGGCTTACCTTTGCCCTTTTCACTAGGCAGAAAAGCTCCTCCAGAACCTACCTTCTACCTAATCTGCAGCTCTGTTCCCTGCATTTCCCCTGTCCTCACTAGGCTCCGGACATACTGGTCTCCATTATGTCCTTTTAAAATGTCAGCACTTGGGTGGCTCAGTCAGTTAAGTGCTCAATTCTTGGTTTCGGCTCAGGTCTGGTCTCAGGGTCATGGGATGGAGCACCAAAACGGGCTCCACACTGAGCAGGGAGTCTGCTTGAGATTCTCTCCCTCTCCTTTTGCACTCCACGCCCCCCCAAAATAAATCTTAAAAAAAAAAAAAAAAGTTCAATTCTGTCTTTGTATTTGGGCCTCCACATCTTTCCCACTCTTCCACATGGTCAACTCGAGTACGTTCCAACACAATGTCACGTCCTCAAAGAGGCCTCTCTCTAATCATTCAGTCTAAAGGAGTCCTGGCCAGCTTACCACATGGTCTTCGGGTATCTTGTCATCCTGTTTATTTCCTTTGTAGCATTTCAGGGGGTAGGGTCAGGGAAAGAGTAGATATGGTGGGAAACACGGCTGACCAAGTATTTGGTTTGGGCCAAGTTTCCAAGGCCTTCCAAGTCTGCAAAGGCATTTGGATGGTATCCGGGCATCAGAATGGGATCACATTTCATCGTGACTAGGAGGTGATGCTGAGAAGACTAGAGAGAGGGAGCTCTTCAAGAAGGCCCTATATTAGTCCAGTTAGAAAAGAGGATGGTCTGTAATGCAGCAGAGACATGTCAAACAAGAGATGAAGCTGGGTAGAGCAACTCCTGATCTCTAGGAACCTCTCCCGTATGGGGTGAAATCTAATACTGAAATAATTGCACCACAGAGCCCTGTAAGGAAGAACGAGACTCCTCAAAGAAGGTGGTTCCCCATGAATGGTCCCATTTAACTGATGTCATTTCTACCCCCTGCTATTAAAGTGGCCCTCTCATTCATTCATTCCTCCTTTGAGCCTCATGACTTGTCTTTTCAATTTCAGAAAAGTTTGATCTGATCTTTCTTTCTGTTTTCCTTTTGAAATGAGATCTGTCTTCCAGATTTCAACAAGATTTCAAAGTGAAGCTTACAGAGGGCTAAAGTTGAAGCTTCTTAAAAATCTAGTGCAAACACGAGAGAGTCTAAATTAAAAATAAAATTCATTATTTTTCAATTGCTCAATCTGATGTAAAAATTAAAAGGGAAAATAGTTATCATAAGTGCACTTTCTTTTACCAGATAAATATGTGAACAGAACTTGCTGTATAGATTAAGTCAACACATACACAGATGGCAAAGAAAAACCAAAAAGGCCACAGAATACATATCACTGTAGATAATGATTATATATGCACAAGGGGCAAATGGCCAATTGGTGCCATTACAGCACTGGTTGAATATTTGCCAAAAAAAATTTTATTTAGACCCAGCACTTAACTCTTATTATCCTTAGTGTAGCTTGAGATCGCTGAACTAACTAACCACTGGAGAATCTTATTAATTGAAGCTCTATTAGATTCAACTACTGGTTGCTTTTCACTCCACGACAATTACATTGCTAACAGCAATATACATTGTGGCCATTGTAAATAAATTTCAACTAACGAGGTGATAGGACACCCGTGACAGATCAGGAAGGTCTCAGTTCTTATCTCTGATCTACTTATGAGCTACAGGACTCAGGACAAACTATTAATACTCTAAGAGCCTCAGTTCCTCTATCGGCAAGATGGTATTAATTACTTTCTAGAAATGTTGTAAATATTTACTTTCTAGAAATGTTGTAAAGATTCAGTGAAATTTGTACAATATGACTTTTGTATGCAAAGCTTCTCAATAAATGAGAGTTTTCTTTCTCTTCAGGATTTGAACAAATTGATGATGCCTGGTGCCTCAGTTTCCCACTGTGAACATGACCACAAGCACAGAGTTACTGTGGTATGGGGAGAAATGTGATATTGAGGGAAACGAGAAGCAGGCCACAGTTTCTTTCCTATCCCTCTATTAGTGAATATTGTAATTGCCAAAAAATTTGCTGGCTGTCGTTCTGAAGGCCATATAATTTTTACGGTTTTCAAAAACAAAGGGCAAGTCAAATAAGTTCATGAAGCTTAAACATATCACTTATTACTTCTGCAGAGCATAAAAAAACATATAGAGGATATAATAATTAATTCAAAATTTTGGTTTAATTAAGACAACCTGGCATGTGTTAGAGACAGTTGTGGGGCTAGAGAAATTTTTCTCGTGTCTAATATATAAGCCAAAGAAACTTTCTGGCTACACAAATAATTTATACTTAACACCAGTTTAATAGGTTGGCAACTGCCTTTTAATAAGTATAAAGTATGAAGTGTAATGGATTGCTTTTAAAAACGTGTGAGTCCATATACTCACCAAGGAATACCTCACCTTTCTTAGTCTTTTCTATGTTCTTGAGCATTTCTGTTTGCGTGATCTCACTGAAGCCCCATTATGGCTCTTGAAGCCCATTTAACTGATGAACTATTGAGATTTGAGAACCTAAATAATTTGGCAGCTGGTAAGTAGCAGAACCTGGGCTGCTACTTGTCTTCCAAAGCCAAGTCTGATGACCTTCTCGCCGCCACAGAGTTACTCCTGCGCCATATTGAATACAGACGTTGGAAGATAAGAACTAGTAATGTTGTGGACTGACTTGGGTCCCCTCAAAGTTCCTAAATTCAAAAGCATTGCTCCCCAGGACCTCAGAATATGACAGTATTTGAAGACAGGGCCTTGAAGAGGTGACTGAGTGAAGATGGGGCTGTTACAGTGGGACCCAACCTAGTCTCACGGGTGCTCTTATAAGGAGAAGAAATGTGGACACATACAGAGACTCCGCGAATGCACTCACAGAGGAAGGGCTGTGGAAGGACACAGGAAGAAAGCTGCCATCTGCAAGCCCAGAAGAAGGCTTTCAGAAGAAACCAACCCTGCCGACACCTTGATCTTGTCCTTCCTGTCTTCAGAACCGTGAGACAATAAACTTGTGTTATTTAAACACCATCTGTAGTATTCTGTTATGCAGCAGCCCTAGCAAAGGAATACGCGTGTAACCTTCTTTGCTTTGGGTTGACACACCTCTCTCCCCCTCTCCTTCCTTCCCTCTCTCCTCTTCCTCTTTCTCTCTTTTTCCATAAATATATGTACATTTCACCCTGGTATATGCATCACTTAATGCAATCAGTCCAATCAGGAGAAAGAAACCCCAGTAAATTTAAACAGAAAAGTTTAATATAAAGAGTTAAGTACAAGACAGTATTGGAATCATGGTGGGGGGTTGTTTGCGAGTGGATCAAGAGCATCTAAGGAATATAGAATAGTAGGTGGAAGGAGCAACTGCTGCCCCTGGAGCTGTAGTAGAGAGCCCAAGGAAGAGCCTCTGCCCACCCAGCCCACTGTCATGGCTGAGATCCATTTTGGTGGCAGGAAAGCTGCTGTGGAGCCACATGAGGAATTTGCCAGTGATTTGGTTTTGGGGGGCCAGCAAACATATTTCACACTGGAGGTATTCCACTGCACAATTGCTCTGGCTACTGAGCCAAGGAAGCTCGGGCTCCTGGGCTCCAGTGACTGGGTGCTGCTTACTATATACCATGCAGAACTGGCGTATCCGAGAAGCCATGGACACCAGAGAAACGTCACATGGGGCACAAGATCCAGAACCGGAAGGGGGGAAAAAATGCTTTCCTCCTCCTGCCATGTCTCTCCAGCGCCCTCTGTGGACAAAGCCAGATGTTACGCTCGCTGGCAAAGGATAAAGTTTTAAAGGGCTCTTACTTTTTCCCAGAGCAGGCAATTAAGGGTGAATTTGGAGCAGAGAGGCAGTAAATGGATAACTGGCACAGGTTGACTCACAGTTGCACTTGGTCTGAGATTTTTGCCCTGAGATTACGCAGGTAGCTGAGTAATTATACGAGTGCTCTATACCCCGTTAAATGCCAAACCGAAAAACTTAGTGATATTTGAGGTAGCCTGTCCAAAGAGAGAGACAGAATTTTAAAGCACTTTATTTATTTAATTTTATTTTACTATTTTATTTTGCGAGAGAGAACAGGGTAGGGATGGGCAGAAGGAGAGGGAGAGAGAGAATGTTAAGTAGGCTCCACGCCCAGTATGGAGCCCGATGTGGGGCTCCATCTCACAACCCTGAGTTGATGGCCCAAGCTGAAATCAAGAGTTGGACCCTTAACTGACTGAGCCATCCAGTTCTTACTGTAAAAGAAGAAAGGAAGGAAAAAAAATACTGGAGCACGAACTGAGGAAACAGGTTACCACAACTCAAAGCTGTGTATCCTTAGTTATAATCTCTTATCCCAAACAATGAATATATGCTCACGAGGTTGTACAATCTACGACATGACCCAATGGCAGCATGGTGTTCCTGGATTCTAATCTCCTCAATTTCCTTGTTCAGAGTTATGTTTGTCTGAATCACAATATTTACAAGTTAAATATTTAAAACCTTAGTCATCTTTGAATGGGCAAGTACTTAGTGCCAATATGTTTCTTTAGTAATTAACTCTAAACTAGTTCAACAATTAACTTTAAATGATAATTGTCTCTAAAGATTTTTAATTCTTGAGAGGAAGAGAAATACTGAAAACTTCTCTAAGCTTTCTTAGATAGTATGAAGTTCATCTCCTTTTCTTTTAACCTTTCTAGAAGTTTCTGATTCTGCAAACAAGAAGGATACAGCTCCAAGAAACTTACCAAACATTTAAAAACAAAGAGTCAGAGCCATACAATGGGGGAACTGAATGAGATGTTGGAGACCATTCAGGTATTTTTACTTTTCCATTCACAGATGGGGAAATTTTGCCCCAAATCACATGACTGTTGAATGCCTACACTGGAAGTAGATCAAGGTCTTAGTATTTTCTCTGAATTTTCTACATGGGAAGCTCAAAAAGATGCCATGCTACACTCTACATTTTTTGGAATAAAGCAGAGAATGTGGGGAAGGAGGAGAGGGGGAAAGAATCAAGGCAAGCCTGCTTATTGTTGAAACTCTACCAAGTGCCCTCTTCTGGACCCCCCACTGGGAGAGGTAGGTTGGAGAGAAACCATTTTTCCTGTTCTCCTTTCTCCCTAGCGGCCAGTGTCTGGAGTGATCATATGCAAAACACTTGAAATGTCTGAATTCTAAAAGGAAACATCTGAAGGCATGATCTTGTCTTAGTATGATGTATGAGGCAAGAGTTTGGATATTGTTTTTTCTTTGTTTTGCTTTCTTGTTTATTTATTATCATTATTATTATTTTGCATTTGGTTGCTTGGTTTTTTTTGGACATTTAGAAAGTTGGACAGTTTAGGAAAGATAATCACTCACACTTACACAAAGAATATGCTGCTGGTGAAAATTATAAACTAGCCATAGGAAAATAATTTTCTCATCTCTCAAACTTAACGCAAGAATTTGGATACAACCAGGATGTCCATTAGTTATTCATATTTTTAAACCATTCTACATATTTTTCCAGAATCATGAGTTTTGATTTAGCCTTCTAAAAAGCAATTCGAGTATATAATTCATAAATACCTATGTGCTAGAACATGAGGCTACTTTAAAAACATGAGCCTTAACCTTCTAAGGAAAAAAGAAAAACAGTTTTTATCAACTTGTAGACTAGTAGATCTGGAGGTAGGGGAAGATGACATGTTTGAGATTATCTTGTTCCAGCTGTACCACTTTATGATTGAGGAATTAAGACCTAGTCCCTGTCATCTGACTTTTCTGCTATCATCTAACCATTTAGAGGTGGGACAGTGATTCAGTTGAAATGTGTGTGTTGATGTTGCATGGTCTGCCAATCATTAGCACTGCCCTTGATCTCAGACTTTCAACTTTATATTTGGGGAATTTGGGGGTGGGGGGTGGGGGGGAAGAATCAGAGTAGCTTGTCACCATAAAGTTTGAGGACTCCATGTTCTCCAAGGCACTGTCACGATCTGTTTGCTTTGGGTTTCTTAGAGAAATAGACTGGACACAGTAATCTTGCTAAAGGAAAGAAGTTATTTGGGTCATACATGCCCTGATTATAAGCTAAGGCTAAGAATAGCTCACCTTGGGGCACCTGGGTGGCTCAGTGGATTAAAGCCTCTGCCTTCGGCTCAGGTCATGGTCCCAGGGCCCTGGGATCGAGCCCCGCATCGGGCTCTCTGCTCAGAGGGGAGCCTGCCCCACCCCCCCACAACAGCCACCTGCCTCTCTGCCTACTTATGATCTCTGTCTGTCAAATAAATAAATAAAATCTAAAAAAAAAAAAAAAAAACAATAGACCACCTTTTGGGGCACCTGGGTGGCTTAGTCAGTTAAGCGCCTGACTCTTGATCTCAGTTCAGGTCTCAATTTCAGGGTTATGAGTTCAGGCCCCAGGTCGGACTCTATGCTGGGTGTAGAGCCTACATTAAAAAGAAAAGAAAAGAAAAGAAAAAGCCCACCTTTTTCATACTTATTATAAAGATTAATAACCAGTCGTGCTGATGAACACAGGGTAGGGCAATGGAAACGAAATTTACACCTCCCCTTTAGATATAACTCCTATGACTTCAGTGACACCCCCCAGACTCGGGGATCTTGTGAGAGGACATTTTAAGTGCTCAATCATTTTAGAAGACTGTTACATTTAAAGTTAGGTCTAAGAGGGAAATCAGTGAGTTTTCTACCACCCTCTGTCTCATGTATTTAAATATTTTAGTGTGTTTTTTTTTCCTATCTTAAGATTGGGGAATCCTTTGGAGGAGGAAGTTTTATTCCAACTTTCCCAACCAATCCTACTGTTTTCCACACCGTCACTTTTGGGTTTGAGATACTTATACGGGATTGCATCTACAGAAAAAGAACCGTTTTTTTCCTGGTACTCAGCAACATCTACGTTTCCTGCTGCTCCAATAACGAATGTGTCTCATTTCGCATCAGGCTGTCTCAACAGGCCGGGGCGCTGCCGGACCACAGAATCTTCCTTCTCATACTGGAGAACTGGGCATAGGACCCAGCAGCAAAATGGACCCAAGAACCTTGCCCATCCAGCAGCTATGCCAGAAGCACCAGCTCAATCTAAAAACCACAGATTCAATTAACTAATCCCTCTCCTCGGAGTGCCAAGAAGAAATAATCTTGTCAACCACCCCCTTTGCCCTGAGCCCTGATCCAAAGCTCAATATGCTTTTGATTTTCCTAGAGTCTTCAAAAAAAAGAAATGTTATTTCAAGGCCACTCCCTGTTTTCCACATTCTTGACAGAGGTATGTTTTTCATACTCTCCACAACACTTTACTGATGGCACAGTGTTTGTGTTTAATTTCTGTACAGTATTTTGGTTGGTCTCATCTATGTTTTTATAGTTAATTGAACATACGGACCCAGATTGGTGGTAGAGGGCATTGTGGGTAAGTTATATCCCAGGAACTGCTTTCCTGCTGAAAAAAATATAAGATTCTTCTTCTCGTTCTTTTCTAGTCACCCGAGAACCACAGCAGCGGCAAACATATTAAATTCCATCTTGTGAAATAACACGAAAAAGTATTTAGCAACATTCCCCTCTCAACAGTGCTAAACAAGACTTGTGCTTTGTCACAGACTTTATTCCCCAATATACGAGCAGGATCGCAGCTCAGACAACACGTTCTCAAGCAGATGGGCTCGACTGAGTGTTTTCCTGCCTTATCATTTTCACTTCCTCTGTTTTCTTTTCACTCTCCTGGCACATAAAAATTGGATGGTCGGCTGATTTATCCCCGGGGCACACACCTTGTGTCTTCTCTAGGATGGTTTAATTTGATTTTTCTCAACAACAGCCAAGGACAGAAGAAAGTTTCTCATTAGGAAATTGCCTTGGGAGTGATACAGAGCTTTGTTGGTTAAAGAAAATGTTAAGTGTGAAAACTACAGCCCAGGTTACCTCACGCGCGTATTCTCTTCAGACAGTTTCTGAGTGTTAGTGATGTTGCGCCAACAAAACAAAATTGAGGATTTAATTCAGGGCTCTCTCTTCTTAGTGAAAAGGCTACTTATTGGGAGAGTGGTTCTGACTGACTTTGAGGTTTAATGTGAAGAGAAAGCCTGCAGGGACTGGGCGAAGCTGGCCCTGTGCCATTCAGCTCAAGTGGGGAGCTGACCCACCGGCTTATTGACCCCTGACCTCTGGACCGAGACTTCCAGAACGTCCTTCAATGTGGCGGTCATGGTGGCAGCTTTTGTTTACCTTCAAGGAGGATGTTTTGAGACCCTATTGATAAGTAATGCTGATTTGTATGGAAACTTTTCAAGTTGAAATTCTCGGTGGGTTTTTGGCTGCTTCTGGAAATCTGAGCTAAAAGCAAGGCCTCTGCCCCCTGCCGCTTGGGTTTAATAACAAAACACAAAGCAACCATATAAACAGACCCTTTTAATTGACTATAGGCCCCAACTTCTCCCTTCTGGAAACATGAGAACCGGGGCCTAGAACTTATACCATACGCAGAAACCAGATACCCTTAGAATCAGAAGTATCTCCAACACTAATTGGATTAAAAATCATGAAGCGTACTCTCAGACTGGAGCATTCAAATCAAATTAGACACCATCTTATTTTTTAAAAATAAAGAATTAGTGCCTTGTGTGTACATTATCATCACAAGTTAATGAGGGAGGGAGCATGACTAGAGCCTCTCACGTTACCAGAACGGAACTCGGATACCACAAAATGCTCCCTTCATTTTTTTTTTTTTTTTTTTTTCAGGCAAAACAGAGCTAGAATCTTAAAGTGCTACCACTTAATTCCCCACTGAGGTAGAATGATGGAATTCTTCACTTTGCGAATGAGAAAGGACCAAAGAGGCAATGACAAGCCGGAGACCTGCCGGGGGTCTGGGAGCAGCACGTATGGGTGTCCTCACTGCCCAGTGTTTCCTCTCAGCTGGGGGGACGTGTGTCGGTCACGCACTGGCCTGGCTCAACCAGAGCTCTGTGATCACCCCGGTCTCGCCAGACCCTATGTTCCTCCTTAGCGCCTCACAACCACCAGCTGATAAAGGAGAAAAGAGAAGCGAAGCCACGAAGCAGAGGAAGACCTTTGTTCCTGGGGTAACAGCCAGAGAAACTTGGCAAACGTAAGAGTGGGATTTTCTGTCAGGCTCCTTAAAAGCAGTGGGATGTAGGAGCACCCGATGAACTGAGGACCAGAGAAGTGGGTCCTTCCTAGGGAGCAGCTTGCTCCCCCGGGGGAGGGAGCGGATTCTAGGTGAGCAGGTGGAGGAGGATCCCCCGCAAGTGGGGAGATTCGGATGAGTCTGACGGGACCTGGGGCTGGCGGGAAGGTAGGATCAGGAAGAGCCCCAGACGAATCACCCAGCCCGGCATAGCCTCTTGCATATTCTACCTCATTCGAGGAGGCAGAGTGGGAGAAGAGCCAGAAAACAGGCCCCAGGGTGCCCGGAGTCAGAAGCCCAGACAGATTTTAACCCACAAAGAACCACCAGCCTCTGGAATCCCATCGTAACCCCTTCTTAGCTCCAGTAGGGGCAGGATCGGAAAGGCGGGTCTATGAGAAGAAATGAAGATCACTTGGAAGTATAAATAAGTGAGTAAATATGACAGACTGATTTTAGTAAAAGTGTGTGGAAGGGTGATTGTTAAAGCCGGGATAGTAGCAACGTGCTATGGGGTTTATGACATATTTAGAAGTAAAACATAGGATATCATAACACAAAAGATGGGGAGCATAAATGTGAATTTACTCTTAAAATCTCACACTTGAAGTGGTGGAACATTCATTCAGTGTATATTATATTAAGGATGCAAATTACAATCTTTGTGTAATCATTTTTTAAAAAAGAACAACTAAGCTAATCTCTCAGTCTCTTTGAAAAGTGAAGAGATGTGCTGCCCAGATGTGCCTTCAGCATCCAGACACTCATTCCCCCAGTTCTGTAAGAGCCGGCGACCAGCTTCTTGCTGAATTTCTTTGTAGAATTGGCCTTGGCCCTGGAAAGCAGCCTCGCTCAAGGCTATATCCCTTTCCTGGGGCAGCCTACATTCTAGAGGTCCAGCCCCCGTGCCTCAGTTGGAGAGAGTCCAGCTCCAGAGCTCCTGGTCAGATTGGCTAAGGCCTTCCTTGCAACTGGACCACAGTTTAGCTTCTCCCTCGGCTTGCTCCCTCCTCCCCTACCTCTTGAAGGTGTTGGTCTGGAGACCACTCCCAGGACAGCATGGCACACTGTGTGCTGGGGAAACTGACCTACGGAATTGCCGAAGCTGGGTCAGCTGCCAGAACCTGCTATGAGCACCTTGTCCCTTGGGGTAGGTGTTTGCCATAGTGGTACTCTTGCTGAAATTTTCACTGCTGGTGACTTAGGACTCCATACTTGGGAGGAAAGTGCCCTGATGGAATGCTCAGGTGTTTAGAATTTCTTGGAAATTGTCATTAGAAACACTATACAATGGCGGTCACTGCTGGGAATTTCCAGTGCATTGGAGAAGGGTGATAATGGGCCGGTGATAACTGAACATCAATATAAAGCAGAATATGGAAAGCAGAGAGTCTCTTTGGCAGCATATAAAGAGACCTTTCTCTTTTGTGACTGGAGGGCAGATGTGGCTCAGAGGCTGGCCCCAAACTGAGTTGGGGAGTAGAGGTACCCAAAGGAGCAGAGAAGTCTCAGTGGTAGCAGGTCTGCCATGCCAAGGTCAGGACCTTGTGGGGAAGTTGCAGGGGGAAGACAAATGGGTTGACATATGAAAACACTGTAAAGCCCAGATCCCCTGGAATTCTCCAGGCCTGAAAGAGTATCCTGCTCTTCTCTTTACAGGCTGTCAGCCTTTGCCTAAAGACAAAGACAAGGTCTGCTTTGCAAGACAATACGTGACCACTCTCTCCTACACCTCCCCTGGGTCCCTGGAAATCTCCTAGCTCCGCCCCCTTCCACTGGAACAATAACTACGGGCCAGTCACAACATAATCTGGCCAGGGAAGTGTTGTCCTGCTGGTGGAAGAAAGGGGTTATGGCCCTAAGGAGCTGTGGGACCCAGTCAACATGTCCCCTGCAGGAGCCATGGGGGTCGTGAGGATGCAAGGCAGAGGGAGATGAAATGTGGAATTGGGTAGAGGAAGCATTATCGATAGGGGAGCACTCTCCTTTGATGCAGCATTTAACATCCTGGCAAGGGACCCGGGAAATGGAGCTGGTGTCCTGTGAGGTTGGCTAAGTGAAGTCAAGATTTCCTGATCTGTCATGGCAGATGGTGGAGGAAGGATCCAAAGGCTTGAAACAGTGGGTGAGCTAGAGTAAATATACTATGTAAAGCCATAGAACCCACCAGCTGATATGTTCCACAGAAAGGCCTAGAGTAACACTGCCTTGGCCAAAGCAAAAGAATGACCTTGAAGTTCAAGGTTGACCCTTGACCCTGAAGGTTAGTGCTGCTGGGGGAGATCATGGTATAGAACTGGGCTCCCTGGTAGCAATAAGGGTGATAGAGGCCAAGAAATAGCACTCGTCATGAGGTGCAAGGAAAGTGTAACTATCTTCCTGAGCACCAAGGTGGGGGATGGGACCCACAGAGAGCCTTGGAAATCATTAAAAGAAGTTTGCATCCTGAGAGGAAAGATAGGCAGCCAACAAGGGTATTTGTACAATCGGCACAGTTGAAATAAATCAAGAATGGATGCTCAGGAGACTGAGGGCCGCCCTCCCAACATAGGTACCAGTCCTTGTCTGCTTTCTCACACCCGGAACAGACTAACTGGAGATGACTGGTTGATGGTGGATGATTGGAGATGGTTCTCCAGTCCTTCCCCTGAGGGTCCTACACTACTTGGCTGTCTGGACTCTGCTCACATATTCTGAGGATTGCCAGACATAGGTTGTTGCTGCCATTGCTATATGAGGACCTGAAACTTTATTGTGCTTCCCATTAGAGGGGGAATAGAAGGCCCACATAATAAACAAGGTCCCAGTTAAGGCCCAGTTCACACCAGTTCATTGGGCCTATCAATCCTCCCCATAGTTATTTGCCCAGTCTCTGAATATCTCATTGGAAGTGGCAAGCTGCAACTACCCCCTACACCCACCACATATACACGTTGGTTCTTTGGCCTGTGGGGTTGCGGTTATCAGAGTAAGGAAGGCCAAGTGGAAGCCTCTGGAATTTCACCTCCTTGCACCCTCACCCCAACCAACCAAGACAGTAAACCCAAATGAATGTTTCTTCTCAGGGGAAATTGTGGAGGACGAGAAAAACCTGAAGAATTCAGGGGATGGTCATGCCATCTTATTTTCATATAACTCAGCAGTTTGGTCCCTGCAGACCCAGATGGATCCTGGAAGATTAATACGAACTCAACAAGCAGTAACCTCCTTCTCAGCTGTGATGCTAGATGTGCTATTTTCACTAGAGAAGATTGCATGGCCTCATGTACAGGGAATGGAGCCACGGATCAGGAGAATGTGTTCTCTTCCATCCTATCAGGAAGGAAAACCAGAAGCAGTCAGTATTCCCATGAGATAAACTATCATATATATTTATGATCTTGACCTGGTGTTATCTTAGCCCTCCCACCCTTGGTCATGATGTGTTCTGAAGGGATCTGAGCTATCTGGCCATCGCACAGAACATCATATTCGTCTGGTACATCAATGACATCATGTTAGTCAAAACAGATAAGCAAGAAAGGGATTTGGGAGGCTTTGGTTAAACACAGGACTCCTGAGGGTGGGAGATAAACCCAGTAAAGATATAGGGATCAACCACATCAGATCTGATTACATGATGTCATAAGAAACACTGGGGGTGGGGAAGGGGAAGAGAAGTGGATTAATGGAAAAGAGACCAGATGGAACTTTCCGGGGTGATGGAAATACTCTGTACTTTGACTGGAGGTGTGGATTACATCGGTATATATATATCTGTCAGTACTCATCATGGTGCACACTTCAGGCTTGGGATTTTGCTGGATGTAAATGCTTCATTGAAAAAGAAGAAACAAAGCCAAAAACTTAATGCAGGAGCTCCATGTTTTGGGGGATTTCAGACGAACACTTTAACACCTTTCCACTCTTTCAATCCCCAGAGATAACACCTTTTTAAGGGAATGATTAAAGAAACTGTTTGGATAGAAACCTCAAGGCTTGTACTGGGAGCCTTCCCAAAGGGAAGCCCCTCTCTGAACAAGTCTTCAGCATTCACAAGGAACGGAGCAACCGCCTGCCCTGGCTCTACTCTAGCAAGGACTTCATTTGCAGAGTCGTACAGAGACCACAGGAGAAAGCAGGTATCTCTCCACCCGTGTGCCCCAGAAAAAGTTCATCAAAGGCAACCACAGACTCTAGATTCAGTATGGGGAGGGTCACCAGGTACAGAGAAAAGCAGGGTCACAGCTTCGGGCATTGAGATAGTGGTTAAAATCGCAAGCATTGAAACCAGAGTGGGTTGTATTCAAGTCCCATCTTGGCCACCTCATCACTGGGATTCTTGGCAGGTGAAATCCTCTGAGTCTCCGTGTCTTGATCTGTAAAAAGGAAACACTACTAGCTTCCTCATGGAGTTGTTTCTAGAGTTTAAAGCAAGAGTAAATGAGCACAGTGCTGGGTACCCCATTTGTGGTCATCTCGGTGATTGTTGTTTCTCTGGAGGATTGTGATCTCCACAGTGGGTTCTGACTATGCCATTTCGAGGGCCCCATGGGCATCCGAGTTTGGGTGGTGGTTGCTGAAGCCAGTGCTGTTACACAGTACTGGTACCATAGAGAGACCATGAAAAGTGGGAGAAGGGAACTCATATAAAAACATCACATGGACTTCTGGGAAGTGTCATCCCAGCACAAATGTCAAAGATGGCCGAAAGTCGGCTTTCTTTTTGTTCAGAGCAAAGAGCTCAAGGACAGTTGAGAGCAAATTCTACAGAAATCTTCCTAACCTTTCTTGCGTCTGTTTCTCCTGCTCACAGTGATCTTTGTAATGAAGACGAAAGGATAGAATCTTTACCTCAAGAGTCAGAACAGACTAAAAATGTGTCAGCCTCGGGGGGAACTGAGTTAATTTTGGGATGATTGATTCTCTAAAGCTTCAATTATGCAGAACCCAGCTTTGTAGCAACACCTTGTATCTGGAATGTTTTTAGAAAATGTAGAAGTTCCCACAAGAGCTAGCGCAGGAGTTAAAAGAGAAATATCAGAGTTGACTTACAAGATGCAGGAGGGAACCTGGCCAAGCTTACCTGTCTGTGCTTTAACCAAAGCTATGTGACCTGCTTCCCCATCCCCACAGCATGGGGACCTCAGAGAGGCAAGCACAGCAGGCTCAGTGAGGGGTGTGGACAGCAGAAAGCAAAGGAGACAAGGGAGAATCAGCACAGAGCTGACATCAGAAATCAAAGGACCGCAGCCTGGAGCCATTCTGTGGGGGAGGCAGCGGGCCTGTCCCTGATTCAGACAGTCTGAGTTCTAGGAGACCCTCTCTAGGCCAATAGCCCTGAAATACTCACCACAGAGCTGACAACTCAGGCCTTTCTCTTGGAAAGCAAATGCAAATGGATTTTGGCAGTCCACCACCACCCTTTCCAAGTAGTTCTAGCAAGGTCTGCATGCACCTGCCTCACAAAGATATATTTCGCATTATTGCAACAAGCAGAGTTACAAAGTCCCTGGGAGAAATTTCTGTCCAGAAGCAATGTCAGTTGGGTGGTTAACATTACAACTGAAGGCCAGAGATGAAGGCCTGGCCATTCTCTGTGCCTCCAGCGGGGACTTGCAAATGGATGTCATCAGCACTGTGGTAGCCTGAATGATGGCCCCCAAAGAGCTCCAGGCCCGGATCCCTGAAACCTGTGCTTGTTACTCATGGCGAAAGGGGCTCTGTTGAGGTGATTGGGTGAAGGGTTTTGAGATGGTGAGATTATCCTGGGTTACCTGGGTGGACCCTCAGAGAAATCACAAAGGTCCTTTTAAGTCACATACAAGGGAGACATAAAGCATAGAGAGAGATTAATCTCTAGAGAAGTAAAGAATGATGTGCCAACAGGAGCAGTGAGAGGGACGGAGGTGGGTCAGGACGCACTGAGCTGCTCGCTTTAAGAGCCAAGAACCAAGGAGTACAGGTGACCGCTAGAGGCTGACAAAAGCAAAGAAGAGATGATCTCCTGCTGGACTCAACCCTGCCAACACACCTGGCCTTCAGCCCAGTGAGACTGACATTGGAAAGCTCACAGGAGGGGTGGAAACATCTCCCCTTCAACTCAGATGCCCAGTCATAAACCAAGTTCTGTGTCTGCTTCTAGAAATGTTGGGAGGGCCCGGGGAGCCCAGTGCTGGACAGATATGTGAAAAAATAATTCATGGCACATGCAGGAACAAATCCTTTAAGAGAAACAGAGGGTGGAAACCAGGGTGGCATGATCTAGAAAATGTATAAATCAGTTTTTAAAATACAATCACTTCATACGAAGAATAAAGGAGAAACAAAACAAAACAAAACAAAACAAAAACCCTCTTTGGTCTCCAGATCTCTCAGGGCCCAAATTTTCTACTCCCTTGGTTACTTTTTATCTGCCTTTTTCATCAATAGGTTGATTGAGGCACACTTCACCTACCATATCATTCACCTTATTAACGTGAATGGCAGTACCTTGCAGTATATTGACAAAATTGTGTGACTGTCCTCACTATCTAATTCCAGAATATTTTCATCACCTTAAAAAGAAAGCTTGTATCCATTAGCAGTCATTCCCCATCCCTAACCCGCTCTGGCAAACCCCAGCCCTAGGCAGCCACTAATCTACTTTCTGTTCCTATAGATTTCCCTGTACGAGGCATTTCATCTAAATGGAATCATAATATGTGGCCTTTGCATCTGGCTTCCTTTGCTTAACATGATGCTTTCAATGTTTATCCGTATTTATCAGTATCAGGACTTTCCTTCTTACAGATGAATAATACTCCATTCTATAATATACTGTATTTCATTTATTCCTTCATCAATTGATGGACATTTGTGTTGTTTCTACTTTTTGGCTATAATAACACTGATAGGAACAGTCACATGCAAATTCTTGTGTGGACTTATATCTTCAGTTCTCTTAAGTCTATATCTAGGGATGGAATTGATGGATCGCATGATAATTTCATGTTTCGCTTTTTGAGGAACTGTCAAACTGTTTCACAAAGTTGCTACACCTTCTACAAAGTTGCTACATCTTCTCTTTCTACCAGCAGAGGATGAGAGTTCCAATACCTCCACATCCTCATCAATATTTGTTATTGTCTGTCTTTTTGAGTGTAGCCATCCTAGTGGGTTTGATGTGCTATCTGGTGATGTTGGCTTGCCTTTCCCTAATGAGGCATAATCTTGAACATCCTTTCATGTGCTTATTTGTGTATCTTCTCTGGAGAAATATCTACTCAAATCCTCTGCCCATTTTTAAATCGGATTGTTTGTTGTTCAGTTATATGAGTTCCTTATATGTTCTGAATGTAAATTTGTCATTGGATATATAATTTTCAAACATTTCCTCCCATTGGATGGTTTGTTTTTTGCTTCCTGAGTATCCTTAGAAGCATAAAGTTTTTTCATTTTGATGAAGTCCAATTTGTCTATTTTGCTGTTGTTGCTTGTGCTTTCGATGCCATAATTAATAAATCATTGGTTAACCTTAAGGCCATGAAGGTTTACTCAAGTTTCCTTCTCAGAGTTTTATAGTTTTAGCTCTTCTGTTTTGGCCTGTGATCCATTTTAAGCCAATTTTTATGTATGGTGTGAGGTAGGGGTCCACCTTCATTTGCTTGCACTTGATATGTAGTCCTCTCAGCACCATCTGTTGACAAGACTATTCTTGCCCCATTGTGTGGTCTTGGCACCCTTCTATGTTTGAATTCTCAATTTTGTTCCATTGAACTGTCTCTTCCTATGCTGATACCACACTGTCTTCATTACTCTAAGTTTGTAGTAAGTTTTGAAATCAGGAAGTTTGAGTCCTCCAACTTTGTTCTCCCTTTTCCAGACCATTTTGACTACTCTGGGTCCCTTGTATTTCCACATAAATTTTGGAACCAGCTTGTCAATTTGGGGGGAGAAAGGCAGTTGGAGATTTGATAAAGATTGCATTTAATCCATAGATCACTTTAAACAATATTGTCTTTTTAACAATGTTATCTTCCAATCCATGAACAAAGATGTCTTTCTATTCATTTAATTTTTTTATTATTTTAACCATGTTTTATAGTGTTCAGTGTAAATCTTGTACTACTTTGGTTAAATTTATTTCTCAGCATTTTTTCCTTTTTGATACTTTTATCAATGGAGTTGTTTTCTTTTTAAAAACATTTTATTTGTTTATTTATTTATTTGAGACAGAGTACAAGAGAAAGAGAACATGAGTCATGAGTGGGGAGGGGACGGGTAGAGGGAGAGGGAGAAGCAGACTTCCTGCTGAGCAGGGAGCCCCCAGAACCCTGGAATCATGACCTGAGCTGAAGGCAGACACTTAAACAACTGAGCCACCCAACCGCCCCTATAAATGGAATTGTTTTCTTAATTTATTTTTAGATTGTTTGTTGATAGTGCATAGAAACACAATTCATTTTGTATATTGATCATATATTCTGCAACTTTGCTGGAATTATTTATTAGTTTTAATAGTTTTTCAAACTTGGACTTCTGGGAATTTTCTATGCATAAAATTGTATCATCTGCAAATAAAGGTAGTTTTATGTCTTTCTTTGCAATTGGGATGCCTTTTATTTACTGTTCTTGGCTAACTTTCCTGGATAAAACCTCTAGCACAATGTTGGCTCTAAGAGGCAAGAACAAATATCTTTGTCCCGTACCTGATCTTAGGAGGAAAACATTCAGTCTTCACTATTATGATAGATCTGGGCTTTTTTATAGATGCCCTTTATCAGCCTTAGGCAGTTCCCTCTTATTACTAGCTTTTGAGTGTTCTTCAATTTATTTCCTTAAAAAATAAAATTATACTCAGCTCAGAGTTGTGTTTACTTCTGAGTTTGTCAAACATTCTATACACTCTGAAAGGTGTGGTTGTATTTGATAGTCATAACGACAACTCGAAGACAAAAAGAGAAATCGTTCTGTTACATGCCATGTTTTAGGAGGCACAGCTCTATATAGAATACTCTGAAGTGTTTCTGTCCAAAATGGTTTAGGTAAAGTGCAAAGTGTAGCTGCTCCAAAGGCTAATTCCTCTTTCTGACCCATTTCCCCCACCCAAACCCCAATTCCTCTGCCTGAGCTTCCACCTGAGCCCCAAGGTGCCTCTCCCTGCTTATTCTCAGTTGACAGTTGAAAGCAACATATTCAATCTATAATCTTTCTAATGCTTACATCTCAAGCCTACTCCTGGTTTCCTTCCAAACTCTAGTTCATATTCCTTTCCTCATTTCTATGGGTCTCCCTCCACTATACTCTTATTTCCATACCTTTTCAATTCCAGGGTAAAACAACACCTGGTCTTTATAGAAGAGCAGAAAAAGGATCAAAGGGTATTCACAGGGCTTCAGGGGGTTTGTTTGAAGCTACAGTGATGAACCTGCTCTGTGTCCCTGCTGGACTAAAGGCTTCCCCATGGGGGTAGCTGGAAACCTACTGGAGGACACGGAAGTAGGATTCTGTCCTCAGGCCTCTCCTGAGGGCATGCTCCAGTGTGGCAACTGAAGGGGCTGCCTCTTTATTGGCCCTTGGGGCTTCTGGGCCACATAACCCTCTTTCCCAGTGTTCTCTGTGCTCAGAGTGTGGCTGTCTCGGCCATGGCCAATGGCAGGGACCCCCAATTCACTATTCAGCTCACCCAGACATCCAGCCAGAAACTCTGAATAGATGTCCCTGGATTTCCTGTATCCTGATTCGTTGGATGATTACTTGTCTCCAGAAGCCAAAACAATTCAGTCACCTTAAGCCCCGAGGCTTGGATCTGTGCATGAAGCAACTAGCTTCTCCTCAGAAGCCTCTGGAAACCCTTGACTGAAGTAGGTGTATCCCTCCTAAATCACCCACCACCCCGTCCCCCGCCCACCCAGAGCTCTCAGAGCACAAGGGACTCCCTGGAGTCAAGTGATGATTCTTTGCTCAACTTAATCTTTTTATTGTAGACTTTTGATCCTGAACAGGCTCCTGCAAGTAGGACAAGCAAAGATCTCACTATGTTTAGAGTCTCCATGGAGGCCAATTTCTATAGTTTTCTTTGAATACCAATACACCCCTCTTCTGATCAGAATCTCCAATCTCCTTTAAATAACAACTAATCTCCCTCTCTCTGAGCATATGACTCAGACTAGTCAGCATAATTTCAGTCTCTGGCGACAGTGATTGCTTCAGGGACTGGCTCATATCCTGAGTCCTTTCATAATAAATCAGCTACTTATTCAGAAGCTAACAGGATAAGATGTGTTCTTTTTCTCCACAGCTTTTCCCTGGAAGGACTTTGGACTCTGGAGCTGCTGGCCACCATCTTCATCTGCCACATGTAGTCTAAAAATGAAGTCCATATGAAGGAAGGAGAATACAGCTGAGGGATAAAGACATTTTTCTGGATCAAGCCATGCCTAAACTCCATTTATCCCCTGAACTTTTAAATTCCATGGATAGATAAATTCTTTAGGAGGCCTGAACCAATTTAGGTTAGATTTTCCATCATTTGCACCCAAAAGATTCCTATCAGACACAATCCCTGTACCTTTGGACATATGTGAGGCTCAGGCCCTGCTCTCCTCCTCCTCCTTGTACCAAGCCAGTCTTCCTTCTCCATGATCTACATATTTCCCATTCTTTGGAGTATTTCTCAAATGTTAACTTGGAACACCATCTGATTTCTCCTGGCCTTGCAAACTATCTTCTTGTGACATAATAAGATATATAGTTGGCCTCTGCTCCTAGTTCCCAACATACAGCTCTTTAAACCTTTGTAACCTCCTGAGGGATAGGGGTGCTGAGAGCAACTGTTGTTCTAAAATTTGGGCTTTGATCCTAGCTCCTGACACAGAGGTTTTAAATCTCTTAGAATTTTCTGAGTGATAGGAGCATCTTTTGTTCTAATGAGATGACTCTTAGTGGGCTCTAGGTATCTTTGGGATGGGAGTTGATGACCAAAGACTAAGCCATATTTAGATGCTTGGAATTCTCAGCCCGACTCACAAGTGGACTTCCAGGGAGAGGACAGGGGCTGGAGCTTGAGTTGAATTTGTCATGCCTCCATAAGAATCCCTCAACTGTGTTATTCAGAGAGTTTCCACATTGATGAACACATCCACACATTGGGAAGATGGCACATGCCACCTCCACAAGGACAGAAGCTCCCAGGCTTGGAAACTCCCAGACCTTGCCCTGTATATTGCTTTGTATGGCTGTCCATCTATATCCTTCACTATATCATTTCTAATAAACTGGTAAATGTTTGTTCCCTAAGGTTCTGAGTTGTTACAGCAAATTACTGAACCTGAGGAAGAGGTCATGGGAACTCTGATTTATAGCCAATCAAAAGCCCCGATGACAGCTTGGGACTGGCATCCAAAGTGGGGGCAGTCTTGTGGGACAGAGTCCTTAATGTGCGGGGTCTTCACTGACTCTGGGAAGACAGTGTCAGAACTAAATTTAGGACACCCAGCTATTGTCTGCAGAGCTAGAGAATTGGATCATGTGGGGAAAAGCCCATGTGTTTGAGATCAGAAGCATCATGAGGTTGGGCACCTGGGTGGCTCAAAAGCCTCTGCCTTTGGCTCAGATCATGATCTCAGGGTCCTGGGGTCAAGCCCTGCATGGGGCTTCCTGCTTGGTGGGGAGCCTGCTTCCCTCCCTCTCTCTCTGCCTGTCTCTCTGCCTACTTGTGATCTTTGTCAAATAAATAAATAAAATCTTAAAAAAAAAAAAAAGTGTTGTGAGGTTTCCCTTCACTTCTCCAAATGGTTGGGATTATAACCTCTAACTGAATCAAACTCATCCTTCAAAGGGGTCCTTAGAGGAGGTCTTCTCAACCCCAAACCTCATGACCTTCTTTAAGCATAGAAACCAGGGCTTGTCTCTCTTGGATCTGTACCCCACCCCCACCCCCAGTAGGTCGTTAGAATGAGTTCTGAGGAGCTGTGGGCTTTACAGAATCAAGAATCACACCATCTTGTCCCGATGGTTACCACGGGAAGGGATGGGGGCTGGGTAATGAGCAGGATTTCTACATTTTATTTTCTTCTTATTATTATTATTTGAGTCTTTAATCATAACTATTTATTTTAAAGTATTTATTTTGCAAAGAGAACCCTTAGTGGGAATAATTGAGGAGGGGTGGTGAATTGGCCAACCCTCTGCACAGCTTTCATAATCCCCTTGAACTCATGACTTCTGTGGGAATGCCTCACTTGGTGCTTTAAGCAGAGACCCAAGCACCCATCCAGGGCCTTGACCTTGTGTGGGAAGAACTGGGCCCTGAAACGCAGGCACAGACACATGGCTTCATGAACATTTGATCCCCCAGAAAATCCAACGCTCCAGCATCCTGGGCGCTGCCCAGACTCTTCAAATTCAAGGGCAAATAAAATAAATAGAAGTAAATATTGTACTCCCAAGCAATAGAATGCCTAGCAACCAAGAACAAAGGAGAGCTGAAGGAAGAGTGTTGACTTTCCCAGGTCCTTGTGTGCAAACTGCAGTAAAAGTCTTTTTCTGTGTGAATAATGTATTTTGAGTGTTAAATTACAGAAGGTATATGGGACACTAAGGCCAACCCCCACCAGAGAGTTGTGTGTAGGGCCCACCCTGGAGGAGAGGTCGGGGGTCAACTTGGCCTGCCTGGTATTGACCAGGGTAGGTTGGTGGAGGAGGTCTCCCCATTCCTTTGGGGACTGGGGGCTTGGGACTAGGGCCCTTACATGACGCTGGTACAATATAGTGCCATATACGATGCAAAAGAAAATGCTAAGTCACAGAATAAATGTAAGAGGTCTGATGCTTTTTTCTCATGATCATTTCAATGCTTTGTTAGGAATAATGACTATAAAACATATTACCTTATTCTTATTAAAATTCTATGATATGAAACTGATTTAACATACCCTCTGATGGTCTCAAGAGGCTCTTTTTCATCTGGTCTCTGTCCTCATGTTTTAATGCCTCTTCTACATCAGGACCCCAGGCATATGTGTGGATTGACTTTTGGAAATGGAGGATTATTTAGGTTATACTTGAAAACAGAGGAGAGGCAAGAAAAAAGAAAAAAAAAAAACAGTGGTGGTATTTTTATAGGATCCATGAGAAATCTTGCTGGCCATTAAGTTTTGCCCCTATGAGACTCCCAGCTGGATGGGATGGGTTGAAACTGCCCCCCTAAGAAAGCACACATTTCCCTAGTGTCTAACTGACTCCAGAGAACTTCTAAAGATTTAAGGTGAGAAGTAGAGAAAGGGTTGTTGTCATTGTCTGTTACCATGGCAACTCTAGCCAGGACTTGGCATTGCTAGGATTTTTCCAGCAGATTTTGAAGACTGCTAGCCCTAGGTCAGTGTGAACGGGAATGTGGATTTACAGGTATACAGCTGCTCCCTGGCATGGCTTCCCTAGAGAAGAAAGAAGGGCGATCTCCAGGGCCAAAGCCAGTGGAGGAAAGATAGAGGGACCACTGAGAACTCACTCTACTCAACAGGCTTCCCTCACCACACCTGCCATGGAGGGCACGGGAGACATCTCGGTCCCAAGAACTCACACGTCTAAGAAAAAGAGTGCAGAGCGTTCATACTTTATGACCTGCAACCCCACCTCTAGAAATTTCTTCTAAGAAAAAGCCAACATTTGCACAAAGATTTATTTTGTTTGAGGACGTCCCTTGCAGCATTATTTATAGCAATAAAAAGGGTGGGGTGGATTACCTTCAGGTTCAACAACACAAGATTCGTTTAATAAATTATAGCTCAGCCCTGCAAGGCAACACGAAACATCCATTCCAAACACGTTGTGGAAAACTAGCCAACGATACAGGAACTTTACAGATGGCCACAAAACATTAAGGAAATTGGGGAAAAAGGAAAGGCTGTAATGTTAGTAGGACGTCAATCTCATGTTTAAAAAATGAAAGGAAAAAGGAAGAGAGGGAGGGAATGAAAAGTCTATACATAGAAATGTTTTTCAGGATACAGACCTTTATAGTTTCATCACCAGGGGATTGGATTTTTGCCCTTTCCCCCCCAAATTTCTTACAACAAGCCTCCATCCATTGGCAGTTTTAAAATTTTATAATAATAATAATAGTAAATATAACAGAGGGGCAGGAGAAAGGGAGAAGAATGGCGTGGGACAGGGAGGAGGAGAAGGCGAGTCTCTCAGAAGAAATTGCTAGAAGGGAAGAGAAAGATCCGTTGGTCGATCAAGGCTGATGGGACCAGAAAGCCCTTCTACAAGGTTCATGGAGGGTTAAAACGATTCTTGTACGAGAGTAGAGAAGGAAACAAAAGGAAGATTTAGAAGGTCTAAGCAATGATCTAAGAAGCTGTTGGCATAGACACGTGCCAACAAATGTCTCAAGCCCCAGATGTCTTTGGAGAGAGTGTGGCTCCCTAAGACGCACTTCATAACCAACCTTGACTTCGTAGGTTGTGAAGGATTATAAATAGTTCATCATACTGTAGAAAGAAATTTGTGTGATTTTCTTGAATGCTCATTAATCTGTCAGAGCCCGGCCTCAAGCTTCCCGTAAGTCTATTAGTTCACACGGGCCCGGCGCAGGGCCTCCTGCTCATGACGGAAGTGATGACAAAGCTGAGAAGCGGGAAGTTTTCACTCTAGTCAGAGCACACGCTCTGCGGTCCACTGCCAGAGAAAGACTTGCAGCTCCTGATGACAGGTACTGGCTGGTGCAGGGGGAAACCTTAAAGGCATTCGTTTCTCAGGGGAAAGTTGGCCAGTGTGGTCTGTCAGCAGGGGTGGTGGTGACGTCCCACCTGTTGTCCCTGTCCCTAGTTCTGTGCTGTTGCTGGGGCTCTCGGGGTGGGCACATGGGTCGGAGGCTCTGGGGGGGGGGGCAGGGAGAGTCTCCCATACCCCATCTAGCAGGATTTACCGTCCCCTCTAAGCCTTGCCATGTCACAGGAGGCCAGGAGGCGTGGAGAACATGGCGTCCCACACCCCTCACAGACCTTAGGTGATGGGACACCCTCGGTTAATTCTCAATTGTCCAGGGCTGTTTGTGTTTTCAGAATCTCCGACTGTTTTCCTCTCTCTGAACTCGGGTCACCTGTGCTGCCTACAAGCATTTCCCCACGTCACGGCTGGGGGGTAATTTAAAACAACCACAAGGATGGGCCTTTCCGGTCATTGGCGCGCTAAGTACCCAACCCACGCCTGCTCCATCCTGGTATTTGTGGAGTGAGTATGTGTTGAGTGACTACTCTGCACCCCAGCTTATTCTAGGCACTGAAGGTAGACCTGTAAACACAATAATGCTTACATTCCAGGTAATAAGTAAGAAAAATAAGTAAAATGTAGAGTGTGCCAGGTGGGCTATCGCTAAGAAAAAAGAAGTAGCCAATGGAAACAGGAAGCACAAGACATTGCAATTTAGATATGTGGCTGGCGAAGGCCTCACCAAGATGGCATTTGTGTAGAGAAGTGAAGGAGATGAGGGAGTGAACCCGGCAAGAATCTGGAGAAACAGAATTTTAAGTATAAAAACAGCAAGTGCAAAGGCCCTGGGGTGGTTTGTTCTTGACATGATTTAGGCAGTGTTTTGGGATGGTTTTTCTTGACATGATTAAGGTTTTTCTGGATTAAGTTTCCCAGCTTTTTTTTAAATTATCACCCTCCTGAGGAGCCTTTTTAGAGTTTTAAAAAATTGCTCCCCTAGTGAAATTTTAAAACCACAGATATATATATATATATATATATATATATATATATATATATACATACATACATACATATATATATACCTGTTTAGGTACTGTGTGTATACATACGCTTTATAAATAAAAACAGTAATTTTTTTTTGCTCATGAGAACCAATCTTTGTGTCCTGGGGTGGGGGGGTGCCGACAGCATCATCCCCATAGAGATCCAAGACTGTACTCAACAAGTGGGTCTGGCGCCGAGGGAGGGAGAACATTCGGGAGGCGAGGGGTGGGCCCAGCTCAAACAGGGCCTTGTCGGTCATCATCTGCACCTTTTGTTCCAATAGAGCCAGAGAGTCATTGGTGAGTTTTAACTGATGAATGAGTCTGATTTACATTCTATTACAACTGCTCTGGCCATCGTGGAAAAATATATGGGAATGAATGACAACAGCCATAAAGATCTTAATAAAGGTCATAGAAGAGGAGGAGACGGACACCTCCTGCTCCCTACTCGTCCCCTCCCTTCTCTCCGTCCTTCTCCACCTCCCCCCACCCTTCATCTCTCTTTCCTCCTGCAAATATCTGCTGAGCACCAGTTCGGGGCAGGGGAACAAGACAGGACAGTGCCCTCTGTGCTGAGTGGGAATAAAGGTGCCCACAGGACATTGCTGGAGCACAGAGAAAGGAGCACCCACTCAGTGGGGAACGGAGGAGGGGGATGGCTTCCTAGGGAACAAGTCATCTGAAGCCAAGTACCGAAGGAGGAATAGGGCTTGGCCGGGAGAATGTCTCCGGGAGAGCAGGCAGCATGGCTGAAGCCGGAGGCAAGGTCAGGGGCAGAGGCAGGACGTGCCAGTAGTTGTGCCTTTGTCGGAGGGAGCACAGGGAGGCAGGGAGGTGGCAGAGAGGCTTGACCGGACGCCAGGTGCAGCCAGGTCTGGAGGGGCCTTACACACCACATTTAAGATCTTGGATTTAGTCCCGTAGCTGGGGAGCATGGAAGGGTTTTAAGCCACATGACTTCAGAGCACTCTCACTGGCAGCCTCCTATAGAAAGTAGATCTGGGGGAGCATAAACAGAGGCAAATGAGGGCCAGGATGCACTAAAGAGTTCAGGCGAGAGATGCAAAGGGCCTGGGGTAGGACTTCCAGAGTTCATGCCCTATCCTCTCTAATCACTCTCATTATTCACTGGACTCTCAGGCTACAAGATGGAGTTTGAAACAGCCCAGTATCTGGAAAACCCAAATCTGTTCCAGTATGGTTATAACTGGATAGACAATCAACACAGACATCACTGTCAGCCACTCTCTCTCCTTTCCACTGTGGACACCATTTCCAAAACTCCCCTGCCCATTTTGAAGAATGAATGATAAAGCCAGAGAGAGGGAGGTCACAGACAGGACTCTCCCAGGGGCTGGGGCAGGCAGGTCAGGCCCATTCCCCCTGGGTGTCCCTGTGAAGGGCCCCTTGGCATAGGGATGCTCCTCTCTAAGAATGGAATGTTCTATGTAGCACTATTAGCTCTAACACAGGTGGTTCAGGAGCCCAGTCTGAACACCTTCCAATCTGTCTGCCTGTCTGCTCTCCTCTTTTTCATTAACTTTAACTACACTTGGGCAGATCCATGAGGATAAATTAAGAACAGAACACACAGGGACCTGCATCCAAAGCAAGGACTGACAGTCCTTCCGGGGCCAGAGCCCATGAGCAAAATTGCTTCTGCTCACCATTTTTCATTTTCTAGCAGCCCTGTCTTCTCCAGTTTCTCAATCCCAGGAGGAGCCAGTAGCAAGAATGTTCCAGTGTCCAAGTTTCCATGTTGGCGGAAGACAAGGCCTGGTGGCAGACCCCTCCCCACTGCCTATTACTGGAGAGAAAGGATGATCATGCTGACAACTGACCCTCTCTCCACGGAGAATGGAGTTTAAGCCACCAGAGCCCTAGATGGCTGCTTTCAGCAAAGCTGATCACGGGTGAAAAAGCGATTTGCAGAAGCTTGGCTGCCTGGGGAGGTTTCTTAACACTTGCAGTGCGAGGTCTGCAAGGATGGCCTGTGCCTGGGTCCACCTGTGGAGCTGTCTTACCCAGATAGACATGTCTCACCCATGGCAGTGAAGGTGGTTGCCTGGCGGCCACACTTGCTATTTCAGATGCCAACCTCAGAGGCTGGGGAGAATGCCTCCATGTCCCTAGACCATTGTTAATGCCCATCTCTTGCCCAATTCCTGTTGCCCCTCTGGGGACTGATGCTATATATAGGAAAGGCATACAATACTGTGGGCAAAGGGCCAGCTTTGTGGACAGAGCCATACTGGGTTTTATCTTGGCTCCCACCTAATAAGATATTATACAGTACTGCACTGAACCAGGTTATCTACTGTGTATTACACCACACTTTCCCATGCCACGCTGCACAACCCTGCCCTCCACTCCCTGCACTGTGCCGCATTACTCTACAGCTGGCAGAGTGCCGGGCACTAAGTAAGTACAGAACAAAGGGTAGTTACTACCTTGATGTACTAAGCCCCACCCCCCAACCTGTCCATCTGGCAAACCTTCCTCACGCCCCTCTCTCTGCTTTTCCTGGCTCCATTCAGACCTTCCTGCTCCTGTCCTCCCGCAGGGTCTTACACAAAACCCCACTGTAGCAATGATTGCCGTGGGTTTTGATGGTGTGCTAGCTCCTTGATGCTAGACACTGTATGTAGCCTTTTGTCACCAGTGCGGATCACAGAGCCTGGCCAAGAGGGACCCTCCGTTGTGCGGGAAGAAGACAGAATGTTGCTCATGGGCTTCTCCACTCATGGGGGACCTTATGACGTCATCGTGGGCCCAGAACCTCCGGCCACTGAAGACTTCCTCATTGATGTTGGGTATGTCCCCAAACCCGCCCCATTTTGGCACAAAGGCAGCCGTGTGAGTTAACCCTCACAATTTACCTCTTTCCGGTTTCAGGGACTGCCTCTTCTTCCCGGTGGAAATCTTCTGGCATGTGCACATGGCCATAGCTTCCCCTTCACATGTTTATGGGCTGATATCTACATTCCCTGGGTCATCATCATTCCAGACCCAAAGACCAGTCTGTCGTGCCTGGTAGTCCTCATGCACACCTCAGCCTCTCAATTAATTTTATCCCTCTCCCTGGTCCTGCTCCAGCCCCAGCTGTCTTCCTTGGTGGGGTGGGCCGGGGGCGGGGGCAGCGAGCTCATTTGCCTACTTGAGTCCAGGTGTGAGCCTGGCACCTAGGTGGGCTTGACTGCTAGGCTGATGCTGCCTGATGCCCCTTCTCCTCCCTTCCACCTCTTCCTTCACCGCCCTGCTGCCCTCCAGAGCCCAGCCCCACACAGAACCTTAGAGGCAGCCATTTCAAGTGGTTTCTAAGAGCCCTCATTGGAAAAAACCTTGCAACCATCCAGCAGTGCTGATCTTATGTGAGCTAGCACAAATCCGAAATTAAACTAAGCAAATGGCACTAATCCCATCATGGTCGTCAAACCTAGCCCATTACAGGAGGCAGTTCGGAGGGTGGGAGGCTGAGTTTCTGGCTTGTGTGAGGGAGGCCCCAGAGATCAGGTTGCCACAGATCAGGTTCACTGGGGATAAGAACGGGCAGTTACAATTACAGGTGCTGTTTACATACTTTGCCCCTTGCCCTTGACACAGTCCAGAAGGAGCCCCAGGTGCCCTGCTCTGTACCTCTTAGGGTTAGCCACAAACCCTGGGAGACAAGAAAAGCCTCCCACCCCCAAAGAAAGCCAGGGCCCATGCAATGCCCCATTTGGGCGCCTCTACAGGCCAGATGCCCTGGAAAGGGCTTTCTTTCTTTTCCCTTTTCTTCCTTTTTTGTCTTTCTTTTCAATACTGTTTTTACAAGGTGGAACTCCTCTGCGTCACAGAAGAAACCCAACTCTCCTGCTGTTTTCAGCCTTTTTAAAAACAGAGGTATTGGTATAATGCCAGTCTTTGAAACAAATTTCCCGTAGTTTTTCCAAGGGATGGCCAGGGGATTTGGACCTGAAGAAGTGGCCCTTTCGTCCAGTGCAGGAAAACAACCAGGCTTGCTCATTCCGTACGGATGTCACGCTTGCCCTCAGCACCTGTTGCAGGCCCCAAAGCCACGGTGGGGGACGGCTGTGGATCTGGCAGAACACCCACAGTCGACGAACAATCTGTTAAGTCCCACAACAGGGGCTTGCAGATAGATACTGTGTTTCTGGGTGTCCAGGAGGGGAGCATTTTCTCCCGAACTGCGTGACCATGGCCACAGGCAACAAGACAATGGGTGTGAGTACCTTGCATGAGAATTTACAGAACTCTTCCCAACCCTCCCCCTCGGTGCGCCTGAGCAGTGCTGTTGGTGAAACTGGGGACCAAGAAGAGAAGGGTGTCCAGGATTCAGAGCTCTGGGCACACACGCTAAGGAGGCAGTGGAGAAGGGTAAGGAATGGGGTAATTTGCTGGATGCTATCAGGGCTGCGCTCCCCGAGAGCTGGCAGGTTAACAGATTGCAGCCAAAGCTGCAGCCCTCACGTTTTCTGACTTGAGAGATAATGAAGCAGTAAAAGCAGCGGAGGCCGCCAGCAAGGATTCGGCCCCATGGGGCTGTCGGGGCAAGAGCAGCTGTCCGAAGGCTCCCGCTCGGGGTGTAGGCGGGGACTGCAGGCCTCGAACAGACCAGCAGGACAGAGGACTGAATTCCCTCCTCCGGGGCCACCAGCACCTTGGTTCCCAGCGCTGTCACTGAGGCCGTCCTCTGCCAGGCCAGCCCATATGGTCTAGCAGTTGTCGCCAGAGACAAGGAGCATAAATAAACCCTGGGAATACAGATGGGAGGCTGGCCAGGCTGCCTCCACTTCCTGATCTCATCGCAGGGGGGCGGGGGTCCGTGTGGAAGCCCCGGGAGGCACCTTAACCATTTTCCAGGCCAACGACTTCATTTGTCAGACGAGAAATGGCCCCTCCCCTTCCAGAGGTTAAGGGACTTGCCAAAAGTCACACAGGGAGTCAACCATAAAGCAAGAAAATGTGGTGGCTAGGGACAGAGCAGGTCTCTGTTACCCTTGGCTTTGGCAAATCCCTAAAGCTCTCAGTTTCCCCTCAAGCCTCGAGGGTGAGGTTAGTGCCCTCCGGGGTAGGTACTTGGGACAAAGGCAAATGTGGGCAAAGCCCACTGCCTGGTTCCTAGTAACTGTCATGGGTGTTGTGGGGGTGGGGTCCATTGTTCTCATGGCTGCTGGTAGCTGGCAATGGATCTCAGGGTCTCCTCTGCCCAGGACAGGGCTATCGTGAGACAGATACAATCATGTGAACCATGATCCGAATCCCGGCTTCCAGCTGTGTGACATCAGACAAGGCACTTCCCCTTTCCGGGCTCTCATTGTTCTCATCTACGAAGTGGGGAGCAGGACACCGCCGTTCACAGGCAGTGACAATCAGCGGCAAGGGGAGGGCAGAGGGGAGGGCCGGGGAGGGCCGAGCCTTCGTGGCCATACACGGCAGCTCTTTCCAGCCATCCCAAAGCTCCCCCGACTCAGCAGTGAGGACAACTACCTTTAGACTGAAGAATGGTTAAGTTGATGCAGCAAAGGTGCTAAGAGTCTGGCTGAGGTAAAGGCTGGCAGGAGCAGAGCAGCCGGCTGGTGGATGGCATGATTCGAAAGAAACCATATGTTTTAAATTATGAACCCAGATGTTAGGCCTTGGTGCCTAACGTTCACACCATTAGACACCATCCTTTAGGTGTCTCTAATGGTCTTGGAGGCTCCAGGAAACCGACATTAAAATGCAAATCAGTTCCCTTCAAAGGGAAACATATTAAGTTATCCTCTTTAGTGAAATGCTGAGCTGGGTTTATTTGGGGGAGGTTGGGGTGAGACAGACAAGGGAGAATTTGAAAGGACAGAGACAGGAAGCTTTATCTTTCTATAGGAAGCTAGTTCTCTTTCTGCCGAGCCCCAGGAGTAGAGCATGGGTTCTGTGTGTAATAGGTGGTGTGGGGGCTTGCAGAGTGACTGGGGTCCTGGAGGAGAAAGGCAAGGAGCAGGAAAGCAGGAGCTTTTCACAGTCGTAGAATCCTCTCCTGGCCCAAAGCAGAGAGGGGCTGTGTGAGGCTGAGGGATGGAGGCAAGCTGGGCTGGGCAGTGAGGCTTAGCAGAGTCCTAGGGGATGCAGACAAAGGCTGTTGAGCCCAGAAACTAACCCTTGGAAAGGGAGGTCTATTTCTAATGTGTGTTGTTTCCCTTCGCCCTTGATGTCTACACGTTGGGGTCCAGATAATGTTTGCACAGGGAAAACAAAAGCTGCAAAGATGAAAATGATGTGTTTTGTGCCCAGAAATGAGAAGAATTCATTCCTTGACATTTACAGCATTCTTCTCTCTTGCTGTCTTTGCATGAATAGGAAATAGCAGAAGGGACATTTCTCTTCAAGGGGCCTGGGCTTGAATTCTTTTTGTTCTTTAAGGCCATAATTTCCAAATCTTTTACCGAAATTTAGAGTGTTGTGTTTTCAAGTAGAAATTATCTTAGGTGTACAGTATCTCTCTGTGCTATGGAGATATTTGCCTATAAGTCCATCCTACTTTAAAGATTTAAAAATTTTTAAAAATAAAGAAGTCATGAAACAGACCATGTTCAGTGACAAAACCATCTTTGTATCAGGAAAAGCCTCTTCTGAGCAGCTCTCTAAGGTTTAAGAATTTCTGATTTTTAGATCTGAGTTATACCACAGCCTTAGTCTGCCCTACAGTCTCCTGCCCTATAGCCACCAATCCCTTATTATTTTGATAAGATAATAGTGGCTACCTCTTAGGGAGTCCTTGTTGGTCACACACCATTCTCCTCACTCCCCATGTTAATTCTTCTACACTTTACAATAACTCAGAGCCATTATCATCCCCACGTTACAGGTTCCATACTGAAGCTTGGATGGGTTATTGATGTGCTCCACATCCCACGGGGCAAGAAACTGGCAGAGCCTCGATATGAACACGGAGCCTCCCAGTGATTTGCTGCTCCACCACTTTGCCCATTTATAAGAGGAAAACCTATGAGGCCCCTGTCCTCAACATCATTTTGTCTCTAAAATACTCTTCGAGCAAAGAGAAAAACTGCTGTTAAGAAAATATCACTAAACACACAGGACCCACCAAAACACAGACCAAGGAAGTCTAGGAAAGTCATGGATTGAGGAAATATGGATTTAGTTACAGAACATACATATTCTATACTTCCACCTGTCCGTAAAAAGTACATCAAAGGACTTTATTTATTTTTTTATAACATCAAAGGACTTTAAAAAACTCTAGCAAGAAGACACAGCAAATGGATCTTTTTAGACACCTTACATACCTGCCTAGGATTCGCTCGATTTCAATTTAGTCACTGAGTGATAAGAATTTCCTAAAAGAATGCGGGCGCAAAGACCAGTATCTCCTGGAAAGATTTTTTTTTTAAGATCATTAGATTGAGGAAGTCCAATAAAGTAGCCCTTGTAATGATTTCTGAGGACGCTATGTAGTTCCAAGTCTACTGCCCACCAGCTTTGTGACCTCAGGCAAAACGCTTGACCACTCTGGGCCTCTTCATCGTTGTCTGTAAAATGAGAGAGCACTTATGGTGACAAGGTACCATGAAAGACAGGGTGTTTGGCTCAGAATCCCTAGGAAGTGTTCTCCTTAGTGGGGCCTGGTTTGCTGGTTCCTGCAAAGATGCCTCATTTGGGGCACAGAGGACAGGCAGTGCAGGATCTGAAATGCTACCCTACCAACCACCAGTGAAATGCCTCTCTCAGTGCTGGAAACACAGAGCACCCAGGTGGCGTGAGCCAGAACATACTCGAGGCGATGGGTGCCAGGTTTAGGCTCTAACTCTGGCAGGCCCTCTCAGTGCTCAGCCAAAGTGTTGGGGGTGGGGAGATTCTCTTCCCATTTGTGACTTTTCTAAATCCTCCCCTCTCCTATATCTGTGTCTGAAGACAATCACATTCCAGTTGAGGTAGAGCAGGGCAGGGGTGGGGGGGAACGGGGGAACGGGTAGGGGCGGTGGTGAGCCAAGCAACGTCTTGGAACCTTTGTCCCAAATTGTGTGGCTTTTGCCGGACATTCATTTTCAAGATGGGCTTTTGTTCTTTGGGGAGAAGAAAAATCTCTCTTCCCTTTTGCATGTGGCTACAGCAAAAGCTGCAAGTCACAGAGCTGCCAATTTCAACACATGTGCATGGGCACACACACGCACACACGCGCACACACACACACATACACACACACATACACACACACGAGGAGATCCTAGTCCTGGCTCCCTCTGAAACAATTCATCTTCAGCCTTCACTGTTAATTATGACTCTGTGCACCAATAACCAAATGACACTGAGCCTGGAGTGGCTGTCCCTGTCTCTCCACATGACATTTATGCAGGTTGATGAAATCATTCTGGGCAAGGTTAAGACAAGTCTCTCCAGTGCAAAGGTTCTGTTTAAAACAAACACTGCTTGCTCTTGGGACCTGGCAGGGAAATTAAAAAGAAACCCAAGATGCTCTAGGCTTCTGTCCTGGTTTCCAGGCAACCAGATGCTGGGTGCAGGAAGGGAGAGGGGCTTTCTTCTGGTGCCAGACAGTATTGATAGACAGTGGGCTAACTTTCTGAGCCAAGGAGATGGGGAGGGACAGAGGAAGCCTGCATAAGCCTCATTACCCTAATCAACCATAGAGTCGGCTTGTTGGCAGAGAGCATTGAAAAATGAGCCCATCTGCACAGGCTGAGCTGGGGAGAGATGCTTTTCTATACTTTAAAAGACTGGGTGGCTATAAGCTTGATTCACAGGTAACCATCGTCTTGGCAGCTCTAGATTGGTGTGCGGTTCAGGTAGGCAAAGACAGCTGGGCGAGTGGGTCTCAGGGAGCCCCGGCAACCACTCACCTGGCAGAAGCAGGAGAAGACAGAACAGTGCTGGCCCTTTCTCTCTACGCTACAATTCCACCAGGATCCCGAGAGACCGCATCTACCAATCAGAGTGTTAGACAGGATGCAAGGAAGAAGAAGATGGACAAGCACCAAGCCATCACATCCCCTTCACTATTCCTTTGTGCCCAAGTCCCATGCCCCCGCGGGATCACGTGATGTAGTAGAACCATCGGGGGCTCCTTGACAGACCCAGGTTCAAATCTGTCCTCTGCCCCTTCCCAGCAAGCTTCCTTTCTCTTCTGTCCACAGCGTGGTTGTGAATCAGCATTCAGCACAAAGTATTCCTACTCAAAAAAACGAGAGGTTTACATCTCAGGAGTTTCTATGGTGACAGTAAAGTCTGTCCTAGCCCAAATGGCAAGCATCCCTCTGGTTTGAACAGTGCAGAGATCTGGCATTTTCCTCGTCCCTGAACTTGCCGTTCCCCAAGTGCTACATGGCACACAGGACCTGGGATCCTTCTGTGTTACAAGAAGAGAGGGCATGACTACAGAGTGTAATTACATAAAACTGCATGGCCTAGGACTCGACGCCAGCAGGGATGTTCCCGTTTGGTGAAGGAGGAAAGGAAATTGCAGGGAGGGTACGAGGTCTGCTGAAGGCCACGGGGCTGGATCATAATGGAGTTGGGTCTCCGTTCCAGCACCTGCCGGAGGGCGGAATGGGCTAACCTAGCAAGAGGCTCCCCAGCTCTGCTCGCGGTCACAGTGCCTCTGTTCCCCCCACCGCCGCCAGGACTTCCACCCACCGGTGTGGTTCCTGGGACCCCCCCCGAAGGGGGAGCCGGGCTCTGCCTGCCTGAGCCCCGCACCGTCTGTCGGGCCCTGTTGCCCCCACTGGAGTTCCGGCATCTCATTCTTGAGCACAGTCATGGTTTTGTTTTCCCGGGTGCCCGTCTCTCCTGAATCTACAAAATCAAAACAAATCTACAAAACAACAAGCAAACAGAACCAGAGAGGAATCAAGTCCCCAGGTTTCTGTCCTGGCTCCCCTGCCTACGGTGTGGCTTTAGGCCAGTTCCTAGAATTACCCAAGCCTCAGTTTTCTCTTCCCCCGGACCCAGCTTCAACCCTTCCTTCTCACTGGTGCAGCACGAGGTTTAAATGACAAAATGCAGAGACGCCTGAGTCACAAGGTCGGTTAAGCGCCCAATGCCCGGTTTCGGCTCAGGTCACGATCTCAGGGTCACAAGAGAGAGCCCCGCGTCGGGCTCTGGACTGACTGGAGTCTCCTGGAGACTCTTTCTCCCCCGCCCCTCCCCCTTCTCTCTTTTTCAAATAAATAAATTTAAAAATAAATAACAAAACCCAGATCAAATGCCCCGCAGAGAGCTCCTTTCTTGTTAGCACGCATAGAAGCTTCTCTTATAAATTCTTCCTGAGGGTCATTAGAAGACAGCCCTTTGGGCAGTTTTCTGCAACGCAGTTTGGCCTCCTCTCGTGGGAAGTGGGACAAGGGGCTTCACCAGGTCTGAGGCAGCAGCAGTGACAACAGCCAGCATTTTCTGGGGACTTCCTGAGCGTGCGCTGGCCATTGTGCGAAACACTTCTAGGGTTTGCTTCATGTGTCATTACACTGACCTTGCAAGGTAAACTCTGTCACTGTCGACCTCATTTTACAAAAGAGAAAACTAAGGCCCAGAGAGGCTGGGAAACTTCCCCTGGGCCACACAGCCTCCCAACCCAGGGCACTTAGCTCCAGTCTGTCTCCCTTGCAAGGATACTTGGGACCAAACCTTTTCGAGGTGGCTGTTCAGGTCAGATGAAGCCAGAAGCATCTCGGAATGAGCCTGAGTGTGATGCCCGTGCCCAGGGGGCCTGCAGCACTCCGAGGCCAGGAGCATTATTGGTGGGAAGGGGACCCATCCTCCACGCCTCACAAACACCAGACTGACTGCTTCCAGTTGGAGAAAAATATCAAAACTCAGAACGTGCATAAGAGGGCCCGGGGAGAAATGTATTCCCCAGCTGTCACCACTGGTCGAGAGTCCTGGGGCTTGTGGGTAATGCACACAGAGCTCTTGGGCAGTGGGGACCCTGCTTCCCAGGCCAACTCCTGGCTCCCCCCATGACCCCCACCTCCCCCAGAGCAGCCCTCCTCGTGCTACCGCTGGGCTGCTTTCTGCTGTCCCGCTCTGACTCGTTCAGCTATTTTCCTACCAATTCCCCACGCAAACGGCGCCTTTTGCTCCTCACGGCCCTTCTAGAACAGGAAGGGTTTTGGACGAGATGGGGGTTTTCCAAACTGGGCTTCTGAGAAGAGCTCTAGCCTTTTGAGGGCCTCCCTAGAGGCTGCCAAAGGGAGACGGCATTGGGGAGGGGTTGGGGGAGGGCAGCGCCAGTTCTGGGTCCCCGGGCTTACATGTGTCTGTTTTACATTGTTAGAACTCTGCATGAAGTTTTGTTTTAACAAAGGGCTTGGTGGTCAAAAACCCATTAAGCAATTAAATAGTTAAATGCATAAATCCGTTACATCAAACTGCTGAGCAACGTGATTTCTCGGGTCCGCTGTAGTGTGAAGCTCCTGTCTGCGCCATCGGCAGAGGACGGAGCAGGGGGACTGTGGAGTGAGAGGAGGGACCGCGCTGCCCGCACTCTTCTCTGGTATTTGCCAGGGACACCGAGACAGCCGGAAAATGGTTCATGAGGGGCCAAAGACGATGCCAGAGGGGACCCAAGCTGGGCATGTGCCTGGGAGCCCTCCTCTGCTCCTGTGTAATGGCAGAGACGGGGCCTCATGGCCTTGGTGTGCAGCCTGGAAGGGGCTGGATCTGGCTCTGCTGCTGAGTCCCCCTCCACACCCAGACCCTGATGTCCTCGGTCCTCAGCTCCGAGTGATTCGGAGTCCCAGGGACAGCAGGCACGGTGTGTCCGGGAAGGGCTGACATGCAACACTCCTCGATGTGTTGTGGCCACGGAAGAACTTCTGTTAACGGGAAGCGATGTTACGCATTTGCACTGTGCGCACACACACAGACACACACACATAGACACCCACACATACACAGGCTATTCTTTTTAGAAAAATCACGGTTTATTGAGATGATGCTTTATGTTTCTTTCTAAATTGGATTCAAATTGGCATAAAACCATGTATTCTGTTCTTTCCCGTGGCCTCTCTTAATCTAATTATCTGATCTTTTGAAGATTAAGACACACATCTATCATAGCAGACAAAAATACCAAGGATTAGCAGCAAACAGCTTGGAATGGTATAAAGATAAGCTTCCAGAGTCACAGGGCACTTGGCATCCAAGGCCTTGGGGCACTAGGAAGAGCACATTTGTTCCTTGAAGTCAGTCAGACTCAGCCTGTGTTTTCACACTGTTGCTCTGAAGGAGGCCACGTCCCTTTTAAGTAACGGTCTTTGAACTCACTCCATCCCATGGCCTGTTGATATAATTCACAGCCCTTATTCTTAGCTTATGCCTATTGCTTGTTTATAATCTGTTTTCCCTAGAAGAGGGAAGAGTCTGACAAGAGCAGGGACCTTATCTGTCTTATTCACCGACATATCTCCATCTTGGAATAGAGGCTGGCAGAGTGTAGGCTCTCGTGTGAGTGAATGAATGAATGAGAGGATGGTGTACAGCCTTGTCTTCACAGTTACAGAAGTTTGGGGCACCCGTGGTACAGCAGAGTTGTACATCCAAGAGGTCCGATGGCCTACCGCACAGAAATCCCTGAAACTGACTCCCCACACCTGCACCTGTGCCACGGACATGACCTCCCCGCAGCGGGATCGCACGGCGTGCATTCATTTCTGAGCATGAGAAGCTCCCACGTGTGGTCTGGCATGGGGTAGGAGTCCACACAAGCATTCCCGAACCCAAGATGGCTTTTGTCTTTTCCTCTGTGTCAGAGAAAAAGAAAACCGAGTCTCACAGGTAGCGTTCCAAGGCAGATCGAAGCGGTATAGCCAGAAGTCGTGCCCACATCTCAGGAGGATGAACCTCAGATCACAGCTCTGTCTGCCTCTTCTCTAGAACAATCTCTCTCTCTCTCTCATACCCACTCCGTGCATTTTCGTGGTTTACCATTTATTAAATATAAAATTAAACTCTTTAAAATTAAATGAACATCTCTGCCAAACAGACTCTTCATTTTTCTACTCAGCCGGCAGAGATAAAGCCCCACGTAAAGGCTTCAGATAGACAGACACCCTGTAGAGGGTGAGCTCGGCCCTGAGTCTTCCCTGCCGGCCACAAAGGGCATCTCGCTGATGGCTCTTTCCACAGTGAAGCAAACACCTTTCTGTCAGGTCTCAGGGAATGAACCCCGAGCCAGGGCACTCTCCTCCTAAGACCCCCCCAAAGGGGCAGCTGCGTCCTCTGGACAGGAGGCAGAGTAAGAATCAGACCCACCTGCTCGCTCCTTAAGCCTCAGCCAAGAGGGACAAAGATTTCTCCTGCAGGAGAGGAAGATCAGGCAGAGATCTTAAGGCTGTTGCCACATCAGGGTTTCATTCGATCTCGTGGTGAGGAACAGCCGTGTCCCAATGGGGAGGCATTGAGTCTCCTTTTTGGTAAGAGCTGCTATGGATTTGGGGAACAGGGACAAGACGGAGAATTAAGATTCTTTGCATACCAGGCCCGAGCTAATCTCCTCCCAGGTAACAGACACCAGCGATGGGCCTCTGCTGTCCCTGCTCTTAGGGGATCTTCTGTCACCACAGAGAATGAGAGCAGACTGCAAAGGTCAAAAGGACACAGCCGGCCAGCTGAGGAGACAGAGCAGCGGGAGTCTGCTGGAAGGTGCCAGCATTCCGGGGGACAGGGAGACCCACAGGGCCTAGTGCAGGGTCAGGTAAAGGGGCCCAGGGTCCATTTCTGCCTCCCCACAGTGACGTCAGAGGTCCAGCTTTCGCACGCTTGTGCTCACAGAACGTGCGGGAATGAAAGGAGCCAGCCTGTCCAGAGCCCTTTGGTCGTCTTGGAGGTGTGAGTTGAAAGGGGGAATGAACACTTGGTCTTAAGGAGGGGCAGAAGCAGGCACCCGCCGGGTCATCACCTGTTTCTGAGCTCCCCACTTCTCACTCGTCTGCCCAGTGGTTTCTATTGGGTCCGAACTGTGCAGGCTTCCTGCTCTAACGACCAGTTTTCCTGAGCCTTCAGCCTTCTCTGCGCACTTCTTATTTGTCAATCGCAGAGCTAGGTGCGTTCAGGGGAGCCCCTTCCCCCTGCACCCCCTCCCCCATGTTCTGTGATGATGACCATCACCAGGGGTGCGGGAGGCTGAGAAATATACCTCAGGACATGGGCTCACACTTTGGGTTTTTGCCAAGGCCCACAGGACAAAATACGCTAATTTTTTACACTTGACGTTGCAAGTCAGCACACACTCATACCAACAACGGAAATGTTCCTGACACTGCACTTACCCTGTCTGCTGCGTGCTCTGTCCGCTCCCTTTCACGCCACTCTGTTCCCTGCTTATACTCTGGTTCATCTTTAAAAGTGCTTGTTACCACCCAGCCATCTATTTCATTAACCGGCTGCCGATTGGAAAAACACTGGTTTGGGGCAGGATTGTCATGGGAATCTCTCTGTCTGGCTGTGGACCGGCGACCCCCAGACTCTGGTCTTCTAGCTCCCCGCTGAGGAATCGTCAGGGCCCGTGATAGATGACCGGTGTGCATATTTCCAGGGTTTTCACCAGAGGCTTGATACCACTTCAGAGAGTGGTCAGAGCTGGAGTGTCGGGTCGGGGCTCGGTATCACTGGGACAAAGATTCCGATCCCAGGGCAAGAGAGCTTTTGGTTGGCCTAGATGAGTGGGAGGCCACCTCTTGGTCAGAGAAGGGAAGACACTTTGATGGACAGTCCTACCAACACCATATCCCTTGGGACAGGTAGATGAAAAGAGCACGGATGCTGTTACGGACTGTGTGTGTCCCACTGAAATTCACAGTTAGAAATTCTAGGCCCACCCCCCATGGGATGGCACCTGGAGGTGGAGCCTTCGAGAGCTGATTAGGTCATGAGGGTGGCCATTCCTCATGAATGGGACTGGTGTCCCTTGAAAGAGACTGCAGAGCACTCTCTTGTCCCTTCCACCAAGTGAGGACACAGCAAGAGGATGGCCATCTCTGAACCAGAAAGTGGACCCTCACCAGACTGAAGCTGCCAGTGCCTTGATCTGGGACTTTCCAGTCTCAAGAACAAATGCCTGCTGTTTAGAAGCCACCCAGCCTGTGGTATTTTGTTAGCGCAGCCCAAATTGATGCGGAGTGGGCCTGGCCTGTCTTGGGAACACTCAGAGAATGGCCGGCTAAGCTCTCCTCCTCTGATGCTTGTGCCCTCCCCTGTTCTTCCCCGGGATACTCAGCATGGCGCATACAGTAGGCGTCCACTGCATGGGGATTGCACAGAAACCAGGGCACAGTTGCATTCTGGCCCTGGGTCGTAATGTGATCAGGGTTTTGACTCTGTGCTTCTTGGACACCATTGAAGGCAAAGTCCTGGAGATCCAGCATTAGCTGGTGACAACAGCATCTAGAAGATTTTTATCTTATTCAACAAACTCTTACCATGGCGAGCCAATGTTTTGAGAGCTTTACAAGTATTGACTTGCTAGGTTCACATAAAAACCCTATAAGAGAAGTACCCTTACATGAGAGGAAACATGGAGGTGTTGTACCCATATTGCCTCTAATAGTCGCACCTATCCTAGAAGGGGCAGGGGTTCTTTGGCTTCATAGATGAGACGCTGGGACTCAGAGAGGGTTTATAACTTGCCCAAGGTCCCACAGTCAGTAGCAGAGATGCACTTTCAACCCTACTAAGGAAGAATGAGTAACACTAGGAGAATCTCTGAAATGGTATTTAATCCTGGAGTTATCAGTTCCTGCCTGCTCAGGACAGCCTGGGGCTGAAATGGGCCAAGCCCTGGGTGGGGAAAGAAGCTCCCTCCTTACAAACAGAATCATAGACACAAACCAAAATGATTCACAGAAGTTCCAGAGGTGGGCAGGATGCCAGTAAACACATGAAACCCCCAGCAGCTGGCTGAACATTCCTATGGCTTCCATGCGCCCTCATTCTGTTAAAATGTCGCGAAAAGGAAATTCATCACTGCTTATACATTTTTTTTTTCCCAATAAGAAGAAAGCTCTATTTGCTCATAGAGACTTTTGTTCAAATGTCAAGCTCTATTTTAATTCTCTAGTAGCAAGGACTGTAATCAGCCACACTTAAAACAATGACCCCAAATTCTTTCCCTGCCTTCACTGCGGTGACAATGTTGTTACAGCTGAGTAAAATGCTTTCTCGCTTTGTGTGGCTAACCAGTATTTTCTGAGCTAAATATGTCTCTCTAGGTTGTCCCAGGTAGGTTCTGGGATGGAAACTCTTGCTCTTGATTTGGATGAAAGGTCTCTGAGGTCATTTTTAAAGAACAACTATCCAAGTATATATTTCTTAATAAAAATAAAGTGACTTGGTCTGTGGGCTTAGAACCATTCTGTTTAGCTATTGGATCCAAATATGTTTTCACAATTTTGGATTTCTATTACATGGGTATAGTGCCCATGATCCTGATAGGTTTGAACAGAAAGAAAGGCGTGATATTGGAATTTGTATGCAATAATTACTTCCCCATAAATGGCAAGATTAAACATGCCCTCCTTCCTGAATTTCATTCAGTTGAATGTGAACATAAAAGTAATTAGTTGGAAAGTGTATCAGTTATTCCTTGCCACGTAACAAGCCACCCCAAAATATGGTTGCTTAAAACCACAATTTATTGTTTCTTAAAGCTCTGTAAACCTAGACTGTGGTTTGTAAATTGACTGTGTACTCAATTTAACTAAGATGGCCTAACTCATATATATGTCTAGGGCATTAGTGCTGGTTTTTGGCTGTGCCTCTCTCTTTGTGAGATCTCTTGTCACTCGGTGGTGTTGAGCTGGGGCTTTCTATTGTGGAGCAGTCATGTGCCAAGAGGGACAGGGCTGAAGCTGTGAGGTCCCTGAGACCCCTTAATGTCATGTCTGGCATAACCTATTGGTCAATGGCAGTCACAAGGCCAGCGTCAGTATCAGGGGTGATGGGATAGATTCCATGTAGGAGGGATTGGAAAATTATTTTCATTGACCCCCCCACGAAAAATGCATTCACCTCCTACCTAGAGGTTTTACCACACACGAGTGTCAGTTTCTGTGTCAAAGTCCAGGGTCTTGACTGTCTCAAAGCAAACACAGCTGAGATGCCCTGGATGCAGGTCCTCAGGTGCTGTTCTCCAGAAGCAGCTCTTCTGGAACTGTCAACTGTCAACTAAGGGGACTTACTATCTGCCCCAAGTTGGAAACATACTTGGTAAAGTGTGTCACCACAGTAGATATTTCCATTCAAAAGCAGAAGAATGGGAAGTACATGGTGGTTGCTGATCGATGGCATTCTGACATCCAGCTAGGCACAAATTTCCAATTTGCAATCAAACAACATTCCATTGGGGCCCACTTCTCCCTTGGGGTTGGTCTCAGTCAGTGAGGGCTGCTGTAACAGAATACCACAGACTGCGGTGGACGGGGGAGATGCTGGCACAGCAAACATGGATTCACAGCCTCACAGTTCTGGAGGCAGGAAGTCCAAGTCAAGTCACCCACAGATTCTGTGTCTGGTGGGAACCCTCTCGTGATTGTAGATGGCTATCTTCTGGTATATGACATTCTCACATGACAGAGAGAGAAGGAGAGTGAGCTCTAGTCTCTTCGTCCCCTTATGAGGCCCCCATCTCATCATGGGGGCTCCATCACCATAACCTCCCACAAACCCAGTTACCTCCCAAAGTCAAACACTGCCTCACTGGGGATTAGGGCTTCCAGATAGGGATTTTGGAGGGACCCAAACCCCCAGTCCACAGTAAAGCTGCTCCATAAGCTGTTCTTCTTCTTGGCTCTTCATTCTTCTCCCTGGGTCTTGGCTCTGCCTTCTGAGTTGTCCTTCCTTCTCCATAGGAAATGGCACATGCTTGCAGTTGATTAGTTTTGTGGGGTTTTTTTTTTTTTTCCTGCCTGCCTCCTTCCTTTAGAAAGTTGGGGGCCCAGGGGCTGTTTTCATTTTCAACTGTGTTTGCCCATTTAGGCACAAGTAGGGGGTGTTTTCACCAATACAGTGTCTAAAGCTTTGTCAATTTCCCTTTATTCTGATTGGGGTAGAATCTATGGCCTCAAAATCATATAAGCACATCTATCCTCTTCCTCCTCCTCCTCCTCCCCCTCCCCTTCTTCCCCTCCCCCTACTCTTCCTTCTTCTTCTTCAGAGAGAGAGAGCATGAGCAGGGAGTGGGGGGTAGGCAGAGTCAAAAGAAGAGAGAAAATCTTAAAGAAGTTCCACACTCAGAGCAGAGCCTGACGTGGGGCTCAAGTTCATGAGCTCATGACCTGAGCCAAAAATCAGGAGTCAGATGCTTAACTGGCTGAGTGACCCAGGTACCCCACAACTATTGTTCTTTCCTGAGACAGCTATCTCTTTCATCTGGGCTGTGGACCTGCTGTGGGATGCTCTCTTAAGGTTCTTAGAAGCCTTTGTCTAGCTGAGAGGTTCCTTTAGGCATAATCTTAAAACTTTCTGAGGTCCTAAAAAGGGACCTCACAACCACAACCCTGATGGATTTGTGCCTTGTTTCACTTGGAGAATGTCTTACTGGCTGGGGTGGGGAGTATGTGCTGGAAATGAGAGACGGTCTTGTTTTCTAATCAGACATGTCCTGAGTCTTGTCCATTTCCTCTGTATTCTGCTGCTAAACTTAGAGGTTCTTTAGCTCATCTCTTTCTTCGTGTATACTATCATATGCAGCTAAGAAAAGACAGTGGGTACTCTCACCATTCTGTCCAGATATTTCCTTGACCAGATCTATGAATTCAACAGGTAATTTTCTATCTTCCAAGTTACCTTAGGTGACAATCAGGACTATTTGGGACTATTGTTCCACCATTATATAGCCCAGGCTTCTCTTTTCTCCAGCTGCCAATAGAAGTTTCCACCCCTTCTTTCCAGCCCTGCTGATGGCATCCTTCCCATCTCCTGCCCACCTCCTCGTCCACAGCCAATGTCATTAACTTAGGTTTCTGTTATTCTGGAACCTCACTTTTAGGTACCAACTGTAATGGTTAACTACATGGTGAACTTGACTGAATGATGGGCACCCAACTGTGATGGTTAATGTCATGGTGAACTTGACTAAATGATGGGGTGCTCTGATATTTGGCCAAACATACTTGGGTGTGTCTGTGACGGTGTTTAGATGAGATTAACATTTGGTTTGACAGATCAAGGAGAATAGACTGCCCGCTCTCTCCGAGTAGACCTCATCCACTGAAGGCCTGGATAGGATGAAAAGGCTGGCCCTCCCAAGAGTAGGAGGATTCCTCCTGCCTGGCTGTGAGCTGGAACATAAGTTTTTCCAGCCTTTAGACTTGAACTGGAACACAAGCTTGCTCTTGCTGGATTTTGAGACTGCTGATTTTGGGACCAGAACTTACACTATTGGCTCTGCTGGTTCTCAAGCTGTCAGGCTCAGATTAGAACTACATCGTCAGCAATCCTGGATCTCCAGCTTGCTGACTATAGCTCAAAGCATTTCTCGGGCATTTCTCTGTAATCATTTAAGCCACCTCCTACTGGTCCTGTTTCCCTAGACAACACTGACTAATACACTAAATCTATGTGTTTTTATTGTTGCATTTCAGAACACCCCTAGAACTTGGTGGTTTGAAACATAGGTAGGCAAACTTCAGCAAAGAGCAAGGCAGTACCTAGTTTAGGCTTTGTGGGCCTTGTGGTCTCTGTTGTAACCTCTTGACTCTGCTGTTGAGCCCAAGAGCAGCCACAGACAATTTGTAAGGCATGAGTCTGGTGGTGTTCCAATAAAACTTTATTGGCATGAACATGTATCTGTTCAGATCTTGCCTGCAGACCCTGACTTAGAACCATAATTTGTTGTTTCTCATGACTCTGTGGGTTGACTGAGAAGTTCCACTAGTCTTGTTGGGCTCACATTTCACTGCAGGCAACTTACAGTCAGCCAGTGGCTTAGCTGGGCCTGGAGAGACAAAGGGGACCCCACTCACATGCCCCGGAGCCTTGGTGCCGGCTGCAGCTTGGTCTTTCTTTTGGCATGGTCTCTCAACACTCAGAAACATCATCTGGGTTTCCTTATGCAGTGGCTGGATCCCAAGAAGGAAAAGGCAGAAGCTGCAAGGCCTCTTGAGGCTTAGACCCCAGAACTTTCACAACTTTTACCACATTTTATTGGTCAAAGCAAAGCAAATCACAGCCTGGCCAAGTTCTGAGGATGGGGAAGTAGACTCTGCCTCTGGCGTATAGAGGGAGCTGTTCAATATAGTCATTATTTTTCAACCGTCCCAGAAATGGCCAGGACACCTTAGCTTTCACATCTCTGCCAGTAGATAGAAATTCACTAGGGTCTGTGAGAACTTTAGTCTTCTTGTCACCAGCATGAGTCCATAGAAGCCAATTTATCAGCCATGAAACTAAACTCCCTTTCCCACTCTGTCTATACATTTTTTTGATAGCTTTTCTTAGAATCTTTGTCCAATTATGAAGGTAGTCCAAGGTCAGAAAGGTAATCTTCATTTGGACCCTGGAAAATGAAAAGGAAAAGGCTCTGGGAGGGCGCCTGGGTGGCTCAGTGGGTTAAGCCGCTGCCTTCGGCTCAGGTCATGATCTCAGGGTCCTGGGATCGAGTTCCACATCGGGCTCTCTGCTCAGCAGGGAGCCTGCTTCCTCCTCTCTCTCTCTGCCTGCCTCTCTGCCTACTTGTGACCTCACTCTGTCAAATAAATAAATAAAATCTTTAAAAAAAAAAAAAAAAAAAAAAAAGAAAAGGCTCTGGGAGATGGCTGTGTCTGTCCACAAGGGGAAGAGGAATCTTCCTCAGGCTGGTTCTTCCATGACCTGTCTTCCTGCTCACAACCGAAACTGGGGGGAACTGAAGATGCCGCCGTCACCTTCCTCCATCCCCATCACGCTCACCTGTGTGTGCTCCTCCACATGAGGGAGCTTCCAGATTTGCAGCTAGGTCATGAGCGCTTCCTGGCAGGTGTTTCTAACTTCTCTGAGTGTTTTCACATCTCTGTTTGTCTCCAAATTTGAAATCAGAGTAATCTTTTTTTTTTAACAAAAATTAAAATCCCTCGCTGATCCTGGCCCTCAGACATTTCCTGTGGGATACTGATCTTGTTATTTTTAAATAAAATGTTTTTGGATCTGTCTGCTAACAGATGCATATTTAGCCATAGGAAGTCTTTGATGCGTAAGCCAGAAAACAAAACATTTACTGATACTGTATATAACACATTTTTATCTTTAAAATAAAATGCCATGTAATAATATAGATGAATTAAATGGATATCTTCAGAGGCTAAGTACATAGCCTCTAAAAGTCTCTCCTTCCTCTGCTTAAACTGTCCTTTTTTAAAGTAGGCACTTTGGAAAGTCATTTTCATGAAATTCATGAATTTCAAGAAATTCATTTCATGAAATTCATGAAATTCATGAATTTCAAGAAATTCATTTCATGAAATTCATGAAATGAATGAATTTCAACAAGATGAATTTCAAGAAATTCATTTTCATGCAGAAAAATGAAATCTCTCGAGTGACCAAGTCATTCTTCCACAGAGAGTGCAAATGTGGCTGATCATTTGCCTTTTTAAAGTGTTGGGTTTTTATGACTTCTTGTTTAAAGCTATTTGTGATTGGAAAGGCTGCGCAAAGCCAGATACAGAATTCACTTTCAAAGAGCCTACAGTGGTATTATGAGCCATGCAGACCAAAAACTCTTGTTCTCTGAGAAGGTTTTAAATCAAAAGCGTTAAGTAGAGCTTAAGCCCCATGTCATTTTAAATTCCAAGCTTTAGACCCATGAAGCATGGATTTTATGATGGAAATGACAACTGACCCTCATCTGTAACAGATACAGAAAACTAACTTTGTGGCTTCCTCAGGAATTCTCCGCAAGCTGGGCAGGCACACAAGGTATGAAAGACTGGGAAGGCAGGCGTAAAAATCAACTGGCCAGCATGTGGCTCCTGGGGTTTACCAGCTGTCCCCTTAATGCTCGGCTTGCGCTCCTGTCTACTTCTGCTCCAAGAAGGGCTTCCTGCCTCCCAGCCTTTTGGTAAATTCTACCCCCTCTTTCACAGCAAACTTTTCAGAATTTATACAATCATCATGAAATGACTAGCAATTGCCATTCATTCAATTCAGTGCATGGTATATGGCCATTCATGTCCCATATGCCATGCACCGGGCAACATTTGATTCCTACAACAACCCTGAGAAGCTCAGAGACCGCTTCGTCCAGTTGTAAAAACCAAGAAACAGAGACTCACGACATGACGAATCTTTTTGAGAGGCTGGGGGAGGGGGAGATTGCAAAGAGCAAAGCTGAAATTCAAACCCACATCTGTCTGCTCTAGAGCCTCAGCTCTGTCTGGTCTGTTGCAATAGTCTATCTCCCTAATTATGGTGTAAGCTTCTCAAGTAGAGAGACTCGTTACGTAAGTCTATGGTATCTTCCAAGCTAACGGGAACAAACACCCAATAAAAGGAATTTATCTTCTGTATTTCCCCCATAAAATCTATATTTTATAAAAATCTATATTTCCCCCATAATTCACAAGTTTACAACATTCATCTCACAAGCTCACATCTTTTGGGAAAACTTTCGGGGCCAAGGTGCAAAATATTTTTCTTTGGCTTTCAATTTCAATTTGATCAAGCTAGCAGGCCATATTTCCGACAAAACTCCAAGGAGGCTGAAACAACACAGGGGGTGAGGGGCTGGTCTCCATGAGAAAGCAAAGGAATGCCCCAAAAATGCATCCATCACACCATGCTTTGGATTACCGCTGTCTCCTTTGACGCGCCCGCAAGGCTCTGGATTTGAGAGGCATGTTAGCATTAAAGCTTGATAAAGTCCTCTTCATCTAACAAATTCCACTGTCACCTCATTAGATATGAAAAATAGAATGCTTTAGGACACTTGGAGATAGTTTCGGTAGAAATAACATTTTTTTCTTTACAAGGGAACTGAAAAATTGCCGCTAATTGCATGGTTAGCAATCATGACAGGCCGCCCAGCCAGTGGGGTCAGGACCAGCAGTCCCGTAGTGTAAACTGTCCTCCATGCTCTGAGCATTTCCTCCCCAAAGAGAAACTGTTGTTAAAACCTTAATTGAGAGGTCAGCAGTCCCAGGACAGGCCGGCGATAAGCCACTAGCTATGTGAAGTAATGTCAACTTTGATCGGCTGGGCCTTTTGGCATCGAAAGAAAGCCAGCGATGAGCCAGAGGTCCTCTAATCTTCTTAGAGATAAGCTGAAGCTGTTTGGCTGGGGTCGGGGGGGGGGGGTCCAGGGCAGGGAAAGGGCTTTTCTCTGTGCACTGTGGCCAGGCTTATGAATGAATCAGTTTCAGCCTGACATTCCTGCCAAGCTCTGTAACCACACTCCCAAATGGGGAGGCAACCTGTCCTGAGGGTGCTTGTTCCAAGGATGAGTCTATGGGGGTTACCGCTATCACTTTCTCAGGGGCTGCTTTGGAAGATGTCCAGTGAATGGCTTCCCTGAAGAAGCCAGGATCAGCCCAGAGCTGGTCAGAATGCCACAAGACAGGAAGCGAGGGAGGGAGGGAGAGGAAAGGGAAGAAGGAAAGAATCAAAGGATTGACTTATTCTGAGTCTCTGGGTGATGCCAAGCATATGAAAATGGAAACAATGTTACACTGAAAAGACATGTCAAAATTAAAAGGCCATTTGGGTGAGGGGGGACAGGCGATCTTGAAATGTCCAAACATTTACTTTAGGGTTAAAAAATTAGTCAAAGCTCAGGACTTACTCTATAGCAAAAGACTGATTTAATAAAAACTAGTGGGGATATAACCAAAAAAAGGATGCTATCTGCTGGGAAAGATAGGTATTCAGAAGTTAGTAAATGTATTGCCTCCCATGGATTAGGAAATGGCCAAAATGATGGATTCTGGGGATTGGAATCTTCACACACAGGACACACTGGGACCAATGACTGATGGGGATTTGAGCACTCTGAGAAGGAAAAAGGACCAGGGCTCTTGTAGGACCTTTTGTGGGACCCTTCTAAGCCTTACAATGTTTCTTTAGATGTCATTTTATAAAGCATCAACCAAATTAGGTAGAAATTTTGGGAGCTTTGCAAATGCATGAGCCAAGATGCATAACTTCTATTTGTAAAACAGAGCCCAGCATGTAGCCCTGGTCAGAGGAGATGAGGGGGCTCCAGTTCTTGAGTTCAGAAAGAATCCATTCCATCCAGTGAGGGAGCAGAGCTCTGACCCAATCAGGATGCATGTACCCCCTATACCAGCCCAGCAAACAGGAGTTGGTGGGTGTAATGCCCCTTTGTAGTGTGGAATGATGATACTGCTTTCCACCTGTAGAGGGCTAGACCAGACCTCCAAGACATCATCTTGCTTTGGCTTTAAGATTTCTGAGATGTTTTACAGTAGGCAGTGTTGGTGGCCACTGCATTTTTGGATTTCCGGAACTGGGGTTCAGGAAGATTAAGTGATTTGGCTAAGGTCTGGAAAGGTTACTATATGGCTAACAATGTTTAATATTTGGCTTATAATAGCTCATGAGAGGCAGTAATCAGCTATGCATCCGGATCTTTGAATATGAGTCAAAAAATATCCTATGGAGATACCATGCCGTGAAACAGCAAAGTTAACTTCCGACCTAAAATTTCACAGTAATGGGGAATTTAGAATAGAAAGGAACCTCAGAAGGCAACTCTCATCCAGCCAAGGAATTCTCCACAGATGGACATCTGGGCCTAGACCCCTGCCTATAGAGTACTTATACTATGTAGGATGTGACCATCACAGATGAACGGGCCTCTCTGGCTGATGGAGCATTGCCAGTTGCTACAGCTGGTGGAAAGAGCATGTGGCAAGTTACCCTCTGTCTCCTTGCTCTGCCACTGACATTTCACTGACCATATCAAGTCACAAGGTCATGTTCGGTGTCAGAAGGGGTAGGGAAGTGTGAATCCTACTATATTCCAGGAAAAAAAGAGAGGCAGTGAATGTCTTAAAGACCTTTCCAGGGGCACCTGGGTGGCTTAGTCATTAAGCATCTGACTTCGGCTCAGGTCATGATCCCAGGGTCCTGGGGTAGAGCCTTGCACTGGGCTCCCTGCTCGGCAGGGAAGCATGCTTCTCCTTCTCCCACTCCCCCTGCTTGTGTTCCCTTTCTCGCTGTGTCTCTGTCAAATAAATAAATAAAATCTTAAAAAAAAAAAAAAAAAGACCTTTCCAGTTCTCCACCTAAACCGATGGTGAGAGATTTTCAAACCTGGCAATTGATATGCAACCTTCAAGTCTTCAGGTCATAGCTTTGAATTTGCTGGTGTCTTTCTTGAAGCACTTAACCAAAAATGTTTGGCTAGAGAAATGGTATTATCTTTTTTTTTTTTTTTTAAAGATTTTATTTATTTATTTAACAGAGAGAAATCACAAGTAGGTAGAGAGGCAGGCAGAGAGAGAGGAAAGGAAGCAGGCTCCCTGTTGAGCAGAGAGCCCAATGCGGGGCTCGATCCCAGGACTCTGGAATCATGCCTCTGGAGTCAAAGGCAGAGGCTTAACCCACTGAGCCACCCAGATGCCCCCAAGAAATGCTATTATCTTAATATAGCTCGAGAGAAGCAAACCATCGTGACACAGGGATTTCTCCTGGAGGAGACATCTTTCAAAATGGACGACAGACCCAGAGAGGATGCTCAGATGGGGAATGTTTCTCCTTCTGCAAGCACTGAGATCATAAAATATGATAAACATGGTTCTCCTTTCCCCCACTAGCCTCTCAGTCTACCTTTACCACATGGAGAAGAGAGATCAGGGGAAAAATGAAAAAGAGAACAGGAAGAACAGGGAAGGAATCTGGAAGTAGCTGTAGAGAAGGTTCTTAGATGTGCAGCACTGTGCTTAGAACAAAGACGCTCCCCCCACCCAAAGCCCCGAAGTCTTCAGTTCTCCAGAAGACACAGAGTTTCCAAATAAACAAAAGAAACCCTCATGACTGGCCCCTCTCTTCCGTCTCCAGTTCCTGAGCACACTCCTCAGGGCACGCCAGAAAAAATGGATCTCTAAGTATACACATACTTAATGACAATTTCTAAGCAACCAAAATCCCTGAAAGACCCCAAAGCTAGCCATTTTAATATTATTTATCTCCAAAATATGCATTGCCTCATTATTATTATCCATTGGATATATTCCCAAAGGAAAAAAATTAATTGCCCACCAGAAATGTTTTGAAATGTTTACATGTGTTTCTTTGTATAAGCACGAAAGTAAGCGTGTGGGAGCCTGTTTATAAGTCAGCAAAGTGTTAGTAAACTCTGGTTTGACACTGATAAGGTTCATATGAAAGTCAGCACTGAAACTGTTGCCTAAATAATAAACAGGATCTCTTGGCTTACGTTCTTTCAAGCATGCCTCACTAGATTAAAAAATATAGATATTATAACCAGAAAAAAAGTGCAAAATGTACAGGAAACATGGCCAAGTTGTTACTGTGTTCAGTGAAATCTGTCGGTGAGACCCAGGGCTTTATGGCCTGGGATCTCCTTCAGGTTTACCTCAGGCAAGTCACGGGGGCTCAGTCTTCCTCATTGGCAACACAGTGATGACGGTGCTTCTCCTCTAGGGTTTCTGCCAGGATTAAATGACACAAAGCTTGAATGGGCATCTAGAACAGTCCCAGCATCCAGTAAGCTGTCCACAGGTGGGTTAATGAAAACTGTTACCAAAGGGAGCTTGAGTTTTCTCGAAAGATCAGTTGTCCTGCTGCCTGAGAAGAGTCTTTCTGCTGTCACACCTCACCAGGAGGAGGCTTGCAGTTCAGAGCTCAGAAGGGTAGGGTGGAATGCAGAAGGCCCCAGGTTTTTCCTCATGGTGTGGGGTGTCATTCTGGGTCTGCTGCTAACTGGGGGATGGCCTGGGGCAGGCCACTGCCAGTCACCTGGCCCTCGGCTTTCACATCCTCAAGTCAAGAAGGCTGATTATACTTTAGTCAGCATCTGCTGTTCAATGATATCCTCCCAAGAGTCGACCCGGAGAAAAGCAATAAATGTAACACTGTTCTGGCTTCCACAGCGTGGAGAGATAGAGACTGGCAGGCAGGACCCTCCTTCTACCTTTATTCTACACGCTTCTATGTGCTGGCCGCTGGGCTGGTGCATTGCGGATGCCCTGTCCATCTCCCTCCGTGGTTCCCAACATGGCACTCCCCTACAGCGGGAGATCAATAAGAGGGGACATCACATCTGCTGGGTTCTAGCACCTGCATAAGAAGAGTCCTGTGCTCCTTCTCTGTGATGCTTGGCCCAAGATTATGGGATAAGCAGCTCTTCTGTCATCGACAAATACTTAGGGAGAACTGATACCGGGCTAGACACAGAGGGAACCACAATAAACACAACAAACTTGGTTTCTCTCCTCCCAGAGGATGATTCCAGAAGGGAGCGCATGAAAATGGTGTTCATCTGGCAAGGTTGAGTTTGGGCCAGGCTCTTCTACTGAGCTTATTAATGCAAATGCTTCAGGCAACTTCCTTAACCTCAGAGGGTCTGCTTCACCTACATAATGGAAATAATAACCCACTTTCTTCATGGTTACAAGCCTGGATCGAGTCACATGCTGAAAGGGTCCAGCACAGTCCGGCAACCGATTGGCACGCAAACAATGGACGTCCCTTTCCCTTAGCGGCTGACTGAGAAGAGTGTGGGGCTGTTACTGGCTTGAGCCTTTATTTGTCTCTATAGTTTAACAATGCACATCTACATTTGGGACTGCCCCGCCCTGACCCAGTTTTAGGAGAAAGGCTGTCCAAGCCCAGTTCTCTGTGGTGGGGCATTAATTACAGGGCTCCTGCGTGAAGGGCTCCCACCAGCTGTCATTACCTCTGGACCAGAGGCTGGCGATGGCAGTGTGGGTCCCTGCTCCGAGCGAGCCATTATTCCCGCCCTTTCCTCCACGTGGGGCTTGGACAGAGCCAGGTCTTCTCCAGCCTTAGAGGATGCTCAGCGTGACTTCGGGAAAGACAAAGGGCTGGATGTGGTCCTGACCCAGCCTGTGCATCAGGCAGCCAATCACCAAGCCGGCACTCCGAGCCAGCTCCTGGGCTCCCAGATCCCAGGGCTTGGCCAGGCTGGGCCAGACAAAAGAGGCAACTTAGCACTATTACCCTCGCGTGGGTGGGTGGCAGCCGGGTAGGGGGGAGGCCATTCGTCCCTCACTCCACTGTTACGGCTGTATGGCAGGAAAGCATCCCGTTCCCTTCTTTAAGGGCAACAGTTCTTAAAGGAAGAAAGGAACCTGGCATTTTTACATGCCCGAGTGCGATGCTGCTGCCTGGTAGTGTGTGTTTGTGTAAGAAAGGCCGGACTGGATTACACCTGGCCAGGGAACAGACACATGTGATAGAGGCTCCTGCCTCAACGTCGTTGTAGTCAGCGCAGTCACACCCTTATAAATTTCTTTTGCTCCCTAAGAAGGCGCCAAGAAATGTCTTTGTGTTCCCAGGAGCCAAACTGGATTTAAAAAAAAAAAAAAAAAAGGTTCTTTTTCTGCACCATTCTAAATGTGTTACGGTAGAATGGGGCAGACAATACGCAGGGGAGGGGAGGGGGCTCCGAAGCATCTTGGCAGAAGCCATTTTGGTTTCATGCAATCACTTGCCCCCTCCCCTGCAAATCCCATGCCATGGAACTTTCTCTGCTCTTCCATGTAGGTTTTGTCCACGCTTAACCACAATGGAATTCCTTAGGCTTGTGTCTGTTTTCCCCATTAGCGGGGAGCTCCAGGAGAACCTGCGTTAGATGCCTCATTTGTTTCCATTTTTCTCCTGACACCCCAGCAGGAAACAGCAAAAACCCGCTGCTCCATAATGCTTTCTGAGTCCCGGAGACCTGGAAGAGCGCTCCACTGTTGTGTCTTATAAAGTAAGACTGGTTTCCATTTGTTGAGCATCTGCAGGCTAGATGCTTCCATATACTGTCTCCAGTCCTAATGTGACCCCCACTCCAGAGATGAAGTAATGGAGGTTCACTCTTGATCTTTGAAAGGAGCAGGTTCCCAGATGATCTGACACATGGTAGCCCCATGTCTCTGACCACGTATCTCTACCGCCCACCCCACGTGGGCCATCATCCTCTGGGGGGTCACCACCCACTGGTGGCTCCCAAGTTTCTTTGTAAGCTACATCCCCAGGAATCTCTGCTTAATTTTATGTTTAAACAGTTATGCTGCTAAAGTTTAAAGATTAAAAACAATTGTAGCAGATTTCCGGTTAGTCACGAATGACCTCTTTGAACCCATTTGCATTTCCATCTGCTCTATAAGGGGGAAAAGGGTGGTGATGTGGACTGTGTTGAGGAAAGAGATCCCATCGCCCTTCACCCTCTCCTGTGCTGACCATACCCCAGTCCAAAGACAGCCGCCCATATGGATACCCTGTGCCTCCTTGTGGCAACACGTCCATGGACAGCTCTACTTTCCAGAAAATTTGGAGCGCAGGGTTTTTAGGAATCTGGGCTTTAATGAAGATTGTGATTATCCTCCGCATTGTGGTGGGGAAGGACTGAGAACCCCTATTCTACACTAGTACCCCTGGGAGACTTCAGACCTCCACCTGCCTAAAGTGGTTTTCGTTTAAAAAGTTCCTCGTCACTCAGCCCCCTTAGTACCCATCCCCCAACCCATGTTACAAAGAATGATATAGAATAACTACTTTGCGGAGTGTTTTAATGTACTTTTTCAAATCTCCTATGTAAATTTATTCTCAAAATTGCCCTAGAAAATAGACTGAGAATACATTGACTGTCCTGTTTTATGGATGATAGAATCTGAGCTGTGGGTTTGTTCAGTGTGTCTTTATAGTTTTGCAAGCCCAGATTGCTGTTCTGTTTCTATGTTCTAAGGATGCATCCAATAGTCAGGTAGGTATGCAAGGTGCATATCGGTTTAAGCAGGGCGCACTTTTAAATGAACAAGTAACAGTGAAAGAGAGGCCTCGGGCCAGAAGGGGGGTGTACCTTTCCATGGTGAGATGGGCTTCTAGCTGGGAGGCTGCGCATCCCTGGACTTAGTTGGGTGAGAATGAGCCACAGGAACTGAGAGTGAGAAGGGAATGACCCTCAAAGGAGAGTCAGGGTGCTGCTACCCTGAGACAGAAAGAGAGGGTGACGAGCTAAACCAGATGCCCATTGCAGTGCCATGCCCCAGTTGTTAGACTTGACAGTGATCTTGTTTAGCTTTGGAGCCAGAAAAGCTAGGATGCAAACAACTACAGAGCCACTTGGCTGGAATCTTGGACAATACACTTTGCTGAATTTCTACTTCCTCATCCATATGGTGAGAAAGAACAAGATTTAGCCGGAGCCGGATATAAGCGCCTGGCCAAGTAACTAGCACATAATCAATATTCAATAATCAGCAGCCAATCTTACCCTTTAAAAACTGATCATTAAGTAGCAGTAGCCGGGTTCTTTTAGCTGTAAAATCCGTTCAAGCTGAGAGCTTTCAGCTCTCCTATATCCCCAAGTTACCCAAAGAATATTATGTAATCCAAGGGAAATTGCTTACACTGGCAAGAAGTGATGGGAATGGTCCCCCTTAAGCTATATGTTAGAGCCTCCCAGGGACTCTATGTGGAAATGGTCCCCCTACTATTCTGGTAACCCAGCTCACCCTCCCACACACCTTGGAAATCACTGATAAGCTATGAAACCAGCTTATTAGAGCATGCCACAGCCAAATTATCTTTAAATTCCTTCTCCAGCCAAAAATAATTTTAAAAAGGAAAAATATCATTCAGAATCAATGTGTACTCCTCCCCCTGCCCCCCCCCCCAAACAGCAGAAGGAAGATAATTCACAGTTACTCTCAAGGTTTTAATCATAACCCATCTCCCTTATAACCATCCATGGTGGTTAAGAATGTGCCTGCTATTTTAAGTCCATAATTATTTTTTAATAGTACTATCATTTCTTTCCATTAAGTCTGTGTCAGTGAACTAGAGGTTGGCCAAGAAGAATGAAAATACATGTAGTCAAAAGTTGACTGATAATAGAAGTATGCCTTTTTTCTTAATCTCTGATACCAAAATGAAAGGGATAAGAGAAACCAGGAAACACAACAAATGACAACTATTAATTTCGTCGTAGTGCGATTTGCATAGTAATGCAGGAAATGTGCTGCTGATTATTGCATTTGCTCTATCATTAGAACCCTGAGAAATGTTCTGAACTTGACTGCCTTCTCCACCGGTTAACACTTTTTTGATAACGAAGCCATCTTCATGATACGAATTATCCCATCGATTCAAATTGGCAACCCTCATTCAGGAGAGTTCCTTTTTTCTAAACCAGTAATCTCTTTTATCCCTGTCAATATACATTGGAAAAAATATATAGAAGTCAACTGTAGCACATTCATATTGGCTTTGGCCCATATATTTTGAAGCACCTGTTTTTACCTATTTGCATTACATTTCATGGAGATAGTGGACTCAGTTCGTCTCAGTCACTGAGAACCCCCATTTCAGGGATTATACCACCTGATCCCCTCAGATCCTACCTAGGAATGTTCAACCAGTAGGTTTCTAACAGATGTAAAATTCCATAAAGAGAAGCCTAGCACATAACTGAGAAGTCAGAGAGGGTAGGTGCTGGAGGGAAAAAAAAGAAGAAGAAGAAGAAGAAGAAGAAATATCAAGGAAAGGGACCAAAAGATTGGGAAATATAAGATTTTACTTCAATTTAGTCTAACTTTTTGGTTAATTATGTGATTTTTATACTTCTACTGTACTAACTTTCTTAGTTAACTGGTCTACCCAGAATTCTAGGACCACTCCTTATAGCTTCCTGTCTCTACTTATTTAGTCATTGTGTCTTCCAGGCCCTGTCTTCCAACTTAATTCAACCCCATTGTCAGAGGGCAGTTCAAATCCCAAACCTTCCAGGATGCTGCCCTTGGTCACGTTCAGCCAATGGATTCACTCTCTCAGCTACTAAGTCAATTTCATCCATTTAATACCATTCGGAACATCTACTCTCATCCATTTCATTTCTCATGTAATCTCTTCCTAAATATTTTATTTTATTTAACAAATGTTTACAGAAGATCATGTAGGTGTGGGCAGTACAGGAGTAATTGAAACAGGCACTCTGCCATCATGAAGTCTCCTGCTTGGTTTATAGTGGAGGAACTTCAAGCAGACATTCAATTGTTGTGGAGGGTGTGGGAGTGAAGCTGAGTGGATTAGGGGAGAAAAGGAAGCATACGGCAATTCTCCCTCAGTGAACAAGTGCCTGAATAAATGTGGACTGGGAGATAAGTGTCTGTTATGTCAGAGGTGGCTCTGTTGCATCTCTCCTCATCCCTCCCTACATTTTTATTGTGGGATTCACAGAGTGGACATAGTCTTATTTAGTAAGCATTCTCTAACATGGTTCCCAGAGGCAAGTCAACGATTTCATTTAGTGCTAACACAAGGAAGGAGTGATTAACTGCCAGACCAGGAGGAAAATGCAATGTTGGAAACTTTGAAAGAGGAATGTCAATGTACATCAATGTTCATCACAGTGCTTCCTCTAGAAGCTTCCACGGGCAGTGTTGAAGATGATAGATTTTTGTCTTAGGGGCTTCTGGTCCTGAACCTATCATCATCTGAGTGAGATGCTCCTTTCTGGGGAAGCCTCCTGAGAACAGGTGTTTTGGCCGTTCCCTCCCTCAAGGTCTAAGAGTGCCTAACAATAGCCATTGCCTAAAGATTCCCAGGCTCACAACAACCTGAAGACTGGATGGGTCAGATCAACAGTTAAGACAAACCTGGATACTGCTGAGAGTCCAGAAGGAGAAGACGTGGGATAACAGTGGTCTCCAGATACTGGAGCCTGGGTGGATTGTTTTGCAAGAGAAGAGCAGGGGAGTTATCGGGCTGAGCTCCAAGCTCTCCTCCTACTCCCCTCCTTCCTTTCCACAAAGAGCTTCTTTCAGTAAAAGGAATTCTCACAATTGCATTTGCTGGAATACTTTCTTCACTTGATGCAAGTCCAGGGCATTTCCCCCAAGGACCTCTGGTCATGTCAGAGGTGGCTCAGAGTTGGTGAAAAGAGATTGGAGTTTAGTGGTGAGATACTCATATTATTACATGTTTTCCATTCAGCTGGCCAGGGTCTTATCTTCTCTCTAATTGCATTGCGCTCCAGCATGGGTAAAAGAAGAGCAAAGAGTGTGAGCCACATGCAAATTTCACACAAGCCTAGGATTCTGAACCCAGACTAAGCTCCTGCAAGATCTATTTTTATGTTTGGGTAAGTAGTACCTCCTAGGACCATTACCGCATCAAAGACTCATGTGAGTTCATGACCCTGATCCAGGTGGTCCTGCCCTAGGGCTTGGAGCCAATGAGGGGGAGACAACCTGGAAGCACTTCAGAGACAGAGACTCTCAGAAGATCCTCCGGCACTATCTAATTTTCACACCTTACCCATAATATGGGAGGTTCCAAGAGCAATTCTGCTACTTACAGAAATGGAGGTCAAAATGCGAACTATTCCTATATCGTAAAGTATCTTTTGAACAAAATCCCAAAGACAAAGCTCAGCCTTGAACAGAAATCAAGTCTTAAACATGAGCTCAGCAAAACAGCATGGAAATAAATCAATCATCCACACTACATGTTTCAGTAAATATGCCAACAATAATAAAAATGTAGGTGTGGTCTTCAAAAGCCTATGCTTCTTATGTTAAATTCCCTGTAGCACTTTTGAATTGAGTTGAATAACAAAGTTGAGCAGTTTGTATATTTATGGGATTCCTCCCTTCAGAAACTTTTTCGACTCAAGTAAAATGCATCCCATATGGATGGATGATAGCTCAACTACATTTCCATAAGGCAGATGCTTTTCTTTAACACCATTTTTCAGTTAATGGATGTTTCAAGGGACAGTTTTCCAGGTTCTCCTCCAGTTCTCTTAGACAAGATGTTCTAAGAGGAAAAAGGGAAAAAACTAGAAGAAAATACGTCATCACTATTTATAAACAATAAAACAATTTGAGAAGTCCATTCAATTGCTTCCACCACCTCAAATTCAAATTCAAATGAACTGTTTCCAGGGCTTTTCATTCTCTGACATTCAGTCTTGAGAGCCACAAATCAAAAGAGACCCTTTGTAAGATGGCAGACAGGGAAGGATGTGAAACTGGCACACGCACGCGTGCACACTCACACACATTCTTCAATGATAACACTCTCAGAAGCAATTCTTTTAAAAGGAAACAAAACAGCTCTCAACTAATTTTTCTGCCCTCCCAGCCCTATCTGTGAAAGGATTGTAAATTAAGCTTGGATTCATTCAACCAATACTTACTGGGCATCTGACACATCCTGGGCCCATCCCTGGGCCCATCCTGATGGCTGTCAGTGGGGAGAGGGAGATTGGAGAGGTGCTCTGGCTCAGGTTTTAGGGAGGGGACTATCAGGGAGATTCCCCAGGAAAACTAACGTCTGAGCTTCATGATAAGTGGGAGGGTGGAGAGAGGGGGCCAAGGGGCCAGGCAGGGGGCCAGCAGGGCAGACAGGAGAAGAGAAGGCAAGGTACCTTCCCCATCTGCAGCCCCAGGTGGGAAGGACCTAGCCAGGAAGGGTCTGGAGAGCCAGGAGGGTCAGACCGCCAGGCTTTCAGGGCATACACAGGAATTTGGGTTTCATCCTGAAGGGAGTAGGGTGCCCCCTTGAAGGGTTGTTATTGTGCAGTGACACGGCGACTTCTGGGCTTTCATCAGGGAAGTAATAAGGTCAAGGTTGTGCTTTTTAAAATCACTTGAGCTGTGGCTCAGAGACTGGACGAGAGGGGAGCAGGCCCAGAGGCTGGAAGGGCCTTGGCAAGACAGCCTTGCTCAAGTTCTCGGAGCAAAAATACCTCTTTCCTCAATATGTGGCATCACTAGCTTTCCAGAAAGCAAGTGGGACACATGATAGGATGCCCTCAAAATGGTGCAGTCTGTGGACAGAAACCATAACAGGTCTGGCTGACACCTTCAGACCCCCAGCTGTTGCAGGCAGCCCTTGGTCACCCTGAAAGTTTCATAAGTCATTGGATATTGGGTAGCTTGCAAGAGGTTGCTTTTAAATTTGTAGGTTCCAACTTCCTTATCTGTTACAAATGTGAAATATTTGTCTTTTAAATAAAACAGAGTACAAATAATATTTGGAAAATGGTAGGAATTTCAAAACATGTAGTGATATGCCCAGATCTGCACCTCCCTCTACTGTGAGGGACCCCTAGTCCCGAGACTCTTGCTTGTAAAGGTCTGTAAAAATAATAATTAGTCATTGGGTTTCTTCTTGACCTCTAGGACAGAGGGTGGTGTGCCAGTTAAGAACTTTGTAGAAACATCCAAGAAACATGGGTTAGACACTCAAGAAGAAAAAGTGTTTCAACGGTCTCAAACCTGTTCTAATCCTAAAAGTATCAAATTAAGCAGCAGCCTCCGTACATCAAACTGGGATAAAAGATCTGGGAAACTCTTCAGATGCACATTTTTAAAAAATTTTTATTTTTAACTTCTAAAGGTTAGATGTGAGAATAACATCATGATAACCTTTTTATCTACACCAGGATAGCACAATCCCAGCTAAGGATGAAACGATGCTTACATTGATTAAGAGAAACTAACCAGTCCACACATTTGCCTTAAAAGTTCCCAGATAACCTGAGAAGTAACAAGAAACAGAGACCATAAAGTGAAGTGCCCCAAAGTAAGAATACAGCCAAACCAGCTTTGCCCTATCCTACAGAGAATTTCTCTTTCATGCTACACAGCAAAAGAGAGCAATCAATTCTTCCTAATTCTTTCTAATTCTGTTTACCAAAAACAGACAGATCCTTTCTTGTATATTTCTCTAAAGATTTAAAACCTTGCACAAACAGACTGTACCAGAAGAAAGTCTCACTTCTTTTAAGAGGACAAATAAGATTTAATTTAAAATTTTAAATGGTAGATAAAGATAAAAAGGATAAATAAGAAAGAATGATCTGAGACAACCAGAGGCCTTCGTAGCCTCCATGGGCCCTGGCACTGTATTTTTGCTTCAAATATCAAATATTTTTAAATACATATTTGATCTTAACTCCCAGAAGAAATACTTTTCTATTTAATTTTATAAAACTTTTTTTACAAAACTTATTTTTACCTCAAATAAACCTGGAATGATTTATCTTTGCAGAAAATAAATGGTAGTTGGGCCACAGGAACATCTCACCTTTCTGTTAATATCGCAGATTATCTGCCTTGGAGACTCACATGGTCATTCTTATAGATCCCGAGACATACCATGAAGTCAACTGATCAGTATAAAAGTTGGAAGCTTATTCAGGTTGGTCCTTATTCAGGACCTTTGATTTTTAAAATAACAACTGGCACCAACCAACCACCCAACATACTTCTGTCACAGAGAACACCTGTCATTCTATTGTCCTCCAGAGTCCAGTAATCTTTCTTTTGTTGACACTATTACAGTTTGCCTTTGGGAAATGACTTCCTGCACCATCAATCCACGTGGTTCAGTGGAGCTGACTCTAGCCATGCATGTGGAGGAGGCCACTGACTCAAGCCTGCCAACAAGAAGATCACATTCTTCTGGCACAGTATTGGGTTCAGGAATAAGGGATTTGACAGTCAGAGCTACTGAGAGTCGATGGCACTTGCTGAGAGACATTCAGTTCCTCCTATTTCTATTGGACTCGAATCCAGACCAAAGTGAGGCTTGGGTGAGCCATCTTTCCATTTTAAGATGAGAATCTGCTGAGAATGGTACTTACATTATACCAAGGGCATAAGTGAGAGAAAGAGGAAGAAAGAAACTGGGTCTTAGGGACAACATTTGAGCTGTGGATCAGATTTTGTGTGAAATGACATATCCCTGGACTTCTCAGTCATGTGGATCCATCATTTTCCTTTCCATCCTCAAGCCAATCTGAGTCCAATTTTGCACCATTTGCAACAAAAGGAGTCCTAATTGATACAATTGTATATAGAAGGGGGAACTGAGGATAACACAACTTTGGGAAAGATAACATTGGAGATGACTGGAAGTAACTCAGCCATGCCGTGGAGTAAGGCTTATTCTCTTGCTAATACCATCTTAACATGGCAGGCCCTTTTTTGGTGTCTGCAGTGCTCCTGAATAAATGAAACTTCTAACATTTTTAAAAGTAATATTCCTAAAGTAAAATATTAAACCAAAGAAGTGAGATGAAAATGGAGGTTCAGCTTTAAGGAAACAAAATGAGAATAGTAACAATTTATTTGAGACTAATAGTACAGAATAGATACTGTTTAAAATCACATTCCTATGAAGTTTCAAGTCCAGTAATGGTGGGATAACTTTTATTGTAGCTACTCTGGACAAAATATAAAAGGCAACTATTAAAGTTGCTAGAAGGAAACTCAAATCAGGCAGAACAGGGAGAGATTTAACTTTTGAAAGCTGGAGGTGCACTAGGTAAGAGCTATGCTTAGATGACTTTTTCCTTAAGAAAGCAAACTCTTCAGTCCACAGAGTATTGAGTGGCCAAAGCTCAAGCAGAAAAACACAAACACTGGCTTGAAGTGTTTGAAGATGGAATTTTGAGCTGCTGGAGCATCTGAAAATTAAGAAAGCCTTAATGTTGAGCCCCAAATATGTATATATTATTTCCCTGTATCTGTGGCTGACCCCTGAACAGCACATGGATAGAAATACTTCAAGGATTAGCAGAAAGAAACAGTTAGAAACCTAAAAAGGCTGAGCAGAGATTTCAGCTGCCAACCATAGTAGGGTAGACAAAATGTTGAGCTTGGATCCTGACAAATTACAGAGTCTTGGCAAATACCTCACATTTTTCATTGAAATCCCAGAAAGTCTATTTTTAGGGATAAAGACTACATCCTAGAACTAAAGATTCACCCTTAGACAAAGGGCAAAACCAAAACAGAACCACATTAAAAAGCATAAAACCAAACCTTTACAAGTTCAAGATGATTACCCAGTAATTTAACTCTTTATGAGAGGAAAACTCCATACTCTTCAGAGGAAGATAACAGAATCTCAGGTCTCTACACTATATCATCCACAATGTCCAGACTACAATGAGAACAAAACAAGGCAAAATTAAATGTGAAAAGAAATGAAAACATAACCTAAACCCAGAAGTCAAAATAGTCATTGAAATGGATCCCAATTTGACACAAATGTTGGAATTAGTAGATGAAGATTTTAAAGCATCCAGTAAAAATATGTTTAAGGACTTTTAAAAAATATACAGTCTTAATAAAAAGATGGGGAATCTCAGCTGAGAAATAGAGGCAAATAAAAATCCTGGAATCTAAAATACAATATATTAAATGAAAATACAAGAAATGCCAAAGAAATTTCTTTAAGCTAACAACAGCAAAGAAAAGACAATAGATGAAACTTGGAACTGCAAGATGAAACGAAGAATACCAGAAATGGTAAACATGAACTAAAATTTGAATTCATACTACTGCTATAGAGGTTTGAAATAATCAAGTTAAAAACAGAGTTTAAAAAAAAAATCACAAAGGGCGCCTGGGTGGCTCAGTGGGTTAAGCCTCTGCCTTCAGCTCAGGTCATGATCTCAGGGTCCTGGGATCGAGTCCCGCATCAGGCTCTCTGCTAAGCAGGGAGCCTGCTTCCTCCTCTCTCTCTGCCTGCCTCTGTGCCTACTTGTGATCTCTGTCTGTCAAATAAATAAATAAATAAATAAAATTTTTAGAAAATCACAAAGATGGAAAAACAATGAAAAAAGTTAATAAATATACAAGTCATAAAAAAACAATCCAACATAAAAATAATTGGTGACCCCCCAATAGACGATACAAAGGAAGATAAAGATGCATTTAGATATATAGCAGATGACAATGTACAAATTAAGAAAGACCCAGACTGAGAGAGCATACAGTATGCCAGGAAAATATGAAAGAGGATGCTTAAATTAAGACATACCCTTTTTGAATTATTAAACTTAAAGGACAAAGAAATAATTCTTTAAGCAAAAAGGCAGGTAAAAAAAAGTCCCTCTGAATGAGGGGGAGAATCAAGTTAGCCTCAGAATTCTTAGCAAAATTCAAAGCCAGAAGACATTGGCACAATGGCAAATGCCAAAGGAAAGAAAGTATGTTCCAAGAAATTTTTACCAATCTAAGATACCATCCAAGTATAAAAGCAACATGAGATAATCTCAAACATGAAAAACCATTGGGTATATAGTCATAACGAACAACTTTGATAAAGCTGCTTGACACAAAATCCAGCCAATTATGATAAATTAAAATAGTGACATCAGGAATGGAGAACCATATTAAAATGACTGGTGGTGGACACTGAATTCATTTTTATGTCAGGGCAACACTAAACAACTACAGGAATTAAAGTGATAAAAGTAAATGTTATAAATCTGGTAGAAAGAGGAGAGGCAGAAGTGTGATACTGCTAACGTTCTATCTTATCAGGCAGGAAATTAGTGAATACTGATTAAGATTGAAACAAATAGTTAAACAAGGAAGATGCAATGACTCCAGTCTTTTGAGAATTCCAGCGTCTCTATTTCATTATAATGTAAGTGGAGCTGCCCATTGTGATGTGGGCCATCCCAGTGGGGAAGCTGGTCTGAGCATGAAGCAAATTAGAAAGGAAGATCAAGAGCCATGGGTGAAAGGAAAGATAGAGACTTGATCATCTCACTGTCATTCTGGATCCAGCTCCAGATCCAGAGAGAGAATAACACTCTCTCCTTGGACTTTCCAGTTACAAGAGCAATAAATTCTTTTCTCATCACCTAAAAATTACATTTTTAGCTTTAAAGAATTCTTTTAGAAAAAAAAGCTTTCATAGGGTACAGAAACCCCTGTGGTTCCAACAAATCTTCTGTTTCAATTCAGATTTTTTTTTTATTATACTCAAAGTTAAATCTAAGCGCTTGTCATTAAAAGAATATGTACAGATTAAATCCATCTTTATAAATGATTTCTATCCATCTACCTAGCATGTCTATCCATAAGTATGTATGTGTACAGGGAAGAAATGATGTTCAATTTATATTAAGAATATTTGTTTCTGAGGGTAGGATTTCATGTGTGTTTTTTTAACTTTCATCTTTGTACTAGTCTGCATGGACTATACAAGTTTCTGTTTAATATGAGCACATATCACATTTAGTATATTAACCATATGATTTTTAAAAGAGGGCAGGAGGAAAGAAAGAGATTCAGAGTTCATAACACCAGCCTATTCATTTGAGGGGACGGGAATAGAATGGTTGTTACTTTCTTCACTTATTTTGTTTTAGAAATCTCCAAAAATGAAAAAAAAAAAAAAGCAAATAAACCAATAAGGAAAGCATCAGGAATGAACAACAGCAGCATGAAGCTGGAATTCAGACATGACGCCGGTAGAGGGACTCCACCCCCAATCTAGATCATTCAACCCAACGTCCTGTGACACAGCTGAGCAAACAGGCCCAGAGAGGCAACAGCCCCCTGCAGCGAAGGGGGATGTTGCTGGTTCTGGAGCCCTGATCCATTGACCACCAACCTCAGGCCCTTTACATGCTCTTCATAAAACAAGAGTTCATTATATTTTTCTGCAGACTTCCAATGGATAAAGGTGGATGTGAAGTGCCCATATTGTGTTTAGGGTGTGTGTGTGTGTGTGTGTGTGTGTGTGTGTGTGTGTTATTTTTTAAATGTGTTTGGAACATGGTTGAAAGCTTTCTGACAGAGCCCTGATTGTCTGAGGGGAGGCAGTGCTAGCAAAATCAGAAGAATGTGTAACATAAAAATGAGGTGAAAAGGGGCTATTGTTCCTAGAACTAATCTTTACATTGAATCTCTTCTAGCAAAAGCACGGATAGAGCATCGGTTTCAGCTCTATCAAAAGGGCTTGATGTTTTTGTGAGTGGTCCAAAAACTACACAGGTTATAGAAACCCTACCTCTGACCTGGTCACACAGAACATATCCTCTATGGCTCCTAGAAGCCAGCAGATCTCCTGGAAGCCAGTTCTCCTACTGGTATGAAGAGAATGGCTAATAAGAAGAGATGGTAATAACACACACACACACACACACACACACACACACACACACACTTTGAACACCTAAAGCCAAGAACCACAACCAACCACTAGCTTCAAAAACTCAGGAGTTAGACTGTACCATTACTAGAGAAGAGAGAAAAGACATCAGTATTTTAGATTTAAAATATTGGAGGGACATAGTTTCTATTTGGCATTTCTACAGTCTAGAAAAGCTATTTATCCCAGCCAGCCTTCTAGGGGGCCATTTTGTCTGCCACATGGGTTTTATCTCCAAGGGCGCCAGCTTCTGAAATCAAACAGGAGGGGAGAATGTCAGTCAAGTTCAGAACAATAGCGTGCTGAACACAGACAGAAAAGACTCTGGTGCCTGGCTCTGAGGAAGTTGGGATGAATCCTGACACCCCTCTCCCAGATGCCTTTGGATGATGAACTGAGGCTCCAAACCATCTAAGTCTCTAGAACTGGCTCAGCACAACTGAGAGAGGGCTTGGTTTTTCTTGGGGGAGGGAGCTTTCTTTGCCTGCCTTCCTTGGGGTGCTGCTTATTTCTTCCAGGAGGGAGTGACTTTCCCTCATAATGTTCCTATTTTAGAAAATGCCTTGTCCGGGAGAGTTATCTGAGAGCAAAAAGAAGTGCAGATAAAGAAAGTGAAGGTCAGAGGTGGCTGGGATGAAGACGTAAGATAGATGAGCTCTGGAGAGCAGTAAAGAACACTGATGTGGAACATCTTCACATTATCAGAGCTTAGCAACCTGTTGGGCACTGTGCCAAATGCTTTTCCTATGTTACCTTATGAATCCTCATGGACACCATAAGAGGTAGATACTCTAATTATCCCCACTTTACAGATGTGGAAATTGAGGCTTGACAGAATTAGGGAGTTTACCCAAAGATGCCACACTAGTGAAGAGAGGACCAGAGCCCGAGGCTGCAGACTGAGTGCTTGTGTCCTTCCATCAGATTCATATGTTGAAATCCTAAAGTTTAATGTGATGGCATTAGGAGTCGGGGCCTTTGGGAGGTGATTAGACCGTGAGGGTGGAGCCCTCCCGAGTGGGATGAGTGCCCTGATTGAAGAAACCCTAGAGAACTCCCTCACTGCTTCTGCCATGTGAGGACACAACAAAAAGATGGCCATTTCTGAGCCAGGAAACAGGCCCTCACTAGACACCAAATCTGCCAGCACCCTGATCTTGGACTTGTAGCCTCCAGAATGTGAGAAATAAATGTCTGTTGTTCAAGCCCCCCCAATCTGTGGTGGGTTTTGTTTGTTTGTTTGTTTTCTAGCAGCCTGAACAGACTGAGACAGAGGCTATTCGCTTTCACATTTCACCTTCCCCCTGACTGCGCTCCCCTTCCCTCACCCCAAAACAAAAGCCCTCCCCCTTAGGAAGGATCTCCTGTCAATCACCCATATCTTACAGTCATATGCTAGGAGACAATCAGGGGATGCACGACCTCTTCCAGGAGACAAACCTCTCAGAACTTCTCTCACATGGTCAAAAAGGATGTTGCTATCCCTAATAAGGTGTTTCCAGTATGGAGTCCCTGAGGTGAGGTGGGAAGGCAAACTGGGCATTATACAACTGGATCTCACCAGTGAGTCGAGCAACTGGTCCGATGGTGCTGGCCAGGAGCGGTGGTTCCACAGGCATGAAAGCCCATGTTAGCCCTATTAGCTCTGCTGTCCGCTCTGCCCTGGTGGGGGCAGGGCAGGGCAGTGCTGCAGGGAACGGCAGAGGGCGTTCCCATGCCGAGCTTCCTTCCTCAACTTATAAAATGAGAAGATTGGACCAACCAATGCCTAAGGAGTGTTCAAGATCCACGATGTTGTAATATCTACGGGAAAGCCATAAGGACTCCATCTTCAAAACCCTTCGCATTTAATGTGGCATGTTTCATGCATCAGATTGGCAAAGACTGAAGTTTGAAATACACTGAGCTTATGAAGGGATAATAAAACAGGTGCTCTTGGCCCTCTGGTGGGTGAGTAAACTGGCTTGATCTGTTTGGATATCTATAAAAAACAGCGATAACAACAATGGCAATCATAGTAAATTACAATGCATGTACCCATTGGACACTGATAAACCACATCTAGGAGATTCTCCTAGAGATAAATCTGTACAGGGAAGATAAACAACAATGCTGTCTGTTGTAGCAGAAAGCTAGCAATGAACTGTGTGCCCTTGGGTGAGGGTTGGTACATTAAATCATGCTACGTCTCATTTTGAACACTACACAGTCATTAAAAAGAATAAGGTAGGTGAATGTGTGCCTTAAGGAAAGATCTCCAAAATAAATTACTAAGGGGAAAAGGTGGAGAACAATACAGTGTGTTCCCGTTGGATCTGGCTATATGGTTTGAAGTTGTGTGTGTGTGTGTGTGTGTGTGTGTGTGTGTCTATGTGTGTGTGTATGTGCATGTATTGACCTGCTCTGGAATGATTCACTTGAAAGAGAACTGTTAACAGTGGTTGCCATGGGGAGGGGACTTTGGGACCCAGGATGAAAGGAAGAGTTATTTTTTATGGCAGAGCTTTTTATACTCTATATATTTTGCTTTGTACATGCAACTACTTTTTCATTAAAAAAAAAAAAGGTTCAAAAAAGTTTTTCAGTCTTTCAGAGGTCAAGACAAAGACATAAAAATATATCAGAGAAATTATGTCAACTATACTATATAAAGTATTACCCATCCATGATAGAATTAATATGTCAACTACATTACATATACATATATATGTTTTATGTATGTCACACATAATAATTGAAGAATTTCTTGGCTCAGTTGGTTGTAAGGAACAAGCTCATGAAATTCCAGTCACTAGTCTCCTCCCAGTTTAGAGACATAGCTTCTCTTTCCCATCACCACAGACCATGCTTAAAGACTTGGCCAGCCATCGTGCACAATGGACTCTCTAGGATGAAAGATGGTGCTTTACTGCCCTCCCATCCAATGGCCAAATCTCTCTTCTACATCCCCAAGAAGTGAAATGGGTCCATCCAGCATCCATCCCTGCCTGCGGCTCGAGGACACAGACAGACAGAGGCTTCATTGTAAGGCACATTGCCAGCAAATCGGCCAATTCTTGTTGGCCATGACCTGAAATCTCCAGCATACACACAAAACAAAAAAACATCTCTGATTCACGTTTATTAAATGTTCTCAAGCCCTGACAGAAAGAGTAAAAAATAGCTAAGAGTTTTGAAACCCTTTAGGAAAAGGCACTCTTTGGCATACTTGTTTTTTCAGTATTCAATGAACAAAAAGGTTCACTGTTTCGACCACCAAGAGAACAGCCAAGTTTTTAGAAATGCAGTCACACTTTTGGCTGACATAAGGAGATTTTCCAACTGGGCTTTCATACGCATACTTACGGGTGGTCTGTCCTACCTACCACAGGCTTTCCTGTGCCAACAATTTTGTTTGTAAATCTAATGTAATAACAAAGCTTGTATACTCATTGAAAGCTAGATGTTCAAGCCTTTTTGTGAAAGGGGGAGGCAAAGGTGCATTTAGATGTCTCCACTGGGAAGAAAACCTTGATTCTTTGAGACATGTAGAAGTCAGCTTAAACAGATCCCTTACATCTTTATGGAGAAGTGTAGCTGACTCACAATTCCTTCTAGAGAAACTCAAGATTGATTTATTTCCACTGGGCAGATTAACATACATAGTGTTTTCATGTGGATGATGGGACTTCATAAATTTGTCACTGCCTGGCCATGTGCAGGCTTTGATCCTTTCAGTTGGGTCTTGTTTTGAGCCAGGAACATTGAGCCGCCTGGGTGTGATACATATGTCTTTGCATCCATCCCTCCTGCATGTTGAACTTGGCCATCCTCATCAGAAAGCAAGAGATGGGGCCAGCTCTCACCCTGCAAGGGTGAGCCATTTCCATTTACAAGTGAAGCTGCTCAGAAGACCCCGGACTGAACGGCCCCTGTCTGAAAGGTGAAGGTAGTCTGGCTACCGTTATTCTGCCTTCTTCTTAATCACTAGGGTGTATTCTGCTGTATCTCCTGGCCGATCGCCATTTCTTTTCTCCAACCTCATGCCCTCAGCACTCCATTTCAAGAGCATCCCCCAGGAGACAAATAGTCTTCAATCCAATACATGCAACTCATTGAAGAGCAACAGATAACTCCTGAGCTTGCTAAGGGCCAGGTGCCAGACTGGTATCAGGAATTGAAGAGAAGGAGACACAGCCCCTGCCTTCAAGATGCTCTTCAGCTAGCAAGGAAGACAGACTACCCAACCACAAAGTGGGCAACATGCAGATAGAGACATGCCTTGTGGACCTGTGACAGCTTACTAGGGCTGTGGGTGCTGAAGGGAGGCATGCCAATCATGGCGAGCTTCCTGAGGAGGTGGCCCTGAGGTGGCTCTTAGAAGATGTGTAGGATGTGGCCAAGGAGAGATGTTAGGGAAGGGCTTCCTCAGGCAAGAGGGAGAGAATGAGCAAAGGAGCAGGTGTGAGAAGTAGCACAGAAAAGTAGAAGGTGTTTGTGTGGCTAGAGAGTTGGGTTCAAGAGGGGGGAGGGCAAGAGATAACAGTTGTATTTCATGGCATGGACTGGCCTCTTCATCAAGTCCTAAAAATAATAACGATGATACTTGGAGTTTCGTTCCATTTTGTAGATGAAGAATCTGGGGGTCCACAAAAGTTATAATTGGCTCAAGGCTCTCCAGCTAGAACTCAGCAACCAGTGCTCAAGCCCAGGTCCAGAGGATGCTAAAGCCCTTGTTCTTGACTGCTACGTACAGGTTTAAAATAAAGTTGGGGGGGGCATGATAGAAACTCTCCAGTAATCACAAGATAATTGGAGAGACTAAGTCCCTGCTTCTCTAGAAGTTGTGAGGCTACAGAAATGATCACAGTGCCAAGCAACCACTTGGCTGGCAGGGTGGTGGTGTTCAGTGAAGGAGGCAGCAGAGGCCCCAAGAAAGGAGCCCATGACAAGCGATGTACCAGGACGTGCTGGTCCTCAGGGAAGTTCCCTCCCATGGTTCAATCTCATGGCGCCCATGAACAGAAGCTGGACAACAACACATTCATCGCCAGAATGTAGGCAAGAGGTGGGGAGGAGGACCCGGCAGGAGTGAGAGAGACAATGTGCCCTCTATCTGGTAAGGACACTGGGTCTCATATTTGGTGAGAAAGAACAACAGGGAAATCCAATCGCAGGCGAAATACTTTGAGTAAGAACCCACTAACTCACCCACTCGACAACTTTTTTACTGATCACCTACCACGTTTCCAAGCACGTTGTGAGGCCCTCGTGATGTAGATATGGTCGACCGATCACCTCTGCCCCTCTAGAGCTCATGTCATCATGGTGGGGACAAGTAAACAAACAAATGGCTATACAATGTAACATCCTTGGATATTGGCTATTAAGATAAAGGTCAATGTTACGATGAAAAAATGTAGCGGGGTAAGAGATAGAAAATAACGGAAGAAGACTAGTAGGCTATTTAAATAGGGTCCTTCAGGAAAACCTGCCTAAGAAGAGAGAAAATATCTATAAAGTTTATTTTGAAGTGTATATCAATTATAAATATACCAAAAAGACTGGACAGATAAATACCACCACACTGACAGTGACTATTGCCCTGCCTGGCAGAGGACATAAAGCTGACTTTTATTTTCATATGTGTACTTCTTTATATTTTCCAAATGTTCTATAATGCATATTGTTTGACTTTTGTATTTAGAAAAATAAATAAGGAACATCGCTTTTGAACATAAAGCAGAGAATATGTGATCTAGAGCCACTCACGGGTTATGTAAGAAATTTCTCTGCAGGCTTAGAGGCCAGTGACTTAGAAATATTCCACAAATTCATTTTAAAATCCTCTTCAAGGTAAGATGTCTCTAACCACATTTCAAAAGCACTTGGAGCTGTTATTTTAGGTCTTCTCGATATGTTAAATAAGGTTACTCTGGCCACAATTCAATATATTAAAAAGAAAATGAATACATAAGAGAAAGCAAAACAAGACTCTCTAAATCTGGAGTTCGGGGGAACTCTATGGAGTTGTGTGGTCTCAGCAACCTGTTAACTGTGCACAGAGATCGTCAAGGACCAAGTAAGGCACTACCTTCCCTGGAGATGAGGGGACATTCAGGAGCATCTAGACACGGCCCCATGTCTGCTGGAGGGAAGTATGTACGTGTGGTGGCCACCCCCCCCTTGTCCCCTTACTCAAGGTGTCCCGTCACATGAGCTTCCTTGGAGGCAGGACGGGGGTTAACACACAACAACCATTTTAACAGGAGGTGAACCCCACAAAACCTCACGCAGAAACACAAGACGAGACTCATGCCCTCCATGAGGTGCTCTGAAGGGTCGTGGCTTTACCCAGGAGGGCAAACGAGAGCCACACACTTCTGCACTCCACTCTCCTGGGACCTGAGCAGACAGCACTAATCAAACCCGATGCTTTCCGGCCAACACAGCTTCTTCCATAGAACCTTCATTTGGGGGTGGGCTGATGGCCGACAACTGGCCTGTGAGTGGAAACCAACCTGACAAGGACAGACAGACTCCCCCCAAACAAAACAAAACAAAGCAAAACAAAACAAAAAACCCTTCACTGATGTCCCCACCCAGTCTACTGATGGATTGCCAAGTCTTACCTAAGACATTTTAAATGGACTGCTGGTTCCACATCCAGACTCTGCCGAATCACACGGTTTGCTGAGGATCCAAGGAAGTGAGCGCCATCCTCCACTCCTCTTGGGGATCTCATCTCATTGCTAACCACCTCCCCTTTTTGTCCCACTTCCGTCACTCCATACTGTTTATTTCACAAAAGAGCAGGGCCTCTGTATGTCCTATGCACTGGCCTCAGGATCCATGATACTTTGTGTAGGTCTTTTTTTTGTCTTTTTTTTTTTTTTTTTTTTTTTACTTATTTATTTGTCAGAGAGAGGAAGGACACACAAGCAGGGAGAGCAGCAGGTAGAGAGAGAAGAAGGCTCCTCGCTGAGCAGCGAGCGCGATGGGGGACTAATTCTAGGACCCTGGGATCATGACCTGAGCCAAAGGCAGATGCTTAACCGACTAAACCATCAGGCGTCCCTTGTGTATGTCTTTTTAACCACTTTTTTTCTCAACGCCACCTCTCCTGAGCATCCCCAGGATCCAGGGCCTTGTCAAGACCATAGGAGACATTCAGAAACCTCAATACAATTAATTCAAAGACAGAGGCACCTCCACTCCTCTAAGTGATCAGCCTGGATAAAGAAGAAGTTTACCCCACAGAGCCTTCTGTTGTTGTCCTAGTCTCCTTCCAAATCCCCACGGGAGACATGCGGTCTCTGCCTGGTACAGGGTGCCTTGAACAGGACTTAGGGTCCTTTTGACACACGGGAGGTGTGGTGACCCTCAGCGCACAGGGTTACCGTCTCCGACTGCATTTCTCCTGGAAACAACCCATGTTAGAAATGCCCTGCGGTCGAAGACTGAAACGAAGCGTCCTCATGGCCAGGCCTGGGGGAGTCATCTGCAAGCAGGAGACATTAAAGTAAATAGTCCCTCCAGCAAGACCCAACTCGACAGGAAGCCTGCATAGCATCCAAGGGCCCTGGAACGCTCAGCCACTTCAAAAGAGGAGTCATTGCCAGAAATCAGCGAAGGGGCAAAGGCCTCCAGGCCACTTGCTCTGCAAGTGCCACGCAGGGGGCAGTGGCCCTGACCGCCCAGCGCCCCGATGCCGAGCAGATGTGTTACCACAGCCGCTTCCCGGCTCCTTGGGAGTGAGGGCTGCTGCCGGCCAGCACCGCGCCTCCAGGCCAATTAGCGTCATCTCCGTGCCTCCTGGTAGGAGGACATCCTGTTTATTTTGAACCCGGCTTGCTTGTGGCTGCTGGGATGGGGGAGACGTACTTATCATTTCCAGGCGCTTCTCCACTCCACCCCACCACAGCTCTTGAACTGTCCTGTCTGGCCTTTGGAAGGCTGAGTTCTCCAGCCACGCTCACAGGCTGGCTCACGTGGGGCCTTCAGGGGCACCGCGGCCTGTCCCCTACACAGCTCCAGGCTCCGCTAGTGTCTCATAGATCTGGGTCCCCGATGCCTCCTGCTAGAGACGAGATCCAGAACTGTCCCAGTGAGTTGACCTGAGCAGCAAATCACATTCCAACAGAGTGAAGGCTAACATGCAGTCTTACTCCATTACTTGGCAGATATTTGAAAAAATACTGGAGAGTATCCCCCCTTCACACGCTACTCATGTCCCTTGCCCTCTTCTGCACACACACACACAAACACACACACACACCTTTGCATTCTCTTAGAACAGATTCTCCACCTGAGCATGACTCACGCTGGGGTCATGAAACCACCATTCTTTGCGGCGGGGGCCATCCTGCACCTGCGGGATGTTCTGCCGCAAGCCCGGTCTCTACTGCACCAGATGCCGGCATCACTCCATGAAAATGCCTCAAGGAGCAAATCGCACCCCCCACTTTGCAACCCCTTGTTTCCTCAAACCTAAAAGATTCATACGTTACACCATTTCTAGCCTCTCGTGGAGCCCAGAGATGCTAGAAACTGGGTAAGAAAGTTCCCTTTTTTAGGATTTGTATCTGGGATTAGAGCAATCGAAAAGTTTAAGGAGTTGGGCCAAAGTTCAAGAATCCATCTGAACAGAAGCCTTGTCGGGAGGAGTCAGCCTGCCCTTTCTGCCATTGAGGGGCTTCTGTGGACTGCACAGTGGGGGGGCACTCTCACGGCCCCACCGCCCCTCCACCGTGTCAGATGAGCTTAGCAGAGGAGGCCTTGGGGACAGGAAAATGGCAGGATCGCGCCAGCACCTCCACTCTGTCTCCATCAGGGTCAGCGTGGCCTCAGCCAGCCTCCTCCATTACGGCAGAACAGGAATCGAAAGCGACAGAGTTTTTGCCAAACCAAACATTTTTTATCAGAAGACAGAGGAGACGAAGGACAGCTCGTGGATGGGGGTGCCGCTGCCACGTGCCTGCTCCCCTGGGCCCCCCGAGCTCCTGCAGACCTCGCTCTCCCTCGGCACCCCACTGGGGACACTGGCCTGTTGTCTGCCTCTCTCCCTAGACCCTGGCCTGCCTCAGGGTAAAGGCTGCATCCCTCCTTGAGGGTGGCACAGAGTGGCAGTTGGCCCACACTGGTATTTTACTACTGTGGATACGTATTTGATGCTCGCCTGTACCGGGTTCTGAGCACTAAACCCTTTATGTCCATCGCCCACTCCCAGAGTCCCCCCAGCCCTAGAAGGCAGATTCCCGGTCATCCTCATTTTGTGGGAGTGGGGAGGGGGATGCGGGCAGCAAAGGGACATGGTCAACGTCTCCCAGCCGTGGCAGAGATGGAGCCAAGGCTGGGGCCCAGGCTGTTCAAACAAAGCCTCCTAATACCTGAACATGACCAGGCACTTGATACTTGATGAACTAAGAGATGAAAGAAAAAATTAACGTGCTCCCACCCCCGGGATCTTGCCAATCTGAGAATGTTTGCTGCGTGGTGCTGGCTGCTGGGAGGGCTGAGTCTTTCATCAGAGGGAAATTTGGGGCCTGGAGATCCTATCTCACCTCCCCTCGCTACGCTGAGCACCCCCGAGGGGAAACTGGAAAGTTTCCTCTGCAGCTTGGCAGTTCTTCCGCCCTGGGAAGGAACAGTCCCTCCCCTTCGGGCGGCCCCTTCGTGTTCACCTCCAGACGGCACGGACCTGCATGGGGATGGGGGGCGCGCTCCGCTGTGACCTGGGGAGAGTTAAAGCAGAAGCTGGAGAGCCAACAACTCGGGCCAGTGCCTGGTCGATTTATTTCAGCGAACATTCGCTGACGACAAGGCCCCGGGCTGGAAACTGCTTCAGCCAAGCGTGGCCCTTGCCTTCTAGGCTCCCCGGTGTGGCAACAGAGGGTCACGAACCCAGGGAAAGCTAATACAGACCACGTCCCAGCAAAGGTCACAACCGGGGTCCAAACAGCTCCACAAAACAGGGAGGAAGTGGTTCACTGTGCCCTGAGAGACCAGGAACTGCTGGGGGTGGGGGGGGGGCAGGGTGCCACCTGGGCCTGAGGAAGTGACTGAAGAGGGAGAGGCCTGTGGGGCGAGGCCCGGCGAAGAAGGACCACGTGGCAGTGGCTGGAGGAAACATCAGAGGAAGGTGTTGGGCTCTGGTGGGCAGCGAAGCTGAAAGCAAGACTGGGACCAGGCCACCAGCACTCACGCTTCTCCCTCCACTGGAAAATTCTGCCCACTCGGTTCAAAGAACAACAAGCCATGAGTATTCTCTCCAGCTAGTTTAGACCCCACCGGAAGTAGATCCCGAGAAAGAAGTATTTCGGTGCAAGTGGTTTATTTGGGAGGGGATCCAAGGAAGCGTGAGGAGGCTGTGGGGGACACAGGCAGCGAAGGGCAGGAGGCCAGGGCAGGGCGTGTTAAAGAGCAGGTGGCGGCCACGGGTGGCGGGGCCTCCTAACATGGGCAGGCATGTGCTGGGACTGACTCCCAGGAGCCAACTCTGTGCATATTTCCCCGGCTCTGAGCTCGGCGACATCCGTGAGGAACTTGACTTCCACCTCAGTGGGAGAATTTGCACCGCCGACAAGGGCAGGTGTTGCCGATTAAGCCTCACCTGTGCCTATTCCCCTCCCAAGAGCTGCTCAACAGCAGATAGCTGCCTGCTGGGGCCTCTGCAAGATGCTTTCCCGGGGTGGAGGGCCCTGGGGACCTGGGGTGTTTCTCTGAGAGCTGCCTCTGGAGGGCCGCCCAGCATTCCAGGCTGCCCTGGAACAGGGATGAGCGCACATCCAGCTGAAGGGTGCCCTCAGTGGGCTCTTAGACCAGTCAGGCTGGTGGTTTGGCCAACAAACCTTTACTGTTCAGAATTCTGGAGGCTGGACGTTCAAGCTAAAGGTGCCTGTGGACTTGGGCCCATTTCCTGGCTCATAAATGTCTGTTTTCTTGCTGCCTCCTCAGTGGCAGAGGGCACTAGGGAGCTCTCCAGGGACTCATTTATCAAGGCTCTAATCCCCATCCCGAGGGCGCTCTCCTTCTGACCTAGTAAGCCCCTCCTAAAGTCAGACATACCATCACATTGGGGGTTAGGATTTCACCACGTGAATTCCGGGACGACACACATTCATTCTGTCTGCAGGAGGCTGGGAGCCTGAGCTGCTTGCGGTAGAAAACCTGCACATTCGAGAAGAAGGAGGAGCTGAGGGCTTAGACTTGGGCCCTCACGGTACCCGCTCTGGGTCTGATCCACTGGTGGGCTCCTTTGAATAAGATGTCCCCTGCTCTGGGAAAAACTGCCAAGTAAGAGGTGTGGGACCCACACACCATCTCCATCAGCCAGCTCCCTTGCTCTCCCCCCAAACACACATCTGTAAACCTGCTCTTGTTGGCAAGCAACTAATTCCTACAGACTTAGCCGATGAATGAAGAATTCTTCACGCGGGAGCTCACACACTTCCTAGGAATATTTTCACTTCAATAAGGTTCCAGAAAGACAAAAAAACACTTCAGGATCTCTGAAACTATGAAAATGGCATCTGCGTGATAGATATTTTAAGTATTTTAAGCTAACACCCACCCCACCGCCATACACACACCTACCCACCTGCCCAATAACTGAAGTTAGCTCTGCTCCCCCAAGAGTATCATTCAAAATACATAAAGCTTAGGTCCAGGCAGAAGACAACTTCCTTAAATAAGGAAGGACATCTTCTCCAATAACAGAAGGAAGGACATCTTCTCCAATAACAGACACGGCACTGCCCGGATTCTCCGGAGAATGGAGTCTTGTTAATCAGTTCTTCTCTGTGCCCTCGTTTTGCCACTTGGGAAGCTCACGAGACGTGACTGTGGCAATGCCAAGATTTGAGATTCAGCTCTTATTGTCATCCTGCGAACTCTGACTGGCTCCGCTCCCCTACTGCTTGGGGACTTTGTGGGCGACGTGGAGAGGCTGTCTCCGAAGTGCTGAGAGCCCCTTGGAGGCAAAGCCTCGCAGCAAGATAAGGCAGGCCGCGCGGCCCATCTCCTGTCCCCGGGCTGTGGGGGGTCTGTCCCTGGAGCCCCGGCTGAGGGGACAAGGACAAGGCGACCGCACACACCATCTCCTTCGTAGAGGCCGGAGTGCGAAAGGCCAGGTCGGAAAAGAGAGGACAGATGTTGACAGAGTTTTAGTGTTTAACTTCTCGCTCCCCCAACCCCCAAAAAGGACGATTATGTCCAATGACCGCCCCCACCATCATATTCCCCATAAAACATCCCTTTCCAGCGTGTGTCCCAAATAACAAATAGAACAAACAATGTCTCCTTTACTCAGCTCTCCAAAAACAATCCTTTTGTTTAACCACAATCCGCAAAAACAATTTCTCCATTGTAAATAAATCCCCAGACTCCACAACATACCCCGATCCAGGAAAACACAGGAGCATATTTTATAAGCTCCGTGTACTTCCAAACAAGGGACATTGTTTCGCCATAGAAACGCTATTTCTGAGAATCCTCCTGACGGTGAACCCGAGACAGGACCGTTCTGGTGCGAAAGGAAGGCAGCGCAGGAGTGAGGTGCTGAGGGAGGAATGGGGGCCTCTCTGTTCCATCTGCCCAGCCCACCGCCCCGGGGTCCTGGGGCAGGACCGGAAGCTCTGAGGCCACATGGGAAAGGGGCTCCCCGAGTGGGGCATCCTGGCAGGACCGGCGCTAACAGCTTCCAAAAGATCATAAGGGATGCTGGTCTCTAGGGCGGCAGCAGCCTCAAGCACGGACCCTGTAAGCAAGTCCACAGCCCCTGAGGCTACCAGAAAGACAGACAGACAGACACACACACACACACACACACACACACACACACACACGGAGGGATGCTTCTCCTAACTGGCAGTGGGGAGGGGGTTGGATAACTAAGATGCTCCCTTCCATCCTCAGAACCTCCTCCCCAGCACACCACTGCCCAGTGGGCACTTGAAACATGATATCCTTCTGGAAGTAGAGGCCACTGTGGGAGCTCCCAACATCCCCCAGTCATTGGCTGGAGATGCCCTGGGACGGTCACCAGCCAGGCATTCCAGCCTGTCCTAGCATGGGACAAACACTCCTGCCATAGAGAGCCCTCAGGCTGGGAGCTGCAGCTGCTTGCCCTAGCAAACTCTTAGCATGTCTGGGAAAGGGGAGCGCACCTGCTGTGGGCCCAGAGCACCCAGGGGCTATATGGACTAAAACATCCCCTGCCCATGCTCTGAGGCCTTAAGGTTCTTATTTATGTTAGAACTTCTTCTGAGATGTGGCTCATGCTTTGGTGCTCTAGAACCTTCGACCCTAATGGGTGCCCTTCTCGGTTGCTCGGTTACTGAGTTCATCCAAAGGGAGTAGGGCCAAGATGGACCCTGCTGTGATCTCAACCCTACAAACAACGTCTTCTCAAACATGCTGCCCTCTGAGGCTGACCAAAGCTCTTCATGACCTCCCCAAAGTGGGGGGTGGGGTGGGGTGGGGGGTGGAAATGGCCACTCAAACTCAAGGGACAAGTACCTAGGGGAGGAAAGACCATCATCCATTGGGACGCTGCTTTTCGGCAGAAAGGGAAGGAACCACAGGGCCAGTGACCTCTCCTAAGATATGGCCAGCATTCAGGATGACAAGCCTGGGGACACCCATGGAATGTTCTGCTGCCCCTACCCTTGGCGGCCTCAGACACACATTGTCTGTAGTTCCTAAGTATTCAGTCATTTGCCGTTTCACATCTGGTTTTCCTGGTTCCTCCAGCCCACAATTTCTGTTGTACCCATTGTGAGGGTGAATAGCAACTGTCCAGGAAAGAGACAACGAATCTGTGACTCGGTGCTCTGTTCGCACCCAGTTCTCAGTCAATAAGCTCATGTGGGGGCCGCAAACACCTGCTCTGAACCATTATGGCACACAGGAATTGCGTGCATGTGGCTGGGGTGGGGCTGGGGCTTCGCTGCTCTGGGTCTCTCTGCCCCCGCCCTTTGCCCATAGCATCCCTGGCCTCTGTTCAGACCCACACTCTGCCCTCTCTGGAGCCACAGCCAAGGACTAGACTCACACCCTACATCCAAGTGCTCAGCTCCTTCCTCTTCCCTGTGCCATGGCTTTCTGAGGGAGAGCATGGCGGGGGGATTGATCTAAGCTGGTCTAATCCAAATCACCTCAATAGTTTTTCTGGGCATTCCGGGGCAAAGACGCTTCCTCTCCTCTGCTGGGTGCGGGGCTGCTGGCAGGCAGGAGAGGAGGATGGAGCCCCTCAGAGGAAGTGAGGCCACGAGAGGGAACTGAATCAACTGGGATTAAACCCATGTGCCCCCTCCCCCCCCCCCCAACTTTCAGCTTAAAAATAAGCAAATTCTCTTGAGGCCTAAGACTTTGGGAACTGGTTCTGCTATCACTCCTGTCTTCAGAAAGACTCCCAACCAATGGGCTTTGTAACAGACACGCTCCTTGCTTTTCAGAGGATTTTCTCTCATCTTCTGAGATGACAGCTGCTTCCCAATGACCAGCTTTGCTAATGGTGGGTGGGGCCATCTGCGCAGCGGCCGGGTGCGGCGGGGCCCTTCCTTCCCTGCTGCCCCTGACCTTTGCTCCCAGCCTCTGCGCTAGCCAGAAACCTGGGGGTCCTCCCTCATCCCTCTCCTCTCGTGATCCCCGAATCCTATCAACCATCATGTCTGATTAATTCCACCTCCAGAGAGCGGACCAGCCTGTCCACTACTTCTTCTCTTCTCTGCAACGTTCTTAGTCTGAGCTCCCACCACCTTTGGGAAGGTTATTCAAACAGCCTCTAGCTAGTCTCCCCCTCTCAGCTCCCCAATACCTGCCCTTTAATGCTTTCTCCACCTAACACCCACGTGGAATCACAAAATGTAAGTCATATCATCATGTCCACCATCCCCTGCTTAACTCACTCACATCGTGCTGAGCCCCCCTGCTGGCCTCTGGAATGGACCAAGCTCTTTCCTACTTCTGGCCTGTAGGAGTTTCCTGAGGAAGCTTAAGACCACAGAGATGTATGATCTTAGATTTCTGGAAGTCATAAGTCCCACACGGGTCTTACTGGGCTGCAGTCCACGTTTGGCAGGACTGCATTCTTTTCTGGAGGCTCTGGGGAGAATCTGTTTCCTTGCCCCTCAAACTTCTAGAGGTTACCTGCATTTCTTGGCTCATGGTTCCTCCTCTATCTGCAAACATTGCCTCTTCCTGACCTTTCTTCTATTGTCATATCTTTCTCTGCGGCCGTGAAAGTTTCTCTACTTTTAAGGACTCTAATGATTGGATTTGGCTCACCTGGATCTTCCAGGTTATTTCCCCATCTTAAGGTCTATAACCTAAATCTAAAAAGTCCCTTTTGCCATATTAGGTAAGATATCCACAGGGTCTGGGAATTAGTGTGCGTATATCTGTAGGGGGCATCATTCTGCAGACCACAGGCCCTTTGCATGTGAGATTTAACCAGAATGTTCATCTATTCTCTCTAAACCAGGTCAGCTCCTTTAGGCCAAATGACAAATCCCCAGAGAGGCCTCCCTAGAAGACACTTTATGTTAGTTAGACCCCTTGGTTACTCTACCAGGTTCCTATTTCTTTCCCTCATAGCACATTCAACCATGAATAATCAGATAAATTTCTCTAATTACTAGTTGCTTATTTCTTCATTAGACTTCAAGCTGTGTGTGAACAAGAATTGTACTGATTTTTCTAGGTGTCTGTAATGGTGTCAGTCACATCGTGATGTTCCATAAATATTTGATGAATGAAAAAAATAAATGAAAGTGGCCTGAACTTTAAGGTCAGCCATGCCTCCTTCAGAACTGATCCTGACTCGAGGAAGGATACATTGAAGGAGCTCCAGCCTGGATTTCTGGATTCAATATCCAGTTCCCCTTGCTGCCTCTCCACCCCTGCCTTGTCCCCACTCATGATCCCACATGTCCCTTCTGATTCTTGGAGCTGACGCCCCAGCCTGAATCTCCTGCCTTGTCTACTCTTGTCCACAGGAACCCTGGATTAAGGTCCATTTTTTTTACCTTGGCTTAGGGAGAAACTTTCCAGAATTATTAATGTTATATGTTATTGTTCATCTTTCTCAGTAAGCAGTATGTACAAGGAAGAGAGCATTTGCTTCTCTTTTGTTCTTTATTGGGTCCACAAGGAGCCCAGCTAGTGCCTGTCACTCTCCCCAGGCACTCGTTGTGTGCTGGAATGAATGATGCCCAGACAACTCTGTCCTGTCTGCAGCTCCCAGGACTGCCCTTGGATCTACCTTTGGATCTGCTTTCTGCCACATCGGAGCTCCCCAGAGCTGACTGCTCTGCTGGTGGACCCCAGACCTTCCACAGGCTCTATCTGAACTTCTACTTCCCACTCCCAGTCCAGTCCTTTTGCCTCTATTTCATGCAGCAGAAATTTTATCTTTAATGCCAATTGTGGGGTTAATACCAACCTCAGAAATAGGCACAGGTCCAGAGAGAATATAGGATTTATTCAAACACTATTATTAAGAACCTGAATTATTAAGAACCTGATCCATGCCAGATCTTGAGAATGGATCAAAAATGAGCAACCACAGTAACGACTCAAGAATCTCACAAAATGGCACAAAACAACACACACACACACACACACACACACACACACATAACTACCCCAGAATGGGAACTGCCCTTTTTTCTGGTGCTACAGCGGTAGGAGTGGGGTACAAGGGAAAGAGAAGATGGGCACTTCCGGATGCCTCGCCACCAGACCAGCCTCCTAAGGGGACCCATCAGGCTGCCCCACCTTGGCTTAGGTGGAGGCGAGGTGGTGAGGTCCCATGGACAAGGTCTGGGGTGGAATCAAGGCTCCTGACCATGATTCCACCTCTCCCTTAAATGCAATTAATGTCTAATTCTGGCAAAGCAGAAGCCCAAGCTCAGATGTTGAAAAGACTGGAGAAACTGGAAGGTCTGTTCGCCAAACAGACACTCATCTGTCAAGTGAGGGTCCGCTCGGCTGTGGAAGGGCTGGAAGGGGGAGAAGTGGAAGCAGCAGACGCAGGGAGCTGGGGCAGGGACCGCGCTACCCATCTAGGAGGAAGGATACTGTCCCCCTGGGCCCTCCTTCTCAGAGAATGCCCAAGTGCTCAGTTGGGAAAATTGCAAAAACAGTAGTAAAAAGATTTTCCCATTGGAAAATGTAGCCCCCAAATTAACTGATATTCACCAGCCCGGTCATGAAGCTCCATGATTTGTCAGCTGTGACGGGCAGATCCCGGGGCAGCCAGAGGACCAGCAGGCAGATGACACACACACAGGAAGGGTGTCATCCACCCCGTTGGTCTTGCTCGCCCATGGAATCCCATCAGAAGGCTGCTGGAAGGACAGTTGTAAGGTTCGGTATATTTCTCCAACTTGCAAGCTGACGTTAGTCCTTTACTCTGGACCTTAGCTGCGGCTGACACAGAGTTTTACTAATGCAAAGTGATCTGCCAAACCATTTTGGCTGTGTTTTGCTGGAAGCCAGAGAGAAGACAAAGAACACTATAAAAAATAACAAGCAGGGCAGAATGCGCTCTCTCCCTGAGGTGACACCAGCTATTTTCCCATGAACATAAAGAGCAAGGAATAATTAAGGGGGGGGGGGCGGCGGAGGGAGAGTCGGAAACCCATCAGTAAAAACAAGAGGGTATTCAATGGCTTTTCAGTAGCAAAAGAACAATTATTATATTATTCTGAGGGGATTCAGAATTCTTGGACATGGAAGAGAACTCGAGAGTGAACTGATGTTATTGTCGTTTTTTGTTGTTGTTGTTGTTTGTTTGTTTTTTAACCAGCATTTTGAGATGTTGCGTGAGCTTCGAAATAAGTCTTAAGAACTGCCACTCTGATCCACGACGTGAAGGGGGTTCCATGGGGCTTCTGACCGAAATCCGGGCAAGTAAAGAGTGGATTAAGGCAGTAATTTTCAGTAGCTAAGAAAGAACTACAAAGGCACAAATGCTACCAATTACGTCTCAACACAAACCAGTGCCTCCTTAAGCCTGGACGCGGAGAAGGCCAACAATTCCATTGTCAACCAGGGTGTTCTCTGGAAAGCCTGGGAACATGCTGGGCGCATTAAAGGGGAGCTATCTCGCATGTGCAATTACTCAACACATCTTTAAAACTGTAAACACTTGTTCACATGTGGAGAAGTTTAGAGCCGTGCGGGCTTGGAAAGCCCACCTGGCAGGCGGGCTCCTTCCAGCTCTCTCCAGTGGAGTAACAGACTGGGCGCCCGCTGTTCCTCTGAGAGCCAAAAGCTAGTCAGCGGAGAGATCATTAAGGAGAGGGGGGCAGGAGTTCATGCGCGCGCTATTTTTATCCAGAGCCCTCCCTACCCCCCACCCCCGATCGATCGGCTCCCATAAACCTTGCCCCCGTTTCTCCGCACCCTGCCCGGCTGCATCCGGGAGCGCGCGCGCACAAGGATGCCACTTGGCGTCGGCGCGCTGCTTTCTCTACCTTGGACTGGCAAGTGGCACCGAGGAGGCCAACATTTCCACATAAACCTGGCCGAGGAGCATTGCCCAGCACTGGGTTTTGAAACGGCAGGGCTGTGTGGCCTTAAAAGCGAGTCCTCGCTATGCGTGGAAAAATAAATCTCTCCCCAGGTGCTCAACGCAAGAATGTTTAAGAACCCAAGGATTCCAGCCTATAAAGATAGGAATAAAATAGAAAGAAGACCAGGTTTGTTCTCTCCTGGCAGCCCCTGGCCTGGCTCATTGGAGAGCCAGCATCATCTCTATCGTCTGAATCACACGGCAAGCGTGGAAAAGACCCATGAGATCATCCCGGTTCATCTGGTTGTCCAGCGAGAGGGCACGGCTGTTTCTCCTTTACTGGGGGTGATGTTACCCGTCTCCAGCAAGGAACTGATTGTTTGGTTTTTCTGATTTAATTTGCCATTGTGAAGCTGTGGAAGAGGGAGCAAAGCCAATCCCCTGGTTTCTCGGACACACACACACACACACACACACACACACACATTCTGGGTGCTGGAGACCAGTTCAAATGGACAGAGTGCTCTAAGTGCAGAGGGGAATACACCCAGCAGCGGAAAGATGGCAATAAATCCCTGGGAAATTAAAATTTCACTTGAAGTGGAAATTTTACCATCACCCAAATCTGCCAAATTTTGGATTTGGGGAATCGGTAAAGAGGGTTCCAAAATGAAATGATGTCTACAAGTTGTTTGTTTTAAAGGACGTAATATATGGTAAAAATGAAATAATCGTCCCACCCGAGTCAGTTATTTCTCTCCCAGCAGACCTTTTCCAGGCTCTAGGAATTCCGCTGTTAATGGGCAGAGGGAAAGCCGTCAGCGCGGTATCGGGCACCACTAGCACTGAAGTCATTTCATTAGAACCAGTAAATGAGAGCTGCCCAGGTGCTCCGTGCAATTAGCTGTGCCCCAAGCATCTCCCACATCGGCCAGCAATTAGAGCCTAGGGCGGGGAGCGAGGTACACTTGGAGAAGAAGCTACCCCAGCCGAGGACCAGGCCAGAGGTCCAACAGGCCCAGCAAGGCCAGAGCCCCTAAATCCACAAGAAGTCATCACACTTGTGGGAGAGGCAAAGATATGATTTATGAAATCACACAGTGAAGTATCACATTCCAGTGTTTCCCAGGTAATGATAGACGCTATCTAGGTTCTGAAGCCATATCGTATAGGTTTGAATTCTAACTTATGCTCTGAGCAACTCACTGAGACTTTTGGTCTCTGTTTCTTCATCTGCAAAATGGGGATAATAATAAAATGTGCCTGGGGCACAAGTGAATTACTACAAAGAATGTGCTTAGGAGAGTGGCACCTAATAACACTTTCTTTCTTTTTTCTTTCTTTTTTTTTTTTAATTTTATTTATTTATTTGATGGAGAGAGAGAGCACAAGCAATGGGAGTGGCAGATAGAGGCAGAGGGAGAAGCAGGCTCCTCGCTGAGCTGGGAGCCTGATGCAGGGCTTGATCCTGGGACCCCGGGATCATGACTGGAGCTGAAAGCAGATGCTTAACCGACTGAACCACCCAGCTGCCCCCTAGTAAGCCTTTCTAAAGTGTTGTTTTCTTACTATGTTATTTTTTAAAAATTCTTGTTATCATCATATACTTAGTTGATTTTCTTTAAGGTTTATTTATTTGAGAGAAAGAGCACGAGAGTGCCCTCTTGGGCTGTGTCTGTCACCACCCACTGAGGTGGACCTGAGCCCGAGGCAGCCGGTAGGCCATGCTGATCGGGATACTCTCCTCCAGGGAGGGAACTGTCATCTGTAGAAACAAGTCATTCAGGGCAGCGGTACCCTGAGTCAATGCTCCGCCTCCTACAAACCAGGAGCTCATCGCTAGTCCCTGCTGTGGCTGTGGCAGGGGTGGTGATGACCGAGGCAGGTGCCCTGGAGAGGTCAGTCCCTGGCTCAGGTTAGGGAGGGTTCAAGGCTATGACAAAGAGTTGGCATTCAGTTACTCCTCAGAGACTGGTTGGAAATACTCATTGGCCAAATGATATGGTAATTATCCAGAGAGCTGTCAAACTTCAAACGTGTTCAGAAAGTGCAGGTTATTGCTACCACATGTAGTGGGTGTTAAGAAGCATTTTCCTTATTGGAAAAATGCCCCAGATTTTGAAGTCTTTGAAGATAAGAGGATCATCCCAACTTACCCAAGAGAGTTGCCCACTGAAGGGATACCAGCAGTAACAGGTCACAGGTGCCGTGGGAAAGCTTACAGTGCTGGCCTTGGAAGTGGGAACATCACCCTGTGTTAGTGGTCATGGGATGAGGAGAGCTGTCCTGCCTTGGACTCCCATCACTGTCAATTCCCTTCCTCCCAGAATCCCCAGCTTTTTGGCACTGCTTTCCTTGCTAGACCACAAGCATCCTGAGGACAGAACCATGCCTTATTCCTCCACTTTATCCCCACATAGTAAGTGCTCAGTAAATATTTCCTAAAATAAATGAAGGGGTTGAATGAATGAAGAGGTACTCCTTCTCTTTACAAAGCAGCTTTCCCACTACCCCGAGGAATGGCTGCATTCTGCCAATGCGCTGGACCACCAACCAATCAAGGAGCGAACTGAAATGGGGGAAGGAGCTTGGCCACATCCAGTGCTGCTCAGTAGGGATCCTACCGGTTTTTTTAATGAAATCGCTCTTGTTACAGGAGACCTGGAGTTCTTGATCCCTGACGGTCATGCCTGGCTCACTTCCTGGACCCTGCGAGGACTGAACACCCCTGGAGGAGAACCACAGTTCCAACATTTCATCATAGTGGCCACCACCGTTTCTACTGAAAATGTCCTGCTGTCTGAAAAAGACAGAGTCACCACTCACCAAGCATGGGTTTTTACTAACAAAAACACAAATGTTACACAGGTCCTGTGGGCTTTACTAATTAAACTTTTTAGAAAGGCGGGAGAACATTGTTCATAAAGGTGACCAGCAGCCTGCTTTTGCCCAACACTTTCCTGGTGTTAGCATTCCAGGTAACCCCACCATCTCCAGCAAACCCAGATGGTCAGCCACTCTAGGAACCAATCTGAACCACAAAGGGCACATGCATTTTACCAGAAGCTGACCTACAGCCCCACCATGCAGAGACCCTCTCAGCTGCAGATAAGAGGAGCAAATCCCAGAGAAGCATGTGACTCTACCAAGGGCATCTGGCAAGGGTTTTCTACAAGAGCCATTTCCCACAGGCAACACCGACATGCAAAGTAAAAGAAAAATTCAATATAGCTTAGAATACCCTGTGTCTCCTTAAGGAATTAATTACCTCTTCCTTTAGCCCCATTTCTAGGAGTCAGTAGAGCGTGGCAGGGGAGGGGCCGCACAATGAGATGATAACCAGGAATCCTGTGATCTGCATCCCACGGTTTATCAGATCAACAGAGAAGCCGTAGGTGTGTATGACGACATGAATCAAATTATATTTCAGGAGTTTTCGTTTCTTGCTAACTACATAATGAATGTAGCTCCTTGCTAAATTGCACACTGAAATATTGGGGAAATTTAACCATCACAGCTATTTTCATTTAAAAAGTAGGCATAAAGGAACGTAGGCCCTAGTCCAAGCTCAGAGTGTATCTGCCTATCAAGTTACCTTTAACTCCACTATTAAAATGCAGACTGGGGCACTTGGATGCGGCCACATGAAAAGCACCCCAGGGGCTATCTCACAGTTGGCCGCACTCCCCAGAACAAGAAGGGCCTTTCATGCAGGGGTGTGGGTGCCCAGGAGCGCAGTGAGGCTGGGGCGTCTCAGTGTCCCAAAGCGGGGGCTTCATATCGCAGCCGCTCAGGTGGAAAGGGGGCAGCTGGCCCGTCCCTCCTCCGCTCCTGCCTGAGGTCACAAATGAATAGAGCCCAATTGAGGAGCGGAGCTGGCATCCCCAGCAGTTGATGATGTGCAGAGGAGGGTGTCCTGTTCGGAGATAAGACTGGAGTCAGGGAGGCTGCGGGGTTCCCGGGCGGTCAGGTGATAATGACAGAGACAAGGCAGCATTGTCGGGAATGGCCACCTCGCTGCTGGGCAAGATGGGGCTGGGAGGACGGCATGGTTCCCGTGCGTGCCGATGGGGACGACGCCTCAAACGCCTTCCAGGAGGCTTAACTTCCAAGAATAAAAGGCCAGCTTTGAGTTATACTCACACACCTGCCTTGTGCCCTCAAGTCATTTTTTGTTCCACATAACCTCAATGATACAAACCACCGATGGAGTGCCAGGACAAGGCAGGGGGAGGGCAGTAAGCACAGTGGGTGGGAGCACAGGGTCTGGATGGACTCCAGATCCTGCCCATAGTAGGTGCTCAATTCACAGAAGCTACACTTTAGTATTATGGAGACATTGTGACAGAGGCAGCCGCAGGCAGCAAAGGCACCTGTAGAAGGAATAAGCCAGTCAGTACTGCCTGGGAGTGGAGCTGAGCTGGCGGGGAGTGTCAAGGCAGGTGACTCTTCCGTCTTTGCCTCTTAATACTGGACCTCCCTGGAGGATTTCAGCAGGTGGCCTAACTTCCTTAGATGGACATCCAGTTCCTTGTCTATAAACTAAGGGCATTGGAGTCCATTTCTTAGGTTTCTTTCTTTTTTTTTTTTTTTCAAGATTTTATTTATTTATTTGAGAGAGAGAAAGAAAGGGAGAGAGCATGGAAGGAGAGGGAGAAGCAGACCCCTGCTGAGCAGGGAGCCTGATGCAGGGCTCGATCCCAGGACCCTAGGATCATGACCTGAGCCGAAGGCAGCTGCTTAATGGACTGAGCCACCCAAGTACCCCCAATTCTTATGTTTCTATCAGATCCAAATTTCAGTGGTTTCTGGGCCATATACTATTTAGTTGCTTAAAACCCAAGACTGTCCCTTTTCAGCTTGCATAAGTATGTAAGATAAACATACGTAAATACATAAGAAGTATCAAAAGCTTCTGCACAGCAAAGGAAACAGTCAACAAAACAAAGAGGCAACCCATGGAATGGGAGAAGATATTTGCAAATGACAGTACATACAAAGTGCTGATATCCAAGATCTATAAAGAACTCCTCAAACTCAACACACACAAAACAGATAATCACGTCAAAAGATGGGCAGAAGACATGAACAGACACTTCTCCAAAGAAGACAAACAAATGGCTAACAGACACATGAAAAAATGTTCATCATCATTAGCCATCAGGGAGATTCAAATCAAAACGTTGAGATACCACCTTACACCAGTGAGAATGGCCTAAATCAACAGGACAGTAAACAGTAAGTGTTGGAGAGGATGTGGAGAAAGGGGAACCCTTTTACACTGTTGGTGGGAATGCAAGTTGGTGCAGCCACTTTGGAAAACACTGTGGAGATTCCTTAAGAAATTAAAGATAGAGCTACCCATGACCCTGCAATTGCACCACTGGGTATTTACCCCAAAGATACAGATGTAGTGAAAAGAAAGACCATCTGTACCCCAATGTTCATAGCAGCAATTGTCATAGTTGCCAAACTGTCAAAAGAGCCAAGATACCCTTCAATAGATGAATGGATAAAAAAGATATATATATATATACAATGGGATATTATCCCATATTATCCCATATATACAATGGGATATTATCCCTCCATCAGAAAGGATGAATATCCAACTTTTGTATTTACAGGGATGGGACTGGAGGAGATAATGCTGAGTGAAATAAGTCAAGCAGAGAGAGTCAATTATCATGTGGTTTCACTTACTTGTGGAACATAAGGAATAACATGGAAGACATGGGGAGATGGAGAGGAGAAGGGAGTTTGGGGAAATTGGAGGGGGAGACGAACCATGAGAGACTGTGGACTCTGAGAAACAAGCTGAGGGTTTTGAGGGGGTTAGTGGGGGGTTGGGTGAGCCTGATAGTGAGTATTAAGGAGGGAAAGTATTGCAAGGAGCACTGGGTGTGGTGCATGAACAAATTCCAAAATGAATCTTGGAACACTGAAAAAATAAAATTAAATTTAAAAAATAAAAATAAAAGAAGTATATGTCCCTGAGGGCTGTCTGGGTGGCTCAGTCCACTAAGCACTCAATCTTGATTTTTTCTCAGGTTGTGATCTCAGGGTTGTAAGATCAAGCACTGCATTAGGCTCCATGCTCAGCAGGGTATATGCTTGAGAATCTCTCTCTCCTTCTCCCTCTGCCCCTCCTGCCATGTTCTCTCTCTCTTAAATAAACAAATAACTTTTTGTAAAAAAGAAGTATATGTCCTTGAATATAAGACATTAATATAAGGCAGCTTGTCATATTCTTAATGAGATATTAAATAAATGCATAATATATATCATAATATATTTTATGATGTAGTTATAGACCAGTTATAATGTATGCTATATATATAAGTGTGCATATGTATTAGAAAGGTAGATGATATATTCAAATGTATACTTTAATACTTAATTCATGAATTTAGTTGCATATACTAAAGATCATATGTATTTTGCATTTAAGATCATATGTAAAGCAATAGATTATTTTTAAAATAATCTCACTCAAGCTCTCCATGTGTATCTTTGTCACTAGGGTCTTTGTAATCACTAAAACCAGGCTTTGAGCCATGGGACACCCTTTGCCAGAGCAGCCACTGTGATTTTGTCTCAGGTCATTTGAGACCAGTTCCACCTGCCTTCATCCCTCACTGCCCTCCCTCATTTCTCACTGTGCCCCAGTCGCATGGGTGGGTGACAACTCCTTGATAGTTCCCTGTCCCTAAAAGCATACTCCTATTTCCCATCCCCTCTCCCCCCTGATATGTGCATGACTCAAGTCCTCACATCAATCCGGTCTCTGCTCAAATGTCACCTCACCAAGGAGAGGAAACCCTAGCGTCTTCCTCAACAGCTGCTGTTGGATTGCTAAGCAAACACTGATTACAACATCACCCCGATTCCAGAGAAATTTCTCAAAGTGCGCAACACTGGATGCTGCAACATCTCAGCCAACTAACACAACAAAAATTTGTATCTCTCGCATGCAAAGTTCAGTGAGGTGTGGGAAGCTCCCCTGCTCCTCTCTCCTCCATGTAGTGACTCAGAGATCCAGGCTGCTCCATCTAGGATTTGTTGCTTCTCATTTCACAGTGTAAGGAGAGAAGAGGACCAGAAGTTGCATTAGGTTGCTTCAAGGACCATCTCTGAAGATGGCTTATGTTACATCATGCAAACCTCTTTGGCCAGAACTCAGTCTGTGGGGTAGTTGCTCACCTCCAGGATGCTGGGACATGTGGGCTTCCATTGTACCCTAATGAAAGGAGACCCCAGAGCAAATGCAGAAAAATAGCATTTCTGCCAAAAGATTTGCACCTGAATTGAAATTCTGCCTTGGCCAACTGGCTCAGAACACTTTGGATCTGTTTCTTCACTTACAATTTGGAAATAATGATGCCTACCCACATGATGGGCAAAATGTCACAGACAGAGTAGCGATCAGTAAATGTTTGCTTATTGATAAACTCAGATTTGGGAAACTTGTATAGGTCTACATGCTTAGGTTAAATTTCTGTAATTTTTAAATATAAACATTCAGCAAATTATCCTTGGAACTAGCAGATAAAATTTTATGCCACAGGAGACAGTTGAATAAAATGGCACTATTAAACATAAGTAATCCATCAACAATTGAATGTCCATGTCACCCGCTTTTCTACTCTATTTCCACACATGGCCCTTCTCTTTCTCCTCTGCCTCCAGCAAATTATTCCTCTACTCCTTGTGAAATCAGAAAAATATGAGGAATAATTCACAATTTTTTTCTAATTCTAATTAACATAGTTTCCTATTAGCGGAAGACACAAATTAGGCAATATATTATGGAGAAAAATCTGTTAATAACCCCAAAAGATTTAGAGTAGATAATTAAGAATTGATTAATCACCTATAAAAATTTCCATAGGGATTAACTATAGCAGAGAAATGCAATAGATAAAACTCTGGAATAAGGGTTTCTTCATTAATTACAAAAAAATAACTTTTTCAATCCCCAAAAGTGAAAGAAGACAATAGAAGAGAAAACCATGAATGAAACTGAGAGAGAAACCCACATACACATGGGGGACACCCCCAAGAGTAGTCTCACATGAGCCGGAGGAGTGTTGAAGAAGACAGTAGTTGGCAGTGTGCAATGACTCAGACCTCTCACCGGGTAAGGACTGAAAAGAGAATTTGGCTCTAGAAGCCTATGGTGACCTATACCCAGAATGTTCTCAGCAAAGTGTGGGGGTGAGAGGCAAGATATAGCACGGAAGGGATAAAAAGTTTCAGGCACATGGAGTCTACTTTTTAGAACATTTTTTAATAAAGACAATGAGAAAGGAAGAACTACACCTTGACAAAATGGCAGATGTTGGCTATTTGGTTGTTTCAAGGAGAGAGAAGGAGCTTTGTACAGAGGATGAGAGGAAGAAGCAAGTAGAGAGGACCAATAAATCTGTAAGAAGAGGAGTATAGAAGAATGTCTTTGGTTGACCTGGGAACGTTGAGTCCAATCATAAGTTGGGGGAATGGCCCACGGGTGGAGAAAAAATAGGGAAGAATGGGGGAACATATGGAGAAGTTTGGAGGTGATGGAGAAGGAAGTTAATAGACTTCATAGCCAATATTTTCATTTTCTCTGATCTCAAGACCATTCTGCTAAGCAATGACATGAAGTAGGGGGAATGAAGACAAAGCGTCAAAAGCTGAAAAAAATCCCCTGGCAAATGACAAAGGGATCAAAGATGGTATATACTCTTCTACCACTGTATAACAAGTTACCATAAATAGCAGCTTGATCCAATACACATTTATAGTTTGAGTTTCTGTGGGTTAGGAGTGTGAGCATGGCTTTCCTGAATTTTCTGCCCAGGGTCTCACAAGGCTGCAATCAAGGTGTTGCCTGGGCTGTGTTCTCATCTGGAAACTTGACTGGGGAAAATCTGCTTCCAAGTTCAAGTTGCTGACTCATTTCCTTGCAGCTGCATGTCTAAGGACCCCCAGATTTTTGCTGGGAGTCAGCTGGAGGCCACCTTCAGGCCCTAGAGTTTCTTGAGACATAAGCTTTTCCAAAAAGTCACTTAATTCATGTACGTCATGAGTGACTTACTCCAGTATGCTAAGATAGATTCTTACGTAATGGAACACACACATAGGAGTGACATCCCATCATTTTTTCCATATCTTATTGGTAGAAGCAAATCAAAAGTCCTGCCCACATTCAAGGGGAAGACATTATACAAAGGCACCAACGCTAGGAGTAGAACCTCTGGGAGTCATCTGGGGGGTCTGTCTACCATAGAAGAAGACAAAGACAGTGGACAAATATCAAGACCCAGCTAAATCCAGACCCACATTAATCAGACCTGGAAATTGTTCTATCAATTTTGAGAGACCTTAGCTTAGGGAGGACAATAGGGAAAGTGGAGTGTCTGATACACCCAGGGCGGGAGACTGGTATTTGCACAGGGTACTGAAGATGCTGCAGAGAAGTCAATGACTATCTGTGTCTGGTGAGAAAGGAAAGGAAATAGGGGAAGGGTCTGATGCACAGGTAGATGGGGACAGAGTATAGAGAGCAAGGCTTTCAGGGATCAAGAGGCTGGTTTATTGGAAGCCAAGGACAGGGTAGAGTCAATAGGAGCTTGCAAGCAGAGGGTAGGGTGCCCAAAATTATACTTACAGAAATGGGGATGACTAGGACCTACATTTGTCCATGGGTTTGAAGCCTAAGGACAGAATTTAGGAAAGTGAGAGCCTCCAGTCTTGGAAGGATTGTCTATATGGACATAAAGATCTGATAAGACTATCTAAAAAAAATTTGACAAGATGATGGGCCAGACATCAAAGATATAAAATACATGCATCTCCAGATGCCAACAGAATGTCCCATAGACAGTGGCCTTATACAGTTCGGTGAAATTGAATTAGATAATTGGTCAAGTAGCTCCAGGGCCCATGCCCAGGCTCAGTAAATGGCCCCACCAGAGAGTAGCTCACAGATTGAAAATCTTGGTGGCTTCAACTATAGCTCCTCTTCTATACTCAAAAAAAGGTAGTTACAGCTCCAAAATAAATCCTGAAGGCATCTGAACTTGCCTCCCTCCTTCCATTGTTGCCCCTAAGACCATTTTCAGTTTGTCGGCCAGAGGGTTCCTATGAAAGGCAAATCACACACCTGCTCAAAATTCTACCGAGGCTCATCACTGCTCTCAGAGAAGGACTAAACTTCTTTCCATGGACTCAAAGACCTGCCATGGCTGGTCCCCTCCACTTCTGCCACCTCTCTGCTGTGTTTCCTCTTACTTACAGGTCTCTTTGCTATTCCTTCAGTGTGTTCAATGTGTGCCCACCATAAGGCCTTTGTATTAGTTGTGCCATCTGCCTGAACATACCCTGGACAGTCACCTGCATCCTTTCCTCTTCTCATTTTGCTTAATGTCTTAGAGTCTTCTCTGGCCACTCTTCCAAAGCTGTCCCAGGACCTGCCCCTTACTCTGCTTTGCTTGTCATCGGAGCTCTCCTTACCAATGGACATTTTATCCTATTATGACTGTCCCCTCCATTAGCATATAAAGATCATGAGGGCAGAGAACACATCTGTATTGTGGATCATCTTATATCCCTGGCTCCTAGAAAAGTCTCTGACAGTAGTGGAAACTTGGCAGTTATTTACTGATGGACTGACTGAACAGAAAGAAGGAACTGTAACACTTATTTGTGCATCCCCCATGTTACAGGGAGAAGTAAGAAGCGCAGTGACTGTATCCAGAGTCAGGATCTAATACAGAAACTGAACCCAATCTTCCTGGTATAGATGCCTCTAGAGTCAGCCAAGACAGGGGAACCCATAGCTTCTTCACTTACCATCTGCTTCCTAGCTCATTTGCTTGTTTAGAGGTTTTGCCCTACAGTTTTGCAGTATAGAAAGAAAAATGGAAGTGGAGATAATATTTATTTTCTGAAAGAGAAACTTCCAATCACTTAAAGGCTAACATTTCTAAGTGTTTCTTTGACCCAGGTTTTCAAGGAGCTGAGTACCAGGTACTTAAGTACCTTCATGTGCTGACAGAATTACTTCTGCCCAAATTTCTCAACAGCCATAGGGATACCTTGATGGAGACAATAATATCCCTGCCCCTGACCTTGAGTTACAAAGCTCAGTCTTCATTGATCAAGGCACACCTTTAGTCCATACAACTGTACACAGTGTAATCACCAGAGCTCTTTGAGCCCAGCCTGACTGTCTTCATGGTTGAAAACAATGTCCAGTTGTGTTAGAGGCTGCAGATGAAATCGTGGGGGCTGAATCAGCGGTCGTGTGTGTACATGGACATCAGAGAGATGACAAACAGATCTCAGGAACAATGGGTTACAGGCACGTGATTCTGGAAGCATGTGGATGTTTAATTCTGACTTACACTCTTGGTAATGAAAGTGAGGCAGAGAAATGCCAAGAACACACAAAGCAGTTACTGTCAATGCATTTGTACTGCAATTGTTTGGGTACTCTTTTAATCAAGCCATAATTGCTGTTGGGAAATTCACACATGGGCCCCTCTCTACAATCTTACAAGCTCTAATTATACTCATGATCTCAAAAGAGCACCACGTGGTACTGAAAAAAGCTTTCAAAATTGAAAATCTCCTCCCCCGATGAGGTTTTTCTGCTGCTAAATTATATTATTTCATTAAGGAAGTCCTCTGCTGAAATACCAATGCCACAGAATCTGAGGTCAGTGTCCCATGAATTGGTGAATCCCTATCTTCACACACTTCATCAAGCAAGCATTAGCCTCAGCTTGTATACCTCCCTGGATGGTAAACTTACTACTTACTAAGGAAGTCTCTAATACACCGAACCCTTCCTCCTAATAAAGTCCATCTAAGATCCAAGATCTCTCTTTTGGAGCTACACATTCTAAGTGTAATTTTTCTCCTGCATGACAGGCTCTCAGATACTTGAAATGAGGTGCCCAAAAGAGAGACCTCCAGCACAGACACCATACTGGAAATGGGATGTCTTAGATCAAGTTCCTAGAAAAGTCCCCAAAAGAAGGAAAGAGTTTTGGGGAGAAGATGGGTAAGAAAGTGCAGGATAAGGAAGGAGGGAGGAAGCCCGACATGTGGGAAATCTTAGGGAAATCTTCACAAAACCCTAAGTCTAAGGAAAGCTTCCCAGCTGCCCCATCTTGAGCCAACTGCTGGGCTTCTACGCTCCCACCCTGAGAGTCATTGTTCAAGAACCATCCTGGGGGTTGGCGGGTAGGGCCCATGTGAACGCCCAGGCATTTTCAACTCTGCATATGCCAGCAAAGTGCTCCAGTGTCCTATGGAAAGTTCTCCAAAGAAAAACCACGGGTGCCCACCATCAGAGGCAAAAGCATCTGATGCCTAGTGAGGGGTACACAGAAATAGGAAAAAGAGATGTGAGGTGGGTCTTTTTGGAGCAGTAACATTTGTTGGTTATAAAAAAATAATAACTGGAAGTCACATGGTAGACCATGAAAACTCCAGCTGATTTCTGTCACTCAACAGTGAGAAAACCTGACAGATTCACACCTTCCAGACAGAAGATGGAGAGATACCTCTCTAGAAGACTGACCAGCCCAACAGAAAAATCCAGGAGGGCTGGAGGTTTAGTCTTCCCCAAAGAAGAAGGTGGATCATTCCACAGTGAGTGCACAAATAAACAATACACACACGCACGCCCCACTCTTAAACATGAACAATCAAGGAGCACCATTACCTTATGGAAATCCTATAAGCCAAAGATCAAAGCAAACAAAATTTCAAAAGTAAACATGTGGGAAATCAAAGCAATGTCAAAGGAAAAAAGACTATAATTACTCTCCTCAGAAAGTGAATAGAAATGATTTTACCTATGAAATAAGAATCAGACGTTATAAAAAAAGAGTAGTCATAAAACAGGAACAATAAAAAAAATCTTCAAGTTAAAAAGCAGAGAGTAGAAAGGAAAGATTCAATATGACGTTAGAAGATAAAGTTATAGAAGAAGAAGAAAAGTCCAGAGAGGTGAGAAATTAAGAGGTGGGGGAGGGGAACTAGAGCATAATTCCAGAAGGTCCAACATATTTAAAACCAGCATCCAAAAAATAAAAAATAATAAAAAAGTAAAATAAATAAAATAAAACCAGCATCCATAAACCTGCACTCATCTCTGCAGCTCCACCTGCCTCCTAGAAACCAGAAACCGCCCCCTGGGGGCAGGGCCAGGCCATCCGAATGGCCAGATAGAAATAAGCACCTGTTAAGCCCTTGCAAACGGAGGTCCCCATCTGGTCACTACAAAGTCCCTCTTTTCAGGGTGAAGTTTCCCTGAAGTTCCCATGAGTGCTATGGGACTAGCAGAGCATTTTTTGTTCTCTTGGTGATTCCCTTCTAAATATTTCCTTAATTTAAAATTAATGCGAACTTCAGTAGCGAGACAGGGAAAAATCCTACCTGAAGAGTTAAGGGTCCGTGGAAATAGCTTTCACTGGCATTTTGCATTATTGTATCATAAAGATAATTGGCAGTGATTCATTGAACCAAGAAGGAAAGAGTTCAAAGTTAAAATTCTTTCATTTCAATTCCCAGCAGTGTGTGTGTGTGTGTGTGTGTGTTAGAGTAACAGTGAGCGTGGGTGAGAGTGCCGGATTGTTCATGAAGTTAACAGGACAGCCTTGAAGTACACAGTATTATCACCTTTGTTTTATAGATGAAGAAACAGAGGCTCAGAGCGATTACAGAAATTGCGAAGAAGGACAAGCGAGTTCCTTGAACAAGCTGCAGGTTTAAACCAATGTCTTTCTGATCCTCAAATCTGTGCTCTTTTCGTGTCATGTTGCCTTTGGGGCAGCGAGGCTCAAATCCTTCCATGTGGCAGCGTTTCAGAAACACCAGTCAGAGCCGAGTCCAGCTTACACGTCAGGAGCAAAAGTACCAGCAGAAAACACGCGCCATTGTGTGGACATCATGAAAACCGCTGTAGGAGCAGCACATCCACAAAAGCACAAGACATCTGCGAATGATGGGCCCCTCCCCAGACCTCCACCTTCCATTTGCTGCTACCGCGTCCCCAGAACAGCCTAGATGCTGATTGTCAGGGGCTGAAGAGAAACTTACAAGAGAAAAACTCAGAACTGATTTCTTAAAATCCAGTGCCTTTTATGAAAAGGGTGGCCATTTGCACATCTTCGTGACTAAATGCCTGGGTCTGGCTCGAGGCTCTTCCTTACACAGAATACCCCAGCAGTGCTTGGCAGTGTGATTAGTGATATGTCTACTGATCCCACCTCCAGTTTCTTTCTTTCTTTTTTTTTTTTCCTAAGATTTTATTGACTTATTTGAGGGACAGAGGGCGAGACTGAGCAAGAGAACAAGCACAAGCAGGGAGAGCAGCAGGCAGAGGGAGAAGCAGGCCCCCTGCTAAGCCCGATGTGGGACTCCATCCCAGGACCCTGAGATCATGACCGGAGTGGAGAACAGACGCTCAACGGACTGAGCCACTGAGGTGTCCCTTCCGGTTTCTTTTTAAAATGTGCTAATGAGTTGGGGTTATATGGGTAATATGATTTAGTCCCATTTCTGCAGACAGAGTGCCCCAAGAGTAGGACATGGTGACTTTTCCATAAAGAGCTTGATGGTAGGTACTGTAGGCTTTGCAAGCCACACAGCGTCAGAACTACATCCCTCCTTCCCTCTAGTGGGAGAGCAGGCATGGACAATACATGAATGAATGAACAGGGCTGTATGCCGATAACAGGTTGTGGGTGCTGAAACTGAATGTTCACAGAATGTTCACATGTCACAGAATATTATTCTTTTTCTTTCCCCAACCATTTAAAAATGTACACTCCATTCTTACTCACAGGCCATACAGACACAGGCAAGCCCTGACTTTAGCCTTCAGGCCACCATTGACCAGTGCCTGTTGTTGATTCCAGGCTCATTGTGGGCAGAACCCGCTCTCATTTTTCTTGGATAATGGCATGGTTTTGAAGAGAAACTTCAAATCACTTCTAAGCTTTGACCCTTCGTGCCTCCCACTTCTTTGATCAAGTCATAAGGGTAAGACAGCTTTATTATTGCCAAGGTCCACAGTCTACCTGGGGGCAACAAGGTGGAGGGAGAAAAGAATACATCGCTGACTTATTCTCCCAGCCTGGAGGAGGGGGAAAGAGGAAGGAGGGTGAACACACAGAAGAGGAAATACACAAGTAAAGACAGTTTACGGCGGGTTACAGTCTGCCTAATTGATCCAGAATGAGGTTATTGGAAGGTAATTTTCCATCACTTTGTCCTCTTGGCACATCTCTGGTATACCATCTCCTTGGTGTTGTTGTTGTTGTTGTTGTGTGTGTGTGTGTGTGTGTGTGTGTGTGTGTGTGTGTGTTTTCATCCAGAAATTGTATTTCTCGCAGTGAAAATCTCTGTCCTAGGTACATGCATGTGGCTAATTGCTAAAAATGGGCACAGATATCTGTTCCTGCCTATGTGCGCATGTTTCTCCTTCCATCAAGAGGTAAAGCTTAAGTCCTTCCTTTTGAGTTAGGGCTGGATCTGTGATGGCTTTGACCAGCAGGATTCAGAAGAGGTGACATTCTTGGACGCTCATGCCTAGGCATTAAGAAATCCACTTCCTATCTTGTACTCCAGCTTCATGATACAAGGAAGCCCAAGCAGACTTGTGAAGAGGCTCTCTTGGAGAATCAAGATTCCTGCCCTTTAACCTTCCCTAAGTTCCCAGGTGACAACCAGCACCAACTTGCTAGCCATGTAAGTGAACCATCTTGGAAATGGATTCTTTAACTCCAGTTGAGCTATCTCTGAACCACTTCTGCTATGGGAAGTAGAGGATGATAGTTCCTGCTAAGCTCTGCCTGAATAGCAAAATCATAACCAAATGAATGGTTGATGTTTTAGCAAACTTGTTATCTTCAAATCTTTCTTTTTCTTTCTTAAACTCATTCCAATTAGTCTTCCCTATCTCTCCTATAACTGTTCTTGTCAAGGTCAACTCCATATTTCTAAATCCAATCGTTCCATACTCCATCCTCATCTTGCCTGACCCATAAAAAGTATTTGAACCTGTTGACCACTCTTTTGTGACACATTTTTTCATTTGGCATCCAGGTACCACCATCTCTTGGATATCCTACTTCCTCACTGTTTGCCCATCTCAACTTTCTCTGGTCCCTTCTTTCTCCCACTTTTTAGTGTTGGTATTAGTCAGGGTTCTCCAAAGGAACAGAACCAAAAGCAATTGGCTCATGTGGTTATGGAGGCTGAGAAGTCCCATGGAGAATGGACTCCCCATTTTCTCAGACCACATTGTTCAGAGGTCCAGGCCCAAGCCTATCAGCATGTTGCATCTCCCTGGCCACTGTAACTGGTTCTGGAACAGGCATGAGACCCCCATAGTGAGATGTAGCATCACTTCTAATAAAAATGAAGGGGGTAACAACAGGGCTTTCTACCTCAATACCAAAAGGAGGTTAGGTCAAGAGCTGTCACCTTTAGGGGAGAACCTGGAAAACCGAGAATAACCAGATGGAATGAAGTCAATACCATGGAAGGGGCAGAGCCAAGAAATGGGGGAAACTAAGTTCTCACAGCATCAACTGGATTCAGAATTGAGTTGGCATCCTGAACTTTTCAGGGATGTAAATTAAAATAAAAACAAAAGCAAAAATAAAACAAAAAACAAACAACTTCCCTGTATGGACTAAGACAGTTAGAGTTGAGTTTTCTGTCACATTTAGCCAAAAGAATCCTGACGCGAGAGCCAGGAATATTTATGAGACTGTCTATACTGGTAGCTAAGCTAAAATTTGAGGCTGCCCCTCCCAACCGATAGACAATGTAAGTTATAGTGTTATTCCCGCCATACTCTCCACCTCATCACAAAGACTGGGAGTTGGTTACACAACTGGAACATGATGTGGTAACCTCTGCCCACCCTCATTCTGTCTTCCATCTCTATCTGTAGATGAAGAAAAAAAACAGTCATTGAAAAAAAGGAATTCTTCAAGACTTTTCTATTCACCCTACATACACAGATCATTACACATACAGCAAGCACTCAATAAATACTGTTGAATGATTGATGAGGAGAAGAGCATTGCTTGTACAGACAAATCAGTGATTCCTTTTCTTTTCTTCAATGTTTCTAATAAAACAAATAGTAGACACAAGTGTAAGACAGGAGATGACTGATTTTATTGAGTTCTACATGGTACAGGACACATCTGTTGGAGTCAGTGCTAGCCTTCCTAATGCAAGAGGGGCACAGGGTACATGGAACAGGTGCAGAGACTGAACTCAGGAGAGACTGGGAAGCACAACACATCTGACCAGGTTATGAGAACAGATAACAGCAGAGGACAACTGAAGAGATGCTTATTAGCTAACAAATGTACAGAATCCAAGAGGTTAGAGAGCCTCTGATCTGATACCCTCCTCATTTCACAGAAGGGGAAACTGAGGCTTCCAGAGCTGAAGGAAATGCTGAGGGAAATGATGGGGGAAGTGCCAAGACTCCTGAGATGCATGCTAAGACAGCTCCTTTTCAAGCTGTGGGTCAGTGTCCATTCATTGGTTATAAAATTAGTAGGTTTGGGTCAATTTTTTCATGAACAAAAAAGGACAGAACCAAAAAGAAAAAAATCTAACTATATTTTCTGTAATATGAATAGGTATGATTGCATGCAATTAATGTTTCAGCTTTTACATGCACACACACACATATTATTAATTGAGTCAGAATGTAAAATGTATCTCACACTGTGAATCTACTGTTTGTAAACCACATATCTAGGCCAATGGGCCCAGTGACTGATTATCTGTTATGTTAAAAGCTCAAAAGAGAAGGCCCACCTAGTGATCAGACATGTTCATACAACAAGTGCAAACCTAGCCAATCAATCAGAGAAACCTGAGGAGATTTTTTAAAAGTACACATACACAGACTTCTATTCCCCCCTTCCAGAGACTCTGAAGATTTGGAAGGATTTTTTTTTTTGTATTTTACGAAAATTTCCCAAGAAATTTTCATGCAAAGATTAGTTATGGGACAAAATATCCCTTTGAAGGAGACAAACACATGAAAAGATGCTTGGCAGTATGAGTCATCAGAAAACTACAAATCAAAACCACAATGAGATAGCAGTCCACACCCTGTCAAATGGCTAGAATCTAAAAAACAAATAATAACAAGTTTTAGTGAGGATGTGGAAATATCAGAACCCTCAGACCCTGCTAAGGAGAGCACAAAATGGTGCACCCTCTCTGGAAAACAGTCTGGCAGGTCCTCAAATGCCTAACATAAAATTACCATATGACTCATCAATTCCACTTCCAGGTATCTACCCAAAAGAAATAAAAAACATATGTCCACACAAAAACTTGTAGATGAATGTTTACAGCTGCATTATTCATAATAGCCAAAAAGTGGAAATAAATGTCTATCAACTGATGAATGGATAAACAGAATGTGGTATGTCCATTCAACAGAATAGTATTCATCCATAAAAAGGAACATCCATAAAAAGGAACAGATACATGCTACAATAAAAATGAAACTTGAAAATATCATGCTAAGTCAAAGAAGCAATTCACAAAAGATCACACATTATATAATTACATTTATATGAAATCTCTTCAATAAGCAAGTCTATAGAAAAAGAAAGTAAATTAGTGGTTTCTAGGGAAGAGTGGCATTGGAAAAAAATGAGCAGTTACCACTAATGAGTATAGAGTTTCTTTTGTGGTGATAAAAATGTTTTAAAATGGATTCTGATGGGGCACCTGGATGGCTCAGTTGGTTAAGTGTCTGCCTTCAGCTCAGGTTATGATCTCAGGGTCCTGGGATCGAGCCCCCAGTCTAGCTCCCTGTTCAGAAGGGAGTCTGTTTCTCCCTCTCTCTTTGCCCTTTGTGTGTATACATGTGTGCATGCGCACACAGTCTCTGCCTCAAATAAATTAAAAATCTTAAAAAAAAAAATAAAAGGGATTCTAATGAGAGTTGCCCCTATCCAGGAACACACTAAAAATCATTAACTGTACACTTTTTTTAAATTTTTTATTTTTTATAAACATATATTTTTATCCCCAGGGGTACAGGTCTGTGAATCACCAGGTTTACACACTTCACAGCACTCACCAAAGCACATACCCTCCCCAATGTCCATAATCCCACCCCCTTCTCCCAAACCCCCTAACTGTACACTTTAAATGATATGTGAATTATATCTCAGCAAAGCTATTAAAACAAACAAAAAAAGAAGTGTCCAAAACAGGAAAAAACAGACCATCCCAAGGGAACCTATCTTATAAATAACTTCACAGTAAGACAGGGATATCCAGATACCAAGTATAACAACACAAGGAGACAACAGACAGATACAGGAAGGAAGGCTATGGAAGTTTCCATGCAAGACAATTTGGAGATCTTGATCCATTTAATACTAACATTACTTGTAAATTACATTACATTACATTTCATATGCTTTTAGAAGGAAAATCCTGGAGGTCAGGGAACTCTCTGCCTCCTAAGGCCCCCCGTGTCTCCAGTGGCACATAGTAAGTGCTCAGTAAAGCCCTGCGGAATGATTGACTCTGCTTGAAGACAACACCTATGTCCCAGATGGTGGTGTGGCACCCGTATCAGCTTACATGCCCTACCATCCCTGGTTTGTCTGGGGGACGGGGATCGGGATAGGGCTGTGCAGATGAAATGAAATCATGCACACCCAGGACTTCTCTATTTGCCTGAAATGTCTGAAAGCATTAAAGATCGGGACACAATGATACTCTTGGCATTATTGTTGTTGCTATTATTCTTGTTGTGGCACATATTAAGTGCTCAGCAAATATTGATTGGTTCAATAAACAAGGGTAGGTGAAGGTACGAAAAAGAAATCATTGTCAGTGAAGACTGTTAGGCTCTGTGCCCACAGAGCGAGAAACCCTCTCTGCCGGTCTTAAATGTCACTATATAATGATTTGTCTGCCCAATAAACGTGGTCTTGACTTGAATTAGGGGAAATACAAAGGGACATTCAAGGATCCTTCCAACACACAAATTGTATGTGGCTTCGACACACCACATGAGGGAAAATAACTTAGAGTGGCACCAGAGAGGTCAGCAAAACACTCCTGTGGGAATTTTCCTGAGGAAAAAAATAATAGTTCAAATAAAATTGCTTCTTTTGTTTCCAGAGCACTGACCAAATGCACTGCTCACCAGCAACTCTGGAGTATTTGACTCCTTACTGGGGTTTTTCTAACCCAAGAAGGCTGCATCACACCGTATTATAGTCTGGATGCTTGTCTTTGCTTGCATTTTATGCTGGCAAGTAAAGGCTCCAGAAGTCAACATGAAGACTGGAGGAGCCAACTCTTCCTTAATTATGCCTGCACAATTTTTGGACCCAAAGCTTACATTTGGAATCTTCCCTGATAATGACAGTGGACAGTGCTGTGTAGCTTATCAGGCTTCTCCCAGCATGGGCAAGTCCCTCCCCCCAAACGCCCACCAGCCATCACATGCTCTGTGGGGTTGGAATGATCAACACAGAGTGTGAATGACCCAGCCTTGAACTGGTGCCTGTGTCTTCTCACAGGTAACCGGTCACAAGGGCCATGTCTGCCTTAATGGAGGCGGCACATTATTTGCCATCTGTGTGTATTTTCACTGCTAATGGGGGTAAGAGGGAAGAAGTGAAATTTTTTGTAGAAACCCGGAAGAGTTCCCCTCTGACAATGTAGTATGGGTTTTTTGAAGTGCAGATCTACACAATTATGGAAAGTATGCTCGTTGAAGTCCAGTGGGTAAAATTAGAAACTTGTCATTGGCCAGGGTTGGCATGTGCTCGTTCTGAGAAGTATGTTACCGGAGCTTGGTGTCAATCTGCTACCGTTTCATACGCACCAACAAAAGTAATCAAAGGTAATATAAAGTATGCATTAACCCTCTTTTAAGAGATTTTTATTTATACACTTTTTTAAAAATTTCTTTTCAGCGTAACAGTATTCATAGTTTTTGCACCACACCCAGTGCTCCATGCAATCCGTGCCCTCCCTAATACCCACCACCTGGCTCCCCCAACCTCCCAGCCCCCACCCCTTCAAAACCCTCAGGTTGTTTTTCAGAGTCCATAGTGTCTCATGGTTCATCTCCCTTTCCAATTTCCCTCAACTCCCTTCTCCTCTCCATCTCCCCTTGTCCTCCATGCTATTTGTTACGTTCCAAAAATAAGTGAAACGACATGATAATTTATACACTTTTGAGAGTGAGAACAAGCATGAGCAGGGTGAAGGTCCAGAGGGAGAGGGAGAAGCAGACTCCAAACTGAGCAGGGAGCCTGATGTGGGGCTCCATCCCAGGACCCTGAGATCATGACCAGAGCTGAAGGTAGACTGATGGAGACAACCAGACTCCCCATCCTTCTTTCTTTAAATAACCTTTTGAACAAATTTCACATGAGAAACCAAGCAGAGCAAGAAGTTGGTTTACAATCCACCATCACATTAACCTTAAAGCATCTTGGGTTATTGAGTACAATATACTCAGTGTGGCTGAGGACGTGTCATAGATATCTTGTGCCTTTTCCTGAATATCCAACTACAGCCTTCCTTATTTCAAGAAGTACAAAGGACCTTCTGAATTCTGACTCTGACATTGTAATAAAACTCACAACCACTCCTGACCTCTATATTCTAACCCAAACTCATATGAAGGAGGACCCCAGGATTATATGCAAAGACAAAAAGATCCAGGCTTAATGTCAAGGACCTGGGTTTGAGCCCTAATTCTGCCCTGTAACAAACAAGAGTTGAGAGGTGCTTCTCAATCTCTTTGAGTTTCAAATCCCTCAACAAAAAATAAATCTCTCTTCATTTTAAATCCCTACGGCAGGATATTTGTGAGGATTCAGTGAGAGCAGGAATGGAAGATGACTGCCAGCCTGTAGTGGCTTCCAAACCATTGTCCAGGAATTTGCAATATTTCTCAGTTTGCAAACTTTGTATTTCATTGCAATCCTAATATTTCATGTGTTCTCTGTATTCATTTCATAATTATAGTAAAATAGAATTATAGTAACTAGAATGCCAGTGTATGGATCCATCATGAGAAGTAGTACACTGTTAGCAGACTAGAATTGTTCCATTAACAGGTTAAAGCATTTCCTTCTCAAAATAAGGAAAATCATATTCTAATTAGATGACCATTGAGTCAGAACAGAAAAATACATGTATTCTTAATGCATCTTCTTTACAAAAGATATTTTGAGGGGTCCCTGGGTGGCTCGGTAGGTTAAAGCCTCTGCCTTCGGCTCAGATCATGATCCCAGGGTCCTGGGATCGAGCCCCGCATCAGGCTCTCTGCTCAGTGGGGAGGCTGCTTCCTCCTCTCTCTCTCTCTGCCTGCCTCTCTGCCTACTTGTGATCTCTGTCTGTCAAATAAATAATAAAATTCTTTAAAAAAAAAAAGATATTTTGAGGCATTCTTCCTCATTCTTAAAGAGCTAAGGAACTTCCCAGAATGCTGTTGCTTGAACTGTTTGGATAAGCCGTCTGGACAACATTGGGTACACAGTGATCATGTTCTTTAGCTGTCCCCTAAATATATGCTCGACCTTTAATTCACACCAGGCATTGTGCCAAGTGTTTCAGAGAAATTTCCATTCAACCGTTTCAGGGATGGTATGAGGAAAGGTGTATTGTTACCACCATGTCACATAAATTGTAAACATAAAAGTTTAAGAGGAGACACTTGTCCATGGACCAGGCTAGTGAGTGAGTGGGAAAACCAGGACTGACTCTGGCCATCCAATCCATGTTCTCAGCCATGAAATTATACCGCCCATGCTGGACTAAATTACCACAGCCAACCTCTGACCACAGTGACCCCTGAATTCTTGTTGATAATTTTGGTGTTTCTGAAACTCCCCAGGCATCCATCAACCAACCATTTATAAAGTACTGATTAAAAGGATGCCTTGGCTGCCTGATCTCATTTAAGATGTGCTGATTTAATTAAAAAGTTTAATTAAATCTCTCTCTCCCTCTCCTCAGTGTGCCTTCCTACAGAAAGAATCACAGTCACAGACTGTGAAAGAAGGGATGGACCTTCGAAGTCATGGGATCTACATTTACTCCTTCATGGATACAAAAAAGTGAAATCTAGAAAGATTAAATATCTAGTCCAAGACTTTATGAATGTAATGCTCATCAAATATCTACTAAGTGCTTATTAGGCACCAGGCACAAAACACGTCATTGTCAAAGCTAAGACTAGCTTTTACTTCTTACTCCAGCAACTATTCTCCACTCAGTGCTCCAGCAGTTCCAAGAAAATGGAGAGTTTTGTTGTTGTTTTAACCAAGAGGTAACCCTTCTCACCAATAATGCAATGTAAACCATGCCTTGGGTCCAATGGCGTGTCACCCCTTGTCATCAAGTCAGGATTTCTATCCCTGGAGATATCTCGGGCTGTAACTAGATCGCTCTTGCCCAATGTTCTCCCCCACATGGATGTCCCAAAGGTCAGATCCTCATGGATTAAAGTGACACTACATTACAGTGAGACCTAGGAGGATCCTGAGGTTACAGGTCATTCCTTAATATACTTTTACTCTGGAAAAATCCCTGCTGAATGGGTTAAGGAAATTTCAAATCAATGAGCAGATATACCATCCCATGTAACTTGTAGGATCCCAGTGTAAATCCTCCAGACTAAAACACAGATATGGATTCCAATCTTGAGGTGGGAGGACAGTAGATAGTCCTACTGTTCCGCTCAGTGACACGATGGCACACACACCATGGTCCACCAGAACTCATCCATGTGCTAAGTCTCATCTCTGCAGCTAAGCCCCAAGGCCCACATCCACCAGCTTTGTGCCCTAATTCAGAGTGGGATGGTGGGATTGTGACAGATGAACAAGGTGGAAAAGCCGGGGAATTCCACTCACTGTGAAAACAAATAAAACCCTTGCTGTCTCACCAGAACTTGGTTTTCATGCTTTTCACTACAGAGTGCAATTTTACCTTGTTGGCAAGTTCATCTTGAGCCACTTGCTCCCCTGATGAGTTTTCATTAGAGGCACCCAAAGATTCCATACAAATTTTTGGATTAGAGACACCAAATCGCTAAGGAAGTATTGAAAAACAAAAATAAAACTAGGGGCATCACGTTACCTGATTTCAAGCTTTATTACAAAGCTGTGATCACCAAGACAGCATGGTACTGGCATAAAAACAGACACATAGACCAGTGGAACAGAGTAGAGAATCCAGATATGGACCCTCAACTCTATGGTCAATTAATCTTCGACAAAACAGGAAAAAATATACAGTGGAAAAAAGACAGTCTCTTCAATAAATGGTGCTGGGAAAACTGGATAGCTATATGTAGAAGAATGAAACTTGACCATTCTCTTACACCGAACACAAAGATAAACTCAAAATGGATAAAAGACCTCAAGGTGAGACAGGAATCCATCAGAATCCTAGAGGAGAACATAGGCAGTAATCTCTTTGATATCAGCCACAACAACTTCTTTCAAGATATGTCTCCAAAGGCAAAGGAAACAAAAGCGAAAATGAACTTTTGGGACTTCATTAAAATCAAAAGCTTCTGCACAGCAAAGGAAACAATCAAGAAAATAAAGAGGCAACGCATGGAATGGGAGAAGATATTTGCAAATGACAGTACAGACAAAAAGTTGATATCCAGGATCTATAATGAACTCCTCAAACTCAACACACACAAAACAGGCAATCATATCAAAAAATGGGCAGAAGATATGAACAGACACTCTCCAATGAAGACATACAAATGGCTATCAGACACATGAAAAAATGTTCATCATCACTAGTCCTCAGGGAGATTCAAATTAAAATCACATTGAGATATCACCTTACACCAGTTAGAATGGTCAAAATTAACAAGACAGGAAACAACATGTGTTGGAGGGGATGTGGAGAAAGGGGAACCCTCTTCCACTGTTGGTGGGAATGCAGCCTCCTTGGAGAACAGTGTGGAGATTCCTCAAGAAATTAAAAATAGAACTTCCCTATGACCCTGCAATTGCACTCCTGGGTATTTACCCCAAAGATACAGATGTAGTGAAAAGAAGGGCCATCTGTACCCCAATGTTTATAGCAGCAATGGCCATGGTCGCCAAACTGTGGAAAGAACCAAGATGTCCTTCAACGGACGAATGGATAAGGAAAATGTGGTCCATATACACTATGGAGTATTATGCCTCCATCAGAAAGGATGAATACCCAACTTTTGTAGCAACATAGACGGGACTGGAAGAGATTATGCTGAGTGAAATAAGTCAAGCAGAGAGAGTCAATTATCATATGGTTTCACTTATTTGTGAACCATAACAAATAGCATGGAGGACATGGGGAGTTAGAGAGGAGAAGGGAGTTGGGGGAAATTGGAAGGGGAGGTGAACCATGAGAGACTATGGACTCTGAAAAACAATCTGAGGGGTTTGAAGTGGCAGGGGGGTGGGAGGTTGGGGTACCAGGTGGTGGGTATTATAGAGGGCATGGATTGCATGGAACACTGGGTGTGGTGCAAAAATAATGAATACTGTTATGCTGAAAATAAATAAAAAATAAAATTAAATTAAATTTTAAAAGAGGCACCCAAAGACACTACGGAGACATGAAGCCACGTTCAAAGTCAGTGCAAGCATGCTGCCGCGCACTTCTGTGTTTTGATGGTTCCTGAAAGTCAAAATGAACTTCAAATCTTTTCTGAGGTTGTGAGGATTGACAGTAGAGAAAGGAGGTCACCCACTGTTCATCGAGTGGGTATTTACCGAGTCCCTACCATCAGGGAGGTGGGATACAGAGAGGAATACAAACATACCCGCTTCTGTCCAAGAAGTCAGAGTCTGGGTTAAGCCCCAGGTGCCTTGGGGAGGAAGTCTACTGCATTGGAAATGCTGTTCTGTGGGAAGTGATGAAAGGGCTTTCTCCCGAAAAGCAAAAGGTAGCTAATGTTATTCGAGGAGGTGGTGGAATGTGTTAGAGATGCCTGTAGCCTTTGGGGTCAGCCCACCGGGGTTTCATTGCTGGGCCCACAGTTTAAGAGCCATGGGAAGTGATGAACACATTGACTCAGGACTTTCTGAAAAATCTCAATTTCCTAATCTGTGAAATGGGGCTAACTTCAGCACTTCACAGAGGGCTGCTGTTCGCTTTCAGTGAATGGAGCCTTTTTCAAGTGTTTAGCACAATGCCTGGCCCATGGTGAGGGCTCAATAATCTTAGCCATGAGTGTTTTGAAATTATTAACCTGTAATCTACCTAAACCAATGAAAAGAGGGGGAGGAGAGAAGAGTATGTGTTTGCTTTCCAAAGTGTTCCTTAAGAAACAAAGAAAAGAGAACTCCTGTCGCAGCGAAAAGCGTAGCTGGTCCGTGATGGAAATGTCACCGCCTCTCTCCTCCTTAGTGGTTTTCCTTCTCCCGCCCTTCCTGGCCATGAGGAAGGGTCACACCAGCCTCTCTCGCGCAGTCAGGCCCGTGGCCATTTGGACACCACACACCTACCTCTCCAGTTCCCGTTCTGCTCTTCCCCCGCAGGCCCTGGGAATGTGTGTGAAAATGAGGGTTGTTCTACAAATGAGAGCTCTCCAGAACGATTCAGGGCCTGGGGCACAGACGCCGAAGCCTGCCATCCAGCCGGGCGATCACCACCCCCCCCTTCCCCAAACACAGGCTGGGGCAGCTTCAGGACAAGGATGATCGATGCTCACGGGCAAGCCCAGAGTTGAACACACTTGAAAGATTTATTGAGCTCCTCCTATGTGTCAGAGTCCATTCCTGGGCTGGAAATCGACCATCTCTGCCCTTATATCCGAGTGAGAAAGACCAATAGTAAGTAAGTAAACAGTTGTCTGAGTTGGAGTCCTGGCTCAGAGGGCCAAACCTCCTCTGTTTTCAGCACATGAGTCCCATGTTAGTATTAAGTGGCTTTTTCCCGATTCAAAGTCTCAGAAAATACACCATTTCATTAGGGCAAGTCTTTCTTAGCCACAACACTGGCCTCCTCACAGTCCTGGATAAACACATCTGTGTCATAAAACCAGAAGGCACAATGGAAAACTAAACAATAACAAAATCACTCCAAATCTGCTATTGAATTGACAGCGTCAGGACTGTCTACATGGCCTGCATCGCCTCCTGGTCCCAGTTCTTTATCCCACAACCGTAGAATCTTTGGAGTATTAGACTAGTAGTCTGCTAACTAGCCACCCCACCCCTCACCAATCCATTCTGCACAGGGTAACCCAGGCGATCTTACTAAAATGTGCCCCCCGAGCGTGTCCCTCCCCAGATTAAAACACTCCTACATACCCCTGCTTTTAATTGAAAAAGCAAGAAGCTTCAGCTGGTCCATCACAAGGCTATTGTTCAAAGTGTCCAACACCCATATCCTTACCAGTTGAATGCAAACCAGCCCCCCAAACTTTGTGAACACACAACCCTGATTTGTTTATATTTACTTCAAAATGACTGCTGTCCATCCACCTATTAAGTATCAGTAAGATTAAGTTCTTTCTCATGAAAACAAATGAAAATACAAGTTCTAAGATTTCAGGGGTCTGACATGGACACTCTTGGACATCAAACAAAAAGACCACTGGGTTAGGCCATGAACACAGTTCTTCCTTTATAGATGCCTTTGTGATGGAGGGGCTCCCAAGTGGTGCAGTCCACTGGGTGATGAACTCCTGGTTTTTGCGTACGTTGTGATCTCAAGGTCTTGAGATAGATCCCCATGTCAGGCGCCACACTGAGCACAGAGTCTGCTTAAGACTTGCTCTCCCTCTCCCCCTGCCCCTACTCCCCATGCTCACATATACTTGTTCTCTTTCTCTCTCTCTCTCTCTCCCCCCTCTAAAATAAATAAATTCATCTTTAAAAACAAAAACAAACAACAACAACAAAAAACACTACTGATGGAGGTAAACCCACATGTTCTTCTCCATCTTGAGTTACAGTGTGTCTCATACCACACACTTGAACCTCAAAATTCGATGTAAACCAAATTATAGCAAAAGAAACTACACTGTGAATACAATGAGGGAATCTAGGTTATTGATAGGAATCCACTTCAGGCATCCCTTTTATAAAGTAAATAAATATTTTGTAATTAAATTAGTTCAGCATAAATTTATCAGGTTTTTTAAGCTCTGGCAGTGAATTTTCTTAAAACGATCTACCAGTTCTAAAATGAAGCCAGCAACCAAGAGACTCAGAAAACCAGATCATGTTTCTCCATCATTCACAATCTAATGATCTCACTATCACGGTAGATAGTGGAATTGAAAGAATCATCCTCATAAACACTCTGAAAGAAATTTTCCATTCCAACAGATACAATTCATGCACTCATTGGAAGAAATGTTGCAGACATGGCAGGCGGGGGAGGCAGGGTCAGTGACCCCAAACTCCAAAGGATAAAGCCAGGTGTAAACAAACGTGTCCCTGTTCTCCAGACACTGCCCCACCTGCCCACCTCCTGGCCTTTTGTTCATGCCATTTCTCTCATCAGAAAGGCTCTCCCCACTCATCCCCACTCCCCCACACAATTGCATACACTCACGGGTCCCTGCGGGGTTGCACATGGGCGTGCATCCGTGTCTACATTCTACCAACCTTCAACGCCCAGCTCAAATATAACCTTTTGTAGGAAACCTCCCTTGATCTGTCTCCACTGAGACCAGAAATTGTGAAAATCAACTCATCTGAAATAGCATATCCCTTTCTCTGAGCCATACTTAATTAGAATACAAACTTAGAAGTACTGTTCTGTCTCACCCCCGCCCCTAAATGCTCATCATGTTGAGATCCCAGACGTTTCCTGAGACATCTCCCACAGCATCTGGTGCAATGAAAATGGTTCATGCTTGATAAATCTTTGTTTGCCGAATGAACGGAGAAAGGCCACAACACCAAACAAGCCTCCATCGCTGGTCTCTGCCCCAGTGGTTCACTTTGTTTCCAAAACGATCTCATTTACAATGCAAAACAGGTCATCAGATCATTGGTAAAAAGGCACCGCAAAGTTCTGAGGAGTCCTGCTGAAGACAGGCCGTGCAAAGGAATCTAAATGTTGCCTCTTCATTCTTTGGTCATCATAACACCTTCGTGAGAGAAATTAGGATTATTATTACTTATAAAATTCATCAGTGCTCTCACTCAAATGGGAGGGGCCCGTGGTCCACCTGAGAGCCCTTCCCAACAAGGACAGCAGTGGATGTCACAGGCGGGGTGGCCGTGTATCTCTTCCCCACCTGGGACACCCCCTCAATCCAGCTGCCATTTGCAGTTTGCTTTTCCAAGCCAGGCAAGACCCTGACTATTCTAACTTCAAAACAACCACCTTACAGAAGTCAAAGTTCAGGGCAGTTTGCTGGGAATAATGTGCTTCTATTTATAGGACAATAGAATCGTGGTGTAAACCTCAATTTTAAAACAAGTGCAACGCAAGGGACAAGGAAGCCAATTATTATTCTATGCATCCCTCAAAACTCTGCTCCTGACAACTATTATAATCTTATCAATGGCAATTTGTAAATTAAGAAAATAGTACTTCAAAAAAGAAACAGATGGGAAAAGAGAGAGGAGAAGGAGGAAGCGTTCTAATTATCTTAGATCATTTTGTGACGGTTGGTTAGCTGTCTCTTTTTAGCACTGACATTTCCAAGTCTTTTGTGAAAAGGAAAATTTAAGAATGTGCTGAAATCAATGCCCAGATACCTCGTGTCTTATTTGGCTTGGGTTTTTTTTTTCTTTTGTTTTAATTATTGTGATGGCAATAAACTTGAAGTGAACTGGAATAAAGATCGCTAAATGTTTTTTGTTTTAAATTTAAAGTTAACTGTCTGTTTGGGGAATTAGAAAGTCCAGATTCATTTTGTGTGTGTGGACTATGAATTATATCTGCGTAAAGGTATTCTGAAATGAGAGAAAGGGCATTTTATGTCTTTCCTTATCCTCTATTTTTATTCGAGTTTTTATTACAGAAGTTTCACATGTCTATAAAAGTAGAGAGATGAGTTAATTTTTTTAATTTTATAATTTTAATTTTTAAATTTTTCTGTTTTTACTTAACTCATCATGTATTATTTACCCAAGGGTACAGGTCTGTGATTCATCAGTCTTACATAATTCACAGCACTCACCATAGCACATCCCCTGCCCAGTGTCCAACCCCCAGTTACCGCATCCCTCCCCCTCCACTCCAGCAACCCCCAGTTTGTTTCCTGAGATTAAGAGTCTGTTATACTTTGTCTCCCTCTCTGGCTTTGTCTTGTTTGATTTTTCCCTCCCTTCCCCTATGATCCTCTGTCTTGTTTCCTGAATTCCTCATTTCAGTGAGATCATGAGCTAATTGTCTTTCTCTAATTGACTTGTTTTGCTTAGCAGAATACCCTCTAGTTCCATCCATGTCATTGCAAATGGGAAGATTTCGTTTTTTTGATGGCTGCATAATATTCAATTGTGTATATATATATATATATATATATATATATATATCTCACATCTTCTTTATCCATTCATCTGTTGATGGACATCTAGGCTCTTTCCATAGTTTGGCTAATGTGGACATTGCTGCTGTAAACATTGGAGTGCACATGCCCCTTCAGAGCACACTGTTGTTGTTTTTTTTTTAATATTTTTAAAGATTTTATTCATTTATGTGAGAGAGTGAGAATGAGAGAGAGCATGAGAGGGGGTAGGGTCAGAGGGAGAAACAGAGTCCCCACCGGGAGGCCAGTCTGGGACTTGATCTTAGGACTCCAGGATCATGACCTGAGCCAAAGATAGTTGCTTAACCAACTGAGCTTCCCAAGCACCCAAGAAACTAGTTTAATGAATTGGAGGTACCATTGCCAGCTTCAAAAATTACTGATTTATAGTCAATCTTATTTTATCTGTGTCCCATATATCTCTCTCCTCAAACCACAATTTATTTTGAAACAATATCATATATCATATCGATTCATCTGTAAATATCCCAATAATGTATATGTAAAACAATAGGACACTTTAAAATATCTAAAAAGAATTAACAGTAATAATTTCTTTTTTAAAAAATATTTTATTTATTTATTTGACAGAGAGAGATCACAAGTAGGCAGAGAGGCAGCCAGAGAGAGAAGGGGAAGCAGGCTCCCCATTGAGCAGAGAGCCCTATGTGGGGCTTGATCCCAGGACCCTGGGATCATGACCTGAGCTGAAGGCAGAGGCTTTAACCCACTGAGCCACCCAGGCGCCCCAACAGTAATAATTTCTTATCATCAACTTCCATCGTCAATATTTCAGTGTCCATATTTTCTTGATTATCTTGGGCATTTTAAAATCATTTGAAGAAGTATTCAAATTAGGTCCATACAATGTGATTGGTTATTATTCCCAAAGTTTTAAAAAATCTGTTGGTTCTCCCTTATCTGTTTTATCTCCTTGACATTTTGTGTTGAAGAAACTGGGACATTGGTCCTGTAGAGTCCCCTATTCTCTGCACTTTGACAATTATACCCTCTTGGAATTAACATGTTTCTCTGGCCCCTGTGCTTCTGGAATTGTAGTTGGAGCTAGAGCCTCCATTGGATTCAAGTTCTGTTTTTTGGCAAGACCAACCACTTCATGGGTAGTGGTGTGTTCTTTCATCTGTTGGGTTGTTTCTCTTTTTGTGAGGGCCACTGCCCAGATCCATTAAGTCATCAGGGTTTGCAAAGACCCTCCCTTCTCCAACCTGGGTCCCCAAAGAGGAGTATCAGAAGCTAAGGCTTTATCCTTACTGGCTTTGGGCCTTCTGTCATCCCTCTCCATTAGCTGTAACACTTTCATGAAGGGTGACTTCCTCTTACCAACTTTTGTTTCCTCAGGTACAGTTCATGTAAAACAAAACAAGACAAAACAAAAACAAAAACATAGGATACATGTTTTTTTTTTCTTTATTTACCAGTTTTCCAAATAATGAGTGATTTCCTTGTGTTCTCCAAAGATCACCAATGATTTTTCCAACAACATCTTGAACTCATGGATTCAAACATACTTGATGGGTCTCAATCCATTTAGTTATTACTTTTATTGATGTGAAAATATTTGCCCTCTGGGAGCTTTTGCAAGTTGGTTCCTGAGTTCTTTTGACGTGTCCCTTCTAGTCTTTGATAGCTTCCTTGCTTTCAATTATGACAAGTTGTCCCAGGCTCACCTTGTTTATTTCCTCCCAAACCTGAAATCCTCTATCTTGCCAAGAAGCTTTGGCAGGTAGAACTGTTTAGCAAAACCAAAATCTGAATCTAGGTGTGCTCATTGCTGTTCTTTTGGTCATGAGCTCTAGGTCTTTTATGGGTTTTTTTTTGGAGGGGGGTCTTTTTGTTTTGTTTTTTGGTTCTAGGTCTTTTGAGTGGACAGTACTTACTAAAATTTCTCAGTCTTACAATTGTATCTCTCCTCTTGTCCCAAATCCCATTTGTCAGTGACACTAACATGATTATTCACTTGCTTTATCCCAGACCACGCCTATGACAGTATCAGAATAATAATATAAGCACAAGCACCAACCATATGATTACTGAAAACAATTTAAGATTTCTTTTTGCAGTTCTCTTTGTTCCTAGAGTGTACTCATTAGGGACACACAGATTACCATATTTAAAAGTCACTTGGAGGAATCTATCCCTGTTTATGCTACAAGCACAATACACAGTTTTGTTTCATTTTGTTTTTTGTTTCATTTTGTTCTCAGCTTTTAGAGATTACTTTTTGAAATTTTGTCTTAAAAATCAGTTTCATAATGATGTGAAACATTTGCATGTTTCCAAAATCAAATCAACAAAACAAAATATATTTAAGGAGGCTAGTTTCCATCTCTGTCACCCCAAGCTGAGTTCCCTCTTCCCAAAAGTAGTCTTTTTTTTAAATGAATGGTTTATTCTTAGATTGCTTTTTTTTTTTTTTAAGAATTTATTTATTTGACAGAGAGTGAGAGAAGGAGAGAGAGCACAAGCGGGGGGAGCAGCGGAGGGAGAGGGGGAAGCAGGCTCCCTGCGGAGGAGGGAGCCCGACGTGGGACTCGATCCCAGGATCCTGAGATCATGACCGGAGTCGAAGGCAGAGGTTTAACCCACTGAGCCACCCAGGTGCCCCTTAGATTGTTTTTTTAATGCAAGGAAATTAAAGATACTTTGTGTGTGTGCGGGTGCACTCCTAGGCATGTTCACACACGCACATGTGCACACGTGTGTGTGTGTGTGTGTGTGTGTAAAACCTCTATAATTAAAACAGATTTTCTACCATGTTTTGTCTGGTTGAGCTTATCCCCCTCATTGCTCTTCAGAATTTTCTTGGCAACTGTTATTTATCTGTTTTTCCTAATAAAATTATCTAGCTTCCAACTGGAAAGAAAACCCTGAATATATAAATATATATATAAATATATATATACTCCCTTTATTGATAAATGACAGAATATTACTCTTTTCTCTACCTTTGTCCATTCAACCTTGGAAATCACTCCTGAGTTCTATATAAGAAGATGATACGTAAAGATGCTTGTTCCTTCATATGGCCATGAAGTACTTAATTATGTGGATGACCCACAGTTCATTCAATGAGTTCACTTTGATGGAAATGCTCTTGTAAATAGTGCTTCAGCAAATATCCTATTATTCATATTTTTATCAGGGTATTTTGGAGAGTCTTAGAGGTAGAATTGCTGAGTCGTAGGGTAAAGCTGTGCGTAGTTTAGCTGAATGTCAAAGCCTCCTCACAGTGATTGTACTATTTCACGTTCCTACCAGCACCGTATGACAGTGACTTTGTCCCTAGAGCTTTGCCAGTAGGGCATATTGTAAACCTTTTGGATTTTGGCACCTAATAGATGAGATGTATCTTGATGTAGTTTTTGTTTTACATTTATTTTATTTTAAATAATGTTGAGCATTTTTTCATACCATTAAGAGAGATTTGTACTTTTGTTTGCTTGCTTTTTTGTTTGTTTTTTGAAAGATTTTATTTATTTATTTGACAGAAAGATAGAGAGAACACAAGTAAGCAGAGCAACAGATAGAGGGAGAGAGAGAAGCAGGCTCTCTGCTAAGCAGGGAACCTGATGCGGGGCTCAATCCCAGGACCCTGGAATCATGACCTGAGCTGAAGGCAGCCACTTAACCAACCTGGCTGAAGGCAGCCACTCAAGTGCCCCTGTACTTTGTTTTTAAGATTTCATTTATTCATCTGAGAGAGAGAAACAGAAATAGCAACAGAGGTAGCAAGAGAAAGAAGGAGAGGGAGAAGCAGGCTCCCCACTGAGCAGGGAGTCAGAGCAGATGTTGGGCTCGATTCCAGGACTCTGGGATTGTGACCTGAGCTGAAAGCAGACACTGAACTGACTGAGCCACCCAGGTGCCCCTATTCTTTTCTGTCAATTGTCTGCTTATATTTCTAGCCTATTTCTATAAAATTGTTGGAGTTTTTCTCCTCTGATTTTTTTTAAAGATTTTATTTATTTACTTGACAGACAAGAGACCACAAGTAGGCAGAGAGGCAGGCAGGCCGGGGGGTGGGGGGGAAGCAGGCTCCCTGCTGAGCAGAGAGCCCAATGTGGGCCTCGATCCCAGGACCTTGGGATAAGGACCTGAGCGAAGGCAGAGACTTAACCCACTAAGCCACCAAGGTGCCCTCTCCTTTTATACGTTAAGGCTGCTAACCATTAGTCCTTGATAGACGCTGCAAATACTTTCCCTAGTTTGTCATTTGTCTTTTTATCTTACTTGGAGTCTTTTATTTTTGTTCTTTGATTTTTTTTTTAATTTCAATACAAAGAAGTTTATCCGTTCTTTCCCTTATTGTATCTGGATTTGACTAACAGTTCAAAAAGTTTCACTCTCTCCAAAGTTAAGTAATAATTTGCCAATATTTTTTATAACATTTTTTATAGTTTCAGTTTTTACATTCTAATCATGTACCTTCTTGGAATTGACCCTAGAATATGGTGTGAGAAATGGATCCAATTTTGTTTATCTAATGGCTATCTACTTACCTCAACAGTACTTGTAGAAAGTTCCATTCCTCCACGAGGTGAAATGCCACCTTTTTCATATCCTCTTTCTACATGTAAATAGATATCTTTCTGGATTTCCTACTCTGCTCTATTGGTCTACCTATGTGTGTTTCAGTACCAACCTGTTTCACTTATAAAGGTCTTCTCCCATGTTTTGATGCCTGGTGGGGTTTAGCCCTCTCATTGCTCTTCTTTTCCAGGGTAATTGTTATTTATCTGTTTTCCTAATTAACTTGTCTGGCTTCCAGTTGGAAACTTTGACTATCAGTTTTCTAAAACTCACTGACAGCTGTTTGACTCGATTGGCAGCTTGCGTTGGCTGTTTCGACACAGACTCTGAAGTAGAGCACGGACTTAATAAATGTCAGTAGAGGTGAAATGCCTCTGCCGGAGGTAAGCATACAATGTCAACACCCCAACAGCCAATGTTATCCCTAGATGGGGGAAGTGCATGATGATTTTAATCCCAACGATTTTAGTATGACTAAAAAAGAAGACTGGGTTCAAGAATACTTGAGAAAAGAAAGACAAGAAGGAAGGACTGGGAGGAAGAAAGAGAGAGAAGGAGGAAAGGAAGAAAAGAGAAAAGAAAAGAGAAAGAAAAAGAAAAAGAGAAGAAGAAACAAAGAAGAGAGAAAGAGGAAACAAACAAGCAAACAAGTATTGGTCCCGTTGGTGTGCTTCCAATGAAAGGAATTGAGTAGACTTTTGGATGGTGTGAAAGGGACTCTGTTCAGTGGGCGTCCTTTTGAATTTGTACCATATGTATTCATTAACTGTGGGTTTACATAATTAATGATACACCGAATTCCATATCGCCCATTAATCAAAGGCACGGTGTTTCTGTTTATTCAGGGGAAGGATTTCCTTCCCATGCACTATGTACAGATACAAGACGATTGTGATGTTTGGTACCTGTGTGAAAGAGAGGGTCTCCAGGGAATTCTGTGGGTGATATGGCTTGGTTCTCAATATTTGGCTTTTGTACTGTTTTCTATTTTTTTTTTTTTAATTTTTATTTATTTATTTATTTATTTTTTTATTTTTTATAAACATATATTTTTATCCCCAGGGGTACAGGTCTGTGAATCACCAGGTTTACACACTTCACAGCACTCACCAAATCACATGCCCTCCCCAATGTCCATAATCCCAACCCCTTCTCCCAAACCCCCTCCCCCCGGCAACCCTCAGTTTGTTTTGTGAGATTAAGAGTCACTTATGGTTTGTCTCCCTCCCAATTCTAGTGATCCAAAGGGGCACATGCACCCGAATGTTTATAGCAGCAATGTCCACAATAGCCAAACTATGGAAAGAACCTAGATGTCCATCAACAGATGAATGGATCAAGAAGATGTGGTATATATACACAATGGAATACTATGCAGCCATCAAAAGAAATGAAATCTTGCCATTTGCAACAACATGGATGGAACTAGAGCGTATCATGCTTAGCGAAATAAGTCAAGCAGAGAAAGACAACTATCATATGATCTCCCTGATATGAGGAAGTGGTGATGCAACATGGGGGCTTAAGTGGGCAGAAGAAGAATCAATCAATGTTTTCTATTTTTAAAGAACATACCGTCCTAAGCAAAGTAAGGAGAAGAACAACTCCTTTCTTTAATAAATGATTCAAATGTTGGAAATGGGGAAAAAAATATGGCACAAAGGAGCATACTTTCCAGGCTGTTGCTTCTACTGGAAAGGGCTATGGTAACCAACCCAACCCTGGTTTAGTATAAACCTGCCTTGGTTCTACTGGGCTGATTTGGCAAAGCACTGACCTTGTCAATGGAAGCCATGAAAATCTGGGCTCATGTAAAAAGCCAAATGAAAAGAAAAAGGCTCAGAAGTTTACTTTGTCCAGATGTGTGTCCTACTGATAGATGGACTTCCAGGTTATGCCTTTAACAATCCTCCTGATGAAACAGAATGATTCAAGATTGGCAGACATGTCAAAGTGTCACCAAGGGTCTGGAGGATGCTTAGAACCTGTTTGGTGAACACCCAGACTCAGCAAAATGCTTTTACTGGAGGCCCAGATTTGAATCCTGACTCATTTTAATAGCTGCATGAACTTGGGCCTGAGACTCAATCTGGATAATAACATTAAAAGGAGTAAATAGTATGAGGCAAATCAATGCTTATGGTGGGACCCAGCATTGACTGTAATTAGTGTAATAACTTTCAGAACTCTGCCCCAAGGACTCTTTAACACAAAACGAGAGAAAATGGACCCTTATTTCTCCAACTTTAGGCATCATTTGGTCTCAGTTCAAGCTTGGAAGACACCAGCAGAACACCCCCTCCATTTATCCCCCCATGGTCACAATATTTCGATTGAGAAGACATGTGTTTGCCCGAGCATGGATGCAAAAAGCCCAGTTGGAAATGGTGATTACATGTCACACTTTTCCACCCATTTATTCTAAGGGGCCAAAAGCTTTTCTTCCCCACAGATGGCCAGTGCCCTTGCACCTGCTCAAGGGGCCACGCCAGAAGTCTGGGCTGACACACACATGCAGAGATGAGGCTAAAGAAGACTTCTTAAGAGAAGGTGCAGCCCACACTCACCCTCCCAGCCTGGCATCTGCCATGCTGTGGTAAGCTGAGTATTTGCCGCCACTTCTTCTACAACCACTTCTCAATTACTCATAATTGAGTTGCAGAGAGATCATTATTCTTTGCTGAAACTTGACTTCTTATGGTGGAAGCAGATTTTTCTCATTGCAGGGGACGGGGGTGGGAGGTGGTGGAATTACATTAAAATCTGTTGGAAAATTTTGGTTGGAACAAGGCACAAAAATGTTCCTTGCAGTTGCAGCCGCCTCTGTTGTCACTCTTTAACAAAATCAGGGCTCACTTTGTAAAAACAAACATGAGCCAAGCGTGTTCGCTCTTTCTTTGGAATGCATCCGTTGTGCTAAATTAGATTTTGCGAGAAGCCTCACCAATGGCCCCAAGGTTGTGCGTGGCCATTGCTGACTGTGCAGCGGAGGAATTAAGGACTAATTTTGTTCTGCTGAGTGCCCAAGTCTCTGCTTATCCAAAGGGCAGGGGGATACATTTTGGAAAATCCTAGAGATTACACACAGGCATTCCTCTAAAGGGAAGTTAAAGAATTGAGGACACACCTGGGCACATGTCTTAACACACTGGAAAAGGAATCTGATGTCTTATAGGGTGCCCTAGGGACCTGAAACTCCCAGGGAAAGAGTTTTCTGTAAAAGCAGCTGTTTTAACCCATGGGCCTCTTTATATCCTCAGAACTGCTCGAGAAGGTCTTCACTTAACACTCCACCATAGACTGGCATCGCCAACACTGGGAACACAGCAGTGGAAGCTTCCAGAATGCTGGAAGCATTCTCTTCCACCTGACTGTTGTTGGCTCTTAATTCCTGGTTCCATCATGATCCCAAAGGAGAGGAGACACTCAGCTGTTCAACATAGGGAAAGCTTTGAGCTTAAAACCTTTCCTGAACCGGGGCGCCTGGGTGGCTCAGTGGGTTAAGCCGCTGCCTTCGGCTCGGGTCGTGATCTCAGGGTCCTGGGATCGAGTCCCGCATCGGGCTTTCTGCTCAGCAGGGAGCCTGCTTCCCTCTCTCTCTCTCTCTGCCTGCCTCTCCATCTACTTGTGATTTCTCTCTGTCAAATAAATGGGTAAAATTTAAAGAAAGAAAGAAAAAAAAAAAAAAACCTTTCCTGAACCTACTCAGATGGGGAGGGCTTGGGCTTATGAGCAGCGGGGGGTGTTTCTCATTTCCACCACGGCACCCCCTGCCCCCGGGCCACACAGCTTACTGGGAGCCCTGGCACTTTCCATAGCAGCCGCAGCCTCAGCCTGACTCTAGATGGTGGAACTCTTTTCTCCAAGAGGTAAGGAGGGCAGACCTTCCCACAGTATGCGTGATCCATCCATGGAATGGATAGATGCCTTCCAAGGCTGCCCCTGTAAAGGCTATTCCTTTGTCTCCCTTTACCTTCCCACCCCTGATTCCTTCTCTCCCTCTTAGTTCCAAAAGCCATGACCATGACCTGTAAACCTAGAAGATTGGAGTCAGTAGATCTAACATTCCTGAATTGTACGCTAATGATGCTTTAGTTTGCTGCTGTCATTCCGCTGGTTTCTTTTCTTCCTATGGCTCAGGAGGACCATGTCTGAACCCCAAGGTATGAAAGGCAGATGGAGTTTTCATTGCCTCAGTGACAACTGTCCCATGCTGCTCGAGACAGACTGTCAGAAGAATGTTTTGCCATATAGGTGAATTTAAACAATAATCTTGTGCGTTACCATATTTTATTACAAAATGCAGCAGTACAGGGCCATATCCAAGAGATCTGCCTAACGCTTGCTCTATCGATTTGACCATAGAAACCTGGGAGGACAATGAGCAAGGGTACAAGGATGTACACCCGAGTGCACATATTGCACATGTATGCACAGAACACACAGGGTGGGCCTGCGGGGAGGGCTGGTGTAGGTCCCTGGGCTGATGGAGTTACCAAAAGGTACAGGACATGGCTAGAGACCAGCTCTGGCTGATACTTCATGAACAAGCCAGGGGAAAGAAATAATGACCTATGGCATCACAAATAAAACACATTTTAAGAACAGGGTCTTAAAATTTTTAGAACACTAAGGACCCTTTAAAGAAATCTGGTCGCATAACAGTGAGGATAAGTTTGAAAACCATAAAAAAATTTAAAAAACCCAAACCTCCACGGCCCATGACAAGGAGCATGTGAAAGCATCCGTGGAGGTTGTGTGCCTGCGTGGAGCAGGACTGGGCTGTGGGTATTTCTCTTGTTCCTTTTCAAGGCACGTTTTACCTCCTTTGCAGTCCTCAACATCTTCCTAATGACCATGAAAACCACAATAGCTAGTGTTTCTCTGATGCTCTACAAATTCTTCCCATAATGCTACTGGAAACTTGCAAGGACCCTGTGAGGTAAGAATTATTGTCTTCCCTTTTGTTTATTTTCTTAATTGATTTATTGATCTATTTGGAGCAGGGGGAGGAGCCAACGGAGAGGCGGACTGCAAGCTGGGCGTGGAGCCCAACACAGGGCTTGATCCCCAGACCTTGAGACCATGAGCTGAGCTGAAACCAAGAGTCTGACGCTTACCTGAATGAGCCACCCACCCATTCCTTGTCTGTTTCCCTTTTATAGAAGGCAACTAAGGCTCAAATTGTTTGTAGGGTTTCAAGATCACTCCAGGAAGGGCCAGCACAGAACCTACACCCCTCCCCCTGCGGTGGCTGTAAATGAACAAGCTCTCCCTACCAACCCCTCCAGCCTCATGTGGCCTAAAGCTCTGTTTAAAAAGAGGCCAAACATGTGGAAAACCTTCATGTCAGTAAAACCAAGTATCTCCACACACTGTCCACAGGGACATGCGACATCAGGATGCTAAGAAGGATTCCTACAGACATGTTGCTGTCCCCTCTTTGTTCAACAGTTTGGAGACATGTGCATGATTAGGCATCTGTACAGATAGTGAGTCTTTGCTGCAAGCGTACAAATAAAGCCCATGACTCGGTTTTGTCCACGTTCGTATTTTTCTGATGAGGTTGGTTTCATGTTCTGAAATGTATTCATTCATGAGTCACCAGGGGGAAGGTTGAACTGAAAATTATCAAGCTCATCATGGATGTGGTCGTACAGGGCCACGTCGTCACGGAGATTTATAAATCTGGTTTGCACTTTGAGGTCTTGGAACACCACCTCATTTCATGTCTTTATGTGAACAGGTCTGCCTTAAGCCAAGGACTATTTTGCTCGATTTAAAAGGGGAAAAATAATCTCGAGGAGGGCAAAAACAAGGGCGGCACATATGATTTGAATTACAGTCAGATAATCACCATTCATGACCAGTCCAAACTGGAAGGAGAGCTTGGATTTCTCCTCAGAGACATTTCCCGGCTTAACTTTTAACAAGGGCTACAATTGACTATGGCCTTTCAGTGAAAACTAAAGAAGTTCAACTTATTTAAGGCCTTTATTGACTTCTCCAGCCTCCTATGAAATTAGCCCTCTTGGAAGAAGATCATTTCTGAGTTCCATTGGAAATGGTAAAAATAGCCCTCCCACTCCCCCCGCCCTCTCAGAAAATGTTCTAGAGAAAGATTTTTTTCAAACAAATTTTCCAGGCCGCATCACAGAGCACTGTGCCTTGGTCCTCTCTCTGTTTGAAGAGTTTAAGTCAAAATCGAAACATTTTAAGTTTCCCTTTCCCATTGTGCTCCAAGATGACCAGAGGTTCCTCTTGCCCAATGAGCAGCTAGGAATCATTTTGGCACACAAAAAGATACAAAGTTAAGGATATATACTGTGGGGGCGCCTGGGTGGCTCAGCGGGTTAAGCCGCTGCCTTCGGCTCAGGTCATGAACTCGGAGTCCTGGGATTGAGCCCCGCATCGGGCTCTCTGCTCAGCAGGGAGCCTGCTTCCCCCTCTCTCTCTGCCTGCCTCTCTGCCTACTTGTGATCTCTCTCAAATAAATAAATAAAATCTTAAAAAAAAAAAAAAAGAATATATACTGTGGCTCAAAATCCCAATGACATATGTGCTTCACTCTGCCGATAGTTTCTTTCCAGATGCCTGTTCACCTTTCAGGGACAAAAAGGAATAAAAGCCAAAGATCCATCTCGGATAGACAGCCTCAAGCAGGATGTGATGGATCTGAAACAGCGCTTGTATCTGTGGGGCATGTGGTTTACTGCCCTGGTTCCCAGTCCAGTGGAACAGAATCACTTGAGAACTTTAAAAAAAAAAAAAAATCCAGATGTTCAGTCTGCTTTCTGAGAAGTCACATCAGAATCTCTAGGGATCTCTAGGGTCCACTATTTTAGGGGATAAAGTCTGTGCTCTAGAATCAGAAAAGCCTTGTTCTTATCTTATTCTTCCCCATTACTAGTTTGTGGACTAGTTACTTAACCTCTCTGAGCTTAGATTTCCGAATACACACACATACACACACACACACACACACACACACACATATACACGTGCAGATGCCTATAAGCCTATTTTTATAGCTAACAATGCCTGCTTTATAAGTGGTGAAAATGGGATAAAGTATTTGCACACAGCATAGTGCCTGGCCCACCAGTGATCTATAAATGTGTGACAGCTTAAAGTTTTGAAATATTTAGCAAAGACTTTGTTCAGAATACCCTTCTCTTGCCCTCAATTTGCCTTTCCCTTCAAAATCTTAAACAATGTGAGGAAGGAAGGATGCTCATGGTGTGGAGAGATGAAGAAGGATAACTCATGAGTAATAACACGATACCCCAAGAATGGAAGAATGAAAAAGGATTTTCTGGAGGCCAAAAGAGTCAGATAAGAAGGTAAACATCTGAAGGACTCAGAATAAATACCCAGACTGCCCGCTGCTCCATCCCCCAAACCAATCCTAGGAAGGAGTCAATCTCTAGTTAAGTTTGTAAGATCCAAGAATGAGAGACATCTATGATCTGTTTCCTGAGAATGGCTCCAAAGGAAAAGAAATGACAACATGAAATTTCTAGGCAGACAGGGACTTAACCCCACAAATCTTCTATTTCCCAAATGCTCCCGAAGCCACAAAATGACTCCTCGGCAGTATGAAAACAACACAGGAAGCACAGGGCATGGGGTGGCCTTGTAGCTGGGCATGTAGGTCAAAGAGGGAGAGCTACACTGACTGGTCACCAAGAGCCAGTCCCCATAACAAGGAATCAGCAGGGCCCCGTGGAGAGATGGCCTCCATAGTGGACCTGTCCACCTACATCCCATTAACATGCATCCGCCTCCTCTTGGCCCTTAGACCAAACCCAGGGCAAAAAGATGAACCCAGAATGAGAGGAAGAAAGACGCCCTATCTCTCGTGCCAGATTCTGGGATTGAGCTTCATATCTGCTGTCAACAGCAGTTACAGTGATGTTTATTTTCTTAACCAATTTTTAGGGTATGGCACCCGCATTATGTAATAGGCCCCAGGGGAGGAGACTTTCATAATCGTCAAGGAAGAGCCATGGAAAATAAGATTGGCAAGATCAACTTTAGCCAATGCATGGGGGCCCACATAGGAATGGAAGTGAGTCAGCTCACAGGATCTGACCCTGTTACGGTCTCTGGGAGAACGAAAATCCAACACACCATGCTAGGCGGGACTTAAAACAAGCTAACCCAACAGGATAAGAAACAGACAATCCAGTTAAACAGGTGGCTCGGACTGCAAAACACCAACTACGTCTTCTGATTCTTTCCCTTCCGTGGATGTATTTGACTGGAGCCACTGGTTCTCATCCACACCCCGAGGCCCTCTGACTGGCCCTGCTTAGGACATACCTTACCATCGTGTACGAAATAAAGTTGCATACTCAAGTTAACAACTTCTGAAATACAGCTCTGACAATTATGCAATTGTATGTTATCCAGGATTAACATGTAGCCCATAATCCTTTGATAGGACAAAACTCAGGGCCATGAGATCTAACGGTGTTCGTTTAATAGAAAGTGTTACTCGGTAATGTTACGTATCAGTGCATTGTTCGAAACATTTATTGGGATTTAACACCACAATGTAGATAAGCAAGTGCTTCCCAGCTGCTAAATCTCATTTCATATATTTTAAACAATCCACTGTGCCGGCAATTTCTGAAATGTGAAAAGACGTCATATCCAATGCACATTTTTAAATGTTTCTTCTGAAGCTACATCTGCTTCACATCGTTTGTTCAAAGTGTTCCATTTTCCTCCAGGGTTACTTAATGATCATATTAGAATGGGCAAAAGTCAAGGACTGCATCCATTTTCTGCAAGGCAGGCCTTGATATTGCACACTTACCGAAGGAAAAAGAAAAGATCTGAAACACCAGCAAACGTGTCAACCAGGCAATGAAACCATGAAGATTAACAAAGCCAAATTTATAAAGTGCAACAGGGTTCTCACATGAAAGCAGGGAGGCACAGAGGAGGTATTTTTTTCAGGCTATATTATTACTCTAACATGCCTGGGTCATCCACTGAACTTTGTGCAATTTTTCAAGCTGTTCTGAAATGACTAATCATGGCATGGAGTGTATAATACACTGAAAAGTGTTGAAACTTGGGGTAACATTCCCAGTTTGATATTCAAAACACTCGGTCAGCTAGAGAATGTTCCCGAGCCATTTCGCCGCTCTGTGTGTTGGACTTCCATGATTCTCATCTCATTTTGTCCCTCAAGTTTGGAAATCCTGTAGCCGTCCCTATGTTTCAAGCAGGCTATGTTTCACAAGCAAGTTTTACAAGCAAGAAAATGAAAGCAAACCATCAACATGAACACAGTTCTATGGAAACAAAGGGAATGGTATTGAACTGATGTCCTTGTTGGTCTCCCAGAATTTGCTCTGTGTTTTGGTTAGCAGAACCTACTCGACGCCCCAGGAGTCTGGCAACATGATTACTAAGGGGGTGGGGGATGATTAAAAAAAAAATTCAGCTTGTATCTGTGGCTCTGTCTGGAAAAAAAAAAAAAAAGGAATGGATTATGTAAGCAGATGCTTGAGATAGTTATTGTTTTTTGGCAATTATACAACGTGTGTGCCCTGAGCACCGAGGTCTTCCCAGGAGCAACAGAATGAAGGTGCTGTCAGCATCTCAGAAGGGAAAGGGGCTACTGGCGAGTAGCCATCTAATTTCACCAATGTAAGTAACGTGCAGCCAAGCATGTGCTCTAAAAATAGCTCAGAATAACGGCAGACTGCGGTCAACCTCCCAAATACTACGGAATGCAAGCAGAATTTCTGAAGCCTGAATTTTGAATATGGCAGCTTAAAGAAAGCTTTGAGAGCCCTCAAGCAGTAGTTGGGTTTTCATTTGAGGGACTGGCAGGAAAAAGGTACTCTAAAGCAGTGGACAGCATTAGCTAAGAGGCAGTTTTTTTAATTGGAGAATAGTAAGAGGTCGTAACAGAGGAGAAATTACTTGCCTGGGGTAGTGGTTCAATAAGGGATTTGAGAGAATGAATTAATTTTTTTTTAATATAAGTTCTCCAGAACCAGTTAATGAATCCCAGGAGGAAATTGGTGTTTATAGGATTTTTACTTAAAATGTCATTACCCAGCTAATGACCCCCTCAACTACCTGATTTGACTCTGTGATTTCTGGGGGGTACCCCAAATCCAATGTGTATCATTAGAGAACTGTGTTGTGCTTCCTAGAAGGATGATTTTAGAGGCATGGATGCTGAAGGCAATTTGTAAAAAGAAGTGGCTGGGAAAAAATGAGACCTAAGGTTACAATTTTGAGGAGGTCAAAACTCTTTGGTGTCCATGATTCCATATAGTCATACCCTGCTAATTTACCAATGAATAAAGCTGTCAGGTGATGGTGATCTCTTTGTAAAGGAAAATTCTGCTTCTTTCTTTCCTTCAAGCTTGGGACTTCTGTTAGCCAAGTACGATCTGTCCACAGAGCCCACCTGCTTGCTTATCGAATTACAAGAAGCATTTGTTTCACCCTCCCCCTGTTTGACCTCAGCCATAGCTTCCCCAGACATGCACACTGGCTAAAAGGGCTGGGTATTACAGAGAGTAATTGTGGATGGGGGTATATTTAATTCTGCATTTTTAAAAGGGGTGTATGTACTTGAGAAGAGAAACTAGGTGATACAAGATAGAAGGGGGGACAGAAGCAACACTCTATAGAAAACTATCTTACTAAACATTTTTCGGTTGAACCACTTTTCAAGGGATTACATGGAAATCTTTGACGGAACCCCAGTATTTAATACCTACCAAAGCAGAACTGCTCTAATTGACTTTGGCACCATCCATCCTTCAAATTGTTGTCTCCACACACTTTGTTTAACCAAAGATTTGTTTCCCTGCTGAATAGAATAGCCCCTATACTTGCTTTATAGTTGACCCAATGATATCTAATTAGCCTTGGTAAAATTAATGCTTACAAATGTTCTACCTCATAAAGTACTGTAGTATTTAAATGCTTGCCCGGCACTTTTAACTTCCCCTCAGAGAAACAGCATTGGAAAGACTCACCATGTTATTTCTCTTATATAAAAACTTTCGTTCTTAATCCTTTCTAGGTGGCTGGAGGTAGGCAAAAAGAAATCAATTAGAACCCAAGACGGAAACATCTCCCTGGAATTCTACCTTCTGACTTTGTGTCTTAATTAAACCATTCACCAAAAATGAAATATTTATAGCAGAGACAACTTTCCATTTGCTCGTAGCTGGAGCTGCAAATCCCCAATGCCCATTGTTCTGCTGGTGTCAATTAAGGCAGCCTTCTCCAATTTCCACAGGGAAATCTCAATCATCTTACCATGTCTTCAGAAGTCACATTTTAGGCTTTTTGTTAGGGAAACAATCAAATGAAGCCCTGACAAAATTGTTGCTAGGAAAAGACACATGTGTGACACTCGAGAAATGTTCTTCCCTCGGGATCAGGAGGCACAGTGGAGATTACAATATTTGAAGCCCTCACCAGTGACCTTAACTAGCTGGAGTCTTTCATGATTCACTAAGGGATGACTCCAGGTTCTTCCTTTGGGAGCTAAGAGAATGAGCCAGTACTTCCCGGGACATGCTTTGGCCTCTATTTTTGGAAGGCTTTCTGTAGCATGACGGATCTGATTTGCCCTCTTTATATCATGATACCATCATTTCAGTAAGCTGAGAAGAGAAAAGGGGCAGAACAGCTCCAGGTCTAATTCAGCACAACTACAAAAATGTCAGTGCAGAGGTGGCCAGGAATCAGGATGGGACATACTTTGTGACAGCACAGTTTTGCCTAAGATCCATCCCCTGGAGGGGGCTGTGCCTGGCAAAGGCCCTTTTTTTTGCGGCCAAGGGTGGAGATGTTGGCTGGTATATCTCAGCTGGGTTTCACTTTGGGCTGCTTTCAACATGGCAGAAAGAAGAAAAATGAACTACAACCCAGTATGACCAGAAAATTCCAGGCAGATGAGTGCAACCAGGAAATTTCTCTTTCTCTTCAGCAACAAAGTTTCTTTTACAGATTAGAGGGAGACAACACTGTTTTTGAGGTATGGAGAGAAAATCTAAAGCCAACCAGGGAGCTACTAAGGGCAACATGTCTGGAGAGGCAGAAGTCCTTGGTATTATGAACAGCCTTCATTGGCTGACCAAGTTAGCTTTGTCTCATCTGCCCAGGTAAGCTGAGAGGTGGGTGGTTTCATTAAGCCCATCCCCATCTTCCCAACTGGTCCACTGAGACAAGGAAAATGTCACCAGAGCTGAAGTGAAAGATGCCCAGGTGAGGAGCCAACATCAACCCATAAACCCAACCATTGCAGGCAGGAAACCGAGAAATGATTCCAATATCCACCAGGCCTCCCACTACACTTGCATAAATCCCAAGGAAGATAGTAGCAACTTCGTGGGCTGAAGAATTTGAAAAAAAAAAAAAAAAAGAAAGAAAGAAAGAAAGAAAGAAAGAAAAAAGAGGTATCTGTTTGCATGGAGCACAGATCTAAGGAGCATTTATCACAAGGCCCTGGACTTATTTATACGCCCGTCTTCTTCAAAGGACAATACAACCCTAAGAAAAGAGCAATCGTGTCCACAGCTAGCACAATGCCTGGTACATGGTGGGATTCACGAGATGTTTGTGCAAAAAGTAATGGTTTCTGGTTAGACTAAGAAGCTGTGGATAACATCACTACTTAAAATTTCTTTCTAGCCACCACATTGAATAATGGAAGGTTGAGGGGAAAGGATTGATCTTATTTTGACACTTTTTCTCTGTAAAGACGAAGCTGCAGCAATGACAAGTCTCCTTGAGAGCAACCGAGTCTGAAGCTGACACAGGCCACACTCTGATGACCTGGGTGACCATGTCAAGGCTTGAGTGTGACCTTTTATACTCCGCGGTGTTTTGATTGGCCTTTGGGGACTGCAACTTCCTCTGTGAAGGGCAGCGTTCTCCATTTTCCCTGGGACCATCGACCCCCTGAGGGACAGTGAGTTCTTCATAATGGGGTCCTTCCAACTAGAGCCCAGATATCAGGAAACACGAGATCATTTGCTTCCAAGAATCCCTGAGGATCCAGGCTGGAAAAGTTTTTCCAGACCCCAGTGGCATCAGGGCTTCATTCTTTCCCTGAGGATTAATCCAGAATGTAGGACTTGGACAAATGGGTCTGGGTGGCACTCCGGCTCCGGGCAATTCATCGGCCACGGTTCCCCGCTTGGCTTCCTCTGGGCTGCACAAAAGACCATTTTTGTCTTTGTCAATGATTTGCCTCCCTCACAGCTCTGTTTTTCCTCAACTTGTTTTTGGCTCACAAACATCAGAGCCCTCAGATTCATCACGTCTCGGTGGTCTGTCCAAAGTGGGTTGGGTTGTTTGTTTTGGGGTGGTTTGGTTTTTTTTTTTCTTTTTCTTTTTTATGGCATTTTTGAGAAAGATGAGGTTTTGCCCTTACATTCCCCTCCATTCCCCATGGCTGACACTGCCCACTGAGAATAAAAGCCCTGGCCATCCAGAGGCCCGCATGGCACACTGCCCCTGTCCCAAGCTGATAAATGAAGGGTTCAGCATGGCCACCTGGCCTGGGCACCGGCCTCAGTCTCCTGCAGGAAGCCTGGGCAGTGTGTATTGGCCTGCCACAGGCTCCTTCTCAGGACACTGGGAGGGGTTGGGGAAGGGGGTGGTGCCCTGGCAGCGTGGGAGGGCAGAGGACCAATGGTGGCCAGCCCAATATGAGGCCAGCTGGGGAGGAGATGAGGTCCAGCCTAGGCTTCTGAAGGCAAGTAGAGTGGAGGGAACACCAGGATTTTGCTGGAAGGTCCAGAATCCAGGAATGTTTAAGGGATGTTCATGGAAATAATTACAAACTTGAGCTCTGCCTGGGTTTTTTTTCCAATCCAGGACGAGCAATCCTGGAAGAGACGAGCACAGGAGAAGCTGGGACCTGGGGAGGGTCTGCACTCAACCCACAGAAGGAGGCACCTGGGGCAGCAGAGCCCATTGCCCCCTGGCAGCCATGGGTTCCCACTGCTACAGTCTTAAAAATCTTAGGGCTTTTAATAAAAGTGGCAATAAAATAAACTTTTATTCAAAATGCATTGGATCGACTTCAAGCATTGTCCCCCAGACTCCCTACCACATCCCCTGGATCAATACATCAGAGAAATCCAGCTGGATTCATTTAAAGATATCAACAGTGGCTTCCTGGAGCCTGTTCCTTGGGTCAAAAGCGATTTTCAAGACGTTTGGTGCAGGTTGTCATTGGAATACAGTTTTACAGGCCCAAATTACTAGCTACTAGAGTCTGTGGAAAAGTACTCCCCTTTAAGTAAACTCTCTTTCTTCCTTTAAGGCCTCGGGGAAAAATAACAATTCAAAAGATTTTTTTTTTCCCTGTCGGTTTTTATGGCCAAAAACCATTTGCTGTGTACGGAGCCCTGCAAAGGGCCTGGGTGCCTTATCTAGAAGCTATCTGACGGGCTGGTTGCTGCAGGATAAAAAAGAGCATTTTCCATTTAACTTCCAGAGTTTGCCCGGCCTATGTTCTGAGAGATAAGGGCTGGGGACAATGGCGCTCACGCAGTTGGGGAAAAGAAAGATAAAGGCAGTGGTTCGGCCGCTGGCCCAGAGTCTTCCAAGAAATACCAAAAGCCCAGTCATCTGACATACAAAGTTCAAAATTCCTTTTACGTATTCCATACCTGATAATTTGTTTGAATTTTTCATCATGCAATGCGCCCCAGCTGATTTCCACCCAAGGCCCCTCACCTAGAAACCCTCCCTTTGCTCTGCTCACCTCAGCTTCCAGACTCTCAATACTCTCAATGATCTTTTTTTTTTTCTTAAGATTTTATTTATTTATTGACAGACAGAGATCACAAGTAGGCAGAGAGGCAGGCAGAGAGAGAGAGATGGAAGCAGGCTCCCTGCTGAGCAGAGAGCCCGATACGGGGCCCAATCCCAGGACCCTGGGATCATGACCAGAGCCAAAGGCAGAGGCTTTATCCCACTGAGCCACCCAGGTGCCCCTCCCTCAATGCTCTTAAAATTTAAGAGCCACTTGGAATCTCAGTGCTGGCATTGACCTGCACAAGTCGTGGGGCGAATTGATATTGCTCTCTGAGGCTCATCTATAACTTGTGACAGACCTTGCAGGGGAGTCTGAGGTCCATACAGATAAGGAATGGCACCATGCTCGGAAGACTCCAGAAGATCCCAAATGCAGTCACTTCTCCTCCAGACCCGGGGCAAGGACATCTGGGTCACTCACTTAACCATCACCTTGAACCACTACCTCTGTTTTTTCACTCCTTTTGTGGGGAAGACTGTGGTATTTACCGTCTCTCTGTTGTGGACGGTTCACGAATCAGGGAAAGTTATCAGCATTCCAAAATATTCATGGCTAAACTGACAAAAGGGGCTATAAAATTAGAAAAATAGATCACCGTGTTATTTTTATATAACGCTGAATCATGATTACAGAACAACTCAGCTCAGAGCCCTCCTCGGTGACAGGTGAGGAGCTGGTAGCACGGGGCCAGTTAACAAGCGAAGAAAGAAAAGAAGGTCACCCAGAATGACGACACGGGGCGATGGAAGCAGGAGATATAAACAGCCGAAGACAAGGAGCGGCTCAGGCGGAAATAGGAATGGCCTCTGATATGTTTGCCAAAATGACCTTCTTTGTGATCTAGGGCTGTGAAGGTCACAGACAAAGGGAAAGGGGTTGGTACTCTGAGACAATTTAGTCAGACAAAAATTACGCCTCGTGTGCCCTGACAGTGTACCAGTTCCTTGTTTGTACTAACAAACCAGCACGCTGCCGCCCAGCACACCATACTGTGCCTCCTTGAAGGTAAAGTAAACATACGTTCCTGGTTTTCGTGTCCTTGCTTTCACTGTGTCTTATCACAATTTTACATTTTCTAGAGCCAAGATCCTCAGATAATGAGGGTCTGTACACACCTGCCTCTGTCGCACGGGGTCCCATCTGGACAGGAGTCCTGACGAGGTCATTACTGGAGTCCCTCTTCCCCCCGCCCCAAAAAGGAGGGAAAAATCCATTGTGATTCGAGGACAGAAAACCTACAGTTGTACCTGGGAAGTATTCAATAAATGATCACTTCTAATAATCTTTAGAAGATTGGTGCTCAGTCAGTTAAGCATCTGCCTTCGGCTCAGGATCTCAGGGTCCTGGGATCGAGTCCTGCATCAGGCTTCCTGCTCAGCAGGGAGTCTGCTTCTCCCTCTGTCCCTCCTCCTCTGCTCATGCGCTCGCTCTGTCTCTCTCTCAAACAAAACCTTTTTTTTTTTTTAAAAAAAAAAGAGAGACAAGTACCATATGAAAATAAAGATTCTTTACTTTTTTTTTAGGTTGTTCACTCGTTACAAAGAGAGAATAGATTATTTCATTGAGAAGAGAAGCCTAGTTGAGATCAGTCTCACAGGCTGGGCTCTATACAGAAGGATCCCTTGGGCACTCGGAGGAGGGGCTGCCCCTGGAACATCCCCCTTCAGTCTGGGGCGTCTGGCCGCCTGCATTATCATCTCTGCTTCTGGAACCCAGCCGCAGCCCTCAGGACATATGGAGTGATGAGAAGCTAAGATCAGCAGCTCCTATGATGTACATAGTGTGGGGGGGAAGGAGAAGCCAAATTCCACATTGAAGGTGCGGTGCCCTGTGTGTCTGGACCCGGACAGAGAGCGCGGAAAGCGTCTGGAAGCACAGCCGTGTAGAGAACCATGGTGATGTTCAGCTTTTCAGGACGGTGTCAAACTTCTCCTCGAGTTAATCATGTTAAGGTGCTGTCTGTGGACTGCACGGAAGGAATAATGCCTCCCTGTCAGGCCTGTCGCCGGGCGCTCCCGGATGCTCCATCATCGGCCAGGAGCACTCCGGTGACTCATGGATCTTTCCCGACCGTGGGTAGCAACAGTGATGCCACAGGGAGGTTGCCAGGCACCCCGCAGTAGTGACTCAGGGAAGGAATCAAGATCAACCTGGTGTGGACCTCCTAAGGGGCAGTGACAATCCACCAGAGGGGGTCTGGCCCCCACACTCCCCAACTGTACTGCCTGGTGACCAGGGGTGGGGCAGGGGGCAACAACCCCAATCCAAGGGGGTCTCCGAAAATCCAGCTGGGCCGGGCTGCCCTGCTGAGAGCAGTGGTTCTTTTCATTTGCCTTCATTTGCTCGACCCAACTTCCATGCAGGTGAAAATCATTTTCATTTTCAAGGTCTCCACCAATGATGATTTAAGGCTAAAGGACTCAGAAGAATGAAGTCATGTGATATGCTTTAATTTAAAAACAAGCTACTGCCTCTTCAAGGTTTTTGCCTTTTCCCACCAGCTGCCATGGTGTTTACTTTAAATACATATAAATTTAAATTGCAATTGAAGATTCTAAATCTTTCAAAGAAAAAAAGTAGCATGTATGCCAAGCACTTCTTTATCTTGGATAACAGAACCCTATTGAATCAATTCATACACAGTCAGCGCTGGGGGGAGGAAAGAAAGTCTTGAATTCAATCAATTTCCATAAGGAGGCTGCTGTCTAGAGGCAAGGCATCATCTGCCCGAGTTTATCTACGAATCTGGCTTCCAAACAAGAAAATGACACACTTATGTGTTCAGTTTTTATTGAATGGCCTGCCAAAAATACGCCCCACAAAATTGAATAGGACAGTATCTGTGTTCTTGATGAGTTTGTGAGTCTCAGGGGGAGGCCCCTGGAGTCAGGCCAGTGGGGGTGACGAGCTCCCACTCTCAGGACTCTTAGGAGGATTCCTCACTGGAGGGAAGCAGCAACGGGCCTTGGGAGTATTGCTGAAAACACAGTCCAAGTCGAGGGAGCCACCGGTCAGAGACCTAGTGGGGAGCACACCTGCCTGCCCTTCTGAGGGACTGAAGAGGGAGCGGACGGCATGTGGGCCCAGAGTGGGAGCTTGAGGGCCCGGTGTGAGGCCGGCTGGGGAAGCAGGGCCCGAGGAGGGCCTGCCGGGCTGCGCTCCTGAAGGCTCCTGAGCCACGGTAGCCAGAGGGGCCAGAAAGGTCTAGTGCTTTAAAGAGGCAACTCGAGCAGCTCATTGAGGAAGGCTTAGGTGAAGGCAAGAGAAGTTCTTTGGAGGCCATCACCAAAACCCAGGCCAGGAAAGAGGACCCTGGAGCAGGGATTTGGGGAAGGCTGGACAGACAGACATAAGAGACCAGAGGCAGAGCTAGTCAAGACCTTGATAAGCCACTGGCTCCAACAACGTGGGCTCAGGGGAGGGAGGTGTCAGGATTGACCACAGGTTTCTGGCTCTGGGTCTTGGTTGACTGGTGGCTGGTTCACAGAGCGGGGACCCAGGAGAAGGTCCAGGTTTGCAAGGGGAAACGGGTTCTGCCTATGGGACGGCTGGTGTCCTGTTAGGTTTGATGCGGCTGGGGCTGGGGGGCATCCAGATGGAGAGGTCAAGGAAGTCAAGATGGTGGTTTGAAGGGGCCCGACCTCAGGCGCAAGACACCCTGGGAGTCAGGAGTGACTCCTACGTGAACAGATCCGGGGGGTGAGAGAAGTCAGGGAAAGAACACGAAGCGAGAAGAGAAAGATATCCAGGACAGAACAACATCGGAGGAAGGAAGCAAGAGGAGACATGAGAATGGCCAATACGGAGGCTGAAGGGGCCAGAGGTTTCCACAAAAGAGAAGAACAAGAATTTTGAGAACAGGAAGTCAGATCTACGTGGTTAGTGGGGTGGTTCTGAAGAGAGAATGAATGCGTGTAAGCCAACAGGCTACCAAGGAACGCCAGTCCTAAAACCCGCTGACCAGTTCCCAGGGCTCTGAGAGCCCTGCCTCCGACTTTTAGGCTTGAGTTCTAGTCCCAGGGCAACCAGAGACCCTGAAGAGGGACTTCCCCTGCTCCCAGAGGCACCTACTCCTGTGACCCACCAGCCATGGGACTCCAGACTCGGGCTGTGGACCACTCCTGATGACTCCTGATGACGGTTCCTCCAGGGGCTCCATCAGTGGGGAGAAGACCCTCAGAACTACAGGTCTCTGAACTTCCTGCCGCCTCTACCTGCAAGTCATCTGCTCCACAGCTGAACTCTGTGACTTTCCTTTGCTCGGAATCACTCAGGAGAGGGAAAAGGGGCCTGTTTCCATGCGAAGATCTTGGATCGTGTACACACTCCATCCTCATTATCATACCCAGTACAGAACATGCTACACTGAGCCTTCTTATCTCAGGTTTCTGTGCCATTAGCCTTCAGTGGCCTAGAGAAAAAACTTCAAGTGCCTTGCCTTGCTTGCAAGGTTGCTCTCACTCTGACTTTGCCTCCCATCTTACCCTTCATTTCCTTTATTTCTATTAAATTCACCTCCCAGCTTCCCTGCATTTCTCTCCATTCTCTGAACTTGCCTGGTCCTTTCATAGGACTACCTCATTGCACATAGACTACAATATGAATACCCCTGCCCACCCCTCCTCACACACCTGGAATTTTGCAGTGCACAACCCGCACAGCCAAGCATAGCCATCCTGCTCTTCTAATAACGCCTTGCCTTCATACTTTCTTTTCTTCTTCGGAATGTCTTCAGTTCTCCTCTTTATCCCCTCTCTAAAACTTTTCCCAACTCCTCTGGTTAAGTTATTTGCTTCTCTTCCCAGACTCCCTCAGCAGCCTGAACAAGCCAATCATCTCACATTCTACTCTAATGATCTGCTTGCTTATCTGTCCCACCCATAGTCTGGGGGTAGAGTCACGTCCCATTCACTATATTGTTTTGTTATGTTTTTGTTTTAAATCCCAGGTGCCCAGAACAATACCTGCCACACAAGAGTGCACATGAAAAGTCATTTTTCTAAATAGGACTTACAACAAGCCTGGGCAAATTCTCTCACATCATCTTATCCAGAGAAGAATCATCCCTAATTAAGTCTTTTTATATAAATGAAAAATCTTTATGGCAGATTCCATCACCTACAAACTTCAGAGGATTCTAGCAGTTGCTCACATTCATTTATTTATTCAATAAATATTTACTGAGCACCTACCATGCCACAGGCGCTATGCTAGGGCTGTGGGAACACAGCAGAGCCCAGCCTCCTTGAGCTTGCCTTCTGGAAAGGGGGGATGGGGAAGAGTGAGATGATAAACAAACAGACCAAAAGTCTTCTAGTTGGGTAGATGGTAGCAGGGGCTCAGGAGGAAGATTATGCCAGGACAGGGAAAGGACCCGGATAGATATCAGTGACAGGAGGGAAGGACTTGGCTGTTTTAGATAGGAGTCAAAGGAGGCGCCAGAGACTAGAACACCAGTGGAGTATCTGCTCAATGAAAGTCTTGACCATATTTGTTCTTCAGATTGCCAAATACCTTCTCTGCTTCCATGAAAGAATTTTTGCTTCACCTGTTTTATGGTGTCCTCAGGTGTCTAAGGCAGCCATTGGTGGTGTGCCTACCAACATCGGAGGACTCCGAGAGGGGAGGACTGAAGGCACTTCCCCCCAAGAGAAAGGACAGAACCTACAGCAGCCCAGCGCCAGGGCTCAGCCTCCTGATTCCCGATGGGCAGGAAGAGGACCGAGCATCTGGCTGACCAGCTCTGCTTTGCCGCCTGCTTTGAAACATTTCATCGAGGGCACGTGCTCTGAGGAGGAGTCGGTGTTTATCTCAGGCACTCTGAGGATGTCTCCTCATTTGCAATATGGAGTTTAACATCAATCCTGCCTCCCAACCCTGTGTCAGGGCCAAAGATAAAATCGGCATCAAAAGCAAGTTATGAACCCAGGCGCATGGTTAGCACTGCTGTTTTTCCTCACAAGCAGTATGTCGAGAGTTCTAGTCCACTTGTGGCCCCCAGACTTCTTGCCAACTCAGCCCTCCCCTTCTCCATTTCCCTTAGAGCTGGAAGGTTCTTCCCTTTCTCCTGCCTCCCCTCATCCTTGTGCCATCCCCAGGGTGCGGGACTGTGTACGAGATTGGAAGTCTGAGACCCAGACAAGGGGAATGACAGGTCATCAGTTAACCCGCGGTCAAGCAGAAACTCCACTCACATTTCACTATTTCTCTTGCCCCCTGTAACTGCATTTACAGCTCGAGTCACACACACTCACATACACACACACACACACACACACACACACACACACACACAATGCATGACGTTCGACAGTGGCAGGGTTTGTTCTGCAAATAAAGCTATAAAAAAAACATCACTTTCAGGGGCGCCTGGGTGGCTCAGTGAGTTAAAAAACATCACTTTCCAGTTCCCTTTGGTAATGCTACTCTCATCAATGACTTTGATTAAGCTAATCTATATTTGGGTACATCTTGAAGTCTGGGCTTAACTTATCGATTTGCATAAAGGGCATTTTCAAAGTGTAAAGACTTGCTTAGCACAAAGCTTAATGCTGGTGAGTTTAAAAAAAAAAAATGTTCAGAATTCCAACTTTCCTGAATCTGATAAAATTCTACATGAGGCAGTAATTTGGACAGACAGGAGGCTGGCTTCTCCTCCTAAGTGATTCTGCGGCTAAGCACTAGGGAATGATGCAAATGTGGTGAGTGGCTAATAATTAAAGGATTTAATTAAGCATCGTCTGGGAACGTGTCTCCTAGCTCGGTGTGTGCATTGGCAACTCCCAGCAATCGGGTGGTTACCGCAGGAGACAAGCATTGTTAAAGGCAAAGGAACTGATTATTTGGGGAAGATTTTTCTACTCCAAGGGTAAAAAGAAACACGGTAACTGTTGATAATACACATTTGAGGCAAGCGTTTCAATGCAAATGGTAAAAACAGGGGTTTTAATTGTTTAATATCCCATTATTCACTCGTATGAACTCAACGGCTAGCACCTGGCTTGGCCAAGGGAGGCCAAGGACCGTCGTCTGTTCATCTCTGTATTTCTGGATCTGAACACGTTGTAGGTGCTCAGTGGATGCTCAAGACTGAAGGAGTAAATGAGTAAACAAACAACCAAAGTAATCAAACTGCCATGTAATGTTTCGCCAAAAAAAAACCTATATAGGAAACAAAATCTGCATATCGTGGGATCCAACTATGTAAACAAAAACTTGGAAAAAAAAATCAAAGGAAATGTTAGTGGTTATTTATGGTAGATGAGATTATCATGGGTGTTTTTCTTTCCTGCCTTTTGATTGTCTATGCTTTTAAACTGTAAACATATATAATATAAATATACATAATATATATAAACCTATAATTTATAAATTATTTCATATAGCATTAATTTACATATTTATATATGTTATATAGTACGTAAATACAAATTACATATATCTAATATATATAAGATATATTACAACCCACAAATATGGAATTGATGTCTATCCGCAAAAAAAGAAAATGCTATTTAAAAAAATTTTTTTTGAATGCTATTTTAAAAATATTTTATTTAGTTAGTTGAGAGAGAAAGAGAGAGAGCATGAGCAGGGGAGAGCAGTGAGGGAGAAGGAGAAGCAGGTTCCCCGCTGAGCAGGGAGTCCAACATGGGGCTCAATCCCAGGAACCTGAGACCATGACCTGTGCCAAAGGCAGACACTTAACCAACAAAGCCCCCCAGGTTCTCCTAACTGCTGCTATTCTTGATGAGGCACCAGAATCACAGGTGGATGAGACATTAGGAATGATCCATTCCTTTCATTCATTCCTCAGTCAGTCAACAAACAACTAATTAGACAACTGTACTTAGTATGCTTGGCAATCTGTTATGTACATCCTCACCCATAATCTTGCAAACTTTCACATTCATCTTAAATAACTTCCTGTAACCATTCCTATGGCGTAGGTACTAACATTGTTCTAATTTCCAAATGAGGAACCTGTCAGGGTCACACAACCGTTAAGCAGGATCTTAACCAAGGCATCTAACCCCAGAGCAACAGCTCTTAACTGCTCTGCCAGCCAAATCTCCTGATAGCCATCCAGGTCAGGCAAATGCCTCCAGCTGTGCCCGTCCCCAGACACTGATACTCTGTCTTCCTTCGCCTTCCATTCACTGGATTGGTTCAGCCTTCAGAACCACACAAAATGAGCAGACCCACCACCTACAGAATAACCATGTGTTCTCTTCAAGCCCTACATGTTCCAGACTAAACATTCCTGGATCCTTTGACTATCTGTTGGGGTTTCCTATGTCACAGGATCTCCCAGGATCCCACCACTCTCCTCCAGACTCTTCCTCCTTATCAAAGTCCTTAGAATTGGGCCCCATGGCAGAGCTCCTTGTAGTGGTTTGACCACGCGGTTGACCATATCCTACACTGCTCTGTGTGGTCTGACCTGTACAGAGGTTCACCTCTCTCAACCCAACACTGGGCTTCTATTATTACAGCTCAAAAGCATGCTCATTTTGGCTTTTCTGCATAAGATTTTTTTCAACAATGAACTTGCATTTTTTAGTACATAGCATGCATATATTAAGTCCTCTGTGAAAACAATGCTAAGTTAGAGAAATAACTAATTCCCCAAAACTGAATCCTAAAAATTCATTTATATGACTGTTATTTGAAATCAGCACTTCAATTAAAACACTGTAATACATGACAATTATATTCACAGGTCAAATCACCAAGATTACTATAGCCTTCCACAACTGAAATATATTTTGTTTGAAATAATGTATAAAACACTAATGAGGACTCATATTTTTTGTAAAAGTCACTGAAACAGAGACAATACACAATACTGTCTTAGAGATAGAATCATTTCCTGGCATATATGTATACTGTTAATTATTAAAGCCAAAATATTGAACATATGTTACTTTTCTTAAATTCCAGGGTTTAAGGTAAAGCAAATATTATTAAAGCAGGCCAAAAAGGTGCTTAGAGATTTTAGGGACAGACTCTGGAAAGATTCTGGAAAGGTTCGGGAAGAGCACAAGGTCTGGTAGTTTGTGTCTAAATCAACTTTAAACATGACCCTGCTCTTTTTCCTGAAATAGTCTGTAGTTGCATTACTCTTGATCTGAAATCTTCTCTTTTGTTCTCCAGAATGTTTTCCTTTTGGTCCCAGAATCATTGTGGATTGAAAGTCAAGAATGAGGGCTTCACCAGGGGCATGAATGTCCAGAAGCCTTAGACTAAATTGAATGTAGGGACCCCACAAAGTTGTCAGGACTCTCTCCATCCCTAGACTCCACTACTTCTCTGATGGTTGCATTTCAGGCAGATGCTTGATTCTTTTTTTTTTTTTTAAAGATTTTATTTATTTATTTGACAGAGAGAAATCACAAGTAGATGGAGAGGCAGGCAGAGAGAGAGAGAGGGAAGCAGGCTCCCTGCTGAGCAGAGAGCCCGATGCGGGACTCAATCCCAGGACCCTGAGATCATGACCTGAGCCGAAGGCAGAGGCTTAACCCACTGAGCCACCCAGGCGCCCCCAGATGTTTGATTCTTAAAGACAAGGAGGCCTCCAGCCTCTCTCGGCTTACATTTCATCACCTCAATCACCCAGGTGAATCACCAAGGGAGAGTGGGCTTCTCTTTCCCACAGTTCCCATACAATTTGCAGATCTGACTCTCACTGGACCAGTTTGAGTCACATGCCCATCCCTCAGCCACTCATAAGGACCAGAGGGATGGGAAACATTGATTGGCCAAAGCCAAGTCACACACCCACTCCTGAAGAAGGTGGAAGGGTGGATAGAAAGGAAGCAAAGCAGTGGTCAGCCTTATCCAGACCCCATGGATACATGTTTGTGGAATATACAAGGGATAATTCCCAACATGAATGGAGCCACTATGACCCACAGATGGATGAATGGGTAATGGATAGACAAAACCATCAAATACCTAGTATAGAGAAGAAAGGAACTTACCTTTACTGAGGCCCTATTATGTGACCAATGCTAGGTGCCCTGCAAGGCACAAATCATCCTCTCAGAAAAAAAAGATGAGTAACCACTTAGTGAATCATCCCATAGCTAAGAATTAAGCAAAACCCAAGGCAAGTAGATGAGGGCCTCCTGGTGACAGGATTAAGAAGGAAGGAGGCAAGGAGAATTTTTAGGGGAGACCAGGGCACTGGAAGAGAAAATAGCTTGTGGAAGAGATGCTCCTAGACCTGCTCTCTCTAAGTCAAGTTTGCCTGTAATCACTACACCAGAAAGAATAATGGTGTAAAAGTCCCCCTTGGAGACTAACTGGAGTGAATAGCCTTTTATCAACATGGTATCACCTGCCACACCCTTCTAAGGATTGGGAAACTATAGTTCTCAGAATCCCTCTGTGGTGTGGTTCCAAGTCAGGGTTTGACAATGAGACCTGTGAGGAGCAGAGGCCATTCTTCTCTGGAGATTGTGTCAGCAGACATGTGAGCAGATCTGAGCTCCACAGTTGCTTCTCAGCCAGTGCTTGTGAATCACCCGTTCTGTCACTGCAGATTAAGCCAGCTGGTAGAAGTTTCTGCAGAGTTCTTAAGAACCATAGCAGTTTCCTTAGAAGTTTTTGAGGTCATTAGTGCCTACTTCTCCAACCTTCTGGCTACAGATTTCCTGATTTTTTACAGCAACTTTTCTGACCTTTGTAACCATAGCTCTTCCAATACTCATATATATCTTAATTCCAAGCTTGAAACCTTTATTCCTGGAATACTTAGATTTGTTCCATTCTCCTGAGAGACTCCAGACTGACAGAGAACTCCAGCATAAAAAGGATCCTGTCCTGAGCTCTAGATCTACAGTCTGAAAGTGCCAGCAAATGACCTTGCAGGCTTGGGTAAGTTTTAAGCTCTACAAATAGACTTTTATTTATCCTGCCTATTTCCTACCATGCCATTGAATTTGGAGGAATGACCAATAAATAATTTCATTTCAAAAGTTGGCTTTTTAAGCAACAAATCATGTTGCCATACTCAGGACCAGGGAGTTATTTTATATAGAGGCAAAAGACTCAGGATAACCAACACAATAATGGAGAGGAACAATGTTGGAGTACTGAGATACCCAACTTCATGATTTACTATAAAGCTACAGTAATAAAAATGGTGTGGTGTTAGTGAAAGAATAGACAAACAAATCAATAGAACAGAGTAGAGAGACCAGAAATAAACCTCCATAAATATATCAACTAATCTTTGACCAAGAAGTAAAAATAATACAAAGGAACAAAGATAGTCTTTAACAAATGGTTCTGGAACAACTCACTGTCCACATGAAAAGATGAATCTTATTATAGACTTCATAAAAATTAACTCAAAATGGATCTTTGACCTAAATGTAAAACACAAAACTATAGAACTCCTAGAATATAATGTAGCAGAAAATATAGAGGACCTTTCATATGGCAATGCCTTTTTGAATATGAAAGACCTAATCTACCAAAGAAATAGTTAAGCTGTACCTCCATAAAATTAAAGTCTGCTTCACAAAAGACAATATCAAGAGAATTAGAAGACAAGCTGTAGGCTGGTTGAAAGTTTTCACAAAAGACACATCTGATAAAGAACTGTTATTTTAAATTTACAAAGAACACTTAAAACTCAACAATAAGAAAAAAAATAACCTGATGAAAATGTAGGCCAAAGATGTTAACAGACACCTCATCGATAAAGATACAGGAGGGCAAACAAGCATATGAAAAGATGCTCCACATCATGTCACCAGGGAAATTGCAGATTAAAACAGTGAGATACCACGACACACCCATTAGAACTGCCAACATCCAGAATACTGACAAGAGCAAATGCTGGCAAGGATGCAGAGCAACAGGAACTCTCATTCATTGCTGGTGGGAATACAAAATGGTACATCTACTTTGCGAAGTAGTTTAACAGTTTCTTATAAAATTATAAGAATTCAGCAATTATATTCCTTGGTATTTTACTTAAACAACCTGAAAAGTTTTGCCCACACAAAAATCTGAATATAAATGTTTATAGCAGCATTATTACTGATTGCCAAAACTCAGAAGCAACCAACATAACCTTTGGTAGAGGAAGGGAAAAATAAATTGTGGTCCATCCAAACAATGGAATATCATTCAGCACTAAAAAGAGATGACCAAATGATTTCACTCATATGTGGGACTTAAGAAACAAAACAAACTAAGGAAAAAAAAAAGAGAAAAACAACAACAAAAAAAACTGGACTCTTAAATGTAAAGAACAAAGTGGTGGTGGCCTGAAGGGAGAAGGGTGGGCGTGGATTAAATAGGTGAAGGAGATTAAGCGTACACTCATCATGATGTACACTGGCTAATGCACAGAATTGCTGAATCATTACATGGTATGCTTAAAACTTATATAACCCTGTATGTTAATTACACTTTAACAGAAAACAGAAACAAACAAAAAAAGAAATGAGCTGTCAAGCCATGAAAAAACATGGAGAACCTTAAATACATATCCTCAGTGAAAGAAGCCAATCTGAAAAGGCTACATACTGTGTGATTCCAAGTCAATGACATTCTGGGGAAAGCAAAATTAAAGAAACAGTAAGAAAGTCAGCGGTTGTCAAAGGTTTGGTGATGGTGACTGGTAGGGATGGACAGGCAGAAGAGAGAAAATTTTCAAGGCCCTGAAAATAACCTGTATGACACTGTGATGGTGGATACATGTCACTATACATTTGTCTAAATGCCAAGAGTGAACCCTAATATAAACTACAAGCATTGATGTGTCAATGTAGGGTCATCCATTGTAACGAATGTCCTACTCTCCTCACTGATACTGACCATGTGGGAGGCTGTGCTTGTGTCGGGGCAGAGGGCAGAAAGGACATACCTGTACCTTCTTCTCAATTTTCTTGTGAACATTAAACTGCTCTAAGAAATAGCTTCAAAAAAAGGGGGAAAAAAAGGAAAGGGAAAATGGTGATGGGCATTTTTTTTTAATTGACTACTCCAAGGTAGAACCAAATGCAGTGAAATTTCCAAAAGTCTCCCGAGCTCTGTCAGTCATTCACCCACTTCATAAATAAAGATCAATAAATTAATCACCTAATAAATGTAAATTAATAAAGATTATGGACCCTTTGCCATAGGTTGTGAGGGATTCTCAGGGAACGTTCTAATAGACAAGACAGACACGGCCCCTCTACCATGGTCCCATCTAACTCCTACCCAGGCTTGCATTATTCAGTCTTTTTTTCTCTCCCCATTCTTGCCCTGCCAGCCCACCCACCTCCCCACCAGGAACTTTTGCAGGTTTTTTTTCCTGAATCACTCCCCACAAGGTTTTTCTCAGGCTTATTCCAGAATCTTTTTCCCATAAAATTTTAATATGATAGATACACTGTACATCTGTTTATTACCGAATATATATCTATGCTTTATACATTAAAAAAACTAGATTTTCTTCATTTTCCAAGAACTATCTTTCGCCACTTTCAGGACAATATTGTGCCCATTGAGAATGTACGTCCTAGAGCATAAAGAAAAACCAAAACAGAACATCTCCCAGAAGCTGAAAGACCCTTGGAATCCAATAGTACATCAGGGTGGGGGTAAGGACAGAGGGAAAATGGGAAGAAAGTTTAAAAATTAATGAGTTAAAGTTGATCAAAAAGTATTGATCAAATGCCTACTAGATGCTGGTGGGTGTGTGGGATACTAAAGAAGCAGATACTGTCTCTGCTTTCAAGGATTAGACTCTGAATGCCTCTATTTGGAGACCCAAGAAGAGAACACATGGGCTGTTTGAGAACAGTGAAGTCCCTGCTGTGGTGAGCATTGTAAGTGCATGGGGGTCCAAGACAGAGCTATCACCGCAGGGAGGGGGGACAAAGCAAGGCTCTTTGTAGGAACTGGGACCAGAAAGCCTCAGTAAATAGATATTTGGATACATTCATGCAGCTAACAATTGTTTAACATCTGTTATGTGGGGCGCTGAGCTGGGAACTGGTCTTCCAAAGATGACCAAGACTCTACGAATCATGGAGACTGGTGGAACAACACACAAACACAAGAAAAACTCCCCACAAGGAACCAGTTCCCAGGGAAGACAGGACCTCATAGCAAGGTAGAGAGATCAGAAAGAGGGGCCAGGAAGTCCTGATTTCAAAACCTCTCTGAGCCTCAGTTTCTACCTTAGGGCAGTGGGGAGAAACATGTCCTCTCGGTGGGGTTGCTGGGAGACTGTTGGTTTGAGCCCTTAAGAAGCAGACACAATGGGATTAGCAGTGCTGGCAAGTTCCTGGGGGCTGGGGAGATGGAGGAGGTGGGCAGAATCACTAGATCACCAGGTAGCTGCCCGCCCCCACCCCCGAGGAGAGGGGATAGAATGAAAGCAGGCTGGGCAGGAAGAGCTTTGGCCTGTGTGCAGTTCCAAGAAAGATTTAATGGGATACCCTGGAGTCAATGTTGCCTAGCAGAGGAGACCCACGCTTCTCAGTCTGTATCCCTGCCAAACTCAGCCAGCCAATGGCTGACAGCAGCAGCACAAATATGGCGGACACAGAGTGTGGCAGCCAAGCCAGTTGCGCTCCCCAAAGTGGCGGAACTGAGAGCTTCTTGCTCACAGGCTTTGCAGGTGCATTATACAAGAGAACGATCGTACCCTCTACAGTTGTGTCAAGCACAAAGTCTAAGTAGCCTTGCCCATAGTGAGGTATTATTATACCAAGAGAACACCAGCTCCGGGGTGTGCTTATTAATTTCTTGTCCATAGTGAGGTATTATTATACCAAGAGAACACCAGCTCCGGGGTGTGCTTATTAATTTCTCCTGGAGGGTGGTTCACAGAGGCGGAGTGGGGATGAGCAGAGCCCTACAGAGTAGCTAAGGTGGCTTCAAGGAAGGAGAGATGGGATTAACTGCCCAGGGCATGAGGTCAAGAACAGACTTGACCCCCACAGGCTTGTCAGACAGAAAAAGGCCTTAAGAGGACTCTTGACTGGTGGAGGATGAGACGGTTTCCCCAACCCACACCCCTCCCCGCCGATGGGCTGCCCCTCGTTGAAGTCCATGCACCCAGAAGGGGGGCACATTGTAGGCCTGCCTCTAGCTTGCCCACCAAGCTCCCTGGGGTAACGTCCAGAAGCAAACAGACACTTTTCAGTGAGGGTCTCCAGACCTAGAAAGACCAATCACCACACGTATTTTAAACTCTTTCCTGCTGTACCCGTACTTCAGAGAGTTAGGAGGGGAACACACCCAGATTGGGGTTAGCCTGCCCTGCCTTCCCCATTATAAGCTGATTTAAGATGAAGTTTCATCTTTAGGAAGCGTGACAGAAAGCAGTGTCCATGGCTCTCCCCGCTTTCATGACCTACGAGCCCAAGCACAGGAGTCACCCTCTGACGACAAGCTGCACACAGCACTCAGCTTGCTGTTCCCGCCTCCCATCTGCTTGTTTCCCCCTCTGGGTGGAAAGTCTCATCCTCCTAACAAAATCACTGATGACTCCCTCGTACCTCTGAATCATCCATATCCTCCCCCAGGAAGTCCTCCTGGGCTCGGGGCTGGGTTAGTCGCTCAGACTCAGCACCTACCTGTGCATGTCTTCATCCTTGCGCTTGGCCTCTTGTGCCTTGACGTCTCACCTGTGCACCGAGATCGTTAAAGAAAGCGTCCATGTAGCAGTCACCCTTGTGTGGTCCACATGTCACCCATGCAGGCCTGGCTCACATGCACCCCAGGAGCAGGTCCTAGAATAAATGAAGCATCGTGATGAGTAACAGGCTGGGGAGGGGCATGGGGGTAGAAACCGATGGTGTGGAAGGAAGCCCTTTGAGGGACTGGAGATGGGGTGATGAGAAAAAATGCTGAAGAAACAAGCATCACTGTACAGAGAGAAACAGCAGTCTGGGTGGGGGGCAGCGGGGGACACTTGGGTGACAATGCCGCTGGGTTGCCATGAGCCTGGGCTCTTGCTTTCAGCTTTGACTTCCTTGCTGGGCATGCCAGCGAGGCCGGGCCCCAACCTAGAAAACCTATAAGTTTCTGGACCCTGGCATGTCTTTCTGAAAACTAGGGGTTTTCCTCTCAACCCTCCCGGTTAAGGGGGAAATGTAAATATTGAGGCTAGCTCCTCCAAAGTTGTGTCCTGCACGCCTGTGATAAAGTCCCACTCATGGATCCAAAGACCTGGCATTGGATGGATTTCGGTTGAGGCTCACTTCGCCAATATTGTCCAGGCTGGAAGTGAAGTGTTGAAAGAACGTTAGGGTCACATTGAAAATTCAAGTCACTTCTGGGTTGATATTTTCCCTCCACCCCGACAAGTGTGACAACACCCTGAACAGGACGATACCCCAGTGAGCATGACACTAGATCACCTAGTCAAGTGTTCTCAATCCATGGATAAGGAAATGGACCTAGAAACCCCATGATCTGCTAAAGGCAGGCAGATGGCATGGGTGGCTGGTGCTGGGGATGGATTTGTGAATCAGATCCTATAGCAGCTTGAACTAGGTCCTCCCAGAAGACATGGGCAAGTCCCAACCCTGGTACCCATGAATGGACCTTCTTTAGAAATAGAGTCTTTGCTGTTTTAATTAGTAAAGATGAGGTCAGGCGGGAGGAGGTGGGCCCAAATTCAGTGATGGGCGTCCTTAGAGGAAGAGAGACCTTTGGACACAGAGGCAGGTGGGGAAACATGCCATGTGAAGAGGGAGGCAGAGGCTGGCATTATGCCTCCATGAGCCAAGGCCACCAGGGATTTCTGGCAGCCTCCAGAAGGGAGACACTGAATAGATTCACACTCTGTTCAGAGCCCCCAAGGAGGAACCAGCTCAGCTGAACCCTTGATTTTGGACTTCTAGCTCCTGAACTGTGAGAGAATAGATTTTTGTTGTGTGTGACTTCCTGTTCACGGCACTTTGCTATGGCAGCTGTAGAAAACCAATACAGACCCCAGGTCTGATTTTTTTTGCCTTCATGAGTTTCCAGAAATAGAACCTAAGGGTAGAAAACATACTTCTAACCCAATGTTCTTTCTGCCACTTCAAGGACAAGGAGGAAAATGAGATGCCTCTTGACCCCAGTTCTGCTGAGCACACAGATCTGAAACAGGGACATGTCCCAGCTTTGGGAGCAAGTTTGAGAGACATGGTTAAGTTAGATCAGTGCTAACAACGTAAGCATTACTGTCAAGAGATGCATATTCTGGAAGCCAAGATACAGTGGTCATCCTAGAAAACAACTTGGAAAGATATATGCCTATCCAATTTCTCAACCCAAATGATAAGTAGTCCCAGAGGATGTTTTAATTCTAGAATTTCCAATAGTACTTGGGGGTCACGTGACTTGCTACACATCCACTCTTGGATTTGGTGAGAAACACAGTATTCCAAGAATATCAGCCTGGAGCTGCCAAGTTGCTTCTCAATGGAGCCTGTAAGCACCGAGGTGTGAGATAATTGTCTTACCCTAATCAGATCATCACTGCCACCCAAGCAGTTCCAACACCCAAGGCAGAGGAGAGGCTGGGAGGGAATCAGAACCATATTCTTCAGCCTCAGCTGGGGTTTCCCTGGATGTGAGGAGTCAGAGAGAGACCCTCAGTGGTGGTTCACATTTCAAAAGTTTTGATCCAAATCCATTTTTCATCTCACAACCGTTCTGGATGATCCAATGGCGTAAGGGTCCATGCAGGCTCTTTGGGGTTCTTTTGTGAAACTGTCAAAACAATGACCTCATTTGGAGCCATCTGTTGGCAGGCGGGGTTGGCACGGAGCTTGCTGCTGACTTGTGTCACTGGAGCAATCAATTCAAGATGGCCACTCTGGTCACGAGTCTTGCTAAGCGATAGGGAAGCAGATAACTGATTGCTCCATCTCTTCCTCAAGTTACCAAACATGTCAGGGTAAAGGCAGCCTCCACTAAAGGCTGTGTGCCAGGCATGGCAAAGGGAAGACATCACCCACTGACCCAGAAACAGAAATTCCTATACGGCTTGGAGTTGGGGTGGGGGTACATCTCCCCACCCCAATGTCCCTGCCTGGACATTAACTTGCAAAGCAAAAGGAACACGATTTAATCAGAGAAAACTACTGTCTTTGGAGCAGAAAGCATGTGGGTACTATCAGCACGTGCACACCAACAACACGAGATGACCTTGATCTGACACCGTATAACAGCAGAGTCTGTGGGAAAGAATCACTCTGGGTATAATTCTGATTTAGTTTGTGATTATCTGAAGAGAATGAGCAGGGACACTCTACAAAGGCACAAAGCCCAGAGGTATTTGGGAATTGTGGCCAGGGTTGCTGAGCACAGCGGTTTTCCTGGTCTGTGCAATTACAGAGCAGGTGCGTTTTTAGGTGCTCAGGAGAAGAAGATTCCTCATTTTTTATCGCACATCCCCCCTCCCTTCATTTCTCTGGGAGAGAAGGAAAGAAGCTAGGGAAATATGTAGGAAAATTATTTTTGACCCAATTTGTTGTTACTGCCAATTTGCTTCCCGAAGTGGCTAATTGGGCAAGCCTGGCAGAACATTCCGGTTTCTGCTGGGGAGGTCGTTTCAGAGCAGTTCTATGCGCTCCCTCTGCTGAGAGATGAGATAGTGCCACTTTGCTCAGACGTCCTATTGTTCGTGACATCATAACAATGACCCGCACTGGGGCCGGGCGTGGGATGAGCCTCTTCTCACGTGTTAAAACCAGCGACTAGACATTTCTCACAAATCTGAGCCGTTACAAACTGTTCAGGCATGCGTTAAGTCTGGTGTGAGCCTGTAATTGTAGCCAAACGAGGAATAATTACTTGAAACTTGGGTCAAGTGGGTAGTGGTAATTTGCCAGAAGGTCACCACGACATTATCAACACAGAGCAAAATAAAAGCAGGGGTACCACCAGTATTGGTAGGATGCAGTAAGGAAAAGCTGTGGGGCGCAAGAGGGTCTCCAAAGAGATAGGGAAGGAAGAGAAAGAAGATTGCTCTCTGCCTAGAGGTGTCACTCCCAAATTGGCCAGTGTCACTGACAGCAGGTGCCCAGATTCCTTCAGCAGGGATGAGTTTTGCATGATCTCTTTTCAGCCTGGACCAACCACCCACGTGCAAAGCAGACCTTCTTTTTTTTTTTTTTAATATTTTATTTATTTGACAGAGGGAGAGAGATCACAAGTAGGCAGAGCAGCAGGCAGAGGAGAGGGGGAAGCAGGCTCCCTGCTGAGCCGAGAGCCCGACGTGGGGCTCGATCCCAGGACCCTGAGATCATGACTTAGGTTGAAGGCAGAGGTTTAACCCACTGAGCCACCCAGGTGCCCCAAAGCAGACCTTCTAATAACAAGAAGAACGTGAAGGACAGGGGTGGGCGGGTTATTGGAAAAGAAAGTATCTTAATGATATTACTCCTTGACCCCAGCCACCGCCACCCCCTAGAATTAACTACACCTGTTGTCCATGGGGTTCTACGATGGGACATCAAGAATGTTCATTCCCTTTTTTTAAGATTTTATTTATCTATTTGAGAGAAAGTGAGAGCCAGAGAGATCACAGAGAGCAGAGAGCCCGATGCGGGGCTTGATCCCAGGACCCTGAGATCATAACCTGAGCCAAAGGTAGACGCTTAACCGACTGAGCCACCCAGGCGTAATGTTCATTCTTAAAGGAAGGCCGCTCATCCAACCCCCAAAAAACAGAACTGAGCACAAACACCTCTCCTGTCTTTACAAAGTCCAAACTGGACCACATATTTGCGAACACATTGGACATTTTGTAAAGGACATTTTAGCTCACATTCACCCAAGAATAATGCCAGAAAAGAGAAAGAGTGTGCCGCTGCGTGTACAACGCATACAACTCTCCGAGCTTCTTCCTTCACTTTCTCTACAACAAAAGTCAGAAATGGCTGTTCTTGCGGCTGTTATCATTAAGACGGCCTTGTAACTTCAAATACCAAATATTTTATGAAGCTATCAAAAATAGCAATTTTTACACCCAGGAATCCACTCTAGCTTTATGATATGGAGATTTTTATGACATACTTTAAAAATTACATTTTAGTCATGCTTTTGTATAATAAATCTTATAGCCAAAAGCAATAAAGCAATGATATGGCCCAATAATTAATACAAAGCACTGAAATTCGTGATTGGAAAAAACAAAAATGCAAATTTCAGTGCATTTAGCTAAATCTCAAGTACATATTGAAGGTTTCTATCATCTTATTATCTTGCATGATGATCGTTAATATCCACTACATAAGAGATGGCATCTTATGTTTAAACGCCCATTATCATAATTATTATTAGTTGGTACTGGTTTTAAAATCCAGCCAAAGTAATTTCAGGCAAGGCAACAAATGCAAAGATTTTTTTTCTTCGACAGGACTTAAAACATGATGGAGTTCCGGTCATTCTTTTGGTGAAATGTGGTGACAAGGTCACACTTATCACCAGCCCCTCTAAGCTTCCTAATCCACCTAGCGGCTGGGGCAGAGCTTTCTAAGAAGACGGTTCAAGTCTGAGGTGCAGCGGGTCTGCTCCTTGATCAGAGATGGGGGCCCTGAGCATCCCACCGGCTGCTGGTGGGTCCAGGCTGACATTTGGCCATTCTACCAGAGTGGGGATCGTCAGGGCACTGGAACCCCCAAATTCGAGGGAAGAGACATTAAACTAGGTGAGGAGCAACCGATCATCTACTTGAGCCTGCACCCACTGTCACCCCAAATTAAACTGTAACCTGGCACTAGGACTGGATGGGTCTCTGGGAAACAAATTGTACTGGGCGATTAAAAACAACAACAACCCAGAAGACTGAAGAGTGTGATGCAGATTTGCAGTAAGTATTTATGTGGTTCAGCTCTGTGCGCCTGCTTCTCCATCTAACACAAGTTCCTTCAAGTTCTGATCGCTCCAAGGAGGCCAGAACAGAGCGCTTCACTGTGTGGGTTCTGGACACAGAGTGTCATTCTCAGTCTCCCAGTCACCGGGATGCTGGCAAATTTCCTCACCTCCCCAAGTCTCGGTTTTCTCATCTGCACGATGAGCTTTGGTGAGGATCAGTGCGAGCTGATGAGCTGTTGGCAGCCCGAGAGACCTCCCCCTGCCCTACCCGCCCCGTGCCCCGACCCTTGCTTCTTCGAGAAAGCTGCTTAGGTTGGTTCCCCTGTGGCTGGGTCTCCAGCCATGGCTGAGCGTAACTGCACCGCGTGGAGAGATGAGCCCCTGCTCACGCTGCCTCAAACATGCCGTGTATTTCTTTCCTTGTGATGATCCCACCATACATCCTCCAGTTTGTGAGCTCATTTGTTGTCAGCTCCGCTCCTTCCTGCACCGATCCTCTCTCACACATGGGCAACGGCTATGAAAGCTGGGATTTTGCTGACTTTGTTTAACGCCTTATTCTTAGAACCTCCAACCAGGCTTGGCACAGAGCGGGATCTCAAGGAACATCTGTTATTGAATGAATAAATGCATGTAAAGTCCTTGATCAGTATTAGATCTTCAAAATATATGGACCAGATAAATGAATAAAAAGAACTTGGGAAGTTTCTAGTCCAATTATACATATTTGGAGGATCCTTGAATTCACTCGACCTCATGCTTTCCATGTTATCTGCCTGATAGTAAAGGAAGATCCTTGAAGGTTCCTCTTATTACCTGTGCACAGACAGAGGAGGCAGAGGAAAGTTCAGAGGCTCCAGTGCCATACACACACCCTGGCTCTACAGTGTGACCTCAGGACAGTCATCTACCCTTGTTCTCCTTCTGGAAAGATGATGCAAATGACACAGTGTCTTTGGGCTAATATGGGGATTAGTAGAGAGAAAGCAAAGTTTTCAGCAGGGCTGGCTACAGAATTTCCAATGCTTAGTGGAAAGTGAAACTGTGGGATTTGTTCAACTTGGCGACAGCAGAGCATTAAACCCAGAGCATGGCCTTTCTAAGCACGAAGCCCGCTGGGACTACATGGGTCTTGCCCACCACCCAGGCTGATGTCTGGCAAGTAGTCGAGCTCCTGCAAATGAGTCTTTTTTTTTTTCCTCCTTCCCTTCTCATTAAAAATCTGATGTAATGAAATAAGACAGATTGTAACTACTGGCTGAACAAAGGAATCCTGAGCAGTGCAACTTCTGTTAATGTTAACCGTTCCGGCTAATTATCCAGTTTGAGAATTACTCAGATACCTCTGTTATCTTTCTTCTTGTTCTTCAAGTTATGTCACTGCTAACTAAGAATTCAAAAATAAACTGTTCCAATCCCCCATTTTTCTCTTGTACCCTGATAAATGACCAATGGGCAAGAAAAGAATTTGAAACTACAAGCTCACATATTTGGACTAAAAAGCCTGCGATATTTATCCCTGACGTATTTACTTACATTTTCAATATGCATTCATTGCTTGCCTTCAACAGGCAAGGAAAATGGGCAGTTCCTAAGACAAGGACCTAGAATTCGTCTGGAAGCCGGTGGTTGCAAGAGACAGAAACCCAATCAGTTGGTTTAAGCAAAGGAGGAATTTTATTGGCTTATTTGATTATGAAGTCCTGCAGTCCATCTCAGGTTCAGTGGGACCCAGGAGGACAAATACTACGATCAGTCCTACCAGATGACCATGGACAAAGGCGGGATGCCAAGATTAGCAAAATGAGGTCATGTATCCACACCTGAGGAGAGACAGGAGAGACAGGACATCACAACCAACGATTGCCCAGACCTATACAGGATGAGAAAACAATTGTCTAATGGAAAGAGGGATGCTGAACACCATAGCAGAACAGGTGCCCACTTCTGGTTTTAACAGGGAAATTTTTGAGATTGGGACCCAACAAACTGAACATTTCTAAAGTTTTCCAACTTCCTTCTCAACAAACATTTCAGGAAAGAAAAAAAAAAAGCCACATTCTTAGATACTGTGAAAATATGTGTGATCTTTAAAATAAAACCTTTTCTTCCCTGATATTCTAGACACAGAGACTGTCTTCATGATCCCAAACATCTGGAACAAAAATGGAAAACACGTAAGCAATCACCTCCCTGTTCCTAAATAGGCAGGTGTCTGGTGTCAGTCATTGCCATGGTCTGCAAGAGCCCCTCAGAGAGCAGACTTGGAATCACTTCCCAGACCCAGGTTCAGAGAGCCATTTTCTGAGGAGAAAGATACCTTATCTCATGCTGGTTCTTACCGAAATGAGTTAGCTCTACCCAACTTAGAGAGTCAGGCCTAAGGGGTAAAAATGAATACAGGAAAATTTTAAAGTAACAACATTTCTAAAGCTAACCCTGGCAACGTGTTCCCTTAGTTTACCTGATTCTGTGGTAGAAGGAAGGAGGTGTTAAAAAGATAAAGTCATGTATCTCCTTCCCAGCTGGGTGATGAAAAGGTTGCTTAAATCTATGTTGTGATGAGGAGAACACATGATGAGGGTTAAGTGCCAGGCTCCATCCTACACGGGAGCCTCAGGCAAACCCCCTCACTTGTCCAGGCTCTCCTGCTCTCCCGTAAGGCACAGGTGCTAGATGGGATGATCTTTCTGGCTTCTTATAACTCCACCAAGATTTTAACGAAGCAGTGGTCATAGAAGCACAGGCACTAATGGTTCTTATTTTTACAGCACTTTACAGTTTATAAAGCATTTTCATGCTTGGCTCATTTGACCCCACAGGAAGTCCATGAGTAGTAGGCTTAGTCAGACTTATACCTCTGCAGGGTGGCAGTGTGACTCACGTGAGGACACATGGATGGGAGGTGGTGGAGATGCCCCAAAACCAGGTCTTCCCACGCCACAGGCTCTCTCCTTCACCCGTGCTCTGAAATAGATCTTGAAACTTCACGGGTGGGCTTAAGTGTTCATGTGTGACTTAAATGATCGTTGAGTATACCTTGACAGATTCCAGGTGCCATATGACAGGCCACCAAGCCTCCTAGCCGTGCATGGAGCTCTGAATAAAGTGGATCTGAATTTAAGCCTAAATGAGTGACGACTTGATGCTCCATAGTTGCTCTCATCTAAAAGTCACCCAGCGACTGCTGGGCTGGGGCAGAGAAAGTGCAGGATGAGCCAGGAACATCTTGTGGTGCCAGAAAATAAGGGAGTGCTCAAAACATGATAAGGGCTTGTTGATGGAGCAGAAGAGGCAAGCCAGAGGCGTTCCTAATGGCTTAAGCTGAAACAACTTGAGCCACAAAATAAATAAGGATAACACGGATTATAACTACGGAACAGAATAAATATCTCAAGTCCATGTTGACTAATTAATTAGTTAACTAATTGAGGAGAAAAGACTGGTCTTCCTTAGAATAAAATCCCAATTAATACATGTAGAAGGACAAAAGAAAACAGAAAAATTCATAGTAATAACAGGCCAACTGCATAATAATTGTTATTGCAGATAAGACACTGTGGATGTTAAAATTAGGGGGTGGAAGTTACAGAAACAGAGTCTCCCTGGTCTCATAAGATCTCCCCCAAAATATTTACTAATGAGGAGAGAAAAGGTAGTGGGAAAAGCTGGCAGAGCACACCTTCAAGAGATCAAGGTTAACATCACCAGTAAGAAGGTATACCAACATCAGGAACCCCACGATAGGATACTCTGAGAATAAAGCATCACTTCCATGGGATTCGACCAAACATGCACAACCTCATCCCAACATGGGAAAACTTCAGCTATGCCCTGACTGAGGCTTAAACTGGGAACAGCTGATGAGTAATCTTCAGAAGTATCAAGGCTGTGAACACAAAAGGCTGAGGAACTGTCTCAGCTTGGAGAAGCCCGAGCAAAAGGAGTACGTAAGTGCAGTGTGGGATCCTGGGCATTAGTGGGAAACTCAGCAAGATCCAAAAATGGCCTTTAGCTTAATTAATAGTATAGGATCAATGATTAATCTCCTGGTTCTGATCATTATACTACATTATAACATGCTAATGTTACATTAGGAGAAACTGGGTGAGAGATATGTTGAAACTCACTGTTATGGTTTTTACAACCTTCCTGAAAGTCCCAAATGAGTTCAGATTCCCCCGCCCTTTTTTTAAAAAATATATCCCAGCAGCCCTTCTCACAGGTCTCTGAGGTCCTCAAAAAGTTAACTTGCCTGAGATAGCCAGAGTAACTGTGATAATCCATCCTGGCTCTCTCTCCAAAGGGTGTCTCTCTGGAGAGTGAGATCCATGGGAACCCTGCACCACATCTTGACCTTGTCAATTCATTGACAATCCAGCTATTGGAAACCATTCTGTGTTCTGGACCACTCATCAATGACAAATACTGTGAAACTTAATGCCTCTTGGGACCCTAAGCTCTGTCTTTATGGAATGCAGAAGGAGTGAGCTCAACAGTCCCAGAGATATTTAATCACAAAAGTATCTTCTTAATTTTGATCACATTTATCCTGATTCTTTTCACACAAATTTCCAGAGCACAGCAACCCAAAATCCTATTGCTAGGATAAAATCTGTCCTAAGTTCCTGCCTCCAACTCTGTCCACCCAGCAATTTCTTTGCCATCAGCATCTGTTCCCACCCTTCATGGGTGGAGAGCACATGTTATAGCTTAACGTTTTCCACATCTTTTTTGGTTGTTGGTTTTCTTAAAAACACACAAATCTAAATCCGTTATATATTTCCTGAGGGTGTGAACTGGCAGCAAATTTCGGTTCTAAGCCACATCCACCACTGACAATTTTATGACACTACTCAATGGCACACAAAGCCACATAGCCCCAGAGCTGAGTGCTGCTGCCTAGGAAGGAAGCAACCTCTCAAAGCTGGGAAGTTTTATTTTGGAAACTAGCCTTATATCCTCCTCACGAGCCACCACTGTCTGATGTTACTGGGGACTCGGGGGGCAGAAGAAGGGCCCTCCCTGAATTTCTCCCTGCCTCCAACCTGGAGCACTGGACAAGCCAGTATCTGATGGACTTCCTTCCTCTGGGTTAGCTTTAGGGGAACTAGGAGACTGGGTCCCTAGATGCAAGGATCTTCTAGTCTGTTATCAATTTTAGTTGCTGCCTTCAAACAGTCAAGTTCTATATAAGACCTTCGCATATAATATTTAGGGCAGCTAGAATCCAGGAGAGGAGAGCTAAATGGTCGGGAAAACTTTGATCAGGAGGGGAATTTCACGCATTCACACATAAATTTTTATGTTCACATATTCTCATAAATATTTATGTTCATTTTCTGTGCCAGGCACAACAATTTATATTCAGGCTTTGGGAGCTCATTCCTTGGATCCCAAATCTCAAACTGATTTGAAGTTTTTACACCTCTGTAGACACGTTTCCACCCTATACAGAAACAGGATTTGACCCAATAAGATTCCAACAGATCTCATCTCTGGCAGTTTTCTTTTAAATTCCCAGATTTAAAATCCCAAGATGATTTTTTGCCATCATTTCTAGAAAGAAGAAACTGTGCCAGAGAGGAAAAATGCCATTTTTTGTGGTCCGTGGCCCTATCATCTCTTCCTTGGCCAAGTGAACCCAAGTCCATTCATTCAACAGTCAATGGGTATTGACTGAATATCTAGGACAGTGCCTAAACACAGTAGGTATTGAGTAAATGTTGGCCAAACTAAGTTGTCCCCTGGAGTTTTGGTCTGAACTGCACTTAAAATAATACAGGATATGAAAATGTGATGAGGATGTTTCTTTTACATAGTTTTTATACATTTATGGATCAATCCATTAATGTGACAAAGAGCTTTAAAATTAGAAAGTATCACCTAGAGGCAAGTCCTCACATTATTATTATTCATGGAAGTTGTAAGATAGTGTGTCTGGTCGCCAAGAGAGCTAATGAAAGTGTCCGATGAACGGAAAATGACCCAAGGACACCCAATGAAAGCCATGCCATGGTTTACAGTATCAATTAATGTCTTTAAGAATAATTATTAAAGCAAGCCCTATGAGTAAAAAGAAATCATTGCAGCCTTTATGGCTTAGTTAGAAAGGCCTCCCTCACTGAACTGTACTCCCCTAGCCAGCCTGTAATGGTGTTAGACATGTATCAGTACTGAATCCACCTTTGAAGCTAAGGTACTGCATCCTTCACATATATGATGATAATTAGCAAAGTGGGCCTGATGAGCCTTTCCATGGAAATAACAAGCTACTTCACCCTTTGCCCAAAGCTCTCTCGCCCAGGCTTCCCAGTTTAGGAAAAGGCACTTCTATACCCCCGGTGACTCATGCCAAAAACCTTCTTTTGTTTCTCCCGGCTTCTACAAAATATATCTCAACCATTTACTGCTCTCCATCTCACTGCCACAACCCTACTCCCGGCCATCATACTGTCTAGTCTGAGCCAATCATGTTGGTCATCTCCCCTTGCTAAGAGTTGATTAACCGTGAATGTGTGATGGAATTATGATCAATGATACGGGAGAGAAAACCTGCTGAGAGTTTCTGGGAAAGGTTCCCACACTCCTAGGAAGAGACATTTAGGAAGAGATGGCCTTTGATTCAACTGGACTTTGTCATTTCTAGATGTGACACTTAGAATCCAAATAGCCATCTGCTCCCAATAAGACAAGTTCTCCTGGGGACAAAGCCAACACTCCAAGACAGGCAGAGCAGGGACACAAAGAGGAGGGTCCTGACGTTACTGATGAGTCTATGCATTAACTCACCAGAGAGCCACCCTATGCCTGAGCTACATAAAACATGAGATAACATATATTCTTTTTGTTGCAGTCACTTTGGGCTGAGAGTTTTAGATACTTACAACCAAAGGCATTTTTTAAAAAGATCATATTTATTTATTTATTTGACAGAGATCACAAGTCGGCAGAGAGACAGGCAGAGAGAGAGGAGGAAGCAGGCTCCCCACCGAGCAGAGACCCAATGCGGGATCCCAGGACCCTGGGATCATGACCTGAGCCAAAGGCAGAGGCTTTAACCCATTGAGCCACCCAAGTGCCCCAACCAAAGGCGTTTTGAATGATTCAGCCTTGCCTGCCTCATCTCCTCCTTTAGGCCAACTCCAAATCATCCTTCATGCAGCACCCAGAGCGATCCTTTCAAAAGAGTCAATCCAATTATGTAATTACCCTGCTCAAAACTCTTCCACCAAGCTCTATCAGTTTTCTGTTGCTGCATAACCAACTCTCCACTCCCCTCCAAACTTAGCAGCTTACAACAGACATTTATTATCTCATAATTTCTGTGGATTAAGAATTTAAGAAGTGGTTTGGCTAGGAGGTTTGGCTCTGTCTCTCATCTGGTTGTGGTCAACGTGTTGAGGGGAGCCTGACCAGGGCTAGAGAATCGGCTTTCAAAATGGCGCACTCACATGTGCTGGTGGGAGACTTCAGCCATGTGTATCTCCTTAGTAGATACACATGAGTATCTTCAGAATAGAGGAGCTGGCTTCTGCCAGATCAAGTGATCCAAGAGCAAACAAGGAGGAAGCCACAGTGTGTTTTTCTCTCCTAATTTTGAATATCACACGTTGTCACTTCTGGCACATTCTAGCCATTAAGTATAGACTGCACTTAACAGGAAGGGAATTAGGATCTGCCTTTTGAAGGGATGAGTACCAAAGAGTTTGCGTGGGCAAATTTTAAAATGACCCCCACAGGCTTTGCATGATCTGACCCATGCCTACCTTCTGACCTCACACCTCATTGCTTTTCTCTTGGATAAGCCATGCTCCAGGCCCACTGGCTCCCCTCATATTCTGCACATCAAGCAATTTCCTTCCTCCAGCTGTTTGCCCATTGTGTTCCCTCTGCTGGCAAGACTCCTCAGTTCCTACATCTCAGTTTCAAAGTCAGTTTTCCAGAAAGGCCTGCCCCAGCTGCCCACCCTAAGTAAGTTCCCCTGTTTCACAGCTTCCCACATTATCCCTCTTACCATTTGTCACAGTTTTAATTGCTTAAGTTATCTATTATGCTCCTTTTTGAAGAGATAATGATTTCACTCACTGTAGTATCTCAAGAGACTAGAAAAAAACATAGTGCAGAAGAGGCTCTCCATGCATCTTTGTTGAGTGAGTGGATGACAAACACACCATCCTTGGACATGCGAAGAAGGTGCCAGTTGCAAGCTGGGCATATACGTTCATCATGTGCCACCTTTGGGGAAAACACTGAACATAAGTAGAACTGGGAAGTTAAAACTGCAGCAAGATGTCGGATTCTACAGCAGAAAAGCAGAGCCAGGCTGGTAAAAGGAAGGAAGTGGGTGTCACATCCCTGGGATGTAAGTGCTCCAGACATAGGACACGGAGCCACCCAGTGGGGACGGTTTATTGGCGTGGCTCGGGTGTTCACCTGCCCCACTCTTCTTCGGTCCTGTTTTTCTGCCTTTCCTGAGAGACCGGCGACTCCCAGCAACCTAGCAAGGTTAGGGGTGTAAATGGACAAGTGGTGGCACTTGGCCACTATGGGGCTATGAGGTCAAAGGTCAAGAAGGGCAGCACTAGGAGGGCTTGAGGGAACAGCATATTCTAGAGGGCAGCCTTTCACGAGGTAGTTTTGGCAAGAGACGTTCTACAGACTTCTTCAAATGATCAAGGGCTCCATTATCCTCCCGGCGTCAGAGGTGCTGAGATTTCTCCCCGTTCCCACGAGACTGCACAAGGAAAATGCCTGGCAGATGCAAGAGTCTGGCAAGAAGCAGGGATGATCCTCGACCTCCCCCACTTAAAATCTGAAGGGGGATTTTTCAGCCCTGAGGCCACAAAAGGACCAAGAGGAGCCATGCTCCCAGCTTATCAGCAAACGCCAGACTGGGAGAGGTTACTTCCCATTTCAGGATGACAAAGAATCTGAAGTCAGCATGGAATTCAGTAAAGATTTCTCAGTCACAGTATGTAGAGGAAAGCCTACCTAAAAGGATTTTTTTTTTTTTTTAAGAAGAAGTGGTGTTATGTTCTGAGTCAAACTGAAGGCACCGGGTCTCCAAGAGCTCTCCCCTGAGGCTCTGCGCTGGGCACTATGTGTGGGTCAAATGGTAAATCCAAACCTGAAGATGAGTCAGTGAGACGTATGATAAGCAGGATGGGCTAAGCAGCCCCTCCTTCACCATCAGGCCAACACTCAATAAATACTCACTCTGCGTCTTCATTGTTTGTAACCCTTATTCCAAAACCATTTCCCCTCATAGCACCACCCCCCTCCGCCTTCCCATGTTCCTGAGCTCTGATTCAACACTACTCTGAGCCTCACACTTGACCCTTGTTCCAACGTCAAAGACTGTTGCTCCATCACCTCCCCCCTCCCCCTGATGGACTCAAGTCCAGCCACCCTCGGTTATTTCCCATCCTGGCCCAGCCTCTTCCCCGGGAGCCTCCATCAGCTCCTGGGGCAGGACTCCTTACCTGGTGGTCAAAGAGACAAAAAGGCTCTAGTAGCTCACATCCCAATTCTGTCTCTGAGGATCTGAGAGGGTCAGTAATTCAAGCAGGTGTGGGAACAGGCAGAGAAACAACTCATTTGAATATTCCAGTTCAAAGATGGGATGTCCATATCTATGTAAACAGGGAAATGGTAGGGATAAATAGGATCCACAGACTGGAACCAGGGTCTCCAGTCTCCCCACCCACCCATTCACCCAAACACAGGGCTGGGACTGGGACTGGCTCTGAGGGCTTGAAGTTGTGCTCAGCCTGCTGATCAAAGTCAACAGCTCCCAGCTATAAGTGTTGGACAGTGGCAGGGACAGGATGCGCCTGAAGGTAATGGAAATACCCAAGGGACTGGCTCTCAGTCCTCAGTCAACCACCACTAGGATGACTCTCCTCTGCCCAAAGACGCTAACTGACATGCCTTCAGAGGACAGGATCTGAGCCTAGCTCACACCATCTGACCTGAACTACCTCTCTGCCTGGTCCAACCTCCAAACAGAGAAGGACAAGAACAAAGCTTTGTTCCAATAGAGGTATAAGAGGATGATTAGGGAGCAGAGAACTCTTTTTCTAGAACCATAATTCATGTTTAGGTTGGACTGATGATCAGGATTGTGTCAAGGTTGGAGGGTTTTCAGAACTTAGCAGGGAGCTGAGTGTGTAGATGGCAGGAGAAGAAAGTATTCAGTGGTGGGAAGCCAGATATGGGATAGAGACCAAAAAAATAAAAGCTGGAATGAGTTTTTGATCCTGGAGGGGTGTTGGAGAAGTTTCTAGAGCAGAGCAAATGGTCAGGTCTGAGATGTCCATGTTGAGGGCAGCTCTGGTAGCCAGAGGGAGGTGGGGGTCTATGGATGTTGAAAGTGGGGTGGGGGCTGTTTGATTCTGTCTGGGGAATCATGCAGCTTCATGAAGAACTGACCACAGTTTCCACTATGACCTTATCACATACTCCAAAGACCAGATTTCCCAAACTCAGTTCTTAGGGGATAAAAATCAGAGTACCTTTCTGTGGTAGAAACATGAGTACTTTCCTGAGGAGCAGCATAATATGACAATTAAATATCATCCATTTTTCCAATCCAAAATATATTCTGTCAGTTTCTTTTACTAACTTCAGAAGTATTTCCTATGAAGTCAAAACGATCTGTATCCCTACTTTTTTACAGTGGTCACTCTTTTGTTTTGTTCTGTTGTTTTGTTTTGTTTGGGTTCTTTTGTTTTTGTTTCTTTTTTTAGAAAAGGAGAGTAGGGAGGGACAGAGAGAGAATCCCAAACAGGCTCCATGTCCAGACTCCATGCAGAGCCTGACATGGGGCTCGATCTCACAACCCTGAGATCATAACCTGAGCCGATACCAAGAGTCAGATGCCTAACTGACTGAGCCACCCAGGTACCCCTGTAGTCGTCATTCTCAAATGAAAAAGGGTAATTGTCATTCTTAATGAACTGTTATTAGCTCCCTTTTGTTATTCCACATATAGAAGACCATGATGTTACAGGGCCTGAGCCTTGGAAAGTGCAACTCTAGGCAGAAATCTACTTCCAAAAAGTAGAAGTGGCAAACAGCATCTGAACGTATTCTGGTGTGCCCACTACTCTGCATGAGATCTTCAAAAAAGACCCAAATGTTTGAGAATACGTGTGGTTGAGTAAGATGGAGAATCTTCTGACCCCACATCATGCTGGAGAGTCATGCGTTTTCCACCTCCATGGGCATAATGGCCACTGTCTCCTTCTGTTTCAGTTTCTAGACTCCAGGCTTCATAGAACTCATTTCCTTAGAGGTCTCGCCTCTAAGTAGCACAAGCTCTTACCAGGTGACAGGGGGTGGTGGCACTTCAGACAGGCCCTGCAGTAGGGAGGTCAGGCACTACAGGGCTTTTTAGAGATTGAAATATTTTACCTTTTATGAAAAGATAATGGTGTGGTTACAAGGGAGCTTTTGACAAAATTTGGTACTGCTATGATTCTCGGAAATAACCAGGTCCAACCCTGCCGATAAGCCCCCCTCTCCAGTGATTCCCTCTTTACTGGTTTCCCTCCCCTTCTGTGACCCTCCCACAAGCCCCATCCCAACCAGCACCCTCCTCTTGTCCCCAGCCTTCCTCTCCCGAAGGTCCTGTCACTGCCCCACTGCCCCGCCCCATCAGACTCCCTAGTCATTTCTCTGGTCAAGCTCCCTCCATCTGCCTTCATCAATCCCCCTCCCCATGGGACACCCCATCTCCTTCCCCATCAGCTGCCCTCCTTTTGGGGTTACTGTGTGTCCTATCTGTAAAAGGAGCAATGGCAGAATAAGGGTGCAAAACCTCTACATTATACGCAGCAACTCTCCACCACAAAGAATGTGGACAAGATGGTCTGCAATAGGCAGCTGAGAGGGGGTCCAAGTGGAGCTCCTCTTCTCCGTCCCTCACCCCTGGGATCTTATTTTATGGGGGAAAAACAGGAGGAAAGATCTAGAGATCAGATATCAGTTTAACTTCTCAACCCAGCTGCCCAGATGAAGGAAATCAAAAGAAAGGGATCTGCGTAGCCCTTCTACATCTTACACAGATAGACCTGTGCATGTACGTTAGCCAGAAGCTTGAGCAGTAGCAGGCCAGGGAAGAGAAGATGCCCACGATTCTCTATCCTCCCATAACATGGAAGAATCATGTATGTCAATCCAGAGGCAAGTTCTTGCTTTTCCAAGTTGTCTACTTATTTTTGCATGTAAGTTTAAGTACTGTTTCTTAAACTTCCCAGGGAGCACCAAGGCCAGTGTGCTCTGAGAGCGCTGACAAAAAGAATGGAATCTGGGATTTAAACTGTATTTTTAGCAAATATGGCAGGTAATTTGCAGGTATTTTTGAAAACAGACTGACCTCGGTCACAATTTGCTATCTACTTTACTAATCCTTAATGGCTGCCCATCTGGGCTAGTTAGCTAGTGACTGCTTAACCCAACCTTGACTTTTTGTCCAAGCCTTTAAACTCATCTAAACCCCCTGCTTTCCCAGATCCCTTCCTTTGATGGGAAGAAAAGCAGTCAGGAGATGGTTTGTTATTAATAAGATTATGCAGAGGTTCTGGGTTCTTCTATTTTCATCTTTTATGAAACTCAAGTCAATCAATATTCGGGTGCCTACAGCCACAGTGGCTGTCTACCTCCTGGGCCCGTGAGTATTTGTGGGGACCAACGCTGCCCCTCCAGAGTCTCTGGCTCACTTTTCTTCCCGTCTTTCAGGAAGCAAGAGCCTCACAGTGGTCAGAACTGGTTCAGATGTGCCCCCATCAGACTTCATATGAGAATGAGGCACTGGCCTTGACCAAGTCTTGGCTTCTAGGTATGTAAAATGGGATAGAAGCACCTGCCTTGTTTTTTCTCTGTGTGTGTCTATGCCCCCTCCTAGAGGAAGTTGTTTTCAGTTACTCCACAGATAAACTTTCAGGGCAGACTTCTGAAGGAGCTTGTATTCTTACCAGGACAGCTCAAAGCAATGCCAACAGCAAGTGTAAATGGCTCTCGAGGAGATCAGGAGAGAAGTATCCAGGCCAAAAAAAATGGGAGCTGAGCCTGTGGCTTGGAAGTTCTTCTATCAGCCCTATAACGAATGAGTGCAGAAGGAAGGAGAGGCTCTAGGGTTCCCAACCAACCCCTCCCAGCGTGAGTTTTCAGCCTGTGCAAGTGGTACTATGCACTTTTCAAAATCATCCAAATCACAGAATAAGAAAAAAATAATCAAACTCTTTTTGAAAGTTCCCCCAAGAAGGCAACCCTTTCCCAGACCAATGATTGACAGGGCTCAGGCAAACAACAGAAATCCAGGAGGCTCTGGAGACATGGTGCTCTGCCCAGCGACCCTTGCTCTGTGCCCAGCTGGCCCACAGAAGGAAGTCGCACAGCTGGCAGGGCCTCAAGGCAGCAGCCACCTTTTCAGCTGCCTTTTTTCCCCTGGCCCCACCCTCTTTTCTCCAGGCTCGCCCCGACTCCCTGGAACTAAGCCTTCTGCTCCATAACTTCCAACGCCATAACTCAGAGGTGCCCTCAGATCCCCTTGCCTGTAACAATTCATTGGAACCTCCCCCAGGCCCAGATGATGGGACCCCCACCTTTCCATGGAGGGTCATGGCTGCCATGGCCTTGAACAGGCCAGTTCAACATGCAGCAATGTCCTTGGCTTCAGACACAGATTTTAGAAAGTTCCTTATTGCCGAGAAACCCCTCACCCTAATACCCTGGTGGACCCTGCCCCTCTCGGTAGCTGCCACCTGTCCAAGGAGAGTGTTTGTTCCTTGTCTATTTGCCTTTTCACCCTGGTTTGGTGTGTGGCCTTTTCCTTGTTATTAAATAACCAGGCTACGTGTTTATTTTGCTCTGACTGGAGAGTGTTACACACATAACAAAACAATAAAAGCACCAAAGAGCACCTGTTCCCTGTTCTGCTCAATGTGCTGAGCTATATTGCCCACATAGTTCAAGGAGTGATAATCTCGCCCCGATACAGCAGCATCTGGCCCTTGACGCAGATCTCCCTGCCCAGGTCCTTCTCGGGGAGCTGTCCTAGAACTAACCTCCTTTGTCATTGCCATGAAACTGTCTATACTTCCTCCTCTGTTCCCCTGCAGTTGATGCCTCCTCCAGTGTATTTTATTAGAAACGATAGTGTTCAGAAGTCATATGAAACAGACCAGGTGGACACCCTTACCTCTGTTTGGCAGAAAAAGGAAACGCAACTCATTCTAAACTCTAACGGTTTGAGAGTCTGTCTCGGGAGCAAGAGGCTGTTATTACCTGGACCACGGTGCTTCCCATCACATCGTGTCACTCTAGTGGTCAGACCCTTGGAACCAGGCACCTGGTTCCTTGTCTCTGAACCAGGCACCTGCCTTGGCCTTGAAGCTATTCCAAAAGAGGACTGGCATTCTATGCCAAGAGGATGCCCAATCCAGCAGAGATGGAGAGAAGGGAGGGGCAGTCAGGGCGCTCCTGGATCTGCATGGGGTCACACATGCCAGGACCAAGCGGTCTGATTTACAGGAGACGTATCCTAGAGATGACATGGGGACCAGTCCCCAGGTTAATAGAGTGATTGTAAAACCATACTTTTAAAAGGAAGGCTGACAACAGAAATGACACAGACTAGAACTCCCACTCCAACAGAAAAACTGTCTCAAGACCAGGATGCCCCTCTCCCCAAAGAGAATTTCTCGGAAGGGAGGCAAGATGATACTGTAAAGGAGCTAATGGGGCTTCAAACTTCACATGGCTTTAATGAATGCACACTACTGGCTGGATACCCAGCTCTGTCTTTAAGAATAAACTTACAAATTGGGGGATTTGGGGAACAGTCTTCAACCAAATTAAGTTTTAAATACTTCTCCCCATTCCCATCCCATTTCCCTGGCTAATGGATCGTAGTAATGGACTGAGGTCCAGAAGTTCTGCAACGTAATCCTTTATTGGGTCAAAAAAATGATCTTTGGCTAGCTCTACTGTGAAGCACCCAAAAATATAACTAGAAAAATCCAAAAGGAATAAACAGGAGAATTCCACCCAGATTACATCCCCAGCCCTGTTCCTGAGGTTACTAAGCCTTTGTCAGGAGGGAGGAGCCCACTGCGAACTCATTCCAGCAGGTGTGGAAGCACCAAGAGATTCCACCTGCTGTGGGAGCCAGAGAACAACGGTTGCCTCCTTCTCGTGGTGCTTTGCTATGTTTCAGCAGATAGCACTAGAACATAAATTAAAAGGAGGCGGGCCAGGAAAACCCACTTCTGATACTTGTGCATTCCTCTCTCTAACCCAGCCCAGGAAAGGGCACCTTCAGAACAGATCACACTGGCCCACATCACTGGAAGGAGTTCTTGAGAACTCTACATGCCGTCCCCATCGGTGTTATCCAGGAACACTCCAGACACAGTCCGTTCTACTGCAAGGTCACAGGTCCTGTGTGAGCCTGACTCCCTGAGCGATGCTGGCTGGGGCCAAGGAGCAGCATGTTCCCACAACCCCACATCAACCTCCTAGCTATCAGCTCACTGAGGCTAAGCAGGTGCGAGCCTGTGCGCAGCTCCTGATTGGGACTCTTGGAGAGTAGCTATGGGGGACACTTCTGCTCCAATGTACCTTCCATTGCTTCTTTTCAAACAGAACAAGATCTCAGCATATGAGTCACCTGCCCTTCCTGCAGTTGTGTTAAATGCAGGGTTTCGCCCAAAGCTCTAGGCTGGATTCCATCTTCATTGTCCACAGGTGTGTGGGTGCCAGCAAATAGACAAGGGAGGAATTTGCCCACAGTCACCCTGTCAACCACTCCTCGCTACTAAACCTTGACCTTACCTTGCACTTACAACTAGGGAAGTTCAAGTAACAGAACTCAAAGGAAGAGAAAAACAACAGGCACACAGGGCAAGCTTCCCCTCCTCTCCTGTGTCCCACCTACCTCTGGGCACAGCGCTTTCATGTGCTCTTTATGTCTGGTCTTCCCATCTCAGGGCCATTTGGGACATCTTCCTCTGACTGGGATCTATTCCCTAGAGCAGGAGTTGACACTTGTTTTCTATAAAGAGCCAGATAGTATAAATTTTTAGTTTTCCAGGTCGTATAGTCTCTTTTGCAAAAACTCAAGTCTGCCACTGGAGAGTAAAAGCAACCATAGACGATGTGCAAATAAATAGGAGGGCTGTGTTCCAATAAAACTTTATTTATAAAAATAGGCACTAAGCCAGAGAAGCCCATGGGCTGTAATTTGCCAACCCCAGTGCTAGCCTCTGACCTCCTTCTTTATCAAAGCCTGCCTGCCCCATTCCCAGTTGCTGTGATTTGCTTCCCAAGCACTGATAATGTGATGATCTTCTTACTTTCCTGAATGGAGACACCTCAGTCTGTCTCCCCTTCCAAGTGCCACAAGTATATTTGCTAAGTTCTTCTGATTGTGTGGCACATCTCAAAGAAAGGGCTTCCACACTGGCAGCTCTAGGCATTTCAGAGACCCAAAGAGGCTCAGAGCAGAGATACTCAGTGCCCTCTTGGCCTGACCTGGTCTCACTTGTGGGTCATGGTCTCCATGAGTATTTTGCATCCCATCTTCCCTTGTGCCTCTCTGCAACAAATGAAAATATCATACTCTCTTGGGGCTCCTGGTTAGCTTAGTCTGGTAAGTGTCTGCCTTTGGCTCAGGTCACGGTCCCTGAGTCCTGGGATCTAGTACCGTGTCAGGCACAGCAGGCTCAGCAGGAAGTCTGCTTCTCCCTCTCCCTCTGCCTCTCCCCACTGCTCCTGCTCTCTCTCTTACTCAAGTAAATAAATAAAATCTTTAAAAAAGAGAAAAAAAGAAAATTTCACACTGTCTTAATGTTCTTTGAAATGAAAACTATATCAAACATATGAGCAACAGGTGTAATCACTGCTTTGTTTTCAAACAACACACACCTTGTCCATTCCCACTGCTACGCCAACCGTGCCAGACCCTGACAGGACCCTGTAGGAGGAGAGTTCCCCCAATCCCCCCCTTGGTATTACCATTCTAGGTAGTTGAGATGCTATTCATAGGATTCCAGAGTCTTACAGAATTTTAGTATGGGAAGAAATCGAGAATGTACCAGGGTGGAACACACTCTCCTACTCCCATCCATTTAAGACATTTAAAGACCTTCTTTTTTTAAAAACATCTGCAGGTCAAAAGGTTCAAAATGGGGAACAATGGTTGCCTAGAACAATGCAATGCCTGCTCACACTTGGGCAACTTTGGGCACTAACACGGTGTCTTCACACGCCCAAGTGGAAAATGGCACTTAGTGTTCTGGATAATTCCAACAACAGCTGTCCCTGTGGTTTCAGAGCTGTGGTTCACTTCTTAATCAAAAGGCATTCTGCCTACAGGAAAGGGGTCCTATAAATCACAGGAAGTTTCAAGAAGTTAACAAAAGGATTCCAGGCGGGACGCGGCCAGAAGGAGAGAAATCTGATCTTAGTCTGTTTTATTAAGTTAACATTTTTCTACTGACATTTGTCTTCTCCCCTCGAAAATTCCTCAACTGACTTTAAGGATAAAGAAGCAAATCTATCGCTGGCAAACGCCGAGAGTGGGTGGGCCACGATTCTCCTTTTCCCTTAAATATCAGCTTCAAGACAAAATATAATAACTCCAAATTAGCTCCTCCTCCTGAGCAATAAATTATACATAAGTTGAAGTTCACAGCCAGAGAACTTGAGACAGCCCTGACACAGGCTGAAAAGATCACATCTCGAGTTCCGATACAAAAGCCTGGTCTGGCTTTTCACTCGGTATTATGGTTGGTTTAATGGTGGGACGTGTTCAAAGACGACATCTAGCATTTTAAGAAACATTTTGCACTACCCTCACAGACAGAGCCGTCACGCAAGAACTTCCTTCCTTCCTTGGAAGAAAGTAGGCTAATGAGGGGAGGTTAATACCAACCATTTGCACCTCTTGCGTCCATGAAAAGATATGAGCACCATTACTTCTGAGCTTCCTCTTGACTATTCCAAGAGCAGGAGAACCCCCCATGCACATGCATTTTGGCGGTGCTAAGGAACATTCAAGAATCCCCTTCCTTGGAGGAGTGCTGCACACAACAGCTACAAGGGGGCTTGAGGTGACCAAATATGAGAGACGATATCCGTAACTCTCCTCTTCAACTTGCTTTATTTCATACTCTCCAAGGAGCCAAGTTTGGGAAAGTAGGATCTGACCACTAAGAACTGGCAGATTTTTGCCCTGGGAAGACAGTAGGACTAGTTTCACAGCATTTTTCCTTTCGTGTGGCTTTCTGGCTTGTTACCTGACTGGCTGGAGCCGAGAACAAGCGATGGTCTGGCAAAGGCAGGTGCCAACACAAGCAAGGCCCTTTGGAGTCACTGTATAAACAGATTTGACATGTGGGTAAATAATGTAGCAGTGGAGTTGCTCAAGGCCAGAAGATGGCTCCCCTGGGGCTTCACAGTCTGGGAGATGGCCCATCTGACCCACCAGGAGAGCCACAGGCAGGGAGGGAACCACTCCTCTGCTGTCAGGTCTGGCGGGGACTGCTGCTTGTGAGCTGGTTTGAACCTAAATATTAACTTTAAAGGACTTGGGGGTGAGAGAATAATGCGATGGATTTATAATTACCCACCGAATTCTAAACAAGCTTTTGAAAGCCGGAAGCATCAAATTGTATGACACTAGAGCAGGAGTTTGCAAACTACGGCCCCAAGAGCCTAATCCTGTTTTAGTAAATAAAGTTTTACGGAAACCCAGATGTGGTTTGCACATGGCTGCTTTCACTCTGAGAGCGAGCTGGGAGGTGTCAGAGACCATATGACCGAAAAATCCCGAAATATTTACTACCTGGATCTATACCAAAGAGTTTGCAGACCTCTGTACTAGGGAAATTTAGAGGGATAAAATACTGACAATTATTTATTCCTAGAGGTGGTTGTTCTAAATTAATTCACACCCTGAAGTAAAAATTAGATTTATCTTAAACATCCAACAGAGGGGAATGGTTGGGGAAATACGGCCAACATACAGTGGGATAGTATGCAGCCATCAAAAATCACACTTACAAATGTTTTTAATAGCATACGGGAAGACAATATTTGTTAACTGAATAATACAGAAGACAAAATACATTATCAATGAATCTCAACTGAGCAAAAAAAGGATTTTTTTTGTTTTTTTTTTTTTGCAAAGAAAAATTACCAGATGGAAACAATATAGCAAAATGCTAGCATTTGAGAACTGGAAATTTAAATAATTTTTTTTATTATACATCAAGGGTTTTTAAAAGCCATTCTACGACAAATATTACTTTTATGAGATAAAAAATTTTACTTTAGCCTAAGAATTAAATAAACAGTTTGTGAACTGTATAGTGTGGAGGGGGAAGTGGTTCTTTGGATAAAATGATCTTCTTGCTGAACTGCTAGCTGCCAAATTAGAGAAAGACAGAGAGACGGGGAGACAGAGAAAGAGGAGAAAAAGGAGGAGGGGGAGGTGGAGGGAGAAGGCGATGGGAGACGTGGAGGAAGGGGAAGGGGAGAAAGTGAGAGAGAGAGACAAGAGAAGAAGGGAGGGGGAAGACAAGGTCATAGGATTCCCTGTCTGCTAAAAAGAGCATTTCCGTTTCCAGTGGAGATGAAATATTTTCCTAGCAGAAAGTCTTCAGGGCAACGGCTCCCATGTTCATAAACAGGGTCTTTGATGATGAAAGTGAAGGTCCACGGACTGACTTCTACCCACTTCCCAGACTAGAGATAATTTCATGAAGACCCTTGGGAAGGGTGAGCAAGATTGGTCCCTCTATGGGTTTTGGGGAAAAAAATGAGGTGCCCCCAAAATGTTTGTAATACTTATAAACAAATACTTGTAGGTATTGACCAAACATTTGTGCAAAAGTTTACCTGGAATGCTTAATGAAACTCACACAATCAAAAACGATGCTAGTGTCTCCATTTGAACTCCCTGCATAATTTTGCTGTGTTTGTGACTGTGCAAGCTGCCTAATAACAAAACTGGAGCTAGAAAAGCTGACAGACCCAAGTGCTAACAATCTGTATTGTTTGCTGTTTTTCCCAAAGTGGACATTGACATGCTAGATGGCCAAGTGATAGATGGCTGCAGACTGTGTGGCCAGCAGGATGGACACAGCTTTTATTTCTTATTTGCTCCTACACAAAGCTTTTGATCAAAGAGGCAGAAAAGAAAGTGGATGTTTATTAAATTATACAAAATAACTTCAAACATAAAGAAAAGACGAAGACAAAGAACATAATTTAATCTATCAAAGCCTGTCAACTTCTTTATTCCCTCCATTGTGAAGGCTAAGAAACAGAGTTGTGTTTTCCCGACATCACAAGAAATCCCTTAGAATTATAATCCAAGCCCATTTAGCCAAATTAAATTGAGAAATGAGGCTTGATTACTGTTAAAAGCAGAAAGTAGGGCAAACATAGAGACAGTCATATATCACTGACTTTCTAGAGCCTTGGAAGACAGAGTCTTTGAACTCTGAAAAGAACTACCCAGAATGAAAAACAGAAGGAAGATGTGTCAAAAGCATTAAATCCCTAGTCACACCATTCGCACTGCTCAGACCCAGAGATCTAACACTAGGAATGGGGTCTCCCCTACCTCTCACCCAAGTGCAGAATTATCTTTTTGCCACCAAGTTTAAGCACATCAGTGAGTCTCCTGGTCCTGATTTAGATGAAAAGAGTAGCTGGGAACTCATACCCAGAGAGTCCGTGAGCTAGCAACTGACCAAAAAATAACCTTGCTCTAAAATAAAAATATTACTTCTACCTAACCTCTTTTATGCATTGCAAGGAAGTTTGCTGACGAAGAAAAAGAGATTTAGAGGCTGTTGCATTAAAAAATGCACAGACATATTTGAAATAAAATTGCCTCTGCTTTAGAATGGCAGCACTGACATTCTAACTGGGGCAAGCCCTGGGTCAGCACTCCGGCTTTCGTGGGGACAGAAACTTTAAGTTGTGTGCGCACAGCAAGCATAGTGGTTTGGGGGCGGGGTGGGGGGTAGTTAGAATTTCTGTTACAAATAAATAAAAATAAAGATGGTTTTAATCCTGTCTCTTTTTTTCAAAGATTTATTTCAGCAAGAGAGAGAGTGAGTGCATGCATGTGTGAGTGCAGTGGGGAGGGCCAGAGAGGGAGAGAGAGAGAGATCCTGAAGCAGACTCCCTGCAGGGCCCGGAGCCCGACTGAGGGCTCCATCTCACCACCCTGAGATCAGACCTGAGCCCAAACCAAGAGTTGGAGTTTTAACCAACTGCGCCACCCAGGTGCCCTATTCATGTCTTATGTAAGATTGAGAAAACATCAATTTCGATGTTAATATTATTATCATTACTTAAAGTAACTTCGGGAAGAGCAGGATGGAGATCGCGGCCATCAGACTCCACCCCCTACAATGCCACCCCAAGTTACAAGCATTCAGAGTAGACTGGCTTACCCAAAAATGCTGTATTTCATAGTGTAAAATGGGGTTCATTCAAAGATATACTTTTTATTTTATGAGAAGGTAAAAAGAGAGAAAGGGAAGGAAACTAAAAGAAAGAGGAAAGAGAAGTCTGAGTGGTTCTGAACACCTTTGATTGTCAGATGCATCATGATTTCAAAAATGAGAAGAGGGAGTGCAATTCCGAAACAGCAAAGATGAGGGATGAAAGGAATATAACAGGTAAATGGAGGAACCAAATATGGGGTTATGGAAATTGCACTCCCTTTCTTCCCCCATAAAGTATTAATCCATTGAAAAAAAAAATGAGAAGAGGTAGGGGGAAAATATGTATTAGAATTGCTGAAATATGTCAAATTTTTCAAATGACTGAGTTACCCACCCTTCCTTCAGAAAGTCTGTGACTTGGAAATATGCCTCAGATCTTTCAAGGCAAGCAAGAGCTACTTCCTAACTAGCTACTCCTTCCTACAGCCATATAAAAGGAGAATGGTAATCTGTTGGTAACCAACCGAGGTGGGTTGGAGATGAAATGGGTACTTGGGTAAGCATTCTGGTTAATAAAGAGTTATATTTATCATAACAAGGGTATATTTTTAAAACAACTGAAACATAGTATCGTGTGTTTACTATTAAGAAGATATTTTAAGCCCTATTTACTCTGATGATATATTTAGTGCCTCAGGTTCATAATTATAAACATTATTGTCCACTGCACAATAGCAAGGGGAATAAATAATTATTAAATAATATATGATTATATCTTGCTAAATGTATAATTATATAAATATATAATTATGTAAATAATAATTATATATTATTAAATATATAATATTAAATAATAAATAATTTCATTAGCAGATAATTTAGGGCCTTCTCTACTCCTAAAACATTCTCATCAGAAAAGAGAAGTTGCCAACATTGGTGAAACCAGGACCATTTCAGTTCACTCATCTGTTGCCAGTAGAAGCCCTGAGTTACTCGTGGCCCGAGGACACAGCTCCACCCTCCATCAGCCTCCATCACAGAGACATGGCGTTGGTCCTCTTAGCAGTTATTTGTGATTCTATAACCCCCATGCTTTTCTGGATCCCCGTGCATTTGCTTTTTCTCCTGGCTATACCAGAACGTCATGAATAAAGGGAAGACATTCCCCAGTCATCTAGCCCAGGCTCGCCCACCAGAGCATCCCTGAGAAATTATTGCTCATCTCATGTCTGGCACAAAGCAAGCCCTCAAGAAACAGCAATTGAGTGAGGGATCGCTCATAGAACAAGCCCCATCACACTTGACTTCATTAGATTGGGTCCATCATTCATGTTGTTCAAGATTCTTGGGGAGCTTGAATCCAGCATCAGCTATGGTAGGAATCCCTCTAGGTGTCCAACTCTCTACACCAGTGAATGGCAAACTACAGCCTGCAGGCCAGTTCCAGCCATCCCCTTCTTTTGTACATCCCACGAGCTAAGAGAGCTTTTACATTTTTAGATGGTTGGGGAGGGTCGAGTTCAAAGAAGAACAATATTTTATGACAAGTGAAAATGATATGAACTTCTAATTTTAGTATTCAAAAATACAGTTTTATCAGAATATAGCCATGCTCAGTTGTTTACATGTTCTCTGTGGCTGCTTCTAAACTCGAACAAGACAGTTAAGCAGGTGTAGCCAAGGCCCACGAGCCTGAAAATTTAATATATTTACTATATGGCTCTTTACAGAATAAGTTTGGGTCCCCCCAGTCTGCACATGCCTTTAATGTCCTCTTCTTGTCTAAAATGTTATACAGAGTGAAGGCAAGGACTGAAGTCTGATGTGGTGCATCCTCTGGAGACCTCTCTCCAACAAGGTTCAACCCAATAATAGCATTCCTTAGGTATTCATCAACCCAAGATGGCTCGAGAACTCTACTCCCATTTTTTTGTCATGTCCCCAAAGGCTCCATGGGAGGTTGTTAAAACCCAGAAGGTAGAGATGATGATAGGTTTGGATATTTCCTGAGTGTTGCAGCCCTCATTCTAGCTATTCTCCAACATAAGGCATAGAGCTGGGAGCCATTCATTCATGGATTGGTGAGGTATATGAGAGCAGAAGACAATCGTGTGCGAGACTGTAAACCAGTTCCAATAGTCAATCAACCGAACATGTGAATTCCTGTCCTGGACTCAGTGGTGGGCTTGACCTTGGAAGATGGAATCTGCAGTGAGGGGACTCGTCTCTCTGCCTACTGCATGGGCTCACCAGCCTGCCTCTCTATTCTACTTGCTCTCTCTTTATACATGGGATGCCTCCAAAGTCTCAAGCTATTAAAAGAACTATTTCTGAGGCCCAATGACTTGACAAATTAGCGTCAGCCTTAAATAACAAACTTCCTTTGGATTTCAAGGACAAGGGGGGGGGACCCTCTCTACGGAACTACAGAGAGAAGATAAATTGATATTCCAAATCAATTATCTTTTATTTCTCTCAAATAACCTATCATTTGGTTTTCATAAAGTTCTGGTCATTGCCTTCTGGAAAAATTCACAGAGCCAACAAAAAAAAAGAGGGGAAATGATTAAAAGGAATTTTCTCTCAACACTACTAATTCGTTGAAACCCCTTCAAAGGTCTGAGCAATGGCACCCAAGAAGCTCAGGTCCCGATTCTCTCTGATTGCCTCTGCCTCGACATTCATCCTGTGGCAACTGCTGAATGCCAAGGGAAGTCACAGTGAGGTGTGGGAACGGTCTGCAGGTGAGGGTTCATTCTGGATGGCAAAGGTCCAAAGGAGAAGAAAGCCTGGGAAGACATCCCATACACCCATTTGCACTGGAGATGGATTTACCCAGGAAGAAACCACAGAACACTGAAGCGGCACTTGTCAAATCTTGTTCAGACCACAGAACTGAAGGAGGAAGAAAGAGCCAGTGGAAATCATGAAGCAGAGGCGGGCACCAGTTCAGTTCTGGAGAAGTGAGTAAGAACTGCTGAACATTGGCCCCAACAGGAGATCTGCCTCCCCCAGGAAGCCTTCCCAGGTACCTCCGCATCTCACAGATCCCCCCCCTAGGCAAACCTCCCATTACAATTACCTTCTGCAACAGTTATTTTCACCCTTCACAGAAATCTTGGCTACTCTTCTAGAGTGTTAAAAGGCTGGAGTTACTACGCATAATGTTTTAGCTCTCTCAGAGCACCTGAACACACACAGTAAGTACACAGTATCAAAAGAATGGGAGCTGCAGCGTCTGGGTGGCTCAGTGGGTTAAAGCCTTTGCCTTTGGCTCGGGTCATGATCTCAGGGTCCTGGGATCGAGTCCTGCATTGGGCTCTCTGCTCAGTGGGGAGTCTGCTTCCTCTTCTCTCTCCGTCTGCCTCTCTCTCTACTTGTGATCTCTGTCAGATAAGTAAATAAAATCTTTAAAAAAAAAATAAAGAATGAGAGCAATGGGAAAATGGCTACTTTTTTTCCTTTCATAAATCTCAAGTGGGCATTTTCTAAAAGGGAGGCGCCCTCTGAAGAAGACAGACTTCACTCCTGCTCTTCTTGCTCCTGCTTGACAGCTTTAGAAATGCTGTCAGTTAAAAACGGAGCTTGTCTTTCTGATGACTGTGGAAATGATTGACAGCTTTAGACCTCTTGGGCCACTGTGATATTCACCTTGCAGAGGAAAGGGCCATGCTGATTCCAAGCAACGGAGCTTGCCTCTGCCTATAAATGATATCAGTGCCCAAACCACAGCCCACTTGCATATGGCAGAACTGAGACAGAGGAGCATTCTTCAGCCATGGTGCTATCTCCCCTGCAAACAGTGACCTCACTGTGGTAACAGCAGCATTTCTAGATGCCAGGGGGCTTTCGTTCAAATGAATATTTAAGTAACATTTTAATCTTCCTTTTTCTATCTTAACATAAACAGTAGTAAGACCGTGATTTTACATTAAAGCATTCCAGAAGTTATTTTGCATCATAACAGATAATGAAAAAATTATAAAGATAGTCATATCATGTTCTATGCTAATGAATATTGCTATATTTCTCTTATTTGGGGTTGCTTGGAGATTATAGTGTATGTTTATCAAAACTGAAAAATGGTAAAAGCTTTCCAGCTATGATGGAATAGTATATAGAAGATCTGAGCAAGAGCAAAGTTGGATGAAACAAAAAACCCATGTGTCCAGAGGCATCAGAAGACTTCCAAAGCATCTAGGACATGAGAAGGCACAGCCCAGAGAGAAGGGGCGTTCATTGAGATGAGCCCAAATTTCTGCACACCTCCCGTCTCCTTGGAGTATTTGCCCATTTTTGGCTGCAGAAAGAAGCTGAGAAGAAAAGAGGAAGGAGACTGCTAAGAGGTAGAGAAAGCAGCAGAGTTGAGTCAGTCTCACAATCTGGAGACACAGAACTTAGGAGTTCAGGATCAGCAAATCAACCAGGTTTGTGGGGAGAGGGCAAGATCCTGGGATGCAGCAAGGTACAAAAGGCTGAACCCAATTCTCAGTGATTTCTTCTAGGGGCACTTTCTGGTCAAATTGCACCAAAAAAAAAAAAAAAGAAGAAGAAGAAGAAGAAGAAGCCAAGAAGCCAAGCAGAAAGGAAATACTGCAGACATTCATTTGGAAACCCCAGAGGTTAATATCCCACGAATAGGAGCAGACCAGGGGAGGACCAAGCATTGCAAAGAGCCCAGCCAGGCTGGGGTCAGCTTATTCCCTCATTGAAGTAAAGTAATCTTCTCTTCTGCAGCAAGTTCAAGGACAAGGTGTATTTTCCCTGGAGGAAAATAACATAAAGCAATGCTTCTGCAAAGTTCATACTGATAGAGAACTACTCTGCCTACAACTTTAAATTAACTGCTCACACTGGGGGAGAAAAAAAAGAATCACGACAAAACATTCACAGTAAAAACAGACTACAGTTAACCAAGATATTAAGAGTTATCAGACACAAACTTTACAATAACTGTAATTAATCTGTTCACAAAAATAGAAGAGACCTGAAATGTATAAAAACAGGGAAACTCTAGAATGGAAATAAATGGAAATTCTAGAAAAATAAAATGACTGAAACTAAGAACCTAATAGAAGGCTTTAGTAGAGGAGTAGACATAACTGAAGAGAGAATCAGAGAACTCAGAAATCTAACAGAATGGACACCTGGGTGGTCCAGTCAGGTGAGTGTCTGACTCTTGATCTCAGTTCAGGTCTTGATCTCAAGATGGTGAGTTCAAACCCTGGGTTAGGCTCCATGCTGGGGTGTGGAGAAAGAAGGGAAAGGAAGGAAGGAGAGAAGGAAGAGGAAGGGGGGGAAGGAAGGGGAAGGAAGAAAGAAAGAAAAGAAGGAAGGAAGGAAGGAAAGAGGGGGAGTGGACAGAGGGAGGGAAGGAAGGGAGGAAGGAACATAGCCAGGACAAAAATAAAACAAACCATAACAGAGAGAGGGTGTTGAGAAGTACAGAAAGCAGTATAAAAGCCATAGAAGACATAACAAAAGGTCTACAATATATGCATTTGGGGGTCTCAGAAGGACAGAAGAAATGGGAGGGGAAAGGAGCAATATTTGAAGAGAAAATGGCTAGGAATTTACCAAAACTAAAAAATAAAACCAAGCCACAGATTAAACAAACAAAACAAACAAACAAAACCCTATGAACCTAAGTAAAATACAAAGAAAAATCACATCTGCACACATTATAATAAAATAGCTAAAACCAAAGACTAATACAACATCTTAAAGCATATGGGGGGAAAAGGCACATTGTCTTTTTTGCTTTATATACATACACTGAATGACCCAGAACTTTCATTTGCAGGTTTATACACAGAAGAATTGCACTATTCTTTCCACAGACTTAAGCAAGAATATTGATGGAAGCATTCTTCGCAACAGCCCAAACCAGCAAACAACCCAAACAACTTATCAGCCACCGAACAAATTATGGTAATGTCATATAACAGAATACTGTACAGCAGTAACAATGAAAACTGCTAAGCTTACAACACAGCTGAAATTCACAGATACAACATTAAGTGAAAGAAGAAACAAAAGAGTAACTAATATATGATACCATTTTTATTACAATTTTTGAAATAAGTAAAATTAATCTGACTTACTAATCTAGAGGTCAGTAGTTAACTCTGTGCAAACATTTATTAACTTGGAATTGCACAAAAATTGTGCAGAGATGATGCAAATGATTTATATGTTGATCTGGGTGGTGGTTACACAGGTGTGTGTGCATGTATAATGAATACACACACACACACACACACATTAAGCTATCAGCTTAAGCTATAAGCTTAAGCTATGTGCTCCTTACTCTATATAATTTATACCTCAACAAAAAAATGTAAAAACTCAAAACAAAACTGAAGGCCAAATAAAGACATTTCTAGAATAACAAAAATTAAGAAAACTAATCATTCACAGAACTGTATTAAAGAAAAATAAAGGGAATTGTTTTGGTTTTGTTTTGTTTTCAGACAGAAGAAAAATGATCCCAGATGGAAACCCAGCAAAGAAGGAAGGAATGAAGAAAAATGGAAAGGGCCATCTGTGTTAAATGGGTAAACCTAAATAAATATAATAATAATAATAATATCTCTTGAAAAGTACCATGTGTAGAATTAAAATGCCTGATGACAGTGAAAAAATGAGGAAAGGGGATAGATTTTTAAATGTTCAACAATCTTAGCATTATCTGGAAGAGGGAGAATACTAATTTGACTCTAGTTAAGTCAAGGATGCATGCTTAACCACCAAAAAAAGAACAAAGAATATACAAGTTATAAGTTAACAAAGAAAGAAATATGGTAAGAATTTTTTTCAACTTTTAAAAAACACTTAAAATAGATGGGAAAATACAAAGTAAATATATATGGAAGTCCAAACACATCAACAATCACATTTATTATAAATGTTCTACATATTTTCATTAAAAATATATCTTTATATCTAATAAATTACATATGTTATTTATAATATTACACATATACATTATTTATAAGAGACACACCTTAAATATAAGGACATAGAAAAGTTTATAGTGAATGTTGGAAAATATACTAACTATACTATGTAAAAGTCAGCCAAGGAAAGTTGTATATTAATATTACACAAGATGAACCTTAAGAACGGAATATCATTACAGAGGGCTATTTCATAATGGTAAAAGTATCAAACCAAAAGGAAGATATAACAATTACAAATCTGTATACATCTAATAATAAGGCTTCAAATATATAAAGCAAAAATCAATAGACCTAAAGGGGAAAATAGTTAAACTCATAATCATAGTCAATTCTAATAGAGGCTGTATTTGAGACTTTATCTCCTTTGTAACAGATGGAACAACCAGACAAAATAGCAGTAAGAACATAAAAGACCTTAACGAAATAATGAACTAACTTGATTATAGATACATTAGATATAGATTAGATATAAATATAGGTATAGAGAACACATATATGTTAATTGACATATAAAACAATAAACCCCAAAGTTGAATATTTTACTGCAATGAAAAGATATTGCTGCATCACACATGGCAAAATTTCCCCACCAGAATGACGTCAAATACAGAATGAAGATCTACTGTATGAATCCCATTGTAGACCAATCAGAAGCAGGCAAGATTAACTGATTGCAATAGCAGTCAGGATAATTAAACTTGGGAGGGTATGCCTGGGATCGATACAAATAGGAACCTTCGGAGGGATCATTAATACTCTCTCTTGATCTAGGTAGGTACTAGCTATAGTTGTGCTGAGTACATGGGTATCTTCGCTTTGTAAAAGTTGATTAAACTACATACTTATGATTTGTCCACTTTTCTATGTATGTTCCACTTCAATAAAAAGTGTGCTAAAGAAGACACTCAAAGAAATGTAAAGAAGGTAGCCATCATTCTATAAAGTAACAATGCTTTTAATCTGTGATAATTGACATATATTGTAACATCTCAAACACTTGCACAACAGGCTTTGAATGATGATGGATTTTTTGATTCCTTTATATTATAATATATATTTTATAGCCCATAATCAGGGTTAAATAATTTATAAATGTTTTAATTTTTTAATTATAGTTTTAAACATTACAGTGATACTTGGCCTAATGAATTTAGAAATGTTTATCTGAGGTCTCAAGATACCTCAGTTTTAGAGAGTGCTTCACGAAAGAAATCCAACAGAAAAACTATCTAGGGACATTTGAAGTTTTAATTCACAATAAGTTGTTTCTCCTACAAGGGAATTTTCACTTAAAAAAATTGCCAGAGGAGAGAAACACTTAACCCAAAGGCTTCAATAACTAATATTGAATTTCCAGCCCAAAGGTAAAAGAATAACCTTACCCATTTGAGGTTTAAGTCTGGCCCATACCAAAATATACATACACACATACATACATATATACATGTATACATCATGTAAAATAGGTATATGCACATCATTATCACATTTTGTAATATTCAAGCAATCTTTATCAACTTCCTCACACACATAACCCCATAAAAATGGTCACACAAACCAAGATCAGTAACGTGTAACAATATAAAGATGCCATTTTTGGAGGCAGACTGCCTGGGTTCCAATCCCAACATCTCTAGTCACAAAGAGAAAGAGATACTTTATACAACTTTCCTTACATCTCTGGGCCTCTGTTTCACCATGTGTAAATGAAGCTAATACTGCTACTTCTCTTTAAGGGCTGCTATGATGATTTCATGAACCAACCTGTAAAGCCAACCTTAAATCAGGGCTCAAACCGTGAAAAGCTCTCACTAAGTGGCAGCTACTCTACCACTGTTAGTCCTATAACCAGCCTGGGAACAACAGATTGGTCCAGTGTATCCACTGGAAATAGCTACCAGTTAGTGCTACATCACCAGAATGGTTACTGGTGCTCAGAATGGCAAATATAAAAAATTATAACCACCTTGTATAATTTTCAAGTTAAAAATGAAATTCTGTTCAGCAGAGCTTTCATGTCCTGTGAATTTTATGGGGTGCAGACTCTTGAGTATTCAGAATCTCCAGGGTACACACAGTAATTCAGGTAACCAGAAAACTTAATTCAACAGAACACCAACTGCCAACCATATTGGTTACTGGAGTGTTAATGGTGGAAAGAGAACATGAGACTCTCCTTATTATCTGACGCTCTGATGACGCACGCTCCATTCAGGAGTCACAACATGGATTATTTGAAACGTTCTCAGTAGGGAACAAAAGAAGTTCTAGATTGCTAGTTAAAGTACTAGAAATATGTCATGTCACTCCCATGACCACAGCCACCATATTATTACATGCTAACCACATTAATTAATATTTGACTCTTAACTAAAGGACTCTTTGCCACAAGATTCACCTTTCAAAAATACTCCAAACATATGCCTTTCTTGTCAAACATTATCTACTGCCAACAACTTTTCACATTTCTTTTTCAATGCTTTTATTATTTTTTTTAAAAGGCATTGTTTTCTTTTGTTTTAAGCTACTTATTACATTTCCCATTAAAAGTTATAATAATTCATTTGTGTCATTAACACCTTCTCTATTTTAAACGTGTTAACTCCCTGGTCTCCTCTCATCATGTTGAACTAGCAAATGATTAAATCCTAGAAATGGCCAGGTTTTTTTTAGATGAAGTTGAGCCATCTGAATTCAGTTGTTTTATGCATATGAGGGCACTGAACATTTAAATCTCAGGCTATACTATGTTAGCTTGGAAGGTACCTATCTTTTCCTAATTCTGAACTATTTTTGTATGTTTTATAGGCAAGTAAATTCTTCTATTTTATAGTAGTAAATTGCCCTATTTAATGAAGATATGGAGTGACTTTAATAATCATAGCCTAAAAATACAAGTTTTTGATTAAGGGGTCTGGGCATTAAAACACTCTGACTCTATCCATTGCTATGTTAGGGTTTTGTTAAACTGTGACTCAAAGTAAGAGAAATGTAGGACCATGAACTAAAAGATTTAATTAAACTTACATGAAAAAGAAATGTTTTTATTGTTTATTGGGTATTATTGTAATTTCCCTTTTGCAAAAAGCCAAGGCACTGAGGTTGAGACAGAGAACCAGGGAGCAGCAAAGTCAAAATCTGAACCCAAGCAGTTCAGACCTCAGAGCTCATACCTTTAGACAATATGCTCTCCTGGGCAAACAATACAACAAAATGATTACAACCTGCAGTAAAAACTGTGAAGAAAACTATAGGATAAATAAATTCAAGATATAATAGTTACTATTACTGGGGCTGTCTGTTGGGTCGTTGGATAGGGAGTTGACTCCAGGAACAGTGGTCAGGAAAGGCATTCATCACCTGAAAGATGGTGCACAGGCAGCTGTGTGATGGAGCAACAGGAAGAACATTCTAAGAAGAGGAGCATCATGTGCAAGGGCCCTACAATGGTGTGACTGCAGCACAAAAGGGGTGGGGTGGTGCAAGGAGGTTGAGGAGACAGACCACAGCCCAATGATGCACGTGGCCTTGAACCCTTATCAAGGAGAAGCCTGCCTTGTATGTAACCCCAATACCTGGCACCTAGAAGGTGCTCAAGAAAAAATGGAGGACTCCTTAAGTTAAGCTACCATGAAACTTGTTTAAAGCCTGAATCATTTTATGGCAGGGGCTGGAGACTAGGCAAGAGGTCCAGACCCACTTAAAACCAGACAGCCAGTTGGCTTTGATTAGCCCACACATCTGCAAGGAGCCATCCTCATGTGAACTGGGATCAACACTGACAGTCAGTCGCATACTCAACATCTGGTTTCCTTCCAGCTCAAAACAGGAACTTTCCATTGCCGCTGGTCACTAGAATCCTTTCTAGTCCCCAAAGGACCTCAGCAAACCAGGCACGCTAATTGGATCAAGTCAGAAATCAAGATTCCAATTAGACCAGGCTGTTCTTCCTTGTGACAGCTCCAAACAGGCATGTCCAAGAAGTGGTTTAGCTCTAGACCAAGTACCTATGGGACAAGATTTCCTTGTTGTGCAGAAGCCAGTCCTGGGTCCAGTTGGATTTTCCTTCAGGTACATGGGGGGATTGCTATACCAAAGCTCCCAGGCCTGATGGTGTCACTCAAGGTCTCGATCACCACCCCCAGGCCCAAACCAAACTTCCTGGGCTCTTTAGCAATCTCCCTGTGGGCAGGGACCGTAAGGCAGCCTTTGGCCAAGTCCTAATACACACTTTTGACCTTGAATGTGCACGACCCTCTGGCTCTTAAAGCCTTCATCACGGTTTTGTGACTTTCTTTCAGATCATTCTTCCCCCTACCCTGAACTCCCTCAAAGTACCTGGAATATTCCAGACCCGGGCAAAGTAAGCACTTTGTGGACCCAGCCCAGGCTGGAGTCATGTGACCCCCACACAGAGCCACCCCAACTCTTTCTGACGGTCACCCTACTCGTCATCTACTTTCAACATCTCTTTGCAACGTGTGGGTAGCAACTCTGGGGTTCCCCCAACAGCTCTGAGTTGAGAGTAACTCAACACCTTTTTTAGGGCCCTGTTCTCTCTTAGTTACCAGAATGGAGGGAGCCGTGAGCTCTGAGACCATTGTCCTGACTTATGAGATTTGTCTCTGGATTGGATTGTTAACCCCTACAGTACTGATGAGATAGAGTCAAACGTACATAAGCAATCACGGGGCACATGGAAGGTCTTCCAGGACAGCTTGGAGTGGTTTCCACAGGGCTTGTTGAAAGGGCCGGAGAAAGCTGAGGGCCCGTCCAGTGGCTGGGCATGTTCCTGGGGTGACGTCAGGCCAGCACCCAGGGGTACAAGGCATCGTGGCCACAGGTGGTTTTGGCCTCACCTCGGGAAAGCAGGCTCAGGGTGATTCCCTTTCTGATCCACTCAACCCCTTTAAATACACTCTGGTGCCACAGTCAGTTTCGTGTTTTTTAGCGACTTGGCTGCACGTAGATTCTCATTCTGCCCCTGCCTTTCCGCAACTGCTTCCTATTTTCGTTCACAGGACTGAGCTGCTGAAAGATTTGTAGAGCAATTTCTATATGTTATTTTAAACTGGTTCAGCAGGAAAAATCCTTTATTGTGCCTTTATTGTTCTCGGGAATTAGGTAAATTGGTCTTAGAAACAGGCTTCGGCACCAAAAAGAAATTTTAGAGCTTCTTCAAAAATGCAGTTCTGACACAGAGAATTTATTGCTTTGATTAAAGCAAGCAGAGTCTTGCTGGCTCTGCTGTGGTCTCTCCCTCTATCAAGAAAGGGTAAAGAAAGCTCAGGGTATGTTGTAGCGTTCCTTATTGATTTCCATAATTGATGTCTGAGAATCTCATTTCATCACTAGGTACTTTAACTCCTGCTTCTTAAAATACGGATCATTGGCTTCTTTGTGTTGAGAAAATGTTGCTTTTTTTTTTTTTTTTTTTTTACTACAATGAAGGCACATTCCTGGTCCCCTAAAAACCCTTAATGACTTAATAGCATTTAAAACACACCCTACTGAGTCTTTAATTATATCAAGCTACTGTAGTAGGGAAATTAACTAAATTGTTCTCCTGCAGGAATGACCTAGGTGACAAGTGGGGTGAGTTTTAAACATCTGGCCAGCTTTTCCAGCAATTTATGATGGATGGAGGTTTATTAATCAAAAACAGCTGAATGGTGGAGACTTGCTTTTTATGTGTACTTTGTGTCCTAAATGTATAACAGCACCTGATCCCTTCTCCTCATGATTACATAAGGGAGGATTTACTTTTTTTTCTTGGTAAACTTCAGATTTGCAAATAAAATCTATTTGGCCTCCTTTAAAAATTCATCTACATAGGGCTTTAACTGGCGAATAAGCCCCATGCTGCTGCGATTCGTAACCAGTGCCAAGGACCCTTTCTACAAAATGTGGCAAGATCATTTTTAATTCAGGTTTCCCTCCCTCGTGTGTTTCTGTAAGTGACCAAAGTCCACAGGAAAACATTAGGTCATGAAGAAGGTATTTAAAAGAAAAAAAAAATCATGGTGGGTATTTGAATATGAAAATATAATAACTGGGCTTTTATTTCAAAAGCTTTTATATTGGGTGTCTGGGTGGCTCAGTGGGTTAAAGCCTCTGCCTTCGGCTCAGGTCATGGTCCCAGGGTCCTGGGATGGAGCCCCGCATCAGGCTCTCTGCTCAACAGGGAGCCTGCTTCCCTTCCTCTCTCTCTCTGCCTGCCTCTCTGCCTACTTGTGATTTCTGTCAGATAAATAAATAAAATCTTTAAAAAAAAAAAAAAAAAAAAGAGCTAGGCACCTGGGTGGCTCAGTGGGTTAAGCCACTACCTTCGGCTCAGGTCATGGTCTCAGGGTCCTGGGATCAAGTCCCACATCGGGCTCTCTGCTCGGTGGAGAGCCTGCTTCCCCTCTCCCTCTCCGCCTGCCTCTCTGCCTGCCTCTCTGCCTACTTGTGATTTCTCTCTGTCAAATAAATAAACAAAATCTTAAAAAAAAAAAAAGAGCTTTTATATCAAGTAAGATTGTGTGTAGGATGTAGACTAACATAAACTGCTTGGAATATAATAAATGTAACAAACATGAACTATATTAATCAAAGAAATTATCAAGTACAGGATTACTTATGTTTTTGGAGTTTTTAAAAGATGCAAAGATTATAAGTCCAGCGATATTGGCAGGGGAGGGGGTGGTGAGGGGGGTGTGTTTTTCTCCTAATTTTGTCAGAGACAGAGTAGTTCTCATTTACTTAAATACCCAAAAGCCAAATTGCAAATGCAGTGGCATTTCATTTAACACGGGTCTTAACAACCACTCACAGAAACATATCTACAACCAAGCACTTCATGCATCAAATAAGGATGGAGAAGAAAAATTGATGTCTATCACAGGAGAGTTGGTGGTCTCCGGGGACGCCCAGACTCTTCAATTACCTCGGGATGACTGCAGTTCACTGCCTTCGAGCGGCAGCACCTAAACCCAAACACAGAAACAAGTGCAAACTGCTCGAGCTCACTGCCATCCACACAAGGTGTAGTCCAAACACATCCGCTCTTGCCAACACAGCAACAGAACCTTTAGGCTGGATCCTTGTCGGAGAAATAGAGAAGGCTGTTCAAGTAACTGATTACATAGAACACCCAGCTTTTTAAAAATTCCCCCTGCCCAGATGATTTATCTGTAACAAGAAAATTAAGGTGGAATTGTTGGGAAAATTATTTTGATATTTGATCCCCCCTGTTCCCTCAACACTGTTCACAAGAGCCTGAAGGGCCAGGAACACACAGGCCCTGGGAAATCCTGTGGCTGGTTCTCTTATCAGGAATTTATTTTCTTAAGTCCGCTAACAAGGGTAGCAAGTGTGAACATCTGTCCCAACATAGCGTCACAGACTTTATTTTCACTAGGAGACATTTGCCTTCCAAATGCTAATGGGATGAATGGGCTCTTATTTATTTTCTGCCTGCCCATCATGCTGTGCCCTGAGGAGAGAGCATTGGCCGAGCCTAGGGACACGAAGGAACCAGTCAGCTTATTTTGATGCTGTGACTGTGTGACTGTTGGTCGCCTGGTGGTGGATCCTGACTGAGCTAGAAGACGGCCAGGCATCCACACTAATGGGTCGCTCTGTTCCTGTGGCTCAAGAGTGGCAGACAGCAGCTGCTTGCTGCCTCAGGATAAGGAAGACATTGCTCAGGCCACTTGGGAAAGGTCTGTGTGTGCATCTCTCCGGAGGAAGCCAGCAGTACTGTGCCTGGACTGGTGATCGGTTTTGCTAAGTCAACTAACAGGGATAAACACTAAACTTGTGACTCTGTGTAACAAACAACCCCAGGGATTTTAAAAAAAAAAAAAAAAAACCAGACTTGAGAAACAATCAATGAACAGACACTTCCTGCCCATTCATGTATCAGGGCTGCGCTGCACCACACAGGATGGCTGGCACTAGAGCGCTGGTCCTCAAACTTCGATGAGAAGAATCATCTGGAAAGCTTGTTTAAAGGCAGACTCTCTGGGCTCAGAAATCAGAATTGGCTGGGGGAAGCTCCAGGAGATTCTTAGATAGGTGGTCTCCAGACCACACATTGATATATATACAAGGCTGTGGAGATGAAAGATGAATTTGCTTTTATTTGTTTACGTCTGTCTCCTCTAGACTGTAAGATCCTCTAGACCACGGGCTGGTAAATTTTTTCTGTAAGGGGCCAGATAGTAAATATTTCAGGCTTTGTGGGCCAAGAGGCCACATGCTCTGCCGTTGTAGCGTGAAAGCAGCCATAGACAACACATAAACGGGGGGGCATGACGGTGTCTGCGGCACACACGGACAGTCAGTGTGCTGGATATGGCCCAGGGCTGTAGTTTACCAACTGTGCTCTAGTGCAGGGCCCTGTTCTTACTAATGTTTGTACCCAACACCCAGCACAGGGCTTAGCAGATGGGGCATGACTGAAAAACACTGAGTGGGTGAGCACATGGTCACAGTTCATGACGCAGGGACACGTATTCTGGTAGGGAAGATAGCTGGAAACAACCACAGTATATGAAGAGCTCTACGAGATTTGTGTACAGGGTTCTGTGGGAATATTGAGACGGGAGGAATGTCAGAAGTAGGAGTGCCAGCTACAGAAAAAAAAAAAAAAAGAAAGAAAGAAAGAAAGAAAGAAAGAAAGAAAGAAAGAAAGAAAGAAAAGAAAATTACAAGACACATAGTTCATTTTCAATGCCAGATAAAAAATGACTAAATTATTTGGGACATATACTGAAAAATTTTTGTTGTGTACTTGCAATTCAGATTTAACTGGGCATCCTAAATTTTATCTGACAAGGAACCTGGAGAAGTCCACAACAGGGCTGATATTGGAGCAAAGTTGAACAAGGAAGTGGGAAAACAGGGCAAGGTGTTCAAAGGACAGGATGTAACACACAACGTGGCACAAAGTTCTGAGGGCCATTCCTTGTCTAAAGACAAAGTGTGGCTATGGAAGGTGAAATAGCTAGAGGTCAGACTGGAGAAGGGGCCAGCGTCCAAGGTTAGAGGATTTGATCCCAAGGCAAAGGGTCAGACTCAGTCCTGTAGATGACAGGAGGGAACTGAGACTTTTAAGCAGAGGAATGACTGTTTTCAGTGGTCTCTATTTAAAGACACAAGTATTCTCTCCTGGGTTTCACTAATAGATTAAATCCTGGTCCTACTTTGACCTGGTCTCTCTTCTAGGCCATGCGGGTTGGATTTTCCTCATTATGAATTTGCTGATTCAAACACACACACTCACACATGCACACTAACATATACACACTAACTTAGACACAATTACCTACACACATGAGCACACACTGGCAATATAGTGCTTTAGCCAAAAAGAAACAATGCTACAGCAGGAAGACCATTTTCACCAGCCAGAGATAAGGGCTCAGCTTCCAGGCAGCAGACTGCGGGCATCTCTGACACCATCGTCTGTCTACATTGCTTGTGCACATGGCCTGAAGACCACACCATGGCCTGGAGGGTAGAGGCCAGCCAGCCCAGGAATGCCAACCTGCTTCCGTGTCTCAGTCTATTTTATGGTTTCTGCCCAACTGAAAGCCTGGTGCAGCCCACATCTTCATGGGTCAGTCACAGAACATGCAATGCAACAGCTCTTTTGATCACTAACAAGACTGGAGGAGAAACAGAGTCAACTACTGGCTGCCTTTTGTTGGGAGAAAACAGGCCCACTCTGCTGTCACGTGATGTCCCGTCTGGTATTAGTCTATTAGAATAAGGACAAGGGGCAGAATTCAAGGAGACAAAGGCTGCCTTTGTGTGACGTTTCTGGGACTGAATCTCCAGCATTTTATGATGAACTAGACGGTGATAGGAAAGCAGAGAAGGAAAGAGTGGTATGTGGAACAATTATAAAGTTTCTAGATTCGACTTTGTGATACCACTGGCACAATATGGAAAATATAAAAGGTGGCTCAAGTTTGGGGTGGGGACAACTGAGAAGTTGATTTTGAAAATGCTCCTTCCACAGAGCTTTCTAATGCAGAGAAGACATTCAGGATGCATGTGGTTGGATGTATGTTTCCAAAACTCAGAAGAGAGATGGAGTTGGGAGTCACTCTAGTTGTGATCTCAGAAGTCACGTGGATGGTTCAGAGCCCAGAGTGGGATGAGAACTGAGACAAGAGAAGGGGCCCATTGCAGTGCTGGGAAGAACCTTGAGATTTATGGGATAACCAGAGAAGAAGCAGAGCAAAAGACACGGAGACAGAGAAGACACAGAAGACAAAGAGACAAAACAAGACAGATATGACCCGGTGATTTAAAAGGTGACACTTTTGTCCTGGACCTTAACCAAGAAGAAAGGATAGAGGTAAAAGCAAGAGCTGGGGACAGTGGCAAAGCTCATGTGCGGGTGTGGCGGGGACCCAAGACTCACTGAGCTGTGCACGTCTGCCCTGTCCTGCTCAGCATTTTGATTAATGCCACAACTGAGCACTTGGCTTCATTTATTCAACAAATACTCATGGAGCCCATACTCGGTGCCAGGCATGTCCTAGACAAAAGCTTAGTAAAGCAGTGGATGAGATCAAGCTGGAAGGGGCCGAGATTAATTCTGACGGGGGGCGGGGGGAGCTACAACCATCAGCATATTTGATAAATAGAGCCAGAGCTAAGTTAGTGTATTGGCAAGCCAAACTGATTGTTTTCATGGCCCGATGAATTAGCGATAGTAAATGCTAACTCAGTCTACTTCCAGGAAACTGCCAGTCCGAATTAGAAGAAAGTCTGATAAGTCATTATTTTTAATGACAAGTAGTTTAATAACTCTCAAGTACTAAAATAATTCATACTTTGTAACATCGCTGCCACATAGAACTCCTTTAGGAAAGGCTTTATGGAAAATACAATCTGATTTGTAACTCATCTATCAATTGGCTAGCAATAAATTCTGTCTCTGTGCTGCTGAAGCAGTTGCTTTGCCATGGGTTAAGTATTCTCTCTGTGATATTGTTGAGAGCCTCCATTTACTTTGTAGGAAATTTCCGGAAACGAGCAAGATCTCTAGAGTCACGCTGACATGGGTTCAAATCCTAGCTTGGCTGCTTACCAGGGGTATGGCTCAAGGGGGATGGCCTTCCGTTTGAGTTTCAGGCTCCTGCTTGGTAATATGGGCACAATAATATCTGTCTCAAAGGTTTATTAAAATTAAATAGTAACTGGCACATACCCCACACTGAGTGTTCTTACACCCCATGTTCCTGGACTCAGACACGAAGATAAGCAGCCTCAGCCATGCATACCAGGTGAGTTTTTTTTTAAGTTCTAAAGACAGTATTTATTACAGGCTGTTTCATTGCCATAAAACTCGGCAGCAGATAGCAACCAAGGAGAACTTGCCTCAGTTATTAAAGCCCTGGCTGGACCAGCCTATCTTCCTTCCTCACCCATGGGGAGCCACCTGGAGCATGGACAGTCCAGGTGTCGTTAAGTCTTGCCAGGAGTCACAGCCAAGGTCAAGGGTGGCCCTCTCCAAAGGGATATACTGAGCACTGCCCAAGGAGATGAGGTCAACCTTGCTTCCTTCTGCAGCCAAAGCTCTTCTCCCTTTGAAGGAGTCAGGGAGGTTCTAGCAGCCAGGTGCCGGAGAGCAATGAGGTAGTCTTGGCCCGGGGTCCAAAATCACAGCAGCAAGGGAACCACCCCCCACAGGCATCACAGGGCCAAACCTGTCTCACCTAAGACATGTTGCATTCTTTCCTGGCTAAGGAAATGGGAAGATTAGGAAGAAAAAGGTACAATATACTTGTTGTTGTTTTAAAGGAAGGCAGCCAAAATCCCATTGAGCAGGATCTCGAGGCATTCTGGCACCAATTCTTACATTTTTATCTTTCTAATCATCTTAACATATGCACTGGGCACCCAGCAAGTGCAGGGGATGGTGCTAGGCACCATGAGAAAAAGAGAGAAAAATAAGAAGGTCACAAACTCTAGCGGGGAGATGGGATGAACACAGGAAGAGAGCATGACAAAGACCCACAGGGAGTAGGTAGATGATCCCACCGTTCCGAGTGTTGACGTCAGTCAGTCTCTGTCTGGGTAGGGAGAGGCAGGCTAAGAAATGAAGCAGTCCGCAGTCAACCACGGACCAGCGCCTGCCGTGTGCTGGGCAGAAGCGTGGTCATCTCGGACATGACCGTTCCTGGTAGATCTGGCTGCTACGGAGAAGAGGAGGCCAATCCAGGCTGTCGCCTGCGAAACTTCCCGTATTTCGGGGAGTCTGTGGGAAGTTGGGGGTGGGAAGTAGCAATTGGATACTAACCAAAGCTGGAAGCACAATCTTAAAATTATCATGGCTTTGATTTGCTTTTAGTCATAAGAATCTTATTTGTTTTTTATGGCATCCAATGACAAAAGAGGACGTCAGATTAGTTTTGCTTTGTTTTGTTTTACTTAGTGGAGGCAGCATGGGTTTAAAACCCAGGGGAGGGGTGCCTAGTGGGCTCAGTCAGACGAAAATGAGACTCTTGATCTCTGGGTCATGAGTTCAAGTCCCAAATTGGGTCCAGAGTACTTAAAATTTAAAAAACTAATAAATTTTTAAAATTAAATAAAATAAGAATAAATAAAAAAGGCAGGGGAATTACAGCACTCATTTAGGAACTCTCTGAGGCAGAAAGCAAGTCCTGTGACTGTCGGGAAACCTGGGCATTCGATGAATCTCAGTTGCTTGAAGGAATAGACAAGTAAGAAAAAGTGATACACAGATTTCAGGTGTCCTGTCTGTTCTCCCCAGAGGAAGGGGCGCAGGGAGCGATGGGATCCTATCTCTGGGTTTGCCTCTGAAGCTGAAATTGAATGAAGAGGCCATTCACAGCTTTCCTCCAAGACTGCCACGTGTGCTGAGGCTCTGAGCGCGTCTCAGAGCTGCGTCATGAAGGCCATGCCTTGACAGGTGACAACAGAGGCATGAGAAAGGGAAAGTGTCAGGGGAGTCAGGCTCACACCTGTGTCCTCTGCGGGTGGAGAGATCACAAGCAGCAGCAGCGGGCCCAGGCAGGGAGAAATCCAGAATGTGAGGAGTGCCAAGCAGGACTTAACACATTGGAATTCTGCTCCTTGCAGATCCTGAGCCGACGAATACAACACTCCTTGATTTTGCGGTAATGCAATTTAAAACAAACTCTTTCTTCCATTAGGGAGTTGGGCCCTGAGCAAAAACAACATAGACCGTGATCAAAACCCATGTCTAAACACCACTAGAGAAGGGGTTATGCACAGCATACGCGTTCCCAGGACCTCGAGAGCTCCCAGACATCAGTTAATCTGACCAGACAGGCATCCCCCGCGCTCATTCAGGAGTCCTTGGAAACTCCCTGGCTCCGGAAAGGGCCCCTTTTTGGTTGAAGGACGCAAATGGTAGACAATGTCTTTGTACATCCCCCACGTGTAGGATCTGGAGCAGCTGAGGCAGAGGCACTGCTGGGGGAGCTGCTGGGACCGACGTCGTTAAAGCTGCCTAGAGCAGCTCCCACAGGGCGCCAGAGTGCCCAGGAGGGTGTCCGTGCAGGACAGAAATGGCCTGATGGGACAGCGAACGAGACGCAGTCCCCAAACCAACCTGCCTATTGAAATACCTAGAGAACTTGTTAAAAATACAGACTCCAGGCTTCATTGAGGGTTTTGCTTCTGCATGGCTGGTGGGGTATGTACCTGCATCAACACGAAGGGTTGCTTCCATGAAGCCAGTTAGTTCTACATCCCGAATGGGAAGGATTGAGGTAAAGAGAGAGAAAGCCAGCAGGTGAGGCAGGAGGCGCTGGCAGGTCTGGGGGCCATGCCTCTCCATTGGAAAGGCTGAGCCTGGGCGCCCCAGTAAGCCCCTCCCCCTGCATGCTTGATGATCCAAAGTTGTCACTGGCCCCAGAGTTCCACGCCGGCTGCAGCGACAGAAAGGAACACAACAAACTGAGCGGGTCACATCTAAAGGACTTGGTTATGTCTTCGGTTTATGAGGGAGCAAGGGGTTTTACCCTAGTCTCCCACCCCTCCCTAGGGAGGAGAGTGACAAAACCAATCAGAGGAATGGAACAGGAAGAGGGACCAATTGAGGATGAAGGTATTCGGTTTGGAACTCTGTACATACAGGGCTTTGTCAGAGCCTGGCAGCCTGAGGCGGTGGTTACAGCAAAGGCTCTGATGCCACCTCCGCCTGCCTTCATGATTCTGGCTTCCATCCCCACCTCACTGTATCCCTTAGGGCAATTTTCTTCGTTGCTCCCTGCCTTGGTTTCCCCATCTATAAAATGGGGATAATGGCAGTGATTGCTTCATGACTGTTGTGAAAACTAAAAGGGTTCAAGCGCAGGGAGCATTTCGAGCAAGCTATGGCACACACTGTTTTCCTCATTACCAGATCTTCGGACCAGAACATTCGGTGGTTGAATTTACTGAAGCCAGCCAACCCAGTACCACCCCCTTTAGAAATGGGGCAGACTTCGGCAGTGTGGACAGCAGAAGATCCTGAGTCTAGTTCCACATCTGCCACCAGCTGCTTCTGCGGCCTTCGCTCATCTGTTACACTGGGGGTTGTGCTACTCGTGCTCAAACATGTTCTCCGGTCTCTTAATTTTAATTGTTCCAACATCAAAATCATGCATATTTTGAAGGAAGATGAAGGGCTCAGGCTTGACTGCCCCGAAGCTTTGCACCACTGGGGTGAGAATGTGGCTCTCAGGCAGAGCAGCGGAACATCGTAAAAAAGATGAAGCATGAACCGAGGGACTGGTAGGTGGGCATCTTCGGACTGGCAGTCAAGATTCCACTCCCGAACAGTATCGGACAAAAAGCTAGTTTTTATTCATATTTGGCTGGGGAAGGAAGGGAAGGGAAAGGAAGGAACACGGGCCACCCACTTGGTCGCTACCATAGAAAGTGAACGGCAGCCAAATCCCAGTTGCACTCTGAGCTATGTCGGCACACGCCTTCAGGCAGGCTGCAGCATGGGGATGGAGATAAAGTCAGCTAAAAACCCCCTCTTAACTACTAGCCTCCCCTAGAACAAAAGCAAAATTAATATAGAGTCCCCAAAAGAGTCCTCTCTGACGGTGAATAAAGAATCCGGGGCGGTGGGGGGGGGGGGGGAATAAATACAGACATAAGCTCATTCTACAATTTAGAAAGTCATAAAGTACCTGTAATGTACAGCAGGGCGACTATGATTAACACTATTGTATATCTGCGAATAGCTAGAAGAGTAGCTCTCACAAGTTCTCATCACAAGAAAGAAAGATTGTAACTACGTGAGGTGGTAGATGTTAACTAAATGTATCATGCATCTCATTTCCCAGTAGATACATATATCAAATCATCGGGGTATACATTTAAAATGAATACAATGTTGGATGTCAGTTATATGCAATAAAACAGGAGAAGAAGTTGTCATCTTTAAAGCGGCCATTTCTTTTATGTCCTCTACTTTTTACAAGAAACTTTTAAAATTGAAATATTCCATGAAACTTGGATTAACTGCAGACCAGCGAACCAGAACCCTCAAGTCACCAAATCTGTACACCTTCCGCATTTAGTAAGTAGCAATGGTAAGAAAATACTCATAAAGCTTGTGGCTTCGGTGTGTACTCAGCCAAAAGGGTGGTTGTGTTCCTTCCCTTTCACTCTCTGCTTATCTTTTTCCACAAATAACAAGGGCAAGAAACTGGGGTTGAATTCAAATAGACATGAATTCAACTCCCAGGTACAATCACCAATGGTTGTAAGAATTAGCCTTAATAGTCTAAACTCACCAAAACACTAGTTTTCATTTGTAAAAATGGAATGACATCTGCCCCTAGCACTATTTTTGACAATGATAATGGTGTTGCATTTTCACTTTCAGATTATAAAGTTAGCACATATTTTCCTTAAAATATTCTTTAATCATATTTTCCTTAAAAAAATCACTAAATTGCTGACTGCTGTCCAATAGAAATATAAAGAGAGCCACGTAGGTCATTTTAAATTTTCTGTTTGCTGCTTTCAAAATGTAACCAGAAACAGGTGAAATTGACTTCTGTAATATATTTCGTTTAACCTAATATATCCAAAGCATCATTCCAACATGTAATCATTGTAGAAATTGTTAATGAGATATTTTACTTTTTTGTACTAAGTGTTGAAAAGCATGAATTTTATAGCCACTGTACATCTTAACTCAGCCTAGCTACATTTTGAGGGCCCCGTAGCCCCATAAAGTACTGAACTGTGCATCTCTAGACCATCCTTGTGTCTCCGGGGCACAGGCCCTCTCCCCGTAAGTCACCCTGACCAGGATTTTCTCCACTGTTGCAACAGATTCCCATTTCTTCAACTGAGAGCCATGGCAAAGGAGATGGTTTGCACTTCGGGTCCAAGATGGAAAATGACCTTAAGCATCAGAACCAGTCATTGCTCAAGACATGCCCACTTCCAAGACACACCCCTCCACACGCAGGAGGGCCAGACTCTCCCTGACCGCCTCATACATGCTGTTGTAGATCCGAGATCTGATCGCTGGTTTGCTCAGCCCATGGAGTTGAAATTATAAGTTGAATGCGTATATATGCCTTTACTTCATGTGTCGATAAAATTTCTGTTCAGGGCACATTTGTTGAGCTCCTACTATTAAGGCAGGACTTGGAAAATACAACGGCCTCCACCTATGTTCAAATTCTGACAGTTACTTACTCCTTCTGTTACCTTGACAGATCGTTTGATTTCTTAAGCCTCCGTTTCCTTCTCTGCAAAACAAAGAGAATAAAAGCTCTCCATTCATTGGGTTGTGGCTGAACATTAAATAAGATAATCCTACAAAGCACAGGGCAGCAAAGAGACGTCATTCAATTTCCCATTCTTCCTGGTGATCAGTGCTGAGTAGTACAATAAATGTTCGCCGATGAGGGTGATGCTGACTCCGGGTGTGTTATGGAGATAAAGCTCTCCACCCCACCGGACTATCACCACCTGAAATAACCAGGGTGGGCAATCACCCCGTCCCCTGTGTCATGCTCTGTAGGCCTGGAGTTGATAAGCAGAGGGCAGTGAGCTAGAACGCGAACACTCCAGTACAGAGGTCTTAGATGTCTTCCCTTCCCTTTTCTCCTGCCTAGCGCTGCCCCAAGGGTCCACCGGGCTTACGTGGTGGGAAGGGTCCTCCAAGGCCTGGGGCGGCCACCTTGGGACCTTGGGCTGCATGCTGTTTTACGGGCTACGGCCAGCCCCCAGAATGCTTGAATACTTTGATTCTCAAAAGCTGATGAAAGCAGTTTTGCTCAACTGCATGTGTGGCTGAGTAGAAATACTCACATGTCAGCAAGGTTCCAAACAGACTAGAAGCTACAGTGACTTCAGGCAACTTTCTAATCTGTTGGTCAAAGTGTTTCCCTTCCAAGAAAGGTGAAGGCTCAGAAAATAATTCCTCACCACCACCGCCGCCGCTATCACCACCACCACCAACAACAACAAAACGCTTATTTTTTTTTAACAGTATAGAAGAGGAAATTTCACCTGGGGCAAAAGGATTTTATGAAACACTTGACAAAAAAAAAAAAAAAAACAAAGAAAGAGGATAATTCCAAGCCTGCAGGGTCTTGCGGCTGGCTCACCCACAGAGCGGTGTGGGGAGAAGCCCTGAGTTTCCACGGGTGCCCTAGGCCCCCTGCAGGTAGGGGGCTTTTTTCCTACTATTCCAATGCTGTCTTTAAGAGTGGTCCCAAGAAATGAAGTGCCAAATAAAGAAGACATTTTGTTGGAAGGAAGACACTGGCTCTTTTACTCTATTCTCCGCCCCCCTGGGAAGAGAGAGGAGCAAGAAACGTCACATCTGGTGCTCCGAGCAATCCCTCCGGGCCAGCATTTGTCCACCTGGTCCCGTTGATTTGGGGCCGCTTCTCTGGTCACGGGGCGCTGTCCTGTGCAATGAAGACTGCTAGGCAGCCTCTTTGGCCTCTAACCACTAAATGCAGCAGCCATACCAGCCCCCTCCAGTGATGACAACCAGAATGTCTCCAGACATTGCCCACTGTCCCCCCGGGGACAAAACTGTCCCCATTTGAAAACCACTGGTCTAGGGCTGGAGCGGTCTGCCATTCCGCCCAGCTTCTGGATCACCAGAGTCAGGGAGAACTTTCTGTCTTCCAAGCCAGGTGGGGAATCGCTGAGCTGGGCCCTTACTCTCTACTACATCTTTTTTCCCTCCCACTTCCAGCAAAAGGACAGGGCAATTTACTAGAGCACTGAAGAATATAAAACGCAGCCTGGCGATGGGGTTTCTGAGCCGGATTTGGCTTTCCTGGCTTCAAAGATCATGAAACCTCTCATTTGTACTCCACAAAGCAGCAATTTCTCACAAGGATACGTTCCTTTGACTCTCTTTTAAAAAGTCAAGTACAGCTTGGCAACCACAGAGTACAGAAAATATAGGCTTTCTGCAAGAAGTAATTATTCAAAACCCAAAGACTAAAAAAAAAAAAAAAAAAAATGAGCATGTCGGGTCGCGTCAGTTACAACATGTAGGACAACTGGATTCCTTCATTTCTAAGCAATGGAATGGTCTGGGTTTGTTTTTTCTTGCTGACTTTGATTATTTCTTCGAGGTAAAACCCAAGCTGTCTAAAACTGTTGACACTAGGTTGCTGACCTTTTAATTTAAAAAACAAGAAGGTCCATGTTTGGTATTTGGGCTTTCACTTTAAATGTTCACCAATCATTACATCCATAATTAGAACTTGTGCTGGAATGTACCAAAATCTGCCTCCTGGATCATTGACAGGGTTTGTAGAAGCCACAGGAAAACTGAACACTTCAGCAATGGTAAGATTTTTCTGGGCTGGCACAGGAAAACTCGGTTGATGGAATATAAATCAGCAACCCTAGACTCTAATTTCCACCCTTCACATGTAGCATGATTATACCAGTGGGCTGTGCGAGCGTCAAGCCAGAGACCGAGGTTTGTTTGCCAGAAGGAAGCCAAACCTTCAATTCTGTGGTTAATGCCACCTAGGGATATAATTACACAAGCTAATATCATCTTTCTACTAAAGAAGAGGAAAAGGAATCCTCATGGCCAACGTTCATATGAATGAACCATTTTGGGTTTAATACCAAAGCTAATATCAAATTCCTAAGGTATGCGTGTTCCAACATTTAAAAGTGAAGAATGAGGCATCTGACAGTAACATTAACATGCTTATCATAGATCTTCTTCAATTTATCAAATGTCAATTTCAGAAATGTCTCCCAAAGGCTGCCTCCCATGTTGTTAAGGGGACTTTGCATAAAACAAACCAATGTTATTCTAACATTCACATACAAGCAGAATCCAGGCAGAGTTCAAACATTGGGTGGAAGCCATGGTATCCCTCACTGGGTCTCAAGGAAGGCAGACTCAGACCCTGTTGTTAGAAGGGCCCAGATAAGATATTTATTTGGAAAGCTTGGGGGGGTATGGTATTTGCTTTCCAATGCAAAAACTAATTCCTAAAAAGTAAATGGGGCACTTAACATTATAGGAGGCTTCATAAATGGATAATATCGAATCTTTCAGACCACTAATACCCTACTACAACTTCACTGTTACACAAATAAATATGCTTAATGACTGAAGGGAAGACCACTGAATGAGCCAATTATTATGAAAAACCATCATCCTTAAAACTTCCTTAGTCTGAGGCACTCCTCTCCATCATATTACAGTCTGACCCTCAATCTGGGTTATAACCCTCACCCAAGCTGACCCTAGCATGGCTAAGCATAACCTTGCCCATCTCCAGGTGTGAGCCCCAAAAACATATGGACAGTTTCTTAAAAAGCTAACCATGGAGTTGCTCTATGACTCAGCAATTCCACCCCAGGCATGTATCCAAGAGAAATGAACATGTATGTCCATTCTAGGCCTGCCCATGAATGTTTATAGCAGCACTGTTCTAATAGCCCCAAAGTGAAAGCAGCCCAAATGTCCATCAACTGATAAATGGATAAATAAAATGTGGCCTCTCGATGCTGTGGAATATTATTCACCCAACAAGAGGAACAAAGGCCTGACACATGCTACAACATGAGTCAACCTCAGAAACATAACATTGAGGAAAAGAAGATAGTGACAAACAGCCACCTAGCGTAGAATTCCATTTATTTGAGAGGTCCAAAAATTACTGCGTTCGAGTGTAAACAGTGTTCCCCAAATATAAGTAATTCACTCCTCAAACTTAAGTTTAGTATCATGCCTAACACCAATTATTTAATTTACTTTTTCCAATATGCTAGTTCCTTGGATGGAGATGAAACCTGAAACAAATATACCCCAAGCACATTCCCCCAAGCAAAATAGAACACTGATGTCCCATACGAAACTCCAAACATTGCCAGCAAAAAATAAAAAAAATAAAAATAAAAATAAATCTCTTTTTAAAGAATTAATGGCACCTTTTTTTTTTTTTTTTGAGATAATGGCACCATTAACTTCTGTCTTCTAAAATGTTTGCCCCAAATTCTTAGAATTGTTCCTTTAACTTCTCAACCTGGGGCTCGTCTTCAATTATGCTGAGACGCAATGAGATGTCAAGCATTTCAAAGTCTCCCTGAATTATCAAAGAACCAAAAATAAATCCTAAATTGCTTTTTAAGTGTGAAATGTGGTTTTTTTTTTCCACTCTCAATTGAAAAATGGCTGCAGAGATTGTACTCAGATTTTCCAGGCTATAAATCTCTCTCAAGCTAGGACTAGGTATGGACATTTTCAGCCTTGAAGAATATTTCTGTCGGAGAGCTACAACTGCAGGGATTGGAGTCGTGATGGCGTCTGGGTGTGGCGTTGGCTGCGGAGGTCATTGTTGGAAACCAGGGGTGGTAAGGTAAGGTCATTATCAAAGAAACAAACCAACATAGAAAGGTACAAACAATCCAATGAAATCCAACAAAAGCAGTGGGCATCAAATACCATAAAATGTCCTTTGGCTCAGTGATCCTGTTTTTAGGAATTTATACTAAAGAAAAGCAAACCACTGCAAGGTGATTTATGGCTGTACAAGGCTTGGAACAACCGTCAGCAAGCAACAATAGGGATTAGTTAATTAAATTATTCTACATCCTTTAGATGGAATGTTATGTCTCCATTAAAACTGACTATAAAAGACACAGAAGTGTACTTGTGATCTCATGTTAATGGGGAAAGAACAAAAATATATGTACACTACAATAATCACACAAGCAAATGTATGTCTATAACAAAGCAACAAAAAGGTTTGCACGAAAGCATAAATCACTGAGCTCGCTTGGTGGGTCTAATGATTTCTTCTCCATGCTCCCAAATTGTTGAAATAACACTATATAGTCTTTAGAAAAAATTAAGTCAATCATACCAATTTTAAGAGAATTCCATGAATCAACTGCACTCTTACTACCAATGACACTATTACCTGTCCTATTTACACTAAAATAACATCCATCAGAGACCCCCAATCACGATGTAGGGAAAGGAAATACAATAGTTTAGCTGAGTCAAAACATGATTTCATTATAAACTTGGCCATGAGAATAATTCTCTGTACACTGGAAGTCTAGGAAGAGGATCCTTCTGCTTTCTGAACCCTACATGTGCTCTGGAATGTGCAACTGGAAAGTGCAATTAGAAATGTGCAAATGGAGAACTGAGAAAATTAGCATGTGCACTGCTAATTTTTCTCAAATTTCCATTCCATCTCTTGGGAGGAAATTATATGTGAAGGAGATCAGAAGCCTCCTCCCTTATCTATGGAGCCTCACCTGGTAACTAATCCCATCTACAAAACTGACTGGACCTCAGAGAGCAACATCAAGCATTCTCTGGGGATGACAGAGCGTGGCAAAATAAGCAAGGTGGGCTGCTGAGCCCACCACTCAGAATCCTTACAGTTTCATCTCATACACAAGGAGCCTGCCTGTAAGTTTATGGCTGTTTCATTGTCAACCTTTCTAGACCATGATACCCAGATATTTGGTCGGACTTTCTAGATGTTTCTGCGAAGGTATTTTATAGATTTTTGTATTTGTATTTCAGTGTGATTCACCTTTAAATAAGAAGACTTTGAGTAAAGTAGATTACCCTCCACAATGTGGTGGGCCTCACCCAATCAGTAGAATGTGTTAACTGGAAAAAAGACTGTATGAATGTTTTGTAAATAGTTTAAATGTCTGTTAAGAAATCAGTTTTGCCATGGCACTTCCCAAGCCTGGTTTGCCCTAAGACCCTTAACTGCATGCCTGGGGACACCAGCGATGTTGCGTGGTATGCTATTCAGGGAGATCACAGCTTTCAAGTTTGCGAATGAGCTACTGATTCAATTTCCACTCCCCATATTAACATCTGGAGAATAAAAACTATTATACCCATTGCTTTTCCTAATGTGGGATTAATATTTAGTCTGCAGTAGACAAAATGCTTTTTTCTTTTCAGTACCTTTTCTAAAATAAAATAAGATTTTTATTTATTTGAGAGAGAGAGAGAGTGCATGCACTAATGAGGGGAAGGGCAGAAGGAAAAGCAGACTCCCCACTGAGCAGGACCCCAAGATCATGACCTGAGCCGAAGGCAGACGCTTAACCGACTAAGCCACCCAGGTGCCCCTTTAGTGCTTTTCTGATGAGCCCTGTTAATCTGTAGGATTAAATGTCTTTTTATATTTTCAAGATATATAATAGCTTATGTTTGAATTACTGTTTAATTTTCTGCCTCTAATTTTTGAGGATTCTACTCTTGCAGTTCAACCCAAATTACATGTTTGGGGTATTAAATATTTTTACCCTTACAACATTTTTCTTCTAATAGTAAAATCAATATGTCTGATTTTAATACAACCTCTTACCTTAGCAATTGGTTGAAGTTAGCAAAATGTATTCAAAACACACTGACTACTGATTTAACCCATTTTTTTTCAACTAGTGGTTTAATACATTTTTGCTGAAATGGATAATTTCTGACTTGCTTGACTCAACTGCCTGATTGTTTTATTAACCTAAAACAAGTTTACCAACAGGCCATTACAACTTGGACCCAGGAGGGTGACCCTGCCCAGGAAAGGACATGATAGATGCCCACTGGAGGATCAGGATTTAAGAAAGAGGGTCCAGAACCATCTCCTTTGGAGGTCTTGCTCTGGCATGGAGTATATTTGAGTGGTCTGATTTAAGGTCACATTACATTTGTGCTTTGAAGAAGTTGCTCTCTGGGTGAATGGCATTTAAAAAACTACCAGTGCATGAATTCCCCGGGAACACAAATCCTACAACGCGGACCAACAAGATGGCGTCATTATCAACTTCCAGATGCCCATTTGCAACCCGACCCATTGGCTTTGTATCACTTCCCTCTCCGGTAGCTTAAATTATGTCCTTCAACCTCACCTTCTTTAAGCCATATCTGCTACTAGAGCAGGGGTTCTTAACTCTAACTACAGTCATCACTGCATTCCTCTGGGAAGCATTTCTAGACAGCAAGGACCCCCGAGCCCTACCCCAAACTAATTGAATCAGAATCGACAGGGATGAGACAGGGGCTGATTCTAATGTTCCGTCCGCTGAAATAAGACCCACAAGACAGAAGGGGTTTCTAAAGAAGGGCTTGACAATCCATTGAAACCAAACTTCTCCCCTGAAAGCTGTCCCCAAATGATTCCAGACCACAGCTTTGAGGCCAGCGGAGAGTCACTGAGATTCCCAAGCCTCAGCCTCTATACCCTAAAGGTTCTTTTCTAACGTGACAAACCTTCCAAAGATTTCTCCGGAGTTTCACGTGTGCAACAGTTGAAACTACACTGTGTTGGTTTGGGGAGGGGGGTTGGTTTTCTTTTCCTGAAAACACATGTGTCCTTTTGTCTCACGGTCTCACTTGGCACCAAGTACCCAGTTCATTTGCCCATCAGATTAGCTCGAATTACATGCTTTTACTGCTCCTACAAGCTAATGCAAGGGACCTACAATTAACTGTGGGCTGGTTTAAACCCTAAATGGAACTAATGTCTGCCCCGACCAAATGCCTCAGGACCTGCTTTTTCCCCCCCTGTAAATTGCTATTTTTGTAGGCTGTCTTCCAGAAGTTGAGCCCCAAAACAAGTTGGAACTGTAAGCCTACTAGATTCTACTCACAATAATTATTGAATCCATGCCGCTTGTGCTCTCTTCGAAAGCTTAGCAAAATGCACAATATTGTTCTTGCAAAGGAAGACAGAATGGTCACTCATAATGTAATGTCATTCACATCCTAGTAGAAGTGAGAGGAAACCCCCAACGCCCTGCCTTACACATAAGGAGGTATTTATGTGCAAAGACACAAGAAGACATAACATCACCTGCCTCTGTATCTGCAGACCCAAGAGCTAATGCATTTCTAAGAACAAAGATCAATTTGGCATTCAAGTTGAAAATACCGGGGATGTTAGAAAATTCCAGAACCCCAAGTTCTAAAATGACAGAGAACACAAATGGGCTCTGGCTAAATTTTTGCAAATTCCAGAAAGAAAAAGATGAATGGAAAATAAGCATGATTCTTATGGGCTTTCATGGAAAAGTAGCATAATATCAGTATTATGTTACCTTTCATTTCCATCAGCAATGAGTTACAGTATGTCAGTCCCTGAGAGAGACAATCAGATAAACCCCTACCAAGTGCCTGTGGAATTTGCTGCTCCCAGCATGGGGATTGAGAAAGCAAGAGTGAATTAAACAGAGCCAGTTCTGCTTTTGGAGGTGGGAGCCTGGGGAGAAAACCTCTATGTAACTCATCAGTGGGGCTGCAGGTTTCATTTCCCCCTAGATCACATTTCCGTCAACTGCCATCATCAAGGAACCAGTGGAGGCTTTCAATAATGGGAACTGGAAGTGGAAAACAAGGCTCTGAACTTATGCCTCTGCTTGCCTGACTCTGAAGCCACGTCTTCTGGAATGACTTTGATGGAACAAGTCGTATCCATTACCTCACCTGAGAGACTCCTAGCCTGACACTCTAAATGGACAAATTGGACTGCCGTTTCCGGGAGCTCCTTTCATCCTTGAACGAGTCATACTGGGTGCTGGGGATGATGCTGGATTACATGGAGAGTCAAGGGCTCCATTTGGTGCTCCTTGTGTTCCTTGGACAAGTAGCCACTCTTCTCTCATTTTAGGATTGAAACGTATCTTCCTAACCATACTTGTCCAGGGAGATGGACCTGTGCCTTAAATAATCTTAATTGTCTCCTTCCTGGGTGTGTAGCTGTTTTCAAATATGTGTACCTGATGTCAAAACAATGACATACAAATCCGTTTAAAACATTTTAAATTGAGAGTACTTTTGACTTGCCGACGTTAGACACTAAGTACACAGCCACTACGTGAGTACCTACCAATTTCCTTATTGTCGGAACTTACTCTCTGAGTCCTGTAAACATCCTTTAAGAATATGAAAAACAAAATCCAAAATGCTACGACCTTATCACCAAATCCGCGTATCGGTAGTGACCAATCACGACGATGATAATGATAGTGGCATCAGGAAGAGCATACGAAAATAATGACTTGCCCAGTGCTGCGGACCTCCTCAGCCACAAGCTGGGGTCTCCCACCCCCCACGGCTTCCCAGTTGTCATTTTGGTCAGGTCAAGGTCACCTTTGCTTCAGTAATAGCTAAGAAGGCAGCCTTTGGAATCAGGCTGTGTAGGTTTAAATCTCTACCTCCTGGAAGCTCAGTCAAACTTTCTAACTTACCCGGTCAGCCTCAAAATGCTCATCTGAAAAATGGATCCAAAAAGAGTGCCCACAGGGAGAGGAACCACGGGGGCCCTTCGCCCCAGAGCCTGGCCAAGCACTTGCCATCCATACTGGCGGTTCTTCTTCTAATTCCCCTCAGACAGTTGGCCAACTGATCATGGACGCCTTTAAAACCTTTTCAGAAATATCTCCTTCAAGCCAGCCCCTGGCCCAGAGCACTGCTGTGGACCTACCTCTTCCAGAAACTTCCCCCAGTTCAGATTTTGTTTTTCCTTGACTCTTCCACATTTTCACATTTAGTTGCAGATTTGTTCACAGTACAATGTTTAAGGGTTCTGGAACTTTCACATTTAGTTGCAGATTTGTTCACAGTACAATGTTTAAGGGTTCTGGAACTTTCTTTATGAGCCCTACCCCCTCTTAGCCAGGTATGGCGTATAGAATATGCCCCCAAGTTGCCTGTAAAGACATGGTTAATCAGAGCTTATGCACGTACACACACATACACGCACACACACACATACCCATCCAGGTACACATCAGAGACCTGTCAGCGGGTAATTATCTGCTATGCTGACGGCTCTGAATCGCTGGGTGCCTTCCAGCTACGCTCACTCTTCCAGCTTCGCTTCCCATCTCCTTGCAGCTGTTTCTGACTCCAGGGGCCCTGGGGCAGCAGACCTGTTAGGCCCTTCCAGTCTTGCCTCTTCTTGCCCCTATAAAGAATTGCTGCCCTGAGCTATACAATTTCCAGAACAAACATGTAAGATACTTTACAACGCAGCCCAGGAGCAGAAAGTTATCTTTCTGTAAAGTCAGTCCAACTGTTGTCTTATTAATTTGTATTTTATTGGCCAAACAGCGCTTGTCCAGACACAGGGAGGCTATTTTTTTAAAGATTTTATTTATTTATTTGACAGAGAGATAGAGAAAGAGAGAACACAAGTATGCAGAGTGGTAGACAGAGGGAGAGGAAGAAGCAGGCTTTCCACTAAGCAGGGAGCCTGATGCAGGCCTCGATCCCAGGACCCTGGAATCATGACCTGAGCCAAAGGCAGAGGCTTAACTGACTGAGCCACCCAGGCGCCCCAACAGGGAGGCTCTTTTTATACAGATCATCTCTTTGGAGCCATGGTAGGCAATGTAACCTGGACCTGTGTGGTCTCCAGCGTGGGGACTGGGACTTGGGGAGTTCCACCACCTCTGGGCTCCTCCCCAACCCTCTCCATCTACTCTGTGTTGTCCTCACATGGGAGAGCCCCCCCTCCACAGGTGGGAGGCCAGGTCACATGGCTGGAACACTTAGGAAGAGAGAACTATTTTCAGGCACGTTCCCTGAGTGAGCCGTGGGAAAAGGGACAAGCTCGCGGAGGGGGTTAAGTGGTTCCGCAGAGCCAGTGTGACACCCAGGGGACTCTCGGGGGTGGAAAGACCACTCTGCCCACAGCTGAACAAACTGTGTCAAGGTTTGGGGCCCTCAGCAGTATTCTGCAGTCCCTCTGCATTTGCCTGATGGCTTAATGCCTCCAAATTTGACCTTGTTATGGGAAAATTGTTCTCATTTGGCACTTTGGGGATAATGTGTAATTTCAAAACCAGGGTGTGAGCACATTGTAACTATTTTGAAATCCCATCTGCTAAAATTCATTCAAAAACTTTTTTTTTTTTTTTGGTGACTCCTTCTCTGTCTCTTGGCCTCCTCCCCTGTTCCCAAGTAACCAATCAAGTGAGTCTCGCTTTTTCAGGCTTTCAGCAATCTTTGCTAAAAGGCTCAATGTGTGTTCATGATAAGTACACCCCTGTGGCTACTTGCAAGAGAAACCCACCCCAGCTTGAACATACCGAGGCTTTCCTCCTTTCTTATGTAAATAAATCTCCAGATGGCTCATTTGTAAGATCGTGTTTACTAATTCTTGTTTTCTTTCTAGACAATTTGTTCCCAGTACCCATTTTGTCATTGAAACTGGAGGTATGGCTTGCCATTTCATTTAATGAAAAGTCTCTCTGAAGACTCGGTCCACAGGGGTAGAAGGGTGCCAATGCCACACACGCACCCCAGTCCACGGGGAAGGACTAACATTCCTGTGCTGCTGTTGTTGTACAACAGATATTTTTAATTAGAATCAGAAGAGAATCAGTAATTTCAGACTTATTAGAATATCAGAGCTGGACAGGACCCCGGGCTCCTCTAGTCCAGGAAGGGAGGTCTGTGCCATGCACAACCACCTTCCTCTCTCTCGTCCAGTGCGCATGGCAGACATCACCAATCACTCATGGCATCCTTTCCAATGGATCTCAGGGGCAATCTCAGTAATATTTTCAGCATGCCTTACCACATCATTCTTAATCAGTTAAAGTTAACATATAAGAGAATGTGCATTTGCTGTAGCTGAGCCTTCCATTTTATAAACAAGGAGCCAGGAGACTCTGAGAGATGCAGTGGTATCATTCAGTATCTCACAGCTAGTTAAGAGCATTAGTGCCTAGCCTGGAAAAATCAAACCCAAGTCTGTGGTGATGGATGGGGCGAAAAGAAATGACATCTCCATTTTCGCTACCTCTAACTGTAATTCAGCATTTCCTTCATTTATAAAGGGAAGACACACACCAGAGTAGTATTCACATATCTGACTCTCTCACTAATAGCAATCAGAGATATTTCCATGTAACATTTACTCATTACAGATTTCTTAAAATACCATGTATGCTCAATCGCTAATGCTAAACTATAGTAGTTATTAGACCTTCAGCTAGATCTTGTATCTTGATGCATTAATTAAGATGCACATATATTACTATATCAAAAATTTGTTTTTTAATGCTTTGATAACCATATTTTAATATAGATGGCTTCCTTTGTAATTTATAAATATCTCATTTTCTGTATTTAGAGCATTGTCCTGAGAAGGGGTCCAAAGATTTCATCAGACTGTCAAAAAGGTCCATGGCACAAAAAGAAGTAAAACCCCTGGGTAAGAGAAAAGCCAGGTCTCCTAGGCTCTTAATCTCCTGTTTTTCCCATATATATTAAGGAAGTCCACACAATGAACTCTGGCCATTCTAGACTGAAAGTATATTTACTGCCATATTAGTAAGAGATTTTTTAATCTAAAAAAATTTTTATGCTCAATAGAGAGAACAAAGATACATAAAATAAAAAGCACAAGTTCTTAAGCTCCACTCCCCCAAAATAACTGTCATTGTTAACAGTTTCGTACATGGCTTCCCAGACATATACACTCATTATGTAATAAAAATGGAATCAAATAATTCACCGTCTTCTACAGCTGGCTTTTTTCACTTACCAAAGTAAAAGAACAGAGAATAATACCGCGGTTATCTTTGCATTGTACAGATTTGCCCCATTCTTTTTAGCAGCTACAAAGTATTCTCCTACATAAATGTACCCCACTTCACTTCATAAAGCCCAATAAAGAAGATTTGTTATACCAAGTTTTCTCGGCAAAAGATAACAGAGGCAAGAGTTGTCATTCGAGCCTGAGATTAGAAATTTGGCTTTCATGGCCATCAACGTGCTCCTTTGGCACAGAGTCGACAGTGATGAGGTCAGCGGCTGTCACTGCTGAAAAACCCACTCTATGGACCGAGCAAGGGCCCCTTCCTGGGAAGTGTGGTCTTCTATACAGATGTGCCCATTTCAGGATGGTGAGCATGGAGTCACCCTGGTCTGGCGACTCCCATGGACAGAGGCTCAGTGCAAGAGGAGAAACCAGGCTGGGGACCTATGTGGCTTCAGGAGCACTGCTTTAGGGGTAAATATCTTCACTTCATTGGGCCTCGTCTGAGCCAGACTCTGGAACACAGATGGCTCAGATGCCCACCCCTGGCAGCACCATGGTTCTCCCCTAGCCCCTGTCCCCCCCCCTGCCCAGTGCTGCCTCTGTTCTATTCCTCCCATGGCCTGGGGTGACCCTCCCATAAGCCCCTTCTACTTCATATTCACAGCTGACCTGGAGGCTGGCCACCTTGGCAGTTACAGGTTTGGGGAACAAGTGTCATCCACTCCCTTGGGGATGGATGAACAGGGGGGAATAAAGAAGAAACACTTGAGTCATAATAGATGAAAATATGACCTGGGTGGTATCAGTACGCCCAACACTACTGTTGCAGTAAAACCGGAAAACTCAGGTAAGGCTGGTTCGAGATCAGAGGCTCCAACGAGAAGGGAAAAACTTGTTTTCTGAAAGCGAAATAACAAGTCAGTCAGGCAGTCTGGCACACAGGCAGAGTGCCCAGGAGCCACCAGCTCTCGCCTCCTGTTAGGCTTCCTACAAGGAGCACTGGGCCAGGAGTCTGCGAGGCCAGATCCCCTGTGGCTCAGGGAGACGGCTGCACGGCAGGGCCTTTGTTTCCCTAACCACAAGTTTAAGGACAGGACAGAAAACACCTTCAACTAGACCCCTTTCTTCCCTGCTTATTGGCACCTCACCCAACTGTCTGACCCCTATCTAGGGTAAGTCAAGGTCAGGGCGGGGCCCACCTCTGCCCAGTTTCTTTGCCGGAACCACCTTTTCTTTTCCCTTCTTTGTGCTTCCATAGTTCTCAAGAACTGGCCTGTCACTTCCCCTCATTCCTAACTCCAGGTAAGAAAGTCTTTTTTCCCTCTCGTATAGGCTTTTCCCCCTCTCCGTCACATCTTGCTGTCTCCATTCTGCCTGGGGTTTCAGCAATTTTAAATTCCCTGGCTTTGAGTCAGCTCTACTATCAGAACCAATGTGGCTCCGACTGTTCTACCCCCATTCAGTGCAGGAAATGAAACAAAGCCGGGCTTGTTCCCAGTCCGATAGGCTGCAAGTTTAGGGAATGGGGGCTTCAAATCTTTTCACGATTTTGTTTTGGCACCAGAGCGTCTGCGTTTAATTCTGCGGCTCCTGCCAGAGCCGGGAAGCCGAAGTGATAACATCAGCACGCGAGAGATGGGGGCACAGCCCTGGCGTCTTCTCCCTCCCCGCGGGGGCCACTGGGGCATGCGCAGACCAGACACAACGCACAGATGCAGACATGCGTGGGCACCCACTGTCGGGGACGTTCCCACCCACATACCGCTGCTCGTGCAAACCGACGCACACCCAACACTCATACATACGGGCGCCCTTGTGCACACACCGATAAACACACTTCCACAAATGCAGTCGAGTGCACAGTCATGCACACGCACACATGTTCACCTGTGCACACTCGCCTATACACAGACATGGAGAGTCACATCCAACACATATATAGACACAGATATGTACACATTCCCACAAACGTAGTTGCATGTGCCTAGACACAAATACTCACAGACACACGTGCACACGCTGCTGTATACACTCACACAGATCCACCTGGGGAGGAAGAAAGAAGGACTGTGGTCTGCGCAGCTGGCAGGGCCAGGATATCAAAGGGTGCGCTGTCGCGGCGACTCCACCCCCCAACCCCCACCACAACCAGAGCGAAACCAGTTCCTGATCACGGGGTGTCTCCAGAAGGGCCCACGATGATAACGTTCAACCAATTAAGCCGTCTCCATGGCCACGTTCACTCTTCTCAGCTCCGAAGTTCAACAGCACCTCGTCCTGGCAGATAGGACATGCGTGCAAGCTGTGGTCCCTGTGCGGCAGGTGGAAAGACCCACAACGTCTATATTTAGCCCTCCACAGATAACCGACCTGTGCCTTTTGTTTAAATTAGACCCGAAATGAGAGAGCATCAGCTGACCCTGAGCTTCCTGCGGATCAGCAAGGGCCCCACGCAAGGCTCTCCCAGGGTCCGTAGAATCATCACCCCCACCCCCACCCCCCGACCAGGGACATCACTCCTGAGGGCCAGGCGGGATGGCGGACCCCGGCTGCACCGTGCGGAACAGCCCGGGGAGGAGGAGGCAGACGCGATCCAAGCATCACACAATGGGATGGATAATCACAGCTTAAGAAGAGCTCCAATCCCTCCATGGGGGGAGACTGGGCTAGAGCACCCGGTCCCACCCAGCTGTGCAGGGCTGGGCCAGGTGAGCGGACCTAACAGACCCGCAGCGGGGCTCGGGGGCATTAGCCTCACTGGTATTGCCTTCCAGTGCCCTCATACCCAGGATCTCAGAGAGAAGCACACCCAGACCGTGGAAAGACTCAAGATCAACACATTCATGGATTCGGGCTGCCGGAGCAGGGGGGTTGGAGGGGCGGAGGTGGGGGGCGTGGTCTAGCCCCAGAAATAAGGGTAAGGAACAAGCAAGGTCGTGAATGTCCCATGCGTCCCGCTGGCCCTGGCACCCAGCAGCTACCGAATAAATGTCTCTCGGAGCTTATTTCCTGTTCCCACTCGGGGTCCTGCTTATGCTGGGCTCTGGGTCTCCGGCAAAGCCGTTTGTGCCCCTCAGAGAGAAAGACCCTGCAGTGAGTGTGGGAGAGGCTGAACGCCCCCAGGAGGGTGCAGAGACAGATGGGGGAGCCTGGGTGACCTGGGAAGGGCGAAGCCAGAACTGACTCCAAACTCCCCCTCTGCGTGACAGACCCATTCTGAAACCGGGTTCTATGAAAAGGGGGACAGGAGCACGTTATGGTAAACATGTTGGGCAAAGTTTATGAACGAGGGTGGAGTCAGGACTATCTTTTCTAAACACAGCCCTCTGCCAGCACTTCCCGGTCCTCTCCCCTCTCTGCCCCCTGCAGCTGCCCCCAGCCAGGGGCACCAGGGTCGAGGGTCAACAGCTGGCCTGCTGGTCCCTGATGCAACCTCTTCCTCCACCAAGCTCGCCTACCACAATTCACACACCAGGCCTCCGCCCTCATCCTTTGGCCTGCCCGGCTTCCCGATCGAGGTGGAAACCCGCCCCGACTCTCAGCCTTCCCTGCCGGCAGGAAAGCAGGGCTCTGGGACATTATCTGTTTATCCATGAAAAACAGTGTAAGATACTGACTCTGAATTCTAAAAATGCCCATATAAATCCTATTCTGTCCCTTCCTAGCGGAACATCTTGGGCAAGTCATTAACCCCTTTGAGCCTTGGTTTCCTCATCCCTAAAATGGGGGTGATAATGAGACCGACCTTGTGGAGTTTCTCTAAGAATTAAGTGAGACTATGCCTATAAATAGTGTCCCACCTGACACATGAGTCTCTGTAAATGTTAGCTTTTATTTGTTTATACTCCACCTTTGTCCAGAAGAGGAGTGTAGGGGTGTGTGTGTGTGTGTGTGTGTGTGTGTGGAGCCAGGTAGGTAGAAGGGAAAATGGAGGGATAAATAAAGCCGATTCAGGCATCCCATAAGAAATCCCACAACAGGGGCACCTGAGTGGCTCAGTGGGTTGGGCCTCTGCTTTCAGCTCAAATCGTGGGATGGAGCCCCGCATCGGGCTCTCTGCTCAGCAGGGAGCCTACTTCTACCCCCCTCTCTGCCTGCCTCTCTGCCTACTTGTGGTCTCTGTCAAATAAATAAAATCTTAAAAAAATAAAGGAACCCCACAACAACCCAAGGCAGGCCACCAACATGGCCCATGTATGTTGTTCCTCTAGCCACCCCTTAAGGACGCACTAGCTGTTCAGAAGAAGTGTGACATTTCGTACTGGTAAGATCAGCCAGAAATTCCTTGCAGGGACACTTTTTTTTTTTTTTTAATTACAAACATATTCCAATCAATGTCTTACCATCAGAATGGAATTCAAACGATCTCTTATGATGGTCATTTAAAGCTTATTAATCACTGCGAATTATTTTGACACCCCAGCGAAGAGTCTTCTGTAATGCTTTAAAATCCCATTTTCATTTAACATTAATTAAAGGCCACTAACCGTAAAGTATTAATAAAATCAAATTCCCAAAAAAAGCTCCCAGCTGACAGGCTTCAGCTCTTGAGAAGTGAGGGGACCCTGAGTGAAACACAGGCCGTAGTGACATGTTAACCAGGGAAATGTAATCAGCCCAACTGTGATAAAGAGAGGGCGTCTCTCGGGAAGATAACAGATACTTGCAATCATAAGTTTTATGATCATCATTAACCTATCTCTAGCAGTTTATGGCTATTATGGTTATTTAGCAAAAGACTTTCAAATCCAACAACCTTACTAACATGCTATACAGATGTTTAGTGGCTCTATTGGATTACCCTATAAATACAGGCCCAGGATACATACGGCAGAGATGGGTGGCCAGGTGGGGGTGGGGGATATTGGCCCTGGTGGGGTCAGAGCACAAAAGGATGAGGCCTGAGACCAAAGATAATCCCTGACCATCTGAAGATGGGGAGAAAGATCTATGTCACCCACACAAAGTATATGATCCTAAAAATTCATGTAAAGTCAATTGCTCTGGTGTTTCTTTAATTTTGTCTTGTTTCATTGTCTAGTGGATATTCACACCCCCCACCTAGCTCAGCAGCTTGGCCCCTCGTGAATGGATAGAAGATGGAGCTCACCTTCTCTGGCAGCTATGAGGCCACCACGGCCAAATTCGTGGGCTGAGAGGCCCCCGGGGGAGTGTGTCTGTACGCAGTGAAAAGCATCTGTGCAAATCTGCTCTATTCTAAAAAGCTTAAAAGCATTTGCCCAGTTATCTTTGCCCTTCTTCTTTTGGACAGTTGAGTAGAACCAGGAAATTTTAAAGCTGTATTTCAGGAACTAAAAGCTATGATTCTGCTCCTGAAAAGACTTTTCACTTTAGCTCATTTTCATCAGAAATCCTAATGACATATTGAAACAGAAGCTATAATTTAAAAGCTATGGGTCCAGATTCTGAGCTCACCTTTGCACAGCAGGGGCTTTGCCATCACTAGACAGGGTACTTGAGGCACAAGGAAAAGTCTTCCACTGTCTTGGTGGCATAAAGTTCTCTTGAAAACCTGTTCTCGGGGCACCTGGGTGGCTCCATTGGTGGAGCGTCTGTCAATTTCAGCTCAGGTCATGATCTCAGAATCCTGAGATCCAGCCTTAAGTCAGGCTCTGTGCACAGTGAGGTGTCTGCTTGAGATTCTCTGTCCCTCTCCCCCTGCCCATCCACACTGCTCCCTCTCTCTCTTTCTCTCAAATAAGTAAATTTTTTTAAAAATGTGTTTAAGTGTCCATTCCAAATACCACCTCTTTCGTGTTAGAGGCACCCTAAAAACTAGGTCTCCATGCTAACAGCTTGATGACCTGTTCCTTTATTCCACTCCAGCCCCAAAAAACTCCCTGGCAAGTTTACTTTAGGGACATTTCTAGAGCTGTGGAGGAGAGAAGGAAGGATTCAGACATCCCTTAACCACCTACCTTTATTTAGGATGAATCTGAAGCATGCATGCGGAGCATAGGGATTTTTGCTGGACAAGGAAGACATCCAGCCACTACCTCCAGGAGAAGGAAGGATGGCCAGAGATGCTCATTTCATCCATGGAAAAGTGTCTGGGCACATTAATACTACCCTTCCCAACCATTGCAGATACTCTACAGTCAGGGGTCCCCAAAGCAAAGCTCCCCCAAACTGACCCCAAAATATGCCCCAAGAGAATACTGACACCTTCCATCTCTGACAAACAGTTCTGTCCACTTAGATGGACAAGGAGATCTGTCAAACATTTTGACTGCGAGCTTTCAGGCTGAGCAAGCGACAAGAAAATGAAGAGCAGATGGGCAGCCCCATCTGCCAGCAGAAGTGATGACAGGCCAGGCCCAGACCCCCTCCAAGTCACTGGAGGTGGGACTCTACGGTCACATGACCAGTGTTTTCACAAACCCGTCAGAACTTATCCATCCAAATGATTCTGTTCTCAAGATGAACACCTTAAAAGGAATTATAACTGTTCTTTTCCCCCAAATTGCTTAGAAATTGAGCTTTAGAAGTTAGTCAGTTTCTAAGTCACTTGGTAAAAAGTAAGTCCTTAAGATTAAATGAGAGAAATAAGGTAGATCTAACACACGCCTACCACAGTGCTAAGTATATAGTAGGCACTTAATAGATGTTAACTATTGTCATGATTATTATCCTTTCAAATTCTTAAGATGTGGTCGGAGGCCCTTTTACGGGGGAAAAATAAGCCTCAGTGAGTAGGGGCTGTCAGTCACCCAAATTGTTTCCCATTTATTCCCATGAGGCACTGGGAGCACATGATGCAAATTAAGGAATAAAACCACAGTCTTGGGTTAAATAATGTTTCTGTGGTAAAAAATGATGACAAGGCAAGTGTGGATCAATGTCTTCAAGAGTGTAACAGAAATTACAAATTTTCTTCTGAGATCTACGCAGCTACACCGTGAGGGCTAAGAGTAATCCCTTGGCCTCTTTCTGTTCGTCCCTCCGAAGTAGGAATTAGAATTACTGTGACAGAGGTCATTCTATTTGCTCACAAAACGTGTCTCTTCTTCCTTCCCACAGGAAGCCTGCGTCTGCAACACCCCTGCTAGTTAGGTTGGGACCAAATAATTTCCAGAATCATCTTCTTTGTGCACCCGTGCTTGCATGCACTCTCGCTCTCTCTCTTCCAAGCTATAAACATGGACTCTGAAATGAAAGCCCGTGATGGAAGAAAGCTGTGTGACAGCCTGGAGAAGAGGCTTTCCCCCTCCAAGCAGAGCCTCCAGACTAGAAACATCTATACTAGACTCCGTATGAGCAAGCCATACCATTTTATTGTGTTAAGTCACTGACATTTGGGCTGCTGTTAACATAAATAGACTGATTAACACAATTACCTTCCTACTAAAGTTTCAGACAACTTTCTGTTTAAAAGAAGACATCTTGGATATGAAAGACCCACGTGAAGTTAGACGAAGTTAGTGAAGATCCAGGTAGGGATACCCAAGATTTTTCTCCATCCCAAGCCACTGGAATGCTAAGCTGTAATCTGAAACAAATTCTGCTTCGTGGGGAAAGCTGGACGACACAGAGGAGGATGAAGAACTTTGTAGGTCGATGATCTGTTTCCTACTTCCCAACTAATTTTGCAAATAATAAAGATAAAATTGTAGAAGCTGAATTTTAGAGCTAGAAATGAACCTGGGAGTCACAGGGAAAATTGGATTTTCAGAACTAGAGGAGAGTTGGTAGTTTCAGACCAGTTCGAGATGGGAACATCAAAGTCAAGAGAAGTTGCAGTGACACACGTGAGTCACTGACCAGTTAGCAGAAGGGCCAGAATCCATCCATGTCGTCCGACTCTAATCAGTTTTACCCTCTCCCTTTATACGCTCAAGAATGAAAGCCTAGAGTCTCAAGTGGGAGTGAAATGGGAGACTCAGGTCTATTTATTTCTAGTGCAGGCCCCAGGTGGCTCCAGGGGATTTTTCATGAACTGCACCTTTGAAAACCCATTTAATGGTTGATTCTGTACTGTCAGGACTTGACTTCAGCCAAATAAAAATCACTAAGTAAAGTGCTGAGGGAAACAAACACAAGTTAATAGCTTCTCCAAAGAAGCTGCCCACCTTGCATCTGGGGTGTACTTAGAATTTCACTGCTGAAGGGGCCTTGATTTGACACAGAACAAACAAGAACCGTCTCCGAGAAGGGACGGATAGTTTTCTCTCCTCGGTGCCTGGGATAGTTCAAACACTGACTGAAGTTAGCAGAGACTTTTTTTCTCAAACTCTCTATAAATAATTAACTTGTTATTAAGTAAGTGAATTGTCAAGTAAAAAGGCATAGTTTTGATTGCAGATCCACAAGTTAGCATCATTAGCAACTGATGTGAATGTCTGGTCCTGTTCCTCTGGGAAGAGTCTCTATGTCAGAACAATAGCACAGGCCGGAAAAAGCAGAGGAAAAGTCCAAGCTGTGCACCTACTCTTTGCGGAAGGGGAAAAGGAGATGCGATTAGAAGGAGAGGCAGGATACAGTCCTGGACCTGTCTACTTAACAGAACCAAAATCTGGTCCAACTGTCAGATGAGGCCTGCAAACCTCTGAAACCAGCCTCTTCCTGTATAACTCAGATGCTGGGTCTAATAGGTTGACTGGTGGCCCCCTAAAAAAGATACGTCCACATGTCAATCTCTAGAACCTGTGAATGTTATCCAGGAAAAAAAAAAGAGAGAGAGAGAGGTCTTTGTAGATGTGATTTAGTTAAGGATCTCAAGGCCAGAGCATCCTAGATGACTCAGGTGGGCCCTAAAGCCAACGCCAGGTCTCCTTTGAGAGGCAGAAGAGGAGACAGAGAGATGAGAAAGTCATGCAAAGGTGGAAATGGAGATTCAAGTTTTACAGCAAGAAATCAAAGAATGCTTGGGCCCCCAGAACCTGGAAGATGCAAGAAAGGATTTTTCCCTAGAGTCCTCAGAGGACAAGAGGCCCTGCCAACAACTTGATTTTGGACTTCTGGACTCCAGAACTGGGAGAGAATAAATCTCCATTGCTTTAAGCCATCTGTTGTGGTCATTGGTTATGACAGCCCCATAACAGGAATACAGGGGCCTGCTGGTGAAGAAGGCCTGTACAATATCTGGGAACTTCCTCAGGTCCAACTAGGAAGTCATCTCTTCCCCTAGCATGGAGTCCCCAGAAGACACTTCCATAAATGTTTGCTGGTCAGGATGCCTCTCTAGCCTCGGCTAGGTCCTAGTTTAGCAGAGAAGGCAGACTTGTGCAGAAATAAGAAGACCTGTGTCTTCAAAGGTGAGACCAAATGTACCAGTGCCTCCAAAAGGACCATGCCTATTGGTTCCCTAAGTTCCCTAAGGAATGGAGAGTTCTTCCAACCCAGGAATATCAGTGAGGCGAGCGATATGATATGACTACTATGTATTCTTTCCTTCTCTTCTCCCTCCGTAAATCTGGGCAGGGGAGGAAGCATGGAAGGCAGTGAGGACGATTGTGAGGTGGTCTCTGTAGAGGGAGTAAGACTCAGATTCTCCCAAAAGCCCCTTCCACGCCTCAGGTTGAGACCACAACTGCCATAGACCCAGTGGCCGGGGCTAATATCTATAACTTCATAAGAGGAAGTAGGACTCAGCTCACCAATGTCTAGAACCCAAATGCCCACCGGAAGCAAGGGCCTGCGTGAGAAAGCCCTCCGTCGGAGTTCCATCCATCACAGTCCTCAATTAAATATGAGGGCAAACAGGAAAAAAAATCCCACAGAAAACCCACACTTTCCACTTGGTTTTCCTCAGATTGGAAAATGAAAGGCTCGTTATAATCTGCTGAAAATAAACTGTTCAAAGAATTTGCAGACTCTGAGCACGGAAGATCACATGTTGCAATCGAAGAGAAAGATTCACACGCAGAGCTATCAGAATCCATGGGCTCTGTGCTTCTGTGACAGGAAAACGCCAAGGTTAACATTAGAAACCTTCATTCAGAAATCCAAAGCCTTGGTTTTTCATGGCTCTGGTCCTTAAAAAAATAATGGCAGGGGCCGAATCAGCGAAAGCTGAGAGGCTGAACAACGGAGAGCTGAAAAGAAGTGGATGCGAAGTGGGTCGATGCCTACATGACATCCAGAGTCAAGTTCAAGTAGGGTCCGGGGTCAGCAACCCGAAATGAAATCGCGCAACTGGTCAGCAGCATCTGTCTAAAACCGATTCTGGGAAGGAGGCAAGCTCCCTGGAAATGTTTATAACACATACTGGCTCCATCCCTCTCTGCTCTCCAAGGAGGACTGAATCCATTTTGCTCAACACAGCATTTTTAGACAATGTGGGTTTTATGGTTTTTGTGAAACAGGGGGAGGAATGAATTGCAAAACCAAATATAACTGGAAATGTCTTTGTAATGTTAAAATAAAATAAATGAAAACAGTTCAGACCAGGGAATGCCCTCCAAGAGTGGAAACCCAAACACAATCACTTTCTGCTGAAATGTAGGGGAAGGAGTAGAAGTAAATCCAAAGAGATTGAGATCCAAAACTTAAACCCAATAAATTCAGTGGTAGAAATTAAATACAAATTATTAAAATCTTACCAATACTGGAGGCTAGGAGAGAAAAAAAGCCATTGTTCTTTCAAACTTTTAAGGACGAGCATCACATTTGGCTTTTAAAAGTCTCCCCATGTTTTGTGACTTCAGATATTTGTGCTGTGACAAGCAGTCCTATCTGAGCCATCTTGTCTGGAGTAGCAAAAGAACCAAATGAACTGCAAATGCTTTGTAAATCCCTCACCAAAGCAGGACATGGAGCTGTCTGAATTATTCTACCAAGGCAAGAGTAGGTATAAAATGTGACTATTGTCTATTTACTCAACCTGTCTAAATGTCCAGAAGGTAAATGGCTGAGTAAATACAGAATAGCCACTTGACAGAGTAACATACAGCCCTTTGGGCAGACCTTTTTTTTAAAAAAACAAAACAAAACAAAACAAAAAAACTTATTTTCTGTGTTTGAAGGTTGTTTTTTTTTTTTTTTTAAGATTTTATTTTTTTATTTAACAGAGAACACAGGTAGGCAGAGAGGCAGGCAGAGAGAGAGAGAGAGAGGAGGAAGCAGGCTCCCTGCTAAGCAGAGAGCCCAATGTGAGGCTTGATCCCAGGACCCTGGGATCAGGACCTGAGCAAAGGCAGAGGCTTTAACCCACTGAGCCACCCAGGCGCCCCTGGTCAGATGATTTTATAACCTGTATTGCCATACACAGACCGCTCATTATCTAATGTTAAGCAGAAAGCAAGACCAAAAATGCACATGCACTATTAGTAATAGCACATTGAAATCTGCAGGAAAGAACCACACCAAAAGGCTAATAAGAGCTCTCTCTGGGTGCTAGGATTAGGTGAGACTTTTTTTCTTCTCTCTTCTACAGATTTAGTAACTTAATTATAATGTAAGAGAATTACACGGAGACAGTTGCATGGATGGATGGATGGGTGGATGGGTAGATGATAGATAGATAAAAGCTTTGAGAAGCTTCTAGGGGGAAATACAGTTTTAAATTGTTCTACTAGATACCACCTTTCTATTAAAGACACCAGGGGAGAAGTTGCAACAGGATGAATATAAGGACTCATTTCTTATCCTGAATTCTCCTCTGTGGTTCCCTGGAGGTAAGTCTGGGGAAAATTGAGTCTCTTTTTGGACAATGTGGCCCTGAGGTTCCTGTGGGACTCATAAGTAGCCATGCCATTGATAAGTTGAGTCTGTAAGTCTGTAAGGCAGAGGATTCTTTTTACTTCAAATATTACAACCGGGGGACCCACGGGACAAGCATATTTTCAAGCTTCATACTATGGTTCTTTTGACCCCCTTTAATGGATGAAATTATAATAAATGAAGGAGTTCAGGCAACCTATTGGATCTGCTTGTGTTTTGAGTTTATCTTTAAGGTTCCATCCTATTGAAATTCTACAATTCTAAGGCAAATGCAAATAATTATGCTGAAATGGAATTCTTACTTGCAGGTAATGGACACAAACGAGAGTCAATCTAGGCAAAAAAGAGAAATTGGAGGAAGGTATGGAATTGCACACAGAGCTGAAGAGAAGAATTAAGTACCAAGTATTGGGCCGAAAAGAAACAGAATCTTCAGAAGTCTGGGAGCAGGAGATAATGACAGTCTCTTCAGCAGGCAGTTGAAAGGGATAGTCATCTCTAATGGCTTACGTCCTTGTGGTCAACACTACAGGCTTCCCCGAGAGAGAATGCTGATTGGCTTCGCTTGGTCACGGGCTTATCCCAGGCCTGACAAGCAGGGCCCCTCAGTGGAAGTCCCTCCATTACTGCACATGATGTAGAGGGATGTCACCTAAGAGAGGGAATAGACACCAAGGCAAGAAGAAAATCAAGACCCCCCACCACCACATTCCCAAGCTAAGAACACTTGTTCCGTGTGCCGTGTTTTATTACAGATGTGGTACAGAAAGCAAGCAAGAGTGAGAGTTCTAATCCGTTCTGTGGAAGCTTCTCGCACCATGTGGGCCTCCATATGCCACCACTGATATATGGATCTCCCTGCCTGAGAAAGACTCCGGGTATACACATCACACACACACAAGTCATGGTTCAGGGCTTTAGAAAATCAAACAAATTCATAACAAAGACAAGGACTTTGCAGTTATGTTTATAAGCCCTGAGTTCAAAATTAAATGAGCCAAATAGTGAGAGGGGGAGAGGGAAACTCAACCTTCCTAAGTTAAATCCCTTGAACAGTGAAATTAATAACAGGACAAGTCCCATTGTATCATGAGGCTGTTGTATTGACTTGTTTTCTAACTCTACTTTGAGCACAATGAAAGTTGTGTTTTTTAAAGAAAACAATTTTTTTTTCCCTCTCCCAATACGACATAGAAACCTCCAGGGCCAAGTAAAATAAGACCTCATTATTTCAGATTCCACTCATTCCAGAATTCTAATAGTTTGGCTTTGGCTGCATGGAAGCTTGCCTCTGTACTCTCTTTGAGGCATGGTGACACTGAGCAAAGCAATAACACAACTAAGATTGCTAGGTGCTCTGTCGAAGGCTTCCGTGAGTGGTTTGTATGCAAATCCCACCGACTTATTACAGAGGCATCTCAGTGGTCCTCAGAGCAGAAGGCTCTGCTAGTTCACATTTCAACAGACCCCTGCAGCCCCCCTAAAACCCTTCTGTAATTCCACTCTTCCACTCATCCCAATGTGTTTTCACTTTGTTAGTCTAATCAAGGGATGGGTGGCCGTGTGTTTAGGTATAAAAAGGTAAAGAACTTGTTGGCCAGCCTTAAAAACATGCTAACTGCTGAAGTACCAAAGTGCGGCAACAATCCAAAGTGTGTACAAAAGCCAGCAAAGACATCTGAATCCACACGTCTGGGGTAAAATATAAATTAATATCATCTTGTTATAAGGGGAATACATTATTTAAGATGTGCTTTCATCTGGCATCGCATCTGAACATCGGTGAACACGTGTGAGGCATAAATGCCAAAGACAGGGGCGCCTGGGTGGCTCAGTCTTGTTAAGCCTCCAGCTCATGTCAGCTCAGATCATGACCTCAGAGCGACGGGATCGAGCCCCATGTCAGGCAATGCGCTCAGCAGGGAATCCACTTGAGAGTCTCTCCCTCTGCCCTGCCCCCCTGCAATAACTCCCTCTCTCTTAAATAAATAAATAAATCTTTTTCCAAAAAAGTGACAAAGACAGGATGTACTCAACTCCTTAGAGTACCTCTCTATTTGCTAAATGGGGTGCTGTCCTATTCCTGAATCGCATGAAAAAGCTAATTAGATCTTCATGTTTACGAGGTTGAATTTTGTTACTTAACGGGCGTTTGTGTTCTCTTGCACTTCCCAGCCTCCCTTGAGGGGAATTTGACTCACACAGACTGTGGGCATGGATGATGACTGTCACTCCCAAATCAAGGCAGGTAACAGGCCATGTGTCTCCTCCACCAATGTAGCGGCTTTGAAAGCCCAGAGTGAGCTTAGGACAAGATGACAAGAGCTGAGACCTCTGAGTCACCCAGTGGAAGAGGGAAGCTGAGACCCACTGTCAGATGCTCAAAAATTAAAAATGTTGCCCAAGGGGCACCTGAGTGGCTCAGTGGGTTAAAGCCTCTACCTTCGGCTCAGGTCATGATCCCAGGGTCCTGGGATCGCGCCCCGCATCGAGCTCTCTGTTCAGCAGGGAGCCTGCTTCCTCCTCTCTCTCTCTGCCTGCCTCTCTGCCTACTTGTGATCTTTGTCTGTCAAATAAATAGATAAAATCTTAAAAACAAAACGTTGCCCAAGAAAAAAATTAGCCTTAATGACTGAGCCGTAAAGATTTGGACTCATATCGGTGACTTGAGTATAGCTTAGCCTGTTCCAACACCCTAGCTCCTATCGCTATAGCTCCTTCTTACAGACTCACAGAGGATCTATGACATGTTGAAAGTCATACTGATAGCAAGTAGCACAGCACAGAAGATAACTGGAAACTGCTGATTCTATTTTCTTTCCCTGAAGATGCAAAAGTTAAGACATTGCCTAAACGCATAAATTAATGACCAGCCGGTATTCAGTGACATTCTGTGTAATTCATGGGCAATTTCAGAAAAGCCACTTTCGTTCCTAATGTGTCTGTAAATCCAGGGCCTCTTAACTTCTTCATTTGCAGGCATTAGAGAATAGAAGGGCTCACCACCAGTGAGGCCTCGAACATGCCATGAATCTCTACTGCATTGCATTCTGTTTTGCAAAAGCTTCTTCATAAAATCAAAAGAGTATTGTTAGGGGTGAGTGGTGAGAACAGCCTTGGGAACAAAAAAAGTAAATATAAGTCCAATTTTTCATTCTGCCAAATTCAAACAAACATCATTTTAATGACCTGGCAGCCCCCACAAATTCAGCAGCCACCAGTTAAATAAAAAGCCCATTCACTTAAGAAAAGAAGTGTCAACACAGGCATTTAACATAAGTCAGGTTTCAACAGCAGAGTGACCCTGTGTGTGGTGACAGGCAGATGTGGGCTAGGATTAGCTAAGCAACATCACCAAAGTAAATATAGAAAAATATAGAGACCATTCCTCCGTCCCAGACCCAACTCACATACCATCTCGGGGACAGATCTTAATGTAAATATGAGAAGCATAGTCGGGATTTTCAAAGGTCTCCACAATTCATCAGTCTGCAAGGTAATGTCTCCATCAGTGTTCATAGGTAATGTAAAGGACTATCAACTTCTTTGGTAAAAAATATAAGTTGGCACAGACTGTCCAGAATAATCCAGTGCATGCCCTGTAAAACTACAAAGCTCCTAGATGAAAACTTAAGAGCACATCTTTATGATGTGCTTGGACTAGGCAAAGATGATTTAGAGGGGATCCAGAAAGTACTAAACATCAAAGAAGAAAACAATTATTGAACAAAGTCAAAATTTTACATTTCTGCTTGTCAACCAGACACGGTTGAGAAAATGAATAAGCAAGCCAGACTGGGAGAAAACATGTGTAACACACAGACCTGATAAAAAGACTTGATTCTGGGATATGTAAAGAATTCATATAATCCAATAATAAAAAGACAAACAACCCAATTAAAAAAAAAAAAAAGGAGCAAAAGATTTAGGCAGACATTATCCAAGAAATACTCAACCAGAAAATATTCAAATAGCCAATAAGCACATGAAAGACAATTCGACATCATTAGTCACCAGGGCAATGTCAATTAAATCTACAATGAAATACTGTTAATGCCCACCAGAAGGGCTAAAATGAGTAAGAACAGAAAACACCAGATATTGGCGAGGATATGGAGCTATCAGATCTCTACGACATTGCTGGTGGGAGTATAAAATGTATACTCAGATCTCTACGACATTGCTGGTGGGAGTATAAAATGTATACTCCACTTTTGTTATATAGTTAAATATATAGCTATCCTATGACCCAACAGACTCGTAGAGAAATTTCCAAGAGAAATGAAAACATACGTCCGTGAAAAGTCTTGTCCATAGCAGCTTTATTCATAATAGCTACGTCCTACAAACTGCTCAAGTGTCAGTAAGTATTAGAATGGATGAATTGTGGTAGATTCATACCGGGGAATACTACAAGGCAGCAAAAAGGTACTAACTGCAGAGAAATAATATCAATGAACTTCCAGAACATTATGCTGAAAGAAACCATATACAAAGATGATTCCATCTATATGGACTTTTCGACACGAGAACATTAATAAGCGGTGATGGAAATCAAAGTAGTGTTTGGTTCTGGAGGCTGGGGATGTTGATTGGGAGCGGGTCGAAGAGGATACTGGAGATATTCTGCAACTTTCGAGGGGTGTGGATTTTGTAAGTACAGGCATTTATCAAAACTGATAGAAGTGAACACTTAAAATCTGTCCATTTTCACTCTATGTAAATAATCCTTTGATTTTTAAAAAGCAGTGGAAGAGAAAAGAAAAAACTCTAAGAACCACCCTCTAAGAGAGCTCTGGAAACAAAAGAAACCAAAGCCTCACCCAGACCAGGGGAGGTGGCAAAGTGTTTCTCTCCAACTAATTTGCAGTCTTGGACGAGAACAGGATAGAATGATGAAATTCACCAGCCTACCCATCACAGTGATTGCATCCTCTGATGACGTCAGTTAGACCAAGGCCAGTGTCAGACAGCACCTATGCCCCTCTTCAAAACTTTCCGGCTGAGCTCTTCTTTTTTTTTTTTTTTTTTTAATTATTTATTTATTTATTTGACAGAGAGAGATCACAAGTAGGCAGAGAGGCAGGCAGAGAGAGAGAGAGGGGAAAGCAGGCTCCCTGCTGAGCAGAGCCCGATGCGGGACTCGATCCCAGGACACTGAGATCATGACCTGAGCCAAAGGCAGCGGCTTAACCCACTGAGCCACCCAGGTGCCCCCGGCTGAGCTCTTCTTACTCCAGGCACCGCCGTGATGACAGTTCAGTGCAGGCTCAGGCCAGCTTCCCCCAGAGCCGCCTGATGGTGTCTCACTGTGCCCCACACGGCAGACTTCTCAGTCTCTGAAACTCCTCTGAGACCCTGGGGAAGGACCAGAATTCTGGAGTCTGTCCAGGAGGTGCGGATGGGTGAAAGCCCCCAGAGCTACTTTGGCCAGTACTGGTTGCACGTTGATGGATCAGTCCATCCCTGTATTTGTGTGATCAACTTCCTAAGCACCTCGAAAGGTCCCTTGGGATGAAGCATCTGTTGCCAGTCCAGTGGTCAACTCAGCAACGTAGCCCTTTATGACTTGCCCTCCCTTGCTTATTCACAACCTCCAGCCTTCATGCCTGCTTCCTAGGATCACTTTCCATATCAGCTACCCGCAGGCAGGTCTCTGCCTAAGGCTCTGCTTTCAGGGGAACTAAGTCTGGACAAGGGCTGTGAATACACACGTGCAGAGCCTCACATCTCCATACACAAATGCTTCAGCTGGCGGCTTGCCTGGAATGCTGTCCCCGGGATAAACTAAAGGGAGACCAAGGGCCCCCCGCTAACGGATCAGCGCCTGCTAAATACACACCTTGAGAAGAAACCTAACAAGAATCGTGACTCACCGCCTATACCATAACAACTGCTTTTCTCCATAAACAACGAATCCATCTCCGGGCCGACTGTAAGTCCAGGAGTGTGTCGTCACAAGGCTTGGACCTGGGGTTCTGCCTGTCACCAACTAAGAACTACATGATCTATGGATAATATGGCTTCCAGGGATAGCTATCTTGTTAAAGTACAAACAAAAACAAAAACAAAACGTAAAGCTTAAGATTTTCATTTTTGCATGATTTGTTTTTCTCATGCACAGTGAATCAGAATGAAGTATGAACCCAGCACTGAAAACAAAAATCACAAACGTGTGGCGAGCACCCACGATTTCTGGTTGTGTCTCGCTTTGGGTTCCATGATCTGGGCGGTCCTCGACCACCACAAAACAGAGGACTTTTTAAATGTATTGACTTATTAATTTAGTAGCATCTTGTTGCACCAAGAGAGAGGGTCCTGCTGAGGCACAGAGGAGGGCCTGGGGCTCGAGGACCCTAGCATCCCTTCTTCATTCGTCTTCTGTGTAGCCTGCGCAGTGTGTGCCTCTAGGAAAACATTTTGAAACAAGGAACTGTGCCCTTTGTATTTCTGTCTTTATCTTGAGAAATAACTCACCCTTCTTTTTTCTTTTCTTTTCCCTTTTTTTTTTTCCCCAAGGGAAATGAGTTAGTGAAAGACAGTGTAAAGACAAAACCTCTTCAGTGCGGATAGCTCATTTGAATCCAATGACTTGTTACAACAGGCTTTCAGCTAAATTGCTTAATGTATGTTTTATAAAAACTTTACAAGGCATTTGCCAACGCTTACCCAGAGTGGTGGGTTGGCGTGTGGGTTTTCCTTTGCAGGGAAGATTCTAGAAGGTGGAGACAATTGCATGGAAGCATGTTGATGAAGACTGGAAAAATAGATGAGGAGTTATTAAACCTGCTAGAAAGGGGCCGAACTCTCCCTGCGCAGAGAGACAGGCTCGGGCTTCAGGGAGGCACATCACGATCAAGGCCATGGGGATCCATCCGTCAGCTGCCCCTGTTGCCAGCCCCACGCGGCTGCCACCAGACACAGGCAGTGGCAGAAGCCCAGGGAATCCCATGTGAGGGCAGTTTCCGTGGCATTCCAGTGTGGGCGGGGGCAGGGGGATAACTTGCATAACATGCATCTTGACTTTGATTGGGTTTTCATAAGCTTACAGATGAGACGCCGGGCTCTGGGTTTCTTCGCTTCCAAAGACAATACAAATACCTCCTGGGGATGGGGGTAGGGATCTGCCATTTAATGAGCGAATCCTTGCTTGCGATTTAAGTTGCCCAAACTGTAATAGGAAGACGTGACCGTGAACATGGCACCCGGGACCATCGCTGCACACACCAGCTGGTTCTGTGGTCCCACGGGTCGGCCCGTCACGCCTTCCACCAAAAATGCTGCTCTTTCTCTCCTTGTCCCGAGGTCCACAGCCCTTCATGGGTCATGACAGCACTTCATGGGTCGTGACACAGCTCCTGTGCCTTCTTCTCTAGGAAATCTTCTACCCAAGCTTTTCCACTTGGAACTACATTCGTCCCTTTCCTCTGTGTTTTCCCACTGTACCCTGTCACCCTTCCGTGTTACACCCTGCAAACCCCAGAAAGCAAATTCCAAGCAGGTGCCTGGCTCACGGCTGTCCCCTCACTGTTAGCTCAGTATCGAGCACGCAGGACGAGGCATGACTAAAGGCATTGACATTACTGAAGGCAATTTGATTTCTTTACTTGAGAAACTGAGAAGAGATTGGGAGATTGCTGCGCGGGCAGACATGTGGAAGTATTCTGTGTTCCACCCATCTATAGACTCGGGGAGATGACACAGAGAGTCCTGATAAAGCCAGGGAGGAAATACACGCCACAGGATGGCAGAGGCGTCCCCTTCTCGAGCTGACGTCCACACAACCTTCTGGCCTGGGCTGCTCCCTGTGCCCCTTCTCAGTGCCTGATCGAAACGGACACTGGATTTCCAGAAGGAGAACACAGTGGAGACTGGCGAATGAGGAAGATGAAGAAACCCATTTGGATGGTACCTTTGGAGGCTCTTCTCCATTTGGAGTTTACGCTTCTGTTACTTCTGAAAATATTTCTCCTGGGAGAGTCTTGGAGAGAGAAAGTGCACTTTGATCCTAAACACAACCTCTTTGGAACCTGTGGAGTGGTGTTTAAAAGCACAAAGTTCCCAATAACCCACAGGTCCCTTCTGAACAAGTCCACTCCCGGCTGTCTCCTTAATCGCTCAAAGACTGAGAAGGTACCTCAAGCAAGATCCAGAGGAAAATAGGGACAGAATCAGCCCAGAGCAAAGAATATGATTTAGGAATACCGCTGCTCCTACGAGGAGAACACGTAGTCCTTCTGCCTGATGAGAAACAATGGTTTCCTGCAACTCATCACAGAGGTCAACGGGAACACGCCGGACCCCTTCCCGAGCCCGACCATCTAACCAACGAATGACAGTGGGAGCTGATTTCTGGGCAGGCCAGGGGATTCCGGCTGCGCACTCCCCAGGGGAGGGAAAGCTAAATCAGCCAGACAAAGGTAGAGCCCTACAGTTCGGTAAGCAGAGCGCAGACAAGCGTGGTTAATTTTTACTCCGAATACAGCTGGACTGACCACTAAACTGTCGCCTCATATCGAGCTTGTAACTGAGAAACCACAATTTTCCTTTGGAGCACATTTATGAGAAAGCACAGGGGAGCCCGAGGCGTTCTGGGTGAGACTCCTTTGAGCAGGTGGACTGGGGCGATGCACGAGGACTGTCACGTGGCCTCCCTGCAGGGAAGGGGAAGGGGAGTCAGAAGGCAGCCCACACTGTGCCAGGGACAGGGCAGAGAAGACACAGGGGTGAAAAGGAGATGAAAAAGGAAATAATGGAGGGACGTGGATGACGATTGCTGACTTCTTTAGAAATGCCAGCAGCTTCCAAAGCCTGAGAAGTCTTTGAGCCACAGACGTAACTCAGAGATGATAAAAAGCCTTATTTCTTTTCTGTCCCCCAGTCTCGCCCCACTTGCTCTGGATGAGCTACCCCCAGCTCAGGCTGCCTCTCCTCTCCCTCCCTAATTTCTAAGCCTCAGGCAGCAACACCTGTGAGTTTATCTGTAGCTCAATCCTATCTCGAACTACCAGCTCAGAAAACAGAAGAGGTAATCCTGATGCTTCTGGCATGTTTGAGATCATTAAGATAACGAATCCTTTACATTTTACAAATTCCTTTAAAACGTTTCGGAAGAAATAATTCATGAGTGCCACCCACAGTTTTGGAAGCAAGATGACTCCTGTCTCCATGGGTCCCCAGTAACTCCCCGTTTTGAAGAGAGGAAAACAAGCAGTAGAATTCTCTGACACTTTCACCATCACAAAAATTCACTACTTGTTCCCACTTATAAACACTGATATATGAAAATCCGTGCACATTTCAACCGTGTGTGTGTGTGTGTGTGTGTGTGTGTGTGTGTGTGGCATTTTGAATGTGGGGGTTGGGAAGAATGGGTAAACCAGAGCACTGGTCTATTTTCCATCACCTGAAGACTTAAACTAAGAGCAGGCTTCGGGCATGACAAAATATTCAGGCAACTTCTACAGACGAAGTCAGACAACAGATGTCTACAAATGCCACACATTTAAAAACTTGGGTGACAAGAGCGGAGCTGTAGTCTAGGAGTGTGTCATAGAGAATTAGTCGGTCTACAGGAACAGGAGAATTTCTATTGAGGAGGGAAGGGCCAAGGGTGGAGATGGAATGACAGGATGCCAAGAGGCGGGGAAGCTGGGAAGAGAGCTCAGAGAACCACGAAAATGGCTCAGCACCAGCCCCAGGACCTTACACCCAGCGTGCCGTGGGCGTGACGTCGAGCCTCTGCCCTCCACCAGGGCTCCAGCTTCGCCTTCCTGGGGAATTCCACATTAAGGAAAGACATTAGAGAAGAGATCGGCAAGCCCATAAGATTCATCGCACTTGAGTCATCTGTACCATCTTTTGCTCCTTGTATTTCATTCATTTGTACGTTGCTTTGTTGGAATGCATCTATTCAGGAAGCGAGAAGTGTCTGGATTCACACTGAAAACCACAAAATAATCTCCCATGTTTTCTCTTTGACAGGGGATGAGAGAGGTGAAGTCTTAAGTCCACCGAGGAATTTCAGGCCCTTCCCTTTGGACCTCACTGAGATCGGTCGTTTCCAAAATAGGCTCCCTGGACCAGCAGCACCAGCATCACCTGGGAACGAGTTCGAAATGCAGATTCTCAGGACCCTCATCCCACCAGTCGTGCCTGACAGTCAGAGACTCTGGGACCCGGCCCCGCGCTGCACGTCCTCCCAAGTTCTGCCGGCGATGCTCGCTGAAGCGTGAGAGCCACGGCTTACATTACGGGACTTCCTTCTGGAACATCCCTTCCTTACAGACTCACAAGGGAGGGATGGCCCCATGACGTGCTCTTGGGTAAAGGCTCACAGTTGGGCTCCCCCCTTCGGTCTGTTGATGGGTATGCTTTTGTTTCCCCGTTTATTTGATGGGCGCACGTGGAACCCGAAGCAACATTTCCCTATAAACAGTGTCAGCATCTTGCACTGACTTCTTAGGAACTTTTTCAGCCGTTTCAGGCAACAATCCCCCATGTGGCCCTAACACCCAGCACTCTGGTGAATGTTACGATTGTTTCGCAGACAGGAAGCGACTGCAACATTAACACTATCCAGAAGTGAGTGGTGATAAACTCTGGCACGGCTACAGAAAAGAAAAACCAGGCTCAGAGACGCAGGAACTTCCAGAACACATCTTGCAGTGGAGAGGAAAAACCCATACAAACTCAAAACAAAACCGGTTCAAATAAACCTTGTTCCTCGCCATCTATAAACAGAGGGAGTTCGAGGGAGAGTCTTTTGGCCCCCGAAAGAATGGTGGAATGAGATAAGTTGGGGTTTCTCTTTTCTTTTCCCGTGCGGGATTGCCTTGGCGCCCCATTACGAAGGCATTTCAAATATCCATTAATGATTTAATTGACGAAGCCTCCTTCTTCCCTCGCTACCACGTTGGGTTTATCTGGGCAGAACTTCCTGCTATTATCTTAAGTCTCTGGCAGCCTAATGAAGGCTGTATGTCAGCAAACACTATTTTTTAAAAATCAGAGGATAAACTCACAAGGAGTAAACACTCCTTTAGATGTTAGAGGTTACTCATGCCCCAACTTGACTTGGGTGTCTGACCCGGCTGCCTCAAGAAGTCCACGTGGTTCTGGGCTGTTCTGTCATGTTCCCAGAGCACATTCTTCATCAGGCTTGAAATACGACCCAGTTAATGAATTTACCTTCTTCACAAACCAGGTACTGGTCAGAATGCCCAACGTGAAAATCTCTGTGCTGAGTATTTTCAAATTGGGATCATTTTTATCTCCTACAGCAGAGTCCCTGTTTCATTTGTTTTTTTCTTCTAAAAAGGAACACTCACTGCCAATCTGCTGTGACACATCTGAACTGTGAGGCGCCCCATGTTTTCCAGGAGAAATCACTGGAATTCTCTGCAGCCCAGTGAAAGCCCTCTTGACGAGTTCAGGGGAATCAGCCTGTTTGTGTTGGCTTGCTGGGCCTTCAAGGCTCCTAGACTGAGCTGACTCAGGCACAGGCCGGCAGCCCTGGAGAAGGCATTAGCCTCCCCCATGCATGTACCCTGCAGGCTTCACGGTCAAGAACTACGCCAGGGAGTTCAAGTGATGACTTGCTTTAGGAAAACAGAAGCTAACAGTCCAAGAAGCAACGTCCCCAAGAAAAGGTCGATGGGCCTCTGTGCTGGAATGGATGTAACAAATATTGAAAGAAGGATAATATAAAAATGTATTTGCTCATTTTGATTTATTTCCAGGGACTTGGCTTTCACTCCACGGAGCGGTTCACCAACTCAAACTTGATTTCTGCTGACTTGTTTAGCCACCCCACTTCTCTTTGCCTTCCTTCTCTGTGCCTTTCAATCATATTTCACAGTCCCTTCCAAAGGGACCACAAAGTAATAGCACCAGAGATATTCTCAGTCTATCAAGTGACTACATATTAAGTGGTTTTATGAGGCAGGGAGTCTGAGCCAAGCCTCTGTACAACGTGGAGGAAAAGCCGGGGCTCCGGCAAGACTGGTCCTGGCCACAAGGAATGGCCAGGCCCAGTTCAATCCCAACCACTGGAGTAGCATCTTCTCTTCCCAAAGCGTGATCCCCGATGAAGCTGAAGAGCACCTCTCTGAATTTAAGATTGTGGTGTGTCTCAGGCAGAGGGGCCCCCATGGAATCCCCCTACTTTCACTTCAGGAAGCAGAGCCTGGACCAAGATAAAGAGAATTGTCCAAGAGCCACAAGAAGCCTACAGGGGAAGCCGGCTGAGGAAGAACACGGACCTGGGGGACAATGCCCTGTTCTCCCTGGGGCCCACCCAATCTCCGGGAACCTTAAACCACAGCCACGGGCTGTCCCGGTGCTTGCTGGGAAATAATCCCAGTGGCTTCCTGGGACCAAGTGGAGTAAGAGAGGGGTGGAGAGAGATGCCAGGCAGGAGATCTGCACAGACCAGCGTCTGTACCCACCTCCATGTGGATTCCCACACACCCTGTCTGAAGCCCAGCCCCCATCACTCTCCCATGAAATTTCCATGGGCTTTCCAGCCCCACTTGGATTATTGGCTACACCGTCACCACCACATCCACTGACCTCTCTTGTTTGCAGCTCTGCTCCCACCTCCTAAAACAGTACCTCACACATACTAAGTATTTAGTGAGTGCTTGCTAAGTGAATGCAGAAATTCTTGTCTCGGAGATGAGGAAGTGGAGGCTGAGGGAGACCAGCCAACTATTGCTTCAATTTATTCCAGATCATCCCACTAATCGGAGGTAAAGTTGCCTGGCAAACACAGCATGGTTTTACAAATGCATAGATCCAGAGATGGGCTCATGATCAAGGGAACTGGAAATTGTCAAGATGCCCAATTATTCTGCTTAGCGTCCAGGGAGCACAGGTGTGCTTACTAAAGGCCTTGAACTCCGTGACCCCTGAACTTGTCACTCTGAGAAATAGCAATATTAATACTTTTAATGAATGGGGTGTTCTACCTTAATGGCATGTTCCTACAACTTAAGAGATGGGTCATCTGTTGAGAAGTAACATCTACTACCACCAATCCTATCTGAATGACAAAGACCAAATCGACACCACACCTGGAGGAAGAACATTGGGGTCTCCCAGTGAACCGTACACTTGGATAAATCCCATGGACATGCACAACCACCAAATGAGTTATTATTAGGAAATCTGCTAAGTACCCAGAATTTCAACCTTCCCCATATTATCACCGTTCGAAAGGTTGATATAACAAAAATTGATTAGAGAGAGCAATAAAGGCTGCTTGGGGAGCTATTAATATGCTTAGGTTCAGGAACATTTATTGAACAAAGGATATTTTCCAGATGCTCTGAGTGTTCACAGAAATAATAACGACATCTGTCTCCCGGAGGACATGGGATCGCCATAAAGGAAAATTCCCCCACGATGGGGATCAAATAAAAGTGGGAAAATACACTGGCCAAGAGTTTTCTGAAAAGAGGACCCAGATACCAGGATAGCTGCAACCTAAGCTTAAGGCAGGAGTTAGATGAGCTGACCTATCAGGGGCCCCATAATTGTTTGTTTTTACTTTAGGAGGGGACAAAGGCCACTTCAGAAGAGAAAGTGCCTGACATTCCATTAATCTGCTTTGTACCATGTTACAAATAAAATTTAAGGAATCCAACGGACCCTTAATGAAAAAAATAAATCTTGAGAAGTTATTATCTGAGAAACCTGGACATCGTCTGAGGACCTGGCTGTCTGTAACAACCTGCATTCGCCCGGTGGGATTGCCAGGGGATCAGATATCAGACCGTAAAGTTGCTAATATAACCGATGCAGCCTGATGGGAGTGAGGGCATCAATCAATTAGGAAGTCTGTGTGGGGAGGGGGGTGCCTGCTCCGAAGCCTTGATTCTGAAAACAGAAGGTCTCTGTGGAATGTTTCCATGGGCGACAGTGGAAGGCCAAGTAAAACCAGGTGTGGGGACAGGTGATGAGCACTAGCCCGGCCCCGTCTCAATTCAGGATGTAAACTGCTTGCTTCCTCCAAATTGCGGCAACCGGAAATTGAGTTCTTTCTTTCAAGGGTGACTTCAAAGTTTAAAAACCACCTATTTTAAGCTGTCCATGTTTGGGGGCAAATCAGAGAAAACACACATGCTCAGAAATATCCCAATGTAGTTAATTTGCCTTGCTTTCTGGATTTCAGAGGCTGATGGCTAAATTTATCTCATACTTTGGTTCACGGGCTGTTAGTAGCATCAATGCTACTCATGGCTTTTTTTTTTTTTTTTTTTTCTAATTTCCTGCTCCCATTCCCCATCCCTCACAGGCAACAGTTCCAGTATATTTAATATGTATCCTCGAATTTGTAGGTTATCTCTCTAACAAATGCAGAACTGTGTTGTGTGTGTGTGTGTGTGTGTGTGTGTGTGTGTTAATTTACATGAGTCACAATGGGCTGTAAACCCTTTTTTGTCCTTTTTTAATTCGACACTCTTCTTCGAAGTTCTATCCCTGTTGTTATAAGACCAGTGATCTGTGGTCTCACTACCGCCTCGTGTTCCATGATAACCAAATCCACCCCGTGTTACTGAGCTCTCTCCTCACTGACACACAGATGTACTCCACAAGCAGTAAGCTTTAGACATTTGCATCTCTCTCTTTCTCAGCGTTCATGCAAAGGTTTTTTTCTGAGATTCCCCCACGAGTGGGATTCTGAGTCCCTGTGCAAATACATCATTTGAGTGAGCCCTGCCTCAGCCCTGGTCTTTTGGATTCCTGACCAGTTCCCATTCCCATCAAGAGGACATGAGGGCTCCTATTTCCCATATCCCACCAACCCCCATTATCCAATTAAAATGGTTATCAATTTTTGCTATTTAAGATGGAAATAGAGGGGTGCCTGGGTGGCTCAGTGGGTTAAAGCCTCTGCCCTCGGCTCAGGTCATAATCCCAGGGTCCTGGGATCGGGCCCCGCATCGGGCTCTCTGCTCAGCGGGGAGCCTACTTCCTCCTCTCTCTCTGCCTGCCTCTCTGCCTACTTGTGATCTGTCAAATAAATAAACAAAATCTTGTAAAAAAATAAATAAATAATAAACAAAATGGAAATAGAATGTTAGCCTATTCTTTTAATTTGCACTTCTCTGAATATTACTGGGTCTGAGCATCTCTTCATAATCTTGTCGGCCAGATGAGTTCACCCCATCTGTGAACTGCCATTCATACCCTTTGCCCATGTTTCTCTATACGCTCTTCTCTTTCACCTCTTTATTGGCAGAGTTCCTTGTAGTCTGTGTATTGGTCTCTCATTGGTCTTAGACACTGCTGGTACGTTTCCTTAATTTTTCATCTATTAACCTTGTCTATGTTGTCTTTTTTAAACATAACTCTTTAAGTTTTGTGTAATCAGAACCATCAATTACTCAGGCTAATTGATTACATCAATTATTCAAGCTTTGTTTTTTTGAGGTCTTTCTTCCTCCACTGTTTTCTCCTATTAGCCTGCCAGTGTAGCTTTTCACATTCAGGCTTTCCATCCTTCCAGCCTCCACCTTATATATGGTGTGAGGTAGCTTTGTTATCTCCATATAAATTCAATTTTCTCAACACCTTCTGCTATGTAATTTGTCCTGTTGTCCATTGACCTTTATCCTATCAAGTTGTTATAAATGTATATGAATATGGATACAAAGGAATCAGTCTATACAATCTCTCTGTTCAGTTCATCTACTACTCTGTTCTTATGCCACTAGCACACTGTTTTTATTTCCATGTGTTTCTACTGTGTCTTAATATCTAGTAATGAATATTTCTTCCTCCTCTTTTCTAAAGTGACCTAGCTTTTCATGAACCCATATTCTTCTGTCTGTAGAATAATGTTGGCACATCCCTTAAAAAATCTAACTGGAGGATCACATGGGTGGCTCAGTGGGTTAAAGCCTCTGTCTTCTGCTCAGGTCATGATCCCGGGGTCCTGGGAAAGAGCCCTGTGTTGGGCTCTTCTCAGCGGGGAGCCTGCTTCCCCCTCTTTCTCTCTTCTGACTGCCTCTTTGCCTACTTGTGATCTCTGTCAAATGGATGAATAAAATCTTTAAAAAAAAAATCTAACTGGAATTTTGTTTGGGTCATACTGACACGTGCATTCGTTTGGAGAGAACCAATACATTCATAATGTTAAAGCACTCCATAAGCATGGAGAATCTCTCCATTTAGTATTTTCATAAATGTTATTTGTGTATATGATGTTTATTCTTTATTAATTCTAAGACAATTTAAATTTTTTTTTTTGCCACTAGGAAGGCATCTTGTTTTCTGTTTTATTTTCTGATTAGTTACTGGTGGTATGGAAAGTACAATTGATTTTTCTGAGTTATTTGTGTCTTTGCCAATTTTCTGAGCTACCTTATTCTAATCTTTTCCTGGTGGTTCTTCCTGATTTCTCTTTAGATCATATCATCCATTACTAGATGACAATTGAATGCCCTCTCTTCCAATCATTAGACTGACATTGTTTTGTTTTGTTTGGGTTTTAGCTCATAGAGGTTTCCAGGACCTTTGATACTATGTTAAAACAGCAACAGCATATGTTCTGAATCCTAAAGGGGATGAGTCCAAAGTTTAAGATAGGTCAGAGGTATAAATCTTTCCCACATCAAGGAAGTACCCTTCTAGATATAATGTGAAAGATGTTTTATCATATATTGATGTTGAATTTTATAAAAATGCCTTTTATATATCTGAGATGATCAGGTAATTTTTCTCCTTGGGATTAACATAGCAATACATTTTGGGGGGTTAAACCATCTTTGCTTTTCTAGACTAAATTCTCCATGATCATCTATTACTTTTACCCATTCATATTTTGAGCTAACAGTTCACTTTGCATTTTTAGATCTGTGTTTAAATGCCAAATGGCCCATTGTAAAGACCCTGAAAAAATCTGAAGTGACTAATACACTTGTCTCATAAAACGATTTCTAATGCCTTCACTCTTTTTCTATTTCCCAGAGTTGTCTATTTTTTTTTTTTTTTTTTTACCTTGGGTAGAACTTACCTATGAAACCACTGGATCTGAGGCTTTCATGGGAAAAGGAACTTAATTGCCATTTTAATGTCATGATTGCTTATTGAGCTATTCAATTTTTTCAGTTTCTCTTGCCCTACTTTGGTATTCTATAATTTTCCGTAAAAGTATCTATTTCATGATGTTTTCAAATCTGTTGATAGATAGTTGTTCCTAATAGTCCTGTTTTTTCCTCAGCTCTATCTACTTCGTTTCCCCATTTTTCATTCCGCATTGTTGTTTTTTTGCTTATTCTCTTTTTATCCAGATCAGACTGGCCAGAGGGTGCCTCTTACAGTGTTTTCAAAGTATCAGATTTGGGTTTTATTAATCTTCTCTGTTAAGTTTTTCTCAAATTTCTTATCTTAAATTTCTTATAGCTGCCCTAATTTATCTTTGTGTGTTCTTTTTACAACTTCTTCTTGTGAACCCTTAGATCAATTGTTTTTAGTTTTTCTTGTTTTCAAATAACTGTATCTAAAGCTATATTTTCCCTCTAAGTATTACTTTAGCTATCTTACACATGTTGATAGGTGGTTTTCAAATTACTGTTTAATTCCAAGTATTTGAGAATTTCCCTTAAGATTTTTGTTTTAACCTGAAATAGGTTCTAGATACATGAGATATTTTAGCTTTCTTCTGATCCTGATCTCTCATTTTATGACATTTTCATCAGAAAATATATTCTGCATTAAATAGCATTCTTTGGAATCCGAAGCTTCCTTGGTGACCTAGTAAACTAGTAAATATTTTCTTGTGAATGAGCCAGTCTCCAAAAAAGTAGATCTTTACTGTTTGTTGGGCCTAGAATTTCACACATGTCTATTATTTTCCCACCTTTATGTCTCACTTGGATCTTTATATATATTTGCTTATCTTTGGTCAGCTTAACCCATCAGCTTGAGAGAACTGTTTTAAAATTACTGCCAACAATTGTTGACTTAACCCTTTCCTCCCACAGCTCTATCAGTAATATAAGGTGACCATTTTGTATATATTACAGAGATGCCATCAGGTGGATTTATGTTCATTATGACTAGGGATTCTTGTTCTATTGTTACACTTGTAAGTATGTCACAGTTTTCTTTGTCCTTAGTGGTTTTTCCTTTTAGTCTTATTTCATGAGATATTAACACTGCTAGGGCGAGTGGTTCAGTCAGTTAAGCCTCTGACTTTGGCTCAGGCCATGATCTCAGGGTCATGGATCCAGCCCCACGTTGGGCTCCACGATCAGAAAGGAATCTGCTCGAGGAGTAGCATCTCCTTCTCCCTCCCCCTCTGCTCATGCCCCACTCGTGTGTGCCCTCTCACTCTCTCTCTCTGTGACGTTCTCTTTCAAGTAAATAAATAAAATATTTTCTAAAAAGATATTAGCATTGCTATTCCAGCTTTCTTTTGGTTCCCACTTTTCTAAAATATATATACTTTTTCATTGTTTTGTTCTTAGTCTAACCAAGGTTCTTTCCTTTCACTAATCTCTTACTGAAAAAATACTGCCACATTTTATGTACTGTATCCAATCTGAGTAATTCTGCCTTTTGACTGGGGATTTAATCTTTATCGAAATTACTTTTTGCTACATTAAGATTTATTTCTGCCATCTTAATTTGCTTTTTTCCCCAACTACTATGCCTTCTTTTGGTTTTCCTTCTCCTTTCCTGCCTTCCACTGGATAGATCAAGCTCCTTGTTTAAAATGGTAACTTCTATTTTTGTCTTCTGATAGTTGCTCCTAATTTATCAGGATTCAAATCAGATTTCCCTTCTCCATTTCTTTAAATTATCCACATGTACATCTTATATTTAACAAAAGTGCCTTAGCATGCTTTCATCAACTGCTGTTCTCGGTTCTTCCTCTAGCCCACCAGCTGTAGGTCCACTGTGTCTTGGATTTTTTTTTTTTTTTAAGATTATATTTATTTACTTGAGAGCAAGAGAGAGAGAACATGAGCTGGGGGGGAGGCAGAGGGAGAGAGAGAAGCAGACCCCCACTCTGAGCAGGGAGCCTGACTGAGAGTTCAATTCCAGAACCCTGGGATCATGACCTGAGCTGAAAGCAGATGCTTCACCAACTGAGCCCCCCAGGTGCCCCATGTCTCCAATTTTAGTTCTGTGTTGTGCTGCACGTCCACAAAGATAGCTCTGGGGACATGCCTCAGTCTCACTTCTGGAGGCTGAGGACTTCAAAGATGCTTCTCCAAGCTCTCCTTTCTATACATAAAGAAACTTGAAAGTGTGTAGAGTAGAGAGTGGGCTGCGTTCTCCTGGAAGAGCATTGTGTAGATGTTGACTCACAGGCAATTAACAAAAATAAACTTTACCACATGAATGAACATCAAATCATCACAAACAACACTTTAGCCTTGGAAACTTGGTGGGTGAGAAGGGAACGTTCCACCATTCCCAGGAAACAAGTGGTTCACTTCATTGCGTGAGAACAGCCGAAGAATGCTGCTAGACCCGAGAACCAAACCACACGCCTCTAACAGAAGGCACTTACGTTCATCAAGAGTTCTAAGTAGAAGATACATATTAAGCAGATATGCACTGAGTCAAGACCTGCCCACAGCATATAATTCCACACATGCATATTGTGACACAGGTATACCTTACTGGTTGTCATATGTGTGTTTCTACACAGACACACACTTTCTAAACCATACTTTCAGAATACTGTAATCAAACCAAACTATTAAATATCCATTTTTAACATATTAGTCCTAACAGTGTGATTTTTTTTAAAAAAGATCTTATTTATTTATTGAGGGAGAGAGTGTGTATGTGCACAAGCAGTGGGGAGGGGCAGAGGGAAAGGGAGAGAGACAAGCAGACTCCCTGCTGAGTGGGGAGCCCGATGCCAGGCTCCATCCCAGGACCCTGAGATCATGACCTGAGCTGAAGGCAGACACTTAATTGACCGAGTCACCCAGGTGCCAACACTGTGATTTAACAGCCAAAAGAAACTATTCTTCTCAAGAACAAACATCGAAATCAAAGATCTATCATTTTATCTAAGGCTACGATTCACACATCTTCACATCAGCCAACTCATTTAGCTCAGTCCTTTCCTTCCGTGTGTTCCTTAACATTTTTCTTAAATCCTTATACAACTGGAATTTCCCTAGTCCTCACAAGCCTTTGGATATAAATGAGACTATATTAAATTCATGCTGACATTCTTTTGGCTCCAAAACTTCAGCTGCTTATCCGTCAGAGATGAGCGCTCTGCCTTGGTCTTTCCTGGGTTCTTCTGGGAGACCATAGGAGCCCCTCACCTATTTTTCCACCCCAGCCTCCCTGTCAGTGCCCGCTGCCCACTAACCCACATGAGGAAGGCCCATCATCCTTCCCCCTCCACTGTCAGAATGCTGTTGGGCTCACTTTGGTAGGACTTCACTGCATAACTTCCTATGGAGGACGAGGAGGTGTGTCCCCTTCTCTACACCATTGTGCTCCAACATCAGCGAGGCACCCACACAAAACTAGTCATAGCTTGCAAAATATTTTGTGAAGAGAGATCCTTCAGGTCTTCATTGGTAACTTTCTCTCTCCCCAGGGCTCAGCACTCTTGGTCCATGAAGGCAGGCCCAGATGCAGGGGCAGGTCACTATGATCTCCATCCCCCCTCCCAGAAACACACATGTACAAAAATCTTCATACGAAACTCTGATTGCACAATCCTCTGCAGTAAGGAGAGATACTTAGTTGTTACAGGCAGCATATATGGGAAGAGGCTTGGACAAGACATAATACAGATAAAACCAAACCCGAAATTTTGGCTTAGTCTTGGCTGAAACTTTGTGTACCTTCCTCTCCCTGAAAAAACTCTGGTGGTTTTAAGATTCTCGTTTTGTTCCAAAAGTAATTTTGAAATTTTATCATCAAAGTAAGAATATATGAATTATTTATATATATGTTGATCCATCAATAATACCTTAGTCATGAGAGTACTTTTTTTTTGGGGGGGGGGGTGATATTTCAAAGCCATGGTGGTCGTTGGGACTGTTAACAAATATTCAAGTTCACTTCCTCCCAGGGGTGTGGTGAAACTGCGCTTGCCTGCCTTCCTGGAGTTAGGTATGGTCTCTAGGAGCTGCAACTTCAAGGCAACTGCCTTGAACAACTCCAGGGGGCAGCATTAATGCTACATGTTATGAGGCTACATTCCGTGTACTGTGCCCCTATATAGTGCCATCCTTGGAACCAGGCAGCACTTTGGCAATGAATAAATACATGTGTTTCCTGAGTTTTTCATCAAGTTTAACTTATGAATGGGAACATTCTTACTGGAGTATAATAGTTTTGAACCTGGAGAAGGAATAATATATTACTATATTTTTTAACCTCTGAGAAGGATCTTTCTTCCCACTGCCATCAAAGTATTGATTTACTGGAAGGCAGTACTCAGTGGTGACAAGGACTAGGAGGAATCTGCCCCCACCCCCAAAAGGGACAGTTGGAAATTGTGGAAGCATTTTTGCTGGTTGGAAGTGCTTTGATGATGGTACCTAGTACACTGAGGTCAGGGATGCCAAGAAACTTCATGCAATGCACAAAAAGACCCCACAACAAAGGATTACCCTGCCCCAAAGGCCAAATGTGTCACTGTTGAGAAACTGTGCCTTAACATAAGGCTGAAGAGAAATAGAGTCATCTTCAGAGAGAGAATTCTCATTTTATATTGACTAAATACTCTCCTTCACTGGGACTAGAAAAGAGAAGAAGTTGAAGATGGTATAAAGCTCAAGAAGATGGACCATAACTTTCCACTCCTTCCATGTAGACAGCACACAGTGGCTTCCTTTCTGTGCTTACAGTATGGAAAGAGGGAAGAGTAACTTTCAGTAGAGAAACCTAGCAAATACTACCTCAGCCAGGTGGCCAAGTTGAACATCAACAGTAACAAGGTATGTTGACAGTATGTACCCTCGATAAAATGTGATTCCATGGCACTTTATCTCCCAACACCCATAATCTTAATCTTAATGTGAGAAAAACATGTGAAAAATCCAAGTTGATGGACACTCTACAAAATGCCTGACTAGTGCCCTCAAAGTCATAAAAAAACAAGCAAACTCTGAGACACCATCAGAACCAAGAGAAGCCTAAGGAGATGAGACAAGTAAATGTAACATGGTGTCATGGGTGGCATGCTGGGTTGGAAGAAGTATATTGGATAAAAACAAAGAAAACCAGAATAAAGTATGGACTTCTTGAATAATAATGTATCAGTATTTAAAAAAAATAATGTATTTATTCACTCATTGTGAGGAATGTGCCATCCTAGAGTAGGATGTTCATGATAGGGAAAATGGGGTATGGTATCATTCTAAGGTGAGATGTTTATTTTTTAAAAGATGAAATAAGGGATTTAGAATTATAAAGAATTTCCAACAGTTTCAAAGCTGAAAAATGAAATTGCTCATAAAGAGACATGACAGAAATATGTAATGGACTGGATGAATGGTCATTCATCACGTCTGATTCATGGTGATGGTCTGAAGATGGGCTTCTCACTGATGGAACAGCTTTTGACCACATAGTACATGCAATGCATAATAAAAGTGTGCCATGAGGAGATATTAATCTGCTCAAAGACACAAGAGGCACATGCGAGATGATTGAACAAGACCAAAAATAGCTTCTGTTAATGGGAGCAGTGGTGTGTTCAAACCGTGTTCTGTTGAGCCAAAGCAACCCACAAGAGTCTGGTCTTGATATGCTTAAGTATATTTTAGCTATTATTAAAACTATAATAAAAAAGCAATACAATCTCACAACGTCTCTGTAACCTGACATACAAGAGATCCATAACATGTGTGTGGTGGTTAACTTTATGGATAACTTGAATGGGTCACAGGGTGCCCAGATATTTGGCTCAATGGGATTTCTGGTGTGTCTGGTATGTGTGTGTGTTGGGGGTGGGGGGGATATTGCAGAGGAAATTAGCATTTGAATCAGTGGACTCACTAAAGTGATTTGCCTTCCCCATGTGGGTGGTGATTGTCCAATCCATTAAGGAGCTCAATGCTGCAAAAAGGAGGAGGAAGACAGAATTGGCCCTTCCTGCCTGATAGCTTGAGCTGGGACACTGATCTCCTGCCCTTAGTGCTCTTGGTTCTCAGGCCTAGGGGCTGAGTTGATTACACCACCAGCTTTCCTGAGCCTGCAGGGGCATATGTCTCAGCCTCCATAAATTTATGAGCCAATTCCTTATATTAAGCTTCTTTGTTCATATGTGTGTGTGTGTGTTTGTAAATATACATACATGCACTTAGTATATATATATTTTATATACATACTATCTATCATCTCTCTGTATATCTCCAATGTCTATACATATACATGTGTGTATATACATGTGTGTGTGTGTGTGTGTGTGTCTACACATATCTAGAGATGCTAATACAAAGGGGGTTTACATGTGGTTCCAAGAACAAAGCTTCTCCTGCCATCCTGGAATACACCTTTGAACATCTGATAAAGTGCCATTAACAAGGAGGGATGGAGCTTCATCCCCATGTTCTTACAGACTCCTGACTTCGTTTGTCCTCTTCACGCACTCATACAGGTGCAGGCTCCATCCGGCACTGGAAAGTTCATTTTCTCTCACACTCAGTATCATCACCGGCAAGACTGGACAAAGATCCGTGTTATTAGGAGGATGAAATGACCTAACTGATGCAAAGCCCTTTGTATGCCACCTGGCACATAGTAACTGCTCAATAAATGTTTGGCTCACCACCCCTGCCAGAAGATTCTTGTTCCCCAAACAAACCATGCTTGTTCAGACTTCCCTGTCTGCCCTGCTTCACTCCCCCTGCCTGCAGTACACTCCCTTCCTCTTGAGGGTGCTACTTGGATGAGAATGAGGCCACCTTCTGCTGCACACCTGCCCACCCAGCGCCTCAGAGGCAGTCTCTCTCTACCGTGTTCCTGAAGTGCAAGGGCCACGCATCTTTTATAGCCCTCATTAAGCCATCAATAGTTGCTGGTGCCTTTAATTTATTTTTACTGGGGTAAAATTCACATAACACAAAATTACCCACCTAAAGTGTGTAATTCAGTGGCATTAGGTACATTCACAATGGTGCATCTCCATCGCCACTGATTCTAGATATTTTCACCTCTCCATGGGGAAAGCCTATACCCATTCAGCCATCACGCCCCATGCCTGCCTCCCCTCAGCCCCCAGGCACCACTCCTCTTGCTGTCTCTGTGGATTCACCTAGTCTTGATATTTCACAAAATGGAATCTTCCAATAGATGACTTCTGCCTATTAAGCCTTTTACCTAACATAATGTTTTCAAAGTTCACTCATATTATAGTATGTATCTATACTCCATTCCTTGTGATGACTAAATAATATTCCATTTTATGACTCTATATCACATTTTATTTATCCATTCATCAGTGGATAAGCATTTGGGGTGTTTTCCTTTTTTTTTTTTTTTTTTTTTTTTGACTATCAGATATAGTGCTGCTATGAACATTCATGTACACATTCTTGTCTGAACCCCTGCTGTCAATTCTTTAAGGTATATACCTGGAAGAGAAATTGTTAGTTCTATATTTATCCTTTTTTCCATAGTGTTTTCCATAGGGGCTGCACTAATTTCCATTCCCACTGGCAATGCATGAGGGTTCCAGTTTCTCCACATCCTCACCGACACTTGTTACTGTCTGTTTAATTACAACCATCCTGGTGGATATGAAGTAGTAGCTCATTATGGTTTTGATTTGTATTTCCTTAATGACTAAAGATGGTGAGCTTCTACTCTTGTGTTCGTGGGCTATTTGTATATCTTCTTTGGAGAAATGTTGGTTATCGGGTTTACACACCAATCTTCTCTGCAGGCTGTAAACTCAAGGATAGGAGAGGATGACTTTTCTTCTTTGGGTCTTCAGTACAAAAGGCAGGCCCAGGTATGCAGCCAGCACTCCAGGGGGAACAGAAACTGAACTGAATGAAGAAAAGACCTCAAGATGAGAGTAAAGGGAGTCCTAAGGAGGCCCCACGAGGGTAGAAGCTGTAAGAACCAGGGTGAAAAGATACCCAACTGGAGGAAGACCATACAAACAAGGTGTGACTAGGATCAAAACAATGCGCTGAATTTCATCCTAGGTCCATGACACCTCCTTTATCTCTATCAATTCACTTGCTCTTCAATGCGGTAAACAGATCCTGAGTCATTGAGTTCTGCTGGGAGCCTGGTTGGGCTCCTGTTAGAGATGGGGGGAGTGGGGGCTTCCCTAGAGACCTCACCCTGCCATAGGCTCCCATGCACCCAGGGGCCCCTCCCAGGGGCCCTCACCTGTCACTGTCCCTAGTCATCTGATGCTTCTCTCTGTTCAGGGCACTGTTTATCATCCCAAGCTGATGGGTCTGTAATATGTGGAAATGAGAACAAGATGAGGGGCTCAAGTACTTTATTGGCTTATGAAGTTCAGAAAAACATCAGATTTAAGCCTGCTGCAGATTTGTTCTCATTTTATTTTTCCTTGCCTTGGGTCACAATCTGCTTCCCACCATATTCTAAATCCAGTCTCCCAGAGTCAGAGCTGAAACGTTTGCCCTCAGCTTTTTTCTTTGATTATTCAATTAAATAGTCTCAGGAATTTTCAAAAATGTTGAAACTGTGGGGCGCCTGGGTGGCTCAGTCTGTTCAGCATCTGCCTTCAGTTCAGGTCATGATCCCGGGGTCCTAGGATCGAGCTCCACGTCGGGCTCCTGCTCAGTGGGGAGTTTGCTTGTCCTTCTCCCTCTGTCCCTACCCGAGCTTCTGCTTTTCCTTTCTCTCTCTCAAATAAATAAATAAAATCTCTAGAAGAAAACAAAACAAAACAAATGCCAAAATTCTTACTGGCTCACTCTCCATAACTGTGGTGCTCACCGGTGACCTTCAGCTCATCATTACTGTCAATGAAAGTTATAATGCATACTTGCACATAATTGCAATTTTGAAAACATGATCATGTATCATCTCATTTATTCTCAAAAGCGCTGTAGATATGCATATGTCTCCAGTTAGGTACAAGGAAGGGAAATGACTTGCCTAAGCTCATACTGCCCATAAGTGATGAAGCCAAGATCTCATTTTAGCTCTTTCACTTTTAAAGCTCCCGATTTTTCCACTTATCCATAAAAGCATGACAGAAATTGCAGTAGGAACAAATTGTGAATTATTAACATGGTAAAATTACTCCACCATATCCTTTTCTCACAGGTTAGTAAGAGTTAAAATTGCGTAAGCTGAATTCCCTGCCTTAGTTTCCAATTCTCTGAACATTTTTCATATTGTAATTTTTGGATGCCAATCTCTTGGCAAGGGATCCAAAAAAATTTCAAACCTAAGTTGTACCCTTAATGACATGACTGTTTTTCCCAAAATAGTTCCTGGGCAAACTGTTGCACATTGTGCTCAATGACCAGGGACACAGCTGGCAAAAAGCTCCATATAAAGTTTCTCTATTTGCTGAGATGGTTTCGTGCTTGGTCCTCATGGATTCCTTTTAATAATTTAGTCACGCACTCCTCTGCAGTTTATTGCTTCCACAATACTAATTTAAACCATGTCAGTGTGCTTACAATATGACTGACAATAGCCAAAGTTTGGAAAAAAAAAATCCATTCTTCAATTAAATGTATACTATTCATCTATGAACATCACGCTTGAGTTGTTAGTCAAAAACTCTCTTGCCCTCTCTCTCTTCCTCTCTTCCTCTCTTCCTCCTCCTCTGTCCCTCCCCCTCCCATTCTCACCTCCCTCTTCTTCTTCTTTCCCCCCCCCTCTCCCTCTCCTCCCCCCTCCCCAACACACAATGCCCACTGGACAATTTCCAAGCATCTAACATACACTTTACTGAAACAGGCTGGATCGGACCACACACACAATAGAAAATTGCCTAAATAAGGCTGATGCATAAGCAACAGCCACTCAAGTGCAGAGAATGTTTAAACTTTAGGGAAAAAAACAATAAATTAGAGCAGAGCCTTTCTTCTAAAGTGATTCCTTATTGAGGCTTCTGCTCTGAATTAAGAGGTTGTGTCAGAGTGCTGTACATATCTGGGGCCCACCCCGAATTCTCTTTTCCAGGATCAGTCATGGCTCCCTGGGGAGGCACAGCCCCGGAAAGGGTCCACACTCGACAACACGGTGAAGGGCCAGAGCTTAGGCTACATTGTCCTGCAGTTTCCTGGGGTCACCTTTAAATCCTTCAAGCAAAATCCTCTCGGGGTTTCAGGCCATCCTTCTGGAAGGCTGGCAATGCAGACCTGCCGTGCTTGCCTACGTGCCCTGCAACAGATGCCACATATGGCCAGAGTTTTCTTTTGAAAACAAAATGTCACCCCCTTTCTTCCCACTGCAGAGCCCAAACCCTCACTATGACCTTCAAGGCCTTAGCTGACCAGGTGCCCAATGCCTTTCCCAGCTGCCCCTTTGCTGCCCCTCCAACCAAACTTGACTCTCCTGTTTCGTCTGGTCCTCCAAGCCTGCTCTACGGTGGGGTCTCCTCCCACCGCTGGGCCCTGTGCCTCAACTCTTCCTTGAGAGCCTCCAATAGACAGCTCCTTCTCTCCATGTATAGATTCCACATCCCCTACTCTGAGCATCCCCGAGCTGTCCCAGGTGGACGACATGACGGCTCCAACTCTGCTCCTCCCCAAGAGGAGGAAATACACACACTCGCACCAGGTGTCTTTTCAGTTCTTCTCACTGTCGGTGGAGCAACTTCCCACCCCCGATAAGGTCATGGGCATGGCTGTGGCCTGAGAAATTGGGGGGGAGGGGGGTGACAGGGGCCAAGCCTGAGATGAGGCCCCAGGAGCTACTGTACATCTCCCCTCACCCACTTGCTCTGTTGAGAGGAGGATGCTCAGAGCCTCACCAGTCCAAAGTGAATAAAGCCCATAAATAAATGAGGAAACTCAAAATAAATCCTTGTTACCATAAGCCATTGAGATTTTAATGCTGTGTGTTACATGGGAGTGGGGCGTGCAAAGGGCAGGGCACCTGGGCCGCTCAGTCGGTTAAGCATCTGACTTCAGGTCAGGTCATGATCTTGGGGTCCTGGGATCGAGCCCCATGTGGGACTCTGTGCTCAGTGGGGAGTCTGCTTCTCTTTCTCCTTCTTCCTTTGCCCCTCCCCCCACTCACACTCGCGCTCTCTCTCAAATAAATGAAATATTAAAAGAGAGACTAATATGCTATGCAATCAAGAATAGCCCCCTCAGGCTCCGCTCTATTACTTTGTTTTCATGTGAGTGTTTACATTCCTAATATATATTTTTTAATTCATTTTTTATTGCCTCTTTCCCTACGCTGTAAGTTCCATAAGGACACTGTATTCCCAAGCCTTTAATACAGTGCCTCCCATGTTAACCACTCAGTAAATGCCTGTTAAATGAATAAATGAGATCGCAATTCTTAACTTTTGGAAGGATTTGTAGGTTTTCTAATTTGAAGTCCTAATCTCTCCAAGGTCTGAAGCAAAATCTCTATTTTTTTGTTAGTTAAAAAGATCAACAAATGAACAAATATAATATCATTATATGAGACGACATCATCAGAACTCTAGATGTTTATCGAGAATGAATGAACAACTGGTTATGTCCCATAATAAGAAAATGGCAACTAGTCCATAACACCAGAAGGTCCTGATGATGATGATGATAATGATGGCGGTGGTGGTGACAGTAGCGGTAGTAGTGATAGTGGTGGTGATTGTGGTGGTGGTAGTGATTGTGATCGTGGTGGTGATGATGTGGACAGTCATGCCAATCCTGATCAACTCTCCAACCCAACCACCTGGAAGTGACACTACCATGCCCTCAATACTTCTAGGGGAAATTAGTATATACTGACTGTTCCTGGTAAAGAGACCTCCACTCAATCTATAAGCCAACTATAATACAGGGGGTGGGGGTAAAAGGAAGCAGAATCCCTATGCTCACAAATAAAAATTTTAACTTGTACCTATAGAAAGGGCTACAAAATAGCAATATAGTATCATAGAGTCTATAAGAAAGGCATTCAACCTATCCAGGAAAGGTTGGCCCAAGTGGTGATAAGAAAATGGTAACTACAAGTGAATTTGACTCAAAAAGCAAAGAAAGAGTGAAAGAGGATTCTAGGCAGAGGGAATAGTGTAAAAAAGAGCCTACGGAGTAATAGGCAGGAAGAAGACCAACTTGCTGGAGTGAGGAGAGTGTGCGTAATAGTTTAAGATGAGTCTTATCAGAGGAGGAGAAAGAAGTCCAGACTCAAAAGGATCCTGTAGGTCAAGTCAAGGAACTCCATTTCTCTTCTCAGTAAGAAACTAGAGAGTTTTAGGGCATGGGGCCACGTGATCAGATCTGCCTTCTGAAAGGACTGGTCAGTCCGCCATGCGGTGAATGGGGGAGCAGGGGGAAGATGGCGCATCGAGTAGCTCGGGCTGAGACAGTAATGGTAGCTACGGAGAGAACTGCGCATGTACCAGAGCTACAGAGCTATTCAAAAGGCAAGATGGTGCCTAACTGGGTATGGGGTGGAGATGAAAAACAAATCCCCCTGGGGATTTTCCTGGCTCCTGTGATGGTCTAGATAGTGGTGATGCTCACTGAGATAGAAAACACTAGAAGAGTAACAAGAGGAGTAAAAATTGTTTGGACAATTTGAGTTTGACTTTCCTTCAAGAGATCCAGGAGAAGACATCAGGAGGAAGGAAGGTTGTGACTTACCTACTCAGAGGTGGTAATGGTAGCCGTGGGGAAGAACAGGGCACTTCAGGAGCAGAGAAGAGAATACGGCGTTAAAAGGGTCTGAGACAGCCTTGCAAAATGCCCCATTTCCTGAACAGGGAGTAGATTAGCCTTCTAAGGGACAGGTAGGGTCAGTAGGTGGCAAGGAAGAAACTAGAAAGAGTTCAAGCTTGGAAACCTGGGGATGGGAGGGACGCATGAACGTGTTCCTGGGACAGACTCCACCTGGCCCTCCCCCTAGATCCCCACCACACACGTTACACAATCCTCTTTATTTCTTTCAAGTTGTTCTGTTTTTTTTTTTTCTTTTAAGATTTTATTTATTTATTTGACAGAGAGAGATCACAGGTAGGCAGAAAGGCTGGCAGAGAGAGAGAGAAGTAGGCTCCCCCCTGAGCAGAAAGCCGGATGTGGGGCTCTATTCCAGGACCCTGAGATCATGACCTGAGCTGAAGGCAGTGGCTTAACCCACTGAGCCACCCAGGTGCCCCATTTGTTTCAAGTTTTTAAAATATATTAATAATGCATCTTTCAAGGGCTACAGAAGTGCCAAATAAGACAAGTTCTTTCAGACCAGGACCAACTTCCTATTTAGACCAAAGCAGCACTCACCACCTAGAGAAAGGCTCTGAGAACAGAAAAGTCTCCCTCACCTACTAGAAGGTACTCAACGTGTCCAGATACTGCTCTTAAAGATGAGTCATTGATTCAAGCCAAACAGTGACGTCAACAGCTGAGAGGAGTTCCTACCCACCGTGACAAAACCCTATGATCAAAATGTCCTTACTGAGGACACGATCCTCTATGGGATTCTCTTAGGAGCACAGGTCTGGGGAAAAGGAGAACACATGGAGGTAGAAAAGCCCCTAGGAAGAAGGCACATAGAAGCAGCTTAGGATTTAGACCACGAAGATCACTTTCAAGTACTATCCCAACCATCTGATATGTGCGCAGCTCAGGCAAGTCACTTAAACACTCTTTACAACCTCACTGTCTCCATCTGTAAAACAAGATCAATAACATTGTTTTCAAAGGGTTGGCATAGCATCAAATGGATGGGCAGCATGAAAGTGCCCAGAAAGCAGGAACGTGACAGTGCCTGGTGGTAACCATGGAAACAGGGCCCACTCAGCTTTGGCACTGAGTTCTCAGCCCCAGGTCATGTTCACAGCCACATAATTCAGAATGTGCACAGTGGAGCCCAGCGGTAGGCAGTTACCAGGACAGTTTAGGCATTAATTTTCAATTCTATGGTTGAAGTCATCCCAACAAAATAAGTGATTTCTTAGTCTACCTCTGGGGGAATAAAACCAACTGTGTAAGCATCTTGAAAGAACTAGGACCTTGGGACGGGAAAAACAAGCTTTGATTTCTGTTTCTGCCTCTTGGGTACAGTGTGACCTTGATCAAGTTGCTTAACTTCTCTGACCCTTAGCGTCCTCGAAAGTAACATTGGGGCAATGGCTGGATCAAGTCACTCCCTTCCAGTCTCCTTCCTCTGTCTTCTGTGCTTTTTCTTCGTGGAACTGACCACTGTCTGAAGTGACTGTGTGCATATCGCTTGTAGCTGATTGGCACCTCCATACAGACTATAAGCTCCATGGAAGACAGGGAAACCTCATCTGTCCTATTCCTGGAGCTATCCCCATGGGCCTTCTCCACAGTAGCAACGTAGGAAGTATTTGTAGGATGAAGGAACAAGGCAGTGAAGAAATCACATTGAAACCATAATCCTGTCTTACAGCTGGAACCTGGGCTCAGAGAAATGAGATCTGCTTAAGGCCATGCTTAGGAGCAGGTAGGGAAGAGGTCCAAACCAAGGTCTGGTTGATTCTCAGCTCCACACTTGCTCCAGGACACCACTTTGTCTGCTGGGAGAAATCTGGAGTCTGCACAGCACTCCTTGGAACAAAAAGAACCCATCTCTTCTGCGGCCTCCAAAGTCCTGCCTGCCCCAGCCCCTGCCTCCCTTTCTGACATCCCCATAGCGTGATCCTCACAGGTTCCAGTTTCAGCGTCTTGTCTTTGTATTTCAAACACACAAACCTTGCTCTCACGCCAGGGCCTTCGCGTGTGCTCTTTGCTATAACTGGGCGTTCTTCCCCCAGATCTTCCTAAGGGTGGCATTTTTTCTTATCATTTGAATCTCATTTCAAATAGCAGGTCAGGGAAAAGGCATTCTCTGACAACATCAGCCATGAGAGCCCCTTATCTCCACCTGCCTCTGTTAGTCATTCTAATGTCCAAGCACCTGTTTTAACTTCTCTGCGGTGTTTATCAATACTGGAGCTTATCTTATTTGTTTTTACTTTCTTATTGTTCTACACATCCCCCAAATGTCCCTGGAGTAAGAGCTTCATGAGAGACCGGCACATCTGCAGCTATGGGAACAGCACAACTCCTGCCACATGAAGCCCGATGAACACGTTATCTCAGGACTCATATTATCCCTGTGACAATTATTCAAATCGACCTCTGCTCTAGAGTGAGAAGAAGAACAATTTATCTTGGAAGCAATCACTCTGTGCTGAGACTATAATGAATTTAAAAACGTGCTACAAGGACTCAAATGACATTACATTTTATTTTTATTCGAAATCCAGGTAACAGTGACATCATTCATCCTTTTGAAAAGATATTTATTGCACATATACTATATCCTACCATCAGGAGTATAGCCATGAAGACAGCTCTGACCTCATAAAACTTAAAGTCAAAAGCAGATGTTTGAACGTGTAATTATAAGAAAGCATGGCAAGTGTTGTGATGTGGCACAGAGCAGGACCACCTGCTCCAACACAGGAACCAGGGTGAGTGGGGGTAGAGAGGTAATATTTAAGCTGAAAGCTACAGAAATGGGTTAGGAAGGTGGAGGGGATATAAGTGTGGAGGTGACACAGGCAAGTGGACCCAGGGTCCAGCAAGCATTGCAAATGAGCCTGGCCCCCAGATATGGGGATATGAAACACATCACCCTGCTTGCCTTGTCGAGCATTCAGCTATCTAATAAGCTTCCACAGTCCCACTTTTGATAAAGACATGAGTCCAGGCATACCTGGGTGGCTCGGTCGGTTCAGCGTCTGCCTTCGGCTCAGGTAATGATATCATCGTCCTGGGATGGAGCCCTGCGTTGGGCTCCCTGCTCCGTGGGGAGTCTGCTTCTCTCTCTGTTCCTCTCCCCCACTCGTCTGTCCCCCCACTCTCTCTCCCTCTTAAATAAATAAATAAATAGATAGATAAATAAATAAATAAATCTTCTTTAAAAAAAGAGTATTTACCCTAAAGATACTACATATCTTTACAAATATAAATGATCCAAAGGGGCACGAGCACCTGAATGTTTATAGCAGCAATGTCCCACAATAGCCAAACTATGGAAAAGAACCTAGATGTCCATCAACAGATGAATGGATAAAGAAGATGTGGTGTATACGTGCAATGGAATACTATGCAGCCATCAAAAGAAATGAAATCTTGCCATTTGCGACTTGGATGGAACTAGAGGGTATTATGCTGAACGAAATAAGTCAATCAGAGAAAGATAATTATCATATGATCTCCCTGATATGAGGAATTTGATAGGCAGGATGGGAGGTTTGCGGGGTAGGGAAGGAAAAAATGAAACAAGATGGGATGGGGAGGGAGACAAACCATAAGAGACTCTTGATTTCATGAAACAAACTGAGGGTTGCCGGGGGGGTGAAGGGGTAGGGAGAGGGTGGTTGGGTTATAGACACAGGAGGGCATATGCTATGGTGAGTGCTGTGAAATGTATAAGCCTGACGATTCACAAACATGTACCCCTGGGGCAAATAATACATTACATGTTAATAAAAATAATTAATTAAAAAAAGACATGAATCCGGAAAAATATTTTTCTACCCTGAAGATAAATGTCAGTATTATGATACATTATAAACTGATGGTCAACCTCAGAGGCAGGGAGACAATGGGGAGTGGTGGGGACTGTGGATCTGGGGTGAGCACAGGCCCCTGGGTAGACCCGGTGTTGAGAACCTAGACATTTCAAGGGAACCTAGACATCATATTTTTATCCTTCATATTTTTTTATGTTGAGTCAGAAAATACTTCCTCTATAAACCAAGCCAAACATCCTTCCAGGGAAGATCAGGCATATACGCTTATAAAATGGGATACAAGAAAAAAAATTCTTAAACATGCTCATTTTCAGTTGGGTGGGATCGGTATTACTTGAACCTGCCACCTGCCTTGCAAGTTTCCTCCTGCAGTAATAGCAATGACCCTGCTCCCGAGCAGGAAGGGTACAGGCAAGTAAGAATTTCACCATGCGTGTCCAGTAATAGTATGCTACTGATAATCTAAATCTTCTCAAAATTTGTGTAGTACCATATATCTACATATGAGCTAAATTCAATGGGCAGATACTAGGACCCTAATGCAAAAAACATGTAAAAAAGTGCCTTTCCAATTTCTCATTGCAGAAATGTAGATTTAGAGAAAATATTCTTATGGCATCGATGCTCAGGGTATGGGTCCTGCATCGTAAATTTACATAGGATATGGAATGCCACCAAGTAAACAATTAACCACCTCTGGCCCCCCCCAGTCTTTAGAATGGGGGTGGTCTTTCCTGACATTTTCCCCCCATTCTGCAAGTCTGAATTCCATTGAGCAAATGGTTTCTGTTCAACTCTCCAACTCAAACACCCTTGGCATTCTTCAGCGAAGAGCTTTATTTAGAAGTTCCCAGAGAAATGAAAGTGAGAAAACCCAGTTCATAAAGGGGATGGATATAAAGAGCTCCATTAATACAGCTGCTGGGCCTGGAAAGTCAACAAAGCCCGATAATGTGTTTTATTTGGACCTATCCTCTGCTGTGCTCTGGTGATAAGGAGGCACACAGAGACACTCACCGCGCTACCCGGACTCAGCCCCTCATTGATTCCGAAACAATGCTCCCTTTCAGAGCACACCCACTTAAGTGAATGATAATGAGGCGATGCCGGGAAGAAGACTGGAGAAGACTGGGTACCCCACAGGGAAGAAGACTGGAGAAGACTGGGTACCCCACAGGGCAGCCGGGCTTTTTATCAGGTGCTGCCCGCTGCCTTGTGGAGGCATCGTGGCTCCTCCGTTCCCCCTCTCCCCTACCCTCCTCTCCACACGCGCTAGCTTGCAGCCGCGGCACCCCTGCATGGTTAAGGGTGGTGGCCCGTCTCCCACGGCCCAGGCAGGTACCAGCCAGGGCTGCAGAATCAGACGTGGGAGGTTGTCTGGAGGCACCTATTCCAACCTTGGAGACCACGCCCAGGGGCAACTCCAGGCTCCTCTGATGGCCTCTACAACCCGACCGCAGTCAGCGAAGACGGCCGCTCTGCGACCATCTCGCATCCTCTCTCAGCAACAGCAACACTATGCCTGTGCTATGTCCTGCCTGCCTCCTGCCCCGGTGCTTGCTACTCCCTGTGCCTGGAACACCACTCCCTCAGAGTGTCGCAGGGCTCAGCTCAATGTCACCCCCCATGACCTCCCTCACCACCCTATGTCACATCACTCCCCGTTCACCTCCTAGCCCGTCACCCTCTACTAGTTTCCGCAGAGGACTCATCTCTATCAGAAGTGATCTGGGTAATGATTTGTGGGATGGTTTCATTTCTGCCTCCCCTCCTAGAACAAAAGCTTCATGAGGGCAAGGGCTTTCCCTGTCCCATCCACAGGCAGATGTCCCCAGAACTGTGTCTGGAAAAATCTCAAATGCCTTCAGGGGCCACGCAAGTGGTAGCAGTGAGTGATAAGGACCACCTGTAAGGCAATATTTAAATTGTGCTGCAGGTCAAGCAAAACACAGCCAGAGGCTAAATGTCCTCTCCGTCACCAACTCGAACGTGGCCACGATCCTCTTCAAATGTAGTTCCCAGTATTGGTACCTGCTAAGTCAGATGCGGTCTGGCAAGCCCTAAACAGACACTCCATCCACGCCAGGGCCCAGCACTCTCCTGGCTGGCAGGGGGGGATGCCGAGGGAAGGTCGTTTGGTTTGTTTTCAATGACTATGTCTCATCATTGGCAAATATCTTATTCAACTAACAACCCAGCTGGATTTGTTTTCCAACTTGCCTCTGAAACAACCATGTTCTTTCAGAAAATGCAACTGGAATTATAAATCAAAGTCTAATAAGAGAGTTAAAGAAACCAACCAAGGATAGCAGATTATGGGGGGAAAAAAAAAAAAGTCAGTGATGGGAGGGGGCAGACTGTGTTGCCTGGTTTATTTTTCTATACAATTTGCCTCCGAATCCCACCTGGTTTGGGCTATCAGTAGAAAGAAATTTCTTTCCCGAGTCTTGGAGCACGCACTGACCGACATGTGCTGCCCAGAAGCAGAAAACGTAAGTCAACTGGGATTAAACTTCTGCTATAGGTAACTTGCAGTCAATGGAATCCCCATGGAGATCTCTGAAATAACCCTTTTATATTCACCAGGAGTAGCAAGAGCCCAAAATTAAGAAATTCATAGCCTTCAAGCAAATTCTGGGCAGATCTGAATTAGAATATTCTTTTTGAGGCTGGAAAATTTTGGCATTTCTCTAGCTTGGAAAAAAATGGAAAAGTGGAAGTTTGTGTCCTCAGAAAGACTATTTGCTCTGGGTTTTCTGTTCAGTCCAAACCAAAAAGCCATGGAAACACATCAGAAGCGGGGCTATACATTTCGTCCCAATTTCCACTGTGGTTGGGGACTTTCATGCAGGCAGAGACCTTGAAAGTCTCCGGTCTATTTCTCCAAATAAAGTCAAACCTCAGCGGTCCTTCCATCTAACCAGCATCATGCATGAATGGAATTAATCTGAAACTTCAGTTCTTTACAGTTCTCAAATCAAAAATGGATGTGAAGAGAGAAAAGCTAAATTCACTGAAAACCAAAACACGGATAACCCAGTAGGAGCTCCCTCCCCCGCCCACCCCACACTCAAAATACTTTGGTCAGGAGAAGTTCGAGTGTCAGCTCTTTAATAAGAATGATTTGGGACTATACAACACTCCTTTAATTTTGCCCACATTGAGTGATGACTAAAAGTGTTTTTGATCTCAGGCTTAAGTCAGCTTCAAAGCCATGTCTCTCCTAGCCCGCTGGGGTGATTGGGTAGAAGCAGAGCTCTTGCCAGTCTTTAGAAGAAAATCAGCAACTCAGGATCGTGACCACCGCTCACTGACAAAACCATCACCCACTTCATGAAGCCCATCAGGGATAACTCTACACCAAGACGCCCCTCCCTTCAACAACTCCTCCCATCTGGAAACAAGGCTTCCAGCAGAAACACAAGAGCCCCTGAAAAAGCTGCTTACATTGGGCATTCCCGCAATTCCATTGTGTGGTCCAATTTGGGAAGGTCAGAGGAAAAGAGCCAAGAGGTGGACAGGATCCTGAGTTACAAAGTCCCCAGTCCCCACTGTCCCCAGCAATGCCCCCCGCCCTCCCCCACCCTGCAGTGACCAGCCCCAGCGTCCTGCATGCCTCCGTCTCCGAAAGGCTCCGGCATCCGCTCCACATAATGCGGTGGGAGGGATATTTAGGTTCCCTGGGACAAAGGTCCGAGCAGCTCAACGCCCTCTCTGCAGGACGGAACATCAGACAAGAAAAGAGCCAGCCTATCCTGAAACCCTGGTCCTGGTGGTAGACTTTTAAATAAAGTCCTTGGGTGCCTGCCTCTGCCTGCCTCTGCACTTGCTTGTCAAGGGGGCTAAACGTTCATGGCATCTTTATTATTGTTTTGTGCTGTCCTGGCAGCAGCTTGAAGGACAGCAGGGAGGACTCAAGATGCTGATGCACTTACATACATACACACACACACACACACACACACACACACACAGGGCTGCAAATTCCAACAGGGGAAAAGACCAGTGGAGGAGGGGCAGATCCCACTTTGTCTCTCTTTGTGGTTCAGGGGAGAGATGGAAGGGAGCGTGAAAGCAGGGTGGGGGTGGGAGAGGCCCAGCCTCAGAACAGGAGACAAACCACCACAAAGCCATAAGCCCTTCTTTCGGGGTGCAGGTCATAAAAAGAGGGTGCATTTAGGGGTGTTCTTGGAAGGGGCTTCTCGGAGGTTAATGTTGGGTTTGAGACAGATGTGGGTGCTTAGTTTTCACAAATTTTGAAGTTGGAAATCAGTCAGTCAGTCCTGAGAGCATTCTAAACCCTCACTGTTAACCAGGAATAAATTCGTTATTAATTTTCAGGAGTTTCTCTCTTGGCCAAGAAGTCCTTTTTAGAGAGAAAACTTTATATATATGTGGGGGGGGGCAGGGAGAGTGAGAGAGAGAGAGATCACTTGTCAGGCTACAAAACTCCTGCTGATTCTAAAAGAAAAATAGTGGATTTGCTTCCTCTGATTGCCCAGAAAATTGAGAGCAAAGGGAGAGCTCACCGTAGGGCTGATCCAAGGCTGGCTGACTCCCTTTGCCAGATATTTTTCAAGTGTTACCAACACGTTTCCCTCTGTTTGGGACAGACCCCACCATGGCTGCACTGGGGGTCTCTGAGGGTTTTCTGGGATGTAAATAGATGTGAGCTCACGAAGGACCCTCAGGGGCCTTTCATCTGGGCCCTCAGCGGCCTGTATCCAACTGCCTAGGAATGACCCAGGAGGCCAGCTGACGACACAAAACCCAGCTCCATGGTCAAAGGCGAACAAGTGCCAGAAGGATCTCACACGTCAGGCTGCGCTGTCCGCAGAACCCATCACGGGGCAGCTGAAATCGAATACGGAGTCCTGTAAATTGGTTACAGAAACACAGTTCAGAAGGAGAAAGCGAGTCAGGGGGATCAAAAGCAGGAGGGCCTAATACCAATGGACACCTCAGTAAAACAACTGTAAACCATGAGCCGCCAGGGGCAGGGCGATACCTGGGGACCGACGTTCACATGCAGAGCTAGAACACGGAGAGCGGGCCGTGCAGATGGCTTTGCTTGGAGGGTGGGGATTTTTGATCTGCCAGTGACGACGACACATTTTAATTCTATGTTGATCCCTCTCTCTTAAATCTGGGGGACTCATCCAACAAATAGAACTTCTTCAAGCTGCTCCAAACTCTTGATGTCGGCTCCACATTTTTAATTAATAACAGTATAGTGCATCTGGTATTTGGATGGCAAAAGAGGAACACATGAAGCAAACATCATTTTTATCTCTGAGTAGGAGAATGGTTGGGGAAGAGGCAGGAAGGAGGGGCATCTGTCGCCATCCAGAGCCCTCACCCCCAGGGACAGTGGGGGCTGACCCTGTGTTGAGCCTGGGCAGGCACTTCCTGGGAATAAGCCACTCGACCATGTGAGATGAATTAACTGTTTAGGGCAAAGGAACCTGATACTGTTAGTTTCTTCTCACACCAGAGTGGGATTGTCAAATTGGAAGTGAGGGCAAGGCAATGACCCATATAATTTAGAGAGGGTGGGGGAGGGGAAAGATGTTTGGATGTATAGTTTCTAGCTAAACACCAAACAAAGGCTACTGTCCATTCTACTGTCCAAGGCAGAATGGAGTCACCGGAAACTAATGAATTAGTAACCTGTTGTGCGTGCTTCTATTCCAGAAGATGAGGGATCCTCTAAGGAAAGCAGAATCTGTTGATGGCTGGCATCAGCACTCGAGCATGTTGACTCTGCCTGCTAATATTAAGACCATAATCCACTTCTGGGAAGACAAGTGTGTCTTCTCGTCTTCATATCACTACTGTCCCTAAAAAGAAGCTGAATGGGAAGTTGGTCATCTCTTGGTTCCGTGAGAGACACGGCGGAAAGAGAATGTTAAGTGTGTAGGGGAGGGGCACCCTGTTTTTCATCACCAGGGACAGGTGCACCGGTCTGTGGGCCATATTTATTGATGATCTATGTTTTACTGACTTTCCTATTGAAAACCGGTGCTGCCCTTCTGTGTCTGTGTCTCCGCCAGAAAGCTGAACCCCTCCTCCTGTCCTCTCCCACAACAAGGGACAATCTCACTCCCTTCGTCAAGTCTCTGTGCACTTGCCACTTCTTCTGAGGGGTCACCCTTGACCAGCGTTCTATCTCCTTTCTCCCAACAGAATGAATCACGCAGCGGCACCTGGGATCTTACTGCACTTCCTATTATCAGGAGATAAGTAACTCTCGGAGCCTTGGTTTCTTCCAGGGACATGGAGACAATCCCTTACAAAGGTGATACAAGAAAAATACACCACATGGAAGCCAACAAGCTCAGGAACAGAGCATGCTGGGTACTAAATAAAGGGGGTTTCTCCTTCCCTTCTATCTGTATAACCATTCCCAAACGGATGTGCAACTGTGTTCTTTCACTTGTGGCCCACTGGTAGTTTCTTGGGTGCAAAGAGCATGTCTCCTTTTTTGTTTGTTTTTGGGGGTTTTCTGGGCTTTCTTTTCTTTTCTTTTTTCTTTTTTTTTTTTTTTAGTGTTTCAAAATTCATTTTTGTACATCCAGAATCTAGCAGAATGCCTAGAGAGAGTAAGTATATAATGCGCGACGCATGAATTAAAATATGATAATGAGTTCATGAATTTATATGATAAATATTTACTTAGCACCTACCACATGCCGGACAGCTTCTGAAATAAACAAGACGGAGATGCTGCAAACTCTGATGCGTTAAAAACTAACGGATGGGGGCGCCTGGGTGACTCAGTAGGTTAAAAGCCTCTGCCTTCAGCTCGGGTCATGATCCCAGGGTCCTGGGATCGAGCCCTGCATCGGGCTCTCTGCTCAGCGAGGAGCCTGATTCCCCCTCTCTCTGTCTGCCTTTCTGCCTACTTGTGATCTCTGTCTGTCAAGTAAGTAAATAAAATCTTAAAAAACAAACAAAAAAAACTAATAGATGCATGGGAGTGTGGTTCAGGGGAATCTGTCAGCAAGCACATGATGATACTTTCACTCGGGGAGGGCATGTAACATACAGGCTTCCAAGATGGATGGATGGATGGATGGACGGAGGGTTGGAGGGTTGGAGGGATGGAAGGAAGGTTGGAGGCATGGCTGCCAAATAGGAATTTTTACATCAAGTTAAAAAAGAAAAAAGGACCTGTCAGTAACCCCACTCGGGCCCAAGCCAACTGAACCATCAGTCTAGTTCTTCACTTGCCCGTCACTGGTAATCACTGACCGCATTTACAATAGCACCACCTTTAAAGGCTCTCGGTTCATGCGAAAGCCTTTCTGGAAATAAGAGACAGTGCTCTGGTTTTGGTAACTGCCTGCTTTGCTGGTCTTCCTGCTGCCACCCCTGGTGTCCGCCTTCCTTCCCACCCAGGCTCAGGAGGGCCTCCCACACATCTTCTGGGGGCTTCCTCCTCCTCCCTGTACTCAAGAAGCCCCCCCCCCCACAACCCAGGGCCCTCTCTAAGATCCAGCGTGGATCTTCTTCACCCCCTCCCCCCAAAACAAGGTGCCTGAGATGAAGTTCCCTCGGTGTCCACGGAGTTCTCCTGTCCTTGGCTTTCAGTCCTTAGATCCTGGAGGGAGGGGAGCGGGGAGCGTGCTGCCAGAGCATCGTTCACTGCTTTCAACTCCCCACAGAGTCACAGCCCCAAATAAAATGAGAAGCGCTTTGTTTTATTTTTAAATTTAAAAAGTGCCTTTTAAGTCCAAGATTGCTAAATGTTCTTAGAACATGTCCTATTTCTCCCTCCATGTAAGGGCTTTTGTTAGAGGGGAAGGAGAGACAAGTATAGCAAAGCGGCTTGACCAAGGCAACAGTTCGTGTCCTCAGCTGACCCCACGAGAGAAGACCCAGATGGACCCCTTCCGTTTCTGCCTCGTGACCCTCTGTTCTCCCAATGCGGTGTGCCCCAGCCCATCTGCTCTCACACCCCACGCTCCTCTCTTGGGAACCAAGCTTCAGCCACATGAAGAGCACCCGCTAAGCTTCCAACAGACCATAATCCTGCTGCCCACTCAGCCCGCCACTTGCACACTTTGCTGCTTCTCCCAATGAGATGCCCTCTCTCATCCTTGTCTGTTGAAAGGGCCATCTGCCTTTTGAGGGCAACCCCATGGTCATTTTCTCTAAGAAATCTCAAATCTCCCGGCAAGTCAGTGTATTTTCCCTCTGTATAGAATTTGTTACAATAATTATAAGGCATATTTCTATCAGCTTTGCATCAATATTACCAATCTACATGTCTTGAATTCTCAGTAAGAACCCCGGTGTCAAAAATTCTCATATAGTCTCTGTATCACTGGGACTGAGCCTTATGCAGACAGGCAGACACTAGAGAGCAAATGGATGAATGGATGGACAGACAGACGGACAAACAGATGGACAATGGACAGACGCTGGCTGGCTGGCTCAGTACTTCTCGGGGGCAGGGGGCGCTCATCTTTGACACACATTTTTCTCCATCACAAACCTAATAACTATAAAGATAAGAGGGTTCATTTTTCTTCATCTTCAGTGTTGAACTGTAAGTCTCTCAAGCTAGGTTTTTCTATTAAAACACCTTTCAAAAGTCCCCTAGGCTTTGTTGGTAAGACTAATGGAAATTTCATTTTTATCATCGCTACTTTCTGATTGAATTTTCTAAACATTTTCTTTTCTTCTTCTTTTTTCCAAACAAAATGCTACTTTTATCTAATAATAATAACTTTAAATATTCAGAAACACCAATTCTAAAGCATAACCAAAGCCAGAATTGTCATTAAAAAATCTCAAATCTCTGAGATAGTGAGAAGAGATCAAAGCCATTTCCCCGTAATTAGGAGACTCCAATGAGCAAGCTATTTGGCAACTTTTACAGAGATACGTGAATATATTTTGCTTCTGAAAATTGAGACCAAGTGAGCTAATTATTAATTTACATTCAGACTTTAATTCCCAGAGACTCCCTTTGGCCAACTTTATAGTTAATAACTCATTCCCTCACAAAATGAGTAATTAAAGAACCAGGGAGGAATTTTACTGAGATGAAATTCTACAAGCAAGTCTGTTACATGGGCTCTGGGGATCACCTTTACATTAAATGCAACCTACCACCATATTGAAATGTTGGCACTTCCAGTGGTTTAAAAAAAAAAAAAAAAAAAAAAAACTGAGAAAACTAGATCTTGTCCTATTAGAGTCTTTGAAGGAAATTAAATGCTAGGAGAAATGTGCTATATCTAAATTTACCTAGATAATTACTTGAAAAGTTGTCTCCTGGAATTAAAGCTTTGATCTAGTTTCTTCTGTTTCCAAAAGGAATGAATGTACTTTGCTTCTCAGATGGCCTGGACAAGATTTGCTAAAACAGGTGAAGAGGACCCTCGAGGTCCCTAGTAAGTTCCCTTTTCTGTTTTCCTGAGCAATTATACACAGCAGTACCTTTTTTTCATGGAGGTAAAACTCGTATAACATAAAGCTTATCATCTTAACTAATTTGAAGTGTACAACCCAGTGGCATTTAGTAATTCACAAGGCTGCACAATCATCACCTCCACCTCATTCTAAAATGTTTTCGTCACCTCTAATACAAACTCCGTACCCCTGAAGCAGTCACTCACCATTCACACCCCTTTACTTATTCTGTATATTTTATATAAATGGAATTATCCAATATATGATCTTTTATGTCTGGCTTTTTTCACTTAGCATAATGTCTCAAAGTCATACATGTAGCGTATATCAGTCCTTCATTCCTTTTTACGTCTGGATAATATTACACCCGGGGGATAGGCCACATTTTGTTTACCCATTACACTAGGTAGTTCTCTCCCAGGACCTTTAAGAGTGCAAAGCACTCAGCTTCTTGGGCACTGGAATTCATTCCTGGTTTGAAAAATTTGGGAGAAAAGCATAAAAATGGTAACCCTGGGGCAGAAGCCAAGCTAACCAAATGAGGCAATGTTTATTCCCATCAAAGAACAAGCAGGTTACAGCGGGCCCTCACAATTTGATACTGTGTGCTAAAAGCCTAGAACACTTTGTACCGTTTGACCTAATAATTATGCATCTAGGAATTTATCCTAAGGAAGCAGCAAAAAGTGAAAACAAAAGTTATGCTCCAGAGTGTTTATCACATTGTTATTGACATTAGCAAAGATTTGAAAGTTCCATAAACGCCTTATAAAAAGGAGAAGAGCAAGGAAATGGCAGCATGTCCCATCCGTAGATACTCTGCAGCCATTAAGATAATATTCTCAGAGTCCGTAAAACAACACTCATGGTACACAATTAAGCAAAACCCATAACCTTTTTTAGTACTACGAACACATTTTTTTCTAAAAACTACGTGTGTGGCTGTGCGTAAATACACACATGCCTGTATAAATAAAGACACTCTGCCATGCTGACTGAGGTCATCTCAGCACAGCAGGATTACGGGCTATTCTTATTCTTATTCTTTATAATTTGCTGTATTTGCCCTGTTCTTATGTTGCATGTGCATGACTTTCAGGATTAGAAAAAAGTCAATGGATGTGTACGAAACCAACAAAGACATGGCCCCTGAGGTCCCGATCCTACCCTCCCCCATCCAGAGCTCTGCTGGGAACCTTCAAGCTTCTCCTTCATACAGTCTTCTCATTGTACCTACTACAGGCAATCTCCCATTCCCAGGAAGCCATTTTCCAAATAAAACAAGGCTCAGATCATTGTCATGATGTAAGATCCCGATTTCCCCCACGTATCACTCTTCACTATGGCTTCTGCACTCATCGCTCCCACTCACGGTCCTTCCCTCCCTTCACGTGTCCCTGTGAACACTCACCTGACATTCCAGCCCCTCCCTCCACACCCCCACTTCCGGATCTTTCTGCCCATAATATCTCTATATCCTTTGAATGCTGATTGTCTTTTCTGTTGGAACTATCCATGTGATACTTCCCTAATGCTACTTTTGTGTAGAAGAACTTTGGTTTTACGTCCTCATTAGATTGTAAGTCCTATAAAGACGGAGTGGAATCTTTTCTGGGGGAGAGGGAATCCTTTAGAAAGCCTAATCCAGTATGCGGCACATAGCAAACATTTGCTACCTACTTGTGAAATGGACAAATATAAAGTTCTTCACAATTGTGTGCACCTTTTAAAATCATCCTGGAAATTTAGCAGAATAAAATTTTCTTTGGTCCCATCATAGAGCAGACAACTCAGAGACTCCATTTCTCAGTGATCTCTTCTCACCAGGTGGCCTGGCCAAGCTCCCCGGGGGCCTGGCCACACGAGTAGAAGAAGTAGGGAGATATATGGAGCTGTATTTCATTCCTAGTTCCTCACTTCCAGCCTCTCTAATAATGGCCTCAGGGAAGTCTTCTGTTGGAAAAGTCTGAGAATGCTATTTGGCTCTAGCATTTAAATAAGAAGAACTATTTTGTTGTTGTTCTGAAATCCATATATTTCAAAATAACTAAAGGAACACCTGTAGAAATGTACTGACATGAGCGAGTATCCAAACAGAACTGAAACAGGTATGTTGCAAATCATCTTGGAAATCAACCCCTATTCAAGTCCTGCTGTCCTGGGGGGTGCTCCTACACACTCAACGGTAACATCTAGGATTACCGAAAGGATCAGACAGAAGTCCCCCACCCGCACACTCTGCAAAGTGATTTATATCAGCAATAGGTTTAGAATTCCTGTTTGAGATCAGGAGAGACAGGGACACATTTTTGTCAAATTGCCTTAAGGATATTTTCTTTTCCAAAGCTGAGTCAGAGCTTGCCTAAGAACTGAAAGGCAGTCCTATCCTTTTCCTTGTGGACCTGGGAAATGGGGCCTTCTCCTGAGACAGGCACGTTGCTTTCAGCTGCCCTCCTATTATCCTGGTGTGGCCCCTCTGACTTCCCCACCCTCTCTCCACAGCTTTCCTTCAGTATCCAGCCAAGACTTCCAAAAGGTCAAGATCTTCCCTACATCACAGCCTATGTCCATGCCCTTCCCTCAGCCTACAGAGGTTTTCCCTTTCTCTTTCCTGACCAGCTGTGGCTCCAGGTCTCAATTAAAATGTTACTTTGTAGAAGGGGGATATTCCTGAGTGTCCCCCCCAACCCTGACCATCTAAACAAGGCTCTCTCATTTTGCTCCCATCAAGCACTCAGTCCTTATCTGTCACAGCAGTTGTCACAGCTCGCAATCATACTTGTGTGAATGTGCATTCAAAGTCAGACAGCCCCACTAGAATGGGAGGTGTTGAAAGTGAGGGTTTTCGTTTTGTTCATCCTAGGGGCTGGCGGATGGAAGGTGCTCAGGAAACATATGCAGCATGCAAGACTCAAGGACAGCCGCCCAAACCTGGCTCGAACACCTTGAGCTCTTCCTCCAGCCCACTGGCTCTATCCAGCAGGTAGTTTCTATTTATTTCTTTTCTTAAAAAAGATTTTATTTATTTGACGGAGAGAGAGATCACAAGCAGACAGAGAGGCGGGCAGAGAGGGGGAAGCAGACTCCCCACTGAGCAGAGAACCCAATGCAGGGCTCAATCCCAGGACCCTGAGATCATGACCTGAGCCAAAGGCAGAAGCTTAACCCACTGAGCCACCCAAGAGCCCCGGTAGTTTCTATTTCAATTTCCTAACCTACATTTAGAAAAAGGACAAACTTCACCCACCTTACCTGGGCATTGCGTGTTGACTGGGAAACTCGGAGGCAAGCAAAAGGGCTCAGTTATTATTATTGTGCTTTCCAAATTTCCAAAAATACAATCACACGGATGTGAGGTCACACACATGTGTATGTTGGAGCAGAAATGCTCTCCTTGGTGTCTGTTTATTTCCTGAATTTTATGGTTCTTTTGGGGAAACTCAAATAAGTATCAAATCGAATGTGGAAATGGCTGCTCTATTGGCATCCGCTCAAAAATGTACACAACTGAGCCATGGGTAGAGGCAAATCAATGCCCTCTCTGTAACCACACATTCAAGATGGCCGCCACCAGGAAGGCCAGACCGAAGCTGTTGGAAGCTGGGAAGGCAGTTTTAAAATGTTGTGTTTTCTACAGATGATTGCATTTCTAGCGCCCTGGGATTCACTAGCTCTCTGGTAAATAATTCCTTTACATCTGCTGCTGACAGTTCAATATTCCCTCTGATAATGTTCTCAGGTGTCAACAGACAGAACACTGAAACTTTGATCTCGACACAGCGATTGTCATCAGCCACTACACTTTGGAGATGTTCCTCTTGGAAACCCATCAAAAAATTGAAAAATTTACACGGTGAGTGTTTCAAACATGGTCAGCCTCTAAGGCCCCTGCCTAAAAACAGGCGTAAATGGCTTCCACTGAATAATGCCAGATTCCTGACCAATGGAAAAACAAAACAAAAAATACCACCCCCACCCATTTACCTCCCTCCTTCCCCAACCTGTACCCCACTCCTCCAAAAAAAAAAAAAAAGAAAAGAAAAAGAAAAGATTGCAGCACTTCCAAAGTCTTTTAAGAACCATTCCAAGGAGCCTCGGACAACTCTGGCTCTCTAAAAGGATACCATTGTAAAGGCAAGCTCTCATATTTCAATGACATACGTATATGTCTCATAGAAACCAAGGTTTATGTGTCTCAGGATTTCTCCTTAGTTAACCACAATTGCAGGGAAATGGCACCACATTCATAAAGTTAAATGTGGTAGCAATTACTTTGCTGGCAAAGGAGGAGGAGGGTCTTGATGGCCGAAGTCCTACAAGTCAGGATTAAATAAACGTGTCTTTTAGAGTTACACTGATAACTTGGAACACTCCAAGTGCTGACTGTTTGATGCTCCAACTGTGGGGAGAACCGGCGCTTCTCGTCGACAAACCCATTCGGACCTGGCCAGAAGGTATGTGGGACAACCTTGGAATAAAACCAGTTTTTCCAAATATTAATTCATGCATCTGTGCATGCACATGAACACAAATACATATACTCTGATTGAGAAAACAACTCTAAAATAATCCTGAATATGTAGATTACTAAATGTATTTAGATCCCAGGAAATAACTTAAAAATTGCTTTCCTGTATCATATTTACTAAAATGGTGCTATCGCATACTTTGGGGAAGAAAAGATATGGGTTGGGTAACCTGAGCATTGTTTAATGGTCACTGATTTTGCTAATGGCCAGCCAGCCTCTTTTGGATTTCATTAGAACAGAAGTATGCGATAAGATTCCTGTGAGCGTGATAAAGCTACAAGGCCATTTTCAAATGCAATATGGTTTATGTTTAAGGTCCCAGTTCCAGCTGGAACAGAAAACGACTCCCTTTCTATATCTTTCCCCCGGTGGCTAGAATTCCCACACACAAATAATTTAGACAAAGAGCCTCACAAGTCAACAAAATATAAACAGATATATAGATCCCTTCGTTTTCTTCTACCACTAAAACGTGTCCACTCCTGAACTAATAGAAAGAGAGTACAAGGAAAGAGCAAGTCAAGAAGGAAACATTTTTCCAGCATGAGAAATGGTAGAAACGTCAAAAGTTTTCCTCTAATTGGGAATGGCAGAGATACTGAGTTCAGAAATCCAATAATCCCACAAATTCACCAGTGTGTCTAAGAGCTTTGGCCAATAAGTCCAATGTTAAAAGGCAATTCCGAAGAAGAATGTCCCAAAGGAAATGGAAGACATGGCCACATGGGAAATAAAAAGGATTGTACAGAGCAGAAAAAATTTTAGAGGAAAAAATGTCCTAAAAAAGAAAGGTATTTTTATGTAGGTAGGTAGGTAGGTAGGCAAGTAGATGGCCGGTGGATGGATAGTAGAGAGGCAACCTGCCTACCTATTTAGACGAACAGAGCTGAAGATAAAAATGTCAGCTTGATTCATTTTCATTTTATTTCAGACTCTAAAAGGTAGAAAAGTTTTCCTACCTGTAGCTTAGCCAGCTTTGGCTGAAAAGAACTATTTTCTACAAATCCCTTTTGAAATCAAGTGGCCATGACTGACTTTAATACTCACAGGACCCAGAACAAGAGTGAAATCGAGACCCAGCAACCTATATCTAAATATTTAAGTGATAGATCACAGTCACAAACTGTTGAATAAAACCCATTCTGTCCTCCTAACCTGGCAATTCGATCTTCATAGTGACTTAGAAGGCCAGGTTCAAATTTAAAATTCTGAATTTCTTGCCTGAATGTTGAAGAAGAGCCAACATTCTCTTGCGGGTTTGCCATGACCACACCTACAGACACTGTAGCCCACACATCCGAGATCTACCCACATCCTCAAGAACCGTCATCCCTTCACAACCCATAGATCTGGGTTGATTTCTAGCAGTACAGTTCACCTTCAAGGGGTCCACCCAGGGATAAGGCCAGGTTTGGGTACCTTTGGGCAGGGAATCCCAGGTACCCATACGGTCGCCATGTGGGGAAATCAGCTAATGCGGGCTGCAGTCCTCTCAGCCCCATAAGGTCTAACCCAAGGAAAGAGGCAGGACTGGAAGGTGGCCAGAGCGTTACCCATGAGCACCCGGGGCCTGGTACAAAGCATCTCATGCCCAGATCTAAGACCAATACCCCGAGCAGACATATTCCTGATTAGTTAGTGTAGACGTTGGAGAGTAAGAACAGGAAAGTGAATAGTATTGTAAGAAAGTAGCCTTAATATTATTTAACTATTGCTCTATAACTAATTAGTCCAATATTTAGCAGATTAAAACCACAAACATCTATTAAAGCAAATTTCTCTTGGTCAGGAAACAGGAGCAGGTGAGCCCGGTGGTTTGGGTCCAGAACTCTCCTGAGGCTTCAGTCAGGCCGTTGAGCAGGACTGTAACTTCATCAGAAGGCTCCAGAGAGGGTGTGAGCTCTGCCTCCAGACTCACATATGTTGTTAGCAGGCCTCTGTCTCTCATAACCTTTTGTCTAGAAACTTCTATTCCTTGCCACATGGACCTCTCCACAGATGGCACGCATGTTCTCATGACAGAGCACATGGTTCCCCAGAGCAAGTGACCTAGGAGCGTGAGAACACAGCCGAGGTGGAACTTTGGTCTTTCTTACAATCTAATCTCAAAAGGGACAGGCTATCACTTCTGCCTTAAGCTGCTGGTCGAAAGTATGGGAAGGGCCTACCCACAGTTGGACATACCAAGAGGCAGGCACAGGGGAAGCTCGCTGCTCCATTCCCATCAAATGAGGATTTGGGCTACCAGCTTTGATCCAGAGAAGCCACTCAGTAAGTTATTTGGGGACAAGAAAGGAGAATAGCGGGAATCATGGAGTTGCCTTAATCGCACTCCATTTCCCACACCTAAGAGTTTCCTGAGGGATCAAATGGCTCTTTCGCACTTCTCCGTAAGAAATGCATCCTGAGTGTTTGGACTGGAGAGGGAATGCCTTTTCCTAACTACCCGTGTCCTTCAAACCCTGCTCACCCCTCAGGTCCAGCTCAAATATCCCATCCCCCAGCTGTGAACAATTTCCTGGCTCACCAAATCCCAGCTGCTCTCTGCCCTTCCCATCACCATAGCCCTCTGTGCCACCTGTTTTTTTTTTTTTTTTTTTAGATTTTTATTTATTTATTTGACAGACAGAGATCACAAGTAGGCAGAGAGGCAGGAGGGAGTGTGGGGGGAGGCGGGAAGTAGGCTCCTGGCTAAGCAGAGAGCCTGATGCGGGGCTCGATCCCAGGACCCTGAGATCATGATCTGAGCTGAAGGCAGAGGCTTTAACCCACTGAGCCACCCAGGCGCCCCTCTCTGTGCCACTTTTTTTATCCACTTGTAATTGGTAGGGTTTGGGGTTTTGCCTTTTTATTAAATACCCAGGTCCAAGGCTCAGCTCTTAAGTGGCAGTGATGCAATTTCCAGATGAACAGGAATGTGGTATCAAACACTGGGAAGCCTTCTCATGCAGACCTCTGTCCATCCTCTCCCCAGCCACAAGCTCTCCAGGTCAGCCCTGCAGGGATTCCCAGCCGCCACCCCCCGATCCCCTCCCTTCTGGACCATCCGCATGCCAGGTCAGGGCTGTACAAGATCTGCACAGCCACAGGAAGGGTTCTGGTGGGAGCAGGCACAGCCCCACATGCAGTGCCGGGAAGGAGAGGTTCACCTTAAGAGCAAACCTCAACTTTCTCTATTCCTCACATTCCCTTCCACAGAGCCCCGAAAACCTCTCCCCTAAATCCCATGGGAACACAACTTCCAAGTTTTGGGAGTCACACAGAAAGGGGCACCGCGCTGATCTATGACCAAAGCCATGCTCTGGCAAGCTCTGTCCTGCAGCATCTTCACAAAACACAGACTCGTGCGCAGAAATCCTCCTCGGACATATCTGATCGCTAGAGCCTTTAAAAATTATAGTCCCTTAAAAGCTTTTCTCTCTCCTCAAAGGATAATCTTTTTGTCCCTATAAGGCAGCTGACTGCAAAAATACAAGTGACCCTTTCTATAGGAAAATGACACTTACTGATTCTCTACTCATGCTCTTTGTCATGCTGTTCATAAAACCGCTATAATTTTTAATAAAATCTCGGGCAGCGGATGAGCACAGCTGACTAAGCAGTTACTCAATCACGCATTTCTAAGCATCATCCCATGTAAGTGTAAATTCAGTGGAAACAGAATTTTGAAGCCCCAGTTAAAATAAAACGCTACTGCATCTGATGGGCACTCGAATACAGACCCTCTGCTTCGGAGCGTAGCACCACATCGGGTTCCGGTTGCTCACAGTCCACAGTGGCCCACGTCCATGACCATCTAATAGTTGCTTGGCCTTTGTCAGGGCAGCCGAGAGTCCAGCTTGAGGCCCGACATCTCCATCTGCCTCAGGCCTCGGAATCCCCTCCCAGAACCCTCCGAGCTGGCTGCCGCTGTGTCGCCGGCACACAGGGACTCCAGAGTCTCAGCAGGTGGAGTGGAAGGAAACCGCGGAGATCACAGGCTGGAGCTGCCTGGGATCACCGACAGGAGAGATGAAGCCATTTGTCCCAGGGTTCCAGGCACATGGAGGGCGAGTGGCCAGGAGGGTCTGTGCTGGGAGTGGGCTGAGTCTGGGGCTGGGACACACTCGGCCAGAAAGCCAGGGCTGGGACACTCTGGTTGCTCTGAACCCCTGTGTCCTCATCAGCAAAAGGGAGACAACAGTGGTACCTACCACTTAGGGAGGCTGGGAAAATTGAATGGCTTGGTATTTGTGACACCCTTGGTCTTACAACTGCAAGTGCTTCTACCTCTTCCTGGAATGAGTGGATAAAGAAAAAACCCTTTTAAATATAACCATGATTTTCAATTTTTCTCTAAAGGCAAAGAATTCTTTCTTTGATTATAAATTATTGATTATAATTACTGATTTGATTATAAACTCTTTGATTATAAAAATATTATAAAATCTTACACCAAAGCCATATACACATAATTTATGCATGTTATATGCCTACATGTATCTAAGAAAGATCTTCACAATTCTTACAAATCAGATATACTGTATATGCCTGTATGGTACTAGCTGAGATTTTGCTCTGCTTTGCCAGGTGAAGGCAAAGCTCCCCCAGTTATGAGGCTGGCTCTGGGCCACCCCCGGGCTGAGGTCTTTGCAGAAAGCCTGGACCACTCTCTGCCAAGCCGGAATGTGCTGAGGATACAAGGCTGACCCGAGTGGTAGCGCATGGCACCTTGATCTGACCAGCTCAGGAAAGTTCTAAAGGAGTGCCCACTTAGCCCATGCCTCCTAGCTTTTCTGGAGCTCCCACAGACACCGGTGAAGGATGTGGGTTCTGTCCTGGAGCCTGTGAGCCAACATGGCAGACATATTGAAAGGATGGTTTACCTCATTTCTAAACACCACTGTCGAGGTCATAACTGACCACAGAACATGTCTGGGTCAGGCTTGAATCAGCCTGTCACCCCCAGTGAGGACACTCTTAGGGTCAGGCAGTTGTCATGTAGGGTGTCTGAGGAATTTCCTGGCAGGCTTAGAAAAATAGCTCTGGGCGGGGGTTGGGGTGGAAAGGGCTTTGATCTCAGAGGTGGCCAACACAGTACCTTGAGGAAGTCATACATTCCTTCTTTCTCATTCTTTGTTGAATGCAATATAAACAGAAAAAAAATTAAAATTTAAAGTTAAAAAATGAAAAAAAAATCAAGGAATTTCTTTTTTTCTTTTTGAGAGCATACTTTCTCCCCCTAGGCCCCCTGACTATTGGTTTTGTTCGTTTCTTGTGGTGAAAGGTCATGACTTCGCATCTGACTTACTACAAATTCAGGATAATTCAGAAAGAAATGTGATTGGAATTCACTTCTGCATCATACCCTGGAAAGAGACTATGCTAACCAAATGCAGGAAGTGCTTCTGGGTCCTACTTCATGTCACTGCTGGGGCTTTCACTTATTTCACTGGTAGGGCTTACGGACTGTGGTGGTCTGTGTTGCAGACCACCCAATATGAAAATAAACTCAGCCACTAATTCTTTCAGCACACAGCCAAGCCGAATGACACCGAAAGTTATGGCAGGCAGACCACCTTCACCATCGCAGAGAGGCAATGTGTGTGTTGAAATGCACAGGGGTTGACTTGTTGCCTCGCCAGACCCACAAAGTCTGTGGACAAAGGTCACTCCCCAGAGGCAGCTGGAGTGCCTGGTCTAGAGTGAGTCCTTATCTTCTGTCATTAAGATGACCCATCCTCTTAGGAGGTGACAATCCATTTATTCAACTAAGAAAACTGTACGTGCTAGAACCAAGGTAAAAACAGTCTCAACAGAACACCCAAGCAGGAGACTAATGTGTGAGACCTTCTCAGAAAAAAATTTGGTTTAAAAAACTGGGCCTTAAGGGAGAGGGAAAAATGCACTCAGAATTTAAGACTTCTAGGTAGTTAAGGGAGAACATACTACATAGAAGAAAGAGTAAATTTTCCTCATAGCACGTGGTAGGTACTCAAGACATCTGTGTTGATTAGAAGTTAAAGGGCATACTCTTCTCTTATCACCAAGGGAAGCACCCAGTGTCCCAATGCTTAGGAAATTGGGAATGTCCATTGATAAGTCAATATCTGAAAGAATATGACTCATTTAAACTTTCTCAGAAAAGCTTTCCAAAGTGCTATACATCAGAAGTAAAAACCTAATACAGATTCCGCTTCATCGTGGTATCATTATAGATTTGACCTGAATACACGTCAGTGAAAGTAGACCCTAGGAAACATTTCATAATTATGCCATCAGCCCAATTTCAACAAGGCCCACGTGATCCAATATGGCGGTTCACTATGTGCTCAAGGAAGGGAAAGAATAAAACATGGAGTCAGTCCCTCCGGAAGACAACATTGTAACTGCACTCTATGTAGGTCTCCTTGAGAACACCCATCAGATGTCCTAAGAAAACCAGGAAACACAAGGATTTTACTTGAAAAAACGAGAGAGAATGAAAATATGAGAATATAACAATAACCCTTATGTAGACGAGTAGGCTTAACACAAGAAGGAAAGGGTTGCATAACCCCTCGGATATAAGTAGCAGAGAGCCCTCCCTACATAAAGGGGAACCAGCCCCATGATTCTTTGCCCAAAATTTGAAATGCACCCAAACAAAAAATTTCAAGATGCAGAAAGTATCACTTCACTCATTTTATATTATTCTTGAGTTCTGCACATCACCTTGTTTCCCTGTTCCGGCCAACCCCTGCCAAAATACACAGGGAAGCCTGTTCTCACGGTGCTGCCGGACCAAGAGCAGGAAGTTCCAGAAAGGCTTCTTATGAAATCAAAGCTCCATTTGCAAACCCAAGAGATTTAGATAAAGGTCATGTAATGTCCTCTAGTGTTAGGTGCTTCCGGAAGTTCAGTTTTACACATTAAAGACTAAAGTGAGGGCCGTCCCCAGGGGCCTCCTCTGGGCACAACCCTGGATTCCCCCATCCCGCCCCCTCCAGCAGCAGCAGCCCGGCACTACTACGGTCCTAAAGTGACCCGCAACTTGGACTCCCTAGAACCCAACTACCAAATTCTCAACTCACAGGACTTCTTGCCTACATGCTGCTTTCATTTTAAAAGAGAGGCTGAGTATGACAAACAGCGTCACACAGATAATAAAGACATGAATATTGGGGCACCTGGGCAGCTCAGTCAGTTAAGCCTCTGACTCTTGCTTCTGGCACAGGTCACGGTCTCAGGATCACAGGATCGAGCCCCACATCCAGGCTCTGGACACAGCAGGGAGTCTGCTGGAGATTCTTTCTCTCCCTCTCCTTCTACCTCTTCCTAGCCCCCTCCTCTCTCAAATAAATAAATAAATCTTAAGGGAAAACAAAGTGAATGAAAACCTGAATGTTTCTGAGCTCTTAGCCCATCGGCAACCTTGGACATGGCCCAGACAATGCAACACATAGCTTCAATGCTCACTTCACCATCTGAGGCTACCATGATAATTACTGCCACTTTGCAAACAAGGAAACTAAAGAATGAAGAGGTTATAAATAACAGCTAAAAATACATAGTGGAGAAGCCAGGCCATTATTGGGTGACCGCCCGCCCACTTAGCCCCCAACAGAGGAAGAGTGAGCTCATACTCAGAAGGCAACTTGCAGGTACATCCAGTCTGTGTCCGACCCTGTCCACACTGACACAGCCGTCACAAGTGAAGTCCACTCCAGGAGGCCACAGAGACACCACTGTTTTTGTTTTGTTTTGTTTTGTTTCATCATGCTCATTACCCTGTGCCATCAGGAAAGATTCAACAATCATAAAACAACTTTCCCACAAGACGAAGTTTGGAAGCCTTCCCGGTTAGCAGGCAAGATTACGGATGGCCCCTGCGTCCCAAGCCTCCCCCCCCCCCACTTGCTGGGACTCGCTTCTATCACAGGCCCCCACGCTGACCACGCCCCATCACATGTCCATGTGAGTGAGCTCCACCCACCAGCCAGCAGGGGTCCTCTGATGGCGGCACCAAGGGAGGACTTTCCCCCTAACCATTAGCACTCCAGCAGAAGCACCTGAAATGCGATTACCCAGAGTATAAACACATGAAGAGGATTTCCCATGGTTTGGGACCTGAAACAGAAGGCTCCATTTTTCCAGGCCACCGCGTTCTCTCGCAGGATCCAGCGTGTGATGGCCTGGTGTCATTTGGAGGAACTATGCCGGAGAGCCTGGGAAATCTGGCCCTGCATCCTGGGCGGGAAGCATGGATCGCTTCCCAGGCTCGAGACGTACCCTGAATAGGTACAGGGTCCCAGGACAGGAAACCTGCAGAGCTGACAGGACTGCAGGCAGGGGAAGAGTTGAAGGTAGCACCTCTGTGCTCCCTTCCCAAACTCTCCCCACCATGGCTCGGACAGCACAAGACGGCTGCGGCTCGCTGGGGGAGAGAAGATCATGAGTCTGGAGCGATGGGATTGAATGGGGTTTGTAGCCCATCTGGAATCTTCCACATTTGTCTTAATCATCAGTGTTTATGTCGTGGAGGGCTTATTGACGCCTCTTTGCTTCTTGAACCTTGTCTTATTCATGTGCAGGTTGTTAGAGCTCCTAACAGGACTGAAGGGGGTATCTTCTTGGCCCTAGGGCTTTCTTGAAGCTTTTTTTTTTTTTTAAGATTTTGTGTCTTCATTTGAGACAGAGAGATACAGAGAGCATGAGCAGGGGAGAGACAGAGGGAGAGGGAGAAGCAGACTCGACACTGAGCCGGGAGCCTGACGTGGAGCTTGATCCCAGGACCTGGAGATCATGACCTGAGCCAAAGGCAGATGCTTAACCATCTGAGCCACCCAGGTGCCCCTCTTGAAGCTCTTTTAGAAAAAAAAATCCCAAAGCTCCTCAAATCCTTAAAAACAGCTCCTTGTCGGACATTTAAAGTACATACACACACCCATTAGCCGCCATAATTGGTCTGCTTCTGCCGGCACACCGCAGGTGACGGGGGCTGGCATCTGGGAGGATTTCATCCTTTATAGAGTCGGAACTGGCCTCCTATAGCTTCTGCCCATTTATCCTGGTTCTATCCTTTGGTACCATAAGAAAAAAAGAAGTTTGGTCCTTCTGTCAAGACGATGGCTCTTGCTCTCTGTCTTCCCTGATGAAGCCAGTCCAGCTGGCTTCAGAAGACATCTGTGCTTCAAACCAGAGGGACAGTTTTCTAAATAAACTATTGAGGAAGGAAAAGCTCTCATGTGTCTACCACAAATCACTCACCCTATTCTTCTATCGAACCCAGAATACCAAGGCTTGCCAGTGTCTTATCTTCTTGTGTTTCTGTTTAAATTCTTCTTTAACCCATCAGTGAATTCCTTAGAAGGCTGAAATGTCAGAGCGAGGAGAGATCATAGAGCCCATCTTGCAGGGAGGGGACACTGAGACACACACACAGCAAATATCTTGTCCTAAGTCACAACTTCAGGAGTCAGCAAAGCTGGAAACAGAATCCAAGCCCTCCGCTCCCAGACCCAGGCTCTCTCTATACTTCCTATTGCCTTCCCATCGACAAAAATAGCATGGGTCCAGAACTGTATATGGCATCGGGTATAGAATTTTCTTCTCTATCTATGATGACCACATTTCCTGAACCAAAAGCAGGGGCACATTGACAAATATGAGTGAGCTTGGGGAGGCTATGCAGAATATTTGACACTGGAATTCCTGCCCCCCAAAACTGGGATATGTACTCAGACCGTAGGAATAAGACAAAAAACTATACCTTCCCTATATTCCTCAAAGGATGGGTATAAGTAGTAAGGAGGAGATACATATGAGAGGAGGGGAGATCAAACTTGAAGCAAGTGCTATTCCCCTTACCTGGCTGCTCCGCTGCTCTTCTCACTCAGTCCTGGCACCCAGAACAGTCTCCTCCTATCCGTCCATTTTCACATATTCCGATTGTAGGATTTAGACCAAATGCCAGAGCGGTTTTTGAGTTAATGCGACCTGGATTCAAATCTTAGTTCTGCCCTTTAGTAGTTAATATGACCAGGGACACATTCTCTCTCTGAGACTTGGCTTTCTCATCTATAAAATGGAGATGGTAACTACTGCTTAAGAATTAAACTAGCGGGAACCTGGGTGGCTCAGTTGGTTAAGCAACTGCCTTCAACTCGGGTCTTGATCCCGGAGTCCTGGGATCGAGTCCTGCATCGGGCTCCGTGCTCGGCAAGGAGTTTGCTTCTCTCTCTGACCTTCTTCCTTTTCATGCTCTCACTCCCTCTCTCATATAAATAAATAAATAATCTTATTTTAAAAAAAAGAATTAAACTAGCAAATCCAAAATTCATTGACTTTATATTGTGACTCCCTTCAGTGAATTACATGCCTACTTAGTTAGCGACCCATACACAAGTCAGACCAGCATGGGGATGGCTATTTTCTCAGCTGCGTAGTTGTAATTTTGGTTCAGTCCCTGCCTTCAGATAGTCTCGCTCTTGGACAGATAGTACCATCTGAGTCAGCATGGTAAGGAGAACAGTAGGCAGGAGGTAATGGAAAAAAATTTGAATGAGTGAAAAAAAAAACTGAATAAAAAAGTTCAACTCTGTAGCCCCAGTGTCTACCACATAGTAGGCACTTAATTAATGTTTTTTAGAGGCAATCGAGCTGAAGTTGTAAGGCTAAGTGAGCCAACTCCACTAGGATGGTTGGGACAGAATGAGGAAGCAGGGGGAGTCGCAGGGATGAGTCCCAGAAACGTCTGCATACAAGGGTAAGGGAGGGTAAAGAACACATAACACAGGCTTCGTGAATGTGTGATCTACGCATTCCCACTGGACCTTGTGGTCAGAAGCGCACCAGGCTTGGCTTAACGCTTTGCTATCCCCATCCTTGCAATTCTTTTTGTTTTGTTTTGTTTTTGAAGATTTTATTTATTTATTTGACAGACAGAGATCACAAGTAGGCAGAGAGGCAGGCAGAGAGAGAAGGGGAAGCAGGTTCCCTTCTGAACAGAGAGCCCGATGCGGGGCTGGATCCCAGGACCCCAGGATGATGACCTGAGCCGAAGGCAGAGGCTTTAACCCACTGAGCCACCCAAGCACCCTGCAATTCTTAATACCTTTAGAGTAACGGGTCCCACATCATCCTTTTACACTGACCCCTGTAGATTATGTAGATGGCTCTGGATATACAACAGCGTTTTCACCACTAATAGTAGGTCAGAAAACCTACTAATTCAGATGTCTGAGATGCTAATCAGCCTAGTCAGCCCCACCTTGAGTAACTGATTGAAGGAATGCCCAGAAATGAAGCCTTTAGCTATGAAGAGGAGAAAGATCATGGACAAGTGGAAAAAAAGCAACTTGAATCTGATTTGCCTGGAGAGCCCCCTTTATGCAGGAAAATGGTTTATACCAGGTGACAACTAAGCTATTTACTATAAGCCGGGGATAAAGCAGAAATCCCTGTCATGGGATAAAAGCCACAGGGTCAGTTTACTAGCGACATTCCAAGCAGCATTAAAAGGAAGCTCACTCAAATGCACAGGATCCAAGGGGTTAACTTTTTTTTTTTTCACCTACAGAACAGTAGGGTCGCAAAGAAGTTTTACATCGAACAAAACATATATATACAATATGACAGCAAGGGAGGCCAGCTTTCAAGTCTCTGTGTAAACATCACGGCTGACTTTGGAGTTCTAGAACTCCTACTCCTAAAAACCTTATATTTTATTTTCAAACGGCATCCCCCCCTGCCAAGAAGTTACATTTTTTCCCCTTCTTTAAATAAGCAGCAAGGGTAATGGCATGATGAACAAATTTCATTTCTTCTGTTCAGCTTTTTCCATCCCGAGCACGGCCTCCGCGAGGCCAGATGGCACCAAAGCAATTGCTAGTAAGTCAATACATCTGGCGACATTCCTGAAATGACAACTCTGATGGAGCAACGTCCAGCTCCTACACAAAGGCTCTTTTCAGAACGTTTCCACTGGTACTTGTCTGCTATAAGCAGAACCTAATGTGTGAAAACAAAATAAAAGCGAGCCCTTTCACCGCCCGTTTCGTTTTCGCTGCTTTCGTTAACGCAACGCTCTGCCTGCCCTACTTGTGCACCTCGACCTGAAACCAACAGGCATTCTGCGCCTGGTGTAGAAAGCCTGCACCGCGCACGGCCTCCACAAGGCTGACTGTGCTGGGCTTGCTGAACGTTCCAAGCACACTACGATGAGCTCATTGGTCTTCGTGCTGTAAGCTTGAAGCTCAGTTGGGGAATTATCCGTGGAGAAGAACCATGAAAGAGGGGAGCTTGGGAAGGAACTGGAACCTGTCCCCCATGCCAAACTGTCATGAGAACATATGAGTTAGGCTTTGGGGGTGATTTGGGACCTTCAGCGGACAACAGTCTGTTAGGGAGCCGCTAACAAGAACTGGGGCAATATGGCTGGGGAGTGAGGGAAGAGGTCTGCTGGAATCTAGGAGTTTGTAAAACTTACAGTCACTTCCTGAAAACCATTCAGCCAAGTCTACCCCATTCAACCTACTTTCAGCACTGTCTTCAAGTGAGGTCTCAACCCAGTAAGGAAGCGGTCATCTGGTCTACCTCTTTAGCCAACCGTTTTCATCATTTCATTCAAGTAAATTATTTGAGTGCCAAGTAGGTGTTAGACTCCAGGATATGGTAACAAGATAGACATGGCTTCTATTCTTAGAAGCTTATGGTCTACTAGGAGACAAGTGATAAACAAGAAAACATAGTAATATACTAGATCATCCTGGTAGGGATAAGTATAATAAAGAAAATAGATATAATAGTGAATAGGATGGTAAGGTAGGTGGTTTTAGATAGGAAAGTCAAGGAAGGCCTCAGACTTGAGCCTAAAGGATAATTAGGAGCCAGCCGGCCATGTAAAGATCCAAGCAAAGAATCATTCAGGCTGAACTATTTGCCTCAAGCAGAAACCCTAAAGAGGGAATGATCTTGGCTCAAAGAATGGGGGACATAATGAACTGGAGAAGACAGCTAGACAAGATGTCAAAGAGGAAGCTAATGGCTTTGTTGGCGATGGAAAGGAGTTTAGATGTTCCTCTAGGTCAATGGTTCTCAACAGGAGGTTATTTAGTCCCCCATAAGACATCTGGCAATATCTGGAGACAATCTTGGTTCTCACAATTGTGGGGTGGAAGAGAGGTTGATGCCTCTGGCATCTAGTTGATAGAGACCAGAAATACTGCTAAAGTCCTACAATATACAGGACGACCCCCCACAACAAAAAATTCTCTGGCCCAAAATATCAGTAGTGCTGATGTTCAGAAACTCTGCTGTAGGTGTAATGGGAAAGCAATGGGAAGATTCGATCAGAGAAGAGGCACACTGTTACACAAAGAACATTCTGGAAAGCAAAATGTGACATGAAATTCATCACCAGTCACCTTGAAATGTTAACTTGCTGAAGCGAACATTTGTTCTTATTCTGGAAGAAAGCCTGTAAACATCTTGGTGCCATGTTCCCCCTCCCAAACAGTACCCAAGCATAGGCACCACCAAAGACCAAACTTCCTGGGGCAGCAGCCAGCTTGGCGTCACTTCATTTCTTGGCTGCACTGGCCATGTTCCTCTGGCAAACATGGACTGTGCTCTCAATTCTAAGTGACATTTGAGATCCACATAGGTTGTCTAAAACTGTTGAAAATGCAAATGGCCAAGATACTCTTTCAGGTTTACAACTTGGTTCTGGGGATGGACTCAGATGCCCTGGTAATAATTCACAGGCAGGAAGTCTGTCTCCAGGGTTGAAAGGGGAGTTAAAAACTCTGCCAATGGCCAGCAACTAAGTAAAATGCGGCAAGAATCCCTTTGAAATGTAGTCAACACCAATGATGTTCCATTCCTTTCTTCATTTAGATGAATGATTTAGAATCATCCAACATCTCCAAGACCTATTAATCAACTGAGGTGAAGATAAAAAATGGCATTTTCCATCATGCTATGTGAATTTCACTCGATGGCTATTAATTTCCTACCAGATCCTTGTAAGCTAACTCTACTCTGCTCTACCTCATTTAGTCTTTATTTCCTCCATCATAAAATATGGAAAACGTGTCCTTCACATACTTGCTGATATATTGGTACAAAGCCATTGCTTAATCACTTTGTCTTCAATAGTCTATCACCCACAACTAGACTATAAATTCTGTGGAAGGAGATCAGTATCTGGCCATCACTGAAATGCTTTCTATCGAGTTGTGTTCCCCAGTATCTGGCCATCACTGAAATGCTTTCTATCGAGTTGTGTTCCCCACACCATCCCCTTTCCTCCAGTTTTGCAGTGAAAGGGTTAAACTCTTTGTATAATCCAGATTTGTTTGGTTAATATGAAGCACTTCGCTCTTTGAAGTCAAACACTGGAAGAATTTGCTAAAGTGTGGGGGGTATTTAGCATCTTAGCAATAAATGAAAAACACATTCAAAACTCCTAGCAATTGGACATTTGGACTATGTGTCCAGCAACATTGAAACTATGGTGTAAAAATACGAGCATACATGCATTACATCTGACAGTAAGTAAGGATGCTATTTGAAAGTCAAGAATGCAAGATTTGTAATGTTTCTGTTCAAGTTTTGCTAAATGCTGGTTTCAACACATTCCATCCATTTCGCAGAAATATTTAAGGTTATTTTTGAATGCCACCACACTCCCTGTCTAAAACGTGCAAACTATGGCAGAACTATTTGAGAACAATTTGTGAATAAGATGTGCTTCCTTACACATTCTCCACACCCGCGTTCTAGCTTCATAGAGAATCTCACACATGTGTACTGCCATGTGCCGTGTACAAGGCTGTCTGCTATAGCTCTGCCTGAGTGGAAACCATCAAACTATCCCTCAGGAAGCATACAAGTAAATAAACTATGTTTTAATCATATAATAGAATTCCATTCAGCAATTAAAATGAGTAAGATTTATGTCTATCAACACCATTAAGATAAAATATTAATATCTTGAAGCAAAAAAAAAAATTTAAATCACATATTTATTGTTACGGATACGTACACACGTGATTTAGAACATACGAGAACAGACACAAGAATGAACTACATCCAGTCCAAGACATAACTGTAGTCTGGAGGCATGAATAGTAGAGGCCATATTAACACACGTATATAATGTGTCAGCAGGGAGGGTCTGGGAGAAAGGACCAAACTTCAGCTACATCTGTGACATGTTCTTTCTTTCATTCTTTTTAATGGGATCTGAAGCTAATTTGATAATATTTACTTTTGATGTTGACATAGAAGTAACTGGGTTATTGTTTCCTATGGTTTTTTATCTTTTGAAAGGAATAAGAAAGTTTGCAAATGTTTTAAAGCTCCAACTAAAGCCAAGTTCGAAAGTTGTTTTCCCGTCCTAGACCTAAGACTGTCTCTACTGACTGGAATGTCTGCTTTCCTAGTCCCCTCAGCCCCAGATTCCATCACTGACCATATACACCCCAGCCCACCAGTACTACATAAAAACTAATTCAGAAAATCCCATCAATTATGAACATGCTTAGCCGACAAAATAAGTGACTAAAGGGAATGGGATCTGAGAAAACACAAAACTGGGTTCCCTTTTGACTTTTTAAAAATTAGAGCCAGGAAAAACTCCCTCCAAAGATATCAAACCGTGGTCCTGACATCGAGGTGAACAGTCGTGCCACCTGGCCTCAGGGCTTTGCCTTCATAAGCATGTGAACCACGTGTCAGCCACAGATGGTCCCATAACTATCCTCTATAACAAGTGGGAAAACTGAGGCATAGAAAGGTTAAGTCAGGGGCGCCTGGGTGGCTCAATGGGTTAAGCCGCTGCCTTCGGCTCAGGTCATGATCTCGGGGTCCTGGGATCGAGTCCCGCATCGGGCTCTCTGCTCAGCAGGTATCCTGCTTCTCTCTCTCTCTCTGCCTGCCTCTCCATCTACTTGTGATTTCTCTCTGTCAATAAATAAATAAAATCTTAAAAAAAAAAAAAAAAGAAAGGTTAAGTCATTTGTCCAGGGTCACACAGCTGGTGATAGCGGCAAAATCCTATTGATGATCTTATCAGGATGTCAGCCACAAAATCCTTCATCCCTCCCATGCCCTGAGCTATAACCAAACAGGATGAACTGTTGACCAGGTTCTTTATATTTCAGTCTATCGGGAAATTGCAGGAAGTTAGCTACAACTCAGGGTTCGAGTTTGAGCGTACAGACACTCACCTGCCTGTCTGACAGGTGTTCGGTGCACAGGTGCATTTTCCTCACAATCCACTCCACACTTGGGTCTAGACTGACATGGGTCAGGTTCTGTGGCTCGGTGCAGGGCCGGGCATAGGCCAGTCCACTCCAAAGCATCAGGAGGGGTAGCAGAGACAATGTCAGGGAGGGAAGAGAACCCAACTTTTCGTCCAGATGATGCCAACTTTTTACATCTACAACCCGCTGGGACGGCCCCAGTAGTAGCCATATTGCATCTGAATACCGTGGCTCCACATGAGGACTGGATAAGGAACCAAACCTGGGCTGCACCACACTTTGGTCTTAAAGACAGTAGGAATAGATGCCATTCATTGGGTTGCTGATCGGTCTCAGACACTGTACCCGGTATATCCCTGACCTTACCTCCTTTAATCACAGAAAGCTTGCAGGTTTGCCATCATTATCTTCATGTCACAGATGAAAAATTAGAGCTCGGAAGTTTAAATAATTCGCAGAGCTTCACAGTGGTGGAACTGGGCTTCAAACCAATTGCTCTAATTCCAAATGCTCCTTCCCCCATGCCTCTTCCCTGTGAGATAGTGAGTTAAATAGTATCCCTCGGCCAAAAAAAAAAAAAAAAAAAGTCCAAATCCCAACTCCTGGTACCTACGAATATGACCTTATTTGCAAACAGTCTTTGCAGCTGTAATTAAGTTCAGGATCTCCGGATGAGCTCACCTCAGATTAAGGGTGTCCAAATGCAATAGACTAACTTCAGAGACTGGTGTCCCTATAAGAGAAATGAGAGGGAGATCCGACAGACACAGGGGAGGCAGCCATGTGATGACAGAAACAGATGGGGGGGTGGGTTGCTGCTGCTACAAGCCAAGAACACCAGGGGCCACCAGAAGCTGTGAGAGAAGCAGGCAACAGAGTCTCCCTAGGAGCCTCCACAAGGAGCCAGTCCTGCCAGCACCTTGATTGTGGATTTCTGGGCCTTGAAACTGTGAGAGCATGAATTTCTATTGCTTGAAAACACCAAACTTGTGATCTGTTGCAGCAGCCCCAGGAAAGTAACATGAAGCTGTTAGAGCCTGGAACCTTGTACATTTCATCACAAAATCCTGCCAACAACCACTGAAAGCAGCTCCCTCCTGGACACTAAGTCCAGCTGGGTCTTCGTAAGAATGCCAATAACTTTGCTCTGTAGACTCAGGAAGGCAAGGGAGAGCAGGACAGAAAGTGTGCATTTCTCAAAGGCTTACAATTACTGCACAAGAGAGTTACACGTAGGTTACACGTTGGTGTAGTTTGGGACTCGGTTTCCCAGGACCAGACAACTGGCACAGGAAGAGTCTGGCTTAGGAGCCTGTCTGCTAAGGTGCAAAGCCAGCAGGTACCGATCTCTGCCCCACACTTAAAGAGGGGGAGATACGCTGATGTACAAGCATTACAACACATTTCCCTCATGCCACATTCTGAAATTTTCGGTCCTCTTTGCAGTACTTTCAGACAGCTTTTGAATTCCAGCAAATCCACATGATTAAACATCATGGCTTTGTGGTGAGCTCCATGCTGTCAAAAGAAAGAAAATGCAAGAGGAGTCTGATTCCCATGATGGGACCAAGTGGCCCACTGGGAATTAGTTCCTAAGAAAACAGTTCAGGTCACCCCAAGCTCTTCTTCCACTAAGGCCTGAGTAATCTCCACAATGACAGTCATCATCCCCTACTGGAAAAAGGGCCTTGTGGGGCCGGTCTGCTCGAGCAAGTCAACAGAAATGGGCTCAGCGGTGACCACTGCCACTTGTAACAGTAGATTACATTTCCATAGTCTAAACACTTGGAAAATTAGTGTGTTCTTGAGATTTTCTTGCATCCTTAAGGAGGTGTACGGTCTTTAAGGGAGGGAATCTTTAACAATGATCAAGCTATGGACAATGCTTTTGCACCCAAAATAGACCTAGGGTGAGGTTTTTCACATGAGACCAAAAACTTCATGTTTTTGATCAAACATATTCTCAAAAAATATTTGCTTACATCTCAAAAATTGTTATCAAAAAAATTTCATTTACATCCCATAAGTCCAGAGACGCAATACATTTCCCTGAAACTCCTCAAAAACGAAATCTTCTGTATCAAATATTAAATGGATTCCTCTAATCAAAGGTTAAATGGATTCTTGTAATAAATTCTAGAATGCTCTGCGTGGATTAGGACACACCTAGAGCTCCTCTTTGTTCTACAGCCCTTAAGGCTTGCACAGTTGTCATGTGTGGCCCAAACTAATTCTATTTAGAGCCCAGAGCCCTTCTTCTCAGGGCCTTCCAGCAACCCCACATAAACCTCTGCTGAACCCACCTTTCCCACCATCTTGAATCCACCAAAAGGGTATGGTTTGTCTGAGGAGCGCCGAGAGCAGTGATGGCGGACTACCTCTCCGTCCCCATTCCCACACTCCAAAGTTCAGAGAATGGCTTGGGCTGGCTGTGGGATGCCAAAGGATCTTAACCTAAATTCACAGAATTCACAGGGTCTATGAACTCAGATGGAAAAAAACGGTACATCTCTCTCTTCCCTGACCTCTAACTGAAATTTGGCATTTCTTGTCATCACAAAGGTTGGCAACACGCCATTTAATAGGAGTTAAGATGAGATACCAAAAGTATTCCACATCACCTTAAAGTTGTTGCAAGTCTCGAAATGTTATTTACACTCATCACTATTGCAAAAGTACATTAATGAGTCGACCTGCCTCTAGTCCTTATCACTCAGTGTCTTAGTTATAAGTACATATTTCGGGGGCCTGGGTGGCTCAGTTGGTCAAGCATCTGCCTTCAGCTCAGGTCATGATCCCAGGGTCCCGGGATCGAGTCCCGCAACGCTGAGCAAGGAGCCCACTTCTCCCTCTCCCTCTGCTGCTGCCTCCCTCCCTCACACTTGTGCTCTCCTACTTCTGCTCTCTCTCAAATAAATAAAACATTTTTTTAAAAAAAAGATTAAAGTACGTATATTATTTTAATGATTTTAGTAATTTTATTTTGGTATAGTTTCCTTCATGATCGTATACACTTTGTTTCACACACTTAGCGACTTTATTCTAAGGTTGCCAAAGGGGGGATTCATGCACAAAACTAGGAACACCCTCACGGAAGACCTTTAAGCCCCTCAGCAGTGCCGGTATCACGTACCTTTTAGGACCCCTGCTTTGTCCCACTGGCTTCTCTGGGAAAAGCATTTCTCCCTGACCCCTCCTTTGCTCTCAGACTCACCCCATACCTCTACAGAATCCCCTGCCCAGCCACTCCCTCCCCATCTCCTGACCCCACAATGATTCTCACATTCTGCTCTCTACTGTTTGTAGCATTTTTTTTAAAAAATCTCATTTTTTTTGTTTTCCAAATATAAAATATCCAATGTGCTTTTTTAATGTTTTTAAAGATTTTGAGATAGAGAGAAACGGCATGAACAGGGAGGGGGCAGAGGGAGAAGGAGACTCCCCGGGAGTCGGACCCAGGAGCCCAGTGTAGGGCTCCATCCTAGGACCCTGGGATCATGACCTGAGCTGAAGGCAGATGCTTAATGACTGAGCCACCCAAGTGTCCGGAATGTGCTTTTTTTTAAAACTGAGGCAGCCTCTACCTCCTAGAGATTCCAGTATAGCCTCCTGTTCCTGTTATCTTCAGGTCCTTCAAAACCTACCATGCCCCCCTCTACCTCAGGGGGCCCCTTCTGGTTTCTGTTCTGCTTCCCCTGCAGGCCTCCAAGACGCCTACCACAGCCACCTCCGAACAGCCTCCCACCCCCAAGCTCTATTACCCCAGGTTAAACCCCCCCCTGCCGCCCGTGCACTTGTCATCCCATACTGTCACTCGAATACCCCCTACAGAGTAGAGACTGCTCCTGCTGGGAGGAAGGCCTTCTGAAGGTCACACAGCATCACCCTCGCTGTGCACCCACACTTTCCCATATCTGCTTCTCAGAGGCCAGACCCAGCATCCTCTCGGCCTTTTCCACCTGAGCCTCAAGCTCCCCACACACTGACTATCAAAGTTCCATCTTCCTCTGAAGCCTGACTTCCACCTCCACTATGCCCAAAAGACTTCCCCCCCATCTCCTGGTTGGAATGACTTTCTCCTTCCCCCAACCCCCGTCCCGGTTTGGCCACACCTTCCTTCCAGCACCTCTAAATCTGCCTGGCTTCATACACCAGAATCACAACAGAAGTCCAATACCGTCCCTCAGCTCTGGGCAGTGAACAGAAAGTACATACATGAATTCACAAGAGAAAGAACAAGACAGGGCAGGGAATCCGCCTGCTGCTCCACTCACCAGGCACGGATGTCTCGCGGGGGGAGGCGCGCACATCTGCAGGTCATACACACGTGACTTGTGTCCTGTGGGCATCTGCCCTCTCCGGAATCATCCTCTCATATAAGGACCCGTGCCTTCACAAGCACACGGCCCCAGACACAGGCCAACTTCTCTAGCCGGGGCGTAAATGACAGAACGGAATCATCTCTGGAACTGGAGATGTGGGCTGAGGGGGCACTTGTTGAAATGACACATATCTCTGTCGTGCTTTGACTTTGTGTAGTTTTTGTCTGCGGACTAACTTTAGAACCTCACCCGCTTCTGTGATGGGGCTCCCTGTCTCATCGATCTGCTTCCTCCCCTTGACTCGGTCCCGAGAACGCAGCGATGTGTCTGTCATTCACCCATCCGTGTGTCCCACGTAGGACCCAGCACCAAACTGAGCAAACGGATCAAAAACATAAACATTATCCACTGAATAAACCATAGTATTATTTAACTCATCTTTTCTGAACATGAATATTGACCTAAAGATACTCTGAATAATAGACATTCTGATCAACAAAACTATCAGCTTTCTAGAATTCCCGGCACTGACACTGAACTTTTTTCCCCAGAGTTCTATGAAGAATTACAATTTCTTGATAAGCACACTGATCAAGTCTGGTCCTGATGCCTCAACGGAAGATTGAATTTATTTTCAAGTGACGGTCTCCTCCACCTGTCGCCTACCTTTAAAATGGCAGGTCCTCATTCATTTCAAGCCTCTGGTCTAAAAGAAAAGCACACCAAATAACAATTACAATGAAATATCACTACATTAATTGCAAAAGGAAATGAGCTTTAAACAAAGTTCGTGCTGGAGGCCATGAGTCTTCCTGCTGGGTTCTTAGCATTTCAAAGGACAAAATAGAAAATTGGAAAAGATCAATATCAAGGCAACAGTCTTTGCAACAGTAATAAATAAAGATGTCTTTCAAGGCCCATTAACCACTAATCACATCTTGGATCAAAACTAGCAGAAGAGCTCCAGGACTGTTTGAAGGAGCTGCCGTTGGGCTCATCCTAAGAATCAGATGGGGACAGTCCTGGGTTTGCTTCATGTTGGGGAAACCTTCATTGTTTTGGCTGCTGGTTGGGGAGGTTTAGAGCATGTGTGGAGGGTTGAAACATGGGCTCCACAGTGTGGACTGGATAGCTTCTTCCAACCTGCAATTACACGGTTCATAATAGTACAGACTCCACAGAGAGCAACAACAAAGGGAAACAGGATAGATGTCATTCCTGAAAAGAGCTTGCTGGCCACACCAGTACAGATTACATAGTTGAGTTACACCTTCTGTGGGGTTGCATTTCACAGACTTGAGCCAGAGCCTCAAGCCTTATGGGTAAAGACTTTTTCAGCTTTGGGGATTTAAAAACAAAACAAAACAACAAAAAGAACCTACACAGAGAAAAGTCATGCCTCTAGAGAAGGGTCCTCCAGACTCAAGACAACCATTTGGTCTGTCCTAGCGGCTGAAGCTGTTCAACAAACACATCCACAAACTTGCTTTCTGGTGTGATCTAGCCTGACTCCTCGGTGTGGTCATGAATTGGTGCACCTGCCTTCTTTGGGAGCCTGTTAGAAATGCAGAATCTCAGGGTGCCTGGGTGACTCGGTCCATTAAGCGTCTGCCTACAGCTTAGGTCCATGATCCCAGGGTCCTGGGATCAAGCCTCACAATGGGCACCAGGCTGGGGGGAGGGCCTGCTTCTCCCACTCCCTCTGCTGCTCCCCCTGCTTGTGCTCACTCCCATGCACTCCCTGTCAAATATATAAATAAAATCTTTTTTAAAAATACAGAATCTCAGAGCTCCCCTCTCCCCTGATCCAGATCTACTAAGTCACAATCTGCAGGTTGACAAGATTCCTGAGTAATTTGTAGACACATCAAATTTGCGAAGCGTGACACAGAATAGCTAACCTCACCACTGCTTACATATGACAATCACCCGAGAAGTCCTGGTGGTCATTGTTTGATACTGATGCCCAGGCTCTAATCTCAGAGGCTCTTGCTGGACTTGGAAAGGTATAGGCATCAGTTAAATGCACATACATATGCACATATGTGCACGTGTGCACACACACGCACACACACCCTCCGCCTGGAAGATAAGTCTGGACAAATATTTGCCAAATGAACCACACAAATGCCTAATTGAACAATGCATTCAATCACTGAAACTGTACCTCTGTCTGGCTTCCCTAATTTGATGAGGGAGGAAGCAGAAAATGATCTTGAGATTGAGAAGGGCTTTAAAGAACACTAGCTTTCAAGTGCTGTGATTTTTTAAAAAATGTTTTAAGAAAGAAAAGCTCAACATAAATTCTCAGATTTATAACCCCAGACTTAGAGACTAGAAGTTTTTTTTTTTTAATCTTTAAATCCTCCCTGTCTCAAGACAACTAATTACCACCACCACCCCACCCCTCGTCTCAGTTTCTTGCCCACACAGAGGAGAACTTATTCATCTATGCCTCGTAACAAGTCCTACCAAAAGCCTCATATGCCTTCCGGTTCAGGCAGTTGTGGTCCGTTGGGGCTTGATGTCAGGACTTGGACCCTCTTGACAAATGAACATCTGTGGATCGTATGCAACTGCTCACTGGGCATGTGAATAAGAATTTGTTGTAGAAATTAGCTATAAATAATTGGGAGTGTGCTTTGCCTGGCTAGCTAGGCTGTCGCTTGGATCCCATGGAACTGGGCAAACCACTTCCAATCAATGGCCTCATCCACTCTGTTGATGCTCTACCTGAGCATCTACACTAACATTAAAGAGGGCTAGTCTTGGCACAGGAAAATTCTTTCTACCTATGATCCAAGCCTAGATGCAATTTAAAAAAGGGGGGGGGGGACAGATTTGGATAAATACAAGTTAAAAAAAAGTGTTTATGGTCTTATGTATTACGCAAAGTCATCTGATGAACTGAGAGAAAATCCAATACAGGGTATCGACTAGGGCTCATATCCTTCTGTATAAAGACCTCTCAACGTCTGTGGGGCAAAGGAATAAAACCCAATAGGAAAACAAGGGAAAAGACATGAACAGACAACTCGCAAAAAAGATAGAACAATGATCTGAAAATGGAAAAAAATGTTCAAACTCACTCATAATTAGAGAAACTCAAATTAAAACGTTCCTGAGATACCATTTCTTACCTGTCAGACTGGCAAAAATTTCAAAATATGGCAACAGAGCCCATAGAGGAGGCTGTGGGAAAATCAGCACCCTCCTACACTTGTGGTGGGATGTAAATTGGTAGGACCCTCCTGGAAGGAAATTTGGCAACACCTAAGGAAACTCCATTTGTGCTTCCCTTTCCACCCAGCAGTCCCTCTGCTAGCAATGCACCTCGAAGATATGCTTCCAACAGTATAAAAATGCATTTTAACAAAGAATACATGTGTATAAGGGTATGCATTGTGGTATCATCTGTAATCACAAAATATCGGAAGCAACCTAAATGCTTACATACAGGAGAGCAGTTGAGTAGACTTGGTACATCCCCTCACTGGAGTATTATGCAGCTATTTAAAAAAAAAAAAAAATGAAGGCAGGGACACCTGGGTGGCTCAGTTGGTTAAGCATCTGACTCTTGATTTTGGTCATGATCTCAGGGTCATGAGATTGGGTCCCATATCAGCTTCAGCACTAAGGGTTGAGTTTGCTTAAGATTCTCTCCATCTTCCTCCACCCCCTCCCGCTTGTGTGCATTCACTCTCTCTTATTAAAAAAAAAAAAAAAAAGAATGAATACAGCCTCTATAGGACTGATTCTTAGGATGTAGGTAAACACTGCACAAGTGTACTTACAGTATGGTACCCATTGTTTGAAAAGAAAGAGGGGTGTATTTTTTTTCTAGGGCTGCTCTAACAAAATATCTCAAGCTGGGTAGCTTTCAAACCACAGAAATGGATTGTTTTACTGTTCTGGAAGCCAGAAGTTCAAGATCAAGATGTGGGCCGAGTTTGTTCCTTCTCAGGACCATGAGGGAGAATCTGCTCCATGCCCCTCCCCTAGCATCTGTAGGAACCTTTGGTTTTCACGGACTCCCAGAAGCATCACCCTGGCCTCTAACTTCATCTCCAGGAAAGAGGACTTCAGCCACCTCTATTCTGACCTCTGTCTATATGTTCTAATTGATTGAGTCCTCCTTTCCAGCTTATCTCTGAACTCAGGCAAAAGAACCTGAAGGTGAAGCCTCCAAGGATGGGGAACTGAAACTAGACTCTCAAGCAGAAACTGCCCTACTTTCCCTTGCTTGGGGTCATGACTGACCTGAAACCAAGGATCAACATCACCTCTACTGCCCACCTGCATGTCCACAGACTTTGTCCCACCTTTGCCTTCTATAAACCTAGGACCACAGTCAGCACTTTGGAGACAGTCTTTGAGACATGAGTCTACTGTCTTCCCAGTATTGGCCTCACTGAAATAAATTCCTTTCTTATTTTCCTACCATTCATCTCTCTGCCTTTGGCTGTTGGGGGTCACAGGCCAACCCTGGTCTTCCTGGGCGCCGCAGACCCAGATGCTCTTGCTGCTTGAGCCCCAGTAACAAACACGTGCTCTTCTCCCTGTTGGTCTGTGTCCGTACCCCTTTGTACGAGGATGCCAGTCATACTGGTTGATGGGTTAGTCCAATAACCTCATCTTAAATAATTATATGCACAGTGACCCTGTTTCCAAATAAGGTGATATTCTGAGGTATGTGGGATCAAGAAAGGGGCTGGGATGTCAACATATTAAATAGGGAGGGAGGACAGAATTCAACCCATAAAAGAAACGTTGAGAAAATATATGCTCAAATATCTACTCATTTTGGGGGAGAAAAAGGCGGGGGGTGTGATATGCATTAAACCAGAAACCAAAGAGACTGGTTACCTGGGATGGGTGGGAAAGAGGTAGGAAAAGTAGGAGAAGTTGAGGGATATGGTACCAGTACTGGGAGGAAGGATGAGGATACCTCTGGATTTTTTAAAATATTTATTTATTTTGAAAGAAAGAGAGAGAAACGGGAGAGGGGAAGAGGGAAAAAATGTCATGTAGACTCCCTGCTGAGCACAGAGCCTGATGTGGGGCTTGATCCCATAACCCCAAGATCATGACCTGAGCCAAAGTCGGAGTCAGATGCTCAACCAACTGAGCCACCAAAGTGCCCCTGATTTTTTTTTCATAACCATGTGAAAGCCACAGTAATGTTTCAAATGCCCTCCCCATCCTGAAAAAAATTAATTAATTACAACCAACTAAGATGTACTAGGAAGCCAAATTGAATACAAATAGTAACAAATGAGCCTAACTATATTACGAATAAAACCATATGGAGTGGATGGAAAGGAATAGGACCAAGCTCAGTCACTTTGGAAAACAAGTATCTTAACTGGATAGTGTAAGGCTAAGGGCAAAAAGAATCGTGTATGAATGCTATATTCTAGGTAGTGACTTTTTTTCTCAGAGGGGTAAATGAGCAAATAAATGTATAACACATGAGAGGAAGTTCCTTATTGTTGGAAAAAAGGTAACAAGGACAGAGGGAAGATTAGAATAAACCCCATAGTGTTGGACTGGAGCCAGGGGCATTAGTAAGACCTGTGAGACTGTGACATAATATAGATTTTGTTTTCCTCCCTGGTTCCTAGAATGAGATTTTCTGATATGGTGAGGGGACTCTTGGTGGGCCCCTAGATAGTTTCAGGATACAGTTTGTTGCCAAAGGAACCAACCCTGGGATTAGAGGGTCATAACTTTTAGCCCCACCCCAGCCCACGGAAAGGAGAGAGGGGCTGGAGATTGAGTTAGTCCCCAACAGCCAATGATGTAATCAATCTTGCCAACACAACTAAACCTCTATAAAACCCTAAATGACGAAATTGGACCATTTCCTTACACCACACATGAAAATAGACTCAAAATGGATGAAGGACCTCAATGTGAGAAAGGAATCCATCAAAATCCTTGAGGAGAACACAGGCAGCAACCTCTTTGACCTCAGCCGCAGCAACATCTTCCTAGGAACATCACCAAAGGCAAGGGAGGAATGGGCAAAAATGAACTATTGGGATTTCATCAAGATCAAAAGCTTTTGCACAGCAAAGGAAACAGTTAACAAAACCAAAAGACAACTGACAGAATGGGAGAAGATATTTGCAAATGACATATCAGATAAAGGGCTAGTGTCTAAAATCTATAAAGAACGTAGCAAACTCAACACCCAAAAAACAAATAATTCAATCAAGAAATGGGCAGAGGACATGAACAGACACTTCTGCAAAGAAGACATCCAGATGGCCAACAGACACATGAAAAAGTGCTCCATATCACTCGGCATCAGGGAAATACAAATCAAAACCACAATGAGATATCTCCTCACACCAGTCAGAATGGCTAAAATTAACAAGTCAGGAAATGACAGATGCTGGCGAGGATGCAGAGAAAGGGGAACCCTCTTACACTGTTGGTGGGAATGCAAGCTGGTGCAACCACTCTGGAAAACAGCATGGAGGTTCCTCAAAATGTTGAAAATAGAACTACCCTATGACCCAGCAATTGCACTACTGGGTATTTACCCTAAAGATACAAACGTAGTGATCCGAAGTGGCACATGCACCCGAATGGTTATAGCACCAGTGTCTACAATAGCCAAACTATGGAAAGAACCTAGATGTCCATCAACAGATGAATGCATAAAGAAGATGTGGTATAATTCTGTCTGCCTGTGCTTGCTCTCTCTCCTTCTCTCTCTCTCTCTGATAAATAAATCTTAAAAAAAAAAAAAAGATGTGGTATATATATATATATATATATATATATATATACATACATACACACACACACACACACACAATGGAATACTATGGAGCCATCAAAAGAAATGAAATCTTGCCATTTGCGATGACGTGGATGGAACTAGAGGGTATCATGCTTAGCGAAATAAGTCAATCGGAGAAAGACAACTATCATATGATCTCCCTGATATGAGGAAGTGGAGATGCAACATGGGGGGCTAAGGGGGTAGGAGAAGAATAAATGAAACAAGATGGGATTAGGAGGGAGACAAACCATAAGTGACTCTTAATCTCACAAAACAAACTGAGGGTTGCTGGGGGGAGGGGGGTTGAGAGAGGGGAGTGGGGTTATGGACATTGGGGAGGGTATGTGCTATGGTGAGTGCTGTGAAGTGTGTAAACCTGGCGATCCACAGACCTGTAACCCTGGGGATAAAAATGTATTATATGTTTATAAAAAATAAAAAATAATTAAGAAATCCATAAAAAAAAAAAAACCTAAATGATAGGGTTTGGAGAGTGTCTACATTGGTGAACACACGGAGGTCATGCAAGCTCCAAACCCACCCCCCACCTCCCATACTTGCCCTGTGAATCTCTTCTGTTTGGCTGTTCCTGGGTTGTAGCCTTTACAATAAACTGGGAACCATAAGTGCTTTCCTGGCTCCTGTGAATCATTCTAAAAAACTATGGAACCTGGTGGTCATGAGAACTCCTAGTTCATAGCTGGCCTGCAAGAAGTCCAAAGACCTGGAATTGGGACTGGCATCTGAAGTGAGGGGAAGCTTAATGGGACTGATCCCTTAACCTGTGGGACTTGCAAAAACTCCAGGTAGTTGGTGTCAGAATTTAATTCAATTGTAGGACACTCATTGGTGTCTGGAGAGTTGGAGTATTCATGAGTGTGGGGGAAAAAACAATAACCCATAGATTTGATCTCAGAATTATAAAAAAGAGATCACAGAACTCATGGCATTACATCAGTGAGGCAGGTAAACAGGAGAGTATAGAAGCATGAACACACATGGGTTAAGAGAATGCCTCTCTTTGCCCACCAAGACTGCCTCCCCCATGCAGACACTCCAGTGGCAACCAGCACACTTCACTCTCAGATACTGGTTTCTGAATGTTGTTCTCTAGTTAAAAAGACAAGAGCTCCTTGGAGAAAGGATTGGTTTCAGCAAGAATTTTCTGTACAAATGAAGCTTTTATTGCTAAAATCCAGTTTCCTTGTAGTCACTCAGAGTAGGAAAGGGCACAAATTCCTAAATCTATATGAACAGTCATCACCACACCCCAGGAAGCTCTGCCCATTCACAACAGAACCACCACTCTTTCAGATCCCTTCTCTCTCATTTCCCATCACACACAGGTCTTTTCTCACAAAGACCTTTCCCAACAGCCACCAGGCAGAATTAGCTTTACCTTTTCCTGATCTCACACAATTCCCCCAGAACTTGCTCATACTGATTCTGTATCTCTATTACATTATGTTGGATTCTAAATGTCTGCTTCCATTGCCAGCTCCTCAGATAGACGAAGCTCTGTAAACACTGGAATCTTGTCAAAACCAAACCTGACTTGTGGCAAGAAATTCTGACTTTACCCAGCCCTCCATGCACAAGGGTCTTGGCCTTGGGTCAAGCTTACCATTAGGCTGATCTGGGATATGGAGTCCATGGCTTAGGGATGCTTGGGTTTCCCACAGCCCTGGCCCTGACACCTCCATGACTCCTACATTCTGACCATGGAGGCTTTGTTTCACTCCTCAGCCTGGGCTGCTCCAGGTTTCCTAGTCTTTATTCTAAAAGCATGGAGACTCTGCTTTGTCATACCCCATCTACCACCTAGAAACTAGAAGCCTCGCCCCAAGCCTCTGATGGGACATGCAGTCCTGTTTTCTTGTGGATGAGGATTCATGATGCCCAGGGGCCCTCCGCCTCTCTGAGTCAGCTTCTCGCTACACAGTGTCCCTCCCATCTGCACCCCCACCCCAAACTCTCCCCACCACCGTTCTTCTGGGATAAACATTGTCTAGAGATCAGGCATAGTTACCCAAGTCCACATGGTTCCCTGTTTCATACAGAATAGCAAAGAGTGATAAGATGAACAAGGGGAGGAGCAAGATGGCAGAGGAGCAGGAGACCTAATTTTCCTCTGTTTCCAGAAGTTCAGCTAGATAGTTATCAAACCATTCTGACCTACAAACTCAACAGGAGATCAAGAGAAGAGCAGCGATTCTAGGAACAGAAAAGCAACCACTTTCTGGAAGATAGGACATGCAAGACATGAATACAAGGTGATATATGGGAAGAGAGACTGTCGGGGTGGGGAGGGGCCAGCTCCTGGCAAGCAGTGGAGCAGCGGACCATGAAATTGGAACTTTTAGTAGTCTGCTCCACTAAAAGACATCACTGCAGAGGCTAAGCAGGGGGTGGGAGGAGCGGGGGGTTGGAGCACTCTCAGGGACATTGTGATCTCAGGACCTGGGGGGTCATAGAAAGACCTGGGATTCCTGAGTGTGGAGAGCTTCCAGGTATCAGAGTGGGGAAGCTGACTGCAGAGACAGAGCCGAGCAGTGGGCTCTCAGCTCAGGGTTACCTTAAACTGTGATCCAAGGCACAATCAGGCCACTGCTCTTCAAGCAGGGAGCACAGAAGTGGCAAATTTGGGGAGACTCACCTTCCTCCTCTGGGATGAACAGCATGGGTGCTCACAGCAGGAATCTGCTGGGTTTGAAGACTCCAAATGGGGCCATGCGTCAGAGAGAGAAACTCTTGGTCTCAGGCCGGGTGAGCACAGAGTGCAGCCAGAGACCAGAGAGATGGGAGGGACTGACTACTTTTCTCTAGGGAGGACCCTGAGCTCTTGGATCCTCCAGGCTGGAGACTGAGAGGCTGCCATTTTAATTCCTGTCCTTCAAAGTGGTATGGAAAGAGTTCAGGAACAAAAGCTCTCGAAAAAGAACCCGAGCAGATTGCTTAGCCTGGCCCCTGGCAAGGGTGGTGCAATTCCGCCTTGGGCAAAGACATTTGAGAACCACGGTAACAGACCCCTCCCCTAGAAGATCAGCAAGAACATCCAGTCAAGACTAAGTTTATCATTCAATGAGAACTGTGGAACTCTAGAGCTTGGGGAAAGCAACACATAGAATCCATGGCTTTTTACCCATGATTCTTTGGTCTTTCAAAGTAAAGCTTTTAAATTTTTATTTTTTTCTTTTTCTATTTTTAAAAATTTTTCCTCTTTATTATTTTAACCTTTTTAAACTATTTTATCAATACCTTTTTTAAAAATCTTTTTAAATTTTCATTGTTATTGTCATATTTTATCCCCCCATTGTATTTAACCTTATTTTTTGTATGCATATAGGTTTCTCTTTCCTTAAAATTTTGTGATACAGTTTCTTCTAACAGGTCAAAATATACTCTAAACCTAGTGCATGGCTTTGTTCTAGTTTCCAGCTTGATCACATTCCTCTTTTTTTTTTTTTTTCTTTTTTCAACCAACAAGATCAATTCCTTTTTTTAGAACCTTTTTAAATTTCCATCCCTACAGTCATATTCCATCCCTTCATCATATTTACCCTTATTTTTGTGTATATATTTATGTTTCTCTTTCTTTAAAATTTGGGAGGCAGTTTCTCCTCACAGACCAAAATACACCCAAAATCAAGTGTGCAGCTCTGTTCTATTCACCTATTCACTATGTGTGTGTGCGTGTGTGTTTGTGTGTGTGTGTGTATTGTCTCCTTTCTTCTCCCCCCTGTTTTGGGTCTCTTTTTATATGGTTAATGTATATTTTCTGGGGTCGTTGCTGTCCTTTTAGTATTTTGTTTTTTCATTCATCCATTCTTATCTGGATAAAATAACAAGGTGTAAAAACTGACCTCAAATAAAAGAATAAGAGGCAGTACTGATGGCTAGGGACTTACTCAACACAGACATCAGAACTAGAGTTCAGAATGATGATTATCAAGGTGCTAGCTGGGCTAGAAAAAAACATGGAAGATACTAGAGAATCCCTTCCTGGAGAAATAAAATCCCTTTCTAGATAAATAAAAGAACTAAAATCTATCCAAGTTGAAATAAAAAAAATTATTAATGAGGTGCAATAAAAAATGGAGGCTCCTACTGCTAGGATAAATGAGGCAGAAGAGAGATTTAGTGACATAGAAGACCAAATGATGGAGAATAAAGAAGCTGAGAAAAATAGAGATAAACAACTACTGGACAACAAGGGGAGAATTTGAGAAATAAGTGATACCATAAGACAAAATAGTAGAATAATTGGGAACCCAGAAAAAAAGGGGGGGCAAAAAGTATATTGTAGCAAATGATAGCAGAGAGTTTCCCTAATTTGGTGAAGGGAACAAGCATCAAAATGCAAGAGGCACAGAGAATCTGCATCAAAATCAATAAAAATAGATCAACACCCCATCATCAAATAGTAAAACTTTCAAGTCTCAGTGACAAAGAGAAAATCCTGAAAGCAGCTCAGGACAAGAGGTCTGTAATGTACAATGGTAGAAATATTAGATTGGCAGCAGACCTATCCACAGAGACCTGGCAGGACAGAAAGGACTGGCGTGATATGTTCAGAGCACTAAACAAGAAAAATATGCAGCCAAGAATACTGTATCTAGCTAGGTTGTTGTTGAAAATAGAAAGAGAAATAAAAGCTTCCAGGACAAACAAAAAGGAAAAGAATTTGCAAACCAAACCAGCCCTATAGGAATATTGAAAGAGGTCCTCAAAGAGAGAACCTCAACATAACAGACCAGAAAGGAACAGAAACAATATACATTAACAGTCACATTACAGACAATACAATAGCACTAAATTCATATCTTTCACTAGTTACCCAAAATGTAAATGGGCTAAATATCCCAATCAAAAGACACAGGGTATCAGAATGGATTAAAAAAAAATCCATCAATATGCTGTCTGCAAGAAATTCATTTTAGACCCAAAGACAGCTCCAGATTTAAAGTGAGGGGGTGGAAAACAATTTAACATGATAATGGACGTCAAAAGAAAGCTGGGGTGGCAATCCTTATATCAGATAAATTAGATCTTGAGCCAAGATTATGATAATAGATGAGGAAGCACACTACTATATCATACTTAAAGGGTCTGTCCAACAAGAAGATCTATTTTAAATACATATGCCCGTAATATGGGGGTAGTCAATTACATAAACCAATTAATAACAAAATCAAAGAAACACAACAACAATAATACAATAATAGAAGGGGACTTTAACACCCCCTTCACTGAAATGGATAGATCATCTAAGCAAAAGATCAACAAGGAAATAAAGGCTTTAAATGACACACTGGACTAGACAGACATTGCAGATATAGTCAGAACATTCCATCCCAAAGCAACAGAATACACATTCTTCTCTAGTGCACATGGAACGTTCTCCAGAATAGATCATATCCGGATCACAAGTCAGGTCTCAACTGGTACCAAAAGGTTGGGATCATACCACAGTGCTTTGAAACTAGAATTCAACCACAAGAGGAAATTTGGAAAGAACTCAAATACATGGAGGCTAAAGAACATCCTACTGAAAAATGAATGGATCAACCAGGAAATTAAAGAAGAATTTAAAAAATTCATGGAAACAAATGAAAATGAAAACACAACTGTTCAAAATCTTTGGAATACAGCAAAGGCAGCCCTGAGAGGAAAGTATATAGCAATACAAACTTTTCTCAAGAAACAAGAAAGCTCTCAAGTACATAACCTAATCCTACACCTAAAGGAGCTGGAGAAAGAACAGCAAAGAAAGCCTAGATTCAGCAGGAGAAGAGAAATAATAAATGAAATAGAAACCAAAAGAACAACAGAATAAATCAATGAAACTAGGAATTCATTCTTTGAAAGAATTAATAAGGTTGATAAATCCCTGGCCAGATATATCAAAAAGAAAAGAGAAAGGACCCAAATTAATAAAATCATGAATGAAAGAGGAGAGATCACAACCAACACCAAAGAAACATAAAACATTAAAAGAACATATTATGAGGAACTATACACCAGGAAATTTGACAATCTGGAAGAAATGGATACATTCCTAGAGACATATAAACTACTAAAACTGAACCAGGAAGAAATAGAAAACCTGAACAGACCCATAACCAGTAAGGAGATTGAAGCAGTAATCAAAAATCTCCCAACAAAGAAGAACCCAAGTCCAGATAGCTTCCCAGGGGAATTCTACCAAACATTTAAAAAAGAATTAATACCTAGTCTCCCAAAAGTTTTCCAAAAAAATAGAAATGGAAGGAAAACTTCCAAATTCATTTTATGCAGCCAGCATTACCTTGATCCCAAAACCAGACAAAACCCCATCAAAAAGGAGAATTACCAATATCCTTGATGAACATGGATGCAAAAATTCTCACCAAAATACTAGCCAATAGGATCCAACAGTACATTAAAAGTATTATTCACAATGACCAAGTGGGATTTATTCCTGGGCTGCAAGGTTGGTTCAACATCCTCAAATCAATCAATGTGATACAATACATTAATAAAAGAAAGAACAAGAGCCATATGATACTCTCAATAGATTCTGGAAAAGCATTTGACAAAGTACAGCATCCTTTCCTGATTAAAACTCTTCAAAGTGTGGGGATAGAGGGAGAGGGTACATATCTCAATGTCATCAAAGCCATCTATGAAAAACCCACAGCAAATATCATTCTCAATGGGGAAAAACTGAGAGCTTTTCCCCTAAGGTCAGGAATATAGCTGATCTGTCCACTACCACCACTGTTATTCAACATAGTACTAGAAGTCCTAGCCTCATTAATCAGACAACAAGAAGAAATAAGAGGCATCCAAATCCGCAAAGAAGAAGTAACTCTCACTCTTTGCAGATGATATGATACTTTATGAGGAAAACCCATAAAGTGGGTTTCACTCCAAAACAACTGGAACTCATACAGAAATTCAGTATAAAGTGTCAGGATATAAAATCAATGCACAGAAATCAGTTGCATTCCTATACACCAACAACAAGACAGAAGAAAGAGAAATTAAGGAGTCAATCCCATTTACAATTGCACCCAAAACTATAAAGAGGCAAAGAATCTGTACTCAGAAAACTATAAAATACTCATGAAAGAAATTGAGAAAGACACAAAGGAATGGAAAAATGGTCCGTGCTCATGGACTGGAAGAACAAATATTGTGAAAATGTCTATGCTACCTAAAACAATTTACACATTTAATGCAATCCCTATCAAAATACCATCATTTTTTCCAAAGAAATGGAAAAAATAATCCCAAAATTTATATGGAGCCAGAAAAGACCCTGAATAGCCAGAGGAATGTTGAAAAATAAAACCAAAATTGGCAGCATCACAATGCCAGACTTCAAGTTCTATTACAAAGCCGTAATCATTAAGACAGTATGGTACTGGCACAAAAACAGACACATAGATCAGTGGAACAGAATAGAGAGCCCAGAAATGGACCCTCAACTCTATGGTCAACTAATCTTCGACAAAGCAGGAAAGAATGTCCAATGGAAAAAAGACAGTCTCTTCAACAAATGGTGTACAGAAAATTGGATAGCCACATGCAGAAGAATGAAACTGGACCATTTCCTTAAATTACACACAAAAATAGACTCAAAATGGATGAAAAACCTCAATGTGAGATAGGAGTCCATCAAAATCCTTGAGGAGAACACAGGCAGCAACCTCTTCAACCTCAGCCACAGCAACTTCTTACTAGAAACATCACAAAAGGCAAGGGAAGGGAAGCAAGGGCAAAAATGAACTATTAGGACTTCATCAACATCAAAAGCTTTTGCACATCAAAGGAAATAGTCAACAAAACCAAAAGACGACTGACAGAATGAGAGATGATATTTGTAAATGAAATACCAGATAAAGGGCTAATATCCAAAATCTATTAAAAAAAAAAAACTTATCAAACTCAATACCCAAAGAACAAATTATCCAATCAAGGAATGGGTAGAAGACAAGAACAGACATTTCTGCAAAGATGATATCCAAATGGCCAACAGACACATGAAAAAGTGCTCAACATCAATTTGCATCAAGGAAATACAAATTAAAACCACAGTGAGATACTACCTCACAATAGTCAGAATGGCTAAAATTAACAAGTCAGGAAACAAGTCAGATCTTGGCAAGGATGCAGAAAAGGGGGAACCCCCTACACTGTTGGTGGGAGTGCAAGCTCATGCAACCACTACAGAATACAGTATAGAGGTTCCTCAAAAAATTTAAAATAGAGCTACCCCATGACCCAGTAATTGTGCTACTGGGTAATGGACATCAAAGATACAAATGTAGTGATCCAAAGGCGCATCTACATCCCAACATTTATAACAGCTATGTCTACAATAGCCAAACTATGGAAAGAACCTAGATGTCCATCAACAGATGAGTGGATAAAGAAGATGTGGTATACACACACACACACACAATGGAATGCTATGCAGCCATCCAAAGAAATGAAATCTTGCCATTCACAACGATGTGGGTGGAACTAGAGGGCATTATGCTAAGTGAAATAAGTCAATCAGAAAGACAATTATCATATGATCTCACTGATATGAGGAATTTGAGAGGGAGGGTGGGGGGTCATGGGGGTAAGGGAAGGGAAAAAATGAAACAAGATGAGATCAGGGAAGGAGACAAACCATAAGAGACTCTTAATCTCAGGAAACAAACTGAGGGTTGCTGGGAAGGGAGGGATAGGGTGGCTAGGTTATGGACATTGGGGAGGGTATGTGCTATGGTGAGTGCTGTGAATTGTTTAAGACTGAGGATTCACAGTCCTGTACCCCTGAAGCAAATAATACATTATACGTTAATGAAAAAAAAAGAGTAAGATGCATCAGGTGATCCCTTAATAAGGCAAAATGAATTTTAATTCTCACATTTTGATTATTCTTGTATAAAGTGCAAACAGACTATGAATTAAAATGTGATCACTTCCTGTAAAAAAAAAAAAAGAAAAAGAAAAAAGAATAGGAAAGAGCTCCAGAATCCACAGATCTTCCAAACGAATATAGGGTACAAGTGCTACAAGCACTTGTGCTTGTAGTGCACACAAGCCTGATGATTCACATCATCAGGCATGCTCTAATACTAATTTGTCATCACTATGACTGCTTTGCTCCCACTCACAATAAGGAAGTCCTGAACTCACACAAGCAAATTATTGTTATATAAAAATCTTCTACTACCGTCGATATCTACAGCTTTTGTCTCCTTTGCTATGCACCCTGATAGGTGAGCCACTGTGAAAAATATTGGCACCTATGAAGACTAGTGAGTTTTTGAAGAATGAAAGGCACTGAAGAGGGGGAAGAGGGTTGCTGACCTTAAGACCAGACGCCCAGCCAAGACTGGTCCACCGGGCGGGGAAGCTCATCCTCTCCTCACTCCCTGTTCTCACCCCTCCCCCCACCAAATTATCCCTTCTTCCTAGGGGTCTATACTTTTTCACAGTTTTTTGTTTGTTTGTTTCTTACTATTGAAAGTTACCAATTAATTTAGATTAATAAGTATCCTCTTTTAACAAGATAAAATGACGGGGGGGGGATGAGTCTCTTACGGGGCTCTCAGTCACATCTGCATGAATTTGTATGAATTTATTAAATCAGATCACATTCCTCCTGACCCCTAGCTATTTGAGATCATTTGCACTATGAGGAGTTAAACTATGTGATGGGGGAAGGGGTGACGTAATAATTTTAGTTCAGAGGCCACCTGAGGGACTAGGGAAGGATGGATATAATGCTACAGTTAGGAAATTAGGAGATTATGAAATGATTGAGTAGAAGAACACAGAAACCCACAAGAGGGTTATCAAGCACATAAAGGCTTGTGAGGCAAAAAGGCCCCACAGTGAACTTTGGGAGAGTGCCTCTGCCCACAATCCATGGTAAAAGCCTGCTCAAAAAATAAACCCAGGACACAGTCCTGCACAAGAGATAGAATCCAAAGAATTAAAAGTATGAAAACCCCAGAACACATGGAAGCCATGTCCCAAGGTCACAAAAAGCACACGATTTGGGACAAGAAACGTGAGAAATGACCCAGTCCAACCATCCTCAACTTTGAATAACAGCCCCATTGTCAATGTCAGAACACTTCACAAACCCCTTCATAGTAGTATCTTGTCTCTTGATTGGGGGAGAAGAAAAAAGTGTGACAAAAAGTTGCCATTCATTCAGAAACTGAATGGATTTGCACGTCTGATTCTAAAAGCATCCATGAGTTTCTGATAACCCGTGCTGGATGTTTGCCTGAGCTTCGGTGTGAATGCAAAGATACGTTCTACTCCAAGACCTCCTTGCACCCCTCCAGGACGCCAGAGCTGCCACGCATGGGAGCCACAGGGCTTCATGGTATGAATCCACAAACTTCTCTCCACGAGCGTGGGAGAGTAGGTGTCATCCCTGAAGTAACACAGCTGTCATTACACTCACGGTGCCTGCAGGTATCTTTCTTTGGAGAGAAGCGTAAAGAAAACAGACACCATGGTTTACCTTCTGTAAGAGAGGTGGTCACGGGCAGTTTGGGTTTTGGCTGGAACACCAGAGTAGAGAGGTCCCTGATGCAATTTCTAAGCAGTTTTTGAGTTCTGGCAAAGAAAATGAGCTATTGCTTCCCTGAGACTCTAACATATGCTCCATTTTTCCCTCAGGGGTATTTCCATTTTTATTAACTATGCATTTTGCTACATGATCGCCAGGACTGTTCCTTCTTTTGCAAAAGCTAAATGATTCCTTTGAGAGCATCTATTCCCTGGGATGTGTGAGGGAGCAGGCCCCGTGCACAAGGGGCCCTGATCTCTGAACCTTATTAAATAAAACATTTTGGAGAGCTTGCTGGAGATAAAGATGAGACCAACCAGACATCGGGGTGGCTCAGCCCGAGATCTGTGCACGGAGTCAAAACACCTCAGTCTCACTTGAAAGGTCTGTAAAGAGGCATTCAACTCTTGAAACTGGCCTGTGGGTTCACGGTCATGCTCCATTTCTTACGCATGTTTTAACTGTTCCTCTGTTTGTGTTTGACATTTGTTCTTTTAATTTTTCTTTAAAAGGACTGAAAGAACAACACTAACATAATAACCGAGAAAGGAAACAATATCTCTAAATGGCAAAGCAATTACGCAAGGACAAAGCTAGGAAAGCCCAGTAAATCGTCACAAGGAATAAAAATGATTCTGAAAGCAGTGGCCTGCTTGGTCAAATATCAGAGCACGTGCTTTGCGGGTCAGTGATAACTGGGAGCAACCCTTCAGCAAGATTAGAAAAATTGGCCAGAGGTGACTAAAGACTAGGGCTTTTCCCCCCTTATTCTGAGTGTCCATTTCCTCTTCTGGGATATGCTGATAAGAATACCTTGACCAATGGTTGGCTATAAAAATGAAATTACACAAAACGTGTAAAGAGCTCACATGGCACAGGCTGCACGGGAAATGTACAATAAACAGTTTATTACTATCTTGCTGTGGTAGATTTCTCAGTTGGGAGGGGGCGGTGCAGAAGAACTCACCTCCTTGGCTTGCCCCTCAGGTGTCCCTCCCTCCCCCTCAAGCAGGTCCACCTTCTGAACAGATAACTCGACCAGGGGTTCAGGGCTCGGCCTTTACCTGGCCAAGAAAAACAGTCAGGAGGAGTGGGCACGTTGCCTGCAGATGGTAAGGCGCTCACAGAGAAGCCTAGCACTTAACAAAGACGGCCTTATGTCTCACTGGGAGGGCAGCTTTGACATTTACTGCTTTTGTCCCACGGGCTGAGTGGGGTGATTCTAGAAGCCTCTATGATTACAACAGGATCACGGCCATTAAACTAAGTGGCTCCTGGGCCACAGACCTGGATGGCAGATTACCTGTTCTGGGGTAGGAGAAAGACAAGAGAGAGAGAGACAAAGAGAGACCCCTTCTTTCTAGGGCAAGCAAGGCTTGCTAGAATATTCATCCAAGCTGTATGCCACATCCCTGCCTTTAACCCACAAAACACCAGTGAATGCCGGGCTCCTGTGCTCCTGGTTTCCCACAGTTCCAAGTCTGTTGCCTCTGAAGCCCACACCTGTCACAACCTCAGAGGCTCCCTGGCACCCAGTCTGGACCGGATCCCTCCACTGTGCTAAGAGCCGTCCCCGCTGGGCCTCTGGGGAGGGTGAACAAAGAGAAGGGGACTCTGGTTCCATGAAAACTCATTGTACCTACACCCAGCATAATGTCCAGAGAAGAAAACCCGAAAGCCAGGCAGGCTGTCAAGCTGGCCTCTGTTCCTCGGCAAAGCCAGCCTGCACTTGGCCTTGATCCTGACGCCAGACAACAGCAGGGAGCCAGGGAACCAACCAGAGGAATGCCCTTCCTGAGTCAATGAGGCAGGACGAACCCAAGCGAGGTGGGGTTGAAGAAGGGAGAATGGAGGACTCACCTGGGGGAAAGCGACTTCACTTTATTAACGTGGTTCCCAGAGTGTGATCTCTGCCCCGCGGTGGTGACAGAGGCAGCAGGAAATTTGCTGTGGATATGACTTCTCGCTGCAGGCCTGCTGCATCCGTCCCATCCTCTCCAAGTCTGAGGATGGGGCCCAGCGTCTGGGTTTGCCCCACCGGCTAGCTCCGCTCTGAGCATGGGCCGTGGTTCCCAGCCTTGGCTACACATTGGCCTCACCTGGGGAGCTTGAAAACCCAACAGCTGATGCCTGGCTCTCACACTGGAGCTTCTGATCCGATGGGTCTGGGGTACCCCCCGGGCATCAGAATTTCAAGGCTGGTGACATGTCAGGAGCCTGGGGGAGCTTCTACAACATACCATGGCTAGACCCTCCTCCTGGCTGTAAGGAATTAGAATCTCAAGAGGGGACAGAGCATTTCTGTATCTAGCAAGGGCCTTCTACCCACATGTTTCCAATGTACTCATTGGTTTAGGGAACCATTACCTGTGGAATCTGCCCAGAAGATTGGTTTTTCCAAGCCTTGCCAGACAGACCTAAACTACTAACATAACCCCAGGCCCCATTCAACCAATATTGACTGTCATTTCTCGGTCAACTAATGACACCTTGAGTGGTCATTGCAGCCCATGTGCTGATCTCTTAAAGATACAAAAATAAGCAATAGGAAACTACACGTTGGCCACATTGCGTAATCAGAGAGCACGGGGTTGGGGGGAAGTAGTACATATATATATGCCCAATGGAAGAAATTAAATAAGGTGAGTCAGTCAGGAATCTCTTTGGAAATACCCAAGAAGCTCTGCCCACGAGAAAAGTAAGTATGCATCGCTTCCCACGCCACCCCTGGCCCACTTATTCCTGGGGAGGTTAAACAAACAATTTGTTTTGTCTTCTGAAAAGAGGTGTAGAAATTCATCAACCGGGAAAAAAAAAAAAAATGAAATCACAGTCCGCCAGCTGAGATGCTTCCAACAACGATAAAGGCCAAAACCAGAGAGCAGACAAGGATTTTGATGAGCACAGTGACTGAAATTAACCTGTGAGGAGCCTGGCCAGCCCCAGAGTGGAGGCAGCAGGGGGAGGCCCGGGGAGCAGGCAGCAAGAGCCAAGGCAGGATTGGCTCCTCGAACCGCGTGTGCCGCCAACAGCTCTGGAACCATTGTTCTGGATGGAGACCTGCGCTCACCCCAGCCTAATAAATAGGAGTATTGTAATTGCTTATTTACATGTCACTCCACTCCTCTAGACCGTGGGCTCCTGAAGGGCTGGGACTGCTGTCCCCTAGCCCCTGGCTCCCGGCGTCTGGCACAGACCCCCTGGCAGGAACCACCTGGCCAGTGACTACAAGACATTCACGGAGGCCTTATGTCAATAGCCTATTCTTTCGAAGGGATTGAGAAAGTTATGTAAAACCCTGGCGAAGTTAGCGTGTGCCCAGACGGCAAAGATGGAACAGGGAAGTTCCAGTCTCTGAAGGCCTAGCACTGCACTATTAGCTGTGGTGTGGGTTGAAGAGTTTCCTCCAAAAGTTCACGGTCACCTCGGCATGGGACCTTATTTGGAAATAGGGTCTTTGCCTATCCCGAATGGATCAGGATCAAGATGAGATCACATAGGATGAGGGTAAGCTCTGACCCAGTGAGGGTGTGGGACACCCAGAGACACAAAGGGAAGGCCATGCAGTGAGGGGGCAGAGAGCGGAGCAACGCAACCTCAAGCCAAGGGACCTGCGAAGCCACCAGAAGCTGGAAGGCTCTGGCAAGAGTCTCTCCTGGAGCCTTCAGGAAGCCTCGCTCTACTGACACCTTGATTTCAGACTTCTAGCTTCATGATCTGTGAGAGAATGACCTTGGATTGTTGGAAACCACCCAGTGGGCTACCACTTGCAACAGCGGCCCTAGAAAACCGATCCAAGCTATCGTGCCTGTGGGGTCCCATGCTCCCAACAAGATAGGAGAGGAGATACTGCTACCCCTGGTTTACAGGAAAGGAAAGGAATCCTAAGTGTAACCAAGAGTGTCTCTCAAGTTGACATCATCAGGGACAGGAATCCAAGAGTCATTGCTTGTCTGCCCCAGTAAAAGACTGCTCCAAACAAGGGAAAAAGCATCAGGGCACAACAGCAAGGCATCGATGGATGGGACACAGCCTGGAGATGGGGACACTCTAGACACCCTGTCAACTACGTAGCCCTGACAATTATAAGCCAGCCCGTGCAGGCAGACGTGCTTCTCAGGGCGCCGCCGCCCAAGACATGTCTGCAGGACTCCAGTGTTTATAAGGAAAGCCTCACCTTTTCAACTACAAAGACCCAGAAAGACAGGACACGTAATCAAAAAGAGCACATGAAAGGGGGAGACACATATGCTAACCATAATGTGCTATTTCTATTTAGAGAAGAAGAAAAATCGTCTACATTTTTCTAGAGTAAATGTCTCGTGATTCTGTTTCAAGATGATAGTAAAAAGCTACTTGCCTCTGACATAGGCATGTTAAGATCTTAAGAAGGCAAAAACATAATAAGGGAGACATAAAAAGAAAAAAAAAAGAAAACCCTTTTCTTCATTCTTGTTCTTGTTGGCACTTTCTTTGAAGAGTATTTAAAGTGGCTGGAGTGCTGGAAAGATGGTCTTCCCATATTTAGAATTCCTCTTTTTCTTCTACACAATAGAAAATGCATAAAACTGTAAGTGACATCTCTACTTGCCCCTGAGGTTGTCTTTAAAGATTTTAAAGCTCCTGAAATATAATAGATTCAAAAAGACAATATAATCCTGGCTGTCAAAGAAACTGCTTCTCTGTCTCCCCATCTGTGCATAAAATTGGAGAATCCCTCATTTGGTGCTCAGGAAAATGGGGTGGCGGAGTGTAGCCCTGGTGCTTTAAATCCCACTTCAATGACATAGGAAACCAAGGGAGACTTTTATTTTTAAATATCTATTTAAATGGCAGCTCTTAAAATCTTGGACATTCCTTTCTCCTCATGCCATGTTTTATATTCTCTCTCCCACCTTTTTCATGGAACCTTCCTTGGATGGAGGAGTGTTAACAGTGGTGGACCATGATGGACTAGGAGGAAGAACAGAGGTTTGGGGAAAGGGTCACGAGGTGGAACAAATAAAAATAGAGGATGCCCGCTTATATCTGAATTTCATATAACAACTAATTTTAAGGATAAGTATATCCCAAATGGTACCTGGGACATACTTATGCTTTAAAAATTTTTTGCTCTTTGTTCAAAATTCAAATTTAACTGGACATCTTATATTTTTTCTTTGCTAAATCCAGCAAACCTAGCAGGAAGTCAGCCAGACCTGGATTTGCATGCCTGTTTTGCTACTAATTAACCACGCAAACTCGAGCAGGTAGCTCACCTCTCTGAGAGTCTGTTTCCTCGGTTATATAATGTAGAGAATTCCCACCACCGACAGGGTTAATGACCCAGTCATCAAAACAAAGCTACGAGGGTCCCTGTAATCAGTCCTTCCGGCTTCACGTCTCGCTACTCCAGACCTTCTAGCACGGCAGCTACCAGCGGCTTGTAGACCTCCTTGCACACGATGTTCTCTCACCTCTGGCTTTTGCTCATGTGATTACATTTGCTAGAGTATGTTCCGTATCCCATGCACACGCATGTGCACACACATACACACACGCCCCCACCCTTTGCAGGCTGACTTCTCTTAACCCTTTAAGAGTTGGTTTTGGTATCAGTTCCTCTAAGAAGTCTTCCCGAACTTCACTCTTCCCCACCACACTGGCCCAGCGGGGGTTCGAGATGGCCCCTCCCCTCTCCGCAAACCCTCGCATTCATCACATTGCTCTTCACCACACTCTTCTTTTAAGGGGGTCTACACTCCCATTGGACCTGCTCGTCTTTTCGCCACCGGGACAGTGTTCAGTGCTGGTAGCGATCCAATAAATGGGAGTTCCCTTTGCTCCACCCAGAATCAGCTACCCTAGGTCAGAGACCTCAGTGGCTACTCCCCAAGACCACAGGAACACTCCACGGGCCTCTACCATCAGCATGAGCTTAGCTTTTAGCTAATAAAGAAATGCCTTCTAGAGGTACCTGGGTGCCTCAGTTGGTTAATTATCTAACTCTTGGTCTCAGCTCAGGTCATGATCTCAGGGTCCTAGAATCGAGCCCCATGTTGGGCTTCCCGCCCAGTGGGGAGTCCTCTTGAGGGTTCTCCTTCTCCCTCTCCTTCTCCCTCTCTTTCTGCCCCTCCCACAGCTTGTGCGCTCTCTCTCTTTCTCCCCCTCTCAAATAAATAAATAGATCTTTAAAAAGAAATAGAGAAGCTCATTCTACTTTACACATTTGCCCCTTCTTCCCTGAGCTATTTGCCTGAACACTACAAGCCACCAAATACAAAACTCTACAGGACACCCTATAAAACGTGCACATCCCACTGCAAAACAAAAATGCCAGGGCCGCTTGTTCAAAAATGATCAAGAATTTCAAGATGATGAAAGCAGAAAATGAAACCAAGTGCTAGCTTTTTCTAAGCAAGGGGCCCTGGGCAGCAGCACAGAGCACAGACCCACAAAACAAGCCTGAGTCTGTGCTCTCCCAATGGGCTGCGTGAAGCACCATGCTCCTAACATCCAGGACATTCAGCATTCTGCCTCTACCCCAAGGCACAGCCGTCTCCGGGGCCAACATCCCATGGGTTGTTATTGAGACTCTGCAGGGACTCACGTGGCTTGAGCTCTGACATAGTGTCTGACGGTGACTAGAGAAACCAAACGCTATGGTCGACAGTTTCAGGTCTCTTGGACCAATGAGAACACAGTCGGGTACAAATGCAGTGGTATAAGACCCAGCGGTATAAGACCCTCGCCAGCCGCTCCTACTCAAAGAACACCTCCTCCGGCCCCAGCCAACAAGCAAAACCAAACTCCATATTTAGGGACCAGGAGAGGAAAGCAATCTTTAAAAACTTCATGGTTTAAGATAAAGGGTAAAAGAGAATGGGTATTGCCCTCCGAGAGTCAGAGTAAACCTCTGCCCACAGCCCCAGCTCTGCTCTGATCATCCTGAACTTGGCCTGAGAGGGAGCCCACAGCCCACACTCTGAAGCCTTACACTTGTCTTGCACGTATGTGCGGGTGAGTATCACCCCCAGACACACCAACCATCCTACTCTCTATCTATGATCTGCTAACCAGAACTCACAGTCGGGAAGAGAGGACCCCGTTTCCCACCAACGGCACCCCCGCCCGAGTAATAGGCTCTAAGGGGCTGGAGAACTTTCTGATCCTAGATGAAATGCTATCTACCAGCTGCCCAAAGGGTGTTATTGGCCAAACACATGGCACTAATGCTCCCATTACAAAGATCCAAAATATGCCATTTGCCTTGGAATAAGGAGAGGGGCCGGCCTCCAGGGCAGCAGACAAGGTAAATCACTGTCTCACTCAGTCTTCAGACCATCCCCTTTAGGGCAGGTGAGGAAGAAGGACTCATGCAGGTGACCAGCTAGCCAAGGTCACTCAGACATTAGCAAATCACAGAGCTCAAGTCTAAACTCTGATCATCTGGCTTTAATGCCTTTTCTCCTTGCAGGGCCTAGAGTGGAGCTGATAAGGACCAAAGAGAGAAGCCAGTGGGTTCTCCCCACCACCCCCAGCCCCCTGCAGAAGACACCCAGCCCTAGGTGAGCACTTGGTACCAGGCCAGACTCCCTCCATGGCTCGTCCAGCAGGAAGGATCTGTGTGTGTCTCCCTTGATTCGGTTTTAAGTATCACCAAGAATGGAGCTTAAAATCACCATCAGCTACAACATCAAAAGCCAAGCTCATAGATACGGACCACAGCCAGGTAGGTGCCCAAGAAAGGGGTAGGGAGCAGGCAAAATGGGTGAAAGGCAACTCTATGTACCAGCTTCAGTTATAGAATAAGTCAGTCACGGGCTGTGACGTGTAGCACGGCATGTGACGACCATGCTTCGTGATAGAGCAGTGCGTGTTTGCAGGTCGCGGAGAGAGTGACCAAGCACGGTGACGGAGGGGAACCGATTGTGGGGGTGCTTTTCCAATATATGCAAGTGTCCAATCACCCTGCACACCTGAAACGACATCCTGTTGCATGTCAGTTATACCTCAGTAAAAAAAAAAAAAAAAAAAAGAAAGAAAAGAAAAAGAAATGAGCGTGGAGCACCTCCAACACAGACCCTCCACGTCCCGGGGATGGAAGTAGGTGGGAGAGGGCTTCGGTGAGGAGACAAAGTGGGGGCTTGATTTGGGGCTCAGCAGGTCCCTGCCAGCCCCGACAGGAGCTGCAGACAAGGGGAGGGGATTCTGGGGTCAGGGGGTGAGAGGCGAGACACCCCCCTTTCCAGCTGCCCCCTGTGCTTCTCGGCTAGGGCAATCAGGGCTCCCCCTCCTGGACCTGCTCCTCCCCTCCCCCACCTCGGCCCAGAGACAAGGCCACCATTCTGGTCAAAACCACGTACCCTGCCGAGGATTATTCGTTTTCACGTTGGAACTGGCCGAGGTTCGTGAGTTAGGTATTTTAAATTCTCCAAATGGACTTTGTCTCACGTCATCATTCACAAGCGCATTCTGATTTTTGGAAGGTAGCACGCCAGGAGAACTCTTCCTGCCCTCTCTGCCCATCAGACTGCCTCCTCGTCCTCCAGGGCCAGCCCTGGGCAGTGCCCAGAGAGGCTCTGACAAGATTTTGCCCACCAGCAGCTACATCAGCAACCCCCAGAAGCCTCTCTTTCATGTGGCCCTCACACTGTGTGGTAGACAGCTGACTCCCTTCTCCACTTACACAAAATGCAAAAGGACCTCTGAGAGCCAGGGTAATTCTTGTTTATAGCTACTACTACCTACCTAACAACCTAACACTTAAGCAGGACTCTCATGTTTACTTTGCCCATACATCCCAACAAGTTCCCCAGAGACCTCTTTGAATATGATGGGCCCTTGAGGATCCCTCCGTGAGAACATCGGAGGCCCCATTGCCCAGTTCAGATTCCTCCTTCCCACCACACCCTCCATGGAAAACCACATCCAGTCCTCAGCCCCTCCATGTGCCCAGCAGACACACCCCGTGTCCATGGCACGTGCAGAATTCTGCCCAGCAAGTTGGCCCTGTGACGGTAAGCTGCATGAGGGCAGGACTGATACTGGATTCATCTTTGAGTGTCCACAGATCCCTCCAGGGACGACCCGGCTAGGAACACCACCAGTGACGATCTTTGATTTAGTCTAGATGTCATAAAGGTAGGAAGTAGGTGTGTGTGTTTATCACTACTGCATGTCTAGGACCCAGCCTGACTTGTGGCATGGGATGTGAAAGGAATATCTGGTGAATGAACAAAAGGAAGAAGGGTCCGAATTCTCCAGAAAAACAGAACCAATAGAGCGCGCGCACACGTGTGTGTGTGTGTGTGTGTGTGTGTGTGCACACACCAGGAGAGAGAGATTTTTTTCCCTCTGATGGTTAATTTTATATTGTCAACTTAACTAGGCTATGGGTGCCAAAATATTTGGCTAGACATTATTCTGGGTGTGTCTGTGAGGGGGGGCTTCTGGATGAGAACATTTGAATCAGTAGCCTGAGTAAAGCAGATTGCCCTCCCCGATGTGGGTGGCCTGAACAGAATGAAAGGCTGAGTAAGAAAGAAATTTCTCCTTCAACATGGCTGTCTTTGAGCGGGGACATCTGTCTTGCCTTCTGACTCAGACTTGGACTGACTTCGTACCACCAGGCCTCCTGATTCTAGATTCCTCAGCTTCCGTAATCACATGAACGCCAACAGGGGCGCTCATACAGACAGACACGTATGTCCTGCTTTCATCCAGGAACACCCTCACAGACATTCTCAGAAATAATATTTAACCAAACATCTGGGCATCCCATGGCCCTATCAAGCTGACAACCCCAAATCGACCATCATGGGGAGAAATTCAGTGCTGCGGGAGGCAGCATTCCAAAATGGCGCCCAGATCCCTGCCCCCTGGAACACTCGGCCAGCATGACCCCTCTCCCCCAGGGCAGGTGAGACCCCTGAGTGTGAGGGACCACGCCCTTGAATAGACCCCATTATACAGCAGACGGGTGGGGGGTGGTCACGGCTATTATTCCATGGTTCTGGAGGACTCCATTTTAGCACACTGGAGAGAGAGTCGTCCTTGAAGGAGAGAGCTGGCAGGCTGCTGCTGTGGGAGGGCCCTCAAGGGGACCACATGGCCAGGCTCTGCAGGTGGCCTTTAGGACCCCGCTGGCAGCCAGCAAGAAAGCAGAGACCTCAGCCCTTCTACCACAAGGAGCTGAGCTCTGCCGGCAACCCCATGAGCTGAGAAAGGAACCCGGAGCTCAGGAGGAGGAAATTCTGCCACGGACCCATGACACGTGGTTGCTGCGCTGGTGGCTCCCAAGGTCTGCACGAGGTGGATACAGAGGGCTGCTCGTTTCAGCACCCTCTTCAGCAGCAACACCATAAGATCAAAGCTTAGCATGCTAGCTTGGTACGGTTTTTCTTTTAACCTAATACAAACAAATACTATGATGGCTATTAAAGTGGGGAAAGGCTTTATTTATGTTACCCCTAATGGCATCGCTTATCTCCCTCCTGCTGTGAGCCCCACATTCCAGAAGACACCGCAGTAGGGATGGGGGACACCACTGCCTTCGGCAACTCTTTCGAGGGTCTCTGTGGCCTTCTCCCAGACACACCCTCGGCCTTGTGACAGCTGTGCAGGAAAGAGCATCCATTGTTTTCAACTAAGTTGTGATAAGTGGAGTCACAAATAGGGTCACTCCACCATCTGTCTGTCCTCCCTAGCTCTTTTGTCACTCACCGTACAATGTTCATCACTGTAGCTCTTTGTCGCTTCTTGAACTTAGGCTTCCGATCACTTGCTACATGCCCTGTGCTCATTTGTAATTTTCCAAGACGTGCATTTTAATTATGGACCCCGGGAGGCTGGCGGGGGTTGTAGCAGACCTCTCTGCATTCATTCTGCCCGTGGATTGAGTGTTCTCTGTTTATTACATATAAAAACTTCAAGAAAAATGACACAGCAAAGGAAGCTGATTGGTAATGTGTGTGTGAGGGAATTCCACTGTGTGTGTGTGTGTGTGTGTGCATGTTTAAAAATGAGAATGGTGAAGAAATCAGTGGTGTTTGAACAGGAAACAGACTTTTTAAAGGATCTGCAGAGGCACACATGACATCTCCAGTTGGGGCCATTCAACGTTCATTCACCTAGTTTCTTCTGGAAAAGCAGTATTTCCCCATCTTCAGTCTCTGGACTTCCCAGTGAAATTTCCCCTACTCAAGTACCAATGCGAGACAGGTGACGAGGACCTAAATGAAAGCATGGCATTCCCCTGGCCTGGGTAGAGCCCACCGAAACAGTGAGTCCTGCCAGTGCCCTGGAGCGAACTCATCTCACTGCTGGACTTCAGCAATGGAGAATGTGCACAGGAGCCATGGCAGCCTTTTTGTTGCTGTGTGGAGCCTGAACAGGAAGTCAACTCTAAAAAGACAAGGTGCCTCGTTAGCGCAGTAGGTAGAGCGTCAGTCTCATAAAAAGACAGAACTGAGTGATGAAGAGGGACTAGGAATTCATAGCATCAACTGGATCAAGCCATATCCAAGACTTACTTTCAGTACCTTTCACTTAACGGACCAGTAGATTCCTTTCACTGATTTCTCAGTAACTTACAACCAGAACATCCCTTATTAGATAGGACAAGGAGTCTCAATTTTTTTTTTTTTTTTTTAGTGATTCTTTGTCACATTTTATGGGCCTATCACAGATTTATGAATATGGGATTAATCAAGGTCTTAGGATACATTGTTCATGAACATCGGGGTTGACTCTTCCATCAGAGAATTGTCACTCCTCCCTTGTTGTGTGCTTTACTAATTAACAATCATGCAGTTAGAAGAGCATTTAGCTACACTAACAGAATGCCCAACTGAAAGTGGCTTAAACTATTAGTTTCCCATAACAATGGGCTGGAAGTTAGGAGCTCAACATTGCCACCAAAAATCCCAGTTCTTTCTGCCCTGCCATCCTCACATGTTGGTGGGTCTCACCTCATGGACACAAGATGGTTGCTGGAGAACCAGACAACATGTCTTCTCATGACAGTGTCCCATCCAAGCAAAACTGAAGGGGGTGGGAGCAAAGGCACTCTCTCCTCATAATACTCTCTAACTTTTATCAGAAAGGAAATCTTCCCCCAAATTGCTCACTAAAACCCCACTTATTGCTTAGGATGGGGCTATCTGGTCTCCCATACATGACCCATCAGCAAAGAAGGATAGAGTTTCCATAGGTGGCTCAGACCAAGTTTAATTGGTCTAACCCTTATCGAGGAAGAAGGGCCATCAGTTCTTTGGAAATCCCTACCACACAGGCCACATTCATCCACCTTCTCCAAACCAAGACTAACATTCGATCATAGAAAGAAAAAAATACCAGGCAGGTGAGTTCCAGTTTTACCCAAGCCAAGCTCAGTGTTTTTCTTTGCCCTTAAATTCAGATCAGAATAAGCCAGAGGGAAAGGCACTGACATTAAAAACTATATTTGGATCCCCTAGAGCAGGAAGGCATGAGTGAAAGCCATGGGGCTAGGCCTGGCCTATGCACAACTTCATCTGCCCCTGGCAATGAATTCTAAAAATATAGACCTTTGACAGTCATGTATTTTAAATAGCAATTCCACATATATAATCTCTACTCTTTCCCTGCTACGAATTAATTTTTCATGACGAGGAAGGAATGACAGATACATTTTCCTTTAGCAGAACAAATGAAGGTGACATTTTGAATCTTGGAGCTTACCTTTCCTGGCTGCATGGCCTTGGGTGGGCTGACCCTCTCCTCCATGCCTCAGTTTCCTTATCTGTCAGATGAAGGTATTAGTCATGTCTGCCTCATATATGAGGGTGGCAAATGGACACAAGTCTATGTGGTCCTTCCCAAGGATCAGGATCTTTTGGGTACATATCAGTAGCCTTCAATGATGAGAGGGAGATGGGACTGTGTTCTCTTTCCCACAGCTTCCCTTCCAGCTTACAGTGGAAACTAGTTCCAGACCAAATTCTTCTCCAGATAAAGACTTTGATTAATGGTCTCATGTTCTGTAGACATGAGGAGGTCTCAGCTGTCCTCCTTTTGGGTGCTTCAATTCCACTTGCATAAAGGGCTGACATCACTCTAGGTCAACATTACAAACGTTCAAGCCTTGGACCTGGGCAGTGAGGATCCTCCAAAGGACTGGGCTGGATATCAAGCCTGGGGCATCATTCCAAAGGGCAGAGACTATTGGATTTTGTGGAATCCAATTTCTGTGGAAATGTACTATTGGTACATTTTTCTACCTGCTCACACAGTGCGCTTAATACTGGAGGCCAATCCCACACACTGGGGAAGTCATTTTCCTCATCTGTTGTGCTAGTGACAAAAGCCCCTGGTTTTTTGGTTTTTGTTTTTGTTTTTTTAAGCCCCTGGTTTTGATTGAAGTTATATGGCTAAAGTCCTACAGTAGTAGGTCCCTGGGCAAAGCACCCTTTGGAGGAATGTTTCAAGTACTAGCTGATTCCCTGTGGGTGTACCTTTCCAATGGAGAAATTGATTGCCCCTTGAGCAAAGGTTCCATCTCTCTAGTCCATGCATTCAGATCTCAGAGTCTGGGCTGAAGCACTGTGAGTCTTGTTGAAGACCACAAAGGATTCCTAGCTAATGAACACGCAACTGCCAGCAGGAAGGCAGGGCGAAGCAGGAGGCAGGATTCCATGAGCATCCTGGAGCCTCACTGAGGTCTTGCCACTTTGTGATTTTTCGAACAGCAGCATTAATGATACGATCTCCCTCTTTGAAAACCAACTCACCCTCCCCCACTTTAGCTTCTCATTCAAGATTCCCCCGGGGTATGATCCAGCCCTGTCTTTCTGACTCTGTCCTCCACTACCCCACATCTGTCAGACACCTGCCTGTGCCTTGGTTGACATCATTGCCTCTACTCTGGAGGCCCTCCCCACTCCCCTACCAGAAGTCTGCTTCACCTTCAGATGCCATCTCCTCCATGGAGCCTTCCCTGATCACACAGCCAAGTCTTCCTTCAGAGTCTGAAGGAAGACTGCATGGGGTTAAATCCTGGCTTCTGACGTACAGCCGCTGTCTGCTGTTACTTCTCTGCCTTCAGGTTCGTTATCCGTAAAATGGGCAAGATGAACACAGAGTCATGGGAGTTTTGACAAGACAGTACAAGTGAAATGCTTAGCACAGTTCCCAGCAAACAGGGAGAGCCCAGGTCACATTGAATAGGACTTGAAAGAAAAACCAAAAATGAATGCCTATTCCTTCTTTCTTGAGGGAATTGTCCCTGGTGGTCTGTGTTCCTGACCCTCTCCTCTCCACTTCTCTCTCTCAACAGATGATATTTCTGTCAACTTACTGCTGGGCACTTTTTTCAACTCAGAAGGAAATCAGAAATGAAATGTATGTTTATAAACCAAAATAATCCCGTCAGATAGCTCACCCTGACTCTACAATCAAAACACATTGTAGACCTTCCTCTCTGTTATGACCCATCCAATGCAAACACAAACTTCAAAAGTTTTCCATCCTCACGTCCAAAAATGTGGCTCTCTCACTTTGATGAGCCTGTGACAGCACAGGATGGTGGTTAAGACCCCAGATGCAGGAACCAGGCTGCCTGGGTTCAGACTCAGCACTTAATCTCTGTGTGTCTCCGGCTACTCGTCTCCAAACTTGAAATTACGATAGAAGGGGTTTAGATGAGGGCGCCTGGGTGGCTCAGTCAGTTAAGCATCTGACTTTGACTCAGGTCATGATCCCAAGGTCCTGGAAGCATGTCTGGCTGTCCTGGCTGGCCCAGCATAGCACTCAATAGATCTGGAAGCTGTTATCACTCACTGGATCTCCTACTTGAAGCCAAAGTACAACATGCGATAGTGGAGAAAGTTCTAGAAAAGGAGTTGGGAGCATCTATGACAAAGTCTCATCTCTGCCATCAACTTGCTCTGGGTGTTAGAGCAAGTCACCGGGGCCTTCAGTTTTCCTCCTCTCTAACATAAGAAAATAGAAATAAATGATATGTGAAGCCTACTGAGACCTGAATGTCTATTGTCGTGTGTCAAGTGCCGTGAAGGGTCTGAGATGTCATTCTACCTCCAGGCTGACTCATTAGCCTGCCGCCAGCTCACAAATGTTCCAAGGAGACACAAGACTCCTGGGCCAGAGACCAAGGATGTTATTGTTCAAGGCACCGCAAGCAAGGCAAGCTTCCTTCAGATGGGCTGCCAGCAAAGACACCTGACCTTCGAGGCAGACTTTATCTTTATTTTACTGGACAGCAAAGAAACTTACCTTCTGCTCCAGAGGAAGGACTATCTCTAGTCTCCAAGGCTGTTGGCTAGACAAACATCCTTGGAAAGCGAGTCTGGAACAAAAACGGTCGGTGCCTGTACTCAGGGATGTGCGGAAACACCAGAGACACACGGAGAATACATCCATTTCTTCCTGGTCGAGCAGGACCATTCAGGTGGACCCGTCATCCTGCCCTTCCGAGCACCTCCTCTGAACACTGGTGTTTCTCGTCATGAGAAACTCACGCCCATTCACTTCCTCTCTCCCTTCCCACTATCTCCACCGGCGTGAACTGCTGTGCCCTCTATCCTAAAACTCGAGTGGGCCCTGCTCATGGTCTCTCTCCCCAGCCGACCCTCCCACACGGCTTTCCTCCCACGCAGCTCTGATGGCTTCCTGTCCCTGACCAAACCTGCGGCTCTCCTCTGCCTCCTGACCCAAATGCCAACTATTCTAAGACGTTGTGGTCCTTAGTCAACAGAGAATCCCTTCAGGAGAGAGACTGGGTCTTATTTTTCCATTCCTTAGCCATAAATGAATAAAGCAATAAATCCCTTAGTATAAAATGTAAAATGGACCTCCTAGCTCTCCAGTCTTTAGATCCAAAAGACAGAAGTGTTGGAAGCAGGGGATAAATTAGAGTTCAATGCCATTAAACAGCAGATTTTCCTTTTTTTTTTTATAACTTTATGGGGTTTGGTTTTGTTTTAGTGTTGGGGGGATGGTAGCTGTTTGTATCTTAGGTTTTCAGTCATTTATTTATCATTAGCCACAGAAACTCCAGTCAGACTCTCCCTCTGACACCCAAAATGCAGGAGGCCACTCCACACAAAGGTCAAGGGGTCCGCATGTGGCATCCCCTCTCCCATGGCTCCTGGTGAGGAGAGAGGGCAGCTCCCCAGTTCTCCTAAGCCCCGAGAATTGAAACCCTACACTCAAAGGAAAGGTGCCTCATAAGTGGTCTAAACATAGCACGCTTGTTCTGACAAGTATGATTGTCCTTCTGGGGTAATAGGACAGAACATTTTAATTCAGGTCTGCTCTTTTTTAAAACACAAGACATATGGAGAGCAGAGAGGCGCTCCGAGGGAAGCCAGAGCCCGTCCTTTTAAACAATCTTCACCGCCTCCAAGAGGGACGACCCCGTGACCCCTGTTGATCCTGTTCCCCGGGGTCAGCCCGCACAGCACTGAAAAGAACCCATTTCAAGTAATGGGCGCTCCCCCCCACCCCATCAAAGACCCTGGGTTCCTCTGTTGGGCGCATCCTGGGTTGTTCAGAATCCTCTGGGCTGACTGAAATTTTTCTGAGGCATTCCAGATGCTTCAGGAATAATTTTAAAACATTACAAATTTCAATCCCAGCTTCAGGAGAGAGGGGTCTGCCTCTGGCTCTGCTCCCCAGCCCAAGTCTCCTGCCACCTAGGACAGCTTGACTTGCCATCCTGAAGCAGGCGGTGGGCTCCCGGCTGAGGACCGACCCGCGGACCAGCTGCTCCTTCACCCCACATGCCCCCCATCAAGACCAGAGGAACAAGTGACCGGTTTTGTAAGCAGGGCAGGGCTGGGCTGGGCTGGAGCTGGCTCGCAGCAGCCCAGGAGAGCCCCCTCTGTGTCTCTCTTCCCAAGTCTGTGTTTAGGGACACCCTGTTGGGAGCCCGACGTTGGCCACGGCAGGAGTATTTGCACCCCGGAAATCCGCAAACCCTTTTCGGGCTTATGGCCAGGCAGCCCTTTCCTCATCTCTGCCTCACCGGCGCCGACCAATAGAGCCTGAGCAGCCCACGAGTTTGGCTTTGCTGCTGCAGGAGTACACCCTCCGTGAATTCCACCTAACTAAAGAAGCAAGGGCCGCCTCCCTTTTATCAAGCTCTGTCCTCTAGAACCATCTCTCATTTCATCCATTAAGGAAGGCACTTCCTAAGCCTTTCCCCCTCAGAATGTGCGATAAAACACATGGGTCTTTATTGCTGTCTCTCTCCAGGCCCCCTTGAAATTACATTTTCCAGTCTACAGACATCTCCTCCACCCCAAGGAAGCCTGGGAGAGAGGGGGCAGGTTCGATCGGGTTTCACTCTCTATTTTCCTTTGCAGTCTTGCGTGGACTCACATTCAAGAACGACGCTGCCTCACTTCTGCTAAAAATCTTTGTGTTTTTGTAAAAGCCTGTGTTGAGCCCAACAGCAGGTCCGTGGCTTAATGAATTCCCAGTTTCTGCAGCTCCCCTATGGCCTTAGGGGGGCGCTCTCCTTTGGGCAGACTGAGGACGCTGAACAAGCTTTACTGTATTCCTGAAGGTCATTGTCTACACCTGGCCCACTCAGAATTATGCCTTCTTTCTCACCCTGGAGAAAGGGAAGCACCAAGTAACAAACAGGCAGGACATCGCCTGTCACAGGTCCTCAGCTCATTGCCATAGTAGCCGATCGTGCCTCCAGAAAGCCTCAGTCCCACCACCAGTGAATTCAGAGCCGGTGGGAGACCATACCGATCTGTAACCGGTGCTTACCTGGAGCAAAGATGTCCCCTCTTGCCTGTTGCAATACGGAAGTCCCGCACTCCATACAGGTCTCACCCAGCAAAGCCGTTCTTAGCCCCTTGCCAGCCCTCGCCATGGCTCCTGACTAGTCTGATCTCTACGAGCTATTGGCCGCCTCTTAATAGAAAACTCCTGATGACCCAAACTCTTTCACAGCCCATGGGCGCAGACCAAAGCAGGTGCACTTTGGTGGCTCTGACGAGCAGATGGGATGGAAGAGAGGGGATAGGGTTAGAAGCCAGGCACTCGCGTCCTCCTCAAATCACGCAACAGAACTATCACCTTCTCTGCCTCTGCATGTGTTCTACCCCCATGAAAGGCACCACGTGCTGAGAATTACTTCTGTCCTTGCAGGGACGCAATGGAATGTGAGCTTCCGCTCATTACAGGGACCGTGTCTCCGCGCTGCAGGGTCAGAAGGAAACCCTAAGACCGTCTTCTTCAACATGTTTCCGACCAGCAGGTTGTGGAGCAGGCCAGCCTCATTGCCAGGCAGAAAGAGCCATGACTGGAATGGAGAGATAGTGAAGGCACCTGGGGTAGGTGTGTGCACACGTGTGTGTGTGTGCGCATGCGTATGTGGGCATGTAAGCACATATGCCCCAGTGGCAAGGCAGGAAGCACATGGGCAGACATGACCCAACAGGGCTGAGCTGATGGGCAGACTGAAAAAGGCAAAGGTCCCTCGCTCCCTCGTGAGTGATCAGAAGCTCCAACTGCATCACTTACTGGAAGAGGTTAGGAACCTCTAATATACGGAAAGCCACAGTGAAACGATCCTAAGCCATGCTGGAAACCAGCTTTTCAGTAAAACTTCGCATACAAATTTGTCTCTGAACAGCATCCAGCCCCATTTTTTCCATTCAAACAATTTTCAAATTCATTTCCTTTTGCAAACATCGTTTGAATGGAAGCATCGTGTGGGTATTGTGCTGGTGGCCATGCTTTTTGGGTGTCTGCGGGCGCGTGCGCGCGCATGTGTGTGTGTATGCACGTGCGTCCCTGTGTATTTAATCACAATGCTTGCCCTTTCTCTGTGCTTAAGGCAACCTTTTACGGGCATAAGTATACAAGCCAAGTCACAATTTGGCAGCCCCGAGGAACAGCTTAGTACCATGGTGTACCCACCCAACTCAAGTTGCACCACCAGAAAAAAATAACTCTATACTTGGTACTGAGCTTTGGGATGAAAGCAGGAATTTTCTGACCCAGAGTACAACCTCAGAAACCCAGTGCCAAGGACACAGGGGGAGAGCACAGATATAGAAACTTGGTTGATCATCCTCACTTATTAAAAAAGGAAGAAGAAAAAAGAAAGAAGTAGAGTTCTGATGGCCAAAGGAACTATCTAGGTTCTACATACTCATTGTTGTAAAACTATGTAAAAGGTGGGGGTGCCTGGTTGTTCAATTGGTTAAGTGTCCGACTCTTGGTTTGGGCTCAGGTCATGATCTCACGGTCATGGGATCAAGCCCCACATAGAGCTCTCTGCTCGGCATAGGGTCTGCTCCAGATTCTCTCTCCCTCTTCCTCCTGCTCACTCTCTCTCTCTCTCTCTCTCTCCCCCTCTCAAATTTAAAAAAAAAAAAAAAAAAAAAAAAAAAAAAAACATAGAAGAACTTCAACAACTGAGTTCCCATGTTCTACAGTTTTGACCAGGACAGTGGCCGTCTTCCATTCATGGCGATTATGTCTAGAGTTACTCCATGTTGCGGCTGAAAGGGATTTCCAAACTATGGAGACTACAGTGGCTGTCTCTGGAGAGAAAAGCAGATAGTGATCTAGAGGGCAATGCAAGCTAGCCTCTGGACACTGCCATTACTCATTTCTCGACCTGGATGGTAGTGACACCACAAATTCTCACGTCTGCCTTGTAGAAAATTGCATGTTCTGTACACAACCTACATCTGTATTAACTTTCTTTTCTAATTTGTCTTAATTTTAATTATTTGGTCCCATCCCTTCACATAAAGGAGAGCTCACATAGCCAAGCTAAGGAGCAGGGAGAGGGTTAGATCGGGGCATCCTCATTACCAGTAGCTCTCTATCACCATGATTTAGTACTTAATACACAGTCTGTTGTGCAATATGGGTCTTGGATGTTTCCAAATGGTTTGGAAACCACCACTAAGGAATATGTCTTAAGTTTCGTGCCATTCATGGGTCCCTGAACACACACAATCACACGTGCATGTACAAGCACATACACATGCACACACACACACACACACACACGCTCAGTGCTAAAATCACAATAGATGCCATCAGTTCATCCCGGCCTGTGTGCCAGACTGAGAGGCCCTCACTGGCTCTGGTAGCATAAAGAAACAATCTTGTTCCAGCGTGCTCCCTGGTCCTACCCTTGAGATGGCTCTCTTCTGTCTCCATGTCTGATCTCCTGCCTTCAGAACCCCTTTGGGTGGAGGAGCTACAGCTTCCTGCTTTGTCCCCTCCTCCACCAGCTCCTCTGGGCATCCCTCCTGCCCTAGAAGAGAAACCGCTCACTCTGATGCAGGTGTCCTCACCCCTGGTCTAGCCAAGACCCACCCATTTCCAGGAATGGTGTGGATGAAGGTAGAGAGAAGAGAGAAGGGAATTCAGTCAAATGATAAATCAATAATTATAGCCCAGCGAAGCTGGGCAATGTCCAAGTTAACTGAGTAAAATGTCCAAGATGCTGAGCCACTGGAGAAATCTTCCCAGGAAATACAACACTAATTGCTTAAGAAAGAAAGAAAAATTGGGGGATGAAATGGGAAGGGAAGGAACTGACTGACTTTCAGAAACTCAGTGTCCTAGAGATGAGTTGGAGGCACAGTTGGCCAAGGGCAAGAGTAGGGACCAATCAGCTGATAAGTCAAGGTCCCCCACAAGGCTTTCCTACTTTGACCTCATTCCCCAACTGCCTCTTTCCAAATAGAGAGTTGAGCTGGATGAAGTTTCCTTCTCGTTCGCAGGAGCTTCTTAACTCAACTAAGACTTTCAAACAATACCACAAGCAAGCAGGAAAATATGTATTTCCAGAGAAGAGCTTTGCCTGTTCTGGGGGGCTTCGTGCCCTATAAAGGATGGACTTCTGGAGAGCCAAGAGAGGCTTATTCATGTAAAATGGAGAAGGAAGTGAACAGCTGTGATCCTAGAGATGTTTCCATGTAAATACTCTCATGGAAAGCCCCTGATCAAATATTCGTATATTTGGACTTTCTTCAACTACAACTTGCCTATTCTTAGGAAAGTCACCGCGGCTGCTAGGAGTTCTTAAACAGAAGCTAAATGTTGGTCCTTACACGTTGATCTTTGTATGCATATTTAGCTCTTTTAAATGTCTCTAGGCCCCAAAATTGTCAGGCTAATAGAATCCAGGAATTCACAGCTGACTTCCACAGGGCCAAAGCCTGGGGGCCCCATGTTGGCCTGGGCTCCAGGAGTAAAATTCAGCATCAGTGTTGACACTCTAGACGACTGCTTCTACTTTCTGTTTTCTTAGCAATGAAATCCACAAACGTTCCCCTTCTGAACCTTTGCCCAGTTTGGAAGCTGAGCCATCAAACAGAGCTTTATCTTGTGAGGGTTAACAGGTTTGAATCTAAATATAGCAGTCCTATATACCTATCAGGATTTATTATCTATTTACGTCCACGTTTGCACTGACATAGTTTTAACGGCCACTGTTTTACCAGAAACCATGCAAACCCAGATACTGCGGTTTTGACAACGTTGATATTGAAAAGAAATATGTTATTTCTCCAGCGTAGCTCTGGAATGAAGTGACCACAAGTGAGTCTGTTTCTTATAAATTTAGAGGTTGGTAAGTGTGACGAGAGGCCCCGGCCAGTGCTCTCGTTTACTAAAGAAGGAGCATGCTCAGTGTCACACTTTGTCAGTGACGAAGGGTGACCAGAATTTCTGTCCACAGTGCCTCAAGCCAGGCCATGCTGCCCACTCCACCTAGCACTGGACATGCAAAGACGGTTGCCTCCCAGGGGAGGTATGCTGCCCAGCAGGCATGCTCACAGCTCTTTAAAGGTGGAGAACTATGGGAAAGTTTGGCTTTTAGCCATGGCCACACTCTACTCCTAGCCTAAGCACCCAGAACATTAACGGTTCTACCCAGAAGCTCCATTCAGCATCCTGCAGATAGCCCTGCCAACAGGACACCCCTCAGATAGTGGATTGGCACCCCTGACCATGGGAAGTCAACACCATTCTACCCTTCTTCTCTAATGCCTACTTGAGTGGGAGAGGCTAAAAAGCTAAAAACTACATTTCCCAGACTCCTGTGCAACTAGAGTTCTAGCGGTCTCTCAGTCTCAGCCAATTAGATGCAAGCATGTATGCCTGGGAACGGGGAAGTAGATAGAAGTAAATGAAGGTAGACAGGTTGACCCTGTCTACTGATAAGTTTAGCCTTAGAGCCATTTAGCTTTCCCTCTGCGGTGCTGGGGTCTCTAGCTTCAGGGCATCCATTTTGCTGGTGTAGATTACAGAAGATACGGGCTGGGTCTAATGCTGGTGGAAGCTGTGGTGGCCTCCTGCAGAGAAAGGCTTCTGGACTACAGGAGCCGGTGGTTTCCTTTTCATAGAAGAGCCCATATTCCTTCAGCCATCTGTTCTGCACTCCAGATTTGGGATTTGTTCATGAATGGTTGACCTAGTCTGCTTCTTCAGCCTTCTCAACAATTCTGTAAGCCATTTAATACTTGGGGAGAAACCCAGCAAAATAAAAGACACTTCTTTCTTAAACAACATGAATTGATTCTGTTCTCTGTAACTGAAATGTGAAAGATACATCTAGAGAGGGGGCCTGGATAGATGTACCCCTCACTGCTGAACACACCAAGAGCCAGAGATTAAACTGGCAACCTGTGTAACTCTCATTTAGTCCTTACACATGGAAAATAAAAAGGAAGGTCAAAGAGGTGAACAACCTCCCAGATTCCACAGCACCTGATACCAGAGGAACGGACACACCAACTTGGTTTCAGGGTTGGGACGCTCCTTCGGTGCCCTAAAGCAATGGTGCCTGGACTCCTACTCCCAACCCCACAACTTATTAGAGCATCACTTGACTTCTTTCTACCTTGGTCTCCTTACCTATAAAGTGAGGATAAAATAGTCCATAACCTGTGGGATTGCTGTAAAGTTTAAATTCGCTGATGTATGTAAAGTGCTGGTAAATGGCAAATGTGAGGGAAGCATTAGCTGCCACCAAAGATTTCCCCATCAAAAAGGGCAAGCTGGATTTGAAGAAGGGTATGTAAGCAAGGTCTTGACCCTTTCCAGACAGGCTGGTGTTCAGAATAAGATGTCAGACTGACCAGTACCTTGCCAATATTAACAGATTCAGATATCAACAGCAGAGGCAGCTGCAGTGTGACAATAAGACCCCAAACCTGAAGTCTCTGAGCCTGGATGGCACTCCCAGTTCTGGATTCTTTCTACATTGGTGATCTTGAACCTCAGTCCCTTAAAATTTCTGAGGCTTTGTCTCTTCGTTTATAAAACTTCACATTACAGTCTAGCTCACAGTTTGTTTCAGATTAAAGGAGAAGGAAAGACCTAGCACAGCTCAAGAACAGAGCATTTCAGCCATCAGGCTTCTTTCAGTTGAGATGACAAACCTCCATTCAACATAAATGACCACGAAGGGCGATGTTCTGGTTAGTGAACTGTGAGGAGCGCTCATATGCAGAGCACAGGAAGAACAAAGATGAGGCTGGTGTCTCTCCATTTCCCTTCTCTGCTGGGGCTTCCACACACATCAGCACATTCTCCCTTACTGCAAACAAACTTAGGGCTTCAGTGACCGAGAGAAATTGGCTTTAATGTTCTGTCCAACCTAGGGCAATCAACTGCTTCTTTTGCTGGGGACAGTGGGGATATTCCAGGACATGGAACTCTTCATGCACACCTGGGAAAATCCTGGGCAAACTGGGACAAGTTGGCCAACTCATCCATTCCCAAATCCAAAAGTAAAGGCCCAACTGGGGTCAGTGACTACCCAATACCACTTGACAGTGGCCAACAATGCTGGTCACAGCAAAACATGTTAGCCCCTATGACAGCCATAAGAATCTGGGGGCAAGATGTCCCTAGGATGATAAGAAAGGAGGACACCATGCAGAGAATCCCATAAATAGCCACCATGGACCCAGGGTAGGGACTCAGTGAAGGGTCCTGTATTGTTTCATTCAACACGCATTAAAACAGCCCCATTTTGGGATGTTGAGAAGACAACACCAAGGAACTCAATGGAATCTTTTGACCCCAGGAAAAAAAAATGCAATCGATTTGCATTTGAAATCTGTGCTTCAAAGTCAGAGCATAAGGTAAACATTACATAGAGTCAAAATACCTACTTACCTCTAACTCTTGTCATCTTAAGCACCAGGGTCCCTTAAGAGAAGCAAGCTGGCCCCGGGGCCACCTAAGGAAGGGCAGGTTCTCGTGGTCCATCCGCATCACTCTGGGATATGCATTCACTGGACAAAAGGTGGTGGTCTCGCCCACACCACTGAAATCGTTATTTCTCCTCTGTCCAGAAGTTATAGGCAACCTGGTGATTTCAGATGCGGGGAGGTTAGGAGATGTACTGAAAAGATTAAGGCTCGAGGACCTGAGAGGGACAAACAGAAGTGCTAAATAGCAGGCAACCTTCAGATTCACAAAGTCATCAGGTGAATGAAATGGAGCACTTACCCTCCACCAAAAGAAAGATATATTTTTTTTTTTTTGTGGGTTTTGGTTGTTTGTTTGTTTTCCTTTTGCATAAAGAAGAATTTCCACCGGTGACTATATTATTCATCAGAACAAGTGAGCACCGCTGATAGCCTGTACAAACAGTAGAAGCAGTGAAAGCCCATTCTGCGGGGAGAAGGCACATCATTCCTTCCTGTCTCCAGTCCCTCAGGCAGCAGTACACACAGCAGGTGCTCCGGACAACAGAGAAGAAGCTTGAACAGCAGAATGCAGATTGGACCAGAAAAGCATCACGGGTGATTTAAATTCCTTACCTCACTGTTGCTGGGGAACCAGGCAATTCCCCTGAGCTATTTGAAACACAGATGAGCTGCTACTTTTAGAGAAATGGTGAGGGCAGTTTACACCTGGGATTGGTGTCTGCTCTTCATCCCAGTTTACCTGAACAGGTGGGAAGGAGTGCCAGTGAGTTCCGATTCCTCCCCAGCTTGGATCCGCTGGCTCTGTCTGAAGCCTGGTCTCCCCTGAAACCACCACTCCCAAAAGGCTCATCTTGAATGGAGGCCGGGCACCTTCCATGCCCAAGGCAGCTTTCTTGAGACCAACTTGACCCTCTCAAGGTGTTCACACCTATTCGGGTCAATAGGTTTCTTGCACCTTCCATTCCTGCTGCCTTTTCCCATCAAACAGCCCCTCTGGTCATTCTACCATGTCCCCTTTCTCCCGCAGCCCTGTGACCTAGAAGAAGCTTTGCCATGCCCGTGAACAGCTCTCCGACACGTGTCTTCCCAAACCTTTGACCTCTCCTCTCCAGCATCTTTCCTCACTCCCATCAGCCACCTGGTGGCCTTCATCACAGAAGGTGCCCCTTCTGATCGCGAATTCAATCCTTCCTCTCTCAGATGAGACGGGGGCTGCCCTCCCTTTCAGCTCCCTCTCTCAATGACTCCCAGCCCCCCACTGACTTGCCCTTAGCAGGTCCCACTGTCTGCTGACCCACCCCCACCTTTCTCCATCTCTCTACTGCCCTCCGTATTCCACCTCAGTTCAAAGCTTTATTCAAGCTCCTACCCACAGGCTACATTCCTCGCCCATTCTTCCATCTCTGCCCCCAGGTGAAACTTAAACACCAGATCCACCCAGTTCTGTCTTATTCCCACGTGCACCCAGACGACAAAGCAGAGCTGGAGCAAACGGCCTGGCCAGAGCGGTGCCATCATGAAGTCACACTCACCACCACCACTGTCTGGGCCTTCCATTCTGCCTGGCATCCAACTCTGTCTCCCCGATCCATTCAACATTCCCTTCTCCACAGGAATTTTTTCAAACTTGCATTCTGGGCAGATTTTCCATCCACTCCAGCCTCCGCACTCTTGGCAGGTAACAGAGAAAGAAAACGACTTCGGATAAGGAGAATGTCCTCAATGCCCACCAAACCTCCAAACCTGCCTATCCTTCCCTCTTCCTTCCTCCCGCCCAACGGGAGCGTCTTCTCCCAAGTTCTAGGCTCAAATCTCCTCCCCATATTAAAGACCCCCTGCTGTGGGCTCCCTCATCACCCAGCTCCTGCCCTGCATCTTCAACCTCTCCTTCACTAGTGACGCTTCTATCAACATTTAAGCTTCTCAATCCTCTTATATCTTAGATCAAACAAGCCCTTCCCCAGCCCCTTGTCCCTGCCAGCCACCACCATGCCTGTGGCCTCCATTCATGGTCAGATTTCTTAAGTGGGGACTCGTGTTCCCAACTCTCATCTGCAAACCATGTGAAACATAGGCATCCAGGAAGCTTTTAAAAATTATGTATATGAAGAGAAAGAAGCCAGATATTGAATTAAATGAGATTTCTGGAAAAGGCTAAACTATAGAAACAAAAAGTAGATCAGTGGTTCCCTGGGACCATGGGTGAGCAGGGATTAACTGCGAATGAATGGGCACCAGGAAACTTTTTGGTGTGATGGGAATGTTCCAAACCTAGGTTGTGGTGAGAGCTGCACAACTTTAGAAGTTTATGAATTTATAAATTAAATATAGTTTGGCAAATAATATACTGAAAATGGTTGAATTCTATGATATGTAAATTATACCTAAGTAAAGGGGTGTGTATTTTTTTAGTTAGAAAGCAGAGGGAAAAGGAACCTCAAAAGCTCAGGTCTGAGAGGACCAGGCTAAGGCATAAACAGGGGGACTGCATGGAGACAAGATGAGTCCCCTCCTTTATAATGGATAAAGATTCCCAAGCAGACAGAGGAGTGGGGAGATTGAGAGGTGCAAAATGGGTGAAGGGGATCAAAATGGGTGAAGTACAAACTTCCAGTTAAAAAATAAATAAGTCATGGGGATGTCATGTACCCGCACGGGAAACACGGCCAATAATATTGTATTGACTTTGTACAGTGACAGATGGTAACAAGACCCGTGAAGGCAGTCAGTCATCTGACAACACATACAAAGGCTGAATCACTATGGTGTACACCTGAAACTAATATAGTATTGTCGTTCAATAATACTTGGCATCCCCAAATTGGGACAAAGGGAGAGTCAGAAGGAAAATAACTCTGATAGTAGTGGGTTCCTAAGCAGGAGTCCCAAATTCCCCACACCCCAAGATTTGAGGGTGGCAGGAAAATGAGAAACTTCAAGAATGATTTCTGGAACCCTGGAGTGGAGGGACCTATGCCCCCATCCTAGGCAGAGCCCCAAGAATATGGCTACCCTCCAGCAAGAAAATGACTGCACTGTATCTAGGCAGTAAGTTTCAGAAAGTTCCCTTTCCCTAGTGTGGTGTGAGAGCAGCAGAAGTTTCGAGGTGCCCTAAAGAGCTACAAAGAGGCATCACCCCTGGAGGAGGCTCAGGGAAGGGAGTGAGGATGATGGACAGTTCAGTTCAGCAGGTGTAAGCATGGACAGGTAGCTAGTAAGAGTCTGGCCTCTGCAGCCTCATCATCTTGGGGTCTCGTCACCCTCCCCACGGGATTTTCAGACCCAACCCCAGGAAAAGAGGAAAGTTTCCTCGTGTTGACAGATTGGATTTCTGCTGTTCTGAGGTTCAAACTAGACATTCGATTAAGAATTTAGGTAAATAGAGGAATTTGCCGTTGGTCACTTGCATTGAGGGGCCTCTGTGCAGAGAGAACTGGGGCGTCACCCGCAGGGTAAGCAAAGACAGAGAGTCCAAAATGCGACAACTGTCTGAGATCTCCCAAGTGAATTAACTAACCCGGGACTTTGTTTTTCCTAGATGAACATCGAGAAACAACACAGGAGCCTCTTAAAGCAACAAAGAGACCCAGTGCTCAGCACTAAGCGTTTTTCTCTTTCCCCACCAGGTCTGTGCTCAGTCCTCATTGGGCGACAGAGAACATGGTGGCCGGGAGAGGAGTACATTATCTGGGGAGATAAGGCAGAGCCTGAGAAAGTGGAGATACAACAGAGCTGGAGACAGTGTGGAGGGAGATGCCTTCACCGTCTGCCCTGGCCTGGGCCACAGCCTTAGCCCACCCCAGCGCCCCCGGCCAGGCAGAATCCCAGCCCTAACCCACAGCCAGCATGAGGACAGACAGCATGCAGGGCTGGGCACAAAACCTGACCTCCCACGGCCAACCTCAAATGAAATCCCAGCAGCTTGCAACTTGGGGTCCTGGGGCAGCTGGGGTAAGCAAGACCAGTTAAAGGTAGGGAAGCGGGGCACTCCATAGTCATGGGACTCTGGGCAAGGCACTCCTCCCAGCCTGGGTTTCCCCTCTGGAAACTGCAGGGCACTGTAAGGAGAGGGGGACACGGGCAAACACAGACGATCAGTGCCATTCTGGAGAGCTGAAGGTCTGATTCCCTTTCAGACCGGACAGGCCAGGCCCGGCCCCGTCCACCCACACGTGAGCAGGAAAGGCTTTGCTGCAGGTCCCAGCCTCCTCCTACCGGGGCTCAGAGCTGTAGGCCCCCGAGGGGCTCTGCGCCCTCGCCCCCTGCTCAACCCACGCTGGGGCTGCTATTGTGTTTGCTTCCTTCCCGGCGTTGTCAAACAGTTATGTCAGCAGGGCAAGACTGAAAATATTATCTTTCCTCAGAGAATATGTGGATTAAAAGGTTTATTTCTCTCTTCTGAGAAAAAAAGACCAAGGGTAAGGACCCAAGCACCGAAGATGGAAATTTCACCAAAACGGTACAAAATCAACTTGCACGGTCGAGCAGATGAAAACAGTTGCCCAGGCGGATAATTTCCTTTTTCTCTTATGAGAAAGCATCAGGATGGTACAAATACATACCGCGGGACTTGGCAATTCATTTCCCCTACCTGCGGAGCCTGCCGCTGCTCCGGGTCTGTCTTCCTGTGTGAGCTGAAAATCAATAAGGAATCAACAGCTGAGCTACCAGTCTTCCTTGGAGAGCAGAGAAGTATTAGTGAGGCTTATCACTGGGGAGCTGGAGCCCTGATCGTAATCCTGGTTCTAACCACAAATCTCAGTGTTAGAGGACACACTTCTGGGCACTTCCTTTTCAGAGTCTTTTTCTTTCTCAAAGCTAGCAATGTATTTATCTCTTTCTTTAACCACCCTCTGCTACTCCGCTCGGAATTTCTGCTGCAAATGTGGTTTGGACATTTTTCCCCAACGTTCAGACAGCAACTGTAACGAAAATTCACACTAGAGCAAGACTCCTCTTTTGGCAAGACCATGCAATAATTCCATTCCAATTGACTCAGTCTGCCGACGTCGATATTTTGAAATGGTCTAACACCCACTTTATTAACATTAGGGCTAATTTCTTTTGAAGGGAGTTTAAAGCCGCCAGGACTTCGATTCTAGGGTTAATTGGTCTGCTTGCCTCTGTCAGAACGGCCTTTAACGAACATCTTCAAAGGCCGCTCTGACACTGGCCCCCGCCTGGTCTGAAATGCCTCAGATGTCTTTATCGATGCCAAAAAATGCAGTGAGTGAAAGGGCTCTTTACTTAATTATTTCTGAAAACCAAAAAGGGGATTCTATGTAGACAGATAATGAGAAATGACACAGTGAAATTACAATGCGTGTTCAGGCAAAGAAAGCCAAGAGCGCCGAACTCCCAACTAAAGGCAGCACAGGCAGACTCTCCCGCCCCAGCCCACTGCACGGGGCAGCGGGGACCGGTCCCTGGTTTGGTCTCTTGGAACAGATTTCATTTTAAAGCGCACGCTGATTGGGTCGCACGGGTTGCCTAGCAACCCGCAGGCCAATCGCACTGGGTTCTCAAATGCCGACATCTGCCCAGCATTCCGAGTATAATTTTTAATTCAAACACTTAATGCCTGAGACAGGGAAGAAGCTGTAACTTTAAGAAATAAAACAAAATTTATTTCCTTATGCTATTCCCCCCCACCCCCACCCAAGCAATCCATGGTTTATGTTGCAATTCCCTGTCTACATTCCTAGTTGGGGTTTCTTGGTTGCGGGGGTAGAGATGAGTAGAAAGTGGGGCCGTTCTTCAGGTATCCAGGAGAAAAGAGGGGAAACATTCATTTCATTTTGAATGTAATTAGGAACACCTCGGAGAAGAAGAGAAAAATAGTTCGGTCAACATTGTGTTGAAAATTACGGTTGTGGATCCACGTTTCCGCCCAAGTCAGTTAAGAGTTAGGAGAGGTCTCTTGACCACTGCCGCTTGATGGGGTGTGTGGGCTACACCAAGACATTAGTTACCGCCCATGGAGAACCCCACACTTATTTTCTTCTCCCCAGAATAACTGGATGACTACCCCCAAAATAAAATCAGAGAAGCCAAGGAGCAGAGAAACTCAGCCACTCCACACCTAATAAGGAGTTCACGTCAGGATCCCCCGGCTTAGCTCACATCTGGAGGATCTTGGTCTCCACAACATCAAACCCACACGCGCCTGGGTTCTGGTGTTGGCCTGCCCTACCTTGGCAATTGCAACGTCTAGTCCGCGCGACTGTCGAAATTCCCAGAAATCAATATATTTGCATGTTGTTTGGGTAACAAGGCAATAGAAACCCCCTCAGGGAAATCCAATTGGGAAGGATGTAGGGCAACTCCAGAACACCTTTCTTTTTAAAAAAAAATCTAAATGGAATTGCAAACTGATGCTCTCGTTCTGCCGTCCTCTGCTTGAGTGAATGCACTAGCCTTTCCTCCTTCCAATACAGAGAGGTCACATTACCTGCTGGAAAGCAAAGGAAGCCCTAAATCATTTGATGCAGGAAAAAATATTCAGGAGACTGAGCAAAGGAGGGGAACTTCAGATCTCCATGTAGGGCAGGTCTCCTTCGCGGGACAACCTCCGGAAGGCTTGAACTCCAGAGGCTCTGGCAGGAAAAGGTGTGCAGGGGGTTTTGCGAAAACAGAAACAGGCAGACACACCCCCTCCCCTTTCAGCACAGCACCGCACCCCACGGTGAAGTTGTGGCCATTGGTTTTTGCCAAGAGCAGGAGATATGATTACTGTTATCTCTGCTTGCATAACTACAAATGTTATCATTACTGCTCAACTGATACGGCTCTGTTTTACAAACACAAAGGAAGACTGTATGTACACTTGCCCTCTCACCAGAAAGGCTGATTTAAAAGAAAAAAAAAAAAAAAAGAGGGAGAGAGAAGGAAAGGGAAGAGGGGGGCTGGGAACTGAGAGGGGCCAGCCTGCTGAATGAGCCTTTCAGAAAGAATTATGTGATAGGTTTCGGGGGTGTGTGTGTGTGTGTGTGTGTGTGTGTGCTTTTTTCAAATGCTGCTGCCAAAGCTAAGAATTGAAAAATATTCAATGGGCATCATGTCAGAAACACAATGATTTATTTTGCTGGTTCATTTTCAAACATGAGCTTTCTCCTTATTCCCTGAAATGTGTCTTGGGCCCAAATCTTAAGAATGTGAGGAACAGAAGTTATGCAGAGAGCCGGGTCTGATTCAAGATAAACAAGGATCTGATTATAAATATGACAGTGGCATATCCCTGGCTCCCAAAAGGCCTCGTCTGCTTGCCCAGACTGCAGTTGCTTCTTTGCCCAATACTACAGTGGGTAGAGGTGGGGTCCCTTCTGGCTAGGCCCTACCCCAAAAAACACCAGCCCCCAGACTCCCTGCACAGGAGACATGGTCGTAAGCCCTCCCAGCTCCACCATCACCGGCAGTGTCTGAGGGGAGCCTCCCCCTTGAGTTCCTCCAAACCAAAGTTCATACATAAAGGCAAGTTCTAACCTCAGCTTTTCAAGTCAGGAGCAGAAGAAATACGGCTGCTTTATTCTCCAGGTGCCATCCCACAAAGGTGAAGCCTTGTCACCATTAATTCCTAGTCTTCCTCCAGGATTGCATCGAAGTTCCTGGAAGCTCACTGGGGCCTGGATATGGGAGGCAGGCCAGGGAGGAGGGAGGATCTGGTTGGCAAGAGGGCCATGTCTCCAGACCATGGCTTCTAGCTGGACAGCCTTCGGCTGGCCCTTCGGATGGCCCTCCGTCCACGCCGCTCTTGGCCATACTGAGATGCAGAGAGAGTCGGCAAATGCAGCTTTGCTTGGGGCCCTCTCTTTTTTGGCTTCTTCTAGAACCCTGCGACTAATATTTTTTAGCATATTTTTTTAATTGAGATCTAATTCGCATACCATAAAAATCCGCCCTTTAAAAGGATATGATTTGGTGGGTTTTAGTTGTATTTGCAAAGTTGTGCAACCATCTCTGCTATCGAATTCCAGAACATTTCATCACCCCCCCAAAGAAATTCCGCCTATACCTAACTGCGAACTCATCCTTTTGAATTCTGTGTTCTAAAGAGGGTCCCACATTGCTTAAGCCTCATGCCCCATAAAAATTAAACCACCCCCAGATCAGAGACCTCCTGCAAAGCAAACTCACAATCTCTACTCCAAAACCAGATCTACTGACGAGGTGGGGCAGAGATCCCCGGAACTCAGATACCACCCCCCCCACCAGCACCCCTGCCTGGGGTTTTCAAGTTGGCCACCCCTTTCCCAGAGGGTTCTGGGAGGCTGCAATCCCTTCAGAAAGACCCACCTGAGCCTAAACTCTTTTTTCTTCCCTGGGGGCTCTTCCCGGGCCTGAGAACCACAGGGCCCTATCTGTTCATCTATTTCTCCTTTTAAACTCAAAAGGCAAGAATTTGCTTCTTTTGTTCTCTGAATTGTATCTCCCTTCCCTGAGGCTGGGAAGAGAAAGCCATACCGGCTTTACCAAAGGTCACAAAATAACAGATAGTCATCGTTACCAAAACCCACCAGGGTTCATTCATCCAACTACTGGCCTGATCCGAAACACAGAGCTTAGATCTCACTCACTGCTCAGACAATGAAACAGAGGAGTGCCGAGGGGGATGTCAAATGACCCAGCAGCAGGTGATACCAAGGGACCTTCCTTGAGAGTGATGCCATCTCTCCCAAACAAGGAGGTGGCTTTATTATCTATCTTTAAAATTGTGAGGGGGGGGGGGACACCTGGGTGGCTCAGTGGGTTAAGCCACTGCCTTCGGCTCAGGTCATGATCTCAGGGTCCTGGGATCGAGCCCCACATCGGGCTCTCTGCTCAGCAGGGAGCCTGCTTCCCCACTCTCTCTCTCTCTCTCTCTCTCTCTGCCTGCCTCTCTGCCTACTTGTGGTCTCTCTTTGTCAAATAAATAAATAAAATCCTTTAAAAAAAAATTGTGAGGGGGGGTGGTGCCTGGGTGGCTCAGTGGGGTAAGCTTCTACCTTGGGCTCAGGTCATGATCTCAGGGTCCTGGGATCAAGCCCCATATTGGGCTCCCTGCTCAGCAGGGAGCCTGCTTCCCCCTCTCTCTGCCTACCTCTCTGCCTACTTGTGATCTCTCTCTCTCTCTCTGTCAAGTAAATAAATAAAATCTTTAAAAAAAAATAAAAATTTTCTAAAAAATTGTGAGGTGGGGGGCAGTGACCGAAGCCCTGCGGCCCTGTCTCCTTGCCACCATAATCTGATGACAGTGGGGTCAGGGGCCCCGTTTGTGGGGTTCAAGCCAATCAGGACCCCATGTCCTGGCCCAGCAGAAAATCATCCATTTGGGGTTATGTATTCACTTTCTCACTCCCAACCTCAGTTTACTACCTACAAATCACCAAGTTTGGTGCTGACCCTTTGTGAAATCTCATCTCCATTCAGGGCTACCCTTGATTTCTGTTTTTCATTTGATTTTGTCTAATTTTAAAGACTGAGAAATTGTTAAGGTACAAAAGAGCCCAGAACCCCCCCCTGCCCAGGGTGGCCTTGGTTACCACCTGCTCCCCTGGGAGAAGCCTGGAGAAATGATGGCGCCACTCCAGGTGGAAGAATCCACAGCCAGCCCCTCTGTGTCAGAAAGGGCAGCCCTGTGGTCGGAGCCACCAGAAGGTGTTCAGATAAGAGGATGATGCCCACAGTGGTGATGGTGACAACACACGCTCTGCTGTGTTTGCTTCCTGCGCGGCACTGGGCGGAGCAGTTTCCGTGTAGAGCTTTGTTTCCTTCTCAGCACCCTACTGCAGGGGTGGTACTGTTACTATACTTGTTTTGCAGATAAGGAAAAAAACGCAATAGAGAGATTAAAAGTTTTAGCAGAGCCACACAACCGAGGTATTGAGCAGAGTCTTACAACTAGCTAGGTATTGAGAGAACAGCATGTTTACACTGCCTGCCTGCCTCTAGAGTCTTGCTGCCTCAAGCAGGTAAAGCCAAAAATGAGCCACCCTCTGGTTCCAGGGCACAGAGATGCTCCTTCCAGCCTTGACCAAACAATGAACTGGATTTGGGCCTTCCTTAGGCCACTACTTAACTTTTATTGCTTTGTTTGTTGTGGGGAACTGAGGACTTCTGACCTCAAAAGCAGCTACCTCAGTTATCTAGAGGGGAAAAGGAATCCCTACCTCACACCATATAACTAAATAAATTCCACAGCAAAGAGTGAGTAAACAATATACTGAAATCATAAAAACACCAGAGAAAGGGGCGCTTGGGTGGCTCAGTGTGTTAAAGCCTCTGCCTTCAGCTCAGGTCGTGATCCTGGGGTCTTGGGATCGAGCCCCACATCGGGCTCTCTGCTCAGCAGGGATGGGGATCCTGCTTCCCCCTCTCTCTCTACCTGCTTCTCTGCCTACTTGTGATCTCTGTCAAATAAATAAATAAATCTTAAAAAAAAAAAAAGAGGAAAAACCCACAAAATAATATTACAATATTGGAATAGGTAAGGCTGTTATAAGAAGTCACTTAGCTCAAAAATCTTAAAAGGATTGAGGAGAAGAAAAACAACATCATTACTGAAGCTAAAAGGTAAATGACAAGCATATTACAGGCACAGGTCTCATTTGCTTTATAAATATCTCCTACAAAACAAAGAACAATCATCCAACAGGAAAAAAAAAAGGCAAAGGGCATGAAAAATTCATAGTAAGGAAATTACAAGAGGCTTTTAAGATATATTAAAAGGTGTACAACATTGTTCATAATAAGAACTTTCCGAATTAAAACTACCCGTCTGGTTGGCAATGATCTATAAAGATTAGCAAGGATGTGGGGAAACATATCCTCACCCAGTGCTAGAAGGCATCCACTCAGCCTGTAGGGAGAGCAATAAGGCAATCAACCTTTGATCCTACAATTCTACTTTTAGGAATTTAGCCTACAAATATGTCCAGATATATAGGAAGTAATTAAATACAAGAATGCTTATTGTATTATTGTTTTTAGTGGTAAAAGATTGGAAGTAACCCAAACATCTGAGTAGAAACTTGGTCAAAAAACTATGGAAGAGATTGCTATGCAGATATTTTAAAGGAAGCAAAAGAATGAAGTTGGATCCTTACCTCACACTATATGTAAAAGTTATCTCAAAGTGGATCAAAGGCCTAAATGTAAGAGCTAAAACAATCCCTTAAAAGACAACACAGAAGTAAACTTTCAGTCTTGGATTTGGCAATGAATTCTCAGAAGTGACACTAAAACCCAACCAACAACAAGAAAACTAGATAAATTGGACTTTACCAACATTAAAAATGTTTGTGCATCAAAGTATAGTATCTAGAAAGTGAAAAGATAACCCACAGAATGGGAAAAAAAATATATTTGCAAATCGTCTATCTGATAAGGGTCCCATAGGCAGAATATATATATATAAAAACTCTTACAACTCAACAACAGCAAAAACAACAACCCAATTAAAAACTTGCACAAGAATCTGAGTAGCCATTTCTCCGAAAAGAAACGCAGATGGCCAATAAGCATGCTGAAAGATATTCAGCATCATTAGTCATTAGGGACATGCAAATAAAAGCCACAAGAATCTACTTCACACCCCACCAGGATGGCTATAATAAAAATACAAAATAACAGTTGAGCAAGGTTGTGGAAAATTTGGAGCCCTCCTCCATTGCTGGTGAAATGATATAACTGCCGGGGGGCACCCGGGTGACTCAGTCAACAAAGTGTCTGCCTTCAACTAGGGTCATGATCTCAGGGTCCTGGGATGGAAGCCTGCATCGGGCTCCCTGCTCAGCAGGGAGTCTGCTTCCCCTTCCGCCAGTCCTCCCGCCCCACAGTTACTCTCTCTCTCAAATAAATAAATAAAACCTTTTTAAAAATTGATACAACTGCTTTGGAAAACAGTTTGATGGTTCCTCAAAAAGTAAAAAAGAATCACCTTACTATCCAGCAATTTCGCTCCTAGGTGCTACCCAAGAGAGCTGGAAACAGGTGTTCAAATAAACTTTTATGCATGCATTCTCATAGCAGCATTATTCATAATAGCCAAAAAAGTGACAATAATCCAAATGTCAATCGACAGATGAATGGGGAAATGAAACGCGGTCTATCTGTACAATGGCATGTTAATTCGGCATTAAAAAGGAATGAAGTTCAGATACCTGCTACAACATGGGTAAAGCTTGAAAACATTACACAAGTGAAGAAGCCAGACACAAAGGGCCACATAGTATATGCTTTCACATATATGAAATTTCCAGAATAGGTAAATTCGTGGAGAAGGAAGGAACATCAAGGGTTGTTGGGGGCTGGGCAGAGCGGAGCTGGCTAGTGACTGCTTAACGATTACGGAGTTTCATTCAGAGGGGATAAAAATGTTCTAGAATTAGATGGTGGTGTTGGTTGCAGAGCTCTGTGAATGTACTAGAAGCCACTAAATTGTGCGTTGTTAAATGGTTAAAGCAGGACATTTTAGGTTTTGTAAATTTCACCTCAACCGAAAAAAGGATGAGGAAGTCTGTTATGTACCAATGGAAATAATTCCCAAGATGCACTTTTAAGGAAAAAGAAAAAAAAAAAGACAAATACACCACTGTAGAACAGTGGGTATACATAGTGTCATTTGCTTTCTTTTAAATACATTAGTTGAGGAGCCTGGGTGGCTCAGTTGGCTAAGTGTCCAACTCTTGATCTCAGCTCAGGTCATGATCTCACCGTTGTGAGTTTGAGCCCTGCACTGGGCTCTATGCTGAATGCAGAGCCAAATAAATAAATAAATAAATAAATGCATTAATTGACCAGGTTATGTTTGTCTGTTTGTTTGTTTTAAGTAGGCTGTATACCCAGTGTGGGGCTTAAACTCACAACCCCTAGATTGGGAGTCCCATACTCTACTGGCTGAGCCAGCCAAGTGCCCGCAGTGAACAAGCTTTACTTTAACTGACCTTCCTGGCAGTAGCGGCAGAGAAACAGATCCACATGTGGGCCCTCTCCAGGCTTCAGAGAGAAACACACTCCCCTCCAAGGGCCATGATGCTGCAGGCATAGGCCTCGCCAAGGCTGGTCGACCTTGTTTCCCCAGGTGCATAGTCAGGCTGACGCTGGTCACCCACACTCATGCCGGGTCGAAGCAGGCAGTGCTGGCTGGGGCCCTGCCCTCTGATACTGCCCCAGAGAATCCAGCATAACCAGCTGAGCAAAGAGACCAAGCAAGGTGACCAACGTGGAGCTTTGCTGTGTACATTTTCTTCCTCCACAAGCAAAGCTGACAGCCAGATGGCCGGTCTAAGTGAGGACAGTCAGGTCACATCGGCTCAGGAAAGGTATGCATACAGCTCTGTTAATAGACGGCGTGTCTGTACACGCCCCACCCCCAAACTCCTATGTGGAAGCCCTTACCTACAAGGGGGTGGTTTTGGAATGTGGGGCCTTTGGGAGGTGATTGGGTTTAGATGTGGTCACAAGGATGGGTTCCCATGATGAGATTACTGGCCTTATAAAGAGAAAGGAGCTAGAGTTACTCTCTCTACCCCATGAGGACATGGCGAGAAGACGCCACAGGAAAGAGGCCCACAGTAAATACAGAACCTGCCATCACCCCATTCTTGGATGTCTAGGTTCCGGATCAGTGAGTAATAAATGTCTGTTTTTTAAGCCACACAGTCTATGGTCTATTGCCAATCAGCCTGCATGGACCAAGACAATCTCTAAGAGTGGCCCAGGTGCAAAGTTGCACCTGCCCATCACAGGTGTGGAGTCAGCATGAACTGGGAGCCCCAGCTCTACCCTCCATTCCTGCGTGTCCCTCTGGTGTGAGTGTCCTACCATGCCAAGCATCATTTTCGTGTCAAGAGAGAAGCATCTTTCATATAGCATGACCCAAAGTGCAAGACAACTTTACCTGAGGCTCAACTGCAAGATAAAAAATTCAACGAGTTCCAACACTGGGGGGAAACTGGCCGAAGGGAACTTTTTGAGAAACAGACAGCATAGTATTGTACCTTACGGCACTTTGGGGGTATTTTCAAGGATAATTTTGATGCCATGTGATTCTAGCTTCACGCAATGGTTTTCAAATCGGACCCCTGAGTTAGATGTGATTCCTCTGTCGTAAGAACAAAGTACAACCAACTTCTCTGCATATGGAAGATGAGAAATGGGGACATTTCCTTCCCAAAGTTTCCCCGAACACCTGTCACACCCCCTCCTACAAGTACATACTGATCACATTCGTATGCAGGTAACGGGCGTTCAAAACTTACGATGTTCCTGCTGATCTATAGACAAATCTCATCCAGATGACAATACCTACTGGAGGGAAGAAATATCATCCTCATTTTAGTAATGGGGAAAGAGTCTCAAAGAGGCTAAGCCATTAACTGAAAATAAATGAAGGAGTCAATGATGGTCCCTGCTCTAAGAGTTCCAAAACCCTCCTTCTAGCGACTTCACCACTTGGCTTTCTTATGCTGGTCAGATCACACTGATTATCTCACTTGCCTGCTTTTCCCCTCAGTGCTAATTTACTTCTTCAATTTATATGCAATTTAGCTCTTTCTATTCAGCAACTTCCCTGTTTCCAAATGCTCACTGGGGAGATCTTAAGACCCCACTTACCCAGAAGCTCGTTACCACATGTACCCAAGCCAACCTGCAGGGTCTCTGAAATGATGTTACCGCGGCCTGGATCCTTTTCTCCAGAAGCTTCTAAGCCATCCCACTAACATTTCTAGTCTCTTTCTAACTCCCATGGTATTCCAAATACTGTTCACTCCCAAGACCACCTGTGGCTCTTATTATTTTCCTGTCATTGATTTCGTGCCGGAGTTTCTAACTACCCAATACAGATCCCATGCTTTCATTTCTTTCTCTGTCCTTGGAATCTGAAACATCTCCCAATTTACTACCATCTGCTACCTTAATTAATAGGCTGTTTACCTCCCCTGTAAGAACTTGTAGCGATTCTCTTGGACTCCATCCCTAACTTTGTGCGCATTGCAAGCTCTCATTAGTCTTGGTTTACAATCCAGCTTTCAATCTATTTGACAGCCCTCATCTCCAAGCCAATTTGAATTACATTTTTCTCATAAGATTTCCTAAGACACAAATATGCTTTTTCGAACCTGGAACAAATTTACATCTACTCCATTCCCTCTGTCCATTCCTTTTATAATTTGAAGAATACAAAAATAAAACAAAACCAAAAAAATCCATCTGGTTTGTTTGATAGGATTTGGCCGGTTGTTTCTTTTCATTGAAGTCTCAGGTTTGCATGAGCGTCTCTAAGGAGTTCCCTCGGCCGCAGAGCATGGTGTGGCATCTTCCTCCAGCCCTCGTCACCCAGCACCCTCATCGGAGGATCTGAATTGCACACAACACAACTGTACCCAAATGTGTAACCAAAGAGATACATGGATCAAGGGGATAATTTTATAACCTGAGCTGCCGGCAGCACTTACAGCCGGAGGTCACGGGTGAGTTCTTTAGAAACAACTTACCATTTGAATTTTGCTGTTGTCACATGAAATGGTCATTGTTGCATAATATGCAGTCATCCTCTGTCCTTTCTTCATCGGTCCGATGTGAAGAGGTAGAAGGGAGATGAGCATTTCCTCAGCCCCTCCTCCGTATCAAGTCCTGGGAGAAGGGTTGGCTTCATACGCTTGACTTCAGGGATGTTTGAAACATGGCTTCATCAGCATCGGCCGAAGACTTTGGTAAAGCTGCAGCCCTCCAGACCTCACTCCCAGATTTCCCAAGTCAGTGGCTCTGGGCCGAGGCTCAGAAATCTGCTTTTCAAAAGTGTTATAAGCGCTTTCTTGATTATGAAGTGAATTTGGGAAGCACCAAATTCTCAAAGCACCCCAGAAATGTCCATTTGAGCCTATTCATCAGTCATTTGTTGAATGAGGAAACTAAAACCCAGAGAGTTTAAATAATTTGCTCAACATCAGAGATAAGGAACATTAAAGCCCAACATTAAAGATGAGTCTGCAGGATTCTGGAGCCCATTCTCTCTCCATGATTCCACACAGCCTCCATCTGGATGAGAAACTTAATTTTGAGTTGTAATTAGAGTTACAACAGTCTCATTTTTATGAAAGTGAATGTTTATTGAGCACTGCCCAAAGATATCTGATGTACATTAATGTTCATATCAGTGTTATTCATGACAACCAAAACCCAAAACAAACCAAGTGCCCCAAGATGAATGGAATACATATATATGTAATATATATAATGCATATGTGTATGTATATATGTAATATATAATATAATAATTATATATTGTATACATATATACCTACATAGTAAATATTATATATATTATATATAATTCCTTCATATAAAGAAATTTGTATTATCTTATACGTATATATACAGATTGTATATATACAGATTGTATATATACATATACATTATGCATGTTATATATACATATTATATATATTATGCATATTATATATATGTAATTCCTCCATATATACATATTGTATATATTGTGTATATATATTATATATAATTCCTCCATACAAAGGAATGAAACTCTCAGACATGCTTTAACATGGATGAAACTTGAAGACATTATGCTAAGGGAAGTAAGTCAGACACAAATGTTCAAGTATCATATGATTCCACTCCTAAGAGGTATCTAGAATGGGCAACTGCATAGACAGAGAGGTAATGGCGGGGTGGGGGGGGGGGGAGATGGAGAGTTACTACTTATTGGGCACAAAGTTTCTGTTTAGGATCATGAGTGGTGGTGATGGTTACGCAACACTGTGAATGTACTTGGTGCCACTGAATTTTACACTTAAAAGTGGTAAATTTGATGTGATGTGTATCTTATCACAATAAAAAAGCATATAAAAGATATTCAGGAGCAATGGGAGGTGAAACCATGTATTTATGCCCCCTGGGAACTTAGATCAAAAGCAGAACTCTGAAGTAAGCCTCTAGACTGTCTTCCACTTGCCCCTAAAGTTAGAGGAAAAATATTTTTCTGGCTGATTGAGGGTTCCAGTTGGTCATGGCATCCCTGTATGTTACTCTTAGTTCATTTTGCTAAGACAGAGAATGGCAGGGAGCATTTTGGCCCATAAGGGACACGGTGAGCCTGTTCCTGAGCCCCTGCGCTGCGCAGCCCCACGGCTCTGGGAGTTACCCCTTACTCCTTCGACAGTGTCTCCTTTTGGAGCAGGTGTATGGCACCTGCAACATAGGAATCCTGACCACCGTGGTACCCTTTTGCTCAAATGAGTGTTAAAACGACTTTTTGTAAAACAACTGTTAGCTTTATTGAGATATAATTGGCCAATGGAAATTGTATATATTTAAGATGTACAACTTGATGCTTGATAGACATATACATTGTGAAATGATCACCGCAATCAAGCGAATGAAAATATTCATCACTGCATGTAGTTATGTGTGTGTGTGTGTGTGTGTGTGTGTGTGGTGAGAATACGTTAGCACGACCCTCTCAGCAAATACAAAATATACACAAAAAGTATTAACTATAGTCACCATGTCCTCCACTCTATCCCTGGGACTTCCTCATCTCACATAACAAAAAGTTTATACCCTTTGACCAACATCTCCCGATTTTCCCCATTACGCAGCCCTGGGCACCCACCTTTCTCCTCTGGGCTTCTATAAGTTTGGCTACTTTGGACTCTACATACGAGTAAAGTCATGAAACACTCATTGTTCTGTGTCTAGTTGATGTCACTTAGTGTAACGTCTTCCAGTTTCATCCATGTTGTCACAAATGGCAAGATTCCCTTCTTTTATAAGACTAAATAATATTTTACTGTGTATCACATTTTCTTCAACTTCTTGTAAACTGACATTTGGAAAATAAAAAATATATATATTTAAACCCTCTGATGCTGAGAAAAGTTGTTCCACACCAATTTAAACCAAGTGAAAAGTTTTGTTTTGTGAATGAAATGTCTCCTCTGAGATGGGGCGCTGGGGTGGTTCAGTGGGTTAAAGCCTCTGCCTTCGGCTCAGGTCATGATCCCAGGGTCCTGGGATCAAGCCCCACATCAGGCTCTCTGCTCAGCAGGGAGCCTGCTTCTCTGCCTGCCTCTCAGCCTATTGGTGATCTCTGTCAAATAAATAAATAAAATCTTAAAAAAAAAAAAAAGAAGAAGAAGAAAGAAAAAGAAATGTCTCCTCTGAGATACAGAAGAGCCACAGCACAGAGGATGCTAATACCATTTACAGCTCAAGACGAGAACAGGAGATAGAGAAGGGGCAATTAGGGGGTAATTCAAAATAATTAAATGACATTTTAAATTCAGTTTGAGGAGTTATTTAAGGGCATGTTCTTCTCTTCTGTGTTTTTCTCGATGATGTCTACTTTCAGGGAAAATGTGATTGCATCCTCCAGATCAAAGCTACTAAAAAAGAATGTCTATAAAGAAGATTTTAGGCACATGACAGTTACGGTTCGCATGCTTCCACAATCCGTTCTTTCTGAGAAAGCAAACAAGAATCTCCTGTGTCGACCCAGCACTTAGTTCTAGCAGAGGCAGTTGAAGGTGGAGAAGAAATGCAATGGTTATTGTTCCCCATTTAACCTAGGGCTGGGAGTCCATTGGCCATAGCGAACACTGCAGTGAGGGACATCCATCCCGGCTGGTGGGAAGAACGAGCGGCCAATTTAACATCACACGGAAGCAAAACACCATTAATCTATGCATGGAATGAATCAACATTGGATCTCCCAAGAGCCAGGGAAAGCGGGGGGAGGCTCAAAGCAGGACACGCTAAAGCAGCAGGTACGGTAGGCTTTAGTAAACTGCAGGTTTTGTTAGAAATACTTTTGTCCTCTTTTAATAGTTAACCTGACCCCAGCTCAGGCATCCAAGATACTGAGTCGTCTATTGTGCACCTGGACAAAACTTTCAAAACCTTAATTACTTATAATCTTGGTTTCAGCAATAACCTCAGCAATGCTGGTGTAACCTTCCTCTTTTACTGCCCCCAGATGCTCTGCACCGACATACATAGCTTATCTGCAGCAGGAGACTCTGGTTTTTATGATTTTAAAACATAGCTTGAAAATGTCTCCATCTTATCTCAGAGCAGAAGTGGTGTCACTTGCCGGCCCAAATACTCCGAGTAAGATTTTCCCCTCTCACTCAGCTCCCCTGGCTACTTCTTTCAGCCCAGCCAGACTCCTGCTGAGATAAAAATGCAACTCGTTTAGGTCAATGATTAAATTGAAAGTTATAATATTACTAATTAAGTTGGAGCAAAGAGAACACCAAAAAAAAAAAAAAAAACCCACAAACAAACAAGCAAATTCTTTGAGAGGGTCACCGCAATACCTGTCCTCTCAAAGAGCACCTCCCACCCCCTCACCCCCCCCCCCCAGGGAAAGCAGAAAATTTCCTGAAAGCCTTTGAGAAAGCCTCCCCCATGCATGTCACTAGGGTCTCCGCTTTCAAACTCAGAACAACCTCTTATTGTCTCCTAAGCACATTTTCCCCCCTCAGAGCCTGTGTGTTCATTGGACCGTGGAAAGAACCTTCCAGAGCCCAGCGCATTTCCTGAGACTGCCAGCCTGGAAGGAGCTGGGGAAGGAGATGGGTGCCAGGGGAAGAAACGGAGATCACACTCAGAAGGATTCAGCAACTCAGGTATGGGGAAGTCAGGTGCGGCCTTTGGAGAAGGTAAGGCGTGGTGTGGGGGCTGGGCTGGGCCTGGGCTCCAAGACCCCTTCACTGCAGATGGCAAGCCTGCCCTCGCCACACTTCCTCAAAACCCGGGCCTGGGCACCTCTCTGGCCTCCCCTTAGTCCCTGTCCTGGATCCTCAGATGTCCAGGGACTGAGGACAGAAAGATGCCAATCTCCCAAACACGGCTTGTCTACAAGAAGACTGGGGAGGTGTGGGGGAGGGGGGAATAGGGGGAGGGGGGAGGGGGGCAGAGCAAGCCCAGGCCTGTCTGCCTGAGTTGGTGATAAACTAGCAGTTCTCACACTTCCACCAGCCACATCCTCCAACCCATCCCGCCGTCACCCAACACCTTCCTGCTGATTCCCGCCCCAAGTGGTCTGGAGAGAAGAGCTGGGGCTCCCCGTCCAGACCCGCCTCCAGGAGGCCCCCCAGCCCCAGACACAGGGTGCCCGCTTCAGTGTGCTTCGGAGGCCCATTACGCCCCGTGATGATGAGCTGATGTTCTCAAGTAATTAAACAACGCCAGGAGTCTTTTTCACAATCCTCTAATTACCAGTCTTGCCACCAGAATTACACCCTCCAAAGCCAAGCTGATGACGCTGCCGTAGACTTGTGGGAGCTGCAGACGACGGGAGAACGATCCCAAGAGAACAGCTCGTCTGGGGTCAGGATGCGTGAGCGGGTGCGGCTTCCCAACACGGAACCACAGTCAGGCTGGTAGCCCGGGGGCGTCTGGGGGACCCCACCCCGGCCTCCAAACCACAGAGCCTCTGGCGGCAATCCAGAGCGGCAGCGAGGTTCTGTTTTCTGTTCTGTTTTTTAAGAGAAGTTTTAACTTGACGGAAAAATGATCGCAAAGTCCAGAGCTCCACATACCCCTGACCCTCTCTCTTTACTTCCTCCTGTTATCGATATCTTGCATTAATGTGGTTCATTTGTTATAACTGACGCACTGATATTGAAACATGATTAACTAAGTCATAGTTCATTCACTTTAGGGCTCCCTCTTGGTGTTGGAAATGGCAAATGTGTCACGACCGAGGTCGGCCATAAGAGAATCACGCGGAATACTTTTAGTGCCCTAAAAATCCCGTGTTCCACCTATCCATCCCTCCTCCCCTGCAAGTCAACAGGGATATTTCTGGATCCCAAATGTACTAGAGAAAATGTATATCTTTTTCTTTCTTTTTTCTTGAAAATATATGTTGGTGATTCAGGTCATAGGACTGTCATAAAGCCCAGCAGGCAAATTCTTGTGATACAGGTCAAGGATGCCCAGGGCCTCCCGGGTTCCCTCTACAGTATGGAGAATGTAGGCTGCTCGCCGGCTCAGCACTGCCTCTCTCTAGGAGCTCAGGGGCAGAGCCCAGCTCAGTGACTGCCCATGCGCTACCCCTCACGTTACCCAACACCAGACAGGAACGCAAGACGTCCAGACTGTGTTGCAGACAAGCAGTACCCAGACGAGTGAGCATGCCAGCAAGACAGAGCTTCCCAGCTGAGAGCAGTGGTTCTCAAAATACTGCCTAGGCACCCCTGGGGGTCCCAGAGACCTTTCCCGGGGTTCGTGGCTTCAACACGATTTCCCCAACAACACTCAGAGCTATTTGCCTTCTTCACTCTCATTGTCTCAGAAGTATACGGTGTTTTCCAGAGGCTCTGTGAGTTGTGGTGTTGGGACAGACTGAAGGCATAAGCAGGTCCAAGAACCCAGCTGTGATAAAGTCCGTACAATGTTCACTAATGCCACTTTTCACTCTCTTTTTGTTTTGGAAAACATCGTTCAGATTCACTTTAAAAGTTACTTGTATTCTATGTGACACATTCATGATTGCTCTTTTATTTTTAAGAATTTATTTATTTATTTGACAGACAGAGATCACAAATAGGCAGAGAGGCAGGGAAAGAGAGAGGAGGAAGCAGGCTCCCCGCTGAGCAGAGAGCCCAATGCGGGACTCGATTCCAGGATCCTGGGATTATGACCTGAGCTGAAGGCAGAGGCTTAACCCACTGAGCCACCCAGGCGCCCCTCATGATTGCTCTTTTATGTGACATAAATAGCCTGGTGTCTTTCTCGGCTTTAATTTCTAATGTGATAGATATTGATAGCTATAACCCACACTAACAAGACCTTTTTGGGAATCCTCAATAATTTTTAAGAGAGGATAGGAATCCCAAGTGAGGTAAGTCGGTCAGAAAAAGACAAATGCCATATGATTTCCCGCATATGTGAGACTGAAGCATGACCATGGGGAAGGGAAGGAAAAATAAAATGAGGTAAAAACTGAGAGGGAGGCAAACCATAAGAGACTCGTAATGACAGAGAACAGATGAGGGCTGCTGCAGGGGAGGGGGGTGAGGGGACGGGGGAGATGTGTGACAGGCGTTGGGGAGAGGGACTGTTGTGAGGTGTTAGATGTCAGTGATGAATCCCTAAATTCTACTTCTGAACCCCCCACTCCACTCTATGTTAACTAACTTGAATTTAAACAAAAACTTGGAAGAAAAAAAAGAGAGAGAGAATATAGGAGTCCCGAGATCAGAGTTTGAGAACCACTGATTTACAGCAAAGGATTTGGAGTCAGACAGACCCAGGCTGAAAACCCAGTTCTGCCATTTGGATGATTTATTTACCCCCAAACCTCCCCCGCACCCCACTCCCACCCCCCATCTAGAGCCTTGGCTGCTTTCTCTGTAAATGGTGATGGGAATGTTCTACTTCACAGGGAGGTTGCAAAGATGGATGACCTGACTCGCGAAGGGGCACCCTGCCTGGTCCCTGGCACGGATGCGGCTGGTGATAGGCAGTAAGAGAAGCAGAAGGAAGAAAGTTTGAAATTCAGTTCTCATTCTCAGAATGCACACGCAGTGGGGATGTTCGTGTACCACTCACACTGTGCGTCAGATGGAACCAAGGCGGGGCCTCTCCCCCTCTGGGTGCTACAAGCACCGGCAGGCTGAAGCTGGGGGACCTTGAAGGACAGGGGGGCTTAAAGAGCCAAAGGGAAGGGTCTTCCTCTTCCACCCCTCACCCCAGGGGGAATAGTCTGACAAAGCCTCGGAAGGAGGGGTGAATAGAGCCACTCCAGGATGCGTTGAGCGGACTAGCCAGCCGGCTCACGCACACACCCAGGCACGTCCTTGCAAACAGGTCCGCACTGACTGAGGTGATGGCCATGAACACGATCATGTCCAAAATCAAGCTTCTCGCACAGTCATAAAGTAATTAACAAGAACTGGGTGCAGCACAGCCTCCGGTGCGCACGGCTGCTGACCACCCTCTCTACTCCTTGTCCACCCTCGTCTGCTCATCCGAATGCCCGGTTCCACCCGGAGACCTGGATACGACAGGTCTGGAGCAGAATCCAGGCTTCTGTATTTTTATACAGGCTCCAGGGATGCGGCTGGAGGAGAGCCCTCCACGCATCCCAGCAGGCACCCAGTCAGGACCTGAGAGTTTCTGCTTCGGGAGCACGTTGGTAACACCCCTGGAAAGATGAGGCATTGAGAGAGGAGGCCACACCACTCCGGTATGCCTACAGACGGCTACAGCCACAGGGAGCAAGACGGGTCAGAAAAATCCTAGGACGCGAGAGAGAGAAGAAGAGATGGCTGTGCATTGAGGCATCGCTCAGCAGGAATAAGATGGCACTCTTAAGAGAGGATCATTCCAGAAGATCTGTGGGCAGCATGAGGGGAACTCCAGGGGTGGTACAGGAACATGGCAACAGCACCCCTTACCACCCCGAGTGCAGTTACCGTACCTCAAGGGAGCCTCATGTGGTCAGCTGAGGCCACCTTGAGAGGAACAGGAACCTGGGGTCAAGGGGCAATTCGAGCCTGAGGTGTCCTCACAAGGAGCGAGCTAGGGCTATAAGCTTTCTTCCCTTCCTCTGGTCCCAAACTCAGTGGAAACCAACGGCCTGCTTGTGTACCCATGCGTGTCAGCCTCTGAGGCAGAAACAGGCGGATAGCGTGGGGAGCAGTTCCTGGGGAGAAATGGGAGCTGTCAGCCCCCCTCCAACGGTCAGAAGGATTCTGAGCAACTACCACACATTTGCCCGGCTCCGGAGGAGGCTGTGTGCTCCTGCCCACGCTGAAAGGGCTATTAGCCAACCTGATCACAGCCCCTGAGTGCAGAACATGCAAGACCGTGCCAGCCACCTGGAGCCCCTCCCCAGCCCCAACCAAGCAGAAATCATCCTGTGCAGACACCGAGGCTCTGAGGAATTCAACGGTCTGCCTGAAAACGCTGAGCTGGACAGCCACCAGGAGGGATTCCAACCCAGGTCTACACCACCAGAGCTCGGGCTCTGTCCGTCCTGTCACCTGCCTCCCCCTGGAAGGGAAGGCATGCGTGTGAATAAGGAGATTGTTCCCCGGGCACCGCAACCTAAAGCAGAAATACATTTGCTCCATGAGCGACACAGGGATTAGGTGCAGTGACCACAGAGCAGTTAAGGATACACATAGTTAAGGATACACATAGAATCGTTGACTCCCCCGAAACTTAAATGCTACAAGCTTACTGTTGACACATATTTTGTATGTTCTATGCTTGATAAACTGTATTCTTACAATAAAGTAAGCTGGAAAGAGGAAATTGTTACTAGAAAATCATAAGGAAGAACAGCACCTGGGAGGCACAGTCGGTCAAGTGTCCAAACCTTGCTTTCAGCTCAGGTTGTGATCTCAGGGTTGTGGGATTGACCTACATCGGGCTCCATACTCGGCACAGAGTCTAGTTGGGTTTCTCTCTCCTTCTGCCCCTCCACCCAGTTTAGTCTCTCTAAAATAAATAAATAAATAAATCTTTAAAAAAAAAAAAAGAAGGAAAAAAGAAAATCGTAAGAAAGAGAAAATACACTTAGAGTGCTTGTATTATAAAAAGTCCACACGTAAGTGGATGGAACTACATGGTTCGAACCATGTCATGGAAGGATCAACTGCTGTGCAATTGTTAGTGACTATAGTCAGCAGGGGTAGTTAGGCTAAGATGCGGTTAAAAAAAAAAAAAAACACAAGTGTTCTAGAGGCTTCTCTCACAAAACTTGAATTCTCCCTCCCATCTGGTGTCTAGTGCAGGGAGGCAGGGGGAGCCCAGGGCTCCATCCCAACAGGAAGCTTCCACAGCTCCTACAGAAAGGGGCAGGGGACCTCTTACCTGCAGAGTTCTGCACGTCACTTCTACACATATTTTATCGGCCGGTCACATGGCCCCACTGGGTGTCATAGGTGTCCCTCCTCCTGGCTACAGTGTCCTGATGGCCTCCATGGTCACTGTGGAGTCTTACCACATGCCGGCATTGGGTCGAGCAGGATCGGTGATACATGGCATTTGAACTCCATGACCAATGAGGTAGCGTATTTATAGCCCCACTTCACAAGGCACAGAGAGGTTGAGTAATTTGCCAAGGTCACACAGGGAGCAGGAAATCTGAATTTGAATTTGAATGAATTGGAATCCAAGCAGTCTGACACACTTCACTACTGGACTCTGATGGCGTAGAGATCACCACTACTAAGGATTCGTGCGGGACCTGCAGGGGAGGAACCGAGGACCCAGTGGAGGTCCAGAGAGCCAACGGCTCCACGTGGGCAGAAAGATAGTGTGGAGGATCATGGGTTCTTATGAGCTTTATCTCTTTAAGGCACTATTAGGATTTGAACCCCAAATCTCAAGGCTGAAAAAAAAAATAAAGAATAACCCAAATCTAATAACCCAAATCTAAATGCTCCCCAACTCACCTTCAATCGATTTAATGGGGGAGGGGGGCTCTCTGCAGCAGCCCCTCCGCCTCCTTCCCCCGGGGCCTTGCAGTCTCTGCGGCCGGACTTTTCTCTCTGGGGACAGCTCATCGGTCCTCAGCATCGAGCCTTTTGTCGCCCCGTCCTGGAGAGTGTTACCATGTTCTTTGGATAGAATCAGATCAGGGGACCATGTTTTGAAGGCCCCATGCTGCTCCTGGAAAGAATGAGTTTCTGTAAGGAACACAAAGTTCTGGCATTTTCCCGGCAGGGCCTCCCTGCGGTTGCCTCCACTGCCCAGATGCCTCTTGGGCTGGTCCCTGCTTCAGTCCTTTGCGACAGGCACACCCCACCTCTAGATGACATCAGTCCGGCCACCCCTCCAGGCTGGGTTTTTGGGGGGGGGGCGTGGGAACACTCACTTAAAAAGGTCAACACCCCTGTTGGAGCCCTGTGATAACACGTGCCTGCCCTCCTGGAAAAGGATTGCAGACCCCCCACCAACACACACACAGGGAGAATTATCTAATCAGCTCAAGTCTGCCAGATCTTTCTTCTGGGACTGTAACTTTGTCCTTAAGAGAAAATAGCCACCCACCACAGGTTACTAGATTCCTCTCTTTTCTTTCTTTCTTTCTTTCTTTCTCTCTTTCTTTCTTTCCTTCCTTTTTATCATAAAGATTAGACCCAGGCACTGAGACTTGAATTATTGCATCTTTTTTCAAATGGACTGTGTGGCTGGGCCATGGCTCAAAGCTCTGAGGTTTCCTCATGCTTTCATATTTATACTCTTTTATTTTATTCTCACATCCTCTTGGTGAGAATAGCCATCAGAATTCTATCCATTGCCCAGATCAGTAAACTAATGCTCAGAGATGTTCAGTAGCTGGCCCGATGTTACACAGCCTTTACACGGGAGAGTTGGGGCTTGAACCTCTAGTTCCAACCGACCGTGTTGCCACGGTCACTAGGCTTGCCAAAGTCTCCTTCAAGGAAGCCTTATTCCCACTTTCAATGATCTTGTGGCCCTAGATGGAAGCAATGTGTTTTCTTACGAGATATACAAAGCATTTCTGGGCCAGTGCTATTTGGGGGTGAGCCTAGAAGGGTTAAAAGTTGGGTAAACATGAGGGGCTCCACTGGTTATCCTTACTGCATGCACAGTGGCCTTCCTGAAGAGCTAAGCCCCCAAGTGGGCCCTGGGCACTTCCCTCTGCACCTGCAGAGAGAGGGCTCCTGGGACAGGGACACAGGAAAGGAGCAGGTCAGGCCTTTGAGCTGGGACTTTGGAGGGGCGGGATGAAGGTTCAAACAGACATAGAGGAAGCCGACTGAGCTGCTGGGCAGACAGCCGCCAAGGCCCAGGTGGGAATGGCATTGCCAGGGAACGTTAAAATTCTTCATTCTTCAAAACTTTGGCCAAGCCAAGAACAGGAGAACACGTGACCCCAGAAAGCTCTGCAAGTATCTACCCCTCAGCCTGGAAACAGGCTCCCCGCTGATGACCCCGGCTGCCAGCAACACCTGATAAGGAGGAAGAGAAAGAACTCGGGACTTGGGCCATGCTTGCATACACGCGCTCACACACGCACGCGTGCACACTCACCCACTTCCCTCAGCCCTCTTCTGCAGTTTCCGCCTCTTTCGAATATTCTAGCTTGACTGGTTTCTTTTTTTTCAAATCGCAAGGCCTTGGGTCTACCGGAGGTCGGAGAGGCGCCCACCTCCATCACTTCACCTACAGCCTCTGTCGTGCTAGTTTGGGTACTCGTCTCCCTCCCATCTGCTGTGAACTCCCCGGTACAGAGAGTCGCTTCGTGAGGGCTGCTGTGTCTCGCCGCCATACAGCAAGGGCTTAACAATGGAGGCGGGGGGGGGGGGGCTGAGCGGAAGGGTGGCCGGCCAGAGCGGTGGCTGCGAGGACCCCGTGAGTCAGTTGACAGGACCGCCTCAGGCTTTGCCTTCTTCTCTCTGACCTCAACTTCCCTCTTAAAGTAAAAATGTGGCTTGGGTCACCTCTAACACCCAGATCAGCTCAGGCCCCCAAGACCCGTCAGGTGTCTTCTTCCTCCTTCATCGCAGGAATGTTTCTTGTGGGCTGGGGGAGAGGAGCTGTGCTCGGCTCCTACTCATCATCTCTTGGCCTTTTCTGCCCCAGAGCTCTGCAGTTTGGATGGTGCACTGGGGCCCTTGGAATCGGCACGAGACAATCCCAGAGCCCCCACGGGCTGTGCCTCAGCAGGATAGAGGCTCTGCACTGAAGGGGGTGGGCCTGAGCTCTGTGAGGCTCTCATCTCTCGGCGCCGTCACCACCACTGGCCCATCTCTCTGTGCCACCTTCCAGAGCGACCGCACAGCCTCTGACAGACCCAGGTGTTCAGGTCTGCCTACTTAAAAACAAATGCATGCGGACCCCCCAGAGGAAGAAGAGAAGGATTCACCCCACAGCCAAGGGATCAGAGGGCTTCGGGACTCCCCAACACCCAAGGCTATGTGCTTTTCTGCCTTTCTGGCATCCAACCCAACACCCACTCCCGCCCGCTTTCCTCCAGCGACAGGGTCCCCCTAACTTTGGAAACTTGGAGGCAGTCTGATGAGATCTCAGTGGAGATGGCCCACCCCACCCAAGCCAAGAGAAGGGCCCCGAGCCCAGCAGAGCCCACCGTCCCAGTGTTTGTTGGACTCCGAGTCACGGGCTGAGAGACACGAAGCAGGACATAGTGGTGCCCTTGGCACAGAGGCAGCACCGAGACAAATCTACTGGCTTCCAACAAGACTCTCGGGCAACCCAGGACCCCATCCTTTGCCCTAACTCCTTAATCTTCTGTCTGGCTCTATCCCTTCATTTTCAGTGTCCTCTTCTGATGCCTCCATCCAAACAGCCCTGCCTGGTTCACCCTCCAGTCCCCAAGGCAAAAGGACAGAGGCCACACACCTCCCACTTATCACGGGGCAGCAGAGCAAGACCCCCACCTCTTCCAGGAACCAGACCCGCAGTGTGGCAAGATCATCGGTCAGCCCAGAGCTGCCATCCTGCTGCCACCGCTCGGCTGTGTGGCCTGGAGCTCCAGGCTGCACTTCTCGGAAGCTTGGTTTCCTCATCTCGAAGATGGGGAACTTTGCCTACCTGGAGGGACCTGGGCATGGGTTAGCAAAACGCACAGCGTGTCTAGCTTGGGACTGGAGACCAGCAGGACACTCAGGGCGGGGGGATTGTTGTCATCCCTGTCGTTCTGATGACAAAGTCTCCTTGCCACTCTTCCCAGCCCAGGATGTAAGGACAGTCAACTTCTTTCTGATTCACGTGCACAGATGCACTGAAATCATCCCATTTTCGGACACACTGAGCCGTGGGGACACAAAGAAAAGCCTCCCCGATCCCCTTTCGTGAAAGTGCTTCTTCTTCTGACTCGAAACATTAAAAAAAAAAAAAAAAAAAGAGTCATTTGCCAAACTGAAATAGCACATAAACCTTAGAACCCACAGATTTGAGTGAATTCTAATCTTGGCCCAAACTGGCAAGAGTAAGGGGGTGTGGGGGAGGGGGAGGATGAGTCAGAGATTCCGCCCTTCAGAGGGGGCAGCCTAATATGGCATTGGGGAGCCATGAGAGACGCCTTAGGTATGCCTGGACTTTCAGACCGGAGCCACGACTCTGGCCTGGGACCAGCCGCGCCCCCACCCCCACTCACCCTCACACACACATGGAGCGGAGCCTTGGGTGGCAAAGCAGCAGGGGGAGGCCAGAGCAGGCCGGAAGGAGCCAGCCAAGGATCCAGCAGCTTGACCCCAGAAATGACAGCAACCATGCCTTTCTCCCAGCACGCCCTCGGTCTTGGGCCAAAGGTGGGCCCATCTCTTTGGCTGGATGTGGTCCTTGCTGGCTCTAATGTCTCCTAAGTGCAGCCAACGTCGAGTCTGCGATATGGCACATAAACATGTGAGTAAGAGGGAGGCTTCACCCCACGTAACCTCGGACTGCATGGAATTTATTCTCATCTCTGCAGAGAGGGACCGGGTAGGGGAGGACCTTCAAAAGGTGAGGAGTGCTTTCTGGTGCTCTAGTAGCTTCACAACTTAAAGAAAACACAAATGCCTCTTACGTGGTGGGGGGTGGAAACCAAACCTGAATTCCTGTCCTGGGCTTATAGCCTCACCAGCGAAGAATTTGGGAAAGTCACCTCACCACTTTGAACCTGTTTTTTGTTTGCTTGTTTTAATTTAATCATCTGTACATTGAATGAAGTAGAGAAGTGGTTCTCTAATGGGAATGTTCATCAGAATTACCTGGAAGGCTTGTTTCCCGGGCTCTGGCTCAGACACTCAGACACTCAGACACAGGTCAGGGGTAGGGCCTAAGAAGTTGCATTTCTAGCAAGCCCCTGGGGTTACAGGATTCCTCAAGTATATTCGGAGGAGAAAGGGGGTCCCACTGTCCTGCGTTCCAGCAAAGGCGCGCCAGTCGGACTTACTAAAGTCTCACGTCCAATGAGTTGACCAGACACTGCCCCTGGGAGAGCCAGAATGCACCGATTGGCCTGCCTAGACCTTGGGTTCAGTCTCTGGGGCCAAGAGGTGAATCCATTTCCCTGGAATCACACAGATCATCAGGACAGAAGGTAGGACTCTTTGAGAGGGATGAGAAGTGGGAATTAGACCAGAGAGACACCTACCTTGGTCCTGGAGCCAGCCCTGGAGCCCAAGTGAGACCTGCTCCCAAGTCTGTTCCAGTACACTGGGCTCTTTACCGCAAGGCCCTCTATTTAAGAGGCTAGCACTTGGCATTGATGCTGGATCCAGGCTTCTCTGTCCGGGTGAGATGGATCTGGGAAGAGTCCAAGTTCAGGTCTCCACCTCCAGGGAAAACTGTACCTAAGCATTCCAGGGTGATGAATCCCATCCAAACCCTTCTGGGAAGGAGGCAATTACCTTGGTCCTCCAGACCGGTGTTCCTGGGGAAACTTCGACCACACCGTACCGTCACGCTGGGTCATTCATGTATGAACCTGTGTCCCGGAGAAACATACAGAAAGCTGTCATTCACACTTGGGCAGGCAGACTGGCACCGAGTTTATTTTCTGACCTCAGAAAGACGCCCCAACAATGACGACCATGACGAAGACGATGACAAACGGGTCAGTGTGTCTCTGCCTTCGTCCTTGAAGTTCTGACACTCCCAAGGAGATATTTGTTCAGATCAGGATTTCAGGCGGGCCAGAGATTTTTCAGCTTTCCTACCCAACCTCCTGAGGCCCTCAGGCTTACCCTAGTCTGGAGACTGACGAGATGAAGAGCATAGAGATGGTGCCTTCCAGCCACAGTCCGAGATGCGAATCTCAGAACCAGAAACGGATCTTGGGTGTGAGCGCACCCTGTGGCCTTCTCCTCGAATCTGTCCAGTGGTTGGTCAGGTCCTTTGACTTGGCGCTCATTTACCAGAAAACAGAATAACGCCAGGACTCGGCCACGCGCAGGTTGGCCTGAATTCAATCCAGGCTGTGTGACTTGGTTAACTCACATAACCTCTCTGTGCCCCAGGCTTCTCGTCAGCAAACAGAATTGCAGAAGTGCCTATACCTCAAAAGTGGCTGTGAAAATTAAAATGTGTGAAGCACTTGAAATGGGACCTGGTGCACGCCAAGCTCTCCGTCAATATTAGCTCCAATCATTCAATTCACAAGACACCGAAGGAGCACCTCCTCTAGGCCAGACACTATTAAGTGGCAGAAATACAGAGATCAATAAAGATCCGGAACATTATCTTCCAAGTGCTCACAGACTAGGAGAAGATAAGACCCAAAGAAAGTTAAACCACAGCACATTATGACAAATGCTGTTACTGATCCTTGAATAAAATACTAACTCCACCTGGAAGAAGCCAGAGAGATTTCCAAGGGATGTGACATTTGACCCTGGCCTTGAATGAATCTGCCGAAGGAAAAGCATCTGGGGGACGCCGTGCTAGATACAGAGAACAGGGTGCTGGTTCTAGCAAAGGGCCTGGTTGTCCACGGAATGATGGGTTCACAGTGCTAGGAACATAAGGTTCCTAAGAAAGGAGCCTGGAAAGTCGGTTAGTACATCATGGTGCTGCTTGGACTTTATCCTGAGACAGCAGGAGCCAGCATAACTTTTTAAACAAGAGAATGGAATGGGATGAGATGTGACTTTTTTAGGACTAAAGCTGGTCGCAGGGTGGAGGTTGGTCTGGCTGGCCAGAGACTGGTACGGCCAGGCTCTCGGGAGGCAGAGCCCAGGCAGGACATGGTGAGGACGGGAATAAGGGGGTGCTGTGGAAGTGGGAAGGAGGGAGACAAACTTGGGGTATTTTTATGGGGACAAGAGCTGGGAAGTGGTGGCTAACTGGGTGTTGGGAGGTGGAGGTGGGAGAAATCAAGCCAGCATCTTGTCTCTAGCTTGGGAGATTGGCTAGATGTTCTGGACCAAGGCAAGGAACCGAGAAGAGGAACAGCCTTGAGTAGATGAGTGCAAATGGGGCAAACGGATACATCTGGGGTGAGTTACCTACGGAGGCCTCCTCTCCATGCTTAAAACATCAAGTAATCCTTAAAAAAAGAAAACAACCCAGTGGTACAGAGTGAGTTGCAAAACTCGCCTGAGAACAGTCGTATAGAGTCTGGAGCCCCATTTCCCGATAATGAAAACAATCAAGAGGACCCTAACATTCTGTCAGAGGCCGGGCAGGCATCAAAACGAGAGCAACAAGCAAAGCCCTGCTGAGAAGGCAGCACTCCTCTCGATTCGTAATTGAATCATGTCCTGTACTTCTGCCGGTTAACGTAAATTAGCACACTTAGGAGACATCCACCCTCAGACTCTGCCAAGGCCTCGCGGCCGTGCGCACCCCAACTGGGAAGGAGAGACAAAGTCCCCTTTCATGTTACCCTCCTCCACTAGAAAAGAGAGAGAGAGAGAGAAAATACCGACTCTAACCATGGAAATAAATATAGGACAGGATGGCTTGAAACTTAAAGGTTGGAAAAATGTCATACAGCAAAATCCAAACCGAGCCGCAAACCACACATATTTGTACCAAGAGTGAACGCTCTTTTGAAAGTGTCCTTGAAATAAAGACTCCCAGGTTTGCCCAAAACACATCTTTATGGCTGGGTTTTAAAACCCAGGAAAGTGTTCCTAATGGAAATGCTGACCAGCCTGTCCACACTCGGCCACCCCAGCAAGACCTCTGTTCCTGAAGAAAATAAGACTTTCCTATACAACTAGGACAACTGGAAAGGAGAGCAAGAATCTCTTCTGGAAAGTTTGCCATTTGCAGATGGACATTGGAAAAATAACTCCATTGCGGAACGGGACGTCTCAGTGCCTTCGTGTCTACCTGCAGCCAGGTTAACCGGTCGAGAGAACAGAGGCAGAAAAACCGGATCCACCTGTTATCCAGACATGATGTCTGACGAGCGGGGAGAATTAATGATGTCAGATCAGCAACTTCTGTCCAGATGACAGGGCCTCGGGTCCCCACTGAGTCCTGGCAGGGGCAGCGGGTAGCAAGGCTGGCCAGACCAAGGGACACCAGGCAGAGCCGACGGGCCTGGCCTGAAGGGAGTGAGAGCAAATCCGCTCCAGTGCCTGTGGCCATGCAATGCCGATGTCGCCAGTACCTGACCTTCCAAGAGAAGCTTGAGATATGCACATTTGTGTGAAATCTTCTGAACTGTAAATGGAGAAACAATTCCAGAAAGTTTTCAACACAGCATAGGCCTCCCACTGTGCACAACCCCCCCCCCCCCGATGCCGTTGGAGCCCCGTGTTCTGCTATGCCTGATCACTCTCAAGGCAGAATTTCAACATCAAGAGAAGGAAAGAGACGAGAGGACACATGTGTTACTCACTATCCTGATGCCCGAAGTCAGGAAACTCGGGTCTCTGTCTTAGGTCGTTGATCAGCTCCGCTGTGTGTCATGGGGCCAGCTGCCTGCCTTCTCTGGGCCTTGACGCCACAATCTCTGAAGTGAGGGGGGCAGACGACATGCACTCCCAGGGCTCACCCTGCTACACCCTGCTACACCCTCCTACATCTGAGCCCTCGGCTGACAGAAACCATTCCACGAATAAGAGGTATTTTTCTGGGATGCAGAGTCAACCTTGAGCTGACCGTGAATTCAGGTAGATGGGGCTCTCCTCCTGACCCTCAGGTTTCCGGTGGTTTCTTGTGCGAAAGGAAAAAGCCGACCTGCCGAAGTCACACTGAGGTGTCAGGGGCCCGGTGACCTGTTTTCCCACCCCACGGAGACCACAGGGGCTTCTACAGGCATCGAGGCCCTCTGGTCTGTCGCCACTCCTCCTCCTGACAGTAAATCCTGGTCCAGTTCTTGGTCTACATTTTAAAGATGAGGAGAGGGAGGCTCAGAGGTATTAAGCAACTTCCCCAAGGTCACACAGCAAGGAGGAGGTCAGGCTCAACGGAGACTGGTCTCTGTAAGGAGAAGCCACCCTGTTCTAGGCACTAGGAACCCAAACAGTTCAGGAGGGCATGAGCATCTGTGTTCAAAACCAGGCCATCATCATTGCCCGTGCCTTCTACATGCATCCCGGCGCAGGAGGACAGCGCAGCGCCGTTGTCCCAATCCTGGACCACATTCTACAACGTCCAAGGACTTCCTTCAGCCAAGTAGCCCGTCTCCTGCGTAACTCCGCTTAAATACAAGTTAGACTCAATACCTGGAAGGAAAGCGAGTTTTCCTCCTTTCTCTTTGATGGCATTTTCTTTCGGAAGCCCGGATGTGGGAGAAGGCAGAATACGGTCTGTGGCAGGCCCACCCCCCCGCCGTCCCTGCGGCGCCCTGGGATCACAGAAGGCAGAGCAAGCCTACCTGTGTCCCCAGGGGAAACGGAAGTCCCCCGTGTTGAGACAAGCGGCTTCTTCTCCAGAACCACATGCCTCGAGCAACCGGAAGGAGCCGGAGGGGCTGCCGGAGCCACGTCTGCCACAGAGAGCCACAGCCCACGGCGGGGTCTGGGCGCAGGCATCTCTTCTGTGGCCCCAATCTGGGGGTTCCTTATTGATTTACACACCCGTACTGTGTTTTGTCCCTTTCCAGGGCATTCCCAAAGCTACCTGACCACTGTTGTGCCAGGGAGGCGGGGCCCAGGCTTAGAACACTGTCTTGATGCGGGAGAGGACAACCTGACATTCAAAGGGACCTAGTCACTTGCCCGGGGCCATCTGGCTAGACGGCTGCGCTGGCTTTGAAGTTTAGCTTCCGATCTCCACTGGGCAGGCTGCCTAGCCACACTGGGACCTCTTCTCACCACCCCCCTGAAGGCCAGGGGGTCTCCCTGTGCTCTGGACAGCGAGGGTGTCCTGGCTTTGAGCAGCCCTGGCCAGTCGGTGGCCACGGCACCAGCTTGGAAAGACAACGCTGGCATGGTCTGAGGAGAAATCCAGCCCTTGTCTCTCTGCTGGACAATGTTTGGGGGCTGGCCGTGAGGCCAGGAAGACAAGGCAGGGGCAGACAAGCGCTGCTATGGGCTGGACCGGGTCCCTCCCTGACTCGTGTGTTGATGCCTTGGTCCCTCACGTGACTGTGCGTGGAAATGGGACCTTTAGGGAAATAATTACAGGTAAATGAAGTCATAAGGGTAAGGACCTCTTCCTATAGGACTGGTGGGCTCATATGAAGGGAAGGAGGAAAGAAAGTGTGCTTCCTCCCTCTCTGTCTCTCCCTCCCTCCGTCTCCTTCTTCCCAGTCTCCCCCAGTCCCTCCCGCTGTCCCCTTGCCTCTCCCCAGCTCTCTTCCCTTCTCCCTCCGCCCTCTCGCCCCAGCTCCCTCCTGCCCTCCCTCTCCCCACACTCTGCACGGGCACTGAGGGAAGGTCATAGAAGATCGTAGTGAGAAGGCCCCATCAACAAGCCAGCAAGGGAGCTCTCACCAGAAGCCAAATCAGCTGAAGTCCTGATTTTGGAGTTCCAGCCCCCAGAACTACGGGAGGTTCCTGTTGTTTAAGCCGCGCAGCCCTGTGGTGTTTTGTTGCAGGCGCTGGAGCTAAGACAGGCACCAACTCAGGAGACGAGGGAGAAAAAACAACTCACTATGGCTGGTCACCACTCAGGATGCATGATGTTGGCCTCAACCCTCAGCTTTCGTGCCTCACCCCTTCCCCCCACCAATCTCTCCCACCTGCAGGGAACCCCAGGGGATCCTGTTTCCATCCCCCACGGAGACCTGGGCTGAGTCAGCTCAGGTGACCACTTTCCCTTAAAAACTGACCTTCCCACGGGCAGATATGCTCACTGTTTCCCTCCTGTGAGTATGTGCGGAGGACGTCCTATGGCTGTTGCCCTCTGGAGAACAACCCTCCAGTGTTCCTCTGACCTGAGGTCACTTTCCTCAGTGGGTTCTAACCTTTGAGAAAGTCAGGTGTGGGTCACCCCCTCACACAACTCTCACCCATTAGGGAGGGACTGACTGTGGGGCAGTTACCAGAGATGCAGGTATGAAGCAGACTTCCAGATCTAGAATCCGGCCAGCTGGGTGCGGATCCCAGCTCCCCCTGTGGCAACTGTGTGATTGTGGACGTGTTGAGTGACCCCGTGCATCTGCCTCAGAGGAATGTCGCGAAAGCAAAGCGTGAGAAGATGCTTTGGAGACGCGTCTCCCCGCCCCCATCCCACAGCTGAGTTCCCTTCTCATCAGGGCCAGGGAGGGAATGGGTCTTAGAGCTCTCATCTAGCCAGTAACTGGCACACCAGAAAGCTCTTCAATAAAATGGAAGCTCCCAGCAAATTATTTCATGGGTTTCAGCCTTGTTCTCTGCCAACTGGATGTAGCATTATTTGAGAGGACTGGTGAATCTCAAATACCCCACCCTCCACTAAGTTAACAGGTTGAGTCATGCCCCCCACAGAAATAAGTCCATGTCCTAACCCCTGAACCCCGTGAATGTGAATTTGAGGGGAAACGGGGCCTTTGCAGATATCATTCAACTAAGGGTCTCAAGACGAGATCCTCTTAAATCAACAGGTGGTCCCTACATCTGATGACGAGAGTCCTTATCAGAGACATGCAGAGGAGGAGCGCCATCGTGGAGGAGAGGAAAGGCCACGTGAAGACAGAGAGAGACACATGCCACCAGCCAAGGAATTCCTGGAGGTACCAGATGCTAGAAGAAGCAAAGATAGATTCTTGCCTTGCTGAGAACTTGATGTGGGACTCTGGTCTCCAGAATGGCAGCGGAACATACTTCTGGTGCTTTAAGCCCCCAGGCTTGTGGCAATTTCTTTCAGCAGCCACAGGAAAATAGAACTCCGAAGAGGACTGTGTCAACAACGCCTGATAACTAACACACCCTCCAATCCCTAGGGCAGGACTGGGCCCACAGTACACAACTTGAGACTGGCTGGTTCCATTGCGAATGGAAGAATGAGCCTAGAAATCGTCCAAATTCGCGAATTGTAAAGACAAAGTGACTTCCCACACTGGCTTACAGAGCCATTTCTGAAGGTACTGTCCCACTTTCTCCTTACCTAATGCCAACTCTACCCAAATGGCTTTTCCTCCCCCAGAAGCAGGGTGTGACTACACACTTCCAGAATGCACCGCGACCCTCGGCTCTGTCAAAACACCTACCTCACGGAAACTAAGTTAAACACTTCTGATAGACCTTTGGCTTTAAAGACAGACAGTGCTCTGTGTTCATCTCGAGAGCTAGATCCAGCAGCCACCGATCCAGGCAGCAAGACATGACTTCTTAAGGGAGGGGGAAAGATGCTCCATGTTCCTTCCTCCCTGTGAGGGTGGGGGAGGCAGGGTGGTCAGGAGAGGTTAGAAAGGGGGAGGGGGGTCCCGTGGACTGCCGGGGAGAAGGGCTTGGGAAGGAAACTGCTCGAGCTAATAGAATTCTTGGTGGTGGTGGGCCAGGGTGGGCTGGCTTGGTACTTTGGGACACTCCCCACCAACCTCCAACCCCTCAAATGCAGCAAAAATACCCAAACCACTGGATTTGCATAAAAGCAAGGTACTTGCTCTGCACAAGCAGCTGCAAGTCCCCAAGCTCCCTTCCATGCCAACCCCAGACCCTCAACTCATCCGATGACAAGAAATTCTGGAACCACCCAAGCCAGCCCCTTCTGTCAGGCACGGTCTCTTGTAGGTGAGGGGCTGATCTGAACTCTTCTTCAAAGATGCTCTTGAGTCGTGTTGGCGATCTTAAATAACCAGGGGCAACTCTCAATGTTGCTGTTGTTCTGCAAATTGTAAAAGCCAAGTCGACCAGGGTGCCTGTGCACGCACACGCCACCACACGTCCCCGCCTGGCCGCTGCCCAGGGGTACCTTCTCCGCTTCTCCTCGGTTCTGCAGGTGCCATGTAAATCAGGCCAGGCCAACAATGTGTACCTTTCAAGGAGCACCACTTACACCCTTGCCTTCTCCCTCACGCTTGTCCGGGTGTTGGAAAAGGGTCTAGGCTTTCACCCTGGGGATCTGCCAGAGGCTCAACTTGTTCAAAGCAGCTCTGCGCACCCACGCTTCCTCTCCCCCGATCTTCCCTCTCCTGCACTTGACTAAACTCACCTGCTATCCAGTCAGAAAAATAACGGCTTAGTGTTTGATTTGCTTTAACCCTCATCCCGAAGACAAGGGAAAAGCTGAAACCAGATCCACGGATTTTTATTCCAAATCTCCATTACCTACACGCACGGGTCGCGTATGTAGACTTTTCCCCTATCTGCTTACGTGAGGGAGCTGCGTGCTGCTGCCGTACGGGGCGAGCGGCCCCGTCAGGTCAAGTCTGGCTTTCGGAAATGTTTTGAGCTCCAGTTCTTGGGAAGCAAATAGAGGTCGTACTTGGTGGTGAGGGCAGGTGAACTAAAGCAGCCCCAATACCATCTGTCCAGCGATGGCCTTTGTGTTCAGAGTTTGGACAAGGATGTGTGCCTCCCATCTCGTCCATGAAAATCCTACTGCACACAAGAACACCCGAGTGATGGAAAATAAAACCCGGCCAAAGAGATTAGGGGCCAACCTGACCCCTGAACTCAGTGTTCCCAGCCCCGCCGAGGAAGAGAGTGTGATGGTACAGACGTGCCCCTTCCCTGGAAGAGAGCAGGTTTACTTCCTGCCAAACGAGCATCGTTCGAACCCGAACATCCACCTCTCACCTTCCCTGCTTCTGGAAGGGCCACACTATTATTTATTTAGCCTTGGGTTCACGGATCTCTGTGGCAACCTTGTTTGGAAGAGCCCCAGGCACGTTGCTACACAGCGCTCCGAGCGAGAGACGGCGCCAGGAAGGCTCGTTCAGACACAGCACGTCGGCCACCAACCGTCTCCAAAGGAACTTAAAACACCCTGCCGGGCCCAAGGGTGTTGCTCACGACTTTCATCCACACTCGCAGGCCTCTCTTCCAGGTGGACCCCTTCTCTAACGCATCACCTGTCGTCAGGACCTCTTTATCTGCTGGTGTCCTTGCCTACAAGCCACCTGCATGAAGCCTGGGCTCCAACTGTTGTGTCTAAACCAGGGCTCAGCAAACTTTTTCGTAGAGGGCAACAGATAGCAAATGTGTTCAGTCCGCTGGGCCATGCAGCTTCTGCGACTCTTCCGTCACGGTAACAGGGCTAAAGCGCAGAGCGCAACGCGTCAGTGAACGTGCGCGGCTGTTTGCCCATAAAACTTTCTGTATGGATGCTGAAATTGAAGTTTTATGCAATTTTCATACATCACAAGATACATGTTTTTTTCTTTTCTTGCAACCACTTAAAAACGTAAAAACTAGAGCTCGTTTGGCGAAGCATCTGACTCTTGGTTTTGGCTCAGGTCCTGATCTCATGGGTTGTGAGATGGAGCCCCACATTGGGCTCCCTGCTCAGTGGGGAGTCGGCTTGAGATTCTCTCTCCCCCTCTCTCTCTACCCCCCCAGCTCCTGCCCTCCGTCTAAAATAAATAAATCTTTAATAAATAAATAATGTAAAACCCTTCCTTCCAGCTCACAAGCAGTACAAAAGCAGGTGGTTGGCCAGATCAGCTCTGTGGGCCACCGTTTGTCTAATCTGATCTCCTCAAGAGCGGTAAGCTCTCTCATTGACCACACTGGCAACCCCAGTGATGTCACTGCCCAGGCTGCGATTTAATGCTTTGACATTGCCTTTTTCCTTCACGCCTTCTGGCAACTACTGGGTGATGGCCAGCAATAAACCAGGAACTTCTGCATTTTGGTTAAATCCAAATTCATTACAAAGCAACCAAAGGGCTAGCTAGTTTCATGGGGAGTAACAATGATGCCAAGAAGGAAAATGGGTTCTCACTCCCTCTCCCACTGGGTGAGTGTATGCACAAATACACTTAGCCTTTTTTTCCAGAAGAGGCAGCCGATCAAGTCACAGCATAATTTGAAAGGGCAGTTCTCAGTCTGCATAAACTCTCGAGCCATCTTCTCCCGTTTCCACTCTTGCAGTACTCACTGCAGCAACGAGATAAGCCGGTGGTGGACCAGAACCCTTAATGAACTTCCCCACAGAACACAGTGTCTTTCAGCCTCTCCAGCCCTGTTGGGTAACTTACGTTCATTTCACAATTCCCAAGGAGTCAGTGGGACAGCCCCCAAGCAATACACAACCCTAACCCGGGGAAAACACTGCATCAGGCTTTCTCTGATTTTTCCGTGTGATACTTCCTTTTGTCATAGAACCCGTTTGGATTTGCTTGTAACAACATCACACGCGGAGCTGGGAAGGAGCTTCCCTTGCAAAAACCCTCCTGAACTGCTCTGTTCTGGTCTGCCTTTTAGACCGTTGTACTTCAACCACTCAGCAGCTGGGTCCATACAGTTCAAACATGTTGAATTATCCCTTAAAGCACAGACAGGGCATTGCCTGGCAGTGTTCGTAGAGCAAATTCTTATTTAAAAGGGAAACATAGGGTGCCTGGGTGGCTCAGTGGGTTAAAGCCTCTGCCTTCAGCTCAGGTCATGATCCCAGGGTCCTGAGATCGAGCCCCACATCGGGCTCTCGGCTCTGTGGGGAGTCTGCTTCCTCCTCTCTCTCTACCTGCCTCTCTGCCTACTTGTGATCTCTGTCAAATAAATAAATAAAATATTTTAAAAAAATAAAAGGGAAACATAACAGGTTGAATGTCGTAAGCATAATTTCATTTTAAAAATTTTTGATCATTTTCTTTTAAAACTTAAAGGATTTTTGTTTACAAAAGTGAGGAGAAACAATCACCCTCATGAAATTCACAACTGTCTAGCAATTTCAGGAATCAGTTTCTTCAATAGGGATTATAAACATATACCCAGGTATGTTTTCCTTTCTGTCTTTAGGTCTATATCTATGTGTATGTTTACATCTGTATCTATTTTTAAAAAATGATAGATATAAATAGCAGCTAAGGGTCTCCTGGGGGGGTTCAGTCAGTTAAGCGTGCGACTCTTGGTTTCTGCTCAGTTCATGATCTCAGGGATGTGGGATGGAGCCCTGTGTCGGGCTCCGGGGGCAATCTGCTTGACACTCTCTCTCCCTCTGCCCCTCCCTCTCTTTCTGATCAATAAAAATAGCTTTAAAAAATAAACTGCTGTTAGTATTTGAGGGCTATGTAGCAGGCACTGTGTTCAGCACTTCCCGGGTAAAAATCTCATTTAATTCAACAATCATCTGAGAAAGAGATCATTTGTCATCCACTTACAGAATAAGAATACATTTCCTCCTCTATTCTTAATTTACAAATCCAGAAGCGTTCTCTGTCCCTTTCCAAATCCATTGTGGTGTGGACTTTGACTTGAAAGGGAATCAGGCAAGGTTTTGTTGAGTGCCCTCAACTAGGGAATTAGAAGAGAGAAAGAAACTAAAAAGACACGGCCCAGAAGGAGGCAGTGTTCTGAGACACAGGAGGAAGGATCACGTACCTACATAGGTATTTTAAGCCCAATTCTGCCACTCAGCTGCTACATACTCTAATTTGCTTTGCAAATTAGAAGAAATCCACAGCCTTGTATTTCCAAGTCTCTAGATAATGACAAGGTGGTCAACACTGATCGTTCTCATAGCCACTGTCTTCTTTCTATAGCACCTCGTGTGACCTCTGAGCCAGGACTTCAGAGGCAATTTTGAGTCCATCAAAACCCCCGGAACCCTGAGGGAGAAAGGACACAAGAGGGGCCCCTGTCCAGAATGTCACTTAAGCCGTGGAAGACTGCTGCAGTCCGTGCCCCGCCAAGTCATTTCAAGGCTTCCTGGGGATGAAATGTGAGAGAAGATAAACTTGGCTTTCATCTTTAAAAAACATCAGAAAATAAATAACATCAAAACGCAGGCTGGATAAGGAGGGCTCTGATGTGCATGCATAAGTAATGGTGCATTAATCAGTCCCAGCGGATTGCTGAAGCTCACCAGACTCCCTAAAACTGGGGACACGGGACAGAGATATACTCAAGGATTCCAGCCAGAAAGCAGGTCTATTCTGTTGCATCACATGTCAGTGCTTCCTTCCTTTCTCAGCCAAGAGGAAATGATCAATTTCTCAGCCCCTCCACTCCAGGAGGCTCCACCAAAGCCCCTCAGCTATTCTGGCCACTATCTAACGGCAAAGCCGGCCCATTGTTTGAAGTTAAGTATTTTGTTCTAGAAAACCCAGTAAGGCATTCTGCATCTTTGATTCATGATGGGGGTGGTATCTCTTCAGCTATTAAATTCTTAGGAAGACACTTCACACCCAGTAGGATGGCTATCATAAAAAAATACGGACAATAACAAAGGTCCGCAAGGATATGTAGAAATTGCAACCTACAGTGCTAGTGAAAATATACACCAGGGCAACCACTTTGGAAACCATGTGGCAGTTCCTTGAAAGGCTGAACACAGTTACCATATGTCCCAGCAATTCCCCCCCCCCGCCAGGCCTGCACCCAAGAGAAACGATCACCCTCTTCCTCTGCCTCCACGTCCCCACCTCCTGCTCTCACTCTCTCTCAAATAAACAAGATCTTTTTTTTAAAAGAGGAATCAAGTACTGAGAGATACTATTAAATGGGTGAATCTCGAAGACATTATGCTAAGTGAAAGCATGGCCAAACACAAAAGACCATGCATAGCACCATTCCATTTCTATAAAATGGCTAGAATGGGCAAATCCATAGACAGGAAGCAGACCGATGGATCTCAGGGCTTGAGGGGAAAAGGAAAATGGGAAGTGATTGCTAATTGGTACAGGGCTTCCTTTTGGAGTTATGAAAATGTTCTGGAATTACATGGTGGCAATGGTTGCATAACCTTGTGAATATACTTTAAAAAAAAAAATCACAAGTGTCCAAAAACAAATTCTTAGAACACTATTTATTAAGGATGCTACGCCAGAGCTGAGCTAAGGTCCTACTCCTAGACCTCACTGTTAAGATCACAAGGCTGGTGAGAACTAGTTTTGCAGCTGAGGAAGGGACAGTCCAGACAGAATCCGTGACTTGTCCAACGTTAAGAAATGAACCAATCCAAATCTGTCTCAACCCACAGTCCTCTCCTGTCTAAGGCTGCAGCCTTCTTTAGACCATCTACAGCCATGTGACCCTCCGAGAACCTCCAGTTCCTGATCTGGAAGAGCGGAGACCTCTGTTCTCTGCCCTTCTGGAGCCTCAACTGTGCAGTACAAGCTAGCGGACCTGCTTCCTGTTTCCAGATGGGCGGTTGGGTCCTCATTCCGTGGCCATTCAGGTCTGCCAGGTGTTTGACTGTAACTGCATGGTTTACTTCTCTGTATGTGCGATCAAGGACCTTTCCCCAAGATCCAGTGAAGGAAAGCTTCCTGAGGTAAAGAGGCATTGAGAGGCTGAGCAGTGGAGAAAGGTACTCCGTCCCAAAGGAATCCATAGAACTCTCTGGAAGGCCCCACTTCTCTGCCCTGCTCCTCTGTCCTCCCCAGCCCGCCCGAGCCCATCACCAGCCTCTGTTAGCCTCTCGACTACCCCTTTCCAGCTGGAGACAGAGTAGGCCCTACTTATTTCTCAGCGAGATGCCGGACACTTTTGGTTCTTTGTAAATGAACTCACTCCCATTACGTTGCCAATCACACCGTGGTCTAACTAGTTTCCTTAGGTCTGGTGGTGGGAGAACTGGAAAGCCAAAAGCTCCAGGATCCTACCACACCCTACTTCCATCTGTTTATGTGGGGGCAGGGCTCAAAAAAATAAAGTATTTCTCATTCTTTTCATGCACCCTACTGACTTCTTCTCCTGGATGTAAAGTCTTCCAAAGTAATCCAAAAAATCCAAGTGGCCAACAGCCAGTACAGGGCTCTAGTCTACACAGTCTCCTAGAAAGCCATAAAACTACCCCTTCAGTCTCCAAAGCATAAAATGCGCACCAGTGGTCTTCCCAGAGTCGGTGCACAGAGGCGGGGCCTGGCTTCAAACACGGCACCGGCACCAAGTTCTCCCACCAGGGAAGATGACCAGTGTGCCGCAGAATCGGCATTCTGCTTGTCAAAGCTGCTTTCAATTATTTCTAAAGTCACATTCTGGGCTCCAGAATTCTGGGCTCACATAACTGGGCTCCACCGATAATAGATGATGGGTAAACAGCAGATTGACACAGAACCCCAGGACAATGAGCCAGCCTCCAGATGACTGGCCAGACCCTCGCTCCACAACCACTGGCCTCAAACCCAGTGAACAGCCTTAACATGGCCCTTTTTCAACCATACGGTTTTGAGAGCAGGGCTGAAATCTGCATGAATCTGGGCTATTTCTGTCTCCCTTTCCCAATAGGCAGGCTGGCGAGCAGACATAATGGGACCTTGAATCATAAATTCACCTCGTTAGCAGGCAAAACACCATTTCCCTCTTCAGAGTCGTGGTGGCCTGGAAATAGGTCAAAGTATTTTAACATTTGTTCAAGCTCTCTTGAAAGGTTGAAGCCAGTTCTGCTCCCTGTACATCAGGAGGAAGCCAGCCTAGGAGGTTTCAAGGATTCCTCCCCAGGATCCAGATCGCCTGAACCTCTCCTCTCACAGCACCTGCCACGAGCAGGACACCTCCCCATTTGCAAAGCTTCGCCCGCACCATCCCTTCTTTGCTTTTCTAGAAGTTAAAGCCCAGAAAGATACGACGACACCTTCGGGGCCTCAGGAAGCAACTGAGCCAGAGCTTAAACCAACTCCCCTGATTTTCACCCAATGCACCTGTCCCCGGTACCGCTGGTCCTGGCCAGCTCCTGTCGCAAGTCACCGGTTTGTAGCCAACCTCGAGCCTTCCCAGCTGCGCTTTACATGCGATCACACCAAACAGCACTGAGTCAACACCTCCGAGCACAGGAAACCATTTGGTGAGACACGAGTCTTAAAAAAATAAGTTGCGTGACATTTATTTTGTCTTGTTAACATTAATATCTGTAGAAACATTTTTATTGTCAGTATAAAAATTAACAGGTTTTATTAAATACTTTCTCCAATTTTGTAACAAGTAGAATCAGTGTAATCTGCACTCATGTTGCATGGCTATAGCAAAGTGAGTAGGTGTTTGTTTCCAAAGCAAAACACGATACTTTCATATAGAACGCACAACACGGCAACATTGTGTATGACGTTGGTATGAGGCCTGATCTTTTGGTGAGGTCCTGCCAGACTTAGGCAGAAGCAATCCCTTAAAAAGATGGAAGTATCTCCAAAACTATCAGCAGAACAGCTCAGTGTTTCAATTTCTACGATGGGACGTGAAGATTCTAAAAGGCTTCTCTAACACCAGGGAATCTGGAAGCCATTATCAAAATCCACTGAAGAGAATACAGGCTAATCTGATTAACGTGCAACTCAGGGCAGAAGGCCAGCTGCCGCAGAGGAGTACAGTCGTCAACTAAGGTCCATCCTCGAGGAATGGATTAAGGCATCTTTTTAAGAGAACGTTGGTACCATTTGTCTCGGGAAGTGTAGTTGAATGTTCCAGGGGCCCAATGACAGAGCTGCACAGCAAACAAAAACACTCTCTTCCTAACGGGTTTGTTTCCTATCGGCGGTTTGGAGGTGTAAGAACAATCATTTGACAGCAGAGTTTAAACAGATAAATCAAAACTTCACCTTCCCCAAATTAGTCATACTCTGTAAATATTTCTCTTTTCAAAGAATCTGATAACTAGTTAAGTCCAAGCCATAGATCCACTAGTCCGATGTGCTGCCTGCATAGAAATGCCACTTAAATTACCAAACAACAAAACAAAACAAAACACAAAACTATAAATGATTAATTGTTTTGTATATTACCAATTCATTAATAAATTAATGTTATACCATTTTCCCTGAAAGCAAAAGTATTCTTCCACCTCTGCTCGGTGAAAATTAAGAAATTCTGTGTAAGAACAGCATTTAGCAAAGAGCTATTAAAAAAAGAGAGACCAATTTTCTAGGTGCATTGGGACATCCATTTTAAAATCAATACAAAAAATAATTCCTTGTAAATATATAATATATATTTATACATAATTTGAATATATTTACATACTTCCAGCACCTATATACTGCCATTGTGCTCTGTAAGTGTGTGCTGACATATATTTTCTCCAATTATTACAAAATTCACAAGGAAGGCAGAACGTAAGTCTGCCTTGAGTTCGGAGGGCTCACAGCCAGGACCGACAGTGGGTCACGGGCATGTGGCGGCGCACGGCAGTCCACAGCCCCAGAAACATTCTTCTTCTCCTGCTGAAGATTACAAGTTTCCAACTGTATAAATTCTTTACACGTGTGCCGATTACTTTTCCAATTATTTACTCCTCTGATCCATATATACAAGCGGAGCCAAGCGGCTCCTGGAGGCCTGGCCTCCCTGCTCAGTGTGGCTAGGCTCCTGGCGCCGTCCCGTGTGGGGACAGAAGGACAGAAGGACAAGCTCATTCATGTTTTAACACTGCCGTTTACGTGTGGATACTGAGGAAGGCAGGGCTCGTAAGGCATGGGGTCCGGAGAGAAAACAGAATCATCTCCCGAAGAACAAGAACTCCTTGTGTCAGGGTAACTAGGTGAATACTGTTCGAGAGGCTGACTGAGGTCCAAGTACTCCTGAAAGAAGGGAAGAGAAGACTTTTATTTCATCTCGGGTCAGGGTAACTAGGTGAATACGGTTCGAGAGGCTGACTGAGGTCCAAGTATTCCTGAAAGAAGGGAAGAGAAGACTTTTATTTCAAATGCAGGCTCTTGAGATGCTCTACCGGAGCAGAGACGGGACAGGGCACCCCGGAGGATTCAGGGACCCAGTACCCCCTCTCCCCTGCTCCCACAAAGACCTCCTTGAGACCCCTCCCCAACTTGATCGACCCGAGGCTGCCTTGAACTCTTACAATCCATCATCAAGAAACGAGTGGCAAGGAGGGAATGGGAAAATTCTGGGCCCTCCAGTCCACTTGCACAGATCCCAACAAGTGGCTTGCTACGTGCCTCGTCGAGAGAGAGAGAGAGAGAGAGAGAGAGCACACAGTTGAAATCTGAGGCCCCACAAAAAATGAAAAAAACACAATGTGTTATGGTTTCCGGGGACCCCTTAAAATAGTGGAGACTGTGAATATTTATTTTAGGAATTACGCTTTTACTATTGCAGTTTCTAGGATAATTTAGGGGGACTCTGTCTCCATTCAGCGAGTAATTTCACAGATGGAATTCATTACTCTCAGAAGCTCTCTGAGTTTGAAAACGTAAACAGGTTCAGAAAAGGCTCGGATGTTCTCGTGTATGTTAAATCCATAATGGACTGTTAAAGAAAAGTTTGAAATTCGAAAGGGGCTCTTCTGCTCCCTCCAGCCTCTGCTGGGGTTGCTGAGAAGAGAACCCACTGGATGACCCAGGATAACATTTCCTCCAACTTATGGCAGGGTGAGAGCCCATGCCAGGTCTTGTATGGTCTGAGAGCTAAAAACATGTTTTGAAACATGAGCTAAAATGTTCTTAACATTTTTCAAAGGTTGGAGGGGGGGAAAAAAATCCAAGGAAGAATAATATCTCGTGGCATTAAAATGACATCAAAGGACATAAAATCCATATAGAATTTAAATGCTGGGGTCCATCAAGTTTTACTCCGAACACAAACACACTCATTGACATGTTGTCCGTAACTGCTTTCTTGCCTTGACGGCTGAACTGAACAGTTGGGCTCACAGAAATAAAGAAACGTTCACTATCCGGCCCTTTACTGAACAGATTCGCAGACCCTTGCTCAGAAACTATGGAAAGATTTCTAAACTGAGGAACTTCTGGGTTTTGTTGCCTCCACTGGGCTCACACGCTGGGGTGGTTCTGCTCCCACACCCTGAAGCCAGTCACATTCCAGGATGTGTGGTTTTGCTGAGAGAGGAGGCAGAAAGCGCAGACCACAGCACAACCGGCCCTGGTGTTATCAGAGAAGAAGCCGCAGAATGTTGGCGACTCTACATTTTAAAAGACCCCTCCTCCCCACCCCCCAAAAAATACCCCACTATAATTCATCACCAGGGCTGGCAAGGGAAAGAGTCCCCATCCCAGAATGGGGAATGTGTCAGTTCCAACAACATCAGCATTAACCGCACAACTGGAAACAAACACGCCCACCACATCAAAAGAGAACTTTTTGCTTACAATGATAAAAATGAAATTTTGTCCTAAATGGAACCATTTTTCTCAAGCATATGGTAATGATTTTCAGAAGGAAAGAAACTTCGATTTTTATATCCGTTAGACAATATGGCATTCTGCTTTTTTATTTTAGGATGCTAGATGGAAATTTCAGTATGAATGGGCCCACTTTAAATACAAATATTTAAATACAGAGCATCGCGCCTGGACTTAGGACCATTAAAATGGAATATCAGTGCTTTCCCAGTTTCTAAATGCAGCCATAAATGTTCAGATCTGATAGAGGACAGAGAGGGGTATCAGTGGATTCCAAGTCTAGGGTTAAAGGAACTTACACTAGAAACAACAATTTTGGCAGGAGAAGAAAGTTGCTTTTTTTCCCCTTGAACTGTTCCTTTCCTTTCAACTTCTGAAGGTCAGCTGTATTCATTTAAATGCAATCTCCCCTTTTATCAGCTACAGTTAGACGCACAAGATAATGTTGCTGGCTTAAGGCTTCATATCACAACATCTGATTTTTAAAAAATCATTCTAAAACTATTAAATGTATTCTAAAATACATTAAGTGTATATTTTTATTCAAACAATTTTAACCTCTTTTTGTTGTTGTCAAGAGAAATGGGTTTTGGGACTTTTTTTCCCGTTTGAAGGAAGACTGTTTGCTGTATCCTCATTAAATATCACAAATTGATTCATTAACCATTTTTCGTGGGATTCTTCTGACCTTGGTGGGTTTCTCATCTTCCCTGCTCAGATCAGACACTCTCCACAACCCTAGAGACCACTCTGTCCGCATGCTGAGCACTACCGTGACTGGATTCTGACAGTCAGGGACAGACGAGTGTTTGCTTCATTGGTAGAGATTATAAATATTTTCCAGATAAATATTTTAACAAAAGGGTACAAGTTTTCACTTAAAAATCATAAATCCCAGGGGCACCTGGCTGGCTGAGTCAGTTAAGCATCTGACTCTTAATTTTGGCTCAGTCCAGGATCTCAGGGTCATGAGATCGAGCCCCACGTCAGGCTCTGGGCTTGGCAGGGAGTCTGCTGGAGATTCTCTCTCTCTCCCTCTTCCTCTGCCCCTCCCCTGTTCACTCTCTCGCTCTTTCTCAAATAAATAAATCTTTAAAAAAATCACAAGCCCCTCATTATATGAAACTGTGTATACATTCACATGCACACGGATGGAGACCACATGCCCCTCGCCACTACCAGATGGTCACGGAGGACTGCGCCGTGCGCGGGAAGCTAGAATGGCAGGATGTCACTGCTTCTGGTGCTGACCATCAGGTCAGCAGCTCCTACGTTCATTTCTAGGGCACAGAAACCCAAGCTCCTGACACACAAACCCAAATGCTGCTGTTGGGACACTTCTTTCGACTCCTCACTGTCCAGCCTACCACAGCCTGGACCCACCCCTGAAGGCCACAGAGAGCGGCAGCCTCAACTAGGGCCCTCGGTCTGGTTTCCTGAGTCAGAACTCTCGAATCACAGTCCTGAGAGAAACCAGGATTTAGGAGGAACACACATTTTAACTCTGCCTGACCCCTGTGGGAAAACAATCACCCATACCACGGACTCCGATGGGGGAGGTTGAATTGGAAAAGCCCACGGGCCTCCCAAGAAAGGACCCCAGGCTCCCAGAACGGGTTCTTACCTCGTTGGTTGTGAGAGTGAGAATCCGATCCAAGTCTTCTACCAACTGTTTGAACGTCGGCCTCTGGGAGGGCACCGCATGCCAACAGTCCCTCATCATCATGTACCTGGGAAACAGATTTCCTGGTGAATTAACTCTGTTAAGGACGAGGTGCACGGCTACCAGCCAGTGTTAACCGTCGCTAGGGAGATGCGTCCTGAACTATGAAGATCTATCAGAACTTTCCAAATTAGAAAGCAGTTATCTGCTTTCCAAAAATATTCACTGCTTAATTTGTCTTAGAAGGCACTTTGAGCTACAAACACATCACTTTACACCCCAAATGTTTTAGGATAGTGTCTATGCCCTCAGGAGAGACATCTTTGGGGCGGACTTGTGCGTTCCTGTGACAGTGACACAGCACGGTGGTTATCACACCTTTCGGGCACTTTCAGACGCTGCGGGGAAAAGCCTTCCAGGACCCACGGGCTCTCCAGTCTCTTCCCGGCACACCCGGCCCCCTGCCCCCCAGCCGCTGCTCCAGACCAAAGCTGCTACACATTCTTCTCCCAGACACTTCAGGTTTTATTTTAATGATTACAGAGGACAAAGCTTCCTCAGTTTTAAAAATATGAAGTTTGAAAACCACAACTTTAACGTAAGGTTTTCATGAATTAAGCTGCCATCCCAGGGCTGCACATTAACTTCCTGATTAACTCTTGGACAGGCCTAGGGTCCCAGGCCTTATCTTGATCATGGGTTTCGACAGACCCTCTATATTAGAAAAAGCAATAGGAATGACAGGCAGCACAATAAATACCTTTATATAATATACTATAAAAATGTGGCCATTCATCAGATGTCCACTGTACAGTGAAAAGCACTCATGGGATTATGGATATAAAATCCCCATGAAACGATACACAATAGACCACAGTCTCCGGGACAATCACTCTTCTTAGTTAATCCTAGGGGGGTTGGGAAGAGAGACTCCCTTTCAAAGCACTGATTCTACTGCACAAGACGCATGTCACAAACACAACGTAATTCCACTTGAAGTGTGGGCCAGGCTTTTCTCGGAACCAGTTCATGGTTTTATAGTCAGATCTGGGACTCCAAGGGTGGCACCTGGACACATTCTTAATTTTCTGTGCTAGACTATGGGTAGAACAGAGGTAACCAGACACCGGTGTGCTCTGAAGAAATGTGGTCAACTTCAATCCATAAGAGCCATTCTCAGCAGTCGCCCACACCATTGGCTGCATCGGGGACAGACACAGGTCATGAGGAAAGGCTGTGCTTTCTAGCCTGCATATGAGAGAAGGCCAGTTCCATCTCCCTGACCCTCGGAGAAGAGACAAGAGCAAAGCACGGCCCAGTGGCCCAGGAAGACCACCGAGGCTCGCTCTCTAAGAAATTCAGACGCCCTCAGCCGGGAAGCCCAAAGCCCTGACTTAGAGGTCACTCCATACACCTCGGAAGGACGTTTTCTCTTTTGGACAGTTAGGGCCATGGGTGTAGCCATCCTCCCCAGTCCTGGGATTAAGCCCAGAAAGCTTCAGCAGGAATTCTTCCTAGGGCCTGTACGGAAAACCAGGGGCCTTGGGAAACCCGAAATAAGTTGGGAGAGAGTGAATGGTATCACGCGTCCGCTCGGTGTCAGGAGAGAACAGGGTCCTTACAGGTCGCTGGTGCAGTTTGCCGGCTTATCCATCCTGTGTCCGTCCTTCAGCAGCTTAAAAAGTTCCTCCACCGGGATCCCTGGGTAGGGGGAGCCCCCCAACGTGAAGATCTCCCACATTAACACCCCGAAGGACCAACTGCAAGGAAGAGAGAAAACAGTGTTACCGACCCACCTGAATCCCCAAAACCCAAACGTACCCAGTGGATAACGTCAGCGCCCACTCACTTCTCCTGTTCAGAGACGAATGGCCCGAGCCCTGCTCCAGTTCATCCCACAGGCCCCTCCCTGCCCCGAAGGAGCATCCTTCCCAAATGAGGACGTGAGGGACGTTCCCTTGGAATTTTCCGGCAACAGACAACAGAGTAGGGCTGGGAAACCATCCCTCCATTTTTCTGGTTTTTGTTAGTGGAGATCTGGAGCGGTTGCTCTTTTATTCTGACCTTCTTAAATGCAGCGTTAGCCATGGGAGGATCTCAGCTCCTAAGCTGCAAAATTCTTCATGCTCTCGTCCAGCTTTTCCATCAGCCTCTGCGCCTGACACCCACCCTCCCCCCGGGGGGGGGGGGGCGCTGGGACCCACCAGTAGGGGCTGCTGACTGAATAAGGCCAGCAAGCCCTCCTGTGAGGTAAACAGCTGCCTGCTGTGGCAGTTGGAACATCTGAGAGCACAAAGGTTTCACCACGAAGGTCAGGAAGGGAGCGGGCACCGGGCTGGGGTGACAATGAAGGAATCCCAGAGCCCGAAGGGTTTCCTACAACAGAAACTGAAAGCATCTCACAGGGCACCCTGGGTACCTGACCTCGTGGAGGCCCAGTGGCCTTCCTGAGCCTCATTCAGGATGCTCGCCATTCCGGGGATCATCAAGCCAAGACTCCTGCATTTACCTACGTCCCCGAGACTCAAAACACACACCCTTCCTGGTTCCCTTCAGGTTTGGGGTGAGCAATGAAACTCTCCCCAGTGTTGTCTAGAGCAAAAGTGGGAGCAAAATGCAGGCAGCTGACTGCCTACAAAAATGGGTTTCAGAAAGCCTTTCTTCTAGGACTGCTAAAGGGGACCAGCAGCGACACCAGGCCTACCCCAGGGAGCCTCTTGGTCCCGTAAATAAAAATAGCCCAACTGATTTTTTTTTTAACTTTTTATTTTGGGCTAATTATAGACTCGCAGGAACTTGGAAAAAACAGTACAGAGAGATGCTCTGTACCTTCCCCCTGGTTTCCCACCAGGATAACTTCTTCCAACCTAATTTCCAAACCTGAAATTCTGAAATATCAGTTGAAGCCTGACCCTGATGGTATTTTTAAGTGTATCATAATGGAAACGTTATGCAGTTTTCACTCTATTTCTCTAATCTCATCAAGGATGGCAGGACGAGGTCAGATTTTTTCCGAGGACAAACAGAACAAGTGGGCCCCGTGGAAATCACCCGCCCCACTTGGCTTCTCCCTACAAGGACAAGCCCAGGATGCAGGGTCGGTGGGGGAGTAGGACACACCGGCCTCAGTAAAAAAAAGTTTCAGAATTCCTTCTTTCAGGGAGCAAAGAACACGCTGTGGGCCTGGCAAATGACACAGCAGCTCTGTAGTCGTAGATCCATGAGTAAGTTGGGGGGAGGGGGGAGCACTTCCGCCCTGGCAGGAGGAGGTTCAAAGTTACACACACACACACACACACACACACACACACCCGGACCCTGTGCACTTTGAAGCTGGGCAGATTAGCAACAGTGCACTGGTGACCAGCCTACCAGAAAATCCGCCCTTTCTGAGGCTGGCTCCTGCACCTTCCATCGATGTGTGAAATACGGCAGGCGCCAAAGAATGAAGAAGGGTGAATACAGTATTTTTGCAACCCAACCTGGCAAAGAAGCTGGAGAGCAGGGAGTTACTTACACGTCACTCTGGTGGGTGTACACGCGGTCAAAAAGGGCTTCTGGGGCCATCCACTTGACTGGAAGTCGCCCCTGCGGGTGTGGGTAAAAAAAAAAAAAAAAAAGGTAAAAACTGCTAGATTACAACCAGTTTACTTTTGCTTGCTCAGCAGGCTGTGTCCTATCTGAGAGCCGACACTGATTGTGACGGGTGCGTTCCCAGAGCAGAAGTTGGTCCCCGCGGGGCCCGTGTGTAACATGCAAAATGCACAGATCTGGGCACACGAGTAAAATGCCATTTCTTTGGACTCTCACGATGCTTGATCTCCCTCACACAGAGACACACTCTGACCATCTCCTGGGCAAAAATCAATCCAGAAACTCCCAAGCTCTAGTTTAGGCTGGGGAAGTTCTTGACAAAGAGCCTGATGATGCTTCTGTGGACAAGGCTGTTTCACATTTACTCCAAGTATCTTAAAGGCAGCTGAAATGTGCTTACTGAGAAGTTTGTCAAGAGTGTGGCCCAGGAACAGGGATAAAGGGCAGAGGAATGAAGGCCTATTATCTCTCATCTGGAACATTCCGTGCCACCACCAGCCCCCTCCCTTCCACCACAGAACCACCGTAGACTTACGTTTGTGGTCTTTTTGTAATAGTCTATATTGTTGATATCTCTGGCCAGTCCAAAGTCTGCTATTTTCATGACATTGTTTTCTGTTACCAAAACATTTCTGGCTGCTAAATCCCGATGAATACACTGAAATCAAGAAAGAACTCGTTTCAAACTATTTCAAAAATAAAGAGAAATCATTCTCACTTCTTACAATGCAGACAGAAAAATACATCTTAGGTCAAAAAATGGTATTTCTTTTCTAATTAAAGGTAACTTAAAAAACCAAGGCCCCAATAATTTCGAAGAGCTAAGATACACCAAGCTGCCGATTCTCTTTTACTTGCAAAGGACCAACAACACTGTCACCCTTCCCAGGAGATCTGTACTAGATTATTCTAAAAACCTTTTATCTCTACACTTACTCAGCCTTACACAGCCTTTACAGCCAGACTTTCAGAAGAGCTGTTTAAATTCCAATACCACATCGTCTTTACCTCCTGGTAGGTCTGCAAACACTCTCTTTCCATCCCTGCACCTCCCAAAAGGTTATGTGGAACCTCCAGTCAGACCCAAGGGAGCTCTTCTAACCCCTCGGTGTTTCCTTCTGCAACTCTGGACACTCCTTTTAAAAGCATTCGCGCTCCTTTTAAAAAACAGTCCCCGCCCCCTATCTTGGGTTCTATGCCATCCCTTCTCTTGGTTCACCCTCTCCCAGTCTAGCTCCTCTCTTCCCCTGTCCCTTAAAATGGAAGAAATAGCCCATTAATTTTGTATACTTCTACATATCCGCAGGGCTTCTAATCTTAGATACACACAAAAGATCTGCAAATTCCTACCTCTCTCCTAACCTTTCTCCTGGGACCCTAACTGTCGTCTTCCACAGGCTACGGGACATTTCCACTGTGACATCCTGTCAGCATCCCAAATTCAAGGCCTCTGCTTCCCCTCATTCTCATCTTGGGTCTCTCTCAGTCCAAGAGGTACACACCAGAATTCTCGGCACGCCCCTCCCCCGCTCTGCAGACGCGGACTCCCACAGGCCTCTGCAGTCTGTCCACCCCGCTCTGTCCCCACTTCTAGCCACACTTAGCCCAGGACATCACCACTGCCCACCCCCAGCCCCACGGAGAGCCACACGGCCGGCCTGACGGACTGGTCTCCACGCTTCCAGATCCAGCCTGGCCGCCCCTGCTATGCTCGCCACAAGCTGTGGTTCTCAAAGAACCCACCACGTCCTTTTCAGGCTTGTATCATGACCCAAGCCTGTCTGTCCACGCCCAGGTCTGGAGGACACCGGGCGCCACCTAGGTCTGCGAAACACCCGGGGGGGTGTGTGGCTAGGGAAAGGGGGGAAGAATGCAGACATGCTCCCTATAGGGCAGCTAATTCACAGTTCTGATACCTATTCTTCGGTCTCAGAAAGGTCTGGTCATGATAACTTCCATTTCTCCTTTCTGCAAATGACAGGCTTTGGTAAAGTGTTACACTTCAGTATCACAAAGCTTCATCATGGCACACGGTAAGGAGACTCGCCCATCACCATCCCCTATTTTTGGAAAAGGCAAAGTCTAAGGAAATGAACAAAAGTTCTACCAAATGTTTGGACAAGGGCTCCTGGCAAAGTTAACTAGTGGATGAAGGAAGGTTTAACCCAGCCACTTGACAAGGGTCAGACGGGGCTGCTTGTCGTTAGGGATGCCAAGAAATGGCCAATAAAAAGGAACAAGCCACACTCTCACTGAAGAATAAATTAGGAATTACTTTTTCCTACCCACCGCCCAACAATTCCTTGATTTTAGATGCTTCTGTGGTCCCCTGGATGGGCGAAGACCGGGAAAGGGAGAGCAGGAAAAGCCCGCAAGTAAGTGTGCCTGAGCCTGGCCAGAACGGAAGCAGGAAACGTGAGCACTCCCAGAAGCCGCCTGGGGAACCGGCCGGGGCAGGAGCCATGTTCTAGTTTGGAGGCCTCCTCAGATTGAACTTCCAAGGCCTCGGCCAAACTCTCCCGGCGGCGTGCTCCCGGCCGACATGAGCTCTGTGCATTTGGCAAGCTGTGTGGTCAGAAGACTCTGGATTCCCACACGCTGGGCTCCCACCACACATGAGGGCTCAACTCAAGAGACACCACAACAGTGACCTCCATCATTGTCTTGGCGAGAGGCAGGATCGAGTACCGAAGTCCCACATCCCACGGTGCTAGCAGATACCAACGCCCACCCTCTGGGCTGGACGGTAAGAGACTTGGAACCAACATACAAGAAAAAGAAAATAATTAACATTAAGCCAAATTCCCATCATCTGCAGAAATTGGAGCTGTTTTCCAGGGCAGAGCTGACCATTTACGTAACTAAGGCCCTCAGACCATTTGGCATCCATTTCCTAAGGAAGCAGAGAGCCACAGGTCACGAAGGAAAGGAAGACTAACATCCCTGGGGCCCAGACAGTGTGACGGGGGCCACTGCACGGCTGACTGACTTAAATTCCCAGGGCTCCCCATGAGATGGGTATGATTGTACCCATTTTACAGATGGGGAAGCTGGCCCTGCTTGTAGTAACAAAAACACCACCTACTCAGGTTTAACACTTTGAAGCAAGTCGAACTGGCTTTGGGATTTGGTAAAAAGCAAAATTAGTGTGCTTTGAACTAGAAAGCAAAGCTTTCATAATTTGTACAATGTTCAAATACTCCACATTACCTTGTTGTAGTCTATATACTCCTGGCGGTCTCTTTACTTGCCCACCCCTAGCTCGCCACCAACACACGCGCACACATGCACACGCGTGCGCGTACTTTAATGGCTCAAGGACAGACCCTGCATGTTCATGTCTACATTCCCAGCACCGACCGCGGAGCCTGACCCAGTAAATGTTTACTGAGCCGAATTCATTATTGCATTCCATCAGTAATGAGCCAGAGAGCTCACTCAACAGTTCCTTAAGCGGGCCTCCAGCAAGGTCCTGGCTGGAGGCTAGGAGGCGTGCGGACGCGCAGACCGGAATCTGGCCCCTTCCCTGCTTCTTCACCCTCCACCGCCAGGAATAAGCCTCCATCTTTGCAGGCAGTCTCCACTCGAGGGGACCATTCTTAAGATCTTCAGCTACCGCTGGCTTACCACCGGCTCTAGGTCCTTAACTACAGGCAATCTTCTATGAAGGGCTTTGGAACCCTTCAAGGCCGTAATGACATACAGCTCCATCCCTTCTAGCCCATTCTGTGTCTGCGAGCAAAGCCCTGACACAGGGCGTCTTATCAGTCCCATCCACACACACCCCACCAACCAGAGTGAGGCAGGGATTACCAGAGAGCAGCGAGGGAGGCTGGGGGGCATGGTGGGTACTTGGCCAAAGGGCCAAGCCCAGGACCAGTGACTTTTCTCTGCTCTGTGGACCTAGGAGTCCCCATCTCGGAAATAAGGACAATGACTTAGGCACACCTGGTTTCGAAGGGGTCCTGGCATCTCCGAACAGTCCTCAGAATCCTTCTCCTAAAATCGCCCCTATTTCAGACATGTTCTGGGGTTATGGAGGATACTGTTCGGAAAATGCTCGTCCTGTGCCTAGCAGATGCTGAGCTCTCAAAACCTGGTACTGATTAATAATGAGAACTGCCCCCTTTCACAAAATCCCTTCTTCCCTATATTCAACAGTTCCAAAGAGGAAGGATCTCAGAGTCCTCAGGGCTGGGGAGCAATGAGGGGAGCACACGGGCTCTACCAGCCAGGTGCAAGAAGACACATTGTTTTGCCCCGTTCTGGGCGGAACAACACTCTGCCTTCCAGAAACCCGTCCTGTGGCCTCCGTGAACCATATCCTGGCCTCCACTGCCATCAGGTGCTTTGAGCCAAGCTCGAGAAACTGAGAGCTCTTCCTACTCCCCCTCTGCTCTAACTCTCCCCGGCTAGAGGACCGCCCATGCCTGGGAACCACACTTCCTCTGCTGGCTCCCAAGGTCTCAGCCCAGGCCCCAGGGCTGAGCTTCAGCCCGCAGCTTCCTCCCGGCACCAGCCCTTGACTGGCTCTCCCTGGTGTTCAGAGCACCTGCCCAAGGGCCCACCAGGATCTCTGCCCACCGTCTTCCCCGACCTCTCGCCTCGGAGTCTTCCTCCTCCTGGTCCTACCGTCTGATCTCTCAGGCTGGAAATCACCAAGTATCCCAAGAGCAACAGCTATCCAAAATCCACCTTCTTCTCCTGTACCTGCAGGAGCCAAGAAACTCGAGCCCAACACACCAGCACCAAGCTTGCGACCCATCCGTTGTGAGCAGCGTCCCAGCGAGCCACCCTCAGAGCACAGACCCGCCCCCATTACCCCTGCCTAGGGTGCAGTCTGGAGGCCTGGCCCGGGGCCGTGAGGCCAGGAATGAGCTGGGCCTGCCTGTCTCCAGCCACATCTCACACTCGGCTCCTGGCTCCCGGCTGTCCCCCCGCGGGGGCGCTCCCCAGCCACCTTCCCCCACCAACCCCCCACGGACCTCCCACAATCGGTCTCCTACACGGCACACCTCTCCACCTTTCCCATCCTTATTTGTCTTCCCACACTTATTGTTGATTTCTCCTGCTGTCACCGGAGGTTCCTGCAGCAAGCGGTCCAAGGACTCCACCCATAGCGGCCACCCACTACGGGAGCCTGACCTAGGGCGCGAGGCAGGAGTCAGGAGTGCTCGGGAATGTTCGCTTGAGGGATAATCAAATGACCGAGCCAGCCTTCCTACTGCCTTTGTATTAATAGCAGAGCCACGCTATATCCAAGAACTGCTTGCCCCACCCCAGGCGGGGAAGGGTACAGAGTGGCCCGGCCCCCAGACCTGGGGGGTCACGCTCCCCAGGGTTTAGTGAGGAACATTCGAAAGCTACAGCCAAGGTGGAAGAGGACAACGACGGTCCAGGTGTGCGGGGATGGCTTGTCACGCCGGCTCTCTCCCTTCCCAATGTCCCCCCAACACACAGCTTTGTCCGCCTGAACCATTTAAAAGTGACTGCGCACCTCACACCCTTAACACGTCAACAATATCTCCCACCTTAATCCAGGACCACTCTCACCACCCCCAGATTGCGTATCAATCCGATCGTATTATACAATGTAGACCCAATTCAGGTTTCCACCGTTCCTGAATGTTCTCTATAAAAGCTGCTCCCCTTTCCTCCCCTGCCCAAGGCCCAGTCCAGGGTCACACATGCACACACGGTTATCCTGGCCATTAAGCCTCCCTTAATCTGAACTTCCCTCCCAGTGGTTTTTGTCTCTCACGACTTGGACATGTGGAAGTGATGTCTTGTCACATGTCCCCCGTTCTGGATATGACCCATTTCCTCATGTCGAAGACTTTTCAGTGGGGCCTGTATTCCCACACACGTGCGCAATCGCGGGCACAGAACAGTTCCCTAAAATCTACAGGTTAAGAGCTTTTCCCAGAAAAAAAAGAAATCTGAGGAAGTCTCCAACTCTGGACTCCCTCGAAAATAAAACACAAACAAAAAAGAAAATAAAAAACAAACCAAAAAAACAGAACATGTGGGAGCTCTGGCCACATTCCAACACAGCCACAGAAACAGCGGCTGAGGGACAGCCGCCCCTCCCTTCTCCCTGTGGCCGCATCCCTCACTGCTGTGACTGGGCAGAGCCATGACCGAGCCCAGGTCCCCAATGACATGGGGGCCACGCCCACAAGAGAACCTCACTTCTTTGGGGACCCAAAGAGCAGCATCAAGCCCCACCACAGGTAGGAAGGAACCCCACTTCTGCCCAAGGGGCAAGTTCTGCAACCCTCCCTCCCTGCCAAAGTGTGAGCTAAGGCAGGGGGTCCTGGGTCATCCAAAATGCCCCAGAGGACATCGGGGCACCTGTCTAACTGCTTCCAGAATAACTCAGATGTTTAAAGTTCCACTGCCAAGTGGCATGCTTGGAATGCAGACGGTTCACCTCAGGGGACCTGGCCAATTTCAAACCAGAGGGTCACCCCGCTAAATGAGACAAAATAAACCCAGATGACACCCAGAACCCCGTGTTCCTAAAATGTCCCCTTGCGTGATCTTTAGTCGTAGAATATTCAAGGCCCTTCCAAGCTTAAAACTATAAACACGACACCCAAAGTCTATGTCCAAAAACTCATCCCAAAACAAATAAAGCCCAAAAAACTCATCAGAATTAAAGGCAGCACCCCCTAACCTAGTTGTTCTGTGCGGAGAGCAGAATCCCAGGGGAAGAGACATCTTTTTTGCTCATCTCTGCCATGTCACGTCTGAGGCTGCTTTGGCTTTTAAAGAGCTCACCAAACCCCAACGTGAATAACGCGATAAATATTTTCCAGGTTGTACAAGACATGCAAGGGCTTGATTCAGCAAATGAGCACGTCCAAATCGCCTGTTTTCTTCACAGACCTTTCTCACTGGAATCCACCCAACTGAGGAGAATGTGAAAGACTCACTTTCTGGGAAGCCAAGTACTCCATGCCCCTCGCCAGCTGGTAGGTGCAGGACACCAAGTCCTTGAAGGTCATCTGCTCCTCGGGAACGCGGTTGATGTCATAGGAGTACTCCATCCCGGGCGGCCTGCGGGCTCGGAGGTATTCCCGGAGGTTGCCTTTCGAGGCATACTCGACGATGACGTAGAGAGGCCCTGCGGACGGACAGGGCAAGCTCGCTGAGACGATGCACCCAGACCCGCCTTGGGAAGCTCAGCCCAGTTTTGTTTCTGATAACCCAGCACTTTTTTTTTTTTTTTTAATTGAATCATACAGAAAAGCACACACAAAAACACAACACCTGCAACCACATCTTCCCCCAGAGATCACTGAGACTTGGGTCAAGACAGCCTCAGAAGTCCGAGTAGAAGAGACAGAGACACAGGGAGCATCCTTCCCTGCCATCCCCCTGCAGAGCAACGCTTATCATAAATTTGCCTCTTCCAGTTCACTTTAACCATCTGACATACAGATACGGATCAAGAAACAATGTTATTATTTTTGATCAAGAAACAATGTTATTATTTTTAATCGTGAATATATAATAGAGCTACAGCTAACATTTTTCCCTTACACCTTTATCCACATGGAACCCAATCAGACTGATAAAAATAAATCTAGATCGTTCCTTTTCTATTCCTATCTACATTCCATCACACAAACACTATTTTCCTACATTTGTGGGCACTGACATTGCTTCCAGGTTCCGGCTATAACACACAGCGCGCCTTTCTGTGTCTGCTTCCCGACACACACGTGCCGCCCTCTCTCCGAGGCATGGACCAGAGGCCGGCAAACTACAGCCCGCAGGCCGAATCCTGCCCACGGCCTCTTTCTGTGATTGAAGTGTACTGGCACACAGCCAGGCCCATTCATTTCTGTACTGTCTGTGGCTGCTTTCTCGCTGCACTGGTAAAGGTGAGGAGTTGCCACAAAGATCCTAACGGCCACAAAACCGAAAATATTTACAATCACCCTTCCCAGAAAGTCTCCCAACTCCTGGTATAGACCTAGAAGAGAAAAGGCTGAGGCACAGATAGCCATCTTCAAGTTTACAAATTATCGTCAAACTGATTTCCAAAGTGTCAGCTCTCCAGTGAGGGAAGGCAGAGCCCTCTCTCCTCTAAGGAAGGTGATGTGTCCCTTCGTCCGACTCGGTCCCTGTCCCGCACTACTGGGAGCTCAGCCAGCGAGGCCCACAGCAAGACAGGACTTCTTCAATCCCCATTTTAAGGGATTTGCTAACCATAACACTGGGTCTTTTTTCTTTTTTTTTTTCCTCCTAAGATTTTGTTTATTTGAAAGAAAGGGAGACACAGCATCAGCAGGAGGAGAGGCAGAGAGGGAGGGACAGACAGACTCCCCCCTGAGCAGGGAACCCAATATGGGGCTCGATCCCAGGACCCCAGGATCATGACCTGAGCCGAAGGCAGACTGTTAACCCACTGAGCCCCCTAGACGCCCCCCATAGGGTCTTATTTTGAAAAATCCCTCTTAGCACTACAGAACAAAAACATAAGGAGACTGTCATTTCTAAACACCCTCCAGGTTATGCCCTAAAACCAGCAGGACTCTAGAAGGCCCTCCCATTCAAAGCCTCCCAACGCCTACCTTTCCCCCGTCCCCCTGTACGGTCACAAAGTCCCCTTTGTGTTCATGGCCAGGAACATCTTCCTAAGGGGATTTGAAAGAGAACTTTAAACATGCCCTTGAGGTGCCTAGCAGCAAGATCCAAAAGTCCAACCGTTTCTAAAATGATGTTAACACTGAAGCTCAAATTATTTGGATGAAAGCATTTTTTCCTCCTACTCACCATCCTGAGTACAGGCTCCAAGGAGATTTATGATATTTTTGTGTTTTCCGATCATCTTCATCATCTCCATCTCTGACACTAGATCAGAAAGATCTTTCTCTGTGGCATCATCTACAAACATTAGGTAAATTAAAACCCAGTTAGTAGTTTCCTCTAACCCATCGACAGCTGCGGCCAGTTGCCAGAAACTTAGTGGAAACAGCGTGAAATTGAATTTTAGGACCAGAAAACACTTTCTAAATCATCTCCCTCATTTTATTGGTAAGGGGGCAAAGGCCCAGACAGGGAACTGCCCTGATCCGTGTCCAACAGCTAATTTGGGGTCAGTGGGGTCAAAAGTCAGGATGAGAATATAGGCCTCTGATGCTAAGACCAATTCTTTTCTAGCAACCCTCCCGAGTGTGGGGGTGTTTCACTTTATCCTGAAGCAAGTCCACCTTCTGGCAGATCTACGGTGCCTCCAAAACACCGTATCGAACTTCAAGGTGCCTGAAAGCAACTGGGAGGCCGACAGAAAGAAGAGGAGGGCGAGGGGAATGGGGCTCCCCAAATCAACAGACTTTCTCCAGACCAAATGCCACTGATCCGAGCCCTTACAGAAGTCACAGACAGGTTCAGAGGGCACCTTGGAAGTGTTTACAAAAGTGTGTGTGTGTGCATTTTGAGCAGGCAAAGTTTCATGCCTTCCAAAGGGGTCTCTGAGTCCCAACCTAAAAAAATAGAAGTTTTATAAACCTCTGCTCCCCAATTTCAAGAAAAACACCTTCGGTCCCATGTTCATGGGCTCATAGCTTCTGGAGAGTGGCAAGACTCTTCCCCATGGGCCTCCCTTCAAGTTCATTTGATATGAAAAACTCTGCATTTACTTAAAAAAAAAAAAAGGGAGAGAGAGAGAGAGATAAAGAAATGCATAGGAGCCACGTGTCCAAAGGTTTTTTAACTTCACAAATGAATGAGCAACGCATTGGGTTGGAGCACGGGGAGGGCTGTCCTGATGAGAGCCACCCACTGCCTTTAAGAGTCCCCAGGGTCCCCACAGGGCTCTGGGGCCAATGCCCGCCTCCACCCTTAAAGGGAAGGCCAGCCTGATTATACCCAGAGAAACAAACACTCAGATCTCTAATTCTGAGCTCCAAAAACCAAACAAAAGTTCAGCCAAGAGAGACTGGAAGCCTAGGCCTTCCCCACGTTGGCCATGGTCGGTGGTCAGGGGCTGCTGAGGCTGGCTGTTGGGGGCACACAGCTACCTACACCTGCCACACAGGGGGGCGAGGGCACAGGGGCGGACCCCAGCCATGCAGGACAAAAGCCAGAGGGCCACCTCTGCTGGTGCAGCTAAGCCGAGGCACGTGGGGCTGCTGAGCACCGGCCTCCCTCGTATCAAATCCCAAAGTGGAAGGGCTCAAAACACCCAGGCTTCCCAAGGAGCCATTCAGATCAACAGCTTAAAAAAAAAAAGTTGTTTTTTTTTAAATACCATTTCCACCCTGCTACCTCCCCTCTTGGGGAAGGACAGGATGACCATCACAGACAGCCCACAAAAGAAAGAAAAAGCCTAACTCCGGGAGCATCCACGATGGGACAGGCACCCACATCCAAGAACAGGCATCTCTGCCTGGACACACGGGAAAAGCTCCGTCCTTTCTCAGCCCCCAACAATAGGGTTTATAAGAGAACCATTCCCTGGAACTCCTGTCCTAAGAGAATACCACGGAGCTGACAGTTGGAGGTGCTGTAAGCTCCTTGGCCGTGAGCATGAAGCAGGGCCGGGCGGTCATCCCACGAACGCCATGGGACATCCACATCACACAGTAACTGTTCACATGTTCCAGAAGGTTCTGCCGGGCCACCAATCCCGCTCCTTCCCTTTCAGCTCTCCAAGGGCTTCTCCCAGACCAGTGTCTATTCTGCGTTGTTCCTCTTACAAAAGAGGTAGGTCCTCCTCTCCCTACGCCTCCTCACTCCCTCCCAGAGGCCAACCTTCCTTCGTTTGCAAGTTAAATTCCGCATCCCCAGACTCATCTAAAGGAACCAATCACAGGTGAGTTGATTTTTCTAAGCACATACAGATATAGTGGAAATAAAAAAAAAAAAAAAATCACGGTCCTCCACAAGGAGCTGACCAAGAACAATTGGGGACGGGAAGCCGCCCCTTTCTAACAAAACTGGCTTTTCTTTCTTGGAAGTGCACGCAGCTCAAGATAAATCGTCTGTCCAGGACGCTGATTTATACTGAAAACTTCTCAACCCCTGGGTCAACTATGTGCTCTCTGACCCCCTGCCATGATAGAGTTCACATGCCACAAAAGGAACATTCTTGATAAGGCTTCTCCCCAACCCCCCGCCCGTCCCTCTCCCCACGTACCTTTCAACATCTTCACGGCCACAGTGACTGCTTCCTTGGGCTTCTCTTTGTCAATCCCCACCGCCTCAGCCATGACCACTTGCCCAAAGCAACCTTCCCCTAGAGGTTTGCCCAGCGTCAGCCTAAATGTGTAAATAGGGGATTAGCGCAGAGCATCTGGTGAAGGGGAAATTCCAGAACGAAATATAAAAATCTTTCAGCGGCTTGCAAAAGCATGGAGCATTTATCATATGGAACTAATGAGGCCGGAGTATACACGCGCTTGAGTATTTTCTTAGTGACGTTGTAGAGAATGTCAATTACGGGCGGGACAGCTATTAAGTTTCACATTTGTGTTCACGATTTATTTTCTTTGTGGAAGGTATCCTTGCTAGTGAGGCGGTCAGCGTTCCTAAGTGCTAACAAGGAGGAGCTTCTGATCTCGGGCCAACTGAATATTCGTAATTTAAAATGTCTTAAAGAAAAACTGTTAAAGCTGTTCTTCTTTTTTGGTCTCTGTGAAGTGATGTCTTTAAAATCACTATTATTCAAATACCAGTGGATTTTACGGTCACATTCCTGGCCAAGTTACATGATATGAATCTTAAATGCATTTCAAGGAATCTCTAATTTTTCCCTAAAGGACAAAGACATTTCTAGAAATTGAGGGAAATCTTTCTTGACCTAACAGTTTAGAAATCCTTGACTACCCAAATTGTTAATGAAGAAAATCCAGAGTGAACACGATAAACGATTTTTCAAATTTCTAAGCTCAGAAGCTCGGTGCCTGTCCAACTAATGGCCACATATTGTCTTTGGACATTCTAAAAGCCGACAGAACGGTGAAATCCTTGGAATGCTTATGAGTGTGTGTGTGGATTTCACTTAAGCACAGAAAAGCAAAGTATTTAGCAGCTCTTAGTAAATATACTGTATTTATGGTTAAGTACACAATGGTTTACAAAAGCTAAGCAAAGACTGAGGGCAGCGTACACTAGGCTGAGGTCATTCTGTTTCTCTCCTGAACTAAACTTAAATTTAATATCTTGGCAGAAAATAAACATTTGCATTGGAAAAATGGCTAATTTATGTCCCACTGCCCTGTTAGTACAAGCACAACAATCCTTTCTTTGTGCCACCTCTGTCTCCAATCTAATAAACCGCTTCTAAATAGCCTTCATTCACTGGAAATCTGCCCCACCTACATTTGTGCTCAACTCTGTTCTGAAACGCTTAGCACTCACATTTTCCACACTCAGGACGACCCCCCCCCCCGCCCAGGTGGGAGTGGATGGTTAGGCACACACAGACGTCCACTGTTGACGGCGTCACGGGCGGCAAGCACTGTGGCCCGAACCCGGGAGCCGTCATTTCTTAACGTGCGATCACAGCCGCCCAGGTCAGTCCGCTACGCACAGGAACGTGCGCATGAGCCCTCCTGCTTATACGCCGAAAGGAGGGAGCGAGGTGGCTTCGTGAGAAACAGCCCTGTTCTCTTTCCACACTCCCCAGGTAAGGACACCATTCTTTGTGTTTCTCTCTGATGTCTCCTAGTTATTGTTCAAAAACCAAGTGAATGGTCTCTCTACTACAACACACGAACACACTGGAAATGACCTCCATTAACCCTCCTGACAGAGTGAGACCTGGGCAGTTATTTTTGATTCTAGCTTATGATGCACATTAGTATCTCCAGATTGGCTCCTGGGAAGCAAAAGTGGCGTGGAGTTGTGGGAATCAAAATCACGGTGCCCTATAAGCTCCCTCTCCTTCCAAACAGAGCTCGTCAGACCCAGGCTCTGGAAAAGCTTATCTTGGTACCTCTACATTGGTGGATGAGTTTCTTCTGTTTTAATTAAACACCTCTCTGACCTAATCTCAGGGAGATACTGCCAATGTCAAGACCAACGGTGAGTAGGAGCTCTATAGAAGCAAGGCAAGAGCTTGTCCCAGTTGACATGATGTAGATGGAGATTTCCACCTTCCACTAGTACCACGGTTCAGACTAGAGGGACTGCAAGTGGTACCCAGAAGTGAGCTGAGGGCCTTGAAGGACCATCAGACCGTACTGTAGAAGGTAGGTCTAGAAGCTGGTCCCGCCCGGAAGACAGAGGGCTGGGAGCACAGGGTCTGCCTCCGGCACTCTCTACCTAGCACCGCCATATTGTTGGGGTCTATGGTTCAGAGCCCCTAGCTTACTACATGAAGAAGAGAGCAAGACGGAGAAACTCATGAGCCCAGAACCGTACTCAGTCCTGTGAAGGCTATAGCATGGTCATCATTTTATAAACATGAAGTTCAGAGAGTCAAGTTTGCCCAGCCACTGGCTAGCTGAGCAAGGGTTCAAATCCCACCCAAGACAGCCCAAATACACAGGCCTGACAACAAATCAAGACATAAAGACTCCCCAGTAATGCCTTCAACAGAGCCCAGGTGGCCGTGCTCTGACTAAACATTGGATTGGAACACCTCCACATCATCCGATAGAGAAAATACTACGGACCAGAGGAAATGTGACATCAGGTACCATATTCAAACCTTCACAGCCACATATCACATTAACAATACTTAAAAGGAACAACATGGACTGAAGATTTTTCAGACAATTTATGTCTTATACCTAATTTCCCCCAAAGAAATGAACTATAGAAGAGTCATGTTCTAATAACCAGAAGTTGGAACACCGTATCTGTTTTACAAATGGGATACGGCCTTACGTGTAGTCCATGTGACTGGGTTTGAATTATCTCAAAAGTATAAAAAGTGCTAAGAAAGTATTATCTTGGTTGGGGACCAGCCATGCCTAGCACCTGTTTTAAAAGAACCAGTGAAATAGAAAGAGAGAGAGAAAATCCATTCTTTTCTTTTTCAGAAGTTGGTTATTTAGAATTACAATCTCACTCGTTCCTACCGACACCGTCACACATGACCTTTGCAGTTAAGATCAGGAAAAGAACGTGTCAATCCAGCATCCCCATTTATACCTACGATTCCATTCGGGGCGGCAGCCAATAGAAATACTCACTTATCTCTTGGGAACTCCCACTTTGGATCTTCTGGCAATTCATACTCGGAGACCCCTGCCAGCATGGGGGTGTCTGCCGTCGAGGACAGGCGTGTGGTTATCCTCACCAGTGGGGTGTTGGAGTTCATGGAGGAGCTGGACTCGGCAGAAACCTGGATACAAAATGCAAAGCCCCAGATGTAATCCTGGCTCTACCTGGGAGGCCTGGCAGCCGGCCAGAGCCCAGCCAGATGTTCAATCCGTAGAAAGGAAGACAAGTGGGAGCACTGGCTAAAGTCAAGAATTTAAGCCCCAAACCACTGGATTCCAGCTCCTCTGTGCTCCCATCTCTGCAGTACCAGATTTCACCCACATCCGAGGTTCCTAAGACCAGATTTGCAAACATTTTTAGATGGTACCTGAGCAACATCTAAGTCAGCTTTCTGACCTAATTCCTCCAAATAAGCACCTGAGCACAGGGCAACCACCCCACGGGCTTCGCAATTGCCTTTTGGTCTAGATCTGTCCCAGAGCCCCGCACGATCAGTCTCCCTGCGGACCAGCTCAGACCATGAATCAATTCTCTGCCTATGCAACTCCACGGAACCGTCTTAGAAAATCCGCTCTTCGATATTTCATCTGCCTTTTGGAAAGAAAAGCCGGATGTCTCCAGGAGCTAGCTCTAGGATTTGAAGGTGAAGGGCGTTCTATTCGCTCCCAGTGCCATAATGCCAGGAAACCTGAAGCCCAGGCCCTGGGGCCGTTCTCTGCTGACGCCGACCATTCGGTGAAAATCAAGATTCTTGTCAACTTCGCTTTCAGAAATGAGTGGATTGAACACAAGGGATGAAGAGTCAAAGAGAAAAAAACTACGTCCTCGATTCATAATCACATGGCAAAGCTCCTCTCCCACCTGAGGTAGGCAAGGGTTTCCCCGAGTTTTGTCATTCACCATCATCCTTTTCGGGCTGCGTCTGATTAAAGGGTTACTTCTTAAACATAGCGTCCTCCCTGTGCTGGTTTCTGTAAAGGAAAACATGTGCAGAGCCCACCTGAAGACCAGTTTTGACAGTTACTGAACTGTCCTGATACAATCGTGGGCTGCTTGACCACCACCTTATTCTAAACCATGAACGAGCCAACCCTGGGGTCAAGAAAGTCAGACCATGAGGTTTAACATGGTCCAACAAAGCAGCCCGCCGTCCCCCCCACCCAGTTCTATCCCCTGCACGACTGTCCAGGTCAACTGCACGCCTCAGCTGTGCCGAAGCGTAATTTTCAAATTAAGATGCCAAAGACGGAATGCAGGTGAGCAAACTTACTTGGGATGAGTGTTCACAAAGTAGAACCTGAACCATCCCCACTGGGAACCAGAAGATCTGTACTTCCTGGAGCACGTCCTATTTGGAAAACCTTTATTCTCTTCTTGGTAAGCCCAAACTGCCCTTAGTGCAGACAGAATCCCTAGAGACACCCAAGAATGGACTGGGAGAGGGAAATCATTTTTAGAAACAGGAAGTTGGTTTCAGTATTAAAATCAAGTTGCATGGGATTTTTAAGCCAGAATTTCTATTATCTTTTAAAATGTACAAGAGAACGGGCACCTGGGTGACTCAGTCGGTTGAGCATCAGACTCCTGATTTCAGCTCAGGTCACAATCCCAGGGCTGTGGGGTCGAGCCCCATGCTGGGTTCTCCACTCAGCACAGTCTGCTTGAGGATTCTCCCTCTCTCTCTGTCCCCCCACTCACTCTCCCTGTAAATATATTAATCTTTTTTTTTAAGACTTTATTTATTTATTTGACAGACAGAAAGCACAAGTAGGCAGAGAGGCAGGCAGAGAGAGAGGGGAAGCAGGCTCCCTGCTGAGCAGTGACCCCGATGCGGGGCTCGATCTCAGGACCCTGAGATCATGACCTGAGCCAAAGGCAGAGGCTTAACCCACTGAGCCACCCAGGCACCCCTAAATATATTAATCTTTAAAAAATAAAAATAAAACATACAAGAGAACATTTCTAACCCTTCTAAGCAATCTTTTGACAGGGGACTCCCTCCTAAATTTTACTATGCAGACAGTACAAACCGTGTTCTTGTGAGCGTGTAAATATTTTTCTTCTTTCAAAAGGAGTTGAAGAATCATTAATTTTGGAGTTGAGAGAACCCCATGAATAGACTGGGCTCCAAAAGGCTGCGACCTCACACCAAGTGTCCACACACTCGAACGGCAGAAGCAAGGAAGAAAGCACAGTCGTAACCGTGGCGACTCCCCCAGAATCCACCCCTGCCCCCCACTAATGCCGGGGCCGAGGCAACGACCCCACCCTGGCCGAACCGACAACCTGGAACACCCCTCCAGTGTGGGGGGCCCCACTCAGTGCACTACGCTGACTCAAGGCCATGTGCTATGGATACCAAGAGGCTGGGGTTTTCTGGAAAGTTCTTCCTCATGAAGAGGAAAAAAAATCACCATTTACTACAACGGGAACTTGTACTTAAAGGTCACAAGTAACGAATACCAACCACACTAGTAAGAGTCAGCCTCACGAGGAGATGATGCAGGCCTCACAAGGCCGCGGCCCAACCGTTTCGGCCATCATGACGCTCTCTGAAAGGCCAGCCAGGTAGACTGTTGCCACCGGCCCTGCAAGGATTTCCAGAATTCCACCACCGGTGCCTGGTGTGCCGGCATTGGTAGAGAGGAGGGGAAACCCAATGGGGAAATAACAGGGGGATGTGGTTCTGAGTGAAGAGGTCCTCCAGAATTTCTTCCCTTGTGGGTGTGAGAACACAGCATTACTTCCAAACGTTCAGGAAGGATATAGATTTCAGAGCGGCCCCCTTCAGAGAGAGACTCAAACAGCTGAGGGATGGGGCAGAACTTGTTCTACCTCAGAACTTTTAAGCCATTTGAATTTTATTACCTTGCCTATGTATTTCTCTGATGTTTTAGAAATAGCACTTTCTGTAACAAGAAAAACACGTTTGAAACACAATGACTTGATTTCCAACACGAGGTGGAAATGACGAGAACACTGCCCTTCTCCTTTCCCTGTGCTGGGTGCTGCAACGTCTCTGCACCCTCCCACATGAGCACCCCACTGACCAGCCCTGGCCAAGCAGCCCACCCTAGCTGGTCCCCTTCCCCTGCTAACTATCTACGACATGGGGGCCCAATCAGGTGGGGGCCATGTGCCAATTCCCATGCTGGCCAACTGTGAGAACCCATCCCAAACTAGACTCTCCTACCTATTAGAAGGAAACCAGGGAAGCTCCCACCCCACAGGGGCACCATGAAGTCACGCCCATAAGACATTTAGTGCTGAGCCTGGCGCTTGCTAAAAGCTCAGTTAATATTTGCCAAGACCACAGCAGTTTTTCCTAGCACCTTTGCAGAATCCTGAGCTGCCCAGATCTAAGGGAGCTTATGACCGGCACCTTCCTCTGGGGAACCCAGAAGATCTGGAGCCTTTGGTGGTTTCGAGTGGGAGATGTTAGTGTCCTGTGTGCCCTGTGAAGAACGAAACCCAGTGGCATTAAGGGCTGACTGCCTTACTGGCCTGGAAGATGAGACCCTCTGCTCACAGCCAGGGTGGGCTGGGGCTCCAGCAGGGAAAAAGCAAAACCAAGAAACAAAAGATCCGGGAGTCAGGGGTCGGTCCCAGAGCAGGAGAAAAGCTGGAGCATAAAAACATCCTCGTGACAAATACGGCTCAGAGGGGGCTTAAGAGCAGAAAAACCTAACGCTCCGTCAGACGCTGACTGCTCTGCGGCTCACCTATGACCCCAGAGCAACCTTCGCCCACAAACCCACAGCAAAAGTTCACATACGTAGGCATCTTCCTCCAAACAATCTCCACGAGGTTTTCCTGTGAAAGTTTTCAAAACGGAAACCCTTGGCAAACTTGGTTGTTATCGTGACTACTAAAAACCTGAAAATCGTGTTTACAAAAAGGATTACTTAGGAAAGTTCTGTCCAGATCAAGGGTGGAGGTTAAATTCAATGTATAAATCTGGAAAATACTTCTGTACAAAGCACCAAGCGGAGGGGAAAAGGGTAAGAAAATGCCAGCAATATGAGAAACTAGAATTTGGTCACTCTGTCCGTCGAGGTGTTATCTTAATTTTACCTCCATGCATTTTTACTAAGATTTGAAAATCCCCTCTGGGACTGTACCTATGGCTGGCTTTGTCCTCACTCCGTTTCTGCCGTGAGCGGACAAACTTCCGGGGCTTGGCGCACTCCCCCGCTGGCTTGTCAATGCTTCCACGAAACACAGCATCTCGCTGGCGCTTCTCTCCTTCCAAACACACCCCTCAAGTCATTCCCACTGCCCACCTGTGAATCTCCTAACGCAGCACTATTCAATTACAAACTGCTCTTTTTTTGCACAAAACCATGATCTCCCCTCATTGGATAGCCTATCTAATTTGAAAATATTCCATGGGTGGCAACCATTAAGTGACAGACAAGCCATAAATGGAAACACCCTAAAATAAACCTCCTTCGCCATCCTCAGTCCCCATAGGCATGTTCTAGCATGTTTCAGTCTGTACGCAACTCCCCACTTTCTGGAATCTCTTTAACACGTGCCATAAATCAGGCTTTTAACGAAATGTACCTTTTGTATATTTCTACAGTCTATAGGGGAGATTAAGAAAGGAAGTGATCCTTTTTTTTCTTTTTAAAGGGCCACCAAGAAATCGTGTTCTCTCTGAACACGAGATTAGACTAGATGAGAACCAAGGCAGGGGACCGCACAGAGAACCAGGCAGGCAGAAGCAAAGGAGGAAGGCGGGGGGGTGGGCAGTGACGAATGTGCACGCTAATTCCTGACTCTGAAGCTGTGGGTCCACTCCCTTTTGCAACTCCTAATGACTACAGCCGTCCACGGGCAGCCCCCGATACCTGCACTAGCACTGACAAGCGCACGAGGACACACTCTCCGGGCTGGCCTCCACCTTGATCATGCCGATTCCAGAGGAGTGAGAGCGGGCGAGCCAGGGGCTGGGCACGGCGTCCGAGCCCCAGCGCTGAAAGCAGGGTGAACCCCAGTCGAGGGACACGGGGAGATGCTGTGTGCCACCCACCTCCCCCACAACCAGAAAGTTCCCCCCTTTCCTCAAGCTTCAAAATGCATAAAGAACCTCGAAAAACTCCTGCTTACTGGGACAGGAACACAAGGAATTTCTTCTGAGCTACCCGAGGAAAAAGTATTTTTGACTCAAATAAAATAACAAACTGAAATGTCGGTCTTATAACAGTTAAGTCCAGGACCAATGAGTAAATGTCACGAAGGAAAAACTCAGAGAGGGATTTAAAAAAAGAGAGAGAGAGAAAGAAGGAAAAATAAGAACACCACTCCTCTTGTTCTAAACAGAGAACAATGATGGACTGAGCTGAGGGAGACGTTGTGTGTATGTGTATTGGGGGAGGGGCGAGGGTCAGGGCCAAGAAGATAACACTCGGACTCCACCATGAAGACACTCAGTGTTCCCTGTGTGGTAGAGGAGCTTGGGCAGATACAGCCTGAAAAGTGGCCTTGCAAGTAACTAGAAAGAACCCATCCTCAAGACATCTGATTACAGGCTCACCTGTCGCCAGGTAAAGGCATGCTTGGCATCCCTGTGGTATTTTCGCTGTCATCAACATATCTGCCAGCCTTTATGGGGTTTTCATTCCAGCTACAGCCCAATAACCCTCTTTTATCCAGATACCTGATAGGCATCTCCTTCCCCACCAAAGGGGCCGTGCTCATTGTCAAGAATCACACACCCATTTTAACACGTAAGAGTTGGTGAGGGGTGTCAACCTTCCCCCAAATGAATAATCAACACTCCCCCAAATCAATTAATCTCCCCGAGATCTGCTGGTTCCCCTCCCCCTCTCCAGGGCATGGCTATTTGCTCACCTTCCTCTGCTTCTCTTATTCTCCTTGACGCTGCTACAACCCAAGACAGCTACATCCTAAACGATGATGGCCAAATAACACTGGAAGGTGACAGGTCTTATCTTGCATGGAACCTGGGTTAGATCAAGCACTCAGAAAACTATGATAAATAAAGGAAGAAGAAGGAGAAGAAAAAGAGAAAAGCTAATGTTCCCTTTGGCTACATAGGGGCGAGTGCAGAAAGAATGACGAGCCAAAGTGCAGACAAAGCAAAAAGGCCAGTCAGCCAAAGAGCAGCGGAAATACAATGACTAGGGCTGAGTCAAGGAGATTTTAAGGGCAACTGGGTCTTTTATATTTAAGTAAAGAGAAGAGCACTGTCGCAGTGGCAGAAAAAGATGATGACATCATTACAGGCCAATGGTCTAGCTACACCAAATTGCAGGTTTCCTCCAGAAGGTAGCATTTTTCCCCTATTAGAAAAAAAATTAATAATAGAGATGGGAACACCACTCCCTTTTGCAACTCCCTGAGGTCAGGTTCTCAAGATGGTGGCTGGAAGAATGGCCCAGAGGTGACTGGAAAGGAGGAGGGAGGGAGAGGGGTGGCCATAGCCCCTGAAGGTCACTGAAGGCACCACCTGGCCGTGTTGAGAGTCACCTTCAGACTGGATTCTCCCAAAGTCAGGCAAGCGGCCCCATCATTGCTGCTCTGGAAGGCCCCAAGAATGATGGTGGTGTCATTTTAATAACAATAGCAATCTTGGTGGCAGGAGTCACCCAATGGGCACCTTTACTTCCCTTGCTCTTAACAGTCTGGGCAACCACCAGCACTTGACACACACTTCGAATGCCACGCTCAGCCTCTAAGAAGAATAAAGAGCTGCTTGATTCATGGCTCCAGAGAAGTCAACAGGGACCCATTCAGCCAGGAGTGTGGAGCCGGGTTGGGAACAGCCAGAGCCATGCCAAAGCTGCGGCTGGCCGACCGGTTCCTAATCCGTGCTAATGCCTGCCCCAGAAAATGTCATCGTCACCTGAAGTCCCGGGGGGGTGGGAGGGGGTGGCGGCAGGGGCCGGGCTGGGATTCACCCAGAGTTTCTCAGAGTGCATTTCAGAATCACCTAAGGATCCACTTAAAATACAGATTCCTGGCCCCAGTCTACATCTGCTGGATGACACGCCTCTGGGGTGAAGACCAGGGAATCTGCAATTTTAACAGAGGCCCCCGTACATTCCACTAACGCACACGCTGCCACAGAGCCATGCGTTAGGCATTTCACTTGCTGCCGCCAAAGAAATTCCTTGATCGGAACAAAGTTCCCAATATTGACTTGTAAACCCTTGTCATTCACATCTGCCTTTCCCCTTGCATGTTCAGGAACACAGAGGAAGGAGTCAAAGCACATCCTGTCCCACTCAGCTTTGCAGCTGTGGGTTACAGCAGAGGCAGCAGAGGCTCTATCTTGCCCTGCCTCTCCACAGCAAGACAACACCCATCAGGAGGGACACACGAGTGAAAAGTAACCACCAAAGGCCAGACACAGGGTTAAGAACAATCTGTTGCTCATTCAGTATAAAAATCTTTCTACCACCAAATCCACAGCCGCACTTGCGAACGATTAACAATAACACATAATATATGTGTACACGTCTATTTTAAGAATCAGAGAGGTCGAGCCAAAACCCAGTTACTAGAGACATCATAGTCTGGTTTAAATCAAGCAGTAGTTCAGTTTCATCTCCAGGGCGTAAGTTTCTGACCTTGATTAAAAAAAATAATAATAAGTCAAAGAGAACTAGAGTCCCTCCCTTTCCAACTAGTGGCATAAGCCTGTCTCAAAAACAGCATTAGATCACAGGGGACAAAAGAGGCCTATGATTCCAAAAGACGGTTACACTTGAGCCTCGAACACACAAGGGCATGGCCTCCCTGTGTTATTTCCAGTCCTGCCAGTTAGCTCCCAGAGTCTCACACCGACCCACTTTCTTGCCCTTGGAACTTGACCCAGCAGACCCCATTGCTGCACCAGAATTGGACTCTCTGAGCCCCAAACACTAATTGGAGAGCCACTGAGAGGCACGTGGCGCACTGAAGCTCGCAGAAGTAGATGATATCGTAGCCCAGAAAGAGAGCGGGGCGCTGGCTGGGGCGTGCAGGGAGGATTAAATTTCTTTAAACTCTTTATCTACTTTCTGTTACCTGTCTCCGCAGGGGAATCCGCTTCGTCAGCTTGTGCACGGCTGGCTGGCTGCCGAAGTCTGGCTTCTTGGTCGTGGTCTTCATTCGGCACAAGATGACCGTCACCACCATACAGGCAATTAGGAAGACCCCTATGCAGTAAATGGCTATCTCCAGGTAGTCTGGGGAAGCCGTGATCTCCTTCTCTCTTACAGGAGCTGGAGTGGACACCACAGGGGAGGAACAGATAAGCAGGCCACAGAGTTAGGACACGGGGTTGATGACGCATCCCGGACAGCTAAACGAAACACATGGTGATGACCATTCCCAACGACAGGCTTCCCATTGCCTCCGTGCTGCAGAATGGCACGGGCTATGGGCCTGCCCTGCACCGCTCCCAAATGAGGGTGAGTGACCAAGGCCTGCCCGATGGACCACCAGGGCCCGAGCAGCCACTATCTCTCGCTGCAACGGGCCTCTACAATCCAGTGATTGTCACAGACTGGCTGGCTCCAAGCCACGAAGGGCAGGCTACGGGGCCACATTCTGTCACACATGTGGACAGAATAGGACAGTTATCCACACTTGTTAAAAAAAAAAAAAGAAAGAAAGAAAGAAAGAAAGAAAAAGAAAAAAAGCTGTCTTCCGAGGGGATCTCTGATGCAAACCAAATTAAAAATTCCTAAATATAAACAACGCCCACTTTCGCATGTGACCAGATGGAACGTCCCCCTTATTTGGGTAAGTCCTTCCAAAGGAAGATGCGACAGGGTGACTTCCCCCCGATGAACACACTTCCATATGAAATGAAGTAAATATTCATCTAGTAGGCTGGTCCGGAAAGGTTTCCAATGTCTTACCACAGTCCAGCATATTATTTAACGGAACAAAGGAAAGCACTGAATTTAAAGACCGAATCGCCTTTGATACACAATCATTCCATCCGTACCATGGGATGTTTCTAATATCCCTTAATCAATTTCAATTACCATTTAAGATTTGTGTTTTCTGGTTAGATTGAGGTCACTACAACTTTTCTCTCAAAGAAAAAATAGAAACGGTATGACGTGTGCATATCCATGGAATTACTTAAGGTAACACGTTCTTAGATCGACTTAAAATACTATCTGCTCCCTCCTCCGTCCTCAGTGGTCATGGAGCTACAAGCAGTGTATTTCCAAACGGTATTTTTCTCGGACTGCATCCTTAGTTAATGTGCTAGTACTGTCAGGCAAATCGTTAAGAAGGGCCAATTAGGCCCCTGTAGAATGCAGTACTACAAGTAAAAGCAAGCTCAAAGTAAAAGGCATCTCATTGTTTCAAAGCAAATATTCACAGAGCAGACTCAAAACAAAAGGCAAAATGGATGCAATGGTATTATTTAAAGCTTATCCATTTTAATCAGAAAAAAATACTTGCAAGATAGTCAAAACTCCCAGCAGCACAGCACAAAATGAAATGATCAATTTCTTTTTACTAGATATAAAAACAAGCATGCAGGTAGGCACTTTACTCTAGAAATAAGGCATTAGGAACTGGAGTGGAACATCACGAGCTAGCAAACCAGTCTAGGCAGCTTCACAAAGGAAATGACAGAGACAGATGCATCAAAGTAGACCGTGGTTATCAGGAGAGGTTCAACTAGGACAGAGATGCTGGTCGAAGACCCAGACCACAGCAGCATGTAGCAACAGGGCTTCGCTGATGTTGATTTCTCCGAAGGGCGGAAATCACATCAAGCCCACGTCGGCGCGAGCATGCTTTGCAGGAAAAGCAAACGGAGGGTCCATTTCATTGCAACATGCAGCAAGCCACCGATTCCCAAGGTAGGTAACACACTGCTTCTGTACGTCCTACATGCCAGGGTGCTTCTCCCCAGGCACCCCAACGTACATCCCTCTAGTCACGTACCATTGAAAAGAGAGAGTGGAACCACGTGATCAAAGTACATATGGGATTTTAGTGAAATGGAATTTGAAATGAGAAAAAATTACTTTGAATTTTACAAAGTAATTGCCATGTCTTCTTTCAGAGAACTGCGGATGGGTGAATTTATACATTGACTCACTGAAAATGTTAAGATCCCTTTGGGTTTTAAGGATGAAATTTCACTTGATCATAAATGTGAGTGTGGGATCTCATTGTAAGTGAATTTCCAAAGGCAACATTCTTATCCCCGGGGGATAATTTTCAACATTTTGCAAAATCTTTATGCCGGCATTAAAGGGGCTGTTTCTGAGAACAGAAGCTGTGTTAATTTTATAGCAATCAACCCAGAAAAGGGAAAAAACCATGGAGAGAAAGAGCAGTATGTACCTGGCAGAACGGTCAACCATGCAGAGTGAAAGGATATCCCAATAGAATTACCCGCCAAGCACGTATACTCCCCAGCATCCTCAAAAGTTACATTCCGGATATAGAGAACCTCAATCTCTTTGTCCGTGGTATTAACACCGGCGGCCTAGAAAACAGGGAGGCAAGAGAAAAGGCTAGACAACACAGGGATGACCGTGGAGGGGGCCGTGGAACCATGAGGCATTGCACCAGGGGGCTCCGGCAGGTGCTGGCCAGCAGAAGATTCCGATCGCAGCCCATCCACAAAGCCCACAACCGAGAGACACTGAGCGACACTGAGCAGCTCGCCGCCACAGGCCCGTCACCACACCGGCTTCACCACCTAGACATGCATGCAATCAGACGCATGGAAAAATCAACCCACAGAGATCCCTTCTCTTGGCCTTTGCTTTGGATTGAGGGATGGTTTTCCAAAAGTATGAACACCCCAAAAGTCCCAGCTGGGTTCTGGTCCTGTTGGCTGCAGACTCCCACCTTGAGGAAGGGATGGTGCGGTCTTAAATTTATTGCAGTAGGGAGCAAAACCCTGGAGACGCGCCCAAGTGGACACCTGGCACGTCCTTCCAGCCCTGGGGGCACTAATCAGGGTGGGCTATTGTGTCTGATTTTCACGTGTCACCACTTTGACTCACGTTGGGTAAAAAAAAAAAAAAACAGAAGAAAGTACAATCTTGGTAGCAAAGACACTGCAGGGTTTTTTTTTTTCCTTCAATATAGACATTTGAGTGTGAGTTGTGACAAACCGAGAAGGGCAGCGGCTGCCTTCAACAGCGTCCACACCCATGAGGTGGATTATGCTCCCAATTGGGACAGCAAGGTCAAGGACGGGTCTCTTAAGCACCCATTACGGGTAACCAAGGGAGTGATATTCTGTTGGAAAAATTATTGCGTGCCAACACTTCTCTACCAATTTGGGGCAGAAGGAGGTAGGAATTCTGCTGATACGCCAATGTCCCAAATTCAACAGGCATGCCTGCGTGTGTTTAAAATGCTGACGGTGGACAGTCATGATGGGGAATGTGCAGCCCGGACAAGACAAGCCAGAAGGAACGACTTCAAATCTGGGTTGGGGGAGGGGGTGGAGGGCGGTCTTTAGAAGAGAGGAGAGCAAGCACTTTGAGCATCGTGGGCATTTTTCCATGGCTGCTGGCATCCTACCAGCTGCATCACCGAAGAAAGATGATTATGAATATACCAAGGCCACAGAGTCATCCTAGAAGCTGCCTGCAGTTTCCCAAAGCACCAAGTCTTTTCAGCTTCTACATCCAGACTTCTTTTAAAAACAAAAAACAAAAAACAAAAAAAAACACAAAACATTGTTACCTTGCTGTTTTGGCAGGACAGTGAGCCAGGCGGACTGGTTGGCCTGCCCTATATAATTGGAGACCTTACATATATACTCCCCAGCATCCGCCTCCGTCACATTGAACAGAGCCAGCACTTCTGCATTGGAACTATTAATCCCCGAGTGCTGGAACAGACACAGGAGAACAATATAACGGCCAACCAGGAAGGACTTTGTGCTGTCTATGGTCCCACCACCAATACACCACCAAAACAACTCGCACAGAAAACAACTTCCATGAGGTCTAAGCGGCTGCCTTAACGAGCTGAGTCGTGGGCTTCGACTGTGGAGAGGGAGGGAGGGACGTGTGATCAAGACCAAGCAGAACCGACCCGCGGCTCCCCGGGCTGCTCAGCTTCTTCCAGCTCTTTTGATCACTGGGATTCTCAGCTGGGGAGAGTAGCTCACCGGTTGAGAGTTCTGAGTGGGGCTACCTATGGTTCTACGGGAAGACTGTCCTTTTCTAAGGACAATCTCTTTGAGCACCTACATGCAGGAGACGTGGTAGGTGGTGGCTAAGAAAAGGCTGTAGACTTAGCTGCCGCCTGCCATCACCGCCCTGGAGAACAAGACAGACCTAAACATTAAAGAGGCTGATGCTGGTTTCACTGGGGACTTTCAAGGAGCCAAATGCGAAAGGCAAGGAGAAAGTTTCCTTGTTCAACATTTCACTGGTGCAAAACCATTTTCTAAAGTTGACTGTCGGGGCAAGTGGGTGGCTCAGTGGGTTAAAGCCTCTACCTTCGGCTCAGGTCATGATTCCAGGGTCCTGGGATCGAGCCCCACATCGGGCTCTCTGCTCAGCAGGAAGCCTGCTTCTCCCTCTCTCTCTCTCTCTCTCTCTCTCTCTCTCTGCCTGCCTCTCTGCCTACTTGTGATCTCTGTCTGTCAAGTAAATAAATAAAATCTTTAAAAAAATAAAAATAAAAATAAAGTTTATTGTCTAAGCCGCAGGTGAACGAGCTTCCAAGGCTAAAAGCCCTTTTCTGAAAATAAAACGTGAATTGCTTTGGACAGATGGCTATGCCAATTCGATCCTCATGTCATACTAAGAGACGGAGACATCAGCATCACGGTAAGTGCTGGTACCTCGCCTCGAGTTTACAGAGCTCTCTCAACGCACACCATCCCGTGGACTCTGCTAGAGGCAGCGGCATTGCGACCCCCACTTTTATGGACATGCAGCTAAGCCTCAATGCCCCGTCGGAGATCTCGGGGCTGATAAATAGCTGAATTATTCCAGCTCCCACTCGAATAGCCCTTCCTCCCCACCCCACCCTGCCCCCAGTTCCCTTCTGCAATTTTACTAGCGAGTCTAATAATCTGCTAATCCCCTAACACACTCTCCCCTGGCTGGTCAAATGGGAGACTGGTCCTCTCCCAGATCCAACAGGAAATCGGAGAAACTGCCCCCGACGTCCACGACGGAGACCCCCGCGGGTCCCTTGAGATCCAGAAAGTCCTCACCTTCAGCACCTTGAGGTAAGGCAGCCCATCGGGCCCGTATTTGCTGCCGTTCTTTTCTACGTGTTTGATCCACTGAATGTGGGGCTGCGCGTCGCTGTACACTTTGCAGACGAACTCGACGTCACCTCCCACCACGGTGGAGGCGTTGGCCGGCAGTCCAGCTTGGAGGATGGGCCGGTGTGGCGATCGCTCTGGGGAGCGGGGAGGGAGACGAATAAATAAGTTGTGTTGTCCAGAAGGTAGGTGTTCGTGAACACAAGCCTAAGAGGCCTCAAGTCTGCTGGCTGACTCCTTTGAAATATCACCGCGGCCCAATGTATAACAAAACCGACTTCAAAGGAGACTGCTAGAGCGCGACCCTTGTAAAAAGAATACTTACTTAGAAAACACACAGAAGATCTTCTGATATGTCAAGGTATGGGTTGTCTGTGGCCGCTCACCAAACAAGGGGAAAGGTTTTACTTTGACAATGGGAAAAAACAGCAGGGGGACGGGGACCTCTTCACTTGTCCCCCTTGGGATAATAGTGGAGACTCACTTTGACCATAAGATTAAGGTCACGGGCAAGGGACAAGCCCAAGGTCACCTAGAACACCAAAATGGCTCCTGGACTCAGTGTCTCCCAAAACATCACTAAGGTGCTCTGAGAAGACCTCCGTTTCTTGTTTGGAAAGAGAAACCAAAAGCACGAATTCAAGGTGATAAACAGACTGGATGAACAATGGGTTTCATCTCTTGACTGTGGACTTCACCCCTTTTAGTCCCCATTCACCCCTTCATTTTCTCGATATATACTGAGTGTTACCGTCTGCTCAATGCTAGGTGCACAAGGAGACGTTCCTCATTCAGATGTGGCACCAAAAGAAACACAGACAGACCCCAGTCCCCCAATCCTGGTGACGTTCTAGGCCACGTTTAAGGAAGCCCCACAGAGGGCATGGTAGCCATCACTTCCCACCCTCACGTGCCTTGCCGAAGCAAAAAGTTCTGCAAAAGTCCTTCTCCGGTTTCAAGGGGATCTCTAGAGAAATCCTGTAGTTCAAGGTCCATGAGAAACTGCACACAAGTGTCCTTAAGAAACTGGTAACCGAGCAGCCCACTGCGTGATCCCGTCCACAAAAGCTCTAGAATCACAAGCCGACGGCCAGCTTCCTACAAGGCAGTTTGGTCAAGGGCGGCACATACCCAATCGCCCGTCCAGCCGTCCACACACACATCGTCCCACCCCACCTTACCTGCACGTAAGCCTATCTTACCTTACCTGCAAGCCAGCCTACCTGTCTCCCCGCACTGCAGAGGCCTCTGCCTTCACCCCCGGCTTAAGAAATGGCCGCGGGAAGGAAGAGATCCCAGCCAACCCAACACACCAAAGATGCCTCCACCCTGTACCTGAGTGTCCCCGTGTGCTGGACTGGAAACAGCAAATTACAATGATAGATATTGAAACCCTTCTATATTTGGGCCTTAAAATAGTATTTGGTGGAATTTGTTGGACACAAACCAAACCACATGTAAATTGATTTTACTGCACAAGCCTGTTGGTCTTTAAAAACTTTTTTAAAAAAGGAAAAGAAAAGAAAGAAATGCTAGTGGGTTACTCTTAGCACATTTCATTCCAGTATCTCCCATCACTTCAGAGACATCTACACTTTCAGATTAAAAAGATAAGGATTTCAGAGCCTCCAAAAAAGTCATTCATTTGCGGGACATTACCCTGGAGGCTGAACAAAGAACCCAGAAAGCCTACTTTTGTGGGCAGAAAATCTCAAAGCTATGATATTTTCACGACCATGGATGACCAGAAACATGACCGGAAGCCTCACCCTTTGGCGGACATGCCATCTCTGCAATGGGCCACGGCAAGCCTCCCGGTCATGTGGCACCCGGCTTGGAGCCGGCAGGGGCAAGGTTGGTTTAATCCCAGCGAGCCCCAGCCACAAGAGGAGAACAGAGTCAAGTGTATACACACACACACACACACACACACACACACACACTCTGTCCTCACCAGGCCTCCTCCCAGGACGCCTCGTGAGAGGGGAATCTGTCCTCTGGGCTAGACACTGCCAGCCAAGCTCACAAAACCCCCTCCTTCACACATACCTCATATTGAGGTAGTTTGCCCTTTCCCGCAGAGAAGTGCATTTTAGGTACCCTTTCGTTCCCTGGCTCAGTTTTCCAGTTTTGTGTGCCCGTGTTTGTGTGTTTCGAGATAAATATTTACAATGGACCTAAATATTTATTCTTAGAAACAAAGGCCCTATAAAACCTTAAATGTCATAAGCCAGATCAACTGAATTTCAAACCAAGTTCTCCTTCTTAAACATACTTGTTTCCAATAAATCGTTTCACAAGCAAACACTGTGCTTGTAATACCAAATGACGATGTCCTGGGAACAATGAGTGCTTTCATAAGGCCGGCATCTCTGGCCTGCGCCAGCCTTCAGCAGGGAATGCAGTCCCTGGGACAGCACTGGCAGGGCCCACGCAGAGCCGCAGCCTTGTTCACTTGTGGTCAGCGCGCTGCCTTGTTCCACTTATTAAGTTATTCCATTGCTATCCGGACTATTTCCACCGGGGGGGGGGGGGGGGGGGGGTCCTCGCAATGGTTTAATGTTATTGCGTTTGCAAATTACAGGGCACCCAAAGTTGCCGCTTGCAGTCCTGAATGTATCCTTTCACATTTTCTCACCTTATACAAAATAACCTCTCAAGCAGCCCGGCTTCCCTCCGCCCTTTCTCACTTTTGGTACAGAAACTGCAAGTCGGGATCGCTCTGTAATCGAAACCTTACACCGTCTTCCAAAACTTATTACAGCTGCCTTCGGTATAAAATGAAACCTTAGAGAATGTTATTTAAAATGTTTTTAAAAAGTCAGTAGGCCTCATGTTTCGTTTCTCCACATCAGGCTTTGATTTCCTTTGCAACCTTATTCTCTGCCCTTAAACAAGTCTGAGACCAGGCCCCAAACATCTTGGAAGAGGTCCCAGGATGCCAGGATCTGCAGAGGGCTGTGCCTCTTCTCAAAACCTTCAGCGATCACTCTTTTCTGGTGTCTGTTAGACCCGAAAGAGCAGTGATCAGCAGCAAGGGGATGACAGAAGTTCCAGCTTCTGAAACACGGCAGGGGGGGGGGGGGAGAGCAGGGTGCGGGCAGTAGCTCCTGCAGAGAGGGGACTTCCATGGCCAGCGCCCCGGAACAGGGCAGTGATGGTGGGCACAAAAACCATCCCCCCACAAAGGTTAACATGCTCTCCCCAGAACCTCACAAGGCCCCGGGCACAGCAAACCCCTCAGGTTTCCAACGCCTGGGGCAACAGGCTGATACGAAAAGAAGAAGTCAATGAATTCTCTCTGGGTTGCACACTAACACTCAGAGCTGGTCCATCTCTCTATGGGATAACAAAAAATGACAGCCTCTACCAGGAAGGTTTGACGGTTTTAGGCAAGGTTCTCTTACTGCGTGTTTAACTCTCAGATCTTACAGAAAAGAGACTTTTCTCTTTCCAGGGGCAGTGACATAAATAGAAGGAAAAACAGAAAGGCTGATGAGCAGCTCAACCCCTGCGTCCTTCCTGGGATTTTTAAAAGATACATCCTGAGTGCAGTGGGTGGCACGTGGACAGGGTGCGGACCCGAACCCGGTCGTGCACCTTTAAAGGAGCGGCTCTCGGGCCCCTGTGCGAATTCCAGCTTGAGACAGAAGGGAACGAAGCCCAGGGTGTGCGGCTGCTGCCGGTGGGGAAATTGGCTGCCCGGCTGGAATGAGGCTCCGCCAAACCGATGCGTAGTAAACACAGACTGAAGTGCTTTAAAAAATACGTTCTCTCCCCCATGGGTTCACTCGCTCTCACTCCCTTTGGTCAGGAGCTCCAAGCCAGTCCATGCTCCCCAAGTGGAAGGCCCAGCTGCTCCGAGTCTGAATTTCGAGACTGACCCTCTCGGGTCCTGCTCTGACACTGGGGGCCACAACCAGAAAAAGCAGGCGGAAAACAGCCTGCTTCGTTCCAAGAGGTAATTATTGAGAAGGAGAAAATACCTGAGTGACAAAGAATAAATCTTTGTTAATTGACCACTGAAACTTTATAACATGCCAGTCCTCCTCTGGACATAATAATATGCTTGGCTCATAAGAGATCTACAACTTCAGCTCTGACATAGCAAAGGCCATAAAAAATGTCCACAGAGCAGACAGGCCTCATGCCTACAGGCTCAGTAAACACGCATCCCGGGGATCAGAAGGAGACCAGGTTCTTAAATTACACCTATAAATTAATCAAGCCCAGAGTTGCAGGTTTCCCAGCACACACTAGTCTCCTGAGTATTTCTCCCCCAAAAGTTCAGCAGCGCTTGTCACAAAGAACCATTTCAAATCTGTTCTCTGGGCAGCAAAACACCCAGAGACTCGAATCACGCCAAGTGGCCAGTATTGATCTGGAATCAGCAGGTCTCCTGCTCTGGGGCACCCATTCACGTAAGGAGCATAGAGAACCTTGCCTGCTCTGTCCTTAAATTGAAATCAAAATTTAATTACCCTTCCTCTAAAATGGTAGTTTCTTAGCAACTCCAAGGTGCTGAATAGGGAAAGAACGTTCTACGCGATTTGGAGGACAAGTGAAAACAATGGAGAATTCTTTCTCTAAAGCCTAACCTCGAATGATTTTCTAAAGAGCAGGTAGTAGTTGCTTTTGCTGCATAAAAGAACGCACTAACCCAGTTAGCAAGAGGCGATCAAAGCCCTCTGAAGTCCGAGGAGCCCAATAACCTGCCAGAGACCTCGCGCTAATTACAATTAGTAGAACGAGTTCATTGCCTTGTCAAGCCTCTACCTGACACACTCCACACACACGAGAGAGATCGAGTTGGGCTCTGAGTTTTGTTTTCCCTACGTTTTCTCCAGCCTCTAGGGATGGGCACAAAAGAAGGTCAGAACTAAAAAGGGTTCGTAGGACTGATCTCTTTTATTAAGAGTCTGAGTACCAAGACCGGGCATTCCGACTTGTCATCTTCTAGAAGAGACGGAGTTGGCCTGGGGTATTGAGCACCTGGAATAACTTTAAAAAAAGGAAAAATGCCTTTTTGTGGAAGGTCACTGGTGTGTTGCTCTGCCTCTCTGTCCCGAGCTAAGCTGAGCCTCATTGTCCCCCTGCCTGAACATCTGATCCTGAAAGCCTTGCAGAACTGGGCAGGGTGGGGGTCCAGCTTCCTCTAAAACATACACAATTTTCCTACAGAGAGAGCAAAAATGTCTGCAGACCAGGCCTGTCTGGGGAGAGCCACAGTGTCTTCCCTCCAGCGTCAAAGACCCTCAGTGACTTAGGGAGGCTGCACCATGTGAAATGCTAGAAGCAAAACACCACTAATTCCTTTGTGCTTGCTCGATGAGGTGGAGAACGAGGCGAAGTGCTGGCCGTGGTCAGGCGGCCTGGGAAGACCAAAACAGGTGGAGGCAAAGTGCCTTCCCTAATTAATGTCATCGACTGTATTATGTGGCTGGGGGCTGAGTGGCTTCTACCAGCTGGGTGTCAATTTAGGTCTTCTTGGGCAAATTACCAGAGCAGAGCTGTGTGTTATTCACACCCCCAAATGTTTACGATAACCTGAGCTCTGTGCCTTTAAAAGTTAAACCAGAACTGAAGACTCTTAGGTGACCACGAAGTTACGTCCAAGAGAGGGTCAAAAAGGCCTATCCTCTGGTTAAAGAGAGACGTGGCTTCGGGACGAAGCAAAGTTCTGGGCATAGATGGTGGTGATCGTTGCAGAACCGTGTAAATGTCTATTTCATGCCACTAAACTGCACATTCGAAATTGACCAAAATGGGACATTCTGTTATACATGCTTTGCCACCTTTTTCTTTTTTTTTTTTTTAAAGGAGACATGGCAAAGGTGACTCTATCTCAGAGCGAACAAGATCTATTTCTAGGGTCACGGAAAACCTGCCTTCTCAATTAGTTAAGTGTATTTACCTTGCCCAGTTTACTGAGAGCTTTTCTCTGTTCTGACACAAAGACTCCGCACAGGGGCCCTCCCTGTCTTGTGCTTGGTTTTCACGCTGATGTAAAACTCAGACGTCAGTCTCCACGCGCTCGCTCCAGTGGTGCTGGGGTAAACACAGCTGAGAGCGGTCACGCTGGGAGCCACGTCCCAGAGCCTCAGCACCCCGCTACTTGCCACAGGGGGTGCGACATCTCTCAGGAATGTAAGATTATCAGCTGGTGTCTTCATAGCTGGGTTCCCTCCATGGGAAGAACATGCTGGAGATGTTTTTCCAAAGTCCCAGAATGAAACAAACATACCTTCCTGCTGAACTCCAGATCAGAATGACTTCTCTCAAATGACCTGCAGAGAAGCTAAAAATCACATCACTGGGGAGTCCCCAGAGACAGCAGTACTCAAAACGGAGCTCTTTAGGTTGGAGATGTTTCACTGACATCAGTGAGCCCTGCTCTAGAAATCCAGCCCAGAAAAAGAGTCGCCCAGGCAGCCAACTACAGTGTGCACAAAGCTTGCCTCTTTTGAAATTGCCTAAACACCCACCCAGAGGGAAATGATTAAATAAGCTGAGATCCAGAAGAGCATAGGGGTCACGAATAAGAAGGAAATAGACAACACGTACCGATGTGGGAAGAAGTCTACGAAAATAATGTTCACAGGTTAATCAGCTTCCACCATGGAAAGGCCTTCGCCCTAGAGGAAGTCTAGAAAAATCGACCATGCCAAAAATCTTCGATGCTGTATTTTGCTCCTGGGGTGATTCAAGCAGAAGGAAAAGCTTTCAGCCCATCTGAGCAAACAAGAAATGCCTCCCTTTGGTGCAAACAACACGAGAAGTTAAATGATAAAACCTCATTTGTTTTCTTAGAGGCAAACTCAGAACTGAACACAGAACTGCTTCTCGATACCCCTTGCTGTCAGCGTCGCCTACAGAGAAGAGTCCCGAGAGTCACCCAGCTCACAAGAGGCCCCATTTCTCACTGTCTGAGCCGGCTGGGAAGCCTCAAGCCAGCCTGCAGACCAGCGCCACCCTCCCCCCGCAACACCACCGAACATTCACTGATGGTTTCACACCCAGAGTGGTTTTGTTTCTATTGGCCAAATGCGAAATGCAAAGGACGTCAGCCCCAGTCCTGAGTGCACACTGAACCCAATAAAATGAGGACTTTCTTGGGGTGCCTGGGTGGCTCAGTCAGTTACGTGTCTGCCTTTGGCTCGGGTTATGATCCCAGGGTCCTGGGGTCAAGCCCCGTGTTGGGCACCTTGCTCAGCAGGAGAGTCTGCTTCTCTCACTCCTCCTGCTCATGCTCTCTTTCTCTCTCTTACTCTCTCTCACTCTTTCAAATAAATAAAAGGGACTTTCTTTGTCAAAGAAAGTGCCACAGCCAAATGATCCTTCTAGAATAATATCCAACACCTGTCTTGCGAAATACCACTTTCCAGCTGACGTGACGGGAAACAGGTCCGGCACATAGTCAGATCTGTTAATTTGTATACTCCTTTGTGATGGAAAGGATTCCCAGAGGAATCCTCGTGAGAGAACCCTCTGAGGGGGAGGCTCTGGGAGAAAGAAAGAAAAAGTCGTTCTATCAAGATCCAGAAATCTCCATCCCTATCTATCATCATCTCACTGTGGCAGCTTTGGGGTCTTCTGTGCTGTGATGTGAGAAGTCCGACAGGATCTCTCAGTCAACTGGGTGCTACCCCCATTCTAAGGGCGGCATCACCCACAAAGGCATAAAGGCTCTGGTGAAGGTATCATTTGAAACGGGAAGAAAGCTCACAGCATTTCTGTATTGATGTTTTAATGACAGCTGACCTAATACTTCCCAACCAAGATCTTCTGGTTATAAAGGGGACTGACATCGGGCAACTCTGAAAAGCAGTCGCTTCAGAATTTGCCATGTTAAGAACCACAAACTCCAAATATAAAGTCCCAGGTCAGGGATGCCTGGGTGGCTCAGTAGGTGAAGCGCTTGCCTTTGGTTCAGGCCATGATTCCGTGGTCCTGGGACCAAGGCCCATGTCGGGTTCCCTGCTCGGTGTGGAGTCTGCTTCTCCCTCTCCCTCTGCCCCTCCCCCTCCCCCTGCTCATGTGCACTCTCTCTCTCTCTCTCTTGCTCTCTCAAATAAATAAATAAAAATCTTTAAAAAAGAAAAGAAAGTCATGCATTAAACTGCTTTTCCTCTATTTTTCCAGTTCAGCAAGCACTGACGGAGCCGTTATGAAGTTCTAGCCCATTCCTGGGCACTGCGATTGCCAGCAGTGCACTTAGATCCTCATGCCAAGACCACTCGCCCGCGTTGGGACAGCAGCAGCTTTCTCCCCACCCCCTGCCCCGACCTATCCCACCACCAGGTGTGGGGAAGAGACCGTCTTCGTACAAAAAGCCGTAAGACCGTAACTCATCTTTGACACTTCTACATCCTCTTTGCCCACACCATAGACTCAATGCCAAAGATGAGACAAGAGATCAGGTATTAGCCTAGCCTTCTCCCCAGCCACCTCGGCCAGGACCCCTGCCAGAATCGAAAGCAATCAATAAGGCTTCCTTCCTCAGCTGTGGGGCAGAGGGCAACCGATGGCTTGCAGAGAACACGGCAAGAACGCTGACGCTGCGAAGTCCTAATGTGCCCCATCCACACTGGCCTGTGCCTGCTCCAGCCTCAGGAGCCAGCACACGAGAGACCACCTGCCCACGGACCTGAAGGAGGGTCTTCTGGCTGGTCCTGGTCCTGCAGGAGAGCACCCATTTATGGGTCAGTACCTTTGGGGTGCCGGGGCTACCTACTGACTGGCTTTCACCCCCTGGAATCCCTGTTGTGAAACAGGTATAAAAATCCGCTCTGCAATAACCCAAAGCTCATTTAAACAGTAGCTCAAAGGGAAGTTTTGAAATCTCTGTCCTGGAGGAAAGAGGGCAGGCCACTCCTTTACCCAGGGTTGTGCCGAGTGCACGGGGATCAGCCTGGCCATCCAAGAAGAGCTGGGGGACCACCTCATTTGAGTAACGAAGCCTCAAGCACATGGTGCTATTATTTAGAAGCACCGACTCCCACCACCTCACCTCTCCCTGCATCCGGACAACGGGACAAGGTCACTGCCCCCCGCTTTACAGACGAGGGACTTGAGGCTCAGAGGTTCCGCGCCTTCCAAGGCCACAGCACTGCCCAAGCTGGAAATGGAACGTGAACCCCCCCACCACGTAATTCCCACACGAACCTCCAGAGTCGCTTCCAGAAGGCGTGGAGTCCCATGAGGGCGGACACAGTAGATCGGTTGGGAAGAAAATGGGGAAATGGCTCCAGGAGCCACAGCAGAGAGCAGCAGCAGGACTTCGCGTCCTACTCCACCCTGCCCACGCTCCAGGATCCTACGGTAACTACACAAGCCTACTTACGAAGGCACTGGCTGTGACCTATGACCGAGCGTGGCACCCCAACCCGCTGTCAACAAGGGACTTCCTATCTCCCCCCGGGCGGGATTTCACCACCGCAGAGCTGGCACGTGGGACCCACATCAGGGGAAACACACCGAGTCTTAAACCCAGACCAAGAAAAGGAAAGAATTAGCTGGCAGCAAGAAGATGAAGATGGAAAATCAGAGGAGGCCTGGCCAGGAAGCCTCTGGGTCAAGATGACTCCAGTTTAGACCTGCCAGGGGCTCTGTGAGGCTGAGGCTGGTGGACGCCAGGGAAATGCACAGGACAGCCACTGCTGCACGGGAGAGTCCAGCGTTCAAGGCGTTAAAATCTGTGGACGCACGGTTTCCTGTAGTTCAACGTTACCTACTACAACAGCCACCCCTCATCAGACAGAGAAACAAAAGATTTGTCTAGAAGCCCCAGGAGGATAGACATGAGGACAGAGAGGGCTCTTCCCTGAGGAGAACGATCAGGAACGATCCCAATTTTTGACAGTTTCAGTAAGAAACCAACCAGTTAATTAATGAGGCCACCACTTCTTCATTTACCTAAATAGTACTTTTTTCCAAGTCCCCCTTCTGCTCAGGGACCACACTGGAGGCTTTGTCTTCCCGGGACAGAGGCTACCTCAGGCAGTAAACAATTTACGCAATTTCTCCTTCTCCCACTGGGGATGGGTGCCAGGTGTCAACCCCGCAGCCAGGCTTATCGGTCTGTCAGTGCTGGAATAAAAGACGCTTCGTTCCTCCTGAACACACACCGGAGGGGGTGGGGGTGAGCGCCAGGACAGATTCCTTCGTGCTTTCGGGCTCCGACCCATCGTGTCCGGAGCCCACTTAGAGGAGATTTATGTCAAGGACTCGTCGACAGCACCCCTGCGCTCTGCCGCTGAGCAAGTCAGGGCTGGTGAGGAGCCTGAGCGACCCCCACCCAGCCAGAGGCATATGTGCCCGCTGACTGGCTCCCAACCACTGAGACCCCGTCTGGCGCCTACACCTCTTGTCCTGGGGGAAGACAAATCTCTAGAAAGTCAGATCGATAGAGGACAAGGCATGGCCGGCCCAGTAAATTCAGAGGCACTCCTTCCAACCTCCCCTGCACCCTGCCCTGCAAATACCCACCACCAGGTGAAAAGCTCAAACCTTATATCATGGTCTCTGGGATTCCCGAATTGGGACACCCAAAGGGAGAAAAAGCTCATAAATCAAAGCCAAAGGGTCTCTGCGAGTGAGGAGGACAAACTGGTCCATTAAACACTTTCTCTCTCTCTCTTTCTCTCCCTCTCTCTCTCTCACTTTGTTGTTTGGAACACAGGGTGGGGGTTTTCAGAGTTTTGCAGCGGTCCCTGCTGCTCCACACCACGGGACACCTAAAACCGAGACCTACATGTGCAGTGCTGGACAGAGCATTAATCGTGGTTTCCAGAACATCCAGATGGAGCCCCGGGCTCTGGAGGTTTTTTAAGTCCTTGGCAAATAAATCCCTTACCAGCCCCCAACACCCAAACCTGATGTTCCTCAACTATCAGTGTGTGAGGGGTGAGGGTGGAGGCCAGCCTCAGGAACCCGAGGCTCGCAAACACGCCACGATCCTCTTCTGTGACTGGGTCGGTCCTGGGACGGCCCTGACAACTGGATTAACCGAAGGGGTAAACCCAGCAGGACGCGAACGGCAGCCCCTGGCCCTTTCCATTGGTCCCATTATGGCATTCAGTTTATTTAATAAAACTTCTGATGGAGTCTAATAAAAGCTATTAAAAATGCCTTCTAGGGGCACCTGGGTAGCTCAGTCGGTCAAGCATTTGCCTTTGGGTCAGGTAATGACCCTGGGGACCTGGGACCGAACCCGGCATCAGACTCCCCACTCAATCTGCTTCTCCCTCTCCCTCTATTCTCTCTCATGTCCTCCCTCTCTCTCTCAACTAAATATAATCTTTTAAAAATATATATAAAAACAAATAAAATGCCTTCTAACTCTCCAGAGAGTCCAGGTTTGAAGGGAGAAAACCAGCATTTGGGGCGCCTGAGTGGCTCAGTGGGTTAAAGCCTCTGCCTTCAGCTCAGGTCATGATCCTGGGGTCCTGGGATCGAGCCCCATATCAGGCTCTTCGCTCAGCAGGGAGCCTGCTTCCTCCTCTCTCTCTGCCTGCCTTTCTGCCTACTTGTGATCTTTGTCTGTCAAATAAATAAATAAAATCTTTAAAAAAAAAAAAAAAGAAAAGAAAAGAAAACCAGCATTTATTGCTGGCCACCTGATGCCAATTTGGTGTTTTGGGTTTTTGTTTTTGTTTTTTTTAATCTGTTAATCCAAACAGATTCCTCATAACAACTGTAGTGGGTTGAACTGTAGCCCCCCACCACCACCAAAAAAAGGTAAGTCCATGTTCTCACCCTTGGAACCTATGCATGTGACTCTATTTGGAAATGAGGTCGTTCTAATTAAGGATCTTGAGATGAGACCATCCTGGATGGAGGGCACACCCTCCATCCAGTGACACATTTCCCTGTAGGAGACACACAGAGGGAGATCTGAGACACAGAGAGGAAAGCCGTGGGATGTCAGAGGCTGAGACGGAAGTGACATGTCCACAAGCCGAGGACGGCCAGCAGCAGCTGGGGAGAAAAGCGTGAACCAGACGCCCCGTCAGAGTCTGCAGAAGGAACCAATCCCGCTGACACCCTGACTTCAAACATCTGGCTTCTAGAACGGAGACAGAATCAACCTCTGTTGTCTTAACCCATCCCAGTTTGCCCTCACTTGTCACAGCAGCCCTTAGGAGACAGACCCCACCATCATAGGAATGAGCTAAATACCAACATTCCAACTCCCCCGGTGGGGCCAGAAGGGCTCAGGAAAGGCGAAGGGACTTGTCGCCATTTGCTCGGGAAACCCAAGGTCACGGGATGTGTCCCAGGTTGTGGCTTCTTGGTGGCAGAACCATCAGAACCCAGGGCTTTGGACTCATTTCACCGATGAACAAGGGCCAAGACTCGCCACCTCCCAAAGCCAGCCCTCTGAGGGGAGCCTGGTTTAGGAGAGTCACAATTACTGGGACGTGGAGCTTCGCGCTAATTTTCCCTCGCCAGTAAATGGCTGAAAAGTAATGGTGTCAATTTTAATGAGGATCAAGCGAGGCTCCTAAAAGGGCTGCCGTACACCAGAGCATTTCCCTCGCACACAACAATGGCTGGCTGTTTAATTCCAGAACACAAGAATGTCACTTAAATTACACGGCTTTTACATTAAAGTGCTTATGGGAATGCCTTCCCAAGGAAGAATTTCAATAAAAAGATCTTGCCCATTTTGATGCTTCGCAGTATCTGAACCCCAAACCTATGTATCATAGCAACAAAAATAAACTCTCGAGGAACTTGAGCAAGGACAGGACTTCACTTTCACGGGGGAAGTCTCCGATGTTCTGGGAGATGCAGTCGTAGCTGGGAAGCCTGTTATCACGGGGCGGTGTATTACGCTCGGACTGTGGGCCACCAGAAAATCGGTGTTCAAGCCTGAATCCACTGCTGCCACTTGCTGAGATGTTCAGAACGCCCGCCTGCCAACCCCGTAAGTCTGCATGAGACTCTCGAGCCGACTCAATTCTTATTTTATTAGTGCTTCTCAAAGCAATTACCGGGGTTTTGAGCAAAGATGACAGTATTTCACACCTCCATCTTTCCTGAAAATGTCTTATACTCCACTGACTTTTGGCTTCTATTTATAAAGAAGGTTCAAGGCTTGGAAAATTATCAGGGGCTGAGCTTTAATGGCTATTCCCAACCAGCATTGTGTCATTATTGGCCCACGCCTGGCTGGGCAACCTCCCAAATTTGTGACATAATCAGGCCTTTCTCTGCATTACTCCATACGCTCTATGCTCCCTCTACATTACACCACTGAATCATACGCTCTTTTCAACAAGACTGATTGCCAGGGGATTAACATTAGACAGCACAATTCCATTATTCAGCAGCCCAATTCAAATCCAGCCCTACACGGTAAGAGAGACGGCAGAGGGCTTCACAGAGATGAGCTGCCAGAAAGCTCAAAGGAGAGGTGGGGTGAGGGGCTTTGAATGTTTTACATAACAACTCAACCCAAAATCTGCTAGGAGCTGAGGTGGCCCAGCTGACTCCAGATTCCTGGATGGATCCCCAGCCAATCCCAGCGAGCCACCGTGCAAAGCCAGAATCCCTGGGGACAGCTACATGATTATCTTATTCACACAATCAATTACTTTGTTTCAAAATTAAGTATTGAAGAATTTCTAGCCCCAAATCTTTCTTTCCTTAAATAGAAACGCTCTCATGTCAAATTCAGGTGATGTGAGGCCCAATGTGAACCCATGTTGTGTGCTTAATCAACCTATTTATGGCCCATCAATGCCAAAATAAATGTTCACCATTCTCTTCTCATGTTTGTGTTACTTCTTTCGGTTTGATCTGTAAAATATCTGTGCGTAGTGATTCCCACTAAGAAACTTTCCCCGATATCCTTGTGAGCAAAGAAACTCAGTCTTTTAGGAATGTCCCTGGGATCTACATTATGTAAAAGCTACCAAATTTGGCGTTGTTATAACGAAGATAAAGCATCACAAATACTTTTTTCACTGCATTTTAACACATGCTCAGAAATAAATACTACCCCATGCTTTTGAAAACTGATCTTCTTATGGATTTAATTTAAGGCAACTTGATAAAAAATCAAAATGGTTTTGTTCAATTTGCAGTTAGTCTCAAACTTCAATTAACCAAAATCTATGTAATTTGGTTAATCAAGATTTGGAAGGTGTTTGCATGGTTCTTTGGGCAATTCAAATCACTATGGAGCCTCTCTTCAGAGAGTTTATAGCTTCTTGAAGGAGAAGAAATGTCCACACATAAAATAATACTAAGGACACATGCGCAGGAAAAATGGAGGAAAGCCGCTGTTCATAGACATGAAGGGTAGGCATGGTCTGTGGAGTTACACAGGGTCACCTTAAGGCAAAATCCATCGGGGAGAGCCTGGAGTTGAGTCCCTTAGCTGAAGCTGGCAATCCGCAAGAGAAGGGTGAACTGGTTAGCTGACCCTCAGCCAGAACTCAAGGTCAGGCGGTGAGCCTGCGAGTCCAGGTAGACGACAAGACAGAAAAAAGATGGATCGTACAAAGGATCCAAAGATCTTAGGCCACCGTCCCTGCTGCAGAGAGACCCAACCTCGGCATCTCCAATCCTCCCACGGGACAGAGAAACCCTCTTTCCTTATCAGTTACAACACAACCCATCACAACAGGCAAGATGGGAAAAAATCTGAGTTCCAGCACATCAGGCTACTTCATCTTAAGATATTTAATTAAAATGCCCTATCTATCTGAGCACTTAGATATTTAGAAGCCCATATATACAGTTCCCTTTCCACAGAAGGAATCATTTCTAGGAACAAACGCTGAGCCTACAATCTCGAATGACTTTCACTTGGGCGCCTTGACCCTGACCTGCCCCAGCCAGGTAGCAGCTCAGTCATACTGGTACCTTTTCCTTTACTCTTTCGCAGGCAATTCAATACACAATACACAATACACAATACACAATACACAATACAGTACAATACAATACAATACAATAGCCCTTCTTTTGATTGTGCTTCCTCTCTTTTAAGAGCAAAGGTCTATGGGCTCCTGGGTGGCTCAGTCAGTTAAACATCCGACTCTTGATTTCAGCTCAGGTCACGATCTCAGGGTCGCGGGATCGAGCCCCATGTCGGGCTCCACGCTCAGTGTGGAGTCTGCTCAAGATTCTCCCTCTCCCTCTCCCTCTGCCCCTCCCCACCCCCTGCACTTGCTCTTGTTCTCCCTCTAAAACAAATAAAGAAATCTTTAAAAGTTCTCTTAGAGCATATCTGTGCCCCTTCCCTGAACACACTAACATTCTCCAGAATGTTATTTTCATTCTCTATGTTCATCCATTTTCAGCTTCCAGAATGTCAGCACCTTTCACACTATGCGCATTTTCCACAAGATGCGAGGGAACCAAGAGGATCACACAAAATACATAAAGCATGGCTCCCTGGGAAACAGAACACTGTCAACTGACAAAAGAATCCTTCTCTAATGACAGCATGTGTTGAGGAAGAAGGAAATGGACCAACGCTCCTTAAACCATGGGAAAGAAACAAGACTCACTTTCACGATGTCACAGGAGTCAAGCTGGCGTACAGCCGCCCCTTTGGGAGAAGCAAACTCACCAACAACATCGAGGTGGTACGTGTGATTGATGGAGCCATACTCATTCTCTACCACACAGGTGTAATTTCCTTTGTCGGACGGGACCACACTCTCCATAATAAGGCTCCAGTGCTGGTTTCGCACCTGAAAAGATCAAAGTAAAGGTGCTTATTTAACATGCTTAGCACAGAATACTAGATACTTTGCTTTCTTGATCTAAAAAGCAGTTGGGGGAGACAAGAAAAGTAGAGAAATATCCCCTGAATTTTACATTTCCCTCATACAAAGGATTCAGAATAGAGACAAGCGAAAACAATATTGTCATCAAGGTGAATGTCTCACAAGGGGATACAGATACGTTCAGATATGCAAGTGTGCGGACTGGGTCTCTCGCTGTCATGGTTTGACGGTTCCTCCAGGAGCTGCCAAATGGCCAGGGGAGCCTGCCCTTTAGCCTGCGACCCTCCCAGTGCCCCAGAGCAGAGAGGCTGAAAGGTTGCTCATACACTAGGAACCTTCAGGCCCCAGGGCACCCATGGACCACTTAGGGCCAGCTCCAATGAGCACTTACGGTATGCCAGTCACTGATCTGAGCACTCCATCCGGCCTTAGCTAAGGTGAGTCTCTCAAGAAGCCCACAAGCTATATTCTGTATTGTTCTGGAACCTTCCAGTTTCTTTTCCCACGGCCCTCAGAGGCTGTCTGGAAGCCTCCAGAAGTTTCAACTGGGAACACAGGTCTGCCCCTCCCATCTCTGGCAGTGGTCGAATAGATGCTACATATTCCTGTGTGACACACTCAGAATTCCAAATATGGGAGCAATGAATCCTCAGGAAACCTAAGCTGCATATCCGTCTGCTCACAGACTCCTTGAGACTTTTACAAAGATAAGCAGCACATGTGACAATAAGGTATTGGGACTGCCACCACCAGTTCTGTCAACACGCAAACAAGCTAGACTCTGACATTCCCACCTTGCTTTTAAAATATTTCCACCGACTCAAACTTTCAAGCAAGCATGACTTTTCCTCACTAAGACCAAAATGCAGATCTTCTCTTGCAGGCGCAAGGCTCTACCCTTTCTCTCCAAATCCAAATCATGCTGTAAAAGTATTTTGGACAAGGCACTCTAAAGACATGGCGAGGAGAAAATAAAAAAAAAAAAAAAAAAATTAAAAGCCTGGGCCCTACCGGTCTTAACTATGATTTCGGGAATTTCAACTGACCTTCTGAATGATTCCCTGAGCACTGCAAGTGTTTTCTGCCTTAATCACATAAAAACCGATAATACCAGCCGAGCCTCTGTGAGCACACGAGTGAGTCAAGGAACTAGAGAATAAAGAAACTCATCTCATGAACCCTCCATTATAAAAACGGGAGGGCAGAGCAGCTGTCCACTTCGAAAAGCAGCACCCACAGAGGTAAGAGGTTATCGGAGCCCATTACCCCCAACGTATGTCGTGTCACAGGCTGAGTGTGAGCCGCTGACACAGACAGCAGTGACCGATGCTGGTTCAAAAATGAGAGCACTGCTCGTCACGCACAGTCCCATGAAGGATCCCGGGGGTAAGGATCCCGGGGGTAAGGGCTGGACTCTTCTTCACCAAGGACGATCAGGGAAGGGAGAGTGAGTTCTGGGCAGACAGGCCCTTTGCTCAGGCTGCTGTCCTCTCACTGCTCCCCTCCACAACCCTGGACTGCTTCCACCTCCTGTCACGGAGCTGATGAGAGAACACTCATTCTCAGTGTCACAGGCGAAGAGTCTGGTGGTAAAATGAACCTGAAGGCATCAGACCCCAGTGGAGAGAGTGTGTCCCCTCCACTGGTAACCAAGACCTCCCTCCTGCTCTTGGCTGGGCTGGAGGCTTCTAGGAGAACCCAAGCAAGAGGAGAGGTCTCCTATCAGGAGGGATAAGCCTTCAGTGCAATGTGTAGAGGGAACACCAAGAAGAAGCGGTTGCTAATTCTCTACTGAAATCCTGGCCTCCCGGGGTGTCACCGTGGAGCCATGTGTTGTAGAGCATGGGCGACTCAGAGACCAACTCCTTCAGATGGGCCCACGCAGAGACCCTCCCTCTCCCCAAGCTCTCGGCGGTATCAGAAATGGGACTTTCCTGGGCTCTGAAGGACTAATCACACAGAGGGTGACTTGGGGATGAAGCCACAGGGCCTAACGTCACCAAGCCACGTAATCCAGCATTCAGCCCTGCTGTAAATATTCAGTTCTTTGAGCCCCTGCTCAAATGTCATGCCCATAAGCCCTTAATCATGACTAGTGCCTGTCTCTGGACCTCGTCCAAACTGTCAATGTCTTTCTTGCGCCTGGATCCAGATTTGGCACATGGTACATTCCAAATGGAGCTGAACCTGAACTGCACAGGGAGGGCATCGTCTGCCTCTGCCCAAGACATTAAATCTTGGCATGGGCAGCCCGGCATACCACTGCCGTGTTTAACCCCGGGGCATATGGTCAGACCCGGGCTCTCATCGGGGCAATGGCATTCCACGTAAAACCCCTCGTCGACAGCGTGTGCTCCCCGAAATGTTTCCTTCCTGGAGATGCACTACAAATATTAATAAGTTAACATTTATAAAATGCTTTCACAATGAGAAACCCACTTACCAAACAAGGTGCTTCTGCCCTTCCCGAGACCTTGGTACTCAGTCAATACTGCCCCATGCCGTGCTGTTAATATTTATTTTCTTACACCACTGCTCCAGTATTTGATTCCTTGACATACCACCAATCCCAAATTTTATGAGCTGTGGCACTTTCCAAACGGACACCCTTAGAAGCTGCCAACAGTGGGAACGTTTGACACTCTCCTAGGGGATATCCTACCATTAATTAGTGGTTGCTTAATGACAAGCTAAGAGAGGACAAACAGTGACTCTATCAAGATGAGGGGGCAAAGACACAAAGACTTTTGTGTTTCTTTTCTAAGCACTCCTCTACCATACCCCGATTCAGGGTCAACCTAAAGACACTGCCCTTCCCACAAAAATGTCAGATGTCCTCTTTGTGGGTTGTTTTTTTTTTTTATATTCCTCATCTTTTTCGTGCTATCATTCTTCTGCCAGTTAGAGCAAATGCACATCTTTGCTTTCACAGAAGAGGGAATGTAAATACCCAATAAACATATGAAAAGATACTTAACCTCATTAACAATCAGGGAAATGCAAATTAAAACAATAATGAGACCCTGTTATTCACCTGCTGATTAACAAAAATTAGGAAGAGCTACGTCACTGAGTACTTAGCGAGGGTGGAGGGCAAGAGAGGCTCAAACTGAGAACAGGAACATAGAGAGAAGCCTTTCTGTACAATAATTTGGCAGGGCCTATTAAAATCAGCAATCCATTTTTTTTTCTTTTTACCCAGTTAATTCCACCGCTAGCAATGAGACCTACACAGAAAACAGCAGGATGACTTCAAGGCACATGAACAAGAAAGACTGAGGTTTCCAGCACCGTTTGTAACGGCAAAAATCAATCCACTGGGGATAAAATCATTACTAAAATATACTTTGTCCTATATGAACTAACAGATGGTTAATTCATTCCAACAAAATAACACACAGTCATTAAAAAGAAAGAGGTATTCTTACGTTCAGACCTGGTAAGATACTATGAATAGTTACTGATAAATGGGGGGGGAGTAGGTGAGATAAAAATATTTATATTCAGGATTCCGTTGTACAGAAATACAAGCGCGCGCACGCGCGCGCGCACACGCGCACACACACACACACACAGCCCTGCAGGTGCCTATGGCATCACCCTGAATCTGTAAGCATGACTGTATAAACATAACTAAAATCAGAACAAAACTGTACTAAATTGTTAGCAGTCCACTATATATAATTAGGTACTGGGGTTATGCATGTTGCTGACTTTTTTCTCATTTTCACTTTTCAAATTTAACCCGAAATCACAGACATGGCACCCAAAAACTGAAGTAAAACCTACTCCCCCTGCCTCCCCCTTCAGCGGGAGCGGCTCTGTGGCAAAACCACGGGGACTGTAAGCCTCTGGCAGACTGAGCGACAGGGCCGGGGAGAACAGAAATCCTGCACCAGCAGACACACGCATCATCCTTTCTCCTCATTCCTGCCTGTGGCCAAATCTTTGCGGAATTCATCATGATTTTTTCATCTGCCAAGGAACAGAATTAGAGAGCACGAGGCTTCAAAACTATGTTCACTGAAGACTTGTAAAAATAACATTTCAATACTGAAACAAAGCAGGTTGAAGTTAATGGCCTGGACTCTTTTACTCTTACTACAAAAAAGGTGGATTCCACAAACATTCCACACCCCTGGTCACAAAGACCAAAGGTGGCCCAGACAGGTTTTCTCAGAATTCCTCTGCTACCTTAGTCTTCCGAGAGGCATGTGGAAACCCTCAGCTATCTTCAGGTGACAACTGGGAATGCAGATTTCGTTTGTTAGGATACCAAAACACCCAGGGGAAAGGTGAAAGGCCAAAGACCCAGGCTGTCACCTGGATGTTTGGTTTCCACATTGCAGAAAGAAAAAAAAAAAAAAAATTCTGGACATTTCCAAACACCTAGGTGTTCGATAACAAGCAGAATAAACATCCAGAAGCTGGATGGAAAGTTTTGCTCGATGCCAAGGCAATGAATACTGTGTCCGTGTGATGGCAAATACCCCAGCACTTCCTTCCACCCGTGTCAGGCCTAGTTTATGGACAAAGGCAGCAACCCCATCGAACCCTGGCCTTCATAAAGGCAGCCCGTGACCTACAACACGCCATAACCCAGCTGCCACTGGGACACACAGAGCCTTACAATCCCATTCCAGACCCCCACTTTCCAGCAGGTTCCTGGGGTCTCTAAGCCAGACCCCTGGAGGTGTGCACAAAGAGAGCGCACCCTTGTCGAGGGCTGTGGCACTCACTGCTGCTTATCACCACACAGATGTGGAGGCAAATGCCTGATCAATGCTTAAACTCCTGAAGTTTGCTTTGCAGGAGGTGTCCAGAGAACAGGGCGAGGCGAGCTCTGATCCCATCTAGCGCACAACTACAACTCTTTCCTCCACTCCGTGAATGATGCGTGGGTCTCCCAGAGCAGGGAGGAGAGGGTTACAACATGGAAAGCCGTCCTCAGATGCCCGAAGGGGCTCAGAAAGGTGCTCTGGGGGCAGACTGCCAGCAGGATCACTGCCTTCTGAATTTCACTCTTTTTTAAAAATCTCAAGACCTTCCGCAAAAAGCCGAATGAAGAACCATCAGATGACCCAGCAATCGCACTGCCAGGTATATGCCCTAAGGAGCCGCAAGCAAGGACTTAAATACTTGCTCATGCATGTTCAAAGCTGTTTCATGCACAAGAGCCAAAAGGTGGAAACATCCCAAGGGCCCATCGACAGATGAGCAGCTACACAAAATGGGCCCGATCCACATAATGGAATAGTATCCAGCCCTAAAAAGCCATAAAGGTCTGATTCTTGCTACAGCACACCTGAACCCAGGTAGAAGGACAATTATCCTGTGATGCCACTTACACGAAATGCCTGCAACAGGCAAATTCAGAAATAGAAAGACTGGAGGTTACCAGGGCGTGGGAGGAGGGGGAAGAGGGCAGGAAAATCATTGCTTAACAGATACACAGTGAGCCAAAATAAATGACACATGTTATATTCTCTATATTTTACCGCGATTTGAAAAATCCCACACTGGTCATGGATCATACGGCCAACTTTGTTCTCAGCAGTATACCCTGGGCCGACTGATACTTACCTCTTCCTGGGATGCCTCTACTACCTCCATGTTTCCAAGTCATCACAGTGTTTTTTATAAAGACATGGAACCCCCTTGGAAGAAAGCCGTTTAGGAAGAGCACGAACCTTGGACGAAAACTACCTAGGTTCAAATACGGCAGCTTCGCCAAGAGCCCCATGACAAGTGTCATCTGTAAAGGGGGCAAAATAACAGCGTCCCCCTCTTCAGGTGGTGCAGGGGACTTGGCGTCATGGCGGGCGGGAGGTGCCCAGCGCAGTCACGACACAGGTTGGCTGACCTACACCTGCTTCCTCATCCCAGATGGCCCGATCTGGGCTGAACGCTGCAATGCCTGGGCTGAGAAAGAGCTCAACCAAATATAAATATAAACATAAGGACATTAGTCGTGATTTTTCCCAAGAAACGTACTTTGGGATTAGGCATAACATTTTAATCAAACATCGCTAACAGGACAGCTAAGCAACCTGGAAAGTGAACCTACCCAGCAAAACCACCAGTTTAGTCGGTATTATGAGAAAACGGATTTTTCCTCAGGTTTTCTTGGACCTGAAACATACAAGGAAACGGACAGTCCGGATCCGGGGACACTTCACCCTGCCTGGGGTCCGCGGGCGTTCTCACCCTCAGGAGGCCTGAAGCCACGCCCTCTTGTGCCAGTCCCAGGCCCAGATTGAGGGAGGGCTGGATCCTGTGATCTCTCTTGGTTCTTAGGCAGTTATTAAGTGGCATGAAAGGCAGTTTTTAAGAATACTCTTCCCCTCTATGCCTGAGTCATTACCTAGGAATGAGTCAGGAACTGCGGTGGTCTACTAATTACCTCAATCTTCTTGCTTTTCTGCATTAAATTGTAATTACTGTTCAGAGCCCTTTGAAATATCTAGCCTTATAGGTAACTTCGCTTCTAAAAAAAAAAAAAATCTGTGCTATTGTTTTTGGAAGGATTCAGATGTTCAAGACTATACACCCAAACTCCATTTTAAGGACAGATGACCTAAAAGACGAGTTTCAACAACTTGCCCACAGGCAAGACTGATGAAAAACCCCAGGCGTGAGGACAATTAGGGAGATGCAGTTACGCTTCAAGTCAACCTTTATCACCATAAATAATAACATCCACCCAGCCTGTGCCCACATACTAAGAAAAACAGTAACATGACTCTTAAATCACCTAAGGAAGGCTCAGCATGAGTTCTTTGGTAAGTAAGACTGACCCACAGAATACCGAAGGGCTTTGTTGGTCATTTTAATTAAAATGAGCTTTCTGTCCCATTTCATAAGTCTCTTTGATTTTGTTTTGGGTTTTTTTCCTTCTCCCTTCACTGGCCACCATTTCAAAACAAGCTAGAACACAGTGGACAAGGGCCAAAATGCCTGATCCATAAACAGGTAGAAAGAGCTAAACCGACAGCTGAGCGAGGCAGACAGAGCAACCATGGTTTATGGAATGAGATTTATGAAGGGGGAAAAAAAAAAAAATCACAGAAATAACAGACATTTGTTTGCGGAAACTTTCAAGTCTTGCTTTCTGGAAAAATACATCTTGGAAAACTTGACACTTTGCTTCTTCGTTAAATAAAGTAGCAAAGGGATGGGAGTCGGAGAGGGACATTTGGACATCAGGCTATCCACGCGGATCTCTGCTTTGGGGGGTGGAGGGTTCCCTCATGCCAAATGTTGAAGAATTCTTTTAAAAGTCTCTGCAGGTAAGAAAGAAAACCCATCCGTAGCAACCATGCTCCTGACTCTGCCCTTTTCAGGGCCCTGAGAAGGCCTGCACCAGCCAGAGTGCTTGGACTCGTGGTAGACGTGGGGCTGTCGGAATCTGTGACCCCCCCCCAGGACTTCATGACCTGGGGCCTGGGGTGAGCTTCACACATAATTAGCAAGGCTTATACTGTAGGTAACTATGTCTTCCCAGGAGATGAGAGATCTCTTTCCCTTTCAAGTCGCAGAAGCCTCTGGGGCTGGCTGGAAGGAATTCCTGAGCTAAAACGGTCTCCCCCAAATCAATGTCCAGCACCACAACTGCTGTGAAAACTCCTTACTAAATCCAGGTGGACCACCTTCGTTTTTGACAGAGTGACACCCCTGCCATACCCCAGGATACCCAGGCACGGCCACGGACTCTTCTCCGGAGAGAGTCCCAACAGGACCAGAAACACGCACTCATCACCATCAGCTAGCAAACCACGTCCCAAAGGTACAATACTCTCCCTTCTTTGCCCTTTTTTTTATAACAAAATTCACTTTATCTTTTTTTCAGATCCTCTTTTTTCATTAATCTCTACACTCAGTATGGGACTAGAACTCACACCCCCAAGATCAAGAGTTACACGCCGTGCCGACACGCCCAGCCAGGCACGCCTATAGCAAAATATACTTCATATTTTCGTTCCTCTGCACTCAAATTCCCATTCTCTTTCACTCCAGAAATGGTTCCAACGCAAAACAACAAAAATCCTTTGGTCATCTGTGCCTCCGCGCACAGGCAAAAGAAAGGTCCCCTACGCAAGGTCCCCCACTTTGCTTTTGGAACCGGGGCGCTCTCCAGTTAGCAGAATGCGGCCCTCGATAATTTACACTGAACTGCACCTGCTGAAAATCAAGCAGCATTTCCTCATCAGGCGCCCTTAGTCTTTAAGCGCATTTATAATCACTAATTCAGATTTGCAAAAAGCTCCTTACCCATAATAATGATGTTGGTCCTATTTATTTTAAGACCAGGAGTTTCTGGAGGCTCATCAATTCTTTCTACTTTTTTCCAAGGCTGACTTAAGTGAGGAAACTTGTTAACGGCCAGGATTCTGACCACCGCTCTGACACTCCGGTTGTATTGAAATGAAATCATCGGAAAGACATCGATTATGTTCCCGAGAAGCATCTGGTGGTTAGAACCATCCCTAGGGCCACAACTGGAGTGGTTTTAAGTCCTCCTTTCCAAGCAGCAACCACCTGTAAATCTCGGGTCTTACCGTCTTTTACAAAGAAAGCCAGCCGACCTCCTTAACCTGGGTTAAGCACCAATCTCAGAGCAAAGAGACAAAGCAGCCTCCTGCCTCCTGCTCCCACCAACAAGGAGTCGTGGAAGAAGGGCCACGTGTGTCTCTTTCCACAGCTTCCGAGGCACCCACCTGGCAGCAAACGTACCTCACACCTGTCACACACGCCAACTGCCCCATGTCTGCGCTTAGAAATTTACTCCTAGGCTTTCCCCGTTGCCCTCTGGGTTTTGGCTTCTGAATGTTTTTAAATGGTAAAACAGAAGTCAGCCATTTTTTTTTTAATTTATTTATTTGACAGAAAGAGATCACAAGTAGGCAGAGACATAGGCAGAGAGGAGGAAGCAGGCCCCCTGCCGAGCAGAGAGCCCGATGTGGGGCTCGATCCCAGGACCCCGAGATCATGACCCGAGCCAAAGGCAGAGGATTAACCCACTGAGCCACCCAGGCGCCCCAAGTCAGCCATTTTAGAAGAAGAAAACAACCCTTTTAAAGATGAGAACCGGGGGCGTCTGGGTGGCTCAGTGGGTTAAAGCCTCTGCCTTCAGCCCAGGTCGTGATCCCAGAGTCCTGGGATCGAGCCCCACATCAGGCTCTCTACTTAGTGGGGAGCCTGCTTCCTCCTTTCTCTGCCTGCCTGTGTGCCTACTTGAGATCTCTGTCTGTCAAATAAATAAATAAAATCTTTAAAAAATAATAATAATAATAATAAAGATGAGAACTGGGTAGAGTATTTCAGAAAAGCGCTCTAGGGTACGTTTTGGTGGAGAGGAGGCCCCTGAACCACAGCAGCGCTGAGGTGAGGGCTCACACGCCCTCTCACGTGTCATCAGTGCTGTGGACACATCTATAGCAGGAAAGTCCATCCACCAAGAAATCCTCTTTGACCTGGTTCTTTGGAACCCGGGGTCCGCACGAGAGCGCCCCCCTGCAGGCTGCTCAGCCGGCTCCAGCTGATCCCAGGTCTCCCGATGTCCGTGACCTTGGGGAATTCATCTCCTCCCTAATGATCTGCTGAATAACAGAAAACAGCCAAAGTGCTTGGAGGTCACTTCCATTAGGTTACCAAAGGCTGGGACTCCTGCCTTCTTTAAGTGCTACCTCTTCTGGTCTCCCCTCCTGGAGGGGTGACAGCTACCACATAAAGAGGCCCATGGGACAAGCAACTGAGGATAGCCTCCAGCCCACAGCCAGCGAGGAAATGAAGCCCTCAGCCCAACAGCCTACAAAGAAGTGAGTCCGACAACCACGGGAATGAGACCGGGAGCAGGTCCTTCCCCCCAACCGATCCCACAAATGAGACTCCAGACAAAACTGAAATCTTAGTACTATGAGAGACATCCCCGTGGAAGGCCCAACTAAGCCACACCTGGAAACTGTGAGATAATAAATGTTGTTTAAAGCGACTGTGCCTTGGGGGAATTTGTTACACAGTAATAGGTAACTAATACACCGACTCATGTTTTCCATACGCATCAAAGAATGTCACAGTCAAATTCCTTATGCCTTCCTCACATGCTACGTTCCTCAAGGCCTCCCTTTCCAGGGTAAATGATGTAGAGACTCCATTTCTCTTCCTGAGACATCCTTCCTTCAAACTCAGCCCAGGATCCCTTCCTGACCTCTGATATCTGTCGCCTCCGGAAGAGCCAACACCCTCTCTCCCCGCACACCCACAGGACAACATGCTCTTCTGACTTCGGCCTACTCAGATCACGGCTTTCTGGTCTACCTTCCCTACCGCACAAGGAACCCCCGTGAGGTGAGTTGGGGTTGTGCTCTGCCCAGCACCTCAGATGGGCCTGCCCCCAAGGATGTCATCCCCATCACTGACTGGATGAACAAGAGCTTGAACAGGCATTTCCAAGCCTCTTTAGGAAGGTGGCTGTCAAGGTCCACCTCCCCCAGTGTGAGGAGACTACAGCTTCTGTGATGGGCTCTCCAGAGCCTGGCAGACAGAGGAAAGAGATCCTGTCACCACGGAAGCATCCTGTCCGCATACGCACTATTTCATACCCAGGGTCTAGGCCAAGTCCATCCATACTCACACATCCCACTCAAACGGGGCAAGTATACTCACGCTTCTCCGATTCTGCTTCACCTTCAGTTTTACGGACCCAACTTCCTACTCTTCCATTATTAAACTCTTCTCGCATAAAGAACAATGCAAACGGGACTATGCTTTTAAAGTACACTCGAGTCCAGGAAAACGGTTTTAAAATATCCACCGTGAGGGGCACCTGGGTGGCTCAGTCAGTTAAGCGTCTGCCTTCGGCTCAGGTCATGATCTACATGGGTCCTGGGATCGAGCCCCGCACTGGGCTCCCTGTTCGGCGGGGAGCCTGCTTCTCCCTCTCCCACTCCCCCTGTTTGGGTTCCCTCTCCCGCGGTCTCTCTCTCTGTGTCAAATAAATAAATAAAATCTTAAAAAAAAAGAGAGAGAGATAGAGATTCATAAAAACTTAAGAAACAGAGCATTTTGAAATTCTACCTTATAGCCTCCGATGCGATGTTCCTGCTTAAACTCCTTTCCGTTCTTCAGCCAGCGCATCGCTGGTGTTGGATTCCCCCCAGCCGGACAGCGGAACTTGACGGTATTGGCCGCAGGGACAGCATGAAGTCGCTTTTCCATCTTTTCTGTGTTGGTCCAGTACGGAGCTCCTGGGGTGGAAAACAAGATTACGATGTACAGAGAAGGAGAGCTTCATTTCCATAACAGGGGAGATAATGTTACTTTGTATGTGAGCGAGCTGACATGCTCAAAAATCTCCTGGTAATATTTACATTAGGAAAAAAATTTTCTGAAGTCTAGCAGATGGCCTAGCAGAAGTCCCTGGAGAGAGACTATTTGGTAGTTTGTGTCTCTTAACAGGGGAAAAGTTTCTGAGGTAACTTCTCCCCCTTGTTCCCAGTCCCAGAGTATAAATTCACAGCGAATCATGTTTTCAAATGCAACTTTACATGGACAGTGTCAACACATAGGTAACTAACAACAGCTGAGTCCTCCAAAATGTATCCTTTTAAATCACCACACCTAGCAAGTGATCACATACACACACAAGGTGTGCTCGAAGCCAACTTAGCCACTGAAACTGTAAGGGACAATCAATAATAGAATTTACCATTCTAAGATGAGAAATCATTCAGGAAAGTATCATTAATTTCCCAGGACTTTATATGACAAACCAAAAAGCCCTATCACTAATTACGTTTTAATTTTTTTTAAATGAGCAATGATTTTTCAGTGGTTGTGAATGCCATAATTCTACCGCCGTCTCTAAACAGGAAAATCTTAACAGAAGGCTATCGATTTCATGTTCTATGAAGGTGAGCCCTCTAAATGACCTGCAAAGTTATGGATACAAGTGATTCTTTAAACTCACAAGATAACTTTTTAAATTCCCAAACGAAGGATATTTTATCTAAGTAAGAACCGCAGCATTGACCCAGAATACCATCGTAAATTCTTCATGCCTGCCAACAGTCAGCACTGCTGACTGAGGGCTTATTTGAAAAACAGAGCTCTAAAAACTCTTACATGTTTAGCATATTAATCCTGACACGAATCTGATAAGAAGGCATTATTATAATCCTTGTGCACAGACAGGGAAACTGAGGCACAGAGAAGCTACAAAGTTAGGAAGAGGTACAGGCAGGTTTGAGGCAAGGCACTCTGATTCCAGAGCCCACTGTCTTTGCCCCTACTCTCCAAGGCTGGTAAGAACCAGCTTCTCCAAGGGGTCAAAATCCATACTTTCAACCACTCCGATGTTCAAGACCGGAGTCCAGTACAGCCAGCCCTTGCCAGAGGCGTGCTGCCTTCTCGATGACGGCCCAAAAGTTCCACTGAAATCTCGTATAGCTATTCAACTTTTCACGTGTGTTTCTGTAGCCGAAATCTCCCTAAAGCATCTATCAACAGGGGGCCTTGTACATTCTAGAACATTCTAGAACAGTGAAATGCTAGAAGCCTGATTCATAACGTGTTTACTGCTGATGAGGGTTAGCCTGAGCAGCAGCACACACATTTCACAAACCAGAAACAAACACGTCCAGGCAGGGGTTTTGTCTCTGATGCGGATTTAGAAGTCTCCTCTATTCTGTGGATGGCACAGCCTGCTCCCGGGAGGGGGTAACAATCCCCTGCCCTTAACAGCCAGACTCCCATGGCAAAATGAGGAATGGGAAACAGTGCATTCAAAACACCTACCCCTGTTTGCCTCACCCTTGCTCTTAAAACCTGACTATAAAAGGTGGAGCTGAGATTTCTTAACAAGGGCATGCCGAATCTTCTTTATCCTTGTTTATCTAAGCATCAGCGTCGATGTGGATGGTGTCTACACGATGCCAAGACCGTGCAGGCAAGGCAGAGCCGAGGTGGTCGGTCCCGTGTGCCAGAGAAAGAAAGGCCAGAGCAGGGGCAGGGGGAGAGCCAAGGGAAGAACAACGGGGCTGCGCACTTTCCTCTTGAAACCAGTTGTATCTGCAATAAGTAGGCAACTCGGTAGCCATTTGGCTTTGGGTGTCAAATGCCCATAAACACACCCATTCTTTTGAGGGCTCACCAGGGACTACTTGATTGCTATTCATCACAAGACTCCCAGGGCCTGGCATCTACTGGAACAATTTCAATAATCTTTCTATTTTTTTTTTTTTTTAAAGATTTTATTTATTTATTTGACAGAGAGAAATCACAAGTAGATGGAGAGGCAGGCAGAGAGAGAGAGAGAGAGGGAAGTAGGCTCCCTGCCGAGCAGAGAGCCCGATGCGGGACTCGATCCCAGGACCCTGAGATCATGACCTGAGCCAAAGGCAGCGGCTTAACCCACTGAGCCACCCAGGCGCCCTTCAATAATCTTTCATTTTAAAAGCTTCTACTTAGAAAAATCCATCCACAGCCACAGCCACTAAAAAGAAACCATTAAGAGCACAAAATAAATAATGAGCTTTGTCACTACACAAAGACTTTTATAAATCTGACCGAAATGAAAAGCATACTTCATGCTGTCAGGTGTCCATACTCGTGTCATTTGTTTAAGTAAACACAATGGCCTATTCATATGAATTAGCTAAATATTAATGTAGTAACTCTTTGAGATAGCATCAATTAGGGCTGAGCTGGTCCTCTGGAATGTCTTTTTATTTTTTTTCCATATAAAAGGAACCAACAGATATGTGTTTCAATTCTATGAGGCAGGATTTTTATGTTCCCTAAAATGCTAAAAAGTAGGATTTAGTGGAAGGACCTGGGAATGTTGCTGTGTTCCCCAATCACGGAGCAAAGCTGTCCGGGAGGCAAGAACTCACACAGGGATCACCCCAGACCACATGAGCCCGTACGGGCCTGGCCTGTGGCAACAGCACCCTGGCAGCCAGCACCTTTGTCTTGGCACCTAAGGAACAATTTAAGGACAAGAGTGCAAAGAATTTTGCTGGAATTTCTGGCAAGAAGCCACTTCCCTGGGGTAAAATTTCAATCGTTAAAACTGCACCTATAAAATCTGCTCGTGCAATAGAAACGCAGGGCCATGAAGCAGGGTAGGGGCAGCCGGCTTGTCACCTGAAGTCACAGAGATGCCAGGTGGGCGGGGCACTGTAAAATCTAATCAACCAAGTCAAAACCCATCACCTACACGTCTCGGGCTCCATCGGCAAATGCCTGAAAACCGTGACTTGACGGAAAAGCTGTCGAGCCAAGTTTTCCGGGTTCTCTGTGGGGGCAGTGCTGGGCCACCCCAACACTCTGCCCAGTCCCACTCACATCACACAGGACAACACGCTTCTGTGACAAGGCTTTCTTCTAAGATTTTGAGCTTACACATTAAAAAAACTTTTTTAATGAGAATGATGTTGGAGGGGAGGAGTTATTATTTTATAATCGTTCCTCCTGAAATAAACTAGTTTTATGTGAAGACTGAAGAACGTGGAAGGTCTAGAAAAATACTGAGACTGTAGAATTAGGCCTCACTGCGTTTTCTTGATCAGCGGCCTCGTGTCCTCCGCGAACTTTGTACTCGGTGTTTTCTGCCATTTTTGCAGTCTGGATACGTGGGAATGCTAGCTACCTCCTCTCACCCCACTCCCCAACACACCCACACCCCAAGAACAACAATGCAGCTGGGGAGAGACCAGGACCTGGCTCCTTTTTTCAAACCATGGCTGGTGAACCGTGTTAACTCTCATTTGCAGAAGGAACTCACCGAACGAATTAGCAGTTTACAAAAGCGAGATGGCCCTTGCATGTAGTAGGTGTTCAGTGCAAACATCACCTCAACAACTTTATAAAAGATGAAACTTGTGTAGGAGTGAGTTTAAAGTCAATCCATAGAAAAGGAATGGTGATACAAATCTCGGACGGCACAGAGAAACAAATTCCACTAAGTCAGAGGTGAATAAGTTGACCTATAGGACAGGTGGGTCCCTTCTGCTCTGACATTCTCAGATCTTCTGATGTAACATGTAGCAAAAGAATGATGCTCTCTTAGTCATGAAAGAAATACGAACAATGAGCTTAAAGGAAGAGTGAAACCCATAGAAAAAAGTAAGTAAAGGAATCAAGGCTTGGCATTCCATCAAGGAATATGATACCTATACTCGATATTATTTTCCACCCAGAAACAGTTATTGTATATTAGTGAAAATGCTACTCGAATTTTACTTTAATAGGGCAGTATCCTCTTAAGATGTGCTGGTTAAACAGAGATGTAGAATCCCGCAGAAACTTCCTTCAAGATTCCTTCCACCCACCACCTCCATCCCGCACTGAAGATCCATCATATCCTTCACTGGGCCTCTTCTCTGTCATTTACGTGGTTCTGTCACCGGAATGGCTCCATACTGAAATGTATCCCCTTCAGGGTCTGCTGACCAGCCACAGTACAGCACCTGGAGGGTGCAGCCTGAGTCGTCTTTCAGCGCATGGAGTAGGCACTCAAGGGTTTATTGAATGGACAGATGGATGGATGGATGGACGGAGGGACTGACAGACAGATGGATAAATGTACAAGATGGACAACTGCTAAAAGCTTGAGCTACAAAATGAAGGAGCTGAACTGAATGTTCTGATAAGGTTCCTCCCCGTCCTAACATTCTGTGCAAGTATTCCAGGCAGATATCGATCGTGTCAACACACGGTAGGTTTAGAGGGTTTCTTGTGACCGTGCCATTGAAAACATGGGCTGCTCCCCAAGAAGCCCTCACATGCCCCAGAATGTATGCCAACATGGACATCTACGGTTTATGGTCTCCTTTCTTTCTGAAATCAAAAAGAGAACACAGTCCAGCAGTTTAAAGGAAAAACATGGAGTCATATTACCACTGTACCAAGAGGCCTCAGTGACCGTCTGGTCCAACGGCAGGTCTGATCAATGTCACCCAGAAAGGTCGAGTGATCCGATCTAGGTTGCATGGCCAAGGCCGGGCTGAGGCAAGACCCAGGCCTCCAGCTCCCTGGACAAAGCTCTTTCAACCCCTCCAGGCTGCCCTTTGAACTCTCCCATGGTAATTAAGTCAAAAGTTCAAGATTTATGTGAGCTGTGGATGCTGATGACTGCCAACTGTATTTTTATTGATGCAAAAATAAAAAAACACAGCCTGTTTCAGCTCCTAGATCAAGTCTCACAAACTCCCTAAAGCCCCACTAAGGCCTCTGTCTTAAGTCTATAATTAGGGCCTTTAAAAATATCACTAATCAGGACATTTGAATGCTTTGACCCTGACTGGGGTGGGGGGGGGGGAGGTCTCTGAGCGCCGACCCCGTCCTCCAGGACACTGGGTTCATCTGGTTTCAGTTTTGAATAAACTCGAAGAAAACAAATACAACAAAATACAGAGACATAAGTGAGCGTGTGGTTATGGGGTCGGCAGGCTTTACTGGAGAATCTCATCAAAAACAACAACTTGCTGACCAGTGACACATTTGATAAGAAACACATTAGAACTCGCCAGGCAAGTGACCCTCCTTTGAAATGCCTGAGTCTACTGGGAGACCAGCTGCCCCATGGGAGTTCTAGGATCTGCCTTCAAAAGAAAACCCTCCACTTACTGGCTGTGCTGGATGACCACAGGGGAGGCCAAGAAAGAGATAATTCAACCCAACCTTCCGAAACAGAACACCATCCCTGGTTTTTGTGATAAAACACCCAAACCAATTTAGGGTGAGGTTTTCATTATGAAAGAATGTCAAAAAATTCAGGAAGGCTGTGTGCTCTGGGTATTATTATTATTATTATGATTATTACTATTATTTTCAATTCCTGGAAACTGCAACACAACATTTACCAACTTAGATATGATCTCTACCAAGTAAAAAACTCAGAGCAAAGGTGACGGTGAACTGTTAATTATCAGCAGGTTAAGCACAAAAGGAGTATGGAATCTCAGGCCGAGTTCCTTCATTTTCCCCGGCCGGTTCCAAAAACATTGCCTTTCTCCCTGACACAGAGTCTGAGAACCTGCGGCTCTCAACAGGAATGAAACCGAAATAGGAAACTGCCTTGTCAGGGCGCCTGGGTGGCTCAGTGGGTTAAAGCCTCTGCCTTCGGCTCAGGTCATGATCTCAGGGTCCTGGGATCGAGTCCCCCATCCGGCTCTCTGCTCAGTGGGGAGCCTGCTTCTCCCCCCACCTGCCTCTCTACCTACTTGTGATCTCTGTCTGTCAAATAAATAAATACAGTCTTTAAAAAAGAAAGAAAGAACATTGCCTTGTGTCTCTCTGCACTCAAGAGAAAAAAACCACTCCAGGAGCAAAAATCTCGATCGAGATGCCTCGCTATCACTTCTCTCTAGTTCAGCAGTTAACCTGAACTTTGTCAATCCTGATCTTCCCGAGAAATAAGTCTCCAGCTCTTCAGAAACATTAATCACTTAAACACCCGCTTGAGGTAATAAAAATCACTCGAGGAAAAAAAATGGACATGCACGTCTACTTATTAGCTGCCAGATAACCCATTAAGATACCTGCACCTAGGGGAGGCAAGATTATGCTTTCCCTGCTGAAGTAGAAACTCTGAACCTTTCAAAACCCTCAACCTGGATCCATTTCAAAAATCAGCATTTGAAATTACAACTTTCAGAGTGAGAAAATCTGTTTCACTACAGGGCATACGTAAGCAGCGTTATTTCCTGGCAGCCAAGCTTGTAATGACATCACAGGATTGCTCCGCTCGGGGAAACGTCTAGGGATGGTAAAGTGTGAGGTCATCAGCTAGTCAGCTGCTAAAATATGACCTGAGAATGCCCTTCCCATCTGCGATGGAAGGACTTGACTTAAAAGGCAAGAGAAAAGTCAGGTCAACCAGATCAGCCCATTGCAGGGATTTTCAAAGCGTGGGCAACAGGATGCAAATAAATGCTGGATTTTAAAAAGGGTCGTATGGTCAGTGAGTTTGGAAAACCCTGGGAAAAGCCAAAATTAAACAGATGTTTTATCACTGAATGCTGCAGAGTTTGTATTATGCTTACGGATGGACATTGTAAGTCTCTGAGAAAGGGTCATAGGAGGAGGTATTTTTTTCAAATTCATTTCAAAATCCAACTCCTTCTTGGCACAGAATTATTCTGGACTAGGGTTCCAAAGGGATATACTTTGGGAAACACCAGCTTGTCCTCTTAAGGCACAGACCAGACCTGAGCATTACCACTTGTAACCCGTAGAAGACGTATGTGAGGACTGTAATTTCACAAACTATTCCCTGAACATCCAGGCGAGTCCTTGCCTCCCAAAGTGGTCTAGCAGGAAAGGCGGGTCTGAGACACGATGCGATGCTGCCCATGATGCCAGAAAACAGGACACATGAACTTTCAAGATCGAGCCACTCGGTCTGCTTGTGTAAGCAAGGAAATCTCTATAGGGAAGCCCATTTTTGAGCTGAGCTGGGTCTTGTACGATGCTGTGAGAGTTAAGGTCAACCTAAATATTGCAAAATATCCCTATAAAAAAATCAGACCTACTTGCATGGCCAAAATTCAACAATCCTGCCTTAATTTGGAGCTTATCTTTGCCACTGTCCCTGACTACCATGCTTTTTGTACTCCATACAAAAGTTAAGAACTCCACCAGGCAGATAAGCTCGCCTTCTTACAGCTAACCACCCAAATTAGATAAACAAAATCTAGCATACCAGCAGAGGGAATGACCTGCAATATATTTTTCAAGCCATCGACTGCAGAACAACTACCAACCCCAAAAATGGGAGAGGAAAAAAAATCTCTGAGACAAGCCCAGAAATGGGACTGCCAGCCCAGGGTCCCTGGAACATCATTTGTTAACTTCACTGAAGAGGAACTTTCAAACACACCCCAGTGGCATTTCCAGACAATCAAAAGGCACCAGAGGAATCAGTTTGGACACACGGGTGTTTTCCAGGTGGCTGAAAATGCATGGAATTCGGTGCTTCGACAATTTTCCCTATTAATCAGGTCAGGCATTTGACACTGGAGGTGGCAAAAAATTGTTTTAATGGCAACATCCCCTTCCCCGCCTTGCCAATTACCCTGGCCATGGCATTCCTCTGTCCACACAGGCCACAGCTGCTTAATCTCCGCTGCCCCAGGCTGCGCCTGTGAATCAGACCAGCCTAATCACACTAACAGATGGCAGAGGCCAAGTAGCCAGCTAAGAACTGCTATCACTTTAAATCGCATCTAATGTTTCACAGGCACCAAACACAGGCAGCTCCCGACAGCACTATCTCCCTGGTACAGCTAACACCGGCCCTTAATCACTGCACAGCACCCATCGCGGGGCAGACTTGGTGTCATTCGAGAGCTAATTACAAAGAAGCCTGGTCCCAGGGTGAAGGCATGGCGTCCCTTCAGTGCGTTCCACTCTCTGGCCCGTCTGCACAGGCACCGGGCAGTTGGGACTAGTGTTCAGGAGGAAAGCCTAGAGCTCCGAGGCAGGTAATCCTTCCCAATCGTCAGAAAGAGGGTCGGTTCAGTCGGTCTACTTGTTACGTAACCTATACCTTGCTGTTACATTGTACCGCGTCCCAAGGATTGCAGGTAACCTCCATCAGACTTGGTTCAGCGGGACAGTGCAGCGGGCAATCATGCTAACATAACCCAGCTGCTGCCAGGGCCGATATCCCAACAGTGGGCCCCACTTGGGGCTATAAACAACACCGCGCCCCCTTCATCACCCTGGGGACTGGGAGAGGGGCACTGTGACTCGACATGCAACTGATCTACAAGTAAATGGCAGTTTTGCCTTTTGCTCGCTGAATCGTTAACTTCCAATCAATAACACAGGAATAATGCCTTTCTCTACCTTGTGGGATGCGGTGGGGGCAGAGGGGGGGATGCTCTGCCCGAGCCAGCAACCAGCACAGAGTCTGCCCAAAGCAGGACCTCCAAAGCAGGGTCTTTTGTATCCTCCCCTGTAGAGCCAAAGAACTAATAACAGGGAATGAGTGATGTCCTCTGATGCACCAGAGTTTCATTATTAAATGGTAATAATAACTTTGTTAAAGGGTTGGTACAAATCACAGCAGAAGACAGTTTCACTCACCCACTGTTTTATAAACAAGAGCTCTAACGGCAAACTCCTGCTCAAGGCACATCGACATGTAAGAATCCCTAAGTCAGAGCTTATCATTCTTCACGGGACAGGAGAATCACTCCAGGAGTTTCTAATTCAGTGCGTCTGGGATGGGGCCTTGCCATTTTCATTTCTGGTAAGTTGTTAGAGATGACGCTGATGTTAGTGGTCCAGGCCCTAAGCCTTTTTCCGAAACAGGGAAAACTATAGACCAAAATATTTTCCTTTTTGCCTAAGCTGCTAGGAGACTCAGGGACAAGTGCAATTCCCCACTTAACACATTCTTCCGGGTCCCTGACAGTTTCAATTTTTCTCATCTTCCCTGAAACAGCCCTGGGCCTCTTTTAATAAGTGTCGTATTATTTAGGACTTGTTTTAAATTTATGAAACTGACGAAAATCCTTTTGGAAAAATGTAGAATGTAACACCCGAGGGAAGAATGCCGGGGACCCGTCTAAAATCACTCTGGGAACACGCAAGCCGTGTTATCGGAAAGACAACAAAGGCTCTATTTTACCTTCTTTCTTGAACAAACGCAGACACTCTTCTGAGCGCTGTACAAATACAAACTCAAATACAAACAAAATCCTCATTAACCCCAATGGACACTAGGTCTATTCCCGTTTTACAGTTGAAGAAACTGAGGCACAGAGGTAAATTACTTGCCCGAGGGACAGAGGTAAGAGAAGCCACGTGCTTCTACACCAAGGCCACCCACGTGTCACTGCTAGCATTAACTGCCTTCACAAAGCAAACGGCACGTGCCGGCCCCCTTCTCTATCGGTCTGCAGAGTAAGGCACACTACTCCCCTTACTTCCGCTCGGCACGCAGGAATGTTTAAAAAGGCCCTGGTTTCCCAACCTCAGCCCTACGGACATCCTGGATCAGATCCCTCTTGGTCACGAGCGGTCCAGGACACTGCAGAAGCCCCCTGGCTTCCATCCACTGGATGCACTGGCATCCCTCCTCCCCCTGTTGGGACAACCAAACACTGCCCAATGTCCCCAGGGAAGGGAGGAGGAGGAGAAGCCCCCCAGCGGAGAACCCCCGAGTGAAGCCCTGCACGGTCCCAGGACACCAGAAGATGGCATTCGGTTCTACTCGGGTGATGTCCCCAAATGGTGAGAAACCAAAGAGAAAAAGAAACTCAAGGAAAGGAAAATCGTGACGGCTTTCCAGAGAGAGCGGCTTTCTGACACAGTAAGAAAGAACAAACGGTAGAGAAAGGTGTACAGGAGCAATGGTTTATTCTCAGAATTCGAAAGTCGGGAGAGCAGACACAGCAGAGCAAAGGCGAGGCTGCAGGACAGACACGGCATCCGGAAGAACGGACGAGATGACAGGTTAGAGTCCGGACTTCCCACCAGGCTCTGCTCACTCCGGAACCTTCTGAGGCGGCCACTACTTACTCTTGTTGTTACTGTTCTCACTGACAAAATCCTCGGAGCCGTCTGTGTCGTCCTCGTCATCTCCAGATGAGATGGCATCTGTATTCAAAAGAATATAGCCATGGTTGTGTTTGTGCGAAGCAAAAGGCCGTAATCACGTACAACTCGGTCCTTCTAGAGAGGGCCTTCCTCAACCCGGGAGCCCACGCAAGAGTCCGAGACCGTGCTTAGCGAAGATGGTTTTAATGGCTTAAATGTTCTCTCCGTGATGACAGTTGATCTGCATTATGATTCGCAAAGCTTTCTGCTTTCACGTTATTTAAACATGCTGTCAAGCTGGATATATATCGAAGCTAGATTTTTAAGCTTCAAACAGCATTCAGGTCCCCAACAGATTGACTGATTGTGTTGTGATGCGTCCAAAGAGTCTTCCCAACACCACCTTTCAGTTCTCAGGATCCCCTTCAAGAAGGGAATCTGTATTTAGTCCCTAGCCCAACTTAGCCCCTGTGTGGCCTTCCATCCATCCACTGACTTCTCAAAGCAAACCTTTAAACTCGGCCACACAGGGGGACCATGCAGTTCCCCTTAACTGCATGGAGGAAAAATCAAGAAGGAGAGAAACTCACATTTTAATAAAAGGAATCAGAAATCTTCCCCCATCAAATTTCAATCTTGGGTTCTACATGCCAAGGATGCCAGTCCCATGGCAGGGGTGGGGGGTAGGGTAGGCGGGGAATGGGAGTTGAAGATGCGTTTTTACTTCTACAAGAGCGGACTGTCTTAGAAGGGAAATGTTACTTTGCACACGAGAATCCCGTCATTTTTAACGACCAGCCTCTGTGATCGAGCTGGTCCCGTGGAAGCACTTCAGAAACAGATCAACAGCAAACTATAAAGCTCTGTGCGTGGCATCCAATTAGCGGCTCCCGCTATGACTTCGCTCATCCAATATGATTTGACCCACAAAACAGCTACAAAGGAGAGAGAGCGGAGGTCCCGCGGGCCAACTCACCTGTGACATTCACCATGAAGTAGACAGCCTCGCTGTCTACCGGCCTAGCCGCCGTGCATGCATAGAGGCCGGAGTCTCTAGGCGTGGCACCTTTTATCTGCAAGTATTCCCCAGTAAGCACTGTCCTATTGTTGGGCCCCAAGTGTACCCCATCCTTAGTCCAACTGATCGTGGCGGCATCTCTCAACGGACAGCGCAACTCTAGCGACTCCCCGGGCGCGGCCACGTAAACTTCAGGTTGGGAGATTTGGTATTTGGTTGGCGGCTCTGCAGAAAGGTAGGAGAGAGAAGACGGAGACAGATGGGAAGGAGGAAAAGGAGTGAACGTCCAACAAAGGTCAGTGGCGGCCCGTTTATTCCCAGGAGAGGCTGTTGTTGGTTTGCAAATGGCCCGGGCAGGCATTCACCGCTGCCCACGCCTGGGAACCCAGGAGACAGCCTGGTGCACAGAGCAGACTGAGGGTCCGAGACGGGGACCACAGGAAGCGCCCAGCAGAAGCGGCCCTGCTGGGTCTGTGCGAGCTGGACGGCTGTAAACACACACCCGAAACCCAGCATGGAACGATATCATAAGAAAACTTTTCAGTCGATTGCCAGTCCCAAGTCTGCCTGCAACTGCCACACCTGGCAATTCTATTCCTGTGGCATTTTTTCATTCGTAGGGATGTGTGTTTTATCATTTTTTTCATTCAGGGCAACTGCACAGCTGTGTGTCTATACCTACACACACATACACAAGTACACACACACACACACACACACACACACCCCTCTATTTATTTTTGCTAGACTCTGTTGTCACAAAGCTGAGCTTCTTACAATGAAATAGCCTCAAACTCAAGGGAGACAAGGGAGTCCTTCTACAAAACTCTCAGGCTCAGATTGCTTTGCTGGTCTGGAGACCTAACTCTGTGCTGGATAAGCTGGAACATGCTGTTTTTCTTCACACCGAAAAGATCAAAATGCCCGTCCGAGAGGCGGTCTCCATATCGCACTCAAATCGATCTGGAAACAAACCTACTGAGCGTTGCGCACCCGAGCCTCGTGCCTCGGACACTGCAGGACCCATCCCCACCCGCCAGCTCCCCCGACACATCCTGGGTTCCAGCCCCCTCAGGCCTTTAACTTTATGTCCCTTTAGGGGTCCTTCCTCCCTCCCCTCCCCATTTACCCAATTCATGCTTCAAGGCCCAAACCATCCTGTTGGGTGTGAGCTTGTCATCCGTCCCCCAGGCCTGGGGTGACGTGGATCTCCCCTCCTTGTTCACCTGCCTGCTTCGCCCACTTCTGGGGAAGCACCACGGATGCCATGGCCGCGTCCTGTCTTCTGGGGAGACAGCGAGGTCTAGACGGAGGCCTCAGGTCCTGCCTGAGGGTCCCGCCCTGCCTCCAGGCATACACATGGAAGGGGCCCGTGCTGACCAGGACTGCCGGCACCAGATGTGCAGGGCAAGAGGGGCCGGTACAACGTGCGCAAGGAGAGGGGAGATGGAGCCACAGGCCGGAGCTGCTGGCTGGGACCCACGAGGACCCATGAATGGGCTTTCATCCCTCACAATGGGAACTGTGAATGGTACCCAGAGTCCCAGGCCCAGGAACCCAAACCTCCCAGCTCTGGGATGGCTCCAAATCTGGGCATCACGAGGCAGCTGTTTTGCCCTTCTGAGCAAAGTCGGGACCAAACTCCCACGTAACAAGGGAATAAAGTCGCTTCGTGCCTTCGTTCCATTGTTGAAAGAAGAGGGAAGACCGCGTGCCTCTGCTTCTAGAAATTCTCCACAGCACCTCCATCAACAGCCAACATGGGAGGCCCAGCGCTCCCCAAAGGGGCACCTCCAAAAGCACATGTGCCGAGACGGGCCCAGACGCCGAAGAGGATGTGGACATAAAGGGACAGCCGCAACAAAATAGAAGAAAATAGAAGTCAGGTTTACCATGGACAAACCTAGCCGGCAGCAAGGGCAGAAAACCCCAACTCGCAGGCACATTACATCTCCCAAGTAAATCTGTTTTCCTCATTCAACACGTGCTGAACACGTACCACGGGCCACACTTTAGCCTGGATGCTTGGGAAGCAAGGGGGCGCAAGAAATCCTTTGCAACACGGGTGGGACCTTAATTACAGCGGAGGCGACCGGCAATAAAGAGAAAATCGGCCAAAAATAGAAAGTACAGGAGGTGGTCTCAAGGGCCAGGAAGCCCAAGCCAGCAAGACAGCAGCACCAGCACAGACCGGGGGGGGGGGGGGGGGGACTCGTCCCAGAGCGGGAGCTGGCAGACTGCGGCCCCCAGGCCAAAGCCAGCCATCGCCCGTTATTGTAAACAGAGTTTTGCTGGCTCGCGGCCACGCTCGTTCCTGAAGTATTGTCTGGGGCCGCAGTTGTTACAATGGCAGAGCGGACGAGTCCCAACAGATGCCCTCTGTCCTGCAAAGCCTTGCCCTTTACAAAACGTTTGCCAAGCCCCGTTGAATGGGCTGTTCGAGGAAGGCTTCCCTAGGGAGTGAAGGGCAAAGTGGCTTTTGAAAAATGCCGCTAGGAACGTAGCTGGGAGGTCCTCAGGCCACACTTCCTGAGGCTGGTCAAGTCCTAATGCAACTGAACTGCAGGACAAAGAGAGAGACCTTGAACTCTGAAGCCTGGGCAGAAAAGGGGAAGGAGGAAACATGTAGGCGAGAGGAGAGCGGAGAGGAGGAGAAAAACTATTTTGGTTTGGCCACAAATCTCAGCCTCTGCCCCACTTGCAGCAGCCTGGAGCCCCTCAGGGCCCACAGTGTCCCAAAGGACGGCTGGCCCACCCCTTCCACAGCTGGTCAGAGCAAGGATCAGATGCCCTTTGGTTCCCTATAACCGACCAATAATTACTGAAAAGCACCCGCAACGTTAGAGTGAATTTACACGGGATCAGCCTGGGTCATGAAATGATCAGTATCTGTGAGGCCCACATGGCCTCATGCGCACATCACTAAGCATATTCCTCTGAGTCAGAGCTGGTCATCCAGAGACGACGGACGAGGGGGAGCTGGACCCAAACCATGATGTTCCCCTCTCTCTTCAGGAGAGATGGGACCCATGCAGCCAGCCTGCCTCTACCCTGCCCCTCAGGTCAGAATGATGTCCCTAATACAGGCAGGCAGGGAGATGCACGCACACTGCTTTAAAAAAAAAAAAAAAAAAAAAAAAAAGGTAAGCAAGATACTTGCATTTATGATACAGAAAAATCTCTCCCCTGACCAAGGTAGAGCCAGGATTTCCCTGTTTTTAAAGGAAAGCATTTTCACTGAGAATCCTTTGTCTCACCTGAAATATGGAAACCACTAAGGCTCACCAAAACCACAGGGGCATGGACCATGTGACCAAAGACACAAGTATCCTTCCGGTCGTAGAAGGGACAGGGCACAGGAGGCCTCATGTCAGGGACCGTGTCCTGTTTGGGGCTGGACACACAGGGGCTGCTTGATAAATGGGGACCATCCTGCCCGAGAAGAGGATGGAGCCCTGAGGCCCAAGTCCACTCCATTCCTGCTTACCTCCGCATCCCCGGCCCCTCATCCACTGACGAGCAAGAAGGCCCAGATAACACAGTGTCCCCTGGGAGGGCCCAGTGAGCCGACCAGCAGGAACCTCATCCTCCCGCCTGTAACTCGCTGGGCCCCTGACAGGCACTGCTGCTGCCTTCCTTCCGCTCCTGCCAGAGGATGCTCAGACAAAACCTGGATTGGCGGATCTCCGCAGGACACAGGACGGTTTTACAGACGGGCTCCCATCTCCACAGAAGAGGACTTACACTAAAAGTGGTTTTTCTTCCCATTGAAACCAGGTCAAAACTGTCACCCAGTGTCCCAGTTAGGTGATAAGCTCCAAGATAGTAAAATAACTCCCCCACAGATATCAATAATGATGTCCATCCATCAGATGAAGCTACCTCACTGACCATGAGTCTGACCGTGACTACCGCATGGGACATTCAGAAAGCACGTGCTTCTCCCTCACCGGAGCGATCCGTTCACACAAAGCTCACCCGGGCTGTGTGAGGCCCAGCAAGACCGGGGTGCATGCCAGAAGGACTGAGATGGGGGGTGAGCAGGGGAGAGAAGGGATGCCGTACCGGTCCACTGCTCCCAGGAGCAACCCTGCCCACCTGTGGGTTCGGGCATCGGACACCTCGGGACAAGGTGCCAAGGACATGGGTGCTTTGTCTGGAACCCCAACAGCTGGCTCCATGGGGGCCACTCTGTCCCCACCCATCCCCAAGAGGCCAATCCGGGCTGGTTTCTCTTCTGTGCCTGAATCCTACAGGTGGCTTTCTTGCCCATGCCAGGCAAAAACGCTCCCCGAGTGCTCTGCCCACACCTGCACAGGTATCTCTCTCACCCCAGTCCTTGGACACCAGTGACGACGCGGCAGTGATGCTCCAGCAGCCTCTCTGAGGTCGGTCCACTTCCACGGACACAGCCAGGGCCGTCCCCGGACTCCAACCGTGGCTCGGTCCACTCTCTAACACATGACCGTCCACACAGGGCAAAGTATTCCCCGGGGGAGATTTAAACAATACCTTTTATAGTCATATTAACATTTCCTGGATTTGGGGTTTTGTTTTGTTTTGTTTTTCGGGTGCCACAGCTTACTTTTGACCTTTCTTGTGCAGAGCAGGGGCTGACATCCCCGTGGAACGCACAGTCCAACGCTGTTCTTCATCTGATCCCGCCAAATCACAATGGGGGTAGGCTCCAGAAGCCACTGTGCTGCACACCAAATACTCTTTCAGGGATGTCCCCAGACAGACACAGAATGTCCCCGCCTGTCTTTCATAATGTAAGTTCACAAAGAAGTGAGAAAGCGAGCAGACACACACACTAGCGTTGGGCACTGTCGCTGTAACCTAAAACCGCTAAGCAGGTAGGCGGGTGAGGTGACGTCCGGGGAGGGCTCTCCGTGCTGCTTTCTATGACCCGCCCGCACACAGTGGGCACGTGAATTTCAACTTTCTCCCCAGAAGTTCCAAACCCTGAGAAGTGCCAGCGGCAGGAGGTCTCACTGCTTCTCTATAAAGTGACCACTGGGAGGTTAGGAACTGGAAGAGCGGGCACGCCCGCAGCGGTGTTCCCCGAATGCCGTCTGTGCGATCCCCGCCGTGGGCCACCCCCCACTGCCCTCAGGAAGGCCTCGCGCCCTCACCCCTGGGGAGCGGAGGGGCCTCATCGGGGCAGAGAAGGAAACTGAGGCAGGGGTCATGAACCGTCGGAGTGACACTGCACTGATGTCACTGGCCGCAGACCAGTGTTGACCTCTGGGTAAACAAGCCGAGGGAAGCAAATCCTGGCTGACTGTGCCCAGCGGCCTGGGGAGGGCTAGGGAGGGTAGGGGGGACATCCTGCTAAAGTCAGCAAAGGGCCATGACTTACACGCCTTCACCGCGCCTGTTCCTGGTCCCTCGCCAGTGTCACCAGCAGGACCGCCTGGGGACAACCGAAGCGGGGCGGGCATTTGGAACAGTAAGCTATTTCAGGTAACGCTGTATGTTGCCAAACCAGCCATAGCAGCAATTCAGACTGTCACTTTTTATAACGTTTGCCTATAAACTCTCCCGTGTGGTTTTTGAAATGGCGCCCAAGTGCAAACAGAGAACAGATGGGAAGCCCACATCTCGCCCCGTCCAATCGCTTGCGGAGCGCGGACGACAGATTTAAACTGTTCCGGGCGAACAAAGCGGCTTATGCCAGCAGGACGACGACGTCACACGGCACAGAGTCAGCCTCTGCTGGGGTTTCCTCAGGACGGTGGCTTTTCACGAGCCGAGGTGATCACGGCTAAGAAACAGGAACCCCGGCTTCGAGGATGCGGTGGGGTGGCCCCCGGAAGGCAGCCCCCCGCACTCCTCCCTCTCAGATACCCAGGGGCACCCAAGCCCCAAACATATTCCTCCAGAAAGGGTTTTAAAAAGGTAGAAAGAGCAAGAACTGGGGAAACAGATCCCTCACTCTCGACCCCCGGGTGTGGACCTGGAGCGGAGGCCCGGCGGGCGGCAGGGTGCGGGGACAAACCCGCGCCCCTCGGCACAGCTCGGGGCTCCCACGGGAACTGTCGCACCAGCCCCGGGGGCAGGAGTAGTAAAACAGCCTGGGTTTCCTGGTGCCCTCCCAGATACGGCACCACCCCATACAAGAGAAATAAACATCACCGCCGTGCGGCTGCCAGCGTCGGGACAGAAGCAGCCACAGAACACTGCAGCGTCACAGTGCGGGCCACACATGGAAGTAAGTGGCGGCTGATCCTGTCCGTTCTGGTAAGCCTCCACTCGCCCTCCTGGTCTTGGAGACGGCCTGAAGCCGCCACACCGTGGTCTGGGTACGAAGTTTTAACTGGCCGGTACCCAATTTTCTGTCCACAGGAATGGACGACTAAGCCCCCTCGTCTCACACAGGACTCCTGAAGCATTTTCACAAGCAGGACCAGAGGGAGTCGGGACAGTGGAGACCTGGGCATCATGGCCCACTTTCCTGTAACTACAGAGGCTGATGGCACCAGATCGGCCCTCCTGGCACCGACACTCACCACCGGGAAGACATAAAGGCACCAAGGTCCCCACCCCCCAGTGACATCAGAAACGACGGCCCCCGTGGGCCCTACTCCGGGAGCTCTGCAGACACACAGCCGGTGAAGGCGGCGGCGGCGGCAGACCTGGCTGTTTCGGCTGAGCCATCCTCCAAGCTTCCCCTCTACAAGATCAGACTTGCAGAAGACGAAAAGCCTGACATCAAACGGAGACCTTATAAGGCAGGGGCACTACTTGTTCTTTAAGAGGCAGGAGGGAGAGGCAAATAGGCCGCACAGCACAAAGACGAAAGCTCCCTCCCTCGAGAGATGCTGCCAGCAGGAAAACGGGGGACACACAGAAGTCAAAGCTACGGAACGCAGATACGTAACCAGGCTGAAAGGCTGCAGATTTCTCTTTCCGACCAGAGAGGGTCGGAAAGAGAAATCTTTGTCGGGGTGTCTTATAGACACACGTCAGCGCTTCAAACTCCCCTTGTCGGTTCCACAGGGCCCGTAACAACGGCTAATAGCTACCTCTGCCACAGTAGCTCGCCTGTTCCAGAAATTCTGGACTGGCTCACATGCTTCATGATCGGATGGGATAATGGCATATGGTCTCAATATGGTAACCATTAAAAATTATATATTTAGGCACACCCCTCATATAATTTCGGTCTATCGCTGAGAACCATGGTGAACAGCTTTCCAAGTTTGAAAAGAAATGATGCTGTTGCCCCTGAGAAAATCAAACTGGAGAAACCGCCAAGTGCCAAGGAAGGCCCATCTGAGGGGTCATTACTATCCCCCAAGATTTGGACCAAAGGTGGAAATATTCGCTCCCTGTCTTACTGTATCTCCTCCTCCTTTTGATCCTGACGTTCCGGGATATTACCCATCACGTTCTCCAAAAGGGAGGGGGACACCAAAAGGAGGGTTTTTACTCCCTGGTCACGACACCTGCATCAAACCCTCACGTTCAGGACAGCAGAATTTCCACCAGACCCCCAGGACATAGGCACCAAACAGGCCCCTCTGCCTCAACTCCCTGGGAGCTCTGCTTGAGTGAGAACCTCCAAACTCAGCCCCCTCTGCTCAAAAAGCATATCCCAAGCAAGCCATTAAATTATCCGAAGCAGAAACCAGCCCCACAAGTTCTGTCGCAGTAGCCCACAGCCCCGGTCTAGTATACAATGAGGAGTCCATTCTCTTGGCCGCCAGAGCCCCCTGCCTTCTGGAAACACATTTGCCAGACACAAGAGGAAGGGGCACTTCTCAAGATCTTCAGGGCTTCCTTAGACATACTGCTGGTGTCCCTGCCGGCTGACCCAGACTCCTGGGAACTCTCTCCCCACGGGAAGGCTTCGCACTCACTGTATCAGGAAGGGAACTGGGGGCCGGGGCACAGAGCTTCACGAGGAGGTAAAGGAAGGAAGGAATCCTCAGGATTTGCCGGACGTTTATCGACACAATCTTTAAGATCAGGAGTGGCCTTGCAGGGGCACCGCCTCTAAAATCAACACATCATCTGGTTCTGAAAACCCCATCAGCCCCCAAAATGTTTTCAGCACCTCCCAGTCCTGACTATGGCACAGCCCTCTTCCTCGTATAAAGGGGTGAAGCCACCTTCCTAATCAGATGCTCCTGGGACTCCCACAGCTGGTCCCCGAGGCCCTTCCTGGTGTCCTGGCATTCAGGCTCTGATCCCATCTCGGTCCCCGCCCCAGTGACTCTTCGGAAAAGGACACGCCGGAGACGCGAACACACTGAGAACAGACCCAAGACCCAGTCTGCCACTTAAAACCTGTGCGCCCGGAAACAAACCTCTCAGCTTTTGTCATCACTTCCTGTCTCTTCTCCTGCAAACCAGGAACAGAATAAAACGGAGAGCGGGCGGAAAGCATCAAGCTCAGGCCGGCCCTCCGCAGAATGGATGCGCCAGTAGGAAGGCAGACCTTCCAGCCGAAACTCGGCTCCTCGGCGGCAGCGGACAAAGCACAAGAGCAAGGAAAGCCACCTAACCCGGTGTTCTCCGCATGGAAGGCTGGGGACGTAACGCAGCAGAGGGGAGCCTCCTACTATATTCCGGGCACCCTAACATGTGGTTTAGTGTTATTTGTCTATAGTGGCATTCTTTTTTTCTTTTTTTAAGATTTTATTTATTTATATGATAGAGATCACAAGCAGGCAGAGAGACAGGCGGGGGGGGGGGGGGGGGCAGGCTCCCCCCTGAGCAGAGAGCCCGATGCGGGGCTCGATCCCAGGACCCTGGGATCATGACCTGAGCCAAAGGCAGAGACTTTAACCCACTAAGCCACCCAGGCGCCCCCACAGTGTCATTCTGTTTTCTGCTCGTGCGCATGTGTGAGTTCCTAACCACAGAGCCCCGCGGTGTTCCTGGCTTCCTGGGACCTCTTCCTCCTTCCACACACCCCGTGTCTGCGAATAGGTGCCAAATCCCACCCCGGCACCGGGGCTCCCTGCCCTGCCCTCTGTTCCCCTCCATCTCGGCAGCTCTTCCCACCCGCTCCAGGTCAACGCCGATCAACTCCCTGCTCTCGGGCTCCCATTTCCAGCTGCCCTGCTACAGACGTGCCACCCAAAACCAGCATGTGCCCTTCCTTGCTGAATAGAAACACCCCGCAACGTGACTCAGCTCCAAGTCCGCCCTGAAGCCCGGCTTCTCCCTCCTGCCTCCCATCCGATGGGGCCCCGCACCTGCACCGCGGCCAATTCCCTCTGAAACGGCTCTGAAAAGAGCAAGGGCAAGACCTCACGGGCAGGTTCACGGCAAGCCTTTTCTCAAGAAGACCTCTACGAGGGCCCCAACCCACCGCCACAGCCCGCCCTATGATTATCCACCACAGACCACCAGAGCAAGCTTCTGAAAAGCAAATCTGACCCTGACTTAAAAAGAAAAAAAAAAAAAAAAGCAAAGACCACTCCCCACTCTGACAGGGAAAACCCCAGAGAACAACACCCACATTAAGGCCTTGGTTGTTCCTGGCCCCAGAACGCTTTCCACCTTCTCCCTCACACCCGAGACTTGTTTGTTCTCATGGGCACTCATTCCGCTACCTGGAAACCCTGTTCCACTGCTCTGCCTGGCAAACTCCTACTCAGGCTTCAAAGCCCAGCTCAGATATCATCTCTGTGGAAATTCCTGATTCCCATCAACACAGCCCACACTGCTCTCATCTCCAAGGCACCACAGCCTCTGTCTGTGCACCTAGTACGTACACAGCCGGGTACAGTCCACTCCCTCACCCACCTGCCCTCTCCCACAGACCTTCCTTAAGAGGGGATCAGCACGGCACTTCTCAGACTTTATTTTGCATAAAGACCACCTGGACAGTTTATTAAAACACAGCTCCTCAGGGAGTGGGGTCTGAGAATCTGAATTTCCCACAAGCTCCCAGATCATGGTCATACTGCTGGTCCAGAGCCCACACTGGAAGAACTTCAGCACCAGTGTCCAGGGGTAAGAGTCTGAGACCCGGTTTTGCTGTGATGAACCCACACTGACGTGGGCAGCCCCATCCCATTGTGGAGCCTGAGTCCTGGTTTATAAAACAGGAAAAACACCTCCGGGCTAGCCTGCTGCTGATCAAGGTCACCATGAGGACAAACCAGGACGCTGCCTAGGAAGGCCTTTGTAAGCCCTAAAGTGGGGGGCACACCTGAGAAAAAGCGCCCCTTACCGCAGCTCCAGCCAGGACTGACCTGGGCTCCTACCTGTGGGCTGTAGCTTGATCCTACCTGAGCAGCAGATTTTCTTTTTCCCCAACCACATGGGAACCTTGATTTGCATTCCTCTGACTTTAAGACAGGGTTTTCTTACAAATGCGCAGATCTGTCACATTGCATCTGTGTAAGTTACCTAAGTGGGGATCTCTGGAATGTTTGTAAATGGAACTAAACGTCCTGAGAGTGTTGTTACCAAAACCGATGACACCTGTTTGATGACTTCAGTGAGGGAAGAGGCCTGTGGCTTATTAAGATAGCATCTACTGTTCATTCATCCCACAAATCAGGGGTCCCTGATATTTATATGCAGGGCACAGAAACCCCAGCAGAGTTCTCTTGACAGGATGTCTTACCACAATCCCACAGCATGCCAGAAGTAACCCTGAACACCAAACCCCTGGGGCACGGGGCCCAACCCATGCCCTGCACATCCCCCAAGCTTGAGGGGCCAAGCTACAGCAAGGGGGAAACTGGCCTGCTTTCCAGAGACCACGTCCCACAGCCGGCCTTCCAACTACAGGCCAGAAGCACGTTTTCAGGGGCCGCAAGTCACCTTTCCATACTTAATGTTACCGCTGCTCTGAGACCAGATCACCACCCCCCCGGACAGGGACATACTCAAGTGGGTACATCTGCCTGACAAGTCCCTGAAAGGTCAGATCACATCCAGATCCTCTGTGACATTTTCCCCCAGCCTATCCTGCAGTAAGAACTTTCAGAACCAGTGAAATAGTGCCCCCAGGGACAAAAGAAAAGGGAAAGAGGGCGGGCTAAGAGTGACTCCTCGAGGGCAAGCCGCCGCCTGCACGCCTGCACTTCAGCTCGGGGCCCTTTGCCGCACCAATGGCAAGTTGACTTAAAGGGCTGGACCTCTCTCCTCTCAGCAGGACCCCAGCTCCAACACTTGTTCAGAGTCTGCAGCTGTGTCCCAGGACTGGTCCCCCACCCCAACCCAGCAGCATCTCGGCCATTTACAAGTGAAGGGACAGCAGCTGGATACTGGGAAACAGATGGCCCTCCTCATTTGAATGGGTTTGATCTAGCAACACAGGCCTCAGCAAGTTCAGGCCCGGCCGGGGCAGAAATCACGCTCAGGCTGAAGGCACAGATTCATAGCCTGAGGGGTCTTTAGCAAGCAGCTGGGTAGGAATGACCTCTTGGAGAGGTTTCCTTAAGTCAGGGGGGGAAGGGAGCCTCTGTGGTGGGTGGGGCACGTCCCCAGCCGGCTTTGCCCCTCAAGCCAAGAAAGGCAGGATGGTGAAAGGAAGGTCCAAGCCCGGGGGTGGGTGTGTGTGTGTGTGTGTGTGTGTGTGTGTGTGTGTCACAATTCTCCCTTGGGCGATCCTGTGCCCCAGGACTGAAACCACAGCCATTCAGGAAATTCCAAATTAAGAAAGGTGACAGCAGGGTTAGACCCTAACCTTTCTCCTAGGCCCTAAGCCACATCTTTGCATAGATAAAAAAAACTTTCCCGAAAACAAACTCAAGAGATCCTGCTTCTCTAGACAAAGCCCCTTGCAAAACCCACCAGAACATCTCTTGGAAAGGGCTGTGCTGGGCCCCCAAGCATCCTGGCTTGCTGTGGAGGGCATATCTGTCCTTTGGAACACAAGACTGTGCCCCACCCCGCTCCAAGAAAAGGAGGGAGTCTTATGTGAACTCCCAGGTCTTCGGGGGAGGCCCCACCATTGGTGTTCACTACCCAGGCCAGGTACCCCCGCCTCCCCAGTGGCCTGATAAACAACTACAGGTATGGAAAAGAGACCCTCAGGCGGGCAGCCGAGAGCTCCCCCTGCCCACCCATCCACAGGCCCCGCCTTTACGGGCAGGCACCTCTGGGTGACAAGTGAACATGGACAGAGGCCAGCAGAGGGACCAAGCCCTGGACAGTTCCCAAGGGGCACAGGAAGCCACCTGGCCAGCACATCTGGCGGGTACCCACTAGGGCCGATGCGGTGGGTGGCTGCCCACCTCCCTTCGACGCGCGGTCTGGGAAGCTGCCTCATCGGGAGTAGCCAGAAAAATCCTCACTTGAGGCTGATTCTGGCTTGAAACGCTATCCTCACAGAGCCTAGGACATAGTGGGGTTTCAAAAACCATATCTGGGGGGACAAAGTCAAAGTCGATTGCGCTGTAGTGTGGAGAGCGTGCAGACGATGGTCTGTCTCTGCCGAGCTCTGCAAGTGGTCACCCCACCAGGGCCTCCAGGCTTAGAGGGAAAGTGCAGGGTCTCCTCGGGCCAACACCTTCCTTCCGGCACCGAGCGCCCCCTTCTCAACGCCTGCAACCCCTAGGCGTGCGTTCTGCAGTCGCCATCCAAGTTCCGTGCAGAGCCCGAAAGACTAAACCGGCCCTGATTCAGAACTCCAGGACCAGCAGCTCCGCTCAGAAAGTACTTTTTTTTTTTCCTGAGATTTTTTATTTATTTATTTGACAGAGATCACAAGTAGGCAGAGAGGCAGGCAGAGAGGGGAGGGGGAAGCAGGCTCCCCGCTGAGCACAGAGCCGGATGCAAGGCTCCATCCCAGGACCCTGGGATCATGACCTGAGCAGAAGGCCAGAGGCTTTAACCCACTGAGCCACCCAGGTGCCCCAGAAATTACTTTTAACCACCCAAAATGAACTTTGTTTGCTTGCAAAATGCTCTACTCCCCAGCCTTTTCCTCCCCTTGGGATGCCCCTCCTAGCCAAGAGGCCGCCTAGGTATTGTTCCTTCTGACCTTTCATTCTTTTTTTTTTTTTTTTAATTTATTTATTTGACAGACAGAGATCACAAGTAAGCAGAGAGGCAGGCAGAGGCAGAGAGAGAGGAGGAAGCAGGCTCCCCGCCAAGCAGAGAGCCCGATGTGGGGCTTGATCCCAGGACCTGGGATCATGACCTGAGCCGAAGGCAGAGGCTTTAACCCACTGAGGCACTCCGGCGCCCCTGACCTTTCATTCTTTAATTTTTTTCCTTCCCCACTATTTTTTTTCTTCTCTGGTCTCTGACATCATAAGGGCCAGGTATCTCTCATTTCTATGGCATCTGTCATTGCCATGACCACAGGCGGCAGGACCCCCAGGCACACTGGTCTGTGCGGGTGGGTCTTGACCCCACGGAAAATCAGACATGCTGAGGGAAAGCTTGACATGCTATCAGAGTGACAACCAACAAGGCAAACATTTCGTGGTGCCAGAGCAAACTGCCAGAAAATGGGCAAATACCAGGCCAGCCATCCCTACCTGCCTAGACACCTGCTGGGTGACTGAGCCTGGGTCGCTCACTGGGACTCACAGCATCTCCCTAATGAGCAGAAGGGTTAGCTCCTTACTAATACGCTACATACTGCCAAAGGCCATTCTAGAAGAAACACAAAGGGGTCATTCTTGGAGTGGTTTTATTGCCCATGACTTCTCTTCATGGAGCTTTAGGAAAATAGGTGTGGCGATGTGGGGAAGAGAGAATCACCCAGCAGCATCCTTACATGTTTAAGAGTCCAATGACAGATTTAGGAAAGAACGAGGGGCCGGCACAGTATTCCACAAAATACCCTCCCACTCAGGAAAGAGAAGGAATCAACTGATACATCTTTGTCATACCAATAAATTCACCCAAACGCCTGGGCCAACGCTAAACTGGAGGAATGCTAACTTGGATGAAACATTTCATCTCCAAGAGCCTCAGCCAAGAGTCTCCTCCATAAAATGGGACAACGCGGAACACCTGGGATCAGCTGGGTCCTTAAGATTAGAGATGGCAGGAGAGCGGAACCAGAGGAAGGTGGTCCTAAGGGACAAACTTCCATTTGTACATAAACAAGGACCAGGCATGTAACTCACAGTAGGAGGGCTACAATTACTACCGCGGTGTCGTGTACGGGACAGTTGTTGAGGGAATATATCCTAAGAGCTCTCATCACAAGGAGACCCATACATATATTTATATTTATATTTGCATCTATAGGAGAAAATGGATATTAAAGTTACTACGATAATCATTTCATAATATAAATAAGTCAAATCATCGTGCTATATACCCTACACTTACACAATGCTCTATGCTATCGTATCTCAATTAATGGGGGGGAAGGGGAAGATTAGATAGAGATAATACAGGTCAAGGTATGTTGTAGCACCATATCTAACACATGGCAGGCACTTAGTAAATGGTAATGAGCTCCTGGTACCATCTTCGTCCACATCCTCTCAAGGAATGGGCTAAAGAATATGACCCCATCCACCCATCTTGACCCCTCCCCCTCTCACTTCCAATGGTCCTATCAAGTGACCCCACAAGGGTATAACATGCTAAGGACTGCTCAGCACCGTGCCCTCAGTCATGTGTGTCCCCTCACAATTTCCCTCCCTTCCCTAAATTCTGGAAGCCTAACTACTTGAGCCCCAAGGAAAGCCCAGCAGGCTGCCCAGGGGAAATCACTGGGCAGACTTGGCCGGGATGTCCGTAACATACTATGGCCCGGACAGAAGCAGAGCCTGCTACACCCCAACCCCGCTCCCAACCTCCACCCCCGGTCTCCACCATTCTTCACAGGGCCTGATGACAACCCTTTGAAAGCCTCCAACAAGAAAAAGAAAAACTCTTTCCTTGCCCAAATATACGGCTCTCCACGAAGTGTGTGTCCCACCATGACTGCAGAGCTGCCACCCATATATTCAATGGGGAAAAACAGGTCAACCCTGAACCATCTGGACTACAACCAGCAAGGTGATCAGAGCACACTCCTGAAGTCCAGACTTGGAAAGACCGTACAAAAATAAAAAGGGTCGGGGGGTGCCTGGGTGGCTCAGTGGGTTAAGCCGCTGCCTTCAGCTCAGGTCATGATCTCAGGGTCCTGGGATCGAGTCCCACATCGGGCTCTCTGCTCAGCAGGGTGCCTGCTTCCTCCTCTCTCTCTGCCTGCCTCTCTGCCTACTTGTGATCTCTCTCTGTCAAATAAATAAAATCTTTAAAAGAAAAAAAAAATAAAATAAAATAAAAAATAAATAAATAAAAAGGGTCGGATAGCTTAGAGCACCCATTCTATTTTAATTAACGTAAATGCCTCTCATCAGAAGATTTATCGTTATACGTGGTAGGGTAAATATACCTGAAATATTGGTTTTAAATCCTCTACCGAGTTGCCTGGGTGGCTCAGTCAGATGTTAACCGTCTGACTCTTGGTCTCGGCTCAGGTCCTGATTTCAGGGTCATGATCTCAGGGTCATGAGATCAATCCCCAAATCATCCGGCTCCGTGCTGGGCAAGGAGCTTGCTTAAGATTCTCTCCCTCCAGGGGCGCCTGGGTTGCTCAGTGGGTTAAGCCGCTGCCTTCGGCTCAGGTCATGATCTCAGGGTCCTGGGATCGAGTCCCGCATCAGGCTCTCTGCTCAGCAGGGAGCCTGCTTCCTCCTCTCTCTCTCTCTCTCTCTGCCTGCCTCTCTGCCTACTTGTGTTCTCTCTCTGTCAAATAAATAAATAAAATCTTAAAAAAAAAAAAAAAAAGATTCTCTCCCTCTACTTCCACTGGCCTAACTTTAAAAAATAAAAAATTGAAAAATGTTTAAAAATCCTTTATCAGATTTTTACATATACAAGAAGTAGGGATGGGTAGAGAGAAAAGTAGCATTTACTGAGCACCTCTCCTAGGCCAAGAACTCCAGTAAGGGCTCTACCTCCATTTGCATTTAATCTTCATATTACCCCCTTTCCCGGAGACATTATCAGCCCCGTTTTAGATAAAGGGAGGCTCGGAGAGATTATCTATCTTATCCAAGGTCACAGCCCCAGAAGGTAGAGGAGAGTGATTCAAGCCTGACTTGCCGAACTCCCAAGGCTAAGTTCCTTCTGTCTCCAGAAAACACAACATAGGCCATTCAGTATTTTATTCGTTTCTATGGGAGGGGGGGAATAGATGAAAATTTTAAGTTAATTTTAGAGGGGCTTTTTGGTCTTTAAAGATTTGAGTGATATTAACTTTGAAACATTAAGAACATTTAGGATCCAAATTCAATTGTACACCTACCTCCTGTCAGCTAAGAATGCAACACGTTTTGGCGGAAACCCAGGAAGCTTTGGCGAACAAAGAGGAAGCCCTTGAACACCGCCAGCCACACTCCTATGAGGCAATCTCACCATCAACTGAGAATCTGAAGCTTCAGGGTTTTCAAAAAAGGCTAAATCCAAAACTTTAGGAGCTGCAATGACCCTTATTTTCACTCTAAGGCCCCTCTCCACCCTGCTCTGCACCCAACAGGCCAAGACGGCCTTCATGATGTCTACATATTCTTAAAGCAGGACACCTGGCACCTGGTCATGTATGGAAATCCTTAACAGTGAACAATCATGTGGAAAAGAGAGACCCTAGTACCACAAAGCAGGAGCTCTGGTGTTAGAAAATAAATATGACAAAAAAAAAAAAAAAAGAAAAGAAATATGACAATTCATATAGGACTTCTCGGTGTCAGAGGTCAGGCCTGAGTTTCCTTCTTTCCAGAGAATGTGATACATAAGTCAAACAAATAAATATGTACCTTGTCCTCATCCTGAATATATCAGAACTTTCCTATACGTTGGTTTTTTGACCTCCTCATAAAACATATTCACTGTAACCTGAAATTTCATATATGTATTCCATTCGTACAGGACTTAGAATTTACCGTTCTTTAGCTGAACAAGGGGTTAAAGGAAAGAATATGTCACAGCCTAGGTCCCTGACTCAGTACAAAAAGAATCTGAAATTTACAATATTCCCATGAAGTGGCAAAAATCCAGAACGGGGCGTAATTACTTATGTATTCCAAAGTGGAATAAATGACAACAGTTCACACCCAACATCTTACAACTCCGTCCTGGTGCAAGTTTCCCAAAACCATAATCACCGAAAACCTACAGCATGCCCATTTTACATAACATACTCTCTCCAAGGGCAGCCAGTCTGTCCAGAGAATTAAATACCCTTTTGCACGAATATAGAAGAGGTAAAAGCTTGAAGTTACATAAATGAAGCCCAGTGAAACCCATTTTGGGTTCTCTATCATGTCCTGTTAAAAGGGGTAGTCACGGGGGCACCTGAGTGGCTCAGTGGGTTAGGTCTCTGCCTTCTGCTCAGGTCATGGTCTCAGGGTCCTGGGATCGGGGCCCACATTGGGCTCTTTGCTCAGCAGGGAGCCTGCTTCCCCAGCCTCTGCCTCTCTGCCTACCTGTGATCTCTCTCTCTATCAAATAAATAAATAAAACATTTTTTTAAAAAGTGGGAGGTAGTCACAAATCAGAGCAAGGAAGGGGTAGAGAAAAGGAAAAAAAAAAAACACTTGGGAAAAGTGTAACCTTTGTTCATTCCAGAAGGCATCTCCAAGACACACAGGATCATTATAGCAAAGAGGCCAACAGCTTGTTCAACCAGACTCATTAAAGAGCCTGGCCTCAGGCTCCCTTCCCTACCTCCTTCTTTACACATTCCCTAATTCAAGAAGGCCAGAGCTAAACCAGCTGGGTCACTCCAGGTTACCTGGGTAAGCAGAAGGAAGAGGCCATTTTGTGGAGACTCTACAGCAGCCAGAAAGCCTCAAGCCTCCACAGGAAGATAAAAAAGAGTTGCCCCAAAATGGAACACGAGTTTTACCGAGCTTTAAAATCTCATGTCCGGGGCCCTTAGTGGGCTCAGTCTGTAGAGCATGTGACTCTTGATCTCAGCGTCATGAGTCCAAGCCCCACGACGGGAACAGAACTTACATAGGAAAATAATAAGATAAATAAAAATACTAAAATCTCAAGTCCAAGAGCCTCTAACAAGTCCAGGCTGTGTTCTTAGGCATTTACTCATCTTGGATATGACGATGCTGAAGGATGATTACCAAGACTCCCCTCACCCCCCTTCAGCTAAGGCCAAAGTTTCAGCCCCTACGTCAGGCTCACTGTTCAGCCACATACAGCCTCTAACGTAGTCACCATCAGTTAAAAGAAACTCACTGAGAGGGCAGGTCAGAGGCCTTGAGGCAAAGGCATGATGAGCAGCTTCAAGCCATGCCATTAAAGCTGAAAAAAACACAGCCACTGCTAAACCTCAGTAAGTGGACACTGCAAATGGATAAAAAGGAATACAGAGCCATGGGACGCTCAGGGCATGATCCCAGGGTCCTGGGATCGAGTCCCACATCGGGCTCCCTGCTCAGCGGGGAGCCTGCTTCTCCCTCTACCTGCAGCTACCCGCCTCCCGCTTCTGTTCACTCTCTCTCTGACAAATAAATAAAATCATAAAAAAAAAAAAAAGAAGAAGAAGAAAAGAAAAACCCAAGGCTAAAGTCAACCCTCCTCAAGGAAAACAAATAATAAAGATCACAGGAATTTCTGTACAGCAGCAGAAAACGCCCTGCATCAGAATCATTTGTGGGATCACCTGAAACACTTCCCCAAAGAATTTCGGAGTTGCCTACCGAGCCAAGTCACCATAGTAGGACTCCAGTCAGGACCGTGGCAAGTAGCACACCAGTTTTACTTCCTGCCTGGGGCCAAAACCTGATTCCCCACATTCTCCCTGAAAGACTAAAATCAGGCAGCTTCCATGGAAATGGAAAATCAGGCCAGACTGTGCTGAGAAAGGGTGGTAGCCTTTTTTTTTTTTTTTTTTTAAAGATTTTATTTATTTATTTGACGGAGAAAAAGAGATCACAAGTAGGCAGAGAGGCAGGCAGAGAGAGAGGGGAGAAGCAGGCTCCCCGCCGAGCAGAGAGCCCAATGTGGGGCTCGATCCCAGGACCCTGAGATCATGACCTGAGCCGAAGGCAGAGGCTTAACCCACTGAGCCACCAGGCGCCCCTGGGGTGGTAGCCTTTTAACAATTACCCTGGATAAGTCAACATCCAAACAAGACGTCAGGTTGCAAGGCTACTGGATACATTTTATGGAGAATATGAACAGGGAACAGGACTCTGTCTGACTCAACGCCCTTCCGTCTCATACTGGAAACATCACCTGCTGGATTGTTCTGGTTATCTGAATTCTCACCCTCAGCTGGGTCAGAAGGACTTGGAAAGAAACGCTTCTGGCTTCTCGCCAGGGAGTTCATCCCATAGTAGGTACTCAAAGTGTTCTGGCTGGTTAGAATAAACGGGCAGAACACACACACACACACACACACACTGAATCTGGATCAGAGTGAGCGAGTATAGAAACTCAGCTTGCCAAATTGTCACTCTCAAAGTAATATTAAGCATAGTTCTCTGTCTCTGAATTGTGAAATACTTTATATACTAATAAAGAGTGTGTACTTTATTGTGTGTTTAACTGCATAAGCCTGCATTTGGTTTAACTGACCCAGAGTTAAGTCCTTGTTCCTGAGCTAACTCTCCAGGTCCAGTGGACTCTTGAATATTAACACTTGCATTGAGGAACAAAGACGCAGATAATACAAAACAGAAGATTATTTTAAATCAATCACTCTTGGTATGCGGACACATTCTTTTTTTTCTCTTCTTTTAACTTGCAATTAAATGCGTGTGGCTGGCGTTGTGGCATCTGCAACACTTCTAATAAAGAACTTAAACCATGCTGGAAAAATCTGAACTTCGAAAGTTCTCCATGTGCGTCCTACACTCGCCCACTCTGCTACTGAGTTTTGGACCAACTCACATCAGTCCAGGACAGCATCACCTCTTAGAAGGTGGCCAAAAAAACCTGGTTTTAAAAAAAAAAAGAAAAGAAAAACTACATTCTTCCCAGGTTGTTGCTCTCCAGAATCACACTTTCTGGAGGGTGGGAAAGTAATTAGGGGTTTGGGGTTGGAAAAGCCCTTTTATTTTAGCTCCTACTGGGCTGCTGTAAACAAAGATATCATTAATGTCAACAATGACTTAATTAACCAGAGTAGGTGACAAGAACTCGAAAGAGCCACCTCCTCCCCGGGATAATCAAGCTTGACTCTACTTTAAATAATGGGAATATTAATGAACAGAACAGGACTTGGCATTGAGGACTGCCCCCCCCCTTGCATCAATAACTGAATTTATAGCCTTCAGCCATTCCTCCACAACAATGAATGACCCACTGGAAATATTCTTTTTTAATCAGGGATATTAACTAAAATCTCCTAGAGATTATTTGCTGCTCAAGCCAGCTGAGTAGATCCAACCCTACTGTTTGTTTCTACTTCATCGTGTCCAGAAGACAAATGGCCCGTGATGGACGATAGGATACGATGATAAAGGATCATGTTGTACAAAGGATCCTCCCGTCTTAGGGCTCAGGCTCCTTGCTGGAACTCACTCGCTTTTTTCCCTGGGTGCGATTTCCTCCAGTCCAGCCTAACAGACCTCATCTAATCTCAGCCTCCGAATTAACAAACCGGAAAGTCTTCCAAGGTGGGGTCTGGTGCAATAAAAGGTTAAGCTTAAACTTATATTAACCAAAGGTATAGTCACACTAACCACAGGGGACAGGCTGGGACTGGCTCCATGGCCTAAACTAGAGCTGTCCCAGTCAGTCGACTGGCTTCCAGCTAACTCTTTTTTCATCTAGAATTAGATAACCTTCCTAATAACCTCTGACCCTAAAGCAAAACTACCTGCAATGGAAGAACTCAAATCGGTTGCCGACATGGTACTGACAGACCAGGACAGACCAGGGCAGCCCAGATGCTCCAGAAAGCAAACACGGCTGCCTGGAGTCACAAAGGGCCTTCTCCATGACAGAGTGACTTTCTTCCCAACTGTCCCCAAGAGCCTCCACGATTCCTGACATTATGGCAACTGGCAGGACCAGCCCACACAGGACAGAGCAGACACGTGAGCCCATCTCTCGGGCCACAAGGAGGCTGACATGTCCTGGGTCACCCGCAGACACCAGGCCACACACTGTCCACACTCTGCTCCCAGGGATGCTGAAACGTCCTGGTGATCTCTTAACGTAAGGAACCAGAAGCCTCCTGACGACGTTAACATACACAACGTTAATGAAGACCTTTCAAGGTCACCTTATCAAACCATGGGAGGGCAGGAAGGAAAACAGAGGGGCGGGGGTTCCCATGCTTTCCCAAAGCCAGTCCTCTGCGGGTCTGCGCCTTCCATTTAAAACGTCTCACAACCCTGGACACAAACTTCACAGAAGCTGTGAGCCCAGAAAAATGCATCAAACATCTTTGGCGAAGTATTTCCTATAATTTGGGGGAACTGGCGAACCACCCCACCCCCAACCCCCAAGAACAGCCCCAGATCCCTGGTTGGGAAGACCTGCTTTCAACAATACTCCCATTGTTGGCGACAAATTTTTACACAAAGAACCTTTGGGGGCATTTTATCGCTGTCCATGGTTTCTGCCCCTCTCTCCCCCACCTCATTCTTCCTGCATATTTTAAACTTTCCTCAGTAATTAAGGAGGAGAAAAGAAGTCCTCCAGGACCGTTTTACACTTTCTGCTGAGATAAACTCCCAAGAATATGCTGCCCTGAGAATCGAAATGAAAAATGACAGTTTCTTCCTAACCTGGGCCATTCCGGGCACATCGGGTGGGAAATCCTGGCTCAGCTGCCTGGCTGCGTGCTGAGCCTCGTACTCAAGGGAAAACCAGCAATTAGGAAACACATCGATTTTAATTATTAGCAAAATTAAAGAAGTACAGCCCTGACGTTCAGAAAGCAGGACCTTTTTCTCTCCCTTTAAGCCCCGCAGAAAGGTACTGCCTTTGCAAATCACACGTGTGCTTACGTTCCAGCACAGGTCACAAGGAGGCTGTCCCCTCATCACCGTAGCTAGAGCCTGTAAGTGCCACAGACACAGACTCTTGCCAGACTCCTCTCCCCGAGAAGCTACTGTGACGTCACCGCACCTGTTCTCACGAGGCCTCTGTGCCTCTGTGTGAGACACAGCATCTGGGCAGAGCGCGACTGCTCTGGGTAAAATCAGGGCCGTTTTAGAAAAGCCGTTGCTCTTTCCTATCCCTCCATGAGGGTCCCACTGGGAGCCCCTCTCTCAGTGCGGTCACCTCAGGCAGGAATGCAGCCCTCCGCCCCGTGTTGTCCTGACCAGGCTCTCTGTCCTCGGCCAGCCTGTGGCCCCGGGTGCTTTTCCAGAACAGCTGAACTGACCCCAGACCACTCAGGACCCCGGCAGGCCCCCAAAGCGAAGCAAGCACCAGGTGGGCTCTCAGCAAACAGGTTCATTAAGTGGCGATGAGTGCTGGGATCTGCCATTTTATTCTCGGATTACCACTCGAAAAATAAGTCAGCTACCAATATTCTCGGCTGATGACAGATTTCAATGCCGCCCCAAGTGAGGGCTTGGCTACTGTCGTCTCGGAAAGACCCAGGAAAGAGGTTCCAGACCTGCCCGGCTGAGTAATTCGCTCCCACTTAGTGTTCGCAACTGGCTTTCTCCCTTGAGAATTCAATTTCCAAAGCTGAAACACCAGTGTGTGGCCTGGTCGACCTGGAAGTTGTCACAGATGTGGGAGACACGCAGGTACCATCACTTACAAATTCACCTCAAACAGAATTTGCAGCTTCTGTGACGTATTGCTGAGGTATTAGGACTTACAGTGGCTTTAAAAAAAAAAAAAAAAACTTAACCATCAAGCATCTCTGTGAGCTCCAGAAGCTTCTTTTTCTCCTTAGACAATGAAAATAAAATGTCAGCATTTCAGATGTTGGCAATCTCCCTTTGCGGCTCCTTTTGTCAGAAAATAGCCAGTTCTTTACATCCGAAGCAAGACTCTCCCTCCAGTAAGACTGCTCCTGCCGGGAAGGCTCTAGATGGCCTTCACCTAGACGTCCCCCTCCCACAGCTCCCCGGGGCGGGGGAGAAAGGGGAAGGGCCGGCTGCCTCCCTCAGCCCGCGCAGGAAAACAGACGCACACACCGAGAAGCCACCAAACTGGACCCTTCTGACCACAGTGTCACAGCAAGGAAGCGTCTCCCGCCATCTCTGACTTTGGGGGAGGTGGGAGTTGCCAATCTCTGACCTGCCGGGGAGCAGAGAGCCCATGCGCCTTGCTCTTAAAGACTCACTTACAATGCAGGCCTTGACCTCAGGGCCACTTCCCCAGACACATCTCCAAACAAACTTGGTGACCTGAAGGGTGAGAGGAAACAACTTACCTTCCGGCTCTAATGTGGTATCCTCCACGAAATTGAAGGAGGGCCGGGCCAGGGACACGGTTGCCATGGTGACCGCGACCAGGCAGCCGAAGCGGGCCCAGCTGACCATGGCTGCGGCGGTGCCAATCCCCCGTCCTCTTCCATATCTCCATGTGGACGTCACTCCCATCTGCACACGTCGCCTGCGAGCATGGACTGCCAGCAACGCCTCCAGCCTGCGGTGGGCTCCGGAGCCGAGGTGCTCCCGCAGCCTCTGCCGGTCTGGCCGCTGCTCCCGCAGCTGCTGCAGCCTCTAGGGGAGACAGAGTCGGCGAGTCAGTGAAATCCTCCCCAGGGCCAACGGGTGCAAACCCAAGTGGGCTACAACAGTGTCTCAGCCTCTTCGGACGGGTGCCAGCAGTTCCTCGGCATTATCTGCAAACGCCTGGGCCGCACGCCTCAGGGTCCCAGGTGCTCCCGCCAGACCGGTGCCCCGCGGGCCATGTCGGGCTGATCGAAAGAAAGCAGACTTTTAAAAAACGGAGATGAAGGAGTAGCTCCAGGACACAGCTCCCGGCGGCCACTCGGGTTAGGCAAGGCGCACTCTCTTCTGCCATCCACTGTCACCTCTGCAGCCCTCAAAACACGACCTTAGTTTCAAGGGCAACTACAAAAGCAAGTTAACCAGTGCTCGGGTTGGCAGAACCCGCCTTGTTAACTTCTCTTAGGCCAACGGGGCTTCAGACAGCTGGACGGTGGAGGTGTCTACGTGCAGAATTTCTGCGGGGGCTGCAGCAGAGTGGCTGGCCCCAGGCTCCCTGTAGCACTGGACCAGAAAGGAGACCAGCAAAATAAAGGGAACCCCAGGAAGGCGACCAGAAAGCCCCCACCAGTTTACACTTGTCAGGATTCATTTTCCAATACGGAAATGTATTTCCATCTTTCACCAAGCAGCCACTTACAGGAGAATGAACGGAGCCGCCAATACATTCAAAGCCTGAATCCCCCTCCACTGCCACTACGCGCAACAGCCCCCCCCCCCCGCCGCCCCGGTAACTGTCTTCAGCCCACACGGGTTCGTGACGGAAGGGAGGGGCTGCGAAGGCAGGTGTTTATTAAGAACGAAGGTGATGTGCAAATTACTGCCCTGGTATGTGATCGGGCCAATAACTTCCAATAGGCTAACCTATTAGTTAAGACTTCAAAAATTACAGAGGGTGCTCCACTCATTGGTCTGGGCACCCATGTGACCCAAAAGCAAAGAGAATTGTCCAAGCTTAACTATTCCAAATAACTTTAAGTGCATTCATTATCCTCCATGACTAAGTGCACAACCGAAATATACAAACTTGAGAACATTTGAAACAATCACAGATTGGGTGAAACAAACGAACCTCACTTTGGGGGGGGGGCGGGGAGGAGTGTAAGGGTGAGAACTTTAATATAAAAATCTCCAAAGCCTGGATTTTTGGCATGCCAACTCGATGTTTCCAAATACTGCCATGTAAGACTTCAACATTGCCTGAGTCTCTCCAAAGCTACATCAGAAAAACTGTTCCTGCTAGCCTTGACTAAGGATTAAAATGGGAAAAGAGAATGCTGCACTAGTTCCTGGGAAGGAAAGAAGAAAACCTCCGCTTCAAAAGAAAGCACATATGAAACGGTGTGATTCAGGGCAAAAGCAAGGAAAAGCGTGTGCCTGTGAGCACACCTTCTATTTTAGGCTTGCTTGAAGGATGTCCCCCCCCCCCCTCAATTTTCTTTCCTCTTGAAGTTAAGAGCCTCAAAAGATAACTCCGTATCTATTTCTACACACGTGTGGGAGGAAAGTACACAAGCATTCTCATCGATTTACTAAGCATTTCCAGAATGCATGGGAATGTTCTGCCTCTGATACAACTTCATTAAACAATCTTAAATCCTAGCAGGAGATTTCATCCTGGGCTGCTTCCCTGGCCTCATCACACACCTGTCCCGGCGCAGAGGGGCCTCCTTTGCTGCAAGCAGAGAAAACAGGCCAGTGACCTAAACCAGCTAAATCTCACACCATTCATTCATCCCATCGGCTTGCAGGAGAAACTCGAATTTTAGCCATTACCAGCTCGAGGCCCCAGGCCACCCCCTGCCCGAATCTCTGGAAGGCGGAGGCCTAAGGCAGCAGGTCTGCACAGCTCCTCACCAGAGTGGACACAAGTGTGGAGGGACCTCCTAGGCAGGATAATTAGGTCCCGAGGCTCGGTGTTGGGAACACAGGCCCAGCAGGCTTCTGGCGGCCACAATCCCGGCTTCCTGCCTTCAATACCATAATCCTTCCTGGAGTCTGAGCCTCAGTGAAAGCCCCAGCGTGTTTATTTTTCCCCTTGAAAGGGAACTCTCTTCTCAGCCTGGGCCCAGGGAGGAGTTGTCACCCTCCCTATGATGGACGGCTCTCCGTGGCCACCCGCTCCCCTGGTCCGTTTTCACCTGGACACAAGCCTGCCCCCATAGACGGGCAAACTGACAAGCAAGGGAGCCTGGCTGGCGAGTGGCCCCTATGCCAGGTTCATGCTGAGCTCAATTAACCAAAATACTCCCCAACCCCCCCTACACTCCAAGAAGACAAACCAACACAGTCCTACCTTAACGGAGCTTCTATCACTGAGCGCTTATCTGTCCTCGGCCGCCTAACCCATGCTGAGCACTTGGGTGCTTTGTTTCTGGTGGATTCTACATCAGGAAAGTCAACAGTGCCAGGCAAGGTTGGGATGCCTGGGTCCCCCCAGGGGGCAGACCTATCAGTGAGCTCAAAGCCTCCCCACTGTTCTCCTTGTCTTCTGAGCTGAGTAATGGAGGGAGCTATCAGGGGTCAAATCTGGGCGGGTGAGGGAAGGGGGAATGGAGAAGAGATTCTTCAACATACAGAAATCTCAAAAAACACAAAATACAGGCTGATCCAGGACGACAATCCATGCCCTGGTAAATGTTAGCAAGCCAGTGAGAACTTGCCGCCGCTTTGGGGAACTCCTGAGCACCACCAGCCCCAGTTCCATTGTAGCATTTCTTTTTGCTTGCCTGGAATATCCTGTTTTTCTCCCCCTTCTTGGGGCGCTAAAGAGCTCAGAGAAATCTGCATTTTAATTGACATTCCAGGGAGAGGGAGAGGGGCGCCTGATTGCTTTTCTATTCAAACTAAACAGGCTTTTCAGATGAAAATGAGTCGCGGCCAGTGGAAGATTTACAGGGATTTGGGACCAGGGGGACAATGGGGTTTTAAATGTTGATAGCGTTTCACACCAAACACATAATGGGTGCCCCGAGTGTGAAAGCAGGTTTGCTTTTAAGGGCAGGTTTTATTGAATTGGGCCGGAGGAAGGCAGGCCCGGAGAAGGGTCTGGCGGGAGCGGAGCTTCGAAGGAAGCGGCGGCGACTCGGCGCGCCCGGCCGGGACCCCGAAGCCTGGCCCTGTGGCCGCGAGGGTGGGAGCCAGCGCCTGGCAGGGCCCTCGGCTGACTCCCCGGCGCGGCCCCGGCGCTGAAAGAATGGGCGCGCAAGTTAGAACTCGCCGGCGCTTTCGACACCCCCGGGCTGCTGCCGGCTGAGCAGGCGGCGAGCTAGGAAAAGTCGGTCCAGTTCGCCCCCTAGCCCCAGGCGCGGGGCGCTCCCTCCAGCACCGACGGCGGCAGCGGGAGAGGGGCGCCGGTTACTGAAACCGGGGAACCCCAGCGGCCTACCCACCCAAGGTGCCACCCCCCGAGCATAGCCAGCCCTATATGGAGAGGGCGCCGGTCCCATCCAGCGGCTCCCTCCCCGGGAAGGGTCTCCATCCGCCCACCCCCGGCCTGGATGGGACAGGCGAGCGCCCCCCAGACCCCGGAATGAGGCACCCCGACGATGCCCCTCCGAACCCCGGACCCGCGGGGTCGAACCACCAGCGAGGTAGCCCCGCCACTCGCCTGACCGCCCTGGGGTCGGAGGATCGCGCCGGCCCGTGGAACGGCGCCGGCCGGAGTTTGACAGGGAGGGGGTGTCAGCGCCAAAGGCAGATGTCAGCATCTGGATGGGGTGTAAGTAGAGGCCGACCTTCCCGAGGGGCCGCGGTCAGCACGCACCCGGCTCCCCCATCACCTACGCAGCCAAAGAGGGAGGAGGGGGAACAGGCTCCACGGTGCCAGTCCCCCGCGCCCTCCGCTCGGGGGACGGTGCACCCGGCGTCCCGCGCTCCCGCGGCGCCAGCTTCCCCGGCGGGCGAGGCTCCCCGAGGCACCCGACGCGGCGATTACCTTGAATGGCAACGCTCCTCGGCCGCCGGTCTGTCCCCGCGCCCGGCGCGAGTCGGGATGCAGCAAGCGACGAACTCGGGGCAAACTCCGAAACCGAGCGGTCCTCGGGTCCTGCCTGCGCCCAGGCTCCGAGGCTTCAGGCGCAGCCCAGGCTGCGGAGGAGCGCGGGCATGACGCCCGCCGGCTGCCCTCGGGTTTGGGGAGCGAGAGGAAGAAAGGACTCAGGCTCGGCGTCTCCTCCCCCAAACTTTGCTCGCAACTTGCGAACGCTCGGGGCGCCCTGGAAAGCCGCGGCCTCGGGGCGCCCGGGCCCCGCCAGCCCGGGAAGAGTCGCCGCGCCAGGCCAGCTACGCCGCGCGCAGACCCCGCGGCGCCCGAGCTTTGTGGCGGCCGCGCTCGCTCGCTCGCCCGCTCCGCACCCGCCGCCCGCCCGCTCGGCTCTCGGCTGCGCTCTCCGCCGCCGCCGCCGCCGCCGCCGCCGCCCCCTCCCCGCGGGTCACGCCCCCGCTGAAACCCGAGCCGTTTCCTGGACGGCGGCGCCCGCTCTGCCAATCAGCGCCGCGCGCCCGGCCGCCCCGACTCGGCGCGGCTCCCGACGCCCGCGAACCGCCCGAGACCGCGGCCACCGCCGGCCCCGAGAGGTGCGGCGACGGCCTCGCCCCGCGCCACCGCCCCCTCCTTCCCCGGGGACCCAGACCGACGGCGCGCCGGCTGATCGCGTTGGTTGTTTCAGTTCCAGGCAGAAAACAAATGACGACCTGCCTGCCGGCTGCGCGGTGGGGGCGGCGGGGCGGTGGGGGGGGGGGGGGGGGGTTAATGCAACTGAAACTTGTGGATGAGAAGGTCTGCAGGACATTGCACTTCTCTGTCCTGCAAAACAGCCGCGGTGAGGGAAGAAACCAGCATCTCTGGAGGTCCTCCTCTGGGCAGGACACGCTGAGCAGGTTATTTTTTTCCTGGCCCCAACGCCCCGCAGAAAGTCCTATTCCCACTTTCTGGTAAGGAAACAGGAGCAGAGAGGTTAAGTCATTGGCCCAGGGCCACACAGCCGCTTATGGGCACAGCCTGACTTTGAATCCGGCCTCCCCTCAAGAAAGTCAAAAACAGCAACGACAAAGGGGAAAAAAAAAGTGTTGTTTAGTAATATGTATCTGGAGTAATCCAAAGAAATTAGAAAGATTCTAAAGACGACTCTGCTATAAATAGCTGTGTGGCCTTGAGCAAAGCAGTTCCTCCTCCTGAATCTCAGATTCTTCAACCGCAAAATCAGATTCTTCAACTAAATGCCAGGCTGCACCTGGTTTAAGTTCATGTTTTCCATTTACCTTTCTCGGGAGGCTGTGGCAATGGGGTAATTTATTTTTTAATACACTTTCTCTCCTCCCCACTCATCCAGCTCCTAAGCTTTTGTGCTTAAGTCCAAGACAATATAGATAAAAACCTTAATTATTTTTCTTTAGAAAAGGTCATTAAACCCCAAAGTGCTTCAGAATGCTTTTGAGGCCTGAAGATAGATGGAGTAGTGAGTACAAAACTGACCTGGAAAATCGACTTTTCCAGCACTGAGAAATGCAGTTGCTCCTGGGTCACCGACGTAGCACACTTCAATAACATTTACAAAAAAAAATTTTTTTTGAAGGTGCCACGCATCATGAGAAAATAATTTTTCTTCACGATACATCACAGAAAACTTTCATGAAATGACTTACATGCTGGAAGTATCAAATCCATTGACATGCTTCAGGCAAATGGCTGTGAAATTCTATTTTGGAAATCTGACAGCAAAAAGAATAGATTCTCAACCAAAATTATCGGTCCAAGTGCTGGCGTATGTTTTTGGTCAAGTCTTTTCACCTGGATCGGTCCAGAGGTCTTTTCATGAACTGACATCTTAGCAGTCTGCTCACACAGCCACACAGCCGGATCCGCTCATATACCCCGATGGTTCTGAACATACCAATACCTTATTCAAGTTGTCAGACCTGGGGTCACAAAAAGAGACGGGGCTGAATGTCTGCCAGCTCAGGCCCTGGCACTTAACATCTTTATATTCCCCACCAATGGGAAACTCAAGTGTCTCAGGACGGATTCCCTTCCTGTCCTGCAACATATCCGTCAGCCATTCAAAATGCTGTGAACACGTTCTCACATAAATTGCTGGTGCAGGAAGCCATCGTCCCTCACCCCAATCATCAATAGCTTTACACACACTGAATAAAAAGGCAGGCTTCCGCTGAAAATGACAAATCAGGACACCTACTTTCATGTCCAAATGCAGTTTGCAGAATTTATTCTTTCTAGGGATGAAAAGACACCCATCCGTCACAAGACCCTTATTCCCTTAAGAGTTTTCCCGTTTTTAAGGGAGCAAGGCCCACAGGCCCACAGCAGCAACCTTCTTCAGTTTTGAGAGAAGCAAAAGCATGTTTGGAATTTTTTTTTTTTTTTTTAAACAAAAACCAATTCTGTCATCATATTTAGGCTTCAAGTGATCTCAGAGGGTCTAGGAAAGCTTTCACACCAGTGAGGCTTCTGAATGAGAAAATAATCTCTGGACAGTTTTTTTTCTCTTCCCTCTTCAAGTGGCTGGAACCCCTTTTGTCAATGGCCTCCCGTGAATGGTGTTGCTAATAACCCTATTAATGAGCTTCCCCGGCCGAGTGTGAATAGGTAAATAAGCCCCAATCTGTTGAGGTTCAGGGCCAAGGGCAGAAAAGCCAGCAAGAACTAAAGGTGACAGTTTGCACTGAACTACAACGCCAGCACCAGGTTTCTGCTGAAAGAAGGCCAGACAAGGCCACATTCACCACCCCTCCGCCCCCCACTGGCGTCCCTTTTCTTCACAATTTTCCCCCCTTTACAAAATGTCTTGAGTAGCCACCTTTTTTTTTTTTCTTCAAAAGCCCTCGAGACGCCCTTCTTTCTTTCACTCTAGTAATGATACATCAATGGAAGGAAGAAAAATGAGGACACCAGAACTCCGAAGCCCCATGACTTTCAAGAAACAAATTGTGTCCCTAGCCCATCGGTTATGGGAGGGGAGCGGGGGCGGGGGTGGGGGGGAATGGTCGGTCGGTCGGAGGGGTGGGAGCCCTTGCAGCCACGGGCCATTCTCCTCTAAAGATTCAGAATTTTTTTTTAAATAATTTGTTTTTTAATGCGTGGTTGTTCCTTCGCCCTATAGAAAACTTAGATGAATAAAGGCCGCTGGCATTAAGTGCTAATGAGCCCTTCTAATGTCCTGAGCTCACTGGGAAAGTATGAATTTTATTCTTTAGGCTACATCTCAATAATATCCGGAGCATGAAGGAAGCGTTTGAGAGGTGAATATATAGACTAGTTCAAGGACTGTGGTTAGCCTAGTTAACTCCCGGGATGAGGGGAGGGGCCTGACCCCTCACAGCTCGGTCCCATCTTCAGGGAACTTACCACATTTCACTGAAGCGATATTATAAATCTCAGCACCACACATCGAACATTAGCGATGATTCTAAACTTAGAACAGAATCTCAAAGCCAAGAGTCCCTGGAGACACAGTCCTTCCAGAATTCCTACCTCGCTTTGAGGCAAGGCGCTTTGGTTCCAAAAGGCAAGGTGCCGCTGTCTTCACTCAATGGCTGTGTGACCTTGGGCACGTTACTCCTCGGAGTTTTCCATTTTCTCAGGCAAAATGAGGACAATCGTGGTACCTATCTTGGAGTTTTTTAATAGGGTCACTAACAAGACGAAATGAATGAAAGTGTGACAAAACCAGTTTTTATTCAGATACTCCTCATGGCTCTGGAAATGCAATGTGTCTCCTATAATCATTATTAGCTGTTCTTAATATTCCTAACCCTGGGTCTATTGAAAGGATTCAAGTGTTTCAGTGAAGAGCCTAGAACCCACTGGCCCCATCCGGATATGCCTACAGCCTGGTTTTCACAGAGTCTGGAGCCGTGACTTCTGAATTCCCCATGCCCACCCTCTGCCCCAGTTGAAGGACCTGGTGACGCCTACCCAAAGCCCACCTGAGACGGAATGCCGCGTGCACAGCATGTCCGCCTGTCATACAAATGATTATCCGAATGGAAGGCAACTTCATGCTTATTGGTACCCACTGCTCCCCACCTAGGGGTGGCAAGAGAGGCAGGAGGAAGGTCAGACAGAAGCTGTTTTAACACTGGTGAAAAATTCGGCCCCAAGAAAGAATTTTTGTATAAACATGAGAAGCACCTGAATTAAAATTACCACTACGTTCTGCTCTTATGGTATCTCGGATCTCCAACTGGCTTCAGTGACATGCATAGGTCTTCCTAAGGAGACCAGACCCGGAGGCGAGGAAGTATGTGTTAAAACATCATGTTGACACTCCACATTTGACAAGGGAGGCAAGTGGAGCTCAGAGAGGGGAAGTGGTGGCCTCAGGGTCACACCACTGGTTCAGGGGAGGGAAACCAAAAGTCTTGTCTCCTGATGGGGTTACGATTCCTTCCCGCAGCCACTACAGCAAGTCAACCATTTTCATCTCTCCGTGCCACATGATGGCTTCTAGGTGGTCCAACTCAGGGCAGAGCTGAAATATGTGAGTAGAATTCATTGCCTCCCCAAGTGTTAATATTTCAAGAGAACAGTTACCCACACATCATAGGTTCATCTGACTTCTTCAAGTGCTCCAAGGATTTGGTGAGGGTCATTGTTGCTGTTAACATTTCCAAGAAACCTTCAAGTTCAGGTACCTAAGACTGTTAGACCTCTTTCACACACCTGCAGTTCACGAGCTGAATTTGCAGTCTTCAAAACAGAGGAGGTTTTGAAGGTTTGAGGTTCATAAAAATGACTCTTATCGACAATAATATGAAAACAAATAGAAATGGAAAATTCTGAAGAATTGCGTTTGAGGAATTAAGGCTTAACAATCTGCCACACATTTGCTATTTAAAACTGGGTAACTAGGTCTGTTACTCAACAGTGATGAATGGGCAGTTCAGGAACCTTGACAGCATCCTGGTTCAAGAAAAGCAAAAATTGCTGTAAAAGTAGCGGGAGGGGGAATAATTGGGGAAATTTTACTTTGGGCTCAACACTAACCACCCCCCCACCACCACCACCACTACCAGGGCTGCATCCTACCAGGCGCCTGTCCATCTGTGAAAGAAAATTGATTGGTCAGTTCAATGGTTGGCCAAACCAGCCACATGTAATGTCTGCACTGCCCAAAGTCACAAGGTATCTGACCTGCCATGTTGTGCAGTAGAACAGCATCAGGCCAAGACATCCAAGGCCTGGGTTTTTAACCCAGTTTTGCCAAGAACCATATGATTCTGGGACAGTCATTGAACATGTCCCACCCCTCCCCCCACTTGGCCTTGCTTCTCTTGCATAATGCCTCCCCTCAAAAAATAAATTTGTCTAAGATCTCCAGCTTTTCCAATCGCTGAACATTTGCTGCCTCCAGAGACACTAAAAATTGTCATTGACCCATCAGCAAAGAGCAACCACGTTAGGGGAAATCAGCATACCCTTTAAAGTATTTTAAAACCACAGTCTAGGAACCCTGCTGTTGACCCCTGTCTACTGGTAACGGTATCTACCAGGAAAATCCTCTAATCCCTGGCCCATTGCTGCTTAGGAACAATTTCTGGCATGTCAGTCCTTGACTGCAAGGCTCCGTGCCTTCCCAACACCCTTGGCCTGCCCTCAACCCCCATCTCCACCACAGCAATGGGCTCCCAGCAGACTGGAGGGAAAATATGCAGGTGCTTTTCGCCAGGGTGGGGCAGTTAGAAAGAGATTCACCATGATGTCCCATTGCTGCCCCTGCCCACCGTCCCTGCTTAGAGCTCTACCTGCACTGTCTGATATGGTAGCCACTAGCCAGTGTGAGGATTTCAAGTTAAGTTCATTAAAACTAAATAAAACTTACACATCAGCCCTTCAGGAGTGTCAACCACATTTCACAAGCTCAACAGCCACTAATGGCTCTGGCCACCAAATTGAGTGTTGCTGGGATTACAGGAACATTGGAGAGTACCCTGTCTTCCTCTTTTCCTCCGAGGTCTCCTTAGCCAGGAGAGTCCCCAGGAACTGCTTCTGCCTCCCCCACTCCAACTCCCATGGATTCTCGCTGGTGTCCTGCTACCAGAGGACTTTAGGGGTGGGAACTTGACTCCTCGGCTGGGCAAGAGTCCTGGGGATTCCCAGGAAAGGTCTTTGTGGGACAACTGCAATCTTACTGGTGACTGAACCCAAGTGATATGGTGTCTTTAGCATCATGTCCTGATTCTGGGGACCACTCGAAGGAGCCCCCACAGGGGTTTTCTGTGGGTTCTGATTCTCTTTGGGAGGACTCCTCCTCTCTCAAGTCCCCAGGAACTCAGAGCTGTGCGTTCAGAGCCAGGAACCCAGAGGGAGAAAGGCTGGTTGAACCAAGAGGGCAATGCACTTCGAAAACACCCCATTGAATCTGACCGTGGGCATCAGTTTGGGGGGAGAGGGGTTAATCGGGGACTACTGCATTAGAACACCCAGAAAGCTCAGCTGCCTCCTCCGTCTTGCAGTTGGAGGGCCGGGCGCGCTGCCTGGCCAGACTCTGGCAGTTTGCTACAGGCCCTTTGTGCTCACGGGCCCTCAATAGATACTTGATTGATGGTGATTGTAACTTAGCCTCTTTTGGGGTTTCCCATTTAAGGCATCCGGGTACATTAGCACGGGGTTTTGCACCTAGTGGATGAGGTATGTTTCGAAGTTAGAGAATACAAGCCGCATCAGGGCAAGGCCTGTGGAAGCCGGCGGTGCGGTGCACGTTTCCCTTCCTTGCGATGACCCGGTTTCCACCAGGCGTTCCTCTCTCCTTCCCCATGATTTCTGTTGAGGTTGTTACACACTTCCCCAGAGTGTGTGTCTACTTCGTCCAAACGTGAAAAGAAGTTCACTTTAATAAACCAAATGGGAGAAAAATGATGCTGCCAGGATCCTGGTTAACTCCGGGAAGGAGACGGAGAATACAGAGCAGGACGCATCGTAAAACCACAAACCCAGTAACCCTTTTCGAGTCCCAGAGCTCTTATATTTTGTCCCCAAGCTGGGGAGAAAGGCCATCAAGGGAGGAGCGATTTCTTTAACAGATTTCTAAGAGCAGCGTTGAGCAAAACTTAACTCCTTCCCGGGGGCCAGATGCCGACTTGGCGCTCGGGCCCGCAGCCTGGGGCGCAGGTGGCTCCAGGTGAAGGAGGCCAAGGTCCCCGGGGCTCCCTTTGTTCTCGGGCTCTGCGCAGGTACGCGCGGCGGGTGCCAGCGCCCCCGTGTGGCAGCGCGCGTCCGGAGAGGCGCAGGATGGATGCGGGGCCGGGCGGCGCCGGGGGCAGGGGGCTGGGGGACTGGGGGCGCGAGGCGGGTTGGAGGCTCAGCGCGGAGGAGGGGCGATCCGTCTGCACCAGGCCTCACCCCGAACTCGTTCGGGCTCTGCAGGTGATGAGCGATCAAGGCCGAGGCGTGTCTGCAGCAGGAATCCTGGAGCTTGCCGAAGCGTGGCTGGCAGGGGGATCCTGCCCCGTCTCCACCCGGGGCCTGGCCTGGCCTGGCCTGAAGCTCTCTCCGGCTTCCTCTCTGTCCACAGCTTGGGGCGGCAACTCCTCCCCTGGATCCTCAATCCAGAGAGCTGCCTTTACCGGCTTCAACTACTGGCCTCCTGTTTGAGCTTAAGGCCCCAGTTTCCCCCCCGGGCTGGCCCCCTCCAGGCCGGGGGGTTGCCGGCTCTCCTCTCACGGAGGCCATCCCAAGCCTAGATCTGGGCTGTCTTTTGAAAGCCCCGTACCCCATCCTTTTTGGTCTTTTCTCCAGTATTATTGAAGCTGTCCAGGCTCCATCTGGATGGTCATTCAGGATCCTTGGGCAGCTTGCCAGCCACTCTGCCCAGAGGAGGGGACCACCATCCTCCTCCTCCACCATCAGGTCACTCAGACCATGGTGGGTCCCCATTGGCAAGAATCATGGCAACTGCTCTCTCTGCACAGAGTGGTTGCGTGGTGGCGGACACTTACTGGATTCCTATTACATTCCAAACAACTGTGAGCAGAGCCTTCCATGAATCATCACATATTGATTACGAGGGCCCTGTGAAGTGGATTCTATTATGACCCCAGTTTTACAAATCGGGCAGCGGATACTCTGAGAGCATGCCCAAGGTCATAGGGTCTTGAGGGAGGGAGCCTGATCTCTGAGTGTGTGCTTTTCACTTATGCTGCCCGTATAGGTGAGCAGGGGGTGTGGGCCCGGTGGGGGAGGGTCCAGAGTGGCAGGGCAGCCCAAGACTGGGAATGTAGGCCAATGGAGCCCATTCTTCCAATCCTTCCGGAGGAGACGGCCTTCCGATCCAGATTACGGTAACTGTCTCTGTTTTTATTTTTTTTTTAAGATATTATTTATTTTTTTGAGAGATATTGAGAGCACAAGCTGGCAGGAGAGGCAGAGGGAGAGAGAGAAGCAGGCTCCCCACTGAGGTGGGAGCCCAATGCAGGGCTCCGTCCCAGGACCCTAGCATCATGACCTGAGCAAAAGGCAGCCACTGAACCAACTGAACCACCCAGGAGCCCCTAATTGTCTCAATTTTTAGACATTAACTCCTTTGTTGGGTTGGCCTGTGAGTCTACAGGTCTTATCATCTGCTGTCCAGAAGTGGCTAGGAACACGGGATCTGTATGCCAGTTTGGCTGCCAAAGGGCCTCATGTCTGCCCCTCTGACCACATCTTTCTCTGTACTTTGGAGTAATAAACCTGCTTAACGTGCTTACCCGAGTTTGTGTGGATTGAATGGGAGGTTTCAGGGGGGTGCTCAGTTCGTGGCAACCGGTCGGTGTGTGTTAGCTGAGACTCCGGTTTCCAGACTAGAAGCATGCAGAACCTTCTTTGTAGCCCTGTCCTAACCCTGGCCTTACTTCCCCCTGTTTATCTGTGCTGTGTGACTCTGGGCAAGTTTCTTGGCTTTTCTGACTCTGTGTCCTTATTCATAGGTTGTGAATTTTGGGTGTAACCATATTGCAGACTCACCTCTAAAAGCCTTGATTCCTGCAGAAGCTGGAGCTGTTGAGGGCAGGGCATTCGCTCACTTTCTTCTAAAGGTCTTCCCGAAATCACGCAGGTTCATTCCAGAGGTAGCTTGTCATGGTGATGGGCACCTTCTGCATGGGTCCGCCTGAAGCATTGTTTTCTCCCATCCTCTGGGGAAAAGGACATTTCCTTTGTTTTAAAAAAAAAAAAAAAAAAAAAAAAAGTCCTCTGTGTGCTTCAAAATGGAAACCAAGACATTTGTTCACCTTGTCTCCTCCAAATAAGACAAGATACCACTTCAGAACACTGCTAGTTTGGGGGACCAAATAATAAAAATGCAGGATACCCAATTAAATTAGAATTTCAGATAAACACTTAAAAAAAATTTTGTTTTTAGTAGAAGCATTCCCCAATATTGTATGAGCAAATACTGCATGGGACATACTTACGTTAAAAATTATTGTTTTTCAGGGTGCCGGTGGCTCAGTGGGTTGGGTCTCTGCCTTTAGCTTGGGTCATGATCTCGGGGTCTTAGGCTCAGCGGGGAGCCTGCTCTCCCATCCCCCCCACCCACGCCTGCCTCTCTGCCTACTTGTGATCTCAGTCAAATAAATAAATTAAATTAAAAAATTTTTTAAAAACATTATTGTTTTTCTGAAACTCAGATTGAACTTTGGGTTCTATATTTTCTATGGCAACCCAATACTGGGGAAAAGTCACTCACTTTTGAGTGACTGGTTGGGACAAGTCCAAGGGAATGGGCATTCTTCCCAGAGAGCACTGGGCATTACCTGACTTTTCCTTCCATCCTGGGCTCACACTGGAAAAGTCTCCATTAAATAGAAGGGGGTCAGCCCTGATCAGAAACTCTGTAATGCTTTCCCTGGGCTTGGTTTCTGGGGCCACCGTATGGCAGACGTGGGCCTATTTCGAAGTGATTCATTTATGAATTGACAGAGCTATTTGTATATTTGGTGTTAATGATAGTAATCTTATAGAATGTCCTGTTTCCTCTTTTTTTTTTTTTTTAATTAAAGGGATCTTTTTTAAGGTTTTATTATTTTTTTTAAGGTTTTATTTTTAAGTAATCTCTACACCCAACGTGGAGCTCAAACTCACAACCCTGAAATTACAAGTCACATGCCCTCCTGACTGAGCCAGCCGGGCGCCCGCCATATTTTCTCTTGAATGAAGTAGCATCTGGTTGTTGACTGGGGCATGAGGATGGTATGGTGTTTGGTCATCAAATGTGCGTATGAAATGTGTGGCTGTGTTCAGTTCCCCAGGGCAGAGTCTTGCCACAGTGGACAATCTCTGTGAGATCCCAGACATTTAAGGGACCAGCCAGTTTCACCACTGTTGGCAGGTCCTCAGCAGCCAGCCTCTGGCACCCGTCCTCAGGGGAAATCCTGGTCACCGTCCGTTTCTTAGAACCCAGTGACCATGGCACCACAGAACGGTGCTTCACGGGCCATCCTTGGTCCCGCCTTCCTGCTCAGGGTTCGTGTGGGTCCCAGAGGACGTGGCCACAAAGCTCGGGATGACAGCCTTCCACCACTGTGGTTTCTCACCTGGTCTTAGCTAGCCTATAGGGAGTTAGTTTATGGGGAAAATAGAACTTTGGTCCAGAATGGAGCCAGACCACCCTCCTGCTACAAATGCGCCCTCACACGCTTGGCCCATTTTTCTGGCTGCCTGCCAGCACCAGCCTCTGCCACTCTACCTGGTTCTGGTGGTCAGGGCTGGCTCTCTGCTCGAGTCTGTGGGGTTCCCAGCACCTTCTCCTGACCCTGTCCGTGTCAGCCATGTCTGGTGGGTACCAACCCCCTATCAGCGTGGGGATCACCAGTCCCCCTGTCTATCCACCCTTACCCCCTGCCGGCCCCCATATGTCACATCAATGATGTTCTCTGCCTCACTTTACCCGTCATTCACTTTTGCCACAAATGTCTTCGGCTTCCAACAGGTAAGTCGTGGACATTGGTTTCAGTCAGAGCTGGGTCCCCATGCCTACTTCTCCACTGAGCCTTCATCTGAACTTGGGCAAGGTGGCTAACCTCTCTCTGCTCCATGAAGTTTATACATGGTGCATCGGTGTCCTAGGGCTGCCAGAACACGTGACCATAAACTTAGTGGCTTGAAACAACACATATTTCTCAGATCACAGTTCTGTAAGGCCAGGGGCCTGGGGGGACTCCGTCAAAATCAAGGCATCGGCCGAGCTGTGTTCCTTCCTGGAGACTCCAAGGGGAAGAACCTGTTCCGGGCGTGTTCTGGTTGTTGGCAGAAGGCAGTTGCTCATGGCTGCAGAGCTCAGTTGCTGTTTCCTGGCCTGACCGGCAGCCGGGAGCCTCCCTTAGCGCCTGGCCTTCATGTTCAGAGCCGGCAGCTTCATTCCAGCCCCTGTCGCCCTCCGAGTCTCTGTGCCTTCCCCCCTGAGGCACCTCTTCTGCTCCAGCTGGACGACTCTGTCTGCTTTCAGGGGCTCAGGTGATCAGGTCGGGTCCACCCAGGTATGCTCCCTGTTTCAACAAGTACAAGTCCTTTCACCAGCTTCTGGGGAGTAGAGAATGGACATCGAGGGACAGGGGCCATTATTTGCCAACCACAAGTGGGGTGACAACGTTGTAGGGTAACACCCGGCGTACTGGTTTCCTAGGGCTAGTGGAACCAAGTGCCACAGGCCAGGTGACTCGTCTCACAGTCCTGGTGTCTAGAAGGCCCAAATCAAGGGGTCAGCGGGGCCATGCTCCCTCTTAGGGGAGACTTCTCCCGCTCTTCTCCTGCTCCTGGCGGTGGCTGGCCGTCACCGAGTCCCCGTCTTGCCGCTCTGCCTCTGTCTGGGGTCCGCCTTCTCCCTGCAGGTCTGGGTCCCGATTTTCCTCTTCTTCCGAGGACACCAGTCCACTGAAGGGGGACGCGCCATGATGACCTCGTCTTAACTGGATTCCATCGGCAGAGATCCTATTTCCAGACAAGGTCACATTCATAGATCATGGGGTTAGGACTTCAAAAAGACAAAATTCAACCCAAAACACAAGGTAATGGCAGAAAAGCTCCTAGCATGGGGACCAGACCTCTGGCTGGTGCTTAACCAATGGGGGAGGCACCGGGCAACTCTACGGTCATGCGGTCTGGGTCCCGGCGGGCATGCATTGGGCCAGCTGGTGCACCCGTGGCAAGAGCCTGAGAAATGGCGCCTCCTTCTGTCCTGCCTTCCTGACTGTCCCTGTCTCAGCACGGGTTCAGCTTTCCCTAGAGCCATTAACTCAGGCTGCCCCTTTGCCTGCGAGCCCCCCTCCACCCCCGGGCTGTCCAAACGCACGTCTTGGCCACTCTTCAAGTCCCACCTGCTCTGGAAGGCCAGATCTCAGGTGCTGCACCCACTGGCAGGTTGAGCTGATTAAAGAGTGAGAACGGAGAAGCGGTACCACCCTGGAAATCCTGCTGCCCAGCTGGCCGGGAAAAAAAGAGCCTTCCTGTTAGGAAATGCAGATAGGAAAAACCCAGCCCTGCCAGGAAGAAGCAAAGACAAAGCAAGGGGCTGACTCAGTGGCTGAAAGGTTCAGAAGACGAGTAATTTTCAGGCAAGAAATTGCACCCTCTGCCGCGCCTGGCCCAATAATCATCCATCTTGTAAATGTGAACCGCTCTTCCTAGAAAGAAAAACAATAACATCCAAACACTCTTGCCAAGTGAGCCTTCCAGGAGCCATAATTCTTGGGGGATCTGCATTACATACAAGACTCTGGGTATTGGCTGACCACCGCCCTTGTGCGTTTCTTCTGTCCATCCGCCTTCGACAGGCAGTGAAGGAAAGGTTTGATGGATCCCATCAGCAGCCCTGGGATCTCACCCCGAAGCTGAGCGCCTCCACGTTTAATAAATGGGAACACGTGCAAAGCCAGAGCAGTCCCACAAGCAGAGTTTCATGGAGAGCGAGGGCCTCAGCGGGCGTCCTCTAGAATGACTTCCAAACACTTTAGCATCCTGACCTCTCCTCATTTCCGGAAACGTCCTTAAGTTCACCCCCCCCACCCCCCAGCACAGATGGGAACAGGGCAGGGAGGACGAGGGACAGCTGTAGCCGCTGGGGAAATAGAAGAGGCGGGTAGGCTCCGTTGGGGGTGAAAGACGCCCCAGAGGGAAGTCACCGTTTCCCCCAAGACACTGCTTCTCGAGGCTCTCACCTTCAGGGTAAGGGTCCCTCCCGGGAGGGGCGGTGCTGGGCTGATCATCCCTGCATTACCAGGGGCTAGCACAGGACTCGGGAAAGAGGGATATCAGTTTGTTGAATGAACAAGTAAGCACAAACCGGGAATGATTGGAGGCAACCAGATAGGATTCTGAAAGCCGCCCCCTCCTGCAGCCAAGACTTAGTCTCCCCACTACCTGGGTCCCAGAATGCAGGGTCTCCACTGCCCACAGGCACCACCCCAAGGCCAGGCCAAGGGCAGAGCATGCCAGAAAATGAAACCACCTTTCCGTCACAGAGCGGTCCCACAGGTCAGAGCTAAGAGCCACAGCCGCGGGGGGAGTAGGGGGAAGCCGTTTGCAGCTGTTTATATGATGTGTATCTGGTGGATAAATAAACTTCATTTTCCAGGGCTGCCAATCTCTAAACATGAAGAAATATACATTCGCTCAGAAACGTAAAACAAAATAAACAAATGTGGTGATGTTTGAATCTTCCTAGCGTCAAAGCCCTGGGTCCGGAGCTCCTCGCCTCTCAGCTGGTTAATAACCCTAGTTTATGGATCCCTCCTAGGGGCCTGCGTGTGGAAGTTCCGCTCAGAGGAAATGCTCCCTGTTAGGTTGTGGGGGAGGGAGAGTCCAAGCTGCAGATCCTTCTGGAACATCTCCAGGTGCAATCCAGTCAGGCCCTCGCCACAAGCCAGTCGACTCTTCCAGCAGCCGAGGAGGTCATCCTCAGCACCTGCCGCTCACAGCCTCGGCTCAGCCCAGAGCACCTGCCAAGGTCAAGGAAGCCAGGTGAGAGGCCACCTGGGGCTCTTGAGCCAGGACCTCCTTTTTATCATGATTCGGAGGCATGTTTGACTGCCTCAGCAGCCGGTTGCTCTCCCCACAGTTGTGTGGGTTGGCTGGGCTCAGCTGGGGGTCTTTGGCTCTGCAGTGGAGTCACCAGGGGCACGCTCATCTGGAAGCTTCGCTGGGCAGGAATACCCACTCTCTCAACCACTCGCACGGTCAGCGATGTGTGCAAGCTGTCATCTGGGAGCTCCGGTGGGCCGTCAACAGAGAGCCTCAGTTTCCCTCTTTACAGTCCCTCTGCAGGGCTTGAGCTTCTCGCGGGGGTAGCGCTGGGTTCCGAGCAGAAGCTGCAGACCTGGGAGACCCCAGCCCCAGAGGCTCCCTCCCATCCCTTTCATCCAAGCCAGTCAGGCCAGCCCAAATCCAAGGGGCGTGGGAAGGGGCCCTTGGAGGAGGGAGGAGCAGCAGAAAATTCGAGGCCATCTTTAATCCACCGCAGGAGACCACTCTTGGGGGATGGAGGATGACGCTCCCCTTTGTGGTGCTAAAGACCCCACTGGTGGCTAAGGACTCACAGCAGCCCGGGCAGAAGGATCGGTCACACAGCGGTCCCAGCTTGACATTGAAGCGGCAGGGAGACGTGTGGCTGGAGACACGAATCATGGAAACAAGGAAACTTTCCACCTTTCCCTCCATGGGCCAGAGATGGCCGGGAGCATGGCTTGGCTTTGAAGCCACACTGTCCTGGCCTCGTCACTTCTTCCCTGGTTTGGACATTCCTGATGCAAACGGGGAGCTCTCACTGACCCTAAAGGTCCACTTGGCCCACTTGAGTCTGCCGGTGACCACAAGACACCCAACGCTCCGCACTTTTCCATCCCAAGCTTCAAACACACTTTCCAGGAGCTGTTTTCTCCGTGCTGGGATCTAAATCTGCTGAAGCTTAAGCTGGGGGCTGAATTCACGGCAGAACACTTAAATCCACATCGAGAACAGTCGGGAAAGAGACACACACTTGTTTGTCTTGGGGGTTTTTTTAACCTCCTTACTCTTATCCCTGCCTGATTTCACACACACAGACTACAGATACTACTATTGCTTGGCGGTGATCTCTGAATTGGGCCCCCGAGGACCCCCCCACCCCACACCTAGAAGGCCAATCCAATCCTTTCCTGGGAAAAGCGGTGGGGGACCGGTGTGGGTAGCAGAAATAGATTTAAAGGACTCCCAAACCGTAATGCGGAAACCACACTAGGTTTCCAGAAAGCGATTTCTCATCCACAAGGCAATTCCAGAGAGCGTAAAGACAGAGCTGCGGACTGCAGCCCAGGGGTGTGGGGACAGTCATCGCACGCCTGTGTCCTCGCTCTCCGCAGTGACTAATGGTGTCGCCGGTCAGCTGTCTCAGCACATTCTCCTACTTTTGGAGATGTTCCCAAAACCAATTTAAAATCCAGCAAAATGAAACAACAACAACAAAAAATGGTCGGTCTCCACATCAAGACGTATCTGGGAGGTAATTGGAGCATTTGATAAAACGCATGGACAGCCACACAATGAATAACAAGAAACTCCAGACAACTTCTATGACTCTGATTTGTACATTCAGTCATTCAGTCACCGTTTACTGAGTAGCTGGGCGGCTCGAGCCCGTCGTCCTGGAGCTTGCGGTCAGGTGGGAGCCCAGGTGTTCCATAAGTCATCACAAGTCGGAAGAACGCTGTAGAACCACTTCTCACTGCGAATGCGAATCATGTCGTCGGTCCTGCGTCTCCGTTCAGAGCCCGCACAGATTGGGTTCTGCAGCTCTCAGCCCAGGTCCTGTTTGAAAAAGTAATACATTATGAACCAATGATTTGAGGATTAATGGTGTCTGCTGCCGAGTTTCGACGGGCAGAGTCCTGCATGTGATGCCATGACCCGGCCACCGAATACCGTACAGAGACTGGTCTGAAGTTCACACCAGGAAATGGACACTTGACCATGGAGACGAACAGCCCCTCCCCCACCACTCAGCCCTGCAGCCCATCATTCTGGTGACTCAGTGTCTGAGTCTGTTGGGGCTGCTACAACACAGACACCTAGACCGGGTCCTTAAACATCAAATAGTGATTTCTCACGGTTCCAGAGGCTGGGAAGGCCAAGATCAAGGTGCTGGAAGATTGGAGGGCTGGGGAGAGCTCGCCTTCTGGTTCCTGAATGACCATCTTCCAGCTGGGTCCTCAAGGGGTGGAGGCAGAAGGGAGCTCTCGGGCCTCTATTATCAGGGCGTGAATCCCCTTCACAAGGACTCCACCCTCATGACCTGACTCCCTTCCAAAACCCCACCTCCAGATCGCGTCACATTTGGGCCCTGAATTTAGGGCCGGGGCGGGGAGGTGGGAACACAAGCCGTCTGCTCCCAGAATTCCCTGCTTTCCTCCCTCCGGCTCTCCCTCCCCTTCCTTCCTCCCTTCCTCCTCCTCTTCCCTTTCTTCCTTCCTTCCTTTCTTCCTTTTCTTCTTTCTTTCCAAAAGACAGGCCCAGCCTGGGGAGCGGGGGCCGGACTGGGACTGTCCCAGGGACGGTAGTTCTCATCACAGCTTGGTCACTGAAGGCCAGATGCAGACACTGCCCTTCTCTGGCTTTGTTTTTCTCTCTGCAAACATGGTTGGAAAGGGCTGGTGAGCCATGCTCTTCCACTGACCAACAGGGGAGCAACGGGCAGCGGGGGGGTGAGGAGCTTCCCCTGGGGCCAGAGGCTGGTCCCCAACCACACTGTTGTCTGGGCACCTGTGTGCTGTTACCCGTCTAGCAGGGGAAAAGCCCACGCTGTGCAGGCCTGGGAAGGTTGTGGCTCCAGGGAGGTCCCGGCCGCGGCCCCCATTGTCCTGGGCTGAGCAGCACCTTCCGCTGTCCACCACTCTGCTGACCACCGAGCCCCGTCGTGGAAGAGGAGAAACGGGGGCGCTCTGTGTTCATTCTGAAGGTGGTCAGGGCCAGAACAAGAGCGATGGAAGTGAGGAGGCGCCCAGGCCCGCCCCCGTGCAGGGCACCTGGGAGGCCTCGGCTGGACATGCCAGGGTCCCCGGATCTGGAATCCCTTTGCTGCTGGCTATGTACGTCATCTAAGTCTGGTTTCTGCAATCAGACTTCACGTTCGAAGGAGTTTCCCTGCTAAAATAAATGGGACAACCCCTGTGCTAGGTCATTAAAGGATCCCACTGACAACTCTGTATCTCTTAGAGTCAGTCTATAAATGTCACCCATTTCTACTAATGGCAGCTTTGTGACAAAGAGGGACAAACAGTTCACAAGCAACAAGAGGGGCCTTTAGGAGATTTGAGAAAAGGATGGTCACTTGTCTGCCAACGCACCTCTCTCCTTCCTTACCGCCCCCATATTCATTCATTCTCATCCAACCAACCAACCAACCTTCTCATGTATTTTTGCACACCTGCCTTGTGCAGAGCTCTGGCTGAGGCACCAGGAATTCAGCATGGAATAAGACGAGGTCTTTGCTGCCCCCCTCAATAAAACTTATATTCTGGAAGGGACAGACAATAGCCCAGTAAATAAATAAACAAGACAATTACAGTTCACACCAAGGGGGAACAAGGAAATAAAGGCTGGAGGTCAGGAGTGCCCGAGGGGTCTCGTCCTTGTGGTCTGGAGCCCACCCTCCTGCAGGTGGGCAGCCACTGTCTAAAGAGGGTCTCCAACTTCAGTTTGCCCACGAAGCACCACCTGTGGATCCTACCAAAAAAATTCAGTCTCATACCGTAGTTCTGGGCTGGGGCTTGAGACGCTGCCTGTCGCACCTGCTTCCAGATGACACCGATGCTGCTGGTCCAAGGACTACAGACCACGGGACACGCTGCAGACCCTGGCCGAGTGGCTTGCCCAAAGCAGCCCCCCGCCCCCAACACACATCTCAGCACCCAGCCATTTCACTCTGCTTGGACCTGCGTCTTTTCATTACCGAGTCTCTGAGGGCTGTACGCGGTCCTCAGGCGCCCTGGGTGCTGCAGACGGAGCAGCAGGTTGGGCAGGATGACACTCGAGCCCCAGCGACCTTGCTAGCAAGCACTGAACCTCCTGGCCCTGGAGGCCCGCCTGTGGACCATACTAACAGGGCAGCCCTGCTTTCCTTGCAGTGTATGGTGCGACCAGAGGAAACGGACATTCGTATGATGAGAAGTCAGATCTAGAAGCCTGGAGTTTACCCAGCCTTGAAGCAGACCGATGGGGATCCTAGTTGGCGATGTGAAGGAAGCGGCTGGGAGTCAGCCTGGGCGTGCGGTTGTATGGTTTAGCGTCGGACGCATCTGCGGTGGTCAGAGAAAAAGACAGCAACTGGGAGTCACAGAGAAGCCTTGCAAAAATATCACGCAAAACCTGTCCTACTCGAAAAGGCTCTACTGTCTCTTTAAGCCCCCGATGGGTCTCCCCGATTTTCTCTGGCGTCAGGGTTGGGCATCTCTGGGAATCTGACCCACATCTGTGTACGATAAAGAACAATTATCAAGCAGAAACACGCCTTGCACCAAACACACCTACTTAATTGGAGCTTTACTTAAGCTAATGTTTCACATTAGTTTGGCCTCCCCAAAGCATCAAGTTGAAAAAGGCAAATCTCTCTTTACTGCAAGATTCCCTGAAGCCTAGATGTGCCACGTGTATGCACCACATGTGCGTGAAAGCCCGCAGCGTGTGCCGTAGGCACAGGCTAATTAATGATGCTTTTCCTTATTAGCAATAACCAACTTCACATGCACAGCCTTTTGAACTCGTTTCTGGAACCCTCTTCTGAACCACAGGACTAGAATAGAATAATAGGCACTCTATAAATATTTGTTGAGTGACTGAACAACATTGAGGCAGTGAAGCTTGGTGTCTGGAAGGGACTGAGACGTTGGCTTGAGACTGAAGGATCCGGGTCCGTGTCTCAGTGATGTTTGCCAGTCTGGATGACCTTACACCCTCCAGGCTTATGAATCCATACATTTAAATGATGAGATGAAAGTGAAATCATTAGATGAAATCAAATTTATAAAGCACATCATCTGACAAGTAGTAAGTACTTGAAAAATGTCAGCTGTAGAAGGTGACCGTATATGCTATGGGCCAAATAGGGCACTTTCATAATTATGCCGGAACAGCAAGTGTCAATCAGGACTGTTCCGGGTAAGTGAACGCACGTGGTCACCCCCTTGTCCCTGTTTTGTAAAGAGATCCTTAGAGATAATAAGACCCAACCTATTTATTCAACACATAAATTAGTGATTCCTGCGGAGGTAAAGAGTAACCTGAAGCCACATCGCCCATTAGCAGAATGCGGGTTCAGAGTCACGCTGCGGGTGTAAGCTCCTTGCCCTCAAGAACAGGAGCACTACGGAGTGCCACTCTGGTCTCCATCCCTGTGACCCAAGGTCCCACTCTGCAATGCTTGACCATGAACCTCGGAGAAGTTAAGAAACTTGCCTAAGGCCACACAGCAGTAAGCTCAGGCAGCGTCCCAGACTCTTCCACTGAAGTATGGGATGTCAGCACGTGGCTCCTAAGAGCTCAAGGGGGAGTTGGCATGTTGATGTCAGCTGCAGTTCCAGGAACATCTCACATCTTCATTTGGTGTGTGTGTTTCTGATCTCACGGATTGGTCGTGATCGTAGGTGTACAATGCAGACATTTGGTCAGAAGTCACTGTTCCTTCACCTTGCTGCCTTACCTGTCCGTATCATGGCATCGTTGGAATGTTACATGTCTCTTTCTGGAGTCTGAGCTCTGCAGAAGGAGAGGCTATGCCTGGCCCAGGGTGGTCTTGCTGCCTCTCACAGAGGTTGCTGAATGTCATGGCTCTCCGTGTCAGTATCATGGCCAACAATGCAACACACACAGACCGGGGTCCAAATTTCCCCTGTCAAGACATGAAAATTCTCAGAAAGGGCCCCAAGCATCCCTGCTGACACGTCCTGTCTCTAGTGAAAAGTGTCAGGTGCCAGCTCCCCACCCCCAAATGACTGAGCCTAGGTCTCAGCCAGGGACGTTCCTCCGCCAGGGCTCCTTCCCTCGTGCCCACGGCCATCTCTCTCCTGAATCCTGGAGAATCATCTTTATCCCATAGGTGGGATGGAGCTGGCTCCTCGGGTTCTCGGGAGCCGCGGTGTGCTCCTCCGCCGAGGGCATGTCTGGAGAGGTCACGTGGACAGCTTGAGCATGGCCATGGTGGGAGTGTTTCCACCACAGACATCGGCAAATGCTATAAATCGGGGCGCTTTTTTCCCCTCTCGGGGAAGCAGCTGTTACACATTTACAAGCTGCTACTATAATCATGGCACCAAACCCTGCCTGACTCTTCTTAGCCCACATCCTTCTCCCCGTGTCTACCCATCGCCCCAGTTCTCTGCCCTCCCCTGGCAATTGTGGGCAAGTCAGCACAACACTGTTGCGAAGCCTGGGTGACTCGGTGGGTTAAGCCTCTGCCTTCGGCTCAGGTCCTGATCCCAGGGTCCTGGGATAGGGCCTTCATTGGGCTCACACTTAGTGCGGAGTCTGCTTGTCTTTCTCCCCCAGCCCCTCCCCCCCACTCCCTCAATCTCTAAGATAAATGGCCAGAATCTTAGAAAAAAAGAATGAAGAGAGAGAGAGACCATCTGGAAGAGAATCCTTTACCATCAAGGTTCCCCCCAAAACGAGTGCATTTAACATGCTGCTTGTAAAAATGCATTTACAGAAGTTCTTTCAGATCTATGACTTACACATGCCTTTACTGGTTAAAAAACAATCCCGTTCCCCTCTACCCGCCCTCCCACAGCCCAAACACAGTGTGATCATCACAGTTTTTAATCTCCAGCATGCCCTGGGTCCTGTCAGGAGTCTACATATGGTCTGGGTTTCTTTTAAATCCACTAAAGTTTCTCAGCATTCAGTTTTGTCCTTAAAGATCTGAGGAGGCAGAAAGGCACACACGGCTTCCAAGCGAGGCTGCCAGGAAAAGGCTGGGCAGAGCCCCCCAGCTAAAAACGTCTCCTTTTGAGGAACGCTGATCTACAGAATTAAGTTACAACCTGACTGTTTAAACGGATGGTCACAGACTGTGGCAAACCTCAAGACTGAAGTTTGAGCTGCCGTTTTGCAAAAGCACAGGTTGTGATTTTTAGCACGCCTGCTGAAATTGAGAAGCGCAGGGCTCAGCCCCTGCCTTTCTCATGGGTCCGCTTCCAGGCATGTGGGCTTCCTGGGTAAAGATGCAGAGAGGCTGCTGGGCTTCAGCTGGCTCTCTCCTTGAACGTTTCTCTGTGATGGTTTTAAAAACCAGAGATAAAGCTTTACCTCGAAGAAAAGTCTTAATTCAACTCTCCTGCCCTCCCCGCCTGTTCCAGCCCTATTAGAAATGACCGTTCCATGTGACGGTACAAGCCTCTCAAAGCAATGAACTGATCACTCCTTGTTAATTTAACTCTAACTCGATTATTTTGGAAACCCAATGCAGAGGCTGGTAAAGCCTGCTAAAACTAGTAAGTCACGGCATTGGCATAGTGGGTTTTAGGACACTTAATTACACAGCAGGAATGTTCTTAATCATCTCGGAAGGGAACTATTTGCTTTCTTACGAGAAGCAAGCAAGCGAGGTAATTCCCCGTTCTCAGCTCATAACGGGGGCCACTGAGGGCCAGTCACTTGCTGGGTCTCATCAAGGAAGCACAGGTGGGACCGTGGGAGGTAGAAGTCATGTTTTGTCCCCCTGGGTATCGTGGAGTAGGAAGAACGCAAGCATGTTCCTTAAGGGGGTGGCTCCCTTCAATGGGGAGGAAAATCCTAACGGCTGCCCAGTTGTCCCTGCTGGACACTGAGCAAAAGCCCCATGGGAGAAGGCCCAAGCAGGTGGAGTCTGCTTTCAGGAACTAACGGGAGGGCAATAAATTTGGGATCCAAAGAGCACACACCCCTCCGATCCCAAGTGTTACCATCATTCTTCACCATCATCTGGTTTCAAACCTTCATCGCATAGATGGTTTGTCTTTATTAAGTGCTTGCTGCATGCCAGGTGCAAGGCTAACCCCTGCGCGCGATCCACTCTTTCTGTATTGTTGTGATGAAATGTCCATCACGTAAAGTATATCGTCTTAGGTGTTCTAAGTGGGCGGTTCACAGGCATGAAGTTGATTCACATTGTCGTGCAACCGTCACCAGCACCTGTGTCCAGAACTTTTTCACCATCCCAAACTACACACTTTCCTCTTTAATCCAGTGAGGAGGGGGAAACTGAGGCACGGGGCGGTACCATTCCTAGTCCAACCATCCCGCAGCTCAGAAGAGGCTCTGACTGGTCGTAGATATACACCTGCCCCTCCGGGGTCCACATGCACCCCCACACCTCTCAGTACACTGTGGCCCAGAGAGGGATAGGACCTGTCCACAGTCACCCAGATAGCTGGTGGCAGAGCTTGACGACTGCCCCCCACGTCACCATGTCTTTCTGTCCCACCACCCCACCTCCACGAGGGATGCCTTGAATTCAGAGACACCTGAATACGTGGGGCTCCCACTGTCTGCCTCAGTGCTGTGATGGCAGCTTGTGCCCCCTGGCAAAGAGCGGAGTGTTTTACGACTCGAGGGCTCAGCAAACCTTCTCTGCAAAACGCCAGATAGAAATGATGTTGGCTTTGTGGGCCATATGGTCTCTGTTGTGACTACTGGAGTCTACAGTTGTAATGCGAGGAGCCTTCGATGATCTGTGAGTGACTGGCCGCGCGGTATTCCCATCAGACTTGACCTATGGAAGCTGAAATTTGAATTTCACGTCATTGTTTTTCTTTTCTTTTTTTAAAAATTTACTTATTTGACAGAGAGAGACAGAGTGAGCGAGAGAGCACAAGCAGGGGGAATGGGAGAAGGAAAAGCAGGCCTCCCGCCAAGCAGGGAGCCCGATGCAGGGCTCGATCCCAGAACCCTGGGGTCATGACCTGAGCCAAAGGCAGACGCTCAGCAACTGAGCCACCCAGGTGCCCCACGTCATTGTTTTATTGTTCTATTTTTTTAAAAGATTTTATTTGTTTATTTGACAGAGAGAAATCACAAGTAGTCGGAGAGGCAGGCAGAGAGAGAGAGGGAAGCAGGCTCCCTGCTGAGCAGAGAGCCCGATGCAGGACTCGATCCCAGGACCCTGAGATCATGACCTGAGCTGAAGGCAGTGGCTTAACCCACTGAGCCACCCAGGCGCCCGCCCCCCCACGTCATTGTTTTATTGTAATAAAGCACACGTAACATAAATTGACCACGTTAACCATTTTGGAGTGTACGGGTCAGTGGGCAGTGACCACACCGCCACCACCCATCTCTGGAACTTTTTCCTCTTCCCAAACTGAAACTCCGTACAAACCAAACACTAACTCCCCATTCCTCTCCCCCACCCTCTTCCCCTCCCCCAGCACCCACCATTCTACTTTCTGTCCCTGTGAACTTGAACTTACCTCATATAAGCAGTATCAGTATTTTATCGTTTCCTTTCTGGTTTATTTCACTTAGCATGGTGTGAATTTCATGTAATTGTGGCATTGCACAAAATATTCTCCTTTTGATGTTTTTCAATGATCTAAAGATGTAAAAACCTTTCTTATCTCTTCAGCCATACAAAAGCTAGATTTGACCCAGGGGCCACCGTTTGCTGAACTGTCGCCTAAAGATGGCTCGCACAAATGTTAAATCTGACACTCTGCTCTGTGCAAATGTTAAAACTAGGGCACAGAGAGGCCAAGCGACCTGCCCGTGGAAACACAGCGACAAAGTAACCTAACTCAAATAGGATGCTGGGAATCTACACCCCCGTGTGGTTGGGAACAAAGAAATAAAATTGGGATCTCTGAGGGTTTTTGCCGAAAGTGGTTCCACGCTGGGCAACTCAGAAGCTGCGTCGTTGCTGGTGAACACACAGAGATTTCCACGAGCATCCCATTCTGGAGACAGGTTGGCAACACATTAGACGCTCAAGAAGAAATGTCAAGTACACACTCACCCTTCCCACTGTGGTTCAAGTCAAACATGCGGGCCAGACGGTGAACCGTCAGCTGTATCACTCAAACCCTCCCTTCGCCAGAACGTACTTTATTTATATGTGGTGCCTTTGCCAGATGCTTAGAAAGACACATTTTAAAGAATAACAAGCACTCCTCTGTTCTTTCTGGCGGTGGAAGGGACCTTGGGTTTATGGCTCTGGGCTCTCAGCAAACCCACCTGTCTGCCTTTCTTCTCCCGCACCAGCCAGAACCTTCACCAGTGGGTTTTTGTTTAGGATGTTGCTGCTGGGGGACCCCAGAGAGGGAAGCTGGGGGGCGGGCACCTGCAGGGTGGAAGCCCGCCCCCCACCACGCCTGTGCAGCGACTCAGAACCCCGCGGTTGTCTGAGTTGGGGTGTGAATATATTCTGACACTCCACACTTCTAGGTCAGAGCTGGTGAGAAGGGCGAGCAGAGCTTATGTGCGAGAAAATGAATAGTTCAGGTTCCTGTTCAACCATTCCCTTCCCAAAGCTGGAAACAGGCCACGGGCAAGGAGCAGAAGCCTCGCTATCTTCTGCCGTTGTCTCTCTGATGGTCCCACCACTTCCTTTTGCATGGTGCTTCTTTTGGATGGTGCTTCTTCTCAGGGTCTTGGCTTGGCTTCTGTGGTTTTGGGGCCACCTTCCCCCTGTGATGTTGTAGGCTGGATCCTTGGAGTAAAGTGTCCCCCAGGCGTCCGCTCGAGCAGGACACAGGCTTTCCCGCTTCCCATGTCTTCGGACGGTTGCATCCCTTGTGTCCATGGCCTTGGCTGCTCCTGTGGAAACCGATCAGGAAGTCCTGCGGTGAGCGCCCGACTGGAGCTCGGTCCTCAGGAAGCCCACAGAGAAATGCGACTTTGGATCCGTTTTTCATACTTTGTAACAAAGGAACCTTGTTTACAGCAAAACTCGTCTTTGAGACAAAAGTGAATGGCTGGGAAAACCCTATTTCTTTGGTGCACGATGCCTGCCGCCAACTTTGGGGAAACAAATGCTTCATTAAGTACCACCGCCACCAACGCTTCCATCATGAGGAGGAGGAGGAGAAGCTTTCTGTTTTGACAACTGAATCGGTGCATGGCCGGTCACCCATCCCCATGAGGCATCCATTCTGCAGGGAGACTTGTGCCGGCCAAGCTCTGTATTGGGCGCTCGAGGGGGTGCAGACACAGGACCTCAGGGAGGTACAATCCAGGAGGCAGATAACACCTAGCCCAGAGCAAAGCGTGCCACACAGTAGGTGGGGAATATGTATGGGAGCCGGGGAGATTGCCTGAAGCCTGGGGCACGGGGCTCGTAAGTCAAGAAACGTTAAAGCCTGTGGGTATTGAGGTCTTCAGAGCCCCTTTCTTGCAGCTGCTGCACTCTGACCACCCCTGGTTTCCAGACCCTGACTTTGCTCCCCACAACCCTGTTTCCCCAGACCTGTCAGTGGCCAGGCTGTCTACGGACGCCCCATGTTCCCCAAGACTGGAGGAGCCTCGCCCTGCCCCCTTCCGGGGTCCCAGGGAGGGGGTCCAGCCCAGAACCACATCCCCTTGGGGCCCAAACCTACACACCCTGCATGTAGCAATTTCAGCAGGCCCCCTCCGCCCCCCCGGGGGAAGGGCTGGCTAAGCAGGGGGACTGCTTTGGTGCCTGGGGCAGCTCCACCAGCCCGGCTTAAAGTGCAGGCACCGGCCTTGTCAAACACATCTTCTCATCCACGACCTGGTGAGTAGCAGGTGCCCCAGAAAAGAGAAATGGACTGTGGCAGGTCACCAACATCCTGGGGACAAATGAAAGCAAACTGCGGCAGAACTAGGGTGATCGGAACCCTTAGCAGAGGGACGCCTGGATGGCGGTTAAGCGTCTGCCTTTGGCTCAGGTTCATGATGCCAGGGTCCTGGGATCGAGCCCCACGTTGGGCTCTCAGCACAGTAAGGAGTCTGCTTCTCCCTCCCCCTCTCCCCCTGCTTGTGCTCTCTCTCTCTCAAATAAATAAATAAAATATTTGGTGGAGGGGAGAAGGAAAAGTAACCTGGGGAGAAAGAGAAACGCTGGAGAATCCATTTGCAAGGTCAAGTGCTTGAGCATTTCTTCTCTCATTGAGGTTAAATGGAAACTCTGTATGTTACGCTATACGCTCCTCTAGTGTTTTTAAGGAGAATTTTGATAACTTTGCAACAGAAATAAACAAAACTTCAGCACAAAGATCAGAATAAAAATTAAATGTCAAACCATGAAAAAGAGTTATAAAATATATAATAAAGGGTTACTTACGTCCTTATGACATAAGCAACTATTCCAAAACAAGAAGAAATAGATGCCCATTTTTGTCCAATGATAGAAAACATGAAGATGCATTTCTTCGAGAAGAAAAAGAAATGACAGATAAGAATTTTAAAAAATCAACCTTCCCCCTAATCAAAGTATTTCATGTTAAAGCAACTTTCAGGCACAATTTTTCACCTGTAAGGAGGTTTAAGAAACCAACAGGATGCCCTTTTAGCAAGTTGTCGGGACAAAAGCACCCGTGTACTTCCCTTGGGACTGAAATTTGGTCAGCCTTCCTGGATGACAGTTTTTGATATATGTCAAACATCTTTTAAAAATGTGTCTAGTTTTTGTCCCAGCAACTGTACATGGAAAGAAACATGGGTGTGCACAAAAATCTATTTATAAAACACCTCCATGCAGTTGTGGATTAAAATAGCAAAAGGCAGGAAACCATCGAAAGAGCCAAGAGTGAATTAACCAAAAATAAGGAGCCAAATAATAAAACAGGACAGTTTAATGATATGGAAAGATGCTCACAGTAAATTAAGTGAAGAAAAGCATATTGCAAAACAGTGTGGAATTGTGATGTTTTTGTTTAAAAAAAAAAATAATCCCAACTGGTATTTATACAGAAAAGCATCTGGAAATCTGTACTCCAAGGTGTTAATGGATGTTGTTTCTGAATAGGTGGGATTGTGTGATTTCTCCTGTCTCTGTATTTATATTATTTGATTTTTCTGCAATGATCATGTATTTTTATGAAGAAAAATATATTATTTTAATAATTAAGACATGAACATAAACAAGGTCAGGAATAATATGTACAATAAAGAAGAAATGTGTTGGAGATTGCAAAAGTCGAAAGAACACATTTATATATCCAGGCTTATAAGTGGAATATTATCTAACATTGAACATTTCAATGAGGATTAATGTCTTCCTGAGCTAACAAAGATATGGGAAAACATTCAGCATCGTTAACAATGAAACAGCAGCAAAATGAATAAGAGAAAGGGAATAATTCCCCTGTTTTCAATTAACTAGAGCATTCATACAAGTTTTTTTTTTTAAATACCTGTATTTCATTGAAAATTGTCACACGTGTGCTTTATAGAAAGAGTTTAGTCAACATAAAAGTTTCAAAGACACACATCAAACCACCCAGAAATCACAGCATTAATATTTGGTGAACATCATTCTAAAGTTCTGTAAGGATAGACAGAAGGATAAGAAATAATTTTATAGTATTACATACATAATACTGCTATATATATATCATATGTAATGTATGATATATGATCTATGATATATTAATATAATATATTTAAGATGCTATTTATGCTATATTATATATTATAATGCTATATATAATATAGGATATTAAATGATCTGATTGTGATATATTAATATGACCTGAGCCGAAGGCAGACACTTAACCAACTGAGCCACTCAGGCACCCCTTGATTTTTTATTCTTAAAAAAAAAGAGACCACGAATTTGGAGTCATTTCCAGCCCCCTCCTAGTTTGTGTTGCATGCACGACACTTCCAAGTTCTTTACTTGAATTCGTGTTTTCGGCTGGAGGGGCTCCTTGCAGAGGAGCAGGCAGGAGCTGGAGGTCCTGCACAGGCTCTGCTCGGGTGTCTCCATGCTGCTCTTTGGCTTGAGTGACAGCTTGCATCAGTTTAATATTTTTGGATTTGGCTTTCCTTCCTTCCGAACACTCAAGACATTGCTTTATTGTCTTCTCTTACTGAGTCTGTGAAACCTGACTTTTTCCCCTCGTTGGCTTCTTGTGAATGTCTGAGAAGCCTTTGTGTACCCTCCAAGTTCAATATCTTCACCAGGATACAGCTGAACGTCAGTGTGTGCATGCTATTTTCTTCCCGATGCCCTTTTGTTCTAAGGTTTGTACTTTCTTTCCGAGAATTTCTCTATCCAAGCACATTTCCTCTCTTTCACTTGTCGGGTCCCTCACTCTGAGCGCTCGTGACCACGTCGGGCCCTCTTTGTCCTCTGTGGCTTGCAGGTGTTCTAGCCTACTCTCGTCTTTGCCTCTTCCTGAGTATATACCAGGAACAATTCCAGCAAGTCTTCCTTGTCAATAATCCGATTTTTCAGTAGCATCTCTATTATTCCTGACTTCCAGTGTATTAGCGATATCATCAATACGGCTTTTTAAAAAAAACTTCTCAGTGTGTTTCTTTTGTTCTGAGATCTTTTAAAATCGCATTTAATTATTTTATATCATTTAGCCTTTGAGGTCTTGTGTTACTGGATTCACAGTATTACTAAATGATTCTGTTACCCAGCATGTCCACAGGTAGTTCCTGGAATACGTGTTCATCTGTGGCCCGCTCCTCGTCTATTTGGTTTTTTGCCAGCTGGGTTCTCTGTCTTTCCTACGTTGTCGTTGCTATGACGTATTTGTGGGGTTGTCATCCCGGGTCTTTCTTATTCAAGTTGAATGAAGGCGCCCATTTATGCACCTATTTGCTCTAAAATAGTGGAGGAATTTTTAGGGAAACCTGGGTGGCTTAGTGGGTTGAGTGTTGGACTCTTGGTTTCAGCTCAGGTCATGCTCTCAGGATTGTGGGATCGAGCCCCACCTTGCCTCAGGCTCCCCACTCAGTGAGGAGTCTGCTTCCCCTCGCTCTCTCTCCCTCTGCCCCTTCCCAGCTTGTGCACTCTCTCTCTATTTTTTTTTTTTAAGATTTTCTCCATTTATTTGACAGAGATCACAAGTAGGCAGAGAGTCAGTCAGAGAGAGAGAGAGAGAGAGGAGGAAGCAGGCTCCCTTCCAATGTGGGGCTCGATCCCAGGACCCTGGGATCATGACCTGAGCTGAAAGCAGAGGCCCCAACCCACTGAGCTACCCGGGAGCCCTTCTCTGTTTCTAAAATAAATAATTAAATACTTTTTAAAAAGGAAGAAGACGACAATGAAGAAGAAAAATACAGTAGAAGAATTTTCCTTGATCTTCGCATTATTGAGAGTTCATTGTCTTGTAGGTCACAGCTTGGTGGGGATTTTACTAGCTCTCCATTCTTTTATAATCTGGGGAAAGGAGATGGGGAAGGAGCAGGTCATGGGGTAGGGAGCTGGGCCAGCAGCCTTCTCGTGGAAGCCTGGGCACTGCTCTCTTTGGGGCTGTCACTAGATGTCATGAATCAAGGGCCACTTCATCCAGCCAAGGCTGCATCTCACTTCTACAGGCTTTGGCTTCCTGAACACTGGCAAACCTTGGCTGAGGTTTCAAGAGGACATTTCGGGCCTTGCACATTCAACGGATCTTTTCACAGTGCTGCCTCCTCTTGCATTCTCTGCTAGAGATCCTGTTTCTCTCTAAATGGAAGAGTATTAGTAAAAGTGCTGAATTTCACCAACATTCTTTCTTTTCTTGGAGAGTGAGGTTAGGACTCGGGAGCTGCCCTACATTGGGATTTACTGTTTCTTTCCAAGGTCATGAATTTCCCAGACAAAGGTAATTCCTTGCTTGGTTACTACTTGTGGGTTTTTGGTTTGTTTGTTTGTTCATTTGTTTGTTTTTGGTAGGGCTTTTATCTTTTCTTTCTTTCTATTTGTTTTTCTCTCTCTGCTTTTTGGGGTTTTATTTTTATTGTCATTATTTACTAATTCATTTTGTTGAGAATTAGAGGATGAATATCCTTCTACCGTCTTCAGCAAGAAATTCCAGCCTCCCTTCCTTTTTTTTCATTTTAGAGAGAGAGAGAGCGCAAGTGCATGCGCGCGCACATACACACACGCACTCGAGTGGGGAGAGTCAGAGGGAGGGGAGAGAATCTCCAGCAGACTCCACGCCCTGCATGATGCCTGACTCGGAGCTCCATCTCTCGACCCTGAGGACCATGACCTGAGCCAAGACCAAGAGTCAAACGCTCAACCAACTGTGCCAGCCGGGCCCTCCCCCTCCCTACCTTCTTAAGCAGAACGTACTACACAAAACTTGTCTCATGACTCAGGGACCTCACGGAGACCCCCATAATTGAAACATCCTTTAGATGTGGCTGCAATTGTCAGTGTTGGTGGGGTCGCTGTGGGAGGTAGAGGAGTGGCAATCCTACAAGAAGATCCAATCTTCAATGCCGGTAGCTTCTTGCAAAAACCTTTTTGTAAAAACCACTAGCCTTGGGTAGTTGTGAAGCCAGAGTCTAGCATTGGAATAGCTTGTCCCTGTGTAAGCCAAGTATAATTCTGTAGAGAAAAGAAGCAGCCAGAAAAATTTAACTGGGGGGCAAAAACTGATGATTGATTGGCCTTGCTCCTTAAATGTGATTCACTGAGCAGCACCGGGCATCCATTCACTTGGGAGCTTATTAAAAATGCAGAATCTCGGGTCCCATCCCTGTCCTAGTGAGCCAGAATCCGCAACTTAACAAGACTCTCAGTTGATCTGGGCGCACATGAAGGTTCAAGAAGCCCGGTTTCGGAACACAAACTCTCAAGTCCAACTGCGCGAGTTAGCAGGTGGTCGACATGGGCAAACTTCAGAGAAGCAGCTCAGCTAATGGATACGGATCAGGATGGCAGGAGGAGACACATCTCCACTTTGCTGTCCCGGGGGGACCTCGACGGTGCTCATGATGGCTGCAAAGACCGACGGGGAGCAGGGTCGTGAAGTGACCAGGCTGACACCACCTGAATCCACAGAACAATTCACATCCTTAAAAAGGGGGTCCCCAGACAGCCTACCTACGAGGGAGGAAGAGCGATACCCATGAAGGGTTCTTTCCAGGGAATTAAGCCTGAATGGAATCCTACCCCTCATTCTAACTCCCACGGAACAGGTTGAATGACACCACCACGACAGAAACAGCAAAATCTAGACCATTCTACCCAGAAATGGCCTGGAGAAGAGTGGGAAACTGTTCTAAAGAGATGAAAAATATCACCCAAGTGCGATGTTGGGTGGTTGCATCTTGATTCAAACATACTAGCTGCAAAAAGACATGTTGGGCGTGATCAGGGAGAACTGATCACGGACCAGGTGTTAGATGATAGGAAGGAATAATGTGGGGAGTAATTATGCTATTATGGCTATATGAAAAAGGGAAAGTCCTAATCTGTGACATAAACTCACTAAGGTATTTATAGGTGAAATGATATGATATCCAGGATTAAAATATTGCAGAAAATAGCAGCAAATGTGGGAAAGAAAAGAAAAAACAACCAAGATGGCAGAATGTTGATCAAAGTTGAAAGTAGGTGATAGAAACATGGCAGTTCATTATGCAATTCTCTCTACTTTGAAATTTCCCAAAGTAAACAGTTTTTTAAGACAAACAAACACGTCTGGTCTCCTATCTTTGTTCCAGAATTCTCTGGCTGTGTGATCAAGGGAAAGTCACCGAACCTCTCTGGGCCTCAATGTCCTCATCTAACAGTACCTGCATCCAGGCTTGCAGTGAGGTCTCAGGAGGCAATACTTACTTGTAAAGTGCGTTTTTAAATATCTGGCATGTAGTAAACACTCAATAAACATCCACCACTGATTCAGTACTGATGCACCCACTCAGGTTCTGCACAGAAACAGATCACAACAGGCATCTCAGGAAGCCCTAAATCAGTAAAATCTTTTAAAGACAAAGGCCTTACCGTATGGAGACATGAGCAAATACAAAACTGTCAGCTTGTTTTGATTCTGCTGGAAACCAGTGGGAGCTTAACTCACCACCCGCTGTCAACGAGAAGGTAACACACATGCTCTCAACACGCTAATTCCATGCAATTGTCAAGTTCTTCCAGCACTTGGTCCAAGCTCAGAAGTTTTTTTGCCTGGAGAATCCATAGAATACTTCTAGAAGGTTCTCTCGCACTGTTTTTCTCCACTGAGCTTTCGTAGATGCTATGTCTCAGTTTTTAGATGCAAAGTGTCCCTTCTGAAGAACGGCGACCACCACCCCAGCCCAGACACATGGCTGTGGCTACAGAGGCCTCGGAATCACCTGGAGCACTAGGCCAGCTGCTTCCAGATCCAGGCCTGGGGCTCCACCCTCCGGGGGCCACACGGTGACAGTAAATGACAACCTCCTTTAAAGGAGCCTTGGTTTTTGCATCTGTAAGATGGGCATAAAAACATCTCCCTGGCATGATCCTTTGAGGATTAACGGAGTGGAGGGGCCTGTGAAGCACTTACTTCAAGGCAGATTCTGGGTGACAAATAGTTTTTTCTATTCTAGACTTCTCTCACTTTCCACCTTTCCCCCAGTTGCTCTGAGAAGAAACCCCTCATTTTCTCCCTCTGCTGCCTGCTTTTTTTTTTTTTTTTTTGAGAAAGAGCACAAGCTGGGGGAGCAACAGAGGGAGAGGGAGAAGCAGGCTCCCCGCCGAGCAGGGAACCCCAACCTGGGGCTCCATCCCAGGACCCTGGGATCGTGACATGAGCTAAAATCAAGAGTGGACACTTAACCAACTGAGCCAGCCAGGCACCCTGGTGTCTCCTTTTCTATTTCCCACCAACCAGGAGGCACCTATGGGACCAGCACCACGTCCTAGCAGGTCTGCTCTGCCCCTCCCCCATCCCCACATTCCCAGCTGCCCAAGCATCCCTTGGCCTCTCTGCCCTGATCTGAAGAAGAGGAGCATTTAAAGTTGCTTCAAGGGGCACCTGGGTGGCTCAGTGGGTTAAAGCCTCTGCCTTCGGCTCAGGTCATGATCTCAGGGTCCTGGGATCGAGCCTTGCATCGGGCTCTCTGCTGACCAGAGAGCCTGCTTCTTCCTCTCTCTCTGCCTGCCTCTCTGACTACTTGTGATCTCTGTCTGTCAAATAAATAAATAAAATCTTAAAAAAAAAAAAAAAACGAAAATAAAGTTGCTTCAAATGTTCTTTCCACCCCACCCACTTGCCCAGCCGAGGCTCAGTCCCATTGCTCCCTGCAAGGTGTGTTTGAAATTTATGGCACCCAAAGGGGGTGCACACTGGTCTCCTTTTCCAAGAACATTCTCATTCCCCTAGATAGAAAAGGAAAGAACGAAAGGTATGATTTCTGGCTCTCTACCCCATTTCCTGGAGGAAACCCTTGCCTCATACATTATGAGAAAAACACTGTCCCAAGGCCTGGTGGTCACGGATTGTACCAAGGGGTGGAGTGACAGGGAGCCCGAGTGGGCACGGGAGCCCGGCGGGAAGTGGGGTGCTCATGTCCTGCATCCTCTCAGGATTAGAGTGGGCATTCTTTTCTGGTTGTGGAATCTTCCAGATGCCTTTGTGTACTCCACGGTCTCGGCAATGTGACCCCTTCTCCAGCAGACGCTGGAGTAGCTGGGGGACCAGGTGGTTCAGGGTCTGGCCTGGGTGACCCCAGGAGGCGAGTTAGTCCCCCTCCCTGCCTCTGCAGCCTGGTGCAGCCCATGTGGCAAGAAGGTGACACCCAGAATCACACTAACAGTTGACATTTGACTGAGACCAGAAACCATGGCAGGGGAAGAGGCCCGAACCCCCGCCCTTCCCATGTGCCCCCAGGCACCCCCCCACCCCAGCCCCAGGCCCACGGACTGAGCACCCCTGCAGCTGAGCAGTGGCCATGGACAAGAGAGGTGCCTGGAGGTTCAAACCAGCAGACGGAATAGACCACAGTTCTGCTCCAGGTCATGGGCCATTAACATGACAGACCACGGCTCCTCCTGCATCCCGGCTGGTCACAGCTGTCGGACTCCCTCTCCTGATGTCATTCAGGAATACCACTGTCATAGCTCACGAGCCACAGACAAGCCCTGTTAGGTGGTTTCCAAAAGCTCCCGTGACAGCTGAGCCTCACACACGCAGCCCAGGCAAGGGCATGAAGCGTGTAGACCCTTCTCCCCCGGGGGTGCTCCAGGGACCAGCAGGCCAGCTCCCATGGGAGACTATTAGAAATGCAGAATCTCAGGCTCTACCCCGCTGCTGAACAACCTCGATGTTTTGGGCAGGTCGCAGGGGATCGATAAGCACACGAAAGTTCAAGAAACGCTCATTTATGAAACTTGTTGCAATTTAGCCAAAGCATCCAAGGTAGCAATCAGCTCCTGATTGCTGGTATCGTTGTGTGGTATCATTTGCGAAGCTGGCTCTATCCTCAAAGCCACTTGGAAACAGGATGTGGGGAGAGCGGTGAGGAGGAAGTGCTGTCTCTGCGTTGGATCCTGTTAAATATGGACTACACCCTGGATGCTGAGTCCAGCTTCTCTTTGTGTACGGGGTGGCAGGTGGCAGGGAACGCTGGTTCCTGATAGCCACAGGCGGTGATGCTCAGCTCCCCGGAAGACCGGTCCACGGTTCCCAGCTCAGACGTGCAGGGAAATGGGGAATTCGGCCAGCAGCCGGGCCAAGCAGCCACATTTTTGTACTGCTTTTTCCGCTGTACTCAATTATAATAATGCTGATGATCACCGTGTTCACAGCGAGTTGCTGAAAATTTAGAAGCCAGAAAATGTGTGTAATGAACTCATGTAATTGCCCCATGAGTCCTCATTCATGAACCTCTGGCCCCACAGGTGGCTCCCACTGGAGTTCGGAGGTCGGAACCTGGGGAAGGTTCTAATGAACATCCCAAAGTTCCCTGTGGCAGGTGGAGGGGAAAACAAGCTGGGAACCCCAAGGTGGACACTAGGCCTGGAGCAGCTAGTAACAGAAATGAGCAGATTGGAGCTTGGTGTGTGCAAGGCAGGAGGGGACTGGGGCCTACACCTCACGTGCATGGAGCGGGACACGCAACCCAGCAAGGAAAGTTTTCCGCGAGGCTGCCAGTGACCGCGAGGCAGGGTTCGCAGCGCGTGGTCTGCTGACTCCTGTCCCCAGGGCTGTCCCCCCGTCCCCTGAGCTCTCTCTCCAGTTTCCTCCGGGTTCACTGAGTGTGCCCAGAACAGGCAAGTCCATAGCGACAGACAGCCCATTCGTGGCTGCGAAGCCTTGGGCACTGTGAATATACCAAATGCCACAAAAGTGCATTTTTAAACAATTATTTTTATGTTGTGTGATTTTTACTTCACTAAGAAAGTGAACAACTCCAAGGCCCCAGAGGCCACGCACGTAAATCTCAAAGGATCTTTGTCTTCTTTGGGTGGAAAGGTCTTCCTGGCTTTGGTTGGTAAGACCCTCTCAAGACACTCCCTCATCAGTCATGACCTCAATGCTCACAGATGCCCCCAACACAGGAAGACCGGCAGAAGGCCGCAGACTTGGCTTCTGGGCTCACTCACTGTTTGTGTGACCTTGGGCAAGACCCTGAACGTCCCCAAGCCTCAGTTTCCCCTCTATAGAATGGCTTAACATGGTTAGTTCTGCCTGCTTCGTAGGTGATTGTGAGGAGCAAACGGAACAAGGATCCGAAAGCATCCAAACATGGCGCGCAATTATGAAGTCAGGTTTGCTGGCAGCTAGAAGAGGCCTCTTGCTGATTGTAGGAAAAAAACCTACACAGGATAGATCCCCAGAACTGTAGGGAACCCTAAGAATCCATTCAGTCCAGCACCCAGCCTCCTGGAGAGAATGGCCATTCCTGGCTAGGGGACTCTGTTGCATTCACTTATTCGAGAAGGATCTGGGGGGTGCAAATTGTAGGCCAAATATCGTGCAGGTGTTTGCTGTGGAAACAGAACCAAATGGATGCAAATCTCTGCACGTACAGGACAAGCAGTCGTAGGCAAGTGCCGGCACGAAGCCTCATCATCATGGCTGTGTCTCACCTGCGCCTTTGTCAGACAAGCATTGGGGAGGCACCCACCGTGCCGATGCTAGAAGACAGGGCCCTGCTGCGGGTGGCGCAGGGTGAGTCTGAGGACAAGCATAAAGAATCCTCTGAACAAGAAGGCCACCCAACCCACCTACCCATCACGCAGAAATATCCTTATTTTGAGATCCACCTTGTCCCTTGGGCTGTGCCATTTAAAATATAGAGGCTCCATGAAACCGGAAGCCATAGCATGGCTGTGACTAGTCCATCAGACCACTGGTCAAGCTGAGAAAGCAGAAAGGTGGCGGTAGCTAAGATGCAGGTGTGTACTGGGGGCCCAGGACGGGGGGAGCACAGAACCAGAGGTCTAGGCCAGACTATAGTGTCCCTCCCCGGCCAGCCGGGCTTGCAGAGGCAGAATCCCTGTTGGGTCCTGGGGAGGGCAAGGGTGCTTAGCCTAGTGAGGCAGTGGAGTAGACCGAAAGCTAGGGAACCCCTTCCCCTTGACCCATGGCCACAAGATCAGAGCCAGGAGGAGCCCTGATAATGCCAAGGTGACATAAGAGGGAGAAGACATTAAATCACTGACTCCAGCCGATCCATCAGCTCCAATGAGCTCAGATCAGCCAGTAACTCCGCTTACCGAACAAGTGCTTCGGCCTAGCACCAGGCCACCCCACCCCCCTGCAGGGTTTGGAGGGCACTGAGATGGAGGCCAGGTACGTCTGGATGAAGAGAGAGGAAGGGTGGGGGAAGTGGACTAGGCACGGACTGACCTGGGGACCAGGAGTGCCGGGGGCTGCGGCGGGAGCACAGGCCGGCCTGGGGGTGCAGGGCTCTTGAGGCGAGGGCGGGGAGAGCAGTAGACACCGGCTGGACAGGTTAGGAGAGAGAGAAGGGGACGGAAGCAAAGGAGGAGGGCGGGCAGGGGGAAGGCAGGCCGGGCAGCAAGGAGAGTAGGACCGAGTACAGAGACGCGGACATGCCCCGCCCGCACCCGGGAGCAGCCAGTGCCAGCCCGGCGCCGTCCAGCTTGGGCCTCAGCCTGCCCAGCCTGCCCGGAGCCCATCAATGCCGCGTCTGTGATTCAGGTACGAGCCCAGCCCCTCCTCCGCCACCAAGGGAGAGCTCCAGGCCTCACATCATCGTCTGGTACCCCACACAGGCGGGCCCTAGGGCAGGGAGGCAGCCTCTCTCACTGGCACCAGAAGCTACAAACAACCAACTTCTCACTGCCCCTTTGTGTGGGAACAATGGGGTCCCCAAGAACCCTGCCGGCCAGGGAGAGGAAGTCTCGGGACAATGAGCTCCCTTCCCCCACTTCCTAGTCTGCCTGAAACTGCGGGGATGGAACAAATCTCCGTGTCATCGAGGCTCTGTGGCTCCGTGGCCCAGGCAGGCCCAAGTGCCCGCCTGCATATTGCCATCGCCTCCGACATGGTGCCTGCCGGGCCATCTCTTTACCCCACACACGGCGCAGAGTTCCTGCGGGATCTCAGCCTCACCCCCCGCGCTCCTTCTGCCAGAACCGTCACTGCTGGGCACCCCAATGTGCACACTTGCTTGTTTGCTGTCTGACTTTCTTGACCAAAACGCAAGCTCATTAGAAGCAGAGAATCTGTCTCCTTCAGCACAGGATTCCCTGGCACTTAGTAGGTGCTCAATAAATCTCTGTGGAAGGAATCAGCCCCCTTAACTCCCCACAGTGCATTTTGCTCTTCCCCACCCCTTAAAACTCTGAGCTCTGCTCACGCTGTTCCGTGGGTCTAGAACACACTTCCAAACCCGCCTTCATCTGGACAGGTGTCATTTATCCCCAGCATTTAGCTCGAGGGATTCTCCTCCAGGCGCTTGCTCTGCAGACCCACTGTGGGCTCAGTACCTCGGGGCAGGCGGTTCAATTTGCTCTGTTGTATCGAAATTACCTGCTCGTGCATGACTGTTTGACCCAATGGGACTGGACACTCCTTGCAGCAGGAGGAAAAAATGATATCTTTAATTTCACTAACCTCAAATTAATATTCAGTGTTTCCACCAATTATGAACAAGGCCCCAAGCCACAGTATTAGCAGTGCCTGTGACTAGTGTCACCAACCCAAATCTCAGGTAGTTTTCGTATCATCTTGTAACTGCTGCAGACATTATAAAATAGCGTTTACCCTCATCATTACCTTGAAATGTAGTTATTACGGTAATTGTTACTGTAGTTATTATACCCACATTGAATTTCATTAATGAAGAAGCTTATGCCCTGTTATACTATCAACCATTTTCAGTATTTTCATAACCATTGAGATTATATTTCAATACTTGCTGTTATCTTACGCTCTTATTTCATGCATTCAAAGCCATTATTCTGAGAAGGTCACTGGGTGACCAAGGGGGTCCTATCTCCCACAATGAGCAATACCAGATGCAGGTACCCCTGGAACTGTGCTTCGCGGAGTGAGACAGAGAACGAGCACAGGCACAAATGAATAATAATGTCCCTTCACACCATGAGCTCTACTACAAGAAAATAGGGCAGGGCGAGGGCTACGGAAGGACTGGATGGCAGAAGAGGGCCTGTCTGGATGGTAGGTCAGGAAGACTGTCGGAGGGCAGGACATTTGGGAAGAGATCTGGTTGAGAAGACGTGAGCGGGCCCAAGAGCCTGGGCATGGCCACTGCGGCAAATGCAAAGGTCCTGAGGTAGGCCTGAGTGGGACATGCCGCAGTGTGGCTGCAGGAGGCCAGACGAGGGAGGGAGACCAGAAAGGGGAAGGGTAGTCAGCTGGGCCAGGCCCTCAGGGCTCTGCAAGCCGGGTGCAGAGCTGGCGTTTCATCCCAAGTGTAACAGGGGGCTATGGAGTGACAGTAAATTCCCAGTCACATGTACGGTAGACAGATCATTTTGGCAGCCTTAAGGAGACGGAAACAGAGGCTAGGGAAGGAGCCACTGTACTCACCCAGCCAAGAAACAATGGAGCCTTGGACCAGCATGGGAGCCGGAGAGGGGATAAAAAGTGGTTGGACCCGGGATGTATTTTGAAAACAGAGCTGACGGGACTTCTGATGGGCTGGAGGCCGTGGGCCCAGGGAGGAGAACAGAGAAGAACTGAGGCAGCTCCTGGCTGGAGGCCTCAGCAGTGGACGGTGGTGATCCCAAGATGGAGAAGCCGGAGAGAGGAGCAGGTGGGGGAAACGTGGACCTGGGGCTCTGCTCCTGACTGCTAGGGGTAGAAATCCAAATCCCAGGGCGCCTGGGGGGTTCTGTCGGTTTAACGTCTGCCTCCAGCTCAGATCCTGGGGTCCTGGGATTGAGTCCTGCATTGGCCTCCCTATTCAGCGAGGAGTCTGTTTCTCCCTCCCCCTCTGCCCCTCCCGCTTGCTCATGCTGTCTCTGTCTCTCAAATAAATGGATAAAATCTTAAAAAAAAAAAAAAATCCAATACGTTACAACTGGGGCCAGCCTACATGCAAGCCCATGTCCAGCTCTACCCTTAATCAAACACTCTGCCCAGCAGAGTCTGTCTGCCCCTGATCACTCCCTGTCTCCACTCCATTCTGGCTGGAGGACCCCAATCCTCTCTTCACAGTGTGGGCCCAGGGAAAGCCCCCTCTTCCATACAGACTCCCAGGAGTCCCTTCTTCCTCCAAAGCCCTGCATTACCCAGATCCCCTAGTTCAACCAGGCGTGCCTTGTCTGCTCTGTCGATCCCTTGTCTTCCTCTTCTCTCCACGTGGCGTCAGTCCTTTGTGGGGTGTGGGTGGGGTGTCCCCACGACGCTCAGTAGAGCACCGTATGCATGAGCTAGTCTCTATGCCTCTCAGATGTTGATCCGCAATCAGCGTGTCCTTGGGTCTGCCAACAGCTGGAACCCTTGGTTTTAAAAGCTTTGCTTGGCGGGCTCCCAACTTGAACAGTTAGTTAAAAACAACTAACTGAGGGGCACCTGGGTGGCTCAGTTGGTTAAGAGTCTGCTTTTGGCTCAGGTCATGATCAGGACTGAGCCCTGCATCTGCCTCCCTGCTCAGCGGGAAGCCTGCTTCTCCCTCTCCCACTCCCCCTGCTTGTGTTCCCTCTCTCGCTATGTCTCTCTCTGTCAAATAAATAAATAAAATCTTTATTTAAGAAAAAAAAAAAGAAGAAGAAGAAGAAGGATATTCCAGGGCCATTGTAGCAGAAACTCACCATGGGGTTAGTTCTATTAGTAGCATGGAAGGTGCAAAACCAGCCCCCGGCTTGGTTGGAAGGTCCTCACTCGTTTTCAGGTCCCTTTGGCAAGGCAGAATGGGGGAGTTTCCTTTCAAAGCTGTGTTCCGCATCTACAGTCTTCTGGGGGGTGGGCAGGGAGTGGATTCTCCATGTCTCTAGAGCTGTTGGCTTCCCTTCTGCTACCCAACCACAGTACCCAGTGCCGGGAGCTGGTTCCGTGCGGCAGTGTCTAATCACACGTGTGTCTAGGTTTCCTGCAAACACTGCAACATGGTCTCCATGCTCAGTCTGCGTATTTCCAATTCCCTGCCAGACTGGAAATGCACAGCTTGCTCTCACCACCCCACTGCTCTGTCACAGTAAGATATAACCCTAAGGACTGGCATGCCTTGGAAACAACCTGTAAGTTCAAAAATACATTCTGTTTTTATAAGGAAAACCCCCTTCCTTCCCAATCGTCCCCCAGCCGGCTGCGCACGTAGATTTAACCCAGAAATCAAGCAGCTTCCAAGAATGAGAGCTGCGGTAACATCCCATCAGCTCCACATTGTGGAGGAAAACTTTCACCTGGAGATCATGACTGTTTGACAGAGGGACAGGGTGATCGGATCGTGGGTTCGTGTGTGTGGGTTCCACAAGCAAATAGGAAGCCGTTGCACACTGGGACAGTGGGGCAGCTGCAGCAAACTCTGGCTTGCCCTCCTCCCTCCGTGTGCTCCAACTCTAGTCCGGAGCGGGGTAGGGGGTGCGGGGGGGGGGGGGAATCCAGAACCCCCGCTTCTGCGTCCCATGTGAGGTACAGATGGTTGCCAGCTTCTAGCTGAGCCGGGTGAAGGGCTGAATTCAGGAGAACCTGGACACGAGAAACGATTCTGCAGACGGGTCTGATGGGCTCTTTAATTCTCAGCTCCAGTACCGTGAAATTAGCCCCGGCTTCCACCAAGACAGAATGGATGCTGCACCCCAGCCTAGACCGCAAGACACAGTCAGCCCCTCTCTGAGGCTCAGTTTCCTCCTCCGTAAAGGAGGGATAACACTGTAACGGTTGGTGTGAGGGAGAAAAAAAAAGGAGAAACAGAAAACCATTCTGAAATTCAGAGAGCCATGCCTGGCACACAGCCGCTGCTCGGGAACTGGTAGCCACTGATCTTACGAAGAAGGACCCCAACAGTCCTCAGAAGACATTCAACCCTCCAGGGCCACAACCTGAAGAAGGGAAAGCAGAGTCTCTGAGAGGGCCACCGGGAGGACAGCACACCAGGAAGGATCCCCAGCGAGACGCATTTGTTCGGTCTTTACTGCCCCTCACGGCTGGTATTGCTTCCCAGGCCCGTGTCGCAGCTGTGACCTGAGCTGCGGTGTGCCTCCGAGCCATGCCAGGGAGAGCTAAGTCTCGATGCAGGTCACGCAGCCCAAGGCAAGGTTTGCGGGCCAGAGAGCTCTTGGCGCCCTATTGATTTTGGAAGCCCGTTTGCAGGACTCATCTCAGGCTGGTCCAGGAGGCCCGTCCGCAGCGCGGGGCCTGGGAACAATGGAGCAGAGCACTTGTTCATTCCTTCCGTGGCTCTGCGACCACCGGGCCGGCAAGCCCCTGCTCCATCGCCAGCCCCTGCTCCATCGACCACGAGGCTCGCCGTTCCACACCTCTGCTCCGCCAGGCTTCCCGGGGACCCGAGGGAGGGAGCCAATGCCCTCCCTGGGTTCCAGAAAACCAGGAGTGTGCGAGCCGAAGCCAACCAGGGAGGGAGCTGAGGCTAGGAACACCTATTATAAGCAACGCTTCATTCCATTCGTTTTATCTGCATTTTTCTCTGAATAAAAATGTATTTCAAAACAGTAAGAGGTAAGTAGGACAGTGAGCCTGATAAGCCTTATGAAAACTGGAGCCTTCAAAGCACGTGCTGGTCAGGGAACCCAGGCCATCAGCTCCCGGTTAGAATAGTGACCTACCTGGCCCGTCACGCAGTGACTGTCCCAAATCTAGACCTAAATGACTGCGTTCTTCTGTATGGATGGGGCAGATTCAAATGAAAGCCACCAGACCCACTGCAGGTTTTTCCTGTGGACATAAGGTCCGTTATAGCATCCAATTTGCTACCTTTAAAAAAGCATCTGTTTTTGTTTCTTGTGGGACTTTTTAGTGAATTAACCAGACTAGGGTTGAACCTGTACTCTGCCACTTGCCAACGGCTCGATCTTGGGCAACAAAACCTCTGCATGTGTTGTTGCACCGTCTGGGAATCTACCTGCTTCACAGGACTGCTGTGAAATGTACCGCATGGACCCTATGGTCCATCATTACTGAAGCGTGAGTGAGCTCAGAGAAAAGATGCTGTCACTTGGGCCGTAACACAGAGCTTTCTTATCACTTAGCACAGGGGTTGGCAAGCTATCAGCCTATCTTCTATTTTTGTATGGCCCATGAGCAAAGAATGGCTTTTATATTTGCAAATGGTTACATACACACACACACAGTTTTTCATGACACGTAAAAATGGTATGACATCCAAATTTTGGTGTCCACCAATGAATATTATGGGATATTTATTCACATACAGGAGCACAGTCATGCCCATTTGCTCTCTTGTTGTCCATAAGGCTACAAGAGCAGAGCTCCTTCATTGTGATGGAGATTATCTGGCTCACACTGCCTAAAACATTTACTGGCCTTTACAGAAGAATGTTGCCAATCCTTATCCTGATCAACCAAACTGTTTTAGATTTATTTACATAGTGTTTTAATTTTAATTTTTCTTTTCTTTTTTTTTTTTTTTTTGACAGACAGAGATCACAAGCAGGCAGAGAGGCAGGCAGAGAGAGAGAGGAGGAAGCAGGCTCCCTGTTGAGCAGAGAGCCTGATTCGGGGCTCGATCCCAGGACCCTGAGATCATGACCTGAGCTGAAGGCAGAGGCTTTAACCCACTGAGCCACCCAGGCACCTCTTCACACAGTATTTTAATCAGACATCCTTCTATGGCATTCATGATGAAATGAGATATTTAAATGATTTAAATTGCTTACGAGCGCCTGGATCCTAGGTCGGTTAAGTGTCCCACTCTTGGTTTTGGCTTAGGTCGTGATCTCAGGGTTGTGGGATCCAGCCCCACATCAGGCTCCCTGCTCATCACAGCTCATCTCGGAGTCTGCTTAAGAACCCCCCTGCCCCTCGCTCCTAAAGCCTCCCTCCACTCATGTTCCCTCTCTCTTTCTCTCAAATAAATAAATCTTAAAAGAAAAGTAAAATAAATTGGCTAAAACATTCCTAAACCTTCTTGTCATTTAGAACCCTATTCTTCTCAATTATCTTTTTTAAGTACTTATTTTTTAAGTAATCTCTACATCGAACATGGGGATTGAACTCACAACCCCAAGATCAAGAGCTGTGTGCCCGCCAGGCATCCCTACAATTACCCTTTTAATCGAGACTTGTCACCATCCACGTTTTCCCACAAAATACTGTCCTCTGTGCCTGCTGGAGACATAGCACTTCTAAAAAAAAAAAAAAAAAAAAAAAAAAAAAAAAAAAAAAAAATTCAAACAAAACCTCGTTCTGGAAGTATGTCGCTTCTCTTAAGAGAGTTCTCTTCATTGTCTCCAGGATTTCTGCAAAAATGGACCTTCACCCACAGGCAGGTCCACCGACAGCCGGCTCTGTGGCTGGCCGCTGGGGTAAAACCAGGCTGGTTTGTTCACGTGAAAATGCATGTATGTCGGGGGAACGTGCGCACTCGAACGTGTGAGGCTTGGCACCTTGCCGGCCTGGAGGAATACCCAGTCCACGTGAGGACCCCCGCCTCGCCACACCCTCGTCCCTGTTCCCAAAGACAAATTTAGGAGATTCTTTGATGCAAGCCACAGAAACCAGCGCCACGGGATTTAAGGGTTTGTTTGGAGGGAAGGGGATGCTGACGGAGCTGAAGGAAAGGCTGGACCTCTGCGTCCAGGGGAAGCTCCTTAGGAAAGAGCTTGGAGAAATCATCACACGAGAGCAAGCCTGGATGTGGGTCCCGGAGGGGCTCCGGGCTCCGGTGAGGTAGAAAGCACCCCTCCCAGCGGGAAGGAAGGCATGCGCTCCGCCTCTGTCCAGTGGGTGCAACTGAGGGCCGCACACTGTGCACGGAGGACCTAACAGGGCGCTCGGGCAGAGTGCCGGGAGGCATGGCACAGGAATGGAGGCCAGTTTCTGGAAGGTCTTAGTGTAAAATGGAAAAAGTCCCCGGTTTTTATAAACAGGATCTTGTCCAAAGCTCTAGAAGGTTTATTTGGTTATCCTGGCCCTGGCTTTTCACCAGCCGGGGGTGGCCGGTTTGTTGGGCGGACCTCCAGGAGTGGGTGTCATGGATCTCCAGACAGCTCCTGTCTTCAGGCTCGACTCTCAAGCCTCAATGGGGACCGTGTGGAGGCCGAGCCCCACCGCAGGCCCTGAGAAAGCAAAGGCAAAGGACCGGCTCCTGGGAAGGACGGTCCGGGCAGGAAGGAGTGGCGCTGGGAGGCCCGGCGGACGGCCAGCTGCTCGGCGGTATGGAGCGGCCCAGAGTTTCCGTGGGCAGAGCCAAGTGTGGAAGCGGCCCTGAGCGTGTCTTCCAGCTGCTGGGGCGGCCAGGGAGCAGGGCGCCAGGCGCAGCCCAGGGGAGCATCCGAATCAACACTGGGCCCCTGGGCTCTGGCCGCGGGTCAGCAGCAGCAGGGGTGGCGGTGATCGCAGGAAGGGCGCCCCAGGGCTCCGGAGGGGGCGGCAGCGCCCGCATCCGCCGCCCACGCGCTGAGCCGCTGGCTGCGTGGGGAGATGGAGGCTCAGCTCCCCTCCTGAGAACAACGCCGCCTTTGTACGACTTCCAGAGGGACATCGTTTGTCGGGAGCACGGGGAGCACGGGGAGCACGGCTTGCCCGCCTTCACCCGCTGTCCCCGAGAAACGTCTTTTCAGGGAAAAAGTGCTGTTATGCTATCCAACGCTACACCTGCCCATCTGATTCAGTCCAGTGACTCCTGCCGGAAAGAGTAACGTTAAAACTCTCCTGCTCCCACAGCCCGTGCTCCAGGACGTACTAGCTCAGGTTTCTCGGGGTCAGGCAGGGGCAGCCCAAGGCCTCTGGAGCCGGCATGTAGCATCTGGGTCCTGGGAAGCCCCACAGAGAGAGGAATGGGGAGGGCGCTGCTTTAGAAACCACGTCCTCTAGAAGGTCCCAGAGTCCTTCTCTTTGGCCTCAAAACACCTCCACCCCAACCAGTCCCTCCTGATCCCCCAACTCCGTGAAGTCCGTTGGATTTACTGAGTAGCTACAATGAGGCAGACACAGTTGTGGGCTTTGGGGACACATCAGCGCACAAAATGGATAAAACATCTTGGCTTTAATGGCAATTACGTTCTAGCTGAAGGTGGGGTGCGGGTGGGCGTAAAATAAATAATAAGCCTAATACTTAAGTGATTTAGACGGCATGGCAGAGGGATCCTACGGAGCATAGTGGAGCCGAGAGATGGTAAAGATCCAGCACCAAGACCCTCTGCGCTGTGTGTTCACGGGGTATCAGCTAATGTTACCACACGCAGGGGAGTGTAAGGGCTGAGAGGTGGGCTCTCAGCTCTGGCACCTGGCCTCCGACCCCGCCTCTGCTGTGAACCCCTGCAGGGCCTGGGCAGTGCAGCTCACCTCCCTGGGCTGCAGCCTCGCCTCTGTGCAACGGGGAAAACCATCAAACCCACCGCACACGGCTTTCACGGGGATTAAGTGAGTTGATACAGCAAAGCCTTCAGCAAGATGTAGACAGGACTTCCATGCCACATGCTTGTTGGCCATGGCTGTTAACCCCTATTTCTCCCCCCATTTCCGACTATTGAAGCCAGAGCCCTCCTCCGGAGCCAGCTGAGCTGTTACCCCAGCAAACACCGCTTACTCTGCCCAAGGCACTCAGCTGCTTTGTTTTCAAACTTCTTATTTTGAAATAATCTCAAGCTGACAGTTGAAAGAAAAGCTGGAGGAATGATACAGAGGCCCTCCATAGACCCGGTACCCCCATTCATGAGTTTCTAATGTTTTCTCCGGGTGTTTTCTCACTGTCATTTCCCCCTGCTCTGGATCATTTGAGAAGGACTGCAGACATCACACCCCTTCGCCCCTTAGACTTCTGCGTGTGATCCCTAAACACAAGGACCTTCCTTCAGGCAACCACAACACAGCTCTCAAATACTAGAACTTCACATTGATATAATACTTCAATCTACAGTACAAATTCCAATTTTGTCCATTGTCCCAATCACGTCTCTTACAGAATTCTTTCCTCTAGTCCAGAATCCCATCCAGAATTACATACTACATCTACATACTACATACATAATTACATACTACATCACTTGTACTTAGGGATTTGCCATTTAGCCAGAGAAAGGCATGGAGTCCCATCCCTAACATTTATGTGACCTAGGCAAGAGCACTAGAGGAGGCACGTGGGTCATAGATCTAAATATCTAAAGACTATTTTTTAAGCCATTCATTAAAATATGTTCTCTCCTCCTACTTAACAAATGCAGCTTCAAAACAACTGGAAAGTCCAGTTTCCAATCCATGACTTGGGAAGAGCAGCCTCCTGTCCCTGGCCTGTAGCCTGCCCCCCTTTCTCTGGCCATCTGGACTCTGTCCCACATCAGTAGGAGCCTTGTATGCACACAAGTGTACACCCTAGTCTGCACTTCCAAGTTTCACCTGAACCCCACAAATGGCGGCCCTTGGACCACCATTCGGTCTTAAGAGATACACACACCAGTGATATGGGACAGGGAAGAGGCCTCTTTAGGTCCATGTGGACCAAGAATTCTGGCCTTGGTTTTCAGTGGCCTTGGTCATCTGTGGCATGACTCAAAAGAGAAGAGAAGGCATGGGCTCCAGGGGAGTGTGTCCCTAGGGAGATGGGGGAATTGACGGAGAATCAGTGCCGGGCCCTGAAATTGAACAGAGATCCCTCTGTCAGAGGGTGGTACTGAAACCATGGTCTCTGTGTTCAAGAGCTTGGAATCTAACAAAGAAGACACACAGATAATCAATCCCATGAAGCCAGTGCTCAGGGAGAGGAGAACTCACACTGTTACTACTCCTTCAGGCTCCTCTTCTTCCTCTAACCTGGCAGTCTTTTGTTTACCCGTCTTATGGCAGGAACTCTGTCATCTGCATATGCGTCCTTACCCTTCTTGACTGGAGAACTGTGCTTTTTGGCTCTGCATTTCTTAGCACTTAGTACAGTGTACTTAACAGGCTATGCCTTCAGAAAACAAGGACTGGATGAATGAATAAACACACTGCTGATAAATGGGAGGGCAGGTGGATGGGTGCATGGGTCCATTTACGGACGGTTGGAGATTCGATGGGTGGCCAGGTGAATGCATGGATGTCTGGATGGGTGAATGGGTAGTGGATGGGCAGATGGATGGACAGACAGGTCTATGATTGGATGGATGGATGGATTTATGGATATATGGTTGGATAGATAGATGGACAGATGTTTAGATGGTGAATGATGGTGAATGGTCAATTTCTGATCTTTTCTGAACAGCAGATCAAGGGAAAGACAATGACAGGAACCCTCCATCCTAGAAGTGGTCCAGAGGTGGTTATGTGCCTCGCCAAAGTCACCAGAGGGTTATCAGCAGTAGAGCTAAAAGGAGAACTGAATGTTCTTAACTTTTGGAATCACCACTTCTGCCATGAAATGGAGCATCTTCCAAACTTCAAGCATCACAAAGCCTGACACCCCCTCTAGACTCATGGAAACCTTCTGTGGGAGTTACTGGATGTCCTCTCTGGCCACTGTGGCTATGACCTGCCTATCCTTTTGCTCTGCCCGAGCACACCTCCTCTGGGGAGCCTCTCTGATCACCCCTCCCTGTCTGGCCCCCAGTTAGGTCTGTAGTTTTGCTTTTGTAGACTTCCTTTTAGCATGTATGATCTTGTGGCCTCTATCTACCTGCACCGGACATCGTATCTCCTCTACTAGATGAGGCTTGTTGTCTGTACCCACCACACCTCCTCAGGAGCTGTCAGGGGCTGTCCCAATGCCAGCCCCATCAATCTCTGATGTTTGATCTGCAGGACCGGTGAGGTTGTAGCACTCTACACTGCCATAAAATTGGGTCACTGACAATTAATCTTTCCAAGTTTCCGTGTGAAACCTCCTGCTACACGACTAAGAATTATAGCACTTTTAAAAATATATATTTCTCATTAGCCATTCCTGCCGCCTCGGCTTTCAGCGAAAACGTAGAGCATAAAAGCCAATGTACCACATGCTCCCAAACAATTCACAGATTTGAAACAGCAACAAAGACCAGGACTGGCCACATGCAGGAAAAAAAAGAAAAGACGACAAAGAAGATTAATTGCCTTTGGAAATAAAAGATAATCATTGAGAGCACAGTGATAGTATGTGCCAGTGGGAAAGCATTTGCAGAAATACCATATTCGTGTCGCGGAGTGAGAGCTGGACCCAAGATCCGACTGTGACATCAAAGGACCAAGTCATGTGGCCGGTAACAGGGATGGCAGGGATGGGGGGGTGGGGGGTGGGGAGGAGGTCTAATAATAGCCCTGTTCTCGCTGGCTCTGCACATTTTGGCATCCAAAATGTCCCCTCCAGGGGTTGCTGCTGGAGAGGTTGGCAAATAGCCAGATGATTCCCACCTGGAGAACTGCTTGGCCCTGGGGGCTTCTCAAAGGCTGCGGAGCCCCTCAAGGCCCCGGGGGTGGGGGTGCGGGTTGGGGGATGGTCAGTGGCTGTAGCAGCTGACCCCAGGAGAAAGCAAGAGGAAGCGAAGGGTTACAAATGGGAGAGCACACACTCCCCACGCTCCCTGGACCTCTCCCAGATGGCCCGGCCAGGTGCCCCCAGCCTCCCACGCCTCTCTCCCGCCGCAACTGGCCGCCAGCTCTCCAAGAGCAAGGGGAACAGGAAACAACAGCAGGTCTACAGCTGGGGCTGGAAAGCTGGAGCACAGGAGGCTGAGGATGGGAGGGAATTTGTTTGGGATGTGCGATCCAGATGGCGGGGCTCTAGGGGAGAGGAATGGAGCAAGGTAAGAAGATAGAGTGATTTAACCAGAAAGAGGGCGGTGCTCAGGGCCGGGAGCGTCAGATCTCTCTCATCACAGCTGCAGGAGCCACCTCGCCTTCTGCCAGCCGAGCACGCAGGTGCCCTCCAGGCGAGCTCAGCACTGCATCCTCCAGACGTCATCAGCCTCCGGGCCACAACTACCTACCAAGATGGCAGCCGCCAGCCACGCAGGGCTAGGGAGCTCCTCCTACCTGAGATGTACCGAAAGTATAAAATACACCCCTGATGTCAAAGAGCTGGTACAAAAAAAAAAAAAAAAGTACAACATAATAAAGACAAACATTAAACTTCACTGTTTCCTTTTACTTCCTTGAGTGTGGTGACTAGAAAATTGGAGTTTACATACATAGCGCATATTTGCGGCTCACATTATATTTCCATTGGTCAGTGCTGGTCAATAACCTCGTGTCCTTACTTTACCTCCAAGTTCCAAGAATTCCTTCAAATTCAATAAATTGGATACCACTGAGGATGTAAAGATGGTCTCGAAACATCACTGGATACTAGAACCGTGTGTTGAGTTCTTAAACCTCCCCACTTGACACAGACTAATGATGTCAGAGTCTCTGGGCGTCGACCCCAGACCTTGGTGTTCCTGCAAAGCCCTCCACAAGGTTCCAACATGCAGGAAGTTTGAGAACCAGAGCCTTAACATATGAGGCTCATATTAAGAGAAAAAGAGGGATCTGAGATCTACTGCGTGAAGCAGGCTGGGGATATTAGCCAGTGTGAGAGGTGCCCGAGCCGTGGAAGGCGCAGGAGGAAGGCCTGGCTCCATGTGGGAATCCGGGCGAAGTGGGATTTGGACCGGGCCTTGAGTTGGGAGCTCCCAGGTTGCGGTGGGCGGAGGATGTGGGCAGGTTGCCAGGCGGAGAGGATCCCAGGCTGGGAGCACGGCTGGGAGGACAAAGTGTCTCTGAGTTATCTGGAGCTCCGGGAGGAGAGAATTCTCCCAGAGGGATCAAAGTTGGGAAGGCGGTGGGGCCAGATTGTACCGGTCTTTGAAATCCAGGATTCAGGATTGAGGAAGCCTAGAAAGGCTGAGTGAGGGAGTCGGGCACAGCCTGGAAGGTGGCAGATTTGATGGGGGTTGGGGGGACAAGGGGAGAGAGATGAGAGAGGCAGAGCCTGCCGCTGAAGGGCCACCGGGCCTGGGTCTCCAATGAGATGGTTCCCCCTCGAGGTGGCCATATCCTAGCCCCTTTCTTTCTTTCTTTTTATATTTTATTTATTTATTTATTTGACAGGGAGCGAGAGAGATCACCACCAGGCAGAGAGGCAGGCAGAGGGGGAAGGGGAAGAAGGCCCCTCGCCAGAGAGCCCGACATGGGCCCAATCCCAGGACCCTGAGACCACGACCTGAGCCGAAGGCAGAGGCCCAACCCACTAAGGCACCCAGGTGCCCCAGCCCCTTCCTAAGTAAGCCCATGGCAAGCATTGGTCAAATAAGCCAAAAGGTCAGAGTTTCAAAGAAACTGCCCGTAGTCGGCTCCCATCTGGCTGCTAGAAGGAGCAGGGAAAGGCGACAACATTACCTTCAGCTTGCCCAAAGTTTCTAGCTTCTCCCCCCATGCAGCAGCCCTCCGAGGCAGCGGTGTTTGCACCCTCGGGGGTGAGCTAAGTGCCCATAGTGGTTCTAAGGAGCCAACCTGACACTGCTGTGCCCTCTGGGCTGTGGTTCTCGCTTGCTGCCAAAGAAACCCGGCCAGAGCACGTATTGTGTCCAGTTTCAACACCCCTTGCCCCCACAGGTGGCAAACCTGGGCCCCCTCACCCCCCGTCCCTCAACTCTGTGTACCCTTGCTACTGACATGGAACAGCATCTCGTCCCTCCCAAAACCGACCCATTCACCCATGCATGACTTCTCTTTTTAAAGATTTATTTATTTGAGAGAGAGAGAGAATGAGTGGGGCAAGGGGCAGAGGGAGAGAGAGAATTCTCAAGCAGACCCCCTGCTCAGTGCGGAGCCCAATGCAGGGCTTGATCCTAGGACCCTGAGACCATCACCTGAGCCGAAATCAAGAGTCAGACCGTCTTCACCGACTGAACCACCCAGATGCCCCCACCCAGGCGTGACTTCTAAGGCAGTCAAAGTATGATCCACTGTTTCGAGTTGTCAAAACACCTAGAATGGCATCTTCCAGGCCTGTCCACCTCAGAGCAAAGAAGGCCCCTCGCCAAATAGATAGTGGGTGGCTTGGGTTGCCTCGGTGTCCAGCAGCTGTCAGCTCTGGGTCAGCCCAAGGAAGTGAATGCCAAATACCAGGGTCAGTGTGATCTTTAATAAAAGCTTGTTCCTGTAACACATGGGACGGGTTCAAAGAAATATCCATTAATTGTGACTTTTTAGCTAAAACAGCCACTCCCTGCCGCAGCAGGCTTTCTGCCAAGGAGGCATTTATCATTCCTGAATGGCAGAATCCCCCTGGGAACACCTGGTTTGTTTTCAGCAGGAAGCTGAGCCTTTCCCTCTGAAGCTGGCCCTTCGGCCAGGCGGACTGGAATCTGCTTCCCCGGGGCCTCCGGTGCTGGAGGAGAAACCAGCTCAGGGAATGAAGTCCTGGTGGCTCAGACGATGTGGCCTGAGGAGGAGACAGGCTGCTCAGACCATCTTCCTCTCGGGTCTCAGCGAGTCACACCCTGGGCTTTCCTTTCTTCCTCTTTATCTCTCTAATGCAGCCGTTGCTGCGGCAGACAACACTCGGGGCTGCAGGGGGACCCGAAAACTCACCCAGGAAGCCTTGCATCAGAGCAAAGCCTGCAGTGGGCTAGAGGGGAACAGGCGGCTCGGACAGGGACAGAGGGACCGGCCATCGGCTTGTCCGCATTCCACCCACACCGAAGCCTGGAGGTGGGAGGCGGCTGCCGGGTTCTCCCCGCGACGGAGACACGACCAGAAAATCGACCAAACGCACCCGCCCTGGGGAAAGAAATTAAGCGCTGACAGAAAACAATTTAGTGAATTTGCCTCGAAGAGATTTGCACCTATAGCTGATTCAGACTCTTGCTTTATACACTGGCAAACAGCCTGGAGAGTTTTAAGGGGTTAACTGAATTCACACAATATAGGGCCTGGGGCCATCCACACCCTCACACATCTGCAAGCTGCCACGATGCAAAATTGTCCCTTTGGTTTCCGCTTCCTCAAGAGTCTTCTTCCTGCTCCGTCAGTCGGGCCTGTGGAGCGTCAGTCAAGCGTCCCCGCTGCAGGGTGGTGTCCGGCAGGCGGCCGCTGCGCGGTAACCGTTGTTGAATAAATGACAGAGGAGACAGTGTCATTATTTTTCAGGGACCCACAGACCAGTGAGGAGGGGGCAGTGCAGCATGGAAGATTCTGGAATGGGGGATGGGGAATGGCGGCAGCCTCCGAAGGAAGAGAGGACGGGCTGTCCAGGAGAGGTGGGGGCCCTGGGTGTTGAAGGTGCTGTAGGAGTTTGCCCAGAGGACAAGGGGGAAGGGCATTTCGTGAAAGGAAAGCCCACTGATTTCAGCCTGTGAGCATCCACGGGTGTCACACTCGCTGTGGACGCAGCCGGGGGACGGCCTGTGGACAGCCTGTGGACGGCCACTGTGGCGCTGCGCAGCTATGACCCGTGCGCATTCAGAGCTGCCCCCGAGCTGAGGAGTTCAGACCCGGCCACCAACACCCGGGGAAAGTGAAGACGCTGCCTTTCTGAAGAACAGCTCTGACCCCGGCCAGCCTCAGCCCGCAGACGTGACCGACTCCCTGCTGCTGGGGAAAATGCCCCACAGGCCACGTGAGACCCCACTCACCTGGCCTAGGCCCCCCTTCTGCCCTCACTTCCGGCCCCCCTGCCTGGTCCCCTCTGACGTGGCCACACGGCCGGGCTGTGCGCTGCCGACTCTGGCTGGTTACCCTGTCTGAACACCTTCCCTGCTTTGAGCCCTTTCAGCCAGTCAGTCTTTAAGGCCCACGGGAAGGAACTTCATCTACTCTCTGAATCTTTCTTCAACCCTCGGTAGCCAGGATTCTACATCCTGGCTGCAGACTAGATCACCCCAGGACGGGTTTAACACAGGACCAGCTCCGACTGGCCCCAGGCCATTGAATCAGACTCTCTGGGTGGGGCCTGGGTCTCAGGGCTGCCCTAACAGAGTCCCACATGCCAGGCTGGGGTAGCGGCTTGAACAAACGAAATTGACTGTGTTTCACGGTTCTGGAGGCTAGAAGTCCCAGACCAAGCTGTCGGCTGGATTGGTTCCTTCTGAAGCCTTGCTCTTTGGCATGTAGACATCTTCTTCCCATGCCTTCTAATTGTCCTTCCTCTGTGCCCAGCTCCTGGTCTAACTCGCCCTGTTTACAAGGACACCAGCCACATCGGCTTACGAATTCTAGGGACTGAATCCTGGAGCACAGCTCAATACCCAGCAAAGACCATGGACGTGTCTCAGGCGTGGTCAGCCCACAGCCTGGTTCAGGACCTTGTTCTGGGCGGACGGGGTGGCCCGCACTTGCTAAGGCTTCTGAGGACACGGGAGTGTTAGGAATTGAGGACACGGGGGTGTTAGGAATGTCGTTCTGCTAATGGCATTCTGAGCACTGTGGCCTAGACAAATGAAGAGTTCCTTTTTTCTTTGTTAAAAGAGGCACAGAAATCAGAGTCCTGCCAGAGGTTCCAGGAAACTTTGGGACCCCTCCCACGTTTTAGCCGATATATTTCCTATTTTGTATTCTTTTTTCGCAAAGAAGGACCCCCTCACCCAACCCTGGAAAAGCCTCAGGCCTCACAAAACCTGGATCTGTCGCACGGAACTTCTTCGGGGTCGGGAAGCCTTCCTCCCAGAGCCCGCAGGGACCCAGGCTCCTTCCAGCCCTTCTATGGCCAACCCTAGTGTGGGACTTGGATTCTTGGGATGGCCACTTCGTGATTCTGTTCCCACTTAAGCCGTGTCCCCAGAAGGCCTATTCAAGCTTCTCTTTACATCTCCCTGGTCAGAACTGGGACATACAGTCCCCCAGCTGCTAGAGAGCTAGGACGGTATTTTTTTTTAGCCAGGCTCGTTGCTTCCCGAACCAAACAAGAAGCACTTAGCGCCGTGGACCATGGCTCTCCACATCTGCGGTGTCTGGCTCCCTGTCCCTTTCCCATTGAGACCTGGTCATTCCCTGAGCCATGTGGGAGGTGGCCTAGAGGAGGGGGTGGCCTATAGCTGGGACCCGAGGCACAGACAATGTGGGAGCCTGGGAGACAGAAGGAAGGCTATCCCGGGGGAGCGAAAGGCACTAGTGAAAGCATGGAAGCCGGAAAGAATGGGTCTGGGGGTACTTGGTAAGCGGTTCGGCACGGTCCCCATCCAGGGTAGCGAAAGAGAAGGTGGGGACCAGGCAGGAAGGTCTTGGAGCTTCCATAACCCTGATTCACCAAGGCTAGAAGTGGCGCCAGAGCCAGCTTGATCGAGGAGCTTTTCCTGCGTGGCTGAGGCTGACAACTTGTTCACTCTCTTAGCTATTCACTGTATATCCTGGGTAGAAAACAACCCTGGCCTCGTTTTCTAGAAAGTTCCTCGTGAAGGTGCACATGTGGGAGAGAGAAAATTTTTGACGCACGGGATCTCCCTGTTGCATTTATCACCCGTCACCCTTCCCTCTCTCTCCACACACAGACACACGTTGGACAACTCTGAGGCCAAGGGAGCCCCTACCAGCCTGGACGTGACGGCCGGCATACCGACTGCCGTCAGCTCTGGGTGAGAGCAAAGTGGGTGCTCAGCCGGGCATCAGGAGAGAGTGAGAGGAAAGCTTCTGGCAATCTCCCCGTGGTGCATACCCGCCCGGGGGGAGCAGGTGAGGTAAGATATACCTTCCCTGTGAAAGGGAGAGAAGTGGCACCAGAAACTGACAGATCTGAGGCCCATATCTGAGGTCACCTGTATTCAGGCTCCTAGGTTGTCCCAGCACGCCAGGAGCAGCTGGTGAAAACAGCCCTTCGGTCCTACATCCTAAGCCGGGTGTAGCCTTGAATCATCATGTAGCTTGGGTGCGGCTGGAACGTCTTCCAGGCCTCAGCCAAAGGCCGAGCAGGTGCAGAAGGTTCTCTCCCTCCTCCCTGAGTGCTGCTGGGGTTGGTCTCCTCCCAGGAGGGGCCAGAGGAGCTTCCCTTCTAGAAGCTGGGGATTCATATGCTGCTTTGGAAGGACACCAGGGTGCCGGAGGGAAACACACCCTCCCCGCTTTGTGGGTGTTTCTCTGACTTTTACAGGGCAGCCAAACTCCTGGGCTGCTCCTGCCGAAACAAGTCTAAGAGAAGGAAGGCAAAGCTGAGCCCTGAGCAAAGGGGCTTCTTACCACCTTAATGGGAGAGTTTTTGCTTTTGGTGAGGGAGGTTACAACTGCCCCTGTGATGAACATCACTGGCAAGGGTGACCGTGACCTTGAAGAAGTCAGGAAGTTCTTGGTGGAGTCCCTCACAACACCTACTTCCCTGGGCTACCCTTATGCCCACCAGCCTGAGACGCGCTTGCCTACCCATGTGGGAGGATGTCTAGCATGAAAGGTACAGCCTGGGTTCAAATCCTGCCCATTGTTGTGTGATCCCAGACAACTTGCTTGACCCCTCTGTGCCTTGGTCTTCTCATCCGTAAAACAGGTGCAACGGTACTGACCTGATGGTGAGAATCAAAGGAAATAATGCATCGGATGAGCTGAACCATTGCTGTCCAGCACACGGTGGAGCCTCGAGAAAGAACATTGGCTGCTACTCTTGTTAATGGTCTGTTCAGACGCTTGAGAGATGCCTTGGGTTGACAGAAATCATTTTCTTCCTTGGAACACAGGCTGCCACTTGGACAGTCCTGCCAGGGGGCATCCCTGCTTTCATCTCATCTTTCAACTCAGAGGGGACTCTGCCAACCCTCCTGTGGCTGTCGCTCCCAATGCCTTGAGCAGGCAGTTTTTGGTGTTAAGGAATGAAAATGGTCTTAAGGGTGGTTCCTTACCGCGGAGACCCAAGGAGCTGAGAGCAAAGCCTTACCCAGTAAATGCACAGAAAACCACATCCAAATGACTGTACTTAAATAAAAGGAGACTCTCAACCCTCATTGTGAAAAAAAAAAATATGGCACAATTTGCATCCTGTTCCAGACCATATTTCACGGTCCGGATTCCCAAGACTCAAAAAGACTGCGAACAACCTACACGCCCATTATTAGGAAGTTGGTTCTGTCCGTTACGGGTCACACAGACCGTGAAGCAGAAGGAGGGAAACAGTATCTGTGGGTTTTGCTTAAATCGAGGACCAGACAGTGAGTATAACGTGCCACTGTGCAGGTAAAAAGAAGTCAGAGCGGGTTTGGCTGTGTGATGGAGGAAGCATCAACTATCTCTGGTATATTCCCAACAAATCAAGGGGGAGCAGTGTTTGCCTCTGGGGAAGGGAACTAGGTCCAGGGGGGTCCGCTTCCCTTTGGTACCTCTTGACTTTCTGCTTTGAAACTTTTATCCTATTGTTTTGGGTGGTTGGTTGTCCACTCATCTAACCCTAACCCCTTCCCAAAGACCCCATCTCCAGATGCCATCGCAATGGGGGTTAGGGCTTCAGCAGAGGACTCTGAGAGGGACACAAACATTGCGTCCATAGCGGCAGAACCCCTGAAGCCCATGAAGCTGGAGAGAGAGAGACTCAAGGCTGGCGTAGAGCACAGTAGCTCAGCACATGGGGGCTTATGTTTATCAGATGCCAGCATGGACCCGGGAAGAAAGAGCCAGAGATCCAGGATCTTATCTGGCCGCTCCAGGGTTTTCTCCACTAGAAAGTCATGAGTGTGTCCCAGGGGTCACTTTTTTTTCTGACTTGTAACTATTGGGTTTAAGGACAAGTGGGAAAAAAGAGTCAAAGATGATCCCAAGGTTTCAAGACAAGGGGCGTGGGTGACAGAAAGTGCAGCTGCAGAAGGTGCTGGTTGCCTGGAGATTCAGGGTGGGTGGTATATGGGACTTGGGGGTGCCATTCAAGCCCGGCCATGTTGGGTTCGGGTACTGGGAGAGCCAGGACATCAAGGGAAGGTACTTGGCAAGAATCAGAAAGGTGGCAGGTAGGTGCCTGGAGGCCTAGGAAGTACATGTACAGAAAAGACCTGCTACACCGCTGCTGCAGTTCCCTCCCAGGCAGCATTTGATAGTCTCCCTTCCACCTAGATCACCCCAAATAAGGACCAGGAGACGCCTGAAGCAGAGAAGCCCCAGCCAGGATCTTGTGCTGAACTGAGCCTCAGTTTCTGCACCCATAAAATGGGCATAAAACACCTTCCCCAGAAGAATGAGGGTGATGCATTTCAAAGCATGGCACCTGACATTTAAAAAGAGCTTAGCAAATACTTTATTAGCATTAAACTATCATGTTAATAATATTAAATTATTTAAATATCAAAATTAATATTAGTTAATAGAAAATTAAATATATTATATTATATATTACATATTTAATATATATCATTATATACACTAGTCTAATAACAATTACTAAATTAATATTCTATAAATATGAATTTCTACATTAAATATTTTAATATTTATTATTTATGATCTAATTTATCATTATTATTATTATTATTATTATTAATGGCTGCGTAGTGGTTAATAGCAAGGACCCTGGAGCCAGACCATATAAGTTTAAGTCTCCTAGTGGTTAAATCTCAGTTTCCATCCATAAAATGGGGCTGTGAGGAGGATTAGCTGAGCTGTTAGGTGACAAGCACGCAGGACAGTGGTGGTACAGAAGTATTAGCTAGTGTTGCCAAGCCTGGCGCGGACACTAATGGACATGAAGTCAGGGGAGGGTCTTAGCACACAGAGCCCCTGTCCATCTGCAATGTCACCTTTACCATCACCACATAAAATACGGTATGGGGCCTTCCTTTTCCTTCGCCACTTTTCCCTTTCCTTTTTTTTTTTTTAAGATTTATTTATTTATTTTAGAGAGTACACCAGTGATCAGGAGAAGGAAACGAGCAGAGTCCCAGCTGAATGGGGAGTCCAATGCGGGGCTCCGTCCCTGGACCCAGAGATTATGACCTGAGCCAAAACCAAGAGTTGGATGCTCAACCGACTGAGACACCGGGCACCCCTTCTTTCAGAGCTTAAGTGAGGTTAAGTTGTGACCTGCTTTTCCTCCCACTCAGCTTCCTGGAGCTGGAGGCTACTGTCCCAGCGGGGACCCCCCGGGCTGCCCCACCTCCCCCACCCCGCAGTCTGTGTCTGCCAGGCCTCAGGGGGCCTTTTAGTGAGAACAAGGCCCATGGTGCCTGCTGGGGGGAAGCCAGGATGCAGGGTGGGGTCCTCCTACTGGGAGACCCTACAGTCCCACTCGGGGGTTTATGGCCAAGACAGGAGACTCTTAGGGAGAAAATTAAGGTGCCAACCTTTAGGACCCAATGTAGCCCCCCATGGGAGAATCAGTTGGCTCAAACTGGAGGCCAAAATTCAGAAACAGCCTGTGAAAAGCTGCTTGGTCGTCTTGGGGGAAAGGAACCCCCAAAAAACAGGCTAGGCTAGAGACGGGGATAGAGAGAGGACCGCCCCTCATGACATCGTTCTCCTGAGCACTGTTCATCTGATGCCTGGACCTTTGGGGAGACCGTTGTCCCGGCTCCTCAGGACAAGGGGGTGGGGAGCCGGAAGCCTAGAGCCTGGGATGGCAGCCTTGTTTCTGAACTCCGAAGCTGAAGCTGAGTGAGGTGGAGAGAGAAGATGCCCCAGAAGCGATCCCCGCACCTCCTAATCCAGGGCCTCAGGGTTCAGATTCCCTAAAGCACCCCTAACCCCCGAGGTGTTCTAGCCCATTCGAGCACACAGGGATCGAGGCCCTGCAGGCTTGGGGACTTCACCATTGCGGCCACCATGTTCCATCATGGTTTGCTTCCCCTTGAAGAGGCCCCAGCCCCAAAGGCCAGGGTTTGGAGCGATCGGAGTCTGGGACAGTTGGGGCCATAAGGGTAGGCTCCTGCAGCCCGGCCAGAAGTAGGAGACACTTCACACGCTTCTCAGAATCTGGGCGAGATGACAGCCCCTGTGCCAGACCCTGGGCAAGAGGACAGCCCCTTATGTCTGCAGCATGAAGAGAACCTCATTTCCATATTTGCCAGGAGCCCCGTTAACTCCAGGCCTCAGAATGTCCCCACGACGCCCAGGCCCCAAGTGATGGTGCAACCCCAGGGCACCTCCACTGTTCCCAATGGCCCACACGGTCTTGTCACCACGCCTTGGCTGCTGGGGTTCCCTCCCCCACAGACACCTGCACTTTCCGGGTCAAAAATCCTTCCTTGTAGGCACACCTGGGTGGCTCAGTTGGTTAAGCGGCTGCCTTTGCTCCGGCCATGATCCCAGCATCCTGGGATCGAGTCCCACTTGAGGCTCCTTGCTCAGCGGGGAGCCTGCTTCTCCTTCTGCCTCTGCCTGCTGCTCTGCCTGCCTGTGCTCTCTCTCTCTGAGAAATAAATAAATAAAATCTTAAAAAACATCCTTCCCTGCTGTTGGGAGAACCCAGTGAAGTGCCCAACAAGGGATGAGAGGGACGGACCCTCCAGAAAGCTGGGGCGGGAGGCTGGGAGTCTCGGGGCTGAAGGTGCCCGAGGTTTATGGGCAAGTAGCACAGGGCCTTAATGGCACCCAAGGGAGCACCTGAGAATGTCCCAGCTCCAGAGCGGAAGAGAGAACCCCCAGCGTAGGGCAAAGGGGGGGGCGGGTGCCAAGCGGGGGGTCAGCATCTGACAGAGGCAAGCACAGCCCCGGCGGAAGTCAGCCAGCAAGAAGCTCAGAAACACAGAGAAACACAGCACGGCTGAAGAAGGGGCCACGGCTCCCTGGTCGCCAACAATGGCATTTTAAAACACTCTCTTCCATTCTGAAATAATTATAGATACATAGGAAGTTGCAAAAATAGCGCCCAGGGGACCTGTGTACCTTTCACCCAGCTCCCCCCACAATAACATCTTGCATCACTCAGGCACACATCAAAACCCGGAAGCCGCCTTTGGGCCGACTCAGGGCCCTCACTCAGACTTAAACAATGGCATGTTAGGCACCTCTTGCAAGGCTTTCAACAATGACTGCATTGCCGGGAGGCGCAGCACCGCTCTGAAATGGCTTGGCTCCCACGCTCAGGTGCGCCCACGCTGGGGATGATCAGGAGACCCTGGCCTCCCCTCCGCCATCGATTCCTGACAAGAGCCTCCACGGCAGGTGGAAAAAGACACCGGCCCCTCCCTCGCTCCCTCAGTTTCACCAGCAGCCAAGGAGAGCAGGTGGACCAGGGATGGGAGGAAAGAGAGGCCGGCAGCCAGGCTTCCTATTCCTGCCCTGCCATGTAGAGGACCGTGCCAGGTTCTAGAAGCATCATGGGCAGGTGGGGCTGGGTGTGACCTTGCATATGGGTGGTGGGTGGTTTGGTCTCTTGTGTGTCCCCTTTAGGAAATGTCCTAGCACTCTGTGCCTCAGTCTTCTCGTCTGTAAAATGAACATAATAAAGGGTAAGAACTGTATCATAGGACCATTAGGAAGATTCAACGAGGTGATATTTGTAGAGAGCTCGGAATATATCGGGCATATAATAAATCTACATACGAGCTTGATAAACTAATAATAAAAATTAAAATAAAATAAAATACCTGTAAGTGACTTCCCAGAAAAGCTAAGCCAGTGTTTTTCCAAATAGCCTGGAGTACGTGAGGCTTTGGGGAGGCATGGAGGTCTTTGATGGAGCATTTAATTGATATGGAGACTTTTTTGCTTATAGAATCAATATGACATGCACATAAACTGGAGATGATTGAAGATTATTAACCACGTGCTCTGAATATGGGGGTATTTGACAGCATCCATCAAACCCACTGTGAGCCTTGCCACCAGTCATGTTTTTGTCCCTAGTTCTGGTCTGGTGGGATTAGCAGGGCTACCTCTACCTGGTCTGCAGAGTCTCTGTAGGTATATCCACACTGCTGGGGGTGAATCTGGACATTTATTCAATGCTTGACTCATTGTTGCAAAGTCTATCAGCCCTGAAAGGACACAGGCAGCACGTTAGCCGGGAATTCCTAACAATGAAAGAGCACCGCAGTTAGTGGCCACTGCAAGATAACCAGTCAGGACTCTGATCCCAGAACAGAACGTGCCCCGGGGCACATCTGCTGGTTGAGACTTGCCGGGAGGGCCTGCTGGCCGGGGGTTGACTCTCAGCTGGGACACACTCTCCCTGGGGCCGTTCAGAGAAAGCCAGAAATGCTTTTCAGCCCAGACCACAGCAGCTGGGCCTGGGAAGTAGGAGGTTAAACAGATTATGTGCTCCACAGCAGGGAGCTCCTAATAGACCCTATTCAAAGGGGACCTAAGACCCAAGGATTCTGCAACAGAATCTGGCAAACCCCCAGTTCTTTATTTCATTATCGTGGTTAAAAAGAAAAGCTGTTTTTTTCTTTTTCTTTTTTTTTTTTACTTTGGTAAAATATAAGTAACCTCAAATTTACCATTTTAAACATTTTTAAATGTACAGCTCAGTGGCATTAATTACATTCACAGTGTTGTGCAAATATCCCCACTGCTTATTTTCCAAATGTTTTTCAACACCTTAAACAGAAACTCTGTCCCCATTAAGCAATAACTCCCCGTGCCTCCCTCCCCTGACCCTGGGTAAACTCCAGTCCACTCTTGTCCCTATGACTCTGCCTACTCCGGCTATTTCACGTAAGTGAGATGATAAAATGATTTCTCCTTCTGTCCGTATTTCACCTAGCGTAACACTTCCCAGGTTAATCCATGTCGCAGCATGTGTCACTACTTCTGTACGGGGCTGAAGCGCATTCTCCAGTGCGCACATCTCCTGTTCTGTCCGTCCCTTCATCTGTCGATGGACACGGGGGTGTTCCCACCTCTCGGCGATTATGAATAATGGCGCTGCTACGAACACGGATACATAAGCATCTGAAGTCCCTGTTTTCAAGTATTTTGAAAGTATGCCTAGGAGTGGAATTGCCAGGTTATGTGGTAAGGGAAGTCTCGATTTTGCTTCAGAGCTTGACTTTCTTGGCTAAGGCTTGCCCTAGGCTACCAGACAGGAGCCGCAGGGCCACGTGTCCCACAGGTCTTGCTGCTGGAGCCCAGTCACGAGTTAACGTGTGCCTTTCTTACGGTAAATGGCTCGTACCTTCTGCTTTGGCCAGGATTGAGAAAAGTGAACCAAGTGAGACCCAAAGCGAAGGTGAAGGAAGATGAGCACCTTCCACATAGGAAGCCTCAGGTGCAAAAGAGTTCTCCAGGTACCCAGGAGGAAGCACAAAGCCGGGGGACAGAAGGAAGCCCTCTGTGGGGTTGAAAGCCCAGCTGAGTGTGACACCTCTCTTCCTTAGACGCCACTAATATTTGTTTTAAATTGAGTATTATCCTACCAGCACCATGATGAGACTTTTTTTTTTTTACCATTGAGTTGGGGATAGCTTTTTTTTTTTTTTTTTTTTAAGCAGTGAGTTTAGGATAGACTTTTTTTTTTCTTTTTTTCTTTTTTAATTTATCCGTGCATTGCTTCCTGACAAGCTGAAGGCTCGGTCCCCATCTGTCACAAGCAGAAAGACCCTGGCGCTTCCTGGAAAGGTAGCTGTTGCAGGTGTTTGGGGGATATGACATTGTTCATGTGTCCCGTGAAGATTAAATGTGGTGACTGATAAGAAGCACATAGGATAACACCTGCGTGTAAGGGAGTTCTGGGAATGAATTGTATTCAAAGGATACTAAGAGAAGCCTGGACCCTGCTTCCAGGTTGCTCATTGTCTAAGAGAGATGATTTCTAGCCCAGAGTTGAGGAAAGTCTTACAGATCAGAGGTGATATGACATTCGAGCTGGGCTTCCGGTGGGCATGGATGGGGTTGAAGCCCAGCCATTGAGATTTGACCATGGTGTTCGGGAGGAGTGCACTAGCCTGTAGCACAGTCCTGGTGGTCACACATGTGCACACCACAGACCAGGGACCATGTAAGAAATACAGATTTTCCTCCTTCCCCAGAGGGAGCAGCTTAGGGGGTGTGGAGCTGTGGAGCAGGGCTGGGAAGCTGAAGTTTTAATCAGTGCTTCAGGGGACCCTGGTGCAGGTGGTTCTTGGAAATGGTTTGGGGGTCGTTGGCCAGACTGGAGGGGAGCAAGTTAGGAGGAATCAAGTTTAGATGAGTCATAACCTCCAAAGGTCTAGAACCAGAGTGAAGGTGTGGGCGGGAATGGAAATTCAAAGGAGAGAATAGAGGACATAGGACAATTGTTCTGATATATGCCATCTTGTGGATGAACGTGGAAGCCTGACACGGAGTGAAGGAAGCCACACACGAAGGGCACGTAATGTCTGATTCCATTTACATGAAATATGCAGAATAGGGAAACCTGTAGAGACAGAAATCTGAGTAGTGGTTGCCAGGGTTTGGGGGAGAGGAGTGGGGATGACTTCTGAAAGCCACATCCCGGGCAAGGCTTCTTGGAGGGGTGATAAAAATGTTCTGGAAGTAGATGGTGATGACGGCCGCACAAAGTCATGAATGTGCCAAATGCCACTGAACTGTCCCATTTAAAACTGTTAAGATGGCAAATTTTATAGATATGTATTTTACCACAATAAAATCAAAAGGTAACTGAGCACATTTTCACATGGGCCCATTTTTTAAAAGATTTATTTATTTATTTTAGAGAGGAAATGCAAGCAGGGGGATGGGCAGAGGGAGAGAGAGGGGACCCCACACCCTGAGATTATGACCTGAGCCAAAACCAAGAGTGGGATGCTTAACCCACTGAGCCCACCCAGGCGCCCCACATGGGTTCGTTTTATAAAGAGTAAAAGGTGACTTTTCTCCCATTCGAGAACATTCTGTCCATGGTCCCAACCAAACAGTGTTGCAGTGTATTTTACTTATATTACTTTGAAGGTAGCTGCTCAGGACCTCTGCAGGGGATTTCTGCAAAAAAAGAGTCAAGAGAAATAAAGCCTGAGGCGTAAAAGATACGCTGAAATGCACACGCACAATCTCTCTCTCTCTCCCTGCCGGCGCGCACCAGGTCGTCTGGAGGGAGGTCCGCCATCAAAGCTGTTTCATGCTCTTATTTTTACTGGCAGGAGAGAGCAGGAGGCAGAAAGGAGAAACAGCAGACGCGGGGGCCTCGGGCCGGGAGCAGAACTGGTGCTCTGGTTTGCAGCAGTGAGGACAGAGTCCCGCAGCCCCGGGGGCCGGCCCCAGCCTCCGGGATGTGGCTTCCAGAGTGGGGGCTCACGGCTGCTCCCAGGTCTCGGGGGCTGTATTCCCCCTTCTGTGATGGAAGCAGAGGGGCGGAATCCATCCCAAACCAAGATTCAAAGGCCTTGCAAACGGAGCTGCCAGCCTGGCCGGCTCTCATGGCAGATATTCAAGTGCCCATGGACCCAGCCAAGACAAACACTCAGGGGCTTTCAAAGCAGCCTCTGAAAGCCATGTGCACCAGCACCCAGGTCCCGCGCCCACCCGAAGGTGTGAGAACTCCACACCACCTGCACGGATGCCGCTGCCCCCGCCCCGGTTCCACAGGTGGGCTTCTTCAGGAAAGAACACCGCCAGAAATATTAGTTTAGCTGCTGGCCCTGAGGGGGCGAGAATGCTAGAAAGCTCTGGTGGGTATAAAGGACGGGTGTTTTCTTTTTTTTTCCTCACTGTAGGTTACGAGCTCCGATGAAAGGGTAGACTTTGATCCCACTCTTGCTCAGCCATCCCCAGGAAAGGGAGAGCCAAGGCGAGCCAACAAAGCCAGGAACCTGCCATGGACGGTGCAGAGTCAGCAGAAAACTGTCTCCCTTGATGTGGAAAGAAACTATTGGTTGGGACTCTGAGCCCTTCCAGAAGGCTACATGGAGGAATCATCACATCTCGATGTTCTGCTTTGGCTCCAGAGACCTAGGGAGTCTCTGGCTGTACATTCCTTCTTTTTTTTTTTTTTAATTGAATTTTTAATATATATTTTATTTACTTATTTATTTGAGAGAGAGAGAGAGAGAGAGCATGCAGCAGTGGGAAAGGGAGAAGCTGGCTCCCTGGGAGCCTGACATGGGGCTCGATCCCAGGACCGCAGGATCATAACCTGAGCAGTTGGCTTAACCAACTGAGCCCCCCAGGCGCCCTGGGTTTGTGAGCACTCCTGAAATAGCTTGCTTTAACCCAAACCCACTCATTCATTCATTCATTGCTCGCTGAGTGTGTTCTCTGTGCACAGAACTGGTCCAGGGACCGTGGCGCAGCACCGGGCTCAGCACCCCGTAAGTAGAAAACACTGAATGTGTATCTGCTGAGCAAAGGAACGAGTGAATGAAACTTGGCCTTCAGGAAATTCACCATCCAGTTTGGATGGCAAAACAAACACAAAAAGGGTAATGAATTCTATGACATACATAACATCATGAGGGAGGGGCAGATTCGGGGTGAGAGCATGCGTGGATGGTTCAAGCTTGGGGGCGAAAGGGAGGCTCTTGGTCAGTGGGAGGAGGTCATCCCGGGGAAGTCTGATTTGAAGGGAGTGGAAACCTAAGCCTGTAGGGAAGGGATGACCGCAGGCGTGCGGGGAGGTCAGTAGGACCATCTGGAGGGAGAGGAGCCGAGAACCTGGGAGACGGATGCGGCAGGCCGTGAGGACATGAGTGTGCGCCGTCTTGCCGGCAAGCGGACTCGCGGCAGGCTTTGGCTCGTGGAAGAAGACGTGAGTCGGTTTTGGACAGATGACGCTAACATCACGTCCAGGATGAACTGGAGAGAGAAGGAAATCGGGAAACCAGCAAGAGTGACGGCAATGAACTTCCGCCAGGTCTCAGAGTCCTCCTAGATTCCACGGAGGACCAAACGACAAGCCCACTTGTCACCAAAACAAGTCTTGGCACATACAACACTGTGTATATGCTCTCAGGGGGTGGTTGCAACCCCAAAGCCCATTCGTGGACTTTCTGGGATCCGGGGACCACAGGTTAAATGGCCTCTGATAGGGAAACTAGCCTTCCCTGAGGGATTGTGTGAACCAAGCTGGATTCTATGGGGGGTTTGAGAGCGATGCATACGAGGGGGTTAAAGGAAGAGGAGCAGACTCTTTGCTCTGAGGGTTAAGCATGAAGCTCAGAGAACAGCCCACAGTGGCCATGGACGTGGCGCAAACCATTGGTACATGCTGGCCAGGGCGTGGCACAAGCAGAAATGTCAGGCTCGCCACTGGAGACACTATGGGACCTTTGCCATACGGCCGTGCGTGTCGCCCACAATACAGAACTGAGAGGGCACTTTGTGGGGTGCCCAGCGAAGGCTCATCACTCCAGTGAAAAGGACATGATGAGGCAGGCATCTGAAAGGTAAAACTATTGCACACATTTCCTTGTTGTTATTAAATCAGGACCCCTCTAGGAAAATGCTTTCTCTCAAACATGACACATACATTGGGAATGGGGAGGGGGAGAGTTTTGCTTTTCTGGGAAGCCAAAAAAATCCATGTAGATCTTTGGTTATTGTTGAATGTGTACCCCATGATAGGGATGGCCTTGGGGGGGGGCGTGTAGGGTGTGTGGTGGGCCAAGGCTTACCCAGTGCATAAGGACCAATTCTAAAAGGCAGAGGGAAGGAAGTTAAAGTTCTGTGATTCGTATGTAAACCTACAGCAAATATGATAAGAGAAGACCAATAAACTAGAAACACACACACACACACACACCCCAGAGGTTAAATGGATTATGCACATGCTTTGGAATTCAATTTTCCTTTCTTCTGCTTGCAGAGGCCTGGGACACCTCGTCTCACAGGGAAAGCAAAGGGCCATCCGCAGGAATCTATCTTAGTTTCATATACTGTGAGTCTGCTGGGCTTCACGCCTCCTGGGCAGCTGACGAAGGGAGCAAGTTATCGACACACTTGGGAGTCAGAGAAAAGCAGCAAGTAAGAGAACATGAGGGCCTCCAAGCCCAGAGAAGAGGAGACTGCCACCAGCTTTCTAGCACGTCCCAGGCAATCCAGGCAATACCTCAAGGAAAGTTTAAAGAAGGTTTTAAGTCCCCTTCGATAGTTTGCTGCAAATGGGTTCCAACAGCTGCGTTCATGGAAGACCCAGCTGCATTTTTTTTTTTTTACAAAGTATTCAGCCAGCAAGGCATTGTATGGGAGAAGGAAGAAGGGGCCTTTGAAGTTGGCTGGGTTTCTTTGGGTGGCTTAGATTTTCCTGGGTGACTGAGTTTTGCACATCCATCTTCTGGTTCTAACTTGGCCTCCACCCAGCCAGTGACATAGGCTCTACCTTGTTGCTTATTAACTAGGAGGAATGCCTGTGGGGCTTTTAGGTGCTTTCAAGAACTTTGCCATTGTAACGGAGCTGATTTATGGTTCTGCTTTTACAGCTCCAACTCTGTTCAATTCGCCCAAAGAAGCGGAGGTCGCTCCCCTGTACAATGCACCGATGACTCATGGATCCCAAGGGAGGCCCAAAGGAAGGGGAAACCCAGCTGCCAAGGGGGGCTGCTGCACTCCCTTCCAGGTCGGGGGTCCTGGATAAAACATGGACAAGAAACCACTGGCGATATTACAGAATCCACCACTCTAGGGCAACCGAGTCGCGCCAACGACAGGCGGGCAGCATTTCCTTGTTACTAGGACAGTTCCCGTTCAATCCCAGTCTTTCGAGAACAGCCGAAACAGGCCTCCCACCAACCGGAGAAGTCCCTGCGCCCTCGCTCATCAATATTTCCTTTTCCTCCTGCCTGACAGCCGATACTTCATCTGTTAAATTGCTTCTCTAACACAAAGGGAGAAAGCAGCGCGACTCACTTCTGAGAAGGGAGATGAGCAAGTCCTCTCATTAGCTGGACAGACTTCTTCTGGGTGAAAATAAAAATTGCAAGCGTGGAAATCAAAGGCGAATCCAGCCTGAAAGGCTTCCTGCAGCTTTGCGGGTTGGCGGGGGAATGGCCGGGCTTGCAAAGGGGTCTGCGCTGACCCACCAGCTTTCCCGCCAGCGCCTTGGCTGTTCCTTGCTTAACTAGAAGGGCTTTGGGATGTTTTCAAAGGCATTTTAAAGAAGTCTTGCTTTTTCCTTTACTCCAACCAAGGAGCCGAGACGACGAACGCCTTCTGCTTCTGTTACTTCGCCCCACAGCTTACGGTGACCACTGCCTTCCGCTGCCTTCCACTTCTTCTTCCTCTTCTCCTTGTTAAACAGCTACATTTGAAGCCTTTGCCTTTATAAGTGCATGTGCCATTTCTTGGCTTTATTTACTGGCATTCATTGGAGATGGCTTCCTTCCCTTTGGCTTTTTAGTGCTTACTTTTAATTTAAAAAAATTTTTTTTATTTGAAAAAAATACGTTTAAACACACCATCCATCCCAGCCTCAGACCCTGAAAGAAGTCATGGCCCACGCGGGCTGAGTCCTCTGTGCCCACCCCACCCCCCGACCCACACCCGGGGGTGGCGCACCGGGGACAGCTCTGTTGATTACAGCATTTGCCTCCAGGTATAAAAATCTTGAACAAAGGCTCTTGTAGGCGAATCTGCAAACTGCCTGAGCTTGCCACATGTTGAAGGGGAAGGGGAAGCCAGCATGTTGCCAGGCTTCTCCTGGAGGGCATTATATCGCAGGGACAAGCACAAAGAAGGCTTTGCTCAGAGCACAGACCCCAATTCGCTTACGTTGCGGCATGTCCTGTGGACCCCTTACTATTTTTGATTCTTAAAATAAATAGCCCTGAGGGGAAAGCTGGCTTTACATCAACACACAGAAATTTAATTTTAACTTCTATGAATACAGCTATTACAACGGTCCCTTTCGGGGAAGAAGGACGCCAACCAGCAGAGACCTTGGCTGGGACTCGAGCTCCTGTGTTTCCAGAGGAGTCCGGCATGTGCGTCTAAGAGTGTGTGTTTTCAAAAGTGAAAATAACACTGCACAACAGAGTGCCTTTTTACCTCTCTGTCTCTCATTCAAAAAATTCTTTCCAGATCCTATCATCTTGAGTAAGGGAGCCACCGACGCAAAAACTTCCCAGGGCTCCAGACGGAAAGGCACATGACTACCAACTTTGAAGGGGACGATCCCAGACCACAGCACCGACTGTGCTGACTTTGGATTAAGGAGGGCAAACTCTTAAAGCAGATTGCAAAAAGACAGTTAGGAAAGCAGCTCCATGAGATGTGGGTAGCCACAGCGGATGGCACAGCATTCCTCCGAGCATTACTCTCCTCGGCGGACAGTTTGGTGAAGGGACAGTGGGTCAGGCTGGGAAGAGCACATTCAGCGACATCCATGGGACGTGTGTCGGAAAGGACACAAGACCATTTTAAAGAAAGCAGCAAGGTACAGAGACTTTTTCCTCAATTATGTTTTTCTACAGTGTTCCCACTCTTTGGATTTTTAGAGACATTTCTTGAGCAGCAAAGAGGGAAATTTCCCTGTGATAGCTTTGATCCGTTTGCTCTTTGTCAAAAATATTGTTTTTCTACAAAAGGCTGATCTCCTGTACGGTGTCATCTCCCCCCGCCCCAACAGGATCACACCCCCAGCTCTAAGAAATCAGTAAGACATGCTTGGCTAAGGGAGCGTATCTATTCTATTATCAAAAGTCCCAGATCTAGTTTAAGCCTACAAAGTAACATGTCCTGAATGGTTTTGAAATGCGGCTCAGCCAGCAAAGTGTTTTCTGTAGAAAACCTGGATATGATGGACACATTGTCCATTGGGGCAGTAGGGGCCCCTTGGTTTATACTATCACACCAACCACCTTTTCTCTCCTAGCACTAACCAGGATAGGCAGAAGGCTTCTGCCGGTTAAATCACACGCTAGCGATATCACAACTTGCCTCTGAATTTGTGATCTTTCTGTATGAGCTTGGACAGGTTTGTTGACATCTTGCTTCCTGAGTTAACTTCTCTGCAAAACGGAGGCTTTAGGGGTTTCAGTCACAAGATGAAATGATTGTAATTCAGATACAACATTTCTTTGTAAATCAAGGTCGAGTTTAGGAATCTGTGAGAATTATTGGCTTGGGGCCCCCAAACTGCCTAGCCCCAACTCCCTCTTACCTCCGGTTCTCTGTCTTAGCAGAAAGCCCCAGGCTGGCCTCTGAGGCTCAGAACGGATCCTTTTTCTCCTTCATTCCCCCATCCCCATCCCCTGGGGATGATTTTACAAATGTTTTCACACGCTCCTCGGCTGGCATCTACTTTATGCCCACACGGGCCCTACCCAGGGCATGGCCATGGCATGACTGTAAGAAGTGGTTATCTAAGCTCGACTGCTTATCAAAGATCGTCTGCCTCTGTTTCCCCTCTCTTAAGGATACGTACAATGACCCTGATTCTGGATACTGGGTGCTGCCATTTCTACGTTGGTTTTGAATTCCTTAGAAGATGCTAGACCCTGACTTATTTTTTTAATTTCTCACTACACGTGTCACTTCAGAAGAGGAATAGCAGTGATCAGAACAAAAAAAGCCGCAGGAGACCTTGTAAGGAAAATGATCCCAATTACCACACATCCAGATCATAGCTCCGAAAATGTAGCTGAGGATAGGAATTAAGATGATGAAGCTTTTTAAGGCTTGTAAGTACAACTCTTTGAAACCCACTATCTTTCAAAAACATCGTAATGATCTTGCCATCATGACTTCAAACAGTCTTAATGAAACCCACAGAGAAAGGCATGCACAGCTTCTCGGTGGTAAGGGGAAGAGGTTCATTTGGAAAATTAATAGAAAGTGGACGAGTCATTACATGCAGCCGTCCTGTTGTTACGATAAATTATGACATTGTTGGAGGCTTTTATAAAATTAGATACCACGGTAGCAAGAGAACAAAAAAATGAAACCCTGTCTCATTTATCAGAAGGATCAGTGGAAACCGAAATAACTCCATCCTGAGAGAGGATTAAATTCTAACCTTTCCAAAAAAATGTCATTGAAATGAAAAGGGCCGTCAAGCACAGTAGCTCATGCTGGAGCCTGAGCCCGCCTCGGAGATGTGGACAGCGATAGGCACCCTGCTTGCCTGTTCCTGCAAGTCCTAACGAGATGATGTCTTCCTTATCCACCTGCCTGTCTCACATCCAGGCTGGATGACAGCTAATAGCCAGGAGCTCAGAGCAGGGAGCAGCCTGGCTGGTTTGAACTAGTTGAAAATGACACATGTAGCTTCCTTGTCACACATTTTGATAGGTTCACGGTTCCCCTTACAGATCAGATACCCGGGGAAAAATATCTTTGAGATCATTTTCAATGCTCAGCTCCCTCCTTAAGGAGCATATCAACCATCTTGATCTAATTAAATTGCAAAGAAAACGTCTCTTCCAATGGCCTCCCAGACCACAGAGTTAGCCCCGGGGTAACACCAGCTCGGCGGGATTTGGTTTACACGTCGGTCTTGCCTGGCCTGGAGGAATTGTATCTTCTGAAATTCTCTGATAACTCGAATTCCTTCTTTTTGCTCCAAAGAGCCTTTGCTTGGGCACCTGCCTTTCTCATGCTTTGCATGCATAGGGACCTGATGACCCCGCCCACAAGCAGCCTGGAGAACATGCTGAGGACACTTTCATTAGTGAGTGTCTTCTCTCATTAAGCATCCAGGAAGCCTTCTGGTTCTTCATTGCTCTCCAGGTGAGAAAGTGCAGCAGAAAAGACCCCAATCCAGAAAGACAGCCACCAAAGAAGTGGTGCCCTTCTGGAAAAATTAGCTGGGAGGAACCTTCGAAGCCGCTCAGGCAGGTCTCCCATTTTATGAATGAAGAAGAGGTCCTGCTCTTGCCTTCTCAGATCGCATCCCTGCCCTACCTGGCCCCCGTGGTGGTTTCCCCGCTCTCTTGCCGCTCATCATGGAGTGCTTTCTCGCTGACCTAGGCCCCTCTGTGACAGACCCGTCCCAGCCCTGGGAATCGCTGGGCCCTGGCCAACAGCTGAGAACCAAGAGCCAGCAACAGCGTTGCCCGCCCAGGGAGTGAGGCAGCCGACGCCACCTGGAGCCAAGACAAGCTGACCCCACCAACTCCAGTCTCCGCGGCAGAGTCCTGGGCAAACAAGTGGTGGTTTTCAGTCCCTTTGCTTCAGGTAGTTTGGGGCCCAGCTGTGGATAACCAACCACTATCTGAAATAATCTGGTTCACACACTTGTTAGCTTTCCATGACCTTCCTTCCCTTTTCCCCACCATCCAGCCAACAGGACAGAAGTTCCACGAACTTATCCATGGTCATCCCGGGATCTCCAGCGCTCAGCACGGTGCCCGGCCCCCAATATACGCTCAGTAAATATTCACTGCAGGAATGAATGAATGAGACAAGTGATACAAGTTTTGACCAGTCAAGCCTCAAAACCCAGCGTCCCGTTCTTTTTTTTAATGTTTTGTTTTGTTTTTTAAATTTATTTATTTATTTATTTGACAGATAGAGATCACAAGTAGGCAGACAGGCAGGCAGAGAGGAGGAAGCAGGCTCCCTGCTGCGCAGAGAGCCCGATGTGGGGGCTCGATCCCAGGACCCTGAGATCATGACCCGAGCCTAAGGCAGAGGCTTTAACCCACTGAGCCACCCAGGCGCGCCCCCAGCATCCCGTTCTTAATCTTCCTCCTGTTCTGTTATTCCCAGACACGACCAGAACGTGAATTTTTCTCTCATTTATCATCCCCTTTGGTCTTTAGTGGGGATTTGAGTCCTAGAGTCTGCCTGACTTACTCAAGTGCATATCTTTAATGCCTAAGGAAACATGCTCGAGGCTAACCATGGCTCCCGCTCACCATTCAGAGACCGAGTCCCTACAGACACTACAGTGATCCTAGGGGACATCTGTTGAACACATCTACGGGTCAAGCGCCGCACGCAGCCCTCTCTATGCATCGATGCCTTTAATGCTTTCCACTCCCCTAGGAGACCGGGACCGTTACTTTTACAGACCGAAACAAAGAGATGGGGAGAGTCTGTAACTTGCCCAAGGTCACTCAGCGAAGTGATTGGTAAAGCTGGGGGCTGGGGGAGACCAGTATGCCCAGCAGAGAATGGGAAAAGGATCCTTCCTTCTGCCTTGGAGACTGAGCAGGCCCTCTGCTGGTTTGACCAGCACTGAGCATGTACCCATCTCTCCCTGGTCTTGCTCCTTAAAGACTTGGGCTCTGGCTGGGAGATGTTGTGGTGGTGGGTCTCCTAGAAGGGGGACAGCCTCTTATCAAAGGCTGGGAAGGTAACAGAGAAAGGAGTTCATCTTCTGCTCTCTCTCTCCTTTTTTTTTTTTTTAAGATTTATTTGTTTATTTATTTTAGAGAGAGGAAGCTCAGGCCGAGGGAGAGAGGGAAAGAAGCAGACTCTCCACTGACTGAGCACGGAGCCCAATGTGGAGCTCGATCTCATGACCCTGAAATCATGACCTGAGGTGAAATTAAGAGTTGGACACTTAACCCATGAGCCACCCAGGCGCCCCTTCCTCGTCTTCTTCTGAAGCCAAAAGTTTCCAGCAGAAACCCAGCCCGACTATTCAGGCATGGTTGCCTTTGGGCAGAAGCTGGTATCTGGGCGGAGGGGAGAGGTCTCCAATCCCACGCGGAGAAACTCAGGAAATCGGAGGTGGCGGTCCAGCCCCATGAGACTGGTCTGACTGTCCTCCAGGGGGACACAGCCTACTGTCGACCATGTCAGTTCCTTGTCGCACACGGCCAGCACGCGGCCAGCACGACCTGGGCACCGCGCTGAGGAAGACCTTCCCACACATTGTCGGAAAAATAGAACCCAGGAGTGGGCAGTGACCAGAGGCAAGGGCCCTGACGTTCCATGTTCCATGGGAGCCTGGCTGACTTTATATCCAAAGGGCATCTTAAAAAGCCATGGGGTCCCATACTCAGAAGTGAAGAAAAACTTTTTTTTTTTTTTTTGGTCTTATAGTTGTGTATTTAGGCAGAAAACCCACTCACAGGGCACTGGCTAAGATGACCCTCCGTAGGAGCCCCACGGCTTTTGGGGCTTAACATCTTCCAACAGGTGAAATACACAGCCGTCTGGTCTACCATAGACGGAGTTTCTGGTTCAGAGGCTCAGTTGTGCCAACCCTGGCGCCTTTTATCTCCCGCCCCAGCCACTGCCCGCGAGCCCGCATTCTGTCTCTGCAGCCAGCTTCCTGGGGTTGGTGGGAATTACATGCCTGGATGGAGAATGGGCGTGGGGAGAAATGCTTTCCCCGGGGCTTCAGGTCAGAGCAAGATACCGGTGATCAAAGGGAAGGCTGACGTCCTGATACGGTCTGAGCGGGAGAAATAGCCTGTGTCAAGGAGGAATCCACTTTGGTGCCCGCCGCACAGAGGCAGAGGGCAGGAGAGCAGGCTCCACAGACCGGACTGTCCCCTGCTGTCCCGGGACGATAGCCCATTCGGATGGCTTTCTGTGGGTCCTGAGAACACCTGCCCCCTGGCCCCCCGTGAATGTGAGTAGACACCAGTGGAGCTGAGAACAGTGGGCGCACCAGACTCAGATTCTTTTTAAAAATGGTTCGGTGGGGCCTGGATGAACTCAGTTGGTTAAGTATCTGTCTTTGCCTCAGTTCGTGATCCTGGGGTCCTGGGATCGAGCCCTGCATCCCTGGGGCTCCCTGCTCAGCAGGGAGCCTGCTTTTCCCTCTCCCTCTGCCCTTTTGCCCCAATCATGCTTCCTCTATCTCTCTTTCTCACAAGTCAATAGATTAATCTTTTAAAAGATTTATTATAAAAATTTAGATTATAAATTTAAATAAAATTATAAAAATTATTAATTATAAAAATAAGATTATTAGAAAAATAATTTTTTTAAAAGCTTCCCTCTCCTCGGTGTTTTCAAGCACAAACAAAAGGAAACAGTAACGATCCTTTTTTATTCCCCTCGTGGACTTTAGAAACACACCGTTCTGAACCATTGACAGGTCCTGTCACAAGCTCCGGAAGCCAGCCAGCCTTCTTGACTGCCTCTAGCTTAGGCTTAGAAAGCCGTGAAAGTTTTGAAAGTTTTTCCTGGTTTGAAAAGTCAGAGGGGGCTCTCAACCCAAACTTGCTATTTTCAGCTCAGCAGAGCTTCCATCCTTGGGCTCCAGAAGTCATAGGAACTGGGTTGAGGTCCTGGCTGTCGCTGCCCAGCCAGGTGACCCAGGCACATTTCTCAGCCTGCAGGCTGCTTTGGACGCTCCTGCGGGTGATGCGGCCGGCTTCCCCCAGAGCCCGCGTGGAGATCGCACCCAGCCTTTGTTGGTACATTATCAGCTCCGAATGTATTAGGTGGAGGACCACAGGAGGCTCAGAGCAAAGGACAGTCACATTCACCAAGTGCCCTGGAGCGCACTTAAAATGTCACCTTTGAGGTTGGCATGACTGTGAACTTTTTATTCAAGAGGAAACTGAGGTTCGAAGAGCATGGAGGGGCAGCCCAAGGCCACAGTGCAAGGGAGGGCTTTGGGGGTGTGGGAAATCAGTGCCTTCTGATTGCTGGCCCACAAGACAGTGTCCCTGTTGGAGTGGATCTGCCACGGAGGAGTGACAGGGTTGGGGCCACAGAGGGCAGCCACCTCAAGGATATATTTCCAATCCTCCAAGCCATTCTTTGTACGTAAAAATGGGTAAATATTGGGCAAATGGGTAAATAAAGATAATATTGTTATTATTTTCAAATTTTAATGGAATGAACACTAGTATGGCTATAACATAAATTTCAGGAAAGTATTTCTCTCTTCTTTTTTAAAATTTAATTTTTTAAGTGTTTTTCTCTCCTTTAGAATAGGTATTCAGACTACCTCTTGTCCCTTTTTTTTTTTTTTTTAAATATTGCTTTTGGGGGTGATTGGGTGGCTCAGTTGGTTAAGCATCTGCCTTCGGCTCAGGTCATGATCCCAGGGTCCTGGGATCAAGCCCTGTACTGGGATCCCTGCTCAGAGGGAAGCCTGCTTCTCCCTCTCCCACTCCCCCTGTTTGTATTCCCTCTTTTGCTGCCTTTCTCTGTCAAATAAATAAAATCTTTAAAATATATATACATAGAACTTCTGATTTTTAGCTGGGCATATGGTTACTCAGAATAGAAACCAGAGCTCCCTGATTTGCTTCTCAATCAGATATAGTGAAGCTATAAATTAACTTCTGGCAAGTAGGATGTTAGAGGAACTGTGGTGTGCAGTTTTTCCCCCTTTTCTGCTGATTGGTAGGTTAATGGGATGGCTGGAGCTTATGCAACTATTTTGGACCATGAGGTTCAAGCTAAAGCTGATAAATAAGCAAGATAGAAGAAGCCAAGATCATGGGGCTACCATCTCAACATAGATTGCCTATCCATGGACCTTTATAGGAAAGAAAAATAAACTCTCTCATATAAGCCATATTACTCTGGGTTTTCGGTCACAGCCAAATCTAATCCCACCCATCTTCCCATATATTCCCCATAGAACCATCTCCAACCACTTATGACCCCTTTCCCCCAACACAGTTGGTGATCTCTCTTTCTGACTTTATTTTTAAAATCTCTCTCATCGATTACATGCCTTTATTTCAAGATGTCAAACTTTGGAAATGGTATATAAAAACCAGTAAATACACAGTTGTAGTACAATCACTTGTCCTGAGTGCATCACAGAAAACTCTATCAGGGATTTTTGTGGCTCTAACTGAAAGTAGCACTGGAAATATTAAATGAACAGGAAAGTTGAGTCCATTTACTAGGACTCTTGGGTTCAAGAACTCAAGGCTTTTTAGCACAGACGTCTCCCTGGTCTTTCCAGAATGAGTGAATAGACTGGATTCCATTTAGAATAACTACTATGTCCCCAACCAGAACCAAATCACCTTAGCCAAGAAGTTTAGGCACTTAACGGATCCATGTTTGTGCTTTAAAGACCCTTGATGAGTTGAATGGGAAACCCTGATATTTGTCAAACTTCTTAGAACAATTTTAAACTTCCATCTAACTCTTACAGACCTTGCGGAAAACACCCATATTTTGCTACGGCTTGAGAAGGAGATTTTACAGATAGGACCAAAACCCCCAACTTCCTCCCAGTCTCACCCTTTCTGAGACCTCTCGAAAAACAACCACGTATCCAAATACACCTGCAAGAAGCTTGAAACTATCAGAATTTCCCTTTTGTTTTTGGATTACTGAAAGATCTTCTGTCCTTCTGGAAGTTCACACAAACATAGAGGGCATTTTTATTTCAGCAAACCATCTTACCCCTTCTCCTATTCCCTCCCCCCCCCCCACCAAAAAAACAAAACCCACACTGACCTCACTGGCTCATTCACAGGGACAGGCTGCTTGGCCCTCACCCCAACATATGCCTAGATTTTTCCTCTTAGGTATTGCCAAGGAGGTGTTTGCCATTTTCCAAAATGCAACCCTGACAGGAATTACCGAAAGACATTCAGCAAAGAAAAGTAAATAAAAAATAAAATGCAGGAATTTAAAATTATGGGAAAATTAAAATATTCCAAAGGCCATGACCATCTGTCATCAGCTGACTCTCCTCGGAAGAAAACAAGCACATAATTAGCTCCCACGGTCTCTCCACTACTTCAAACATCCGTGCGTGTGGGTGTGGGTGTGTGCACACCGCAAGAGGGTGTGCGGGGGTGTGTGTGTGTGTGCACATCTGATGCTGTTTTGTTCTACTGATATCAATTTGAACAAGTGCTTTAAGGAAAATCTTCTCTTGGTGTTACAAGTTCTACCTTAGACTCAAAATTAGTTTAGACTTCAGTCCTTAAGCTCACAATTACTCATCTGGGGACTGTGACTCTGCCCCAGAGAGTGGAATCTTGGGAGCCTGACAATGACAAAGCCAAAGAAGGCTAAGAAAACAGGGCCCTCAGAGAAAGGCCTAAGGCACGCAGGATTGATCGGGACGGCAGAAGACAGAGTGAAGGAAACCTTCATAACAACCAGCAGGGTCAAAGCCTCCTAGGAACAGAGTCCTTGTCTGTTCTCCATCTTGGGAGAAGACTTTCTCCATAAAAGACTCAGAGCGAAGAATGAAAGCTGAAGGTATGACAAAGGCCAAATTTCCTAGCCAGCAGAACAATTAGTCAAGGGACAGGCCACTGGGAAAAGCAGCTCTCGCTCATTCTCTGCGCATCTTTTAAAGGACAGAGGCCACGCACCTGGGAGCAAAGCTGGAGGGTCGCGTGGGACAGCTCTGTTTGTGGTGTGACAGTGCAAACCCAGGTCACTTCCCAGCCCAAGATTTCATGCCCCACCTCTCCTCGGGATGGGCAGCTTCTTCTGGAGGTCACATTCATGATGTCCCTGGAAGCACAAGGGGCAAGTGTTGAACGAGCTCCCCTGGCTACGGACGGTCTGTGAAGTCCCAGTGTCACCGACGCCCAGAGCGGCCTACTGCAAGCCCGGGGCCTCTGTCGACACCGATAGCCTCGGACAGAAGTAAATGATCAATTTTATATTTTCAGCCCTCACCTGAAAATATTGATTTTAACGGAAAATAACCCTGTAAGCTAAACTCAAGCAGAAGTGCTGTATTGCAGTAACATACTCCATTTTCCAGTAGGTCTCTGAAAACGGGCACTTGGAACACGTGCAAGTGAACCCTAAGAGAGAGGCAGGGCAGTCTCGGGGTCTCCTGAAGGGTACCTTCTCCCCCTCTTGGTTCCAGTTATAAATACAGTTCGGGTGCGGGGCGTCAAGGCCCAGCTACAGCGGACGCTATTATGAACACATAAAAGCGAGGAAATTCCAAGTTATGAATCCCATCGCCACAGTAACTCACACACATCATGCGATCTGTTTGTAACGCGCACTACCGAACGCCGCGTTCACTTTTACGGTCTCTATTACATATGTGTGATGTGAAGAGGTTATAGCGGGAGAGGGAGTCATAATTCTGAATTTTCTGATAGTTATGACTTTCAAGTGAGTGTAAAATGGCTACTCTTTTTCCCTTGGTTTTTCTTGCTTTCTGGCTGAATCTGCTTTTCATTGTATCTTGGTTTCTCAGAACTTTTCTGGAAGATTCTTTGTTTCATCAGAGATTGATCATTTACTTCTGTCTGAAAATGATTTATTAAGTGTCTGTTATGGGAAGAGGAGCTCCAGGACAGACAGAGGCAGCTAAATTGCTTTTGTGTTCTCGATTTTCATCACGACACAGAAAGGGTAGGAAGAGAGGGCTTCCTGATAACGCTTTTGACTGCACAGAGGGCGAGGAAGGAATCAAAATTGATACTCACTATTCACCTCTACTGCACAGCAACATGCTAAGTAGTTTATGGACATTACATTTTATCCCTCACAGTTTATACAAAAGACATTATCCCCTGTTAAAGATGTGCATACACAGCTAATCCTAGCCTCTAAGTTAGAAGCTGGCTCTGAACTTGAGTTTGACTAATCAAAAGCTCATTCTCTTTTCTATCATTCAAGAATTATCTGCCACCCCAGGCTAGGTCTTGAAGAATAAGTAGGTTTTATTTTTGAAATCCTTTTTTGTTTTTTCTTCCTTTCTTAGGGCAAAATATATTTAATATCATAAATTCAGGAAACCCACGGGGCGCCTGGGTGGTGCAGTTGGTTAAGCGTCCGACTCTGTTTCAGCTCAGGTCATGATCTCAGCGTCGCGGGATCGAGTCCCACGTTGGGCTCCCTTCTGGGTGCAGAGCCTGCTTGAGATTGTTTTTCCCCCTCTCCCTCTGTCCCTCCTGCTTCTTGCTCTCTCTCTCTAAATAAATAAATCTTTTTTAAAAATTCAGGAAACACAAAAAGTAGAAAGAAAAACCGTACGCACAACTCCAGTACCCAGAAACAACCACTCTGAATATTTTAGTGTCTTTTCCTCAGAGTTGGTTTCTTTTTTTCCCCTGAATGGGAGCTTTTGTGTATTGTTTATTATGTAAGTGTTGTTCTTGACTTTTTTTGAGAGAGAGCGAGCGTGTATGATTGAGGCTGGGAGGGGCAGAGGGAGAGGAACCTTGGGCAGGCTCCAGGCCCGGTGCAGAGCCCGAGAAGGGGCTCCATCTCAGGACCCTGAAATCATGACCTGAGTCCAAATCAAGAGTCTGACACTTAAACCAACTGAGTTGCTCAGGGGCCCTTCATGACTTTCTTTTTAAATTTATAACAAGCCGTTCCAGGTGGGGAGAGCACAACAGGTGAGTGAGCGATGAGTGGAAAGGTGTGTGGGGTAGTGGACATAGCAAAGACAGGTCAAGGGGCATCCAGCATGCCACAGAGCTTGGTGGAAGCTTCTGAGAGCCAAATGGGCTCCAACCAGAGGCTCCCCGATTCTCGGTTTCAGGGTGGGACTCTGTTCCATAAGACACACACGTGCATATGGCTGCTCTGAAAGTTTAAATACACTTGAAGGGGGAGATGCTGAGGGGAAATACAGTTGTACTTGTGCCCTAGGTCTGTTACTCAGACAGCAGCATGAGGTTGGGTGACACAGGGCACGTTGGATTCCTCTCACCCCGCTCACCAGGGGAGGGAAGGGCGATCAGAAGGAAGGCAGGTGCAGAATATGAAGAAAGGAACAGATGGATGAGTGAAGCGTGGACGTTCTCCGTGGAGCTGTGCAAATTTTGTGACCCCAAACTCCAGAAACAGGAGACCAGTGAAAGCTTCAGGTTGTAAGGGCTGAAAAGAAACCCAAACTGTTTCCTGTTTGGTTTTTAGATTCGCCTTAGAGACCAATTTCAGATAAGAAAAAAAAACTCCGTTACCATCCTAAGGCAAATTTGCATTCTACTTCATTAGTTTTTCCCCTTTTGATCACTTCTAATGCATGGGGGGAGTGTACATGACCGCATATTGACACAGAATTCCCTACTTTCTCCCTGAAGCCGGGCCGGTGATCCCGCCACACGGAGGCTGACTTCACAAGTGGGGGGTGTGAAAGCAGGCAGGACTGTGCACCTGGGAAAAAGTGACTGCAAACATCCCCATGTGCTTCATGCCGGTGGAGTTACAAGCATTTGTTTCCATATCTCACTCCTCTAGTGGTGAATTTCTCAGGCACAAACTGTGTATCATCTGTATTCTAAGCAGCTAACACCATAGCAAACAGAGCGAGCCCTTGATAAATGGTCCTTGAATGAAGCATCAGCTGCAAGAAATTGTGTGTGTGTGTGTGTGTGTGTGTGTGTGCGTGTGTGCGTGTGTGACCACAGGTACGCCTATATGTGCAAATCTGCATATGATTTTCTATCTACGGATATATGTACACGTGTATATATATTTCTGTGTGTGTATATTCATCCAGTAAGTTATACCTGCCCCTCATCCAGCCGCACTACCCTCCTTCCTGACCTAAAGAGCTTAACAAGGAGATCTTGCTTATTCATCAGTGTCCTATTCTACTAAAGAGGAAGGCCTTGCTTTGTGCAAATGTTCTGCAAGAAATTCCTTGCAAATCAGAATTTTCTACACTGAATCCGATTCTAAATGTACTGAAGGAGTCTGTTGTTTAATGTTTTCCTCACATCTCATTTTGCAAAGGGCATTTTATGGAAAAGCACACCAACAACCTTAAATTTTCTGTTTTCAAATCCAAGTTTGACACCCCAGGTCCGCTTAAAATTGGGGCATGCCTACCCTCTTCCATTCCACACTTGGCTCACCTCCCAGGGCAGTTGGAACAGGGACTTCCCTTGCTCCCTTGGCATGGCAGGACTGGCTCAGTGGAACGTAGGGAAGGATCCGTGTGGGGAGGGCCTGGGCCCTCAAATGCTGGGGTTCCTGGGAGGCATCACAAGCATAGGCATATCATCCTGACCATGATTAGCACAGAAGTTTTACAAAATAATGTAATAGTTCAACTTTTGCTTCATTAAACGTGCCAATTACCCATAATGTCGAAGCCAGATATGAATACAAAAGAAAAAGGTAGGCCACTTGGAAGGGATAGACAATGGTGTGTGCTAACCCTGCTTTAATGGCAGGCTCTCTGGTTTAGGAATGGGATGCGTGTTTTTCTCTAGGGGAAGGGAGAGGGTTGGGCTATGACTTCGGCTGTCTTCACAGGGCCTTCACACATGCTTCTCCTGTCACATGTCACCCACATGTGCAAAGGAGTTAGAAAATTGTTTGGGGGGGGGTGTCTTTATTTGCCAGGTTCTCATAACAAAATGTCACAGATTGGGTAACTCAGACAAAAGAAATTCATTTTTTCAGCTTCAGGGGTTAGAAATCCAACAGTGACATGCTGGTTGGTTTGGTTTCTTCCGTGGCTTCTCTCCTTGGCTTGGACACGGCCACCTTCTTGCTGGGTCTTCACATGGTCTTTCTCCTACACCCTCTTACTTCTGGTGTCTCTTCGCAACCCAACATCTTCTCACAAGGACACCGGTCAGAGTGGACTAGCCTCACCCCAACGGCCCTCCTTTCACACCCCTCCCCAAAGATCCTATCTCCAGGGACGCCTGGGTGGCTCAGTTGGTTAAGCAGCTGCCTTCGGCTCAGGTCATGATCCCAGCATCCTGGGATCGAGTCCCACATCGGGCTCCTTGCTCGGCAGGGAGCCTGCTTCTCCCTCTGCCTCTGCCTGCCATTCTGTCTGCCTGTGCTCGCTCTCTCTCCCTCTCTCTCTGATAAATAAGTAAAATCTTAAAAAAAAAAAAAATCCTATCTCCAAATGCAGTCACACACGAAGGGGCTTGGGGTTATAAGGTCAACATAGGAGTTCACAGGAGGACACAACTCGGCCCGTCATCCCTGGAGAACACTCCTTGCGGACATACTGAACCCCGCATCCTACCCCACTTCTAGAGCACATGAGGACCAGGAGACAGAAACACCCGCCTGCTGGTTCCTTCTTGCAGAACAACAAACCAGTCCAAGAAGAAGACCTGCTCTTTGCAAAGACCTCACCCGGGGAGCCGCGCTGGGAGCCCAAAACCTGTCTCTAAGATACAGAGTGTCCACCCAGGGGGAAAAGCGGCTCCCCTCACCCATGTAATTAATTCTCCATGCTGACGCTCTTCCCCGGTGTAAATTCCCACTGCCTTCACCCCCCACCCCCACCCCCCCAATCTCTGGCACAGTCAGACCAGGTTGATGCTGACAGCCGGTTATGCCGACCATGAATTCATAATTCAGAATGAACCCATCAAAACATTTGCTCTTACTTTTAACCCCATTGTACCCTGAGTGGAAATGTTAACACACAACAGCAGAAGAGATAAATATGGCAGACAAAAGTTTTCCCACAGCCTTTAGCCCCTTAAACATTCTAATCCCATTGAGGATCCTTGTGCCCGGCCAAACACTGCCGCTGGGGGCTGGGCTCCCGCCGGCGGCCCCCTCGCAGCGCCCGCCGCCTTTGTAGAGACCAGCTGCCGGTTGCTATGGCGATTTGGTTACGGAAGGGCAACGCAGGGCACCTCACCCAAGTGCTTTTTTAACCAAACCACATGCTTATTAAAAGAAAGGAGAAAGTTTCCATTAAAATATCTGGGCTGATTACATTTGGAAACTTAATAACATGTGTTGATTCAAATAACTCCCATTGAACTGAACCCCAGCAGGATTTAAGAGTTCACCGGGGGAACAAATATCTCTGATGAAACTTGGCATCTTAACCCTGTTTAACATTTTAATTAAGAAGGGAAAATTCGGTGTCATTTGCTTTTCTGCGGTCTCCAGGAGCGGCAGGGGACATGCTTGAGAATTCCTCCAAGAGGGCAGGCGGAAAGAAATACATTAGCTAATTAGGGACGATGCAAACATCTCTATACAAGTCCTATATGCCAGCACTGGCTTGCCGCCCGCCTTTTCTGACGCCCTTCTCCTACCGGACAGATTTCTCAGAACCCAGGATGCATGAGTATTCCTTCTACTTCTTTTTAATACTGCTAATTGAGAATTCAGTGATGGCCGGAGTCTTTTTTGTTCTAGACAGCTAGAGAAAAGCCTAGGACCGGGGCACCCATCTATGGCCCCGCTCTTGGGAAATGCCCAGAATTTGGTAACTTCACAAAACTCCCTCCAAGCCCTCATTTCATAAACATCAAAACTCATCTTTTTTGTATGAGCACTTCCTTTTTCTGGCCCGGCAGGCACCCTGGGGAAAGCTTCTTCTTAGGATGGCCCAGTTAAGTAGAAAATATTATCTTCCCTGTTTTGCAAATGAGCTTGTGAAAGGGAGTTTGAAACAGCAGCCAGGGAAAAAAAACTCTGTAGCCGGCTGTGGAGACAGTGGTTGCCTCTATGGCCAGCTAGAGTTTGTCCCAGTTCTGGGGTGAAAAAAAAGGAGATTGAAACAAGAAATAGGAGGAAAATCCGTTTCACCAGAGGGTGTACAGAGATCAGTGTATTTCCAACTCAAAAAGGAGCCAGAGGCTTTTTCCTCTGTTTCAGTTTGTGTTGCTTTGCTCTGAAACACTGAGTCAACCCGCACCCTGAGTTTTTGTTAATTTTAAGCTCGCTCCTCTTTGGGACAAGGACAAATACACAACCTAGTCCTGTATTGCTGACAGTTTCCTTCCTGGGAACCCTCCCTGCCCTGCTCGCCCGGCTGTCTCTCATGGGCCCCGGGGAAAGCCATACCCCCAGCCCCCTCCATCTTGGGGCCCCAAAGGGATGGGGAACAACTGAACTATGTGTTAATTGCGTTAAGGCGCTTTCTCTAATGAAATAGTGGCTTTCTCCATAGCAACGGTGATTAAAAGATGCAGAATGGCGGGTCCTTCAGGGCCCGTCTGTCTGGGAAGTGATTGCCACTTTACGGAACAATTCAGTCCAGATAGAAGTTTATTGTGTACATTTCGCCTAAGCTGACTGCTCAGGTCACACTTCCCAAAGCCGCTTTCTCTCCCTCTGAGCGCTATTTTCAGGCTGACTTGGGGGAGGGAGCCACAGGATATTTGCCGCCTGGCTGGGGGGGGGGGGGTGTAGTTGGGGGGTGTGCAGTGAGGGGTGGGTGGTGGTAAATGGGGGCTGTTTGGAGCTAGGGCTGGGAGAGAGACAGAGATAAGACCTGCTCTCACTCGTGAGCAGAGGATGAAGGAGAAAAACCCAAAGCTTGAATGTACGTCCACTCTAAAGCCCCATGCTTCATTAAGCATCGTTCAAAGTGCTCACTGAGGTGCCCAGAGCGGGTCAGGTAAATTCCCTTTCCATTTCATGCACCTTTCTAAAGCATCGGGCTTTCCAAGTTGGAGGGAGGGGGAATTAACATTATGCGGAACAAAACATGCAGAGCAGGCTAAGATAATGGTCCTAACTGATTGGAGACTCCCAAACGGGCCAGTGGGAAGCATCCTTCCCGCGCTGCTCTCTCCTGCTTCTTTCGCACCCGGATTCTGGGGTGTCCTCTCGTAGATAAACCAGACAGACGACAGATGACTGCTGGGACACAGCACATACCCAGACCGCTCCTCTGATGCGCACAGAGGGAGGGACGGTAGAGGCCCCCCTTCAGAGAAGGAGCTAAAACTTGCCAGGAGGCACTCCCGGTAGGTAAAGCACAGTTTGAAATACGAAAGGAAACTAAATATAATCGTGATTTAAAAACCCAGACTCAAGTCTGAACATATCCCAGAATATGTTCTCAACTTATAATGGGATCAGATTTAAAAGTATCCAATTTAAGAGCGTGGGCTCTGGAGTCCCAGGCCTGGGGGAGATTCCTGTCTCCACCGGCTCAGCTGCCTGAGCTCAGCTAAATTCCTGAAACCTCAGGTTTCTCCGTTTGAGAACTAGAGATGAGAATTAAAAGAGACAATTTTGTAGAACACTGACTTCCTGGCTTGCAGCAATGGCCCCAAAATTATAATAAAAATAATAATTTTTATTATGCAAAGTAAGGCTCTGTTACATTTGTAGGCACTCTCTGAATCACAAAATGCTTCTACTTATCTTCCCTCTTACAATCTTCCTAACAACCCTGGGCTGTTCCGATAAGCCCTGGTTGTGCCTGGCTGGAGTGAGATCAAAGCCCTGTTCCAGGCATTGCCAGCTCAAGCAGAAAAGGCCGGTTGCTGGGGACAAAACAAACCCTGAAATCCAAACTTCAGAATCTACCCCTGGGAACTGGAAGTGTTCTAGGCTGTGGGATCCAGGAGTGAGCAAGGGCAGGACGGTCCTGCCAACGTGGGATGGACAGTTCCGGAGGGCCTCGCGGGAGACCTGGAGGGTGCAGTGGGAGGGGAGAGCCCAGGCAGTGGGTCGACCCAGGCCCAGGGAAGCAAGGAAGTCTTGGCCACTCTACTTTTATTAAAAAATTTTGTAGATAACCTACTTGAAGGGCCTTCACGTGTTTAGACTTCTGTAGGAAATTAAAATGCTATTTATATTGGCATAAAGTATAATTATTCACACTTTCGAAAGTGTTTGGAGAACACTGGAGGAGAGCCACAAATCCAAATATTTAGAATGCCGAGAAATCTGTGCGCTACCGTGATTTGTTTTCTACTTAGAAAATAACTCATTTGAAAAATTATTATGACCCCAGCTTTCTAATCCTATGGGAAAACTTCAAATTCTAAACAAAAGCTAATATACAATTTAGCTTGAGCAAAGAGCCTTCTAATTACACTTTGTACGTGGCCCTTTATGTGGGTATTTGATAGGAACTCAACACCCTCAACATTCCCCAAAGGTATATACCCAAACAGCTCCAAGAGGATCAGTTACAGATTCATGAAGACCACAGTGGTCTCTAGGACCGATAGTGCCCCGATAGCCACCACAAAGCAGACCCGTCTATGCGGTCACCCGCACCCTTGAAGTGTGGTGCCTACATGTGGTCCAAGAGGCAATCTTTTCTGCTCCACCTGGGAGCTCCTGGAAATGCAAAACTCCAACATCCCCACTCCCTACCCATGCCTACTGACTCAGAATCTCCATTTTAACAAGATCCCCAGGTGATTCATATGCATATTAAATTTAGGGAATAGAAGGTCTACCTACCCAGGGTTTGCACATAGCAGGGAGAAAAGGCACAGGGGTTGACCAGAGACTACATATCCCAGCCTCCCTTGCAGTGAGGTGTGGCCATGCGGCCAGAGCCTGGCCATTGGTAGATGAGCGGAAGTCATCTGTACAGCTTCCAGGTGCTGACCTTAAAAGGTAGAAGCTTGCCTTTCCCTTCCTCTCCACTTTTTTTGCTAGCAGGGGATGGAGCAGCCATCGTAGATCCCAAAAGGGAATCCTGGCGGAGCGAAGAGGCTGGTAAGTGACAAGGACACGGTTCACACCAGCTTCACCTCCAGATCACTGCAACCTGTCTTTATTTCTCTGCCTCTTATGATACTACCTTCTAGTGGTGGCCTGTATATATGTTCTTTCTCATTACAGACTGCAAGCTTTTTATGGACAAGAACAAATCTTATTTCTTTTTATACACTTGACATTGTCTAGTTGTGCATCTTGCCTATGATAGGTACAAGAAACTCTCAGTTGAATGAATGAGCAAATGAACTAATGAATCTATGAGTGATTTATCATCAAGAAGCACTTGTTAATTTCCCACTGGCCAAAGATGGTGCTCTGGGAGTTTCAATAAGGTTAATAATCACAATGGATTAACACTCACAGAATATGTTCAAATATGTTAAATATGTTTGAATGTGCATGTTTAATATGTAAAATTATATATCTATATCACTGAGACAGTAAAGGAAGGGATTCTAGGGTACTGGTAAAGTTCCAAGTTATGACCTGCATGCTATTTATGGGGGTGTTTGCTTTATTATAGTTCATTAAGCAATTTTTTAAAGATCAACCTTTTATGTTTTTTTCGTGTTTTTTTTTTTAAAGATTTTATTTATTTATTTGTCAGAGAGAGAGAGAGCGAGAGCGAGCGAGCAAACGCAGGTAGAGGCAGAAAGAGAAGCAAGCTCCGTGCTAAGCAAGGATCCCGATGTGGGACTTGATCCCAGGACCCTGGGATCATGACCCAACCCGAAGGCAGCCGCTTAACTGACTGAGCCACCCAGGCATCCTTTAAAGATGCACTTGTAAGTGAGTTCCTGGATATGGGGATCAGGCTGAGGTGTCATGATTGTCACTCTGAGGCTGTGCTACCTATGGAAAGGACACCAAATTGACCATGTCCCCTTTACCAGTCTCAGCCCAGAATCCAGAAGAAAGCTTAGGACCTGGTTAGATCTAGTCCACTTCCATCATTTTACAGATGGGAGCACTGCCTTCCAGAAAGGGAGCTTAGAACTATTAAATCTCACTGTATCCATATCCCGTATTTCCTATCCCACCCATGCTCTCTTCTCTTTGTTGCCTATCATGCATGGACATACTAACTATCATACCATGAGGGTTCAAATATTAAAATCCAAGCGATTTTCTTGCTTCCTTCTTCACTTAGTTTGAAAGTCTGGACAATTCTACCAGGACACTTTCCATGATTAAATAATCTGATTCAATATTCATTTAAGATAATATTTATTTACCTTTACTGACTACTGCTATTTAAGAATAAGGACCTAATCTCCTTTGAAAAAGAACTGAAGTAAAATGAATTAATGAAAAATCCAAACAGCAAAAAACAAACACCAAATAAGTAAAAAGATAGAAAACCCAGTTTAAAGGCTATTTTCAGTTTCTCCAACCCCAAACCACAACTATTGCTACTTCACATGTGCACGTCCAGAAAGTAATTTAAGCAAATATATACGTAGTAGTATATCTGTAACTAGATATGTGTAGTCTTTAGAATTATTTTTATATGAATTAGACATTGTATACAGATTGGTCTTTATCTTGCATTTTTCACTTAATAATATATTTGGGGAAGATTCCTATTTTAGCACATAAAGTCGTACTTCATGCTTTTTAATGGTTGCATCATATTTTATTATAAATCTGTTTCATAATTTATTTAACTTTTACTGGTGCCCATTTAATTCTTGGAATTTGGGGCTATCACAGACATGCTGAAATGAACATCCTGGGATAGAGATTGTTATGTAATTTTCAAGAATTTCCATAGGGTGGATTTCTTAGCAACGAAATTGCTAAGTCAAAGGATGCATGCTTTTTGGATTGTGAGATATATTGTCAAAACACCCTGTCCACTTTCACAAAGTTTTACACTCCCTACAACAATGTGCTTTGTATCTACTTCTCCACAACGTTCACAGTGCGGGCTATCACCACACACTTACAGTTTCACGACCGAGTAAATGAAGAATTATATACATCACTTATGGTTTGACTTGCATTTCTTTGTGAGTGAACTTGCTTATGTCATGTGCTTATTGGTAACCTTCCTTTTTTTCTGTGAATTACATGTTTAAATCCTTTCTGGCTTTCTTTTTTTTTTTTTTTTTTTTTTTTAATTTACTTGACAGAGAGAGATCACAAGTAGACAGAGAGGCAGGCAGAGAGAGAGGGGGAAGCAGGCTCCTTGACGAGCAGAGCCTGATGCAGGGCTCGATCCCAGGACCCTGGGATCATGACCTGAGCAGAAGGCAGAGGCTTTAACCCACTGAGCCACCTAGGTGCCTCTCTGCTTTTTTTTTCTTATCAGACTTAAATTTGCTCTTAAAGGGATCAGAAACCTAGAATTCTTACTAATACCAAGAAGATTAACTACAGAGGGTATACTATTAACTTCCCTCTTTTCAAATTTGGTCACTCTGAAATGTTTACCATTATGCAGCGTGGTCAGGTAATGTAAAAAAAGAACCAGTCATTATATTTCCTTGCCATTTTCGTTATAGTTTCTGACATCTTTTTAGCCATGATAAAATTTAGCCTAATTCCTAATAAAATAATTTTGTCATTATGCAAATTATTTGGATTTAATCTTCCCCCTTCCCACAACCAGTAAAAGGTCATCACATGAACACTCCTCACTACCTTGCACATTCAATTAAAAAAACGTTATCATAAGCACACGGAGCTTCTCTAAGACCCAATTTCCCTTTCTGTAATCGAAGAGAGTTGAACTAGATGTTCCCTGAGCTTGCAGTTCTCTTTAGATCCAACATCCTGTGAAGCTGTGCCCACAAACCAGGATCTCAAAGAATTAATTTAGGCCTGAAAGGAGGCCAGGCTGTGTGGAAGGAGAGTAACGTCTAATATGAAAATCTGACAACATGTGACCCAAGTTCCCTTTAACTAGTCTTATGGCCCTGGGACTTGCACACCCACCCCATCTCGACTTCACAGTTTCCATAAGTTTCTTTGCAACTAGTAAGGAGACCAGTCAAAATCCACTGAGGCATTCCTTTGTTGACTGAATCCTCCGCGAGAGCCTAATTCCCTGCGCACATGCAGTTAATTGTCCCAAATACAAATTAAGAAACTAAGACACTCAAGCAAATTCCTACATAGCGTGTTTTTTTTTTTTTTTAAGATTTTATTTATTCATTTGACAGAGAGAGATCACAAGTAGGCAGAGAGGCAGGCAGAGAGAGAGAGAGAGGAGGAAGCAGGCTCCCCACTGAGCAGAGAGCCCGACGCGGGACTTGATCCCAGGACCCTGAGATCATGACCTGAGCTGAAGGCAGCGGCCTAACCCACTGAGCCACCCAGGCGCCCCCATAGCGTGTTTTTTAACGAAAGCCCATTTCAATAAGTGAATTGCTGGTGAGAGTGTTAGCATTATTATTCTGGGATTGGAATGTGTGTGTTGCTCATAAAGTAAATGAGTAATTATGTTGGTATCACTGGGGACTGGGACTTTTCAACATGGAGAAAAGGGATGAAGGTAGATAGGAGATTGGTCAGAGTAAGTAAAATATGTAGATTCCTAAATTTGGATCAGAAATATTATTATGAACTTATGCTATAGTTCATAGTTTTTGTTTTGTCTTGTTTTGTTTTATGTATTTCTTGGGCTTCTTCCTTGAAAGGGCCTAAAATGACCCCCAGCCCAGGAGCACTGAATGTCCTTAGTACCTAGTTTGTGGTCTCTAAATACCATTTCTTGCTAAAAAGCTCCAAGACCCCTTAGAGAAGTGGCTTCCTCCAGAACTGGGCAGAAATTTGCAAGATAAGCTTGGAACAGCTTGTCATACCAAAAAACTTAGAAAGACTTCTATCAAAAAACATCGGAGACTTTGGGGATTCTGTCAAAATGCCATAGCAACAAATCTGAAAAGACATCCATTGCCCAAAAATAGGATAATTGAGCAATCATTTAAGAATAATAAATACAGAGCTACTGAGTGGCTCAGTGAGTTAAAGCCTCTGCCTTCAGCTCAGGTCATGATCCCAGGGTCCTGGGATCAAACCCCACATCAGGCTCTCTGCTCAGCTGGGAGCCTGCTTCCTCTTCTCTCTCTGCCTGCTTCTCTGCCTACTTGTGATCTCCATCTGTCAAATAAATAAATAAAATCTTTAAAAAAAAAAAAAGAAGAAGAAATATAATGGACTAAAATCCACCAATTCTGGGGGCACCTCAGTGGTTCCGTTTATTAAGCATCTGCTTTCTGTTTAGGTCACGATCTTAGGGTCCTAGGACTGAGCCCCACATTGGGCTCCCTGCTCAGTGGTGAGCTTTCTTCTCCCTCTGAAACCCTCCCCAAACTTGTGCTTTCTCTCTGTCTCTTTCTCCTCCTGTCAAATAAATAAATACAATCCTAAAACAAAACAACCTACCAACTCTGTTTAAATCCATGAGTTCATGTGATATTTTAAAACAAACTTGTTGGTTACCTTTGGAATATGCTAGGAAATCAATTCCTTGTTTCAAAAGTTGCTAAAAAGCAAGAATGAAGCACTTAGCCTAGCTTTTCTACAAGAAATGTGCTTTGGGGTCAAATAGTGGATGAGGTAAGGTATCTTTACAGATAACAAGCAAAGATGAAATTATAAAATTAGACTATCACCATTTTCAACCCTTAACTAAATAATAGATTGAGGCAATAATCACTAATGGCTGCTAATATCAACAAAGAGGAAAAAACAGACACTTTCTTTCCACTTTTATTGGGAGAACACACCATTCCCCGTGAAGGAGTCTTATTAAAACAAACCTGGATTTCATTAAGCCTTGAGATGGAATCAGCAATTGACAAAAAGTACAGGGGAAAGAGGAACATGTTCAGTGACACCAGGGGGACATAACCAACAAAATCTGGACTTTGAGAAACTCTGCAGGACAAATGACCAGGTTTCTTCAACTAGTAACTTCCAAGGCAGGTAGAATGGGCCAACAGACTTACAGATGAAAATAAACTTAAGAGACATGTTAACTGACTGCAATGAGTGGACCTAATTTGGACCCTAATTTGAACAATTAGTGAAACAGTTTGTAAGATAATAGAGGAAATGCTACAACCAAACAGGTAGTGACATGGAGAAATTACTGACGATCACGAAAATGGAGCTGTGAGAAGGAATGCTGGGGCTTATGGTTGTTTTAAGAACATGTGTCTTTGTGGCATCTGGGTGGCTCAGTGGGTTGAGCCTCTGCCGTTGGCTCAGGTCATGATCTCAGAGTCCTGGGATTGAGCCTCACATCGGGCTCTCTGCTCCCTGCCGAGCAGAGAGCCCGTTTACCCCTCTCTCTCTGCCTGCCTCTCTGCCTACGTGTGATCTCTGTCAAATAAATAAATAAAATCTTAAAAAAAAAAAAAAAAGAACATCTTCTAAAGATACATGCTGAAATATTTATTGATGAAATGATATGACACCAGGGCTTATTTGAAATAATTCAGGATTATCAAGGGGAATCAAGATAAGGAAGTATCTAGGGGAGTCAAGGTAAGAGGGAAGAGATAAGATGCATGAGATGATTTTGTTGGGGCTGTGTGATCGGTATTTGGGGGCTCATTATACTACTCTAATTTGTGTTTAAAATCTTCCATAATGAATATCTTTTTTAAAGTGAAATTCTTATAATCCTAAGAATACTCGTCTCTACTTTCAGATCCAACACTGAGCACCCTGAATGAGCCTGCTGGCCCCTTTCAAACATCACAGTAAATTAATAACATCAGAAACCTCTGGTCACAACTCTCAAGAGGTCAGTGTTGCTCATGGGCCCATGGGATGGACTATTGCCATTCTCTCTTAAGCAAGAGCCTCTTTGACCTAAAGAAATATACCCTGAGGCACCTGGGTGGCTCAGTCAGTGAAGGTCTGACTCTTGGTTTCAGCTCAGATCATGATCTCAGGGTCCTAGGGTTGAGTCTTGTGTCGGGCTGCACACTCAGTAGGGAGTCTACTTGTTCCCTCTGTCTCTGCCCCTCCCCCCACTCATACATGCCCTCTAAAATAAATAATCAAATCTTAAAAAAAAAAAAAAAAGAAAGAAATGCACCCTGATCAAAGATACCCCCGGAAAGGACCTACACACACACACACACACACCCCTAAGACAGGGTTGAGGAAGAAGGCATTGTAACTACCGTTCTGGAAGTCCAGCCCCTCCTTTCCATCACCAACCTCTGAAAGCTCAATCTTTCCTCCTTTGGGAGTCCTCATTCCCAGAGAAATGAATGTATGCTTCATAGAGTCACAGCACGGGCAATATTTTTAAGAGGTTCCATCCAGCCTTTAACTGGGATGTGTGGATAAGGTGGGGCGACAGGTGCCGTCAGCATCAGAGAACTCCCACCCTCAACCCGCGGACTTTCCCTCTGACCATTTCTCTACTCCCTCTTATTACTGTTGGGTTACTTATGAACTGTGTGATTAGCCCTATGGCGAGGGACGGTGCAATAGTGACTTTAGTCCACAAACAAGACATGACCCCTATTGCAACCATGTTTGCATCATCACTGTCCTGTTCCACAGAGGGATACCTTCTTCATGGCTTTAGCCTGGGAAGCTGTTTTGTTTAAATAATTTGCATCGTAGAGTCGAAAGAACATTCTTTTCCATTGTAGTCTCTTTTCAGTTATTATAGGGTAATAGATCAATATATGAAGCCATATACATTCATCTTATCTGAAAAGTTAAATTATGATTAACTCATATAGGCTGGAAACAAGTTAACTGTTTCCTAATTCCTTGTAATCACCAACTTCTTTCTCTGCTAGAAAATGGGAAAGAGCAGGGAGGGCTGACTTGCTTTACTGGTGGTCAAGAGTGAATGAATCCCGGCACGCCTGGGTGGCTCAGGCAGTTAAGCGTCTGCCTTCTGCTCAGGTCATGATTCCAGGACCAAGTCCCACACCCGGCTCTTTGCTCAGGTCAGAGCCTGCTTCTCCCTCTGCCTCCCCACACTTCTGTTCTCTTTCTCTCTCTCTGACAAAAAAAAAAAAAAAAAAAAAAAAGTGGATGAATCCCTACGGCCTAAACACATTCAATGAATAATCCTAGACTGGAAAACAAAAACCAAAAAACTATAGAAGACATTATTGGGAAAATTGACTACATTAGAAATACTGTGGATAACTATTGTGCTAATGTTTCATTGCCTGATTTTGATCATTGTACTGTGACAATATGAGACACAAAGAGGAAGAGAGAGGCAAACTATTGACAATGGATGAAACGGGTAAAAGATTTGCAGTAGTTCTTTGTACTGTTCCTGTAAATTTTCCATAAGCTTGAAATTATTTAAAAATACAAAATTTCAGGACATGATGAGGAATCTGAGAGCCAGGCCCACCGATGCTAGAACCTAGCCCTTGCCCAGGGCAGCACGGCATGCTCCACTCCCTATGAGCAAGGCGGTATGTTATTCTAGGAGTAGAGGGTATCAGGCAGCCAAGGAAGAAGTGATTCCTTTTCAAGGGCCAGAGATGAGCCAAATCAAAAGTTAGAGCCGTCAGCACTCTCTTAGGCCAGAAGCCTGGAGACATTTATTACCAAAACAAAATAACGGCAATCAGAACAAAACAAATGTTCCGTATGGTTTAATCTTTATTTTTACAGGATTTGGCAGGAGCCGTAAGGTCTGGAATGGTGGGTCTTTTGGGGAACTCTGTATTTATTAAAATGGTCTGGACACTGACTCGTATTATTCTTTCTCTTCCTTTGAAGTGGGAATGGAAAGTCTCCTGATAAATGGGCAGCGCGTGGTCCAGATTTGGGTAACTAACTAGTCTCATAGCTTTTTGTGTTCCAGTACCAAGTGTAACCCTGCAATTTACCTTCTTAAGATTCTAAGTTCTCAGCTACCTAAACTTGCTAAAAATCCTGTGCCAAGTGAAGCACATGGACCATTGGTCATGTCAACAACAGGACAAAGTTTCACCTGGAAAGTTTCATGTCAAAGAATCTTCTAAATATTATAAATTTACTGAAGGGGATCTAATTCACCCTTCTTAGAAGAGAGATGGAGTTTATATTTTGTTATTCTACAAGTTCCATACAGTTTACGAAGTTCATGTCTTCTGCCAAATACTGAAATTCAACTTCATGAAATACGGCAACAGACACCCAGGTTGCTCTATCGTAATGTAAGCTTAATTTAAAAATTATTTTAAATATTTAACTGTTAAAATACACATAAGGAAACCTACCTACCATCTTAACCACCGACATTGTACAATGTTGTAGTGTCACATATATTCACACCGTTGTGCACCCAAATACCCAGGACTTCTTCATCTTGCCAAACTGAAACTCAGTACCCACAAAACAACAGCTCCCCCGTTTGCCCTCCCCAGCCCCCAGCAACCACCATTCTGCTCCCTGTCTCTGTGAATTTAACTCTTCTAGACATATCCGTGGAAGCACACGGTATATTTGGCTCTTTGCAACTGGCTTGTTCCATTTCACATAATGCCCTCAAGTTCATTGATCATGAGCCAGGTTCATCCGTGTGGTAGTGTATGTCAGAACACACTTCCCTGTCAAGGCTGGCCAGTATCCCATTATGTGTAGTCACATTTTGTTCATCCGTTCATCCACGTGAGGACACTCCAGCTGCCCTCTACCCCTGACAACTGTGATTAGAACTCGGGCTACAAATGTATCACTCACAGCTGGCTTGCGGTTCTTCTGTACATATACCTACAAGGGGAATTGCTGGATATACAGTGACCCTATTTTTAATTTGAGGCACCCCCTTATAGAAGCACTGCAGTTGTTCATTCCTACCCACAGTGCACAAGGGTTCCAATTTCTGCACGTGTTCACCAACACTTGCTCTGTTCTGACTTTTTTTTTTTTTAATAGTAGCCATGTTCTGAGGAAGTGGTTCGAGGTTTACGTTGAGCGTTTCACAGTGCGACGAAAAGCTAGCTCAAAGAAATACCAGGACTCGGTGAAAAGGCATGGAAGGCATTCTCTTACCTTTTCCTAAGAGTTTACAGTAATCTCTTTACCGAACGTGGGGCTCGAACTTACAACCCCAAGATCAAGAGTTGCACGCTCCCCCAAATAAGCCAATCCAGGCATCTCTAGTTTACCTTATTTTAGGAAGGAATGGCCTTTGCCACTTACTCAGCCAGACCGCGCCACACTGGAGAGCAGGCTGAAGCCGGCAGGCCCGCGAGGAGCCTCTTGCGCTGGCTGAGCTGAGGACAAGTGCGGTGCCCAGACGTTGCTAACATCAGGGGAACGAAACCACCGAGACGTGCGAACTACACCGGAGATGAAACCAAGAGGGCTTTCCGAGTGACTTTGTGATCGGACACGTGAGATCGGACTCCACGATCCCGCCGCACCGAGTTGCAGTGAATCAGCTCAAGAACGCAGGTGTCGGCAGGGAGAAGTGCGAGCAGAGAGGAGACGCGGCCGGCGACCCCTGATGACCCCACCTTAGGAGGTAAAAAGAGATCGGGAGACTCGGCGAGAATAAAGGAATTTGGATGCATCTGTCCCACGTGGGCTTGTCCCGCCAACTATCAACTATGTCTCCTGGAGCAGAGCCAGGGACCCTCCCCAGCTTTGGCCGAAGTGTTCGGGCAAAGGCACCGGCAAGCGCCGGCTGAGTGCTGGGCACACCGGGGAGCCGCTCTCGCCCGCTGGCTGCAGCCCACACGCCGACGCTCAGCTCTTCCTTCTGCAAAATGGAATCCACCGGGGGTGGCGGGGGGTGTGGGCTGCAGGCCGAGCCCTTCTTGGGAAAGCCAAGCCAGGCTCTGGCTACTGCTCCAGCAGTTGCGGGGCGTGGGGGTCCCTCCTTCTGGGGATACGGGGCAGGCCCTGCCCCTCCTCCCGCAGTGAGGACAGGTTGGCAGGGGAAACATCAGAAGATTTGAGGCACCTTCTCCGAATTGGAAAGGTGCACTACCTTAGACACAAACAACATGTTGTCGACAGAATACGGAATCAGGGGCGCCTGGGTGGCTCAGTGGGTTGAGCCTCTGCCTTCAGCTCAGGTCATGATCTCAGGGTCCTGGAACCATGCCCCGCATAGAGCTCTCTGCTCAGCAGGGAGCCTGCTTCCCACCCCCCTCTCTGCCTGCCTCGCTGCCTGCTTGTGATCTCTCTGTCAAATAAATAAATAAATAAATCTTAAAAAAAAAAAAAAAAGAATACGGAATCAGCTGTTTTTCCCACAGAACAGAATCTGGTGATCAAGTCAGTGATGCAGCCGTAGCAGCAGGGGAAGGACGTAGCACGCAGGAATTGTTTGAATCCCAGGGTTCTGCCTTCTAGAGAACCAGCAACAAGCTTCCATTTCAACAACAGCAACGACCCTTGGCCTATCACACATAATGAATATTTGCAGCGTGTGTGCGTGTCTGTGAGTGTGTCTGTGTGCGTGTGTCTGTGTGGGTTTGCACGCCACGGCAGGCACATTTGGTTTTCATTGTCCTTGACTGACTGGAGGAGTAAAAGCTCTCTCCTCCCTGGAGAGAAAGTGTGGGTCAGCCCATACATTCTCCAAGCCCAGCATGTGGTTTCTGTCACATGTCCCTTATTAGAGTCTATGGGAGCTGTGTGGGGGTCGGGGAACTCAGGGGCCCCAGCACTCGCTGAGGAGAGGGGGCACTAGGACCAGAGTTGGTAGCCAGAGCAACACATAATAAGGTGTTCATTCCAGACCGGGTCTCCGTGGTCCTGATGTCAGGGACGGACTAGATCCCCAGCACCCCCGGGGAGCAGGACCTCACTATCGACTATGCATCTCACAGTCACACCAAAGAGGTGGGCTGAGGACTGGGGCGAGCACGTGCCCTGGGGCAGATGGGCCCTGCTGACGGGCAGACCAGGGAAATGCTTGGAACCCCAACACCAGCCTCATGCAAATGGCCTCAGCGACAATCAGGGCTCCAGCAGAGACGAAAGTCACCTTACACATAAGAGAGGAGATTTTCTGGTTTTGTTCTTATAACGCCACAATTTAAATAAAAGGAATATTTGCTTTTTCTTTATCATTGGAAATATGTCCCGGTCACCTTGAGTAACATGTTTCCATATTTCTAAAAAAAGAAAGAAAAAAGGATCTTCAATGGATACTCATATATCCATATATATTCTCAAAGAAGAGCACAGAGTGACCTTCACCGAGAACGCCTAGAATATTAATGCCAGGCATATGGGGAATTTCATAGGTGCCTGGCTGGCTTCGTTGGTGGAAGATGTGACTCTTGATCTCAGAGTTTTGGGTTCGAGCCCTACACTGGGTACAGAGATAACTTTGAAAGAGAAAGAATTTCAAATTTTCCTTGATCCTTTCTCATTTTTATCTTCTTTTTTCCTCTGGTGAGTCCCATTCAGTCATTCACAAAGTGTTCACGGAGAGCCCACCAGGGGCTGTTCGGAGTCTGGCAATAGAGCTGCTTGCAGGCCAGAGCAGACCTCTGCCCCCAGAGCGACCTGTCCGCCGACGAGACAGACAGACAGACAGCAGCACGAACAGGAAACGCAGTCTGTAGAGGGTAGGCCCCACACAAGAACGCAACAACCCTCTACTTGTCATGTCGAAAGCCCATGGGTGGGTGCTGATTTAAACAGGGGAACAGAGGCCTCCCCGAGGGGAAGCCAGCCGAGCCAGAGCAGGGAGAACAGCATTCTTGGCGGCGACAGAGAGTGGGGCCCCCGTACAGTGGGCGCGTGGGTACCTTGTTCTTCCTCAGGCCACGTGAGGGTAGGACACCTGTCCAAGTCCCCAGGTCTCCGGTGTCAGATCCAGGGTGAGAACTAGATCGTCCCCTAGTCCCCTATTCTCCTCATCGGCCCCAGGTGGCTTGCTGCCTTCATCCCTTCATTGTGTGTGTGTGTGTGTGTCCGCATGCGCACGTTTTCTTTTTACTATCAAGTGCATTTTCTTAGCCTTGCCTCCTCTTACCCCCTGTGATGCCCTCACACCTTCCTTCAAGGCCTAATTTCAGTCTTTCCAGATCACTCGTCCTACTTCTGCCAACATGTCTTTCTAGGTCCTCACAATCAACGGGGGACAACGAGGGACTCTTACCCAGGAACACACCAGTGACGGGGCAAGGGGCTGATGACCCCAGAGCCTGGCTGCAATCACGGTGTCTACTCACCCCTGGAGGAGGAGGGCTGCAGGCACGGTGACTCCAGCAGGACAGCAGGAGGAGCTGGTGGGGGCCGGGATGCGGCTGCGGGGTTTTCTGCCTTTCCTGCCCCCTCTCTCGTTCCCCCAGGCCGACGGGTGTTTCTCCGTGGGCTCAGAGCTCTCTGTTCACACACCCCAGCAGCAAAGACTTCTGAGCCTTGCTGTGGACACTGCCGGGTGCCCAGACCCAGAGGCCATGTGTGTGTGTGTGGGGGGGGGGGGGGTCGTCAGCAGCTCCTCCTACCACGCTGCGGCGGGCGGGGGGTGGGGTGGCGCAGCCCTGGGCTGAGCGGAAACCATCCCACCTGCAAGGTCATTGCCCTCACCTGGCTGGGGCGCGGGTCGGCTGAGCCCAGCCCCGCTCAGGCCCTGGTCTTGTGCCCTCTGCCTCCTCCTTCCCCTGTCCTCAGCGAGCTCCCTCTGTCCAACCACACCCCCTGTCCGAGGAGCCCGGGGGGCCCTGCTTCTGGGAAATGTGACCCAACCCCCGCCTGTTCCTCTGGCACAGCGTTACTGCCACATCCCCCGCACCTGCTCCTCGCCGTCCGCCTCCCCTTCCAGGGACACCGCCTTCTGCTCTTTGCTTTGATGCTAGCGCCCCCCCCCGTTCTCGGGATCGATTAGGACATTTCCTTCCCGCACTGGTAGCACATGAATTTTGGTTTTTACGCTTAACATTCCAAGAGGGACACATCAGTTTGCCGAGGAGCAAGGGCGGCCTCCTGCCAACCTCGGGGAGCAGCAGCGGGCTGGGGGGCGGGGAGGGCGGCCCGGGAAGCCCCCGCGCTTGTCCAGGTGATGGGCCGCAGGTGCTCTGGGGAAGCGGCCGAAGCCCTGGTCAAGGACTGTTCATGCCTTTCTCACGGACTTGTTTTGGAACAGGAATTTCTTGGTCCACCAGCCACGCTGGCCGCGCACTCCGTTGCATCCTTCTGGGGCTTTTGTCGTGGGGGCCCTGCCTTTCCGTGTGGCCTCCCCCGGGGGCGGGGGCTCCCTCTGGGAGAGGCTTAGGACGCTCCCATATTCTGTCCTAGGTCTCCTGGTGAAAATAGCAAACCAGGTTAGCGGATGTAAGCCATAATCTGGTTTGTGCATTTGAGGTGGGTGTTTTGGTTTCTATCCTGGCTTCTCCTCTCCAGCCATGGCTGCTCCCCACTGCTGTCCAAAGTGGTTCCCGGGGGAGCTGCTGGGGGCGGGGTCGGGGGGGGGGATTTTGCACACCATGGCCTGCCAGTGTAGAAGCCCGCCCCTCCCGAGGAGCTTCGCTCTGCCATCTACCTCAGCGCCCATGACTTCCAAATTCTTTATAACTCAGGCAAACGAGAGGGCACCCCACTCTCTCAAGCCCTGTCTTTCTGCCTCCACACTGGGTCTTATTCCATCCCTTCTGCCTGGAATGCCCTGACCCTCCTTTCTCAAAATCGACTGTAGGTCAAACCAGCTCCCTCCAGTAACAGCTCTGATCGTTTCTGTTAGACGTGAGCTTTCCTTCCTGAGTGTCGCGGGGATTTCGTCTACCCTCTCGGAGCAGTTTTCGTTCCAGTCCATGGGTTTGGGTCAACCCTCCACGACCGTGGACTCCGAAGAGCTAAGAACACAACCACTCCGGCTCTGAGTCTTTAGGATGTCCACGTTCCCTTCACTCAATGCCCACAGATCATCCCCGCTTCCAAAGCTGTCCCTGACACCCTGTCCAAAGTGGCCTTTCGTGTGACCAAACACAGTCCAGCACTCTGACTCCTCTGTTGGCTGCAAACCATCTGTCTCTCTTGCTGGAGTGAAATTCCACGAAGACAGGGACTCACACTTGTTCACGTCTGTGCCACGCACAACGCTGGGTGCAGGACAGGGGCTCAGATCGCTGCTGGGTGGACAAATGGATCCATCCAAAAAATGCACCAACGAAGCCTATGTGTGGGGCTGGGATTTTGTGGAATAGCTTTCCGAGAGCGAGCGTGTGGACAGCCCCGGCCCCTGGCGATGTCAGGCTGCAGCCCCGTGAGGGCCGCTCGCCCCGGAACCACCCCTGCCCTCCCGCCAGCTGTAACGGCATGTTCTGCCGCTGGGCCAGGTGGCGATTCCCTACAACCGCCGCTGTGTTCTCGTCCCTCTAAGCCGGTCACAATCCACGTGAGCCGAGCAACCCCTGTCACCCAGGTGGGCCTGTTTTTGGGTGCCCTGTGAGCTTCCAGGAGAAGTGGTGGCCTCGTAAATTTTAGGAAGGGTTAACAGAATTTAAGACCAAGTGAAAGGACCTGCAAGGGAATCTTCGGGATGAACGCGGGGCCTCACTTCAGCACCTGCACCGGCCTGCTCTTAGGGAAGCCCCCAGCACCTGAGGTCCCCAGGGTGGGGGACGGGCTCCCCAAGGCTCTCGGGTGGTGCCAAGTCCCCAGGGCGGGGGGGGGGGGCTTTTCCCCTGGTGCAGAGCAAGTCAGGGTGGGTGAGAGGCCCTTTGTGTCCGTTGCAAGTGTGTCTCGCCATATGCAAAATGAATTAAGAGGAGAAGTCCAAATTAAATAGGGATTACAGTGATCCCCTTTAAGAATTTTCAATTCATATCGGTGCTTTTTTTTTTTTTTTTTTTGGTGGAAGAGCTCTAAACCAGAATAGGCCTGCCCTCAAGTACTGGGTCCACAGACCCATTATGCCAGGAATTCTTAGACAGAACAGCCAGATGTCCCCCGACAACTCGTCCCCGAAAGCTCCCCTGTCTGCCAAGACCCGCCTGCCCCCCGGCACACACATGGGGTCCTATATTCTCTCTCACTGTTCATTCGGCAGCAGGTGACCATGAAGGGAGCTGTCGAGGCACAGGTATCCCCACAAGCAAAATCTTCCCCTCTGGGACAGCTTGTCCCCGTTCGCCCCACCCCCGTGTGAACGCACCACCAGGTGGAACCACGGACGCATTCCCTGGCGATCACCTTAGTCACCGCCCGTTCCAAGGCAAACAGACTGTGGCTTCTCTAAGGTTATAAAGAGAAACTCTTCACTTAGGTGTATCAAATTTACAGCTCTCCTTTATGGGCATTTCTGATGTTCTTAATGTGTTAAGAACCTGCCACGTCCAACCGATCCCACTACGGACCCACTGCTCAGGAAGGCTTTCTTGGCATTTCCACCCCGTGCTGTGAAGCTGAGTCCGAGGACCAGACCCGTCCCGGCACCTGGGAGCCGGGTCTCAGCATCCACCCACCAGACACAAACACACTTCCTCGGGGGAGGTTTCTCCGATGAATCCGGGCTCTGGCCAGCTCTCTGAGAGCAACGTGCATCATTCCCATGGCCTGCCTTGTGTTGCTTGTCTCGAGCCTTAAGAAAGAACTGTGACTTGAAGAAAAGCTTCGGATATGGTAGACCAGGGACTCACAGGGAGGTGGCCCCTGGTGTAGACCTTGCAGATTAGAGTGTCTGCAGACAGAAGAGTTTGGAGGTCAAGAAACAGGCAAGAAACGGCTGAGAGTAGGGTTTACGGAAGGGAGATGCACCGAAGGGTTGGAAAAGGAGTGGGACATGCCAAGGGGGCGGTTGAGGCTTCATGCGGTAGGTAATGCAGAGCTGTCTGAGGCGGGACCAGTAGAGGCAGATGAGAGTCAGATGTGAGCCGGGCGTGAGAACTGGCTGGGAAGGTTGGCAGGCTATCGCAATGATCCTGGTAAAAGGGCCTGGGGGCCTGCACTGGCCCCGTGAGGCTGGAGACAGGGAGGAACATGTGGGAGAGCCTGGGCTGCTGTGTCAGGCCTGGAGATCTCAGAGCTAAGTCATCCATCGATATAAAATACCTTCATGGCTTTCCTTGCAGAAAGAAGACTTAATTTAGAGACAACCCAAATCTGAAAAAAATCAAGGATTTGGGAAATAAGAAATACAATTTATATCAAGAACATTGGCCCAAATGGACCAAAGGAAATGTTTACCTTCCCATGCAGAGTTTGGGGGGAGGGAGAGAGTGGGGGGGTGGGGGGGGTGGCGGGAAGGCAAGAAAGATTCTTTCTGCCCCCTGGTGGCTTCCGGGAGAATTGACTAGGAAGGGCAGAAAGGGGACCCGTTTCTCCACCTTGAGCCCAGTGTCAACGGAGCAAACACCGCACCAAACACAACGAAGACGTTTCAGATGTCCTGACATCTCAGATCTTCTGCCTGAGGTCGGCGAGCAGAGGTCAGGCCCCCGCCAGTGTGGTCCTCTGAGTGTGAGCCTGTGGCTCTGCCCCCCGCCCGGCTGGACAGTGGAGTTGGCCCCGGAAAGCCTAACTCTGCATGCACTGAGCACTTGCTAGAACGTGACCTGGGAGCAGAGCGTCTCCTTCAATGCTCAGGAAACAGCGCCACTGGCCTCCGTGTCGAATCGCACTGGCCCAGGCGCTGGGCACCCAGCTCTGCACACAGCAGAATGAACTTTTAATTAGGCTGGGGTTTTCTGGTTTGGGGGGGTGTTTTGGGGAGGCAGTAAAAGAGACCAGTCTACTTCCCACTTTCGTCTTCGGGCTCACCTCTTGTCCCCGACGAGGGCGGCATTCTGCGGTCCTATATAACATCACTTCTTCTCCACTCGAAAAAATGTGCTTTTGATTTCCAGGCCTTTTTGATAACGCTCTTTGGCTAACGTGTGGCCCTGTGAAAAGCCGATTTTAAGAAGTAATGCCTCTTCCAGAATTTGCCTTCATGCGGGGGAATAATGCAGAAACACGAAGAAAAGCAGGAGCAGTTGGGGGCTGGCTGAAAACAGTCCAGTCATTATCACTGAAACTGTAAGTGGATATGACAGCCCGCTGTGCGGGGCGTTTGGCCCAGTCTACAAAATGCTGCTGGTTTTCCAGATATCCTGTTGTTTAGTTTTGTCTCAAACAAAACAAACAAAAATGCGCATAATTGTACCGGGCCTCAAAACCCATTTTATTCTCCCAGTCTACCAAGGAATTTCTGAATGGTGGCGCCACTGGAGAGCGAGGCCCTCCGTGGGTTCCTCTGAATAATTGTTTATCCACACTCTGTTAGACAGAGGCCAGCCAATAGAAAGTTTCTGCCTCTCTAACACTAGAGCATCCTTTGTGAATGCGGCCATTCCAAATGGACTCTCATTCTGTAGTCGCGAAGACCTGTTTCAGTATGGTGAAGTTTGCAGATAACCGGAACTTATCCAGTTAATGGAATCTTTTTGTTACTATCACAATTTTGAATAGAAATATACTCGACTGTACTCGAATTGCTTCCTTGACCAGTCAGCATTGTCTTTACCAATGTCAAGTCTGATTGCCCTGACCACGTTGTGTGCTCGGGGGCTGTTGAGATGTTCAGGCTTCTAGGCCTTGGATTGGTAGGGTCTACTCTTTCTTTCTTTTTTAATATTTCGTTCAAATATTTCTTCATTACCTTCCTTTTTGTTGACATCTGCTTCGGGCAAGGTGTAATGGGCTGCAGAGCAGGGGTCGGGCAAGGCCACTTCTGTAAGACAACTGTCCTCGACCCCTACCAGCTGGCTCCCCACCTGCCCAGGTCACCTCTCCTGATGAGGAAGCTGAGGTTTGCTTGCCTTCTGGTCCTGGCCTAAGGTGCCACAATTAGTTGAGCGATCCCAGGACTTGAACCTGGCCCAGCTTGTCCCCAGGATCCAGGTTCCCTCCATATTCCGTTGACTTACTGAGGTTAATGGAAGGAACTGGTTGCTTGTGGAACACGGTCAGAAGGTCACTCTAGGTCTGTGTCAGCCCTCCCTGCTACAATCCGTCTTCCTCCAGAACAGGCTCCCAGCACCACTGTCCACGGGGCAGTGTTGAACGCCAGCGGGCACACAGTAAGAGCTGTCCAGGAGGTGATGTACACCCTTCCACTAACATGCCATTTCCACATTTTATCCTTCTCCTTCGGACCAAAAATTTCTTCTCCTTATGCCACGCGGCCCAAGTGGCTGTCCCATTAATAGGGCATAAGCTCTAGAGCCTGGATTCACGCCCCATTATGCTTCTAAGAGGCAAGTTTCTTTCTTTCTTTTTTATTTTTTTGACCTTACTTTTGGACACTCTGTTCATGTTCCAGATGGTGAAGAGCCTAGATAGGCAACTACAGATAAGGATAGCCGGAGATCGTCATGACTCACAAGGAATGCTGGCACAGGACAGTTTCCATATCTTAACAAAGGCAATAAAGGAGTAATAGAAATGAATCATGTATTCACTATCGTAAGCTCAAAGTGGTCTCCAGACTTTCTCCTCCCAACGTGGATCCTTTATTTCCAAACGTTCTCGACAGCATCTTTGGTGACATGATCAGAAATATTAATTACCGCAAGCGTGAACCACCAGCGGCTGTAGACGGAGAGCTTGTAATTACACACAGTTGGCTACACACGGATGCTTCTCTGGCTGACTTATAAAAAAGCATATGGAATAGAATTACGTAAATCACAGTGTGGCTCTGGAGAAGAGGCAGAGACCGGGACACTGGAGACCGTCACCCTTAATTCCCGCAGGCCTTGCCCTCACCCCGTGCAGAGCCCCTGGAGGCCGCTGACCAACCTCCGGGGCTCCCTCGGACCTACCCCACCCCCCGCCGGCTCTGCTCATGGGTGGCCGCAAACAGTCTGGGGAAGTGAATCCAAACAGATGTCTCTGTATCTAAATCCCATGCCTCTGGTGAAATTCCATGAAGATCTCCACGTTGAGGACAATGACAGGCAGTTTGGGTCCGAAGTAGGCTGTACTAGGGGGAAAAAAAGCCAGTATTCAAAATCATCCTTAAAAATACAATAGTAGAGATGCCTGGGTGGCTCAGTCATTAAGCATCTGCCTTTGGCTCAGGTCATGATCCCAGGGTTCTGGGATCGAGCCCCGCATCAGGCTCCTTGCTCCGTGGGAAGCCTGCTTCTCCCTCTCCCACTCCTCCTGCTTGTGCTCCCTCTCTCACTCTGTCTCTGTCAAATAAATAAATAAGATCTTTTAAAATAAAATACAATAGTAAAGGCATAAAAAATCTTTAAGGCAGACCTGTAAATCAATCTAATCTGTCTTCTGGACTTACTCATGTGAGGTAACCACCAGCTGTGCATTCAACAAGACAACAGAGATGTGTAATGAGGATTTATTTTTTCCATTTTCGTTTGCACACAGGTTCACTGCATATTTTTGTGAGAGATGCATATAAATCCTTTTATTGGTACAGATTCAAAGATTTTTATTGATACATTTATAAAAATTTTTTTCTATTTGATCAAAATAACCATGTAACTAGAACTAGAAACCTAAAAGAAAATATATATTAAAAATATAAAAATGGAAATAATAGAAGCGCCTGAGTGGCTCAGTTGGTTAAGCGTCTGCCTTGGGCTCAGGTCATGATCCCGGGGTCCTGGGACTGAGCCCCGTGTCAGGCTCCCTGCTCAGTAAGGAGTCTGCTTCTCCCTCTCCTTCAGCTTGTGCTCTTTCTCTCTCTCTCAAGTAAATAAATAAAATTTATTTTTTAAAAAGGAATAATAGAAGAGCACAAATTCTTCAGAAATACTTCTGGATTAATCTCTCATTCATTCAAGTTATCCATTAATTAAACATTATCGCTACACATATTTTAACTTTAAAGATTTTTTTTTTTTTTTTAATTTACTTGGGGTTCGGGAAGAGGGTGCGAGAGAATTTGACTCGAGATGCTTAACCAACAGAGCCATCCAGGCGCCCCCGGAAGTTTAACTTTAAATCTAGTGACGTGGCAGTTACATCAAGAAACTGAGGCAGCCTCACGGTCACGAGATACTGAGGATCTGCAGATTCATACGAATGGGCAGCAGCACTTACAGATGAGACAAGATCGCTCAATGGGAGTTACAATGAGAAACCAGACACTGTCAAAGTAAATTGCCCTAATGTCCCACTGGATTCGCTGCGCGGTGTTTGGCCATGTCGAAACGTTTAAGACATATCAAACCATGACATTTTTATTTTGTAAGATGGCCTCTCTGCAGCACCGTCCACTAGAACTTACAACAGTGGAATCGTTCTGTATCTGTACCGTCCAATGGGGCCGCTCTGCTGGGTGCGACTGTGTCCCCCACGGGGGCACGGGGCTGGCTCCGTGGGTGGAGCATGCAACTCCTGGTCTCGGGGTCATGAGTTCAAGCCCCCTGTTGGGCTTGGAGCCTACTGAAGAAAAAGGAATTGTGTCCCTCTCCACCCCAAGCCCCTGGCAAAAAGATAGGTTGAAGTTCTAAGCCTCGATGCCTTGCTGACATATTAAGATAAGGTCATATACTAGATTACAGTGAGCTCTAAACCCAGTATGACTAGTAATCCTTGTGAGGAGTTGACCCAGAGAAACACACAGAGACAAGGTGGCCTTGAGAACGGGGAGGCAGAAACTGGGAATGAGGCAGCTGCCAGCCAAGGAACACCGAGCATTGCTGGTAACCATTCGCAGCTGGAAGGCTCCAGAAAGACTCCTCCTGGATCCATCAGAGCCAGCACAGCCCTGTCGATTCCTTGGGTTTGTACTTCCAGCCTCCAGAACTGTGAGAATCAATGCGTGTTGTTTTTAGTCGTGATAAGCTATTACAGCAGCCCAGGGGCCCCACAGGGCCAGCTGTGAGCCTCTGAAATGTAGCTAGTGAGGCTGAGAACTGAATTTTAATTGTAATTAATGAAATAGACAGTTGTGGCTCTTGTGGACAGGGCAGCTGTATCAGTTTGTCGGACTTCTACACTAGTCCTATACATCCAAACCCTTTTAGTTGACCCGTGAACAACACGGGTTAGGGACACCGACCCCCTGTGTGGTCAAAAATCTGACTCCCCCAAAACTTCACTCATCGCCTCCTATTGCCCAGAAGCCTTGCTGATAACATGCACAGTCGATTAGCACATATTTCCTGTATCATATGTATCATACACTGTATTCCTACCATCAAGTCAGCACTCCCAGAAAAAACACAATGTTCTTAAGAAAATCAAGGAAAATATATTGACAGCACAGTACTGTACTTACTGCAGAAAATCTGTGTAGAAGCGGACCCATGTGAGCCCGTGTTCAAGGGGCAACTGTACTGAGCTGATTGTTTGATTTAAAACTGAGAATAATCATACCCTTAGGAGTGAGCTTTCATGAAGCACACGCTCTGTCCCACTGTATGTGTAGATACAATCTTTGCTTTAATGGTCAATTAAACAAGATCAGCAACGGTTAGCTTCCGGTCTGGCCATCTCTGAACATTCTCAGATGTGCGGATAGTGTACAGAAGGCTCCACATACAACCGAGCTGAGATCCTTAAGCTCTGAATTCACAAACGCCCCAATGCTGTTGTTCGTATTTCATGATCAAAAAGCTCCGTGAGTTGAGAGATGCTCTTCAGACTCACTGAATACTGAATTAACAAAGTGTGGTGAATGTGACTGCATGAAGTATTCATGAGTCTTCATTTAACACTAATTAAATAACATTTTATAAAAGGCCAGTGTTAAATGATTTTAAGACCCTGGCACAGATTGACAAATGCACGAAAAATTAAGGGGCAGGGGAAAGCATGATCCAAAAAACACAGAGTTGAATTAGGCAAGCAGGGAGCACAACATTTATACCTTTTTGATATGATGGCTTTAGCATGCAACCTATAACTGGTTATAGAAACCACTTTCTGTCTATTGGTTTTAATCAAACTGTAATGATCAAAGAAACAGATACTCGTGCTGGTCACTCGTGGTCTGCTTAATGCAAACCAGACAAGGGAAGGATGTCTTTCTCTCCTCCGAGGTGGCTGAAACATGTGTTATGGAATTTCATATTGAAGGGTAATTATTAAAAATCATAAATGCCATATAGCTTTTAAGATTTGCTCTGCTAGGTTTCATTTATTTTTTTAAGATTTTATTTATTTGAGAGAGAGAGAGAGAGCACATGCAAGGAGAGGGGTCGAAGGGAGGGGGAGGGAGAGAACCCCAAGCGGACTCCTCCCTGAGCGCAGAGCCCAATGTGGGGCTCGATCCCAAGACCCTGAGATCACGACCTGAACTGAAATCAAGAGTCGGACGCTTAACTGACTGAGCCACCCGGGTGCCCCCAGTTTTGTTTTGTTTTGTATTTTAACAGCGCGTCCATTTGAAATTTCTTCTTCATATTGCAAGTGGAGAGATACAGTGAGAAACCCCAGCAATAAAAATCTATAAGCTATTTTGGAGCCCTCCGTGAATAAAAATTTGGCATACCAAATGTATTTAGCAACTTCAGTTCTTGGTCTAATTGAGAATTAGACCATCAATAGGAAACTATTTCCTGGACAGGACGGGACTGAAGATACCAACTGTAACAATTAACTGGATACAGAAGTGCTGTTTTACTTAGAATTAAATCTAAAAAAGCCAACATGTTTTTCAAACTAAAAAACTTGGCTGAGCTAATAGTAATAGCCCACCCTTTCCAGGTACCCATTTTAAGGGCCTCTGTTGTATGAAGAATCCATGAATCAGAACCTTAATTTGTTTTAAATAACCTTAAGCTTTTAGGGTTGTTTTTTTTTTTTTTAAAGATTTTATTTATTTATTTGACAGAGATCACAAGTAGGCAGAGAGGCAGGCAGAGAGAGAGGAGGAAGCAGGCTCCCTGCCGAGGAGACAGCCCGATGCAGAGCTCGATCCCAGGATCCCGGGATCATGACCGGAGCTGAAGGCAGAGGCTTTAACCCACTGAGCCACCCAGGCGCCCCAACCTTAAGCTTTTAAATAAGATATTTTCTAATTGGGAATTTTAGAGGTGTTCAAACTGTAAAAACGGTAGGGCAGTATCCCAGAAAATATTTAGTTAAGGGACAATGAGAGGAGGCGGCACTAACTTTTAAAAGCTATACCTGAACCTTAGAGCTCGGCGGAAATCCCTATTGTCGGGGAAAGGCATTGGATGGAGGAAAAGGAGCAGTAAGAACCACGTGAGCCCCCTTTCTCAAAAGATACTAGATACAGCTATTACTGAACTGCCATGAAAACAGTTATATTCTTGGGGAGCCTGGGTGGCTCAGTGGGTTAAAGCCTCTGCCTTCAGCTCAGGTCATGATCCCAGGGTCCTGGGATGGAGCCCAGCTTCGGGCTCTCTGCTCAGCGGGGAGCCTGCTTCCTCCTCTCTCTCTCTACCTGCCTCTCTGCCTACTTGTGATCTCTGTCAAATAAATAAATAAAATCTTTAAAAAAAATCATATTCTTCATTTATTTTCATGTTCACAAATGGATTAAAACATTCAAAATTATGAAACAATATACATGATTCCATTTTTATTTAAAGTAAGACAGGGTCGCCTGGGTGGCTCAGTCAGTCAAGTGTCTGCCTTTGGCTCAGGTCATGATTGTAGGGTCCTGAGATCAAGTCCCGCATCGGGTTTCCTGCTCAGTGGGGAATCTGCTTCTCCCTCTCTGCACTACTTGTGTGCTATCTCCAGCTACCTGTCTCTCAAATAAAAATAAACAAAATCTTAAAAAAAGAAAAAAGACATGTAGGTAGAAAAAAGTTTGAGAGTGTACAACATCAAAACATGAATGGCAGGGGTGGTGATTACCGATGGCATGGTAAGTGATTTTGTATTTTCTTCGGTAGATTAAAAAAAAAAAAAAAGTCAGTGGGAATTATAACCAACATTTAAATCACTTGGAAAATAGGATTCATATTATCCTAAACCTACCAGGGACCTCTTTACTGTAAAAAAGACAAAACTCTTGTAAATGTGTTCATTAAATATACTGTGTACTATTATGAACGATTAAGGCACACTTGCTTTATGGGGTATTTTAAGAGAATTTCTCTGTAAACTAAGCTTTTTGAGAGAAAATATATTTGAGTTTACTACCTAAGTCCTATGTCTATTTCCTAATTTATCATGTGAAATCTGGATGTTTTTCTTAAAGTGATATTTATTTTTGTTCACTCCTGAGAAAGGAATCCATCATGCTTTGATTTAGGTAACCAAATGATCTGGAATTCCCAGTTACTGTAAATGAGATATTATGATTCATACAGCCAACGTTCTACCTCTGTTTTCTGCATATTCATTACAGGTAAAATGTAGTAAAAAATTGAAAAGTATGGAAACATGTCTTTTAAGTATTGATCAGCACAACCCACTGCAGATAGAAACAGCTTTATTTTTTTCATTCAAGATTTATCAAATGGACTGTTCAAAAGGCATACACAAGAGCAAAAGAAAAATCACATGCAATCAAACTTGTTTTGCTTTAGTCACTGGTTTTCTTTTGGAAAAGAACACACATTTGAGTAACTTCTAATTCAAACATTATGTTTCCATTTCATTTCCTTCTTTTAAGTTAGCAACCACCAAAACCTTCTAGATAACTCGTCATTATATTCTTCCTCATTTTTATTCACACTTAAATAGTACAAAGCCTATACAATCAAACCATAGACTGCCCAGACATCTGAAAAGGTTCATTTACATAATAGATTCTGCTATGTTAAGAAACCACACACAAGTGATATTTTGCAAAATGGATAAATAATAGGATACACTGAAAGCAAAGCTAAACAGTAATGATTTCTTATCTAAATAATTTTAATCAAATGAATAATATATTCATTTGGTAATAGCCTCTTTTATAGAATATTTTTTAAAAAGTGCTCAGATTACATTTTTTAAAAATAACAAAAATCTCACAGAACTGGAAGAATTTAAATAAGATGGTGGCCTGGAAAACCTCGATGACATTTCTGCTCCAGAAACAAGGAAGCAGGTATGCATTTATGTGCATCTGGAAAGGAACTCCAACTCTAAGAGCGTGAATGCGTAGCTTAAAGCCTTGAAAAGATGGAAACTATCTTTGAAAGGTTCTCGAGTGTCTTTCTTTGGATGAAAGCCATGAACATAAAACCAGATTTCTCAGCTACACTGCACGTCACCCAGCCAAGTTGGGTCACTTGCCTTGCTGTCCTTTTCTAGCACGCTATCAGTACTCAGCCAGGATACCAAAGAACAAATAATTAACTCATTAGGATCAATACACTGTCTCTTCCCCAAAGAACAGCACATGAATACAGCAACTGAGCAAAAGCAGCTTTGTGGTCAGCTCTCTCTGGAGGGTCACTGTAGCCACCTTGAATGCCACCCACAGAGGCAGGACCCTGATTCCCAGAAGGGGATGTGATCGATCACTTTGCTCTGAAGGAACCCGGACTGAATTCTGCAGGAGGAAACCAGAGTCGTGGTAAGACGTAAGAGTCTGGTTTTCTCTTCACGGGCTACTCAAGAGTTGTGATCTCTAGGGCTGCTATTCCATGTGCCAGTCACGGAGATAAAGAGGGTGTGATGCAGTTGGTAGCATCAAAAACATTCCGACGCCAAGGGTACCAAGATGCGGCCCCAGCCCGCTGACTTTCCTGGTACTCATATCACTCACAACACTTCTGAAGTCCTACTTTGAAATTTCTTTCAAAATTCAGCTATGTCCACAGCACAGTATATAGAGCATAATTCCATGTATATTCAAATTATGTACATTATGTGTGTAGATGTATAACAATTCTCTCTTTTTCTAGTACGGTAGAATTTCAGATTATATTTTACCTTCTTATTTATAGTTTTATTAATATTTGAACTGCTTACAGTGAGTACCATTTTGTGATTCTAAAAACATTAAGCTATCTTCTTTTTGGAGGAAAAAGAAAAAAATCTACAGATTCTGAAGGCATTTCCAAACAAGAGTCTATCAAATACTCTTGGGAGATGACTTTGAAGAACAAAATCTCAGAAGAATGCAAAACCCACGCGATCAGAGAAAATGGCTTTCCTCGCTGCTCTCAGCTCAGCTGGCAAAGTACCTGCAAGTGGCAAGTGTTTTACACACACACACACACACACACACACACCCTCTGAATGAATAAATACACAGTTTATTTGGATGCTGAATTTCTAGACATGTGATTTTTAAAATCATTATTTAATGATCGTTGTTTTATCTAAACGAAATTATTTTCTCATGTCTTATCTAAATTCAGTGTATTTAGAAGAAAAGATTAAAACCAGTAGTAGATTTCAAAGTACTATGTTTTATAATATGGTTTTTTAAAAATATTGATAGGAAACAGGCAAAATGGGGAATGGAATGAACTCAGTGGCCAAGCAGCTGGCAGAAGGCCGGGGATCAGCTGAAAGAGAGCACAGGAAACTAACCCTCCTCTGTCATTCATCGCCTCCAACACAGTTCTGCTCTGTGAACTGCTGCGGCCGAGCCTCCTTCCTCCCAGCACAGGGCCTGCAACCCTGACCGGGGTGGACAAAGGACATTTGCTGACTGGGTGAGGGGCCAAAAGAAAGTGAGAGGACACAGAGAGAGCATGTGCTGACTCCCAAATCAAAGGGCAAAAAATGGATTGCTCCACCTCTGCCCTGGAACAGAGGTCAAAATGATTCCTATGCCTCATTAAACGTGGTTTGTAGCACAGCTATAAAAGGAGTCAGATATTAACTCATTTTTAATCAATAACCGAAGACAAGTGTCCTAAGTTCTAAGGAGTGAAAAATTTAGCATATATTTACTTCTGATGGGTCTTAGGTCAAGGCAGGAGCTCACATTTTCCTAAAACAGGCAAAAAAAAGCCCCCCAAACAAAAAAACCAACAACCCCCCACCCAAAACTTCCATTTCTTCGTTTAGAAATAGAACGAATAATATGTACAACTAGGGTAATCACATAACTTCGTTGTCAAACTGGGATACTTTTGAGAGTAAAATTAATTATTCTAGGAAAAAACAATTGCGTCAAGACAACAGACATGACCGCACCGGGGCTGTCGTGGGTAAATGATCCTCTGGGGTTCACAGGACTGCCTTTAAGGTATGTATCTTCTGAGTGTTCTACCAACTACACAACCTTGGGCAGGGACACCACACACGGAGCGCTCTTGAGAGTCTGCGAAGCCGCAGGCCGACTCCCCACCTCCTTCCGCAGCCCTCGGTCTCCCGGCATCAGCCGATGTCAAACGGCTCTGAGCACAGTCGGCTGTGAGTTCTTGGACCAAAAAAGCAAGACGATGTTTAAACGACTTAAGATCCACCCACTCCTTTTACTTTCCAAAATATTAACACGAGACGTCGATACCGTATCTTGTTCATAAAACAAACTTCCGGAACGAGAGACCCCCCCGCGACGAGGCCAGGTCACGACCCGTCTTTCAAATCTTTACAGGGGCCGGGGCCTCTCACGCGAACCCCGCCACAAAATGGTTTAGAAAAGCCATAGAAGAGTCAAAATAAAAAATATCTCATCTGTGGGCAGGCCGGGGCGTCCCCGGGGCGCGGGGGTGCATGGGGGGTGCGCGGGGGGGTGCGTAGGGGGTGCGCAGGGGGAGTCGCGGGGGCGCGGCCGCCTCAGTTCCGCAGCAGCAGCATCCGCTCGGCGTGGGGGGGGGGTGCGCGGGGGGGTGCGCAGGGGGAGGCGCGGGGCGCGGCCGCCTCAGTTCCGCAGCAGCAGCATCCGCTCGGCGCGGGTGGTGGGGTGCGTGGGGGGGGGGTGCGCGGGGGGTGCGCAGGGGGAGGCGCGGGGCGCGCTGCCTCAGTTCCGCAGCAGCAGCATCCGCTCGGCGCACGCCTGCCCCACCAGCCGCGCGTACTGCAGCACCGCCGCCTCCTCGGCCGCCGCCTTGCGCTGCCTCTTGTACACGCCGTAGGGCAGGATGGCTTTCTTGTGGAACACCTGCAGCCGGTCGGGCTCCTTGCTGCGACCTTCGTCCACTGCAAGGGCAAAGAAGACGCATTACACCAAGTCACGGTCACGCTACTCTCGCCCCCGAAAGGAACGGTAATTCCCGCGATAGGAATGAGGGAGGAAGACGCGTCCTTCAGGATGTCCGAGCGGGACGGCGGGGACCGACACCCGCTGGCAGGAAGAGGCCCTCCCCCGGGGAAGCGGGAACGTCCGAGGACAGCCGCTGCCACCGTCCTTCCGGGGGCCTAACTGCACTGACTCTGCGTCTCCCCCGGGCCGATGTCCTGAGGTTCCCCGCGCAGCAGCGAAGCTTTCTGTGACCGGGAGGCCTGGGCGAACGCCAGCGGGGCAGGTCCTGGCCCTGGGGCATGAAGGGTCTGGGGACAGAGGGCAGAGCTCACAGCCCTGGGGAGGGGGACAGGGCAGGGGCGGCTGGTGGCTGTGGCTCCCGGTTCTTCTCCTTTTTCAGATAAGCAAAGCCCTGGCTTCTACAGGACACACCGGTCACCTGGAGGAAAGCCTGTGTCCAGCTTCCCCTGCAGTTGGGTCCGGCCCTGTGACCAAGCTCTGGCCCACGGAACACAAGCGTAAGTGTTCTGTGGAAGTTTCTAGGCATCTTTTAAGAGAACAGCTGGTCTGTGCCCTTCAACCCTTCTTCCCTCATTGTGCTGCCTGCATCATGGAAGTCATGGCAGAAGCCCTGACTCCTCTTCTGTCTCTCTCTCTCAGTCTCTCTTAAGCTTGAGATTAGAAGATTTCCCTTAGGTCAGCAAAAACAAAAGCCAGAAGGAACCCGGGTACCTGAGGACTCCGTGTAACACAACTCTAGTCCTGGTCTGCCTATGTAAAGAATTTCATAAAAAAAAGAAACGATCTAAAAAAAATAATAATAATAAAAAAAATAAACGATCTAGTTTAAGCCAACTGACTTTAGATGTCTTTTTTTTTTTAATTTTTTAAAAGATTTTATTTATTTGACAGAAGGAGATCACAAGTAGGCAGAGAAGCAGGCAGGGAGAGGAGGAAGCAGGCTCCCTGCTGAGCAGAGAGCCGGATGCAGGAACTTGATCCCGGGACAGGGGATCATGACCTGAGCCAAATTAGAGACTTCAACCCACTGAGCCACCCAAGCGCCTCTGAATTTAGATTTCTACTACTGGCAGCTGCTCCTAATTCTAACTAATACACGGAACAACTTTACACTATCAACTAAAATGTACCATGTCTTTTATCACTGACTCAGCCAGATCACTTGTAAGAATCATCCTATAGCTGCGGTTCTCAACCCTGACCACATACTGGAATCATCCAAGGAACCTTTAAAAAAATACCAAAAAAGCCCTAGATCCCTCCTCCAGACTATCCTGATTTAGTAACTGGTCTGAATAAAACCTGAGCATCGGTATTTTCTTAAGCCTTTTAAAGTCGGTTGAGTTGGGACGCCTGGGTGGCTCAGTCGGTTGAGCGCCCAGCTCTTGGTTTTGAAATCTCAGGGTCATGAAATCGAGCCCCTCGGCACGGGTCTTCTTGAGATTTTTTTCCACCTCCCTGTCCCTCCCCCTCTGCTCCTCCCCGCACTCGAGCGCGCGCGCTCTCTCTCTAAAACAAATGAATAGATAAAATCTTAAGAAAATAATTTAAAAAATAAGGTGGTTTGAGAACAGAGAAACACACACGTTAGTATTTATATGCGAGCATAAGCGGGTTTAGAGCCACACTCAGTGGTACCGAGGACCTGGAAACAACGCACGGGTTCACCAACGGAGAACTGGCCAGACATGTTAAGGTACAGGCATGTGATAAAATGCTACACAGCTATCAAAAAGACAAAGGAAGGCAGATTGTTAAGTGAAAAAAAAAAAAACGGAGGCACAAGGTAAACTACTGGTCTTTATAAGCCTAGTATATGCACACAACAAATCCGAGCGAATACACAACAACCTTTTTACAGTTACTTCTCCCCATTCCCTTTGCCTAGAAAGACCCTTTTTCCCCCAGAAAAAACCCAGCTCACCCTCCTGCTTCCTCAGATGACGCCAGAGGTTGGCTCCTCAGAGGGTCTTCCCGAACTCTCTATAAACCAGCGCCCCGGCTCCCCTTGCGCTCCTTAACTGCCTTCACTGCACTGACTACCACGTGACACACGTAGTTATTGCCTGATTCCTTTCCCACTACAAAGTCCTGTGTGAATACAAATTGAATGAAACATTGTGACTGTTTTGCCCACTAATATTTCCTCGGTGTCCAGTACAACGGCTGATGGCAGGTGCTCTATACATTCTCGCTGTACCAATGAGCGAGTCTACCTCGGGAGGCAGGAGCATGTAGGGAGACTTTCACACCACACTGGGGGAAACACACGCATACAAATACTCTCATCATTTCTTGGATTTTCTATAATTGGCATAAGGCTTTTATAATTTTAAACAGTTGTTTTTAAGGTTGATTTAGGCATTTTTAAAAAGTTAATTTGGGTTGGGATGCTTGGGTGGCTCAGGTGTTGGGCATCTGCCTTCGGCTCGGGTCATGATCCCAGGGTCCTGGCATGGAGCCCTGCATGGGGCTCCCTGCTTGGCGGAAAGCCTGCTTCTCCCTCTCCCACTCTGCCTGCTTGTGTTCCCTCTCTCCCTGTGTCTTCTATCAATTAAATAAATAAAATCTTAAAAAAAAATTAATTTAGGTCTTCTGAAACTGAGAAGTGGAAATGCTAATTTCCTTTTCAACAAAAGGATTCTTTTAGAAGATTTCTCAGGATCTTTCAGCAATAAACTTCTTCAAGTCAAATAAAAGTCATCATAGTTTCACAATAGAGTTGCTATAAATTCAACATTTTATTGGGCATCTCACAGAAGGCTCTATGTTTTTAAACATTTGAACTGAATTACATCCCTTTTTATTGTGAAATTGAAGCAACAGTTAAATGTTTATTCTTCCTTAACTGAAGCTGTTTCTTCTACTGGGTATTCATTAATTAGTCTGGATTAACCATCCAGCATCAGTTTCAGAAGAGATAGAAGTCAGTCAGCTGATCTCAATCATCAGAAAGTGATAAAATGAGTTAGGGCATTCCAAAATTATACTCTACATCTGTTCAGAAATTTGTTAGAGGGAGATGCAAGCTCATCATGTACTATTATCCCAAAAGAAGTTCTCCGTTGTCAGAGAATGCTACACTGGTCCACTGAGAACCCTACGTGGGAAGGCAGGCAGATGCGAAGGACAGGGGACACCAGGGATGCCAGCCAGAGAGTCTTCATGTCCTCAGAACCAGTGCCAGTGTAGTTTTAGATTTTCACGTTACCCGGGACACAGTCGGGGGAGATCAAGGTGAAGGGGGACCGAATCTGGAGAGGCAGGGATCCCACCTCCCACTCCTTGATTTAGCTCCAGCGCCATGCCTGGGCCTGTCTGTCCTTCCTGCTTCTACTGCTTGGCTCTGCGCTGCAGGAGGCTGGACCCAGGGGTGGGGGGAGACGGAGCCAGGGTTACTCCCCCAAACCCGGCCTCTTTCTTTCTCGGCTCTGCTTTTCGGCAGCAGCTCCGGCTACGCTTGAAGTGGTTAAGGTTCCAGCTTCGAGTGGTAGCCCTGGGGCGGCGCAGGGGTGGCCCAGAAGAGGCCGTGGCTTCTAGCTGTTGCTCGTCTCTGGGTCACTCTGTGCCTTGCCCAGCTCTCAGCAGCACCACTCTCTGTTGTCACCGATTCCCTGCATTCAATGTTCACTGTTGTCAGTGCCGGAAGTGGTTTTGGTGCTCTGGTTGAATACACCGACTTCAAAATTTGTGTGTTCAACAAATTACTTTGTCCAGCTGAAGCAGGAAACCCACATACTTTAACACAATGAAATATTTTGCATTTGCTAGGTTTCCGCACCCCTTATTAGGGTAAGTGACAAAGGAAAAGGGCAATGGCCTGGTTCCTGATGTCAGCTCTGGGAATGTTTATGTCCACATACTGCAACACAAACAACTAACTCCATCACCTGGGTATAAATGCAGCAGAAAAAAGGTAGGCTCGAGTACATTTAGAACCTAATACAAATAGAAAACTGGTAAAGGTCACTGAGAGCAGCCAAGGAGCAAGAACACTGGCAAAACTGTACAATATCTTCTAAATCTAAAGCCTTTGAATTTTTAAAATTGGAATTTTAAAGTATGTCTGCTGAGAGACAGCAGCAGAAAAATGTTCCCCTTTAGCCCCGAAGGCTGACCTCCAGCCTGCATAGCTCCGATAAGGATCAAATACGTGCCGGTTACTACATTCTTAAAGGGTCTCATGACTGCCTGTACATCTCACCGATAGTTAACATCAAGCTGAATGATAAGCACTGGAGAAACGCTGCAGAAGTAGTTTTATGAGTAGAAATTCACGGGGATTTATGATCTCATACTCCCTGCACAGCCTCTCCGCCTTGAGCACTAAGCACATACCCAGCAGCTTCCTACAGCAGACACGCACCTCTTCCTGCCGAGCCCTGTCCCAGTGCTGTCACAAAAGCACCTTTTTGCTCCGAAATCATCTCATTTGTCAAAATAGAGAGTTCATTTCTCTTTAAGATTACAGGGAGAGTTTCCACATGAAATGGTGTCAAATCTGGGAGAAGGGCTACAAATACGTGAGCTTCAACCACCAAATTCCACATTGGCTTGTGACCCCATGCTGCTGCATCCATTGTGAAAACATACAGAGTTAATTAATTTTCATAGAACTTCCAAATTAATTTATAGCATTTTCAGAGAACCTTATAGCACAGAAATCAATCAAGCTCCCCAGTTCTTTTTACTCCAAATACTTTTGAGGCCTTGTTCTGAGTCAAAGTAAAAAGTAGGTATTGTGGTGGGGGAGGCACTTGGGTGGCTCAGTGGGTTAAAGCCTCTGCCTTCGACTCAGATCATGATCCCAAGGTCCTGGGATCGAGCCCTGTATCAGGATCTCTGCATGGTGGGGAGCCTGCTTCCTCCTCTCTCTTTGCCTGCCTCTCTGCCTACTTGCGATCTCTGTCAAAAAAAAAAAAGAAAGAAAAAGTAGGTATTGGGGGGTGCCTGGTGGCTCAGATGGTTGAACGTCTGCTTTCGGCTCGGGGCATGGTCCCAGGGTCCTGGGATCAAGCCCCATGCCGGGCTCCCAGCTCAGCGGGGAGTCTGCTTCTCCCTCTGCCTCTCTCCCCTGCTCATGCTCCGTCTGTCTCTCTCTGATGAATAAGTAAAATCTTAAACATAAAAAGCAGCCATTGACCAGCTATTCCCTTTTTAACATCATATGTAACGACAAAAAAGAGGTAATGATCAGTTTTAGAATCCTCTCCTAATCCTCTGTAGTATTATTTGGAGATGCAAATGTATTTGGTCTTGGTGTTTAAATAACTTTGGACGTTAGTGAGGTTAGTGTTATTGTCATGTTGTTTAACACAGCACTGACTCTATCGTCAATTCACTTATCTGAAGCTTTTTACTGATTTGCTGAAATACAAATAGTTTTCTTAATTGCCTCAATTCTTCAATTTCCCCGTTAAAACACTCTGACCTTTAAAAAGGCACTGAACCGTAACACAGGTAAGAAGCCGCACCAACAGCCTTTCTCTCCCCCACCTCAAAAGACCTAAATTGCAAGTCAAACTTGAAACGTAACCTAGAACTCTGCCTACCCAAACATACCAAAGATATGCCTCTAGAACTGTCAGAAAAAGGGGATGCAGAGCTACAGGACATATAGTAGGAGAAATGAATGAAAATGAAAGACACACTTTTATGAATTTTTTAAAACCTGACATTTCGGGGCGCCTGGGTGGCTCAGTGGGTTAAGCCTCTGCCTTCGGCTCAGGTCATGATCTCAGGGTTCTGGGATTGAGCCCTGCATCAGGCTCTCTGCTTGGTGGGGAGCCGGCTTCACCCTCTCTCTCTGCCTGCCTCTCTGCCTCCCTGTGATCTCTGTCAAATAAATAAACTCTTTAAAAAAAACAAACAAACCTGACACTTCAATAACTTGAACTCATGCAACAAATTTTCTGGTAATTAGTCAACAAAATTACCAAATACTCTAATACGCACATTCATTCTTAAATTTTATATCTTTTTAATCATAAAAGTAATGCTTGTAAATATTCAAATAATCTAGAAATAAACAGAGCGTTGTCAGCCCTCACACAGAACCCTTTCTCTCCCAACTTCTCCCTGCCTCCCATCCACATTACCAGCGCTTAACAATTTCAGAGGATGCATTTGGATATCAGGAGTTTGGGATCACACTCTATCCATAACTTAAAATTAAGGCCAGAAAGTGAAATCAATCACCCTTTCAATGGGTATACTGTATTAAACTTCAGAAACCAGGGTTCCTTGGTGGCTTAGTGGGTTAAGTGTCTGACTTTTGATTTTGTCTCAGGGTTGTGATCTCAGTGTCATGAGATCGAGCCCCACATTGGTGTCCACACTCAGTGTGGACCTGGCTTAAGATGTTCCCCTGCTCCCTTCGCCCCCCCCCACTCACATGTGCCTTCTCCCTCTCTCTAAAAAATAAATAAAAAATAAAGTTTAATTATTAAAAACAAAAACAAAAACACACCACTTCAGAAACCACCGATTATCATAGACATAGACAAAATTGCTTCTGGGCTTAACACTCTGCAGTGTTATTCTCACCAGTTACATTTGCAGTGAAGGCCAATTCTGATCCCTAGCCCATTTATTAAAACCAATTTAAGACCTAAACAAGAAAAATTCTGCCAGATACTTTAAACAACAAAAAAGAGTTATGATTTATTTACTAAAGTTGAAAAAAAAAAAAGGGTCTCCATCCTCACAAAACCTCGTGTAATCACACTGACTCGCTTGCCTGGGAAATGCCATCAGTGCTTGTAGACAAAACCCTCTACAGTTCAATCCATACAGCAAAACAGGCGTCTTCTTGATGGGATCCCAAAGAGACCAGAAAAAGAAGCCATTCTAAATTAACGACCATTTGTCATCTCATCCAAGGGAAACTGGGAGCTTACTGCGAGGTCTAGGAAATGTGTGCCAGAGCGCCTGGGTGGCTCCGCTGGTTGAGCGTCTGCCTTCAGCTCAGGTCATGATCCTGGAGTCACAGGATGGAGCCCTGTATCGGGCTCCCTGATCAGTGGGGAGTCTGCTTCTCCCTCTCCCACTCCCCCTGCTCAAGCACTCTCTCAAGTAAATAAATGAAATCTTGATTAAAAAAAAGGACATGTGTGTCAACAAGGACCTCTTCTACCTTTCCTTTCTCTAACGGATCACAATTTAATTTCATAAACTAAAAACCAAAAGCAATCCTTCGAACTCTGAGTTGAGCATCTGATCACCGGCAATACAAATGTACTGTTAGATCAATGATGTTTTAGTCTTCAGGAAACCTCGTCATGAGGGGCCACGACTGCTTGATTTTTAGTCACAAAAGAGGAACCGTGCATCACAGGTATTTTCCAAGGAAAAGAATCTAGAGATCAAGGCTTCACTTCTTTTTTTTTTTTTTTTAAAAGATTTTTTATTTATTATTTATTTGACACAGAGAGAGAAATCACAAGTAGGCGGAGAGTCAGGCAGAGAGAGAGAGAAGCAGGCTCCCGCTGAGCAAAGAGCCCGATGCGGGGCTCGATCCAGGAAACTGAGATCATGACCTGAGCCGAAGGCAGTGGCTTAATCCACTGAGCCACCCAGGCGCCCCAAGGCTTCACTTCTTCTTATGGGGATTTGACTTATTCATTATTCTTATAACATCTATGCTTTCCTGAAAATGATGAAACAGTCTATTTTCCTAACTTCATTATTTATTGCCACTGCATTATTACATAAAGATGAAGAGAAGTTACATACTTAATGTTTCTTGTGAAGAAGGTGGCTCAGGTGGCGGACCTGGCAACATGAATGAAGCTAAACACAGTTGGGGGAAGTTGTGACAGAATGAATGTGAAATTGTGAAGAGAGACATGATTGAACTCAACTTTGAAACCAAATGCAACTCTGGAAAGTTCAAAACCAAATATGATTTAGAATATTCTCGAGTGAGAGGAGGTATTAACAAATGTTCTGATCACTGTGGAGGAGGGTGGGGAGAATGTGTCAAAGGAATGTGCAGTCTGGGGAGCACAGGGCTCAGCAAGGGAACACGCAGTACCTGTGTCAGAAATGAACTCGGGTCAGTCAGCTAATTCTTCAAGCACAGATGGTGGGAGCCTCCAAAAATTGCTTTGAGAATCCAAAAGCAATCAGGGAGAATTACAAATCTTCATCATCCATAAGGAATGATATTGCCAGTCACTTTTTAAAAAAAATATATTTATTTATTTATTTATTTATTTATTTATTTGACGGGCATCATAAGTAGGCAGAGAGGCAGGAAGAGAGAGAGAGAGGAGGAAGCAGGCTCCCCGCTGAGCAGAGAGCCCGATGCGGGGCTCGATCCCAGGACCTTGGGATCATGACCCGAGCCGAAGGCAGAGGCTTTAACCCACTGAGCCACCCAGGAGCCCCAATTTTTTTTTTTTTAAGATTTTATTTATTTATTTGACAGTGAGAGACAGTGAGAGAGGGAACACAAGCAGGAGGAGTTGGAGAGGTTAAAGTAGGCTTCCTGCCAACCAGGGAGCCTAATGTGGGGCTCAATCCCAAGATCCTGGAATCATGCCCTGAGCTGAAGGCAGACGCTTAATGACTGAGCCACCCAGATGCCCCAACCCTTGAATACTCTTAAATACTTCCTATTTCACCATCAGTGTTTAACCTAAGAAAGGCTACATTTAAAAACTGATGACAATATAATGAAAGAAATGTCCAGTAAAACACACAAAACATGCCATTACAGAATTTCTCCAAGACAAAGGGGAAGCTGGTCTGGCAAGTTCAGAGCCAGCAGGACTGGGCCACCTCTGACCTGTGTGGTCACGTGATTAGTAACATGCCAGGGAACCAGTTATATAAATACATATATTGAGAAAAATGGGAGTCAGGTTGCTCTGTCAGAGAAGGGAGAGAGAGAGAGAGAGAAGACTAGAACAAATTCTACTGTGTTGGATTAGAACTGGAGCTACTGGTGAAAACTCATGGTTCTTATACATTTTATAGACAAGCAGCTGTAAAAATAGAAGTGTGTATGTGTGCACACCTGTGCATGCACACACACACACCATTCTGTTCTAGATCGGTCTGCTAAGAGGACTTGGAAGCAAAGAAAGCCCTGGAGTGATGAGCACACTTACTGTCCAGATCTGGTTTTCCAAATATACTCTCCATGACAAAAATAAGAGCTCCTCAAAGAAAGGCCTGAATGCGGAGCTGGATCAGGTGATGTACAAGATGAGCCTGGAATATCTGGGGCCACAAAGTAATTAAATGCTCAAAACAAGGATGGGGAGATATCAAAAGAACACAGGAGTCACCTTGAAAAGGTTCCCACTGGCCAAATCTGAGAAAATGTGAGCATTCACGATAAGTAACGAGAGCAATGGATTATAATACATTGACTAAAACGCTAGGATTCTAGGATTCCACACGGATATAAATGAACAACGAGAAGGGATGCTCTCTCTTCCAGCAGAATACCAATCAAGGGAAGTAGAAGGAATGAAGGAATCAGAAAATCCTCATTCAGCAGCTATCTCAGTAATAAATGATTCAATAAAGAAGCATCGTTAGTAGATGTAAAAACTAGTGATAGAACAGGATATTTACACTGTCTCAAAGTATCTCCCAATAAGATATTTATCAGTAATTAACATACGCAAAATATTTACTGATTTTAGAGTGGATCTTGGCACCTATTACTTTTCCATGTGATATAAATTCCCATGCCCAGCAGTGAGCTGGATGGACAGCGTGCATTTCCCACTCCCTCACATGACGCAGTAAGAACACAGCGCCCGTTCTAGGGTATTCTTGCCAAAACCATGTAACCTACATCTCATTATGAGGAAACATCTGATGAACAGAACTGAGGAATGTTCTATAAAGTGACTGGAATGTACCTTTGAAAATGTCAAGGTAACAAAAGACAGGGGTATATACTAAAAACTGTTCCCAGTTCCGAAAAGAGACTGAAGAGACATGACAGTAAAGCAGCACACAATCCTGTCTTGCACCCTGGATTAAAAAAAAAAGAAGAAGAAGAAGAAGGAAAACGGAGAGTAGGTTTGCATGTGTGTGCATGCATTTTTGTGTCATAAAGGACATTACTAGGAAAATCTGGGAAATCGGAGCAGGGTGTATGGATTAGATGGTGGTAATGTAACACTGCTTGCTACTTTCCTGGTCTGGATGGCTGGTTATGTAGGAAAATATCCTTGTTTTCAGACAATACACACTGAAATACTTACGGATGATGGAGCAATATATCTGCAACTTATTCTCAAATGGTTCAGAAAAAAATACAGAATAAAGGAAGGGGAGTAAGAAGGCCAGTATTTACAAGTGGGGAATCCGGATGAAGGGTGTGGACAGGTTCTTTGGATTAGTTTTATAATTTCTCTGAAAATATGAAATTTCAAAATAAAAAATTAACAGATGCTAAACTGTTTTCTTCAGTTTCTCATCATATTGCATTTGTGGATTCTGAAATCCCAGCATTACATCTGTAATTTTCTTTCTAATTTTTGAATTTTGTTCTGACATATTCCCATCACTACAGCCTCGAGGTATTTTCAGCTTCTGTTTCTTCCACCATGTCAGAGATCTGGAAATTCAGCTATCAAGACTAAGAATAAAAATCTTAATATTTATTAGATCTGAAAAAAGGCAAAAGAAAGGATAATATCGCTTTTAATGTGAGTCGATACATGGAGAGCTGGTGTTCTGATTATCAAAGACACTGAATTAGTTCATTTTATGATCTATGATGTTTAGTTGGTTGGACAAATTAGTTTTTTTTTAATCAATAGCTTGAAATTTGGTATTTGACAATTCATGAAAGTTATTACCATGATACAGGTAATCTCATCGGTAACGTCACTGGTATGTGACCTCACTGAGTAATAAAACCATTTACAATGAAAACTAGCCGCAACGCTTATTTCCAACAAATGATCCTGGCATTGGGTTAATTCTGATTCCATCCAAGGGATTTGGAATTGAGCTACAAACTGCCAAAAGTACCTTCAAACAGAGCAAAACTTTTGAGAACTTCCAGGGGCATAAAATTCAATTCAAAATTAGAGTATTTTTGCCTTTAGAGCAGATACAAATTCACTTTTCTTTGCCAAAGGTCTCGATCTGGCAATGCGTCCTGTTCCCCATGCTCGGCCTCCACCCGATCTGCATGCCGTCGCTGTGATTACAACATCTCCTGCGATCCTTTTTTTTTTTTCTCACTAGTTCCTTTCTACTCCCTTTCACAAAAGCTTAAGACTGCTTTCCGACAGAAACAGACAAGACTCTGTAGTCTCCGCTTACCCTCCAGCTAGTTCATTCCACTTTTCTCTCCCTCTTTAAAGGATATTTACTTAGTGGCCATTTCCTCGCCTCCCACTCACTGAACAATCTACTGCCATGCGTGTCTTGCTCCGTCAAGTCCACTGTGCTCACTGAGGTCAAAGGTCTCCCTGCTCTTGAATACAATGAGCCCATTTCAGCTTTCCTCTCCCTCAGCAGAGCGCAGACTCAGAGGGGCACGCCCTCTTCCCTGAAATCCGCTCCGGCCTTTCTGACAACACTCGTCCCGGGTCTTCTCTTTCCACCAGGCCAGTTCTTCAGCAGACCGTCAGACGCTGGGAGGCAGACAGTGTTCTGTTCTAGGTCATCCCCTCTGCCCCGCTACACTTTCTTCCTAGGAAACTTCACCCACGTGCATGGATTCAGTTACCATCATTACTCCGACCTCCAGATCCTCAGGTCAGAGCTGAAATTCTGCTCTTGAGCCTCAGGAAGACACAGTAACACTACATGCAGCTGAGGTTAGGAGGCTGTGGTCTACGACTTGTCTTTTGCCAGGCAAACTCACATGGTCTTAGAGCAATTCTTTTAGGACTGTGTCCTGCAGAAATATTAGTATGTGTGCAAAAAGATGTATATTTAAGAGTATGTAGTGGCCATGGACGGGACTGGAAGAGATTATGCTGAGTGAAATAAGTCAAGCAAAGAGAGTCAATTATCATATGGTTTCACTTATTTGTGGAGCATAACAAAAAGCATGGAGGACAAGGGGAGTTAGAGAGGAGAAGGGAGTTGGGGTAAATTGGAAGGGGAGGTGAACCATGAGAGACTGTGGACTCTGAAAAACAATCTGAGGGGTTTGAAGTGGCGGGGGGGTGGGAGGTTGGGGTACCATGTGGTGGGTATTATAGAGGGCACGGATTGCATGGAGCACTGGGTGTGGTGAAAAAATAATGGATACTGTTATGCTGAAAATAAATTAATTAAAAAAAAAGATTATGTTGTGGCATTATTTGTAATAGCAAAATACGTAAAACTTAAATGTCCATTAATGAGGGTAATTACCAATAATACATATGACTGTCTATAGCCTTTAAGAAAGTACAGGTAATCACACTTATACCATATGGTTCAATAAATATGCTTCTCAGTATTTCCCCAAAGGAGCTGAAAACTTTTTTTTCTTCAGTGTTCGTTTTGTTTTAAAGATTATTTATTTATTTATTTGACAGACAGAGATCACAAGTAGGCAGAGAGAGAGGAAGGGAAGCAGGCTCTCTGCCGAGCAGAAAGCCCGAAGCAGGGCTCAATTCCAGGACTCTGGGATCATGACCTGAGCTGAAGGCAGAGGCTTTAACCCACTGAGCCACCCAGGGGCCCCTTCAGTTTTTTTTTTTAAGATTTTTTTTTTTTAAATAATTTCTGCACCCAATGTGCGGCTCAAACTTACAATGCCAAGACCAAGAGTCTCATGATCTATCACCTGAGCCCGCCTGGAGCCCCAAGGAGCTAAAAACTTCTGTCCACACAAAAACCTGCAAACAGATGTTTAAAGCAGCTTTACTTGTAACTGCCGAAATAGGGAAGCAAGAGAAATGTTCTGCAGTGAGTGAATGAAGAAAAAGAAACTGTAGTACTATCATTCAGTGATGAAAAGAAATGAATTTTCAGGCCGTGAAAAGACACGGAGGAACTTAAAATGCCTACGACTCCGTGTAAGAAGCCAATCTGACAAAGCTATGTGCTACCGTAGGGTTCCAAGTCTATGACATTCCGGAAAGGGTGAAAGTGTGGAGGCAGGATAAACAGGAGTGGTTGCCAGGGGTTTATGGCAGGGAAGAGGGATGAATAAGCAGAACACAGAGGGTATTTAGGGCAATGAGACTACTCTATAGGACACATGTCACTATATGTCAAAACTCATACAATGTACAACACAAGTAAACCCTAATGTAAACTGTGGACTTCAGTTGATCATAATGGATCAATACTGGCTTATCAATTGTATCCAAAGTATCCCATAATGTAAGATGTTAATAATATGGCAAATGGGAGGTGGGAGTTGGAAGGCAGATGGAAATTCTCTGTACTTTCTGCTCAATTTTTCTGTATACCAAAAACTGCTCCAGAAAAGTCTATTTAAAAAAAAAAGAATGAGAAAAATGTAAGATACTGACAAGAGGAGAAACTGAGTATGGGGTATGGGAGAAGGCTCTACATTATCTCTGCAATTTTTCTGTAAAGTTACAACTCTTCTAAAAAAGTTTATTTTTATTTTTTTTCAAAGATTTTATTTATTTATTTGACAGAGAGAGATCACAAGTAGGCATAGAGACAGGCAGAGAGAGGGTGGGGGAAGCAGCTCCCTGCTGAGCAGACGACTGATGCGGGGCTCGATCCCAGGACCCTGAGATCATGACCCGAGCCCAAGGCAGAGGCCCAACCCACTGAGCCACTCAGGGGCCCAAAAAGTTTATTTTTAAAAAGAATGAGGAAGTCTATTACACAATAGTAAAGATTTTTCAAGATAACCTAATGTTAATGTAAAAAACAAGCCACAGGATATTTTTAGAATGATTTAATTTATATGTATAAATTGTATGTTAAACAAATGATATAATTAAAAATTGGAATTAAAAAACATAAGCACAGAAAAGAACCCAAGGCCTTCCCACCAAACTTCAGCAGTGCTTACCTCTGCAGAGCCAGGCACGTGTGTGTGGGCAGCTCCCTTGCGCTGGGATGCGTTGTGGGATTTTCACTTTCCGCATCCTATGTTTAATAATCACAAGCGTATCACCCAATCATGTTTCTGGTTAAAAAAAAAAATTCTTAAACCAAAAGCAGCCATCCAGAGCTCAAGTGCTGGTGAATAAATACACATGAAGCATCCAGCCCAGGATGCGCGCTCAGAGCGGCAGCACGACTGCCACAGCTGATCTCAGTAAAGGCAGTGCCACTCTTCTCAGCACCAATGAGAATGCCCACTTCGGTCACGAAGCCTCTGTTTAAAGACAGTGCTCATGTCTGCGTGGCTTTTACCATGTGAAGCTGTGGGCCAGAGCTGGGTGTGGGGAATGCCTGCCTGCAGAACTCCTGGACATGGGAGGGAGCTTCAGAGTCAGCTGACGGGGGCTGCACACAGGGCAGGGTCCCCCCACGGCAGTGCTGGTCCCAGGCCAGGACCTGCCTCCGTGCAAAGTCGCCCCTGAGGGCTCATCTAAACTTCCGTGTGAATGAATGGTCCCAGAGGCAGAAGAAAGTGCTGCCAGGCTTCCAAAGAAACCAGGTATTACAGACAGTGAGCTAAATTCTACTGTGCTGCCTCTCCATTTTGATGGCATCTTCGAGTCCTGTGCGAGGTTTTAGGGAACTCTGATGCTCAGCATACACTGTGGGGCCCAGAGAGAACGGTACAGCAATACCCCATCATGCAGTCAGACAAAGAGGAGATCTTTAAAACACACCAGTGCGTGAATCTAAGGGTATGTTAACAATTTCTTGCAATTGGCTTTAAAAATAGTGCTCTAGGACAGAGAACTGGCAACCTCCCCCGCTAAAAAAATCCAACCCCCAAACCATAAACCAAGGCTACAGCGGCGGAATTCCTATGCTACCATCTTCATGTGGCCATTTTTCATTTCTGCTCCCATTAAAGCTTCAGAGTGGAGAGGGTGGATCTCAGGGGTGCCTGAATGGTGCAAATAAGAATGTACAAGATAACCCCACTTGTCTTTTCATATCTGATAGAATTATGTTTTGATCCACTAGTTTTGTGTTAGAAGTCAGCAGACTTCCATTTAATTTTATCTGTAACTTGATAAAGTGACTCAGTGAAGACTAAAAAAACCAATATATTAACATAGATGAGAGAAAAAGAGACATTGATATTTCCTTAAGAATGAGTTTACAGACCACCAAAATATGAGGAGGGGCACCTGAGTGGCTCAGGGGGTTAAGCCTCTGCATTCAGTTCAGGTCATGATCCCAGGCTCCTAGGATCGAGCCCCGCATCAGGCTCTCCACTCAGCGGGGAGCCTGCTTCTCCCTCTCCCTCTGCCTCTCTGCCTACTTGTGATCTCTGTCTGTCAAATAAATAAATAAAATCTTTAAAAACAAAACAAACAAACAAAAAAACGTGAGGAGTAAGGGTCAGTGGTATCGTCTCTGTAAGCGCTTTGTTACTGTTCAGCTTTATGCTTTTGAAAGTTTTCTTTTCTGGATTTTTAAACCTAAAACTGATTGCTATAATCTCTCTGAAAGTTCATAATGGCAAGTTAACATTAGTGATACAAATAAGCCTTTGACAAAACTTGGATCAGATTTTATCAGGTTTGATTTTTACCAGGTAGTAAATTAACTTCAGATTTTCTCAATTACTCATTTGCTACATATTAACTACCAGCAGCATGTTTAATATTCTTCCCAATATAGCTGGAAATGCACAGCTAAAATAACAGTAATAGTTTATACATTCCTAACTAGCAAAAAAATAGTTCTGGGACTTTTTTTTCCTTTTAAATTAAGACAAGAGGGCTTCCACTTCCAGAAGATAATCTTTGCCTACTTCTCCCTCCTGTCCCCTAGGACAGAAAACCCTGCACATTATACAACAAACGTAAGAAGACAGTGAAATGAAAGAAGAGGCAGCCCAGTGGGGACTCTCAGATCTGAGGCACAATAAGGTGGCGAGCATCCTGGGCTTTCCTTTTGCCTCAGGTTTTCCAGAGGGGATACTGGAAAGCTAGCAACCCCGAAAAGCCAGTGCACTGAGACAAAACAAACAAACAAAAAGTAGTAAGAAAAACCTCCCTTTAACCAGAGGTCCAGGAAAGTGGCAGCCTAGCAAGAAAGGAAACTTTCTGCCAATAATCTCAAAAAAACATAAACTGCCACAGCTCACCCAATATGGAAGATAATGTAAATAGCCCTAAAGCTAGTGAAGAAATGGAGCTTGTAATTAATTTTGAAAAAGAAATCTCTAGGCCCCAATGGTTTCAATGGAGAATTCTACCAAACATTTAAATAAGAATGAAAATTTTTCACAAAATCTTTCAGAAAATAAATGAGAAGGAACCTAAATCAGAGCAAAAGAAAACTGCAAAGCACTGCCCATTAGGAATACAGATGCAGAAATCCTTTACAAGGTGTTGGCAAACACCAATCTAGTGGCTGCACATATTCCCAGGATGCAAGGCTGAGTCAGTATTTGAAAGACAATCAATATACCTCCCATATTAACAGTTTAGAGAAAACATCTACATAGTCACATCAACTGATATGAAAATACACCTCACGGGTTCAACACATAACCAGGCATGATAAAAACTCCCAGAACACTAGGATTGCACAGGGATTTCCTTAACTTGATAAAGAATGAACAATTTCCCCCTAAGGTTAGAAATAAGGTGGAGCGCCTGGGTGGCTCAGTGGGTTAAGCCTCTGCCTTTGGCTCAGGTCATGATCTCAGGGTCCTGGGATTGAGCCCCCCATTGGGCTTTTTGCTCATCTGGGAGCCTGCTTCCCCCACCCCCCTCTGCCTGCCTCTCTGCCTACTTGTGATCTCTCTCTGTCAAATAAATAAATTCTTTGAAAGAAAGAAAGAAAGAAAGAAAGAAAGAAAGAGAAAGAAAGAAAGAAAGAAAGAAAGAAAAGGCAAGAACTTGTACCATCTCCAGTTTTACTCAAAATAGTGCTGGAAGTCCTAGCTAAAGCAATAGGAACAGAATTGAAAACAGAAACTGAAATGCATGAGGATAGGAAAAGAGGAAAAAACACTGTCCCTACAGACTTAACAGTGTCTGTAGAGAATCTCAAGGGTGCTATAAAACAATCCTCCTAGAACTGTGAATGAGCCCAGCAAAATCACAGGATAAAAGATCAACATACAACAATCAAATGAACTGTAAATCACACACCTTGTAAGGGACCAATATCCCAGATATAAAGAACTCCTAAAACTCAACAACAAAAGAACCCAAATAAGTTGATTCAAAAACAGGCAAAAGACATGAATAGACATTTCTCCAAAGACGACATACAGGTGGCCAATGATCATATGAGAAGATGCTCAACATCACTCGTCATTAGGGAAATGCAAATTGAAACCACAATAAAATACCATGTCCCACGCATTAAGATGGTCATTGTCAAAAACCCAGAAAACAGGAAGTGTTGGCAAGGATGTGGAGATACTGGAATGTTTGCACAACTGCTGGTGGGGATGTAGAAGTGTGCCCTCTGGGAAAAACAGTATCAGTCGTTCCTCAAAAAAAATCAGAATTATTATATAATCCAGAACTCCATTTCTGGACATAGACCCCCAAAAATAGAAAGCAGGGTTTCAAAGAGATGTCTGGAGGATACCCATGTTCATTGCAGCATTATTTAAACAGCCACAAGGTGGAAACCACCCAGGTGTCCATGAATGGTTGAATGGGTAAACAAAATATGGTCTCCCCATACAATGGGTATCATTCAACCTTAAAAAGAAATGAAGTTCTAACACTACAACATGAATGAACCCTGAAGGTATGAATGAACCCAAAAGGACAAATAATGTATGATGCTACTCCTCTATGAGGGACTTAAGAGTCAAATTCATAAAGACGGCAATTAGACTTGTGAGCCGAGAAAAGAATGGGAGCTATTGTTTAATAGATACAGAGTTTAGTTATGGGGCCATGAAAAAAGTTATGAAGACAGATGGTGGTGATGGTTGCACAACAATGTGAATGTACTTAATGCACTGAATCACACACTTTTTAAGTTCATGGATTGGAAGACTTTTGAGAAAAATAATAATTCTCTCCAAGCTGACACATAGATTTAACACAGTTCATAACAAAATCTTCGTAAGTACTTTTACGGATATAGGCAAGATTATTCTAAAATTTATACAGAAAGACTGGGAGAGCTGAAATAACTCTGAAAAAGAATGAAGTTGGAAAAGAATCATTCTACCCAACTTCAAGGCTTGCTTCATAGTTCCAGCAATCAAGACTGTGTAGTATTTACACGGGTGGACACACAGATCTGTGGAACAGGACAGAGGATCCGGAAACAGCACCGCACAAGTATGGCCAACTGATTTGGACAAAAATGCCAAAGCAATTCGGTGGGGGAAGAGCCTTTGTAACCAGCAGTTTGGGAGCAATTGGATATCCATAGGCAAAAAACTAAATCTTGATCTAAACTTTCCATCCTAAACAAAGGTTAACTCATGAATCATATGTTACATGTAAAAGTATAAAACTAACAAGGGAATATCTCTGATACCTAGGGCTTATTGAAGAGTTCATAGGACACCAAAAGCATGATTCATAAAAGAAAAAGAAAAAAATGAGAAGCTGGACAGCATCAAAATTAAAAACTTTTGCTCTGTGAAAACCAACAAAGGACAAAAAGACAAGCTACTGAGGATTTGTATTTAAAACACATAAAGGGGAGCACCTGGCGGTTTCAGTTGGAAGAGCATGCGACTCTTTACTTTTGTTTTTTTTATTTTTTAAGATTTTATTTATTTGACAGATCACAAGTAGGCAAGAAGTGGAGGTAGGGTGGGGTGGGAAGCAGGCTCCCCGCTGAGCAGAGAGCCCGAGGCAGGACTCCATCCCAGGACCCCGGAATCGTGACCTGAGCTGAAGGCAGAGGCTTTAACCCATTAGGCCACCAAGCGCCCCGTGCATGCGACTCCTGATCTTGCGTGAATTTGAGCCCCACATTAGGTGCAGAAATTCCTCAAATAAATTTTAAAAACTTTACAAAAATAAAAAAGTATATAGGGGCGCCTGGGTGGCTCAGTGGGTTAAAGCCTCTGCTTTCGGCTCAGGTTGTGGTCCTGGGGACCTGGGATTGAGCCCCACATCGGGCTCTCTGCTCGGCAGGGAGCCTGCTTCCTCCTCTCTCTCTGCCTGCCTCTCTGCCTACTTGTGATCTCTGTCTGTCAAATAAATAAATAAAATCTTAAAAAAAAAAAAAAGTATATAAACAACTCTCATAACTCAGCCATATAAAAACAAACAAGACATGGGGTGCATTTTACTGAAGGGAATATGCGGATGGCAAGTAAGCACATGAAAGGATGATCAACAGCTATTGGGGAAACACAAATTAAGACCATAGTGGGATACTGCTATCCACCTATCAGAACAGCTAAAACAAAAAGAGTAACAAAACCAATGCTGGCAGGAATGTGAAGAAATATCGTCTTAAATACATGTTGGTGGTAACAGAAAATAGTACAGCCATTCTGGAAAACAATTTGGCAGCTTCGTAAGAAATTAAACATATATTTAACCCTACAACCTAGTAATTATACTCTTGGTCATTTATCCCAGAGAAACAAAAAATAAGCTTACACGAAAACCTGTGTAACAGATGTTTACAGCAGGTTTTTTGGGTGAGAGTCCTAAAATGGAAACAAACCAGATGTCCTTCAACAGGTAAATAATTAAACAAGCTATGGTACAACCATGGTCCATACCATGGACTACTTCTCAGCAGTAAGAAGGAACGCATTATTAATACATGAAGAAAGAGAGAGAGACATACACACGTATATTCCACCCGCCAACTCCAACCCCTCACACATATAAAGAAGGAAAGAGAGAACTCACAAAGGAAATTTAGTAAAACATCTAGAACATCTTATTGGACCATGTCTTTGTAATTTAGTTATTTTAGCATAAAAATCCCTAGTAATCTGAGATTAGTGGTCAAAGGTAGTATATTTCAGGATTTTACTTATTTTCATAAGTAAAAACAAAACTATAGCATTTTATGTACAAATTTAAAATATTTTCAGATTTTATTATATATTGTGTTCTTTAAAATTATCTATCTGCTTTTGAACCTTAAGCTCAATTACTTTTCTTCTACTTCTGGTTCAAAGTTCACACAATGCTATATACCAAATACACTGATCAATAAAGCCAAAGTTCAATAAGTCTGATCTGACTTAATAAAGCAATAACTCATTGTATTGACTTTTAATAATTTATTATTCAAGATGAATAGGGGATTTATAAGATTATTTCCTTAACTGAAAAAAATGACCGTTACCGGGATGTTTCATTACATACTGCAATTAAGAGCAATCTCAAAATGAGGCTTTACACATTCACTGTTTTAAAGAATCTTGAATGAATGAATGAATGAATAGATGTCTAAAACTTCTTAACCATAAAAAAACTCAAGTTTATACACCTGGGTGGCACAGTCAGATAAGCATCTGGCTCCTGGTTCAGGCTCAGGTCGTGACGTTATGTTGGTAGGATCGAGCCCTGTGTTGGCTTTGTGCTCAGGGTGGCATCTGCTTGAGATTCTCTCCTGGCTCCCTCTGCCCCTCCTACTCATGCTCTAAATAAATAAATAAATAAATAAATCTACAACAAACAAACAAAACTCAAGTCTCAGAGCTAACTAGGATATCTATAAGAATGACACTTGCCTCACTGAAGCTCGCAGAAAAAAATTTAAATAAAGAAACATATAATACTAGCAAATGAAACCAAGGCTGTCAAAGAAAAATAAAGCAACCAGAATACAACGTCAAATTAGGTACCTCAAAAATCCTCATAAAGGGCTCAGATAAGTGAAGGCCATCTCTCTCCACTATAAGTAGTGATTATTATTACTTTTTAAATTTTATTTATTTATTTGAGAGAGTGTGTGCACAAGTCGTGGGGAGGGGCAGAGGCAAAGGGAGGAAGCAGGCTACCCACTGAGCAGGGAGCTCGACGCAGGGCTCAATCCCAGGGTCCTGGGGTCACAACCTGAGGACCTGAGCGGAAGGCAGATGCCTAACTGACTGAGCCACCCAGATGCCCCTGAGTTTTCTGAATATCAAGATAAAGACAATCTGCAGGTCTCAAACCATGCTTAATGCAAACAGAAGCACTGTTTACCTCCTAGGTAAACAGAAAGGCCAGAAGGAGCCCCGCTTCTGGCCCCAGATTCCCCAGCCATGAACAATCCAGCTATCCTACAATCCTAAAGCTTTTTCATACTCAAAACACACTTTAGATTTTTTTTTAAAGATATTATTTCTTTATTTGACAGACAAAGATCACAAGTAGGCAGAGAGGCAGGCAGGGAGAGAGGAGGAAGCAGGCTCCCAGCCAAGCAGAGAGCCCAATGTGGGGCTCGATCCCAGGACCCTGAGACCATGACCTGAGCTGAAGCCAAAGGCTTTAACCCACTGAGCCACCCAGGCGCCCCTAGATTTTATTTTTAATCCCAAACAATGGTGGGAATGCAAAGGCCAGTGAACGGAGTTAATGGCCATAATCAAAGTTTCCAAGATCTTTCATGCAAATTAGAGAAAATATAACTTTTTTTTTTTTTTTTTTTTAATCCTCACCCCATCCATCCCTGGGATCTAAGCCTGCAGGGTCTGATGGAAGCCAAAGTGGTGAGAAGAACGTGAAACTCTTACATCCTTTTTTTAAAAATGCAAAGATTTGCATTTCTGTGGATACTGCATATCCATTTCTAATAATTTTTTAAAATGTTCTCACAATTCAGAGACTACAATGGAATGAGCAATAAATTCAATACTTAAGAAAAATTAGCAATGAGGAAAATGCATGAAGTGTTTTTTTCTACTCTGGCCAACTTTGCCTGGAAAAATGCAATTCAAAACCTCAGCAATTTTGTCCCTGTAAGCCATCTTACTGTCAACTGAGTTTTTCCTTTTATTATAACCACTTAAGAACGGAGCTTTCCTCCACCCAGCTTCACTGAGGTAAACCTGACAAGTATTAGGATCGTGCATATGTAGTGTGTACAGCGTGGTATCTGGATACACGTCCACACTGTGAAATGAGTATCACCGTCAAGCTAATTAACACATCTATCAAAAGTGATTTTTCATGCAGAAAAAGCCTTTTATAGGAAGAGTATTCTGGTTGCGTTTTGCCATTTTCTCTGTGGGTAGCCTAACCAACCTGATGGTAAACTCCCCGAGGGTGGGAAGCAAGTCTTGTACTTCTCGGCTGGGGGCCCAGGCACCACATTCCCGAGATGCTGGGGATGTGGAGACCCACACGGCGCGATGCTGAGTGGCATCCCGTCAGTGTTTGCGGTTCCTGGGGCTCATCTTTCTCCCACTCTAATTAATAGACAAGCAACAGAAGACAGATCTTCAGAGCAACTACCCAGCTTTCATCCACTTTCTTGTTAATTAGTACCTCATGTTTATTACTCAGTGTCTGAATTCTCCAATTAAATCATTCTTGGATTGTTTTATTTCTGAATGTGTAATAAATATTGAAATCAATCAGGTCACAAAAGCTTTAAATTGTGTTCTGTGCTAATCCATTTTTAGGACAAGAATGGTATCTGGCATCTTCCTAAAATTCCCATTAATTAACCACAGTAAACTGTACGGAAATGATGTTAACTGCAAACAACCCGTCAAACATGCCCTAGGTTTATCTGGAATGAAAGGCTGTGTCTCATGCTTCACATCCTAGTCCAGTCTATGTCTGCTTCTCCAGAGAGACTAAGAATTCTAGAAACAAGAAACTGTGTGGGAAGTACCCAAGCTCTAGACCTTTTATGAACTGGCAGAGCTGAACTGATGATTTGTACAGAGAGAAGAGTCTGGGCCCGAACCCGACAGTGAGCCACAGCCAAAGTGAACGGCGTAAGCAGCATTTAAGGATACTTCTGAGTCAGCCACGAGCTACGAGTTGCTTTGCTACTGCTCAAAGGCCCTTTGATGGTCCCTATCAATGGTCCCTAATCCAGTGAGCATAACATATACCTGAGTGTTTGATTCTACTGTCTTTGGATACTAGATCAGAACCCGCAATTCACTTTCGGGAAGCAAACTCCCTTTCCCGAGGTGATCAACGAAAGCATGAAATCAAATCAGTTTTGCTGTCTGTTGCTCAGAGGAAGAAATATTTTCTTTGACCCTTGGAGAGCCACGCAGGTTCGCGGTTTTTGCTTTAATCTTACTAGCTCCTTCCACCCCTCTTGTGCTCGCGGGCTGGTGGACTCGTGCGTGCACTTCCAGAGCTTCTGCTGTGCTCTCACTGGGTCACATTTGCTTATGATGAAATCCATTTGTTACTTGTTGACTCAGATCTCCCCAAGAGACTGAATGCTCTTGGTTTTCATGTTCTTCACAGTGCACTGAAAAGCTCCTCTTTGAAGTAAAATGTTTTAAGAATGAAAATGTGTGCACTATAATAACAACATTAAAACTCCTTTCTTGTCATTAAATAAACTAACCAGCAACCAAATGAGTTAAGGCAAAATTTCACCATCGATACATAGAACCTCTGAACAACAGAGAAATTCTCTTTTGTTCAGGTCACATTTCAGACTCTCTCCTGTGTTCTTCATCAACTCTGACGGGTCTGACACAGAAACTGAGTTTTTGTCTTCCGGTTGCTCAGCTACAAGATTTATTCACAAGCCCCAAAACTTGAGACTTTCTAAATTCCAGTTTTTTTAAAGTTTAAAATAAATCTCTAAAAACTCTTCCTGTATCCCCACTACTTCTTTTTCTCCTTCTCCTCTTCCTTTTTTATTTTTTAATTTTTTTTTAGATTTTTATTTATTTATTTGACAGAGAGAGAGAGACTTAGTAAGAGAGGGAACACAAGCAGAGGGAGAGGGAAAAGCAGGCTTTCCGACGAGCAGAGAGCTCGATCCCAGGACCCCGGGATCATGACCCGAGCAGAAGGCAGATACTCAACAACTGAGCTACCCAGGCACCCCCCAACTACTTTTTTTCTAAGACCTGAACTTGTTATAGAACTTTTGAGGGCAACAACACAAGACGACAGAATCAGGGGTCTTTTACAGAACAGTGTTGCTCGGTCCTTTGAATCCAAACATGTTTCTGTTACGTATTTTTTAAAAATCTCAACTATTCCTTTAATGTATTTTGAAAAACAAAATAAATAAGTATGGTGACTAAAAATGAATAAAGCAGTGTTACAAAGCACTGTATTTTTAGTCCATACACACTCCTCTTGAGAACAAATTTGTTTTAAAAAATACAAGCTGATCCTTAAATAAGTTTGAACTGCATGGGTCCACATATACACAGATTTTTTCTTTTTGATAAATACAGTACCCAACTGTGAATGTATTTTCTATTCCTTATGATTTTCTTAATATTTTTTCTAGCTGACTTTGTTGTAAGAATAGACTATACAATACATATAACAGAACAATTATGCGCTGTTTATATTACTGGTATGGCCAGCGGTAGGCTCTTACTCGTTAAGTTTTGGGGGAGTCTGAAGTTACATGCTGATCTTCGACTGCATGGGGGGGGAGGTACTCATAATTCCTGTTGTTTGAGGGTTCAGAAGTGAGCAGTTAAGAAAAGAATGGCTACAGTTTGTAGTGAAAGCCAGGTCTATGGTTCTAAAATTACCTCTAGCACCACTGGCAAATCAGAAAGTGCTCATAAGCTGAAAGGTCCCTTCTGATTTTCTTTGCTTTCTTCAATGCAGTTTGAGTGCTTCAAGAACATGTTCAAAACGCCGGGAGGGTATGGGTGGCTCAGGTGGTTAAGCGTCTGACTCCTGATTTCGGCTTCGCTCATGATCTCAGGGTTATGTTATAAGATCGAGCCCTATATTGGGCTCTGCACTGGACACGGAGCCTGCTTGTGATTTTCCCTCTCCCTGTCCCTTGCCTTTCTCTCTCTCTCTAGAAGGAAGGAAGGAAGGAACAGAGGAAGGAAAAAAGTCTCCTATTCAAAACTCCTCATTTTTAAAATGACAATGTAACACAATAACTGATTAGCCGCATTGTGGAAGAGCCTTGGTTTTGTCAAGATTCGCAGTAATGGATTTAACAACAGGGTGTTTTTCAAAAGACATTAAGAAATAGAGTTCAATTTATAATCACTTTTCTGAAAACAGTATTGTATTTTATAGAACAAGGATCATGCAAATTTAGCGAACTAGCTCAAATCCACTATTTACACTGAGTCCGGACCTCACAGCACCTAATCCCCCCGGTTCCCCATACCCTCTAATTTCGTCAACTTGAAAGGAAGGTTTTCTGGTTTAATTCACAGTTTTGAGGAACTACCTGGCATCACTTTAAGATGCGTATCCAAGCTCCCACGTGGACAATAATTTGCTTCAGGCTGCTAAGGCCTATACAGACAGCAGGTGGAAAACATGCCGCGGAGAAGTTCAAATCCTACTAGTGTCGTCCCAGAGCCCTCCCAGGCGCCTGCAGTGCGGGCGTCCATCAACAGCCGCCACACTTAGAAGTGACTCTTCGGAAGAGACAGATCTTCTTCATGAAGGGACTTAACTCAGATCTGAATGTGAAATGAGAACAGAGATCCGGACGCCAAGGCTTAGACCACCGCAGTAAACTGCTGTTGTCCGCTCAGAGAAATTATCTATGCGATTTAACATTAAGTAAGCAACGAAGAAATTAAAAGAGGAAAACACAAATGGCATTTATTTAAATTTTCTCTCGCATACTCAACTCGTGTTTACTTAAAGTAAAATACTTTGTAGGGATGCCTGGGTGGCTCAGTCAGTTAAACAACCGACTCTTGGTTTTTGCTCAGGTCCTGATCTCAAGGGTTGTGAGATCAAGCCTCATGTCGGGCTCTGAGCTCAGTGGGAGTCTGCTTGGATATTCTCTCCCTCTGCCCCTTCCCACACTCACACTTACTCTCTCTCTCAAATAAATGAAATCTTAAAAAACACACACACATGAAATAAAATCTTTAAAAACATATATATAAAATGTGTTTAAAAACACATATATATGTGTGTTTTATATATATGTGTTTTTAAAGATTTTATGTGTGTGTGTGTGTTTAAAGATTTTATTTATTTGAGAGATAAAGAGAGAGATTACAAGTAGGCAGAGAGGCAGGCAGAGTAGGAGGGAAAGCAGGCTCCCCACTGACAAGAGAGCCCGATGCAGGGCTCCATCCCAGGACCCTGAGATCATGACCTGAGCTGAAGGCAGAGGCTTAACCCACTAAGCCACCCATGTGCCTCTAAAAATATATTTTTTATAAAAGGCATCTTTGAGGGGGCACCTGGGTGGTTTGGTCGGTTAAGTGTCCAACTCTTGATTTTGGCTTAGGTCATGATCTCAGGGTCACGAGATCGAGCCTCAGACTGAGCTCCATGCTCAGTGGGGAGTCTGCTTGAGATACTTTCTCTCCCTCTCCCCCTCCTCCCCATATGTAGGCTCTCTCTCTCAAATAAATAAATCATAAATACATAAGTAAGTAAGTACATGGCATTTTTGCATAATAAAATCAATGGACATAGTATTTCAGTCCAGGGTTTGTTAAGGGATATAAGCCTATACGGTCACTTCTTTCTCCAAAGGCAGACACATCTGGAGAATCCAGATGCTTGGCAGACAAAGATAGTTACATTACAAACAAAACAAAAGTGAGGAGTTATTTTAAAAATTAGGCATGCAATTGTATAGTTTGCTAAAATACATGATAAACAATGAGATTATTGTATGACACCACATACTACAATTTGGTTTTATTTTGGACAGTTTTCAGTTAATTATCTAGCTAGGAACATAATTTTTGGCATACCTGACCAGTAAAATCACAAATTTAGGCTGTAGTAAAATATAAAAAGGTTAGACTCTTGACCAAGACAGTAAACCACTTCAAAGAACAGAAAGATCTGTGCTCACTCTGTCTGTATCTGCAGCAGCAGAAGAGAGAAAAAGAACCAGTGTGCCACTGTGCCAACAAATAAGTGACTTCTCTTACACAGGGCCCATATATATGCGTGGATACACAGAATAAAACACAAAATGATGTGCAAAACTGCTGTCTTGGTTACCAGTATCACTGGAATTAAGAAACAGAGAGAGGCCTGTCAGCCACAGACTGGTTCAAACTTGTACTAGTTTTTCCTGCCTGTAATCTAGTTCTCACCTATACTTTCCTCGGGCTTTTGATGAGTGCGCCCATCATTTCAATCAGGCAAGTTTCATCAGACAGGCTCAAAATATCCATCTAGACCCCCCCACCCAAAGCTGTCTAGGGTAGTAACTGGTCATTCAGGGAAGTAATGTGGCTGTGGCGGGCATGTTCCCTGGTCTGACCTCAGTGTTCAGGGACCCACCACACACCGATAACACCCACTGGTTACGATCGCAAAGGATTCTCGATAACCACAACAGCGTGATGTCTACAGAGTAGTTTAAAGAAGTCTTCCCAACGACAGATATACTCTAAGATGCCTGCCCATCCCAGCCCCTTTCTATTACTCATCAGTTGTCTGCCTCATGAATATGGATTTAGAGCAATAGGGTCCGTGTGGGGCTGAAATAAGCATTTAGCACAATGCATGGACCAACAAATACTAATCACAGCACTCGCTGCTACCATGGCTCCGTCTCCCAGATCAGGAGTGGAGCACAGCTGGAGCAAGAATCCAGGGTTTCTCCCCTCCCTCCTCATCTCTCAGTTGTAGAACAACAACAACAAAAAAATACTAGAGTGCATCACATGAGCAAAGAGCAGCACTGCTCAGCACTTTTGTTTCAGCTCTGTGTTTGTGAGAAATATGCAAATGGGTATGGTCACGGAGGAAAATCCATTTCTTATGGTGGACTACATCCAAGAGTTCGGAAAACACTCCACTAAACTACTTGGCCTCACCCGAAACTACAGTTTGAATCTTCTGGTGTCAACAGTGGGAACAGGGAAGGAGGGTGAAAGAACACAGTGTAGCCGTCTAGTGAAATCCAGCAGGATCACGGCAAATGCTACAATGTCAATATGGTGCACAGTAGTTGGTGCTTCAGAACCACATAGCTTACATTTATGGAATGCGTTCTAGTTTTTAAGCAGTGTGATCCTCACAAAAAAATCTCAAAACATTTGGAGGTCACAAAACATACCTTCTTTGAGTGTTGAGTTTTAGAAGTTCTTTATATATATTGGACACTAAGCCTTTATTGGATATGTCATTTGCAAATATCTTCTCCCATTCTGTAGATTGCCTGTGAGTTTTGCTGATTGTTTCCCTTGCTTACAGAAGCTTTTTATTTTTATAAAATCCCAATACTTTATTTTTGTCTTCCTTGCCTTGGGAGCCATCTAGAAACAAGCTGCTATGGCCAATGTCAAAGTAGTTATTGCCTCTGTTCTCTTCTAGGATTTTTATGGTTTTAGGTCTCACATTTAGGTCTTTAATCCATTTTGAAATGGATTGTGTATGTTGGTGGGAATGCAAACCAGTGCAGCCACTCTGGAAAACAGTATAGAGGCCCCTCAAAAATAGAACTAAAAATGGTTCCTTAAAAATGGAACTACTCTATGATCCAGCAATTGCACTACTCCGTATTTATCCAAAGAACACAAAAATACTAATTCAAAGGGATACATGCACCCTGATGTTTATAGCAGTGTGATCTACAATAGCCGAACTGCGGAAATAGCGCAAGCGCAAGTGTCCATCAATTGATGAGTGGATAAAGAAAACTCGTGTGTGTGTGTGTGTGTGTGTGTGTGTGTGTGTGTTTTACTCAGCCATTTTTAGTATATGTGCTGCCGAAGTGAGCACACATGTTTTACACAGCCATAAGAAAGAATGCAATCTTGTTATTTGCAAAGATACGGATGGAGTTAGTAACATGCTGACCACATAAGTCAGAGGAAGACAAATACTATACAATTTCACTTGTATGTGGAATTCTAGAAACAAAATAAACAAGTAAAGGGGAAAAAAAAAAGAGAGGCAAACAAAGAAAAAGACTCTTAACTATAGAGAACAACTGATGGTTACCAGAGGGGTGTTGGGTTGGGGGAGATGGGTGAAAACAGGTGATTAAAGAGGGCACTTGTGATGGGCACTGGGTGATGGGAAGTGCTGAATCACATTCTGTACCTGAAACTAATATAACACTGTATGATAACATTGGGAATTTAAATAAAAACTTAAAAAACCCATACCAGGATTCTTAACTTTATGTTATCTGAATTTCCCACTTCACAGATATGAAACTGAGGCTGAGAACTTGTGACCTGCCTGAAGTCACAAAGCTAATGTGTGACAAAACCAGAACCTTTGTTTTTATATCTCTACTTTAAATATGTTACTTGGCATTCACACTCTAGTTACCTGCTATTCTATGGTAGTAATGGTTAAGTATTAAATATAAAGTTAATAGACTGATTTTGGAAGTTGTTATTGAAAAATCCGAAAGTGCTATCAAAGATACTAAAAATTCAACTGAATATAATATTATTCAACTCTTGATTTCAATGATCCTAAGAACACGACAATGTAGTCAGTTTGTTGGTTAATATGACAATACCATAGGTTCAAAGATCTTTAGAGCTAGTTAGGAATCAATGACATATTTTTTTAAAAAAAGATTTTATTTATTTGAAAGAGAGAGAGCATGAGACGGGGGAGGGTCAGAGTGAGAAGCAGATTCCCTACTGAGCAGGGTGCCCAATGCAGGACTCTTACAACCTGGAAAAACTGAATTAAGAAGGAAAATGTTTGAGAATAAATACTACAGTACTAATAATGGTGTTGAGGAATCTGAGCATATTTGCTATTTTGGTACTTATAATATTTGATTGACCTGGGTCCATTAGTATAATAAATAGATTGCTCTCATGATCTCATCTCTCACCTTAACAAACATTCAATCTTTAGTCCATGAATGTGGCAAATCTCTCCATTATTTAGGTCTCTGAAGAATGTTTTGTAGTTACCAGACTTGCAGGAGCCTTGATAGATATATATATATATATGAATATCTTTTATGCTACTGTAAGCAGATTTTTAAAAAAATCATTTTCTAATTGTTTGTTGCTAGTAGGTTAAAAATTCAATTGATTTTTGTATATTAGCCTCACATCTTGCTACCTTGCTAAAATTTACTTACTAGTTCTAGTAGTTGATTAGCATACTTCTGAAAATTTTCGACATAAACAATAATTTTTGTCTCCAACAGGAAATGCAAAGTTAAATAACTGATTAAGACTTGTTACTTCCAAACTAAGTAAAAATTTAGGTTCATCACCTCTATAAATTTGTTACATTTATATCAGAATTTTTAGTCTTTTGTTTTTTTTAAAGATTTTATTTATTTGAGGGGTGCCTGGGTGGTTCAGTGGGCTAAAGCCTCTGCCTTTGGCTCAGGTCATGATCCCAGAGTCCTGGGATTAAGCCCCTCATTGGGCTCTCTGCTCAGCCGGGAGTCTGCTTCCTCCTCTCTCTCTGCCTGCTTCTCTGCCTACTTGTGATCTCTGTCAAATAAACACATAAAATCTTAAAAAAAAAGATTTGAGAGAATGAGAGACAGTATGAGTAGTGGGGAGGGACAGAGGGAGAGAGAAAAGCAGGCTCCCCACTGAGCATGGGGCCCAATGTGGGACTTGACCTCAGGACCCTGGGATCATGACCTAAGCTGAAGGCAGATGCTTACCGGCTGAGCCACCCAGGCATCCCCATTTATATGAGTATTTTAACAGACAACTGAATTATAGGGAAACAGATTACATTACATTTATAAAAGAAGTTTTAAAATGTTGAAAGAGATTTAATTAGCATTTTATAAATACAATCAAACATTATTCAAAAGCCCCTTAAAAAATGATTGCTAAAATGTATAAAACTTGCACACTGAAAACAAGATTTATAATCTGAGTTTAAATGTCTAAAGAAGGAACAGATGTTATTTTAATAAACTACACTGTAATGAACAGTAAGTTCTGAAATTAAAGTGAACCTTGGCATTGTCTTTCTTGCAAACAAAAATCATGCTCACAGGCACCTAAAACTTACTCTTCAACAGGTGATACCATTATACCCACAAATTTGAAAAGCTAATACATAAATCTTTAAAAGCTGAGATACTCCAGTCTTCAAAAATTCCACGTGATCATTTTTTAGTGGGTTATGAATCAATGTAGTGGGTCAAGACAGCCTTTTTTTTTTTTTATAAAATAGCAAAGCAAATGGAGTATATCACATCTAATGAGGATAGACCTTATTTAATGAAACTTTGGTCTCAACTGCTTATCTATACGGACAGAAACAACACTTGCACGCAGGCACGTGTACAAGGGCTGTGCACTAGGTGGAGATACGAATTGTATTTTTCCTATGGGTTGTAGTTAAAACTGTGAAAAAAACAAAGACAGATGTCCTCAGCATCACTATCTACACAAAATGAGAGTTTTCTAAAAAACAGTACTCTCTCTATTCTCTGTCACTTACTGATGCCCGGGAGGCCCTCCCCGCCACTGCGCCCCCCTGCCCCCCCACCCCGTGTTTACATTACTGGGGGCAGCAGCCTGGGAATTATCGGTAAATGAAAAGGGGCTTCATTCAGGGACATCACCACTCCTATATCTAATGGCACCAAGGAATGGAAATCTCTGGCAGGTCCGTCTCTGCTGCACCATGCGGTACTGGCCGCGGCTGTCCTCCTGGTTGCGTCAGTCTTCCTCAGTAAGCCTACCTTCATTCTACTTTAGCTCCCCGAACCCCAGGCCACAGCCTGATATGCCTCTGGAACTGTAAAACCAGACACTCCTTCTTCTCTGGATGTCATTTCATATCCTTGATGGGTTCAGTGAGCCTGTCACCCGGTTTTCAGAGATGACCAGTCCTGTGACCCCTTCTATGACGTTTTGCTCCATTTGTCCTAGCTTTGGTTCCTTTCTAACGGACTTCAGATGCTATCACCATATTTCAACCATTTCTCTGTCAACAGCTTTAAATTCTTGCCCTTTCACAGAAACGAACAGCCTGACCAGACGACTGTCTGCCTTCTCCAGGCTGGAGATTCTCCATCTACACAACTACCCTCGACTGATTTTTTTAAGTTTTATTGAAGTAATCTCTACCCCCCAATACAGGACTCGAACTCATGACCCTGAGATCAAGAGGCACATGCTCTTCTGACAGAGCCAGCCCGGCCCCCGTCATCCTCACTGATTTGGACAAGGGCTGACAACTGGCTCTGTCTCCTGTTCTTCTTGGCCTGCCACCACCCCTGTCACTAGTACCTATTTCGAATGGAAAACAAACGGCATCAGAAGAGAAAGCTTTCAACCTGCGGCCACCACACCGATCCAATCACCCTCACCGCACTGAGCCTTTCCTCACCCTCTCCTACAACAGATGAAGGGTCCTTACTCTCTAAGGCTCATCTTCCCGTCGGGGTGCTTGGCTTTTCTTGTGCTTCATGCCGGAGACCTGGATATACTGGTTTCCACCCCTTCTGTTACCGTTACGCTTTCTCTGCCCGAACTCCTGTCAGCTTTTGAAAATGCTCAAGTCTCTCTCAGTTCTGAAGGCCTTCGGTCTTCAGATTTACCTTTCTGACGAGCGTCTTCAAAATTCAGATTATGTCACCTTCTTAAATTGAACTTCATTTTTTTCCCCAAGATTTTATTTATTTGAGAGAGAGCTGGGGGAGGGGGTGGTAGGAGCAGGGGGTGAGGCAGAGGGAGAAGCAGGGAGCTCAATGTGGGGCCTGATCTCATGACCTGAGATGAAGGCAGATGCCTAAGCAGCTGCCCCCCCCTCAGTTTTTAAGCCTGGATCCTGCTTCATCCCCCCTGAGCTGAGACAGTTCTTGCTGAGCGACTCCAAAGGTGCTTCTCAAGCACTGACAGCAGAACCAGACGCTGCTACTGCTCCCTCTTCTTGAACATGCTTCTTGTGACTTCCATGACTCTACACTCTCTTGGCTTCTCCTGACGTCTCTGGTCTCCAGTGGGGATCCTCACCTATTCGGTCACTCCACGGTGGGCGGCCTGGGGGTTCTCGCCTCAGACCACTGCTCTTCACTGCGAACAACTGCACTCCCTCGTCAGGCTCCTTTGCACGTTCTAATGCCGCCTTCCCAGGCCCTGCATCAGTGTCGGGTCTGTAAGGCCACAACTGCCTCCCCGACTCCTCTGTTCATGTCTCCAAACACCCTCAGCTCAACGTGTCCAAGCTGAACTCACCGTCCCTCTCCTCCCCCGGATCTGTTGCTCCTTCCACGTTCCTCATGCCAGAAATGAAGAGTCAGCATTAATTCTGTTCCTGTCAGGCTTGACCACTCTCTTCCCTCACCCTCACCATATACAATTAACCGGCCAGTTCTGTGTGCCCCAGCTCCTGAATATCCTTAGCATGTGTTCATTCCTGTCCCAGTCCCAGTTGTCACCACCCTGGTCCAGGCCACCATCGTCCTTTGCTTAGAGCACCCACACAAAGCCTCCAGGTCAGTCTCCCCACCTCCAGTCTGAACTGAGTCCTGGTCATTCTCCGCATGTAGAGTAGAAATGACAGAACTGCTGATGTTACTCTGGTGCTCAAAAACCTTCCCTGGCCTTCCACTGTGTCCAAGAGAAACCTCGAAGTCCTTAAAATGATAGAGCCAAGTTCTTCACCAGCCAGCTGCCTCTCTCCCACCAAGCCCAGCACCCCTGCCAAACTCTAGCTGTGCTCCCTGCACCGTAGCCCCCCGCCCCGGACCCAGGCCCTCTAAATATGCCCGTCTCTCTTCCTGAAGCTCTTGTGTTTCCTCCCTTTAAAAATTCCAACAGATCACTTCATCCAAGAAGCACTCCCTGCCCTCCCGTGTCCCAAAACTGGACTGAGGATCCCCCGATGGGAACTAACTGCTTTTATCTCCCCCAATATGCCACTTACACACTTCATTGAACCTGCCGGGGACCTGCCGGCGTCCTCCGCTGAGCTCCCGGGCGGCTGGGATGACTAATTTACATCGTCCTCATGAAGCACAATACTGGGCTGGATAAACACGTGTTGAATGAATGATTTTATGAATTCTTCCCACTTCTGATTCTAATTCCTGGCTGGCTCCTCCAACTCAAATTAGACTGGCCTTTTTTTTTTTTTAAATCCATTACTTTCTCCTGTTTTTGGTCTTTACTCCGTGTGTCCCAATGCCACGGACATGGTCAGCTGACACTAGGGATATGCCGTCTCAATACTTCTTCTACATCAGACACTGCCTGGGCATTGCATCTCATCCCCTGGGCCTCGTCTCTGACTCATGCCATGACTAACGTGCACAGTTCTGTGAAGGCGAGTTGGGCAAGGTCTGTCTTGATTCCCGCCTTTCCGATGTAGCAGCCTGATCTCCACTCGGACATGTGCAAATGCACAGCGCAGAGACATTACCACCCAGTGAGACCATCACCAGCCTGGGGACCGAGAAAGCCAGGGGACACATATGTCTTCCTGCGGTCCTCAGGCAGCCAATTCTGAGACATCCCTGATGGCTTCTCAAGGGGCTGCTGCAGTCATGTGCGTGCCGGTCGGCACCGTGCGCACCCACCATTCTGTTATCGCTCCCTCTTCCCTTCACTGGTTCACTGTCTCTGGTCCCCACTCCTGCTCCTGGGAATGCAAACCCATGTTTCAGGATCTGCTTCTGGAGGGAAAGCAGGCTAAATAACTCTTCAGCATCACAATTTTTACTCTTGTTTTCTTATTTTGATAGGGGTTGGTAAAACAGGTAGCTTTACTTCTTTCCCGGTTGTCCACATGTCCTTCCTATCTTCAGACAAATTTCATTTTATTATCATTGAACACTCCACAGAAGCACGAACAAGTTAAGTCTCCCATAAATGATGTCCATTTCAAATGAATGGCAGCTAGGAAAATACATTTCTTACAAGAACAGGAATTCGACCCCAGTTTCCATGTTTATATTAAAAACATTTTGCTAGCATCACATAAAAGAACACTTATAAAATAAACAGACCTTCTCATACCTTCATTTTATAGCTTGCTTATTTTTCTGCTCAGAGACTGAATATTAACAGACACAAAAGAGAATCTAAACAGTTTAAAAATACCTTTCAGACAAAGGCAGAGACTTCATTCTTATATTGAAGCTGGGTGTGAATGATACAAGAAACTTTGGATTGTTATGTTTGTCGTTGGGTCAGTTCCTCTAACAGCTAGTAGACACTGTATTATGACTAGCAAATGATGCAAGTTCTGAACTATATCACCAAAATATAGCACCAAGTACCCTTCAAGAATTTTTTTCAATTAAGCTAATGATTCACGCTCTGATACTACAGAGGCACAAGTTAAACCAAGAATACTTACTGATAATTTGCAAGGCTGAAAAATGTTCAGTTAATTGCACATTACTTGGGGCTGATGATAAGCTTGACTGACATCCTGGGATATGATCTTTTGCCCTTTCTTTACTTATTTAATCTTTAATCATTCCATCATTTGTCAGAGATAATTTATTGGCTAAGCAAAGTTTATAAATTCTCTTTTAGCAAAGTTTTTGAATTTTTAAAATTTATTTAAAACCAGAACGCACAGAAATCATCAATCCTTAAGGAATTTCAGTGCTTTCGGGGTAGTAATAAATTTTTACTTTCATTACAATAAAGTATCCTTGTGAAGGGGTTTTGTGTCTTCTCAAAATTTTCTAAGGTACCTGGGTCAGAGTATTAAAAGAATTCTACTGGGCGCCTGGGTGGCTCAGTGGGTTAAGCCGCTGCCTTCGGCTCAGGTCATGATCTCAGGGTCCTGGGATCGAGTCCCGCATCGGGCTCTCTGCTCGGCAGGGAGCCTGCTTCCTCCTCTCTCTCTCTGCCTGCCTCTCTGCCTACTTGTAATCTCTCTGTGTCAAATAAATAAATAAATAAATCTTTAAAAAAAAAAAAAAAAAAAAGAATTCTACTATTATCATACATCAGTGAGAGTAATATTATTTTTATAAAAAAGCATGTGAAACCCATGCCTCCCAGCCCTGATACATTAAGTATATTCTCCATTTATAATATATGTAATGCCTAGAATTAAGATGCCACAAAGCTCCCTAACAAATAAAAACAAGTCTCTCTCTCTCTCTCTCTCTCTCTTTTTAAAAAAGATTTAATTTATTTATTTGAGAGAGAGAGCAAATAAGAGAGAGCACGAGAGGGGAGAAGGTCGCGGGAGAAGCAGACTCCCTGCAGAGCTGGGAGCCGATGTAGGACTACCCCAGGACTCTGAGATCATGACCCGAGCCAAAGGCAGTTGTTTAACCAACTGAGCCACCCAGGTGCCCCTCTCTCTCTTTTTTTAAAAACAGATTTTATTTATGTATGATGGAGAGTGACAGCGAGAGAGGAAACACAATCGGGGGAGCTGAAGAGGGAGAAGCAGCTTCCTACTGAGCAGGGAGCCCGACGCAGGGCTCGATCCCAGGATGCTGGAATCATGACCTGAGTTGAAGGCAGACACTTAAAGACTGAGCCAGCCACCAGGTGTCCCTAAAAACAAGTCTCTTAAATACTCTTCTATAGATTGCCAGGTGACCCACCCCTCCTCTGTGTTAAGATTCACATTTTTACACATTCTGGTATTTCTGAAACCCAGATGCATCTTACAACTGATGGAGTCATAGTCTAATTGGCAACATTTCTCCTATCTTAGTAGTACATCAAATAAAGGACTGAAATTGATGACAGCTCACATCGTTCAACAGGACATCATCGTTCATCCAGCACTTAGACAACAGTACGGGCTTTATTTTTATTCTTTAACTGACACTTTGGACAACCTCTTCATTATATAAAAAATGTCAGTTTTTTACTCGAACAAACAAACAAACAAACAGAACAGCACTGGAAGACACCATACAGTAGAGCGAGGCTGAATGAGCATTTTATAGACATGCTCTCAAGCATCATGATTGTGTCCAGCTTGCTGGATGGAATGATTTCAAAATGATTATTATTTATTATAGAATTAATTAAATTAAAAACTGGGTGATTACAAAAGGGAATTATTTACTTAAAAAATTTATCTATTCCATCAGAAAAGAGAAAGGGATCAGAGAAATATTTCTTGAACAACTAAATGGAAACCTCAAGTCCTCTTCAAACTTCTTCAGAACTACTTCAGTCTGCCTCTGGCCAGGACTCTGGCAACTTTCAGTCATTGGCTCACTGTTCATGCATGCCTTTTCAGGCAAAGACTGGCTGGTAAAAATTTGTAAAGCAGTGTTTTTAAAATTTCTCTCATGCAAGACTGGCTTTAAGACACTCAAAAAAAAAAAAAAATGGGAACAGTGGTTGCAACTGTTGAATTTTCTTTAGTAATAAGTCTGTTGCACATTTTTCCGTAGAAAATGAAAATACTAAAATGTTACAATACTTTAGTGATATGCACAGATATCATAGGAAAGCCTTGTTTTCTTGCTCCTTACCATGCTCATTAAAAAATCATGTCAACTAGGGAAACCTAGTTTCTAATTTTTAAAACAGGAGTCTTGTTAGTGTTACACTAACATCTAGATAAGAAAGGATATCTTTGGGGGCACCTGGGTGGCTCAGTGGGTTAAGCCGCTGCCTTCAGCTCAGGTCATGATCTCAGGGTCCTGGGTTCGAGTTCCGCATCGGGCTCTCTGCTGGAAGGGGAGCCTGCTTCCTCCTCTTTCTCTCTGCCTGCCTCTCTGCCTACTTGTGATCTCTTTCTGTCAAATGGGTAAATAGAATCTTTAAAAAAAAAAAAAAAAGAAAAAAAAAGAAAGGATATCTTTGAAGAACAGGTTAAGTGGGAAAAGACAGAAATAACATAATGAAGTAATATTTTCACATGGATAGAGTGCATTTTGAGTTAATTTTTTTGAAAGATGTAAGGTCTGTGTCTAGATTTACATTTTCTTGAACTTGGTTGTCAGTTGTTACAGCATCATTTGTTGTAAAGACTGTCCTGGTTGGCTTAGTCCACTAAGTGCTTGCCTTTGGCTCAGGTCATGATCCCAGGGTCCTGGGATCAAGTCCCACATCAGGCTCTTTGCTCAGCCAGGAGCCTGTTTCTCCCTCTGCCTGTCACTTCCCCTGCTTGTGCTCTCTTTCTCTCTCTGACAAATTAATAAAATATTAAAAAACAAAACAAAAGACTGTAACTTTTTATACTTTCCACATCAAAACACATTCTCCGCATTCACCAAATATGAAAGACAAATTTCCAAAGACATTGGTTCTTACTCTACCTGGCTACACATCCCAGGACCATCTTTACTAGCAACAAAGAATATATGTTTACTAAGTATCCCAACAATCAGTATCAAAGTATGCAGGTCAACCCCAAAGCCAGCTTAATTCTATACCTATAATAATTAAAGTCACTGTCCATTTAGTTGTAAGTTCACGCTGCAGCACACTTTTAGGGCCCCTCGGGATTTCTGATGATTCTGCTTTCTCATTACGTAGTATTTCCCAGTGATCGGGGGACATGGCGGCCAAGGCAGGCCCTTTCGAGGGAGCATGACCACAGTGTTCAGGAAGAAACCAGGCTTGGAGAAACCAGGCAAGCAAAAACAGGTCAGAGCTCTTTCTCAACCTGATTATTTTATACACGGTCAGAGTGGGACTTGCTTTCTCCATGAGCATATGGGACAGAGACCCCAAAGGACAGAAAAGTGCTAGGGAACTATGCCAGCAAGAAAGAAGAATGGAGTCAAGAGACAAACGAAACGACATAAAATAACAGACTGGAGCCCTGGAACTTCGGGGCTCAAACCAGAAGAAAGCTCCTTACACTTGGATTTTCACGAACTGGCTGGTAAGTGGTCAAGTGTCCTAGAAATTCTCTAACCTGGGGAAACGCATAAAGCACTAAGACAAAATTAGGTGCCATTATTTTTACAGCAAATTTAAATTCAATATCCTTACTAATATTGTGACTTAGACAAATTAAGAAATTTCTTACAAACATTTCACATTATGTATAGAGAAGAGAGAGAGAAATGTAGACTAATCTGCGGTAAAAGGACTCTACTGCTGCAATTATCAGTAGAGACAAAGATAAAGACCATTTTAATTAGCTCCTTAAAAATCAATGCTAAAATCAGTACTTATAAAAAAAGAGAGAGCAATATTTGGGTCAAGATTATTTTAAATCTCTGATTATAAACAAGTATTCACTGGTATTTTTCCCAATAAATGATATCTGAGGGGGTCAGTGACAAAATATTCCCTCGTGTCCTAAGGATCAACTGGGGTCACCTGGGAGGCACCACGGGATGGCACACAGGAAGTAACATACACTCGGTGACATCGTCCCTGGTTACAAATTTGGAAGCAAAAGGATTTTACTACCAACAATAAATAACACAACACCTGTACAACATTAAGAGTCAAATCAAATCATAATTTATCACAGTTCTAAAATGAACCCCAAAACATCTGGTTTACTCTGTCAACGACGCTTGTAAATATCCATGTCGGACCCAGCCCACCACCCAACTCCTGGCATTTGTGTGTGGAACCCCAAATCCGTGGTCAGGGAGTTTTCTACCTTCCGAAAAGGAGGAAGCAACACACAGCGTTCAGTAAAAACAAGAAAAGTGTGAAGGAAGATTCCTGCTGTTTTTTAAAAAATGTACACCGAGGCACAGAGAAAAAAAAAGATCAGATGGAAAGCATAAAAACACTGACGTGATTTCTGCCGTATAGAGAGACGATAGGGTCATTTCAATTTCTTCTTACCAGTGGTTTTATGTACTTGGATAAATCTACTACTGCTGTTTACAGTAAACATGTTTAAAAGATAATTTAAAACAAGAAAAGCAAAATGTGTGATGAAGAATTTTAAAAATTCTATACATATCCGACTACTAATCTGATAAGCAATCTAACAGATTTTTACTAAAAAAAAAAATCAGGTGAGAAATTTCTAACATCCTTTCTTTAGAGCCAGCAGAGGTCCTGAATTCAAAAACAAAAGACCGATTCATGAACAAAGGCATTTCTTTATAGAGTTTTTCAAGTCGCTTCTGTTTGTCAGCTTCCTCCCAATACATTAAAGCAGTAAATACAACAGGTTTTTACCACTCTGCAGACTTTCTAGTTAAGAAAATAACCATATAACCCAAACCTCCAAAATGTGGTGGGTGGGGGAGGGGAGGTTGAGGGCAAGGAAGAATAGCATCTCCAGAGGCTAACAATTCGGGATAGAGGGAAATGTAATTTTTCTTACAAGTGGCCCCGATGCACCTTGTAGCCAAGCTTTGTTTTACAGGGACCCATGGTGATCAGCTGTGCCTTCTGCAGAGCAATTTAACTACTGAACAGCTGGGAGAAGAAACAAGATTTAGGGGGCCGTACAGGGGTGTGTGTGTGTGGGGGGAAGCACCATACCGACTCGCAATGGTGTCCGTATTAAGCTCTGTATTTTGTCTGAGTCAGAGTTTGGGTCACATAAGAGTAAAACTGGCCCGAGAGAAGAGAACAGGTTCTCACAGATTGGCGTTTAAATCTCAAATGACCATGTTTCACAGCATGCCCAATACACTCCGGCGTGTAACTGCATTTTAATTTCCTAAAACCACAGGACAGAAGTCTGATTTCAAATAGTGTCTGGACTGTGATATTCAATACTGACAGAACTGTATGGTGTTCTCTGGAAAGTTGCAAAGATTCAGTATATGGAAAAGGATCTTCCTTTTGTTTGAAGGACTATTCTTGGAGAAAGTTCCTCCTCTGACTTTTGTAAATGAATTCTAAACAATGACTATTAAGAGCTAAAGCTTGTGCCTTAAGAAAGGTAATTAACAGACTACAGGAGGAGGGCATCCTACATACTCTCCACTCCCCACGGGCTCACACCATTGAAACGGGACTTCAAATTTTACCGTGAAATGCTCATTTGTGCTAACTTTGGAAAATGAACTTAGAACTTATTAACACGAATGAACCTTTACTTGAATGTCCAGTGCATGGAAAGTATTCAGCTACCTTTTCAACTTTACAGAACAGGGAGAGCCTGTGATGGCCTTAATTTCCAGGTATTATATAAAAGAAGGAAACTTTAAAACAGATTAAAAAGGAAAGAAAAAGGGGAAGGTGAAACCGTGTCTTAAGTTTGGAGGTCGGAAACCAGTTCATGATCGTATTACCTAGCTGGAAGGAACTTACACATTTTTGTATGTGAACGTGAAATAATGCAATGCAGACGGTGAGCGATTTTCACCATACGGGGACGGCTCTGAGCCACCCTTGAGAAAATCTGTTAAAAAGGAAAAAAATCTTTTTTGAAGGGACGGTGAATTAAGTATATGCTTTCCTCTAAACTACTTATTATTACTGCTTTTCCCGTTGAGCTCAACTGAAATACTAATTAACAAATGCAATAGGTCTGTTTTTAAGCAACACATCTGTTTGATGAGTCTGGTATAATTTTACTTAGAAAGAAAGAATAAAATTCTGATTAACAACTGAAGGTACAAGAACTGTAAAGTCATGGTTGTTCTATGATCCTAAATACCTAGGGAACCTGGGGGTGACTCTAGGGGCCTGGCCTATGAGTCAGACATCTTCATCAGATACTAAGCTATCACCATGGGTAAGAAGTGCCCCCTCTTGGGGCGCCTGGGTGGCTCAGTGGGTTAAAGCCTCTGCCTTCGGCTCAGGTCATGATCCCAGGGTCCTGGGATAGAGCCCCACATAGGCTCTCTGCTCAGCATGGAGCCTGCGTCCTCCTCTCTCTGCCTGCCTCTCTGCCTACTTGTGATCTCTCTCTCTCTGTCAAATAAATAAATAAATAAATCTTAAAAAAAAAAAAAAAAAAAAAAAGTGCCCCCTCTTGATTTTGTAACAGCTTTTCAAGGAGAGACCAAAATACAATGGGACATGAACCAATTTTATTTTAATAAGAAAAAACCTGATTTGTTGGGGGGAAACGCACACCCTAGAACAGAAGAAATTACTGCATTTTTTTTCTTATCCCTTTTGTCTTCGTATTTGATTTTCCCATTTATTCCCTTCCCCTCCGCTGGCTTTTTCACTTCTCTTTTCTGATTTTTTTCCCCCAAGTTGAGACCATAAATGACTAGATAAAAAATATTTTATTCTTCATTGTGCATCAGGCAATCTACTCTGGTGGGCTGGGAGGAGTGAGAACCCAGGAAGCACACAGGGGCGCACCCAGGCACTTCAGTCTGAGGAAAACCACGCACGGGGACTTGGCGCCACCCACCACGAGAGCGTCCCAGCTCTCCCGGGCGGAACAAAGCTGTAGTGGGACGCAGGGAGGGTGAGGAGGGCCGTGCAGAGGGGACTGCTGTCAACTGAGGGGGGTCCGGACCAAAGGGAGGGGAGCGGAACTGCACATTTTCTTGGAGACAGGAAACGGACTAAGTAAAGGCGGATGCAGGCGGAAGCCCGCGGTACAGTGCAGGGGACCCGGCGACCGCCAACTCAGCAAGAATACGGGGCGGTTCTCAGCACAGTTTGTCTTACTTTAATCCTCATGACAGTGAGGAAGGTTCTATTATTATCTTAATACTGAAGGTGATGAAACTGCCTAAGGGCGCACGGTTTACAGGCTGCTGACGAGCCTGTCTGACTCGGGGCTACACTTCCAGGGTCGGTGCCCACTACCGGTGCACAGAGAGCCCACCGCGGAATGCCCAGGAGATCAAACACGGCCAGGGCTCTACCGCGCTGGGGGTGGGAGAAGGGACAGGAAAGGAGAAGCACCAGATGCACGAAGAAAGTCAACAAAGTATCACACACACACACACACACACGAAGAATAAGAAAGCATTTTCACAAAACCCATCCCAGCCTGTTGGCCCTCAGGAAACCCTTCCACAACTTTATGCAATCCAACGGGTCAGTATGTCTACGTGCTTTGCCCTTGCTAAACAATTTAGTGACTAATTTCCATGCACTGTGATAGCGGTAAAGAGAAATAACTGGAAAGGGGGTCAGCCCTCAAAGCGTATAATAACTACTAACAGAAGACGATAGGTAGTGAGGAGCAGACGCACAGGTGTCCACATTTATCTCCAAAAGTGAGAGTGTTCTATGTGTGCACACGTGTTATCTCCGTGTCATACACACACACACACACACACACGCACATGTACACACTCATGCACATTCTGCAATAGATAAAAAGCTACCTGGACCCTATGAAGAGCCAAAGCCATACACACGGAACCTAAAAACATTGCTAACAATTTCCAGTGAGCTCTGCTCTGAACATACCTGCTTCTGGGTCCTGGTTGAAACGGCAGTACTTGGAATTCTCAAGCAACGACAGGCACTGCTCAATGGGCACCCAAACATACGTCTCAGGACACAACAAATCAGAAGGTCTATACTGACCCTAAAGGAAAGTGAAGGAAAAAAAACCCACAGGCATTACAAACACAGTAACTTCTTGGTTACCAGGCTCCACAGTTCCAGGAAAGGTTTTAATCACCAGTTTAAACAAAGTCAACCAGAAACAGCTTTCTTGTAAATACTAAGTGACTCTCCGAACTGCCTTCCCATCTCAAGAATGTACATTGGATTCAAAAGCTCTCCAAAAGTAATGCATCACTATTTGTGACGCCTGTATTGATCTGGAAGATTCAAGTTTCTACTTTCTTTTTCAAGAAATATTTAATATACGATTCTTGCTTAGCTGACTGCAGAGAATACCCAGTTTTGAAATCAAAGTGAAATGTCTTTTCACATATGACAGCATTATAATTTACATCTGGAGCAAACTCTTTTCTGAAATGAAATTTCAGGATGTTTTCATTTGTAGACTCAGTTGATAATACTCATTCCATGTTAATGTATTTAAAAGTACTGTTTTGTCAAGAAACTTATATGAACAATCCAAACTATTAAATGTAAACAAAGAGAAGTTTAAAAAATATTACAGAAATTTTAGGGAAAATTCTATCATAATAATCCTCAAGTTTCTTCCAAACACCATTTTAGCAGAAATGACTTACACATTTATAACCCAATTATATACTCCAAATTTAAAACAAAGACTATACAGTAAATGCTGAAGAAAAAAAGTCATTTGCCTATAGGTAATGTAGTAGATAATCAACAGGGCATGGTACAAATTATGTGAAATCACTCAGTGAAAATTTTCAGAAGTATCAAAGTTAATTAAAATACAAATATCTCTTCTCTAAAATTCTAAAATTCAAAATTCATTACGGAGGTTAAAATCCAGTAGTATTTTCCAACTCTGTTTCGTATAACCTGTAGTAAGAAATACACTTACATGACAACCCAGCAAATACATATGCAAATACAGAACTAGAAGCAAACCTTACTATAAAATGTTTACCCATCTTATGTAATCTTTTATTTCCTATCCTACTCTATCTCCTTTTTTAACGCTCTTGAACCATAAATACTGCTTTTACAAACAGCTAGTGGGTCACAACCTCAGAGTTTGAAAAACATGATGTGGCACAAAGCCCTTTACAAGGAATATGGCCGTTACAGACCCACCACTGCTACAGACCTTTTTATCACACAGGTATTCTGTCACCTGCCTGCTATGTGAAGGTCACTATAGGAGGCCTCACTCAGATACACAAGGAACACCACATCTTCCCAGCTCTCGAAGCATCCAGAAGTTCGTAAGTGAACGGGGGAGAGCATATACAAAGAAAGTATATGCGAATCAGCTCCTGCTGGAGAGGCTGGGAGAGAGGTCAAGGGGGATGTGGAGTTTTACTGGGGATTTAACAGATGACCGGAGTTAAGTCTAGGGCAGGAAGAAAGGAATGAGAACAATCTAGATAAAGGGAGCAGGGTAAGGGAGGACGCACAGTGGGGCCTGGTATGAGATTCACCCCAAGGAACAGGAAACAGCAGGGCACTGCAGAAATGGAAAGGTAGGTTGGGACAGATTCTGTGAGGCCACGACATTCACGTTTCAGCCTATATTCTAGATGAAATGCGGATGCTTGCTGGCGAAGAGAGAAAGCATGACAAGAGGGAGGGGACTAGAACTCAGGTGCCTGACCTTGACCTTCCCAGACTGTTCACGGCATTGCTGATGCCTCGAGGCCCCGAGCAGGATAGGCCATCCATAACGGGAAGCTCTGGGTGGCACATACTCCTCCAACGTGAAAAATACTAACAGGATTCTTTAGAGACGAGCTAATAATTAAGTAGGTGCAATAAAGCCTGATAGTCAACGATGTCGGTCTTACCAAAAGCAATGTCATTCTCTCCATTAATTCAGAAATTGTTTTATTGATGGAAAGCAGCAGCATGATGTGATGCTGACCTTGTTAACAAAGTTGGAAAACTAGCAGTCTCAAGCAATGGGTCTAAATCTTTATTTTCATTTTGGGTCAGAGACCATTTTGAAATCTGCTGAGGGAAAAAGGCTGAACATAAAAGCTAAAGATATAAAACTTCTACAAGAAAAAAAGGAGTAAATTTTCTTCACCTTGGAGTACACAAAGATTTCTTAGTGCACAAAAACACATTAACCATAACAACAACAACAACAAAAATAATAAAAACAACTGATGAGCTGATTTCATGAAAATTATATACTGTATTCAAAAAATTATTAAGAGAATAAATAGGCAGGTGCCTTGTGGCTCAGTTGGTTAAGAGACTCCCTTCAGCTCAGCTCATGATCCTGGAGTCCTGGGATCGAGTCCCACATTAGGCTCTCTGCTCAGCGGGAAGTCTGCTTCTCCCTCTGGCCCTCCCCTTCTCGTTCTCTCTCCCTCTCTCTCATTTTCTCTCAAATAAATAAAAAATGTTAAAAAATAAATAAATAAATAGGCAAGCCAAAGACTAAGAGAAAATATTAACAAAACATATATTGGAAAACAGATGTGTATACAAAACACATTAAAAAAACTTAACAACTCAAGAATTAAAAAAAAATCCATTTCTTAAAAAAGGGCACCGAATACAGATGAATGCCTAATAAACATCTGAAAATATATTCAACATCAGTTATCAGAAATGCCAATTAAAACCGTAACACATCACTGCACACCCACCAGAATGGATAACATTAAAAAGACTGAATAACAAGTTCTGGCAAGGAATTGGATTATGTACAAGACGGATACAGCGGGTTTACAATGGTATAACCACTTGGGAAAATATATTCTTGGACATTTATCATTTGTGAATATGTTTACGATAAATTCCTTGAATTGGAATTGATGCGTGTAAGGGTTTTTATGTTTTACAGCACAAAACTATTTTCCATAGAAGTTGTGCCATTTTACATTCCCATTAGCAACATATGGACACAAGTGTTCATTACCCCACTTACTTAGTTAGCAACAGAGCGTACAATTGAAACTTTCAATCTCTGCCAATCCGAGAAATGGCAATTCACTGTGGTTTTAATTTGCATCACAAAGCTTTCCATACATTTAAAGCAATTTGTATTTCCTTTCCCATAATGTTGGCCCACTGTTGTTAGATTTCTGGTTTTATTATTTGAAAAACTCTTTATATATTAAGGAAATTCATCCTTGGATTGCAAAATATGTTTTACTTCCCTAGTTTATAGGTCTTCTGACTACGCCATTTCCTTTCGCCAGGTGGAAATCTGGTAAGTGGTCAAATTCATCATCTTTAAAAATGGTGTCTGAGTCTTCCAATATTATTTTAAAAAGTCACTATCACTCAAATATTATAAAAACATTCACTTTTTTCCTAGTACTTTTACGGTTTCATAATTTTACATTTACACTTATGCTCCATCTGGAATTTATTTTGGAATAAGCTATAAGAAAAGGATCTAACCTAATTTCTTTCAGATGTTTACCAAGTGGCTTCAATATCAATATCATTTTAGGACTGTGGTTTCCCCCACTGATTTAAATATCCTTCTGATAACTTAATAAATTTCCATATACATTTAGATCTCTTTCAGCGCCTCCCATTTATTTTGATATACTCACCTGTCTACTCATGTGCCAGTGCCACACAGTTTTAACTGTTGAAGCTTGATATTATATTTTAATATCTAGCAGATCTAACCCCCCCCACCACCAATGTTCTTCATTTACAGTATTTTCTGGCTCTTCCTGCTTAAAATTCTGTACTTAGGGGGTACCTGGCTGACTAACTCAGTGTGCAACTCTTGATCACAGGGTTCTGAGTTTGAGCCCTACGATGAGTGTAGACATAACTTACATAAAATCTTTAAAAATAAATAAATAAATAAATAAATAAAATTCAGTACTTAATACAAAAATGTTACCATTATGAACAATGAAACAGTAATAAAAGTGTTATGGTGTGTTCTGTCTACTGTGATGGCAGGACATAAAAGCAGAGAATCCCAAGAATGTTAGTAAAAAGAAAATATATGTATCATCTTAAGTTTAAAAAAAAAAACAACCCAAAACATACAAATGACACCATTTTCTAATTTAAGGTAGAACTGAGTGATGACTGGCTAAGATGCACAGATCAGTTATTGGGGGGTGGGGTAGGGCGAGGCGGTCAGGCATCACCTTAGACATCTTTAAAGATTAAAACAGACAAATTCCCTGCAGCTATGCAAATTCATCCACAGACACCTGAACCCAATGCCTGGATTTAATAATGACATTGACATTAAAAAATATTTAGTCACTGAGCAGGAAAAGAATCCTCACTATGTGACACACACTAGATGCTTGGAATAAAACGATGAACAAATGAATGCATGCCTCTAGATAATTCACCATCTACCGGCAGTGACAGACCTGGACAAAGATGAAATGAACATAAGAACGCAGAAAGAGGATGCCTAGATGGCTCAGGCAGGTAAGCGTCCGACTCCTTATTTCAGTTCAGGTCATGATCTCAGGGTCATGACATCAAGCCCCACACTGGGCTCATGCACCGGGCGTGGAGCCTGCTTGAGATTCTCTCTCCCTTCAACCTACCCCGCCCCTCCCTCACCCTCAAAACCTCTCTTTAAAAAAAAAAAAAAAAGAATACAGCAAGTGTAATTGTGTACAGTGGTTCAAAGTTCCTAAATTTTCACAACATTCTTTTCAGGTCATACTTGTTCATAGTGGGCCAGAGGTTTTTTTTCTTTCTTTCTTTTTTTTCCCCCAAAGATTTTATTTATTTATTTGACAGAGAGAAACCACAAGTAGGCAGAGAGGCAGGCAGAGAGGGGGGGGGAGGCAGGCTCCCTGCCGAGCAGAGCGCCTGATGCAGGGCTCGATCCCCGGACCCGAGATCATGACCTGAGCTGAAGACAGAGGCTTTAACCCACTGAGCCACCCAGGTGCCCCCAGAGATTTTCTTTATAATTCCTTAAGTACACTTCATTTATTTCACTGAAAAGTCACAAATATATACACTTTAACTTCTGCTCATCATCTGAAGTCAAGTTCCAAAGACTAGCTTAAAACATTATTTTTTTCTTGGGGTGCCTGGGCGGCTCAGATGGTTAAGCCTTCTGCTCAAGTCATGATCTCAAGGTCCTGGGATCGAGTCCCACATTGGGCTCCCAGGTCAGTGCAGAGGCTCCCTCACCTCTCCCCCAGCTAGTGCTCTGTCTCTTATTTCTCTCTCAAATGAATAAATAAAACAAAACCAAAATAACATTAGTTTTCTCCAAACTACAGGCTTATCTCAGTGCTTCATATCAAATATTCCCTCATGCCACCAAAGAATACAAAGGGTTTTATGAAATAAATCACTCTGAAATGTATGTTTTCTAACGTTCTAACATTAACATTAGCTGGTTGAGTGTTAAGAGACCAAAGTGCTTACAGCTCAATTTAAATTGCCACCACACAAATGAAAAACGCAGGGGATTGAAATCTACGCTGCCTTTGCAGCCAATATAAGAAAATGAGAAATGTCTGTGTTAAGAATGTAATTACTTAAGGATTTGGACATACTTTCCCATAGCCAGAAGAAAAAAATATTTAATCAACTTCTAAGTACATTCATTCATACTGGAACAATGAGGTAAAAGCAGATTATTTCTTTCCTAGGGTGCTGACTCTTTGTAAATAAGAAAATCAGAGTTACCACAGATTTCTCAAGTACTCAAAATTCTGAAAATGTAATTGGTCTGACAGGGCTTATCTCACAATTTTTTTGAGCCTTCTTGCAACTGGATGTACAATTATAGATGAGCTCCAGGCTCTCCAGACACCATCTCAAAACCACCACCCAACAAGGACAGGACCCCTTGAAATGTTACGAAGCAAAGGCACCAGTTTCAAGAGGGGGCTCCGGCAGAGGATGACGCAGTTCAAGATTAAGAAGGCTGGGAAAGGTAAAAGCGATCTTGTAAAAAGCTTAAAATTAGAAGAGGGAATGACTACTCCTCATTATTAATTACATGTTTCTGGGGAGGGATAACCATTCCATTCAAAGTCATGAAAGGAAGAGAAGTTGAGCCACCTCTGTGGTAGGTTCTGCAGCTGTTTACAAACTGTTCTGGACTGGAAAACAAGAGCAAAAATGAAAAACAAAGTGCCTCTATGTTTTCAGTCGTCAAGGAAGAGGGAGGTTCTGTTTAGAGTGCTCAGTAGTATTCAGTTCAATGACTTTATTCCTTGATTTCATTTTGTTTGAGGAAAACCAATTAGACTACTTGTAAAACCCAAATCCTACCTACATCCCCCCACAAAAAAAGGGAGAAGAAATTATAGTCATATTTCTGTCAACTTTACTAGGTTGTCACAGGCTGAAATTCAAGGAAATTCCAAAGTTAAATCTAAAACAGGAAGGGAATACAACTAGCTAAATACATTTCCTGCTCTATTTCTATCAAAAATAACTGCTTCTTCCAGAAGAGGAGATCATACAATTTCGGCTTTTGGTCAATGGAATGAAGAGGCATTCCTTTCACTTGCATGCTTTAGACCATAATCTGAAGAACATTATCATACTAATCTACTTTTCTACCCTATAAAAGAATCACAAAATAAACTAGATGGAGATTAGCTTAGTTTAGCAAAATATATTGATCAAACTTCAACCTAAAAATTACATTCCTCTTGATAACCAGAGGTTAAAAATACTGTGCTTTCCTTTCTTACCAAATAAAAGTGACACAGGTATATAAAGTACATATAAACAGGGGTAAGCATCTGGAAATCCTTGATTTCACAATCATTAACAATTTCAGAAAAGATACTTTGAAACAGATCAACATTCTTTACTTCCAATGAAAACACAACCAACAATACTAAAAGTCTTTCCCTTAAGGTGTAACTAGTTAGAAATCTGGATCTGTGAAGGCGAAAACAACATAAAGTAGAAGGAGGAAGGGCGAAAAATGGTTGTGTACCTAAGTCCATAACATTTTTATCATTCTATTAAAAAAAAAAAAAACAAAACAAAGCCCTGTACCCATTAGCAGTCACTTCCCATGCCCTCTCCCCACAAGCCCCTGGCAACCATTACATCTCCTGGCAATGCACTTTAAAATGGAGTATTTGTTTACTTTGCCACACTTCCTGTTAGAGGCCGAGTAAAGCCCAAAGCCACAACACAGCCTGCAGGCCCCAGAGACGCGGCCCATGTTACCTCTCCGGCTTGTCCTCCGGCACGTTTCCCCTCCTCCCTCCTTCCACCCGGCCACTCTGGGGGCACGACTGCCCCTAGAACAACACGTCAAGCCTGCTCCTGCCTCAGGGCTTCTGTCTTCTCTTCTGGCCTTACGAATATTCCTGGGACTCTAAGTTTTCGTACAAATGTCATCTCAATGAAGTCCCCCATCCCCTCTACTATTTTCTTCCATAGGACGTGCCACCTTCTAACCCTTCTGTTAACTTACTTATTTCTGAGATCTATAGGAAACTCCTTGCTAGAGCCCAGGGTCAGGAGTTTTAGTCTGATGTGTTCACTGACATATCCCAAACCCGCTCGGTACCACCTGCTGGAGGGAATGTGAATGCAGGACACCGGGCCCACGCCTCTGCCACCTCCCTGTCTAGACACAGCGTTGGTCACTTTCATACACTCGTCCTGCACGTTGACATGGCACGCGGGGAGCAACCGGTGTTTGCCAAACTTGTACTTATGATGCAGCCCCACCGCGTTTCCTCTGCATAGAGACCGTGCCTGACCTTCAGGAACGCTGGGCATGATCACTGGAGACTCGCAGTATGTGATCGTGCCAGGATCCGAAAGAGTTACTACAATTAAAAAGAAGGCTCTCATACACAAGGTTAGAAACTACTAGTTCATGTCAATATAGTTTTTCCCCTCAAAGCTGAAAAGTTTTCTTTCCTTATTTCACTGGCATACACTTTCTTTTAAAGAAATGCATAGTTCTTCATATTAAGTTTCATTTTAGGAAAGGAGAGGGAAACATGACTTGAGAAAAGGCAGTGTCATTCTGGGGAGGATCAGATCAAGGACAACGAGCTCCCCCGGCATTTAGGGACGGTCTTCATGGGGTGCTTGGGTGGCTCAGCTGGTTAAGCATCTCACTGTGGCTCAGGTCATGATCCTGAGGTCCCTGGGATCGAGTCCTACCTCAGGCTCCCTACTCAACAGGGAACTGCTTGTCCCTCTGCCTCCTCGCCTCCCCCTGCTGTGCTCTCCCTCAAGTAAATAAATAAATCTTTAAAAAAACAAACAACATAGTCTTCATAGTCTTCATAATCTTCATGATGACTCACTACCTCATAGGAGCTCAGTCTCAGAACAGATGATGACAAAAGTAATGAAAACAGTCACTCTTTCTACTGTGCAGTTGAAAGACTAAGATCATGGAATGGTAGTGATCGAATGTAATGTTTCTGGAAATGAATTCAACATAGACACCTGATTCCCATTCTCTTCTTATACCTAAGTTTTAAAATATTTGCAATTTTTAAAAGGATTTTCAAAATAAGTTCTAAAAACCTTAAAAATCACAACTCAGTTCAACATGCACAGACTCTGCTTATCATCAAGGCTGAAAGGATAGGAAGAGGCTCGTGGCGCCTTCGTGATACGCTGGGGAAAGGGAGGCCGTGTGCGCCAGTAACTTTCATAGCCAGGGTCAATGCAGGGGCACAGGCACAAGGTCCTGGGGAAGCACAAAAGGGCTCGAACATGGATGTGATATCCAGAGGAACAAGCTGCTGGTCAAACACAAGGAAGAGACAACCAGCTCAGACGAGTTCCCTTCCACAGCATGTCCAAGTCTGAGGAGCACGTTCCCACGTTTGGAGAAAAATTTAGGCACTTACCAAAAGCACAAACAGATCCAAGACCTACATGGCCGACTCCCTCCTGGGCTCCCAAATACATGTCCATCATTATTTTACCAAATAGGAAATGAAATGGAAAATGACTGTTTCAGCTCCACAGATTAGCATGTGGTCCTACGTCTGTGGTTTGTGACACTTCAAAAATAAATGTCTCTTCAGCTTTATATTCAAAAGGTTAGGTTAAAGACTAACTCTGTCTTTTCTCTGAACAAACGCCAATTTCCATAAATTCAAATTTATTACCAGCATTTATCTTTCTTCTTAATTTAGAATGACATATTCAAAGTAACTTTCAAGTTCATAAATGGACCCCATGTAACTTGGTATTATCTGGAGAAATATTATGAAAATGACAATTTCAAAATTACATTCTGGGTTTCTTTGATGTTATTACATCTTCTTAGATTCCTACAAAAGCATTTCTTACAACTGAATACACCACCGATCAAAAATAAAAGCTTATTACTAGCCACCCCTTTCTAAATAAATGCACAGTATTAAAAGGTCTATTCTTTGATTATATCAAATCCAGGAGTACGCAATTTTACTAAAGGGCTCCAACATCATTTAAAGGCCTTTTTTTTTTTTGGACTTTATAAGATGACATATATGAACTCATATGCATTCAGGACTACAAATGTTTACAAATCTGACATATAAGAATTCTCTTTGAGTACTGCATTCTGCATTTGTCTTTGTATGAGTTTAAACAACATGCAAGTAAGAAGTTATTCCTTTAATTAACATTAAAGGATTTAAGACTTACTTTTCTCAGGAAAAAAAAAAAACAGAAAAGTAAAGAAATGCTTTCATATGATATTCACCCAAGTTAGCATTCTTGGCTTTTAATTGGAAACATCTGGGGATGGGCTTGGCCGATTGCAATAAAATTGAAGTTACCAATTCACACCCTGCCATTTTGAGGGTATTTTGTTTTTACAGTTTTCAAATTAAAACCAAACGGACTTTCATTTGAACTCTGGTCCTGAAGCAAAGATCTCTGTGAGATTTCACTCTCAAGAATACTTTATAAATATTTTGAAAAATATGACGGATTTCGCGTGTATTTGAGGAGAGGATAAACCAGCAGAGTTTATTTTTAAAGTTCAAGTTAAATTAAAATGTAAGAACACTAAAAAGGCAGTATTATTTAAATACACACATGCAAACACACACACAGACTAAGTTCAGACCAGCAGCACTGAACCAAGATCACCAGACATTTAAATCTTATCAGGCAAAGTTGATATCAGTATCCTACTTTTCTATGATAAATCTACTGATTTTACTACAACCAATTGCTTAAAGAGAAGTTCTAATGCTACATAAACAAAAATAGTTCGAAATAATCCATTAGAGTGGGCTGTACCTCCAGAGAAAGCAAGAAAGAACAAGGTCTTATTAAATCCAGTCTTTTCCCTGAAAGACAACACCAATGCAATCCCGTCCACAAAGTACTACAGCAGACCCCTTGCTCCCTGATTTCATTACATAAACAGAGATTGACTTTATCAGTCCCCAAGAGAGTGCTTGAGAGGTAACTCTAGCTGCTCTGTTTTCAGAAACTGTGTTTGGATTGTGCCACACTCAGTTGGCGAGGTGAGCAGAGACCAGGGAAGACAAAGGGCCTAAACATCTGAATCCATTTGTGTTCCCCAAATTCTGAAAGCCAACAGATGTACTCCATGTGCTGCTAGGCTAAGCTTTGAAAATTTAAAAATACATATTTTTTTCCACTGACAAACAGAAAGTGATGGTATTCTGTGTTTCTTTAATTAAAATCCAAGGGTTCCAAGGGTTTGCAAAGGCTCTGGGACTTACTTTAAAGCTTCCTTAAGTCTGGGCTATTTATTTTACTATTAGCAAATAATAGAGAATAAAGATTCTAATTCAGTTTTAATCACAATCTTTGCTTTTATTTTGGAAACCCTGGGTTAATCTTTTTTCTTCTAGAAAATACAAAGAAAGCTTGTGAAGAAAAGATTCAGGGAGTCAACTTACAGCCCAAATTTAATTTCAAACTGAAGGGTCATAAGTTGAAAAGGATGAAGAAAAAAAGAGAATGAAAGACGAAGACAAAGAAAATAAGACAAAAATGAAAAAGTAAAACCCAAAGCTGCTTTAATTTCTGTTAAAGATTAGATATTCATATCAGTATTTATGTGTGTGTGTGTGTGTATTAAATCTGGCCTTCCCATTACTAGGAAGAAGTATCAGGTTAGGTGTTTGCTTTGTTAGGCTTAAGGCTCTTGTGGGAGAAGCGGTAGGGACTGTCACTGGCTCTGCTCCTGCCCAAGACGGAGCCACCCTCACCTGGGGGCAATGGGGAACTCCAACGTCTGCGCTGACTCCAACCATCCTCCTAGTGCCAACAGAGTAAGAACCGACTGTGTCAATGCTCCACTTAAAACCCTTACTGGCTCTCCAATATCTATAGTAAAGCAGGATAATCTCTTCTTAAAGTAAAACAAAACAAAACAAAACAAAACAAAACAGACCTTTATAAGATACTCCTGTGAGTTTAGTTAGAGCTGATGAGAAATTACATAAGATCAAAAGCAGTACAAATTCATAAGTGCTTTTAAATGACTTTGGATTTTACTAAAGACAACAGAAGCTATGTGTTTGCACACTCATCATACTGTATTCATGTGTTTATTAGTCTGCATGTACTATGCGTATAGACTCAGTCTGCTTGCTCCCTGGTGTGGACAGATCACGCACCCTGAGTGCAGGGCCCAAGGCCTACTGTCAGCCTCCTCTCTACCCCAAGCGCACTCACATCTAGGCACCAGGCTGAGGACTCCCTTGGTCTAATGCCTCTTATGGCCCTAAATGCTCTTTGTCTCCCAAGGTCTCCTCAGATTCTGTTTCCCTCATCACCAGCTGCTCTCATCCTCAGGTAGAATCATCCCCTGCACTTTCTTTCCCATAAGTCAGTGGGTAATTATTAAATGCCTACTGTCTGCAAGGCTCTATGCTAAGGTCCTGGGAACACCATGGTGACAATAACTTGTCAGTTTCAGTTCTAGAAAGTTCCAGTCTAGAAAGGGAGGTGGCTTTAAGAAAATAATCATACAGAGTTTATATATCATTACAAAATGTGGCAAATACAATGAAGGAAAAAAATCAGACACTACAAAGGCAGGCCTAATTTATTTTTTTTTAACATTTTTTTTAAAAGACTTTATTTGACAGATAGAGAGAGATCACAAGTAGGCAGAGCAGAAAGCAGAAAGAGAGAGGGAAGCAGGCTCCCTGCGGAGCAGAGAGCCCAATGCGGGGCTCTATCCCAGGACCCTGAGATCATGACCCAAGCCGAAGGCAGAGGCTTAACCCACTGAGCCACCCAGGGGCCATGGGAGGCCCAATTTAGATTGGGAGATTCAGGGTTGGTATCTTTAGTGGATATCTGGGTTTCTACAGAAGTCTTTTCTAGAAGTTAATACATTATCTATTAGAGTTGTCTGTTGACATGCTGTTTCTCTCTTACTACTGCAATCCCCCATACCTCCTTCCCCAATCTCAACTTGGGAATTTCCAGACAGCTGGGAGTACATTTCTTTGCATTCCTTGTGCCTAGACAGAATTCCTAATATGAACTGAGTTTTCAATAAATACTCAATGAATTTTTATCCAATTAAATTGAATGTGTCAAATTCTATTTCTTAAAAATAGATGATTTTATTATTTTTTTAAGATATTATTTATTTGAGAAAGAGAGAGAGGGAGAACACAAGCAGGTGGAGGGGCAGAGGGAGAAAGAAAGGGAGAAGCAGACTCTCTGAGGAGCAGGGAGACTGACTCAGGGCTTGATCCCAGGACCCAGGGATCGTGACCTGAGCTGAAGTCAGACATAAGCGACTGAGCCACCCAGGCGACCCAATCAGATAATTTTAAAACTAGAAGGGCTGTAGACCTCCCTAGTTAGTATCTAGATTCATTTTAATATTTAAAAAGGGAAGGGGGACAGAAAAACTAAGTGACTTAAGGCCAATTACTGGTAAAGCCAAGACGAGAAGCTCAATCTCAGTATTTTCTGCTAAAATTTCCAAGCTAAAAGCAGACCTAAGTTTGAACACCTAAAGTGTGTCAGGAACATCCTATGTTACCAGTTATGAAAATGTGCCTAATCAGAATTATAGCATCTGAACCCATTAAAAATATATAATTGGCTTTACTTTTCAACATTAAGTTGATATGCTGAGTCAAACAGACGCTAGAAGCCGTTCATAACAAACACACAGCTTTAATAAAGTCAGTAAACTCTATCTGATCAATCATGTCTCTGACTGAAGCTATTATTTTTTTCCAGTAAACATTTTTCAATGCCTGAAAACCTTAATCGTAAAAGCCTGCTTAATTACACCCCTGAGGGAAATAAGAAGTTAGCTATAACCTCATATTTATCCCAAGGGTGTGATCTTTGGTAATCATTCCTTTTTTTCTGCCTGATGGAAAATACATCACAAATGACTTAAATGCTCCTAGTTTAAGGATAACCTTTCCCCTCTCAACTGTAGCAGTAGGAGTCCTGGTAGAATTTACATCCTATCCCCTTGGAAGTCATCAGTATTCTGTGGCTCTCCAAGGCAGGACTTGGTGGAAGGTTCACATCAAGCTATGTGAAGTGCCCACACTTCAGCTAGCTCAAAACATTGCTGGTCGGTATGTCTTCCTTATCTAAATGGTCAGCTCTTGTAATTATGGTGAACACAGCCACTTTTAACTTCACCAGTTTTTCACAGGGTGAGCAAATGAAGTCTAGTCACAGAATTTTAGATAAATTACTGTGAATAATTTCTTCTGTTACGAACACCAAATAATCTCTGGCCACGACCTGAGAACCCTAAGTTCTTCAATTCTTCTAAGACTTTCAGCCTAAAATATCATTTTGGTCCAAACTAACCATATTGTTAGAATAAAATCTAGAACGATAGAGCTCTCTGGGAGCATAGTAATCATCGATGCTCCTGTGAATGTTATATTTTTATCCATTTTTTAGCCCATTACAAAACCATATATGCACCAAACACAAAAATCTTGATGATGTGATAAGAATTTTTCACATTTTTAACGTATCTTCTGAAGTGTTATTTAAAACTCAATTTTAAAATATATGCATATAAAGTGAAAAGTGTTCAATAGTTAAACCATTAAAATTCTTCTTCAATGACATCTCTCACTTTATACAAAAAATATATTATCTTAAAATTTTAAGGAGCTAATCATCACCTTTCTATCAATAACAGTTTGGTGAAATCAAAACAGCATAATTATCTTGTCAGTTTACCATGTCAGAACTCTCTGGAAATAGTATAAATAAAATTAAACCTGAAATCTACAACTTCCACATGTGGGCAAGTATAGTTTTGACAAGTTACTATTAGGCAGAGCCTGAAATTATGCTATCTGTATGGTTTTGAGCCTACAAGTGTGGAGCACTGAGGACGTTTGGACGCTATGAATCTACAGACCGGCCGTCAGCTTCTGGTGATGCGGTATCTGGATAATACAACGTGGGACACAGCACAGACTCTAGCAATGATTCTTCTGTATCTTTACGAGCTCCAGGTCTAAAGATATTTAATGTGTTTCAATAAACTGCAGTTATCCTTTCTGTTGCTCAAATTGTCCATATTTTGGCTAGAGGGAGCCAATTTCAGTTGGCCCCTGAAAGCTTCTGATATAATCTTCGTGGGTTAACAATGACACTTGGTAACTTCATTTCATCCTCACACAGACCGTTCATTAAAGGAGTTTTTAAGATCTTCAAACTTCATTTTGTGTTTTTGAGCTACAGATTTGAAAAGCTATCCCTGAATAAATTAAGCTTTCATCCAATTATTTAACAGCAGTTTTGGGGTACAGTACAGTCTCTAAGCCTCTGAGCCTCCTTCCCGTAGTAACAGTATGAAGCATTTACAAGATGACTGCAAAGAACCACACAAGATGGAATTAAATGTAAGTTTTCCAAAGCAATTTTAATAAAATATCCTTAACTGAAATTCATAGTAAAGTTTTCTAAAAGCTAAAATAAATGCACTGGAAACAAAAGGGAAACTAATTATATTTTCAGACCAAATTTGATTAAAAGAACAAAACAAACAAATGTTTAATTTTTTCTTTCTATAATGAGAAGTCACTAATTTTTTGTAAAGATTGTATATACATATATAATTAATGTTCCTATTACTGAAAATCGTAATAATAACCTAATACTATGTGCTGGGCACTACACCAACTGCCCTACACGTACTACCTCATTAATCCTCAAAACCAACCCATAAGGAATAGCAATTAGTATTCCCATTTTACAGAGAGAGATACTGAGGCTTAGTCTGTACTTATAACAAGGCATGAAACCGAGATGTCTGTGGAGACTTGATTTTAACTCTGCTTTCTCCTGATGAAATGGTAATTAATGTTTAAATTCTTAAGGAAATATATTCCTAGTTCAACTTTCAATAGTATTTCATTAAGAAAATGCATAAATAAATTTTGAATGTTTGTAAAAAACTGGAATTTTGGAATATGTTTTTTAAAATCCTACTGTTCATAAGAAATTGTGAAAAAGAAAAAGATTCTATCCCTGGGTAAAAGGTTGGGAGAAAAGGATATTCCCAGTCTCTATGACCCCACAGATCACTCACAAACTGCATAAGGGGAAAATGCGGCTCTAGGACTTGTGATGACTGACACAGCATCACCTTGGTAGTAGCCTGACTATAAAGTTTTACCTGAAGAAAATTATGAAGAAATAATCACAAATTCAAATTATGAGACACTGAACTCTTCCAAAATGCCAATGGCGTGAAAGGGGGAAAAAAAAAGCAGTTATAGTCCTAGATTAAATGACTCTTTAAAAAATCCATAAAACTAAATGAAATCTAAAGCCTTTGATAAGATTGAGGCAGAAAAATAAAGGGTATGATTGGAGCAACTGGGAAATCTGAATATTAATTCCACATTTGAATATGAATATATTCATATTTGAATGTATTATTGCAAGATTATTAAATTTCTTGAGCATGATCACAGTATACAGTTAAGTACAAGAGTATCCTTGTTCTTAGGCAGACCCATGCTGAAATGCTGAGGATAAAGTATCGTGATTTTTGAAACTAACTTTAAAATCACTTAGCAGAAAAAATACGAAGTTATGTATGTATACATATAATGAGATTAATATGGCAAGATGTTGATAACTAGTTGTTCTAAGTAAAAGCGTATTCTTTCAACTTTTTGGTAGGTCGGAAATTTTCAAAATTTGGCAAGGGGGAATCAGATTCAATAAATACATACTTCTCTCCACCAAACATCTATGCACACTCTCACAGTGTTCTGTCTCTTTCTTCTAGAACATGCCACATTTGATCTGGCAGGATAATTTTATAAGTGTTTGTTTTGTCGAAAACCCCCTTGCAGACAGGAGCTACCTCATCAGGACCAGAAGAGTGACTCACTCACTGAAGCCTCTCCATGTGCCTCATTCAAAGAGGGTCTAGGGAATGCGGGCGGAATTAAATCTTTGTTTCTTCTGATATACTACCATGTGGGTGACAATAAGAGGTTTTAAACAATACTGAAAAGGACTCACAACAGAAGTATTTCATGGCTGATAAACGATACTAAATAATCCCTTAAACTTAAAATCATTTAAAAACTATTAAATAGGGGCGCCTGGGTGGCTCAGTTGGTTGGACGACTGCCTTCGGCTCAGGTCATGATCCTGGAGTCCTGGGATCGAGTCCCGCATTGGGCTCCCAGCTCCATGGGGAGTCTGCTTCTCCCTCTGACCTTCTCCTCGCTCATGCTCTCTCTCTCACTGTCTCTCTCTCAAATAAATAAATAAAATCTTTTAAAAAAAACTATTAAATATCTGAAAAGCTAAATTAAAAAAAAAAAAAGCGTAATCAAAGAATCAAAGAATCACCATTACAGAAGTTTAGTCTAAAAACCACTATGGAATAACTCATGGCATTACCTCATAGAGTGTAAGTTTACATTTATGGAGGTAAGAATCCATTTTAAAATTTATATCCAAAGTTGGTAATATGTATTCTAGAGACAGCAGGGTCATTTTATCATTGAATTTCACATTCCAAATGGTCCTAATAACTGGGTTTTGTCATTGCAGGAGAATGGCCATTATGTGCTAGACGATGAAGATGACAGTGATGTTAATTCAGATGCATATGCACTGGATCAGCAGGACCATAAAACAGAAGCAGGTGACTGCATACTGTAAAGCAGGGTCAGCAAACCATGGCCATGGGCCCAAACGGGCTTGCTGCTCGTGTACCTTCTTAGGCCCACAATCTAAGAATGGTTTTTTACATTTTTAATGGTTGAAAATAAATCAAAAGAAAAATAATACTTTATGACAGATGAAAATTATATGACATCTGACTTTCAATGTCCTTAAATATTGTTTTACTAGAGCATAGCCAGCCATGCCTGTTTGTTTGTGTTTTCTATGGCTGCTTTTGCTACAAAGGCAGACCATATGTTCTGTAAACCTAAAATATTTACTATCTGGCCCTTTATAGAATAAATACCAGAGAAAGAAATTTCAATATCCAGTAGACAACGAGGACCCATGGGTATATTTATCTTGTGATGATAATGGTGTGCTACACGATTGTGAACTTTTTTTTAAAAAGATTTTATTTATTTGACAGATAAAGATCACAAGTAGGCAGAGAGGGAGGCGGGGGTGGGGGTGGGGAGCAGGCTCCCTGATGAGCAGAGAGCCCGACGCGGGGCTCGATTCCAGGACCCTGAGATCATGACCTGAGCTGAAGGCAGAGGCTTTAACCTACTGAGCCACCCAGGGGCCCCACTGTGGACTTTTCTACGTGTATAGTATACCTCAATAAAAAGGTATCTTAAAAAAAAAACCACACACACCCTAATATAATGAATGGTATGAGTGTATGAAAGAGGTAACATTCCCACGTTTCCAAAATTAAAGATATAAAATAGTGACTTTCAAAAAGTGCTGCCAGAACCAAGGTTTGACCTGTAACAAAGAGTACAGATTATGGATGGCCAGATAACAGCAACTACAGAGATTAACCAGAGCAAGTCGGTTAAAGACTTTCCAGAAATTAAAAGCAGCCCAGGCAAACAGACAGTAACAGCAGGACCCGACTCACGTAACAGACACACAACATAGTTCGGGGTTTAACAGTAAGACTCCGGGATCTAGGAGGTCTGGAAGAGTGAGGAGAATTAACATGGTTTTGATCTAACATTTAAATGGCAACTATGGAAGTATCTGAGCACGAAGCCATATCCAACTACTCTCCAATCTTACTCAGACGCCAAGACTGAAGGCTTGTGAACTCTATAGTAATGCTTACTGGTTAGACCTATTTAATTACACTTGGCTTGAGTATCTTCAACTATAAATATCACAGAATAATTTATAGCAAAAGCCAACTTATCCCAAGTAAACCAGAACCAGTGGTGAATTAACTGAAAATGCCCTTACAGTGTGTGTGAGAAAATGCATACAAACATGTGTACCCTTAACATTTTACTGTTTATATCACTCATTCTTTGATTTAGGACCAATCCCTTTCTTTGGGGATGTATCATTTTGACTTTCAGTTACTGGTTCTTTAAAATACAGTCAGAACTGGGGTGACTGGATCAGCGGGTTGAGCACCTGACTCTTAATTCTGGCTCAGGTCATGATCTCAGGGTCATGAGATCAAGCCCTGTGTTAGGCTCAGCCTGGTGTCTGCTTGTCCCTCTCTGCTTGTGCACGCTCTCTAAAATAAATAAAATCTTCAAAAAAAATACAGCGAGAACTTAAGATACTTATGGAAGTGCAGAATCTTTCCAGATTTTTATGAATTTTTTTTGTCTCAACCTCTTTTAGTTATCTCATTTACAACTAATTTGGCAGTGATTTATGATTCATCTTTGAGTCTACCTGAAGCATTTAAATTAAGTTTGATGCAAATACTACTTTAAAACATCATTCGTCAGTTTACTAATATGTAATTAAATTTTATCATTTCAATACCAAGTAAAATTGGCATTATGGATAAAAATAGACGTGCATGTGTACTAAAGTGTAGTCTTCGCCGTGAACATGAGACTGCCATGGGCTTCCCACTGGTAAGTTTTATGGAGGGAATGGACGGCATCAACAGATAAAATGAACACATAAATAACAGATTCAAGGCACTGGGCAGGGAGAAGCAAGCCAGAGCCGGGGCTCTGACACGAGGGCACAACGCTGACCTACGCACACAGTTACAGTGTTCTTAGGTTCCGTGGGCTGAGAGTGACACAGCTGAAAAGGGGCATGTGCAGAAGATTAGTGACCCTACTCAGGGGCTGTAAGGGAAAACTGTAGTCAGGACAGAGCCACTGTTGCCCAATCGATGGCCTGAGAGGGAATAAAGCTAAAGAAGGGAGAAAATAGGGACGCCTGGGTGGCTCAGTTGGTTAAGCAGCTGCCTTTGGCTCAGGTCATGATCACAGCGTCCTAGGATCGAGTCCCACATCACGCTCCTTGCTCGGCAGGGAGCCTGCTTCTCCCTCTGCCTCTGCCTGCCATTCTGTCTGCCTGTGCTCGCTCACTCTCCCTCTCTCTGACAAATAAATAAAATCTTAAAAAAAAAAAAAAAAAAAAAAAGTTAAAAAAAAAAAGAAGGGAGAAAATAGAACAAAAATGGCAAAAGACAATGACCTTAGTTTCATATTGTTTGATGTATTCCTCATTTGTTCTGGCAGACTGTCTACTTCAGAGAAATAAATTTTAAAAAATAGCTTTTATTTACCTTATTACAAAGAGGGCTGACATCCCTGAGCTATTCCATTTTTCTTATTATCCTCCTGAGGACTTGCAAACTAAGGCTGGGAAGTACTGAGGAACGATAAAGTCACCTGTAGCACTTCAACATGAAATCAAATTAGCCACAAGAGATTCTAAAAGGTAGTACAAAACACACCAGCACCTAAAGAGATCCACGGAACGGTGGGAATGGGGGGATTAACTTAACATTTTATCAACTTATAAAAAGAACTAAAGGCAATCAAGTCAAGTGAATTTTTAATGTAAAAGTTCGAGAGAAACAGAAAAATTGGAATAGAAAATCAGCTGTCTTATAGAAAATCAGCTGGCTTATTTTTCCTGAAACAGAAAGTAATTTTTATTATATTCCTGTGCATGTATATGAGTCTACTTTAAGCAGCTTCTGGTATATGACATTCTTCTACTCTCCATGGAAGAACATTTCCCAAATGAATAGACACACAATATGGACGGGTTCCTTCCATTTAGCATGATTGTACGGAAGAACTAATTCTGTGGTAATATCTCAAAAGGAAATATGCAAAAAGATGTTTGCCATGTATTATCTGGAACAAAAAAGTGGAATGAACTTAAATGTACAGTGAGAAGCTCTGTAAGTTATGGCACATTATTATAACATTTACAGTCACTTAAAATCAGGGGTAAACAAAAGATTTAAGGAGAATAGGAAAATACTAGTGGGAAAAAGGTGGAAAAGAAAATTGTACATATCATCTACTAACTGTGAGGGAAAAAGAACCACATGCATATTTACTAAAGCCTAAGGAAATACCGTAAAATGTCAACAGTGATTAGCTCCGGGTGAGAGAACTGCAGGCAATTTTTATTTTTAATACTCCCTGTATTCCCTTTTCCACAAGAGGAATTATTTCTAAAATTAAAAAAAAAGAAAGAAAGAAAGAAAGAGAAGAATAAGAATAGAATGGGGGAACAGCAAATAGAAGGAATCCAGAAATAATCACTTCAAGGAAGGTAGCTCCCTAACTGCACAAACTACTCCACTCGGTCACCTTTCTAATTCTCACAACCCCAGAAGTCAGAACAAATTCCAACAGGAAGGGGATCTGTCTTTTCAGAAATATTTCTATATTTCACTCGTGAAAGTTTAGCATGTCGGGACTTCACACAAGTCTACAATATTAAATAAAATGCAAGAGCCCCTCCTCCCCTCGGAGCCGCTAATCCCAGTATCATTTTCCCTTTCAGGTGGGAAGTGGAAGACACAGACACACACACATACACACACACATGCCAGTGGCCACCACTGAAACAGTGTCCAAACACACTACCAAAAATAGCCACCAAGTTTGCACGCACAAGTACATAATGACAACTATGTCACCATCCACTCTGTAAGACACACACCTGAGATTTTAAAATAAAAATGAGAAAAAAGTGCATGTCCTAGAGGAGCTGAGATACAGACTTATATCGCCAGTGATGACTCAGAGGGCTTCTGAAACCTGCACAAGTCTTCACATTGGAAGTTTGCTATGAGAGAAGCAGTGCAGCACTGCAGAGCCAGGGATGGCTTTAGCCTGTGTCTACCTGCATGCAAATTCTCCGGCATTAACCAGCTGTCTGTCCTTGTGCTCTGTGCGTCCCAAGCTTCTCATCTATAAAACGGTGAAAATGGTTACACCTGTGTCTGGGACGGCTGTGAGAATTATCTGTGTAATTATACAACTTACTTGTCAAATGCACTTGGCACATAGCAAAGTTATTTTAAAGAACCAGACAATATAATCAACTTGCTTTCAAGTTAAAAAAAATAAATAAAAGTTAAAAAGATAACATGCGGGACACCCAGGTGGCTCAGTTTGTTGGGCAGCTGCCTTTGGCTCGCGTCCTGGTCCTGGCGTCCTGGGATCGAGTCCCGAATCAGGCTCCTTGCTCAGCAGGGAGCCTGCTTCTCCCTCTGTCTCTGCCTGCCACTCTGCCTGCCTGTGTGCTCTTTCTCTCTCTAACAAATAAATAAATAAATAAAATTTAAAAAAAAAAAGATGCATTATTATGTATGTGTAAGCATACAACCACACACACGCATACATCTATGTGTAAGGGGCGGGAGCGACAGGAGAGCGGATGGGTAAAATATTACCAATAAGTGAACCCGAGAGAAGGGCATATGGGTATTCACTGCAGTTTTTTTTTTTTAAGATTTTGTTTATTTATGAGAGAGAGCGCTAGTGTCTGTGCCTGTGGTGTGCACCAAAGTGAGAGGAGGGGCAGAGAGAGAAAGAATCTTAGGCAAACTCCTTGCTGAGTGTGGAGCCTGACGTGGGGCTCGATCTTATGACTCTGAGATCATGACCTGAGCAGAAATCATTAGCTCGACGCTCAGCCGACTAATCCATCCGGGAGCCTCTCTCTGTATCATTTTTTATTCTTGTACCTTTTCTGAAAGTTAGAAAATATTTCCAAATAAATAGCTAAATAAAAACAAATTCTACTCTTTGACTAGTAGTTGTAATAATATGCAACTGAGCCCTCTGGTCTTACTGTCTCTGTTAAAATACTGCCCGAGGGCCCTGGGCCACAGCTGGAAGGGGCAAGGTGTCCAAAGCAGAGCTGAACTAAGAAAACGGCATTCACAGCATGCTAAAAGAAAACTCAAGTAAAACTGCTTGCCAGACTCTCATCTAAGACTCATCAATTCTACAAAGCTGACCCCAACCAAGAATTTAATAAATCCTTTAGGAGTGAGTTTATTAGATTTAATCTGAATTAAAGCAATAAAAATACTTAGCATCTCCCTAGATCTTTCTTTCTAGGGAGAAAGTTTTTCTATGAAAAACTTTTATCATCCTCAAGTTTTTCCCTTGTGAGCCAAGAGCCACGCAACTACCTGGGCTTATTCTAGAATATGGAACCTAAAATACGGAGAAGGCAGAAATTCCCCTTCTATGAGCCTAATTCCAAATTCTTAACTAAAACATGTGCCTACAGTCAATGTGACTCCACGAGCATATCAAATGCACACAAGCACCCCCAGTATGTTTTCCTCAGTTCGCCCAAAACTAGTGGGAAGAAAATGGAAAGGTAAGAGAAAATCAACAAATGGTAACAAAGAAGGGGAAAATGGATCCCCCAAAAGAAGGCCCTTACTTTCCTGACTCCCCCTAGTACTTCTGATTTCCTGGCTCACCAAGGCAGTCTTGTAGCACTTTAAAGCCCTTCCCACCTCAAAATTCAAGGAAATGCAGCTGATTAGTTTATAAATAAGTTACGCATTTCTAATTTTCATTACTTCAACTTATTATTTTGTTCCCTAAGAATGTTATTGTGAAAAAAATTTTAATGCACATTGGCTACTGTTTGATTTCCTACACTAATGCGCTTCCTCACATCCTCCCTCCCCAGGCTCAAGCCTTCACCAGAGTTTGAAAAGCAGGTTTGAAACTATGTGCTTAGCCACACGTGCAGTAAGCAGCAACACACCCCGGAAAAATCACTGTTTAAGTCAAACTTGGTAGCTCCCGGTGAGAAAAGCAACCATTACATATCCCAGGAAAGACTATAAACTCATTAGCGCTACCTTGGTCTCAGTTTCCAAGAGTCAGGCGGAAGAGTCCAGATGGCCCTGTCTCTAAGGGATCAAGGTCCTATATATTTGGTGACAATGAAGATCTGTTTGTCATCATTTTCTTTTTCAAGATCCTTGGGAAAAAATTCTCAACCTTAGTAATCTGTTTCAGTATTTTAAAACTTCAGATAACTTGGGACGCCTGGGTGGCTCAGTTGGTTAAGCAGCTGCCTTCGGCTCAGGTCATGATCCCAGCGTCCTGGGATCGAGTCCCACATCGGGCTACTTGCTCCGCAGGGAGCCTGCTTCTCCCTCTGACTCTGCCTTCTACTCTGTCTGCCTGTGCTCGCTCTCACTCTCTCTCTCTCTTACAAATAAATAAATAAAATCTTTAAAAAAATAAATAAATAAAAAATAAAACTTCAGATAACAGAATATTCTCTACCATCTGCTCATATTAATTTTTTATAAAGATTTTATTTGTCAGAGAGAGAGAGAGCGAGTGCACTCAAGTAGGGGGAATAGCAGGCAGAGAGAGCAGCAGATTCCCCGCTGAGCAAGGAGCCTGATGCGGGACTCGATCCCAGAACCCTGGGATCATGACCTGAGCAGATGGCAGATGCATCCCTGCTCACATTAATTTTTAAGTCAATTTTTTAAAAAGTAGAATTTATGTCACTAAATATTACACTGAGTCCAGGCACAAAAATGCTTAATAACTATTCATCTGAACTCCCCATCATAATCCTAAGGACAGCATCTTGGAAAAAGGATAAAATGTTTCACTGATGGGAAAGATTAAAAACTACTCCTGAAATGGGTTTTGTCTAATTCTATTTATACAGAATAATTTACCAGCTCTTTCCCTTCTTATTCTCCATCTCAGACTTGGGTGGGCAAGTGCTTTATTCATGTGGACACGCCTAGCAGGTACTGACCACAATCCTGAGCGCCCAAGGAAAGGCACAGCTGTTGGCCTCCCTAGAGCACCCATGGTGCTGGCACACACATTTATTAGTTTGGCTCTTGGCCCTGAAGAAACAAAGAAACTGACTCAGGTGATCCAGTAAGTGGTGTAGGGGAACACAACACTTTCGGGAGACACATCAGAAACAGAGGGCAGAAATATTACCCATATGGGGTCAGGCTCCAGAGAACGCCAGGCTGTCCAGGAAGAGGAGATCCAGGCCAGATGAAGGCCTCACGGATAACAGGTCATAACTCAAGAACTAGCAAGCAGGTCTAAAAAGAGGTTATCATGTCCCCTCAGCAGCAGGAGGCCCCAATCTGTGTTTTTATCTGCTATTCCTCGACTCTTGCTTCTGCTCCCCCTAATCTCACTGCCCTCTCATCTTGATAGCTGTTGATTTACAGACCCCTTTGAAAACCAGATGAAAGAAACCCAAGGACTCTCTCAAGATAAATGTGCACATAGACAAAAGTCTGCCTACAATTCAAACTTTATGGACCTGTGTTTAGGAAGCCTTAAACTCACTCTGAGCTTCGGTCACTGTGTCTCTGGGTGGCACTCTGTAGGGATATCCCTACTAAGCACTGATCCTCCCTACAGTCTCAATCCAAACTTCCTTCTAAAAGAGGATCTCATCGATTTGGTGCCCCACTATTCAAGTGGGCAAAGCTTTAATGCTGAGCCCCACATGACCCTAATCCACTCAAGAATAACTCCCTTTCAGTCAGGCACCCATGCCTAGTCCAATTAATAATGATTATGATCACAGTTTTAACAGTCACTAAGAATGGTGACCTAAACTCAAAGGATGCATTTCTTTTGGTAGAGTCTACAACCAGTGCCCTCAGAAAAGGGCTGTGGGCATGGTAGACATCTGAAGGCAATGGACTTCTCTACGCAAAACAAACATAATAGAAAAAACTGGAGGATAAGTACAAACCCTCACATGGGCCACAGATTAAGTTATATATATGTATGTACGTATATATACATACATATAGATACATATATATATTTTTTGAAGGGATGCCAAAAAAAGAACAGTAAAGGTAGCATAGGATAGACTATTGGAGTTTTACATTTATATTGCATTTTACAAGAAAGAAGAAAAATGAGTTGGCAGAAAGAATGGATGAAGCATATCCTGGTGGACAAAGGTGTGTCTGAAGGGCAATGGTGAACAATGGGAAGAAAAGGGAACCCTTGAAGACCAAGCAAAGGAATCTGGATTTAAGAGAGCGGTGAGAAGGTAACCACAGATTTTCTAGCAAAACTGTTTGTGCACAGTATAAATCCTCCTTAAACAGTTCCGTGGTTGCAGCTAGACACAGGACGGAAGGGAGTGAGGCAGTCCACCACCAGCAATGGAAACAGGGCCTCCTCTGCTTCTTAGCGTGGTCATTTTCAACTTAGTGCTCTACAGACGAGACAAATAAACTACTCGAGGTTGCTTCAATTTAGCTAATACACAAACTCAAGACAATAAGGCTTCTGAAAGTGTTCCATATGAGAATCTCACAGTTGCCTGCTTTTTACACTGGAAGACCTAAGAACCAAGAGAACATCTACAGCTATAGTAAGAAGGAAAGAAGATTTGTGCCGTGATGGAGACACGGGGGGGAGGGGTGGGAATTGGTTTCATTCTAGCACCGACACCTCGGCAGAATATTCAACCATAAACAGTTGCTAAACACATACTACATCAGTGCTTCTCTGAAACAGCTTAGTTGTGAATGTGCTAGGTTGAAGCACATGAACACAGAATGTGCCAAGCCTCTACCGCAGTAAAGCTGACAGTGAGTATAACGTCCAATCTTACAACGTATATGCCAACGCTGTGCTGTCTGTACCAAAAAAATGAACGAATTTAGCTGCTAGGGTAAGTTCACTTGGCTGTTATTAAGCTGTCAACATTCTTTTTATTTCTAAAAGCAAGGGCACCTGGGTGGCTCAGTGGGTTCAGCGACTGTCTTTGGCTCTGGTCATGATCCCAGAGTTCCGGGATGGAGTCCGCATCAGGCTCCCTGCTCAGCGGGGAGTCTGCTTCTCCATCTGACCTTCTCCCCTCTCATGCTCTCTCTCTGTCTCTCCGTCAAATAAATAAATAAAATCTTTTAAAAAAATTAAAATAAAATAAAATAAAAGCAAGGAAAACAGAATGATTTATAAACACTAAAGACATACCCTACCATGCACGTTGGAACTAAAAAAAGAAAGCACCACAGTTTGGAATTATTTAACCTTTTTGTTGTTAATGCTGCTCCTTCCCAGAGATGTCAGATTTGCTACATGTATCTCCTTGTACAGAAACATTAAATTAGCTTTAAGTTGACACGAAGGCCACCCATAAACCCCCTAAAAAAAACTTAAGACAATCCTGGGGTCATCAATGAGTATATGGCTGGCTCAGGGTTAGGAATTAGACACAAGAAACTTCTCTCTGGTGTGTCATACAGGATAGTTTGTTTTGAGACCGTTATGGTGAATCCCAAATTAATCTTTCTGGCAATTCCTTTTTGACAGAAGTAGTCAAATTATCCATGGTAACTCAGCAACTGTAAAGCCCTACAGACTTCAATGGTAAGTAAGTAACATTAAAACAGGGTTTCCAAACCTTGGCACTAGTGACATTTTGGGCCAGAGACTTCTTTGATGCTAGGAGTTCTTGTGTGTAGTGTAGAATGTTTAGGCGGCATCATGGCCTCTGCCCACTAGATGCCTGTAGCATGACACCCCTCCCCCACTTTCCCACTAGGACAATCAAAAGGGTCTCTAGATATGGGGCAGGGGTTGGGACAAAATTGCTCAATAGAGAACCACTGTTTAAGAGCAGGTGGGAACAGGAACTCAGAGTGGGAAGCCCTTCATTGCCCCATTATAGCTAAGGGTAGGTCATGAAACAAATAAATCCATGTTAAAAATAGTGTTTAGACTATCGGGGCGCCTGGGTGGCTCAGTGGGTTAAGCCGCTGCCTTCGGCTCAGGTCATGATCTCAGGGTCCTGGGATTGAGTCCCGCATCGGGCTCTCTGCTCAGCAGGGAGCCTGCTTCCCTCTCTCTCTCTCTGCCTGCCTCTCCATCTACTTGTGATTTCTCTCTGTCAAATAAATAAATAAAATTTTTTAAAAAATAGTGTTTAGACTATAAATTTACACAACTATCAAGACTAGAAAAGACTATACTATTATTTCAAGGGCTTTACACATAATGAACTTTTTTTCAATTGCTACATTTCTAAATCAATCTTTTTAACAAATAAACCTTTTAATTCACATATAAACCATGTATATCTTTATACAGGGCTAACACTTCAGAATTACAAATGTTATAAATTATTGGCAATGTTTTTTTTAATTTGTAGAAATATGCAACATAAAAGTGTCTTCACTATTTATGTGACAATTCAAACATAACTTTCTCAGTACCTTTAACAATCTTTTAATAAAGTTACCTTTAATATTGCTGAAATCATAAAAACATCTATCCTGTAGAAATACCAAATGATACCACTTAAGGATATGCACTTTCCCTCTAACCAATAATCTAATCAGTCATTATTCTCATATTACCATCCATCTGTTCATCCAAAGATTTACAGAACAACTACTATAAACCAGGGATTGTTGTTAAAATTAAATGAAAAATGAACTCAAACTCTACTTCTTGAGAAGCTTAGAGTCTAAAGAAACAAACAGATGGGAAAACATGTATTTACCATACAGTGCCGTTGGCAAGGTTTCAGAGTGGGAGCAAACAGGAGCTGAATTTTGCAAGGTGAAGAGGAGTAAAGGGAAGATATCACTGTTTTAATATGTTGGCATAGAGAAGGTTTTTTATTTATGTTTTTAAGATTTGCTTATTTATTTGAGAGACAGAGAAGGACACAGAGACAGAGAGTGCCAGAGCCCAATCAAGAGTCGGATGCTCAAGTGACTGAACCACCGTGGCACCCCAAGAGGAAAAGGATTAATAAACCTCATGACACACAAAATTTTAACTTCTGTATAATTAAATAAATGTACACACAATGAACAATGATATAAGGTAAATGAGAAAATGGGATGTGACCAACAAATGGTAAATGTCTGATATTACAAGTATTAGTAATACTAATACTAAATACATTGTGTTTTAATCATTCTTGTAACTGAATTTTCACAAAACGTATCATCCTGTTTCAATGAAGAGATGCTCTGCATCTCTGCATCTTTTATTTTTTAAGTTATGTGGAAGAAATGTCCAAGAGCAGGTGACTTGTTTGCATATCCTTCAATACTGAAATTAAGAACAGGCTGGCCAGTATCATTCTTCAGGGAGAAACCTAAAGTTAAATGAAGTATTCTAATTTAATGGAATCAAGGCTAAGTCTCAAAAAGGGAAAGCAGAGACAGTTTGTTACAGTACAAATGTAACAATACAGAGTTCATCTGATTGAGATACTAATTAAACTGGTTATGTGCATGCAGGCAGTGCCCTTAAGAAACTAAAAGTAATGATCCATCTGGGAAAAAATTCAGTCTTGACTCTTAGAACAACCATATACCAAACATTTCCCATCAATTACTTCAGTATGAAAGGTAAAACTACAAAAATCTCAGAAGAAAATAAAATATTCCCATGGACAGAGGATAGGCAAAATTTTCTTGAACAAGACACAAAGGCCCTAAAGATAAATTGGACTACATTAAAATTAAGAATTTCTCATCACAGGATACCATTAAGAGAATAAAAAGGCCAGCAGCCAAGTGGAGGAAGTAACCTGTAAAACACGTATGCAACAAAGGATTCCTGCCCAGACTGCTGGGAGGACTTCTACAAATAAAAGCCAGACAACCCAACAGATACATGGGCAAAAGACTTTGGACAGACACTTTACAAATGGCCAGCAGACCTATGACAAGGCATTCAACATCAAAACGCAGATTCAAACCACAATGCTCCTCCCACATGACACTATCAGGACGGGAGGCACCGAGGACTCCCACCATGTTGTAGGCAACAGTGTAAATCGGTACATTCGCTTAAGTTACGGGCAGTATAAACTAAAGCCACGATCTGGCAATTCCATACCTAGATCTGTGCCCATCAGAAATACATATGCTCACCCAAAGACATGTAAACAATGCTCACAGATGTACTTACATTAACCAAAACCTAGAAAGAGTTCATCCCCAGGAGAACGGGGATACAAGCAATGAGAATCAACTGCCTATTGCTCCACACACCACATAAATAAGTCGCACAGATTGTTGAATGGAACACGTCAGTCACAAAATAAAATACACTGAGTGATTCTGGTTATGTAACATATAAAAACAGGGAAGAAGAGACTACTGTGGTTATCTTCGGGGTTTGATCATAATCAATGGGGGCACGAAAGATGTTTAAGCGGGGCTGGAATATTCTGGCTCTGGATCTTGGTGCTGGTTGCACAGGTGGAGTCAGTGAAAATTTATCAAGCTGTACAATTAAGAACGTGCACTTTTCTGTATGCTCACCATGTTTCAATAAAATTTTTGTTTTTTTTTTAAACACTGCAGCTAGGTAGCAGAGACAATTCTTGGAAGATAACAAACTGGACCACTGAGGCAGGCCTGACTACATTTCTTCTAAGCCCGGTGTTCCAATTAGAGACCTGTGAAGAAGCCAGATGCCGACACGCTTCTCACGTCCGTACTGCTTCCCTTTGCTTCCCAGCTTTCCTCCTCCAGACAGCTGCCACCCTCCACAGGCAACGCATGTCAATAAACTCACTGAGAACCTTCTATGTGCCAATTAATGTGCTGGGCACCGAGGACAGCGACAGATCAGCCATGGTTTGCTCAGGGATCTGACAAGCAGGAACCATGTCTGATCATATTCCTCTTGCCTTGGCATCTAGCAGGATGTTTTATATGGAGGAGGCCCTCCGGAAACACGGACTAGTCATGTATACCTACAAACACCCGGGGCACAAGCCCAGCTACAGAAAACACACTTAGAAATGCCAAGAGTTCACAGGATCAGAAAGACAGCCTCCAGCTTCACTCAGCACATGGGGTGTGTGGGGTTGGTGGCGGCGACAGTGGGCGAATACAGCGAATGGCTTCACGGAAGAGCTGGAGCGTGGTCTGGAAAGGAAGCCCCAGCCGGCATGCACAGGGCTAAGTGCAAGACCTTTCAGAGGTAGGAGGAAGGGAAGCTGCAGAGCACGGAGGAGAGTGGCGCCCAACAGCGGGGGAATGAGGCTATGTGAAGGAGGAAGCGGACTTGCTTTTCCAGTAGGTCAGGGCACAGGTCGGGGAGTAGTATCTTTCCAAAAGCTCCAAAGATGGCTGCTGTTTTTCAAAGGTTAGGAATCGTGCACTAGGGGGGCACCTGGGTGGCTCAGTGGGTTGAGCGTCTATCTGCCTTTGGCTCAGGTCACGATCTCAAGGTCCTGGGATCAAGCCCTGCATCAGGCTCTCCGCTCAGCGGGGAGCCTGCTTCTCCCTCTCCCTCTCTCTGCTGCTCTGCCTGCTTGTGTTCTGTCTCTCAAATAAATAAATGAAATCTTAAAAAAAAAAAGAAAAAGGAATCATGCACTACACCAGGCTTTCTATTTCACTGTGGATGCACAAATGAGGAAAAGGAAGGGAAAAGGCACATGATTCGATATGCTTTTATCCTCCATTAACATTTATCTTTAACTAATATGCAAAGTATTACGGAATTATCCAAAATTAAAAGTTACAGGCAACTCATCATAAATCTAAAAAATAAAGCCTTTTATATGAATTTCAATTCCAAACTCTCCCTTCTGTTATTAAAATGAAAATGTGAGGAATGCCAAGCAGGCTCAGTCAGTCGAGCATGTGACTCTTGGTCTCGGGGTCATAAATCTGAGCCCCACACTGGGTGCAGAGTTGATTTAAATAGATAAATAAAGTACTTTTAAAAATGTGAGTTAATTCAAACTCTGGGCAAGTTAAGCACTTTGAGCTTCAATTTTCTCATCTGTAATAAGTTGCTTAAAACACTTGGCTCTTAAGGAATTGCCTTTTGACTCTGATGCAGCAAGTTTCCACACGGGACAATTTTAGAAACAAGAATTTGTGATGAGCATGTGAATTCTTGTTCCTCCCACTGCCTGCAGGAGGCATCAAAAATCCCTTGCTAAAATTATTCTGCGGTCATTTTTCTACTGACTATGTCTAATTCACCACACATTTAACATCCCAAACAACAGACACTGAATCACAAACTCCAGAGTTGTGTCCTCTGCTGTGGGTAAGCGATGAGATCACTTGTATTTCTTTCCAACCAACAGCAGCAAAGTCACTACTACATGGACCCAAATGCATCAGCCGGGGCTGCAGTGCCGTAGTAAAATAACATTTGCTAATTTGTCTGGTCAGGAAACTTTGCAAGCGTGGGAGCTTGGGGGTTTCAACGGCTCATGATTTGGCAGATGGAGCTTTGTAAATAAACCTCAATTTTTTCCTGTAGGTACTTCTGTAACAGTGATGCCAACTGCCTTCTTTTAGGCAAACTCCTGCAGAATTTCAGAGGTGCTGTATGACCACAATTAAGCTGAGGCATTGACTTGAAGAATGATTAATCACAGATGAATTCGCTTCTTGTTTCTTTCCTGACATTTCCGAACCCTTTCTGGTGTTTCAACTATCTGATGTCTGGCCATGTCATGCTACCAAAGCAGACTGCCTGAAATCACTGTTTACCTTGGCCTGCATACAAGTCTGGATAAGGATTTAGTCAAAACACCTCTTTCAGATCACAGAAGAGCCTCACAGCAGCACTCTGCAAGACAGCACGGAGAAGAAATTTTAAAAATTATACCTCTCATCATTTCTATATACTCCAATTTTTTACTTTCAAAGGCAAGCAGTTTTGAATTGTCTGGAAAGGGGTCAAAATAGAGAATATGAACTAAGCTTTACATGTAAATATTAAACATTCTGGAAACACAGGAAAATTCATTTTAAAAATATTCAGAAAATAAGCCAAATAGATTTAAACCAACAACCTGATTTTTAAAAGCATATATAATACTGTGTGCATACATATGTACAAACTATATAACATACAAATGATATAACCCATATATAAAATAAATAAATACGACGCCACAGCTCAGTTTCCAAGACATACTGGTGGTTAGGCCAAATGAAGAGAAAACCTGTTCAGGTGTTCACCATCTGTAGCGCTACGTGCTCCAGGAAGCGACTCCTCCTGTTGCACAAGGTCAGTCCTAGCCACCTTGCCAGGGACTGGCTCAAGTACACACCAGAAGCACAACTCTGACAGGTAAAATGAGTGAACTGGGCTGGGAGGCTTCTTGTTAAGGTTTCCCTTAATCTTAAAAAGAGAAACGGAAAACCTCACACACATCGGGATAACTACTGTCAGACAAACCCAGAAAATAAGAAGTGTTGACAAGAATTGGAGAAATGAGAATCTGCGTGCAGAGCCACTATGGAAAACAGTGGGGTGGGTCTTCAAAAAATTAAACATAAAATTACCATACTATCCAGCAATTCCACTTCTGGGAATATACATAAAAGGAGTGAAAAAGGAAACTTGAATAAATACTTGTACACCCATGTTCATAGCAGCATTATTCACGATAGCCGAAAGGTGGAAGCAACCCAAGTGTCGGTCAATGGACAAATGCATAAACCAAATGGGAAATACACATAATTTGGAGTATTATTTGCCATAAAAAGCAATGAAATTCGTACACTTGCTACAACATGGATGAACCTTAAGGACATTATGCTAAGCTAAATAAGCCAGTCCCAAGAAGACAGATACTACATGATTCCAGTTATATGATGGGCCTATCAGAGTCAAATTCAGAGTCACAGTAGAACGGTGGTTGCCAGGGGCTGGCACAATGGAGCTCGGGGGGCTACTGTTTAATGGACACAGAGTGCCAGTTCTGCAAGATGAAAAGAGTTCTGGAGATAGATGGTGGTGATGGCTGCACAGTCCCGTGGACATACTTCATACCTCTAACTTGTACACTTCAAATGGTTAAGATGATAAATTGTTACGTGTATTTTACCACAATTAAAAATATTTGTTAAAAAAAGAAATAGAGCAGCACCTGAGTGGCTCAGTCAGTTAAGCATCTGACTCTTGATACCGGCTCAGGTCTTAAACTCAGGGTCCTGAGTCCAAGCCCCATGGTGGACTTCACACTGGGCATGGAGCCTACTTAAAAGAAAAAAAAAGGGGGGGGTAGGGGGACAGAGAGAGAGAGAGAGTGTGTGTGTGTGTGTGTGTGTGTGTGTGTGAAAGACACAGGAGAAGACATTACCCTTTTCTTATTCCAGCTACTGCTAATGGCCTATGATGCCCAGATGGGCGGCAACCACCTTGGAACTATGAGAGAAGCAGACCTAGAAGATGGGCGTCACTGAGCATGGCAGAAAGCTGAACTGTCCCCTCCTGCTTCAGTAGGGCAACACCTCCAGGAATAAACACCTCTAGGCTGAAAATACAATTTCTCTTCATGTCAGCCAGCTCCTAAGCCCCCAAGCTAGTACTGAGTTATGCTAAAACTGTTACCAAATCCCATTAACATGGCCATGATTATTAAAACAGTTAATGTGAACAATGATAACGTGACATAATGAAGCCCATCTTCTTTCATTAATGACTATTTTCCAGCTCTCACTGATTCTTCTGTACCTATCCTGTGCCTTGCGTCTAAGAGGACTGGCACAAACCAAACACATCTCACTAAGGCATGTTTATGTCAATCAACCTTTACACATACAAACACCGCCTAATCAAAAGAATTCAATAAAAAAGGCATTTTAATGAATATCATGCACAAAAATATAACTGCGGGAAACTAGCAAACCACGGAGAATTTATGGCAGCCAGTGTCATCTACAAAACCACGAAAAATGACCACATGCTGATTTTCACCTCGCAGCGCTCATCATTATCATTAGCAAGACAAGCAAAAACGAAATTCATCATGTTAAGAAATTCTTTGTAGGCTCAAGTCTATTAAATGAAATGCCTTACAAAGATGACTTCCCATAAGCCAGCTGGGCATGTCTCTAGGTGTGACTGCATATGGACATTAGGTGACTGTGTCAAAACTCTCTCACACTGAGCCATCAGAAACTTCTCAGATCAGTTCGGCTCACTTCAGGGTCAATTCTGAGTCTGCACGGCTCCTCAGAGAACGACTTCTCTATGGGGACATCTACATCTCTATCTAGTGACCTCCATCCCATACCGTGTGTTTTCGTCTTCTGTTGCCGAGGAACAAACCACTCCAAATTGCAGCAGATGACAACCACAATCATTTATTATTTTTCATGATCTTGTGAGTTGGCTACGGCTCAGGTAGGTGGCTCCTCTGACAGTATCTCCTGGGTTCAATCAGGCAGCCGGACCCAGCCAGCAAGCTCAGCTGGAGTGAAACGTCCAAGATGGTGTCGGGCCTCCCAGGTGGCATCTGTTGGCAGCCGCAGTCAGTCCTTTTACAGGATGACGGCTGACTCCGAAGAGGAAGGGGAAGCTGCCAGTCCTCTGAAGGCCTGGGCCTTACGACTCCCAGAGTTCTCTCCGTGGTATCCTGCTAGTGAGTACAAGCCAGAAGACCAGCCCAGTCAGGGCAGGGAAACCAGAATCTCCTTCTGACGGACAGAGCAGTGAGCACATACAAGGGGAGAGGCGCCGAAGAGGGATCCACACCTTGGAAATCATCTACCACGCCATGGTCCTCCCTACCCATAAAGATAGACCCGTCATTCCAGCACACCCTCAGCAGAACTCATGACTCTGTAAAAAGAGAAGAGGTATAACCAGCTCTTCTGTGTCTCTCAGACCTGCTGTTCAATCCTGCCATTTGCTCTACTTTACATAAGTGTGTGATATGGCGAAGGCTGTAACTTAACATGTCTAAATCTACACAAGAAAATCCAAACGAAACATTACTCTAGTTTCAGGTATAGTTTGTATCGCTGGGTGCCGCTCGGCAATTATTACCGACATGCCCCTCAGCTGTAATCTCCACCAGCGCCCACCGGCAGAGCCCACATCTGCACTGCTCACGGCTGTACTCCCAGGGTCTAGAGGGTACCAGGTATCTAAGACACTGCTGCTTCCCAATTGTTAAAAATATTCCTATTTCAAGATATATTCCTTTTTTCCTTAATACCAGCTAGAAATACAGATTCTTCCACGTGTATTTTACAGTGTGGCAAAAATACACCTTTACTAATGCTTTAAACACTTAGTTATGCTGCAAGAAAGAAGACACTCTTTTAATGATTCCTGCAGTTATATGCTAAATTTACCCTCACTGAATCTTGAAAATGAGAGATTTTACGATGGTGTGCAATTCATTTTCTGTGAGTTACCTTTTGTTGGTGTCTAGCTCTGGACCTTCAAATTGCAATGAGAAATATTCATGCTTGAACCAACATCTACCTACAAATTTTGAACAGCACATTTCTGATTAAGAATTCCCATTTTAAAAGCAATTGTGCTGTTCCTTCATAACTGAGGGCTCTCATTTGCTGAAAATATAATAAAATATCCTTAGAAGAAATGAAAACATCTAAAAATGGAACAAAATAGTCATTTTATTCTGTCCACAAACATCTGAGCTCAGACTTTTTCTGCCCTCAACGGTCAAGGCCAAAAGCAACAGACACCCTGCGGTGCAGCACAGGAATTATTCTGGAGAGCTTCACCTTTCTGCTGCACCAACCCCAGCAGAGTTCAGTGCCACTTTCCTCCGAACAAAAGATGGAAGTGTCCACAATCCTGAAATTTTCATAAAGGGAGGCAGTATTGGCACAGATTAGCATAAGCCTCTGCTTTTCCCCAGCATCTGAACTAAACTAAGAAGTGGGGTTAGTAGCACAAGCAGGCCGCTTAACAATCTGGCTGCCATTTATCAGTAGATAAACACAGAACTTCGACAAGTCTCAGCAAAATCTAAAGTAATGATTTTGTGCATGCTACCCAGCTGGGTAGGATCTACCCTACTAGTCAGTGCAAGAAGATTCTATTCTCAAATTGAGATTTAAAAAAACAACAACAACAACAACAAAACACAATATATTTGGCTGGCTGTTGGTAGAACATACAACTCTTGTTCTCAGGGTTGTGAGTTCAAGCCCCACACTGGCACAGAGCTTACTTTAGAAAACAAACAAACAAAACCACAATATATCTCATTTTCTACATCATTCCCATTTTACAGTTCAAAACCATGACCAGCTGTAGTTAAGCAACTTGTCCAAACCATCATTACACACTCCTGTACCACAACCCCGCTTTGATATCAGAGTACTTATCTGTATTCCACGATATCCTGTGTATTCCCTTAGAACCACCTGTGTGTCTTATCAAGCTCTAACCTATTTGCAAAGCAGAAGCTATCCTAGTCACGCTCAATAAATACTTGTTAAACAAGAGGGAATTCCTTGACCTTCAGCACTAGTATTTCTTCTCATTAATTCCACAGATGTGTATTAAAGATTAAACGTCTATTGTGTGGCAGGCCCACTTTTAGGTACTTGCATACATGTTGAAGATAAACATCAAGAGTCTCACAAACGTATACAGAGGAGACAGACTTGAACTTTGAGAAGAAACACAGAATGCGAAGGGAGCTGGGGATGGTAGGTGGGTGGTCGAATCTCGTCTTCGTGTCCAGTACAGGTCACTGGACCAAGTGACCACTCAGCTGAGAATGACGGAGGAGGACGTGCAGCGGGAGAGAGGAAAACAAGACCTCCGTGAAGGGTAAAGACCCCTGGTGGGAAACCCAGACGAAAGACTCCGGCTGGTCAGCCTTTAATGTGCCAGAACCCAGATAACAAGCGTAGATGGGAGCTTCTTCAATATGAGTGATTCTGAATTTAATGAACAGAAAATAGCCAACTTTAAAATGAGAAATAATCTTCCTTCCAGTTCATTATTGTGCTCTCGGATGTGAAAAAATTAATCTAGTGCAGTGGTTCTCAAGCTTGACTTCACGTTAGAATCTTCTAAGCATTAAAAAACAAACAAATAAAAAACACTCATGGTTTGACCCCAGCCAATGAGTGAAAATCTCAGAAGGTAGGGCCCACATATTGGTATTTTTTTAGAAGCTCCTCAGGTCATCCTAAAGTACGGCCAAAATGGCTAACAGCATTAACTCAGAAGGAAAAGAACACCAGCTGTCCTCTGCTCTCATCCTGAAATGACCCCTCAGCTTCCCACTGGCTGACTTCCTGTCAATCAAACCTTAGTTTGATGCCTCTGAGAGGCGCCCCGGACCCACTCTGAAGGAGCCACACCTCCTAAGTATTTACCACATCACACAGGGCTTATTCCTGTCTGATTATCTGCTTTCTTTATTAGCTTGTCGTAGGTCCTGGAGTCTAGGGATCTGGCCCGTGTTGCTCACTGCACTTCCAGTAGGAGTGCAGTCAGTATTACGTGAATGAAGGAAAAAAACGACAGGTGGGCATAGGGGTATCTCTTATGCAAATGGAATTTTATTTTATTTTATTTTAAGATTTTATTTATTTATTTGTCAGAAAGACAGGAGAGCGAGCACATGCAGACAGAGGGGCAGGAAGAGACAGAAAGAGAAGCAAGCTCCCCACTGAGCAAGGAGCCTGATGCGGGACTCGATCCCAGGACGCTGGGATCATGACCTGAGCTGAAGGCAGCCGCTCAACCAACTGAGCCACCCAGGCATGCCGCATATGGAATTTAAAAAAATAATATCCTAAAGCTATAATTCTGACAAATTTCAGTTGGTATGATTAAGCCAAATGGACTGAACAGTATGGAGAGCACTTTTTAATTCTTAACTAACAACTAGCTATGAGCCAGACTTCTATTTCCAAGCAGAGCTCAACCTAGGAGGGAAACGAAAGAACACACAGCATTTGGTCTGGACTGGAGTCAACAAGGCGGAGTAAAAAGTCTTCATATGGAGAAAGGAGTAATGAAAATATGGTCAACATTTCTATGAATAACAACAACAAAAAAGAAAGAGGTTAAAATACAGAGCAATTCAGATTTTAGCTTAGGCATAAGGAAAAACTAAGGGGAAAAGCTGTAACACTAACGTGCCCATTACAGATGGGAAGAAAAAGTGAAATTTCTCCAAGTCCCTAAGATTGGGATAAAAATACTTCTGTTTAGAAGGGGTCATGCACAAGCACACAAATATACAGGGTGAACGAATATATAGGGTGGCAAGACTTTTCTTCTGAGTGTTATTATTGTATTACAATACTTAGAGCATTTGAGTTTCCTATCCTGAATTTATTTAGATCTGGTACCACAAAAATGAGCTAGGAGGAGAGAACATTAGTAAAAACAGTACCAAGTAAGTATTTTTGAGAAAAGATAAATATAGTCATGCTTTTCTTTCCACAGAGTATAAATGTTTAGACCTATCAACTAAATTAATAATTCAGGCATAAAGGAACTATTTGAAGGATTAAATTCACAAGTCACGTCCAATGTACACTTAAATATGGGATTAAATGCCAGCAGGACACCTTGACCAGAAGACTTGGGCCATGGAAGCATAAAACCAGCAAGACCGTGTACATCACTCTTCTTTCAAAGCCAGCTTTGCTTCTAGGACCCACGGTTCCGGCAGTGGGAACGTCCCTTCCGCAGACATTCAGCGCCTGACCCCAACGCTCTAGAACCACTTTTGTTCATTCCCACATTTAGTTATCGACAAGTTTTGTGGATTATTCATTTGCACAGGGGGAAAAAAAAGAGAGAGGGGAAATTTATGGATTAAGAAGATTTACAAGACATACCCATCAAATGTACAGACCCTGTGTGGGTTGTAAGTCAAACAAACTGTAAAAAAAATATCACGAGACAATCAGAAAATCCAAGCACTGGCCGGAGATAGAGGAGGTAGTTAGAAATACTCTGCATGCTTTTGAGCTGCGATGCTAAGACTATATTCTGTGTTCCAAATGCTCTTATCTTTTAGAAATACCCGTTAAAAGATGTACAGACGAAATGGTATTCTGGGTTTGTTCCAGAATAATTCAAAAGATGACGGAGGTAGGAACGGGGCTGAAAGGACGGACGAAGCACGAGGACGACCGCAAACCACTGCAGCTGGGGGTAATGGGTACAAAGGGGTTTGAATCCACTTTTCAATCTGGTTTATGCTTTTAAAATACCCGTAACTTTTTTAAAAAATGGTAATTTATGCATATGAATATGTTCTTCGAGTTCCACACGCCATGCTCTTGGCTCTGAAACCTTCAATGACTCCCCATGGCATAAATACCTCAGAATAGCTTGCCAGTCCTTCGGAGTCCTTCAGTTTCCCCCTTTTTTATATGACTATGTCACAGGCAAGGTCACCGGCAAATCCTTACTTGTCTGCTCCTTCTCTTTGACCTGTGCTTCCCCATCTGCCTCCTGGACATCAGGCCACTTACCCAAACCATTATCCTGATCTGTTCTCATATAGAATACTCCCAATCCTCACAGGATAACAAGTTTTAAGAAGAAGATTCATGTTTACATCTTTTTGCCTCTTCAGAGCTGAAAGCAGCATTCTAAGTTGAGCAAAAGGTGTTCTGTTCCTGTTTTTAAGGTGGGCAGGATGTGGGGAACCTGCTCCTTTACACTGCTCTGTAGTTTTTACATACAGTAGGCTGCTAATCCTTAGAAAATGTCAAAGAGTTTAATTAAAGACAGTCATAAAAGGTAAAACTTTTTTAAAAGGGAAATTCTGACAAACAGTTAAATCTCACAATAATACAATAAATTACGAAGCGCAGTAAAGGCTGTGGTTCTCACTATAGAAAGCTTCATTTCTGAGGCAGCAAAGTGATTTCCTTAATTAACCCATTTGTTATTCCCTCAAAGCCCAAGTCCTATATGCCCCGAGACAAAAATCGTATTAAGGATTCATTTTTCTTTGATAAAAATCTTATAAACATTTGCATTATTATTACTATTTTTATTACTGAAAATACCTCACTGCTTACACTGAGCTCCAGTTTTTCTGGACTGTGACTGGGTCCAAAGGAAACAGAGCTAAAATGGAAGGGAGGGAGGAAAAAACGGAGGGTGTGGGAAGACTTAGGATGCGCCCAGACAGGAAGACTCCTAGTGGGCGTACTACGCTACCCCATGTAAGCAGGGCCCTACTGAATATTCTAGAAGAGCCTTAATCTCTGTATATTTGGTTTGTTTCTACAGATCAACCTGCAGTAAGCAAATATTAAGTGTCTATGTGTCCAGCACTATTTTAGGCAATGAACAAGCCAGATTTCATGAAAAGTTTAAAACACATTTAAAAATAATTCATTATCTACACTGTAAATATATAAGTGAGTTAAATTAATACGATGAGAAACCATGAAAGCACTAATGTCAACAAACTGCATCTAGAGCAGACACACATGAAAATCAGCTTTACCTTATATTTCATCTTGGGACATGAATGAATGTAGAAACCCATATAATAATAGCTGAGTTGAGATGTTTTCTGATGAAGTTGCCTAGTAAAACCAATTTCTCTGCCAAAAGAAGAATAAAGATGAAGGTACAGTTAAATCTAAGTCCAATACTCAAAGTATATGTAATTTGATGTCAAATATTTGATAAAATCCTAAAAACCAATTGCTAAGCTATTAAGGAACTTCAAGTGTTGAAAGAGAAAAACTTTAGAAAATACTTTTAAGATAGCTTTTACTAAAGACATAAACTCTAAATTATTTGAGCAAATGCATCTAAGTTCACATTTTATACTTTATTGAGCATATTAGTTGATCTGAAATTCAAACAGCATAGAAATAGATCTATTTAATATGTTACACATTATCCCCGTGAGTTCTCAAAAGGCTGTGTTTATCAAGTGAAAAACAGTGCAGCAAGTTTTATAAAACTGAAAAACCAACATGTTTCAGGAAGAATGACTATTATGACCATTAACATGCAAACACCTGCAACTGCATATGATGTATAACTCCTTGCTACATCTAGATGCTACTCTAATATTTATTCTCCCTAAAACTAAAGAGTAGAAAAAACTATGCTATCTCACGACTTTTACTCTTTTTGTTGGCATAGGCAAGGATTAACTGAACAAAGACACTGTCAGCAATGCCCATGCTTGAAGTGGTTTTAATTTGCATCCGGATAAATCTGGGCACAGAACTTCATCTCACTTGCCCACATGAATGACTACTTGTATTTGAGAGTTTTAAGGGAACGTTAGTACATTTCTAAAGTAGGAGAAAAGTTGCTTGTTTCGTTTTTATGTTTCTCGAAGGCTTTCTTTTTCTTTCTTTCCTTCTTTCTTTCCAATGAATGCTTGAAATTCAAGGAGAAATTTTTTAAGTGAATAGTCTGTGCATTTTGCAAGTTCAAATGTAAATCACTGAAGGGCTGTGATCCTACAAATTCATCTGGAAAATAACAGTATTTCTAAATCCAAGCAGACTGAACATTATTAGCCTGTAATAGACTAACTCCCTATTCCTAGAACGAATCCACTTTCAAGGTTCAAAGGGAGGAAGAAAGCACCGATAGGACCACTGCGGGACCACCCACAGCTGACCACCGCACTCCTTCCCTTGGTCTTGCCTTGCCCCTCTGCTCCTCAGTTACCCAGGCCCAACCCTAGAACCTTCCTTAGCTGTTCTTCTCCTCCCACTCTCATGTCCAATCCGTCAACAGGTCCAGCTGGCCCCGTCCCCAAAGTACACCCTGAATTGGACCACTTCTCACTACCTCCACCTCAGCTATTCTGCTCTCAGCCGGCATAATGGCTCCCCTGGATGACTGTAACAGCTTCCCGACTGGCTTTCCAGGTTCCACTCTTGCCCCTCTATAAATCCCATGGAGTGGTCTAAGTCGTTTTTTACAGTATGAATCAGATCAGGTAACCTCCCTTGGCCTTCGAAGTGGGTTGGTATCACACGTAGATAAAAATCGAACCTCCCGACCATGACCTATCAAGCGCAGCTCCCTCAGCCCCTCCTCACCAGCGCCTCCTGCATCTCTGCCCTCCCTGCCCAGCTCCTGTCTATATCCTACCCCCATCCCAGCACGACCACCTCAGATGCTGCACTACCCATACTGCTACCCTTTGATTTTTATTTACACACTTGGGTGTTCTATTTTTTTCCTTGCCTCCTCAAATGTCACCGGTCCAGAGAGGTCTTTCCTGACCACCCTATATAAGAAGGAATCATGCCTACCACTGTGGTTTTATTTTTGTCACAGTATAATGGAGTATTTAAAATTATGTTGGCTTCTAATTTACTGTCTGCTTTGACAAAACTGGAAACCCTTACTCATTTCTATGAAATGTGTCCAGGATACATAGGTTCTTATCAAATAAACATCTATTAAACAAGTTAGTTTATTTCTAAAATGTATCTTGCTAACAAAACATGCCATGCTCATGATCCCTAATTCAAACATTTTTTTAAACCTACAGACTAGGTTATATAAAAATCTGTATTGATTACAGATTAAAATATAAAAACCATATTCACTGTATAATTGCTTAAGAAATTAAAGAAATGGGGGCGCCTGGGTGGCTCAGTGGGTTAAGTCTCTGCCTTCGGCTCAGGTCATGATCCCAGGTTCCTGGGAACGAGCCCCACATCGGGCTCTCTGCTCAGCAGGGAGCCTGCTTCCTCCTCTCTCTCTGCCTGCTTCTCTGCCTACTTGTGATCTCTGCCTGTCAAATTAATTAATTAATTAATTAAAGAAATGGAGGGAAACTAGCTAAACAAATTTCACTGAAATACACTATAATCAATAACAGAACTGGCAATTTATAGCCTATTCGCCCCAATCTTGCTTGGAAATATCAATCTCCTGGCTGCCTTTCCTCTTCTAGAAAACTTAGCAACTCATATTCTCAAGGACGCTAAAAGAAAATGACAGGACTATAATGCAGAGGCAATAGTTTTCAGGTTCCCAGGCTCCTCTGCTGCTTCCTCAAAGCTCTCCAGCTCTAGAATTTCAACAGACATACCAAAGCAATAAAAAAACTCTCAGTAATTTTGCTGGGAATTGTATATATACTATCTCAAATGCAGGAGGATTTCAATATCCCTTGGTTTATTGAGATATGAAGTGATATGTCATATACAGGTTGAGATTCACTATGTGGTTATATAAATATTCTCAATATTTACCTGAGAAGTCTAAAAAAATCCAAGGATACACACTGTAAAGTGACAGATATAAAAACAAAACAAGAAGGAAAATGGCAATACTTTCAAAGTGTTCGCTGATTTTTCTTCAAAGAAAAAGTATCTTTTCTGAAATACACATTTCTAAAGTTACAAACTGTAAATGCTTCAATGCGTCAGTTCCAATATCATTGATGTCATAAGTGTCACGAATATTCTTAATTAGTATATACACAAATGCAATTAAATACATAAGAAAAATTATTACAGAGTCCAGTTATAAACACTGTCTAATTGTGAATCTGCTCTAACGTGGCATTAGGAGACATGTCAGGTTGAAAATACCTAGATGGGGAATTTTTCTTTATATTACAGACCACTGAAACACACAAAAGCAATCATGGGCCACCAGATTTTTTACAAAAATCAAATGGAAATTAAAGAAAAATACCAATTCTTCCACTTTTATAATTCAGAAAAAAGCACATACACAACAAATAAATAATCTCAAAATACATCTTCCCAAGATGTGAGAATGTGACCACTGCAAGGAGACTGAAAAACGAGAAAACAATGACACCATGAGAAAGAAAGAGTCTCAAGGTCCCAGACATGCAACAGAAAAATACTTTTCAATCCTCCTTTCCTTCTCTACCACATATACATGCAGACAATAAGGAATAAAAATAGAACAAGTATTTTTCAAAGAATAAGGCCCTAATCTTTTTACCATGAGGGTAATGCAAGATATCTCTGCTATGCTGTGTATATTTGCAGTCATGGACATAAGAGAAATAATCTTTTGATGAGATCCACGGAATTAAGTGGACAGTTAGGGCCTTCTAGTCCTGTTCTATATACTTTCTATCATTATATATCTTTCCAAAAGACTCACATCACTTACACGAGATTCATTTAACCTTTAATCATGAAAAAAATATATACAACAATGACAAAAATATGTAAATACTATAATATTTAAGGAACATTAAATTGTTCTTGATAGAGGGGCTTAAATAAAGGCACAAACAAAAAAGCACCCCACAAATACAGTGACTTGTCCTATCTTAGACAAGATGATAACTTAAAAAGCTAGGGAATTACCATCAGACATTGGCCTCAGTTCTAAAAGCAGTATGCTAAACACCACTATATAACAGACTACTATAGCAACAAATATGCACCGTCATATAGGATTTCTGCCGTTACATGATGAACACTAATCAAATGAGGAATTATCTGAAGTTCCACCTGACCCATTACCGCTGTCAAAACTAATCTTACCGTAGTGCGGAGTAGACACCCAAAGACAGGAACGAATAATCAGGATCATAGTACAAATAGACAGACGATACACAGTATGGAAGGATGTCAATCACTCCCACAGCAATGATTCTTCCATCAAGCCAGTACTGCTGGTGAAAGGAACCATAACCACAATCCGGTCCGTGAGGGGGGTTCTCAGCCTGTTGAGAAAGCAGATATACACATGAACAATTTGTTTTTATCTTTATATTAAAAATCTTAATAATTACCTAATATACTTTTATTTTCCTTCGTGACTACTAAAATTTCCTGTGTTGCCATCATCCTCTACAGTCACACCCTGTCAAACTTTTTACTTGTATAGACACTGACTGAACAAAAGCATGAGAAAAAGAAATAAGCTTAAGATTTTTTTAACTTGTTTAAAAAATATAACAGTAGGAAATATAAATTTCACAGGATAAATAAATATTAAACTATATTTTTCTGTTCCACATAAAAGTTGGGAAAGAAATGGTGTACGAGTGAAGATGGAGAATATAAAAGGAGCGGGATGGGTGAGAACAGAGCTGCCCGCATGCTGCCAGCCAGGCCTGATCTGTGATGAGCCCACACTGATAAGGCATATGATCCCATTATTTTTTCTAGGTAAGAGTTCCTGCGTAAATACAAAAGGGCTATAAGACTTTCCCTTTCTGGCCTAAAGAAAGTAAAGTTATTTCCTTACCATTATCTTAAAGTAACTATAATCCCAGTGACATTTTTCATTTTAAAATTCAATATGATTTATTTTAAGGTGTATTTATTTACTTTTAGAGAGAGAGAGAAAGAGCATGTGGGGGAGTAGGAGAGACGCCGAGGGAGAAGGAGAGAATCTCAAGCAGACTCCCTGCTGACCATGGAGCCTGATGGGGGAGCTCAATCTCACAACCCAGAGACACTGTGACCCGAGCCAAACCAAGAGTACGATGCTCAACCTGACTGAGCCACCCAGGTGCCCCTTAAATTCAATCTAATTTTAAATATAACTGTTCCTAAATGAAAATCATAAAATAAAAATTATGACACATCATAAAAAAATGCTTTGCTAGAGACTAAATAGGCATGTTAGAGATTAACAATTTAAGTGAACAAATACAACAGAATATGTGTATCATTTTCATACAGCTAAAATCACAGCTAGTATGTATGGACAAAAGTAGATGAGAATGAAGAAAAATGAAATAAGTTGGTCTACTAATATTAAAACCAGAAAAAAAAAAAACACTACAAGATAGGAAATCTACTGATCAGTATCTCTCAAAACACAGGTATAAAAAACTCTCACCAAAGTATCAGTAAATCAAATCCAAAAATGTATAAAAAGAATTATATATGTAAGGGACAAGTGGGATTTATTCCAGGTACAGAAGGCTGGTTCAACATTAGAAAAATAATTTTTTTAAAAAGGCAATTAATGTATTCTATCATGAAAAGAGGCTAAAGGAAAAATCCTGTATCAATTGACCCAGAAAACACCTCTGACAAAATCTAACATCCATTCATGACTAGAAACAAACTAGGAAGAGAAAGGAATTTCATCAACTTGGTAAAGAACATATACACCAAATCTACAGCTGGCATTATACTTAATGGTGAGAAAATGGATGCTTTCCCAAGAAAATCTAGGAACAAGGCTATGATACCTCTCTTATCACTCCTATTCAACACCATAATGGAAACCCTAGGTAGTATAATAAAAAGGAAATAAAAGGTATAAAGATTAGGAAAGAAAAAAATAAAATTGTCCTTATTCACAGATGACATGATTTATCATGTAGAAAATCCAGAGAATCAGTAATAAAAAATGGAAATAATAAGCAATTATAGCAAGGTCACAGGATACTGAGTCAATAATCTAAAGAAATTTGCTTTACTATTTACTAGCTATATTATACTTATACTTACTATTTACTATTTACTAGCTATAACTAGAATTTGAACTTAACCCAATACCATTTATAAAACCAAAAAAATTACATGTCTAAGTAAAAATCCAACAAAATATGTATAGACTATATATGCAGAAAATTCTGACAGAAGGAATCAAAGAAGAGGTTAGCTAAATTGAAAAATATTATATGCTCATAGATTGGAAGACTCATTCTTCCCAAGCTGGTTCACAGATTTAATATGATCCCAATCCAAATCTCGCACGCTATTTTGTGGATATCAACAAATTTATCTAACATTTATATAAAAAGGCAGAAGACCCAGAATAGCCAACATAAATACAGAAGAACCAAGTTTAAGGTCTGATACTACCTGATATCAAGACTTACAATAAAGTTGGGGCGCCAGAGTGGCACAGTCGGTTAACAGACCAACTTTTGGTGTCTGTCTGCTCAGGTCATGATCTCAGGGTCATGAGACAGAGCCCTGTCCAGGCTGGGCTCTGCACTCAGTGCAGAGTCTGTCTGAGATTCTCTCTCCTTTTTCTTCTCCCTGCCCCTCCTGCTTGTATATTCTTTCTCTCTCTAAAATAAATAAATCTTTAAAAAAAAGACTCACCAATAAAGCAATGAAGCTACAATAGTCAAGACAGGGTGATCCTGGTGAAAAAACAGGTAAGTAGAACAGTGTAACAGAACAGAGAGCACAGAAATAGACCCACATAGGTATGGGTGACTGACCTCTGACAAAGAAGCAAAGACAGTTCAACAGAGAAAGGACAGTCTTTACAACAAATGATGCTGTAATAACTGATACCCAAATACAAAAAAATCTAAATCTAGACACAGACCTTACGTCTTTCAAAAATATTAGCTCAAAATGCACCATAAGCGTGAATGTAAAATGCAAAACTATAAAACTTCTAGATGATAACACAGGAGAAAATCTAGGTGACCTTGGGTTTTGCAATGAGTTTTCAGAGATGATGCCGGAAGTACAATCCATGAAAGATATAACTGGCAAGATGTCCTTCATTAACATTAAAAACTGCTTTGGAAAACACACTATTAGAAGAATAAAAAGTGAAGCTACTAACTGGAGAAAGCTGCGACACATGTATTGGATAAAGGACTGGTATTCAAGAAAAGAAAGACTCTTAAAATTCAATAGTAAAAAAACCAACAGCCCAGGGGCGCCTGGGTGGCTCAGTGGGTTAAAAAGCCTCTGCCTTCGGCTCCGGTCATGATCCCAGGGTCCTGGGATTAAGCCCTGCATCGGGCTCTCTGCTTAGCAGGGAGCCTGCTTCTTCCTCTCCCTCTCTCTCTCTCTCTCTCTCTGCCTGCCTCTCTGCCAACTTGTGATCTCTATCTGTCAAATAAATAAATAAAATCTTAAAAAAAAAAAAACCCTTTTAAAAAAAAAACCAACAGCCCGATTAAAAACTGAACAAAGTACCTGAGCAAACACCTCTTCAAAGGAGAGGTACAGGTGGCAAATAAGCATTTGAAAAGATGCTCGACATCATTTGTTAAGGAATGGAAAAGAAAAACAATGAGGAAAAGAAAAACAACTATTGGACTGGCTGAAATCCAAAAACCTGAGTATTAAATACTGGCCAGGATGCAGGACAAAAGGAACCCCCCTTCCCTAATAATGGAATGTCAAATGGTACAGACACTTTGCAGAGGATGGTTTGGGAGTTTCTGACTGAACTAGAGATGGAGTTACCATATAAAACAACAACCACATCTGTGGTATTTATCCAGTTTGTCTGAAAACTCAGATCACACAAAAACCCAAAAGCCTGCATGCAAATGTTCGTAAGAATTTTATTCATAATTACCCAAGCTGAAAGCAAATAAGATATCCTTCAGTAGGTGACAGACAAATCATGGTACAGGGAATACTATTCATCGATCGAAAGAAATGAACTATCAAGTCACAAACACACAAAATGAAGAAACCTTAAGTACATGCTAAGCGAAATAGGACAGTCTGCAAATGCTGCCCACATACATTCCAAATATATCCTGTAAAAGGCAAAACTACAGAGACAGCAAAACGATCGGTGGTGGCCATGAGTGCGCAGGGTGAGCAGCTGAAGCACAGGGACTCACAGGGTGACACTGTTCTCTCTGATTCTGTCCTGGTGGACATGTGACATCATGCTAGTAGCAAAATTCAGAACTGTATGACCCAAAGAGTGAGCCCTGATGGATGCAAACCAAAGAAAATCATTCAGGAGGTGAAGGGATCCCAGGAAGGAACAGAAACATGACAAGAGACTCTAACTGTATCACCAATGTAAGCAGTGGCTCTTTACATTCACATTCATGTTCATGTTCATTACAAATGTCTGCAAGGGGCTGGGAGGGGAAAGGCGCTGGCCTCAGTAACCTTTGGGTCCAGAACAATGAGGGCAAAAGTAAATCTGCCATAAGCACTGTATTCTGCCTGATAAAGCTGTTTTACATGAGACTAGGGGTTAACAATTGATACATTGATAACACTGATACACGTGTACTATAAACGGATGGAGGTTTCTCACTATTGGAAGTGGGAATTTACAGATAAGTGAATAAAGTCCACAGGGTAATAGATTAGAATTGGGGACAGGAGTCCCCCCTATATTAAGCTAAACTGTTTAGGGATGCCTGGGTACCTCAGCTGGTTAAATGCTTTCAGTCATGATCCCAGGGTCCTGATATCCCAGGGTCATGGGATCAAGTCCCACATCGGGCTCTCTGCTCAGCCGGGAACCTGCTTCTCCCTCTGACTCTGCCTGCTGCTCTACCTACTTTTGCTCTCTCTCTCTCTGTCAAATAAATAAACAAAATCTTAAAAGAAACTGTTTATTAGCCTAATATAGAGGAGATGGTTTCATACAGAAATATGTATAGGCGTGTATATATCAAAGATATGTTCATACAATAATAGTACGCATATATTATTTCTTTACTCGGTCAGATGAGAAGGCCTAAGGAAATGACACCTTAGTAGCAACAAGCACGCACGCCTAGTACCCAGATCTTGGCTTCCCCATTCTGTAGTAAAAGAACAAGTCTTTTTGGGAAATGGCTGATTCTAGGTCTGGGACAGGAAATAATATAAGCCTGGCTCATCTTTTGAATGATTTCTTTATTTCAGAGACAGAGCAAGCAAGCAAGTGGGAGGAAGGGCAGGGGGAGAGAGAGAGAGAATCCCAAACAGACTCCACACTGAGCAGAGGCTGACATAGGGCCCAATTCTAGGACCCTGAGATCACGACACAAGTCGAAACCAAGAACTAGACAGTCAACCAACTGAGCCACCCAGGCACCCTAAGCCTAGGTCATCTTGTAGTGTCATAAAGTAAGAAAGCACTTAAAACAAAAAGAACACACTGATGGAGTTCTATGAAAGGGACAAAGGGGACAACTCAAAGAGCTCCCAATGGCCAAAGCTCGAACAATTTGAGCAACAAAATAAGGTAGGATTAGATTACAATCCAAAGTATAAAAAATATCCATGAGTCCATACTAATGTATATGACTGAAAAAATTAGGGAATGAGGGAGAAAGACAAATTTCCCATGCAGAAGAATTCCAAAGAGTTTATATAAATACTGTGCCCTAAAGGTGAGAGAGCGTAACTCCCTCCTGCAGTATGGGCTGCACACAGAATTCCCTTCCACGGAGTGCAAGTACGGGAAGAGGTTTAGGAGAGAGACTGCACAGGTGACCAAGGTCAACAACAGCAAGTGGGTTCCAGCAGTAACAGTGATTTCTAAAACTTCCACAGTTATAGTTAAAATATTGTCTGGGCAATAAATATATCTTTAAACTTTTAAGAACATCCACCAACAATAATAATGTTATTATTATTATTTGTCAAACCCCAGTTCTAGCATTCACTGTCACATATCCCTTTGCTCTTTAAAAAGCCATGATTATCTCCCTAGAAATGGATATAGTTTGAGGAGTAGAACTGGCAACAAACAGAAGCAAAAAAAAAAAAGGAAAGGATATTCGTCTGTTAAAACTATAATACCTGAACTGACTCCAATACTCTAAATTCTTAATGGCCTTGAAGTTGAATCACCTGTCTCAGAAGTCAGACTACTCCAAATATGTACACAAATTCCTATATATCACTCAATTTTATGAAAATCATCTTTTAGATATTAGCAAACTCTGAGGCTCATAGGAATGAAGCTCCTGTCTTTAAAAAGATGAGGCAGGAGAGCAACCCGGCAGTGACGAGGAACCAGAGACAAGCTGTAGTTTATGCTACAGAAGGCGGGGAGCCGGCTAATGTCAGGAAGCCTCCAAGGTAAAAACTAACTGGACAACTTTGAAATGAATTGAAATTCTTGCATAATTTCAGTTTAGCATCATTCTAGGACTCATTAAATCTAATGCGTGCATTCATTCACTAGAAATGTACTTATGAAACACACAGTATGACTTCATAAGCATTATCTCAATAAGTAAATGACCAAAAGTTTATGTTAACCCTAAATATGACTCAGCCCTGCTTGTTGAACAAGCTTGAAAACTTTTTTCCAAATTGCAACTACCTTCTTGGTGTCCAACTTTAATAATTTCATTCATTCCCTGGACCTTCCATTTAAAAACCTGCTTTCACTTACTTTACTTGTTTGTCCTCCTGTGAGTCCAGAGTCACAGCCAATGTGACTTCCCACCACTACTCCCATCTCTCGATGCATGTGGTAGTCAAGGATCTTCTCCATCTGCAGAACTCTATTTGGCCTTATAAATTACTGAGGAAAGAATGGGTCCTTCAACTATGTATTCTGACCCCCACAACATCACAGATGAGGAAACAAGAAACCCAGGAGTCAGTTCAGCAATACAATCAATGATTATTAAATCATGAAGTTGTATACTGACATACAAACTAGCCTCCCAGCCCCTAGGTCAATGCTAGTTTTATGCAATCCTAAGAAGATCCGCCAATCAAACACATTTAAACATCTTTACTTTCCAAATATCCCTAGGATATCCAAGTCAGCAGGTAAGGCAACATGAAAAACAAAGTTTTTCAATTGCATGGTTTCCAACAACTTTCTTAAAACTTGTTTTGCTGTATTCCTTTTCTTTCCAACATGTTTTCTGACAATTAAAAAATGAATGATTTCCTTTAATCTCTTGTGGGAGCTTCACTGACCCAATTTTAAAAATCAGATTTAAAAAGTGGAAAACAATTTAAGTGAAGGCAGAGAAGAAGCTATTTTCCAAAAGGTACATCTGGTTGCTTCAGCACTACTGATTAATAATGATTTGCGGTTCTCAGTTTGGCAAATCAATTAATACTTCCAAGTTTTTCAACAGGTACGTGGCAGCTGTGGGAAACGGGTTGAAGGTGAAGCTGAATTACTGATCGCCTTGGCCCTCCGTGAAGAGATGGAGCAGCCAGAACCCCCAGATCACTCCCTTCTGGCTGGGAAATGTGGAAAAAATTCAGTGCCTATCATGTTTCCAATATCATAAACTGAACTGATTTCACCAACATGCTTCATATTTGTGAACACACACACATCTGTTGAATCAGTATTACCCTTCCACCTGACATAAAACTGCCATAACAGGCTTTCCCTCAAATAAGATCCCTTAGGTCAAATTATTTAACACTAAAACATGGGAAGAATACAGAAATTTGAGGGACAGAGCGAAGGTGGTAAAAAGAGAAAAAAAAGTAAGTCGGTCTGTGAAATCAGAAATCAGCAGAACTCCTGGTTATGTCTCTCTAGTCACTGAACAACATCCTTGACATCCAGACCCACTGAACTTTCTCATGCCACAACCTGCTGGTTTTTATGAGCAGCAACTAGAGATCACATTTTTTACAAATGTGTGTATCTTCAGTTAACACAGATTTGTCACCCTCACCCCCACTAGGTCAGAAAGATCCACATCTTAAAACAGTTCCTTCTCTTAATTCTCCACGGGGCTCAGTCCCTCCGCACCCAGTCAATGACTAGTCTCTCTGTACTGACTGCCCCGAGAATCCTAGTTCAATACTTGGGACTCTCGCATTTCTTCAACCTCTTATTTCTTTAAGCTTATTAATTGTTAACAGAAGGAAATGAAATGAAATAAAGTCTATTAATTGTTAACATCCTTCAACTGTTACTTAAAAACACAGAGGGTGATACAATTACAGATGCTACAGGAAAGGAGACACTTTGGGAAAGAGAAAGTAGCAGAGGTGCGGGAAGGATGTGAACCGGCAGCTCTCACACTTCTTGGTCTCCAAATCTCTTTGCAGGACTTACTAAGCATGGCAAGGAGATTCTGCTCATTGGAGGTAAGTTCAGGAGCTACTTATTAAAACTAGTATTTTTAAATTTTAACAAATCCAAAAGACAACTGACAGAATGGGAGAGGATATTTGCCAACGACATATCAGATAAAGGGCTAGTATCCAAAATCTATACAGAGCTTAGCAAACTCAACACCCAAAGAACAAATAATCCAATCAAGAAATGGGCAGAGGACATGAACAGACATTTCAGCAAAGAAGACATCCAGATGGCCAACAGACACATGAAAAAATGCTCCATATCACTCGGCATCAGGAAAATACAAATCAAAACCACAATGAGATATCACCTCACACCAGTCAGAATGGCTAAAATGAACAAGTCAGGAAATGACAGATGCTGGCGAGGATGTGGAGAAAGGGGAACCTCCTACACCGTTGGTGGGAATGCAAGCTGGTGCAACCACTCTGGAAAACAGCATGGACGTTCCTCAAAAAGCTGAAAATAGAGTTACCCTATGACCCAGCAATGGCACTACTGGGTATTTACCCTAAAGATACAAATGTAGTGATCCAAAGGAGCACATGCACCCGAATGTTTATAGCAGCAAGGTCCACAATAGCCAAACTATGGAAAGAACCTAGATGTCCATCAACAAATGAATGAATAAAGAAGATGTGGTGTATATGTATACAATGGAATACTATGCAGCCATCAAAAGAAATGAAATCTTGCCATTTGCTACGATGTGGATGGAACTAGAGGGTATTATGCTGAGTGAAATAAGTCAATTGGAGAAAGACAACTATCGTATGATCTCCCTGATATGAGGAAGTGGAGATGCAACATGGGGGGGTTAAGGGGGTAGGAGAAGAATAAATGAGACAAGATGGGATTGGGAGGGAGACAAACCATAAGAGACTCTTAATTTCACAAAACAAAGGGTTTCTGGGGGGAGGAGGGCTGGGAGAGGGGGGTGGGGTTATGGACATTGGGGAGGATATGGGCTATGGAGAGTGCTGTGAAGTGTGTAAACCTGGTGATTCTCAGACCTGCACCCCTGGGGCTAATAATAGATTATATGTTTATCAAAAAATTTAAAAAAAAATTTTTAAAGTATGTATTTGTTATTTGCCTAAAAATAACAATGAATAACATTTGTTAAAAAATAACCACTATATTTTCCAAAACAAAACAAATATTTAGTGAGAAAAATGGCACTGATTTCCATTTCTGGAATCTCTTTAATAGTCTGGTTTGGCAGAGGATAGCTGGATCTCATACGTGCTTCTGTATTTGCTGTCACCATGCAGCCTCCGAAAAACACCCCATATACCCATAAGAGAATGAGAGAGAAAAAGGCTAATAAAATATCATTTTGACCTCAAGGATCCCTTGCGGAGGCTTCAGGGACCATCAGGAATTGCAGGACACTTTTGAGAGCACTCCCATAAATGAATTTTTAAAAATACAGGTAGTGAAGGAGGCTATGAACTGTAAGCTATAAAAAGAAAGGGCGGTCCGTACAGTGACTTGAGTCCGGGATTTGGAATTAAAGTAGCTGGAGATAAGCCCTAACTTCACTGTACACTTCCTGGCTATTTTACTTTACCAAGGCAATAACTACTTTTAAACTATCCATTTCTGCATTTTTTAAAAGTAGGCTCCATGCCCAACATGGGGCTTGAACTCAACAACTCTGAGACCAAGATTCCGGTGCTCTACCGACTGAGCCAGCCAGGTGTCCCCCCATCTCAGCATTTTTAAAACAGGAATCCTACTTCCCTTCACCCTCAAAGGTCCTTGTGAAAAACAAATGATAATGTACAAAGAAAAGCATCTTGCAGACTGTGAGCAAATCTGGGTCAGTTTTAGCTTTTCGTTTTAAGGGGTCTGAATGGCACACCCTAAAAGATTACACCTGTGAGATTACACCGGTAGCTCCTGGAACAGCATCTATTCTAATTAATAGCCGCTATCTGAATTTCACCATAAATCAGTGATGTGATCAATAATATCTAATAGTTTACCTTTCTCATGCTTGCATTTTGCACATTCTGGCTATGTGAAAGAATTAATAAGCAAAGTTATTTCTCAGAAGTTCCTCCACTGCAAGGATTTAGCTGATAACAGGAAAAAATCTAATAGAGCTCACCACTAGCTAGACAAAAGAAAAAACATCTTAAAGGCTGGGGAAGAATGGCGAGGTTTATGGATGAGTGAGCTCTGCAGTAGGACACCAAAGGTGCTCTGTAGAAATGGCATCAATATTAATAGGCCAATTTCAGCTTCTACTTAAACTGCTCCCCAAATGGGTGTATATGTACTCTAATAGTACACTTGTCTCCTGACCCATCTGCCTTCACGTACCTCATTCAGGCCTAAAAAACACTGTTAAGACTCAAAGGAACAGACAAAGGGGGAGTCATGTGCCAGGGACGAGAGGCAGAATTTATTTGTTGGGCAGACTTAACCATGGGTCCCAAGATAGTATTATCTTTGAACAGGGAAGGTCTTCAGGACCTTTAAGAAAGCAGAACCTGCACTGTCCTCCCAAGACATCCAAAAGTACCTCTCCCAGACCTCGCCTAGTTCACTCAAAATCTACAATTAGACAATTAGTGTCCTGCATTTTTTTTAAACAGCAGTTCAGGGCGCCTGGGTGGCTCAGTGGGTTAAGCTGCTGCCTTTGGCTCAGGTCATGATCTCAGGGTCCTGGGATCGAGTCCCGCGTCGGGCTCTCTGCTCAGCAGGGAGCCTGCTTCCTCCTCTCTCTCTCTCTCTCTGCCTGCCTCTCTGCCTACTTGTGATCTCTCTCTGTCAAATAAATAAATAAAATCTTTAAAAAAAAAAAAAAATAAAAAAAATAAACAGCAGTTCATGGAGGCCCCCAAAGGAAATCACTTTAAGCACCTGATTCAAAGTCTGCATTGTATTGAAAGAACTTATTTCTGCAATTGTTTTCTTTTGTTAAGTTTCACGAAACACTGAGCTGAAGTTCAGACTGATTTTATTTTGTTTAAAAAGATTTATTTACATAATATGACAGAAAGGGAGAGAGGCATAAGCTGGGGGGGTGGGGGGAAAGAGGGCAAGACATACTCCAGCAAACTCCCCGCTGGGCGTGGAGCTGAGGCAGGGCTGGCTCTCAGGACCCCAAGATCATTACCTGAGCTGAAACCAAGAGTTAGATGCTTAATTGGACACTTAACTGACTGAGCCATCCAGGCACTGCATCGGGATTTATTTCAAAAATAAAAACACAAAGATGTGCTAAACCACTCTGATATCAAAATCTACTTAATTTCTTAAAAAAGAAAACTCAAAGCTAATTTGAAAAAATATGGTCTATAATTAAGAAGTAAAGAAAACAAATTTAAGTTGGAAAATACAAATAGCAATACTCACGGTTACTACCTATCATGTAGTCTTGTATAAGTGATTTAAAAATCAAATGTGGATGCCTGGGTGGCTCAGTGGGTTAAGCCTCTGCCTTCAACTCAGATCATGATCTCAGGGTCCTGGAATCAAGCCCCACATTGGGCTCTTTGCTCAGCGGGGAGCCTGCTTCCCCCTCTCTCTCTGCCTGCCTCTCTGCCTACTTGTGATCTCTGTCAAATAAATAAATAAAATCTTTAATAAAAAATCAAATGCAACCAATTCCTAATTTGTTGGGAATTGGTTGCATTTGATTTTTTAACATCTAATTAGCATCTAATTAGTTGGCAATCGGTTCACTATAGATGGCCACCAATTTAACACACTTCCTGGCTCAGAGCTATATTATAAGGTAGATATAATGACAGTCTACCTGAAAGACTCCAGTCCTGTTTCTAGTTAGGTCCAAAAGTATGTGAAATTAAAATACTTTAAGGATCAATTCTGAGAAAATATATGGTGATTGGAGTATCCACCAAAGAACATTACACTTTCCTCTAATCAGAATCCTCTAAATGTCCAGAAAAAGGAAAACTCCATAACCGTGTACTTCCATTGACGGACACAACACTCAGATAGCTTGAGGCCCTGCTGGCTGACAACCCCTCGCCTCAAGAAGACAACTGTAGCCTTGAACTAGTTGGGAACATTACCTGATGGGTTTAGCTACCAATAGGCACTGCAATCACCACCACCAGGAAATATTTTTGTCTTTCTAGATTACTTTTTTGGAGGGCTCGTTCTGACAATAACAGAAACTGTGAGTACCCTGATTTGATATCCTGCTGGATGTCAATATTTCACAACCCAGCTTACATTATAGGGGACAAATTTATTGATCTTAGCCTTCAAAATATTCAATTATCTTAGTTAGGTATAACAAATTAAATAATGCTAATTCTGTAACAAGCCTGTACCACAATTATTAGTCTATTCAGGCTTATTCTGATATGATTATTTCCAATCACCACTTATATTCCAATTCAAAGACAACTACATTTAAATGACGTTAATAAAAGAAAGTGCGTGTACAATTTACAATATTTTCTTTCACTGTATTTTAAGCAACACTTCCTCTGTCATAAAGCATATAAAAGTTGATTTTGCTAAGTAACATACATGACTTATTTTTTATAGCCTTAGAATTAGGAAGAATTTCTATGATGTTCCTATTCACACAATTCTAATTGCCACACAGTACTTTATACTAGGTAAACTTCTAAATGCCTCGATTTTATCAGAATCCCTGAGCTGATGAAGATTAGCTGGTCATTGGAGAGGAACAAACTATACCAACTGCCTCCATTTCTGTTGATAATCTCAATAAACAACTCATTAGCATCTAACTTAACAATTTTAATCAGCTCTACTATGTCCATGACACCGATACCATGACGTCTATGTACTTCCAAATTGGGAGAAAGAAACAAATAAACAAAATTGTAAGATAAAATAAGCTAATTACAGTACATTTATATGAGGAACTATTACATCATAAATAAAAGCTATTTTTACCAAGAATTTTTAGTAACATAAACATTTCTCCAAGTCAAGTGAAGACAATATAAAATGCCATGTATGATCCCAACCAGATGAAAATTTCCCCTCTCTACATGCGTACAGCACACAAACAGACTGATGAAGATGGGAAAAAACACTGGGTACTATCAGTACAGGGTTCGTGGATGATACATACTCTTTTCTTTTATTTTTAATAAAAAATGCACTAATATATAATCAAGAGTTTTAGAGACTGAGGTTGGAGAATTATTAGTATGTGTTAAAAAGTATGTGTTAAGTATGTGTTAGTATGTGTTAAAAAGAACCACTGATACCTGAAATTTGATAAAGGCCAAAAAAATGGGTATTCTTTTTCCGTTTATTTATTTATTTATTTATTTGACAGAGATCAAAAGTAGCAGAGAGGCAGGCAGAGAGAGAGGGGGAAGCAGGCTCCCTGCTGAGCAGAAAGCCAGAGGTGGGGCTCAACCCTGACCTAAACTGAAGGCAGAGGCTTTAACCCACTGAGCCACCCAGGCGCCCCTCATTTATTTCTAGATACAATTTAGTTAACATATAGTCCATAGAGTGTATCATTAGTTTCAGGGATAGAATTTAGTGATTCAGCATGCGCAGAGAATACCCACTGCTCATTCCATCACGTGCCCTCCTTAATGCCCATCCCGCAGTCACCTCACCCTCCCTCCACCCACCGGCCCTCCAGCAACCCTCAGTTTGTTTCCTAGAGTTAAGAGTCTCTTATGGTTTAAGTGCAGTTCTGGACTGGATTATTCTAAACAACTTAGCAAACTCATCTCAACCCCTTATTAAATTGTGTGTGTGTGTGTGTGTAACTCAGTATCTGTATTTTCACAAATGTTCCTTGCACCAGCTTTACTGTTACTAATACTGGCACTAATTAATGTGCTCATGCTCTGTATGTATGGTTATCAGGCTTTTCTCTACCTGACAATGTAGCTGAGCAGTTTTGGAGGTGACCTACTGAGGAGCTCAAGCGACACTTACTGGAGCTAAGAAACGCACAAGGGCCCTCATGGTCTGAGATGCCCAGCCTGTCTTTTCTTGACTCTCGAAGACATTCCCACTGCTCCAGTTGTGCTGTTTCTCTGTCTTTTTCTCCCTCTCCACTAAGTCTGTGCCTTTGTTTTTGTTTCTGTTTGATAACCAGTAAGTTAGCCCCTCAGTGGCAGCAGGATTAGATTCGGTTTATGGTCTGTTGGGTGAATGACGTAGATCCATTCTCTGTTGAATGAGAGGAGGCAGAGGCAGAGACTCTGGTTCACGAGGGGTATTTTTTGCCTGTGTATCCGTGAGCTCAGTCAGTTAAGGAGAACAGTTCTTTGAGATCTGAACCCATGAGTTTCTGTGTTTACATGTGACCTATAGCTCAAGTTGCAGAACTGGAGCTCAGAGCTCTATGTCTGTGAATTTGTGATTCAGAAAAGTCTTTATTTCTTATTATATATGAAATATTTTCCTACCTTCAGAGAGTATTAATGGATCATAACATCACATTTCCTTATTAGAGGAGCTCTGTAAAATTGACTTATAAACATTATATAAATCAAATATTCTCCAAATACACAGAAAATAAACTCCTTACAGAAAGTACTACCTCAGAAACATTTTAAAAATAAATCAAACTGGCTTAATAATTTTTTTAAAAAGAAAAAAGGGGGGTGGCTGGATGGCTTAGTTGGTTAAGTTTCTCCCTTTGGCTCAGGTCATGATCCCGGGGTAATGGGATGGAGCCCGCAAGTGGGGCCCCTGCTCAGTGGGGAGTCCGCTCCTTCCTCTCCTTCCCTCTTCCCCCCAGTCATGTCCTCTCTATTAAGTCTTAAAAGAGAAAAAATAAATTAAAAAGCATGTCTTTCTCAGATTTATTAGTATTATGTATAATATATGAATAGATTTTTTTAAATTATGAGTTTGAGTTTGCCAAGTATTTCTGTATCCACTGAACAGTAACTCCCTCCCTCCACCTTCCCCAGCCCCTGGAACCTCTGTTCTACTTTCTGTCTCTATGAATTTGCCTACTCTAACTATTTCAGGTAAGTGGAATCACATAGTGTGTGTCTTTTTGTGACTGACTTATTTCACTTAGCATGATGTCCTCAAGGTCCATCCATGTCGTAGCCTGTGTCAGAGTCTCCCTTCTTCTTAGGGCTGAGGAATATTCCACGAGATGCCCAGACCACATTTTGTTTATCTCTTCATCTGTTCATAAACACTTGGGTTGCTTCTACCTTTTGGCTCTTGGGAACAATGCCTCTATGAATACTGGTTCAGAGTATCTGTTTGAGCCCCAATTTTCAATTTTTATGAGTATATACCTAAAAAAGAAATTGCTGGATCATATGGTAAATCAATTTTTAATTTTTTAAGGAAATGCCACTCATTTCCATAGAGGCTGCACCATTTTACATGCCTACAAGCAATGCACAAGGATTCCAACTTCTCCACATCCATGCCAACATTTATTGTTTGCTATATTTTTGATAACAGCCAACCTGATGGCTGTGAAGATGGTATCTTACACACAAATAATCTTTGACTCCCTGAAACTTAACTACTAATAGCCTAGTATTGACAGGAAACATAACTGATAAAAGAAATAGTCAATTGTTTTGTTATATGTATTATATACTATATTCTTACAATAATGTTGGAGAAAATATTAATAAAATCATAAGAGCAAATATATTTACAATACTGTTCTATTACAAAAATCCACGTATTAGTGGATCCACAGTTCAACCCACGTTGCCCAAGAGTCAACTGTACAAAATATGTTAAAATGTTAGCTAAGATCACTCAGTTTGAGGGAGCTCTTCATTTGAGATACCCTTAATTACTTTAAAAATGAAAAAGTGAGGGTTGGGGTGATAAAGGGGCCTGTCCAAGGTCACAAGACCCATTTAGATGAACAAGAAGGACCCAAACTTGGGAATTCTCAACTATTGGCGTTTTTCTCACCAGACACTGCTTCTGTGCTGGCTCACATCAGAACACAATCATAATACAGGAACATGTTCTATTTAATGTAATGGATTAAGAGGCTTCAGCAGCTTACTAAGCCAGAGGATGAATCAAGAAATGTATTTCTCAATGACATAATTCTTAGGAAATGAAATGCTTCAAGGCAAGCAAAATAGTCCACCCTAATACTCATAACTTAAACTAGAAGCACTGTGATGACAAAAATTTGAACTTTACAGAGCTTAAATCACTGAAGAATGATTTACAGTAAATGTGTTTAATAAGTGTGACAGAAATAAGAAAGGAACTTATTTTTGCATTTCTACTGCAGAATACAAAAAAATTAAAATGTTAATCTGTTGACTATTTACTTTGACATTTCCTTATATTTTTAAAACCTAATTATCCAATAAAAAGACTTCTACTGAGGCACCACAAAACCTTACAAGGAAAAGTAACAGAACCTCAAACCTCAAATTCTACAGATTAGTCAATATTTATTGAAGATGGGAGCCTGGATGGCTCAGTTGGTTAAGTGACTGCCTTCGGTTCAGGTCATGATCCTAAAGTCCCAGGATCGAGTCCCACATCAGCAGCGGGAGTCTGCTTCTCCCGCTGACCTCTCTCCTCTAATGCTCTCTCTCATTCATTCTCTCTTTCTCTCTCTCTCTCAAATAATAAATAGATAAAATCTTTTAAAAAGTTTATTGAAGACTACGACAAACACCTTAGAATCAAGAGTAACTACCTTAATGAAACTTAAATTTAACATCAGTTCAATTTGTGGCCCATTTTTCTGGTCTTTCTTACAGAGGGGGAAAGCATCCCCCCAGTGACAACCCAGCCTGATATTTTTATTTAAAACTGAATGACTGCAAACATCAAACAAGACTGACATCCCCATGGAAACTAATCCACCCCAGGATTTACCATTCAAACATTTTCGGAAGCATTCATGCACATGTAATGGGTAATGAAAACTGTCAAGGCAGATGACCTTAATTTTGAACACAGTTGAAAGATCCTTGGAGTAATGATGAGAACCGTAACTACTTGCTAAAGGAAGACTGATCTGGCAAAAAGGTACCTGGGAAAGGACTTGGATTTTAAGAAGCCTAAACTAATCTAAGCTCCACGCCAGAAACATCTTCAACAAGGAAATTTATGGCATTTTTCCTCTTTAAGGTCTGGATTTTTTATTCTAGTACTTTTTCTCTTATTCTCAGAATTTTGATATTTTTATCACAGGAGACTGGTTTCCAGAAAAAGACTTCCAGTTTATACGATTTCATTCTAAAACATAAAGTTTCAAGTAACATTGGCTCAACTGTCATGCGATACCCAGAAGCACGCTGAATTCCACCAGCACTTGCTGGGTGTGAGCCCAGGGAATACTCTTCCGACTACCATAGAAAAGATCCTTACGCCCTGCTTACCGAAGTAAATAGAGGGCAAACAGGAAATGTCTTTAGTTCAACTGATTCTTTGTCAGTGGCCTCAGCAGCCATCCCGCCCCAGCCACAAGCTCCCAAAACCCTTGAGACTTAAGGGAATGAGAAAGCAATCAAGTGATAATCCCAATGATTATCTCTTGAATTCTAAACTGGTGCCTCCACCCAACACTACTCAGCCTGATTCTACAGCACATGGGACCCAGCCTGAAAACTACAGGACTCTTCCCCAACCCACGTTAGCTAGAAAAAACAGCACCTCTCACTTGAACTCCCTTTTATCGGTAGGCACAGCCTAGCTTTCCTTTTTAAATTATTCAGTACCAACAGCAGCCTGACAACCATTCTCTGAGATTTAGCCCTCGGTCAATACCTCTGTCTGCCCTGGTCCTGGCTCTCTTCGCACAGCTGGTGCTCCCAGGCCCCAGACCAGACAGCAGATGAAAGCTCGTCTAAGTCACCCAGCTGAACCCTCTTCCCGGCTTCTCTCATAGCTCCCGGGCTATCAGATCCACAGCATCCTCCTTGTTTGGTAAAACGGCTTTAACTCCCCTTCCAAGTTTAACAGCTCAATCTTCTCCACGTCACCCCTTGACTACTACCTCTGCAAGCTCCCTTCAACTCTACAGAACCCACCTTGGTAACAGCCATTCCCTCTTCCAAATTCTGGCCACCGAAGGTATCCTGATACCTACCAGAGCCACCCCAAGCAATGATACTTCATTTGCTTGCAGATTAAAGAGATGGTTAGGTTTTTAATGGTCCTTTTTTTCCTGCTACTACATGCAGATCGCAGTCAGTGTACACAGACAGACATGCAGATCGCAGTCAGTGTACACAGACATGCAGATCGCAGTCAGTGTACGCAGACATGCAGATCGCAGTCAGTGTACACAGACATGCAGATCGCAGTCAGTGTATGCAGACATGCAGATCGCAGTCAGTGTACACAGAGGCACCCAGATGCCCACATTATTTCAGGCTGCCACAGAACTCCAAGTGAGAAGTCGCTCTCAACTTCAAAAAAAAGGTGGGAAATGGGGCGCCTGGGTGGCTCAGTGGTTTGGGCTGCTGCCTTCGGCTCGGGTCATGATCTCAGGGTCCTGGGATCGAGCCCCACATCGGGCTCTCTGCTCTGCGGGAAGCCTGCTTCCCTCTCTCTCTCTCTCTCTATCTCTGCCTGCCTCTCTGCCTACTTGTGATCTCTGTCTGTCAAATAAATAAATAAAATCTTTAAAAAAAAAAAAAGTGGGAAAGATGGTTTTACAAACTATTAAAATACACTAATGGCCAACACTTAAAATTAAGAGTATTAACAAATAGCTAATATTCCTTCAAACACATCTATTTCAATATATAACACTATCTTGGGGAATACTAAATCTGCAAACACTACACCACAACTAGGGGTTAGTAAGGAAGTAAGATACCAAGTTGAATCAGATCTTTTCTACATTTTAGAATATTAAAGGATGAAGAAATGATATATGCCTTTTTTCCCCCAGCTTTAGTTACATATGATAAAAACTCACCCATTTTAAGCGTTAATTTTGTGATTTTTAGCAAATTTATAGAATTGTGGAATCACCACCACAATCAAATTTGGGATTATCTCTATCATCTCCAAAGCTCCTAGGAGCCCCCTATGTATGTACTTAATCCTTCACTCCTACCTATAATTACACTCATCTGCTTTCCGTCTCTCTAAATTTCCCTTTTTTGAGTAATTCATTAAAACTGAAACACAGTATGTAGCCCCCTGTGTCTGGCTTCTTTTGCGTAATGTTTTCAAGGTTCACCCACATTGTAACCTATATCACAACTGGTGCCCGTTATAGCCGAACAGTACTCCGCTGTACACACAGACGTTTATCCACTCACCAGCTGACGGACATTTCAATTGTTCCCAGCTTCTGGCCATTATGAATAATGTTACTATGAACATTCACATCCAAGTCTTTGGACGTCTATTTTTCATTTTGCTTGGATATTCCTGTATTTTGGGGTCAAACAGTAACCCTGTCTTTAATATTTTGAAGAAATGCAAAACCATGGCTATACCATCTTAAACGTCCCCGCAGTGACTAAGGTTGCCAATTTCTCCACATCTTGCCAACACCTGTTACTGTCTTTTGATTACAGCCATTCTCCGGGGTTTGTGGTGGTATCTCATTGTGGTTTTAATCTACATTTCCCTAATGGACGGTGAGCATCTTTTCATGAGCTTATTAACCAACTGTATGTTTTCTCTGGTGAAATACATAATCAAGTCTTTTGCCCATTTTTAAACTACATTGTCTTATTACTACTGAGCTATGAGTTCTTTCTATTATCGAGTCTAACAATTCCGTTGTGATCAGGGATGATTTTGATCCTTTCTGTTACTGAGCTCTGTATAATGGTACAGCATCTGATCTTAGTGAATGTTCCCTGTGTATTTGAAAAAATATGTCATTTGTCACTGTTGGGTACAGTGTTCAGCAGAGGTCAATGAAGTAAAATTGTGTGATAGTATTGTTCACATCTTCTGTAGTCCTCCTAATTTCTAATTCTTCTGCCAACTATGGAGAAAGTCGTCCTAGAGTCTCCACCTTCCACTGTGGACTGGACTCCTTCCCCTTTCAGTTCCGCTGGCTTTTGCTCCAGGTGTTCCTGGGCTCTATGACTGTCTCACGCTTTGGATTACTGCGTTTTTTTATGATGAACTGACCTTTTAGCTCTATGAAATGTCCCTCTTCCTTTCAGTTGCCAGCCCATGCCCTGAAGTCTGCTTTGTCAGATAAGAATATATAGCCACTCCAACTTTTTCACAATTAGCATTTGCGTGGTTTGCCTTACTCTGGCCTTTTACTTTTAAATGATCCACGTCAGCACAGTTAAGGTAGATCTTGCCTTTTTTTTTTTTTTTTTTTTTTAAATCTAATCTGACAATCTCTAACTTTTAATTAGAGTGTTCGGATAGGTACTGTCCAATAGGAGAGCCACTGGCCATATGCGGCTTCGTAAGTTCACTAAAATCTTAAAATTTTAAATTCAGATCCTAAAAAGCTCAGTATCTACTTACGACCACTAGCTATGCATGTGCTTGGGACAGTGTAGATACGGAACATGTCGACAGCAGAGTCCCGGTTCCGATCATTTATACTGAGTGCAATCAGCAGGGCTGGGCTTCCTGCTGTTTGCTGTCCGTCTCCCTTTTCTTTGTTCACCTCTCCTCCTTTCTGCCTCTCCTGAGACTGAAAACATGCTATCCTGGCCGTTATTTTCACAACTGGCTTATCAACTGGATCTCTTTGTTTCTAAGACTGCTCTAGGGCAGTGGTTTTCAAGAGGGAGTCAATTCACCCCTCTGGGACATCCGGCAGTCTAGAGACATTTTGTTTCAATTCAGGGGGAGGGTGCTCCTGGCATCTCTTAGGTAGAAGCTAGAGATGTTGCAAAGCATGACACAATGTACAGGATAGCGCCCACAAGAAAGATTTAATGGATCCAAAACGTCAGTAGTGCCAAGCTTGAGAAATCTTGCCCTTTGGTTTACAAAATACATCTCGAACTTACCACTTCACATAGTGCAAGAATCTTACAGCATTACCAGAGGTGGGGAGGAGAGACGGTGAAACAGGTGATGGGGACTAAGGAGGGCACCTGTCATCATGAGCACCAGGTGATGTGTGGAACTGCTGAACCACTATATTGTACACCTGAAACTAATATGACACTATGTGTTAACTGATTAGAATGAAAATTAAAACTTAAAAAAAAAATCTTATAGATTATTTCATTTTCTCCTTTCTACCTTGTTATTATTGCCACATATCAACAGCTGTGATGTTGTGCTCAACCAATGTACCTCTCCGGGCTCAATTTTCCTTAGAACAAACCTGGGAATATCTACCTCACAGACGCTCTATGAGAATTAAAACAACATAAGCAAAGAGCTTAGCATTGCACCCATCCACTACAGGTGCTAACATCTCAGTAAGTGACTATGATACCTACTAAATGAAGACTGTAATTGATTTGAAATGAAATCGGAAGGACATACCTTAACAGAACCTAAGCCACCTACATTCACACATGGTGAAATGTCCTACAAACATCTCTCCTGTCGCTCTCCGCCTCCGAAATGCCGACAAGACTGCACCCTACTGGACTGGCTGGCAAAGTCTGATTCGGAAGAGAATTTCAAGAATCTTTTAGCCTCTGATATATAATCCCCTTTATTTACCTACATTTAATTGAAGACATCTGTAGGTGGTGCCACACAAAATGTAATTCAGACTTAGAAATGTCAATAAAAATGTCTGTAAGGAAGAGGGCCGATGTGAACCTAGTAGGGGAGTGCACATCAGCAACCACAGAGCCACATGAAATTAGGAATATAATGGAAATATGTTGCCTGACTTGACGAGGTGATAAAAGCTCTTTTCCCATAAAGCTTAATGAGCTCTATTAGTCTTCAGCTTACAGGAATGTAAAAGGGTCAGCCCCACAGAGGGAAGTAACTGACTCTCCACACATGGCTCCATTCAAATGACAGCAGATCAAGTTACTGATGTAATTACTATAACCTGACAATTTCGTTAGATTCATGTGGCAGTTAACTGTTTAGGACTTACAACAAAGGGGCATGGCTCATTTGTACTAGTTTTGTGGACAAAGTGAAGTTTAAAGTAGTCTTCATTTTCTACTGCAAGACTCATGTATTTTATGGTCTCTACCAGATTTTTCTTTTAATCAAAATTAGGGAAGGTGTTTTGGTATTTACCATATGTGAAACTTTCCTTCTCCAGCTAAAACATGAGCGCAATGGCAAATTAAGCATTTGGGACTCCTAACACTCTCCTGCTTTGGCTTTACTTTGGCTTTCAGGCTCTGTGAGGTGGCAAAGGAACAGAATCCCGAGCTCAGTGCTGTTGAAAATTTGGGGTAGCAGCCACTAACTAACTAGGTCATCAGGAAGCCCCTGCAAAATTCCAACAGAAAGCCCTCAAAGTATATCCCAAATACTTCAAGTAAAGAAAAGCACACTGGTCATCTGTAATTTTGACTTTTTTTTTTCCTTTCCCAAGTCCATAAGCTCAGTAAGAAAAGAGATATTTAAACAAGGTAAAACACAACTCCAGATCATTAAGTGGAGAAAGCAGATCAGACAGAAATTGACAGAAACTATCACTAAAATTTGATCATACTTTCCCTCTACTTTTCACCAAAGAGAAAAGCTTTTGCACATAGATTCTCAATATTTAGCCAGATATAATTTAAAAAAATATATCTGTTCGGTATAACTCTAGCTGTACAGTTGGTAAACTCCAAGTCCTATCTATACCTGAGAGCGTCCAAAGACGAAAAAAGATGAAGATCCTGATCTTAAGTAGCTACAATCTTGCTAGAAAGACTGTTAACCATATCGAAACACAAATATCAGGCCTTGTGTGTTTTTAGCTGACCGCTGCCAAATTATGGGTAAAACCCTGTTCTCTGCAGCCTCAGCCTCACCCAGCTCAGTCATTCATTCATCCATCCATTCATTCAACAAATATTTACCCACAGCCTCCACTGTACTATTTACTATACTAAAACCAGACACACAGACGAAACAAGAAAAACAGGGTCCTCTCTCACTGGGCTTACATTTGAGAAAAGTCTATAGGTGAGGTCTATTTAGAAGGATATTTGCCCCAGGAGTGCCGCGGACAGCAAGCTCCAGCCTCCTTACTCACGCCATGTCCAGGTAAACCAATCCAGCCTAAATGTCTTCTGCTCAAACCCATTCTTCCTGGTTTCCCCTCAGAGCTCTTGCTGAAATCAGAGTCCAACCTGAGACCTTAAGCGGCATTCTCTTCACCTAAGCTCCTGCAATTTCTCCCCACCCACCTTTTTCCTACAAAACTAGATCCTGTTTGCACATCAATCAAACCTGCCTGATGTACTTCCCAAACACTGATGACAAAAGCCACCGCTAAAAACCTACCAAGGTTTCTCGTCTCCCCATTGTGGCACCTTCATGGAAAAGCAAAGGATCAAAAAATTTAACATCTTGTATGTCTTCTTTGTAACTAATTTCTGTATGCTTAAATTATTTTTAAAATGAGATTTACATGTATAACTTTACATCCTACTTCTATCACTGTTTTGTTCATCAACACTCATGAATATGTATATGCATAATCCCCATTTTAATGGCTGTCGATTCTATCCGTAATATGGCTGTCTGTACCATTATTTACTTGACCTTCTCCTACTGCTGGACATTTAGACTGTTTATAATTTTTTTTGCCATTACAAGTCATGCTATAATAAACATTTATGCAAGTTTTGTCCCCACTTCTCATTATTTCTCAGGCAGTGATTCTTAGCCTAGAATTACTGAGGCACACATCCCACAGATATGAATTTATACAGATGACCAAAGTGATTTCTCTAAAAGACAAAGTTTAAAAACATTCCATCCTATCGATCTTCCTAAGCATTCATTAGGGAAAAAAAAGCTATCTAAATAGGTAAGCAAGCATTTATCACTGTTCTTTTAAACTATACTTCTTTGATTACTTACAAGGTTAAACTCTTAAAACATTTATTACCATTGGTATTTCACCACACTATCTCATAAAATACAACCAAAAGTTATGGGAAATAAAGTAGTACATTTTAAAATTGATTCCAGGAGATCATTAAGTGTAATAACCTTATCACACCTTCCCCAAACTGCCTTCTATCTATATACGTTTTAATGAACAAAATTAAGGATTTTTTTTTTTTTAAGATTTTTTAATTTATTTGACAGAGAAAGACACAGGGAGAGAGGGATAACACGCAGGGGGAGTGAGAGGGAGAAGCAGGCTTCCCGCTGAGCAGGGAGCCAGACGTGGGGCTCGATCCCAGGACTCCAGGATCATGACCTGAGCTGAAGGCAGGCACTTAACAACTGAGCCACCCAGGCACCCCCAAAATTACGGATTTTTAACAGAAGCAAATCTTACTTCTCAATCCTTTCCTCTGTGATACTTCCCATCTTACTATACTTATAAAAATGCTTCATCAACTAAAGAGTAAATTATATAATTTCTACTGTCTTCAAATTTCTTATGGTTTGCTTTTTTTATTGTTCTTGCAATAAACTTTATTTAAAATTCTATGTGACAGGCATTATGCTCAGTGTTTGTCACACACTATTTCATTTTGTTTTAATAACCATAAAATATCACCATTTCCATTTTTAGATTAACTAAAAGATGAAATGACTTGCTCATGAGCCGACATTTCAAAGCCCATAGTCTGTCCAAACAGAGCTTTGTTTCCCCCTTGATGCTGGATTATTTAGAAAATGTAACCAAACCTGGATGGCACTCTCTGGCCTCGTCAGTTTCCCCTGGCGATCATCAAACTGGTCTCTAAGAGTACTGAATGTGCCAGACTGGGCTACACTGTATACCCATAATGCTTCAGGAATTTCGTGAACACAGTGTCACAGAAGCAGAAAAGGGAACAATTGCCTCTGTGTGTAGAGGCAGAGAAGGGCCAGACAGTGGACAAAGCGTGTAGGCTCAACCTGAAGACGGACAGGATTTGGACAAGCTGGGAACGGGGAAGGGAACCTAAAGGCAATATAAACAGAAGCAGAAGGAAGAACCAAGGGAAGGCAGAGAAGAGCATCTTACTGTGTGCGGCTGCAGTGCAGCCCAAGAGAAAAATACGAAATATTGCTAAGGTTTGAGTAGCACTTGATTTACTAAACTCACTTGAACTCATGACCCTGGGATCAAGACCTGAGCCTCAGCTACCCAGGTGTCCCTGAGTAGCACTTTAAAAATGCTGCTAAGGAGGCGCCTGGGTGGCTTAGTGGGTTAAAGCCTCTGCCTTGGGCTCAGGTCATGATCCCAGGGTCCTGGTATCAAGCCCCGCATTGGGCTTTCTGCTCCACGGGGAGCCTGCTTCCCCCCACCCCCCCGCCCAATGCCTCTCTGCGTAATCTCTCTCTCTGTCAAATAAATAAAATCTTTTAAAAATATGCTGCTATGTTGACCTTCATTGGACAGGTAGGAATTATCATCTGCGTTTTTAAGGATAAGAAAATCCAGGCACAGGGAAGTTGCTATTTGCCCGGTGTGGCCAGTAAGGGAAGGAACGCTCTGAATCCCAGCTTTGCTTCTGAGATCAAGCATCTCGCACACACTCTGCTGCCTCCTCCGTCCTCCTCCTTCCTCCAAGCCTTACCCATCTTGTGTCCACGCACAGGTCAGGTGTTTTTCCTAAATATCTTTATACCACAGTGTTATCACTGGAAACCCAGCTCTACACTGCAGAACGAGTATGAGGACTCAAGGTGGCAGTGCACTGGGAAGGGGGGAGGGAAGGACCGGAGAGAAGTTGGGGAGGGAGACACAGGAAGGGAGCAAGCCTGCGTTTAAAAAAGGCTCAGTAACAGGTAAGTCCTTTGTTCTTCCCTTATCAATTCCGGGGTTTGAAAAAGAGCTCTCAAACCAACGGAAACTTGCCTGACAATAGCACCCCTCCCCGAAGCCCCCCACAACATCTCCAGCTCTCAGTTAATGCCAGGGCAGTTAAGACCATTTGGCTAGCGTCAACAGTTACGAAACAGATACAATAAGGCTCTTTACAATGCAAGACTGATTTCAGTTTACTTAAAAAAAGAAAATGTCCTTAAAAGAAACAACGACCTGTTATGAAGGTGAGCAGTTCTGTAACTTACAGGATTTCTTATTCTAAAAAAAGTCCGTATTCATCTCATTACCATTATTGAAGAGTATGCGTTAAAACAAAAGGATCACCTCTAAATTACCAAATAAGTGCCTAACAAAACATGCCAGTAGTGATGTTCCATTAGTGACCCAAGCATTAAGGTTAGGGAGTAAACTCTTACCTCCAGAGGGGAGCTGCAAAGGAACCTTGTAAACTGCAGAGTCACGTTTGAATATCAGGATCAGTTTCATCCAAGAAATGCGCAGCAAAAGACAACAAAAAAAAGGAAAAATTATTATTACATATCTTTTCAATAACAGCATCTAAAGTAAACTTTAAAGTCTGCAAAATTAACATTTTTGATATATTGTGTAGTTCATCCACAGAGTATAGAAAAGTTCAATCTATCCCAAAGTTGGTATCCAGCTATTTGAATTAAATAAAATCTGTATAAAAAATGAATTAAAGCCCAACAAATTATTCTTAAAAGCTTTCCTTTGTTAAGGTTTCATCTTACAACCCCTACATAATATCACATCCTCCACAGCAATCTTCCTGACAATGAATGCCACAGGCAAAATTAAGTCAAGGCCAAGAGAAGGCAAAGATAGAAACCAAAGGGGAACCAAGAAAAGAAATAAAAAGTCAAGACCAGGCAAGGAGGCTGGGGAGCGAGAGTGAAAGGAGGAGAGGCCAGCCCACGCTGGGGCCCGGCCACAGCGGTCACCCCATTCTCTCTCTGCACACATGCCTCCTTGCTCTCTCTCCTAGCTCTTTCTCTGACACATGTCAAGGCTTACAGAATTTCATCTGAAACTAAGTGTTATACATGCCATTGCTCAGCATTTAAATAAAGAAACATCCATTTTGGCGGGGCAGGGAGGAGCCAGGAACAAATGACAAAGCAAACCGCAGCTCAGCTCTGGAGTGAGGACTGTCACGTGACTCCGCAGACAGTCGTGATGATAATTCACAATGTTTTTTAGCTGTTATTTATAAAATCAACATTTCAAATCCTTTGAGAGTTACTGGAGTAGTAAAATACCCATAGTATAAACTCTTGATCTTTCTAAATGCAAAATAACTACAATAAAATGCAGTAACAGGCTTGTTTCCAAGCACTCTTGAACTTCCTCTCCACAACAAAGCTAGCTAGTACTCACAGGGAATACAAATAACTTGATTCTCTTTTAGAGATACACATTGAAATATTTCTCAATGAAATTACATGATGCCTGGGATTTCCTTCAAAATCACTGGGGGCTGTCAGGAGGGAACTATTGTAGGATAGTGTGTAGATCAAATAAGACTTGCCATTATATTAAACTGGTGAGGACAAGAGATGAATATATGCAGATTCATTACAGAACTCTTTATACTTTGTGAATATTTCTAGTTTTCTATAATAAAATTTAAAAAGTATATCAGACACTTCCTCCCCACAAAGCTAAAGCAAATATATTTGTAAAATGTTACTAGTGCACACCAAAGCCATGTAATTAACTACTATCATTCAGGTCCCGTTACTTAAGTAACCTTTCTCTTAATTTAAATATCAATATACAATTTGATTATATTAACTGTTAAGAGAACTTTCTGAAAGTGCAAGATATACCAAAATTTTAAGTTTTCATAATGCTGGTATGTAACAAATTAATTCTGTTGAAATTTAAAGGGCAACCTTGTGATCTTGGATTATTTTCACAGTAGTCCAACACAAGACTATCCCTACCCTTCCTCCCAGGACAAAAAAGAAAGAACTGAAAGACTAGCCAGTTTTAACAGTGGAGAAAAATGAGGTATGGAGAATTTTTATCTCAAAATGAGAAATAGGCTCTTGCCCGGTTTCTGGCCATTATGTGCATATTACTGACGTGGTACGCATTATACTTTAGGACTTAGAAGTAGTTCTGGTTCAGTAGTAACTGATATGTCAGGATGGAAGTCACTTGACTTTAAATAACAATCAAAAGAAACACATAATTACTCTCCAAGAAAATGAGGGTCTCCCTGTGGATCCAGTAACTGACACACACCTTTGTCACATGTGTATATAACATTCCTATCACAGCTTTTTCAAAATAGACCTAAAAATTTCTATGCTGCTTGAAGCTGCCAAAACATGAAGTACATAAGTAGAAGTTCTCAATTCCCAAACCAGTAAAAACAAAATAACAAATCACAAGGTGCACATTCACTCTCCTACTCAAAGGACATGAAAAAGTCAAAAAATGCTATTTCTCGATTAGTACACCAGAAAACCCACGGCTAGTTCCCTTCAGTTAATTAGTTAGTAAATTTTCATTGTGAAATGACACATATTATATTCAACACAAATGGTAATACTTTGAAAAAGAACTAAAAAAAAGCAAATTAATTACAAAATATATTTGTACATACACTCTGACAGTAGAAATAGATGCCTTTTAAGAGATACCATCAGAATGTCTGATCAGTATAAAAATGGCTCAATGATGCTGTTACAACAAAAAAGAGTATGGCCACAGTCTATAGTCCACATTAACACCACTTTTCTAACATAGTTATACTAATATGGCTACTTAAAAAATATGTTATGGGCATAGTTAAGTTAGTAAGTTTAAGGGAAAGATCCTATTTTAGATATTTAGGCAAAATGTTGAGAAACTAAAGAACTTAATATGTTTACAAAACATCTTACTGATTTTACAGACAGGAATATACTTCATCATTCTAGAAACAACTGAAAATAAATATAGCCACAGTTTTTATCTATTTTATCTATCTTATTTTATCTATTTTAAAGACTACTTCTAAGACATGTTGATTTAATACAGCTGAAAATAGGAACAACCTCCTTGACATCTGGCTTTTCAAACGCAAACAGGTTTCTCGTTACAACATCAGTAACATTATTACCTGGACTCACTTGCTAAAATTCATAAAAATGCCATCAATTATCTCATCTACTCTTGAATTTTTAAAAAAGATTTTATTTATTTGATAGAAAGCAAGAGAGCATAAGCAGGGGGAGCAGCAGAGAGAGGGAGAAGTAGGCTCCCTCCTGAGCTGGATCCCAGGACCCTGGGATCATGACCTGAGGAAGGCAGACGCTTCACAGACTGAGCCACGCAGACGCTCCTGAATTTTTTTTTAAATAAGAAGAAGTACGTTCCGTATTTAGCATTCAGGCATAAAGGGTATCAGTACTATTTTAAAAAACCTTTCAGGCCTCTAAAAAGGGAAAAAGGATAGACCCAGATCAGTTCTCATGTTCCACACTCCTTACTGACCTTGCTTCTCTTAAGTATTCTTACCACCTCCAGCTCCATCCGTAGCCTACGTCGTAACACCCTCTCATTCCTTCCAGAAAAGCACTTAGCGCTTACCAAAATTTTCTCAACCGTTTTCCAAGCACAAAATTGTAGCTAAACTTCCTGTCAGTTATGATCAGGAAGTTCTTTCTTTTTCCAAGACTTGTTATTAACCATGCCAGTTATGTGGGGGGTTGTGGGGGTCTAGTGGGGACTGGAGGGGGAGAGGAGGGGAGGGGGAAGGAGGCAAGAAGGAGAGAAGAATGCACACCACTGGTTTTGTCAAAACAGCCTGGCAAAACTATGATCAACCATTTATCTTTGCAGTAGAAAACATTCAACATGTAAGTAATATAAGCTACTATATTCCTGAAATGCCTTTTCTTTTTAATAAGGAACCATGTTAAATCCTATATTTTAACAAAAAAGGAAACATTAAACAGCAAATTTTTTATAAGGCATAAATTTTTTTTTTCCTAAATCAAAGAGTTATGCCTACTTGTCAAAGTGGAGTTCAAGTCTTTCAAGTAACTGTTCACACCGATTACCCCAAGTGTCCCCGCATTAACCAAATACCGCCGCTGCTGCTGCTTCCTTGAGCTTTCACCCCGGCACATGGCACTTACAAACTGTCAGGGGACAAGTCTAACGACTTAAGGCTATAACCTAACAAAATCTTTATTTAAAACCTTTATCATACCTCCATGTAAGATGATAAGTTTTCCTCCCAGGAATTTGGCAGTTTTGATTCAGTTAAGAGTCTAAATTAAGTTAATTGAGGCTCCCTTTCCATTCTCCCACAACCGCTGGTACATATTCGGTACTATATTTGGAAACTGACTGTTTTAAGGCAGTGCAGGAACTAAGTTTTGTTAAGAATGTGTTTCTCGTGAATCTCCAACTCTTAGACATTAATCTGATTCTACAGAAGAAAAGAGTTTTATTATTTCATTTCACTGCAGAAAAACAAAACCTTCAAAAGCAGCCTACATAGCTAACACCCATTTAACAAGTCATCCAGAGAATGGAATTAAATCTGTACTTAGCAGGCAGTGACAGCTAAGGTCTGAGGACAAAGATCCTGTTTACCCTGACTTTAGTGGGGGGAGAAAATAGAACAGATTCAAGCAATCCTTAACTTCCTTTCTAGAGTTGCTCTCTAATCCACCAGCCGGCAAGTGGCTGAAGGGAGTAACACTTGCACTGGCTTATTTGGTTAGACCTGGAGCCCTTGGACTAGCCATTAAGCTTCAATAAATCTTAAAAGATGACAAAGAAAATCATACTTACATCCTAATGTATTTAAATCTATGTCCCCTAAGCCACTAAATGCCCTTCTTTTGTCAACAGAAAGAAAGAACAATGATCTAAGAGTCGATCTGGAATCTCACTAGATTCATCAACTTGAGTGAGTACCTTCAATTATTGGGGCCTTAGTTTTTTATCTGTAAAATGATTTCAGCCAAACCAGTTTCACCAAAAGGTACTGTGGCACACCAAGTTCCCGAGGCACTCTCTAAAACATGACTCCACGGCCACAGAGGTTCAAGAAATGCTGCGTATTATTGCCGCCTCACTTCCCCCTTCCTCATCCTAGAGAATTATAAGGTACACTGACAAATTGAAGGCTTCAAGAATTCCTGCCATTAAAAACAAAAACAAACCCTACAAGATGAGTAAGTTCTGTGGATTGAAAACACAGCATTGTAATCGTGTGTAGTAACAACACTGTACAATATAGTACAAGTTGCTTTAAAAGAAAAAACCCAAGTAGATCAATCTTAAGTGTTTTCATGACAAAAGAGAAATGGTACCTATGTGATATAATCAAGGTATTAGCTGGCACTATGGTGGTAATCACGCTGCAGTATATGGGTTTCAAAGCAGCATGTTGTAGACCTCACACAATACTCTATTGTCAACTATATCTCAACAAAGTTAGAAAAACAAAAACTCTTCAACTTTATTTTATCTAGTGCCTTCCAAAGCTACATGACCAGAAAGTTTTGTTTTTTGGTTTGTTTTTAATTTCGCATAACATTTAGTAACATTCTATAGAATATTCTACAAAACTCATCCTGGGAAACACTACCAGCTCTGATTCAGTTTCCCCAATCCGTATTTAATAAAAATGCTCACTAAAAATATTCCATACGCCTTTTTATAGTATGAAAAGTCTAATACAAACTATCAGTGAATTACTGGTCCCCTTTTCCCTCCTTTTAAGAGGTACGGTTCCTATCCAAAATTACCCCTCCTAGTGTAAGATTTCGCACTTTAGATTGGTGAGCGGCCTAATGCTCAAGCCAACACCACGGAAGGGACTAGAATAAAATGCCTCTTGAAAGACTGTAATGTCTTCCCAGAATCACAAAAGTCCATAACACTCTACAAAGAGCTCCACAGCTTTCGCTGTGTTGAGTCCGGTTGGCTAATGCATGCCCTAAGAAGTGAGCTACTTTGATGCATACTCTTTTACTACTTGCCAATTTCTAAGAGCCGTAGAGATTTGGGCAATAACTAAGTCATTCATTACCACCTATCTCACTGCACGTATTCACTATAATGACAGTTGTACGTCTTACAGTGACTTCGTATCTATTAAAACAAATAACATATATTTGAACATATTAAAATTTTACTTACTATTTACTACCTCAAGTTATGGTGCTTCCATTTCTAAAATTAAATGGTGAAGACTGAAAGATGAATCTATAATCTGGTGAGAATATAATTCTACAGGCTTTTCTTTCCAATCTGCGATCTGCGGTGGAACCACCACCAAGAAGCAGATTTTCGTGAAAACCCTTACAAGGAAGACCATCACTCTCAATAGATACAACAGAAGATGTGAAGGCCAAGATTCAGGATAAGGAAGGAATTCCTCCTGATCAGCAGAGACCGATCTTTGCTGGCAAGCTACTGGAAGATGGACATACTCTGCCTGGTTACAACGTTCAAAAGGAGTCCGCTCTTCATTTTGTGCTGGTGCTGAGAAAAGGAAGAGGAAGTCTTCTACCACTCCCAAGAATAAGAGAAAGAAGGTTAAACTGGTCATCCTGAGATACAATAAGGTGGATGAGAATGGAAAAATCCGTCGCCTTCATCAGAGTGCCCTTCAGACTGAGTATGGTGCTGGAGTTTTTATGGCTGGCCAGTTGGACAGACATTATTGTGGCAAATGTTGTCTGAACTATTGCTTCGACAAACCAGAAGACAAACAATTGTATACGGGTTAATAATAAAGACATGAACTAAAAAAACAAACAAACATATATATATATGTAATTATATTACATATATAATATATGTATAACTAATAAATAACTAAAAAAACAAACATATATATAATTTATATTATATACATATAATATAAATTATATAAATTATTTTATATAAATATATTATGTTTTAAAATTATATATTTTATTATTAAATATTTTTAAATATTATTAAAATATTTTAGCATTTTAAATATTTAATTTTTAATTTTTATTTTTATTAATTTTTATTTTTAAATTTTAAATTTTAATTAATTTTTTATTTTAATTTTTAAATATTTTTATATTTTATATTTATACTTTATTTAATATTTTAAAATTAATTTAAGTATTTAAAAATAAATATTAAAAATTATATAATGTATTTATACATATATTTATTATATATATATTATATATATATAAAATTCTGCAGCTTGAAGAGCTCCAAGAGAATGGAATTTAAAAGACTTTCATTGTTTTACAAAACTATCAGCACCACAAACAAAATCACCATAAACAGAGGTCATATCAAAGGGCAAAGAAAAGTTCTTGGCCAAGTCACCAAAATGAACACCTACTAAAAAAAGACTCCTGTGTTGGTGACATCATGTGCTAAGTCCAGAATCATGGGGCTTCTCTAATGGAGGAATCTTTTGGGGGCACCTGGGTGGTTCAAACGGTTAAGGGTCTGCCTTCAGCTCAGATCCTGATCTTGGGGCCCTGGGACCGAGCCTGCAGTGGGCTTGTGCATGTGCCTGTGTGCTCTCTATCAGTTAAATAAAGAAATATATAAATTTAAAAAAAAAAATCATTCCACCACAAGACCTAATAACCTGAAGGCAAGCTTGTTTACAACACTTACATTAAGGACTAGCACAAAATATTAAAATAGATAATAAGAAGTGTGGAAATAATTTAAGTGTGTTTACGAGGAAAAATATCTTGGGTTTGTTTTTTTTTTTTTTAATGAACATTGGGAAACTATACAATAAGAAAAATCTTTAAACCTTTTGTTCTCTTAATCTGTAAACTAAGTGGGGAGGCGTCAAAACTAAAGTCTTAAAAACTGCATTCTTCTCACTGTAACATTTTCTTAAGTACTGCATACAGGTTATTTCCAGATTGTGAAAGGACCCCTAGCCAGAGAATACAGAAAATTCTTAGCAATCAATAAGGAGAAAAGAGAGAGCCTGATTTTTTTAAAGGTGAGACAGACTCTTAAACAGGCACTTTCCAAAAATGAGGATATTCAAACGGCTCATACATTCATGAAAAGGTGCTTGGCAAAAGGCAAAGTTAAACTTCAATATAATACCACTAAAGATACCCACCAGAGAGGCTGGTTAAAATGTCGTACACTACCAAGCGTTGGTGAGAATGTGAGGCAATTGAATTCTCGTAAGGTCCAACCACTACAAAAAACGGGCCGTGTTTACAAAAGCTAAGATATCTTTACGCTACAATTGAGGGATATAATTCCTAAGTATATACCCAAGAGAAATGAGTGTCATGTCCATCAAAAGACAGGCAGAAGAATGTTCATTGCAACTTCTTTCATTATAGCCCCAAACTGGAAGCCATCCGCATGCCCATCAGCAGAAGAAAGAACTTACTGTCCACCACCCACACCACAGAAGACTACACAGGACTGAGAGAAAACTGCTCCCGTATGCAGCACACATGGCTCTCACAACAGATGCTGAGCAAGAAGGCGACACAGAAGAGTATATGTCACATAATTACATGTATATGAAGCTCAAGAACATCTTAGGGTCCAAAGAGGAGCTGCCTCTGGGTGAGAGTGTACTGACTGGAAAAGGAGCCTTCTGAAATGCTGAAAATGTTCTTTTTTTTTTTTTTTAAAGATTTTTTATTTATTTATTTGACAGACAGAGATCACAAGTAGGCAGAGAGGCAGAGAGAGGAGGAAGCAGGCTCCCTGCTGAGCAGAGAGCCCGATGCGGAACTCGATCTCGGAACCCCGAGATCATGACCTGAGTTGAAGGCAGCAGCTTAACCCACTGAGCCACCCAGGCGCCCCTGAAAATGTTCTTTTTTAATCCGAGTGGTGGTTAAGGTGCATATACAAATGTAACATTTCAATAAGTTACACACTTAAAACTTGTGAGCTTTGCTGTATATAAATATAAAAATTAAATTCAAGGGCGCCTGGGTGGCTCAGTGGGTTAAGCCACTGCCTTCGGCTCAGGTCATGATCTCAGGGTCCTGGGATCGAGTCCAGCATCGGGCTCTCTGCTCAGCAGGGAGCCTGCTTCCTCCTCTCTCTCTCTGCCTGCCTCTCTGCCTACTTGTAATCTCTCTCTGTCAAATAAATAAATAAAATCTTTAAAAAAAAAAAATTAAATTCAAAAAAGAAAATAAAAGGAAAAAACTACGAGTGAGCTCCTCCTGTGGATTTTTCCTAAAAATTATTTAAGCCATAGAACTTTATGGTTAAAAGGAATTTGGTAATGATCTAGTCCAGCTCCTCTAGCTTGCGTCTGGATAAACTGAGGCCCACACGTGAAACACCCGGTAGTCCGTTAGCAGCAAAACTAGAAGCCTTTCTAGGTTCTTGCTCCCCTTCCATTAAACCAAGGATTCATCACCACCATTAATCAAACTCACACAAAAGCAGTAACACTCAGAGATACCAAATCTCCATATTATAAAACAGAACTAAGATATGGTGACAAATGTTCACGTAACAAGGAAACAAAGCAGCTAAGAAGTCTATAGCAGAATGCCTGTTTATGATAATAGCAAATTCAGCCAACAAATGGCAAGAAGGCAGGGTTTTAAAAATATGTTCACAAGCAACATAAATGAGGAAGACATCCTGTGTCCCGTTTCCCGGCCTTGCCAGTGCCAGTCCTTACATGAGCCGCTCACGCCTCTCCCGTGGCCCTGAAACGTACCTTCCGACAACACACACAGGCCTGTGCTCTTCAGGCAGGGGTCTGCCAAGGGGCCCCTCCCCTCAGAGCCTCTTCCCGACGTCCTTCCTTAACCATCACCACCACCACTCTCTAACCCTCCCCTTTTCGTCACCAACTGTTACCCCCCATTACTCCGATAACATATTGCACATACTTTGTATCTCCCTCACCGGTATGTAATCTGAGGGTAAGAAATTTCTGTCTTGTTCACTGTGTTGTACCCCTGGAGTCTAAAATAATGCCTGGCGCACAGTAGGAACTCAATATTTGCTGCTTAAGTGCCCACATGCATTCACGCATGAGTTGAATCAATCATGAACGAATACATGAATATTCATAGTCTCCCCTTTTTCCCTGTGTCTCTTCATGGCCCCTGGCTACTCTGTAGAACTGGGTCCCACTGGGTCAAGGTGAAATGCCATAACTAGAGAGAAGCAGTCACCAGTAACCAAGAACTGCTATCACTGAAGAAACCACCTGTGCCCTGCTCCTTTGATCTTCCCAGGAGTCCAGAAACACCTTTAATCTCCTGCAGAGAAACTTCCAGTAAGTACTTCTGAGGAACAGCTACTCAAGAGACTGAGGACAAAACCAGGTGTCATTAAAGGACACTAAGTTGGGCAAAAGGATTCAAACTGACCTTGAAAAACTGGGTGTCTTTCAAAATCTGAATGACCTGAATTAAAGGATAAGTAGAAAATACAAAGCCTAGAAATAAAAATTAGCAGGAAACCACAACTGAGACAAAATTATAAAAGCCCTCTGGTCAAAATACTAAGAAACAAATATATTATCAGTAATTTAATCATTATTAAAAACAAACAGTTGATTTTATTAACAAATATTAATAATGGCTATAGGTACTTCTTACATACTTATCAAATCAACTGATTCCAAGCAAGATCACATATCTCCACATCATACCAGGTACATATATACCCAATAATTTTTTAAAATTTTTATTTATTTGAGAGGGGGCAGGGGGTGAGAGGGTTGGGGGAGGGACAGAGGGAAAGGGAGAGAAGCAGACACCCTGCTGAGCTAGAAGCCCAACATGGGGTTCGATCCCATGACCTGGGGGTGAAATCAAGACCGGAATGCTCAACTGACTTAGCCACCCAGGCTCAGGTACTATTAATATAAAAATTATTTCCAATAATTTTTAATATTGGTATTTTAACATTTTTAACATTAATGCAAACCTATGTAGGATGTTTAGTAAAGTATTTTTTAAGCAATTTTTTAAAGAATTTTATTTATTAATTTGAGACAGAGAGATACAGAGAGAGGGAAAGCACGAGCAAGGGAGAGGCAGACAGAGAGAGAGAAGCAGACTCCCTGCTGAGCAGCGAGCCTGATGTGGGGCTCGATCCCATGACACTGGGATCATGATCTAAGCCCAAGGCAGACACTTCATCATCTGAGCCACCCAGGCACTCCTATTAAAGTATTATAAAATCCATTTTATTTGTTAAATAAAATGAGCAAAGGACCATGTTGTACTCATGTAAGTATCCTTAGGACCTACCACAGTGACAGAATTCAATGTTTATATGATTAGTTGAATAGAAAAATCACCGTCTTCCACAGCTCAGAAGAAAGGAACATGGAGCCATTCTAAATATAAAATTTTGCACTATTTCTAGAATGACTGTCACAGAAAAACATGTAACACACACATCAGTATTTACAGACCCACAAAAATATATCCCCCATTTCCCTTAAAGGCAGAATTATGCTCTGGATAAATAATCAGGCATGTATATTTTTTTAACCTTTACAACTACTAACTACTAACTAGAATAAAATCAACTACTTTTTAATCATGCAAGTAGTTACCTAAAATTATTTGGCATAGCGAATGAATTACCAGAGCAAAAACAAACTTTCCTGGTTTAGACTAGTTATCAATAGGCAGTACTGTTCACTTGTCAAGTCACCACCAGGAGGTCATAAAACTTGAGGCTCCGCAGATTTAATGGCAAAAGCAGACCTAGCACACAAGAGCTGAAGACGAATGGTGGTCACAAGATTATTCCTATCACCTGAGCTTTGCACTCACTAAAATGTGCTTAACTCACTGTAGGTAAATTTCTCAACACTCTCCTTCAGGAAATTCAAAACAGCTTTTACTTATTAGAGAAGGACAATTGTCAGGAGCTTTTGACATCATCTGAATTCTCCTTTCACTTCAGGAGCTGAGTTTCACAAACATTACTTTCTGAGTAGTTTTCCACTGGCAACAAGTGAGCTCTCTTTCCAGCTGTTTCTCAAGAACAGGCAACCGGGCGGCTCGTTCACGCAGTGTGCGTTCACGGGGCAACTACTCTGTTCCAGACACTCTGCTGGGCATCGTGTATTTCTTCTGATTCTGGAACCATATTTTTACAGGTAGGTAAAACAGGATGAAGTATACCATAGATTATGGTAGACTAATGAGCTAATTTTTCAAAAGTAGAGATATACCGTAAAGAATAAGCAAGAATCTCTATCACAAGAATAAAAGAAGAAATAAAAACGGCAGAAGCGTGCAGTTCCTTTCCCACTGTAAGCAAAGCAGGTAAGAAATACATGTACAAATCTTCACCAACTAATCCCTTTTATAAGTTTTATGCGGTATATGAGATTTTAAAGACTCAAATTACATATCGATGAACCAAACTGGTTTTGAACTTTTTTTCCTTTGAAAGAACTAACTCAAATTTAGTATTAAAATTTCAAATGTGTGATCTTTTAATTCCAACAAATATTGGAATTACAATGGAAAAAAAAAACAAAAGAGAAAAAGAAAATTTCATTTGCAAAGGCTGCCAGGATGGGCAGGAAGAATCCCTTACTTGCCCTTGACCTCAGGATTCACTGACGGTTCCTAATGGTTTACAATCACTGCATCCCAACGACCAAAGTTTAGTCAATGATTATCTTGATGGCAAACCCCACTGTACTCTCCCCCGTGTTTACAAATGAGGAACCTCAAAATAAAGCAGAGGAATCAGAAACTTGCTCAAAGCCACAGAGATACAGTAAGTGGGCAAGCTTTTTTTTTTTTTTTCCCCCCTTTATTGCTCTCTCCTGGGGTTTTGTCTTCAGTTTCAATGTCTGAAATTCTGGAGTAGCTTGATAACAGACTGCTAGTTATGTAAGTGTAGCAGTACAGAAAACAAACAGTAGACAAAAATAGTACAGCAGAGTTTGTCACGAGGATTAAATAAAGGTAAAGGTGCTCGGTTAAATAATCATTGACTAAACTTTGGTTGCTAGAATGCAGGTGACCATAAAGCGTCAGGAATCCTCAGAGAATACTGAGGTCAAGGACAAATAAAGCAGGAGTGCAGAGTCAGGTTAACCAAGAATCCACATCCAGGGCGCCTGGGTGGCTCAGCTTGTTAGGCCTCCGACTCTTGGTCTCAGCTCAGATGGTGATCTCAGGAGTCATGGGATCGAGCCCTGCTGGGGGCTCCCAGCTCAGCAAGGAGTCTGCTCAAAGAATCTCTCCCTCTGCCCCTCTGCCCACGCGCACACATCCTCTCTCTCAAATAAGCAACTGTTAAAAAAAAAAAAACAACAACCCCACATCCATTCATGCCAAACACTCCCCTTGACAGCTTAGCATTCCACGTCACTGCCCTATCCCTCAGGTTTCAGAAAACAATGTAAGCCCGTATATGTAACTGTGAGAGTTCCTGTCACACTTACATAACTAGCAGTCCGTTATCAAGCTGCTCCAAAATATCTGATACTTAAAGACAAAACCCCAGAAGAGAACAAGAAGGTCAAAATGAGGATGCAAAACAGAATGTTTACATCCCCAACTCTCAGAGTATTTATTCTAAGCTCCATTTTCCCTTTTCCTCCTGACTACTACTTCACTAACAATAAACTTAGCCATCTAGTTTCCAAGCCAATAATTAATATTTCCACTCCTCCCTTACACCTGCTCTACTTTTCCTTAATACTTATCCCCTGCTAACCTACTATATCATTTACCAATTTATTACACTTATAGTTTAAAGGACTGTCTCTGACCACCTACTCCCACCTCTGAATGTGGGCCCCACAAGAGCAAGGGATCTTCCTGTGACTAACTCACTCATTTGCTAACTGTACCAGGTGCTTCTGGAAGAGCACGTGGCACACAGAAGTGCTCAATAAACATTTTAACAAAACATCAAGAAAAAAATTTTTTTTTAATTTTAAAAATTTTTTTTAAAAATCAAGAAACCACAAATTCAAAAGAAAAAGAATGATCAAACTAGACAAACTAATACAGTTAATGACCGACAGCAAAAAAAAAAAAAAAAAAAGGAAGAAAAGGAAGTAAAAAAAAAAAGGAAGAAAGATTAAAACAGAGAAACACTTGAGAGTAAAAAGGAGTCCTCGAGGGCATGTGCCACAGCAAACTCGGCAAGCATAGAACGTTTCGGAGGGACTATAAGAACCACGAACAACAGGCAAGTCCTGCTCAGTATCCTGTGTGAGAAGGCAGGTAAAAACACCATACATTTGGGAAAGGAGATCATTTTAACTGATTAGAGTACATAAAACCTTAGCAACAAAAATGTTCTAATTATTGGAAAATCTGCTTATGCTGAACGTTTCATTCACTGATGTCAGTTATTCTCTATAAATTGAATACTTGGGCCCATTTTCACTTTTTCATAAATGAGCACCATGGTCTAGCATAAAAAACACGGAAACTTGCAGACACTGCTCTGCCTCTAACCACTATGCTATCTTGGACAACCTACTTTAATTCTCTACATAAGAGAATTTACACAATCAGTAAGGTCTTTCATTTCTAATCATTTCTAATGTCGTATAATACTATGATTTTATAATCTGAGATAAGTTGTAGATATTATTGACAAAATACAATTTAAGGAAAAAATGTTTTTATTTAAGATTCATTTATTTTAGGGAGAGAAAGCAAGAGAGACAGTGCAGGGGAGAGGGGCAAAAGGAGAGGGAAAGGGGGGGGAGAGAGAGAGAATATCAAACATATCCCCCACTGAGCACAGAGCCCGATATGGAGCTCAATTTAGGACCCTGAGACCAAGACCCGAGCCAAAAGCAAGTGTCGGACACTTAATCAACTGAGCCACCCAGGCACTCCTTCAGGGAAAACATTCTTAGTGATAGCTGTAACTCCACCCCTTTGCATCTCCCCTCAAATTAATAATATCCTGGGGATATAATCATGCCTCTGTACTAATATATTTAGGTAAGTGATTCAAAAGCTTTAGTTAATGTAACTACTACTAGTGAAAAATGTCTTGAAACAAACTTAAGACACACTACAATACTAAACTCCCTTTATTTAGGGGCTGTTCGTAAAAAAGTGACTTTTTTAATTGATTGGACAAATAACCATCTAAGCCTTCTCCTTTATTCACTCAAGTTCTCCCGGCCTTAAAAATAAATAACAAATGGGGTGCCTGGGTGACTCAGTGGGTTAAGCCTCTGCCTTCGGCTCAGGTCATGATCCCGGGGTCCTGGGATCGAGCCCCACATCGGGCTCTCTGCTCAACAGGGAGCCTGCTTCCTCCTCTCTCTCTGCCTGCCTCTCTGCCTACTTGTGATCTCTGTCTGTCAAATAAATAAATAAAATCTTCAAAAAAAAAAAAAAAAGAATTGGGAGTGTGACCTTTAAATAAATAAATAAATAAATAAATAACAAATATTTCAAAATGCTGAGAACTTGCCATCATTCAAATTCTGTATTCAAATTATGTAACAGTTCTTTATATAATAGTACATGCCTATACATGAGTGTCTGATTTCTCTACATAATTGAAGAAAAATGTCAGTCTGATACAGTGAATACTTTTCTAAACATAAGTTATTATTTTCATAGACAAAGAGAAAAACTATTAAGAGAAAACGGTCAAGGACACCTGGGTGGTTCAGTCAGCTTAAGGGTCTGCCTTCGGCTCAGATTATGATCCCGGAGTCCTCGGATCAAGTCCCACACTAAGCTCCCTGCTCAGTGGGGAATCTGTGTCTCCTTCTCCCTCTGCCACTCCCCCTGCTCATGCTCTCTCTCTCAAATAAATAAGACTTTTTTTAAAAAATGGTTAATGGCTCCTTTGTTTTAAGTTCCAGGAAATATTTAACTAAGAAGCAAAGACTCATTTATAAAGACCATATTCAATGCCTCAATGCAAATTACTTCCAACAAACGGCAAAAGTTAAGCACTTAACCGAACCTCACAGGCAGCGAGCACACAACTTGCACAGCTGGCTAGGGGACAGCGCGGAGCTAGGATGTGGACCTAGACCGCCACCTCGTGGCGTCAGTAAGAAAACAATCCAGTGTTGAAACCTTTCTCTGCTCCATGGGGTCAGCATGGACCCATCACAACCAACTCCCCTTCTCTTCATCACACTGTCGAAACATATATGCCTGAATGAAGATAACGCTCCCCAAAATAAGGATCCTTCAGAAGAATTCTTCTCCTTATATTTGAGACTCTCGTAGGAAGTTCTCTGAACTAATTTAGAAAACAGCTTTCCAGGAAAGCACAGTAGTTTGAACCAACCTCAGTCCTAAGTTTTAAATTAATACAAGACCCCCTGATGGAATCAGCAAACAAAAAAAGGTATTTGGGGGCGCCTGGGTGGCTCAGTGGGTTAAGCCGCTGCCTTCGGCTCAGGTCATGATCTCAGGGTCCTGGGGTCGAGTCCCGCGTCGGGCTCTCTGCTCAGCAGGGAGCCTGCTTCCCCTCTCTCTCTCTGTCTGCCTCTCCGTCTACTTGTGATTTCTCTATCAAATAAATAAAATCTTTAAAAAAAAAAAAAAAAAGGTATTTGTAGGTAAAAGGGCATAATTTCTGGAGCCTGTTTTTGGAAAACCCAACGAACAACAAGTGGTAAGCGGGGGATCAAGGCTGTGGGGACAATGTTGTCACCCAGCGGTGGGCGCACAGGGGTTCACCATACTGTCTTTATCCTATGAATGCTTGAAATTTTCAACTTTAAACTGTTTTAAAAATAAATCATATTTACTTATTAATCTGAGGGCTATGTCTTTCAAGTAATATGTGAGCTTCTTTCAAAAAAAAAAAAGCCTCTTAACCTAAAACTAAAAAAAAAAAAATTAGTCATCCTTTTAAGAAGTTTTTAAAGGTTTCCTTAAAAAACAATAAATGGTAACACTGTGAATGTCCTGATTACCTACAATCAAACAGAGAAAAACTCTCCTGATGTTATTCACTTGGGTACTTATGGCCTAGCATAACATTTGCACTTCTTTCATCCACACAGTGTGCTGTGTCATAAACCATCTGAACAAAAGCAAAGACGATGTGCTGTGTAATTAAGCCAAAGGGTGGCTCTAGTGCTGACGAAGACACCGAGCAGGTGAGACACTATTTTCATCTTCCACTATACTTTCTTGTTACTAACTTGTGAATGTATGACATAGAGGGAAGAATGAAGGGGTGCCTTGGTGGTGCAGGTGACTAAGCCACCGACTCCTGATTCGGCTCAGGTCATGATCTTGTGAGCTCAAGCCCTGCATTGGGCTTTATGCTCAACGTGCAGTCTGCTTAAGACTCTCTCCCTCTCCCTTTGCTCCTCTCTCTGTACACACACTGTCGCTCTCTCATTCTCTCTCTAAAAATACATCGTTTAAAAAAAAAATAAAAAGGAAGAATGAAAACACAGAACAGGGGTGATCATGAAGCCTGAGAACTGTGTTAAATCAGATAGAGAATGGTACGCTCTCAAAAGGAAACACTTTCGCGATCTTTGATAGGAACTTATTAAAAGCAGGCCGGTGTTAAACTGCCAACAACAAAGCCAGGAACAAGCAGTTTAAGAAGGGTTCTAGTCACTACCACAGAAGGAAAACAAAGTCAGAGAGACCATGATCCATGGGCAGCAGCTCCCCAATCCCTTACTCTAGTCGCAGGGACAGCAGGCAATGAAGAGGGCTACACAGTAATGATGCTACCAGAAGGCCCCTTCTGCTTGACACTGGGTGTGCTTCAGTATGTGACCACACAGTGACTTATAAGCAAATCACACAAGCCAGGCTTACTTTCTATATTCCCTAACTCTGCCTCAGGTAAAAGACTCAACCTCATTCATAATCAATCAATCAATAAGTAAATGGAAAAGTAGGAATATGTAGTTCTCTTAAAATTTAAGTAAAAATTCTTTTAATTCTATAACAATGTGACTGTGAGATTATGTACACATACATACAAATATATATACACACAAAGTCACACGTTTATTCCACAATGAAGGGGAGAGGGCAAGTAGAAGTCTACTTCTTTAGTGCAAATGGAACACTTCATAAAGACCAGTTAGACCAGATCTTATTTCCTGCTGCTTAAATATTTTATTAAGGTAAGAACCTGGGTTCAGTCACTAAATCTATCAGAGCAGATTCATATTCCTACTGAGAAAAAAGTTATGGGTCATTCAAAAGGCTGTTGGTTAGAAAGATAACCTTGAAACCTCAGAATTTACACTTCTAAGAACCTTCCTAGTTACTCATGGCAATCAAGTGATGTCATCTCTGTCACATCCACTTGACTGCTCACTCCCGTTCATTTTCCTGTTGCCATGAGCATCCATCTGCCACCTGTTCCCCAAAACTGTATAAAGTAGAAATGCAAAACACAATTCTCTCTAAACATTTCAGCCTATGATTGTAAAATAAGACACTTCCTCTAACATCTTCCCAATAATTTCAAAATTAAGCAGGGGTATATTTCTCATCTGTCATCAAAAAACCAAAAGTCTGGTACCATACTCTGTAGGGTATGCTGTGGAGTAAGGCCCTCCTGTAAGCTGTCGTGCAGAAGGGGACAACATCTGGGAAGGGAATTTGGCAAAATCTAGAAACACTGTATGAACTTCTGCCCACTGATGCACTCTATGAAATCAACCATAAAAGCACACCTCTACACACACATAATGACAAAATTATACGACCTATAGCATCACAAAATTAGAAATAACCTAGGGGCACCTGGTGGCTCAGTCAGTTGAGCGTCTGACTCGTGATTTTGGCTCGAGTCATGATCTCGTGGGTCCTGGGACTGAGCCCCCTGTGTTGGGCTCCGCACTCCGTAGGGGAGTCTGCTTGGGATTCTCTCTCTGCCCCTCTCCCCACTCAAATGCTCTCCCTCTCTAAATCTTTGAAAAAAAAAAGAAGAAGAGAAAAGAAAAGAAATAACTTAAAAGTCCATTAGCAAGAGACCACTTCAATAAACTACAGCACATCCTTTCACAAAAGCATGTAGCTGAAATAACGAAGAATTAGGGTTCTCTATGAGATGCTAAGACTATGACCTTGGGTATACTTTTAGGGAAAAAAGAAAGGTGCCAAAAAGTGTACACAGGATGTTTTTCTTTGTGAAAATGAGAAAAATAAGATTATTCATATGTATTTTTTTATTTTTGCAAAACCAAACAAAACACCAGAAGGATAAACCAGAAACTCATCAAAATGTTTATTACTGGGGGCACCTAGGCGGCTCAGTGGGTTAAGCCATTGCCTTCAGCTCAGGTCATGATCTCAGGGTCCTGGGCTTGAGCCCCACATCGGCTGATGTGGGGCTGCTCAGCAGGGAGCAGGGAGCCTGCTTCCCCCTCTCTCTCTGCCTGCCTGCTTACTTGTGATCTCTCACTCTGTCAAATAAATGAAATCTTTAAAAAAAAAAAAAAAAAGTTATTACTGGAGGACAGGGTACAGGCTGGAGGAGACATGGAAAGAAGACTTCTCTGACTGGAACTTTTTGGGTGACTCTGGAACCACATAAACGCACCACCTATTAAAACACTAAAATTAAGAATTAAACCTCATATTCAAAACAATTGAATAAATGACCATAAGTCAGTCTAGTATCACAACCACATAAGAGAATAAAATTATTCCATGCAACTTCTGAATACAGTATTCTGATGGAACATCTGAATGAGATTATGTCCTAAGGGCAAAAAAGAATCACAAAAGAATCATAAACCGCATTTATCAGCTATCATTAGTACTGTTATTGATACTACAATATTGAATCTACTTTATGTATATCATAATACAAACCAAGTTCATAAATATGCTAATGTAATCAAGAAACACAAAAAAGAGAAACAAACATAAAATCAGAAAAGATAATACTACGTGTTAAATTTGAATTGGAAAGATCAACATAAATTCATACTATCTAATTCTTCTTGGTCTCTAAATTCAATCTTCATTACAAGGAACATAGGCTTCTTGGAAAACCGGCTGGCAGATTCCAAGACTGCATTGGGAAATGCATAAGATGAGGCTGGGGTAGCGTTCTGTTCTAGAAAGTATGAAGGCTCTCAATATTAAAGGAGCTGATCAGAGGACAGAGGGGTTGTCTTGATGGAATGTGAACGGAGCAAACCTGGGACTGTTTGAGCATCAGAAAGAATAATGACTGTGACTACAAAGTACTGAAAAAAATATATATCCAGAAGTTTTGTAGTGGGGTTAAAAAAAAAAAGAGAGGGAGGAAAACTAATTTGTCACTAGCTTCTTTCTCCAAAATTTGTAATTAAGGTGAAAGAATTCAGCATTTACCTTGCCTTCTTAGGAGAAACTACAGGTTATCTTCGATTGATTAGGAAAATCTTTTCCAGCCTTTTTAACCAAGAATGGCTATTACTGCATGTATTACAAAAGAAAAGGGAATGCTAAGCAAGTATCTGTTCAAAAAGCAACAGTGGAATGATGGACCCAAAGATCGCCAACAGACACTAACACCATTACTTAAAAGGCTGTTGAAGAAAGGGCATTCACCTGTGCTGTAATACCCTCTATAGATTACTTGCTAATCACAAAGGGGACATCTTATCCTTAAAATGAAGAGATCTAGAGGTCACCACCTTAACGGGCTGTTCAAAATTAGCACCATCAATACCGAGACATGCCATCATTCCTTATCTTCTGACATAATATGATGTACAAAAAATTACCTAATGAATTGCCTATGAATTAAACATGCCAAAATTATTTTACCTGAATCTAATCAAGATTTAGACTTAATTTTTAGTCTGTAGGAGATTGGAGCCACAAAGGAATAAGTTAAATTAGACCAGGAGGAAAGATTCCGACAAACACAGAATTTGGGACATCCTATAAGACAATTGGCCTGGGGGCGCCTGGGTGGCTCAGTGGGTTAAGCCGCTGCCTTTGGCTCAGGTCATGATCTCAGGGTCCTGGGATCGAGTCCCGCATCGGGCTCTCTGCTCAGCAGGGAGCCCGCTTCCCTCTCTCTCTCTCTGCCTGCCTCTCCATCTACTTGTGATTTCTCTCTGTCAAATAAATAAATAAAATATTTAAAAAAAAAAAAAAAAAAAGACAATTGGCCTGGACTTTCAAGACCCAATGCCACGTACTGCCATTGTAAGAAATAAAACCAGCACCCTAATTAAGGCATAAAAATACGACTCTACACTAAAAGGAATTGGAACTCCTCAAAGAAAAGGCAGATTCCAAATCTGGAAGGAAAAGCTACAACATGAGTCTAGAACATCCTTATCTTGCACCAGGTAAAAAGCAAATTCTTGACTAATGGGGTCATAGCATAAGGTCATAAGGGGAATCCTTGTGGCCAAATTTGGGATAATTTAAGCATTTAAAAAATTATGGCAATGGATTATAATAATTTAAAGGTTTTTTTTAAATTCCATAAGCCCACAGACATACCAAAAGGAAAAAAGATGGTGGGGGGAGTGCATGGAGAGCTAATGATCTTTTTTACAGCAAATATGCAATTTCAGATCATAAATGAGGTCATAGGGATGCCTGGGTGGCTCAGTGGGTTAAGCGTCTGTCTGCGGCTCAGGTCATGATCCCCGGGTCCCGAGACTGAGCCCTACGTCAAGATCCTGGCTCAGCGGGGAACCTGCTTCTCCCTTTCCTGCTGCTTCCCCCACCCTCCACGAGCTTGTGCTCTATCTCGCTCTGTCAAATAAATAAATAAAATAATATTAAAATAAATGAGGTCATAAGAGAATGTAATTCAATTTGATAAATCACCAATCAGCAGCTTCTCCCACCTTCCCATAACTGATTCGGGTCTGGATCACCAAAGGACATTAAAAAAATTGGCTGATAGACAGTTGGGAAAGAGTTATTCAAAATGTCTCAAAAACATCATCTCACAGATTACTTGATGGTACCTCGCGTTTTACAACAGAAGGATCTACTTAGAAAGGTGAAAATGTCACTCAACACTGAAGAGATCTGGGGGCACCTGGGTGGGCTCAATCAATTGAGCATCTAACTCTTGGGTTTGGCTCAGGCCATGCTCTCAGGGTCCGGAGACTGGGCCCCATGCAGGCTCCGCACTCAGCGGGGAGCCTGCCTACGATTCTCTTCTGCGTCCCCTGCTCCTCCGCAACCCCACTCACTCACTCAATCACTCTCTCCCAAATAAATAAATCTTAAAAAAAATAAATAAAGGGATCCTGTGGCTTCCATCCAATCAACCGAGCAGACGTAGCATCACAAACAAGGGAAAACCTGACACCGTGTGCTGCCCAAGATGCGCTGCGGAGCCAAAACACTGGCACAGCGGCGAGAGCAAACCGGTGCTCTCTGGAAGCTGGATGCCAGCATGTGCCGTGACACAGCCACTCCACGGCAACACGCCATGTTCACTAGAAGACGGGTACCAGGACGGACCGGCGCCGCTCTCGGCACGGTAGCCCCGAATTCCCCCAATTCCCATCAACAGCAGACGTGGTGAACTACGGTACATTCACAAGTGGTACACCACACGGCAGTGAGACCGGACACACGATGACACAAACACAGATGAATCACACGAACATGCTGTTGAACAGAAGACCGAAAGCAAAGGAGGACACATGCAGGGCTCTATTTCCATCAAGCACGAAAGGGGCAGAACTAATGTGCAGGCTTACAAGTCAAGAGGGTAATGCCAGTGACTGGAAAAGGACAAAGGGGACTTCTGAGGGGCTGGCAACAGTCAATTGCTTGATCTGAGAACTGATATACAAATGAGTTCAATTCACAAAAATTCACCTATCTGAACACTTCCATGTATTTTTCTGTATCAACATTATATTCCAATAGAAAGCTTTTTTTAAGTACGCATCACCCACACCTAAAAACATTTAAACTGAATCTAATCACTAGAAAACACTCAAATCCTGAATACAGGACATCCTACAGACAATCAGCCTAAGCTCTTTAAAAATGTCAGTCATAAGAAAGACTAAAGAAACAACAGCCATACTATAAACATAGGATAAATACAACAGTTCAGGAAATGCATGGATCCCGTATTTAAAAAACAAGCGAAAATACAAAAGTATTTTTGGTATAACTGGGAGTATCTGAACATGGATTATGATGTTACAGATTTCTGTTAATTTTTTAGGAATGATAAATACTGTGATTATATAGGAAAATATACTTATTCTCAGGAGGCGCATGCTTAGTATTTTCAGACGAAATATTGTGATAACCACAACTTACTCTCAAACGGTTCAGATAAAAAAAAAAGAGAGGAAGAAAGATAAAGCAAATCTGACAAAGTTGTTAACAACTAGTGAGCCCTGATGAACAGTATGTGGGTGTTCACTGTTATCTTTCAACTTTTCTGTTTGTAAATTTCAAAGTTTTACAGTAAAAAGTTGGGCAAAAAATGGTAATATCACAAAAAAAGCATTTAAAAGATAGCCTTTCTAGAATAAAAAATATAATAACGAAATAGAATATAAAAACCTAGGTTGGGGGCACCTGGGTAGCTCAGTCAGTCAAGCACTCAACTCTCGATTTTTAGCTCAGGTCATGATCTCAGGGCTGTGTGCGGAGCATGAAGCCTGCTTGGGACCCTCCCTCTGCCCCTCCTCCCTACTCAAATAAGCACATGCTCTCTTTCTTAAAAAAAACAAAAAAACAAGAAACCTAGATTGTGTACTCTTTTTTAAAAATGGGAAAATGTAAATAAATATAGAATTAGGTATTAGATGACATTTATAAATCACTGTTAATTTTCTTATATGTGCTAATGACATTGCATTTTGAGTAAATACATCTTATTTTTCAGAGATGCATGCTAAAGAACTTAGGAGTAAAATGTCACGTGTACAGCGTAAATTAAAATGACTCACACACAAAAAAGATGAGGCAAACATGGAAAAGTGACTATTATTGAATCTGGGTGATGAGTATATAGGTGGTCAGTATACTATTCTTTCTATTTCCTTTTTGTTTGAAAGTCCATAAAAAACAATTCTGTCAGTGCCTCAAAAACGTGAAGAAACCATTATAGCTGTGAGTACAGTCTGTTTTTCAGTTGAGTTTAGAAAAGCTGATGTCAATTTTAATTATTCTAAGGGACCAATGGCACTTAAAAACATTAGATAACGGTGTTTTCTATATACAGTATCAATAAAATTCCAGCTAAGATCCCACGTTTATATACAAAATTCATGGTATTTTAAAAAACGAAGATTCACATATGCTGGTTTTATATTGTATTATATAAAAGATAGGTCACAAATTACACCCATCTGATTTTATTTATATTATGTTATTTTCTGAAAATCTGGTATCTATCTGAATGATTGAAAACAGGAATGGAAGCAAACATGTAGAGGTAATTCATCAAGGCCTTTACAATCTTATTACTTATGATTATGTGCTACTTCTCTAAGGATGTTACTAAAAAGAACTGACTTACTATTTTATATATCAAAGCAATCTATATTTATTTATCTTCTCATCAAATCTTTAAAAAAATTATCTACTTTTTGGGATGCTGAAATGATTATTTTATGGTTACCAATAGAGTTAAAATGGATTTTATGCACTGATATGATTGCTTGAAGTCTCCAAAGTTACTACACTGACTTGCATTTACTTTAAATGCTTTACAACTGTGAGAACAAAAAATGCATTTTCTTCAACACAAGTGAATTAGTTTCACCCATTACATTAACAAAACCACACCAGAGTGAGCTGCTGCACAGAGCCCTTAAAGCAAGTCAGAAGAACACTTGAACTTTTCAGAGGAGAACTTTTTTGGCTTCTTTTCCTGAATCCGAGCAGAGGAACACTGGCCATTTAATCATGCAGAAAACTGTACTGATATGCAAGGGGAAACTACTTCTGTACTGGGTAATGAATGAAATGGTTCCTTCAAAACAAAACACTGCACTTCAAGACTGGAAAGCAAAATACTATGCTCAGATCAGTTTCTCAAGGCAGCCAACCTTGCAGACAGAGTGTGCCTACTCTCTACCTGTAAGCAAGGGTTTTGCCAAATGAAGTAAGAATTTCTAGGATGAAACACACTAGGTGAAGGACCTCATTGACAGCAGTGACCCTCTCCTTACATGGAACCATCTCCAAGGCAGCTCACAGCCTCGAATTCCCTATTAATTAGCCCCAAATTTAATTATGTTACCGAGAGAAAACCTGAGGTAGTGCTCCTGCCCACCGCCCTGCTTATAAAGCAGGGGTATCACTCGGAGAGAAATGACCGTGTTCTCTCCTAACTCCAGAGTGGTGGCACACTGAGGCACCAGAGGGCAGGCCACAAAAATAGAGAATGACTCACCAATTCCCAAAGGAAGTAACTGTATTTGAAACAGTACGAGGGCAAGTTCAAGTCTAAGGGCGTTCTCAAAAATTTAGATTTTGGTGATAAGCAAAGAAGAGGAGACCAGCAGTTTCATGAAATGACGCGCCGAGCCACGGGCCCAGCTAACATAGCAGACAGAAGCAGAAGAGGCAGCTAGGAAGAGCCCCTCTTGGGGTCACAACAAACTACAAAGAATGGCCTCAAAAACTGTCCCTGCAAAGGGGCACAAATTTAATTAAACCAGACTACAAAGCAATTTATGCCCCAGGACACTGCTGAAAACCACAGAGCAAGCAGCCAGCAATTGCTACAGCCTAAGAGCTGGGTCTGATAGCATAAGGGACAAACATCCTAACAACAGATCAGGGGAAGAGAAAGCAGAACACTGGGGAGACCACTAGCATCCCAAGGTAGCTGCAGTGCTCAAGGCTGAGACCTAGCGAGTGACAGCAGAGACCTCTCATACTTTACATAAATGGATACTCTCCTCTCTTCCTTACTAATTTTAAAACCAATTGTATAAAAGATTGTAATTATAATTACAATTGTAATTGTGCTGTTGGAATAATGACATACACACAAGAAATACATCTGGGGGCGCCTGGGTGGTTCAGTGGGTTAAAGCCTCTACCTTCTGTCAGCCTCTGTCCTGGGATCGAGCCCCGCATTGGGCTCTCTGCTCTGTGGAGAGCCTGCTTTCTCCTCTCTCTCTGTCTACTTGTGATCTCTCTCTGTCAAATAAATAAATAAAATGTTAAAAAAAAAAAAAGAAAAAGAAATACATCTGATAACATCATCCTAAAGAAGGTAGATGGGAACAAAGCTGTAACACAATAAGGAAATTATACTAGATGGTAACTCCAATCCAGTCCTAGATATATTCCAAAGAGAAATGAGAATGTCCACATAACACCTGTACACAAATGTACACAGTATTTTTCAAAGGAAAAAAATGAAAGCCACCCAAATCCCCACTGATGGATGGAGAAACAAAATGTGGTATGAGGAACTATTATTCATTCATAAAAAAAAATAAATACTGGGATATGCCAAAATGTTAACAAACCTTGAAAACCCTATGCTGTGTGAAAGAGACCAGTAAAGAAAAGACCACATACTGTGTGATTCCACTTGCATGAAATATCCAGATTAGGTAAATCCAGAGACAGAAAGTGAAATAGTCATTGCCTAGAGCTGGGGCATTCAGGAAAAAATGAGGGACTACTGATGTAGGTATGGGGTTTCTTTTTGGGATGATGAAATCTGGCATTAGTGATGATGGTTGGCATAACTGTAAACGTACAAAAAAACACTGAATCATAGACTTTAAATGGGTGAATTATATATCTCAATAAAGCTATTAAAAAAAAAAGCACAGTGCAGAGTCTTGACCTGCAAGATATTATTTTACATTTATTTCTTAGAAACTATATTCAGGGGCACCTGGGTGGCTCAGTGGGTTAGGCTGCTGCCTTCGGCTCAGGTCATGATCTCAGGGTCCTGGGATCGAGTCCCGCATCGGGCTCTCTGCTCAGCAGGGAGCCTGCTTCTCTCTCTCTCTCTCTCTCTCTCTGCCTGCCTCTCCATCTACTTGTGATTTCTCTCTGTCAAATAAATAAATAAAATCTTTAAAAAAAAAAAAAAAAGAAAAGAAACTATATTCAGAGAGATGACAGACAAATCAGCTTATAATAAAAACAATATAATTTCCTCTGTCTCTGAAAACTGTATGAATTCATATGTCAGACAAATAAAATGCTATGGCTGATCTCAAAGTCAAGGGACTTATCAAACCCAATACAGTATTTACCAAGCCATACTCACTTGTATGATATCAAAGACTATCCTGTCAAAATCATTTTCACCAGTAAACATTTGCTGTAAGCATGTGACCCTATAAAACAGATCATTAAGGCAAAGCTGTTTGGCTCTAATAAAGAAATCCATTACATATTTCTATTTAAACACAAGGTCAAATCACATACCCAAAGTTCAGTACTACTGATGGCAGTGAATGTAAATTAAAAAGGTACAGTTAACTGCATGCAAAAGGAAATACAAATCTGAATGGCTCAAATTAAAATTTACTTTAGAAGAATTTTAATTAAATGCCATGTTCAGGGGCACCTAGGTGGCTCAGTGGGTTAAAGCCTCTGCCTTTAGCTCAAGTCATGATCTCAGGTCCTAGGATCGAGCCCTGCATCTGGCTCTCTGCTCAGCGGGGAACCTGCTTCCTCCTCTCTCCCTCTGCCTGCCTCTGCCTATTTGTGATCTCTATCTGTCAAATAAATAACTAAAATCTTAAAAAAAAAAAAAAAAAAAGCCATGTTCACCTTTCTTAAAAAAATTTATACCACTTTTATAATATGGATTATTACCCTACAAATGCATCATTTACACCACCTATTAGAGTTGTCCCATAATATATAATAAAATATATTATTTTAGCTAGCTCACAGACAGAAGAATACAAAGCCTTTTTTAAATAGCGTCAATCAGGGTACCTGGGTGGTTCAGTTGGTTGAGCATCCAACTCTTGATCTCAGTTGAGATCCTGACCTCAGGGTTGTGAGTTCAAGCCCCACGGCAGCAGGTGGAGGAGTGTCTCTATCATACCTTAAGTATAAATACCGACCACCACCCTGGAGCCTCTCCAGATGCTAAATTCCAGATGCTTGTTTCTGATCAGTATCTTCCCACGGTCATTTGTTCCATAGGCTTCTCAAACTCCAACTGGCCAACACAGAACTCATTTTTCTGTCCCAAAACACACAAATTCTTCTTCCTCTTGTATTTCTTATCTCATATAAGGTCATTATGATCTACCCGGTCATGCAAGCCAGAAAAGAAAAATCAATCTGGACTTGTCCCTCTCCTCCATCTCCAACTCCCAAACATCCTTCAAGTCAAACACCAAATCCTCATCAACTCTACCTAAAATGTATCTGTTGTACCCTTCTCCAGCCTCCTCCCACCAGTATGTCTTCAAGTCCATCATGCCTCATCAGATCTGCCTCAAGTCTCACGACCCTAAAACAAGACCCCCCGCAGACGCCTCCATCTGGCTAACACTACTGTGGGAACCACTCCTCTACTCTTCTGAAAACATGTGGTTCACATAAGCACCTTCCTCCACCTAAGCTCTTGGGTGGGACATGTGATCCATACATGACCAGAGTCTGGATCCACATCTGGATCCACTGGATCCAGATCACAGTGACTGGTTCAGGGATAAGAACTTATCTCAGCTTAGGCCAATCAGTACCTTCCTCGGGACTTCTTACCCAAAAAAAAGTGCACATTATTTTTCGCTGACATCACTTGCTGTGAGAACAACGTACCTTAAACTGGCAGTATTCACCACTGCCACCACATGCCTGCTTCAGATTCCAGCCTCACAAAGAAAGCAAGCTGGGAGACCCAAGCAAGAGACACTACTGGTATTTTCCTGAGATCTAATGAAGCCAAAACTTCTTTGTTACATATGCAAAGAAATCCTTTCTTAAAATAAATTCCACTTTGGTTTCTGTTGCCTATCAAGACCTAACGCATTTCTTAAAAATGAAGTGGAATTCTCTAGCTCCACTATCTAAAACCTTTCAATCATTCTTTATTACTACTAAGGTTAAAGTCCAAGACCTTAAGGTCTACAAATTCTGGACCCTTGATTATTTGATGGCATAATAATCAACTCTGGCACTGCAAGACACCATAAGCAAAGTAATAAATAAATAAATAAATAAATGACAAACTACAGAGGAATATCTGCAACTTTTGCCCCAAAGGCTTACGCTTTTAATATAGAAACAGTTTCTAAGAAATGGAAAGAAAAAAAGTATTCCTAGAAAAGCAAGCAAAACTATGACCATGTGGTTCACAGAATATAAAACTCAAATGGATTTTAAACATAAGAAAACATGCTCAATTTCATTTATGATAAAAGGGATGAAAATTAAAATCACACAAATTTCATTTGCATATATATGGCAAAAACTCAAATTCTTACAAAATCTCAACGATCAAGGCCATGGAGGAACAAGCAGGCATTCACATAGATTGCTGGCTACAAAAGGGTACAAAGCCCTGGGAAGAGGAATCTCTCTGGAGACTAAGTGACCCAGCAATCCGGAAGCTTATAACAAAGACAGTGACAAAAGGCAAACAGCTCCATGTACAAGGGTACTCACTGCAACACTACGCAAGGGTAAAAGACTAGAAATTGCCAAATGGCCACTAGTAAAGTCAGAATGAAGAAACCATTCTAGTACTCAGCAGCTAGAAAATGAAGATCTCTATATAGTTCTTTCTTTTTTTTCCTACACATTGTTCTTCTGTGACCTCCAAGTATACTACGTTCATATAATAAACAGGGGGAAACGTGTGTGTATCTCGGTATATGTACTGGTATGTTGTAAAATCACACATACACAGAGACACATACACATGCACCCTATATACTCAGAAAGATCACACACAAGCACACACACAGATACTGCCTATATATGTGCTTACATTTTCAAAAAGTATCAATAGAAGCAAAATTAATTATAAGATAAATGACCTAGTTTCTTTAAAAAATGCTATTAAAAACAAGAGGGAAATTTACTTTAAAGATGTTCAACCAAATGGGATGTATAGATCTTACATGAATCCCCATCAAAAAAACCAACTATAAAAAGACACTAAAAAAAAAAACCAAACTGAGACAACTAAAGAAAATTGAGTATGTACTGGGCATTAGATGGCATAATTTATTGTTAAGCTTGCTGGGCATGATTATGGTACTGCAGTTATATATTTTTAAAGTTTCTAACTTTTAATCTAGAGATTTCCCTTTAAAAAAAAAAAAAAAAAAAAAAAAAAAAAAAAACAGGGGCACCTGGGTGGCTCAGTGGGTTAAGCCTCTGCCTTTGGCTCAGGTCATGATCTCAGGGTCCTGGGATCAAGCCCCACATCAGGCTCTCTGCTCAGCAGGGACTCTGCGTCCCCTCTCTCTCTCTGCCTGCCTCTCTGCCGACTTGTGATCTCTGTCAAATAAATAAAATCTTAAAAACAACACCAAAAAAAAAAAAACCACTGTTTATTAAGTATTTGTCTCACAGAAGTGCCCAGGTATCATTTTAAATAATCCTTTATCTCTTGTATTTTTTGTCAACTGATTATTCCATCTAGAAGCTTATAATTCAGGTTCGATTTCTTCAGCAAGAATATTCCATAGGTGGCATTTTATACTTCTAACATAGAGCCCTGTTGCCAAGGATCCCATTCTCCTTTTTGGCCCGACAAACATTTACTTACTCTTTAAAGACTTTAAAGCACACCTCCTTCAGAAAACCTCCGTAACCTCCAGATGCATACTAAGCTGGCGCTCCCTACTTCCTCATTTAATAGCTAAACCAAACGGCACTGGAACTGCCTACCCCGCTGCCCCAGTCAGGCCATGAACGCCGTTAGCAATTGACTAGTGTGCAGGCCCGGACTCCACAGCGAATTCCAGAAAGTAATCTATACCCAGTACACACATCAGATCATTGCCTGGTGTCATGGTCCAACCATTCATACGTGGTAAGCAGGCAGCGCAAGGCCAGAATCTCCAGGTGATACAGGAAGTACTAATGTCCAGAATATCAAAGGGAGTTTTTGCACCTGGCAGACTCCTCACTATTTGTAAACACTATCTCCCACAGCTGCACGTCTCAACGGGGAACTTATGGAAGCACTTCCCAAACCAGAATGGGCATTCAAATTGCCCAGAAACCTAATTCAAAATGCAGACTTGGATTCAGCAGGGCTGAAGTGAGGCCCCAGATTCTGCACCCCAGGTGGATGCTGTTGGTCTGCAGACCACACTTCCTCCAGTAAGGTTCTGGGAGACCTGAAAGTCAGCCCTCTCTCTGGGAACATCCAGCATTAACTCCTGTCTTACTAATCACCTCTTTAAATCTAACATAGTCTATGTCATTAAAACAAAGAAACAAATCCAAACTTTAATTCTTCTGCACCTGTTGGCATCTTTCTTCTAATACATCCCCCCGTGACAACGCTGCCATCTCTCCTCCATCTACATTCACAGGCTCTCAGTAAATGCTTGTTATGTCACAGTCTATATAATCTCAACGTATTTAATTCTTTCCCATTGGCTTCTTGTTAAGATATGTTTGTTCACTGGTCCATCTTTCCCATGTGTTTATCAACCCCTCGAAGGCAGAGACTCTTCCCTTCGTGCGCAGGGTCAGGTCTGGCACGTAAGCAGCCTCAGCGGGGTGTGCGGACCAGCCTGAGGATGAACACATAAACACGCTTCGCCAGGTTCTTGGAAAGAGCCCTGAATATGAACCTCTCCTTTTTCCTGAGGGACTTAAACGCTCACATGTAGGACTTGTTTTCACAAAAGTTTAGTTAACATACACCGAAAAGGATCATCAGCTCTACTTAACAAATAAGAAAATAGCAAAAGAAAGTTCTCTATAATGCTTCTTCATAGACAACCTCATCAAGATAGGAAAAAACGTTTCACAAAAGGTACCTCCGTCTTCCCACATTCATCAGGCGGATCCTGGTGTATGGCCATTTGATACTTGACATATAAAGAAAATGACTGGCTGAAGGACGACTTGAACTCTGGGTCCTCAAAGGAGACAGGTACTAACCTCACCTTCAGAGCAAGGAAAATACAAGCAAATGCTATTGAAACATCTCTACCCACTGACATGCTTCTGAAGGTGAGGCTAGAGTAAGATCTCCGCAAATCCACTTCCAAAGCTCAGCGCTGGAGTTTTTCATGAAACGAGTTAACCCCGGAATGTGCTGACTGGCCCAGAGCCTAAAGCGCCAACTTTATATTAACACTTGGGAAAATTTTTAACTTCTAAGGGCCAGGACAATTCATTTTTCTTTTGTTTTTTACTCTTTCCACATATTGTGATTCTCTGCAGAGTCAACAGTGTTGCTCATGGTAGTGGCCACTACTTTTTGTCCCCTCTGCTAGTATTAAGTGTATTAACATTTTCCCCTTCCACATTTTTCTTGGGTATTCTGATGTATAAAATTACAAGCATATGAGAACTTCTATCAAAATATTCTACTATCTTAAAAAAAATTCTACTATCTTACTTTTCTAGTCCCACTCAGTTGTGTATGGGGATGACATCAACAAAGTATAATTTAGCTGTCACGAACTCTGTCTACACATGACTTTTAAAAGGAGATAAAGCCTATTAACCATGTTGTGCAAATATGCCTATCATAAAAATATAAAGACTTTTTTGTTTTTTCTCATAAATATTTTATCTTAGAGCTCTACTTATTACTAATTTTTAAATAAATACATCCAGACATAGCAACGTTAAAGATAATTCATTTTATGTGCTACTTTCCACTTTGCAATTACGCGTGACTGGCACTTAACATGTCCTACGTTAAATCTGCACTTTCAGAATGTTCGTTACTCCACACTCCATCCTTTTGCAGATATGCTGCAAATTGAATATAAATAAAATGTACCACAAATAAATCAAGTTATAATACAATGGTATCAAATGGAGGGGAAAGTTCCATTTGCACAGAAAAATTACACTTGGCCTGCTGACCTGGCTCACAGTTGGTTTATCAGGTGGGTCCTGGTGAATAACCATCTGGTAACGTTTATAGACCTGGTAAGACTCCTGAAATGTGGCTTTGAACTGAGAACTTGGTGGAGATGATCTCACCACCCTCACCTTCAGAAGGAGTTAAAAAACAATGTTCATTATTTATTCCACAGAATACGCATTGTTACTCCCACCCAAAAAGAACCAAAAGTTTCCATACAAATATTAAAGCATGCACATATAATATTTTAACATTACAAATGAACAAAATAGCACATTTTTCTTTAAAAATATTCTTTAAAATTTTCTTTAAAAATATTTCTCCAACTTCCAGACTTATTAAAAAGGCAAAAGATCCTATCTAAGCTCATAAGATTTTTTTTTCTTTTTTAACATATAATGTATTATTTGTCTCAGGGTTACAGTTCTGAAGACTAAGATCTATGACTGAATTATGGAAGATTGACTCTATTGGAAAATGGCAGAACACTTCTGGCACTCAAGATACAAACACAAATAAATACTCTTGAATTCTAGGTGTATGGAATGCACCTTCAGTAAATCATTCAGAGTCCAGAGTGCTAACCATTATACTATGGAACTCGACTCAGTAAATCATTCAGAAAAACTAAAAATGTGAATATATTTTTTAGACATTCTTTATGCATCACTGCTAACTCTAAACTTACAATTTTTTTTGTAAATGTGAAAGACAATCCTCACAAAGTATTCCTATTTCATGGTGTAGTTAAGAACGAAGACCCTAAGGTTAGATTTCTCTTACTCAATTTTCATGTCACCATCTTGGTCAAGCAGACAAATTTACCTCTCTGTGTGCCTTGGTTTCCTCACACACAAAATGAGGATGAGTTTACAATAGTAGCAGCACAGTAATGGTGAACACTTATTTTAATAGTGATTATTTACTAACCAGTTAAAATGTGTTAGCAAAACAAAATAGTCAAACAGGAAATCAAATGCAATATAACAAAAAAGCTAACTGGAAAACTTTCACGTGTGCCATAAGAAGTAATTCTTCTGCAAACAAAGAGTAATATAAACATAACTGTGGACAAAACACCTCTGCCCATCCAAGGTATCATTACTTTAAAAAAGTAAAAGCTGCCTATTGTAGAACTGCTGTTCTATACTTTAAGTAGCGTGTCCAATTCTCTTTACAATTTGAGAAGGAGAAAGTCAATACCAAAATCAGAGCAGCTAAGGGATTATAATTGCAAAGTTGTTAAGATTTCTGTCTGATAATATATATGATCCTAAGGTTTAGATTCCGTTAAAGTTAATTTTCAATATCAGGTCCTTAGCGAAGCTCTCAGATAGTATTAAGCAACAAATTCAAAGGCTGACCCCGTTATTAATGAGATATGAAAATATAATAAAATCATTATAATTAATATTTGGGGGGGAAATGTATAAATACCAAATACTGAAGAATGTAGATTTAATCTGCAATGTAAATAAAAGTAACAGAAATACTCTAGAAGTAATCATACTATGCCTACAGAGGTTTGAGAGAATTACTGAGAGAAGATTAAAGTAGTGCCACCGAGTACTATTTAGTCAATTCCTAACTGCTGGCTGGCACATGTACTACATCTGTTTACCCACTAGAATGGGTAAAACAGTGATCCGCTGATGTGATCTATTCTCCTTCACAATCGAACCAAACAGCTAAAAATGAAATTTTAAATAGCATATTTTGTCCCTTTAACTACTAAATATCAATTAAGGGATACAATAGGCCACAGTCCCTTGCATAGTAACATGCTAAAACTGGAATTATTTTCACAACTTTAGTAGCCAAACTGCCTAAAGTATTTATTTTAAATCTTAAAAAAAAAAAGTGTTTTATCAAATAGCAGTTAACTTAGTAAATACAAATGCTACTTCATCCCAATTCACTGTCATTTCCCATTATTTAAATAGTAAAATATCAACAGAGTAGTATAACCTCAAACGAAAATAAACAAGGTATCAACAAAAACAAAAATATAAAATAAAACACCCTTCAAAGTACCTCTAACTTGTGTGATGCATTCTCTGGTAAAGATTCAAAAATTAAATCTTCAAGTGATTTGGGCTGGTTGGATTTATTAGCCTTTGGTGGGAATAAAGATGGTGCTTCGCCTTGAGCCTGGAAACCCTCAAGTTCTCCAGCCGGGTTCTGCTGCATGAGTTTTAACCTTTTCCTTTCTTTTCGGATTTCCTTTGCTTTCCGACATGGAGGCTTACTCAAATCTGCCCCTTTGCCTAAAAACAATTGCAAAATATTAGACCAATCACATCTGACTCTGGAATTTTTTGTTTTTACCCAAAGTCTCAAAGATACTACAGAATTAAATCTAAAGAGTTTCAACAGTTAGGTTAGCTTTGTAGGTAGGTATCTCAGAAGATTCTGATCTAGAGCTTTAAGTTGATCTTAAAATTCTACCTTAGATGTAGGAACTGTCAAAGAAAGTAAATAGTCAGAAACTTTCCACATACCTCTATGAAAATAAAATTTTAAAAATTTTAATATTCATCCACTTTTTTGCCTTTATAAGTTGAAAAAAACATAATCAAATATCTTCTACTCTAGGACATGGATTTTTCCAGCCCATTCCTGAGGGACATTCCTCTCAAAGCACTGGTGACATAAATACATGCTTAGGACCTGGGTGTAAGAAAACACTCCGGCAGGTTTTTTGATGAAAAAATATCCTTGAAAGTACTTGTGTCTCTCCATCTAACAAATGGATGGGGTCTCATTTCTTCAGCTCCAGTTAATGAGTGTTGTTTGAATTAAAAAAGCTATTACCAAATTAAAAGTCCTTTAAGATATAAAAATTTTAGATAAAATAAACCACAAATTTCAGTAAGTGCTCTTTCATCTAGCAGAGTCTTCAAGGACTTGATGTTGAGAAGATCATTAAGAGGTAGAGGCAAATAACTAACACAAATGAAAACTTCAAAATAATTTAAATGCCCAACACCAGAATAATTCTACAATTTTTAGAACAGCTAAACCACAGAATACCAGTCACTAGAAATGCTTAGAAATTTTCAGGGATTTGTCGTTACACAAGGTTAAAAACAATTCCACTTATGTATAAATAGATGAAAAATACTTTTTAAAAAGCCTAGAAAGAAACATAACAGTCATTTTACATGGGTTTAGAATCAGGGAAAGGACTGTTCTTGTTTTTTTTCTTGCAGTGTCCTCTTTTCTCCAAATTCTCTAACAATGAACAAACTTTTGTATTTTTTTAAGGCCATTGACAAAATAAAAATGCTATTTTAAGATCCTAAAACAGTATTTACAAATCATATGAAAGTTCACAATATGAAGTTCTACAAGATTAGCAAGTTCAATTTTATAGAAAAGAAATTCAAGACCCAGGGTGTTAAGGGACTTCCAGAGACCAAGAGCTGGTCAAAAGAAACGAATCTGATACCGGCTGCCTGGGTGGCTCAAGTTGGTTGAGCGTCTGGCACTTAATTTCAGCTCAGGTCCTGATCTCAGGGTCATGAGATGGAGTCCCGGACTGGCTTCACGCTTAGCATGGAGTCGGCTTGGGATTCTCCCTCTCCCTCTGTCCCTTCCCCCGCTCACACATGTTCACTCTCTCAAATACATAATAATCTTATTTAAAAAACAAATTTGATGAGAAAATCGTGACTTCACTAATAGAAAAATCATTTTACTTCACTATCATGTTTTCCAATTAGAAACAAACTTTACATATAAAAACAGACTTTGAATAAGTCTAATAACCAGGCAACAAAGGACTGATAAAATGCAAGAATCAAGCATTCCTCTTGCCTTTCTGAGTTCTGTGAGAAAGAAATGAAAAGAGGTTCTGTTTATGGAAGTATCTACCTAGAAAATGAAAAATGAATGACAGACAGAATATCTAATGGATCAATGGATTTAGGCAGAGAGCACTGACCCATGGCTCTTCACATTAACAAAGAGAGGTACCCAGACATTATGTGTCTCCTGAAAGAACCTCCCACCACCCATGAAGTAACCTTACCCCCCTCAAATAAATAATTTGAACTCGAATCTGATTAAGACTTCTCTCACTCCCTGAAAAGCAAAACACAACCGAAACACAAAAAAAAAGAAAAAAAAAAACACAACAATTTAATCTTAACTCTGAACTGATTTAATCTTGACTCTCTAGATCCAACCATCAATTTACAGGCAGGTAAAGGAGTATGTTAAACTGCACTGCGGATATAATCAGACAACCCAGAACAGCCAACCTAGTTTCTTCAAAAAACAAAGTGCAAATAAAAAAGTGGGAGTGATGGAAGGAATCTACAGATTACAGGCGTTTTCTAACTGTGTCAGTCAACTGCAATATGTGGCTGTGTTTGGATCCTGACACAAACAAATACATAAAAATTAAGAACTTGAACATGGACTATTTAATAACAGTAAGGAATCTCACTCAGGTGTAATGGTGGTACTTGTGTATTTGAAAATTGTTTTTTTTTAAGATGTATTTAAGATTTCTTTTTTTTTTTTTTTTAAGATTTTTATTTATTTATTTGACAGAGATCACGGGTAGGCTGAGAGGCAGACAGAGAGAGAGATGGGGAAGCAAAGGGACGGAGGGATAAAAAGATTCTCCAACAGACTCTGCGCTGAACCCAGAGCCAGACATGGGGCTTGATCCCAGGACTAAGAGATCATGACCTGAACTAAAACCAAGAGTCAGACACGTAAACAACTGAGCCACCCAGGTGCCCCAATGTTGCATACATTTTTAAAACCTAATTCTTTTACAAGTGAAAATATAGAAAAAAATTTTTGACCTTATAAAAGGTGAAGTTAAATACCAAAATTTGGAAATTTTTAAACTAAAATTCATCATGATTCATAAAGAAATCTAATGATAAACTAAGAACTTTAATGTCTGTACTTCTCAACACAATACCTAAAATTTACGTTGTCTCACTTCACACCAAAAATAAAAATGTTTAGCAGCATATCTTTTCACAGATAAAATTTGATTCTCAAACCTCCAGGATCCTAAGGTAGTAAGAAGAAATGGAACTCTTTTAAAATATCTGTATTTGGGGATAATAAAACTATTATTGCAGGCTTTTTAAAGAAAGTATTTTTTAAAGATATGATCTGTCCATCTAAATCCAGGTAAAACTAAATTGTACAATATACGGATCTATTTTGCAGATTTCACATAATTCGTGTGTTTAGCTGATGGGAGAGCCCAAAGGCTACAAAGTCTCAAGCATAAAGAAAATCACTTGCTAGGATTTTAAAATGGCCACAGAGCAAACTTGCCTTACCTGGCTTAGGAGCCATGTGCACTTTAACTGGATGGGATGGCTCCCCAGAGCCCAACTTCTCCTCTATATGTTGGGATTGAATTAATTCCTTAGGTTCTTCTTTCTTTGGGCTTTTTCCTTTCTTCTTCTCCCCACTCTCAAAGGTCTCTTTGAGGTCATCACTGAGTGTTTTAAGGTCACACTGTATATCCAATTTATTTATTAATGCAAAGTCACCTGCAACGCTCTCGTCCATGGTGGGCTCCATGGGCTCATCTACAAATCAGAAGTCAAAATCCATCAGCTAGGCAATCTGACACTGTTAAGATACACACAGGAAAAAAACAATACCCCTTCTTTCCCATGTGAAAGAAACTACTGTGTGTGCATAAAACCCATTCTCTTGGCTTCCAAAGTAATAGAACTGTAGTTAAGACTGTGGCACCCAAGCAAGGGTATGCACCCCAGTCCCTCTGCAAGTTGTGACCAAGCTCCCACCAATGGAACATAACCAAATTGATATGCTCAATTTGGCCTCACTTGCTTTTAAAGGAATTTTATAATCCTGAACTTTCACTCTTTACCCTACCCACTGGCTGGATTAGTAAAAACCAGAGTGACCTTGGAAATCACACACTGAAGGGAGTCCCACAACAGATGGGGGGCGGGGGGGACAGAGCTGCAGGCTAACATGGAACACCCATGCTGGATGGTTGTATGAGGAAAGACACTGACTTCGATTATTTTTTAGTCATTGCATCGTGGTGTCTTTCTGTTTCGGCGGTTTACCCTTCCATTCTACATCACTCTTATGAATTAAGCTGCAGACATAAATAAATGATTTAGAAGCCCGTAACAAGTCAAATAAAGAACCAAATGTAAAAGCTATGTGTAAAGAAAAGCAACCATCAATTTATAAATGGAAGGCACCTCGAAGCTTATCTGAATATTAATTTTGAAACTCAGAACATGATTCCCAGCCACTGAAAAAAATGTTTGACTAACAAAACTTATTTAGTCTTCACGATAACGTACAGACAGTACTAACCAGAGTTGCACCAAAATTCTGATGTTTCCAATGACCATTTGTCCCTGAACCTCTAGACCCCAGCCTTCCTGCCTCTTTACTGCTCATAGTTCTGCCAAGTCTGCTCCAGACTATCCTGAATCTTGGTCTGTTAAGGACAGTATAGGAGGACAAAGAACTTACCTGTCCTGCTGGCCACTGTAGCACCAGTGCTTAAAACAGAGACTGGCACACTATCGGCACTGAAAACACGCTTGGGCCATATTAACAAGTTAAAACTGGGGTGGGAGGCTCCCAGGATTAGGTATTTTCTATGGCAGAAGTGAGAAAGAGCTCTAAGGATAGGCGGCATTCCCAATTATTACGCTCATGTATTGGGCACTGCCTGCATGAAAACTTTAAAAAGGAAAAGACAAGACACTGAAAAAAACTGAAAAAGCAAAGTATCTGTAATGAAAGTTCACTAAATGTTTCTAATTATGTTGAAGGAAATTAACTCACAATTCAACACACAAACAAGAAAATTTCAGATACTATGATCTACTGAAGTAAGGGCTTCCTCCAACACAGAAAACCTGAGCTTTACGCATCATTCAAAGTGACTGTGCAATCTTGTGTCTGTTTCTCAGATGCAACACCACCTTCCACTTACTTCACAAGGTGCTATCAGGATCAAGTAAGGTAAGAGTTGTCGCAGTTCTGTGAAAACTAAAGTTCCAATAAACTCCAAGACATCACAGCGTCATCAAAACTGTCCTCCACTTTCTTCCGAAGCTAAACTTTCCCTGACAGACATGCCCCATGTCCTTGACTTTTGGGACAGTGGTACCAGTGACAGCAAAGCAACACTAGCAGCAATCCCCCCGCTCAGAGGAACGGCACTACCTGACCGCAGTAAGGACTCATTCCCCTACTTAAGAAGTAACAAAAAGGGACCACCTTGGAAATCTACATCAACTGCAGGTAAAGAGGTTTTAAAGCCCCAACTCATCTTACCCTCACAATTTCCTTTGGAAATTTCCCCTTTAGCCAGAAATTTCAACATTTTTTTCAAAACCTTCTTGTGAGATTTTGATGGCTGAAACTGTAAAGGTCGGCACCTAGGAAAGCAAAATATATATTTAAAACGTGAACTCAAACTAGAAGAAATAAAAAGAGTTCTGGACAGTAAGGCGAAACTCATGCCTGGGATTTCTGGGTAAAGGCAGGGCTTGACATAGCCTCTAGTTCCACCCCAAATCTCACTAAAACTACCTTAAGGAATTAGAAAAAAAGAAAAAGACATAAATTACTGAAAGAAAGAGAAGAGGAGAAATGCTGGAAGCTGCACAGATCATGCACAAGTGGTAACTGACTTAGCAACCAAAGAAGGTTGAATCCTAAGCCAACCATGGGAAAAGCCAGAATGGTGACTAATTTTCTCTACATTATCCCTACAAATTTTAGGGACTGGTTGATACCTGATACCTCAAGAGATAAGCGTGAAGGGGGTCTGAAAATAGATCTCTTGAAAGTCTATTTTGGAAGCAGTTAGATGTCTGATGCCCTCCACCACTCCACACAGATGACTCCCCACACAACCCAGGAGAAAGCAGCACACTGAGTAAAAAATAGGGCCTCCCACATGAGGATGCAGGCACAGTGGAAAGCAATGGAAATGTACTAGAAACAGGAAGCTTAAATGAAAGTGTACTTACTGAATGCTGAGACCTCCAACCCATTCCCCAACCCAGCCACAAACACGGGCACTTTCTCTCCAGAATGTGACCAGACCTCAAGATCCCTCGAGATCCAAGGATCCCCACTCCTGGAAAGTCAGAATCGTCACTCAAGAAGAACCTCTCCAAAGACAAGTAACAACAACACTGGAGAAGGTAACTTGGAGGGTACCCAGGGAAAAGAGAGCCTAAAAATACAAACATCCTAAGAAGAACAAGCTCTTATTTCTCTTTAGCTATTACAGCCACACAACAATGGGAGGTTATTTAAAAAAAAAAAAAAAAAAAAAAAGGAGAGAGAGAGAATCCAAAACCAAAAATCTCTCAGAAGTAGAAATATAATAGAAGAAATAAACAATTAAACAGCAAGGAAATTTTCCAAAAGATACAATAAAGGGGATGGAAAATTGAAGAAAAAAAAAAAAATTAGGGGCTCACTCTAAAAGTTCAGTATCTCAGGCACCTGGGTGGCTCAGTCGGTTAAGCATCTGCCTTCCGCTCGGGTCAGGGTCCCAGGATCCTGGGATCGACTCCCACTTTGGGCTCCTTACTCAGCAAGGAGTCAGCTTCTCCCTCTGCCTGCTTCTCCCCCTACTTGTACTCTCTCTCTGACAAGTAAATAAAAGTTGAATATCTGAATGAAGACATTATAAAAGAAGAGAAGAAAAAACGGTGATGGGGAGGGGCAGGAAGAAGTTCAACAAAAGAGTAAAAGAAACTTTCTGTGAAGCGAAGGATCTGATAGGAGGCCCCAAGTAAGAAGGGCCCCTTAAGTCTGCACGCAATGGATGCAAACAAACACATCATTAGATGTGAAATATCAGAACACTGGGGACAAAAAACCTTCCAAAAAGAAAGAACATTTTGGACGAAGTAAAAAAATCAGAAGCAAAGCCTTCAAAATTCTAAGCAAAATTATTTCCAATCTATACTTCGATGGCCTGGCCAAACTAGAAGTCTGAGTGGTGAATTAAAACATTTCAAACAGGGGCACCTGGGTGGCTCAGGTGGTTGAGCATCTGACTCTTGGTCTGGGTTCAGGACATGATCTCAGGGTCACGAGATGGGGCCCCAAGTCAGGCTCTCTGTGCTGAGCACGGAGCCTACTTGGGATTCTCTCTCTCCCTCTCCCTCTGCTTCCACCCCCACTCGTGCACTAGTTCTTTCTCTCTTAAAATTTTTTTTCAAACATACAAAGTCTAAAAAAGGTACTTCTCATGTGCTTTATCTCAAGAAAGCTATTGGAAGATGAGCTGCACTAAAACAAGGAAATAATCCAAGAGGTCAGAGGAGACAGAAAACATGAGATCCATAGAGAATCCCCAAGATGGCAGTAAAAAGAGATCCCAGGGTGACAGTGAGGCACCAGTTGGAAAGACAACCTGTCCAGATCACAGGTCAGAAGACAGCACAGAGATATCATCAAGAGGACACAAGTGATAGAGGACCGGAAGCATCTAAACATACCACAATGTGGGAACATTTTTTAAATCGACTGGTGATGGGTAGGTACACAGAAGACTATGCAAACAAAAAAAGACTATGGAAAGCAAGAACTTGTGAAGGAAAGAAAATGCAATGATAGTACACTGCACGGTTCGACCACACAGCACGTTCACAGGCCGTAGCACAGCACCTGTACCATTCGATGTTACGATCCTCTGAGCTGGGGAGTTAGCAATGAGGACAGAAAGGAGCCTGAATATGGCCGGAGCAACAGGGATGAAAGAAAGTCAAATCCTGATCTTCCAAAGAGAGAAATTCAGAGATAATGAGAAAAAATAGAGTTGAATCCTTACCTTCTAAAAAGAGAAACCCAGAGATATGAGAAAAACCCAAAGGTAATGAGATAAGGTTTCTGTAATTATATAAGCACATCACTTAAAGGTAGAAAGAAGAAAAAAAAAATCAGTTAAAAATGTGAGAGTACACTGGGAAACAGGAAATAGGGAGGTGCAGGGGGCTGCAATTGTGCAAAATAATTTTATGGAATTGTTTGATTTTTAAATTACCAGCATATATAATTCTATATAAAAATAAAAACTAAAAAAAAAAAAAAAAAATTCAGAGCCAAGGAAGCTCATCCTCACTTACACTCACATACAGTCCCTGACATCTAACAAGAGGCTACGCTATTGGTTAGCATTGCCTTGCCTTCACATTAGGCCTCACTAGAACTACTGTAGTAAACAAAGTTTAAAAAAAAAAAAAAAAAAGAAAGAAAGAAAGAAAAAACAGAACAGTAAATGCCTCCATAATATCAATACATACAATGAAGTTGTGTAAAGGATAGCAATTCAGGAAATGTTTGTGATTTCAAGCCAAAAAAAAAAAAATCACGTTTTATAATTATTTTTGTTTTGCAATGTTAATTGAATTCCTTTTCATAAAAACAATATACCTGGAGCAGTGCTTTGCATTGAGAGATATCCAATAAATTATAGAACCTAGTCTTTTTCTTTAACCCTGAAACGGACTTTTTTTTTTTTTTTTTTAACTTTTCTGATTAGAGATTCTCAGGGTTCTAGCAAATCAACTCCAGACTTACTTAAACAGAACCCTGGCCATAATCCAATAACAAATTGTTATTTGAAGGAAAAGGACTTCTGTATTTGACGATGTCACTGCTTCATAAACATTAAAACTGCAAGAGGACATTTGGGGTGCCTGGGCTCAGTGGGCTAAGCCTCTGCCTTTGGCTCAGGTCATGATCTCAGGGTCCTGGAATCGAGCCCCACATTGGGCTCTCTGCTTGGCGGGGAGCCTGCTTCCCCCCGCTCTCTCTGTCTACCTGTGATCTCTCTCTCTGTCTGTCAAATAAATAAATGAAAAAAAAAAAAAAACCTGCAAGAGGACACCACAGATGTCCTGGGATAGTAAGTGAGATGATGTCAGTAAACCAGACACCCACCTTTTCTCTTGATTGCTCCAGTCCTAGGACCAGTTAGATAAAAGAAAGGATTCTTAACCAGGAATTCGTGGACCTTTGTGAGCCCACTGGGAGCCCAAGATCATCCTAAAATTAGTATGCAAGATCTTCTTACATATTTTTATCTATACCCCCTCCCTTTTGTTTTGTTTTGCTGAAGAGAGGGTCTGTAACTTTTAATCAGATTGTCAAATCTTTAATCCCAAAGCAAATTAAGAGCAACTAAGGGAAAGAGGTATGAGGACCAGCCAAAACATGATGGATACAACCATGTTTGCTTTTTTATCTGGAGATTATTCACACTGAAACTGTAGACAATGCTTAACAATGCAACATACTTTCCCTAGTTTGTACCAGAAGAAGAGGAAGGCAAGGAGCACAAGGGAGAAGAGGAGGATCTTTGTAACTTGAGAAGAATGGAAAATCCTTCCATGGCAGACTGGGGTTTGCTGGTTAAGCCATCACTTTGGAGGAAAATAGACATTTTAGTTTAAGTTTTACAATGAAGAAACCTGGACTCTAAATGTATGCAGCAGATTCAATGTCGGCCCTCCCCCTCCTCTTCTGACAGATCCTACAGTACTGTTGGAGTGTGACGACAGTGTCCAGTCATACACCAGAATGTGGAAAGCCCCAAGCTAAATTCTATAAAACACTTAACATCTAAAAGTAATTTGAGTATTTTCTAATATTCTCACAATATGTCTGAAATCATTGACTAGATTGCTAAATAGTATACTTTTTCATATCCTATTTATACCCAAACTATTAAACAATATTATTAAAAGCTACTGATGAAGTATAAATGTAGCATCAGTATGTAGAAAAGACACAACTCATTTGCTTTTCTTCATAAAGAATCTAGCTGGAATGAAAATTAACATGTAAAAAAAGCAAGATGTCACTACAGAATTATACATACTCTTCAAATTATATATAGATCCAGGGTGCCTGGGTGGCCCAGTGCGTTAAAGCCCCTGCCTTCAGTTCAGATCATGATCCCAGGGTCCTAGGATTGAGGCCTGCATCGGGCTCTCTGCTCAGCAGGGAGACTGCTTCCTTCCCCCGCAAACCCGCTACCTGCCTCTCTGCCTACTTGTGATCTCTGTCAAATAAATAAATAAAAGCTTTTTAAAAAATTATATATAGATCCTCTTTCTTACCTTATCGTGTACTGAGGACAACATGTTTGATTCATGACAGGCTTGTACACATATTTCCCACTTCTAAAATTAAAAAGTAGTTTTGTTAATGTCTTACACATTTCTCACTTGTACCAAAGAAGACTAGTATAGGAGCACAAAATTAATTTGAGTAAAAATCTAACCAATAACATAAAAACATTTGGATTTACTCTTCATAACCTAAATAATCTTGCAACATGGACATAGCAAAGACAGAGTACAGCCTTTTCCTAACCCTTGATATATGTATTCCAAACTTCTTTACCTCTATTACCCTCTCAGCAGCACCTGCAATCCTTCCCTCAACCCACCATCAATCCTCAACCATAAAGGCAATCAGAGGAAAATCTACTCAAGTAACAGATGACATCAAAGAATTACCGTGTAAAGGATGATAATGGTATCATAGATGCGTTATAAAGGAAAAAAGAAACCTTTCTTAGGAACATGTATTTATTACAGGTATACTAATAGGATACACAAAATTGCTTTAAATTATTTTGTGGGGGAGGAAGGAACATCTTAGTCTGTTCAAGCTGATGTAACAATATGCCACAGGCTGAGTGCTTATAAACAACATAAATGTATTCCTTGTAGTTTGGTTGGGAAGTTCAAGACCAAGGTGCTATCATATTCTATGTCTGGTAAAGATAAGCTTCCTGGTTCATATTTTTGTTGTAAGCTCACATGGCAGAAGGGGCAAGGGGGCTCTCTGGGTCTCTTTTACAAGGGCACTAATCCCATTTGCGAGGACTCCACCCTCTGACCTAATCACTTGGCCCACCTCCAAATACTATCAAAATGGGGTTAAGGACTGAGCCCAAGTACTTGGAGAAGGTGGTGAGAATGACACTCGCATTCACTCCACACAGGGAGCAAGGAGAATTGATGAAACAAGATTGGCAAAATGTCAACAACTGCTGAAGCCTGCGGATAGGACATGAGGTTCACTACACTGTACTTTCTACATTTACGTATATTTGAAGTTCTCCTAATAAACATCTTTAAAAGGAGAGAGAAAAGAATCACTACACAAAGAAATGTAACACAAAAATTTCTTAAACCTCTTTCTAAAAACAGGAAAACATTTTAAAGGCAAACAATATTTTGCAATTACAAGAAGAACCTGAGTAACAAGAGAAGTATCTTTGTATTGAAGAGCTTTACCTTCGCCATCCTCGATCTATAAGATCCTGATAATCCTGGACAGTCATTGAATGCGCCCACATGCCTGAAAAAATAAGTGCCATGTGCTGTGTTAATTACAGCAAGTTCAACTTTTAAAAAAATTTTTAAATTCAAAATCTTTATTTCAAAATGTGAATACTGAAGCAAAAAAAAAAATCTAGCTCACACTGGAAAAATGAAAGTCTGCACATACTTCATACTTGTTTGACATACAACACAAATGGAAAAGATATTTATCTTAATTTTATTCATTTATTTATTTATTTTTAAAGATTTTATTCATTAATTTGACACAGAGAGAGAAAGCGAGAGGAAACACCAGCAGGGGGAGTTGGGAGAGGGAGAGGCAGGCTTCCCCCGGACCCCTCCCTGAGTGGGAATCAATCCCAGAACCCTGGGATGGTGACCTGAGACAAAGGCAGAGGCTTTAACCCACTGAGCCACCCAGGCACCCTATTTACCTTAATTTTAATAATCAAACATATCAAAGTGATTATATTTAATACAGGATTAGCCAATAGTCTCTATGACTTCATATATTTAAGGTCCTTACTGCAATCAGATTATATCACACTTTTAAACCATAATAACATCCCCAATAATTTAATAAGCTGGTCTCTTCAGAAGAAGTGAAGAGGAAATGTTTTCTTAAAATATACATTTTCCTCATTTTTATGTTTTTAGCATAGCTTTGGATATTGAAAGCAGAACAAAAATATAGAGCAATATTCCTTTTAAGTATAAAAACTGAAAGTAATCAAAATGCCCAGGAACAGAAAAATGATTAGAGGGACTATGATATTATCCATATGATGGGATAATTATGCAACCATTAAAAAAATAAAGACAATGAGAAAACATTAAAAGATATATTTGAATTGATGTTCAAGGAAAACTAAATTTTTCTCTTGTAAACAGCAAATCGCATCAGAGCTATGTAGATAGACATAGGCTTGATAATACAAAATACATTCAGAAACAGAAAGGAGCTTGGCAGGTGCTCATTGAGTTACTTTATGAGCCTCTATATTCATCATCTATAAAATAGGAATAATAAAACCTACCTACCTAATAGGTGGGGTGCCCTACAGTAACGATAATCAGAATTAAAACAAACATAATGGAAATGTACAGTTCTCTCTTTAGATGAAAAGGGTGAAAGAAACCAGGTTTCTTCCGCAGGACTTTAAACAAAGGACATCTACATTAATCAATTTCCTCTTACAAAATTACTGGGAAAATAATTAAGAATCTAAGAAAATATTCATTATAGACACCTTTAATACAAGGTGCTTATCACACACATACTGTAGTCATAATACTAAAATTCTGAAAAAGGGAGCAATCCCTAATACCCTAAGGCAACCACTGCCACCAGCTGGTGTGTTTCTCCTGGATTTTGATCCTCCCAGAACTGTGATCGTGTCACACACGTCAATTGCATCCTGCTTTTCTCCCTTTAACCGCACACTCTCAACATTTTTCTGCTTACCTCATCTTCATAACCATCACTCCTAATGACTGCATTGTATTACGTTCTGCTCCCTCTTACCTACAAACATCTAACAATTTCAGTAAATGAGTAAGTGGACATACTATACTCATCCAAATCACTTGATTTGTTTGTTTGTTTGTTTGCTTTAATGGAAACTACCTAAATTTGTATCTTCGTGGTTATCCCATTTTCCACAATGCTGGGCTATTCCTTAAAACAACAATTTTTTTAATCTGCCAATACGTGACAGGGCAGGAAATAAATACAATGTTTTGTTTACAAACAAGTCTTCCCCGAAAGACACTTGAACTGTAACGGGGGCGCGGGGGGCGGGGGAGAACAACAAAACAACGTGTAAGCTGGCTTACACGTTCCGGAGGTGGGTGGAGGAGACAAGGCATAGGAGCACCCGGTCAATTTTTCAGACACCTTAGTACAAACAGGCTCCCTCGCCAGCCCCGCCTTGGTGGGTCACCAGCGTCCTGCACACGCTTCCAGACATTTTCTCCCGATGCCCGTGCCCACGTATGCACACACACACCTCTTCCTGCACCACCAGCCCACCCGACACGCCGCATTCTGCAATGAAAATCGGGGATGGTCCCACTTGGGCATCAGCACTTGGGGTCCGCCCCAGCGGAACTGACCGCACTGTTGCGCTCCCTGGCACGGCATGCTGTCACACATTTAACCGTCTCCTAAGGACTGAAGACGGACACCTGTTTCCGCACGTTGGGCCACGGCGGGACAATCATTATCTAGCCCGTGCGAGCACCTGCGTGAAGGATCAGCACCGAGAGGCGTCCCTGATGAATCAGAGCTGAAGTTCATTTTTAACTGGCAGCCACGGCCCAAACCTGCGAGCCGCGTTCCGCACACCCGCCTGGGACAGGATCCGGCCGGAGGATCCGCGCGTCCCTCGAGCCGGTCGGCCCGGGTCAGGGCGCCGCGACCCCCCGAGGACGCCCGCCGGCCGCGGAGCCCCCGAGGCCCCGACGCCCTCCGCCGCCCGCCCGCCCTCTCACCATTGGAGCGACTGCCCGACTCATTCTTGCAATAGCCGCAGCGGTAGGAGTCCTCGCCCTCGAAATACTCCACGATGCTGGGCGAAAGAGCGGCCCAGGAAGCCATGGCCCCGTCCCTCCAAACGCGACGCGACCCAGCCCAGCCCCGCTACCGCCGCCGCCACCCCACAATGCTCCGCGCCGCCCGGGAGCCCCCGAGGCGCGCGCGAAGCTGCTCGGGCGCCCGCAGGCCGGGTTCGCCGGGAGTCCCGCACGTTGACGCCGCCCGCGCCATCTTGACCGAGGGCAGCCTCCGCTATTTCCGTTCCTTCTCCCACAGGGACCGCCATCTTCGGTGAGGGTGAGGAGGAGAAAGGACCTTGAAGGGAAATAGTCTGAGAAGAAACGTCTGGGAGAGGGGAGTGCGAGTGTGGGGAGCCGGCCCTGTGCGCTCCCAGGCGAGGGGCTGGTGCGGGGCGCGGCGGGCGGTGCTAGGGTCGGACTCGGCGGCCGCGCCAGCCCTGCCCGTTGGGACACTCACCGCAGGACACCTTGCCCTCCTCCGAGCCGCAGTAGCCGCAGTGGTAGCTGGCCTTGAGCCCTTTGTATTCCACCACCGAGGCCATGGCCGCCTCCAGGGTCCGCCAGGGCCGGCCACGCCTCTCCGCGCCCTGGGGCCGACCTCCGCGGAGCGCGGGGGCCCGGGGCGGGGAGGGGAGGAGGACTGAAGCCTGGCGGGTGCGTCCCAGCTCCCCAACCCGAGCTTCTACTGCCTCCTCGGGGCTCCGGTCTCTGCGGGTGCCGGCGCCTGCGGAGACCTGAGCGAGGGTGGTATTCCTGCCCCCGGGCCCCGAGTTAGGGCCAGCCCTTTGCATAATTCCTCGTCAAGCAGTCGCCAAACATCACTCATTGTCAGCGCCGTTTTACAGATGAGGAAACTGAGGCTCGGAGGTTGTAAGTCAGTCATTTCCCGCCGGGCTCAGTATAAAAGTTACTATCTCGCGCGGTCCCTGACACCATGTGGGGGGCCAGCTCGGGTTTCTTCCAAACCAGCACGTCCACTCTTACGTGCCATGTGCAGGTACACGTGCAGGTGTTCTGTGAGTGGCCGGCGGAGATGAATTGAACACTTGATGGTTTTAAAGCAAACAACTTTTGGAGCTAGTAGCCGCCTTCTGATGCTATAAGCCTATTGCCGCCGCATCTTAAGGCTTTGAAAGAGAAGATCTCGATTTTTTAATGTTCCAATATTTGTAATTTTTTTTTTTTTAATTTTAACTGCAAGCAAAACAAAGTATTTATGTAGGTTGAATTCAGCCTGTGGACTTCCCTATTTTAAAAAGGTATTTATTTTACTGAGAGAGATCACAAGTAGGCAGAGAGGAGGAAGCAGGCTCCCTGCTGAGAAGAGAGCTGGATGTGGGGCTCCATCCCAGGACCCTGGGATCATGACCTGAGCTGAAGGCAGAGGCTTTAGCCCACTGAGCCACCCAGGCACCCCTTAAAGAGGATTTTTTTTTTTTTTTTTTTTTTTTTTAGGAAGTAATAGTCTGGAGCAAAGTATAAAAATGAGTACTGCCAATAAGGTAATATTCCTTAATGCATACATAATTTAAGATTGTCTTTATATTTTTTGTCAACAAGCTGATTATCTTTTTGTAGTGTTTTGAAAAATGAAATCATGAACCTTGGAGAAACAGGTAAACTTTGAGGTCAGTTTGATCATTCTTGATCGCAAGGTGCACTATGTTGGATATATGCGTTTTTAAGTTGAAGGGGTTTCTTGGTAGCCGCATGACCTGTTATATTACTAAGGGTCACTTGTGCCTCACACAATGGGAAGAACCTCAGGGACAGTTGTAGCATGTAGGAGGCTCTCAGGGCCCCTCCAGGTTTCTCCAGTACCTCCTAAAACTTGAAGTTTTGGTACATATCAGTACCCATTAAGACAGACTTCATTCATTTTGTCCATTATGGCAGATTTGAGTATTCCTGATCCTTTCTCAGGCAGGCTCTCATTCTGGAAGAAAGTAAAGGCTTGTGGAATGAAACAAAGACAGCAGATGCCATCCTCAGAAAGTAGGAAGCCAGGAGGCTTTTTGTTTTTTCTTAGTGTAGTCCTTTACCAATTCACTTGTGTCCCTTTGTCCCAACCTTATCCTAAGCCTTAGACCAACCTCTGCCAGGGAATGCCAATCTAGAGCTATAATGCCAATGTCCTAGGCATACGTGTTAACTCATTTAATCCTTACAGTAACTTCACAACATAGGAAATGAAGACTAGAGAGGCTAAATAACCTGATCAAGATCACACAGCTAGTAAGAGACATAAGACAGTTGTGTGTGGAGGGCAGGAGGAGACCAAAGATAGAGGCAAGTCACTCCAAGTTGGCAGGTGGCAGGTTTTTTGTTTGTTTTTAAGATTTATTTATTTATTTTAGAGAGAGTGTGTGTGTTGTGAACACAAGTGGGAAAGGGGAAGGGGCAGAGGGAGAGAATATCCAAGCAGATTCCCACTGAGTGTGGAGCCCAATGTGGGGCTCCATCTCATAAGCCATAAAATCAGGACCTGAGCCAAAGCCAAGAGTATGATGCTTAACCAACTGAGCCATCCAGGTACCCCCACAGGTGGAAGTCAATAAGCAAAGGGAACTTGCATATGAAGCTTGTACTGGGCAGCAGCAAGATGAATGGATCCCTACACCACCACACTAACCATGGCTATTGAGCACTTAAATCTTAAAAGTTTGTATAGAGGGGCTCCTGGGTGGCTCAGTTGTTTGGGTGTCTGCTTTTGGCCCAGGTCATGATGCTGGGGTCCTGGGATAGAGCCCTGCATCAGGCTCCCTGCTCAGTGGGGAGTCTACTTCTTTGTAAGGACATGATTAAACCCAACAACACCATCAATCAGCTGGTTCTAACTGACATCTTTAGGACACTTAATCCAATAGTGGCAGAATACACACTCTTCTCAAGCTCACATGGGACATTTACCAAAATAGACCACCTTCTGTGCCATAAAAAAACAAGTTTAAAAGAATAGAAACCATGCAAAGTATGCATACCAAAATGGAATTAAACTAGATATCAGCAACAGAAAGGTGGTAGGAGAAATTCAAAATAATTAGAGATTAAATAACATACTTCTAAATGCTTTGATCAAAGCAGTTCAGAAATATTTTGAACTAAAAGAAAATACAGCTGACCCTTGAACAATACTGGGGTTGGGGTGCCAGACCCCCACACACAGTCAAAAATCCACACATAAATATTGACTCCACCAAAATAATTACTAATACCCTACTGTTGACAAGAAGCCTTATCAATAACACAGTCTTAATATATATATTTTGTGTTATATGTATTTTATACTATATTCTTACAGTAATCTAGAGAAAGATGTTATTAAGAAAGTTACAAGGAAAATATATTTACAGTGCATATTTCTCAAAATCCACAAATAAGTGGACTTCTGCATAAGCATTCAATCGTCAACTGTACAACTTACCCAATTTGTGAGTTGCAGCAAAAGCAGTACTTAGAAGATATTTATAGCATTGAAAGCATACATTAGAAAAAAGATCTAAAATTAATAATCTAAGCTTCTACCTCAGGATACTAGAAGAAGAAGAGCAAAATAAATCCAAAATAAGCAGAGGGGCACCTGAATGGCTGTCAGTTAAGCATCTGCCTTCAACTCAGGTCATGATCCCAGAGTTCTGGAATCGAGTCCTGCATCGGGCTCCCAGCTCTGTGGGATGACTGCTTCTCCCTCTGCCTCTGCCTCACTCTCTCTCTCTCTCTGCCTCTGATAAATAAATAAAATATTTTTTAAAAAGAAAACAACAAAAATTAAAACTCAATGAAACAATACAAGAAATCAATAGAGAAATTCAACAAAACCAAGTTAATTCTTTGAAAAGATCAATAAGATAGATAAACTTCCAGTGAGGCAAATTAAAACAAAATGAGAAGACAAATTGCCACAGTCAGAAATGAAAGAAAGACCATGGATATTAAAAGTATAACAAATGAATATTACAAGCAACTCTATGTCCATACATATGACAACCTACAGGAAACAAATTCATTCTTTGTAAGATGCAATCTACCAAAACTCATACAAGAAGTACATAACATGTTTACACCTATATGTAAAGAAATGGAATTAATAATCAATAACCTTTTAAAACAGCCCTGGGGCCAGATGGGTTCATTGGTGAATTCTACCAAACATTTAAGGAAGAAATTATACAACTCTCTGTAGTCTCTTCCAGAAAATAGAAGCAAAGGGAATTTTCTAACCCATTCTCTGAGGCCAACATTACCTAATACCAAAACCAAAGACATTACAAGAAAACCACAGACCAGTATCTCTAATAAACGTAGATGTGAAAAATCCTAAAAAAGTATATTAATAAATGGAACTCAACTATATATAAAAGGAATTCTATACTATTATACTTTACAAAATAATGTAATCCATGTCATCAATGCCCTAAAGAAGAAGAATCGTATGATCATATCAGTAGATACAGAAAAATGTGTTTGACAAAATCCAACACTTACTCATGATAAAAGCTCTCAGCAAACTAGGAATAAAGAGGAACTTCCTCAACTTGATTGAGTAAAGAACATCTACAAAAAACCTCACTGTTTTGAAAAATTGGTTGCTTTCTCAATTAGATCACAAACAAGGCAAGGATGTCCCCTCTCAACACAGCTATTCAACATCATGTTGGAAGTCCCATCTAATGCAATAAACAAGAAAAGGAATAAAAGATTTATAGTTTGGGAAGAAAAGAATAAAACTATTTTCATCCACAGATGACATGATTGTCCAAATGGAAAATTTCAAAGAATCAACAAAAATAAAAATCTGGAACTAATAACCAGTAATAGCAAATTTGCAGGATACAAGCTTTATAGAGCAAGAACTAATTTCTTTCCTATATGTCAGAAATGAACAATTGGAATTTGAAATTAAAAACACAATACCGTTGGGGCGCCTGGGTGGCTCAGTGGGTTAAGCCGCTGCCTTCGGCTCAGGTCATGATCTCAGGGTCCTGGGATCGGGCTCTCTGCTCAGCAGGGAGCCTGCTTCCTTCTCTCTCTCTCTCTGCCTGCCTCTCAGTGTACTTGTAATTTCTCTCTGTCAAATAAATAAATAAAATCTTTAAAAAAAAAAAAAAACCACAGGGGCGCCTGAGTGGCTCAGTGGGTTAGGCCGCTGCCTTCGGCTCGGGTCATGATCTCAGGGTCCTGGGATCGAGCCCCGCATCGGGCTCTCTGCTCAGCAGGGAGCCTGCTTCCTCCTCTCTCTCTCTCTGCCTGCCTCTCTGCCTACTTGTGATCTCTGTCTGTCAAATAAATAAATGAAATCTTTAAAAAAAAAAAAAAAAAACCACAATACCGTTTATATTAGTGTAACCACCCTTCAGAACAATGTACTGCTTAAAATATGACCTATGAGAAATTATACTAGTTACCAAGCATGGCTTAGATGTAGCCTTAAGAAAAACATGTATTGGCAATAGGCCTCTGGGGGAGAGGACTACACATCCTTGAAGTCAAGCAGCTGGGAATGCCCAGCCCACTCAGGGCGGATGGCCACCTGCTTCATTTTACCATTATCTCTCCTTCCCTGGAGAACACCAGCAGTTAGGCAATCCTTTCATTTGGGCTTGCTCACTGTAGGTCATGTACTACATGCTCAGACATGTTTTGCCTTTTTTCTTCCATATCTACAAGACTCATGATCAATGTGTAATCTACACGCTTCTTTGCTGGTTGTTAGGCACTTTCTAATAAATATGAGACTGAGGAGTTGTTTAGGGAGAGTCTCTCCTACTGTCATCCCCGGCTCCCTTTCTCTTGCAGCTGACTTGTTTGTGCCTCATTCTTCTCCCATGCACTGTCAGGAGGTGGCATATTAGTACCAGAAAGAAAATGAAATACTTAGGTATAAATCTAACAAAATATGTATAAGATCTATAAAAGGAAAACAAAAGACCTCAGATGGAACAAATCAAAGATCTAAATATATGGAGATGACCCATGTTCATTGGCAGGAATATGTATACTTTTAAGATGTCATTTTGTCCCACTGGATCTTTAGATTCAATGTAATCCCAATAAAAGTCCCAGCAAGTTATTTTGTGCATATTGACCAACTGAATCCAAAATTCATATGAAGAGGCAAAAGACTCAGAATAACCAAAACAATGTCAGAGGAGAAAACAAGACCAGAGTACAAACTCTACCAGAATTGAAGACTTTTGCAAAGCTACGGTAATCAAAGACAGTGTGGGATTGGCGAAAGAACAGACAAATGGATCAAGAGAACAGGACAGAAAGCCAGAAATAGACCCACACCCATATAGCTAGCTGATCTTTGACAAGGGAGCAAACACAAGTCAATGAAGAAAGGATAGTCTTTTCAACAATGGTGTTGGAACTGGGCATCCACATGCAAGAAACAAATAAATCTAGACACAGACCTTATACTTTTAATAAAAATTAACTCAAAATGGATCATAAGCCTAAATGTAAAACACAAAACAAACCCCTAGAAGATAACATAGGAGAAAATCTAGGTGACTTTGGTTTTAGCGATGACTTTTTAGATAGAATGGTCAAACATGGCCCATGAGAGAAAAAATTAAGTTGTACTTTATTAAAATGAAAAACCTCTGCTTGGCAAAAGACACTGCAAAAGAATGAAAAAACAAGCCATAGACCAGGAGAAAGTCTTAGCAAAACACATTCCTGCTAAAGGACTGGTATCTAAAACATACACACACACACACACACACACACACACACACACACACACACACACACAAAATAACCCAAGAAAATAACCCAATTAAAAACGGGCAAAAGATATGAACAGATACCAACCAAAGATAAATAGATGGTAAATAATGTTATAATAAGACGCTCAGCATCATATGTTATTAGCAAACTGCAAATTCTAACAAACTAGCACTCACACCTCCTCCAGGGCTAAAATTCACAACACCGACAACACTACTAGACCAACAGGAGCTCTCATTCATTGCTGGTGGGGAGGCACATGCACAGCTACTTTGCAAGATACTTTGGCAGTTCCTTATAATAGTAGACATACTCTTAACCATATGATCCAATAGTCCTCGGTATATAACCAAATAATCAAAAGCTTATATCCACACAAAAACTTGCACACAAATGTTAATAGTAGCTTTATTCATAATTTTCAAAACTGGAAGCCAGCAAGATGTCCTTCACTAGGTGAATGGATAAAACAATGATGGAATGTTGATCTGCCATAAGAAGAAATGAACTATGTATGAAGCCATGAAAAGACATGGAGAAACATGAAGAGCATATTACTTAGTGAAATAACCCAATCTGAAAAAGCCTTTTCAGCATGAAAAAATTACACTGTATGATGCCAAGTATATGGCATTCTGGAAATGGCAAAACTATGAGACAGTAAAAAGATCAGTGGTTTCTGGGGCTTAGGATGTGGGGTGGGGGAGTGACAAAGAGTTGGAACATGGGATTTTTAGGGCAGTGATACAATTCTGTATGATGCAGTAATGATGGACACCTGTCACTGTACATTTGTTAAAACCCATGGAATATACCAGACAAAGAGTAAAACTCAGTGTAAGCTATGGACTTTAGTTAATAATAATGTGGCAATATTGATTTGTCAGTGACAACAAGTATACCATACTAATACAAGATACAAATAATAGGAGGAACTTGGAGAGAGATTACTTTTTAATCACTATCCCTGTAAATCTATAGGTGCTCTTAAAAAATTAAATTTATTTTAAAAAATTAAATTTATTAATGAAAACAGAACAGCAGTGTAAAAAATTGAAATTGATTCTATGTTGAAATGACAATATTTTGGATATATCACGGGTTAAAATATGTCACTAAAATTAATCTCACCTGTTTGTTTACTTTCTTTAAACGTAGTTCCCAGAAAAAGTTAAATTACATCTGACTTACATTCTATTTTCATTGAACAATGCTGGTCTAGAACCAGGCTCTCACAGCACCAATGGACGAACCCAGTTTTCTACTTAATCTCTGATTCTAGGCTCTATGGTTTCAGGATCTTTTCTCTCATGCCAGTTTTTTTTTTTTTTTTTTTTTACTAATTTTCTTATTAACATTTCATAGTTCTCCATTTATTTGGGGGAAATCATCATAATTCTTCCACATCATATTCTGGCTCCAGAATATGAGCTCTCCTGCCTGAGAAACTTCCTCTGGCAACCACTGACAGAGTCAGTTGCTTCTTTGGTCTCAGGAGCACCTCCCACGTTTCTGCCACTCTATTCAGAAAATGCTCCCAGTATGTCCTCCATGTTCAGTCCTACCTCATGCTGATGACTCCTGCCTTTGTTTTCACTCCATACTTGTGCAATGCCTTTGTATGGCTACATCATATATGTGTACTTGTGTCAATTTCTTGCCTCCTTCACTGCATTGTGAGCTCCACAAAAGTGATCTGTGTTTCCACCCCTCCCGTTTCCCAAGGTCGGATAGGATAGCATGTGTAATATCACAAGCTTGGCTTTTAGACATCCATGTTCAAGTTTCAGTCTCCCGTTTGGCAACTGCGTGGCCTTGAACAAGTCACGTAACTCTCTTAACCACGTTTCCTCCCATGGAAAATGGGCAGAAGAATAAGAACATTACCAAATAGGATGGTTGGAGTGTCAGTGTTTTATGTTCAGATACAATCAGAGGCACTTTTAGTTTTTAAGTCTGTTTTCAAATTCTTGCAAAATGGGGCCATTGGACAGCGTGTGGTTTCCAAAGCCAGCAGTAAGTCTGTGACAGTACTTTGGTTTGTTTCAAGTTCCATATCATGAGAAGTGGTTAATGACACTTTCAGCTCAGGAACCTCTATGTTGTCCTTCCCCAGTGATGATTTCTCATGGTTACTCAAACACATTTCATGACTTTTGACAAACGATGAGAATTTAGGTATATGATAAAATATTTGTTAGCAAAGTGTTCTTTTTAGATTTCTCACAGAAAGACACAGCTCAGGCCACCTTTTGTTTATGTTAGGGCGAAGTCTAGTCTTGTCAATAGTTTGTTCCAACCTGATTTGCTAGCGAAAAAGTTATTTATCTCCCTAACTTAAAGTCTTCATTCCTTGTTTCTCTTATCAGGAAAAAAGAACAATTCAAAGCATGATACTTAAATGAAAAGTACTGTTAGGTCCACATGATGGTCTTTTTTGTTTTATTTTAATTAAGCTGATTCCTTACTTAAAAAGAGGCTCATATTAGGAATTGCATATTTTTGTCAAAAAGGAGGCTAGGGACCCTTGAGTGGCTTAGTTGGTTAAGCATCTGCCTGACTCTTGATTTTGGCTCAGGTCATGATCTCAAGGTCGTGAGATTGAGCCCTGTATTGGGCTCCATGCTGGGTGTAGAGCCTGCTTAAATTTCTATCTCTCCCTCTGCACCACCCCCACCCTGCTCATGCTCACTCTCTTGCAAAAAAAAAAAAAAAAAAAAAAAAAAAAAAGGCTATATTCAGTTTTCAGGAGGGTAAAATAAGAGATTACCTTTTGGCATTTTTTTTTTAAGAAGATTTTATTTATTTGAGAGAAAGCACACAAGCAGGAGGAACTGCAGAAGAAGGAGGAGAAGCAGGCTTCACACTAAGCAGGGAGCCCAGTGCAGGGCTCAATCACAAGACCCCAGGATCAGGACCTGAGCTGAAGGCAGACACTTGACTGAGCCACCCAGGCGCCCCTTCCTTTTAGCACTTTACACAGTGCTTGGCTCATAGTCAATGACTACTAGGAACTTGGGGTAGTATGATGCTGTCATGTCACACGTTTATACAAATTTTGGCTGAATTAATTGCAAGTAAGTTTGATATTTGAGTGACATGACATTTTATCAATGTTAAATGGTATCTTGTGAATATTAAAATGTAGGTTGTAATGTAATTCAAGGTTTTGGTATGAAAATCAACAGAAATCACTGTCATGACAATGTTTGAAATTCTTTTGATTTTTGATAAAATACCCATATTTACTTCATAACTGTTTCATTTCTTCTTTTCTAAATGAGTTCAGGGCTGTGGTGTCAAACACAACACTGCATACAGCATATTTGGGCAGGGACAGATTTTATTCTTAATAAGAAAGAAGCCAGGTTCTAATTAATCACTATATTTTCTCCTTTCACATTGTAAGAAGTAGAGACATTTCAAGAAATAAAAACAGGACTGGGGTCCTGGGGTGGCTCAGTCCTTGGATGTCTGCCTTCCGTTGGGGCCCAGGGCTCTGGGATGGAGCCCCGCATGGGGGTTTCAGCACAATGGGAAGCCTGCTTCTCCTTCTCCCTCTCTCACTACTTGTGTTCACTTGTGCTCCCTCTCTCTGTCAAATAAATAAAATCTTAAAAAAAAAAAAAAAGAAAAAAGAAGAAACAATGAGGACTTTATTTGGACACCCACAGCTCAAATACATGGTGACAAGTGTCTTGAATATGCAGAATCATTTCATTAATGTGTTTTGACATTGGAGTAACGTGTGCTTCTTCGTCCTTGAGTAATGACCAGTTATGAACATAAACATGTGGTTGAAAGTAGGCTGAAGGGGGTAGAGCTCCGAACCTCCCCAGCAGCAGCATTCAGCTGAGTGATGGTGAGAACCCGGGACCAGGCCACGGGCACACTCACCTGACCTCTGCCACTGGGACTGAGCATGCAGGGCCCGCCCCTCCCCCCAGGCCCTGCACAGATTATATTTCTACGGAAGATACGTAATCTATATCTACCCCCGAAAAAAAAAAAAAAATCCAAAAATGACAAAGACGCTCCCGCTGCCTTGGAAGACGCTTTGTCCAGCTGCTCCGAGGGGCTGTGCTGTGACACTCTGCCCCGGGGCCCTGCTGTCCGCGGCCACTCGGCGCGGCTCACACCGGGGCGGTCCGCGCGGCCCCAGATGTCTTCACTCCCACCTCACAGTAGTGTCAATCTGGGACGGTGATGACACACACAAAAGCCTGCGACTGTCTCCGGTTGCCCTAGAAATCAGGCCGAGGCACGCGGAAGGCTCGGCCGTGCGGAGCCGGGGCCGGGGGAGCGCGGGGGGCGCCGGTGGGAGAACCGAGCCTTCGCAGCAGCGGGGACGGGAGGGAGCCCCGCGGGGGAAGGCGACTCGGTGACGCAGAGCGCGAGGAGGAGAGCGTGTCATCCTCCGAGCTGGCGACCGGCAGGGCAGCGGCAGAAGGAAAGGACGCGGAGGAGCCGCAGCGCCAGGATCCTCGAGGGGTGGCCGCGGGCGCCGGGCGGGGAGGGCGCCGGGGGGCGCCGGGCGGGGCCGGGGACCGGCTGGCAGCGCGGCCCCCGCCCTCACGCGGCGCCCGGGTGACAGACTCCGAGTGGCTGGATCTGAGCGCGGAAGAACAGTGCGTATCGTTTCCGTCCGTTCTGGGTCAAAGGCCGGAGAACGTGCGTTGATCCGGGAAGCAGCGGGGCGCCGGGACAGGTCGCGCAGGCGCACTGCGGTCCCCGAAACGGCCGCTCCCGGGCGTCTGCAGCCTCGGCGGCCCTCGCAGGGCGGCCCGATGGGTGCCCCGCTGACGGCTCGGGCGGCTGAGCGGACCCACCTGAGGCCCCAGCACGTCTCCCAGCCTGGAGTAAGCGCCGCAAACGCTGTCAGGGAGATCGTGCAAGAACCTCGTGGAAAAGAAAACATGAAAGCAGCAGGAGGAATCTGTTTAAGAAATTAGCTGTACTTACACGGTCATTATAGTCGTGTTTTTTAACCAGTGGATAATATAAAATCCTCTTTCGCTGCAGAGGGAAGTCAGAGAGGGGCGACTGGGTGGCCAGTCGGTTAAGTGGCTGCCTTCGGCTCAGGTGATGATCCTGGGGTCCCAGGATCGAATCCGTGTCAGGCTCCCTGCTCAGCAGGGAGTCTGCTTCTCTCTTGGCGCCTCACCCTGCTCTCGTGCTCTGTCTCACTCTCTCAAATAAATAAAATCTTTAAAAAAAATAATAAGTCAAGAGAAACAGAATATTTACAACCTAGGTTGTTAAACACAGAACCTATTTACTAACTAAACCCGTTAAGAAATAAGAGTTCTCCGGGATACCTAAATGTGACAGCAAATTTCTCCGCTGTATTTTTCTGCATTAAATTAAAAAACAACAACAACAAAAAAACTTTCCTGCCATCAAATTATTTTATTGGCTATCTAAAATATAAACGTTTGACAAGAATTATGAAATGTTACGGTTAGCTGTTGTTAGAAATTAATGATAGCTTATACTATTTATAATTTTATGCATAACTGAACTTAAAAAGAACTTACCAGCTTTGAGAACTTACTCTCTCATCAAAGGTATGGTTCTTTGTTCTACCAACAATTATACAAACTGTGGTTTGTGGAATTTGAATCAGTACCTCAGCCTCCCCTCTCCATTGTCAAAAGTATTTGTTAGTCTCAACCTCAAACTCAATATGATTCTTTGTTCATACTTTTATCAGAAAGCAGTCCTTCCTTGTTTCAAGGAAAGCTATAAGTTAGCCATAGTCCTGCCCATCTGCACAAAGAAATGCCTCTTGCTATTAAAAAGCATATGACAAGCAGGTGAACAGTAAGTCCCAAATCAACTCTCTTCCTCATTCCACATGAGGGCCGTGTTTCCTGAAACCTTTCTCCAAATCCTAGTGCAATTTCTCTTTTTAATCTTCCAGATTGGCCTGGGCCAAAAACACTCAGGACCCTCGGATTGCAGTGGGTTCCCAGTCTCCACTAGAAAAGAAGATTAAGGTGAGGAAATACATTTGCCATGAACTTTGGAGCCAGTAATACCATCATAAAAAGTTTATCCCCAAGGTAGAAAGGGCCTGAGTGTTTCAAGCCAGAGTGCTTGTCTGTCAGGCTTGGCTTCAACTGGGCAACACTGGATAAGACAAACATCGCTTGTATTCCCATAGGGCTGGGGCAGGTGAGGGACACGGACACTAAACAAATTGTGATAAGGGTCATAAAAGATGGGAATTTTTTTTTTTTTTTGCATGAAAACATGGAAGGTTTGAGGAAGTAACATTTAAGCTAAAATCTAAAGATTATGTACGTAAGTACTGTAGAGTTGCTGTGTTGTGTGTTTGGGAGTATATGAAGAAAAAACATGTGAAAATATTCGGATGGCAAAGAAAATATGGTTTTCGAGGAACAGAAGAGTTGGGGTGGCCACAGCAGAGTGGGCAAGCAGTCCAGCTGAGAGGTAGTCAGAAGCCAAATTATGAAAGCCATACTGGGATTTGGGATTTTCTCCTAAAAGCAACAGGACACTATTCTAAGGTTTCAATGTAGGGAAGGGACATGCTCAGGTTTCTGTGATACAAAGACCCGCCCAGTTGCTGTGTCCATGGTCTGATGGGGCTGGGAGGCAGAGAGAGAAGCATGGATTCAGGGAAGCTAGTTAGGCTGCTACCCTAGGGTGGGGGCATTTTGAAGTTAGTAGGGACAGGACTGAGAAGTGGAAAAGAGAAGGAAACACTTCGGAAGAAGATCCAAGTGGAGATGTAGATCGCGTCTAGGGGTGAAGTTGAGAGGTGAGTACTGGGCAGTCTTGTGTGTCTCGATGGTCTCACTCATCTCTCCTTGCCCCCTCTAGAGCAGTCCCTGATACAGGGTAGGTCACCTGTTGAGTGATTGAGACTGTCCATGCCCAAGAAAGTCTAAATGAGACTATGCTCATCTTTAGTGACAATTTCTGTTGTATTTTCTTACATTACATTCAAAAGACAGAACCAGCAAAGTCGGTGGAAGGGCGTGGCCATAGAATGAAGGGCTATTCGGTCACCTGGGGGTATTTGGCTACTGGCTGTGTTGCAGTCTAGGGTGATCCAAGATAGCCTTGGTCACATGCCCTTGGCCACAGTCTGGAAGCCAGAGGAGTAAAGTACTCAACTCTGTAAAATGCTGCTGACGTCAAGTATGACAGGGACAGAGACAGAACCACTGAATTTGTTGCTGTGGAGATGCTTCACAACCTAGATGGGAGCAGTCTCGCGGCAGTCAGGGCCTGGAAACCCACCCGAGGAGGACCAGGGGGGAACTGGGAGGTGGGAGTGGAGAGGGTTTCTAGTGTCTTCTTCCTGGCACATGGTGGAAGGGAGCCAAGATGGGATGTGTGGCAAAGGAAACACTTTCCTTTTCGGTTTAAAGATGATAGAGATACTGGAACATATTCTTATGCTGACAGGAGGGAGCCAGTACAGGGGAAATTTTGATGAAGCAGGAAAGAGAATTTGGTAATTGCTAACTGAAGTTCCTGAAGCTTCACAAGGACAGGTGGGAGAACTGGCCTTTGATAGAGAAAGGGGCAACATTTCCATTGTAAAGGCAGAGTCCAGGGTCGATGCGCGGTGGTGGTTCTGGCACCGGGAAGAGGAGGGTGTTCCTGACTGTGTGCTTCTGCCTTCTCAAGGAAGCCTCAGGTGAACTCGTGAAGGGGACCCTGGGGGAAGGGAGTGTGGGAGGTTTGGAGAGAAAGCCAGGGAACATGGCTAGGAGACTCCTGACCAGGGACATGGTGTCAGAGTGCCAAGACACTCTGTGATCTCTGTCATGGCCTGCAATGAAGGACATTCAACTTAAAAACCTTCTAATCCTTCCCTCTGACAAGAGTTTAGGTGGTGTCCATTCTTCAAAAGTGAGGAAATTTTTGCTCCGAAAGTCTCAGCTGGAGAATGAATCCCTTCATCAGCTCAAAGCCATGTCTTTTGACTTCCAGTTTGCCAAAGTGGAGGAGTACTACTATCGACGGCATCAGGCAACGACGCTGGGAGAAGCATGGAGATACACGACGGCTCCAAGGTGGGAAATTAAAATAGAGAGACAGAGACCACAAGGTAACAAAACAGGAGATGCTAAAAAATGGGACTATTTAGTGTCTGAGAGGGAGCTGGACCACATAGAGAAGCATATCTACAGAGCCGAACGAGCCAGAGGCCTCCGAGACCACAAGTACCGGCTCCTCCCTCAAAGGGTTCCAAGTGACACGGTCATCCCCAAAATACGAAGCCCAGGGAAGGAGGAGAAGACTGCAGTTGTCCAGAAACCCCACAAAACGAAGACCAAAAAGCACAGGGCGGCCTGGGCAAAGGAACAGATCAGGGGACATCAGGATCGAATGATTCGGGGGCGAGAACTCACAGAGCAGAGAAGCGAGAGTCTGTGTGCCTGGAGGGTCTCTGCTCCCGCTCCTCCTCTCCACAGGCCTGCAACACACAAGGAGGAAGAGAAGGAATTCGAACGGATCACAGCCTACCCGATTGCCCAGCCTTACCAGGAAGCACTCATAAAAGTGACCATCCTCACGGAAAAGTCCAGAAAGGAGGAACACATAAAAAAGCCACTCCGACGAGAGCTCTTGAGCATGCCACCATTTTTGAGAAGTCAACTAGAAAAAAAGGAAGTTTAAGTTATTTTATGGATGATTCTATTTCTTTTGCAGGCCGGCATCCTTTGACAATTGTCAGTGCAGTAAAATCCCATAACCCCTAATCTGTTTGCATCCAACTTGGAGTCGGGGGAGTTAAACTGAGTGTTTGTTTCACCTCTCTGCATGATTATCCCGAAACTTAGTGACTTAAAAACGACCACTATTTTGTTGTATCTCCCAATTCCATAACAGGAATTCAGACAGAGCTCAGCTGGGCAGTTTTTCTTCCCTGTCCTGCACTGCCAGAGCTGCTTGGGGATGATCAGGTGACAGTTGGACAAGAGGGTACAGGCCTCGTGCCCTTGGGGTTGACTAGAAGGCTGGGTTTGGCTGGTCCCAGTCCCTGTCTCCTCTCTCCGTGAGGTTTCTGACCTTATTTCACTGTGACCAGGTTCCAGTGACCTGTCAGACACCACAAGATTTCTTGTGACCGAGCATCCGCAGTCCCAGAACATCACTTCTGCCATATTCTGCTGCTCAAACATGTCACCAAGATCAGTCCAGACTGGGGGGCAGTGGGCTGGGCGGGGGGGAGACCCTTCCTCTCAAAGAAACTTGCAGCGAGCTTTTAATCCACTCCTGCAAGGCTCTGAAAAGTCCCAACACACACGCCCATCCTTCTTTATCCTCTGTGCTGTCTCTCATGTTACTACTACTCATCAACATGAAACAAGTATTTTTTTTTTTAAAGATTTTATTTATTTACTTGACAGAGATCACAAGTAGATGGAGAGGCAGGCAGAGAGAGAGAGAGAGAGAGGGAAGCAGGCTCCCTGCTGAGCAGAGAGCCTGATGCGGGGCTCAATCCCAGGACCCCGGGATCATGACCTGAGCCGAAGGCAGCGGCTTAACCCACTGAGCCACCCAGGCGCCCCGAAACAAGTATTTTTATACAAAGAAACCAACAAGTCCATAGCTCCTGGAGTGATCTCGACTGAAGGGACCTGGCTCCCTCCATGGAAAAGTAAATACAATCGAGGGTTTAAAAGCCTGTTGCAGGGGCGCCTGGGTGGCTCGTGATCTCAGGGTCCTAGGATCGAGCCCGCATCGGGCTCTCTGCTCAGCAGGGAGCCTGCTTCCTCCTCTCTCTCTGCCTGCTTGTGATCTCTCTCTGTCAAATAAATAAATAAAATCTTAAAAAAAAAAAAAAAAAAGCCTGTTGCAGACACAGCTGGGTGGCTCAGTTGGTTAAGGCACTGCCTTTGGCTCAGGTTATGATGCTGGAGTCCCAGGATGGAGTCTTGCATCAGGCTCCCTGCTCAGCAGGGAGTCTGCTTCTCCCTCTGACCTCTCCCCTCTCAAGCTCCCTCTCTCTCTCTCAAATAAATACATAAAATCTTTCAAAAGAAATAAATAAAAGCCTGTTGCAATTATGCTAACACATTGTCTTGTACACTCCAGTGCACCTAGAATTTTATAGGATGTTGGAAGCCTAAACCCTAGCCTGGAGAGAGACCCAAGACTCTAGGATTTAGCCCTTCAAGGAGCTTACAATCTACTTGTAGAGAACAAAAGTCAAAGCAGCACATTCCCAGTTCTGCGCTATGAAACACTGGATGGAGAATACGGACTACAGAGTAGGGCAGCTTATGGGCAATGCCAGCCTGAGAATACCCACCCTGGGTGAGAAGTGCTTGGGCACAGGAGGGCCTGGACCCAAACCGGGCACCGTCAGCACAGAAATAAGGCACACCTGGGCCCTGGGGGAACTCCACTGGGAAACAGGTGCAAACATGACAAGCACAAAAAGGGTAACAGATAAGAATGAGGTGCTGTTAGAACACAGAGTTCAGCAGGAAATAAAAGACTTTGGGGATGTTATGTGTGTTTGATATTTAAATGATAACATGTATTCTTTGTTTTTTTTTTCCTATTCAGAAATTTATAATTTTTTTTTTAAGTAGGCTTATGCCCAACATAGGGCTTGAACTCACCACCCCAACATCAACCCTGAGATCAAGTGTTTGATCCAAGTGTCACATGCTCTCCCTATGAGCCAGCCAGGTGCGTCTCTTATTCAGAAGTTTGAAGAAAGTGGCCCCTAATCTCCCTACCCAGAGAACTTCAATTGATACTTTTTCTTTTTTTTTTTTTTTTTGAGATTTATTTACTTGAAAGAGAGAGTGAGAGAGCATGAGCAGGGGGAGGGGCAGAGGGAGAAGCAGACTCTGCTGAGGAGGAAGCGCGACCCCGGGCTCCAGCCCAGGACCCTGGGATCATGACCTGAGCCAAAGGTAGATGCTTAACTGACTAGCCACAACAGGCGCCCCAATGTTTTTAAAATAATGAAAAAGGACATGGTTAGAAAACTCAAATAATTATAGGAAGGTACAAAATGCCAAGTGACACCTAGGCCACTTTGGTTTGTCAAAGGTCATCACTTTTTTTAAGTTTTTAAGTTTTACTCTAAATCTTTTTTTAAGATTTATTTGAGAGAGAAAAGCACAAATGGGAGGGGCAGAGAGAGAAGGAGAAGAGAATCTCAAGCAGATGCCACACAGAGCGTGGAGCCCAACATGGGTCTCGATCTCATGACCTGCACTGAAACCAAGAGTCAGATGCTCAACTGAGCCACTCAGGCCCCTGCTACATTTCTGACATGAGCAGAGTTTGAAGCAAGCAGAAGGCAGGCCAATGAAAGCGCAAGAAGAAGCAACTAAACATGCGTGCTTGAAAAACTGTAATGTCTAGGCCAGTGTGTGATTCCAGAATAGGCAACTTCTGTCAGAAGGTAGGTTATCCGTTGGGGCTAAGGGGTGAGGAGGCGGATGTGGAAGGGTGACAGAATGTTCTGGGGTATGAAAGAATGTTCTCCATCAGGCTGTGGTGGTTACAGAGCCCTGTGAACAGACTAAGCCAACAATGAATTATTCGCTTTAAGTGGGTGAGTGGCACGGAATGTGAAGCTCATGGAGATGGAAGAGAAAGCCCGAGTCTGTGGGGGTTGTTGAGCCTGGGTGGAGGCAAGGAGCCCGATCATGTAAGGCCTCCATGGGTCTGCAAGCTGAGGTGTCTCAAGCCTTGGAGGCAGTGGGGAGTCACTGAGAACTGACAAGTGGCTTTGAAGATGTGGAGGGGACGCGAAGAGCAGATAGGGAGCGGGGGGACACCAGACAGGAGTCTGCGGCGGAAATCTGGGCGGGACGGAGAGAATCAGGACACCAGATGGAATCTCATGACCAATTAAGTAGGGGCCATAAGGGAAAAGGGAAAAGAAATCCTAGTTTCTTTGGAGTTAATCAAGTAGTCGAAGTACCTCCATAGGGATTAAGGGAGAACAGACTGGGGAGCAGTTTATACGTAACCCAGACCCTGTGCTGCCGCTAAGCCGGGGGCCACAAATGCCTGTAGCTTTTCAGAGTGGAGTCAAACCAATTTTGGAGAATGTTGAGGACATAGATATAGTAGGACTCACGAGGGTAAGAGGGGGAAAAGGAGCCACGGAAAGCACCAGGCGTGAGGATGTACAGCTTTCCGGGAGTACAATTTTTTAAGATTTTACTTAGTTATTTGAGAATGAGCGAGCAAGCAGGGGGACGGAGAGGGACAAGCAGACGACACTGAGCACAGAGCCTGATGTGACCTGAACCGAAATCAAGAGTCAGACACTTAACCAACTGGGCCACCCGGGCACCCCTCCAGGAGTGGATTTTTAAGTGTCAAATGCATAGCATTTAACCCTGGGATCAAACTATTTGGGAAGGAATCCCCAGTTTGGCTGAAAACAGCCTCTGGGGAATGCTGGGGAAGGAGGCGCTCCTCCACCCGGGCTCCAGGATGGCCAGAAGGGGAGTACGCAAGTCATTCTTGTTCCAGGAAGAGACGGGACAGGAACTAAAAGGTCACGACAGTTGTTTTATGATGAGAGATCACCATGGTTGAAGGGAAAGCGCTCGGTATGGAGGGTGGCGGACACAGCCGTGCACCAGAAAGGCCTGGGACCCAGAGAAGGAGGATGTAGAAAGCTGGAGACTGGGAAAGGGGCTGAGGGAGGGGTGAGAAAACACCAAAGCCAGGCCCGAGGGGCCAGCAAAGATGGGCAGCGCGGTGGGGGGGGCATGGTCCACCCCGCAGGGTGGTTTTCCTCTGTGGTGTGTGTGCAGACAGGACTGCCGCTGGGGACAAGTGTCCAGCCTGGTCTGGGAGACGATGAAAGCGTTTCCTGTGTCTAAATCACAGGCTGAGCCTATAAAACTGCTGATAGGTGACTGTGTTTTCCTTCCAAAAATGATTTCACATAGTTCAACCTAAGATCTGTGGACCTGACCAGCTCATTTTACAGCTAAAGAGGCATGAAATGAACCATAATGCTGTATAGGCTGTAACAGCCGTACCAACAGTTTCAGTGGGACAGGACTGGAGAAAGGCCAGACCCTGGCATGATGGGAAAATAAAGAGCAACTACAGTTATTTGTGAATATGGCAGTGAATTTCCTTTAATCAAAGACAACCTTGACAAATTCATTAACTATCAAAAGCTACGTTTTACTAAAAACAATCTGTCTTTTAAAAATGTTTAATCATACAATATATACAATACATGCTGTTTTCCTTTTTGGATCTCACTATCCATTGGAGTCCTAAAAAAGAGGGAAAAAGAGCTGGTTAACAGTTTATAAGTGATAAAATGAATCAGAAGCTCCTGTAATACGTGAACTTGATATACGTTGATAGGATCGAACAATTAGTCCTTTCTCTCTGAGGAGGGCCCCGGTCTACCCACATTTTATACCTTCTGTCTGTTCACTTTCCCTCCGTTATCTTGGAACAAAAGCAGCTCAGTTAATTGAGGCAAATATTAAGAGTTTACATTAAGTATTAAACTCTCAAAATTATAGAAAATTTGTGATACCAAAAAATCCTTAATGATCTAACTCAAAATCCTCCCATTTTACAGAGAGATTTATTGACAAAATGAAGCTGAGTGAGATTAAGTGGAGCGTTCAGTGATTTTAAACCAAGGGGATGGAGCAAAGAGCTTCCAGGTCTCCTGACTTCCACCCACAAGTAAATGCCCGATCATCACGAAGATTTCCTTCTAGCACCTTCTCCTTCATAAAAATGAAGAAGTGTTCCACAGCCTAAATCAGATTTCAGAAATGCCCATTTAGTGACATTCTTCCAGGTAATTCTGTCCTAATCCTCCTTTTCTACTTCCTAGCTATAAAACAAGCACATCGAATCAAACGCTGAACACAGCTGATGGGAGGGTTCGATATTCCACTTAACTGAAGTAAGCTGTAGACGGGGACTTGGAGCCACTGGGCCCAGCGCTGCCTTTCTCACTGGCAGACAGTTCTAAGAATAGAGCACTAGAGGGAGGCAAATCCCAGTTTCACCAGAATGCAAAAAAAAAAAAAAAAAAAAAAAAGGAAGAGGGTCTGGAACACTAATTAACATTTAATACCACATAGGAAACCTTACTTTGCTGGTGTCAGACGCTTAGCCTTGGCTGGCTCTGGCCTGAAGCGATCACCGGCTCTGAGATCTCAAAGGTCTTCACGATCTCCTGGCAGAGAACAAAGAACATTTGGGGACCGGTTTACAGCAAATGGTGTGGGGGGCACAACTACCCCGCGGGGCGACGTGCAGAGCTTTACCTCCCAGTCCCGGTAACTCAGAGCTATGATTCCTTGATTCCTAATTTGGGTGTTTTGGTCAATTCCCTCACTTTCTTCATTAATATTAACAGGCTCTGTTTGAAAGACAAAGTTTTCAAAGGTTATCAAATCGCAAGAGGGACTCTGAACAGAAAAGGATGAGAAGGAATGAACCCATATGCAAAAGACACTTAAATTATTACATACTTTTCAGGATTCCACGCATCACCGATGTGTTAAAGAGTTACTACAGCAGCAAGTAATCCATTTGTTCCCATTAAAAAAATAACTCCCCGCAGCAGAGTTCTGCTTGGCAATCATTTGAAGACCTCTGCCTATCTACCTACCAACCTCAGGGCTGAGCCCTACTGAGTCCAAGAGAAGCTGAGAACTCATGAACCAGCAAGCAGAGCTACGAAAGAACTTGACTCTCTACAGGGGACTCTTAGAAAAGGCTCACTGAGTCAGTGAAATTATTCAACTACAAAAGACTCTCAAGGAGAAGGAGGCGGCATCAGGGGAAAACAGAAGGCAAGAAAGTACAAGAGTAACTACGATTACAGAAATTCTCAATTAGAATGGGAGGGACTTTCTTGTTCATCTTTATGGCCGTGGAGTCAATGATACAGATGAACCCCCTGATTTGAACCAATGACCACGTCTGCAGATTAGTTAGTTGAGCAAGACACAGCCTTGTGAAAGTTACCTAGAATGTAAACTCGGTTCCGTTCAGAAAACTGCATTTCATGAACTTGAATAACACATTTTCTCTAAAACTAATTTAATGTACTATCACTAACCTATTATTGGCAGTCGGTCTTGGTCAAGCTTTATTCTTGCAAAACCATCCTAAAACACAAACATAATTTTAGATATAGAGTCAAAAGCCGATTTAAAAAATTAGATCCAAAACCTATTACCATTGGATTAAAAAACATCAATTAGAAAACTCCATACCCTAGAGGGCACCGGGGTAAGGCAGTCGGTTAAGCCTCCGACTTACTTTCAGCTCAGGCCATGATCTCAGGGTCATGAGACTGAGCCCCACATTGGGCTCCAGGCTCAGCAGGGAGACTGCTGGAGATTCTCTCCACCCCCCACTGCTGCCCACTTTTCTCTCAACAAAAAACTAAACTAAAAAGAAAAAAGGAAACGCCGTATCCCAGACAATCAGAATGTACCACAAGAGATTACGTGGATGAGACTTTACATGGGGTCCCCTCTCAGGTTCCTCAATAGCATCCATCCTAAGGATCTCCTAAATAAGACCGAAACTGCCTTGGCTCTTAAAACGTGGCTCTTAAACAGGATTCATGACTATTTTTGGACACTCGGCATCTTATTATGCATAACTCATTTACCACTGACAAAATACGCCTTTGTTATCATTTCTGGGAAAAAAAACTTTGGTCGATAAAAGATTTTTTTTTTTTAAAAGATTTTATTTATTTGCCAGAGACAGAGGGAGAGAGAGCGAGCGAGCACAGGCAGACAAAGAGGCAGGCAGAGGCAGAGGGAGAAGCAGGCTCCCTGCCGAGCAAGGAGCCCGATGTGGGACTCGATCCCAGGACGCTGGGATCATGACCTGAGCCGAAGGCAGCTGCTTAACCAACTGAGCCACCCAGGCGTCCCAGTCGATAAAAGATTTTTGACTGAGGTTAAAATCAAATTCATGTTCCATGAGTGGGAGTACAACCTGCTGGTAGACTAAAGAGTCGAAAGCAAATTTCTATAGTATATTTCTGAGTAGGGGTTTTCTTTTCTTTTTTTTTTGGAACCTTAATTTTGAAATAATTTCAAACTGAAAGAGCTACAAGGCTACTGTAAAGACCTCCCATATATTTTCCTCAGCTTCACCCCCTGTTCAAGTTCTGCCATAACTATTTCCCCTTCTCTACATACATGTCAGGAATTTTCATGAGAGAGTAAGTGATAGACAACCTGCTCCCTTTCCTTAATACTTTGTGGATACTTCCCAAAGTATCCACAAGATACTAAGATATTTTCTTACAGGACAACTATCAAATTTGGGAAATCCCACACTTAAACCATACTGTTATATAATCTCTAGCTCCATATTCAAATTCTGTCAATTCATTCTGTAAATAAATCCCAAAATATAAAAGCATACAATTTTTTAAAGTTTATTATGTTTAGTAATCTCTTCATCCAACGTGGGGCTCAAACTCACAGCCCTGAGATTAAGAGTCACACATTCCACCAACTGAGTCAGCTGGGTGCCCACAGGCATTTCAGCTCGTTTCTTCTGTCTGTGTGCCAATGCTCTGCTGCTACGGGTCTACCATACATACTGGTCAGTACGAATACCTTTGAAAGCTCCCATCCACAGCTTTTATTATTTAGCCCTCTTTTTTGAAAGAGTGAAACAGAGCGAGCAAGAGAGGGGTAGAGTAGAGAGAATCTTAAGCAGGCTCCATGCCCAGTGCAGAACTGGACACAGGGCTCGATCTCACGACCCTGAGATTATTACCTGAGCCGAAATCAAGAGATGCTTAACTGACACAGCCACTGAGGCACCCCTATCATTTACCATTTTAAAAGCTATAAAAGAAAAAAGAGAAACAATCTTAAATCTTACCCTTATAATGAAGGAAACATGAAAGATGTTTTCCACTGTCCGGGGGAAAGAATGTGGATCAACCACAAAGTCAAAGAAGGACATAGGTGTATCAGCTACAGACAAAAGAGGAAAAAAAGATTCTTTAAAATAGGAAAGAGAATTTTTGCCGATCAGTAAGACCAATATTCTCTTATGTTAGCAGAGGAAGGAAATGGGCGCTCGACCTGTCGTGGGAGTGAAACCAATGCAGCCCTTCTGGGGAGGCAATGTGACTTATCTATTAAAAATATGGACGCCCACTGACCTGACAACCCTCCTCCCAAACCCTGTCCTACAGAAGTATCAGCACTTGTGCACAAAGTTGTGTACCACGATTTCTCACTGCAGTGGGTTTCCCAAGAATAAAATGCTAAAAAGAACCTAGTCGTCCACCCACTGATGGAGGATAGAGCCATACGACGGGAATCACTAAAAAGTGTGATCTGCACGTACGGATGTAGCCGAACGTCCACATGGAAAACTCATGTTGCAGGAGAATGTGTATGTTATGATTAGCTTTGCAAAAAGCTAAAAAGAAAAACAACAAAAATCCCCAATTTACTTATGTGCCTTGTTATGTGACTGAAGGTCTGAAAGTAGACAAGCACATCATACAGGCGGCCGCCTCTGGGGAGCGAGGGAATGGGTACTCAACTTTCCCCCCTTCTATGGCACCTTTTATTTTGTAACAGAAAAAAATACATCTTTTAAAAGCAAAAATGCAAAGTTACTTTGCCAACACTCTCTCACGGGATTGCTAAAGGAAAGAAGCTTCATTAAACATACATGCCAAAAAGAGAATCAAAATGACTCAAACATTACTATAACTGAAAACACTTTAAAAAACAAAAACAAAAACAAAACTTCTCAATGCAAGTGATACGTGTCTAACTGATAAATACAAATTGCTCTACTTTGAACTTGGTATCACACTTACGATCTTCTCGAAAATATGTTTGCAGCAATCCCAAAATTCTTTCCACTTCTTTTTCTGTTGCTTCTTGATGAGACTCTTCCATTTCATTTAACTGAAAATACAAAGTTGTTACCAAGCAGACTGACCTACTTGCCTGCCCATTCACGTTTTCTGCTCCTGACATATCCGAACTCCTCTAGCTGTCTTGTATTGGGGGGTTGCTAGCAGCTTTTATCCTTGTCTTAAAATTTACATTTAAGGGACACCTGGGTGCCTCAGTGGGTTAAGCCTCTGCCTTTGGCTCAGGTCATGATCTCGGGGTGCTGGGATCGAGCCCCACATTGGGATCTCCACTCAGCAGGGAGCTTAATCCCCCCTACCCTCTACATGCCTCTCTGCCTACTTGTAATCTCCATCAAGTAAATAAATAAAATCTTAAAAAAAAAAAAAAATTTACAGTTAAAAAAAAAGATTTTCTAGTTTCAGCAACATTTTCATATTAACTTTTTAATAGAGCAATAACATTACCAAATCAACCATTTTCAGGTTGGACACAAATAGCAAAATATACAAAGTGCAGTTAAGAACAGTGGTTCTCAATGGAGAGTGATTTTGCTTCCTGGGGACATGTGCCAGTATCTGGAAATGTTTTTGGTTGTCATAACTGTGGGGTTGGGGGGACAGAGGCTACTGGCACCTAATGGGTGCCTAATGGAGAGAAGCCAAGGTTGTTACAGGGCGTCCTACAGCACACAGGACAGCCTCTCACAACAGAGAAGGACCCAGCCCCCAGTGTCGATGGTGCGGAGGTTAAGAAGCCCTGGTTTGGGACTACAGACGTGGATTAAAACTAAGACAAGGGGTTAATCCAATAAAATGTTTAAACACTAAAATTATTTAAGTAATTATTTAAGAACCAAACCTGACTCTAGACTCTACAGCTTGGGAAGATGGCCAGATTGCCTGAACATTATATTAATGTAACCTGAGGTGTTTTTAAAGAACAAACCTGGTCAGGCATTGTCTTCTTCTCTTCTGTCCTGGGACCTTTTCTTGGACGATCACTTCGTGGCTTTGGCACAGGGAACTCTCCTTGTATTGAACCCAACCTAATGAGAAATATGCTTTCATGTCTTTTTTTGTTTGTTTTTAAACGAACTGATTGCACTAACCGGAAGCTGTTCCCACGGAATGGTCGAATTCAGACCTGGCTCCAGTGATACTCGAACTGACATGGACCAAAACTCTTGTGACTTTTTGTCACATCCTCTCTGTTCCCTTTGTGTGTCTCAAAGGACTCCTAGAAGCTTTACTGAACCACAGATGCCCCCTGAATGCCTTCCTATTTTGCTCTCAACAGTAAACCAAGAAATATGCCTGTGGTCTTCCCAGCTACCCCACTGCCTCTTTGGCAAAGCCAACTTCAGATCCGTGGGAAGACCGAAAGCATGGGGAAGGGGAACAAAAGGGGGAACAAGCTATGGGGTTCTTTCTTACTTTGGACTCTCTTAAAAAAAAAAAAAACAAAACCCTACTGCAGACTTCAGTCTGTACATGTACCACGCAGAGACCAAGGCGCTGTGAGCATAAACCCGTATGGTCCCTGCCCCTGAGCAGCTCAAAGCATGCAGTGTAGATGGACAGATCCAAATCCACATACACACACGTCCATCTCAACATAATACACTAGATCCTACAGTGCTGTGCTAGGGTGATATGCAAGTGCTCCGAGAGCATGGGGGCAGAGATCTTTCCAGACATGGGAGGGATCAGGCTGGCTCTCTGATGTTACAATGATGCCTCTGTCTGGAGAAGTTACTGGAAGCTTCCAAGTTAGAGCCTGGGAGATAGGCAAACCCTTCCAGATGGAAAAGACGGGGGAAGACACTGCAGGCCAAAATAAGAGCAAGTGCTAGGGCACAACGCTGTGAGTGACTGGCTGTGGACGCAAGCTGTGCAAGATGAGGAAAGTTTAAGGCACAGTACCCAAGGCTGCATTTAGAGCCTGGGATTTAGGACAGAGCCTTGAACTCAACAGCAGAGAACAGACTTGGACCTCATCCTGTAATGTGTAAGTCTGAGCTTTACGCTGTCAGGTATGCAGTGGTTCTGGGCCCCGGGGTTAGCCGACAGATGCTTGGTCCCACACCTGTGCATCTCCGAAGCCATCTCACTGAGCTACTCCCGCCCTCCGGAGCTTTGGGAGGGTGAACTGGAATAGACAGATGCCAGGAGCTAGAGCACTTAAGGAAGAAACAACTGGGTGACTGCCCCAGAGAAAGTATCTGCTGGGGGACACAACCACTGCCTTTGAAGGTGGCTTCACAAGAGAGAACCAGTAAGGGCTAGTCCTTGTTTCTCCAGAAGGGCTGAACTAGGAAATTAAGACAGAAGCCAAGTTGATCATGAAGAAGTATAGAGTTGTATCCAAAAAACTGAGCGGGGCGGCTGGTGTGAGTGACTAAAGCAGGCTTCAAGTACAAGTAAGTCAGCGACCATCCAACAGGCAATTACAATGAATGGCACTTTACAGACCTCAGTAAAATCTTGAGACGCTCCATATGAGGTATCATCTGCCTACAGGGTAATATTAAAGACGACAAAATAGAGTCACACATTATGCCCCAGACCCAAAGCCTCACACACCAGAAAACAAAGGAGCCAGCAGAGCCCTGTGGTAAGAGGTTCTGGCCCACAGCCTTTCCTGCCCAAATTCAGAAGGATGAGGTTCCGTCCACATCAAAATTTTATGGGCTTTTCAATCAAAGTTTAGAAAAATCTCCAAAAAATGGCAACCTGATCATCACCTTCACCCTACCAGATAGTTCTCATTCCTACAATAAAAAAGCTTAAGGTTTACAAATGGCTGGTCTGTCAGATTTTTAAAATAATCTTACAGAAAGTGGAATGTATGGGTTTTATTAAAGGTGTTTTCTGCTGTTTTGCCTGATATTTTCCAGGAGTCATAGACTATGAATTCAAAATCAGAACTATCTTCATCACGGATGAGTTCTTCAGCTTCTAGCGGATTTACACCCATATGTGTCAGCTACAAAAATGAAGGGAAACAAAAAACCCCAGTTAAGCCACAGGCAATCATTCACCACATCCAATAATCTCTATCGCTAAACTTTAAGAGGCCAGATGCAAAGAGCCTACTCAGCGTTCTAACATGTTGGCTACATTTCTTATTATACAAATAATTTTATATAAATTCCAACTTTCAAAGGTAGAAATATTAGAATGAATGAATCCTTAGCCCATCAAAGTATTAGGAAAATTGTACCAACATACAAATCTGAAATCACATCCCTAGTCAAAGGCTCCAAGACAGAACAGGCAAGTTTAGCCAGCTTTCGGGATTTTTCGTTTTTAGCCAACCTCCTAGAGACCTCTACTCAGCTTGTGTCTCGGTATATCCAGACAGCAGTGCCCTAGAGTCAGAGAATCGCTCATCTTACAACTGCCTTCCTGGGAAGAGTTGCTAGAAGTCTAATAATTCTCTTATCCCACACTATGTCACAGAAAATCAAAGTATTACATTTTGAAATCATAAAATAACTATAAGTTATCAAATTAAAACAGTAATATCAAACATAAACAATAATCACAAAGCCCTCAGGAAGCTTGCCCCTATTAAAAGCAATCAAACTCTGAAGAGAGGCTTCGAGAGCCTGATCAGAGATGTAAGGTCAGTGAGCCTCCGTCCCCAACCACCATCCATGCCCACACCATCATCCCGATTCATTTCTGCCTGGTCAAATCTACCCATCTTTTCTTTATAGTACCTATACGTGTACTGGGAAGGGCCCTCCTGACCCAGAGATTACAGAGCTGTAATTTAGGGTTTTACACTGAATGCCTTAAGACTTCCAGAATTTACTTTGATTTGTTACGGTACACAGCTCACCTAGATAAATCTCAGCAAGTTTAAAAAAGATAAGCCAGCACATGGTCACTTTATTCATTCAGCTACACACGAGTGTGTATTTTCCAAATGCATTATACCTCACAATAAAAAAGTTAAAAGAAAATTTTTAAGTTTTAAATTTTGGTAATGTTAAACCATTTAAGGTTTTAAAAACAACAGAAAATTCATCTGCCTCCTGCCTTTACAAAAGAATTAATTTACCTGGGCCAGTCTCCTGGTACCAGATTATTTTAATAACCATTTAATAAACATGCAGTCAGAAATGCTGGGACAGAGGTTAGCTCAGAGTGGACCCAAAAAACAGAAAACAGAAAACAAAAACAAAAAAAAAACAACCACAACATAGTAAAATGCAAGGTCAGCCTCACTGTCCTTTTTTGGTAAATCCACCAAGGAAAAGTGTAAACACTTTAGCTAACAACCATTCAAATAAAGGTGAATAAACAACAAAAGATCCACAAAAAAGCAAAACCCCAAGTATATTCATAGGGTTCCAAGATATTGTCAAGGACCGATGAAATCATGCCCAACCAGGCCTAACTCCTCTCCAGCTGAGCTCTGCCCACCTGCAGTGTAGGTTTTGCCCAGCCCAGGACAAAGGTCCAGGGTCACTGAGAATGAAAAAATGGTCATTTCTAAATAAAGGGAGCACCCAGAGTCTTAGAATGCTAACAGATTTTTAAACCTCTAAGCTGCCACCCTAAATTCCTCCACAGGGCTCTCCCATCAACCTCACTGTCATCCTCATCATTTAACTTGGTGAGATCTGCTCGGGGGAATCTGAGACATACCCCCCCCCGCCCGCCCCCGGTTCCCCCCAAAAAGGAAAAAGGAAGTGAAATGCATTTGCATACAGAGCAGATAAGCAGAGCAGATAATTATACACTATGTGACATGGGAAGTATTTTTTTTTTAAGATTCTGTAGCTTTGAACTTACTAGAGTTTCGACATATCTTAACATATCAAATGAGTTCAGATCAGAACGCAGTTGCTTTGCTTTCTCTTTGCCCAAATCTGAAGCCAAAACAAGAAACTGGGCATCCAGCACGGCTTCTCTTGCTCGGGACACTATTCAGAAAAGAAGGAAAATACACATTACTACATACCCGTTACTCAGGGATTTTCCCAAAATTTCCACCTACTTCACTTGACATTTCCTACTGGACAAAAGAAAAAAAAATTCTCGAACATACCCATCTCCCTTGAAAACCTGCCTCCTCGACCCAACCCACCAAAATCCGGAGTCCCAGCTGCCCAGTCCTCCTAAAAGCCACTCTCCCTCCGGGGTCCTGCTCCTATGAACTTGACAGCTCCGGTTCCACAAAGCCCCTCTCCTCTCCCGCACCGGCTCTTTCCTCTGACCCCAGCAAGCCCATCTCTGCCACGACTCCCACCTGTGCGGAACTAAGTCAAAAAGGAGGCCTGCTCCGTGTGAGGCAGGGTGAGTTGTTGAGGGGCAGGAGGAAATTGTCGAGGAGGCTCACTGAAGGAACAGAGCGGGCTTGGGCAGGAAGCCTAGGACCCCCGCCCCGCGAGGCAGCACAGGCCACCAGGTCAATGGTCTACAGTAGGACAGCGACTGTGAGGATGGGTGACCCGAAAACGTTTGACAGAGGACCCAGGACTCAAGATAAGCTATATAGAGAAAAAGATTTAAACAGAAGGAGACAAGGAGTAGGGAGGCAAGGAAACTGAGGAGGAAGGAGGGGAGGGGGCGGTCGAGGCCTGTGGAGTTGAGAGCAGGCCTCATGGGCCCCGGGAGGGAGGAAGTGCTGTGGGAACACCCTAAGGGCAATCTGGAAAGGGAGCCAAGAAGAGGGGAACGGAGCAACTCTCAATCCCAGAAACACCCGTGCCTGGCTCACTCCTAAAGGCCTCCTCACTTGAATCCCCCACTTCCTGAACCTGCTTCAGGCCGCTGAACTGGCTGACTCTGGGTTTTGTTTGTATACATCATTTTTCTCCCATTTTGTTTCGGGAGCGAGGCAACGGAAGTGACCACGCTTGAGAGAGGGCAGCAGAGGCCACCGCTGGAGGCTCATTCCTGGGCTGCCCCTGGGGGCCTCGGCCACCCGCCTCCCAGCACGGCTGGAGAGAAGAGCACAGACTTCTCTGTCACAGATGGCTTTGAGGCCTCCACTGAGTTAAAACCATGAATGCCAAGGATCTAGAATTCTCTGCTGAGTGACTCCCAAAGCCCAGCTGAGTGAATAACTTTGCCTTACAGAGTGACCCAGTCCACAGGGCAGAATCAGCCAAGGGCAAGGCGATGTGTGGCTCAAGATTAAGACCCACAGTAAAACAGCAAGGCCATGAACGAGTCCAGAGGAACCTTGAGGACACGGACTGGGAGTCCAGGAGTGAAGAGAAGACAGAGCTAAGGACAGTGGAGGAGGGACTTAACCAGGCGGACGGGAAATGCCCCGTTCTGGAAGGATTCAAATGAGATTCAGCAAATGTAGGAGACCCACCTGGGGGATGGTGAGCAGGCTGTGAGCAGAGCTAGAAAAAGACTCATTTGAGAACAGACAGACAGAAAAACGTTAAGGGCTGTCAACAGGTGAGCCATTAGTCATACCAGGACATGACCAGACGTAAAGCTTCTGGTCCTCAAAGAACATGACCAATCATGTTCTAATCACCAAGTGCATCCTGGGGATATAGCAGTCAAGACCACAGACAGATAAAACAACAGTACATGTGAAGTTCTCAACCCTGATCAAAGAATAGGACCACCTGGGGCGGAGGGGGGCTTTCAGAAACAGGCTGCTGGCTGCACCCCCACAATTTCTCATAAAGCCTTCAGGGGGCCTGAGGGGGTGCCTAAGTGCAGTAAAGCAGTATTACCTCTACAAGGAAAAAGCTTCCAGCACCAGTAAAGCACTATTATATTAGGTCGGGACTGCCTGAGGTCAGTAATTTGGCTCTTCTATAAAACTAATCAAAATTACTCTAAAACTTGTAATAAAAAGTTCCCATACATAAAATAACGAATTACCTCCATTAAACAGAGTGTTGGCCTCTTCAAGGACCTCTGTTAATTTGTCGCTGGCATTCAGTATATCCTCCCGGTTTTCTATGTAAAAAAGTACAAGGTTTGGGAAATGTGCTCCTGAGGCAGGAACAAGTCCTTGACAAAGCGATCACGGATCACCGATCTGGAGTACAGCCAAGCCCGGCCCCCCGCTCCCCGGGGAGAGGGGGGCTTCCTTCACACAGCTCCATCTTTTTAACCCAAGTGGCTCGGAAAGAGAAAGGTGACCGTCCCTTTAAGGAGCATGAACTTCAAAAAGGGGTCGGGCTGCCTTGAACCTTCACCCAAGGGGCTCCACAGCGTCTGCAGCCTCCGAGGAGCGCTCCTAAGGGTGGTTCCCAAACTTCACAAGCCACAGAGGCCCCTAGAGGGTCACCTGGCCGATGGGCGGGCCACCCCGAGTTTCGGAGTGGGGGTCCGGGGTGCGGCCCGAGGACTGGCATTTCTGACAACTCCCCCCGGGGAAGGGCGGCCGCGCTCCGGACCTGCCGACAGCCCGAAAAGACGCCCAGGGCCCCCGCGTCTCGCCGCCTCCGCCCCTTCCCGGCCGTCCCGGCTCCCGCGGCGCCGTCCTGCCCCCTCGGGGCCCGCGCGCCCCCGCCAAGGTCGCGCACTCGCTCCACGCGACGGCGCTGGGCGTCCTCGCCAGCCAATGGAGGCCCTGCCGGGAGGCGCGGGGTCGGCCCGGGCGCCGTAGCCCAGCCGGGCGGCGCGGGCCTGCGTCCGCCACCTGCCCCCGCGCGCGCCCCGCCTTACGTTGGACCGAGTTGATGAGCGCCCGGTACTGATGGCGGATCTGGCGGCACAGGCCGTGGTCGGTCTCCGCCTCCAGGCTCGCGGGGTCCACCATCTCGTCCCCGGAATCCGACGGCTCCGTCTCCTCCAGGCTCGGGCGCTCCGGGGCCTCCCTGCGCTCCGGCGCGGCGCCGCGGCGGGACACGGGCGACAGCGGGGACCGCGAGCGGGAGCGGGGGCGATCCCGGTGCGGGTCGCGGCCCCGGCCCCGGCCCTCCGACCGGCGGCCGCTGCTGTCCCCCGACATCGCGCCAATTCGCCGAGCAACTTCGGAACGGCGGAAGTTCGCGCCAGAAACTGAAACCCCTGCTCGGCGCGAGCGCCGCTCCCCGCGGAACGCGGCTCCCGGCCCGCGCCAGGGCACAGCGACGCCTCTGGCGGGAGGCCGGCGGCGGGCGCGGCGCGGGGCGCTCCCGAGGCGCCGCGGGGCCGGGCGCGGGCCCTCCGCGCCCCGCCCAGTGGCCGCACCGGGGACCCGCTGCCCGCGCCGTGTGGGAGTTAGAGCCTGGCGGGGCTGGGCCTCCGAGGCCCACCGCACCTGCGTCTTCCCGGGTGTCTTCGGCTCCCCGGGACCCAGCCACGGCCGGGCGACGTCAGGGCGCTCGGAGCATGTGTGTTGGCGGAGGCCGCTGCGTTGGAGCGGGGCGCGCGCTGGGCTTGGAGACAAGAGATGTGGCTCTGGGACCTCAGTTCCCCGGAGCCCTCGCGGGGCGCATCAGATGAGGTTCATGGGCCCCGGGCAATCCCACTCGGGAAGACGGAAGAACCACAAGCAAAATTTAACGACAAAGATGGTCTTTCTCCTAGTAAACTCTGTTTACGATCCCTTCTGAATGTCTACATCGTGGCAGTTGATGTTCATAACGGGTTCTCAAACTAAAGTATTGCTAAGGGCGCCTAGGTGGCTCGGTGGGTTGTGGGTTAAAGCCTCTGCTTTTGGCCCAGGTCATGATCCCAGATTCCTGGGATTGAGCCCCGCATCTGGCTCTCTGCTCTGCGGGGAGCCTGCTTCTTCCCCTCTCTCTCTCTGCCTGCCTCTCTGTCTACTTGTGCTTTCTCTCTCTCTGTCAAATAAATACATCTTTAAAAAAAAAAAAAAAAACCTAAAATATTCTAAAAGATCCTTAACAGGGCCCAAGACAGATGGAATTTTATTCAGAAAATGCCTAAATTTCATTCTTTATATTTTGAGTTCTACTGCAGATGTTGTTTCCCAAAAGCACAAGCAAGCAAAGCCAAAAGCACAAGCAAGCAAAGCCAAAAAGTGGAGACCAGGATTGTGGTATTTCGCAACAGTAGGAAATTAACAGTGGTACCTGGGATGAACAGCCGTGCAAAGACCTTACTCTTTCTGGGCCTGAAGTGTCAGAGCGAAGAAGCAGTGTTACTGGAACCCGATGAAGGTTGAGGCCATGGAAAAGGGGCCACCAGACAGGAGCTGTGGTCCTACAGACATGCAATCATGCCAAAAGAAGAGGAAGTGCTGAGAAAAGAGGAAGTGAAGAGGAAGTGGGGGTAAAACACCTTGGTCTCTCTCTCTCCCGAACATGTCTTCAAACGATTTTACCTCCCATTGGCTAAGGGCAGCATGAAGTTAGAGGGCAAGAGAACCTGTGTGATACACTCCATAAATTAGTCTCTGAGCAGAGCAAGGCTAAGAAAGGTGGAGATTAATTTGATGGAAGGCTGAGGACACATGGAAAATAACCGAAATGATGGGTAAAAGGTGTATCAGGGTTTATTTAGCTAGGTATAATAGAAACTCTACTACAAGGCCTTAGCCAAAATAGTTAGAATTTTCCTTGTGACACTGGAAGTCCAGAAGTAGACAGTCCAGGATTAGTGAGTTGGCTTAATTGCGTCAACCCAAAATGTGCGCATGTCACCACTGCTCATAGTCCATTGGCCAGATCTGGTCACAAGGCCTCAACCCCACCATAGGGTAAGATGGGAGACATACCTTCTATTTCTGTTTCCCTATCCTTTGTTCTCTACTGTCAAAGCCCCCTTTCTACCAAAGAGGCCAAAAAGCAAACAAATGAACAAAACCAGATATTCCCCTTCCTCCCAGCTTCCCTTGTACCTGTGGCATGGAATGTGGTGCAATCCTGACTGAAAGGACTAAGGAGAAGTCACTGAAGGTCTTCTCAGAAACGTTTTCTCCACATTAAAAACAGACACTGAAAGGAAATGCTCCCCTGTAGTCCAAGGTTGTCCACCTGTGTTCTTCAAAATGAGGCAGCCATCTTGTGGCCACATGAGGAAAAATTAACAAATTAACATTACAAGGCAGAAAGACCCCAGGTCCTTGATGACTTAACAAAATTGCTGAACCCAAGCTGCAACAGTCCTCCCCCTGGATATCTTGTCACAAGAGGTAATAAGTGTCCTTGTTGCTTACATCACTTTTCATCGGGCATTCTGTGATTGGCTCACAAAACAACCCAAATGATGCATTTCCTTCTTCCTTAAGCCAGTTTGGTTTAGATTTTCTATTACCAAGATATAAAGACGCCAAACGTGCAACCAGATGGATCCAGAAAGTAGGAACTGTGCCTGAAACAGGAAAGAATGATTAGCACAGTAGTCACGCACAGTAATCAGGAACAGAGCGTTACAAGATGAAGGAGCAGAGACCAGTGAGGGGAGAAGAGCTGACTGGGTAGACTCCCTCCTCCCTCCCTGGGAGATGAGCTTCTGGGTCACCCTCCTAACTAACATGATAGGACAGTGAACTATTGCCAAGTTAGGACTAACCCAGAGGGGGACATCTGGAAAACAGGCCTTCAGGACCACCAGGCAGAGGGGAGGGATGCAGGAGAGTTCCAGCTGGGGCTGAGGTAGAGGCATGGAATGGCCTGGTGCACAGAGTCTCCACCACGCTGTAGCTGGGCACCAGCATTCTTGCAACTCAAATGGGAAAAAACATGTACATTCTCGGGTGGGAAACAGTGTATGATTGTTCTGGCACTGAGGAAGCCAGCCAGCCACAGGGGGATCCTTCGGGTCTGATCTGATTTGATGCTAGGAATTCCGGATTTAGGGGCCGTATATATGTCCAGCCAGGACCCAGTTAGGTCATCTACAATGCGTTTATAGTGGATAGTGTCGTAAACATGTCACTTGGTGTGATTTGATATTTAGTATATCTCTCAGGGAGATTATCTTGGCTCTCCTCATCAGCCAGGCTCAAGGAGAAGGTAGAAGGTAGTAAAAACTTGACCCCTTAGTCCTCCAATAGTACCTGCTGTGCTAATGATTATGTGAGTCCGTGATGAAAATCTGCCTCTTTTCTGGGTGCTTCATTTGTTAATGCAGGTTTATCGAGGGGTGCACTAGGTGCTAAGCCACGGGCTGGAGGCTGGACATACAGTATTTGAGGACGGCAAACAAGGTCCTACACTCAGGGAGCTGACGGTTTTTGGAGGCAGTCAGATGTCAAGCAAGTGAGACAAAGACGAATATAGAACACCTGTTGTGTTCAACGCTCGGAAGGAAAGGATTTGGAGCTAGGCAGGAATCTGACCCGGTTAGAAGAATCAGGGCCATTGAGGGAAGTCCGGGTCATGGGATGGGAAGGAGCCCAGGAGGGAAGCTGGGGGTGCAGGCGGGGAGGAGAGCAAGGGTCTGGCAGCTGGCCATCACGTGGTGTCCGGGGGCTGCTTCCTTCAAGGTGGGAAATAATCACACTTGTCCCAAGAGTCTCATGCTATGAAACGACTCAATCCTGTATACGCCATATTTTGTATGGCGCTACCGGGCTCCCTGAGAATAAAGGGAATTTCTACAGGAACACAAAAGAGGGTCCGGGAGCTCAAGGTGAGAGCTCTAGACAGGTGAACACTGTCCACCCAGGCCGTGGGTGTGCTCTGAGGCAGCGGGGGGCGGAGGGCCTGAGCATCAAAAGGCCTGTGACACACACTGTTCACGCTCAAGGGCATCACGTGCCCATGAGATGCCAGGCTCTGCGAGCAAGACAGACAAGATCCCTGCTGTCGCAGGCAGGCGCCAGCTGGCAATCTTATCAGGGAGAGAGACAACAAACAAGGAATAGATAAATAATTTCAGATGGTGGCAATCTGAGGCAATTAAAAAGCATATTGTGGCAAGGAATTACCTACCAGGCAGGGAGGAGTGTGCGTGGGTTACTTGAGCTGAGGTGTAGTCCGGGAAGTCCCCTCTGAAAAGCTGACATTTCAGTTAAGAAGAGGAGTCAGCCACGGGGCACCGGGGTGTCTCAGTCGTTAAGAGTCTGCCTTTGGCTCAGGTCATGATCCCAGGATCCTGGGATCAAGCCCTGCATGGGGCTCCTTGCTCAGCTGGAAGCCTGCTTCTCGTTCTCCCTGCTTGTATTCCGTCTCTCTGTCTCTCTCTCTGTCAAATAAATTAAAACAAAACAAAACAAAACAAAACAAAACAAAACAGGAGTCAACCATATAAATTTCAAGGGATAGAACTTGCCAGATTTAGAGACTTTTCTTTTTCCCAAGCCCCTCCCTTAAGTCTAGAGGCTGATCCAAAAGCTTCTGAGAGGCCCGGGACTGGGACATTCATTCCTATTATCAAGACCTCGGGGCCAGGTGAGCGAAGATCCCTGAGTGGGAAGGAAGGGGACACATGGCTCCCAGCGCTTCCCACTTGGATTCAGACAAGAGAGAAAGCACCTGTTCTGCTGTGATTTAGCAGGAGAGCAGAGGGGCTGCTTGTGGTCAGATGTATAACACAAACCCAGAGAAAGGCATCTACGCCACAAATACCACGTACCCGGGACAGGAATGGGGAGAAGAGATAGCAAGAGATTATGAAATCTGTACTGTTTCAGGGATGCGTTATTTTTATCGTTTCAGACGAGATGTTTAACAAAAAATATTAATTTTTCATCTGTATTGTCAAACAATATATGCAAATTACTAATCAAACAGTGCAAATGAGTATTTTCCAGGCTCTCAATACTTACGGGTCCAAATGGATTGTTAGCCTCCCCACCCTACTGTCTCCTCCCTCTTTTTATGGAAAGGAGCCACAGCATATTAGTAAACAGCAACAGGCCCTTGAAACTTCTGCACCTGGAGTGATTTCCAGTTGGCAAAACAAACAAACCAGTGTTAGCTTGGGGACATCTGGGAACATGCGTAAGCCTTGAGCCTCATCTGGTCTTCCAAGTCTCTCCCTCCCCTTTCTTTCATTTCGTTAACATTAAAGAGGATTTATGCATAAATAAAAAAGGCCTGTGAATTAAATTTTTTTCCTAATCCCATGTTAATAAGTGTCTTGATGGGATCACACCTGTTATGTATTTGTCACCCCAAAACCCGACTACATGCCCTCAGTAACACTTTACTCCAGTGCTTTCCAAATGTTAGTGTGCATTTGATTCACCTGGGGATGGCTGTTAAAACTGACTGTAGATTCTGATTCAGTAGGTCTGGGAGGGAGCCTCTAATTAGCCATTTCTTTCCTTTTTTTTTTTTTTTTTTAAGATTTTATTTATTTATTTGACAGAGAGATCACAAGTAGGCAGAGAGGCAGGCAGAGAGAGAGAGAGAGGAGGAAGCAGGCTCCCCGCTGAGCAGAGAGCCCGACACGGGACTCGATCCCAGGACCCTGAGATCATGACCCGAGCCGAAGGCAGCGGCTTAACCCACTGAGCCATCCAGGCGCCCCTAATTGGCCATTTCTAATTCGCAGGTGATACCCAGGCTGCTGATCGGAGACCATACTCACACCTGCTGGAGGGGCAGAGATGCAAAACAATTTAAATATGTTTACTCACTTCCGAAGGCCAGAGTGAGATTTATTATTATTATTATTGATCTATAATTCACCTGCTGTAAAATTCACACTTCTTAAGTATACGATTCAGTGGTTTTTATTGTTCACAAGATTGGTGCAGCCATCACCACAATCAACTTTAGAGCATTTTCATCCCCTCAGGAAAAAAAACAACTCATACTTATCAGAAGTCACTCCTCACTCTCCCCAAGTCCTATGAAGGATTTAGAAGAATTTAGGCTAAGGGTAGAAATGCTGAATGCAACTTATTTTAGATATGATGGGCAGGGACATCTTCTCTGAGAAGGGGCTATTTGAGATCCGACTTGAGTCACGCAAAGATGCAGGGAAATCGTATTCTGGTCAGAGGGGATGGCAAAGAAAAGTCTTTGAGGATAAAACAAGTCTGGCACATGTAAAACTGTAGGAAGACACACACACATAGGTGGAGAGCGGTACCCAGGGGAGAGAGTGCTGGAAGGTCAATTTAGTTTTGACTCTCATTATCAGTTAATTGACCTATACTGTTTTGTTTCTAGAAACATGTAGGGTTGGTGGTGAATTGAAGACAGCCGTGAATTCTTTGACATTCCTCCCACTGAGATAGCGGATTTCTGTCTCCTCCCCTTTAAGGTGGGCCCCACGACTGTCTGACCAACAGAATACAGAAGTGACCCTGTGCCAAGTTCTGGACCGAGGTGTTAAGAGATCGGCCGGTTCTATGTTCTGCTGAGTGGGACATTTACTCTTAGAACCTATTCTCCATACTGTAAAGAAGCTGAAGACAAAGGGAGAGGCCATGTGCAGGTCACAGGTGAGCTGCTAGCCTGGGTCACCCGCCAGCCATGTGCATGAGGCTTTGCGACATCCAAGCCCACTGAGCCCTCAGACGGCTCTGATTCTAGCTTTCGTCTGACTACAGTTCCATGAGAGCCCTCCCTGCACACGAGAACCACACAGCGGAGCCCAGCCCAGCCCACAGAACCATGAGAGAGACTGTGAAGTTACTGTGCTGGGCCCTTTCGATCTGGAGCTTCACCTCCTTGAACTTTGGAAAATATTCTTCTATTACTTCCTTGATAATTTCTTCCTTCCACATTTCGGTTCCATGTCTGCCTCTCTGTGAATGTGATATGGGACCTCACGGATTGATTCTCTAAGCCTGTAATATTTTTTTCATATTTTAGGTCTTTCATTAATTCTATTTTTTTGACATATTTTTTGTCTTCAGCCTTCTATTGAATTTTTTATTTCAGACTATGTGGGAGGTTTGGTTTTTGTTTGATTTCAGCTTCTGTCTGCTCAGCGGGTGTCAGGAGAGGACGGAACAAGGGGAAGGCACACACTCCGCTTAGGCCTGTTTTTAATTTTCAAATATTCAACCCCAATTCTGTTGCCTCCATTGTTCCTGGGATTTCTGTCCTGGGTCTGCAGTGCAGACTGGGGCTTGTTGGGGCTGAAATCCCACCACCTCCTTTGACCCCAGCTCTAGGCTGAGCCTCCTGTGCCCTCCAGGACCAAACCTCAATCCCCGTGCCAGCATCCACAGACATGGACCAATCGCTTGACCAAGGTGCCATCCCAGTTTGCTTTCTTAGGGTCCCAAAAAACTTAAAAAAAAAAAAAAAATCCCTGCTGTCACTTCAGTGAACTCTCAAAGGAAAGGAGCTCTTCCTGCTTCATTAACGAGAGTTTCTTTTTCACTGCGTAGGGAGATAATAGGCTGTAAACATTATCCTTTTATTTTTATAAATCCACCTGTTTGCTGTCATAACATCACTTTGAATTATTTTCCTCTCAGAATTTTAAAATAATCACCAGCTCGAAGCACTGCCTGAGAAATGTTTTTTCTCATGTTCTATGCCATATGCCAGTTATTTTCAGCAAGGCCGCATTTATGTGAATTTACATGGGGCAAGTAGGTAATACGCAATAAAAATATTAATGAAACAGCACTTTATGAGCAAATTTGAAAACATTTCAAATCTCACCAGATTAAAACAATTTTTTGCTTTGGGTAATTAATTAGAGTTTGAGTGGAGAAGCGTTTCAAGGCTGGCGGGTCACATGAAGGGTTAAAGCGACCCTGAGAGTGTTGCCACACGGTGGCGCCATTTCAGCCGCTGAGCCACTCCTGCAGTTTCTTATGAGAAAGGTGGGAACCACCCTGTTCCTGGGCAGTGGGACTTTGACTTGTGATCTCAGCGTAATTAAACAACAGAACAACAAAACAAAACCCCAAAAAGCTTTCTTACATCTCAAGGCATCTTCAACCAAGCATTATGTGTTAGTGCAAATGCAAGCGCTGAAAACTGCTCCTGGTTGTGTTAAGTGGGAACCGAAGGTAGAGGCAAAGACCTGACCACGGGACATGCCGGGAGGCCACTCAAAGAGGCGCCCTGCACAGCGGAGGGGTGATGCTGGGGACATCAGAACTGGTGCTAAGGAGAAAACCCACCCCGGCGACCGTAGACCCAGGCCCTCTGGAAGTATCTGCTTTACCTCTATGCTTGTGCTTGTGGGAACATTTGCGTTCTGAGTGTTGAATTACCCAAGAACTTCAGAAAAAAGTCCTGCCAAATGTGATCACTGCGAACAATTCTATTCCTGAATAAAGGCTTTCAGTTTGCAGAGAGCTTTTATGTACAACGTCTTGTTTAGGCCTTGCTGGGCCCATGGAGAAGGTGGGCGGTGGGGCAGTTCCACCCTGGATGAGGCTCAGAGACACCTGCTCCAAGTCACGGCTACAGAGGAGATGAACGAGGGCCGAGGCATCCAGCCCTGACTCCTCCTTCAGAACCCACAGATGGGGCCTCTGTACGACAGGCTCCTTACAACCCAATAAAAGATGTTGAATATGTTAAATAAATAAATAAATAAATAAGTGTAATGGTCAATTGAATTCAGTGCCTGAAAAGCAATTTTGAAAATTAAACATTTCTATTGGAAATTAGATTACTTTTAAAATTTTCTTTGAAAAATCACTATTCACATGAGGTAAAATTCCTAGAACAGAAAAACGTGGGGAGACAATCTTCCTCTTTCCCTGTCCCCCAGTTTCCACCCCTTCCTGGTGGCAACCACTCACTGCCACCAGTTGCTTGTGTGAATTTCCAGAAGGTCATTATTTTATATATTTTTACACATATTATAAAATAGTGTAGGGCACCCAGGTGGCTTAGTCAGTTAAGCGTCCGACTCTTGATTTTGGCTCAAATCATGAACTCATGGTCATGAGATCGAATCCTGCCTCATACTATGTGCTGGGCCTGGAGCCTGCCTAAGATTCTCTGTCTCCTTCTCCCTATGCCTCTGCCCCCCAAAAAATAAAAATAAAAAATAAAAAAAATCTATATAGTGCAGTATGATTTTTTTTTCAGAGCATAGAATTAACATACTACAAAAAAAGAATTAACATACTACATATACTGTAGCAGGCACATAGATTTATACCTTTTTTACACAGATGGTAGCATTATACATACTATTATGTACCTCAATTTTTTTTCCCACTCAGCAATGCATCTTGGAAAGTTTTCACTGTTGGCACCTAAAGGGCTCCATTCTTTCTAACGGTTGCTTTGTTTTCCATCATACGGCTGCACATTTAATTCATTCAGTACTGATGGAATTTTAGGTAGCTTTGCCATTTAGAAATGCTCTAAGAGTAACTGCTCATCCTCCCTTTCTGAAGGCAGCAGACTGACGTTTTCAAAAAGGACAAACTGATTTTATGAGGTCAGGAGAAGCTGACAAAGACCTATTCCCGTTTACCAGAAGCACCTCTAACTTTACAGTTTTTCATTTTGTTCGGTTTTGAAGGCTGCTTTGTTTTGAAAAGTGGCTGGTCCAAGCCATAATACAGAACTGCCCCAACCAAACGCACTTGCAGCCCCAGGCGGTTGAGACGGGATCCGGGTCCCCAACAAAACGTAGAGTGAGAAAAACAGGGAGCTGCAAACTCTGGGCACCTGCAATCTCGCTGGCCTCTGTTAGTCCCTCTCAGGGTTGCAGAGCCTTCTGGAAAGCCGCTGCCTAGCCTGGGTCAGATTGCTTACACGCCGCTGCTTTCCGGGCCAGCTTTCCCAACCTTAAGCCAATGCACATTTATAGAACACTTCCATGTGATCCTGGGGGAAGACAGACCACGGGCGGAGGGCAGTGCTGAGAAGTCCTCACATCAGGAAGAGAAGGCTTGTTCTCAGCTCTGCTCTCCTCATGCTCAGAGCACCCTGGGTAAGTACGTCTCAGACGGCCGGCTTTCTTCCTTTGAACAATGTGTGGCTTTAAACTGGTTTGGCTACTGAGATTAGAGGGAATAAATGCATTTCTTTCTTTTCTTTCCTTATAAAGGGAGATGAAAGGCACATTTATGCTTCTTATTGCCACGTTCCCCTACTCCATGGTCTCCTAAGCTGCATGACATGTATTTTTTTCTTTCCAATAAGTTACTGTCTCCTTTTGGTAGGATGAGTTCCTGTGGATCTAGACCTTGGTCCCCTCATTCTTAAAAAAGGGTTTTTTTGGTTGGAGGAGATTTCATTCTTCTAGCCTCTGTTATGATTCCGCCCCTTGCAAACTGGATTTTCAAGTATTTATGGTTCTGTGGAGTGATGGTTTCATAGACCCCCTGAGGCCCCAATACACCGAGACTTTATGGGCATAAGTTATTTTTAAAACTCTTGATGGTGTTGAGTTTGACATGTTTGCAGTGTTTCTCTAGACTCACACAAGTACCTTTTCCGACCAGTTTTGGTGCTGTGGCTGCTAACTTGAGCCGCCATGGGATTTCAGCAAACACTGTGTTTCTGAGTCTGACTTGGTGTCGGTTAGAACTGACTCATCAGGCCACACCGAAGGAGGGCAGAATGCTGAGCCTCATTTGAAAATCTTACAGCTTAGTGAAACCCAGGGCAGTGCATGTGTGTTGTGTGTGCATGTGTGGGTCTATTTCATAGGATGTTCCATGAAACAGAAATGACCAGACTCAGACTACATGCTCTCTCATGTGTGATTTCTGCCTATGCATGTGTGCAGGGGGGCAAACTTCCTCCGGTTTTAGCTGCTGCTCCCCAACTGGCACGCTGTCCTTCCTAGTGAGTACCTGTTGGCTACTTTGGGTTTGTCCTGCCCTCAGGTCCAGTTGGCAGGGCCCTTTGGCCTTTGTCCATGTCCTCCTGCACGGACACCAATCTGAGGGGGGTCTTGTGGCTGTTGGTGGTCGATGTTCAGGACAAGGCTAAGTGTCAAGTTTTGCTTTAAAAGTCCACAGGGTTTGGTTTTCCTATCTTGTTGCTCTGTTTATACGGGGAGATTTGGGAAGATCCAAAACTCTGCACCCACAATGTTCCCAGAGTGCCCCTTGTCAGGTTTGTCATCGCAGTCAGGAGACGGCCTTGCTTCTGCAGCAGCTCTAATGGGTAGTGATAAGGGTCTGGCCCAGAAGTAAAGGTAATGGGAGGAAAGGGACAGTGAAAGACACTCCGGGAAGGAAGAATCCAGAGGTGTCCGTGAATGTGTCTTGGAGAGACGAGGAATGAGACAGAGGCGACATTAAAACACAATCATTCATCTCTTCCGTCCTCTCAGCAAACACTCAGCTAACCCCATGTACCAGGTCCTGGGAATGGCGGTACCGTTGTAAGCCACTCTCACGTGAGCCGGGAGCCCGCGGAGCGCCTGGGCTGGAAGAGAGGCCGATCCCGAGCTGAGATCACTGGGAGACGCAGAATCACCATGAGGGCCCCAGCGGATGTGACTGAAACACCACGGTCCTGTCAGTGGAAATCAGGGAGTCAGGAGAGGGTTTGGGTTGAAGAAGAAAGATACACATTTATATTTCACGAGGTTAAGTGACTGTGAATCATCTGAGTAGAACTCTCCGCCAGAGTTGAAAACACAGTGGGTGCAGGAGGAAGTGAGGAATGGAGGCCTAGATCTGGAACCTTCTGCCTGGACGCTGTGGAAGAAGTCATGGGAACAAAGGGAAGCTTCTGAGGAGACCAGGCTGGAAGACCAGAGCCTGGGTCTTATTAGACGGTTCCCCTGAGAGGGTGGGAGGGGCCACTGGAGAAGGCCAGGGAAAGCGGGTTTTGTCACGCCTACATAAGGGGACAGAACTTCAGGGGAAGTGGGGGCGGCAGTGTCACAGAGGCTGTGGAGAGGTTGAGGGAGGGTGAGGACGGAGCAAAGGCCCCAGTCTGCAGATCCTGGCCACTTCGAGCATGGTGTCCATCAGGGAACATCGGGTGAAAGAAGCAGAAACTCACTGTGAGTTGAGAAGACACCGCTCTGGGCTGTAGCAGCTCCTTGCATCCGGGCTTCTCGGCTACCACCTGCTTCCTTCCGGTCTGAGGGTGGGCCGGGGTCCTCTTCCTTCCGGTCTGAAGGTGGGCGGGTGTCTGCTTCCTTCTGGTCTGAGGGTGGGCCGGGGTCCTCTTCCTTCCGGTCTGAAGGTGGGCCGGTGTCCGCTTCCTTCCGGTCTGAGAGTGGGCCAGGGTCCGCTTCCTTCCGGTCTGAGGGTGGGCCGGTGTCTGCTTCCTTCCGGTCTGAGGGTGGCCTGGTGTCCGCTGGGCTCCTCAGCCTGCTCCTCCCTCAGGTCACCGCGGGTCGTCTCCAGGTCTCTCTGGCACTGATCCTGGCCTCCATTCCTCATTGCCTGGAGATTTATCCCCCCCCCCCCCCCACCATCTTGATTAACTTCCGGGACCCCTATTACATATCAAGAGAGAAGATCTGTCTGGCCCAGCTTAAGCCCGTCAGCAGTGTCTAGGAAGGAGGTGGTTTGGTGGGGTGGGCAGGATGCTGTGTCCGTGGGAGGTGGCGAATGAAAAACGAGCCATTTTCAGAGCAAAGGCCAATGGCAGGTCCTCAGAAGTTGCCTGCGCAAGCATCTGATCTTATGGGACTGCAGCAGAGACGCTGGTTGCAATGATGGGTGCCGCTACGCAGACGCGATGATGTGCCCCGAATGGGCCAGGGGAGTGTAGGGCATAGAGGCAACACCGGGGGGCGGGACAAATGCATCGCACCAGACTGTGGGGTGCTGACCTGTAGCAGCCCAACTCACTAGGAGGCGGACCGTGCTCTCCATCTCTGATTCCCGAGGAGATCAGAAGCGCGGGTGAGATGGTCCCAGCACAGAAGGCAGGGCAGGGGCCTGAGATCCAGGTGGCGACACCAGGGAGCAGCGGACCCTGTCCAAGAAGACCGCACTTCATGGGCTTGTCTGGACCCTTTGAGAGTCGCTGGGCAGTCCACGACCTTTGTCCTGGGGTCCTTAATTCCGCTGTGTTTAGAAGCGGTAGATATCTGTGTTTTTATAGTCCTACCTGCTGAGGCAAGCCTGGGCCTGTGTTTCAGTCTCGTGAAACGGCTGCGAAAGGCAGGAGCAACTCGAACAACAACTCGAGAGAGCTGCCCCCTCGCCACCTTTCATGAATGTTGTTAATGAGGGTGTTTAAAATTGACACGGTGGAGGGAGCCGCTGGGATAAGTGAGCGCTCTGAGTTTGTGACCTAAAAAGGGGAAATTCTGCTCTGCTCTCAAGTCAGGGAATGGCCTCAGCAGAGCCCCGTGCCAGAATTGGTGCCAAAGAATTATAAAGAGATTAAACCCAGTGAGACAGGCTGTGTTCTAGCAAAGAGAGCTAACCTTGTGTAGTCGAACTGCTCACATGGGTTCGGGAATGACTAAAATTGGTTGTGTCTCAGTATTCTGGGGTTCCAAAGAAATTCCCAGCCTCTACCAAAGGACTGCCTTTCCTCAGAGTCGTTGCCTTTCATGCTTATTGAATCCTGAGTTGCAAGGCTTAGATCACGAATGATTATTCTTTCTGGCTGTGCTCGTTTTGGGTGAAGGGACAATAAAGGGTATGATGTGGGTCCAGCTGGAGTGGTCCTTTGTGAGCGGGGGCAAGCTTTTCATTTTGAGGGGACGTGGTTTTATTAGTCAGTCTGGGGGCTTCAAAAGCAAGGCCTTGTATTTGGGCCATTCAAAAGACCATTCCTGCGAATATGTTTCTGCTGAAGCAGATAACGAGGCTCAAATTAGGATCTGACAGAGTTATCTCGCGTCTCGTGTTTCAAAGCGAACAGATGAGACAACCAAACCTTGAGTCCTGGTCAGTCACAAGATCTGCCTCTCGTGTGTTCCAGTTCTTTGAAGAACATGTGGTGATGTTATTGTTTGCATCGCCTGGTGGAAGTTTCGCTGTTTGGCATGTCTTGGATACGCTTCTCTCTCTCCCCACTCCAGCCTGCTCTACTGCCCCGGGACTGCCCATGCTTTTGCAAATACCTTTCCCTCCTTGAGCCTAAACAAGGGCATTCAGGTTGAGGAGAGGAGGAACGATTCCCTTGGGCAGTCAGTCATTAGTACCAAACCTTCTTATCAGCTGGGCAGATCTTACCCCTAGGGAATTCAGGAAGTCATCCTTTGGGAGCTGTGTTTGTACATGGCAAGATGAGTCCTCAACCCCACGTTCTGGAAGCCAGGCAGTAGGCAGACACATGGTCCTAAGAACCAAACCAGGGTGGGTGGGAGGTGAGAGAGGGGCTGGGACTTGGGAAGCAGTGCTTGGGCCGAGCTTCCCTGGAGGCACCGGCTCCCACATCTGAAGTCCAACCAGGACACTTAATCATGAGTTTTAGCTTCCTTCTGTCTTCTCTGCTGTTTTCCTGTAGAACTAGGTCTTCCTGTGATTTGCACAGATTCATGGAGGGCCGAGATTGTCTGACTTTCCTCTCATTGTTCACGGTTATTCTGAAGAATGCTTAACTGTCTCTATTCTGATCTTCAAGTTGTCCTGAGGGTTTGGTGGTTGCACACACTGACTTTCTCTTTCTCATTGCTTTATATCTTTTTTTTAAAAAAAAGATTTTATTTACTTATTTGACAGACAGAGATCACAAATAGGCAGAGAGAAAGAAGAGGCTCCCTGCCGAGCAGAGAGCCCAATTCGGGGCTCGATCCCAGGACCCTGGGATCATGACCTGAGCCCAAGGCAGAGGCTTTAACCCACTGAGCCACCCAGGCATCCCTCATTGTTTTATATCTTTTGGGGAGGAAGCATTGGGATGTAGGTCACTACTCCAAAAGTTAATTAGGAAAAAACAAAACAAAACAGGAAAATATGATTAAGATGTTCTTTTTGTTCTTGTTGGAAAGCATTATAGTCGGAGCAAATGGGACTTAACAAAGTCTTATTGATAAGGTAATTATTACTAACCTTACATTTTAAAAGATGAGTTTACAATAAAATTGTCTGAAGAACAAAAGTCTTAAAAAGCTATTTCCTATTTTACATAATAACATTGCCTGATGTTATCTGAAACTCTCTCTAAGGACTAATAATTGCATTGTCCTATTACATCACGTAGAAGGCAAATACCTTTACTTTCTTAATGCGGCTCTAACATACGGCTGGTCAGTCTAATATCTTGGCTCCAGTATAATTGGCACTGATAGCCCATGCACACTCGGGATTTCTGCCGGCTCTTCCTTCCACCCCTTCCCATCTCCTCTTCCCCTGCCCTTGGCCTGCAGTCCCCAGTTACGTTCATACTGTCTTCGATTTCCAAAAATGACAGCACAGTTTAGCATTTAGATTCCAATGATGTCTGAAAGTGTGTGGGTTTCAACAGCTTGTTTTCATAAGAAATATGGTTTTGATAATATCCAGTGTGCTTAGGACCATACGAAAATCGTGAGCAAAGAGAATCTTGTACTTGAATGTGTCATCAAATATCTGTTTTAGCAGGAGGAGAAGAGAACCCTTACTGCAGACCAATATGTGCCTTCACGTTTCCATTTTGGACTAAGGGACTGGGCACTGTTTCAAATGTGGGGTGCTCCGAACATAATCCTCAGAGAGATAGAAAGCAGTGATACCCAGTCTGCCATGGACCAAGATGACGCTAATGGCCGGTAGTCAAGGGGCCATGCTTGTAAACCGTTATTTTACCGGGGAGAGGAATAGGACCCTTCCCCCGCTCCTCCGTCATGTGCCACGCTTTGCACTCCCATGCATAGATCTTCAGGATGGCCAGCCAGGGTTGGGTGTCGGCTGGTATAAAGGAAAGTGAATGGGCCCTCCTGGGGGAAATCTTATCAGTTAGCTTTTGCCATGTGACAAACGACCCTCATAAAACAAAAACCATTTATTTAGTCTCTGATCCTGTGCGTTGGCATTGGGGCTGGGCTCAGATGCTCTTCTGGGTTGTTCTCTTGGTCTCGGCTGGGATCCTTCAGGTGTCTGTGGTCAGCTGTGGCGTGGCTAGCTTTTAACAACTACTCATCAGCCGTGAGGCTGAGAGAATGCGAATTCAGAGGGGTCCCAGAAGAAGGCAAATTTAGGTTGACCCTTGAGTAAAAGGGCCAGCCCAAGATGATTGTTCATAAGGTCAACCAGATTGTCCCTCTTGTCCTCAAGCCTCACCACTGACCATGGAGCAGTCCAGGCCTCGTGGTGTCATTATTGTCCGGAGCCCGGGGACATGATCTCATGGAATCATGGGTGGGACCTCAATTATGGAGCAAGAGAAAGAGCTTCCCAGAAATCCAGTTATCACTCTTTCCAGAGGGAAACCTCAGGACAGAGAACTGCCCATCACTGGAGGTATTCAAGCAGATCCAAAGAGTCCATGATTATTCCCATGTTTTGACTTAGACGTGCAAAACTTAGAAAGCACCATCACCAAAAGTACCTGGCCTCTGTCCCCCTCCAAAAGAGCCAGATTCCAGCTGATGAACTAGGCCCTTCAAGACCTGTATCAAACATCCCAGGATATGATTGCCAGTGGAGAACCCAGGTCTCTCCATCAACAAGCTGCACATGGCTACAATGCTCTCCTGAGACAAGAAGAAGCCTCTGTGCTTCTGGAGATGTCCTCCATCCCCATGATGGCAGCAGCCCTCCCACGGCCTCCAGCCGCACTGTGTCCTTGCACATCAAGCCCTCCACCTGTTCTCCACCCTGATGGTCCCTACTTCTGTGGTCGATGCTGCCGCCCTGATTGGGCCCCCAAGTCGGTCCCCATTCACAGTTTTCTGGACTCAGTACTTTCCTGCTTGGTCTGACCTGCAGCTGGTCTAGGCTCCCCAGGCTCCTCACCGTGCAACGTCTTCGACCATCTAGGCGGAGACAAGCATACAAAACGAGATCTCCAAGCAAACAGAGACAACTTGGTGTCCACTTCAGCTATTAAGTCAGATGTTACAGGCATGAGGAATTGTTTTTGATATGCCACTGAAATGGAAAACAAAAAGCAGTTTCAAAAAGAGTACAGACAGGGATGCCTGGCTGGCTCATCTGGAAGAGCGTAGGACTCTGTCTTGGGACTATAGGTTCGAGCTCCATGTTGGGTATAGAGATTACTGAAAGAAAGAAAAATCTTTAAAAAACAAAACAAAATTTAAGAAAATTCAAATGAGTACAAACAACATTCATGATCCCCAATTTTGATTCTGTGGTTTTTTTTTTTTTTTAAATTTATTTATTTATCAGAGAGAGAGGGAGAGAGAGCGAGCACAGGCGGAAAGAATGGCAGGCAGAGGCAGAGGGAGAAGCAGGCTCCCTGCCGAGCAAGGAGCCCGATGTGGGACTCGATCCCAGGACGCCGGGATCATGACCTGAGCCGAAGGCAGCTGCTTAACCAACTGAGCCACCCAGGCGTCCCAATGCTGTGGGTTTTATTTAAGTTTTCAAATGTCTGCTCACCCAGATGTCGGCTGGTGTTTCTCTGCGCCTGTAGACTCCAGCTCAAGCCCATGCCTAGTGGATTGCCAAGGTGCACCCCACGATTTCTGTGAAACCTCCAGGGCCTGTATACTCCAGTATCGTCTGTTCTCAGGTGCCTACTTGACTACTGTATTGACCCAAATATGAATAAAATGCAGCTTCTTCAAGGTTCAGGCCCCCAACCCTTGCCAAAAATAAAACACAGCAGGACAAAGGGCTCACAGGGATTCGTGACTGTAGTGTGACCGTCTGGGTCCCGGGAGGAGGGCTGTGTGCTACAACGGCAGGAAAGTGACGTTGGGCGTGATTGTTCAGCTGTCCTCGGCCCGCTTCCAGGGGATGTTTCCCTGACTCTCCTCCATTGTTCTCTATCTCACACCAATGCCCAGGTCCTTCCTCTGCCCTCTGTCCTCTTCTCTGACCTTGACCTCAGGAACCAAACCTCCTTACTCTCATTTCACACGGGGCGCCCCTTAGCCATCTGAGCTACAGCTCCTGCCAACCCTCGCCACCTACGCAGACGAAATTCGGTTCTTTGCCCAAAGAGTGTAACTTCCCAAGAGGAATTCTGGTGCCGGGCTGTGAATCAGCCTGATAAGGCAGCTGGAGGGGGACGGGAGCTGAGATTTAAATTCGGGTAAGCCACCAGAGGTCTCTGGCCTAGGCTGGTCATCTGTAAAATGGGGGCATTAGATTAGGTCTGTGCTTCTCCACGTGGAGGGAGGCTCACTCATGTGCCGACAGGCCATGGATTTGCCAGAATTCCAAACCCCTCAGCTCTCGGTGTGGTCAGGTGGAGCCTGGGTCACCGGGCTGGGCATGAGGCTTCACACAGCCTTGTCCATGTCCCCAGGTCAGGGGCGGGGCACATGTCTTCACAGTAGAGTGCAGGCCAAGACGTGAAAGGTCGGGAAGCCGCACAATGAACTAGAGCTACCGTGCACCCCGATTCTGACAGCTGCTGGTAGAGACTGGCATTGGCGTGACAGCAAGTGTATGTTATGATTGGGGACAGTGGGTTGCCGGGGGTGGTGGGGAAATCCTAACCAATCTTACTAAAGTCAGAACTGATGAATGGAGGAAACTCACCTTGTCATTCGTTGAATGGAACACACGATTATTGGATTCAAAGCAGGGAGTACGGAACCAGGAGAAAGAAGATCTTGGGTGGGAATCCCCGCCCTGCCAGCCTATCAGCCCAGTCCAGTTAGAAGACAGAAACATCCTGGTTATTAACAGAGAGAATTGGTTGTAAAGAATTGTTATCTAGGTAAATAGCAAGGCAGAAAAGCCAGCTCAGAGTTGTAAGGGAAGGCGGCCCTGCAGGAGGTGGTTATCAACTCAGGGCTTAGGGAGTGGAGAGAAGCTGGAATTATTAAAATTTAGAGGCTTGGGGTGGGGGTGTCTCAGAGAGGGGACCCTCAGAGGGAGCCCTAGCCATGAGGCAAGCTCTGTAGGCCTTGAAAGAACTGCACATGGGACCCCAGCGCTGGGCAGGAGGGGACTATCCTCCCCCTGCTCCCCCCCAGGGGAAGGGGAGAGGCTGGACACTGTTCCCAGAACCGGAAAAACAGGCCGGAAGGAGTGTGCTCTCCTTCCTCCGTCCACCCAGGCCTCTGCCTCCCAGCGCAGGGCCTCGCAGAGGTGGGCTGGCGGAGTCCCCCCGCTGGAACGCAGTAGGTTTGAGGCTGGGAAGCAGAAACTCAGCATCTGGCCCAGCCTCTCCCCAGCAGCTGGGCTGGGTGACGTGGTCTCTGGTCTCGGGGCAGGACAGACCATTTCTGAGCTCCCCCCAAGTCCCCAGGTTCCCCGAGGCTGGGCTTCTCCCATCAGAGTTTCCTGGTGGCCTCAGAGAAGGGGGAGGGGAAACTGGGAGGCGGGGGTGGGGTGGGGTGGGGTGGGGGTGGTGATGGCAAGTGGCGGGCGAGGAAGCCTTGTCGTGTTACTCAGACCCCGCATTGCTGCCAGGTCCCCGGCAGACCAGAAGGCAGGCGAGGTCTCTCAGTAATTCCCCTTCCCAGGCTACGGCTGTTTGTTTGTATTAAAACAGGAACATGATAACGGAGCTATAAGTAGCTCCACGCTCAGCTGTGCGAGGCCGGGAGCTGGAACAACTGAATTCGGCCACTGGAGGGAGAATTCAGTTCTGCCTGCTGCGGCTGTCTGTGGGAACAAGCCGCTGGCGTGCCCGGCCGCCAAAGTCATGGCTGGTCCCATGAACCTGAGCTCACCTTCACGCAGCAGACACAACTGGACGCCTCCAGTCATCGCCTCCCACACGCTCAGCCTTCACAGGACCGGACTGGCTGGACGCCACTCGGCTCGAGGGCCATGCCACAGCAGGGAAGGCAGGTCTCGGCTGACCTTGCGGGTCTCGTCCGGAGGCGACAGCAGAGTCGGCAGAGGCCCGCTCAGGGGTCTGATGTTCGCACGCCTGTCCGGGTCTAGATTGGGCTCCGGACCCTGCTCCCTGGGAGACCAGCGTAGTTCATCCCCACCCTCTGGGCCTCGGCTTCCCCATGTGTGAAGGAGGTGTCGGTGCGGATGATCCCCAAGCTTCTCCGAGCACTGACAGCCTAACATGCTCAATGCGGAAGAAAAATCAAAACTTCTTAAGCCTTTCAACCAGATACATTCCCATCGCCTACACAAAAGTGGTTTTTTTAACCTAGAGAATAAAAATCCCTAAGTAGAAAACTCGGTACAATTGTCTGATGTATCACAAATCCCAGCTCACTGCTCTCGCAAGACAGGGGAGGTGAGTTGCAAAACCTCTCTGAGCCTCCGTGTTATCATCAATGCCATGGGGCCGGCGTGATCTTGTCTCTGATTTCCCAGCTCCCTGTGCCTCCCCACCCTACACCTAGCACGTAAAATGGGGCATTGGCCCGACCTGGACATGGCGATCTGGGTCTGAGCGGCGTCCTCCACCCACCGGCCTCTCTGCGGCGCCCAGCTGCCGTGCGGGTTCTCACGTTCCACTCGCCCTCTTCCTCCACACTTGGCCCCAGGCCCCATTTCCCCGGTCCTGCTCTCTCGGCTCCTCTCAGCAGTGCTCCGGCTACACAGCCCTGCAAGGCTATCTCAGCCGCTGCGCCAAGTGAGTGGCCCCAACCCAGCACTGTTGGCAGATCAAGAGCGGGGTTGCCTCAGTTAGGACCCTCCCAACCAACTGCCCGTTGCCAACAGCTAAAAACCATGCTCTGCTCTAGAAGTCAATGAGCAGAAAAAGAAATGGGAGAAAAAGGTTTTCAATTACCTTTGAACTGTATAGAAAAATCTTCTAAGTTGGTAGCCTCACATCCTTCGTGAATGCAGGGCCTGGGGCCAGCCAGACTCCCCATCCTTCCTCCTGGTTTCTGCTGGCCTTTGACCGTGTGACTCTGGGCTTCCGTTGTTCATCCATAGAAAGAGAAAATACCTACCCATCGCTTCGCCGTAAGTAGTAAAGAGCACATGAGCCCCTCAGTGCTTGGTACATAAAAAAGCTCAATATTTATAGAATGCGTGAAGGTGTGAATTAATGGGTCAAAGACTGTCCTGTCTTACATTCGGGGTCTTTGGCGGTTCTGATGATGTGACGCCAGTAAACCAGCTGAGAAACAAAAATCCTCCCAAACAGTCATCCTTTAAAATGAATTTTATATATTTAATTATATATTTATTTCATTATTATATATTAATATATGTAATTATATATATAAATTGTATATATAATTAAAATTATATAATTAATTATCTATATTTATGTATTTTATATATTCAGTCTATGGGAGGGTTGAGGTCAGCTGGCTGTTTAGGCTCCGCACAGAGACAAGTGGGTAGAAGAAAACTTTGTGGTCTTGGTCTCATTTGTAGTAACCCACTGAGGTGAATTAGAAGCCTAAACTGTGGATCCTTTTTAAAGACATGCAGTTTCATTCGCCTGAAGACACAGAGGTCTTCTAGCGAAGATAATACCTGGTGCCCAGCGATGGCCAGGGAGAGGGATGGGCTTGGAATGGTGTGTCACCAGCCCAGGAAACATTTCAGTGTAAATGGCTTGAAACCATTTACTTTCTTCTTAACTGAGCCTGTGTTTTAAAATGTCCTAGTCCCCGTGTGTTTATTCTAGTACACAAGTCAGTTTAGCTGAGGTCTTATTGTAGAGGTACCAATCTCTAAGTAGTTGTACCCAAATTCATGATTTTACTGAAGGGATGAAAAGATGGTAGTATAAGCCTTGTTTCACTGAGGGATTTGCCTATCGGGATTCCAAACAGACCCGTGGCCAGCAGTCAGAGAATAGGCAGCAGTTTATGGAGGGCTTACCCCGTTCCAAGAGCTTTACTGAAATTAAATCACCACAGCCACATGAGGCGGGTATTGCTATGATTCCCATTTTAGAGATGGCAAAACTGAGGACACAGAAATTAAGTAATTGGGGCACCTGGGTAGCTCGGTGGGTTAAAGCCTCTGCCTTGGGCTCAGGTCATGATCCCAGGGTCCTGGGATCAAGCCCCGCATCGGGCTTTCTGCTCATCAGGTAACCTGCTTCCTCCTCTCTCTCTGCCTGCTTCTCTGCCTACTTGTGATCTCTGCCTGTCAAATAAATAAATAAAATCTTAAAAAAAAAAAACAAATTAAATAATTTGCCAGAATTTACACGCCAGGTGAGTGGCGAAGCTGGTATTCACACAGCAGCAGTCTGCTTCATAATCCCAACCCTGGCCTCCAAAGGGAGGGTGTCCCAGAGATGGACCAGGGAACCCACACACGTTTGGGTGGGAAATGGGAATCTGGTTGCTTGCTTAATGTCCAGCCCGGAAGAAGACGAAGAGGGAAGCTGATCAGCACGGACATGTGTAGACAGTGGTAAGTCATGGAGACTGACATTGAGGCGCCATCAGAGCACTGCCTTGGGGAGAGGCAGTCATGACTAAGGAATGTGGACACTCTGGATTCCATAGTGCCTGGCATCTGAATGTGTCCCCAGTGCCCAGGCCATCTATGGGATGGAGCACCCACTTCTGGGATGGAAGCTGAAAAGTTGGTCTATTTATTTGTTCCCTTCCCCACTGGCTGTGGCCACCTCTGGGCACCAGAGGCAGCGGGGGTGGGATGGGTGTCAGGGGTGATGCTCAGTGCCCAGCAGGCATGACAGGGGCGGTCCAGGGACCAATGGCGGCAGAGGGGATGGTTCGTGGAAGGAATTCACGCTGCCAAAAGTACGCGACTGAAACCGAATACTGAACATTGCCCCCATTCAGCGTCCTCATGCACCTCCACCATCTTGTTGGCCATCCTCTCTCCCTCCTCCTCTCGCCTCAGGAGTCGGCCTCCAATTTCCCCCTCTAGTTCTCTACATTTGCCCCCTGTTGTCCCCTGAATGACCTCTCTTCGTTTCCAATTAGCTCATCCAACATATTTCACTTAGAATTCTTCCTAGAAGAATTCTTCCTTAGAAGAATTCTCCTGTGATTTGGGGGGGTGGGGAAAGGGGAAAGCTAGCGTTCTCGTTTCTCATCCCGCCAGTCCTTAATTGTACAGAAACCTGGTGTTAATAAACATAAAAGTAACAATTTTCAGATGTTCCTCCTGTCCCCCCCCCTTTTCAAACAAGAGTGGGTGCAGAACCCCAAGATGTGAAACACACACACCTTGAAAACACGAGGCAAAATTAATGTGACACAAAATTAACCATTTTAAAGCGAACAGTGCAGTTGTATTTACCACATTCGCAATGCTGGGCAACCACTACTTCTATCCAGTTCCAGAAATATTTTCCTCACACCGAAATAAAACCTTGAACCCATCAAGAAGTTACTTGCCCTGCCGCCAGCTCTTGCAAACCATCAGCCTGGTTTCTGTCCCTCTGGATTTGCGTCTTCTGGACATTTCCTATCTGTGAAATCGCACAACATGTGACCTTTTGTGTCTGACTTTTTTCACTCAGTAAGTCTTCGAGGTTCATCTGGGTTGATTACAGGAATCAGAACTTCACTCCTTTTTATGGCTGATTAATATTCCCAGGTATGGATGTGCTACAATCGGATTACCCATCCATTTGTTGAATCCTTCACACTTCTGCTCTGTCGGAACCACAAGTGGGGGCCCCGAGATCCCCCACCCCCACATCTAACTCGCTCCTCCAAGAAGCTCCCGCACTCCTCCAAGCTTGGTCTCAAGGAGCCTCGGGGGCAAAGCCAACTTGTTTCCCTGGAGAGGTCACACCCTGTGGCAGGGATCAGGGCTTCTGCAGAGAGAGGAACTCTGCCCTCCAAAAAACAAAACTGAAACCAGCTGCATCCATGCAGAAGAGTGGCTGACCTGTGGAAATGGGAGGAATCCTGGGAGGTGGGAGGCTGCCGGGCTCCAGGGGCTCCCAGCGGCTGCCTGTGGGTCCCACCCAAGGGCCCCGAGGCCTCCTCCGCCCCCTTGGGCAGGTATGCCTCTGCGGGCCCGCCAAGCCTGTGGCTTTTTATGAGTTCCCTTGTTGAAACTGAAGCCACGCCTTGGTGAGTACATTCTCTACACAGCACACCATCCAGAGGGGCAGATTGCCGGCGTCCTTGTAATTGCACAAGTTTTCTCTGTCTTGCGCCTTTATTTGGGGGGGATTTTCCCAAGGGCCACCAGGAAGCCCTTGGTGCATTTTGCTCCTTTTCCGGACGGGAGGTCTGTCCCTGCTCTGCTGCGGAAAGGGGCGAGCGAACGACCTGGGGAGGGAACACCCGGCTTGCAGGGCAGGACCAGGCTGAGCGCTTTGGTGCAGTCAGGTCACGAGGCCTGTTGGGATAAGCCCTCTCTGAAAGGAGCCCTGCTCCTGTAATAACGGGGAAAATCCTCTGCGGGAAGGCCCGCGCCGCCCCGGGCTCAGAAATGCTGATTCCACGACTGGGTGATCCCATGGGCTGCGCACAGGCCCGCAGCCCAGGTAGGAGGTGCAGCTGGTTCGTGTCAGTGTCAAGGGCGGAGACGGCTTGTTTGCCCAATTGGATGACGTGGGTCCACGCCTCCGCGGAGGCCTCACCTGCCTCTGAATGGGAGAGAAAGTTCAGTGGCTGGAAAGCAGACCTCCGGAGGGCCCACAGCCTCCAAAGCCCCAGACGTTCCCGAATGTAAGTAGACGGCAGAGCTGCACCCACCTGCCTTCCTGGTCTTGGGGGAGCCCCAGGGGCTGGAGGTGCTGTCGCTCGGGAGGAGGGTCCCCCAAACGGCCGCGTCTTCTCACCGTGGTTTTGAAATTTACACTGAGCCAGAAGTAGGTTTATTTATTTTTTTTTTAAAGATTTATTTATTTTAGAGAGAGAGCGCGAGCCCAAGCGGGAGAGGCAGAGGGAGAGGGAAAGAGAAAATCTCCAGCAGACTCCCTGCTGACCGCAGAGCCCAACACGGGGCTCGATCTCCCCACCCCAGAGGTCATGACCTCAGCCGAAATCAAGAGTCCGAGGCTCAACCAACTGGGTCACCCAGGTTCCCTGAGCAAGAAACAGTTTTGTCATTGTGTTTAGTCTATTTGCCTATATCAAAAGCTAGTTCAATTCCTCTGATTTTTTTAATAAAGATTTTTATTTATTTAATTGACAAAGAGAGTGAGAGAGGGAATATAAGCAGGGGGAATGGGAGAGGGAGAAGCAGGCCTCCTGCCCAGCAGGGAACACGATGCCGGGCTGGATCCCAGGACCCTGGGATCATGACCTGAGCCAAAGGCAGTCACTTAACAACGAAGCTACCTAGCCACCCCAAGTACTCTGATTTTTAATATAATTATTTAATTTAATCTTGTGAATGAGTTGCAAAAATTAATATTACATTGAACTGAGTGGTTCAGTGGGTTAAGCGGCTGCCTTCAGCTCAGGTCATCATCCCAGGTGGAGCCCTGCAAGGCGGCGTGGGGGGTGGGTCCTTGCTTAGCTGGGAGCCTGCTTCTCCCTCTGCCGGCCGCTCCCCCTGCTTGTGCTCTCTCTCTCTGATAAATACATACATACATACAATATTACATCGAACTGTATGAAATCCCAACTGTGTGTAGGTGAAACTGGTAGGCAAGGGGAAGTGACCATCCTTGATATGGGCATAATGATTAACACTCATCATTGTTTGCTAATGAGGCATCATTTTCCAAATGAAACTCAGAAAAAAAACCCTGAAGTGATTAATTTTAACTTCATGAAGATTTTTATGTTCTGTTAGCGAGCATATGACCTTTTTTGGTCCATCTAACAGTAATGGCGAGAAAAGTTTAAGGAGTTGTATCCTTTTGACCCAAAGATTTGGAACGAGAGAATCAGTCGTTCACTACAGTGATGTCACTTCAATTTTCTCAGTTTGGGGGCATTTTGGTGCTCCTGAAAATGCTCACATTTTCTTTTCCAGTGGCCGTTCAGTATGCAGAGCACACAGTAGCTACTCAGTCCGTGCTGGCTGAATGCATAAGCAATTAACGGACACATTTTATTAGAAGTGCCGCAATCACTGCAGTTTTCTGGGCAAATATTGTGGTAGAGGAAACCTTGACTTAGAAGGCAGGAGACAGAGTCTGTTTTCCAGCTTTGCCTTCCCCACACTGGGTCTTTGGCAAGGCCTCTTTCCTTCTCTGGTTTCAGTCCCCCCCCCCCCCATCAGACTGGTAATCTCTAAGGCTCCAGCTCTAAAAGTCGATAATTTTACAAGTTTTCTGTAACTTAGTTTCTCCGGTGCCGCAAAGGCACGGGTAAGAGTCCCTGTCCTGCTGGTGTTAGGGGGTCTTGTGGAACTCTGTGAGCTGTGTGGATGCCTCCTCACAACACGGTGATCAGTCATCAGTGTCGCTAAGTGAGCCCAATGGAATGAGGTCTAGTGGTCTGGGCCGCCTGCCACTGTACCTGATGATTGATTCCTTGTCTGGCCCCGGTTAATCATTTTCCTCCCCAAGAAAACTGTTCTGCCTTCATAGAAATATGTGCAGAAGCGAAACTGATTTGATGAAACAAGTGCTTAGAGTAAAAAATATAAAAACCATATGTTACTGAAGGGAAGTGGGTTTCGTGCCTCCTGATGTGGGACACCAGGCTCTGTGGTCGCTTGTTGGGGGAAGTGCCACACCCGGCATTTCCAGCATGAGCACCACTGGGAACAGAGAGCACCCCGAGAGCGCCACCCCTGGAGCTCTCTTTGGCACCTGTGTCCCTTCTGTCACTCCATTACTGGATACACCTCTGTGTGTGCATTGGCGTTCACACAGACTCAGGAACAAACTCGTTTTTCAGAAGCGGCTGCCAACCCCGGGCTGGGGAGTAAACACAGCAGCCCATCCTGGGAAAGAAGTCTGGGAGGCATACAGCAGAAGAAAACAGTTCAAGGGCGATTTTTCCATGATGTGACCGCAGAGATCCATTTTTCCCATCATCTGGCTTTTGAGTTTGGAGAGACATGCCGCAGAAAAAGCCTCAGATCTCCTTCAATTTTACAGATGTGTATACCTTTTTATTTCTTCTAGTGGCTTCTGGTAAAATCCTGAGGGACGCTGGCACCCTGAATCGCCATGGGCAACGAGACTAGCACCTCGGGAAGCCAGGTGGGTGTCAGGGTCTCCCCCCAACCCCAACCTATGAGGGTCCCTTGACTGACCTTGGCTAGATTTTTTTTTTTCCAGTTTCTCCTCTCCACCCAGGAAGGAGCAAGCTATAACACAGATAATGCATAGATACATATGGGCACATATGTATTTCCAGAAGCATTTACCAGTTGCATTTTCAGAATTCTTGTATCAAGGCTAGCCCTGATTTTATAAACCATATTTTTAAGAAAACTAGTTTATTTTTTCTAAAGATTTTATTTATTTATTTGACAGACAGAGATCACAAGTAGGCAGAGAGGCCGGCCGAAAGAGAGAGGGGGAAGCAGGCTCCCCGCTGAGCAGAGAGCCTGATGAGAAGGACCCTGAGACCATGACCTGAGCCAAAGGCAGAGGCTTAACCCACTGAGCGACCAGGGCCACCCCCACCCCCCAAAAACCTAGTTTAACTCTTTATTCCGTGCTTTTAAAATTGACATAGTAAGAATTTGGCATATTTTCCCCACATTGTGTCCCCCCCCCCCCAATCCATTTACTTCTGTGGCTACATTGGAGGAGGCTGGAATAAAAACTTATTCACACTTCTCCCCAAAATAAAGTTATGGCCCTTAAAGAGTGATCTTCAGATCTGTTGATGTTGAGCAGATTAAACGTGAACGATCATTTCCATGTTAGGGAAGGTTTTCACAACTGAGGGATGAGCCTTAACTGCTTGATGGCACATAGAGCTGGGATTGTAAAAATATATTCAAATTTTATAGCAATTCTGCATTTTCAGTTTGAGAGACTTAATTCAACGCCCTGGTGAACAAAATCAGGGGGGCGCTTTCCTGTTTATCTCACACACCGTGGAAATTTCGGATTAATGGTATTGAGTTTTCTGAAGGAGATCATTGGATCTGAAAGCCAGCATAAAGCAATCTGCTTTCCCTCTGCTGCTTCTTCCCTATGATATTCTTTTCTCAAGGAGGAACACAGGAATCACCGAGACAAAATGTGGCAAATTCCCATGCCAGAAAGGTAATTGTGGTCAATGGCAAGGTGTGAGACAATAGGGAGAGGGAAGGACTGTGGCAAACAGGAGGCAAACAGGAGGGATCCTGTCCTATTGTCCGATGGAGGCCCCGCCATCAGCTCCGACCGATGGCTGCCAGGTGGAAGTGCAGGCCCAGTGTTATAAGACCTTCCCATCTCTTAAGAGAAGTCAAAAGGCCGCATTTTTGTATGCAAACGTATAGTTAAATTTATGTTGAGACAATGGTAGATGAGCAGGCTGTTGCAAGACCCAATACAGAGAGGTCCCTGATCCCTTTACCTAGTTTCCCCCGAGGATAACATCTTTCGAACCACAGTACACACTCCTATCCACGTTGAGATGGTCAAGATAGAGAACTATTTCCATCACCTGAAGGATCCCTTTGCGTTTCTTTAGGGCCACACCTACCACCTCCTGTTCCCCACTCCCAACCCCTGGCGCCTCTTCGTTTGTCCTCTATGTCTGTAATTTTGGCTTCCTGAGAATGTTCTGTAAATGGAGTCACACGGTATGGGCCCTTTTGGAATTGGCTTTTTTCACTCGGCTTAAATTCCTGGAGATTCATCAAGGTTGTTACATGTTTCAGTAGTTCACTCCTTTTACTTGCTGAGTCGTGCTCCATGGTCTAGAAACATCTGGGTTGTTCCCAGCTCGGGGCGAATACCAACAAAGCTCTTGTGAACATTTGTATACGAGTTTTTGTGTGCGTGTGAACAGGTTTCGTTCCTTTGACGCAAATGCTCAAAAGCACAGTTGCTGGGTCATTGTTAGTTGTGTGTTGCATAAGGAACCGCCGAACTGTCAGGTAGAATCTCTGTCCCATTTTTCATTCCCACCAACAATGAGCCATGGATGAGTGATTCCCGTTTTGCCACACCCTGGCCAACGTTGGTGTTGTCCCTGTTTGGGGACGCCATGCTGATGCGTGTGTTGTGATGTGTCGTTCTGGGTTTCATTTGCATTTCCCTGATAACTGGTATGGCTGATCTTTCGTGAGATTGTCGCTTGACTGTGTGTTCTCTTCGGTGAAAAATGTGTTCATGTCTTTTATGCATTTTCTAATTGGTTTTTTAAAAATAAACTGTTAAGAGTCTTTATACAGTCTAGATACTAATCCTTTGTCAGATTGTGGTTTGCAAATATTTTCTCCCACTCATAGCTTGCCTTCTCATCACCTGAACAGGGTCTTTTGTAAAACAAAAGTTTTTTGAGGTGCAATTGATCAGTCTTTCCTTTTCCTTTTTTTTGTCGAGTCTGATGCTTTTGGTGTCAAATCTAAGAATTCTTTTCTACCCCTACGTCCTGAAGATTTTCTCCTATGTTATGTTTTCCAAAAGCCGTATAGTTTGACATTTTATATTTAAGCCCATGATCCATTTTGCACTCATGTTTGTGTGAATTTAGGTTGAAGTTCATTCTCTATGTTTTTGTTCTGTTTTCTTTTGCCTGTGAGTGGCCATCTCTCCACTGCCATGTGCTGAAAACACTATTCTTTCTCTAGTAAGCTGCTTTTGCATCTTTGCCAAAAATCAGTTGGCTGTATTTGTGTGGGTCTGTTTCTGGGTTCTCTTTTCTATTCCATTGATCAATGTCTACTCTTCTGCTAATACCACATAGTCGTGATTACTGCTGCTACATAGTAAGTGCTCTTCCTTTCAACTAGTTTTCAAAATTGTTTTAGCTCTTCTAGTACTTAAAACCTTCCATATAAATTTTAGAATGAGTTTGTCTGCGTCTAAAAAATTCTGTGATGGGATTTTGACAGGGATTACATTAAACCTATAGATACACTGGGGAAATTGACTTCTCGACTATGATGAGTCTTCTAGTCTGCGAACACACAGTGCTTTTTTTTTTATTTCTTTCATCATCGTTTTATAAATTTTAGCATATAGATACTGCCTCTGTTTTAAGTGTATGCCTAAGTATTTCATTTTCTTTGCAGTAATTATAAGTAGTACTGTGTTTTTAATTTTGGTTTCCACATGTTCATTGTTAGTGTATTGATTTTTTTGTATTGATCTTTTATTCTGTGTCCTTGACTTTGCTGAACTCACTTATTTGTTCCAAAAGGCTTTTTTGTAGATTAATTGGGATTTTCTATGTAGGCAGTCATGGTATTTGCAACTAGAGAGAGTTGCATTTCCTTTTTTCGATTCTTTTTCCTGCCTTACTATTATGGTTTAGGAATTCCAATATTATCAGAGTGGACGTTCTTACCTGGTTCCCAGTTGTGTGGTAAAAGCATTCCATCTTTTACTGTTAGGTAAGATACTAACTGCAGGTTTTTGTAAATTCTCTATTTCTTTGCACTAACTTTCTTTCTTTCCTTCCTTCTTCCTCCTTCTGCCGCCTGCCTGCCTGTCTGCCTGTCTTCTTTCCTTCCCTCCCTTCCTTTAGCTCTAGGCCCAATGTGGGGCTTGAACTCAGGACACTGAGGTCAAGAGATGCGTGTTGTACTGACTAAGCCAACGAGCCCCCCCCCATAAATTTCTTTGTCAACTTAGGGAAGATCCCCTCCCCCATTCCTAGTTTGCTAAGGATTTTTATCATGAATGGGCATTGGATCTTTTCAAAATTTTTTTTATATTCTGTGTCAATTGATGTAGCCGTATGATCTTTCTTTCTTCTTTGGGCTATTGATAGGTTAGAGTACACTGATTGATTTCCTAATGTTGAACCAGTCTGCATACCTAGAATTAGTCCTACTTGGTCATGGTGTATAATTATTATAAAGACTGTTAGGCTTGATTTGCTAACATTTTATTGAGGATTTTTGTGTCCAAATTCACGATAAACATTGCTTGGTGGTTTTCCTTTCTTTCTCTGGTTTTGGTATCATGTTAAAACTAATCTCATGGGGCACCTGGGTGGCTCAGTGGGTTAAAGCCTCTGCCTTCGGCTCAGGTCATGATCCCAGGGCCCTGGGATCGAGCCCCACATTGGGTTCTCTGCTCATCAGGGAACCTGCTTCTTCCTCTCTCTCTGCCTGCTTCTCTGCCTACTTGTGATCTCTGTCTCTATCAAACAATTAAATAAAGTCTTAAAAAAAAAACAACTAATCTCATAAAACGAGTTGGGGAGTGCTTTTTCCTATTTTATTAGAAGAGGTTTTGTAAAGAAATTTTACAATTTTCAAAATGTTGACAACTAATTTAAATTATTTTTAAACACCCTGTGAGCCAAAAAGATGCTCCTGCTGGCTGAGGTTGGCTCAGGCCCTACCTCTTTGTAACCTCTAACTTAAAGGAATGTTCTATCTTGTGTTTCAGAATGAAGAAGACCATGGCCATTGGTTCAGTGCCTTCCATGTACAGACACAGTATAGGCACTAGACTCTGGCCTTTAGTTCTGCTGATTAGCAAACCAAGTGGCTCAGAATCAGTACCTTCTCTAAACACTTGCAGGTCTGTGGGCCCCAAACCACCAGCAAGCTCCACTCCTGGCTACAAATACGACAGAGCACTGGTTCTCAGTGGGGGTGTTTGCTCACCCCAGGACATTTGTCCATGTCTGCAGGCAGGTTTGGTACCACAGCTGCAGAATGGAGGTACTGCTGATAACTAGTAGGGGTCACGGCAGTTACTAAAATGTTCTTGAGGCACAGGGACAGCCCCACAACAGAATTATTCTTCTCAAAATGTCAAAGGTGCCAAGGCTGAGAAAATGTAGACAGAGGAACATTTGTCTTACCTGCTTGAAGAGACCTCCTTGGGGCGATGGCTGAACTTCTTGAATCCGAGATGAATGTCTCTCTGAATACAGGCAAATTAAAGTGGCTTACATGTTTTCTTCATGTTTACTAAATGGCACTGTCTAGAATTGAAGGCTGGTTTACTCAGGAGAGACTCAGAGAGATGGAATTGCAAGGTCAAATAAAGGGCGTTTTCAAAACTCTTGTTATGGAACTAAATCCAGATCTCTCTATATCTACGTACAAAGTACTTTCCAGAAAGATGATGCAAATTTATACTTTTCTCATTAGGGTACAAGGGGGTTCAAATCTTACTAAATCCTTGCAAGCAATGAATATAGTTCAGTATTTCAGATCTTTACTCCTCAATTCCTGCTAGACCCCAACCTGTCCCCCCTCCCCAGTTCCCTCCGCAGACAGGAGCTGTCTTCCTGCCATTGTGAATCTTCACAACTGCAGCCTCATTCACACATGGCCCAGTGGGGCAGGACGGCATTACCTCTAGGACTCCAGGGTCAGGTCAAGATTTGCCTTCCACAGAGAAACAAGGGGAAGGAAGCACAAGTACATGCAGCTACAGGATTGGGGCTCCCCCATGGGGCCGGCGTTCCAGACTCAACTTTCCACTGTCTCCCAAACATCACTGTCACCCCACATTCCTTAAACCGGAACTCAGCTCCTCTTCCCCATCCTTTTCTCCTCCTGTGTCCCCCACTCCCCAAAACCATGATCATCTACCCTACCATCTGATACAGGAATCTGGGGGTCACCTCTGACTCCACTCACTCCCAATCTCCCCATTTAATAAGTCGCTCTATGATTTGTAACTAATAAATGAATGGCCTGGCCATTTAGCCTTTCAAGTTTCTATGTAATTAGGATAATTAGGACTTTTTTTTCAGTTGTGAGACCCAGAAACCTATCTCCAATGACCATAAGCAGAGAAAGCTTATTTGGCCTATAGAATTAGTCCCAAGAGAGGGTCTCTTCTCAGAAGTCCCTGACTGCTGAGGTTCAGAAGAGGACGCTGGAGCTCTGTCTTCTTTGGCTCTTGCTCTGCTCTCCTCCTGGGTGATGCCTGGGTGCTCAGGGAGGGGCCCTCAGCCTGGGAGAAACAAAACAGAACAAAACAAAATTTTAAAACCCCACTGGCTGTTCCAGGCATCTAGACTTCCTCCCGTTAATGGTCCAGCCTGGCGATTAGCACACGCCGAGGTCTGGCCCTAATGGGGTCACATGCCCCATCTGGGACTGGTCACTGCGCCACCGGTTGTGGACCCTGATTGGCCAGCCTGAGTCATGCAGGGGAAAGGTGGGCCCCAGGGGGGTGACGGCCCAATCCCTGTCAGAGCACTTTCTCAAAAGATGGACATGTAGCACATACCCCAGATGTAGTTTTCTTCCTAACGGTTTTTTTTTTTTCCCTCCCCACCCCCACCGCATACCCTATTGCCCCACGCCTGGATCAGGGCAGGCTGCCCCAAACCAGTTTCTCTGCCTCCACGCTTCCTTCCCCACCACCGCATCCATGCTCCCAGGCCTCGCCCAGAGCTCGTCCTCTACAGAGATGCACTTGGAGGTCGCAATATTCTGCTTACACACATGAACTCAAACAAGGAAAGACAGGGGTCTGGAGGACCCGTCTGTGCAGAGATGGAAGACTGGGCATCAAGGACCAGCCACGTCATCGGGGCAAAGGGTGAGGACAGGCCCGCCCAGGGCCCACCCTTGCCATCTTCCTACACCCTCAGGCTGCCTTTCCCTCTGGTGACTAATGTCCCCTGGTAGCCGTGGGCAGCGAGTGCAGCCAGCAGGAATAGAAACCAGCCAAGGCTGTCCCTCTGGTGCCATAGGGGTTTTCTGTTCGCTGTGGCCCCTCCTAACGGCAAGACTCCTTTGCTTTCAGCAAGAGAACTCCAACTTGCCTGATGTTGTCCTGTGGCCTCCGAAGCCCCAGCCTGTGCAGGTACCAGGGCGTGTGCTGTGCGTGTCTGCTTCTCGGCCCCTTCCCAGCACCTCGGGGTTTGCACACCTTGTGTGTGGTGTGTTCCTTTAAGTTCTTAGGTTTTCTCCGCCTTCTCCCATTGCCTCCTTTCAGCTACCTCCACGGACTTGTAAAACACAGCAGAATCTGTAGTCGATGTTTAGATTTTGTAAGGTAACATTTTGGTGGGCCTGCGTGAGAGGTGGCCCAGCTGCTAGGCTGCGAGAAGCTCAACAAAGCTCACGTTGTCGATGTCATGCAGACGCTGGGAGCCCGCACTAACCTTCCACGCTCCTGGGCTTTGCTCTCCCTTGCCCCGGCGTGAGGCTTTGTATGGGACAGTGACTCGTGGCCCCGTCTTCCCCTTGGTGGACAGAACTGATGTGTCACAAGAAAAGATCGCATTCGCAATCAGCCGTCTGTGTCGTCAGGCCCCTGGCTGAGTCCCAGAGTTTTTGGTTTAGCTGAAGTGTTTGCCATCCCCAGGGGAGAAGGTTAAATTAGGAGCTTCGCAACCATTTTAAGGAGATTTTTCCTGGAGAGAATGTCAGGCCGGGTTGGTGTGCACTTGTGGGTGTGGTCAAGGTGCGACAGTAAAACGCCACTCGCTCTGAAATTCTGTCCCACCAGGGAGGGGTGTGAGGCCGGCGGTGGTGTGTTCCTGGCTTGAAGAAAAGAGCCTGGGGGCTCAGTCGGTGAAGCTTCCAACTCTTGGATTTGGCTCAGATCATGATCTCGGGGTCATGAGATCGAGCCCTGAGGAGTCTGCTTGAGATTCTCTCTCTCCCTTCCCCCCCACTGCTTGCTCAAGTGCTCTCTCCCTCTTTCTCTCCCAAATAAATAAATAAAATCTTAAAAAAAAAAAAAAAGAAAGAAAAGAGCTGCTCCAACCCCAAGGGTGGCTGCCTGGTAGGTCTGATCCGTGCCCCTGTTTCTCTCTATATCCTACCAGTGACGTTGCAAACTGACCTCTGTGCTCCAGCAGCCAAAGACAGAGATTGGAGACAAAGAGGAACAGTCATTTTTGTTACTTTGCCAGGCAAAGGCGGCTGCTGCGGGCTAATGCTTTCAACACTGCAGACCCGGGCCTGAGTAACAGGTTGATGGGTTTTAAAGGAAAATACAGCATCTGGGCCGTTCCGGTAGGAAGGGGGCGCGTGCTGCCAGCCGCAGGGGCATGTCCTCCAGGTGGTCTCCTGATGGGTGCTGGTGCCGGCTGATGGAGGGAAGATGTTAGGGTTTGACGCTGATGGCCAAGAAAGAATTCTTGAGATGTCTTTGGTGCAAAAAGGTGATTTTATTAAAGCACAGGGACAGGACCCATGAGCCAAAAGAGCTGCGGTGGGGTCATGAGGAGTGGCCTATTATATACTTTCAAGTTGGGAGGACAGCCCAAGTCCCTTAGGAATTTTGGAAGCAAGGTTTCCAGGACCTTGGGGGGCCAGCTATTGTTGGGAAAAGGTCACTTATTACTGTTTAATAAAACCCGCATCATGAGACCCTTCAGGTGTATATCGGTGGGCCATATGCTTGGGGGATGATTGCCAACATGTATCTTGGGGGTTTAGAGATAAAGGAAGTTTCCAAAAGAATTTTTATGTGTTAAAGTTGGCTTACAGGATCCTGGGTCTGGTGGGGGGTGGGGGGTGTGTGGCTAGGAATGCCTTTTTCCCTGAGCGAAGTATCAACATGGAGGCAGTTGGGTCCCTAGAGGAAGGTCCCTCTTGCCTGTTTCAAGGACTTGTCAATTCTGCCTTTGTTTCTCATATCAGCACCACTCGAGTCTCACTACGGAGCATACACTGAGTTTGCCAGATGTCAGTGTCTGATATTGAGTTCCTGAAACAAAAGGTTCTGTAGAAACTGTTCTACTGGGGTAAAATATACCTACTATGAAATGTACAATGGCAGCCATTTTTCCGTATCCAGGGGGTGGGTCAGCGGTGTGAAGCTCCTTCATATTGTACAGCCATCCCCGCATTCCGTCTCCAGAAAGTTTTCGTGAAACTTTTGAAATTTTGTACATATTAGCCAATATCACCACATTCCCCTCTTCACTCCCAGCCCTCGGCGGCCACCAGGCTACTTTCTATCCCTATAAATCTGATGCCACTTGGTACCTCACCCAAGTGGAGTCACTTTTGTGACTGGTCTGTTTCCCTTAACACAATGCCTTCAAGGTTCATCCTCGTTGCGCCCTGTGTGGGGATTTCCTTCCTCTTTAGGGCTGAATAGTACTCCATGATCTAGAGCCCACGTCTCCTTCATCGGTTCCTCTGCTGATGGACACGTGGGGTGCTGCCACCATTCAGCTAGCATGAATAATGCTGCTAGGAACGTGGCTGTGCAAATATGTGTAACTCTACTTCTTTGCAGTTGATATCCAAAAGTGGAATTTGCTGGGTCATAAGTGAATTCTATGTTTCATTTTCAGAAAACCACCAGACTTTTCCACAACGGCAGCACCATTTTACATTCCTGTCAACAATGCACAAGGGTTCTGATTTTTCCACATCCTTGCCAACTCTTGCTTTTGTTTTGTTTTGTTGGTTTTATAAGAGCCATCCCAGTGGGTGTGAAGCCATGTCTCCTTGGGGTTAGAGCCTATTTTTAATCAGAGGAGTCCTCTCTGCAGACCTGATGTGCCCAGAAGGAGACAGCCACATAAAGTTCTGGGAAAAGGAACATTCTGGAAAAGGGAATAACCTGTGTGACATGTCTGGGAGGGATACGCTTTTTGTGTTTCGAGATCAGCAAAGAAAGCCAGTGTGGCTGGAGGAGAGTGGGTGAGAGATTATGTCAAGAGTGAGGTGAGGAGTGTGGGTGGGGGTGAATCTTGTAGGTCATTATCAGCTTTCCAACTGGGATGCGAAGCCACCAGTGGGTTTTGAGCAGAGGAGTGACATGAGCTGACTTGAGATTTGATTTTTTTACTTTCTATTTTATTAGTTGTATTTTTTAGAGAGAAGCACGTGTGCAACTGGTGGGGAGGGGGTTGCCGGAAAGAGAGGGAGAGAGAGAATCCTAAGCAGACTCTAGAGCCTGACAAGGGGCTCGATCTCACAAACCCCAGATTATGACCCAAACTGAAACCAAGAGTCAGATGCTTAACCTCCTGAGCCACCCAGTTGCCCTGGTTTGAGATTTTAAGAAGAGCTTTGCAGTTGCTATGTAGAGAATGTTCTTTATGGGGCAGAGGGCAGAAATGGAGGAGGGGCCCTAGTTAGGAGGTCATTTAGAAGTCAGAGACGTGGATGGTGATGGCTTGGAATGAGGTGGCAGGGAAGGGGGTCCCGGGATTGGGGATATATTTTGAAGGCAGAGAGGGTGGGCTCGATGGTGATGGAATTTGGGAGTGGGAAAAAGAGCAGAATCAGGGTTGAGCCCTAGATGTTTGGTCTGAGCTGCTGAGCAGAGAGAAACATCCTTTCCCGAGCTCAGGAGAATTGGAGGAGGGGCAGGTGTAGGGAGAAGGGGGGCAATCCAGTGTTCTGGTCTGGCCATCACAGCTGAATGCCTTTAGGACACTCCAGTGAAATAGGCATTTGGCTGCACAAGAGGTGGAACCTGGGGCGCATGTGGAGTCTCGCGCATGGGTGTTTGCAGCTGGTCCAGAACACCTGGGGAGCGAGTGAGGACGGGAGAAGGGACTCGGAACTAATCCCCTGAGATGTCCTTTAATGTTTAGGTGTGAGCCTCAGGGTGGGGGGCAGTTTGTGAAGGAGCGGTAGCAGAAGACATAGGAAAATGAGGGACCTGGGAGATCTGTGGAAGAGAGGGTCAAGAGAAGGCAGAGGCATCAGAGGTTCCGGAGAAATCAAGGAGCAGACACCTGCCCATTGACTTGGCAACGTGATGGCCATCGGTGCGAGGGAAAGCTCATGTTGCCCTCCAACCCTTGATCAGCATTTCCAGTGGGATGACAGGGATGCAGTTTGGCTGGGGGAGGCCTGAAGAGGGAATTGGAGATGAGGAAGTAGAGAGAGGGGTGAAGGTGATGCAGTCAGTTTTTTCTAGGACAGGAAAGGGAGCGAATACTGGGACAGTAGCTAGTAGAGGGAGTTGCCTGAGAGTTTAAAGATCGAAGATCCTAGATGTCTGCCTGCTGGTGGGAATGAGGGAGAGAGGCAGAGGTCGATGGAGGACCAGGCGATCGAAGGGTGTGGACGGAAGGAAGGCTGACCTTGACTGTTGAGAGGGATTGGAGCCGACCTGGGCTTACAGGAGTGGTCCCTTGCCATTGTGGATGGTGGAGACAAGACAGAAGGAGACCCACCTGGGAACTGTGAGGATGGAGGAGGGAGAGGAGGCAGCTCTCTTCTGATGGCTGATTGGGGTGCACGTGCGGCAGAGGATGGGGGGGTCCACTGAGGCAGGGGTATACTGAGCTGCATGGGAGTTGGGGGATGGCAGGTGCCTAAGGGGAACAGACCTTCATGCAGTTACGGAGAGAAGCAGGGATAGGAGGCCTGATAAGAGGACCTCTCTTCCTAGTCTCTTGGCAGGGGGCCTGCAAACTATCTTAATGATTTTTGCTTTTGAAACTTTTTGGCAAGAGCTGATTGTTGAATTGGTGATTGACCTTTTAACCTCAACTCAAGAAGTCAAGTTTAATAACATCACAATTGTCCGGGATCTGGATTCTGCTGACCGGTCAGTTATTTCTTCTTTGATCCGCACGAACCTTATTTAAACTCTGAAATTTAGGAATATGACCTGGAATTTTCTTTTCTTCTTCTTCTTTTTTTTTCTTCTTCCTGTGCTCTGAAGAGAACAGAAGCCATTGGCAGGGAAAATTTACACAAGTAGGCTGGACTGAGTCTATCCACTTACTGAAGTTTCCTCCTCAGGAGCAAAGGCTCTCAGCCCCCGACCAGCCCCTGAGGGACACCTGCTGTTGCACGCTGGGTCCTGGGTCCTCATTGTCACTCCTGCTCCGTCCCTTTGGCAACTGAGTCACGGAGGCCTCACAGCTGCTCTTGGGGAGCACAGGGCAGCCCCGTTACTAACATGCACGGCCGTGACTCACACCCAGACCCCGGACGGCTTCTTCCTGGCAGCTCTCGTTCCTGCAGACGTGTCGGTGGGGAATGAAGAAACAGCCACAGTTCCAACCCGGGCGGGGGACGGTGGCTCGTGTGGGGGCAGCAGGCACAGGGCAGCCAGGGATCAGCAGAGCATCTCACACTGAGCCCAGGGGAGCTTGTTCTGTCACTGGCAGGGTCAGGATCCTGGTGTGTGTGTCCCTCTTCGGGGTAGAGATGGCACTGTGGCAAGAGTAGCTTCATCCAGTGGCACTGCTTGGGGTTTCCTGCGTCATTTCCCGCGTGGAAGGACTTAAGGTGAAATAAGAACCCCGCCTGCCTTGTCCCGGGCTGTGACAGTGAACATGACGGTGACAGTTGTTCCTGTTCTTTACTGAGTGTTCAGTTTGGGGGACCCTCCCCCCAGAAGACCTCGGAACTCCAAGCACGTGGATTCCAGAGCAGAAGGGCAGCCTTCCACGCACTGGCATCACCACCTCCTGGATTCCCCTTGGGATTGTCATGATTCCCGTTCACGGCTCTGACAACATGAGGAGGAGAAAAAACAACCCACCCTATTATTGTAATGGCCTGACTTAAAAATCTATGATCACTTAGAACACACACACACACCCCTCTTTTTTTTTTTTTTTTTAAAGATTTTATTTATTTGATAGAGAGAAATCACAAGTAGACGGAGAGGCAGATAGAGAGAGAGAGGGGAAGCAGGCTCCCTGCTGAGCAGAGAGCCCGATGCGGGACTCAATCCCAGGACCCTGAGATCATGACCTGAGCCGAAGGCAGCGGCTTAACCCACTGAGCCACCCAGGTGCCCCACCCCTCTTTTTTTTTTAAAGAGATTTCATTTTCTGGGTGTTTCTGTATTTCAAGTCCCAGAAAAAAGTGATTCTCAGCTATAGAAACGGAGAGCAATGTCCTGAAGCAAGATGACAGGTGCAGAGCCACCTGACCTGCCCCTGGGTGTCAGCCCCAGGGAGCTGCTGTCTGGGCTCAGAGCTGAAGGATGAGCAGAGAAGAAACGGGACCCAGAGTGTGGAGAGCAGGTCCTTGTGCACCCTGACCGCAGCCCCGGCCACACTGAGGCAGGTCGCCCTGGTCCTGGCTCCAAGTCTGAGAGGTAGCCGGGGCTGGAGGTTTGTTCCTGAAGGCGACCTCAGCCCTGTGGCCCCGGTTGTGGAATTCCCCGGCATCCCAGAAACAGAAGAGCAGGAGGACGGGAGATCCTGTGCGAGGAGTGCTGACCCTGGGTCCGGACCACCCAGAGACGTCACTGCGCATGTCTCTGCAGGCTGAGGTTAGCTGGGGCTCAGGCACTGGGTGATGGTTACTGGGTTTCATTAATAGAGAAACAGCCCCTCAGTGTGGGCATGTGTGGTTTCAAGCTACAGATGCTTGGGGCCCCAAGTTTAAATGGGGGGGCAGTTTCTCTCTTTCCTGTGGGACCCAAGGAACCCAACATTCTGAGAGCATTAAACTAGCCCTAGAAGAGATGTCTTCTAATATTCCACTGGCTGTGGGTGGCCATCTGGGATGATTTAACTGCATTTAATGAGAGAAAAATGGAAGGAAGAGACAATGAACCAGTGTGAACCGCAGTTCATGACAATGGAGAGCCCCTCCCCTGTGAATCTCCCACAGTCTCTCCTAGGGACGCCCTTGCCTGAAGGCTTGTTGCTAACGCTCACTGGAACAGTTATTAAAATTAGGGAACTGGGGCTCCTGGGTGGCTCAGTGGGTTAAGCCTCTGCCTTCAGCCCAGGGCATGATCTCAGGGTCCTGGGATTGAGCCCCCACATCAGGCTCTCTGCAGCAGGGACCCTGCTTCCCCAGCCCCCCCCCCCCACCTGCCTCTCTGCCTACTTGTGATCTCTGTCAAATAAATAAATAAAATCTTAAAAATACATAAAAATAAAATTAGCAAACTGCTAGGTTTGGGCAGGTTGTATCTTCTGAAGAGTCGTATTAACTGCTTTAGCTCTAAGCATGGACATAGCCCCTGGGGCTCTTAGTTAATGAGTTTTGAATCAGTTTCTTCTTTGTAATGATAATAACTAGCATCTGTGAGTGTCTTCTATAGTGGAGACTTGTGGGAAGTGCTCTTCATGTATTATGTTAGTTAACCCTGGAAAGCCTGTAATTATGATCCCATTTTCCAGATACGGTAACGGAGGCATGGACCCTGAAGCCTTACAGCTAAATAAGCTGTGAAGCTCAGGTTTTGTTTTTTATTTCTAAGATTTTATTTATTTATTTGACAAAGATCACAAGTAGGCAAAGAGGCAGGCAGAGAGAGTGAGGAAGCAGGCTCCCTGCTGAGCAGAGAGCCCAATGGGGGGCTCGATCCCAGGACCCTGAGATCATGACCTGAGCCGAAGGCAGAGGCTTTAACCACGAGTCATCCAGGTGCCCCTGAAGCTCGGTTTTTAACCACTGCACCTGCGACCTTATTCTTGGGTCCAGCCTCATGTTGCTCCGGCATGGCGGCGATGGAGGAATTTGAGAGGGAAAAAACACAAGGTTTATGCCTGCATTTCAGGTCGAGTTGAATAAATGTTATAGGACATGACAGGCTATCCTGACAAACCCAGCTCTTTGAATGAAGAGACTCTCCACCATGTGGGGAGCTCTTTACCGTCCTGACGAGGTGCTCCCATCAGCCACTGGGGCAGGCGGGCCGGGGACTGTGCTGCCATTTTGCAGGCCTCTGTCTAGAAACAGGCTCCAAGAGGTGCACCGATGTGGGTTTTCTGAATGGCCCAGACTTCTTGAAATTATACTGCTTCTAAAATATTAAACCCACACAAGACATTAATATTGGGCAGTGTTTTTGAAGTCTCAAAGGTTTTCCTTCCTCCCCACTGACAGAAGATGTCAGAACATGTCAACTTGGGCATCTTGGAGGCTTCCGGGATCTTTTAGGGTAACTCTTACCATTTTGACCCAGATGCTGTCTGGGGAGGTTAGATAGATAACATTCACTGAATGTGGATTTCTTATTCACTCACTGGAAGATGAGGACCATGTCTTTTTTTTTTTTTTTTTTTCCCCTCTAAACTTTTTATTTGGGGTTTTTCAGGTTTACAAAAATGTTGTAAAGATAATACAGAACTCCTGCTTTCTCTTCCCGCAGCTTCCTCTAAAATTAACCTCTTATACCATGTCTTTTAAAAACTTCCGTGTCCACTTAGAACCTGGATTCAACCCTTCCCGGACATGAGGCAGAAGCATCAAAATCCCCCTGAAACATGACTCTTGTTTTCTCTGTATTTTGAGGGACAACCCAGCTCTCTCTGACTCCAAACCTTGTTCGTTTTTCTGCCATATTTGTGTCAGAAAACATTCCATCAGGGGTAGCTGAAAATTCCAGCCTTGGGGCCTGTCCCCCCGTCAGCCCAACAAAGTAACTGCTAGGTAAGACTCCTGACTGGGGTGTCCTCAGCTGCCAGTGTGGGTAAGCTGCTCCAATCTTTTGTTTTCTCCTCAGAGGGGAAGAAATGTTTGGGATGACCCAGCAGAACTGGTCTGAGCCTTTGCTTCCCTGGACAGGGCAGATGGGCGGCCCAAGCTGGCCCCAGCACAGAACATGTGTTCCCCCATATTTGGCAGACTCCGGGTTGTTTCTGAAATCCGATTCCTAGTGCCATGGGGATGACCTTTGGTCTACTTCCCAGCATTCACCTGCAGTCACACGGCTCCCAAGAAGCTTGCTCAAAGAGTGGGCGAGTTGGCAAGACACTCTGGTCATGATCTAACCATGTTTATGGGCATGACCAGTAAGCCAGGGGGAGCCCATTGCACAGGTAAGGTCAGGGGAATTTTTTTTTTTTTTTTTTTTTTTTTTTTTTAATGGTAAGACACTTTAGCTCTTGATAAAGTATATTTTTTTAGAGCTGGAAAGTGCCTGTTGGAGGATTGCTTTAAAATAGACCCTGAGCTCTGGAGGATTCTAGAGCCAAAGAAAGGCTGTTTGTTTACTCAAGCAGTGGCAGCACAGGAAAGATTTGAAGAAGCAACTTGACAAGGCTGTTCGTCGTGGGGAGGATTGCCAATTTTTTTGTCCTGCCTGACACTGGGAAGTGTGAGGGAAATTTTAGACACGCCTGCTGTTTTCTGGACACAGCAGAGCCCTGAGGGTCCTGAGGGCAGCAGGACGTAGCGCTGTTGCTAGGATGGAGAAACTGGAAGGGGGACTCAGAGTCTCTGAGGGGAAATGTGGTGGAGGGGTGAGGTCTGAGGCCTCTGCGTGCTTCTCCCGGCTGGTAGAAGTGGCTATTTTTTATTTATGTATTTATTTTAAAAGATTTTATTTAGGGTGCCTGGGTGGCTCAGTGGGTTAAAACCTCTGCCTTCAGCTCAGGTCACGATCCTGGGGTCTTGGGATCAAGCCCCGCTTCGGGCTCTCTGCTCGGCGGGGAGCCTGCTTCCCTTCCTCTCTCTGCCTGCCTCTCTGCCTACTTGTCATCTCTTTCTCTGTCAAATAAATAAATAAAATCTTTTAAAAAATGATTTTATTTATTAGAGAGGGAGCGTGAGAGAGAGAAAGCATGAGCGGGGTGGCGATTGGGTAGGGGCAGAGGCAGATGGAGAAGCAGACTCCCCACGGAGCAGGGAGCTTAGTGCGGACTCGATCCCAGGACCCTGAGCTTATAACCTGAGCTGAAGGCAGACGCTTAGCCAACTGAGCCACCCAGGAGCCCTGAAATGGAAATACTCAATTTTCTAAAACATCCAACACATTTTTGTGAAACGCTTCTCTATGCCAGGTGCTATTTTGGGCAATGAACCTAGGCCCCTGGACCACGTTATTCATAAATGTCCCATTGTTTTAGTTACTTGGAGTGTGGCAGAAAGATGGCAGGGGTCATAGGCAACTGTTTCCACGTATGGTGAAGCCACATAAGGTAGGGTTCAAGAGCACAGGCTGAGACTGAATCCCAGGTCTGTCGCTTTCAAGCCGTGTGCCCTAGTGCAAGGGGCTTAACCTCTCTCTGCTGGTGTTCTCATCTGTGAGATAGAGTTGCAGTAAGCACTGAATGAATTTCAACAGGTAAGGCTCTTAGAAGAACAGCACTTGGCCCATGGAAATTGTTGATAGTAATAAGTTCGCTATTACTGTTACAGCAGAGGAAGTGCTAGGTTGGTGTTGGGTGGACTCTTGCTGTGCACAAAGTATTGGCTTTAAGAGGGAATACCTGGCCAAGTCATGGAATGTTCTGGTTTTCATCTGAGAAATGGGAAACATTATTTTGCCTTCCTGTTTAGCTCACAGGGATTTTGTAAGACTCTGATCGATTTCAAAGCACTGAAAAGTGCATGTGCCATTCCTATTGATAGTACTGATGCTTTTGTTTTTTAAAAAAGTTTTTTAAAGATTTATTTATTTATTTGACAGAGAGAGAAAGGGAGAGAGCACAAGCAGGGGAAGCGGCAGGAGGAGGGAGAGAGAGAAGCAGGCTTCAAGCTGAGCAGGGAGACTGATGCAGGGCTCAATCCCAGGACCCCGGGATCATGACCTGAGCCAAAAGCAGACGCTTAACAGACTGAGCCACCCTGGTGCCCCATTTTTTTTTAATTTTAAAAAATATTTATTTATTTATTTTTAGAGCGAGAGTGAGCAGGCAGAGGGAGAGGGAGAAAGAGAGAAACAGACTCCTTGTGAAGCGTGGAGCCCGATGTAGGGCTTGATCTTATAATGCTGAGATCATGACCTGAGCTGCAATCAAGAGTTGGACTGAGCTCCCCAGGCACCCCAGTACCAGTGCATGCAGGAAACCTTCTGGCTCTGTTTTGTCGGAGAGAGATGGCATTCTTCTCACAGATTAGCTTTCTATTAGGAGGTGGTGGGACTGAAAAGGCAGAAAGGCAGATCCTTTTGTCTGCTTCAAAGATGAATCTGAGCCCTTCTTAGATTTCCTTGCCTGAGGAATGTTAACACATGGTCCCTTATCCCCTCTAGTGAGAGCAGGGATCTGCCTCCTTACACCATCTGTTGTTTGCATCTGTCTGGGCTCTTAGACATGTCAGTGTCTTTCCAGAATTACTTAGTGTAACCTTGCATGGTATAAAGAGCAGGAGATTTATCTGTAAATTATTTGCGGAAGCATTTGCTGCTGCTGATGTGACTGAATGGGAAGCCTGGCTGCAGAAGGTGTTTGGAGCCAAGGCCAACGTGACATTCAGACAAGTAGGAATTGGGTTACAATTTTAAAAATTCAGGACCCTGGTATGAAAATGTCACTCACTCTGTATTGTTTTTCTTGAGCTACTGTAGTGAAAATTTTTAACTCATTTACTGTCCAAAGGTAGTAGTGTTATATAGATAAAGAACATTCTAGAAGAACACTTTGGAGGTTGAACTGACAGTGATTTAAAGCTTGAATTGTCTTGATACTATCCAACAGGGATGATTGTCATTCTGGTTCACAGATCGGGGGACTGAGGTCTATAGGACAGGGTGGAGTTCTCATGTCAGAGCATGGTCCAGCCAGCCTGGAAGTCATGCCAGCAGGGAGGGGGTCAGCAGCCCTTCTGTTAGGTGAGGGATCAGCCCTGCTCTCTCCGCCACCTTCAACACTTCCCCACTAAAGGGTTGGAACAAAAATGCCTTTTTCCAGCACTGGGGTCCGAGAGAAATGGGTCCCTCTAGACTCCACTACTGTGTGATCTTAGCCAAAGATTTCCCCTCTGCAAGCCTCAGCTCTGAAACAAGGACATGAGTAGCACTTTACTCTTCAGGTTGTTGTGAAGTTTTAATCACATGGTTCATGGAGACCAGTAGCCCAGTGCCTGGTGTTTAGTAAGTGCTCAATAAACAGGCGCTAGTCTTACTGTCCTTTCCTCCCACATTCTGTCTCAACAAAAGTGAATGGAGGTTCTCTAATTGTAGGACCACGTCAGCACACTAGGATGTGAGGCCCCTGAGAGCTGAGGCATTCTTTGATATTTTACCTTTGGACACAACTGGGGGGATCAAAGCAGCCAGCTGTTCAGATACGTGCCCTAGTTGGGGGAAACAGAACCAACGCTGGCTTGCTCTTTAGGCTCTGTGTGAAGGTCAAGGACACCACCCATCCAACAGCAGATTCCAGGTGTTAGGAAGACCCCCAAGTCCAGATTGAGCTGATGATTTGCACCCCCATGTCCCATGGAAGCTCCAGAATGGGTTTCCAAGAACCCCAGCCTAGAGGTTGATAGAGCTGGTGGGTGGCGTTCACCCTTCCTGGGAGGACTGGGTCTCCCCTTGGGGGGGGCCCTGTGTTTATACGTTTGTGGTCACGGCATGGGGTGCTGCCTCCCTAGACTGAGCAACTCTAGGGAAGGGATGAAACCTCATTCATTTTTGTAGCCCCCACTTCTAGCATTGGTTCTTGTGCATGGTATGGGTTAGATGAATCTAGAGAGCATGAGCAGGGGCAGGGGAGAAGGGCAGAGGGAGAGGGAGAAGCAGGCTCCCTGCTGAGCATGGGCTCCCTCCTAGGTCTCCACGATCATGATCTGAGCTGAAGGCAGACGCTTAACTGCCTGAGCCACCCGATGAGTGTATTCTAGATGATTGAATAGATCAACACATCAATAAATACTTTCTGGAAAACTGGGTGAAATGAGATATTTATCAAATGATTTGGCTGCATCAGGATCCGTAGTCACAACTGGTAAATTATTGGGCTTAGGAGAGGCCTTTTGTATTTCCAGCTGCTGGTTTTGTTGGGCAGGGCTGGCGGGGTCTGTCTCTGGAGCAGCGCCCCCTGTGGGGTGAGAGAAGATTTCTAGCAACAAGGATCAGTCAGACACAGTGAGCCCCGCAAAGTCCGGAGGAGCTCTTCTTGCCTGTCTCCTGGTGCCCCACCTCTACCGCCTCCCTCAAGGACAGGACCAGGGGCTCACGGAGCTCTGTTTCTCCCAAACACCTGACAAGCCATGTGCCTAGGTCTGAGCTGTAACAGCTGGAGTACAGGGAAGCTGTTTCTAATTCACATGAAGGTGCTGTCTGCTCACAGGCCACGCACCTGCCCAGAGCGGCACCGCCTTCCAGTGTTCACGCAGGTGCCCCCCAGGCTAGGGGCTGCCCTGCCCTGTGGATTTGGATCATCTGCCAGGTTTAAGCAAGGTGAAAAGAAATGAGGCCTTGTGTTAACTGTCCCCAAAACTGTGTTCCATGGAACACTAGCTCTAGGAGATGGTGACAGGTGACACGTGAACAGAAGGATCCTGTGGTCAAGAAACTTTGGGAAAGGGAGTTAGAATTCAATGTCATTTGACCACAGAACTTCTCAGACCCTTTCTGGCACTCCGTGAATTTTGAAAACAGGGCTAGATAACCAGCACTTCTTAAACTTAGCTGACATAGAGCACTATGTCTCCTTCAAAGCTGGTCTGATCATTAATGGAATGTACTTTTTTGGGTTGCAAGTGACAGAAATCCACCTTGTACCAGAGAAGGCAAACGGGAACTTGAGATCTCAGGTATCGTTGGCTGGAGGGGGCAGAACAGGCTGGGCCCCAGACCAAGTGGTACCAAAGCCTCCACATCACCGGGACCGCTGCCCCTCTGTCCCTCACCCAGGCTTCTCTCTGCCTGCTGGCACTAGTCTCTCTCGGCGCAGGCAGCCTTTGTCCGCAGTGTCTACAAACAGGCTTCTGGTAACGCCGCATTCTTATTCTGCAGAATCCTCACCTCTGGGTCTTTGGGGAGTCTTGTGTGCGCCCCAGTGGGCAGGGTGGTGGGGCCCTGTGAAGGAGCACTGCCGGGAAGATGGGCTGAAAGACAGCCACTGCTTTGGGTTTAAAGAAGCCCTTTTCCCCTTTCTGACATTTGTCCTATACTTAATGTGCCTTATTTATTATTTATTTATGAGTCTTACTTATTTATAAAGAGTCCTATTTATTTATTTATGATTTTATTTATTTAATTAGCAATAATCGCACCTCGGATAAACCTCATTGGCTATGATACTGCCACTGCGCAAAGCTATGATTTTATTTATTTATTTAACACAGAGAGCGAGCACAAACAGGGGGAGTGGCAGGCAGAGGGAGAAGCAGACTCCCCAGTAAGCAAGGCGCCCAAAGCAGGACTCGATCCCAGGACCTTGGGAACATGACCTGAGCCAAAGGCAGAAGCTTAGCCAACTGAGCCACCCAGGCGCCCCATAAAATGAGAACTATTTAAACTGATTTTTAAAAACCTCTCATTTTTTTCTGTCCCATGACCTGAAGTTTGGACCATCCTTTCTTGGTTTTAAAAAGTGCTTACCTGTGCTTACCTCGCAGACGAGCTTAATGTGGGAGTGAAGGAAAAGAAACGGCCTCTCAGAATGGCTCGGGCCTTGCACCGGTAGGCCCAAGTTTCCAAGGGCTCATCATTTTCTTTGTTCAGTGTCTTGCCTGGGTTTCCGGTGGAATTCTGGTTTGTGGGACCGCGGGGGAGGGAGGAGGAGATGGCTTCCATCTAGGTGACGCCACAAGCCAGTTAGACACTTGAAGATCTTCGAGCAGACATCCTCCCTTTCTCCAGGGAGCGGATGCCCCCCACCGAAGTCTGGTAGGTGTCCCCAGTGCTGGCCTTGGACTGTCGCAGGCATCCTGCTCAGCTGGAGTCTCGTGTGTAACTGTGTGTCTCCTCCATCAGAGCAGTGCAGGTGCCACGCTTGCCGGGCTCCCTGCATGCCTCCCCATGTGGCTTGCGCCCACGCGCAGTGCTGCTCAGGCGGATGAGAAAGCAAACGAACAACCTGATGCGGCCGGTGGCCAGCTGAGAAATGCTTCTGTGTCTTCAGACACTCCTATTTGATTTCTGTTCCAATTTCTCTTCCTTCTGGCTCAGAAAACTTCACCAGCTCAGAGTCCGGGGTCTGTGCAACCACCTGGGAGAGGTCAGAACGTGAAAGGGGACCCAGAGAATTCTGGAAGTGCCGGGCATGGAGACTTGCACAGGTAAGAGCCCGGGTCAGAGGACTGGCCCAGCACAACGGGTGGCTTGCTCGCTACTGGTTCAGCATTTGCTTTGGAAAATTTACTCTAAAACCTGTGACATGGTCCTCCATGGTGACATGGTCAAAGCAGTGGTTCGTAGATGGCTTTGGGATTGCCTCGACCTGCATGATGGGAGAACTAATGTTTTTCTGCCCAATGAAACTAGCAATTATGGGCTTCCGTTCATTCCAGCAATACTCCAGGTTGTTTGTCTTCATTATCAGAACTTATTTAAGCCTATAAAGGCTTGAATAAAAAGATCAAGGCTACCAAAGGATGTATCAGGGGTGTCTCATGCATGGTGAGTTGGGGGAGTCTGTGTTCAGGCCTGGTAGCCAATGAAGGCACCAGAGGTCAAGACAGGATTCAAACTCTATTACTAACGTGACAGGTCCCTTGAGTCCCAGGGAGGCTAGTGGGTGAATTCCAGAAATTAAGAAGGCCACACTGGTGCAGTGGAACAAGGCCAGTGCGGGTGTGGACCATCGGTGGGAGCCTTCCTCATTATGATCCCCGGGAGGTCCCGATTTCCCTACTGTGGCTATTGGGAAAAAGTCCAACAGATTCCTCCCATGTGGTGTTTGGCACCCATAGTTTTAGGGACGCTCCCAAGCAGAGGGCCAGCAGACGTGAACATTCAGTCCCCAGGACAGACTCGGGGCAAGAACACTGGAGGCAGTCAGTGATTGTGGGTTCAGTGCGTGATCTGGTTGGAAGAACCCTCCTGGGGATCTAGGAGGCTCTAATCACAGCCTTAAAGCAATAAATCAACATGAGCTCCAAACACAAAAATGAGAAATTGAAAGGTAGACCTCGCCCCCCTCTATACACTCATACACATCATAGACAGTAGATAATGAGATTTTTAGGTCATGAATGCTTTGCAGTATCATGTTACCCAAGAGTTTAAGCAACATTTGTGTGTTTGGGCGGTAAACAATGGGGGACCACAGGTGGGTCAGAGCGTCCCCTGGTGGCAGGAATTCCCAGGCCTGGCGGGTATGACTCTCTGGGCCGCTCACACAAGTGCCCTCCAGAAGAGGCACTTTGAACCCCTTGGCCTGAACATTAGAATTCTTCAGGCAAATGGTGGGGCAGAGTGTTCTTTTTTGCTGAAGGCATCGCAGAATACGCCTTGACCAACACCTTTGATCCTGTTTTCTGCCCTCCTTGGCCTTGTAGACCCCCTGTGGCTGTTCCTCATTCATGAGCTTTTTATCAGGGTAACTGGACAGAGGTTTTAATATTCGGCTCCAATGAGACCAGATGACCCATCTGAACTGGCTCAGGGTGATCACGAAACTAATAGAGTCATCTTTTCTAGAATTCTCTGCGAAGGCCCTCCGTGCTGGCCGAGACCCGAGGTCCAGCCCCCTCCTCCCCCATGGAGGTTCTGGGATCCCTCAAGAGGCTTGGGAAGTATTTGGGGCCTGGGTCACAGCTCGACTGAGGGATAACAGCAGCTGGGAGGGCTTTTGCTCCTTGTTCCCTCAGCTTTAGTCAATTATTCTTTTTCCCTTGAGGAAGAGTTGCTTCTCGTTGCCAAATGAACTGATCATAAATGAGGTGCCTTCCACAAGCCCAAAGAAGCAACTTCCTGTTCTCAATTAGAAACATGAATTCTGCTCTATAGATGCAAGACTGTCTGTGGTGCAGGGCTCTGGACTAAGTTGCTCGCAAACTCTCAAGAGGTGAGCGGGCTCCTGGAGTCAGGCTGCGTGCAGGAGGAGACACACGCCACCCTCGGCATCTGCCATAAAGATAACGGCAGTTACCAGTTTGCACATGGGGACCAGACACCATGCCAAAGGCTCTAGGCACACAGAATACACTTTGATTTTCTTTAAGTCAATTCATTTCCAATTCCAAGTCCTTACTCTGCCAGGCTGGTGGGAATGCCCTTGCCAGCCGTCCCTGGAAGTCGCCATCGTCTGTCCCCTCACCACCGTGGTGCGCACCAGTCCACACCACACGGTCCCTCAGGCCCTAAGACCGTGCTGCCTTCAGGACACTCTTGGCGCCAGGGGAATCTTTGGTGAGGCTGGGAGCCCCGGAGCCATTCCCTTCAGGGTTCTGTGCCCGTCCGGGGACACAGTCAGGAAGCAGGGAGGGACTCTCAGACGTTGGCCACTTTCTACGACTTGGCTCTCTTGTCATTCTCAAATACAGTTGCCTCTTTCTTTGCCACATCAGATGATCAGCATTTTCTCTTCATAGGATATATTATAGGTTTTTACAAAAGATTGAAGAACACCTCGTACTGTGTTTTCTCCTTGGAAAAACTCCAGAGAGAAAGCACAGAATGGCCTGCAGTGGCTCCTGCTGGGCCTGGAGACAAGGGCAGAACGTGGGGAAAAGGCCTATGTTAATCCGGTCTGACAACCTCCACACAGCGTTCTCTCCGCTGTACAGATGGGGACACTGAGGCTTGGAGCCCTGTGTCATTTATGCTTTAGTGATAGAGGTAGAAAGTCCACTGTTTCTGCCTTGAGGCTTCTTCCCTTTGAATTACACAAGGAAGGCGTTCCTACATCCCCAAGGGGGTTCAGCTTTTCATCCTAAGGAGTCCCATCAATCTAACTGCCTTGCTTTCCCTCCGCCACATGGTGTCGCTGTTGGAACTTTAGCTCTATGTTGGTCAAACCTGGGCAGAGGCTGGGAGGCATGACCCTGATGCGCATCCATGCACAAGTCCAGGGCTCCTGAGGGAGGATGATCCCACACTCCCAGGACAAAGCCGGGTTGCCTTCTTACTGCTTAGCAATGTCCGTCCCGAGCACGGCTGCCCTGGGTACACACGTCCTGTTCTGGATCCATTGCCCACCGTCTTGTGAGCTTTCTCCTCCCTGCTTGGGTACCAATAGTCAGGGATGGCAGCAACCACCCCCCCCCCCTTTTTTTAAATCCTCAATACACAATGAATCTCATTCTACAACCTTCCCCAGATCATAGAGCTATTGGGTCGCACCAGAGGAAATGACTGCTTTGTAGGGAAAAGTTGTGTTGTGGCCATTTCCTGAGCTTTGGCATCCTACCCACTCATTCTTCCAAGGAAGGCGGCGGTGATAGTTCAAAGATGACGGACTTTTCTCAGGGAGAACCTATGTGAATTTCTGGTGCCTCCGTCACTGATGAAGGACCGGAAACTCGACAGCCTATAGTCTTAACCATGATCCATGGGTTCTTAAATGTGAGCAGACTTCAGGATCGCCCACCAGGCTGCTTAAAACACAGATCGCTGGGTCTCTTTCCCAGACATTCTGATGCAGTAAGTGTGGGGCCAGGCCCAAGAATGAGCTCCTAACCAGTTCCCACGTGATGCTGATGCCGCTGGTCCAGACCTGCTGTGTTATCCCCTGGGACTATGTATTGCCAAGGCTGGGTGCTGTCCGGGTTCTCTGAGGGCAGCGGTGGGGCATCTTGAACTAAAGGGAACAGCTTGAGAGACCACTCCGGGTAAGGGCAGGGATCTCAACCGTAGATTCAGTATCTCCCTCCCTCCTGCTGCAGGAATCTTCCTGGACATTTTATTCCTAATTGCCCGCCCTTCCCCAGAAGATTTCCATACTATAGATCTATTGTATACGTTCTGTGGTCTTTGGATAGCCTATCAGACCGATAATGCTTTGTAATTACACTGTGATAGCTGAGATATCTTTCCCCCTCCCAAGAGCCCACTTTCGCTCCTCTGGGGAGGGTCCAGGCCCCCTGAGCCCATGGCTCTGAGGTGGTGACAATGAGGGAGGAACAAACACAGCTTTGATATTCTGGATATTTTGGAGCTGAGAGAAGCCAGGACTTGCTGATGGATCGGATTTGGAAGAAAGGAGAGAACAGTCAAGGACTATTCCAGAAGCTTTCGCTTGACCAATTGGGTGGCGAGGATCATTTGCTGGGAAGTGAAGAAGTGAACCAGGTGTATTTACTGAGGGCCATAGACACAGGGCCAGTGTCCAGGAGGCCATCCTGTTGTTACCTGGCAAGACAGTGTACCGCTCACAACCCTGGGCTCACCGGGGATACACGACAGTCCTCCATCTTTGGGAAGAAAGCCGGGTGCTCCTGTGTTTCAGGGACAGCTCACCTCCTGCTCTATGCGCAGCGCTGTCAACACCCGAGCCTAGGTCGTCCCTTTGGGGGAAGCAGGGGGATATATTCCATTTAGCAAACATGGATCTGCAGCTCACCACAGGCCAAGCTCTGAGCCTGAGACCAGAGGTAAAAAAGACACTTTTTTTTAAAAAAGATTTTATTTCTTTATTTATTTGACAGAGAGACAGATCACAAGTAGGCAGAGAGGCAGGCAAGACAGAGAGAGGGGGGAGACAGGCTCCCCGCTGAGCAGAGAGTCCGATGTGGGGCTCAATCCCAGGACATTGAGATCATGACCTGAGCCGAAGGTAGGAGCTCAACCCGCTGAGCCACCCAGGTGCCCCCAGAGGTAAAAAAGACAAACAGGACATGTGGATCCAGTTGTACTCGGTTCTTACTTAGAGAATTCCAGAACTTCTTTAAGTCTGGAAACGGAAGTTGGGGCATATGTAATGAGCTCAACTGCTTGTTTTTTTCAAACACACAAACTCTTACTAGCACAGAAATCCTCAGCGTTTGGGTAGCAGGAGCTCAGGGAAAGGTAGAAAGATGGTTTGAAACATGAAACTTGAGATGCTGGCCGAGGGTGTTCCTTGAGCCTTGCCTGCCACGAGTCACCTGCCAGCAGGGCGTGGGACCCGGGGCTGAAACACCGCACCCAGCACTCAGCGCTGATGCCTGCAGATGACCTCCAGAAGGCCACGGGCAGGGGGGCCTTTCGAGGAGGAGGTGAAGAAATGCCCCCCGCCCAAAGTGTGGCTTGATGGGGCCTGGAATCCAGCTGGGTTTGGTGGTGCCCGGAAGCCTGGGCTCGGAGCCACGGTTCTGAGCTCTCACGGGTGTCTGAAAACATTTGTGCTGTGGGCTCCGGAATTAGAAAGCAAACCCCTGTGTGTTCTTTAAATTTAATTTCCCTATAAACAAGGTCCATTCTCAGACCCAGACAAAAGAAAAATCAGATCTGTTTTATGAGCAGCGGCTGGGACCAGCTCTTTACTGAGTGAGCCCGTGTCTCTGATGCAGTAGGAAACAGTTCCCACTGAACAAAGTTGTGCAAAGTTCCAGATCCGCTCGAGAGCTCCGGCCAAGGCAGGGTGTGCCGGGCCGGGCCAGGGCCGCCTCCGCCCTGCCGGTCCTGCTTCTGACTCACTGTTTATCTCTGGCAGGAAGTAAACACAGAGAGGAGGGGTAATGAGCTCCCCGACTTGTGACACGGGCTGAAAAAGAAGGTCACACGCTGAATTAGGTGTGTGTCTGCTTTCTGCTCATCTGGTTTCCACAGAGCATTTGAAAAGAGGACAGGAGTGTGTTTCCATCCTGAGATAATATCCCATTTAAATTGTCACATTTTGGGGCGCCTGGCTGGCTCAGTAGGTTAAGCCACTGCCTTCCGCTCAGGTCATGATCTCAGGGTCCTGGGATCGAGTCCCGCGTCGGGCTCTCTGCTTGGCGGGGAGCCTGCTTCCTCCTCTGTCTGTCTGCCTCTCTGCCTATTACTTGTGATCTCTCTCTGTCAAATAAATAAATAAAATCTTTTAAAAAAATTGTCACATTTTGGAAAATACAGAAAAATGAAAGTGAAGGGAGGGGAATCACCAATGCACTCAACCCCTACAGACAACTGCTCTTAAAATATTAGTGTTTCCCTCAGGCTTTTCTCATTTTCCAAGTTCTTTATTGATTGTGATAGCTGTGTGTGTACAAACATATGTATTTATAAATATTTAAATAACCAAATACCTTCAACGTATAAACATACATGTTTATATATAATCATATTTAAATATGTAAACAATATATTAGTATAAATATTTATATAGGGTCCATTTAAATAATTAATAGACTGTATTTTAGAGCAGTTTCAGGTTTACAGAAAAATTGAGCAGTACAGAGAATTCTCACATACTCCCGCTTCCTCCTAACAGTTTGCCTTATTTTATTTATTATTTTTTTAAGATTTTATTTATTTATCAGAGAGAGAGGGGGAGAGAGCAAGCACAGGCAGACAGAATGGCAGGCAGAGGGAGAGGGAGAAGCAGGCTCCCTGCTGAGCAAGGAGCCCGATGTGGGACTCGATCCCAGGACGCTGGGATCATGACCTGAGCCGAAGGCAGCTGCTTAACCAACTGAGCCACCCAGGCGTCCCAAGTTTGCCTTATTTTTATTTTTTTTAAGTAGACTCCATGCTGAGCATAGAGCCCAGTGAAGGACTTGAACTCACAACCCTGAGATCAAGACCTAAGCTGACACTATGAGTCGGATGCTTAATAGGGCACCCCCAGTTTGCCTTATTATTAACATTTTGCATTAGTTGGTACATTTGTTACAGTTAATGAACCAATATTGAGACACTGTTATTAATTAAAATCAATAGCTTACAGTAAGTGTCACCCTTGTGTTGGACATATAGCCTCTGGGCTTGGCAAATCCATAATACCATTTACCCACCACTGCAATCTCTTACAGAAGGGTTTCAGTGCCTCAAGAAATCTCCTGTTTCTACCTGTTCATTCCTCCTCTCTCCCTCCCCCACCGGCCCCTGGTGACTACTGATCTTTTCACTGTCTTCATAGTTGGGTTTTTTTTTTTTTTCCAATTACATTTTTGTATTGGTGTAAGATACATTCTGTAAGAGTATGAAGCTGAGAGCTTTTTCTTTAAAAAAAGATTTTATTTATTTATTTGACACAGAGAGAGAGAAAGAGCACAAGAAGGCAGAGAGGCAGGTAGAGAGAGAAGCAGGCTCCCCACTGAGCAAGGAGCCAGATGCGGGACTCGATTCTAGGACCCTGGTTTCATGACCTGAGCTGAAGGCAGATGCTTAACCGACTGAGCCATCCAGGCACCCCTGAAGTTGAAAACTTGATGAATGTTTACATCCCTATGCACCTGATCAAGCCCAGCTCTAGGGCTAGATCATTCCTGTTGCCCAAGAACATTCTATCGTGTCACTTCCCAATCAATACCCAGCCCCAGAATAACAACTATTCTGACTTCTACCACCATGAATTAGTTTTGCCAGGTCTTGAACTTCACCTAAAGGGGGATTAAACAGCAACATAGAGTTTGGTGTCTGGGTTCTTTTGTACACAACTACTTGTTGGATTTTCAAATGATTTTTTACTGTGGTAAAAAAAGATAGCATAAAATTTACCATCTTAACCAATTCTGAGTACAGGTCAGTGTTGTGCAAATATTTCTGTGGTTTTTTTTCTTTTCTTTTCTTTTCTTTCCTTCTTTTTTTTTTTTTTTTAAAGAGGGAAAGAGATGGAGGTGGGCAGAGGGAGAGGGAGGGAGGGAGAGAATCTTCAGCAGGCTCCACATGGAGTTCGATCTAACGACCCTAAGATCATGACCTGAGCTGAAAACAAGAGTCAGACACCTAACTGGCTGTCACTCAGGAACCCCTATTTCTATAGATTCTTAAGGTAGAAGCTGTGGTCATTGATTTGAGACTTTTTTTTTTCTTACTATAGGTGTTTTAGTGCATTGAAAGTCCAAGTCCTGCTTTAACTGCATGTGACATTTTGATATTTGTGTTTTCATTTTCATTTAGTTCAAATGCTTTCTAATTTCCTTTTTAATTTCTTCTTTGACTCATGGGCTATTAGAAGTGTATTGTTTAATATTCAAATACGTGGGGGATTTTCCAGATATCTTTTTTTTTTTTAAAGATCTACTTATTTATTTTAATGAGAAAGAGAGAGAGAGCACATGTGAGTCAGGGGAGGGGCAGAGAGAGAGAATCTCAAGCAGACTTTCCACTGGGCATGTGGGGACATTCAGCTCCATCCTGTGACCCATGAGATCATGACCTGAGCCCAAATGAAGAGATGCTGAACCAACTGAGACACCTAGGCACCCCAGTTATCCTTTGTTATTAATTTTTAATATAATTCCATTGCAGCCAGATGATATACTTTGAATAATTTGAATCTTTGAGAATTTATTGAGACTTTAAAAAAATGGGTAGAATGTGGTCTACCTTATAAATGTGTCATTTGCACTTGAAAAGAATGTAATTCTGCCACTAATGGATAGTGTTTAGTAAATAGCAACTGGGTTAAGTTGCTTGGTGGTGTTCTTTTGGTCTTTCATATCTGTACTGATTTTCCATCCGCTTGCTCAGTCAATTATTAAGAAAAGGGTGTGGAACTATCAGTTTATAATTGTGGACTTGGCCATTTCTTTTTTTTTTCCATCAGTTTTTGCTTTATATATTTTAAAGCTTTGTGATTAAATAAACTTTAGAATGCTTATGTCCTATTGATGAATTGAACCTTTTATCATTATAATGATCTTCTTTATGGCTGGCAATATTCCTTGCTGCAAAATCTGTTTTGTTCCATATAATACAGACATAACTGCTTTCTTTTCACTAGTATTTTCACAGTATGGCTTCCCCCACCCATTCTCTTATTTTTTTTTTTTAAGATTTTATTTATTTGACAGAGAGAGATCTCAAGTAGGCAGAGAGGCAGGCAGAGAGAGGAGGAAGCAGGCTCCCTGCGGAGCAGAGAGCCCAAAGCGGGACTCGATCCCAGGACCCTGAGATCATGACCCGATCTGAAGGCAGAGGCCCAACCCACTGAGCCACCCAGGCACCCCATTCTCTTACTTTTAATCTCTCTGTGTTTTTAAGCAAAATTTGAAACGCTTTCTTGTAGACAGTTTACAGTTGGGTCTCCCTTTTTTTCATCCATTCTGAATATTGCTGCCTTTTAACTGAAATGTTTATAACATTTACATTTAATGTGAGTATTAATATGGTTGACTTCAATCTACAGTCTTATTGTTTTCTCCATCTCTTTTACCCTCTTTTTTTGCCTTCTTTTGGAAAAAGTAATTATTTTTATGATTCTATTTTATTTCCCTTTTAACTTATTAGCCACAACTATTTATGTTAGGTGGTTGCTTTCCGATCTATACTATACATCTTTTTTTTTTTTATTTAAATTAAAAAAAATTTTTAAGAGAATGCGTCTGTGATTTGTTGTTGTTGTTAAGATTATTTATTTATTTATTTGAGAGACAAAGATCACAAGTAGGCAGAAAGGCAGGTGGGTGGTGGGGGACAAAGGCCCCCCGCTGAGCAGGGAGCCCATTGCAGGGTTCGATCCCAGGACCCTGAGATCGTGACCTGAGCCGAAGGCAGAGGCTTTAACCCACTAAGCCACCCAGGTACCCCCATACTACACATCTTTAATGTGATACAATCTGCTTTCAAGTGATGTTGCACCATTTCAAGTACATTTGAGAGTCTTGCCCTGTATAACAGTAGACTTCTATCTCTCCCCTTTTGGCCTTTGTGCTTTGTTGTCATACATTTTATTTCTACATATATTTAAAATCACACAGTATATGTTATTTTGGCTTGACATTATCTCTTAAAGGAGATTTACAGAATGAGGAAAAAGAATTTCTGTTTACCTCCACAGTCACCGTTTCTGCTGTTCTTTATTCTTTTGGGTGGATACTGCTGGCCATCTGGTATTATTTCCTTTTGGTTTGAGGGGATTCCTTCAACATTCCTAATAGGTCTAGATTCCTAGATAGGTCTGCTGGTGATTAATTTTCTTAGTTTTAAATGTCTGAAAAAAAATCCTAATTTCACCTGTATTTTAGAAAGAGATTTTGCAGGACAAGGAGTTCTAGGTAGACAGTTCTTTTTCTACTTGAAAGATACTGCCCTACTGCACTCTAACTTGTGTGGTTTCCAACAAAAATTTCTTCCACCCTTTCTTTTGTTCTGTCCTTTCTTCTCCAAGTGCTTTTAATATTTTTCATGTTTTTAATGGTTTTAAACAATTTGGTTATGATGTGCCTTGGTGTACATTTCTTCTCGTTTCTTGTGTTGAGAGATTCTTGTATCTGCAGTTTTATGGTTTATGTCATTTTTGGAAAAAATTTCAGCCATTATTTCTTCAAATAGTTTTAAAAAATCTCCCTCCCTCCTTTGGGGATTCTAATTACACATATATTTGGGTGCTTGAAGTTATCTCACACTCACTGATACTCTTGTTTAAAAGATTTTTTTTTGTCTTTGTCTCTCTGCTTTTCATTTTAGACTGTTTCTATTGCTATGTCTTCAAGTTCACTAATCTTTTTCTCTGTAATGACTAATCTGTTACTAATACCATGCAGTGTGTTTTTCATTTTAGAAATTAGAGTTTTCATCTTGACCTGTTTGATTAGGATGTTTTTTATTTTATTTTATTTTATTTTTTAAGATTTTATTTATTTATTTGACAGAGAGAAATCACAAGTAGATGGAGAGGCAGGCAGAGAGAGAGAGAGGGAAGCAGGCTCTCCGCTGAGCAGAGAGCCCGATGCGGGACTCGATCCCAGGACTCTGAGATCATGACCTGAGCCGAAGGCAGCGGCTTAACCCACTGAGCCACCCAGGCGCCCCAGGATGTTTTTTATTTTTAAGTAATCCATATACCCCATTGTGGGGCTCAAAATCATGACCCCAAGATCAAGAGTTGCATGCTCTCCTCACTGAGCCAGCCAGGCACGTGTGGATTGGGATCTTTTTTTATATCCTCCATGTCTGTACTTGACATGCTCAATCTTTCCTTTAGCTTCCTGAACACAGGGAACACAGTTACAACACATTTTAAAGAGTCCTTGTATACAAATTCTATCATCTGCATAATTTCTGGAGTGGTTTTTATTGAGTTTTCTTTTCATTGTGGGTCATAGTTTCCTGTTTCTTTGCATTCCAGACACCGTGGGTCTTATGCTTTTGGATTCTGGATATTTTTGTATTTTTTTAAATACTCTTGAACTTTGCTCTGGGGGTGCAGTTCAGTTATTTGGAACAGCTTAATCCTTTTGCGGCTTCATTCGGTGGGACCAGAGCAGTGTTTAGCCCAGGGTTCATATTTTCTAGAACAGTGTTTAGTCCAGGTTCATGTTTTCCACTACAGAGGCAAGGCTCTTCCTAGCACTCTTGCAGATGTTCCATGCATTGTGAGAGTTTCCACGGTGGCTGGTGGGAACAGGAGATTTTCCCAGCCCTGTGTTAGCTTTAAGGATTCTTCCCTGTAAACCTCACAGGTGGTCTGAACCTAGATGCAGGTGGTATTTGTGCATATACATGCTGATCAGTACTTGGATATCCCCAGAGTTCTGTCTTTGTCCAGCTTTCTCTTCTCTGATGCCCCGAGATGCAGATGCCTCCTCCAGCCCCTCAAGTCGGGCAGACTCTCCACTCTCCCTGTGCTGCTTTCTCCAGGCCTTAGCTGGGGTAAGAACAGCACTTACTCTGCTGCCTTCCATCTCCAGGGATCACAGGCTTCTGTTTCTCGTGTCTTCTATAGCAGCCGATCCTCCATTAGTCCAACACCCTGTTGTGTTAATAATTCTTTAGATGACATTTCCCACCCCAAGCTCTCTGAAAAGACCAAAAAGCCACCCGTATCAAGTTTCTTTCTCTGGTTTTAAATGGAAGTGCAGCAAAACACCTGGCATTTATTTTGAGAGACGTGGGGAGACACTCCTAGGAAAAAAAAAATATTAATAAGAGAGGATGCCATGGGCAAGAGTTGTCTTTCTTTCCTTTTCAAGAGCAGCTTGTATTCCAGACACTTCTAGTCTCTTTTTGTGGCCTCAAATGCCAACTTGGACAGGAGTAAATCTTCCCAAATCATCACTGCAGCTGTGTTCATGTTGGGAAGGAGCATGGGATGGTTTTATTTCTTTAACATGGAAACAACTTGGCCCCTCGGTGATGTTGACTCATCAACTCCCTCCATCCCATACACATTTAGGCCAGTGGGATTATAGAAAGACAAATCCCAACCAAACAGGCCAGTGACTAGCACATTTTTGAGCTCAGTACACATGAGCTCAGCCTCACATAGGTAATATTGGTGACATCTTTTATTCAGGGAATGCCCCAAATTTTCTGAAAGGTTTTTCAGTCATCATGGGAAGATTCCAATATGTTTCCCACTTATACTGTGTTGACGAAGGCAGGAAAATGATTTTAATACACATTAGAAGTCTTATCAAAAAGGAATATTAACAAAAATATACTCACCGCTATTTGTTCTTTCTTGATATCAAAACAAAGAAAAAATACCACCATAACCCAGGCACACAAGAAACCACTGCTTGCATTTTTCTGTGGCTAAGTAGTAGGATTTAATTTTAAATGAAGAAAATATTGCTGATGTATTATTCCAGTGGCAGAGTGGTGGATAATCCTGTGCCTGGCAAAATGGAGCTCAAGGCCATGAGCAGGTACACCAGCCCCATGAACCTGGCTCTCCTCCCCCATCTCACCATGGTGCTGTTGGCCACCGGCATGTTCTTTACTGCCTGGCTCTTTGTTTATGAGGTTCCCTCCACCAAGAACAATAGGGATGTCTAAAAAGAGCTCCTCGTCTCCTTGGTGGCCTCGCTCTTCATGGACTTTGGGGTCCTCTTCCTGCCTGCTCCGAGTGGTGCCTACATATGAGCTCCAAAGGGTTCCAATCTGCTGGTGTCACTGAATTCCTGCTTCTGTAAATTAAATTTTTTTTTGAACTATTGCTGGAAGTGTCCTACCTGCTGCTTACAATAAAGAAAGATGTGTGACCAAAAGAAGAATTAAGAAAGGGGCATCTGGGTGGCACAGTCAGTTGAGTGACCAACTCTTGGTTTTGGCTAAAGTCATGTTCTTAGGGTCCTGGGATGGAGCTCCATGTCAGGCTCCGTACTCAGTGGGGAGTCTGCTTAAGGATTCTCTCTCTCTCTCTCTCTTCCTCTGTCTCTCTGGTTCTTTCTCTCTCCCTCACCAAAAAAGAAAGAAAGAAAGAAACAGAGAGAGAGAGAGAGAGAAAAGAAGAAAGAAAGGGAAAAGAAAGGTAAGGAAAGGAAAGAAGAGGAAAAGGAAAGGAAAAAAGAGAAAAGAAAAAAGAAAACAAAAAACTAAATGCGTTTCAATGAATTAGTGTCTGGTCATGACCGTACCTAGATACATTGGGAGGACAATGACAGAAGTGAGTGACACCCAGAAAGAGATGTGGATTTGTGCCAACTCTGGGGAGCTTTGTGTGCAACAATCTGGCAACCCCTTCCAGCAATTAGTCTGGGAAGCGCAAAATTGGGTCATTCCACTGTCTCTTATACCCCACGAGACAGATGCTGACAAAATTGTCTTTTAGAAGACAATTTTTTTGAATTTTCCTTGGGATTCAGTTGCCTGCCCCTCCCCTACCCCCCACATACACACACTATGCTGGATCATGGATTCTCACAAGTGGACTGACACTTTGACCTTGAAGTCATGTAAGTCCTTGTGGCAGAGCTCGCCTTGAATAATAAGGATACTTTGGGGTTTTATCATTCCTCCCATAACTCTTTAGAACCTACCACTGTTTTCCTCTTGTCTATTGCATGGGTGACACAGGCTTTGTGGTCTTTGTTTCTTTCGGGCCCAGAATGAGCACAGGAAAGAGTTAAAACTGGATTAAAAATACAAAACTGAGTCTGACAGGGCTGCCAAGGTCATGGGCTCCTTGGAATCTGTGCAGGAAGCATCATTTGGACAAATTAGGATCACGTTTGTAGATCGGATTTAATTTGCTGGGATGGCAGAGAGGTTTCTGAGGCAGTGCCTTTCTCCATGAAATACCAGGTTTAGTTGTTGAGACTTGGCAATCTCCCTCTCTTGATTAACTTGAGACTACTTTCCTTGGCTCGAATCACTTAGAACATAAATCCTTTTCCAAAGTCCCTGCAATAGGCAGTATATCTCACAGTACGGGAGTTAACCGAAGTAAGGGTTTTCTTGAATGTCAGTTAAAAAAATTGCTCCTCACTTCTGTATTCATTCCATCATCCAATCATTCATTCGGCAGAGTAGGGACCAGTGCTAGACCGAGATAGCAAAATAAATGAGATGCATTCCCTCTAACCTCCAGGAGGTCGTACCCTGCGGGAAAGTGAGAGAGTGAACAAATACCACCACCGAGAGAGCGTCTGCACGCAGGCTTCAGGAGCATAGAAAAGGGAGCATCTATGGCTCAGGGAGGGGTGTCCCTCCATGGAGGGAGGTGCCTGGGGGATCCTACCACAGAGGAAGGTGACGGGGTCTGGGCTTTTCAGGGAAGGAAGGGGGTCTCACCATGGAGGAGGGAAAGGGGGGATTCCCACAATGCAGGGGAGTAGGAAGTGCTCATTTCAGAGAAGTGTTCGGGGATATTACCATAGAGGGGGAAAGAACTTCGGATGTGCACAAAGCCCGCAGCTGGCCTTGCTCTGAGGCACAAAAGAGCTATTCACATGTTCCTGATTTATAAGCACGTTCCAGAGCAGGTGAGAGGTGAGTACAGGGGGGTGTGTGGTAGTGTGTTTTGAGAATTATCCTTCTAGTTCTATAAAGGACAGCTGAAATGTCCTTACCAAAGCTTCCTTTCACATATGGCTGTGCATTGCATCCTATATTCTGTGTGTGGCACATCCGTCTCACTAAGTGCTCTGTCAGAAAAAGGGGCAGAGGAAGATTTTTGAGAAACACCAAGTTTGGGATACACTGTGTATATATCATCTTGTTGATTCACAATATATGGTGGTATCTCAAAGGCACTGAGAAGTCCTGCAGTAAAGAAACTTGTTTAACCATGTTTCATCTAGTGCTTCCTGTATCATCTAAAGACCAGAGAAAGCTTTCTTGCACATCTAACAATTGTATTATGAGAAATACAGGATTTAGTATATAAAAGCTCCTGATAGAAATGTAAAAATGGAGGACATATCCTACACAACTCTTGTTAGTCATTAATAAGTGATCTAGAATGATCTACTATAGTTGGCCCAATCATATATCAAGTTGTCTTTTTTAAAAGACTTTATTTTTTTATTGACAGAGAGAGCACATGCATGAATGGGGGTGAGGGGCCAGAAGGAGAGGGAGAGAGAGAATCCCAAGCAGACTCTGCTGAGCACAGAATCCGATGTGGGGCTTGATCTCATGCCCCTGGGATCATGACCTGAGCAGAAATCAAGAATCAGATGCTTAATTCAGTGAGCCACCCAGGTGCCCCTCATATATCAAATTCTTGAGGAGACTATCTTCTTAGGCAGTCTTCCTTGTTTGGGATGGAAAAGAGAAAGAAAGAAAAACTCGGAACTGGGCATTTCATAGTGAGGAGACTAACTCTAGGAATCGTAGTTATTGATAACCCTAGAGCACTTGGTTACCAGACTTATGATTCACAGAAAGAAAAATACAAAGCAAAGGGCAAGAATAAAGGACACTGAATTGATTAGGTGACTAGCAGTTTAACTGTGTCATTGTGAAGATCAATGTGGTACCCAAATTAACCAGGCTCATTCTGAGTCAACGTTGGGAAGACCCGAAAACATTTTGGAGTTTAGTTTTCTTTCTCTGGTTGGGGTCTCAGTCATCCTTCTACTGAAGAAAAGTCACATGACCAACATGGCCCCGGGGTTAATTCAGATTTTGGCAAGTCCTAGAAATGTATGGGAAAAAGAAAACACCACAGTCCTCCGAAATTGCTCTTGGGGTTTGGGTAGCTAATTCATCACATCCTTTCCCACCAGATTCTGAGTCAATCATGAACTTGGCACCAGAGTCTGCAAGGAGAAGAAAGCCAGCTTTATCACTGGCAAGTTTGGACTGGAAGACAAGTCAAAATGTGGGTTCCTGATACTGCCCCCTGAACTAAACTTCCCCACCCAGTGCGAGGCTGCAGACATGCGCAGGGTGCCTCGAAGGCTGGGGAGGGCCAGCCCCAGTGAGTTTATCACCTGGCAGGCAGCTGGGGGAGGAGATTGGCCTGCTCTCCTTATCTCAGTGACCTTGAGCACCTTAACCCCCACCTGTATGGAAGCTCTACCTATGGGGGTTGCTTGTAAGAAGTGAGAAGTCTCACTTCTTCCTGGGAGGTAATCCTAATGGAGAGTAAGGCCAAGTGTCATACGTCTGAGAGCTCAGCTGTGTCATTAAATACTCTGAATGTGTGGGCCAAGGCAGGATTCCATGCAGCTGAGCACCCCCCAGCCCAGAGCCTCCTCATCACTACCCCAGCTGCCACAGCTGGAAGCAGTGAATCAGGACTGGTGGTTTTCAGGGGCTGCAATGAAACTCACAGGATCTCTCTCTACCCCTTGCTTTCCTTTTCCAGAAAGAACCCTGGAATGCAATGAGTAGCAGTGATGTTATGTGGGGAAATCTTCTAATCTTTTCAATTATACTAATTTATGAAAATAACCGATCATTCACAGACTTCTGTACTTTATAATTAGTAACAAATTTCTTGCAGCACACCCCCCCAACTCATCAGACCCACCAGTGTGCACAGGGAATTGTGGTTGAAAAGTGCTGCCTTGACCTCATTTCTTTTGAAGTAACATTTAAACAAAAGTACTTTGCCTTTTCTGAGCCTCATTTTCCTGTATCTTCATCAGTAAAATGAAAGATTTGGACTAAATAGGTACGAGAATGCTGAGACTGTCTGGAAGAAAAGAACTTTCTTAACCATCATATCAAACAACTATGATTTGGAAACATTTCTGCATATTTGGCATCTTTGATTTGTGTTCACTTGTATATGCCCATCCACTCATTCAATCAAATATCCCATCACCCATCCACCAACCAGTCACCAACCCACCCAACCGTCCACCCACCCAACCGTCCATCCACCCACCATCCATCCATCCATCCATCCATCCATTTTTCCAACCATCCATCCACCCAACCATCCCTCTAACCATCCATCCTTCCAGCAACCATTCTTCCATCTATGCAACCATTCAGCCATCCACCAATCACCCATCCACTTAGTCATCCATCCATCCATCCATCCATCCATCTACGCATGCATTCACATATTCAATGTTTATTATATGCTAGACACTGGGAAAACAATATTGAAAAGAGACAAGACTCAGTCTTCATTTACTCCAGTGGAGGGAACGATCATCAACCCATGTTGATGGCAACTGTGACTACAGCCATCACTAAGTGGGCCTGTGAAGCAGAACTGGAAGACCAGGAAGGCTTTGTTGACAAGGATGAGTAGGGGAGACCTGCTGGGGAAGAGTAGGAGGGCTCTGGGCTGCAGGCAGATGCACGGATGGTGAGGTCCAAGTCGGATGAGACAGGAAAGGCCCCCCGGGGCTACCGGCTTTTATTTCTAAGCCATTTTGCTCTGGCTGCAGACTGGAAACCGGAATGAGGCAGCCAGAGTGAGTGGGAGGAGAGGCTGTAGCTCCCATGCAGAAGAGGTGAGGCCAGCAAGTCCAGGGAAGCGGGAGGCGCTGGGGCCCCAGAGCCTGGCAGCACAAGGCTTGTGCTTGCCTTGCCTTGCCTTGGGTGCTCTGAGACCCTGGGTCCAGGCTTATACATTTCTGGGGCTATTTCCACATGTACGCAAGAAGGGCCATCTACTCAGCAGAGCTACAAAGTGGATTAAGCCCAATCGTAACTGAAAAGCACTCAGCATGGACCTGGACTTAATAAATGCTCCATCTGTGGCAACTTTCCTTTGGATGATTCTGCTTTATGGTTTTGCTGGTTTCCTCGAAGCCTGGTAGTTCAGGGGCCATGCTTGTTTTTCCTCTCCCGGCCTCCTTCCCCAAACATTCTGGTTGGCTCGAGTGCATGTCTTCAGAACTTCACACTTAGGAGCCCATCTGGGGTGACTACCTCTCGCTAGGGTAGAGGGGAGGGCATCTCCATTATCTGCTCAGAACTTTGCTGCAGCAAATCACCTCTCCTCCCAGGTTGCTTTACCCTGTGCTTCCCCCTTTCTCATGCTGGGGGTGTCTGGTGTGCGCCAAGGAGCCTTGGGTGGCTCAGTGGGTTAAAGCTTCTGCCTTCGGCTCGGGTCATGATTCCAGGGTTCTGGGATCGAGCATCGGGCTCTCTGCTCAGCAGGGAGCCGGCTCCCCCATCTCTCTACCTGCCTCCTCTGCCTCCTCGTGATCTCTGTCTGCGAATAAATAAATAAAATCTTTAAAAAAAAAAAAAAAAAAAGGAGACCGCATCCGGCCTCAACTCAGAGGCAGCGCCCCCTACCAGCGGAAAACCTTCCATCTAGGGTTCTGCGCTGCTCCATCCCACGCATTTTGATAGAATCTTGAAGCACAAAGGGACATTATGCAAGCTTCAATTAATGCAGAGCCCTCACTGATCAGTTCTTGGGATTTTTCCTTAGGCAAATTTGCTTCTGACAAGTGGCTTTAATCTGGTTTTAAAAACTGCTCCGGATGGGCAATCAAAGAAATTGCTGGTGCTCAGCTGATGCTGAGTAAAACAAGCAGGGTTTTTATGGGGGGGGGGGGGTGCGGGAAGTGAGTCGTACCCCTCACACGCGGTGGGAATTTGCTCCTGGTTCTTGTCTAAGACCCACAGGTTTTCAAGCTGCCCAAACTGAGTGAATCTGTCATCTTGTCCCCAGTAACAAAGACTTCATTCCACCTGAGGGGAAGCCACACGCTCCCTCTAAGCTAGCAGCTCCTGTCAGAGGCAGGGACAAGGAAGTGGTTTTATTTTTCTTACCCGTGTGGAAGGGGCTGTGTTCTGCATGTCTGCAGCAGGCAGACATATGTGGGAGCACTTCATTTCTGAATTACACACCATTAATCTCATTAACTGCTAAGTGGTGTGACCCCACGTTAACGGGTGGGATGCAAAATGTGACGTGGCTGTGAAACCGGCCAGATGCCGAGTGCAGAGTGGTTGGTTCCAGAACAATCCAACAGCCCTGCAGCTTGGGAGCCTTCCCAAGCCTGGTGCTTCCGGGGGTGGTTCCGCACACGGCCATCAGCGCCGGCCCAGAGCTTTCTGGGTGCAGCTGTCCTTGTGGCCAGCTGAGGATTAAAGGGATTTGGATAACTTACCCTCTGAGTTCTCTCTCCTTTGCCCTTGTCAGCTCTGCTGTGGGTCTGAAAGCACGAATCTGCTTGAGACAATAGCCAATTCTTTCTTGGGTCCCTCCTAAATATCTTCAGGCACATAGATCATGTGCCATATGGGTGGGAACAGGCATTCCGTGAGGATGTTTGGTCTCGTGGTGATGTGTACACACCCCCCTCAAAGAGGTCCGGTACATTTCATAGGTGAGGGGCTTGGGGAGAGGCTGAAATGGAGTCATGGAAAGCGCCTCGGGCATAAACCACAGGTACTGGTTTATCACAGTTCTGGAGGCTGGGATCCAACCTCAAAGAGGCACCTGCAGATTCTGTCTGAAGAGAACCTGCTTCCTGGTCCGTAGATGGGTGATTTTTCACTGTTTCCTCGCAAGGCGGAAGGGACAAGGGAGCTCTCTGGGAACTCATTTGTAAGGCCACTAATCCCATGCATGTGGCCTCCATCTCCAGGACCAAGTCACCTCCCAAGGGCCCCACCTCCTAATACCACCCCTTGGGGATTGGGTTTCAACACGTGTTTATGAACTGGGGGGCCCCAAACGTTCAGTTTCCATCCTTGGAAGTTTGCATTCTTGGAGGCGGTACAGATTATTTTCCCAACCTTTCATTTTGGAAAATTTGAAACCTCAAAATGTTGCAAGAAAGTACAAAAAATACCCGTATACCTATACTGGGCCAGCACAGGTGGTTTCTGATGAGACGTTTCTTCTTGGCTTGCAGATGGTGGCTTCTCGCTGTGTCCCCTTATGGCTTGTTCCGTAAGGGAAGAGGAGTCTCTTTCTCTTCCTATTAGGACACTACTTAGATGGCATTAGGACTCAAGTCCTATGGCTTTATTTAACGCATTTACCTCCTGAAAGGCCCTGTCTCCAAATATAGTCACATGGTGGGTTAGGACGGCTGCATATGGATCTCAGGGGGACACAATTCAATTTCTAAATTTTAACAGGAATGTATTTCATCTTGCCACTGTGTGCATCCCTGATAAATGAAGGTATGGGCATTGCCTTGCATTGGAAAGCTGGAATTTTGGTAGTGAATGTGTAGAGTAGAATCTTTTCTTTGGTCATGTTCAAAACACTGTGGGTCTGTGAATAGGTACATATGTAACAGTTGCAAGAACAGTCCATAGATTTTCCTCCCTATAATAACTTTATTTTTTTCCCTAAAATAATTTCAAAGAACATGGTAAAAAGCCCCAGGAAAACCATACTTCTATTAACTTTGTTTTGCATGATTTCTCTTGGTGCTAAAAGATACATGATCATCACAAGGACATAGAATCATAGCTATGCAAAAATAATAAAATTGCATCCTTTAACAATTGTGTATAAAAAAAAAAAAAACAGGAAAATCACCAGAACCCTTCAAGTGGTAAGCATGTGGGAGATATTTTTCCCTACATTTTCAAAATGTTGTATTGGCCATATTATTTTAAAATTTTAAAAATGCACTTAATGAAAACCACGCAGAATTGAAAACCCCAATCCAAATATGGCCCATAATGAACTATTCTACAGTACCTAGATAGCTGGTTATCTACAGCAAATCCATAATTCTGAGCCACGTTCCCCTAAATTCCCATAGTTTTGCTTTACATGCTGTCTAGCTGTATAAGTTCAAGTGAAGACATGTATGCATGTGAAGGTAATTCGGCTTCCAAGAATTTTATATACAGGTAAACAGAATTGATTTTTGGATGACACCTCTCAGAGTACCACATGTTGAATTAAAGAATCAAGTCAACTGCTCTCAACGATAGCTCTTTATTTCAAAGCATGGCTTTGTTCACTTGTGCCTTTTCCCCAGACATCTAAAGATCCCCATTAAGGATTTAGGACCTCCATGTAAGTTACACAGAAAGGGTTCAAACCCTCTATTATCGCTTATACCTATTGGAAACGTTCTGAATTTCCTGCATTTTTGGAACACCGTGAATGTGTGTTCATATTTCCCTGTTCACACCTGACCAGCATGGAAAGCTCCAGGCTGAATGTTTGAGGTTCCCTGCACTGACTTTGGGAGAAAGTAAGGGCACATGGATGGTTATGCGAGGGGGCGGATGGGAGGCGTGGTCTCTTCACCAAGAGGAAAGGCTGCATGGGGATGCTGTGTTTTGGGGTCTTTCGTGGGGAAGAGGTGGGGGGTGATTCTGCCTGCGATGTGGGTCTGGATGCACATCCACGAGAATAAATGAAAAAATCAAATGTTTTCATTGTTGGCAGCACCGGGCACCGAGGCTCCTGCTCTGCTTCTGAGGGTACTGCCAGCCTGGACCCATGCATCGTGTCCCGGGAGGTGACTGAGCCAAGCAAAAGCCCCCAGGAGGCCAGGGGCCTGGAAGGTTCTCCGCCGGCCTGCTCACGAGTGCCCTGGGAGCAGGAGTGCCCTTCTGCCTCCATGCCCTTTGCTGAGGGCTCTCCGGACTCTTGCTTGGCGAGCCCAGTAGCAGAACCTAAAGACTGGCCGCTCGTTCAACACCCCAGGCCGGAACTGTCCCCAGATGCCTGTGGGGAGGCCCCAACAGCATCTGTCCCTGAGGGGGGCAGTTCTACTCAGTGCAGCGTGGGTGCTGTTGTCCCCAGTGCTGGGCACACATGGTCTTCCTCTAGCTGCACTGACCGGTCCGTGGGGGTTTCACCAGCACCTCATCAAGAGCTGATGAAAGGACAACCTGGAGAAGATGGCCACCCTGGTGATTTCAAGTCCCAAGGGAATGAGGCTGCAGGTGGCCAGCCCCTAGCAGAGGCCAGGCAGGGGCCGGCCTCTGTGCCACAGGCCCTGGAAGCCCCTGCTGCCACTCAGCCAGGCAAGGCAGGCTCACCTGGTCCAGAGGAGTCTCCCACAAAGCCCGAGACCCTGACTCTACCAGAGCCAGCCCCCAGAGCCTTGGACAGGGACAAATGCCAAGGGGAGGTGCCACCTCGGGCTTCTGCTGATGGCTCAGGATTGCCCGGGGCCTGCCATCCCATGAGGAGCCCTGCAGGGGCTGCCCAGGAAGATGACACAAGTTCCCGGGAAAACTGCCAGCAGCAAATGGGAGCACTTCTGGCACACGTCGAGCCGCCCTGGGATTCACAGAGCTGCACTCCGGTGCCTGGAGCCAGGGGCTCTGGGAAGGAGAACGGGGAGGCCTGCGATGCTCGGGGTCACTTGCAGGCAGGGGGCCCAGGAAGTGAGCCCGGTGCAGCCAACCCTGCAGCAGCAGACAGCCAGCCCCGAGGGGCTTTGCTCACGAGCACAGAGCCTGCCCCACCTGCACCAACGGAGGACAAGCATCCAGCTTCGGGCTCCGCTGCATCACCAACTGCTCAGGCCTCTGCCGCTGCAGAAGAATCCAGCTGGTTGACCGAGGAGATGGTTTCCGGGGCAGAGATGCCAGTTCTTACGAATCTGGCCAAAAAGTTAGCAGATGCAGGGTTGGCAGGACGGGAGAAGCTCAAATCTGATCTCAGAAGTGAGGGAGAGGGTCTAGGAGGGAACTGTGGAGAAGGCACTGCCCCTTTGCCCCAGGAGGACAGTGGAGAGGTCTCAGTGAGGGACCAGAAAGTCCAACAAGGAGTACTGCCCCCCGGCCCAACCAGTGTATCAGATGAAAAGGCGAGAAGCACACTAGGGCCAAAGGATGAAGCCATGGCCCCTGAAAGCCCAGCTATAGCTGAGGAGGAGAGCAGACTACCCAGGGCCAACTCTAGGGGACAGGAAGAAGTCCCAGAGCCACTTGATGGTAGAGATCCTGAGAAGCCATGGGAGGAGCAACCCGGGGCCTTAGGCTGCAAGCCCAGCCCAGAGGTAGAAAAAGACGAGGTTTCGAAGCTAAGCCCTGATGTGGAGAGCAACGTGCATCCCAGCACCGATTCAGCACAGCCACCCAGGAGGGAGGGTCCCGGGCACACCAATAGGTCTGGCTCTCCACCCGCAGATGCAGTGAGGAGCTCGGTGACCTGTGGGATGATGGGGGAAGCCCATGTGGTCCAGGCCTCTGGCTCACTGCCCAAGCGACCAGAGAAGGAGCTCGCCCTGCCCCCCGGGCCGGATGGAACTGGTGAACACATTCTTCCCAAAGAAGCTGTCTGGGAGGTGCTGGGATTGCAGACCCAGTGTCCCGACCCCCTTCGGGATGTGGGGGGATTGGAAAGAATGGACGCTCTTCCTGCTTTAGAATCGGAGAAATCAGACTTCCTGTTAACTTCTGCGGCAGAGGTCATCCCCAAAGCCCAGGAGGCGGAGAGCCCATCTGACACAAAGATGAGGAGCTGCCCGTCGGCATGGAGGCCCAGCAGCTGTGCCGGGGAGGGCTTGCTGACACCCTCAGGCCAACCTTGTGGGCTGGGACGTGAGGCAGCTGGTCAGGAAGTCCATGCTGATGGGCCACATCCCCTCGAGGGGGAGAATCTGGCAGTGGATGGTGGGCTTTCAGTGCTCAGCCAGGAGCGAGATCAGCAGGGAAACCCGTCCTGTGACAGCTGGCCACAAGTAGCTGCTTCTGAGGGGCCCCGAGTATCTTCTGAGAACCTTCTCCAGCCATTGCAATCAGAACCAGAAGCATCCGTGTCTGACATGCTCAGGGAGAAGCCCCAGCAGTGTGAAAATGAGCAAGAGACTTATGCAGGCAGTCGAGGCTTTAAGAACCTGGACACAGATGCTTCTCCAACCCTCCTCCCTGTGGGACCTCTGGAGGACGTGTGCTTGTCCATCCATGGCAGAGAGGAACAAGTTTCCGGACTGGACCTTCAAGGGGAGCTCCCCGAAGGCGGTCTGGCTGCTGCTCCAGGTTTGGCTCCCAGGGGTGTGGTTCCGGGGAGTGCAGCGACAGAAGCACCAGAGCTGTCAGCAACAGTAGGACCGGCGTCGTCAGAGCCAGGGCAGGATGAGCGGGAGGGAGCGTGCCGTGGCGGCCTGCCTTCCGGAGTCTCGCCACCTGCTGCAGATGCCTCCAAGGACTCTCCTCTCGAAGGTCACCTGAGCGGAGAGGAGAGTCGCTGTGCACAGCAGGGGCCCAACAAGCCCCAGCAGGAATGGGCAGGTGTGTCGCAAGCCGGCGGCCGGCATGAAGAAGCATGTCTCAGGGATGCAGAACTTTCTCAAGCCACTGACGCTCAGCCCCCGCTCCAGGGGTTGGGTAAGACAGAGAAGGCAAGTGGGAACACAGAGGTGACCCCACCTTGTGGGCCTGACTCAGTCGCCCTCCTGGATGCAGCTCAGGGCCCGCCAGCCCCGGCGCCCGCCAGCCTTAGAGTCACACCCAGCCAGGATGCCCCAGACACAGAGGCGTGTGGGGAAACGCAGGGAGGCGGGCAGCAACCTGTGCCGGCCCTGCAGAAGGAAATGGAGCTCCCCACCGCCTCGGATGCCGAGGCCCCGAAGCTCCTGGGAAGTTTCCCAGTGGCCAAGGATCAAGGTGCGGACTGTGGGGCTGCCGAGACTGGTGGGAATGCTGAGCGAGGGGAGCTGGGGGTGCAGCGGGCTCTGGAGGGGCCCACAGAAGTTGCTCTGAGTGGCGGCTCCCTCCACACTGAGCAGCGCGCCTCCCCTGGGAAGGAAGATTCTACTTTTGCCCCGAGTGAGCCAAGCCGAGCAGTGCAGCTCTCAGCCAGCTGCCAGGATGCCTGGCTGCCAGCCGAAGAAGTGGGGGGGATGCCCGGGAGCAAGGTGGATATTTCTGCAGCCCAGGCTGTCCCCGACCCAAAGAGACCCTTGCCACCTGGGCCACCAGAAGAGGCCGCTCCAGACACTCCTTACCTGCACATCGATGGTGCTGCTGGGAAAGGCGCAGGCCCTCGTCCCATTGAAGAGCCCCTTCTGGCCTCGAGACAAGCCACCTCCATGAAGCTTTCTGCCGGCTTGCTCACCTCTCCCTCACAACCAGGAGCAGCCAGTGTGGAGGTCTCTGTGGTGCAAGCGGGCAGTGGAAGCCCCAAAGCTGGAAATGTTGAGGGACCCGCGGGCTCCATCCCCTACCTGGACAGGGCGCCCCTTCTGATGGAGAGTAAGCAGATGACAGGGGAGGAGGAGGAGGCAAGAGCTCCGGGTGCAGACACCCGGCCTGGCGGGATGCCAGTGCACCCCATCAGCAAGGAGAGGTTGGCAGGTGGGGCAGCAAGGGAGCCGGAGGGCAGTGGAGAGGGGATGGTAGACCCTCCCGAAGATCCACGGAGAGGTGCGTCAGGCGGTGTGGAAGCAAGCTCCAAGCAGATCGGCATGATCACGGGGTTCCCTGACTTCAGGGAGCACATCACCAAGATCTTTGAGAAGTCTGTGCTCAGAGTCCTGACCACCGATCGGCCCCAGAGCACAGCGGGAGAAAAGGCAGGAGCCGAGGGGAGCCTGAAGGGCGAGGACCTCACCGGGCCATGCCCAGAGAAGACTCCCGGTGGGGCTCAAGGAGCGGCCATCGCCCCTCTCCTTGCCGTTCCTTCTGGACTCGGGGTGGACACAAAGGAAAAGAAGCAAGAGTTGCCTACAGAGGCTCAGCTCCCCTCTCTGGTCCCCCAGGATCCTGCTCCGGAAAGGCTGCCGGGCTCGGCAGCGCCAGCCTCTGAGCCGAGCCTGCCAGGTGCCGGTGTGGGAAAGGAAATGACCATTGTCCCACCGATGGTGCAGGACGGTGAGAAGCCAGATGGGGCTGGGGAGGCCGGGCCGGGGCGTGCAGGCCAGGCCCCCTCCCAGCAGGCTGGGGTCCCGCGAGAACGAGCCTCAGGTGCTTCCCTGCCCACCGCCGTTCTGGAGACTCCTGGGGGAAAAGCTGCGGACTTCCAGGGGGAGCCCCAGAGCCACCAAGAAGGGGCCTCAGTTCCAGAAGGCAGAATTCCTCCTGGAATATACTCCCAGGACGGTCAACCCGGGGAGGATGGTGCCTGGGGCTGTGCTCACACAAGGGGTCCGAGTGACGTGCCATTGTTCACCTCTGTCCTGGGAGCATCTTCTCCCCACAGTGGGGTTTCAACTGTGGCCGAGGCCGTCTGTGCATCCGGGACCCCTGCCGCCCCTGGGAGTGAGCAGAGGTGTGGAGGTGGTGCCCTGGGTGAGCCGGGTGCTCCTGAGCCAGAGGCTGTAGAAGTAACAGCCACGCCCCTGGAGCCTGGCTTGGGGGCAGGAGCTGCTGGGGAAGCAGACGGTGACGTCACTTCGAGCACAGCTGAGACCGCGACACGTGTGGCTGGGGACCTGCCCGAGACAGGTACAACAAGGATGTTCTCTGGTGCTGCTCACGGGGACGCAGGCTGCTCTGTTGGGGCCCCAGGCTCGGAGGATGCCGCCACTCTGCCGGGGGCCAGCCCGGCCGGGCACCTGCCGGCTAAGGAGCAGCCCGGGCCCCAGCCCCCAACTCCTGTTGGGGGCGGGAAGGTGCACGTCTCTTCACCGCCGGAACCTGACAAGGATCGGGACCCGAGACCCCAAACCCTGGCTCCGGGAGTGCTCCAGGCCGAAAGGTACAGAAAATAACAAACTTCCAGGGGGATGTGGGGCCAGTGTCAAAAGTGAATCCCAGTTTTTAAGAGTCAATCAAATAGATGGGTGGTGCTTTAAAAAGATAGGTTTTCTATGCTTAATGGTTTAAATTTACCTGCTTGCAACTTCTGGATGTGCTAAGATTCTGAAAAAGGTGAGAGAATTGGGCGGAAGTGGGAAGCTGTGTGTTGGTCCCAAACAGAGCCCTGTTTGCTCTGCCTTCTTGAGTTCATCTCACTCAAACTGTCTGAAAAGAGTGAAGTGTGTACTAGCTGGCCACGCTCTAGGGGTGTAGGTCAGAGTCAATCACAGGTTTTTCTGGACCCCTTTGCTTTTGAATCTGGATTTATTTACACGGAGAGGCCCCGATGATCCAAGAGCATCCCAAAGCCATTGACTGCTGGAAGGTGATTTTTTTTTTTCTATGCATTTTGGGGTAGTGGCACCTTAAAGCTTGAATTGGGAGATGGACTGTTTTAGTCACATGTGGAGAGAAATCCCCTTCTTACCATCTATGTCTATGTATTGTCCCAGAAGCAGCCCCAGGCCTGGCCTATCCACCTTAACTTCCATTCCCGAGAAGGAAGCTCCAGATGCCCCAGACGAGGTCATCCCGGACACGGCCAGAAGCGTGGGAGGAGCAGAAAGGTCAGTGAAAAGGGGTCAGCCTTTGCAGAACTATGAGGCCTTCTTCGGAAGACACGAGGAGAGGCAGAGGAGAGTTCTGTTCACACACGAGTCTTTACATAAGCAAGGAGCAAAGAGCCTTTCCCATTCTTTATACAGGGAAAGCAGTGCCCAAGGTGACAGAAAGCTCCACTGTTATCCTCGGGATGGAGTGAATTTCACGTCTGAGCTTATTACCTTAAAACAAAACCAAACAGCCTTATTGAGATGTAATTCACATACCATATAGTTCATTCATTTAAACTGTACAATTCCATGGCTTCTCAGAGTTGAGCAAACATCCCTACTATCAACTTTAGAACCTTGTCATCCCCCTCCCCCCAAAGAAACCCTGTACCCCTTGGACATCACATGCTAACCCCCAGCGCTAGGCAAGCACGAATTTGAGGCAAATGGGTTCAGCCCTGATTGAGTCTCTGGAGCAGGAATGTCGTCTCACCAACCCCAGCCACACTCCAGAGAGATCTCGAGAACAGGGGACAAACGACAGACGTAACCGTGAACGCCGGACCCTCACACGTGTGTGAAGTATGCCTCCCACGTCTCTCCCAAGTGAAATGCCACCGAGGATTGTAGAAAAGCAGCTGCTGAGACGGGAAAGGGAGATATTGTGAATATCCTTAGTTAGACATCTGGCTGTTCTGGTGCTCTGTGCGTGTGTGTGTGTGAGTGAGTGTGTGTGCGTGCGTGTGTGTGTGTGTGTGTGTGTATGCGTGTGTGTGTGTGTATGTGAGTAGAGCAGGGCTGGACTTTAAATGAGTACCTGGGGCAGCCCAGTGTATCCTACTGAACAGCTGTAGGCACGTTAGAAACGATTTGATTCATAGTGTGTGCACGCGGAAAGAATGTGCGATCACCTGTTTTTCGAGTCTGAGCGCTTCCCCCCACCCCCGGCTGCCTCTCTGCCCTGACCAGGGCGCCTCCTGTAACTCTGGGCCAGCGAGATGCAGGCGCGTGCTGGCCAGGCAGGGGCAGGAGTAAGGGACAGGGACACTTGTCTCTGTTGCTGATGTAGCACCAGAGTCCTCCCACGGCCCTTGCTGGTCTGTCTCTGTGATGCTCCCAGTTCACCCAGGACAAATATCTCATAGGAAAATCCTCTCCCTCCCCCCGATAAGATATGAACCCCCCTCCCAACGTCCCTGGAGGTGTTACCCCTTCTTGGAGTACTTGGGGCCAGACGTATGTATAGTCGTTCAAGAAACGGTTCAGGGCTGACCGTTCTAATTGCTTGAACGTTTTATTTATTTATTTGTTTGTTTGTTTGTTTTAGGAAATCTTTTTTTTTTTTTTTTTAAAGATTTTATTTACTTATTTGACAGAGAGAGAGAGATCACAAGTAGGCTGAGAGGCAGTCAGAGAGAGAGAGAGGAAGGGAAGCAGGCTCCCTGCTGAGCAGAGAGCCGGATGCCAGGCTTAATCTCAGGACCCTGAGCCGAAGGCAAAGGCTTAACCCACTGAGCCACCCAGGCGCCCCTGCTTAAACATTTTAAATCATAATTTCTAAATTATTATTAGAACTCTGTAAGAAATAGAAAAGTATAAGGAACGAGAGAAAAGGCCACAACCTCACCACCTAATGATGACTGGTATTTATGATGTGTATTTTCAGCCACTGTTTTCTCTGTTTAAATATCTGCACAGTGCTCTTTCCCTTTGCCATCAGAACTCTGCAAGCCTGTCTTCGTGGCTGAAGGTGTCTGACTTAGCACTTCATTGAGCAGCGGACATTTTGGTGGGTTCCCTTCGCCCTGATGCAGGAGGGTCTGCTAAGGGGTAGACTCTTAGACTCTCTCAATTTGGCAGCCACTCGTCTCCTGCTAGGGTGCTGTGAGTGCAAAATACATCCCGGGGGGTGAAGACTTCGTATGGAAAAAAAAAAAAAAAAGAACATAAAACACATCATTCATAGTTTTTATGCTGGTACATGTTAAAATAATATTTCAGGTATATTGGGTGAGAATATATTATTAAATTCTGATTCACATGTTTCTTTCCCCTATTTCTAATGTGGCTACCAAAACTTTTAAAATTACATATGTGACTTTGGCATTTGTGGTTTGCATGTGTGACTCACAGTCGACTTCTGGTTAGATCATTTGGCTCCAGAACATTCACTGCCCTGGTCCTTGACAGAGGAGGGCTGGCCTTTCCTGTCCTTTGGGCTCTTGGGAAAAATGCCTGCCCCCGTCGCACTGGCTGAGGATTTCCAGAAAGAATTCTGAATGGACCCTCTGCCCCAGCCTGCCAAGTGGGGTGACCTTCAACTCCCCTCCCTCTGGAGGAATTACGGGGGCAGCGACATCCGGGCAAATAAGTGGCCACAGATTCCAACTTAGGCTCGGTAGACCATCAGAGGTCTCCCCGAAGATAGAGACCAGCTCCGTCCAACAGAAATAGGACGCGAGCCGCGTATGTGAGCTGAAGTTTTCTACAAGCCACACTCAAAACTAAACAGGAACGGGTAATATTAATTTCAATAACATATTCTATTCCACCCAGTATATCACAAATATTAAGATTTTAATGAGTAATTGATATAAAGATGATTAATTTGAAATTCTACCTTCTTGTTTTCATACGAAGTCTTTGAAAGCTGGTGTGTATTTTATAGCCGTGGTGCATGATTTGGATCAGTCACATTCCAAGTAGTCAATAGCCACAAGTGGTGAGGGGCTGCTCGACTGGACACCACCGCCCCTCCCAGAGCTCTGACACCTGTCAACAATGAGGTCCAAGCCTTCCCATGGGGGCCCCAAATGCCCACATCTCTCTGCCTAGCACCCTTATTCCTACAAGTTAAACATAAACGTTGGAAACACTTCTGGCCTTGCAGGGAGGAGGCTTAGGCCCTCTGGTGAATCCTTCGGCCACAAGGGAGCTGTGTAGTGGACCTGGGCGGGCCTCAGAGAGAGTTCAGCCCAGGCCAGGGGGCACACATCCTGGGGAAGAGCAGGTGTTGTCTGTGAAGGTGAAATTCAGCAGTGGCCTGGGGTCAGTTAAGAGGCCACACAACGGGTAGACGCTGCCAAGAGCTGGGTGGGGATAAATTTCAAAGCAGGGGCCCCAGATTCACACCACAGCTCTGCCCGTTAATTACATCTGTAACCTCAGTTTTCCCATCTGTAGAATGGGGAGGACAACTGTCCCTGCTTCATGGGATTGCTGCGAGGGCTGAGATCATCGGTTCCAGCACAATTCTGGCACATTCTAGAGCTGACTGGCTGTTCCCCGGTACCTTTCTGTGGTGTGGCCTGTTCTCGTGCTGTGACCTGAATGGCCGCCATGTCCCCTCCTGTGGAGACTGTTCTCCTCGAGGCAAGGTTCCAACCCGGCTGCTTCCTTTCCTCGTGCTGAATTCTTCGTCTGGGAAAATATCTTAATGACTGAGGGGAGTGAATTCTTTCTTACCCCTCCTGGGTAGCTCACAGTGATTTGCTTCAATTGGAAGTTTGTGAGATGGTGTTTTATTATAAAACCTTATGAATATCTTTCGTTGCGTACCATACTATATTGTATGGAGTTGCCCCAGGAAGAGCAAAACAAACCAAAACCAAAGTTTCTAGTCTCTTCTTGGTTATCAGGTGACGTGCATTTGTTGAATTTATTGAATTTTGAAGATTCTGTTGACCTGAATAGAGCTGATACCATGGATCAGGTTCAGTATCTTAGAAATGTCTCTTTTCTACCTCGGTGACAGGATAGTATGAGAACCCAATCTCATATACATGTAAGATGTTTAGGAGCACAAGTACGTTTACTGCTTTATTTCCCCAATTTTGAAGCCCACTTGGCACTTCTGGTGGATACGCTCTGGGTATCCTGTGGCTTTGTCGTCCCCCACACCTGACGGGTATATGCGCGCCCAGTTCTGGGAAGCAGGTGTTGATTTCTACCACTGTGTGGTCTCTGCCTCTGGAAGAGCCGGGGGCCTGCAGGCGGCCTCAATTTATTTTTAGATTGTTCTACAGAAAGTACTTGAGTAGATTTCAACTTTGTACATATATGACTCTCTTCCTTGTGAATGGAAAATCTAGACTTGAATATTCTGATGCCACACCATGGATGGTGAGGGCTGTAGTGCCGGACCTGTCTTGGATATCCGCAAGCTTGCTTTTGCTGAATATTTGTTTACAGTGGTCTTTTTCTTTTCCATTTGGGGAGATGGTTGGAAAGCTATCCTTTCCAATGCGTAGTGCATTTTGAGAGGACTAAATTATTTCCAGATACTTGGGGTCCTAGTGCAGACCTAAGCTAAACCATGAAGGACAGCTGGCTTGAAAAGTTGGAGGAGGTCAGGAGAGGGAGAGAACAGAGGGAGGTGCGGGGTGTTGTGCCGAGGAAGTCCCCGCCGGGCCTGAGAGCCGCGCTAGAGTCATCCTTAACCTTCCTCCCACGCTCGCTCTCCACTTCTTCCCTCTCTCCTCTCCTCCTTCTAAAATTACCAGCTGTGACACCGTGTTTTCGAGTTTAAGAATAAGGTTTCGAGGATGGTCACAGCTGAGTAAATTAAGGAAAGGGGTTGGGGGGAAGGATTCAAGCATAGGTCTCTTAGTAGATAAAACCAGGACAACAGATCCCCCTCTCCACCAAGATCCTTCTGGGTTTGCATTTGTATTACTTAGTTTAGATTATTTTAAACTTCTTTTTGAGAAGTGTTGGGCTGTGGCAGAGCCCAGCAGAGCTCAGGCACCCCCATGACTTGGAGCAAAATTCTCCCCAACCAGGAGACAGTAGAGTAAGACAGACCCGTTCATACCCCACCAGTATCTTACTGGCTCAGCAGCCTTGGATGAACGGCTTCATAACTGTAAAATGGGAAAACCCCCCAAAAAACCAAAAACACTCTGTATTAGGGTTGGAATTAGGGTACGCTTGGAATGTTTCCAAAGCATCCGCTATGGTGCCTGGCATATGGTCGGTGTATAATAAAAATGGTACCTTTCTAATTTCAAATGTATGTATTTATAAGCATCCTGGCAATTAAGCAAAGGGAAGACACAGCCATGGTCCCTAAATGAAATAGTGAGAGCCCCCGCAGAAAGAGGGGGGCTGCCACTGGGGAAGGGTCATTTCCGGCGGTTTGGCCTGTCTGCAGCTACACGTCCGTCTTGTATAACCTTGCTGGGCTCAAAAGGAGCTTGTTACAGGATTCAGAGGTCCATAGGAGCTAAAGCCTCTACCGATGACGTGGATTTATAGTGTTATGACAGCTCTAGTCATTGTGAGCCATCACATATAAAAGTCAAAGGGCCTTTTAAAACATAGCCTTGATGTTCGGAAGCTTTTGTGTTCAGTAATTGAAATGCATTTTCCTGGAGGTGAAGCTGTCCTTTGCAAGCTCACCAGGTCACTTTGGAAAGCCAGAAACCGTGCTTCCAGGGCACCACACAAAGGGTGGCGGGGGCTGGATTTCCTGCTGTGGCTTCTGGCTCTTCTGGGTTTCTGAGCTGCTCTGCCCTGTGGCACCTGGACCAAGGTGGGGAGGAGCCGCTCGCCGCCACTTGAGAAACTTGTTTCCGAGCTGGGTGGTGATTTTCCAAATGAATGTGTCCGCACTGAGCTGGCTGCTCTTCTGGAACCTCTCATTACGGCCACTGGCGGAAGCCCTAGGCGCGGCCCTGGGTGCAGCGGGGTTTGAGAAATGGGTATTTTGGACTCTGGCTGTTGATTGCAGGAAGGAAGCTTGGGGGCATTCTCCTTGAGGCTCAGAATAGGGAAGGGACAGGAAGCCAACTGGTAGGGAGCTAGGACCAGATTCTGGGCCCCAGTGGCCTCTGATGGCAGATTTCCCCCTTGATGCCTGAACTGAGCCAAGGGCCCTTCCACAGGGAGGGGCTGCTCTTTCTAGCCAGGCCAGCCGCCCCGCACCTGCTTCTAGGCTTTGAGAGAAGAATTCTTAGTTCTAGGGTAGAGTAAGCACGGTCCTAGAATTTGACAGACCGCAAGCTCCAGCTCCAGTTCCAGCTCTGTGACCGGGGGCGTCGCCCTCTGAACCTGTTTGCTCACCTGCAGAACAGGGGCTCACCACTCTCCCAGCATCGTTAGGATCCCATGAGCCACTCTGTTCGGAATGCCTGACACAAAGCGAGGGCTCGATGTGAGTCTCCTTTCACTCAGGCCTCCTTCTGGCCCAAAGTACCTCCACACCCAGCACCTTCCTTCTCTGTCAGAGAAATCCAGCCCCTCAGTAGGGGCTGTTCGTGGGCCCCGTAGCAGAGGAGGAAGGGGAGGCTCGGGCATGCGGTATGGCTTCCTCAAGGGCAGAGAGCTCATAAGAGCTGGAGCTGGGGGGCTAGAACCTCTCTTCTGGAAGGTGTTTCAGAGCTCAGCTTAGACCCCTGATCATGAACTTATCAGCCAGGTGGAATCTTGGCGAGGTTACTCTCTGCGACAGCGCCGTCCACTAGAACTTTCTACGGTGATAGAAATGTTCTCTATCTCTTCTTCCAGTATGGCTGACCCTCACTACATGGGGTTCCTGAGCCCCTGAAATGGGGACCCTTGAAAATCAAGCGTCAGTTTCAGGGCGAGGTGGATTCAGGGCCACGGAGGAAATGAACTATGAATTGCACTGAACTTTGATTATTTAAAATTGAAGTCGGACAAGCCACACAGGGCTAGTGGCTTCTGCAGGGGAGAGCCCAACTCAGAGACGTTGTTTCTTCACGTATCCAAGTGAGATGAATTATCACCATCAGAGCCGGTGTGGATTCCGGAAGGTTCTACACGTGCAGCCTAGCCGGGGCTAGGGCGCCCGTGGGTGGTGAGTGAGCGCTTGTTTCCCGCCGTGGCTCTGCAAGTGGCAAAGCCAGGGAGCTCTGTGTCCGGAGTAGAAACGCGTAGAGTCACAGCAGCACAGATCAGCAAGAGGCGTCTTGAGCCCCTGAGCCAAGCCGGTTAACCCCGGCCAGCCAGAGGTCCTTGCTTAGCCAGCATGACCTCATGCCCAGGCCTGGTGTGGAGGCCTCAGGGAATCCAGTCAACTAGCTCTAAACAGTGGTACTTAACCTCCCTGCCCACACCTCTCCGCTGGCCCCACCTGCGTGGAGCAGAAATGGGTTCAGGGAAGATACTGGCCTTCCACTTGCCCTGTCTGCACCATTCTTGTGCTGAGAAGCTGGCAGGGCCAGAGAGGCTGCCCAGAAGCATGGGGGGTCAGAAGGCCCCAGCTAACTGCCACACAACCTCCCTCCCCTTTCTTCTTAGGGCTTGTTAAATCGTTCAGCGTTAAATATTTTAGCAGCCTGATGATTCAGACCTTGACTGTGAAAGTGTTTCTGTTTCCAGGGAAGGCACTGGCACAGGTCTGAGTACTGATACTCCTAATGCCCTTTCCTTTTGTAAAATGGGCAGAGTGTGTTTGGAACAGAAACCTCAGGGGAGGGGTGCATCTATGCCCTGGGAGAGGGGAGGGTGAGCCACGAGAGGACCACAGTGCGTGGTGGACTTGTGTCTCAGCCCAGGAGCCCCCACCCGGGGGAAGCAGGGAGACTGGGTCCCCGATGCTGCCCCACGTCAGCCAGGAGGGCCAGATGGGGAGGGACCAGAGTGAGGCTGAGGAGGAAAGCAGACTGGAGGTATGGGGGCATGTTAGGCCAACTGAGTGCAAATACACATCTTCACTCTCAAGGCTCTGTTGGTTGGTCAAGTGACTACTCTAAGCCTCGGCTTCCTCATAGGTACATGGGGGGGCCGCTGATGTCTCTGGGGAGTTAAAGAGGTGTTTGTTTTTTATTAGTTTTTAAAAATTTATTTATTTGAGAGAGAGAATGAGAGAGCACAAGCAGGGGAGGGGTAGAGGGAGAAGCAGACTCCACCCTGAGCAGGGAGCCCGATGCGGGAGTTGATCTCAGGACCCCAGGATCATGACCTGAGCCGGAAACAGACACCCAACCAACTGAGCCACCCAGCACCCTGAATGGAGGTTATAGGAGGCAGGACACAGAACACTCAGCACAGAGCCAGCTTTTTCCTTTCTTTCTTTTTTTTTTTTTTAAGATTTAGTTGTTTATTTTGAGAGAGAGAGAGAGCAAGTGAGAACATGCAGAAGGGAGGGGCAGAGAGGGAGGGAGAGAGAGTCCCAAACAGACTCCACACTGAGTGTGGAACCTGACGCAGGGCTCGATCTCCTGACGCCGAGATCATGACCTGAGCTGACACCAAGAGTCCATGGCTTAGCCCACTGAGCCCCCCAGGAACCCCGAGCCAGCTTTCAGTAGTCAGTAGCTGTGACTATGAGAGCTGGGGCCTGACAGCTCTCAGAGAGCCCAGGAACAAGGTCCCTGAGGGGCACAGAAGCCAGCAGGCAGCTCCATCCCCACCACTGGCTCAGCACTTACCCGGCAAATACACCCAGCCTGGGTGCTTAGAAGGGAAGTCAAGGTCTCTTTCCTGAACCTGCACGCAGGCTCCTCCGCTGGGAAGATGGTTGGGGTCAATGCATGGGTGGGTTGACCGGCTGCGGGTAATACCAGCATGCAAGTTGGTGACTCCTAGCTTAGTGCTCACATGCTCCGAAGGGATCAGGTTGTTCAGTAGGTCCTCTACTCCCTGTGCCTTCTCCAGGGGACTGTACTTCCTTCCACTCCCTGGGACTCTGTATTCTCCCACATGTGATGAGGAGTTAGGGTCACGATTCTGAATCCTCTGTTTAGGGGTGCTTCCTTGGATACAAGTTTGATCATCTCCAGAGGAGGGTGGGGTCCTGGCTGGTGGCCAAGAGAAAAAGCCACGATCTTGTTTCTTTGGGAATGTTAGACTTGCAGACAAGGCTTTTGGTTTCCCAGCATCTGATACTCTGTGTGGCAGGCAGTGGGCACTCCATAAGCACTTCTGAATAATTCAACCCGAGTGACTATCCGGTGAGTTGGTGGCTTCCTGTCCTGGAAAATCGGGTCAGGCAGGACTGAGAGGCGGGTGCTGGGTCTCACTTCCAGCTCTGCCATTAGCCTCTAAGCCAGTTCCTTAGCCACTCTGAGCCTCAGTGTCCTTGCCTGTAAAATGTGTATAACACAAGGGTCTAGTGCATGGACATATTATGAAGATTGCACAAAACTAATGTGTGTAAAGAGCTTAGCAGAGTGCCTGCCTGGCATGCAGTAAGTACTTAAAGATCAGGGATAATTGCTTCTATTGTTAGTATCATTGTTACCGTCATAATTTGAATGAAGCTAATACTATCATCAAGGCAGGTTACTGGTAAACTTGTGTTTTGACACATGGGCTAGCTGAAATTTGCTGAAGTTCATTTGCATCTGCTTTGGATTCTTGGGAACGGGTCACCACCATCTAAAGATACCTCCCATCCCAGAGCCACCAGCCTCCCTACCCGGGTGGCTTCTATGTTGCAACATTATATCTGATGCAAGGTCAAGCCATCTAGCATACATGGGGAATGCATTCTTTTCCTTGGGGAACTCAGGCTTTGGGGTTAACCTCTTGCCAAGTGTGGCTGCAAAGAAGCTGAAACCTAACATTTGTGGGAGGGAGGGAGCGTCTGTGTGGGTGAGCCCGGCTGGGGCTACACCACCGGGACGCAAGCCCCAAACGCATCTTATGGGACAGATTGCCCTCACTTTTGGCACAACGTTTTGAGCTGCTGGCCCATCCCAAACCTCCTAGAGGAAGGGGCAGGGCTGCAAGCTGTCTGTCCTTGCCTAACAGCCAGACAGCATAGCATAGCATGATGGCTACAGGAGGAGACCCTTCCTGGCAGGTGACCAAACCTCTGGAATTCAAACATGCATGGCCGGCGTTGGCAGAAAGTGAGAGTCTGGGGGAGCAGGGAGTATAGGCCACGGTGTGAGGTCTCAGCTCCAGGCCAGAATGCCTTTCCGGGCCACCTAGGAAGGATGTCTGACTCTGTCTCCCGAGTCATGAGAGCAGGGGTGCTCACCCTTGGAGACAGGTATGACCTCATGCCTGGCTTCAGGGATTCGCAGTCATGAAACAGCACAACCAGAAGGACTTCGGGACCTTCAGCCTCCTCATGTTATAGATGAGAAACCTGATACCCAGAGAAGGTGTGTGACTTCCTTAAGGACACACAGCATATCCTCAGATCACTAGTCCAACTCCTCTTAAGTGCAGTTCTTCTGGCCTCTTCTGGTTCTTTTCCACAAACCCACTGGACGGTGGTGAGTAAGCATCACCCTTGCCAAGCCCGGAAAGCTGCCCAGGTGAGCCAGGTTTGCACTGATGTCACAGACTGTTTCCTTCAGGGGCTGGTCACGGCTGAAAGGAATCCTGTGCTCGGGTGGGCTCGGAGAAAGCAACACAGGCAGGCTTGCTCCGGCTTTTTTGCAAAGTAAGCGGCCGCCTGGCGCTGGCTTTCCCTTCGCTTGTGGCTGGTGGCAGTTGCAGCAGAGTGCGGCCAACCCTCTGTGAAACGTGAGCTGGACGAGAGCTCACGGATTCTCTAATTTGCCACAATCCGGGGAGGGTGCAGATGTGGGTGGAGAGGGCAGTCTCGGACGAGAGTTCAAGAGAAAGTTCTGTGAAAACGTAAGCATGGTCTCCTAGCTGAGTGTGTCTGTGTGAGCGGTTTACTAGGAAGCACTAAGGGTGGTTTCTCTCTAAATTTCTTTGCAAACAGTTGAGTCATGGGAGGTAAAATACTGTTTTTGTAAAGATTTCGGGGGTTTTTTTGAATTTTTAAAGATTTTATTTATTTATTTGTGAAAGAGTGAGAGACAGAGAGAGAGAGTGCGCACTCAAGTCGGTGGGGAGGGGCAGAGTTAGAGGGAGAAGCAGACTGCCTGCTGGGCAGGGAGCCCAATGTGAGGCTTGATCCCAAGACCTCAGGATCATGACCTGAGCCGAAGGCAGACGCTCAACCCACTGAGCCATCCAAGTGCCCCTTTAAAGATTTTATTTGTAAGTGATCACCTCACCCAACGTGGTGCCCGAACTCATAATCCAGAAATCAAGAGTCCCATGTTCCTCTGACTGAACCAGCCAGGCGCCTGGAGAGAAAACCCTCTTCCCCAACATGGCAGGGCTTAGCTTTGCTTTTGCACAAGGATAGGAAGTTTATCCACTAGAAACCACCAGGCTCTGTGTTGAATTGAGGTTTATTCCTCCTGTCTCGTTCCTGTTTTATCTTCAGTGGAGGGTGATTCTTCTGCAGAGATGTCCCCTGTGGGGGCCGTTTGGGTTCTTCAGGACCTTCCTTTGCATTCTGCTTTTGGGAACTCTGACCCGATGCGATGTGGGAGGTGGTCACATCTTCCTGATCCTTCCCCCTGTCCTGAAAAACCATCAGCTCTACAAATCCAAGTAAGGGCATTTGTGCCTTCTCTTCTCTTCCCTTTTCCTTTGACATAAAATGTGGAGAAACGTGTAAACACAGAGGCAGGCCCGGATTCCACAGGCGTTGCAGGTGAGAGCTGCAACATGGCTGGGAGGTGCCGAGCAGACACACCAGCTCAGGTTTTAGGGGGACCCTCCGCCTGCCCTGCACCTCCCACTCCGCGTCAGCCCTCTAGGGACCACCTTCTTGTTCAAGAGACCAGAGAGGCAAATGGAGTGTGAAACCCTCTTCCTGCTCCAGCTCCGCAGGACACCTCTCCCCTTCCCCTGCCTCAGTAGCAAGAGTCTTTTCTGTAACCTGACCTCGATTTGAGACCCAGACAAATGTGCTACAGTTTATCATCTAGGATTTCATCCCTTACAGTAGAGCTTTGGGCTCTTGAGCTGGACAGATCTGGGTTCAGATCTGTCACTTGCTCATTCTAGGACCTCAGTCAGATTGCTTAGTCACTTCAGACCTTAGTTTCCTCATCTGTAAAATGGGCATAATATGAGTACCTACCTCTGGAGGATTCAGTGTGGTAGTGCAGCTCGGGGCTGGCACAGGCGGGTCCTCGGTGGATGTCCTTTGCCTTTGGAGAGTGAGGCCTCTGAGGACGGGATATGGGCCTGGTCCTTAGCACAACGGGCTGTGCACAGTGAGGACTCCACTGCTGTTTGTAGAGTGACTGTATCATGTCTGACGGTTAGAGGCCACGTGTATTTGATACATCCCTTAAAAGCTCTCTGTGGGCCAGGTTAATTTGACAACACAACAGAATCACTGTGGTGATAAGTCAGTCACTCATCCATTTATTCATTTGTTCCAGCCGAATCTTCAGCTGGGTGCTTGAGGCAGGGTTTCTCAGGCTTAGCACCGTTGACACTGGGGCCTGGGTCATCACTGGGGTGGACTGTCCTGTATGTGGTAGGATGTTCAGTCGTCCTAAATGACTGTGGCATATTCCAAGTTGGGATGATCGAAAATGTCGCCCAACTCTGCCGAAGGTCCCTTAGAGGGCCAAGCTGTCCCTGGAGCACCACTGCTCTAGGGCTGTGCCACTCAAGATGTGGATCCTGATCCCAGCAGCCTCAATAGCCCCTGTGAGCCTTTTTCAGATAGGCAGAACCTCGGGCCCTACCCCAGACCCGCTGAGTCAGAATCAGTGCTCTAGAAGGTGCTCAGGGACTCGTTCACACCTTGGACTGCAGACACTGCTGAGTTCCTGGGCCACCCTGTGAGTAACAAGGATCTGGGGTGCTGTGTCCAGCCTTGGCTGCATGCAGATATCTCCTAGTGAGATTTAAAAAAAAAAATACTGATGCCTGGGTGCTACCACCAGAGTTTCTGATTTAGCTGATAGAGGGATGGGCCCCAGGCACAGGGAAATGTCACAGCTCCCCAGGGGATTCTATTGGGCAACAAAGTTCGAGAACTGCTAGTCTAAAAGACAAAGAAGCAAGTCAAAGACTGGGGCTTCAGATGCTTGTCTGGTGGGGAGATAAGATATCTACGTCACCATTCTAATCGTAGAATGAAGCCACGTAGACTCAGCCATGCCTTGTGACCACCCCTCACTCCCAGCCCTCTAGACCCTCCAGATATATCGTGGCTAACCTTCAAATGTCTTATTTTTTCACTCTTACCCCGATATCACACCAATATTGGACTCTGACCCCTGGAGATCATTTTTCTGCCCAAGAAGACAGTCCAGTGGGCAGAGCTTTGCTTCCCATTTAATCAATCATATACAGTTAGGACAAGGCCAAGTTCAAATGTGTGCTGAGCTGACCACACATTCAGGCAATGTGGGCCTGTGTGTGAAGTAGGCTTTGTGTGCACTCCAGGAAAATTCCAAGGCCCCATCTAGAAAGTCTAGATGAGGCTAAGAAGTCATGTGGAGAGCTGCCCCCAGACATTTCCTGCATGTATTTTGGGTTCAGGCTGACATTTCATCTTAGCATGGGTGGAGGTAATGGCCAAATTTTTCGAAGGCCTGAATCCCGCCTACAAATATTTCTCTCCGCCCATACAACTAAGTTTTGATGCGTTGCAGCCCAGGAATGTACCTCGCTGCTTGGACAGCCCTTCATGGAATGTGAGGACTTTTCTGAGAAGCCCAAAGCAGTGACTCCTTCTAGAAAAAACTAACAAAGAAGAACAACAAACTTTCTCAGAGTTTACTAGTGAAGCAGAACTTACTTTATGAGTATGAGCGCTGAACTCACATGACAGGCCGGCCGCTGGTCCTGGCTACCTGGTGGCGTATTTTCTGCCCACAGAGTATGTAAAAATAACATGAAGCGGGGCGCCTGGGTGGCTCAGTGGGTTAATCCCTCTGCCTTCGGCTCAGGTCATGATCTCAGGGTCCTGGGATCGAGCCCCACATTGGGCTCTCTGCTCAGCGGGGAGTCTGCTTCCTTCTCTCTCTCACTGCCTGCCTCTCTGCCTACTTGTGATCTCTGTCAAATGAATAAATTAAAAATCTTAAAAAAAAAAAATAACGTGAAGCTTCGCTCTTCGTCACTGCGGGCTGGTTAGGAGCCTGGGTTCGTAGACGCGCAGCCTGTATGTGAACATGGTTCTGCCAGGTGCAAGCTGGGGCAAGAGACCTCCAAGGCTGTTTCCTCCTTTGTCCGCTGAGGACAATAGCTGCAAAGTCCCATGGGAGGCCGAAACGAGAGAAGAGAAGAAAGCCATTTAGCAGAGCGCCAGCTGGGTGTCAGATGCTGACAAACGGTAGTGAATATGATGGTAGTCATTTTATTTTATTTTATTTTTTTTTTTAAGATTTTTTTATTTTATTTATTTGACAGAGAGACATCACAAGTAGGCAGAGAGGCAGGCAGAGAGAGAGAGAGAAGGAAGCAGGCTCCCCGCTGAGCAGAGAGCCCGATGCGGGACTCGATCCCAGGACCCTGAGATCATGACCCGAGCCAAAGGCAGCGGCTTAACCCACTGAACCACCCAGGTGCCCGATGGTAGTCATTTTAAAAAGTGTTTCAATTTTGGTTTCCTTTATCTGACTGTTAAGTGGGGAAGGCAGAGAGGAAGCCGTCATAGGGATGGTATGTTGCCACCCTTCCAAGCTGGTGGTCTAAGGGACAGCCCTCTAGGTGAACATGCTTTGGGGATTTGGGTTTCTCGGGGCTGGGTGAAGGCCTGAGGTTTGCCTTGCTGCAGAAAGACAGGCCTGAAGGTGCAGTGAGGTCCTGGGCAGATGGGCTCAGGGAGGCTGGTCCCCGAGGAGGGGACTCCTCTGCCAGGACAGGGCTAAGGTGGCAGGGATGAGCCCTGGGCTGAGAGTCAGCACAGTGGGACAGGACGAAACTCACTGTCAGGGTGGGGGGTGGGGGAGACTCGGTTTTTTGCCCTCAAGCAGACCAGGACTCTGGTTCCCGAGACAAGGTACAGGCATTAGAAGATTACAACAGTGTGGGGCCCTAACCTTTGTCTTTGTTTCATCTGCTAATCGCTGTAGGTGGCCCCCAGCACTCATCTGGAAGGCAAGGAGTTGGTTAATCCTGTCCTTGCGTCTCTCTCTCCCGGACTGAGGAGGACCTAATACTGCCGGTGCTCCAGGAACATTCGTTGAATGAGTTGATCATAGACTGTTATCACAAAACGTTCCTAGCTATAGTCAAGAACGGATTTAACTCTCATGATCCAGAACAGTTTATTTCTCTTCTGTCCACTTCCCTTTTTTTCTTAGTTCAGTGTTTCAGCAGTGTGCTTCGGGCATGTACCACCCCGAAGACTTTGACCTTATCCGTGGACCACTTGTATCATTACCTACATACCGTTTTTCCTTATGGTGCTTCATTTGTATTTCCGTGTCTTACTTTGCTTTGTCCTAGGCAATGTCTGAGACGTTATGGGCTTGGGGTGCTAATTATGTTTCGTTCCTAATATGCTTTAAATGCATGATTATTAGGGGCACCTGGTGGCTCAGTCAGTTAATTCTGTGGCTTTGACTCAGGTCATGATCTCGGGGGCCTGGAATCGAGCCCCGCATTGGGCTCTCTGCTCAGCAGAGAGCCTGCCTCTCCCTTTCCCTCTGCCTCCAGCTCTGCCTACTTGTGATCTCTGTCAAATAAATGAATAAAATCTTTAAAAAGTATATTTATAAAAAATATATTTTAAAAATCTTAAAAAACATTTATAAAAAATCTTTAAAAATATATTTATAAAAATATATTCATAAAAATATATTTATAAAATATAAATATATATTTATAAAAATACATAATTATTAAAATATTCTCATATGAGAAATCTGGACATGGTAACATCTCCTTGTCCTCTAAAACTCTGCTTAAGTATTCCCTCTTCTGGAAAAGTCTCCCCGTACCTCTAGCAGGGCTGATCGAATATTCCCTTTCTGCCCCTGTCATGGCTCTGGGAGTGAGCACAGGGACCACTAGGCATCTGACTTTGTACAGGGGCCCCCCACAGCAGCTACTCAATAAGCCATTTTGATCGACTGAATGAAACTCCTTGAGTTTACAAAAATGTACATTTCCTGGCTACATGTGGTGCCCTGTTATTTTGCGAGGACAACATGCAATCCTTCAGGGGCTTGGTGTTTCTGAGTTTGTCCTCAGGAGCCCATCCACAAGTCAGATACATGAACATCCATTTCGATGCACAACCCCAGCAAAGATCTGGCGTGTTCTTTGTCTGAGGAGACATCACAAACTCCCCATCCGTCAACCAGCCGGCCCTGCCATAGTTCTAGTCTCTGGCCTTGTTTCCCAGATTTCTCCCTGTATCAGACCATGACATGGGCGATCCAGCGAGGGGACACTTGGTCTGGTGCAGCAGAAGCAAGTCCTTGGATAGAATGAAGGTTCCTTTCAGTCTACTGACATAAATTCTAATACACTCAGTGCATCCTCTCATTTTTCCTGCATTAAACACCAGTACACCTGGTATCTGCTTGTGTTCCTGGTTCTGCATGCCTGCTTCTTACCTCTCCAGCATGAGACCATCTTTCCTGTCTTTATTTTTTAATTAATTAATTAGTTAATTAGTCAGATAGAGCATGCACACGCAAACGTGCACAAACAGGCAGAGAGGCTGGTAGAGGAGGAGAGAGAAGCAGGTTCCCCACTGAGTAAGGAGCCCGAAGCAGAACTTGGTCCCTGGACCCTGGGATCATGACCTGAGCCGAAGGCAGCGCTTAACCAACTGAGCCACCCAGGGGTCCCCATCTTTCCTGTCTTACACATTTTGATACCCCCACGAGGACCTGGAACAATGATTGCCGATGCTCGTGAATATTTTATTAGTTTGCAGGTGTTGATGTGTCAGGCAAATTTGGGCACAGGTTTCTAGCCCGGCTTCCTGTTTTCATCTGGCTTGTCACTTCTTAGCTAAAGCAAAATATTTTTGCCACAACAGAGTATTAAACTGCAGACATATACCAAAGCTTTCTTTAGTGCACAAGGCTGGGGACATTTCCTAGGCACCAACTTCCCTTTGGGATTCCAGAAAACTCCCCTGGCAAATGATCTTCTATCTGCTCTGTGGTTTTTCATCGCTTTCTGCAGCCTTAGGTCTAGTATCTACCAAAGGAGCCCTTCTCAACATCACAGTGGACAGTTCCTACTTTGGGTGGAAGTAACAGACAGTGCCATGCATGGAAACGTCAGCAATAATAGGTCCATCATCTCACCGGGCAGGGAGTCCAGAGACAGGGCACTTTTAAGGGTGAATGGTTCATTAGCATATTTCATCTTCCCTTACACCCACACGGAGCATGTTAGCAGACATCCCCTTCATTGTTTCAAGTTGGCTGTGGCCAGGTGATGTGCCCTCAAGACAATGCCAAGAGGCAGGAGGACATCTGGACAGGAGATAGGCCATCTTGTGTTTTCTCTAAAGAGTGAGGGGAATGTCACCATAAGCCCAGCTGACTTGCCTTCCTGTCTCACTGGCTAAGGGTGTGTCACGTCACCACACCTACGTGAATTGTTTGAGTATAAGCAAGTAAGTCAATACGGAGAGGGAAGAGCAGTTTTGGAGACAACCAGTGACTCCTGCCATGAAACCTTAGTTTCAGAGTTTTTCCGAGTGTGGTTTGGAAGGCATCTCCATCCAGAATCTGCTTGCAAAAATGTACATTCTTGGGGTGCCTGGGAGGCTCAAGTGGGTTAAAGCCTCTGCCTTCGGCTCAGGTCATGATCCCAGGATCCTGGGATTGAGCCCCTCGAGCTCTCTGCTCAGTGGGAAGCCTGCTTCCCTCTCTCTCTCTTTCTCTTTCTGCCTGCCTCTCAGCCTATTTGTGATCTCTCTCTGTCAAATAAATAAATAAATATTTTTTTAAAAGTAAAATGTATATTCTTGAGACAACCCCCCCTTTCCAGATCTCCTGAACCAGAATCTCTGGGAGCATTTTAACAATAACCAGTGAGTCTTATGTGCACTGAGTTTCAGACCACAGGTCTGGTGTTTGTGGTTGTCTCTCATTAATATTTACAGATTATAGTTGGTCCTTTTTCAGAGAGGATGAGAGAGCAAAATAAATAAATAAATAGCTTTCAAAGATTCTCTTCCCAATCTGTTTGGAGATTCAAACAGAACTATTAACTGATAAAATGATGGTATCTAGGATTTGTTTCAGAATAATCTGGGTAGCAGAATAAGCTGGGGAGCTACCAGCTACATTTCCCAGCTACACTGCTGGGAAACCAGCAATGTGAACTGGCCACAATTTGATAATATTGAAAGTAGGTAATATACATAGGGTTCATTATACTGTTCTCTCTACTTACATTTAAAAAAGAAATCTCCTTTCAGACACCTTCTCAGTCACTCCGCAGCCTTTGACATTGGATGTGTCACTCTCCTCGAGATTCGGGTTGGATTCTGGGAGCGCACCTGCACAAATTCTACCCTAGAAAGCAGCGTATGCACATTCTCATTTTCTCCCCTTCTCTCCAAATGAACCTTTGCTCCAAACAAAATCTTCTGTGGAACCCAAAGGCGTGGCCCATAAAAGTGGAATAGTTGTGGTTACAGGTGCTGCGGGTGCCTCCTGGACAGGCTTTAGGGTAACCCCAGAAACCTCAGGACTCCAGAAGACAGGTCAACAGCGACTGCACTATAGCACTGCTGACAACACTTAGACAGACTACATTTGTGCAGAGGCCTTGGCCTTGTCCTCAGACCCAAAAAATTCCTACGGCGTGAAGACCCTCACTCATGGAGGCAACTACTGAGGCACATGCTTTCTGCCTGTGATTCAGTCTTTCTGTCTAGATTCCAGGGATCCCAAGCCAGAGGGCACGCACGCGCGCGCGTGCACACACACACACACGTCTTTCCTCGTCTGTATCAGCAGTGTGGTGGTACCCGGAGCTGCAGCAGCACGAGGCAGGCCATGCACATTTACCGTAGCTTCAGGTTTGCCATCTGGCCAGTGTGTCTGGCTGTAGTTCGGACCAGGGCTCAGTGGGTTGGCGGAGAGTTTCCAGCGTGGCTGTATCTCTATCTGGTGGCAGGATTTGACTCTCCATCCCCTGTGAAGTTGGGAACTCTTGACTTCATCTTCTAATAGAGTATGTCCTAAACCAGACCATGGCTCTGTCTGCCGCCGGCTGCCCAACCCCACTGCACTGTTAGAGTATGGAGATGCCCCAGAGAAGGGCTGGGGACACGCCTTGCTCAGCCAGAGCATTCTCCTGCAAAGAGTGATCTTAGACTCTATGTCTCTATTTCTAGAATCCAAGATACTTCCATAAAGCCCTTCAAAGAAGAGTAAATCGTAGTAATGACCAGATAGATACCTACTGTGTCAGTTTCCTATTGCTGTTGTGATAAATTACCACCAAATGAATGGATTGAGAGAATACAGATTTATTTTCTTACAGTTCTGTAGGTGAAACGTCTGACCTGGGTCTTGCTGGACTAGAATCACATTGTTGGGAGTACGTTCCTTTAAGTCCATGTCCTGGCTTTTTCTGCTGCCACATTTCTTGGCTCACGGTGCCCTTCCTCTACCTTCAAAGCCAGCCCAGCATCTTCATATCTCTCTTTGTCTCTGCTTCTGTTGTTACCTCCCTCCCTGACCTCTCCTCTTCCTCGCTCTTTTACCTCCAAGGACCCTTGTGATTACATGGGGCCCCACCTGGATAATCTAGGATAATCTTCCTATGTTGAGGTCAGATGATTAGCAACCTTAATTCCATCGATAATCTTAATTCCCCTTTGCCTTGTAAATTAATATATTCACAGCCCATGGGGATTAAGATGTGGACATCGTCAGTGGGAGGACATCATCTGGCTGACCACACCAGTGGGTTTCAAAGCAGAGTGGTATCATCCTTTGTCATGAAAGAGGTGCACCCAGCAAGTGGGGAGGGGCTGTTCCATGTGAAAGGGTTGGCTCCTCAAATGCATCTTTGTTCTTGGCCTAATTGGAGTGCTTGAGCTTAATACCTCAACCTTAAATGGGTGTGACCTGGAATTAGGGCACAAGGACACAGGAAAAAACCAAAAACGAAAAAGCAAAAAAAAACTTGGGCATCCCAATTCTTACTTTACCAATAGTGGATGGTATACATTTAACCAAATTAGCCTATTATGGTCTCAGTTATCCCATTTGTGAAATGGGTACATTAATACCCATTGTGAACAAGGAATCTACTGAAATTTCTATTAAAAACGTGGCTCTTAAAAGCATGGTGTTAAAAAAAAAAACTTTTTTTTTTTTTTAGAGGAAGGTAATAAAAGTCAATTTCTTTATTCTACATAGAATTCTCATTTAGGGCCGGCAAACCTTGGGCATCTGTTTCTTTAAGAGGAAGAAAGGAAGCGTTGAGTCATTGGTGAGTCTCTTGCCCTTTGGTCCCTGCATATAAAATATAGCAATGCTTCTTGAAACCAAACTTAAAATAGGAAGCCTGGCATCCACATATAGCCACAGGCTCTTCTTAGTTCTTTTTCTTCTTCCTGCCTAGCTGCAGGAATAGCCCTAGGAAAGGTGATACCTTGCCGAGTTACCAGGGTGCAGGTAAGCGCCACTTCTGGGTATGAGGTCGATGTTAGCAGAGGAGTTGATGTGGGACTCCAGAAGGGAAAAAATATAACCAACAACTCCCAGATAGAAACGGGCTCCCTGGAAACATAGCAGCGGGAAGCGGTTTGTGTTTATAGTCTCTGCCTCCCACGGAGGGTGCAACAGCCGGGGAGGAGGCATATGGAGTTTTGCAAACTGTAGAGCACAGCGCTCTCTAAGGGTCTGTGGTCAGGCGGTGTTAGCTCGAGGCAGAGGAAGAAAGAAGAGCCAAAATCTGGCTCCAGGAACTAGTGAGGCACCGTTTCGTCCCCACCTTCTTTCCGGGGCCTGCTCCCCGCTCCACAGCGTGTGTGGATCCCCGTGTTGGGACACGTGGCCCGCGCCTGGCCTCGGGCATTTCGCACGGTGCCTTCCCCGCCGTTGCCCCGCGTAGTGGGAAGCGCCGTGGAAAAACTCAGACCTGTGACAAGTGGTCACGCCGCAGAGCGTGCTGGCAGCAGCCCGCCGTGCGTTCGGGAGCCGCGGCCCGGCCGCGCTGCGTCGTGGGTCCGGCTGCGCCGGTGCGCGGTTGGCCGCGCGGCCGCCGGGCCCCGGGACTCCTGGGCGCGCCGCCGCCCGCCCCGCGCATTCCTGGCCCGGGAGGAGAGCGCGGCGGGCGCCCTGCGCGAGCAGCTGGCTGCGCGCGGGCCGCTCGGAGCGCCGAGAGCTGGGGGGAGGAGCCTGGCCCGGCCGCCGCCGCGCTCCCAGTCATTGGCCTTTTGTGCTGCAACTTTGCCTGACCCTCGGGGGCCCCGCCGCCCCCGCGCCCGCCCCGCGCCGTTGCCCCGGGAAAGTTTGCGTCGCCCGGCCGGACCGGGGGGGCACTCCGCGCGCCGCCGCTCGGCTCGGGAAACTCAGCCGCTCGGGGCATTTTGGCAGTCGCGTCCCCGAAGGAAGGCGACACCGCGCGAGTCATCGGCGAACGCCTCGGGCCGGTAAGTGCGTCGCGGCCGCGGGCGGGAGGGGCGCCCGGGGTCAGGGAGGAGACGGCCGTCCCCGGGACCTTGGCCGCCAGACAAAGGCGTGCTGGAAGTGGTGGCCGGAGCTCACTCTAGCTTTCCCCCAAGAGGCACTGGCTCGGGGCAGGAAAGAGGCGAAGCACGCATCTGTGTCCCCTGCTGGCAGAGGAGTGTGTCTGCGGGGCAGCGGCGGGTCCCGGGCGTGTGCCCGAGAGGCTCGCTCCGTCCGTGAGACCCGTCGGGGTGCGCGCCCGCGGCTGGGGTCCCCGCCCATGGTCGAGGTCTCCCCCCGCGGTTGGAGTCGCGCGCGTGGCCGGGTTCTCACCCTACCTGGGGTCCCCCAGGGGTGAGCTGTTGGGGTCCGGACCCGGGGCCGCGGTCCCCACCCCTCGTTGGAGTCCCCACTTGCGGCTGGGGTCCGGGACCCGGGTCAGCGCCCACAAGGGGGGTGGGGGCTCCCCGCCCGTAGCCCGACCCCGCGCCACCCCCGCGGGGGCTCCTTCCGAGTTCGAGCGGGGTCACCCGCGGCGGTCCACCGCGGCGCGTGAATGAGCCACCAAACTGCACTGCATTTCCTCCGAGTTGGGGACTTTTAAATTCTCGAGTAGTTACGTCAGCGGGGCCGAGCGCACTTCAGGGCGCCGGCGAGCACGTGACCTGCCGAGTTTCCCCTGGGCGTCCTTGACTCCCGGGCCTCGCGGCGTGACTCTTCCTTGGCCTCTGGACGTCCTGGGAAAGCGACTTGAGGAGTCCCGCTTGCCTGCGCAGGCTGCAGGCTGCGGCTCGGCTGGGGCCGTGTTTGTTGTCCTCAGCGCTTGTCTTTGCTTAAAGTGGCCTCACCACCATCATCATCATCAGGATCTCAGTGTTGTCCTAGTTGTTATCTTCTGGCTGTGTCAGATGCTGGGACAGGACCTTGTGGCCGGGCTGGGGGGGGGGGCATTAAATACACATAGACATTGTGAGAAGCTCTGTCTTCAGGGGTGGGTGGGCTGGGGAGGTGGGAATGGAAGGGCAGCCCCGGGGGCCAGGTTAGTGTGCAGAGGGTGTGTGCAGGGCTGCAGGCTGCGGTCCCAAGCCCCCGCCCCCTTGTACTGGACAATCAAGGGTCCTGGTGCTGGTTTCTGTTTTATGCCAGAAGAGGGCGGAGCTTTGTTAGAAGGCAGAGAACTCTCTGTTCTTACTTCTCTGGGATTCACTCTGAAGCCACATTTCAAAAGCTGTTTTCATTGTAGTATTTGGAAGTGACTTTGGAAACGTCTGGGGCCGTGTCCCGAGGCTGGTTTCTTCTGTGGCTTCATCCACTCTGAATCACTTACATATTTAAAAATTGAGTCTTCACCATTGTTCTCTGGCCGGTTTTGAAGTTGGTGGAGCTGGAGGAAGGGTACCCTGGGGGTTCGGGAGTGGGCCACCGCCCAGCCTCCAGCCGTGGGATTTCTCATCCCCAGCTCAGGCTGGGAGCTCTTGGAGAGAATGGGGCCTCTTGTGCTGGGCAGGTGAGTCCCGTGGGGCTCCTTCTCACAGACTCTGCCCTGGCCTCAGGCATTCTCCTCGGAGGACAGTCTGAGCAGGAAATAGGTCAGGAAGTACCCATGTGCAGATGCCACAGCCGGCTCTCAGCTTCCCCGAGCCTCCCAGCCCCTGCTCTGTCTCTAGTCCCTCATCTAAAGGTTGGCCAGGCACATGGAGCAGGACCCCCACACGTGGGTGTCACTGCTCATGGGGACCCAGGGAGCAAATGCGCCCCCCTGGGAAACGTGCCAGGAACTGGCCTCTGGTCCCTCTCTTTACTTCCATCTTTTTTGTCTCTGAGTTTGAGCACTTAAAAAACTCAGCTAAAAATACCTTAGCAGGAAGGAAACTTAAAGATCCAAGTTGCATGTTACATATGCCCAAGGGGAGACTCACAGAAGTCCAGAGTCACATATGAAGGTGGGCCTCTAACCCAGGACCCCGGGCACTGGGCGCCCTGTTCCCTCAGCTAAGTCCTGAGGCCTCTGGGGTCTCGTCCTGCTTTGTACTGTGGTTATTTATGTTGGCCATTTCTATGGAGACAGACATGGCTTGAGGGAGGACCTGGGAGTTTGCAGCACATGCCACAGGAATGACATGGGCGGAGCCATACGTGAGAGAGAGAGAGAGAGAGAGAGAGATTGATTCAGCAGAGCACACACACACTGGGCAGGCTTTACGACGAGGCTAGCACCCAGCAGGGGATGGCTGAAAGTCTATGAGGGTGCTTGTTGTCACCCTGCCTGGAGAGGCCATCACTGGTGAGGGTCTGTGATGCTATGCATGTGACATTCCTGTACGACCGAGAACTGCTTCACCCCAAATGCCAGTAGCACCCCCTGGAGCCCCTGGAGAGGACCCTGCAAGGGTTTGGGGAACTGAGAGAGACCAGTTCTACTGGGAAGAGCAGTGATGGGGAGTGGGGGCCTGCTGGGCCGCAGGCTGCAGGTGTCCATGAGGCTGGGTTAAGAGCATGTGTGTGTGTGTGTGTGCACGTGTGCACATGTGTGTGCTTTCTCCTGGGACTCGGGTCCGCCGCCAGCTGACTATGGTTTGGGTTTACAGGCCATGATACTTTTTGCACAATGAGAAGGTCCAGAAGGCTGGTGGTCCAGTCTCTGACTCTCCCTGACCAGAAGAGCAAGTCTAAGAGGAAGGCCACAGGCTGGGTGCTCTGGTCTCTCCCAGTGTGGCCTGTGACCGAGGCATGTGACATCTGGCTCGGTGGCTGGGTTTTGTCTCTCCCCCACCGAGAGCACGGTCCCTTGTTTATAACCTCAGGAATCATTTCCACAGCAACTGACTGAGATGACAAAACGGCCCAAGGATGATGGAACCATTCAGGAGAAAGGAAAGGCATGAAGAAAACGACCTGGCAGAACAAAAGTTTATAGGGAAGTGGCTCTAAAAGTAGGGCCACGAAGCGTGCCAGGGCCTCGAGAGCAGCCATCTGCAGTGGGGGTTTCATTACGGGTACGCTGGGGGTTGGCTCTGTCCTCCTTCCCTTCCTGGTCCCGTCCGGTCTATGCCTGGCACTTGGTAAGGGTTTTCAGTGCGGCCAGTTCAGAGAAAGCCAAGTTCCCAGGATGGGTTTTCCCTGGGATGGGAGAGGCAGCCCAGTCGAAGCGCCCAGTTTAGAGACCGAGCTCCTATATTTGAGTCCCTGCCCCACCCCTGGCAGCTGTGTGTCCTTGGGCAGGTCGCTAACGGTCTCTGTGTCTCCACGTCCATCTCCCAATTGGGGGGGACACCAGCCCATGTATCCCTGCCTGCCTGGGTCACGGGACTGTGGGGGCAAGTGCCGTTATGGGTCAGCGTGGAGTGCTGTGCGCGTGGAAGGTTCTGGTTCTCTTTTCACCTGGTTATGATGAAAGGGGTTTGATTGGGGAGGTGGAGTTCCTACGACCTCCGCGAGCTTCTTTTTACGGGAATTACTTCCCAGCGGAAATGCGGAGGCTGCTGGCGAACGCGGTTCTGGCGTGTTCGGAGGCTGCTGGCGAACGCGGTTCTGGCGTGTTCGGAAGCGGGCTCTCCGGCCCCTTGCCGCGTCCTTCCTCTTGCTTAATGGCTCGTTTATATTTTCCCCAGAAAACAAGTAAAAGTAAAAGAATAGGAAACTCCCTTTAGTTCTGCTGACAGAGAACACAGCTGGGGGGAAAGTGGAAAGAAGCAGCAGTTGCTGCCCGAGCTCACGAGCAGATTTGACCATTTCTGGTCCCTTCCGCGCTCTCCCCTGGTGTGCTTGTGTCCCCGTGGGGCCTGGAGGCCTGGGGGCCCCCCGCGGTGTTCAGAGCATGGGCTTACGCTCCTGAGGGCACGGGGTGGCTCCCATCATGCCAGTTTTCCTAACAGGGCCCCCTTCCAAACTGAGGAGAGGCTGTAAGGGGTTGGCCCGTGCCGGGGGTGGGAGCATCTTTTCCCTCCTTTTATCCCTCTGATCTGTGGCTGCCTCGGGTCCCCCTCCCGCCTTCCCACTCAACAGGCAAAGACCCGATGTCCCCTTGTATGTCTTCCCTGAAGCTCACCTGGGAGTTACCTGGCCCGGCAAGCTGAATCTGACGGCTTCCCGAGTTGAGCTCTAGGTTGTCCTGTGCTCAGCCACGGGACACCCATGGTGCCCTGGGCCTGGTACCGTGCTGGGCAGAGCCATCTCCTGGGTTCTAGGGGCGGTGACTGTCTGCCTCGGCACCCCCTCTAGAACTGCGGGGTGAACACCTTTGCTCCTTGTACCTTGCATTCTGGGTGTAGGGAGAGCCATCTGGGATCCATTGTGCTGCTCGTGTGGTTCTAGAGCCAGGGAAAAATCTGTGACCATCGAAGGAAACCAAGGACTGAGCAAGGTGCTAAAAAACCAACAACTAACCTTTTGCCTTGTCTGTGTGAAAACACACCAGGCATTCGTTCAGACTGGTTTGTTTGCGAGCTAAGAGGCCTGCCCTGGGCTCGAGAAAAGGAGAGCGAAAGCCGGCTCTGGCCTAAAGTAGGCGACAGCCGGGCAGCTCCGGCTGTGGCTGGGAACACCTTCGTGTTGTTGTGACTTTCCAAGCATCTGTACAGCCAACACGTGTTTACTAAACGCGGACTGTCGGGTGAGGACCAATCACGGGGTGGATGCCGGGCTGTCCAGATGCTTTCTTTTAACAATCCTTCCAAGCTATACAATTTGTCCCCATTTACCAGGGTCAGAAACAGGCTCAGTGGCGTTAGCGCACTTGCCCAGGACTATGAAATGGCAGAGCTGGATTCAGGCTCAGCTCTGTTGCGTCTGGAGCCTGCACTGTCTACACCACACTCGCTGCCGCCCACCCCACGGATGACTCCGTGTGATTTCTGTGTCAGTGTTCTGGTGGAGTCGACACACCTGTGGGTTCCCTGCGCTTTTGGGAGAAGGAGGTCCCCTTGGTCCTCTGGACAGGTGTCTTCTCTTGATTTTGTCCCTTTGATTGGGGGACAACTTCATCCTCACTCACCTGACCGCATGGCTTTTCCCACTACCTGGGTGGGGTGACTTCTTTATCTTTTAAAAAGAACAGTGGGTTACTGCCTCCCTGTCTTGTCCTTCCTGGAATGACTTCCTCCCCTTTGAGCTTGTCATCAGCCTCTGTCCTTGGGCTCCCTAGCCCCGAGGGGGTTGGATTGATAGCCATGTTGAAGGTGTGATTAAGTTGTATGTGAGAAGAAGGTTCTCCCACTGCACCTCGGCTCCACCACCAGATCTCCTGGGGGCTGGAGCCTTGGGTCAGCAGGTCACCCCCTGCTGCCCATCCTTAGGTCCTAACCGGGAACCTGACCCCCGGCCAAGGGGGCACTATCCAGGGCTTCCTTCAAGTCATCCCTTCAGCCAGGCCAGGGGACACAACTCTAGAGCCTCAAAGTTTGCAGATTGGTAGAATCTCTGGGCCAGAAGCGAATACAGAAGACGAACAGTCCCAACCTCCTTTGACGGAGGAGGCGTCTGCAGCCTGGGAGGGCCGGGGGAGTCCTCCCAGCTGCCCCGTGCTGGCTGTTCACCTGCTTTCCTTGGGAAGGCAGACCCCGCCCCCCCTCCCCCAGGCTTCTTTGCCTGTCACTAATCCTTGCACGTCCATGAGAGAGCTGCTGCTTGAGGCCATGCATCCTGTCTGCCTGTGAGGTCTGGAGTCCAAGCAGAGGACGGTGCTCAGCTCAGCGTGGCCCTGTGTAGAGTGACTGCCCTGCCCAGAGGCTCCATTTGCCCTTCGTGCAATGGGCTTCACGCTGCTCAGTGACAAAGGGCCTGTCCGGTGCCTGACACATCGTGGGTGCTCATAGACGTCGGTTCCCTTTGTGGCCGGCCACCTGTGTTCAGTCCGATCTCACCACCTGTGCTGATGTTCACACAGAGCCCCTGGGGGCGGGGGTGAAGGAGCCGTGGGTACCCCTCGGGGCACACGCATGGGCAGGGGAGGCAGGCGTGCGGACTGTGAAAAAGCGCCCGCGGGGTGTTCTGTCGGGAAGATGGTGTACCCGTTGGGGTTGTATGAACGAGGCCATCCTTTGCCTCTTTGCGGAGCGCTTCTTATGGCTGGGTCCTTCGCTGGAGGACAGTTCCGGGACTGACCTCAACCCTCACCACTCCCTGTCCCAGCAGGGACTACCATTGTCTTCTCTGACAGATGGAGAAACGGAGGCACGGAGGAGACTTTCCACAAGGTCACACAGCTCTTTAGTTCTGGAGTGGGGGGCCAGCCTCCAGCCCCTAGCCCCATCCATCCTGCCTCTTGGGGAGACGGGAGGCCGGTGGGGGGGGGGGCTTATTTCTTTATCGGCAAAGGCCCAGTACCAGGCCCAGGGCTTACCAGGAGTGTGCAAAAAATGTTTAGTCCCCAAATACGAAGAACACAGCTCCCAACTGAAATGGACAGATGTTCAGTGTTAAGTGTCTGTAAAATGTCACATTGTGTCCCTCTCTTTGGAACTCTCTTACCTCTTTGATGATACTGGCTTGCCTCCCTGTGGCTCTGTCTCTTGGGGCTCATTCATCCCCATCGGTGTCAGCGTTTTCCTTGCTGAGTCGGGGCTGGGAAGATCCCAGGGAACAAGGTGGAGGGTCCCTTCCTCTTGCTGGAGGCACAATCCCGCAGCTGGCCTATCCCCTCTTCCTGCCCCACAGTGCTCCTCCCCTACCCCCATGGTCCCTGCCCACCCAGGAGCCTCCAAAGCCCACGCCTTTATTTGCGGCTGAACTGGGACAGAATGGTGGCCGTGCCTGCTGGAGAACAGCTGGGGGCCACACCGTGGGTTCCTATAACGGGGACAGGCTCAGTGCAGAAGGCCCGGGTTCTTGCCACTGTGTCTCTTTGCCAAGTGACTTAATTCTGTGAGCCTTGGTCTCCTATTCTAGAAATTAAGTTGTCTGCCAACTGCATAGGGTATGATGGAGAATGATAAAACATACCATTTGGCAAAGATCTAACATACTATGCAAATGCAAGTAGCTGTGTATATTTTTTTAAGTTATTTTTAAGAATTAGTATTTTTTTAAAATTTTTATTTTTAACTGAAGGGAAATCTTTAAATTGCTGGACTTTCTTATATGGGAGTAGAAAATCTGTGTTCTCCCTGACATGGACTCTAGGATCTCTCAGACGTTGCTTTTTCTGGAGGCACATGGGAGACTCTTCGTGTTCTTGGATCAAGCCAGGACCCCCATCCTGTGGGGTTGCCTGGATCCTGTGCTTTGGGACCTGGGTTCAAATTCTGACCACTTTTCACCCCTTTGGAGGGCTGGAGAGTAAAATGTGCACAGCTCTTCGCCGCACGGTCCGCACTCAACAATGTTAGCCACTCATGATTCTTTACTGTTATCGTCAGTCTTTCATTGAACTTATTTACATCTGTTACAATGTTTGGCATTTGCCAAAATATCATCATCAGCAGCAAAAAACAGTGTGTCTGAGACCTTCGTCACCCCCATAGCTGTCAGGGTGTCACGCTCCTCTGCTCCCAGGAGCAGTGGAAGTCTGGGTTTTAGGAATCCTCTTATCTGTTGAGCCCAACTCTTGTACATGGCCTTCAAGATGGCCGGGTCAGACTTGTCCCACCTCACTGTTTCCTGGATCACGAAAGAGCACACTGTTCTCCACGGAGACCAAGTACAGCAAAACATGGCTTGTGCTGAGCACGGGTAGATGCCTGATAAGCCCAGCTTCTTGAGAAGCAGCAGAAGCAGAGCTCAGGTGTATCCGCTCCTCAGGCCAGAGGACGAAGCTCTTGTCTCCGAACGCCAACAGGGAGCCCCGAAGAGGGTGCCCCGATGTGTTCCATATGTTATGGGCCGTTACTGTGGCTCCTGCCCTTTGCTGGCCGGGTCAAGCTTGCAACAGACCAACAGTTCATAAAGATGTGCGATTTAGGAAAATTCCAGTTTGCTGGTTTATTGACAGGCCTTGCTTCTCTTTTTGAAACTGGAGTGAGCAGATGTGAGCTGCGCGGGCCTCTATTTCCGCCATGTCGTTGAGAGCTGCCCCGGTGTTTTCCAGCGTGTGCTGCGTAGCTCCCAAGGGGCCTTGCACTGAGTCTGGGTGCTGCCCGGTCATTTTAAGACCTATATATTAGAAAAAAGGAAAAGTAGTGCATCAAAACCACAGCCTCACTGACGTTATTACTTAGAATGATGAATATTCTTTTTTTTTAAGATTTTATTTATTTGACAGACAGAGATCACAAGTAGGCAGAGGGAGAGAGGGGGAAGCAGGCTCCCCGCTGAGCAGAGAGCCCGATGTGGGGCTTGATCCCATGACACTGGGATCATGACCTGAGCTGAAGACAGAGGCTTTAACCCACTGAGCCACATAGGCACCCCCCAGTGCCTCATGAATATTCTTTTAAACTGAACAACTGACTTCATCGAAAGATAAATATGAAGATATCATGTACGAGGGAGGCAGGCAGTTGGTTCTCCGGCCAGTTGGATACTCAGAATCGGAATCAGCTCTGTTCTCTCTCCATCTCCTCCCCCGACCCCCAACACCTGGTGTTGGTGGGCAGCACGAAGCCTCCCGCACAGCAGATCCGAGCTCTAATGCATGCGCCAGGATCCAGGATCCCACCAGCACTCCCTGGAGCCTGAACCACTCCCCGGCTTGGCTTGCATTTCTTCTCCCTTTCAGTCATTCTGTGCTCTGGAACCGAGTGCTACCTCCCAGATATTCTGCTGCCCCGCAGCTCAAATCTCGGTGCTCCCATTGCCGCCCAAACAACAGATTCTTGGCCTGACTTTTGAGACCTTCTCCACGCTGGCCTGCGCCCCAGCTGCCCAGGCGTGGGTCTGCAGCTCCCCTTCCCGACGGCCCTATCACACACCCTGCTGTGTCCTCTAGAACCCACACTGAGTTCTGGGGTCTTGGGGTGTGTTTGTGTCCTCGCATGCCTTTGTCCGGAAAGTTGTCGTTTCATTTCCAAGCAGAGAAAAGCCACAAGGAGAGGCGAGTGCTCCTGTTCACCCTTTGCCCGGGCGCCTCAGTTGCACACTCTTCATCAGGAGGTAGTTGGTCCCTCCCCTGTGTGATCCTCTCTCTTTGTCTGGATCATCTGAGAGCCAGCTGCAAACATGAAGCTGTCCCCCTCCAAAATACAAACCAAAGTAAACACTCCAGTGTTCATTTCCCCAAACAAGGATGCTCCAGAATGAGACCAGTGCGGCCCTGAGATGCCACCCCTAGCCTTCAGGATCCATCCAGACTGGCTAGCTTGTGCCTTTTTCTGCCCCATCCAGGATCCAGTCCAAAACCCTGGGTCATACTCAACTGTATGCTTGTGGACCCTCTTCAGTCTGGGAGAAGTCCTCAGTCTCGCCTTGTCTTTTGTGACCTTTGAGAGTACAGCTCTTTCATTCTGGAAAAACCCCTCGACCGGTGTCTACCCAGAGTTTGCTCCTGACCAGGTTCTGGCTGGCCATTCTACTCAGTCATCCCACAGATGTGAAGCTATGCCCTTTCCAGCGGGTCCTGTCCCCGAGCACAGTGTGATGATTGTCCCGCCACCGGGGCTGGCATTCCTGGTCAACACCGGGTCAGGTTGACGCCTCCCTGGTTTCTCCACCCGTAGGTGGGTCCAAGACCACCTTTAAACCACCCACCTGCCCTACCGTAGTTCGATGGCTACCTAAAGTGACCACCACTCTCCAGCCCTTGAGTGGTGATTGGCTTCCGTCATTCCTCCTGCGTTTCCAAGTTGGTCTTGGAGTGGAAAGAGGAACTTTTCCTTCCCCCTCCCACTGTGCATTTGTGCGCCTTCATATCTGTGTGAACCCATGGATTCTTACTTTACTTGATGGGTTATAACCCATTAGTGTCTGTTTTTTTTTTTTTTTTTTTTTTTTTTTTTTAATGCCCCAGTGGTCCCAGATTTGGCCAGCAGCAGCCCCTTTGAGGTAATTTTTTTTTTTTTAAGATTTTATTTATTTATTTGACAGAGAGAGAGACAGTGAGAGAGGGAACACAAGCAGGGGGTGTGGGAGAGGGAGAAGCAGGCTTCCCCATGAGCAGGGAGCCCGATGCAGGGCTCCATCCCAGGACCCTGAGATCGTGACTGGAGCTGAACGCAGACCCTTGGTGACTGAGCCACCCAGGCGCCCCTGAGGTAATTCTTAATGTCCTTTTGACTGACCTCTCTTTGCAGAGGGAGCTGGGAAGTAGACGATTATGTGCGCACACACTCACCCCTACACCCAGCTCTGCTTTTCACACACCTCAGGACTGCAACAGAGCTCTGGGAGTGCTTTGGAGCCTAATCACCTTTTGTATATGCAAATCCTCTGACTGCGGGGACCTGGCTCCCATCACCCTCCCTGTGGGTAACACAGGGGCAGCCTCTGTCCCTTCTGGGACCTTCCTTGCCCTGTTCACGAGGAGGGAAGAGAATCCTAATGGCTTTCCATCTGAACCATCAGAAAGAGAGGAGGGTGAAGGCTTTGTTTTGTTTTAATCTGGAAAGCTCCTTGCATTCTTGGGTCTGTCAAACTCTTGGCTTGCCCCAGCCCTCAGGGGCCTTTCCAGACAGCCCCGCCCGAGAGAACCCTGGTTTTCTATGGCAGGTTGTTCTCCTTACTTCAGACGTTGAACCCGCTGTGCTGTTGACCGACCTGTCCGCCCTGGACGGTGCGGCCCCCTTCCTTCTTCAGACCACCCTACTGAGGTGTGATTGAATAAAAGCTGTGCCTAGTGCCTGTCCGCAGCTCCACGAGTTTGGAGCTGGCTGGACACCTGTGACACCCTCATCGCCAACAAGGTGTGAACACGTCCCTCACCTCCCAGACCTCCCATTCTCATTACTGGTGTCAGTCGTGATCACTATTCAGTGACTCTCCAGGACTTTGAGCCTGGGGCCCTTCTGGGACACAGAGCCTGTGTGTAGAGCTCGAGGTGCTGGCTTTTTAGACGGGAGTGTGACTGCTTTCCTTTCTGAAGCCAGACCCTCCCCACCTCCTTCTAGGGTGACTCATGGCCCTTTGGAGAAGCACTTGTTGATGCAAAGGTCCCTCCCTGACATTCCAGTGGAAAATCAACCCTTTGCTGGCCTGGCAAAATTTACAGCGGGCTGGTCCTGGCAGCTGGCGGCAGCAGCTGGTGGTTAAAATCTCGGACAGATTTTTTTTTCCCCCTCTGAAAAATATTTCAGTCACTCTAGTCTGAGGAGCAGCACTGGTAGAATTTAGAAGCCATTTATAGCCTCTTACAGTTGGCCCGGGAAGAGCTGCTTTGTAGGAATCCCTCCACTGACCCAGAAGTCAGCTTTGCCCCATTCTTAGCCATCGGGAACATAGCTGGGTCACTAGGAAGTGAGACAAAAACGCCTTAGAGCTGCTGGTACAGTGTGAATTTCATAATTTTTTTTTAGCAGTTTCATGTGGTTCAAGCTAATATGTGTATATATACACGTACACTTATATTTTAAAATTATTATAATGATGTATGGTATATAAACCTTTATCTGTGCTTAGTAACTCTTGGTTTACGCACTATTCTAAACACCCTCAGCCCCTTGTCTTAGAGAAGCAGAGAACTGAAGGCCCAAAGTAGAGAAGAGGCAGGTGAGTGAGTAGAAGTGGTGGCTGATAGCCAGAGAGTGCGGGGCGAGACTCAGTTGGGGGGATCCTAGGGGACCGGGCAGTCTAGTGCCTTTGCTTTCACAGACGGAGAAGTCACCTGACTGAAATCCCAAGGTGGGGCCTGTCCAGAGCCACGCCCTCTCGATTTCATGGACAATTGTGGTTTTAGTGCCATAGCATACTTTGTCACTTACATCATAGTTACTCAAGATGCTGATTGTGTTTCATTGAGAAAGCATTTCATTGTGTTCAAGATTCTCTGTCCAGAAAATTCAGAGAAGGGGCGCCTGGGTGGCTCAGTGGGTTAAAGCCTCTGCCTTCAGCTCAGGTCATGATTTCAGGGTCCTGGGATCGAGCCCTGCGTTGGGCTCTCTGCTCAGCGGGGAGTCTGCTTCCCCTTCTCTCTCTGCCTGCCTCTCTGCGTGCTTGTGATCTGTCAAATAAATAAATAAAAAATCTTAAAAAAAAAAAAAAAAGAAAGAAAATTCAGAGAAGTGTCCTATGTGCTTTCAGACATAATTCCTCCCAAAGAGTTAAAATAAAAAAGCCACCCTGTAGAATATGCAGGCCATATCCTGTTCCTCCCCAGATCCTCCCCTGGGACCGTCCTTGTCCTGGTAGTGCCTGATGAGTCAGGTGTGGCTGCACTTCTGCCTCAGGACGGAATGAGCCGGACAAGTCTGGGTCCTCCCCATGGAAAATGTGAATACAAAAGTGGGCTTTCCTGCGATTATCCCATCTCTGACAACTTTCCCTGAGTTCTGCACAAACTGAAGTTCTTCCCTGTCACTTAAAATTGTCCTTATGTATGCTTTCTTATTTATTTTGCTTATAAAACCAGGGCATGGTCAGCACCCAACTAGAAAACAGAGATAAATCCAACAGGAGAAAACACTCATGGGGTGCCTGGCTGGCTCGGTCGGGGGAGCATACGACTCAATCTCAGCGTTGTGAGTTCGAGCCCCAGGTTGGGCCTAGAGATTATGTAAAAATAAAATCTTTTAGGAAGACACTCCTAAGTTCACTACGGAAGGAGAATTACTGTTCACACCTTGCCACACATCCTCCCTCACTGCTGGGTACTCATTCACTTGGTTGCACACTTCCTGCATGTGTGTTTATACATAAGTGTACGTATATATATACACGCTCACAGACCTCAGTACACACTCGCACATGAATGTGGGTCATGCCCCTGATAGTTTTAAAACCTCTTTTTAGTTAACAATGGATACATTTTCCTGTAGCTGTACGGAGATCTACCTTAATCTTTTTAAATACCTGCTAACGAGCTCATTCTGCAGTTGTGCCTTCATGTGATCAGCTGTCCCCTACTGGGGGACATTTTGGTGGTTTCTAGTTTTTTTGTTTTGGTTTGGTTTTTTTGCTATGATGGTCCCAGTTATGATCAGCATCTTTGCTCATACCCTGAATCATCTCCTTAAAATAAATTCTTGGAAGTACAACGACTGTGTTGAAGGAAACAAAGTCTTTTATGGCTTTCAGTGTGTGCTGCCAAAGCTCCTGGGTAATGTTTTTCCACTCAGGTTTTTTTCTGACTTTGGAAAGTTGCTAGTGTCTGCAGCTGAGGATTCCCCTCCAGGCTGGCTCCTTCCTTCTTTTCCCTTGTACCCGTTTCTCTCGGATTCTGTGGGCACGGTCCCAGGGCCCTGGGATCCTGTGCTGGGGGATTTGGAATGGTGGATGGGAACAGTGGAGGAGGAACGGAGCATCACAGGGTCCACGGGGATGAATAATAAGGGGTGGGCGCGGGCATGGGCTGGTCTACTCATACTTAAAACGTAACATACTTAAAACTCATACTTAAACGTAGGAAACTCAGCCTAACCCTCCCCGCCTCTCATTCATCTCAAGGCCAAGGGCAGCACTTTGTCGCAGATTTGGGCCTCGTTCCTTGGCTTAGGATCCAGTCCCTTGACCTGGCCGTGGGGTCTGGCTCTCGTCCACCTCTCCCCTTCCTAGTCTCCATCATCCACACTCCTGCAAGAGTGACCTTTTGCATTCATTGCTCCCAGATGCTGAACTCCTTCCTGGTTCAGGAATTTCAGATAGGTGGCTTCCCTGACCTTACACACTCTCCGTTTCTCTCACTCTTCAACCTCTGGGACACATCCTAGAGTGGTGGTTAAAAACATGGTCCCTAGCATCAGGCTTGGGTTTGTAACCTGGTTCTGCCCCCTTACTAGCTGTGTAACCAAGGACAAGTTACTCAGCCTCTCTGTGTCTTGGTTTCCACATCCATCAGAAGAGATAGCGAGAGTACCCACCTCACAGGGCTGCTGTGAGGACCATAAGTGGTGACATCCATGAGCACTTAGATTAACAGTTCCTGGCGTGTAGTCATTATCACCAAGCTGGCTGTCTGGCCTCAGTTTACCACTCCACAAGGAAATATTCCCTACTCCCACCACTGGCCCAGACCTCCTGGTTTATGCTCTTAGCCATCGGTATGGTTCTTCTTAGTGTCTACTACAATTGTTACTAAATAAATAAGCATTTTTTAAAAATGACTCTTTCCTGAGACTCTCAACTCCAATGGCTTGGCCCACCTCTTTCTTGTTTGGCCTAAGAGCCTGTATGCATTTGCTCTCCGCTCAGGGAATAAAAGAGATCATCCTGCCACTTCCTGCCCAGGGCCAAGTTCATCAGAAAGACAAACTCATGGTCTCCCTGATGAGCTAGTAAGACGCACCTGATTATGGAAGGGGTTAATCAGCCGAGTGAGCTAAAGTGTGACCAGTGTATGACAGTGACCCGTGTCCTTCTGAACTTGCAAAGCCTGCTGCTCTTGGAGGCTGTCTGGTGTCCACCTTCTCAACAGATGAAGGGCCAGTGTTACTTTTAAGTTTCAGGACACTCGGCTGGCTCAGTCGGTGGAGTGTGTGACTCTTGATCCTGGAGCGAGTTTGAGTCCTACATTGGGTGTAGAGATTACTTAAAAATAGGATCTTAAATTTTTTTTATATTTTTATTTATTTATTTGACAGAGAGAGCGAGCTCACAAGTAGCAGAGAGGCAGGCAGAGAGAAGTGGGGGAGAGGCGGGAAGCAGGCTTCCTGCTGAGCAGAGAGCCTGATATGGGGCTCAATCCCAGGACCCTGAGATCATGACCTGAGCCGAAGGCAGAGGCTTAACCCACTGAGCCACCCAGGCACCCCTTAAATTTTTTTTTTTTTTAAGTTTTTAGTGCATATAGATCAAAACTTTAAAAAATACAATTCCTAGAAAATGGAACAAGACTCGTGGCCAGGATTTCTCAGCCTGAGCATCACTGACGTTCTGGGCCAGGTAGTTCTTGGTGGTGGGGCTGGCCTGTGCCTTGTAGGATGTTTTGCAGTATCCTGACCTTTATAATTAGATTCAGCAGACGAAATTACTCTCTCAGGTCGCTCTGCAGGCTTCCAAACTTGCCCTGGATTTCTTTGCTTTTAACAAAGCCCTCCTGGGCCAGCGCCACCTGTGGGCCGCACTTGGAGTAGCAGCAGACCCCTCACTTTCGGCCCTGCTCACGGTCCGCATAAAATGTGCTATTCAAACACACTGAAAACTTTTGGGAACATTTCTGAGCCTTGGTTTTTCCCTCTCCTCTCCCCAGGTCACATGTAGCAGATGATGTCATCCAGCCAGCTGCCCTTGAGGACCTGGAAAACCCACTGTTAGCTGCCTCTTCACACCACCGTGATGCCCTCAGCCGGGTCTCCAGGGATGTGACAGCCCAGAGGTACATGGGGGCTGGGTCTGCATCTGGTGGTGGGACCCCGGGGCCCAGGCCCTGCGGCTGCCTCCCACCTCTCCCTCCCCTCCCCTGCATGCCCACCTCTACCTAGGTCTACATGCCCCCTACATAGGGCTAGGGCCCCTTCCTTAGTAGCTCAGGAGGACCCTGCCCCAACCAGCATTTTAGAAATTTGTTCCCTTGTGATCTTCGAGGGCCCCTGTTTAAAATAGAAGTCCTCTGGGAGAAAGGACGTGCTATTTATACCTTGCCAAGGAATGACTTGGTTAGCTGCCTCTGACCTCCCAGGACACGAGCTGCGTTAGCTGCTTGTTTTGTCTTCTGGGGGTGCTGGGAGGAGAGAGGAGCAGGCGGCGCAAGGGGGAACGGGAGCAGGTCCTGGGCCTTTGCTTGGCGAACGGGTTTGGCCGGCGGGGTCTTCCCTCACCTGCCCTTCATGCCCCGGCAGCCCCACAGCCGGCGCGGACGTCCACGTCTGCTGCTCTTAACCCCACTGGCACTTACTGTGTTTGACCCGGACTTGCTCAGAGTCAGCCCCAGGACGTGGCTCAGATGCTAATACACACGCACACACATGCCATCTCTCTGTGCACACCCGCTCCTCCCCACCCCACTCCCCAAGTGTATGCATAAAGGATTATGTCATGTATACAGATACATTTTTTCCAGTTTTACTGAGATTTAATTCACATAGGACATTGTATAAGTTTAAGGTGTTATACCCATTTTATTTTTATTTAAATTTAATTAATTAACATGTAGTGTATCATTAGTTTCAGAGGTAGAGGTCAGCGATTCATCAGTCTTATATAACACCCAGTGCTCCTTAAATCACGTGCCCTCCTTAATGTCCATCACCTGGTTACCCCACCCCTTCACCCCCCCCAGCAACCCTCCGTTTGTTTCCTATGATTAAGAGTCTCTTATGGTTTGTCTCCCTTTCTGATTTTGTCTCCTTTTATTTTTCCCTTTCTTCCCCCGTGATCCTCTGTTTTGTTTCTTAGATTCCACGTATCAGTGAGATCATATGATAATCGTCTTTCTTTGACTGACTTATTTCGCTTAGTGTATTAGCCTCTAGTTCTGTCCACGTCTTTGCAAATGGCAAGATTTTATTTTATTTTTTAAAGATTTTTATTTATTTGACAGACAGAGATCACAAGTAGGTGGAGAGTCAGGCAGAGAGAGAGAGAGAGGGGGAAGCAGGCTCCCTGCCGAGCAGAGAACCCAATGTGAGGCTCGATTCCAGGACCCTGGGATCATGACCTGAGCCGAAGGCAGAGGCTTTAACCACTGAGCCACTCAGGTGCCCCAAGATTTTATTTTTTGATGCTGAGTAGTATTCTATTGTGTGAGTGTGTGTGTGTCTATCACATCTTCTTTATCTATTCTTCTGTTGATGGACATCTGTGCTCTTTCTGTAATTTGGCTATTGTGGACATTGCTGCTGTAAACATTCGGGTACATGTGCCCCTTTGGATCACTACATTTGTATCTTTAGGGTAAATACCCAGTATTGCTATTGCTGGGTCGTAGGGTAGCTCTATTTTCAACTTTTTAAGGAACCTCCATACTGTTTTCCCGAGTGGCTGTATCAGCTTGCATTCCCACCAACAGTGGAGGAGCATTCCCCTTTTTCCACATCCTTGCGAACATCTGTCATTTCCTGACTTGTTAATTTTAGCCATTCTGGCTGGTGTGAGGTGGTATCTCACTGGTTTTGATTTGTATTTCCCCGATGCCGAGTGATGTGGAGCACTTTTTCATGTGTCTCTTGGCCATTTGGATGTCTTCTTTGGAGAAATGTCTGTTCATGCCCTCTGCCCATTTCTTGATTGGATTATTTGTTCTTTGGGGGTTGAGTTTGGTAAGTTCTTCATAGATTTTAGATATTACCTCTTTATTGAATAAGAGATTTGCAAATATCTTCTCCCATTCTGTTGGTTGTCTTGGTTTTATCGACTGTTTCCTTTGCTGTGCAAAAGCTTTTTATCCTGATGAAGTCCCAATAGTTCATTTTTGCCCTTGCTTCCCTTGCTTTTGGAGACGTATCTGGCAAGAAGTTGCTGCAGCCAAGGTCACAGGTTGCTGCCTGTGTTCTCCTCTAGGATTTTGATGGACTCCTTTCTCACATTGAGGTCTTTCATCCATTTGAATCTATTTTTGTGTGTGGTGTAAGGAAATGGTCCAATTTCATTCTTCTACATGTGGCTGTCCAATTTTCCCAACACCATTTGTCGAAGAGACTTTTTTCTGTTGGACATTCTTTCCTGCTTTGTTGAAAATTCGTTGATTGTAGATTTGAGGGTCCATATCTGGGCTCTCTATTCTGTTCCATTGATCTCTGGGTCTGTTTGTGTGCCAGAACCATACTGTCTTGATGATGACAGCTTTGTAATAGAGCTTGAAATTGGGGAGTGTGATGCCACTAGCTTTGGTTTTCTTTTTCAACATTCCTTTGGCTCTTTGGGGTCTTTTCTGTTTCCATACAAATGTGACATTGTATAAGTTTAAGGTGTTATACACAGACATTTTGATTTATGTTTGTATCACTAAAACAGCTCCCCGTTTGCAGTGTTTCACGGCACTAGGGAAACCATGGTGAACAGGTTGCTCCCATTTGACCCCGACCTGGGAAGCTGGTGGGGCACGCCCTCCCATAGTGAAGCCTGTAAGGGGCCTGAGATCATTCCTCATCCTCCCATTTTACAGAGGGACCCAGAGTGGCGAGGGGGAAGCTTTCTGAGCATTGGATGCAGGAGGACTTGGCTGGGGAGCTCTGTGGCTCCAAGAAGAACTGAAGTGCCCTTGGGTCTTGATCAGTGTTTCCAAAGTCCCTGCCCAGCGCTTAGGCTGTATTTTTTTTTAAAGATTTTTTATTTTTATTTATTTGACAGAGAGAGATCACAAGTAGGCAGAGAGGCAGGCAGAGAGAGAGAGGAGGAAGCAGGCTCCCTGCGGAGCAGAGAGCCCGATGCGGGACTTGATCCCAGGATGCTGAGATCATGACCTGAGCCGAAGGCAGCGGCTTAACCCACTGAGCCACCCAGGCGCCCCAACTTAGGCTGTATTTTAAGTGATGTGTCCCAGACCCTCCAGTGAGGACTGCTCTTTGCACGCAAGGCAGCCTCCTTTGCTCCAGGTGCCTTACGGAGCATGTCACATCGAGTGTCCCCGTTAAGTACTCCAACAAACATCCCTAGGAGGTGAGGGGTTCTGTCCTGGACCTCTTTGCCCTTTAACATCGGGGCCAACCGAAGCTCAGTCACACTGGTGTGTTCAAGGGCCCGGTGCTGGTGAGCGGCCCCACTGGGATCTGAGGCGGATTCAGCGTGTCTGCCAAGCCTGTGTTCTGAGCCTCCCTGGCTACCAGCAGAGTCCGTTTCCTCCTTCCATGACGCCTGGGGTTCCACCTACATCCCTGGCCTCTTTCAAGTCCAAGGAAGGTGACGCATCGTAGAGAAGCTGTGTCACCTCGCACCGTGACCGAGAGGGATCACAGGATGCAGGAAGGAACCCGGGGTTAAGTACAGATTTTCTCAATGCTGAGAACGTGCCCAGCTTTCTAGCTTCATCTCCCAGTGGACAGATTCAGGTAGAGTCCAGTGAGCGACTTTGGTGCCTGGCCAGCATTACTGAACATTTGTCCGGAGGTGCATTGTCTGGATTTTACTGGAAATTAATAGAAAAAGGGCCGTGCTGATGGGAGCAGGGATTGGGCTGGCTTTGGTCACCGGCCGCTTCCTCAAAATACTCCTTATTCGTTGCTTCCGTCTTCGTGAATTTGCCTCTCACTGAGGTTTGTTTGTGACCCCGCGATCAGTGCTCACAGCTCTCTCATGGCCTTCCGGGAGTGTGCACAGAGCAGCGAGGGACTCGGGGGTGCTTGGCGGACATGTGCCCAGCTGGGGTAGAGCAGGAGGCCCTGTCTTATTCCAGCTCTCGTGCCGGAAACAAGGGTCCTCTCCTGGTATATTTACTGCCACGGTTTTTATCATGTTGTGCTTTTCTTTTTTTTCTTTTTAAGATTTTATTTATTCATTTGACAGAGAGAGATCACAAGTAGGCAGAGAGGCAGGCAGAGAGAGAGAGAGAGGAGGAAGCAGACTCCCTGCCGAGCAGAGAGCCCGATGCGAGATTCGATCCCAGGACCCTGAGATCATGACCTGAGCCTAAGGCAGCGGCTTAACTCACTGAGCCACCCAGGTGCCCCTCATGTTGTGCTTTTCGTTCATGGTTTTGCTGCTTACAGTGGCCCCCAAGTGGAGTTGCTGAAATGCTGTGGAGTGCATTTCGGTGCAGGAAGGCTGTGGTGTGCCTTCTGTAGGGGCTACTCCTGCTAGATAAACAGCCTGGGCATAAGGGGTGCCAACACTGTTGGCTGTGAACTCAATGATGTCTAGTAAATAAGGCGTTTTCACACAGAAATGCACGTAACACTGGGTTACGTGGTGACCCGTTGACAAAAGAGCTGTGACCAGAAACTTGCAGGAACCCAAGCCAGCATAGCCCCTGGGGACAGTGGTTCAGAACTAGCTAATTCAGTGTCTGTAACACCTTTCTAGAATGTAACCTCGTGGATAATAAGAATCAGCTGCACCTGACCTTGCCGATCAGTGGGAGTAACTACGAAGGGCATTCTGGGCGGGCAGGGACTGTTAGCAACGTCGGCCGAGGCCCTGCGGGGCCAGGCCACCCGTCTGGGCCCGCTGGGGCTGCTGTGACAAAGCATCCCAGACCAGGGGCCTCAGAAACAGCGGAAATGTACTGCTCCCAGGTCTGGAGGCTGGCTGCCCAGTGGTCGGGTGAGGACCCTCTTCCACATTGCAGACTTCTTGCTGTGTCCTCATGTAGGGGAAGCGGTGGCTGAGCTTGGTGAGGTCTCTTTGAGAAGGGCGCTAATCCTGTCTGTGGGGGTGCTCTGGTCCTGGGCACCTCCCAAAGTCCCCACCTCCTAATTCCAGCACACTGGGGATTAGGGTTCCAAACTGTGATTTGAGGGGAACACTAGCACCCTCCTCTGATGCCCCTCCTCCTCCTGCTGAGAGTAGTGGCAGGAGAGGCGGAGCGAGAGGCATGGGGGCGGGAGGAAGCAGGCAGAGCAGACACGTGACCGTCCCCCTAGAGGGCTGCCCCCCTCAGGAGCAGGGTTGGTACTTTAAATTTAGAAATTAAGAAAAATTTTTAATGGGGCTGGAGGGTTTGCTTTAAGCCATATATGTCCCTCCCTCCAATTCCCTGTCCATTCTTTGGTGCTGTATCCTTCCTTCATAAGCTGTCTTCTGTCTTTCTTTCTTTTTTAAGATTTTATTTATTTATTTGTGTGAGAGGGAGAGAGAATGAGAGAGAGAGTGGGCATGAGAGGGGAGAAGTCAGAGGGAGAAGCAGACTCCCCGCCGAGCAGGGAGCCTGAGGTGGGACTCGATCCCGGGACTCCAGGATCTTGACCTGAGCCGAAGGCAGCTGTGTAACCAACTGAGCCACGCAGGCACCCCAAGATGTCTTCTTTCTGAATAGGGAAAAAGAGAGATGGCATCCCCATCTCTGAGGCAGTTCTCCAATAAGGTAGAAGGAATTGGGGAGAACCCCATCTCCTCTAGGAAAACCACTGGAGGACATCCAAGAGTGCTCCTTGCTCAGGGAGGAGCCTGGGAACCTGCTTTTACGGGCTGAGCTTCCCGTTGTGCTGTGGGCCGCCCCGGGCCCAGACCGTTAAGAACATTCTGCAGATGACTGTGTGTCCCTGGCTGCTTATGCTCCCATCTGTTAAGTACGTTGAAAAATGTTTTTAAAGCCACAGAATCGTTTAGATGAAACCTTGCAGTGGTACAACACTTAATAAACAGAGTAGCAGGGCAGTTTGCTTATGTCCCAGAACTTCCTGAGCTTTTCCTTTAGTCAGGAATCCCAGCCGAGGGTCCCTTTAGACCCCGGAGTGCTCCCTTGGACACCGCGGGGCAGCCTGTCAACTGACTCAAGTCCATGGAGGCCAGACTCCAGTGTGCACCAGAAGAAGCCAGTTACAGCACATGTGGCTGCCCTGGCCTTAAGGTGTCTGACTGGGGAGGCCTGGGGAGCAGCCCCGGCCTCGGCATTCCTACAGCTTCCCCGGTGACGGTGCTGCTGGTGTGGGCTCCACACGTGGAGAACCATGGGGGAAAGTGGTCCTGTCCAGATGCTGGTCTCCTCCCCTGTCTGGCTACCAGCAGCTCCCCAGGACTGGAGACCTCTGCCCCGGCTGGTGGCTGGGGTTTCTGATTTCTGTCATCGGCAGAAAGTGCCGGGAGCACAGGTGGTCCCTCCGGCCCAGAGTCAGAGCCTCCAGTTCAGAAAGTTCTGAAGTTGGAAGTACAGGGAATGCATCCTAACTTACAGCTTCTGTTTTCCCTCTTGCTCCCAAGTCGTTTCGTTTATTTTGGCGGCATCCGATGCACAAAAAGATTTTCAGCTGTGGGTTAGCCCGAGTGGGTTCTGCTGCCTCACAGAGTTAGCTGAATCTTTATGTAAGCAAGCTCCTTAGGAAGAACTGAATGACAGAGTGGAAGTATTACTGTTTTTGTTTTAATTTAGAAATGGATCAACCCAGGGGCACCAGGATGACTCACTTGGTTAAGCGTCGGACTCTTGACTTCGGCTCTGGTCATGATCTCAGGGTCATAAGATTGAGCCCTGCATCCGGCTCTGTGCTTAGCGTGGAGTCTGCAGAGATTTTCTCCCTTTCCTTCTGTCTCTCCCTCTCTCTTTCCCTCAAATAAATAAATAAACCTTTTTTTTTTTAAAGAAAAGGGATAACCCAAAATTCTTCTCTAAACAACAGACTCTCAAAAAATCAAAAGTAAATAACAGAATTCCTTTGTGCCATTTAAAAGAGATCTGTGAAAGGTACATGCCGACAAATCCAAACGACACGGCCCGTTCCCAGCAGGCGTAGGCAATCGGGGTGCATCTCTGCGCCTGCTCAGGGCCTTTGAGGTTCCAGACCAGCCGGCTCCTAGGAGATGGAGGCCCCCATCGGCCATGTTCAAATATTGACAATTTCATACTTCAGATGATCACGTGATGTTCTTGTGGTGGTTTTTCACGGGCCTCGAGCGGCTTCACTGTGTTGGGCTGAAGAAATCCTTGAATCTTGGATATCTGAGGCATTTCCTTGTGTCCTCTGCCTCCCCCTGTCTGCAGTCTCTGTCACCAGTGCCTGGGCGGGCCTGGAAGGAATCAGGACCCAGGTGACTGGGTGACCGGTGACTGGTGGCAATTCCTGACCCGCCACAGAGGCCCTCACATAGGTCTGGGATGGTGCTTATGACCTCTCCTCTCTTAAGTAGACAGTTTTGCTTGGGTCGAGCTTAAAAGTAATTTTCCTCTGTGAGCACAGGTTTGCTCTATGGAGGGAGAGAGGGTGAGAATGTACTGGAAAGGAATGGCTACCCCTGTTCAGGGTTAACTGTGCACAGCCAGCCCCCAGCTGGACGTGTGAAGGTCAGCAGTGTTTAAGGGGCTGTTCACACTCTCTCGTGGGCTGGGTTTCACATGCTGGTTTATCTGCAGGGAGACCAGAAATAGCTCGAGGGGCGTGCCTTGGAGTGTCCAGCCAATTTGTAAGCTGGTCTGGGCACCTTGGATTTGGGCTTTGCTGCTCGGCGGCCGCTGACTGTCAGGGGAGTGTGCTTGTGTCTCCCATTGCCCGGGCTTACCTTATCGAAGCACATCCCTCTGCTGGCCAGCTGTCCAGTGCCCCGACGCACTGAGCTGAGCTCCCCGGGGCAGCAGCGTCCAAGTGCTTTCTTCCCTCTAGCTTGCATGTGACTTTCCATCTGAGCTGAGCTCTTGGCCTTAGCTCCGACCCGATGATGTGATCATGTGCACTTGGGGATCGGAGGAGGAAAAACCAAGCGCCTGTGAGGAAGGATGGTGGTGCTAATACCTTCCAGATGGTGATGTGAAACGGGAGATAAGATGCTGTCGCCCCTCTGGCCCGACAGGACGTGGTGTATTGGGTCTGGATCGTAGGGATGTTGTCACCCTCTGCGACAGCCCGGTCACTCTCATGCCTGTCCTTGGACAGGGGCTTCATTTGGGAACTCTGGCCGATCTCTGAAATGCAGTTTGCTATCAGGTCTGTGGGGGATCTGCCGAGAAGGGCTCAAAATCCCAGAACAGGGACTCAACAGGCAACAGTAAGTGACGGCACCTCCCCAGGGCCGGCGTTGCAGAGCTGGCGGGCCGAGTGCAAGCCCGGCTTTGGCACTGTCCATGTTTCTCAGGTTCTGTCCGGGGGGAACCTGCATCTGAGTGAGACCCGTTGTTTGCCAGCGAGGTGCTGAGTCAGGGATGGTGAGTTCTGACCATTAGTAATGACTCCCTAAGGTTCTGTGTCCCAAGGGATTGTAAGGTTCCGTACAGCTAGACGTAGCAGGACAGGATGTCATGACATTAAGTTCAGTCTGCCTCCTGGAAGCGTGGTGGCTTATGTGCCCTCTGGGAGTTAACGCTTCTCTTTGACACAAAAAGCTTAAATTAAATCAAGATTTCTGTCATCTTCCAAAAATATCAACATGCTGTGAATTTTTTTTTAAAGATTTTATTTATTTATTTGACAGAGAGGTCACAAGTAGGCAGAGAGGCAGGCAGAGAGAGGGGGGGAAGCAGGCTCCCTGCCAAGCAGAAAGCCCGATGCAGGGCTCCATCCCAGGACCCTGAGATCATGACCTGAGCCGAAGGCAGAGGCTTAACCCACTGAGCCACCCAGGCGCCCCAACATGCTGTGTATTTTGAATTCAGTTTCTTTGTTATTCCACTAGGACTTGGAAAACATTGGTTAACTCTTCAACCCGGAAAAGGGGTCTGAGAGTTTTATTAGAAAGACCTTCACCTGCCCTACCCCCAGCCCATTTTACAGGAGAAGAAATGAAGGCATGCGAACAGACGTGACACGAGAATAGACGTGTGAGGCCCTCAACTCCGGGCCCTGGCTGCTCTGCTGTTTCAGGGTCTGTCCAGGAGTCCTCCTAAGGGCTGGCAGAGGCACTGGGCATGGCCGAGGGCCCAGCTCCCTGAGAATGATGTCCCAGGACGAGCCCCAGCGGGTCAGGGATGCATGGGTGGAGGCGAGCTGGCACGGAGGGGCTGAACTGTCCCCACCTGCTTCTCATCTCTGCTCTAGCAGCGCAGCCCTCCGGCAGCCTAGGGGGTAGTACAGGCACCCCGGGGTAAACTCCTCCTTAGGGTCTAGAACAAGGACTGGCTTCATGGACATGCCACCCGGACAGTCACCCAGGGCCTGGTGCTTGGAAGGACCCTGTGCTTATTTCAGTGCTGTGCTCTCACCGTCCTGAAATTCCTGGTCCTAAAATTCTCAATCCCTCTGGAACCTGGGGCTCTGCATTTTCACTTTGCATTCATTAGCATTCCACTTTGCTTGCGAATTAGGTTGCAGGTCCTGCCTCAGACTCAGATTCCAAGAAGATGGCCCAGTTGTCCCTGCTGTCTGTCAGCTGTCAGTGGCCTGCCCTACCCGTGAGGGAGGTCGGGGCCGCAGGGAAGGAGCTGCCATGTGTTGAGCATTTCACATAGGCTGGGCTGCGTGCGGGGGGCTGGAGAAGCTGCAGTGGCCAAGACTTTTAGTAGGGGAGCAGGACACCCTAGCTGAAAACAGGGTACTCAGAGGTTGGGGCCCAGCCCAGCCTGGCCTTACAGGGTGGGCACGGTTACCCCCACCTGGGGTGGGCCTCCGTGTTTGGGTGACGCCCCAGGATGACTGTAGGGTGGGCTGGGAGGGGCCTGAGAGGGTAGACATGCAGGGGCAGCGTCTGCCGGAGCCCAGGCACAGAAGAAGCTGCCAGGAGCATCAGGGCATTGGCTTGGTGAGGTTAGAGCAGGGAGAGGGAGGGGACAAGCCTGGGAGTGGACAGGGCCAGGGATGGGGCACAGGCGCCCATGTGGGAGACCAGGGAGTTTTCTTGCCTGGATTCCTAAGGCTACTCAAAGTTTCAGGCAAAGCAAGGCCCTAATCCGAACTCGAGCGGGGTTATCCTGTTGTCTCTGGGGGTCGATGTGAGGGGACAGAGGAGGCAGGCAGAACAGGTCATGTGGGAGTCCGCTCAGAGGGGCGGTGGCCCTCACCAGCAGAGCCGGGGTGGGAGGGGCAGGACAGAGAGGTTTCGGAAAGAGGAGGAGGTGATTCAGCAGGAAGGGGTGACAGGCAAGGACAGCCCCCACTTCTGCTACTGATCTGAGTCACCGGGAGCTTCCCTGTCGGGCCCGACCTCCCTGGTCCCTGGGGCTGGGCCAGCAGCAGCCTGGAGGCCAGGAGGGGGCGGGTGGGTGGGGGGGTCCGTTCATATCAGCACTTGAGTCCCTTGTTTGGTCTTTGGGGTCCTGAGAGGGCAGCGCAGGAAGGACGGGGCCCCGTGGTGGGACCAGCAGGAGGGAGAGTGGAAGGGGCAGGCGCCACAGCCTCCGGGCTGACGGGCTGCAGAGCTGAGGGGACACCCTGGACAGCATACACCCCCGTGTGCTCAGGGGGTGGCAAATCTGTCACCTGTGGGCACCCTCGTCAGTGGGGTGTGACTGTTGCTGGGCTTCCCCCTGTGGCTTCGGCTTTGCCCTGAGGCCACAGGTCCGAGTGCCACCCCTCCCCTCTGCCAGGGTTTTCAGACAGAATCTCTCCTTGCACTTGATGTCGCAGAACCACACGGGATGTCCCCTCTCTTCGGTTTACGTCCCGTCAGATACAGTCTTCACGAGGTGTGCACGGAGGGCGCCCGGCCAGCGCGCCTTCCTTCGGAAACGGAATTTGAGATGAGGAGTTTGAGTCAGCCCGTGGCCGGTTCACTGCTTGGGAATATGAGCGAATGGAAGCTTTGAAGTGTGGAAGTGGCTGAGGAGCTTAAACGCCCTCAATAGTTCGCATTCTTCTTTTTGAGTCATTTCTTTATAAAATAGAATCGTCCAGCCCCTGTCCCAGTTGTTACGGATCAGCATGAACAGGCGAGGCGTCTCTCCGCCTGGAAAGCCCCTCGGGCCCTTGCCGAGTTCGGTCGACCCACGCTGGTCACCTGTGGCTTGGCCTTGCTCCAGGCTTAGCCCTGGTCCTGACTCTCTGGTCTGTTTTTCTCCTCATGTCTGCGGGGTTCAGGGAAGAAGGCAGGGTGAGCTCCAGCTCTGCCTCTGTTCCTGACCCCCGGCTTGGTCACAGACAGCTGGGACACCCCAGCTCTCCCCCTCCGTGTTTATTAGGTGCTCACTGTTGGGCAGGGGGAGCCGGGGGTTGGTCCTGGCCAGATGCTGGGATGCTGATTCCATGACCTTGCCGAAGTGACCTCTGCTCCCTAAGCCTCCGTGTCCTCTATAAAGCAGGCAAGTGACAGTTGCCTCAAAGCGTTGTCGTGAGGGTTATTTGAGGTCATATATAGATAAAGTGCTCCGTGCTAGGCATGTGGGGCTGGGCACCCAACACCAGGCTCCCAGGACCGTGCACAGAGCCCGAGCTCCCCGGTGGGGCTGAGCTCCTGCTGTGTTCATGCTGTTAATCGGCGAGGCCCAAGCCGAGGCGTGGAGGCTGAGGGGTCGCTGGCCTGGCCAGGCGAAGGGGCCCCAAGCCCAGAAGGCAGCATGGGCAGCTAGTGTTGTGGGCACTGAGGGAGGCCTGCTTGGTGGGAGCAAGCCAGTGAGGGCCGGGACGGCGGAGCTCGGCGGGGTGTGAGGCTAAGCAGCAGCAGGGCTTTGGGATGAGAGTTGTGAGTCCTTTGAGCGCGGTGAGTGTGGGGGGCCCAGGGCCGCCGTCCTCCAGGCGGGAGCCGGCGCGCGGTGGAGTCGGAGGAGCTGGAAATTAGCAGAACATTATGGACACTGATACCCAAGTGTCCTGCATTTCTGGAGCTGGGGCTTCCTGCAGGTGCTTCCACCCAGAGGGAAGAACCGAGCCCTCCCAGAGGCTGGGAAGCCCCAGAGCCTGGCTTCAACCTCGGGCCTGCTTTCAGCTCTCGCTGCTGAGTCATCTAACACCAGCTGGGCCACCTTTGGCCCTGCCAGGTCCCCGGTGGGCAGCAGAGGACTGTTCCCACACGTTAGCCCTTGGACAGCATTGATAGCCTTGCTTTTTGCCAAAGGAGAAAACCAAACTTGTTTTGAGCTCTTTGCTTGAGAGCGTGATTGCAGTTGGCTCTCCTTCCTACCCAAGTACCCTCACATGCGCCAGGAGGCCGGTCTGCACTCCAGGCATTTCCCGGGATGTCCAGCAGGGGGCACTCACCCACTGAATGCGGGACCTCTCTCTTCCAAAGATCTCTGTGCAACCCCTGCCTTCCCTCCCGCGGAGGGGTCCCCCACCTGTCCCTGGCACAGGCTCCTTGGTTACCCGTCAGCCTCTTGGCCTTGGCTTTTCTTAGCCTTGGATTTTGGGGTATATCCCAGGGAGTTTGCAAAGCTGTACTGTAGTTCTCAATTCACAGAGTTCACTTCTCATTAAAAAAAGTATTAGGAATGATCATGCAAAGGTCTGCTCCCCAAAATGAAACAAGTCAGAGGGTCCTGAGCACCCACACGGCCTCCATCAGAGACACTCCAGGTTCTGCTGGAACCTAACACAGGAGGCGTTCATGCCTGGCGGGGGCGGGCCAGGGCAGGGCAGGGTGGGGGCTGCTGCTGCCCTGGAGGGTGCCTCCCCTGCGTGTAGCCAAGGCCGCAGGGAACAGGGCAGGGATGGAGGGAAGCAGCATGCTGCGTCTTTAAATAGCCCCTTCCACATGTCTGGGGTGGGTTTGGTGGGGTGGGGGGGCCTGATGAATGTGCCATTAAGGAGCTGTGTTCTGCTGGGAACAATTCTCCCGTTGTGTCCGCACGTCCCCAGCTGCCACCCCTGCGGATCTCGCTCCCTGAGCCTCCAAACTTGTGTCTTTGCCTCCTGCTCCAGCTGTGGTGGAGTAGAAGCTTCTGCTCTCTCCCACCAGGGTCTGGCCAAGGACTTAAGCAGCTGTCGTAGAAAGCTTTCCTTCCACGCTTGCTGCCCCGGGAGAGGAGGGGCCTGGTGCTCTCTGCCCCCCAGGCCCTGGCGGGGGCTGCGTTGGAAACAGGGCCTGCAAGGTGTTGACGATTCAGATCTGTGATGCCACGAGTGGTCCTTTGGGCTGGAGCTAGTCTGAAGTTTGCCCCTGCAGGCAAGTGTCCATGGAATGGTGGGGATGCCCTGCAGGAGCAAACGGGTTATGAGGGCTCTTCAGAGGCAGAGCCAGTGGGATCTGTATAGACAGAGAAATTCAGGGTGAGGACTTGGCTCAAGTGATGATGGGGACTGGTGGGTCTAAAGCCCACAGGAGCGGCCGGCGGCGGCGGGGGGGTGGGGGGCAGGGGCTGAAGCTGCTGCTCCAGTCTGAAGGCCGCCTGCTGGCAGACTCCCTCTTCCCTGGAGGGGTGGTCCCCACTTTTCCCCTCATTTATTCCTATCAAGATGGACTCGTGGATATCTGTTTTATACTTTAGGCCATAATATAATACTACTTGATTTTTTTTTACTTTTTGATTTTTGCCACCTCGTTTTAGCTTTGGCCATTGGGCTGCCGGGCTTTACTTTGAGAGGATCCAGAAGGCCCAAGGCCCGACAGACATAGAGTCAGATTTGCATTTTTTTAAAGGCGCTTTCTCCAGCTGCCTGGCAGGGCAGGACTGGTGTCTGGACTGACCAGGGCCCCCCTCCCCACCCTGCCTCACCCCATGTCCTGAGGCTCCATGTCAGGCCCGTGGGCCAGGACAGGACTGGGTGTGGCTGTGGTTCCGCTGCCCAAGTCCGCCCTCCACCGCACCTGTGGGCCGGTGCCAAGTTCGCTCCCTCTCCGGTGGCTTTTAGCCACAGGGCGGTGGCCTAGATGTACGGATCCAAATAAAACATGTCTTTTCCCCTCTGGTGGGTCCCTGGAGGTTTTCAAATTAATTTCAAAAATGCACCCGTGAAAATTTCATTTTGCTGAAATGGAAGTTGTTGCTGCTTGAGTGTGGGCCAGAATCTGAGGTCCTTACTGGCCTCCCGGGTTGGAGGCACATCCTGCATCCGTCCCGTTTCCGGCTGGGCTTCTCCTGTGGGCGCTGGCATGCCTTCCGTGTGTTTTCGGCATGCACAGGTGTGGCCCACACGCCCCCTCCCCGCACTCCCTCCTCCCCCGCCAGTGGTGGTTTATCTTCACCTCTTTGGGCTTGGAGGGGAGTGGTGGGCCAGCGAGACCCGGGGCACATCTTATTACAGAATCGACAGATGTTCTGTTCTTGCGAGCGTGCTGGGTGACTTCCTGCCGCCTCCTTCTGCCTCTAACGGCAGCTATGGAAATGATGACACAACCCCACATTTCCAGTGCAAATGGCTTTTCTCCAGGAGTTTTCACACACCTCCCCCACCCATGCCCGCTGGTAATCATTAGGACACAAGCCTTTGGGAGAACAGATGTGACTCTGGGAGAAGCAAGCTTTGTGTGCAACCCTGCCTAAAGCACAGAACTTGTCCTGGGAGGGACGCTGTCGACTGCGGGGGGCCAGGCTTCCGGCCTTCCCTTTGCCTCCAGCTCTGCCTTTCTGCAGCATCCACGCTCAGCGGACCCCCCGGCCTACGAAGGTGGTCTTGAGAGCATCAGCTATCAATGCATTGAGCTGCAGGAAGCTGACTCCATACAGGCAGTCATGATAAAGAACTTTCTAGTGATGCAGGTCCAAAGCCCTCACTCATGCCAAGGCTGCCACAGCTGACCATGCGTTTTTGGACCCTCTGGAGGCTCGTGGCAAAGAGCCTGGTGTGTTGGCCTATGGGCCAGGTGGGTGTGAACTTGAGCCAGTGTCCCTGTCCAGAGCTGATCTACCAGTCGGCCTGCTGGGGACTGCTGTTCCGAAGGAATGGGTTAACTTGGAGGTCTGACCAAGGGCTGCCTGGATAGACCTGGAAGAAATGAGACGGGAGAAGCATCTTCCAGCAAGGAGGAAGTAGCTCCGTGCTGGGGCAGAAGGCCCAGGGTGCAACACCCCTGAGCAAGGCTGCCCCAAACCGCAGCCTGGGGTGGGGGCAGGCGGGTGGCCTTGGGTCACCATGGCTTCTGGTGAGATGTCTGCCGGCCCCGCCTGCGTCGTGCAGCCCTGCACTGCTCCCATCTCTCTCCCCAGGTTCGTCCCAGACTTGAGAGGCTTTCCTGGCTGGAGAGGCAGTCAGTGCCGCTGGCCCTGGCCCCACCCAGGCGGGTCCCCTCTCCTTCCAGGTTAGACACGTGACCTCCTTGAAAACTGCTGCACGTTCTTGCACTCAGAGCCCGTGTGTCTGCCAGCTGCCGGCCCAGTGGTTAATTCTGTAGGTGGGATCAGGACCCTCCTCTCTGAAGGATGCTGATGCCATCAGCAAGGCACTGTTCTGGCTTGTTCCTTATTCACCTAAGCCACACGTCATTACCTGCATTCTCGTGCCTGCAAGACCACTTCTTCCAGGGCAGACTGGGCCCGGATGTGCTGTAGAGTGTCCCTCTCCTGGCGGGCCCAGTCACAGGCCACCAAGCTGGGGCTTCTGGCTGCGGTCGGCCTCCTGAGTGGGAGCCGGCGTTTGGGCAGCTGGGTGGTCATGTCTGGAACCCCGCCTCCTTCAGCAGAGGGGTATAGGGGAGAGGGACTGTTACTTCACCAGTGGAGTCAGTAGAAGGTGGCTTTGTCCTTCTGGGCAGAGCCAGTGTGGAGAGGAGTGACCCAGGTCCCTGGCCATGTCCTCGCTTGTCCCTGTTGTAGGAAGGAGAGCGGGCAGCCAGGTGGAGGCTCTCTGGAGCACAGCTTTGTGACCCCAGTGGGATTGCAGTCCCCAGACCCTCAGAGTGGCCGGGAAGGGGGTCCGACCTGACATGGGGAGCAGATGGTCCAGGGGAGCTGGGAGGGGCCAGTGAGGGTGTGGCTGGGGGGTGCCCATCTCAGCTGCTGGAGGGTGGATGCTTTCAGGGCAGCGGGAGTTTCTGGGAGCTCCCCCTCCATTCCTGGTAATGCCCTTGGCCCGGTATTATGTTGGCTGCCACGTGATAATTTCAGATTTTTGCCCTTGAGGTGGCTGCTTTGCTTCCAAGCCAAGTGCGTGCCTTGGAGGTGCCAGACAGGCTGGAGGTAGGAGGAGAGAGGGCTTGCCAGCAGCAGGCCTGGTCACAGACTGCCCAAGGGGAGGTGGAGAAACAGACCCGCAGACCAAGACAGGGTGCCAGGCAGGGAGGGTGGGAGAGGGCTTCTCACCAGAACATGCCTGCCTCGGGGTTCCTCCCTTCCTAGGGCCTTTTTGGCAAGTTAGTTTCTCTTATACTCAGGCTCATGAGATGAAGTCCCAGGCCTGGTGCGGCAGCTGCAGGAAGGTGACAGGTGCTCCGAGTCTAAGCAGATCATGTAGTACTGTCTTCTGCTTGGTTTCTGTCTGTCTGTCAGTTCGTTCATCCATCCATCCATCCACCCACCCACTCAGCATACAAGTCCTGGGTTGAATCTGTGCCCTACCCCATGGGTGAGGTGGTCCAGGGGGAGGAATGTCAAGTTGGAGAGATTTGCCTCTGCCCCACTGAGGATCTGTGTGACCTCAGACAAGTTACTTGACCTCTCTGAGCCTTGGTTCACTAAAATCTTTTAAACGAGGCTAGTCATAACTGCATCCTGGCATTAACTGTGTAACTGGCATTAACTGAGTAAACGAGGTATATGGAGAGTGTGGCTCAGTGCTTGCAAACAGGAGCCATTTCAGCAATGTCGGCTCTCTGCTGACATCCAGTCATGCTGGGAGTGCTGAGGCAGAGGAGACAGAGACAGACACAGCGCTAATACAGCATGGCAAGTGTCCCACAGAGTTGAGAATAGAAGAGCCAGAAGAAAGCATCTGGTCGGCCTGGGGAGGCCGGGGATGCTCCGAGGGGTGAGGAAGACCAGGGTGCTTCAGAGGGGAAGCACAGGTGCCGCGGCTGGATGGGCGGTGGAGAGGCCCAGCAGATTTAGGCAGCAGGTCAGGGCAGGCCTGGACCCCCTGGGGCCGGGGGAGCACAGGTGGTCGGGGGTAGAGCGGTGCCGTTAGTGGCGGAGTGGCAGATGGGGTGGGCGGTGGGCGGATTTGGAGGGCCTGCAGCCAGGGTCCCGGAAGTTCGCTGGGACCCACGATGTGCAGGGGGCATCGTTTCCCCTTTAAAGCAGGAGAGAGTCAGGACCCAGGTGAGTTGCAGGGGTGGAGGGGGATGGAGTGGCGATTAGAGGCTGGAGGTCACAGGACCACTGGAGGTTGTCACCATGGTTCAGCTGGGAGGCGACGATGGCGGGAACATGGGTGGAGGCTGTGGGGGTGTAGAGGATGTGAATCTGTCCTCATGGCTTGCATGCTTTCCTTCCTTCATTCACACGTGAATGTCTGTTGAGCTTCTGCTCTGTGCAGGCCTCTGGGGGTATAGTAGTGATTCCCACGCACCGGGGCCACACTCTCCTGAGGGGACTCTGCAGGGGCAGGGACTCCTGGGCTAGGTTGTGATTCTGGGGTGGGGGGAGCTCCCAGGCCAAGTCACCAGGGACCCTGGGCTCGGCACCAGCCTTTCCTCCCCGTGCTGCCCAAACCTGGGGCTCAGGAGGGGAGGGGTGTAATCTGCCACAGGGTTCCATCCAGCATGCAGTCCTAGCTCTTTCTGTCCTGGCTACAAGGCGAAATGGCTGGCTCTTCAGGGATGACTCCCCTACTTTGTGCCCCCAGTAAGCACCCTTGCTCCTGACTTCAGAAATCCATCTCACTGAGCATCATTGCCTGGTGACTCTGCAAACCATATGGCCCTGCAGCCTTTCTGGAGTTTAGATAATGGGGCTCCCCTACTCACCATTTTTATTGGCCCCATGTTAAAGATGGGCAGACTGAGGCCCAGTGAGGTCAGGACCTTGCCCGAGGTCACAAGTTCCTGGAGCAAAGTTGTGGTAGGACCCGTTTTGGTTGGTGTCTCAGCAGACTCCTTTTCCAGGAAGCCTGCCAGCTGGATGAGGAGCTCCGGACTTGGTGTCTCGGGGCTGCTGTGAGAGTCAGTGGGGACAGAGGGCCTTCTTGCTTTTCCATGAAACAGCCACAGCGGCAGTCGTAGCTGATGCGTATTGAGCACTTGCTGTATGCTTGGCACAGATGTATGAAGAACCTCTTATCTATTATTTCATTTTTGCAATATCCATGTTGATGGGAAGTTCCAATTTATTTTTGTTACACAAACGAGAACACTGAGGGCCAGAGGGGCTTGGTTACATCTTTGGGTCAGCTTAAGGATTCAGGTGAATGAGCAATTTCTCCTATTATCCATGAATCTTTCGGAGTTAGGTGAAGGAGGAAGAGAGTTTAATTCGAACCTCGTTCCTGGGCACCCAGCCTTCCCCACCTCCCCTAGGGGGATGATACCCTACGATGAGGGGGTCGGGGCAGGCCCTTCTGGAGAGAGATGTTGTCTTCCCAGAAACAAAGGGCCCCCTCCCCCCGCCCCCATGTTGGGGATTGGAGGCATGTTCCCAGGCTGAGCCATCCCAAAGTAGGAGCCCTTCATCTCTTTCTGGATTCTTCACTTGAGCTGCAAAACCATGTAAACGTACCATGCGTTTATTCTGTGTCAAAATTGAAAAAGTAATCAGCCTCTGAAAGCTGCTAGGAGACCTCCGACATTTCCTTAAAGTCAGCGGCATGGAACTGGGTCAGTCTGTTGTCACGGCAAGACTGTCTTCACGTGGACAAATCAATTCCTAAAAATCTGAGTGTTTAGAAGTAATCCCTTATCTTCAGACACCGTTGCGGGCTAATTGCATCCAGCGACGACTAGACAGGGCGCGGGAGGAATTACACAGACCCACTGGGAGGGTTACGAAGAGGGAAATATTTTGAGGGCTTGGTAATGCACACACACACGCACATCTGTGCACACGCACGGGGGTGTACACACATGCGCACACACGCACGCACACTCGATCAGTCTCTCCTCAGATGTTATGCTAATTAAGTATCAGTAGGTGCTCGTGGAAGCTATTTCTGGCCCAGCCCTTCTGGATTTCTCTTCTCTCCCGGAGCCTTGAGTCAGCAGTTCTGGTCCTCAGCTCCTGGCTTTCCGTGCGCAGCTCACAATTAGGGCAGCCCCACGCCAGGCTCTGTGTCCCTGCTCTTGAGGCTCGAAAGGGATGCCCCCCAGACCAGCTGACCACCTTGCCCTGCGAGGGGGCTGCTGCTCCGGCCGGGACTTCAGGAGGACCCACCCTCTGTTTAGAGTGAGGGAAGGAGTGAGACACCCAGAGCTTCTGAATGTGCTTGTCTGTGTTTTCATCTGGGAAGCCTTGCCCCCCCCCCCCCACCCGATGGTGTCTTTGGAGCCACAGGGAGGAACCCTCTCCCCCTGTAGACGGTGGGACCTGGAATTCTCAACCCAGTCTGGCCCTCCATTCTGGCTGCAGAAACTACTCTGCTGCTGATTCTGGCAGCTGGGACGGCCCCTCTCTGTTTCCACCTGAATGTTCCCGGTACCAAGTAGCCTCTAAAACCAGTCCGCTTAAGCTCTGGAGGAACTCTGTGGATTAACACATCGGCATTCAAACTAAGTACAGTATTTGAGCTCTTAACAGGCACTGGAAAGTGCTTGTGGAATTTTCTGTTCTTGGAACTATTTCCTGGAGAAGAAAGGGAGAGAACGCTGCTTATGTTCTCCGTCCAAGAGAGAGGCGTCTGGTGCGGCACGTCGCTTGTTTCTCTCTTCCCAGGTTTGAGGGGAAACTTGACTTTATTTCTAAGTACGAGCTTGAACATTGGAGGTCAGAGTTTTGTTTGGCTCGTGACCACCTCTGGCCACCCAGTTTTTGCCTGGGACCTTAAACCTCATTTGTAAAAGTTGTGAGAGGAACAGGTCTGGAAAAAGACAGCTGGTACCTGAGAAAGGCCACTTAAAAACGAATCTGCTTAATAAGTCAAAGTTTTATGGTGATAGCACGGAAGGGGTTTAACTGCAACTTTACCTTGAAAAAAGAAATGAAGAATTATGAAAACGGTGAGTTTTATATTGAACCAGATGTAGGTTTCCATGATAACTGGCTACTAGTTAGAACGAACAAGGAAGTCTGCCCCAATTTTTCTGCCCGGTTTTCAAGGTCGTGTGTTCCTTATGTCACGTTTGAGTCTCTTCTCCGTAAATCCACGGGGCCTCAGCAGTTCACGGATGGGCTTCTCTCTGCTCCTTGAGCTTGACGTTCCCTCTTCAAAGCCGCCTCCTTCTTCATGCTCCCCAGCTTCTCTTGCGCGGCTCACAGATGGCCACCTGTCACAGCTTCCCGTGGAAGGACGTCCCACCTTCCTCAGAATCCAGTTCACTGACCTCACGGGGTCCTGCGCGTTCTGCCAGGCGTAGGCTTCCTGTGCCGTCAGTGGCATTGTGTATTTGCCCCGACAGTCGTGGAGAGACAACTGGCAGAGACTTTGGAAGCCAGGAGGGGCTTCCTTCCCTACTTGAGGGGAGCACCGAGTCTGTAAGTGGTTGCTTCATTGCTAAAGACCCTGGCAGGCTGACCTTTCCTTTCTCTTCTATAACCAATTTGCCTTAGCACCATGGATGCTTAGAGATGCTTTCAGCGGGATGGGGCAACTCAAGATATATCCTCCGGGGACTTCTTCGCTTTCTGATCTTACTGACTGCTGCAGGGAGCTGAGTAGCGGTAACTCTGCTCACAGGGGCAGCCCGATGGCACAGAACATTATATGGGTGGAACGCTGTTGTCAAAGCATGGTCCACCATAGTCAAGGTCTCTTGACAGAGGGCCCACAGGAGAGAGTATGTTGAGAATGGCAGTCACGAGACACCTGCTCATCCGGGGAGTGACTTTTCCCCCCCCCAAACCTGCTGGGTTTAATGAATTATGTAACTGCTTGCGATTGTTTCCCTTTTTGCCCTGGCTGTTGGGAAACTTCGGGCCAGACTTGCAACTTATTCCAACAAAGGCTTCAATAAGTATTTCTGGAATAACCTCACCCCCTCTAGCTTTTATACACCTTTTCTAGCCCAATTTCTTTTGTGCTCTTTTGAACTGCAAGCTTAAATCTTTTCTAAATTTAGGTGGGTATTATTTCCTAAAAAAATGATCTCAGGAGTTCTCCTACCATATCCATCTCAAACGAGCTGAATGAATTTGGTAAAGACAGAAAGATTTCGAGGCTCTTATTTCGTCTTCTCGGATGTGGTGTTTGTGTTACTGACTCCTCCTCCATGATGAAACTTCTTGGCACTAATTGAAGTTTTGTGTAGACCTGGTGTTTTCTGCACCAGCCTGGCTGCCTTTCTTCTCGTGGGCATCAAAGATTACCATTGTAACCTGCGTTGGTCATTTTGAAACAAAAGTAAGTCTCATCTCTCTTTACCCATTTCTCTTCTAGCACATTTTGGGGTGCCTTTCTGGGTGTGACAGTGAACCCCTCAATCTCCATTCTTGATCATGACAGAATTGAAAGGATTTACCCCCTGAAGGGTAGTTTTTAGAGCTGTCTTTGCTTGGAAGGAACTCTGGAAGGTCTCATGTGTAGATCTGGTATGAAATTGACAAGGAAAACGTATAGTAGATAGCCCTTTCCAAGAAGAAAGAGAAAGAACTTTCTGAAAGAGATGGGGTTTTACCTGAGCTTGTGCTTCAGCCTAAGAAAACCACTCAGGCTCCTAAGCACAAGCATATGAAGTTGATTGTTGGAGTCTGGAAGATGGATAGGTACCCGTGGCCCCGGAAGTGGAAGAACCCATCGATCTTCTCCCCTTTCTCTGCTTATCAGATGATTGAAGACTTTTGCCAGGACCTCTTCCCACGCCCTCTGAGGTGTCCCCTGCACGAGTTTATGGAGCCCTGGCTGTGCGTAGGGTGTGCTGCAGGGCTGGAGAGCAGAGTGCAGGTGCAGACACGTGGATACAGTGGGATGAATGGCGTGAGCAAATGCCAAGGCTCTGACTTGCGAGTGGTTGAGAGAAGTCTGGGGCTCAGCCGGGACTCTCCCTCCCAGGAGCTGGCCCAGAGCTGGGGCTGATACCCAGGAGGCATCGAGAGAGCTAAGAAGGTGGGGAGGGGCTCCCCTCTGCAGTGAGGTCACAGGGAGGACCCTGCTTGCTCAAGGTCCCGGGTGGAGTGAGTCACGAGGTTAAGGCCAGGATACGGAATTGGGACGTCTTCCCGAAGGCTGTGGTCAGCTTTTGGAGCAAGTTTGTGTGACATAAAAGCTATATCTCCAAAGCCCAGAGAATGGAATCCCAGATCCGTAAATCCTGGTGGGGAAAGTGCCAGCAGTGTGCCATTCCTTGCCCCCAACCCCACCTCAGTCCTGTTCCCTGGCCAGTCCTGCCGGTCTCAGACTCCTGTTCACACTTGGATGTGGAACTTGGCCACATGGGAGGCCTGAGATGGAAGAGCTCCCACCAGCTGGAACCTCGGGGGAGGGCAGTGAGCACAGAGTTGTGGGACAGGACATGGATTTTGGGGGTCCCCAATGGAGGAGCGAGTTGCCAGCAGGCAGTGGTGGTCCTGGCGGAGCAGGAGCCTGGCTGGAGTTGGGCTCCCTAAAGAGAAGGTGCTCATGCTTTCCCTGCAGTCCCCACTGCGGGACGGGGGACCGTGGGGAAGGCCAGCGACTGGAAGAAATAGGACCCGGGCCATTCTCCATCTGTGTTTACATTCTTCGTGCTCTCCAGATGGATTTTTTCTGTGATCTGACCTACTTTTCTTTAGTGTCTGTGCTTGGGCTAATTAGCAGTGCAGGGGTCCATCAGTCCTGTTTGGAAAGTGTGGCTGCTATGGCAACTGGAGACTTCTCCGAGGCCGCAGGCCGGGACAGAGCCACTCCAGTGTGTGTTTCCTGGGGTATCAAAGATGCTTCAAAGGGCTCGCCCTTCTGGACTGTGGCTCAGTCCCTCGGACCTCACTGGCATTTAAGAGTCTCTACCAGAGTTTCTCTCAGTTATAGAGGTTTGCTCATCTTTCCGGGATGTGTCAGTAACCTGAGGATAGGCTTCTCTTACTCCTCTTACTCATTTATAGGTCAGTACATGGCAGGTGTGTTGATATGTGTTGAATTGCTAATAGTTTTAGAAATGATGGGTGCATCCCTTGATGTATCTAGTTTTCTCGGGTTTGGGAGACATCCTGGGAGGGTTGGTAGGGGAGCCCGTTGCCTAAGTGGGCTTAGCCTGCATCAGGGTCCCAGAGTATGTGGCCCATGGTCCAAAGGCCCCAAGAGCGGCTGAGCTCAGGATCTCATTGCAGCCATGGTTAGGAGCTCCAGGGGTCACTGGTTTGCTCTGGAGGGGAAATGCTCTGCTCGGGGCGGCCCAGGTGAAGTCTCGAGAACGGGCTGGGAATGAAGAGGTGGTAGGGAAGGAAGGACCAGCCGGGCCGCGTGAAGGGGGTCCCTCCCGGAAGGTTCGGAGTCCACAGAGGGGAGCCACGGGCATGACATCTGTAGCCTCAGCCCCCGGTCCCCACCCCACTGGCTGCTCCGTGCGGGCGCACGTACCTGAGGGAGCGAGCGGTTAGAGCACTAACTGCTTGCGCTTTAGTAATTCCAGATGGAATCTGTGCTTTGTCACTGTACAGACTCATGATTTAGCCTTTGTGGAATGATCTGGGTGGGACAGGGTGAGTCGGGGAGGAGGGGGAGGCAGGGGACAGGCAGGAGTGGGAGGGGCGGGGGTGGCGTCTGTATCAGGAGTCCTCTTTGAGCAGGACCATAACCCAGGGCTGAGTCCGCAGAGCATCAGCGTGGGGTCCAAGCTAAGCAGCTTGTCTTGGGCGGCCTGGGCTGCTATGGCAAAAACAGCACGGTCTGGGTGGCACAAACAGAAACACATACGGCTCCCAGTTCTGGGGGCTGCAAGGGTGATGGCGTGGCCGGGTTCCCAGCCAGAGCTATCTCACTGGTTTGCAGAAGGCAGCCTTGTTGCTTGTCCTCATCTGACAGAGAGGGAGAAAGGGCGGGGGGAGGGAGACCAGAGTGAGTGCACAAACTTGGGACGCACCTGCAGCCCACAGCAAGACTTTGTCCTTCCAGAACAGCTCTCCCTCCCCCACCCTTTTCTCATTTTACATTTTCTGTCGGCTCAGTTACTAGATGACCAAATCTGTTTCAGTTGTGTGTCAACTAAGCAGCAAGAAGTAGTCAGTGAGGGCGTGAGCCCGCCGTGCAAGCTCACCTTGTGTGGATTTGTGTGGCATCGCCGGTCCCCGTGTTGCACTTGTCTCTGCCCTGGTTCTTGGGGGGTGTTTTTGGCCTCACTGAGTTGGTGGCAGCCTGTGAAGTGTCAGTGGGCCCTGACGTTAGAGTTGTTGGGACTTGAAATAAAAGCAACTCATTTTATTGCTTCTCTGTTTCCTTTATGGCACTGACTTAGGGGAAAATGCTTCTCATAAAGAAGGAAAGAAAATTAGCACTGCTCAGCACCAGTTAGAGTCCTGCTCCTGGGACCCTATGTATACACATATATTATTTGATTTAACTTCCCAATATCCTGCAAAATAGATGCTTTCTCTCTTTTGCCCGCTGGGGAAGCAGAAGATCGGGATGGTTAAGTGGTTGGCTCCAGGCCACCCCACAATGGAGGAGAAGCCAGGATTTGAATTCCAGTCTCATTTCAAAGCTCTCTCCAATTTCTTGCAGCGAACCCCTACCTGCGAGAGGCAAGGAGGGTACCTGGATGGTTCTGTGCTCTCGCGTGTCACGAACGGAAAAGCAGATGGGTTCTGATTTTGCTTCTTCACTGCTGTAGTGCCAAGTTTGGCTCAGGGCCATACTCTCCGTGCCCAGGGAAGGGGGTTGCTTTCCTTAAAAACCCAAGTCTAGGTTAGGGCTTTTGGAATCTTCAGCTCCCCGTGATAGGGTTGCTGGGACTCCCAATGGCCCACAGGGCCCAAGAGATGGGCTGTCTAGTGGGAAGCAAAGCCTCGGGGCACTGGAGGGGAACACATGGCAGGATCCCCAAGCCCAGATGACACCCTGCCCTGGCAGTGAGTGACGAGCAGCCAGAAGTTGCTCTCCAGAGCAAGCCTCCTCCACCCTGACAGTGACCTTCCCTACAAGAGGGACACAGTCATTAGCCGTCTTCATGGAAATGCAAAAGTAAACCTTCTCAGCGTTTCCTGGAAATTTCATGTTGCTGCGTCCTGGGAAACAGTTTTGATTTTTCTGGCTTTTTGTTTGACACTAATCTTAAACAGGCACAGAGGAAAGGCAGCCCACCATGAAGTCTAGTACGCTTCTGACATTATGAGCTGCAGACTGCAAAGGTCCTGTCCACATATCCTTGCCACAGTTTCAGAAAACACTCAGGGCATTGGAGGACATTTTCAGATGCTTTGAGCAGTTCTGTTTTCGTTTTGTTTTTCTTTTAACCCCAGTTTAGATGCATGTTAAGCTCACTACGCCGCAGGGTGAAGGCACACTGGGAAAGTGTAGAAGGGTTTTCAACTTACCCTCAGGGGCTCACTTTAATTCCCTTGTCTGTCTGTGTTTGGAGCTCTGAATGCAGTTGCACAGAAAGCAGAACAGGGGCAAATGGTCAGGCTCCCAGGTGTGCCCCGAACCAATGAACCTGAGACATGAAACCCTGCACCAACAGCTTTTGGTGAGAAGGCGCAGGGGCCCCAGCCTTGAACCTTTCTGAGGTAGCTGGAGCCAGGTGGGGGCCCTGGCTAGGTAGGCATTGTTGTCCTAGCCAGGCTGTGGGGTGGGTGTTGGGGACACCACCATGGGATGTGTTTAGAATCACAGAGATGGGCCATTGGTTGCAGGTCACAGCAAGCTGTCTTTTCCCTGGACACCTGGTGGCCTGGCCTGGGCTTATCAGCTTTCCAGGCCTACAGTTAGGATGAGCACTTGCTTAGGGCCTCTGCGTGGAGAATTCACCTGGTGGCCAAAGGTGGGGTTGCCCACCCCATGGCAGGCCCTGTGCTGCTTTCTCTCCGCCTTGCCCACCGTCCGCGGCCCACATTGTGTCTGCATTGTGTGAGCGAATTGGAGGCCGGGCCTGGGCTCTCTGTGAGCAGGGGGCCAGGCCCTGGAAGCGCCATGGTAAACAAGCTTCATCGGGCTCACGCCTGGCAACGCTGTCCCCCCACAACCAAGGAGGCAGAAGCCGGCAGTGAGAAACCGCACACATCTCATCCATTTCCCACTGCAGCCTGTTTACCTGCCCTCTCCCCCTGCACACACACACCCCAGGACCGGGAGGTTTCTTTCCCTTCCTCCTGGAAGGATGAGCCAGCCAGGGTGAGATTACCCCCACTTCTCTCTGCGGTCAGCCAGGCGGAGACCACCACGCCCCTCCCCCTGCCCCCCCTCCCCAGCCCACAGTGCATTTGCATTTCAAAGCCACACAATGCGGGCGGTCCCGGCGAGGCTGGGGGAGGCTGGGGGAGGCGGCGTGGGTGCCGAGGGAGGGTCTTCGCCCTCCCTCCTCCGGCCCGTTTCCGGAGGCTGCGTCGGAGCTTTGTGGAGATGCAGGCGTCGGGGCGCTAGGCGGTGATGACATCACCGTGTCACACACAGAAGCCGGTCTGCCGAGGGGTTTAGGAGCAGCTCCGCTTGGACTCACCGGCGCTCACGCTCACACTCGCGCGCCCCGGGCAGAGCCGCGCGCGCCGGCCACACTCGCGCACATCTTAGGCGCGCGCCGGCCACACTCGCGCGCACACTTCCGCGGCGCTCGCTCCCCGGGCTCCGGCTCGGGCCCTCAGCCGCCGCTCCCCGCCGCCGCCGCCACGGATGCCCGCAGCTGCTCCCATCTGCAGTGCAGCAGCCCCGGCCGCCGGCCGGTCCGCCCCGGCTCCCGGCTGCAGGAACCGCGCCAGGACGCTGGCCCCGCTCGCGGCTAGTGTGCTCGCCAGGGCGCAGCGAGGATGGGAGGGTCGCAGTCCCTGCAGCCAGTCCCAGCCAGCGACCCGAACCTGGAGGCTTCCGAGGCAATGTAAGTGCTCCGCCGGGCCAGCCCGGAACCTCCCCCCGCCCCATCCTCCTGGGTGGAGGAGAGGCTGCCTGGGCTTTGTTAGTGTCGAGTCTCCTGATGCGGGGGCAGCCTGGAACCGCGGCCGGCCCAGGATTCCGGGCAGCCTTGCGCGGCTTTGCCTGGTGGCTGCTCCTTGTAGCATTTGGTGCTCGCTCTGGAATGGGCATCTGGCAGCGCCAGGATACTGCTCCACCCCCACCAAAGGGGGCGGGGGGACAAAATGACCCTCTGGCGTTCGATTTCAGTTCAGCAGGCCAGTGCATGTTCCGGGGTTCCTACCGTGGGCATCTTAACTCTGCACCCCCCGGCACAGTGGTATTTCCTGCAGCGGAACCGCCGGGCCTCTTGGGAAGAGCCCCTGAGTGTGGCAGCTTGGTGGCCATGGAGACAGACCAGTTTAGGGGCAGCTGGCCGCGTGGCCGGCAGATGGTGTGGATCATGGCTAGTGGACATTCAGTCCTCTTAGCCTAGGCATCCACACTCACTCCGGTGGACCCTGTTGGGGCCGAGGCTGCTTGCTATTATTTGTGAAGCCAGCCCAAGTCTTGTCATTGGTCCGCTGGTGGAAGCCGGGTTTGACTGTGCATTGATTCAGGAACCGATCTTTTCTCTAAACCACAGAGCTGATTTGCCCAGAAGTGGCCTTTATCCTGGCTGGGTGTTAGTTGGAATTGCCATTTCTGTATGGTTTGCTCCATTTCCTCCCCAGGCATGTCTGGAGGATGGGGCTTACCGAGCCGATCTGGCTGCCAGGGGCACCTTTCGGCAGCTCAGGCTCATGTCCAGAGTGGGCCTTCCTATCCCTGCTTTACCTACTCTGCTTTCCCAAAGAGAAGAATGTGTTTCAGAAAAGAGTATTTTGGGGGAGTTTGGGGTGGGGCAGTAGGTAAAGTGGCTGGTTGGTGAGAACCATTAATGTGTTGATTAAACGATAAACGGGGCTTGGTCTGCGGGTGTAGTAGGGACCGGGGTAGTAGGGACCCAGTGCCATGTGGGCTTCCTCCTGGTCCCCGAGCCTGGGCTGAGGAGCTGGCTCAGTGCGGTGATGTCATGCAGGGCTGAGCCTCATGGTTTTCCAGGGTCTCTTTAGCCATAGTTAGGAGCAGGTGTGCACCGATCATTTGTCTTCATCCTTGTAGCTTGGGAAAGCGTCATCTTACAACGGGAGGCCCATCAAGCTGGAGACTTTTTTTTTAATGCCATGAGCCCTGGACTACGCCTACCCTGTTTCTCGTCCATGTGTAGTATTGTTAGATGCGTGGAAATACAAACCACCGTGAAATGTTCCAGCCTGGGCAGAACAGAACAATTTCAACCCATTTTTTTTAAGTCTCTAAACTGGAAATCAGTGAGTTGGGGCGGGGGGGAGTCCCCAGCTAGCTGGTTTCAGGTCTCACGCCTGTCAAAGAGCAGACGGGACTTGGAAAAGACAATGTGACCACATGTTTGGGAAAATACGCTCCTCAGCCATTGGAAATTGAGCTCACCAGCCCCTAGTAGCCCCGCCCTCTTTCCTCATTGAGTTAACAAATGACCCCGTACTCTGTTGGTTGAGGGCTGAGTTTGGGGAAGATTCTGTTTTAGGCAGAAGCTGCCTTTTGGTAAGGCCCCTGAGGTTCTGCCTTGTGGGGATAGTGGTGTTGCAGTGAATCTCCAGTAGGATGGGCCACATTGTGCTGGGAGCCGCTTATCAGTATTGTCTGTTGATTTCTTCCGTGCACCAGCCTGGGGCTTCTCTCCCGGAAGGGCTGCTTGTGCGAAGAGGTCTCTAAATATGGGTCTGTAGGATAGTCGCTCACAGATCCCACTCTCCATTCCCCTAACCTTTTTTTTTGCAATGAAGAGAGAGGGAATGTTCGGGGCTGGTGCCATGTCTAGCAACTGCTCTTCTCTAAAATCCCAACTCTGCTGTCTCAGTAATCAGAGCTTGTTTTTCCAGTACAGGGTCACTCATTTCCAGTCCAGAGGTTTAAAAAAATGTGTTAAGAGAGCACCCCTTTTTTGTACAGGCACAAGCCTTTCACAATAGTCTATATTTCCATTCGCCTAAAAACGTGCGTGTGTGAGTAATACAGAACTCAGGGCAGCACCTGGTTCAAGGAGGAAAAAGGAGCTTCTGCTGTTGTGGGGGTTGTGGGGATGGAGGCGGACTCAGGGTGCACACCTGCGGAGATACCATCCATGAAACCTGGAATCCAGGGGGACCATTTCTCCTTTTTCTCTGTGGAAAGGTGGGCCTGAGCTGGGCCTGTGCAGAGAGTGAAACCCAAGGACCGAGGGAGGCAAGATGATCTGGAAGTGCCTGCAGGAATTTTGTTAGTTCCAGGATGTCTTTCCTTCTGATTTCAGGTTTGGGGGGTCTTTGGACAGCTTTTGTACCCCCAGCTGGTGGTGTCGCTCTGTACAGAGTGCAGTCTGGTAAGCGGGTCGGGGTGGGGTAGGTGAGTCCTGGGTCTCCTGCTTGGTCTGGAGGAGCAGGAAGGCTCTTAGTGCTGGGAGGTGGGGCAGGGGCTTGGAAGCTCTAGCACTGACCCTGCCTTTGCTCCTCCCGGGGTGGTCCCCAGACTCTGCATCAGCTTTGCCCAGGAGCTTGTTACAGATGACCTCAGCACCCCCCCCTCCCCCACCAGACTAGCTGAATCCAAATCTCCACTTAGCCAGAGTTTTTTATTTATTTATTTATTTTTTAAAGATTTTTAAAAATATTTATTTGACAGAGATCACAAGTAGGCTGAGAGGCAGGTGGGGAAGTAGGCTCTCTGCTGAGCAGAGAGCCCGATGTGGGCCTTGATCCCAGGACCCTGAGATCATGACCTAAGCCAAAGGCTTAACCTACTGAGCCACCCAGGTGCCCCGAACCAGAGATTTGTAAAGATGCCAGGTGAGTTGTATGTAGAAAAGGGAGTTTGAGAAGCCCCAAGCTAGCTAGGCATCTCCGTCCTGGTCCCTGAGGAACTCTGACCACTTCTGGGCTGTTTCTTCGCTGTCCGGAAAAGAAGGTCTGGTAGCAGCAGTAGCCCCTGTTTCCAAATAGAACAGGAGTGGCTCAGAGAGAAGAAATCCTCTGCAGAAAACACTCCTTCCCAGCGTGGATGGCTGGACAGTGCAGGATTGGGGGTGGGGGTGGGGGGGAGGGGACAGGAAGTGTTCCAGGGAGCGTGGCCGCTCCTGCCTGTGCCTTCCCTCCCCAGCAGTCCCTTGTGGCTCAGCCTCTGCTAAGTGCAGCAGCAGGAAGTACTTTACCCTTTGTGTGGTTGGAGCCGCCCCCCCCCCCCCGCCCCCTTTCCCAGGGCTCCCGATCAGCTAGGGGAACCCGTGCTGCCCATGCTCCTGTAGATCAGAGTAGGAGCGCCAGGCCAGGTGGAGAAAGGCGAGGAAGCCAGGAGCAGCCGGCCTTGGTGGGGGTGGGGGGGTGGGGGGTGGGGAAGGTTGCACATGGTGGCAGGGACGCAGTGAAGGTTTTACTCTCCTCTCGGGACTAAGAGAACGATGTCGCCTTGGCCAGGACAGAACTGGATTGGGAGCCTGGGGGAAAGTTGATGAGTTTGGGCTGCGGTTTGATGAGCAGGTAGGATGAGAACAGTAACTGAGACAGTGGCCAGGCCAGGGAGAACTTGTGGGTGGACCTCATGGGGCCGGGGGTGGGGGCAGGGGACAGACCTGTGCACCCATCTGAGTCACAGATGAGAAAGCAGAGGAAGCAGAGACTTGGGCCCTTCCTTTTCCTGTGGCTCCCGATCCTCCGTCCTGTCTTTCCATCTGGGAGGCTGTTCAGTCCCCACCTGCCTCCCAGAGTTTCTCAGAGGGGAGGACCCTTGTCTGTGAAGACTCAGAAGACAAGAGCACCGGGCTGTGACAAAAGTGGGGACACTCTGTGCCTGGAAATTGCTGTCATTTCAGTAGCTCGGAAGGGGCCGGAGAGGGCTGCTGGAGCTCCTGATAAGGATCAGTCTTTAGGCCTCCCTGGATCTTTCTTGAGGTGACCCTTGGCGAAGTCATTTCGCTTAAATGACAGCATCCCTGCTGCGGGCTGCAAGCGGCTGTCCAGCTCCAGGAAGTGCCTTTCACTTTGTATATTAGCGCTGGACGAAATTTAGTAGTTTTGTTCCCCCGACCCTCCGAAGGCTGGGCAACTGGGCGTTGCCCGAGTCCTGAAGGAACCTGCCGGGGACTCTTAGTTCAGGTTGCTGGGACAAAAATACCACAGCTGGGGGCGCTTCAACAGCAGACCCTGATGGCTCTGGGTTCTGGGGGCTTCAGGTCCCAGGTGGTCAGGGTGCCGACAGATTTGGTGTCTGGTGAGGACCTTCTTCCAGGTTTACATACGGTTGTGCCCTCCGTGCTTCCCTGGCCACAGCCAAGGGAGCAGAGATTTGTGGTGGGGGAGAGAGGGGAGGATGATGCCGGAGGGCGGAGAGGGGAGGGGCGGGGAGAGGGAGAGATCTGTGTCGTCTTTGAAGGACGCTGACACCATTCACGAGGACTCCACCCTTCTGACCTAATTACTTCCCTCAGGTGCCACGTCCAGATGCCAACACACTGGGGATTAGAGCTTCAACAAATGGATTATTGCCGGGAGGTGGGGGTGTGCAAAAACATTGAGTCCAATAGCAGGTGCTTTTCCTTGGCTGTCGTTCCTAGATGCGTCCAGTATGGCCCCTGTTGCCTTTTACTGCTTTCTCTGTGGGGCTTACCTGTAGGCTTTCTCTAAGGTGAGCTGACGGCCAAGAACATTCCAAGGCCCTCCAGGTAGCTGCCGGTTGCCCGGGAACTCATGCTGTCCCTTTCTGCTGGGGCACTGGGCTGGGGCACTGGGCTGGGGCGCCACCCACGGGATGATGGGGTGAGGAGCCAGGACGGGCGAGCGTTACCTCTGGGTCAGTGGAGTCTGGGCCACTCTCCCCGCCTTGACCCTCAGCCCCCGTCCCCATGTTTCTTTCCACCGTCTGTGGGTTCTTTCTGTGGCTCTGTCTTTGGTTGCCTAGGAACCACTTCAGCCAGCAATGTGATTGGCTGTCCTTGCCAGCAATGTGATTGGCTGTCCTTGCCAGATGGATTGCCTGAGATGGGTGAGTTCCTGGGTAAGCAAAGGATGTTGAATAATTCCCTCCTCTCCCCTTAAGATTGATGGTGAGGACTTGGGCACTGCACACAGTGGCTCCGTGAAAACCAATTGTTCGTGGGCTAATGCTTGGGTTTCAGCCTGGGTGGGAGTCCTGGGGCGTGGGACTGGCTGGCCTCGAAGAGCCGACTTAGCCCCAGTCGCTTGCACACACCCACCCTTCGTGGGCAGTCGCTCAGAGGACACTGTACTTACAGACTCAGGTTAGGCGTTGTTTCTGGAGAGCAGGTGTGTGCTGTTTGTGTCACGGAACATGGAAACAGAGCTGGATGCTGCAGTGGGAAAGCTGAGAGTGAGGGGTTCTGCAGCCCCCGGCCCAGCAGACTAGATTTAGCAGAAACTTTCGTGTGCTGGGTGTTTCCCATTATAGAACTTTTATATCCGTGAATCCTATGAGATACGCACTTCCACCCCCATTTTATAGGTGAGGAAACCGAGGGCTCTCTGAGGTTGGGAGAGCAGTCGGGGGCTCAGCAAACATTTTCTGTAAAGGGCTGAAGAGTAAGTACTGTGGACTTTGCAGGCCATATGGTCTTTGTTGCAGGAACTCAGCTCTGCTGTTCAAGTGTGAAAGCAGTCACAGGCCATTAGTAAGCCATTGTTCTAGGCAACCCTATTTACACAAGCAGGCAGTGGGTCGTAGTTTGCTGACCCCCTGCCCCCGGTCATAAAGCTGGTTGGGGTGGCACAGGGCTCCGTGTCCCCCTACCCTCATGACCGTATATGAGCTCAGGGATCCTCAAGTCTTTGGCCTGGGCCAAGCTGATGTCTCTCTCTGCTCTCCCCAAGATGTCTCATGGACTTGAGTACTATTACTTGAGTACTATTACATACCAAGAACGCCTGGTCTATACCTTCCCCTCTCCTCTGAGCTCCAGCGACTCATTTCGTGTCTCCTCTCGGGTTTCTGACGGAGAGCTCGGGCTTTGAGTATCTAAAACTTAACTGATGACTTTCCTTCTCTCAAACACAAATAACCTATATACGCACCAACCCAGTCCCAGTGCCCCTCCCTGTCTCAGCGCACGGCTCCCTAGCCAGCCAGCTGCTGCACCCAGAAACCTGGTAGTAAAGTCTGGTCTTCTCTTCCCTCTCCTTCCTTCTTCCTTAAACAGCCTGGATCATGGCCCTTCCCTGTGTCTGCTTCCCATAGCTTTCCCTCTGAAGTCCTAGCTTCCCTGTGTGGGGGAGGGTGCTGCAGGACTGGCCTCCCACCTCCCCTTGCCAGCTGCTCTCCACCCACACTGAGCACCTGTCAACTCTTTGAACATGCAGTGCTCAGCCACCTCAGGGCCTTTGCACGTGCGGTAGCTGGTCCAGAAAGCATTCTGCGCTGTGCTGGCCGGACTGGCTCCTTCTCCAGCTTCAGTCCTCCATAGCTTTTTCTGCCGTTACTCTCCAGCGCTGTCCAGTAGAACCTTCTGGGATGATGGAAAAGTTGTATAATCTGTACGGCCCAGGATGACCGCCACCTAGCCACATGTGGCTTTTAAGCCCTCAAAATGTGGGCAGCCCCTCCAAGAAACTGGATTTTAAATTTTAATTGAAATTGCTGCGTCTGGCAGGAGACAGTTGTGTTGGACATCACAGCTCCGTAGCCTTCTCCTGTGTGAGTTCTTTGTAATTCTCTGCCTGTTGGTAGTTATTTGCAGTCTCTTTCCACGGGTCTCGTCAGAATGGAAGGATCCTGAGAGCGTTCTGTTTATCCTGCTTGTCCCCAGTCTCTCACACAGCACAGGACATGCTCGCTAAGTGTCTCGTTGAACGCATATAGCACAGTCATAGGCACACTGAGCCCACGGAGGGGGACCTGCTGCGGGGACTTGGGGGGCAGTGGGAGCTTGACTGGACCTCAGGTGTTAAGGTCCTCCGGGCCCCATGTGAGGACTGGACCCACGGCCACAGGGACAACCAGTTTGGTGATCGGCCTGCCTGTCGCCACCGTGTGATGACACAAGAGCCAGCCAGTGCTACTGGCTGAAGGATGTGTGACCCTGCCTAAATGCTTGTTCCCACAGCGTCCCAGGAAAGTGCACCATGGCTCAGTGGCCAGCAGGTCAGCTCCGTGACAGCTGGGGCCTCTCTCTGCCCGTCTCCCATTCTCCCCTCTCACATGGTTTGCTCTTCTTAGAGAGCTGTGCGCTCAGCTCTGCACTCTCTCTGGCCATCTCTTGGGGGGTGTCTCTTGCTGCCTTCATCTCTTCCACCTCAGGAAGCCTCTTGGGTGGATGAGGCAGCTCCTGCCTGAGCTCCAGAGGCTTCAGAGGAGGTGGGGGGCGGAGGGGAGAGTGTGGGGGGCGGCAGAGGGGGAGCGTGGAGGGCAAACTGCAGTGGATTCCTTTTGTTTCTGCGTTCTTAGCCCTTCTCCCGGGGCCAGGAAGTTGGGTCTTCTGCACAGGTTCTGCCCCGGCTCTGCAGGAAAGTCCCTGCAGGGCTGGTGGGCTTCCCAGAGCACGTTTTGCACCTGTCAGCCCTCCTGATTGCGGAAGATTGTTTCTGGGTTGGCCCCTTCCACGGTTTCCTCTGCTTGGTCCTTAAATGGAGGCAGGAGCAGCCTCTGGCTCCAGGCAGGGGTGGGAGCAGCCCCCCTCCTCAGTTTGCTCTGTGTCCTTGGGCGGCTGAGAACACAGGCTGACTGTCGGGCCCAGGGTGCTGCTCTCAGCATTCGGGCTTCACTTACTCCAAGGTGTTTGTGGAGACCCAGAGTCGGGGAATTTTAGAGCTGAAACGTCAGGATCTTAGAAGTCATGGGGAGCCTATTTTTGCCAGAACGTTGTTTCAGATCCCACAAGCCCATCATTTGTGAAACACCACTGGGGCCTTTCCTGCTGATCTTCATTCAGAGAGTCTGGCAGTCATTTGAGTCTCTTCCCGTTAAGTTCCGATTTGCTAAAAAATATATTTTTAGATGGACTGTATCGTTTGATGAGCAGGGACTGGGGCTTCCTCCCAGGGCAGCAAAGTAGCTGAGACTGCAGATTCTCTCTCCCCAGAGGAAGGCAGTGGATGGTTAATTTGGGGATAAAAATCATGGACTGTGGGCCCATGACCGTGGCCTACCCTTGTGTCTTGTGTCTTTGCCCTAAAGTATCATTTTTTTTCTGATTCCTTCCATCTCCTCAGGGATGCTCAAACGATCAGTTTCCAAAAAAGGTGGTTGTTTACCAGGTTCATCCTGAGTGGGACTTGGCTAAAGATAGACCATTTGTTGAACTTGAAGCTTGGCATCTGTTAGAGCTTGGGCTGCTCTTTGTCTGGGCTGGGGGAAATACTCAGGGGAGCAGAATGTCAGAGTAAAAGTTCCCAATCCGTGTGTGGCTGGCTGGCTTTTGGGGGGGGTGGCGTTTCCCGAGGCTCTCCCCGCTAAGCGCCATCTCTAATGGGGATCAGGTCTGGGTCTCTGGAACTTCAGGAACAGTCTGGATCAAAGGGGCCCAACTTCTGAGAGTTGTTCCCCTTAACCATTCATCAGGGCCCTGGTGGAAGTTCATAATGGCTAATTGTTCTGCTGAGGGAGGCATGCCTGGAAGTGGGAGTATTTTCCAGGAAGAAGGCTGGAGAGGCTGGCTTTACTTTAGGGAAAACATCTGTACACACGTAGGTCATGCGTGGAATTTCCTGGCCCAGCCTCGTTCTGAGGAGGATCCTGGGACTGTGTTCCTTTCCTCTAATGCTCAGGGGAGAGAGAATGGCCCAAAGGCACACTCTGCAGGGGAGGGCTGTGGGGAAGAGAAGGTCTCCCACAGCATCAGTGTCTGAGGGACCCTGCTCTTGGGGAAGAAGATGGAGGGGACTGGGCGTAGAGTGTGTGTGAGGCTGTGGGGTCGGAGCACAGGGCCAGTCCGGCCGCTGAGGCACGACAGCCCGAGTCTGCTGGGTGTTTTGACTCCTGAACCAGTGACTGGCAACGTTTGTAAGTGCTGGATGGGAAGTTTTGTGACCAGGAGCCTGGGATCTGGTAGGGTGTCCCTGGGCAGAGGTGTACCTAGAATGTTCCTTCCTCAGAAGGGGTTTGCCTGTGGACTTAGCCAGGCACCTTTGGTGGAAGGTGTGGAAGCAAACCATTCAGAGTAACTTAAAGACCAGAGGTCTCCTGTGTCTCCTGTGACCAACACGTAGGGTTCTTCCAGGGATAGTTACCAGGACGACTTTGGAAAAAAGGACCCTGCTCCCTCCTTCCCCTCTGGAAGAAAGCTCCGAACCACCTAAAGTGATAGGGTTGGTGGCCTTTAGGATCATTCTCTGATGTCCAACAGGGGACCTGCCCCTGAGACTACCTGAGGCGACCCCTCTGACCTGGCACCCTAGCTGCTGGGGGAGCTGGGTGCCGCAGCCTCTGGTACTGTCTGCACGGACCTGGACACACCAGGGCAGAGGGGCGAGGAAACTGGGGAGCACTGGAGTGCACGGCTGGTCTGTGATGGATCTTGAGCCGCTCAGCTTACATCTCCTGCCCTAACTGGGATGTCTCGGGAGGCAAGCCTGCTTGGGGACAACTCAGGTGTTTTGACACCTGTAGTGAATATCTTTAGTGACCAGGCTTGAGAGACGTGACCTGAAGCCCAGGGAAGGGGAAGGAGCAAGAGGAGGAGGACAGTTACGTCTGGCTGGAAGCTTCCAGCAGTGTTTTCCTGCTGATTGTGTTTCCCTCCTGCTGAGGGAAGGGGCTCCACGTAAAAAAGGATGAGGTATACTGTGGTGGAAGGTGGGGCCTGACGGTGCTGTCTGTGCGGATGAGGGAAAGTGGGACTTCGGAAATGAAGACGTGTTCGTGCCCCAAGTCTGTCACGTCCAGTTGTTCTAGTAACAGATGGGGGAAGAGCCTGTCGGAGCCAGCCCCTCGCTGGGATGTAGCTCTCAGCATCCCGCCTGACTGTACAATCCAGGGGCTGCCTCCAGACTGTGGGGCCACCTCAAGGTTGAGCTGGGGCCCTGTGGTCACCAGCCACCTGCTCCCATGCACAGGACCGTGGACAGGGGCCTGAGCGGAGGCTGCAGCCAGCAGAGCTCTCCTGGCCTCTCTCTCCCTCCCTCAGGGAGGCCCTGAGTCCTGTCCCTTCACATGGCCTCCGTGGGCCAGGGCAGGGTTCTGTCTCCTCACTAGATGACTGGGTGACTGTGGGTCCATGTCTGTGGCCAGTGTACTGTAGTTGGACCAGAGAGCCGGGCGGCATTAAGATGGACAGGATGCCTGACGAACAGACCCACTGCTCCCAAGAAAACATGGGGAGAACGTGCTCACCACAGACAAGCCCAGCTCCGCTGTTAGGAGCAGCACGAGGTTCGACAGAGGCCACCTTGAAAAGCTAGCGGAACGTGGCGCTGGCTCAGTGCACAGCTGTCCTGGTTTCCCGGACGTGTGCACTGCCAGCCGACTCTGTGCCCGTGGAGCCTCGGTCACGACATCTGCACGGTGGGGTTAGCACCCCCGCCCCCTCCCTGTGGCTGGGAGATTCTGCAGCTGGAGAGAAGAGGCATGGTCATGCTGGCGACGCTGGGGAGCACATGCACATGTTTGTGAAGTATTCTGCTCGTGGGTTTTTGTTTGTTTTAATATAGCATAATTCCTAGTGAAGTCTGGGGAAGAAAACCCTGAAATGCTGGCACATGGTGCCAAAGGATGCATTAGTATCACTCCCCGAGAAAACCCCGTAGTGCCTGTGAAGTGGAAAAGAAGGTCCTGGCGTCGGAAACCAGCCCGCTCGGATGGGCTTTCTCAAATAATGCCCTTCCGTCCTTGTGTTCGCTTTCCTGGCTTTACGCCGTGCCTTTCCCAATTTATGCGCAAAATAGGTCATGTTATGTTATGTTATGTTGTATCATATTATGTTATGTTATGTCGTATTATATTGTTATGCTACATTATTACATGTTGTGTTATATTTGTAATTTCCTGAATACTGCCTTTCCCCCATCTCCATACGTGACTACCTCTTCTAAAACTCAGAGCTTAAATTCCTGGCATGGTGTGTGGGAAGGAACCAGAGGTACGGGGGTGATGGGTAAAGGCTTGCCTGGAGAAACTATAAATTACCCAAATCTCAGGGGCCTTGGGAAGTATTGCCCTCATACCCAGGTGTAATATTTGATTGGTTTAAAAATATATATATATATATAATATATGTATATATAATACGTATATATATGATGGAATTGGACCAGTCAGGTTGTAAGATAGAAAAATAGAAGAAGCCAAAGAGGCAGAATGATGGCTGGGCCCTTTGTACCTTGGAGGCCACTGTCACGCACAGACAAAGGAACCGGTATGCAAAGAGCTCACAGTCTCCTGGGGGAGGCTGATGTTGTGCACCCCAAACATGCACTTGGGTGTTTTAGGCACTGGGACGGACACTTTAGCGTCTAGTGGAGATAAAGTAATGGAGGGCTGCATGGAGGAGGGGCCATCCTGCTGAACCTTCCTGAGCAGGTGTCTGTTGGGCAGGAGGGCAGCCAGGTGGAAGGAACAGCAAGAGCCAGTGCAGAGGGGCCGGGAGGGTCCTGGAGGGCTGGGTGTGGGGGACTAGAGGGAGATTGCAGGGGCCAAATCTTGGAAGGCCTCGCAAGTCGCACTAAGGAGTTCGGGCAGCCGTGGGCAGCCTTTGATGGAGGAGTCTTAACCCACTGAGCCACCCAGGCGCCCCTGATGGAGGAGTCTTGTGACCAGATTTGGGTGTGTGTTCAAGGGGCAAGGGAGAAGACAGCCCACCTTTATTTCTTTATTATGTTCCTTGTCACATAAACTGTAATTCTGAGTTTCCAGATTTGCCACTGAAGATACTGGGCAGCCTTATTCATAGACTTAAGAGCCGATCTTCCTCTTTAGAGCTGTTTGAAAACTGGCTTTCCTGAAATTCTCCCCCGAGGTCCCTCTTAGTTAATAAAGAACCTTCTAGTTTTATGCCCCCATAGATAACGGTTTAGTGCCTGCACGGCTGCCCATCTGGGGGCTGTTTGGAGTAGGCGGGGCTGTTCTTCAGGGTACAAGAGGACATCTGTGCAGGGCCCACGATTCATCCCGACTGAGTGAATATACAGCATCATTTTACTTGGATCTCATTATACATGTAGACAGAAATAATTTTGGGTTTTTTTTTTTTTTTTTGTCTTTTTCCTGAGAAAATGTATGGCTTTATAGCTAGCCTCGCAGATGAGAGCTGCTTAAAGGGCTGGTCTGACCCCAGGAAGCCAGGATGTGTGTGCGATTGGCTGGAGCAGGTCGGCCCCCAAGGGAGGCGGCGGTGGGAACTTGAGGAATTTGGAAGGAGCCATGGTGGCTGGAGGCGAGAGGGAGAGAAAGGCAGCTGCGTGGGGGAGAAGCAGCGCTAGCAGGGCGAGGGGCCTGTGCGGGGGGCCTTTTGGAAGCGATAAAAGAAAGGGAGGCCCCCAGGTGAGGTTTTTGAAGCAGGAAGGACAAGGCAACGGGGAGGGATAAGGCCCAGGCCTGGCAGCTGCGAGGAAGCCATGGCATTACTCCGCAGCAGGAGGAAGGGATTTGGGGGACGGAGTGGAGGTGGGTCTGTCCAGGCACCAGGGTCCTGCTGCAGCGCCAGACCCTGGCTGGGCACTTGGAATTCTCCCAGGAGATGAAGGAGCAGCATCTCAGGCTTTGAGAGGCGCCCAAGCCTGGAGTTCACCCCAGGCGTACGTGTCAGTAAGCAGCGGGCGTTTTCTCCTGTGTGGGACCTGGAAAGAGCTGGAAAGCATTTGATGCACGGGGAGGGGAAGGTCCGGCTCACCTCTGGTTGCCCCGCAGACGAGCCCCTGTTACCTGCTCGAGCACCAAGTGTCTGTCCCTTGCTCTGTGTGACGCTGGCTCTCTCCTCCTCTTTCTCTTTCTCTTTCTTTCGGAGGCATTGCTCCCACATCCTGGGGTGAAAGTGGTGTCCAGGGCGGAAAGCAAGGATTTGCGGGGCCTCCGTCTTGAAATAGCACATAGGAGAATGTCTGGTTCTTCTCCTGTATCAGAGTATTTCTGCATGTTCTCTGGTGGAAATGTTTTCCATCACTGAGGTCTTCATTGTAGGTTTTGTATTTACTTGTTTAGCAGCTCTGGAATGATTTATTTATTTTTTTTTAAAGATCCTATTTATTTGAGAGAGAGCGTGAGCACAAAAGGGGGGATGGGCAGAGGGAGAAGCAGGCTCCCCGCTATACAGGGAGTCTGATGCTCTATCCCTGGAGTCTGAGTTCGTGACCTGGGCTGAAGGCAGACACCTAACTGACTGAGCCATCCAGGTGCCCCGGGAATGATGATTTGGTTGATGGATTTCCGTCATCATGTCTGATGTTGAACGGGCCAATCCGTTCAGTCCTTTGTTGGCCTTGACCTCCTGAGCCAAGCAAATGAACCCCTCTGGTGTTGGCTTTTGAAGGAAGTACAATATGGAATTGTCAAGAGTCAGAGCTTTCCCATCTTAATTTTGGGCAGCATGTGTCAAATTCTCCATTCATACCAGAGTATGTGTGCTATCACCTCCTTCCGCTTGTGCGAGCCAAAATCTGTGATTCTTTCTTTTTCTTCTAATGCTTGGCCCGTCGGCATGTCCTGTGACAAATAAAGAAGAGATAAGCCCCTAATTATTTGCTTCAACTTTCATTAAGATTCCAACTGAAACCAGAAGCATGACTTTTAAAATAGTAGGACCCTTGAGATAATGGAAAACTTGGAGCCTTTGATGCAAGAGATTTGAGAAGACAAAGCACAAAGGGCTGCCCTTGTCCTAAAAATAAGGGGGAGGGCTGGGGCTTGTTGGTAAGTCGGAGGGCTTGAAGGCATGAGGACTGGAAATAATTGTCAGGTGGTGGCCGTTGTCAGATTTATACCTTACTCTGTTCCTTTTATCATCCAACTGAGTAGTGTGGTGGCACAGAGGTCAGCTCTGAGAGTCTATTTTAACTCAATTGGGTTATTGTCACAAAACCCTTAACCTTGGGACAGTTTGCTCCTTTGCTGTGGGAAATCGTATCTTTCATTGGAGCTTTGTTCTATGTAATTGAAATCTGAGGTTGCTTCTCAGCCCTGACATAGTCAAACCACTGATTACGGCTTTGATACTTTTGTTATTAAATCGACTGCTGTTAAGAGATGATTCAGGGTCCCTTGAAGTCAAGAAAAACTGTCTTCTTTCTTTTTTTTTCTTTATTTTTTTCCCAAGATTTTATTTATTTATTTGAGAAAGAGAGAGCTGAAGCCAGCGAGTGCACCAGCGGGGCGGGGGCGGGGGGAGGCTACCGAGGGATGCCCCGCTGAGCAGGGAGGCCCACATGGGGGCTCCGTCCCGTCCGGTCCCGGGACTCTGAGATCATGACCTGAGCCGATGGCGGACAATTAACTGACTGAGCCACCCAGGCACCCTGAGAAAAGCTATCTTCTTTCTAGTATCTGTTACAGTGACAGAAGAAGGAAATGCTTATCTTAGCCAAAACTTTTTGAAAGCACACTTGGGATCTCAGCTTTTTCCTTAACCTTCCATGGGAGTCTCGAGTCTGACTACTCATCTTTGCAGCTGTTTCTCCCTCTGTCCTTCCCCCTTGCTTGTCTAGTGCAGGGCCCCACCTTCTGTCTCTGGACTCCTGTCTCCCCGCCGAGGTGATGTGCTGTCTCCCTCCCCCACTGCTGCCTTGCTGCCCTTGTCAGAGCAGTCCTGGTGGCCTTGAAGACCATATGTAGGGGAAGTTCTTCCCCATGTGAAGCCCTCCCTAGGCTCTCCAGCTCCTCAGGGCAGACTTTCTCCTCCTGGCCCTCTTCTTTTCCCCAGCGGTTGGGGGGCCCATAACTCAGCCTGCCCTTTGCAACTGGCAAGCCCCTTCCCACCTCAGGACTCACCATCTTGTGGTTCTCTCTGCCTGGAACCTTCTTTCCCTAGCCCTGGGATGACTGGCTCCTCCTTCCCTCATCATGTCTGTCTTCATGTCTGTCTTCCTTTCAGGGAATGCAAGAGAGAGAAAAGCTCCCCAGTGCACCCCAGAACCCAGAACACTCCTTCTCCTTTGCTGATTACAATTTCTGTCAGACTGGCTGTGAATTAATTCAGGAAATATTCGAGTGGATTTATTGCTTGATTTTACAATTCCTCACCCACAGCCATTTTACCAGGCTGTGTGTGTGTGTGTGTGTGTGTGTGAGCTGGGGAGGGGAGCCGAGGGTGTGTGGGAAGAGCAAAAAAATCACATTCTTTTCTCATTGCTCTGGAAATTCACCAATCATTGGTATAGCTGTCCCCTGACTACAAGCAGGGACAATGGACTTGGCTCTGGGTTTCTCTGATTATGTTCAGGCGAAGGATATGATACTCCTGGCTGTAGAATTCTGACATGGTAAGGACTGGGGAAAGTAGACACCTTCTGTGTGCCCGGCACGGTCTGAGGGCAGACTCCCTTCTCAGAACGACCTCATGCCATTGGTGGCAGGTGCCACCGCACGGATGAGGAAAAGGGCCCAGGTAAGGTGTGTCAGGAACCTGTCTGAAATCGCTCACGTCCCTGGTGGAGGAGCACAAATTTTGGAGCCAGGTCTGTAAGCACTCTTGTTTATATTTTGTGAATATTGTGCTGGTTTCCTTCTACAAAATTATCCGAATCAGGTCATTCCGATAGTATACGTGAAGAACATGATTTCATTCAGACATTATCTATTCCGAATATTTTTTTTAAAGATTTTATTTATTTATTTCGAGGGAGCGTGGGGAGGAGCAGAGGAAGAAGGAAAGGGAGAGAATCCCAAGCAGGCTCCGCACTGAGCACGGAGGGAGCCCAATGGGGGGAGCCCAGCGGGGGACTCGATCCCGGGACCCTGAGATCCTGACCTGAGCTAAAATCAAGAGTCTGATGATTAACCAGCGGCGCCACCCAGGCGCCCCTCTGTTCAGAATTTTTTTAATAAGTGGGTCAAAGACTGTGTGATGCTGCTGCATTATGTAGGAGAGAATGGGGTGGAAATATTCTGAAGCAGTCAGTGCCTTCAGGAAATGTGTGTTTTCAAGGCGTTGAACAATACTTATTCTCTGCAACAGTCAGGCTGTTTACAAGTCCTTCTTTTCTTTTTGGTCCCGTAAAGAGATTGGAAGGAAAGGGACAGATTTAAGTGCTGCTCCTTTATCGCACAAAAAGCCTGTTTGCAGACACTGGTAGAAAAATGAGCTTTTAAAATTTTCTACATGCCAGACTTTTTACTAAAGTATTCTAGCTCACGTCCAGGTTTGTTCCATTTATGTTTCTGGGTGCAACGTCATGGTCGTGGCTGAGATACCCAGTGCATCCCACATCGCCATTTACTTAGCACAGCTGGGAAGGAACTTTTCCGAAGTTTGTCTTGGTGCTTCACGAGGAGCTGCTGGGGGAGGTATTGGCCGAGTGTCACCTCTGGGCAATGTCGGGAGAATTACTGATGTGCAGATAAATGAAATAAAACAAACTAAACCCACTCTGGGCTCACTTCTTTCAGTTAGCAAAGCTTCAGAGTCTCGATCAAGGTCAGTTGTCTCAGTGGGAGGGCGTGATGCTCTCATCTGTAGTCACAGCTGCTTGGATGGCGCAGGGAGCTCACAATGCTTTCTGGGCCGCTGAGGTTTTTAGCAGACTGGGTGAAATCTACCTGTAAGGTATGTACCCTTGACCCTCAAGTTGCGACACAACTCCACTTTTGTATGGGTTTTTTGGCGGCTGTTCAGTACTATCAATATACTTTCTCTTCCTTACGATTTTCTCAATACTTTCTTGTCTCTGGCTTACTTCTTGTGCAAATACAGTATAAAATACATGTAACATGGAAAATATGTGATGATCAACTCTTTATGTTACCAGGAAGGCTCCGGATCAACAGTAGGCTACTACTAGTCAAGTTTTTGGAGAGTCAAAAGTTATACTTGGATTCTGACGGCTCGTGGGGCGTTGGTGCACCAACCCCTGTGTGGTTCATGGGTCAGCTCTGTATGTTAAAGCATTGGCCTCAGCATGAGTCAGTAATGAGTGTGCGCTGAACATTAGGAAGGGGTGAGTATGGGGCGGATAACGTCCCATGCAGTAAGAGCCCTCAAATCCTTTCTCCGTTGCTATTATTAATAATAATTTGCAAGGCTTTGAAGGACCACTCTAAAGACAGAATTATAAGTGATGAATTATAAAGTCAAAACACATGAGCTTTAATTATCGGTAGAAAGGGCAGAATTCAGGTTAGCGGGACAGCCTCCAAATGTGCTTTTCCCCCTTTTGACCAAAGATCAGTGTGGGGTGGTGGTGGTCGGGGATGCAGATGCCCGGCAGGGGTGGAGGGCACGTGCACGCACACACACACATTCACGTTCACACTCACGCTCACACAGGGGCAAGGGAGGGCAGAGGAGAGGAAGACACGTACTGAGACGCGCTCTAGGACAGAGAGAAACCGAACCCAATTCAGAGCCTCAGACAGAGACGCACAGAGATAGACATGGAGACGGACAGACAGACACTTCGGTGAGGGTGCTTTGGACATAAAGAACTTGGGGGCCCAGAAAGCTAAGGCCGGACCGCCCTTGCTCTACTGAGCGGACGGCATCTGCTCTGAGCTTAGCACTTGAGTCTCCTTTGACCCGGTGATGATCTCTCTCTTTGTCCAAGATGCCAATCAGTGAGGGTAACCTGACCTGACCCTCCTGCAGAAGGCTCTTGGCTAACACTAACTCTTGGGTGTGGTTAGCCTACAGCCTTTCCTGTCACCCGGGGTAGGTTCCAGGAACCTCCAGAGGTTATAGTCAGGAGGGTAGAGCTGGGGCCCCTTGGGCACCCGAGTGGTGGTTGAATGAGGGGATGGGTTAAGGTGAGGCTGAGAGGCAGAGGGCAGGGGAGACCGGTTGGCCTGGCCGGCTGTCCCCATGGGGGCGGTCACGGATCCAGATGCGGAAACCCTGTTGTTTGGTCCCTCGCCCTGGAGCTGGCGATGCCCTGGAAACCGTTGGCACCCAAACGTGGTAGAGACTGATTCACACCCTCCAGCCTGCCAATGCGCAGGAGTCCCTGGTACGTAGAGGAGACCCACTGGTTTGGGACAGGGAGCACAAGACCTGTGCTTCGTCTCGGTTCTGCCCCTGCAGGGCCACTGGGCCCCTCGGTTCTGGATTGTCACCCTCAGGCCCCAGGAGGACTGGAGCTTCCTGAGAGCAGGGAGCTGGGGTGTCCGACGTGGTCGCCCCGGTGCCCAGCTCGGAACAGGTGTCCAGCCCAACTGAAACTGTGGAATGATGTCCACATGCCTTGCCTGTTTGAGGGCCAGAGGGAGGACAGGTGAGGGAACTGAGGAACAAACCATGACATGCGCTGAGGTGCGCGGTCCCTGCTTGAGGCCCCCATCCTGGAACCCAGGCAGTGCCCAGGAAGGCACCCCGAAATCAGAGCGATGCTTGTGCCGTGTGCCGGGTGAGCTCGCGAAGCAGGATGGGTGCTTCCTGCCGGCTGCGGGGCCACCTGAAGGGGCAGGTCCCAGGCGGGCAGGTCTGTCCTAGGCTGTGCGCGAGGAAGGCTAGGTTCTGGCTGCTGCCCTTTCCCCGAACTCCTGGTTAGCTCCTTCCCTTACACCATGTTGCCTTGGACATAATCCAGCAAATCAGACCCAGCCAAGCTCCGTTCCTTGCATCCTGGACCCTTGGGCTTTGGGAGATCACACTGAGCAGATCTGGGAAGGCCACTGGCGTCCCCAGCATTGTGGCTGGGCTCTGCCCCCTTCAGGCCAGCATCCTGCCAGCGTGCGCTTGTGCTCGGATACTCCTTTCAGATTACAGAAACCACACATTGTTGTCTATGTGTAGGTCTATATCTGTCTCCACACAGATATGCGTGTGTTATGTAAATATGCATGGGTGTTCATGTATATTTGCATATATATCTAATTGTTGTGTCCCAGATAAGCTCACACTCTATGTAATTCCTTAATTTGCTGTTTTTTCCTGCTTATTACTCAATTTGGAGCTATCCTGACTATACACGTGAACCCATCACACCCGCGTCAGCCATGTGGGTGCTGGGGGAGGGGGGCCTCTGGTACCTGCGGGGCTTTGGGGACACCCTAGGGGTTCAGCAGGCATTACTCTTCTTTCCGAGTTGCTGCATCGTCTTTGACGGCCCTTCTGTCTCACAGATCACTCAGGCTTCCTGGATGCTGCCTACGTGTCTGTCTTCCCTGCTCCTTCTCATTTGTTTTGGTTTCAGAAATGAGGTAGGAGACTGTCTTGGTCTGCGGAGGCTGGAATGACAAAAGTGCCGCAGACGGGGCGGCTTCAACAACAGACATTTATTCCGTGCAGTTCTGGAGGCTGGGGAATCCACGGTCCAGGCATGAGTGGATTGGGTGTCTGGTGCGAACCTGATTCCTTGGTCATAGATGGTCGTGTTCTCTCTGCGTCCTCACGTGGCAGAGGGGCAAGGCTCTTCCCTGGGGCTTGTTTTGTAAGGGGCGCTCCTACCCTTCATGGGGCCCGAGCAGCTTTGAGTCACGTCCATCACATTGAGAGTGAGATTTCAGTGCGAATGTGGGGAACACACACAGACACACACACATACACACACACACAGACACACACACACACACACACACACACACAGTCCGTAACACAAACCCATTAGAACAGCATATAAAAGGAGGATAAGTGTGTTTTCAGACAAGACCAGAAGAGCTTTTCATTGAGGAAGGTGCAGGGTCCTCAGCATACGTGGTTGAACAGAGACATTTCTGTGTCTCCCTGACTGCTGGTGCTGTCTTAGCTGCGTGGGAGACTGCTTGTTAGCCGTCGGACTGGGCACAGTGCTCTGGGGTTCTCTCTAGAGAAAAGAGCAGGACCCTTAACGACAGTCTGCTGGAAGCTCCTTCTTAGGTCTTTCTCAGTTCTGTGTGTCCCATCTTTTCTTGCTAGTGTCTATAAATATCTTTTTTCCAGTTGAGTTTTTAAGAAGCTGAGTTTAAAGATTCCAGCTTAAGTTACCCAAGCAAGGAGTTCAGCTACAAAGATGAGATTTTGGCGATATCGTTGCAGAAGGCAAGGGCATTGAAGGGCAGTCGAGGCCTTTCTTTCCTTCTCTCTCTCTCTTTCTTTCTTTCTCCTGAGACTTGATTGGCATTCTGGCATTTCTCCAGGATCCAGTTACAAACAGGTAGAATCAGGAGCCCAGGGCTGCTGGCTCGGCCTCCATCCGAGGTGGCCTGCGCGAAGGCACTCGGCCCTTGGAGCGTCTGCTCTGCTAAGTGCCCGGTATTGCTGCAGAGAAGCCAATTTCAAAACAAAGTGTGTAGGGATGTTTCGCTGGGCACATGTGTACACACCGTTGCAACCCACACCAAAGCCTCCTCCATTCTGGAAACCCTCCCCGAACCTGGGGTGTGTGGGTGGTGTGCACTTGGAGGGAAGGATGAAGTCAAGGTCAGTGTGACCCTGAGAGTCCCTTTGCCTGGCAGGACAGACATCCCACATAGTGTGTAGGCTCCAGATTCTCCTTCATGCCCAGATCGGTAGCTGTGACGAAATGAAAAGGAAGACTTAGCTTGCTAGGAAGTTCCCCCAGTTTCTAAGGGCTGGAGGCCAAGGGCAGAATCAGAGCTGCAGTAATACAGGGAAAGGATGATCCTTACAGTTATTTTTCCCAGTTAGGATGGACAAACCATCCAAGGGCCCAGGTGGTCGAGTGACTGGCCCTTGTTCACCCAGATAGAGGGAGCGACGTAGCTGGCGGGAATTTCAGTCTGGAAAACTCTAGCAGCCTGGCTCGCCAGTTCTAGCTCCGTGTTCGTGGAAGACGGCACCTGACTGTGGTCTCCTCAGTCACCTCACAGCTCAAGAAGGGTCTTAGCTCTTGGTCGTGTTGAAATCATGTTCCTGAAATAATGACCTGAATGTTGAGGAGGGATCCTGCACAGCGGATTCCTTTTCTGTCCGCACGACGGGCACAGGACCGTGATGGACTCTCTTCGGTCAGCCCGAAAACGGGGCCCGTCTGGTCAGGATGTTTGGAGCAGGAGGGGAGCCTGCGTGGGTGCGCGCGCGGGAGTACGTGCCCATGTGACGACAGAGACAGCGTTTCTTGTCAGGGCTGTCTGGAGGGGAATATTTTGATGAATCGAATTTAATGCAAAGCAGTTTCAAAAATACCCTCTCACGTACAAACCCATCAGATCCTTACATGCGGAGAGGAAGGAGCTGGTCTGATCTGCCGAGAGCTCCGTTTTGTTTCTGGAAGGTCTCCCTCTCTTCAGCAATGACAGGCGTTCTCTTGGCCTGGAGGATCTGAGCCTCCTCTCGACAGCGGGCTCTGGGCCAGCACTATGACATCTCTCTGGGTTTGGTCTCAAAGGGAGGGAGGCCAGAGGGACGCCTGTAGTCTTGCTCGGGAGTGGGGCGTATGTCACGGAAAGTGGGTCTCCTGGGGCCCTGCCTGTGGCCTTTCACTCTTGGTGGGCAGGTGGTTGCAAAACCTCAGTCCCCAGGCTCCCTTTCATTAGAATCCTGAGAAATTGCTGTAGAAATAGACGACTTTCTACATAGTAACTTCCCTTTAGCCATGCTGTAGAAGGATCTCTTTCTTATGTCTGGGTGCCTCAGGCAGTTGAACGTCCAACTCTTGGTTTCAGCTCAGGTCATGATCTGGGGATTGTGGGATCAGGCCCCACATGGGGCTCCACGCCCAGCACGGAGTCATCCCTCTCCCTTCTCCACTGCCCCTCCCCCAGCTCCTGCTCTCTCTCTCTTTCTCCTTTGATCTAAAATAAATAAATAGATAAAATCCTTAAAGAAAAAAGAATGAACTCTTTCTTGGTAATCAGATAGCACGTAGGTACAGGTAACTTTAGATTTTCAGGGGGCGGGGCACTGCGGCTAGGAGGTGGGGGTTGCCTTCTTATGTGCGGGCAGCGTTTAATGAAAGCAGGCTGGTGCCATGGAAGGCCAACCTGAAGCTCTGCCAAAATGGGCTGGTTACCTTGGGAAGTCGCCGCAGCTCTCCTGGCCTCAGTTTCCTTTCCTGTTTAAAAGGACGTGGTAAGCGTGTCTTCCATCTTCAGAGTTGGAAGATTCATTCTACTGTGTCTGAGATTTCTTTTCCTGAGCCCTTGAATTACTTCCCATAAAACTTGAGCAAAATGTAACTGTTTAATGATAAGCTGAAAAACTACGTTTATAGCGTCTCTTTAGTAAGAGATGCCCAGGTTTGGGGGCACGTGGCTGACTCAGTCTGTAGAGCGTGTGACTCTTGATGGGGAGGTTGTTGAGTTTGAACCCCACGTTGAAACCCACGTTGGGTGTAGGGATTGTAAATAAACTTAAAAAGAAAAAGAGGGCCTCCTGGGTGGCTCAGTTGTTAAGCATCTGCCTTCAGCTCAGGTATGATCCCAGGGTCTTGGGATCGAGCCCCGCATTGGGCTCCCTGCTCAGCAGGGAGCCTGCTTCCCCCTCTCCCACTCCCCCTGCTTGGGGTTCCCTCTCTCGCTGTGTATCTTTCTGTCAAATAAATAAATAAAATCTTGAAAAAAAGAGATAATCGTATTTTATTTATACATGGATACATTCACACATACTTTTGTGTATATGTGATTTTATTATACTAACTTTTATCATTTATTATGCTAACCTATATTACATTAATGTATTCTTTGGTAGGTGTTGATCTTACACTGTTTTGTTGTTATAGTTCATAGAAGGAAAACCTGAAAATACTGAGAGTTAAGCAAAAAGATAGGGCAACGGGCCCTAGGGAGTTCTACATTTTGCCAGCTGGCTCACTTTGGGGACAGTTTCCACATAGTGCTCTGTTTTAATACGGTGCGTCATCTGTAGAGGGACTGATTTCTTCATTGTGTGCTCAGCGGGAACTCAGAACTGTCTAGAGATTCTCTGAAATCTGAAAACATATTCGAAAAAATACTCTTAATACTTTGCTAACATACAGCTGGGAGCTTGGCGGGTTTGGTTTGGTGGCTAACTAGATGCCCTCGGGGTTACACGTTTCTGTCTTTCCTTGCCGTCCGTGCACACTACACTGCGTGGGGTTGGATACCATCAGCATATGGCCTGGTGGTGATGGATGAATTGGTTTTGTACCACTACATAGCTACTCGGCCCTGTCTGCCTTACTCGAGAAGATCCTGTGTTCATAGGACAAGCCATGAAAAAACAGGGGCTGTTTGCAGTCAGTCATCGTCTGTGTCAGGACTGCCAGCCCGGGAGCTATCAGCAGGTCTGATGCTGCGATTGGCATCCCCGACCCCTGGTGTCAGGTTTTCAAGTTTGTCAAGACAGCTTTATTATTCCCAGTGATAGACTTTGTCATAAGAATATATTATAAATTGAGCTTATAAAATCAATGAAATACTGCTTTGCTTCGCCCAGGGGATGTATTTGGAAGAAGAATTCTGCTGTTGAGAATGTTTGGAAACCACCAAGACAGTGAAAAGGGCACAGATCTTATAGGCATACAGTTCTAGATTTGAGCCCATCTGCCATTGCTTGCTAACTAGATGGCCAAGGGCAAAGTAATTTGCTTCTCTAAGCCTTAGTGATGCCATCTGTAAAGTGAGCCTGCTCTCTAGCAGGCGGGCTGGTCTGAAGACGAGAGAGAAATGTGCAAATGGGCCTCGCCCAGTGCCTGACTCGTAACAGAAAGTTGGGCATATGATAACCATTATAAAGCTTTTCATGCTGGGACCATATTTCATGCGTGGTCATTATGAGCTAGCTTTTGACATGAGGGAAAGACATATGTCTCATTTTATTTGCATTCATTTGCATATTTGCTTATCTAATAACATAGCACCCGTCTATCCTGGTGAATGCATTTCCCTCTAATTTAGAGATGTTTTAGCAGACTGGAGTGGCACGTTCTTTCTGATGCATCTTTGCAGCAAATTAATTTCCTTTTCTTTCATTTGGAAAGTGTGTGGAGCCATAACAGAATCATTTATTGTACTTTGGTTTTTTTCTAGTAGGGGAAAAAAAAAAATCAAACAGCCGACGGGGAGCTGCTTTTCCGCCTTGGGCCTCCAAAGTGCTGCTTTATTTTTATGTACAAGCTCTTTGTGGGTGGACTGCAGAAATCCCTGCTCTCAGAAATGTTTCTGAGCCCTCTGGGAAACTGAACAGGGGGAAAAGAGCTAATTAAAAAAGCTGCCATCCGCCTCCTCTAATTAACTTGCTCTCTGCTCCTGGGAGAGAGCACAGAAATGTGAACACAATGCAGGCATCACTGGAAGTGAGGGCCATTCTCGTGGTCCACGGTCCCCCGTGGTGTTTTGATGCAGAAACGGTTCATGGTCAACAGGCAAGGAGCCACAAAGGGGCTTGATGGGCCGTCTCCCTCCCAACAGGGCAGTGGTGAATGGCGGTCCCTTCCGAGCAGGTGCACGGGCTGGGCAGCTGCAGCCTGGGAGACCTCATTGGAATTCAGCAGCTCGGACCCAAGAGCATCCGGCTCTCCCTGTCGCTTGCTCATGCTGAGGGAAAGAGTAGGGGTCCTTTGTGCTCTAAGGCTGTGCATCGCCAGGGCCCAGGGCTACAGAAGCGACGGGAGGAGCACGCAGCCTCTCACTCCGTGTCCCGGCTGCACGCTGGGGAAGCCTGCTGTGTCCGTGGCCGGCAGTGCAGAAAACTCCTTGCTGACATCTTGGACAGATTTAGATCCCAGAGATACAACCAGAGAATCGGGGTGGGACTTTAGGGGACAGAAGCTATCCTTTGGCAAAGATGGCTTTTGCCTCCTGGCGGATGTGGCCCCTGGTGGAGTGGGCCCAGTGGATGTGGACAGCGGTGACCAGCAGTGGAGAAGCCAGTCTGATAGCCCTTCAAGGAAGCTCTGGAAAGAGGCAAGTTGGCTCCGTGTGTCTTGTCAGTGTTGCCCCTGACGCAAGCCGTGCTGGGGGCAGGGTGACAGCCGGGGCCCACCAGGGTGATCCAAACTCTTGGTTCTCTTTGCTACTCCATTGTGTAACTTCCTCATGTTTTTCATGCCAGTGAAGGGACCTTGCAAAACTCAGGTACGTTGATCTATTGTTTTCCTTCACTTTCCCTGGACAAAAGCTAAGGCCTTTGATATTAACGTGTGTTTGTAAAAAGTCAGCGCGGCTGTCCTGTGTGTGGTGGTTGAGTCTTTCCTCATGAAATTTGATAGTGTGCAAGTTTCAGCTCCCCGGAGCCCATTAAAAGCTTCTTGGGTGTTTCTGTTCATCTCTTTGGGCCCTGGGAGGGTTTTGCGGTGGGTTGCAGGAGCCAGGATCCTGAGGGATGGGGTCTTTGGCACTGGTAAAACGAGTCACTAACAAGTCATAAAAGCATCAGTGTGTACATTTTTCTGAAGGAGAACTCCCCAAATGGCTGTTTTTTCCTGTGCTGGCTGACGGTGGAGGGATTGGCTGGCTTCCTGCTTCTCTCCCCCGGCTGGCAGACGGTCTATAGAAGAGGCTGCCCTGTGTGGAGGTCATGAGTGCTTTGACCTTGTGGGAGCTCAGCAGCAAGAGCGTTCCGTGCTCCGTGCTCTCCTGGCTCGGCCACCTCTGATTACGCGTCTTCACCCAGATTTGCCAGTTGGGTCACGCGTGCTAGCCGCGGCCCTGAGTATCCGCTCTCTTGCTAATGACCTTGCTTGTTGCAAATGAGCGAGTGGCATCTTAGTCTCTGTATGATGGCTTGAGTAGGGACTCAGCCCAGGGCATGCCCCTCTGGCAGCCTTGAGTGGGGTTGGTCCAGGATTGCGCCCCGCTGGGCATTTGAGCAAGGGAGGAGCTGCCCCGTGGCCTGGGGACGCAGGCCTGGCTCCATGATTTGGGGAAGTTTCATTCTTTCTGGCTTAAAATTGAACCCCCTGTAGAAGCAGAGTGCTGGAGAAGGGCTGTCCACTCTGGGTTTTCCAGAGCCCAGGACACGGGCTTTCGTTGGTTGAGGAGCCTCCCCCTTATTTCTGGGTGGGGTGGGTGTCCTGTGGGTGAAATTTTGGTCCAGTTCTCTGGATGAAGAGTTTTCTTTGAGATCAGACCTTTGGGTAGAGTGGCAGTGGTTGTTACTGTATCACGGAGATCAGCAGGCTGTGTTTGTGTCTTGGTCCGGCACATCCTCCAGAGATCTGGCTTGCCAGCTTCCATTCATTCATTCATTCAACAGATGTGTATGCACTGCCTCCTGGCTTAGGCTCAGAGGTGCTGTAATAAGTAAGGCCTGCTGCCCTCATGGCCTTGAAGCTCAGGAGATGAGAATGATAATTAACACAATTAGGAGGTGACTAAATCTACATTAAGTTCTGAGAAGCTCCGGGAAGGAAGGGCGGCAGGAGAGAATGATGGGTGTGGAAAGGCCGAACGCGATTTGGTTTCACGGAGTGGGGACCCTACGATGTGTTGGAACCATGGCAAAGAAATGTGTTTCTGCGACTGTCTGTTTGACCGACTGGGTGCCAGAGTTGATCAAAAGATTCCCCTGTTTGTTTTTGTCACTGAGGCCAGAAATACGTATTTCTCATAGGGCTAAGTTCAAAGCATATGTCATTTGGGAACAAAGCGGGTGATAATGAGATTCAGTCTTGGGAATCATGCTGGGAAATGACTTTCCTCACATCTGTCCTCAAATAGCTTCATCGGGCAACCAGCCCGGTTCTAGGGGTCCCAGGCAGGGATCCAAGGGCCACATGGCCTCAGCAGCAGGGGCCCCTGGCCCCTCAGAGCCGACTTGGCTCAGACGCCTGCCTAACCCCGTTTCTCTCCTTCTCTCTCCATCAGGAGTTCTGACTCTGAAGAAGCATTTGAGACCCCTGAGTCGACGACTCCTGTCAAAGCTCCACCAGCCCCTCCCCCACCACCCCCCGAAGTCACTCCAGAACCTGAGGTCAGCGCGCAGCCCCCCCTGGAAGAACCAGGTAACCAAGGTCAGGTGCTCCCCTCGGGGAAGCCTGGGAGCAGCCCTGGGCTAGGGCAGCTGGAGGGGTGCCCCCTCCCTGCTCGGAGCTCGTTTTGTGAGTGAAAACTAAGAGTGAGCAGATACCGCAGATTATTCTGTCTGCTTTGAAGGTGTTTGGGGGGGACCTGTGGGAAACGCCTTCTTTAGCTCTGGGTACCATTTACTTGGCATCCAGAATGAGGCTTAAGGGGACAAGGGGGTCTGGGAGGTTTTTATTTGCGATTCTATCTTGGATTCTAATATGTGGCCCTTGGCTCCCATCAGAACACTGGTGCTTGACAGCCCACATGAATCTGCATTTTTATGAAAGACCATAGCCCCCCTGGGCTTGGGAATGGAGATACGTAGTAAATGGGAAAGAAGAGAAAGCCATAGATAGCCAAACCCATGCATGAATGGTTCATTTATTCCTCGTTAACCTCAAGTTACCTGATTTCGTATCACTTTCCTGCCTCCTTTCTCCCCTCGTGAGACTTAAAACGTGGATCTTTCCATACCTTTCAATTGTGGTTGCTGGAGGTGCCAGGGGATGGGACAGATCTCGTTCCCCAGCCCCCGACCCGGCCAGGGTTTTGTGCCTGTATCCTCCAGCTACACCTCCAGTGTGCAAGTTTAACACGAGACCTGGAAGGAGACGGGGACAGCCCGGACTGGCCCAGCAGACTGGTCGGCGAGCCAGGCGGTACCATTCTTAGACCTGGACCACCTTCCTGCATTGGGCTGTGTGTTCTAGTGGACCCCACTCTGGCTTTCCTCCAGCCACGGTCTTCTCTCTGTGGTGAGGCTGTAGGGCCCATCTCCTCCTAAACCACCTTCTGGACACTCTGGACACCCTTTCTCATGGCCCTCTTCCCAGGGCTGACTGTGCCCATGTTTATACCTCTCAGCCAAGGAGGAACTGAGGTGGGGTGTCCACACACCTGTGCTCAAGGCCACCCCAGGTAAGGGATGGAGCTGGAGTGGGAGGAGGAGGAACAAGTGTAGGGCTGGGCCTCCATTCATACTCTTGCCCTGGCCAGAAGCCTGATGAACTGTAAAGTCAAATGATATTTTGACCTCGATGTTGGTTTTACAAAGAAACCTATTCTAGGTTCAGATAGGCTGTTACTTTAGAAAGGGTAGACACTTGGAAGCTGATTCGTTTTTTTTTTTTAGATGCTCTTCATTTATTTTCAGAGAGACACAGCGAGAGAAGGAACATAAGCGGGGGGAGTGGGAGAGGGAGAAGCAGGCTTCCTGCCGAGCAGGGAGCCTGATGTGGGACTCTATCCCAGGACCCTGGGATCATGACCTGAGCTGAAGGGTGATGCTTAACAACTAAGCCACCCAGGCGCCCTTCCTAACCAGATAGGCTCCCCAATCCTGAGGGAAAGGGTTAGGACCATTTGGGGGGGGGGGGGGCAGGTGTCTTTGCTGGTGTCTGACAAATGCTGTTTTTATAGTCTTCCGTCTCTGATAGCTCAGCTAGTAGTATCTGATTCTGCATGGCTAGTCTAGGGGCTGGGCCCTGAGAGAGGAATTGTTGCAATTTATTTGATTTTAAGGTAGAGGAGGAACCAGAAGGTCTGCTGAGAGGGTTTTAACATTCCCATTTTTTCTTTCATATTATGAAGCATATAACAATTCATTTCTTAAAATACTATAAAAAAATCACCCTTAGGTTTAATGGAAAGGGAATGACAAATAGATCGTCATCCCTAGATCAAACACGTGATTGGAAATCAACCATCCTTTTTTTTGTGGGTACAAGTTTATGGCCACAGATACATGAGCTGCTCTGGGAAAGAACTGAGAAGAAAATGATGGTGCATCACAGCGTACGGCCCATTCTCCTGCACCAAGGAGTGAACAGGGAAGGGCCATTGTGTGAGCCCATGTGCCACTTCTGGGGTTTCCAGCCACATAACCTGACAGAGTCTGGGGATGGTTTGCTGCTTCTGTTCTTGTCTGTGGCCTGCCCTTGTTCCTTCTGCCTGACTTGCGTTTCAACAAAGCGAAGAGCAGTTTCCACTCTTAAAAATAAACAGACGCGCAGCTCCCGCCTCTTTCTAAGAGGGCAACTTCAGAACGAAATGAGCATTGCAGGGGATTAGGAGGAAACCCCCGCCTGGAAGGGGTTGGGGCTGGTAATCGCCACGAGTCACAGCCCCACAGAACCTTGATTGCGTCAGTGGGAGTCTTTGAACCGGGACTTTGTGCTTTTCCTTCTCGGAAAACTCCACTGAAGCTAAATATCCGTGGCTTCCACAATCAGGACTCTTACTGTTGGGACCAGGACCGTGACCGTGACGGCTCAAAGTCTCCCCCGCCCCGCCCTGGGCTTGGGCTGTGCAAAGAGCCATCTGATTCACGGCTTTTGTTAGAAAAGTCTGCTCATCCATCCTGCAGGCAGTATGGGGCACAGCAGAGGCGTGAGCAGGCAGGTGTGCCCGCTTCCAGAGGTGGCTAGAGGGGAAGAAAAGTTCTTTCCAAGACCCGCTGGGAGGAAAGAGCTCGGAGCATATCTGTTGTTTGGTTCTCTTCTGTAAAGTATCTGGGGTATTGCTAAAGGTGCTGAAAGAGAACTAACAGACTAGACCCTTGGCTATGAATAAAGACATGATTTGCTCCCCTGGAAACCCACGTTGTCGGGAACAACCAGCCTCACCTTGGGTCCAGCTAGCACGGTTGTGCCCCATGGGACAGGAGGATGGTGAGGGGGATGCTGGGTGTTCGCCTGTGTCTGCCCTTCGTCTGGGCTGGACTGGGTCAGGACGCAGCTTGTCTGAGCCTGGTTTTGTCTTACCCGTAACGTGAGGAGGGCAGCCTGCCAGCCCTCTGAGGTCCCCCTTCTTTTTCTGACCTTCTCTGGTCCGGGGTTGGCAACGTGCGGCTGCCATCCAGTGGCCTTGTTCCTAGAGCGCAGAACTGGACGACGAGGGACAGAAGGAAATGTCGCATCACTAAATGGCAGCTCCCTTTAAAGTGTCCCCTGAGGCCAGGCCTGCGCTGGGTTCTTTGGGGTGTCATCTCTGACTCAGCCAAGCGTCCTTCCCTGTGCTTACAGCATCCTGCGTGTCAGATGGCATCTCCTGCTTCCCCAGTCAGATGTGCGGCTTCCAGACCTCGCCCTCCGTCTCGCAGCGCAGGGGGGGCTCTGGGGTAGGAACCCGGGCCTCTTGACTCTCTTCCGTTGGGAAACCAGGCTGCTGTGTGCAGGTGGAGTGCGCTGGTGCATGTAAGGACCCCGAGGCAGAGGACGGACACAGTGGTTGTCGGGGCAAGCAGGTGGTCAGTGACCCCGTGAACCAGGTTTCGTGGCGCAGAGGTGGGCTCTTTCAATGGTGGCCTCCCTCTAGGGCCATTGCTTCCCCCTGGGGTGAAGACGGTTTCCTTAGCCTCGCTGGGACACTGCCCGGGAAGGCCCATGTGGAAGCCTTAGAGGTGACTGGAGACACCATGCCCGTTCTAGACCTTTCCTTACTGTTCCATGGGAAGTGTGGGCTTTGCAGAGGCCCAGGTTGGGTTCCACATGGTAGTTCGAGGCCCCCGTCTTCAGATTAATTCAGGCTCTTCTGGCCCTGAAATGGGCCTTGTGGAACGATCTGCTAACGACCACACAATGAGACTGGTTCTCGGCCAGGGATCACGGTGCCCCTCAAGGGGACATTTGGCAATTTTTGGAAACATTTTTTTTTTAAGATTTTATTTATGTATTTCAAAGAGAGAGAGCAAGCACACAAGAAGGGGGAGGGGCAGAGGGCAAGGGAGAAGCAGAGTCCCCACTGGGCAGGGAGCCCAACGTGGGGCGTGATCCTGGAATCCCGAGATCATGACCTGAGCCGAAGGCAGATGCTTAACCAACTGAGCCACCCAGGTGCCCCTAAAACATGGTCGCAGCTGGGGTTGGTGTGCCAGTGGCTTTTTGTGGGTAAGAGGCTGAAAATGCTGCCTGACAGCTTACAGTGAACGGCACAGCACCCTCTCCCCCCTAACAAGTAACCGTCCCGATATGGCCCAGTGCCAAGGCCGAGACACCCTGCAGCAAGACTAGGTTTCCTGGTCCGTGATGAGTTAATTCAGGAATGTCCGTGAAGAGGAGAGGACGGTGGGCAGGTAGGAGCTTTCCTTCTGCGCCAGACGATGAGCAGATGGCAGCCTGTTCCCTGATTCTGGGGAACCACCGACCGTCTGAGGGTCTCAGAAGGCCCGGGGCAGCTTGAGAGAGAGGAGACTGGTGGTTGTGGGCCTCGCTTTAGAAACAGTGGGATGGACTGAGGCTCCTTCTCCCTCCTGCAAGGCCCCCTTGAAAGCCCCTGTTCCCCTGGGTCCTCTGGTCCTTCTCTGTCCTCTGTGTCATGTGTTTGGGCAAGAGGATAGGCTGTTTGAGGGGACCAGGCTCTGGAGGAAGCAGAGAGAGGGAGTTGGTTTTGGAAAGAAGCAGGGAGGAGACTTCTTCTTTTGAGATGGGAAGGAAGTGGGAGTGTTCCCAAGGTGCGGGAGGAGTCGTTTGCTGGCAGAGATGTGAGGCTTTAAGGAAGCGACCCCCGGCTTCCAGGGCATCAGCTACAAGTAGGGCCTGGGGGGCACCGGGGGCAGGAGAGACTGGAACGTTTAGAACCGTGAATGCACCTGCTTCCAGAAGGTATCTTCGATTCTGGAGGTGCTTACTGAGCCCGCAACAGAAAGTGTGACCAATCCAGGAAGAGCAGAGATGAGTCAGACGCAGTCCTGAACTCAGGAAGCTTGGACTTTCTTGTGTGGTTGTGGCCTGGGCCGGGTTCTCGGTCAGGTGCTCCAAGGGAAATGCCTGCTCGCGAGCAAGTCGGGGCCAGCACACGAGCACGCCCGCCCGCACATTTGCAGTCGCGAGCACAGATTGCTCCTAGATGTCCAGCGAGAGGCCCATTCGGGGTTAGCTGAGCGCGTCCCAAGCCATGTCCGTTTGTGGGGATGAGGGCCGGGGCTGCCAGACTCAGCAAACGGAAATAGAGGGTGTCCGGTTACATCTGAATCCCGGATAATCAACAAGGAATTACCAAGACAAATTTCTACGAAAACCCTTTTTCAAGGATCTGAAATTCCAAGTTAACTGAACGCCTGTGTTTTATCTGGTCTCTGTCGCAGCCGGGCACAGGGTGGGTGCCAGGGGCGTAACTCGCATTAGTGAAACACTACTTTGGGAGCGCTGCCCCAGGCCATACCTGCGCCAACTCGCCAGTCCCTTCTTCTGCAGACCTCTTCCCAGCATTTGTCCTTCTTTGTCCAGTGACATATTGTTAGTTTCCTGGCCCATCCTTTTCTGGCGTGCTGACTGCCCAGGACAGCTGTGAACCCAGAAATGCATGAAAGGCACCAGCTGGTGCAGGCAGAGCCCAATGGGGCTGAGCCAAGGCCAGGATGGCCAGAACTCCATGGAGCCGTGGGGTCATGAAGTGATGGAGCAGCCTCTGTGGCCGGCAGTGGCCGTGGGCATGGGCAGGCTGGGAGGAAGAGCAGCCAGGAAGGGGAGCATGGCAGGCAGGCCTAGAGGGAGAGATTACAAGGGATGCCTGGTGTAGGGACAGGTGGCAGGCAAGGCGTGTTGCAGTGGCCTGGGGCCTCCACAGAAAGTCTGCCTGTTGCTCCTCACAACAAGCTCCGAGTAGTCAAGAACAGGCTTGATGGTAGTAATGGCTGTCTTTCTCTCCCTTGCTTTAGTCACACTGGCCTCTGTTATTTCTTTAACATGCCAGGTGAGCTTCTACCCCAGGGCCTTTGCACTTTCTGCTCCGGTACCTATGATGCTTCCCCCTTCCCAGGGCAGGGTGGGGAGGGGGCAGATATCCTCCTGGTTCACGTCTTTACCTTGTTTCTGATCTTTGCTTATGTTTTTCCTCCTTGGAGGGCTTTGCCAACAACTTTATTTTAAAATTGCAGTGCCCCTACTCTGTCTTTATTTTTCTCTGTAGTGCCTATCACCATCTGGCCGTCTATACATCTTACTTATTTGTTTCTAAACTGTCCTCTCCCTGAAGGATGTAATTTCCAGGAGGGTGAGATTTGGTCTGTTTTGTTCATTGTTGAGTCCGCAACTCCCACAGTGGTGCCTGGTCCTGACTGGGAATTTGGTAAAGGTTTTTTCTGAATGACTGAATGATTTGAGCTCTTCCCTACACAGCCCTCATCACTCCCATTTTACAGATGAGGGACCGGAGGGTAAGGCTACCCTCCTGGAGGGTAGTGATGGGTGAGAGCAGGCTTTGTACCCCAGCACTGTGCCCCCCCAGTGGGGGCCCAGGGGAAGGGGCTGGGCCTCTGCTCAGAGGGTAGCAGTCTGCCCGAAATGCTCCGGTGTCCTGTGTCCTTCAGTGACTCCTCTGCCTCCTCTTCCTCAGGCTGCGGTTCCGAGCCGGCCTCTGTTCCCGATGGCCCACGCAGCAGCTCGGTGGAAGGGAGCCCCTTCCGCCCCCCGTCACACTCCTTCTCTGCCGTCTTTGATGAAGACAAGCCTATAGCCAGCAGCGGGACTTACAACTTAGACTTTGACAGCATCGAGCTGGTGGACGACTTCCAGACCTTGGAGCCCCGCTGCTCAGACTCTAAGAGTCAGGAATGCAAAGTGAACACGCGGAGGAAATCCACCGATTCTGTGCCCGTCTCCAAGTCCACGCTGTCCCGCTCTCTTAGCCTGCAAGCCAGTGACTTTGATGGTGCTTCTTGCTCAGGCAACCCCGAGGCCGTGGCCCTGGCCCCAGATGCATATAGCACAGGTTCAAGCAGTGCTTCCAGCACCCTTAAGCGAACTAAAAAGCCAAGGCCGCCTTCCTTAAAAAAGAAGCAGACCACAAAGAAACCCACCGAAACCCCCCCAGTAAAAGAGACACAACAGGAGCCAGTGGAGGAGAATACTGTCCCCAGTGAGGAGAATCAAGCGCTAGAGACAAAACCGGAATTGGCCAAGACGGAGGGTTCTGTCCCAGCCCTCTTGGAGGAGACGCCCCTGGAACCCACTGCTGTGCCCAAGGCTGCCTGCCCTCTGGACCCCGAGGGTGCCGAAGGGGCCGTCCCCCCATCTTCTGGAAGTGGCAGAGTGCAGAACTCACCTCCGGTTGGAAGGAAAACGTTGCCCCTTGCCACGGCTCCAGAGGCAGTGGAGGTGACCCCATCAGATAGTGGGGGGCAGGAGGACTCCCCAGTCAAAGGGCTCTCGGTGAGGCTGGAGTTTGACTATTCTGAGGACAAGGGTAGTTGGGATAGCCAACAGGAAAACCCTCCTCCTACCAAAAAGCTAGGCAAAAAGCCGGTTGCCAAAATGCCCCTAAGGAGGCCAAAGATGAAAAAAACACCCGAGAAACTCGACAACACTCCTGCCTCGCCTACCAGATCCCCTGATGAACCCAACGACATCCCTATCGCCAAAGGTACCTACACCTTTGATATTGACAAGTGGGATGACCCCAATTTTAACCCTTTTTCTTCCACCTCAAAAATGCAAGAATCTCCCACACTGCCCCAGCAGTCCTACAACTTTGACCCAGACGCCTGTGATGAATCCATTGACCCTTTTAAGACATCCTCTAAGACCCCCAGCTCGCCTTCTAAATCCCCAGCCTCCTTTGAGATCCCGGCCAGTGCCATCGAAGCCAATGGAGCGGACGGGGATGGGCTGAACAAGCCTGCCAAGAAGAAGAAGACCCCCCTAAAGACGTAAGTTCAGGGGTGCGAGGTGGTAAGACCAGAGGCGGGCCTGTGCGTTGGCTGAGATCCTGGGTCGTGTGTCTGGATGAATGTGGCTGCCCTGACCCTTCCCTCCGTCCGTCTGCTGTAAGGCCGCTAGGTTTGCAGCACTGTCCCTGTTTCAACTTCCTGTCTGCACCCACAGTGGTGGCATTTCCCCGCCACATACCCCTTTGGGTCTAGAGTCCTTGATCCTTTGTCGTCTTAGGACAGTGGTTTAAAGCATTATTTTTAGCTGCAGACCTGACATTTGATTCCAGGGGAGTGTGGAAGGGCCCATAAAGAAGGGACTGTCCAGTAGAGACTTGGTCAACCTTCCGTTGGTGACTTAGCTTTTCCCTGGTTAGCATGGGAATTGCTTTTTGGGGTGGCCTACAAGCTAGGGAGAGCTATCTTGGAAATATTGTTAGAATCTGTAGGATTTGCATCTGCCCTTTAATGGTCCCGAAGCGAGAGATCTGGCCTGGACCCCTCCCTGCCCTGCAGCCAGCCCGTGTGAAGTACCTCGTTTGTGCTCATTCGTGTTTCTGGCCATCTTTTGCGCACAAGACTCCAAGGCTCTGGGAGGTCCAGAAGAGATCAATGAGAAAACAGTCCCTGGGTGGCCCTTCCTAATCAGTCCTGCTGTCCATACCCCTGCCAAGTAGGGTACCCTTCAGGACTCCATGTCAGTGCCTCTGGCGTCCAGACCCAGACCCAGCTGTCACCTGGATGGCTGCGGGTCCCTGCTCAGGATGTGGGTCCCAGCGTAGTGGGATTGGTGCTTAGAGCCTTTCTCCTGCCCTCCCGGGAAGTATGGTCAGTAGTTGAACAAGGCCCAGAGACCAGGCTTCTGCCTCCAACTCGGCAGATGAGAGCACAGCTGCTGGCCTCTCTGACTATGCCTGGTACGGACTGAGACAAGGTGACCTTTTTACCTCCCATTCGGGGCTTCCTGAGAGGAGGTTCTCTAAGCAGGCATTAGCCGTGGATCCCAAGACTCTTCTGAGATTAGCTTCCCAGCCGGGCCCTTCCTAAACACTCTGTCAAAGCAGCGTTGGAAGCTTTTTTCAATGCCTCGAACAGAAGTCTGAAATGCCCAGACTACAAAGCTGTGATCTCTCCTTGTTGGACCGAGGGCCAACCTGTAGCCATCACGCATCGCTTCCTTCCCATGGGTAGCCTCGGTACTGTCTGCTCTGTCGTCGGCGCTAACTGACCGGTCAGGGAAGCCGGCCCGTCTCTGTGTCTCACCTCTCGTGCCGAAGGTTTGGAATCCCACATGGGCGAGACAAAGCCCTCTGGGCACTGGCACCTACAGGGTGATTGGGAGCAGGAGAGGAAGGTGCTCTGCCACAGCCCCTCTCCAGAAAGCAGGGACGGTGGCCATGCTTGCCACAGGGATGGCTTCTGTATCCCAACCCACTGACAGCCGGCCGCCTGCAGATTTATCTTTTTTGTCAGTTCCTTCTGTCTGTCTCTCTTTTCTTGTCTTCTTGTCTTAGGATGGTTGAAGATGTGATGTCTGTGTGTTCTCTGTTGTAAGTAAATTGAATGGAATCTGCCTCTCACCCTACCTGTGCTTTTCTGCTTTCTGTTTTTGCTTTCAAGCTCTCTCCATTTCCTCGCCATGGCTGCCGCTTACATGGTTTCCATGTCGGGCCTGGGGACGGCGGGGGGCATGGGGCTCCCCAGGAGCAGACTTACTTTCGTGTTTCAGAGCGATTAGCATAAGTGAAACTGCTTGGCTGTGAAAATGTGATTATCTACATCTGTCTGCTTGTCAGGAATGGAACTTTTTTTTTTCCCCTCTTGCATATTGGATGTCTTCATCTGAAACCCATACATTTTTTTTTTTTTTTTTAAGCTTTCATTCCATTCTCATTTCCAACTGGACTAGGGAGCGATTGCTTTTAAAGCTCGGTGGCTTCACGATGACAGAACCACCTGGCCAACCACAGCAGCGGCCTGAGGTCGCTTGTTCATGCTACCATATGAAGTGGAGGTCATGGGGCTGGTTCGAATTGAGATCCCCTAAAAGGCCAGGTGGGCTCGGAGTGGAGCGCACAGCTGTGAGAGCCCTCGCCAGCCTGCTCTGGGCCCGCATCCGTGGTCTCCCAGGATCAGGCCAGGTTTCCATTGGCTTGCCGACTGTGGGCCACCCTGCTGGGTGTCAGTGGAGCCCGAGCCAACCCCTCTGTGCCCGTACTGCTTTGCCACCACGGGAGGGTCACTGTGGGCACCTCCAAGGGGCCCCAGGACAGGTACCCGCCCCCTCACCGCCCCATCTTACAAGGGAAGCTGGCCTGGTCCCAGGCCTCCAGCGGCCCCCAGAATAGGGTCGAGTCTGTCAGGTTTGCTTCTGCCCAAGGGATTTCTTGAGTTTTTTAGAGCCAGTTAGCAACTCTCCAGTACACAATTAAATGTTTATATGCATGGGTAAATGCATGCTCCGGGCTAGGGCTGCACGGCGAGCAAGGCAGATGCTGTCAATGCTGTAAGTCACCATTTCTCTAGTTTTTCATGACTGGATGCCATTGCTGGAGTGTGCTGTTGAAGGGGACACAGAGAGGGAACTTGAGTCCTGAATTGCCCTGTCCATCCAGTTAATGTTAGAGTAGGGAGAAGGAATGGGGTCTAAGATTGGGGGACAACCCACACCCCAAAACACTGTTGCTTTGCTGGAGGCAAGACCATACCACAGAGGGGCCTGAGACGGGGGGCCAGGCTGCAGGTGGGGAGGCCTCCATTCTGCCTGGGGAATGACCCCTCTGCCCGCTCAGGGATTCAGTGGAACCATCTATGCTAAAAATGCTCTCCACCGTGGACCCCTTTGCAAGTCTGATCTGATGTTCCCGTTGCCTTGAGTGACCTGCCCCTGCCCCTAATTATTTACATGAAGGAAAAAGGAAGGGAGGGAAGAGTCCTTAACTGTGGTTCGGAATAGACCGTAGAGAAATCCTCTCGTGCCGGAAGAGCGCCGGAGGTGGCTGGCACGGTGTGGAAGTAGTTGACGGCGCTCGGAGATGGTAAATTGTATGTTGTGTGAACTGCGCTGCAATTTAAAAAAGAATCCTTTCACCCTGGCCCCGCCTCTGGTTAGACTCGGACCCAGAAGTGCCACGATGCTGGACTCCTTTACTCTCTGAGTTCCAGTGAGCGGGAAGGGACTTTCCCTGAAGACCCAGAACGTTCTTCCTGTTTCTGGCTCTGTCCGCGGTTTGCTGTGTCGACCTGCCAGTCCGTCAGTGGGGTCGCGCTCATCCGTGTCAGCAGTCGAGGTCCCTGCCCCGCACCTCACTTGGTTCAGACGTTCTTGGATGAATCTGGATACATTAACCTCACCAAAATCTGCTTTTTAAAATAAGAACATCTGGCTAATTTTAGCTGCGTGTTCTGGGCCAGCTCTCCAAAATGGCATCTCTTTAAAAGATTTCCAGCTTGAGGATTCTTTCCCTGGGGGGCAGCGATGATCTCGGGTGTCGGGTTGGGATGGATCGTCAGCGTGGACATCTCTTAGCCGGTGTGCGGCGGCGGAGGCCGGAGGGCGTGGCTTCGGTCCGCGCTGTGTAGCTCTGGACTGTTCTGTACCCCTGTTTGCTGTGTTCACATTCTCCGTTTTATTTCCAGTGACACATTTAGGGTGAAAAGATCGCCAAAACGGTCTCCTCTCTCTGATCCACCTTCTCAGGTACGATATCCCTTTGATTCGCATGATTTTACCCCTTACCTGGGCAGCGAACGCCCATGCGTTTTGATTCCCTGTTGGTCAACAGAGCTTTCTTTTCTGCTCATCACGGGCCCGTTTCCAGCATCCTCTTTGCCTGGGGGCTCCCTTGCCGTTTGCAAGACATCATTTTGATCCCTGCCCTTTGGGGCTGATGAGAGCGTGTCTCAAGAGTAGAGAAACAGGTGTTTGGTGGGTTCTGGAGGAATCACGCTGACCCATTCTGGTCGGTTCATCTGCGGAGAACACCTGTGAATACCAAATTGAGAAAGTCCTCAGAGATAAATGAAGATCTAGTGAGAAAGGAGTGTCAGGCGCACTGGATTGTGTAGCCAAAACCCAAGCAGGGAGATCGAGGAAATCACACCCTGAAGAAGTGGGGTTTGGGCCCTTTCCCCTCTAACTTGTTCCTTCATGAGATAGATCTGCACCATGACGGACCGAGAAGGTTGGCCTCCGGCATGTGTGTCGGGCTCTGATCTGAGCTAGGGACGTCCCAGCCAGCAGACCGGAGCAGGTGGCTGCCGAGAAAGGCACCCAGACCCAGGAGAGGAGCCTGGGGTCCCAGTCCCAGCTCGGCTCTTAACAATTCTGGGCTCCCCACCAGTGCTCCTCTGCCCGCCCTGTGCAGATCCTCTGGGGACAGGCATGAAGATTGCCAGGCGATGTTGATGTGATCAGTTCACAGGCCCCAAAGCACTGTGTGGACATAACACAGTAGTTGCAGTACATAAAAGTGCTAATAAGTAAATTTCCTTATTTTTTTCAAAGTGAATGAGCAGGAAGTTCTGTGATAACCCAGACACAAACTCCTGATTTTCTTTTTTTAAACCCACGGTTACCCACCCCCCCACTCCACCCCAGTAACAACCCATCAGGAAAGGGAATAAGGGAATTCACAGAGGAAAGAATTTGCGTCCTTGGGACCACTTTGGGCAAAGTCCAAGGACGTGCTGAGGACGTTGATGGGGACCTGTCCTGGCTGGAGGGACTGCAGACCCGGGTGGGAGGGCACCGCTGGGGACCAGAGACCGTGTGAGAGGAGAGACTGCTTCTCTTTTGCTCCCAGGACTCCACGCCAGCGGCGACACCAGAAACGCCGGTCATCTCCGCGGTGGTCCACGCCACCGATGAGGAGAAGCTGGCGGTCACCAACCAGAAGTGGACGTGTGTGACGGTGGATCTGGAGGCTGACAAGCAGGACTACCCACAGCCCTCGGACCTGTCTACCTTCGTCAATGACACCAAATTCAGCTCGCCCACAGAGGGTAAGCCCCTTGGTGGCGGCCGGACCCCCACCCTGCCTCGGAGACCACCTTCCCTGCGGAGCACAGGGCCAGGGAAAAAACCTCCAAGCCAGGTCTCCTTGCCATCCAGGCACTCCAAGCTAAGGCTTGAACCCAGCTGTACCCCAACCCCAAGATGCCAGCCGAGGGCCAGTCCGCTCAGAGCCCCCCAGTTCCTGCCCTGAGCTCACTCGAGCTTTGCTTACTCTCTGGCTTACTCGCCTGGGTGATTTTGAAACACTATCGCAGCTGTAGGCAGCACCGTCAAGCCAGTTGCTCCGTGTGGGTCAAGACCCGCCCAGGTCTGGGGTCTCCCAGGGCCACCACCGTGCATCAGCCCCACAGCACGTTCCACAGTGGGAGCCACACCTTCCACTCAAGCCCCCAAACCAGACGGTTCACTCCAGGCTTGCCAGCCAGAGGCCCATTTTCCTGAATGGGACCCCAGGCATGTTGCTTTGCTCATCAATATCTTTCTTCCTCCTACATGTATTTTTGCTTTCAGCTTTCTGTCTGATCCTTTGGCTTCAAAAATTCATCTGTGTTAAGTCAGCACAGCATGATTGGGTAAATCAAGACCTTTTCTTTTCTTTCTTTCTTTTTTTTTTTTTTTTGGTAAACTGCTTACTCCGCTAACAGTGATTTTTCTGAATCTCTGTATTGGCTCCCACACTTTCCCTTCTTTGTCAGGAACACTGCTGGGGCCTGAAACCATCTTGTGGGCTGATGGTGATGGTGGTCTTTCCCTCCAGGGGCTTCCCTCCAGCACTCGGAACTGTTGGGATGGTTCTCAGTCTCCCTTTCCAAGCTCTTGATATCCGACCATTCCAAAAAAATGAGTAGAAATCAATATGACGGCCACCGCACCTGAAAAGCTTACCCGTACTTCTTGGCTGCTGCTAAGGAACCCCCACCTCCCTGCCCCTCCCCCCACCCCCACCCGCTCCCTCCCCGCGGGCAGTGGTGTAACAGAGAGTGGGTAGCTTGTATTGCTTCCTTGGCACGCTCCCCTGTCCTGGCCACTCGCCAGCTTGCTTTGTGCCCATAGTCTCTGAACGACACGAGTGAGGTCCATTTCATTTTGGGCGGGGGAGGGGGCTTTGGATATGGACCTTCTCACCAGATTGCCGCTCTACGGTTTGAAGATGAAAAGACCATCTGAAGTATGTGTAGTTGGGTGTTTTGGCATTGTGTGTTCTGTAGAATAGAGCCTTTTGGTTGGCTCTCCAGGCTGCCCTCAGGTTGGGGTTTGGGAGGCTTGATAGTGACCATCTCACTGCAGCCTGACCCCAGGGGCCCTGGGTCCTGGCCTCTGCCCCTCCGTAGGCCTTTCCTCTGCACACACACCTGGGCCATGAGCCCCGCTGGAAGGAACCCCTTGGCCCCATGTGTGCACCTCCTCCCCGGCTTGGCTGTCTCCGCAGTGCCCCGTGTCCTGTCTCCCATGCTTGGCTTGGGCTTCTCTGGGGTCACTTTTTTTTTTTTTTTTTTTAGATTTTATTTATGTATTTGACAGAGATCACAAGTAGGCAGAGAGGCAGGCAGAGAGAGAGAGAGGAGAAAGCAGGCTCCCCGCTGAGCAGAGAGCCCGGTGCGGGGCTCGATCCCAGGACCTTGAGATCATGACCTGAGCCAAAGACAGAGGCTCAACCCACTGAGCCGCTCAGGTGCCCCTGGGGTCACTTTTTGATGTAATGATGATGACATGCTTTTTTTAAAAAAGATTTTATTTATCGGAGAGAGAGCACAAGCAGGGGGAGCCCAGTGTGGGACTCCATCTCAGGACCCTGGGATCATGACCTGAACCAAAGGCAGATGCCTAACTGACTGAGCCACCCAGGTGCCCCAATACGTGCATATTTTAAAAATTTTATTTATTTATTTGATAGATCACAAGTAGGCAGAGAGGCAGGCAGAGAGAGAGGAAGGAAAGCAGGCTCCCTGCTGAGCCTGATGTGGGGCTCGATCCTCAGACCCTGGGATCATGACCTGAGTCGAAGGCAGATGCTTTAACCCACTGAGCCACCCAGGTGCCCCCCAATACGTGCATTTTTAATAGAAAATATAAAGATCCTAATAGTACCTGTTAAGCTAATCGGTGTCCCAATCTATGCTAACATGTTTGTTCGTCTTTGGCATGGAACCAAAACAGACAACTCATTAGCTCAGTGACATATTTGATCATTGCTGACATATTTGATCATTGATTATTTTCTGCAAAAATTCAACTGATAGGTAAACCTGTACATTTGAACAAAGCTCTATTAAACCTGCCTTCTTAGAAAATGATTGGGAAGATTCGGGAAGTCCCAACTGGGCGGGCAATCGGAAACTGTCATCTGTATGTACAAGGGACAGTTAGAGTTTCAGGAGGTGTTGACCCTGCATTCACCTTTGACCACAGCTTGCTTCCCTCCAGCGGTCAGGTGTAGAAACTGGATGCCCGGCCCCCCCTATCAGATCGTCCTTCCTGTTAACTTACTGAGTTCATGTCCAGACATGCCCCAGGGGTGCTGCTATCATCACCAGAAAGAATCTGGCCAGAGCTGTAGCCTTGATTGAGGCTTTGTTCCACAGAAGTCACAAATCACAGGAAAACGAGATTTGGGGTTAGAAATAACGACCCTCTAAACAGGTGTTTGCTACAAGACCAATTCTCAAAGTGACGTATAGGGAGGGCTTGACACCAGTGCAGTGCTCTGAGTCCCACTGAGGCTCCTAGATATGTGGTTTCATTTCGTTCTCAGTTCTAGAGAGTGGATTTCTGCTCCTCCCCACCTAGCAGCAAGGAAGCCCAGACTTTGAGCAGTGCCAACTTGCTGAGCGATGTGGGGCGAGTCCCTGTAGATCAGGGCTGCCAGACTCCTCAGCGTCCTGCCCTTCCTCACCCCGCTTCCGTGTGTGAGCGCCCTGCTGCCTTCTCTCATCGTCTCTAGAAAGAGGGTGTGGAACGCAGCGGTGCTTCCCGACCTGGGTCCACAAGAGCTTCACGCTGTCGGAGTAGTTGGAGAAACCTGGGTGGAACTAGTTCAGAAAGATGCCCAGCTCATTAAAAGGACGTGTCTGGGTGGTAATATCATCAGCTCATGGCAACACTGATCATATCCCTGATTAAAAACTCAGTTGGTTGAGCAGCTGCCTTCGGCTCAGGTCATGATCCCAGGGTCCTGGGATCGAGTCCCACATCGGGCTGCTTGCTCGGCAGGGAGCCTGCTTCTCCCTCTGCCTCTGCCTGTGCTCGCTCACTCTCTCTCCATCTCTGACAAATAAATAAAAATCTTTAAAAAAAAAAAAAACAACTCAGATTGGCGATCTCAAATGTTTTTCTTCAGATGCTTGCTTAGTAAATGGCCTCTTGCACAATCTTGGAAACATGGTAGGGAAAATCCTAGTTCTTGCGGTCCTTAGGGATTCCAAGATGAGGAGCCTCCGAAGCCTCTCCCAGCTCTGGTCCCCGAGACCCAAGGAGAGCAGTGTTTTAGCATCACAAGTCTGGTGGGCTTTTGAGGGTCACCCATCAACCCTGTCTCCCTAACACATAGCGACATTTACCCTCACCTTCCCGCTCCAACAGAGGGGAAGGTGCCCCCCTCAAGAGCCTAACTCTTGTTCTATGGCAGGCGCCATCGCTGTCACACTACAGACTTTCAGAGGAGTGACAGTGAGGACATTGGGAGGAACATCCTTATTCCCTAACAAAGGGTCCCTTCTCTCATCACTTATGTTAGAAGTTCCAGAAATACTAGCCATGAGCTGTTAAAACATACGGGGTCACAATTCCTTAGGTTTGTGTAACCTGCGGTAGGGCTTTTACCTGACATCATTAACGTTTTTTGCAACATGGAGGCCCTTTGAGCTCCATTTGTAGGGAAGTCAGCAGGCAGAGGAAGCCAGGGAGTTGGCTGCCCCGACTCTGGGAATGACGATATGGGCTCATCTGCATCCTCCAGCTTCTGCCCAGTCCCCAGCCAAGCTCTGGCAGCCAGAGTCGGTGGAGAACAGCCACCGGGCCCCCTCACGGGACGTTGATGAGCGTGAAATGATTACTGGAAGCGACCTCAGAGATGACAGGACCCATTAAAAATCCCTTTGGGCCTCTGCGTCCGGAGGCCGCACCCACCTCTCTTGGACGTGAAGGTGTTGGGCCACTTGGTGTAAGTGGTGTCGCCCTTCCCCGCCAGTTAGCTGCGTGTGGCCACAGCTGAAGCCGGACATGGCTCCGCCTCCAGGCCCACCTGCAGAGGCTTTAGCCCTGAAAGACTGAGAGCAGATGAGTGAGATTTTGAAAGCAACATTCTGGAAGATTCTCCTTCAAAGCACAGGAGATGATGTCAATGACAAGAAGAGAATTTGTTTTTCTTCGCACCTTTTCCAGGCCTTTTTCTTTTTGTTAAAGATTTTGTTCATTTATTAGAGAGAGAACATGAGCAGGTAGGGGAGGAGGAGCAGGGGGAGAAGCAGACTCCCTACTGAGCAGGGAGCCCGACGTGGGGCTCGATCCCAGGACCCTGGCGTCATGACCTGAGCCGAAGGCAGACGCTTAACTGACTGAGCCACCCAGGCACCAGTTGGTAAATAATAAGTGAGAACCCCACATGGCTCTGATTGGAAGTTTCAGGCCCTGTGCTGAAGGAGCGCCTCCAGGCATCACCAGGAACGGAAGCTCCCGTGGCTGATGCAGACATTTCTTGGGACGGAGTGGGGGGTGGTGAGACAATCCCCCACTATTTTACTGCCACCTGCTGCCTCTGAAGGGCAGGATGGGGGGCACTGGGCAATGGGAAGGGAGACCCCATTGGCAGGTGGGAAAGAAGGCAGGTAAGTGAGCTTGGTGACCTGAAACTCCCCCGATCAGCTGCCAGGGGACGAGCTAAGGTTCCAAGTGGGATGCATGACCGAGTCGAGCTGGTCACCAGAGCTGGGCACGCACCCAGTGCCTCAGTCCCTGGAAAAATCCCCTTGGTGGCTCCACGCCTGTTTGGTGCATCCTGGGTGCTCTGTGCCGCTGCGGGTGTGCTGAAGGGTTTCTGCTAAATAATTTAGGGTTGAATAATGCCTTGGTGCTGATAATGATACCTTGGCGAAGGAGGCCGCAGATGCACTGTTATCTTCTCAACTTAAAACAGTCTTTAATAGGACAATAAAATGATAGTCCTGAGGTCCTACATCTGGAAAGTGAGCGATCTGCAGGGGGCTCTAGAAATCACCTGGTCTCTGACTGCCCCTCGCTTACCTCACCTTTACAAGACAAGGAAGACAGTGAGTCTTCATAAATCCTTGTGCGCCCTAAGAACGGATACCGACTCCCGTCCCGGATGCTGAACTGCAGCCCAGGGCAGGCCGAGTCCCTGGGCCGGAGGCATTTACTTCCCCAGGGAGCTTCAGAGACTCAAGAGCCGTGCATGTGTTCTCAGTGCCTGAGTTCCTATGGCCACATCCCCACATGCTCGTGGGTTTGGGGACTGTCTTCCAGGAAATGTGTCCTCTTAGAGCTCAGATTCAGGAATCACTGTTTAAATGATACCTTCAACCATAGGGAGAAACAGGTGCTGTAACGCAGAACTGCTCTTCCCATGTTATGGTAGAAACAAGCATCAGGGATTGCCACAGACGCTCTTGCAGACCTGCTTTCTGAGCAGGTCGCGTGGGACCTCTTGGTTTTCTTCTCAAGTAGGAGAGGCCATCTGTTAGCGGCGAATGTGGCTTCTGGGACAATCAAGCCCTTTCTGGGTTGGTTCACCTCCACAGCCACTGTGCCCAGCACGGTTTGCGGCACGTCATATGGGCTCGGAATCTGTTCCCTGGACAGGGAGTTCTGCTGAGAGGCAGACCTGGGTGTCCTCATGGACATCCCCCCCCCTCAATCCCGCACTTGGGGACCCAAGGGACCGAGGGCTTCTAGTCTCCAGTGAGAGTTTTTCAAGTTTCCCTTCCAGCCTCTGGTCTCCAGTCTGTTTGAAATAGGTCATTTCTCCACCTAACTGGACTTGCATAGTCTTTGCATCTGGAAATCTGGTTTGGACCAGCCCTGTGGGCGCTGGCAGGGTTCTGGGAAATGTTCCAGGGGACTTGTGAAGCTTCTCTTAACAAGCAACATTGTAGGAACAATGTATGCTCTTTCCTTGCCTCGGAGCATGGCGGGGCTGCATTCTCAGAGAGGGAGCGCAGAGGGGTGGATTCTAAATGCTGTAGCCATGTGGGAATGTTCTCCATGTCCTGCGGGAGACGCAGAGAAAAGCAACACTCAGACTGAAAACTCGGTGCATGGAGCCCAGATCTGCCCCAGCTCAGACCTCTGCCGCTCACACCTGAACTCCCTTGGACTGTCTCAGGCGCCCAGACGGCAGGAGTCCCTTTGCTGCAAGAGGCTGACGCGTGGTCTGAAAATGGCTGAGCGGAGCCTCCCCTTCCAGCCAAATCAGAAACCTCGAAGAGTTAGTGGATAAGCTCAGAGTTGAGAGTCTGGTTCCAGATCCCACCCTGCCTGGCCCAGACCTTTCCTCCCCGCCCCACAGTCACTAACTCTCCTTTTGTTTCTTTTGCAGAGTTGGATTACAGGAACTCCTATGAAATTGAATATATGGAGAAGATTGGCTCCTCCTTACCTGTAAGTCCCGCCTCAGGCCAGCAGCGGACTGGCTTCTCTTCCCTGTCTTGTGAAAACGCAGGCGCCAGCCTCCTCCTGAGCTCGGGTCGCAAATCCAGGGGGGTCCTCTGTGCCCGCAGTGTCCTGGGTGCTCAGTAAGGGTGAACAGGAACCACGGGGGCGGGGGGGGGGGGTTGGAGGTTTATATTCGGTCCCCTCCATGTGTCATTTTCAGGGAGCAAATGAGAATGCAGTTAGGCTTCCTGCATCATTATTTCCCTAGGTTATGGAAGAAATAGTCGGAGATTTTCTTAAAAAAGGTGTAGCAGTGGGTTGGTAGTTTTTAAGGTGTACGATTATCTGTTTTCTTCAAATTAATTGCTTTATGTGACTGAAGAGTGGCTTTTCTGGCAAGACGTCCCCCCTCCCCGCCTTCCACTTGCCATCCCTTTCTCATTTAAGTGGCTGTGATGGGTGGTGGACCCCGGGTTTCCTGTCTGCTGCCTCTAGAGCCCAGCAGGACCTCCTGCGTCGTGCTGTTGTCCAGGGATGCCGTCAGAGGCCCGGAGGCACCAGAAGGGCTTGCTGTGACATTAGTGGCCTGGACATATCCTCGTATCTTTGTCTTTCTTTGCCTCATGTGTAGATGCTAGGCTTGCATCTCCTGACCCATGGTCGGCAGAACATGGTGGAGCTGCTCTCCACACTGGGCCACCGTGCTCGTCCCCTCACCCCTCCGTCTGCCCGTCCCAGGCTGGGGTCTTGCCTACCCCTGTATTTATCCCCAGTGGCCCCATGGTTGGCCATCCAGAGCGCGTGGCCAGGAAACGCCGGCCCACAGTGTGCAGCACCCCAACCCCATTACGATCCCTCTCCCCGCGACACTGTTCCCGGCAGCACACATTTCCTCTGCCCTCCACCTTCCCTCTCCTCTCCCCGGGCTGCACTGGCTTCCTGCTCCCTTCTGGGCGGCTTGAGAAGAACGAAGGCTTTTCCCCGATGAGTTCCTTGTTCTGTAGAAGAGAGCTCTGGTTTTTATCTCTCTGGCGTGTTCAGGCCACCTGCAGCCGAGCTGACCTGTGCCTTTGATCCCTGCAGCAGGATGATGATGCCCCGAAGAAGCAGGCCCTGTACCTTATGTTCGACACGTCTCAGGAGAGCCCGGTCAAGTCTCCCCCCGTCCGGACGTCAGAGTCCCCGACGCCATGTTCAGGGTATGACTTCCAGGAGGAGAGTGTTTCGGGTCAGGCCGTCTGTCCCCAAGCCTCTGAGCCCTATGGTACTGCTTATTCTGACGTGGGTTCATTTGCATGGATGAATTCATGCAGCCCACTTCCGGGTCTCTGAGTGTCCCCAAGGACACACCAGACACACCGGCTGGTGAGGGTGTTATCGGCTGCCCTTTGTCCTGTAAACAGCTGAATGCGTGAGCCCCTCCCATCACCACCACCACCACCACCACCACCACCACCCCGCACCTACACTATGGTCTTGTGACTTGACCCATGGGGAGGCAGCGTGCCACAGCACTCAGACCCGTAGTTCTACTCACACCCCTTACTAGCTGTGTGACCTGATGCAGGTTCCCTGAGCCCCTGTGCTACCATCTCCTCGTGGGTAAAAGGGGGTAGTCATAAAACCGATCCTGTAGAAATTTTATGAGGATTAAATGAGGCTCTCGGTGTTCTAGGCAGCCCCCCAACTGTGCCGTTTGGCCGGGGGTGCCTGTCCTCCAAAGCCACCGAGAGGATGAAACAGAGATGCTGTAAGGAAAGCGCAGTGCCAGGGAGACGTTCGCTGTTCACATGGCTGTGAATCAGCACTGGTTAGGGCCCTGTTCTGAGCCGGTGCGGGTGGGTGCGGGTGGGTGCGGGTAGGTGCGGGTCGGGTACCGCTCTGGGGCTGGGACCCTCCCATCCCTTTCCCTGCCCCATTCTCTAGCAGAAGTGAAGGCACTTGCTTTGACTTCCCAGACAGACTTCTGAATCCACCCAGGGTATTGAGAAAGATGGTGGTGGTGTTGTCCCAGCGATAGTCATGGTGACGGGGACCGTGTCAGGTGCTTCACATGTGGGCAGTGTCTCCCTTGACCTTCACCCAGCACGGTCTCCTGTGCTACAGAAAAGGAAACCGAGATGCGGTACACAGTCACTTCCCCCAGGTGCGCCGCCAAGGGACGGACAGTCTGCCTAACTCTGGCTTGTGCCTTTAGCTGGGAGTGTCTGTGCTCCTGACCGGCCCTGAGATGGGGCTGGGCCACCCTCTCCCTCAGGCTGTCCAGTCGACAGGCTCTCTGGCCACCCAGCACCCTCCCCAGTTTCGCTCTGGGAACGCAGCTGTGGAAGTGTGGGATGTCATGGGAGGGTGGTTGTGTCCGGATTCCATCCTGGTCAGTTTCAGTGGGATTTCCAACGAGACAAAGATGCTCTTTGCTTCCTCAGGTCAAGTTTTGAGGAAACCGAAGCCCTTGTAAACGCAGGGGCAAAGATCCAGCATCCTGTCCCACGAGGACTGGCACCCAACCAAGAGCCACACTTGCAGGTGCCGGAGAAATCCTCCCAGAAGGAGCTGGAGGCCATGACCTTGGGCACTGCTTCAGACGCAATTGAAATTGTAAGTGGGGTCGGAGGGGCCTGAGATCACTGCGGGTGAGGCCTGGGCCAGGTGGGTCCCGTCACCAAGGGGTCTAGTCCTTCAGAGCAACACTTACCTGGCACCTGGCGTGGGGCCCCACCCAACCCCCAGGCCACAGAAGCCGGCCTCCGAGACCCTGCGCCCTAGCCGTGAGAGAAAAGCTCTTCATTCTCTGTGGTTTTGTAGTTCTTATCTCACTGCTTTATTTGCCTTCACGGTTCTTGATTTTCCACTTTAGTCCCTTGGGGCTGGACTCTTGCTTTGGAACGGACTTCAGTTTGTACCTGCTTCTCCATACTCTAGGTCAGGGGCAGAGAATGATAGGGCAGGGGACACTCGTTTAGGGAACACTTGGTTCTCCCAGGCCTTGGTGATGGGAAATCCCTCCTGTTTGTAGACCTCTTTGTATATCCCTCCCCTTCCAACCCCTCTGGAGTCTTGCAGAGTAAACAGACTCCCTGAATATCTAAAACGGGCTATCCTTCTAGGTGAATTTTTATTTTTCTCTCTTTTACCTCCTCCCCAAGAGGGTTTGAAGCTGTTGACTTAGTTACTTTTAGTGTTACTTTTGTTGTTCTGTATTAGTTGACCATTTGTCTCGTGCTTCAGATATTTATTGAGCACCTACTGTGTGGCACCTACTGTGTGGCAGTTAGATGCTGGAAAAATATTAGTAAGCAAGAAGAAAGTAGATAGGACTCAGTCTCTCAAAAAGACACTATGGAAGGTCTCATGTATGATTCAACTTCTACAAAGTTGGCTCTTGACTTTGGAGTCTTCCCAATAGATCCAGAGACAATTTTTCATTGGAAATTGTCTTTCTATTATTTAGAAAATGACCTTTACCAAAACCTTTGACACATACTTGTAGGTGTTTTCTTGATGAGTTATATTATGTTTGGAAAACCCATCAACTGCCTTGTCTCCCCCACCAAGATTTTCAAATAATTAAGTAAATGTTAACTTCCATCCCACTGGTTGGTTAGGGAGTGAGGGTGACATGGGGGGTAAGAGGGCACCTAAGGCTTGGGGGATGGGAGCGCAGGAGCCCGTCAATCTCAAGATACCATTACCAGCAGGTGGGGATTAGTCCAGATGAGAAGGAAAGTAGTGTCACCTCACTAATGCTCTCTTTAACGTTAAGTCAGAAATGTCCAGCAGATGGGTGCATGGTCCTTGCTTGGAATCGATGTCACTCTGTGTCTCCTCTATTTTTCCTCTGTGTCCTCTTCTGGCCTTCAGACAGCTCCTGAGGGCTCCTTTGCCTCTGCTGACGCCCTCCTCAGCAGGCTAGCTCATCCAGCCTCTCTCTGTGGTGCGCTTGACTATCTGGAACCCGACTTAGCAGAAAAGAACCCCCCAGTATTTGCCCAGAAACTTCAGGTTTGTAGCCCATGTGTGACCTTTTGGGGAGTTTGTGAAAACCTCAGTAGAGAATGAACTCCAAGCCCCAAATGCAATGAGACAGGATCTAACAAGGGATTGCTGGAAATGTTCCAGATGAAATCTCTTCTCCCTCAAAGACTGATGTGTGATGGCTGTTCTTGATCCAAGACGCCAAAATGATATAAATTGTGTGATTACAGATGGGACAAACCATTTGTATTCCAAATGGGAAATTGGACCCAAAGAGTCATTTTTCAGTTTTGATAGCCCCCAAAGCAGTGTCTGTGATTTATTCACAGAACCAAGAGTATTAGATCACCAGCGAGCCAAGCTGTTTGTATAAATGGAAGGGGAGGCTATCTCAGACTCCCATTGAGATAACATCTGGACTCAGTCTCACATCTGGAACCAAAACAATTAGCTACTCTTTGCCTTAAACCTGACAACTTAATTTGATACCCTCTAGACAAAGAACTTCAGAGCAAACCTGGAGAGATGGTTAACAGTCATTTGAGAATATGAAACCATTCATGGAAACTGTTGACCATCTTGACATAAAACAAACAAAAAGGAAAGAAATCCAGTGAAACAGTGCAGTCAAAATTTTGATCCCGTTTTAAAAATCATCTCATATTTGACCACATGATCCTTCCCAACAGACATTCTGAAGGGCAATTAAAAAAAAATTAAACACTTATTTCATGATCTGCTGAGGTGTTAATTGTGCAAGAAAGCCAGAGCGTGTGTTTTTCCTGAGTCCCTGTTATAATACATTCACATGGCACATTCATTTCTTGGATGTGGGGCACATTGACGTCTTGTCTTGATGCATTTCCCCTGCGATTTGCTCACCCCCCGCCCCTCGGACAGGAGGAGTTAGAGTTTGCTGTCATGCGGATAGAAGCTCTGAAGCTAGCCAGGCAGATTGCCCTGGCTTCCCGTAGCCGCCAGGACACCAAGGTACGGGTTTGCTGCTGCCGTGCACGGCCTCTTGAGAATGTGGTGTGGTCCAGAAGTTTCTTTGCTAACCGTTGGCCAAGCAGTCAATGCCGGTGTTCTACAAAGTCGTCTAAAATTTTCTAAAAAGCTAAAAGCTTAACTCTTGCTTAAGTAGACGCTGAGCCTATGTCTAAGATCTGCTTAACTCGGTAATGAAGGAACCAGCAGGGCGGTGAAGCAGGTCGAGTGGAGGAAAATGGGGAACCCAGTGTAGAGCCAGTGGAACAAAGAAGGCCAGAATCTTTTTTTTTTTTTTTAAGATTTTATTTATTTATTTGACAGACAAATCCCAAGGAAGCAGAGAGGCAGGCAGAGAGGGCGGGGGGGAAGCAGGCTCCCAGCTGAGCAGAGAGCCCGATGTGGGGCTCGATCCCAGGACCCTGGGATCATGACCCGAGCTGAAGGCAGAGGCATTAACCCACTGAGCCACCCAGGCGCCCCAAGAAGGCCAGAATCTTAACTGTGACCTTACTGCAAGGTTTGCTATAAAACCAGTTAATACTGGCTAAACAAGACAGTGCAGTATACCCTTCGAGGTTTTTTTGTTTGTGTTCTGCAAAAATCATTTGCTTCTCCACTGAACAGAAATCATTTGCAGCCTTTCTGTTTTCTACAAGTTAGTATCTAACCGTACGGAGACGGGACGCTAATCAATACTAAAGAGAGAAACCGAGACCTTCCTTAGACCTCGGACGGCCCCTTAGGCCACAGTCAGTAGAATTAGAGCAAGGCAACCCTTCCCTCTAAACGGCAGATGGTACATGTTTTAGGCTTCGTGGGCCATCTGGTCTGTGCCACGGCTGCTCCGCTCTACTGTCACAGCTCAAAAGGCGCCACAGACAATGTGTAGATGAACGGGGTGGCGACGTTCCAGTCAAACCCTCTTTACCAAAGAGGGCGTTGGGCCATTTGGCCCGCACACCATCGTTGGCCAAGCCCTGCTCTAGAGTGAGATACTGACAGCGCATGCAGAAATTTCTTTGCCTGGCTTCCAAGTTTGGAGTAATTTTTCTTAACAATTTGAACGAGTTGCTGAAGGCGTGCAAAACTGTGGTCCTCTGAGGTTCAGGCCGCTTCATTCCCACCTGATGCCGCATGTGTTGGGTAGCCTGGCGTGCTCTGTGGCCTTGACCGTGTTGGTGAACCTCTCTGGGCCTCCGTTTTTCCAGCTGTGAGATGGGGCTACTAACTGTGCATTTGCAGATTGCTGTAAGGGCTGCAGATGATGTGTGGAAAACAGGCACCGTGGCGGGCACACAGTAGGTGCGCAGTAACTGACAGCTGCCCTTGGTCACTGACCTTCACTTTTGCCTCTCTTGTCTGACTGGACACTCATAGCATCTCTGCCATAGGAGGGGTCCAGGTCCCATTTTATAGATGGGGAAGTGGAGTCATGGAATGGGGTCCAAGGCCCAGCAGTGATTCACTGACCCGGCGGGAACAGACTCCGGCTTCCAGATGGGAACCCCTTGCCTATCCCATCTCAAGGAACAGCTCACTTGGTCCAGGATCAGGAGCTTATGGGCTGCTCCTGCCCTCAAGGCCTCCCACATGTGGTTCTCCTGGGAACTGTCCACAAGGTGGGGGGCTCCCTCTCAGAGACATCTCTCTGTGAAAGAAGGTAGTCCCGCTGTGGCTGTCCAGACTGGGAATACTGGGACCCAGCATAGGGACGAGAATGTTCATACACGTTGCTGGCACTCCCGTTCTCGTTGTCAGCCCTTGAGGTTGGGTTTAGTGCCCATGAGTAAGATTTTTAGAAAGCATCAAGCAGTGAGGATTCGTTTCCCCATTAGATTTATTTCTTGATATCTTAGGGGGAATGGCTTAAGGACAGAACATATGGCTTCAGATCTGACCTCCATAACTACAGTATATTCCTGTCCAGAGGGTTGAGGCAGGATTGAGCTTGTTCTAGTAAGAGTTCAGATGGAGCGAGGAATGTTCTGGAGTGCCTGGTGCCCCCCGGCCTTCTTCCTTTGGGGATGCATCAGAGATGACGGTCGGCAAATACTGCCCACCATTGACGTCTGTCAACGACAGCCTGTTCTCTGACCCCCTTTCCTGCTTTTGATGTAGAAAACATTGTCACGTGAATCCACTTCGGAAAGGTTGGAGGGACTGGCCCCAGCTACCTCCTTATGTATCTCAGAAGGATCTGCTAAAAGAAATGCTGGTGGGGGTGAGCTGTCTGGGAGTGTGGGGAGCCTTTGTCTCGGCCACGGTAGCTGGTACCACGTTTCAGGTTCCTGTGGTTTCTTGCTCACGTAGACGCTTGATTGCCCCTCGCTGCCTCGGAAATCGCTGATGGAGAGAAACAGCAGCTGTGTATCCAATTTGCTCTTTTTTCTGCCCATAAATTTCGGCTGCAGGTGACATAGCCCAGTCTTCTTGGCAGCGTGGTCTCAGACTGTTGCTAACACAAAAATGAAATCACTTGGAATGAAAAGAAATCACTCGGAGGGCTCAGAGCGGCATGAAATGTGGTGGCCGCGACTCCTGGTTGCTCACATGGGCCGCTTCCCTGTAGACGGAGCTGACCTTGAGCTGACCTTCCGAGGACCCAGTGGGGGTTTCCTGTCGCGTTAGTCAGAAAGTGTCAGAGAGGAGGAAGGCTCCGTGGGGCTGGAGTGTTGGGCTGGGGCGCGTCTGGCTCCAGTGAATTCGGATTCACTTGCATTCCCGGGGTTCATCGGACTGGGGTGGCCGGCTGTGGTACAGCAGCCCCGAGTGTGACCAGGATGGGTAGACAGTCGGTGTCCCGACTGTGTGGCTTTGCGAGGGGCATGTGGCCTGTGGGGGATGGGTTTCATTCAGGTATATGACAGATACTGGTGGTGATCCCTAAAGCCACTGACCTTTCTGGAGGAGGGGGCCCAGGGATGTGTGTGGGTCCGGTAGGAACCAGGGTCATACAGACGGCGAGCTGCCGGACCGGAGGAAGTCCCAGAAGCGGGCCCCTCCGGGAGGGGAAGGGTGCTGATCTTTCTCCTCCAGGAGTCCTGGCCCATAAAGGCAGACCTGGATTTTCCGGGGGCAGGGAAGGAGTTAGGTCTGGGACAACCTGAACTGGTGACTGGCCTGATAGCAGGGCTCCGTCTCTAGTGCTGTGTCCAGAAACCACCCAGCACCCCCGGCGTTTCACAACGGGATGCCTAAAAGCTGCAGGAAGTCTGGAGAGCAGGGGCAGAGGCCTGCCCCCTGGGTTTCAGCAACTGTTTGCCAGTTCGGGGAATTGGCCGTCAGAGCCTGTGTTGAGAAGGATCGAGGCCAGGTCTTGACTCAGTGGGAAGGAGTGACCAGTCGGTGGCTGGTGGTGCCTCCTGTGGGTGTGACTGGGGCACATACTGAGTGTCCTCTTGCTCGTCATCCTGAGCTGCTGTCCAATTTGGATGCGCAGCTCCCCAGGGAGAGGACCCTCTCCTGCCCCACCTGGCATCATGTAGCCTGGATGCCCTCCTACTCCACCCAAGGGCCCAGCCTGGTCCACTCTCCATGACTTGGCCCAGCTTACCATGGTCTCCTGGCCTGATCTAGATTCCTGGTCCACACTGCGTACACACCTGTCATGGTCACGGCCGGCCAGCCCACTCCCAGAGACTGGAACCCCGCCGTGGTTCCAGTGTCAGCTTCCCCTGAGGCCTAGCGACAGGGAACTGGCCACGAGGAGGACGTGAGCCTGGGTGAGTGGCAGGACTGCAAGGCCAGAAGGGCCCCAGGCAGGCCGTCTGCAGGTCTGAGGGTGACGGCACCCTGGGGGTCCCCGGAGGGACCCAGATGCGAGTGAATGGATTGTGGGGCTGGAAGCGGGTTCCAAAAGCTCATGCTCTTTCTGAGCGGTGGCTATTTCACATTTTAATTTGTGATTCTCTTGGCTTTTGGGCTCCCCTGGGGCAGCCAGTGGAGCATTCTGCTAGAGAAACAGCTTAATCTAAGCCTGATGTTAACATATCAGTGAGAAACAAGCCTATCTCCCTTAGAAATGATTCTTGGTTGTCAGAGGAAACCAGGGTGTGTACTTTGAATTTCATTAACACGCAGATACTCCAGGCAGTAATTCAAATGGATTCTGAAGTCATCTGTTCCTTTATTGAAAACACCAGGTGGCCGGGTGAAAGGTGGTCCTGAGTCACTGTATGTGGTGGTTAACCATTGTGTTTACTTAGAAAGCTCATTAATGCATTCAGTTTTCATTCCCTTCCTTGTTGTACAAAGGACTTAGGCAGCTTGAAGATCACCAGTTCCTGCCCTGGTCGGATTTCATTTCTGCCCAGCGTGATGAAGTCAGGTTTACAACATTTCCCCTCGCCCTTCAGAGCTGGCTTGTTTGGAGTCAGAATTGAATCTCATTCTGGGAAATCTTTTGGTCAAATCCCTGAAATCCTCCATTTTTTTCATTTTCCAAAGGCCCACGAAGTGCTAGGTGCTGGTGGGTGTTCTTTCCATTCTGATTTTTTACTCTAATTTTTTTCAAAGGACACATTATTTTACTTAAAAAGTGACATAAATAGTTTTTTTTTTTCTTCCCAGAATCTTGTGTTTATGAATTTCCTCCATAAATACAAGTAGAGTCTTATTGTCTGGGTATAACTTCTTTTTTCCTTCCTTTTTTTTCTTTTTTTAACATTTAGTTATTTATTTGAGAGAGACAGTGGGAGCGGGGGTGGGGGCAGAGGGGGAGGGAGAGAGCCTCCCAAGCCGACCCCCTGCTGAGCACAGAACCCAGGAAGGTAGGGCTTGATCTCATGATCCTGAGGTCCTGACCTGAGTGGAAAACAAGACCTCTGGGTATAATTTTCTGTTTACTTCCTGAAAAGTTTCCCATATGACAAGTAGAGGCCTGAAAACATTTCAAACAGCAGAGATGAACCCAAGCACAAGGAAGCCTCTGCACCTGTGGCCTGAGGTCAGCCTGCCTGCCCCTGGGCCTTGGTCAAATGTCCTATAATGGGGGCTTCTTTAGGACCTGAGGATGGAAAGATCATGGCATCCCGTTGGCCCGGAGAGCGTATCTCCAGGGTCTGGGAGAACAGGAGTGCCTATGCTCCCTCCCCTCTCTGACCGGAGTAACCATTAGGGTCTTCCTGCACAGGGAGCCCAAATACGGACACCCCCACCCCCAGAGCCAGGGAAATCCAGGCCCCTTTTTAGGACAGCCCCACACCACGGCCTTCACTGTGCATGTGTACAGCTAACTGGGCCTAACCTGTCCTCTGCAGTTCTATCCGTTACATTTCTGCCTGAGTTTTCTAAGTTGTTTCAAGTTCGTTTTCTCTATAATTGGGTGTGTGAGGGGGCTGCCTGTTCTTGCAACGACAGAGAGAGTGCCTTCAGGGGCGCCTCCTCCCCCCTCATTGTTGGGTCTTTAATCGCGTCTGCTTCCACTCCCGGGCCTCACGGTTCTTGCTGCAGACCCCTCTCCGCCACCTGTTGCTGTGCTCCCCGATCACGTCTCTTCCACTGTCGCTGGGAGCTGCAGTCACACTCTGACGGGCAGACCGCCAGGCCTCCACACCGTACTGAACTCTAGTAGTTTACCCTGGCATCCATGCCGGCCACCAGGAGGTTAATGCATAGGACTGAGAGTCTGCTAGGCTGAGAGTGTCTTGCAGGCTTGGATCACCGGCCACCCCCCGCCCTCCTGTGCTGGTCCATGATGCTCAACATGGCCTTCCAGGTGTGCTGGAGACGGCTCGAGCTTGCTGTGCAGCGGGAGGGAGAGTAACCGCGGCCCTCTCCTCCCTCGTCCCCTCCCTCCCAAGAGGCTCGTGGCTGCCCTGGACAGTCAGACCAGTGTCAGTCGTGTGGGGGTGGGGAATCCCACCAGGTGTTGAGGGTCTCACCAGCAAATGTGGATACTGTCATTGACCCAGATTTCAGTGTTGCCGTTGTCACAGCAGACTTAAGGCAACATAGCTGCAAAGTAACTCTTCCCTTGAGGCATCCAGAAACTAGCTTTTGAAGGTGACGCCGGTTGATCGGTATGGGGGACGTTAAGCTCTGTGCCAGGCTATCCTTTCAGAGGGAGCTCAACCCATGCCCCCCACGCCCCCCACACTGAAATGCGGACAGTCTTACAAAAATGATCAGATCTGCAGTTCTTCAAAACTAGGCAAATGTAGATGAGAGTTCAGCGTTGCTCACCCTCCGGCTTTTATTTTGCAAGTGGGGCCTGCTGGAAAATGGCCTTGGTTCTTAAGCTTTGTGCCTGAATGCCTCTGCGGGTGATAAATGGCTGTGATAAGCAGGCAGCAGACATGCTGGACTCCCAGAGTGGGGAGCTGCGGAGGCCCCTGCCATCAGCTCCTTTGTCTGTCCGGTGCAGGTGCCAAATGATCGATTTCCATAGATCGGATCTGGCCTTTCCCCACTCATCAGTCCAAGCATTTTCTCATACTTTGGATGTTCTTTGTTTCAAAACCATACAACTGACCCATTCACGTGGGGATGAATGCAAATCTTCTTTGTCATAGGAGCGATATTAACTTTTTTTTTTTTTTTAAATTAAAAATCATTCCACAGAGAGAAGCTGCTCACCCAACAGATGTCTCCATCTCCAAAACAGCCTTGTACTCCCGCATCGGGACCAGTGAGGTGGAGAAGCCCGCAGGCCTTCTGTTCCAGCAGCCCGACCTGGACTCCGCACTCCGGATTGCTCGAGCAGAGGTACTGTGCCACGGGTATGGCTTGGAGGAGGCTGGCTTTGCTTGCCCTGGGAAAGCTCTGGTTTCTGCCACATGTAAATGAATATATATATATATATATGCATACATATATATATCTGTATGCATATATGTATGTACCCACAGTCCACAAGGCCAGCATCTTTGGACACAGTCTTTCTCCTGCAACCACTATGGGCAGAGGCGTCTTTAGCAAACCGTCTTTGATCTTCCTAGACACCATTGTTTAACTTGCCTCTGTGGCCTTATTTGACGTGCCTCTGTGGCCTTGTTTGATCTATAACAGAAAGCACATGCCTGTAGCTGCTCCCCGGTGGGGCATACTGAGAGTCTGATATCTGGTTGATTTCTGTCTCATGCTCTGGGAAATTCTCTCAATACAATTATTGTTTGGTGTAGGAAGTTTTAATTCAGTGTCTCCTTATCTTGGGTCCGTGAATTGCTCAGATCTGAATTCACACCTCTGGGGCTCACCTCTCTCTTCTCCCTGATGCCAGATCATAACCAAGGAGAGAGAGGTCTCCGAGTGGAAGGACAAATACGAAGAAAGCAGGCGGGAAGTGATGGAAATGAGGTGAGTCGCGATGTTTCCTGGTACCGGGGGGTTGCTTACCTGCGGTCTCTAAGAGCTGGTGAGGTCTATGAACAGTGTCTTCCCAAGACTTACCGTTCTTCGTAAGACAAGGTTTACATTGGTCACGGAAGTCTTTTTAGTAATGTTACTGTTATTAAAATATAATGCACCTGAGCTAAATACTGCAAAACAAATAAATACGTTTGCAACGAAAACCAGATCTCTTTCCCACTCAGCCTCCAATTCCATCCCCCTCAGGTAGCTGCTGTCCACTCGTGCTGGGGTAGCCTTCCAAGAATTTTCCATTTCTGATTGCAAATGTGTGAATGTGTCCCTATACAGACTCCTTTGTTTTCTTCCAAAGGGGAAATGTACATTACGCTCTCTTTAACTCAGCAAATCTTTTTTTTTTTTTTTTTTTTTTTTTTTAAGATTTATTTATTTATGTGAGAGAGAGAAGGAGCACAATTGGGAGGGGCCAAGGGAGAGGGAGAGAGACACTCCAGCAGACTCCTTGCTGAGCTTGGAGCCCCGTGTGGGGCTTGATCTCATGACTCTGAGATCACCACCTGAGCTGAAACCAAGAGTCAGAAGCTCCCCCAGCTTCTACTTAGAAGATTGTGAATTTGGGGCGCCTGGGTGGCTCAGTGGGTTAAAGCCTCTGCCTTCGGCTTAGGTCATGATCCCAGGGTCCTGGGATCGAGCCCCGCATCGGGCTCTCTGCTTAGCGAGGAGCCTGCTTCCTCCTCTTTCTCTCTCTGCCTGCCTCTCTGCCTATTTGTGATCTCTGTCTGTCAAATAAATAAATAAAATATTAAAAAAAAAAAAAAAGAAGAAGAAGAAGAAGAAGAAGTCTGTGAAATGGAATCTACTTTTCTGATTCCCAAACCAAAACTCTCCACACGGTGCCCAGAGGCCTGGCTCCCTCCTTGTCCTATCTGATGCACCTTTTGGCCCTTTATTTTCCTTCATGATTCATCATTATCTTAGAGGCTAAAAACCCATCTCTGGGGCTGGAACTTACCCTTGGGGTGTAATCTTAAAAACTGTTGTAAGCGACATATTTAAAGAAACCTGGAGCAAACCTTTGCTCTGGCCATCCCGGGTTCTGGCTGCTACTGCCGCCAAGTCTGACATTGGCTGCCAGGGGCACGGCTCATTTTTTGCCCCCGCTGCCTTTCTTCGCACAGGCTGAAGGGGCCCATGGGCTTTCCAGCCGCACAGGAAGATAGGAGTTAGAGCGCGATCATTTTCCCAAGACAGAAGATCTGGTGCGATGCTAAAAATCTCTGATAGGCTTGTTTCCTTTTTAAGGCTCACAGTTTGAAAGTAGGGAATAGAAGAATTTTTTAAAAATGGGTTGAGGAATGAGTACTTTTCTAGTTACTTAACAGCAAGGCGGCTGCTGGTCAATTATCAGAAGCGGCTGTCTTCCTGGCTACTGCTTTAAGGAGCAAACAAAGGATTTAGGTAATCCCATCCCGTGTTCTAGGTCAAATAGTATCTTCCTGAAAATTCTCTTGTGAGTTCCTTCTTCCTCCTGACGTGTTTTGTGACCACTTCTGGAGGTGACTCTCAGTGGGTCCACATTCACACTCGGGCCCTGCGGTGGCATCATTTGAAAACCTCTCTTTTGTCTCTCTCTCTCTCTCTCTCTCTCTCTCTCTCCCTTTTTGGGGGGGTAGGGGAGTGGAGGAGGGAGCTACGTGGCTGTCATTTTTTGCGCACTCTGGGCATGACAGCGGGGCGTGCTGGGAAGGCTCCAAGTTCCATTTCTGGAAGCTTTTTGGGGTGCTGCTTACCAACCAGGATGGTGGGATTCGGGTCTCGCCAGCCGGCACAGCAGCCCTCGTGTTTGAAGGCCCCCAAGTCCACCTCTGAAGCTGGACCCGGCCCGTTGGGCTCGGTCTCCTGGCTGCTGTGGGGCGTGTTCGCGTAGCTCTACCTTGACCCGCCTCTTCTGGGAAGAAGGGTGGATCTCAACACCTCGGGGCTGTGAGGCATCCGGGGTGGAAAGGGCTCCAGAGGCGGATGTCTGGATTCAAATCCTAGCTCTGCTCCTTTGTCAATCCTAGAAAGGTTCCTGGGTGACCCCGTGCCTCAGTATTCCCATCAGCAATTCTGGGGACCCTCAGGACACCACCCCTTGGGTTTGCTGTGAGAACACAGTGCAAATACAGTGCCACCAAAGCAGCTCTGGAGCATGGGTCCCCCCCCCACCGCCTCCCTACGCTGGAAGGACACACCCCTTACCTGCCGTGGTCCCGCCTCTGTCCTTGGCAGTGGGGGCTTTAGACCGTGCAGCCTCAAAAGTCCATCACTGCTTTGTGATTCAGGGATACAGGGAGCTGTGCTTCTGTGTAGGATTCAGAAAGAACCCAAGTGGGCCCGTGGTGTGGTCCCCTTTTTTGTTGAGGGTCAGCCTTTGAGTGAGACACTGTCCTTTTAATTTTTTTTTTATTTTTTTAAAGATTTTATTTATTTATTTGACAGAGAGAGATCATAGTAGACAGAGAGGCAGGCAGAGAGAGAGAGAGGGAAGCAGGCTCCCTGCTGAGCAGAGAGCCCGATGCGGGACTCGATCTCAGGACCCTGAGATCATGACCTGAGCCGAAGGCAGCGGCCCAACCCACTGAGCCACCCAGGCACCCTGTCCTTTTAATTTAAATTCAGTTAGCCAACATATAGTACATCATTAGTGTCAGATGTAGTGTTCAGTAATTTATCAGTTGTATGTAACACCCAGCGCTCCTGCTGGCTTAGTCAGTAGAACATGTGACTCTTGATCTTGGAGTTGTAAGTTCGAGCCTTAAGGGGCACCAGCCTAACTCACTGCCCCTTTTAACCTCATTTAATTCTCCCTCCGGCCCTGAAAGTCAGGGTCTGGGGTAATCCTCACCACACCAGGGAGTAAGCTGAGCCCCCAGTGTCTGGGACCAGCTGTAATCCAGGTCCTGACTCTGTTGGTGGTTAGCAGTTTTTGGTTCTCTTATGGAGAAGAACTAACTCTTGGATAATGTAGGTGAAACCCTCGAGTCTTTTTTGAGAGTTTTCTTCCAGAAGGTTGACTTTGGATAGAGGGCTTCTTCTCGCCTGGGTCTTTCTGCAGCAGTGAGGCAGTCTTAAATGCAAGGGATCTTCATGCTTTTGTGTAGCTACAGTTTGATGAAGCTATCCAAGAAGTGGATATGACACATATCCCTGGGCCCCTGACACAGGTGACTAAGTATTGGCCCTGGGTCTTGAGGACCTTCTTCTTGTGTACTATGACTCCAGATGTGTGAGGTGTTTTAGAAGAGTCAGATAAAATGTCATGCATTTCAGAGGAGAAATCGGGGAAGGTTTCCTGGAGGAGACAGCATTTGAATTGGGCCTTGAGGAGTAGCTAAGACAATGAAAGTTGGAAATAGAGCAGGGAAGGTCATGGCAGCGAGAAACCCCAGAGCCAGCAAAAACTCATTTGTTCTCATGGAACCACTTTGTTCATGATGGCAGAGAAGGAGGTAAGCTTGACGAGAGTGATCAGGCTCGGGTTGTGGAGGGCTTGGTTATCTGGCTGAAGGGGTTAGTCTTATTTTTTTTTCTCTGTGGGCAGTGGAGACACATTGAGGGTTTTGCACCAGGTGTGGTGTGTTCAGAGTCCTGCACTGGGAAAATGAACCTACTTGGGTATGCAAGAAGAGAGTTCAGGTTGGAGGTGAACCTAGAGGGGTAAGCCAACTACGACAAATAAATAAGACTTGACCCTCTAGTACCTTGGTCAGGCTGCTGCTGTCCAGTACATGGGCTGTAGTATCAATGAGAAACCATCCTGTTGTCATGGTTCCAAATATGTTTTTGCTTCTTTTACAGGAAAATAGTGGCAGAGTATGAGAAGACCATCGCTCAGATGATAGGTGGGTGTTGTGACGGCTGGGCTCAGCCCTTCCCGAAGCTTCTAACCTTTGGGCTGGGCTTTGAAGTTACACTTTCTGCATGTGTTCATCTTCGGCCCCTCTTAGAACATGACATCCTTCAGGGAGAGACCAAAGCATCCCAGAATGTGAGCCTGGGGGCCTCTTGGAAACACACACGAGCATGTCCCTTAGCGTTATTCATGCCTGTGGGAAGCCATGGCGGTCACCTCCAAGGCCACCATTGAGCCTCATGGGGAAAGAGATTTGGGTCATTTCCTTGTACATTTGGGGGGAGTTTTTTGTTCATGGGAGAGACTAAGAATCAAATCCCTCAACTCTGATTTAGACTCAAGTGACAAAATCCTCAGCCTTATGCAGGGTTCTCGGGCAAGAATGGGGGACCCGTGTCAGCGCTGCTGCCCACCCCACCCCTCCCCGCCCTCCTGCGATTTACCTCACCTCCCGGAGATGGACGCAGACTCAGAATCCATCTTAACCCAGAGTCCCTGGAAGCCAGTACCGACGCTGCCTTGGCCTGCACTAAAAGATGGCCTCAAGTCACCATCTCTTTTTAAAAAAAGAGACTCTTTTTTAAAAACTCTTTTTAAAAAGAGACTCTTTTTTAAAAACCTGACTCTTTTTAAAAAAATGATGATAATGAGATGAGATCCTGCAGAAGTTCTAAGCCTGTTTTTATACTGAAGATCACTGTTCAAAAATGATGTTATGACCTGGCAGGGGAGTGGCAGCGTGAAGATACTTGTTTCTCTATTTAATTTGCTGCTTAGGTTCGTGATACCGGTTTAAAAAAAAAAAAAAAAATTCACTCCTACGGACTTCGGAATAAAAAAAATCCCAGCTCTCTGCAAACCAGTTTCTGTGTTAAAGCTGGATGCTGGGTTAACAGAGGATTCCTCTCTCTCAAACGTTTGGATACAAGTCACACCACACCTCTGGCTTGTCCCAGAATGAATATGAGAGCAGGCTTGGGAATGGTGAAGAGGCCGACAGCTGAGTGCTTTCTTTTCAAAGGGGCTTTAATTTTGATGTATCATAATAAAGGCCATTTCTCCCAGATCTCAGAGAAAGCCCATTGGGGTATTCCTAAGGATCGGTTCATGGTATATGCTTTCTATCAAATGAAGCCTCTTTATTAAATCGGTATAAGAATTTATGAATACATATGGATGAGATAAAAAATGAAACTCTTGGAACCAAAACTGCCTGTAAACGTAATCAGGGAGAAGGATTTATGCCTTCCAACCTACAGCGTTTGGCACGCTGAGCCCAGCCTTTGGCCTCCTGGAGTCTCGGGTTGTGCAAATGCCCCCAGACCTACAGTGGCTCATCTGGAAATAGCTTTCCGCGTCTGAGTTCGATGCTGTTATTTTTGCTCTCGGTGAGGACACCTGGGCCAGCACTGAGATGGGGGGACAAGGGCACGAGCCTCTGCCCCTGCGAGAAGCTGCCCAGAGCCGTCGGTTACGCATCTGCCGACAGTTTGGAGATAAGCAGACGTTCCCTCTTGAAAACCAAAGAACAGGCAGTGTCTGCCTGGTGCAAGTTGTCTGTCCCTGTTGGACAGAAAACACGATTCGGCTCTGATTCCCTCACAGCGTATTTGCAGGTGAGAGTAGTTGGAAGAACGCGGAGTGTGCAGAACCCTGACTCCTGAGGTTGGGGCCGCGCATGCCCACCCTCAGCACCCCAGCCCCCTCGCCCCCCCGGGAGACCTGGTATATTTGGCCTGAGGGCCCCTCGCAAGAGGTGTGATCTCACCCCTCTGAGCATTTTCCTGTTTAGGGGTGTTTGAGCACTCCCGACGGCTCCGGGAGACCCCTCCAGCGTCCCCAGCGGCAAGTGGCACTGCCACTCGGGGGGTGGGACAGCGCCTGTCCGCCCCCGGTTCCCCATCCTCGTGCACCTCCAGGGTCGGCATCAGCCACTGCTCAGGCCTCGTCCATCAGGTGGCACGTCGGTGGCTGTCATCCCATCAGTCACCACTGTAGGGCATTGATGAGGGCTGCCGCGGGTTTTGAGGTCCTCGTCACCTTGCAAAAGGACAGCCTGAGGCTGAGGCACTGCAGGGACTCGCTGTCGCCGTGGGCGGCACCGGCTTCCTTTCTGGGGGGGCCGTGAGTCTCCGTAAGCGGAGGTGCATCCACGTGGCTCTTGGGTCCCTTGTCTCTTCTGGTTTTCGCCCTGGTGGGAGGGAAAGCTCAGCCCCCAGGAGCTTGGCAGTGGAAGGAGGGATGAATGTCAGTAGCCCTTTTGCAGTTAAAACCAGGTTCCACCCCACCTCCGCGAGCTCCTCCTGGTCGCACCCGGCTCTCTGGCCTTCATGTAACCCTCGCCGACGTTCCACGCCAGCGTGACATCTGTCCTGCCGTCATCGTCCGCTCTCGTGCCATGTTACTAAACCGAATTCAAATATTGACTATTTGGGATTCAGAACGAAAAAAGAGACCTCTGTGCTTTTTGCATTCCAGGTTGTTGCAGTTGATTTTTTTTTTTTTTCTGCTTTCCTAACAACTGCTCTGATTCTCTGTTTTGCTTCCATTTTCTGTTGCTTCTTGCCCTTTGCTTGCAAAACAAACAGGCAAGCCTGGTAAGTAAATGCTTTTCACCTCATTTGACACCTGCCCATTGCATCCCATGTTGGTTGGTTGGTTTCTGTTTTTGTTACTTTTGCTCTTGTGTATTTGCTGCATTTCTCCCCCATCCCCCCACGTGATTTAATCATATTTTGCCTGAAAAAGCCAGAAACTTCTCCAGGGGCATTGTTTTGTGGTTGAGGCTAGAGTCTTTGGAGTTTGGGGCTGATTTCCTGATTTGAAGAACCTGACTGCATTCGTAATTTACAGAAATTGGCGATGCAGCCGCACCTCCTTGGTATCCTGGGAACGGGGAAATTCTATTTTTACAAACGTTTATGGGGAGGACAGGAAACCTGAGGCAGGCTGAGCCTCAGATCCAGGAAATCAGATGGACTCCGTGTGATGAATGGCTCTTTTCGAGCCAAGTGAAATGTATACATGGCCTCAGATCAGCCCAGAATGTGCCGAGGACTAAGGAAGCAGCTGAAACCCAAAGAATAAATATAAGCATTGGGTTGCTAGTGAACCTTTGAAGCGTCTTTTCTGCGGGGAGCCTAGGAATGGCAAGCCGGCCCCTGGCAGTTTGGTTCTCGCTATGTGTTAAAAGCTTCCCCTCTGGAAGTCACTGTATTGGGACATCACGCCAGTTTGGGAAGACAGTGATGCTGTCAGTAACAGGTCACTGATCTAGGTTCTTATAGTGTTGAAGGCTTTTATACATTTTCATGTCATCTTTCCCCAAATGCCGTGAGATAAATACCATGAACCTCTCTTTCAGCTCTGGAGGCTGAAACTCAGGGAGGTTACAAACCCTGCCCAGGGTGGCCAGGCCGGGAAGTGTCAGAGCCAGGATGGAACCGGGGCCTTCAGGGTCTGGCTCCTGGGTCCTCCACCTCCATGTTGGTAGCAGGAGCTCGGAGAGGCAGGGGTGGAGGTTACATCAGGCATCTTCTGGGCCCTTGACCCTCCAGGCGTTTCCCCAAGACCCGCTGCCTCACTGTCATCGGGGAGGTTGTCCCCCATGCAGAGTCTCGGCCACACCGCACACCTGTCGGACTGGAACCCAGGATGTGCCCGCCACCCCACCCCCATTCTGGGCACTTCCTCCACAGCACGCAGCAAGAATAGGTCTAACTTCAGGACACAGGACAGTGTCTATCAGGAATCTAAGGGAAAGGACCCAAAGCAGCAGCATCCTGCTTTTTTTTTTTTTTTCTTTTTTAAAGTTTTTATTTCAATTCCAGTCTGTGAACATACAGTGTGATACAAGTTTCAGGTACCAGATGGTGCTTCAGCACTCGGTGCTGTGGCTGGTGCTCATCACTGGTGCCCTCCGGAATCCCCCAGCTGCCTTCTGCTTCTAAGGGAGCTCGGGGGAGAAACTTGGTCATGAGCGCGGCTTGGGGTTTGGATCAGGCTCTGTGGCCGGCCTCCACTCCACCCTTCCCAGCATGGATGTGTTGGGGTATCCTGTGACTCAGGCACTGTCCTAGACTGTAGGATAGAGAAGTGGACAAAACAGACTCCTGCAACGTGCATTCTGGGCAGACAGCACGCTTGCATGTCTGGCCGTTGCTAGAAATGGCCAGTCTGATGGACTAGAAAGTAGGGAGGAGGTGTTCCCTGAGGTGCTTGGGAAGGCTCCTTTGGGGAGGTGGCCTGATGTCAGGGACTGGAATGAGTGAGCTCTGGGGCTGCTGAGCCCTGAGGCAGGACTGCCTGGGGGGTGTGCCGGCCAGCCTAGCTGGAGCAGGTGGGGCTAGAGTTTAGATTTTATTTTATTTCTTATTTGTTTTAAAGATTTTATTTATTTGAGAGAGAGCACAAGAGAGAGGGAGAGGGAGAAACAGATTCCCCAGTAAGCAGAAAGCCCAATGTGAGGCTCAATCCCAGGACCCTGAGATCATGACCTGAGCTGAAGGCAGATGCTTAACCTTAAGACTAAGCCACCCAGGCATCCCTGGAGTTTAGACTTCATTCCCAGTGCTCAGGGAGGACCCTGGGGGGGCTCTGAGCTGGAGCCCGGTGACTGAGTTTGGACTTAAGTTCAGTTTGGTGCCTAGTGCTGGTCTAGGAGTGTCCCATGAATAGAACAGGGAGCAGGGCCCCAGACTCGTGCAAGAGCTGGGTGGGCCCTGGTTGCTGCTGTTACGTCTGTCATTTCCAGAGCAATCTGCCCTTTGGCAGCCAGCCCTTGGAGGCAGTCCTGGGCGGTAGGATCCCCACCCAGGTGACCTGGGGCTGATGGAGGGACAGCTCTGCAGGGTTCCTTCCCCCAAGAGCTCTGAGCGGGGGCTTCTCCTCCCCACACTGTCCAGTGCGGGGTCCCTCAGGGTCCAGACAGATGGGAGCAAAAGTTTCCTCACCCACCCAGACGGGAGACGAACGGGTCAGCACACAAAAGATGGTGCCGTGTGGGTAAGGGTCCTTCATATGGTGTGGGCAGAGAAGGCCTCTCCCGTAAATGTAAGCTGGTAGCAAGCCATTTGGGGGAGAGTGTTAGCAGGTGGCCGCCCAGAGAGGTGGGGTCGGGGATAGAGCGATCCTTTTACTAGAATCAACCACTCTGAACTGCGCCAGAATTAATTCTCTTGTATGTAACTGAGACATTCCCTTTGCCAAAAAGAGCTCCATTTTTTCTCAGAGCTGACATTTGCTGTGTCAAAGGAGATGTCCGTTTTCTGGGCGACGCAGAGTTTTAGGACTGTGATGTGGGCTTCGGTTCGTGGGATGTTTTCAGGATGAAGAAATCTTTTCTGTTTCCCAACAACCGTCTCTTTACCTTGATCACACCCAGAAAGGCTTGCTCCTTGGAGCTCAGACTGCGGCACCTTGCAATATTGGTCATCTCAGAATTCAGTTTGATTTACCCCCCTAGGGATCTGTTTGCTGCCATCAACCAAACAGACTCCGTGGGGCCTCGAATGTGGATTCTTAAGGGTCTGCAGTGATCAGGTTCAAGATCCGTGGCTAGTTTCCATCCTATCTTGCACTGCAAGGGCCCAGCCCCGGGATGCTGGGGCCGCAGGTGTTGTTCTTAGAAGCAGAGTCTGGGTGGGCTTGGGAGGTGGGTCTGTCCCCGGTCTGGGATGTCCTGCTGCTCAGACTGAGTTGGGTCTGAGGCCCCGGCTGCCCCCAAGACCGGGTTGGGAGCCCCCAGCCCCATTGTCTGGATCCTTGTGTCTCTTGACAGAGGATGAGCAGAGGGAGAAGTCTGTCTCCCACCAGACTGTCCAGCAGCTGGTCCTGGAGAAGGAGCAAGCCCTGTCCGACCTGAACTCTGTGGAGAAGTCTCTGGCCGACCTCTTCAGGAGATACGAGAAGATGAAGGAGGTCCTCGAGGGTTTCCGCAAGGTGTGTTCGCACCGGGCAGAGCAGGACGCTGGGCCGGGGTTCGGAGACGTGGGAGCCGACTGGGAGAGATTACAGGGGCCAGGACTTGGCGGCCCAGGGTTCAGCAGGCATCAGGGAGTTCTCGGGGCTCCCAGCACCTGGGGTGTTTCTTCTGTGGGCGCAACCTCTGTCCTCTGTCCCGTCAGAATGAGGAGGTGCTGAAGAAGTGTGCCCAGGAGTACCTGTCCCGCGTGAAGAAGGAGGAGCAGAGGTACCAGGCCCTGAAGGTGCACGCAGAGGAGAAGCTGGACAGGTAACACGGCTCCCGGGCCTCTGGGGGCCTCTCAGCAGCCCCGCAGGCCAGGCGCTCCCATGGCACCGCTCCCACTGGCTGGGGAAAGGCGGATAATCCGTTTGTGTTTTTTGGCGTGACTTGTGATAAGAGTGTCTTCTCAGCATTTTGATAAGCGGAAGACACATGTAATTTCCAGGACACCCGCCCAGAGCACCTCTGCATCACGGGAATGGGGTTGCGGTAGGGCGTGCTCGTGGGCTCCCGAACCAGGCCCCCAGTGGTAGGAGCTGCAGCCAGACAGTGCCGGATGTCCAGAGCTGGGAGGGGCAAGGTGGGAGGGGTCTCCAGGGGAGGTGGGTCGTTTCTGAGCACCCCCTCACCCTGTTTCCGCAGGGCCAACGCCGAGATCGCGCAGGTCCGAGGCAAGGCCCAGCAGGAGCAGGCTGCCTACCAGGCCAGTCTGCGGAAGGAGCAGCTTCGTGTGGACGCGTTGGAGAGGACGCTGGAGCAGAAGGTAACAGCCAAGGGTTGGGGGGTGGAGGGGCAGGGGCCTGAAGGCGGTGGGGGTCTGGCCAGAGCCTCAGATAAGCAGAGGCTGGGCTTCCCTGTGTGCTCTGCAGCTCCCGGGACAGCTTTAGACCCTGGGAGCCTATGCTTGTCCTCCCTCTAGAAGATTTTGTGTAATGCCAGCCCCAAGGCTGTCCTCCTGCCTGCCTGTCCTGGAATTGCTCCGAGGTTTAGGGCCGGTGTCCATTCCTTGTCTGTCCATTCCTTGTCGGCATTCACCCGTCACACATTCACCGAGTATCTGCAGGGTGCCAGAGTACTTTAATCCTACCCAGCATGCTTACTGCTGAGGGAATGGGGTAACCCCCAGGCCACACTGGGGTCAAAAGGGCCCCCAGATGTCCTCCTGTATCCATGGATGGGGGATCCCTCCTGAGGTCCTCCAGCTTGTCCTGATTTCCGGTCCAGCGCCCAGTGTACCACACACACCCTCTCCCTGGGCGTCCGAACAAGAAGCCGCTTCCGCCCAGCAGTGCCTCGCGAGCCTGAATCCAGATTATAGCGGGCCAGGCAGCCCCTTCCCTAAGTGCATTTCTAAAAAGGGAGTTTCTGGAGAAGTGACCGCATCCTGGTTGGTTTACTGAGTCTTAGGAGTCCCTTGGATGGTAATCGGAGAGTCTGGTGGCCTGGGGTAGTGTCACTTCTCGTGCATTTGGACCTTAAAGGGCAGTCATGGCTGGGGGGGATGACGTCCTTTGTAGACAGATGGCATCTGAAGGCCAGCGTGTCTCCCCGATGGCCTCTGCTGACCCAGAAGCGCCCAGCAGCCTCTGGCCCTTTTCCTGTGCGCCTACCCAGCCAGGTTCCATGGGGACTGACCGTGGTCCCAAGGTGGGTCTGGGCCAAGCAGTGGGCACATACTATCTCTCAGTTCACCTAAATGATGTCACGGACCGAGCCCTGGGACTCAGGAGCCTCAGGCCCTCCACCCCAGCCCCCCACCCCCTGCCGTCCGTGACAACCCCCGCAAGCCTCACACTTGACCTCAGGTTGTGTGTGTTTGTCATGTTGGAGGCTGAAACCTGAAGTCTGGGAAGAGTCCCTCGAAAGGGAAAGAAGGGTGGAGGCGGGACTGTGTCAAATACGCCGAATCTCTTCGACTGCCTCGGTCTTCCCGGCTCTGAGCCTTGTTCAAGCCGCGAGCCCAGAGCCGGGGCCGTCAAACACGAGCGTTTGCTCATCCCATCGGTATTTCAAGTAAGGAGCGCCTGCCCCCATCATTTCGGGCAGGAAGGCAGTGAGCTCGCAGCACGTGTTTCCAGGTGAGAAAGGCGGCGGCACGTTTGTTCCCTCCCAGTTCCGTCCGGATCTGATGGTGTTTGAACTGCACCCGGTGTTGGCTGAAATAATAGAGCTAAACCCGGAGCCAGGGTAGATGTGTTCTGGGCAACCTGGCCTGTTCAGACCCTTCCAGTTGCCGGACGAAGGCGACGCTGAGTGTTCTGGGCAACGGAAAGACAAAGAAGCAGGCAAGGTGGCTTGCGTGGTTTTGGAGAACAGAAAAGATACAAACAGATCTGCAAATATAATTCTGTCTTAGACGGAAACCGAGGAGCAATGGGCTCGTCACACACGTTCTCCGTAAAGTTCTCTGAGTGGGACAGAGGGGTCGGTCTCTGTTGTAAAGAGATTCAGAAGCATGACTCCCCCCGCCCCAGGCTGTCCTTAAGTGGAGGCACTGGGCATTTTGCCCAGTTGGGGTGCTGGAAGCCCAGTGAGCTGAGCTGCACGAAAGCCATGTGTGGGTGGTGGGCCGGCACGCCAAGGTGGAGCTTGGAGAACCTCCAGGAGTCCGTAGCTGGTGGGTCTGACGGTACGTCACAGTCAGTCGCTGGATGTTATGTTTAACAAGTAAAACAGCAAAGTCATCCAGGGCCCAGGCCAGCCTGACTTCACGCTCCGGGCTTGCCGCTTCTGACTTGCTGTGTGACCTTAAATTAAGCACAACTCAACCTCTCTGAGCCTCGGTTTCTCACTGGAAAGTGGAAATATCAGGGGCTCCCATGAAGGTGCTGTTGTGAGAGCTCAGCGGGGCTAGCCTGGGCCGTGGTTAGCTTGGTGCCGGGCACACGGGAGGTTGAAAAGTCCCCATCAGCCGCTCTAGCAGATGCCGTCGTGGCAAGAGTCCTTCCAGGATTCACAGTTGGAGCTGCGTTCCCTCAGAATGTCTTCCAACAGACATTTCAGCTCCTCTCAGAATCGAGCCTCTTGGGGCTGGAGACTCTAGAAGGGCGTAAGCCAAGCTGTTGTTCCAGATGTTTCTCTTCTGGCGGGGCTGGTGGCTGCACTGCAGTGAGGACTGCGTTCCTCTTCTACTGGGGACTTCCCGGCTCTTCCCAATACGGTCACAGTCACAGGTGGTGCCCGGAGCCCAGCCTGGAAACACAGGACGCATGGTTCCGGGCGCCGTGTCTCAAGAAGTTTCCACGGTTTCCAAGGAAGGGCATCAGTACAGTCTCAGGTTAAGACTGTGGTTAAGACTCACCTTCTGCAGGGACCTCAAAAAACTGGCTGCAGTAGGTTCCTGGGATACCAGAAAGATCTAGCCTCTTTGAAGAATGCTGTTCGACACCGGTGGTTGAAGCGGATCTGCATCGGCGCAAAGCCTGACCTGCCTCAGAATGGACTCAGCCCTTGGATCCCAGTACTTAGAGTGTGGACGGTGTTTCCAGATCGTTGGTGCGAGATGAGCGTGTGGTTGGCCTCCCTTGCTTCCAGGCATGGGCAGGACCTGGCGCAAGGAGCACCTGACGCCATCTTTCATCTCCCCCCTCTCCCTGCTCGACCCCCCTGTACCCACAGCACCCCCTCATTGGGGTCCTCTAAATAATGCCAGCAACCCTATTCAAGTAGAATCGCTTACCTCCTCCTGGTGGCGTTTCTCAAGTAAACCACCCAAGAGCTCACCCAGGACCAACCTTTTGTGTCCACATCCTTCGGAGGCAAAAACAAGCAAACCCAAACCACTGAAGCCTTTGCCTGGCACTGGTCACTGTGCTCGGGAGCTTTATTTACCTTCCGGCCTCACTCCCTTCTCAGAGAGAGAGACGCCATCCTCCACATGGTAGAGATAAGGAGACCAGGGCTCCGGTTATGTAACTTGCTCAAGGTCACAGGTAGAGTTGGGATGTGTGCTTAGATGATGTGTCTCCATGTCACTTCTCTCCCTGCGTTAGATAATTTCAGGGGGGACCCAGAAGCCAAAGCTCATTCCGTTGGGCTTGATTTCCAACAGCCAGGAGATTTCAGCAACCTCTTTCTTTTTTGTCTTCACTTTCAGAATAAAGAGATAGAGGAACTCACCAAGATTTGTGATGAACTGATTGCCAAAATGGGGAAAAGCTAACTTTGAACCAAATGTTTGGACTTGACCCTTGCGTGCAATATGACCGTCGGCTCCCTGCTGTCCCTCTGGTTACGTCGGACAGGCTCTGTCTTCACTTTTTCGTATGCACTACTGTATTTCCTTTCTAAATAACGTTGATTTGATTGTATGCAGTACTAAGGAGACTATCAGAATTTCTTGCTATTGGTTTGCATTTTCTTAGTATAAATTCATAGCAAGTTGACCTCAGAGTTCCTGTATCAGGGAGATTGTCTGATTCTCTAATAAAAGACAAGTCGCTGACCTTGGCCTTGCCCTTTGTACATGAGTTCCCAGGGTGAGCGGCTTTTGGATTTAATATGAACATGTACAGCTTGCACAGGGACTCTTGCCTTAAGGAGTGTAAACTTGATCTGCATTTGCTGATTTGTTTTAAAAAAAAAAATGCATGTTTCGAATAAAATTCTCTATTGTAAATAAATTTTTTTTCCTTTGGATCTTGGCAATACGTGTGGTTAGGATTTCTTTTCTGGGAAGGGTTGAGTCTTTTCTGGCCTTTGTTAAAATCGTATCAGATCTGGCCCTTCCCTCTTCTCTGTCTGGCTCCCTTCTTTGTCCGGGGGCTTCAAGAACATTTCCTCCGTTATCGTGGCTGCTCGTGAGATGGAAGCTAATGGGAAGGTTCGACTTGCTGCTTAAATGGTTAAGGGGGTGTTCTGAATTGGCGTAGGTTTTGTTTTTACAAAGCCTCTGTGAGTTTCGGCGGGAATGTCTACTTCCCTTGACTGGGTCGAGGAGGTAGCAGGCCGTCCCTCTTCCTGTGTGTTCCTTAGCGTGTGACCATCAACACGGACATGTCGCCCAGTTCCCGCCAACGGACCAGGCCCGGGCGAGCGGTTTCCCGTGGGAGACACGTAGCGCGGCCGCGTCGGAGAGGAAATCGGGTCGCGCCCGCCCTTAGATTCCTTAACTGCTCCTCACCTTGGGGCCCCCAGGCTGACGGGCGGGCGTCACGGGGGGCAGTGGGAGGTGGGAAGAGGTCTTCGTTTCCTAGGACGGCCCCGGCATCACACACTCCGCAGGAGAAATGTTTTCTCTCACAGTTCCAGAGGCCAGAAGTCCCAGATCAGAGTGCCTTTGGGGTTTGCACCCGCGGCTCTCCCCTCCCCCACTCTCCCCCCCCTCCCCCCTTCCCGCCCCCACTCGCCGAGGCTCTGAGGTAGAGCCTCTTCCTTGCCGCTCTCGCAGCTTCTGGATAGCGGCCGGTGGCTGCGTCACTCGTGTCACCTCTGTGCTCAGCTCCCTGTCCCCTCTCTTGTAAGGACACCGCTCCCCGGATTTCAGGCCCATCCCAAATCCAGGATGATCTCCGCCCCGCATTTTCAATCACATCTATGAAGACTCCGTTTCCACATAAGGGCACACTCGCAGCTAGCGGGGTTCAGTGCTGGAGGCGTTTTTGTGCCCCCCACCCCCACCCCAAGTGTGCCTGTGGGGGGTGTGGTGTGCAGCGTGAGCTTGGAAAGCAGCCCCGAGCCCCTGGTCGCCCTCAGCTCCGGGTGCCCTCCTCGGGCCCAGCCGACGCGACGCCTGGTGGGGCAGGTACCCCAGGCAGCACGAGGAGAGAATGCCCGTTTCTTGTTCCCCCTTGAACCCCACCTGGCAGGGACCCTGAGACGGCCAGGGGTTGGCCTCCTCCCACTGCCCAGCCACCTCTGCTGGGTCCCATCTCCCAGTCCCCCCTCCTTGGGGCACAGCTGTGTCCCCTCACCCCAATGCACCCTTGTCCAGACCAAACCCCTCCTCCATGCTCACCCCAGATTCTGCTCTCAGCTGTGTTCTCAGAAAAGCCCAGCCCCTAGCTCTTGAAAGCTCCTTTTTTCTTATTACCTAAGTAAAACATTCCCAGGGGTGCCCAGGTGGCTCAGTCCGTTGAGCAGCCCACTCTTGATTTTGGCTCAGGTCATGGGATCGAGCCCCACGTCAGGCTCTGCACTCAGTGCTGGGTCTGCTTGAGATTCTCTTTCTCTCTCTCTCTCTCTCTCTCTCTCACCCTCCCTCTGTCTCTCTTCCATCCACCCCACTCGTGTGTACACATTCTTTCTCTTTAAATCTTCAAAAACAATTTTTTTCCCACTGCTAAAAAGTCTAGAGATGCAGGTAAGAAAAAAAAAAACCAACCATAATCCCCAAACCAAGCAATAATAACTGTGAATGTTTTTATATTGATTTTTCTATACTTTTTTCTCAGTGTATGAAATATGTATCTTTATAAAGGCAGGATTCGTTAGAGTTCTGCAGTGCCCCTGTGCACCGTTTTATAAACCCTCTTTTCATGTGATACTAGAATGTAACCATCATGTGATGCAGACTTTTCTGTCAATAAATACACCTTTTTGTCACCATTTTGACTGCGTGTGTTTCATGGTCACAAAACGCATGTAAGCAGCCGCCCGCTGATGGACATTTACACAGAGACCAGTGGTTTGCGGTCATTATATGCACACGCGTTGCGTTGAGTTTCCTTATGTGCATGCATTTATGAACACGAGTTTTCCTTGGGCTGAATTTTTAACCTGGGCGAATAACCTGGGTGACGGCTGTCACTACTCCAGCCAAAGGCCACCAGGAACACGTGAGCTGAGCAAACTGGCTGTGCGGCTCGTTGCAGTGAGGGAGGACAGCCGCCAGGGGGAGCCGTGGGGCCACGGTGAGGAAGGCAGGAGGTACCGGGCTTGAGTCCGCTGCTTCGGGGAGGGGGTGGGCGGAAGGAAGCAGGGCTTTGGTCCGTGCTGGATGCTCTCGGCGCAGGCCGTTCTCAGGTGGGGCATCTCAGCACTTCTCATCTAGACCAAGGTCAAACCTACTGGTAAAGAAGCAGTAGTTTCTGGTATCTGTTAGCCAGGGTGGAAGGCTGTTTGGTCTTTTCTGTGGTTTGTGAGGTTCAGGTTCTCTGTGTGTCCAGACTGACTCTGGCGTGGGCCTGTTTTCTCCTGTTCCATCACGTGTGGCCACTGTGACACCGATTTTCGGCAAAACCAGTTGTGATCCGCAGGAGACCAGCAAGGCCCCGCAGGCGTGCCAGGCCTGCTCCCGGGCATCATAAGGGGTTTTTCTCCTTCTGGAAGGTTATACACATTTTTAAAGTTTGGGAAACTGATGGCCAAATAGGCCTTCACTACGGTTGTACTAAAATACACAGCCTCCCCCGTCCATACTCAATACACACACATACTCAGTATATAACCTTCGAGGCGTCCGTCTGTCTTTGGGCTTCCTGGCTGTCTGAAAGGATGCCCAGCCCCCACCTGAGCTTCAGGCCCGCGGGGTGCCAGGCTCCCTCGCGAGACCTACCCGCAGAGTGCCGGCCTTGGGAACCCCTGTGGGTTGAGATCAGCTGCTTTTGGTCCTGCGTTCACTTTCTAGAATGCCACACACGTTTGCAGACGCACGCATGTGACGGCTGCTGAGGGCTATTTCAGGTGCTGAATGAGTGGGAAGAGCAGGAGATGGGAGCACCCGACCCCCTCCCAGCTCCCCGGCGGCCGGCGTGACAACCTCCGAGATTCTTAGCGGCTCCTAGAAATTCAGTTTGCCAAGTCAGTTAAAATCCTGAAGTTTGAACATCATTTTCTTTTTTTTTTTCTTTTTTCCTTTTTTTCTGGCTCAGCATTTCCTTAGGGCTCTCAAGTTACAGAGGACGTGACGGAGATACTAAGTTTACTCATGAAGACAGAGTAGATGGGGAAGGAGATGCAGACGAGGGAAGTGGTCGCTGTGCTCGGGATGGGGGCGCTCAGCGGAGGAAGGCTGTTTGTCTTTCAAGTTTGGGCTTCAGCCCCGTAGGTGTGAGGGGTGAGGTCTGACCCAAGGCCACACCAGGAGCACCCCCACCCCCCACCCACTCCAGGCATGGAGAGAAGTGATCTGTGCTGTGCATGGGACAGGTGACAAGGTGACAGGCCTGAGTGGGGGCTCAGGGTCCCCGACGGTGCTTCTCTCACTTAATGTCGGCCCTGGTAGGATGCTCAGGTTTTCTAGCCAAGCCTCTCCGCTTTCCAGGACATTCCGCTTGAAAAGTGGAACAGGCAGGGTGGGTGTTCTGACTAGGGCAGGGTGCAGGAGTGCGCACGGGCAGGGCAGGCAGGGTGGGCAGGAGGAAAAGGCTGTTACATTCGAGGCGCCGGGGCTTGCCTGGGGTTTGCGCCCTCTGGCCTTGAGACAATCTGGTGAATAAGGGCTGCTGTTACTTCTATTTTACAAGAAGGAAGCAGAGGCTCCTGGAGGTTAAAAGCCTGGGGATTTGATGGAGCCACACGGCCGGGAGATGGGGCAGCCCGGACGGGCCTCGGCTCTTCCGTGCCTGCGACGTCCCTAGCATCGCTCTGGCCGACAGCTTCCTGCGTAAGGGCGCCCGTCAGACAGCGGCGGCCAGAGAAGGCACAGGGCAGGGAGTACGGCCCCCGAGCCCGCAGGGGTCCTCACAGCCATTCCGTCCTTAGACTGGTCGGCAGCCCTGCCCTGAGCCCGGGCTGGCTCTGCTCCTGTGTTCATGGGTGACAAAACCTTGCTGTTGGTCCAGTAGCTGGGAATGGCCGTGGGGCTCCCCGGGGGGCGCAGTGTTGGGTGGGTGTGAGTGAGGGGATCCACTCTGTCTGGTCTTCATGTGTTGCCCTCAGCGGACCTGTGGCCTCTCCCCAGGCTGCTGCATGTGGCCGGGCTCCTGCGTCCCCTTGGCTGGAGCATCAAGGGCAGAATACAGAGAATTCACATCTTTGGGGTTTATTAGGAGTGGGGAACACAACGTGGAGGTCAACGAGGTGGGGCTAGACAAAGCTCCTCCCCCCATTCCCTACGGTGCAGTGAGGCGCACGGTCATTTCTTTAGTAGGTCCTGATCCCTCTACCGGGGACACCCACCCCCGCCCCATCATCTGGTCTCCCCAGCCCACTCCCTGAAGGCTCATTGTTGATGCCACTCCCTCCAAGGAGCCCTCCTTGAACCCCCAGGCCTGGGTCAGTGTTTTTAAATGTGGGTTTTATTATTACTCAGGCATGATGAGGCCCACAGTCCAGGAGACAAGTGTCATTGAGGACAGCTGGTGTCTCACAGTTCCCCGGAGAAGAGGGTATGCCGTGCCAGGCAGGATCACGTAGGGAAGCACCAGTGTTGGTCCTGAGACAGAGGAGAGGGGGAAGATGTGGATAAGGGACTCCACTGTGGTTCCCGAGGGAACGAAGAGGTGAGGGGAGTCCATCAGCTTGGGGTCGGCTAGTTGACATCATCTCAGTAGGCTCTGAGCCGGAGGGGCTCTCTCGCCCTGGGGTGATCAGGGTTGGAGGACAGCAGCCCTGAATGTGAAAGCCAATAAAAGAGGTGATGGGGATGTGGGCTCTGGGTTGGCTGGTTTGCAGGTGGGAACTTGCTAATAGGCAGCTGCTTTACTGGCTCTAGGAACTGGCTAACCCTGAGCAGGTCAGACAGTCCCCCTGGTCAGCAAGACGTCAAGATGTCAAGCAGCAGAACACACGGACATGCTTACAGCAGACGGCCACCCTCCTGTGCATTCCTGGGCGGACTGAGCTTGACCTTTGGCTTGTCCATCCCCCTGACCCTGCGAGCCTCCTAAGGGCAGAAACCAATGTCCACAAGTACAGTGCATATCCAGAAAGATGATTTTCCGGGGCAGCTCACAAAGGACTTTTAAAAATAGTTATGTAGTGAATGGAATGCGTGTTAGAAATAAATCAGCATGCCCAAATGTTACTTCATCAATAAGATAAGTTTAAAGCAATTGCAAGTGAATAACGTCCCAGGGGCTAGAACGGTGCACAGGTGGTTCTCATCCTCTGCTGAGCTCTCATTTTATCCCCAACCCCACCACAAACTTGACCCTCAAGCTCTGTTTAAAGGTGTGGATGGGACTAGCCCTAGGCCAGTACGCTTTGTCGTCACCCCACCCCTCCCCCAGCCCTGGTTGTACCAACCTGGGAGCCTGGGAATGATGGGATGAGCAGGAACAGAGCTGAGGAATTGTTCCGTGTGAGCTCTGTTGTACAGATGAGCGAGTGAAGCCCAGAGCCAGAGAGAAGGCTGCCCCTAGCTCACATGGCAAGTCAGTGGCCAGGGTCGTAGCCAATCCAGGGCTCCTCAATTGGCACTGAGACTACCCCACTCCTGGCCATATAGGACGCAGTTCAAGGACAGGACCCACTCTCTGCTTCTTGGTGGAAGCCCCTGCCCGTCTTCAGGCTCGTGCACTGCCTCAGCCAGAGGCTTCGACTCCAGGCTCCCCATCCCACCCCATCCCCCGCAGCCTAGACCCTGGTGCATAGGTGCCCCCCCCTTTCCTGGGGAGCCAGGCAGTCCAGATTTGGCGACTCACAGGAGCCTCCCAGGACACACAGTGTCCTGGCCTCTGAGTCTTTTAAAAATGAGGGTCCTTAGAGCCAGCACTCAGGTTCTGAGGGTAAGACCTTCTAACCCCCCAGGATCCCAAGCCTCTGGGTCAACTTTCCACTCAGGGAGGTGAAGGTCATGTCCAAGGTCACACATAGCTAGTCAGTGCCAGAACCAGGGTCGGAATTAGGAGTTCTTGACTCTGTACTTCACTCTCTCCCCATATGGGTGACTGGATGAAGTGAGCTGAAATGGGCTCTCATAAGCTAGGAAGCAGCTCGTCCCTGGAATGTTCAAGAAGATGGATATCCCACCAGAATCCCCCTGTAACTGGCATGGAGATTTTGGCACAAGGTGGTTCTAGCTGAGAGCTGTGCTCAGTGGAGTTTGGTGCCTGAAATTCTTTGTTCTTGGGATGTCTGGCTTGTCTGGGCCCATATATTCTGGGGCATATATTCTGGAACACTGGGTACCACTTGGAAAAGGCCTTTAGGGAAACCTGCTGGGAGTCATTTCCACTTATTTGTGTTAGTTGGCTTTGCCTTTGCCTAATAGCTCAGCTCCCCGGAGCTCTATGGGGAATGCATGTGCAGAGGGCTTTGGGGATGAGCTGAAGGCCTGGAATCCCTGAGGTCAGACTCTACAGGGAGAGATAGACACAGCCAAGGCCAAGGTCCTGCTTAGGAATGGGGAGCATGGCACCCTGGGATGCTTCCATCGAGTGGCCACTAGAGGGCACGCAAGGCCCAGCTCTCAGCGGTGCCCCAGCGGTGGTGCCTGGAGGGTGTTCCTGCGCTTGCCTGCGGTGGACAACATGGTCCATGACAAGGTATTTCAAACTCTCTCCCTGAAACCTTCCATGGGGGCCTACATTCCAGGGACAGTAGCTGAGAAAAGTTCGGAGTGGAGGGAAGGGAGCAGCAAGGGAGTGTGGGTGCCAGGAAAGGGAGAAGCACAGATCAGAGGGTGAGGAGGGACAGACGTTTAGAGAAGCCTCCTGTCTTTGGAGGGTGTTATGGCTTCTGGGACTCAGCTGCAAGTAGGCAAAGCACTTACCTTCCTGTTTCCCTGCATAGTTTATACGACTCGGGAAAGCCTGCCCATGAAGAGCCTGGGGGAAGCCAGTCCCGGGTCACACGAGCTGCACCGACTCCTGGTGGTTCTTGCTGTGGCTGGGATTTCGGGGAGCCCGGGGCTGGAGGTCTGAGACTTTGATGGACCAAGATTCCAGGCATCGTGGATGTGTCTCCAGCTCTCCACCTCCGGGTTAGTCTGGGGCCTGGGCTTTACAGATCAGGTCACTGAGCCCCTGGAAATTTCCACCGTGGCCCCCCGGCATGAAAACTCTTGACTTTTAGGCAGATCTTTGTTCCTGGAGAGAGCGGACTAAAAATCATCTCTCCACAAAATAAATCACGAGGCATAGTTTTAATAATGTAAAACTCTCTAATTCTTATTTAGATATTTTTGTCCAAACATATCTGAATGCCCGAGCCAGAAATAGAGCACCCAGAATGCCCAACCTGGCAGGAATCTGAGAACCTTCCAGAACAATCCTCTCACGTGACAGAGGAGGCCTGCGGACTTGGGGCTGGACACTGCCTGAGGCCCTTTGAGCGGATCCTCCAGGTTACCTCTGGTGCTGGGAGGAAACACGGCACTGTTGAGGCAAGAGGGCAGGTGCAGCCTGCGAGACGCCACCCTGCCCGCAGCCCCCAGCCCTGCTGAGACGGGCCAGGAACAGGAAGTGCTCAGAACCTTTCCTCCGGTTGCCATGGTGCCCACAATTGGGAAACCAAGGGCAAGCTCTCCTGCCAAGGCACCTTGGCCTCTAAGAAGAACAGGGTGAACCCCCGCATGTCATGAGCGCTCCCAGGATTCAGGGTGAGAAGGCGAGCGGCCCGCAGCGATCCTGTCACTCCGAGACCAAGGCCACGGAACTGCCTCTGTTCAACCCGCTTCTCTTGTGAACACCCTCCGCCCAGGGCTGCGAGGAGGCTTTGGATCCGTGAGTACGGCCAGCGCTGTTCATCCCTGTTAGAGACGGAGGCCATCCCGGGGCATCCCCAGGGCCCTGCGCTGCCTGGACTAGGCAGGGAAGGGCTGCGGGGGCTCCAGGCTGGGGGCAGGGGGCCTGGAAGCCGGGGACCATCGCGAGTAGCAGATGATCTGAGCAGCCCACTTAGAGACCTCAGTTCCTGGCAAAGGGGCGAAGCGTGGTGGCTCATCTCCCACTTGGCTTTTCCTGAGCCACATTTCCGGCGCAAGAGCAGAGAACAGTCATTCTCCCGGTGGGCTTTAAAAAGTCAGAGAGACTCTCGATTTGACAAATAACCCACCCTGGAAGTTTACTCCTATTACTTGTTTTGTGGCAAAATACAGGCTCTTCAGGCCAATCCCCTGTTTGAAGAGCCCCTCTGGAGAGTTTTTGAAAATGTCAACCTTACCTCTTTTGTCTTCCAGGTGTTTCTTCCACCCTCCCCTGGGTGTCGTCACCACGACCGTTCATGAAAATGCTGCATCCGGTGAGTAGCGTGGGCTCCTGGCGAGCGGCGGAAGCACCAGCTTACAGCTCTGTCGCCGCGTTTACTCGAGGGGACGGGTTGTGTACAACTCCTGACTCCAAGCTCTATTGGCTGACCCTCCTGTCAGAGCCCAGCACCCACAGGACTGCATCAGATTCACACTCCACACTGTTCGATCGCCCGCCATATTCCAGACACTGAAATCTAGTTCCCAGACTTCCTCTTGTCATTTTGACATCATCACTGCTGCCAGGGCCATCCTCAGATGAGGACCAAAAGCCTCAAAATGTTAAATGACTTGCCCAAGGCCATACAACCCTTCAGTGGCAATAACAAGATTTGACCTTAAATTCTCCATTCCCTGGCCCCTGGTCTCCCTATCACCCTGCCAGGGACTGGCTTGGCTTAGGGACAACCACACCCATATCTCCGGGTCCCTCATGGTACACCTTTTCCGGCTAGCTTTCCTCGAACCACCAAGTCTGAGGCTCCCAGCCACGCTGAACCTTCTACTGTTCCCTTAAGGAGGCTGCTGAGCCTGAGGACCTCAAGGAAACATCTAAGTCAAAGTCCCTGCCCAGTGGCCCAGCTCTCCACTCCTGGGTATAGACCCCAAAGAACTGAAAACGAGTGCTCAAACAAGAACTTGTACACAAACGTTCACAGCAGGATTTCTCACAATCACCAAGCGGTAGAAAGGACACAGTTGTCCAGGAGATGATGGATGGACAGACAAAATGTGGTCTCTCCACAGCCTGGAATATTATTCAGCCCTAACAGGGAATGAAGTTCTGATACCTGCTCCCACAGGGATGAACATGGAAAACATGATGCTAAGGGAAAGGAGCCAAGGCTAAAAGCTCACATGTCTGATTCCATTTATATAAATGTCCAGCAGAGCGAATGCATAGAAGTGGGGAGTGGATGGCGGGTTGCCAGGAGCTGGGGGAAGGCGTTAGGAGCGAGGGCCTGATGGCTACAAGGTTTCCTTTTGGGGGAACGAAAATGCCCCCAACTGGATGGTGGTGATCGCTGTGCAACTTTGTAAATGCACCAAATGCCCCTCAGTGGTATGTGATGAAATGGATAAAACGGGGAATGTTACGTTTTGTGTCTCTTACAACAAGAAGAGAGAAAAACAGTCCCCACCTAGGATCTCTCAGTTTGGTGTCTCTCCGAACCCCCAGTGAGGATAAACACGTAAGGAAGAGTCTCTTGAAATGTCATCCTGTCCCCCCCACCCCGTGGGCTCCTGAGCACCGCCCGCAAAGACAGAGTCTTGCCTCCTGACCTGTTGTCTCTGGAACCTTCTGTTCTAGATCCTAATTACTATGTTCCTTGAACCCCTCTGTCTACGGAGTACAATATTGGCCTTGAGAGGATGGCTCCTGAGAAACCCTGGCCATGTTTGAAAATCAGCCAGTGTTTTCAAATGTGTCTTGATTTTCTTTCTGATGTACACGTTGGAAAACCTGGCCTTTGGGAGAGGTTCAGAAAGGACTTTCTGCCTGCCTTTGCCCCCCAAGCAGCACAGAGCTCGGCTGGAGCGCCGGATGGTTGGCTCGACCAATCGGTGGCGTTTTCCCAGAGAGGCTTTCTCCGGGGACCTGCTGGGACTTTCCCAGATGTGCAAGGCTTTGAACGTGGACTTTGAAGAAGTTTTGAAGAACCCAGACAGGTAGGGTGATCAAAGGCCATGGCGGCCGGGATGGCCCTGGTGGGGGCGGGGGCCGGACAAGCTTTTCTGGGAAGGGCCAGGTGGTTGGGCCGCTCCCCCTGGGCAGATGGGCTCATCTGGGCTGCTGTTGGTACCAGCCTTCAGGGTCACCACTTCCCCTGAGGATGTCTGAGATGTCTGTGACACCCCGTGTGTGGCAAGCTGGCTCCTCCCTCCTTCCCAAGGCATTTGGTGCCATTTCCTCCTGGGCGCTGGTACCCGGCTCGTGAGCACACAGCCTGTGCCTGGAAAGCACCGGGCACAGAGGAGCCGCTCGCTCCCTATTGGCTGAGCTGGTAGTCCCAGGCCAGCCCTGCTCCAATCCCCACCCCGCTCCCCGGTGACTCTCCTCCACACACTTGGGTAAATTAAATCCATCTGTGGTTGGCGCCTTAATTCTCGGATGACCCCGGATTAGAAAAGGTGAGTGCTGGGAGTTACCATTTAGGATGTTAGCCTTAAACTATCTTGAATTTGTTTTCTATTGTATATTGATTTCATTTTTTGTCTGGTTAGGGCCTTGAAGAAGCCTTAGGGTTAAAATGCATGGTGTTCCTCAATGGCAGGAGTGTAAGCAAACTGATCCGGAAAGCTGATGAGTGTGGCTGGGCGGTAGGAGCAGACGTCTCCGGGACTCAGTCTGTGCGATCGCTGAGCTAAACTGGGGGTTGGGGGTGGCCTGAGAGGCGAGGCACAGAAGCCAGAGGGTGGTGGCAGTCGTGCTGGGAATCAGGACTATTAAAAGTAACATGTCAGACAGGGTTAGAGTTCCTTCTCCTCCATTTACTAACTGTAACCTTTAGCCAGTAGAGTAACCTCTCTGAGCCCGATTCCTCACCTGTGAAATGGTGATAAGAGCATCTTTCTGGAAGCGTTATCTTGAGGATTAAATCAGCCGATCCCTTGCAAATGCTTAGTGCCGTGTCTAGCGAACAGTAGATGATGTATAAATGGAGATTTTATTCACCTGAGCAAGTTTTAGTTAATGGTCCTGGTGATTTCATTTTGGGGTGTGCCGGCCCTGTGCTCTTGCCAGCCAACAGCCCCATTTTTCATTCTGCCTTTTACCACCTTCCCCCAAAGCAAGGCACCTGGCCTACCCACTCGGGTGGCACAGTGCGCCTCTCTCCTTGGTGACGCTAGGAAGCCGTGCGTCCAGAGGCCGGCTGGGGCAAGGACGTACTCTGGGACGGCTGATCACTCATGGTATGTGGTCAGCGGACCCAAGCTCTTCTCACCTTCCTCCTGAGATGGTCGACTCGCTGGGTGTGCTCTCATGCTGATAATGGCAGAGGACAAAGGCAAGCCCAGGGGCACAAGTGCTTTCCAAACTTCTAGCCATATCACATCCGCTAAGATCAAGGCAAGCCACATGGCCCAACTCAAAGTCAAGGGCAGGACATCAAATTGGACTTGCCAGTATTAAGCCAAAAGCCCTTTGGACAGTTGGCTGCAGGAAGTCCTTCCATCCATGAGACACGTAGGGAATTTCTCCCTCCCCCTCTTGTTTCTCCATCGTGGGTCATGACTGGGGAGACCGAGTCCCCAACCTACTAGCATGCTCCCAGTTTTCCCACATGCTACTTTATCCCAGGCTCTCTAGTCCCAAAGAATGAAGAGGACAGCTCACAGATGCCATTTAGTCCATTACCTTTTCCAATGGTCCTAAAATAAACCTAGCCCTTGGAATCTGCAGAGCCCGCATGGTAGATGGTATATCTTGGCGAGGACCCATGACACCAGGAGAAGGCGATGAGGTCACTTCTGTTGTCTGGCTCCGCCGACGACACTGATGTTTGTGAGGGTAGTTGAGCTCATGGGCATTGCCCACAGTTTCCAAAGTCCATTGCTCCATTTTGAGATCACAGTCTGAACCCCTGACCTTGGCCAACTCTTACTAGACGTGTGACCCAAGCCACCAGAAGGATTGAGGCTAGCTTGGGTCAGGTCCACTACTCCTGTTGAATAAATACCTCAAGCTCTCACTGCCTTTCTGGGGCTGAGTCACTAGTAGCTACCCTCTCCACTTGGAAAGGGCAGATTGTGGTCAGTGTTATTCTGGACATGGTTTCCCCCACCCAGGCCCCCCTCTATGTACCCTGGCCACGAGGGTTCTTGGAACCCTTGGAAAACAGCATGGTAAAAGTGACACGGACCAGATGTGGTCATCCAGTGTCCTTTGGCCAGCTGGCTTTCTTGGGATGGACTGTCTTCAAGCTGGGACTATGTGACTCAAACTGTGTTTCATGTCCTTGCTCAACGGGACGAAGTCAGTGTTCATGAGAAGGTATCTTACCTTTGTCATCATTCAATCATTGAATAGATACTTATTGAGCACTTGCATAGTGCCCATGCTGGGGTTCCTGCAACGAATAAATGCCAGATCTGTCTTTGTGGAATGCAGAGCCTTGAGTGGAGGACACATGAGCAAACAGGTGACCGCAAGACACAATAGAAGGAGCTCCGATGGGGGGAGTTCCAGGCGGTCAGTGGAAGGACCACTCCCTTGGTGTCCCCAGAGAAAGCCACAGCTGAGCTCATCTACGAGGGTGAGAGTAGGAGCTCATCAAGTGACGAGGCCAGGAGGACAGCACTCAGGGCAGTGGGTGCTGTGGGTGCAAGAGAATGGAAGTGAGAGATGGTGGCTTCAGTCTGTTGAGAAGGGCTAGAGCAGGGATGGTAGAGGGTCGAACCATGCTGAGGAGTGTGGGCTTCCCCCAAAAGCCCCAGGAAGACATGGAAGGATTCTCAGCACGAGAGAGGTGAGAGCAGATGTGCGTTGCACACGGTTCTCAAGCTGTGGCATCAACTGTGTATCTGAGGGGAGCTTCCTGGAGACTGGAGACTGGCCACGATTTCAGGGAGATAATAATGGCTTGGATGCGGCTCACAGCAGGAAGGGGGCAGGGACATCTGCTATTTGTCAGATCTAGGCGAGTGATCCGATGTGACAACAGTCAGCCTGCTGGCCTGAGCAACTGGAGGCTAGTGGTACCATTTACTGGAGAAAGAGCAGGGTTGGTTTGGCATAAAATCTGAGTTTAGTTTCCGGACACTTCAAGACTGTGGCATGCATGTCCCCTAAACAGAAGTGTCAGTGAGTCACTTCCCAGAAGTGCCCAGAACCCTCTCTTGCTTTCTCTAGCAGGTGTTTATGGAATACTTACTCTATGCTAGACATTGTTTTAGACATTCACTGAGAGAGGAGTCATTCAGGCAACTGGATATAATTCCACCTACCTTCTCGGGAAAGCCTATCGGCAAACTGAAAGTGGGAATGGGTGTTCGAGCCAGATAATCACAAAGCTTACAGATAATCAAAGCAGCAGACAAATGGTGACCTAAGACTAGACCTAAGCTAGATGAATGGATGCCATAGGGACACTTAAACTAGAATGATGCGTGTGGCAGTTGGCGAAGAAGGTCAGTGTTAACTCCTGATTCTTCTGTTTGTATTTTCCCTGGAGGTTATGCATTTCACAAATCCAGAAAATTTTCTCGGGGAACTTGAAGAACAAGACCATCCCAAGTGGGGAGGCAGGTGAGTGCTTGTCACCAGTGGATATGATCAAATGCCACTTCACTCAGGGCCAGCTGTGGTTTCGAGAGAAGGAAACCAGACACTAGGCCAGGTCACTGGTCTGTAAGTCCCAGTTTCTGTCCACTGTACACCGTGTAACTACAAACAGGCGCTGTAAATATTTGTCAGACACACCATGAGATGATGAATGGAGCCAGGCTTGGCAAACACATTTTTATATGCTAATGGCCACAGGGAAGACAAACATGCTGATGTAAATAAACAGCGTTTGGAATGAAGACTAAACAGAAGCCCCATCAAGCATGGGTGGCTTTTCTCTGTCCCTTTTCGCTCTAACCAGTCATGAGCTGGACATCACCTCTGCACTTGTCCAAGAGGACTTTCCTGATTGAGAATGAGGAACCAGGCTAGGTCTGTTCTGCTGGGCAAAGGCTCACTGAACCTCACCAGGCCTGGACAGTTCTGCTCCGTAAAGGAGGTTTTGTTATTGTTATTGTTGTTGTTTTTTAAGATTTGTTTATTTATTCTAAAGAGGGAGAGTAAAGGGGTAGAAGGGGAGAATCCTCAAACTCCCGGCTGAGGGCAGAGGCTGTGGGACTCGATCTTTTGACCCTGAGATGATGCCCTGAGCCAAAATCAAGAGTCAGCCACTCAACTGACTGAGCCACCCAGGCGCCCCTTAAAGGAGTTTTTTTTTTAAGATAAGCTGCCTGAGGTCAGAGCCAGCCTTCTTCCCCAGGGGAGGCTAATTGATTTCCTTGCCTGTGGGTTCTGGTTGACTGGAGGCCCTGAGAAGTAGTCTGAGAACATCTCCTGGCTTAGGGAAAAGACTTCTGGGATTGGGAGTGACGTCTCCCATGCATGTGCCCCTGTAAAGGCAGCTGTGGGTGTCTGGGGAGAAGACACGCTTTCCCCATGCTGCTCCTGCCTAAAATCACCCTAACAGGTGGGATACTTTCTAGCCCAGCATGACCAGCGGTGACCCGAGATTTGAGATGCGAGCCCACATTCTGAACCCAGCCTGAAACAGTATCATAGGGCTGGTGAATCACAATGTTAATGACAGGAGATGCCTGCGCTCACTCAGGCAAAGTAATGGCAAGGTCATTAACAAGTGGATGGGGCTCTCAAAGTCTCATCCAACACTGAGGTTAAGGGTTTGGGGGATGGGCGAGCACCACCCTCCTCCCCCAGCTCTGCGCTGACAGGAGTTCAGCCTGTAGAGGTCTCTTGCCCACGGCCCCTCCCGCCTCACCTGACCTATCCTTGGATCCTCCATCTGGCCTCCTGTCAAAGGCTCTCTCTTTAATCACCTATGCTATCCAAGGACGAGATAAAGCCCTGTGCATAAAGCCCCTTACAGTTTGCAAAAAGCTTCCTTTACTCTGTAATCCTGTTTCACACCTGTGAGCTGGGTTTTCTGGGGCTCCCCATTCCCTCGAGGAAAGTGAGGCTCACAAGGTCTCTGCCTCCTGGGGATGGGCCTTGGAGCTGCACTTGACTATCACTTTTCAGGTGGCCGATAACTAAGCACCAGTGGCCAGTAGCTTCAACAAGGGACTGGGTAGCAAGATCCTTTCCCAGGGGAGATTTGGCGATGCCTAGAGACATTCGGGATCGTCACGACTCAGTGGGGAGGGTGTTCCTGGCATCCTCTGGGTAGAGGCCAGGGATGTGGCTAAGTAACCTACAAGGCACAGAACAGCCCCATGACACGGCGGCCCCAAATACAGAGAGTGCCAAGGGTGAGAAACACTGTAATGGGAGGGCACGGTGAAGTCCCCAAATGTGTCCCAGCCAGTGTCCCTTCCCAGTGAAGCCATTCCAGTTCCCCAGCTGGAGGGCAGCCCATGTGCCTCCGAAGTCCTACAGCTATGCGTCAGCTGCTCTTGGATACTTTTCTCCATCTATGTTACCTTGTGAGGCCGCTCACTGTATCCGTTGGGGGCCAGTGAGTGACCTGAGACCCACGCGGTCTTCATTGCTTTGTTCCTGGAGCAGCCCAGCAAAGCCACCTGCCCCTCTGCTCTGTGACTGCGACGAGATGCTGGATGGGAGTTGACCGGTCTCTTGGAAGGGGCGCCACGAAACCGCTTACTCATCACCACATTCTCTCCATAGACGTGATTCTCACCTGTCTGGGCTCCAAATGGCAACTCCACCAGCCCCAGCTTTTCCAGTCGGAGACCTTGGCCAAGCTCTTCCTGATGGCACTGGCCCAGGGCACCACAAGCCCCACAAAGGAACTGGAGAGGCTTCTGCGAGGTATTTTCTTACGGGTGCCCTCCACAGATCTCCAAATGCCATCTGGTTTGAGGGTCCCCAGCTTGGCGTATGGTCATCTCTCTGGGGACTAAGGTCACTCTGGCAGAGATGAGCAAAGCCCATGGTGTGACCTCATCACAGATTTAACCTTGGTCTGCAACTATAACATGGGAATAATCGTTCTCACTATGCTGCGTTGAAGCCTGGAGACGGTAGAGCTGAGAGGTTCTAGAACAATGCCTGGCTCATATTAGGTGCTCAGGAGATGTCATTTATTTTTCTCCTAACAACCCAATCCTGCCTAGCCAGCAGAAATGGAGACTCTACCTACTTCTTAGAGAGGAGCAAACAGTTGTGTTGAGTCTTCTGGATGGCTCTTTGGAAGGAAGGCATAGTTCTGACCTCTAGCCCAGGATGCTGGTTAGAGGTTTCATGTGAATGTCGAGGTTATGTTTCTTTTGGTTTGGTTTCTCTTTTCTTAACTTCGCGTCATTACGTAAAGTATTTGGGCCACTTCTTTCTTTCCTTTTCTCCTTTTTCAACTCTAGTAACCCCCAGGCTCCCCTCTTTGTCCCCTAAGTTCTTCTCCGGACACATAGCCTTCTTTGGGTAACAGATGGGCATCATTTCAGGATGGCTCTAAACAGGTACTATGGAAAGTTCAAGGTTTTCAAAGCCAATCAGCAGACCAGTCAGGATAATGCTACATTTCCAGGATGTGGCAGCAAAGCTCTGTTATTCCAGAGCCAGACAGGCTGGCCAGCCCCCCAGCTGCTGCCCCACCCTGAGCCTGGAGAGAGGGCCCGGCTGCCAGCCGGAATCAGCCCGGCCACAAGGCCTCTGACTCAGCCCTTCCCCGCCGAGCTGGGAGCTGAGAGCAGGCTGCGGCTTTCCCCCAGCACTGGGACGACCTTCACACTCACTCGACAATCTCCTTTGCTCTTTCCAAGCGTTTGTCCCAGTGTCTTTTTTTTTTTTAATTTATTTTTTATTTTCAGCATAACAGTATTCATTGTTTTTGCACCACACCCAGAGCTCCATGCATTCCGTGCCCTCTCTAATACCCACCACCTGGTACCCTGACCTCCCACCCCCCGCCCCTTCAAAACCTCAGATTGTTTTTCAGAGTCCATAGTCTCTCATGGTCCCAGTGTCTTTGAGAGTGGGACCAAGCTCCTCCCGGCGTGTCCCCTGTGCCCAGGTCGGAACACTCCCCAGGCCCCCAAGGAAAGGCCATGGAGATCCAGACATAAATGCATTGAAAACCAAGAGAATTTGGAAAGAGAGGATGGACTTACTGTTAATGATTTGGTTTTTATCATTCTAGAAGGGTCTCACTGAAAAGGCTGGCCCCTGCTAACACAGCCCGTCGGCTCCAAGTCCCCTGCTGGAGGCTGGGCCTGCCTGGGGGGCAACTGCGTCAGTGCAGAGATGAAGACCCCTGCTGCCCACACTGTCAGAACGCTCAGGGTCTGCGTCTGGTCCTGGGAACTGTGTGCCCGTACTGTTCCGGGGACATGGTCACCCGGCTTTGTGCTCCTGTGAAAGCAGGATGTGCTCACAATGACAGTTTATTTATTTATCTTTTTAAAGATTTTATTTATTTATTCAACAGACAGAGATCACAAGTAGGCAGAGAGGCAGGCAGAGAGAGAGAGAGAGAGAGAGAGGGAAGCAGGCTCCCCGCGGAGCAGAGAGCCCGATGCGGGGCTCGATCCCAGGACCCTGAGACCATGACCCGAGCCGAAGGCAGCGGCTTAACCCACTGAGCCACCCAGGTGCCCCACAATGACAGTTTAGATGGTCTCGCAGCTACTGCCTTGTGTGCTGCCGTCTTGGAGCAGTGGGCACCGTGCAGAGGCAGCCCCGTGCCAGCGGCCCTGCCCTGGCCACACACGGCTGTCCCAGCTGGTCGTGTTCCTGCCACCGAGAGTCTGGGATGAGCTGCGCTTCAGCAAGACCCCTTTATTCTTTTTATTATTAATATTATTTTATTTATTTGACAGACGGAGATCACAAGTAGGCACAAAGCCAGGCAGAGAGAGAGAGGAGGAAGCAGGCTCCCTGCCAAGCCGAGAGCCCGATGTGGGGCTCGATCCCAGGACCCTGGGATCATGACCTGAGCTGAAGGCAGAGGCTTAGCCCACTGAGCCACCCAGGCAACCCCCAGGACCCTTTATTCTCTAGGAGGAAGTCCCAAAAGGAAATGGTACTCTTTTAGTAAAAAGGAACCACTTGGTTTCAGAGTACTTCCGAAACACATGACTGGATTATTACTTTCCTGTTTGATTTTGAGGTTTTTGGTAAAACAGGCTGTGCTGAAATTCTGACTTCCACTGACTGACCTAGCAGATATTTTTCCTTTCTTCCCTCAACAAATGTTGAGCGCTGAACTTAGCCTGGGCGTCGTGCTAGGAACTCGGTGTCGGGGGCTGGGCTGGGGGGTGGACAAGGCAACCCAAAACAAGGACAGAGTGTGAGGAGCAGCATGATAGGAGCTGCCACCGGACGGCCTGGGCTGTGCCCCAGGGCGGGTGAGCGACAGAGTGCCTCGTGCAGGCGGGAGGCGGTCTTGAAATCCTGGAGGACCAGGAGTCAGAGTGGAGAACAGGGCCTGACATTCAGCAGATGCTCAGTAAATATTTGCTGAATGGGAGCGTGGACGGAGCCAGGTGCCCTGAGCACGGTGAGGGGAGACGGTGAGGGGAGGCTCAACAGCCCTGCTCTCCCGACGACGACGGAATGGATGTTTGTTCTCCCCCTTTGCTCTGTGGTCTCTGTGGTTCGCCGTGTGACATCCTTTCTTGGATCCTGCTTCGTGTCATTTTTCATTACCCAGAACCTTGAGCTCGGGAGGCTTGGGGTTCTGATAGAGTCTCATTCTGGTAATTCGGGTGACGTTTACTGAGGACCAATGTGTGCAAGACGGTGTCGGGGCCTGGGGAGGGAGTGGCGAGGAAGCCATCCAGTGCGCCCGCCCAACAGGGACACGACGTGGCAACAGGTGGTAGTAACGGTGGGTCTGGGAGGAAAAGGAAAGCCACTTAGGGGGAAGGTAGTGTTGGGTGCTACCTTCCGTATGGAGTCAGGTGGGTCTCTGATGGGGCGGGGGGATGGAGCCCTGTGGCTCTTCTAGGAACAACAAGAAGGCAGTTTTGGGGTCTAGTGAGCCAGTGAGCTTGGGTCCGTTAGAGGCCTTTGGCTTTGTGCCAAAGGCTTGGGATGTCCCTGGAGACATGAGAGCTGTGGGTGTTGTAACTCACATTTTAGAATAAGTGTGAGTGGTCAGGGGAGGTGGGTAGTGAACCAGGCAGCCCCTTCCCTGCCTCCTGGGAGCCCTTAATGACGGGGGTCCTTGGATGTCTGTGGGGCAAAGCTCTGACAGCTACTAGGCGGTTGCGTCTGTCCCATGCGCACCCTTTAGCAGGTGGTGTCTGTCGTCCCGTTTCCTACCAGATCTGGGCTGAGGGCTGGGGGCGCAGAGGGAACAAGGCCTGGCTCTTGCCCTCCAACTGCTCATGGCCTGAGGAGAGAGAGGGAAGAGAGGGGAGAGAGAGAGGGAGAGGGGCAGGGGCCAGTAAAAAATATCTCCTGCACTGACAGCATCCGTTTCCCAGCCCTGGCCGCCGCGGTGTCTCAGGAAGATGAGCAGGAAAGGCGGCCGAGGGGGCACGAGAGCTCCGAACTGGCTTTGCCCCTCCTTGGGAGTCTTCAGCTGTTTCTAAATAATCATTTCTAAAAAGCATCCCCTAAACAAGCAAGCAGAAACAACACGTGGTGTGGGGAATGCCAAGGTCAAGGTTGTACAAAGGGCCAGGGGACCTCACGCTGTATCCTACACAATTCACCACAACTGTCGGGTCCTGACGTCCCCATTCTGTTTCCTTTACCAGCCCACTTGCATGGGAATGTCAAGGAAAGACCCCCCATAAAGAAGATGATCATTTCCTTGAAGATCAATGACCCCCTGGTCACTAAAGTTGGTAAGTTACACCTGTCTTCTTGTGCTGAAATGCCAGGGCGGCTGCAGCCCTGCTAGATTTAGAAACAATAGAACAAACAAGTGGCACATGGTGTTCAGTCCTTGTTGAAGATAGCTGTGCGGAGCAGAGAAGGTGCTAGAGAGAGGTGCTCATCCCTGGAAGAGAGGCGTGGAGGATGCCGAGGAGGAAAAAAAGCAACAGGTGTTGGGTCAGACCGACCCGATGACAGGGAAGCCCTCGGCCTGCCCTTCCTGGGCAGCTGTGCACACGCCCCTCCCTCGCTGGGCTCACCCTCTCCCACCCCTGCCTGCCACCTGGGAAAAGAGACAGAGGGTTGTCTTAAAGCAGCTGCGTGCTGTCACGGTGTGCGGACCTACAGGTCAGGACACCAGCCCCGGAAAGCCCTGGCCAGGCCAGCTGTCCTCGGAGAGCACGGGGCTGGGCTGCCGTGCTGAATGGGACCAGGTAGACGGACTTAGAATAAGCCCCATCCCTCTGCTCCCGGGTCACAGGAGCTCAGTTCTCCAACATGACATCAGCCTGGCTCTTGCCAGGAGTCCTTAGCCTTTTTGAAGACTCTGAGGAAAGTCTGCTGTAAGCTAAGTGTCCTCTCCAGAGAACAAAGTGCACGCACACGCACACAGTGTTTGTACATTTTGGGGCAGACACCTCCCTGCACAGCACACAGGGCCCGGGCGCGGAGGACCCCTGAGGCACAGACGCCAGGATGGGATTAGGGCAGCGTTCTTTCAGCAGGAGCCGGCTTTTCTTGACTTCATCCTCAACTCCTTTGGGATGGGTGGGAGCCCGGGCTGGATCTGCACTCAGGGCCGAGCAGGTTCATTTCCTCTAAGGGCATCTCTGCCCAGCCAGCCCCAGGACACTTGAATGTCCAGCGGGGAGGGCACCCCCAGGTAAGGGACGCAGGGTGCAGAGCCCCGAGATGACGGCTTTCTCTCTCGGCTGCTGCTCCGCCAGCCTTCGCCACAGCCCTGAAGAACCTCTACCTGAGCGAGGTGGAGATCAACTCGAACGACGTGCTAGGCGTGCTGGCTTCCGCGCACATTCTCCAGCTCAGCAGCCTGTTTCAGAGGTAAGAAGCCTGGCAAGGCGCGGGGCCCGGACCAGCCCTGGGCGAGGTAGAGGGGGGCCTCCTGGCCCATTCATAGACCGTTTCTCTCCGTGGACGAGGAGAGCTGGGTTTCTCTGCACCGAGCACAGGTGTGAGTTGCACTTGCACGTGCTGCGCTCACGGCTGAGCGTCCGCCCCAGCAGCGAGCGCCTTCCAGCCTCCCCCGGGCCGCCCACCCTGCTTGCTTGTCAGTTCAGCGCGCTCGCTGGTCGCTGACCAGCCTCTCCCTGACCGCGCACACCTCCGCGGGCGGACTGAGACCATGACCAGAGCCAAAATCAAGAGACGCTCAACTGACCGAGCCACTCAGGCTCCCGGTTTTCATTAGACTTTTTTCTGCAGAGCCAACAGCAAACCTAGGGTGTAAGCAGCCAGGGCTGTGCTCAACCCTGTGGTAAGGTGATCCTTGCTCTTCGTGTGCCTCAGTGGTTTCAGCTGTGAACTGGGGCTCATTACATTTCCAGGACTTTGTCGGGCATGAGGGGCTGTGCTCTGAGCAGGAGCATCGGGCACAGTCAGTCACTGCCCTCAGCTCCTGGCCAGGGTGACCTCGTTCATCCTCCCTGCGGTCCTGGGAGGTGGTACGTGACTATGTCCACTTCACAGACAAGGAAACTGAGCCCTTGTGAGGTGAGTGACTTGCTCAAGGCCGCATGAGAGCAGCCAGAGCTTGCAGGAGGTCGAGGGGCCGCAGAACCTGGACCCCAACACTGTCCGTTTCTGCTTTGCTCAGGTGGGGTGGTGACATCACCACTTGCCACGGAATGAAGCCTTCCTGCTCCCCTCCCTGAAGGGGCACTTAGTGAGGCCGGGTTTTCTGGGGGCCAGTGACCGGTCATTTTGATCCAACACACCTTCAGTCACTCATCTGCTCCTTTATGAACGATGCCTCGGGTGTCTTCAGGACACTGGGAACCGTGAGGACCAGAGGGTCAGAGTCCCCGCTCTCTAGAGCTTCTTGCCCCACAGGTCTCCAGGGCACAGGAAATGAGCAAAGTGGAATGAAGGATGGGGATCCCAAATGGAACATTTGTGTTACGTATGATTAATTTCAAGTAAACAGGTCCCTGTGATTAACCAGAACAGTTCTTAGGTCTTCCCTTTTCAGTGTCCTGCAGCACTGCCCCATTCCAGTAACATTTATGAAAGGGTGAGTGAACCAAATGGAAAATCGTTGATGGGATTCGCTTTTTCTAGAATATTTTGTCGCTTCCCTCGGGCTTTTCCTGGGATGTGTGCCTACTGCCCTCACATCCTGAGCATCGAGCTGGTATCGTCGAACTCTGATTTTATAGCACCTGAGGCGATTCCACACAGAGAAGGATTCAGGGCAGCGACGGTCCGTCTGACTTGTTCCACTCTCTGCCTCGGGATCTTTATCCGAGGAAATGAAAGAATGCAAGAACTTCCTGTCCTGATCAAGAGAGGACATCAGCTGCCCTGGAGAGGGCAGGGCAGGATCTCTCCAGACTTGTGCTATTTTCAAGTTAATTTCTGGAGACTCCAAGTTAATTTCTGCACACCTGCAGATTCTACCCCAAAGACAGTTCTGAGCCAGTATCTCATTCTTGGGGCATCCGAAATGACTCCAGCCAGACACGTGATCCGGAGTCTCAAGAAGTCTTATTGGGGAGGCAGACGCCCTGTGAGCTGAGGGCTGCAGGCTCTCAGAGGCCTGGACGTGACAGCCAAGGGGACCAGAGTCTGGAAGAAACACTCCAGCATGTCATCTTGGCCTGATCTGCAGGGTGGGTGGCTGTGGGAGGTGGGAGACCAGAGGTGTAGGCAGAGCTGGGCTGTGTGGGCTCTGGGGCTAACTCCACTGGAGCAAGGTCTGGCTTTTGCTGGGATTTCCCATGCCCCGTTCATGGCCTGCACCACCCGTTTACAGCCCCACATCGCCATAATGAGAACATTATCACGGTTTCCTGATTCCTGGTTCTCTGATATCTCTGACCTGAAAGCTGGAAGGTCTGCCTCCTCTTGGAGCAGGGTTTGCAGCCTCTGTCTATCAGCCCCAGCTGCCCTACCTTGGGCCCAAATTCTTAGCCGCAGCTCACTCTCGGAGCCCTGGTGTTGGCAATCTGGGACTGAGCTACGAATGACCGGTGCTTCATTTTCCTTCCTCCACTCCACGACTTGCTTTAACGGTCAGAGTAGCAAGGGCTTTGGAGATGATAAGCCCTCATTACCCAGATGAGCAAACACCAGCCTGCCTGGGGCAGAGGGGTCTTGCTCAAGATTCTTCAGATAATTGTGGTGGGTGTCACAGGTCGGATCCAAGTGGGCCAGGCACGCCACTGGGCTGGCTCTCACCTGCCTTTGAGAGGCTGATGGTACAGTTGGCCAGGATGTGGCAGCACATGCCTCAGTGTGTGTGTGTGTGTGTGTTTGTGTGTGTGTGTAGCGTATAGTGGAACAGAAATGCCCTGGGTTACTCTGATAGCATCACAAATCCAGGTGCTGGATGAGACCTCGAAGACCATCTCAGTTGAGCTCCTGGCCAAGTGCAAAATCACCCCCGTGGCTGCTTAGGTCTGGATCCCACACCGCCGAGGTATCCAGTGTTCGGGGGGTGTGGTGTGTGCCTGGAGGTTCCAGCTGGTACTGGTTCTTGGTTTTGTGCATTGCACACCTGCAGTGGCACAGCTGTGATCCTGCTTGCTGTGTGAGTAGACGTATGTGCATGCTTTAGGCTTGCTTTGTGTCCCCCAATCTGGGGAAGCCTGTGGTCATTCCAGTCCAGACCATTCCAGTTCAGCCTGGCCAATGAGTATGACCATGAGAAGGGGGGCACACGTGAACATGTCAGCCTCCTGGAGCACCAATTTCTGTACCCCAACTCCAAACCCCGCTAATTCTGCTCGCATGTCTCACTGCCAAAAGCCAGCACCTGAAGAACACAGGGCCTGGTTGGGGGCAGGACCAGCACCTTCTGCACACGCCCTTTCACACCTCGGTTCCACCCCTGCTACCATCCTGGAGTTGATGCAAACCTCTGGGGTTGCCGAGTTCTCTGCCTGGGGGTCTCCAAGAACCACATTACTCTCTCTGCAGATGTGTGGCCATGATGATGAATGGACTCATGCCGAGCACCATCAAGGACTTCTACCTGGCTGGCTGCAAGGTGAGGATCACCTGGACCGAGCTCATCACACCTGGGGAACTTCGGGAGCACCTCAGGCTCTGGGATTTTACCCATCAGGCCCAGCTCCAAAAAAAAAAAAAAAACCAAAACAAAAACCAAAAAACAAACAGACCTATCTGAAAGCACCCACTTAACTGTACCAATATTTTATTTTGCCAAAGAAACAATTTTAAAAATCACTTTTGTTTAAAAGGACATTTTAAAACCAAAATTTTTTAAATGAGAAATTAAAAAGCCTGAAAAATTAGGAAGACAAATAAAAGCACAGCTTTTCTCACCCAAAATAGCAGGCAATCTTCCAGGACATTCTTGTTGGAGTCAGGTGAAATTATGTGTGTCTCCCTGCCTGGGGCCAGTCACTGTGTCTACTGGGAATAAATGATGTCATCATAAGGGTCACATTATCAGAGGAGAACACTGAGACCCAAGGAGGGGAGCAAACAGAGCAGGGTCAGTTCTGAGTTGCGGTGCTGGGCTCGAACCCCAGGCCTGATCCCAGCCTTCCTCTGTGAGGCCGCCATTGACCTGGAAACAGGTCCATCTGACTGCCAAGTTCAGTCCGTGCACAATCGGCATGTCAGAGTGCCCTTGCGATGGCCTCTAAGAAGGCACTCACTGCCTCTTTTGTCAAAGATAATGCAGTGCCCTCACCTTCACTCCATCGGGCACTAAAGCATCACTCTGTGGGCAGCATCTCTGCATTCTGGTCAGCATTTCTCAGCCACTCTTTGGCTTGGGAAGGACTGTCACTCCGAGGACATGCAAGGGGTGCTAAGACCTTGTCCAGGTCCATCCCTGGGAGAATGTTGTTGTTTTCTTTGGACCAGCCTCCCTTTGGGGTACACCTGCAGGCCCTTCCACGATCAGTGGTTTCAGCGTGCCAGCCTGTGGTCACACCACCAGGGTTTGCTCCCAGCTCTGCCACTTGCTGGTTTTTGGATTGTTGGCAAGAGCAGCAATCTTGGGGCCTCAGTTTCTCCATCAGTAAAAATAGGGATAATAAGGAACCTACCACACAGGATTATGGTGAATATTAACTTAAATCAACCTGGTGCATGGCCAGGAGCATAGCAAACATTCCAAAAATGTTATCTGCTGCATTTTGTGTGTTTGGAAGAAAAGGTTTGAGTGTGTCTACAGCAGGACACACCTGGGAGCCCGCTTGTAGTGTCGTCACAGGCCAGCAGAGGGCGGTGGGAGTTCGGGGATCTCTTAACGCATTGGCTTTTCTTATCCTCAGTATAAGGAAGAGCAGCTCACCACTGCCTGTGAGAAGTGGCTGGAAATGAACTTGGTCCCTCTGGTGGGGACGCAGATCCACCTCCGGAAAATCCCACAGGAGCTGCTCCACAAAGTGCTTCGGTCCCCCAGGTCAGAGCTGGTCCCGAGGGGTGATGTGTGTGGGACCAGGAGTTGTCCCTGGGGGGATCCTGGGGCAGTAGGGTTGGTCCCGGAAGGGAGGTGCTCAAGCGGGGCACCCCCATACCCCTGATGGCCAGGCCCAGTGTTCAGCACCCGCTCCTTCCCAAACTCCCCGCCATCCTGGCCAGTCCGCCCCAGGTGGAGTGCTGGGGGGGTAGTGGGGATGGATCCTTCACACTCCTTCACTGGGTTAGGGACGCTCTGGGTGCCCGCTGTCTCGTTACCCACATGGTAATTAATTCAAAAATTGCCTAAGTAATTAAAAAAATCCTGACAACATTAATACACATTCATGGTGGTAAAGGGAAAATAGAGAAAATTAGAAAACAGAAAATAAAACCTCTTATCCTAAGTCAGTTTCTATCTTTAGCCCTGACTCCGGAACAGCTCTGACCCAGACATGCATTTGAGCTGACAGCTTGAGCTAACAGCCAACTCTTGGGGCCCCGCCCTGTGTTCCTTCAGCAGCTGCTCAAGCTAGAACCTTGGGAACCCTTCCACACCCACTTGGCCTTCACCCCGAGCGCGTCAGTAACACTCCAGGACCCAGCCCATCTCTATGGGCTTCTCTTCTTGGGCACCAGCCAGAGCCTAGATGTGTTCTCTGCACCACTGCAGGGACCTCTAACTCAGGGTCTTGTGTCTGCTCTTGACCCCCACTGAGAACATCTCTAGCCCAAGGGCCTCTGGTGCGCGCATCTGTCCCTCCGTCTCAGCAGCCACGAGACATCCATGGGACCACCTGAGACTCCAGCCCCGCTGAGCACCTGCCACCCACAGGTGTGCTCTCCCTCCTGCCCGAAATGCCTGGTTTCTGGCTGGCTCCTTCTGGTCCTTCGAGTCATTCATGGAAACATCCCCAGTGCTTGACCTTTTAGGTTATTTCTAGTATATTACCAATATAAATACAGTATCGTGTTGATCTCCTTCAATGTACGTGTGTCTATCTCGGACTATTTTCCCACATTAAATTTCTAGACATGCCATTAACGAAGTCAAAAGGACTTTCTGGGTTTGTCACAAGTGAAAAGTATTTTTAAAAATAGTCTATTTGAAAATAATTTCAAACTTAAAATAGTGAGAATGGCACAAAGAATATTTAGATACCCTTTACCCTGTTTTGTTCAATCTCTGCTATTTGCTCCATTATCTGCATCAGTGTGGAGTTTCGTACCCACATCTTGCTCCTGAAACCTCTGGGGGCAGGGTACCTACACCAGCTACAGTTCCTCCTAAATGCTTCCGTGTTTATTTGCTGATAAAAAGAACTTTTTAATGTGATCACAGTGCAATTACCAACAATACGCGATGTGGCATTGATGTTAATAGCTGACGACATTGGCCCAGCGCTCTCCTTTAGAACATTCTGGTTTAGGGCGACAGGCTGTATTTACCTGTCAGGATCTTTGGACCTCCTTACAAGGCCATTGCCAAGTTACCAGGATTGTATCCCCTTGGGGTGAACTTCAAAAGCAAGAAGTAAATCCTACTAAACTTTGTAGCCGTATGTCAGAGATGAAATGTCTACTCGTGCTCATGGCATAGAAAGCAATCAGATTTCAGAAATCAGATCAGAACAGATTCATTCCACTGTTGGTTTGAATTTACCCAGTGGCTTGCGATGTTCTCACACTTAAAGAGTAATGAGGTTGTTAGAACAGAGTTCTAATGTTGAGGGAGACCGTCTTATCAGGAGCACCCCGGGGAATCTGGGCGACCTCCTGGTGTCATTCTGCCCCACTCCCTGCTGCTCCCCCCGCCCCCCCGCATGTGCCCTCCCCCACCCTCCAGCAGAGCAAAGGTTACACAACTATTGAAGAAAAGATAAACATGGCATCCCTTAGACTTTTCCTAACACTGTCCCTCCCTTGGAAAGACTGAGCTGTCGCACCCTCGTAGCATTTAACCAAGAACAGGGAAAAATTGTCTGACCACAGCCAGAGCCTCGGTGATGGAATTGGGTCTTACAAAATGTACATGAGGCAGGAAAAGAGGTCGAGTACATTCCACGTCAAGTGTCTAGACGCACAAGCTTGGGCAGACATGACTGATGTGGGAACGGGGTCCTGCTCCTCCCGCCCCTCCCCGGGAGCTGTCTACACACACAGTCCAGAGCCATCCCAGCGACAGGGGAAAGGGCCCTGCGTGACCTCAAGCAAGTCATCAGCCCTTGTGCCTTGGAGGCTTTCAGCTGGCAGCACTCTGACCTCCTGTTCACGTTCCCCCAGGCAGAGGCTCCTCGGTCGCGGGGCGCCGTGGTGGTGTCAGCCCCCACCTGCTTTGAAGCTGGAGGGAGGTGGAGAACAGAAGGTGCTGGAAATCGGGGCCTGGCCATACCTGGTGCCTGGTGAGGTCTGAGACATTTACCCAGGCTCGGGCGCCTCACCTGGGCATGCTGGTTGGCTGGTGGGTCTGCCACCTTGGACCGCAGCTGATTAAGAACAAACCCTTCCGGAGCGGCTGCACCAGCTTGTATTCCCACCAACAGTGTAGGAGGGTTCCCCTTTCTCCGCATCCTCGCCAGCATCTGTCATCCCCTGACTTGTTAATTTTAGCCACTCTGACTGGTGTGAGGTGGTATCTCACTGTGGTTTTGATTTGTATTTCCCTGATGCCGAGTGATGTGGAGCACTTTTTCATGCGTCTGTTGGCCATCTGGATGTCGTCTTCGCAGAAATGTCTGTTCATGTCCTCTGCCCATTTCTTGATTGGATTATTTGTTCTTTGGGTGTTGAGTTTGATAAGTTCTTTATAGATTTTGGATACTAGCCCTTTATCTGATATGTCATTTGCAAATATCTCCAATTCTGTCAGTTGTCTTTTGGTTTTGTTGACTGTTTCTTTTGCTGTGCAAAAGCTTTTGATCTTGATGAAGTCCCAATAGTTCATTTTTGCCCTTGCTTCCCTTGCCTTTGGCGATTCACAGACCCGTACCCCTGGGGCTAATAATACAATATATGTTAATTTTTTTAAAAAGCGCCTTTAGATGAGTTCACATTTATTGAGCCCCTTGGCATAGGTGCCCTGCTCTGTGCACCTTCCCTTTCAAGCCCACGGCCCTGTGTGACAGGTGCAGTTAGTGTCCCAAGGATAAAAGGGACAATAAAACGTAGGGCTGGCTCAAGCCCAGAGCTCAGGCTACAAAGTCCAGGCTCCCTCCCTCCGCAATACACTATCTCATCATTTGTTCCAGAGGCCACGCTGCCTGGCAACCAGACCTTAGCTGGGACTGGGTTGTCCTGGCAAGTCACATGGCCCCAGAGGGGCTGTTGGAAATGCCAGCACATGAGGGGTCAGGGATGGCCCATCCCGCTGGGCCCACTTAGGGTAGACAGCGGCCCGTCCCCCAGCTTCTGGTCATGGCATGTGGGTCTCTAAGCCTCGTGGGAACAACGTCCATCTCAGCAGATGCTTCAGCTTTTGGGCCATTCACCTTCTCGTTCTGAAGCCCCTTTGACCTGATCTTTTTTTTGGGTTTCGTAAACAGCCTTGCATAAACTACACACAGCTTTCCTGACCTCTGGGGCCTCTGGTTTTTCATTTCTTCGCCTGGGCCTTCGGCTGCCAGTTCAGTTTCTCTTCAGAGGTCAGCACTAGGTTACCCTGTTCCGTGAACCATACTATGAAAGCTTCATTCCAACTTCTGCTTTTCTGGAAGCCAAGCTCCTGGTAGACTTAGGAGAAATGGAAAACTCCGCCAGCTGTCCAGTTCCTATCTATATGGAGAGCCGCCCTACAACCCGGGCTCTGTCTACTTTTCCCAGGCTTCCTGCCCATGATACCATCGGTCCTGAGGGCTCAGGAATTCCCAGGAGAAGTCACCCTTGTCCTCCATGGCGAGCCAGTCCCACAACATCTGGAGCACCATAGGGCGTGGCTCTCAAACAGCTTCTTCCTGAAGCTGATGGTTCTCTGGCTAATGGCAATGACAGCTACCAACTATTGAGCACTTGTTGTATACAGGACACTTTGAGTGGGTTATTGGCCTAACTCCTACAGCCATGCAGTGAGGTGGGTGCTGTTATCTGCCTTTTCATGTGTAGGAAAGGAAAAGATTGGCCCAGTTTCCCTGCGCACAGCATGAGAGTTGGGATTTGAACAGAGGTCTGAGCGGCCTCAAAGCCCCGGGTAGTGACCAGCCCGGCCCACCGCTGTGCTCTGTGATCTTGATAATCAAGATCAATAAGGATATTGATGGTTAGTTTTTATTGTAAAACAATTTTAAAGTTAGGAGGCGACTAGAACACACGATTGGACGCCCCTCCCAAAATGAACAGTGACATTTTGTCGTAAGAAAGAAAACATCACCAACAAAGCAGAAGCCGACCATGCTCCCTCCCCAGCATCCTCTTGGCCTCTCCCCCTCCCCAAGACAATCAGACCATTGTCCCGGGCCTGCGTGAACCCAGTCCTGTGATTGTATTCTTACTCCATAAGACCAGCTGGAATGACTTCTTAGATAATCTATAAATAACGTGTAATATCGTTTCGTAAAAACTTAAACTTTGGGGGCGCCTGGGTGGCTCAGTGAGTTAAAACCTCTGCCTTCGGCTCAGGTCATGGTCTCAGGGTCCTGGGATCGAGCCCCGCATCAGGCTCTCTGCTCAGTGGGGACCCTGCTTCTTCCTCTCTCTCTGCCTGCTTCTCTGCTTTCTTGTGATCATTGTCTGTCAAATAAATAAATAAAATCTTGAAACAACAACAAAAAAACCTTAAACTTCGAATCAATGTTCTCATCGTGACCGTAGTGCTCTCCAGCCTCCTTCATTTTCTGGCACAATGAGACGTGTTCTCTCCATGTCGATGCTTGCTTATCTCATTAGCATTTTCAATTTGAAGTTGTGCAGGCTGCCAGTGAATGAATAGAGAGCAATTTTTCATTCCCTTCCCAATAGCCATTTGTTTTATTTTGCTTTTTTATTTATTCGGGATCCTTGTTCATGCTTTCTTGTTTGCCCTGATACAGCTTTCTTCATAGTCTGTACTCAAAGGGGGGCTCTTATTATTTATGTATAATTTTCTTAAAAAAAAAAAAAAAGACAAGCAGTGTCTTGTTAACATTTTTCTCATGAACAAATACCACTTACCTCCCAATGGCTACTACTGAGCACCCGTAAACACAAGTAGAACAGCCCAGATGTTCACCTGTGCTGGAGGGAAGTCTAGGATCTCTGGGCTCTGGGAGGCCGTCAGAGCTCTTGAGTAAATGAAAATATGTTAGAATGTCCTCAGCAGGAACTAGTACTTCAGGAGACTGGAACTTGGCCTAAAGATGGAGGGACTGGGGCAGCTGGGTGGTGCAGTCAGTTAAACGTCCAGCTCTTGGTTTCGGCTCAGGTCGTGATCTCAGGGTCCTGAGTTAGTCCTGTGTCAGGCTCCACGCTCAGTGCAGAGCCTGCCTGACACCCCTCCCCGACCTGTACACACGCACCTACTGTCTCTTTCTCTCAAATAAATAGATCTTTAAAGACAGAGGACTTTATTTGAACAATTACCCTTCATAATAAAGTAAGACCAGGCGTATCCCACCCTTATCGCAAAAAAAAGTACAACCAGGACCCTGATTCCTGGAGCCCCGGTGACTCTTCCCATGCTGCTGCCAGCTCCTCTTTGGTGAGGTCCCAAAGAACCTCCGAGCTTGGGGACCTGGGGCTTGGATTCTGCACCAGGCGTCACGCAGCTCCCCAGCCAGAGCTGGTGGTGGACTGGCGGAGTTCTGTGTGGGCACATCGTGTACGGACAGGCTCTGTGACATCCCCCATCCCTTCGCCCCGTCTTTGCCCAGACAGTGGCAAATGTGATCCTGTCATCAAAGCCCATGCATCTGTAGGTGGCCTGAAAACAAGCAAAGAGACATTCTCCTGTGGCCAGAAATAGTGTGAAAGGTGGGTGGGTGACCTTTCCACTTCCTTTAGAGTCACCATTTAGCTTGGGTCCCACCCACCAAGACCACTCAAAGTGGTGGACTGTCAGAGGCTCTGATAGGTTAGGGAGCCAAACGTGCCATCCCTGTGCTCATGGTGGAAGATATGGAGGGTATTAAGACCAGCTGGAATGACTTCTTAGATAATCAAGCTGGCGGGAGGCTTTGGAGCAGCTCTCCGGGAGACCTCCTTATGTTACAGAGTTGACGTTGTAGGGAGTGACACTCCTCCTCACCACTTGTTTCTAGATAAGAAGTCTCATGTCACTGCGGGCAAAGCGTGGGCTCCACAGCCAGGACCCAGCCCTGTCACTTGGGAGTCCGAGGTGCCGTTCGTTAGCTCGCTCCTCCGTGCCAGGCCCTGCGCTAATGATCTCTGTGTATGTCGTCGGCTTGATAATATCCACATGCCAACCCGAGCCTGTGAATATGTTCGGTTGCATGCAAAGGGGAAGGAAGGTTGCAGAGGGATGACCTCGAGCTGAGGAGGGTTTGCTGGATCACCTGGGTGGACCCAGTGTAATCACAAGGATCCTTGCGCACTGAAGTGAGACCAGGAAAGAGATTGGAAGGTGCTGTGCTGCTGGCCTGAGGATGGAGGAAGGGCCCTAAGCCACGGGATGTGGGTAGCCTCTGGAAGCTGGAAAAAGCATGGAAACGGTTCTCCGTAGAGTCCCCAGGAAGAATGCAGTCCACACTTTGATCCTACCCCAGTGAGCGCCATTGTGTTCTTCTGAATTCCAGAACCATAAGATCATAAATGTGTGTTGTTTTAAGCCACTTGGTTCATGGCGGTTTGTTAGAGCAGCGACAGGAAACAGCATGCCACTTAAGGAAACCTGAGCACCTGCTGTCACCACTATCTATGGATACAAGCATCTGCGGGAGGCTGGACTGACTCCCGCCCAGCTCTGCCCCCACAGTCCTGCAAACTCAAGTCAGTTACGTTGCCCTCAGTCCCAGCTGGGACTAGGAAGTGATGATGGAGGCATTTATCTCAGTGCAAAACTTAAGAGGGGCACCAATATACAATAAGTATATTGTGGTACAGTATTTTAAAATCAAAATTAATGCAAAAACCCACAATGAACGAAATATTAAAATTTTAAATAAATATAGGGTCAGTCTGAATTTATCTACATAAGTAAGGAACATACTTTGCAGGGTTGTTGTATGGAATTAAATGAAAGAACAGATGAAAACATCTCTGGCACTCCTGTCTCTTTAAAGCTGGCCATTGGCTTGGCAGCACAGCCAGTGGGGAGCGGGTTGCTGAGGGTCACATCCCAGCTCACTCTAAGGATCACCCATGGGTCACTGTGTCCCGTGACCTTGAGAACGTCATTTAACATCTCTTTGTCTGAAGTGACCTACAGACTCAGGGGTGGTGTTGCCTCTTTCCTAAACTCATTCTTTTTTTTTTTTTTAATTTTTTTTTTTAATTTATTTGACAGAGATCACAAATAGAGAGGCAAGCGGAGAGAGAGAGAGAGAGAAGCAGGCTCCCTGCTGAGCAGAGACCCCCCCCGATGCGGGGCTCGATCCCAGGACCCTGGGATCATGACCTGAGCCGAAGGCAGAGGCTTTAACCCACTGAGCCACCCAGGCACCCCTAAACTCATTCTTAACTTTCTGTTTTTTCTTACGAATGGCCTGAGTTGTTGCTACTCCTCAAATTTCTTCTCTTTCATTTTGGCAGGCTGTTCACTTTTAACGAGTTTCATCTTCTGAAAACGCTACTTTTGTGGGTCTTCTTGCAACTGAACCACAAAATCCAGACGGTTCCGGTTCATGAAACTGTGCTGGCGTTTTTTAAAAGGTAACGTAACCGTGCGGATTGATGAAACAATACCTGGTTTTTACACTCATAATATCCTGGAGGAAAAGCCTCAGGGATACGATTTTTCATAGCATCACCCAGAGTGCCCTGAATGCAATTTTCTTTATGGGACATAAGGTTATTGGGATCTTGGAGCCCCTGGAGTACTTGAAAATGTGAAGATGTAGTTTATAACCTGAGATAGCCATGTGCTTCTGAACTCTTGCTCTGTCCAGTAAAAGACATGATGCACAAAGTACTCCTTTCATTCAGAAAAATTTATTACCAAACCACACCGACCTTCAAAACATCATGTTTAAAATGTGTCTAAATGAGACCAGGTCATCCTCTCTTATGTTTCATGAGAGCAGATGACATCGTGAATTTCCTAGACAAATGGAAAATGCACAAAGCTTTCATAGAATTAGCTCAGTTTCTTATACGCTCCAAACTTATAAATTCTAGAAATTCTCGAAAGAGCAGTCAAAAATAGTAATCTCAGCTTTATGGACACCATTTAATTGCGTGTTAAGTGCCGTAATTCTGATAACGGCACTTTGTAATCTCAGTTGGACTCCGGGGCTGGTTTTGTTTCCATTTTACAGATGAAGAAACTCAAGGTGGAGATGAACTATCTTGTCAGAGATGATGCAAGTGACGGGGTCTGACTTGAACTCGGGTCTGCTGAATCCCAAGGCATTTTGCTGCCCATCCCTAGGATGGCCGATAGGATTCCTCTCTTGTGTCCGCTCCAGCTGGTCTGGTCATAGCTCCCTGCACGCCGGGTTAAGAAAGATTCTGAGGCTGCCTCTAGGTTCCATGTTTTTGTTAGCTGAGGACTTACAGTGTGTCCTCCCCTCCCTGGTCCGCTCTCTGCTGTGAGTTTTCTCTCTGTTCAGTCAAGAGTCCCCCATTAAGCTGTGGTAGCTTGGGGGCAGCAGGGCAGGGTCGGGGGAGGCTGAAATTGGTGGTTTACTGGCTCCGTTTTGCACCTCTCTAGCCTCAATGGATACTTTGTGAATACACTCACGTCTATCACACAGGCTGGCTGTGGGGTGTGGGGGTCCTGTCGCCAAAGATAGTCTCAGGTGGTCCTCAGGCTCTGCCTGGAGGAAGTCACTGATGGCGTCACCGTCACTGTCAGATTGAGGAGCCTGTCCCCCACCTTGGCGGGAAGGGGCTCTCCAGGCACCATTCAGTGTGTCCCAGGAAGCCCACAGGCTCCGTTTCTTGTGCACGTATGAGTTTCACAGATAAACACATCTGCCCCATCGTCATCAGCGGACTGACCTGTGTAAGCCAAGTTTTTCATTTGCATTGTTCTGACGCATTTAATCCTTTTCTGGAACATCTGTGCACGATGGTAACTACAGAGCTCATTTTTCCTGCCTCATTATTTGTGGAAAGCGGTATTCAGTGCCAGAATGACATGCACTTTGCTTAGTTTCTATATAATTTGGTTTGAACACAAATGCTTAAACCACCCCCCCCCACCGACTCTTTTAATAGCCCAAAAGACACTTTTTCCTATGAGTCACACGCACCAGGAAAACTGGTTATTTGGCTCCAAGTTAGCACTCATACTGGAAACGGCTTAGAACCAGGAGGTAGGAAATGAGCTGGGATGTGGAAACTGTGTTTTTAATGTGGGAGAAACACTGGGAATGAGGCTCTCAGGTGTGTAGCCCCCTCCGCTGAGTTGGGGGGGGGGTGTCCTTGGGTTTCCTGAGCTGGGGTCTCGAGGTTCCTCCCCACCATCATTAGCTTTTCCATTTCTCTTGCATCTACACTGGGTTCCATTTTAAGCCCACACCTCCCCTCCGTGGCACTTCCCAAGACCCCAGTGCCACCTCGTTCCTGGTTAGAAACCACTTGTGAGTTTCCTTTTGGTGTCCATACCTCCTCTCGGGCTTCAGACCGCGGCACAGGAGGGACTCCCCTGCGGGCCTGCCTTCCCTCCGGCTCCCTCCAGCAAGCTCTGTGCCCCCAGGGAGAAGAGACGCACCATCTGGGCCTCAGTGCCCCTTCACTTAGTCATCAGGGCCGCCCCCGATCTTGAGGACCGCGTGCCCATTTTTAGGATTTTGAGTGGTTCTCCACCCATCCCAGGTCTCCTGCCCCAGAACAGGGTCACCTTTAAGGGCTCCCTCATCAATGGCCTCCACCTCCCAAATGCATGTGCCCGGGGACCCCAATCTCTGGAACCTCGGCTAGCTCCTGAACTTGCTGCTCCTGCTTCCCTGATCCCAGGCTGCTCTGTTCACTCGGCCACTCTGTGCATGGCGGGGCCTCCTTGGAGAGCCTCTGTGACCAGTTGCCTTATGACCACGCGGCGGTACCTCCGTCCTGACCCCCAGGAGCACCATGAGCGGCCTGAAGGAAGGGGGTGTGGGCCTCCCCCTGAGCCCTCGCTTCCCAGCACTGTGCTGTGCACGGAAGGGCTTACTGAGTGATGAGTTCCCATCCATGGTTTTCGCGTAGCTTGGTTCCCCTCACAGAAGTGGGTCTTCATAGGCTGAAGTAAAATTCAGACAATGCCTTGTCTGTAGCAACTAGGAGTAATGGGGCTCGGAGGCAGGTGACTTGGGGCAGGTGCCCATTTGGTGTTCTGGACAAGGAAGGGTTCCAAGGTTTTCTCTAGACTCAGGGAGAAATTACGTCCTGGTGGGTTAGCGATGTCTACCCCAGACATGGCAGGGAACGGCAGTGGTTCCCTTACTCTGTATTGGCCAACCCCGTCCTAGCCAGCCCCAACCCTGGGGCTGACCCGTAGCAGGGCAGGGCCTCGGGGCTGCTGGCCCAATGGGGCTGGTGGCCTGAAGGTTCGGGCAGTGAGAAGGCATCTCTGCTCATAGACCTAGGCCAGAGCCGGGTCACCAGGGGAACTAAACTACACAGTTCAATGAGGCCACAGCTAGTCATGCTTCTGTGGCCGCCAACAGGGATGTGCCATGGGGCCTTAAAAGATGAGACAGCTGCCTCTGGGAGACAATGTGTAGGCTTAGGAATGAGAATCAACGAAGCTGACCCTTTGGCCCAGTTTTTAAAGTTGCTACTATTGGTGACGTAATGTAAATGGCAGAGTGATTTATCAAGGGGTCTCCCAGTGCTCAGAGTGGACATTTTGAGGCCATCACCAGATGGGGACTTCCCCAAAGGGACTGTACTTTGATAACGTGTGGCAGTGGGCCAAGCCGCCTGAATCTGAGCTAGGGAAGGGAGGTCCCGTGAGCCCTGGGGACAAGCCACTCTGCCGTGCTGGATGTAGTCTTTGCTAGCCCAGCATCCACATCGGGGGGGCTTGGGGCAGTGATGGTGTAAAAATAGACCAGATGCCCCTTTTCTGATCTCTCTTAGCAATGTCCAGAAAACAAGCCACGAGGGAAGGTATTTGAATAATGCCTGCAAATAAAGACACAGGTCCAAGCCTTTCTTATTCTCCTACTTTCTTTTATCCATTGATTTTTTTTCAATGTTTTACGCATTCAACACATAGTTACTGAACACGCACTCTATGCCAGAGACACTGATGGAAAGGGGAAAGGGAAGTCTCTCCGCCTAGCTAGAAGTGTATGAACGTCTTCCAACTTATTTTCATTGCTAAGTATAATATTATAGGAAGGGAACACTCACACACACACACACGCACGCTCGCTTGCACGCTCCCCTCAGCACCCACAGTCTGTTTTCTGGCAATGGTTAATTTAGAAAAACAAATAGACTGGCCAGAATTAAATTTAACATTTCCTTGTAGGAAAACAAAAAATGTAAGCAAAGCTGTTGCCTCTGTCCACAGAGGAAAAGTCATCATTTCTTTCCAGTTAGCAGTCTGAGGACATCCAGGAGAGCTGGAAAGTCTCCTTGGTTGGAGTAAAGCCAGAGGCAGGCAAACTTTGCACTTTTTTAAAAAGCACATTTTTCATCAAAGTATAAAATACATACTGAAAAGTGTGTGAACCCAAAGTGGATTTCCAGAAAGTGGGAGCAGCCCCCTGCCCCACAGACAGACGTGACCAGCCACCTGGAGTGTCTTATCTTTGTCCTCACCTTTCCCAGAAAAAGGCAAACAACATCCTGGCTTCCTTTCCTTTCAAGATGTCTTGGCTGCTTTTGAACGCTGTATAAATAGAACCTGCCAGTACACACTTTTAATGTCTCCCCTCCCTTTCACTTACTGGAGCATCTTTAAACTCCATCCAGGGACAGATGGCCGGGGAAGGCAAGGATCCGTCAGCAACATGGTGGTGGGGTAGGAGCTGACCTGGGTTTCCCTGAACTTCTTTTATTTTGAGATTCTCTGGGTCGAGGGAAAGTCATGGATTGACCCATAATTCTAATCCTTAACGGACTGATTGATCACTAAGTGGGTCCCTCTCTGACACAAGGGTGGCTCCAGCAGTGGGCTCACAACCTCTCCAGGAGGTCATTGACAGCCACCAGCAAAGCCAATTTCCACGTGATCCCAACTCCTAGATTTCGATGAGCTCTGCAGCTGAGTCTCCCCTCCTTCTTTGGCGCTATCCCAGTCTGACCCAAGGACTCCTCCAGGAAGCCCTCCCAGATTTCACCTGCTCACTGGACCGATTGCTTCCTTGAGCTTCTCTTTGCAGAGAGAACAAAAGCACGTGCTGACCGTGTGAGCGGACACTGGCCTGATAAAGCTCTCACTGTGCTCCCCTCATGTCCCGCGAGGGGAGCCTTGGCGTAGAGCCACTCCACGGCCCCCTACATCTCTGACACCTAAGCCCACTGATGTCTCCAAGGACACGCTTTGTGATGCTGTGTGACAGGGAGGCCATCAGCCATGTGTCTATTGTGATTAAAGAGTGGCGTTTGCAGATGTGGCCCCACAGTCATCATGAAACTGGGCACCCCTGGTGTGACAACTCTGATCTCTTAACCACAACATTCATTTTGAAACATCCCATGAGTCACGGGCATGAGAGCCTTCGGATGGTTCTGTCTCAGATAACCAAGCCCTGTGCAGGGAGGTGGCTATATCTGGGGGCAACAGGGTTTCTCATCATTGGACTTTGGTGTTTCTTGCCCTTTTTAATTTCTTCTCTTGCTCTGACCACGCTGCCCCTGCTCCCCTAGAGTTTAGCTCTCTGCACGCTGAAGCTCCTTTGTTTTCAAAGTCTCTAAATATCATTGATCCCTATGCCTTGCTAAGTTTTCACTTCCCTCCTGTGGCTTCTTGGCTTTCCACCCAAACCGGGTAGCCCCAGTGCATCGTCTTTGGCAAGATTAGAGATGTGGCGGGGGTCTCAGGGATGAGAAGTGTCTGACTCAAGAGTCCTTACAAAGGGCACAGCAAATGACCATTATTTCTAGACCCACTTCTGCCTTGGGACAAAGGTCAGGACTGGAACAGGGTCTCAATGAATGTCTGCCAGGACTTGGCCTGGCAGATAAGCCGGCAACGGCAGCAGGAGGGACTCCCATGAGCACAGGAACATCAGCACATAATAGCCTCGTCTGCGTGCACCCGTGTGTGTGTGTGTGTGTGTGTGTGTGTGTGTGTGCGCGCGCGCCCTGGGGACGGGGACAGCTGGCCCTCCTCGAGGAGACTCTGTGGGCGAGTGGAGGGAAGGGATGGGAGGGTGGAAGCTGCCAGGTCGGTGGGACCAACTCCTCATCCAGTTCATTCACTCAACATACTGCAAGGCCACGGAGCGCCCGGCCCTGCAAGAACCACCGAGAGGAGCGGAGCCAAAACAGACGCCGAGCCCCGTCTTTGCGGCATTTCCCACCTCAGAAGCAGAGACAGACCATACATTCGGTCAATAAGATGTACATTAGCAGATGGCAGCCCGGGGTCTGGCTCCCGCCCCTGCTATGAACTGGCTGGGAGACTTTGGGCGAGGGCCTGACCTTCCTGCATGGACATTAACATATCGGGGCAGGGGCAAGTTCATTGGGCAGCAGCGTCTACTAGACACTACTAGCCTTCAGAATCGTTTTCATGTACTGGGCTGTCGGGTTGGGAGCCAAGAGGACCGGGTCCTGGCTCCCAGCTGGCCGAAGGTGGCCAGTTCTATACCGATTTCCATTTTGAAAAAAGCCATGTTCCTTTCTCACCGTGAGTTATTGTCCCAAAATGTGTAACTTTTTTTCTTCAAACTTCACCTTAAAATGTAAACTATTACTTCATGGATTGCTCATAGAAATGGAGCGATATTTTAACTCTCTTTCTTTTTTTATTATGGTAAACTATGCAGAACATAAAATTGACCATTTTAACCATTTTGGGGTGTTCAGTTTAGTGGCATAAATAAACACATTCACACTATTGTGCGGCCATCACCTCCTTACATCTCCAGAATGTTTTTATCTTTCCAAACGGAAGCCCTGCGTCCATTCAACAGTAGCAGCTAGCCAGCCCCCTGCCCCAGCGAACCCACCGCTCTGCTGCTGTCTCTGTGAGTCCCACTACCCCGGGGACCTCGCTTACGTGGAATGGCGGAGTGTTCATTCTTTTGTGTTGGGCTTATTTCTCCTAGCATGAAGTTCCCGAGGCTTGTCCGTGGAGTACCATGGGTCAGAATTCTGAAGGGTGAATTTTAAGGCTATAATCAAGTCCTGGGGTAGTGGGGCTCTGAGTCAGATGCTCACAGGAAGGACAAATGACCAACATATGACGCGATGGGGGAAGTGAGAAGGCTGTGGCCAAGGGCAGCTCTAAAATGACAACCTGAGACAGTCAGAGGGGCACTTGTCCCGGGCACTGCCTTTCAGGAAGTCTGTGGGGGATTTGTCCCCGGGCCCTTGAAAGCAGGACCCAGAGCCAACCTGGGTGTGTCTTTCAGTCTCAAGGCCTAGGAACTGTCCTCCCGGAAGGGGTCATGACCCAAGGGTTTCAGGTTTCAGACACCATGGCCTGAAGTTTGCCCCAGAAAAGTTGGTTCTAAACCCAGAGAGATCTTGGCACAGACATGGCACCGAGTGGCAGGGGGCCCACGCCAGCGCTCGATCGCACCCTCAGAGCCACACAAAGAGGCCCCTGACTTAGCGTCAGCGTTTTCTCACTTTGTGTGAAGTGGGGTGAATGCGCTCATGGTTGAGACCGAGACAGTCGAAGCCTCTGCCTCCGGACTGCTGAAAGGAGCCAGGAGAGGAGGAAATGCCCCCAGGCTGTCCTCAGGAGGCCTGGGAGAGTCCTGGCTCTGTGACAGTGGACCTCGCTGGGCTCCAGGGGCGGGGCTCTACTGACTCGTTGGACCACAGCCCCCTGATGCTCATGCTTTCAGACTTTAGAAGATCAGCAGAGGCCACTGCTTTCTTCCTTGGAGGTGGCCCCGGGCTTGGGCCATTTACAGGGTGGCAGTGATCACAAAGTCCACGCACTTAGCCAGCTTGACTCTAAGTCCCTTTCCCAGGGACAAGAGGACAGTGCTGGTGGTCATGAGATGGGGAGTCCTCGGGGGTGGACTGTGCCCAGCACCATCACCCATGGCTGTTGTCCCCACAGGACAGAGAAGGGGATTTGAGCTCAGGGAGGCTCAGTCCCATGACTGATGGCCAGCTAGCGTGGGACTGGCACCTCGCCAAAGCATGGCTGGACAATGGATGAGCAGACTCATGACCTCGCAAGTTGGCTGCCACCAATGCCCCGTCCCTGTGACCCAAAGGGATCTTAAAGTCCAATCACGTATCTCAACAGATCTCTTCCTGGAATCCTCAGAGAGGACAGAGAGGTGGTCTGTCTGGAGAGCTCCTTTGATGGGCTCTGAGGTCTGAGCACCTGCCCCAGGGAGACTCAGGGGTCTTGGCTTCCTTCCCACAAAGCTGCAGAGTTGGTGCCCGGGGGCTTCCTAGTCACTGAAGTGCTGTCCTCTTACTGTCCTTTCCCGTTTGGGCTGAAACTGTCTTTAACCCACATCTCCAGCAGGTTCTCACTCTAGGGGCAGTGCTGGGCTGTGGGAACCCTTGCCAAGGGCGCAGGCTCATTCCCCAGAGCGCTCAGCTTGACAGGGAATGAGAGGGACTGTGCCAGCCCGGCCCCTTCTTCCCTCCTTGGCACCTGCACCCCACGTGATAGCACGGAGCTCTTTCCTTGGTTAAATGGTGAGAGAGAGGCAAGCCAGTGTTATTTGTCTGGCTAAGATACCGTGTTCTTGGGCCCTGGTGTGGCCCACACTAGCCCAGCTCCGCCTGCCCTGGGAATGGAGGGCTGGTTCCGGCATCACTAGCACTAATGGAGGGCTGGTTCCGGCATCACTAGCACTAATGGAGGGCTGGTTCCGGCATCACTAGCACTGCGTTCCTGAAAGCATCAGCCGTCCTTTACCTAGGCCCGACCTGTCCGCTCCTGGAGACTGGCGCCCAGCAGATTCTAATTAGTAATCATTGGGTTGAATCAACTCATTTGTTGCTGTGCTCCTCTCTCCTCCCACAATGCCTCGGCATTCTGACACTCTCTCCTGGGACCACTCACACGGAGAGTCCCAAGAATTCCCATTTGAAAGCAAATGGTCCTCGGCAGGCTGGCGGGCACCCCCAGCAGAGGCAGGACACGGGCCAATGGTGCGTTCAGTCTGGCTGAGACAGGGTGCGATTTGGACATCCCTCTTGATTCATGGAAAAATAATGTACAAGAGCCCTTGGCTGGTCTCATACGGATTTGCCTTGAGGGAATGACTTTGCATTTCCAAAGGGACTTGGAAAAATTACCCCCGTGGTCTCCATTGGTGAAAAGTGACCCTTTCACGAAACGAGTTGTTTCAAAACAAGAGTGGTGGGTGTGTGTCTCTGTGTACGCGTGTTCTCAAAGGGAATCTGATCTCAACCCAGCCCTGACCTCAGCCACGTGTGGAAATTAACTGGAGTTTAATATGGGCAGTAACCGCTGAAGGCCTGATTGGGAAACAGCTACTAGAACTCGCTACCCACAGTCCTTCTTTTTAATCCTTCCAGAAAACACTTTAAAAAAAAATGTATTTATTCACTTATTTATTTGACTGAGAGAGAGAGAGGGGGAACAAAATAGGGGGAGTGGGAGAGGGAGAAGCAGGTTTCCCATTGAGCAAGGGAGCCAACGTGGGGCTGGATCCCAGGACCCCGGGATCATGACCTGAGCCGAAGGCAGATGCTTAATGACTGAGCCACCCAGGTGCCCGAGCAAGCACTTTTAAATGGTCTACATTGGCCCCTATTGAAATGGTAGCCTGTGTAGAGGAGGAACCTGAAGTCCCAGGTTCAAGTCCTCACTGAGTCTTTGTTTTTCATCTGTGAAATGGAGCCCAAGACATGTGCCCTCTCTGGCCCACAAAAGGTTTGTGAGACCCAAGTGAGAAAATGTTTCTCAAAATCCTCTATACAGTAACTCACTACCGTCAGTCACTTCCTGGGTATGCTCTGTGCACCTGCCAGGGGCGTGTCTCAGTGGGGGATGGCAGGGGGACTAGAACCAGTGCCTCATTACGACCTCTGGGGTCAGCCCTCGCCCAGGCTGCCTCAGCTGCCCTCTGCTTCCACACCCCTCACCTATCCAGAGAGAACCAAGCCCCGTCTACTCCTGGCTGGCGAAACCACCAGTCTCTTTGACGTGACTTCCACCCCCGCTCACCAGTTCCAGAAAGCAGTCTGATGACGGTCTCTTGTTCCTCTCTGCTAAGCTTCCCCAAGAAGCATTCCTTTCTGGATCAGGACGCAGGACAGGGCTTGGTGCCCCTCTTCCTTTGCCTGCGCCTGCACGGAATCATCAAAGGTAAGCCTCCTGGGGAGCTGCTGGGGACTCGCCCCACCCCTCAGCCACTCCTGGGAAAGACCCAGTAGGCATTGTTGTAGGAATAGGCATTGTCACTTTCAAGCTGTGTGACTTTGGGAAAGTAACGTACCTTTCTGGTCTCAGTGTCCTTGTCTGTAAAGTGGGGGACAGTCAGAGCTTCCATGAAATATAATAGTGGGTGAAGGGCCCTATGGATTGCAAAATCATGTGTGGCTGCCAAGGGCTGCGTGAGTGTCCTCTAGCCACGTGCCCGGCCTCTTAAGAGTAGCATCCCCTCCAGGTCAAGCAGCTGGGGGGAAGCCTGTGAGTCTGTGCTCCATGCCTGGCTTTCTCAGCCTCTTGTGCTGGGCCTGGCAGAGGCCTCTCTGACTTGGAAAGAGGCAGAAGCTAGTGGGGAATGTGTTTGGGGCTGCCCAGGTGGCCCCCCAGGGAGAACTTTGTGAATGAAAGGACATTATCCAGATATGGTGGATAACTCTAAAACCCAGGGATAATTGATGGACCCCAGCTAGTTCTGTCCAAGTTGCTTCTAGACACCCCAAAGACACCAACAATCAGACCCCAACCTGCCCTACTAGGGCAGGATTTCGGCCAGGGGGCTGTGAACACTTTGGGGGAAAACGCTCGGTGCTGTCGCATTTGGGCTCCACGCACCTTATGATCTCTGGGACCCTGGTTAGACCCTCCAGTCTTCAACCCTCAACTTCCTCCTCTCTCCATAAATTAGACTTCTGCCATTCTGTGATGAATATACTATAAAAATGTTCTCTCTGTGTTTCTTCCAAGGCAAAAATCTGGAGGAGTTAAGGCACATTAATTTCTTCCCGGAGTCCTGGTTGATCCGAGTTACAGCCAACCATTACCACGCAGTGAGTTTCCAGCTCAGCAAGGAAATAATTATTGAAATTTATTGCTTTTCTGACTTGGCTTTTTCTGGAGATGTGTTTTGCATCTGAAACCCCTGGGCTATTGAGGTCGAGATGGTTTTGGCTCCTCCTCTGGGGCAGTGGGGAAAGCCAAGCCTGGAGGGCCAGAGGGGGAGAGGACCCCAGGCTAGGAACCCAGGCACCCGGCACATGCGCGCTATTGACCCAGAGCACGAGATGGGGTCCGGGAGCGCTGGCTCTACGGCCCTCTGGACCAAACTCCCGGGACACGCATGTAACATGTGCTTGCTATTGGGAATTTTTTAAATGCAGAGAAATTGAAAGAAAGAAAAGACATATCCTCAGACCCATCGCCCAGAGACAACGCCTGCTAAGATCTCATTGTGTTTATTGGCTGTAAACTCTTCCACCAAGAACATTGGCTCTAAACAATGCTACTTTGCCTTTCCTTTCGAGTGGAAAATTTGTGGTGTTCCTAATTGTTAACTACTATAAATGACTGTATGAGAAACATATTTGCACGTGATAGTTTATTTTACCATATTGAGAATTGTTTCTTTTTTATTATTATTATAAAAGATTATATTTATTAGAGAGAGTGACAGCAAGAGAGGGGAATACAAGCAGGGGGAGTGGGAGAGGGAGGTTTCAAGCAGGTTTCCTGCTTGAGCAAGGAGCCCAATGCATGTTTGATCCTACGACCCTAGGATCGTGACCTGAGCCACTCAGGCGTCCCAGAATTATTTTCTTACAGGCGATCTTAAGAATAGAAAAATACTGGCCCAAAAAGGAACATTCATTTTTGTTCTTGATACATATTAAAAATTTAGGACCAAATTACTCTTTCTCCAGGAATGAATGAGCTTACTTCCCTTTGTACATGTTCAGCGTTTTTGTTTTGGATCACTTTTGTTAATTGAGAAGTGAACAATGAAATCCCGTTTTTCTCTATGCATTTCTTTTATTACTAGTAAATATGAATATTTTTTCCATGTGGCATGTCCCCCTTTGTGAATTGTCCACACGAACTGTTGTACTTCTTGTGTTTCTAATCATGCATTTTTAGGGATGAAGTAAGGCAGTGTTTGAGTTCTGAGGATTTATGAGTCACTGGTTAAAACTCAATTCAGCCCAACAAACACCTATTGTCATGTGCAAACCACAGTGCCCAGTGCCCCAGCACAGCAGATAATGACTCCATGGAACCGAGCGTCTCTGGACGTAACTCAGATCTAGGCTCTAACAGTTGAGGCGGGAGACCGTCCCTGGGGCTGGACACCTCAGGAAGTCCCCCCTGCTCCCCACCCTTCCTGTTCTTCTGACCCAGCCCACCTCCATCCTTTTGCCCCTTGCTGCCAGTGTCACGCATACTACCATGTGGGATCATGCGGGTGACTTTATGGCCACCATCATCCTCTGCAAGTGATCAGGCTATTTATGTACACATTTTATTTCCCGGGGGAGACTGCTGAGGCATGTTTCCCATTCTCATCTTGGCATTTTCTCAAAGCATTGAGGCAGGACCTGGCGCACGGTAGGCTTCAACAAATCCTGCAGCCTGGCTGGGTGGCCGAGTGTGGGATCCAGAGACAGAACTCTTTTTCAAGCATGGGTGGGGTTGTGGGGTCAGCGAACCGACGTGCAGATGGTGAGAGGAGCTGGTGTCCAGGTAGCTCGTGGGCTTCTCTTTCAGCTGGAGAATGGAGGTGACATGGTCCATGTGAAAGATCTCGCCACCCAGGCTATGAGATTCGGGCTGCTCTTTAACCAGGTACAGACCACTGGGCCCAAACAAGGAGAAGGACCATCCCCTTCCACACTTCGTTAAGGACTTCTATATAATCGCTTCTTCCCTCCCTTAGCAAGGCCAGGACAGAAAAGGAAATTGTCGTGTCTCCTCCTGCATGTTCACAACACCCTTGGAAATGAAATTCACAAGTCAGGGGCCTGGGACAGGCCATTCATTGACATGGTGTGCACATCCAGAATTTCTCCTTGAGGGGAAACCAACTGTCCTAGTTTTCCAGGGATGGAGGAGTTTCCCTGGGATGCAGAACTTTCTGTTCTAAAACCAGGAAAGGCTTGGACAAACTGGGATGAATTGGTCATTCTCTTCTCCACAAACATCAAGACTTGCCAACGGCTCGATGAGAGATTTTACTCCAAGCCTGTGTTTACAGTTGCAAGGGGCAACCTATTCTGGGTGGATATTTTGATGGGTCCCTCCCCCACATCCAAGCAGCAGGGGTTAGGGAGCTTGGTTGCAAGGCATCTGGGCGCTCAGTCCCTAAGGGACTATGCAAGGCCAGGGACGGTCTTCTATCTTGGGCTACCTGGGATAGGCACGGTTCTCCAAGAAATGGCTGCTCTCTGATTTTCTAAAGCCTCCCCAGTAGTGATCTCAAAAGATTTTGTATTCCAGGGACTTGAGGCTCTGAATCTATCATCAGAAACTCCCCTCTGGGTCAGGACTGGATGGGCTGGGTCTCCCGCCTTGCTTGCAGAGACCTGCCTAAGTAGACAGACTGCCGACCTCCGGGGTCAGCACACCTCACGATACCATGAGTATGGAGTGTCTTTTAGGCCCATTAAATTGGAGCAGATGCTTTATTCCAAAGGCCTGCAAGCCCCTGAACCTCTAAGAACATGCCTAATGCATTCTTCACCCCACTAGAGGACGCACAGAGCAATTAATATGTCACTGAGTGCTAACCCGAGGGATTTGTGAAGTCACTACAATTTGGCCCTTCTTAGGCTAAAATTGCTGTTCTGTTTTAAACCAGCAGTCAAATTGGTCACTTTTGTTTTAGCCAGAATTTTTTTACTGTGTCCTCATGCCATTGAACACTGAAGATTTCTTCCCCACTCCTCTTGTTGTTTATCCTTCCCAACTTAGGAGTATACAACTCATTCAGAAATGATTGCCGTATATGGATTCTTCTTTGAGATAAAGGGAATCAAACATGATACTACCTCTTATAGTTTTTACATGCAGGTAAGAAGGACAGAGCCCAGGAAAGGTGTGTCTCTGAAATGGTCTTTTAGATTCATATTAAATCATTATTCAATGCATACTAAATCAATAATAATTGGTTGATCACTCGTTAATAATGACCATGGAATGTGTTGTAAGCCTGATATTAATCATGTTTCTACAACACGATTTGATTTGTACAACTTTGGGTGCTTGCTATCGTTGGCCTGTTTAATTGATGAAGATTTCCAAACTGAAAGTCTTCATATTCGAATGGCCTCTATTGACAAAGCTGGGGTTAAATTCTAGATTCTGACTCCACTTTCGGGGCTCAGCACATCATCTGTTCGTACATGGTGGGTGATTCTTTATTGATGGCCCCTCTTTGGTGGAGGTAACACATAGTGCCCACTCTGAGAGAGTCAGAGCAGGCAGTGGACAGGACACTGGTGAAGTCAGGAAGGCAGATGGCTTCACCTCGGTGCTCCTGCTAGACCTCTGGAAGAGCACTGTGTTGAAGAGCAGAGTCAAAGTCAAGCTGCATGGTGAGCTGTGTGACCTTGGCAAGCCAATGGACCTCCCTATGTCCAGCATCCTGAGCTTTAAGATGGAGAAGGTAGGCTGTGGGCAGTATTACTGTGTTAATTTGTGCAAAGGCCATTGGAACAGGGCCTGACCCATAAAGCACTCTGTGATAATGATGGTGACATTGACCATGACAACTATGACCAGGGACTGCTGTGTTCCACTTAGGATTTGCTTTATAAGTCTCTAAGACATCAAGCTCCTGGAGAAACCATATCTCATTCATCTTTTTCTTATCACTACTAATCATAGTACCTGGAATGCAGGGGAGAATGTTTGTGTCATGAATGGATAAATGGACAGATGCATGATTGAAGAAAAGGGAGTTTTTAGCCCCAGCTTTGCCACCCCCCATCGCATACCCTTGAGTGAGTCACATCTCTTTCTTGCATCAGTTCTTGGTCTTCAGTGACTCAGGCACTTCCCTACATAATGGATTTTACTGGATGGGAGAGATGAATTCTGTAACAACGCCCGTTGAAATGCTCATGTGAATACTATGTTGGTTTTTAAATTCAGGCCAAGCAATCGTGAAGACCTTCCAATTCAGTACAGCTTGACATAAAGGCATTTTTCTGGGTTCACCAAAGCCCAGTCTGTGAGTCAGTGGTTTTGCAGGGTGAGGGCTCTGCTACTAGCTGACTCAGCAGCAGCAGCAGCTCTCAGGAAATGGAGCTCTGGGGGGGAATAGTCCTTTGCTCTGGGCATACATTATACGGAAGAGCCAATGAACCAGGTGTCGCTAACTCTGGGTCACCCCACTTTCAGTTCTGCCTAAGATGGATCACCCTCTTTGCAGAGAGTAAAGCACACTGACTTGGGGTTCCCGTCCTTGCTCTATGAGCACGGCCCTGTTAGCCTGAGAACGGAGCGCTTGGTGAAGTACGAGATCAGAGCCCAGACCCTGGTGGACGGCAAGTGGCAAGAGTTCAGGACCAACCAGATCACCCAGAAGTTTGGGTTCGTCAAGCCATCCTGCAAAAGCCATGTGAGTGTCTGTCTTTGACTTTTCTCCTTAATATCCGTTGTGCTCTTTCTCTCCTCCACCCCTTGTTGGGGATCCCTGGCTTTACGTCTCCAGAGATCTCCAGGGGACGCTTGCTCACTTTCTAAAAGATAATCACAGCTCCACATCACGCTAGAGAGAGAACTTGAATGAAAAGCTGAGGGACATTGAAAACTCTCACTATAATGCCAGCTCCATTTTATAAATGTCAAAGGGTACTGTGCTGGAGGAGCAGAGACTGGTGGAGTGTTATCTGTCCCCTCCACCTCCACTGTCACCTACACATGGCCTGGGATGTGCACCAAGATCCGTGGCCTGACCTACCTGCCTCAGTGGCCATGCCAGCATCCAGGTGATTCCCTACCTGGCCCAGGTCCTGACAGGTGAAATCCAAAGATGGCCAGGGAGCCTGGCTATAGTTCTACAAGGAACCTGGGAATCCCAGAATTTCCGGGGGGCTCCCTTGCTGTCCTGTAGGGAATGGGACTCGGCTTTAAGCCAAAGAATTGTTCCCAGTCCTGACTGCACATCAGAACACTGGGCCCTTTGCATGGTCTGCAGCTCTGAGCCCCACCCAGCTCCTTAGACCAGATAGGCCACCGTGCCGCCCAAGCATTGGTGGTGTTTAAAGCTTCCCAAGCTATTCTCTGTAATGTCAGGAGCCAAAATAACAATTTCCCTCATGGAGGTGGGAGCAGGGTGGCCAGGATATTGTCTGGGAGATAATATAAAGAGGATTTCTGAGGTGTCTGAAATGTTCTTTACTGTGGTCACCCAGGAAGACTCACTCATGAAAATTCACCAAGCCGGACCCTTAAGAAGTGTGTACTCTATTGTATTTATGTTATACTTAAATTTTTTAGAGTTTGTTTTAAAGACTTTCCCCAGGTGGTTCTCATGTGCAGCCAAAGTTGGGAATGACTGCCATATACAACTGTGAAGTCCTCTCTCTCCCTCGTCCCTCCTCAAAAGGGCAATTGTTTATCTTAAAAGGCCTATTTGCTTTGTTTTGTTTTATCTTTTAGGCCCTGAAAGTCCAAACTGTGGGCATCCCAATCTATGCAAGTTTTTCATTCATCTTCCCAACATCTTGACAATTTCCAGAAGGATCTATGGGATTTTTCCTTCTTCCACCAGTCTGCATAAAAGAAAATAAAATGACATTGAAGGGACCACTCAAGCCTTCAGCTGACTTTCCTAGCTGGCCATGGTCTTAGTAGAACTTTTGCCCACTGTCTCAGTCGGGCTACTGTCACAGAGTACCACAGGTGGGGGAACTTATAACAACAGTCATTTATCACTCACAGTTCTAGAGGCTGGGTGTCCAAGATCAAGATGCTGGCATATTCAGGGTAGGTTCTGGAGGGGACTGGCTTCCTAGTTCAGAAACAGCCATCTTCTTGCTAGGTCCTTGGAGGGTAAAAGGGACTAGGGGACTCTCTGAGGCCACTTTGTAAGGGTTAGAGTGGTGTCCTTGTGACCTAATCAACTCACAAAAGCCCCACATCCTAAAACCATCAGCTTTGGGGGTTAAGATTCAACACAGGAGTTCTAGGGAGACTTTCAAACTGGAGCACCACGTTTCTATCATTTGTGGATGGAAAATAGCAGACCTGAGTCCGTTTGCTATCCTTCACCTCAGAGCACCTGGAGGCCAGCCCTAAATTACTGCCTTCACAGGAGCACTGTGATGGGAGTGTCAGCAGTTGACAGCATTCTCCAACTGGGAGTACCAAGTGTTCCTCTTTTCATGATGCTTCTCTACTTGCTGACCAGGACACACCTGACCTCTGTCCCTGCAGTTTTTTGGGGAGGACAGGGAGGGAAGGGAACAATTACAAGATAGAGAGTGACTTGCAGACCATCCGCCTTTTTAAATGGAGTTCAGTGGTTTGGAGAAAGTGAGTTAGAGAGCCTTTCTTCCCACTTTGTGGATTAGTTTTCTATTGCAGTGTAGCAAAGTCCCATAAATTCAGGCTTGAAACAACATGCATTTATTATTTCACATTTGTTGCATATTAGGAGTTCAGGTAGCTTTGCTGGGTCTCCTGTTCAGGGTCTCCCAAGTCTACAGTCTAGAGGCAGCAGAGCTGTGTTCTCATCTGAAGGCACGACTGGGGAGAACCCATGTCCCAGTTCATGGAGTTGGCAGATTTATTTTCTTGCAACTGCATAACTGAGGGCCTGGCTGCTTACTGGCTGTTGGGAGAAGAGCATCTAGGCCCCAGTAACCCCCAAATTCCCTGCTGGCCATCTCTACAGACATTTCAAAGCATGGCTCTTTATCCTTCAGTCTCTTTGATGCTAGTCTGCTAAGACAGAGTCTTGTATGATGTATCATGTAACTTAGGAGTGACATCCCATCACCTAAGCCATATTCTCTGGACTAGAATTGAGTCACACGTTCCACCCACACTCAAGGGCACATCCTGAAGTGTGTCCACCACAATGGGTTATCCAGTGTCTTTGGAAGAGTGATAGAGCATCCTTGATACTGCGCAGACAAAAAGGTAGGTAAATTTCGTCTAACAATCACCTTAGAACCAGACATGGGCCTAGGGAAATCATTCCAGCAGAGGACTGATGCTCTGTACAGGGTAAAGAGCTGGTGGGAAGAGAGGCTGGTGGGAAGATGGGAAGGCAGCCCAGCGGAGGCTTTGGAGGAGAGGGACGGATGCATTCTTTCCCAGGCGCATCCCCCCTTCTCTTCGGCAAGCCCGATCCCATCTCCCTCTACAGTTTGCTTCTGGCCGGGTCCAGACCATGAGAAGGAGTAGCAGGGGTTTGAAGGACAAGAGACTGGGAGAAGCCAGATATTTTCAGCGATGGCTGTGTCTCCTTCATGGCTTCTGCCTGGCAGCCTCCTGCCATGGTCCCAGTGCCACCAAATGGCCCTACTTCTGGGTCTGTGTCCCTTCAGTGCAAGGGCAGTGCAGCCTTCCTTCTACTGCTGGTCTCTGGGCTTCCCCCTTCTCCTGTTTGACTTCTTAGTTCTTCCTTCATCCCCACGACCAGTTCTCTGTATCATATTTATATTGTGTGTAATCCCTGGAGTCCCATGTGCTTTCCAGATAAATCCTTGACGTAAAGGGTTTTGAGAAGTTGGTCAGCGTGGCGTAGTGGGATAGATTGTTGGAAAGCACTGCCTCGATTATGCTTCCCATCCCTGCAGGGCTGGGGCGAGGGTCAGACAAGTCGGGCACACACCTTGCACCAAAATACTCAGGAATTTAGATAAATAATACTTTTAAAGTTTTTATTTATTTATTTGAGAGAGAGAGTGAGAGCACAAACAGTGGGAGCAGCAGAGAGAGAGAGAGAGAGAGAGAGAGAAGCAGACTCCCCACTGAGCAGGGAGCCCAATGCAGGGCTCGATCTCAGGACCCTGGGATCATGATTTGAGCTGAAGGCAGACGTTTAACTGACTGAGTCACCCAGGCTCCCTGTGAGATAAATGATATTTTAATAAATAAAATAAAGCCACTAAAAATCTATGATGCAGGCTGGTGGGTTACCATAAGGTGAACATGCACCTAGGAGAAGCTCCCAGATCAAAAACAGGTCCACACCCCAGACACCCCCCTCCTGGTCACTACCCCTGGAAAGTAAACACTATCCCTACTGTCGCCATTTATTAGTTTGGCCATTAAGTTTCAAAATTGAGTAGACCGTGTCATCCAGCCCGTCCTCTTCTGGGCCCGCTTGCTTATGTTCAACATCTCGTTGAAGAGATTCATTTATGTTTCCACAGGGAGCTATGGTTTCTTTCCCAATAAGCACGAGAGTTTCATTTTTCATTTTTCAAAACATGAAATGTTATTTCTAATAATACAGGCTTGTCAAAGAAAAGAATAAGAAAACACAAGAAAAGAAAAGCCACTGAGACTCCCATCACTCAGAAGACTGGCAGGCAACCTCTTGGAAATCTTTTTAGGGACACTTCTAGGTTTTTTGCCATTCAAAATGGGGTGATAGAGTGCATCTTCCTGAGAACCTGACTCCCCCCTCCACCAAGAATGAAACAGAATGTTTTCTTTAACAGAGGAGCACGGTATTTGGGGAAGAAGACAATGATGTTTTTGCCTCACCTCCAGACTAATTGTGCTAAGTCAGACAAGTCTCTCGTCGCTTACCCTCAGGGAACATTGCTTGTCTATAAAAAGGGCCTAAACCAGTGCCTCTGCTTCCCCCTGGGGACCATGAGCTGCTGGGTGGGACAGTCCCTCTCTGGGCCACCAGCCGCTGTGCAGCCATAGGGGCAGGGCACTGTGCTGCTGGCTCTAGAGAAAGAGCAGCCACATGGCATTTTTCCACACTCCTGTGGGGTGACAGAGAAGATAAGATCTAGAAACTTCTGAAAAGCAAGTCTGCAGTTGCCCAGGAGAGAAGAAGCTGTTTGGAGGCTCTGTGACAGGCATGACTGGCCACCTTCTAAGTGAAGCAACAGTTCTAGCCCGGTCCTGTGGAATATGCAAACCCGTGATCCTGGGGCTGGCAGGAGTGGGAGAAACTTGCAACATGGCAGTGCCCAAAATGCCTCCCTGGGGTGAATAGTAAAGCTGTGAGGGGTCCAAAAGCCAGGGAGGTAGGAGGAAGACACCCGCGAAAGGATGGGGTACGGGGCTGAAGGGCACGTCGGGTGCTGTCCCGTGGGAAATGCCATGTGGTTCTGACCGGGGCGTTGGGACAGGGTTAGGGCTTTGGAGGGTGGGCAGTGTCCTTGCAGGGGAGATCGGGTAGGGCACGGCACCCTGGGGGAGCTCAAACAGCGAGGAGTGGCAGGTCTGCGGCTCTTGAACTGAAGCCCCACGGGGATCCCCTGGGAGCTGGCACAAGAGCAGGAGCCGGGCCCCAACTGCGAGAGGCTGACCTTGTGGTCTAGGGGGTCCCCTGGGGACCTGCACTTTAACAGGTTCCTGGAAGACCCTGAGGCAGGACGTCTGCTGCTGCGCCCAGAGACTCCGAATCTGAAGGTGTCGAGTCCCCCAGCAGGGTCCCCCTCCTTACCGCACACACCCGACTGCCTTCCTGACCCAGCTGAGACGATCTGACACAACCACCAAGCCTGTGAAGGGAGCAGAACCTGGGGGGGGGGGGGGTACCCTAGCAAGGGGGGGAGCCGCCCAGAGCAATCCAGAGCCCACCCGTTTCCACTAGGGGGCGAGGTCTGCCTCAGAAACGGGAACCGGACTTTTCGTGGCAGAAATTTGCAACCAAAAACTTGATCTTGCCATCTTCTTGCTTTGTAGTTGAAAGTGAACTTTGTACATCCTGGGTGAGGTACGGGTCCTTTGAACGTCTACAATGCTCACATCATAACATCTGTGAGCTCAGGAAGCATGAGTCTTGAGACAAAAAAATTCTTAAAATGATGTTAAAAGCTCCTCTTTGTGAGAACTTCCCAGACTAGAATTTTAAAACCTACAGTCACGGTCCCCAGGTCCCCAAAGCAGTGACGAGGAGTGCTGGTCAACATAACCTGCTGTGTGCCACATCCACAAACACCTCTGTCTTTGCCCTTCTTATGTTTTTTTTTTTTTTTTTAAGATTTTATTTATTTATTTAGTTAGTTATTTGTTTGTTTGTTTGTTTGTTTATTTGACAGACAAGATCACAAGTAGGCAGAGAGGTGAGCCGGGGTGGGGTGGAGGGGTTGGGTGGAGAAGCAGGCTCCCTGCTGAGCAGGGACTCAATCCCAGGACCCTGGGATCATGACCTGAGCCGAAGGCAGAGGCTTTAACCCACTGAGCCACCCAGGTGCCCCTGTCTTTGCTCTTCTTAACACTGCATCTGGCTCACCTCCCCGGATCCTCTCCAGGAGGAATGGACAGGAGACCCTCTGCACGCGGCAACTCCTTGAGGTCTTGAAGTCCAACAGAAGAGGGTTTTGGTACTGGCTCTGCCCTCTACTTGCTATGTAGCCTTAGGTAAGTCACCTAACCTCTCTGAGCCTCAGAATCTGATCTGAAATTGGCAAGAAATCCTGTCATTTTGTTTGTTTGTTTAGATTTTATTTATTTGTCAGAGAGAAAAAAAGAGCGCAAGCAGGAGGAGCAGCAGGCAAAGGGAGAAGCAAGCTCCCCACTGAGTAAGGAGCCCTATGCGGGGCTCCAGCCCAGGATCCTGGGATCCCGACCTGAGCCAAAGCAGACGCTTAACCAACTGAGCCACCAGGCGCCCCAAGAAACCCTGTGGTTAAGTGTTAAATATGTTGATGTATGATTTATAAAGCACCTGACGCATAGCAGGAGCATCATACAATTTATTCCTGCTTTTCCTTCGCGGCTTGGTGACCTTTAGTCCTTGGTGAAGGTTAAGATGGACACTGTGTGATCTTGGGCAAGTTTCTTTCCTTCTCTGGCCCCACTTTCCCTTAAACAAAATGAAAAGTTAAACTAGATGCTCTTGGTGGACCTTTCCAGCTCCAGTCTTCGAGTCCTCTGATTCTGTGAGTGGAGAAGAAGGGACATGAATGGCTGAGCCTGTGAGGAGGAGGAGGAGGGTCTGGGGAAGAAGTGAGCTGTCTTGCTTTTCCAAGAGCTCACTGGAATGAGAAGGGATTAGAGAGAGTAAGAGGTATTTTTTTCCTCTCCCCTTTTTAGAGGGCTTTGCGTCCTGGAGGCTGGTGTGTCTGTGGGACCAGAGAGGAGAGAGGGATTTTGCTCTTGCAAGCCTAGGCTGAGAAGGGGAAGTGCTGGGGGGTTGCTGAGCTGCTGGGGAGGGTGTCGGCTCCCCAGAGACCGGTTGGGGGAAGTCCCAGGCTCTATCTGCCCACAGGGTGTTGGTGTAGGATGTGGTGAGGCTAGTCCTGAGGCCCGGAGAGCTGGAGCAGGGAGAAGGTGGCAGAGAGGGAGAAGCATCTGTGATGGAATCCTTGGGGCAGTGCTGTCCACTGACCTCTTCAATGATGGAAATGTCCTGTAGCCTCCCTGTCCAATATGGCAGCCACTCGCCACATGTGGCCACTGAGTACTTGAAGTGTGGCCAGTGGGACTGAGTAATTGAATTTTTAATTTTATTTCCTTTTGATGCATTTAAATTTAAATGGCCATAAGTGCAGGTAGGAGCGGGGTGACAGCAGGACCCAGCACGGAGCGAGGACTGAAGGTTCTGAAGATCAGAATCTTCAGATCAGATTCTGAACCTGATTCTGGAACCCCTCCAGGTACGGAGGCTCTCCCCAGGGCAGACCGCTGGGTGAAGGCCAGCTCCCCGAGAGCAGAGAGAAGGCAGGCTGGGAGACAGAAGGTTCTAGTCTCACAACAGCAAACTCAGCTCTGTAGGGTGGGATACCATGGTTACCCCGCTGCTTCTACTAGCACCGATGGTTATTTAAATTTAAATAAGTTAAAAAGAAATAAAATTAACAACCGAATGTCTCCATCACACTTCAAGGGCTCCGTGGCCACAGGTGGCTGAGAGTTACCCTATGGGGCCAAGTGGATAGAGAAGAAAAGACTCCTATGGCTCTACCTTGTGACTTTGAGTGAGTCACGTGCCCTCTCTACTTTCATTCCCTGACTCATTCTCTCATTCCACAGACTTCTAGTGGACGCTGCCTTGGGTTAGGGTTTCAAAGGTGAACAACATAGGCCCTACTCTCATGGAGCCTACAGGGTAGAAGAGACAAGTGTTGACATATGCCTGAGAGCCCTGAGGAGAGGGAGCCCAGTTCCTGGAAAGGATAAAGTGGAGAAAGCTGACCGAGACCCCAGGCGGGGGAGTAATGCCCACGAAGGACCCTCTCCAGGGAGGTGACCCTTAGGCCCAGAGCAGAAGTAGGCGTGGAGTTAAAATAGGTTGGGTGGGGGTGCCTGGGTGGCTTAGTGGGTTAAAGCCTCTGCCTTCAGCTCAGGTCATGATCCCAGGGTCCTGGAATCCAGCCCACGTCGGGCTCTCTGCTCCTCGGGGAGCCTGCTTCCTCCTCTCTCTCTGCCTGCCTCTCTGCCTACTTGTGACTCTGTCAAATAAATAAAAATATTTTTAAAAAATAGATTGGGCAGAGAAATCAGAACAGAGACAGAAAGTAGATGAGTGGGTGCTTAGGGCCAGGGACAAGAGGAGGCTGGAGGAATAGGGGGACATAGCTAAGGGTCACAGGATTTCTTTCGGGGCAATGAGGATGTCATGGACCGAGGGTGGTGGCCACACAGCTCTGAATATGCTAAAAATCACTGAACATGGCACGTAACTGGGTGAACTGTGTGATCCATGATCTAACTTGTCAATGAAGCCATCAAAAGTGAAAAGAGGAGGAATGGGCGGTTCGAGAAAGCCTCAAGCCCCAAAGACAACATGTACAACCATGCCTAGAAGACACAGAAGGCCAGGCGGCCAGAGCCGGCCTTGCAAGCAGAAGAAACCGCTGGGGCAGAGGGTGAGTGGGACCTCAGAAGGACCGGAAGCCCCGGGAGCGAGTCTGGTCTTTTTCCAGAGAGCAGTCAGGAGGGTTGAAGAGTTTTTCAGCCTGGGCCTGATCTGGTGAACTTTGCATTGTGAAAAAACTCATTCTGGATGATATTATGGCAAAAGGAGAGGGGGTGGGGACAGAGCAGGACTGAGCACACTCAGGAGGCTTTGGTGGCGACCCCCGAGGAGAGGTGAGGGGGCGCGGGCAGGGATGACCGCCAGGCAGAGAGGAGGAGCTCACCGCTGCTCTGTCCAAAGGGGATGATCGTCCCCTCACTGCCCCGCGTGAACGTTGACCGTGTGTCCGGCCCCGGCACCACCTAAGGGTGTGACTGTGGCCACTTGGGGAACAGAAAGCTCTTCTGCTGTCACACATTGGGTGCACATTTTTTTGTCTGAAAATAAGGGCACCGGAGGGCGGCCGTGTGAATTGGTACCGCCTTCCTGAGGACGATTCGGCAACGTGTTAGAAAAGGCCTAGGAGGGCGCCTGGGTGGCTCAGTGGGTTAATGCTGCTGCCTTTGGCTCAGGTCATGATCTCAGGGTCCTGGGATCAAGTCCCACATCGGGCTCTCTGCTCAGTGGGGAGCCTGCTTCCTCATCTCTCTCTGCCTGCCTCTCTGCCTACTTGTGATCTCTCTCTGTCAAATAAATAAATAAAAATCTTTAAAAAAAATAAAAATATATATATAAAAAATAAAATAAAATAAATAAAATTTAAAAATAAATAAATAAATAAATATTAAAAAAAAAAAAAGAAAGAAAGAAAAGGCCTAGGATGTGAAGCGCTGTGTTGGGTTATCATCACAGCGGCCCCAGGAAATCCCACCTCTCCGTGTTCGTGCCCTTGGCCTTACTGCTCCATCCCTGGAGAGACGGGGTCTCATTCCTCTGCCTGCCTGGCCCCGGCGCTGGCTTTGGCCGATAGAGTGTGGCAGGGGAACGTCGTGTGTGTTTGCTGCTCTACACACCTTGCAGCTCCCACCCTTGCCCTGTGGAGACCCCGAGACCGGGCAATATAGCAGCCCTGACCAACCTGCGGGAGGCTCAGAGACCACCTGGAAGAGAACTGAGGGCCTTGGCCCACCGGCAGCACCCATTGCCGGATGTGTGAGCGAGGCCTTCTAGAGCGTTCCGGCCCAGTGGGGCCTCCAGTGAGAGGGGATTGATAGGAAAGGACTCCTCCAGCCGATCAGCAGCATCACAAGAAATAATTGTGCTCTTAGCCACGAAATTTTGGGGGCACTTTATCTCCCCACAAAAGATACTGAAATACATATCCTTTTGATGAAACAAATCCACTTTATACCGATAAAAATTAAAAAAAATAACGAACGATTTATTTTACAAAGTTACAAAGGTGTTCCTTGAAGTATCGTTTATGATATAAAACATCGGCATGGGGGCGCCTGGGTGGCTCATTGGGTTAAAGCCTCTGCCTTCGGCTCAAGTCATGATCTCAGGGTCTTAGGATTGAGTCCCGCATTGGGCTCTTTGCTCAGGAGGGAGCCTGCTTCCCCCTCTCTCTCTCTGCCTGCCTCTCTGCCTGCTTGTGATCTGTCAAATTTAAAAAAAAAAAACAAACAAAATCGGCATGATCTTAGAGTATCCAACAGCTGGGATTAGATAGAATATGGTACATATGGATACTATACAATCATCAAAAAGATATTGCTGAGGGGTGCCTGGGCAGCTCCGTTGGTTAGACATCCTACCCTTGATTTTGGCTCTGGTCATGAGCTCAGGGTGGTGGGATCAGCTCCACATCAGGCTCTGTGCTCAGCCGGGAGTCTGCTTGAGATTCTCTACCTCTCCCTCTGCCCCTCCCCACTGCTCACGTGCTCTCGCTCTCTCAAGTAAACAAATCCTGAAAAAGGTTATTATTGAGGTATGCTAGTGGCAAGATTTCCAGAATTAGCATTAATTGGGAAAACAAAACAATTTCCAAAAGTATGATTCCATTAAAATATGTGTATTTTACTTGTATTTTGAGACAAAATTGACAGGTCCAAAGGCACGTGCAACTTCAGTCTGCTGCTGTTAGAGCACACTCTCCAGATGGACGTCACAACGTGTCTTCCCAGCAGCAGTGATGGGCCTCCTGCTTCTCGACGTCCCAGTCACGTGCCCAGCCTCCTGCTGACACATCTGAGAGGCAGTTCGGTCCACTCTCAGAGCTCACGTGAGTTAGAGCAAAGGGAGCTTTCACCTTTATTTCCCGGAACAGGATTTCCTGGTTTCTTGACCACTCAGAGACACCTTCCCCTGAACCACTTGTCACCCCAACGAAGGTGCCTGATCTACTCCTGGACTCCCTGACAGAGAAGGAACATTCAGGTGCATCATGAAAAGCCAGCAGGGAGCCAGGAGTCGTGCCAGCGGGTTGGGACTACGGCTGGCAGCTGGGGAGTGGTCCTGTGTCAAGCCAGCGCACCAGAAAAGGCTCCGTGAGTCTCGAACACAGTGATTAAATTCTCTTTAATCTCCGCATCACTGAGCAGCACGGCCAACTGCTTGGCTTCCCCAGCGAGCTCTGCATGAGTCACTGATGTCGTACTGTGCATGTCCCGCTGTGGCCTGTGCACACTTCATTTCAGGCAGGTGTGACTGTTCCTTTCTGTGCCCTTGAGCTGTCCAGGGATGGAATATTGCCGGCTGTTTTCCTCTAACGCCAACTCAATATTGAATCGGCAATGCCTTACTTAAAACAATATAATATTGCTCTTAGAGCCTTTTTTCCTACTCTGTTTCCTTTCTTTTTTTCCTGGCTGCTGAATCAAGGCTGCTGGTCCCTGGGATGTGGGGCAGCTCCTTAAGTAATAGGAAGTTTATTGACTCGTAGGTTAATTGAGAAAATCATTTACTAGACCATATGTGGGCATGCTGTGCCAGCAACCCTTGAACTGCCGTCAAGACTGGGCCCCAGCTGTGGCCGCTTCACTCTTTCTTCTAATGTGGGTCACTCCTTGAACTAGGACAGTCTGCAGGTGTCCCTTTTGTGCTCAGACACTCAACTCAGCCCTTGAAAGAAAGAAGTCAGAACAAAGGCCTGCTTGGGCATGTTAGGGCACAAGAATCGAGGAGAGGAAAGCAGAACCTTTTTCACACTGCAGATTCCTTGTACGCCTCTGACTTTATTATATAATCTGTTACATTCAATTAGAATCACAGAGACCTGGTTTCCCCGCCCCCACCCTTCCCTACAGCTTTCTAGCTGTGTGGCTTTAAGCAAATCACATAACGTCTCTGAGCCTCTGTTTCTTGTCCTTACAGATCCTCTGTGACCACAAAACAAGGTGAGGCTCGTGATGGGTGGGAGGCAGAATAATGATTCCCCAGACATGCCCACGTCCCACACCCCAGAACCCACGAAGGTTCCCTTATGTGGCAAAAGGGCGTGATTGCAGGTGTGATTAAGTTAAGGGCTTTGAGTTGAGGGGATTATCCTGGATTTTCTGGATGGACCTGGGGAATCTCAGGGGGCCTTATAAGAGGTCGGAAAGAGGGGATGAAACTATATAAGCAGAGATTGCAGTCATAGGACCACAAGCCACGGAATGCCTGCAGACTCCGGAAGCTCCAGAAGGCTAGGGACAGATTGTCCTCCGGGGCCCCCAGAAGGAACGGCCCCTCCAACACCTTGACTCGAGCCCAGCGAGACCAATTGCAGACCCCTGGCTTCCAGAACTGTAAGAGAATAAATGTGTGCTTCCGGCCACTCAGTTTGTGGTCCTGTGTTACAGCAGCCACGGGAAACTGATACGGGGTGGCCCATAGCTAAAATCCTGCACATGTGGACGAGAATGGCTGTCATGTAGCCAGCCCAAGGTGAGGCCAAACACGGGGCATGTGACTGCTGAGCCGGCAAGGTGCCAGCCTGCAGGTGTCTATTCACAGGGAGGGAAAGTGCCTCCAGAAGGACTGTGAGCGGCTATGTGGCCGGAGGGATGTCTGCCGCCACCTGCCCCGTCACCCAGACGTAAGCCCCCGTCCAGTGGGGAGACACTGTGGACAGAGCCTAAGGAACTGCTTTCCAAGGGACTCTGATAGACAGTGTCATGGAAGGACACTGAGCTGCTTTGGGGTCCAGTGACAAGACTGGACATGGAGGGAGGAGGGAGCCTACAGCCCATTTTGACACACAGCACAGCTACAATCCACAATGGCACCTGGCACATTCTGGCACGTTCTGGCATTCAAGGCGGCATCTCAGGACTATGGGTGCACCTCAGCCTTGACCTGGACAGTGGAGAAATGCCTCTCTCGGGATTTTGCAGGCTGCTGGTGTCACTAAGAGATTCAAGCCAAAGACCTTATGTTTCCCCTGAAACTCCCCCAAAGAAATAAGGCAGTGCACCTTTGCAGGGGATTGGGCATTGGGACCACTGGTGTTGGGACTTGGTGTGTGAGGTGCCCATCCACTGTGAGGTCTTGGGACCCTCAGGCTCCTGCCAGGCCTGCCTGTGGGCACCCACTGAAGTTTCTCTCCAGGACATCTGTTCCCCGGATAACCCGCTGACCTGTCTCACAGCAGCCCCTCCATTCCTTGCTCAGTGTTCCCCACACCTCACAGTGGGGAACGTGGCAAAGTCATTGGAGCTCAACCATGACTCTCCGGGAACTCCTCCTCCTCTGTCACATCTATTCTGAGTCCACCTGGAGAGCCATCAAGGTGACAAGGCTTTCCAGGTTCCGGGCGTCTCAGAGAGTCGTGTTAGCCCAGCAGCACCACCACTGATGGGACGGCGCTGTGACCTGGGTGCTGGACCAACCAGTGGGATTCCTTCCTCCCGAGGATTCAGTGCATGGGCCTCAGGCCTCATCTGTTGTGAGAGAACACTCCCCTGCTTGGCTGTGCTTCTCGGCGGACCGGCCTGGGCACGCAGCTCTTCTCTCTCCTGATCTGTAATTGTACGTCTCCTCCTCCCCCCCCCCCCCGCCCCGCCACCGTAGCCCACAGTCTACACGACAGGCCCAATAGCCCCAGTAGGGTATAAATCAGACCGGACCATCGTGCCATTGCTTTAAAGGCCTCAACTGCATCCCAAAGAAGACATGGAAATAGATTTCATAAAAAAATACAAGGGGCCTGGTTAAATCTGAATTCTGGAGAAACCACGCATAGATTTTTTTAGTATAAGCCTGTCCCAAAAGGAATCGAAATTCACATTAAGCTGGGCCTGCTGTATTTCTGTGGCAACCCAAACTGAATACAATGAAGTCAATCTCGACTCTTCACCTTGATGGACAGGACCCTGGGGACCACACTTTTGCCCACTCGGGGACCTCATATTCTGCCCTCACTCTCTCCACATGCCCCATCGCGTTAGGCTTCTGGCCGCTGCTTTAAACATATCTAAGACTTCCCCCACCCTCAGCCTTTGGACATTCTGTTCCTCTGCCTGGAACTGTGCTCCGCAGGTCCTCGCATGGATGGTCTCTGCTTATCACTCGGGTCTCAACTCTCCGTCACCCCCTCGGTGGGGGGCTTCCCTGAACCCGTCCAGGTGCTCTCTGCTGCCGGTTTCCTTCCTGCTGTCCACCAAAGTTCACTGCTCACTGGTCTGGAAAATCTCAGGAGCCCGCCAAGTGAAAAGGCACCGGAAGCCCACGAAGTGATTTTCCATCAGGACGGCCTGAGTAAGGGCCAGTGGAAAGCTCTGAACGTGCACCCGGTTCTCCTGTCACAGTTCTGTTTACTCTCCTCTGACGATGCCGCAGAGACTGGGGTGCAAGAGCTCCTGCTGCTCTGGGGTCTTGCTCCTCCTGCCTTCTCCCTCCCGGCCATTTCCTAGCATCATTAACAGATGGCATCCTTCTGCCCTCACCTCTGCGCTGCCTGTGAACCCTTCTTAAGCCTGGGCTGCTCTGGCCAAGCGTCAGGGAGACTTTGGAAAATTCCTCCTGGTCCCCCAGTATTTAGGAAAATCTCCCGCAAGTGTCTTAGCCTTGAGGTAAACCTACCCACCCTGGGACATCTTTCTCAGAGCACGATGTTCTGAGTCATTCTAGAATATCAAAATTTGTAGTACTGTGCGTGTGTGGGGGCAGGGTTGAGGGGAGCCAGAGAAACTCTTTGATGAGGCAGGGTCATCTCCTTTGAGAAGTCAACAGCCAGACCTCAAAAGCCTCCCCAAGGCTTTCAGAGGTGTTGCTTGTCTGTGGTGGAACTCCTTGTATTTTCGGCCCCCCAATCCACCTCAGACTGGCACTTCTATAAAATGCGATAAAAAGATGAATGACTAGAAAAACAAAGACTTACAAAATACAACCTTCGCAACGAAGCATTAGTGTGTTGTAACATCAAAATGCTGTACACACTTCTAAATGCTGACTCTCGCTTTCTGCACATGTCCCACCGAAGGTGGGTAAGAAGTGTGAGGGCTGTACCAGCCCCCGGAGCCCACTTAGAGTTCTCGGTGAAGGTTAATGATCAGCTTGGTTAAAGTAAGAATCCTCAAAGTGTTCTTTATTCTTTATTATTATTTGTTTTAAGATTTATTTAATTATTTGTCAGAGAGAAAGAGAAAGAGAGGGAACACAAGCTGGGGGAAGGGCAGAGAGAGAGGAGGAAGCAGACTCCCCACTGAGCAGGGAGCCCAATGCAGGGCTTGAGCCCAGGACCCTGAGATCAGGACCTGAGCCAAAGGCAGATGCTTCACCGACTGAGCCACCCAGGTGCCCTTTCTTTATTCTTTAGTATATGAATCTACAGCCAGAGACATTCTCAGTAGACAAAGGCAGTGGGAATACAGCCCTGATGGGTGTTTATTATTCACTCAGGCCTGGTTATAGGGGACTTCCTCTGACAACCCGTGGATCCCCAAAGCCACCAGCTCTCTGGCAGGAGACAGAGGTGGCTTTGTTTGGTTTGCTTGCCAGGACTGCCAAGAAGGGGCCGGGGGAGAAGCCACACAGACTTTGAGGGGAACTGGAGGTGGGTTTGGTTCAGAGACTGTGAGGCTGGGCCCTATTTGCTCCCCTGTCCTACAGGGACACTGTCTCAAATCAAGGAGTTTTCAAGCCACATTTGCTCTAAGAGTCTGTCGAGATGATGCTTCAATGTCATGACCACTCCTGTAAGAAGACCCAGTGGGCGTAAACCTTAATTTACAAAAGGGTTATTGGTCGTTAGGACGGCTCAAGTGTTTACTATGTGCAGGCACAGTGCTAAGAGCTCTCGAGGGCGTATCCCCATGGTCCTATGAGGTTCTTTCCGTTGTCTTGATGGTCATTTTACAGATCAAGGGTCTGGCTCCAAAGAGCCAGCGTGCCCTGCCCAGGAGGTGCAGCTGGTGATTGGCAGAGCCGGGATTTGGACCCCCACCGTCTGGTTTCAAAGTGCCTTTACCTGCTGCATCGCATCACCTTCCAGATCCATCACTGAAGGGGTTACTTATGACTTTGGGGGGAAAGATTCCCTGGAGTAGGGCTCTGCAGAGTCCAAGGTCATTTCTGTGCATGACACCATGACGCTGGAGCAAGGACGGAGTTCCCCAGATGACCTCATCTGGAGAAGTGGTTCTCAAACTCCGGTGTCCCCGTGCCAGATTCACCCAGAGGGCCACTTGTAACACAGACTGCTGGGCTCCCACCCCAGCAGTGGGACTCCATCAGGGCTAGTGAGTGCACCTTGAGAAGAGAGAATTTGCATTTCTAATGAGTAAGCAGCAGGTGATGCTGAGGCTCCCAGGAGACTGGTGGGACTGAGCTGCTGAAATGTTCTCTGAATAGGGGATTTTCTCCCTGGGGGAGGTGGCCGGGAGAGCTGGGAGGACAGTGGTATTTCTGCTGTCCACTCCAGGGTCTTCCCATAACCCCTTCTTGAGGACTTGCAGTTTATTCTAAAGCAGTCCTACCAGAGAACTTGGGAGCATCGTGGCTCAAGAGCAGGTGGTCTCCTATCTCCTTGGACTGTGGTGCCTCGCCCAGTGGCAGGCACATCGTAGGCATTTGCTAAATACCCAGGAGAATTCTCCCCAGTTGACAAATCCTGTGAATTCCAGTATATTGCCTGGGTGGGAGGAAGAGCTGGTGATACTTTCTTTCTCCCCATTATCTTAAGTATCTTGAGGATTGGAGATGTATTGACCCAGCCCAGAAATGACAAGGGAAGGCGATCAGAAAACGAGATTCCAAATGGAAAGGAAAATTTTATGCCAGGAAATTGGGAGAGCCATTCAACACCCCTTCAGCTCAGAGAGGCTGTGGCTACACTGGAACCAGTCAGTTCAGCATGGAGTGGGCGAACCCTGCGTTTTTGTCCCGCAACTACCTTGGGCCCGAAACGTGGCCTGCTTTTGTGGGCTGGTGCTAACATGCGAGATGGATGGGCAGGACACTTGTAAGATCATCTTGGGCTCAGTCTCGCTTTCAGGGGTTCCACGCCCTGTCCCATCAAACACGGAACCCAGACCATTCCATGTGAAAGAGAATGTTTCAATAAATTTCAAAACGGCTGTTACAATTTTATGTTTGAAATTATTTGCCTATACGAAGTAGTTAATGTATAATACATGCCTATAATTTCTTAGCCTTCACATATATCTGGAAACTTTTCAGGAAGTGAAAGAAATCAAGTGTATTCTGTTTCAACGTCATGAAATTCCAACTCAATTTCACAACTAAGGAAATTGACAACGCGTTGCATTGCATGTGGACATTTAATTGAACATTTTATTAATAATCATATTGTCATTTTCTTATCTAGAGTTAACAGATTTTTTTTCCTGGTTTTAATCGTTTCTGAAGGTTCATAGGTCCAGATGCTGTCTTTTCAGTGCCTGAAGTTTCAAACATGCCGTCTCACAGGCCCTTGGGGGACTCTTCCCATAGCAGCTGGGCCTGGGGGCCTCTCCGTCAAGTATCCGCTCAGCTCACTCATTCATTCACCTTCTCCAGATGTGTGCGCACCCGTCACCTGCTCCAGGAGGCCAACCCTGACCACACCCGCCCCTCCCTGGCATCAGTAATTCCTTTTACTTGGAGTGACTTTGTCATTTTCCACGTACCATATAATTTACTCATTTATAATGCCCATTGTGCATTATCTGGCCCTCCCACCCCACCTGGGTGGGACATAAACTCTGAAAGAACTAGAATTGCATCTTTGATTTTTCACAGTTAGATCCCCAGGATCTAGCAGCATGACCTGCACTCAGTAAACACTTGTGAATAAAATTATGCACAGATGTTGATGGAGGTCAAGATCCTCAGTAGAGGCTTTTGTTTTAGGGCCTGAAGCCAGGCAGGGGCGAGACCACCTTTTGCATAAGAATTCCTAGGAGATCTGTTGGAGCTTCACCTCCAGCACTAGAACGGTCTGAACTCTGAACGTTAGGTTCACCTTCCCAAGGGTAGGTCTTTTGGAGGGCCCCTCCCCCCATGCCCTGCGCCCCAGAATGCAATGAGTGGAGAGTGACCCAAGCCAACTCTGGAGGCAGGACCGGAGAGAGGGAGGGTCTAAGGGACTCCAGAAAGGGTTCAAGAAGAGAACACAGGGGAAAGGAGGGGGCCTCTGCTAGTCAGGGGTGGCGACCCGGATCCAAACCCAGGCGCTGTGCCCAGGACAGGTCCAGGGCAGTTGCCTATGCTGGAGAATCCCTCACAAACCTGGCACCTGCGGATCTGATGGAACATGTCTCAGAGCCTGAGGTCAAGGGCAGATTGGACACCTTCCAGGACTCCTTCTGTGTTTGCCGCAGTGACAGATCACATGGCTCTCGCCTGACCCACCTGCCGCCTCCTGCATGACTTCAGACTGTAGCAGGAGCTCTGCCGGCCCCAGAGACTGTCGGGGTTGCTGGTGGAGGCTGGTTCGGCCTGCAGGGAATGAGGGATGGAAGGACCTTCCCCACGGAACGAGGCAGGGAACTGCACCCCCTTCTTTTCTACGCATGCTCCTGCTCGACAATTTCTATTACCAAATTCTATAAAAAAGTCCAAGAGCGGGTGCTGGGTGGCTCAGTTGAAGTGTCTGCCTTCAGCCCGGGTCATGATCTCAGGGTCCTGGAATCCAGCCCCACATTGGGCTCCCTGCTCAGCAGGGAGCTCGCTTCTCCCTCTGCCTCTCCCTCTCCCCCTGCTTGTGCGCCATCTCTCTCTCTCTCTCTCAAATAAATACTGTCCAAGAGTATGTACAGCACCTCATTTGATCAAGGAGGGACCTTGATGCTCCAACATGCACCTGTCAGACAGGATGCCAGCATCATTTCCCCAAGTCCCTCGAGGGTTACAGAACAGAGCTTTGTGGTCTGCCTGGGCTTCCGACACTCAAGCGTTCTGAGGAGCCGTGTCAAGGGCAGCAGGGCCTCAAACCCGTGAGTCAAAGCTAAAGGAGGAAGAGATTTTCAATCTGGGGACGGGGGCCAACCTGGGAGAGCCGTTGTCAATGCCAAACTGTTTCAACAGGTGAAAGGTGTTAGCTTGGAGAATCAGCTGTCTTGCATTTCTCCTCACAACCCAGCAGGCTTCAGGGAGTTTATAGGCCAGTGAGAGGACTCTGAGTTAGAGGCAGGAATACGCTTTCTTCTGTCACCGATCAGCAGAGAATGCTGACAAACAGGAAGTCATGGCAAAAAGAATTTATTTTTTCTGAAGATTTTATTTATTTATTTGACAGAGAGAGAGAGCAAGTGCACAAGCAGGGGAGGGGCAGGCAGAGGGAGAAGCAGACTCCCCGTTGAGCAAGGAACCCCATGTGAGACTGGGACCCTGCGACCACGACCCAAGCCGAAGGCAGGCTCTTCACTGACTGAGCCAACCAGGCGCCCTTATTTATTTTTTTTAAAGATTTTATTTTAATGTAATGTCTACACCCATCGCGGGGCTCAGACTTACAATGCCGAGGTTGAGAGCTGTGTGCTCCATCAACTGAGGCAGCCAAGCCCTCCTGTTTTATTTTTGTTGTTGTTTTTGTTTTTTGCCTCACACAGTCTAACCTGTGTGTCAGAGATGCTGGCGACTGAGAAACCCCAATGGGTGCAGACCAAAAAAGGTCCAAGAGCAGCCTGTGCTGTCTAGCCAAAGAGCCAGGCGAGGGGCCAGCCTAGCAAAACAGAAACCTCTCGAACAATGACCGCACACTTTAACCCAGCATCACAGAGAAAACTGCAGCCCCACCTCTGCTCGGCAGGCAAAGGCTCAGTGAAGAGCTCAACTTTCTCCACTACCCGACTATAATGAGATGCTCTAACCCCTCACTCCCGAGGGGTTGTCTAAACAGGCCAAGTGGAAAGATGGGACCTGTAACAACAAGCCTGTCTTCCCAGTGTTGGTGCAGAACACCCAGGGAGCCTCGACTTGTCTGCCAGCCAGAGATTACAAAGCACTTCTAGCCCTGTCCTCACTGGGGTGGTGTCAGAGGAGACAGAGAGGGAAGGTCAGACTTTCCGCTGCTCAAGAGTAACCCAGCCACCCCCTACCTTGGTGTCTTTAGAGGCAACGTGGGGGACAAAACGAGCATCCCTGCCCCTCACAGCCAAGGGGGTATCAGCTGAGACCTACTAGAGAGCTAGAACTTCTAAACCTGCCCGGCAATAACAGGAACGCCTCCCATTCTGGTGTCCAGGAGACTCAGTAAAGAGCCTGGAATATTGTCCCTACCGGGAAGTAACAAGGTAGCCTCTTGCCACCTGCCGGGGTTGGAGGGGGGGCGTTGCCCCAGGTGACCTGCTAAAGCACGAGATGGAAACGGTCTCCAGAAGAGCATAGTTCACCCAAATGTCCAGGTTTTAAAAATTGCTTATCATACTGAGAACCAGGAAATCTCACTTTGAGTGAAAAAGGACGACCAACAGACACCAAGGCCGAGATGACACAGACCTAGAATGAGCTGATGGAGAGTTCAGAGCAGCAGCCACACGAGTGCTTCCATGGGCAATTACGAACATGCTTGAGACCAAGGAAAAATGGAAGCGGTCAGTGAGAACATAGAAGGCTTAACAAATACATAGAAGATTATAGAAGAGTCTAAGGGGAGGTCTAGACCTGAAAAATACAAAAACCAAAGTTAAAGGTCAGTGGCTGCTGGGACAGGACACATAGATTGTGTCGATGTCAGGTTGGTTTTGATGTTGTACTTGACCGTGTGAGATGTACCCATTGGTGTAAACTGGGTGAAGTGTATTGGGGGCCTCCTTGAACTACCCTGGAAGCTCCCTAAGAACCTATAAGTATGTCCAAATAAAAAGCATTTTAAGAAAAAGGTATGTAGAACATTGTGTCATTCTATAAAATCGTTTAGCTTTATCGATAGGGGAAGTATCCGTGTAGGAAGGTGTCTGGAAGGTTGTTCACCAGATTTTTGAGGGACGACTACTTGAAAGGTAGCATTTGGGATTGATTTTCCCTTTATTCTTTGTGTTCTATCTACAGTGTGAGTCATGTTTAATTTAAAGTCTAAAAGAAATAAAAGGGCTCTGAAAAGACATATCCATCTGGCATTGGCAATGGGTGGTATCGTGTGTGGTAGCTCATTGGACTGATGTGTGGTTCAGGGCTTTAACCACAGGAAAAATACTTGCCCGCTTCCTTATGGTGACAGCCCCTCTGAAGATCTTGATACATAGTAATTGCCTCTCTGATCACAAATCAGAGGCCTGGGCAAACCACCCCCCTCACCCTCTTACCCGTCTCCACCAGGCCCTTGAGAACACTCTAAAGTCGGTTCATTTCAAATTCCCACTTAAACCAGAAATTTCTAAATTTCATTTTAACCCCAAGTAGAAGACAAATCCTAGAGATCGTGCATTTCTACGGACTGGTGCCAAAAATGGTCATACAATAATAATTTTTTGAGGTCCTGGGTGTTAAAGAATGATATCACCAATTCTTAACATACCCTAGAAGCTCCTCTTTCATGTAAGTAATCTAGATAGCTAGAAGCTAGAGTCAATGATATTTTTTCCCTAGCTTTGATGAGCAAGGATTTGTTTGGGTTTTCCCATTGGGGAATTTGTGCATGCAGAATATGATAGGAAAAAGACCTGGTGGGTGTGTTTCCATGAAGTGTAGTGCTCTCGTATGTCTATTAAAACAGACATGGTCGGTTTGGCTGGAAATGCAAGGACTGGCTCTTCTACTTCCTAGGCGCATGAGCTCCCGTGTCCTCAGCTGTAAAACGGGAGATATACCGGACTGGGCTGTTGTCAGCTCTAAATGAGACAATATGCACAAAACAGGCTCTAAAACTGGATCCAAAACAGGGTCCGGCCCACATGGGTTGTTCACTTTGGCCCGCTTACCTGTGTGTCCATTAGCAAAAGAGGGGATTAAAAATCTATGGCATTTTCATTGCCTTAAAGAAGTGGTAAGAGGCTAGATGCCAAAAGGTCTTGAGTGGGGAATTAAGCAGTAGTAGGTAACCGGCCAGCTGGCAGGCCAGACTGATTTTTGCAAGATGTTAATGAGACTTTTAATTTAACTGCAAGTGGGTCTCGGCTTTACACTGAGAGCCCTATAGAAAAGGGTGGGAAGTATTGAGAGACTCTGGGTTTTTTCATGCTCTGCTGCTTCACTCTCATACCCTGGGCAAGACTCTTTGCCTATCTGGGGCTCTTTCTCTGTAAATGGCTTGACAGAGGCAAGCACTGCCTGGCTGCCTCGGAGCCTGACTGTAAGAAGCGGGCACAACTGTGAATGGTTCCTCAGTCAGTGGGCCTTTGCAGACGTATCTTTGTTCCTTGTCCCGTGGGCGATGCCGTGACTGACAGAGCCATCTCCTGACCCCCAGGCTCACGATATGCAGGGTAGGGGCCATGCCCCCACCTCTCTCCAGATCCCCTCTTTTTGGGCTTCTAATCCACTCCCCTCACTTGCCTCTTCTCTAGGAAGGCCGACAATGCTGCCTTTCCGAGACAGGAGGCGGGGACTGCTGAGGATACAGCCCCACACCAGACTGGGAGAGCGTCTGGCCTGAGCTTGCCCACTGGTGGCTCAGAGTGGGACCGTCCCGCGTCCATGGAGTCCCAGATGCATTCATCCTTGTCACCAAGATAGGCCCAGATGCTCTTTCCCAGAAGCCGGATTCTGCTTCTCTCAGAAGCAGATTATGGGGCAGGGGCACCCGGCTGCTGCTAAGGGAGGGCCTTCAAAGTAACTAGCACTTTACTCCTACCCCAGAGGCCAGGGGGACGAGGTGGGCCTCTGGGCCAAAGGATAACAGTCATTTGCCACCATGTCCCTCATGATTCACTCGTGATTTGCTTACTCCAGTCATTGTTCATGCACTCAGACTTTCATTTGATTTTATTCTTTTATCCGATGGGTGGTCCGCTCATTGATTCACTCATTTACTCCCCCATTCATCTGTCCACTAACCCACTCATCCACCCTCTACTGACCCGCCCGTCTGTCCCTCCGTCCCTCCGTCCCTCCACCCATCCACCCACCCACTGTGTCACTTGGTGGGTCAGGAATGAAATTAACCAGGCAATCAACAGACACGTATGTACTCCCCGGTCCGAACTACTGTCCTACTTCGGCAGGGCGTTAAAACCCGGTGCCAGGCTACTATGCGCTAGCACAGTGCCAATCTCTTAACATACTTGATCTTCACATTAATCCCAGAGGCAGGTACTAAGCTCACCACATACAGAAAGGCAGAGTAAGCCCGGAAGGACTGGGTGACCTGTCTAGAGAGAGTCAACAAGTTAGAGATGGAGCTCAGGTCTCACCCCAGGTCTTCTCGTCTCAGCAGCCCCTACCTTTTCCAGCTTATCTTTGCTGTCACTGTTTACAGAATATCTTTACATTCCTTTCACACCCGCCACGAGCCTAGGAGATGCGTCACATTGCTCCATGGTGCAAATGAGCAAAGTGTGTCTTGGCGAGGTTGAGTGAGACGCTAAAGACCACGAGTTGCTAAGGACAGAATCTGAACTTGAACTTGGGTTCTTTCACTGCAGAAGTTCTGTTCTTTCTATAGCCTATGTGCTCTGAGAGTTAACCACACAGGGCAGCAAGTTCTGAGTGGCAGTGGCTACTGTTTATTTAGGAGAGAACCCTGGGTTCTGGGAAGGGAGCAATGAACACGTGTTGGGGGACAGAGAAGGATTTCTGGAGGGTGAATAATCAAGCCAGGCCTTGAACATAGGGAAAATGTCACCAGGTGGAGAGCACTTCAGTGGGACAAAGATACAGAAAGTGTGTCTAGGAGTTTGGCTAGAGCAGAAAATTTGAGATAGGCAAAGGAAGGAAAAGAGGCTGGAATATGGCGGGGACGGCTGGCGGAATGAGTTCCCTTCCTGAAAGTCCAGAAAGACTTTCCTAACCCACAAATCTGATCTGCTCTCTCTTATTTGAAAGCCTTCAATACTCCTTTTTCCATTTCTCCCCTGATCAAGCGTACACTTTGTGCCTGACTTACCAGCCGTCTCTCCCCTATCACTCTGCCTGTGCACCCACTCTACCCAACAACAGTCCTGCTCACAGGGCATCCTACCTCTGGCATGCCCGTGTGGGTGCTTGCTTGGGTAGGATAGCTTCTCGCGGCAGTGACTCAGGGAGCAACTTTTGTTTCAAGGAACTGCATGGGCAGGCCCGCCACTCCCTGGCTGGCCTCCTGCATCCAAAACAAACAGTCTGGCGGGCAGTGTGTGGGCACCAGAATGAAGTGGGGGAGGGCATTTCAGGATAACCAGGAGAGCTTCCAGAGAAAAGCCTGTTTGTTGTTAGAAAATAAAGATGATGAATCCTGGAATAGGGCCGGGGAAAGGGGGGCGCCTACCTTCTCCAGTGTTCCGGTAAGTCGCTATCACGACAGCTCCTGGGCACTAAGCCCCAGCCTCACGATCTCTGTGCAGCAGAGGGATCACTTGGCGGATGAGGAAACCAAAGTTCAGAACACTAGAGTGAGTGGCTTGAAGTTACCTAGCCAACAAGCCATAGATTTGAACTCAGATCTTTTTGGCACCAACAGAATCCCCTTGCTACAGCATCATGGGTCAAAAAGCTTAAATCACAGAGATGTGATCATTTAGGTACTTGTGAAAGCAGATTTTCTAACGAATGTTAATCATCTCTACAACAAAGTGCCCAAATAGTTAAAAACCTGTTGCTGCAGAGCCTGAGATTTCTGAGTAATGCCGTTGGTTTGCCCTCCTAGATGCAGAGCTCTGATGGTTGACATTTGGTTCACTTACGTGAAAGACAAGAAAGAAATCAGAGAAAAGGAATCCTGCGGCAGGAAACACAATGAGAATTGCTGGCCTCCTCTGACCAGCTTCCTGGCCAGATCCAAGTGCCCCACTGGAAAGGGGGCAGCAGCCGTGAGGGACAGGCTTTATGGCTGTGTTCAAGATGGTGCTCCAGGCCAGGCCAGGACATGGCAGTCCCTAGTCTGTCATAGTTGGGCCCACTGTTGCCCTGGCCAAGGGCTCCTTTCTCCCAGGTTCCTGAGTCCATTTCCACAGGTGCTATGTGGGCTCAGCATCTGGAGGTAAGCCTGGGGGCTTGGGATTAAATCACCAGGAGTGAGTCCTGGGTAGCTGCACACCTTGCTTATGCCCAGTCTGTCCCACTGACTTCCTGTCAGTCTCAGTGCCCTTTCGAGGGCTGGAGCTTGCCTGCTTTATGCTGTCTTCCCTTCCCAAATCCCGCAGGCATACCTGCCTTTTCTGGAAGGGTACCAGCCTCCTAGGAACAAGCCACTGTTTCTTGACCTTCCTTTCTCTAGGGCCTGGGACTACAGAGATCATTAAGACATGGTCTCTGCCCTGAGGCAACCCTGGTCTCCTGCCAGAGGCACCCCTATAATTTAAAAATGGCAGTAGTAGGGTCACAGAGAGAGAGTCACTTCTCCCTGGAAGTCCAGAAAGATTCCAAGTGATGATGAGTTTTGACTGGGGTATTAAAGCTTGCCTCTCAGAGCAGGTGGGTTTTATGTGGGAGATTAGGGGGTGGGATGGGGCCATTCCGGGCAGAGAAAGCAACATGAAAAAAGAAACAGAAGGGAAAATAATCAAAATGTCCATCAACAGGAGAATAGATAAATTGTGCTTTACTCATAAAATGAAATACTACATAGTGACTAAAAAAAAAAAAAAAAAAAAAAAAGAACAGATCTGTTACAACACTCAAGGACGTAGATAAATCTCACAGACACAATCTTCAGCAAAAGAAGTCAGACGCCAAAGAGTACATGACATAGTGTGTAATTACAATTATATGAAGTTCAAGAACAGGTCAAACTAATCTATGGTGATAGAAATCAGACTAGTGGTGACCTGTGGCTGACATAAGCAGCCTTTTGGGGTGTTAGAAATGTATCTTCGGGCACCTGGCTGGCTCAGTTGATAAGGCATACCACTCCTGATCTTGGGGTTGTGGGTTCAAGCCCCACATTGGATGTAGAGATTACTATTATTAATAAAAAAAAAAATTTTTTTTAAATGAAGTGTATCTTGATCTGAATAGTGGTTATGATTTATGGGGCTTTAAACTGAAGAATTTTGGAATTTGCTATATGTATTAGTCACCTTGGGCTGCTATAACAAAATGCCACAGATGGGGTGGCTTAAATTTGTTTTTTCTAATATTTTAAATTTTTAAATATTTAAATATTTTATATTTTAAATATTTTAAAAATTTTAATATTTTAACTGTATTTTTCACAGTTTTGGAGGTTGGGAAGCCGGATTTTACTAACAAGGAAATGTGATTCGGTCTCTGGTGAGGGTTTTGTTGGCTTGCAGAGGGCTGTCTGCTCCCAGAATCTTCACATGGCTGGAAGGAGTGGGGACAGTGAGCTCCGGTGTCTCTTCTTATGGGGACACTAATCCTATTGGGTCAACCCCTCCCCCTCCTTCCGACCTCCTTTAATTTTCATTACCTCCATAAAGACCCTATCTCTGAATACAGTCCCATTGAGGGTCGGGGCTTCAACATATTGCGGGGCGGGGGGGGGGGGGGTGAAGGGCAGGGAACACAGTTCAGTCCATAACACCTTATTTAAGCTATACGTCAAAACAAAACAAAAACAGAGAAAAAATAATACCCATGTCAATTGCTCATTGCCCGGGATTCTAATGCCATTGGTCTCGGTGCGGGGTCTTGTCCCAAGTATTTTCTTAAAGCACTCCCAATGATCCTGCTATGCTCCAGGCCTTGAGACTGTAGTCCCTCTTATGAAGACCTCCTCTCTCCACCGATCTAGGACTTGAACCTGGCAGAGGAAGCCAGCCGCTGGGCTTATCCTGGAATGCACAAACCGCAGCGCCGGCGAAGGAAATCAGTGCAAAGCTCCCTTTTATCTGAAGGAAGTCGCGCATGAAGGGCTGCTGGCGCGGTGGCTGCTGAGGTCTCCAGCCCCGGGGCAGTCTGGCTGGTCCCCGGGGCCACCGCGCAGGCTTCTCCACGCCAGTCCCTGCACGCACACCTGCACCGGCTGCTCCTGGCAGGGGCCCAGGCTTAGCATCTCTTTGCAGCCTCTCGGCAGCCCCGCTGAGGAGGCAGGAAAGCCCTGATTGGAATAAACCGCCCTGGGACTAGGTGAATAATTGTGAATGGAATTCGTGCTGGAGACTTGTGGTTCTCACAGCTGCGGGTGGGGGGGACCACCATGGGAATTCTGAGTATTGTTCAGCCCTGACTGCACCTTCCATTGTTGGGCTCTAATTACAGCTTTTGTTTCACCATAAAGTACAGTTATTAAATGCTGGCCGGAACAAAGATGTATTTACAAGCCAGGGGGGCGGGGGAGCTGCGCTATTTTTAGAGCTACCCCTGCTGTCAGGCTGTGGTGGGGGAGGGGGGGGCTGCCAGCTTTTAGGTGAAAACGAAATGTTTCTGAGGGAGGCGGACAGCACTGAAAATGATGAAGAAGCCATCGTTGTCCTGATCTAGTTTAAGTCAATTTATTTATGTTTATTTACTCTTGTAGTCAGGGGTGTGGGGTACACTTGGGAAGGCAAACTGTATTATTATTAGGCTAAGTTTTCCAGAGAAACAGACTAATTAGGAAAAATAAAAATAGATATAGAAAGATACAGATAGACCGATAGCCACAAAGATATAGATACAGGAGAAAGGAGACTTATTATAGGAATTGTCTCTCGTGGCTATGGAGGACGAGAAGCCCCACGATCTGTTTCCTGCAAGCTGGAGAGCCAGAAAAGCTGGTGGTGTCCAGGAGCACCGGTGTCTCAGGGCAGGAGAAGATGGATGTCTTCTCACCTCAGGCTGCCATGAAGTCACCTACCTCCATTTTTTGTTTTATTTGGACCCAAAATGGATTGGATGATGCCCACCCACGCTGAGGAGGGAGGTCTTTACTCAATTTACCGATTCAGATGTTAATCCCTTCCAGAGGCACTATCATAGATACAGGCAGAAATAATGTCTTACCAGTTATCTGAGCATCAGTCAAGCTGCCACGTATAATTAGCCATCACATCCCCCTTACACTGGCATCCTTGGTTCTTCTGAAGGAGCCCTTCCTCCTTCCCCACTACCCCATCCACACGATACTGCTCTCCAGCTGCACCAAACTCCCCAGGATCCTAGACCATGGTGAGTACGTCCATCCCAGTCGCCTTAGATATGTGTGAGATCCACAGCCGTCAAAGTAGTTCTAGAACTTACCAGCTGCCCAAGTGAGATATTTTAATTGTATCATCCATCTTGGTCAGGCACGTTTGGAGATTGGACTAAAGTGAATAATACAGTCATGGATATTTGTGGAGCCATGAATGTGTGCCAGACACCTCGCTAATTGAGTGCATATTTGCCAATATGTGTTATTTCATGTAAGACTCATGATGAGCTGTAAGGTAGGAATTATCAATTACATTTTACAGATGAGGAAATGTTGAGGCTCAGAGAAATAAAGTAAGGAGCCCAAGGTCAGAGCTGGTCCGTGCAAACGGACTTCAGAGCCCTAGCTCCTTTCTGTCCTTTCCTGGGGTGGGACCCACAATGTCCACAGGGTTTGTGGTAGAAGCTGTGACTTCCATTTCTCTTCCTCTGGGGGTCAGACCATGGCAGCCCTCCCAGACGCTTGAGACATTGGTTCTTGTTGTTGAAGGCAAACACACTCTTCAGGTGAACGACAAGATGGAGTGAAGAGAAACCAGTGGCCTTTGACACAAGGAGGACCTTAGCTAGAGTGGGACATGCGAGTCTGAGGAGGAATTCCCATAGGCTGAGGAGTGTGTGAAGCCCAAGATGGACTCATTCCCAGATCCTCTCCCAGCTCTGTGTGGAAGAAAGAGCCCTTTACCTTCTAGGATGTTCCTCAACTTAGCTACCCAGCTGTGACGCGGGACAAGTCCCTTGGCTTCACAAAATCTTCCTTTTCATGGTTTTATGCCACACCAGAGCAAGAGATCACATGTTTGGAAGATAGCAGGCCTTCTGTGCTCCATAACTTAGGGGCCTACGAGCATCCCAGATCTGCCACATGTGGTCAGGAATAATTAAAATATGACCTTACTGGGATGTGTGACAGGGCCGGAACCTCACCAGACCCCAGAGATCACAGGGGTTGCAGAGGATTTTTAAGGGACCTATGGAATAGAAGTCCTAAGGTAGGACATACCTGGTTCCTCTCCCTAAAAATCTTGGAGGCAATTATTTCCGATGATTCTCTCTCTCTCTTTTTTTTCTTGTTTGGGTTGATTGCTGACCCGTTCTGAAATCCTGTTCTCACACCTCTGCGAGCATGACTTGGGGACAGTCCCTCATAGGTCCTCCCTGAAGGACTGCGCTCCAGCCCTGGGACGCAAGAATGAGCTCCAGAAGGAGCATCCAGTCACCTGACCTGTATTCTGGGCAGGTCACTCAGTCCCACTCCACCCTGGGTAATTACTGAGATTCATCGTTCCTATCGCTTGGCTGAAGCCCAGGAGGTGGGAAGGCCTGGAGAGCCAGCCTTCTGATGACTCCACCAGAACAGCAACCCTATTGACAGCCGCGGGTTTCATTTTTACCCTGAAAAACCGGGAAGAGCTGTTTTTCACTCTCGGCCACCCAGTCTCTGGAAGGCACGACAGAACCAAAGCTGGGTTTGCAGAGTGTCTGGTTCATGTTTAATTCTTGTCCCATCTTGGTTCTGATTTCTAGTGAGAATAGGGGTTTACTTCTGGAGTTGCTGCTTCTGTCGACTTCTGATTCTGCCTATCCTTGAAGCAGGCTGGTGGCCTTCATCACTGAACAAATATTTCTGTCCTAGGCACTGAGAATATAGTGATGAACGAAACAGATAAAAAACAAGAACAAAAGCAAAAACAAAAAAACTACAGGCTTCACACATGTGTGACATGCCAAAAATAAACAGGATATAGATAAGTAAGAGATATAATGTGCAGGAAAGCGATCATTGCTAAGGAGAAAAATATAAAGCAGGGGAGGAAGATGTGGAGTGTCGGTGAGGAGAGGTCCTAGATTTTAGAGGTGACGCGTGCTCACTAACTTTCTGTGTGATTTTGGATCATAATGTGACTTGTGTACCCTGCTCTTCTTCATGTGGTCAAAAAGGTTAATTCTATGTGGAGGATTCAGGGTCCTGCATGTAAGCATACGGAAGGGACTCAAGGGGCTCGATAAGTATTTTCGAATGCAACATCAAAGTGCTTTCTTTACACGCTCGAGGTGTGAGGAGGAGGAGGAGAGTGATGTTTTCAAGGTAAATTGCAGATTCTTGAATTCAGACTCCTCCTCTCCCTTTTCTTCAGATGACAAGTAGCCATGGAATATTCCAGCATTCCTCAGTGCTGTCTGTGGGTCCTGAATGTTCTGGGTTTGTACTCAGACTGTAATTTCAACAAGGGAATATTCCACATACTTCCTCTTCTTAAAAAAAAAAACAAAACCAAAAACAAACACACTAAGAGCACTGTTATGTAATAATCTCTCCATCCAAAAAAAGGCTGGAGGAAAAGGAGAGAGAAGAGTATTATTACGGTTATTATTATTATTGTCATCATCATTATTGTTATTTTGGTCACTGCTGATCATTTATTTATTGGCTGATCCTGAGAATTCCATTTTTTCCTCCTTCCATAGGGTGTTAACAGGTTCCGTTTATACCGCAACCTCAAAGGAGCCCTGGGATTACCTGGCTATGTGTCTTTGGGCAATCTGAATCACTTTTCTGGCTCTCTCCCTTGTCTGTACATGTGGCTCTCAATATCAAACAACCTTTGGGGCTTGTTAGGCCAAAAACACAAAGGAATGATTTAAAACCACTCAGTCAATAACGTTCCATCCAGAGTGAGGGAGAGGCTCTCCGTTTCAGAGGTCTGATCTCTGGGCTAGGGTTTCCAGATCAAATACATGCTAAATTTGAATTTCAGATAAACAGGAGTTTTTGTTTGCTTGTTTTGGTTTAAGTATGTTCCAAATATCCCACTTAGAATCTTCCAGGATTCTGGATCTGGAGACTCCCTTTAGACCCTCTAGTCAGGAAAGACAAGCTCAAATGTCTATAGGAATCGAAAAGGTGACATCTGGAATTTTATGTGAAATCTACTATTTTTATTTATTTTAAAGATTTTATTTATTTGAGAGAGAGAGAGAGAGCGAGCTGAGCACATAAGTGCATGAGTAGGGAGGAGGGGCAGAGGGAGAAACAGATTACTGCCACTGCCCTTCCCCCACCCCCCAGGTGAGCAGGGAGCCCTACTTGGGCATGATCCAGATCATGACCAGAGCTAAAGGCAGGCACTCAACTGACTGAGCCACCCAGTTGCCCTGAAATGTTCCTATTTTTGAATGTTAGCTGCATAGTTTTATTTTTTAATTTAATTAATTATTTTTTTTTTTTTAGATCTTACTTATTTATTTATTTGACAGATCATAAGTAGGCAGAGAGGCAGGGGGAAAGCAGGCTCCCTGCTGAGCAGAAAGCCACATGCAGGGCTCGATCCTAGGACCCTGAGATCATGACCTGAGCCAAAGGCAGAGGCTTAACCCACTGAGCCACCCAGGCGCCCCAGCCGCATAGTTTTAAAAAAAACCCAAACCGACTGTGAACCAAAGAAAACAGTGCTGTGGCCACTGTAGAAACTATGATGAGGTCAAACACTTTCAACCATTATATGGATGAAGACAGGAAGCTTTGAGAAGACAGCTGTCAGCAAGGTTACACAGCTAAGGTTTCTCAAAAGGTAACAGAACCATCGTCTTAGAAATGTTGAAGATGAGCAGTCTGAAAGAGCCAGGGCAGGAGCATCCCATGGAAGATGTGTGTATTTCCCCTCCAACAGCTTATGGGACTCTGAGAACATTCTTCAAGTTCAGCAGCTGAAATCACTGAGTCAAGAAAGACAAAGTGTCACCCTCTGCCTAAGGTCACACAGGTACATCTCCACAGGTGAGTGTAGGTTTGTTTTCCACTTCTCCTTTGATTCAGATGAGACAGTATCTTTAGGATCCTAATAAAGACAAATTCCAAATCCAATTTTCTGCCTCATAACCAGAATGGAGTCAAGAGGCCAGGCTGAGTGCCCAGACTTTTAACCCAGTTCACAAAGATAAGGAATCCGGATTCTGCCATGTAACCAGGTCATCAGAATTTACCTGGTGTTTTCTGTCTCAGCAGCCCCATAGCCTGTCCTACCACTGCACGTCGACCTGTCTCCTCTACATCTTCACATAGCAAGCATGTTCTGAAAAACGTTGATAAAGATTTTGAGGGGTGAAGGCTGTGATCTAAAGCTGTGCATGCCGAAGGAAGGAAAAGGACAGAGACAGAACAAGTATTTATTGAGAGCCTAGTGTGTGCCATGCGTGTGAAGGGCGTGGCATATAATTCTTTCCCAGCTCTTTGCATGTCTAAGTAATTCGCATTTTGCAGGTTTCAGCTCAAATATTACTTCCCCAGAGAGACTTCCCCGACTGCCTTCTCTTCCATCTCTTTAACTTGTGCCATTTCTTCATTGACTTGAAATCTAAAATCATCTTGTTTGAGGACTAGTTCCCCCCTCACGGATCGCAGGCTCCAAGAGGGCAGGATGGTGTCTGTCTTGTTCTCATATGTACACCTAGTGCCTGTCACGGGATTTGGCAAATTGTAAGTGCTCAACAAATATGTTAAATTTTTATGAATAGTCATGAGACTACATATTTATGGTTCATCTTTCCGGAAAGAATCTGAATCCATCCTTCCTTAAGTTTCTCCAAGCTCCCTGTCCTATAAAGTAGGAGGTGGCGCTAATAGTTCTAGGCAGAAACGGTTATGAGCGAAGAGTTGGCGCGCAGAGCTGTAAAGCGTTTTCCTTCAGGTCACACAGGAGCCTGCGAATTTATACTTCCCGGACTGATTATGGACCAGCTCGTAAACGAATTATCCGCAAACGAACGAAGCCTATTTTTAAAGATTCCTGGGCTGCGAAGCTCTAGGAGATGACATCAGAGAACCCCCAGTTCCTCCCCCGCGCCTCCCGCCCCGCGCCTCCCGCCCCGCTCCGAACCAAGCCCCTCCATCCTCAAAGACTACCAATCCCAGGAGGCGCCGCAGCGCAGGGGCCCAGAGCTCCGCGCGCAGCCCGCCCCGACGCGCCGAGGCCACCTCCTCTGGAACCAGGAAGACGCCCGATGCCCGGCCCGCCACGCCGCAGGGATCCGCGCGCGGCGTGCCGGGACTTGTAGTCTCCGCGGGCTGGGAGTGCCGGCTCCGGAATCTCGGCGGCCGTCTGGGGGCTGAGGCGGCGCGGGCACGCGTGCGCAGTGTGTGGACGGGCCGTCGTGGGCGCCACTCCGGCAGTTCGGTGCCTGTGGGAGCCGCGGCCGCGGCTGCGCGAGTGCTGCGGGCCGAGGGCCGACGTGAAGTTGGGCGTGAGGAGCGCGGCCGCACCGGGGCGGGGTGGGCGGGGCCGGGCTCCGGGAGCGCCGCGCCGACTGAGGCGAGCAGGGAGGCTGCCGCGCGTCCGCCGAGGGGCCGGCGGGCGCTGGTGAGTGCGGGGCGGCGGGCGACGCAGGGTCCCGGGCTGCCCCGCGGCCCCTCTCCCCGTGTGTCCGCCGCGCGCGGCTGCACCTGGGCGAGGCCGCGGCGCCGGCTCACCTGCTCGCGGGCTCCGGGGCGGCGGGAGGGGGCGGCGTCCTCTTCCCGCGACTCCTTTTTATTGTTTTCCTGACCTCAGCCCTCGGCGGCGTCCGGCGGGGGAGGGCGGGGAGGCGGGCGGCGATCGGGGTCGCCGACGAGCTGGTCGGGGGCTCTGCTGGAAAGGACGGTCGCGCGCTGCTCCCGGGCGCCCTGCGAGGGACAGCTGTCCGGGGATTCCCGGCGGGCGACGCCTGTCGGCGTGGCTCGACTCCAGGGCTGTGCCCCGGGGGGCTCCACTGCCTTGGGCATCGTTCTCTACTGTCTTCCTGCGCTTTCACTTTAGGGCTCGCGGAGTCAGCAGTCGACTCCGCCCTGTGCCTCAGAATCATGCTTTACCTTCGCACCTTAATGGTGCAGATGACCAGTGCGAGCGTTGAAAGTGACTTGCCCAAGGTCACGCAGGTAGGACCAGGGAAGCCAGCAGAAAGAGCCCTGGTCTTTCAGCCTCGTGGCCAGCTGCCCGCCGCAGCGCCTTGGGGAGGTCCTGAGTGGTTTGTGGTTTATTTCACATGCTTTCTGTTGACCCTCCTGGATAGATCATCAGAAGGGAAAGTGTTGTCAGGGTGAAAACGGTCCTGTTATTTACAGCCTTTATAGCCTTTGTCGAATTCTAGTTACGCTGAGTCCCAAAGCAGAGCATCTGCCCTTCGCGGGGCACTGGATTGTTCTGTTGGGGCGGCAGATGTGAGAGGAGGTTCGGGGAAGAAATATGCAACGCAATTTGTGCCATTTTTCTCTCCCTTTCCCCCTACCAGCCCTAGAATACTCGCTTTCTTACTTTACGATTGATTGCTGTCTGTTTCAGCAGGACTTTCTTTGCTTTAATGAAGTCATCGCCTTTGTGAATTAGTTTTCTAACTAGAAAAATCTTATTTCCTGTGTGTTTAATGACTGGAACAAGTAGTGCTCTCTGAGGTTTATAACCATTGTCTTTTATCTTAGAGCTACTGATCAGTCTGCTTTATTACCCCGCCAAGGACTCAGCTTGCATACTTTCTATGTGAGTTTAATGCCATTGAAACACTTTTTACAGCGAAATTTGGCTAAGCTTTATATGAATCGGAGAGAAACTTGAAGAAAATCATTCTGTAAAGCTACGTTTTTCTTCGTAATGTGAAGGACTTGAAGAACTATTATTTCAAAAATAGATTAATTCTGACTAAAATGCCTGTAACGTTTCATATTCCTCATTTTCATATTAATACACTTGTGGCAAAAAATATTTCCCCAAATAGAGTTTCTTCAAATAATCCTCATCTTAACCAAATCTTCCCAAGGAAGATTACATCTTAGAATGTTTATGTATTTAAACAAGAATGTCTGAGCTTAGCAGAATTTGAGTTAATGGTTAATTTATTTTATAGTGCTATAAACCCCACAGAATATCCATTGATGGGCTTCTCTTGAAGAGAGAGCCATATCAAGGAGTATCAAGGGATATAGCTTCGGATTTGCTTTTTGTGGTTAAGTAGTGGGTAACTTCTGTGACTTAAGAAGATGTGATTTATATGTGCCGAAACGGCTTCACATGGCACTTTATCTTGCTAGTTAGTAGTTTTATGGTTGCTTTGGGGAGGAGGGAAGTAACAGGTTTGTATCTTTTTATTCTCCTCTTTTAGCAATGTAGCAAAATAGGAAAGAGAGGTGGTGTGTCAATTTGAGTTTGTCCTAGACCCATAGAGACAGTAAAACAGGATAAGTATACAATTGTTAGGAAACTGCTATGAGTTCATAAGCCGGAAGGACCTTTTTAGAAATGTTTAAGGACTTTGAGAATAGCACTGGGATATTTTCTTTAAAAAGCCACTATGGGCAGTCCTCCCCTGTTTGTTGTTAACATATAGGATGTGGCAATATTGAATTCTCCTCGGAAAATATTTGGGAAAGATGGAAGCATTTTATATTTTAGTAGAGGCTTTTCCTCTAGAAATATCTAATGCAGCTTAAAAACAAAACAAAACAAAAGACTCACTTAAGCCTCAAAGTTTTTATAGTCCTACCATAAAACTTCCAGTTAATTTGACTGTATGATAACTTGTAACCCAGAGTGAAATCTATGAAATAATTTATTAGTGTAATTTAAGTTTGATTTCGATACTGAAATATTGCTAGATGTTAAGTTGTTGTTCTTGTTTAAATAATTCTGTCATTTAAGAATGAGGAGAGATCATTTTCTGAATACAGTATAGTAATTATTCAGATGAGATAACAGTTAACACTCTGCTTTCATGAGATTGAAAACTTCAAATGTCATAGTAGTGGTAACTGCCTTAGCTTTGAGCTGAAGTAATAGAGAAGTACTACTTCTTCACATGCTTGAGCATTTTACTTTTGTTAATAGTAAATTTTGATTTTAAATTTCTAGATTCTCATATTTCTGATCTGCAATAATATAATAAAATGGTTTCAGTAGGAAATAAATATTAAAACTGAGTTAATTATTTTCACCATTGTAGGTACACAGCATTTAGAAAGGTATTAACATGGTATCAAAGAATTCTTAGGGCAGAAACTTCTGGTGGTTTTAGATGCTTGTCTGTAATGCTTAATTATTTTTAGAAACATAAAAATATGGGATGTTTTTATTTAAAAATAAAAATTCATGTTGATACTTGTTATAGCAGTAGGACTCAATTATGCTTAGTAACATTAAACCATTGAACTCTGAGTAATATTTTCTCCTAATAGCTGCTCTGTAATAAAGAATATTTCAGCTTATAATTAATTCCTAGAAGATATTTAAGCAAACATATTTGCTATTTATTTTTATAAGCCTTTTGATTAGTTGAATTGCTTTGAATGCAGGGAAAGAGTGTTTTTGAGGATTTTGTATCAGAATTTAAATTGAAATGTCTTTTGACTGTAAAAGAAAATCAGTATCAGTTGGAATATTTTTTAGCATTAAATAAACCTTTGAGTCTTAAGTATTTTTTCCTATGGAAATCTTATTATTGTCAGTCTGACAGTTTTATTTTTAAAAAAGTTGTGGTTTTACCCTTTTATATAGTCTAGCCTCTTACAGTTTAACCATTGAACTCTGGATTCTGTGAAGAAAGGACAATCCCTTGAAGAAAGGACAATCTCAGGCACTTAGAACTAGAAGCAATCTCAGAGGACTTCTAATGTAGCATCTTACCCAGTACAGTAAATCCCCCATGGGAATTTTCATGTCTGGTGTTTCCTCTCATTACTAAGGACAGTGATGATGTTCCCTGTATCATCAGGTTATTGAGTAGTCTGAGCTTGGTGAAAACAAACAGAAGACAATTTTATTTTTCACCATTCACTGCTTTGAACGGTGATATGCAGGGTCTTCCTCTTTCCCCTTTCTCCCCGCTCATCATATCACGGACAAATGAGAGCTTTTCCATCATTTACAGCTATTAAAACTCTAGTCTTTCTCTTTCAGTTTAAACTTTCAGTCTCCTAGTCAATTTCAAATTCCTCCCCTACCCCAGTGTTGGGCACTTATTACTTAAAATACTTGGGCTGGGGAGGAATTGTGGTATGCTCCCAGAATTCCTCTTTCTCTTTCCTCTTCTGGGATCTACTTGGTCAGGGACTTGTAAGAAGAAAAATGGAAAAGGACAAGTCTATCTTACTGGGTGCTGTTAAAGCCCTCTTTTGATTAGCGATGGCAAGCCATTGATGTCCACTGATAGGCGTCTGCACTGGAATTTTTGGTGAGCTCTCACAGAGAGACTCCCCAGTGCCCCTAATTCCTGGATTTGAAATTTGCTTTGGGCCTATACGGCAACCTCCTTGTCCGTGACCTGTCAGTCCCACCCCCTGGTTCCTAGGAGTTTGTGTGGGGGTGAGGTACTTTGGGGATCTTTTCTTTCCATAGCCAGATTTTTTGATAACGGCAAGACAGCTCAAGTCTAGCTACCTCCTGCAGCTTCCACTTAACCCACTGGAAACTCACTTCCTTGTGATATGAAGCGGGTGGTATGCTAGCTGCATAAATCTGTGCCCCTTTTTGTGCCCTTACATTTCTTGTTAATTTTTTTTGTCCCCCTGCTCAAATAGGTACAGATCAGACTCAGTCTGCTTCTTAAGTAGACATTGAACTGAAGAATGGGATGCCAGTCTCTCCTACGTGTAAACTCTTCTTGGTGATTCTCTTAGAGGGCTCCTGCCATTGTTTTGGGGTGAATACCTCCTTCCTTTCCGTGTCTTCTCCCTGAAGACTTGGAAGACTTCAAATTTTTTCCCTCTCTTCTGTCAAATGTTTCTATCAAGTGACGGTAAAGTGTTGATTATGGTGCCAGAGTCCTTAGTGGTGTGTTTGTGAGGGAAGGGGTGTCAGTGCTGGGTTTCCCAGATGTTTGATCCTTGATGTCTGTATATCCTCAGCTTTGAGCTTGATAGCAAATTTGGGACAACAAGGCTAGTCCCACTCAACAATGGTTAAAAATAATAGTGAAGCCCTGTGAGCCTAGTGCCATCTCACTGTGCAGAATTTAATTTTTCCTTTTTTTTGTCTGTGTCTCCGTGATTTTTGTTTTGTTTTGATTTTTTGACTTACTCCCTGGGTCCTGACTGATGATGTATTAACTGTGAAAATGTTAATTGATGGCTGATTGTATGATCTAACTATACCTTAGAGTGAGGATACATTTGGGGAAAGGTTTTAATAATATACTTTTATCTATTCTTGCCTCATATCAGGTTTACTAAATATATAAATACAAATAGAAATATAGTGTTTGAAACTTTTACTTTCCATCGGCTAAGCAAACCAGTTAGTTAAATCTGCCAAAGGATTTCTTGTCTAACGGCTAGCTTTCTGTCTAGAAACTGTAATATTAATATTCATTGCAAAAACACGGATGGATCTAGAGGGTATAATGCTAAGTGAAATAAGTCAGTCTGGTAAAGACAAATACCGTATGATTTCACTCATGTGGAATTTAAGATGCAAAGTAAATGAACGAAGAAAAAAACCCCAGGTTTTTAAATACAGGGAACAAACTGGTGGTTGCTAGAGGGGAGGTGGGCGTGGGTGGGGTAAAGTAGGTGAAGGGCGTGAAGAGTACACTGACTGCTGTGAGCACTGAGTAATGTATAGAATTGTTGAATCACCATATTGTATACTTGAAACTAACATAACACTCTGTGCTGATTATACTTGAATAAAACCATTGTGGAGGAAGAAAGTATTTGTTGGAATCATTATGGACTCCTTAATACTTCATTCAATAAATAGTTATTGAGTGCCTTCCATGTAGCAGGCACCGTTTTAAGCATTGAAGAAACAATAGTAAATCCAAAAAAAAAAAAAAAAAAAAAATCACTGCTCTTGTGGAGCCTACAATTCGAGTGTGGGGAAACAGACAAGAAACAGGTAAATAAGTAAATGATATTGTTTGTTAGCCCCAAATGCCAAGGAGAATAAAGTTGGAAAGGGAGACAGGACAGTACAGCAGTACAGTTCACATTTGCAATTTTAGATAGTGTCAAGATAGGGTGTCACTCTTTCTCTGAGAAAGTCTATTTGAGTTCAAAGGCCCTGATTGGGAAGCTTGTCTGACATAGTAGGGAGTCCAGTAGCCAGATGAGTGACCAAGGGGGAACTGGGATAAGGTATGGGGCATGTAGGTGAAGCCTGTATGTCTTTGTAAGGGCTTTGGTTTTTTACTTGAATGAGATGAGATCACATTGAAACAATGGTTCTTAAACTTGGCTGAACACTAGAATTAATCTGGGGAGATTGAAAAAGGTACTAATGTCTAGATCTCATCTCTAGAGTGTCTTTTTTTTTTTTAATTTTTATTTATTTAAATAATTTAAACACTCAACCTAGGGCTCAAACTTAGAACCCTTGAGCTCAGCAGTCACATCTGTTTCTGACTGAGCCAGCCAGGTCCCCCCCCCCCCCCCCCCGGCTCCAGAGTTTCTGATTTAATTGGGATGGGGGGTGTCCAGCCTTGGCATCAGGATTTTTAACAATCCCTCGGTAATTCTAATAAGTAAAGTTAAAGAGTTTTGGACAGGGTGACGTTACCTAGTATTGAAGAATCTGGGCTCCAGAACTAGACTCCTCTGGTTTGAATCTGAGCTGTGCCATTTCCTAAACCTGTGACCTTGGGCAAGTAATTTTTAAAATTTCCTGTGCTTTGTTTTTCATTTGTAAAGTTATTCTAAGTATTAAGCTAATATTTAAATATTTGGAACAGTGCATGGCCAGTAGTAATATGGGTTTACTGAATAAAGACTTAAATATATGTCTTAATGGAATCACTCAGCTGTGTTGAGACTAGAGTGAAGGAGGCAAGGACAGAAGCAAGGAACAGTCAGCTAGCTGAGAGATGATGGTGGCTTGGACCACAGTGGCAGCAGTGTAAGTGATCAGAAGTAGTGGGATTCTGGATATTTACAAGATGGAACCAATAGGATTTGCTGATCCGTTGGATGTGTAATGAGAGAGAAAGAAGATTCATTCCAGTCTGACTCTAAGATATTTTGCCTGAACAGCTGGAAGAAGGGAGTGGTTGTTTATTGAGATGGGGAAGACCGAGACAACAGGTTTCTAAGGGGAATGGTTGATACTGTTTGTTTAAGTTTGAGATGTCTGTTAGATAAGTAAGTAGATATGTAGACAGTTGTATACATGAGTCTGCAGTTCAGCTGGATGTCCAGAGCTAGAGATAGCTGTTGGAAGCCATCTGTATGTAGACTTAGGTAAACAAGTGAGCTCACCTAGGGCATGGGCAAAATGCATGAACAGATACGAACATTACTTCATTTAGTTTATGAACACTAAAACTGAAAATGGTTTCAGAATTAATAATACCAAGTGGGATTACTGGGTTATGGGGTAAATGCATGTGTGATTTTGTTAAATAGTGCTGTATTCATCTCAATAGGGTTGCACCATTTTGCCTTTTCATGAGCAATGTAAGAGTCCCTGAGTTCTAATAACTTCACCAATATAGTGTATTGGCAGGCTTTTGACTTTTGGCCAGTTTGATAGGTGAGAAATGGTATCTCTCTAACACAGATTTTTTTCCATTGTGAAGGGTTGTGAACATCCACAGAAGCCTAGGATTGTATAACTATAGAACCCATCAAGTAGTTCCAACAACTATCAGGCCAGGCCATGCCTCCTTCATTCCCTACCCCTAGATTATGCAGGTACTATTTTATGTATCAGTAGATACCTCTGATAAGGATTCATTTTCTTGGTGACATAACCATAATAACATTATCACACTGAAAATAAAGACCCATTTTCTTAATATAGTTAGGCAGTATGCTAATACCAGTTGTCTTTTCTTTTTAAAGATTTCATTCATTTATCTGACACATACACAGAGAGAGAGAGACAGCTGGAGAGGGAACACAAGCAGGGGCAGAGGGAGAGGGAGAAGCGGACTCCCTGCCAAGCAGCGAGCCAGATGCAGGGCTCGATCCCAGGACCCCGGGATCATGACCTGAGCTGAAGGCGGATGCCTAACGACTGAACCATCCAGGCGCCCCCTAATATCAGTTTTCTTAAATATGTCAGTGTTTTCAAAGCTTATTTAAAAATTTTTTTAAAGATTTTATTTACTTGAGAAAGAGTGAGAGATTGGATTTTGCAATTTGAATACCCGTGGTATGGTTTAACATGTTCTCTCCCTGTTTTTTTGTGTTCCCTGTCAGTTGGTATTAGATCTAGAGGTTTGGGTCAGATTCAGGCATTTTATTTTCAGAGGTGTTTTGTAAGTGCTATCATGTTCTTAGGCACATGAAGTCTGCTTGCCTTTTTTTTTTTTTTTTTAGGTGTCAGTGGCAATGCCTACTGTATCTCTATTATTTTGAGATTTTTCTTATTATGAATGAAGTCAAGCATCTTTTTATTTTTAAGGGCCATTTTAATATCTTTTTTGCAGAATATCTGTTCATGGATTTTGCCCATTTTTCTCTTGAACTTCTGATATATTTCCCTTGACTTTTTTTGCAAGCTCTTTAAATGCTAAGGAGATGAGCCCTTTATGATGATGTAAGTTGTAAATATTTTCTACCGGTTTTGATTTTGCTTATCAGGTTTTTGCCATGCAAAAGCTTTTTTAAAAAAGTGATGCATGGTCAGTTTTATCAATAAATTTTTTATTGCTACTGGATTTTTTAACTTAACTTTTTGGAACTTTAAGTTACATACAATAAACTATTCATTTAAAGCTTACAGTTTGATGAGTTTTGATTATATTGTGTCATGTGGCTGTAGTTCCTTTACACAGTAGAATGCACTTCATTGTATAGACAAATTACGTTTTATTTATCTCCATGTGTTGATGAACATTTGGGTTGTTTCTAGTTTGAGGCTATTAGAAATAAAACTGCTCTAAATATTAGTGAATTAGTCATTGCATAAATATATGTTTTCATTTCTCTTGCATTAATACCTGGGAATGGAATGGCTGGGTCAGAGGTTAGGTGTATTATTTTGGTTTTATTGCCAGAACTTTCCCCAGAGTGGTTGTATCATTTTACATTCCCATCAACAGTGCAGAAATTCTGGATGTGCCACATCTTTGACAACATTTCATGTTGTCATTTAGCTTAATTTTAGCCATTTGGTGAGTGTATATGATATCTTTTTAAAATTTAGGATTATTGATGTATAATTTACATACAGTAAATTTTACTCATTTTAGGGCACAGTTCTGTAAGTTTTAACATGCGCATATAGTTGTGTAAGCTCCATCACAATCAGGATACACAACAGTTACATCATCAAAAATATTTGATTTATGTTCCTTTGTGGTCCTTTTCCTTATCCCAAGCCCTAGCAATTCTTTTTTTTCCCAATATTTATTATTTATTATTTTAGAGAGAGAGAGGAGGGGGAGGGGCAAAGGGAGAGAATCTCCAGCACACACTCCACTGAGTGCAGAGGGAGCTCTGTGCAGAGCTCGATCTCATGACCTGAACCGAAACCAAGAGCTAGACACTTAACCAACTGAGCCACCCAGGTGCCCCTCAAGCCCTAGCAATTCTGTTCTGTCTTTTAGCACTGTAGTTTGTTTTGTTTTTTAACTCGTATGCAGTAGAGTTTACTCTGTGGTAAACTCTGGGCCTGAGTTTTGATGAATGCATTGCGTAATGATACATCCCAGCACAATTAAGATGCAGAACAGTTCCATCACTACAAAAATTACCAGCCTCTCCCTTCATTTACTGGTTTGTTCCCTGTCCCAATAGCCTTTTTGGTCTGGCTTCTTTCACTTAGCGACGGTAGATTCAAGATTTACTTAGGTTGTATGTATCTGTGGTTTGTTCCTTTGTATTGCTAAGCAGTGTTCCATCATATTGGTTGTACCACAGTTTATTCGTTTATGGGTCAAGGGACATTTGGGTTGTTTCTGCTTTTTACCAGTTAAAAGTAATGTTGCTGTAGACATTTGTACAGATTTTTGTGCAAACACAGCTTTCAGTTCACAGTAGGATTGCTGGGTCATATTGTAGTGGTATGTTTAACTTTATGAGAAACTGTGAAAATTGTTCATCCAAGTTGCTGTACCATTTTGCATTCCCACCAGCAACGTATTAGAGGGAGTTCACTTGTTCCACATTCTTTTTTTTTTTTTAAAGATTTTATTTATTTATTTGACAGACAAAGATCACAAGTAGGCAGAGAGGTAGGCAGAGAGAGAGAGAGAGGAGGAAGCAGGCTCCCCGCTGAGCAGAGAGCCCGATGCGGGACTCGATCCCAGGATCCTGGGATCATGACCTGAGCCGAAGGCAGCGGCTTAACCCACTGAGCCACTCAGGCGCCCACTTGTTCCACATTCTTGTCCGCATTTGATATTGTCAGGTTTGGTGTTTTTTGGCTTGTTTTTGGTTTAGCCATTCTATTAGGTTTGTTGGGATATCTTATGGTTTGTATTTGCAGTACTTTCCTGACTAATAATCGTGAACATCTTTTCATGTGCTTGCTTACTCTTTGTGTCTTCGTTGACTCTTTGTTACTATTTGTCTTTTCAGGGTTTGGTTTTTTTGCCATTTTCCTGTTTAGTCACTTCTCTTACTATTGAATTATAATAATTTCTTGCCTGTTCTTTGATATCAGTTACTTGATAGACATATATGTACTGAATATTTTTCTCATCCTGTGACTTGTCTTTTGGTTTAACAGTGTCTTTCAAAGAGCAGTTTTTAATTTTTTTAAGTCCAATATAATAACTAGTATATTGCTCATCCTCTTTGTGTCTTAATTAAGAAATCTTTGTGTACTCCCAAGGTCATGAACACTTTCTCCTATATATTTTTTAGAAGCTTTATTGTTGTAGCTTTTGTGTTAGGTCTGTGATTAATTTTGTTACATTTTTTCCCGCATAAATACCTAATTGTTCTAGCACCATTTGTTGAAAAGACTATTCTTTCCCTGTGGAATTGCCTTGGCATCTTTGTTGAAAATCAACTGACAATATATATGTAAGAGTCTGTTTCTGTATTCTAAGCTGTTCCACTGATTTATCTTCTTCTTCTTTTTTTTTTTCCCGAATCTGTCCTACATTGTCTTTATTGCTATAGCATTTTTGTAAGTCTTAAAATCAAATATTGTAAGTAATCCTACTCCATTCTTTGGGAAAAAGACTTGGCTACTTATTTATTTATTTGAAACATAGAGGGAACATAAATAGGGGGAGCAGCAGGCAGAGGGAGAGGGAGAAGCAGGCTCCCTGCTTAGCTGGGAGCCTGACACGGGGTTAGATCCCAGGACGTCTCAGGACCTGAGCCAAAGGCAGCCACTTAATGACTGAGCCACCCAGGTGCCCCATAGATTGGGGTTTTCTAGGTCATTTGCATTTCAGTATATATCATAATACATATCATGTTCTCTATTTTTATAAAATATTCTGGACTTTTTATTGGATTATTATATCACTACTTCATTCTTTTCTGTATCTGTGTTGGATGGATCACATGTTTAACTATTCACCTGTTGACAAGCATGTGGGTTGTTTCCACTTCTTGGCTATTGTGAACAGTGCTGCTATTAATATTTATGAGTAGCTGTTATCACTTCTTTTGGGTGTATATCTAGGAGTGGAAATGCTGAGTTGTATGGTATTTCTGTGTTCAACTTTAGAAGAACTACTAAACTGTTTTACACAGCTCTTGTACCATTTTAGTGTGAGGGGTTCCAGTTTTTCCACATCTTTGCTAACACTTGTTACTTTCTTTTAATTATCACCATCCTGGTGGGTATAAAGTGGTATCTCACCGTGGTTTTGATTTACATTTCCCTAATTACCAGTGATACTGAGCATCTTTTGTGTTCTGTTTGGCCATTTGTGTATCTTCTTTGGGCAAATTGTCTTTTCAAGTCCTTGCCTATTTTTTATTTGGATTGTTTATTATTGAATTATAAGAGCTATTTATATATTCTAGATACTAGACCTTTGTCAGGTACATAATTTGTGAATATTTACTCCCATTCTGTAGATTCTTTTTTCATTTTCTTGATGTTCTTTGATGCAAAACAGCTTTTAGTTTTGGGGCTCCTGGGTGGCACAGTGGGCTAAGCGTCTGACTCTTGGTTTCAGCTCATGTTGTGGTCTTGGGGTCCTGAGATTGAGCGCAGTGTTGGGCTCTAGCTCAGTGCAGCGTCTGCTTAAGTTTCTCTCTTCCCTTCCCTACCCTGGTTGCACACTCTCTCTCTCAAAGAAAAAAAAAAGCTTTTAGTTTTTATGAAGTCCAGTTTAGCTTATTTTTTCTTTTGTTGTTCATATTTTTGGTGTCATATCTAATAATTCATTGCCAAATCCAAGGTCATGAATATCAGCCTCCATGTTTTCTTAAAGTATGGTTTTAGCTATCTTACATTCAGACTGTTAATCTATTTTGAGTTAATTTTCATGTAGTGTGACGAGGGGTCAAATCTTCCCCGTTGCATGACGTTGGCACCTTTGTTGAAAATCAGTTGGCCATGTAGGTATGGGTTTGTCCAGGGTCTCAGGACTATTCCTTTGGTGTGTGTCTGTCCTCATGGCACCACTCAGGTGGATAGTTTTTTACTGTTGGATATAGGTACACCTGGACGGTATGTGGGTTAGGCTCCAGACTACTACAATAAAGCAAATACCAAAATAAAGCAAGTCAAATGAATTTTTTGGTTTTCCTGTGCATATAAAAGTTACTTTCACACTATATTGTAGTCTGTTAAGTGTACAACAAGATTACATCTAAAGAAAACAATGTATATATCTTAATTTAAAAACCCTTTCTTGCTAAGAAAATGCTAACCATCATTTGTGCTTTCAGCGAGTCATAATCGCTGATCACCGGTCACCAGGACAAATATTATAATAATGAAAAGATTTGAAATATTGTGAGAATTATCCAGGTGTGCCACACAGAGACACCAAGTGAACAGATGCTGTTAGAAAAACGGTGCCAGTAGACTTGGCTCCATGTAAGGTTTGCCACAAACTTCCAGTTTGTAAAAAACACAGTGTCTGGGAGTGCAGTAAAGTGAAGCACAAAAAAATGAGGTGTGCCTGTACGTTAGTATAGTGTATTAATTTTCCAAGTTTTGATCACATTTTAGAAATTTTAAAAATGTTGGGTAAGTTCATTAAAGGAATTATCTTCTCGAAGTGCCAGATTTATAACAACACACATACATGAGCTTAGTGGATAATTTTGTTTAAAAATTTTTGGTGTATCTTATTACTGCTCTGGATGCATACAGAGTAGTGTTTAGATACGCAGTGTATCAGGATGTGTTCTAATTGAATTTTCATTGTGGGTGAAACAACCTTGAGCCGTTATGTAGAGACTTAGTTATGTATATACATTCAGCCTGCCAAAAGCTGTTGGTGCCGGCTCTAGAAGAGCCGGAATAGGGACAGTCTGCAGCTTGCATCCACGAGGAAGGAGTCACATATGTGCCATTTCTAGAGAAGAAAATTGGCTGGGAACTCTGCTTTTTACTCAAGTCATGGTTTTTAACTCTAATCAGTACAACAGAAATTTTAGTACTGTAAGAATCAGAATATGATGTGTTTCTGAAGTCTCTTAGTCTGTAACTTCTCTCTTCTCTTTTCCTCCCCATAATTATTTACTGAAGAAATTGGGCTGTTTGTCCTGCTGTTTCCCCATAGTCTGGCTTTGGCTTAGTGAAACCCTGTGGTGCAGTTTACTATGTTCCTCTGTGTTCTTTATTTCCTGTAAGTTGGGAGTTTGACATAGGGAGATCTAGAGACTGGATCCGATTCAGATAAAAACTTTTTTTTTCCTTAGTACATATTCACTTCATAGGTGATGTTTGTGTCTTCCCTCAGGAGGCACATAATACTGCTTATCTCTCTTTTTCATGGTGTTAATTTTCCTATGATTCATTTTAGTTGTAGCAATTCAAAGAGCTTTAGAGAAAGTGTGGTGTAAATGTTAAGATATGAGCTCTAGAGCCCGGGAATCTGGGTTCTCTAATCTTTGAGAGTCACTTTCCCTTGTGGGCGTTGAGTCTTATCTGTGAAATGGGGACATGATTCCTATGATGGGGTTGTTCTGAGGATTCCGTGAGAAAACGCGTGGAAAAGAACCTTGCACAGAGCCTGGCATCTAGTTAGTGGCCAATAAGTGTTAGCTATTGTTTTTCTGTGAACTTAAAAATACTCTGTAATAATCTGAAAGGTAGATTATCTGGACTTATAAGTGAGGAAATTGAAGTTTGGATAGCTAATTTTTGGGCTCATCTGGGTGTGTTTGGGGAGAAAAGTCGGTCAGTTAATGCAGTGGAGGTGAACCGCTCTTCTCTGTTCCAGGCAGTGTGTAGAGCTGTACTTAGTAACCACTCACAAGAAGCTTGTGGTTTTGCCCATGCTTTGTACATACCCACATGTACGTCCCCCACCTCAGGTTGGGAAGGAGGCTCTTTGTTAAACAAGTTGTAAATAGCACATTTTCGGTTTGAAGTCCACTGAGAAGTACTTACTGTCAAATGTTTTGTTTTACAGTGTAATGTTCAGGCTCAGAAATGCCTTATGTGGATCGACAGAATCGCATTTGTGGTTTTCTAGACATCGAGGAAAATGAAAACAGTGGGAAGTTCCTTCGAAGGTACTTCATACTGGATACCAGAGAAGATAGTTTCGTGTGGTACATGGATAACCCACAGGTTTGTGAAATCCAGATGGTCGCCTTTTTTCAAATCACGCGAGAATTTTAATTATTAATATAGCTAATATACTGTATGGCTGTTAGGATTTGTTTTCCCAAACAATCTACGTTTAGATTTATTTCTCCTGGCTGCATTCTTCCTGTCCTGCATGTTCAACCCTGCTGTCCTACTTGAATTTCAGATGGAACTAAGTTTATTTGTGCATGCGTATATGTGTCCCACCCCCCTCGAGAAATGCTGTCCCTGGTAGAAAATTCTGAAATCATTTAAATTTAAGATACTGTCTCTGGGTTAGAGACCGCTGTCTTTGGTAAAGAAACTGCCTGAGCTAGTTGCCACTCTTGTACACATGTGTAGCCCTTTCATGTTGTGGTGACAGATTTGAGAGTCAGCCGTGTAATGCCATTCATGGATTGAAATCCACTTGGATTTCATTGTTGCTTTTCAAATCATTGGGGAAATGTCATAAATTAAAAATTAGAATCTCCATTTTAAGATCTGTGAAAGACCTTGGATTAGAGATCATCTAATGAGTAGTTTTTTTGGAGTATGTAAACAAGAGTTTATTAAGGCACAAAATAAATTATTATTATAACTTTAAAAATATAAACTATTTCTTAAATGAGTAGTTTTAAGTTTTCTCTCTCTGTGAATCTCTTCATTCAAATTGGGATGGATGTTGCAAGGTTGAGTCCCTAGCAAACGTCTAAGCTGATTCTGTCTAGTGGCTGAGGGACTTGGAGTTCAGGGAGGAGTGGGAACTGGTGGGAGGTTCCATTCTGTTTCACAGAGAAGGAACTAGACCCCCTGAGAAGCAATCTAATGTTCTTTACCACCCTGTACTTACTTCAGGTTAGACAAAATACTTATGTACTAATGCATTTATATTTGTTTACACAGAATTCAAGTTGTAAGGGCTATAGTACAAATTCCACCTCCTCTTCCATGCAGGAAGCCTGTCTACCCCTGATCTTCACTTTAGCTGTTGGTTCAATTACACATTATGAAAAAGTACTTGTGCTATTTGAGACACTTTCGTTATTATTTCTTCTGTGAGCCAAAATCTCTTTGCTTGTATCTGCTCCCCATACTGTGTCCCTGTTTCTCCATAAAGTAAGTTTAGTTCTTTATCCAGACACGACCTTTCAAATTTTAGAGGATAATTTGTATTTTAATTCAGTGTAGATTATTTGAGTTCTGACTTTGATACTTTTTCCTAGGAACTGTCTACTCTCTGTCCTTATTCTTACAGAGCTTACTGACACTGTTTTACTCCCTTATCTCTGGGTGTAACCACCTTTCTTGGGTGGTAGTAACCTGGCTGTGCAACTACGATGATTAATATCTTTACTTACTGGGCCAGAGTCCGTGGAAGAAGGAGCCGGTCAGCAGAAATCAAAAGTCCATGTTTATTTATTTTTGTATTTTTTATAGAAATCAGACTTCTCCCCTTTATTACTCCACCGTTTTATCTGTGGCACAGTCCCCTCCCAAACTGTCTTTTGCAGAGTGGAAAGTAACTCAATTCCACTTGACTCCCTCTCACTGCTGGGTACTAGATCCTGGTTTCTGGTTCTCCTCACCTGCACGAGCCACTGCAGAGTCCTGGCCGGTGCTCTTCCTGGTTTGTCTCTCTTCACAAGATCTGGGCGACTGACACATACGGATTCTTCCTAATTGCATTTAAAGCTCCTTGGTTGTTTCTCTTTCTTCATAATAATAGGTTCTCCCCTCAGAAGTCATCCTTTTATCAGCATTTCCCACTTAGAGCTAGAAGGTGGTGAGCACAAAATGGACTATTTTTATTATACCGAAGGAAACATGAATTTGGAATCAGAGTTAACGGACTTCATGGAGGTCATAGCATTCAAAATTGACCCAGAGGGTGGATATGATTTTGGCTGGTAGTTGGAGAAGTGGGTGTTCCAGTGCTCACAGAATAGCCCAGGCAAGAAGTCCAAGCAAGGAGGCCTGTGCCTATGTGGAGAATAGGTCCCTTTGGCTGTAGCAGGGAGGGTGTGTGTTAAAAGTTTGCACTCAGCTAGATCTTTCTCACATGAACTGATATTTTGTTTTTAAGAGTTTCAGGGTTTTTTTTTTTTTTTTTTTTTGAAGTTTGTTTATTGGGACACCTGGGTAGCTCAGTCTATTAAGCGTCTCTTTGGCTGTGTCTCTTTGGCTCAGGTCATGATCCCAGGGTCCTGGGATTGAGTGCTGCATTGGGCTCCCTGCTCAGTGGGGAGTCTGCTTCTCCCACTAACTGCTGCTCACTTGCTTGCTCTCTCTGTCTCTCTCAAATAAATTAAAATCTTTAAAAAAAAGTTTATTTATTTAAGTGAACTCTACACCCAGCATGGAGCTTGAGCTCATGACCCCGAGATCAAGAGTCATGTGCTCTTCTGACTCGACCAGCCAGGTGCCCCAACATGAACTCTTTAAAAAGCCGGATTTGGGGTGCCTGGGTGGCTCAGTACCTTAAAGCCTCTGCCTTTGGCTTGGGTCATGATCCTGGGGTCCTGGGATCGAGCCCCTGCATCCGGCTGTCTGCTCAGCAGGGAGCCTACTTCCTCCTCTCTCTCTGCCTGCCTCTCTGCCTGCTTGTGATCTCTGTCTGTCAAATAAATAAATAAAATCTTAAAAAAAAAAAAAGCCAGATTTCCATGATGTAATTAGCACATTGGTTTTTATGAATGTAGTACAGAATTTTAAATCTGTCTTTCTGTTTGGTTCTTAAAAATTTTAACTCTTCATTCTGTTAAGAATCTTTTACAGTCGACTCTGCAGCTGGTGGATTAGCCGTCAGTATACTAGCTTTGTGTCATTTTTAAATGTATTAGGACTTACAGCTCTTAATGAAAACTTTAGTAAAATGTCTTGCTAGGATGATTACCTTAGGTTGAACCACATGAAATTGCCAGTATACCACCATTTTGATCTACTGAAAAATGACAAGTTCTATCTGCTTCAATCTAGTTGTTTGTGTTATGGTACTGTAACACACTTATGCTAGTCATAATAACCCTGATATGAAAGAAAAATCAGTTTAGCTCACCTGTCCTAGAGAGCCGTTCTCCTTCTGTTTTCCTTTCTTTACCACTAACCATTGGTTTGAAAACCCATTCTAGTGTATTACTAGAGATCCATTTGGAGCTTTCTGTATTTTGTTGAGGGTGTGGGTAATGGTGGAAAATGAAATAATTGAGTATCTGTTCAGGAAGTGACTTTGAAGAAACTTGAAAGAAGTATTTTGGCAAAAGGAGTTCAGGAACTCATAAGAAAAATGGCTCATTCTCCTTTATATCTTAAAAGTCACCAGTTGATTCTTTCTTGTTCACTCTCAGGGAACAGATTTTGAAACCTACTTTTTTGTAGTCGAACTTGGCAATAATCTCACTGATCCATAGAAACTTGGTATTTTGAATATTCTTTATCTCTTAGCTACTTACATTTCCCTATACTGTGGCACTGTTTAATCTATGACCCTTCATGTCATGTGGCCATGACATACTTCTCATTTTTCTTCCTCATACAGGGCTTAGAACTGTATTAAGCTAGTTAAAAGATTAAATTTTTGGAGGATTTAAAAGAAAAATAACACTTCTGAATGGAAGGTTAGTAGTATTTTAAGAAAATCACTTAGTAGTTAGGAGGTCTTGAAGGCATTTTAACATTTCATTGACTAATCCAAAATTTAAAAACAACAACAAAGCAACCTCTTAATGTAAAACATTTTATATAAGAACACAATTTAACAGTATACCTTAAGAATTACAATGTTATTTTGTATACATATTTATGGTTTATATTTAGAAGCTTGAATGTAGTATATAGTTTAAAGCAAAACATAATGCAGTTTACATAGGAGTGTAAATTTTGAAAAGATCTGTCCCTGTCAACAATAACCAGTAATTATGTTTGGGAATCTTAATTAAGTCTTTGAAATGTCTCGGCTTTCATATAATTAATTGTTTCCAGTAAGCTTATAGAGAGGTCTGAGAAAGGTACCTCCTAATCATTCATAAAGCAAAGTCAAAGGTTTTTCTTTTTAATGTACATAATCATAAAGTTAGATAAAAAGTTGATCTTGGTTAATCTGTAGTGGAGGAAGCTTTCAATGTTAACATTGTTTTAATTTTACTTTTAAAATATTCTGTCGGAGTTTTCCTTTATATTCTTTGATTATTTTTTTCCAGACTCTCTTATCTGGTAAGAATACTCTCTGTAATCCATCCAGTTTATTATATTACATGATATATTAAAGTACAATTTTGATTTGATTACAGAATGCTCACAAACCTTTGTTAATGGTTCAAATTCTTAACAGTATAAATTATTTGCTACTTTTTAAATTTAGGTCCTATATAGTTACGTTCTCGATTCAAGTTCCCAAACCATTGTTTTCTACTACAACCCTATATGATACCATGTTACAACCCCGCGTTTATGGCTTTTAACGAAAAGTTTGGCCACAATGATAAAAATAGCCTTTTAGTTATAGAATGCATTATGGTGGGACAAAATAGAGTTTGGTTTTGTTATCCAACTGTCAACTTGATTTGTAAATACTTGAACTAAAAAAGTTGATTTGTAAAATGTGATATTAAAAAATCTAATTTCTTAACTTTTTCTAGTACATTTAGGACATTATAATATAAAATAAATTAATAATGTTGGATTTTAATTATATATTAATAATTTGTTTCCAGAACTTACCTTCTGGATCATCACGTGTGGGAGCCATTAAACTTACCTACATTTCAAAGGTAGTTTTTCTCTATTGTTTCATATTCATGCCTGAATTAAAATTCCTTTAAATGAGAGTATGAATAATCAAAGAGCAGCTTCCTTTCTGTGTCATTTAGTGATGAGGTTTGGGGTCCTACCATGTTGAAAATAGTACCTGCTCACTACAGGTAGGAAGTTCTTTTATAAAATTCGGAAGAGTATGTGGCTAATTGCAAAAGTTAACATTAACTTCTGTGATTGGGCCATCAGGACATTGGAAGGGCATCACAAGGACAAAGATGAGTTAACAGGTTCTATCTTTGGGAAACCTGAAGATGTTTTCTGAGTCTGTATTTATTTAAACTGTTTCCAACTTTTAATGCCATTACTTTTGACTTTTTATTTTTGTTTTATTTTGAAGAAAATAAGAACCATCTTAATGAGGAAACAATGGTTTTTCCTTCATTTCACTTTGTTTCTTCTTATTTCTCTTTTCTTGTTGTTGATATTTCTGGAATTTTTATAATACTATTTTTCTTTTAAAAAATTTAGGTTTGGTATTTTCAGGTATTTTTCCCCCCTTGATTTTATCAGTGTTTTGGGAACCGAGATAGAAGTTGAGGACCTAAACCTCTGGAGTTTTTATACAAAATAATGTTTGTAGATGACTTAAGTTAGGAGATGGAAAGAGTAGCATGGAGTCATATGCGTGTGCATACTATTAAGCATGTTTTGGAATTTCTTAGCAAAGGTCTTTAACAGAAGACAGGTTTACAAGTGTGCTTCTGTTTAAAGGACAGTTTTATAGACAAAGTACTTTGTTCTCAATATTGTTCTAGTTGACAACAACAACAAAAAGAATCAGCCCGTGCACAAAAAGGTTACATATTTAAAGAGCAACATTTTATTATTATTTATTTAATTAAAACCGTATTATTTAATTTGCAAAAGACGAATATTGTTTAAATATACCTCAGTTGTCCCTGTAAATTAAGACATTTTATAAATGCCTTAAGGTACCTTGAGTTTAAATTCTATAATGATTATTATAAGGAAGCATAAAATTCTACTGCGAAATAAACTGTAGGCCCCCCGTCTTCTTGCTGGCCTGCAGCATAAGTGTGCTGTGAGGTAAGGATGCCGCCAGGGGTTGTTGACTCTCCGTGCAGTGATGAGGAATAGGCAGTTGAGGGAGAGATTGCCGATATGCTTGTATCTTTTCAGTCATTTGTTGCCTGGTCTTTTTAAAAATGGGAGCTCTTTTTAAAAATAAAGTATTAACTAAGCAAGTAAGCCTGACTGGCCATCTGCCTCCCAACTCCTCTGTTCCCCTTTTAAAATAGAACTTTCTCTGTGTACTTCTGTTGACTTTAATCTCTGTCCCACAGCTTTCCCGAAGGTTGAATTGTACAGTTTGTACTCTGCGTTAGATATGCCTCCCTTTTCCAGAATTTATTCCTGGAACAACAAATTCCAGTGTGACTCAGAGCTGTGAATTTGTAGTTGGGATCAGTCAGGAACCCCAGACTTAGAATTGCTTTTGAAGGTACAAAACAGATGTTGCAAGGAGATATCACTGGGCAGCAGGTGGTGATAGCCATGAATGGGCTTCTCAGAGGCTACTTCATTACGGGGGGGGGGGGGGGGGTGGTAACAGCGACCAGGTGCAACTAGTTGTTTCACCTTCTGAAAGCCGTGTGTTGCATTTAGCAGCGTGGCCCCATTATCCCAAGATGTTCTCATGTACAAGAGGATCCAGTGCCATTTTGGTTTTGTTTCCTCATTGCAGATTAATACCTTCTGGATTTTGGGGCTTGGTTAATTACAGTCTTCCCCTTACCAATAGTCATTATCTCTAAAGGTTCACAGCTAATTTAGAAATATGCAATTTGGAAAGAATTTATAGTTTCTATAGAGTATTCTGAGGGGATTTTGAAAATTATGTTAAACTATGAATTTTTCCGTGTGTTCTTTTAATGGTTTACTTTCAACTTCTTCACGTTTCGTTTGAGTAAATATTCAGAAAGAACATGGAAGTATCGTTTGTTTTAAACATCTCACAGTTGGGAGCCATATTCTGTGTTTAATTTGCAGTTCTTTCTCAGTAGCCATAAAAGTTTAATTTTAGATCTGTTTGCTAAATACATGTTATTATTGGGAAATCATACATGTGCACGTTCATGCAGCATTTAAAGTTGGTTATCTAGCATATGAAGAAGAGAGTGACACATTTCTCTTTTTTGTTAGGTTAGCGATGCAACTAAGCTAAGGCCAAAGGCTGAGTTCTGTTTTGGTAAGTAGCCATTTTCTGTATGTTTGTTAACTAAAGTTTGGCTAATATAATTACAATATGCTGTAAAAGAAAACAGTACCCGAAAACCACACAACACAAACCTATGGGTTAATGGATTATTCTAAGGGAAATTCCCTTGAAACCACCATCTGGGTGAAGAAATAAAACTCCCTGCCCCTGAAGCCTCTTTCCTGTGTCCAGCCCAGTCCCAGCGCCTCCCTTCTTTGGATGTGGTCATTAGCTACCGTGTATAGTGATCACCGCCAGCAAGACTTCCAGTAATTCTTAACTTTCTACCTTGTATTATTCTATCATAAATGTGTAAATAATGGAAAGGATTTGATTTTCAGCTTGTGGGTGCTAAGGAGTTTATAGTTTGGGGGTGGAGGTAGTTGAGGGTGTCTGATCCAGATAGTGAATGTGTGAAGCAAGCAGTGAATGTCTAGTGTGTGCACACTCTGCTTGGCCCTGGGGCTGGGAGAGCAATAAGAAGCAGTCGTTGCCCTTAAGAGCCTCACAGGCTCCTTGTCTCACAGACACTGTAGCTGGCAGTATCATCGCATTTATTGCTGTCAGCAGAGAAAGGAGTGTACAAGCTGTTAAAGAACCACAGACGAGCTTCACATCCTCACTGGGGAGTCAAGGGAAGCCACCACCCTGGGTGAGGAGAACCTGGAGTCAGTGACCAACTATCCTTGATCATCCTCTGCCATGGGAGAGACAGGGGGTTGGGATCACAGAGACAGAGACATGCACAGGAGAAGAGCATGGTGTCTTTGGGCACCGGAACACTCCGGGAAGCTGCCGGGAACGGATGGCGACAGACGGAAAAGTAAAAGGGCAGGTGGGAGTCTGGGTATAACGTATTGACAAATGATGTGCGTGTGCGTGTGCGTGTGTGTGTAAACAAGAGGTGAGAAATTAGCATCTAGAAAGCTGACATAAGGTGAAGGAATTTTTTTGCATGGATACAGTTTTGATGCAGGTAGATTAGTTCAGTGGCTCCCAAACTACAGTCCTTAACGGACTGAATCTGGGTGGTGGCCGTGGAAGGAAGGACAGACATCGCTAGCAGGAGACATGAAGGGACTTGGTGCCTGGATGTGCGGGAAGAGAGAGGTTCCGGTAGGTTCACTTCTGGTAAAGAAATGAGGGGTCAGGGAGAGCTGGATGGGGTAAAATGTTCGGTGAGGAGTTTGATGTGGTGGGGAAACAACACGTGGAAATGTGGTGGCGGTGATAATCGAGGACTGGATAGAGCCTGAAGATCAGGAATGGAGGAATTTGGAACCTGCCATGATAGCGGGTCGTAGTTGAAGCTGGGGGAGCTGGTGTGCCCTCAGCGTGTTCATGGAACCTAGTGATGGGAAGACATTTCAGAGTGGCCAACTGGCGTGCTTTACGTGAGAGTAGATGCTTCTTGTGGTAGAGTTGATGTTAATGTTCCTTTTTCTCTTTTGCTTGTAAAGGGCAGGTTTCTTCTTTAGGCATTGTGGTAGGGATAACAGCTCGTGGCAGTCATGTACATCCAGCAAGAGAACAGCATATGAGCAGGATGTAAGGTAGCTGTTCAGAGAATCCTCTGTAAGACTTTTTAAATTTTTTTTTTTAAGATTTTATTTATTTACTTGACGGAGTTCACAAGTAGGCAGAGAGGCAGGCAGAGAGAGAGAAGGGAAGCAGACTCCCTGACGAGCAGAGAGCCCGATGCGGGGCTCAATTCTAGGACTCTGGAATCATGACCTGAGCCGAAGGCAGAGACCCCAGCCTACTGAGCCACCCAGACGCCCCTCTCTGTAAGGCTTTTATCACCATTAAGAAACTAAAAAAAATTTATGTTTTTATTACAAATTTATAATTTTGGCTACTAAATAGGAAAATCCCTCAGACTTTGTGAGTGAAAAGCTAGTGGGGGCAAGTCGAGTAACAGAGTACTTTGTGTTTTGGAATGTGTAAAGCCTATACTCCTGAAAGTCTTTAATGTAAATCTCAAACCCATGGTTTGAAGGAATAGGATTATATAGTAATAGATGTGAGGTTCATTTGCTGGAGTATTTAGAATGGGTGATTTTACTTGGGAGTCAAAGATTAAGAGTTTTGTTTTGCCAGTAGTTTATTAGTCTTTACTACTAGAGGGGATAGAAAAGAGATTCTTAAAATGCTAGCCTTCAGAGAAGTAGGCAGAGGCCATAACTTCCATTCAGAATGGCAACATAAAGACTCTCCTGCCTTTATTCCATCTCAGATTGCTCAAAAACAAGTGATGAACCTGGCAGACATCTGTAATCTGCAGCGTAGACAGATGGGAAGTGCGCGGAGGAATGTAAAATAACTTAGCAGGTCGCAGCAAAAGCCAGTGAAGGGCTGGCCGGTCAGGGTCCTGCCCCCCACGCCAACTCCAGCTGGAGCTAGGTTCTGGGTGCTTTCTGGGGAGTCAGCAAGAGGAGGGACTGAAAGCAGGGACTACGTTTGAATGTCTGTGTCAGGGACAGCCTCTGGTCCCTGCTTCTCTGTCTAGCGTAGGCAGCTGCCCTTCCACCGTCCCAGCAAGAAATGGCATGTGTACTATCTTTAGAAATAGAATCAGTGAAGGGTGCCTGGTTGGCTCTGTTGGAGGAGCACATGACTCTTGATCTTGGGGTCATGAGTTCGAGTCCCATGATGGTATAGACATTACTAAATAAGTAAAAACTTAAAAGGAAAAAAAAAAGAAATACGCTCTGTGCTTGGGGAGTAGGAGAGGGTTGAGGCATGAAACTGAAGATAGGAGGACTAAGTGAAGATCTGCCCATTTCCTGTGTCCAGTCCTGGAGCACTGGGCAGCCAGGCCTAGTGGGGTGGGAGTCTGCCTACCCCAAACAGGAGAGCTGTAGGTACCGACCTGTGGGCATTTCTACTAGAGGAGTTCGTTGTGTAGTGAAGTCCAGCAGTTAGCAACCCTACAAATCTTCAGGAGAGCTTCCCATCAGTTTTTTAGTACCTTGTTTTTGAAAGTATGAATAGACAGCCCTAGATTACATGACATTTGAGGAGAGAGAACTGTCAAATAGGAGAAGGGACACAAGACAATGGCAAAACTCAAAAGAAAAAGTCAAAATCTAAAAGTAGAGCAGAGACAAAGATGTGAGGAGAGAAATGAGAAAATTAGAGAGAAATGAGAAATGAGAAAATTAGACTTCCTTTAAGGAAGTCTGCCATCCGACTACGAGAAGAGGACAGAGAAAGAACAGAGGGAAGAGAGACCTTGACAAGGAAGGCATGTGGAAAGGGTCGCATCACCATGTGGTCCGTAACCGCATTCAAGCCGCATTGGAACCATACCTCAGGTTGCTCCTGGGTTGTGAGATGACATTTGTTTGCAGTCAGGCTCATGTTTGCATGAGCCTCCAGTATGTTCACTTTGATAGTGAAGATTTGAAATGAAGGGGCTCCTGGTTGGCTCAGTTGGTTAAGCGGCTGCCTTTGGATCAGGTCATGATCCCAGAGTCCTGGAATCAAGTCCCACAAGAGGCTCCCCTGTTCAGTGGGGAGCCTGCTTCTCCCTCTCCCTCTGCCTGCTGCTCTGCCTGCTTGTGCTCTTTCTATCTGTCAAATAAATAAATAAATAATCTTAAAAAAAAAAAAAAAAGATTTGAAATAAAATCAAGAAGTATTGAAGTGAAGAGGTAGTGGGAACACCAGCGTCTGGTTTGGAGCCATCTTACACTGTGAAGTCCCTGATTTAAAAGTGTGGCAACTTACGGCTTTTGTGTAGTTCTGTTTTATTCTGGTGTTTGTTCTTTCTCTGTCCCCACCTCCCTCCCAGCGTTGTTAATATGTCCCTTCCCAATAATTTGCTTTACATTTTCCACAGTGCGTTCTTACTTGGAAATCTCCAGATGATCATGATGAAGAGGATGATCTCTGTTTTGTCCCAAGTACTGTCCTAGTTTCTTTACATCTCTCGCCTCCACCCCTCAATGAATGGGTGGGTTGCATCCATTTCATCAGTGAAGAAAACCGGGCTCAGAGAAAGTGCATGGGTTTTTGCAAGATGACATTGTTAGTCGAGTGCATGAGCTGATCAGGTCTGAGTGACTCCAGGCTTTGATTTTTTTCCCTCCGATCATACCATTATGCCCCTTCCTGCTGTGCACTATATACAATAATATAGCACCTGAATTTTTGTTTAGAGTGCAGGGTTTGCTAAGAATCTTTTTGAGAGGGGTATTTGCCTCTTTTCCCTTAAAAGAAGTCCTTATATAAATGTTATTCATTCAAAAATAGATGTATTAAGCACTTGCTTTGTAGCAGGTAGAGTGTAGTACCAAGTGCTCAGATTTTCAGATTCTTCGGATGATCTGGGCAGATTCCTGGAACAGTGTTGAAGGAAGAAGCCATTGGGAGAGGTAGGGGGAACTCAGCCTCAGCCTGAGTTGTAACAAGATTGTAAAAGGGTGCTTTGCCAGTTGTTAAAAATTAAAAATAAAAGCGGCATGTTAACATATCCTACTGTGCTACTCATTTATCTTAGTTTATGCTTATAGCATTTAGAATTTCTCCAGTCTCTAGTAAGATATAAAAGAACTGACTCACAGTGCTCTAAATTTCTTTAATTTCCAGACCGTTGTCGTACAGCACTTCCCAAGGGACTTCTGACTTCCTTGCTCAGATTCTCATCTCAGTTCAAGGAAGCTCTGGTTTAGTGTCTTGGTCTCAGTTCTAATTTCAAAGTCCTGTGCATTTGAGAAATAACTTCGGAAGTTGTTTTTATAGTTCATAATTGCAGCAGTGTAGCTGTTGAAGTGCATTAGCTCCTAGAATGATATTTATGTTTTTAAAAATGAATGCACACGAAATATAATTAATAAGCTTTAATTCAAGGGTTGACAGGGATAGTTGGTAGATAACTGTGTATGCTGGTATGCTTTGCTTCATACAAATAGATAGTCACTAAACAGGTGTATGTAAGTTAAATTGTACAAAGAGTTCCAAATGTATTAAGATTTTAGATATAAAGACATAGATATAAAAGAGTGCTGAAAATATCAAGGTGTTTATTTTTATAACCTTGAGTTGGGGAGATTTTCAGATATGTGAAAGCTCAAGTCATTACAGGAAAAAGAAAAGATTGGTAGAATATTCCTGTTCGATAAAAGATACCATGGGCAAAGTGAAAAGGCAAATGACAGACTGGGAAAAAGAACTTGAAATAAAATAGAAATGATTAATACAAAAGCTCTCCAAGTCAACACAAAGTAAGTGAACACTCAGGAGAAATATGGGTAAAGAAAAGAAAGCTCAGAAAACAAATTCTAATGGCCAAGAAACATAAAAAACTAATTTGTCTCAATAATCAAAGAAATTCACATTTAAACAAGATGTGATTATTCACCAATTAGGTAGCCGAAGACTGTTGTGTTTGTGAGGGTCCAGTAAGGAAAACAGTCTGCATTAGGTATTTCAAACCCTGGGGTATGTGTTTTAAGGAATTGGTTACTCGTTTGTTGGAAGGCTGAACGAGCACAAAGGGGACTGCTGAAGAAACCTAGGCGTTAGGAAGTATATAAGGCCACTCTCACCCACCTGGCTGGAGAAATGAAAGGGGAAGAGGTAGTAGTATCACCTGAACCTAGGACTTAGGAAGGGGGCCGGGATGGAGCTAGTGAGGAGTGTCAGGGGAATCTGCAGGGCTGGCAGAGAGAGTGGTGGAAGCGTCTGAGCAGTAGCTAGTGTGTGTTGCTGCTGGTGGATGGACAGTGGTAGCAGGAACTTAGGAGCAGGTGCCCTCTCCCCACCTCCCTCACACCTTCTAGTCTCCCTTCAGTACCTCCCATTAGCAGAGCATGGCCCGAGCTGGCAAGGGGTCGTAGGAAATATTGTCTACAGACTGCAGCTCCAATATCCTAGAGTCCTGGGGCTGAATACGAGGTCCCTTACTAGCATAGGTGCTAATAGTCAAGACTGGTGTGGGGCACTGGACAAAACAGGCCTTTGCATACACCGTTGTTAGGAATGTAAATGGGTTCAACCTTTTGGGAAGACAAGTTGCCCAATACCTATAAAAATTTTAAAGGTGAATTCCCTTTGACCCAACACATCTGTGTTAAGAAATTTATCCTATAGAACGGGTAACCCAAGTATGGAAAGATAAATATACATGATGTTTCATTGGGATCATTTATATGACTTTAAAAAATTAGAAATAGCCTAAATGTCCATCTTTAGGGGATTGGCTAAATATCTTGTGGTATTTCAATTTCATGGAAAACATGGCCATTAAAGATAAGAGGTTTACCTATGTTACTGAGTGATAAAAACATTATTACATATGATCTTGTCAAATCCTAGCATGGTTTTTCAGAAAGTAGCTGCAAATATAAATTTAGATGTAACAAGTGCGAAATTTCATGTTGTAGTTTATTTTTTCTCTCAACAGTTATGAATGCAGGGATGAGGAAATACTTCCTACAAGCTAATGATCAGCAAGACCTAGTAGAATGGGTAAATGTGTTGAACAAAGCTATAAAAATTACAGTAAGTGTTTTTTTTTTATCTTTAATGTCTGGAAATAATCTTTACATTTTGAAAATATATTTGTTTAGTGTCTCTAGTTTACCAGCAGATTGTGTATTCCAAGTTTGTTTAAAACACAGGTCTTTATAATGTGAATACATTGCCTTGTACAAGGTGACTATCAGCTCTTAAAAATAGCCCATACATCAATGCCTTTTGAAACCTTTATGTACCTAATAAGATATGTATTAGTGTAGATTTTACTGCATGCAGTAATGTTTCTAGGGTAAAATGCATATTTTTTCTTCCTGAGTAGGATAAGGGACTTCCTGCCACTGACCCAGCGACTGGGTGTCGGCCTTCCTGTCTTCCAGGCCATGGCAGGATTGCTGTCACATAGGGTAGAGTTCGAAGAGAGGAGCAGGAAGCGGAGGTGAGGGAGTGGGAGTGAGGCACAGAGACAGGGAGTGCATTTGGAGAGCTGTGGCGGCCAGAGGGTGCTGCCCACATGGCCCCAGAAGTCTGTCTCAGGCTCTAAAACCTGCCCGGCCCCCTCTTCCTCCTTGATTTCGGAACGTGCCGGCCTTGCACACCTTTTCTGGGCTCCAGCTTCCCGCTTGCCACCTGCATTTCTCCTTTTGGTTTTCTGATGAACAGGAATGTGTATTGATTATCTACAGTGTGTCAGGCCCTGCCCTGCAGGTTTTACCCAAATTATCTGGAAAAGTGAGCTTTGAAGGATTGAGAAACTTACCAGTTTCAGAGCTGGTAAGTGGTGGAGCCGTGAGCCAAACCCAGCCCATTGGACTCTGGAGCCAGACCCTGAAGAGCAGTGCCTTACTGCTTCCTGGAAAAAGAGCCCTTTCCTACTCTTTTGTTCCTAATGCAAAAACCCAACTTTTCTGAGAGCATTTACCACTCACAACGATAGACAAGTAGAGAGGTTCTGTGCCCTGATCCTACCTCTCCTTGCTTTTTTCCTCCTTAAACACTTGTAGAGAAACACATAGAGGCCTGCATGGAAAGGATCTGGAAGGAGTTCCTGGGTGAGGTTTGTTGAATTGAAGTGTGTTTCTGTTCAAATGTAGTTATTTACTGACCTGAAATGACTTCAACCCTCGAAAGACATGTGCTCTGAAAGTTGCCATATGTTATTACTTGATAGTTTCCATCTGAAATGAATGATTCCATATTTATATCACAACACAATGAAGAGTTAATACAACTAAAGCTGTTCTCAGAGTGAAGTCGGAGTTTTTGTCTTGCACCAGCACAGCCTGTTACCACATGACAGAAACACCCACGCCGTGCGTCTGATCTGTGCGTGGAGAAGTTATTTTAGGCTTGTGCAGTTTCAGGAAAGCACTTTTTTGAGCTGATGAACAAGTACATATTCTTCAAAGGTCTTAACTAATTGTTTTTAATTCAATAAATATATATTTTTTAACATGAAATTTTCTTTAGAAAGTACCTAGTAGCTTTACCGAGTTTATTCATTTATTGCAATTTAAAATAATAAGCAGCACTGGTTTCTTAGTGCTTTAAGAAAAAAGTAGTGGATAGTCTCAGGATTTTGCCATTTTGGGGGTTCTTGATTTGCTGTGTCTGATTTATTAATGGTGGGAAACCATCTGGTACAGATGGCACTGTTAAGCTTGTTCATGTGCAAGAGAAACTGAAGTTGGGTAATGTTCCAAAGTATAAAGACTGCTGATACCAGCTGTTGTGGTTTTACAGCTTTATTTTAGATGTTGAAATTTTTAAGCTAAATCAGTTGATATTCTTTTATAATTCATGTTTTTGTAATTCACATTTAGAAGATAGGAGTACATGAAAGATAGAGAAATCCTTAGCTAGTCAACAAAATGAATATTGCGTTATTACAGTGAATTAAAGTGATATAGAAGTGATAGTATTTACTAAAGATCAATCTTAAATAAACATTTAACTTACATGATAGCAAGGAGAGAATTTCCTATGCTTCCATGAGGTACCTTTAATTTTTTTCTCTAAAGAGTCTTGCCATGGTGCACCTGGGTGGCTCAGTGGGTTGAGCCTCTGCCTTCAGCTCAGGTCATGATCCCAGGCATCGGGCTTTCTGCTCAGCAGGGAGCCTGCTTCCCCTCCTGCCTCTCCTCCTGCCTGTCCTCCTACTTGTGATCTCCAATGTCTGTCAAATAAATAAATAAAATCCTAAAAAAAAAAAAAAGAGTCTTGCCAGGGGGTGCCTGGGTGGCTCAGTCTGCCAAGCATCCAACTCTTGGTTTTGGCTCAGGTCTTGATCTCAGGGTCCTGAAATCGAGCCTTGTGTCAGGCTCAGTGGGGAGTCTGCCTAAAATTCTCACCATTTGCCCCTCTCTCTGCTCACACACTTTCTCTCTCTCAAATAAATAAATAAATAATCTTTATTTAAATAGAGTCTTGCCAATTTTAATGTCATGTGCATAAATACACATGGAAATGTATTAGGGTGTGGAATCTCTAATTTGTCATCCTTTCCTATGGAAATTGCCAATGATTTACCTACATATTTCTTTGGAAAATTAAATACATTTTAGTTATGTGTGGTTTACATTTCTGTGGAATCTCTCCAAATTACATTTTGGTCAACTGTATATGTGACATATAAACTTAAAACTTTAAAAAATTCATAATTAGGAAAAAGTTCATAATTAGGTTTTGGAAGTATGTGGCTTCAGAATACGGATGGTTTAGGGGTCGTGGTAAGGGAATGGTGATTATTAAACTACTTCCTAATTATAGTACCTGTCATCTTAATGGACTGTCCTCTGACACCCTGGTCTGTGGCTTACTTTGCTAACATCTGTGTGAAAATTTATTGGTGGCTGCCATTAAAAAAAACTTTTCCCCTTATTTGAAAAGAAAAGAGAGTCAGTATTAGAGAAACCAACCCTGAGGGGAGTATCAGTGACTGAAGTTGGGAAAATCAGACTTTAAAATATACTTTCAAATCACTATTCATTTATAGTAGTAGGAGTGTGAACGTGGTGGTCTCTCGTCCCTTATTGAGTACCCTCAGGGGTACTCAGTAATTTGTGTTTGAACATTCGAGGTTTTAGTGTGTAAGCCCTGTTGTTTGGCTCCGATTTGCTCATCCCTCGTTCTCTGACTCCCTTTTCTTTTTCTGCTGTTAGGATCCCAAGCAAACACCTAAAAATACATGCAGACTTCTCGCAGGAAGCAGCGCAGGACAGACAGAAAGCAAGAGACAGGGGAGTCCGGGGCAACGAGAGCAAGCACGTCCCGTGTCTTTGACACTTGCTGTCTGCCTGGGGGTCATTTTTCTGATTCTTGCTTAGTAGTTGGCTGGTTTGTTTGTTAGTCCTGAACATGTTTATTTTAATGGCTGAATTTAGACTAATGTTCAGAATTTTTAGGAGTTGGTATTCTGCTTATATTTTTCTTGGTTTAGGAGAATGTTTACAGTTTATTTTTTATTACTATCTTTTTAAGGATTTTATTTATTTGTCAGAGAGACAGCGAGAGCAAGAGAGAGAGAGAGAGAGAGCACGATCAAGGAGAGGGGCAGAGGGAGAAGCAGGCTCCCTGCTGAGCAAGGAGCCCAATGTAGGACTTGATCCCCGGACCCTGGGATTCTGACCTGAGCCAAAGGCAGACACTTAACGGCTGAGCCACCCAGGTGTCCCTACAATTTGTTTTTTTAAATTGTAATGAAATGTTACATTAGTTTCAGGTGTACAACATACTGAATTGAAAGTTCTGCGTGTTACTCAGTGCTCACCGCACAGTTTAGATAATTTTTATTGTAAAGTACAGATCTAAGTTAATTACTGAGCTCTAGCATTGGAATTATGCCATACTTAGCATTTATTTTATTATCAGGACAAATTAGAAGCAGTGGGGCTTAGCAACATAGAGAAGGGTTTTTAATATACCATCATTTCTGCAAGAAAAATAAAAAAGTCTAAGTTTAAGTGTGTGTCGATCTATTTTTAGGCCGGTATTAAAGGTTTTTCTTAGGAAATGCGCACATATGACTAAAACTCTGAAGTTTTTAAAAGAAGGACTGACTTCACCTGGGTCACCTCTTAGCACATTTCAACTAACACAGTTGAGGAGAGTGTTCGGTTCTTGGTTTTAAAATCTTCTGATACTGTTTTCTTTCTTAATGGGATAACTCAGCCCCACCTTATCTGTCATAATTGAAATACATGATACTATTCATTCAAAACATTATAGGTTTCCTTAGATTGTTTCCGGGTGTGTGGTGTCCTTTGTCGCCCCTTCACTGTCATGTCATTATGTGAATCTTGTCAAGTAGAGTTCTAGCCATTATCTGTTGCCCTTAAAAAGTCCAATGTGTAGCCTCTTAGAAGAATGCTAGAGGCATTCCGTGGCAGGGTTCATTTCTCTTCCTGTTTCCCTCACTTTTGTTTCTGCCAGTGACCTGCCTCATAGTGTAAGTATGGCTGGAGGCCTGGGGAGAAAGCCTTGTGGGGAAGCATTTCTAAGGGAGAGGCAGGGGAAAGAGTGGAGTTGCGGAAGTCAACCAAGAGGCAAGTTGGTATATCCATAAATTAGATCCATAAAGTATATCCACAAATAATATTTATGTGGATTGGCATATGCTTAGACACATGTAGAGCATGTTTACCAATATTTCATGTAGCTCTGTCCGCAGACACCGCTGTCCGCCTGCTCTTCCGCAGACGTGGTGGGCGAGCACAGCTCTGGCAGCAGTGTTTCTCAGGCTGGTTTCTGAAGCCCCTGTCTCAGAAACCTCTGGAATTCCTGCTGAAAGTGCCCCCTTGTCACACCACCGAGGCTTCACAAGTCAGAATTTCTGGGTATGCAGCCTGGGAATCTGAAGGTTTCAATAATGTTCCTGGCTCATACTTCATGAATGTTAAAGCTTAAGAAACCACACTGCTTTGGAATCATTTTAATAAATGGCTTGGGTCTATGACTGTAATGTGATTATTGTCCCCTGGAGCTGTGCCAGTGTCCTGTTAACAGGGATTAACTGTATGGCAGGCAGGTTATTTAATTTTAAATGTTTTTACATTACATTTATGGTGCTTATTGGAAGTATTTGTCATGATGTTTCTGAAACTGCAGAATCCTCAAATGCCCTTTAAATCAGTGGCAAGGTTAACTATCATGCTTAACATCACATCAGTGCCAAGCATATTTTATTACGTTTTGTTCATAGCCAAGAAAAATCTATAATTCAAAGATAGACAACATGCAGCAGTCTATTGATAGAACTAGTGCTTCGCCAAGTACTTTGTTTCTGGATTAGGCCACATAAGAAAAGCTGAAGCATAGGTTAAACATTTGTGATGCCTTTGATTGTTTGAGTCCACTTTAGTGAGATACTTGTGAGTGATTTATCACTGATACAAGTATTGGAATTTCTTTTAAAAATTTCCAACATGCTTTAAGTTATATTGAACATTTTGACTTCTAGTTTAAGTATCTTATTCTTTTTTTTCCTGCTGATTTTGGATTCATCCCCTGAGTCAGTCTTTCACCGTTTACTGAATATCTACTATGCTCTCAGTAGTAGACTGTTCTAACAGTAATGATGCCTTGCGCTCAGGGGTGCCACAGAATCCTGGGTAGGAATGGCGGACAGGGAGAGATAACATAGAGCTATAACCCAATGTCAAGTTCTTTAATAAATAGGAGGTATAGTATAGTGGCTGACTATATAAGAGAGTTACACGAACTTAAATAGAACATTGTACAGCCAGGATCTAAACCTATGTTTCTTCGGGCCTCTGAGCCTCTGTTTTCTCACTGAGAGAGTGAAGATATACGCCTTACGCATAGGGTTGATCAAAGGATTAAGTAGGAGAAGGTATGAAATAGTAGCTGCCGAAGTAAACACTCAGTAAATGGTGGCTGTCTGTCAAATGTTACTGAAACAGAAACATTAGTGTGAGAACTTAAAGGGGTACACACACACACACATTATACGTAGTTTTCATATATGTCAGTTATATGTAAGTGGATGATTAGTTGGATATTCTGTGATAGAAGAGGGTCTCCTAAATAATGCTAGTTGCAGAATGATTCATTTACATATTATTTTAGGTACCAAAGCAGTCAGACTCACAGCCTCATTCTGATAACCTAAGTCGCCAGAATGAAAGTGGGAAGAAGCAAGTGTCTTACAGAACGGACATTGTTGGCGGAGTGCCCATCATCACCCCAACTCAGGTAACGCATTGGTTCGTCTACTGTGTGATGCTTTACCCACTGTGTGGTGATTTTCATGTTATAAAATAGAACATCTTTACTGAATTAACACAGTAATTAATTAATTTTAAAAATCTAGTGTTGGTTTCTTATTTCAAAAGTATGTGTTTATTATGAAACATTCAGAATCGCAGATACACAGCACTTAACACTTTTCATGTTTTCTCTGAGCCTTTCTCCTTTTATGCTTTTGTCGCCAGAAGTGGAGATACTTTGTAAACAGCTTTTCCCCCTTATATCTCAAACATTTTCCAAGTCATTAAGTATTATTCTACATCACTTTTAATGACTGTAGTCCTTTTGCCGTGACTTTACCATAGTTTACAAATCCTTGTTGTTGAATAGAGTTCCTTTTCCTTTTGTAAACAATATGAGTAGGAAAAGCCCGTTTTTTCTCCCCCACACTACCACACTCAGCATGCTGCTGGCATCGGAAGTGTGGGGTTCTGCGATGCTGGCTGGGTGTCCTGCGGTGTAAGTCAGTTTTGACATTCAGCCTGGAATCCTTAGGTTAAGGGTTCAGTCCTCCAGGACTCCCCCTGCATCCCTTCAGATGCCAGTTGAAAGTCCAAGTTATTACTTGTGCTTCTGATCGATGGGCTTTAAATTGGATGTTCCCATGACTTAGTGTCCAGATTTGAGTCATTTGCTAGAGTGGCTCCCAGAACAGAAGAAAGCAGTGTATTTGCTGTTTGCTGGTTTGTTATAAAAGGATATGATAAAGGATGCACATGAATGTCCAGATAGAAGAGAGGAGAGGGGGCGTGAAGCCTCAGTGCCCGCTTTGGGACTCTCCTAGCACCTCCCAAGTGTTCACCAATCCAGAAGCTCTCTCATGTACTTTTGGGATTTTTATAGAGGCCTCATCATGTAGGCATTATCAGCTCTGTTCTAGCCCCTCTCCTCTCTCTGGAGAATGGCAGGCGGGTCTGAAAGTCCTAAGGTTCTAGTCATGACTTGGTCTTTCTGGTGAGCAGCCTCCATCCGGGAGCCCACCTAGAGCCACCGCGTTAGAACAAGAGATGCCCCTAGTGCTTATCATTTAGAAATTTACAAGGATCTTAGGAGCTGTGTGCCTGGAACCAGGGACAGAGACCAATAGGTATTTTCCATTATCCATAAATGCTATGATGAACATTCCTAACCGACTGAGCCACGCAGGCGACCCCTGTGATGCACATTCTTGTAGCATAAACTTTAGAGACGTGGAGGATTGTTTTTTAAAGGATGAAGTCCTGGAATGAAATGCCACATCAAAGAGTTTGCGAATATTTTTTAAACCTGTTTTTCTGCAGCCTGACCTAGATGAGCCACACAGAAAAACTAGAATTTTGACTCTGTTCTGTCACACAAGTGGCAATCTGCTAAGTCATATCTTATTTGGGTATTATGAAAAATAGAAATTTATAAAAAAATTTTTGAATGAAATTAAAACTTTTGAATGACCTTTAATTTCTCGTGTTGCTGTTGAGTTGAATGACTGAGTTTGTAATACAGACTGAATTACCAGCTATTGAGAAACTCCAGGTCCAGAGGTAATGGATTGCTGTTGCCAGCTTTGGGCACTTTCCTTGTCTCTGTGCCTGTTTGGACTGAGAGGACTTGAGCACTTCATAAACCTTGTAAATCGTTTTATGCGCCATATTTTTCAGGTCTTCTGTCAGGGAAGGGTCATAGTAGAGAGTCTTAACTCATTAATTAACTTTCTTTATTCTAAAGAAAGTGTGCTTTCTTTATTCTAAATTAAGGGTATATTAATGAACAAAAAAATTCATGCTCTTGTGGGAGCTTACATTTTTCACCAGAGTTGGGTAAAAGTATAAGCTAGTATTGTGTTTGTGTGTGTACTTCTAAAAAAAGTAATGATTTTAACCTCTAAGACTTCTGGTTAAGATAAAACTATACTAAGTTGCTTTCACCTGTCTTAGTCTTATGCTGATATAAGTGGTAAGACAATTTGTCTGTAGCAATATTAAGATAGTAGTTTGTATCTCTGGCTGTTTTGATATTATACAGAATTAAGATTTTGTTGTGTTTTAATTTTGGTGTATTCAGTGTGTTCTAAGATTCCATTGCAGCTGCCATATTAAATTTTTTTTTTACTTTGCTTTTTGTAATACAGCTTTTTAAATTTATAAAGTATTTACTCATTATAAAAGCACTTAATTGTTAAATTATCAAGAAAGTGATAAATCTTATTTGCGTGATTAATTTATTCAGTGATTATTGGGTTAGTAGCAGTTACATGCTGGGATTACAGAATTTACGTACATAATTCTTGCTGTCGACCTGTCTAAAATGGATAAAGGTCGAAAATTCCTCAAGTTGAGACTTGAGCATTGGTTTTTCTCCTGAAATTTAAGAGTTCTTCAAAATACATGTTTGGTTGATTTGTGGGATTCTAGATTATAATATGTTGCACACTATAAATAAACAGAAGCCGGTGCTTTGGGGACCATGAAAACACAAGTGTAGTTAGATCTTTTTTTAAAAAGCACTGGACTTGGCATGTAAAACAAAACAAAACAAAACCCCTGCAGAACTTTTAGATTCTTTTTTTTCTATTTTCTTTTCTTTTATTTCTTTTCAGTGTTCCAGAATTCATTGTTTCTGCACCACACACAGTGCCCCATGCTATACGTGCCCTCCATAATCCCTACCACCAGGCTCACCCAATGCCCCACCCCACTCCCCTCCAAAACCCTCAGTTTGTTTCTCAGAGTCCACAGTCTTTTGTGGTTTGTTTCCAGCTAGGAGAAAATCTTCTGGCAAGGAGTTTTTAGATTTGACAGCAAAACTGCAGTCCATCAAAGGAAAAATTGATAAATTGGACCTCATCAAAATTGAAAATGTTTGCTTTGTGAAAGAGGATGCAAGGAAAGCTACACACTAAGTTAAGGAGATATTTGCAAGCCACATATTCAACCAGACACTTGTATCGAGAACATACAAGGAACTATCAAAACTTAGCAGTGAAAAAATAATCCAACTAGGAAGTGAGCAGAATTCACGAACAGAGATTTCACCAAAAGATAAAAGATAGACATATGGCAAAGGAGCTCTAGAAAGGCTTCTCACTGTCATTAGTCAGTAGGGAAATGCAAATTAAGACCGCAGTGTGGTATTACTGCACACCTCTCAGAATGACTCAGATACGAGTAATACAAGTGCTGACTGCCGACAAGGATGAGGAGAAGCTGCATCCCTCCTCCATTGCCGGTGGGAATGTTTGACCACTCTGAAAAGCAACATGGCAGTTTTTTAGTGAAGTAAGCTTGTGATTACTATACAACCCAGCATATGTACTCCTAGGCATTGCTCCCAGAGAAATGGAGACTTACGTTTACATAAATCTGTACACGAATCTTCATAGCACTTTTATTCCTATAGTCCAAAACTGGGAACAACTCAAATGCCCTTTAACAGGCAAAGACTTAAACAGCCCATGGTATGTCTAGACCATGAGAGCTACTCAGCAGGAGGAAGGAACAGACTAGTGACACAGGGAGCAGCCTAGACGAGCTTCCTGGGAAGGGTTCTGATCTCATAAGGTCACATACTGTAGGATCCATTAAATCCTATTGCCTGACTGTCAGAATAATTGAGATGGAGAACAAATTAGGGGTTACCAAGGGGTTGGGCATAGGGACTCTATAAGGGTAGCCCAAGGGAGCCTTGTAATGGTGAACACCTCTGTATATTGTTGTGGTGGTTTTACACAAAGCTGCATGTGACAGAATTGCATAGAATGATCCAGACATAGAGACGGATGAGTGCATTAAAACTGGTGAAATCTGAACGAAGTTTGTAGGATGTTCCAGTGTCAGTTTTGATAATGTAGTATAGTTGTACAGTTTCCCTGTTGGGGGAACTGAAGGGTATATATAACCTCCTGTATACTTTTTTTTATTTCAACTTCCTATATTAGTGAATGTGTATAATTATTTCAAAATCAAAGGTTCACCCCCCTTCACCCTCTACCTCCTCCCACCCCCCAAAAAAGCACTGGGAGCAGACAAGAGAAATAGAGATCTATGGTTTTTATTATTGATGTGAATGTTATGATTAAGTACCTTGAATTATTTAGAGAACTCTTCAAAATTTGTGTTCCTAACTGAACTAAGATTAGATTTTAAGATTTTTTATTAGAATAACAACATGAAATTCAACTGTGCCTTGAAGCTAAACAAGCAAGAAAAGAATTTCTTTATTTGCCTTTTTTGTTTTAGAAAGAAGAAGTAAATGAATGTGGTGAAAGTATTGACAGAAATAATTTGAAACGGTCCCAAAGCCATCTTCCGTACTTTGCTCCCAAGCCGCCTCCAGACAGTGCGGTCATCAAAGCTGGATATTGTGTAAAGCAAGGAGCAGTGGTGAGTACCTTAATGGGGTATTTATGGGAATAATGAAAAATGAGTCCTCTGGTAGCAAACTCGCAACATACCAGCCATGTGCTTTTTTTTTTTTTAAGATTTTTAAAAATTTATTTGTCAGAGAGAGTGAGCACAGGCAGACAGAGTGGCAGGCAGAGGCAGAGGGAGAAGCAGGCTCCCTGCTGAGCAAGGAGCCCGATGCGGGACTCGATCCCAGGACACTGGGATCATGACCTGAGTCAAAGGCAGCCGCTTAATGACTGAGCCACCCAGGCGTCCTGCTTTGTTTTTTGGAAGACCCAAAGTCAAAGACCAGTGAGCTGAGGAGTCAGGATATAGAATAGGGGTGGCTGTATGTTCATAACTCAGTGTTATTTTCTTGGTCTGTGATTGGCTGGATAAATTAATGCTTATTACCGCTGACCTTTAATCTTAAATCTGCTTTCCTAACAGCTTATCCCAGAAGGCTTTCCTATTGATTTTTCCTCCCTCGAGAGTGGGTCAGAGAAAGAGAGCTCTAGCGGGGAGGTGCAGGAAGAGAGGAGGCAGGGCTGTGGGAAGGCTCACTCACTCGGTGTTAGGCTGACCTCAGTCGAATTTTCTGTGACCTTGATCTTCTTATTTAACCTTTCAGTCTCTCAGTTTCTTTTTAAGGAAAATTAGGTTATAAAACCTACCATCTGAAGATTTTTTTTTTTTGCAAGATATAAAGTAAGGTAGTATTAACACTGCACCTGGGCCTTAGTAAGAGCTGGTAAAGGTTAGCCAGATCCTCTCATCGAATCAGACCCGTGGGTGGGACATTGTAGGAAGAGCAAGTAAATTTACCAGTATTTCTAAGGTTCCATAGTACTTTTCCAAAGTTTGTCACTCTGTATGTGAACCAGATCGTTAGAATTTCATGAGAAAATAAACTTTAAAGTTTGAAAATTAAAAAAAAAAAAATTCTGTGAGTAAAGAAATACTTCAGATTCTACTGGAAGTTTATTTGACTTCACTTCACTTTCTGGCAACTCTAATTAGCTTAGGTCAGCCATGGAAAAGTTCTTGTCTCCCTAATCTACTGACCTTTAAGCCGAGGGAAATGAAGGGGAAGGTTGAGAATCTGTCACCATAGGTCTACAGGTAAAGTCAGAAATCTCATCAGGCAGTGACTCGCTTGTGTTAATTAGGGCTTTTAGGGAGACATTTCTTTCTTTTTGTTTTACTCCCAAGTCCAAAATAACAAACAACCCTTAGTGATGTTGAAGTGCTTTCATGAAAACTGTATTTCGGTGACAAAAAAATATTTGTACAAATGGGTTCAGTTTGTTAAGTATTTGATGCTTTACTACTAAGTATAAAGTACCTAGAGAAAGATTCTTGTGTTTTACAGATCTTACAGAACTTAATGTGGTTTAATAACATTTCCTGTGCTGGCTCTTGAGCTCTTGATGGCATTTACTTTGTGGGGTTGGGGGGTGGGGAAGTGCCTTTTTTTCTTTTTAACTTTTAGAGAATTGAAAATATGAAACCATAGTATAAGTTACATCGTACAAGCTGAAAGCTAGCCACCAACGTTGACTTAGGAACTCAAGGCCAGAGTAACGAAAGAGATGAAGTTTCATGTATGTCCTCCTCAAGGGAGGGTAGTGAGGTTTTTCAGGGCTTGACATCTCTGATTTTGGGCTCATCAGAATATTTAAGTGGCTGCTAATATTTGACATTCTTAGAAACAGAAGTCTTATGTCTGTGTTCATCCCTGGTAGATGAAAAACTGGAAGAGAAGATATTTTCAATTGGATGAAAACACAATAGGCTACTTCAAATCTGAACTGGTATGTTGCTCCGTCATACATGTTGCCTTGAAATGTTTGAGCAGAGTGTTAAGGCGGTGGTGATTTTAAGTGTGTGTGTGTGCGTGTGTATGTGTAGTTTCTTGTCCTGTTTTCTATTTTTAAAAATAATTCTCGTTTTGAGAGCTACATATATTTCAGTTTATTTGATTGTGATGTTTTAATGGTAATGTTATAAATAAATCTTAAATAAAAAGATTGTATCTTCAAAGGCATTTCACCTTGAAAGAATTAAAAATATCAGAACTCCTTAGTCTGTAGATTTCCTCTAAAGGGGAGCTGGAGGAGATTGTAGGAAGAATTCAGTCTCTAAAAGTCAGCATTTTAATGCTGTATTTCTACAGAGTTATAAATACAAAGTTTCTGTATTTTCTTCTTGCCCTCTCTTGATATTTTTTTCCTGTTTCAGATTGACTTTTAAGTTTCCTCATATAAGCCCTTTTTATTCCTATCTGAAGGTGGAATCAAATATTGAAATTCTCTCTTTTACTTGTTTGAGTAACATCCTTATTTAAAATATTCTTCTCACATAGCCCAAGTTCTGCAACAGATTGTTGGGATAATTTGAATGCTTTTTTATACCTTACATGTCTGTCCTGGCTCTTCCTGTTTTATGGGACCTTTGAGTAGGGATCATGTACTTTATTTGCATGAAGGCACCAGAACAGCCCTATCCGGTAGAACTTTCTACAGTGATGGAAATGGTCTATATCTCCGTTGGCCAGGTTTACTGGCTACATGTGGCTGAAGAATGCTGAAAACATGGCTGGTATGACTGAGGAGCTTGGCTTTATTCAATTCTAAAATTAAAACCATTTTAATTTAAATAATTACACATGGCTTGTGGTACTGTATTGGACAGGAGAGTACTTAGAGAATAGGAAAGGAATATTTTGAGGTTCATCTCAGGTGTCTGTTCTTCTGCGAGGTGTTTCAGACTCTAGATTAAGTGCCTTCTCCCTACACATCATGGTGCCCATTGCCCACTTGTATCCCAGTACCTCCCGCTGTGTTTTGTAATTACATGCATACTTGTCTTTACCAGTTACTTATGTGAGCTTCTCTTTTATATCCTTTTTATGAACACAGCACCTGGTACTTGGCAGATAATGAATTAAGTGTTTTTGAATATTCAAATGGAAATTGGCATCGCGTAGCAAGAATAGCCATTTTAACATGGGTATTTAGCCTTGCTCAGACGTCAAATTGTAAGAGCCTCAACTGGAAATAGTAGTTACTTGGCTCAAAAAGTATCAGACTTGGTATCTCAGAAGGCTACACGTTGCCTGATTAGTAGGTTGACGCATTGCTTTTAATAAATGACACTACTCTTATGCAACAGATATTCGTTGAGGCCCTCCATGGCTCTTGTCCTGGGAACTGGGAATGAAGAGAATAGTTAGTGATGTTCTGACCTTCTTCAGGAGTTCAACTGTGCCAGAGAAACTGACATGTACCCCTATCATCCCTAGTGATTACAACGAGACAAGAACTGTTATGCAAACATTTATTAAATTTTGAAAACCTGCATATAGACATAATGCTATAAAACTTGAGATAAAAGAATACCGAACTAACAGAGGAGGGAGGGAAGTGACAGCTGTGTGTATGTAGGACTGTGTTAAGCATTTAGAAAACATAGGTAAGGCTAGAATCTGTAAATATATCAATAGATAAGGGGTACATTTCCCCCACATTTGACATTTCTGAAATCTTGGGGTGTCTTAGAGTTGCTGCAGGCAAGGGGCGGTCGGGCAGCAGTTCTGCGGTAGTTGGCATCACTTGTGTGCGCACAGCCCCTTGCATAAGATCGGAAAACCCCAGCACCAGATCCTGCAGTGAAGAAAATCTCAGGGATACAGTGGGGCATTCTTAAGAGATGCTGCATCCCCAACACTCTTTTTGACACAGAGAATGGTATGGAGTGAGAAACGTTGACACTGATGGCTCTGAGTCAGAAAGTGATTCAGAAGAGCTGGAATCTGAATGTGAAGTTTTAAAAAACCTTAGCCAATTTGCTTATGTACCTCCATAGGCTCAAGAATGCCAGATGATAGGGACACCTGGGTGGCTCAGTGGGTTAAAGCCTCTGCCTTCGGCTCAGGTTATGATCCCAGGGTCCTGGGATCGAGGCCCACATCAGGCTCTCTGCTCAGCAGGGAACCTGCTCCCCACCCTCTCTCTGCCTGCCTCTCCGCCTGCTTGTGATTTCTGTCCATCAAATAAATAAAATCTTAAAAAAAAAAAAAAAAAAGAATGACAGATGATAAAAATTGATGTTTAGCTTGGAAAAGGGCTCTTTTATAAAACCTTTTGATCATCTAAAAGTTTAGACAGAAAGTAGATAGAATAGTATTCGGAACCCCTGTATATTCCTTACCTGGATTTTGTAATTATCAACACATGGCTAGTTTTGTTTCTTAGGTACCACTTCCTACTACCCCTTCATATTTTGAAATAAATCCTAGACATAGTATTTTCTCTGTAATTATTTTATGTATGTATTTATTTACAGATATAAATAAATATGTAATTTATGTATGTATTTCTAAAAAGTTAAATGCTTTTTAGTAGGTATGAAGGATTTAAGCACACAACTGAAAAACTAGAGAAAATATTTGTAATATATATCAGGGAGAAAACATTAATATCCCTAAAGAATCTTAAAAATTGAGGGGGTCCTTTCTTACCCTCTACTCTCTTTTCCTCCCATGAGTCCCAAACAATTCAGGCCTACAGTTTTTAGCTGAGGCAGATCAGTGTAGGTGTTCGTCTGGTGGGCCAGGAGCAGAAGAACCGGAGTAGCCTGGTGTCAGCAGTTACAGCCCAAGAAGGATGAGGCCATCCTCTTGGGGGTTTTAGCCCAACATAGTGTAGGGAGAAGAGCACATCCACACTGGGAGAGAGGGTGGTGGCAGAGAGAAGAGAATGTGGACGTGCGTACTTATTGATAAAATAAGGAAATATATTAAAAGCCAAGTTTCTGTCAAAAAAGGGAATAATAAATATGGAAAAGGAGAAAACTATTATATTAGATTGGAGTTGATATGAACATTTAACATATGCAGGTAGATGTAGAATTAAATATAGATGTAAATGTATTCATGTGCTTATGTATATATGCATCGAATATACTCTGTAGCTCTGTGCAGCTGGAAAAAACCCACCCTTTTCCACTGAAAGGAACCTAGACTCCTGGAGAAATGGCGAGATACCAAAGCTTGAGACCGGAGAAATGAACAGAAACTAAGACTGCGATGTCTTGTATCAGAAAAGAAGTACTCATAGAATGCTAGGGACATGTCAAAAGGACCCAGAATCCAACTTGAAAACATTGCACTTTATCATGTTGGGGGCATTTTGAGCATCAAAATAAGTGATGTTGGTAACAGATTATTGCCTTTTGAATAAAGTAAGAGTCCATGAACCCACATAGATATAAATGAGTGTATGCATGAGTCTGTATATGTAAGATGAGGAACCAGAGATCACAAAGCTTCAAAGTCCCTGTCTACAGAATACACATTAAGTACAAAAAGGGAAATAGTAACTTTACAGTGATAGAATTACCACTGTAATCTAAAGTCAGATACCTCTCTAATCCAGTTATCTGAGTAGAGCGGAGCTCATCAGTGGTGAGAGGAATTCAAGTTATTTACCACCTGACAGGATAGCTTGAGAAGGTTGTGGCCTCATTTCTGTGATGTTCCTGCCAAAGACGCCTAACCTGAATTTAGACTTCAGGAAGGATCAGACACACCGAAATCAGGAACCTTCTCCAGAATAACTGCCCTGCCTTGGAGCCTTCAGTAGAGTCAAGACTGTGGGAGTCAAGAACAGCTGAGGAAAAGAAAGATGAAGTGAGTAAATGTAGCCAGCGATCCCGAACTGAATTCTTCTGTTTTAATAAAGGACATTCGGTGGACACTTTCCTGATTTCCGTAGTTGTATTGTGATAAGAGGGATGTCTTCGTGGGAAATATACTGTAAAGTGAAGGGTCATTGGGCCAGGTCAGCAGCTCCTCTGAAATGGTTCAGGAAGGTCAGGTCTCTGTGTTGTGTTATCAGCCTTTGTCTAAGTTTGTGGTTGGTTCAAAGTTTACGGAGAGAAAACCAAGGGGGAAAATATCTGGTTGAAAAAGAAGTAAAAAAAAAAAGAAAAAAGAAAAAGAAAAAGAAGTAAAAGATATGAATAGACATTTCATCTACGAAGAAACTTAAATGGGCTTTAAACGTATATGAGATATTCTGCATCACTCATACTTAAAGAAGCGTAAGTTAAAACCTCAGAGAAATATTACTTCTCATCTCTCATGAGAAAGCCATGGTTGAGTGAAGAGATGGGCAGTCCTCTCCCCCCAAAACAAGTGTAAGGGCTATTCTCTAACAAAAGGAATGTGAACTCTTGGAAAGATGGCAGATTTCAGAGGTAGGCCAGGAGGAATAGAACAAGCTGAGTCCAGAAAGTAAATTGTGACAGAAGATAAGGAAGTGGCTCAGAGGATGATGGGGATATGCCAAAAGGACGCAAATCCAGCTTGCAGGGACTTCCAGTGCCCCAAACTCACACAATTTGATCGCCTAAACAAATAATGATAGGAATGGATTATAACCCAGAGAATAAAAATGAATGAATTTTTATTCATTCATTAATTAAATGAATTAAATGGGAGGAAAACCATTTCCTTAGAGCAAAATTCTAGCTACCATATGTAGATGGATTGATGGGGTTAGGGGAAAAAAATCACTGTTGGCAGCTACTGTAGTAATGGTTTCAGGCAAGAATTCTTCGAGTTCGATAAAACTAGTGGACAAAACAATGAAGGAAAACTAGGTCTTCCATAGGCTCCAAGTATCTTCCCACAAGATGAGAACGACAGAGGAGACGAGGATAGCTTTCTAGTTCCTGGCAAACGTGACCGTAAGAGATGAGGACTAACTTCCTCATTATGGGACACACCACTCTCATGCACTCCCTGAGAATGATGGGATGAGAAGAACATATTTTACCCGTTGTTTCCCTCCAAAACTTGACAGCTTGAATCCAAGCATGGTTCACACCAGGCAAGTCCAAATCAAGGGACATTGTACAAAATAACTGGCCTGGACTCTTGAAAACTATAAAGGTCATGAAAGAGAAAAAAGGACAGCAGAACTCTTCGACAGTCAAGGACATGAAGAGACATGATTGTTAAATACAAGGTCTGGTTCCATATTGAACCCTGAAGCAGAAAAGCCATGGTTTTCCTGTTTTTGTCAAGGATACTGCTGGGCAGTTAATGAGCTCTGAAGATGGTCTGTAGATTAGATAACAGTATTGCAGCAGTGTGGAGTTTGTGGTTCTCCTAATTGTACCGGGGCTATGTAAGAGAACATCCTTGTTTTAGGAAATCTGCACTAAAGTATTCAGTAGTAAAGTACATCCTAGCTATGACTTGCCTTCAGACATTTCAGGAAAGGTATATGTATATACAGCATAGTCACATATATGAACACAAACAGAATGATTTAGCAAGTGTAAAATTTTAACATCTTGGAGAACAGGGTACTACATATACAGAAATTCTTTGTATTATTTTTGTAAGCCTTTTGTGGTCTGAAATTATTCTAAAATGAACTATTTTGTAAAACTTAAAGATTCATGATTTCTTTTTAAAAGTGTTCTGGCATGGTTTAGTTTTTTCTTAGTGCTGCATCAAATAGTGGTATGTCTTAATCTTGTAGTGTGATATTCAGTGAAATACAGCATATAATATTTCATGAAATGTATAGTATAAATGTGCTATTAGGAACTAGTTGTGTCTTGTATCTAGTTTTGTAACCTTAGTTGAGGTACTTAATGTCTGGGGCTCTGTTTCCTCTGGTGAATAGTAGTACATGCATTGTGGGGTTGTGGGAAGTTTAAGTGAGGTAATGTGTTTAAAAACTAGCAGATGTCCTGGCACTTAGTAAATGTTCAATAAGTTGTGCTTGTTGAAATAATGTATTCATATAAAAGTGATAGTCTTTAAATGAGAAATGTAATTCAAAAAAGCTGGGTATTTGCTACTCTGGTGCCTTCTGTATTTAAAAAACATTCCAGAAGAGGAAGCATTACACCTATGAGGCACATAGGAGTCCATCGGGGGAAAGTCTGATGGTTTAATGGTTTAATGGCTTTTAGTAAGCTCCACCATCATTAAGACCAGAAATAATGTGAATAAGGGTTATATGCCAGTTTCCTTGTTTCAAACTACGGTGTGTATGTAGTTTGTTTTTTTTTTCCCTAGCGTTTGGACTTTTCTGATGCTAGATGGTTCAGGAGGGTCTTAGGTCTTAGGTCTTCGGTCTTAGATGTGCTTCAAGAAAGAAGCACAGTTTTCACTTGGATCTCCAAGTAAGACAGCTATTTCTTAAAAGGATTTTAAGAACATACCTCATGTATCTGTTTGCTTTTTTGCCAGGAAAAAGAACCCCTCCGTGTAATACCACTTAAAGAGGTTCATAAAGTCCAGGAATGTAAGCAGAGGTAAGCACCAGCTCTCACTTAGTTCCTGGCACAACTTATCAATACTCAATATTGCCTTAGTTTGATTGATGTGTACAGATGATATTTTTCTGTGTTATTTCTAGGGTTATTTTTAACTCTTCTTTGTAGTTGGGATATGCTTAAACTTACAAAATCTTCAGATTAAAGTATTGAGATATTTTTTGTTTTATTTGAAAACTGAAAGTTAAGAAACAATCCCTAGGCATATTAATGGGAAGGAAAAAATTTAATATGAACAACTTCTATCGTATTTGACAGATTGATTTATTACTTATTTTAGTATTTGGAAGTTGCTACATAATAGGGCTTTGTAAGAAAAATGTGTTAACTGTGCCAGTGTGTCTTTGAGCAGACTGACTAATTCGCCATTGAAAACTTTGAATTTTACACTTCTCTTAGGAATCTTAAAAAATATATGTATAGCTATATAAAATATGGAAAATATAATGCAAGAATAAATTGAAAAAGTTGCTAATTTGGTTTTGCTAAATTATACCAGTATTTTATCTCTATTTATTCTCTTACTGACATATATTTGGTACTAGATAAACAAGTGAAAGAAACACTATCCAACAACTGCTATTTACGTGCAATTGGACGTTTGTTTTTGTTGACAGTGACATAATGATGAGGGACAATCTCTTTGAAATTGTAACATCGTCTCGAACTTTCTATGTGCAGGTGAGTTTGGAGATTATGGATCCTCTTACCAAGAGATTAATAATTTTGGAGGTGAAGTAAATATAAATAAACTTGTAGCTTATGTGAATAAGAAAAGAAAAACATGACAGCTGTAATTCACAACTTAAAAAAAAGTTATGGGGCACCTGCGTGGCTCACTGGGTTGAGCTTCTGCCTTTGGCTCAGGTCATGATCTTGGTCCTGGGATCAAGCCCCGCATCAGACTCCCTGCTCAGTGGGGAGCCTGCTTCCCTATCTGTCTCTGCCTGCCTCACTGCCTGCTTGTGATCTCTCTCCCTCTGTCAAATAAATAAATAAAATCCTTAAAAAAAAAAAAAGTTACATGTAAAATTATTGGTAGGTCATTTTAGCAAATAGGGCTCTCTTTGTTCTGAGTGGCAGAATAGAATTAAATTGTATTTGTGGGAAGGGAAGTGCTGTTTTAATTTAGATGCTAACTTTCAGTTTGGATTATTTTTGCACATATTTTGGAATTTTGATTGTGTCATTTTTGGTAATGTTAGAAACCGGGTCTAAAATACCCATAATAAAAACAGACAGTGGAGCACACAGGTGGGAGACAGGCATCCTGTATTTAAGTTTAAAATACACCTTTTACTTACACAGCAAACTAGTTAGATTGAAATTTTTTTTTTTAAAAGAACATTCGTTTTTGTTTTATAAAAGTTACATATGATGATTGCATGAAATTGGGAAAATATAAAAAATATGAAGAAAAGGATATAAAGCACACAAAATCCCATGTTCAGGAAATCATTCTTATTTTAATGCCTTCTTAAAGGTGTATATTTTTATAACAAGTGGGGTCTTATGAAGTACACAATGTTCTATTCTGTTGAATGTATTAATAATCTTTTTTTCCACATCACTACAAATTCTGTAAAAACTTTTTACAGCTGCACCATGTTCTATTATGTGAATGTTCCGCAGTTCAACTGTTTCTCTGCTCCTCTAACTGGTTATTTACATAGTTTTGTACATTTACTATGATAAATAATGTGGTGGTGAACATTTTTGTGCTTAAGTCTGCCTTGATTTCTCTTTAGGTTAAGTTTCTAGATCAGGAATGGCCATCAGAGTATCAACGTTTTTAACCCCCCTTTTTTTGCCACATTGATTTCTAGATTTGTGCTTCACCTTTCCTGATTTGAGTTTTTCCTTTTAAAAGTCCTTGTTACAGTCATTGATTCAAAAGAACATGTTGTGACTTAAAATCTTTGGACACAAGTAAAAGGCAGGATCTCTGTTTAATTGGATTTAAAGTCATAGTAAAGTTTTAAATTCACATTGGGAAGCAAGGTCCTATCAAGGAATATGCTACTTTGGAATATGACTACCAGAGTTTCAGTATATAGTGTAGTACTAGAAAAGAATTCTAGGAGAGTAATATACAAAATGATGTCAACATGTTTTTTAACCACACAATTACATGGATACTCTTGTAACAGACAGTCTAGCAGTAGATAGAGCGAGTTGAGGTTTGTCTTTGACTTCTTCCTCTCATCTTCGCTCCAGAAGTACTCATGTTGACGCTTTTTGATGTGTCTGATCTTAAAATATCAGGTGTCCAACTCTGGTCTCTATAGTAACTTCCCCTCAAAACCTGGCTTTAAAAAGTGATTTCTAAAATTTTTTGGAAAGCATTGCCTTGGAATGATTTTGTTGTTGACTCTGTAATTTACCAGAAGGGGCACACTGGATCTGTAGACATAGGAGCTGATTATGAGGATGAACTGACTGAATGAGTCCTTTCTCTCCCTTAGGCTGATAGTCCCGAGGAGATGCACAGTTGGATTAAAGCAGTCTCTGGTGCCATTGTAGCCCAGCGGGGGCCTGGCCGATCAGCATCTTCTGTATGTTCCCTGTTCTCTGGGGTGATACTCCCTAAGGCCCCACCCCCCGCCATCCTGTCGAGTTATTTTCCTTCCTCTCCCCCTAATCCTTCTGGTTTCGTTCTGTATTGAGGTTTATTTGCATGTTGACTTTCATACCAATTGGACTTGCAAAAAATAATCCATTTCTAATTTAATGCTTCCTTGTAGTGTTATGTATACATAACTTTCTGTGCATTGTATTGTCTTAAATGCACAAGCAGGGCAACTAAAGAATGAACATTTCCTTGCTTTGTTTTAGGAGTTCTTACTTGTCACAAGGTCTAGATTTGTTACAACTTGACAAATTCTTAGTATGGGATGTGGCCTAATCCTGTAAAGCACCTGAGGTTGTAGCATTACACAGTTTGCTGAAAGCCTCAATTTCCTCTTCACTCCCTCTAATTTTAGTTAAGGATTATTTTAACTTACTAGTGCCCTAAGACCTTTGAGCCGCTGAACCCAGAATTAATACGATTTCCTGTTCTCAGCCACTATTTTCCATTGCATAGTCTCATTTTCATTTTCTGGTAGGGTAATTTAAAAACCTGCCGCTTTTCACTATCAGAATTGTCTTTGTGGTAATATGATAATAAAATTGAAATGTTAAACATTTTCAGAAATAGGAAAAATGTTTTTAATTTATCATGTTTAAGAACATCGTAGGAATAAGATTGGGCTCTAGAATACCTTGGTCAGTGGTCTCTCATCTCTACTGAGGAATAGAAAAACAATTTTTTTAAAGATTTTTTTTAATTTATTGGGATGGGGACAGGGAACACAAGCAGGAGGCACAGCAGCAGAGGGAGAAGCAGTCTCCCCGCTGAGCGAGGAGCCCAAGGTGGGACTGGATCCCAGGACCCTGGGATCATGACTTGAGCCGAAGGCAGACGCTTAACCTTCTGAGCCACCCAGGTGTCCCGAGAAAAAAAGAACATTAAGTGTCTTGAAATGTAGCACTTCTGTCTGCAGAATGTAGTCTCACATGTAGCATGAAAGCCTTTATTACCTTCTACAGATTTGTTGTTAATGCCAGATGTTCTGCACGTTTGTATTTTTCTAGTAATAATTCTGTCTTTTAATAGTTTCCTGGTAGTAATAACTACAGATCAGTAAATACAAGTCCAAGTTTCTCACTTCTTAAATTTCTCTCCTTATATCCTTTTTTGGAATATCTTAGAAGTCACTTTCATAGTATTAATTTTGTAACTGCCTGTGTTTTATGTGACCTTTCCGGCTGCCAGGTATGGGACTTTCTGCAAAACAGTGTCTTTGGGAAGAGGAAACATTGGAGAAGGGCACCTGTGTTTTGTGCTTTTGTGGTGGGGGCAAAGTGGACTCTCTGTCTGTAACTGTCAGCAGAACTTTCTCTTTTCCTCCCTCTCCCCAGTATAGGTTAACTCTAATCTTAGCTTTGCACTGTGTTCCAGATGCGGCAGGCCAGAAGGCTGTCGAATCCTTGTATACAGAGGTATACATCAAGAACTGGTGAATGCAGCACGTATGTGGGCTCTCACGCAAACGTGCCTTCTTACTAGAGGGCTCGGACTCACTCACTACTTACAACTGATCATAGAAAGTTGAGTTAACCAAACTGCCCTTTGCAGTTACCGTAACTGACTTTGTCGACACTAACGCAAACTACTTCACTGCAGTCATCCGTTTGGATATGCATATTTAAACAATAATGAAAAAGATAAATCATGAAAAAATGGAACCTTACTAATTGAAAAAGTCACATTAAGCTGTCTTCTAAAAATTAGTTTCCTGAATTGCCACAAGTTTCAACTTCTGTATTTTATGTATTTTGAAATTTTTTATACTATACCATTTAACCGCACCCTTGTTCTAATAATATATGCAGACTCGTGCATGCATATACATTGGATAAACTCTACATTACTATACTTTGCATGACATTTTAAATCTCAGGTGAAGTTTAGCCAGCTCCTGGAATCTCTAGTGTTTTGTCAATTTGTAGCACTTTGTTTTCAAAGCCGCTAGTATCCCATGGGACCGCAGTATGCTAGGAGCTGTGTGGCAGGGCATTTGGGATGGTCATGTGAAGGCTGTCCTTGATTAGCAGCAAATCAGAATTAAGATTCACAACTGATAGCTATTTCTCCAGTTTTAATAAATGATCAAATATGTACCCTTTGCTGCCTTTAAGACCTTTAACCGTATGAACGTATGACATACTCAAAACTAAGTAAGTGCCCTGAAAGGAACAGTGAAAAGCCTGCGCCGCTACTGGTTGCAGCAAAATTCAGGGATGAAAAACTAAATTTGTCAGACTGTCAGAGAAAGCCGTAGGTTTGGCAAACAGTGAGTTCCACTTACTAAAGAAATACGGCCTTTCCTTTTTTACATTCTGCATTTTAATTTTTTTATCTTCCTAAAATATGTGGGAGGATTCCTAGTCTTGATTGAGAAGATGCTGTTAAATAGGATGGCAGAGCCGCTAGGCCCCCTTCTTAAACACAGTTCGGTTGCAGCTGGAGCCCTGCATCCCGGGGTAGGCTGCCTGAGTCTTCAAGTGGCAAAGCTTTGGTGACAGGACTGGTTTCTTAGTGGAAATGGTTGTCGACTGTCATGGCTTTAACCTCACTTCTAAAAATGCATTGCTTTGGGAAAGAACTTGCACATGTATGCTGCATGGCTCATGCTTCTGCTCTGTGTGTGTGTGTGTGTGTGTGTGTGTGTGTTTCGTTTGGTTTTCAGAGAAGAAAGTCTCACACTGAGTTACTAACTCTGTCGTTACTGTTTGCCTGCATCTGACCACCACCCGTCTTTGCAGGAGCATCCCAGCTGTGCTTCCGAATCCAAACCCGCTTGCCGCTCTGCCAGCGCAGCCGCCAGCCCACATTCCGCAGCCTCTCGCAGCAACTCTTTGGTCTCAAGCTTTACCATGGAGAAGCGAGGATTTTACGAATCTCTTGCCAAGGTCAAGCCAGGGAACTTCAAGGTCCAGACTGTCTCTCCAAGAGAACCAGCTTCCAAAGTGACTGAACAAGCGCTGCTAAAACCTCAAAGTAGAAATGGCCCTCAGGAGAAGGACTGTGACCCCGTGGACTTGGATGACGCAAGCCTTCCGGTCAGTGACGTGTGAGACGGAAGCGCGTGGAGCCTCACCTGCCTCCTCGGCCCTTCTAGCCAAAGATGATAGAGGACGAAACGGTTTTTAATACACATATTATACTGCCTCTTTGATGTACTCTTTATAAGCTGGTAAACCAAGAATCTAGGGAGTGGCCAAATTAAATGTAATTTCTTTAAAAAAAAACACACAACACAAGAAAAAAACCTGTTTCAGTATCAACTGTCTGAAGCTTCGTGTGCTCTCTTTTGGGTGATGAAAATGTGTGTGTGGTATTTTTTCCTAGTGAATTTGACAGTTTAAATGTTTAACAACTTAAAACATTAAAAATGCATATTAATTATTTTGGTTGTTTTTAAAATGCTACTTAGATTTCCTATTAGATGCTTGATATTTACATATTCTTACTGGTGAATATTATTGAATGAAATATTGTCAGACTAAGATATCTAAAATCATGATGTCTTTGGTGCTGTAAAATTTATACTACAGTATGGACAGCTTGGAAACGATAACCATCTCTGTTGCTCTGGGCGTTAAGGTGAGTGGCCAGTGTTGCGTAGAGGAGATCATTGGACCTGTTAGTGAGGGTTGTAGGTTGCATGAGGTGGAAACTAGAACTCACACAGCTGTGTCTTCGACATGAGTTGGAAAAAAACCTGGGGCTTGCAGCAGTCTTTGCTTTTATGAGACAGTGAAAATGATTTGGTGTGAAATTTCTGGGTGATCTGATTTTCATATCAAGGTTTTATAAATAGTTCTTATTTCTATATTTGGATCAGTGAAAGACCTCAAGTTTATATGTCAAGACATTCTGCCCTTAGCTGTGTGATTGCAGCCTCCCCTTTTGTCCCTGATTAACCTCATCTTGTTGGAGGATGTTGTTGGAATAATGTGCTCAGAAGTCCTACATGATCAGTTTTTAACATTGGGATAAAATTAATTTTCAGTAGCATAGTTGAATGTGCTCAATAAGATATCTTCTCATGGTCAAGATGCCAGGATGCTTTTATTCTTCTACGTGTGCAATAGAGATGTAAAACACAAATTTGAGTATACGTTTAATCACGGGGGTATCGTAAATGTCAGCACCATTCTAAAAACCCTTCGTTTCAAGCGTTGAGTAATAGACCAGTTTGAAGTACCATTTTTACAGTTGAGTCTTAAACATTTGCTTTAAGAAACTAGTCTTGAATTTCACATGCTGCTATTTTTATGATATTTTGCCATCTTACTGTGCTGTTTTGTTTTGAATTCATGTATGTCCCTTTTTCTCCTTTGCATTTCCTAAGATGATGTCTGGTTTGAGAAAAGGAGAGAGATTTCCTACTACAGTGGTGGGGTCCAGAGGTTACCATCTGTTATAGGGGAATTATGGAATCAGTTTAAAAATCTAAATGCATTAAGTGCACCACTCAACTTTTTTATTCATAAGCTAATATTTTAAAGTTGTATTTCTATTTTTTCCTTTTTTGCAGCTACATTGGAAAATGGTAGATGCAAAGTTTTAAGTAGCTATCACTTTTTCTGCCAACGTATCCATTATAATGGCTCTTTTGAAAGTTACTTTTTCATGAACACACCTAAGAAATCTTGTGTAGACAGTTTGCAATATTCAGGAGCCTCATGCTTTTTTCTTTGGTACAGCTTCTGCATTGCATGTCCATTTTAGCATATTTTGGTATTGGTAATTTGATATATTTCATAGTGGCAAAATACTGGCTCTATTTTGGGACTTTTTATAGAACTGCCCTTGTATTAAGTAGCATAGGAAAATGTTCTTGTGATTGTCAGGGTCTCCTCTAATATTTATCTCCATACTTTTATAATTCTATGAAAATTATTTAATTATTTTAAAACTTATACTTTTCTTGTAAATATGTCACATCTGAATTGTCAAAAAATCACTTTGAATACCTTAATATTTGCTGCATTTTTTTTTCTGTATATATAACATGTCTTCTTTCAGAATGGGAATGTACATGTGCTTCCCAGTGTTTACTTTTATGTCTGTTATCTTTATAATGTCAAACTGGTTGAACACTGTAATGACTTGAGAATAAACTCAAAATTCTAACTTACATCTCGTTTTGTTTGGGTCCGCTCTGGTGTGAACAGGTAATAGAATTAGTACAAAATATAGGTGATTGACTGGAAGTTACATATTTAAGGACAGACTAATTATTTGGTAACCTTTGAAAGGCATAGTTTGATGTATCTGTACAAGGAAAGATGACTGGTTTTGGGGAAAAGGGCTTGCTTATTTTGCTTCCCTAAAGCAAAAGAAAAACATGTCCTCAAAAGTACTATGATACATGTCGGTTTCAAAGCATACTCTGAATTGTCCAGGCTGCTTTTGCTCTGCTTGGTTATTGGTTAGACTGGACATGGCATGACCAAAGCGGGGGGGCAGAGGGCATTTTAATTCTCAGAGGGGCCGTTGTCATGTTAGAAGTTATTTTTTTCAGACCCACTGTTGGTAACGGAGAGTCCGTGTCTGCTATATAGGCGGCATCAAATAATGATGGAATTGGATGAAGGCCATCTCTTAGTAATCTTTATTAACTGATACAACTTAATTTCCTTTCCCTGAAAAGTATTTTAAATTCTTTTAGTTTTTAAAAAGACCCAAAACAAGAAAGTTCTAAACTTTGTTGCTTTCACAAAAAAAGAAATCCCTTTCTCAGCCTTTTTTTTTTTTTCCCCTTCTAGCTGCATTTCGGGAATTTTCTTTTAAGTGGTTCTCGTACCTTTATCAAAACAACAGTAGGTGAGGCAGGAAATACTTGTATTAAAAAGTGCAGAGACATAACAAATTAATACCAGATTTGGTAAGAATTTTCCTTGTCTTTCTACGGGTATGACAGTCTACATCAGACGTGATGAAAATACACTTGATGGGTTTGTATTTTCCATTTGCAATCTTATCCATGTTATACAGACCCCAAATTAATTATTTGTATATTTTTATTTTTTAATGATTTATGAAATTATATTTTTGCAAACCTCAGCTAAGACTTACTGAAAATATTACTGAATTGGGGTTAGCATTTACAATTTTGAGTGATAAAATTAGTATTCTATTTTCCGGATATTTAAAGTGAGTAGTGCCTTACTATGGTACAGTCATGTGGTAACAGTGCCACCTTCTGGTTATGTCATTGCTAAATTTAAAGTAATTTGTAGTCTAGTTCACTTTATTTCACTCATCATAGAAATTAGGGAAGATATGTACTTGCATAGGATAACTTCAAAATTAATATAAAATTTAAGTCAACATTCACAAATAACTTCTTTAAACTATTCAGAGAGAATTACAGATTCACGTGTAGTTGTAAGAGTTCTTGTGTATCTTTTATTCAGCCTTTCCCAGTGATGATATGCTGAAAATATTATAATGAGGATATTGACACAAATACAGTCAAGATACAAAATAATTGCATCATCACAAGGACCTCTTAATGATGCCTTTATAGCCACACCTGCATCCCATTTTACAGGTTTGGTAATGAACTTGGTAATATTAGATTTAAGATCCAGTTCTTTTGGGGGCAGCTGGGTAGCTCAGTCAGTTGAGCATCTGCCTTTGGCTCAGGTCATGATCCCGGAGTCCTGGGATCGAGCCCCGAGTTGGGTTTCCTGATCTGTGAGGGAAGCCTGCCTCTCCTTTCTCTCTGCCTGCTGCTCCCCCTGCTTGTGCTCTCTCTGTCTCTCTCTCTTTCTGTTAAATAAATAAGTAAAATCTTAGAAAAAAAAAGTCCACAATTCTTTTGATACCACAGTTTGGGTTCTCAACTGTAATGGTGTTAACAGCCTTGGTAGAAGTCTCAAAAACTATTCTTTGTTTATTTTGTCCTATCTCCAGGCTATTAAATGAGTTTAATTTTCATTCCATCTCTGCTTAATAGTTCCCAGAACCATACTATTTCAAATGATAGAAATTTGAAAATAATAATTTCTTTATATATACATTTAAATTTAGCACTTGAGAATAGTATGTTAAGTATCCTGGTCATAACCTCCCTGAGAGATTTGAAGCCCTGACATTTGACATTGTATAAATTTAATAAGATTACCAGAATAAGGACTATAAAATCAAATCGTTTTAGGATGCCAAATTCTTGCATTGGAAATAGTTGTAGGGACTGGTTCTAATCACCTGTGGATGGGAAGACTTTGACCTTCTAGTACAAGATCTTGGGTAAATTGGGGTCTCTGGTGTATGATAGGCGATGCCCAGGACACCTATGATCATGTCCACAAGGAATCCGTGGAGAGAGAGAAAGTGCCGTAAGAAGTGTGGAAGCCTGCGGCAGCATGGAGTCCCCACGTGCAGAGGCCGGCGCAGCCAGTGAGCGACGCGACACACCGGGTGACCAGCGTTGTGCTGGAAGGGCTTCCGCAAGGTCCCGGGAGAGAAGAAGGAACTCACTCAGTGAAAACCACGTGACATGACAAGTACATTTGCAGATGCTGATTTGGGATTTGAAGGGCCCAAACTGGTGCCAAAATGTCAATATTCTCTCAAACGTTGTCGTCTCCTTTCCCTCCTCCCAAACTCTGCCCCTTGGAGCAGCCGCACTAGCTTCAGCAGGTGTGTGGTGGGGGTGGGGAGAGGAGTGGATGGGAAGCGTGGGGAACTTCCATGATTCAGAAAGTTGCTGCATCAAAGCCCATTTGGGCCTGCCTCTGGTCCTTCGTAAGGTGAAAATCTGTTCCCTCTGGAATCTTACTGTTTCCAAACAGGAGCCACCGGTCCCAGGGTATGTGTTCCTTTGTGGCTTTGGCATACTCGGTGTTCATTGTCTTGCTTGATGTCACTCGCGTTATCCATCCTTTCTTCTCCGTTTGGCCTGTCTGATTACCACTCTGCAGAGCTGGTGCTGTCCTGAGGACGCCCTCTGAACCTCCTTCGGGACGGCGCATCCGACGGTCTCCCATCTCCTCTATCTTCCTCTGTGGATATGCTTGGGTTTTCTGTCTTACCTAGACTCAGTTCTCAGAAGTTACATTCCTAGACAACGATACCTTCGACGTTTTCAGATGTGTTCGCATGGAGCTGAGCAAAGTACAGAGCGCAAGAACTCACGCTGTCTTCAGCTCAGACATACGAACAAACGTGACGTGAAGACTTGGTCTGCATGGCGCATGGCGCTTTCATCGGTGTCTTGCCTTGCGCAACGGTGCTGGCAAACACACACGGACACAGAGGCAGAGTGGTAGTATTCAGGCATAAGGAGACCATCGAGATCCATCTCAGGAGTCTTTTTTTTTTTTTTTTTTGTAATTATTAGGGAGGGAGTACATGAGCGTGGAGGCAGAGGCAGAGGGAGACAGAATCATTAGCAAAGTCCCCATGCCCAGCATGGAGCTGGATGTGGGGCTCAATCTCCTGTCCGTAAGAGCCTGATCTGAGCCAAAACTGAGTCCCCACACTTAACCGACTGAGCCACCCAAGCGTCCCCTTATGAGTTTTTTAAAAATTAAATTAAAATTCAAGTGCGAGATGTAAAACTTCTCATAAAGCACCTGTGATCTCTGGAAAGCAAGTCTGAGTTCTCCGTTTGCAAAACACTCAGATGAACGGTATTTAAACCGTTAATTTCTTAACAGCTTAACCTCACAGCCCTCGACCTTCTCACACAGTGCTTCTTGCATACCCCACGTCCCTGTGCAACTGAATCGTTCTCTGTTTGCTGGTTTCCCCACCTCTCTGCCATAATTCTCGCCGCTCTTTACAGAAGGCCCCTGTCCTGGTCGTCTTGGCTTTGTACTTCCGCTCCTCCTTGAGTTAGCGCGAACACGCAACTTTCTCCTCGAGGCGTTGGAATTGCTTTCGCAGCTTTCCCACAACATAAGCCATGACGACCCCAGAGTACCCGGTTCCCTCGCCCTCCGCATGCCAACGTCCGCTCAGTTACTTGCAGCTGGAATTCAGCTGAAGCTTCTGCCCTTAAACTCTGGGCTGACTAAGGAGCTTTTCTCTCTCTCTTGGAGTCCCTTTTAAAGACCAATGACTTCACAATTGGAAGAGGTTAGGAAGTGGAAACAGCCCAAATCTAGCTCTCTGTTGATTAGATAGGCCCCAAAGGGCCATCCACGAGATGGGAAGCGGGTTTCAGACCCGCTGCTAGGAACGACCGCTCCGGGCAAGGCCTTCACGCACGCGGAGGTTTGGGCAGCTGCTCACAGCTGTTGGAGGGCCGCAGGCCCCTTGCACACACATGCAAGTTTCATTTTACATTTAATTTGATGCCCCAGACAAAATAATGTAAAACGCACCTGACATTCCCACACTTTACTTTGTTCTGGACGTGCCTTTGTTTTTATTTACATGCGGGCACAAGCATGGTTATGTATTTGGGACAATGTGATACAAGCTTTCTGTAGCCTTCCTTCCACGCCACAAAATATCACAGACACCCTCACGTATCAGTGACTACGGAGCAACCCCACCATGTCTTGAGGTTGAAATCTTTAGTTGTGTATCTCTATGGGAAATTCTCAACCCATTCCTTCACTGGACCTTTTGGTTGTTTCCAACTTTTTGCCATTCTAACGACGCTGCAAGGTGGGTCTTTGCCTCCAGGACTGGTGCATCCCGACCGGGTGTGCATGTTTCACAGCTGGTCCTGCCAGTCTCCTAGGACGGATGTGTGTCATTTCTGCTCCCGCCGATAATGCGTGAGACCAGCCCATTTCCTCGTGTCCTGGGCAGTGCTGGAGTCCGTCATTTCTGGCAGTCAGATTTGAAAGAATATCTTCTTGTGATTTCAGTTTTATGCTTCTTTGAAAATTATAGGAAGTCCAGGTTTTTTTAAATGTTAATTGGCCACTTCTCTTTGTCCTTTTTGTGGCCTGCCTGTGGTTGTCTTTATCTATGTTTCTTATTGTTGCTTGAATTTTTCTTGTTTCCAAGAACTGTATGTGTATGACCTAGTGATCTTTGTTCTCTGTTCATCTTCTGTATTTAAATACTATCCTTGTTTATCACTTGTCTCTCTCATTTAGATGCTTCTGTTTATTGGGTGTCTTTTTTTTTTTTTTCCTGTATGGATTTTACCTTTCCTGTCATGCTTAGAAAGTAATTTGCCACAAAACTACTAACATGCCTCCTTGTATCTCTTGATACATTTATTATAACTTTTTACTCCTATAGAATAGTTACAACTGGAATTAATTTTGACAAATAGTAACAAGTAAAAATCCAATATACTCCACCACCTGACGCCTACGAGCAAGTTCAGCAGTTCCTCTGTACTATTAGTTTTAAGCTATTTTTAAAATTTATTTGACATAGAGACAGTGAAAGAGGGAACACAAGCAGGGGGAGTGCCAGAGTGAGAAGCAGGCTTCCTACTGAGCCCCATGTGGGGCTCGATCCCAGGACCCCTGGGATCATGACCTGAGCTGAAGGTAGATGCTTAACGACTGAGCCACCTAGGCTCCCCTGTGCTATTAGTTTTAAAAATCTATTTCTTCCCAAGGATTTGAAATACCACTTATATCAGTGTCTTAGCCAGTGTGGGCTGCTATCACACAATCCCATAGATTCGGTGCCTTAAAAACAGCAGAAATTTATTTCTCGCAGTTCTGGAGTCTGAAAGTCTCAGATTGAGGCACCAAGAGCTCTGGTGTCTGATGAGGGCCCATGTTGCTGGTTCACAGATGATTGTCTGCCCACTGGGTCCTCACGTGGTGGAGGGGACAAGGAAGCTCTCGGCAGTCTAAGCGGGGGAAGTGCCCTCATGATCTATCACCTCCCAAAGGGCCTCCTCCTGGTACATCCCCTGGGAGGCTCGGCTCAGCACATCAATTGGAGGGGGACACAGAGCTTCAGGCTTTAGCATGCAGGCCATCATGGTGTACACTGGAGTCCGTTTCTGAGCTTTCTAGACTCTGAATAATTCTCTGCCAGTATCATACCATATTAGTAATTGTTTGTAATACATTTTAATATCAAAAGCATGTTTTTCCATGGTATTTTTGAATCTTCAAATCCTTATTTTTGAGTTCCAAAAAAAATCCTACTTTTTAAAAACAGTAATTACACCACATTTATAATGTTGTCAGTGTGCTTGTTCCTGTGAAACTGGTGATGAGGCTCCCTGAGTCTGGCGGCATTTGGTGGCTCTGTGGACAGGTGATTGTCCCAACTAGGGATCCTCCTGGTAGGGTTTGCCTTTGGGGGAGTAAGATTTGCAGAGCGGAGGCTATGTGCATGAAGGCAAGGGACACGTGGGTCCCTGAATACGCCAAAGGCTGTGAACAAAACCTGCACTTTGGAGCTAGGAGGGGCACGAAGGCCCAGGAGGAAGGGTGGGCACAGACAAGGGCATCCTTCCCATTCCTGTGCCGTGGGCACAGGCCAGAGGGCTGACATCTCTGTCATACCATTGGTCACTCCATATAGGTGGTGGTGCTGGGACTGGCTGGTAAGACAATGGCTGAATTTGGGGGAATTTTGCAAGCTTGCACAGCCATTTTTTATTTTTACTTACAGAGGTAGAATTCAGTGACTCATCAGTTGCATACAATGCCCAGCGCTCATTCCATCACGTGCCTCCTTCATGCCCCTCCCCCAATCACTCCAACTCCCCTCCAGCCACCCTCCGTTTGTTGCCTACAGTTCGGGGTCTCTCACGGTTTGCCTCCCTCTCTGTTTTTTATCTTATTTTTCCTTCCCTTCCCCTAGAATCCTCTCTTTTGCTTCTTAAATTCCACATATGAGTGAGATCATATGATAACTGTCTTTCTCTGACTTATTTCACTGAGCGTAATACCCTCTAGTTCCATCCACGTCATTGCAAATGGCAAGAGTTCATTCTCTTGATGTCCAAGTGTTATTCTGTTGTATATGGACCTCATCTTCTTTATCCGTGCATCTGTCAGGGGACATCTGGGCTCTTTCCATAGTTTGGCTCTTGTGGACTTTGTTGCTATAAACTTTGGGGTGCAGGTGCCCCTTCGGGTCACTTCGTTTATACCCTTCGGATAAAAGCTAGTAGTGCCATTCTTGGGTCGTAGGGTAGCTCTACTTTCAACTTTTTGAGGAACTCGCATGCTGTTTTCCAGAGTGGCTGCACCAGCTTGTGTTCCCACCAACAGTGTAGGAGGTTCCCCTTTCCCCGCATCCTCGCCAACACCAGTCGCTTGCACACGCAGCCATTAGTAAGATTAGACTGTAAATTTACAGTGAAGTAAGCTACATTAGGAAGAAAGTTATAAATAGAAGTCATCACGTCCTGGTTATTCTACGGCCCCTGCTCTTTATCTATGGTCTTGGGGTTATTTCTAGGTGCTGTACCTGGAAGGCCGAAGCACGACCCAATGCTGTGTTCTGGAGCTTTCCACCCAGCTCTGCCAATTCAGCGATGCCACAGTGGTAGCTGGCCACAGTCAGAGCACTTACCCTGGAAATTGGCAAATGCTACAAATTCGGGCTTGATTTATTCTTCTGTTGATCGTCTAGACGAGGGGTTGGCACCTCTTCCCGTAAAGGGCAAGATGGTAGATGTTTTCGGCCTTGCAGGCAATATGCCCCTGTCGCAACTACTAACTCTGCTGTTGCAGGGGGAAAGCAGCTGTGGACAGCACACAGAGGAGAAGGGCTGATTCCGGTATAACTTTGTTTGTGGAAACTGCAAGTTGAATTTCATATAATTTTCTTGTGCCATGAAATAGAATTCTTTTGATTTTTTTCAGCCACTCAAAATGTAAAAAACATGCTTAGTTTGCAGGATGTACAAAAACAGGACATGGACAGATTTGGCCTGCAAGGCAAGTTTGCTAACCTCTGGTCCATGATTAAGAAAACGTTCTATGAAAGTCAGTTTTCTATAAGGAATTCACAATAAAGAGTATTGTATATTTTATTAGGATTGGTAAATCATATGCTACATATCTCTCATATCAACAAAATTTATAATAAACTGTCCCCCCCCACCCTCTCCAAGAAACTGGTTGTTAATATTGAATCGGCCTGAGGGCTCCTGGGTTAAGTGGGAAGGCAGTGGGTTAAGCCTCTGCCTTCAGCTCAGGTCATGATCTCAGGGTCCTGGGGTTGAGCCCCGCATTGGGCTCTCTGCTCAGCGGGGAGCCTGCTTCCTCCTCTCTCTGTCTGCCCCTCTGCCTAGTCGTGATCTCTATCTGTCAAATAAATAAATATATATATTGAATTGTCCTGAACTTCTAGTGCTTGGCGCACTTACTTTAGTCTAGATAGTAATAGGATTGTTTCTGGTGTTTTATTTTTATATATGATGCTGACTGTTGACTTCAGATATTCTATTCTATTTTGTTTTACTCTATTCTTTTTTTTTTTTTAGAGAGAGGCAGAGAGAGAGTAGGGAGGGGTGGAGGGTGAAGGAGAGAGAATTGCAAGCAGGCTCCCTGATGCTCCTATGATCCTGAGATGGTGACCGGAGCTGAAATCCAGAGTTGGATGCTTAATGACTGAGCCACCCAGGCGCCCCAAGATATTCTTTATCATGTGACAGAAGTTCCTTATTTTTTTAGTTAACCAAAAAAAAAAACCACCAAACCAAACCAAACCAAACAAACAAAAAACCCCAAAACAACAAAAAACCAAAACCCCAAAAAACAAAAACAAAAACAAAAACCCACAGTCAGGAATGGATATGGAATTTCATTGGATACTTTTTGACATTTGGAATGATATGAAAAATTACATTAATACCTTCGGAATGACAACAGTCTTTCATTCTTATTCCATTCTTTCATACAGTGCAGATCGATTGGCTTATGTTGTGGCTTCATACCTCTGCCCATATATAATATTGACTTTTATATTTTTTGGCAGTGGCAGAGAGAAGGAATGTTCTCTGTTATGCTTAATACTGGCATGTGCCTGCTTTATAAAGTGAATTGGGAAGTTTTTCATCTTTTTTCTCATGTTCTCTCTCAGTTCAAAGAACATAAAACTGTTCACTTAAAGTTTCAAGGAATTCAACCATGAAAACTGTTCGCCTCAAGAATTTTTTCAGAGGTAGTTTTTATTTGTTTGTTTTGACACATATTTCTTTTTCTCCATAGATACTGGTTTAGGTATTTAAAATTTTGTTATTATTAATTTATAACATTATTTTTCTTTTGTTAGTGTTTATTGCATTTTTTAAAAAGATTTTATTTATTTATTTGACAGAGAAAGAGAGAGACAGCGAGAGAGGGAAAACAAGCAGGGGGAGTGGGAGAGGGAGAAGCAGGCTTCCTACGGAGCAGGGAGCCAGATGTGGGGCTCAATCCCAGGACCCTGGGATCATGACCTGAGCCGAAGGCAGATGCTTCACAACTGAGCCGGTGTCCCTATTGATTGCATTTTAAAGAAAGATTTTAAGCAATCTCTACACCCAGTGTGGGGGCTTGAGCTCACCACCCAGAGATCAAGAGTCACATGCTCCCGGGACTGAGCCAGCCAGGTGCCCCTAATTTATGATTTCTGAGAAAATTTCTTTTCCATCCCTGTTTCCACTGTTTCTCTACAGTCTAGTGTCACAACGTGTCAGACATCAGATTGTTTACTCATCAGGTCAAAACCTTTGATACTCTTCCGTTGTTCGTAAAACAACAGCTATATCCCGGGGTCCAGTACTGGCTCCCGCCTTCCCGCTGCCGTGGGTTCGGTGTCAGCGTCGTAGGAGGCTTCCCAGCCTCCTGCCTAGAGTCACGGGGTGGCGGGGGCGGGGGTGTCCCCAGGAAGAAGAGCTAGCAGAGGCATGCCAACAACTGGATCTCGTTCCGATTCTGGAAACAGTTTCATTTTAGCCTTAAAGGAGCCTTAATTGTCCTGGGATTTTTGCTGACATCATAGAGCTGGGCTCATGACTGATTCTTGTCCTTAGGCTTCAAGGTAGAACAGGCATTAGTAAGTGTTACAAAACGTCTCTGGTTGCGCTCAGCCAGCTTTTTTCCCAGCAGAAGAAATGCTGTGCTTGATTAAATTCAGTCATTTTCCAAGGGCTTCCTAGGGACAAGAAATTTTGCTGAACTCTGGAGGGGAAGACATAGGTGAGGGGGACACACAGAAGTTGTCTCTATCAAACGGCAGACTCTGGACTGTCGAACAGAATACACCGGGTTTTGCGGCAGTCACGAAAACCTCAGAGGTTTATAACCATCCGGGCTGACGGGTCAGTTATGCTGTCTGTCCGCCTATAGCTCCCCTCTTCAGCGAAGTGCGAGTGAATCGAGCAACCTCGATGTGGAAAGTGGTGGTCTCCGGAGAGGGAAAGGCTCTGCTTGCCGGTCATGTAACCTCCCCTAAAACTGAAGTTGACACATGCCTTTAGAGCTCATGTTTCACTGGCCAGAAAAAATGACATGGTCAAGCCTGACATCAAAAGGGCAGGGGAGTATGAGGTGGAACCATATACGATCGCCATTTTATTAGGTCAAAAATGAGGAAACGATAGCAATTTTATATGGTTCAACCTCCTGTAATCCTCCTATGGGGGGGCAATGAATATCTGAATCTGCCCCATAGAGGTACCAGCAAAATTGCAAAATACCTATAGAAGAAAGAATTGTCTTTTAAATTCAGAGGAGGATATACAAAAAATTAAAAAAAAAAAAAATCCCGTATTTCACTTGAGTTTGACACATTCAACCCATCCTTCCATGTCTCAATGAATTAATTTAAAATATGCTGAGCTCTTGCAATGTGCCAGACTGTGCAAGAGAGGCTGGGGTAGAGCCGTGAGAGAGGCACCTGTCCCCAGGGAGCTGACATTCTAGTTCCTGCCCCACTGTCTGGCGCCTGGTGCAGACCATTTGTAGGTAAGAGGTGGGGGCAGGGATGGGGAGGTGGCAGCTTGCGGTCCTCCCCTAAATGCAGGTGTTGACCAAATTCATTTCCATGCAGCTGTAGAACTCACGGTTGCTTAAATTACTGATTAGAGACCTTATTTACAACTGCAATAGTCCTCTGTCTTCGGCATTTAATACAACCTAATCACAGCATCCCACCCGCGGTCCTACCCACATTCAAGGTGCGGGGATTTTACAGGGCATATATATCAGACAGGGGAAAGCTTGGAGGTGGTCCTAAAATTCCACTTGCCTGGGGTTGTTAGACTTTCATTTTAGCCATCTTTGTGGGCATGTGTTGTTGTTTTAATCAGTGTTTTCCTGACATCGTTGGCTGTTTGGAGATCTTCTTTTGTGAATTCTTTGGCTCAGATTTTTTTTTTCCTATTTGTCTTTCTGTTGTTGAGTTGTATATTCTGAATATGAGTCCTTGTTTAGAAACAGGTGTTGTAAGTATCTTCTCCCAGTGGATGATTTTCCAGTTTGATAGGCAGAAGTTCTTTATTTTAATTAACTCATAGTTATCAATTTTTTAAATAGTGATTTATGTGTCCTGTTTGTGAAATCTCCCTGCCTACCCCTTCCGCTGAACTCTGCATTGTTTTTACTTTCAAAGTTAGGTCTATGATCCACTTTGAATTAATTTTTATGTTTGATATGGGACCTATGTTTGTTTTCACCCCATCTGAATAGCTAATTGATTTAATGCCTTTGATTGAAAAGACCCTACTTAATTGCAATCATGTGTTTGTGAAATCAGGTTACTGCGTCGATGTCTGAGTCCGACACAGGCTCCCAACAATGGCAGGGGCCCGTATGTTTACCTTCATGCCAGTACCCAACAGTCCTGATTAAAAATTATGTTGTGACATCTGAACACCACCTTTAAAGGTATCCAGGGAGTCCTCACCTCCGTGGCGCTCATACAGCTATTTCCTTGTGCCGGGGAGCAGGGCGCAGTCCACTAAGGTTGGAGACACAGAAGCTGGGAAATAGGAAGGGAATGAATAAGCCATGTCCAGAGACAGACAGAGCTTTGTGGAAGACGTCAAAAAGGCGTATGACTGTCTTGGTGGATTAAAAAGCATGGAAAATGTCAGAAGATACAGATTTGGAACAATCTCTAAATTCTTCGAATTTGTTCAGTGCTAAGCACTTGGTGCACGTTCAGTTGTGCCCCGGGTTTGTGGGAGGCAGTAACGAGTAGAGTCTAGAGAAGATCAGAGCAAATGCTGAGCTCAGCAGTGGGACAGGGGCGCCTGAGGGACAAGGTGTGACCACAGGTAGGAGCACTGTCCAGTGTTGGTGGGGGGGGGGGTCTGCAGACGGGAGCCCCTGCTGCAGGGAGAGCCTGCCCAGGAGCTTGGCTCGCACTGATGGAAAAGGCTTTGGCTTTCTCTTCCTTCTTTTAATTGTCTGCCTCTCCCAGGGTTACTGGTTAGTACAGAAAATACCATCCATCACCCTTCACCCCTCCACCTTGAATCAACCTCAGGCTTTGTTCTGCCCATGTTTGAGTGTGGCCATCATTTTCTGGACAATCAGGAGCGAACAGCAGGCACAGTTTTATATCCTGCATTTCTTGCTTAGTGTATCGGCATCCCCCTGGGTCGTCACTGGGCTTCCTCTGGAATCTCAGACTAGGAAAGTGGAGCCTTAATGAGGATTTCCTGATTCCCCTTTGACTGATCCCAGTGGCTGGGCTTGGTCTTCCTGCCACTGGGGGCTGGGTTATTTCTCCCTCCCTTCTCTCAAACGGCATGTCTTTGTGACGGGACGGCCGGTGTGATTTTCAGGCCCTATTTCTAAAGTGGGGACGCTTCTTTTTTAAGGAGTCACCTTAAGGCGTAGTGAAGTCATTGAATGACTGGGTGCCAGGCACTGGGAACTGCCTACAAGAAGCGGAGTCCATCGGGAAAGAGGAACGCAAGTCTCCACCACGCGAAGTGACACAGCTTTAAGAAAGGATGGAGAGGGGCCAGTGGAAAAGTACCTTGGCCGTGAATCATCAGGGATAATGCTCTGCGGGTGCCACGCCGTCCAGGAGGGCCGACAGCTGACGGCTGGAGGACGCATCAAAAATAGAACCAAGTTTGGGCGAGATGGGTAAAGGGAATTCAGAGGTACCAACGGGGTGGGGGGAACGGAATCAATTTCAGGGAAGAAAGTACATGAACATCAAGATAAAGTGTCTGCCTTCAGTGCTGTACAGGCGTCTGCTGTCCGTACAACAGCCTGAGCCCCACAGGGCTGGTACCGGCGGGTAGCATGGGCAGGTCAGATGCCCCGTTCCAGACAGCTCCCAGCCCTCGGGGGGAGGGCAATGGTGTCCCATCTGAAGACATCCTGGCTGATTCCAATACAGGCTGTGGAGTTAGACAAATAGAATTCCCAGAGCCATGGAATTTTGGATGCACCCTGGCTGTGGAAGAACGGGAGGGTTTAAACGGGCGTTCCCATGGTGTCAACACAGAGAAATGGCTGGTCTGTGGTTCTCAGCCTGACTGCTCACTAGCGTCCCTGGGGGGAGGGGGGCTCAGAAGAGTCGTCATCAGGGACGTTCCATCACACTGCATAGAGCATTTTTTTTTAAAGATTTATTTATTTATTTGACAGAGATCACAAGTAGGCAGAGAGGCAGGCAGAGAGAGAGAGGAGGAAGCAGGCTCCCTGCTAAGCAGAGAGGCCTGATGCGGGGCTCGATCCCAGGACCCTGGGGTCATGACCTGAGCCAAAGACAGAGGCTTCAACCCACTGAGCCACCCAGGGCGCCCCTGACTTTTAAATTTTTTAATTTGATTTAAAATCAATGAATTAACATACAGGGTATTAGCGGTAGAGTTTAGCGACTCATCAGTTACATAAAACACTCAGTGATCAGTCCCTCACATGCCTCCTTCATGCCCATCCCCCAGTCACCCCAACCCCCGCCAGACTCTTTATACAAGTGACCTAGGGGGTGTGAATCAAAAGCTCACTGTGGTCTTGATTTGATGGTGACCGATGATGTTAAGCATCTTTTCATAGGCTTACTGGTGCCTCTAGAGTTTTTTACTCAACTGATCAGGGGTATTTAGTTTTAAAAAAGTTTTTTTTTTTTTTTAAATTTTGAAATAATTTTAAGTTTAGACCAAAGTCATAAAAATAGTATAAATCTCTCACTTACCCTGACCCCAGCTTCCCCACAGGTCAACCACACTTGCTGTTTCTCCACCTCTGAACCATCTAAAAGTGAAGGCCCTTGACCTCTAAATGCTTTCATGTATATTTTCTTTTAAAAGACAAAAATAAAAACCAACTCTCTCTTATGTAACTACAGTAAAGTCATCAAAATCAGAAAGTCAACATTGACCCACTACTATTATTTACTGAATTTAATCAAAGTTGGCCAAATTCCAGGATGTCATCATTTGGGAAGAGCTGCATGAGGGATTCTAATGGACACCAGGGGTCTCCATCACCCCTCCTATAGAGAAGGACAATAGAAAGGAGAATGCCCTCCCTGAGGTCACCAGCCCTTTAGGGCAGAGTTTTCAGGGTACCGAACCCTTGAGGTATCTTTATATGCTTAGGAAAAGATGCCTCTCCGGAGCTGAACCAGATAGGCAGTTGGCTTGGCCAGGGGACAATACCTTTGTCATTGTATCATGCCCCTGCACCCAAGAGTAGGACACATTCTCTATCCAGGACTGACTACAGCTGAGGAGGGTGGGGGTGGGGGGACATGGCTCCTGAGGGCCTGGGGCCATCAGTCCGTTCTGCTCAGTGCGACATGCACCCTTCATGTCTGACCTTGGAGAGTCTCTGCTGCGTGCTGGGTGGGAAGGAGAGTAGCTGGTCCTACGCAAAGGGCCGAACTGTTCCTGAGTGCTCCTCCATGATGCCAGCTGCAAACTTTCGGACCCTTCTCTCCCGCTAGAACCTGCCTCCAGACTCCCTCTTCTTCCACACCCTCATCCCTCAGAGCCTTTTTCGCCCTGGTCCCGGTGGTCTTCCCAACCCACAAATCTGACCACATCCCTTTCCTGATTAAAACCGCTAGATGAAGCCAGAGCTCCTCCATATTCAATAACTGGAAACAGAGGCTGTCTCTGTTCTGCCCTTCGCGCTCACTGGCCTTTAACTCCCGCTCACTCCTAAGGCTTGCTCGGAGGTCTTTAGGCAGAAGCCCCTCTGAGGCTGGTTATCTGTTCCCCTAAATGAAGCCATGCTTCTCCCCTGGTGATAGCACCCGGCATGTACGTGGAGACGGGCCAGCAGAGCAGGAATGGGAGGTAGACAAGGGACAGGAGGCAGACACAGATTATTTGTTACTTAATGTGGTGTCTCCAGGCCAACAACAACATCACCTCAAAGTTACTAGAAATGCAAATCCTCAGGCCACCCCACCCCCGACCTAATGACTCAGAAACTCAAGGTGCCTCCAGCCCTCTAGGTGCTTCTGAAGCACACTCAGGTTTGAGAACTCCTGGCCTCACAGCTAGAACCAGGGTTGATTCAGCCCTTCTCTGGGTCAAGTAATTCAAGGTTATATATTCCCTATAGCTGGTAAGTCAAGAATATCGACAAATATTTCCAGAGCAGCAGACAGAGGAGACAGGAAAAGGCACTGAGTGGGAGAATGTGATTGGGTAGAGGAAACCCGCAGCCCGTAGAAGGCCACCTGGGCGGCCCCCTCCAGCTGCTGGGTTGGGTTTATGGAAGCAGAGACCTCCACCCTCAATGACTTGGGGCCAAGGCTTTTAGAACACCCACTAGGAAAGGGGCACTGTTTTTATATTCTCACAGTTTCACATTTCTCCCAGTCCCATTAGTTTAGGGAATAAACAAAAAGAAACATTTGCCCGTATAGGTAACAATGTATATGTAAAATAACAATGAAAGTTTGTGGAGAAAGAATCTGGGCCTTATCTAGGTCAAGTTGGTTTAAAATGTTGGCATCCAAGCATCTCCCAGATCCTCCTGATAAACTCAGTAAATGCTTTCTCATACTTACAGAACTTTGGATGCTTGTGTGTATTTTAGTGCCTATGTAACTGGATGATGAAATAACTCAAAGCTTGAACACCCTTCCCCATTTTTAAAAATTTCTTTTTACAAGCACTTTTAAAATTCTGGCTCATAATTTCTTTGATTTGACCTCACATGTTCCCGCCCAAAGGCAGCACATTCTATACGTGACCTTGGCCAGCTTTTTACGCTGCTCCCGAGTCACAGAAAATTGACAAGCTGTCATTTGTTACACTTTGCTTGCTGCCTGTGGTTCTATTTGAACTTGGGTCTGTCTGATCCAGTTGGTCAAGGAGACTGGAAACATTTGGTCATATGGCATGCACTTTTAGTTTTCTAGAGCAAATATGTTGGAAAGAGCCGATTAATGCAAACACAGACGGCAGGTCTTCTGCAATTGATTTAGGGGACAGGTTAGTCTAAATTAATGAAAGATCTGAATTATAGATCTTGGAGGCTTGTCAGGAAGCATGAAACAGCAGCCAGGCCAGGATTTGTTCCCACGGGTCCTCCTTTAATTACAGGACAGGAACGTTTTGTGATTTGATATTAGAAATGCTAATATTCCCAAAGTGCCTCTAAAGTTCCCCCCAAATATTTTAAGCATCCTCACCATTTGCAATATTTTTGGAGGAGGGGATTACATCGAAGAGGTCACGCCGAAATGAGTTACTAACATGTTACCAAGCTATTGGAATCTCTTCACTTCTTGTCTGATTAAGTTACATTAGCTGCATCTTCAGCTTAACTCAAAGTGCTTCTTAACCTAAACTCTAATAATGTAGCTCCGTTTAAAAATGTCTGTTGCTGAATCCACACTGCAAGGTGATTTGCCCAAAATGCAGCTCCTTCCAAGCCCTGGGGAGCTCTGCATCAGCACCAGGATAAAGCCCAAATTCCTCAGGAGGGCAACGGGAGCCCTTCACAACCTGGTGTTCCCCTCCAGCTGCCTCTTCTGCCCACAGAGACCCCTTTCCTGCCTCCAACCACACTGGACAGCTGGCAATTTCCCCAACTGAGTGGACGCACAGTGTCGACCCCCCACCTGTGCGCCGCCCACTACTGTCCGCCTGGTGACTTGCTCCCCAGCCCTCAAGATGCAGCTCCGCTGGCATCCGTACACTCCCAGCTCCTCCCTCTCCTGGAGTTCCTTCCGGTCACCCTGGACTTGTTTCCTTACCCCTCTCTCCAGTGTGATAGATGCTCGTTTCATACGGCTCACGGGGAGCACTCCTGTGGTCACACTTAAATGAATTAAAATGAAATACAAATAAAAATTCAGTTTCTTAGCGGCACGGGCCACATGTCTAAGGCTCAGTAGTTAGTTACACATAGTGGTTACCGTCTGGGACAGGTAGAGACCATTTCCAACATTACAGAAAACTCCTAGACTTTGAGCTCCTTGCGGGCAGGGGTTCTGGTATTTAATGCCACATCTCATCTCAGTATCTAGCAGAGTGTCCAGCACATGGCAGATGCTCGAGAAGTTTCTCTTAAACTAAACCAAACTGAACCGACATGGGACTGTCTTTAGAGACGCAAGAGCACGGTGTGTACTTTGTCAAAGGAGATGATACTTTCCAATGGGAATAATGGGAATGTGCCTGGTTCTCTGAGGGAAGGGAATCAACACGGGCTCAGAAGTCATCTTTTACTTGGGCAGCCAGTCCCCAGCCGAGGTTCTGTTACTATGGAGAGGGGGGAAATGGACGCGAGGAGCGACTGGGGGATAGATGTCGGCCACCCTGGATGCAGAAGACAATCGGGCTTGAAAGGCCGTTTAGGTGACATGGAGAATTCTGGATGTCAGGTTGAGAAGTCTGGACTTCCTTTTACCGGGATTGTCAGTTCCCGAAGTTCACTGAGTAGGACAACTCTAAGATTATAGAAAGAGCTACAATTATTACTCCAGCTCCTCAGGTTTTAGGTTCTTTGGATTAGGAAAGGCAATGTGGGTCCCCAAGAACTCTGGGTCCTTCTTGCTTTGGAGATGATAGTGGCCCCGAGTAGAAGATCTTTCTCTTCGGGGGCAGCACAGACACGGTCGCTCTGTTCCTGCTCAGAAACCTCACTTCCTAACAGGCTTTGTCAGCCGTGATGTTTTATTGTTTATTATTCACGAATAGGCTTGACTTTGTCCAAACTTAACTGCAAATTTGGGCTGCAGAGAAAATGGCAGGGAACTCACCCTTGTGGTTTGGAACTACCCCCTTTCCCCTGGAAAAAAATCTTCTCTAGGAATCTGTGCCAAGACCTAGTGAGAAATGAGTTTTCATGATGTATCAAAAATATGCATCTCGTAAGAAACGGTCTTTATAAATGGCAATAGAGGGGTCAGAAAGAAAAGAAAGACTTGCCTTTTCAGACCCAAAGCATTACTTCTAGAAAAGGAAACGCTAGGATTAAAGGATGAGCAATCAATGGCGGGCTCTTGATGCTAGGTTTCAATTGAATTATTCTGTGTCCTTCCATGGATGCCCTCACATGGACATAGGCAGACACACACACACACACACACACACACCCCTCCTGAGTGGACTGTTCAGGATCTCCCTAACCCTTCAGGTGGGACTTTAATTTCTCCATCTCCACGTTGAAGGGCTTGGGGGTGGGGCCCTCCGATGGGCTGGCTTTGCTGTGATCCCTGTTAAGTAAGGGCGGGGGCCGGGGAGGGGGGGAGCTGCGGTCATGCCTGGGACATGATGTGATGTGATCACGGTCTTTCTAAAACCATGGGCATTGTGAGTTCTGCTTGTTGGGAATGGCTCCGTCTTCCATGCGTCCCTCCGCTGACTCCTTGATGCCACCGCCAGCATGGGTCCCAGGGGCGGCGCGATGCCTTCTTCCTTCCACATGGCCAAAGAGCCATGTGGCCTCTGTGATTTGCATTTCCTGGTCATCGCCATTGCAAACACCCCTTTTGGGTTGTGAACCAACACAGGAGTGGTTTTGTGGCCACAAAACACCCTTTTTAGTCACTAGATGCGCAGTGACCACCACATTCCTGGTGAAGGTGTCCGAGGTTCTTAAACTTACCAAAAGTCACAGAATGAAGGGCCAGAAGCCGGAGTTTGACTCCTGAGCCCAACAGATGACGTGTTTCCTGGCAGCTTCACTAGGTCACACTAAATCACCCTGGAGAGGAGGAAGGGCATTTCAGGAGGAGGGGAGAGCATGAGCAAAAGAATAAAGGCTTTTGACAGGAGAGGGTATGTTCCAGAAAATGCAAGCTATTCAGCACTGGGGGAGTAAAGTGTGTGCGGTGGGAAGATGAGAGAGCATGGAGGGAGGGGCAGGCGGGGAGGGGGACTCCGTGAAACCATCAGCGACTTGTCCTCTGTTAGGGAAAAAGCCAGGAGACCCACCCAGCAGATAGTTCTATTTTTAATCTGCTATTTCACAGCAGTAGCTTGGCTGAAAGGTGGAGGGTGGGGTACCCACTGCACCACTCTTAACTGGTAGTGGGACCCTGAGGGAGTCACTTATCCTTCCTGACCCTTAGCTTTCTCATCTGTAAGATAAGAGGACTCGACAGAAGTTTTCACCACAAGCCCTGCTTAATTGATCTGTCCCCTGGACCGCAGTGGGGACCCTCATTACTGGCTGATGAGCTTTGTTAATTACTTCCATCACCCCTAGGCACCCTGCTTTTGGGGTAATCACAGCTAGCCAGGCACTCAGCGCCCCGAGTCAGTGGAGCTGACTCCTCTCCCGTATCCAGGGCTGAGTGAATTCTGGGTCAAGGTCTCGCTTTCCACAAGGATGAGGTTCTGGCTTTGAAATACTTCCCTAACGTCTTTGTCTTCCTCCAGCTCACCCCTGCTGAACCTCCTGTTTCCCAACTCTTGGTCCCAGGCACCCTTCTCCACCCTCTAGCATGGCTCACATTTGGAACCTGCTTTGGGCAAGAGTGGTTATAAATATTTGGATTTTACTTTTTAAAACTATTTTTATTGGAAAAATATCGTGTGCACGAGGGAACCATCCAAATAGGGGGGGGAAAAGTGCAAAATCACTAAGCCTCCTGTGCATCCTCCCACACCTACTCCACCCAAGGTTCACGGGCCCAGCCCACCCACCCTTGGGCGTCTCTGCCTGGGCAGGGCCTGTGTGAACCTATCTCCTCCTGGGTCCTCAGGCGTCAGCTTTGTCTATCTGCTCAGCATTGGCCTGGAGGCCTCAGCCGGGAGCCTGGCGCCACCAGTGCACCTAGATCCACCTCCGGAGTCCCCCGTACCCCTCCAGGTGACGTCCCGACTTGCATCTGTCCCCAAGGATGCGTTGAAGACTCAAGTGGAAGATCAGAGATGAACTCGTTTATTTAACAACAACGTTTTGGGACGCTCATGCACGTGGTGAAAAATGCAGCGGTACAAAGCCTGGGTCTCACCCAGACTCCCCCTGTCCCCGCCCAGGCGCATTACCAGCCGCTGGAGTCTCGCTCCGGAGTTACTCTGTTTGGGCACAAGCACACATCCCACCCGAAACAACTTTTTAAAGGAATCTGACACGAATGATTATATTCTGATTACTTCTGCTCTTTTATTTTTTCATGTAACCATGGGTCTGGGCGTTGGCTTTCCGCCGGCCCCGCGGACGCCACCTTTTTTGTATGCTGCACAGGGACTATGGTCACGGTCGCGCTTGCGGGACACGGGGGTCAATGCCAGAGAGGCGCCCGTCCCCCTCCTCTGGAGCGCGTGACCAGAGTCCGCGGTGGCACCACCGCCCGCGGTCCGGGTAGCGGCCCCTCCCGCTCCTGGGGCGGGTCCCCAGTAATTTGGGGGAAGTTTCTGGGGCCCGTACGCTCGGGGCCGCCGCAGGATCCCCCTCGCAGAGTCTTTGGCTCGCGAGGGGCGCGAGAGAAGCCGCGATCCGCGGAGAGGAGCGACGCGCAGACCGTAAGCCCGGGCCCCGCGAGAGGGCGGACCCGCGCGCTGCCCCGCCCGCGCCTCCCCCCCCCCCCCCCCCCCACGGCCGCGCCGTGCCCGGGCGCGCCCGCCCAGCCCCCGCCCTGCCCCTGCCGCGGGCAGTCCCCGCTCCAGCCGTCCGCCCCCCCGCGCCGCCATCCGGCCGGCCCCCCCCCGCCTCCCCCCAGCCCGGCCTCCGTGCCCGTCCCCAAGGCGGCTCGTCACCGCCGCGAGGCCAATGGGCTGGGCCGCACGGTCGCGCGCACTCGCACCCGCTCCCCCTAGTCCCTCCCGCGCTCTCCCCGGCGCCGCTCTCCGGTCCTCGCCCAGCCCGCTGCCGCCGCCGTCGGAGCCGCCATGCAGCCCCCGCGCTCCTCGTGCCTCCCGCTGCTGCCGCTGCTGCTGCTCCTCGCGGCGCCCGCTCAGGCGCTGCCGTCCCGGCCGGGACGCTCGGCGCCTCCCGCCGCCGGGTGCCCGGAGCGCTGCGAGCCCGTGCGCTGCCCGCCGCCGCCGGATCACTGCGAAGGCGGCCGCGTCCGCGACGCGTGCGGCTGCTGCGAGGTGTGCGGCGCGCCCGAGGGGGCGGCGTGCGGCCTGCAGGAGGGCCCGTGCGGCGAGGGGCTGCAGTGCGTGGTGCCCTTCGGGGTGCCCGCCTCGGCCACGGTGCGGCGGCGCTCGCAGGCCGGCCTCTGCGTGTGCACCAGCAGCGAACCGGTGTGCGGCAGCGACGCCAACACCTACGCCAACCTGTGCCAGCTGCGCGCCGCCAGCCGCCGCTCCGAGAGGCTGCACCAGCCGCCGGTCATCGTCCTGCAGCGCGGCGCCTGCGGCCAAGGTACCCGCGCGCCCGAGCTCCCGGGTCTCGCCATCCCGCCTCGACGGGTCCCGACGGGCCGGCCGGGCGAGCCGAGGGGCGGCGAAGCGTCGCGGGGCGCTCAGGGCTCCCGCTCGCCGGGAAAGGGCGGGCACCGGCCCTCGGGGAGCAGCGTTCCGCGGGGGGTCCCCCTCGGAACCCAGCTTTGCGCCCAGCCAGGGGCTGGTTCCGCGCCCGGTGGGGCGCCCCGCGCGCTCTGCCCCGCGGCCCCCGGCCGGGATGGCGGGGCGTCCCGCCCGGTGCTGGCCTGGGGGTGCCCCGCGGGGCGCCCGAGCGCGCCACGGAGCGGGGACAAACGAGACGGCGTGTGCGCGGGAGTTGAGAGGGCCTGGAAAGGTGCTTTGTGCCGGAGGCGTTGGGACCACAAGGACTCATTTCGGTCGCTTTGCTTCCCTTTACTTCCCCGCGCCCCACCTCCGCCATCCCTCCCCGCGCCTCCGGAGTTAACCAGGCGTTCGTTTTCTTACGGACCCCGTGCGCGGAAACTTGAGGTAACTCGGTATTTGAAAGGAACGGCGTTGCCCGCGGCTCGGCGGTTCCCGCGATGGTCCCCGCGGGCCAGGCGCGGGGGGGGGGGGGGGCCGCGCAGACTCCGCAGCGCTCTCGCTGCCTGCCCGCTTCCCGTGTTTGCAGCCAACCCTACAAAAACGAAAGTGGTTTTTGGGAATAAGCTGAACTGGACTCCGGGGGGCGGAATCTGAGGCAGCGGGTAGGAGGCGGGTTAGGGATGAAGACGTGAACCTCTTCTCCTCTTTCGCGTCTTTTCGGTATCGACAGGACCCGGCTTGGTAGGGGGGCGGCGGGGATGGGGCGAAGGGTGGAGATACTGTCTCTCTCGCGGTGCCTTCCAGGGGATGCTTCTGGTCTCCAGTCGGAGAGACCATGTGGAAAACCAGTACGGAGTTCGGCTGCGGCCAATCCAGCGGTGGAGGGACGGGCCAGCCTCACTTGGCAGTGCTCTTGGCCGCTGCCTCCTGCTGCGGGGCCGTGCACGGAGAGCTAGAGACGGGGAACCCAGCGCCAGGAGCTGGTCTAGATTTTCGTAGTCAGAACAGGGTCCAGCATGACCAAGGAGAGCCTGGTACAGGTTGGCCCACACGGAGAGCAAGGTGCCAGCGCTGTGCAGGAGAAATTCCAGCAACACAGGAACAGGGAGCCGGGCTGCTGCCTTCAGGAAAGAGCCTAGATAGGCGGTGCAGGAGACTTATCTTGGAGAGAAATGATCCAAGGGGGAAGGAGGTATGGGTTGACAATGCACAGGTATGTGGGTGCACTCTGTGCCCCAGCCCTGGGGGCCACACGTGTTACCCATGTGACTTCACTCGGCTTCACAGCCTCATGAGGACGGGGGCTTCTGCTATTATCCCCCTTCACAGTTAGGGGAACTGAGGTTCAGTGAATTGCCCAAGGCCACTCAGCTGGAACTGGAACCCAGACAGCCTTCTTCCCAGCCAGCCTTGTGCTCAACCCAAGGCTGAGGAGAAGAGGTCAGGCAGGGTAAAGGAAGTTTCCGGAGGGCCGGGAACAGTCTGGGCAAAGCCTGAGGCTTGCTTGGGAGCTGGCGAATAGATTGGTGTGGCTGGGGACATTTGGGGAGGGCAGCGAGAGTGACCCAGGCTGGTGGCACAGAGTCGCCGGCCCGAGGAGGCCAGCTGTGCTCTGATCTCAGAGGTTCTCGGACTGGGCAGCTCCGAGAAATCCCAGGGCAGGACTCACGCAGTGGCCGAGCGCAGAGCACACCAGGTGCGGCGTTTCGGCGCCCATGGTCATCTAGGTGTGAGGTGACTGCAGCGGGAGAACATATTGCATATTGTTGTCAAAAACGAGCCCGCTGTTACATGTGTGTCGTCTTGCTGCACCGGGTCCTGAGTAACTAACTGGCACCGTCTGGCTCCTAGTTTATTGCCCACGAGGTGGAGTCACTCTGTGAGCTTCGGACTTGGCAGAGGCATTCCTTGTCGCTGTGGGGAGAGACACAGGTCCTTGCCCATTAGCCATCAGGCCCACAGCAGGCCCCCAGAGAGCCAGCGAGGGGACAGCTGCGGGAGAGTGAGCGTGGCAGCTGAGAGGAGAGACCGAGACAGAGAGGCAAGGCTGTTCTCACCCTTTCCTCTCTCTGCAAATATTTACTGAGCGCCGCAGGGTGTTAGACACCGTGTGTTTCTCTGTCTGCCTGGCCCCCAGGAGCCACATGATCGCTCCGTGGATAGCTGATGAATGACCAGAAACCAGAGACACGGGGCCAGCCCGACTTCCCTCCACGGAAGGCTTTGCTTTTGCCCCCTGGCCCCGCCCCCTCTCTCATCTCGCACTCCACCCTCCACTTCCCAGAGGTACCTCTGAGGGCCAGAGCCTGGGAGCCAAGACTTCATTCGGTCGCAGCCCAGCCCGTGAGCAGGTCACTTGACGTCATTGTTAAATGAGGTGAATTGGCTGCCGGCTCTGGCAAGAGGGTTGGCAGGGATGCTGTTTGTGCTGGGGCGGACGCGGGAGGCCTGGAGCTGGAATGAGCCATGCAAGGATGTGCGGAAGGAGCTCCCGGGACAGGAGTGGGCTCCATCATGTCCCAAGTTCCTAGGGGGGGGGGGAGTTGCCCGGGGCAGAGAGCGAGGGGAAGGGAGCAGGAAATTGGAAATGGCTGAGGACCAGAGGCCCTGGGCAGGTGAGCGGGTCTTTGTGGTCATGGTAGATCTTGGGATGGCGGAACATGCCACCATTTAAAAGAAAGCACTTTGGGGACGCCTGGGGGGCTCGGTCACCGTGGAGCGTCTGACTTTGGCTCAAGTCACGATCTCAGGGTCCTGGGATCGAGTTCTGCGTTGGGCTCTGCACTCAGCAGGTCGTCTGCTTCTCTCTCCCTCCCTCTGTCCCTCCCCACCACTTGTGTGCTCTTTGTCAAATAAGTAAATACAATCTTAAAAAAAAAAAAGGATAAAAGAAAAGAAAGCACTTTCATCTGTACACCGTTTAATGAAAACTTCAGACAACCTCTCTTAAAAATGGTTCTGGAAATGAAGGCAGATCCTCTATTTCAGAAATCAGTGCTGTTGTCAGGGTTTGGACGGGCAAGGGTCCAATTACACTAGAGAACAAAGATCTCTCCTCTTCCACCATTAGCGGTTTGGATTAGTTTAAAGCAAAAAACTCTCTACTCTCAGGAAATAATAACAAAGAAAGGAATTGCAATGAATATAATAGTTTAAGAATAAAGGCCAACATGCGTTTAGTGCTTACTCCTTGCCAGGCATATGTTAACTCATTGGACACTCCTAGAATCATAGGAGGGGTGTTCTGGAATCTTCCCTGTGTCACAGCTGGGAGACAGAGTCACCGAGAAGTTCCTTGTCCAGGACTTGAACCCGTGTGTCTGGTCCAGGGCCCATTCATAATCACCATGCTGTGCTGTTGACAGAGAAGCTAAGGTTACACGCCAGCATCCACTAAGCTGCAGCCCATAGCTGGAATAAACAGTGCTCCAGATGGCTGTGGCCTTGAGATGAAATGTAGGACACCTCCCAGCTCTCATTCCACAGGCACGGGAGTTGGAGGACACGGTTGCCCCCGGTTGCCGTTGGGGCAGCTCTTGCTGCAGAAAAGTAAAGGGAGCAGAAGGGACTGGAGTAAAGATGTTTCCAAACCAGAGTCCCAGGCCCCAAACGGCTTCTGGGGAGAGAAAGGCCCCTCTGGATTCCCAGATATTACAAAAAATGGGCCAGGATGTCTAGCGCTGCAGACCTTTGCCAGAAAATGGACAAGAAGCTAGGAAAGAGGCTGAAAAAGACTTCCCAAAGCAGATGGCTCCTCATTTCTGCTCCTAGTACCCCTGACAGGATGGCCCTCCCCACCCGAAACAGAGCCTAGACAAGCCGGGAGCTCTCCCCAATCCTGGTCCTGGTCCCCCTGTCTCCCTAACCCCCCCCCACCACTCCCCGCCTGAAGAGCGAGGGCCTTTGAAGGGGGATCCTGGTGTGCATTCCCGGAGAAGGACCACTGGCTTAGTGGAGAAACTGTCCTTGCAACAGTTTACGAGGATTTGCGCTCTCTTGTTGGCTGTTTGCTTTTATTCTCTGTTGGTTTTGCTAAAGAGTTAAAATATTAAGATTTCATAAAATTAGTAAGAGTATCAAAAGCCAAGCATTGGAGTAGCATCATTCTGTCCAGAAGAACTGTAAATAGGTTGCGTTAGAGCCGAAAAGAACTGCCTTCAGCAGGCAGCTGTGGCGGGGACCATGTGGCCAGACGTCCGACAGCCTCCGGACCGCAAGGCTAGATTCTCAGTCCGTTTGGAGTTGTGTGATCCTGGACACCGTTTCGTGCCTTGGACTGAGAAATCAGACTTTCCATGAACTTATATTTCAAGTGAATAAATAGCTCTGGTGAGGCTTAGTTTGAAGAAGAAATCAAGTTTGGCTCGTGGTTGAGGGCTCCTTGGAAAGCCAGCTGGAGGGAGGCAGCGGCAGCTGGTCAGTTCCCAGGCGGTTACCTGACCAGGTGACCCGCCCCCGACGTCTCAGGGCCTCGGAAATGAGGGGCTGGGGCCAGATGATCTCTGTGGTCCCTTCTAGCTGGAGTGGTCTGTGAGTTTTGTAAGAAAACTAGTCTGAAAATTGTGGTCATTTCATCCCCATTTTAAAGGCTGGGCTGAGTTCTTTTCTTAAACTATTGATGAGTAAAGCTGGGGTTGGCATAGGCCCATCTGGCGTGTGGCCCGTCTTGGGCCTGGATCCCTAGTACTTCAGCTTTTTCTGGCTGTGGAAAACCCCTGGGTGACCACTGTGGTGGCAGGCCCGCCCCCCCAGACAGGAGCGCCAGCAAACCTGGTGCTTCTTGCTGCTTCCTGGGGGCTCTGAGGCTGAGGGGCACGGGTCCCTGGAGTGAGATCCCTCCTCGGTCATTTCATCTTTCCTTCCCACCTTCTCTGCCATAGGAGGGAAGGAAGGAAAAAAGAAAGAAAAAGAGAAAGGAAGGAGGGAAGGAAGAAGGAAAGAAAAAGAAAACTGATAGTAGCCGAGAACCTGAGGAGTGGAGCTATTCTAAATGCTTTTGGCAAGACTCCCAGAGGCGGTAGGGAAGATGGTGTGACCCAGTGCTGCTGGGTGACGTGTGTCTAAGAGCCACTGACAAACACCAGCTAGTACAATATGGCACAGGGCAGAGATGAGTGACAGAGATGGGGCGTGTCGCTCGCGGTAGTCAGAGCCCAGAGTTTAGCTCTTGGAATCAGTGACCTAAGTTCTAAGTGTACTCGGAGCCTTTATGGAACCCCTACTATGTACTCAGAAGGCCTGGATGTAGGGAGTCAGAGGGAATAAGGCCAGGCAGCCCATGGTTTTCAGGAACTCGTCGTAGGTCACGCGATACCCGGCTGAAGGCGTCAGATCTCCATTTTCTAAGTGTGGGACTTCTTGAGTGCGACTTAATCTCCATAAGCCTCTGTTTCCCCATCGAGGACTTACGTGCATTATCTCCTGGGGTTGTGGGAGGGGTGGAAACTCTTAGATGAAGGGTTTGGGGGTGTATGTGATGTATTGCTAGAACCCAGTCAGTATTAGCTGTCCTCATAGTAACTGCCATCACCACTGAGGCATCCAACCAGGCTTCGGCTCAGTGGGGGAAGTGCTAGAATGATCGTGCCCCCCTCCCCACGGGGAGTAGGGTTGGGGATGGGTTAGAGAAGGCCTGGCAGAGAAGGAAGGTTAGGTAACGGACGTGTGTCCTGCAGGCTGACTTAGAAGTTGCCAGTAAATATGTTTAGAGAGTTTCTCCAGGCCCAGGGACTCAGACACCACTTTGCCTGTCACTCCCTGAAACCCCTGGTCCTTGCTGAGATATCATTGACAAGTGTGTGACTTCCTAGAAAGAAGAGCTGGAACACCTGGGATTTAACAGATGTGAACCTGTTAACCCTCCGCCGGGTCTGTGATGCTCAGGGGATAGCAGTAGACAGCGTGGAGGCCCCCAGACCTTCTTGGATAATCCTTGGTTTGCTTTCCATGTTTTAGGAGCTCCTCCCATGGAAAGAATGGTCACATCTTAAGGGGGGAGAAAAGCCTAGGAGCCTATGGGTACCCTGTGATTTGAGATTCCTGGGACAAAATTGTCAACTAAGCACATTAAACAGCCCTCCATGGCCTCATGTGACAGCAGCTGGTCCCTTACCAGGGGCCAAGCCTGTATCCTTGGGCTCAGGATGGTTTCGGGGTGCATATTGTTGTGGCTGGAATTTTTGATAAGTTTCAAACTTGAGTAAGTCCTGTCTAAATGAGTCAGAGCCTTGTGCAAGATTTTCAAGCCTCAGGAAACTTCTTTTTCATGAGTTATGCAATCAGATCTTGCAAAGAAGACGGTAGATCTGTGTGCATGTGTGTGATGAGCTGTTTTTTTTTTTTTTTTTCCTTTCCTCGGGGTCTGGCGAGATGTGCAATAGAGTTCCCTTTCACACAGTTTCGGGTGAGATTTCCCTGGCTCATCTAGCACTTGAGTCATCCCGCTCCCCATGGCTAGGAGAGCCCCGTCTTTGGTGTCAGTATTCCGAGTGGCGTCCGCCGCTTGTTGGGGATGGATGGACACAGAGAGCTCTGCCTGGCGGGGATGCCCAGGCAGGTGGCCGCCAAACGGATGGAGAGAAGAGAAGCCTCAGTGTCGAGCGGACGCATCTGCTTTTCTCTGGCAGAGCGAGCTAGCCGGGGTGGGGGGGACCCAGGGGAGGGCAGTATGACAGGCAGGGGGGGTGGGGAACAGCTCCGGCAGAACAATGACCCGAACAGCTACGGCCACTAGGTGCTCTCCGGGAGGGGGCGCTGTGCTGCCCAAGTTAGGGCCTGCCTGGGTGACCACTCATGCTCAGGGCACATGCTGGACACACCCGGGAAGGGAGGGGCACTGTCCTTGCGGCTTGGCTGAGTGGCGGTCCACTCCCCAGCAGGGGACTGTAACCATCCAAGGCCAGCCGGGAGGGATGAGGCAGCGCCGGGATTGGGCCCCGGGCCTGCCGCACTCCCAAACATGGCTTGAGCCTTCTCTGTGTCGAGTGTTATTTGGAAGCATGTGACTTAATCTCTAAGTATTTGGGGGGTTTCCAGCGATCTTTCTGTTATTGATTTCTAGTTCAGTTCCACTGTGGCCTGAGAACATACTTCGCATGATTTGTGTTCTTTTAAGTTTGTTAGGGTGTGTGTTCTGGTCTGGAATGTGGTCTGCCTTGGTGAGTGTTCCCTGTGAACAGCAGGATCTTCTGCTGTTGTTGGGTGGGGTGTTCTGCGAATGCCAGTTAGGTCTGGCAGACTGATAATGTTGCTCAGGTCAACTCCGGCCTTACTCATTCTCCACTTGCTTGGTCTGTCAGTTCCCGAAAGAGGGGCGTTGACGTCTCCTGAGTCTCTTCTGAAACCCTGATCTGCTATCTCCTCTATGACCTGCCAGTGTCCTAGGAAACACACGTTCTAGCCCCCCTCGGAACTTTTGGGGGAGTTACTAACTCCCTTCAGCCTCAGTTTCCTTATCTATGATGTGGGGGTAAGGAGGCCGCCTCGGAGGCCTCAGAGGAACACTGTGAGGGTCAGGCTGGGAAGGTGTTTTGTCACCTGGGAGTCCTGGCGCATCGGAGCTGAAAGGAGTTAGGACCTCTGACTGGCAATTCCAGACTCTTTGGAACTCCTGGTAGAACCAGCACCAAGCAGTGGAGCCAGAAGGATGGAAAAAGTCATAGGCTTCCTGAGTGTCAAGACCCAGGTCTTGGGGGCACCTGGGTAGCTCAGTCGGTCAAGCATCTGCCTTCGGTTCAGGTTGTGATCTCAGGGTCCTGGGATGGAGCCCCGTGTCGAGCTCCCTGCTCAACTGGGAGTCTCCTTCTCCCTCTCCCTCTGCCCCTGGCTCAGGTATGTGTGCTTTCTCTCCCCACCAATCGTAGGCTCCCAGATAAATACATAAAATCGGAAAAAAAAAAAAAAAGGTCTCCTCAGGGCATGTTATCCCACTGAGACACCATAGCTCTTGGCCAAGGTCACTGAATTGTTTGCAAGCACTGATCCTCTATTTCAGAAGGCCAAAGGCAAGAGTCCGCTACCATCAGCTCCAAAGGAAGGGCACTTTGGTTCAAAATGCCAGGACCCCAACTATTGTAGGGCACACCACCGTCTCTTGTGTCTTTAGGGACCCCGTGGTCTGCGTTCTATTTCCTCAGCCTGAGTTTCTTTTGAACAACTGCTGGTCAAGGAATGGCCCGAGTTGAGGTTCCTTAGTCCCAGCTGGGAACTTCTTGACTCTCTTGACATTTTGGCCTTGAAAAATATAGCCGCACATGGCTCCGCCCTTATTGGAAAAACCCAGTAGGAGAAATCTGATAACAGAAGGTACAGGAGGAAGGTCAAGCATGTGAGATCATCTAGAAAAGACCCACATGCTCTGATTCCTTTCTGCACATGGGGTCACATAGTACGCTCATACACAGCCTGTGCCCTTGGGGTCCCTATCACTGGCCAACCCGATAATTCTTCATCTTCTGAAAAATATCAGTGTGCCTCAGCAACGGTCTCTGACTACAGCAACTTCCATTTGCTTGTTTTCGGGGGTCCTATGGACAAGGACGATGCCTTCGCTGCAGTGACGCTGGTGGCTGGCCATACTCACCCACGGACTGGTGGAGAGGACCAGATCCCAGAATAGGAAACCCGCTGGTGGCTGGCCATACTCACCCACGGACTGGTGGAGAGGACCAAATCCCAGAACAGGAAACCTGGGTGTGGAAGGTCCTGGCAGGTCCTGCAGCCCAACCCTTCACTTTACAGATGGGGAAACGGAGTCACCCAAAGGGAGCATGCCTCTCACAACGAGCCCCACCCATCAGCAGGGGAGCCCATGGAGACTCTGTGCTGAGGCCCAAGGAAGAGCCCCTGAGGCCTTCCCGCCTCCGCCACACCTTCCTGCTGGAGCAGGCGGGATCGATGGGAGGGCACGGATGAGAAAAATCTAGACGGGAGGTCACGGATGAGAAAAATCTAGACGATTTTTCTATGAGGCTGAGGAACGATGGGTACTTTTGCTTAGTCTCCCGGAATGAGGCTCAAGGAAACGTCCCCCTCTCCCGCCCGCCGACAAGCAGTCTCCTTGGGTTGGAAGATGACCCAAAATCTATCCATGTAATGACTGATTTCCCCTTTCAAGAGTTCCGAGCACATATTATTAATGTCCTTGAACCGTAATTACAGTGCTCTTGCTGACGGGGAAAAAAGAGTACAAATATCCTGGTGGACATGCCAGATAGGTCAGGGCTGAGGTGCTTCCGTGCCTTTTAAGCTGTGGTTAGATTTTCTTTGAGATGAATATACCAAGCTTCCCTTCTCTTGGCATAAACGCTCTTTTTAGTTTCTTTTACCGTCCTGTGTAGATACCTTGGGAAACGCATTCATACTTTTGATGACATATTTTACTGTATCAGTTTCTTAAAGTTGCAAATACAGTTTAATTACATCAGAAATAACGAAAAACAGAAAAAGAGCCACAATTCCGGCAGCTTCATCGTCTCCGTCCTGAGCATCACCAGCGTCTGGTAGACCAGTCCCGGCCTCATGTCCATTGATCTGTGGCTGCCGCTGCCAGTGACACTGGAATGAACCTTTCCGTGTTCATCATTACTTCTGTATCTGGGGTTATTCCCTTGAGTAGATTTTAAGAAGTATGACGACTGGGGCGCCTGGGTGGCTCAGTGTGTTAGAGCCTCTGTCTTCAGCTCAGGTCATGATCTCAGGGTCCTGGGATCGATCTCTGCATTGGGCTCTCTGCTCAGCAGGGAGCCTGCTTCTCCCTCTCTCCCTGCCTGCCTCTCTGCCTACTTGTGATGTCTGTCAAATAAATAAATAAAATCTTAAAAAAAAATAAAGAAGTATGATGACTGGATGGACGGATATGGATTTTTGATGCCCCTTGGTGTATGTTGCCAGGTTGTTTTCCAAGAGGATTTTACCCGTATTTGTTGCCATCAGCTATACAATTATCAGTCTCTTAAGTCACTGATAGTTGAGGCAGGCAAAAATAAATTTCCCTGAGAGAAATCCTTCAAGACAAATAGAAAGGAAAGTATAAAAGGAATCATCCTGCTCAGTGAGTTAATTACCTGGTTGATCTTTATTCTCAGGTGGATGCTTTTTTTCTTTTTTAAGGTTTTTATCTATTTATTTGAGAGAGAGGGGCTGGGGAACGAACAATGGACAGGGTCAGAGGAAGAAGGAGAGAGAAGTAGACTTCCTAATGTGTTTAGTGAGGAGCCAGGACCAGCCAGGGGATGGGAAGGTCCGACGTCACAAGCCAGACTATGACTGAGAACATGAGTGATTGGATGGACACGCAGCCCAGGCCTTTCCACACTGAGCCTCCCGGATACCAAGGCTCCCCAGGATGTAGGAGGAGACCAGAATGCTTTTGTTTGTTTTGAAAAGCGAAGAATATGTTTATTCGACTTTTTTGTACTCATGGACAGAACTATAACATAAACCACATAGATAAAATCCAACTTTCTAGTAGTCACATTAAAAGAGTAAAAAAGGAACAAGTGACATTTTTTCTTTTTTTATTGCAAGTTCTATTGAGACATAATTCACATACCATAAAATTCACCCTCTGAAAGTGTATGGTTCACAGTTTCCCTATATTCACGGAGGGGTGTAGCTATCACCACGATCTAATTCTGGAACATTTTCATCCCTCCCCAAAGAAACCCAGTACCCATTAGCACGTACCCCATACATCCCCCCCTGCCCAGCCCTGGGCACCCACTAATCTGCTTTCCCTCCCTGTGGATTTGCCTGTTCTGGACATCTTATGTTAATGGAGTCACACAATATGTGGTTTTTGGTGGCTGGTTTGTTTCACTTAGCGTGTTGTTTTCAAGGTCCATTCATGTGGCGTTCCTGAGCATTCCGTTTTAAGACTGCCTCATGTTCTGTTGTCCCGACAGGGGAAGGCCAGACTTTTTATTGTATCTCCTCTTCCTGACGGCAGATTCTAATCCCAGCCGGGAAGGTCACGTTGAAAAGTCTGAACTCAGGCAGCGGCCCTGGCTTGTTCTGTCGGAAGAAACCCGAGCATGGGACACGGGAAGCCAGTGTTGAAAGCAGGAATATTCTATATGGCTGGAATTAATATGCTAAAAGGAAAAGATCAGGGAATGCGTTTTTCAGGTTTATTAGATCATATACCTTTTTTGGGAGCTGGAAAGGATGTCGGAAATGGTGTGGCCTAGCCCCTCATCATCTCAGTGCTGAGGTAACGGGGGCCCGGAGAGAGGAAGCGGCTTGTCTGGGGGGTCTCAGGGCCCACGTCTCACGTCTTTCTCGAGCCAAAGATTCCTTCTGGCTTCTGTCAGTTTTACAAGTTACCTTCATTCTCCTCCTCGGATCCGGAGGGTCGCGCTCATCACGAATGGGTGTGGGGCACGTCTCAGGAGGACCTGTCCCCTTCCTGGATGGGCGTGGGGGGGCGGTGGTTCTCTGGTCACATCCCTCCCTGTCCCTTCCTGTTCCTCCAACCAATCCCAGCCACCCCCCTCCCCACCCCCCACCCACCCCCCCCGCCACCGGGGGGCTGTGGGAAGGGACCCAGGACAGCCGAGGAGGGTGTCTCCCAGTCTCCCAGGCCCCTTGAGCAACTCAACCATCTCCTCCCAGCCTGCGGCTTACGGAGCCTGAACCTTCCCGGCCCCTTCAGACATCACAACCAGGAGCAGTGGGAGCAGGAAGAGAACCCAGATGAGAAATCTGGGAAGGTCCAGACCGGAGCCAGATGCTTATCAAGGGGAACGCTAATAGTGTTTTTGTGAACGGAGCAGTTAGCTGTTTCCCTGATGGTAATAAAAGACACACATACTGGGCATTCAGGAGACTTCGGGAAAAGGAAAAATTGTGTGAGGGAATGGATTGGAGACTTTTTTTCCTAATACATACAATAGGTCAGGAAAGAATGTCCAAGGCAACAATACTGACCAAACCCAGGCCCTCACTGTGGTGTGCAAGGAAGGACTTTATCTGGGAGGCGGCGGCGGGAGGCAATGAAACTGCAAAGTGATTAGCAATGACAGGCACCATTAAACATAGACACATTGTTCTGGAAAAGGCACATTTTACCATTGAAGCTGAGCCATGCTTGTGGCTGAATTTGTAGGGCTTTGCAGCCAACTGGCCGGGCGCCCCTGAAAGCCAGCAGGGGGTCGGGAGAGACCTGTCGCAGCCTTGTTTGGGTCAGAGTCAGGGTTTGTGCTCCTTCGTTTCACCTGCCCTGGTCTTTCCAGCACCATCTGCTGCGGCCTTGGCCTGGCCTCGGCGGACGGCTCGGCGCTCAGGGCACCGTGGACACGGGGGACGGATTCGCAGGCTGAGGTCTGGCGTCAGACGAGCTTTTCCCACTCTCAGCCGTCTGGGAGCCTGCTCCGGAAAGAGAGGGGCTGCCAGCGCTCAGAAGTGCCAGTGTGGGCTGGAAATCGAGGCCAGGCTCCCGGGCTCCGCCTCCTCTTCCTCCTTTATTCACGATGAGGCGAGAAATAGGTCACACAGAGCCCTCCTGAATTTTCTTTCTTTATTTCTGTGCAGAAGACAGAGAGTCTGGGAGTCCCTCCTCCAATTTCGAATCTTAAAAAAAAAGATAAAGGAACAGTTGCTACTTGTGAATTCAGTTTATTTTAACAAGAAGAGGTCCAAGAGCCTTTGGCCTTGGGAAGTCTGACTCCCCGACGGTGTCTTCCGTTTTCTCCTCCTGCCTTCGATTTGCTGCCTGGTGCTCCCGTTGGTGCACTTGATGCACGGGATTTTCAGGTTTATTCTAGAACTCAGCCTGTTGCCTTTGCCACAGCCAAGTGATGCCTCTCTGTCCCTCCTGTGCCTTTTCTCTGCAAGGTTCAGAGAAACCTCATTGCACGGGGCCCCCCCGGGGCCCTGGAATTTGCAGCCACAGCACTGATTAGAATGGGGGTCTGGTTTCCCGGAATGTGCAAAGTCTCGCTTCTGTTTCGGCTGCCTCCACAGCCAGACCAGCGCTGGGCCAGCCCCTGGGTTGGAGCCGTGACTGACAAGTGTCCTTGGAATGGGACTGTGTGGGACAGACGGAATGCAGCCCCTCAAACTGAAAACATGGAGAAAGTGGGGCATCTTTGCTGCTTTCACAGGGTTCTGCTTCTCCCCGCCGCCCCGCAGGCAACCACTCTTGCAGACTCAAGGCCTCAGCCCCTTTGCACGTCATGACCCCTTACCCATTAGGAACCTGTTTAAATGGATTTCTCTGCTGACCCTTAGGGAGAAAGTCATGAAAGTTCTCCGTTAGAGGAGGAAGCATTCTGTTTTCCTGCCGTCTGGCTCATGCCTGCCTCTCTTTCTACCTGCCTTGGCTGCCCTGCCCCCGCCCCTCTCACGGTCATTCTCAAATTCATCATGCAACCTCACAAAGAGAGCTTTTCTTGGTGAAAAACCATCCCCCTCGCCCTCCCTGAATGTGGACCGGCTTCCCTCCCAGCTGCACGGTGTCAGGTTAATTAACTGCCTGCTTCTTGTTCCCTTCCCCACGCACCTGCACAGGTGGGACTGGTGTCCTGCTCCGGCTTCGGGTGCCTGTGCCTGCAGAGTTGTGGAGCCCAGCTCCAGTTCTGACATCAAAAGGTCTGAGGTGGGGCTCCTGGGTGGCTCAGTGGGTTAAGCCGCTGCCTTCGGCTCAGGTCATGATCTCGGGGTCCTGGGATCGAGTCCCGAGTCGGGCTCTCTGCTCAGCAGGGAGTCTGTTTCTCTCTCTCTCTCTCTGCCTGCCTCTTTGTCTATGTCTACTTGTGATCTCTCTGTCAAATAAATAAATAAATAAATAAATCTTAAAAAAAAAAAAAAGGCCTGAGGTGGCAAGCAGGGCTGGGGAAACCCGTTACTGTGCGAAAGCATGCTGTTCTTGCCGTCATAGCTATGGGCCAGGGTGGGCGCTCCCTATTTGTTGGCCTCGGCCTCCCGCCCTCGCATTCTCTGATTTGTCTCTCTGCTGTTGCACCCCCAGAAGTGTGGGGACCTTGGGGTCAGGACAGTGCCGTGCTGGGAAAGTAGGAGGAGCATCGGAGCGCAAAGCATTGGACCCAGCCCCTCTCCCCCTGCGGGGCTCCCTTGGCTTCTTTGTGAAGGTGCCAGACTGAGCAGAACAGGGCAGGTGGGAGAGCAGGTCATGGGCTGGGGGTGTCAGTTTCTCTTGGAGATCACCCCTGGATTTGGGCCCAAATCTACTTACCCAGCAAGTAGCCTGTTGGTAGTTATTTTTAATTTGGCCATGCTAGGGACAAGGAAACGTTAGATGTGCCCCTTGGACCATCTAATGATGAGAAAGAGGACGGCCTCCAGTACGCACCCCTGTGGACATACGTTCCGGGGTCTCAGTGGCCTGTGCCCTGAACTGAAGCTGGTACTTGGAGCTCCAGAAGCAGGACCTCACATGGGGGGCTCAGGTTCCGGGTGTGGGGGCCGTGTGCAGGTGGCTGATGACTGCTCAGGAGTGTGTCCCAGACCCCTCAAGCAAGTGAGCCCTTCTGAAAGACTAAATACTTTAGGACACCCCGCTTGGGACATGCTGTGGTTGTTTCTTTGGTTATAGTTTCTGAGTCGGGGGGAGCCCGGCTGGCTGTGCTTCTGCCGGCAGTCTGGGGAAAGCTTTTGGGCTGGACCTTGAGTCTAGAGCAGTGGTCCAAGCTGGCATCTCAGGGATGGTTATCTCTCCCCGTCACCACAGGGTAGGGGGTGGTGGGCTCCTGGCCCTGCAGGTGAAAACGGGGCCATTTTGTCCATTGGCCTTCACGTCCAAATTCTGTGCACTGCATTTTGTGCCTTTGCCTTTGAAGGGATCTTATTTCTTTTGTCACTTGTGCCCATGCGACAGAAGGAAGAGGCGGCTGGAATGGCAGCATGGGGGCCGGGGCGAGAGCAGGCCGAGTTGTCCCCAGCCGCCCTCTTGTGGTCCCATGGCCAGCAGGCCCTGGCTGACTCTGGCCTTTTTGGCTGAGTTTCTTCCTTCATGTTTCTTGTCCTCCCCGCATCCTGCCGACTGTGGGAACTGGGCTGTGCTATGATTTGTAGGCGCGAAAAGGGCCCATAGCTTCAGGGGCACTTAAAGTTGTAGCAATTAGGTGAAACATTACAAGAGATGTCTTTCTTTTTCTTTGAGAGTTGGTGGGGTGGGGGATCTGGGAAGCCACCCAATCGAGCCTCCTTATTTTAAAGTTGAGAAACCTGCAGCCCAAGGGGCTTGCGAGGTCACGTGCCTCCTGCATGTGTGAGCGGTGCCCGAGCTTTGGACCATGGAGGGCGGGGTAGGGGGTGGGGGGCTCCTGGCACGTGGAGTGTCCGTCAGCTCCTGAAGACTGCCTGCGGGCTCCTGGGCTTGGCCGGATTCAGCATCCCGGTCAGCAGCACGTGCTGCCTTCCAGTACTTCATCCGCCCCTCGGGTTTTAAATCAAATGAAATTGAAACGCAGGTGTGCAGTCCGTGCAGTCCGTGCTCAGAAGGACCCCATACCTGGGTTAACGCTCTGCTGTCACCCTCTTGGATTTCTCAGTACTCTGGAACAAGGAGCCCCTGCGTTTTTGTTTTGCACGGGGCCCTGCAAATCATCTCTCCCGTCCTGAACAGCGCATTAAAATGCCAGTGATTCGATCAATCTGCTCTTGCAACTGATTTAAATTTTGGGAACATGCCGTACCCTGTGAATAAAGGGGGATTCATTTCTTTTCCCTCGAAGACACTGTGTTCTGTTTTCCAAATTAGCTCTACTTCTTGATTCTGTTGAGAAACTGGAAGGCACGATTGTTCTTGTTGGAAGCCAAGGTTGGATTGTGAATCTTGAGTTCCGGCCCTGAGCTCTCAGGCATGGAAGTGGGAGGCATTTTCCTACAGCTGCGGGGGCTGCAGGGGGCTGGTGGCCGAGGGAAGGACCTGGAGGGGAGGCTCCGGCTGCAGAGTGGAGGGATAGCCTCCCACCTGTGCCACTTGCCGGCTCCGAGGACACGAGTCACATGTTCCACTCCTCTGCCTTACTTCTCTGATTCTTCCATTTTTCCATCTTTCTGTAGACTGGGCATAAGATCCTCCTTCAGGCTGCAGGAATAACTAGAGGTAATGTTTACGGAGTGCCTGGCGTTGGGCTTGACACATAGTAGATGCTCAATAAATGAGTAAGATTATGGTTTTATTATTTGATTGCCAACATTGCGGGTTGGGTAGGAATTGGCGAGCTGTCTGGGAGAACGAGGATCCAGGCAGGAAACAGGGTGAGTGCAGGCAGGTCGGGTGGTGCGTGGTGTCTTGGAGGCCAGTGAGAAGTTTGAGGCAATGGAGAGTGTACATCAAGAAGTCATGGGACAGAGAGTTGGGGAATCAGAGCCCCCTCTGGAGGAGGGAGCTGTGCCCATGTGATGGAGACCAGCCTGGGGGTCCTGAATAAGTTCATGCACCCCAGGTCATAACTGTCATTTTGGGGAGACACCTGAAAATGGGTCAGGTGTGCCTGAATTAGAATGCTGAAACGGGATTCTGAGAGGCCTGAGAAGTGTGGGCAGAGGCCCTCGGAGGCCTTGAAATGCACCTGGACAGTGGCACACCTTGTGAGAGCGGGGAGGTGATCATGGCCTTGAGCGCAGGCTTTGTGTGCGTTCTCTCCCTTAGGACCTGGCACGGCCTGGAGGAGGTGGTATTATTTCCATCTTGCAGAACAGGAGACTGAGGCTCAGACAGGGTCACTGTGTGAAGTAACACGGCTGTGAAGGGGCAGAATCAGGATCTGAGGCCCAGTCTGGCTCAGGCGTCATCCTGGCACCAATGGGAGCCTTGGGACCTTTCCCAGCCTTGCTGACCCTGCTAGGAATCTACTGGGGTTGGAGCTCTGCCTGGCATTCCATCCATCCCTGACACTCCAAGTGTCAGATGGGGGGGGGCGGGGTCTGTCTGGAGAAGGCAGGATGGAGCCCAGAACAGGGACAAGGTGTCCAGGATCCATTGCTAGGATTCCTGGAGCCAGGTCTGAGGCAGCTGCCCCCAGCCGGGGCGGCCCTGGGGTTCTCCTGCGACTGCCAGAGAGGGCCTGGAGGGCTCCCTTGGTCCTTCTAAAGCGGATGCTTCCCATGCTGGCCATGCTCTCTGGTCGGTGACTGAGAGTCCTGGCGGCCGAGGCAGTGCACCCTGTAAGTGTAGGTCAGGGGTCCCCCCACCCCCTTACATTGCCAGCTGTCATGAGCTCCAGAGGGCCTGAGACCTGGGAACCTGTGGGACTCAGGCCTGCTACTTGGGTAGGGTTGGCACTCCTGCCTTTCTGTTGGCAGGTCTGGGTTTTATGGGGTCTGAAAGGCATACAGTTTGGGGGACCCTCTTTAGAAAAAATTCCAAACTATAAATATAACATTAGGCATGGACATGATCTTTATTTAGATTGAAAAAACAAACTGCCCTAAATTACAAGTTTTTCAAAATAAGAAAATCCTACAGACTCCAAAAACCCAGAAAAATGTCATGATGTTGTCATTAAATGCCAAACATACCTTCACCTTTAAAACATCTTCCCTCCCGGGGCACCTGGGGGGCTCAGAAGATTAAGCATCTGCCTTTGGCTCAGGTCAGCCCCATATCAGTCTCCTTGTTCAGCGGGGAGCCTGCTTCTCCCTCTGTCTCTGCTGCTGCTCCCCCTGCTTATACTCTCTCTCTCCTTGTCAAATAAATAAATAAAATCTTTTTTAAAAATTAAAAAATAAAATACCTTCCCTTTCCTATATATTTTTGGGGCTATAGACTCAACCACCTTTTCATAGGATAGTGAGTTTGTATTTCCTAGGGAGAGAATAGAATGATTTATTATTATTATTATTATTATTATTATTAATTTAGTCTTTCCTCTGGCATATTTCCCCACTACTACGTACTTCCAGGCCAGGACACCATACCCTGTACAATCTCTGGCTTGTACTAGGAGCCAGGATAGAAATGCAGAAGTGACTTCAAAGCACATAAGTGTATCTAATGAAACCCAAGCAAAATGACTCTACAGTTTGACTGTTTAGGCCCATCCCCAAATGCTACAACTGCTCTGATAGGACAGGAGATGTGTGGCAGAGAGAAGGAGACAGTCACCTCAACCAACTACAGTTTAAATATTTTTATAAATTTTTTTTGTTATTTATTAATTATTTTCCAAAAAGTATCTGACAACTGAATGCTTTGCTAGGGCCCCTCGCAGGGCCAGTGTTTACCTTTACCCTTCACTGTAAATCCACTTTTGCTCTGAATTATTGCAACTGTGTTGGGATTTGGGACCCTCTGCTGGAGAGAGCCCAGAGGCGTCAGGCAGAGGTAGGTCCCCAGATTTTCATGGTTCGTGACACCCTTAGTGTTTCAGTAATCTTTTCGTGGTACCTCCTCAGCCAAAAGAAATACCTAATGGTTTTATTCATCAAGTAATTAAGTCCCAAGAAATAAATATGTGTTAGTGTCTTTGCAGTATAATTGTCACTTGCAAAGAAAATAAAGGAAAAATGGAATTTTAATTTTGTTACTCAATAACCACACCTGTTTGTGGATGGGCTAGGTGTACTGCTGGGTTCCATAGAGCCTCTTAAGCCTTAAAATTAGCTTGGACACTGCCACACCCATTTCCAAATTCAACGTTGATTTTTGTACAGTATTTGCTTTTAATCACAGTGACCACCAGCCTCCAAAGTGACAAAGATACAAAAATCATCCGAAGGATCATAGTGCAGTCTGATCTTGAAACTGAGAACTAGCTCATCCCGCAGGCATCAAGTAGCACAGTGTTTCTGCAGAAAACTTAAACTATCCTGTGAGTTTGCTGTGGCACTCCGGGGTGCCTTGGGGCAGAGTTTGAGAACTATGGCATTAGAAACAAACACTTCTCTCTTCTTTCTGTACCACATCTAATCTTTATCTGACATTTTTACCTTAACTATTTAAAAAAAGCACACCTTTTGATGTTTTTAAAGCACATACCCGATTTTGTGTTGAAGTTTTTCCTAGAAACACAAATAAAGTTTATCTGTTGACTCGTAGTCCCCACCTTGTAGATTTTCATTTCCGCTGCAACACATTCTCTTCACTGTGATAATGTATGTCAAATACTTAACTTAGTGCTGGGCTCTTTTTGGCAAACACTTAATAATGGAAGTGTCTGTTATGCTAATTTTGATACTAATTAATGAAACTTAGCAACACTGTATCTCTTTTTCCTCCTGTAAGGAAGTTGTTGAAAATAGTTAAAGAAGTATTATCTGTATAACTCCATGGAACATGGGTTCCAAGGAAGTAATATTTATGGAGTTGTGTGCTTTCCTAGTAGTTTATAAAGAGGAGACAGGAATCATTTATTATTTTTGGATGAAATCCTGGCAATTGTAAAACTCGTTAAATTATAAGAAATGTTGGCTACTCTTAGTGGGTCATTTGTTGTGTTAAAAATCAGTAATGATAAATATTTATTAGCTAAATGGAAAGGCCTGTCCTGAAAATGTTGTGACTCATCATTCTACTAATCCTAGTTATTCAGAGTTTTTCAGTCTAAAATAAAATCACATAGTGGCAGTCATTTGATTTTCTCTTTTTGAGAATTGTTTTGGATATCCCATATTTTTTGCTTTCCCCATAAGTTTCAGAAATAGCTTATCAATTTCTACACAAACACCTGCTGGGATTTTCATTGGGAATATGCTGAATCTGTAGGTCAATTTTGGGAAAATCGGTAACTTCGTAATCGTGAGACTTCTGACTCATGAGTAGGGGGTATCTCTTGATTTACTTAGATCTTTTAAAATTTATTTCAGCAAGTAGGAGACAGGGAAACAAACCATAAGAGACACTTAACGATGGAGAACAAACTGAGGGTTAATGGAGAAAGGTGGGCAGGGGATGGGCTAGATAGGTGATGGGTATTAAGGAGGGCACCTGTTGTGGTGAGCACGGTATTGTATGTAAGTAACAAATCACTGAATTCTGCTCCAGAAACCAGTACTGTAATGTTTGTTAACTGCCTAACATATAAATGAAAAAATAAAATAAAATACAATTTATTTCAGCAGTGTTTTACACATACTTTATTAAATAGTTACCTACCTATTTAATGTTTTGATGCTATTGTAATTGATATTTTAAAAATGTCAATTTTTCCAAGGGTTAATTATTAATATATAGAACTACGGTTTTGTGTATAGTGACCTGTTAGCCTGTGACAATGAAAAACTCACTTATTCTAGCAGCATATTTACAGATTCCTAAGCAACTTCCATATGCACTATTACGTCATCTTCAAATACTAACAGTTTTACAGTCTCCTTCCTAACCTTTATGCTTTTGATTTCCTCTTCTAGCTTAATTATTCCAGCCAGGACGTCAGTAAAATACTGAATAGAAGTTGTAAGAGCGGATGTCCTTGTCTTATTCTCAGTTTTAGAGAGAAAGTATTCTATCTTTCACTATGAAGTATGAGATTAGTTTTAGGTTTCTTATTGATCCCTTTTATCAGGTTGAGGAAGTTCTTTTTCTAGTTTGTTGAGTGTTTTTATTGTGAATGAGTGTTCAATTTTTGTCACATCTTTTTGCCTCTGTTGGATAATTGTTTGGGTTTTCTTAGTATTATATTCCAATGTTAAACCTTATTTGTGTATTTATTTTAAAACATATTTATTTATTTGAGTGAGAGAGAGAGCGCAAGAGCAGGGGAAGGGGCAGAGGGAGAGAATATCCAAGCAGAGTCCTGGGTCTATCCCATAACCCATGAAATCAGGACCTGAGCCAAAGCCAAGCGTGGACACTCAACTGACTGAACCACCCAGGTGCCTCATGTTAAACCTAATTTATCCTTTCCTGGAATAAATCCTGACTGGTCATGACATATTATTCTTCTTGCTAAATTGCTGAATTCTTTTTTTTTTTCTAAATTGCTGAATTCTGTTTACTAAACATTTTCATGATATTTGGTCTGTGTTCATGTTGGATATTAGTCTGTAGTTTTCTTATAATATCTTTTGTCTGGCTTTATGTCAGAGTAATGTCGGGTTTATAAAATAAGCTGGGTAGTGTTTTCCCTATTCTATTTTTGGAAAGCATCTGTGAAGTGTTAGTATTTTTTCTTTCCTAAATGTTTGGTAGAATTCACGCATGGAGTCATGAGCATGAAACTTTCTTTGTGGGAAGGTCTTTAACTGCGAAGACAATTTCTTGTTTGGGTTAACTATATTTTCTTGAATGAGCTTTGGTAAATGAAGTCTTTTAAAGAAATCTGTCCATTTCCCCAAGTTGTAGAATTTATGTGCACAATTTTGTCCAGAGTATTTCCATATCATATTTTTAATGTCTGTAGGATCTATAGTGATGCTTTCTCTTTGATTCATGATATTGGTCATTTTGTCTTTCCTGTTGTTTTCATTAATCAGGAATGTAAAAAAACACCTTACCCCCATGTTTCTGAATTCTGAATCAACAGCTTTCTGTAAACGGTAGGCTGTCAATGAACTCCAAGCAATTCCAGCTTCTGTACCATAATGGAGCAATGAGAACAGTTAGAAGGGTCAGACGTTGACCCTGCATGAGGCTTTCCCATTTTCATTACCTTCTGCCACATTGGTTTGGCCTAATTAAGCAAGGCCCTCACTTTGTAGAGGGAGTTACATTTGTCTTCTGGTGCAAGCTGGTTGCTGCTTGTGAGTTTGAGAGTACAGATACGCTGCATGTCAGGTCAGATTATTCTGCTGACCCAGTGCCCTGTTTCCCTTCTGCAGTGGCTGTGGGTTAGCCTTGTACACAGGGGAACACAGGTAAACCTCAAAGCCAGAAAAATGGGCCTGCTGCACAGCTTCCCCTTGATCTCTGCCTCTGTGGGGGTGGCCAGGATGGCTCTGTTAGGAGGAGTTTCCAGGACCTACACAAATTTGCCAAGGTCGGGAGAGTAGTTCTGTCCCTAATGTATCACTGAGCTGTGTGGCGCTCACACCTGTCCAGAGCGGCCTACTGGATGGCACCTTTATCTATTTTCTTTTTATTTTTAATTTTCAACTGTATGCCATGACTTGGCCAAGCACTTCATATACAGAACCTTATAAAATCAGCATCAAAACCACTCCGTAGGTGTTATTGTCATTACATTTTATGGACAAGAGGAGAACTCTTGGGGGAGTCAGGTGACATACCTAGGGTCGGTCCCACAGCAGGTAAGTGTTGTGTGGAGAGTCATACCCTGATCTGTTTGATACCACGTCTGTGCTCTCAGCTGTTGTCCCCGTACTGAGCAGCCTGGATGCTGCAACCTGCTGTCTGTCTGCATCACTTAGACACTGGGTCCACCTTATCCATAAATCAAGAGCCAGAGCCAGTCTGGGTCCACCTCTGGGGATTCTCCACCTCGGCTGACCCCTCTGGAAGGAAGACAGTTGGCCGGCAGTTGAGATCAGAGCACATGGAGCCAGCCAGGGCTTGTAAAGACTAGGGGGCAGTGGCAGTGTCCTTTAGCTTGACAGACAACCTTTTACATGGAGCGGGATTCTGACACGGAGCCACGCTGCTCTTGAAAGATGTTCATCCCTTGTTCTGAAGTAGGATTTTGAAAAGCCAAACACTTCTTTGGTTTGACATCTTGCCCATGTTTGAACAATTAGTTGCTGTTCCTTATGTTCCTCGTTTCTGCTCTATTTCATGTTCCTGTTGGTGCTGGTCCACTCAGTGGTGGTAATGGAGGTCCCTGGTTGCTTTTCATCTAAGCTGCACAATTCAGGCTTGTCAGTTGGGCTTTTCATTATGGTCTGTCCTCCTGCTTCTCCTTTCTGTTTACTCATCTGCAGTCTGCGGAGTCCTGCGCCCAGTCTCCGATTCCACAAACTCTTCATCTTGCTTCAGCTTGCTGAGAGGAAGGGGATTCGATCATAGCATGTTGGATCTAGACCGGATGGACTTTGCGGCTCATTCTAGAGGCACCTGGCCCCATTTTACAGATGGGGAAATGGAGACCGTCGGCAGACAGGACGGGCCCTGGGTCTTCCGGTGCCCAGGCCAGTGTCTTGCTCTCCCATCTTGCTTTCCCGGGGTGCACAGGTCCTGGAGGCTCTCTCGCTAGTTTGTGTGAGAGAGCAAGTGGTTCTCGCACTAGCTGGATAAAACCATGTTCATTTTTACTCCTACTGCGGGCAAATTCTCCTATGCCTGCTTTGGGAAGTCAGAGAGAGGAAGTGAGTTAATGTTGGTAAGACTCTGGTAATGGCCCTGCTTGAGAGAGTCTCTGAGACTCCATGCGGCCTTGCAGGGTTCTGGCCTTTGGGCATTAAACCTCCTTTTGGCCATTCCCAGGAAGTTGGTCTGAGGAAGCCCAGACGCGTGTGTTTACAGCTGTCTCGGGGTGAGGCTCACCAGGTTTTGTGGCCAGAGGGAATGTTTCTATCACCTTTATAGCTCCCTTCGGTGCACTTGGGGAAACAGGCTAATTAATAGAAACCTAGGATGGTGGTAGTATGTCTGGGGCCAGGATTAAGAAGAAAAGTTGTAGATCTGCCCAGATATTCTTATTACTTATACTCTTTATTAAGAAAATTTAGTATCTATGGAGAAGTCATTTAGGGTCTATGAGTTTCAGTTTCCCTAAATATAATACAAGCACGATATCTGAAGGAAGAAAATAAAATAGGATCCTGTATGAAAGGACTTTGAAAGCAAAACTAATAAGATGATGCTACTGTGAACTTGTCGAATTCGTTTTCTTGGTCTAGTGGGTGCTGATCTTTTTCTGACCTTAGAAAACCGTGCTCGGCAAAAAGAGAGGGATTCCAACCCGGAAGGAAAGCAGCCGAGAGCCCGGTAGCCGGGACGGAGAGGGGCCCTTTGCTTGTGGATGGCCTCTCACTTCCCGGAGGAAAGGCTTGGGAGAGGCAGGCTCGTCCCTGAGATGTCCTGGGGTCCAGTGGTATGAGTCGCATTGCTGCTGTCTCTGGTGGGGTCACACAGCCGTGGCAGGGACCGAGGGAAAAATCTGGACAGCTGCTGTGGGGCTGCCATGGAAGTCTGTGGATATGCAGCTTTGAGGGCCACAGAGGACTTGAAAGGGTCACAGCTTTGACAGCTGGCCCCGAGCCCGAGCAGAGGCCCACAGGGAGGGAGGCGTGTTGGGGTGTGAGTCTCTCTAAGTGTCTGTGAATATAGATATGTGTGTGTATGAGTGTAAGTGTGTGTTAGTGCATGTATATATATGAGTGTGTGTGTGAGTGTGTGTGCAGCTCTGTGTGTATGAGTGCACACGTGTAAGAGTACACACATGTGAGCCCACACATATATGTGAGTGTGTGTACATGCATGTGCGCAAGTGTGTATGTGAGTGGGAGAGTATATATATGCACATGTATGTGTGTGAGAGAGACAACGTCTGTGTGTTTGTGTCTGTGTACATGTACATACGTGTGCATGCTCACAACTGAGCGTGTAAGTGTGGGTGTGTGTTTGTGTACACCTCTGCGCATGCGTGTTGGGGTTGGGGAGCAAAGGCCCTCAGGGGAGTCAGGGGCAGTTTTGTAGGCCAGTGGTTTCTTTTTAAACTACAAAGTTGTGCTGTGAATCCCTCCGGGTGAGCTGTGGCAGGGAGCGACAGGGGCGGGGGACAGATCAGTGCTCCTTAGACCATCTGTGGCAAAGGAACAGATTTCCTTTATTTCCTATTCATTATGGCTCAATTAAAACATGCTAGAAATGAATTCCTACCAAGATGTCATAAGAAAGGCACAAAATATAAACCCCAGTTTAAAATTTTTCGATGCAACAGACAGAAGAGGACTCTGTGAAATTGCTCTAACGGTTTCTGGAAGCTTCCTGCCAGTGTCTGCGGGGGACCAATGGGTAGCGGGGCGGGCAGAGCCTGCCTCCCTGGAGCCTGCTTTGTGTGGCTTTAAGCGAGGCGACTGGGCCAAGGGAGACGAGGAGAGAGCAAGGAAAGGGCGTGGGCGTTCTCTGCTGCAGACTAGCCTAGAACCCCTCTGGCCTGTGAAGGCAGAGAGAGATGTGTTGAGGGATGTGTGCAGGTAGCACGGATTTGGGACCAGGACTGCAAGCTCGGGTTGCACTTGCGGGGGTCACACTGGCCCCTGCTGCCACCTATGCCCGCGGAATGGGTGCCCTGGGACCTGAGTTCCCAGAAGCTCGTTTCTGAACCAGATGCCGTGGTGTGTGCATCTGGTGGGTGGAAGCCATTTTTTGGCCTTGCTGGGTGAGAGTCCTACACTGGGATGTGGGATTTCTGTGTCTAAAAGTAGCTTTGAAATGGGGGTTTGCTAATTACTTGTGTGTATGTTTATATAGAAATTATGGTCATTTGATTTCCCTCTCTTTCTTTTCTCCCCCCAATAGTATCAAGGCACCTCTTGTGCCTTCTGGCCTGGGATGTCCCAGGGGGCTGGAATAAACAAGGCATAGTGGACAACTGCTCTGGGGACGGACGGTGGCCTCTGTTCACCTTGTGGGATCAGTGGGAAGACAGGATCTGTGCCTTTGCCCTAATGCCTTTTCAGTCTGTAATGTCTAGTGGGCATCCCCTCAAAGCCACCTCAGCTCTCCGCTCGGTGGTTTGGTAGCAGTGGCATGCTGGGAGTGGCTGCTTCTCTGTGGCACTGTGGGAACTGGCAGGGGCATGGCGGAGGGTGGTGCCATGACCGTGACCATGACCCCTTGCCTCACTACCTTTGCCGAGGAGCTGCTAGGAGGTCCAGGTATCAGCTGGTGCCTCTGGGTCAGCATTTTTGCAGTGAAACCATTGGGAGGAGAGAAGCAGAGCAAAGAGGTCATCTCTGATGGGTGTTACCTCTTACGTGAGTGGAAGTTCCCTTGTGAGCCCCGAGAACCTTTGCAATGGAGTGCAGGTCTGGGGTCTTGTTCTCACTTGTCTGGGGTTCCAAAGGTCCGGGTGTGTATTTTGGCCCCTTCTCACCCATGTCTTTCTCAGGAGCCACAGCACAGAGCACCGCGTCTTGATGTGTCCTGTCTTTGCTTTGTTCTCAGGCCCGGAGGACCCCAACAGTCTGCGCCATAAATACAACTTCATTGCCGACGTGGTGGAGAAGATCGCTCCTGCCGTGGTTCACATTGAGCTGTTTCGCAAGTAAAGAGGGCCTTCTTGTTTTCCCATGGCCTCTGAGGCTACCGCTGGAACGCGCTGCCATTAGCAAAGCATTAGGGCTGTTTCTGGGGCCCTTTGAAATGTCCAAGAGCCACCAAATATGTTCCTACGGGAAGATAACATTTCACCCTTAGTATGCTTTCCCCTTAGACTGTTTGAATATACCTTCTGACCCTTCTAGATCACTTAAGAACCTCTAGCTCTGAATAGAGTCCCTAAGAATATTTTGTAAGTGGAATTTTTGGATGCTTGCAAAAATCAGTAGCCTTCCGTTGTTTTGAAGGTTAAATAGACCCGGCATGTAAAGTAAATTCCTAGATGTGTGTTGCTGAATCAGTACGTTGAACAGTTGATCTGAAGGTGTTTGGGGCTTAACTGGGCCGTCCTCTGGGTTCTAGGCTTCCTTTTTCTAAGAGGGAGGTGCCGGTGGCCAGTGGGTCTGGCTTTATCGTGTCTGAAGATGGACTGATTGTGACAAACGCCCACGTGGTGACCAACAAGCATCGGGTCAAGGTTGAGCTGAAGAACGGTGCAACCTACGAAGCCAAAATCAAGGATGTGGATGAGAAAGCAGACATTGCACTTATCAAAATTGACCACGAGGTAAGTCCGCTCCCTGCCTGCAGACCCGAGTTTCCAGGTGGCCAAGCCTGAGAGAAGTTAGAGGTCCAGAGCACCCTGATTCCCGAGAACCAGTCAAGACTGGACCCCAAGAGGAGAGCATTTGGGAGATACTGAGTGTGGCTTCTGGTGAGGGAAAGCGGGGGGACCTGTGGAAGCATCTTTAAGAAGCAGGCTGTAAGATCAGAGTTTTAAAAATGGAAGCTTATATTTTTATAAAAGAAAGCAATAGTTTTATAAAGAAATTAGTAGGTAAGCAGTGAATATTGAGTCTCCCTTCCATTCCTGAGGCAACTCTTGTTCTTTTGTGTTCATTTTTATTCATTCATGTGTTTCACTGGGTTTGAAAACAAGCCATGTCTCCCAAATTGGGGTTTTTCGGGGTTACTGGATGTGTGTGTGTGCATGCGTGTGTGTGTGTGTGTGTGTGTGTGTGTGTGTAGGCTTTATCTGTGATTTGAGAGAGGGAGAAGGGAAGGGATGGGGGGAGGGAGAGAGAGAAGCCCAAGCAGACCCTCCACTGAGCAGAGAGCCAGTCGCAGGGCTCGATCCCACGACCCTGAGATCATGGCCCGAGCTGAAACCAAGAGTCGGACCCTTAACCCACTGAGCCATCTAGGCGCCCCTCTAGACGTGTTAACAATGCTCCCTTCTTCAAAAAGTTTTGGAAACCTTGAATTAAAGCAGAGCTAATGGATTTCTTTCTTGGAGACTTTCTCAGAACTTTTGATATGCTAATGTGCACAGCTCTCTCCCACGAAAGGGTGTACACCCCAGGTGATAAGCATCTGTGCTTGGAACCTTTTTTTTTTTTTTTTTTAAACTGAGACACAGTGAATTCAATCTGAGAAATGCTGTATTTGAAAATGGTTTGCTTTTTATTTAAACGTTCTCCTTGTAGTCATGTTTGCCCTGTTTGATTTGTGTAGTGAAGACTTCATACCTGAAATTAAATCCAGGTCCTACCAGACCATCAACAATTCCCACTTGTCGGTAGATGTCGGTAGGCAAGGTTTGGTTTGCAGTGAGGTCGCATTTTTTGGTTTCTTCATGTCCTTGTAATTTTCGGGACTTCCTGTGGAAGGAAGGAAGACTTCCGGTAGGCTGGAATCTTCTTGTGGGCCCAGGGAAAGATCCTAGACTGAGAGCCATGAGGGGTCTTTTGACCAGATCTTTACACACCTTCGCCTGGATGTGGACCGTGAAGGCAGACCACCGTAGGAGCCCACGGGCTGTTTTTTTCCTCTGTCTGCTCTTCATCAGGACAGCAACGGGCTCTGCGGTTGGTGTAGGAAACTGGCCTTCAGCAAGGTCTCAGTCAGATATTACTTCTATTAGGTAACTGTGGAATTTCTAGCAATAACTATCTTTGAAAATGTGTCTGTTGGTCATGACATAATCATAATAACTTCTGCTTGATGAGCTCCAACCGCCTGACCCAGCCTCTGCCTTCATTTGTAATGTCCACCTAATCAGCAAGACGGCTCTATCATCCGCATTTTATAGAGGACGAAATAGGGGCTCAGAGAGCTTAAGTAACCTGCCCGAAGTCACACAACTGTGCTGTGGGGAAATGAACCTGCCTCTGACCCTCAAGTCCCCAAGGCCATGGCCCTTACTGGATGGATGCAACCTGGCCTTTTGGTGGGATGGGCTGGCTGGACTTTAAATAGCTCCCTGGGAAGGCTGGTGCTTCTCTGTTTAGGAACCTGCCGCTAGGAAGTGTCCAGGATGTGGTAGTCTCACCGGAAGGAGGCTAGCCAGAATAGCACATCCTGTGGCCACACACAGGACTTTTCAGCTCCCCCCCATTCCGAGCCCCTGGAAGGCAGCCAGCAGTGGGGCTCTCTGCAGGCACGGCGCTGGCCCAGAATCTGCGTGAGCTGCTGCCACTGAGTAATTCTGTGTTTGGAATGCGTGGGCAGTAATGCGCCGCTGGCCAGGGGGGAGATTCTTTTCAGATTATGAGCCAAGGTGGAGACGGTCTTGGTGTCATCCCCGACATGTCCAGGCAGGGCAAGAAAGATCTCAGCGGACCATCTTGGCCGTGTTTCTGTCCCGGCCCTTGCTGCCCGCGGGAGGCCAGCCCTGTGCCGGCTGCATGGTATTTGAGGGTTGTTTCTAGCTCGAGAAAAAGATGCGTAACATTGAAAAGTTGAAGTAAATGTGGGTTTTCAAAAAGGAATCGGAAATGAATGGATATTAAATTGCAGACACCCACACAAGAGACTGGTTTCCACTGACTAAACTGCTTTTTTTTGCTGATAGTGGTTGGAAAGTGATGGGGGGTAGAGTAAAACCATCTCTTCCAGCTCTTTCCCTTTTGTTTGATGATTGATTATGAGGAGGGGGCGGAGGCTGGCTTGGAACGAGGCTCAGTTTGGAAGGAGCCTCTCCTCCCAGCAGATCTGAGTCCGCCTGAGCACAGGGACGAATAAACCGCAGGCTGGGGACGGGCTGTGCGCGCGCCTTGCGCTGGGTCACTCTCGGGAACAGCTAAGGACCAGAAACTGGGGGCGGTGGGGGACGACTCAGAGCAGCCGAAACAGAACCAACAAAATTGGGCCTGAGGATCGAAAATCATTCCAAATGCTGCCTTGCCGCATGAGGCTGTGACCCAGCCTCCCAGGCTGTTTTCTAATAACCCAAGGAAATTGATGGGACTGTCCACCACGTCCGCGAGCTCAGTGGCTAACTTGGTGGCTCCAGCCTGGGCGCGTTTCCTGCCCCCACTGTCGTGATTTCATTCGGAGGCTGTCCCTTACTTTAAGAGCTATTGTCCTTCCTGAGGGTGGTATTCTCAATACTTTTTTTTTTTTTTTTTTTAAGATTCTTTCTAAAATTTATTTTAGAAATAAAATTTAAGATTCTTTCTAAAATTTATTTTAGGAACAGGGTCTGACTCAGGGCTTGATCTCAGGACCCTGAGACGGTGACCTAAGCTGAAGTCAAGAGTCGGATGCTTAACTGACTAAGCCACCCAGGGGTCCCTTGATATTGTTAAGGAATAGAAATTACCCTGGACATCTGTTGTCATGCTTCCTCGTCATTCAGCACCTCCGTCTCCTGAGAACAGCAGCTAGCATTTACACTGGGGGCTACGTCTCCCCCACTGGACAGTCTTGGTGGGACCAGTAGTCATGGTGGCCCACCCTCCTGGGGCCAGGGGGTGGACACAGGACACAGGACCCCTGGATCCAGCTGGCCTTCCCCTCGGAGGCCTCACAAAACCTGCCTGAGCCCATGGGCGATGCTGGTAGAGCCCCTGCGGCTGAGCAGTCTCCCCTGCCCCGCCGGGGTGCTGGGTGCCCTTTCTGACCTGATCTGTCTACTTTTCTTTCCATTCTTGGAACTCCCCTCGTGTCTCCAGTGAACCCCCGCCCCCCCTTGGCCTGAGATTGCCAGCGACATGTCTGGGCTGGGGACCAAAGAACTCTGTTTTTGCTTCTCACTGCTGAGAAGACACATGTGCACTTACTTTCCCTGCTGAGTTTGGAGACGTCAGAGCTTTCAGAAGGAGGCTCGCCAGCGGAGCGGCCTAGTCTGTCCCCTTGTCCCCCACATCCCAAGTTGGGAGAAGAGGGTGCCCCCTGTAGGCCCATCCCCTCACCCACAGCCCGTTCTGTGCTCCTGCCCTAGGATTTGCACCTCCTCTTTCCTGGGGCTAGCCGCTGTGGGAAGAGGGGAGAGAATGCCAGTGCCAGGAAGCGGGGACAGTGTGCATGCAAACATTTTAATAGAAAGCAGCTTCGAGGGCAGACGAGTTCAGCTTCAGATACAAACTGTTTCCAAATGTGTTCAACATGACACGGGCCGTGTTTGCAGAACATTCAGAAATTTTATCCAAAGGCAGCATTTTGTCTGTGCAGTCCCCCCCCCCCCCCCAAGTAGTTCTCGAAGAGAGGGTGAGAGGGAGAGAGATAGAGAAGGACAGAGGGGGGTCAAAGGAGAGGGACTTGGTCTCTCTAGGCCGGACTCCAGGACAGAAGTACGGGCATGTGCTGAAGACGGTGAGCGGGGAAAGCCACGTTTGTTAGCGGGGTGCCCTAGCTGTGTCCCTGAGGAAGCACCAGCAGAAAAGCCTCTGCTTCCCTTGCTGAGTCCAGCTTTTGGACCCTGTGCTGTCTGCCCTTCACACACGTCCTCGGGGGCCCGGCCTGATGGGGCACCCCCGCACCCCTCTTCCCAGCCTCATCTCCCTCCTCCCCTCTCCCACTCTGCCTCGCCTCCCCTCCTCTCTGGCCTCCCGGCACCAGAGCTGCTCTCCTGGGGTCCAGGCCATGGCTCCCGGGCTGTGTCCCCACAGCTGTTCCAGAGCCGCCCTTCCCATCCTTCGGGTCCCGCCGGAAATTCTGCCCTGGACAGCCCTTCCCCCGGCTGCCCAGGGCAGCTCCCCACATCCCCACGCCGGACTGGACGGCCACTCTGAGGACGGTCGCATTTCACTCTTCACCACCAACCCCCATCTCCTTAGCCCAGTCCATGGTTGTCTTACTTGCTGATTTAGGTCTCTGGGCGCTGCTGGAGTGGGAGGGACACGCCGGCCTGACGCACTTGTCAGGTGGTCGCTGCGGGACAGCGGGGTCCCAGGACCGGCCCCAGCGCTCTCTGCTCAGGAGGAAGTGAGGCCCACGGCTCTGAGGCATGGCTGAGTGGGGAGGCCCGGGGCCCCTTCTCTGATGAGGGCCTGATGGCGCAGGGGGCCGGCCGCCACCCCACCTCCCCGGCCCACACTCTGCAGCCAGGCCTCATCCGATCCCCGGGGCCGCCCGCTTTGGACGGACACCCGGCCTCGCCCGGGCTCCGGCAGCCCTGTGGTCTCGGGCAATCGGAGTGCGGCCGAGGCAGGGAGGTTTCCTGTGGGCGCTCCCCCTGACGCCAGCAGGCAGGGAGACGTGTGCAGGCCGCCAGGTTGAGGCCTGTGAGGTATTTTTCTTCCCTCCCCACCCAGGCCTGCATCCGTCCCCGGCCACCTTCGGGCCGCCGGCCACCTACAGGCCAGAGCCGTTTGAAGTGGCTGAAGAGGAAGACTGCGGGCGGGGGGCTGCTCTGTTTACACAGGGTCCTCTTACTGCTGAGCCCGCTTCTGATCCCTGAAGCTCAGGACAGGGGTCGCTCGGGGCCGGGGGGCTGGGGGCGTGGTGGCCCTGGGCCTTCGAAGTGCAGGTGCCAGCAACTGCTCAGCGGGCTCTGTCTCCTCCAGGCCTGTGTCTCAAGGTCTGGCCCGGTGCGCCGTGACTCTGTCCCGAGTCCTCAGCGAGGAGGGTCCGGGTGGCCCCCGGGACGGTGGCGAGGGCGGGGGTGGGGCGGCGCTCGGCGTGACTCATGCCCGCCGCCGGCCCGTTCTCCTTAGACAACCTGATTGTCGGAAGCCGCTGACTCAGCCGCCGGAGCCGTCCAGGAGTGAATCAGATAACACAGAGGCCAGGCTGGGACGGCTTCGCATCTCCTGGAGTCCGTCCCGCAGCCTCGTAAAGCGACTGGGAGCCTGGGCTACCATGGCACTGCCGTAGTCACCCTCTAACTTCATTTCTGTGTTTTTCCATTTCGGATTCTTTTCCCCGCTGCCTCTGTGCGGGTCATCTGTGGTCTCGTGCTCTGGGTGCCGGAGCTTCGAGGGCTGCCCTTGAATTTGCTGCCGGCGCCCGGGCCCCTGTTGATGTTACAAGGCTTCTGTTACTATATTGATTTTTACCATTTTCAGGGCGTGGGAATCAATATTTCATCAGGGAATGTAAACCAGGCAGTGGAGCGGCGGCCCTCATTCCTCTGCGCGGCCTTTGTCCAGAGGCCGATGGGGACGTGGCCCCTTCTGCTGGGACTGCAGCTCCTTCTGGAATGTGGAAATGTTTCAGTTCCCCAAACTATCAAAACCGGAGCCCGTGTGTGTTCTCTGGCCTGGGTTCAAGAAGTTAGCTGATTGTTAAGGAAATTCTTTGGCTGTGTTTTTCTCTTAATATGGTAATGCCTTTTTTCACATTGGCGCTCTCTTGTCAGGGAATTAGGTTAAGACTCTTATTTATGGTTCTGACAAAGCGGTTCCCGGGTTGTTGGGACTGAACATGTAGGTGCTGCATCCGGAATGTCTCCCGTCTCCATCACTGAGCGGGGAGCGGGGACATACAGACATACACTGCTTCCGTTGGACAGTTTAGCGAGTACGTAACAATGCGGGAGAGTCCAGGGCTGGTCACCTGTGGCTTGCAGGCCACATCTGGCCCTCCATCTGTTTTTGTAAATAAAGTTTTATTGCGAAAGAGCCATGCCCGTGATTTAGAGTCTGTGGCTGCTTTTGTGCTGTATCAGCAGAGTGGAGTCGTTAGGATGGAGACCACATGGCCCATGAAGCTGAGAATACTTACTTTTGGGCCTTTCATAGATGAAGTTTGCCAACCCCAGTGTGAGACAATTAACACCTTGTCCTAGAGGAGCTGAGTGTGCTAGAGGCCAAATACGCTCATAAGACCCAAGCTCTAGGTGACCAAAGGGCAGAGCACAGAGAGGCTGAATTCACTTGCTCTGTCTCTTGGGGCTGGTGCATGTGTGCATGCGCGCACGTGTGTGTGTGCATGTGTGCATGTACATGTGCGTGTGCTCAAACTGTGTTTCTTTGCTGCTGCTGCTGCATCGCTTTTGGTGGATTAAGCAGAGAAGCTTTGTGTTTACTCATTTCTCTGCATTTTCAGTAGAATTCCAAGATGTTTTGAAAATGATTATCCAATTCCAAATCCAAAAGATCTTTTAAGGTCTCGGTGGTTCATTTTCTTCAGTTACTGTTTATTCATTCATGGATTCTATAAGGCTTTACTGAGCCTCTGTCTTGGGCAAACACCGTATTAGGCCCTGAGCACGTATCAGCCACGCACAAGAGCCACGTGACCCCGGGACGACAGGCAAGCGGGGGAAACAGAAAAAATGGGATATTAGCGTAACAAGTACAGAAAAGGAACAAACAGAAGAGGCAGGAGGCACGGAGGGCTGGGGAGGCCTCTGTAGGTAGTGTAGGCAGGAAGCTTATGTCTGGGGTGACAGGAAGGACAAGGAAGGACAGAGCCAACCTAGGGGAAGATTAGGGGGCAAGGCTGGACCCTGAATCAAGCGCAAACTTATTTCTCAGTGAGTTTATTAGAGCCCTTCAGAGCCCAAGCTACTGTTTCCGGTTATTAGCTGGTTTCTGTGCATATTGTCTACATTTCTTACTGGCCTTGTTCTTGGGGAATTCCTGGTCATATTCTGGAAAGCTCCAGTTTTTTATGTCAATCTCTTGAGAATCTGTAGGTGCAAAGGCTTTGTAATGAACTGCTCTTTTCATAGCAGTATAGATGCAATTTCGCAAATCTGGCTTCCTGCAATCACCATGGCCACCTTCTGTGGCGTGGGAGAAATAAGACATTCTGGTGAATTGAGAACTGATTATTTAATGCATTAATACATTAGCATTTAGTAATGCTTATCAAGTCACTCTTGTTATTTAAGGCACCAGAATCTGATAACAAGAGTGTGTGACTCATGGTATTTCCCTCTTCGCTTTGGCCACTGGGCAGCTCATAGAAACCATTGGTTTTGTGGTGAGAATATTCTCTATGACCCCATTTTATGCCACAAATATATGTTAATTAATTTAATATAATAGGCCTGTGTCACCGACCATCTCAACTGGGTGGTTGCTGTGCATTGTGCCCTGAATTGACCAGAAAGAGACCACTGCCCTTCCCTTCTGGAAGGCGCTTTTAACATCTGGCTTGTTCATTCTTTCCTTTTCCATTTTCATATTCACCAGTTTTTAAAAAACCAGTATTTATTGGCCAAAATCTCTTGGAGCAGCATCCATGAAGCTGAAGTCCGTGGATAAAAGTGGAGGGATCAGAGGGGCCGGTGTATACGAAAACCAGAGTGACTCTTGATGGAGACCATGGTTTGCCTCCTCCGGGTGCCACAGAATTTGTACAGTCACCGGCCGCTGGGCTTCCGCATAGAACTGTTGACATTTTGTGGTTTAAACAACAAGCGTAAGGGAGTTTTGAAGATGCTCGTGTTTCTGGTCACAGTTAGCTGGCAGGAGAAATATCACGGTGGGTTATGTAAACAGGGAGGACAAAGGTGGTCGTGTTTGCCTTTTCTCTTTCTGCTTGGACACGATCAGACTCTGTTCCTCTTTCTCTCTCCCCCGGACTCCCCACTTCTCCTGTCTCCCCACTTCTCCTGTCTCCCCCACAGCCCTCCGTGGAACAGCCTTAGATGCTGATGCCCAGCTTAGTCTGCTTTTCCGAGGGAAGCAAGCAGGTTCGAGAGCTCTGCTTCTTGCTGGGTATGGGGGATGTGCTATTTTCTCCATCACATATTTTTAAAAGAAAATGAAAGGTTAGCATAACTGTTTCCAGAAAGCACGTTGAATCACTCGGTTGAGTCCCTGCCAACTGCTGCAACATTAGCCTTTGAAGCAAGCTTCAAGCGACACCCAGGACCAGCCTGGAAGCCCCGGGCCCTTGAAAATGGGCCTGCTGGGTGGCTGGCGGAGGCCGTGGCTCCTGCAGATTCGGCAGCAGAAAATATTTTTGTAACAGGAGTACTTTATACTTTCCAAGGAAGAAAAAGAAGTAGTTCACTTGCCTCATTAGGCTAAAAAAAAATTTTTTTTTTCCTTTAGCTTTATTAGTTTGTTTCATCGTCCTTCTCTGCAAGCTTTGGGGAAGGAGGGAGCACTGGAGTGGGGACTCAAGGCCTATTAGGCCAAACCAGTGTGGCCAGAAGCTGCAAGACTGATGGGCCTTCGCTGTTAGAGCCTCTCTAGCCGACTCCTGGCTGAGCCGGCATCTGGAGAATTCCAAGAGTCCCCTCTCCGCTTGTGGCCCGAGCTTGCAGGCTCATCTGACTCCACTGGGGGGTTGTATGAAAAGAGATCTATTAAGGACTGTGGTGCCTCTTCTGATCTCACCAATTTAACCATCGTCTGCTAATAGGTTTTTTGGAAATCATCCAGGTCTTTTGGAAAGGACCTTAATTGTCGGAGCTGAGATGACCTTGGACATCACCATCCTCAATAATCTTATTTTAGAAGTGGTAAAACCAGGACTCAAAGAAGCCAATCAAATGGCCCAAGGTCATGGCATGATCTACTACAAGGCAAAGTCCAAGCCCAGCTGTCCTGCTGCCTGGGATGTGGTGCTCTTGGGGTCTGCAGGGGCTGAAGTGGCATATATGGTTGTGCCTGGGTGCATGTGTGTGTGTGTGCACATGTGTGTGTATGCGTATGCGTGTGCATATGGTATGTGTGTGACTTTGTCTGAGTCGTCTCTTCTGCACCAGCCTTGGCTGCTACTGGAGAAGAAGCCTGAAGCAGGCCATCACCCGGGGACCTTACTCAGCACACACCCAAATTTTCTTCCTGAGGGGCTCCAGGGCTTGTGATTCACTTTCAGCGTGAGTCCGGGTCCCATGCAGAGTCCTCGAAGCAGGTGGTACCGCACAGGCCTGCCTCTAGCCCCAGTCTGGGCTTCTCTGAGGATAATTCAGGCTCCCAGCATCGGAGAAGCAACACGGCCCAGGCCCTCACCCTGGGGACTCGTGAACTCGGCGTCCTCTGGCTGGTTTCCGTGCTGGTTGTCCTTCGACTCCCCAACTACCCTGTTGTGTGTCATCTCTGCTGCCCTCACCTGCCGCTGTGCAAAGGTCCTGTGCTCTGAGCATCCGGACAGCGAGCAGGGGAGGCTGGAGAGGACACCTGGGTGGGGGCATGGGGAGGACTCTAGTCCTGGTACTGCCACCACCTAACTGGGGGAACGTGAGCAGCAGAACAGGCCGGAGGATTGGTCCCACGGAGCAGCCGGCTCTAACAGCAGAGGAAATCAGAGCAGGAGGCCCGTAGGGCACATGGACGAAGGGTGGGTTTGGCCAGGCTCTGCTTGGATCACTTGTGTCGTGCACTGATGAACACAAAATTTCTTCACTGTTACTTTTTTTTTTTCCTTAAAAATTCACTTATTTATTTTAGTGAGAATACTGGGTCATTGGAATAATAACACTCAGGCCATTACCAGTTTTTTTTAGAACCTGACATGGGGCTTGATCCCATGACCTGAGATCATAACCTGAGCTAAAATCAAACATGGGACAGCCAACTGACTGTGCCACCCAGGCACCCCTTGTGACCGTTACGGTTTTCCGATGAGGATTTTTCCTCTTGCTCCCATCTCTACCCCATAAAAACCTGCATGAAGGAGCATCTACTTATCAGAGCCCTTCCCAAACACAGTTAGGTATTAGGATTGCTGCTCTAAAATGAACCACTTTGCCCCAAGCTTTGGTGGCCGCTGGTGGCCGCTGCTCTGCAGCCTTCACCCACAGCAGACTGCTGGTACAGCCCTGGTCCGTCCACTCATTCCTAACACAGCCGAATCCTGGGGAGGGTAAGGCCATCGTGGGGGCCATGTTCCCCTTGCCAAAGAATGGTTGGGGGTAGCCTTATGACTACTTGCTGGCCGATGACCCAGGAGGAAGAAGGTGCTAGGCCCCACATTCTTTGCTCTTCGAAAGAGACTCATAGGGGAGAAGATATCCTTTCCTGCCACTGGGCATAGTCCTGTCTTTATATAACGCCCGGAATGGAGGTGGCTTAAGTTGATCCCACCTAAGGAAAGATGTCCACGAGTCTTTGATGTGACTGGCCCTCGCACAACCCTGCCCTTGAACAGCTGGACGTTTATTCCCTTTGAGTTGGGTTTTCAGTTACTTGCAGCTAAAAACGCCCTCATTATACACCCAAATCATTTTTAGTTCTGATCTCTATTTAGTTCTTACGGAACATTCTGGACTGAGCTGACCATGGCAATGGAGATTGGGACTTTGTCTCTTTTTACTACCATGTGACTCCAACCCATCAGACAGTAGGCCTAGAGGCACAGATGGATTGATTGATCTTCTCTGTGTTCACTGGGCCCGGCTTGTCAGAGACACTCAGTGGATGCTTGTCGAGAAAGTTCTCTTTCATGTTGGTGGTGTTTCACGGGAGCGGAGCTGCCAGGCCTGCTGGTTGTTTGTTGTAATTAAATGAATGGGAGAACCTTCTTTAATCACACTGTGCACCATCCTCTTCCAAGTTTTCGCATTAAATCTACCGCACAATTAGCATCCTGCCTATGGGTAGTACGTAGTCATTTAACACAGACGTGGTAAGTCTGGAGTCCGCACCCAGGACTTCTGACACCTCCCGTCCTCCCCTGGGCGAAGTCTTCCTCCACCGGCCCGGGTGGTAGTGGGCTGGAAACCCAGGGGATGGGGGAGTCATGTTTTCTTAAAGCCGCTCTCTGCGGTGGTGGCGTTAGTGAGGCCCCTCGCAGAGAGCCACCCCTGCTCTCGTCGGCATGAGCGTGGCCTTGAAAACGAGCAGCACAACGGAAACATCTCGGAGGACTTGGACCAGTCTCGAGCCCCATGCTCTCCATTGTGGAGCCTTGGGGATTTCCTGTGGGCATTTACGAGCTCTCCCAGCCCACCGCCATGGTGTGCACACGTGGTTCACGTTGTCAGGCCCCCGGTGGTTCGAGAGGCTGACGTGGGAGTGGGATCCGCTCACCCCCTTGCTTCCTGCCACGTGGAGGAGAGATGTCTGGGTTTGCCTTACGGGCGTGCTGCGAGCCAGGCTCCACCGAGATGCTGGGGTGTGGGAAGTGGCTGTCAGGAGAGGGGCGCTTCACAAGGAGACTCGGCCAGAGTGTCTGCTCCGCGAGCCTTGGGGCGCCTCTGATGTGGGTGGCGTGGGGACCAGCCTTCGGACAGCGCTGCGGAGGGGAGCCGGGAGTGCGCGGACCCGTGTTCCCCATCCGGAGGTCAAGCGCGAGACCTGTCTGCGTTTCGTCTCCCCCAGACCCCCCGCAGAGCTCGTGTCTAGACAGCTATGGAGTCGGATGCTCAGTTACCGAGTAGGAGTCTGGCCAGCAGAGGCGTAGCTGCGTTGAGCAGACAGAGCCGGGGTGAGGACTGAAACCCAGAGGAGCCCCACTCCGACCTGGGGCAGCCGGAGGGCCTGATGCTCGTGGGGCCGGCAGCCCCTGTGCGGAGCAGGGAGGCAGATGGCCTCGAGGAGACCTGGCGGCTTCCTGGAGAGCTCTAAGTTTGGCCTGACCCACACGACCATCCCATGTCACCCCCTTGCAAGGGTTTCTGCCGACAGTTGGGTTCCAGGTTAACACGTACCTGGAGTGCAGGTCGGCCCGTGAGGAGGCCTGTTCTCTTCTCTAGCCAGGCTGCTCCTTAGCTGGGAGGGGTCGCCCTGTCTCGGAGTCCCGGTCTTCACGTCTGTAAAATGGGGAACACTTGCCCTAACGCCCACCCTCCCCACCCCCACCTCCGGTCGGCCATGAAAGGCTTTGCCCGCCGGAGGCGAAAGGCGCCTTCCTTTCACATCCACCAAGTTTTCCTATTAAAAGCCCCGCCCCCTTGGGATCTGTCCACTTGCTTATTTCTGTCTCCGATCGTCCTTCATGATGTAGGGGATGCTTGAGGGAATAAAACTTATGCGAGGCAGATCTGATGTTGCCCATGGGGTCCATCGGTGCACATCTGACTGGCCACTTGGGACCCAGACATCCCCTATTTTGTTTAAGTGAGAACTGGTTTTTGGGGAGACTCCCTGGTGTCCACCTGTCCAGGCCCATGTAGTCCCTTGAGTGTGACACCTTCACAGTGGTCTGGGGGTCCCGACCGCTCCCCAATGAGCGCAGCAGAGCTGCTCGCGGGCTCCGGGGACTCTCCCCTCAGCGGGGTGTCGCTCCTCCGTCCTCACAGCTTCCGTGTTTGCCTCCCTGCCTCGTCCGCGGGGCCTGAGCTCAGACTTGGGAAAGAAGAGCTCTGGGGGTGCTGTCTTGAGGCCCCCCTGCTTCTGAACTCCGAGAACCAGGAGCCTGCTCTGCACCTTCCCAGGGTAGGCGAGGACTAATTAGGATCTCCACAGCCCTACCCCACGGGACTTTCTGATGTGGTTCCCAGATTGCGGCTGAGCTGATGTGGGCTGGGTCCACCTCTCTGTTTGAACTTGATCTCTTGCCTTGAAGTTGGTGAAAAGCCAGACATACCCAGCCCCAGGAGTCTTTCTTGCCATGTCCCTCTGCCCAGCCCTGAAGGAGCAGCTGGGTCCCCAGTAGGCCTCCCCCAGACTGGCTTGGTGCACATCACGGGCCCCCCTCGCCCACCCGCTGTGACTGTTGGATGAAATCATTGCTGGCAGGGGTGGCTGGCATGGGCCCAGGGTAAACAGGCCGAGCTGAGCTCGCCAGCGTGCCGCTGGACGCCGAAGAGCTCAGGGAGTGTGGAGCGGCAGGCCTGCCCCTTCCAGAGCAGCACGGGCACTGTGACCTCAGGTGACCCCAGGGGTCACTGTTAGGGTAGCCCGGTGCCGCCAGCCTTTTCCTGGGTGGAAGGCTGGGTGACACGGGCTAGCTTGTGGGAGTTTAGTGGGTGGGGTTCCCTCACTAGGTCTGCACAGATCTCCAAGGCAGCAACAATCACCATCACTTCTGGGACGCTTACCTGTCCCACTGACAGGATGCGTCACACGAGCCAGGCGATATTCAAGGGCTGTTGGGGTCTTGTCACCTCCTTCTCACAACCAACTCATGAGAGCGGTGTGCCGTGCGTGGTAGTCCCATTTTCCAGATGCGAATACTGAGACCCGAGTGGTTGTAAACTCGGGCCAGGATCTAATCAGGCAGCCTGGCCGGGGGTCTGTGCTCTTCACAGCTCTCCTGGGCCCCTCGCTGGCTGTGCTCTGAGAGGCGTTCCTTCTCAAAGCCAGTCTTAGATCCCTTCTTCAACGTTCCTTCCTCCACGCACTTTCTGGCCCAGTACCTTTCTTATTTGGAGTGGGGAGGGGTCTTTGTGGCACAGTGCTGTGGAGCCGATGGGTCTGGGCTCAGGGTCCCAGTCCCAGGTGCGAGTCTCTGCTCTGTCTCAAGTCACCCAGTCTCTTGGAGCCTTAATTTTTTCATCTGTGAAACGGGCCCAGTGATCACCTCACCTCACCTCATCTGCTCTCAGGGTGTCTGCTCTATCCCTCTCAGGGCAGCTGCGAAAGTAACGGCTCATTTCGACTCACCCCACCTTCCTGCCCCGCCCCCCACCTCTTCCTTTCTTTTTTGAGGTGGACAAACAGGAGGACTGGAAGTGCTATTTGCAGGAGGTCAGGGCCTCCTGGGCCTGGGCCTGGTTGTTGGGGGGCAGCTGCTCCTCTTGTTGGGGAACAAAGGCGAGAGGAACTCGGGAGGTTTGCTTGGCTCTGGAAGGAAAGGAAGGGGAGGGCCTCAGGCCTTCCTCATGGATGCCCCAGCCCCGGCCGCTCCAGCTGGCTAGATCCGGTCTGAAGACTGGTGTGGAGCCTCTGACTGTGCCTGGCCTCCGAGGGCATCGGGGAAGGGGCTTGTTGGATTAGTGAGTTCACTAGGGCCAAGGAGCAGAGGTGGTTCATGGAGGGTCTTTTCAGGCGAGGGGAGAGCCTACATCTTGGGTCTTGGTGCTAGTGGAGAGGTGCGGGGGGGTTCGATGCCTGTCACCCCGATGCCCCCTCTGCCTGTCACCAGAATTGCCCTGTACTCAGTGTGGAGCCTCACCCAGTGGGGACTGTGCAGTTCCCGCCCTCAGGGCCTCTGGCTCCACAGGACTCTGGACAGATGTGCCTCTGATAGTGGGAACTGATCCTTTGCACCCTGGGGGGTGTGAGCTCAGGATCCCTCCACGCATCTTCACTCTCTAAGACGGCCGTAGGCAGCCGGGCCCCGAATCCAGACTGTGTCTCCTAGTCTCAAGGTTTCATTAAGTCTGTGCTGATAGCTTCAAGATGTGTGACCCCGAGACGGCCTCGCGTGACCTTCTGTGTTTTCCTTGGCCCCGCGACAGCTTGCAACATGCTGGTGGCAGTGGGTGGGAGGGGCCGTGTGGCCTCGGCCTGGAAGGGATGGCGGGCCTGACCTCGCTTTCCCGCAATGCCTGTCGCCGCCGCGTGGCACGTCGGTCCTTGCTGTTCACTGACCGCAGCGACGCCCACCTTGTGGTTCCAGGGACGGCTGCCGGTCCTGCTGCTTGGCCGCTCCTCTGAGCTGAGGCCAGGAGAGTTCGTGGTCGCCATCGGAAGCCCGTTTTCCCTTCAAAACACAGTCACCACCGGGATCGTCAGTACCACCCAGCGAGGCGGCAAAGAGCTGGGGCTCCGGAACTCGGACATGGACTACATCCAGACGGACGCCATCATCAACGTGAGCCCTGCGGGGTCGGGCCGGGCGCTCGGGAAGCCGGGCTTGGGGACCAGGGGTGGAGTCAGGGCGCTCCAGGTGCCGGGCAGGGAGTTCCCGTGGAACCCCTAGAGCAGATGAGGCCGAGGGGCCGTCCTCAGCCTTTGCCATCCCCAGGGGCTCCTGTGAAGGGGCCTTCAGATACGCCAAGGTCCGTAGCCCAGAGGAGCTTCCATCCCATGGCAGAGGCCACGGCTCCTCTGCTTCTAGGCCCTTTGGCGGAGCTGCTTTCGAGGCTTTGTGCAGAAGGGATGCTCATGCAGGCACAGACACTGCTGCCCCTCCCCCCGGCCCCCCCAGGTGTTCGCTCTGCCTTGGGGCACGGTCTGAGCCTTAGGCTCTTACTGACCGATGTCTAAGGAGGCCGGGCTTTGCTCCACACCGTCTCATCAACGGGATCTTTTTTAAAGTCACCTTTTTTTCCCTTCGGCAGTTATCTTACGGGGTAGGTGTTTCTAAAGAGTAATGCTCCACCCCCCACATCTGTTTAATAGATAAGACGAAACGCATTTTACGCACTTGCTGCCTCGAGTAGGTTTTATTCCCAAACTTTCCTGCGATCTGCATGAAGTCATGGAAAAAGAACAAACCGTGCAGGTTTCCAGCCCCGGCAGCGAAGCAGGGGTCGCAGAGCTGGGAGGTGGTGAAGTCTGGAAATCCTTGAGCCAGTTGGCAGCCGGGCTGTCGCCAAGAGAAGGAAGTAGTGCCGGGCGCTGTCGGGAGGTCAGAGTTGGCCTCTGGGCTTCGGAGCCGCACCCCCCCCCCCCAAAAAAAAAACATCTCATTTATAGCACATCTGAAACTCCCTGAAAAATTTTAAGATCCCTTTTTTCAGCAAAATATTAGGTTGACAGCAACAAATCTGAGAAAACCTGAACCCAGGGGCATGCCAGGCAGGGAAATACTTTGGAATATGTAAAGATAGGAACTCATAACCTTTTAATTTTTGCTTAATTTCAGTATGGAAACTCAGGAGGCCCATTAGTAAACCTGGTAAGGCCTTTTTTTTTTTTTCTTTTAAAATACTTGTATATGCTATTTTTTTTTTTTTTTTTTTTGCTTTCTTTTCAGACTTGAACTTGCCAAAGCACATTATCTAATTCTTTTAAAGTGAAATCTGTGAATGTACTCTATCTTTGCAAATTACCCTTCTTATCTTTTCTGAAAAGAGCAAGGCCCCTGGAGTCTGCCTGAGGACACGCTCCTGTTTCAGGGTTATAAATCAGGGCGGTGGAATTCAGGTCCTATCCGGGAGTAGCGGGAGCAGGAGGCCTTTATTTTGAAGGTGTCAGCACTTCCGGCCTGTTATAGAAAGTCGTGGCCTCAGAGGAGGTCTCCAGGCCGCTGCAGGAGCTGGCTTGGCTCCTCCACAGTCTTTGTCTTGGCCAGAGGCCCTCCCTCAAGACCTGGCTGGAATGAGGAGTTACACCCCCTGATTCCCCCCCGCCCTTCGCGCTCCTCACCCCCCCCCCCCCGCCAGATGTCACTTCTGTCTGTATTTAAATACATATGCATCAGAAGGGAAGCCTGAGAATCTGTCCCGAGTGAGGTCCGCACAGTTCAGGGGTCACCCAGCTCTATTCTCAAGTCCCTCAACGAAATTGAGGCCGTCTTTAGCAAAGCCCAAGGCAGCAGTGCCTCCTGGAAGGTTCTGGATGTTGGGGACCAAATTCCCAGGGCTCGCAGGAGGTACCAGGAAGGGACTGATGCTCCCTAGGCAGTTTGCCCTTCTCAGCCTGCGCCGAACAAACCATGTAACAGGAGGGTTAAAATGATGGTTGACCAGCGTGAAGGGAGTCTGTGCCTTCGTGAGTAGTGTTCACTGAACCTGTGAGTCTGTCTTGAACCGAAGCCTGTCCCCGCAGACTGGCTTGCTCGGGGATTTCAGGCTGGTCTGCGACACACAGAGGAGGGGAGGGGTGCGTACCCCGCAGCCCCGGCAGCACCCATGGCTGCTCCTGCCATTTTCCTGGGAACTCTAAGCGCTAAGGTTGTCCTCGGTGCTGTGGGCAGAGGCCTGTTAAGATCACTGAAAACGGAAGAAGCAGGAGGGTGTAGACAGCCACCTGAAGGACTCTGAGACCTGCTCCCTGTGGAAGGAGTGGAGGGGCACCTTGAAACTACCTGCTTCAGGCTGCTTTTACGGCATGGCGGTCCCCGGGGACTGAGCCTACTGTGTGTCAGGTCTCCCCTTGCTAAGGGTGGGTCCTGCTGCCCGCGTGATGCCTCCCCGCTCCGGCGCTGGGGAACCCCCCCCCCCACTACCCCCCTCAACTCATTCAGGAGCTCAGAGACTTCCTTCACACTGACGACCTCTTCATCTTCTGCTAAACCTTGGTGCATTCAGAAGGCTGTTTCCATCTCGCTCTTCAGGACGGCGAAGTGATTGGGATTAACACTCTGAAGGTGACCGCCGGCATCTCCTTCGCAATCCCATCTGATAAGATTAAGAAGTTCCTCACTGAGTCCCACGACCGGCAGGCCAAAGGTAAAACACAGCTCTTCCTGCCGTGGAAGATTCCGACGGGGGAGGCCACACACCTGAACATGAGTCAAGGCTTTCAGATCGGAAAGGGAGATGGGGTGCACGGTGTTAGGCCCCTGGTATTGGGTCACAGGTGTCGGACCCTTGACTGTGAACCTTTCATATGGTTTAGTCTAACACGTACCAGGTGGGATTGGAGGTGATTTCTAGACATCGTTTTACTTCATTTAGTTCCTTTGCCCTGTCAGGTGGAAAGTATCGGTCCCATTTCTCTGATGAGGACACTGAGATTCAGGGAGATCATTCATGCCCCAAACGGCTATCGATCCATCTGCTTGGGGTGAGGCTGGGGGTCCCATGGCTCCGCGGGGGCCTGTGTGATATTCACCTTCTGCCGGCGGGAGGAGGAAGGATGGCAGCAGACAAACGGGCCAGATTTCAGAAACCAGTGATGTTTTCCTGCAAGTGAAGCAGGTGGCGAGCTGGGGAGTGACGGGGTTGTGGGGCTAGCATTCCAGACCCAGGAGTCACAGCCTCAAGGCCCCTCTCCCCCCGGGTGGGTCTTGTGTCTGGTGTGCGGGAACGTGCTGAGCTGCACAGACGGATGTGGAAAGCGGTCAGCCGGGGTCACAGTGGCCAAAGTGAAGGCCTTAGGGCACATGTCCACATGTGCGACAGGGAACAGACAAGTTCGTGGTCTGGTGGATGTCTTTGAGAAGCGTGTCTCGTGGTGGGTGGACACTGCCGGAGGGGCTGGGTGGGAGCTGTGGGACCGGGGACGGGGCTCTCCCAGCCATGCACACCAGCGTGGGATGGATTTTTAGGAGGGATTTTAGGAGGGATTTTTAGGAGGGATAGAACCCTCATCAGATGTCAGGACAAGGACAGAGGAATCAGGTTCTCAGCCCTTCACAGAAAGGACAGGACTTTCCCAGGTCCCGCGGCAGGTGGGGTTCTGAACAAGATACGAGCCACAGCCTCAGTGTACCCCGATGGGCCCAACTTTACACTGTCAACTGAGGGATGGACTCTTGTAGCTCCTGGTGTCCCCAGGACAATGGCCCCCTGAGCTGACCTCTTGTCCTTTTGCTGCCACACCAGGCAAAGCCATTACCAAGAAGAAGTATATCGGCATCCGAATGACGTCACTCACATCCAGGTGGGTAAGCAGAACTTCGTGTCTCTGTCTTAGATTCGAATAAACCTGAACTTTGGAAGGCTCCCACTGGCCCCTTGACAGAGAAACCTTATGCTGCCTTAAGCATCTCAGTTTCTGGTTAAAATTAAGAAATTTTAACCGGCACTTGGGTGGCTCAGTCAGTTCAGCATTTGCCTGTGGCACAGGTCATGATCCCAGAGTCGTGGAATGGAGCCCTGCATCGGGTTCCTTGCTTGGGGGTAGTCTGCTTCTCCCTTTCCTGCTTCCCCTCCCCGCTGCTCTCGTGCTCTCTCTCAGATAAATAAAGTCTTCAAAAAATAAAACAAATAAATAAAATTGAGAAACATCAGGAAAGAGAGGAAGGGCCATGAACCTAGGCCTCTGGTTTTATCCTTCGTTGTGTGTGTGTGTGTGTGTGTTTGGAGTGGCTCCTTCTTTCTAGAAGATTCTGCCCTCCTTTTTGAAGGCAGCCCTGAACAGTGGGGCGTGTTGGTCACTTTCCCTCATGCCTTACTTTCACCACTTGTTCTGTTGAAACTCACATTCCAGGAGTGCCCCAAGCACCTCCTCCAGCCCAGAGCGCCCTGCCGTTCCTAAGCCTTGCCGCCTGTGGGCTGCGGCTACCGGAATGTCGGGTCAGGCCTCGATGACGGATGGGCTTGTTTTCCCCGAGCTAGTGGAAGGTGCGGCGTGTGGCTGCCCGCCTCGTAGCTTACCGGTGTTTTAACCTTGGTGAAAAAGTCCGGTATCATCACATGAGTCCTGGTGACTAAGGGCATGATTGAAAGGCTTATAGGTCATGTCAGCAAAGAGTAGAACATATTAACATATAACATAGGTGTTACTATATTCATTATCAATTACTTTATTATTAATCAGTTGTGACTATATTACTGTGATTTAGATGCATATTAAATTTTTGGCCCTCTTGAATATACACTGAACTGCCAAGACTAAAATGTGAATCAGTTACTTGTCTTGGAACCGAGGGAGATGGAGGTAAGGAGAAGGAATCTAGGCCCTGGCGTCTGGCTTCCTGAGTTCTTCTCCCAGCTCTGCTACTTCCTGGCTTATGACCTTGGGAATGACTTGACCTCTGTGCCTCAGTTTCCCCTGCTCTAAGACAAGGATAACAGTGCAGGCATTTGGGTGTGTGGCGAGGGCCAGGTGACTGAATGTGTGTCAAGGCAATTAAAAGCAGAATCAAAGCTCCTGGAGGCATTTTCTGTTCGAATCCGGGACAGGAGGAGAAGCTGGGTGAGAGTCTCAGCGGAGCGAGTCCCCTTGTTCACTTAATGTTGAAGTCAGTGTGTTTCCTCCCAAGCAGCAAAGCCAAAGAGTTGAAGGACCGCCACCGAGACTTCCCAGATGTGCTTTCAGGAGCGTATATCATTGAAGTCATTCCTGATACCCCAGCAGAAGCGTGAGTTAGAATTATCTTCCCTTTCCCTGATGTCCTTGTGATTCTTGTGGATCGTGGGGAGGAGGCTGTGTTCTTTTCACATCGGCTCAGGTGGATGTGGAGATCCCTGATGACATGGTTGGACACCCTTGGCAGTCTCATCAGCCAGGCCTTCTCACCTCCTTCAGCTCAGGACTCAACAGCAAAAGGGTGCTTCCTGTCTTCAAAAGTCCTCACTTCAGGAGGAGTCATTCAGGTGGAAAGAGTGATTATCAAACTCTTCATGGATCTCTGGGGCAGGCCTGGCTGGAGATAGAGGGTTTAAGGAGCTGTGTCCCTGATAACTTGGACAGTGGTCCCATTCTAGGCCCCCAGATGGACATATCTCCTCCCAAAGAAGCCTTCTGTAATTCTGTCTGTTGTCAGTCAGGCCATACCTGTCCACACCTCCAGAAAATAACCCAGGTAACATCCAAGGAACACGGAAGGAAGGAGCTCAACCAGCAGCCGTGTTTGTTACCTCGACTGACATACTGTGCCGAGAGGAGAGCCAGACCAGGGACCTGCAGACTCTTCCCTGGAGTCTGGGTCCGGCCCACCGCCCGCTATAATTTTATATGACCAGGGGCTAAGAATAGCCTTTCATTTTTGAACAGTTGAAAAAATTTTAAATAAGAGTAGTTTTTTATGATATATAAAAATGATATGAAATTGACATTTCAGTGTCCATAACTGAAGTTGACTGGAGTCCAGCCAGTAAACGGGGCCATGCTCAATAGTCCTACACAGCCCATAGTGGGCTGAGTTGTGAAGGATGCCCTACGGCCTGCAAAGCCCCAAATATTTCCTATCTGGCCCTTAAAGTTTGCTGGTCCTGGGCTAGACCATCAAGGACCATAATAGCTTATTAGACACTCCTATATGAGAGCGGAAGTTACGGCCATAATAACACAAAGGAAGGCCTCATAATAGAACCATTCTACCTGCTCCTCTGGGACCTGCCCTCTGAGTTGTGACACCTGTTACAGGCAGGCTGGCCACAGTCATGGTCCACGGTAGGTGATACATGGCACATCCTTGACTCCTTTGGGGTCAGTCTGTCATCTGACCATACCAGTTCTGGGAAGGATTTCTGCACTGGACATGTTGGATGACTTGGCCTAAAACTCTCAAAGGAAATAGTACAATCCATTGGCATTTCGAGCCTCCCCGCATAAGTTAACTACGTTATCCCACTGATTGGCCCTGGGGATTCTAGGTTCTAAGCTGTGTCTCTGTCTACATCCAGTCGAGAACCTCCCAGGGCAGTTAGACCAGGAGGCATGGAAGCATTAAATGTGTGTTTCCCTTTGTGTTGCAGAGGTGGGCTCAAGGAAAATGATATCATCATCAGCATCAACGGACAGTCTGTGGTCTCTGCCAGTGATGTCAGCGATGTCATTAAAAAGGAAAACACCCTGAACATGGTTGTCCGCAGGGGCAATGAAGACATCATGATCACCGTGATCCCTGAAGAAATCGACCCATAGGTGGAGGCATGAGCTGGCTTTCATGTTTCTCTCAAAGACTCTCCAGTGGACGACACATGATGACTCTGGGCTGGTGGCACGGGACAGCCAGGACTTTGGACCACCATGTTGCTTGTCCAGCAGAAACACCTGGCCAACAGAATCCTTCTTGATAGTTTGCCGGCAAAACAAATGTAATGTAGATCCGCAGGCAGAAGCTCGCCCTTCTGTATCCTATGTATGCTTTTCCTCGCCAGCTTGGACTGTTCCTGCTTAGACAGTCAACAATTGTCTCTTCCTTTTACCGAGTCATCATCTTAGTCTGACTAAGGCAGTCGGTAGAGCGCATAGATGGAGGAAGGTCCCATGGGAGCCAGGATGGGTCTGGGCACGTTTATGCTTTTCCTCCCAGTTGGCACCCAGAGGAGGCTGAGGCCGGAGACCATGGGTGGGTGAACGTTGGCTTTCAAAATGGCCAGAGTTGCCGCTTTTAGGAAGCTCTTCAGAATGGGGAGCACAATGACTTTGAGTTTGAGCTATTAAAATACTTCTTCATACTCTGCTTCCTGGTGTGCTTCTTTCCCCTTTCCCTGAGAATAGCTTGTCGCCACCTTTTGAAATGATTAGAAGGTCAGCAGCAGTTCCTCATTAAGCCACAGTGTCGGTGCGGGGTTAAGCCTAAGGACTTACCAGTTGTTTCAAAATCATCACGTGGGGTTTTACCAGTGCTCGTAACTACTGTACTCGCCCATTCTGGCTTCATACAATAGGGTTTGCATCTGGAACTTTACAAACTGAAGAGAGTGTGTTGACCCCATACATCATGCAGTCAGTCAACAAAGATTTCCTGACCCTCGGTTCTGTGCCAGACCTGGTGCTGAGACTAGAAGGGTCAGTGCAGGACAGGATGGAGCCAGGCCCTCTGTGACCCAAGAGCTCTCCTGTCCTGAGTTCCCAGAAAGCACAGGCTGAAGATGAGTCCTGTTGTCCTGGGTTCTGACATCAGAACCAGACCTTAAGTCTTGAGGGGGAGGTTAGGGCAGGGCTCCCCTTGGCATGCCCTCAGTCAGGTGCGGCTTTAAGCAGCTGGAGATACCCTGGTCTCTGTAAAAGCTCCCAGGAGTCTGGGAGGCTGGACCCAGCTAGATTGTTGCAGAAACTTAGCCTGAAGGTCAGCGCAGGCCTTTGTCCCTGTGGGGAGCACACACCGGAGAGGAGGCCCTACACCAGGAGCAGAGGGGAAAGCTTTTCACATGTTTGAGGAAAAAGGGGGGCCTTGAGTCGGGGGTGCGTTACAGTTTTCTAGACTGAGAGCTTAATCCTTCCTTGACCAGTAGATCGCCAAGGTCCAGTTCCTAACTGAAGAGGCTGTGGACAAAGGCCCAAATTCAGGGTAGGGGACATCCAGTTAAGCAAGGCCCTCACAGCAGCTGGGGGCCTGGCATGCCTGCTGCATCCCTTTGCTCTCTGCTTAGATGATCTCGGAAAGGTGGGAGAAGCCAGTTCCTTCCACTCGGGGCCTGGGTTTTGCATGGCTTTCTTCTCCACCAAAGGTGATGACTCAGAGAATGGCTCCATCCTGAGACATTTTCCCCGTGGGCCTGCTGCTCTGGTGGTCCTCGGGGCTGAGGTGCTGGCCCAGGTGGGGAGGGAGTACCGGGAGGCATTGAGGTCAGAGGCAGCCCCGGCCAGAGCCCATCTGGCTCCGGCTGTCATCCAGTTGGGAGATCACGGAAGGCTCTGCTGGCAGCCGGCAGCCTGGAGACCACAGGCTCAGCCCTCCGTAAACACTCAGCATCCTTTCTTCCTGTGGGGCGCGGGGCTCCGGGGGGCCTGGGGTTTTGCCTGCATGTGGGGTCGCATGCAAGACCACGAAGATGGCAGCTTGGCACACGTTGATACACTGTGTTTGGTGCCATGGCCACCCTGACCTGTGGCACCCAGGGTCCTGAGCTGGCTGCACCGCACGCTCCCATGGCAGGTTCTCTCAGGCCGTCTTAGGACCATTGTTTCGTCTTCTTGCTTTGGGTTCTGATGGAGACTTTTGCAATATAAAGGATCCTCACAGCCTGGGAGGCAGACTTGAGTTGAAAGCATACCTTTTGGAGTTAGACACACAGGGGTTCAAGTCCATGGTCTGTGGGCACCTGGGCTGCTCTGTGAGTTAAGCATCTGACTCTTCGATTTTGGCTCACGAGCCCCGCGTCGGGTTCTGCAGTGGGTGTGGGGCCCAAACCCGTATGGGATTCTCTCTCTTCCTCTCTCTGTCTCCCTCCCACCCTAAAAACAAAACAAAACAAAACAAAACCCAAAACATGGCCTGCATCTTACTGGCTGTGCGACCTTTGAACAAGTTAATTGACTTCTCTGTGCCCGTTTTCCATCTGTACTGCTTCTTAAGGCTGTTGCAGAGAGTGAATGAGCTAATACACGGCGCCTGGTGAGCATTTGATAAACATTAGTGACATGGATGTTCACTGACGTCTTTGAGCCTCAGTTTCCCCCTCAGTAAAAGAGGGACTGATAAGTGTCCCCCCTCGCCCTGGAGCTGTGAAGGCTGACCCCGAGGGCGCAGGCTGGAGAGACGTGCGGCCGCGTTGTTTCTGCTGTTATCAGCCTGTCCTCATTCTTCCGCTGGCAGGCTCAGTGGGAACACCTGTGGGGCCTTGCCGCACGTCAGACGTCACGCCTAGCGTTTTACATGTATTCGCTGTTCCATTCTCTGATCAGCCCTGAGCTGGATGCTATATTTATCCCCTTTGACAGCTGAAGAAACTGATGCTCAAAAATTGAGCATCTTGCTCAAGTCACGGAGCTGATAAGCGGGGGCTGGGACATCAGCCCACGCGGTCTGAGCGCCTGGTCCGTGTGCAGGGCTGGCAGCCCCTCTTGCAGGGTGATAACTCCCAGCCTGTCCACCTCTGAGCCACTCTCGGTCCATCCCCACTTCGAGAAGCTGGTTATGGGGGCCTGCAGCCTGCCCAGTGTGGGGTTCCTCCAGACCCTTTCAGATGCATCCATAGCTGGTGCAGGGCTTGGGAGGGGGGGGCGGCCAGCGGCCCCTTCTCTGTCTCCCGCAGAACTCCTGCTCACCCACACTTCTCCCAGTCTCGGCTCCACGGCTCCCGTCCCTGCTTCCAGCTTTTGTGAGACCTTGAGTGACACCAGTCGGCACATGTGCATGGCTTGGCAGGTCCCCCATCCAGCCCTACCAGATGCTTCTCTAGATGCGTGGGCCAGGAGAGAGGCCACAGCACGAAGGGGGCTCCTTGCCATATCTTCTGGGGCCCAGCTGAGCAGGTGCTGTGCCTACAAACCATACAGTGTCCTAGTCTTTTCTGGCTCCATTTCTGCATCTGCAAATTTTGAGGAAGTCTGGTGGGTGTGGTGAGGAGCAGCCACGTTTTTAGTAGAACGTGCGCCGTGCTTGTCTTCACCCAGTCAGGACCTCCGACGGGCCCGAGACTTGGGCAGTGGTATGTTGACTGGCTAGCGAGGTCATTGGCCCATTTCAGCAAACATCTCTAAAGGGAGCTGGCCTGAGTCAGTGCAAAAAGGCGTGTATATATGGGCAAATGGCCCAGTGCAGGTTCAAGGTCACTATTAGAAAGCTGGCCTCTCCTTGAAGGTGGTTCCAGGCAAGGTGAGAAGTAGGACAGCACCGGGATGGCACGGAAGTTTCTACTGTGTTCTGCCAGTGTGGGGCAATGGGGAGGAGCTGCCCGCAGCCCTGGGCTGAGCAGGTGGTAAGGCCTGTGTCTGGGTGTCACCCTGGGCCATCCTGGGGAATGGCTGGAGGGTGAGCTTGCTCTCCCAGTTGCTCTCTGCCCTATGCCCCTCACCTCCAGGCAGCTCCTCCTCACCCTGAGACCTCCTGGCCTCCATGCTCACCTCTGCAGCTGGCTCCCAAGGCCAGCGTTGGCCGCACGCCCTTCCTCAGCCCTCCTGCTAGGGCCAGAGCCCACCCAGTTCTAAAGAACTCTCGCTCCAACTGAGTCAGGAGACGTGACTGCCACCTGGGATCTGAGAGGACCATCAGGATGCTGGCTTGTAGAGCCAGGCCCCTGTTTTAAAACACACGCTGTGTGTTGTGGGCTGCACTTCAGAGCACCCCCTGGCGCCCCCAACATGTCCCTGTCCATGCCCCACCCCCATGCGCTCAGCTACAGCTCATGGAGGGGAGTCTGGCTGCTAAGCAGGAGGCCAGTTCTTGGAATCAAGCAATGCCTGCATGTTAGAAGCTCTGACCAGAGGGCCCGGGGCTTTGCAGGGCTCGAGGCTCAGTCCCGCAGGAGCCACAGGAGCCACACAAGCCACCAATACTGTATGTGTCCTGCATCTGGGGCCCGGTTGGGCAGACTCATGGCTGCCCACACGGGCTCCCCCAGGGGGCTGGCCGTGGCCCTCGGCCCTTCCATCACCCCGCAGGTGGAGAGCACAGCGTGGCCTTCCTGCCATCGGGCAGGGGTTTTCTTAGCCCTTTTCAAAGTGGTGGCCTCGGTGTGGTGCCTGCCAAGAAGCAGCTAAGGCCAGATGAAGTAAACACTAATGACAGCATTTTTAGTTAAAAACAAATAAAAAGCAACTCGGACTCTTGATGGAAACGGGTTTCCGTTAAATGGGTCTCACTGAGCCCGGTAAGCTCTTGTGCACACGCTGCCTGCTCCCCGGTCAGGCCGTCCCCTCCCCCTCCTCCTGCTCCTGCCCCGCCTCCTCATGCACCCCCACGGTCTTCACTGCCACCCTGACCCCACCTGCCACAGGACTCTGCCGTATGCGTCTCGCTTCCCAGCCCTCTGAGGAGGCCGTTGTTGCTCCAATCCCCATTTTACAGACTAGGACACTGAGGCCCAGAGCATCAAGTAGCCAGCCGGGGGTCACAGAGAGGAGGGAGGTGAAGCTGTCGAGTCGGAGCTCGGGCTTCTAGCTCCGGAATCCTCACTTCTCACCACGAAGCCTTTACCCACTCCTGCTGAGGATGCCCAGTAACCTGTGACAGAATTTTCCATGGGGCCGTCTCTGAAGTGGTGAAGAAAAGTTGGCCTCACGCGGGCTCCGTGGCTGGTTGGTAAACAGCACTTTGCAAACCGAGAAAGCTCAGCCCCTGGTTCATGGGCAGCACCCCCACGACAAGGTCATAAACGCTGTGAGGAGGAATCGAGCCCGCGGGGGCCCCATCTCCTTACGCCCGCAGATTGCCCAGACCCCGCAGGCTCCCCCGGGCCTGACTGTCTCGGTGCCTTTCGCTCTTTCGCTCCGGGCTGTCTCCCAGTGAGCCGTGAGAGCTGGACACAAGGGCTGAGGCAGTTCCCGGGGTAAAAGCGTGTTTCACTGTCGAAGGCTCTGCCCTGATACGGAGCATCAAGAGTACATCCTAGAAACCACAGGGAAGGGAAGACTAGTGCATCATGTACGTAGGACTCAAACCTCTTCAAAAATCCCAACATCAAGAATCCTCAATTAAAAAAATAAAAGTATTTATTTGTTTGACAGACAGAGATCACAAGCAGGCAGAGAGGGAGGGGGGAAGCAGGCTCCCTGCTGAGCAGAGAGCCCAATGTAGGGCTCGATCCCAGGATCCCAGGATCACGACCCGAGCTGAAGGCAGAGGCTTTAACCCACGGAGCCACCCAGGCACCCCAAGAATCCACAATTTTCAAAGCTATTTTCCAGCTTGTTATATACTGTTTCCTTCATAAATTAATTGCACTGACATTTAATGAATGTGATCAAGAGAAGCGGCATCGGCATGGAAGCTTCTGAGCTGCTCTCTCGCGCCAGTGAAAGTAGACTGAAGCACACGGAAGCTTCCAGAGAATGTTCTGTTGGACTATGACAACCGAGCAAGGGGCTTATCAGCTCAGCTTATTTTAATCTTGGCTGAGACTTTTCTCCTGCCTGGTTTCGTGCCTGGCACTGTATGAAGGCTTTGTAGCCACTGTCCCAAGGAATTCTGAACAGCTGACCATTGCTGCCCCTCTTTTCAGAGGAGGAAACCAAAGCTCAGAGAGGCAGCTTTCCCTGTTCAATGACACACAGTAACAAAAGTCAGAGCAGAGGGCTCCTGGATGGCTCAGTGGGTTAAGCCTCTGCCTTGGGCTCAGGTCATGGTCTCAGGGTCCTGGAATTGAGATCTGAGTCGGGCTATCAGCTCAGCGGGGAGCCTGCTTCCCCCTCTCTCTCTGCCTGCCTCTCTGCCTACTTGTAATCTCTCTTTCTCTGCCAAATAAATAAATAAAATCTTTAAAAAAATTTAAAAAGATTTTTAAAAAAGTTAAAGCAGAGGGTGAAAACCAGGATTCTGCCTCCGGAGCCCCCAAGCTGGTTCCCACAGCAGCGGCCACAGCACATCCTCATGGGGGCACCCGAGGGGTCTTGTCGTGGCTGCCTCGGTGGTCTAAGTCCTGAGCCCAGTCCCCCGGCTCGGTTTAGGTGGGGAAGGGGGAAAACAATTGTCAGCCACGGTTTTCTCAACACAAATGACTTAAAAAGTGTGAAACTGGAAACCCACAAAGAGTAAAAACATTGAAAAGCATCTGAAAGGAAACTCATCCACACAAAATCTTGCACACAGATGTTTATAGCAGCTTTATTCATAATTGCCAAAACTTGGAAGCAACCAAGATGTCTGTTGGAGGTCAGATGGATAAACAAACTGTGGTCCACCCAGACAACAAAATTTTATTCAGTGCTCAAAGAAATGAGCAATCGAACAGTGAGAAGACATGGAGGAACTTCAAATGAGTATTTTCGAGGGAAAGAAGCCAATTTGTGAAGGCTGCATACTGTAGGATTCCAGCTGTATAACATCCTGGAAGGGTAAAATTCTTTGGAAATAGGAAAAATTAACCAGTGGCTGCCAGGAGTTAGTGGGTAGAGAGAGATGAATGATTTTTAGGGCAATGAATAAGAGACTCGCACATCTTTCCAAACCCATCGAATCTACAACAGGGAGTGTGAACTCTAACATAAACTGTGAATTCTGGGTGATAACAATGTGTCCGTGTCGGTTGTAACAATGTACCAGTCTAGTGGGAGATACTGATAACGGGGGCCCTGGGGGTTGGGGGGGTGAGGTACTTAGGAACTGTGTACTTCCTGTTTAATTTTGCTGTGGGCCTAAAACTGCTCTAAAAAATAAGGTCTATTAATTAAAATCAAAAAGCAAACTTCAGAACCATATGAGGTTCTACATCAAGCCCTAGAGCCAAAGGAAGCACCTGTTTGATCCAGGAAAATGCTTCAGATTCGGCGCGCTCCCACCAGCCTCCAGAGCGGCCCAATCTTTTCCCAGGATGGAAACATTTGTTCCGAGGGGAAAATAATCTGTTCCTGACCCCTGAGGCCTGGGAACGCTATGCCTTGGGCTGGAGTGGCGCTGTGAGGTACTCGGGGGTTGGGGGGGGGACATAGCCGGAGTTTCTCCGCCCTGGTGCAGACCCCTCTCCTGGGGGAGTGCCCGGTCCTCCTTACAACCCAGAAAGGACCAGGAGGCTCTTGATGAATGACCAGAGCTGGCTCTACTCCACGAAGCCACTCTCATGTCCCTCTTGGGCTCTCAGGTCATGCCCTTCGTCCCCACGTTGTGCACCTGCCAGGCCCAGGTGCTGTCTTCCCTTCAGGCATCACCCCCTCTGCACTGTGTGGGGCTCCTCGGTTTGGGACCACTTGGTCTCTGCTCATACAGGGCCCCTCTCCTCCCAAGTGTTGTTCTTATAACATCCTCTTGATCTGTGAGGTGGGCACACTGCATCTGAGCCCCAGAACCCTTGAGTAATTCCTTACTAGGCTAGCGGAGGTGCCAAGCTTCCCTTGAACACCTTGGCTGGGGTGATGGCAGAGGTGTGTCCACTAGGGGGCGAGCTGGCTTCAGAAAACTCCGGGGAGGTGTCCCGAGACCTGGAGGTGAAGGGGAAGGATGCCAGGAGGAAGCAGCCAAGAGAGCTGGAGGGGACAGGAGCTGGCAGCTTCCTCCCGCCCCGCCTGTGCATTGCGCGGTCCTGGGCAGAGGCTCTGAGCCCACCGCCTCTCTGCTCTCTGCTGCCCTCTGGTCGCAGCAGCCCTTTCTTGTGCACGGTGCTCCTAAACCCCACTGACTTGTTTATTGCTTGTTTCTCTGGCTGAAATGTCAGCCCTGTAAGGGCAGGGACCTTGGGCCACAGCCCATAGGAGGATGAGAGTGTGGTAGGCGAGGAATGCTGGAGGAGAGGCTGAAGACGGGCAGTTGTAGAGACATGTCTGCGGCGTCCTGCCTGTTCTCTGGGAGGCATCCTGCAGCCTCTGGCAGCCTGCGCTTTGGAAGGTGGGACTATTTTAGAGGCAGAGGAGCACCGCTTGGCCCCGGGAGCACCTCTCTGATGTTCCATTTGGGTGGCTTCTTCTCCCTCCTGCTGTATTTACCTTCCATTGATGGCTAAGCATTTCTCCCAATTTTGAAAATTAGTGGGATTTAGGTGCCCCCCGGCACTGGGCTGTGATCTGGTTTAAGCCACTGTGCATTTGCTCGTGGGGACACTCCTGGCCCGAGGACCCCCTCCACCAGGGGTGCCTGACCCCACACACCCACCCAGAGCAGAGCTTGGGAACGTGCCTGCTAACGGGCACTCCAGCTGAGAACCCCTGCCTGCAGAGACCAGACAAGGTGTCTCCTTGTCATGCTGGGTCAGAAACACCGGGAACCAAGGCGACAAGTGGGTCTTCTCCAGGATGGCAAGTTGTCCGAGAGGGAACGTTTATTCACAGCCATGTCTGCCTTCCTCTGTGCTCATCCCCCTGCCCCTGAGGGACCCTGGGTCCCTGCCATCATCATTGGATGCTTTCTCGGGCTCTGAGGTCCGTCACTTGCCCCTTTCTGGGGTGCTCAGCAAGCAGTTCCCCCTCCCTGGGCCTCGGGAGCCCTCACTGGTATTGCCGGTTGAGGCTGCTGGGATTCCAGGCAGAGGATGGGTAGAGAGGGGACAAGTCAGGAGGAGGAGCTGGCGGGCATGATGGGTCCAGCTCGGGGCGAGGCAAAGGCAGGAGCTGAGCAGAGCGGGGTCAGAACGCACTTGCTGCTGGTCCACAGCGGGAGCGAATTTTCACCAGCATCTCAGGGACGCTGGAAACATTCTTCAGCTGCCTCTGGCCTTGGGCTTCGGTTTCTTCCCGTGTCTGACTCTGAGCAAGCAAACACCCCTTCTCTGTCCAACCAGGCTTAACAATTGTTTACACTTTTCTCTACTTCCTGTTGATAAATGAAAAAAAGAAACATCCCGCAAACCTATCTGAGCTCTCCTTCGACTGCTTTTGGCAATCCCACTCTCCCTACCCCTCACCCCCTTGCTATTAGTCCGGTGTGTCATTTTTTTCATACACGTGTATGTTACATACGTACCTATGGGCAGTGTGTATCGGTTTATGTGGCTTTAGGAATTTTGTTAATGATACCTAGTGTGTACTATTCTACAACTTTTTTTTGTAACTCAACTTTTTCTTTTGAGATCTACCCTGTATGTGTAGGTGTGTATATATACATTTACATATAATATGTAAAATGTGTATATATAAAATAAGTATATATATAATATAATAATGTATATTATAAAATAACTATATATACACACACATATTTCTATTTCGCTCCATGTTAGTATTCCATCATATGAACATGTCCCAATCGATTTTTCTATTTCCTGGACAACTGGACCTTTATGGCGATGGGGTTTGGCCTCTTGATCTGCAGAGCGGGAATTGCTACATCTCCGTACTGTGGAGCTTATGGGAGGGGTCACAGGGGACAGTACCTTGCATGGCGATTGGCCACAGAAACTTCTCAAGACCTTTCGGGGAGAGTGGTTTTCAGCTCCCAGGTTAAGTGCTGGTGCAGGACACTCTATGTCCAGTGTCTTCTCCAATGTCCAGTGATGGCGGCCTCTCAGGTTGACCCCACGAAAGGGGGGCTTGTGACCCAGCGAGTAAGGTCAACACGAGGCTCCATCAGACACTGGAAGAAACGTTAGGAGTCACGTAACCCAATTTCCTCCACAAGGGACCACCACGGGCTGCCCACCCCTTGTGTGAACCACACCCCTTGTGGGAACCTCTAGCCCCAAAGGCAGCTCAGGCTTATATTGGGTCAGAAATCTGTGTGTCCTGGTGAGTTCCACTTTTCTGTCTGGGGCTCCAGGGTACGTGGCCTATTTAGCAGCAGCTGGTGTAGAGGCCCCGATCCCGGCCTTTCATTCTCCGGGCTAACGTCACACTTCAGAAAGGAGATGGGACTCTCCGAGGACACCTTCTCTCACGCCCCTGCCTCCTGCTCATCCTCTGAATGTGCTCCTGTTCCCAGTCGACGGTGGCAAATTCCTGGCTGAGCTGAGAGCCGGCTGGAATGTTGGGGCCTGTAGGACACACCAGCGACGGCATGAGGCGCCCTCTGCGGCTGCTTTCTGCCTTTGTACAAACAACCTCGTCCTGAAAGCCTGGGGCTTTTCTGCCCTTGAGTCTTCTTCCCATTCATCACTTTGCTTGGAACTGACCCTTCAACCAGTTCGCACGGAAATCCAGACGGGTGTCTAGGTAGTCTCTTATTAATCAGTGTAGCCTCCCTCCTGGCACTGTGAGGGGACCAGGGGGCTGGTGGCTCTGCGAGCCTAGACCCTTCCTTCCTGGGCCTCTGAAGCCCACTCCCACGGGCCCCCATTCTTTGATGAAGACAAGTGATGCTCAACCTTGGATAACTTGCACTTGAAAGCAGCGTCAAGTGCTGCCTTTTCACTTGTCTTTTCAGTGAGAACCAAGAGCTTCTGGACTCCAGGTTGTGGGTCTCTTAGAAGGAGCCCATGCAGATGTGAGAACTGTAGGCCGCCTGAGGCTTCCTTGAGAAGCAGAGAAAATGCAACGAGAGATGAAGGGCAGCGAGAGCAACAGAGAGAAGGACGTGGACGGGCAGAGCGGAGGAGGGGTCCTGGTGCATCCCAGCCCTGGTTCCCAGCCGCTCGGGGGCCGCCAGATGCCCCGCGTGCTCATGATGAGTCTTCCTTCGGCACGAGCCAGTTTCGAAACTGTGCAGTGTCTGTTCCTTACAACTGTGTGAGCCTTGATTGATGCAAACACAAAGCCGAGACAACTTTCTTGCCCAAACCAGCCACTTGACCCACTCCGGAGCCGCTCCTGCCCCCTCTCTGCCCCTGTGCCCGTGGCCTCTCGGCCGCTGTCCTGCCATGTGCCCTTTTGCGATGTGTTTTTCTCGTGAGCCGCGCCTATTGCCTTGGATGGTGGGAGGGCGCAACCCTGGAATTAATAGAACGTAGGAACATAAGAGGAAACTCCGCGTTGGAAGGGCCGGTCTGGACTTTGTTAGGGACCCCGTTCCCCCAGTTCATCGGGCCTGGAGAGAGGAAAACAGCTGCCAGATGGAAAACACCTGGACTTAGAACCAATCTTTCAGTTTACGCAAGCAGAACCGTCCAGCCCGAGGCCGCCGGAAGTGCTCGGCTGTCTGGGCCTGGTTCAACGTCAGTCACACCAAGTTGCTAGAAAAATTGCGTTACCTAAGGAGGAAGTCTGCCCCCATCCCTGGTCCACTTCGGGCCACCCAGTGTGGCAGCTCAGAGCCTTGAGTTCCGCAGCAGCTCTGCTGGGACGCAGGGGCCGCCTTGGTTCTGGTCTGAGCTCAGCTCTCAGCTGGGCCACGTTGGCCAAGGGAACCTTCACTTCTGTGGGTTGTTGTTGTTGTTGTTTAATGGTTGTAATGAATCCTGGGCCCGCCTGTTTCGCAGAGTTTTAGGAGAATGAAATAGTAAGAATAAGGAGTGAAGGAGTTTTTGCCGAGCAGCCATACGCATGACAAGAATGGCTGCCGTGTCTACTGAACGTGGAAGGGTGTGGACTCTCGTATTTCGTCCTTCAACACCTGCAGAGGATGAGATGAATTTGGATTTTTCCTGAGCAGCCCGGAGAGAAAGGTGAGCAGGCTCAGAAAAACCAAGGGCAGAGGGGGCAAGGGGCACAGCGTGTGACAGGAAAACAATGGGAAATTCTTGAAGGTGTGAAGAACCGAAGGAAGGATTTCTCCTCAGTGTCCCGGCTCTTCTCTAAACTCCCTTCCTTGCCCCCAGACTTCAGTGCAGGTTTGCTCATGGGTCAACGCTTGACAGAGAAGAGCAATGGGGGAGGTGGTAGTACCATGACAAGACCAGCTGTGGAGCTTAGTGGGCACAGGAAGCTTGAGCTACAGTGACCTTGAATCTGAGCTACAGAAGTCATGGGGACTGTGTCGATGCCCTCAGCAGGTGGCAGAGGAGCGGGAGCCCTTTCTACGTAAATCTTATAGACCTGAGTGACTGACATGGAGAAGGGCTTGAAGGTCATGGGCACCCAACACCTCCATGAGGTGTCACCTCTGCTTTCTACTTCCCCTCCCGTGTTCTCATGTCACCTCTCCATTGCACATCCAGAGGATACTGGGTGTCTATCTGTGACTTTCTTGTTCCTGTGAATTTATTCCCTCCCTGAGCTAGGATTCTGGCACACAGAGAGGAAGAGCGTGAGCTTCCCATGCTCCAAACTCACTGGCTTTGTACTTTTAAGAATCTTCGAGACGTATGGCCGAGTCAGCTGCCAGGATCATCACCCACAGTCCCCATCAGACTGATTTGTTTGCTCACAAACACAACCCAATGCTTTAAAAGAAAAACTTCTCGGAGGAAAGCTGAGGATAGAGCATCTCCCTGGACAATACCCAGCATGCAGGCACAGCCCAAAATGGTGCTGCCCAGGGGCAGTGTGGTGCTGGGTTGTTATGGAAATGGTTTCCTGACTGGAGCCAAGGGCATTTCCTTTGGCTTGACCACACCCTCAGCTTCTTTTTATTTTGGATCAAAATAGCCAAGCAGTTTGGCAGGAGACCTTGACCACTGGATGTGGAACTTGTAACTTCTGGGAAAGAGAGTAGCACCGTAAGATGTTTGTATGGTGACTCTTAGGATGCTACATTTTTCATGGACAATTTCTCTTCTGTTGTGTTCTTTCAGCCTCGAGGGGGCCCAGTGCATAATGAGTTAAGGTAGGTGTCATCTCTGATGTTTGCAAATGTTCTGTAGATTAGTTCCATAGCTTAGCTAGGCCCTTTACATATATCATCTTATTTAATCTTACCATAAATGAAATAAGTATTATTTTAGTCTACGTAGAAGAAAACTGAAGCTTCAGGTTTGCCTAACTCCAAAACTCTTCTCCTCTCCCCCCACCTGATGTGTCCTTCCAAGCTTAGCTGGAAAGCCTATTGTTCTAGAAAGCCAATCCCTACGACTGCCACCTGGGGACTCCCCCAGCCCCAGCCCTCTTTCCTGGATTCCTAGACCTATGCTTGTGTGATGTTGGCTGAGCACCCCTTCCTCACACCACCCCATGTCTTTATCCCAGTTCCTGAAATCTGTCAATATGCTACCCTAGGTGGCAAAACAGATTTTTGCAGGTGTGATTAAATGAAGTATCTTGAGATGTGAGAATTATTCTGGACTATCTGGGTGGGTCTAGTGTGACCACAAGGGTCCTCAAAAGAAGGAGACAGGAGGGACAGAAGGAAAGAAAGGAGATGTCACTAGAGAAGCCGAGGTTTGAGGGATGCCTTGGAAGACAGAGGAGGGGACACGAGCCAAGGAGTCTGAGTATCTCCAGAAACTGTAAGAGGCAAGGAAACGGCCCCTCCCCTAGCATCTCCCGAAGGAATATACAGCCCAGCTGACACCAGGATCTTAAACTGTGAAGCCCATTTTGCTCTTCTGCCCTCCCAAACTCTAAGATGATAACTTTGCGTTGTTTTGAACTACCCAGTTGGTGGCACTTTGTTATGAGAACAATCAGAAATGAATACAGTCTGTGTTGGGATTTCTTTTCCCTGCACTTACATCCACCTCCCTGTCAGGATGTACGTTTCTGAAGGCTGGAACCACTTAAGTCAGTAGCTATATTTTGAGCAATCACTGTATTTTTGAGCATCCTGGAAAGCAAGGCAGACTTTAGTGACACATGTCTCTGTCCTCAAGAGAGAGAGGTTCGTAAAGATACAAACTTTGTATTTTTAGAGGTCCCACTCAAAACCTTGCACAAAAGAGATGGGCGGTAATTAGTGACTGAGGGTCCCCATGATACAAAGAAAAGATTTTGATAATATGGAAGAAAACACGAATATATTTAGTAAGCTTTTATAAAAGAAACTAGAAATAGGGGTCCTCTGATTTTTAAATTAACAGCCATGAAAGTAAAAATGTCCTTAAGCTTAATTTAATTCCAACTGAAAGAGAACAAGAAGGGGAGGCAGCTGGAGCCTTGGCCCTGTGAAGGGGGGGATTGTGAGAGGCTGATGGAAATGAGCTGAAGGCTGTGAAGGTTGAAAGGCTGGGAGGTTCTGGAAGGAGGAGGGGCTGGGTAAACTCCTCTAATCAAGTCTGCCTCTGTGACCTGTAACTGCTTATTCTTGACTTTGAATTACTAGCTAAACAAATTAGACCATTTGCCCAAGGTTAGAGTGGCCTATATCTTTACACCTTAGCTCTTACCTCTGAAAAGAATAGCGGGGAGCAAGAACTGGAATTGTTAGCTTCTGCTCCCCGCACCAGGTGTGCCTTGACCCCTATGTCAAGGACAGGCATCCACCCTGGGAGGGAGGGAGACCGCCCTGTACCCAGATAGGTCAACTGCTTCAATGTGCAATTCTCAAAGATCACCTGTATCAGAATTACGTGATTCATATTAGGGTTCCTGAACCCTTCCCTTTCCAGACCACTTGATTCTTTTTTAAATTATTATTTATTTATTTATTGTGGAGGGTCAGGTGGAGAAAGAGAGGGAGTGGGGAGGGGCAGAGGGACAGAATCCTCAAGCAAACTCCCTGCTGAGCACAGGGTCCAGCTTGGGGCTGAATCTCAGGATCCATGGGATCGTGTCCTGAGCCCAAACCAAGAGTTGAACCCTTAACCAACCGAATCACCCAACGGAACCCCTAACCAGTTGAGGCACCACCCAGACCTCTTGATTCTGATGTTACCTAAGATTTGAGAACAGTACAACTTTGCAAAATAACAATCTTGGTAACTTTATGAGCTCCATTAGCATGAAGTTTGGGGCCTTATTACACTCGGACTGGACCAACCGATTTTTGTGATTGATTTTCCTTTTAATCTCTAGAGAATTGGACAGTTGGATAAACCATACCTCATAATCGCCCTCTATTAAACCTTTAGTAGGTGTAACAACAGTAGACATTTTATGGCCATTTCCAGCATATGCCAGTTGCGCGAAATAAAAATTTATTACTCTACCCATTTGACACATCTTATCAGATTAGTACACCACTCAATAGCATGATGTACAGCTCTTAGAAGCCCAATGCTTGAAAAAATAGAGGATGGTGGATTTTGCCTAGAATACTTTTGGGGTAGCGCCTGGGTGGCTCAGTGGGTTAAAGCCTCTGCCTTCAGCTCAGGTCATGATCCCAGGGTCCTGGGATCGAGCCCCGCATCGGGCTCTCTGCTCGGCAGGAAGCCTGCTTCCCTTCCTCTCTCTGCCTGCCTCTCTGCCTACTTGTGATCTCTGTCTGTCAAATAAATAAATAAATCTTTAGAATACTTTTGGGAATCAGTGCTATCCATAATAATAAAGCCACTGTTGGGAAAAAGTATATTCCCACACTCCAAGCATTTGATGGCCTGGATGTTGGTAATTTGGCTGTTTTACAACAGGATGAAGCAATGAATATTAATCTTTCTGGCAGATTATTTCATCACTCTTCATTACTGGCATTATCTAAGCTATAAATGATTAACGGCCATGTAGAGATGGACACACTGAGTAATGTCCCTGCATGCAACGCTAGGAGGCTGGTAGAATTCCTTGTGCTCATTTTCATGCACAAGGAACCAGTTTGATCAGTGAAGGTCAGGCAGCTCCCCAGAAGGTGGGCTTCTAGACTCTAGTCCTGGGCTTGTGGTTGGAGATATGAGTTACTCATGATAAAATGATCAGAGAATGGTGAATGGTAGATTTCTTAAAAATGGCATTGAAAAGGAAGGTCAACACAAGGGCTTTAACATTTCCTAGATCATGGGTGCATGTTGTGTGGTGTTCACATTTAGAATTACACTGCATTTTTTTTTTTTTTTTTTTTAAGAGGGAAGGTAGGGGGAGGAGCAGAAGGAGAGGGAGAGAGAGAATCTAGGCAGGCTCCATGCCCAGCATGGAGCCCAGTGCGGGGCTTGAACTCATGACCCTGAGATCGTGACCTGAGCTGAAATCAGGAGTCAAACGCTTAACCGACTGATCCACCCAGGCACCTTATGCCATATTTTTAAAATTGCTATTTTGAATATGCTTCCTGGAAAATCAAATATGTAAAAGAGATGAGCCAGAGGGAGTGTTCACATTACAGCAAAAGTTTTGCAGCAGGAGCCAGTGGGAAGCAAGCAGACCTCTGGAGGTGGATAGAATTGGGGTTCAGCTGTTGCTCAGCTAGCTTAGTTACTAGCTCTGCGTCACTGGGGATTTTTCTCAACTTTATTTCATCTCTAAAATGGGCCAACAAAGTCTACCTTATAGAACTCTGGTGGGGTTTTGAGACACTTCATATAACATGGCAGCCCTGAGGTTGCTAAATGGGGTTGACAGTGTTGATCTTCAACCCCATTATCACTCTTCAGTCTGACCGCTTAAAATATGTAAAACAATAATTTGTGCCTAATTTTTAAAACAGTATTGATTAAAGAAAATGTGTTCTGCCTCTTTTTTTTCCCCCTCCAGAGGGATATATGAAATGTTTTATTAATCTTTGTGATCACCTTCCTTCCCACAGTTACCTGGAGCCTAGGGTCTTGTTAAGAGGTGCACGCTACATAGACTGTGGTTGAATTGGGTTGGCAAAGCAGTCTTGACAGGGGGTGGGGAACTTGGGTTTCTCACCCTGTAAGCAGACCATAATTAAATAGCTAGACCTGAGAAGAGTCAACAGAGACTATTATGTCCATATATTTACCTGTAATTAGGATGCACAATGGTTCTTTGAAATAGGTGTGCACTGGGCGTCACAGCTCCTAGCACTGCGAGATCTTGGGAACCTGTCTGGATTTCCTTTTTTTCTAAATTCGATTTTGCCGGAGACGTCTCTGGGGCCTTCTGGTCCCTGGCTCTGGATCCAGTTTTAACAGCAAAGGGAATAAGCTAGAGTCTCTTTGTAATCATAGGCTCCTTGGCTACCATGGGCTCCCACAGGAGGTGGCAAGCATTTCTGACCATAAGAAGAGCAAATGCAAGGTCAGGGTTAAGCATAAGTCCCGGCACCACTTCATTGTTCTGTAAAGGGGGTGTGATCATAGTCATACTTGTCTTGGAAACTCTGTGAGGATACATGAGATAAATGCTGCCACCGTTCTCAGCACGATGCACTGAGCCAGATAGAGCTTACTGCTGTCATATCGTCTGGTCTTCCAGGCTGGCTGGGTGCCCTCCTGTGGGTGACCATGACTGCAGAGCATGGATTTCTGCACGTCCGGTAACAGCCTGTACAGCTCAGACTTGCCTGAGAATTGGAGGAAAGCCATGAATTCCACCCGTGTCTAGCAAACGCACACCCCCCACCCCTCACTAAATGTCCATGGGGCGCTCGATTCCATAAGTCTGTGGGACTGGGTTTTGGAATGTGCAGCTCAAAGGAAATTACCAGCAAACGTATGGAGCACTTACTGTGAACTGTCCTTGAAGTCCATTGGGATGCAAAATGGCAACGGCATTTATTACTTTTCACCAGCACTTTCTTCTTCCACATACACACACACACACACACACACACACACACACACACACACACACACATATATGTATATATATAAAATTTATTTGACAGAGAGAGAGAGAGATCACAAGTAGGCAGAGAGGTGGGGGGAAACAGGCTCCCTGCCGAGCAGACAGCCCGATGCGGGGCTCGATCCCAGGACCCTGAGATCATGACCTGAGCCAAAGGTAGAGGCTTAACCCATTGACCCACCCAGGCACCCCCCGCTTTCTTCTTTTTGAAGCTGAGTGTCCTGTGGGCTGACCCCAGTCTTCTTCCTTGAATCTCAAGTTTGACCAAGGTCAGAATCCGGATCTCCATGGAGGAAATGTCTTTCCCAGCGAAAGGTCTAAACGCTCGGATGAGAACATCCATACTAACGAGAATTGCCTTTATGGCGCTTCACTCACATTAAAAGTATTTTTATGGTCAAGTTTAAGCGAGCTGTCCCAGTAAACTTCTTATGGGGAGGGATGAGGTAAATCTTGAACAGATCACACGGTTCTTTTCTGGTGGTTAGTAGGTGAGTTACCGAATAAGGTACTTGGGGGAATAAAATAAAATAGGAGTGAATAAATGAGAGAAATGCTGGTTCAGTCCATCTTTACCCAAATGCTTGCTTGTTCCTCCTGCAGTCTAGAAGCCCCAAGTAGAAAGGGCCCCTGAGTTTGTGGCTCGCTGCACAAGAGAGCCTGGCTCATAGGAGACCCAATAAACTGTCGTGCTGTAATTGATGAGCTCTGATTCTCAGACCCCTGTTCCGTGACAGAAACTCCACCAACTGGCCCAAGTGCCTCCATGAGTATTTTAAGGACCCATGGAATGGTTTTGGCATCTCTATTTGTGGTAGAAAAATATATTAAGAGAAAAATCATCAGCTCATATAGAGCACTGAGCCATCCAATATATCTTTCCCGAAGTTCTTAAAAATTCAAACAAGGGAGCGCCTGGGTGGCTCAGTGGGTTAAAGCCTCTGCCTTCAGCTCAGGTCATGATCCCGGGGTCCTGGGATAGAGCCCCGAATCGGGCTCTCTGCTCAGCAGGGAGTCTGCTTCCTCCTCTCTCTCTCTGCCTGCCTCTCTGCCTACTTGTGATCTCTGTCTGTCAAATAAATAAATAAAATCTTAAAAAAAAAATTCAAACAAGGCTGGCACAGCTTATGCGAATTAAAATGTTTCCTTCCTGGTTGTTATGGTCATCTTCGCTTTAGTAACATTTGCTGAATCTGTGACTAATTTGTTGTTGAGTTTTTGACGAGGAACACAACATCCAAATATGATATTGTTTTTGTAAGCTTTTCGGTCATTTTGCATTAAAGCTTCGGTAGTTGGTTTTATTATGTATTTTATGTATGTGCAATAGATTTAAACGATGTCAAAGTTTACACTGTAGGAGTCACATTGCCACTTTCAGAGGCAAATATTTTTCATATCTTGCTGTTTGGTGATCCCAACTTTTATGGATGTTGGCATTTACCGATACGACTGGAGGGCCAGGAGATGGCTTTGGCAATGCAGGTACCAGCAGGAAATAGTCTGAAATCTGCTAGTGGAAATACGGGTCTTTGTCTGGTCTTTTGCACTCTTTAAGTGAAGATCTTAGACTGGTACTAGGCTTTAGCATTCCCTTCACAACTACGGGTCTCTTTTCACAACGATAGAACAAAACTCATGTTAACCCAATCCTTATTTTGAAAAGCAGAGTGTGTCCTTATAATCACATTGCTTACCTCTAGGAGCTCAGGGTTAAGCTCAGGAGGTGAGAAGTAGACGTAGAAGAAATTTGACAGTGCTAGATGCATATACGAAATGCCTCATCAGTGGGCAGACATTTTCTCATGCTCCATTAAAGGTGGCAGCTCAAGGTGGGTCTTGGGGGGTAAAAAAGTTGCAGAAGGCGCTGAGCTGTTGTAAGAAAATGAGATGAGTTGAGGCAGGGTATGTCTATTGCTGGGACATGGGTCGGCCAGGAGGAAAGGTTGTGCAGACGCCAGTGGATTGAAAGGAGATAGTGGAACGCCTTGAATGTCAAACTTGGAAGTCTGTCTTGTAGACGATGGGCACTGAAGGCTTCTAGAAGATTGTCTGATAGCAGCGGGACACAGGGAAAAAGGCTAAAGAATGGATCCAAAGCCCAGAGAAAAAGCCCAAAGCATATTACGGGCCTCTAGGTCCATTCACAATTTCTGCAGAGAGAAAGCTGAGCCTCGTTCTGCAGCCACAGATGCACCGTCTCTCCTGGATCAGGCGCACACACGTGGCCTACCACAATTGGCCCACCACAATCGGGCTCCTCCGTGCTTCTGAAAACCCAGCTCTCGCCACTTGCCTTCCTGGATGTTATGCTTCCCTTGCAATTCTCCCAGTGTGTCTGTGCTTTTTTTTTTTTTTTTTTTTTTTTTAATAATAATTTTTTCAAAGTGGCTGTCTTTATTTTTCCCATTTTGGAAAAAAATGTTAAATGAAAGAAAACAACCTGGGTGGTCCCATCAAATTCAAATGTCTGTATTTAACAATCCCTGAAGCATCTTTTTTTTTTTTTAAATTTTTAATTTTTTTTATTTTTTATAAACATATAATATATTTTTATCCCCAGGGGTACAGGTCTGTGAATCACCAGGTTTACACACTTCACAGCACTCACCAAAGCACACCCCCCCCAATGTCCATAACCCCACCCCTCTTCTCCCAACCCCCCTCCCCCCAGCAACCCTCAGTTTGTTTTGTGAGATTAAGAGTCACTTATGGTTTGTCTCCCTCCCAATCCCATCTTGTTTCATTGATTCTTCTCCTACCCACTTAAGCCCCCATGTTGCATCACCACTTCCTCATATGTGCTTTGTTTTTAATTCATGCCCCTGTACATACTAATCCCCGTGCCCTGAAAGCCCTCCCCACCCGCCCGCCCTCCCCCTGCCTCTCCACTGCCGCCTCTTTTCTTTTGTGACTTGGCCCAAGCACCCCCTTTATGATTAATGCTCTTGCCCTGTGCCCTTCCCTCCAGCTGGGAGCCTTTCCTAGGTGTCCACAGAGCCTCTTTGTCACCTTACCATGCTCTGTTGTTGTCACCAGCTTGCACAGGCCTTCCCGTCGCATCATACACTCTTCAAGGGCGGAGACCTTCTTTTCCTCATTTCGAATCCCAGTACCTGGCCCACGACTTGACAGGGAGGGATCGATCGCTCTATGTACTCTTACTGAGTTCATGATGGAGATGAACTCTTCACTTTCTCCTCCCAGGAACTGACTTGAGCTAAAGCAAAACATTCTGAAGGGAGAGCTTCCAGGATCTAAGGATAGTGAAACCCTAGGAGTGCGGTTCTCAAGCATTGGGCTGTGGCCCCTCGATGTGTTACGAACTCTTCTCAAGAAGGATCTGTAGAGGTGGATAAACACTTATGATACATTGTTGTTTTATCTTATTATCATGGTGCTGATTGTAGGCTCACCCAGCTAAGCAGGGCCTTTGAAGTGAGGGGGCTCTTTCCCTGATCTCGCTTCTAGGAGGCTTAGTGTGAAACTGGGTCAGAGACAGATATGGAGGTGAGGATGTGAGTATGGAAGAGAATATAGTCTGCAATAAATATCCCCGATCAAACGGAAATAGGGTCGCAAAGGGCAATTGAGTGACTATCCCACTAACAGTGGATGCTTTTATAGAAGGCATGGGAATTCTGTTGTAATCTTTAATGTTGTTTGTGTCTTATATTCTTCGGGTTCCTTCCTGCCCATATTCTGGGTGGGAACTGCTGCCCTAGAGAGTGTTCCTGAAGGTTTACTAGGCCCCCAGTCAATAGGTCACAGGTCTTAGGGTGCAGACCATGGGGGATGTTAGTGGCCTCCTTGTTCCCTAAACCTGCCACCATTTTTTTTTTCAAACTGATGAAATGATAAAAAGTCAAGGACTGCTTTGCTCTTGTTTTTACAAAATTGTCTCCCTTTGGCAAGTTTTACAAATGTGTCTTGTATTCCAGGTTATGTAACCACTTCCCAGTAGCAATTATTTTTCAGTTGGGCTATTCAGGGGCAGATGATTTTCAAGCTAAGAGAAAGGACATTCACCATCACAGTGTGGAAACTTACTACCCCTTTTACAATTGTCCTGAAATTGTGTTAGTGGATGGTTCTTCATCATAGATGCTGACTAATGTCTCCCTTCCATATGCATCTCTTCTTCCTGCTTGATCAGTAAGTGTCGGAGAAAAACATGCTGAGAAAAACCCCCACCAGGCTTGTGGTTTTATGAATTTATCTTTGCATTTGTGTCAGTTTTTGCTTGACATGTTTCAAGATCATTTTGACAGATGCAACCGAAGTTTGGTAAGATGTTTCTTTTATTACTCTGTGGCATTCCTCTTTCTATTAGTGATTTTTACCATAAGTTGTATCATATTTTGCTATCAATTAATGTCTCCATGCCAATTTTGATTTAGCACTTATGTGTACAGCCTTTCCCAATATTTTCTATGCCATCTTGTTTTAGGCATAACCTTATAGACAGGATATAGCTTGACGTTTAAAAAAAATACGAATGGATAGTCCTTTTCTTTTAAGCAGTGGGCATAACCTATTTGCCTTTATTTTGATTCCTTGTATATTTGAACTGATTGTAGAGCCCTCTCTTACATTTTGTGCTTCCCTTCCTTTCTGCTTGCATCCTTTTCCCATTCCTTCCCGCCTTTACTTAGACTGATGACATTTTATTTTGTCCTCTATTTCCTCTTTTTCCTGCATAAATTTTTCATTCCTTTTTTTTTTTTTTAAGATTATATTTCTTTATTTGAGGGAGAGAGAGGGAACACAAGCAGGGGGAGCAGCAGGCAGAGGGAGAAGGAGAAGCAGGCTCCCTGTTGAGCAAGGAGCCTGATGCAGGGCTTGATCCCAGGACCCTGGGATCATGACCTGAGCCAAAGGCAGACACCTAACCAACCAAGCCACCCAGGCGCCCTGAATTTGGCACTTCTTATTTTAACTCTTGCCATTAAATTTCAAAATATAAATATAAATATATATTTTTATATAAATATAAAATTATTCATATCTATGGTTTTCCATCTTGTAATAGCTATTGGCATTTTGATAACATCTTTCCAATGCATTTATTGTGTGTAAACATGTCTCCAGGAGTGATGTCATCATAACTCATTACACCCACATGCAGACTCACAAATACTTTGTTGCAGCTTTCTACTGTTTGGGGTATTCTCTCAACTCTTTTGGAAATAGCCTTCCTTTTGCTTTTGGAAACTGTTTCATCTGGGTGGGAGTTGCCATGTTCTTGAGACCTCAGCAGCTGCCCTTTGACGATTGGATGATGGGTGAGCGTGTGACCTCACATTAGGCCAATCAGAGTCCTTACCTGATTTTTTTGAATGGGAGCAGGAAAAAAAGAGGGCTTGTTCTCTCTAGCCATAGATGCTGGGATGGCTCGTGGGTGCACAAGTACTGTGGCCTCCAGTGGCCGCTTCTTCCAATCCTCAGTGGAAGGGAATGAAGAAACAACACAACCCGTCCAAGAGGAACATGACTGAGAGGTTGACTCCTCAGGAGAAAGTACGTGAACTGTCTGGAGGCTGTCAGCCTGCTGAAGGACCTACATAGTCAAATGAGCACCTACATTTAGGGAGGAAAACCCCTTTCTTTATGCCTAAAGTACAAATGGTTTTGACTTTTCTGTGGAGATCTATAAAGGGGGGGGGGGAGTTCAAATTGTAATCATTGTCCTTCAAGGAATAGTGGGAAGAGACTAAGAGGTTCATGCCCACAGATACGCCACCACCTGAAGAAAGAGGAAGGAAGCAGCTTTGGAAAAGAAGAGGAAGCTGGAGTGGGATTGGAGAAAAGTTTCTGGAATCAGGGAGGATGAAAGGATCAAAGAGAGTTACTCTTTGAAGTCCATGGAAGTGGTCCCTTCAGAACAAGGGACGGGGACCATGAACTATGGTATGTGCTAGAAGGTGAATTCATGTACCGTGTGAACGTGAGAGATGACACTGTCTAAAAGAGAACATTCAAAATGAATTTTGAAGAAATTTTGAATGACAGGCTTGGTTTAATACCCAACCTCTGCCTGAATCTTCTCTTGTTCTCTGTGCTGGTTTGGAGGTGTCCATGTGTGCACCTGCTTACAGCGGGCAGAGGTTATGTCCTGCCAGGCGGGAGCTGGAGAGGCATGACCGTCGGCCGCTCCAGCTCATTCCTGTTTGTGCGGGTCTCCCAGGAGGACGGGGCAGGGTTGGGGGGAGGATAGTATTGGTCCAGCAGTGCTGGGACAAAGGGAAATGGGTGTTTTCTCTTTCTTATTTTGGGCTGTGTCTAACAACTTTAATTCTCATGGCTTTTGTGCTTTGTTTTCCATGAGAAAGGGTGAGTGAAGAGAATGGGGCCTTGGCTTTTGAAAACCTTGCACAATGTGCAGGCTTCACCATTAGGGCCTGGTTCAAAGAGATATCCTAGCTTGAAGATGGGGGGATATGTTGGCTTCTTAGCAAGTCCCTTCTTGTCCGGAGATCTCCAGATATTCCATCTGCATGTGCTGAGGTGAACGTGGCGATGCCAGCAAGCCCTGGCCAGATGCCCTTACGGAGGACACCTGAATGCAGACGCTGATGCTCGGAGTGTTAGCTCACAGGCTCCCGATGACAGATGGCTGCAATACTCGGAACACATCCCGAGGCAAAGGAAAACAGAGAGTGAAGGGGAGAGGAATCCCGTGAAAGAGCTAGCTGGGAGGGGAGCTGCTCCAGGCACATGCCAACAGGAAAGCAGGCGGGGTGCTCGGGGGCGGGGAGATGGGCAGCCAGGCCAGGGACAAGAAGCCCCGGGCTCTCTGGCAGGACCAGGTGTGACTTCTGAGATGGGGCTGCCGACACACAGGCTGAGCTGGGAGAAGGTGTAGAAAAAGGTCCTGAAAGCCAGCCAGGCAAAGGGAAAGCTAGGACATCAGCTGCTGTGGCTCCAGAAGAGCATGAAAAGAAAGAGGGAGATGGACCAGGAAAAGGTTGGAAAAGGTTAAGGCCTCACAGCAGGGAACAGCCGACGCAAGGTGACCGAGCTGAGGTGAGAGAGGGGAGTTGGGCAATTGTGTTGGCAGCGCGAACAGGAAGCTGCCCCGGATCCCTCGGCAGCCTCTGCCATAGGCATTGCCACACAAAGGGCACTAAGATAATCTGACCCTTGTGCCAGGGCTTCTGGGGCACCGTGGGGGCTGTGATGGATACTCATTAATAGACCATTTCCTCCGTCCTTCTTCCGGAACACACTAACTGCCAAGGAGAAGAAGCTGCCCCTCCCCCCCACAATGGCTGTCGCTTCACACACATCCCCTGCCTGAACTGTCTGGAGGAACCAGCAGCTCTGTGTCCCCGCCTGCAGCTGCCCTTCCTCAGGAGGCCTTTTCAGAAGCAGAGTGACCAGTGGGAGGAAGAGGGGTCGCGTCTACTCTACCGACTTCCCTGAAGCTCTGTGGTCTCATCTGTGAAATGGAGGGAAGGAGAGAGAGGACTGGGCATGGCTGTTCTCCGGGTGCCTTGCTGGTTCTGGGATCCGGTGACTTAGGGGCACCTTTAGTTGCAGGGGTGCGAGTTTCCAAGTGGAGGAGGGAAGGGGTCCTGGCAACCGGCGTGCTCCTGCTCTCTGGACACAAGGCCAATTAATTTCCCTTTCTCAGCCAACAGGAGAGAAAAACTTAAGCTAAAAGTGAAGGGAACTAAACTCACCCTTGGTGCGACATGAAAGTAAGAAGCCCAGCTCCAGTTAGGGGACAAAGAAGCAGCAGGGCCGGGAGGCACAGCGGGACCACGACAGTCACCACGGTGGTTCAGAGAGTAGATCCTAAGAGTTCTCATCACAAGGAAAAAACACATTCCTTCTTCTTCCTGTTTGCTGCATCTATATGAGAGGCTGGATAGTAACTAAACTTACTGTAGTTGTCATAAGTAACGCACATCATTATGTTATATACCTTACACTTAAAAATGCTCTGTCTGATATCTCAATCAAACTGCGAAAAAAAAGTCTGACTCCCCCCACCCCCAAATCACTAGGAAACGTTATTTTTAGGTATGGGAGGCGTCCTGATGGATTCCTTTAAATAACCAACTTCCCCAGTTGCCGTACAAATGGGGTCCCATTTACGCAATGTTTCTCATGAAGTTTGAAGAGCAGGTCTGTTGGGTAAAGAAAAATGTAATTAAGATTCTTTCTGGGGCTGGTCTGTGACTCATAAATTCTTTAAGAATAGACGGGAGCCTGTGTGTGATGGGAAGCCATTTATTTTATTATTTTATATTTTACTTAAAAATTGTGCTCATCCTTTAGAAATTTGCTAGTATAAGTGATCCACTAAATACGTGTAATCGATATCATCAAAACACAAGTTTACTTTTTGTTTTTTTTCCCTTAAAAATGTATTCAATGGGAATCTCTTCCCTATTCCAGTAAGAAACCTTGGGCTGGAACTTCTTCAGAAATAGAGTGCTATGGCCCTTTGAATCACAAAGCAGTTTTTGGGCTAGTGGCCTGGGGTCACTAAGGCTTGGGCACTAAGCTTAGGGCTCAGACACAAGGGTCATCCACAGCTTTGTGATCCAGCTAGCCAGGGCAGAAAGTAGGTGCAGCAAGACCTGCCTCCAGCAGCTTCAGTGGTGGGTGGGTGGGAAGACCAGGAGTAGCGCAGTGTCAGTGAACCACTCAGGGAGGGTCACTGCAGGACGCAGGAGGAGTGCTGAAGGAGGGTGGGGGTGGGCCTTCTCGACAGCACTGGTGAATGAGAGGCTTATGGCCAGAGCTGATTAAGAAAAATTACTCTAGAATTTCTTCCATCTCATTATTATGGGGCAAAGACAAAAATGTATTCTTCTTTCTTCTTCTTCTTCTTCTTCTTCTTCTTTTTTTTTTTTTTTTTAAGATTTATTTATTTATTTTAGAGTGAGCATGTGCGCAGGTGCATGCGTGAGCAGGGGGAAGGGCAGAGGGAGAGAGATGCTCATCAGACTCCGCGCTAAGTGTGGAGCCCAACGTGGGGCCCGACCTCACGGCCCCAAGATCATGACCTGAGCCGAAACCAAGAGTTGGATGCTTCCCTGACTGACCCACCCAGGGGCTCCTACAACTGTATTATCCTTCTTAAGGATATTTATTTGGGAAGTGTATTTAATACAAATGTAAAACTATATCCCCTGAAAGACGGGGATATAGTTTGCTCTCTTAAATAAAATAAAGCATTTTCTCTTTTTAAAAAATTGGACTTTTTCTTCCATTATGAAATTACAAAATGATCTGGAAATTAAATTTTGATCACTGATTGCAATGATTGGTCAACGGGACTGTTTTTGGTTTTGTTTTTGTTTTTCGGTTTGTCATTTTTGCTTCTGTTTTTGAGGAGACTGTTTTAAACCTGGGCACAAGTGATAACTCGGGACTCAAACTTTATCTCATTTTAACTCCCTCTGGCTGCTGTCCTGTCAGTACATTAGAATTATCTGAAATGGTTTGTGATCAGACACTTATGAGATCTGGGGTATCTCTTCTAGAAATGTCAAGGATCTTCCCGTCCCCATCCGTGGGGCCCAGTGGAAGCTCTCACCTCCTCTGTGGAGCCTGGGTAGATCCCCTGAGTCCACAGAACCGGCTTCACAGAGTCCCCCTGGCCCAAACCAGTCCTAGCATGGGTAATCTTTGTACTGTTTGTGAGTTCATTTTTACTTTTGAAATTAAAAAAAAAAATCATTTGTATAGATAATAGTTCAAACCAACCAGTGATTTTCTATTTGTAAAAAGTTAATAGGTAACTTAGATGAAGATACACATTTTTTAATGTTTAGGCACTGCTAGTTACCGCCTCATAAATCTTTTACTATTATGGATCTAACTCTTATCTGTGCCCCAGAGACAAACTTAGAAAGGTCTTTGAATTCACCGAAGCCTGTTTTCTTAAAGCCATTTGCCTCCTGAAGTCTCCAGCACGTGTCCCTAGCGCCAGTCCTGATTCAGAGGTCTCTAAGGGGCCAAGTAGTTTTCCTGCGTTATTTTCCGCTGTGCCAGTGACATTTCTCTCCGGCTGGATTGTAAATGCCTTCAGGCAGGGATCATTTTCTTCTTCCTAGTAGGTTTCCAGACCCCTGGCACAGAGCATTGGGTATGACTGTGTTCTTGAAATATGTGTCCCTCCGTGTACCCCAATACGCACATGCTGTCATGTCTTGTTCTGCCGTCTGTCTTTATAAAACTCACCTCTCACTACTCTCCTCCTCAAAACCCTGCCAGGGTTCCCCATGTCCCACTGAATTTTATACAGAGTCCTTGAGAAGCTATTTAAGACCAGCGACCCAAACTACTTTTCAGCTCATCTCAAATGAATCCCCTGTGGCCCCATTCTGAATTTCCTTCCAGCCCTGCTCAGAGCGTTTCTCTGGGGGTGCCCCAAAGCCACCTAGGAAGTTTGAACAGAAACATCTCCAGGCCCAACACCAAAGGCTATGTATCAGAATCTCAGGGTGGGGGGCCCAGGCATCTGTATTTTAAACCGGTTTCCCTGATGATTCTCCTACAGGACCCACCATAGCTCTGTGACCCCTATCTTAGAATGAGTCCTGAGGAACCCCAGCAGCCCGCCATTGCATGCGGTTCTATTGAAAAACAAAGTGGAAATTCAGCCAGCTCCGACCCCGTGTAAGTTTCTGAGTTTAATGAAGATGGCTTCTAGTAGGACCTGGAAAAAGCAGCTTGTAGTTTCTTCATCCCCAGGGAGGGCCCTTCTCACCTTTGGGCCACAGGGCAATGGGAGGCAAGGTGGTTTCTGGTTCAACCAGGAAGCCAACTTGGAGAAATCTGTCTCTCTTATCTCTACTTTTATCTAGCAGATTTCTTTACAGCTTGCTACAGACCAGCAGAGCATGGTTGAAAAGTAGCAAGGAAACCGACCATGAGAGCTCTGTAAGGAGGTCACAGATGGACCAGGAAGACCCATGACTAGGGGGTCGGGAGACCGGGTTCCAGACTTGGGAAGACATATCCCCTTCTGGGGCTCCATTTCCTCCTTGGAAAATAAGAGACATTGATTAGGTGACCTCTAAATTCTCTTTTTCTATTGGGAAGATATCTAAGAAAATAGTCTTTTCTAACCAATCTATTTTTGTTGATTCTAACATACATGTGTTTTGTTCTGTTTTTAACATTTCTCAGATGGGGAATCATCTCCCCTCAAGAGACACTTTTTTAAAAAATGTAAATTCAGCTCATCAACATGTAGCGTATTATTAGTTTCAGAGATAGAGGTCAGGGGTTCATCAGTTGCAGGTAACACCCCGCGCTCATCCCATCACGTGCCTCCTTCATGCCCATCCCCCAGCCACCCCGTCCCTGGCCCCCACATCCCCCCAGCAACCCTCAGGTTGTTTCCTAGAGTTGAGTTAGAGTTCCTGGAGTTGAGTCTTTTACAGTTTTTCTGATTTCGTCAAGACGCCATTTTAACATGTCTCATCCTTCTTCCTCCCTCAACATGGTTACTTGATCCAATGGCAAGACTTACATATAACCCACCACATGCTGTGACCGAGGACATTCTGTGTCTTTTGTGTGGGGGAGGCAGTTTTCTCTCCTTGGGGAGGGTGTGACGTTTTCCCCTTCTCCTTGGTTTCTGAGCAAAGAAAAGACAATTCTATAGAATTCTTGTGGGAAATAACAAATGTTAGAAGAGGAACTCCCTTTCCTGGCGGCTTGTTAGCCCAAGTAGGGCTCGAACACATCACCCGGGCTGCTGGCAGTGAGGAGGAAGTGGAGGAGGGGCAGGAGGAAGGGCATAGGGCATCCACGTGTGGGACCTCGTGTATGGGATTGAGATTTTGCACATCTGTCTGCGTAGAAGAGTGAAAGTTTTCTGGGAGTTTGGGGTGCTAGAAAATAGGACAGGATGGAAGGTTTTCAGCAAGTCAAAGTCAAAATTCCAGGCAAGAACTAAAAGGCAGCAGATACCTATCTCTGGGCTGCACAGGCCACATGCTGGGTGGTCCTCAGCATTCCAATGGCTGTCGAGAGAGAGCAGCTTCTCTGCTGGAGCTGAGGCTGGTGGGAAGGGGGGTGGCATGGGAGCACAACCAGCCCCTCATCCTCTTCGTTCACCCCATGGTACCTCCGGATGTGGGACTACGCTTGACAGTCACTGTTCTTCACCTAGGTCATCTGTCCATGAACCCTTTGGGAAATGCTTTTTTCAGGTCTAGGGAACAAGAAGAATTAATACCTCCAGGAACAACAGATGGGTTAAATCTTATGCTGATCTTGTTTCCTTCTTTGCTTGGGTTCTAGGAAGCAGACAGCCACAATTCCAATTGATCTCTAGCAACTACAGTCCTCTAGGGGAGGGCCTTACAGCATTTCCTGTTTGGTTTGTAATTTCACCCTGGCCTCATGTTCCTAGCCCATCATTAGTTTTCCCTTTACAAGGTCTTCAAAGTTTCTTTCTTTGGCTGTTACTTCGTATGTAGTTTTGAAAATTGCGTGAAATTGTTTTAGAGCAAAGGCCCAGCCCCACATGGCGTGTGAAAGAGAGGAGGCCCAGGGTGACTGTGGGCCCTGGTGGCCGGCAGAGAGAAAAGTCTTCCCGGAGGGAAGCAAGACAGACTAATCCAGGTTTCTGAAACATGGTTGGGCAATGACAGGGAAGGAAAGTCTCTCGTGGCTGAATGAGAACGCGTTACAGCCCTTCCCGTGCCCTGGCACTTTTGGCATGAGGAAAGGGTTGAGCCCTGGCATGCCTCCCAGTCTGTACCCTGTCCACAGAGCCCAAGCCACTCTGGGAGCGACCCCAGAGGTGCTGGAGGTGCTGGAGGGCTCAGCTGCTCCAGCCCAGCCTTGGGTAAGCATGGCTCTTCCCACAGGGCTAGTGCTCTCTGGTCTGGTGCCAGCTCCCCACAAGGCACTAATCTCTCAGCCTGTTCAAAATCACAATTTAAGGTCATGGAAAAAATGTGTTCGCCCAATTACATCCAGTGAAATGGTGGGTCCGATCTCTCCTGGGGGATCTTGTTCAGGCACACACACACACACACACACACACACACACACACACACATACTTGTGCTGGCTCTTGGGGCTTTGTGTTGTAATAAGGAAGAAGGAAATAGGAATGAAACATTTCTCACTTAAGGAACCAGCTTGAGAGTCAGAGACGGCTTTGTGGAGGTCATCAGTCATGGCTTCCTTCTTCACTGGACGCACATAAGACGTCCATTATGGCTGGGCTGTTGTCAAGCTCTGGCGACACAGAGGGCACATTTGTTTCTTTGGTTTGGCTGAGTGTTGCCTGCTTGTCATTACCCCTTAGGTATTTAAAATTCTTCCTTTGTTCGAATTTCCTTGGAGTCATAGCATTTGTTGTGGTTTTTAACACCACCTGTCAAGGCCATGACAAAGACTGACGTGGTGGTTGTTGATGAATAACGCAGTGGATTTGAACCATTGCCTTGAACCCAAGGTGAACCAGTTCTCCAGAGTGGAAGAGCCATGGCGATGGCTTCCTCATCTCCAGGGCCATACCTGCCACCTGAGCTCCCTTAGGACTACAGCCAGTGTGGGCGACAGAGGATCTTCTTCTTCTTCTTTTTTTTTTTTTTTTTAAAGATTTTATTTATTTTTTTACTTGAGAGAGAGACAGTGAGAGAGAGCATGAACGAGGAGAAGGTCAGAGAGAGAAGCAGACTCCCCATGGAGCTGGGAGTCCGATGCGGGACTCGATCCCGGGACTCCAGGATCATGACCTGAGCTGAAAGCAGTCGTCCAACCAACTGAGCCACCCAGGCGTCCCGAGGATCTTCTTTTTGAAGAAAAAGCTTTCCTTCTGGGGGATGGCTGTCCTTCGGGCTGCTCCCCTTGGCCTACTTTGCTTGGAGTTTAGAGCCACTGCTTCCCTCCTCAGAGTCAGAAGGAGAGCAGGACAGAGGAAGCCTCTCTGAGCCTGGAGAGCAGGTGGTGTGGGCCTGATGGATGTCCCCGTGGACTCCCCTCGTGTTGACCTCCAACCCCGGGGCACAGAGAAGTGTGAAGATCAGCAGCGCTGGGAACGGTCAGGCTGGGAATCTGGGGCCCTTCCCACCAGCATGTCCCATCCTCTGAGCCAGCTCTGCTCTCTTTCTTGTTCCCTTTCCCTCCTCTGCCCTTGGCTGGTGCCTCACTGGCTTGAAAGGCTTATACTCCTTGTTAAAGGCGAGAGAGTGAGAAGGACAGGGAGTTCCAGATTCTAAGGGGAGATGCTCCATGAAGTCATCCCACCAGGACACTGGAGGAAGTGGACGTGGGTTCCAGCAGTCAAGGCCCTGGATACAGAGTAAGAAGCAGGATGGTCTTAGGACAACTAGGCAGACATGTGGTCCTGACTCAGGCTCAACTGTGGAGTTTGGTCTTTCTGTGAATGTACTAGGATTGCCCCCGAAGGCTTCAGCAGAGCAATGGGGCCCATCCTGTTTTTTCAAGTTCCCTGTAGCTGCTGGATGGAGTTGAGATTGGAAGGGGGCCAAGGGGCTGTGGGGTGAGGCCAGGCTTGGGGTGGAGGGCTGGCCCTGGGGCTGAGCAGTAGGGGGAGTAGACCTCACCAGCAGGTGACTCTGAACTAACATCCCTCCTCTCTCTTGGTGGTTTAGTGTCCATTAACTTATGAAATGCTGATGAAAATAGGGATTTAAAAACATTTTTGGGGCACCCGGGCAGCTCAGTTGGTTGAGTAGCTGAGTCGGTTTTGGCTCAGGTCCTGATCATGGGTGCTGGGATGGAGCCCCACGTCAGGCTCCATGCTCAGCCGGGAGTCTTCTGGAGAGTCTCTCTCTCTTCCTCTCCCTCTGCCCCTCCCCCACTCTCTCACACACTCTCTCTCTCTCAAATAAATAAATATCTCTTAAAAAAATTTTTTTTCATTTACCAAATACAGGATGATAGCATTGTGTTAATCATAAAATAAAATCTGTTTGAAAATCAACAGGTTCATAACAATAAATGTTTGGAAACAGTAGGCCTGCCTGGAGCCCAGAGCCTTTCATTTCTTGGACCCTCTTCCCAGTGACCTTCCTTTATCCCCCATGGCCACTTCCCGGGTCTTTGGAACTTCTGGAAACTCAGCCTGATGCTGCCAGACCCCAGTCCTGGCACAGAGCCCATACCCTCTCCTGTCTTTGGTGTACGCACATGGATGGTGACCTACCCAGACCTCACCTCACCGGTGCCTCTGCTCCTCCTCAGTTCATCAACCACCCCACGCCCAGTCTTTCAGCACACCCATGACCTTCACGTTCCAGACCCCTGGAACCACTGACAGTTTTCTCCACCTTACCCTGGGCCTGGGCCCCTCTGATTCGTGCCCCAATCTCAGCCACCCTAACTGCTTATTAGACCTTCAGTTCACCTTTCCCAGGACCCCTCTCCCATCCCTCCAGGCTTAAATCAACTGAATATGTAGATGAGGGTTTTGTGCATGTGGAGATAGCCAGCAGGTAGCCAAAGACAGAGGAAGCCGGTTGGATAGAGAAGCAGGGTCAGAGGTGCAAAGCTGTGGGGGTAGATGGAGTCCTTCGGGGGAGGAAGAGCAGGGACCTCGGGCAGAGCTCAGGAAAGTGCCCATTATTCCCAGTGTCATCCCCCCTTCTTCCTCCCAAGTTCCCTGTCTCAGGTGATGGCTCCTTTAGTTGGTGTCCCAATGACTCAAAGCAGAACCGGACATTCTAGGCTCCCCCATCTCTACCCACTCCTCTGGCGTCTAGCTGGACCCCAGCTTATGGCTCTAACTTCAGTTATCTCCCCCTGCCAAAATCTTCCCCAAGGCCACTGGCTCTGCCACATTCCTGCAGTGCAGGGCTCTGCCTTACTGGACTGCGTGCCCCTGGATGGGGATACGAGCCAGGCACGTAGGTGTGCTCCCTGCAGTTTGCTTAGTTAGTGTCACTGTCCTGTGAGCAAGCCTTGGGGTTACGTGAAGGGCCTTCCAAAGCACGGATTGCTAGGGGCCGCTCTGCAGCCCAAGATGTTCAGTTTTGACAAGTTCTTGGGTGATGCTGACCCTGTGGGTTCAGGAAACTCACTCCGAGAACCAGCAGTTCAGTGTATCCAATGCCTGGATGAACCTACATGAGTATCGATGTTCTTGTCCATCCGGAGGGAACTGGGTGCTCCCTCCTTCAAGGCCACGTGCATCCATGAGGACACTCTTGGGTGCATGTGCTCTCAGTAGCACCTTGTTCCCCTGGGCTCTTACTACCTTCCCAGTCAATTCTAACCCTGCAGGTGTTGTAAGAGATGAGCATGAGGGACCGTCTTATGGTTCAGGATGCCCTCTGGGGAGACATTGACCAATCATCAGCCCCTTTGGATCCCAAGACTTCTCCTGACATAACTAAACTTCAGTCTCTTCATGTAGCCAAGCGACCACCAAATGTTATCCTTCTGAAACAAATAATCATGAAGTGAACCACACTGGCTGTGGCCCAAGTTCACCTGTGCTCCGGCTGGAGGTGCCCTGCCTAAGAGTCTCCCTTGTCTCTTCCATAGCAGGGGCAGCATGTCTGGGAATTGGGAGCGCAGTCATGACCACGAGCATTTAGAAGTGCCCTGAATAGTTCCTTTTGCAGAGACTTCCAAGAAAGGACAATGACAGGCTCCATTATCTTGAGAGTTTCTTTTGGATACCGTCCAGTTTCCTTGTTCTTATTCTTTGCTCACCAAACTATTGGCATATAATTTGGTCTTTCAAGCAGACTGATCCTGGAGCCAAAGTATACTCCTATTGTAAATGAATGAATTGGACTCCTGGCTTACCAATTAGTGTCTGGTGAGTATAATTAGTGTAACTGGATTTCCTAGAACCTGATCGCCCTGGGGTGAATTGAACTTGAAAAGACTAACACTCCGTGATGCTGCCGTCTCACATGAGCGTGCCCCCACCGTCTCCCAGGCTCCTTCCCCTTGCTTCCTTCCTTTTACCACTGGACCCTCACCCTTGGGGGCTCCCTGCTCAGTTATAACGACCCCCTTGGAGAGGCAGTGCACCGGGCCTATGCTTCCGTGGGAAAGAGTTGTAAGTAACTCTTTCGAGAATGGTGATGGTTGTTGAAGGAGAAACGGCTCCCAAGGGTCTGATGGTAGGGAGAGAAAGGGGCAGACAGGCAGCAGAGAGAGGCTGGGGACACAGTTCTGATTTCCTTTAATTTTTCCATTTAGTTGTGAGCCAACTCTGGACTGCAACTGCCTATGCGGCTTCCAATTGTCTTGGTCTAGAGCTAATGTTGTCCTTAAAAATACTCTCTCTTCACTCCTTTGGGGACCTAGGTCTTTCACAGGGCAGAGGTCAAAAAAATCAGCACCTGTTCTGAAGACCTCAGAGCCTATCTTCTTTCTTTACTCATTCCTTTGAATGTTTCTGAATATCAGGTTGGCCTTTGGTGGATGGCACTCAAACCCAAGGCTCTCCATTGGATTGGAAATACAGTCTTCTAGGGGTAGGACGAGGAAGGTTTTGGGGTTTAGTGGGAAAATACCAGGCATTAGAGTCAGACTCCTGGTTCAAGTTCTAGCACTGCCACTTCCTAGCTGTGTGATTTTGAGTAAGTTACTAACCCTCTCTGAGCCTCAGATTTCTCCAAAGCAGTTATTGAGCTACTGTGATATTTGGGTCACTTCGTCCAAAGTAGCTCTTCCCACCAATATGCTGTTTGATCACCTTGTTCACTTCCTTCTGAATTCTCCCCACAATCTGAAATGCTTGTCCCTGCTTGTGTATTTCTTGTCTGTTCTCTGTGTTGCCCTAATTTATAAAGCCAGTGAGGGCAGGTAGCATGTCTGCCTGGCTTTCGACTTTAGCCCCATTACTTAGAGCAGTGCCTGGCACATCATAAGTGCCCAGGACATATTTGCTGAGTGAAGAGAAGAACAAATATAATCTTTAGCATGTGGTCGGTACCGGCACCCAGTTAATGTAGAGCTCATTCCGTGTGAACAGTCCTGGTCTCCTTCCAGATCTCCTCATACTCGCTCAGTCAATTCAGTCTGCAAATATTTGGGGGGCACCTACTATGTGCTAAGCATAGATTCTGGGGTTACAGCAGTGAACAAAATAGACACAGATCCCTGCCTTGTAGAGCGTGTATTGTAGCAAGAGCAGACAAGCAAAACAGTAAAGATATAAACTCTAAGGAGGCCAGCTGGTGAGGGGCACGTGGTGAGCCAGGAAGGGGTTAGGGAGTGTTAAAGAGGGGTGGTTAGTAAAGTCTGCAGGGAGGAGACACAGACCAGAAAAATTCCGAAAGAGGGAAGGGAGTGAACTCACAGATTTCTGAGGGAAGTGTCTTCCAGGCAGAGGAGACAACAGATGCAAAGGCCCTGGGGCTGGACTATCACTGGAGTAAGCTGGCCCTCTGGGGCCTGTAGACTATGCCAGGGTCCTCGGCATGATCCTGAGACAGATGGGAGGAACGTGATCAGACTCCTACTTTTCAAAGGTCATTAAAGAGTTTGTTTCTGGAAGATTCTTCAGTTGGCTTGTGTCCTGATGGACAGTAAGCTGTATCCATCCTCTTACTTCCATCCTTATGATGGGAGGCAGTCTCTGCTGGAAGTTGTCCTGGACACTGGCCTGGCTCTGTGTTACCCCCTCCACCCCACCGCTGCCCCGATCTCAGTGTCCCCACCTCGAGGCTATATGTTGGTGACCCTGGAAAGCAGGAGTGGGAGCGCCTTCTGAGACCCACCTTCCACAGCCAACACGTCTCAAGCCCCCACTCTGCTTGAGACACGGTGATTTCAGAGGAGCAGCAGGGATGGGGAGACAGCTTGGTCTTCAGATCATGGCAGGGCTGCACGGGGCGGGGGTCCGTCGTAGCTTGGTTGGGAAGATGGGGTCTCTGAGAGAGCAAAGCTGAGTGGCACCATAAGCTTTATAGACACAGTGCCCCAAGGGTTGTTACCATGGTAACAATGGCTAGCAGGTCTGAGCTGTCAAATCAGATTTCAGAGGTCAACCTGAAGGGGAGCCACGGTCACACCGACTTCTGGGACCCAGTGGCCAGAAACACATGGCCGTGTCTGAAGTTGTGGCAGCCCACCCCTTCCCACCCAGGCTCTGGGGCCTCCCTCTTGTACCCTCAGCTCAATGACCTGGTTAGTCCCAGGTCACAGGGCTCACGGACTCAAAGACAGGAGACCCAGCGGTGGGGGCGGTGTTGGGGAAACTGTATCGCCTCCAGCTCCCCCTGGTGGCCAGCCGGGCACTTGTCCATGCACAGAGCAGTCTCCAGAGAAAGGCGGGTAGGCCACCTGGCTCTGGGGAGTCAGCCTGGGACCCCAGCTCAGCACTGGGGCAGTGCCTCTGGCAATCCCCGGAGGCTTGCTGGGCCTCCAGCTCCCTGCTCTGTAAAAGGAGGGGTGGAAATTGCTCCAGGAACTCGCACACGCTGCCCTCTAGGAGGAAATGGGATGTGCAGTAAGAGAGAGGCTGGTGAGGACAGAAAGGAGGCTGGCTGACCCCCCAGGGGCTCCTCCTACCGCGGTCTGAAGAGCTCTACTGACCTGTTCTACCTTTGGGGGCTTCCTATGAATTTCTATTTAGGAAAGGTTTTTGCTGCTGGAAAAGTAAACACCACTTGCAAACCTATAGGGTTCCAGTGTGGGCTGCGCCTCCGGGATGGAGGGCGGGGGGCAGGGTGCTTGGTTTCACCTCCGGAGTCTGCAAGCAGGTGGCCATCAGGGTCCTATTAGCCTGGGGAAGGTCCTTCACACATGGGGCCTGGGGGCCGAGCCTCAGAGCTTTGATGAGCTTCTCTGTCCTGTTGCTCTTCCTGGCAGCTCCATAGCTCTGGTCTTCCGCCCAGACATGCTGCAGACACAGGGCTTCTGAGCCAGTGGGTCGGGGAAAGGCAGGCCCTTAGAGAGGGAGCAGCTGCTGCTGGAATGGGGTGGGGGGGGGTCCTCCCCAGAGCCTCTTCTCCACACAGGAAGACCTGTCTGAATAGGGTCTTATCACCCACAAAGTGCCTCAGCACAAGGGGTTCCTGGTGCTGAAGGACCTCCCATGATGGCAGCAGGTGCCCTCAGCTCCACTGTGGTCTTCCTGCTTGCTCAGGACACCCACCTTCCTCCTGCTTCGTGACATCGCCCATTTTCCCAGCGGGGTCAAGTGGCTTTGAAATGATGGGCAGGTTCCCTCCACTTCTCTCTCCCTGGAGCCTTTTGAACAAAAAGCTCACAAGCTCTCATTGCCTTAAGCTCTTTACTGCTGATGAAAGAGGAGGAAGAACGGGGTCACAGAAGTAATAAAAATGGGGGAGCTGCGCCGTTGGGAAAACCATACCAAGTTCCAAGAAGGATGTTCCCAGTCTGAGCTGAGCTGTCGTTGGGGTTTATCCCCTGGTCTTCTGGCAGGACACCCTCTTGCCGCCTTTCTCATATGGTCCAGAGAGTGATGCCTTGGTCCTCTCTGGGTCTTCCCACTGGTGGTCACTGGACGGCCCCTGTTTATATATGAAGACTATGTTTAGGTGTCCCCCTCTCTGAGAAACTGCTTTTGTCATCTGATTCAGATACTTTTTCTGTGTGTTCCCAATGCAACACACATGCATGACTGCTCACTGGTCCCTGTTGTGACTGTCACCAGGTGGGTCAGGCAATGTGCTTCAAGTAAGAGAAAGACATACTGATCCCCTTCTCCCTCGCAGATATTTCATACTCCTACCACCCCTTTGCTCTGCTCTGCTCAAGGCAGACATCACTAAGCAATCACAGCTCCCTTGTTCTGATGATCCCAAACCCACCTCCATGTTCATTTTCAGCCCAGCCCACCAGGAACCAAACTGTCATAGCCTCCAGCAGAGGAATCCGACGTGCTGTCTAGTTTCAGGCATTCCTAGCAGATGGGCTTCCTTGCTCTCCTGTCACCTGATACCTACCAAATTGTTGGACTGACAGCCAGAGAATAAAAAACAATGAGGCTGTCTTCCAGAAATGTGCCTGCTTTCATCAGGGAGAGAAGTGGAAGTTGAGAACAACAGGATTAAAAGTGAAATCCCCAGGTTGAATGTATCTTTCATCTGGATGAAGCCAAGTGTGGACGCCCAGCATTAAAGCCTGCTTGGCACAGGTTCCTGGTATCCTTCCAGAATGAAGCACCAGGAAAGAATGGGCTAGCACCTAATGACAAGGCAGCCAAGTGTCATCTGATAGTCTCAGTGCATCAGTGGAGAGGAGGGACACCACTCCTCCAGGTCAGGATAACAGAGGCAAACGTTACAAAGCTATATGCTATGGCTACCAACCCCTGGAAACATTTTCATAAAAATAAATGACAGGTAACCTTCTTGGAGATGGTAGGGGTTTACCAGAGTCTGGTGATAGAGGGCAAAGTGATATCTACATAAGAAATCCAAGGAGAGGGATGGTGTTTGAGGTAGAAGGAGGTCAAGGATTGTGGGTTTGCCAAGCTCCAAGAGTTATACAACGTGAATGCCAAGGGCCAAGAAATCAAAGCCTGTGATATGGTTGGAAGTGGTTCAGTTTGAGGTCCCATGTTTCTCAGCTCCTGTGCTACAGGATTAGTGTGAGATCCAGAAGATGGTGGAAGTTAATTCGAGCCCACAGAACCTATGGGCTCAGCCCTCATACCTTCTACTCTTCCATCATGTTGTTTCTCTAAGGCAAGGGGCCAATAAGAGAGTGCATTGCCAGGACAAATCATCCTAGAGACACTTTTCCCCTTGGCACCACGTCCTGTGTTTGCCCAGCAGCCCACATCCTGCTCTGCCCCCCATCTTCTGACTTCCCACAAGTTAATTCGATTTCTCCACGATTAAAATTGAGCCTCTATTCAGAGAGCACTTGAGAGTCCTTGAGTTGCTCCTAAAAGGAAATGGGGAACTGTATCACTGTCCGTGTGTCTGGCACTGGAGAACAGCCAGATCATTCATACAGCAATCAATCTAACACACCCAACTTGTTCCCACTGATTAGCCATCGACTGTTAGCTCAATCCTCACTTCCTTTACACTGATTTATGGCAACAATAGAAATATACCACCCTGGGGGACACGCCTCTTTTCAGCAGGGAACCTATAAATGTCAACGTATTTTTATTCTAACTGAGAAGAGCCCAGCAAAATGGGGATCTCCATAGTCATCCTTGAAATATGTCTTTTACTGGATCCAGTTTTATCTACAGGTATATATATCTAACTCTTCTATTTGTTAATTTCACTCTTGCGAATCCAAGTCATGGCAGATTCTATCCACTTATTCCCTGGTGCTAGACTTTGCATCGTGGGGGGAGTTTTGTACCAAAGAGGAGGCAATGCTTTGCTCATAATTGTCATTGCAAGTATTGACAAGGACTGGCTTTTTTTTTTTGGGGGGGGTGTTCTGTTTTGGCTGAGAAATACAATGGTCATAGTTAGAAAAAGTCAGTCATTATGTTGATGTTCTGAGGAGTAGCTCAACTAAGGAAATGATTGATTTGCCGTAGAAAAATTCCTGAAGTTAAGGAAAAGTGCGTGTGTACTATTAATAGACTCGAAAACTTTGGCATAGTTGGTTAAGGACGTGGTTTATGTACTCTAAAATGGGCAGTAAGATGGCCCCTGAAAACACTCATTACGTGGTTTCTTTCCGCAGGTGTCTATGGCTTGGTAGTATTTACCAAGCAAACTCAGGTCAAGTTGCTGAGCACAGATAAGATCATTAAGACTCCAACTTTGTGGCTGTCACTGTCTGCTTTAGATAAATGATCTGAAGCTTAGGGTGTGAAGGTATTGAATGTACACCAAAGAGCCACTGGCAAGTCAGTGTGGCTGTGGCATCGCAGTGTCCATGTAGGGAGAAACTATGTGAGCTGGCCGGCTAGCCAGTCTGCCTGTGAGCTACTGTGTCCATCCCCTTCTGTCTCTGCCTCAGTTGCTCCCTTCTGTTTTCTCTTCCTTCCCTCCTCCTCCTTTCTCTGCCTCTCTTCATTCCTTCTCTTCTGCCTCCTTCCTGCTTTCTTTGGTGTCACCTTTTGCTACATTCATGAATTTCAGAAGACAGGGCAAAAGTACCCTAATTTCTGGAGAACTTCCAGAACTCTCAGTCCTACCCCCAGGTTTTGTTGGGGAAGCTCTGGAGATGCAGGTTCGTTTGGGAAATTGCCTTCATGAAAGCAGCACCCCATAAGGGACCCCCCCCCCCCCACACACACACTGGTGCAGGTGAAGGGGCTGGGTCTGCCCTGTGTGATGTGGGCCGCTGGCATCGTGTCACAGGTGGGAGGGTGGACAGAGGACGCCCACCTTCTTTTCTTGTCAGGGGGACACCAGTGGGCACTGGCTCGGGGGCCCTCTGGGGGCTGCAAATTGTGTCTCCATCAAAATACTTGAAAATGGCCAGGCCGTGTTGTCAGCTCTAGCTTCCATCACTGGAATGTGGATTCGCTGGGCTTGCTTTGGCTCTGAAAGGTGACGTGGGATTTAAGTTGGCCCCTGAGGGACAAGATGGGAGCAGCCCCGTTCTCATCTACAGAGGGGGTGAGGGCAGCAGCGCTCGTGGATTGAGGGAGCCTGTCGTTTTCCCACGACGTTCGGGGCATGCGCACGCACAGGCGCACGCGCACGCACACGCACACGCATGCGTGCCCACGCTTGCAGTTTAGAGCTGGGAGCGGACCTCCCCAAAGTGCGTGTTCTGTTCGGAGCGCCCAGCGGAACAGCGTGCCTGTGTCCTCCTGTGTCAGTCTGCTGACCACCCGAGAGCTCGGGGTCACCACTTCCACATGCGGATGTGGGCAGCAGCCCCAGGAAGGGTGCGTGGCTTGTCCCAGGTCGGCCGCGGTGAGCGGCGGGGCCAGGATTCCACCCTGGAGCTGGTCCACTGGCACGCGGGTAGCAGTTTCGGCCCAACGACCCTGTTGCTCCGCGCAGAGAGCCGAGGAGATGACCCTCGGCGTTTGCCTCACGCTGGAGCCCCAGGGCGGGGCTGGGGAGCCGGGCGCCAGAAGGGCCACGGCAGCTGGCACGGTCCTCAGCTCTGGGCCTTGCACATGCCCTTGAGAAAAAGCTCAGTGCCCCCAGGGTCGTGTTGGACGGCACGAGCCGTGGAGCCCCTGCCTCTTCTAGCCACGTCTTTGGTGCTGTCACTTACTGGCTCTGGCACCCCTCCAAGCCTCCGTTTGCTCATCTCACCTGGGACCTTGCTCCAACCAGCCAGGTGGTGTGGACATGAGGCCAGCAAGCAGCGTCTGGCACAGACAGGGTGCCTAGGAGCCACTCACTTATTGTCCTGGGTCCCAATGTTGTACCCAGACCTCACTTCCCAAGTGCAAGGTGGTGTCTTAGATTGGGTCCTAGAAAGGGACAAGGAAAAGCTGGTGAAGTCCACATAAAGGCGGAGTTCAGTGCGTGGGGAGTGATCGAGGGCTGGTCTAGCACCGTGACAAATGCATCACGGTCTCCCTGGATACCCTCTCGGAAACGGGGACAGGGTGTGTGGCAGCTCTCTCTCTGGATTAGCTCCGCAACTTGTCTCTCACTCCAAAGTTACTCCAAGAAAAATTTTAGCATCACTGCTTTGGGGCCCATTTCTTGCAGGCCAATGATTTGCAAAACGAGGAAGCAACAAGTGCTTACAAATGAATTCCTAACAGATTGTTCAACCTTGAATGCACCTTTTCCAGTGCTTAGCAGGGGTTTTGCAATGATTAATGCCTTAAATAAGAAGGAGGAAATCGAATGAAGGGACATTCAGATGTTGGGAGAATGTGTTTCATGTGGGTGGCATTTGCACGGTGGTGGGGGGTACTTCTGAATCATTTAAATAACAGGCCACCAGGCTACCTTCTGGAGAAGCTCTCCTTTCTTCAGTAGATGTTTATTATGCAAACTCTCCCATGGATATCCTGGGACTTAGCCTGATCTCAGTCTGCTGGATGTTTAGAATGAGGAGAAGGTGTGTCATGCCGGTGTGTCAGACTGAGTCCTGGTTGGGGGGCCTGGCATCCAGGACCCCGTGTCCTGCTCAGTTGTCTTCTCCAGCCCCATGTGTCTCCACATCTTGCTGGGTATCTCCCACCTGTGTTGCTGTTCCCCACACGGTCCATGCTGTTTTTGACCCCGAGATTTTATTTGTTCTGCAGGATACCTTGGAGCTCACTTTCTGGTACAAACAATCTGTACTCCTGGCCTCCCCCACTCCAGTAGTGCTGCCTCTTTGCCTTGTTGACTGCTTTCATGCTGTTCCCTTCACCTGGAACAGTCTTTTTTTTTTTTTAATGATTTTATTTATTTATTTGATAGAGAGAGATCACAAGTAGGCAGAGAGGCAGGCAGAGAGAGAGAGGAAGGGAAGCAGTATCCCTGCTGAGCAGAAAGTCCGATGCAGTCCTCGATCCCAGGACTCTGAGATCATGACCTGAGCCGAAGGCAGCAGCTTAACCCACTGAGCCACCCAAGCGCCCCTGGAACTGTCTTTTTTTTTAAGTACCACGGACAGTGCCCATCCAGACTCTCTCCCTCCTTGACATACACTCCCAACACACACACACACACACACACACACACACACACACACACACGGCATCTGGGTGGTTCCATCCATTAAGCATCTGCCTTCAGCTTGGGTCATGGTCCCAGGGTGCTGAGATAGAGCCCCGCATTGGGCTTCCTGCTCAGGGGGAAGCCTGCTTTTCCCCTCTCCCACTCCCCCTGCTTGTGCTCCCTCTCTCGCTGTCTCTCACTCTGCCAAATAAATAAATAAAATCTTAAAACACACACACACACACACATACACTCTGACACACACAAAAACACAGACACATATAGACACACATACTACACACATGGACAGTGTCATCCTACGGTCATCACTCTTATTCTCCCATGACATCTTAACTCTTGCACCAAATTATCTGTGAATTTTTTCTAGGGATCCTGCTATGCTGGGGGTCCATAGAGGGCAAGGACTGTGTCTTGCTCATTTAGTACCCAGCAGAGCACCTTGCATGGCCAAGAGCCTCCAGCGAGCCTGGCTCCTGCTGAACATAAGGGAGTAACCTGGATGCCTGGTGCAGGGCCAGCTCGGCCAGAGAGAGTGTGTGCCCATCAGCCGTCTCCAAAGGCATGTCCCCAGGCTGGGTCCTGGGCAGGATTTCTGTGTCTTTGTGTATAGTTTTTGGGAAGCAATATTACCCACATTACTGTGTATTATTACTTCAAGTTGTTTTGCTTTTTTGACACATGGCAATAGAATCTCATCATTTTAATCTGAATTGGGAGAGGCATACAGCGGAGCTCTGTGGTACCTTTGCTCAGGGCTCTTGACCTCAGACATGAGTTTCCCTTCTTGGTAAGCTGTGTGGCTTTGGACAAGCTGTTTTACCTTCTAAGTCTTGGATTTCCAGCTATAGAATAGAAGTGCACAATACTTGTACTGTAACAGATTTTGTAAAGTGGGGTACTACGATTTTTTATATTTTTAAAGTGGGGTCCTTGCCCAATATGGGGGCTTGACCTCACAGCTCTGGATCAAGAGTTAGATGCTCTACCAACTGAGTCAGCCAGGTGGCCCTGTACTTTTATTCTTATAAGACTGTTTGGAAGGAGCCCTTAATTCATAGTGTCCCAACTTCCTCAGAGCCCACTGTAAGCCCTGTCTTCTTTCCTGCCTGGCCCACGTCTGCTTGTAGTTCCTGGAGTAGAACCAGGGAACCACAAATGATCTCCGCCAGACCCTGGGCACCTGTCAACCGAAGTCTCTTGCCCTCTAGCTGGTTATGTGGCCATGTCACCCACTAGACCAAACTCGTGAAGGACGAAGGATGGTGGAGGCACCGTGCCGTGTCAGATCTCCCCCTGCCTGAGGTGTCCAGCGTCCTGCAGGGTCTCTGTAAGCGGTTGTTGAAGGAAGTGTATCTCACCTGCCTCTTGAAACTGCTGTTACATTTCCCTTACATAGGTTGCAACTCAGTGCAACTCAGATCAGAATCACCTGGAGCGGGGCACCTGGGTGGCTCAGTGGGTTGGGCCTCTGTCTCCGGCTCAGGTCATGATCTCAGGGTCCTGGGATCGAGGCCGGCATCAGGCTCTCTGATCAGTGGGGAGCCTGCTTCCCTTCCTCTCTCTCTCTGCCTGCCTCTCTGCCTACTTGTGATCTCTGTCTGTCAAATAAATAAATAAAATATTAAAAAAGAAAAGAATCACCTGCAGTGCTTGTTACAACCCATATTTGGGCACTGCCTCCAGAGCTTCTGATTTGTAAGTCTGAGGGAGCCCTAAGGATCTGCAGTTTTAATAAGTTCTGGGTGATGACTGCTGCTGCTGATTCATGGCCCCCACTTGGAGAGCAGAGGCTCTAAAATACCTTTTCACCTTTTTTTTTTTTTAAATTTATTTATTTAAGAAAGAGAGAGAGAGAGAAGAGAGTGTGAGCCGGGGCGAGGAGGAGGGCAGAGAGGGACAGAAAGAGAGAGAATCTCAAGTAGGCTCCATGCCCAGTGCAGTGCAGAGTGTGATGTGGGGCTCTATCCCAGGACCCTGAGATCATGACCTGAGCTGAAATCAAGAGTCGGATACTTAACCGACTGAGCCATCCAGGCGCCCCTAAAATAACTATTTCTAAAGTGTCTGGGAAAGGTAGTTTGTTGGTTACTCAAAAATGTCATTTAAAACGGGGAACCATAAAATATGATACATACAGATTTTAAGTGTTTTGTTTTAACTGAAGACACATCAATACACTTTGAGTAACAAGTTTGTTGCTGTAGGCTTTTCTCCCAGGATGGATCTTCTGTGGATCTGCAATGTCTCTCTTACATAAGGCATACCCATATGGCATATCTGTAATTTCTAGTTTTTGTTTCTCCAAAGGGGAGCGTGAAACAAGACACTTGCAAAGTGGTGTGAGCCCCGAAGGACTGTTGTACGTTTTTCTGTCACTCTTCCCTGTCCCACCTGCCTGGTTTCTTTTTTTAGCAACTGGGTTTTATTTGCAAACCATTTAGCCTTATTCGTATAGAAAGCCATCTTTCTTTTTTTTAGTTCACATTTCTTTGATTTACTTAATATTTAACTGATTTTAATGCCAAGGACAGCTGTCATAAGCAAGTTCAGGGCTCATACCTGCCTCTAGCTCATCGTACAATGAAGCTGGTTGGAATGGAAGTTGCCAGTTAGACTAGAAAACAGCCTACCAGCGCTTGTGATCAGTAGGTTTACAGGGAGGATGGAGGGCATTAGTTGACTGGCGAGGGGCTTAAATAAAGGTCAGTGAATGGAGCTTCTTGTTTACTGCCCACCTACTGGGTGCATCTCTGCTAGAATATTCAGGTACCGCAAATAAAAATACAACACACCCAGTTCAATATGAACTTCAGAGTTATAAAGAAAAAGAAGTTTTTGTTTTGTGTGTCTGTGTGTAAGTCTGTCTCAAGCAAATATATTTGGGACATACTTATACTAAAGAAGTATTCATTTTTTATCTGAGATTCAAATAAAAAGATTTTTTTTAGTATAATATGTCCCATAGAATATTTGGGATATACTTATATTAAGACATATCCTTGTTTATTTGAAATCCCAGTGTAACTGGGCATCCTGTATTTTATTTGACAATCCTTTTGCTCCATTTTTTTTTCATGACATATGTGTATGCCTTCTTTCAAGTCTAGAGGAAATATCTGACCCTGTCTGGAATCCTCCTGCTTCTCTTCTAAGCCTATGAATCGCTCCCTTTGAGGTTCCCAGCCCCCTGTCCTCCGTGTTCCTGCCAGGGCAAGACCGGAGTACTGGCTACCAAGTCTGGCTGCCAAGTCGCCTCTGAGCTCCGAGGGCTGAGCCTTGCCTCGCTGATGGATCCCTTCCTCCTCCCTGACTCTCGGAGCAGTGTCTCCTGGGAAGTCAGGGATTAATCCATACCTGATGAGTGAATTATTTAATGAATGAGGCCCAGATAACCCTCCAAAGTCAAGTTTGATGCAGCCCCCTCCCCTGCTTGAAATAGCTAGGTGGTCAGATCTAATGCTTGTTTTCAGAAGAGCTCTCATTTGGCCCTTAGTCTTTCTCAGCAAGATCACTTGCTGGAAACACTTTTGAGAGGACACAGACATCAACCCGTAACTCTAAACTCTTGGTGGTTGTGGGGCCCACACCTACCCCCAAGGGCCTATGAGGGACTGCTGCAGAGAACCTTGTTGGGTCTTAGATTTAGGACAAGGAAGGACCTCTTCTGATAGGGTCCACCTGGGTCCTCGGTCCCTTCCTCACAAGGTTCCACACAGACCAGAAGACAGCCCTGGAGTCTCGATGCCAGCCAGTGCCCAGTCACACCTCTTTCCTAAGATCTCTGTCTCCCCGAGTGTCTCTCAGGGGGGTTTGCAACCCTCAGCAGGACAGTGAAGGCAGGTGGGGACGGGAGCATTTAACTAAAGCTCTCTGGGTATAATCAGTTACTATTACTCTTCTTTCCTAGATTTTTATCAAGTGTTGGGAGAACAGTGGAAACTTCTACCTCTATTGATGCTTTAAGTGCCAACTTCTTCTGCCACTTCTTGGTCTTATTGCAGTCCTCTGTGTGCATGAGTGTGCTTGCTTGTGCAAGATGGCGGACCTTATGATGGGGCTACACAGGTCAAATGTTAAATATATATCTACCAAACTGTGAAATGGTTAACAGCAATGGCCTCAGTACAAAGTCCTGCCCCTCATCACTTACCAGTCGATCGGTCTTGGGTCACCTTCCTGAGCCTTGGTTTTCCCACTGGTTATTTTGAGGATTAACTAGGATGATATATGGAAAGCCCTTGAATAGGATCTGAGGAAGTCACTGTCTGGTCAGAGCTCAGGACAGACTGTCCTGGATGAAGTGTGCTGTTCAGGAAATGAATCCTACCTATGGCCATGGGAGAGATGCCAGGATCATCTGCTTGCTGAGGAGTGGGAGTGATGGGCTCCAGGAGATAATGGGTATTACATGACTCAGGGCAGAGTAGTAATAGCAATGATCCCTGTTCTCCAAACTGATTTCTCTATCTGGGAAATGGAAATAAGAATAGTACCTTGGCCAACTTATTTTACCTCCAAGTGCTTCAGTTTACTTCTGTGTAAGAGGAGGGAAACCCACCTTTATGGGTTGCCATGAGGACCAAGAGGGACAATGTGGGTGAAGCACTTAAGACAGTGAATGTTGGAAATTGTGTGATCATGGTCAGAAATGAGGTGAGGATATTCTGATGCAGATATTTCCTAGGTCTATGGCCTATGTTGGAAGAATGTTCTTGCTCTCTGTTTCTATCTCATATTGCTTCATCATCCTCAGGCATGTGCAGCCACATGTCTTTACTTGCCCTCTTACTGAGCCATTAACAACACGAAGCAGGGCCTCTGGGAAGTGCATTGTGGACCCCACATTCAAGGTGTTGAGACAAATGGCATAGTTCTCTGGCATCAAGTCCCCTCATTGACCTCTTGGTTTTACCAGAGAGATTCCAACCTGTGAACCTCTGACCGTTGCTCCTGGCAGGACTCACATTTACAAGGAATCTGAGTTTGTTGGATGCCTCAACTTTCCTTATACCAGGAAGTAAGAAAAAAGGGATCATGAAAACAACCTCACTTGAATTTTTAATAAGAATTTAAACCTAGCAATCCCCTTTTAGCAAGTAGATTTTGGTATATAAGCATGAGAAAAACTAAAAGTTACCATCGTCTTTCTCCACTTGACTTATTTCAATAAGCATTCACAGACCTGTACCCCTGGGGATAAAAATATATTATATGTTTATAAAAATTAAAATTTTTTTTTAAAAAGTCACCATCGTATGTCCTTTTAGCAAAAGGAGATAGTCTGAGATCTTGCTGCAAAATATCACCAATGAAATCCTTTCCATTGAAGTGGTTGAGAGCACTATTATTTATTTATTTAATTTTTAGAGAGGGGAAAGAGAAAAAGAGAGAGAGAGAGGAGGGGCAGAAGGGGAGGGAGAGAGAGAATCTTAAGCAGGCTCCATGCCCATCTTGAAGCCTGATGTGGGGCTTAATCTCATGACTCTGAGATCATGAACTGAGCTGAAATCAAGAGTCAGATGCTTAATCAACTAAGCCTCTCAGGCACTCTGAGAGCAGTATATTTTATTTTTGTACTTAAAACTATATTAGTGACTCCTTTATTTTTGAATTTGAGGAAATTCATCTAGGATATTATCAAGTGAAGGCCCAGAATCTGAGATTTCAGATGTACAAGCAATTTCACAATTACTCTTAGCATCTACGGGGCTACTCTCTATCTCTTTACATTCCTCTTCTGATTCATCTAGTTATTGTGAAGCATCTTCAATGTCAATTTTCTTCTCTTTGCTGCTGGTAATAGACAATGAAAACGTCTAAGTTCTTAACTGCAGTCAATGAATGCTGAAAGCATCTTACAAAGACAGTGCCTCTAGTCTTTTTAAAAAATACCTTCTTGAAAGGTAATGCAGTATTTGGGGCACTGAAGAATAATGACCTATCTTACCACTTCATCTTTCTTCTAGGTAATGCTACCAGTCTCTCACTGTCTTATAGAACTCTTTTTTAGTGATAGTTAATAATTAATGAGTAATGATGGACCAATTCCTTGAATGATGAAATAGCACATTATTTCAAGCTATAGGAAAAATGAGATCATTAAGAGCTTGTAATGTATTTTGGATTTATAGAAGGATCCAATGAATCCATATAGTGACTATAAGATACAATGATTTTTATTCTATTTTCTTTACATGAATGAATATTCTTTTTGTTCTTTGGAAGATCTTCTGAAACATGTAAAAGTCATGAAATATCAATCCTCACAGAGTGAGACCTGCTGTAAAAAGAAACTCGAGAAATATAATTGAATCTGATGGACCTTGAAGGTGTCCTAAGGGTTAACTTGAAGTAGAGGGACTTAGAACGCTTTAGAGTGGTCTCACAGATAAATAAAAACCCAGGGTCCTCTGCATGTTGGCTCTGTTCAAAATACATTAAAAAATTCTCAGGATCTGGATCAGAAGGCACAGGATCTCAGACAACAAAATATATACTTATTTAGGGAGCCTCTGTGTGGCTATTCCAAATGCTAACTCCACTCAAATTTCAGACTGGAGTGAGGATTCAACTGGCATCCAGAGTCCTTGACAACCAGTCAAGAACTGCCTTTTCTGGCCCTGCCCTTCTTCTGAGCACAGATTACATCCTGTAACTATAAATTGTAGCATTAGGGGACAGAGTAAAAAGACATGTACTTTTTTACATCTAAAATTATTCAACACCCCACATCCAACCCACTTGTAATCTACTACTGCAAAATACAGAACACTTTGCAAGAATGCAGGAGGCACAGACCCAAGAGTGAGCCACCGTGACCTCTGGCACGATCATAAGGTGATACTCAAGCCAATTTCTGTGACTGTAGATCATTTACAAAGAGTGGAACCTCCATTACAAGATGAATTTGTTTTCTTTCTAGATCTGGGGAGTTTCTCAACTACAGACTATGGGAAAACCTTTTTTACTTTACCTGTCTTCCTAGAGTTTTGCTTACTGGCAAGGACAGTCAGTTCTGCTGTTGCTGTTGGCTTGTTGAGGCTGAGTACAGGTTTGGCCACAGAGCAAATGCCTGCCCTTTGGAACGCAGGGATGGGAAGGAAGGGGTCAGATGATGCTGAGACCCTAGGCATGTCCCAGGTGCACACTCAGCCAGTCTCATCTGTCATTTTCCTTTTTTCTTCTCTCTGCCTCTCAATCATTTGGTGCATGGGATTAGCTTCAGCTTTGTGTCAGGAGACATGGATGATAAAAAGCCAGTGTCTCTTCTTACCACTAGTGACAGTTATCTGGAAGATGGCTAACATCCAACAAACATTTGTTGTGTACCTTGCACAAAATTATTTTCATATACCAAATAAGTTAATATAGAAAAAAATCATTTAATATACTACTTGATGCATAATAAGGGTTCAACGAATGCAAATAGTAAGCACTATGGTCATGAAATCTTTCCAACATTTTGAGGTAAGCAGTATTATTACCCCCAGGTTGCAGATGGGGAAACTGTGGCATAGTTAGGTCACTTGTAAACAGCTATATGTCCAAGGTCACGTGGTGACTAAGTGTCTGGGCAGAAATTTGAACTCAGAACAGGCACCTTTGTCTCTGTCCACTATTCTTACTAAATCTATCCATCTCTCCTCATCCTCTGAGGGAATCCACACACTTTGCACTGAATTTGATATGTCAGACCTCGATATGCTCTCTTAGGACAGTGGACCCTGACATGGAATTCTTGGCTCTGTTGAGGTTAATCCCTGCCCATTCAGAGCACGCTCTGAGAGTCCAGAAGTGACCTGGGAGAGGCTTTAACAGAGCTTTCTGGTGATTGACACCCAGCAAAGGGCAGGTTGATGCAGGGAGACTGAGAGCTCTTCTGCAGGGACATTCACAGGAGTGACCAAAAAGGACAGCAGGAAGGGCTGAGGAGGCCTGTAGTGCACCTTGGGGGCACTCTAGAAAGAGCCCAATTGACTTTTCATTACAACAACCTTACAACAACCACAGAAACCATCTGCCCCCTCATCTTACATCTCATTCCAACCTCTGGTCACTCCCTGACCATAGATTTCTCATAAATTCAAACTAACCACTGAAAAGCCATACCTAGGACTCACCTCATGCTGTCATGATGTTGGGCTGGATCTCCCAAGACCTGTTCTCTGTTTTGCTTGCATAATTAGTGAAGGTGGTTTAGCGGGATTGTGTCAGGCAGGAGCATGGCGCCCATTATGGTAGCACTCAGGCTCTGTCAGCCCTCACAGGAGGCTTGAAAGGTGAGTTGAGGCCCACTCTTGGATGAGTCCTGACACTTGACCCTGAAGGCAGCAAAAAGTATATTGAGGCATTTTGAGTAGGGAAGTGAGTTGAACATATCCGCATTTTACAAGGTAAAACTTGGGACATTCTAGGGGAGAGAGGTAAATCCTGTCAGCATAGGAGTGGGCACAGAGTAAACATTCCATAAATGCTTATTGAATCCACCAATGTGGATGGATTACAGAGGGAGGGACAGGGAAAGGGAGATCCACAGGCAGGCCCCTGGAGTAGGCCAGGTTCAAGATCTAATGTAGCAAAATGGTGGTGTGTATAAGAAAGACAATCTTGTTGATAAATTAGATATAAGAAGTAAAGAAGGGGAGGAATCAAATATAACAACCAGATTCCCAACACATTTCTTGTGGAGCACGGTGACACTGTTGATTCAAGTGGAAGAAAGAGCCTGTGTTGGGTTTGGGACATGGGGTGGATGTCCAAGAGGCCACTGGAAATATTGGTCTAGAGCTTGGCTGGGGTTGTAAGGGCTGATCAGTATGGGAGATGTGGATTTTGGGGTCTTCCTTCTAGAAAGTTCTCAGAGTACATGAGCTCTTTCAGAGGGAAGACAGCATGAGAAGAGACCTAAGACAGTGCTTGGCAGAGCAGCAACATTTAAGGTGTGGGAGGGGAGAAAACAGGTGAGGGAGATGGGGCAGTGGTGAGAGGAAGGAGGAGACCAGGAGGAAGGGGTGCTGGTGAGTGAAAACCAGGGAGGCAGAGAGAGTGGATGAGGGCTTTCCATTGTGTCAATGCAGGTTTGCCTCTGAGGCTGGTGAATTGAAGTGACCGGTGTCAGGGTCGTATGGAGGTCCTGTACCAAGGCTAGTGGGGTACTGAGTGTGATGAAGACTGGGACATGCAGGATGCAGATGTTGTTTGTCAGCAGCTTGGCTGTGGCCCTGTAGTGTCGACACCAGGCAGGGCCCACTTTGGTCAGGGCTCAGGGAACATTCTCTTGGGCTTTGTATACTGCTCAGGATGGGAGCCCTACCTGTCAAGCTGCTCCCACAGTGGGTGGTACAAATACAAATGTGGCCACAGGGAAAATACCGGAGTCGTGTGCTCAGGTAGAGCTGACCTCACCTTAAATGTGCCACTTGAACAATAGGGGTTTCTGCTCATCTAACATCCCCTTGCATGTGGACAGTGCTTTGTATTTTACCTGCTTTACTTTAGGTCATGTCTTATTTGATGTTAGAGGGCAGGTTCCTTTTCAGATAAATGGAGGCTCAGAGAGGGCAAGTAGCTTGCCTGGAGTCCTAAAGCTGGGGAAGTGGTGGAAGCGGCTTTCAACCTCAGCCTCCTCCAGAGTTTGCCAGTGCCTTCAACCAGTGGTGTTGTTCTGAGGATCCTGCCCTGGGGTGACAAAATACCTTTCTACATAAATCTAAATCAAATAGAGAAGTAAACAGTATGTTCTCTTTATTGGGGATTAAATGATCTGCTAGAGATATATACACCTGCAATGGAAGACAGAAATTCTTCCTGACCCAACCTAGGGAAACCCAAAGCTGACTTTCTCCTTTGTTCACAGAGTGCTGGTTGGTAGTCACATACCAAGAGGTCTTTTAATCCACAAAGAAACTCTGAAGATAACAATCATTGTGTCCCCCAAAGGGGGTTTCCTAGTTGAGTTGTTCATCTTTAGAGAGACCTCTGGTATGTGCGCATGCCACCATGCATGGGGTGTGACCCTGATAATCCAACTATGACATGAGAATGGCTTCTGCCAGAGAGTATGGCCCTCCAAGCAATCACTTTGGAGTGGGTTTATTTTAGCATTTGGGGATGCATCCTTGAAAACTACCTTTCTTCTTAGTTGGGGCCACCTTTCAGGAATTCTCAGCAATGGTAGATATTTCTCATCTGAGGGGGTAGATAAGCTATAGAAATAAGAAGTTGGAGTTTGAAATGTGAGCTTGTTAATCAGGTGGGCCTGTTCATCAATGGGGTGATTTTTTGTTGGAGACAGTGGATGCAGAGGGGTGGGAGGTTGATGGCAGGAGCAAAAAAACATCTCTGATGGCATTCCAGCATTGCATAAGGGCTGGCAAAATGGCAGAGAGATGAACTCTGTCTTGTAAGTAAGAAACACGGACTTTTAGCAGTGGGTAGGGTCACTGCATCCAGCCCTTGTTTCAGAGCTTAGGAAGCAGAAAGCCAGCTCTTCTCAAATGACAGCCAGCGTCAAATGACCTCTTCTGTCCTCCACTCAGTAGCTTCTTTGTCTCCCACAGAGGCATCTCTGGCAACCACTGAGGCAGAAGGTAACATTGCATTTATGTGGGATCCTTATGGCCTCATTACCTGAACTCGTGAGGTCATTTCTGATCCAGAAGAGGTACAAAAGGTTTAAGAGATAGGGGTGCTCAGTTCCCAAGAGGGAACCTCTGAACAAGGCCTCAGGCCTAAATGGGTAACCCTTCCATGGGCTATGTCCCTGAGACTGGGAAGGGATAGACCTGCACAGCTACTTCCAGGGAGTTCCAAGGTCGAGCTTGGTGTCCAGGCTTTAGAGGGGGTCCTATTGCTCATGCTCAGAGCCTACCCTTGTGGTCCTCACCACTGCATGCTGATGCCTGGACAGACTGGGGTGCTGGGTCTCTGGCTGCAGGGCCTGGAAAGGCAGATGCATTAGAGGTCCCATGATCCTCCACCCCCTGGAGGCACTGCCAATGAGAGAGCTGAGAGGTAGTCAATACAGCTCAAGTTTTTGGCAATCCGAGCTTTTGGAGGGACAGTCACTGCCTATATCCCATGGGAAACTTTGACCCTAGGACAAGAGAAGGATAGCCTTCCCATGAAGGCCCCTGACCAGAAGTCAACATGGATTATTTGGGAATCTTAATGGTACACATGTCAGGCATTTCTGTTCCTCAGCTGTTATGCTTTCCTGTCCCTAAAGCCCATGGGGTAATGTCTGACTTGACCGTTTTCTATTCCTTATGATTAAGGACACAGATGTCACTAGAGCTAAGGATGAGACTGACTTTATTATAATTTAACCATGTCTCTCCCAAGATTCTTATTTGCAGCAGCTATAAGAGGAGAATCTACTCCTCTCTACAGTAGCTTCCCATGAGAGCCCTGCTATGTATTAGGAGTTATAGCTGGGCCTGACAAGTTATTTTGCACAACTAGTTGATCCAGGGTACAAGTGAGGGGCTCAGGGGCTTGACTATCTAACTATGAGAGAGGACTCCAGATAGGCCTTACCTAGAACTACTCTTGCAGAACCTCGACTGTGGGGTGAAGGTGGGAGACATACTTTCTCTAGATCCAACAAAACAAAACACCTCATGTAGAAGCCCAGCAGGGCGTTCAGACATACAATGAATGCTCTGGTGGCAGTGGACTAAGAGGAGCCATCAGGTCATCTCCTCTTGAAGCCCTAACACCCAGTAGGCTCTTACTGGGAACTGGGGCAAAGAGCACAGTTTCTTGAAGCAATTTAAAAATAATAGTTTTAAAGCCATAATCTTACTTAATGGGTAAACATTAGAAGAATTTTCACTAAAGTAAAAAGGCAAGAATGGCATTCAGGCCTCTTGTCATTTAACAGTGTTCTAGAGATACTAGCCAATACAATTAGACAAGAGAAATCAATTGGAAGCAGAAGGATTAGAAAAGCTATTTTCCCATCTATTCATAGAACCCTGCACTGGTGACATGTGAGATGGTGAGTATCAAGGTCAGTAGGTTAGTAAAGAGATATTCCCCCCAAACAGCCTTCTAGAATGAAAGAGTTTGAGGTTGGCATGTTCTGTTCCCTTTTCTAAAGTTCCATAACAAGATAAAATCCAAGTCAGAAATGATATCTCTTAGCAGATTCTACTTTAATTTCAGTCCTTGAATCTCCTCAGAGGGGACCTAACTTTACATTTTCTGTTTTTTTCCCTGTCCTTCTACAATTTGTCTATGCAGATAGCACTATAGAGGAGACTATGCTACTAATACAATAGGTAATGAAAATTTTATTTGATTCTCCCTCTGAAGGTAATTATACCAACTGTATACATGGGTTTCACCCTTATACAGGGAGACCTCTAGGGGATGGGTTAAAAGGGTGTTGTGTACATATAGCACAAAGGAAGATCCCATGTGACCCTGCAGAAAACAGTTTTCAAAAGCTGTTTTCCATGATGTCTAACTCTAGTCATTACATTTGTTACTATATACAGCTACCACCTAGATCCCCCGCGTTGTATCTTCAACAACACATATAGATAAATATTTCAATCCACCACCCAAGGATCATTCTCAGCTTCTAAATAAAGTTTGGGTTTGCAAGTGACAGGAGGCATCTCAGGGTGTGTCTTTCCTTATCCTTGTCCCTGTGTGTGTGTGGTTGTAGAGCTGGGAATAAAGAGAGGAGTCTCTGAAGATCAGATCCCGGATCTGATCTTAGAGCATGGCCCACTAATTCCACTGAGATCCTGAGTTTATTACAAAGATCTTCCCCACAGTGCTCAGTGTAAGTTCTGGGGGCCTCTCCAGGACTTCTGGGACCATGCAGGTCTTGTGGCTCCCAGGCCATGAGATAGAGCCCTGAAAAGAGGAGGGACATGTGCTGGACTGGCACATTTCTTCCCAAGGTGCATCACTTCCTGGGATGTTGGCAGAAACAAGTCAGGATGCCACAGAAGGCAATAAGTTGCCCATTCATGCACGGGTCTTGGCATGCCCCAGTAGCTATAGAGCTCCATGCTGGGTGTGCCCAGGGTGGATTAGGCTTGTCCACCCACCCACCTTCATCCAGGTGATGGGGTGCTTCTTTGCAGTGGAGCATCCTCAGTCTTGAGCTGATTAGGATGTCTCTGCTCTTTTACTTGTGCTGAAGATTAACCACTGGGCATGCTGAAAAGTCATAACCTGCCCAGGGGACATGACCCAGAAGGAAGTCACTGAGTCTTACAAATGCTTTTCGCTTATGACCTTGAGATACACTCAGTGGGGGATTTCTGTTCTTTATCCCTCAGAAACTGAGTCAGGTTTGAAACTGAGGATGGTGAATGGAGGGGACTGTTGTCAGGGCCATGTGGAGATCTTGTACTGAGGCTCCTGGGGCACCATATGTGATGACAGCTGGGGCTTCAATGATGCCAATGTGGTCTGTAGGCAGTTGGGCTGTGGCTGGGCCATGTCAGCCCCAGGAAGTGCCCAGTTTGGTCAAGGCTCAGGGCCAATTGTGCTGGACAACGTGCGCTGCTCTGGGCATGAGTCCTACCTGTGGAGCTGCCCTCACAATGGATAGAACTCCCACAACTAGAGCCATGGAGAAGATGCTGGTGTCATCTGCTCATGACACCAGGGGGGGATGAAATATACCATTATCTCTCTCTGAGATTATCTTCAACGGGAAGAAACACACTACCCTTGATAAGACCCACATCCAACCGTTTCTGAGGTATTCCATGAATCCCAAGGTTTCCTGGTAGCAGCTGGCTACTGAGTGCAATGGAAAGGAAAGTGTTGGGTCACTGTCCTCCCTATTTGGCCAACAGAAAAGAACCAATATCACTTGGTAGCAACATGGCATACTGGGGGAAAGGGCCATCCACTATTCACTGAATAGAAAAAATGGGTCTCTTCCTTCTTGGTAGGATCATGTATTCTGCCAATACCCCTCTTCCCAGGGACTGATGATCAGGCACAACTTTGGGAACACAATTGGAAAATAAACCACCTTCCCTCCTTCATGGTTGTATTCCTCTGGGTCCTCCATGAAGCTGACTCAGAAAACAGGATTGCAGTCTACACTGTGAATTTGGGAGGGCTATAAAGAGCAGTTCAGAAGTAGGGAATGGCAGGTTGCTGGAACATAGAAAGCTAATGAGTCTGATGTAAATGTGGAGTGTGAGCCTGGCCCACTGCAGAACTGTCAAGAAAGCTTGTGAAGCCTGTGAGCATTGCACCTGGGCTGGTGGAATTTGGCTCCTTCTAAACTAACTGCCCTGAATCATTCTTGTTGCTCCTTTACAGAGGGAAAGCTATGTCTTTGATAGTCCATGCTGGCCTGGCAGAGATATTCCTCCTCCTGGAACCGTAGTACTAAGGCCCAGCAAGGCAAGCAATGGGAGGGTGGAGCTCCCAGAGGACTGAGGGATTCAGGGTGGGCTCTGGCTCTGTCCACCCAAAGGCATGTGGAAGTGTGATCTCAGGTGGTATTCACTGAGTTTCTTCAACCTTTGGTCCACTTGGGGCACCTGTGTGCTGTGTGTCTGACTCTTGATTCTTTCTCTCAGCTGCATGGACTCAGTCCACACTTCAGACAGGTGAGTCCTCTGCCACCCCACTGGGGCTCTTCTCTCCCACCCCCCCTTCTTCAGTCAGGCTGGTCAACCCGCTGCTCTTTGTGAAACTTGTGGACACTTGAATTTTCCCCACTGTCACTGAGATGCTGGCAGATGGTTCTTAAGTAGCTGTGGGATTTCCAAGAGTCTCACCTTTCCATGAGTCTATGAGATTTCATCTAGTATATGGAAACTCTCCCAAGAGATGGCAGCCTGCAGTTTCAGAGAGAACTGGCCCATGTGCCATGAATCTCAGCTCTCATGTCATCCGGGCTGATAGGTTGAGTGGGAGAAAGGATGCTGAGGACCGCCTACGTTCTCATGAAGAGCACCAGGGCAGGCTGGCTCCTATCCTGGGCTCAATGCTTGCAACAGCCTCAAGTTACTTGGACACAGATGTGCATCCAATGAGGCAGGAACAGCAGTTGCAGGGGATGGGACTGTCAGAGGTGATGGAGATGCTCTAGGAACTGGGATATCTAGTTGGATCTGTAGTAACCCTCAGTGCACCTGAATCTTTTCTTCAAGCACCCTATGTACCAAAGCCCTCAGATCTACATGAGTCAAGAGAGACGGGTGGTAAAAGTTTTCTATGGGAAAAAAGAATATGCCAGGCTTAGAGATGTGGAGGCACCTGGCCGACCTCCCGATAGCCTTTGTCCCAAAAAGATTAGAGCAGGAGACTTGCACAGCCCACCCTTTGGGAAGGTGGCAGGAACGCAGTTGGGCAAGTGTCCTGATGCCTGTGACAAATGGTTTTCAGAAAATGCTTATCATAATGTTTAACTCTGAGTTTTACCTTTCTTGCCCTATGCAGGCACCACCTGGTTCACTGCCACTGCAGCTTCAAACACAGAATTCGGTAAATATTTCAGTCCACCCTCCCAGGATCATTCTCAGCTTCTAGATAAAGCTTGGGCTTGGAAGTGACAGGAGGCATCACACAATATGTCCTTCCCTATCCTCCTCCTTGTGTGTATATGTGTGTGTGTGTGTGTGTGTGTGTGTGTATAGCTGGGGGATAAAGAGAGAAGTCTCTGAAGATTAGATCTGGGGTCTGATCTAAGATGGTGGCCCACAGATTCCATTGGGATGCTGGGTTCACGTTCAACAAAGGTCCTCCCCCAGGTGCTCAGTATAAGCACAGGAGGCCTCTCGAGGACTGCTGGGTCCACGCTGGTCTTCTGGCTCCCAGGCAATGGGTTTGAGAATCGAGAAGAGGAGGGCCATGTGCTGGGCTGGCACCTCTTCTCCTGAGGGGCAATACGTCCTGGGATGTTGGCAGAACTAAGCATACCACAGAAGGCAATAAGTTGCCCATTGATACATGGGTCCCGTCATACCCCAGTGGCTGTAGAGCTGCATATTGAGTGTTCCCAGGGCAGATTAGGCTAGTCCACCCCCTCACCTCCATCCAAGTCATGGGGTTCTTTACAGTGGAGCATCCTCAGCCTTGAGCTGATGGGATGTCTTTGCTCTTTTTCCTGTGGTGAAGATTGACCTCTGGGCATGTTGAAGGTCACTACCTGCCCAGAGGATTAGGCCAGGAAGAAGCCCTTGGGTCTTACAAATGTTCTAAGCTTATGACCTTGAGATAGACATGAAGGGGGTTTTCTTTTCTTTATCCCTCAGGGACTGATTCAGAATTGGCCCTGAGGCTGGTGAACGGAGGTGACCGTTGTCAGGGTCGTGTAGAGATCCTGTACCGAGGCTCCTGGGGCACTGTGTGTGATGATGACTGGGACACCAATGATGCCAATGTGGTCTGTAGGCAGCTTGAGTGTGGCTGGGCCATGTCAGCCCCCAGAAGTGCCCGGTTTGGTCAAGGCTCAGGGCCAATTGTCCTAGACAATGTGCGCTGCTCCGGCCATGAGTCCTACCTGTGGAGCTGCCCTCACAATGGCTGGAACTCACACAACTGTGGCCATGGAGAAGATGCTGGTGTCATCTGCTCAGGTGGGATGAAATAGACCCATATCTCTTTCTGAGATGGTCTTGGATGGGAGGAAACACACTACCCACAAAAAGGCCCACATCCCATCCTCTCTGAGGTATTCTGTGCCTCCCAAGCTTTTCTGCAGGCATCAGGTTACTGAGTACAATGGAAAGACCCTACTGAGTAGGGTCTGCTCTCCTTCCATATTTGGCCAATAGAGAAGGGCAATATCACTTGGCAACAACATGGCATACTGGGGGAAAGGGCCATCCACTATCCAGTGAGTAGAAAAAAATGGGTCTCTTCCTTCTTGGTAGGATCATCTATTCCACTCACATCTCTCTTCCCAGGGCCTGATTATCAAGGCACAACTTTGGGAGTACGCTTGAAACATAAACCACTTTCTGTCCTTCATGGTTGTATTCTTCTGGGTCCTCCATGAAGCTGACTCAGAGAACAGGACTGCAGTCAACGCTGAATTTCAGGGGACTGTAAGGAGCAGTACAATACTGGGGAAGGTACAAGGAACGGCAGCTCACTACTGATGAATTTCTAGAATAAAAGTGAGGCTCAGTTGGGTGGAGGACCTGAGCCGATGACCAAGAACAAATTCTTGAGATATCTTTGGTAAAAAATGGTGGTTTATTGTAGCCTGGAGACAGGTCCTGTAGGCAAAAAGAGGTGCTGCCACCGGGTTGTGAGGGGTGGCCGATATGTAGGATGGGGTTGGGGAGGTAAGGAAATGGGAGGTTTCAATAGAACTTTCATAACTAAAGAGGACCTACAAGATATTGGATACCAGAGGCCTTGTCATTGTCAAGGTCTTTCCCCCCTTTTTAGCAAGCTATTAACATTAAGATAGTTGGGAGATTCCTAAAGAATGTCACATATGTCCCACCCAGGAGTGGGGGTGGGGAAATGTTGCAGGGTGTCAGCTTTTGATTTGTCCTTTGCCAGGCTTCTGTTCCCTCATCATTGTACATGGAATGCTAAAGAAACACATAGGAATATGAGGCTTGGATTGACCCTTTAGAGAAACCCTAAACCTTATGTACCTTGAGAGCAGTGTACCTGGTCAGGTGGAACTGGGGTACTTCTAGACTAACTGCCCCAATTCATTCTTGATGTTTCTATGCAAAGGGAACACAATGCCTTTGATGGCCCGTGTAGGACAGGCAGGGGCGTTCGACCTCCTGGAACACCAACCCTCTGGCCCACCAAAGCAGGCAGTATCAGCAGGACAGAGGGTGGGGCTCCCAGAGGATTGAGGGATTCAGGGCAGGCCCTGACTCTGTCCACCTGAGGGCATGAGAAACATGATCCTAGGTGGTATATGCTGAGTTGCTTCAACATTTGGTCAGGCTGGGGCAGCTGTGTGCTGTGTGATTGACTCTTGTTTCTTTCTCTCAGCTGCTTGGCCTCAGTCCACAATCCAGCCAGGTGAGTCATCAGCCACCCCACTCAGGCTTTTCTCTGCCACCCACCCTTCTATCACACTGGTAAAACCACTGCTGTTCGTAGAACCTGTGGACTTTTAATGTTCCCCACTGTAACTGAGATCCTGGCAATTCTTAACTGGATGGGGGATTCCCAAGAGTGTCACCTTCCCATGAGTTCATGAAGTTCCATCCAGTATGTGGAAACTGTCCCAAGAGATGGCTGTCTGTGGTTTCAGAGAACTGGACCCATGCACCATGAATCTCAGCTCTCATGTAATCAGGGGTTAAGTTGAGTGAGAGAACGGATGCTGAGGCTGGCGCCTTCCTACCAAAGAGCCACCAAGGCAGGCTGACTCTTGTCCCTGGGTCAGGGACAGCCCCCGATTCCTTTGAAATAGATGTGCTTCCAAAGAGGCAGGGACAGCAGTTGCAAGGGATGGGAGTGTCCCAGATGGTGGAGATGCTCTATGTACTGAGAGAGCTATTTGGCTCCACAGGGACCCTCAACACCCCTGACTCTTTCCGCCAAGCTTTTGCTATGCCAAAGACCTCAGATCTACATGAGTTAAGCGAGAGGCATGGCAAACGTTTTCTACAGGACAAAAGAGCAAGCCAGGCTTAGAGATGTGGAGGCACCTGGTTGGCTTCCCCAGCGCCTTTGTCCCGGAAAAGCTAGTAGAGCAGGAAACTAGAAGAGGGGAGTGTGGCAGGGTGCAGATGGAAAACGTTCACAATGCCTGCCACAAATGGTTTTCCCAAAATGCTTTCCGTGCTGTCTAACTCTGGTCTTTACTGTTTTTGCCCTATACAGACACCACCGGGTTCACCACCACTGCAGCTTCAACCACAGATTTCGGTAAATATTTCATTGACCCTCCCAGGATCATTTTCAGCTTCTAGATAAAGCTTGGGTTTGGAAGTGACAGGAGGCATCTCCTGGTGTGTCCTTCCATAACCTCCTTCTTTTGTGTGTGTGTGTGCGTGTGTGTGCGTGTGTGTCACTGGGGGATAGAGAGAGGTCTCTGAAGATCAGATCCCGGGTCTCATCTTACAGGGTGGCCCACTGATTCCATGGGGATCCTGGGCTCATGTTCAGCAAAGGTCCTCCCCCAGGGGCTCCGTGGAAGCACTGGAGGCCTCTCTAGGACTGCTGGAACTATGCTGGTCTTGTGGCTCCCAGGCCATGGGGTCGAGCCCTGAGAAAAGGAGAGCCATGTTCTGGGATGGTGCCTCTCTTCCCAAGGGGCAACCCTTCCTGGATGTTGGCAGAACCAAGTCTGAATGATACGGGAGACTAGATGTTGTCCTCTGAGGCACGGGTCCCGTCATGCCCCAGTGGCTGGAGAGCTCCATGCCGGGTGTGCCCAGGGCGCATTAGGCTTGTCCACCCCCTCACTTCCATCCAGGTCCTGGGTTGCTTCTTTCAGTGGAGCATCCTCAACCTTGAGCTGACTGGGACGTCTCTGCTCTTCCCTGTGCTGACAATTGACCTTTGTGCCCAGGGGATTAGTTCTGGATCAAGCCTTGGGTCTTACAAATGTTCTAAGCTTATGAGCTTGAGAGAGACATGAAGGGAGATTTCTGTTCTGGATCCCTCAGGGACTGATTCAGGCTTGGCCCTGAGGCTGGTGAACGGAGGTGACCGTTGTCAGGGCCGCGTGGAGGTCCTGTACCGTGGCTCTTGGGGCACCGTGTGTGACGACAGCTGGGACACCAATGACGCCAACGTGGTGTGCAGGCAGCTGGGCTGCGGTTGGGCCAGGTGGGCCCCCGGAAGTGCCCGGTTTGGTCAAGGCTCAGGGCCGATTGTGCTGGACGACGTGCGCTGCTCCGGGCACGAGTCCTACCTGTGGGGATGCCCTCACAATGGCTGGAACTCGCACAACTGTGGCCATGGAGAAGATGCTGGTGTTGTCTGCTCAGGTGGGTCCTCAAGATTCTGAGCCTCTCCTTTGGCTTGTAAATTCCTTAGAAGAGCTATTTTCTCTCACGGTCGCTTCATCTTCCTGAGTTTGCTGAAGGGTGGCCATTTTCCCTCTTATTGAGAGGAACGTGCATCACCAATCTCCAACCATACTGATGTGGTTGTGTTTCACGGGAGGACACAGCATCTTTTTGAGCCCGTCGAACAGACGTGTGTTAGTGGGCATAAAAGTTGTGAGAACAAATTCCTGTAGTACTTTTTTGTTTTTTTGGTGGTATCCACTGTTCGGCTACCACAGGACACCTCTCTGAAATTCTTCTTAGCAACAAGGGGTCAGGCATTCAGCATTTCTGGTTCTCTGGACCCCGTAAGGCTTCTTTTTGCACAGTCTTCCCAGAAACTGACAACGTGTCCTCTTTTTTTTGTAGGAGTACAAAGCACTGCTACTATCCCAGGTGAGTAGCTGTATCCCAGCCGAGCATGTGTCCTCTCTGGAATTTAACTCTCATGTTTCCAGAAACTAAAGAAGAGGTCTGGCCCTCCTCTTGGAGGACTCTAGTATTTGTTACAGTGACCAGCTGCGTCCCCAGGGCTTAGGCTCCAACTTAGCCTAGCCTCAGGGCCCACCGAGATCCCCTGCCACTGTCCGCTGCCAGGTTTGCCAGGAGGAGCTGCAGCGGAAGGATTTTTGGTCTCCTCTGCTCATTTAAGAGCAGAGCAACTGCTCGAGTCAGAAATGTGATCATTTGAGAGATAAGACAAGGAAAACGCCAACCACGGCTTGTGTGTTCCAGAATCCTATCCCGTTGGGAGAGTAATCCCCAAGGTTTCCTTTGCCCCCCAGTGACAACATTCAGTGCCAAGTGTGTTGCGCAGGGTAGCTCCACACTCTCGCCCGTCTGGGCCATTCGCAGTGCACACTGGAATGGTCCAGGTTCTGAGAAGTGCGGCCGTCAGGGAGAGATTTGTGTAGAGTTAGGTTTCCTTACAAACTAATGACCATGGAATGAAAACTTTCCCAATAAAATCCTAAAATCACTTCACTTTCCTTCCAGATTGGTGGCATTCATCACCTGCAACCAATACTGGTAAGTCTCATGTTTGTCCACCTGAGGGCTTGGGCTGTGGAAGCAGCCGGTGTCTGTCAATGCACATACCAGGTCAGCCTGTCAGTACAATCTCCCTGCTGTATACGGCTCCCAGGCTGCCCACACACAGCCAGTCGCTTACCTTCCAGACACTCAGCCTTTTTATCCCGCTGCCGGGTGGATGACTTTCGTTTTAATGAGGAGACCTACTTCCCCTTCCTCTAAGCAAGTGAAATAAGTTGTTCTTCAAAGAAGAAACTTAAATGATGCATTTCCTGGGGTACCTCAGGAGCTTTGTGAGAAGGAAGGGAGACAATGAATGGATATTATCACCAATAATCGATCCTTTCCAAGTACAGTTTACCTCGTGGCTGTAGCTCGATTGCTTTCCCTCGCTCTTAAGAAATGATATGGCCACTTGTTTCTGTCATTGGATATATTCTCCGCAGCCGTTTAAATGCCTGCCTTGTATTTTGTTACACAGCTGTGAGCATGAAATAGTGAACTAGTCCTGAATTACTGGACACTTGCTCTGTTCACATCTCCTGATTCTTAGGAATGATCCTCTGATGCAGAATAGTTTTTGAGTCTCTGCATCCCTCCCCAATTTTTCACAGAGGAAAGCAATAAGTTTAGTGGACTAAAGTTAACATAGTGCCTGGTACATAGAATGTGCTCACTAAATGCTAACTCTTCTGATGTTAAGTATTCTATGGTCTTTGCTATATACGTGGTCCGGTGGCCATCAAGGCAGTTGTAACATTTCAGAATGTTGGCAGAGACACTGATCTCCTCCCTCATCTCCCAGAGGACTGAGGGATTCAGTCCTGGCTCTGAGTCCCTGGCTCAGTGTGCCTTACAGCATGTAGAAACTGGATATCAGGTGGTATAGCTGAGTTTCTTCAACCCTTGGTCCCGTTGGGGCACCTGTGTGCTGTGTGACTGACTCTTGTTTCTTTCTCTCAGCCACTTGGCCTCAGTTCACAACTCGCCAGCCAGGTGAGTCCGCGGCTACAATCCTCAGGCTATTATGTCCCTCTCACCCTGCTGTCGCACTGACACAACCACTGCTCTTTGGAGAACCTGTGGACACTTTACTGGTCCCCACTGTCACTGAGATCCTGGCAATGCTTAACTAGATGTGGGATTCACAGGAGTCTTAACTGGAGGTCCCATTCTTAAGAGTGTCACCTTCCCATGAGTCCATGAAGTTCCATGCAGTATGGGGAAACTGTCCCAATAAATGGCTTCCTGCGGTTTCAGAGAACTGGCCCGTGCGCCATGAATCTCAGCTCTCGTGTAATCCGGGCAGATAGGTTGAGTGGGAGAATGGACACTGAGGACTGGCGCCCTCCTACCAAAGAGCCAGCAGGGCAGGCTGGATCCTGTCCCCGGGTCAGGGACAGCACCCGATCCTTTGATGCAGATGTGCTTCTAACAAGGCAGTTGCAAGGGATGGGAGTGTCCCAGGTGATGAGGAGTTCTGTATCCTGAGAGAGCTATTTGGCTACATAGGGACCCTCAACACCCCTGACACTTTCCGTCAAGCTTTTGCTATGCCAAAGTCCTCAGATCTACATGAGTCAAGAGAGAAGCGTGGCAAATGTTTTCTATGGGACATAAGAACAAGCCAGGCTTAGAGATGTGGAGGCACCTGGTTGGCTTCCCTAGCGCCTTTGTCCCGGAAAAGCTAGTAGAGCAGGAGACTAGAGCAGGGGGAGTGAGGCAGGATACAGATGGACAACGTTCACCATGCCTGCCATATGCAATTTTCACAAAATGCTTTCCATGATGTCTAACTCTGATCTTTACTGTTGTTGCCCTATACAGACACCACCTGGTTCGACACCACCACAGCTTCAACCACAGATTTCGGTAAGTATTTCGTCCACACTCCCAGGATCATTTTCAGCTTCTAGATAAAGCTTGGGTTTGGAAGTGACAGGAGGCATCTCATGGTGTGTCCTTCCACAACCTCCTTCCTGTGTGTGTGTGCGCACGCGTGTGTGTCACTGGGGGTTAGAGAGAGAAGTCTCTGAAGATCAGATGCCGGGTCTCATCTTACAGGGTGGCCCACTGTTTCCATGGGATTCCTGGGCTCATGTTCAGCAAAGGTCCTCCCCCAGGGCCTCCGTGGAAGCCCTGGAGGCCACTCTAGGACTGCTGGAACTATGCTGGTTTTCTGGCTCCCAGGCCATGGGGTCGATCCCTGAGAAGATGAGGGCCATGTGCTGGGCTGGTACCTCTCTTCCCAAGGGACATCCCTTCCTGGGATGTTGGCAGAACCAAGTCAGAATGCTACGGAAGACTAGAAGTTGTCTACTGAGGCACGGATCCCGTCATGCCCCAGTGGCTGGAGAGGTCCATGCTGGGTGTGCCCAGGGCGCATTACGCTTGTCCACCCCCTCACTGCCATCCAGGTCATGGGTTGCTTCTTTCAGTGGAGCATCCTCAGCCTTGAGCTGACTGGGACGTCTCTGCTCTTCCCTGTGCTGAGGATTGACCTTTGGCATGTTGAAGGTCATTCCGTGCCCATGGGATTAGTTCGGGATCAAGCCTTGGGTCTTACAAATGTTCTAAGCTTATGAGCTTGAGAGAGACATGAAGGGAGATTTCTGTTCTGGATCCCTCAGGGACTGATTCAGGCTTGGCCCTGAGGCTGGTGAACGGAGGTGACCGTTGTCAGGGCCGCGTGGAGGTCCTGTACCGAGGCTCTTGGGGCACCGTGTGTGACGACAGCTGGGACACCAATGACGCCAACGTGGTGTGCAGGCAGCTGGGCTGCGGCTGGGCCAGGTCGGCCCCCGGAAGTGCCCGGTTTGGTCAAGGCTCAGGGCCGATTGTGCTGGACGACGTGCGCTGCTCCGGGCACGAGTCCTACCTGTGGAGCTGCCCTCACAACGGCTGGAACTCGCACAACTGTGGCCATGGAGAAGATGCTGGTGTTGTCTGCTCAGGTGGGTCCTCAAGATTTTGAACCTCTACCTCTGCTTGTTAATTCTCTAGAAGAGCTATTTTCTCTCATGTTCGCCTCATCTTCCTGATTTTGTCAAAGGGCGGCCATTTTCCCTCTTATTGAGAGGAACGTGCATCACCAATCTCCGACCATACTGATGTGGTTGTGTTTCACGGGAGGACACAGCATCTTTTTGAGCCCGTCGAACAGACGTGTGTTAGTGCGCATAAAAGTTGTGAGAACAAATTCCTGCAGTACTTTTTTTTTTTTTTTTTTTTTTGGTGGTATCCACTGTTCGGCTACCACAGGACCCCTCTCTGAAATTCTTCTTAGCAACAAGGGGTCAGGCACTCAGCATTTCTGGTTCTCTGGACCCCGTAAGGCTTCTTCCTGCACAGTCTTCCCAGAAACTGACAACGTGTCCTCTTTTTTTGTAGGAGTACAAAGCACTGCTACTATCCCAGGTGAGTAGCTGTATCCGAGCCCAGAATGTGTCCTCTCTGGAATTTAACTCTCATGTTTCCAGAAACTAAAGAAGAGGTCTGGCCCTTCTCTTGGAGGACTCTAGTATTTGTTACAGTGACCAGCTGTGTCCCCAGGGCTTTGGCTCCAACTTAGCCTAGCCTCAGGGCCCACCGAGATCCCCTGCCACTGTCCGCTGCCAGGTTTGCCAGGAGGAGCTGCAGCGGAAGGATTTTTGGTCTCCTCTGCTCATTTCAGAGCAGAGCAACTGCTCGTGTCAGAAATGTGATCATTTGACAGATAAGACAAGGAATACGCCAACCACGGCTTGTGTGTTCCAGAATCCTATCCCGTTGGGAGAGTAATCCCCAAGGTTTCTTTTGCCCCCCAGTGACAACATTCAGTGCCAAGTGTGTTGCGCAGGGTAGCTCCACACTCTCGCCCGTCTGGGCCATTCGCAGTGCACACTGGAATGGTCCAGGTTCTGAGAAGTGCGGCCGTCAGGGAGAGATTTGTGTAGAGTTACGTTTCCTTACAAACTAATGACCGTGGAATGAAAACTTTCCCAATAAAATCCTAAAATCACTTCACCTTCCTTCCAGATTGGTGGCATTCATCACCTGCAACCAATACTGGTAAGTCTCATGTTTGTACACCTGAGGGCTTGGGTTGTGGAAGCAGCCCGTGTCTGTCAATGCACATCCCAGGTCAGCCTGTCAGTACAATCTCCCTGCTGTATACGGCTCCCAGGCTGCCCACACACAGCCAGTCGCTTACCTTCCAGACACTCAGCCTTTTTATCCCGCTGCCGGGTGGATGACTTTCGTTTTAATGAGGAGACCTACTTCCCCTTCCTCTAAGCAAGTGAAATAAGTTGTTCTTCAAAGAAGAAACTTAAATGATGCATTTCTTGGGGGTACCTCAGAAGCTTTGAGAGAAGGAAGGGAGACAATGAATGGATATTTTCACCAATAATCGATCCTTTCCAAGTAAAGTTTACCTCATGGCTGTTGCTCGATAGCTTTCCCTCGCTCTTAAGAAATGACATGGCCACTTGATTCTGTCATTGGATATATTCTCCGCAGCCGTTTAAATGCCTGCCTTGTATTTCGTTACACAGCTGTGAGCATGAAATAGTGAACTAGTCCTGAATGGCAGGACACTTGCGCTGTTCACATCTCCTGATTCTTAGGAATGATCCTCTGATGCAGAATAGTTTTTGAGTCTCTGCATCCCTCCCCAATTTTTCCCAGAGGAAAGCAATAAGTTTACTGGACTAAAGTTAACATAGTGCCTGGTACATAGAATGTGCTCACTAAATGCTAACTCTTCTGATGTTAAGTATTCTATGGTCTTTGCTATATACGTGGTCCGGTGGCCATCAAGGCAGTTGTAACATTTCAGAATGTTGGCAGAGACACTGATCTCCTCCCTCATCTCCCAGAGGACTGAGGGATTCAGTCCTGGCTCTGAGTCCCTGGCTCAGTGTGCCTTACGGCATGTAGAAACTGGATATCTCAGGTGGTATAGCTGAGTTTCTTCAACCCTTGGTCCCGTTGGGGCACCTGTGTGCTGTGTGACTGACTCTTGTTTCTTTCTCTCAGCCACTTGGCCTCAGTTCACAACTCGCCAGCCAGGTGAGTCCGCGGCACAATCCTCAGGCTATTATGTCCCTCTCACCCTGCTGTCGCGCTGACACAACCACTGCTCTTTGGAGAACCTGTGGACACTTTACTGGTCCCCACTGTCACTGAGATCCTGGCAATCCTTAACTAGATGTGGGATTCTCAGGAGTCTTAACTGGAGGTCGCATTCTTAAGGGTGTCACCTTCCCATGAGTCCATGAAGTTCCATGCAGTATGGGGAAACTGTCCCAATAAATGGCTTCCTGCGGTTTCAGAGAACTGGCCCGTGCGCCATGAATCTCAGCTCTCGTGTAATCCGGGCAGATAGGTTGAGTGGGAGAATGGACACTGAGGACTGGCGCCCTCCTACCAAAGAGCCAGCAGGGCAGGCTGGATCCTGTCCCCGGGTCAGGGACAGCACCCGATCCTTTGATGCAGATGTGCTTCTAACAAGGCAGTTGCAAGGGATGGGAGTGTCCCAGGTGATGAGGAGTTCTATATCCTGAGAGAGCTATTTGGCTACATAGGAACCCTCAACACCCCTGACACTTTCCGTCAAGCTTTTGCTATGCCAAAGTCCTCAGATCTACATGAGTCAAGAGAGAAGCGTGGCAAATGTTTTCTATGGGACATAAGAACAAGCCAGGCTTAGAGATGTGGAGGCACCTGGTTGGCTTCCCTAGCGCCTTTGTCCCGGAAAAGCTAGTAGAGCAGGAGACTAGAGCAGGGGGAGTGAGGCAGGATACAGATGGACAACGTTCACCATGCCTGCCATATGCAATTTTCACAAAATGCTTTCCATGATGTCTAACTCTGATCTTTACTGTTGTTGCCCTATACAGACACCACCTGGTTCGACACCACCACAGCTTCAACCACAGATTTCGGTAAGTATTTCGTCCACACTCCCAGGATCATTTTCAGCTTCTAGATAAAGCTTGGGTTTGGAAGTGACAGGAGGCATCTCATGGTGTGTCCTTCCACAACCTCCTTCCTGTGTGTGTGTGCGCACGCGTGTGTGTCACTGGGGGTTAGAGAGAGAAGTCTCTGAAGATCAGATGCCGGGTCTCATCTTACAGGGTGGCCCACTGTTTCCATGGGATTCCTGGGCTCATGTTCAGCAAAGGTCCTCCCCCAGGGCCTCCGTGGAAGCCCTGGAGGCCACTCTAGGACTGCTGGAACTATGCTGGTTTTCTGGCTCCCAGGCCATGGGGTCGATCCCTGAGAAGATGAGGGCCATGTGCTGGGCTGGTACCTCTCTTCCCAAGGGACATCCCTTCCTGGGATGTTGGCAGAACCAAGTCAGAATGCTACGGAAGACTAGAAGTTGTCTACTGAGGCACGGATCCCGTCATGCCCCAGTGGCTGGAGAGGTCCATGCTGGGTGTGCCCAGGGCGCATTACGCTTGTCCACCCCCTCACTGCCATCCAGGTCATGGGTTGCTTCTTTCAGTGGAGCATCCTCAGCCTTGAGCTGACTGGGACGTCTCTGCTCTTCCCTGTGCTGAGGATTGACCTTTGGCATGTTGAAGGTCATTCCGTGCCCATGGGATTAGTTCGGGATCAAGCCTTGGGTCTTACAAATGTTCTAAGCTTATGAGCTTGAGAGAGACATGAAGGGAGATTTCTGTTCTGGATCCCTCAGGGACTGATTCAGGCTTGGCCCTGAGGCTGGTGAACGGAGGTGACCGTTGTCAGGGCCGCGTGGAGGTCCTGTACCGAGGCTCTTGGGGCACCGTGTGTGACGACAGCTGGGACACCAATGACGCCAACGTGGTGTGCAGGCAGCTGGGCTGCGGCTGGGCCAGGTCGGCCCCCGGAAGTGCCCGGTTTGGTCAAGGCTCAGGGCCGATTGTGCTGGACGACGTGCGCTGCTCCGGGCACGAGTCCTACCTGTGGAGCTGCCCTCACAACGGCTGGAACTCGCACAACTGTGGCCATGGAGAAGATGCTGGTGTTGTCTGCTCAGGTGGGTCCTCAAGATTTTGAACCTCTACCTCTGCTTGTTAATTCTCTAGAAGAGCTATTTTCTCTCATGTTCGCCTCATCTTCCTGATTTTGTCAAAGGGCGGCCATTTTCCCTCTTATTGAGAGGAACGTGCATCACCAATCTCCGACCATACTGATGTGGTTGTGTTTCACGGGAGGACACAGCATCTTTTTGAGCCCGTCGAACAGACGTGTGTTAGTGCGCATAAAAGTTGTGAGAACAAATTCCTGCAGTACTTTTTTTTTTTTTTTTTTTTTGGTGGTATCCACTGTTCGGCTACCACAGGACCCCTCTCTGAAATTCTTCTTAGCAACAAGGGGTCAGGCACTCAGCATTTCTGGTTCTCTGGACCCCGTAAGGCTTCTTCCTGCACAGTCTTCCCAGAAACTGACAACGTGTCCTCTTTTTTTGTAGGAGTACAAAGCACTGCTACTATCCCAGGTGAGTAGCTGTATCCGAGCCCAGAATGTGTCCTCTCTGGAATTTAACTCTCATGTTTCCAGAAACTAAAGAAGAGGTCTGGCCCTTCTCTTGGAGGACTCTAGTATTTGTTACAGTGACCAGCTGTGTCCCCAGGGCTTTGGCTCCAACTTAGCCTAGCCTCAGGGCCCACCGAGATCCCCTGCCACTGTCCGCTGCCAGGTTTGCCAGGAGGAGCTGCAGCGGAAGGATTTTTGGTCTCCTCTGCTCATTTCAGAGCAGAGCAACTGCTCGTGTCAGAAATGTGATCATTTGACAGATAAGACAAGGAATACGCCAACCACGGCTTGTGTGTTCCAGAATCCTATCCCGTTGGGAGAGTAATCCCCAAGGTTTCTTTTGCCCCCCAGTGACAACATTCAGTGCCAAGTGTGTTGCGCAGGGTAGCTCCACACTCTCGCCCGTCTGGGCCATTCGCAGTGCACACTGGAATGGTCCAGGTTCTGAGAAGTGCGGCCGTCAGGGAGAGATTTGTGTAGAGTTACGTTTCCTTACAAACTAATGACCGTGGAATGAAAACTTTCCCAATAAAATCCTAAAATCACTTCACCTTCCTTCCAGATTGGTGGCATTCATCACCTGCAACCAATACTGGTAAGTCTCATGTTTGTACACCTGAGGGCTTGGGTTGTGGAAGCAGCCCGTGTCTGTCAATGCACATCCCAGGTCAGCCTGTCAGTACAATCTCCCTGCTGTATACGGCTCCCAGGCTGCCCACACACAGCCAGTCGCTTACCTTCCAGACACTCAGCCTTTTTATCCCGCTGCCGGGTGGATGACTTTCGTTTTAATGAGGAGACCTACTTCCCCTTCCTCTAAGCAAGTGAAATAAGTTGTTCTTCAAAGAAGAAACTTAAATGATGCATTTCTTGGGGGTACCTCAGAAGCTTTGAGAGAAGGAAGGGAGACAATGAATGGATATTTTCACCAATAATCGATCCTTTCCAAGTAAAGTTTACCTCATGGCTGTTGCTCGATAGCTTTCCCTCGCTCTTAAGAAATGACATGGCCACTTGATTCTGTCATTGGATATATTCTCCGCAGCCGTTTAAATGCCTGCCTTGTATTTCGTTACACAGCTGTGAGCATGAAATAGTGAACTAGTCCTGAATGGCAGGACACTTGCGCTGTTCACATCTCCTGATTCTTAGGAATGATCCTCTGATGCAGAATAGTTTTTGAGTCTCTGCATCCCTCCCCAATTTTTCCCAGAGGAAAGCAATAAGTTTACTGGACTAAAGTTAACATAGTGCCTGGTACATAGAATGTGCTCACTAAATGCTAACTCTTCTGATGTTAAGTATTCTATGGTCTTTGCTATATACGTGGTCCGGTGGCCATCAAGGCAGTTGTAACATTTCAGAATGTTGGCAGAGACACTGATCTCCTCCCTCATCTCCCAGAGGACTGAGGGATTCAGTCCTGGCTCTGAGTCCCTGGCTCAGTGTGCCTTACGGCATGTAGAAACTGGATATCTCAGGTGGTATAGCTGAGTTTCTTCAACCCTTGGTCCCGTTGGGGCACCTGTGTGCTGTGTGACTGACTCTTGTTTCTTTCTCTCAGCCACTTGGCCTCAGTTCACAACTCGCCAGCCAGGTGAGTCCGCGGCACAATCCTCAGGCTATTATGTCCCTCTCACCCTGCTGTCGCGCTGACACAACCACTGCTCTTTGGAGAACCTGTGGACACTTTACTGGTCCCCACTGTCACTGAGATCCTGGCAATCCTTAACTAGATGTGGGATTCTCAGGAGTCTTAACTGGAGGTCGCATTCTTAAGGGTGTCACCTTCCCATGAGTCCATGAAGTTCCATGCAGTATGGGGAAACTGTCCCAATAAATGGCTTCCTGCGGTTTCAGAGAACTGGCCCGTGCGCCATGAATCTCAGCTCTCGTGTAATCCGGGCAGATAGGTTGAGTGGGAGAATGGACACTGAGGACTGGCGCCCTCCTACCAAAGAGCCAGCAGGGCAGGCTGGATCCTGTCCCCGGGTCAGGGACAGCACCCGATCCTTTGATGCAGATGTGCTTCTAACAAGGCAGTTGCAAGGGATGGGAGTGTCCCAGGTGATGAGGAGTTCTATATCCTGAGAGAGCTATTTGGCTACATAGGAACCCTCAACACCCCTGACACTTTCCGTCAAGCTTTTGCTATGCCAAAGTCCTCAGATCTACATGAGTCAAGAGAGAAGCGTGGCAAATGTTTTCTATGGGACATAAGAACAAGCCAGGCTTAGAGATGTGGAGGCACCTGGTTGGCTTCCCTAGCGCCTTTGTCCCGGAAAAGCTAGTAGAGCAGGAGACTAGAGCAGGGGGAGTGAGGCAGGATACAGATGGACAACGTTCACCATGCCTGCCATATGCAATTTTCACAAAATGCTTTCCATGATGTCTAACTCTGATCTTTACTGTTGTTGCCCTATACAGACACCACCTGGTTCGACACCACCACAGCTTCAACCACAGATTTCGGTAAGTATTTCGTCCACACTCCCAGGATCATTTTCAGCTTCTAGATAAAGCTTGGGTTTGGAAGTGACAGGAGGCATCTCATGGTGTGTCCTTCCACAACCTCCTTCCTGTGTGTGTGTGCGCACGCGTGTGTGTCACTGGGGGTTAGAGAGAGAAGTCTCTGAAGATCAGATGCCGGGTCTCATCTTACAGGGTGGCCCACTGTTTCCATGGGATTCCTGGGCTCATGTTCAGCAAAGGTCCTCCCCCAGGGCCTCCGTGGAAGCCCTGGAGGCCACTCTAGGACTGCTGGAACTATGCTGGTTTTCTGGCTCCCAGGCCATGGGGTCGATCCCTGAGAAGATGAGGGCCATGTGCTGGGCTGGTACCTCTCTTCCCAAGGGACATCCCTTCCTGGGATGTTGGCAGAACCAAGTCAGAATGCTACGGAAGACTAGAAGTTGTCTACTGAGGCACGGATCCCGTCATGCCCCAGTGGCTGGAGAGGTCCATGCTGGGTGTGCCCAGGGCGCATTACGCTTGTCCACCCCCTCACTGCCATCCAGGTCATGGGTTGCTTCTTTCAGTGGAGCATCCTCAGCCTTGAGCTGACTGGGACGTCTCTGCTCTTCCCTGTGCTGAGGATTGACCTTTGGCATGTTGAAGGTCATTCCGTGCCCATGGGATTAGTTCGGGATCAAGCCTTGGGTCTTACAAATGTTCTAAGCTTATGAGCTTGAGAGAGACATGAAGGGAGATTTCTGTTCTGGATCCCTCAGGGACTGATTCAGGCTTGGCCCTGAGGCTGGTGAACGGAGGTGACCGTTGTCAGGGCCGCGTGGAGGTCCTGTACCGAGGCTCTTGGGGCACCGTGTGTGACGACAGCTGGGACACCAATGACGCCAACGTGGTGTGCAGGCAGCTGGGCTGCGGCTGGGCCAGGTCGGCCCCCGGAAGTGCCCGGTTTGGTCAAGGCTCAGGGCCGATTGTGCTGGACGACGTGCGCTGCTCCGGGCACGAGTCCTACCTGTGGAGCTGCCCTCACAACGGCTGGAACTCGCACAACTGTGGCCATGGAGAAGATGCTGGTGTTGTCTGCTCAGGTGGGTCCTCAAGATTTTGAACCTCTACCTCTGCTTGTTAATTCTCTAGAAGAGCTATTTTCTCTCATGTTCGCCTCATCTTCCTGATTTTGTCAAAGGGCGGCCATTTTCCCTCTTATTGAGAGGAACGTGCATCACCAATCTCCGACCATACTGATGTGGTTGTGTTTCACGGGAGGACACAGCATCTTTTTGAGCCCGTCGAACAGACGTGTGTTAGTGCGCATAAAAGTTGTGAGAACAAATTCCTGCAGTACTTTTTTTTTTTTTTTTTTTTTTTTGGTGGTATCCACTGTTCGGCTACCACAGGACCCCTCTCTGAAATTCTTCTTAGCAACAAGGGGTCAGGCACTCAGCATTTCTGGTTCTCTGGACCCCGTAAGGCTTCTTCCTGCACAGTCTTCCCAGAAACTGACAACGTGTCCTCTTTTTTTGTAGGAGTACAAAGCACTGCTACTATCCCAGGTGAGTAGCTGTATCCGAGCCCAGAATGTGTCCTCTCTGGAATTTAACTCTCATGTTTCCAGAAACTAAAGAAGAGGTCTGGCCCTTCTCTTGGAGGACTCTAGTATTTGTTACAGTGACCAGCTGTGTCCCCAGGGCTTTGGCTCCAACTTAGCCTAGCCTCAGGGCCCACCGAGATCCCCTGCCACTGTCCGCTGCCAGGTTTGCCAGGAGGAGCTGCAGCGGAAGGATTTTTGGTCTCCTCTGCTCATTTCAGAGCAGAGCAACTGCTCGTGTCAGAAATGTGATCATTTGACAGATAAGACAAGGAATACGCCAACCACGGCTTGTGTGTTCCAGAATCCTATCCCGTTGGGAGAGTAATCCCCAAGGTTTCTTTTGCCCCCCAGTGACAACATTCAGTGCCAAGTGTGTTGCGCAGGGTAGCTCCACACTCTCGCCCGTCTGGGCCATTCGCAGTGCACACTGGAATGGTCCAGGTTCTGAGAAGTGCGGCCGTCAGGGAGAGATTTGTGTAGAGTTACGTTTCCTTACAAACTAATGACCGTGGAATGAAAACTTTCCCAATAAAATCCTAAAATCACTTCACCTTCCTTCCAGATTGGTGGCATTCATCACCTGCAACCAATACTGGTAAGTCTCATGTTTGTACACCTGAGGGCTTGGGTTGTGGAAGCAGCCCGTGTCTGTCAATGCACATCCCAGGTCAGCCTGTCAGTACAATCTCCCTGCTGTATACGGCTCCCAGGCTGCCCACACACAGCCAGTCGCTTACCTTCCAGACACTCAGCCTTTTTATCCCGCTGCCGGGTGGATGACTTTCGTTTTAATGAGGAGACCTACTTCCCCTTCCTCTAAGCAAGTGAAATAAGTTGTTCTTCAAAGAAGAAACTTAAATGATGCATTTCTTGGGGGTACCTCAGAAGCTTTGAGAGAAGGAAGGGAGACAATGAATGGATATTTTCACCAATAATCGATCCTTTCCAAGTAAAGTTTACCTCATGGCTGTTGCTCGATAGCTTTCCCTCGCTCTTAAGAAATGACATGGCCACTTGATTCTGTCATTGGATATATTCTCCGCAGCCGTTTAAATGCCTGCCTTGTATTTCGTTACACAGCTGTGAGCATGAAATAGTGAACTAGTCCTGAATGGCAGGACACTTGCGCTGTTCACATCTCCTGATTCTTAGGAATGATCCTCTGATGCAGAATAGTTTTTGAGTCTCTGCATCCCTCCCCAATTTTTCCCAGAGGAAAGCAATAAGTTTACTGGACTAAAGTTAACATAGTGCCTGGTACATAGAATGTGCTCACTAAATGCTAACTCTTCTGATGTTAAGTATTCTATGGTCTTTGCTATATACGTGGTCCGGTGGCCATCAAGGCAGTTGTAACATTTCAGAATGTTGGCAGAGACACTGATCTCCTCCCTCATCTCCCAGAGGACTGAGGGATTCAGTCCTGGCTCTGAGTCCCTGGCTCAGTGTGCCTTACGGCATGTAGAAACTGGATATCTCAGGTGGTATAGCTGAGTTTCTTCAACCCTTGGTCCCGTTGGGGCACCTGTGTGCTGTGTGACTGACTCTTGTTTCTTTCTCTCAGCCACTTGGCCTCAGTTCACAACTCGCCAGCCAGGTGAGTCCGCGGCACAATCCTCAGGCTATTATGTCCCTCTCACCCTGCTGTCGCGCTGACACAACCACTGCTCTTTGGAGAACCTGTGGACACTTTACTGGTCCCCACTGTCACTGAGATCCTGGCAATCCTTAACTAGATGTGGGATTCTCAGGAGTCTTAACTGGAGGTCGCATTCTTAAGGGTGTCACCTTCCCATGAGTCCATGAAGTTCCATGCAGTATGGGGAAACTGTCCCAATAAATGGCTTCCTGCGGTTTCAGAGAACTGGCCCGTGCGCCATGAATCTCAGCTCTCGTGTAATCCGGGCAGATAGGTTGAGTGGGAGAATGGACACTGAGGACTGGCGCCCTCCTACCAAAGAGCCAGCAGGGCAGGCTGGATCCTGTCCCCGGGTCAGGGACAGCACCCGATCCTTTGATGCAGATGTGCTTCTAACAAGGCAGTTGCAAGGGATGGGAGTGTCCCAGGTGATGAGGAGTTCTGTATCCTGAGAGAGCTATTTGGCTACATAGGGACCCTCAACACCCCTGACACTTTCCGTCAAGCTTTTGCTATGCCAAAGTCCTCAGATCTACATGAGTCAAGAGAGAAGCGTGGCAAATGTTTTCTATGGGACATAAGAACAAGCCAGGCTTAGAGATGTGGAGGCACCTGGTTGGCTTCCCTAGCGCCTTTGTCCCGGAAAAGCTAGTAGAGCAGGAGACTAGAGCAGGGGGAGTGAGGCAGGATACAGATGGACAACGTTCACCATGCCTGCCATATGCAATTTTCACAAAATGCTTTCCATGATGTCTAACTCTGATCTTTACTGTTGTTGCCCTATACAGACACCACCTGGTTCGACACCACCACAGCTTCAACCACAGATTTCGGTAAGTATTTCGTCCACACTCCCAGGATCATTTTCAGCTTCTAGATAAAGCTTGGGTTTGGAAGTGACAGGAGGCATCTCATGGTGTGTCCTTCCACAACCTCCTTCCTGTGTGTGTGTGCGCACGCGTGTGTGTCACTGGGGGTTAGAGAGAGAAGTCTCTGAAGATCAGATGCCGGGTCTCATCTTACAGGGTGGCCCACTGTTTCCATGGGATTCCTGGGCTCATGTTCAGCAAAGGTCCTCCCCCAGGGCCTCCGTGGAAGCCCTGGAGGCCACTCTAGGACTGCTGGAACTATGCTGGTTTTCTGGCTCCCAGGCCATGGGGTCGATCCCTGAGAAGATGAGGGCCATGTGCTGGGCTGGTACCTCTCTTCCCAAGGGACATCCCTTCCTGGGATGTTGGCAGAACCAAGTCAGAATGCTACGGAAGACTAGAAGTTGTCTACTGAGGCACGGATCCCGTCATGCCCCAGTGGCTGGAGAGGTCCATGCTGGGTGTGCCCAGGGCGCATTACGCTTGTCCACCCCCTCACTGCCATCCAGGTCATGGGTTGCTTCTTTCAGTGGAGCATCCTCAGCCTTGAGCTGACTGGGACGTCTCTGCTCTTCCCTGTGCTGAGGATTGACCTTTGGCATGTTGAAGGTCATTCCGTGCCCATGGGATTAGTTCGGGATCAAGCCTTGGGTCTTACAAATGTTCTAAGCTTATGAGCTTGAGAGAGACATGAAGGGAGATTTCTGTTCTGGATCCCTCAGGGACTGATTCAGGCTTGGCCCTGAGGCTGGTGAACGGAGGTGACCGTTGTCAGGGCCGCGTGGAGGTCCTGTACCGAGGCTCTTGGGGCACCGTGTGTGACGACAGCTGGGACACCAATGACGCCAACGTGGTGTGCAGGCAGCTGGGCTGCGGCTGGGCCAGGTCGGCCCCCGGAAGTGCCCGGTTTGGTCAAGGCTCAGGGCCGATTGTGCTGGACGACGTGCGCTGCTCCGGGCACGAGTCCTACCTGTGGAGCTGCCCTCACAACGGCTGGAACTCGCACAACTGTGGCCATGGAGAAGATGCTGGTGTTGTCTGCTCAGGTGGGTCCTCAAGATTTTGAACCTCTACCTCTGCTTGTTAATTCTCTAGAAGAGCTATTTTCTCTCATGTTCGCCTCATCTTCCTGATTTTGTCAAAGGGCGGCCATTTTCCCTCTTATTGAGAGGAACGTGCATCACCAATCTCCGACCATACTGATGTGGTTGTGTTTCACGGGAGGACACAGCATCTTTTTGAGCCCGTCGAACAGACGTGTGTTAGTGCGCATAAAAGTTGTGAGAACAAATTCCTGCAGTACTTTTTTTTTTTTTTTTTTTTTTTGGTGGTATCCACTGTTCGGCTACCACAGGACCCCTCTCTGAAATTCTTCTTAGCAACAAGGGGTCAGGCACTCAGCATTTCTGGTTCTCTGGACCCCGTAAGGCTTCTTCCTGCACAGTCTTCCCAGAAACTGACAACGTGTCCTCTTTTTTTGTAGGAGTACAAAGCACTGCTACTATCCCAGGTGAGTAGCTGTATCCGAGCCCAGAATGTGTCCTCTCTGGAATTTAACTCTCATGTTTCCAGAAACTAAAGAAGAGGTCTGGCCCTTCTCTTGGAGGACTCTAGTATTTGTTACAGTGACCAGCTGTGTCCCCAGGGCTTTGGCTCCAACTTAGCCTAGCCTCAGGGCCCACCGAGATCCCCTGCCACTGTCCGCTGCCAGGTTTGCCAGGAGGAGCTGCAGCGGAAGGATTTTTGGTCTCCTCTGCTCATTTCAGAGCAGAGCAACTGCTCGTGTCAGAAATGTGATCATTTGACAGATAAGACAAGGAATACGCCAACCACGGCTTGTGTGTTCCAGAATCCTATCCCGTTGGGAGAGTAATCCCCAAGGTTTCTTTTGCCCCCCAGTGACAACATTCAGTGCCAAGTGTGTTGCGCAGGGTAGCTCCACACTCTCGCCCGTCTGGGCCATTCGCAGTGCACACTGGAATGGTCCAGGTTCTGAGAAGTGCGGCCGTCAGGGAGAGATTTGTGTAGAGTTACGTTTCCTTACAAACTAATGACCGTGGAATGAAAACTTTCCCAATAAAATCCTAAAATCACTTCACCTTCCTTCCAGATTGGTGGCATTCATCACCTGCAACCAATACTGGTAAGTCTCATGTTTGTACACCTGAGGGCTTGGGTTGTGGAAGCAGCCCGTGTCTGTCAATGCACATCCCAGGTCAGCCTGTCAGTACAATCTCCCTGCTGTATACGGCTCCCAGGCTGCCCACACACAGCCAGTCGCTTACCTTCCAGACACTCAGCCTTTTTATCCCGCTGCCGGGTGGATGACTTTCGTTTTAATGAGGAGACCTACTTCCCCTTCCTCTAAGCAAGTGAAATAAGTTGTTCTTCAAAGAAGAAACTTAAATGATGCATTTCTTGGGGGTACCTCAGAAGCTTTGAGAGAAGGAAGGGAGACAATGAATGGATATTTTCACCAATAATCGATCCTTTCCAAGTAAAGTTTACCTCATGGCTGTTGCTCGATAGCTTTCCCTCGCTCTTAAGAAATGACATGGCCACTTGATTCTGTCATTGGATATATTCTCCGCAGCCGTTTAAATGCCTGCCTTGTATTTCGTTACACAGCTGTGAGCATGAAATAGTGAACTAGTCCTGAATGGCAGGACACTTGCGCTGTTCACATCTCCTGATTCTTAGGAATGATCCTCTGATGCAGAATAGTTTTTGAGTCTCTGCATCCCTCCCCAATTTTTCCCAGAGGAAAGCAATAAGTTTACTGGACTAAAGTTAACATAGTGCCTGGTACATAGAATGTGCTCACTAAATGCTAACTCTTCTGATGTTAAGTATTCTATGGTCTTTGCTATATACGTGGTCCGGTGGCCATCAAGGCAGTTGTAACATTTCAGAATGTTGGCAGAGACACTGATCTCCTCCCTCATCTCCCAGAGGACTGAGGGATTCAGTCCTGGCTCTGAGTCCCTGGCTCAGTGTGCCTTACGGCATGTAGAAACTGGATATCTCAGGTGGTATAGCTGAGTTTCTTCAACCCTTGGTCCCGTTGGGGCACCTGTGTGCTGTGTGACTGACTCTTGTTTCTTTCTCTCAGCCACTTGGCCTCAGTTCACAACTCGCCAGCCAGGTGAGTCCGCGGCACAATCCTCAGGCTATTATGTCCCTCTCACCCTGCTGTCGCGCTGACACAACCACTGCTCTTTGGAGAACCTGTGGACACTTTACTGGTCCCCACTGTCACTGAGATCCTGGCAATCCTTAACTAGATGTGGGATTCTCAGGAGTCTTAACTGGAGGTCGCATTCTTAAGGGTGTCACCTTCCCATGAGTCCATGAAGTTCCATGCAGTATGGGGAAACTGTCCCAATAAATGGCTTCCTGCGGTTTCAGAGAACTGGCCCGTGCGCCATGAATCTCAGCTCTCGTGTAATCCGGGCAGATAGGTTGAGTGGGAGAATGGACACTGAGGACTGGCGCCCTCCTACCAAAGAGCCAGCAGGGCAGGCTGGATCCTGTCCCCGGGTCAGGGACAGCACCCGATCCTTTGATGCAGATGTGCTTCTAACAAGGCAGTTGCAAGGGATGGGAGTGTCCCAGGTGATGAGGAGTTCTATATCCTGAGAGAGCTATTTGGCTACATAGGAACCCTCAACACCCCTGACACTTTCCGTCAAGCTTTTGCTATGCCAAAGTCCTCAGATCTACATGAGTCAAGAGAGAAGCGTGGCAAATGTTTTCTATGGGACATAAGAACAAGCCAGGCTTAGAGATGTGGAGGCACCTGGTTGGCTTCCCTAGCGCCTTTGTCCCGGAAAAGCTAGTAGAGCAGGAGACTAGAGCAGGGGGAGTGAGGCAGGATACAGATGGACAACGTTCACCATGCCTGCCATATGCAATTTTCACAAAATGCTTTCCATGATGTCTAACTCTGATCTTTACTGTTGTTGCCCTATACAGACACCACCTGGTTCGACACCACCACAGCTTCAACCACAGATTTCGGTAAGTATTTCGTCCACACTCCCAGGATCATTTTCAGCTTCTAGATAAAGCTTGGGTTTGGAAGTGACAGGAGGCATCTCATGGTGTGTCCTTCCACAACCTCCTTCCTGTGTGTGTGTGCGCACGCGTGTGTGTCACTGGGGGTTAGAGAGAGAAGTCTCTGAAGATCAGATGCCGGGTCTCATCTTACAGGGTGGCCCACTGTTTCCATGGGATTCCTGGGCTCATGTTCAGCAAAGGTCCTCCCCCAGGGCCTCCGTGGAAGCCCTGGAGGCCACTCTAGGACTGCTGGAACTATGCTGGTTTTCTGGCTCCCAGGCCATGGGGTCGATCCCTGAGAAGATGAGGGCCATGTGCTGGGCTGGTACCTCTCTTCCCAAGGGACATCCCTTCCTGGGATGTTGGCAGAACCAAGTCAGAATGCTACGGAAGACTAGAAGTTGTCTACTGAGGCACGGATCCCGTCATGCCCCAGTGGCTGGAGAGGTCCATGCTGGGTGTGCCCAGGGCGCATTACGCTTGTCCACCCCCTCACTGCCATCCAGGTCATGGGTTGCTTCTTTCAGTGGAGCATCCTCAGCCTTGAGCTGACTGGGACGTCTCTGCTCTTCCCTGTGCTGAGGATTGACCTTTGGCATGTTGAAGGTCATTCCGTGCCCATGGGATTAGTTCGGGATCAAGCCTTGGGTCTTACAAATGTTCTAAGCTTATGAGCTTGAGAGAGACATGAAGGGAGATTTCTGTTCTGGATCCCTCAGGGACTGATTCAGGCTTGGCCCTGAGGCTGGTGAACGGAGGTGACCGTTGTCAGGGCCGCGTGGAGGTCCTGTACCGAGGCTCTTGGGGCACCGTGTGTGACGACAGCTGGGACACCAATGACGCCAACGTGGTGTGCAGGCAGCTGGGCTGCGGCTGGGCCAGGTCGGCCCCCGGAAGTGCCCGGTTTGGTCAAGGCTCAGGGCCGATTGTGCTGGACGACGTGCGCTGCTCCGGGCACGAGTCCTACCTGTGGAGCTGCCCTCACAACGGCTGGAACTCGCACAACTGTGGCCATGGAGAAGATGCTGGTGTTGTCTGCTCAGGTGGGTCCTCAAGATTTTGAACCTCTACCTCTGCTTGTTAATTCTCTAGAAGAGCTATTTTCTCTCATGTTCGCCTCATCTTCCTGATTTTGTCAAAGGGCGGCCATTTTCCCTCTTATTGAGAGGAACGTGCATCACCAATCTCCGACCATACTGATGTGGTTGTGTTTCACGGGAGGACACAGCATCTTTTTGAGCCCGTCGAACAGACGTGTGTTAGTGCGCATAAAAGTTGTGAGAACAAATTCCTGCAGTACTTTTTTTTTTTTTTTTTTTTTTTGGTGGTATCCACTGTTCGGCTACCACAGGACCCCTCTCTGAAATTCTTCTTAGCAACAAGGGGTCAGGCACTCAGCATTTCTGGTTCTCTGGACCCCGTAAGGCTTCTTCCTGCACAGTCTTCCCAGAAACTGACAACGTGTCCTCTTTTTTTGTAGGAGTACAAAGCACTGCTACTATCCCAGGTGAGTAGCTGTATCCGAGCCCAGAATGTGTCCTCTCTGGAATTTAACTCTCATGTTTCCAGAAACTAAAGAAGAGGTCTGGCCCTTCTCTTGGAGGACTCTAGTATTTGTTACAGTGACCAGCTGTGTCCCCAGGGCTTTGGCTCCAACTTAGCCTAGCCTCAGGGCCCACCGAGATCCCCTGCCACTGTCCGCTGCCAGGTTTGCCAGGAGGAGCTGCAGCGGAAGGATTTTTGGTCTCCTCTGCTCATTTCAGAGCAGAGCAACTGCTCGTGTCAGAAATGTGATCATTTGACAGATAAGACAAGGAATACGCCAACCACGGCTTGTGTGTTCCAGAATCCTATCCCGTTGGGAGAGTAATCCCCAAGGTTTCTTTTGCCCCCCAGTGACAACATTCAGTGCCAAGTGTGTTGCGCAGGGTAGCTCCACACTCTCGCCCGTCTGGGCCATTCGCAGTGCACACTGGAATGGTCCAGGTTCTGAGAAGTGCGGCCGTCAGGGAGAGATTTGTGTAGAGTTACGTTTCCTTACAAACTAATGACCGTGGAATGAAAACTTTCCCAATAAAATCCTAAAATCACTTCACCTTCCTTCCAGATTGGTGGCATTCATCACCTGCAACCAATACTGGTAAGTCTCATGTTTGTACACCTGAGGGCTTGGGTTGTGGAAGCAGCCCGTGTCTGTCAATGCACATCCCAGGTCAGCCTGTCAGTACAATCTCCCTGCTGTATACGGCTCCCAGGCTGCCCACACACAGCCAGTCGCTTACCTTCCAGACACTCAGCCTTTTTATCCCGCTGCCGGGTGGATGACTTTCGTTTTAATGAGGAGACCTACTTCCCCTTCCTCTAAGCAAGTGAAATAAGTTGTTCTTCAAAGAAGAAACTTAAATGATGCATTTCTTGGGGGTACCTCAGAAGCTTTGAGAGAAGGAAGGGAGACAATGAATGGATATTTTCACCAATAATCGATCCTTTCCAAGTAAAGTTTACCTCATGGCTGTTGCTCGATAGCTTTCCCTCGCTCTTAAGAAATGACATGGCCACTTGATTCTGTCATTGGATATATTCTCCGCAGCCGTTTAAATGCCTGCCTTGTATTTCGTTACACAGCTGTGAGCATGAAATAGTGAACTAGTCCTGAATGGCAGGACACTTGCGCTGTTCACATCTCCTGATTCTTAGGAATGATCCTCTGATGCAGAATAGTTTTTGAGTCTCTGCATCCCTCCCCAATTTTTCCCAGAGGAAAGCAATAAGTTTACTGGACTAAAGTTAACATAGTGCCTGGTACATAGAATGTGCTCACTAAATGCTAACTCTTCTGATGTTAAGTATTCTATGGTCTTTGCTATATACGTGGTCCGGTGGCCATCAAGGCAGTTGTAACATTTCAGAATGTTGGCAGAGACACTGATCTCCTCCCTCATCTCCCAGAGGACTGAGGGATTCAGTCCTGGCTCTGAGTCCCTGGCTCAGTGTGCCTTACGGCATGTAGAAACTGGATATCTCAGGTGGTATAGCTGAGTTTCTTCAACCCTTGGTCCCGTTGGGGCACCTGTGTGCTGTGTGACTGACTCTTGTTTCTTTCTCTCAGCCACTTGGCCTCAGTTCACAACTCGCCAGCCAGGTGAGTCCGCGGCACAATCCTCAGGCTATTATGTCCCTCTCACCCTGCTGTCGCGCTGACACAACCACTGCTCTTTGGAGAACCTGTGGACACTTTACTGGTCCCCACTGTCACTGAGATCCTGGCAATCCTTAACTAGATGTGGGATTCTCAGGAGTCTTAACTGGAGGTCGCATTCTTAAGGGTGTCACCTTCCCATGAGTCCATGAAGTTCCATGCAGTATGGGGAAACTGTCCCAATAAATGGCTTCCTGCGGTTTCAGAGAACTGGCCCGTGCGCCATGAATCTCAGCTCTCGTGTAATCCGGGCAGATAGGTTGAGTGGGAGAATGGACACTGAGGACTGGCGCCCTCCTACCAAAGAGCCAGCAGGGCAGGCTGGATCCTGTCCCCGGGTCAGGGACAGCACCCGATCCTTTGATGCAGATGTGCTTCTAACAAGGCAGTTGCAAGGGATGGGAGTGTCCCAGGTGATGAGGAGTTCTATATCCTGAGAGAGCTATTTGGCTACATAGGAACCCTCAACACCCCTGACACTTTCCGTCAAGCTTTTGCTATGCCAAAGTCCTCAGATCTACATGAGTCAAGAGAGAAGCGTGGCAAATGTTTTCTATGGGACATAAGAACAAGCCAGGCTTAGAGATGTGGAGGCACCTGGTTGGCTTCCCTAGCGCCTTTGTCCCGGAAAAGCTAGTAGAGCAGGAGACTAGAGCAGGGGGAGTGAGGCAGGATACAGATGGACAACGTTCACCATGCCTGCCATATGCAATTTTCACAAAATGCTTTCCATGATGTCTAACTCTGATCTTTACTGTTGTTGCCCTATACAGACACCACCTGGTTCGACACCACCACAGCTTCAACCACAGATTTCGGTAAGTATTTCGTCCACACTCCCAGGATCATTTTCAGCTTCTAGATAAAGCTTGGGTTTGGAAGTGACAGGAGGCATCTCATGGTGTGTCCTTCCACAACCTCCTTCCTGTGTGTGTGTGCGCACGCGTGTGTGTCACTGGGGGTTAGAGAGAGAAGTCTCTGAAGATCAGATGCCGGGTCTCATCTTACAGGGTGGCCCACTGTTTCCATGGGATTCCTGGGCTCATGTTCAGCAAAGGTCCTCCCCCAGGGCCTCCGTGGAAGCCCTGGAGGCCACTCTAGGACTGCTGGAACTATGCTGGTTTTCTGGCTCCCAGGCCATGGGGTCGATCCCTGAGAAGATGAGGGCCATGTGCTGGGCTGGTACCTCTCTTCCCAAGGGACATCCCTTCCTGGGATGTTGGCAGAACCAAGTCAGAATGCTACGGAAGACTAGAAGTTGTCTACTGAGGCACGGATCCCGTCATGCCCCAGTGGCTGGAGAGGTCCATGCTGGGTGTGCCCAGGGCGCATTACGCTTGTCCACCCCCTCACTGCCATCCAGGTCATGGGTTGCTTCTTTCAGTGGAGCATCCTCAGCCTTGAGCTGACTGGGACGTCTCTGCTCTTCCCTGTGCTGAGGATTGACCTTTGGCATGTTGAAGGTCATTCCGTGCCCATGGGATTAGTTCGGGATCAAGCCTTGGGTCTTACAAATGTTCTAAGCTTATGAGCTTGAGAGAGACATGAAGGGAGATTTCTGTTCTGGATCCCTCAGGGACTGATTCAGGCTTGGCCCTGAGGCTGGTGAACGGAGGTGACCGTTGTCAGGGCCGCGTGGAGGTCCTGTACCGAGGCTCTTGGGGCACCGTGTGTGACGACAGCTGGGACACCAATGACGCCAACGTGGTGTGCAGGCAGCTGGGCTGCGGCTGGGCCAGGTCGGCCCCCGGAAGTGCCCGGTTTGGTCAAGGCTCAGGGCCGATTGTGCTGGACGACGTGCGCTGCTCCGGGCACGAGTCCTACCTGTGGAGCTGCCCTCACAACGGCTGGAACTCGCACAACTGTGGCCATGGAGAAGATGCTGGTGTTGTCTGCTCAGGTGGGTCCTCAAGATTTTGAACCTCTACCTCTGCTTGTTAATTCTCTAGAAGAGCTATTTTCTCTCATGTTCGCCTCATCTTCCTGATTTTGTCAAAGGGCGGCCATTTTCCCTCTTATTGAGAGGAACGTGCATCACCAATCTCCGACCATACTGATGTGGTTGTGTTTCACGGGAGGACACAGCATCTTTTTGAGCCCGTCGAACAGACGTGTGTTAGTGCGCATAAAAGTTGTGAGAACAAATTCCTGCAGTACTTTTTTTTTTTTTTTTTTTTTTGGTGGTATCCACTGTTCGGCTACCACAGGACCCCTCTCTGAAATTCTTCTTAGCAACAAGGGGTCAGGCACTCAGCATTTCTGGTTCTCTGGACCCCGTAAGGCTTCTTCCTGCACAGTCTTCCCAGAAACTGACAACGTGTCCTCTTTTTTTGTAGGAGTACAAAGCACTGCTACTATCCCAGGTGAGTAGCTGTATCCGAGCCCAGAATGTGTCCTCTCTGGAATTTAACTCTCATGTTTCCAGAAACTAAAGAAGAGGTCTGGCCCTTCTCTTGGAGGACTCTAGTATTTGTTACAGTGACCAGCTGTGTCCCCAGGGCTTTGGCTCCAACTTAGCCTAGCCTCAGGGCCCACCGAGATCCCCTGCCACTGTCCGCTGCCAGGTTTGCCAGGAGGAGCTGCAGCGGAAGGATTTTTGGTCTCCTCTGCTCATTTCAGAGCAGAGCAACTGCTCGTGTCAGAAATGTGATCATTTGACAGATAAGACAAGGAATACGCCAACCACGGCTTGTGTGTTCCAGAATCCTATCCCGTTGGGAGAGTAATCCCCAAGGTTTCTTTTGCCCCCCAGTGACAACATTCAGTGCCAAGTGTGTTGCGCAGGGTAGCTCCACACTCTCGCCCGTCTGGGCCATTCGCAGTGCACACTGGAATGGTCCAGGTTCTGAGAAGTGCGGCCGTCAGGGAGAGATTTGTGTAGAGTTACGTTTCCTTACAAACTAATGACCGTGGAATGAAAACTTTCCCAATAAAATCCTAAAATCACTTCACCTTCCTTCCAGATTGGTGGCATTCATCACCTGCAACCAATACTGGTAAGTCTCACGTTTGTCCACCTGAGGGCTTGGGCTGTGGAAGCAGCCCGTGTCTGTCAATGCACATCCCAGGTCAGCCTGTCAGTACAATCTCCCTGCTGTATACGGCTCCCAACGTGCCCACACACAGCCAGTCGCTTACCTTCCAGACACTCAGCCTTTTTATCCCGCTGCCGGGTGGATGACTTTCGTTTTAATGAGGAGACCTACTTCCCCTTCCTCTAAGCAAGTGAAGTATGTTGTTCTTCAAAGAAGAAACTAAAATCCTGCATTTCTTGGGGTACCTCAGGAGCTTTGCGAGAAGGAAGGGAGACAATGAATGGATATTTTCACCAATAATCGATCCTTTCCAAGTAAAGTTTACCTCGTGGCTGTTGCTCGATAGCTTTCCCTCGCTCTTAAGAAATGACATGGCCACTTGATTCTGTCATTGGATATTTTCTCCGCAGCCATTTAAATGCCTGCCTTGTATTTCGTTACACAGCTGTGAGCATGAAATAGTGAACTAGTCCTGAATTGCAGGACACTTGCGCTGTTCACATCTCCTGATTCTTAGGAATGATCCTCTGATGCAGAATACTTTTTCAGTCCTGCATCCCTCCCCAATTTTTCCCAGAGGAAAGCAATAAGTTTACTGGACTAAAGTTAACATAGTGCCTGGTACATAGAATGTGCTCACTAAATGCTAACTCTTCTGATGTTAAGTGTTCTATGGTCTTTGCTATATACGTGGTCCGGTGGCCATCAATGCTGTTGTAACATCAGAATGTTGGCAGAGACACTGATCTCCTCCCTCATCTCCCAGTGGACTGAGGGATTCAGTCCTGGCCCTGAGTCCCTGGCTCAGTGTGCTTTACAGCATGTAGAAACTGGTCCCACTGTCACTGTGATACTGGCAATCCTTAACTAGATGTGGGATTCACAGGAGTCTTAACTGGAGGTAGCATCCTTAAGAGTGTCACCTTCCCATGAGTCCATGAGTTCCATGCAGTATGGGGAAACTGTCCCAATAAATGGCTTCCTGCGGTTTCAGAGAACTGGCCCGTGCACCATGAATCTCAGCTCTCATTTAATCCGGGCAGATAGGTTGAGTGGGAGAATGGACACTGAGGACTGGCGCCCTCCTACCAAAGAGCCAGCAGGGCAGGCTGGCTCCTGTCCCTGGGTCAGGGACAGTGCCAGATTCCTTTGAAACAGATGTGCTTCTAACAAGGCAGTTACAAGGGATGGGAGTTCCCAGGTGACGGAGGAGTTCTAAGTCCTGAGAGAGCTGTTTGGCTCCATAGGGACCCTCAGCACCACTGACTCTTTCTGCCAAGTTTTGCTATGCCAATGCCCTCAGATCTACATGACTCAAGAGAGACCCATTGCAAACCTTCTATGGGACAAAAGAGCAAGCCAGGCTTAGAGATGTGGAGGCACCTAGTTCGCTTCTCCAACGCCTTTGTCCATGAAAAGCTAGCAGAGCAGGACACTAGAGTAGGGGGAGTGTGGCAGGATGCAAATGGATTACGTTCACCATGCCTGCCATATGCAATTTTCACAAATTCTTTCCATGCTGTCTAACTCTGATCTTTACTGTTTTTGCCCTATACAGACACCACCTGGTTCACCACCACCACAGCTTCAACCACAGATTTCGGTAAGTATTTCGTCCACCCTCCCAGAATCATTCTCTGCTTCTAGATAAAGCTTCGGTTTGGAAGTGAAAGGAGGTATCTCAGGTGTGTCCTTCCATAACTTCCTGTGTGTGTGTGTGTGCGTGTGTGTCGCTGGGGGATAGAGAGAGAAGTCTCTGAAGATCAGATCCCGGGTCTCATCTTACAGGGTGGCCCACTGATTCCATGGGGATCCTGGGCTTATGTTTAGCAAAGGTCCTCCCCCAGGGGCTCCATGGAAGCCCTGGAGGCCTCTCTAGGACTGCTGGAACTATGCTGGTCTTGTGGCTCCCAGGCCATGGGGTCAAGCCCTGAGATGAGTAGGGCCATGTGCTGGGCTGGTACCTCTCTTCCGAGGAGCATTCCTTCCTGGATGTTGGCAGAACCAAGTCAGAATGCTATGAAGACTAGATGTTGTCCTCTGAGGCACGGGTCCCGTCATGCACCTCAGCTGGAGAGCTCCATGCTGGGTGTGCCCAGGGCGCATTAGGCTTGTCTACCCCCTCACTTCCATCCAAGTCCTGGGTTGCTTCTTTCAGTGGAGCATCCTCAGCCTTGAGCTGACTGGGACATCTCTGCTCTTCCCTGTGCTGAGGATTGACCTTTGGCATGTTGAAGGTCATTCTGTGCCCAGGGGATTAGTTCGGGATCAAGCCTTGGGTCTTACAAATGTTCTAAGCTTATGAGCTTGAGAGAGACATGAAGGGAGATTTCTGTTCTGGATCCCTCAGGGACTGATTCAGGCTTGGCCCTGAGGCTGGTGAACGGAGGTGACCGTTGTCAGGGCCGCGTGGAGGTCCTGTACCGAGGCTCTTGGGGCACCGTGTGTGACGACAGCTGGGACACCAATGATGCCAACGTGGTGTGCAGGCAGCTGGGCTGCGGCTGGGCCAGGTCGGCCCCCGGAAGTGCCCGGTTTGGTCAAGGCTCAGGGCCGATTGTGCTGGATGACGTGCGCTGCTCCGGGCACGAGTCCTACCTATGGGGATGCCCTCACAATGGCTGGAACTCGCACAACTGTGGCCATGGAGAAGATGCTGGTGTTGTCTGCTCAGGTGGGTCCTCAAGATTTGGAGCCTCTACTTCTGCTTGTTAATATCCTAGAAGTGCTATTTTCTCTCACGGTTGCTTCATCTTCCTGAGTTTGCTGAATGGCGGCCATTTTCCCTCTTAGATTGAGAGGAACGTTGCATCACCAATCTCCAACCATACTGATGTGGCTGTGTTTCACGGGAGGACACAGCATCTTTTTGAGCCCGTCAAACAGCCGTGTGTTAGTGGGCATAAAAGTTGTGAGAACGAATTCCTGCAGTACTTTTTTTCGTTTTTTTGGTGGTATCCTCTGTGAGGCTAACAGGTCCCTCTCTGAAAGTCTTCTTAGTGACAGGGGGTCAGGCACTCAGTATTTCTGGTTCTCTGGACCCCGTAAGGCTTCTTTCTGCACAGTCTTCCCAGAGACTGACCATATGTCCTCTTTTTTTTGTAGGAGTACAAAGCACTACTACTACCCCAGGTGAGTAGCTGTATCCAAGCCCAGCATGTTTCCTCTTGGAATTCAACTCTCATGTTTCGAGAAACTAAAGAAGAGGCCTGGCCCTTCTCTTGGAGGACTCTGGTATTTGTTACAGTGACCAGCTGCATCCCCAGGGCTTTGGCTCCAACTTAGCCTAGCCTCAGGGCCCACCGAGATCCCCTGCCACTGTCCGCTGCCAGGTTTGCCAGGAGGAGCTGCAGCGGAAGGATTTTTGGTCTCCTCTGCTCATTTCAGAGGAGAGCAACTGCTCAAGTCAGAATTGTGATCATTTGAGAGATAAGACAAGGAAAACGCCAACCACGGCTTGTGTGTTCCAGAATCCTATCCCGTTGGGAGAGTAATCCCCAAGGTTTCCTTTGCCCCCCAGTGAAAACATTCAGTGCCAAGTGTGTTGCGCAGGGTAGCTCCACACTCTCGCCCGTCTGGGCCATTCGCAGTGCACACTGGAATGGTCCAGGTTCTGAGAAGTGCTGCCGTCAGGGAGAGATTTGTGTAGAGTTACGTTTCCTTACAAACTAATGACCGTGGAATGAAAACTTTCCCAATAAAATCCTAAAATCACTTCACTTTCCTTCCAGATTGGTGGCATTCATCACCTGCAACCAATACTGGTAAGTCTCACGTTTGTCCACCTGAGGGCTTGGGCTGTGGAAGCAGCCCGTGTCTGTCAATGCACATCCCAGGTCAGCCTGTCAGTACAATCTCCCTGCTGTATACGCTCCCAGGCTGCCCACACACAGCCAGTCGCTTACCTTCCAGACACTCAGCCTTTTTATCCCGCTGCCGGGTGGATGACTTTCGTTTTAATGAGGAGACCTACTTCCCCTTCCTCTAAGCAAGTGAAGTATGTTGTTCTTCAAAGAAGAAACTAAAATCCTGCATTTCTTGGGGTACCTCAGGAGCTTTGCGAGAAGGAAGGGAGACAATGAATGGATATTTTCACCAATAATCGATCCTTTCCAAGTAAAGTTTACCTCATGGCTGTTGCTCGATAGCTTTCCCTCGCTCTTAAGAAATGACATGGCCACTTGATTCTGTCATTGGATATATTCTCCGCAGCCGTTTAAATGCCTGCCTTGTATTTCGTTACACAGCTGTGAGCATGAAATAGTGAACTAGTCCTGAATGGCAGGACACTTGCGCTGTTCACATCTCCTGATTCTTAGGAATGATCCTCTGATGCAGAATAGTTTTTGAGTCTCTGCATCCCTCCCCAATTTTTCCCAGAGGAAAGCAATAAGTTTACTGGACTAAAGTTCACATAGTGCCTGGTACATAGAATGGGCTCACTAAATGCTAACTCTTCTTATGTTAAGTATCTAAGGTCTTTGCTATATATGTGGTCCGGTGGCCATCAAGGCTGTTGTAACAACAGAATGTTGGAAGAGAAACTGATCTCCTCCCTCAGGAAGCTGAAAGTAGTTAATAATTACTACTTATTTATGATGTAATTACAGGTGTGACAGTTGCTTCAGGGGGGATGTTCGGTGTGCTAAGAGGGCATATTCGCAGAGGCTTAACTTGATCAAGAGATTAGGGGATGTTCTTTACAAAGGTGCCTCTTCTGCCAAGGCATACAATGAGAAGCAGGTGCACTTGCTGACATGCCTTCTAGCCGGAAGGAAAACTTTGTAAGCCTGGGTGAGAAGGAGCTTAGTTGTTGTCAGATCATTTGGGGGAGCTTTGTGCACCGGTTAAAACTCCTGACTTTATCCTAAGGACAGTCAGAGCTGCTGGAAAGTTTTAAGCTGGTGAATTGCAAAAGCGAAGTCTGTTTGCAAAAGATCATCCTTATGCCAAACTGTGCACTCCCTGAGGGCCAAGACCATATCCGCCTTTAACCCTCTTGCATCCTTATTACCTATCATTGTGTCTGGCGCAACATAAATGTTTCTAGAAAGAATAAATGAACACATGAATGAATGGGTGAATATTTAATCCTAATTGCATTTTGATACATTTGCCAGTGTGGACACATACACAAATGACAGCCTGCTTTATGTCTTATTTTATAAGATCTGTTCTCACATGAGCATAGAATACTTATTTTTATGTCCTTAACAATGGCATTTTTATGGTATTGAAATTATTTTTACAGCATAAAATTTAGTGGGCATGCAGTTTTTCATTCTATGGTTCTATCATGATTTCATTAAACAATTAGTAATCACAGGACAAAAGAAATAATTCTAAGTCTATTCTTTATACTTAGGTAATCACATACAGTAACACTTTTATTTTACAGTTGTGTCTGTTCCATTTTTAGAAATCTGTAATGCATACCCAGTGTTATGAAACTTTGGCTTCATTTTTGATTACTTCCCAGTATAGAAATAGAAATTAAGGGTAGGCATATTTTAAAGGCTAAATTATCTTTAAGAAGCTCCATTTTTCCACAGAAACTGAGGAGATATTTGCAAATGATACATCTGATAAGAAAGTTACGTTTAGAATCATAAAGAACTTTCAGAAGACAATAATAAAAAGTCCAATAACGCACTTAAAGAATGAGCACAGGATCTGCACAGATATTTCTCCACGGAGGAGATACCAATACTCAGCAGCATATGCAGATGTGGCCACTTGGTTATGTCATTGAATTTTCTCAGTGCAAATGTGTCACATCACTACCCATCAGGGAAATGCAAAGCACATCCACAAAGACATTCTATTTCACACCCAGTCGGTTGGCTAGAATCAAAAACTCAGATAATGACAAGTGCTAGTGAGGATGTGGAGAAGTCAGAACCCTCATGCCCGGCTGATGGGAATATAAAATGGTACCTCCAGTTGGAGAAACCCTTTGGTAGCTCCTCAAAAAGTGAAACATAGAGTTACCATATGACCCAGAAACCGTAGCCCTAGGCATACACTCAGGAGAAAGGAAAGCACGTGACCACACAGAAACTTACAGATGAATGTTCACAGGTGGGCAGCTGTGTTCCTAAGAACCCTAAAGTGGAAACAATCTGAAAGTTCATCCTGGTGAATGGATGGACAAAATGTGGCCCTTACACACGTGAGAATAGTTCTTGGCCACGGAAGGAGGTGAAGTCCTCGTGCTGGTTCATAGATGCTACAACAGGGACCAATTTTGAAAACAAGATGCGAGTCGATTTTGATTTCTGTTATCACTCAGTGACTAGGTATTTTTAAATGGTCTATTAAACTGACCAACAAAAGTTTGAACACTTAATATTATTAATATGATTAATAATAATAATATGATTAATATGATTAATCATAATATGATTTAGCATTCTGTGATAGATAATAGCAGCTGATACCATAGGGCCCTTGCTATGTGCCAGGCCCCACTCTCAGGGTTCGTGTGTATTATCTCATTTAATGCACACAGGAATCTGACGAGGCAGACTTTATTAGCACTCCCATTTTTCGGATGAAGAAACTGAGGCAGAGAGTTTCTGTAACTTGCTCGACTTCATGGAGCTGATAAAGGCAGAGACAAGATGCAAGCCCAGGCCTCCTATGGCAGAAACTGTGTTCTAGACCCCACTTCCCACTGTTCCTTGTCAACTGGCGGGAAACCTGGGTTATCAGTTATACTGCAGGGCGCTCTCCAAGGGCCAGCACTCCCGCTCAGCCAAGACGATCCCTGTACTCCACTGAACAAGGACAATAATCACTTTGTTGCTTTCTTGGCATTTTTGCCCCCCAAGGTGACTCGTGCTCCCTCTGGAGCTTGGGTCGCCTCTTGGCGGAGAGTTGCTTTTCTAGGCCCTCTGAGGAAGGCAGGTCCTCAGATCAAGGCCCATAATGTGGGCAGCGCAGGACCAGGAGCTTGTCGGCTGCGCCCTTGGTCTTCCCGCTCCGGGAGGCCGTGAAGGGGCCACTTCATCTCTGGGGGTTTCCAGACCCGGGGGCCATCATGCTGCTGCACAGCCGGTGTGCACGTGTGTTCTCCCGCTTCCATTGGCTCTGGGACCTAAGTGGAATGCCAGACAAGTAGGAAATGAGGAATAAGTGATGCTGTGACCTTGGCTGTGGCCCTAATGACCCCTAAGTGACGATGGGGCTGGGGGAGCAGCTGGGGAGAACTGCCTGAAGCCTCCTGCTGGTAGCACAGGCCTTACCGCCGTAACTCCATGACCCCCCAGTGTGTTCATAGAAGGGATCAGACTGGGAGTCACATGGGTGTGCTCTTGCCACGTGCAAGCCCCTCCAGGAAGCCCCGCCAATAATGCACAGTAAGTCCCCGTGATTTCTACCCAGCCGCCTGGCTGGCCCTCCTCACAGCTGGTCCCAGGATGTCCCTTGCTCTCCCACGAATTGCCCCTCATGTCTTCCTGGCACTGGTATTCCGTGCAGCGGATGTCCCCACCCGAGCAGGGCTGGGCCTCTCTCTGGGCTCCTCTTTGAGCAGCAGGAGCCTGGCCAGCCTAAGATTCAGATCTCCAGTCAGCCCCCAGGAGAGGCCAGGCACTGTAGGTCCTGCCTGTCCCCTCAGACACCAGGCGCTGGTCGCTGAAGGCCAGTGGGTCCTGCCTCATCACCGAACTCCGTGTGGAGCCACCAACAGCTGCGATGGCCCACGTCGGAGCTGCCGCTTCGCGTGCTCTAAGCATTGTCAGCAAGTCGTGGCTCCTGGGGGCTTTCGCCTCCGTCCTCATCCTCCCTCCTCACCACCTGCTTCCTGCAGCAGCGACGCCTCAACCTTGTCCCCGTCCATTCTCTACACAAGAGCTGGGGGCGTCCTTATGAAATGCCGGTGTCAGTCCCAGCCTCCGTATCTTCGCACCCTTCACGTGGCTCCTCGGGGCCTCCGGGTGCAGATCTCCACGGCTGGGCACAGAGCCACCTCCCTGTCTGCTTGCTTTCCTCCCCCGCCGCTCCCCGCTCCATCCGCACGGACGTCCGTGAAGCGTGCCAGTGGCTCTCAGGCCCGTCTCTTCGCACAGGCTGTTCTATCCGCATGGAACCTCCCGCCCCCCCCCCCCTACTTTTTTGCCTGACCGCTCCCCCCCCCAAACACTTGTCCCGTGTTCTCCGTTCAGTCTGGGTCAGAAGCCAATGCTCTGGGCTCCCACCTTGTCCTGGGCTTACCCTGATCCCAGCCCGCTCCCGTTATGCTAGGATTTCCTCATTCCCGTGCGCCGCTCCAGGCTGCGAGCTCTCTGAGGGCAAGCGTCCAGCATCTCGCTGGGAAGCCAGGGCTGGCTCCTTTCCGCACAGAGCCGGCGAACACTGAACAATTGTGCCAACCATCAGGAAACTGACGGTTACCTTTTTTCTTGGTCAACAGCTCCTGCTCACAATGTCACCCACCCAAACAATAAGTTCTGGGCTCGCCCACAAAACCCCCTTTCCCTTCCCCTCCATGACGGTGCCGCTGGGTGGGGAGGTCAGGGAGGGGGGTGAGGGGACAGTGACAAAAATGAGGACGTGGCTTCCCTAACTAAGTAGAGCCTCCCTGTACAGTCTGGACCTATACCAGCTCCTGCTGAGTTTCTGGCCAGGGGGTTGTCTAAACATTTCCCCAGGTGGCTGTGCAGTGGGCTCAGGGGGCCCTCCACATTTCCATTTCTTCTCGACAGCAAATTATTCCTGCGGAGGCTTCCTGACCCAGCCATCGGGGTACTTTTCCAGCCCGTTCTATCCGGGGACCTACCCAAACAATGCCAATTGTCTGTGGGACATTGAAGTCCAAAACAACTACCATGTCACCGTTATCTTCAGAGATGTCCAGTAAGTGCGTGGGTGCAGAGCCGAACCCGTGGGGGACCTCGCAGATGTCTGAGAACAGAATGAATGGTACCTAGCCCTTTGGAGGGATGTTGGCCCAATTGACATTTTCTCTTAAAGGTTCAATTTTTTTTTTTACCCAGAGGCAGCCTGTGGAGGTGGGACCGGCACGAGAGCCCTGGTTTAAAGTCCCGGCCGGGTCTGTCACTAATTTGCTGTGTGACCACAGGAAATCACTTAAATTTTTCTGAACCTCAGTCAAAACAAGGGAATAAAATACCTGCTTTCCTCTTATCTCTGCCTACTGGGAAGGTCACGAGAGAGAAAGAGGTGAAAATGCTTAGAAATGTTATCCTGCGGGAAGGGTGACTATTAGAGTAATGGTAAAACACAGAATCCTATTAACCATACCAGTTTTTTTTTTTTTAACCCTTTTCTCTCCATTGCCTTCTTTCTTGGAGGGTGAGTTCTGGGGGGGGGGGTGGCGGTCAAGCAGTGGTGGAGAAATCTCGGCTACAGAGGCTACATTATCCGTTCCTCATTTAATAAAGAGTGGGGATCACTGCTTTAAGCAGAGGAGACAGCATCAAAGCCCCAGTACTATATGATTGGTCCGAGGAGGGGGTGACCACACAGAGGTATGAGCATTTTCTGGTGTCCAGAAAAGGGGGTGCAATCATTTCTTCTGTGAAAGCCACTACTGAACACATCAGTAGTCTCTCTGGCTCTTTGGTTACTGTGGCCTTGCAAATCCCTCGGAAAATTCATCCGGGTTTTGCATAAGTTATAATATTATTTTAATCACCTCATCATTGCAGTGATTTCGGGTCCCAGATACTGTACCTCGAGCTCATGTGATCTGTGGAGAAGGTCGACCACCTAACCCTCAGAGAGCTTATTTGACTTGTCCGATATTCATTAGTCCAGTTAGGTATTTCTATCACTATAGATTCATGATTACTTCTTTTATTCAATGGGAAGCCAGGGTCTTCTTGATTGAAGAAGCGGTCTAGGACAGGCTGTGACCCCTTCCTTTCATGATGCAAAGGACTGTCAGGAGAGGGGTTGTGGGTTTCCTATGTGCGGACAGAGATCCGTGCACGAAGGTCCTGGGATAATTATCCTCCTAGTATTCTCAACTGTTACTTTTGTCAGCATTTCTGCCACAGAGGTGTGACGCTCACTCCCTGCCTCCCATCGCGGCTGAAAGGGAAGCTGAAACTCTGTGTTCTGTCCCCGCAGGCTTGAAGGGGGATGCAGTTATGACTATATTGAGGTGTTCGACGGCCCCTCCCACAGTTCCCCTCTGATCGCCCGGGTTTGTAACGGATTTGTGGGTCCCCTCACTTCCTCATCGAACTTCATGTCCATCCGCTTTGTCAGCGATGGCAGCATCACGAGGAGGGGCTTCCAGGCCGACTACTACTCCAGCCCTTCTGAAGATAACACCAGTAAGTCCCCTGGTGGGGGCTCGTGGTGGGGGGCTCCCTCTGCTCAACCCTTCTGTGGCTGCTGAATAAGACACGAGAGCAGCTTTGTCCCATCACCAAGGCATAATCTGGTGTCGAAAGGGGCCACCAGCAGTGGTCTTGGGACTCCACTGCCCAGAAATGAGGTCCGGGGCCAGAACGGGCTGATGGGCAGTGTGGTGGTCTTCCTGTGGTCGACAGAGACTGAAAGGAAGGTGTGAGGTCATACCTTCAGCAGATGGGGAGACGCCAGTGCCAAGGACACAGGCAACCACCTGGCCGCTGTGACTGCGTCCGGAGACTTAGCAAGTTTGGCTGCTCTCTGAAGATGGACTGAGCTGGTCCCTCGGCCACTTGCAGCTAATGGCCACGATTTGAGCTGTTAAGTGGACTGATTTACAGATTCCCTAGGGACTGGGTGAGGGGACATCCAAGCTGTCTTTGGCAGTCAGGATTCTAAGCATGACCCACTCCATAGCTAAAGGACTTTAGGTTATAACGTCTCCATTCAGCTGGAGCGTTACTTTACTTTACGGATACATGGCAGGTTGGCAAAACATTTTACTCATCTCACACCCTGCCTCCACTCCTCCATCAGGGAAATCTGAAATCCCCGTGTCCTCAAAGGGGTCTTGTGAGAAAGACACGGACCTGAGCCATGGGGTACTTGCGGGGTTGTGGCGAGGCCTAGTCCGATGTGGACCATCCTTGTCCGCCATCTTGGTCTCTGCACCTGTATGTGGGAGGAACGCCAAGTGGGCTTGCTGGGGTGCTGACTGCCTGCATTGTTTGCCCTCGGCCACCAGAGTTGCTTTGTCTGCCAAACCACATGCAAGCCAGCGTGAAGAGGAGCTACCTCCGGTCCCTGGGCTATTCTGCCACGGACCTCGTCATTTCCACCCGGAATGAAAGCTCCCAGTGTCAGCCCCAGATAACGGCCAGCCAGGTGTCGTTCACAATTCCATATTCCGGCTGCGGCACCACCGAGCAGGTAAGTCTGGGGCTTCCTACTCTATCTCCTGCTGAATAAGCTTTCTTATAGTGATGTGTGCTGTGATTCTTGAATTCTGGGGACCCCAGAGACGTAATGATGGTATAACCAGGGTAATGAGGGTGAAGATTTAAATCTGTCCCTCAGTGCCATGATGTGTAGCTATAGCCACTTTGAAATGTAAGGCTGAGGAAGGAAGGTCAGCAAGCCATCTTCCCCTACCTTGTTGGGCACAGGGGGTGCGTCGCAGGCTGCCTTCCCATCAGCAAAGACCACAGCAGCTCTCGGGGCAGCTCCAGATTTTACAGAGCCTTAAGCTTATAGAGTTTGGGGTTGCTGTTGGTGAAAGGGGCGGGTGCCTCATGAAGCAGAGAATGCAAATGTATCTTACTTTCTTAAGTGCAGAAACGTAGGCCTGTGCCAGCACACTGCTAGGCCTTGGAGGAACCTGTGCACGGGGGAGGCCCAGAGGCTGAAGTTTTATTAGCTTTATAGTAAATCAACCTCTGCAGCTGAGCTGTCACCATCTAGGGTGATCAGTTGTCTTGGTTTGCCTGGGACTTTTCAGATGTCAGCATGGAAAAGTTCCATGTTCTACAAAACTCCTCGGTCCTGAGCAAACTGGATGGTTGGTCATCTTCCCAGGGCCAAGCACTAGGATTAGCAGGTGTCATACTCCCCGGACACCCACCCAGAATTCTCTCATTGTCACCCCACTTTTAATACAGGGAGGCTGGACTTTGAGGGGTCCAGCAGGTGGCCCAAGCCACTTGGCCAAGAAGTAGCAGGACAAACGTCAGACTCTGAAAATCTCCAGAACCTTACACTGAGTGAGAGAAGCCAGCCACATAAAAGTACCCACTCTGTGATTCCATTTCTATAAAATTCAGGAATGGGGAATAAATGTAGGATGGAAAGCCAACTTGGTTGGAGGGGATTGCCTGCAAAGGGGGCAGGAAAATGTTGATTTGGCTTGTGGCCATGTTCTGGATTTTATGTGGAGGTGATTATCCTCAAACCACACTGGATGGCATGCTTACAATGGTTGCATTTAATTTTATGTAAATTTATTTGAAATCATCTAAATTCTGAATTTGGGGATGACACCTAAGTAACAGGGAACAGACACCATGCAAATATTTTTATGTGGCTTAGGACTACAGTACATATACAACATGAAATGCTCGAATATGTACAATGTGCATGGCCCACACACTCAGAGGACATCAACTTGTCATTCACCAAAGATGTACTGAGCATTTGCCGGGAGCCAGTGCTGGGCTAGGTGCTAAGATGACACTGTTTATTACCCAGCAAGGTCATTGCTGATCCTTTGACACATAACAAACAGTGGGAGAGGAAGGGGATAGTCATTTAGCCCAACAGATCCCCGTGGTTGGGGGAGTGACAAAGGAGTGTGTGACAGGAAGTGATCCAGCGTCGTTCAGCTGTCCACATGAGTCTCTGCGGGAGCCCCTACCCCAGAGGTCAGATACCCACCGCAGCTAAAACTCCACCCTGTGTCACTTCCAGTCCTGGCAGCCTAAGATACCAAGCTGTAAGAGCTACTGAGCCATTCAAACAGCACAGTGAAAACTAATCCCACCAGCCCCTCCTTCCGGTGCATGGCTGCCTCCCTTGGTATCTCCCAGCTACAGCAAGAATGAAGCGAAGCAAGAAAGGCCCTGAGCCATGGAGTCTGGACTCAGGGTGGCCATTCAGCAGGGCAGGGGGGGATCCAGACACACCTGTCTTCTCACAGGGAGCAGCTCCTAGGAGGCCCCAAAACCTGGCCCACACTACGCTTCCCATTACATGGAAGAGGAAGGGGTTGAATGAAAGGAGGGAATCCTCCAAGTTAAACAGCATGTCCAGCCCAGATAATGGGAACATGGCACCCATGCGCCTTCTCTGTGTGGTCCTGGGAGGGTTCTGAAGTCTGGCTGAGTCACTTCGCTCTCATCGTCACCAAAATCAGCAGTGAGCTTCCCTTAGCAGGTGACATTTGCTTGACTTTGCTCTCCTGCCTTCCTTTCCCAGGTAGATAATGATACCATCACCTATTCCAACTTCCTCAAAGCAGCTGCTCCCAGTGCCATCATCAAGAGGAAGAAGGATCTCCACATTCACATCAGCTGCAAAATGCTCCAGAACACCTGGGTTGACACCATGTACATCGCTAATGACACCGTCGACGTCAATGAAGTGCAGTACGGCAACTTTGACGTGAACATTTCCTTCTACGCATCATCTTCATTTTTATACCCGGTGACCAGCAGCCCCTACTACGTGGACCTGAACCAGAACTTGTACCTTCAGGCCGAGATCATCAATTCTGATACCTCCCTGTCCTTGTTTGTGGATACCTGTGTGGCGTCCCCGTATTCCAATGACTTTACATCTTTGACTTATGATCTAATCCGAAGTGGGTAAGCAGTGTCTTCGTGGGGGCGACTGTCAAGCTTCACCCGATAGTTCAAACATGAGTAGCTCAAAGTCTCAAGGATTTTTGGTTCTAGTGGATCCAACTTAACCAGTCAGGTTGTCCTACCTGGTTAACATCCATGGAAATGGATGTGTGGAGAAGTAATGAGCCACCAGTGGTCACCAAGCAGGTTAGCTGTAACTGGGATTCTACCCAGGTGGCCAAACTCTGTAAGAAGATATGTGTGTAGTGAGGAAAGCCTTGATTCTGCAACAGCTTGGGACTGAGACACCGGCTCCACCATGTAGCCATGGCCTCACTCTGGGCAAGCAGTCGTATCTCTCTGAGCCAGTCTCCTCACCCTTCAGATGTGAAGCGTGGTGCCCACATCATAGGCTGTTGGGAGGATGAAATGGGAATGAGGCCAAGGGGCTCTGGGCGAAGAGTACGTGCAGCAGGTGGTCCACAGGGAGCATTGCCAGTAACAGGGTCAGCAGAAGTCTCTTGACTTAGCAGCTGAGAACGGTGGGTCTAACCAACTCGAGAGATGCAGAAGTCAGGTCAGTGGTGTCCAGACCGGGGTCAGCGGTGCCCAGATTAGATTCGTCCACTACAGTCCTGCTCCCCGGGATGGCAGGACTCTGGGGAGGTAGAGTTTGCTTCTTCTGAGCTCATCAGTGGGTCCTGGGATGCTGGGATGGGCAACTCCCATCCCTCCTCTTCCGCCCCTGCCCATTGGTGTGCGCACCCTTCTTTGCTGATAATTTGACCTTGGCACTTCAGTAACAATCACACAGAAGTATCATATAGAAGTTGTTCTGATAGGCAAAGGGGCTCTGCTAGGAATCAGGGTTGGGAAGGGCGGGGACTCACTAGCTATCCCTGGGCACCAGCTGGGTCACCACCCGCCTGGATGCCCGTTAGAGCAATCGGGAGCTTCGGACACAGCCGTGCCCGGGCCCCACCTGCACATTCACTTTATTTGGTCTGTCGTGGGGTTTGGGTATCTGTAGTTTTAGAATCCACACCCCCCGGCCCAGTGATTCTGAAGTGCGGCCTGGGTTATGGAGCCCGGCTCCTCCAGACCACACCGACTGGTGTGGCTTTATGCAAATGCAGTTACTGCCCAGCAGCCCTGGGGTCACCCTGACCTCATTTACAACTGTCCTGCTTCCTGACAAGGCTCTGGGTACTTTCTTTCTCATCTTTGCTGCTAAATTGACCCCTGTGGGAAACAAGAACATGGTATTTGAGAGGATGTCCATTGAAAGCAGAGGAAGGAGACTCTGGAAGGGGCAGGAAGATACCGAGGGAACCCTGGGCCACATTTCCAGGCAAATCAGGCTGCCCCAGTGACGGCTCCCATCCACCACAAAAAAATTCCCACCCTAAACCCCAAGGACCAGTTTGCTTCCATCTTTGCTACGTCACCCCAAATCCTCCCGTTAAGAGATGTTGTGGGTTACGGAAGCTGCTTCCTCCACCGGGGGGAGAGCTGGGAAATGTTCCTCGTCTTGATCTTTCAGGAGATGATTCTTCTTCTTCTTCTTCTTTTCTTTTTTTTTTAAGATTTTATTTATTTATTTGACACAGAGAGAGAGCAAGAGCAAGAGACAGAAAACAAGCAGTGGGAGTTGGAGAGGGAGAAGCAGGCTTCCCGCTGAGCAGTGATCCCAATGTAGGGCTCGATCCCAAGATCGAGCTCACACCTGGGATCATGACCTGAGCTGAAGGCAGATGCTTAATGACGGAGTGCCCAGGGACCCCTCTTTCAGGGGATTCTTAACGACTCTTCCTGCTAACACCGGTGGAGATGAGGCAGCCTCTGAGGGAATCAGGAGGGGTCGATATTGGAGTGGGGGGGGACTGGCTTGTGTGGAAATCAGGGCCACCCAGGGCCCAGGGCAAGCTGAGGTGGGTCAGGAGACATGGCCCCAGAGACTTCGGTGGGGGCGAGGTGCTAGCCACCGAAGGTACCAGAGAGTAGCGCAGTGTGGCCTTGCCTGGCCCTGCGGGCAGGTTAGGAAAGGCCATGCCGCCGTCCCCAGTGCCCGTTCTCTGGGCCCCGCGTTTCCAGGCCCCCCCCCCCAGGCGTCGGCGTGGGGGCCTCGCGGCCTGCGCCCCCGGCGCCCCCAGCTGACGGCCGCGCTTCTCCTCTTGCAGGTGCGCCAAGGACCGCACCTACCGCTCCTACCCCCAGCCCTCGCCTCGCGTCGTCCGCTTCCAGTTCAGCTCCTTCTTCTTCCTGAGGCGCTTCCCCTCCGTGTATCTGCGCTGCAAGATGGTGGTGTGCAGGGCCGACGACTCCTCCTCCCGCTGCCGCAGGGGCTGCATCGGCCGGGCCAAGAGGGACGTGGGCTCCCACCAGGAGGTGGACGTCGTCCTGGGACCCATCCTGAAGCGGGACCCGCGCACTGAGAACAGGGACCTGGCGACGAGCCAGCCCTCCCGCCCTTAGGCCCCGGAGCGGCAGGGACCCGGGATGTTTCTGTGGGCGTCGCGTCCCCCCTCCGATTGGACACCCCTCACGTGCCAGGCCTGCTGGGGCGACATGGAGCCCGCTAGATGGCTCCCCGCCTTCTTCCGGGGGTTCTGGTCTATGGGGGACCGCGTGCGGTGCGTGGCCAAGAGATTTCTGATGTGCGACACGGACACACTTGCCACCTTTGTCCTCGGGCTCCTGAACTCCCCGCACCTCACGCTCCTTTTCTGTGGAACGAAGACGTGACTATCTCCCGGCTAGGACTGTTGCGGGGGGTGCAATAAAGTAACGTTAGTTAAACTGCCTTCGTGTCTGCCTGGGTCGAGTTCTTGCGTGCGATGAGCGGCGGGTCTTGGTACTGTTGTTACCATCATTGACATCAACAACACGACACCAGCGGTGACGTCAGGGCTCATGAGAGTGATACGAAGAGGCCCCTGTGTCCCCAGGTGGGGCCGTGTGGATGCAGGCAGGATGGGTTTATCCAGCGGCTCGCAGGGCTGACATTTTGGGGGTCAGCCACGCCGTCTCATCTCCAACAGGGATTGCATTTCTCACTCTGTTTTCTTGTGGGTGTGGGCGAGGAAGGGTCCTCACACTGAGACCCAGGGTTTCTGGTCTAGGCTGAGGACAGGTCAGCAGATACGGTAGCACGGGGGACAGGGACGGGTGTGGGGTAGCCGCACTTGCCACGAACCCTCCTCTTGGTTGTTGGGATCCGCCTGTGGGGAGTCTTTGGTGGCTCTCTTTGTGTCGCGTATTGGGGCAGTGGGCGTGTCCAGCTGATTCTGGGCTCTTTCCTCACGTCTGCTCTCCTAGAAGGGCTATTATGTGCCGGGAGACAGATAAACAAGCAGAAGGAGATTAAAATGCCTTCCTCTGTGGAGCTCACTTCCCACTGGATGGGGATGTAATTCAGAAATAAGTTGTGTGCATGGACCCAGCCGCGGGGGCGGAGCCAGGGAGAGACACGGCATAGGGTGACGGGTGAGGGGGGCTGACAGGGTGACGGGTGAGGGGGGCTGACAGGGTGACGGGTGAGGGAGGCTGACAGGGTGACGGGTGAGGGGGGCTGACAGGGTGACGGGTGAGGGGGGCTGACAGGGTGACGGGTGAGGGGGGCTGACAGGGTGGCGGGTGAGGGGGGCTGACAGGGTGACCGGTGAGGGGGGCTGACAGGGTGACGGGTGAGGGGGGCTGACAGGGTGACCGGTGAGGGGGGCTGACAGGGTGACCGGTGAGGGGGGCTGACAGGGTGACCGGTGAGGGGGGCTGACAGGGTGACGGGTGAGGGGGGCTGACAGGGTGACCGGTGAGGGGGGCTGACAGGGTGACCGGTGAGGGGGGCTGACAGGGTGACCGGTGAGGGGGGCTGACAGGGTGACGGGTGAGGGGGGCTGACAGGGTGACCGGTGAGGGGGGCTGACAGGGTGACCGGTGAGGGGGGCTGACAGGGTGACCGGTGAGGGGGGCTGACAGGGTGACCGGTGAGGGGGGCTGACAGGGTGACCGGTGAGGGGGGCTGACAGGGTGACCGGTGAGGGGGGCTGACAGGGTGACCGGTGAGGGGGGCTGACAGGGTGACCGGTGAGGGGGGCTGACAGGGTGACCGGTGAGGGGGGCTGACAGGGTGACCGGTGAGGGGGGCTGACAGGGTGACCGGTGAGGGGGGCTGACAGGGTGACCGGTGAGGGGGGCTGACAGGGTGACCGGTGAGGGGGGCTGACAGGGTGACCGGTGAGGGGGGCTGACAGGGTGACCGGTGAGGGGGGCTGACAGGGTGACCGGTGAGGGGGGCTGACAGGGATGCTGCCCACTTCCCTCTCCTCCTCCCCTTCCCATGGGCACTGCAGTAGCTCAGGGCCTGAGGACCTCTGGCCGGGGGTGCTTGGGCCCATTTCCCAGCGATCTAAATGTCCCAAGTCTCCCTTTCCATCCTTCTGGAACCTCTGGCCACGTTTGAGCTCCCAAAGCCTAGCTCTGACTTCCCGTCCGAAACCTTTCCTGGCTGACACTGGCTGACCAGACACGGAGATCCTTCTGGCCACCTTTGGGCTTTGGCCTCAGTTTCCTATCTGGCACCTCTCTGTCCCTTCCTTTTTCCTCTCCTGTCACACAAATGATTCTGATTATCATCACCCAGACCACCGTCCTCACTTGTCACTCCCCCCTCTCCACGGGGCTCACTCTGATTCCCCCCCTCCTCTCCTTCCCAGACCTGCCACCGACTGATGTGGGAAAGGAAGCCAGCCCTTAGGGGAGCTGCCACAGCCCTGCCGTCTCTGCTGGGCCCTTCATGGACGTGATGACCCTCACCTTGAGGATGAGCGCCCTCATGGCTAGTGGCGGGCCTCTGAATCCTCAGATGTGAAGCTGGGACAGCGCGCACGGGCTCAAACACTGACTCCACCTTCTCTGGAACCCATGTGAGAAAAGAAGACAGTAGAGCCCAGGGCTTGGTACCCCGCAGGGCCCTAACTCTGTTTACCTTGTCACAGATGTCCGGTGAGCTGTGGCCCAGACAGAGGCTGGTTTTCCTGGAAACACAGGCTCGATGCTGGGGAAAACAAATCAGGCAAGTGTGTGTGTGGGGGCGGGGGGGGGGGGGGACCCTGCATCTCCAGGGAGGAGCATCCAACAGGTGGGCCGAGCCAGATTTTCTGGCAGCTGTGAAGATGGGTGGAGGGGACAGCTTATAGATGTCAGACAGTGAATGACAAATATGCAGAGGCGAGTGTGGGAGGAGCAGGAGATGGATAGAGATAGAGGCAGAAGGTGTGGCTGTGGGTGAGCGGGACATGGGGCCAGGCCCAGGGGTCCGGACAGAGATAGTAGGACAGGGCAGAGCCAGACAGAATCCCATGGCAGTAGGAGCCCACGGTCTGCGCCACAGCAGATGGAAAGGGCCCGGGATGCTGTGATTTCCAGCCACTGAGACTGGTTTCGGGCCGGGTTGCTCAGTCCCGGCCATACATGAGGATGAGTCCAGGGCCTTCAAGCTTCAACTGCCTACTTGAACCCAGACCAGTTAGATCGGGATCCCTGCAGGTGGGCCTGACTGTGGTGATTTAAAATCTCCAGGGGGTTCCCAGGCAGCCAACATTGAGAACCACTGGTGGAGGCGCCCTTTGGTCCCTCTGAAGAGGCCAGCTGGGGCCCTGCTCCTGAGAGGGTGCGGAGGAAGGCCAAGGTCGCTGCTGTCCCCGAGGGAGGACTCTGGAGGCAGGCTTGCCCTCCCTGAGTGCCCAGGCACTTTCCCTCTGGAAACCTACTCAGTGTCATTCTACAGAGACCATCTTAAAGCGGCACTTCCCACAGGGACCTCGTTTGACCAGCGCCATAGCCGCAGCCTATCCTCTCAGAGAAAGCATGGCGTGGAGAGACGCTACTTCAGCCTCTCCTGCCCAGGGAGGTCTTCAAACACAGAGTGAAATGCAATCCCCCGACAGCTGCGCTGGTCAGGCGCTATCACTGTCGCCTGGCAGGGATGGGCACCGAGGCTCGGACAGGTAAGAGAGCTCAGAGTCCAAGACGGGGTGGGGGCAGGCCAGGGGGGCTGCGGAGGCCAGCCCCAGACTCCAAGTGCTGGGTTTCCCTCCCTCCTGTGTCCCCAGAGTCCCAGTAGCCCAGGGACACGGGACTCACAGAGAGTTTGTCCTTCCGGCTGCACCTGACAAGGCTGTCTGCAGCTGGGTGGGGTGTGGGACCCAGGATCCTTAAGGAAATTGGTAGCAAATGAGAGCCTCTCTGATGCTCGTGAGGTCCACACCCATCCACAGTGACCTCTCCCTGTGCCGGGGTGACCGCGCCTCAGACCTGCTCAGAGCCCACTCACTAACCCTCAGCTCCTCCTCGGCAGAATGCGGACACCCCAGCCCTCTGCCCCAGGAGCCAGGAGAACAGCAAGACAATGTCACCTGTCCCGAGTTGTCTGAGTTGTCTCCTTCCCCTTCCTCGGGGACAGAGCCTGCCCTCCAGCCCCTCCCACGGGCGCAGCCTCTCGGGGCTCACACTCCTGCCATTCCACCTGTGAAAGCCAGAGGGTGACACAGCTGTGCCTTAAGGCCTTTTGCTTCTAGGGACCTTGTTACTTTGTTCTCTTCAGAAGCCAGTGCTGGACCACTACAGGAATCGCTTCGTATTTTTTGCTCTAATAAAGAACCCCAGAAAAGGGCTGCCTCTGCCTCCTCTCCCTACCTGTAAGAAAACAGAATCCTGTCTGGATCTCGAACAACAGAGGGGTGGGTATGTTCTATTTTGCCCTGATTCCCATGGTAGCCTAAGGAGGCTAACCAGCAACCCCCAGATTCTGCACCCCAGTCCTGCCCCTGGCTTAAGGGCCCTCAGAATGACCAGCACAGGGTTCTGCCCCAAACAGAGGCTCCTTTCCGGACAGGTTTGATCAGGGCAGCTTCCAGTGGGTGCCACCCAAGGACAGCCTCAGCTCATAGTTGCTCCAGGGGACCATGGGTTGGACCCGAGTTTCCTCTTGATTACTGCGTTTGGCTGGGACATATGGTACCCGTGTGTGTGCACACGACCGCTGCCTTGCTGCCTGCCAGGCGGAGAGAGGAAGTCCGCCCGGGGCAGCTGGCTGCGGTGGGGTGATGCATTCTCAGAAATCTTGCAAACCTGCAATTAATCAGAGCCATTAGGAAAGATTAAATGGTAGGAACTTAATACGTTAGTACTTAGTAATTAAATAAATTGCATCCAAAACAAAGGTACTTACACTCAAATTCATCCTTTTAAAATTATTCAACTCCATTCTGCTGTTATCTTTCCCTGAGGGGCTTTCTAGGATTGTATCTGGTGGAAACTGTATGTCCGGGGAGAGGCGACAAGTCCCTTCCCGGCCCTGTGTTCAGTGATGCTGAGCTGATCCGGGAGACTGGCCAGAGTGGGAGGTCTGACATCACGGGTGTCAGGCTATGTTTCACGACTATGCTCATTGCCGGATAGTAAATATTTCCCAACCCATCATGCGCACATTCACCAGGAAAGGGACTCCGGGAGCTTGGAAACCCCTCTAGCAGTCTCCTCTGTGCTAAGATTCCTCCAACAGCATGACATCTTGGGAGAAGCACCTGCACTTCCGAAAGTTTGGCATCTGAAGCTACTGGGTGAGGAGCGCCCTCAGAGCTTGCAGGGGCTCTGATGAAAGCAGGGCCCACGTGAAGCCCGAGTGAGGCCAGGTGGGCACCTGAGATGGGGAAGGGGCCCAAGTGCTGATTGGGACAGGTCAGGGACAGTGAGGCAGGAGCTGGGGTTTGTGGCACAGCAGACAGAGAGGCACACAGAAAATGTCGCCATGCCTGAGCCTAGCTCCCCAGGCCCTCTCCTGTCCCTCTTTGTCAAGGGGAAAATTGGAAGCCTCCCAGCCCCAGCTCTGGCCTGAGGTTACTTGCAGTGACATTTCCATTTCTCTGGGACCCTACCTTTGAGTGTAGCCAGGAAACTGTACCTTCCATGCTCTGAAATGAGGACCAACATGCTTGCCAATTCACAGACAAATATTTGTACCACGGAATGTTCCAGAAGTGGAAGCTCCAAGAGTGAATGAAGGAGTGCTGTGTGGACATGATTTCTGAATTATGATGTTTCAGTGAAAGCCATGATCATATAACCAACACTCACCCAAAGGAGCTGAAACCTTCTGTTGACACCAAAACCTGCACATAGATGGTATAGTAGCTATATTCATGATGGCCAAAACTCAGAAGGAACCAAGATGTCCTGGGCAGGTGAATGGATAAACAGACCGTGCTCCGTCAAGACAATGGGATATTATTCAATGCTCAAAGGAATGAGCTATCGAGCCATGACAAGAAATGTGGAGGAAACCTCAGTGCACATTGCTAAGTAAAAGAGGCCAATTGGAAAAGGTTACAGATTACATGATCCCAACTATGGGATTTTCCAGTAAGGGTAAAATGATGGAGACCGTAAAGATCAGTGGTTGCTAGGGGCTGGGGAGGAGGGATGAATGGACAGAGCACAGATGATATTTAGGGCAAGGAAAATACTCTGTATGACATTCTAATGATGGATATATGTCATCATACTTTTGTCCAAACCCATAGAATGTACGCCACCCAGAATGAAGGCTAATGTAAACCATGGACTCCAGCTGATTATGTGTTTCAGGGTAGATTCAACATTTAGGACACATGGACCTTTCTGATGAGTCATGGTGATCCCAGGGGTAAACTGTTGCTCATGCAGCAGGGGGTAAGCCTAAAACTACATTAAGAAAATACGCTTAAGAAAACACAAGTAATGCCAAAGATTTCCTTAAAAATACCTTTTTCATCCATGCATCAATTCTTTTGATTCAATAAATATTTCTTGAGCACCTTAACAAAATGGAATTAGTTAGCAAAAGTTTTCTGCTCCAAAAGTTCCAGATAGTTTTACAAGGAAATATCACAGTGTTCCATCATCTTTATTGTACTGGAAACATCTTAAAGGAAACGAAAAGGCTATCTAAATGATTTTACAAATATAGAACAATCTGATATAATTCTAATCTCATGTGACTAAAGGACAAGAACAGTACAGGGGAGGAAACTTAAGGCAATCTAGTTTATGACTATAGATGGGAACAGAGGATAAAATAAAATCAAATAGAGAATTTCCAGAAATTGAATTCAGTAGTGTACAAAACCTTCTTAAAAACTAAGGATTTATCCTAAGGATGCAAAGATATTTCGAATCAGAACATCTACTGATGTCATTTCTCACATTAACAGGATTAAGAACTAAAATTCAGGGGTGCCTGGCTGGCTCAGTCAGTTAAGCATCTGCCTTCGGCTTTGATCATGGTCTCAGGGTCCTGGGATGGAGCCCCGTGTCGGGCTCTCTGCTCAGCAGGGAGCCTGCTTCCTCCTCCCTCTCTCTCTGCCTGCCTCTCTGCCAACTTGTGATCTCTCTCGGTCAAATAAATAAATAAATGAATAAAATCTTTTTTTAAAAAAGAACTAAAATTCATATTGACACTTGAATGGGTTAGAAAGAAAAGTCAACAATGCTCAATAGCTTTGAATGATGACAAAGAAAAAATCCTCTTACAAATTAGTCATTGAAAGGAACAATCTGAATGACAGAAAGTGCAACTACAAAAAACCTCCTTCAAATGTCGAATTAGCGGTGAAACTTTGGACGCAATTCCATTACAATCAAGAGTGGTTGGAATGTCCGGCATGACCTTGACCCAATCTTATATTGGAGGCTGTCGTCACCGAGGCTTTCTTCCTCCACAAGAAAAAGACAAAGGGGTTTGAAAAATTAACAAAGAAGAATGGAAACTGTTCTTATTTTCAGCCAATATGGTAAACATGGAAAATCTAAGATCATCTACATCAAACTAGAGACAGAAAGGAGATAAACAGAAAGAGCCAGACTCTTAACTGGAGAGAAAAAGCGGTGGTTCCCAGAGGGGGTGGGGGACATAGATACAGGGGATTCAGAGTATACTGAACATGACAAGTGTTGAGACATGTATAGAACAGTTGTGTCATAATGTTAAAAAATCATAGGAATATTTAGATTAAGGTTGGGGGGGTCCACATGTGAAAAGAAATACTGCTTCCGGTATAATAATAAATTAGCATATCAGACTTCTATGGAATGAAGAGTTGAAAGATGTAAAAGAAAATGTGATGAAATGGGAGACATAAATGTTAATGGCTCAACAGCTTTGATCCTAAAAACATGCCCACATCTTTCCAAGAAATCTACTGACTTAATACCTTCCAAACAAAATCAAATTTCCTAGTGTTTGACAAGATAATGCAAAGCTCATATAGAAGGACAAAGGGTCAAGAACAGCCAAGAAAATTTTGAGAAGGAACAGAAATCACACAACAGAAGAGGAAAATGGCCCTGCTGCTCATAAGGAGAGCTCTACAGCATGGTCCTTAGCCTACCAAGCTATTGCACAAGGAGAGGCAGCTAGACCGGTGGCAGAAGGACAACTGGAAGTCCACGTAGAGCTGATGAAATCAGTATCTTCCCTTCTGCCATCCACAAATAATCGGTGACAATATAACTGTTCGTTAACAAGATTGTGGATAAGTGAATTTTAGATGGTTTGTGTAATGAAATATTTTACAGCGTTCAAATGAAGGACCGAGAGCTTTTTCTATCAACCTGGGTAATTATCAAAAAGTATGTAATATTGAGAACAGAAACATTTTTAGGGTAAAACCATGACCTAAACTTTCAAAGCAGTGACGGAGTGTTCCTCAGTGTGCATGGATGCATCCGTACTAGTACTCCGATGGTATTGTGGTCCTCTGTGGCAATAGAACAATGGAATTCGAGCCGCAGACAGCCGTAGGTAGTCATGGATTTGATCCGAGGCACAATGTTCTTGAAAGTCCAGTCAGTAGAGCTGGATAGTATTTAAGCCGTTAAGGGCGATTTTATGTAAACTTTCCAGATGGGTGTTTCCCAGCCGTTACATTTTGACCTACATCCCAGATTATTCTTGATAGTCAGTGGGCTGGAGTTTCACACAGCTTTGCCTGGGTTTTGGAGATTTTGGTGAAGCTCCAGATTGTTGGGACGCCTGCGTACACACCTTAGGGCCTCCGAGGAGCTGAGGGGATGGCCAGGGAAGCTGGCTTTGTAAAAACTTGCCCAAGTTGCCTGGGTCTCCACACATGAGGAGCTGGGCCCGGTTGGCTCAGCGTGGGGTCTCGAACAGAAAACAGCCTGGTCTTCTCTTTGCAAGACCCCCTGAAGGATGAGAGCTTGGCTTTCCAGCTCCAGGGACCTACAGGGATGGTGATGTTTTCAGATGCATGTGACACACATGCCAGCTGCAACTGCCTTGCACAACAAGGACTGGTGTTGACACCTTTAACTGGAAGTGAGCAGGGAGGTCTCAGGGCTGAGGTTCCCCCAGGGGCTCAGGGCTGGCATCCCTGCCCTGCCCTGCTCTGCTCTGCTCTGCCTGCTGGTGGGTTGGCCTCCCTCTCGGCATGGCCCCGCGGGGACAGCAGCCGGCTCCCTCCTTCTGTGGTCACACTTTCCCTTCACCTCACTATCCCATTGGGGGTCCCAGGCTCATCCCTACGCTGGTCACTCAGGAGCCAGGCCATCTCCTGGTGACAACCACCTTCCCTACCACTGAGGCCAGAATTCAGAGCTGGGGCTATGCTCAGCTTCTCTCCAGGCCCATGGGACACATAGGGCAGGGATTGGAATCTGGATAAAACTGTGGCACCCTGTTGACAAACACGGAGTCTCTGCAGGGGCCGGACTTCCAGAGGACCCACCAGACCCTGCCGCTCAATAAAAGCCAGGACTTCGGGAAGGGGATGACCTGACTGTGGGACATTATCGCAGGCAGTAGTTGGAAGCTCTGACTGGTGGAAGGCACTGAGGCCAGGGGTTTGTGCACAAGGTGGAGAAATCCTACAGTGTCGTGCAGAAGGAGGGAAAGATCTTTGGGGGAGGGGCAGCGCCCCAGGAAGAGCAGGGAAGGGGAGAAAACTGGTTTGTTGGGGCCACTGGGGAACTAGGCGTAACATTTGGAGACAAAGCTCCAGAGACATGTAGCTGAAATGTTTTTAAGTGACTTAAATATCTCCGACAGAGGACAGTGTGACTGAAGGTCCCTCAGACTTGGATTCCCAAGTGCACCCTGGAAAAGGAACTGGGCCTTCTTTTTTGCTCCCAGGCCGGCAAACCAAGCTCGGCTGCTGCGGGGGGAGGACAGCAGGCCTGACCCAGGGACCCTAGGCTGGGCTGGAAGATGAAGGGCGAGCCTCTCTCCAGTGTCGTCCTGTTTGCTCCCTCTGGGCATTTACCCGACGCGGGAGCTGCATGGTGCACCCCACAGACCGGGCGCAGGGAGCGTGTGAGCGCGGGGTACTCGTGAGGGGTATTTGGGAAGGAGTAAGACAGGAGAGTCCAGTGCGGAGGAGAACCTCAGGGAGCTACGGCATTTCCCACCGGCCAGAGCCCGGGCCCGACCCTCCGAAGGAGAACTGGCCCCGTGTCTTTTCCAACTTGGCTTCCTCCATCTTGCCTCTGCTGGGAGCGCTTGAGCCCCGCTGGATCGCAGCGGTCTCCAGCTGTTCCGTGGGAGGTACGATGCTCTTCCCGCTGTGAAGCCACGAGGGCTCTCTGAAAAGCAGATCCGGGCTGGAAGGACAGGGAGCTTCTGCTTTCCCGAAGAAAAGGGATGCAGTCGCAACAGCAATAGAAAAATGGCCCGAAAAGAGGGACGGATTTCCCACCAGAGCTGCAGGTGGCCTGGACACCCAGGGAGATGCCGATCCCACTGGACACTGGAGAAATGCACACGTTTAAAAATTGGCTCTTAGTTCTCCCATATGTCACCAGCAAGACTTGTTGAGAGATTGGGGGAAATCTGGACTTGTTCCTGTTTCTGGAAAAGGGACACTCATGTTGTCTGGGTTGGTGTGTAAATCACTAATGCTCCTTGTTGGACAGTTCGGCCACCATGGCCTCTTCGGGACAAATGACGGCCATTGTGTGGATACACCCTGGTGTTATAGACCCTGGTGTTCTTCTCCATTCTTGGGGGCATGGGTATGGGGTTGTTGCTACTTTTGGCTCACAGTACTGCTGCCATGAACATTCACCAGCCACTTCCGGTGGGGATGCGTGTTTTTGTTTCCTGGAATGTACACTTCGTGGCGGTGTTGGGCCACGTGGTCCCTCTTGTGTGACCTCCTGAGAAGCTGCCAGACTTTCTGCCATAGGGGCGGTGCTGTGTGTCTGCAGCGGCGACACTGCCCCGGACTAACCATGGGTGTCTCTGTACTGGGAAGATCTACTAAATACTGACCTGTGCACACCTGTCATTCGTGAGGTCACACTCCCCCAGAGGCTGGTCTGCCCCACACCGACTCCACCAGTGTGGACTCACACCCGGAGCTGCCACAGGGCTATTCGGGTGCCTCTGCTCCAAGTGACCCACAGAGGGCTCTCGGTGACAATGGATAGTGAGGAGGTCCATCCTCTTCTGGTTCTGCCACTGTCAGCCTCTGACCTTGGGCAAGTCTCCTGGTATCTCATGGCCTCTGGTCCTCACCTGTCCAGGCCAGCTGGCCTGCCTCCCTGGCAGGGAACTGAGGCTCATGCGAGTGAACAGAGTGGGGGGAGCTCCGAGTTAACCCCAGGCAGGAGACGGCTTTCCAAACAGGAGGCGGCGTTGGCCTGTGGCCAGCCTGGCTGTCTCATCCAGGACCACAGAGGGAGGCGACTCTGCCCATCACGTCTCAGTCTAGGTGAGAAAGACAGTGCACCTGGCTGAGGAAGACTCGGGGTGGTAGACAGGTGCCCACACTTACCCCTAGAACCTTTAGGGTTTTGAAGGGGTGGGGGGTGGGGGGTGGGGGGAGCCAGGGAGTGGGTATCATGGAGGGCACGTAGGGCATGGAGCACTGGGTGTGGTGCATAAACAAGGAATTCTGTTTTGCTGAAAAGAAATTAATAAAAATAAATAAATAAATAAAATATAAAAATAAAAGATAATCCACAGATTCCAGATGTTAGAAGAAATAAATAACTAAATGTTTATAAAAGAAATAAAAGAAGTGCTCCTGAGGTGCTACTGGCCTCGCAGCAGAGGGAGGGCAGGGGATCAGATTTCAGGAGCCCCGTCTATATAGTCTATATAACCGCAGGCCTTCGGAGCCACCCCCACCCCAGGCTGCTGCCAGGCCTGCTGAGATGAGGCTTTTCATACCCGGCCCCCACCTTGGGTCTTGCTGCTCAGTGCAGGTAACCAGGCCCAGCAGCCCCTTTCTCCTGGGGCTCTCTCCGCTCTCCTGCTCAGCTGACAGCCTTTGGGCCCTCTGCTTCCTGCCACCGTAGAAGCCCCGTGGGTGACAGTCTGCCAGACACTCTCCTCCAACAAAACGCCAGCCCTCGGCCTCGGCTAGAGGAGGAGGAGAGTAGCAGAAATGACCGTGACCCCGGCTTGATGCCATCCTGCTTTTTGCACAATTCTGGGCTCTTCTGTCCCTCTTTTGACGCGTGTGTGCGGGCCCCTTGTCACTTCCTATCTGAAGCAAACTGGCCATGGGGTCTTTTGGGGGCTCACCCCGGACTTGGCAGCAGTGAATCAGACCTGGCTTGGGCTGATGGTATTCTCGGACATGTGATAGCGGGCGGGTGCTGGAGGGAGGGATCCTGGCTTGACCTGAGTCAGGGTGGGCATCCGTCAGGGAATCAGGGGCCCCTGGAGAGGCCCAAGTCTGTGGGTGTGTCTGCATCTGCCCCGAACAGGTGGGCATGGCAGCAACAGCTCCTTCACGAATCAAAAGCAGAAAACAGCAGGTGCCAGCCAGGGCCCAAAGCCCCGAGGAGGCAGAGTCACCAACCCTACAAAGGCCTGGCTGTGGGGCTGCACTCAATGCCCAGAGAGACTTGCCCTGATCCTGGGTGCCAGGAGGAGAAGAGGGGCATCCATTTCACAGGAAACCACTGTATCTCCCTGGTTCTCTCTGTCTCCCTGTCTCTCCCCTGCCTGTCCCCTTTCTCTGCAGCTCCTCCTTCCATACTCTGCCTGCCCCTTCTGCTCTCTCTTGCCCTCGCCCAGCCCCTCCCAGCCTGGGCTAGGTCTCCCTCTGCTCCCTTGCTCCTAGTCCATATCACCCAAAGGGCTGCCCCTGCCATGAAGCTCTCTTTTCTGCTCTCCTGCCAAGATTTCTGCAGATATCAGTCTGCACCTCTGCCTGCCCTCTTCTGCCTAAAGGTTATTGGTCCAGAGGCCTGTCTCCATCCTCACAGAGATAACTAGTAAGGTTCCTGCCCTTCAGCACAGGGCCTTCAAGTGCAGATCATGAGAAACCAAAGAATCTGGCTGGAGGGGCTAATCTGATACACGTGGCCTTTTTGTCTCCCTGGGGTTAGCCGCACACAAAAAGGCAGCTCCCAGGAAAAGAGGCAGGTGTCCAGGCTTGAAGGTAGGAACTCCACAGTGCTGCTGTGAGACCTTGCCTGAGTGGCCCAACCCGTCTGATCCTCAGCTGTAGGGGAGTCACACTCAGCAGGGCTGTCCTGAAAAGAGACGGAGCCATGCAGGGCTTTTCTGAGTAAAGCTTCTATCAGTAGAAGGCAGCTCCTCCTGGAAACACAGAGCTACTCTGATGATGAGTCATCTTAGAACCAGAGGTGTTAATGGATTAAGTATGTTTGAGGAGTAGGGGAGAAACTTATTTTCTCTACCCTCTAAGGTTCTCTGGCTTGGCCCAAGATTCCACCCGACCTGAGGCTTTAGTGGGAGAGAAGCATAGACATTTTTCTTAAATCTTTGAGCCTGTCCATGAGGGCCTTCCCACACAGATGAAGACCCTAGGCAGTGGCCAGAGCAGCATGTTCATGCACTTTGGACCTAAAAAGTCACCTGCGTCAAGCAAGGACCAGATAAAGATGTGGGTAGGGGCTGGAGATTAGTGGTCCTGGGTCCATGTTGTCTAGGGAACAGTGTAAGAGCTGAGTTCAGTCAGGTGTACACAGACCTGAATCTTTGGCCACCACAAGTGGTGAGGAGCAGGTGCCTCTGGCCCTGGGACAGGGAGGCCACCATCCTCCTGAAAAAGTCCATGGATGCTCTTTAAGTAGAAGAGTGTGGATCAGAGCCCTTCCTGCCTCGGCTGTTTCTCGTGCACCTTCAGCTCAGATCTGTCAATAGGCCAAAGTGGCAATGTTAGGTTGGCGTGTCCTGAATTGCAGCAAGGGGGACCATGTTGCAAGGCCAAGACCTACAAATCTCGAGCAGAGAAGCTCATGGAAGATGTGGTCCAGTCCAGAGATGTCACTCAAAATGACAGGGAGGTTTTGGGGTTCTGAACTTGAGGCTTGCTTTCTGGAAAACCATGACTTAGATCTTTCCCAGGTTGAGTGAGTGGACACCCCAGAGGTCATGTGTACCTCCTGAAACAGGGCCCCCACTGACCATGCAGCACTAGAACCCAGGAGGGACAGCTGGAGATGGACTCACAGTGTCCCATGTGTGAGAGACTCTAGAGCATTGTGGTGATAACCAGTGTAGCAAGGACAGCACTAAAATGGAGTTTAGGAAGTGTGGTGAATGTCATACAAGGCCGACAGAGACAGGTACCTTTGTGGAGTGCTTGGCTATGCTGGGCCCTGAGCCGTGTCATGCATGGACTGTCCTCCAGACCCTTTTAGGCAGTTCTTGTTGACATCCCCATTTTTTTAAAGATGAGTGGACTGAGGCTGATGGAGAGTAAGCATGTTGCCCAACGCCATCAAGTCTTATTCCCACAGGACTATCACCCAGGCTGTGCTGGGCCCCCCATGTCACATCGTGATGACAAGCCCCAGAGCAGGCCATCCATAGGAGGCCAAGTGATTGTGATATCGTCTCCTGGATCCAAGCACTTAACCCAGTCTCCTGATACAGGGCACCTTCCATCAATCAAATGGTTCAGTTCTGCCAAGTAAAAAATATTATTCATTTGGTTTACTCCAACATCAAAGTGATCATTGGTTTCATTACAGGATTTACAGGAAATAGTCAGGTCACACTAGGATGGCCAACTGTTGTTCTTTGTCCAGGACTGAGGGGCTCCTGGGAGAAGGGGCTTTCAGCCGGAAGCCAGAATCTCGTGGATTTTTTTTTCTTCTTCAGATTTTTTTTCTATTTAAAACAGAACAAGACAGAGAGGGACAGAGCTGGAGAGAGAGAGAGAGAGAGAGAGAGAGAGAACAAGAGTGGGGGGAGGGGGAGAAGGAGGAGGAGAATTTAGATTTCCCTGTGAGCAGGGAGCCTGTCGCAGAACTGGGTCCCAGGACCCCGAGATCATGTCCTGAGCCGAAGACTGATGCTTAACTTACTGAGCTACTCAGGAGCCCCAGACTTTCATGGATTGACCAGCAGAGGTGGTCGCCCTCCTCAGAACCCACTTCTCTGCTGTGGCCACAGTGGGAACACTCACTGGAGTGGAGTGGAATTGCCAGTCAGGCAGAAATCTTCAGAATGGGCTCCTGGTTGACTGCTAATGCCTGTCCTTCTTTCTGCCCTTGCCTGGGTGGGACCAGGCTTGCCCCAGGGATGAGGAGGTGACAGTCTCCCCTCTCTGGGCTCAGCGCCATCCCTTGGCCCCTGGCTCCTCTTTCCAAGGGCCACATTTCCCATTCTTGACCCTTGACTCTCAGTACCTTCAGTTTCCATCTGTTTCTCTGTTTTGGTGTCTTTCAGCCACACTGCGTTCAGCTGCCAGGCCAGAAGGTAAGTGCAGATGGCGTGTTTTTCCCCTTTCTCTCCTCACACAGACATGGACTGGTGTGGAGTCCTAATGACACTGCTGGACTCCTGGTGTCAGGAACACTTTCTTGTCCAGAAGCCCTGGCATGGCTGAACTTGCTAGTCGGCTTCAATCTTCTCCATCCCTCACTTCCCCCTCCCCTGCCCTGTCAGGCTCCTTCCATGGTCCCTGTCCCCAGACACTGCATGTGCCTCCCAGTGCAGGGAGCCTGCTGGGCCGTCCCTCTGCACAGACTCACCAGGCTCCTGACGGGGCGGCCTGTCCTCTGAGTACCTGTCAGAGGAGAGTGGAACCTCTTCCAGAGGCCTGGAGTCTGGAGGGCTCCCGCACCTTCCACGTCAGAAATGAAGACGTGGTTGGCAGGGAAGGACTGGAGCAGGCGGGGTGTGGCCCAGAGGGAAGAAGCATTTCCTACTGATGAAGGCTACTTGTTGAAGGACTCATTTTCTAGTGATTTCCAGGTCCTGGTACTCGCAGAGCAGATTACCAACATGAACAGCTTTGATCCTAACACCCCAGGGGAAGGTGTCATTTTTCTTTTCACTCACAGATTTGGAGACCGAGGCACCCGGGCAAGGCCCTGTAACCCCTGTCTGCAGGGCTTCACAATGAGCAAGTTCCCATGTACCTGAGAGGTGGGCCGTCTCTCTGTGGGGAAGGATAGCTCCCAGTGAGTGCCATCCCAGGTCTACACCAGGAAGAGGGGTTCCGGGGGGCATGAATGCTGTGTTTGGGCAGCCTGTCTGCTCTCCAGTCTGGCCGTGCTGTTGATGGTGAAGACAGCTTTGATGAAGACATGTATAATGTTATCTTTACAGGAATCCAAAACAAATCTTAGTCATGGACCCTGGTTCTTGACAAGTTCTGAAAGAGTAACAAAAAGCCACCTTGTTTGGGGGTCATCCACTTGGGTCAAGCCTGTTGGGCTGTGGTTGGGCTGATCCTTGAGGTCAACAGCATGGCTGGGTCTAGTCCCTCATGGGCCTGATGCTGCCTCTGGGGACCCAGGTTCTTCTTCTCTGCTGTAGATTAAGTTGAATGTCTTGACACCTTCACAAACATCTCCGGCAAGATCTCCAACCTTTTCTGGCGGGACACTTCCCGTTTGTGGTTCATTGAATTGCCAATGGGTTAGAGTTTCTCTGGAAATTCCTGTCCAGGCTGTGAGATTCCTTTGCTGATGCTGATGCTGATGCAGTTTCACGGGGAGTCGTCTGTCTTGTGTTCTTCCAGTTCGCCCTGCACCGTGGGCCACACATCTGACGCGTGTTCTGGCTGCATTCTCGATCCCGGCTGAAGACCCTCCTATGGCCTCTGCCTTCAGGTGAAGTTTGCTGTCCTGGCATGATTTTCACCTGTCCCCCGATCACTGTGCTGCTGTCCCTCTTCCCTTCTACCCACTGCTGCCCTCGGTCCCCTATTTGGGTGGAGACACACACACTGAGTTTGGGCACGACAGACCACTCAGCACCTCCATGCCTTTGCTCACACAACCCCCTCTGCCTGGATGCACCTTCCAGTCCTTCCAGACTCTTGTGCCCGCTGCATGGGGTCCTCACCTCGTATGATGCTGCTGCTTGGTGGTTGAGACAGATGCTGCAATCTGTGTTACTAAGGGCCCCGCCCTTCGTGACCTGCCGTGAGGTTGGGACTCCCACTAGGTTATACATGTGTCCTGTGGGATGAAGTGTAACTTAGCAAATGGCTGCCTCAAAATTGGGATTTCGCCCACCTGCCTGAACCACGTCCCAGGGGTGAAGGAGGAAGGCGTTTCTCTAAGGGGCAGAGGGATACGTTATTTTAAAATTTCCCCCTTATTGTTCTTTCGTATTTTTATTTTATATTATTTAATTTAATTTATTTTAAAGAATTTTTTATTTAATTGAGAGAAGAGTGAGAAAGCAGAAGTGGGTGGAGGGGGCAGATGGAGAGGAACAAGCAGACTCCGTACTGCGCAGGAAGCCTGACTCGGGGCTCAGTCCCAGGGCCCGGGTTCATGGTCTGAGCCGAAGGGAGATGCTTACCTGACTGAGCCACCCAGGTGCCCTGTCCTTTCATCCTTTTAAATATTGATTTTTGGATCTGACTTTCCTGCCTCCAAGGAAGGATGCAGGCGGACCAAGATAAACTAGCTAAGAGGTCGAGTATGCCTTCTTGTCTTATTATAAACAAGAGACACTCTGGCCTTTCTCCTGCATGAGGTAGGCTGGTAGTCTCGTGAGGATTGTGGGTGGGAAATCAGATCCTGAAGAGAAGAAGATGGAGGTGGGAGAACTGAGCAGGAGTATAAGCAGGAGTCTGAGTTGCCTCATGGGAGACAGATGGATGCCCTTCACCTCTGCTTCTCATGGAGGTCAGCTTGTGGCGCTTAGGTCTCCCTGCCAAAGAGTCAAAGCTAGAAATTAGGATCTTTTCCTGGTTTCCATGAGTTTCCAGACTCATGTCTGGGGCCCTTGGCCTGATACAGTGGGCATCAGTGAGGGAAACACACCACAATGTTGGCTGTACTTTGACGCTTCTGGGGCCCCAAGGACTAGTGCTTCCCAAATTTCTGTGTTGGCATCCTGATCACAAGTAGGTCTGCTAAGTGATTTGGAAGTCACCGGCCGCTCAGGTGGCAGAGAAATTCTTTTGTAGAACTGGGAGGGTCATGGGGGTCTGTCCTCAGTTCAGAAGAATGAATGACATCCCTTCCCTCGTCCCCATCAGGAATGGCACCTCTGGTGAGCAAAGCTCATGTTGGGGTCTCATCCCTGCTGAGTCTGCTTGCGGGAGGGCCAGCGACCCCAAGAGCTGATGTGTGCCTTTCCTTCCATCCAACAGCCCCACCGGTTATTTGGAGTCTTTGTCCGTAACTGATGAAATTCCAGGAAATTTAAATGATGAGGCCATGTGTGAAGCTTTAAATTTCCATTTTTGATCTTCAGCCAACATTATAATGATAATATATGTTAAAGAAACTCTCTTTGGGGGTTCTCCCTTTGATATATATTATGAAGGTGACCCAAATGGTAAGTAGACGTGGATAAGGAATGCGCTGATGTTTCTTCCCCAAACCAGGCTTGGCTATGTGTCACGGTGGGCATGAGGATGCTGTGGACTGTTGAAACAAGGGTGAGCCCAAGGCTACTGGATCATCACTGGCTGAGAAGGAAGCAATGGGAGCCAAGAACATGCACGGATTCTATCCCAGCATGTCTGCATGCCTGGGTCTTGGGAAGACACTATCAGGGATCTCGCAAAATGTACCCATCATCTTGATGACAGCAGATATCTGTCAGAACATGATTTTCCTTCTTACTGGTCTTCTTACAATTCCCTTTGTATTTTCTAGTGTATTTATTTGAAATCTGTAGTGAGCATACTGTATACTCTACAAGCTATATATTATATTCCCCTTATACAACTGTGTGCATACAAATAGAACCCATATAGCCTAAAACAAATCAGACACTTGCCCTCCAGATTCTCAGTTTCTTCTAATCAACGGTTACCCGAACTGCTTCCCCCCACACGAATCAGAAGGAAACGCCTGTAAATTGACTTTACTTAATCGAGGTAAACTACTCTCCTCTCCTCAGGTCCCTTGTGCCCAAGACCTCCAGGCTTAGGAATCTTGGGAAAGGAGAGCAACCTTCCTTGAAGCGCCTTCTGGAATCAGCTGACCCAAGGAGACACATGCTGCTCACCCCCTCCCCCACCTCTGATTCTTCTAGCCTTTGTCCTCCTTCCTATCAAGGAAAATTCCTTTCTCCTGACCTTCGAGGTACTTGCAGATCTTGTGCTCACAACATTCTCCTGGGTGCTGTGATTGTTTTGGTTAAAATCTCTCTTTGCTGAAGACTAGATTTGTTTTTTTATTTGAAAATTCTCATTAGGCAGTGATGAATCAGGCATCGCTGAGAGTGATGGAGACCTTTTCTGAAAGGTCTTTAAAACAAGATGGAATTCCATTTGTCTGAGGCCTGTCTTGGGCAGGAGAGCTGCCTACTTGCTGTGTCTCTCATGCACCAGGAGAAGACCGACAGGCCCATCACACACAAGTATTGTCCGGGACTTCTGCTGAACTCTCTGGCAAAGTGGTTGATAATAAAGAGTATTTTGGTGAGGGTGTGTTGAAATTCTTCTGTTTGCCACAAGCCAACAAAAAAATACCCTGCAGAAGGGTATGGGTCTCTACCAAAAGCACTGAAAAGAGGTGAACAAAAAGTCCACGTTGCCTGTGGGATCATCAGACTTGGGTTATTGATGTTGCATTTTATATGACGAGCAGCACGTTGGGAGGATCACCAAGGATGTGGTCCCCAGGAATGTCCTCGCTCCCATGGGACTGCAGCTTCCCTGAAGCATGCAGCATTCTTCTCTTGTTTGGAGAGCCTGGGGACCCTTCCATCAGGGCCATCTGATCCTGGGGAACAACTCCTACATCTGGACCATCCTGAGACAGCCAACTGGGAAACACACTGGGATGGCCTTCCTTCAATGGGTGCTTGAGACATGGGTTTTCTCTGCTGATTTTGTTGTAGATTCTGGAAAGGAGCCCATCTGGGCCTCTTCCAATTCTCTCCTGCCATCCAGCAGGGACATCGAAACACAAACACTCCATTCTCACTCCCTGCTGAAAACCCTTCAGTGGCTCCCTGACATCTGGATAAAGTGATCCCACCTTAGCATAGTTTACAAAATTCTCCATGATCTGAGGGTTCCTTCCTCCTACAAGCTTCTCCCCTCAGGCTGCCCCACACTGGGCTGAGTTTTATGGACAAACCAGACCATTTAGCAGCGCCATGCCTCCATCACCATCTCCATGACCTCAGCCCCAAGGCGTTCACACTTTCTTCCAGCTAAAGGTGTCAACACCGGTCCTTGTTGTGCAAGGCTGTTAGAGCTGGCGTGTGTGTCACATGCAGCTGAAAACACCCACAGCCCTGCAGGTCCCCGGAGCCAGAATGCCAAGCTCTCATCCTTCAGAGAGTCTCGCCAAAAGACCAGGCTGTTTTCTGTTCGAGCCTCCAAGCTGACCAGACCTGCCCCAGCTCCTCACTTTTGGAGACCCAGGCAGCCTGGGCAAGTTTTTACAAAGCCAGCTTCCCCACTCATCCCCTCAGCTTCTCAGAGGCTTCTCAGAGGTGTATGTGCTTATTTGCTCCACACAGCAACACATGTAAAATTTGTCTAAACATGAGCCTTGCTGGCATTTCTCTGAGGTTTATATCAAGTCGTCAAGCTGAAGTTTTCATGTCTTCAGGAAAAGAGCAGTTTTAGTTCTGAATGATTCCAAGTCAGAAGGATGGGGGAATAATTGGGAACCGTGTACAGGGAGCTAACAAAACCTGGTATCAAATGAACAAGACTAGAATCTCCCACCCATTGAGTTGTGCTGGAGTTTTCCATTAAAATATAATATTTCCCTCTATAGTTACCCCCACTTTCTCTCAGAGATCATCAAAATGTGGTTTGCAAAATAAGTCTAGTCTCATTAAACGTGGCCTGATTATTTACATAAGTGCAGCAAGAAAAATAGTGACCATATAGTGACCATTTCTTAATCTGCTTTGCTGGAATGTCTCATGAGGAACCTCAGATTCGATTTTTAAAGCAGGGAACTGACCTCCAGACTTTGGGTCTGGGCAGCCTTCTTGAGGAGCGCTCTCTCCCCCATCTGGGCTAAGGGCTGGTATCAGCTCCCGGGACTCTGTGGGAGATGGATTCCAGTCAGGGTCCCCACCATACCGGCTGCCCTGCGTTCATCCCTTTGTAGTGTGGTTTTGCAACTCTTCCCATCCAGAGATGAAGTCCATGGGGCCACCCTTGCCTCTGGACCAGCCGCGTGTCCTGCATTGGCTGATGGTGCCAGTTCTGAGTCTTGCCTCCAAGGGCCATGCACACAGCCACTTACCCCCCCCCCCCCGGGTCCCATGGGGGCTGTGAGCAAGCCTCGGCCAGCTTGCTGCACCAAGGAACCCTGCAGCCGGTCCCTCCCATGGACCCCGCTGATGCTTGTCCACACCCGGGAGAGTCACCTAACTGACCTGCAGGGAACAGACTGAACCCCACCAAAATTGCTGAGCCCCGGAATTACAAGTTGAATTAACGAGTGTTGTTTTAAGCCGAGACCTAGAAGGGTGATGTGTCTCACCGGCAGGGGGAAGAGACACAAGTCCCGTGGTGCTGGGTGCAAAGGAGGGGTCTGCATCCTGGAAAGTCCCGGGCTCTGGATGAGGGTGGCAGCCGAGAGCCAAGAACCAAGGGATGCCTGACACCAGGAAGCCTCTGCCTGTAGGTCTCCCCTGGAGGGGCCCCGGGGAGCCGGGGTCTGGGGCAGAGCCATGGGAGTCATAAGGACCAGGACACTCGGCCACCTTGGGCATAAGGAGGACTTTAATACTGATGAGAGGATTTGTGCTTTTACTCCTTCCAGATGCTCTCTCCCCCCAGGAAGCTGGTCTTGGTGGCCTCAGTGTGGAGGGCTCCCCGTGAAATGAAATCCTGATTCATCAGCATGAGATCACCAGGGAAGTCTGCTACGTGGAGAAGATTCCGGTTGGTTAAGCCAGTGATGGACCGCTCCGCTTTCCTGGTGGGGAAGAATGGTTTCCGGTCGCTTGGGTGGTGTGAGAAACCCTTTTTTGGCTCTTCTGACTTGAAAATGACGCTCATGTTTATTTCTTGTCTTTTGGTGGCTGTGTTCTCTGCGCCGCCTCTCTCCTCTTGCTTGGCGCTGCAGCAGAAATCAGCGTCCTCGTCCTCGTCATCCCTCGTCTTGTCCTTGGCCTTTGGGGTCATGCCCCCTCCAGACAGAAAGCCAGAGCCCCGAAACCTCTCGATGTAGGGCAAGAGCTGCCGGTTTCTGAGGGCTCGAGCAAGCTGCATCCGTTCTACGTGTTTGATGATGGTGAGTTTCTCGCGCTGCGGCATTCCTAACTCCTCTGGGGGCATGATCACCTTTGCCGTCCATATTTTTTCTAGGCGCCTACAGGTGGCACAAGGAGGTGTGTGCTGGGTTCTATACTCCATCGCCCGCTTATAGTCCGAAGACAGTGACTGGAGCTCCTTGAGCATTTTCCATTCTTCCTCTTGCTTGTGAGTCAGCAGTCTCTTGGCCGCGATGGTGTGAACACCACCCAGACGCTGACGATGTGAAGGGGACGGTTAAAGTCTCAACGGGACAGGAGCAGGGGGCACCCACAGGAGGAATTGCCTCGAGGCACCTACCCCACCTCCCGTGGCTGAGTGTCTGAGCCCCTGTGCGCTGGGAAACTGGGAGGAGCTGTAGGGTCAGATAGGCCGGGTTCCGATCCTGTGTCTCCTCCTCTGCAGTGAGTTGGAAAGAATGGTGCCCACTTAGACAGGGCAATGGCGAGGCCTTACATATGAAAGCGGCTCCTGCAAGGGAAGGGCCGCAGAGATGGCAGCCCCTGTCCCCGGTCAGCACTCAGTTATATTCCTGATCAGGACTTTGAATCAGGGGAGGATTGGCTCTGCAAGCATGGGAGCCTCGAGCGGACGCAGCCAACTCAAGGCCACTGGGAGACTTGTGTCTCCATGTCTGGTAGGGTTTGAACCTCCGACTCCATCCCCGCCCCCACCCCTCCACCCCCCATCTACTGTCCAGCTTCAGGGAGGGCCTCTCTGTGAATAACCCCTAGGACACTTACTAGGATCTCTTTCTCCAAGGGGGAGTATTTCCCAAGGGCAATGCGTGGATCTGATTTGTAGAATTTGGTCCATATCCTGAAAGGCAGAGAGGCAGGTAAAGTAGGACTCCAGGAAGGGGCGTCCTGCCTTTAGTTTTGGGGTGGAAAACCTCAGGGCGACTCTGCATGCGTCAGGCTAGGACCACTGTGCTGGGGTGGGCTCCTTCCTTTGGCTCGTTTGGGGGTGGGCAGTGGGGACGTGGGGGGAGGAAAGAAAGGACCAGAAGCACAGGCTACACTCACTCCAATGGCGAAGCAGAGCAGAGACCCGGTTGGCAGCACAGGGAGTCTTTATCCCGAAAGGAGTCGTTCATGGTGCATATTCTGACCGGCGTTCCGTTCTTACTCCACGTGCCCTCGGCAGCCTTCCTTTCTCGGGTCCTCTGCTTTCCCGCCTTCTGACAGCCGCTCTCCCATTCCCTGATCATACTGTCGCGCTAGGCTAGGATGGGAGGTGTCAGAGCCTGCAGTTGCCTTCTAGGACAGCGTAATGGGAGCCCAAGGGACAGTCACAAACTTCTCTTGCATCATAACTGACCTCCTTGGGGGCTATTGTGAGGTCTGAGTTTAGGCATCACATGATGCCCCGGGGTGAAACCGACAAGCCTTACCACGTTCCTGCAGTGCCCGAGTCCAGGGGAACAGAGTGGGCAGAGCACGTGGCTGAGGGGACGATCTGACCATGTGACTGCCACGAACAAGCCCCAGAGACGCTCAGTCCCTTCAGGATGAAGGCTCAGTCTCTCTGGGCTTCGCTTGCCTCTCCGATCTTAATTCCTCATGCTCCATCCAAGTCAGCTATCCACGGCTCTTGGATATCCATGGCTCTTGGCTGATGTTCATGCTGCCCCCAGGTGTCAGGTACCTCTCCTCCTTTTAACAACTTGCTTGTCGCTCAGGGCCCAGCTCACCTGTGCCTCCCCTGAAGATTTCTTTGCAGAATAAATTAGCCCTTTGTCTGTGTTAGTCCTGGTATCATCACGTCCTCTGTCACAAACTGACTTTGCTATCTAATAGGTCCGTCTCTCCTCTGCTCAAAGGGAAGTACCAGCAGCCTCTTATTCTTGGATGGCTGTGGTCTAGCACCGGGCTTCTCATAGAGCCGATTTTCGGCCTGCTGACTCAATAAGCAATCATCCTGGGCCTCCGGCCAAAGGTGGGGACCAAGAGTGTCCCTGGTGCAAATGGACGTTGGCACAACCCTTACAAAAAGTAATGTGACAACAGATACCGAACATTGCAAATGCATTTACACTGAAAAATAAAAAAAGAAAAGAAAAGAAAAATAAATAAATAAATACACGCCCCCAAATGCATTTATCCTTAACCCAGTAATTCTGTGTATAAAGTAAAATATGCACAAGGTCAGTCAACACAGCCTGTTTGGGATGACAAACCTAATGACAAACCCAAAGGTCCATGAACAGAGTTGGTTAGAGAGTTACGGCCAACCATACGGCTATGCCCCAGTAATCAAGATCAAGGAAGGAAGGTCTTTATTTGTACAGAAATATGGTTAAATATGGTTCCTGACTAAATGTGCAAAGGAAGGTGCAAAAGAATATAAGTTGTAGACTAACTTTGAGAGTGGGAAAGGAACAAATAAGCATATATATTTGTATTTGCATAAAGAAAATCTAGAATAATACACACCAAAAAATAAAATAAAATAAAAATGGTTACCGGAGGTGGGTACCTCGCAGATAAGGAAGTGGTGGGAATGAGCCTTTTGTTGTACACATTATTCTGACTTGAAATTAGAACTATGTTGAATGTCTCACCCACTGAAATAATTGAAAAGGAGACAGCAGCTCACAGAAGAAGACTTCCATGTTCTGACAAGTGTGGACCCTAAAATTTGCCTTTGACCCCACTAGGAAATTCAGAGTGGGGATGTTTAGGAAGTGGTCCAGTGCTCATATCCGTGTGAGCCATCGAAAACACAACAGGGCTCCTCCCACGCACATGGGCAAGTTCAGTCACCTGAACAGCTCCAAACCCAGGAATCTGCCAACAGCACCTCTTAGCGGTGAAGAAAATGCCTCCTGCTCTGTGTTCAGTGACAAAGCTGTCGGCTCCACACTAGCTGCTAACGGAGAGTGGCCTCGCAGGAGCTGCACAACGGCGGACACGTTACATGCGCTCAGACGTGTGTGAAACAGCCGGTGCACGATCTATGTCGAAATATTCTATACCAATGCAAAGCAAGTCTTTGACAAATTTCTAATAATGTATGTGTGATGTCATGTGATCTTTAACAGCAGCAGGATACACAACTATTTATACAGAGGATGATCCGGATGCTGTCGATACACAAATATGTTAGAAGGAAACAGACAAGCAGGAAATACATGGAAACATTGGCCCCTGTTACTCTGGGAGGCTGATTGGGAATCCTCCTGGTCCAGCCGTGTGCCAGCAGCCTGGTCACCTCCAGATGCTTAGGGGAAAGATCTAAGGTCCCATCCCAAAATGTACGGACAGGAAAGGGTGCCGTGGTCAGGACCCAGCTTCTCCAGACATCAGGGAAAGAGGGTGAGAAAGGGGACACCCTGCTGCGCTGCCTGGGAGGCTTTCACCGTGGCAACAGGTCTTCACCCCCTGGGGAAACCGATGCTTCCTGCACTGAGCCACTAACCTGCTTGGAGTTCACATCCATCTCTCTCTCTCTCTCTCTCTCTCATTTGCATCCCCAAGCTTTTTTTGTTTTGTTTTGTTTTTAGGTATTTCTCTGGGATCATTTTTACATCAAATTTTATTCCTGATTGTTACTTGGTTTGGGGCTCATCTTCATTCACAGTCATCTACCTCACGAGCTGGCTCGTTTTCCACGCTTCCTTTTCAACTGCCTGTCATCTGGGTTTCACCTTCATGTTTACATTTACCTGCAATTCTGGGGGTTTTCCTTTCATGTTCGTGTTATGTCTCTGCCTTGTAGCCTTTACCTTTTGTATGCATTTCATCTGTTTTTACCTACTGTAGCGGTCAGGGTTGTTCAGAGAGACAGAGAAGAGATTTTAAGGAAGTGGCTCACATGATCGTGAGACTAGAAGACCGGCAGGCTGGAGACCCAGGGAAGAGCCCTGTTGCAAGTCAGGCCTGCTGCCAGGATTTCTTCTAGTTTGGGGTACATCAGTCTTTCTTTTGTTCAGGGCTTCAGCTGATTGGGTGAGGCCCACCCATGGTATGAAGGGCAGTTTGCTTTATCCAAAGTCCACTGATTTAAATGTTAATCTTATCCAAAAACATCTTCACAGAACCATCCAGAGTCATTCATCAGACCATGGCCCAGTCAAGCTGACCCATAAAATTAACCATCAAACCTATTTATATTTACTAGGTTTTTAAAGATTAGTTTAAACGTTGTGGGTTTTTTTTGTTTTGTTTTGTTTTGTTTTGTAGTCTTTTAACAGCAGGGGTTTTGGGGGTTTTTTTGTTTTGTTTTTTGATTTTTGTTTTTTTGCTGTTATCCCACTTTGGAACTTTATAGTAATGGATTCATATAGCATGTGTTTCCTGGGTCTGCTTTTCTCCCTGAACATTATGTTTTTCAGACTTACTGATATGCTTGACTTTGGCTCATTTTCACTGTTTATGTTATGATTATGATTATGATTATGTTATGGTTGCTTAATCCATCTTCTGCTGCTTCTGAGTTGGGGAACATTCTTGTACATCTCTCCTTGAGTTATGTGTGTGCTTTTCCGTGGGTGCAGGTCTAGGAGTGGAGGCCCTGGGCTCTAGGGTATGTGTATCTTCGATTTCCTACAAAATTCTCAGCTCTAGTCCAAGGTTTCTACCAGTTCACAATCCCACCAGTAATTCCCCCTTGTCAACACTGGTGGGTATGTTGTGGTAACTCACAGTTGCTTTAATTTGCATTTTTCTGGGTAACATGAGACCAAATGCTTTTTTTGTTGGCCATTGAGATGACCCTTTGTGAAAGGTCTGTTCTAGTCTTTTGTGCATTTTTTCTAGTAAGCTTTTGTTTTCTTGTTGATTTAAAGATTTTAGTTATTTATTTGAGGGAGAGACAGAGAGAGAGAGAGAGAGAGAGAGAGAGAATAGAGTGGGATGAGGGGTAGAGGGAGAAGCAGACTCCCCGCTGATCAGGGAGCCCAGTGCAGGGGCTCAATCCAGGGACCCCAGGATCGTGACCTGAGCCAAAGGCAGATGCCCAATGGACTGCACCACCCAGGCACCCGGTCCTTATGTATTCTTTTTTTTTTTTTTCCAGCGTAACAGTATTCCTTGTTTTTGCACCACACCCAGTGCTCCATGCAATCCGTGCCCTCCCTAATACCCACCACCTGGCTCCCCCAACCTCCCAGCCCCCGCCCCTTCAAAACCCTCAGATTGTTTTTCAGAGTCCATAGTCTCTCATAGTTCACCTCCCCTTCCAATTTCCCTCAACTCCCTTCTCCTCTCCATCTCCCCTTGTCCTCCATGCTATTTGTTATGCTCCACAAATAAGTGAAACCGTATGATAACTGACTCTCTGGTTGACTTATTTCACTCGGCATAATCTCTTCCAGTCCCGTCCTTGTGTATTCTTGATGGAAGCTCCTCACCAGTTCCATACATGGCACACACGTCCTCCTACTGTTCACCTGGCGCTCTCCTTTCTTACAGGTGTCTCTTATGCCAGGTGCACTCCCAATTTACCAGTCTTTCCCTGAATGGTTAGTACTTCCCATGCCTTGTTTAAGAAATCATTTCCTACCCCAGATAGGAACGATACTCTCCTAGATTATGTCACGTGTATCTTTTTTTTTTTAAAAAAGACTTTATTTATTTGACATACAGAGATCACAAATAGGCAGAGAGAGAGAAAGAGAAGCAGGCTCGATGCCTAGCAGAGAGCCGGACACAAGGCTCGATCCCAGGACCCCAGGATCACGACCAGAGCCAAAGGCAGAGGCTTTAACCCACTGAGCCACACAGGTACCCCGTCACTTATATCTTCATAATGATATTCTACAGTCTCTAAAACCTTGGGTTTTTTTCTTTTGAACTTTCTTAACTTCCGATTCTGTTTTTCAGCCATAATGCTCAATTATTTTCCATCTTTTTTTTTCTAAAGTATACTTTCCAGCTTTATTTTACATGGTTACCAAGAAATAGCATGTGGGCACACTTTTCCCAAGCAGGACTTTTCTCCTCCCCAGAGCCCACCCTGCAGTCACCACCAGGGCTCTGGTTCCCTCTGGTGGGTCCTTCTGCTCATTGCAAGTCGTCTCTCCAAAGCCCTGTCTGTCATCTCGATCCCTCTCCAGCCCTAAGACTTTCTACGTACTACGTAGCCCCCTCATTTATGCTCCTTTTAAACGTTGCATAGGACACAGTCTTCATATGAAAAGCTGTGTACTTTAAAATCATAGTTTCCTCTACAAAACCGTTGACTCTAGGCAGATCAGAGCCCTGGGAAGGTCTTCTAGACCAGCACTTCTCCAAAGTTAACATGCAAATAATCTCCTGGATATATCCTTAAGGTGCCAAGTCTTATTTGGTAGATCTGAGGTGGAACCTAAAAATCTGCACTTACGGCAAGCTCCCAGGTGATGTCAGTGCTGCTAGGCCCAGAGAACCAAAGCGGCGACTCAGTGTGGGACCACTCAACAGGGGATGCTAGTCCGAGTGGGGTCCGTGGACCAGCAGCCGTGGTGTCTATTCTGTGGACCGGCAGCCGTGGCGTCTATTCCGTGGACCAGCAGCCGTAGTGTCTATTGCCTGGGAGCACGTTAGAAATGCAGAATCTCAGGCCCTTCTCCAGATTTGCTGAATCTTGATCTGCATTTCAACAAGTTGCCCAGGTGAGTGATGTCCACAGGGGAGTGCAAAAGGCAGCTGGTTGGTCCCTGGGGGGAAATCAGGTGGCAGGGTCAGCCCAGGGAGCTTGTGACCAGGACTGGCACTGCTGTATACCAACCTGCTTCTCAAACCCCACTCCCAGCTTCTCCAGTTTCCTTCCTCTGGCAGAAGGATTGGGGTAGACAGCGGCTCAAGCAGAGTTGGTACAAACCGTTTCTTAAGCACGGGGTCTTCTGTGGCCCTTTTAGAACTCCTTTGGAAGGTCCACTTGTAATACAAAGCGAGGGGAAGCCCGTTTCACATCTCGACCTCTAGGAAAGGGTTTGGACACATGGAGGTATTGGAAGCAGGGCTGCCGCTTCTTTTCCTATCTGGAGGGCAACAAGTGATTATCTGGGGAAGTTCAAGTCCCAGATGGATGATTTAATCAAACTCGAGAATCTAGGCCAGGGTGATGGTATTCCCACCTGCGTGAGTTTTCTAGGTTTCTCCACCACAATTTCTGCTGGGCTCTTCGCAGGCCCGTCTGTGGTTCTGTTATTAGCCCCTCCCCTCTCATTTTAGGAGGTAAGCTCCAAGAGCCCAAGAACTTTACTTCCTGATTGCTATTTTCCAAGCCCCCACCATGGTCCTTGACACATAGAAGGCACTCAATAAACACTTATGGAAGGAAACAAACAAACAAACCCCAAACTTAACTATACAGTGAACTAGAAGCTCTGGGCCAGGGGTTCAAGATCCACCTCTGCCAGCTGGGGAGTAAAAGGTAGGGGGAGGGGGCGGTGAGCAAAAACAGCCCTCAGCTCCCGACAGCGTTCATCTCCAGGGCTGGTTTCTGTTCTGGTTGACTGATCCAATCGCTTAGGTGAAGCCACGGCACTGTGCGTAGAATTGGAAGCGTCTCCCTAAAGGCATAAGGGAGAGGCCAGTCCTCAGGCAGGAAAAGGGCCTATGGAAGAAGGACTTAAACAGGAGAGGAGATTATTGCCCCTTTCTGGGTCTCACTCTCTTGCATCTTAGCTCTTCGAAGGTCTAGCCCTTCTTGCAGGTGCCTTGGTGGGGAGGGAAAGTGACTTCTGCCATACGGAGAAGGCTGGGAGCAAAGTCAAGAACCAGGAGCCAGACCTAGAGCCCCTGGGGTAGTTCACAGCCAGAGATGAGCTGCATCTCATCATTCCATGATCCTTACTGATTGTGTCTGCTTCCCTGAACAGCGAGCCCAAGCTCTCACTACTCCAGTCTGGTCTCAGCCGTAAGGCGACCTTGGGGTTGAGGGGAAGGACAGGGGCAGGGAAAGTGGGTAGTGCTCTGAGGCCAGGACCCTGGAGTCAGCAACAGTGAGACGCCACTCCCAAAAGGAAGCTAAATCCCAAGAAATGGAGCTTAGATGAGGTCCATGAGGCCCAGCATTCCTAAGCCTAGGCAGTCCTGCCCCTTCCCACCTAAAAGATGGGGGTCCATCTGATTGCTCTAGAGAGGAAGCGACATCAGCACTAACCCGCAAGGGACAAACTAGGTGGACCGGAGGGGTTTTCACACAGAGGAAACAGAAAAGGGGAGAGAGCTGGGAGAGGCTGGTGAATGCAAGCAACTGAAAACACCGGGTTTGCAGGAGCCGCGGGAGTGTGGGGATGTGACGGGTAAAAGGCCAGAGACAGAGGCAGCAAAGATCAGCAGAGCCTGCTGGACCACGCTGAAGAGTTGGCACTTTTCCTGCAGGAGAGTGAGACGTGCATCACAGTGTCCTTTGAAAGAGGTAGCATGCTCAACAGTTTAATTAAAAAAATAATTAAAATAAGCTCTACGTCCAGCATGGGGCTTAAACTCATGACCCTAAAACCAAGAGTCACATACTCCATTGACTGAGCCAGCCAGAAGTCCCAACAGTTTAATTTAAAAAAAAAAAAAAAACAACAACTTTATCGAGGTAAACTTTACCTACCATGAAATTCACCTGTTGAGGCACATAATCCAATGACTTGTAGTAACTTTACCAAGTTGCGCAACTGTCTCTATAATTCAGTTTGGAACGCTTCTGTTGCCCTAAAAAGAGCCCTTGTGCCCATTTACAGTTAATCCTGTGGCAGCTACCAGTCTTTGAGTCTCCTTCCTGTCTCGACGGAATTGCCTTCAAGTGTTTTCATTTTAAACCAACTCCTTCCTTTCTAGCTTTAAATGACCCTCTCTTCCTTGACTCGCTGCTGTGGAGTGAGTGGCATTTTGTTGTCCCTCTGTCACAGCGGAGCCACCACTAGGTCCGTGCTCATGAAATCTGCCCTCTTCCCATGAAGCCAGAAGTTTATAGCTGCCTGAGCTCGTAGCTGGGACAATGGCTGAGTCCACTTGGCTTAATGGCTTCCTTGATGAGTAAGGCTGGAGAAACGCTTAATTTTCCATAGACTAAGACAGCAATTACTTCGCAGTTCTGAGACTCCATCAGATTATGGAGGGAGGGTGTTAACTGTGGTTTCCTTATCTCTAAATAACAACTTCCTGTGTTAGCCTGGCGTGACGATGGCGCCAGGAAAACCCAACCGTGATTCTGCCGGTCCCACTACAACCAGACAAGGCAGGAGACAGGGGGTGGGCAGACTTCCCATATTTGGAATGCTCCATTCTGCCTATCAGTCCTTGTGACATCAGAACACAAATAAGATAGGAGAAAAGATGGTTCTCCCTGGAACCAACTCAAGTTAAGATAGTAGGGTTGTGGTGTTACTTGCCCTCTCCTGATGGTGAGGGTTACACAAGGCCCAGATCCCATTCTTGTCTTGTTGTGCCCCATGCCTCACTGACATCTGATTCAACCGTGTCCCCTATATGGGTTGCTACATGCCCCATCGGAGAAATAAACCACCAAAAAGAGAATGTGGGAAGTAGGGAGTTGGCCATCTCTCGAAGGTGTATCCCAGCTAGCTCACCAGATGGAGGGCTTACCCAGTGGCTTATTCCACTTGTGGAAAGTTAAAGAGAAAGGGCTTACAGGGAGTCACTCAAGGTCATGTGGTCTGGTGGCAGAGCAGTGTGGAGCCATAAATACAGAGGCAAGAAGCTGGCACGTTTAGGGTTGGGATGTAGGGACAGGATGAGACTAGCATTTGACTGGTATGTGGACAAACTTTTCACTTTCTCTTATCTACAGACGCACCCTATGGGATGGACTAACCATTAAACATTTGCTTTGCATGTTTTGCAAGAATTGATATTGCTGGCAAAAGCTGCTAGCATGGAAGCTTGTTATATGGGTAGGTTGTTTTAGTGAACTTAAGTGCAGGGAGAACTCTAGGGAAGAACACTGCACATATTCATATATACCTCCACGGGGGTATGTCTGCCATGGCCTCAGCTCTTTGCTAGATGTTGAGGTTACAGAAATGAACAGATGGGGTCCCTCCCTTGTGGGAGACCCAATGCAGTGAGACGGGCATACAGAAGGTCAGTGTATACACCATGAACATTGTAACAAATGCAAGAAAGGGGAATGATCTCGGCAATGCTAGGCAGGGACTCTAAACAGCCAGGGGCTCAGAAAACTCTCCTGTGGCCCAACTACTGGTGTTCAGAGATGAGGTGTATGAGAATGTGAGGAGAGAACTTACAAGTTTATCCACCTCTTTGATTTTCTGTTAACTTTTAGCGTGGACTGGATCCCACAGGCAGCCGCTTTAGAGGAGATGGGTGACGAGAAGCAGGTTGAAGACATGTTCCAAGTGGGACGCCTCCTTGCTTGGCTGCTGAGGCACCGGAAAGGGAGGGCTGATCATACACAGCCCTCATGCAGTGAAACAAAGGCAGGAATGAGATTTGCCAACAGGAGGAAGAAAGTAAAATCTGCCACTGTCCCATGAAAGTTTCCTTCAAAGACATTTGAAAACTGGTTTTGTCTTAAGGTAAGGGCAAGGGTCCAGCAGACTTAGGATATTAGACAACGAAGGTGGGACAAGCCGTCAGCTCCTCTCAATGCAAACATCTCTATCATCTCTTTCTGGAAGAACGTTGTCCTGTGTTCCTTGTCCATGGGGCTCAGGATGATGGGTGGTATTTAAAATGGGTCCTTTATGTGGACATTACTCAGATGGTGTCTTTCAAGGCAGCACAGAAATAATGTGATGTGTACAGAGAAATGGCAAGTAGAAACAGGCTTTTTAAAAAAATACACACACACACATCAGGCACATAATTTATGTGAATTCAGATTTTGACACTCAGGAAAAGAGATAACAGTCATTGAAGTAGAGCAAGCAATTCTGCCTGGGTCTATCTCAATCTTACTCTTGTCTTTGATCTGTGATCCACCTCAAGTTAATTTTGGATGTGGTGGGTAAGGGTTGAGGGGTTTTTTTTCTGGTTTTTTTTGTTTGTTTGTTTGTTTGTTTGTTTGTTTTTTTGTACTATGATGTCTGATTGTTTTAGCACCAGGTTTGGAAAAGACTGTCTTTTTCCAGTGAATTACTTGGCACCTTTGTCTAAAGTCCAGTGGCTGTGCATGCATGGATCTCTTTGGGGACCCTGCTCTTTTCCATTGATCTCTATGTCTTGTTTATATCCATACCATCCTGCCATGATTACATAGGTCTATATTAAGTCTTGAAATCAGATAGTGTAAGTCCTCCAACTTTGTTCTTTTTCAGAAAAACTTTGGCTATTCTAGGTCTTTTGCTTTTCCATATTCACTTTAAAATCAAATTGTCAATTTTACAAAAAGCCTGCAAGGATTTTTTTTTTTTAATGCATTGCACTGAAACTATAGACCACGTTTGGGAAGAATTGACATCTTAATAATCTTCAGTTGTCCATTTGGTGAACATGGCATATCTCTCCATTTATTTAGCTCATCTTCAATTTCTTTCTACAATATTTCATAGTTTTTAATATGTAGTTCTTGTACATGTCATGTTAAATGATAATCATGCTTTGTTTTCCAATTATTATTCCTAGTAAGTAGATACACAATTAGGGGGCACCTGCGTGTCTCATCAGGTTAAGGCCTCTGCCTTTGGCTCAGGTCATGATCCCAGGGTCCTGGGATGGAGTCCCACATCGGGCTGTCTGCTCAGTGGGGAGCCTGCTTCCTCCTCTCTCTCTGCCTGCCTCTCTGCCTGCTTGTGATCTCTCTCTGTCAAATAAATAAATAAATAAAATCTTTAAAAAAATACACAAGTGTTTTTTTAAAAATTGTAACCTTTTTATAAATTACTTATTAATTCTATGAGCTTTTTTTTTCTCCATTTACAAAATCATTTCATTTTGAAGTAATTTTAGGCCAACAGAAAAAAATGGCAGAAATAGCACAGTGAATTCCCTATGCCCTTCACTCTGCTTCCCCTAATGTTAACATTTTACATAATCACAGTAATGTCAAAACTAGAAAATTATCACTGGGGCCATGCTATTAACTAATCTATGGAACTTATTCCCGTTTCATCAATCCTGCTGCTGATCTTTCTAGTCCAACCCAGGATCCCACATTGCATTTACTTGAGTCTCTAGTAACCTCATGTTGCTCTTTTTTTTTTTTTTAAGATTTCATAAGGTTCCCTTATATGATCATGTCATCTAAAAATGCAGTTTCCATTTTTTCTTTCCAATCTACATGCTTTTTATTTCTTTTTCTTATCTTATTGCACTGGCTAGCACCTCCAATAAAATGTTGATGAGCAGTGGTAAGAGCCACATTCTTGTTTCATTCCCTATTTCAGAGGGAAAAAAGCATTTAGTGTTTTGCTTTTATTAACCAGAAGTTCCCTTTATGCTAACTAGGTGTTGAATTTTGACAAGTTTTTCTTATTCTGTGTCTATTGAAATGATCTAAATTTTTTCTATACTTTATTAACATGATGAATCACACTGATTTTCAACTGTTAGACAAACCTATCTCTGGAAGAATCTGCATTTGGTAATGATGCATTACTCTTTTTATTGATTGATTTCCATATATTTGTTTTATAGCACTTATTGTTCCCTAGGTATTTTTGCTTTTGTTTTATCTCAGTCTTATTTTCTCTCTCCACCTATTAAAGAAGATAAGTTTCAAGGAGATAGGAGCATTTTCCTCTCATGCAAGTTTGTGTTGTTGGCACCTAGACAACATACTGGTGTCAATGAAATTGACATGATTTCTGGTGGGTTGATACCTCCAAAGTGCAAATCATTCTCCAACTTTTTAAAAATAATGATGAATTAGAAACCAACATAGATCAGGATTAAATGATCTTATTTAGGCTGTGATTTACATTGAAGTCATTCTTTTTTTTTTTAAGATTTTATTTATTTATTTGACAGAGATCACAAGCAGGCAGAGAGGCAGGCAGAGAGAGAGGAGGAAGCAGGCTCCCCACTGAGCAGAGAGCCTGATGCGGGGCTCAATCCCAAGACTCTGAGATCATGACCTGAGCCAAAGGCAGCGGCTTAACCCACTGAGCCACCAGGGCACCCCTGAAGTCATTCTTATTATATAACTGCATAGTCTGCCTTTCTTTTCACTCTTATGTTCCAAGTCATACTAAGTTTGGATCACCACCCTTTCAGGCTATATTCAGCCTGAAATGGGCACTTCTTCTTTTAAAGAATTTCCTTGTGGGTGACTTTTTCCACACATCTGTTAAACATGCCAAAGCTCTGGCTTCCAATGAAGTCTTTCTTGTCCTTTCCCTGGAATCATTCAGGTATTGGACTCTTGCTGCAAACGACTGTGTACACATGATGTTTGCTTGGGAAAGAGGAGACATAATTTAGAGAAGATCCATTGAAAAATAACTATACCTATATATAACTATAGATTGTGGCTTTTAGATATCCTAAGCCTAGACAAACAGTATGATGATGAGGTAGGGAAAGAATAATAGAATAAGCATACTTAGATGTAAGAGCCACCAAAATATTTCCAGGACTTTCCTCCCTTAAGGAAGTTTGTATTTATTGTTTATTTTTTTTCAAGTTATTCCAAGAATTATATACTTATCTGAATGATGACTTCATGTAGCAATTATTGGGGGGAAAACATTCAGCTATTTTAAAAGATAAGGATACAGAAAAGAATGTTTGTTCTCCAAATGCCAAGAAATATATACAGTTTGTTCTCCAAACTTTCACAATTTCGTACAAATTTTTGTTTTATGAAGTTCAGTGAGTTCCTTCCCAAATATTGGAAAGATCAGTTGTTGTTTTAAGGATATTGATTTTAGGCAAATTGAATAATACAGATTTTTTTAGGTAGGTGACAATACTAAACAGTAGCTTTACCTGACTCTGTCTTTTTTAGCTGAACTTGCAATATTTAATGTATAAGTTTTTGTTCAGAGTCTCACATGTAGGAAAGTAGCACTAATCACAGCACTTTCCTGGTTCCTAGGAGACACTGTGGTGCCATAAATGAAGATCAAGAAGCCTATTCATTCCACAGTGTCAGTGGATCTGATTCTGCAATTCTTCAGTAAAATTTCTACAACTCTAAGTCGTCTTTCTAATTCTTGATTTTAGGATAAAACTTAAAACACCAATAGCATCTGATAGCCATTTGTATGTCTTCATTGGAGAAATGTCTGTTCATGTCTTCTGCCCGTTTTTTGACATGATTATCTGTTTTGTGTATGTTGAGTTTGAGAAGCTCTTTATAGATGCTGGATATCAGCCTTTTGTCTGTACTGTCATTTGCAAATATCTTCTCCCAATCCATGGGCTGCCTCTTTGTTTTGTTGACTGTTTACTTTGCTCTGCAGAAGCTTTTGATCTTGATGAAGTCCCAAAAGTTCATTCTCGATTTTGTTTCCTTTGCCTTTGGAGACATATCTTAGAAGAAGTTGCTGTGGCTGATATCGAAGAGGTTACTGCCTATGTTCTCCTCTATGACTCTGACGGATTCCTGTCTTTTATCCATTTCGAGTTTATCTTTGTGTATGGTATAAGAGAATGGTCATTTCATTTTTCTACATATAGCTATCAGACACATGAAAAAATGTTCATCATCATTAGCCATCAGGGAGATTCAAATTAAAATCACATTGAGATACCACCTCACCAGTTAGAATGGCAAAAAAACAAAAACAAAAACAAACCAAGACAGGAAACATTGTGTGTTGGAGAGGATGTGGAGAAAGGGGAACCCTCTTGCACTGTTGGTGGGAATGCAAGGTGGTGTGGCCAGTTTGGAGAACAGTGTGGAGATTCCTTAAGAAATTAAAAATAGAGCTTCCCTATGACCCTGCAATTGCACTACTGGATATTTAACCCAAAGATACAGATGTAGTGAAAAGAAGGGCCATCTGTACCCCAATGTTCATAGCAACGATGGCCATGGTCACCAAACTGTGGAAAGAACCAAGATGCCCTTCAACGGATGAATGGATAAGGGAGATGTGGTCCATATACACTATGGAGTATTATGCCTCCATCAGAAAGGATGAATATCCAACTTTTTTATCAACATGGATGGGACTGGAAGAGATTATGCTGAGTGAAATAAGTCAAGCAGAGAGAGTCAATTATCATATGATTTCACTTATTTGTGGAGCATAACAAATAGCATGGAGGACAAGGGGAGATGGAGAGGAGACGGGAGTTGAGGGAACTTGGAAGGAGAGAATGAACCATGAGAGACTATGGACTCTGAAAAACAATCTGAGGATTTTGAAGGGGCGGGGGGTGGGAAGTTGGGCCAGCCTGGTGGTGGTATTGTGGAGGGCACGTATTTCATGGAACATTGGGTGTGATGCATAAACAATGAATTCTAGTACACTGGAAAGTAATTAAAAAATTTAAAAAATTTTTTAAAAACCACCAATAGCGAAGATAGAAGTCAGTCTGAGGGTGAGCCGATGTAAGTTGGCACAAAAACATTGGGATATAGAGTTCTGTCCTGTTCTACCATGATTTGACACATTATGCTTCAGAATAAAGCACTCTTGTAATTCTCAAGACCTATACACACTTCTCTGTAATGTCTAAGTGAAATATAGTATTCCAGGAAGTAAGAATAAAAGATTACCTGTTTTACAGACCAGACCCAAAGATACAAACAAACCAGCTTTAAAAATAAATAAATAAAGGTGATTAACTCTAAATGCAAATAAGAAAAACAAACACTTTAGTCCCTTAACCAGGTGCTGAGCATACCAGCAATGGGAACTCCATATTGCTGATGTGAGTGAGACCCCTAACAAGTCAGCTCAGAGCCGTGGTCACACCAACAGTGATCCATACGAATGACACACAGCAAGGAAGAAGGAAGAGAAAGAGCCCACCCAGGTGGTGCCTTTTTTTTTTTTTAATACAGAGAGCACACCTGTGGGAGTGGCAGATGGAGGCAGAGGGAGAAGCAGAGTCCCTGAGCCCAATGAAGGACAGGACCCCAGAACCCCATGATCATGACCTGAGTTGAAGGCAGACGCTTAACCAACTGAGCCACCCAGGCGCCCCTGTTTTTGTTTTGAGAAGAAATATATCTGTCTATCGCTTCTTAGTGAAGGAGTTTGTCCTGGGTTCCAGTCTCACCTTAGCCATTCCCGATCTGTGGGAGCTTAGCCAAGGTCAAAGTGAGAAGGTCACTTAAGATGCAACAGGAAATCAATGATGGGGGAGTCTGTACTAGAATCAAGTTATAGCAGAGAGAGACTGCCCCCCAAAAGGGACAATTCCTGCAACCCCCCAACACAGACCTTGCAAATAAGAGAGATTTTGCTTCTACAAGATCTTTGCTTCTAGGAGGTCCCACATGTAAATCTCCAAAAGAAGATTGTAGGGAAGGACCCAGCAGAAGCTGCCTCTCCCTGCAACCCATGTGTAGGGCAGGTCACAGCTGAGCCTACGGTGGAGTCAGGGCTGCCCTTGCCAATAGGACCCCCTGCTGCCAAAGCAGGGGTCTCTTTGGGAAACTCCCACTTATTCTCCCTTGGGAGGTCCGTTTACGGAAGTTTTGCAAACAAAGAAGCCAGTGTCTGGAAGGAAAATTTCAGTAATTTGCCCAAGGTCACACTATTTATAATTAGAAAAAACAAAACCAAAAACCACCAATCTTAACATAATCTGAGGTTAGATTCTCCAGGAAATGGTGTGATGACTGAACGATGAGAATCAGTCTGATAAGGAGATTGAAACCGAATACGGGGCTGGGGAAATTCACACAGGAAAACACGGAGAGGCCAGGGTTCAGCCGTGCCCGCTGCTATTACCCTCCAGCTACAGTTTTGGTCTGAAATAAAGACTGTCACCAAAATGAATAATAAAAACAGATAATCATTGAACATTTATTAGAGTAGACAGCGGTCTATGAGCTGTCCATGCCTCAACTTGTTTAAATATATGTATATCTTTAAAACCATATTAATACAAGTTCTAGAAGGTGTCTTCTTCTGAAACAAACCAGATTAACAGCCTTAGTAGTCTGCTGTGATAGGCAGGTGATATCTGAAATACTGAAGCCCTAGTACTGGGTACATCACGGGGTGCTGATCAGACTTGATGTTGTGTTCCTGTTTTATGTTGGGAGGTCTGGGCTTGGGAAAGGGGCTGAGGCCCCACATACTTACAGGAGGGCACTCAGGGGGCTCGCTGACCACTGGGAAGAAAGCCCTGTGGTCTTCTACAATGGTACAACTACAGCCATCATACTGGCTCCTGCCATGCTAGCAGGTCTATCCAGAATCACCATCAGTGGCTCAGGAAACTTCCCCAGGATCTCAAATCCCAAAATGCAAGGCGTACCCCTTCCCAACAACGATCTCTTCCTATCTGGGATTGTGATGTGTTCTCTATCAGGAAGCATCCCTTTTCTTGGGCTTGCAAACATCTGTGCAAAAACCCTGCCCTTTTCTACAAATGGAGGGGGAATTTCAGAGTTGTTTTTGAGGCCTTGGGCTGATCTTCGGATCTTGAGAGCATAAGGTAGAGAGTTGGTCTCTCTCTGAACTTCCCCTGTAGGTCCCCTGCCCCACTTGGGACTCGCCCGGGGGAGGAGTTGCGCTCCTTGGCGAGGGCTGAACCTAATTGAGCATGCATAAAAAGATCTTGTGAGTTATGTGTGTAAACACGAAACCATCTTATCTTAAAACCTTAGTTGGCAAAACATTTCCTACAGGTACTAGAACTCCCTGGGGTAGGAGGGAGGAAGTTACATTATATCTTCTTTGGAATCTAACCCCAAAGAGAGTGTATTTTCATGTGCTTTCAACTACATGCCTTGGAACAGAGTCCCAGGAACAGAGGTGAGTTACCATTGCTGAGAAACTCCAAATGGCAAGCTAAGTGTAACTTGGCTGTGCAATGCTTTGCCTCTTGTTCTGCAAGAGCCCATTGATTCTATAAATGGGGAATCAATTGCAGGACTTTCAGTCGCAGTGCTCAAAATAAAAAACAGCAATCTGTGGAAACTTCCAGTGGCTGCTGAGTTCACCACCCACTCCTGGTCTATACCCCTCACCCTCTCCGTCACAAGCAAGGCTTGTGATTCTGGTAGCTACATGACCTCAGCCACCACCGCCCACTGTGGTCCCCCTGCAGCCGGACACATCGAGGCCACCACCCTCGTCTCAGGTCCCTCCCCTTCGTCAGCTGTGGTCCCCTCAGCAGCAGTCACCATTATGTCTGGTGTCTTTGCTGTCCCACATCCCAACGGCAGCCATTGTGGGTAGACAATGGAGGCATGAGGCGCTCCTTCAATATGTCCAATGTGGTGTCCAGGAAGTGGACGCGGTTGTCCAGGGAGGCCCACTCTTGAAAAGCATGAAGGAGGAGGGGAACGGAGGGGGCACCAAGAGCAGCGACGCAGAGACATGGGCCGATGCCGAAGCAGTTGTTAAATGCACTCAGGACCCGGATGATCCCAAGGAGGCCAAACGTGCCTCTGGAGGAGGGGCGAGGGGATGAGGCGGCAGACGTGGGGATGAAGAATCAGACGCGGGGGGGAGAAAGCACGACGCAGAGCTCTCCCTCTTGCCTGTGTTGGCTTTCGCTGGGGAACTGAAGATGTTGAGTTTGCAACTGTGTGCGCTGACTTTGTTGAGGGAGAGGAAGATTTCAGCCATCACAGGCAAGCTTCCCGTTAATGCCACAGGTCATGGGCTGAATTGTGTTTCCCCCAAATTCACTCTTTGAAGCCCTGACGCCTAGGACCTCAGAAGGTGACCTTATTTGGAGTTAGGGTCTTTATGGAGGTCACTGAGTTAAGACGAGGTTGGGAGGGTGGGTCCTAATCCGTTACGGACAAGGTCCTTGTGCGGGAATTTGGGGAATGGCACCGAGGGCCAATGCCAAGTACGGATGAAGACAGAGATCGGGGTCGTGATTTACGTGCCAAGGAACAACAAAATCGGCCAGCAAACCCCCAAAATCCAAGCCAGAGGCGTGGACTAGATTCTTCCGTAAGACCTTCAGAAAGAACAGCCCCACCAACAGCTTCGTCTCAGACGTCTGGCTACAGAACGGTGAAAGAACCCATTGCCGTCCTGTATGCCGCTCAGTTAGAGCAGCCCTAACTAAATAACAGGCCGTCAAAAGCCTTCAAGAAGGATGGTCCCAGGTAAAACCCACATTCTAAAAGGAAACTTTTGGGATGCCTGGGTGGTGCAGTTAGTTAAGAGCCTGCCTTCGGTTCAGGTCATGATCCTGGGGTCCTGGGATCAAGCCCGGTGTCAGGCTTCCTGCCCCGCGGGGGGGGGAGGGGGGTGTCTGCTTCTCCCGCTGCCCCTTCCCCCGCCCCCTGCTGGTGCTCTCTCCCTCTCTTTCTCTCTCTCTCTCAAATGAAAGGAAACGATTGATCCTGACAAGAGTGTGCTTGTCTATCAACCTCTGTTAGAGGTTGTTCACTGCAGCAGAAAACACCAAGAGTTAAAAAGAAACCAAGAGCTGAAGAGAGAACAGTGTGTGGGAGTGAAAAAGAAGCCAGCGTTTGAGCAGCCATAATCCCTCACCTAGAGTTACAGACCTGAAGATAAAACAAATGCCAGGAATCAGAATCCTTATGCACCTCATAGACAGAGGACTTACCTGTCTTGTGTGGTGTTTTAGGGACACAGAGACCGAGAACCTACGCAGCAGCCTGACTTCCCTTCTTGCAGCTTCATTCTCTCACCAGCTGACCTCGGGCACGAGAGCCCTTCCTCCTTGTCTCAGTCTCCCCATCTATAAAATGGACATAAGATGATTTGTCCTATTTCCTCACAGAACTGCTAGAAGAATTAGAGTGAAATGAACGTGAAACAGAGCGATATATAAGGACTAGGCCAATAGAATGTGTTCCAGTCCAGAGTCTGACTTTATTCACATAGTGCAAATGCCCTTCACAAAATCAGTGGGATGCCTTTAGTCGATTTTCCTGCTTCCAACACTGCTCTTGGCTTTGACTCATTTCCTACTCCTATTTTTATTTTACCCTGGCTTCCTCACTCTTCTTCTTTGTTTGTTTTAATTTCTTTAAGATTTTATTTATTTATTTGACAGAGAGAGATCACAAGTAGGCAGAGAGGCAGGCAGAGAGAGAGGAGGAAGCAGGCTTCCTGCTGAGCAGAGAGCCCGATGCGGGACTCGATCCCAGGACCCTGAGATCATGACCTGAGCTGAAGGCAGAGGCTTTAACCCACTGAGCCACCCAGGTGCCCCAGTTTGTTTTAATTTTATCTTTTTAGATTGTATGCATTTTTACAACTGCCTTGAATGCTTTTCCTGGAAGGAGGTGACACAAACATGAAAAATTAATGGTATACTAAGCACAGCCTCAGCTACTTCAGGTTAAAGGCAGGTTTACTCTGTGTACAAATGTGTTAGTCCGGACCACTCTCTTTGGGGTGTCTATTTTTTTCCAGATGCAGGCTGTAGCATGTGATGATACAGCCGAACAATTCAGGATCCCTGAATTAAAATCTTACCTGCATGTCTAGCTAGTGGTGTGAACTTCTACAAATTCACTAGTATTTTTTTTTAAATAAGCCTTAATTATAAGCATTGGGGTGCATGTGCCCCTTTGAGTTACTATGTTTGTATGTTTGTATATGTGTATGTCCTTTGGACAAATACCTAGTAGCGCAATCGCTGGGTTGAAGGGTAGCTCTATTTCTAACTTTTGGAGGAACTCCCATACTGCAGCAAATGTCCACAATAGTCAAATTATGGGAAAAGCCCAGATGTCCACTGACAGACGAATGGATAAGGAAGATGTGGTGTATAGTGGTATATATACACAATGAAATATTACTCGGCCATCAAAAAGAATGAGATCTTGCCATTTGCAACGATGTGCGCAGAACTGGAGGACATTACTCTAAGCTAAATCGGTCAGTCAGAGAAAGACAAATACCATATGCTCTCACTCACCTGTGGAATTTAAGAAACAAAACAGACAAACATAGGGGAAAGGAAGGGAAAATAAAATAAGAGAAAAACAGAGGGAGAGGTAAACCATGAGAGACTCTTAACTCTAGGAAATAAACTGAGGGCTGCTGGAGGGGAGGTGGGTGGCGGGACGGGGTGGCTGGGGGATGGGCATGACGGAGCGCACGTGATGGGATGAGCGCGGGGTGTGACACGCAACTGAAGAATCACTAAATTCTCCCTCTGAAACTAAAAAAAATAAGAAACGTCTTAAGTGAGTCTTACTGATCCAAGCATCAGGGAGACAATAGCAAAAGTGTGATCCCTAACACGTGGGCAGTGTAGAGCATCCACTTCTAGTGGGCTTGGAGGGCTCAGGGGTAGATGCGTGCAATACAGCGTGGCTCGGGGATGCAGGCAGCACTCAGCACATGTCCACTGCTCCAGGCGAGTCCCTCAGGAGACTCTGGCCTCATCGGGTGGACTGAGACCCAGGAACAAGAGGCCGGCCAGTCCCTGCAAGATTTCATTCATGACCTCTGCCTTTCCCTGGCTCTAACTTCCTGACACTACAGTGATGTTTGCAAGGTGGGCACAAACTTAAAGGGATAAATGAAACTTTGGACTGAGATAGGAACCAGTGAACTAACGTTTTCCTTTGAACACCTACAAAAAACAGAAAGTGTTGGCTTCTTTAAATGTCCCCCTAGTGCAACCTGCCTGCATTTTGCTTTAGTGAAGGAGTTTATTGCTTCTGTACTTGGTGAACACATAAGAATAGGAGTTTCTGTTAATTCTTAGCACTTTTCAGGAGCAGCTTCTCCCCCAAGTGACCCTTCCCCCTCTCACATGTCAGTACTTAATGCAATCCACTCCTTAGGACTGCAGGCCCCAGGAAAGAAAGACAGGTAGGAAGAATCACAAGGTACAGAGAGAGACCAGAGTGAGATTGGGGCAGGGGGCGGCTGTCCAGGGTCCAGTGCAGGGTAGGGAGTGGGGCAGGGGCTCTCTGGACACAACTTCCTGACCTGAGACAAACAGCCTTCTGCTTCAAATGCTTTAAAAATGCAACTAGTTTAGCCAAATACTGGAAATAATGTCAGTTTCCAACAGTAAAAGACAAGTAGGATAAACTATGGGGCATTCTCTACGTGAAATATTACATAGCTTTTCAGAATCATGTTTTCAAAGAACATTTAAACAAGAAATTTCTCAAGTTATAATGGTAGGACTGGGTTTTTTGTTTTTGTTTTTGTTTTTCGTTTTAGAGCAGTAGTTAAACCATACCGCCATATATAAATTGTGAACCCAAAATTGATGATGAGAGAATTAATAAACACAACACAACAAAAGGCTTATTATATGCCCTAAAAAGCTTTAGGAGGAATATTCTAACACACTCGTCATGTGCAGCTTGGTGTGGTGATTTTGCTTTCTTCTGCAAACTTTCATGTGCTTTACATACTTCTTTAGAGAACATATATTACCTTCATTATGCTAACAACAGAAAGTTACAACGTGCACATCTGCTTTTGATTGAATTCAGCCCTCAGTTCCCGTGTGTTCTTGCATAGCCGTACACAGATTGACAAAAAAGCCAAGGAGCAGGTTTAGCCCTGGAGAGGTACTCCAGGGTCTTTAGTTGGACTGCTACCCGCATCCAGCAGGTACAACATTATTATCCCTGTTCTACAAAAGGAGTAAATAATAAGTGAGATTAAGTCACCTGCCCAACGTCACATGGGCCATCAGTAGCAGAAGTGGAGATTAGAACCCAGGTCCTCTTGTTATGAGAATACTATGATGTCAGTACTTACCACAACTTATTAGAGCTAAAACTTATGGTGTTCCTAGATGGCTCAGTTGGCTGAGCAACAAACTCCTGATTTTGGCTCAGGTCCTGATCTCCAGGTGAAGAGATGTAACCCCAAGGGGCTCTGCACTCAGTGGGGGTCTGCTTCTCTCCCTGTCCCTCTGACCCTCTTCCCCCCAACCCGGCCACTGGCACAAGCTCTAGTGTGCATGCACTCCTCTCTCTCTCTCTCTCTCTCTCTCTAAAATAAATAAATATTAGGGAAAAAAGCCAAAGTTTATATTCTCCCTGGGATAATACAGTATCAAAAAGGAGATGATTGAAGTCTTTCATCATTTCATTAAAATTGTCATTTTTGTGTATATCCTATTGTTGTCAATATTGCAAAGAACACTGGAACTCTGTCTTTTCATGCTGCGGAGTCCTCCTGGGGCTTCAATGCTCCTTGCCCCTTGTCATGTCCTGATCTGTGAGCCCAGGTTGGTTCAGCAGCATCCTAGGCCTGGCCCCATGGGTGCCTTTGGAGCACTAGCACCACGGCAGTCCAGAATCAATCTACCTGAATGCATGGTCTCGCCTGACATTGAGACGGCTACTACTCTGCCTCATCCAGCTGTCCCTGTTCACATGATAGCTTCTCAGTCCTCCTGCTTTCAGTAACTCCTTCTCCTCCCACTGTTTCCTTCTGCCCCGTTTCACTGTTCCCCCAAGCATTTAGCCAGTGACATGCTGTATATCTTATTTGATCTGCATTGTCCATCTTGCCTTAGAACCTGGGGCTCCAAGTACAAGGGTTGTTGTCTGTTTTGTTGGCTAATGGGGTGTGATTGTAGCTCATTAGGGAGGTACTCAGTCACACCTCACTTTGCCCTCCATCCAGGGCAATGACACTAGAAAATAAAACCCGTTATTGACCTTTTGCTCAAAAGATGTAAGAAAGGAAATATTTGGAAGAAAACCCATCTAGTTAAAAATCCTTTGAAGTGTTAGGGGTACAAAAGAGAAAGGGAGGTTGGTGGATCCTTGAGAAGCCCAGGATGAGATTCCCCAGATAATATTGGGGATTGTGGGATCTGAGAGAAACAAGACTTCTGTGTCTCCCACTGTCTGGAAACCTGAGTTGTAGTTCCCCCAAGGTCTTACAGTGTGAGGACAAGAGGAGAGAGAGCTGGGGGGTTGGCCACTGAAGTGGTTCATATCCCTGAAAGGTCTACAGAAGTTAGAGGAGGGAGAGAGACCATGTGTGAACAAAGGAACTGGGCAACCTGACAGGGTCATGGTTATGACCAGGGATGCAGAAGAGAGCAGTGAGGACCCTATAACCTGGGGCCAGATAGGACATGGACATCTTACTGACTACCATTGTGGAGGGACACAGTAGGTGGAAGTATGGACAACAGCCAACATCCAGGAACCAGGGATGCTCCACTGAAGGTCTGACCTGAGATAGGACTCCAGGGTCTTAGGAAGGGGAGAGGGGAAAGCCTGAATTTACTGAAAATAAACCTGAATTTACTGAAAACCTGGATTTACTGAAAATAAACCTGAAATGGCAGGGCTTATTCGGACTTACTTTAACTAAATCCTGTAGTCTACCTGAGATAGAATGAGGGTTCCAAAGAGAGGTTGGGTTATAGGAAAACAAATAGATACTAGCTTTTGGCCTGTCAAATATTGTGCAACTCCAGTTGCTTTCATTTATGTAACACACTCTCTTTTTATATCTGTATTTTGTCTGCTTGGCTAAATTTGACTGAATTTTTCCTACAAAGTCACGGCATTGAGACTATCAGAAAAAGTCAGTCTCTGGGATGAAGACATCTGTTGAGAAAGCGTATTCTTGCCCACACAAAGTACATCTCTTACATATGCCTATTTTTCCTGAATCGTCCCCATCACCCTCCAAAGGGGGGCAAGAGAGTAGTACCTCGGTTTCAAAGATGAAGAAGAGAAAGTTCAGTGCAGCTAAGTTTACTATCTGAAATCACAATGGAGGGAACAAGACTCAGAGCAAAGGAGGATTCTTTGTGATTATGGGACAATTTGCTACTATAAGCCAATGACCTAAGTTGAGAAAAACTATCCATTAAAGAAACAATCACTTGAAGGGCATCAGACATCAGGCATCGACTTCCAAATTCAGCTCAGCAAATATTTAAGTACAAGGCATCATGCTAAGCATATTATAAGAAAGCAATATTATAAGCAGGACTATACGTGATACCAAGAGAAGACCTTCCTTCCACAGAGGGTGTCAAGCCAGTGGGGAAATAAGACGAAAACTCTAGTAGTTACAACTACGGCAGAATATACTGGGTGTTATAAGAGGTGTACCAAGTAGGTGCTGTAGGAATTAGAGAATGTAGTTGGGGAACAAAGAAAAACTTCAAGGAGGGAGGAAAGCAGGTATGGGTTTTGAAGGATGGGTAGATTTCAGCAGCTTCTTCCTCTAGGACGTACCCGCATGAAGGAGAATGATGCCTTCAGTGACGTCCAGGACTCCCATGGCCTCTCTTTCCCACTAAGGAACTGGGGGATCCCATCTGCCTAGTCAGGTGCCAGCATACAATTTGTCCGTTCTCTCTGATTTCACCTTCCAACTATTCCACAGGATGCTTCTGACAAGTAGACTCAACCTTTCCCCATTGTAAGTATTCCCCATTGTAAATATATACAAAAGCAAAGGAGTTGTCCCCTGCTCTGAATGCTGGCCAATCCAAACCTGAAAAAAGCATCAGATTGCAGGGCCCGCCCCCACAGGGGAGTCTGGAGAGCATATAAAATGGGAACCTCATGTATCCCAGTAGCTTGAAGCCTTCCCACCATGGGCTGCTCAGCCCTCCTTTGGCTCCTGGTCTTCTACGCCACTATTCCGCGTGAAACAGGTATTGCAGCTGGTGGCCCAGCACCATTTTGCTTATGCTTTGTTCCAAGTTTCAGAGGGGAAGATGAATGGTCCACCGGCACCCTTTGGGAAAGTTTAGGATTAAATCCAGACAAACAGAGCTTTTATGGTGTCTAATGCAAGCCAGCCACTGACGAGATGTCGCATAATCGTGATTGATTTAGGGGAGTTGAGTCAAATATTTTCTGTAAGATTTATTATCTGTGAACAAGGCATTTGCCAGTTTATTGCTCTTTCAAAACATGGCTCTGTTTTTAGGATTCTGGAAGATATGGAAAAGAATTAACATTTGCCTGTAGGATAATTAAGTAAGAGTTTTGAATAGGTTCTTTGGCTCATATATTGATATTCAGCACTAGAAGTTTGATCTACTGACATGATTTCTTTATTATTGCCGAACAGCGTTGTAAAAGGTATAGTAAAAGAATGTCTTGGGGCGCCCGGGTGGCTCAGTCGGTTGAACGTTCAACTCTTGGTTTCGCCTCAGGTCATGATCTCATGGCTCACAAGGTTGAGGCCCGAGGTGGGCTTCATGCTCAGTGGGGAGTCTTCTTGAAGATTCTCACCTTCTGACCTTCCCCTTACTTGTGCATGTTCTCTTTCTCTGTCTCCCTCTGTGTCTCTCAAATAAATAAATAAAAAGATCTTTTTAAAAAGCAAACATCTTAGCCTGAAATATTTGGCATGGCATAAAGTTATTGGGACTTGACTCATGAAGTCTTTTGAAAATCTGTACATTTCTATAAAAAATTTATCAGTTTAGTATTTAGCCTTAATCTGTATTCCATGTTTAGACCTTTAAAGGAAATCTCAATTTAATTTGGAACTAAATGGCTTTGGAGGAAACTAGTAAAGTCCTTTGTTGCTTGGCTTTCCCACTTATACTGACAAATGAAAATTTGAATTTACTCTTGACCAACAAATATCTTGAAAATGATTTTCATTAACAATCAAGAAAAACATAAGGGACGCCTGGGTGGCTCAGTTGATTAAGCAGCTGCCTTCGGCTCAGGTCATGATCCCAGCGTCCTGGGATCGAGTCCCACATCGGGCTCCTTGCTCCGCAGGGAGCCTGCTTCTCCCTCTGACTCTGCCTTCCACTTTGTCTGCCTGTGCTCGCTCTAGCTCGCTCTCTCTCTGACAAATAAATAAAATCTTTTAAAAAAAAAAAAAAAAGAAAAACATAAGTCATCCACCACAGAATTGTGTTTGATCAATTCAAATTTTATATCCAAGGTCTTTTTTCATTTTGCAAGTAACTGTATAGATATATTTATGTCAGCTACTCAACCATATTTATTAAAACATAGTAGGGTGTTAAGAAGGGCTTAAGTGACTTTTTGAATCCTTTGGGGCCTGTGCCTTGCCTCCCTTCTATATGTCCAATGAGGTACAAGTTTGGGCCTAACTTTCTGGCCATGTGGGCCTGGGCAAGTGTTTGAAGATTTTATTTATTTATTTGACAGAGAGAGATCACAAGTAGGCAGAGAGGCAGGCAGAGAGAGAGGAGGAAGCAGGCTCCCTGCTGAGCAGAGAGCCCGATGTGGGACTCGATCCCATGACCCTGAGATCATGACCTGAGCCGAAGGCAGCAGCTTAGCCCACTGAGCCACCCAGGCGCCCCTGGGCAAGTGTTTGAATCTCTGCATGCTGCTGTTTCCTCTCACATAAAAGGGGTTAATTGGATTGTTGGGGAGATTTAATGAAATAATGTTTGCAATTTACTTGGAAGAGTGCCTCAGGCATAGAAAATAGTCACTCAATGTCAACTGTTGTTTTAAATGTTGTAAATTCTCAACTGTGTATTTTCAACTGAGAAGAAATGAAAATACAGTCATCAGATTCAGATAAAATCTTACTGTGATGTTTCCATTGCCCAGGAAACCAAGATATTTTCCAATATTCAGTAACAGGTTTCAAAAAATAGATTTAAAATTTTTAACATGGGAACAGGGAAGTTCTCTTCTTCTAGCCAATCAATATTATGCAAGTAGGTACTCTGGAGATTTATGAATTATACCAAATTGATGTGGGAAATTGATGGGGTTTTCTGAAAGGAACGTTTTTGGAAATTTCTGAGGTTGTTCAAAATTCAAGTTAGTCGTATTTGTTTCAGTAGTGGCAGAGATGTTCCTGACTCTAATGGTGCTGAAATCCACCAGTAGCAAATGGGGTTTAAGTGTGAATGAAAGTGATTCCTGGAACAATCTGGAAGGAATCTTAATGAGCTCTGCCCCCAGGGTTTATTTGGAGTATATTGCTACTCTTTCAAAGTGGAAATGGCCTATGATTTCATCTGTCTGGAATTAGGTGTCCAAAGAATTTAGGATAGATGTGAAGGGAGAAAATGGAAACCAACTTGATGGATAAGTGGGTTTAATGATTTCTGGGAACTGAGACAAAAACCACCCTAAATTTCAGTGATTCTCCTAAGACTATACTGTAATAACTACTTGTGTTATTGCAAGTATGTGTTGGGGACCCCAGGAACAAAGATTAGCCCCAATTCTGAACCTAAAGCCTCTTCTCATCACGCTGAAAGACCAAGTTCCAGTGAAGAAAATCTGTCAATATAAGTGCTATTTATTGCACAGCTTATCCAGTTACACCAAGATTCAACTCTCTTCTTCCTCTGCCTTATCCTGCTTTCCTTGAAATTTGCAAAATTACTGACAAGCACCAACACTACTTGCCCACCAAAGGCACACCTTCTTACACCCATGGACCCATTTTCTCAGCATAGTTCCTGGTCCATTAGAAGACACTTCATAAATAAATGAATTCTGAATAAATGAGTGAAAAATCAATGAGCAGGAATACCATACCATTGAGTAACAAGTGCTCACTGGATCCTCTCAAAATAAAGACAGCAGGATCATAGGGTCATTTCCCCCTGATTCCTTAAATCAAAGGATATTTGAAAGGCTCAGTAGATCTTACAGACATGATTTTCAAATACCAGTTATCACTGAGGTCATTTTCTCCCTAACTCTCTGCTGTCTCCTTGCTTTGCCCCCTCCTCCAGCTCTTTGGTCCAGGCTTTATACTGTCACCTCCCCTGAACCCCAAGATGAGTACATCACTCTACACTTTCTCTGGGGGTGCTCCCAAGCTTCCAGGAACCCATGGATTAGTGATATGATCTGGCCTGTTGGCTTTATTGGGCTCCTCACACGGATTGCACAAGAGTCTTGCAGACAATGGGAGCAGTGAGACCTCCTGGGAAGCATACCCAGAAATGCAGCCATAGTTCAGTGCAGTCTTATGGGCATCAGCAGGGATTTGGGGAACTTGCACGCCACTGGAGCTCAGGAGATATTAAGGTAACTCACATAGAAAATGTGAGGACAGAGGACAATTTGTCAGCCGCCGATGAAAGGAGGAGTATTTCTAAAGATGTGATTGTTCCCTGGTGTTGAATTTATCTGATCAACACAATCCAAGCTCAATAGTCAAAATAGTTTCTAAAACCACATTATGATCAAGTTACCATTGGTTCAGCTGTGGCACTGGGCCCGTTCTGCCTGGAGCTCTGAAACCCTGACCACAATCTCCTCACCTTCCCTCACACCACAGCCCTACCCTCTTCACTTGGCCCTGCCTCTGCAGTTCCTCGGGCCCCAAGCTTCATCCCTAGCACCAGAGTGGGTGGGAAACCCATGGTGTCCAATCTCAGCGGAGCCCCTCAGCTGCCACAGCTGCCCGGTTGTCTCATTCACCCCTGGTCAAACCTTCAACAGGTATCGTACACCTGTTGATGCTCTCAAGGCTGACCCCTCTGAGGGCCAGCCTCCCCCTCCCCCACATATACACGTGCTCACACACATGCTCACTTTCATTCACACACATTTTGTGTATACACAAATTCCCACACACACCAAAGAACACTCCTACACACTCACCCACATAAACGGTCTTACATAAACACATATACTCTCACACTCACACTCTGTCATGCACACAAACCCTCACACACATCCTCTCACACACATACTCACACACACACACACTCATGCACATGAACTCTCACACACACACTCATGTGCACAAACACACACTCATGCACAAACACACTCTAACACACATATGCACGTGCATACACACACATTCTCAGGACCAATCCATTTCTGCCATCTTTTCCTCCTTGTTTTCAGCCCAAAGTTAACCCTGTCAGTGCTCATTCCCTGTTCCCAGTGCCCTGCTGTCACTCACAAGGCTGTCTGCTATGTCCTTTCTCTAGTCTTAAGTCTTCCCCTCATCCGGGCTTCTTATCTCACATATGCTCCACCCCCAAACACTCCGGCCATCTGATGAAGGCAGCTGGGAGGCCAATCTTTTTTTTTTTTTTTTTTTAAGATTTTATTTATTTATTTGACAGAGACACAGCGAGAGAGAGAACACAAGCAGGGGGAGTGGGAGAGGGAGAAGCAGGCTCCCCTCTGAGCAGGGGGCCCGATACGGGGCTCGATCCTGGACCCTGGGATCATGACCTGAGCCGAAGGCAAATGCTTAATGACTGAGCCACCCAGGTTCCCCTGTGAGATCAATCTTAAGAAACATCATCCAACATTTTATTTTCCCCCTTCTATAGGCCCAGAGCTGCCATCACAGACCAAGCACAGGGCATCTTCTGCCTTGTTCCCTAGAGTAGCCTGCACCCCAGTTTACTCCCTACATTTGATTCTGACTCACTTCCAGCTACACCTGCCTTGTGCTGTCTATCATGTCTGTTCTCCAAGCAAGAATGCCAAACAACACCTCCACCATCACTTGAAAAGTCTAGGCTTCTCTTCCTATCATTCAAAACCCAAAAAACTAATCTTTTCCTCTGATCTATCTTTATAACTCTCCCTCCAACACAGAGTCGTGGTTCAGATGGCTCCCTTATCGATTCCTCTGTAAAAGGGGTTCATTCCTATTGATCCTCTTCCTCTAAACTTAGCCCAGCCATTCTTCAAGGTCTATCTGCCACCCCACACCCTTGATTCATTTTCCTGTCATTTGGTGAGTGCCCAGCAGATTCCAGGCACCGTGCTCGGAGCATGGTCCCTTCTACTCAGATCTCCTGATCTGACTTGGGGGGAGGACAAGACATGAACAGGTAGCCCCAAACCAGTAAATATCCAATGAGTTATTGAGATACTATCATTTGCCATCAGATCCCCAGTGCCCAGCACATAGTAGGTGCTCAGTGATATTTGTTAAACTTTAATGGACTGAACATAAGAACCTGGGGAGGTCAGGTTTTCAATCATGGAGAAAACATAAAGTTTCCAGCTGGAAATTGGTCTTTCTTGGATGGCTAGGTTACCATGTTGATATAAGTGGTTATGACATTTCAGGAAATTTCAAGAAAAGCTCATGAAGTCATGGGTGAATCTGAACCTTCCTTCTGAGAAAGGGAAAACAAGTTGCTCATAGGAGAGGAACTGGAAAATGATGTGATGTGTTGGGGTTCAGGAGCAAATAGTCAAGAAAGAATTCTTGAGACATTGTCAGTGCAAAAAGGGTTGTTTCATTAAAGCATGGGGATAGGACCTGGGGCAGAAAGCGCTGCCCTAGAGCTGTGAGGAGTGACTGATTATATACTTTCAAGTTGGGAGAGGGATTAGGGATAGTGTAAGTGTCTAGGGAATTTGGAAGCAAGGGCTCCAGGACCTTGCAGAATCATCTACTACTGTCTATTAAACCTTAGTTCCGAGACCCTTCAGATGGATATCAGTGGGCCATATGTTTGGAGGATGATTGCTAACATATCTTGGGGCAAGTTGTAGAGATAAAGGAAGTTTCCAAAGGGATTTTCATATGTTAAAGAAGATTTGTAGGATCCTGGAGTTCTGGCTAATGTCAAGGTAATGTTACGATTTGCCCTTAGCTAAGTATTCACATCTAGGTGGTTGAGTTCCTGGGGGAAGGTTACTCTGCCTGTCACCTGGACAGGTGACATGGACTAAAGTGAGAAAAGACTGAGTTAAGAAAACTACTTTAAAAAAAAAAAAAAAAAGGTCATGGTAGTCCACACACAAAGGAAACAAAACACACAAACCTAGTTCAAGGTGGTCACAGTTGGTCTGGGACGGCTTCAGTAGGTGTTCTGCGTGTCAACCCCCAGGCCACCTTATTGGGCCTGAGCAGCACACATCACGGGGCTTCTCTGATAATCTAGGGGGCTGACAGTTGTGAGTGTGCTTGGAAAAGTGTAAAGTTGGGTGTAGGCGTCAGAGTTGCTCATGCACAGGATGGACTGAAGTGGCATCAAAAATGAAGGGGTTCAGCCACTTGGTAGGAGGCTGTAGGAGGTGTGGGATGAAAAGGAAAGAAGTGGGAGTGAGCGACTAATTGTTTAGACTCTGGAACCACATCCCAGCACTGCCACTTATAAGCTGTGGCGTCTGGAAAATGTACCTGGCTTCTTTGTGCCTTGACTTCCTGATCTGTTAAAATGTGCATGGAGGCACTAATAGAATCTTCTCAAGTCAACTGTGGTTTTTTCAAGCCAGTTAAACTCATGACAAGAACACAGCAGGGGTTAAATAAAGGACAGGTATCATTATTAACAGCACCAACTTAGCTGAGGTCTAGAAGCCTCCCTTCCCCACGGAGTGGGGGGACCTCTCTTGGGTCTTGCAGCCCAGACTAAGCATCTGCTTGCTGGGTTACATTCTGTCTGGTCTAGTGCTCAATCTGTGTAGTGGTCACGAGTTTTGGGTTTTTTTTTCCCAGCCACAAGTACCAGGTCTGTGTTTTCTGATATGTCCCCAGGGCCTTATCCAATGACGAGGAACAGCAGGGCCGCCCCAGCAGACCCAGATGTATATGAACTATTTTAAATCCACTCAACAACTTCATGGCCTTTGTCACTGGACGGTTTGTCCACGAGCGTGGTGTCACTTCATAAAGGCTGAAAGAAGAGAGGAACAGAAGGGCACAGGGCGCACAGTGCAAAATCCACCCAAGGGGGAGCTCTGGAGGATATCACCTATTTGTTTGCTCGAAGGCAATGCTTAGATTAAAGTTATCATGCCCAGCCCAAAAAACTTAGGGGCCAGGAAATAATGGACAGCTGGGTTTATGCAGAGCAGCACCCAAACATCTCATCCCTTAGCAAATCTACTTTAAAAGACAAAGCCAAACACATAAAATAATTAATAAGTATTAATTAAATACCCTTCCAAAGAAAAAAGAAGTGAGAAAAATAAAAATAGAAAAATAAGTAAAAAGCAAAAAAAAAAAAAACAAAAACAGAAAAGAAAAGAAAAAAGGAGGTAAATTGTTTTAAAAAGATGAACTCAGGAGATACTAGAAAACATCAGTTTAAAATTAAAAGGCAGGGTCACATGGGTGACTCAGTCAGTTAAGCGTCTGCTTTCAGTTCAGGTCATGATCCCAGGGTCCTGTGTTGGGGATCCCTACACAGCAGTGAGTCTGCTTCTCTCTCTGCCCCTCCCCCTGCTTGTGCTTTCTCTCTCTCCTGCTTTCAAATAAATAAATAAAATCTTAAAAAAAGAAAAGAAAAGAAAATGCTCGAGATTAGGTACAGATAGCTGAGGACGTCTGATAATGTGTACTGGCTGGTGAAAACTTGGAATTACCAGTATAAATACTTATCTGATTAAAAGGAAGTGATAAGACCCAGTATACCTCAAGACAAGAGCTTAAGGAAAAGTGATTCCAGAACATGGGTTCTCAAACTCCACAGCACGCCAGAACCGATTGGGTTGGTAAACATTCAGATTCTTGGGTTCTCAGGTTCTCTCTGCTGAACCTGTGCGTCCGAGAGTTTGGGATGGGGCTGGGGCAGATGCTCTCTGATGCTAGGCCCTGTCAGGTCTCCCTCTGGGGAGGCTGTTTTCTCACTCCCTGGGCTGAACATACAGATTTTAACCTGGCTGTACTTCTCAGGTTGCTCCAGGAGGGACATCAGAGGACCCACAGAAAACCTATGGAAAGGACATTCTAAGAGAAGCACCGTGCAAGGCTTGCCTCCGGGGCAGCTGGATGGTGAGTCAGAGCTGGTCCATCCCCTTGGCTTGGAGGAAGCAGGGCCAAGGGCGGGTGGCCCATCCAGGGTTGTAGGGAAATGGAGAATCTGTGAATGGCCCTGGGGTTGCATGAGTAGCTCATCCCTGAAAATAAAGGAGTCCCATTTCCATTTCTGTTTCACAAGACAGGGGTCTTTATCTAATTTCATGGTTCTGACACATGAGAGACTGACTTAAAAGTCCCTCTCTCAAGTGCTCTTAAATGTTGGGGTAAGCCAAAATCAACCCCCAGAGCTTGCAGAATGGGAAAAATCCCAGGTTCCCTCGGAGACATGGGGTACACTCCAGGAGTCTGATCTTTAGCAAACCTCTCAAGAGATTCGAATACGCAGGGTCTGTGAAGACCAGGCTTTGAGAAGCCCTGCTCTGCCACCTCTGGGACATAAGGAGCAGGCCGGGGCGGGGGGGGGGGGGTTGGTGAGTGGGGAAGGGGTGCAGGGAACGGCCAGATGTCAGCAGCCAGCCCTGGGAGATCCTATCAGCCTCCTCAGCTCTCTGGTGACAGTGGGTGAGGGGTAGAAAGTGACCATTGCCAGCTCGTCGGTGCTCCCTCTGCACAGGGCAATTTAGATGCTTTTGGTTCATTGATCTCTCTTGAGGCCTGTGCACTTATCACATTCCCCATCATTTACAGATGAGGAATGGGAGGTGGGCGGACCTACACAAACTGTGTAGCTAGTGAATGATGAGAGCAGCAGCAAAGCCAGAGCCAGCTGTGCACCTCCGTGTCCCAGTAAGCCCTTCCCGCCCCGAGCATTGGGAATGCCAGCGAGCGATGCCCAGCAAATGCTCAGAGAGTTCAAGTGTGGGTGCGCACTGGTCGGGCTGCAGCTTCCTGGGGAGTCCAGCAGTGTGGGTGCTTCTTGCACAGTTGTTTTCCCCCAGCAAGCTCAACTTGGCACTGACAATAAGAGTGACACGTGAAAACGGTCCAAGCATCCAGGAGGTATTTCTTAAGCTGATCTATCAAGGAGCCCAGACTTGGAGAGTTCCTACCTAAGATGTAGATGTTCTTGCCAAACCAGAAGGGAGGATCCAGAATCAAGTGCTTCTGAAAAGACCAAAGCAAAGCCAGATGTCCCGCTACACAGCCCTCCCGTGGTTGACACCCCCCCAACAGGAGGGCCCTACAGAGATAATGAGCTAGGTGTTCCCTGCTGCCCCTCCCTGATGGGACCCCCAGGAAGCTGTACCGGGTTTCCTCCATGGTAAGATGGGGACAATAATACCCCACAAGGTAGTTGTGAGTCTCTAAAAGATGTCTGTTGTGAAGGACTTAAGCTGGTGCCTGGAGCCCCGGTGGCCCTCCATGAATAGGTTCAATGTCAGGATGAGGTCGCTGGTGAGGAACGTGGTGACTCCACCAACACTCTGGGTGGGGGGACTGACTCTCTCCCAAAGACTGGCTCGCTGTGCAGCTCGTGGAAGGCTCTGGCAGGTGTTCGGGCCGTGTCGAGGTGTACTTTGAAGGCATATGGCACACTGTGTGTGACGACTTTTGGGACAAGAAGGAAGCACAGGTGGTGTGTCGGCAGCTGGGCTGCGGGACAGCCGTTTCCGCCCCGGGAAAGGCCCACTATGGCCAGGGCTCAGGCCCCATCCTTCTGGACGATGTGCAGTGCTCGGGGACTGAGGCCAATCTGGGACAGTGCTCCCACGCCGGCTGGTTCACCCACAACTGTGAGCATGGGGAAGACGCCGGTGTCACCTGCCTGGGTAAATGCCTTCCTCTCTTCTCTGGGACTTGAATTGCCATTTTTTCCCCTCATTCATGTCCTCAGTATCTTCCCAACACAGCCAGACACCTAATCTTTTTTTTTAAAGATTGCATGATTGATTGATTGATTGATTTGAGAGTGAGAGAGAGCACACAGAGGGAAAGGGAGAAACAGACTCCTCACTGAGCAGAGAACCCGAGATGGGGCTTTATCCCAGGACCCCGGGATCATGACCTGAGATGAATAGAGGCTTAACCCACAGAGACACTCAGGTTCCCCAAGGACACCCCAAATCTAACCCCCCCAATTTTTGTGTCTATTTGAGAAGCCAAGGTTAGCATATTACAAAAAAAAAATCTCTAGGTTTGAATCGAAAAGGCTTAGTCCAGGCACAGGACGGACTACATCATTGCAGGTCCCAGTGCAAGATGAAAGCGTGGGTCTCCTTTTTCAGAAATTACTTAAGAATTTCAAGACAGCAACAGCCAACAGCAGAGCATTAGAGCTCTGAGTGGGGGACCCTGATTAATAACAGGGGCATCGAACATCCTTAATAAATGTGTCCCCCATGCCTCCCCTTCCTCTTAATTTGTGTTTTTGCACATTACTTCTACTTTAACACAATGGAAATAATCATATTAATAATAGTAGCACCCCAAACAATGGATTTCCTCCCTCCCACCCCCACCCCCCAACTATGAGGGAAGACACCTGTTAATTCTGATCCTTCACGTGCACTTCCTAGCCAATGATGCTGTGCCAGATAGCTCTGCTTTTTGAGGACCTCTATCTCCTAGAGACCAAGTAACCATGTTTCTAATAAGCCATCTCTGCATGATGGGGCAAGTTCAGGGGTCAGGAGCCAGTGGCAGCCCCCTCCTTGATCCTTAGCTGCCAAATATGGCAGAGTTGGAGGAGACCACTCCCTCCTTCCCCAGATCATCCTTCCAAACCTGGCATGCCAGAAAACAGATTCTAAACCATTATCAACTAGCCAAGAGCCAAGCACTCATGCATTCAGAAAATTTGCAGAAGGCTTGGCTATCCAGCATTGAACACAACGTCCCTGTCCCGTGGGATTGACTTCTAGACTATTCCACGTGCCAGCTTCTGTCACAAAGCAGCAGACTCCCCTCACTTGGTGGTGGTGGGGACCAGAACCTGCCCTGCTGGGACCTTTCCCACTGCAGGTGACTCTGTCTTGAGAGCTAATTAAATGGGTAGAAGAGAATTTCAGTCCATAAAATCAACATTCCCAAGGCCTCTTCCTGCCTTGCAGGGGAAAGGCAGCCCCAGCCCCTCTTCCTGAACCCCTAGAACCCACTTTGTGAGCTTCCTGTGAGTCCCCGGGACACACAGAGTTGACAGGGTGTCATCCTTGCCTCATCTGGGCACTCCAGGCAGCCTAGAAAGTTACAGGAGGACTCAGCCAGTCTCTTAGGCAGCAGGTCCTTGGGTACGGCCCCTTGAGGGGAGGATGGGTCTGAGAACAGTCTAGTTAGCAAATTATCATAAGAATCTGACTTCAGGAGACGCTTGGGTGGCTCAGTTGGTTAAGTGTCTGCCTTTGGCTCAGGTCATGATCCCAGCGTCCTGAGACTGAGCCCTGAGTCAGGCTCCCTGCTCAGCAGGCAGTTTGCTTCTCCCTCTCCCCCTGCCCTTCCCCCTGCTCATGCTGGCTCTCTCTCTATCTCTTTATCAAATAAATAAATAAAGTTTTTTTTTTTATAAAAAGAATCTGACTTCAGGCAATTTTAAAAACACTTTTTAAGTATAGTTTTAAACAGTTGGTCTCAACTGGGGATGATTTTGTTCTCCAGGGGACTTTTGTCAATGTCGAGAGACATTTTGACTGTGACCACTAGGGGGTGGTACTGGCATCTTAGAAGTCAGGGACACTACTAAACGTCCTACAACACAGCCCAAAATATCAATAGTGCTGTTTCTTAAAATCTACTCTGGAATCAAGCATGTGCAGTTGATTTTGTTTGTTTTAATAGGTATGTATTAATAATGAACTGATGGTGAATTAATTATTGCTTTACTAATAAAAGCAAAGGTGTTAATAGTTCCTTCCTCGAGCGTTAACCTCAATCCAGATTTTTCCCATTAATTTCCTCTAATTAATCTACTGATTAAAGTTGTTTGAGTTTATCATTTGGGGGGAAAGAAAATCTAATTTATTTCAAATATGATATTTTGACAGATTTATTGGCTCTTTATTATAACCTTAGCATGTAAGGTATTCCAAATCTGAGTATACTGAGTCACTTGATGGTTTGCCTGAGAGACTGTCTCAAAGTGTGAACCCTGTTGGGGCATGGAGCAGTTTCCAGTTTTCCAAGCACCTTCCCTCTGTTACACCATTTCATCCTCACACAATTCAAGCAGGCTTGTTTCATGATCCTTGTTTCATAAATAGGTAAACTGAGGCTCAGTGACAAGGTTAAGTCAAGGTCAAGTACCTTGGCCAAAGTCACATGGCAAATATCCAGGCCTCTGGATTCCACCTCTGGTGCTGTCCCCTTCACTAAGTATGCTGCATGCTGGAAAGCACCCTGACTCCAGGCAACATTGGCAAATGTGCCAAGTTGTCTTGCTGCTCTGAGACAACTCTGCCTCACTCTTCTCTCATATTTTAAGCCCCTCACCCATGCACGTGCCCCAAGCCCGGCATGCACACGTGTGCCCTTGAGTAGAACCACCCTAATTTATTTAAACCAGCGCCTCCAGACCCACCTTCCAACATCGCCAAAACTGAATGTCACCTGGGGAAATGAGCGATTGACCATATGATGAAGGAATGAATGTCCATGTGTTAATGAGCTCCCATGTTCTTCAAACAAATGCCCCAAACATCACAGCCAGGGTGGCCTGCCCTGAGCACAGACTCCTTTGGAAACCATTTATCTTCAAGAGTCAATTAGAGTTTTATCTCCAAGTTACAACACAATCATATTCATCACAATATGAAAACAAGTGTTTAAAATCTTGCACAGAAGGTAACGTTGGTCACCTAAGATGCACCTGTCTGGCCTGCAGGTGTTCCCACCCCCAAGGTCAGGGAGGACCCTTAAACAAACCAACCTTAGTTGAGTGTACTGGGCTATTCCTGAGCATAGAGTTCAGACCAAGATGTCTGCTTGCTCTTCAGCGAATATTGAAAATAGCATAAAGGTCTTTCCTTCCAAACTTCCTTTTTGGAATAACCACATAGAGCACAAATTCCAGGCTGAACTCTTTCACTAGGATCATAGCACGGGGAGAACAGCCGATCCATCCAGCAAGCACAGGGCATTCCAGAATGTTTGTCCTCTTTCATGAAAGACTCATTTTATACAACTTTCTTTTCTTTCTCATAGAATATGAACATGAAACTTCAGGAGCTTTTGGTAAGAATCACACCGCAGTATATCTTTAAGGGAACGTCCCCAAATGTCCCCAATCCTCTGATTTTATAATACAACCCATGTGGAAGTGGGGGAGGGCAGAAGACAAATAATGAATTGAATCAAAAGAACTCAACCAAGGAAAGGGGGGGGAAATGCAGCTTCTCTGCTTTATCTATGGCAGAGAGGAAGCCTTTTCTGCCCGGACTGTTTTGTTCTCATTGCCTAAATGTATTTCAGATAGTTATGGACTGAGGATACAAACGTGATTTAATAAACTATCATTCAAAGTTACAGCTGAACTGAAATTGTATTTTTAAAAAACCTAACTTCAGATTTTCAGCAAATTCAAAAATAAATGGAGAAAAGCTCACCCTAAAAGACCTAAAAGACTTCCTTAGAAGTCTCTTTATAAGCCAGAGGCATACACTCCTATAAGCACCTGACCCTTCTGTCTTTCTGGCAGAGGCACGTTCCCACAAGGGATCCAGTTTAAAAGAACAAGGTGTGAGTGACTCTGCGCTGCCCAAATACTCAATCACGTTTCACGTGCCACTGATCAGAATGAACCTGTTGAATCCAGTCCCCAAGTTATGCCCATACCTCAACATCTACTCCATGCGTTCGCCCTTAGCTCAGTGTCTGCCCCGTGAGCCCACCATGTCCATGCGACGCTCCCCGTAAACTTGGGTGACGTCTTTGGGATGGTAATGACACCTCAACTCTTCTCTCGTCTCTCAGATGCTGAGATCCTAACGCCATTCCCTGGCGGTGAGTCAAGGTTTTCTACCTCTTCATTGCATGTGGTTTGGTGGGTCATGTGCCAACACACAGAATGATTGCACCTGGGGAATCTCTATGCGTCCACCTCACTCATAAGCCTCTGCTATTTTCTAATGAGCTGGGGAGCCTCTGCCTCCTCCTATCCTTGTTTGTCTACTAAGCTCCTTCCTACTCTTTGTCCAAGACCCGGGTCCCTAATCACTTCTTAGAAAAGCTAGCCTCGAACCCCCACTCCCATATATACGCTCAAAACACTACAAACACCTCCCCCTCTGCCTCTTAGCATCTAGCATAGTTGTACATCTAAAAACTTAATTTTGGATTTATGCGATTACTTCCCCCAGTCCCTGCAAATTAGACTTCAAACTCTGTGACAGCAAAACCCGGTGTGCGCTGTGAACTGTGACATCTGCAGTGCTGTCTGGGGTGACCCGGGGCCTGTTCCACAAATATGTGTTATGGGTGAATGCAGAATGTGTTCCTTCTCCTGACATGTAGTGTTTTTGTGTCTCTGAAAGACTGGCCACAATTGCAACTGGTGAATGGCTCAGGCAGATGTTCTGGACGTGTGGAGGTTTTCTACCACGGCCAGTGGGGCAGGGTTTGCGATGACCACTGGGACATGAATGAAGCTGATGTGGTGTGTCGGCAGCTGAACTGTGGCCGTGCCCTCGCAGCCCCTGTGAAGGCTCAGTTTGGTGAAGGAGAGGGCAAGTTTCTGCTGGATGATGTGGACTGTACAGGAAGAGAGAGTTTCCTGGGACGGTGTCCCCATTCCGGCTGGTCTGTCCATAACTGTGGTCCTGGAGAAGACGCCAGTGTCGTCTGCTCAGGTAATAGTCGCCTCTCTCTCTGAGGGTGTTCATGTCATTAAGCGGGTGGCATCTCTGCTAATCCCCTAGTGACGCTTGCATCTGTGTAATCACAGACCATCTCTGGCCACACGTATGAGCTGAGAGTAAAGAGACGCTGGTAATTCAAGAGCTTCACCTTGAGCTTGGGAATTTCCAGCCACAAGATGTTGAAATGGATTTTTTTTTTTTAAATAGAGAAAAATAGTGGAAGATCTTAGTGGTTCTGTTACGAGGACTAGATTTCAAAATGACTGATAAAAGACAATGTAAGTCGACAGGGACATTAATCACTCACTGAAAGCCATCTACCTTTCTTCAGGACACTGTGGGACTAAAAAGTAGTTTTTCCCACTAAAAGTTTGCAATCTAAGGAAAGCGAAGAAACTGGGAGTTTATAAATTAGAAATAGCACAGAGTTTTGTCCTGTTGATGGTGAGTCCAGGCCATGTATTGCTAATCACAAGTCTTCAACCATCTACAAATTACCGTGATCATTCCAGACCAGAGTTTTTCAATCTCAGCACTACTGATGTTTGTGAACGCATGATTCCTTGTGGAAGGGGCTGTCCCATGTCTATGAGCTACTAGCATTATCCCTCACCTGAACCAACTGAATGACCCCGCTGCCCCCAGCGCTGGCCACCAAAAATGTCTTCAGACATGGTCAAATGTCCCTTGGAGCATGTGGGATTGCTTCTGATTGAGAACAACTGGTCCAGACATAATTTCCACCAAATGCATGACTGGCATAATGAGTATTATACTACCAATGCTGAAGACATAAATGCTCATGCCAGTGAGATATAAAGGAAAAAACTTAGTGGGTCTAGAACAGTGAACTTCGTCACGTGCTAAAAATTTCAATTGTACCCAACCAGAAAGACCGTATTCATATGACACTAAGGTAATTAGCAGCAAACAGCAAAAATATTGGGGGGGGGGTGTTATTTTGTTTCCATCTACTTTTTATTTCTCTCCCCCCCCCCTTGACTTGGCTTTGTTTTATTTCGATTACATAGTTGGAGTTGTGGTTTAGAATCCCATCAAAGCAGTCTATTCTACAAAGCCACTGGGTTCCTCCCCATCTCATGTGTGTGTGATGAGTGTCTGCCCGTTCCTGAGAGGTGTTATAGTCTGCAGGGCAGAAACAGCACAGGCACATCTGGGTGAAGGTGTGTTGTTAGATATACTGTATTAACAAACATGGTTCATTAAAATCATCTGAACTAAGGCAGGGAGAATCAAAATTTTTATATATGAGAATCACATTCTTTCATGTTAAAATTCATTTTGAATTGAAGTATCTCTGGAAACAACTTCCCTTTTCCAACATAAGTCTTTCTTCTCCCCCATATTCACAGAGACTGAGTACTTCAAGCCTGCTTTGGGTAAGTGCATGCTTTTGTTTTATCGACATGCCATTTTTCATTCTATGTGGTACCTGGCAAGGTAATACGTAGATCATAAAAGAAAAAAAGGGAATAATGGTGGAAGGGTTTGGATTGCCATATTTTAACAATCATTATTTGCCATTTGCACACTCCTGGGCTATTAAGATGATGCTACCATTAAACTGAAAATATGGTTGGGCCACTTTCTTCCTTCAACAAAATTTAGCTTGATTTTCATTTCAGTCATGAGGGTTTTAATGTATTCTCTGGTATTGATCTTTTCACCCAGTGGAATTGCAGTTAAAAGCATGGTTAAGGAAATACCTTGGTAAATTATTTGTGTAGCCTGTACAACTCTGCAGCGTATGTTCTTTCCCACTGTGTGTCTTTTATGACTGGAGGACGGAGTGAATACTTTCACACGTTAACAGCCACTGAATTCTCAACCCCTCTCCCAACAGAGAATGCAGAGGAATCACCCCCAGCACCCCAAGGTAGGAAGTATTTTCATGTTGAATTTGCAGTATTTGTCCTTTCTTCATGCAAATTTTCCTTTTGGCTTAAAACCAGAAGGTTTTTTTGGTTGGTATTGCTGAAACAAACTTGAAGGGAGCAACATATTACGTATTTTGTACCTAGAAGATCAATTTACCGGTGTACTAGGAAACTGGTGAGTTCTGAAACTAGTAAACCCCAGGGGGAAAATGTTCAAGATAAGCCTGTGTAACCAGCCCCAGTGGGCCCTGGGATGAGGGAAAGACAATGGGTTTACAAGAGGAGGTTTGAGTTGAAGTTCATCTCCACCCTTGCTTCGTATGACCCTGGGCAAGCCACTCACTCCCTTTTTTTAAAAAAGGAGATAAAAACACTTCACAGAGCTCCATTTGGGTTAAAATGAAGTCATGTTCATGGAATGAAAACAAGAGCCAAATTTCATTGAGTGCGAAGGATATCCTGGGCATTTTTCTAAGACCCCGGCCTGCACAGTTGTTTCATCCTCTCATTCCGGGATCAAGAAAACTTCACTGTAAGAGTCAGACAGGAAATCTCCCAGGCTTTGTGGCTGGATGTTCACTTCTCTGTTTCTGCTCTGCTGCTGCTGCATGAAAGCAGCAGCCAGCACGGTGGGTAAGCTGCTGGGGGGAGGGGCGTGCCTGCCTTCCCCCAAAATTTACTTACAAAATAAGCACTGGACTGGATTTGAACCACAGGCTTCAGTGTCCTGACTCCTGTTTGAATGAATGAGTTCTAAACACTTTGCATGCATGACTTACTTAATTTTCACAACAACCTTATGAAGTAGGTATGATTATAATTCCTGCTTTATCTTGGTGAGAAAACTGAAGCATAGAGAAGCTAGTCAACTCGCCCAAGGCCAAGAAGTTAGCAAGAGGCACAGTTGCTGGTCCGTTAGATTATGATACCTTGCTTGGCTTTCATGGAGGGTTGATGTTAAAAATAGACACATTCTTCCTACTCAGTTAATTTCTTGAACCAGAGGCCATCCCACCTGTCCGCTTTCCCTCATTCCACACAACCAGTGCCTCAGAAACTTCTCAGGCTCTACGTCCGAAAGGTATGTTAAACCCATTACCATCTCCCAACTCCGCTGTTAAAACGATTCTCCTAAACTTCAGCATCTCAAATTACTGCAACGACTTTCTAAGTAGTCTTCTGCGTTCTCTCCTCTCCATCACACATGGAATCTGTTCCTGGCACAGAAACTAGAACTGGCTGGTAAATCACAAATCAGACTGTTCCTCTTAACTCAAAGCCCTCCAACGGCTTTCTGTTATATTTGGGAAAATGTCCAGATCTTTCACAGGGACCTGCAAGACTTGACAGGATCTAGTCCTCGTCTGTTTCTGACCAGTGAGAAAACACCTCATCTTGGGCTGTGCTCCCTTTTGGGTTTTTTTTTTTCACCATCCCTTGAAACTGACAAGGTAGTACTCATCTTAGGGTCTTTGCACTGGCTCTTCCCTCTGTCTGGAATGCTCTTCTCCCAGATTTTTCCTCAGCTGACTCCTTGTAATCAGGTCTCAGCTAAGACATCACTCCTTCAAGAGAATTCCCCCTGAATATGCAATCCAAAATAGATTCCCTCTTAGTCATGCTCTGTTTTATCAACCTCTTCCTTATCTCTTCGTAGTACCATTTGGGATTGTCTTTAGTTTCCTTTTGTTCACCTGCTCCTCACGTGCCCTTGCCACTCCACTTTCCAGAATGTGACTTTTATGAGAGCAGGCATTTGGGCAAGTTTAAAGATTTTATTTTATTTATTTGACAGACAGATCACAAGTAGGCAGAGAGGCAGGCAGAGAGAGAGGAGGAAGCAGGCTCTCTGCGGAGCAGAGAGCCCGAAGCGGGGCTCAATCCCAGGACCCTGGGATCATGACCTGAGCTGAAGGCAGCGGCTTTAACCCACTGAGCCACCCAGGCGCCCCGGGCAAGTTTATATCAGAGCCAAGGACAGTTCCTGGCACATAATAGGTTCTAAATAAATATCTACTGAATGAAAAAAAACAATAGACACATGCTAGCATGCTGCCTCTCCTATAAAACTGGCATTGAAGGCAACGTATTAGTCACTAACCTGCTCAGTGATCCTCAAGCAAAGACAATAACTTCATTTAGGAAGATATCACTTATCAGGCAATTCTGCCTCCTACAAATTATTTATTAAGACTAATTCCATTGTGTGGGGCACCTGGGTGGCTCTGTGGGTTAAAGCCTCTGCCTAAGGCTCAGGTCATGATCCCAGGGTCCTGGGATCAAGCCCCACATCAGGGTCTCTGCTCAGCAGGGAGCCTGCTTCCTCCTCTCTCTCTCTCTGCCTACTTGTGATCTCTCTGTGTCAAATAAATAAAATATTTTTTTTTAAAGAATAACTCCATTGTGCACCATGATTTCCATCTCCCTTCAAATTCCAGGAATTTCAAAGCTTAGCCAAATAATCAGTTCTAATAATTAGCTAAGAGTTTTGTTGGTTAGTTATTGGCTGAATTAGTTAGTTGGTTGTTTTTCTGCTAATTTCTCTTGTCCACATAGTCACTAAACTTGTATTCCTATTTCTCTGGTTTTGCTATGCAGATATATATGTCCTACTCTCAATCACTGGAAATCTGTGGGAAGGTATATTTACTCAGATTAATAGAAATTTTAACCAATGGTCCAGGAAGAACATATCATGCCACTGGTTCCTGTGGGAAGCATAAGCTGAGAAAGCAGGTCAGAAGAAGAGAGACCATGGCCTTCCTGCTTACTTGTTGTTGGGAACCCCTGAACAGGCAGGGAACCCCAGCTTCCAGGAATCCTGGCTTGCTCTTGATGTGTGGGCACCCTGAAGAGGTACATATTACATATGTACATGCTTACATATGTAATTATGTATGTATTACATGCGTAATATGTAATAGCATCACATATTAAAGCTATTACCTCCAGAGTCTCTTCAAAACAATCAAATCAGCAAATACTTCTGAGATTCTATAATGTCCAAAGGACTATATTTTGCCAGTTCACTATGTTTTTTTAATTATTAACATGTAATGTATTATTTGTTTCAGGGGTACAGGTCTGTGAATCATCAGTCTTACATGATTCACAGCACTCACCATAGCACATACCCTCCCCAATATCCATAACCCAGCCACCCAACCCTCCTACTCTCCTCTCCTCCAGCAACCCTCAGTCTGACATTAAGAGTTTCTTATGGTTTGTCTCCCTTTCTGGTTTCATCTTGTTTCACTCCCCCCCCACCCCCGTCCCTATGATCCTCTGTCTTATTTCTCAAATCCCTTATATTGGTGAGATCATATGATAATTGTCTTTCTCTGACTGACTTACTTTGCTTAGCATAATACCCTCGAGTTCCATCCATGTCACTGTAAAGGGCAAGAATTTGGGTTTTTTTATGGCTGCACAATATTCCACTGTGTGTGTGTGTGTGTGTGTTTACACACCACATCTTCTTTATCCATTCATCTGTTGATGAACATCTAGGTTCTTTCCATAGTTTGGCTATTGAAGACATTGCTGCTGTTAACATTTGGATGCACGTGCCCCTTCGGATCACTACATTTCTATCTTTAGGGTAGGTACGCAGTAGTGTGATTGCTGGGTCGTAGGGTAGCTCTATTTTCAACTTTTTAAGGGACCGCCATACTGTTTTCCAGAGTGGCTGCACCAGCTTACATTCCCACCAACAGTGTAGGAGGGTTCACCTTTCTCTGCATACTCGCCAACATCTGTTGTTTCCTGACTTGTTAATTTTAGCCATTCTGACTGGTGTGAGGTGGTATCTCACTGTGGTTTTGATTTGTATTTCCCTGATGCCAAGTGATGTAGAGCACTTTTTCATGTGTCTGTTGGCCATCTGGATGTCTTCTTTGTAGAAATGTCTGTTCATGTCTTCTGCCCATTTCTTGACTGGATTATTTGTTCTATGGTGTTGAGTTTGATAAGTTCTTTATAGATTTTGGGTACTAATCCATTATCTGGTATGTCATTTGCAAATATCTTCTCCCATTCTGTGAGTTGTTTTTTGGTTTTGTTGACTGTTTCCTTTGCTGTGCAAAAGCTTTTTGATCTTGATGAAGTCCCAATAGTTCATTTTTGCCCTTGCTTCCCTTGCCTTTGGTGATGTTTCTAGGAAGAACTTGCTGTGGCTGAGGTCCAAGAGGGTGCTGCCTCTGTTCTCCTCAAGGATTTTGAAGGATTCCTTTCACACATTGAGGTCTTTCATCCATTTTGAGTCTATTTTTGTGTGTGGTGTAAGGAAATGGTCCAATTTCATTCTTCTGCATGTTCTGTCCAATGTTCCCAACACCATTTATTGAAGAGACTGTCTTTTTTCCATTGGACATTATTTCCTGCTTTGTCGAAGATTAGTTGACCATAGAGTTGAGGATCCATTTCTGGGCTCTCTGTTCTGTTCCATTCATCTCAGTGTCTGTTTTTGTGCCAGTACCGTACTGTCTTGATGATTACAGCTTTGTAATAGAGCTTGAAATCTGGAATTGTGATGCCACTGACTTTGCTTTTCTTTTTCAACAGTCTTCTGGCTATTCAGGGTCTTTTCCATTTTCCATATTTCCATATTTCCATATTCCAAATTTTAGAATTTTTTGTTCCATTTCTTTGAAAAAAGTAGATGGTATTTTGATAGGGATTGCATTAAATGTGTAGACTGCTCTATGTAGCCTAGACATTTTTACAATATTTATTCTTCCAATCCATGAGTATGGGACGTTTTTCCATTTCTTTGTGTCTTCCTCCATTTCTTTCATGAGTACTCTATAGTTTTCTGAGTACAGATTCTTTGCCTCTTTGGTTAGATTTATTCCTAGTATCTTATGGTTTGGGGTGCAGTTATAAATGGGATTGACCCCTTAATTCCTCTTTCTTCTGTCTTGCTGTTGGTGTATAGAAATGCAACTGATTTCTGTGCATTGATTTTATATCCTGACACTTTACTGAATTCCTGTATGAGTTCTAGCAGTTTTGAAGTGGAGTCTTTTGGGTTTTCCACATGAAGTATCATATCATCTGCAAAGAGTGAGAGTTTGACTTTTTCTTTGCTGATTTGGGTACATTTTATTTTATTTTATTTTTGTTCTTCTTGTCTGATTGCTGAGGCTAAGACTTCTAGTACTGTCTTGAATAGCAGTGGTGATAGTGGACATCCCTGCCATGTTCCTGACCTTAGGAGGAAAGCTCTCAGTTTTTCCCCATTGAGAATGATATTCACTGTTTGTTTTTCATAGTTAGCTTTTATGATATTGAGGCATATAACCCCTATCCCTACACTTTGAAGAGTTTTTATCAAGGAAGGATGCTATACTTTGTCAAATGCATTTCAGCATCTATTGAGAGTATCATATGGTTCTTGTTCTTTTTTTTTATTAAGGTGTTGCATCACATTGATTGATTTGCAGATGTTGAACCAACCTTGCAGCCCAGGAATAAATCCCACTTGGTCATAGCAAATAATCCTTTTAATGTACTGTTGGATCCTTTGGCTAGTATTTTGGCGAGAATTATTGCATCCATTTTCGTCAAGGATATTGGTCTATAATTCTCCTTTCTGATGGGGTCTTTGTCTCTGATATTTGTAAATTTTACTATTAGATGATGGGGTGTTGACCAATTTTTATTGATTTTAAAGGGGGTTCTCTGTGCCTCTTGGATTTTGATTCTTGTTTCCTCCCCCAAATTAGGGAAGTTCTCTGCTATAATTTGCTCCAATATACCTGCTGTCCCTCTCTCTTTTTTTTCTTCTTCTGGGATCCCAGTTATTCTAACATTGTTTCATCTTATGGTATCACTTGTCTCTCAAATTCTCCCCTAATGATCCAGTAGTTGTTTATCCCTCTTTTTCTCAGCTTCTTTATTCTCCATCATTTAGTCTTCTATATCACTAATTCTCTCTTCTGCCTCATTTATCCTAGCAATGAGAGCCTTCATTTTTATTGCACCTCACTAATAGTTTTTTTTTTTTTTTAACTTGGTCAGATTTTAGTTCTTCTATTTCTCCAGAAAGGGATTCTCTTGTATCTTCTATGCTTTTTTTTTTTCAAGCCAAGCTATCATCTTTTTAATCATCATTTTGAACTCTAGTTCTGACACCTTACTAATTTCCATGTTGATTAGGTCCCTGGCAGTTGGTACAGTGTCTTGTTGTTTTTTTTTTTTTTTTTTTGGTTTTGGTTTTGGTTTTTTTTTTTTAAGTGAATTTTTCTTCCTTGTCATTTTGTCAGAAAAGAATAGATGGACGAGAGAAAAGAATGCTAAAAGTGTAATAACGACCCTAAAAAAAATATGGTAATCAAATCAGAAGAGACCCAAATCTGGGGAGAGAAGAAAAGAAAAATGAATAAATAAATATATATAGATAGATATAGATATAGATACAGATATATATGATTAGGCTGGTGAATAGAACAGAGCCACACACTTGATTTGGGGTGTATTTTGGTCTGTTAGAAGAAACTGTCTCCCAAAATTTTAAAGAAAAAAAAAAGTGTGTGTGTGTGTGTGTGTGTGTGTGTGTGTGTGTAAACATGGAGAAGGAATGGATGACTAAAAAGATGAAAATTTAAAAAGATTTAGGGGTGCCTGGGCAGCTCAGTCATTAAGCATCTATTTTCAGCTCAGGTCATGATCTCAAGGTCCTGGGATCGAGCCCCATATCAGGCTCCCTGCTCAGCCAGAAGCCTCCTTCTCCCTCTCCCACTCCTTTCTTGCTGTCTCATTCTCTGTCAAATAAATAAATAAAATCTTTTTTAGAAGATTTTAAAAAAGGAATTGAAAAAGATAAGCAGTTGGTTGAAAAAAGAAAAAAATAATAGGAGAGAATGTGATCAGGCTGGAGACTAGAACAAAGCCATACACTAGATTTAGGGTATATTTCGATCTATTAAAAAAAAACTCTATCCCACAATTTTTAAGAAAGAAAAACATATGTATACAAAAAATAAGGTTAAACACAATGAAGGGATAGAATATGACTATAAAAATGAAAATTTGTGAAAAAGATCTTTAAAAAGGTATCGAGAAGATAAAATAGTGAAAATAGGTTAAAAGGGGAAAGAGGAAAAACTAAAAAAAATAGAAAAAGAAAAAAATAATGAAAATTTTAAAAATTTAACTTTGAAAGACTAAAGAATCATGGGGAAAAAGTCATGAATTCTATGTTACTTTCCCGAGCTCTGGAGTTCCGCAGTTCTCATTGATTGGTGAGCTTGGTCTTGGTTGGATGTTCTTGCTGATCTTCTGGGGGAGGGCCCTGTTGCCATGATTCTCAAATGTTTTTGCCAGAGGCGGAATTGCGCTGCCCTTGCCAGGGGCTGGGCTAAGCAATCTGCTCTGGTTGACTCTCAGAGCTTTTGTTCTGAACGCTTTCCATAGAGCTTTGGAGGACAGGAATGAAAATGGCAGCCTGCCAATCCCAGGCCCAGAGGAGCCAAGAGCTCCGGACCCCACTCCTCAGTGCGGCCTCGGAGAGAAGCAATCAATCAATCCCTTCCAGCTCCCTGGTCTCCAGCTATGCTCTGAGCTCACCCGGCCTGTGACCGAGCATTTCTGTTTCTGGCACATGACCCCATTTGGAGTCTCCAAACCCAGCAGACTCCTGCCATGTGTTCCTGTGCTACTCCTCCCAGTGGAGGAAGGGGGGATCTCTCCAGATCTGCCACTTCTGGGGTCACTGCTCAAGAAGAACAGTGGCCCAACTGTGCCTTAGATCACATTTAAGGTAACCCCAAGGGCCCTGAGAGTTCACTGTTCAGCCCTGTCTCTGCAATCAGTTGCCCCACTCTAATACGTGGCAACTCTGCCACACTCAGCACCCTGGGTCTTTCTGCAACCCCCAGGGTCTTGAGACGACACTGTCCCCACGAGGGCTCCATCTCCAGCTTAGCCTCTGGAGCAATGTCCCTCAGTGGAACAGATTTCTAAAAGTTCCAGTTCTATGTCCCACTCTTCTACCACTTGCTGGGAGCCGGCTCCTCCCCCCGCGGTCTCTCTTCCTTATGTCACCTCAGATTCACTTCTCCGCACGTCCTACCTTCCAGAAAGTGGCCGCTTTTCTGTTCCTAGAATTGCTGCTTTTCTGTTGGATTGCCTGATGATTTTGTAGGTGTTCAGAATGGTTTGATTACTATCTAGCTGAATTCCTGGAACCAGACGAAAATTAGGTCTCCTGCTCCTCTGCCATTGTGCTCCTCCCCTCCCCCCGAGAGTTCACTATATTTTACACTTTCATATTTGGACCTGTCTCATTGAAGATTTGTTGAATATCAGTAAGTATGCAAAGTAAAAGCTGTTCAATTTAATTGAAGAAAAAACAGGTCAATTTATTTGTACCAATAGGAGATGGAAATTCAGCAACCATATTATCAAGTAAGAGAATACTTTTGTGCTGTTTTCTCTGGGAATATTTCTGATTACCCGATCAAATTCAGAAAAAAAAAATGAGTCACTGTTGAGTTGTTTTGCTGATTGACTCATTATAACCTGCCCCTTACTTGTGAGTATATGTGGAGCTGATTTCCAGGGTGTTGCCATCAATTGATTCACTAACTTCTTTTTTTTTTTTTTTTTTTTTTTTTTTTTTTTTTATTTTTTATAAACATATATTTTTTATATACATATATTTTTATCCCCAGGTCTGTGAATCACCAGGTTTACACACTTCACAGCACTCACCAAATCACATACCCTCCCCAATGTCCATAATCCCACCCCCTTCTCCCCAACCCCCTCCCCCCGGCAACCCTCAGTTTGTTTTGTGAGATTAAGAGTCACTTATGGTTTGTCTCCCTCCCAATCCCATCTTGTTTCATTTATTCTTCTACCCACTTAAGCCTCCATGTTGCATCACCACTTCCTCATATCAGGGAGATCATATGATAGTTGTCTTTCTCTGCTTGACTTATTTCGCTAAGCATGATACGCTCTAGTTCCATCCATGTTGTTGCAAATGGCAAGATTTCATTTCTTTTGATGGCTGCATAGTATTCCATTGTGTATATATACCACATCTTCTTGATCCATTCATCTGTTGATGGACATCTAGGTTCTTTCCATAGTTTGGCTATTGTGGACATTGCTGCTATAAACATTCGGGTGCATGTGTCCCTTTGGATCACTACATTTGTATCTTTAGGGTAAATACCCAATAGTGCAATTGCTGGGTCATAGGGCAGTTCTATTTTCAACATTTTGAGGAACCTCCATGCTGTTTTCCAGAGTGGCTGCACCAGCTTGCATTCCCACCAACAGTGTAGGAGGGTTCCCCTTTCTCCGCATCCTCGCCAGCATCTGTCATTTCCTGACTTGTTGATTTTAGCCATTCTGACTGGTGTGAGGTGATATCTCATTGTGGTTTTGATTTGTATTTCCCTGATGCCAAGTGATATGGAGCACTTTTTCATGTGTCTGTTGGCCATCTGGATGTCTTCTTTGCAGAAATGTCTGTTCATGTCTTCTGCCCATTTCTTGATTGGATTATTTGTTCTTTGGGTGTTGAGTTTGCTAAGTTCTTTATAGATTCTGGACACTAGTCCTTTATCTGATATGTCGTTTGCAAATATCTTCTCCCATTCTGTCAGTTGTCTTTTGATTTTGTTAACTGTTTCCTTTGCTGTGCAAAAGCTTTTGATCTTGATGAAATCCCAGTAGTTCATTTTTTCCCTTGCTTCCCTTGCCTTTTGCGTTGTTCCTAGGAAGATGTTGCTGCGGCAGAGGTCGAAGAGGTTGCTGCCCGTGTTCTCCTCAAGGATTTTGATGGATTCCTTTCGTACATTGAGGTCCTTCATCCATTTTGAGTCTATTTTTGTGTGTGGTGTAAGGAAATGGTCCAATTTCATTTTTCTGCATGTGGCTGTCCAATTTTCCCAGCACCATTTATTGAAAAGGCTGTCTTTTTTCCATTGGACATTCTTTCCTGCTTTGTCGAAGATTAGTTGACCATAGAGTTGAGGGTCTATTTCTGGGCTCTCTATTCTGTTCCATTGATCTATGTGTCTGTTTTTGTGCCAGTACCATGCTGTCTTGATGATGACAGCTTTGTAATAGAGCTTGAAGTCCGGAATTGTGATGCCACCAACGTTGGCTTTCTTTTTCAATATCCCTTTGGCTATTCGAGGTCTTTTCTGGTTCCATATAAATTTTAGAATTATTTGTTCCATTTCTTTGAAAAAGATGGATGGTACTTTGATAGGAATTGCATTAAATGTGTAGATTGCTTTAGGTAGCATAGACATTTTCACAATATTTATTCTTCCAATCCAGGAGCATGGAACATTTTTCCATTTCTTTGTGTCTTCCTCAATTTCTTTCATGAGTACTTTATAGTTTTCTGAGTATAGATTCTGTGTCTCTTTGGTTAGGTTTATTCCTAGGTATCTTATGGTTTTGGATGCAATTGTAAATGGGATTGACTCCTTAATATCTCTTTCTTCTGTCTTGCTGTTGGTGTAGAGAAATGCAACTGATTTCTGTGCATTGATTTTATATCCTGACACTTTACTGAATTCCTGTATAAGTTCTAGCAGTTTTGGAGTGGAGTCTTTTGGGTTTTCCACATATAGTATCATATCATCTGCGAAGAGTGATAATTTGACTTCTTCTTTGCCGATTTGGATGCCTTTAATTTCCTTTTGTTGTCTGATTGCTGAGGCTAGGACCTCTAGTACGATGTTGAATAGCAGTGGTGATAATGGACATCCCTGCCGTGTTCCTGACCTTAGCGGAAAAGCTTTCAGTTTTTCTCCATTGAGAATGATATTTGCGGTGGGTTTTTCATAGATGGCTTTGATGATATTGAGGTATGTGCCCTCTATCCCTACACTTTGAAGAGTTTTGATCAGGAAGGGATGTTGTACTTTGTCAAATGCTTTTTCAGCATCTATTGAGAGTATCATATGGTTCTTGTTCTTACTTTTATTGATGTGTTGTATCACATTGACTGATTTGCGGATGTTGAACCAACCTTGCAGCCCTGGAATAAATCCCACTTGGTCGTGGTGAATAATCTTTTTAATGTACTGTTGAATCCGATTGGCTAGTATTTTGTTGAGTATTTTCGCATCTGTGTTCATCAAGGATATCGGTCTATAGCTCTCTTTTTTGGTGGGATCCTTGTCTGGTTTTGGGATCAAGGTGATGCTGGCCTCATAAAATGAGTTTGGAAGTTTTCCTTCCATTTCTATTTTTTGGAACAGTTTCAGGAGAATAGGAATTAGTTCTTCTTTAAATGTTTGGTAGAATTCCCCCGGGAAGCCGTCTGGCCCTGGGCTTTTGCTTGTTTGGAGATTTTTAATGACTGTTTCAATCTCCTTACTGGTTATGGGTCTGTTCAGGCTTTCTATTTCTTCATGGTTCAGTTGTGGTAGTTTATATGTTTCTAGGAATGCATCCATTTCTTCCAGATTGTCAAATTTATTGCCGTAGAGTTGCTCATAGTATGTTCTTATAATAGTTTGTATTTCCTTGGTGTTAGTTGTGATCTCTCCTCTTTCATTCATTATTTTATTTATTTGGGTCCTTTCTCTTTTCTTTTTGATAAGTCGGGCCAGGGGTTTATCAATTTTATTAATTCTTTCAAAGAACCAGCTCCTAGTTTCGTTGATTTGTTCTATTGTTTTTTTGGTTTCTATTTCATTGATTTCTGCTCTGATCTTTATGATTTCTCTTCTCCTGCTGGGCTTAGGGTTTCTTTCTTGTTCCTTCTCCAGCTCCTTTAGGTGTAGGGTTAGGTTGTGTACCTGAGACCTTTCTTGTTTCTTGAGAAAGGCTTGTACCGCTATATATTTTCCTCTCAGGACTGCCTTTGTTGTGTCCCACAGATTTTGAACCGTTGTATTTTCATTATCATTTGTTTCCATGATTTTTTTCAATTCTTCTTTAATTTCCCGGTTGACCCATTCATTCTTTAGAAGGATACTGTTTAGTCTCCATGTATTTGGGTTCTTTCCAAACTTCCTTTTGTGGTTGAGTTCTAGCTTTAGAGCATTGTGGTCTGAAAATATGCAGGGAATGATCCCAATCTTTTGATACCGGTTGAGTCCTGATTTAGGACCGAGGATGTGATCTATTCTGGAGAATGTACCATGTGCACTAGAGAAGAATGTGTATTCTGTTGCTTTGGGATGAAATATTCTGAATATATCTGTGATGTCCATCTGGTCCAGTGTGTCATTTAAGGCCTTTATTTCCTTGCTGATCTTTTGCTTGGATGACCTGTCCATTTCAGTGAGGGGAATATTAAAGTCCCCTACTATTATTGTATTGTTGTTTATGTGTTTCTTTGATTTTGTTATTAATTGGTTTATATAGTTGGCTGCTCCCACGTTGGGGGCATAGATATTTAAAATTGTTAAATCTTCTTGTTGGACAGACCCTTTGAGTATGATATAGTGTCCTTCCTCATCTCTTATTACAGTCTTTGGCTTAAAATCTAATTGATCTGATATAAGGATTGCCACTCCTGCTTTCTTCTGATGTCCATTAGCATGGTAAATTCTTTTCCACCCCCTCACTTTAAATCTGGAGGTGTCTTCGGGCTTAAAATGTGTTTCTTGGAGGCAACATATAGATGGGTTTTGTTTTTTTATCCATTCTGATACCCTGTGTCTTTTGACAGGGGCATTTAGCCCATTCACATTCAGGGTAACTATTGAGAGATATGAATTTAGTGCCATTGTATTGCCTGTAAGGTGACTGTTACTGTATATGGTCTCTGTTCCTTTCTGATCTACCACTTGTAGGCTCTCTCTTTGCTTAGAGGACCCCTTTCAATATTTCCTGTAGAGCTGGTTTGGTATTTGCAAATTCTTTCAGTTGTTGTTTGTCCTGGAAGCTTTTAATCTCTCCTTCTATTTTCAATGATAGCCTAGCTGGATATAGTATTCTTGGCTGCATGTTTTTCTCGTTTAGTGCTCTGAAAATATCATGCCAGCTCTTTCTGGCCTGCCAGGTCTCTGTGGATAAGTCAGCTGCCAATCTAATATTTTTACCATTGTATGTTACAGACTTCTTTTCCCGGGCTGCTTTCAGGATTTTCTCTTTGTCATTGAGACTTGTAAATTTTACTATTATGTGACGGGGTGTGGGCCTATTCTTATTTATTTTGAGGGGCATTCTCTGAACCTCCTGAATTTTGATGCTTGTTCCCTTTGCCACATTGGGGAAATTCTCCCCAATAATTCTCTCCAGTATACCTTCTGCTCCCCTCTCACTTTCTTCTTCTTCTGGAATCCCAATTATTCTAATGTTGTTTCGTCTTATGGTGTCACTTATTTCTCGAATTCTCCCCTCGTGGTCCAGTAGCTGTTTGTCCCTCTTTTGATCAGCTTCTTTATTCTCTGTCATTTGGTCTTCTATATCACTAATTCTTTCTTCTGCCTCATTTATCCTAGCAGTGAGAGCCTCCATTTTTGATTGCACCTCATTAATAGCTTTTTTGATTTCAACTTGGTTAGATTTTAGTTCTTTTATTTCTCCAGAAAGGGCTTTTATATCTCTCGAGAGGGTTTCTCTAATATCTTCCATGCCTTTTTCGAGCCCGGCTAGAACCTTGAGAATTGTCATTCTGAACTCTAGATCTGACATATTACCGATGTCTGTATTGATTAGGTCCCTAGCCTTCGGTACTGCCTCTTGTTCTTTTTTTTGTGGTGAATTTTTACGTCTTGTCATTTTGTCCAGATAAGAGTAAATGAAGGGGCAAGTAAAATACTAAAAGGGTGGCAACAACCCCAGGAAAATATGCTTTAGCCAAATTAGAAGAGATCCAAAATCGTGAGTGGGGAGAAAGGGGATAAAAAGAGGTTCAAAAAGGAAGAAAGAAAAAAGAAAAAAAAAAAAAAAAAAAAAAAAAAAAAAAAAAAAAAAAGAAAAGAATTTTTTTTTTTAAAAAAGAAAACACCTAAGAAAAATGTAAAAAAAAATATATATATATTAGATAAACTAGTAAAAAATCGTTAAAAAAGAAAAAGGTAACAGTTAAAAAAAAAAAAAAATTTTACCCGAAGGCGAGAAAAAAAAAAAAAAAAATGAAAAAGAAAAAATTAAATTAACTGCAAGACTAAAAAAAATCACAGGAAAAAAGCCATGAGTTCCGTGCTTGGCTTTCTCCTCCTCTGGAATTCTGCTGCTCTCCTTGGTATTGAAACCGCACTCCTTGGTAGGTGAGCTTGGTCTCGGCTGGATTTCTTGTTGATCTTCTGGGGGAGGGGCCTGTTGTAGTGATTTTCAAGTGTCTTTGCCCCAGGCGGAATTACACCGCCCTTACCCGGGGCCGGGGTGAGTAATCCGCTCGGGTTTGCTTTCAGGAGCTTTTGTTCCCTGAGCGCTTTCCGTAGAGTTCCAGAGGACAGGAATACAAATGGCGGCCTCCTGGTCTCCGGCCCGGAGGAGCCGAGAGCCCAGGGCCCCACTCCTCAGTGCGCCCTCAGAGAACAGCGCCCAGTTACTCCCGTCTGCCTGACCTCCGGCCGCGCTCCGAGCTCACCGAGCCTGCGACCGGTTCAAGGTAACACGGAGCTGCGAGCTTACTGTCGGCTCTGTCTCTGTAGCCGGCTTTCCCGTTCCAATACCCGCAAGCTCTGCGACACTCAGACACCCCCGATCCTTCTGTGACCCTGCGGGACCTGAGGCCACGCTGACCCCGCGTGGGCTTCGCTCCGGTTTAGCCTCTGGAGCGATGTCCCTCCGCGGAACAGACTTTTAAAAGTCCTGATTTTGTGCGCGGTTGCTCCGCCGCTTGCCGGGAGCCGGCCCCTCCCCCCGGGGTCTATCTTCCCGTCGCTTTGGATTCACTTCTCCGCCGGTCCTACCTTTCAGAAAGTGGTTGTTTTTCTGTTTCCAGAATTGCTGTTCTTCTTCTCTTCGATCTGCCGATGGATTTTCAGGTGTTTGCAATCTTTAGATAAGCTATCTAGCTGATCTCCGGCTAGCTGAAGCAGTCTCAGCTTGCTACTTCTCCGCCATCTTGACTCCTCCCACTAACTTCTTTTTAAAAAATGAGCTTACAATGCCACTTTTTGAATAAAGACTAGAAACCATTTTGAACATAGTGTTCTTCTAATTATCTTTAATTTCATTTTGGCCAGCTGCTCTGAGAATATCCAAACTCTTTTAACTTTTATAAATGATATGTCTCAAATTTTCTTTGGAGGAAGCATCATTTGGTTACATGTAATATTTGATTATTGTAGGTGTTTTGAATGGCTGCTATAACAAATTGTTACTTAGTGGCATAAATAACCCAAGGATATTATCTTGTCTTCTAGAGGTCAGAAGTCCAAAATAAATTTCACTGAATTAAAATCAGGATGTCATGCGGCACCTGGGTGTCTCAGTGGGTTGAGCTCAGGTCATGATCTCAGGGTCCTGGAATCAAGCCCTGCATCAGGCTCTCTGCTCGGCAGGGAGCCTGCTTCCCCCTCTCTCTCTGCCTACTTGTGATATCTGTGTGTGTGTGTGTGTGTGTGTGTGTGAAATAAATAAAATCTTAAAAAAATAAAATAAAAAAATAAAATCGGGGTGTCAGCCAAGCTATGTTCATTCTGGAGACTCTAGAGGAGAATCCATTTCCTTGCTTTTTCCAGCTTCTAGAGGTGTTCGAATTCTTTGGCTTATGGCCCCATTTCTCTGTCTTCAAAGATAACAGTGTAGTGTTTTCAGATTTCTCTCTGAATATCTTCTTCTGCCTTTGTTTCCTCTTTTAAGAATGCTTGTGATTACAGGGAGCCCACCTGGACAATCAGGATAATGTCCTTTATCTTAAGACAGCTGATTAGCAACTTTAATTCCATCTGCAGCCTTAATTCCCCTTGCTGTGTAACAGGATATAGTCATAGTTTCCAAGGATTAGGATGTGGACATCTTTGAGGGTCCAGTATGCTGCCCCCCCACACTTAAATACAATTCCATAGTTGCTATGCTCAGTGGCACAGAGGTGGACACATCTCTGAATGTACACTGAAATATGGTGACCCAGAAAGCAAGCAGAGAAGGGTGCGATAAAAAAGGGGTAGCTTCTACCTGAGTCAATACAAGAAGAAAAGCAATGTTGTCATCCACGGTTGTTTCTTCTGTCAGTGTTCCTAAGGGATACTCCAGTAATTCCCAGGGCTACATAGTGTGCAGAGTCAGGTCTGGAGATGGGAGACATTGTGGGGTTGTGTGGATTTCTGGAGAGTTATCATGCTGGGATAGTACCTATCACAGCCGCAGAACCACACGTCAGTAACGAAATAGGCTGAGACAGGAAACAAGCAGAGAAAACCCATGGAAGTCATTCAGGGGGCCTGACAGTCCAGACCACCACCCAACTCTCAGGGCGAATATTCAGATCCAACACACGTCGTTCTCATCACAAAACACCAAATACCTGCACCAAAACATCGAGGATGGGAGGGAGGGAATGCAGCTGACTGAGCTGGGGATCCTCGGGACCGAGGGTCAGCAGCTGAGAGGTGACCTAGGCTCTATCACTTATGTTATGGTCACTTCAAAGTTGAAGGAAAATGACCCTTTGTGAGATGACAGAGAGTCCCTGGTCGTCCACATCTCCAAGCCGTTGTGAGTGGTTACTTACAGCTAACAGATGTTTCTTCATTACAGTTCTACCTACTGCCAGCTCAGCTCAGCTCTCTCCCGTGACTCTGGCACGTCGGACATCGCCAGGTAGGACCCCCCAGGCACCCCCCGGCCCCACCCACTACCACTACCGCCATTACTGGATTTCTGGCTCTTCTTGTCATGAGAGTGAGGGGTTCTGCCACCACCAGTAGACCCTGCTGATGTTCTGTTTGAGGCTAAACGACTCGAGAAGGGCCCTGAGAGAGCTGGGATTTCATGCTGTTCAGCTTCATTTTATGTTTATTACCCATGGCTTTACAACCAAAAATCATCATAACACGTTTCACAAATTTCCCATGTTTCACAAATGTAAGGAGTAAGAGGAAAAGAGGTAGGGGTGTGTGTGTGTGTGTGTGTGTTTGTGTGTGTGAGAGAGAGAGAGTAAGAGGGTGATAGTACAAAAAGCGTCACCTTCTACATTTTGAATTTAAGAAAGACAGCATCTGGCCTTATGTCTGGAAAGTGTCCAACCTGGAAAGACTCCATTATTTTCCGTATCAGTGAAAGGGACACCCTTCCTAGTCATGGGGAGTAGTGGTCACAATTATTTTATCATTGGGCTCCTGGATGCTGACTCATCTGTAACTATTGACATTTCAATTATACCATCAAATAATCCATATTCTGCCAATGATGACAACAACCCCGAAGGAGCCCTCATACCTGTACTGTCCATGTGACTACTGACTCCTTGAAATGTGGCTCCACAGAACAGACACCTGCTGTGCGTGTCCAATACACGCTGGGTCTTTCAAAGACATGATATGATAAAAAGAATGTAGAATTCCTCTGATTAACATCTTTATATTGACTACATGTTGAAATGATAATATTTTAGATATATTGGGTTAAATAAGACATATTGTTGGGGCGCATGGGTGGCTCAGTCAGCTAAACATCCATCTCTTGATTTCAGCCCAGGTCATGATCTCAAGGTTGTGAGATCGAGCCCTGCATCAGGCTCTGCGCTGACTGTGGAACCTGCTTGGGATTCTCTCTCCCTCTCCCCCTCCCCCACCCTGCTTACACACACATGCACAAAGGCATGTGTACTCTCCCTCAAAAAAAGATATATTGCTGAAATTAATTCCACCTGTTTCTTTTAACTTTTTTTTTTTTTAAAGATTTTATTATTTGTCAGAGACAGAGGGAGAGAGAGCGAGCGAGCAAAGGCAGACAGAGAGGCAGGCAGAGGCAGAGGGAGAAGCAGGCTCTCTGCCGAGCAAGGAGCCCGATGTGGGACTCGATCCCAGGACCCTGGGATCATGACCTGAGCCGAAGGCAGCTGCTTAACCAACTGAGCCACCCAGGCGTCCCTCTTTTAACTTTTTTAAATGAGGCTATCAGAAAATTTTAAATTACATATGTGGCTCACATTTTCTTTCTAGTATACATGCCATCTTATGCCACATCAGACAGCCTGACATGAATTTTCTTATCTGACCTTCCCAATACCTGGAGATGGAACTTCTATCACCCCTTTTTCTGAATGGGAGAAACTCATGCTCAGCTAGGTCAGATACTGTCCCCAAGGTCAATGGAATGATTAATATAGACAATCTGACTTCAAAATCCTAGAGCTTAATCTCTGAACTATCTTAACTCTCTAAATTGCTTTAAAATCCTTAAACTACTGGGAGCCTGGGTGGCTCAGTTTGTTAAGTGTCTGCCCTTGGCTCAGGACATGACCCAGGGTCCTGGAATTGAGCCAGGCATCAGGCTCCCTGCTCAGCGGGGAGTCTGCTTCTCCCTCTCTCTTTATCCATGCCCCCCTCCCCCTCTCATGCCCTCTCTCTCTGTCTCTCTCAAATAAATAAATAAACAAAATCTTTTAAAATATACTTCAGTGTAAGCATTTTTAATAGTTTCTAAAGAAGACTGACCGGGCATGTTACCTATTTAGAAACCATAAGGATCCATTTGTAGCAACGGAAGCTGAGAGTCAAAAGATGGGCTAATATCTGAACCAGGCCTGCATTTATTTTCTTATTCTTCCATTTCTCCAACACCCACATGTCCACTGCCTATCAGTGGTCCACTAGGACTCCAGTGTCTCCCCCCTGCACACCTTGTCCAATCTTTCCCATCCCAAGCTGGCAGCAGTACTCCCCCTTCTAGATTCCCAGCTCTGTGTCTGTCCTCACCTTGAGCTTTTATTCCTCTCCTGATTGTTCTTTGTATCCACTTGTTGCTCCAATGACATGGTCAGCTTCTTGGAGCAGACAATCCACATGCTTTTCATCCATGACATTGTCTCCACCCTCACTCCAGCACCCCCCTCCCCCACACAGTCTCAAGAACAAGGCTCACTCTCTGACGGGCACTCCGTGTTTGTTAAATGAAGAAATAAGTAAATGCTTGGATAAATGAATCCCATCTGACTGATCTCAGGTTGCGTATCTATGTCTCCTTCCAAATATTAACAAAAGAGAGATCAAACACATTAAATTCTTATATCTTTTGTCTAAGTGACTAAGGATTCTTTTGAAATCTGAGTGACATATTCCATTCACTTGCCAGTACAATGCTCAGAGCCAAGTGCTGGACCACGGGGTTTGGGGCCACTCTCTCCTACCTCCCAGCTGTGTGGTCCTCACCAGTTTTTCTTTGCCTCTTTGCACTCAGTTTTCTTATTGGAAATGGGGGTAATAACTATGCATTTCAAGGAGTTGTGAGGAGTGTATCAATGAGTTTGTGTAAAGTACTTTGAGGACAGTGTGGTGCAGCCATGTGATGCGTGTAGCCGTGTGATGTGAGTATAGGCTTCTGTGCCTTCAGGTGTGTCCTTGGAACAGCACTGTTCAAGGAAGAAGGTTTCTGCTCCATGACTGCTAGGTTGGGTAATTAGGATACATCATTCCTGCTCTTTGCTTATAGTCATGGCCATTTTGTCCAAATTCCTCTCCCAGCACCTGGCAACCTCCAAATTACTTTCTATCTCTACAGATTTACCTGTTCTTGATATTTCACATGAATGGAGTCAAGCAGTGTGTGGTCTTTTGTGTCTGGCATGATATTATCAAGGTTGCTGTTCCCTTTAAAATTCTCTATGTTGAATGAGCTCATATAGAGCTAATTGAATTCTTCTCTTGGAAACATGAAGCAGATGGAAAAAAGTCCTTCCCTTTCTATTTGGTGTCAAACATCAGGGGTCATTTTCCTTGTGTTTTTTCCCCAACAGCACTCTCAACATCCACCGTCCCAGAAAATGTTAATCGCCCAACCACATCATCAGGAAGGCCAACAAGCTATGAGCTACAACCCCCCAAAATGGGTATGATACCTTGTATTTGCTACTCACAGCATTCAAACCCATAGGAAGGATGAACTAAACCTTAGGGCCAGGGAAAATCCACAACCAAGAGATCCAGGGGTAATGTGATGCCAGTGTTAGATTCCATACCAGATTTTATGCTCAACTTTGTCTGCCTAGCTCATCACTGTCCCTCTAGCAGCTATCACAGTGGTTGGCACACAGTAAGCACCCAACAAAGTTGGCCGAATCAATAAATGAATGTACAAGTGGTGCACGTGTGGACCTGCAACTTAACCCCTCTTGGGGTCACTTCAGTCTTGGCTAAGAACCACCCTGCTCATCAGTGCAGAGGCCAGAGTGGAGGCAAATCCCTCCGTGAAGCCAAATCCTTCTACCAAATATTTTTTCTCAAGCTCAGCAGATAATGCAAAGTTACCAACTATCTTATCAGGTAGAACAATGATTCCAACCCTTTGTCCTCCAGATGGGAGGTACAAACAGATGGGTCATGCCACTAGGTTATGGGATGTCCTCTGTGCAGTCATCCAAGATAATCAGCATCCTGATAAACAGAATCCTTTTAAAACTTTTGTGCAATTCAGCAATGACTTATTTTACTACTGAAGAGCATATGCAGAACCTGGAGCTGATGTAGGGCCAGAGAAAGCAAGACATTTGGGGGCAGCAGGATCACAATTACAAGCTTCCTATCAGCAGCCTGGACTTGACTGCAATCTCATTAAAAAGTCATTCTTCCTGAGTGTGTGGCCAGTCCAGATGTTTTGGAAAGGTGCGGCATAGCTGGTGGCTCTTCACCCGTCATTAGTCGAGTCCTTTTCTGACATGTTGTCCTGTGCCTGTCTCAGGAAGAGAAATTTCAGTTCTTTTTTTCTTTGTTTAAGTAGGTATTCAATAATATTTTTATTTAAATTCAATTAATTAACATCTAGTTTATTATTAGTCTCAGACGTAGAGTTTAGTGATCCATCACTTGCATATAACACCCAGTGCTCATTACATCAAATGCCCTCCTTAATGCTCATCACCCAGTTACCTGTTCCCCCATCCCCCCATCCCCCCACCTCTCCGGCAACCCTCAGTTTACTTTATGAAGTTAAGAGTTTCAGTTCTAATCACTGTTTCCATGTTGTTCCAGTTCTACCTGTGGTTGACTCACTGTCTTCCAGCCGCAGAGCCAATGTTCCTTGGCCCAACCCGTCAGGTCAGCAGCCTTCCCCGTAGGATGCACCATTGCAGGGATTGCCATTGCCCTTGAAGACCCAGTGGGTCACCACAATGGGGGAAGGAGCCTGGGGGCTGCAGTCAGAGGCCTGAAAATCGCCCATGGAAGATGACAGTGAGAGGAGGAAAGATCACCACCTCCAGGACGGGTCTGGGCCTCTGACCACTTTGGCACCTGATCGTTCTCACTCTCCTGCTATCCCAGCAAAGCATTCTAAAGTTCAGAAAATACAGAGATTAAGAAATCACATAATCATGTCCCCTTTACCTACAGATGACCAATGCTTACATTTTGTTATATTGGTTTTCCAGCCATACCAAGAAATAAAGCATCACAGATAAACATGAAGTTCCCCCAATCCCTCAGGCCCAGTCTCTGTTTTCTCCTTCCTCAGAGACAAACACCCTCTTGAATTTTGGATGTATCTCCAGCTTTAGTATCTTTACAAATGGGAATTATATGATCTCTCCATATGTCATTTTGTGTTTTTCTTTCACACAAATTACCTTATCCCCTATATGTCATTCAGTACCTCTTATTCTTTACTCAGAGTTATGTTTTCGATATTCACCCATGTTGAGATATTTATGTATATTTCCCTGCTTTTAACTGCTGTAGTGTTACATTTTTTGAATAAGCCATTTAAATTTCCCCACTGATGGAAATGCATTTTCTTAATTTATCATGTCTTCCCTGTTGATGTCAAGTCCTAAAATACCAGTGCTTGATAAATACATATTCCACACATGTGGAATGGAATGGAATATATATTTTTATTATTATTTATTAAATATTATTTATTTTATCTAATCTGCTTTGTTTAGTGACTGGTAAAAAGCACATTGCACAGTGGAGTAATCACTAAGCAATATTCTCCTAGAATGCTCTTATATTTGTGGAGTAATCACAGGGTTCCCCTTAATCTGTAAGCAAGGCAGATGGGGTGAGTTCAAGAGGAAAGTTTCAAAAACTTACCTTAATTTTCATTTCCACAGGGGATTGGCCCACACTGAGGCTGGTAAATGGCCCCGGGAGATGCTCTGGACGGGTGGAAGTTTTCTACCAGGGCACCTGGGGGTCTGTGTGCGGTGATGGCTGGGATCTGAAGGAGGCACATGTCGTGTGCAGGCAGCTTGGGTGTGGCCGGGCAGTGTCTGCCCCCTTGGGTGCCCATTTTGGTCCACGCTCTGGAAAGATTCTTCTGGACAATGTACACTGCAGTGGTGAAGAGAGCCACCTGGCCCTGTGCGTCCATGATGCCTGGTTCTCTCACAAGTGCAGTCAGGAGGAGGATGTTGGAGCCATCTGCTCAGGTGAGAGGTCTTTGTGTGATCTGAATGACTCTGAAAGAATGGGTTATTACAGAAATTGAGCAATCAGCCTGTGGTCCCATCCAGCAATGGTGATGGCTTCCTCTCTTTACACTAACAGGTTCTCTGATGACAACCTCCTCCCTTCCAGGTAAGGCTGACTCCAGCCATTTTTATATCCCATTCTTAGCTCTAGTTCTGGATAGCTAATATTTATATGTGTGATAGAAGTGAAATGAAAATGACCCCATTAAATCAAGCTGTGAGTAGTTTACAGAAGTTGATTTGTTGGGTCCATATAGCTTGAAACCTAAAAGGTTTTCCCAGTCTATAGTTCAACCCACCATAACACAGGGAACTCAGAACACAGGCATGGTACTGACCTTGCTCTCATGTGCTCAGGTTCTCTCTGAGAAAACCTGCTAATCCTGACCTGAATGACCCTTCTTCTGGGCAAATGCTTGATGGTAGATCTCAGGCACAATTGAGGTGCGACTTGGTGGAGAGCTCGACAGTGAAGAGCAGTATCAGCAAAGGAACCAACTAACCACCCCATCACTCAGGTGTAGGAATCTTTCTAAGTTAGAGTGAAATTACCAGGTTTCCAGAGTAATTAGATCAGAAAATAATCCTTCTGGAGTCTGTGGGACCTTGTCCTTTCCAACAGGTGAAGAAAGAAACAACATCAGTTAAAAATTTATCCTTATGTGCCTTTAGAGTTCCTCTGCCATTAGGAAGAACCCTGAGCCATTGCAATCTTTTTTTTTTTCTTTCATCCTAAAGCAGTTGGTGTTTTATTTTATTGTGTATCATAATTACCCAGAGGGCCTATTAATACACGGGTTGCTGGGCCACAACTCCAGAGTTCCTGATTCAGTGGGTCTAGGGTGGGGTGTAAGAATTTACAATTCCAACAAGTCCAGGATGCCTATGTGGCTGGTCTGGGGATCACAGTTTGAGAACCACTGTCTTAAAAGAAAGAAGGAATCTTTCTTATCCTAATAAATAGAAGCAGAATTACCATCATCTTCATCATCATTATCATCATTCTCACCATCATCATCATCATCATCATCACCATTGTCATCGTCATCATTATTGTCAACACCACCATCATCACCATTGTCATCATCACCGCCATTGTCATCCTCATTATCGTCATCCTTACCATTGTCATCGTCATCACCACCATCATCATCATCATTGTCACCACCAGCATCATCACCATTGTCATCATCACCATCATCACCTTTGCCATTGCCATCATTGCCGTCCTCATCACCATTATTGCTGGCATCGTCATCATCACCATTGGCATCATCATCGTCGTTGCCATCATCATTGTCATCATCACCATTATTGATGTCACCATCCTCAGTGCCATTATCCACATCCTCATTACCAATACCATCACTACCACCAGCAAAAGCTATTCTATCTGGTAAGTCAAACTTTATATTTATGCATCACATCTCTGGTTGTTTTTAGTTTACATGCTTTTTAACTGTTATGTGTACACAAAGCTAAGCATCCAAACAAGAGTATGAGTAAATTATTAAGAGATTTGCAAATATCTGGATATCGATGAATATGTGAGAAATCAGGTCTCTGTGGATGATTCATTTTCTATTTATAGCTAGGAGTCTGAGACTGCATTCATGGCCTCTTCTTCATCTGATTGCTACTGTCCTAATCCAAATTCTCATCACCTCTTTCTCCCTGGATGAACACAGGCTTCTCTTAACTGGCTTCCCTGCCTGCTTGCTCCCAACATTACAGTCCATTATTTACATGCAATCAAAGTTACCTTTCAAAAGTAAAAGTCAGAGGACACCTGAGTGGCTCAGCCAGTTAAGTGACTGCCTTCTGCTCAAGTCATTATATCAGGGTCCTGGGATCTAGTCCCATGTAGGGCTCCCTGCTCAGTGGGAATCTGCTTCTCCCTCTCCCTCTCCTTGCTCATTCTCTGTCTCTCTAGTAAATAAACAAAATCTTTTTAAAAAAACTAAAAGTCAGACTTATTGAGATCTAATTTATTTACAGTAAAAATCACTATGTAGTTTAAAGAATTTTGACAAAAGGTTGAAGTTTTGTAACCATCACCACCAAGATAGATAGCATTTCTATTACCATAAGGAGTTTCCTCATGCCTCTTTTTAGTCAATTCCCTCACTCAACACCTAACCACCCCTGTCCTGGCAACCACCAATATTATTTCTGCCCCCATAGGTTTGACTTTTCCAGAATATTATCTAAGTTAGTCAGATAATATGTAGCATTTTGTGTTTGGCTTCTTATCATAATGCTTTAGAGAATCACCCATGTAGCTCCATGTATTAGACACCCATTCTTTTTTATTGCTGAGTAGTATTGTACTTTACAGATGAGCCAAATATGTGTATCTATTTGCCACTTGATGGATATTGAGTTTATTTTTTATTATTGACTATTATTAATTAAGCTGATTGAAACCTTCATATACAAATTACAAACCATTTTCCAAGGTGGCTATACCATTTTGCATTCCCACCTAAAATATATGAGATTTACAATTGCTCCACATACTTGTCGACACTTGGATTTTCTACTTTTTGTTTGGTCGTTATAGTCTCTCTCCTATAATGAGAATGATATCTCTTTGTGGTTTTAATTTGCTTTACCCTATGACTAGTGATAGTAAGTGCATTTTAATGTGTTTATTTGCATCTCTTCTTTGGTGAAGTGTGTGTATAAATCTTTTATCTTTTATTTTTTTAAGATTTTATTTATTTATTTATTTATTGGACAGATAAAGATCACAAGTAGGCAGAAAGACAGGCAGAAACAGGGGGAAGCAGGCTCCCTGCTGAGCAGAAAGCCCAGTGTGAGTCTCGATCCCAGGACCCTGAGATCATGACCTGAGCCGAAGGCAGAGGCTTTAACCCACTGTGCCACCCAGGTGCCCCTAAATCTTTTATCTTTTTTTAATTGAGATATCTTATCATGTTGTAAGATAGGTCTTTATATATCAAATATTATACATTTTAAAATACTAGATACAAGTATTTTCTCAGATGTGTGTTTGGCAAATATTTTCTCTCAGTCTATAACCTGCCTTTTCATTTTCTTAAAAGTGTTTTTTGAAGGACAGAATTTTTTCAGTTTTAATGAATTCTGATTTCCCAAGATTTTTTTTTCTTTAACCAAATAGGCTTTTGTGTCTCATCTAAGAAATCTTCACTTGACCAGAAGTCTGAAAGATTTTTTTCCTGTTTTCTTCTAGAGGTTTCATAGTTGTCAATTTTACATTTAGCTCTATGATCCATTTTTGTTGATTTTTAAATTTGGTTCCAAGGACTTTTTCCATATACATCTTTAATCATTTCAATACCATTTGTCTAAAAGACTCTCCTAATTCCACTAAAATAATTTGGCACTTCTGTCAAAAATAAAATAATCATTAATACTTGGGCCTATTTCTAAACTCCCTCTTGTCCCTCTGACTTATGTGACAATTCTCATGCAGATATCACTTTGTCTCAATTCCTGCAGCTTTACAATAAGTCATGAAATCAGGTAGTGTGGATGCTTCAACTTTATTCTTTTTTCTTCTTTTTTAAAAACTGTTTTGGTTAACCTAGGTTTTTGGCCTTTCATATAAAATTTTAGAGTCAACTTGTCAATCTCTACAAAAAATATCTTGTTTCATTTATTCTTCTCCTTCCCCCTTAACTCCCCATGTTGCATCTCCACTTGCTCATATCAGGGAGATTCATAGGATAGTTGTCTTTCTCCGCTTGACTTATTTCGCTAAGCATGATACCCTCTAGTTCCATCCACGTCGTCGCAAATGGCAAGATTTCATTTCTTTTGATGGCTGCATAGTATTCCATTGTGTATATACAAGATGGGATTGGGAGGGAGACAAACCATAATTGACTCTTAATCTCACAAAACAAACTGAGGGTTGCTGGGGGGAGGGGGGTTGGAAGAAGGGGGGTGGGATTGTGGACATTTGGGAGGGTATGTGCTATGGTGAGTGCTGTGAAGTGTGTAAACCTGGTGATTCACAGACCTGTACCCCTGGGGATAAAAATATATTATATGTTTATAAAAAATTAAAAATTAAAAAACTATCTGCTGGAATTTTTAGTTTAGATTGTACTGAGTCTATATGTAAATTCAGGGAAAATTGACATCTTAATAATACTGAGTTTCTGATCATCAATAAGGCGTATCTCTTCATTTATTGAGATCTTTCATTTATCTCAATATATATTTTTCCATGTACAAATTTTGCTCATAGTTATCAGACCTATCCATAATAATTTCATGGTTTTGGATGTTATTGTAAAACGTATTTTTAAAACTTTCTATTTTGATATTTATCTTTGTGGGTAGGGAATTATTTTCCCAAAACAAGGAAGTATTTATCATTGGAGATACTATAGTAATTTTTTAGTATATTCATTTCTTAGTTTATAAAATTCTTTCCTATCCATTATCAGATTTGATTCCCAGTTTTACAGATCAGAAAACAGATGTTCATTTGTAATATGTGGTAGAGTAAGAATCAGGTTCCAGAGTAGAACACTCCTGTCTTTGGACTGGAAATTCACTAAAACCCTTTAGAACTGGCTTTTGTATTTCACCAAGAGATACTAGAAATTGGTTTGGTGTGCCAGGTAACTTTCCCTCTTCTCAGCTTCAGTTGGGCATCTATGAGGGGCTTTTCATCACTAATCATGTTTTCTTTTTATTGTAGTTGCTGAAATGACAATGACACCCATTACCTCCGAGGAAGAGCAAACACCAACAGGTATTTAAAAATGCAGCTTTTTTTTAGTTTATGCTGAAATCTTTTAGCTTATAATTTATTCAAGTTTCCAAGTTATTTTGTGTTTCTAGAAAGAAGAAGAAAATAAAAATTAAAAAATAAAAATAAAATTACGAATAAAAAAAAAAAGAAGAAGTTTAATAGCAAACATTGCTGGTAGTCTCCAGTCCCTACCAGAATCCTTTGGGCAGTTAAATAAAGATGTTTCTGAGAATATGCCCCCAGAACTACCAGATCAACATGTTAAGATGAATTGTACACACATACACACACACACCACACAGGCTCAATGGTCTGATGAATTTGGGAAACATTGCAGTAAAAAAATTAAACAGGTTTCTTTACTACAGGATGTCTAGGAGCCTTTAATATACAGTTAATCCTATAAATGCCCACTAGAAGTCATATTAGGCCATGGTCATGACATATACTTGACCCAAATTCCTTTTCATTATGTATCATCTCTTAGGAAGTTTTCTGCAAAATATCAGTAAGAAAAATGTAAAAATCCTAGTATCTGGGATGCATACATATACTACCACATTATTCTAAGCAAATTAAAATGCAGGGCACCTGGCTGACTCAGTCCATGGGGCAGGTGACTCTTGATCTTGGGGTTGTGAGTTTGAGCCCCATGTTGGATGTAGAGATTACTTAAAAATAAAATCTTTAAAGAAGTACCTATTCCTTCATGTCCCTGAATGTCTGAATTCAAGGTCACTGTCCTCTAATACGTGTGCTGCCTGAAAGAGGTCTACACCCTCCCCTTCCACACATTTCTCAAGGCAGCTTCCCCTGCTCTCCACAAAAGGACATGTCCTGTATATTTCTGTCTTTTCTGTTGGCACCCTTCATAATCCACCTTATATTACATTCCTTGTATACGTATCCCAGCTTCTGAGTGAGATATAAGCCTTTTAAACGCAGGTACTGTGTCTCAGTTTCTTTGTATTGAATAAGTATTTGTTACGAATGGTAGCTCACAGCATTATTAATTTGCAAAGCTGATTTTATTGCCTTTAGGTCTCCTTAAGTATGATGTTCTTAAGTTTATCTTATTTCTTAAGAATTTATTTCCACTGGGCCAGGGAGTCAAAGATAAGTTTACCATGAGTATCTAAAGCATGTCCAAAAAGCTAAACAATCTTATTTGATGGTGATGATGGTGACTTACTTAGATGAATCAAGAGAAAACACAAAGTTCCAGAAGGGTCTTATAATGGATCCTTCCAGCAGTGTGCTGCCTTTTTTCTTCCTTTTTGACTGACTGATAGTGACCTAGCTTTGTGCTTCCTCCTAGATGAAAGCTTTTCGGAGACTTCACTGATCTTAGCCCCTGAAGACTTCACACCTCCACCCACAGGTATGGGAAGTAGTTCCTGAGAATTTAAGGGATGATGGAAATCATAGAGAGAGGCATTTCTCCAAGCTGGAGAGAAACCACAGGCAGAGTTAAAGTGGGAGATGACCCACTTATAAGGCATAGCATTTAGAGCAATTTTCTTCATCATTTTTCACCTTTTCTGTTGCCATAACTTCCTCATCTGTAAAACGGAAAACACGCCCACCACATGGGGTTGAAAAAGATTAAGAAAGAAATGTTTAAGTTAGTGGCTTTCTAAAACTCTGGTACTTCACAGACCAACAACAAATGTTAGTTCCTGTCTTAGGTTCCTTTACATAGTAAAGCCATAAAGAAAGATTATGAGACAAAGGCACCAATTTGCTGTAAGACTAATATAGTCTGACCAAAAAGGGGGACTACCTAGCAATGACCTACATAAGGATCGTCTAGTTTCCTATTTTGTCAATACATTAACATCTCATATTTCTACCCTTATTAATGGCAGAGGAATAACATATAGCTAAAATGATCAGGAGACCTTAGGAATTCTGAAAATTTCTTAAAGAGAGTTTCGTATTTTGACGGGCACCTGGGTGGCTCAGTTGGTTAAGTGACTGCCTTCGGTTCAGGTCATGATCCTGGAGTCCCAGGATCGAGTCCCGCATCGGGCTCCCTGCTCTGCAGGGAGTCTGCTTCTCCCTCTGACCTCTCTCCTTTCATGCTCTCTCTCTCTCTCAAATAAATAATCTTTTTTTTAAAAAAAAAGATAGAGTTTCATATTTTGATAGGAGGATTTAGTAAAGACTCATGTAAGGGATGTGAAATTGAAGACTGTTCTGGCTGTGACTCTGTGGATACATGAGAACTGTGTGATCTTGCATATTTAAAAGCAGGGATATGACCACAAAGGATAAAGGGAACCTTCCAGATGGGAAAGCCAGTATCACCACTGTTCCACCTCCTTGTGCCTCCCCAGGGGCCTGGATGGCGGTGAGGCTTATGAACGGCACAGGCAGGTGCTCAGGCCGAGTGGAGGTTCTCATCCAGGGCACATGGGGAACCGTGTGTGATGACCTCTGGGACCTGGCTGAAGCCACAGTGGTATGCCGCCAGCTGCAGTGTGGGCTGGCCGTGGCGGCCCCCACAGGGGCCCACTTTGGGGCAGGCTCCGGGAAGATCCTGCTGGATGATGTGCAGTGTGTGGGCGCTGAGAGCCACCTGGGGCAGTGCGTGCACAGGGGTGAGGCCGGGCTCAACTGCGGGCACCTGGAGGACGCCAGCGTCATATGTGCAGGTGAGGTGTGAGGGGCTGTCACCGCCCACAATGTCACTGCTTTTATTTCTGTTCAGGCATTCTCCACCTGCACTCACACCAGCCATTACACAATGTATTGAAGAAGCCCCCTCCGACCATATTGTAAGCCTCATGATTAGAAGCCAGGTCTGTGCCTTTCAATCTTCAGGTACTGATGGTCCACCAGCCTCCAGCCCCACCCCAGGGCTTGAAGCGTTTCCCTCAGTGGACACACTCACAGGTAGGTCACCTTTGCTTGCTGCATTTGCTTTTGCTTCTGTTGACCCTCTAGAAGACACTTCCTCAATGAACACTGTGCTAGAGGTACGTCAAGACAGCAGAGCCGCCGAATTCCTCTTTACGGTGCAAATACTGCAGATAAGAATGAGAAGGGGCAAGACTTTTACAAGATGGGATGCTTAACCCTTACTGGAATTCTCAAAGCATTCCTTTTCTGCCTCTCCGAACTTACGGCTGGGAAATCCAAATTGTATTCCACTGGTTCAGGGGTTCCGTCCATTGCAATGTAGTCAGTCTTAAAAGGACCCAAACAGGCTCAAAGCATTATGAAAAGCAGATGATGCCCCCAGTGCATCTGCCTATCTATCAGAAGGGGGCAGTGGGGAGAGCTCTTCAAACTGGTGCCCATAAGGGATGGGGACGGCCGCAGAGCTCCCAAAGCTGAGGCACCCGGTGTAGACACGGTTCCTCCAGCACCCGACCTGTGCTGGGTCTCCCTGTCCTCTGGCAGCAGCCATGGATGGCACCTGCGGGTTATTACTGAAAGTTAAGGTCGGCGCCACCAACACCACTTGGCCAAGGAGGAAGTGACAACACAAATCTTCTCTCTGCATTAACTATCCAGTCTGCGGGGTTAATTGCTACTTGACATCTTCACTAGCCCCAAAATGTTATGACAATAAATTCTTCCGACAAATGTTTGTAGAGACAAAATGGGCAACAAGAGCTGCTGAAAATCACACATTGCTTAGGTAACCCAGGGTCTGGGTGAGTTGGCCAAACACCTAGGGCAAAGCTAAAACTTCCCCTCATTGATACTAATGCCATGTCCCCACTTGCACACAGCCAGTGGTTTCCTAAAAGAGAAAGAAGAGAGATGGCAACAGAGAGAACCAGAAATGGACTCACGGGCATTCCGAGAGCTAGAGTGCACAGGCCATGGGCAATATGGCAAAACCTCATCCTAGAGACTGGAGAACGAAGTGTTAAGACAGGGCAAAGTGAGGGCTTCCCTGCCTCAAGCATTGTGGGGGAAACCAGTGACAACACATAGTTGTCATAGTTTTGGAATGTTCCCATTGTAAGCATATTCTTTCCTATATGGTAATAGAAGGCTCTTGGTCCCAAGTGATGTCCCTGTTTGTGCCCCTTCACAGGTGATGGACTGTCAGCTACCATACCCACAACGCACCCTCCGACCCTTCCCTCCACACTCGCATCAGCAGGTAATGTGTCCCTGTGACTTGCCTAGGGCTGTGCTCCAGGTTTTCTCAGCATCTAGTCCGTGCCACACACAGACGTACGAGCTTTCGCTATTCTGTTCCACCACAATAACCATAAAGGAAGGTGTGATCTCCAGCATTTCACAAATGCATCAACAGAGGCTCAGAAAGGACATGAACAGAAGACACTCTGTGATGCTAGAGTCACACGACCATACGTGGTGAGGGCTGGAGCTCCCAGAGCCACCCCGCTACGGGGATCAAGTTGGTTTCACAGTGTTTTTCTTGGGCACACAGATGGATGTGGCCCCTGGGTGTATTAGCGGAGAAAGGCGTGAATGAGGACTAACTGCTCATCCCAAGGTGGTCTGAGAAAAGTCCGTGGAAATGTTGCATGTCAGGTACATGACTAGGCTGTCTACAGCAGAGCCTTACTGTGACAGAAGAGACTAAAGACAGAATGTTCACTAGTAATTTGGACTGTCCATTTCCCTGCACTGTTGCAGCTGAGCAACACTGGTCTCCTTGGCCGAATCTAGGCCTTCTCCTTAGCGCAACGAGCTAATGCCTCCCTGCCTTCAATTGCAGAACTAACATTTCCATAAGCCAAATCTCCTGTACATCTCCAGGTAACCAGCAAACAATTCCTCTCAAAATCACCTGGGGTATTGACTTCCAGGTCTGTTGGGCTACACTGGCAGAAGACAAGTCCTCTCAATACGAAGAAATAAAAAAGATAAATAAAGAAAGCTACAAAATCTGTTCTTTTACTGTAGGTGATGGGGGTTGTGACCAAGAGACAAAATTTCTGAAAATTTAAGCAATTATCACCATGCACTCTACCCCAATACGGGAAATTTCCCTGCCCTCAGAGAACTAGGTCTCCAGTCTCTCTCTTGCTTGTGCCTCCCCAGGGGCTTGGATGGCGGTGAGGCTGGTGAACGGCACAGGCAGGTGCTCAGGCCGGGTGGAAGTTCTCATCCAGGGCACATGGGGAACCGTGTGTGATGACCTCTGGGACCTGGCCGAGGCCACAGTGGTATGCCGCCAGCTGCAGTGTGGCCGGGCTGTGGCGGCCCCCACAGGGGCCCACTTTGGGGCAGGCTCCGGGAAGATCCTGCTGGACGACGTGCAGTGTGCGGGTGCTGAGAGCCACCTGGGGCAGTGCATGCACAGGGGTGAGGCCGGGCTCAACTGCGGGCACCTGGAGGACGCTGGTGTTGTCTGCACAGGTAAAGAGCTGTTGTTATTTTTTTTTTTTTTTTACCATGACATCACTCCTTTGTCTCTCCCCTCACATATTTCTCTATGATTATTTTAATAACACTTACGTTATAAGTGGCACTGTAGACCTTAGCTTGTGTTTTTTCTTCTGACAATTAGGTGGTGATGGTTCACCAGGCCCCACTCCAAACACGGAGCCTAAAAGTGCCACCTCTTCATACACACTGTCAGGTAAGTCCATTCTTTGCTCGGTTCTTTTGCTTCAAGACTTTCCTCCCTAGAATGTCCCTTTCATAAGGCGTGTTAGGAGGGTCTTCACACTGAACAACTTCAGGGGCACCACCCTTGTAGAATGCACTGTGGAATTTTGTCCCCATGGAGGTCATCACGTGTTATTTGTGAATGGTAATTCCTGGGGTGGTGCAGTTCAGTAGCCCACGTGGTTGAGTCACTCCAGGGTGGAATTGTTATCAGCCACTCTACATGCTACCACACTATACAGAGGGGCCCAGAGCAGAAGGCGAATCAGGTTTCTCACTTCATCATCTAGACCTCTTAAATAATTCCTGACGTCGCTAAAATGAAGCCTGTGTGTTGAGAATGTTGAGTTGACTCCAAAGGGTTCAGAGGCTCAGTCTATTAAAATTAATTCAGTTAAGTTTGAGTTAATTTCTACCAACTATGATTTAAGGTGATCGACACATATTTTTAAAACTGCTTAAAGATTCACATACCAGTAGATATTTGTGTGATCATTATATAGCATCCTTTTAATTTCAAGAATCTGGAGAATACAGGAACAAATAAGTGGTTAGAAGAAGACACAACATATAAAAATGAATAGTTCCTCTCTCTGTAGATATTTGATAGGAGAGCAATGAAGCCCGTTTCCTTAAGTACACGATACACGGATGTCATCATAAAATGGTTGCTGGTGAAATTCTCACTGACATCAGCTAGACACTCGTGAGTCCCCTTCTTTCCTCTGATTGGAACGGAGTCTCAGTTGCTTCACCATTAGGAGTAAAGCTTCTGGTGTTTTTGACATACTAAGACTGATTCTACATCATCCTATGGACAATGAACCAGAAGTCCAACTAAAAAAAATAAGTTATATGTATTTTCCCTTTTCTATTCCAGCCCATTTTAAATAACAAGTTTGGTGGCTTAACAATTTCTAGATAGTCTAGTTACAAATTATTTAAACATATCACAATAATGAAGTGACTAGTCAATTGTTTATATATGTAAAAGAATATTATGAAAAATATCAAACTCACTGACAAATGTTAAGGACAGTATCATGAACTCTTTGGTACCCACTACTGAGCTTTATCAAATTCTAATATTTTGCTCTAATTGCTCGAGATCTTTTTAAAAAGAAAACCATACAACAATGCAATTAAAGGGTCATACCTTGTAAGCAAGTGGGATTTTTTTCTCTGAGATGTAAGGATGATTCAACATATACAAATCAATAAGAGTGATATGCCACACTAACATAATTAAAGATTTCAAAAATGGGTGCAATCAATGAAGGGGATTAAGAATACACTCATTGTGATAAGCACTGAGTAACATATAGAATTGCTGAATCACAATGTTGTACACTTGAAACCAATATATCATTATATGTTAACTACACTGGAATTACCTTTTTAAAAAAACAAATAATTTTTTAAAAAAGAAATCACATGAGGCAGAAAAAGCATTTGACAAAATTTACCACCCTTTCATGATAAAAATGCTTAACAAACTAGGTGTAGAAGGAAAGTACCTCGACATAATAAAGGCCATATATGACAAGACCATAGTCAATATCATGCACAGTGGTGAAAATTTTAAAGCCTTTCCTTAAAGATCAGAAAAAAAGACAAGGATGCTCACTCTTGGCACTTCAATTCCGTATAGTACTAGAAATCCTAGCCAGAGCAATTAGACAAGAAAAATAAATAGAAGAAATGAAATGGGAAAGGAAAAAGTAAAATTCTGTTTCCAGATGACATGATCCGATTTGTAGAAAACTCTAAACACTCCACAGAGGAAAAAAAAAAGAAATGTTAGAACTAAAAGAAATCAGCAAAGTTACAAGATACAGAATCAACATACAAAAATCAATTGTGCTTTTCTACACTAACAATGAGTGTAGAAATTAAGAAGACAATCCCATTTGCAATAGCATCAATAAGAATAAAATGCTGAGGCTCCTGGGTAGCCCATTGCTGGGATGCCTTCAGCTCAGGTCATGATCTCAGGGTCCTGGGATCAAGCCCTGTGTCAGCCTCCTTACTCAGCACAGAGCGTGCTTCTCCTTCTCCCTCTGCCTGCTACTCCACCTGCTTAAGCTCTCTCTCTCTGTGTCAAATAAATAAATAAATTTTTTAAAATGTCCATGCCACCACAGAGATCTATAGACTCAAAGCTATTTCCACAAAAATCCCAATGGCAATTTTTATAGAAATATGAAGAAAAAAACTAAAATTCATGTGAAACTACAAAGACCCAGAATAGCCAAAGTGGTCTTGAGAAAGATCAAAGCTGGAGGCATAACGTTTCCTGTTTTCAAAGTGTGTTATAAACCTACACTACAGTACTGGTACAAAAATAGGCATGTTGACCCATGGAAGAGAATAGAGAAATAAACCCACACATACATACTCAACTGATCTTTGACAAGGATACCAAGAACACACAGTGGGAAAAGGATGGTCTCTTTGACAGATGATATTGGGAAAACTGAATACCCATATGCAAAAAGATGAAATTGGACCCCTACCTTATACCATATGTAAGAATTAATTCAAAATAGATTAAAGAATTAAAGAGATTAAAGAATTAAAAGATTAAAGATTAAAGAATTAAACATAATGCTAGAAAATATTAAATTTCTAGAAGAAAACAGGGAAGTCTTTTCACACTGGTCTTAGCAATAACTTCTTGTATATAACACCCAAAACACAGGCAACAAAAATAAAAATTAGTAAATGGGATTATATCAACCTGAAGAGCTTCTACATGGCGGAAGTAACGATCAACAGAATTAAAAGTCAACCAATGAAATGGGAGTAAATATTTGCAAACCATATATCTTCTAAGGGGTTAATTTCCAAAATCTATATGAAGCTCCTAAAACTTATATTAAAAAAATCAAATAACCAGATTTTTTTAAATGGGCAAAAGACTTGAACAGACATTTCTCCAAAGAGGACGTAAAAGTGTCCAACAGGTATATGAAAAGATTCTCAGTATCATGGTTAGGAAGGTGCAAATCAAAACTACAATAAGATATCACTTTACACCTGTTAGAATGTCTACTAAATTTTTTTAGTTTTATTTCTTTGAGAGAGAGAGACTGCACACACGTGATGCACATGGGGGTGAGGGACAGAGGGAGGGGAAGAGAGAATCCCAAGCAGATCTGCAACCTGAGATCACAACCCGAGCTGAAATCAAGAGTCAGACACTTAACCAACTGAGCCACCCAGGCACCCCAGGATGGCTACTATTTTTAGAAAAGGGAGATAACAAGTATTGGTGAGCTTGTGGAGAAATTGGAGCCCTGTACACTGTTAGTAGAAATGTAAAATTGTTCAGCTGCTATGGAAAGCATTTCAAAGATTCCTCAAAAAATTAAAAATAGAACTACCATATGATCTAGCAATCCCACTTCTGGGTAATATATCTAAAGAATTGAAATCATTCTTACTGCACTACCATGTTCATGGTAGCACTCACAATAGTCAAGATATTAAAAAAAAAAAACCCACGCGTCCACCAACAGATAACTGGATAAAGAACATGTGATATACACATACAAAGAAATATTATTCAGCCTTAAAAAAGAAGGAAATTCTGCCATTTGTAACAACATAGGCGAACCTGAAGGACATAACACTAAGTGAAATAAAGTAGTCACAGAAGAATAAATACTGCATGATTTCACTTATATGAAGCATCTAAAATAGTCAAACTCGGGACACCTGGGTGGCTCAGTGGGTTAAGCCTCTACCTTCGGCTCAGGTCATGGTCCTGGGGTCCTGGTATCGAGCCCCGAATCAGGCTCTCTGCTTGGTGGGGAACCTGCTTCCTCTTCTCTCTCTCTGCCTGCCTCTCTGCCTACTTGTGGTTTCTGTCTGTCAAATAAATAAATAAAATCTTTAAAAAAATAAAATAGTCAAACTCACAGAAGCAGAGAGAATGGGATTGTCAGGGCTTGAGGGAGGGGGAAACAGGGAGTTTACTGGGGAAGAAGTTTCAGTTATACTAGATGAGTAAGTGCTAGAGATCTTCCATACAACATAGTGCCTATAGTTGTATACAATACTGTATTGTGCACTTCAAAATTTGTTAAGAGGATACACATCATGTTAAGTGTTCACATGGAAAAAAAAAAAAAAAGGAGGGGAAAAACACAGAGAAATTCTGGGAGGTGCTGGGTGTGTCTGTTACCATGACTGTGGTGATAGCGTCACAAGTGTTTTCATATATTCCGACCCAAAAAGCCATACACATTGAACATGTGCAACCCTCTGGATATCAAGGATACCTTGGTAAAATTGTTTTAAAAAGGAAACAATACAGTACTCTATTACTGTTTTATGAGTTAATAAGATGAAAACAGGGCTGCCTTAATGTCCTATGGAAGCCTCACATGGCTTAGGTTACTCAGAGCCCAGATAAAGACACCACAAATAAATGGAATTCAGCCATTCAGCCATTAATTGATTGTGTGTCCCTGTGGTAGAACACATCTGGATTGCTCCTCAAAGGAAAAGAGGGAAAAATTCTTAATTGGTTCTGTGGGCACTTAGCAAAATGACCCACCATCCCAGTATGAGCATTTTCATCCCACAGTGAGTCTGAGATCCAGTGTTGGTTGAATGTGGCCACAAAGGAGATTGGAATGATGACTAAAAACCCTAGTAGGACAGATTTGTGCCTAGTCTTCTCTTTGCGCTTGTCAGAAATTCACTTTCTGGTGTTTTCTAGCAATGAGTGTCTCTTTGTTTTACACGCACAGGTGATGCACGGACAGCAGCCATGCCCACCACAGAGCCTGCTACACTTCCTGTGACAATGACTCCAGCAGGTCAGCTGGCATTTCTTCTACAGGGAATAGAGGGAGGGCACCGAGGGCCAAACACTGGGCTGTCCCCTTCCCAGACCTGACACCATGCGGAGTGCTGATCACAGCCTTGGGAGGACTCCTTGCCTGCATAGGAGCTGAATCAGGAAATGACGTTCATGTTTGAATGTGACCTTCAAGCTGGGTTGGTGTTGGAACCTTGGTCTTTCTAAAGTTGAGATTCGGGGATGTCCCAATTACTAGAGATGCTTCTGTTTGTCCCCACCCACAGGTGATGGATTTTTTGCAACGATAGACACGGCAGAGCCTGCAGCCCCACTATCCACACCTACAACCCTGGCAGGTAAGTCCTTGGGAAAAATCCGGGAAGGAGCTAATGTTTGTGGAACAATCAAAATGTGATGAAACAGAGAATCGGTGCATTCGTAGAATGGACAGTTCGTTAAGCACTCACAACAACCCACCAGCCTTATTCTCCCCACTACTGCGTCTTTGTTCCACAAAACAAGAAAGGATCACTTTCTAGCATCATCCACCCACAACATGATGAAGTCAAGATTTGGGCACATTATCAGTCTGACTCCAAACCCACATGATGACTAGCCTTTTGGGTTAGGGGATAGCTTGTCCAAAGCTACGTCTGGACTACTGGGATGAGAACATTCTTGAAAGTCTCATTGCTATGGGAGAAGTTCATTAAGACCATAGCCAGGAAACTGGGGATTCAGCTGTGGGTCCTCACTTACTCTGTTGTTTTTAATACAAAAATCCTAATAGGAAAAACTTTCAAATTCACATTTTCCAATGGGACAGTTGGCAAAATGGCAAAATATATCATTTTAGTGTCCCTAGAACTCTGTATCGGAAATGAACCCCAATCTGTTTCTTCCTTCCTCACCCTGGTGGACCTGCCTGCATATCTATGATTACAAAGGGGAAAAGCCCGTTATGCCATTTTGGCATCTTTAAGATTGGTTCTGCAGTAATACACATCATCAGCAACTGGATTTTTCCAGGTCAAGTCATGCACAGCTGAATCATGCGAGTGTGTTTAAAATAAATGGTATGGCAGAAGTTGGTGGCTGTGTGTAGTCATTCTGCTTCCTCCTAAAAGAGCATCACACAGCAGTTACACATGACCTCTGATGTTTCAGACCCTGGCTTGAGCTACTTCTTGACATCCTTGGGGCCCTTAGGCACTTTTGTCTTCAAGGACCCCTTTCTCCATATGTATGTATATATATACACACATCTAATAATATTTTATGACTGTGTTGGTATTTAAAAAAGTGGAAAGCAGACTAGATTATAGTCATCTTTTTATTCAAATTTTAAAAGAGAATAGGACATTTTGGGGGCCTTTTAAAAGTCACATAGCCCCAGGCAGTGGGCCCACCACATCTGATCGATGAAGCTGTCTGCTGCTCTTGGTTGTTCTGAATAACTAGTGGTCTGAACCCACCACCACCCCAAGGCTGTTTGGGGAAGAGGGAAAACATGACACTTCTGCCCACCACGAAGCTATTTCAAATTGGATGAGAGGGGATTCTGACTTATTTTACAGCTTCCTGGGGCAGGAGATTTGACTGGTTGTGGTAAGAGCCATTCCAAGTCCACAGAGTCAGAGCTGGGCTCTGTAAGCCAGGCTGCCCATTAATAGCAGTGCTTCATAGCAAGGCAGCCTGTTCTTGGGCCACGTTTGCTCACAGGAGCTTTGTTGAAAAGAGAAGTTCGTCTTTTAGGGAGCAGAGCACACAGTTCCTGGCAGGACCAAGTGAAGAACAGTAGGCAATAGTCACACTTCGGTGTTTCCATGCTTTTCCAGAATGAGGTAGAGAGGAGGGTGTCCACAGAGCAAATATTGACACCCCGGGAGAACTGGGACTTTGGGGAAGTCCCAAAGTCCCAAAACCCAAAAGAGGTTTTGACCTACAACCTCTCAGCAGGCTTCCTCGCCTTCTTTTCTGAGCATAATCTCCTTGTGATTATACTAACGGTGCACATTCCCACCTGCAATTCTACTCGCATGTATAGGCCAACTGATCTCAAAAAAATATTAGAGAAATATTACTACTTCTGTTATTCACATTATGTTGTATTATATTATATTGTACTGTATTCTATTTCTACTCCTATTTTGTAAGGTAGAGGACGTCACACAATGAGACATAGAACTCTTAAACTCTTCGTTTAACTAAGAAATCCAGTGAGGCAGTGGGTTCTGCTTCTTATCTCTTCCATGTAGGGAACTGAGACATGCTGAAGATCACTGTTGACATAACACAAAAACCCACTAGGGTTTTGCCTTTTTTTTTTTTTTTTTTTAGAACATTCTAGAATGTAGAATGTCAATATCATGGCCAGGGCAACAACAACAACAAAATAAACCAACCATGAGAATTGCAGACCCTTTCACTCAAAATAATACAGATTATTTCTCCTTTATTAAAACTTTCATCTGTGAAGACAGCATTATAACGCAAAATAGTATCTGTTTTTCTGTATCTAACTGAAAAGAAGGACTTTTTCTTCCTTTCTACCTTGCTGAGATCTTTCTCCCAGGCATCACTGAGGAGCTGTTAGAATCCCTCTGGTTAGCAGTGAGGGAAAAGAACAGGTCTGAGTAACTCCGCACTTACAGTAAGGATCAGAAAATGAAAGAAAATGTTGATAAAAGGAATGTGAGCATATATATTTTGCATCTACAGAAACAGATCTTCATCTCTAATAAGTTAAGATTTATTATAAAAATTCTGTAGGCTGAGGGGTACCTGGGAGGCTCAGTGAGTTAATCCTCTGCCTTCGACTCAGGTCCTGATCCTGGGTCCTGGGTTCAAGTCCTGCATCGGGCTCTCGGATTGTGGCCATTGCTGCTAGGAGCTCAGCAGGGAACCTGCCTCCCCTTCTCTCTCTGCCTGCCTCTCTGCTTACTTGTGATCTCTGTCTGTCAAATAAATAAATAAGTAAATAAATAAAATCTTTTTAAAAAATCTGTAGGATGAAAAGATATTACTGCTTAATAAATTCCTACATTACATGTACATGGGCAGCAGCTCCCTCCAAAAAAAAAAAAAAAAAAAAAAAAAAGAGTGTCTTTTGTTTAAGTAAAAGACATTGTCTTCATTCCTTTTGACTCAGTTGTTTTTTGTTTGGTGTCTTGGTATTTCTATTTTCACCTTAGCTACTGAATTATTAGCTCTAAATTAGCCTAGACTCAGATGTATAGTAATACAAATTTTAAGATATAATTTGGTACCTTATGTCCTGCATATATTTTCATATTTAAATGTTTCAAAAATAAAATGCACCTTATTACTAAAGACAAGAACAGGGGGAAAAAAAGAGCATTAGTCATTAATTTTTTTATCATTATTATGTAATCTTGGTCACCATACAGTACATCATTAGTTTTTGATGCAGTGTTCCGTGCTTCATTGTTTCCATATAATACCCAGTGTTCATTGCACCAGGTGCCCTCTTTAATACATCGCCAGGCTAACCCATCCCTTCTCCCCCGTACCCTCTGAAGCCCTCAGATTATTTCCCAGAGTCCAGAGCCTTTCATGGTTCATTTTCGCCTCTAATCCCCCACCTTTCTGTTTCTCTTCCTTCCCCTAATGTCCTCCGTGCTAGTCCGTTGTTCCACCTACAAGTGAAACCATATGACAATGGCCTTTCTCTGCTTGATTTACTTTACTTAACTTAATCCCCTCTGTTCCATCCATGTTGATGCAAATGGTAGGTATTCATCCTTTCTAATGGCTGAGTAATATTCCATTGTGTACATGGACCACATCTTCTTTATCCATTCATCTGTTGAAGGATATTTCAGCTCCTTTCACAGTTTGTTGATTGTGGCCATTGCTGCTGGGAGCACTGGGGTGCGTGTGCCGCCTCTTCTCTGTATCTTTGATGTAAGTACCCAATGGTGCAGTTGCTGGGTCATAGGGTAGCTGTATTTTTAACTTTTTGAGGAATCTCCACACTGTTTTCCAGAGTGGCTGCACCAACCTGCATTCCCACCAACAGTGTAAGAGGGCTCCCCTTTCTCCACATCCTCTCCAACACTTGTTTCTTGCCTTGTTAATTTTTGCCATTCTAACTGGTGTGAGGTGGTATCTCAATGTGGTTTTGATTTGAATTTCCCCAATGGCTAATGACGTTGAACATTTTTTCATGTGTCTGTTAGTCACTTGTATGACTTCTTTGGAGAAGAGTCTGTTCATGTCTTCTGCCCATTTTTTGACTTGATTATTTGTTTTTGGGTGTTGAGTTTGGCAAGTTCTTTATAGATCTTGGATACCAGCCCTTTGTCTGTCATGTCATTTGCAAATATCTTCCCCTATTCCATGGATTCCCTCTTAGTTTTGCTGACTATTTCCTTTGCTGTGCAGAAGTCATTATTTCTAAGAAAAATTTTGCTTTAGTTTTGTTATTAGGATATGTTGGTGTTTCTGAAACGTGTTGTGTGGAGTTTGAATTTTGCAAGACAGTAACACTGACTCAAACCAGGGCTCCGTTTCCAAATCTCAGAAGTTTCTCTTGCATTCATGGGTTGAGTTCTTGGCTTTGTTGTAGTCTTACCTTAGGACATCTAAGGGATTTTATTCTGTGAATAAGCTTGTGGATTCCCAAAAGGGGTTAAGTATCCACAATTTTTCCAAAATTATCTGACCAGGGAACAGTTTCATTTTTCAGGAGGCAGCTCTTAAGACTAGTATTTGGCCTAATGGGTTTTAGTGAATGGGTGAGTTCTAAATTATTGAATTCCTCCATGTGCTACCCTGAATTATTCTAAACAAATTTGGGTGAAAAAAAATTGCTTTCCAGCAGAGACACATTTGTAAAATTAGGCCTAGTTAATGTTGCAGTATAACAGGATTCTTTCCCCCCCTCCCTTCCTCCTCCCACGTCCTGCCTTCCTTCCTGCCTGCCCCCCTCCTGTATTACTCTCTCCCCCTCCCCTCCCTCCTTCTTTCCTTTCTTCCTCTCTCCTCTTCCTTCCTACCTTCCATCCATCCATCCATCATGGTGTTCTATGCACATGAGCTAAAATTTCACAGTGCTAACAGGCTTACTGTCATGTAGCCTTCCTTCTCCAACTTCACCCACTACCTTGATTCAATACCTATAAAATATTAATCTGATTCTTTTGAGATTGTTCTCCAGTTTTCGTTTGTTTTGTTTTCTACTAAGTAAATCTTACTAAGATTTCTTGCATGGACCGTGGAACCAAATGGCCCAATTTCAAATACTGGTTGCCCAGAACTGTGTGATCTTGGGCATGTTTTTCAACTGCTTTGTGCCTTAATTCCCTTACCCACGTATAATAATAATATAATAATAGAATATGTTTGTATATAACACATCTGTGAGTGTGCCTATATGCATGTATACACACTATTATTTATATACACACATCTACACATGTATATAGATACATAGATGTGGTTTGAGAACCGTGGTGGAGGTTAAAGGAGCTGATGGTGTCAGTCACTTAGTGCTGGACACTAGAAAGTCTATATAAACATTAGCCTTATTATAACTGTCGTCATCATTGTTGTCATCAATTATTTGCTTTTTGCTGAAGTGAGAGAACTGGCCTAGGGAAATTTAAACACATTGAGAAATGGATTTCAGATGTCAACATCTGCACGAGGCCTGGCCTTTCTCCCAGGGTGGTGGCCAGGTCCCAGGCGTGTGTCCCTAGAGAAACAGAAGGTGAGTGCGTGGCAGTTCCCTCACCCTGAGGGGTTCAAGAAAGTCACAACTCACCCAGGTTTGAAGGGATGATGCAGAAGGTCTCCTTGGCACGTGGGACTCTCAAGGTCCAGAAGGCCTTGAGGAATGGGAGATACTTTGTAGACATCTTTCAGAAACACAATTGACCACGATCCCCTTCTTCCTCAGCATCTCAGGCCTACATTGGTTGGCACCCCATTGCTCCAAACATCACCCGCAAGGTTTCTCTGTGGTGAGTCTGCTCACTTCTGGTGGGTAGCCACCCCCACCTAGCCCACTACAGCCCAAGTTAATGCCCTGCAAACATCCTCCTGACCCTACCCTCCTGCTCTCTAGTTTCTACAAAGAATGTGCTGAAACTTTCCATCAGCTCTTATTATCCTTCCGTCTTCTCTGTCCTTGTAGATCACAGCGTTCACATGCCTTTCTCATGCTTGGGGAAGGAGAAGTGAGGAGCTCATTTAATCAAATCATGTTGCAGTTGAAGACCCCACAGGTTTCCCTCCTGTGTGAACTTGCCCTTCCCTTCACTGTGTCTGGAGCGAGCCCCCTTTCCTTATGACCAACCTGCAGAAATAGACTTCATGTTTCAAAGCCATTTCTTCATGAACTGATCTCCCAAAATAGATAAGTGTCCATCACCAATAACACTATTAGACTCCTAGAGGTGTTCCTCGTTATTTGTCCTGATAGTGCAATGTGTGTGGCTTCTCCATCCTGTCATTGGTTATAAATCCTGAGGGGTGAACTTTATCCAGTTTTGCATCCTAATACATCTTAAGTGAACATTCTGTGGTTAAAAGTACAACCATGCTGGTAACAAAGAAATGTCTCTAGAGCTGAAAAGAGTGCCCTATAATCTCCAGATTACACCACACTGGGCAACTTCCACAGGAAGACTCTAGTCAACTGTCCACCAAGGCATGGCTCTCAAAGGGCCCTATCCATGCAACCCTCAGGTCAAGGGTTCCCTGCAGTTCTTTTGCTATAAGTGGGATGAGGGGACATGTATAAGGTTGAGAACCCAGGGCCTCTGGATTTCCCCTTCTAAAAGTCTGATGCTGCTGCCTACTGGGGTCTTCCAGCACTTCCAGGAAGAAGAAAGTCTAGTCTTGATGTTCCAAGACTGTAGAGGTCTCTATCTGCCCAACTGAGAGCAATTATGACATTAGCAGTATAAAAGAGCACTGTAACAGGATCAAGGCAATATGCTGACACAAAGGTCAATCTCATAATTTCCCATTGCTCTGTGCCTCCGCAGGACACTGGATGGCTGTGAGACTGGTGAACGGCACAGGCAAGTGCTCAGGCCGAGTGGAGGTTCTCATCCAGGGCACATGGGGAACCGTATGTGATGACCTCTGGGACCTGGCTGAGGCCACAGTGGTGTGTCGCCAGCTGCAGTGTGGCCAGGCTGTGGCAGCCCCCAGAGGGGCCCACTTTGGGGCAGGCTCCGGGAAGATCCTGCTGGACGACGTGCAGTGTGCCGGCGCTGAGAGCCATCTGGGGCTGTGCGTGCACAGGGGTGAGGCTGGGCTCAACTGCGGGCACCTGGAGGATGCCAGCGTTATCTGCGCAGGTAAGGGGTTCGCTGTCAACCCTCATTAGGAAGCCTACTCCTATCCCCTCACTTCTCATTCTTCCACACACACAACATAGCATAGCCCAGAAAAGTCAGTGGATTGAGGCAGGCAACTGGTGTTGTCTACATCTTTTCAAAGTTATACATCAGCCTGACCATCTCCTTGCCTCTTATTGAGTATGGTTCACTATCGCTGATCCAGGCTCAGAAGTGGCTTGATGGTTTGAAAATTTGGGCTGAACTTGAATTCGGCCAAATCAGAGTATCTGGCATAAAAATCCAAATTCTTGCATTTGTGAAAAAAATAAAACAAGTTCAGGCTCAAAACAAGAAATTGTTTGATTACATCAACTGGCTGGATCTGAGCAAGAGCTGACCCTTTGGTCAAGAAACAGCTTTCTAGTTCACATAGTCCCCATCATTCAAATCCCTTATCTGTTTTATTCCCATGGCCCTTGAAAACTTTGGAGTTTGAGTTTGTGATCTCTAGGTGATGGCCAGATCTGTCAGCTGATGTTCCAGGTCCTCCACATCTAGACCTGGTGACCTTCCCAAATCTGAGTCCTGCTAGTTGACTCTCTGCCATACAGAATCTTTCCTGATTCCATCCTGCTGGCAGCTGAAGCAAATGTCCCCACAAATGACAAGCTCTACCAGGCTGCACTTGGCCCTTCCTGAGCCTCCCAACACCTAAGAACCCTGGGGCAGGGGGTGGGTACTGCCTTCTGAAGCTCCCCTGGGACGCTGAACATTTGCTGCCTGGTCTTGTGTCTCAAATCCCCAGGGAAAATACTGAGACCCTCAAAGGCATGGTCTCTTCCTCTCCCTGCTTCCCACGGCTCCCTCAATCTAGGACAATCCCAATAAACAGTCACTGAATAAGACATGATGACATGCACAATCTCTCTTCATGCTGACAGGTGCTGACTCCACAGCTGCTCTGCCTACAGGTAGAACCCGTGTTACATATGGCATCATCTACTAGACCTGGCATGATGTAAGAAAGATCATGAGGTTTAGAATCAGATCCTGGTTTGATTCTGAGCTTCATTTATTCACTCATCTGTTCATTCATTGGATACTGACTGAGTACCCACTGCATACTACTCTGTGCCAATAAGCACTGGGGCCACAGCAATGATCAAAATCCCCCCACCCCCAGCTCTCTGCCATCACAGGGCCTGCACCCTAATGGGAGGAACAGACATGATATAGGATCGCTCTCAGTTATGGGACCTCAGCCAAGTTATAGCATCTCTTGATTCCATTTCATCTCATTTTTCTTCACAAGAGTAGGAATAACAGAGAATTGAATGATGGAGAATTAAGTATGACAATGCCCAAAGACACCTAGCACCTGACAAGCATTCACATAGTTCCTCCTTTTGGTCTAATGCCGACTAAGAGAGGTTGTGTGAGGGGTGCAAAACGCCCTGAGCTGGAGGAATCTGATCCTGGCTGGTCTGTCTCCAGATGAATGACCTGGCCCTCATTCTCCATGCCATTAGAGAGAGATGATGACCCATTCTCCATGCCATTAGAGAGAGATGATGACCCACTGATGACCTCTCTTATGGCAAGCCACATGGGGCAAATCGTCCACGAGCTTTGCTTTTCTGATGGCCATGTGGTGCATGTTCATTTGTCAATGGGCAATAACGCTATGTTCTGTTCTAAATGAAGATCTATGAGGTCATTGGCCTTAGAAAGAAATGTCATGGTTATTCCTGGTGAATCCTGGGAGGAGACAGATGACCCCTTGAAGCAACTGTATCTTCTCCCAGTGTTCTGGCTGTTCCCTGATGACAGTCCTTCCTTTTTACCCACCAATAGCCTATGAGAACCTGCTTCCCACATCATTGGTGATATCAGCAGGTCAACACCCACCTTCTTCTGCACCTCCAGGTAAGGCTGTTTCTTTTTATATTATGTCTTCTGAATAATTTTTTTCATCCGACAAAGGATGAGTAAATAAAGATGTGACACTAAGGATATATAATGTCACTGGGGTTATATAGAACAATAAACAGAGTTGACCCTCAAATAATCTAAGTTCATGGGGGAAGGAGGGAGTATCCTGTTACCAAAAAAGTGTGGTGATTGCTCTGATGGGGGAGCACAGGATGCATAGGTGCTCAGAAGAGGGTCTCCATCTAGAGCCAAGGGGTCTGGGCAAGACCGGAAGGGTGAAGGGACAATAAAATTATGCCAGGCAAGGAGGAAACTGGACAGACTGCCTTTGGGCTGCAGGGTGGGAGACATTAACATGTGTTCCAAATTAGAATATAGGGCTGGCCAATACCATACAGAATTAGTGAGCAGTTTGGTGGTTTGAGATGGTTTTCTGCTGTGCTCAGGGATGAGTAATATTTCAGGATATTCGGCCTTGAATTAAGTTTTTTTTTTTTCTTTTACGAATTAGGCCTAGTCTGAGGTCAGATAAGGTAGGAGTAAAACATTGAACCTCTGAGCCTTTTAATCTAGCTGTACAGTCAAAAGATTCAGGAAGGAGAGAATGGAACCATTATCACTCCCAGGGGCCTGACCATCCCTGGCAGAAGAATGCCCAGCAGGTGCCATAGCTCCTAACCATGGCAATGACCAAAGGTGTTATTGTTGGCTGTGTGAGTTTCAATCACCTGAAATCACATCTTTCTTTTTTTGTGTTTTTCATGTTAACATTATTTATATATCTATCCAAGCTCTTTTCTTTGCATACAATTTTTTATTGAGGTGTAAGTGACATATAACATTAATACTAGTTTTAGGACTACAACATAAGGATTCCACATTTGTATATATTGCAAGATGATCCCCACAAAATGTAATGTATCTAAAAAGGGAGTGTGGAAAATTGCCATTGCCGTGTAAAACCATCCCAAGACACAGTGGCTTAAAATGACCACCATCTGTCACTGCTTATGGTCCACAGGTTAGCTGGGTAGTTCTGCTCCTCTGGGATGGGCTTGGCTGGTCTTGGCTGACTCTGCTGGTCTTGTCCATGCATCTGTGTCTAGCTGACAGGTCAGCTGAAGGCTGCCTGACCTAGGATGGACTCCCTTACATGTCTTACTCTTCCATAGCTCTTATCTGAGGTGACAGAAGTGATGAGGCCACCTCACTTTGGTGTCCTCAGCTGCTCTGTCCACCATCTTTTAGTGTAAGCCCTGAAGTGATTCTCCAAGGAAGCTGAGCAAAATACTACTCCTTTGTCACCCACTGACTAGCTCAAGCTTCCTTACAGGATCCCCTCAGTGTTCCCACGGAATGAACTGAAGCCTGTCATGCCTCTGGAGGCCTCAGCTCCACAGGAGTATACATTACTTCTGCCGCATTCCGCTGTCACATACCACAGCTTAAAGTCAAAGAGTAGGAAAGTAAACTGACCTCTTGACCGGCAGGGGAGCAATGACACTGTAGAGAGTGAGGATGTCAGGAAGAGAAGCACTGTGGTCATTTTTGTAAGCACTCTACCACAGGCAAGCTGTCTGAAACACGAGTGTGGATAAGGAAGACATTACACGCTGCTTAGAGCAGACTTAGCTGGAGAACGGCATGGGAGCTCACATGACCGCGTGAAAAGTGTGGATAGCAAAGTCATGGAAAATAAGAAAAGCTAGGTTGGGTAACAGATAGTCCAGTCATGGAAAGGCAGAGAGAGCAACCATCAGCCCATGACCTACCGTTCTTTCGCAGGAGGCGGGGCCCCCGTGCGGCTGGTAGGTGGCCATGGGAGGTGCGCAGGCCGTGTAGAACTCTTCCACCAGGGAGTCTGGGGGACTGTGTGTGATGACCTCTGGGACCTGCCAGAAGCAAACATCATCTGCAGGCAGCTGGGGTGTGGCTGGGCTGTGTCAGCCCCCGGTGAGGCCCACTTTGGGGAAGGTTCTGGGAAGATCCTCCTTGACAACGTGCACTGCAGGGGAGACGAGCTGCGCCTGGAGGAGTGCTCCCACATCGGCTGGTTTTCCCACAACTGTGGGCACGGAGAAGATGCTGGCGTGATCTGCTCAGGTAAACCTCAGCTCCCCTCCAGGCAGAGCCCAGCCCTGGCTCTTCCTGAGAGAACACTTTTCAAAAGGCCATGTAAATCGAGCTGTTGAAAAGGAACCCATGCATTATTTGCTCACAGTGGATATTTTAACCCCTCATGTTTACAGATGCTGAATACTCAACCGTGTCACCCCTGGGTAAGGAAAGCAATATTTACATGTGCAGTTTCCAAAACCTTGGGGAAGAAGTTCTTCTGGAAGTTGGATGTGTCATCCTCCAGGACCATGGAGTGACTAGGACATGTGGAGTCACCTGATTGTCCAGTGGGAGAACTGGATAGTACCTTAGAAATCATTTGATCCAGCCTCACTTTCAACTTCTCCCCCATTCTGTACACAGGAAGTAGATTCTAAATTTCTCAGACATGTATATAGCACTTGTCACCAGCTCTGAGGGTCACAAGGCAATGGCAATGAGATATGGGTAGGGGGATGGTTAAGGATACTTCCTGCCCAGGGGCAAATGGCGGGTGGGCTGGACCAGGCCAAAGTCAAGGTGACCATTCCCACCCTCTCCCCGCTTCTGCTTTGTTCCTGGTGCCCATAGAGCTCCTTTTGCTACTGGTTTTCCCACAGGGTCTTAATGCCCACAGGGTCTTTTCCCACAGGGTCTTAATGCGAGCACACAGAGTTCTCCATGCCAGTACCCTCTCTCCTTCATCAAACCCCCAGGTTCCCTGATGACCTGCCCTCAGCTGGCTCTTGGTCAGAGAGTGAATCATGAATAAATCTGAGTAGAAAAGGTCTGATAAAGCCTCAGGCACATTCCTTCCTGCGTTGTCAGCTCTAACAGGTGGAAATGGATTGGTCCCAGGAATGGTCTCCAGTGGGGGTTTCTGGGTCAGGTGTCCCTGGGAGGAAATATGCAGGGGGCATAAAGGAGGATCCACAGCATCCTTGGGTGTCGGCCTCCCATCTCTGAGCAACACCAGGTCAAAGGAAAGGGTGAATTGGGGCCTCTTCCTATTCTTACCTCAAAGTCTCATAACTCCAGGCCTTGGGTCACTGGAATTGGCTATAGTTGGCAGAATTTCGTGTCTTCAGTGTTCTTAAACCCCCATTTTTAAAAAGATCTCATTTGTGTGTATAACAAGAGGATGATATATCAAAGTCTGGGAAGGATCCAGATCAGTGCTTTTTCCATCCCACACATTAATGTCCCCTGCATGTTCTGGCCTTGCCCCTAGAGAGGACTCAGCCATTATGGGAAGGGCCCCACACTGTATTTGTTATGAGCTCCTCAGGGGATCATGTGCAGCTAGTGTCAGGACCTCAGTGCCAGCTGATGAGCCACATATCCTTTCTGTGTTTGACAGATCGCCCACTGGCTGTCATAGCAGGACCAATGACCACAGGTGAGATTTTGGTGTCCTTGGCTGCTCTGACCACCATCTTTTAGCTCAAACCCTGAAGTGGTTCTCCAAGAAAGCTGAGCAAATTACCACTCCCTGTCTGGGTGACCCCTTTGAACCCACGTTCTGAGTGAAGAGTCCAATAATGAAGGCAGATGGCTTTATGGTTCCAGTTCCATTGCTATGTAGTCACAGAAGGTGGTCCAAATAATCAAGTAACACCAGTGTGCTTGGTCTCCAGCATGGACAGTGCCTGTGAAGGGCAAGGCACATGGCTCCTAACAGCAGTGTTGCCCGAGCACTACCCAAGAGCACCACTGCAGAGCGCTGCCGCCATAACGACCATGTTCTTCTTCTCTACCCTTGTCCCTTCTCTGACAATCTCTTTCTTCCTTGTTCATCCTTTCTTTGCATCTTCCATTTTCCCTCCTCGGTTTTTGCCTATATCTGGGGCTTCCAGAAGCTCCACTAAAATTTTCTTTCTTTTCTTTTTTTTTTTTACTTTTCTTTTTTAGTTTTTTAAGATTTTTATTTATTTATTAGACAGAGACACAGTGAGAAAGGAAACACAAGCTGAGGGAGTGGGAGAGGGAGAAGCAGGCTTCCCGCTGAGCAGGGAGCCCGATGCGGGCCTCCATCCCAGGACTCTGGAATCATGACCCAAGCCAAAGGCAGATGCTTAATGCCTGAGCCACCCAGGCGCCCCTCTGCTAAACTTTTCTTGACACCACTTGGAGATAAAGGGCTAAAATAATACCGATGCCTGGACAGCCTGGCTGGTCCTTCTATGGAAGAGCCATAGGTAGATGACCAGAACTAATCGAGTATAGGTCCAATTCTTGCACAGCCAGATAGTCTGATGGAGAAAGCCATTGCTACAGGTGTTACTTTTAATTTTGCACTGAATATTGGACAGATGGATAGACAAGCAGATGGAAAACAAACGGACATGTGGTGAACAGACAGACACAGAATGATGTCAGTGTTGGTGGGGTAGATGACTCAGGGAAGTCCTCTCCACTTAGTAGTGGATTTTTAATAGTGTAATTTTAATAAATTATAACAGATGGCAGATGGGACACTGACATCTTCATATACATAAAGACACCATGTAGACTCAGCTTCACTAGGGGAAATGAAGCCATTTACTTGTTACTTCTGGTGGCCTGACAAAAGTCAAAGCCAGAGAACCAACCCACAGAACAAAACCCACGAGGGGAGCAACAAGCAGAAGGAAAGATTCTGGCTGATACTGGATAACTGCTCTGCCACGGCCACAGCCACGTCAGTGATAGATTTCTAAAAACAAGTGAGAGATGTTTCAAGATCCAGACACTCTTATTGCCCTAATTTCCTAAGCTTATAAGAGTTTTTAGACTGGTGTATGCCTCTGACATGTCCTAAGACATACCCACAAGGTTAATGACCAAAGAGGCCTTTTGGGGCGGGGGGGGTGGGGGGGGTGGGGAGTGTGAATTCTAAAAGTAGTGGAAAAGAAAAGGAAAGAAAGTGTGAATGGAAAAGAAAGTGTGAATTCCAAAAGTAGTGAACTGAACAATGAAAAAAAAAAAAAAACCCTGAAATCCTAAAATATTTTTCTTCTTTAGAAAAATCTAGGTGTGGCAGAGTAATTACCAACTCATCTGGAGCGATTAGGAATCCCCCGCAGAACGAAATGCATGACAACATAACCTGTGTGTGGGAAATAAAGGCCAATGCTTCTGATCACATTCTGCTGGCATTTCCGTATCTTAAGTAAGTCACGAGTACATGACTGAAGTACACCGTGTAGTTTAAAGGTCTGAGCATTTTCCTGTGCTTGATTCTCACAAGCAAAAGAGTTCTTCATGCCCTTCTTAATTTTGAATTTTGATGTAATTGTAGACACACAGGAAGCTACAACAATAATACATAGAGTCCAATGTACCCTTCACCCAGCTCCCCCCACTGGTGGCGTCATCTATAACTGTAGGACAATATCAACCCAGGAAGTCATGCAGTACTGTGCTAAGCCACAGACCTTATTCTGTTTTCCCATCTTCCACATCCACTTGTGTGTGTGTGTGTGTGTGTGTGTGTGTGAGAGAGAGAGAGAGAGAGAGACAGAGAGAGAGAGACAGAGAGAGAGAGAGACAGAGAGACAGAGAGAGAGAATGTTTCAGTCTCTGGTTAAAGATGCAGATTCCAGGGAACCCCTAGACCTCATAAATCAAGAAATTTTAGGTTTTAATATTGTAAATAGTCAATGTTGATGTCATTCACAAATGAATGTCCCAGGAGCAACCTAAATTATCTATTGCTATTGAATTTTGCTTAATCAAAAAATGACTTGGAATGGACGGGTCATGAGGCTGAGGCCTGGGGATGGTCTTCTGACTCTAACCCTACGGGCATCTGGACAAAACTTCACCAGGAAGAAGAGCAGACAGATGGGATGGCTTGCACGGAGCAAGCTGGGCAGACTTGGTAGCTCACTTCCCTCTAGGCAGGTCGCCTGCGGAGTTCCTAAATAGGTTGCTTGAAGCCTGAAGCCCTGTCCTACAGGCAGGCTGCTGCCTGGTCCTGCCCTTGGCCCTGGGCTTCCAGGTACCTGCAGCCCCAGGCCTCAGCAGGGGCCCACCTAGTACTCCAGCCTCCTATTCCCTCTTCCAGTTAAGATCCCATCCCCTCAAGAAAAAGTGGGATAAAAGGATTTTATACTATGTTGAAATGACTGACAGGCTTTAATCTGTCCCCAGTTTTATTGTCATGAAAGCCAGGTCCTGCCTCAAAGCATCCCTCTGAGATCTGCTAATGGGGAGGCTAAGAGGCAGCCATCAGTCTTTGCTTCTCTAGCCTAGATTGCACCAATGAATATTTTGAAATCCTGGACGGCCCTCCATCCTCGACAAAGTCCCTGGGGAAAACCTGCTCTGGATCCTACCTCACCTACGCGTCCTCCTCCAGCTCAATGACCCTCGTGTACTTCCGAAGCTTCAACAACATAGGGAAAAACTTCGTTGCTTATTATTACTCTGCACCCAAAGGTATGGACGGTAGTTAAAAGCAGGAGCTTTGGAGTGGCAGCTAGAATGCCTGCCTTGGGGCCAGTTACAGCACCATCACTTACTCTGTGACTCTGGATAAGAGACCCAACCTCTCTGTGCCTCAAACCATTCCCTGTGTAATGGGGATTAGAGAAGCTTCCTTCTTCCTAGGCTTGTTGTGGGGCTTACCTGGAATGACACAGGTAAAGCCCTTGCACAACGATGGTAAATCATGTGCTCAGTGCTTGGCCGATTCAACCCCAAGCCTGCTTCCCCATAAATATTCGGTACAGTTTGCCCATTGGGACACCGCTTCTGAAGTTACACTGAATCTAGTATGAGGCAGGTGTTTCAGGACCTCCAGAAGAAGCAGCTGTGGTCCCAGACTAAGAGGGGCTCACGTACAATCTGAAGCAGTTGAAGACAAACCCGTGTGATGCAATTAGAGGACAAGTAGAATAGACTAAATGAAGGCAAACAAATGGGATAGACTAGAATATACTAAATTGACATACACATGCATCTCAGCCAAAGACATTCGAAAAGAGAGAGAGCCCTGTGGGCTAAAACACGAAGGAAACATAGGAAGAGACAGCCTTAGATTTGTCTTTAAACCTGACAAGCTGTGAGTTGAGAAATGGGGAGGGGGCACGCAGGAGAAGGAGCAGCATGAGTGCAGAGTTGGGATGTACAGGACATGCGGCGAAAAGGCAGACAGAAGCTGAGCCAAGGTTTCTGATACAGCACAGGTACTTGAAGTTGGGTAATCACAGCAACAGTGATCAAAATAGAAACGAACATTTACTGAATGCTGCTTTTATGCGAGGCCACCCTGTAAGCACTCTGCATGTGTTACCGCCTTTCATCCTCACACGAACCCATGGTTCTTCCCCTTGTACAGTCAGGGAAACTGAGGCTAGAGAGGTTCCATAATTGTTCTGAGGCCACCCAACCGTGGATCCTGCACTGTTTACCACTGAGAGAAAAGAATCTGTCTCATGGACCCCATGAGCAGTTCTATCATCTGTCTTGGCTGAGGTGCTGTTCAGATCAGTCTCCCACCCTGTTAGGGAGCACAGGGCGGCTCAGTGAGCACACTTGGAAAGTATGCTATGAAACAGGAAGGAGGCGCTCCGTGTCACAAAGTGGGTCGGAGAAAGTCATTGTCACTGTGATTGAGCAGTTATTGAGGCTTCCTTGTCGTTGCAGAGGCAAGTTCAAGGACCCCACATCTAATCAGTGAGTCACATTTACTGTTGCTTCTTTATCTTCACCCCTCATTTCTGTGTCTTCCTCTGTCCCCCCTCCTGGTGCTTGTAGCATCATAGTCCCATGTTTCCTAATTTCCTGCATCGGTCCAGCTAGCCGAGAGATTCTGTCCGTACACCCTTTGTACAAGCTTAACACCCATTCGCTGTAGAACCAAGTTCCACATACCAACCGTTGGGTGGCTGTAAATTGGTAATTGCCAATTTGATTTCTTAATTCCTTGCTTTTATCAAAAACGGGAGACACATCTAATCAAGCCCTGCATACTTAGGGAAAGTTAACAAAGCAGAAGCAGAAATGGCTTTTTCCCTAGAGGGGCACCACGCATGTTTGCATTCTGGCACAGAATGGCACAATTCAAGTGTCATCATATTTCCAGTGACTGGACAGAAAGGACTATTCTGTTGGATCCTACATGTCTGAGGAACAACATAAACAGAATGCGATTTGGGAGGTCCTTTATTGTAAAGATGGTAGGGAGAATGAATCAACCAGAATCTTAGTGTTTAAGGGATGCTGCCATCTGACCCTTTTTATCTGAAGGGTGTCTTCTTGTATTCACAGCAATCCCAACAGCAACACCCAAGACAGTGACAGCAAGACCAGGTAAGCCCTGGGACGCATGCGTTCACTTACCAACTATCCTTTCCTCTTGGAACCTCCATCTGTACCTGCTTCATGGGCAGTAACAGGACCAACTATATGTACCTCGTCTATTTGAAAAATGGACCAGTTGACTCTGTGCACATTTTTAGGACCATCCAAAACTCTTAGGATTCTTTGGCTCTAGAATCATGAGCAAAGTTCATTTTTTTGTGTGTGTTTTTCAAAGTCTCCAAAGCCTGACCAACTTCCAGGCGCCTTCTAGTGGGGCTCTCTATTTTTTTTATTTGGCCAGTCTTGCTCTTGGTTAACCTGTATCTGTGTAACTAATGGTCTTTTTCAAAGTGAGTGGAGCATCAAAGTTATTCCAGAGGCAGTGAGATGGGATAGCAGAGAAAATAGTGAACTTTGGAACCAGGAGCGCTGACTTTAGATCTGCTACCTCCCAGATGTGGGATTTTGGGTGAATAGCTCCACTTCTCTGACTTAAAGTCTCCTCATGGATAGAACTGGCATGCTGGCACTCTTCCGCCTGCCTTCTGAGTTATTACAAAGGTAAAGATGAGCACATACACGCCCACCCACACGAAGGCACTCCACAAAGCCACAAATCACTGTGAATATTATATATAATGTTTTTCTGTACTTAGCTGAAATAGATTGGCACATTCCTCTGGCCCAATACATACTCAATTAATGAATGTTTTAGGCTAAATGTAATTTTGACTATCCTAATTGCATATTAACCTCCAAGTAAGAGGTTGACCAGTTGGCTGGCTCTTTTATCAAGTTCCTGTCCCTAATAGAAGTGTCAGGGTGGAGAGTGTAACCAGTTCGTGGGCAACGTGTAGTGTCCCTAGAAGACAATGATCACCAGGTCTCTGTCTGCAGGTGACTGGCCAGAGCTGAGGCTGGTGGGCGGCTCGGGACGTTGCTCAGGACGCGTGGAGGTCCTCCACCAGGGGGCCTGGGGCACCGTGTGTGATGACCTCTGGGACCTGAACGAAGCCGAGGTCGTGTGCCGACAGCTGGGGTGTGGACGGGCCATGTCCGCCCTGGGGAAGGCCCACTTTGGCCCGGGCTCTGGAAACATCTTCCTGGACAACCTGCAGTGTTCCGGGGTAGAGCGCTACCTGGGCCAGTGTGCCCACTCGGGCTGGTTGGAACACAACTGTGGCCACCACGAGGACGCCGGCGTCATCTGCTCAGGTAGCCCCTTCCCTCTCGGTTGGTCATTGTCAGTCCCACCTGCCTACAAGACCACCCTGCTAGAACTCAGAGATGGCCAGGGACAAAGACAGGGCCCTCCAACACATGGCATTTGATTTTTGTTTTATCTCTTCTAACCTGGTCAAGAATACAAGATTTTGGGTGCCTGGGTGGCTCAGTTGGTTAAGTGATTGCCTTCGGCTCAGATCATGATCTTGGAGTCCGGAAATGGAGTCCTGCATCTGGGCTCCCTGCTCAGCAGGGAGTCTGCTTCTCCCGCTGACCTCTCTCCTCTCATGCTCTTTCTCACAAATAAATAAATAAAATCTTTAAAAATATATATACAATATTTTAACTGCCAGCCTCCCAGAATAAAACCTACCGATTTTCTAATTTGGTAGTAAGATTTACCAAAGGCAGGTGGGCTTGACTGAAAACTGACATGTGCGAAGAACATATTTAACTACGGGAATGTTTAAGGCATTTATTTAAAGGTCTTTCATTCAGAGGCAGTGAGAAGACGTCAGAGCTGAGCTGAGCAGACTTGAGTCTGGACGCCAGAGCTGGTGCCAACACTTAGACTGCATTTGGGCAACACATAAGCTCTTAGAGCTCAATTCCCCCATCTTTAATAATGGGGACTGATGGCTCTCTTGCAGGAGTGTGGAAAGGCTTTGAGCCGTCTTCCGTAATGCACTTTCAGACACCTGACCAAAGGGCTGCATATCCGGTCATTTTTCCTGCCATCTTCCTCACTCGATTCCCCAAGGAAATCAGTGGACTGGAATGGCTCACTTTAATCACCCGATGACGTCACAATTTTTTCAGATACTTTGAATTCATGCACATGCACAAATTAGCAAGGAGCAAGGTAGTCACCTCTGGAGCATCTCCTAATAACCCCTTCCAACCCCGAGAAGCCTTTCAGCAGACCAGCGCCTGGTGCGATTTAAAAGATTAGTACCTGCCCCTCCAAGTGGTGTTTGGGGTCTGGAGCTGCCCCGGGAGAAGCGGCACCCGCTCTCCGATCTGAGACGATACTTATGCCCATGCGCTTTGCTCCCTTCATCTGTCCGTTTGCTTCTGGGCGTCCTGTTCCACGCGGCAAGTCTGACCTAGCCGCAGCCTCTCGGGCCCCCTGTGACTCCTCTTTCCCGGTTCCGGAGGGTGATCGTCTACATCTGAGCTGCCCCCAGTGACTCCCCAGAGTGAAGCCCGTCCGCCACAAAGTCAGCAGTTCAAGTCGGGCCCCACACGTGCCCTTCGTGGCTGGCCGCTTCCTCACGGTGCAGGAGGCAGCCAACAGCCAGAGAAAAGCTCTCCTTTATGTCCACGATGCACCTGGCTCGCCCGGGCCTGTGTTATTTAACGGGACTAATTCTTCCCAGATCAGAGCAATAAACTTGCAACGATGTAGTTCAAACCTTTGTAGTCAGTCGCTGAAAGCAGGAGCTCTGACACATACTGACGTATTTATTCTTTCTACAAACAGAGGCCGACGAGTCGCTCATGGAGAGTCCAGGTAGGTCACGCTCACCTGGATGGGACTCGAGCATCAGCTCTCCCTGACTTTCCCTGGGGCCATTTGTTTTCTTCCAGCTCTAAGTTCACTCTCTGTCTGAATTGCCGAGGTCTTCACACCACTGAGATGTCAAGGGAATTATTTCTCTTGAAATTTTTGCATGTGGGGATGGTTCTGTGTGTGCGTGTGTGTGTGTGTGTGTGTGTGTGCGTGTGTGCATGTGTACGTGAGTCCGTACTTTTGGAGATCCGTGCGTAAGGAAACGGCATGTCAGTGTCTTTCTGCATATGCTCTTCCCCTCGGCTCAAAGGCCTTCCTCACCCCACTTCCTCCTTCACCCACTCCTCACGGTCTGGATTCTTCCCAGGTGTCGCCTCTAGCCTGTTCGTGACGCAGCACCTGTTCCTCCCCTTCCCTGTTTTTATCACACCTTGTCCGGGTGTCTATATTTGATGGAAGGACTTTAGGCGCCCCAAGGGCAGGAACCATATTTCTTTGATTTATAGCAGTATCATCATTGTCTAGCAGGAAAGACAATAAATTCCTTTGAAATCAGGTTAAACTGGCTCAAGACCTCCCCCACACCCCCCGCCCACAACCTGCAGCTCAGGAACATGCCTCAGGAAGGTGAGGACCAGGCCCCAGGATTCATGACCGGGCATGTCCCTCTGCAAACCCACAGTCCTGCTGGCCTCTGAGGCCTGGCACCGGTGCAACCCAGGTGGGTCATCTGGGCACTCACGCCCTCCCCCTACCTCTGTCTACAGGGGACTGGCCAGAGCTGAGGCTGGTGGGCGGCTTGGGACGCTGCTCAGGACGCGTGGAGGTCCTCCACCTGGGGGCCTGGGGCACCGTGTGTGATGACCTCTGGGACCTGAACGAAGCCGAGGTCGTGTGCCGACAGCTGGGGTGCGGACAGGCCGTGTCCGCCCTGGGGAAGGCCCACTTTGGCCCAGGCTCTGGAAACATCTTCCTGGACAACCTGCAGTGTTCCGGGCTAGAGCGCTACCTGGGCCAGTGTGCCCACTCGGGCTGGTCGGAACACAACTGTGGCCACCACGAGGACGCCGGCGTCATCTGCTCAGGTAGCCCCTCTTCTCTCAGGCAATTACGTCTAACGTTGTTGTTGAAGACATTTTGAAACCATGCGTCCCAGATGGAATCTACCCATCTGCCCACTCACTCATGGTTTCATGAGACCATCCTTGAGTGTCTGCTCTGTGCCAGGCCCTGGGCTCACACACACCCTTGGGCAGCGCCAGGCTGCACGTGGGAGGTCTCAAATGTTCACATACCCCAGCACCGCCTGAGGCATTGCAGTGCAGAGTCCTGGACTCTGGCCCCAGAAATCTTGACTAATTTGGGCCGGGATGTCGGAATCTACATTTTCACAAGTAGTCCAGGTGACTCAGCAGAAGACGGGCCATGGGTGATCCTGCACTGCTTGCCGTGGGGCAGAGATGACCGAGGTGCTGTGCCCCACCCCTCCCAAGGCCAGGGACCTTGCCAGAGGACGGCTGAGTCCTGTGCCCTGAAAGGCCAGGGTCCTCGGCCCTCACTCCCCACTTGCACCCTCGTTACCCTGCCCCCTCCATGCTTTCGATTCACTAAAGAGAGTGACCTGTTGCCTTTCTTTATGCATTCAGACGCAGAAGAACTGCCTCCTCCCACACCTCCAGGTATGTCCATATTTTTTTCTAGTCTGGACAACTTTCCAATAATAATAATCGTATCAAACTCACTATTTTGAACCCCTCCCATATACAACTCATTTAATCCCGCAATAACGCGTGGAGGCAATTACTCTTCCAGATAGGTAAACTGAGGCAAAGACAGTTAGCATGTACCCAGGGCTAGCCAGTGGATTTGAACCCTTGGCCACCAGTCTCATTGACCATATCCTTTCATTGGCCCCGGCTCCACAAAGATCAGGTAAAATTAGCACAAAGATGGAGAGACATTTTGCTCAGATTATTGCTAATCCTGCAAAAAGATCCTCTGCTTTACAGAATAGAAATTTGAGGCACAGAAAGGGTGAGTAACTTTCCTGAGATCACTCAGCAAGTTAGTAGCAGAACGAGTATTGACGCTGATCAGTCTGTCCACGAAGTACATGCTCATGGGGATCCTATGACTTCTGCCTATTTTCAAAGATTTTCAAACTTAAGGATTGAGTTTTATTCATCTGTAATAAAAACCAAAGATTAGAAAAATCAGAGCAACACATGCATTGTAAATTCTGAAATGATACTGGAGGTAAAGGAAAAGGCATTTTGTTTCATTGCAATAGACGTTTCTGAGCACCTGCGTGAGAGCAGGAATGATCTCTGTATGAATTCATGTATCTAATTCTCAGAACTGAGGGTTAAGGAGATCCAAAAGCCTGCCGAAGATAACTCAGGTCGAAAGTCGTGGAACTGGGAGCACCTGGGGGGCTCAGTCAATTAAGCATCCAGCTCTTGATTTCAGCTCAGGTCATGATCTCAGGGTTGTGGTATCGAGACCCATGTCAGGCTCTGCGCTCAGCAGGGAGTCTGCTGGAGCTTCTCCCTTCCTCTCCCTCTACCTCACTGCCAACTTGTGCATGCTCTCTGTTTCTCTCTCAAGTAAATGAATAAATAAATCTTCAGAAAAGAGAGAGAGAGAGAAGGGGAAAAAAGTAGCAGAAGTGGACTTTGCAGACCCCATCTGCTCTTTGAATGAACGTGGCTGCCTCCACATACACAAGTCATAAGTCATTGTCAGAAGCATCTCTCTTGGACACTTTCTTAGAGAAGACCTTGATGTGTTCTGGGTGTTCCTGGGACGAGTGGGAAGGAAGACTGTCCAAAGTTCAAAGGCCATGGATGGAGGTCAAGGGCATGGGATAGGCAAATGAAGGCCTACCTAGAGTTCTCATTTTATATAACTCAGCTATGCTGAAGACTACATAGATGATGGGGAGATGAGGAAGACCATGTTGAGTGAAAGGAGCCATTCTGGTTCTCTGTTGCTACTCTAAAAACAGAGTAGTTTACCACAAAGTCATTTAATGACGTGTTTGTTGTTGTGGGTCAGGAATTTGGGCAGGGCTCAGATAGGAGATTCTTCTGCTCCATGTAGCTCCAAGCAGGATCACTCAGTGGGGTTCACCTACATGGTGGTCTGGAGAGTTGAGCACATGCTTGATGCTTGGAGGAGACAGATGGAAGAGTGGGCTCCTCCAAGACCCTCTTCCCCTCCACGTGGTCTCTGGACTTTTTCACACAGTCTCTCCAGCAGGCTAATCATTCTTACAAGGGGGTTCCAGGTGCACAAGTGAGCCAGTGTTTCCAGAGACAAGAAGTGGAAGCTTCCAGTCCCACAGTGTCACTTCCACCATATTCTGTTGGCCAAAACAGAGGCCACCAAGGTTCAAGCAAGGAGACCTAGATCAAACTTCATGACAGAGGCATGTCCAAGAATGTGTGGCCTTCTTTAATCTGCTCAAGGACAGTAGAAATATTCACTCAGCACCTTCAGATCTTTCTCAAGGTTGGCACTAAGTACCTTGACATTTCAGAGAAAACCCTTTACATTTCACTAACTTGTAGATGAAACTCAGTACTTTTCCCCTGAATGTCAGCATGATCTCCCTTTTTCTTTTCCTTCTAGGTCTTTCCACAGCTTCTCAGGATCATATAACAGGTAGTCACTTGTTTTAAACTGTGATGGTAACTCAACACCAAGAGAACCGTCACAGCAGATGCTAGGCAGAGTGCCCAGGATGTGACACAGAGAGGCAGGCACAGCACGAGTGAGGGGCTGCTCGTCTACCTCCCAGGCCAGTCCTGTCATGGCCCCTTCCATGAGAACATTAAGGGAGTCAGCATCCCAGCCAATGCAGCCCCCTGTTCCCACCTTGGCCTCCCCAAGGGGCATGCATTCGCATGACTAATGCCTGTAAATACTGACTTGCTAGCCCAAGGGGCAGGCTGGGAAGGGGATATGTGGATCTGCCCCGGTCAGAGTAGGCGGGAGGGTGACAAGGGACCTGAAGAGAATGTGGTGGTCATACCCAGCTGCCTTCTAAGAGTGCAGTCCTGGAGGGGCCACCCACAATGGGTGTCAGCTCAGGAGTAGAGGTTTCAAGAAAACCAGTCCCAGGGTTCTCGTGTCTGTCTGACCTGGCTCAGTTGTAACTACAACACAACTGACAGGATAGCTCTAAGCTGACTTGGTGCACCCCTACTTGCCAACATCTGTCACAGAGAAGACCAAGAATCTTGGAATTCTGGGAGCATAACAAGTTAGGCAAAAACAGAAAGGAGAAAATGAAGCAACTTGGTAATTTAGGGGACAAGGTCAACAGCTCGTGTTGTGTTTTCAAATTTCCTCTAAAATAATTTGATGATTCTACGATCTCTGGGTTTTTTTTGTGGCATGCTGCGGGTGTGTGTGCACGTGTGTGTACATATGCATGTGTATTGATTTATATGAATATACTTTATATAACATAAATAATATATATACAAATATAATTTGTATCTATTTATATGAATATAATATATTGTATATAATATAAATAATATAAACATATATAATATATTTTACATAATATAATATAGAAGAATTAGATTTCACTTGTGTAACTCTTACAAATGCAAAGACCTGTAAGTTCCAGTCTCTGCAGATACTGAGTTAAAGGAAACACAATCTACCCAGAAAAGGGGGTGAAAAAGAACTTAAGGGGACGGCCAGTCCTAGCCTCCTTCAACAGGCCACGTCGTCCCCTTCTCCCCGGCTCATCAGACACCAAAGTTGTTCTGGAGCCTCTTGTTCTGCAAACCTTCCCAAACTCTCGCTTTACCTGGGCTCAACAGTGTCTGTCCCTTCGTCCTTCCTTCCCAACTCACCATGTAGATCCTCTCTGCCTCTCTCCCCACAAGAAGAATCTTCCCACCTTCGAAGAAGGAGGGGATAATGAATAGACCTGAAAAATACAATATTTTCTTTAGCAGAGGGTCGGGGGGAGGAAAAGACAGGGACCTCCTGTATATTCATATTCTTGTCGCATCAGAATGAGATCGAATGGACTCTCCCTCCTTGGAGATGCTTAGGCTAAAAGTCTGTACAGACAGACTATGTGTGCCCACTGGGGGACCACTGCCAGACTCACCCAGGTGTGAGCAGGTCACAACTGGGGTCCCCTAGGGGCCACCTCGGGGACACATGCTGGCATCCTTCTTCCTCTGGCTTCAGGAGGAAGTGGCTCCTGTGGAGGGGTCTTGTCGAGTCTGTCTGGCTCCTTCTCCAGTCCGCTGTACCCGGAGAGCTACCCGACAGACATCCAGTGCGTCTGGGAGATTCACGTGGACAAAAAATTCCGCATAGAACTCATGATTCCGAGTCTGAAGTAAGAAAACAACTTCTTCAGAGAATATTCTTTTTAAATAAGTGTATTGGTTTCTGAATTCAAAATAAAGATATTTCTTTTAGTGGAAAACATTTGGGGAGGAAATTCTTCCCAATTTGAAGGTCAAATTAATTTTGTAGCCCTATCCAACGAGTTCCTCCTACTTGGAAAAATTGAGTAAATGGCTTACTGACAAATTCAACTCAACCTCACAAGGATAGCTTGTTCTTTTGACTTTTTTCCTAAGAATGTCACCAAGTCCTCCTTACCAGCTTTGCCCCTGTTATACAATCGGTACCAACACTTGGGCTCCTAGAATTTCTTTTTCCTTTTTCTGAATTTTAAACAAGCAGTAGGAGGCTTCCCATTCACCCACATGAGCCACCTAGTCCAGCTCCAAGTCCTGGATCTTCTCAATGTTGCCTCCAAGTGAAAGGGACCAGTGGAGGCCTGGACTTATCTCTGACACCCAGCGGATACATTTCTCTGAAGCACTGACTTTTTTTTTTTTATCTCCATGGCATGAAATAACAGCCGATGTTTCTTTTAGTGCTGCCCATGTATCCAGGCTCTGTACTATGTATTTTGTTTTGTTGGGTTTGTTTGGGGTTTTTTTAGATTTTATTTATTTATTTGATAGAGACACAGTGAGAGAAGGAACAGAAGCAAGGAGAGTGGGAGAGGGAGAAGCAGGCTTCCCGCTGAGCAGGGAGCCCAATGTGGGGGTTCGATCCCAGGGCCCTGGGATCACGACCTGAGCCGAAGGCAGACACTTAATGCCTGAGCCACCCAGGAACCCCTGCACTATGTATTTTGTATGCCTTGTAATATTTCAGCATCACGACAGCCCAAAGGTATATGCCCCTGTCAACTCCATAAGAGATGAGGAACTAGAGGCTCAGAGATGGTAACTGACTGGCCTAAGGCTGACCAGTTAGGTTTGTCCGATATCCGAGCTCCAGCTCTTCCCCAGCATGTGATTCAGTGGGCGGAGTCAGACCAAAGCCCTCCCTGTAGTATATGACTTGCATCTTGCATCAAGCTGCTAACATTATACAACATTATGAGATGCTATGAAAATCCACCTTTAGCAAACACTGACTTACTGCCCAGTCCGTGGAGTCAGGCAGGCCCTAGGCCAAAGAATATCCTAGAAACATGTTGTCTTTGTTGACTCAAACCCTAAGGACACAGAGAGCCCACAAGGAAGTGAGAGCCTTGAGCCCACACCTTCAAAGTCCATTCTGTTACAGGGAAATTGTTCCTTCAAAATCAGCCTCAGGCACATCCCTCATCAGTGCCTGCCACAGTGCAGATACTCAACATGCTGACATTTTTACTTTAAAATCAAGTTTTTTCTCTCCAAGAATTTGAGTATGGAAAATGTTGTGAAATAGAGAGGTGGGAAAATCTGGCCATGATGTTAGTTACATGTTGATCATTGAGGTACTGGCCTGGTAAGAATTCATTTGCAGTGGACACCAGCACTTTTAATATTCCATGGAGATGGTGACTGGCCAGAGCCATTAGGATTTTTAAATTTCTGTTCCTCAGTCATCACCACAGTCACCACAAGTCTCCCACAATCCTCAGACAAAATAAGACTTCCGTAATAAGGCATCTGCAGTTACTGATACTTTATATATGAATATGCAGTTTATAGTGAATCCAAATATTTAATCCTATGGTTGTCATACTTTTTTAAAATTTTAAGATCTAGGAGGTTTGAACCTGCCACTAACCCTCCACTTCGATACCCCCAGCCTGGAGGATATCCTTGGATGCCCCTACGATTCCATTGAAATCTTCGATGGCCCTAGGATTGCCTCGCTGTCCATGGGGAAGTTCTGTGCCTCGGTGGCTGTGATATTTTTCTCCTCCTCAGACATCATGACCGTGGTGTTCCGAAGTGATTCTATGATCACCAACACTGGCTTTTATGCTCTGTTCAATGTAATTCCACAGGATGAAGGAAAATCAGGTAGGAAGCTTCCGGTCCTTAAAAGGCAGAACAGTTTTCTAACTTGAGAGACTCCCCTATTCACAGAGGCCTGGGATTCACTTTTTAAAACACCCCACAATTGGCCCCATAAACCCTGCTGTGTAGCTGTTAGATTTTCCCAGTAAGAGCATCATGTGGGCAATTGAAATCAGGCTGTGGTGTGAGGCTGAAATGACACGATGATTTGGGGGTAATGGTAGCACCTGGGAAGTCCTTTCTCACCGTCGCCTCTAAGGGGAAGAAGAAGCTTTAAATGTGTAGATGAGAAAGGAGCTTTAAGTATGTAGAGCCTGGGGGACAGAAGGGAATGCTTGGGTGAGGAGTGTGCTCCTGCAGCTTGACTAGGAATGGATGACCTTGCTCAGGGGACATGTGATGGGTGACAACGAGGGGTCATTCTAGGCAGAGAGAATAGCAAATACAAAGGTTCTTGAAGATACGCTGGAGAAACAGAAACCAAAGTGAGTGTGGCAGAACTTGTGAACTCCGTAAGGGAAGGTCTCCAGGAGACAGCATGCTGTTCCAGCTGGCCACAGATCATCGGCCCAGAAAATGCCATCCCCATGGGGCTTTATGAAGTCCTAGACAGGTTGGCGGCCCAAGTCCTTCAAAGCATTAAATTGACATTTACCCAAGTCACATCCAAAAACATAGTTGGGGACCCCTTCCTCCAGAGCCCCAGGATTGTGTCAGAGACCCACACGGTAAGACCTGCAGAAACCAAGATGTGCTGGGTGCTGAGCACTGTGCTTTGTATCCACACTCCCACGCACTCATCACCCCTCTGAGGGTGCTGCTGGAATCCCCATTTTACAGATGGGGAAACTGAGGGCCAGGGAGATAAAACAACTTGTCAAAGGTTACACAACTAGAGAGCAGGAGAGCTGAATTCAAACCCTCTTCTGCCTCACCCTTATGCCTGGAAGCCCTATTAATGAGTAAGAGAGCCTTGGGCTTTGTTCCTGCCTTTACTTACCTGAGACACAAATGCAGGAGCTAGAAATCCTTCCTACTTAAAACTTCCCAAGTTTAAAACTAAAACCGTGCTCTATTTAGAAGATGAACCCGAGCTGCGGCTGGTGGGCGGATCCGGACAGTGCTCCGGACGCGTGGAGGTCCTCCACCAGGGGAACTGGGGCACCGTATGTGATGACCTCTGGGACCTGAACGAAGCCCAGGTGGTGTGCCGACAGCTGGGGTGCGGACGGGCCATTGCAGCCCCTGGCCAGGCTCACTTCGGCCCAGGCTCCGGAAACATCCTCCTGGATAACATCCAGTGTTCGGGAAGCGAGAACCACCTTGGCCAGTGCCCCAGCTCCGGCTGGTCAGACCACAACTGTGGCCACCATGAGGACGCAGGTGTCATCTGCTCAGGTAGCTCTCTTCCCAGGGTACATTCTTTCTGACCCTTCGACCCGCGGAATTTAAGTGATGAATGGAGGGTATGCACAGAGCAGGGCCGGGAGAGCGGAGAATGGCAGCCCCGCAGATGAGCGTCCCCAGGCTGACGAAGAAAGCTGAGAGCCCGACTCCCCTCTAAAGAAATGCATACCAGAGCCGTTCCGTTGGCAGGTCGTTTTCTCTGCAACCTCTCCCGGGCCCAAGCTCCTTTTCCAGAATCTAACATGCCCGTGTTCCTATTTATGTAACATGACGCTTACCTGTTTAAGACCCCCTCACACTAAGAGCCCACCACTTGTCTTCATAAAATGTAACTTAGATTTCCTAAATTTCCTAAATTTACCTTTTTTAAAAAATTCATGCAGATGCTGGGGCCGGAACTCCAGATGTGATCCCCACATCTCCAGGTAGGTCCCATACCTCGAACTTCTAATATCTCTGCAAAGTGAATAAGAAATCTAATCTGTCTTGAGCTAGACGCTGCTGGACAATGACCTAGACACTGACCTCCCAGGGAGCTTTGAAATCCTTGATGTCCAGGCTACGCCCAGACCAGTCACATCAGAATCTCGGGGCTCACACCAACCCGGTCATCGGTAGTATTTAAAGCCTCCCATGTGATTCCAACATGCAGCAAGTTGAGAACCAGTGGCTGGGGCAGTAAGCTAAGAGCCACATTTCCCAAATGAGACGGCATGCAAAACTCCCACCTGGACAGAAGAGCAAGGACGGACAGGAGGGCATCCATCCCTGTGGCTGACAAGAGGGTCAAGATGGAGAGGGGAGAAGGTAGGAAGGTTTGCCTTCCAAGAACGTGAGTTGGAAAATGAGGGATGGGAGAAAACACAGATGAGTCTATGTCACACTCTCCCAGTGGGTCAAGAACACGCTGAGCCTGAGAAGTGAAGCCATTTGGGGCTACTCTGGGAGACTTTGGACTTCGCCGATAACTCAGGAATAGAGAAAAGTACACGTTGTTCTGATAACCGACTCCCGAGTCAGTGTGTGGCCGTGACCTCCAAACTCAAGACTCCAGCGATATCTGAGCACGTGTGGTCCTGCCTCCTGTAGCCGCCGGTCTGTCCCGGACAGGCTCTCAGCAGCCCACTTCCCCACCTGCCGACACCCTGGACCCAACCCAGCCTCCTCCCCAGCCCTCCACAGTGGCTAAATCCACCCTCTGCCTTCACCGGGGGCCTGGGTGTAGGGAAGGTCAAGGTTAAGGTGCACCCTGCAGGGTTTGGGGGCTGGGCAAGGTAGCTAGCAGCCTCTCCCTGCCAGGGTCTGGCACCACCATGGCACACGTGGAAGGACACTTGGTGGGGGTCATTTTACCTACTCGAGTACAGATCTCAAGGGCATCCCAGGTGGAGGTCACCGTGCCCTGGAGACTGCCCACCTCATGTAGGATGCAGAAGTGAACCTGCAGGAAGGGGCAGTTGACTTCCCCACCTGCAGCTGAGGCCCCACATTCTCATCTTGCATGGGGACCCACAATGCCTCCCACAGCTGGGGACGGGAGGTAGAGCCCACAGAACCGTTTCTCAGGGACTGACAAGCAGCTACCTCCCTTTGGTGGCCTCTGGCTTTTCTTTTCTTTCCCAGTGAGGAATCTCCCTGAGTCTGGAGCCTGAGAGGAGGGGGGGGGGGGAGAGGACACAGCTGCTGGTTGCTGAGACGGCTCTGTGCCGAGCCCACTTGCCGTCTAGGGCTGCAAACCTCAGAAGGCTCTTCTCTCTTTTCTCCCTGCCACGGTATTCCTTTTCTGAGGCAGGTGTGCATAGCCCACTGAGTAAGAGAAGGCATCATGGAATAAAAGACATTATGGGGGAAATGAAATCTTTATGTCCAGTACTGTCCACCTGCGGGTGAACCACTTCTCCACAAAGCATTATGTGTTTGCAGGGACACACACAAAATAAGGCTTTTGCCATTTAACTCTCTCAGGGAAACACTGCATCTCAAACATTTTAACAAAAGGGAATCGCCTCTCTTTTTTTTTAAGATTTATGTATTTATCTGAGGGAGAGAGAGGGAGAGCGAGCGCGAGTGGCTGGAGAGGCGGAGAGAAAGGGAGGAGGAACCTTAGGCTGACCCCTCGCCGAACACGGAGCCAGACGTGACCCCTCGCCGAACACGGAGCCAGACGTGACCCCTCGCCGAACACGGAGCCACACGGGGGGCTCAGTCTCACCACCCCGAGATCACCACAAAAGGGAATTGCATCTGAGACAAACTTCTGTCAGAAGAAATTTACTCCGCGGCTGTCCCGCACCCTTCCTGGCGAAGGACCCAGAAGGAAGGACAGCAGAGGGGTCGCTGTCCTCGCTGCTCGGCGGCCCAGGAAGGGCCATGGAGACGAAGAAAGCTCGAATGCATCTGACCCGTAGGCTTCACACTCCATGCTCTCTAGTCCCTGGTGTAAAACTCTGACAAGCACGGGCTTTCAAAACCTGTCCTCGACCTGCCAGGCAGTGGAGCCTAAGGACACATCTAGAATACAGAAATACTTGCTTCACAGAAATCAAAGGCAAAAGAACGCCAGAAAGGAGGAAGCTCCCCCCACTCCCCTCGGGGCCCGATGCCCTCAACGGAAGGCTTGTCCTTTCCCCACCCAGGCTCTCGGCTGTCGGGCTTTTGTCTTTTGTCCCTATGCGCTTCTGCACGTTCTGCAGTGGTGTGCGCTCGTAAGCCCAGTGATGTTACTGTGGGTGACACCTCGTGACTGATCGATCTCGGGACAGCCCGGGGCTTGGTGGGTCCTAAGGCAGAAGAGAAAAGCAAGTCACGTAGCTGTGCGTTGTCTGTGATTTCTTGGTGAATCACTGAAAGAAGGGGAGAGACCGCGTCCCCCATTAGGAGAGAAAAGAGAAATGAGGGAGCCGGGTGTAGTGGGCTCAAGGTAGTAACAGGTGCATTCGTTTGTATGGAACGGGAAGACGCTTTTGTGATGCTGAGCTCCTTCCTGATCTTCTCTGGTCTCGGTTTTTGCAGCTCCCGTCCCGCAAGGGCCTCCACCGCCAGGTAAGTCTCCTTCATTGAAAGTGTAACTTGTCGAGTATAGAATCAGTCTTGATAATTCATGAGAGCAGACTAGATGTCTGCCTGTCCTAGCTGCCTGAGGGGAAGGAGCTGCGGGACGGAGCCCTCGGGGAAGGATGGATGGTCTACGCTGAATTGAGCCCGTTTGCACGGCAGGAAGCTGGGCATTAATGATCGAGAGCATTAATGATATATCAGCGGGACCCCCCACTCCTGCCATGGACATGTCCAATCCCATTTCCAAGCTCACCTACGATCTTGGGGTCCTGCCTGGCACCAGCCACAGAGCTTTTCTTCCCCTCATTCCCTCTCAGGGCTACAACCACGCACCGGCCAAGCTACAACGATGTCTACACCACCATGATCCTTTCCCATTTTGTGATTCCCTGTTGAGCTTGATGGGATTCTGGATTCTACCCCCAGGAAAAGACAAGGTGCATGCCTGGGAGCCAACCAGTGGTCTCTTGTCTGCCCACAGGAGGAAGTAACTCTTGTGGAGGATTAATTTCAGGCCTCTTGGGTTCCTTCTCCAGTCCTTGGTATCCAACGAACTACCCCACTGACGTGGAGTGCATCTGGGTGATACATGTGGCTGAGAAGTTCCACATAGAACTGGTGATTCCAAGCCTGAAGTAAGCAGCTTTGCCTTTTTCTACTTCAATGTCTCTCATGCCCCTACTAAGAGTTTTCTTTCCCAGATTAACCAGCCTCAATTCATTCATTCCTACTTCTTTCTCTACCTGTACCCATCTTTAAAGGACTATGTCCTATTTTAATGCATATTTATGTGCATATATATTTACATATTCATATACACATGCATGTACCTGAGTCACTTTTTAATGGAAATATTGCTTTTCTTGATAATGTTTAACCTGGTTTCATGTTTCTACATCGGGTCCCATCTGGGTCATTCCCTCTTCCTGACATTGTTCACAGTCTGTGCCAGACCTCCACCACTGTTCCCACCCCAGCACGTCAGCCTCAGGCATCCAGGAGCGGAATGGTTAAATGCTGTCCTCAAAGGGGAAATAGGTCTGCAGCGGAGTGAGGGATGCATCCAACCATCCAACCGTTTTACCCAATGGCCAAAGTTCCTTTCAAAGGGAGAGAACCAAAACCAGTATCAGGGAGCATTGTCTATTGTGAGGGAAATGTCTTTTTCATTCCTTCTTTCCACACCCATGAATTCAGTGAAAGCGAGGTGAGCAGATTTGGTACGGTGGATGCAAATCTATGAAACCCACAGTTCTATGACTTGGGGGCTCAGAGCGTTGTTTTCTCACTTCGGGATGATGGTTACTGCAAACAGCTGTCCTGACCCACTCTCCCCACGGTCTCAAGGTGACTTTCCCAACATAAATTTCCTACTATAATTTCAGGGTTTACAAATCAAGGAGCTTCTTCCTGTGTTGCCTATAGTCAGAACTTAGATACTGACTTCCAGGTTTTGATGTTTTTAAGCCTAGATTTATTGATATTTGCCTTTTGCGTCTAAGGACACGAAGTTAATTATTTTGCACCAGTGAGTCTCAGCTGATAAGGAGAGACCCCACGGGGACATTTGGCCGTGCCTGGAGGCATTTGTTTATTGTTGAAAGGGGGCAGGGAGCACCACAGTCGCACAGTGAGTAGAGGCCAGGGATGCGGCTAAGTGTCCTGCATTTCCCAAGACAGCCCCCCATGGCAAAGAAATCTCCAGCCCCAAATGTAGATAGCTCTGAGATTGAGAACCTCTGCTTGAAGCTTGCATTGTTTGGGTTTGTTTTTTTTTTCTATTTCAGCTTCTATGCGGAACTATCTTCGCACTAGATCTGCAAAAATTATAACCATATTTAAACTATGCCATTTCATTCTTGCTAAGTCAAGTGTGTCCTGTTTTCATGAAATCATTTCTCGGATTGCAGTATCTCCTGTTATGGTCACACTGTTGTTGCCCTACATATAAATGTTATCCTTTATTTTCTTACTTTAAAAATGGGTCAAAAAAAAAGGGGGGGTCGCGGGGCTCCTGGGTGATTCCATCGGTCGGGCATCTGATTCTTGATTTCGGCTCAGGTCGTGATCTCACAGTCCTGGGATGGAGCCCTGTGTTGGGCTCCATGCCCCACAGGGAGTCTGCTTGCGACTCTCTCTCCCTCTCTCTGCCTGTTCCCCCTACTAGCTCGTGATCGCCCTCTCTCTTTCCTTCTCTCTAGCTCCCTCTCAAAAAAAAAGTGGGGGAAGGGGTTGTTTTGGGGTCCTTGGCTCTTCCTTCATTGGAACAGATGCATTCTGCAATAAACCGGTTTTCAAATTTGGTGAGTCTATAACATGTACAAGTGTAACTGTGTGCGTCTTACACAACGAGCATGTACAACGCATGCCTCAAGGGCCACTTACTATTGTTTTCATGTCAGCATGCGCACTTCCCATTTTCATCTGTTAGATTAGAGTTGATATTCTTGACAGTGTATTTATTGAACCTGCTTTCTGTGCAGGCTCTGCTCTAGGAGCAGACTTCTAGTGTCAGACAAGACAGGTCTCTATCCTCATGGAGGATATATTCTAGATGGAGACTCAAATAGTACTTGAATAAACCAGTAGTAACTCAGGGGACAGGTTCCATTAGTGTTAAGTTGATATGTGCTATGAAGAAGAATGTTTATACATACATGGTATAGAGAGAGGTAGGTACAGACAGACAGATAGAGATGGTACAGATAGAGATAGGTACAGACAGACAGATAGAGATGGTACAGATAGAGATATCCTATAGATAGGATAGAGAATAGAGGGGGTGAGGACAGCATTTGGTAGGATGGTCAGGGACAGCTTGTCTGATCATCCAGGTTGGAACCGGATGGTCTGGGGCATGGGAGGGAAGATTCCTACTGAGCAGGCTCTGGGAGTTTTGACGGGAGGCACCACTTCTCCCGGCTCCAGATCCCATTATGTGTTTTATTCAATGAGACCCTATGGATGCCTGCCCTACCCCAGGGAGTGGCAGGTTTGAATAAAGAGTCAGGGTCATTCAGGATACACTCAGGGTAGAGAGGAAGGTGGTGGGAAAGAACAAAAGCCAAGATCTCAGAAGGCGGCCACGGAAATAGAGCCAGAGAGACACAGAGAAAGGCTGCCTGACCTGAGCCAGTTCCCAGAGGGAAGGACAGAAGGACAAATTCAAGCAATATTTAAGGGACCAAGTCCACTAGCGGGACATGTGGTTGGAAGGAGGCAGCAGCAGTGATGGCAAATGTTACCAATGATGATTTTATTTAAGTCATTTCTGCAGATTTCCTTGGGGACATTTACTGTGCCTTTACCTCCTCAGATTAGAGGACATCTATGGGTGCCCTTATGACTTTGTGGAAGTGTTCGATGGACGGCAAGTTGCCTCACTCTCCATGGGCAGGTTTTGTGCTGGGACAGAGCTTTCGTTCCTCTCCTCTTCAAACGTCATGACTGTGGCGTTCCGGAGTGACGCCATGATCACCAACACAGGGTTTTATGCTCTGTACAACGCCATTCAGCAGGATGAAAGGGAGAATGGTGGGTATCCTGATAGGGACCTTGGAGGGAGCTTAGATCTAATTTGGGTCCTTTCCCTTTGTGAGAGGAGATGCTTTCTAAATCTGACCCGCAGGGTCCGTCGTCACTAATGACATCCTGAGCAACATCCACTCTGACACGAACAGCCCCAGGGACCCCTCACCCTGCTCTGCCACTCGCTGTCATTTTCCACCGCCACAGCGTCCTGGCTGAAGAAACAGAGGGCTGGGTCTCATGCCTTGCGTTGGCTGGGTGTGTAGATGGAGGACCTGAACAAGGGTCTCTCTTTTCCACAGGAAGGGAAGACACAGTAGGGCAAGTCCTTCTACAACAAACCTACGTCAAATTACAACTACCAGCCCACCTAATTCCAACTGAATTCCATACAAAAACCACCCAGAACAAACCTCCTGGCTTCTGTAGCAGGGCATGGGGAATATTCTAGAGCTCTCAGTGGTTTATGCTTAGGGTGACTGTGCAATTTATTCTCTAATCAGGATACTTGTGAGGGTTTAAAAGGGATTCTAGAATAATTAAGAGGCATTACTTGATCTACAACGGTTGTAAATCCGGATTATTCTAGGCAAATCAGGACACAAGGCCACCCTACCTAGAATCCGATAGCCTAAGGTGAGAAAAATGTGCCCAGGTGCTGGGCATTCTATAACTGCAGAAGGTCCTAGAGTTTGGAGGCGGCACCACAGCTCAGAAGCCTCTGTTTTCCTGTCTTTCAGGTGTATCCCTGAGACTGGTGAACGGCAGCCACAGGTGTGAGGGCCGGGTGGAGATCTTCTACAATGGCACCTGGGGCACTCTGTGCGATGACAGCTGGGACCTGACAGACGTCAGGGTGGTGTGCCAGCAGCTTGGCTGTGGCGAGGCCTTATCAGCCCCAGCTCAGAGCTACTTTGATGGAGGCACTGGCCACATCATGCTAGACGACGTTCAGTGCACAGGGAACGAAGCCAAGGTGTGGCAGTGCACACACAATGGGTGGTTCTCCCACAACTGTGGGCACCACGAGGATGCCAGTGCCATCTGCTCAGGTGAGACCCGTAGGGCCCGGCACACCTGGGAGAGGGTCTCGCACATCAGCAGCCTCTGGGAAGGGAGAGCTAAATGCCAGCAGGCCATTACTCAGAAAGGACTCTAGGACTTCAAGCCAGCTTTCTAAGTCACTTTAAGAGTTAGACTTCCTTCTTTCCAATTAGTGCGTCTGTAAAATGTTCCAGGTCTCCCCACCACCACTTAAAAGTTGTGATAATTAGATAGAGGATTTGTATCATCAGACATCCCATTCCTGGCTAGACATGCCACAGTGTTGGGGACGGTCCCCTGTCCCTGAGTAGGAGTAGTAGCTGGTGTCTAAAGACGGCTTAGCGTGTACCAAGCTCCACGCTGAAACCAGTGCGATCAGACCCTCATTTGACCTTCCCAGTCTCCAATAAAGGAGACTAATACATTCTCACCTTACTGACAAGACAACAAAAGCATATCTAAGGTCACACATGCTTCCTTCTCTGTTCAGTATCGTCTCCAAGATACTGGAGGGAAGACTGAGCTTGGCTCGGGTACTCAATGTCCTCCAGCCCCACAACTGAGCAAAAGGAAAGAAATACCATATTTTTTTATTTGCTTTCAGTTTCAGTATCTCCGGCAATTAGATGAAAAATCATGAGGCTGAAAAGCAGAGTGTGCCCCTGACCTGGCTGCCAATCCTTAAGCAGCATTGACGGGTTTGGTACTACATTCCCAACTGCCCACAAAGAATGTGTTTGATCCTTAAAAAAAAAAACAAAACAAACAAACAAAAAACCCTGATTTTCTTTTGTGAACCACATGACTTACTCTTACTCATGTAAGAACCACATGTCTTACTCTTTCTTTCTTTCGGATTTTGAGTAGGTGTCGATGGGAATCCAAAAGTAGGACCAAAAGGTACAGTCGCTCTTGTGTACATTTCAACTGCTGCCAGGTCTCTGAGTGATGCCTGTGACCCTGGTTACTGGTTAATCCTGTAATCCGAGCACAGGTGACAGCATAAACCTTCTTTTGCTCAGGAATCAGAGCAACACAGCCCACTGATGTTGACCTATTGATGGCACTGGCTGGGAGAGGGCGGGTGGGGGTTGGTGGTCAGCATTCAGGTTCACCAGCAATGTCATACGTGGGCCCCAGGGCTACGGTGAGTCGGCTGCTGCTGTGATAGAGGGCTAGCTGCTCACAGGGATGATCACACCACAGATGCTGCGGAGGAGAGCAAGGAAATGAGAACCCCAGGCCAGCCCTCAAGGAGCTGGATCCAACCTCTCCCATCCGCACCGTAGTGTGCAGACGGCCCAGCTCTTAAAGAGACAGCCACCTCTGCCCAGAGCAGCCACAGCTTTGAGTGTCAGTATTTTTGAGGAATATCCTGGATAAAAATCCTGGCTCACGTATCATTCTTCCTCTGTGTGTTTTCACAGACTCCGCTGGTGATGGTCCTGCTGCAGGTGCGTCAACTTTAGGTAAACCCTTCTCAAGGTTTTAGATGTGCCTTATCGTCAGTGTAACCCTTCCGGCCGCTAGATGGTGGTCTCTTCCTCTTATATGTGAGAAGCTGCAACACCAAGGAGCCTTTAATTTAAATTTCGCACCAAACCCAGTATTTCAGCCATAAAAGGGATGTTTTAGGGGACGTGGGTGTCTGACGTCAGCTGGGATTGATATGTATAATACAAGGCATCTTCCAACACAACCAGCCAGTGACGCGCCCTGAGAAAGGATGCTTTAGGCTCACATTGTCCTTGTGATTTTCCACGAAAACACGCACTCAGCTCTGTCTGGGCATCTAGGTCCAGAAAGCCCTGCCAATCCTATGGCGGTGTCATTCCTCCTCACGAAGCCCTGTAAGCTCGAAGGGACTGGTGTAACCCTCTTATCTGATGGAGAACAGCGTCAGAACCTCAGAGGGGTCCCCCAAACCAACTTTTCTCTTATCAGGCAAACCAGCCCTGGAGTAAACGCCCCTCGCTCCTCCTCCCCGTGCCCTCTGACCCCTCAGAAAACACCAGCACGGGTCAGCGCCTCCTCCTGATGGGGTCTCTTTGCCCTTTCTTGCAGATGAAAACTTCCACTGTGGCGGTTTGCTCACAAATAATTCGGGCTCCTTCTCCAGCCCTTGGTATCCTAAGAAATACCCTATAAATGTGGTGTGTGCCTGGGACATCCACGTGGACGCCAGGGTTCATATCAAGCTCACATTTGAAGTGGTGAAGTGAGTAACTGTCTCCCACTTTGCTCTGTTTTGTCAACACAGTTATTGTATGGTGACTCACATAACACAATAAAAAAAAAACATAAAATAAAATATAAATAAAAAATAAACATAATTATCCTACCCACTGCCCCTAGCCCCACCAAGAAACAAACGAACAGACAAATAGAAAAGAGCCACCTTCCACAGTTCATTCTCCAAAGCAACGAAGGCGTTAGAGGCCCATTGGGTGGCATTGATCGAAACTTTAAAGGCAAAAGTCTTAATGCTGCAGTTCCAGTTCCAGAAGATGAGTCCACTGATAGTCTCATGTGCTGAGGGTAATCATGGCGATGTTCTTATAGGAGCACTAGATTGGAAACGATCTAATTGCCATCAGTAGGGGATTGCTAAACACATTTGGGTCCACCACACACTAGGGGTATATGGCCATGGAATGGTCTGCAAGAAAGCCTTGGACAACAGGGCCGCGACTGACATCTGGGCTTAGACTCTATCTGAAAAGAAACTTTATAGTAACTGCTTCTTAGAAGCAGAATGAAGCCAGCCCTCTGGCTTCTCCCACCAGTCAGGGGTGGGAGAAATTTTACTTTTTACCAAACACCTGTCCATACCACTTAAATTCTGGTCTCTGTGTTTATCATGCGTGCTCAGGAAATGCAATTTCATGGAGATTTCCAAAGTGGGGGGTTTTTATAAACAGGAAGATACGTACTGCCTGTCAGCAGGGTCATACTTCCCTCCAACCGTGTGAAACGATGTGGGTCTCAGCTGGTCTTCCAGAACCATCCTTTCCTGAACCCCTCTGTGCAGTGCTGGGGGAAGAAAAGCCCCAGCAGATGGATTCTGAGTGATGTTGTTCCTTCACAGATTGGAGAACTTCTACGGCTGTCCGTACGACTTCGTTGAAGTCTTTGACGGCCCGCAGAGTGAATCTTTTTCTCTGGGGAGGTTCTGTTCTGGTACAACCCCGACATTCACCTCCTCCTCAAATCGCTTGACGGTGGTCTTCCACAGCGACGCAATCGTCACCAACATGGGCTTTCATGCATCCTATGAGTCCATTGTGCAAGACGAGATCAATACTGGTAAGTCCTTTGGTCATTTTCCCTGCCTGGTGGCAGGCGAGGGCGGGTGGCCAACTTGGACAGGACACCAGGGATGGCCAGGGGACTCCCGCTCCCTCATTTACCCCCGAGGTCTGACTGGGCGAAGTAATTGAAGACCCACTTGTGGGCTATGGAACAACACATCCACTCTCATCTCCCAGCACAAGGTAGTGGGCAGGGCTCGCACCTGACGCTGCCTTGGGACCTGTTTCATTCCACACACATGTGTCGTCTCTACACCTGCTTCCGGTGCTGCCCACCAAGAGTGGCCACAACCAGGGTCAGTACACGTGGTGCTGCCCACCCCACACTGCCCTTTCAGGGGGCTCCTTTCGCCTCTGTCAGGTAGACAATCCTGTCTAAGGGAAAAGCTTTAAAAAACAGCCTTCAGAAAATCATACAGAGGGTACCTGGTTGGCTCAGTGGGTTAAAGCCTCTGCCTTTGGCTCAGGTCATGGTCCCAGGGTCCTGGGTCTCTGCTCAACAGGGAGCCTGCTTTCTCTGCCCTCTCTCTCTGCCTACTTGTGATCTCTTTCTCTCTGTCAAAAAAATAAATAAAATCTTTTAAAAAAATCACACAGATGTGAGAGCTCAAACCCAAGTATCCTTGGCCCACGTTAACCCTCAGTGGCTCTCTCCCCACGTCGGAGCAGAGAGCCCTCGAAAGCTGGTCAACTCCCAGGAAATGCCCAGGCCCTTCCTCAAAGGCAGGAGCAAAGGTAGGGTGTCCAGAGCATGACCGAGGCATGTCTCCTTTCCCAGATCTGGCCCTCAGGCTGGCCGGCGGCAGCCACCGGTGCGAGGGCCGCGTGGAGCTGCACTACAATGGCACTTGGGGGACAGTGTGTGATGACAGCTGGGACCTGCGTGACGCCCAGGTGGTGTGTGGGCAGCTGTCCTGTGGCAGGGCGGTGTCGGCCCCCAGCAGGGCACATTTCCGCCAAGGCCTGGGCCCCATTGCCCTGGACGACGTGGAGTGTAGAGGGACAGAAGCCAGGCTGTGGCAGTGCCTGCACCATGGCTGGTTCTCCCACAACTGTGGCCACCACGAAGATGCCGGCGTTGTCTGCTCAGGTGGGTCTGATTCTGACCCAGGTGGGTGGGCGGAATGGTGTTCCCAACTGCACTCAGAGCAGGAAGGAATCTTAATGTCGCTGTTTCCCAAGCTTTCCCCATTCCGACACTCCTGCATGGCTTCTGTCCGTCCACCACCCACAGCACTTTCCCCAATACTTTCTTTCTCATGGACTCTTCTTTCACTTACATGAAATCATTCTAAAGGAAGTTCTATATTCCCCCCATACGTGGACAGCCAGGATCACTTACCGTAAACAGACAATACATACCAATAGACACTGTGGCAATAAAACAATGTTAAAATGTTAAAAAAAAATTAAAACAAACAATGGTCTCTCTAATGTAATCAATTCATGCTCATGCATATTTGAAAATATCCTTCATCAGAATGGAACTCAACTTAAAATTTTAAATTATAATGCTTTATAAATATATAACTCTTAAACTAGAAGATGCACCATCTCAAATTATCTCACGTCCCACCAGTGATGAGTCATGCCTCTGGGAAACATCTCTTTGGTTCATCCCCCTTGTTGCCCAGGTGACACAGAGATGGCTCTTAAAGTCACAGAGCTGGGAGCCCAGGTCCCAGCCCAGCGCTGTTATTCCTCAGTTTTGTCTCGGTTGAGTTTCTGCAAATGAATTCCAAAGCCCACATTTATCTCTGCTTCTCTCTGGGTCTGGCTGGGAAGCGGCAAAGTTGTTTATCAGCTAGACCTGGCCACAATGACCAGAGGATAGAAGAGCAAGCAGGGGTGGGGGTCCTAGATGCTTCTGAGAGGAGAAGAGAGACATCAAGGGGCAGAGTCAGTGTTGAAGCAAAGCAGGAGTGGAAGTCATGAGCTGAATATGACATCTGAGGACAGGGCTGGGGGCCGAAGGAGCAGGGAGGTGTGGAACCAGGACCATGGACAGAGTCACACGAGGTGGGTGGGAAGTGATGGGGACAGAGTTCAGCTTCACCCTGGCCTGCGGCTCCTTGGCTCCCTCCAGGTGCTGATGCTCCCAGTGTGTGTCCTTGACACAAACCTAGTTCTGCATTTTGCAAACTGACACTTGCTCTGGGAGGCAAGATCCAGGAAGAATTACAGAATCAAACCAACTGGAAAGTTAGGAACTCCACATAAGGCAACCAGCACTGTGGCCAGTTTGGGGGTGAGGAAGACACTGTGATGTCCAGCAGCTCGACAAAAATGAACCAGTGACCCAGGACATCTAGTGCTTGCAATCATGGCAACTCAGGGCCATCTCCCCTGCCCAGATTGGGTGCAGTTTCTCCCCAGAACAAGAGACAGACCTTTCTGTTTCAAATAAGTAGATCAACCTCTCAGGTTTGAGAAGAATGGAAGGACATGACATAAGCTCACCTTTTGATCTATGTCTCTCCTAGCCTCTCTGCCTTACTCAACACCATCAGCTGCTACAAGTCACCCAATTTCAGGTAATTTCTATTAGGGTTTATTGAGTAACTGTAACGTATCTTGGCAAAGTCATCGTGGGCAGTACGACAGTGGTTTGGAAGCCAAAGGCCCTGGATCTACCATTCTGGCTTCATCAGTTACAAACTGTGGGATCTTGAATAAATCTCTGAACCCCCTCGTGCCTTCTCCTGTAGATATGGATGAGGAGGAGGAGCTAAGGCCTCCTAAGGCCGTACTGGGACACAGCGTTCTCTCTGTGTAGGATGGGCAGGGCAGTGCCTGCCATGGGGGGAGGGGGACACTATTTAGAGGCAATGGCCACCTTCCAAGCACTGCAAGGAGTCATCTTGGTGTGTGCTACTTTCTGCCTGACAGAATGACAAAGAATGAAGAAGCTGTGCACCCAACTTGGTCTTTCCCTGACTCTGTGACCAGCTCAATGGTTGTCATATTTTAAATTAGGTCAGCACCCTGTTTGTGGCAGAGTCTTCAAGAGTAAAATACAATATACAGGGGAGTTAGGAAAAAGAAATGCCCCCACACCTTCAAAGGAAACACCAGAGTAGGTTAGGCTAAACAAGGAATGTTTTCTTTAAAATCTCTCTGCTTAAAAAAAAAAAAAAAAAGTATTAACTACCATGCTCTGATTTTCTAGAATGAGCCTCAGTTGCTTGTCCTGCTGGTACATATACCAGCTGAGCGATGGCAGGGCGCCCCCCGACTAAGCGAGGACCAGGGAAGGGACTTGAACTAGAATCAGGAACTGTACGTGACCCACAAGGCAGAGGGCCCACGGACAGTTCACTGAGAGTTAAATGGGTTTGACATGTAAGATGTGGTATCCTGTTCTTTTGTGTTTTACTCTGCCCTTAGCATTTTTCCCGGAGCCGACAAAAGTTTCCACATCAGCAGGTAAGCTGTTCCTCTCTCCTCACTTGCCTTCGCTGACTTGAGTTTTAGCTCAGAAATGCTCCAGCGCGATGGCCGTGGGAGAAAATGTTGCCATTGGAAACACTCCCCGCCCCACCCCCAGCCTGAGGCGGGCGTGCAGGGAACTGCTGCCAGCGGAGGGGGCTGAGGATATCAGGGTTTGCCTGGAAAATCTGTGGTTGGCAAGTGAGTGGCAAGAAGCTAGGAGATGCATATTGACTTCTGGGGACGGGTCTGGAGGGCTGAGGGTGGCCCGCTCAGCCCAAATCTCCCCATGCCCGACTCCCACCACGAGCTGTCCCTGGCTGTGTTCTGAGCACAGCCCACCTCTGTTCCCTTCTGCAGCCCTGCCCTTCGAGCATGAGGGGCAGCCAGGAACGACCGTTCTGTGCGCTCCCCAAAGTGTCCGCACTCTTGTGCTGTGTTGCTCCCAGCACTGTGCTACGTTCCCATGTTGTGTTGTCCCAGCGACCCTGGGAACAACACAGAGGAAAGCTATTGTTGTCAGATGACCAGCATGTGCATGGGCACACAGAGAATATCACACACACACACACACACACACACACACACACACACACGAAGTGGTATGTGCACGTTAGCTTCTCAGGAAAAACCCAACAAACCCTGTGAGTGCCAGAAACCAACACTTCGCCCCACACCGGGCAGGACACGAAGCAGCTTCACAGGGAGGCAGCTCCGAGCCGCCGGCTAAGGAGCAAAACGTTGTGGCAGGCAGCTGTAACCTGCAGAAGCGCAGTCATACCCAAGGCAAGAAAGAATAAACCAGGGAGGCGAAGTGAAGCGGGGAGCAGATCTGTTGTCACCGAAGATCAGCAGACACTCTCCAAGACGTGCCGGCTCTTCTGGTGGCCGTTAGAAGTGTCCACCGAGGTCCAGGCCTGCGGCTGATGAATGGGTCAGGCAGGTGTGAGGCCCACGCTGACACCCGGGGCACGGCGTGTGATGACAGCCAGTCCCTAGACAATGCCACGTGGTCTGCAGACAGCTCGGCTGTGGCCCGGCCGTGTCCACGCTCCCGGGGGCCAGCGTCTGCCCTGGGTCAGGCAGCATCCTTCCAGACAATGTCAACTGCGCGGGAAGCGAGTCGTCCCTGGGGCAGTGTCCTCCTGGCGCTGGCTCGCTCACAACCGGCGGCACCACCAGGACGCTCGTGTCTTCTGCTCAGGGGAGGGCAGGTCCCTCGTGGGCCGGTCAGCCTAGGCTGAGCCTGAAATCTGCACGGGGAGTCTGGAAACATCTCCATGCCTTAAAGCTGCCCCGCATCCAGGACAGGTTCCTGTTCTCACTCCGGAAGGGTTGCCAGCTGCTTCAGATATGGGAGGCCCCGTGCCACTCAAGGGACTCCAAAGGTTAATCCGCTGTAAAATAATCAGTAATGGTACTTATAAAGTTTCGGTGGATGAAACGAGTCATCCCACATGAAGCCTTAGTCAAGCATATGACACACGGTGAATGTACGACACGTTAAGTGTTTCACTGGGATTTTAGTTCCTAAGGCAAATTCTCTCGGAATCACTGTCTCGGAGGTTCAGGCCGGGCTGTAAAAACCCCAGCAGAACAGCCCAGGAGATGAGAACAACTGTTTACACAGGCTTGTTGGGCTGTTTTTGAACCGAGACCATGATTTTCAAGCCACTCAACCATCCTCATTTCTATTACTTTTTAATCTTGATGAAGTCCCCAAAATTCATTTTCGCTTTTGTTATTTTTTAAAAGATTTTTATTTATTTATTTATCTCTTTATTTGGTTATTTGGGAGGGGGCAGAGGGAGAAAGAATCTCACCCGGGGCTGCATCTCACGACCCTGAGATCCTGACCTGACTGAAAAGCAGAGTTGGACGCTTAGCAGGCCACACCCCCAGGTGCCTCACCCCATTTCTATTATTAGCCCTCCCCCCATTTTTCCTTATCTCTGCAGATTCTGCAGCTGCTGGGCATCCGGGGATCCGTGAGTTCCCTCCCATTTTATCTGCCGATGGGTGACGAGCCACCTAGTGCCGGGGGGCCCACCCTAGGTCTCCCTCACCACCCTTCAATGCTCTTCACTCCAGACCTTTCCCAGACGGCGAAGGTCCGGAGCTGTGTCCCATTCCCATGGGGCCGTCCTCTGGCCCCCGAGGAAAAGCTGTTTGGGGTGTTGGCAAGCTTGAGGTCATCCTTCCCGTATAGGAGATCTGCGTGCCAGCAGGACTGAGACCCCGGCTCCTGAGCCGACATAGGGCTCATCCACAGAGCGGGTGACAGGCCAGAGAAGGCAGGAGACTCTGGGGGCAGGTGGTCCTGGTGGCAGACTTTCCCAACTCTGCCACACCACCTGGACCTCTGGATGTTAAGGCTGAACTCTGGGTCCTGAGAAGCCCTCTGGGCCGATAGAGCCATACCCTCTCAACCCCAACATCCACTTTATTTCTCTTATTGTCTTACTCCTCACCAGAATAGTTGTACACATGTGTGAGCCACCATCACGTTTTACATGCTAACCATTGGATTACACTGGACGGGGTTGTTTAAAGGCAAACCCACGCATGGGAAGGAGAGGCTGTTGAGACAACTAGGCAGTTGCATGGATGGTTTGGAGTGTCCTTATGATGTTTTCTCTTCCCCATGTGCAGCTTCTTCAGCTCCTGAGGAGCAGCCACGTGTCTTCCATCCAACAGGTATCTTTTCCATTCTTAGATTTTGTGAGTTCTTTTCCTAGGCTGGCATTGGCAGCCCCCAGAAATGTAGCCAATGTAGTTTTCCTGGCCCTGAGGCTGTAGGGAATCAAAGCTGGTGAGATGGTGGGTTGTCCCCGTGCGGGGACTTTTCCAAGGAGAACCAGCCACCCACCCTGCCTCAGTGGCCTCACTGGACGTCTTGTAGGAAGAGCCTGACCCACACAGTGCTCTTGGGGGCCCTACTCTAAGGGAACCCCAGGAACCAGATCCACTTCTGGGGCTCAGAATATGAGAACCAACCTCACCTGCTTTTGGTTCAGGGGCAAGTTTCACCCAGTCACCATCTTACCTTCTGGTAGGAGCAATGCCCCCTCTTCTGCTCAGTTTCCCAGCCCCAACCTTCTCCCTCAACCTCCAATAAATACTTCAACCTTTTTAAAATTCAAGTAAGGTGAAATTAATTTTGTTCTGAGAGCTCCATAACATTTTTCGAGACCTGGGTAAGAAATAAGAAGTCTGAACATCAAGCGTTCTGCTGAACGGTTTTGAATTTGTAGAGAAACCACACGACAAATGATACTGCAGACAGGAAGAAAGCAGAAGTTTGTTTTTAAGTGTGTCTTCTACAAGGTCACCATGTGGCCCCGGTTCCCATAAAGAAGTGGCCCAGTGAGTGTGAACCACTGTAGAGACGGTGCTAAATTTCAGAAACCAGACACAGTCCTTGGTCCCCTCTGCATCTATGGTGTCCCCGTGGACACAGGCTGCGCAACCAGTGGCCAGAGGGCTGGGGCTGGGGTAGAATTCTCTAGCTGGGAATGCTGTCTCAAATATTGAGAGTGGCGAGAACCTTCTCCAGCCCCTCTGCCCTTGGCCCCTGCAGATCCTCCTGTGGTGCAGGTGTGGAGATCCTCTACGATGGCCCCTGGGGGGCGGTGTGTGACCACCTCTGGGGCCTGTCTGCGGTGCAGGTGGTGAGCCGGCAGTTGGGCTGCAACCAGGCCCTGGTGGGCCAGAGGGGCAGTCTGTTTGGTGGCAGCCTGGGTCCCATCTTCCTAGACACTGTACAATGTACAGGCAACGAGAGAAGCCTGGGGTGGGGCCACCACCTTGGCCTGTCGGTCCATAACTACAGACACCACGAAGAGGCTGGGGCCATCTGCTCAGGTCCCTGAACTCTCCCTCAGCCCGGCTTCCTGCCCTAAGCAGCAAAGCTGGACCTGCCAGGAGGCCAACCCCAAAAGCCTTGGGCTTCCAGGTCATGAAAACAGCTGGTCCCATCTGCCTGGAATTTTCCCAATTGTAGCGCTGGAAGTCCCCTGTCCCGGGAACCCCCTCAGATTCGGCTAACCCAGGACACTGGTCACACTAGTCTCAGGTGTGTCGGATATCACAGCCTGTTCCCCTGCTCCTAGGAGAGCCAAGATCCTCGGAGCAAAACCATGCCTGGGAAGTGGGAAGTTGAGCCCCTGCTTGAGACGGTTTTTAATTTCCAGGAATGATTTTCTGATATGTGTCGATCCCATAAACTTCTCATGAAGCTATTTCTCAGAGAGAGCTTCATAGGAACGCTCTCCTGATTTGCTGTTGCCCAACTAGGGCTTTTCTTACCATTAGGGACAATTTTTTATTTCAAAAAAGCTGAATGAACACTTAAAAACCCTGTTTGGTTACGTTTTCCTACTAAATGAGACATGCAGCAAACATCTATGACCCCCACCCCATGGCCCAGAGCCACCCCCTTCTCAGAGGGTGGGGGAGACAAGGTCCCCAGACGGGTGAAGAAGCAGACAAGGTGAGGATCCTTCTCGCCTCCTGTGTCACTGGGTAGTTCTTTTAGTCCGCAGAGGGAGCCTTTGGTGCTCCCAACACGTCTTGGTATCTCTCTGTGAGACTCAGAGTCAAAATGTCATCAGACGCTCATGTGTCCTATTTGTGTTAGTTTCAGGTCTAGGTGGCTATGGATGGCTCCTCCCTGGAAAAGCTCCGCTAGAGCCTTTGGATTAGTGTCCATAAGCCAGGGTCTCACCAACAGGGGGGAAGGTGGTGGTAGAAATCCAGTAGCCTCTGCCAGTCCGTTCTGAGCTGGCAGTTGGCACAGATGTGGGTTCACACACCCACTCAGCTGGTGCGTCTGCCATCGTTTCGCAAGTGTGCGCTGCGCTAATGCAAGTGCCTTCAGCTGCAGAAGCTGTCCCAGAACCAACAGAAACAAATCCTACAGCCGGTAATCCTTTTACGGCTTGTTTCGGGGCTTGCCAGTATTGACTCTTTCTAGTGGATTCCCTGAGGCTACAACCAGGAATGTCCATGACAGGAGGGTTCAGGCCCAACACTGTGGAAGAGGCTGCAAGCAGGGCTGGCTCTTGGTCTAGTCTCTGCTTCTAAAATTTATCTAACTGTGAATCTGGTGTACCAGAACCAGTGTACAAGTTTTGACTAAAGAAAACCATGAAAAGTTGACTTTGACCTATTTCTATGCTGTTGCTTAGCAATTTAATGACCCAGTTCTAAAATCAGTATCTATCCTTACCCTTGAAATTATCCCATTTCTTTTTTTTTTAAGATTTTATTTATTTTTTTGACAGAGAGACCACAAGTAGGCAGAGAGGCAGGGAGGAAGCAGGTTCCCCGCTGAGCAGAAAGCCCGATGTGGGGCTCGATCCCAGGACCCTGAGATCGTGACCCGAGCTGAAGGCAGTGGCTTAACCCACTGAGCCACCCAGGTGCCCCCAATTAACCTATTTCAAAGGAACAAGTATCTGAAATCAGAGCTCGCCCAGAAAAACCAGTCCCTGCATTTGTGGTCAATAATGTAACTTTTCCCTGTGAGACTTGGGAAAAGGAAGCAAGAGATGGTAGAGTAGTGGACTTCAGGGTTGGCTAGGGTACAAATTGCGGAAAAGTCCTATTAGAAATTACTTGCCAGAAGAGCTAATCCCATTCCAGTAACAACCCAAGTCTTGCCCAGACTTGCCCACCATCAGGTTGGCGGTGGGAGGAGCCGTTGTGAAGATACACCACAGTGGCACATGGGTGACCATGTGGGATGACCTCTGGCCACCGATGCGACCGACGTCGTGTGTTGGCAGCCAGACTGTGAGGAGGGCATCGGAGCCCTGAGAATGGCCACTCCAGGGAGGGTGTGGGGGGCGTCCTCCTGGACAATGTGCAGGGCCGGGCAATGAGGCCACAGTAGGCCAGTGCTGGCACTGGGCTTGCCATGCGGCCACCATGGATGCCGGAGTCCTTGGTTCAGGCACTCACTCTTGACTTTCTCCTGACATTGCCGGAGCCACAGCCCTGGGGGTAGGCAAGAGGGACGTGAAAATGAATATGCGGAAGCTCAGGCCCCTCGGGGTCCTCCAGACACCTGCTATGGTCCATTCTGGTTCCCAGAAGCCTCTGGGTCCTTGTTAGCGTCTCTTAATCAGCCGATTTACCCAACGTTTGAGCCTACACTCACGGGTTCACTTTGGAGCCCTCAGTCTCTGCCCTCTTCAAAGATTTACCAGATTCCCTGTTATCCACCCACTGGGGTAACTGCTCTTCCTAGTCTTTGGCTTAAAATTATGTTTTGAGCCGAAAACTGACTTTGTAGTGCTGCTTTGGGGAGTTCCATGAACAAGACCAAGTCCCTCCCACCTGGGCCCTTTGTGAAAGCATCACCTATTTCCTGGGGGCCCCTGGTTTGAGATGGCTTCCCTTCCTCTTTTTTTTTTTTTTTTTCCAATTCAACCCATGTACGCATTATTTCAGGCTGCCAAACCAGTATGACTACAAAAGCAGATAAGATGAAATGAAAATACCCACTGCCCAGCTACTCTTAATTTTGTAGAGCAAAGACAAGAATAAAGAGATTCAGCGAATGCATCCATTTACTTAACAGATAGTTCCCGAGCTCTTTCCCTGCACCAGGCGCAACTCTATGGGAAGACACAGAAGTGAGCACCGCAGGGGCCGATCCTGCCCTCATCAGGCTTCCTTACCAGGGCGAGGGGTCAGGATGCCTTAGGTGTGTCAGCCATAGTAGATCACTCACAATAGTGACATTGAATGCAGAGTCATTACGTACTTGATCAGGTTGAGGAACCACTCTCCTTTCCTATTCAGACATTGGTGCTATGGTATAAACTAGGCAGGTCACTGAAAATGAGCACATCAGTGTTGGAAACCTAAGGTCAGAACTGGGAAGGTTTCTATACTCTGCAACCCCAGGAAATCTTTGCTCCGCACGGCATCAGAGAAAAAGCCTTCCTGACCCATGCGGGGTGATTACACCGTCCCCACGACCAAAGATGCGTCTCACTTCCACCTTCACGTAGCCCTAGCTCCCGTTCGGTCTCATCCAAGAGGCTTTTCTTATTTGTAATTTCACATTTCAGACATCATTTTTGTGTCTAGTTTTAGTACATCTGAGACATAAATGTTTCAAGTTAAAAGGTAGCTTCTAAATTTTCTGTTGGTGGGTGGGATTTTTGTTTGGATTTTCTCTTACTTTGATTTTGGTTTTGCTTTACAGTTTCAGCACCAGCCGCAGAAATGACCACTTCGCCTGGTAATTTTATTTTCATTCTTGCTTTATAGAAATTACAGATGGCCAGATGGTCCCGCATATGGTTAGGGTTAAAGTTTATCCATCACCAGAAACTAAATATTGAGCTCATATCAAACTAATATAAGGTGCTCACATATTCATCGAATGCTTGGTAACTTGGGCAGATACAGCTTCCATCCCTTCTGTGTGGAGGACATCACTTGCCCAGTGTGTGCCCTTGGCCCTTGGTGCACCTGCAGGTCTCTGAGATCATATTATACTGACATAAGACTCCTTCAGATTCACACATTTGGGAATTCAATGAGTTCATTTTTGGAACAACGCAGGACTTTGGGCATCATGGGCAAATCTATCCCTGTAATCTGCATTTTCAGAAAATAATAGAGTACCACATCTCCCGTGTATGTTTCACAATACAGTACACCAACCCAGTCATATGCAAATTTTAAAAAATAATTTAAATAACTAAATAAGTCAGGGGGATACCATATCCTGCCCTTGAAGATTCTGCCTGTTAGCCCATTAATGTCTCTGACAAGTCCCGCAGTAAAGGATCTTTTTAACACTTGTTTTGACCCAGTGTTTCTCAAAATTCTTTGACCACTGAAACCTTCCAAGTAGAAATATAGCATCACAGAATTTGGAGCTCAAGAATCTTGGCTTGTGTTCTGGCTCTAGCCTTTACCAACTGGGTGACAGTGGGCAAGTGTCCTTACCTCCCAGAGCCTCCTTTCTTCATCTGTAGAACAGGAAGAGGAAGCTTGTCCTGGAGATTGGGTGGCATACACCAGTGCCAGCACACACACCAGTGCAAGTGCACACATCAGTGCAAGCACACACACCAGTGCAAGTGCACACACCAGTGCAGGCACACACACACCAGTGCAAGCACATACCAGTGCAAGCTCACACCAGTGCAAGCACACACCAGTGCAAGCGTACAGTGATGGGAGCTCGATAGTCACATTACTAAGGGATGTGTGTGCTGCTCTTGGCTGAGTATCTGGCTCTTTAGTTTAAGCAACACATGTGTCTTTTTGTGAACTTCCCTCTTGGGGACTTTGGGGATCATCCTAGAGCTTGAGTTAATCAATATATAGCTAAGTAAGTTGGAGACATGCCATCTAAAAACAAATAAATTCAAGTCAAGTTTTCTCCAACGGTAAACACTCATGAAAGTAGTTCTTGGCCCATGTTTCCAAAATCTCAGAACCCTCTGCCAGGCTCTGGAGAAACTGACCTCTAAGAAAATCAGATAATGAAACCGATTTGTGTCTTTGTGGTTGGGTCTGTGAGAATCAGCTGCCAGCTCTCTCAGGCAAGGTCAAGTTCGATATGGCAGCATCACCGTATAAGATTTTTTTCAAGATTTGGAAGAAACCTTAGAGACTGTTCAGACCTAAAATCACAAACAGGCAGTCCATTGAATAAGTTTGGACATGGGGGCGGTTTTAATTCAGACGAAAGAGTTTTGCCAGTCAATGTTTAATTTTCTTTTAATACCACATTTTACAAATGAGTGATTTCATATAAAAGTCCAGATTTCAAGCTCTTTTGGAGAACCCACAGAATAGGAAATGCTAGAATGAATTTTGTCAAGACACCAATTGTCCAGGGTTGAGCAGGCAGGGGACCCTTTACATGGGCAGTGCTATCTGGTTTCTTCCTGGCCTGTACCCATTATTTCTGGGGCTAGTGGCATCTCTGCATGAATGCTTGATACCTCCCAAACTTCAGTGTTCAAATAAATCACCTGGAGATCTTTTTACTTTTTTTTTAAGATTGATCGATTGATTGATTTTAGAGGAAGAGAGAGCAGAGAACATGAGTGGGAGAGGCAGAGGGAGAGAGGATTTCAAGCAGACTTCCTCCTGAGCACAGAGCCCAACCCAGGGCTCCATCTCATGACCTTGAGATCATGACCTGGGCTGAAACCAAGAGTCAAATGTTTAACCTTTTAACTGACCGAGACACCCAGACACCCAGCCTGGAAATCTTTTGAAATGCAGGCTCTGATTCCATTGTTCTGGGGTGAGTCTTAAGGGTCTGCATTTCTAACAAGGTGATGCGAGGCTGCTGGTCCATGGACTGGCCCTTCAGATGCAGCAGAGGAAGCTGAGAGATGCAGCGGGACTTGTCCACAGCCACATACACAAAAAGCAGAGACTCCAACCCAGGTCTCTTTATACCATCTTCCTCATTATTTATTTATTTCCCTTAGCTCAAGGATACAGAGAATAGGAAAATCAAATAGGAACAGAGCGTAATCAAATATGAACACAGCTGGGGCAGAATTTGTAAACAGGATTATTTTAAAAAAAAACACTACTTATCAATAAACTGGGTGGACAAGGATGGTATTTAATTAAAATTTCCTTGAATTACGCTTGCTTTGACAGTTCCTGATTCCACTGCTGCCACAGATTTGGTCCTTGGAACTGGTAACAATTCTTCTGCTGATTTGTCCTCTTCCTGCCTTTCGGGGATATTGCTGTATTGAAATTCTACCTCGATAGTACGCGTTCACTATTTGTCCAGGGGTGGTTTGGCTGAGTTAATCCCTTGGAAAATGGACTATAATCCAGAAATAGACACAGAGGGCCTCTACACAGCCAAGTTTAGGTCCCAACATTCAAGCTCACATGAGAGTATATACAGAGCCTGTGGTTCTCACTTCCTACACACACATGGTGTCCCCACTGTGTATTATGAAAGACAACAAACCAGGAGGGGTATGGGGACAAGGAGGGAGAAGAGCTACTCATAGAACAGCCACAGTGGCAATAGCAAGAAATGCTAACCGATCATCTGACAGCCATAGAAGTGTTCCAAAACCCAGTAAATGTCACCAGACTCTCTAAATGTTACGATATGGACCCCAAATGCCTACTAACCTCAACATCCTTTGAGGTACCCTAGTATGACAGCCCTGAGCCACAGTGATTTCTTCCCCAGGAGCCTCAGTCATGCAGATTGGACTCTGTCTTCTGCTTAAAAAGACAGGACAGGGAAACGTGCTCCATTTCAGGAAAGTTTTCATTTCTAATGGTTCATGTTTTGCTTTGGGTGCCTCTACTTTTATTCAGGAGGTTGGGAAGTAACGAGTCCTCACACTTGAATATTTCCAACAACAAAACCAGGTAGATGAGATCATAGGAAAGGCAGAATTGTGTAGAACTGGAAAATGCATAAAAACGTTCTGATCGATTGATTTTCCTGTTTGTGTTTCCTGTTTAGGCATAATGCCTACTTCAGCGGAAGTGACTTCTTCACCTGGTAATGCACTCCGCCCACTGCAAATATAGGCAGATGGGTCAGCAAGACTGCCTGTGCCATGTCAACCAGGACAGTTGGGGGGGGCTGGGGGGAGTGCAGGGAGTGTCAGGTTGTCACTGTCTTTGAGCAGAATGCCCAGTCTGGGCCAAGCCCTGTGACAGAGCCAAGGTGGTGGTGTTGCCTCTCAGGAAGATAGGGACAGGTACTCGCTGGCAGGTGACATCACCTGTCACAGGTTCTCAGAGCATCACATATCTCCCCTTCATAGCACTGCTCACAGCTGCACTTTGACAGAGAAGGAGCCCTGTCTTGATTTCTTTGTTGTTTGACTCCAGTATCTAGCACAGTGTCTGCCATAGAAGAAGGAAGGGATGAATCACAATCCATTGTTAAATACATGAAGTCCTTGATTTCTATGCTCCAGGGACAGAGAGAAGAAAATGGGTTAACTGTAAACAATTATTTTTGCCATTTGGCAGGTTTTGATCAATTGCCTTTTCTCATTTCCAGAATCTTCTACTATTACTATAACCACCTCAACAGGTAATTTTGGTGTTATTGTGGGTTCTATCCATCTTACTTGCTATAAATTATCATGTTTGGTTTTCCAGGGAGCTTATTTCACAATTGTTTCTGTCCTGATCAAATTATTTTATTCTTTAGAGACTTTAAATATGCTTCTATTGACCTGACTCACATAGGCCACCTCTGCACCCCCAATGGGGAATGAGATCCAGGAAGCACAGCTAAATGCGTGGGCCAAGGGAAAAATTAGTTTGGCCAACTCCCAAATTCAAAAATAAGTCATTCACTGGACAGACTATTGATCTAACATCAACTGCCCATGATGGGAGCTCCTCCTGGAAACCAGTCATGGCATGGGTGTTGGCAGGATGGTGGAGAGCCAAACCACAGCTTTGACTGGTCCTCCTTAGACATTCGTCCAGCATTTGGTGAGGATGGTCATGTGCCAGGCTCTGTGCCAAGATATTGAGAGATGCAGAGTTGACCACAGTAACAAGTAACTTTTGTCTTGTACAATAATCTTGAATGATGCTGGTTGCAATGATATCTGAGGAGTTCCTAATGTGACTTTGGGGTGAACAATTTTACAAATATAGTGTTAGAGGTTTATTTGTGGGGAGGACAATAAAGAGGGTGCTCTCCCCTACTCTAGGTGCTAAAGCAATTAAATAAGACACCAGAGTCAAGACCAAAATACGGTCCACACTCCTGAGAAGGCTTGGTTGGAGGGCAACCCTTGGTACAAGAGGCAAATGGACCTGCCATCCCCTCCTTACCCTCAGTCTGGGTCTTGGGACAGTCCAAGAGCTCGCCCTTTCCCGTGTCACTGCCTTCCAACCATTCAAGGAGAGGAAGGAAGACCAGGTGTAGGAATCCCTCCAACTACAGAATCTCTGTTAGACAAACACATATTGGGAGAAACTTGGACCAATGGTTGTTGCCCTCTAAGTAGGTAATGTTCACCTTCTCCGAGGGGAGAAGTAAAGGGTGGGCAAGAGGAATGGAAACGCAAGGACTGGAGAGGTGCCCTGGAGGCAGTGGAGGATCTAGGGATGCCCCTGTCTGGAAAGCAGGAAGACCAGACAAGCCAGTTATACCTATACCATCTAGGATGGCCACCTTTATGTCTCTTGTATTTAGCAACACGTAGGCTTGATATGGCTGTCTTACTGTTCCTTTGTTATTTTTGTTCTCCTGCAGATTTAGTAGCAACCACTGTGACCTCCACACCAGGTAAGACACTGTCTCCTGCCCAAGTAAGTGCCTCTTCTTGGACTTCCATTCATCAGTCTAGGCTGTTCCATGGAAAGCTTATCCCCAGCCCAGCCTCAGTAAGAACAAACCCTCAAGTGTCCTCTCCTCTCGGCTGGTTTTTAGGTCTTCTCTTCTCTTTTTTACAGATACATCTTCATCCTCAGCAGAAGTGACCTCTCCCTCTGGTAAAGGCTTTCTTGTCATGTGGTTTAAAATCATGAGACCAGCTTCTCACTTGCCATATTCGATTTTGAAAATGAGCCCACATAATGACCATGTTGACCACAAAGTAGACTGAATGAAAAGACACACTGAAGAGTCCTTTCTCCCATTTTTAAGTGTCCTATTTTCTCTGTCCCTATACAGATGTATCTTCAACTTCAGCAGAAGTGGACACACCCTCTGGTAATGTTTTCTGTCTGTCACATTTCTTAAGTTAAATATGATCAACTCTCCCTCTTTCTGTTGGACAAATGAACATAGGTAGTGAATATTTTGTCTGTGGCAGAAGATCTGATATGTCAACAGAAGTCCCAGCATCCTTTTAATAGAAATGAAGCTTCATGTTCTCTTCATCCATTCATAGTCAAAAAAGTGGTCCCTCTGCTAGGACATTCCTTCCACTTGTTGGCCTGGTCTTAATCAGATGTGCTCATGGGAGGCAAGGGCAGGGCCCCCCCATCTCCACTAGCCTGGTGACCTGTGTTAGGTTACAGGTGGTGCTTTGACCCATCCCACACACCAAAATGCAAGAGAACTAGATTGTGATAGTGTTGGTTCTACCCATGTGCAATTCCATCTTCTACCACACTGCTGTTCAAACCAAAACTCTCCATTGTCTTTTCACTGATAGGTGAGTTTGAGTCTTCTTTGTTTGCAGATATAACTCCCACTCCAGGAGAAAAAGCCTCTTCACCAGGTAGGTTCTCTACTCTCTGTGGAGCCCTGGTGAGTGACTTTCTGAGAAACCATAGCCCAGCAGGAGCGGACACACTCAGAGAAAACACACTCTTATTTCCCCAAGAGCGGTCAGGAGAGGAGAGGGAGGTCTGGTTGGTTCCAGGCCACTGGAACCCACAGTAGTTATGATTCTGAACATGGTGGAGGCAAGTGCAGGGACAGGATGAGTAGGATAAGATAGCATTCAGCATCAATCCTGGACGACACGTTAGAGATGGCCCATGGCAACAATTCTCAGATGTTCATGTACAAGTGAATGGCCTGGAGAACTTGGTAAAATGCAGTTTTGGATTTCATGGCTCCAGATGGAGGCTGGATTCTGCATTTCTCACAGGCTCCCAGGTGATGCTTATCCTGCTGGTCATGGGCCACATTCGAGGAGTACAATGCTGAACCACTCCCCTTGTTTTGGAGGAAAATGAGGCCCAGAGAAGGAGGAAACTTGCCACTGCTTTAACTCAGGCAGCCATAACTAAGTATTACAGACCATGTGGCTTAAACAGCAGAAATTTATTTTCCACAATCCTGGAGACTAAAAGTCTAAGATGAAGGAGACAGCAGAGAAGAACTGCAATGCCCACATTTTATGCTCCCGAAAAGCAGCGTGCTGTAGAAAGGGTGCATGTTCTGGGGTGTCCCAGGTGAGAACTGAAGATGTCCCAGGCATGTTTACAAGCTCTCTGAGTCTCGATTTCCTTGTCTCTAACATACAGACAGTACTTCCTGGGAACAGCTGCTGTAGGGATTTGAGAAGGAAATTATAGGACATAGGATGGATGTTCAAAATGGGAATGGTTTGTCTCTCTGGCAACGTGCCAACTTCTCATATACCGTTTTACTCCTGGATGTGTATGTCCACACGATAAATAAGCAGGGTGGGTTCTGCTCTATGCAGCTTATGGGTCAGACTTCTTTTCATAAACTTGGAGTGTACAGTGTGAAATTTCAATGACATGCGATGTCATTAATGCTTTCTTTGGACTAGAAACAAATTTTTTCTCTCTCTTTTTTTTGGCAGCCGTAAATCTGATTTCAACAAAAGTGACACCATCACCTGGTAAAGATCATATGCCTGTTGCTAGATTAACCCTTAGTTGTATAGTAATTTATACAACCACAATTTATCCTAAAATGCATTGTCACTTTTTTGCTTCCCTCTGTGTATTTCACGTGGAAGTATACCTCTCAGATATGATCCTTCTCTTATCTAAAAATGTTTCTGAGAAATCTGATTGGTTTGCTTCATTTAATTGTCCTGATCAATTATTTTATTCTTTAGAGTTTTTAAATACATTTATATTGCCTGACTCAATAGCCACCCCAATAAATATTTTTCCTACAAAATTTTTCCTACAAAATCTAACACTTTCATACTCTTCCTATAAAAATTCTGTATATTTGAAAGGCTTATTTTCTGACCATTTTTCAAATCATTTTCTTTTTGTAGAATAACAGGACATACCACTTGTTACATTTCGATAAGAAAATAAAACTTAGGGGCACCTGGGTGGCTCAGTGGGTTAAAGCCTCTGCCTTCAGCTCAGGTCATGATCCCGGGGTCCTGGGATTGAGCCCCGAATCGGGCTCTCTGCTCAGTGGGGAGCCTGCTTCCTCCTCTCTCTCTCTGCCTGCCTCTCTGCCTACTTGTGATCTGTCAAATAAATAAATAAAAATTTTAAAAAATCAATAAAAAAATAAAACTTAATGGGCAGCATTTCTGCACCTAAACCCATGCAGAAACTCAAACAAGACGACTAGTGCCTAAACCTTGAGAAAATGTGTGGCTCCTTTTCAGGTTTGACTATAAATATGTGACTTTGATGATACGCACTTTTTAAGCTTGGTCTGTCTTTCTTACAGTTACAATTTCAATTGGTGAAGACATGGCCCCTTTACCTGGTAATTTGCTTTTGTTCTCAGCACTTAAATTATCAAATCATTATTAATAAAGTGTTGTTGTTGTTTTTTTCAAAGTTGCTAATCTCTACAGAAAACCCTTATGGGCTAATAAGTAGATATGTGCAGACACAAATGTGCATGTACACACACACACCCCTTTGGGGGTTGGAAGCCCCACATTCACTTCCTGGGACCTTGCAGAAAAGATGTTTGCCTTTATTCATAGTTCGGGCAAGCATGGTTATCTTGCTCCAAAATCACAAGCAACAAATTAAATGAGGAGCAAACAATTATCCTAAACCAGGATACCATACCCACAGACAACCCACCGCCAGGGGCATTTATTAGCTGTCACGAAACAGCTTCTGTGGGCCAAGGAAAGCAGGAAGGTTGGAAAACAGTCACCAGCAACCACTTTATATGGAGACGAATCATTTTACACACATCTCCTGGTGTGACACCGCCAACATAATATAGATTTTTAAAATTATTCTTACTTTTTAAATCCCATTGAAGTACATTTATATACAACGAATTGCACACATCTATGAGATTTTTCTAATGCATCCACCTATGCGACCACCACAATCAAGACACAGAGCATCCCCATCACCCCGAAAAGCTCCTTTGCCTCCCTTTGCAATAAATCCCCCAGGCAACCACTGGTCTGCTTTCGGTCCCTGTAGATTAGCTTTGTGTTTCTAGAATCTCATATAAATGGAATCAAATAATAAGTGCTCTTTTGCGTCTGACTTCTCTTGCTTAACAAATTGTTTCTGAGATTTGTCCAGATGGTTCCTTGTATGGGTGCTTTGTTCCTTTTCATTGCTTAGTAATATTCCACTGGGTAGATAGTCTGCGATTTACCCCCTCCCCTGAGGGTGGACAGGTCGGTGCTCCCCAGTTTTTTCCCTCCGGTGGAGAACTCTGCCGTGTGCAACTCTTTCCCTGCACGTTTTCCTTTATCTCCAGTAAACACCTAGAAGTGGAAAAGCTGGCTCACAGAAGACACAGTTTACAGCTCCAATGTTGGCTTTTATTCATCAAGAGTAAAAGAAATTTCATGAGATAGATTTTGTTCACTAAGTCAAGCCAGTGACTCAACCATTCTACTCCAAAGATGGGAGGATTTTGCCGTTTTGTTTTCTTTCTTTCTAGTATTTTTAATGATTAAATTCTTAGTTATCTGGACAACTAGGCTGACAATACCCTCTGTTCTTTGAGGGCTTTGCTTAATGCAGGTTTGGCTTTTTATGAGACAGGGAGTGCCATGGGGTGGGGGGCGAGAGAGAGAGAGACAGAGAGACAGAGAGAGAGAGGGCAGCACCAGCAGACACGGTGGATCTCATCGCAGTGTCATTTCTTCTGCGGCAAACGATGCACCACGCGGAGGTGCGCAGTAGCGGAGGTTGGAGGTGGCGCCTGCCACTGCTGTCCCCTGACTTGCTTTCTCTCCTCCCGCAGACCTGCCCCTGCGCTTGGCGGATGGGCACAGCCGCTGCGAGGGCCGGGTGGAGGTCCGCCACGAGGGCGTGTGGGGCACGGTGTGCGACGACCACTGGGACATCAGAGACGCTCGTGTCGTGTGCCGGCTGCTGGGTTGCGGCCAAGCTCTTGCAGCCCCGGGGCGCTGCCGCTTCGGCCCGGGCTCGGGGCCCATCCTGCTTGACGACATGCGCTGCTCGGGCACCGAAGACGCGCTGGACCACTGCGGCCACTCCGGCTGGGCGCGGCACAACTGCCGGCACCAGGAGGACGCGGGCGTGATCTGCGCAGGTGTGTCCCGGGGGACTGTGCCTCTTCCTCTGCCCGTGCTCTGAAGGTCAAGGGACTGCATGTTGGCCAAGGTGCCAGCTGCTAGGGTAGCAAGGGCGTATTTGTTACATGCTGCTGTGCTGAATATTTTCATGGCACAGCATGAAAATAAAACCACAGCCTTGTGGTTTTATTCATCACTTTTGTCGAATTCCAATTCCGGACTGTATTTGTTCTGAAATAGAGCTACAAGACTATGAGGTCGAAGGAAGAAGTGGCCGTATAATACAATGATTAAGGACACAGAATTTGTGTCCTTGAGGCTGTCAGACCACAAAGACCCTTATTCAATTTCTGACAGGGTCATCAAGGGCGCGATCTTAAGTGGACACCTTGACCCCGCCCTCAGTAGTCAGAACCCCACAGTACCTTGGGCTGCCTTTGTGTCCCTTTCATCCAAGATGGGGCCTATCCCTCTCCTGGAGGACTTTTTATTACCACCAGACACCCATCTTAGCATTGGACCTCCAGAGGTCGACCCTCTTCTCTGTGGAGTAGTACTATCTTATATTTGTCCTAAATTTACCCAGGTAAACCTCAAAAAGTCGCAGAATTCTAAGATTTGGTGAACAAGTCCGAGCTCCTTTGTCTGTTTCATACTTAGTTTTTCACAGGCAAACAAAGGAATCAATCCCGATGTTTTTATCTTTGTGGGGGAGGTACTCTTGCCCTTCATAGGATTGATCATGACTAGAAAAATCATCAGAGTCCCCAAGACAAACCATCCCGCAGACAGCCTTATGAGGAAGTCAGCCTGGGGCCCAGGGATCCTTATCTGCCAGGCCCTCACTCTCACTGTGTATGTTCGCAGTTCCAACCTGTCCTTTTGCTGTCAGCAGGCCCACTGGAAAGAGTAATTCATTTTCCACTCTTGGATTGTACACCAAGGGGTTTCCTTTTCATCTGGGTATAGCCGCAAAGGACCCGAGGTCTGGAGCCAATGGTATCTGAAGAGGTTGAGTGAATGTGGCCAGCCACGCTTCCTGGGCTGGGCCCTGGCCCTGGGTTGCTGTCCTGCCTTGCTTCTGAGCTGGAGAGGCCTTTGAGAGCCACAGACTGCCTATGCCCCAGGCTGAGATCCCAAGCATGCCATGAGCATGGGAAGGGGCATCTGCCAGCTTCCTTCAAACGACGGTGTTTAGAACCTGGAAAGCCTGTATTGACTATTCTCTTGCTCTAACAAATGTCAGCATTGACGACACCAGTATTGTCAATACTGCACCCGCACACAAATCCCTTCCTCGCGCTCCATCAGGAGGCCCCAGGCCCTCTTTCCCTCCCCATCAACCTGAAGTATGTTCAAGCCACTGTACTCCAGCTGCCATAGCTAAATCCAACGAGCCCATTTCCCGCACTGTCGTTCTGCTGCTGGCCACAGCCTCCTCTTCCAGGTCAGGGTATCAGCACAGCTGACCTTGGCTTCTCACCCATCTCCCCTCACCAGGTCCAGCTGCCTCTGCTGTACCCAAGGACAAGGGTAAGCCCTCCCCTCCAGGCTGCGGGAAGCGGGAGCAGAGAGAGCAGGTGTCCCGGGGAGAAAGAATGGGCTTTCCTGTGCCTCCACTGAGACCTCTGGCATCTCCAGCCACTTGTGGGCCTTAGGAGTTTGGGGAAGAAGACTCTTCACACGCACGCTCCCTCCCGCTTTGCTGCCACTTTTTTCCCAAAACACCTTTCATACAAAGCCTCGGATAGATGTGTGCTCAACCTCGGGGGTCCTCAACATGAGAAGTGGGTTATCCTTTAAATCGTTAGACAAGGCTCTGACTCAGACCGCAGGACACGTGCCGTGGGTAGGACTCCCAGGCTCTCGTGTGACTTTTGGAGAATGAGGACATAAATTCAGTGAGAGTCAAGTCAAGGATGGGGGTGATAAGAGTGAAGCAGCCCCCACCTGAGGCACCGCCCATGCTTTGTAAAGCAAGCACACACCCACATCCCCCTGTGCGGCCGCTGGGCCAGACTGTCTTTGTGCGTTTCTTCCCACGCTCCTCCTGCAGCCCAGCTCTCCTGCCTGCCTCACCTCTTCCGAGTCAGCATTGACCGAGGCTATCTCCGGAGGCTGGGCTACTCCTCTTGGGACATCCACTTAAATGATGAGCTGTGCCGCCCCCAAGTCACCGGGCGCTACCTGATCTTCAACATCCCCTACGGTCACTGTGGCACCATCAGACAGGTAAGAAACTGCCGAGGGGGTGGCACCCTTCTGAGGACGGAGGCCAAGGAGAGCTATTTGGAAAATTCAACCACCTGTTCAAAACCTGGCAGGGACGGCGGAAAGGCACAGCCGCCGGGACTTTGTTTCCAAGTTCAGTGAGACCTGGAGCACTCAGTAATTTGTCCGAAATTTTCCTTACTTTTGGGAATTTGGAACACATGCTGAATTTGGAATACCCTGTAATAAGTGCTGAGAGCTGGTGGATGCCTGGATGGGTAAACATCCGACAGATGGACGGACGATGTTCTCTTAGCTCCAAAGCCAAGCATTTTCCATGACATGCTTCTTTATTCACCTTCAGTGCACACCTCCTCCGGGCAGGCCACGGTGCTGCGCATGGGGGAGGACCAATGATCTGTCCATCTGACTGCTGGGTTCTAACCAGGCAACCGGCTGTATTTCCACACATAGAAAGCATTTATCCAGGACAGGAGGGGATAATGAAATGTATATGTTTATTTCCTGTTCCTTAACCACCAGCTTATTCACAGAACAGTGTCATGGAAGTTAAGCAAACAAGTAGACCAAGGATATAGGAGAATGTCTAACTATGGAATCTTCTGCTCGGTGTATCTAACAATGTAGCACATTCCACAGCAAGATCTCCAAGTTGTTCCTCTCTTCTTCTGTTCCCATATTTAGACGCACACACAAAAACAGCAAACCTTTGGCACTGTTGGAGGTTAATTCATTCAAACAGTCTCCATGGTGCCCAGTGAGCACGCTGACTCCCAACTTCACGTTGTGTCTATTTGATTATGCAGATCACGGTCATTCTTGCCCTTTTTGCCCTGAAATGTGTAGTTTTAACTTCAGAGATCTCTGCCCCAGGGGCCATGCCAGAAGCTCCCCGGTGTCTGAGAGGCGGGCACCCCAGAAATTTCTAGGTCATCGGAGAGGACCCTGCTGCTCTCCTCTGGGGCTCTGGCTGGCCCAGCTCTCGCCGCACAGGGGCCAGACGACACAGCAGGTCAGGAACCCCTCCGGGTGATGGCCAGTCCCGGGCCACCCACGGCGAGCACACTGCCACAGAACTTGTGATTTCAGTCAGTGGCTGAGCAACCTTCTAGGTGCTGAGGTCACAGTGGAAAACGGGACTGACGGGGGTCCTGCTCCACAGCCCTCCCGCTCGAGAAAAGGGAGACTGGCACTGAACAAGTGCACATAAGAGAATCATTTTACAGATGCTCAGAAGACAGCAAAAGGAAGGGAACAGGAGATGGTGGGGGGGGGGGGAAGACCCCTTGGATGAGGGTGGCCAAGGAGCCGAGGCCTGGGGAGGAGACGAGCTGGGGAGAGGGGAGCGGGAGGAGGCCCTGCAGCGGGCAGCCTGTGCTGGCTGCAGCAGCAAGCTCGGGCGCTCGAGGAGGAGGGAAGAGACCGGAGACCCTCCGCACCAGGAAGCGCTGGGTCCCCTCAGAAGGGGCAGGGCCCTGTGGTCAAGGGGTTGAGCTTTCCCTCTAAGCTGTCCATCAGGGCAAGACCTGCTTCCAGGGGCAAGGCAGAAACTTGGTTTCACAGGGGAACAAGAAAAAAATCTGTTTTTCTGGATAAAGCACAGGTATTTGTGCCGAACGCAGAGTGTCTTCATTGTATTAAAATTTCAGAGTGGGGACTGGGAAGGGGCAGGGGGATGAGCAGGAAAGGAAAGCAAAGGTCTAGAAAGGCAGCCCTGGCTGGAGCTGACGGGGCGGTCCTCAGAGCTTCCAAGGCAGAGCGTCCAGGATCCGAGTCACACAACCAGGGGCTTCCTTGAACCAGCGTCGCGGGGCAGGCTGAGTCTCTGGGCCGCACAGGGGGCCGTGGGGACCCGGCTTCCAGAGACAATGGCACTCTGCACGACAGCCGTCAGCACCCCCTTAGCCCTTCAAGTCGCGCTGGATTTGAAGGAGCCAGGCTGAGCCTGAGGTGAGCAGGGCCAGGCCCACAGCTCCCAAGGAGCCAGAACCGGTCTGGAGCCAAGAGAAGGGAGGAGCGGGAAGGGAGGAGACGGGCACCAGGGGGCCGTGGTCTGCGCTCGCCTGAGACTACCACAGGCTGACGGGAGGGCAGGGCGGGAGACTTCGGCAGAGGGAGCACCAAGCAGCCAGCATGGACCTCCTGCCCACCTCACACCAGCACAGCGTGGCCCTCACGGGAGGGAAGAGGGGGAGGCTGCTGGCACACGCTCTGAACTCCCAGCAGAGGACACAGCGTCACCCCATCCGGGCCTGGCGTACCACAGACTGTGGGCCCGAGGCCTCGGGCTTCCCGCTCATCGGCGAGCTGGCGCCGAGCAGGGCTGTGAGGGAGAGGCCTCTGCGCCTGCAGAAAGGCGTCTGTCCAGCCCTGGCCAGCAGCTCTCCCCTCTCGCCCTGCCAGGAAGGGCTCGGCTCCCTCAGCTACTCCAACTCCGTCAGAGGCCGAATCCAGGGCCACCCCGGCCGAGTCTTCGTGAGGCATAGGGTACCTCAGCTCAAGTTCACCTGCAGGGTGGACGGCCCGTCTGCAGCTGAAGTCACTCCTGGGGCTGAGGTCCCCAGGGAGGACGCTGGCTATGACGTGTCCATATCCTTCCTTGAGTTGCCCACGTCCCAGCATGTGAGGAACCCGGGGCCACACTACGCAAGCCCGAAGAAGAAAGCGGTCTTCCTTCAGGCCACCCTCCACAGCCCCAACCCCACCCTGAGGCTCTTCGTGGATACCTGCGTGGCTTCTCCAGATCCCCATGATTTTACCACCGTCAAGTACGATTTGATCCGGCGAGGGTAAGGAGAAGGGAAAACCTTCCACGACTGGCTGATCTTCACGGGGCATGCCTTTGGGGGACCTGTGGCTTCTCAGCTGGGCAGAGCCCTTGTCGTCTGGGACCCTGGGGTCCTGTCTCACCCCTTCTTGCCCGTGCCTCCCTTCCCTTTGTGCTTTATGACTTTATTAGCTCGCCGTTCGTTCGTGGTTCAGGCTCTCGGGGAATCTGGTCTACCTTGATGGGTTGGCGGGTTTTCTTGGCCTAAACTCTTAGAGTGATGAGATTTATTCAGGCTCCTTTAGCTAAAGGATTCACCAAACGAGGACTCGGGAGGTTGTTTGCCTCTGCAGCTCCTTTGCTCTCTCACAGGAGCAAAATCCTTATTATGGAAGGGCGATTGGCAACTAGTACAAAAGGACAAAATTGCATCACTTACTGGTGGTAGCTTTGAAGTGGGGAGAGCCACGGGAGATGCGTCATCGAGGTGCCTGTTTCCAAAAGCCAGGGGCGGGGCAAGACAGCGCGGTGTGGAGAAGGCGTGAGCATGAGAAGTGCACAGATGAGGCGTTAAAGTGCATGGAGTCCCTGAATCAGAAAGCTCTTCTCTTTCAATTCTCCTTACAGAGAGATCAAGGAGAGAGGCACAGTTTGGTGCCAGAACATAACAACTAACACTCTATTCTTCTGTCTGCTTTAGGTTCAAATTACTCTTTTTTAGTCTAATTTCCTCCGGTAGAGTCTTAGGTTATTGATTTTATTTAGATCTTTCTTCTTTTCCAATTCATACATTTGATTTGATCCTCGTAAATTGTATATTCAATTTCACTCAGTTCGAAATAGCTTGTAAATTTTTCTTGAGACTTTTTCTTTTACCTCTGGATCAGTTAGAAGTGTGTTGTTTCATTTCCAAGTAAGAATTTTCCAACAACCTTTCTGTGACTGAATTCTAATTCAACTCCACTCTGATCAGACTATGTCTTTGGTGTGATTCCTTCTCTGTGAATTTGCTAAGGTGTGCTGTGCGGTCCAGAAGGTGTCTGTCCCAGGGAATGTTCCACATGGGCTTGAGAAAGATTGTATTCTGCGGTGGCTAGGTGGAGTGTCCTACAGCTGTCATCTAGCTGGTCAGCAGTCCTTTCCAGATCATCAGTATCCTTCCTGAGTTTCTGCCAGACGTGTCAGTTCTAGACAGAGGGGTGGGGAGCCTCCAGCCATCACAGTGGGCTTGTAGATTTCTCTTTGCAGTTCCCTTACTTTTTGTCTCAGACATTTTGACACTCTGTTGTTACATGTGTATACATTAAGGATTGTTTTATCTTTTCGGTGTTTTGTTTTTTTTTTTAATGTTAGTCCCCACACAGTACATCATTAGCTTTTCATGTAGTGTTCCATGATTCATTGTTTGCATCTAACACCCAGTGCTCCTTGCAGTCTGTGCTCCCTCAATACCCATCACTGGGCTAACCCATCCCCCACCCCCCCAAAGCCCTCATTTTGTCTCCCAGAGTCCATAGTCTCTCGTGGTTTGTCTCCCCCTCAGATTTCCCCCCTTCCTTTTCCCCTTCCTTCTCCAAATGTCCTCCATGCTATTCCTTATGTTCCACAAACAAGTGAAACCATATAATTGACTTTCTCTGTTTGACTTATTTCACTCAGCATAATCTCCTCCAATCCCATCCATGTTGATGCAAAAATTGGGTATTCATCCTTTCTGATGGCTGAGTAATATTCCACTGTGTATATGGACCGTATCTTCTTTATCCACTCGTCTGTTGAAGGGTATCTCTGCTCCTTCCGCAGTTTGGCTATTGTGGACATTGCTGCTACATGTGCCCCTTCTTTTCACTACATCTATCTTTGGGGTAAATACCCAGTAGTGAAATTGCAGGGTCATGGGGTAGCTCTATTTTGAATTTTTTAAGGAATCTCCACACTGTTTTCCAAAGTGGCTGCACCAACTTGCATTCCCACCAGCAGTGGAAGAGGGTTCCCTTTTCTCCACATCCTCTCCAACACTTGTTTTTTCCTGCCTTGTCAATTTTTGCCATTCTAACTGGTGTAAGGTAGTATCTCAATGTGGTTTTGATTTGAATTTCCCGATGATGAACATTTTTTTATCCGTCTGTTAGCCATTTGTATGTCCTCTTTTGAGAAGTGTCTGTTCATGTCTTCTGACCATTTTTTGACTTTATTATTTGTTTTTTGGGTGTTGAGTTTGAGAAGTTATTTATAGATCTTGGATATCAGCCCTTTATCTGTACTGTCATTTGCAAATATCTTCTCCCATTCCATGGGCTGCCTCTTTGTTTTGTTGACTGTTTCCTCTGCTGTGCAGAAGCTTTTTATCTTGGTAAAGCACCAAAAGTTCATTTTCACTTTTGTCTTCTTGTGTTTGGAAACCTGTCTTGAAAGAAGTTGCTGTGATTGCAAAGAGGTTACTGCCTATGTTCTCCTCCAGGATTTAGATGGATTCCTGTCTCACCTTGAGGTCTTTCATCATTTTGAGGTTTATCATTGTGTATGGTGTAAGAGAATGGTCGAGTTTCATTCTTCTGTATATAGCTGTCCAGTTTTCCCAGCTTACTGTTACATCTTTTGAGAGGGCCAATCCCTTTATTGTTATGCAATACCCCTCTTCATTCCTGATAATTGTCCTGGCTTTGAACTCTGTTTTGTCTCAAATTAATGTAGCTACTCCAGCTCTCTTTTGATTAGTATTACCATGGTAGATCTTTCTCCATCCCTTTTAGAAGTCTTTATATTTAAAGTGGGTGTCTTGTAGAGAACAGTAGTTGAATCTTGGGTTTTCTTGTTTTTGTTTTCATTTTATCTGCTCTGGCAATCTGTATCTTTAAAGTGGCATATTTAATAATCACATTTAAAGTGATTATTGAGGGGCGCCTGGGTGGCTCAGTGGGTTAAGCCGCTGCCTTCGGCTCAGGTCATGATCTCAGGGTCCTGGGATCGAGTCCCGCATCAGGCTCTCTGCTCAGCAGGGAGCCTGCTTCCTCCTCTCTCTCTCTGCCTGCCTCTCTGCCTACTTGTGATCTCTCTCTGTCGAATAAATAAATAAAATCTTTAAAAAAAATAAAAATAAAAAATAAAAAAAAAATAAAGTGATTATTGAGGGGCATCTAGGTGGCTCAGTGGGTTAAGCATCCAACTCTTGATTTCAGCTCAGGTCATGATCTCAGGGCCATTAAGACTGAGTCTCACGTAGGGCTCCACACTGAGCATGGAGCCTGCTTAAGATTCTCTCTCTCCCTCTCCCTCTTCCCCCAGCTCACACTCTCATTCTCTCTCTCCCTCTCTCAAATAGATAATTTTTTAAAAAATAAAGTGATTATTGATAGAGTTGGATGAAAATCTGCCATCTTGGTAACTGTTTTCTGCTTGTTGCATTGGTTTGTTGTCTCTACCCCCTCTCTCCTTTTGCTGCCTTCTCTGAATTTAATGGAGCATTTTATATTATTCTGTTTTATCTCCTTTCTTGATGTATCATTTATGCTTCTTACTGAACTTTTTCCATAGTTGTGTTAGGGTTGACAGAACACATTTTTTAAAAAGATTTTATTTATTTGTTTATTTGGCAGAGAGAGAGAGATCACAAGTAGCCGGAGAGGCAGGCAGAGAGAGAGAGGGGAAAGCAGGCTCCCTGCTGAGCAGAGAGCCTGATGTGGGGCTTGATCCCAGGATTCCAGGATCATGACCTGAGCCGAAGGCAGATGCTTATTAGACTGAGCTAACCAGGTACCCTAAGAAACACATTTTTAAATAATCTAAGTTTCACTTTCAAATAATAAAACCACTACCTTTAATCTCCCCTTTGGGTAAAATAGAATAGAATGGGCCTTCGGAAGGCAACAGCTCTAGTTAGAAGTTAATTACGTTGTTTTTTATTATGTTTATTTTACTGTTAGCTTCTACTTCTGCTCAGGAACAGTGGTTTTTCTACTCATGGTAGTATTTTAAGTTTCTTTATGAAAGAAAGAGTGGGTAGGGGGAAGAACTCTGTTTGGAATTCATTGGTCTGATTATTGGAGTCAGGGTGAATTCCCATCACACGTCAAATTAATCCTTGTGGCTGGGGGTTTTTCTCCTATCAGGTGCATCAAAGACAATACCTATATCAACCTGCACTCCCAACAGAAGAACACTGCCCAGTTCAAGTTCAATGCCTTCAACTTTCTGAGCAACTATGACGTGGTCTACCTGCAGTGTGAGGTCGCTGTGTGCAAAGTGGGGGACCCCTCCTCCCGCTGCTCCCAGGGCTGTGTAGAACGGAGTAAGAGGGATGCAGGCCGTGTGGTGACCCCAGAAGAACAGACTGAGCATTTCCAAGTGGTGGGGCCACTGGAAATCCACAGAGGGACTGGTCGGAGTAAGACCCTTGTGTGATTTCTTCACTTTTCACACAAATCTGTTATTAGAAAGAAAAGCCTATTTCCCTGAATAAAGTGATAAGTTTGACAAACCAGAAGCTGCCCATGGAGCCACAGGTAAAAGAAACAGCTAAGGAGGTTCTCTCTGAGTTTCGACCCTACATAAACCTTCCCTGATTGTTAAACTTGTAAGGCAGTCACTCTGTTTGCTGGCTAGAGATGCTGCATCTTCTAATTCTTCACTATCAAGAACTACACATGTTCTAAAGAACAGAGTTCTCTCTATAGACCAAATTGTCAATTTAAAGATTTTGTTAAATTGACTCCTTAACGTTCAGATGCTAGTAGATGGATCTTTTTTTTTTTCTGTCCCTCGGGTGGTGTGAGAATTTCTTTTCAGATCTTGCTAAGAGTCTAATGAAAAATAAACAAGTGTTGGAAAGTCACTGCTCTTTTTTTTTAAACCCTAATAACTGGTTAGTTGAATTGAATATGTCATTTGCTTGTTTATTCGTTGTCACCTACTCAAAACAAGCTCTTCTTGCCCATTCCAAAGGGAATACACCGTGCCTCGGCTTTATTGGGTTTGGGTGACAGCTTTGACATTGACCACAAATGAGAGTTGGAGACACAATCACATGAACCACCTGTGACTGCTTTTATCACACACCCAGTCTGTGTCCCAAATCCTCAAGGCTTTATAGGAAACCTGAGGACACAGGAAACCTGAGGAACACAGAAAGAAAGGTTTGCATATCCCACACCCTCATAGAAAAAGCAGGCAGCACCACTTTATCCAAGTTCTCTTTGTATCTTAACAGAAAGAGGTCTGGGCTGTACTCAGTTCCCTCAAAGCCGTCTTTAAAGAAACTGTCTTGGGGCACCTGGATGGCTCAGTTGGTTAAGTACCCAACTCATGATTTTGGCTCAGGTCAATCATCTCAGGGTCATGTAAGTCCCCTGTCTGGTCATGGAGCCTGCTTAAGATTCTCTCGAAAGATGAAAAAGAAAGAGAATAAAGGAGGAAGGAAGGGAGGAAGGAAGGAAAAGGGAGGGAGAGAGGGGAAGGAAGTAAGAAAGGGTGAGTCTTGGACATAGTTTAGTTTTGTTTTTTGCTTGTCAAGAAGTATTCAATAGCAACATTTAAAAGGAGTCCTCAAGTCCAAGAAATTGTTCCTATCTGTGCCATTCAATGGCATGTATGAGATGAGAATACGTATGGTCAAGGCTCCCAGGGGGGAGAGCAGAGTTTGGGGGAGGCTGGGAGCTAACCCTGAAGTCCTGATGAAAATCTGACATGTGACCCGAGGGTGGGCATTGCCTCTAGAGGGGAACATCTCAGTCTCATGCCAGACGTGCCCTTGATCAGTAGCCATCTTGATAAATAGGATACTTGCGGTATTTTGATGGCATTCCCTGCTTCTACCTGGTAGAAGTTGATGAGATGTAGTTGCTGGTCAGTCTGGTGAAGGCAGCATCTTTAAGTCAAAAGGGAATCACTCGTCCCCAAGCACCTTCATCTTCGGTCACGTGATCTGAGCATCGGGCGTCTATTTCACGTGAGCGCCCCAGATGAATTAAGGGGTTTTCCAAGGGCCTCTGAGCTGCTAGAGCTTCTCCTTTCTGAAGCTTACCTGCCCATTAACTGCATCTATCCCGTATGCATTGAGGAAGTGGGAAGCCAACAGCTTCCAAAGTTAGCATCTTATAGCTTTTAACAAATGCCTCTTGGAGAAAGTGTTGAGAATGAAAGGACTGACCTTATAAGAATAAATAAATAAATAAGTGTCCAGTGAGCTCCCGGTGAGCTTCTCCAGGTGTGGTTCAGCAGGCGGGACCCAGGAAGCTGCCCTCTCCAACAGCATTCCAGCGGATTCTAAGAACGCTGTAGTGGGAAGGCCATGGTCACTGCCGAGCAGTCCATGCTTTATGGATCAAAAAGCACTCAACAGGGAGAAACCTGCAACCCAGAAAAAAGCCTCAAGAGAAGCCTGCTCTCTCTAGCCAAGGGCTGGTAAAGGAGCGCCCAGGCAAGATTGTGAGCCGTGGGCCAAACTGTGTCCCTGCCTCAGCCCAGCCAACAAAGGTGAAGTGGGGAGCCGAGACTTCCTCCTGCCCCCAGGATCCCTCCCACCTTCCCTCCCCTCTGCAGGTTCTATCATCTCTGCGCAGTAACTGGGGCCTCCCCAACACCCCCATGTCAAGTGGAGACCAGGTGGGGAGGCTGGGCTTCCAACCCCACCAGGCAGGAAGACCACCCCTCTGAGACTTCTCTGGGGTGGTGTCAGAGGGGACCTTGTAGAGAGCCAGGACCTCTACCCCCCACCCAGAGGTAACAAGGCGATGCCACCTTCCTGGGGGGAGGGGCAGCAGAGGCCATGAAGGTAGCCTGGCTTCCGCTCTGCCCTGTAGAAATGAGGAGACCCTCCCATCTTGTCCGCACATGCTGGTATTCCATCGCACGTTTTGCTTTTAGCCTTGCTGAAATGCTCTGTTAAACCTATCTCTTGGGGGCGCCTGGGTGGCTCAGTCTGTTAACCATCTGCCTGCAGCTCAGGTTATGATCTCAGGGTCCTGGCCTCAGGCCCCGCATCAGGCTTCCTGCTCCACATGGAGTCTGCTTGTCCCTCTCCCTCTGCCCTCCCTCATGCTCTCTCTCTCAAATCAATAAATAAAATCTTTTAGAAAAAAAAAAAAAAAAGCATGTCTCTTGAATACAGCATAGAGTCAGAATGGAATGCTGTGGGACATTCAGAAAATCCTGTTCCTCTAGGAAGTGAGCGTGGTGGCCGCTCTGGTGTGACAGCCGTATCTCCCTCCGGTAGAACCATTGTTCAGGCTGCCGGGAGTGTGGGTGGCTGATGGCTCTTAGCCCCCAAGATTCTGTGGGGATTCCCTCAGCTCAAGGCAGCTGCCTTGGCCACGTTTGCAGCCTTCAACCAATGGCCGGTGGATAGAAGTGTGTCATGTGGCGGGGGTACCGAGCCCCAGTGTGGGGACGTCTCTGACAGTCCAGCCGAGCCCAGGATGCAGGGCGTTGGCCAGGCTTTTTGCTGCCTCTGCCTCGCCACTCACCAGCTCGCTGCCAGGCCTGCTTCCCTTCCCCTGCCAGGGCTCAAGGCTAGGCCCATGCCCCAGGAACCCTTCGGCACACAAACCTCTCCACCAGAGGTTGTCTCCCAGGACCCAGCCCATGACGGTCAGTACCAGGCAGGTCCGAGGAAGCAAATTCAGAAACAGGACTTGGGGGCTGCCCAGGGGGACTCATCACCAGCAGCAAGTGGTACAGAGGCAGCCCCTGAGCACAGCTCATCTCCTCATTCAACCCTCACGAGCACAACAAGCTGGGGTAAAAGGGGTGGGGCAGCTGCTACCTTCCTCATTTTAAATTGTGGAAATCAAGGCTGAGGGTGACCTGGCCAAGGTAACCCACCAGGTAAGGGGACGAACTAAAACCCAGGCCACCCACTTCAGATCTGAAACCTTTACTTACTTTACTGTCGTTTTTTCCTGAAGAAAAACACTTTCTGCTGTGTATGATTTTCTATCTCTGATGCACTGGTATAGCTCAGTAGGTCCACTGCAAAGGGTTTGTGACTCATGGTGATACAGTTTTACACTGTCTCCCGAGTCACACTATGTCTTGGTCTTCTTGGTATCACACTGCTGTGCCTGGCCGCCCGCACAGCTTCACGCAGTTCCTGACAGGAAGACAGCGCTGGGCCCGGGACCACACTGCCTTGACTGAGTCTGACTTGCCTGTTCTCATTACGTTCTCAAGTGCTTTCGCGTTAGGTTGGAAAAGAACTTTGTAGTAGCTCCCTTTAGTCATACAGATGAACACAAAGGAGACTAGACCACATGGCCACATGGGGCAAGGGCTTAGAAAATCCATGTGGAAATACTAAAAAGAAAATGGGGAAGATCTGTTTTCATTTGGAGGTGGAAACCCAGCAGGCCCCAAACAACTCGTGCGATAAGAGTAGAGATGCTGTTTTACTCGTGCTGTACTCCCTGGGCATGCGTGGTATCAAATCCAAGCGTCTGGGACTCAAGGAGTGTCCCTGGGTGTTCAGAAATGTGGTTGCCTCTTTGGATGTGTATTAGAACCTGAAAACATGGTGGTTTGGATGGTGGGGACGAGTTGTACTGTCCTCCTAGGACAAAGAATTCAACATGTGTGGTGTGAGTAAGTTTGTGCACATGGAGGCTTCTATACTGTGGATAGGAAAGTGTCAGCCAGAACGGACTTCTCCTTTTAGGGTTACCTTTGGTTTTGGTGTTTGGTGGTAAATGGGAGAATTGTTTTCATTCATTAACCTAGAAACCACACAGAAGGCTCTCCTTTTATAGTCAGGTTCTTCTTTCCTGTTCTTAGATCATGAAATAGCTTTTTTCTTTCCAGAGCTGTTCTCTGAAATGTGTTTAAGTTGTAAAATGCTGAGGCTCTGAATTAGAGTGAGGCATGTGAATAAACAAGATGTCAGTCTCTCTGTCACACTTAGTTTCAAAAACTGTAACCCTCGCATACATTTCAAAAGGTAGCATATTTGCATCTAGGTAACAAATATATTTAATGCCAAAGATTTAAGTAAATACAACCTTCTTCTTTTCACCTAATATTGACAGATACTGTTCCATGCTTGTGAAAAAGGACGTTTCTAATTCATCTGGTATTTTGGTGACTTTCGTTCTTAGCATGGACATAATGTTTGTTCATTTCAACCACGCCTGCAAGGCAGCAAGCTCTGACCACGGTGACAGCAGGAACTGTGTCATTTTTATGCGGCTCTCTCCAATTTATTCATAATATGTAGCCATGGGGCATTTTCTTTGGCATTTGGGAAAAATGGGTCTCACTGAAGGCTGAACTGGTCAGTTAATATTCTGAAGCTTCTCATATTTATAGTCTGTTCTCTGATTCACAAAATGCCTTGCTACGATCACGGCCACCATCACAACATTCAGAGCAAGGACCATGAATGAAAACAGATGCAGACTGTCAAAAGATTGACTCTGAGTTTTTTCTCTGTGTATTTGGTCCTGAAATCCTGTAAGTGGAAACCAGATAAAAATCATTTAAAGAAAAGTATTACTTGGCATTACAAAATTTTTGTGAATGGGTATCTCTCCATAGCCTCCGAGTCTTAGGCATCAATGAAGGACCTTATGATACATAATGCCAAAACAGCCTAAGGAAACTGCTAGCAACTCTTTCAATTAATGTATGTTTCCGTTTCATTTAAAAGACAAGATGTGTTTACATTTGTTTGTTTAAATAGCTACTTTGTTGCCCTGAAATAAGGTGAGAAACTTGTGGAATTTAAGCATCAAAATCAAACAGAAGTGCAGGTCCATCTACTGATGGTCACTATCTCCCAAAGTCCCCAAAATATATTTGATCGATGGAGACACAACTAATTTCTTCTCTTCAAACAGGAAAAGGGTACTTTTCTAATGTGCATGATATTTCTATAACTTTTATTCACAAATTTTCAACTAATCTAGCCTAATATCCATAGATGCATTGTCTTTTTAGTGACTAGTTTTTAGTTATAAAATTACTGGATTTAATTTTTGTTCCCTTTTGTTTTTGTCATAGAAATATTTTGCTACAAACTAGAATCCTACTCCTTCCCAATCCATTCAAATAATAATAAAGACAGAGGTCATAAGATTCTCTTATGCCAGGATCATTTTCATATGAGATAAATTTTCCTAAACACTTTTCATGTAACTATGGTCTATCGAAGCCATTCAGTCGTGGCTTGTCCTTGGGCATTCACTGTTCTGGGACCTGGCAGGGCTCATGTTTCCAACCTTTAAAAAGAAGCAGGGCTGTGTTGCAAATATGCTATTTTCTCTGTTTTGGAAAAAAAATCTTTTACTTTTCCCAAAAAGGTGATTTGTGTGAGATGCTGATTCACCTGATTCAACTCATTTAGGAATGAAAATACATTGCTTTTGATTCTGTTATCTGCCATGGTATGGCTATAATAAGAAGTCAGAAAGCTAAGAGAAACTGTTGTTTTTAGAAGTGAGGATATTACATTTATACTGAGAAGCCATGGGAATAATGGTGAATTATCAGTGCATCATATGCTTAAAATGTACATGGCTTTCATTTTATCCACTAACAGAAAGAAAAATTAATCTTGTGTGCTTACCTGATTATGGGCTTTCCTACAAATACTATAAATCTCTAAACTATACCTTCTTAAGAAGGAATATATTTGAGCAGAATTTTATGAACCATGTGGTATTCTTAGTTCATGAAATAGCTTTTTTCTTACCTGGATTTCCACTTGCACTTCGATCCCTTTTCAGACGAATAGGTCCTACGACAGAATCAGTCTTCCATTTGTACGAAGAAATGTCTCTTTTCCTTCTAGAGACACAGCCTTGGTTGCAGCGAGACTGATGGTCACCACTGTCACATATCAAAATCTTACACTGGAGATATACGGAGCCCAGACTTCTCAAGAATTTAAAGGCGTTAAATTGGAATCTTCCATAGTGTCCAGATAATGGATACATCATACAAGTGTCATCTTGAATACATCTAGAACAGGATTTACGGCACATTTAGAAAGTATCCAGTTCAGTCTTTTCAGTATTGAAAAGAGATGATACAAAGTTTTCTTTGAACTGTCTGATCTGTGGATCAAAAATTTCTCCAGAAAGACAATGTCTCCCATCCAAGTACAAACCAGGCCTGACCCTGCTTAGCCAAGATCAGGTGCATTGTATGTTAAGTGACGAATTGTTCAATTCTACTCCTGAAACTGATATTACACTATATGCTCTAACTAACTAGAATTTAAATAAAAATTTGGAGAGAAAAAAAAATAGTAAAAAAAAGACAGTCAGTGTCTTTAGCTCAGACTGTATTGAGCTAAGGCTATGGACCTGATTCCTGGGTAAAATAAAATTCCCTCCAGCAATAACATTTCTAGTCCACATGAGTTAGGTAGAAAATCAATTCAGATATATTAGAGCTCTTACACCTTACCTTAGACACTTGCTATGAAGATCTCAATATGGTGGATGTAGTTTAAGTCCATCAGCTTATAGAAAAAAAGGGAAAACTTTCCTTTAAAAAAAAAAAAAAAACCTTAGGGGAGAGTACCCAGTGAGGAAGAAGGAGCAAGGATAAAGCAATGTAAGGAAGCCAGCTAACCTTCATGTAAAAATACTCTTATCTGGACAAAATGACAAGACGGAAAAATTCACCACAAAAAAAAGAACAAGAGGCAGTACCGAAAGCTAGGGACCAAATCAATACAGACATTGGTAATATGTCAGATCTAGAGTTCAGAATGACAATTCTCAAGGTTCTAGCCGGGCTCAAAAAAGGCATGGAAGGTATTAGAGAAACCCTCTCGGGAGATATAAAAGCCCTTTCTGGAGAAATAAAAGAACTAAAATCTAACCAAGTTGAAATCAAAAAAGCTATTAATGAGGTGCAATAAAAAATGGAGGCTCTCACTGCTAGGATAAATGAGGCAGAAGAAAGAATTAGTGATATAGAAGACCAAATGACAGAGAATAAAGAAGCTGAGCAAAAGAGGGACAAACAGCTACTGGACCATGAGGGGAGAATTCGAGAGATAAGTGACACCATAAGACGAAACAACATTAGAATAATTGGGATTCCAGAAGAAGAAGAAAGAGAGAGGGGAGCAGAAGGTATACTGGAGAGAATTATTGGGGAGAATTTCCCCAATATGTCAAAGGGAACGAGCATCAAAATTCAGGAGGTTCAGAGAACGCCCCTCAAAATCAATAAGAATAGGCCCATACCCCGTCATCTAATAGTAAAATTTACAAGTCTCAGTGACAAAGAGAAAATCCTGAAAGCAGCCCGGGAAAAGAAGTCTGTAACATACAATGATAAAAATATTAGATTGGCAGCTGACTTATCCACAGAGACCTGGCAGGCCAGAAAGAGCTGGCATGATATTTTCAGAGCACTAAACTAGAAAAACATGCAGCCAAGAATACTCTATCCAGCTAGGCTATCACTGAAAATAGAAGGAGAGATTAAAAGCTTCCAGGACAAACAAAAACTGAAAGAATTTGCAAACACCAAACCAGCTCTACAGGAAATATTGAAAGGGGTCCTCTAAGCAAAGAGAGAGCCTACAAGTGGTAGATCAGAAAGGAACAGAGACCATATACAGTAACAGTCATCTTACAGGCAATACAATGGCACTAAATTCATATCTCTCAATAGTTACCCTGAATGTTAATGGGCTAAATGCCCCAATCAAAAGACACAGGGTATCAGAATGGATAAAAAAACAAATCCATCTATATGTTGCCTCCAGGAAACTCATTTTAAGCCCGAAGACACCTCCAGATTTAAAGTGAGGGGGTGGAAAAAAATTTACCAGGCTAATGGACATCAGAAGAAAGCAGGAGTGGCAATCCTTATATCAGATCAATTAGATTTTAAGCCAAAGACTATAATAAGAGATGAGGAAGGACATTATATCATACTCAAAGGATCTGTCCAACAAGAAGATCTAACAATTTTAAATATCTATGCCCCTAATGTGGGAGCAGCCAACTATATAAACCAATTAATAACAAAATCAAAGAAACACATCAACAATAATACAATAATAGTAGGAGACTTTAACACTCCCCTCACTGAAATGGACAGATCATTCAAGCAAAAGATCAGCAAGGAAATAAAGGCCTTAAACGACACACTGGACCAGACGGACATCACAGATATATTCAGAACATTTCATCCCAAAGCAACAGAATACACATTCTTCTCTAGTGCACATGGAACATTCTCCAGAATAGATCACATCCTCGGTCCTAAATCAGGACTCAACCGGTATCAAAAGATTGGGATCATTCCCTGCATATTTTCAGACCACAATGCTCTAAAGCTAGAACTCAACAACAAGAGGAAGTTTGGAAAGAACCCAAATACATGGAGACTAAACAGCATCCTTCTAAAGAATGAATGGGTCAACCGGGAAATTAAAGAAGAATTGAAAAAAAACATGGAAATGGGACACAACAAAGGCAGTCCCGAGAGGAAAATATATAGTGGTACAAGCCTTTCTCAAGAAACAAGAAAGGTCTCAGGTACACAACCTAACCCTACACCTAAAGGAGCTGGAGAAAGAACAAGAAAGAAACCCTAAGCCCAGCAGGAGAAGAGAAATCATAAAGATCAGAGCAGAAATCAATGAAATAGAAACCAAAAAAACAATAGAACAAATCAACGAAACTAGGAGCTGGTTCTTTGAAAGAATTAATAAAATTGATAAACCCCTGGCCCGACTTATCAAAAAGAAAAGAGAAAGGACCCAAATAAATAAAATCATGAATGAAAGAGGAGAGATCACAACTAACACCAAAGAAATACAAACTATTACAAGAACATACTATGAGCAACTCTACGCCAACAAATTTGACAATCTGGAAGAAATGGATGCATTCCTAGAAACATATAAACTACCACAACTGAACCAGGAAGAAATAGAAAGCCTGAACAGACCCATAACCAGTAAGGAGATTGAAACAGTCATTAAAAATCTCCAAACAAACAAAAGCCCAGGGCCAGAGGGCTTCCCAGGGGAATTCTACCAAACATTTAAAGAAGAACTAATTCCTATTCTCCTGAAACTGTTCCAAAAAATAGAAATGGAAGGGAAACTTCCAAACTCATTTTATGAGGCCAGCATCACCTTGATCCGAAAACCAGACAAGGATCCCATCAAAAAAGAGAGCTATAGACCAATATCCTTGATGAACATAGATGCAAAAATTCTCACCAAAATACTAGCCAATAGGATTCAACAGTACATTAAAAGGATTATTCACCACGACCAAGTGGGATTTATTCCAGGGCTGCAAGGTTGATTCAACATCCGCAAATCAGTCAGTGTGATACAACACATCAATAAAAGAAAGAACAAGAACCATATGATACTCTCAGTAGATGCTGAAAAAGCATTTGACAAAGTACAGCATCCCTTCCTGATCAAAACTCTTCAAAGTGTAGGGCACACACCTCAATATCATCAAAGCCATCTATGAAAAACCCATCGCAAATATCATTCTCAATGGAGAAAAACTGAAAGCTTTTCCGCTAAGGTCAGGAACACGGCAGGGATGTCCATTATTACCACTGCTATTCAACATAGTACTAGAGGTCCTAGCCTCAGCAATCAGACAACAAAAGGAAATTAAAGGCATCCAAATCGGCAAAGAAGAAGTCAAATTATCACTCTTCGCAGATGATATGATACTATATGTGGAAAACCTGAAAGACTCCACTCCAAAACTGCTAGAACTTGTACAGGAATTCAGTAGAGTGTCAGGATATAAAATCAATGCACAGAAATCAGTTGCATTTCTCTACACCAACAACAAAACAGAAGAAAGAGAAATTAAGGAGTCAATCCCATTTACAATTGCACCCCAAACCATAAGATACCTAGGAATAAACCTAACCAAAGAGGCTAAGAATCTATACTCAGAAAACTACAAAGTACTCATGAAAGAAATTGAGGAAGACACAAAGAAATGGAAAAATGTTCCATGCTCCTGGATTGGAAGAATAAATATTGTGAAAATGTCTATGCTACCTAAAGCAATCTACACATTTAATGCAATTCCTATCAAAGTACCATCCATCTTTTTCAAAGAAATGGGACAAATAATTCTAAAATTTATATGGAACCAGAAAAGACCTCGAATAGCCAAAGGGATATTGAAAAAGAAAGCCAAAGTTGGTGGCATCACAATTCCGGACTTCAAGCTCTATTACAAAGCTGTCATCATCAAGACAGCATGGTATTGGCACAAAAACAGACACATAGATCAATGGAACAGAATAGAGAGCCCAGAAATAGACCCTCAACTCTATGGTCAACTAATCTTCGACAAAGCAGGAAAGAATGTCCAATGGAAAAAAGACAGCCTCTTCAATAAATGGTGTTGGGAAAATTGGACAGACACATGCAGAAAAATGAAATTGGACCATTTCCGTACACCACACATGAAAATAGACTCAAAATGGATGAAGGACCTCAATGTGTGAAAGGAATCCATCAAAATCCTTGAGGAGAACACAGGCAGCAACCTCTTTGACCTCAGCCGCAGCAACATCTTCCTAGGAACATCGCCAAAGGCAAGGGAAGCAAGGGCAAAAATGAACTATTGGGATTTCATCAAGATCAAAAGCTTTTGCACAGCAAAGGAAACAGTTAACAAAATCAAAAGAGAACTGACAGAATGGGAGAAGATATTTGCAAACGACATATCAGATAAAGGACTAGTGTCCAAAATCTATAAAGAACTTAGCAAACTCAACACCCAAAGAACAAATAATCCAATCAAGAAATGGGCAGAGGACATGAACAGACATTTCTTCAAAGAAGACCTCCAGATGGCCAACAGACACATGAAAAAGTGCTCCATATCACTCGGCATCAGGGAAATACAAATCAAAACCACAATGAGATATCACCTCACACCAGTCAGAATCGCTAAAATCAACAAGTCAGGAAATGACAGATGCTGGCGAGGATGCGGAGAAAGGGGAACCCTCCTCCACTGTTGGTGGGAATGCAAGCTGGTGAAGCCACTCTGGAAAACAGCATGGAGGTTCCTCAAAATGTTGAAAATAGAACTGCCCTATGACCCAGCAATTGCACTACTGGGTATTTACCCTAAAGATACAAACGTAGTGATCCAAAGGGGCACGTGCACCCGAATGTTTATAGCAGCAATGTCCACAATAGCCAAACTATGGAAAGAACCTAGATGTCCATCAACAGATGAATGGATCAAGATGATGTGGTATATATACAAAATGGAATACTATGCAGCCATCAAAAGAAATGAAATCTTGCCATTTGCGACAACATGGATGGAACTAGAGCGTATCATGCTTAGCGAAATAAGTCAAGCAGAGAAAGACAACTATCATATGATCTCCCTGATATGAGGAAGTGGTGATGCCACATGGGGGCTTAAGTGGGTAGGAGAAGAATCAATGAAACAAGATGGAATTGGGAGGGAGACAAACCATAAGTGACTCTTAATCTCACAAAGCAAACTGAGGGTTGCTGGGGGGAGGGTGGTTGGGAGAAGGGGGTGGGGTTATGGACATTGGGGAGGGTATGTGCTTTGGTGAGTGCTGTGAAGTGTGTAAACCTGGTGATTCACATACCTGTACCCCTGGGGATAAAAATATATGTTTATAAAAAATAAAAAAAATTTAAAAATATTCCAGGGGGAGGGAAAAAAAAAACCTTAAAAAAATTTTTTTTAAAGTAGGCTCCACGCCCGATGTGGGGCTTAAACTCATAACCTTGAGATTAAGAGTCATAAGCTCTACCAATTGCAACAGCCAGCACCCCTTCACTATTTTGTTTTATTTTTAAGTAAGGAATGCCACAGATACTTTATAAATTTCATTACACTTCTGTTCTGAAGTTGGAACAAGTGAAATACTCTTCTGGGATTTTGTTGAAAATAACCAAAATGTGGAGAAAAAAAAGTAAAAATGATCGGGGCGCCTGGGTGGCTCAGTGGGTTAAGCCGCTGCCTTCGGCTCAGGTCATGATCTCGGGGTCCTGGGATCGAGTCCCACATCGGGCTCTCTGCTCAGCAGGGAGCCTGCTTCCTCCTCTCTCTCTCTGCCTGCCTCTCTTCCTACCTGTGATCTCTCTCTGTCAAATAAATAAATAAAATCTTAAAAAAAAAAAAAAGTAAAAATGAAAACATAAATCCTCCTTGACAAAAAATAAATTTGTTTCTACCAGCAAATATTTTGGAAATAGACTTAAAATTCTAGGGGATATGGGCTGTGGTTGTAGAAATGCTCTAACTTAAGTTATCTGTAATTAGTGCACAGTAACTATATTTCATAAAATGATTACATTTACTAAATTCCATGGTAGCAGTACTAGAAAAAAATTGATGAATCATGGATCCATGCACAAACAACACTACCTCATTCAAATCACTGTTAATCCTTGGAAAAGCATGTTACCCAGCAGTACGTACCCACTCCTGATCAGGTCATAGGTTGGAGATGCAAAGTCAGGTGTGGGAGAGGCAATGCAGGTATCCAGAAATACCACTAAATTTGGATCGGAGGTGCGCAGACTGACTTGCACAAAAAGAGTTTCGTTCAAATCCACGTAATATGGTGACTCCAGTATAGGCTTTTCAAATGAATTGGATTCAAAAAGAGCCATGCTTGTGTTGTATTTGCCCAGGGCGCTTTGATTTTGTATTACGTCATCTTCCGTTATATACATCATCTCCACGGTAGAATTCGATTCCATTTCACACTTGAGAATGATCTGGAGATGCTTCTGGCGGGTGATCACTTCCGACATGGGGGATGGGATGAGAGTGATCATGTTGGTGTAAGTGACCGAGTGATCCTCCACCTGCAGTGACATGGAATTCAAATGCTGTACAGCAAGTCGGGTAATCGTTTAGAGCCCAGATACGAAAAACATCTGCAGACAGAGATACAATTTCCTTAAATCACAAGATAGCAGCTTTTCTACCAGTGTACTCTAAGGCTCCAAAGTGCTTTATTTAAGAAACATTCTGGGTAGGAAGAAAAAGTGTGAGATGAGAGATAGAGCTTGGCTTGGAAAGACCTGAAGACAGAATTAGAACTTTTTTCAGTTATGTTAAAAGAAATTCTGAACACCAACTTCCACCCCTAAAAGACATGAGACCCTGTAATGCAAGGGCTTCTTCCATAAGTAGCTTTGTATTAGGGTGGCTTCCTGGGCGGTTTCCCAAGTGTGTGCAGACAGAAGTCTTGCAGTAGGTTTCCCCAGGATGCCTTCCCTCCGGGTGTACAGAGGATGGCCCAGGTGTTCATTTGGAGCAGAAAATGATGATTTACTTCTATTCTTATCCATTCTCTGGAGTAGCTGCCATTCTTCTTGACAAGGTTGTTGTCTAATGACATGAGTGGCATGTTTAGGGTATCCAGCCTAAAGGGACTTACAGGTTGCAAATGTTTGAGATCTTAAAGTTCTAGAAAATGGAAAACAAATCACAAACTTATGTTCTACATCTCTCAAACAAGGTTCATGTTTTTACCTTCTCCCTTTACAGGGGAAAGAAGGAGATCATAACAATCCAGCTAGATCTTTGCTAAATGTGAGCTCTAATCAGTTTCTACACAAGTACTGCTGCTGGGCTGCGACACCCGTGGCATCTAGGTATCCAGACGTCCTTCCATGATTTCCCCGAGTTCTTCTTCTTCCAGGAAAGAGAACCACCTCTAGTTACCCTGAGAATAAATGCGGCGACTTGGCAGTCGTGTTTAAATGAGTGAGTGCACGTAAATGTTCCCACAGGTTCGCCATGGATTGAGCCCTGAAGTTTTGGGACATGTTCTTTAGGGCCACCAGAAAGCCCTGCATTGCCAGCATCACCCAACACACCGCTGTCATTTGACAAAACCCAGCTCAGTGCCTCACTTTACCTTTTTGATCGTACCACATCCATCAAGAGGAAAAGAAAACTCCACCACGTTTGAGATTTTCGGTCTGCAAGTTGGGTCATTCAGGTGTAAGTTATTCTCTCTGTATTTAAGTGACGCCAGGTAGGATTTACTTATGATAGCTCTCATCTTGTCAGAGGAGCAAGTTAAAGATGCTGTTCAGGAAAAAAAAAAGGATGATTATGTTTATGGCAGCTAGAACTTTGGATCTTGAAAAGCTGTATATACAGAAGACAATATAAAAACTCAAAACCCTTTTTGCTTTAAACCATAATCGGAAGCCTGTGCCAGCAGAGCAGTTCGTCCGCCTTCTACAAGGTTCACTGTGACCTTGTCTGCTACTTGATTCTGTAAATCTATTATTTTTGGTTGTGCCTTTAGGCAAGGCATTGCAGAAAACAGCCCATATTTTTTACAGAAATCTTTTCTAAGTTAATAAAACCATTCATTTCTTCTCATACTAAGCAACGTACTTCTCAAGGTTCAGATCATGAGTATATATTTCAAAGGATCTATGACAGGCTTGCAAATAGGGATAGCCACAGGTAGGCTAAGAATTAAGGAGCAGTTTCTATGGACACAATCTTCAAAGAGCTCCAAATAGCTAAGGAATGTGACTTACTAGTGTTGATATTTTCTGCATAAATGGAAGTGTAGGAAGCAGAGAAGCCCCGGTAGGAGTTGGCATAATCTGTTGATAGCACCACGGTCAACGAGTCTGATGAGGATTCAAAGGTGGGCCTTACGCGGCCACACACTTGTCCAAGTAGGCCAGAGGTGGTGGAGGGACCGTCATAGACAGCAATGAAATCAAATCTGCAGTGTTCATCCACTTCTAAGCTAGAGAAATAGGGCCTCTGGTGAAAAAGCTTTCCAAACCAATTCAATTCTCAGCATCAGAGTCAAGTGATTAAAGAGTTTTCCTTGTGATGGTAGCTCAGGTTTAGGAAAAACCTAGGGCTTTGCCAGTCCCTGATGTGCCTTCAGAATCTTCAGGAAAATAGACAAATAGGGTGCCTGGGTGGCTCAGTTGGTTAAGCAACTGGCCTTCAGCTCAGGTCATGATCCTGGAGTCCCAGGATCGAGTCCCGCGTGGAGCTCCCTGCTTGGCAAGGAGCCTGCTTCTCCCTCTAATCCTCCCACTTCTCATGCTCTCTCTCTCCCTCTCTCTCTCTCTCATTCTCTCTCTCTCAAATAAATAAAATCTTTTTTAAAAAAATAGACAACCTAGTTCACTGTAGTAGTACTGGTGTTTACTCTACACACCGATGCTAGGAGAAGTGCCCATCTATGAGGGGCTCACACAATTTCTCTCCTCCAGGGTCCCCCTTTGCCAGGTGGGCTCTCTGCATTTCGCCAACAGCAGAAATGGACCCACAGTACTTACAAAATGTCTCTGAAGTTTAGTTTTATCTTGTAACCTTTCTCCACTTGTATGTGCCACACGCAGTAGGCCAGCTGAGGATGCGAGTTCGGGTAATTGGGGCTGGTAAAAGAGCCTTCCAAGGAGTCCAAGTAACCACCACAGTCTGGAACAGCTGAAAGGGATGTGAGGGTGCCCGAGAATGTAAATCAAGAGAGACTTCATTTAGTTTCCCTGCCGTGCACTGAGCTGAATGAGCCATTCCCTACCCTCCAAATGTCGCTCCATTATCCTCTTTCCAATCGGGAAATATTCAGCCTTCTTTATCCCTGGATTTTCTAACCACTGCCCCGGGGCAAAGGGACACTGTAAGATCTGTCCCAGCTTTAGAGATCCTCCATGGCATGGACTAAGCCACAGAAAATGACATCACGCTCGCAGGACTGTCATTGCAGGCTCTTCCTCACTTGGCCCCAACCCCGCTTTCCAGCCTCATCCACACTCCACGTGACCTGCTACGCCAGCCTGTCCTTTCTTCCCGCAGCTCCTCGGACTGTCGGTCTCAGCAGACAGGAGTCCTCCTGCCGTGCTTCTCACCTCTCCCGACCCTACACGCTCTTTCCAAGTCAGCTCAGATGTAGCCGACACGAACCCACGTTTGGTCCCTCTCTGCCCCGGTCGGGAAGCAAGCAGCTGGACAAGAGAAAGGCCACACCGAAGGCTCTCGTTCGGGGGACGTAAAACAGTGGAGGTCAGCTAAAGCACAGGAGGCACATCAGGTAGTGGCCAGAGGTAAGGCCTGAAAAGGGGGCCTGGGTCTGGCTCTGGAAAACCGTGACGGCTCCACTCCCGAGACTGGCGTGGTTTAAGAGGAGAGTGACGCGATCGGCTCCAGGCCTCAGGCGGCAAACCAGAGCGGAGCTTTGCTCACGAACCCATCTGCAGAATTTCTTAGCATTCTGCTTTGCCTTGTAGTGGAATCTGGGAGCTGGGAATGCAGAGCCACGGTAACATCTGATTGCCTGACGAGTTAGGTCAGCATTTCTCATCGCCTGCTTCCTAATCTTTGTCAGAGGTTTGTGGGGACCTTGTCAAAGGTGAAGGTTCTCGAGCCCCAACGCAGATCTTCTGAACCAGACCAGAGAGGTCCCTGAATGGGGGTTTCAAGGGATCTCGGGGATATTCTGAAACAGGCCGTACTTGCAGAGTCTGCTTTGGGCTGTCCCACAGTGCGCCCCGGCATGCAGCCCTCTGATCAGCCCCTTCCATCTGCCTCACCGGGAGCTAGTTAGAAAGGCAAAGTCATGGGCTCCATCCCAGAACCAGTGAAGCAGAGTCGCTGGGGTGGGAGGGGGAGCAGGGATCTGATTTCACAAGCTCTCCGGGTGACTCTCACGCATGGGAGTTAGAAAACTTCTGCTCTCACAAACGGAGAACTCAGACTCGAGGTTATGACCACCCACGCAGGAGCATGTGTAATTTCTATACTCGTAGGTGGTCGGTGCATAGGTTGCATAAGTGAAAACTCACAGCTGCCAAAAGAGAAGAAGTAGTAGAAGATGAAGACGCTTCTTTGAATTCTTACAGAGTCAGTGAGGATTTGAATCGTTAATGTATCGGATGATGATTCAAAAACAGGAATGTAGTCATGTTTACTGCAGACTTGCCCCAGCAGAGAGCCCTTGGTAGAGTTTCCATCAAAAACTTTAATGTTTTCACTTTCACATCTTCCATCGGGATCAAGCCTGCGAACAGAACATGCCACGGTTGGAGATGAGCCAGCAGCAGGCGGGTCAGGGTGTCAGCTGCTCACAGCGGCACCCCAGATGCCAACACCTGTCTGCATGGCGTGTCTGTTTCATATCAAACTCCCAAGACCAACCACCCCCCACCTCCGTCAGCATCAAACCACACCCCATCAATCTAGAAATGCCTCAGGGGACTGAACTGCTTTGCCAACGATTCTGTAAAGTCAAGGATTGGGGGGGTAGTCTGGAACCCAAGACCCTCGCCTTCCACGTCCGTCTCTCCTGTTCCTCGTGCCCGTGTGGGAATTGTGGGGTGGGAGCTTCTTACTTAGAATTCATTCCCCTTGACGTTGGACATCCAGGGCTGTTGAAAGCGGGAACAACTCTTCGTCCCCGGCCCCCTCTCAAGGTAAAGCGGATTTAGTCTCTTCCCAGCCCCTTCCTTCCCTCACAGCCCCACGTCCTCCTTCGTAAGGACAGTCCCAGGCCCTGCGTCGGGCGCGGCAGGGCAGGATGACTGTTTTCTGCCCGTTCTGACAGGGTCTGTCCAAACGCCCCCAGAATCCCAACAGAGGGCCACGGCGCCCTGGAGGGAAACACGAGGGCGGACACACCCCAGTTCTCCCTCCAGCCCGAGCCCCTCACTTGCCGTGGAACCTTGCACAAGCGATTCACTATTTCTTCTCCTCAGTCTCTTCTGTAAATGGGGAGTCACAGCCTTCGTCTGGTGTGGGGGTTCCCGTGTTCTCAACGGAAGCGCCTGGCGCAGGCCCGGCACGCAGGCAGCGGCTAAGTGTGAACAGCTCACCTCCACTCCCTCCCTCTGCCGCGCCGCCATGCTCTCCCTCTCCACACACCAAGAGTAATGCAGAGGATTCTCCGTAGCCCTAGAAGTCCAGGGAGCGTGGGAGTCCCCCTTCCCCTCTGTTTCCGTGAGGGCCACAGAGACCCGCTCCCCAGCCTGGGCATAGGGGCAGGCACCCCCCAGCGTGGCACCTTGACCAGCGGGGACGGCAGGAAGCGCCCCGGGCTCATGACCTCTGCACTCCTGTTCTCGGGCCCCAGTCGCCCCCACCTGGACCAGAACCTGGGCCCAGGGCCCAGCAACTGCACTTTCGCAATCCCCCCCCAACCCACCGTCGAGTTGCCCTGAGACTCCCCAGCTTTAGCACCACGGGGATTGGGTAAGACTTTGAGCCCTGGAGCCAGGTGGCTTGGCTTCCAGTCCTCTCCCACCTGTAGTCATCTGTGACTTTGGGCACATGAGGTGACTTATCTGGGATTTCTTAGGCACCCAGTGGGGATTAGATTGCATCCACCCCGAGAGCTGTTGAGAGGCTTAACTCAGAAAGTTCTCCCCGAGCCCCGAGGGAGGCTCCTAGAGCAGGGCCCTGTGCTCAGCTTGGCCTCACGCTGCCGTGACCTGGGCACTTAGAGAAGCTGGTCGTGAGTAGGTATTGATTTCAAAATGAAAAGTTAAAGAAAAAACACCCGATGGCCTGGTTCCCACCCCCGGGGATTCTGATCTAATTCTCTGGTGTTCAGCCTGGACATCTGGGTTTGGGGAAGTTCCCTGCTGATTAGAATGCGTAGCAAAGTCTGGAACTGCAAGTTTAGTGTTTCAAGGCCTGGAATCTGGAACTAGACTAACTGGGTACTAATGCCAGTCATTCTACTCACTGTCCGACCGGAGACAAGTTCTCCAACCTCCCAGTGCCTGTGATAACCACACCAACCTCCAGGACCTCTGTGACCAAAGCCAGGGGCCCAGTCATGGATCAGTACTATCAACCACTATCTTCGTCTTCGTCGTTGTCATCGTCATGGGAGTTACCATTATCTCTAGGACCAACTGATTTTTTCTGACACACACTCCCTAGTGTGGCCAGAGTTCAACCATCCTCACTGGAAAATAAAGACTCTACTTACTGGAAATAGGAAAAGATGATTCTGATGCTCTTGTTTTCTGGTCTTTCTAGTGTCCAGGTGCAGTCCTCATTGGGATTGAGTTGCAGGATTAGGGCCCGGTGGACATCTGACTGGCTGGAACCTCCCAAGCTAGCCTGGCAGCTTGATTTGCCTGGGAGAGACCATGGTTCACAATGAATAAACTCAGCTGCCCCTGGCCTTCTCCTTCAGCAATTAGGTCTCTACCCCTTATAGGTAATATTCATACAAGCATGCACGTAATTGTGATGGTATTTAGTTCGTTCCAAAGTAAGCCACCATCCAATGATTTCCCCGTCTTAGAGCTCTTAGGGAGAAAAAATGTATGATTTCTCTATATGTGGATCATAAAAAATAAAGACTATAGGGGTGCCTGGGTGGCTCAGTCAGTTAAAAGTCTGTCTTCCGCTCAGGTCATGATCCCGGGGTCTTGGAATTGAGTCCCACACCGGACTCCCTGCTCAGTGGGGAGGCTGCTTCTCGCTCTCCATCTGCCTGCCACTCCCCCTACTTGTGTACTCTCTTTCTCTGTGTCAAATGAAGAAACAGAATCTTTTTTAAAAAAATTAATTAAATAAATACTATATTAGGGCTTAAGGAAAGATGGTTTTACCAAGAAGCTATATCTATAATATATAAATAACTCTTATAACTCAACGATTAAAAGACAACCCAATAAATAATAGGGAAACAACAAAAATAGCTATTTCTCTAAAGAACACATAAAGGCCAATAAACACATGAAGAAATACTCAACATCATTAGTCATCGGGGAAATGCAATTCGAAACCACAGTGAGATACGACTTCACACCATTAAAGATGCAAAACAAAACTAGAGTGAAAAACACAAAGTAAAGGAGTCTTGACAAGGATGCGGAGAGATTGGAACCCTCCTGCAAAGCTCGTGGGAAGGTAAAATGGGACAGCTGCTGGGAAAACGGTCTGACAATTCCTCAAAAGATGAAACAGGGAATTCCCATAACCCAGCCGTTCTACTTCTAGTTTCTTCTAGGCATATCTCCAAAGGAATGAAAACATATGTTCACACAAAGAAGTGTACACTAATGTTTATTTATAGCAGCATTAGCCAAAATACCAAATAAGTGGAAACAACCCAAATGGGCATCAACTGACAAATACGTAAAACAGGGTCTATCTGTGTAATGCAGGATTATTCAGCAATGACAAGGGATGAGGTACTAATGTATGGTACGGCGCGGATGCATCTTGTAAATATGACACTGAGCATAAGACCGCAGATTATAGGATTTCTATGCATATGAAAAGTCCTGATTAGGGAAATCTGTAGAGACAGAAAATAGATTAGTGGTTGCATTGGGCTGAGAGTATTGGGAAATATGGGGAGTACCTGCCAATGGGTACAGAGTTTCTTTTTGGGATGATGAAAATGTTCCCAAATTAAAGAATGGTGACAGTTGTACAATTCTGTGTGTATACTAAAAACCAGTAAATTTTACATTTTAGAAGAGTGCATTTATATATAATATAATTCATCATAATTCATATTATATGAATTATATCCTAATAAAGCTGTTACTAAAAGAAAAAGGAGGAGGAGGAAGAGGGGCAGGAGCAGCAGTGGTGGCTATAATGGAACATGAACAAGAAAATTAAATACTTCATGATGAAACCCAAAAAACAGTTAAAAACTCCACTTAGAAACAAAAAGCTTTTCATTTCCCTTTTCATCAGCAAGTGAACGGTGATGTCCTTATAACAATAGTCTCTTATTTATTTTCCCCTAACAATTACTATTATGTTTATTAGTAAAAAATATCAGAAAGCAAAGACAATTAAAGATAAAAGCATAGGGTCCCTGGGTAGCTCATTCATTAAGCATCTGCCTTTGGCTCGAGTCATGATTCCAGAGTCCTGCGATGGAGGCCCACATCAGACTCCATGCTCGGCAGGAAGCCTCTTCTCCCTCTCCCACCACCCGCCCCCCACCCTGCCGCTTGTGTTCCCTCTCTCTCTGTGTGTCTCTGTCAAATAAATAAATAAATAAATAAATCTTTTTTTTTTTTTTATTTTTTTTTTTTTTTTTTTTTTTAAAGATTTTATTTATTTATTTGACAGAGAGAAATCACAAGTAGGCAGAGAGGCAGGCAGAGAGAGAGGAGGAAGCAGGCTCCCTGCTGAGTAGAGAGCCCGATGCGGGGCTCGATCCCAGGACCCTGAGATCATGACCTGAGCTGAAGGCAGCGGCTTAACCACTGAGCCACCCAGGCGCCCCTTTTTTTTTTTTTTTAAAGATAAAAGTATAATCCCACCCACTGAGAAAAAAAAATCACCATTAAAACCTTGTTGTAGAAACTTCCAGAACCTTTTCTTTTCTCGTCTACTTCTAGATATTTTTTTAAAGATTTTATTTATTTACTTGAGAGAGAGACAGTGAGAGAGAGCATGAAGGAGGAGTTCAGAGAGAGAAGCAGACTCCCCATGGAGCTAGGAGCCCGATGCGGGACTCGATCCCGGGACTCCAGGATCATGACCTGAGCTGAAGGCAGTCGTCCAACCAACTGAGCCACCCAGGCGTCCCTACTTCTAGATTTTTAAAGATGCTCCAATGTATATATTTTAAACATAAACACCATCATAGTGTACAAACGTCGGGTAGTCGTCTTCTCTCTTAAGGTCGATCCTGGGCACCTTTCTTACGATTTCTAAGAAATCGCCAAAGTTACACCTTTGTTTGCCTTTACAACTTACAGAATAAATGAAGGAAATTTATACTGCTTTTTACATTAGGTAAATGCAGTGTGTTTGTGTGCACTTTTATAATTATTTCCAAAATATTTCATTCACAGGAGTGAAATTACTAGGTAAAATTCTTTACCCTTTTGTATTTTTATGTACATTGTCATATAGGCCTGAAAAGCCTTAGTACTAATTCAAAATCATATCAAGAGCATACAAATAAATGTTCCCTGTATTAAGGCCATTAGCAGATATTAAAACTTGAAAAACTTTCAGCAGAGGCCTCTGGAAAGGAGGTCTCCTTATTTTGATAGGAAACAACAGGTTCAATTTTCTTACCTTCAGATTTGGTCCAATTCAACTCCGTCCAACATGGCACAATTAAGAGGGCCAAGAGGAGGAGCCTTCTTCTCACGGCCTCCATCATAGTCAGGGGAAGAACAGCCTGAAGAGTGGGCAGGCTTTTATACCTTCCAGTGCTCTATATCTGGTTTCAGGGCTTTCTGGAGACTTCAGGGCGTGTGTCCCTTTGACCACATGAGGGCCAGATTGGTGTGAGAACGGGGCAGCTGTGTGATTGATTTCTTATCCGCAACCCCTAACACTGAGTGTTTGCTCTCCCCGATTCACTCCTGGAACGATGACAGAAAGTTCCCCAAGTAAAGCTCTTCAGAGGGGATCTCCAACACATGGCACCCAGTAAGCACCAAGTAATTCCTCCTAGCACCGACCTGGAAACAAACCTTGGCCCTCCTGCTTGTGCAGGTCACGGAGTGGGTAGCACTACTGATACTTTGAGCCTCCACTGCTCTTCACTAAAGACGAAAGTCAAAGGATCAGCTGGGGAGAGAGGTGGCACCTGGGCAAAATGTGGGACTATGTAGGTCACTCTGATGCTGGCCAGGGTACTGAGACTGAGGGGCAGAAGGAGGTGGCCCAGGACAGGGAGGAAAAAGAAAGTACAAGTCCAGGTTCAACTTCCAGGAATTCAAACCATTATGCCTGGAGAGCCTGGAGCAAGTGACCTAAAGTCTCCTAGGCACTCTGTTTTACAGATGACAGAAAGGAATCCTGGTGTCCAAGGTGACACGGGTGCTGTAGTGGCAAGGCCAGCACCTGTGACATCAGGAAATCATGCTCACAAGAACCTATGGGACTTCCCTCTTTTCACTCATTCATTTATTAAAAAATATGTTAGTTACTGTTCTACAGTCTGGGGATTTTGAACGGAACATGAGAAACACAGTCCGTGTCCCCATGGAACTTACTAGGTGGAGGAGATAGGCAACAAACAAACTGTTAAATTACAAATAGTGAGAGGTACTACACATATAAGGGAAGAGGGTGATGGCATAGACTGCAGGGGGAATGCAGTATTAGCATGAAACTGAGAAAGATGAAATTTGAGCAAACAGAAAGAGACATTCATTTGTAATCTGGACTTAGAAGCATTTTAGGCAGAAGAATGGGCAAGTGCAAAGGCCCTGAGGCAGGAATCAGTGGGGCATGTCTACAAAGTAAGGGAAGGCAGGCCAGTGCGTAAAGGGGAGGGAAGTGGGCTGTAAAGTGGGGAGAGGCAAATAATTGTCCAATTGTGAAGTATTTATAGGTCAGATGAGACATTTGGATTTTATTCAAAGTTTGATGGGATTTTTTAAGCAGGAAAATGATGGCCAATTTAAGGACTTTCCCAGCAGCTCTGTGGAGGTAATAATGATAGTTATAGACTGAATTTCTACCTTTAAACCCTTCCTGGGTGCCCTCAAATTTCCATGTTGTTCAGACTGTCCTGCAGCCCAGAAACCCTTACTTGGCTCTAGGACATGAGTTCCCAGGCAGGGCTGTGACCCAGGAGGACTGTTCCCAGTCAGGCCCCCAGATCAGGCATTTGGCATCATACCAGTGCCACAGTGGCAAGGCCAGCACCTGTGACACTGGGAAGCTGTGCTCACAAGCTTGGACACTCACCAAGGTACCTGGCACCACTCAACTCAGTTCCTGTCAGCTCAGAGGCCTCTGCAGCTGGCCACGTACCAGATGGGGACTGGGTGTCCTGGTGTGAGAGTGAGCAAGGGGCAGGTGTACAGGGTGGGGATCCTTCTGATTACTAAGGGCTGCTCACCCTCAGCTGTGTCCACAAACCCCCATGCTACCCTTACTAAAGCCATCCCCTTGTGTCCTATGGATGTGACCCCCTAGCTCCCTGAGCCACCGTCACTGGTGTAAGAGCTCTGTGGTCACTCTCCTGGGAGGGGGACTTCCAGAGGGCAAAGAACCCTGGATTGGTGATCAGGAGACAAGCGGTTCAGACCAGCAATTTACCATGCAATCACAGGATCCCAGGGCCTATTAGTCTATTTTGCTTAATCCTCATGGTCACCTATGCAAGTCCCCAGTTTACATCAAGAAAAAGGAGGCTCAGAGGGGTTAAGAAACTCCCCCAATGGCACAGAGCTAGTGAAAGGTGGAGCTGGACCTGAACCAAGAGTATCTGACTCTGAAAGCTGCATGTTACACTTTGTCCCTACTGCCTCCGAGAGGGGTGTCTCTAAGAGTCCTTGTCGCATCCTGCCTCCTTCACGGACCTTGGGATGCCATGGAATTCCTGTACAGAACATTGTCCTTCTTCCCCCTCTAGTATCTAACTACCTGTTACTAGTTAACTCTTTATATTAAGTATAACACGTGACTCTCATGGAATTCCTGTACAGAACGTGCTCGCACAGGGCCTCCAGGGTCCTGGGCTCTGTGCTGCCCACCAGGTGAGGTCCAGGGGGAAATGGGAGCTCGCTGGCAAGGAGAAAATCGAAGCGCACGTGAACACTGAGACAAGGCCAGAGCAGTAGATGGCAGAGAGGCAGAGAAAATGCTTCAGGAACTCGAGAGAAGTCACTTTTAGATGGAAGGTCTCAGAGCAGGATGCAGGGAAGATGCAGCCTTGAATCTGCCTCCTGAAACTCATTCTGGAGATAGAGGACACTCAGCTACCGTGGATTTTCTCAGCCATTCCAAGGGCTGCTCTGTGAGAGCAGCTCCAGCTCACACACTCCTTCTGGCAAAGTTCTCCACCACTCAAGTCCTAAGACGTCCTCATCAGCCAAGCCTTCTGCTGAAAGAACTGAAACTGCTTACTTCATCGCTCTTCTCCCCCCATCAGCCCAGAGGTAAAAGCTGTTTCCTTCATTCCTTCCCATTGTCCTTTTTCTCCCTCTAGTAGCTAACTACCTGTTACTAGTTAACTCTTTATATTAAGTACAACATGTGACTCTCACAAAGCAAGGGTTTCATTAACAAGGGTAAGTAAGTACAAACTGCGGTTACAGATGGGGAGTCTGTGAAAAAGAAAAAAAGGGTCCACAAGGCTCCGTAAGGAGATCAGGAACAGAAGGGGGCTGATGAGCAGAGGTGGAGAGGAGTAGGTCCTTACTGGCTACTGCTCGGGTCAAGAGAATCCTGGGCTTTGCCATTCAGCTGGAGATGCCTGTCCGCACTTCAAGGCACTGGCAGCTAGGTGAATCAGCACAACCCATTGTGAAAGTGACCAAAAAAGGAGGAAATCTGCTTCTGAAGACTTGGAGAATGACAGAAGAATCTCAACTTTTTGAAATGTCCTTTAGATACCATCAGGCTCAACCCCATCCTATAAGGTCACGCTAAACCCAGAGATGTCCCATTTGCTTGTTCTCGCCCCAAGATGACAATTCTCCTTCAGGACAGTATAACGTAGGTTTCCACAGCAGAGCAGCTAGAGGCAAGTGAATGAAGCCATCATAAAGAGAAGAGCCGAACGAACTATTCCAGCTTGGGAATTTTTGATGAGTCTGAAACTGGAAATGCTCTAAGAGCAATATATATATTTTTCTTCTAATGATAGAGATGACTGAATGCTTTTATTTTCTGCTCTATCCCCATACTGCAATATTATAATATTGTAAGATGGGTGCCCCAAGTCCCAAAGTGGCTAGTACACATATCTAAGTACATTTATAACTAACATCAACACTGGAGGCAGAATATTATTTTCAATATTGCATTTATTCAAAAGTACACAAATATGTTCTATAATACATAATGTAAACATTATAAAATTTGACTTGAATAATACTTCTACTAAAAAACTGCGCATGAAGATATTTGTGCCCACCCAAGTCAGAGTCCCTCGTTTACATCACAGAAGCACGGTGGCAGGTTATCAAAGTCGGCATATAAGTTACATTCGTCACAGCACTGGAGGTTGGGGTAGGACCCAGCGGTGAGGGCTGCAGCTGCAGCAACCTTGTCCTGAGTGAGCAGGGCTGGATTACTCTTTAAGGCCAAACAAAGGGGTGCCTTTGGAGGTCTTGGGGAAAGACATACACAAAGCAAGGCATTAGAATTTCTCTTCTCGGCCCACTGGTCACAGTTATCAGGGGTATCTGCGAAGTTTAGGCCTCGGGCCAACCAAATCATCAGAGCGGCCGGAAACTAGAGCTCGTGCCCCTGTCCCTAATCTAGTCCCTTCCTCTCTAGGATGGCTAGAAATGTAAAATCGGGTCACAGCAAATGAGGGAGAGCAAACTGCCAGCGAGGGTCCCCCCCCTCCCGATCGCTGCAGGCCCATCAAGTGCACAGCATGACCGGGAAGGCGCCACACTGCGCCGACCCCCGCGTGCGGGGATTCTCCTTCTAGCTCCCAGGCTTAATGGCCCGAGGATGGGAGCAGCACCACTTCTAACGACCCATTTCTCCCGGATCGCAGGTTCCTCTCCCCCAAAGCTAATTATCTTTTGTCTCATCTGCGCGCCCTGGGCAGGTGTCCCCCAGGATCTTCACGCAGCTCGGCCTCCCCATGGTCCCACAGGCCCACCTCACGCCCCCACGGCCAAGCACAGTGAATGAGAGAACACCGGGAGAGCTCCCCCAACCCAGCGAAGAGCAGATCGGCTCAGCCTGTCCTCTGCGGGACTCGGAGGCACAGACTCGTTCCCAGCCTCCGCCACAGGCTGCGGTGCCCCGCGCGGAGGGAGGCCCAGCCGGTGTGCTGAGCGGGCCAGCCATGGGGCCCCTCAGTGAGGGGAGTGAAGCCAAGCAGCACAGAGCCACCCAGCCGAGAACATTCTGTTCATGAGCTCACAGCCCTAAGCCAGAAGGGGAAAAAACCAACATTCTATACTCACCTGGCTTTACCTTTTCAAACCCACCTGCTGTCCCTGACCTCTCCCTGGCTGGGACCACAGGGCAAGCAATGACCTGGCTCAAGCCGGGAGCCCCAGGGGGATTTGTCACTCTTACCCACATCACTCACCTCAACGCGTCGGCTATTTTGTAGTAAAGACAGATGACAACAGCCATCAGCACAAGAATGGCCACCAGGATACCACCACCAATGCAGAACATAATTATCGTGTTGACTGTAGAAGACTTAGCTTTGTCTAGGCAGAGAAGTACAGGCTAGCAATGAATGTGGCTTCCCTCCCCACCCAGCCACGGTGCCACCTTAATAGCTTTCTTGAGTGGAAAAAGAATTGAATCCCAAACCATAGATCTTTGCGTGTATAATATACAAATGAGTCTTCCCAAGAAGGCACAGGACCCTAAACGGGCCCAGAGAGGGGTTAAAGGATTTATGTATGAGACGGGAATGAAATGCAAAACCCAGAGAGAAAGAAGCAGGAGAATCTTTTTCTTCCTTTCGCAGGCAGTAATATGCAGCTATTAGTAACAAAACAGGTCGCCCTAAAACAAATAGTCTTACTCCCAAATACCTGGGCATCCTGAAATACAGTCACTTTCAGAATCAGAATGAACTCCACCCTCTACATCAGGCTTAACAATGTCCTATGGGGATAGTTATGGGGAGGACTTTTTTAAAATGTTATGTTCGACAACACTGAAAATATACAAATCCATTTTGTAAATCATACACGCTTCAGGAAAAGTCTTCTATTCTCCCACTTACAACTGCCAATTGTCCTCCTTAATCCTCCCAGGAAATCCAGTTTTTCCGGAATAAGCAATTCGTTTAATCCCACTCCCTGAAACTGGGTAAAAGTGAGTAAGGGCTGAACAACAATCCACTGCCAAAACATACTTACTAGCGTCTAATTCTTGCATGCTCGATGAATGCCGGCAGTAAAAAAAAATTATAATTAATATAAACTTTAGGGAATGGTACATCTTATCAGGCATTCCTTAAACTTTGAATTTGATAGAGTTCTAACTGTCCCTCTTAGGAGTGATTAAGATCTAAGTCTGAACAGCTTGCTTGGAGAGACATCGTCTCCGTGAGAGTGTGACCAGAGTGGACAGCCACTGTCCAGCTCCAACTTCCGTGCCTGTCAGGCCAAAGGCTGTGTGACATCAACACTCTGGACACCAACTGCCTCTCATGGAGTTCTGAATTCCATTCCATGTTCAGATATATTTCAGGACCAGTACTAATATGAGTGTCCCAATACTACTCTACATTATTTACTGTCTCACCTTTTCAAGTTTTGTTCCCTCAGAGAACCTTTTAAGGTCTGACTGTTAATCAAAAGCAAATCTCTGATTTCAGTAAAATAAAAGAAGAGTAATGTGGGGAGGCTAATATCTAAAAACACTCATATATCTAAAAGTTCAACTATGAAGACTGGTTAGACTTTATGTTGTAGCAGCACGATAGTGTTATTGACTATAGTCATTTAACCAGACTCAGGTTAACCTGATTAAGGTCCACTGACTTCAGAATATTATCAGATTTTATGGCTAAGACAAAGATTTCAAAAGCAGCATGAATAGAATGTCTGTTATAAATCAGGTTTCTACTATTTTAAGGTATTCACACCCAGCAAAGCTGATTCAATTAAATGAGGAAATTATTTTAACTATGAAGGGCTACTCCTTGTTGCTCTGGCTAAACCCTGGGTTAAGTCACAAACAGCAGGGGACTCCGCAACAAAACTCGTGGCGTAAGACTCTGAAAATTTCTTTTCTCTATAAAAGCAATGAAAAATCTGACAGAAAAACTGTCTTTTCAGTCTCTTCAACAAATGGTGTTGGGAAAACTGGACAGCCACATGCAGAAGAATGAAACTGGACCATTTCCTTACACCACACACAAAAATAGACTCAAAATGGATGAGAGACTTCAATGTGAGACAGGAATCCATTAAAATCCTTGAGGAGAACACTGGCAGCAACCTCTTCGACCTCAGCCACAGCAACTTCTTCCTAGAAACATCGCCAAAGGCAAGGGAAGCAAGGGCAAAAATGAACTACTGGGACTTCATCAAGACCAAAAGCTTTTGCACAGCAAAGGAAACAGTCAACAAAATCAAAAGACAACTGAGAGAACGCAAGAAGATATTCACAAATGACGTATCAGAAAAAGGTCTAGTATCCAAAATCTATAAAGAACCTACCAAACTCAACACCCAATAAACAAAGAATCCAATCAAGAAATGGGCAGAAGACATGAACAGACATTTCAGCAAAGATGACATCCATGGCCAACATGAAAAAGTGCTCCACATCACTCAACAAATACAAATCAAAACCACAGTGAGATACCACCTCACACCAGTCAGAATGGCTAAAATTAATAAGTTCGGAAAGGACAGATGTTGGCGAGGATGCAGAAGAAACGGGTACTACACTGTTGGTGAAAATGCAAGCTGGTGAAGCCACTCTGGAAAATAGCATGGAGCTTCCTCAAAAAGTTTAAAATAGAGCTACCCTATGACCCAGCAATTACACTACTGATATTTACCCTAAAGATACAAATGTAGTGATCCGAAGGGGCATGTGCACCTGAATGTTTATAGCAGCAATGTCCATAATAGCCAAACTATGGAAAGAACCTAGAAGTCCATCAACAGATGAATGCATAAAGAAAATGTGGTGTATATATATATATACACACAATAGAACACTATACAGCCATCAAAAGAAATGAAATCTTGCCATTTGCAATGATATGGATGGAACTCACGGGTATTAGGCTAAGCGAAGTCAGTCAGTCAGAGAAAGACAATTATCACATGATCTCCCTGATATAACAAATTTGAGATGCAGGGCAGGGGACCGTTGGGAGTAGGGAGGGAAAAAATGAAATGAGATGGACTGGGAGGGAGACAAACCACGAAACAAACTGAGGGCTTCTGGGGGTTGGAGGTAAGTAGGGATAAGGTGGCTGGGTTATGGACATTGGGAGGGTAAGTGCTGTGAAATGTGTAAGCCTGATGGTTCATAGACCTGTACCCCTGAGGCAAATAATACATTATATGTTAATTTTTAAAAACTTGTCTTTTTCAGACTCTGGAAATTAAAAGCTTGCTGCAGCTCAGGAAACATTTTAAAGAACAACTCTCTCAGTATGAACCGCCGGCTTGTGCCACTGTTCCATCATTCACTGTCCAGCTCCATGGCAACCTTGAAAGTAAAACCCAAGCTCCAATGCAGCCACCAAAGGGAAAGTAGAGGTAGAACTCTTTCAAAGCCTCATTCCCGAAGAACTGTCATTCTTTGACCTGTCTTTTGGTCACCTGAAAATCCTCTCTTGCAAAGCTACCTGTATTTGACCTAACTTGGAGTTCTCCCGATGCAAAAAGTCTTCCTCTAAAGGGATTTTGGCAAAAACAACTACAATTGTTTTAACTTCTTGGCTGCCTAAGGTAGTAGATAACATTTGGGGCAAATCACAGAGTAGCCAAAAAGCTTAAAGGAAAGCTGGTAAATCACCTGTCCATAGGAGTTTTGAAAAGCCTTGACATATTCCTGAAACTCTAGGCCATGCATGTATGCTAGGTGCGTGTCCAAGGCTGTTGAGTATCCTCAAGAGAGACACAAGTATTCACCTCTGACTAACCCTAAGGCTTTTCCCAAGCAAAAAGTGAAGGCTATGGCAGAGTTTTCAACTGCTTGGCTAATTGTTGAAGACATGCCCCAATATGGAGTCTCTCATGAAAGACTGGGAGATTTACTGGTTCCAGGAATTTAAGGTAATCTTTGTCCAATCATTACCTGATCACGAAGCTAATCAATAGAGACTTAAGTGTCAACATACAGCAAAGAATTCAGACTTCAGAATTTGTCAAGAGAAGTCACCAACAACAAAGCTTGGAGAGCAGGGAGAAACGGATTTCGAGATTTCCAGAATTGCCATATTCTATTAAATGTCTAGTTTTCAACAAAAGACTAAAGATGAAAGAAAAGAGAAAGGGAAAGGAAGAAGAGAAAGGGAGGGAGAGAAAGGAAGGGAGAGAGGGAAGGGAGAGAGAAAGGAAGGAAAGGAAAGAGAGAAAAAGAGAAGTAAGACTGATAAAAAGGTAAAGGAAAGCAATTAATAAACTTTCCCTAGAAAGCCCAGGCATTGGCCTGACTAGACACAGTCTTCAAATCAACTATTTAAAATACATTCAAAGGAATCCATGTCTAAAGAACTAAAGTATGAGAACAATGTGTCCAATAGAGAACAACAATAAAGAGAAATGATTTTTTTAAAGAGTCAAATAGAAATTTTTGAGTTGGAAAGTATAACTGGAAAAATTCATTAGAGAAGCTTAACAGCAGATCTGAGCAGGCAAAAGAAATAACCAGTGAATTCGAAGATAGATCAATCAAGATGATCCAGTCTGAGGAACAGAAAGAATAAAGAATGAAAAAAATGAACACAGAAATTCCAGTTCCACTACAACACATAGAGAGCTTGGGAGTTGTCACCCTCAAAACAAGAAAAAAGCTGAACCAAGTTGATAATCACCATGTCTTTCTAGGTCTACCAGAGAACTGATGTCATGGAGCAAACAGGCCCCATGAAAGTGAAGAGACAGATGAGTACGGAGAATCACAGCTTCTCAGGAGCAGAAGCCACTGCAGGAGCCAGCAACTGGTAGGAATACTTAACTGGTAAGTGATAAATTGCTGGAGGCTGAAGGAGGACCAGCATGAGAGAAAACAATTCTTGGGGGGGGGGGCTGGTTTTTCTAGTCGGGGGATAGCCACTTTCATGAATTTTACCTCAAGGAGCTTGATGACGGTCTTATAGTGAAGATTGGAGAGTGATGTCCACTGACACCACAGCAGTGGTGACCCTGTTGCTGCTGGGAGATGGCGAAATTCCTCAGTCTCCAGTTAGCCTCCTGATACCACCCCAGCAGTTAGGTGAATTGTGCAGCTTTACCACTGGGTCGAGGTGTAAGCTCAGACTTCCCAGGATCTCCACTGACTAGGGAGGTGGGGGTAGGATCAGTCTCCTCTGATCCTACTCTGGCAGGAAGGGGCGATTTGGGACAACTCTTTATAGCCTAGTGAGAGTGAAGGTCTAGGCTCTCCACTTAGTCTTGGCTGGGGGAAAGGCTGGGCTGGGGGTGGAGCCACAGTTTTTTCTGGGATATCTGACTGGAATACAGGTTCCCTGGCTTGTGAGGCTCCCTTGTCCTTGGTCCTTTGGCTGGAGACAGCAAGATTTTCTCGGGAGCTTTTCTGTCTGCACCCACTGGTGTTTCCATGCCACTGGCTTCTTCATCGCCAAGTCTGGAAATATGAGACAAAACAAAACCCAAGGAGTTCACCACCATGTTCCTTGGATTTCAAGTTTCCTAGCTTGTCTATTTTCTTCCCTTCACCTATCAGGGTCCTGCATTTGTTTTCTATATAATGTCCAGGATTTTTAGCTGCACTTGGTAGAAAGCATAACACAAAGTATATCTACTCCATCTTCCCAGAAGTAGAAGTCCCTCATATGGGGGATTCTGAAATCAATCCTCTACTTGATCAAAGCCACCGTGCCGACCCTAAGAGTGGATGCCTCCTTAAATTTTGTGTCCCAGGCACCTCACATGTGTCATCCTAGGCTGTGCTGTCAAGGATGCCAACATAATTTATCTTTCCAGCTTCATCTCCCACTGCATCTCCCCATACCCCATGTATTTTTATGCCTCTGAGCACTGACCGGCTCTTTCGGCCCCTCGCCTCCTCTACCTGCTGTAACGCTAATCCTGCAAGGCTCCTCTCAGTGCCGACTCCTCTGTAAAATCTTCACGGATTCCCATCTGTCCCCCATGCTAACTAACTGCTGCTTTTCCTCTGTATCTATGCCATTTGCTTGTACCACTCTAAAAGTTTTGAACTCATTTGTCATAAGGATCTCTGATACTTGTTCTAACTCTGAATAGATACTTGTCCTGACTACAGGAACCTATTATGCTCACTCTCAACGAAGCCAACACTCTGGAGTTGAATTAACTGTGGGGTTTTTTCCTACTTTTTACCTCACTCAAAAAGGTTTATTTTTCCAAGTTTCTTTTCTATGCCCTCCATCAAAGCAGCATCTATTCTGAGGGACATGGCCTGGAATGAGCTTAGTCATGATTAAGGAAGACAGGTTATGTAGTCCTTCCCTACAAAGATGACCACTTCATTTCTCGATTTCCTTTTATTCTTGTAGTTACTTGACTTCTCTGTCCAATGAGTCTACAATCTTTTTCAAGGTGAGTTTCATGAGGCAGGAACTCTGGATCCCCAGCATCAAACAGAGGGCCTAGCACCCATTAGGTGCTGACACATTTCATGCGCGATGAGCCAAACATGAATCTTGTCAATCTGACAAAAACTTTCTTGATCCATGTCTCTAAATTCAGACAGAACAACAAATTCAGACATAACAGCAGTGCCTGGGTGGCTTAGTAAAGTGTCTGCCTTCAGCTCAGGTCATGATCGCAAGGCCCTGGGATCTAGTCCCACACTGGACTCCCTACTCAGCAGGGAATCTGCTTCTCCCTCTCCCTCTGCCTCTGCCATTCCCCTCACTTGTATTCTCATTCACGCTCTCTCTCAAATAAATAAAATTTTTAAAAAATCAGACATAACAGTACCAAGAGTATTATTACTTCATTTACTGATAAGAATATTTTGTTCATCTCTTTTAAATCCACAACATTAAGCTACTCATCTTATTACTCCCAACATGCTTTAGCAATATCTTTGAGTTTCATTGCTGATGGCCAGAAGACAATGCAAGGACTAAGACTTTGGCAGATGAAGAAACAGATGGTCAGAGAGCAGAAGTGATTCCCTAGGGTCCCCTAGCAAGTCACTACAGGGCAGGGACTAAGGCCTGGTTCTGTGACCTACTCCTCCAGACCCCTCCTCGCAGGTCCAGTGCCCTTTCACCCCCCTCAACCTATGAAGTGGTGCTCCCCATTCCCAGTGCCCACTAACTCTATTATACAGAGACTTTGACTTTGGCTCTCAGCAGAAAGATATGCAAAGAAATCCAGCTGCATTTCATTTAGGGAAGGGCCTGGTCATTGACAATATTTTCATCCTAGGTGTTCATTGGCAATTCACATGTAGTGATTAGCAAACGTAGTGAGGGTGATGGAAGGGGCCCAGTGTCCCAGACAGCAGAGAGGAGGCAGCAGTTGTGTACAGAATCCATGAGCTGAACTTTGTGGTGTGATCCAGATTACAGGGGCATCTTCCCTGTGGCAAATTCTTAGTAATTCACATACACAAGGACTTTCCCCCAGATCTCTTATTTTGCCAAGTGCCCATCCTGTGACTAACACCTGGGGGCCGGTGGCTGCAAATACCCTCCTACCTATAAACTGCGTATCTAGTGGCAGAAAGCAGCCCAGGTCCCAGGCTGCCAGCAGTAGCGCTGTGAGCCCCCCTTAGGTGACCCAAGTCCCCTCTCTGTGCCTCTTCCACCGCTCCTGCAATTTACCTTCAGACTCCTGCTCAGCTGAAGGCTTTATTGCGGTCCCGGCAACTGTCGTGAGAAGAGCGTAGTTTTGCCTTAAAGAGGGAGGATCTTCTAAATTGAAATCCTATTCTAGCAATACAGGCTACTACAGTATAGTACAGAATCTGTACATGGTAGTTATGTTAAATGCCCTGATAATTCCAAAATCTGTGTCATACGTTAAAACTGGTTCTAATCCTTGCTTTATCTCTTTGGCATAAGTTTTTCTTGCCTTTTAGCATGCACTGTAGTGTTTTGCTGAAAGCCAGACATACCTTTAATGGAGATATGCATAAGAACCGAGGTTATCATGTTCTTAGTGTGGAATTTCATGTTAATCTGGTTAGGAGTTAGGCTGTTTAATGTCTGCTATACTATAGGTGCCAGAGGCTTCAATTTCCTCTAGTATTCTTGCTTTTGTCCCCCCATTGTCTTTTGCTTTCCCTAGAAACTCCTTTTAAAATAGTCTGCATCCTAGTCTCTTCCTTGTAATCTGTTTTTATACTGGAGCCCTGTTGATGTGGCGGTAAGGCACTGGGGAAGGAAAGCACTCCGTAATCTTAAGATTACGGATGAGTTCCTAGCCTGTCATCTTCAAAAGTGTTTGTCTTCCTTTCCAGCCTCCCTCCCCCTACACGTGGCAGGAAGGCTGAAGCAATCGAACTGCTCACCCCCCCGCCCCCCACCCACACATCTTGTTCACAAAAGACTGGCAGTTCCCCTGAGAGTACACCTTTGTTTTTTTTTTTTGTTTTTTTTTTTAAGATTTTATTTATTTATTTGATAGAAATCACAAGTAGATGGAGAGGCAGGCAGAGAGAGAGAGGGAAGCAGGCTCTCTGCTGAGCAGAGAGCCCGATGCGGGACTCGATCCCAGGACTCTGAGATCATGACCTGAGCCGAAGGCAGCGGCTTAACCCACTGAGCCACCCAGGCGCCCCGAGAGTACACCTTTGTTAAGGAGAATACTGTGGACTGTATTTCAAAATGAGCCCCCGCCCCGCCCCGGACAGAGAGCCTGAGGAGATTCTTCTCCATCTTCCTGTGTAAATCTGGTGGGACTACTGAAGTAAAACCCATAAAAGTATGGGGCCTCCTAAAAGTGGGCTCCCAGGAGTATCCTTCTCTCAAACCAGTCCACACTCAGACTCCAGCAATTCATCAACGACCATTTAAGTGTCCCTTCCAGTTACTGCCTCCAGAGAGTTCTGTTCCTGGTAAGCAGATCCCCATTGGGATTTTCTGTATTCACCCACCTCTCCAATTGTCAGAGTGGTGTTTGCCCTGTGACATCAATTATCTGGCGGATTTTTAAAAAGTCATTGATTTTCGGTTTGTTCAGCTTTTTTGTTGTTGTAAAGATGGTTGTGATAAATTCCAAACTCTGTTCATGTCACAGCTGAAGCCACAAATGTTGATTTTTCTTTAAATTAGTAATATAAACCCACATAAACAAAAACTCTTTGATGTAGTCAACATACGAGTGCATAAATGATCCTAGACCAAAAGTGTCTGTGTACTAGGCATGGTACAATATACCATCAATCACGATTCACAGGGTAAATTCTAGATTGACAATAAATTGCTCTTTAAAATGGGCAAGTCCAGGGCGCCTGGGTGGCTCAGTGGGTTAAGCCCCTGCCTTCGGCTCAGGTCATGATCTCGGGGTCCTGGGATCGAGTCTCGCATCGGGCTCTTTGCTCAGCAGGAAGCCTGTTTCCCTCTCTCTCTCTCTCTCTGCCTGCCTCTCCATCTACTTGTGATTTCTCTCTGTCAAATAAATAAATAAAATCTTTAAAAAAAATAAAATAAAATGGGCAAGTCCAGGGGCGCCTGGGTGGCTCAGTGGGTTAAGCCGCTGCCTTCGGCTCAGGTCATGATCTCAGGGTCCTGGGATTGAGCCCCGCATCAAGCTCTCTGCTAAGCAGAGAGCCTGCTTCCTCCTCTCTCCTCCTGCTTCCTCCTCTCTCTCTGCTTGCCTCTCTGCCTTCTTGTGATCTCTCTCTGTGTCAAATAAATAAATAAAATATTTTAAAAAAATAAAATAAAATAGGCAAGTCCAAAACTTCTATTGTGATACTGGTGGGAAGTTCTCAAAAACATGTTCTATTCTTTATTTAAAGTGGGGGGGGGCGAGAAGAAACATTTTCAATTTATGATAAGAATAACTTAGTACACTAAAATCACAGTAACCTCTGCACTACCACTACCACAACTACTCTGATATAAGATATCAGATTTAAATTGAATTTACTGATTTCTCCTTTTTCTACTCCTCTTAACATTGTAATACAATTTGGAACCCATACTGCTTTCCTTATCAATTCCATTGAACAAACCTATTCTGAACACATCCACCAGGTACAAAATAATTCCTAATCTCAGAGCGCCTGGGTGGCTCAGTGGGTTTAAGTCTCTGCCTTTGGCTCAGGTCATAATCTTGTCCTGGGATCGAACCCTGCATTGGGCTCTCTGCTCGGCGGCAGGGAGCCTGCTTCCTCCTCACTCTGCCTGCCTCTCTGCCTACCTGTGATCTCTCTGTCAAATAAATAAAATCTTTTAAAATAATAATAATAATTCCTAATCTCAATAATCACTCAAATAGTAGGGAACACAAATGTGAGAATTATTTTATAAAGCGCTGAAACGCAAAGGAATTAATAGTACCTGAAAATTCTTAGTACAGAAAAAGTAGTAATTGATTCTGTAACACAACAAAGTTCTATACTTGGTTTTCATTAATAAATGGGTTTTCCCTGCTATGCAAGAGACAAGATATTGCAGGTAGAGAGGAAAGCTCATGCAAATGTAGAGGAACCTGGCATGTAGGCAAAAGTACCAGAGGCTTTATACGCTGCACTACTGGGCAAAGATGATGGTGGCTCATGAGCAAGAAAATCAGAGGACAGTGCACAGAATGAAAAGAAGATGAAGGGGTGCCTGGGTGGCTCAGTGGGTTAGTGCCTCTGCCTTCGGCTCGGGTCGTGATACCAGGATCCTGGGATCGAGCCCCGCATCGGGCTGTCTGCTCCGCGGAGAGCCTGCTTCCTCCGCTCTCTCTCTCTGCCTATTTCTGATCTCTGTCTGTCAAATAAATAAATAAATCTTTAAAAAAAAAATAAATAAAAAAAATAAAATCTTAAAAAAAAAAAGAGAGAGAAGAAAAAGAAAAGAAGATGAAAATGGGAACTAATGACCAGTGAAGAAGCTCCTGAAACTATCTGAATGAAAGTTAGTGCTTGGAAACAGAAGAGGCAGAGATGAAAAAAGGAAATTTTGCCTTAAAAAATTATATATATATATATATATATATATATATACACACACACACACATACACATACATGTGTGTATACATATAATTTATACATATAGTTGTATATAATTTTATATAACATATATAATATATATATCTCAAGACTTGGGGTGATTTACTGGGTATACGGGAGTGAAAGAAAGCAAAAGACTATAGCAGTCAAGTTTTCTAAACCGTGGCTTTCAGCTTTGTGTAAGGAAGTCAACAACCAGTTCACAGTATTCATCTTGTTCATTAACTTGCAGGTTGGTACTTCTAAAAAAAAAAAAGTCTATTTTCCTCTGGAGACTGTCCAATACATAAACATGGATTTAAGTTATGACCATAGAGGCAGGACGTACATAGGGAAAAAAAAAAAAAAAAAAGAAAAGAAAAGAAAACCCACTACCGTAGGCAACTTAAAATAAGTCTGCAGTACTAATCTCTGAAAACATTAAAACCAGGATAGGTACAATCAAGGACTTCTAACTTTTCTAACTTGCGGAATAGTCTACAGATTTATCTGATCCTTTGTTGGGGTTTCTCTTTCAAACTTGGTGAATCCATCTAATACATAGTCTGGATAACAGATTACTTACAAAAAAACCCTACATTCCAACTTTTCTAAGACCGCTCCACAGATTAAAAAAACAATGAAACAGGTATTGTGTAAGTAACTCCTGATCTCCCAAACTTTGCAAAACACCACTTAGCTTTTATGAAAGACCTATATTAACACAGTAAGCTTTTATTTTCATAAAAATGAAATCCTGTTCCCCTTCCATTTGGTTATCCAAAACCGGCACTAGTGTAGGTTTTTGTAAAAAGCAAAGGGGAAATACTGGAACCTTTGGAAAGCAGAGGATACTCTTCCCTTCAAGCCATTTCAGCCTAGGAAAGTTTTTAAAAGAACGGTCTACTTTCAGGTATGAGGGAAATCTGTGTTCTCACTAGGTACCTACCCTGACATAACACATAAGCCCTTAAGAAAAACAAAATAAAAATTATTTGGCACTGAAACAAACAAACAAAAACCCTGAAAAAGAAGTCCTAAAAATTAACAGGAGAAAGAGTGAGATTTCTATTTTCTAGAGAGAATACCAGCATAAACACATGGCTGACAGCCCAGATTCGAAGACCGCTTACATTCGAGTTTTATTTGAATCTCACCATGGGCTTTTCCAAGATGAGGTTAACAGGAAGGAGCAGGGAGGCACCAGTTACCTCTACCCCGAGGGGCAAGGAGGAAGCTCCATCTGCTCCACTTTTCGGACCCAGACGTTAAAGGTCCTTCAAGCCCCAGCTCAGAGGCTATTCCAGCAGAGCCCCGAAGTCTGCTCCCGCGCGTTCCTGCCGACCCCCGCCTGCTACCGCCAAGCTGCCCGCAGCCACCCACCCGCCGCCCGCTCCGCCACTGTGGGCAGGAAGGCCGCAGCGTCCACCGCAGACAGGCCGAAGGTCCGCAGCACGTCCTCCGCGGCGCGTGCGGCCACCGCACCACTCCTACCTGACCACTGACTCTCCTCATTAGACTGACCCTCCCGGGCCGCCCGGCAACCGTCGCCCACAGCCCCGGCCTGCCATGTCCGCGGGCCCACGTGCAAAAACCGCCGGATTCCCGCGCGCCCGCGCCGCGCCTGCGCACATTTCCAGCCCTAGGCCCAGGAGCCGTCGGGGCGCATGCTCCGCCCTCGAGTTCTTCCACCGCGCAGGTTTGGAAGCGCGTGGCCGAAGCCGCCTGGCGCGCGCATGCGTGTCTCCGGCACCTGGTTTTCTTCCCCACTGGGCGAGGAGCGGCCGGTCTTAGGTTTGAAGCCAGCCGAGCCGGAAGTCGCTCTCCTTCTTCGCCTCCCTTCTGTCCTGGCGGAAACGCAAGCCCTGAAAGAGAGGTTCCGGACTCGGCCTGGGCTGGGGGAGGCTGAATGGAGACCCCGGGCGAGGACGCGGGACTGACCCGCCGCCCGATGCTGGCCTCTTCCTGGGATGCGGCCCGCGGAGTCCTGGCCCACAGCCTCCGTCTGACCCGGGCTGACCTCGGCGCCCGGGACTTGGACCGGGAGGAACCGCTGACGCCGCCTGCCGCGGGGTGCGCCGGGCCGGCGGGGACTGGGGCCGCCGCTGCGGGACGGTCGCGCTCCTCGGGGGGCCGGGAGGGCAGGCGGGGGCCGTGCGGGGAGCGGGTGTGGGCCCGGGATCCGGGAGCGGAGCGGGCGGCGGGTCTGGGCCGGGAGCGGCGGCCGGGGGCGTGAGTGCCGGGCGCGGGGCTGGCGGCCCGGCCCCCGCACCTCCGCGGGGTCGGCACCGGCCCCCGCCTCCCCCTCCCCGGCGCAAACGCACCGGCCGAGGCCTCGCGTCCCCCCGCGTCGGCGCTAGCACGTGTGGCCGGCGAGAGTCCCGTCCGCTTCCCGAGGGAGAAGATAGGCGGGGCCTCTCGGGGCCTCCCGCCTCCCGCTGCGGTGCGCGCCGCAGGGGCCCGGGGACGTTCCCGGTCGGGAGAAGGGAGTGCGGGGGGTGGCGGCGGCGGCGGAGGACGCGGTGGGCGGCGAAGCGCGGCCGTCCGCAGGGCCCGTTTCCTCGCGAATCTGTGCCGAGCGTCGGGCGGTGCTTGGGCAGGCGCGGGGCCCTCCGTGTCGACGAAGTGGGTCGGGAGGACCCGCGGCCCGGCCAGAGGGTCGCGAGCGGGGTTCGGACGCGCCGACTGAGGAGCGCGCGGGACGCGTTTCCTTTCAGCCGCGAGCCGGTGGTTTTGAAGAGCGGCCCGAGCGGCCCCGGGGAGCAGCCCTGCTTCCTTCACCTGAGCTGCGAGCCCGGCGGGGGCGAGGAGGTCGTGGCCGTCGGCCTTCTGAGTTCGGCCCGGAACATGGAGGTGTACGTGGGAGAGGAGTACTGCGGCACCAGCCGGGGCAAGGCCGTGTGCGGCGACCCGGGCGACAGGTCTGTGAGCGCGGGGCTCTCCGAGCTGCGGTGCTGTTGGCGGGTGGCCCGGCGCGGGCCGGTCCCGGAGCAGTGGGAGTCTCCCCTGAGCGTCCGGGAGACGGTCCGAGCCCCTCGCCCACGGCGCTCGGGGTGGAGGCGTCCGGCCCCGTGAGGCGGGGGGCTGCGTGCAGGGTCGTACTAGTTCGTGGAAGTCTTTGATCAGAGCTGATGTTCTGAGAAACGTTTCTTTGGAAAACAGAGGAGTCTGTGTTCCAAAAACTAATCAGTCTGGATCTTTGAACACATTTTCTCGTAGGAAGCCCATTAGGAATAATGCAGAATCCCCAGACTGTGCCATGCCACCACATTTAACCTGGTGTTCTATTTCCGAGTGGGTTTTTTTTTCCCCCTGAATTCTTTTTTGGGGGGTGGGGGGAGTGGCAGAGGAAGAGAGAATCTTAAGCAGGCTGTCTGGGGCCAGACAACTGGATCCCACCACCTGAGATCATGACTGGAGCAGAAATCAGGAGTCCAACACTTAACTGATGGGGCCCCCCAGGCACCCCGAACTTTTTTTCCCTGAATTCTTAAGATTCTGTCCTAGTCTTTCTTTAATAGAGCCCAAAATATGAACTTTTACATACCAGGTATGTTGGAAATAATGGATATGTTTGTTGAGCTTTAAAATGTGCTCTGCGGGGGCTCCTGAGTGCCACAGTGCATTGACCACCGGCTCTTGGTTTTAGCTCAGGTCAGATCTCAGGGTGGGGAGATCCAGCCCCTCATCTGGTCTGCGCTCAGCCTGGAATCAGCTTAAGATTCTGCCTCTGCCCCTCCCTACCACACCCGCCTTCATTTTTTCTCTTTCTTTCTCTCAGATAAAGAAATCTTAAAATATGCTCTGTGCTACATGATTATACATTTGTTACCAAACTGAACTATCTTATATAGATAGTAAGTGACAGATGTAGAATTCTTACCCAGTGCAATTCAGTATGAAGCCACAGTTCCTTATGCCTCCCCAGGAAAACTGAGTGTCAGTATTTATGGATTGTCCTTGCCTTCATTTTTAAATGTAACTATTAAAAGTGATAGTATCTGGAAGTTTTAAAAAATTATTTTTTTATTTTCAGTGAAGATGAAAAGATTATTTTGTACAAAAAATACCTAAAATTGGAGTCCTCCACACATGCCTGTAAAATAAAGGTAAGTAATCATTGAATTACAACTAATCTGAAAACTACAGTTGTTTTTGTACTACATAAACTTATTTTCTGATGGTTGTAATGCGATATGTCCCACATGGTCCCTGGGTTTAGCTGAGAAATACTTAGTAAACATGTAAGAAGAAATTCTCTAAAAAATTGTCAACATTCTCCTTTTAAAATTTGAACATTTACTAGCTATGGCAATGCCATGACATATACTGTTGTTCTTAGAGTAGTATACTGTACTTTTAAGTCTTGAAAACTGAGATTAAATATTTTATATTTATATAAAACTTAGGTGAAAACCACAAGCAGATTTTGTCCCAAAATACCCCACAAAGAACACAGAGAAGTTTCAGGCAAAGGCATCACAGAGTTAAAGTACTTGGGAATGGTGTCCTCAGCATGAAAACTGTTGTTAAATATTAATTAACTAATTAATTAATTGTTACAATTAAAGCAAACTTTAATGGTGTCATCAGAATCTAGGGAAAGAATCCCGAACTAGACATTGTAAGCCCAGATTTAAGTGTGCTTTGTTCCTAACTAGCAGGAAAGCCTTGAGCAAATTTCTTCACCCATTTGGACCTACCTTGAGGTTTATTTTAGGAGGCTGAAGACAATAAATCCTTGGATTATTTTCATCACTAAATATTTTATCTCTGAGCTTGTTATAACTTAGAGAAGTTCACAGAACTGATGTTGTTTTAGGTAGTGAATGCTAGTAGTATCTAAAGTCATTTAAGTGAAGTGATTCATTCATTCAACAAATATTAGAGTTCCATTCGCTCCCCTAAGCATTTAGGAATTAGCAGTAATAAAATAAATTAGAGCAGAGCCCTCACATTGCTAGTATTTTAGGGAGCAAGGCAGAGAACATGTAGATTCAGTATGTGCTGAATATTTATTAATATATATATTATATATCTACTATATATTATATCGACTAAATGTTATAATATTTATTATATTGTATATTATATAATTATTATATATCATATATAATTATATATTATAATATTTAGTAGAAATGCTTGGGAATTAAAAAGCAGGAAAGGGATCATAGGAGATTGGCATGTAGATGTATAAATTTAGTGTGATGATTACTTAATTGTTGATGACAGTCCCGTTTGGTGCCAGGCTGAGTTTTTAGGTCATGGATCTGTATCCACCTGTGTCTCTGTGTAATATATGGGATCATGTGTCTGTGAAGGTGAATGTGTTGAAACGATTCTATGGAAGTATGTGGGAGCGCCAAGTCTTGTTTCATTTAGGGGGATCTTATGAAGGCTTCTGGAGCAAGACTATAGGAAAGTTAAAATAAAAATAAGAGCTACTGCTGCATATTTTTGAGCCCTTAGTCAGTTGTCAGTACTGTAAATTTTAGGAAGTAGTCCTCAGAACAACCATGTGAAACACGGTTCTCACTCTCCCTCATTTTGCTCCTCACTCAAGTTTTGGCATTTGCCCAACATCACATGGGCTGTACATTGCAGAGTCATCATTGTCATCATTGTATGCAGGTCTGTCTGATTCTAAATCCTAGTCCCTTTCCACTTTGCTACTTTGTTGTCCGTATCACACAGGAAGTGTCTTTGGTTCAGAAACATGGACAAAATGAAGTAGCATAAAGTATTGGGAAAACAACTGGGGTCAAAGCTGGAAGAACTAGGTTCAAAGCTCCACCTTGTCCTTTGACAAGTTAGAAAGTCACTCTTGAACTCATTTTTTTTAAATAAGTAAACAGTCAAGCTATATAAGATCATCTTGACATTCTTTTACAGTTTTAACTTCTAAATGACTGATAATTAATATTTCACTAAACACTTAGCGTGGGCTCTCCGCAGCCTTATTTTCATTAAATATTTATATTTACATTGCAACTTGCAGTATGTTAAGGTCTCAGATTGGTACAGTTTATTTTCAGTTTCTTAAACTAAGTGAGTAAATGTTATTTTATGTTCCTTACCCCCATTTGCTATTTTATGTGTAGTTTGTTAGTTTAAAAGGACTTTTTTATTTAAATACTTCTGAGCCTCATGATAACTTGGATTTTTTCTGACCATGACTATGCTAGAGAAAAGTTAAAAATGAAAAATGTATTTAAAGCTAATTTGTTGATTCTCAAATGCTTCAATCTTAAGCGATAACAAGAAGTGACTATAAATGCTGATTGTTTTTAATATCATTATTTTCTGGAACTCTTGCTTTATGATAGTTGCTCTCCTTTGGTGAAAAGCCGCGTGTGTTCATCAGTAAAATTGTGGTACAGTTGAGGCGGGTTTCAGCAAATTCTTCAACAAGCTCTCCTGCTCTAGGATCAAGGATAGACCTGCAGAGGGTCCAAACTCTCATGGAGGCCATGGGGTCCAAGTTGTCACCTGGTGCTCAGCAGTTGATGAATATGGTTAAATTTCAGCAGCAGGTAGGTGGACATGGATTCCCTCCAGGTACCATTAACAGTCTCAAAATGACAGCTTTTTCTAAGGACATGTATCGACTTGAAAGTTTTTCTTCGAACTTTTACTGTTGATTTGACTGCTACCTTTATTTGCTTTTGTAAAATAGCATTCTGTAGACTTTCTCTTCTATAAAATATCTTATTACAGATCTTCACAATTTTCTGTGAATTTACTCACTCATATGTTCATTCAGCAGATACTTATTAAGTACTTTCTCAGTGAGTAAGGCACTGTTTTGAGCACTTTAGAAGGTTTTCTCAAGAAGCTCAGAGATAAAGAGAAAATTAGAAGATGGTTGTGAAAAGGAATATTGGGAATAATGGAAGAATTTGTCAAACTTGTGAGACTTAAGCTGTTTTAAAAGAGTTTAGGGCGCCCAGGTGGCTCAGTCATTAGGTGTCTGCCTTCAGCTCAGGTCGTGATCCTGGGGTCCTGGGATCGAGGCCCACATCGGGCTCCCTGCTCAGCGGGAAGACTGTTTCCCCCTCTCTCACTCCCCCTGCTGTGCTTGCTCTCTCTCTCTCTGAGAGATAAATAAAATCTTTAAAAAAAAAAAAAAAGTTTAGGATATCTTTAAAGTATGATCCACAGAACACCTGTATCAGAATCCTTTCCAGTTTTTACAAAATGGATATCCCAGCCACATTTTTGACTGGGATCCAGGGATCAGTATTTTAAATAAGTATGCTAGGTTTAACTTGGTAAAAGCATGCTGTGGTTTGAGAATACCTTTTTCAGTGCAAAGATTCTATGAAGAACTAGGTTGGAGATTTTAAAAGAGAGGCCTTTACAGTGGAGACGTTAATGCTAAGTTTTACTAAGTTTTACTTAGTATTTTTTTTACTAAGTTTTTACTAAGTTTTACTAAGCATGCTAATATTTAATATTTCCTTTGGGGAAAATTGCAGTGAGATCATTAAAAGTCTTGACTCTGGGGGCGCCTGGGTGGCTCAGTGGGTTAAGGCTCTGCCTTTGGCTCGGGTCATGATACCAGGGTCGTGGGATCGAGCCCCGTATCCGGCTCTCTGCTCAGCGGGAAGCCTGCTTCCTCCTCTTTGCCTGCCTCTCTGCCTACTTGTGATCTCTGTCTGTCAGATAAATTAAAAAAATCTTTTAAAAAAAGAAAGAAAGAAAAAAAAGTCTTGACTCTGGAGTTCGGTGGTCTGGGTTCCTGTCCCAGTTCTGCCACTTACTGGCTGCATTCCCATAGCCGGGTTACCTTTAACCTTGGTTTCACCTCAGCTATGGTCTCTTCAGCTTAAGATCAGGTAGTACTTGTAGCCTACTTCGTGTGGCTGTTCAGAGGATCAGAGAAAGAAGGCACCTTGCCGGACTCACAGTAGTTACCCCAAAAGTTAGCCGTCACCACTACAGATAGTAACGTGTATTTCTTTCCCTTGCTTAGAACTGTGTTCCCGTGGGAGAGCAGCTTCAGGCGGTTTTGGGAAATACTGGCTACAGACGAGTGGCAGACCTGCAGTCCTCAGCTGCTTCGGGAGCCTCCGACAAGTCCCCCTCCACACCTTTCCCTTTCAGAACCGGACTGACGTCTGGAGCCCTAACGGAAGACTTAAACATTTGCGTCGATAAAAGTCCGCAGCCACCGGATGGAGGAAACACTACACACCTCAAAGACTATAACATTGTGCCGCCAAACCATTCCCTCCTGGAGAATGACCTCAGAAATGCAGTTTCTTCTTTCCTGCCAAAGAAAGCAAGTGACATCTCAAACATACCTAACTCTGAGTTGCTGCCTTTTCTCCAGAATTTATGTAGTCAGGTTAACCATCTCCGCGTGGGACATAGCGCCAAGTGGCAGGAAGGCATCACTAAGGCCGGGGAAGGCGTTGTTGGTGTTGCGTAAGTATTTGTTTTGAGACAGATGTGCTTTAGATTAGGTGGGTGTGATAATCAACTGAAGGGAAACAGCCTTGTCTCCATGTATACTGCCTAAAAACCTGTTTTCAGAAATAATTTTAGGAGCTTATACATTTTACCATGAATTCACTTACAGGGAATAACCATTATGCAGAATAGAATTGGTTGCTTTGAAAGAGGTACCTAAAAGTGAAGATTTGGGGCCCTTCCCAGGGATTTTGTGGACCACTTATGACCATCAGGTAGACATTAGAGTCAAAAGTTATTTTTATGAGTGGAGAGGAGTTGGGGACTCAAGCTTTACATTTTTTGTTTTGTTTTGAAAGATTTTATTTATTTGACAGGGAACACAAGCAGGGAGAGTGGCAGAGGGAGAGGGAGAAGCAGGCTCCCTACTGAGCACAGAGCCGTGTGGGGCTTGATCCCAGTACCCTGGACCATGACCTGAGCTGAAGGCAGATGCTTAATATACTGAACCACCCAGGCGCCCTAGCTTTACATTGTTTTTATTTATGTTTGTAATGTTCTTCAGCTGCATATGTTGAGCATGTCATTATAACAGAATTTCTTTTTTGATCATGTTTGGCCTGGGCTAGTTTTGGCATAACCAAAACTGTATTAAGATCGTAATTATTTATACTATATAGGATCTTATCTCCTGATCTTGTAATATCATGCTTTAACAGCACGTGTTTGAGTAAGAGAAGGTTAAGAATTTAGTATGTTCCCTATGCTTTACGTACATATAGTTTGCCAAAATAATCTATCAGACTAGAATTCGGGACTTAGGTTGTCATTTTGGTGTACCTACTTTGTCACAGTTTTAATCTCTTGTAACCTAGAGTTTTCATCTGAAGATGAGTAGTTTGGAAATAACCATTCCATCCCAGCCATCAGGATCTGAGTAACATTTATAAAAGGCTCCACCAAGAATAGCAGAATACACATGTTTTTCAAGTACCAGTGGAAGAGTCACAAAGATAGATGATAAGTTATAAAGTAACCTAATCAAGCACTGAGATCACACAAAGTATATTCTGTGACCATAAATGAATCCCAACTAGAAACCAGTAACGAACACAATAACAACAAATTTCCAGACACTTGGAAACTCAACAACTCATTCCTAAATCTGTGGTTCAAAAAGGAATTCCCAATAGAAATATTAAAAATACTTGAAAATACAGTAGATCAAACTGTGGGAGGCAGCTAGTAAACAAGTGTTGATGGGTATTTATGGCACTAATACATTAGAAAAGGGGCGAGCTCAGTAATGCAAAGCTACGACAGAGATGAAATAGTCCTATATAACCATTAAAGAAATTGAATTTGTCACTGAGAAGCCTAGCAAAATAAATCCAAATCAAGCAGAAAAAAGGAAATGACAAAGAGTGGAAATCAACAAAATTAAAAACAAGGAAACAGTAAAGAACATCTGTGAAGAAATTCAATGATATTGATAAACTTTTAGTAAGATTGGCTAGCATGCCTGGCAAAGATGAAACAACTCACCAATATAAGGAATATAACTGGAGATGTCCCTACACATCCTAAGTCCATTTTTAAAAAGGAATATTGCAAACAACTTTATGCTCATAACTTTAACAATTTGGAAGAAAAGAATTCCTCAAAAGCCACACAATACCAAATTCAACGGAGATAAAATAAGCAAAAAAGAGTCCTATGACAATTAACAGTTCTGAATTCATAATTTGCAAGCTGACATAAAATAAATATCTAGGCCCAAGTGTTTTCACTGGAGAATTCTACCAAATCTTCACAGAACACCAATTATAAACACTTCACAGAAAAGAAGAGGGGGAAAGACTTCTCAGCTCATTTTATGAAGCCAGTATGCCCTGCAAACAAAATTAGATTGCTCCGAAGAGAGTAAGATACATAAAAATACATGTAAAATATGTGGATCCATTAAAAAAAATTATAAAAACATAAAAATTTAACAAGACATAGATAGGGTCCATAGACTAAAAATTAAAAGATGATGAGGAAAGAAATCAGAAGGCCAGAATAAATGGAGAGACATACCATTCATTAATTTGAAGATTCAATATAGTAACTATCCATTTTCCCAAAATTAATCCATAGGTTTAATGCTATTTCCTCTAAAATTCAAAATATCTTTTATAAATTATTCTGTCAAGATTATTCTATAAAGTGGAAATGGAAAGAAAAAGGAACTAGAATAGCTGAAACAATTTTGAAATAGAAGAGTAGTGAGAGAAATCATTATTTCATTTCAAAGCATATTATTACATAGCTATAGTATTTAAGACCATGGTATTGGGAGAGGGACAGAGACACAGATCAGTCGAATAGAGCACACAGAAATAACCCCAAACAAGTATGGCCAACTGGTTTTTGACAATGGTGCAAAAGCAAGTCGGGAAAGGGTAGTCTTTTTTTTAAACACATGCTATGCTCCAGCAGTGGGATATCCAAAGAGCAAAAAAAAAAATGAACTGTGATAACTGTGACCTAGACATACCTCGAAATGGATCATTAGCTCGAAACGGATCAAGCATTTAAAACATAAAGAGACAAAGCTTTTGTAATATGTCGGAGCACCTGACTGGCTCAGTGGGTTAAGCCTCTGCCTTCAGCTCAGATCATGATCTCAGAGTCCTGAGATCGAGCCCCGCATCGGGATCGAACCCGGCATCCGGCTCTGCTCAGCAGGGAGACTGCTTCCCTCTCTCTAATATGAGGAAACATTGTGGGGACCTAAGACTAGGAAAAGTGCTTTGATGACACCAGAATCACAGTAATGGAAATGGTGATATATTGGATTCTATCAAATTTAAAACTTCTGCCTGTAAAAGATTCTGCTATGAGGACTAGAATACAGATTACAGACTGAAAGAAAATATTTGCAACTACAAGTTTAACAAATGACCTATACTTAAGTACCTGTGAGAACTCGGAAAAAAATTCAGTCAGAAGATGGGCAACAGGGCGCCTGGGTGGCTCAGTGGGTTAAGCCGCTGCCTTCGGCTCGGGTCATGATCTCAGGGTCCTGGGATCGAGTCCCGCATCGGGCTCTCTGCTCAGCGGGGAGCCTGCTTCCCTCTCTCTCTCTCTGCCTGCCTCTCCATCTACTTGTGATTTCTCTCTGTCAAATAAATAAATAAAATCTTTAAAAAAAAAAAAAAAAAAGAAGATGGGCAACAGACATTTTAGTAGAAAGGGTAACACGTGAAAAGATGATCATCATTGACTTTGTGTCTACTAGGAAAATGCATTTTAAAAACACAAGGTACTACTTCGCAGTTATTCCAAGGCTAAAATTTTTTAAATGGTAATTCCAAATGCGGATGCAGATACGGAGAAACTGGATTTCTTCTACATTGCTGATGGGGAGTAGAGAGTGCTACAGCCACCCTAAAAATATGTTGGCAGTTTCTTGAAAACTATACATAACATTAACCGTGTGATCCAGCAATCCTACTTCTAAGCATTTATCCCAGAGAAATGAAAACTTTTGACAACACAGGAAACTATGCCCGGTTCTAAAACAGCTTTATGTCTACATAACAGACCCAAACTAGAAGCAACCAAATGTCTTAAACTAGATGAACAGTTAAACAAACTGGGGTATATTCATATCACAGGATGCTAATCAATAAAAAGGAACAGACCATTGACACACAGCAACTTGGACGGCTCCTGAAGACATTCTATGCTGAGGGACAGGAAAATCTCAGGAGGTCACACACCAAGATTGCATTTGTGTAACGTTCCCAATATAGAGTTGTAGAGATGGAGACCGTATTGCTGGCTGCAGGCGTCAGGACTGGGGGGCGTTAGGGAGGGGCTGTGACAATGGGGAGATGTTTGTGGTGAAGGAATAGTAGTGATCTCAGTTGTGATGTTCACATGAACGTGTGTGCGTGTGGGAGGATGGCACCCACGCACACTACCCCAACATCCGTTTTCTTCTTTTGTATTCTCCAGAGTTGGGTGAGATGTAACCATTGGGACCATTGGGGAAGGGTACTGGGGAACTCTCGTATCTTTACAACTTCCTGTGAAGCTAGAGTTAATTGAAAAAAAATAATGGTTTTTAGAAAAACCGCTCATATATTCTATTCAAACTTTTTGGTCTCAGCACTCTCAAAAATAATTGAGGACTGTGAAGAAGCTTTATGTAGAGTGTATGAAAGGATTCATTTGTTTAAAAATAACAAACCCATTATATTAGTAACAATTTTTATGAAGAAGGTATTTTCTCAAGAACAACTCCGAATGGTGTTAGGTGACATGTAGAATCAATGTTAGAGTCTGCTCGCAGTCTCATCTGTGTTGCCCTCCAGCATGTGGCTTCAGTAGCCGATGAGGGTGCAGAAGTGCTGAGAACAAATGGGGATCATGCTGAAGACACTATTTAGACCCTAAATTGACTGGCCTTGGACAGTCTGACACTGAAGAACACTCGATCACAGCTTCTGTTGCTCACCCGAGCGGTGACATCACACCTCGTGTAGCCTCTGGGAAATGTCACCGTATGTTCCTGAGGATCCAAGGGTGAAGGGTTCAGACATCATCTTGGTCGTCGTGTAAGAGCGCTTGCTACTTGGTGGAAGCTGAACAAGTCATGGGTCCCCGGGGTGTTGTGGGCCACGGCCTGAGATTCACTGCCCTGGTGTGCATTGGTGTGCATTGGTGTGCCCTGGTGAACCTGAGAAACTAGGCTGCTTTTACTGGATTTTTTTTTTTAAAGATTTTATTTATTCACTTGAGACCGCATGCATGACGGAGGGGCAGAGGAGAGCCAGACCCCCTTCCCCCACGCACCACCCCTCTGGAGCAGGGACCCTGAGCTCATGACTCCAGCTGAGGTCAGACCCTTAGCAGACTGAGCCCCCCAGGCTCCCCTTCTCAGTTTGTTATTTCTGTCTGCCCATTCCAGTTACGTTCGTTTTTACATGTTTTCATATTAGGTTAGAAGAGAACCTTCCAGTGCTTAGTGAGGTTGTGCGGGTGACAAGAAACAAACCTTGCAATTGTGGGTTTGCTTGGGGAAGTTCTTGGAAGACATACGTGGAGACCTTAAGAAACATTGAGGCAGATCAGTTTTGATTTGGGGCTCAAAATCCAAGACCCTTTGTAGAGACATGTTCTGTGAGGGGGACACTCCCTCGCGTCGCCGTGCCCTCATTTCACTTGTGTGCTGACATGTGGAAAGAATCGGACATGCGGCCCGCTTTGGGCGCTTAGGGCTGTCATTGCCCCTTGGAGATGGATGTTGGCACCGGAAACCCCTCGTACCCAGACGGCAGCGTTGCGGAGATAGATTTCCGCATTGTCCTTTGGGGGCTCATTTCGTATGGTTTGCTTGTTTCTGTTAGGATATCAGGGATAATTGTTACACTGGTTTTTTAATTTATTTTTAGAACGGGAGAGCAACCCGTGTGCTCCTACTTGGAAAAGATTCTTACTAAAAATATGGAACTGCTGGAAAAGAAGCTTGTGGACTCCATGGATCAGCGAATACGTCAACTCCAGGAGCACGTGGACAGGAAGATGGCTGTGTTGATGGACCTGCTGCAGAATCCCCCGTCCCCACCCCCCGGCACGGCTCTGACACAGTGTGACTCTGGAGAAAGACTTTCCAATGGAGAGAGATAAGTGCTCAACCTGTAGGATGTGCTACAGATATTTATTACGTATTTATGGTAAAGCCTAACCCCCCAAAGTTCAAGGCAGTGATTTAATGTCACTTGAGGGCATCATCTTACGTACATCGAGAGACCTCAGTGTTCATTTTAAGTGTACCTGTTCCTGTTAGTCCAGGACTGTGCACGAGGATTAACCTGATAAGGGTCATCCGTTATTTTTGTTCACAATATTGTTTACTCTTAACAGAAATTTATCTATATTTCTGGGTTAAGTGTTTAAAAATGTTAAAGGTTTTTAAGGCCATTCATGAGTCGCTGTTGTATAACGTGTTTGATAAAGTACATTTTTATTTATAAAGGGGTTTATATTGTAGTCTTAGGAGTATGATAAATGCTTAAAGTATTGGGTAATTTTTCTTCTTCAAATTGATTTTTCATGGAAAATTGGATACTTAAAATCTTCCCACTGGGATCACTATATTTGTAGTGTTTAATTCAGAGAATGAGTAAGACAGCAGTGTGAATGACGTGCGAAGACATGGGGCCCCTCCTGTGGCTGCTTCTACGTGTGTCAATTCACTGTAGCTGGAAGTTGGAAAGTCAAAATTAGACCTGGCCTATTCCTTGTTTGGATTATCTTAGATCTAGTGTTTGATGTAAAATGGGAGAGTGCCTCTTGTTTTAGCTCAGTAAACACGGAAAGTATAAGGAACTCCGCCTTTTATGGGCAGTGGCGGGTGCCTCCCAGGCTCTCCTCTGGGGTGTTGAAACTGAGATGCACTGCGCTTGTGCACGGAAAGATTGAGGCGTGGGAATCGAGAGGATTGTGCTTCCCAGCAGATGTCATTTTCGGAAATTAGAACTGTTGTCTATGTGTTGAAGAGTGATGTATTTGCACTTAAAAATAAACGTATCTGCTTTGGAAACTACTTAAGTAATGGAAATGCTTTATTTTCAATGAATCTTTGCTTAAAATGCTTTATTTTTATGCAAGTGGGGCATTTCACACTAACGTAATGTTTTGGTGAATTTATTCATTACAATAAGGGCTCATTTCAATACCCTGTTCGTTTCAGTAGCACAGCAGTACTGCCCTCCAGGGAACAGGCTGTGACCCACAGTCACTCAAGGATTTGCATCTCACCTTTTCTAGTCTTTTCTAATTTAAGGGACATTCACAGCATAGATCACAGTAGCATCAGATTTCCTTTGTTCTCCAGGAGAAATGTGTCTCACCCGGAAGAGTGCCCCAGGGATCACGTTAGCCTCACAATTTACAAAGTAGGAAAACATCTGTCTTCATCGAAACCTCTCAAACCTTAACAGCTACTGTCCTCACCCCCTTGTCAACCACCCAGCATCCAGGATCTCTTCACTGTCCCGAAGAAGCAGGGCTCAGACTGAACCGATTTGCCAACGATTCTGTAAAGTCAGGGGTTGGGGGAAGGTGGGTCTGGAACCCAAGACCCTCGCCTTCCACGTCCGTCTCTCCTGTTCCTCGTGCCCGTGTGGGAATTGTGGGGTGGGAGCTTCTTACTTAGAATTCATTCCCCTTGACGTTGGACATCCAGGGCTGTTGAAAGCGGGAACAACTCTTCGTCCCCGGCCCCCTCTCAAGGTAAAGCGGATTTAGTCTCTTCCCAGCCCCTTCCTTCCCTCACAGCCCCACGTCCTCCTTCGTAAGGACAGTCCCAGGCCCTGCGTCGGGCGCGGCAGGGCAGGATGACTGTTTTCTGCCCGTTCTGACAGGGTCTGTCCAAACGCCCCCAGAATCCCAACAGAGGGCCACGGCGCCCTGGAGGGAAACACGAGGGCGGACACACCCCAGTTCTCCCTCCAGCCCGAGCCCCTCACTTGCCGTGGAACCTTGCACAAGCGATTCACTATTTCTTCTCCTCAGTCTCTTCTGTAAATGGGGAGTCACAGCCTTCGTCTGGTGTGGGGGTTCCCGTGTTCTCAACGGAAGCGCCTGGCGCAGGCCCGGCACGCAGGCAGCGGCTAAGTGTGAACAGCTCACCTCCACTCCCTCCCTCTGCCGCGCCGCCATGCTCTCCCTCTCCACACACCAAGAGTAATGCAGAGGATTCTCCGTAGCCCTAGAAGTCCAGGGAGCGTGGGAGTCCCCCTTCCCCTCTGTTTCCGTGAGGGCCACAGAGACCCGCTCCCCCGCCCGGGCATACGGGCAGGCACCCCCCAGCGTGGCGCCTTGACCAGCGGGGGCGGCAGGAAGCGCCCCTGGGCTCGTGACCTCTGCACTCCCGTTCTCGGGCCCCAGTTGCCCCCACCTGGTCCAGAATCTGGGCCCAGGGCCCAGCAACTGCACTTTCCCCTCCCCCCCCACCCCACCCCACCCCCGTCGAGTTGCCCTGAGACTCCCCAGCTTTAGCACCACGGGGATTGGGTAAGACTTTGAGCCCTGGAGCCAGGTGGCTTGGCTTCCTGTCCTCTCCTGCCTGTAGTCATCTGTGACTTTGGGCACGAGGTGACTTCTCTGGGATTTCTTACGCACCCAGTGGGGATTAGATTGCATCCACCCCAAGAGCTGTTGAGAGGCTTAACTGAGGCAGTTCTCCCTGAGCCCGGAGGGAGGCTCCTAGAGCAGGGCCCTGTGCTCAGCTTGGCCTCACGCTGCCGTGACCTGGGCACTTAGAGAAGCTGGTCGTGAGTAGGTATTGATTTCAAAATGAAAAGTTAAAGAAAAAACACCCGATGGCCTGGTTCCCACCCCCGGGGATTCTGATCTAATTCTCTGGTGTTCAGCCTGGACATCTGGGTTTGGGGAAGGTCCCTGCTGATTAGAATGCATAGCAAAGTCTGGAACTGCAACTTTAGTGTTTTAGGGCCTGGAATCTGGTACTAATGCCAGTCATTCTACTCACTGTGCGACCTGAGACAAGATCTCCACCTCCCTGTGAGCCGAAGCTGGGAGCACAGTCTTTGGGCAGGGATTGTCAGCCATTCCCATCACCAGGGTTTTGGGATTTACTAGCACAGCTCTGGGAACAGCTGACATCTTCCCACAGAGATTCATCATATGGCTGAGACCTTAGCCATCCTCTTTAGAAGGCCACACCCTCGACTCGAAGCAGGAAAGGTGATTCTGATGCTTTTGTGTTCTGGTCTTTCTAGTGGGCAGGTGCAGTCCTCCTTGGGATTGAGTTGCACAACTAGGGCTTTATGGGTCTTACCTCCTACATGGGATCCCCTACAACCTGCGTACAGCCATGTAGGTAAGAGTAAACTGTATTTAGCTCATCACACAGTAAGATACCAGAAATGGACTTCCCCTCCATGAAGTTCTGAGGATTTCTCTAGGTAGAGTCCATAAAGAGTAAAAGTATATTTATTAGTCCTGAAGAAAAAATCACTTCAGAAAAAAGCTTTGGGGCACCTGGATGGCTCAGTGTGTTAAGCCTCTGCCTTAGGCTCAGGTCATGATCTCAGGCTCCTGGGATCCAGTCCCGAATCAGCTCTCTGCTCAGTGGGGAACCTGCTTCCTCCACTTTCTCTGCCTGCCTCTCTGCCTACTTGTGATCTCTCTCTGTATCAAATAAATAAATTCTTTTAAAAAAGAAAAAAGAATAAAGCTTTGATTGAACGTGAATGAAACCATACTTCTTAAAAGGACATAAGGGTGATACTCCACTTTTAGAGAAATAAGGCTTTTAGTTTATTTTTTTCTGGGCCAGTGAGTGATATCCTTACAAATATAATCTTTTACAGTAAAAACTAGTATTTTTACTAAAATATAACACTTATTGTTTTGTAGGTATTATTTTTGAGATGTGATTGACAAATAAAAATCCTGTGGTTTAAAGATTGTATACCATGATGCTTTGATATATGTATGTAATGTGGAATGATTACCCAAATCAAGCATATTAACTTTTTTTTTAAGATTTTATTTAATTATTTATTTGATAGACAGAGATCACAAGCAGGCAGAGAGGCAGACAGAGGAGGTGGGGGAAGAAACCTCCCTGCTGAGCAGAGAGCCCAATATGGGGCTCGATCCCAGGACCTTGAGATCATGACCTGAGCCAAAGGTAGAGGCTTAAACCACTGAGCCACCCAGGCGCCCCTCAAGCAACCTCACCCCAACTAGTTCCCAGTCTAAATGTACCTGTGGTGAGAACATTTGATATCTACACACTTAGCAAATTTCGAGTATACATTATAACCATCTGTAGCTATCATGCTGTGCATTAGGAATGCAGTATTTACTCATCTTGGAACTGAAAATTAGTACCCTTTAACCAAAGTCTCCCATTTCCCCCATACCTGGTCCCTGGTAACCACTATTCTACTCTACTATCTGTTACAATAAGTTCAACTTTTTTAGATTCCACATGTAAGTGATGTCACGCAGTATTTGTCATTCTGGCTTGTTTCACCTTGCATAAAGTCATCCAGGTTCACCCGTGTTACTGCAAATGGCAGGATTTCCTTTTTCCTTTTTTTCAAAATTTCATATAGTTAATATACAGTATTAAATTAGTTTCAAATATAACAGTGATTCAATTCTCTATACCACTCAGTGCTCATTAGAGGATTTCCTTTTTAAGGCTGAATAATAAACTCAAAATGGATTAAGGACCTAAAGGTGAGACCCGAAACCTTAACAGTCCTAGAAGAGAGCACAAGCAGTAATTTCTCCGACATCAGCCATCGCAACATTTTCTACGGTTGTCTCCTCTAAGAAAAAGGAAATAAAAGCAAAAATAAACTATTGGGAATACATCAAAATGAAAAATATTTGCACAGCAAAGGAAACAACAAAACTAAAAAGCAACGTACAGAATAAGAGAAAATATTTGCAAAAACATACTGATAAGAGTCACTTAGGGTTTGTCTCCCTCCTGATCCCAAACTGAGGGTTGCTGGGGGGAGGGGGGTTGGGAGAGGGTGGTGGGATTATGGACATTGGGGAGGGTATGTGCTATGGTGAGTGCTGTGAAGTGTGTAAACCTGGCGATTCACAGACCTGTACCCCTGGGGATAAAAATACATTATATGTGTATAAAAAAATAAATTAATTAATTTAAAAAACATACTGATAAGGGTTATATATCCAAAATATATGAAGAATTTATGCAACTCAACACCAAAAGAAAAATCCCATTATAAAATGGGCAGTAGACTTGAACAAATATTTCTTCAAAGAAACGAAGAGACCCACAGAAACATGAAAAGATGGGCAGCATCACTCATCCCCGGGGAAATGCAAATCAACCCCACATTGCGCTATCACTGCGCTCCTATCAGAAGGGCTAAAATCAAAAAGACCAGAAATAACAAGTGTTGACGAGGATGTGGAGAGAAAGGAACCCTTCTGCACTGCTGGTTTGCAAACTGGTGCAGCCATGGTGGAAAACAGTATGGAGGGTCCTCAAAGAACTGATAACAGAACCACTCTATGATCCAGCAACTGCGTTCCGGGAATACATGTGCACAAACGCTGTGTTCAAGAGATACCTGCTCTCCCACGTTCACAGCAGCGCCCTTTACCAGAGCCAAGACATGGAAAAACCTCAGAGTCCCCCAATGAATGAATAAGGATGTGGACACACACACACACACACACAGGAATATTATGGAACCATAAAAAGAACGAAATCCTGATTTTTGTGACAACATGGATGAACCTTGAGGCCATTATAGTAAGTGATATAAGACAGAGAAAGACAAATACTGTATAATTCCACATAGATGTGAAATCTAGAACAAAAAGAAAAAACCAAACTCCTAGAAAAAAAGATTAGATTTGTGGGTACCAGGGCACCTAGTTGGCTCAATGGGTTAAAGTCTCCTCCTTCAGCTCAGGTCATGATCTCAGGGTACTGGGATGGAGCCCTCCATCGGGCTCTCTGCTCAGCAGGGAGCCTGCTTCCTCCTCTCTCTCTGCCTGCCTCTCTGCCTACTTGTGATCTCTGTCAAATAAATAAAAATCTTAAAAAAAGAAAAAAGAAAAGATTTGTGGGTACCAGTAATAGGGAGACGTAATTGAAGGGAGGTGGTCACCAAAGGTACAAACTGGTGTTTCTAAAATAAGCATTAGGTCTCTAACATTCAATACATGACTCTCATTAACCCTGCCACATGATGTGTGGTGTGTACGAAAGTTACTAAGAGCTTAAATTTAAGAGTTCTCATTAACAAGGAAAGAACCCCCCCCCTTTTTTTTTTTTGCATATGAGAGAAGGGATATTAATCTTATTGTAATTTCACAATATATGTAAGTGAAATCATCATGCTATACATCTTAAACATATACACAGTGCTGTGTGTCAATTATATCAGTAAAACTGTGGAAAATCCCAAAGGTTAGTTTCATTAATTTTTTCTGATCTCTGTTTTATTATTTCTTCTTTGATTATTGTTATTTCCTTCCTTCTGCTCTCTTTGGGTTTAGCTTGGTTATCTCTTTCTAGTTTCTTAAGGTATTAAGTTAACCTATTTATTTGGGAACTTTCTTTTTTCATAACATAGCCATTTATCTATAAACCTCCCTATTAAGATTGCTTTCACTGCATCCTGTAAAGTGTGATATGTTTTGTTTCCATTTCTATTGGTTTCAAGATACTTTATTTGCCATTTGGATATCTTCTTTGACCTATGGGCTGTTGGGGAGTGTGTTATTTAATTTTCTTTTTTGTGAATTTTTCAGTTTTTATTATAGATTTCTAATTTCATATCATCATGGCCAGAAATATGACTTTAGTCTTTTTAAGTTTCTTTTTTAAAATTTTATTTATTTATTTGACAGACAGAGATCACAAGTAGGCAGAGGCAGGCAGAGAGAGATGGGGAAGTAGGCTCTCTGCTCAGCAGAGAGCCTGATGTGGGGATCGATCCCAGGACCCTGGGATCATGACCAGAGCTGCAAGCAGAGACTTTAACCCACTGAGCCACCCAGGGGCCCCGTCTTTTTAAGTTTCTCAAGACTTGTTTTGTAACCCAGCATATGATATGTCCTGGAGAATGTTTTGCGTGTGGGTGAGAACCATGTGTATCCTGCTGCTTTCGTATGTTTGGAAGGTCCATCTGGTCTAAAGTTCTAATGTCTCAGTATTAAGTTTCTGTCTGAATGATTTATCCATTGTTGAAAGTGAAGTGTTAAATTATCCTACTATTACTGTAGCATAGTCTATTTCCCTATTCAAATCTGTTAATATTTGCTTTATAAGTTTGGTGCTTTGATATTAGGTGCATATATATTTATAATTCTTAAATCTTCTTGAAGAACTAATTCATTTTTCATTAAAATGACCTTCTCATCTCCTGTTATGGTTTTTGACCTAAACTCTATTTTATCTGATATAATTAAAGCTACCCCTACTCTCTTCTTGAACATCCTTGTCTAACTGAGGTATCAGGGTAATGCTGGCCTCCTGAAATGAGTTTGGAAGTATTGTTTCCTCTTATGTTTTCTGGGAGTGTTTGGGAAGGATTGATATTAATTCTTTAAAAATTGACTTTTAGAAGTAAAACACCTGCTAGAATTCTTTGTGCTTTTTATATTTTTACATATATTTATATATATTGTCACATCATCTGGAATAAACCTGGTACCAATTTAATGTCCTACTAAATGTATATGAGTACTTTTTTCCATATTGAGAGTAGCAGAACATGTTAAAACTAAAGACCTCTGGCAGGTGCCTCTTGACTATCCCTGTGTTGATGGGAAAAACTGGTTCAATTTTCTTACCTTCAGACTTGGTCCAGTTCAACTCTGCCAAACATGGCACAATTAGACGGGCCAAGAGGACGAGGCTTCCCACAGCCTCCGCAGTCAGGGGAGGAACAGCCTGAAGGGTGGGCAGGCTTTTATACCTCCCCGTGCTCCGAATCTGGTTTCAGGGCTTTCTGGAGACCTTCAGGGAATGCCTCTGTTGGACCGTGTAAGGGCCAGATTGGTGTGAGAATGGGGCAGCTGGTGACGGATTTCTTATCCGCGTCCCCTAACACTGAGTGTTTGCTCTCCCCAGCTCACGCCTGGAATGTAAACAGAAAGTTCCCAAGTAAAGCTCTTCAGAGGGGCTCTCCAACACGTGGTGCTCTGGAAGCACCGAGTAATTCTTCCTGGCCCCGACCTGGAGTCGAAACTTGGTCCTCCTGCTTGTGCAGGTCACAGACTGGGTGGCACTACTGATACCTTGAGCCTCCACTGCTCTCTGCTAAAGAGGAAAGGCTTTGGGTTCTAAAGGCGGTGTGGCACGCGGGCCAACTCTGGATCCGACTGGGTTGCTCAGAGATGCTGCCAGGGTGCTGCCATGGAGGAGGGGGGTGGCCCCGGGCGGGGAGGAAAGAGGAAGTGCAGGTCCGGATTCGGGAGTTTCAAACCATTATGTCCAGAGAGCCTGGAAGCAGGTGGATTAAGATCCCTTAAGTGCTGTGTTTTGCAGACGATAGAAGGGAACACTGGCGTCCGCCGTGAACCAGTGAACGACTGTGTGGTGTCGCCCTCTCCTTTCTCCTCCCTCCCTGCCTCCCTTTCTTGTTTTCTCTCAACAGATATTCATTAGTCAGTGTTTTAGGGCTTGAGAATACTTGAACACGAGAGACACAGTCTTGCCTTCATGGAACTCATATTTTAAGTGGGAGAGACAGAAAACAACAATAAAAAATTCAAATAGGGGAGCGCCTGGCTGGCTCAGTGGGTTAAAGCCTCTGCCTTAGGCTCAGGTCATGATCTCAGGGTCCTGGGATCGAGCCCTGCATCAGGCTCTCTGCTCAGCGGGGAGCCTGCTTCCAACCCCCACCCCAACTCCTGCCTCTGCCTGCCTCTCTGCCTACTTGTGATCTCTGTCAAATAAATAAATAAATAAATTCTTTAAAAAATTCAAATATGGAGAGGTCTATCAGTATAATAAAGCAGGGTGAAGGGGTAGTGACTGACTCAGTAGTGGGGGGTGGGGTGCAATATTAGAGTGGAAAGGGAATGCATCTTGAAGACAAAATCTCAGCAAACAGGCTCTCACGTGTGATCTGGGCTAGAGCGGTGCATTAAGGCAAAAGAAAGAGCAAGTGCAAAGGCCCTGAGGAAGTAGCGAGTAGCTTACTCAATACCTGCGCAAAATAAGGGCAGCGTGGTGAGTGTGGTGGGGATCAGTGGGGGAAGGGAGATGGGAGGTGAGGGAAGGAGAGGCAGATAATGAGCAAATGGTGAAGGAGCTTTGGTCAGATGATGAGTTTGGATATTATCCTAAAGTCAGTTGGAACTTAGAGTAAGGAGAAAGCAGTAGATACAGACTGGATATTCTAGGTTGAAATGCCCGCAACCCTTCTGTGATAGACCATCCTACAGCCCTCCCTGCGGGAGGGCACAAGCCTATATTGGGACTCGAGGGGGATCCATTCCCAGTCAGGCCCCCAGATCAGGCATTTGGCCTCATACCAGTGCCACAGTGGCAAGGCCAGCACCTGTGACATTGGGAAGCTGTGCTCACAACAAGCTTGGACACTCGCCAAGGTACCTGGCACTGCTCCACTCAGTTCCTGTCAGCTCAGAGGCCTCTGCGGCTGGCCACATACCAGATGGGGACTGGGTGTCCTGGTGTGAGAGTGAGCCGAGACAGGAGTACAGGGTAGGGGCCCTTCTGATTACTAAGAGCTGCTCAACCTCAGCTGTGTCCACAGACCCCCATCCTACCCCGCACTTTCTCACTAAAGCCCTCTCCTTGTGTCCTATGGATGTGACCTTCCAGTTCCCCGAACCGCTGTCACTGGGTATGAGAGCTTTGTGGTCACTCTCCTGGGAGGGGGGAGGGAAAACACACTAATTCCTTCCCCCGAAGAGGAGGTAAATAGTTAAGTGATGTTTATTCTTTTCCCGGTATCCTGTAACTTAAACACTATGATACAAAGTTAAATACTGATATAAAGTCAATACATGTTATATTACATGATATGGGGGTAAAAGAAGAAAGAAAACAAAGATTTGCTTAATAACATGTGTATTATGTATATGTATACATAACTCCAATGCATATGTATATACACACCAGGACCTTCATAACAAGGAGGAAACACGTATGTTAATTACAGTCCTTGGTTCTGTAATTGGCCACGTGGCAATAGTGGGATTTATAACTACCTCTCACAGCTCATCCTGTATTCTTTTTGTTTTCACAAACAGTTTGATGACCCAAACCTTCATTCCTGAAGGGTCTAGGTCATGAGTTGTCCTGCCTGGACTGTGTAGTTGTCCATTTACCTCATCCTCAAGCATGGTATTCGGAAGAGGTGTCCTAAGGGGATCCTGCTTTTCAAACCTACTCCTCCCCTCTACTGTGCAATCTCGTTTCTCCTGGGAAGTCTGGATCAGTTACCCCTGTCAGCACTGGAACGCCCCTTCTCGGCCTGTTGACTCCCAAGGCCCGGTGGCCCGGAGGGGCTGGGTGGCAGTCCTAACTTCCGGGCCACGGCAATGCTTGTCCCATGTCCTAGCAGAAGCATTCCTCCCTGAGAACGAAGACCTCCAGCTCCGTGGGCAGAGCAAACCGTTGCAGGAACAGGAGACAAAGCTTTCGCTTAGAGTGATGGTGCTCGAGATAAAGGGGGAGTGGTGCCACTCCCCGTTCCTGCCCTTGATTCCTGGAACTGTGAGTCCTACACACAGATTTGGATCACGCACAGCCTTCTGGAGAACCTTGTCCCGGATCTGCAAGGTACTGCCATCCAGCTGGTGTTGCCATCGAGTCTTGGAAGGCTCTTCCACCGCTCTGTGAAGCCGGCTGCTTCAGGGAGGGAGAGAAAAAGCCCCATCTAGGCTGCGACATGTGGCCGGAACGAGCGCTGTCCCTGGGAGGGAGCCAGGCTGCGGACACACTTTCTTCAGACTTGACCACCTCATCTCCGGGCCCCACAAGACCCAGGGTGACTTGACTGCTGTTTGGTAAGCGCTAGAGGGTGTTCCGCTTTGTGGACTTTTCCCTTTTCAAGGTGTTTATGAGCACCTGAGAGCAGGAACTGTGTCTTACCTCTGGAGTAAGTGCCTAACAGAAAGCCTGGAACCCATTATGTATCACAGGCAACGACCCCAAAATGAACTCTGTCAATACGGTAATAGCTTTGCTTACCCAAACCCCTCAATTTAAACACGACAGTAAATTGAAGACACAGGAATAAACCCTCTGTTAAATTCTTTCGATTACTATTTTTGACGATTTTGTTTATTAGAGAGAGAGAGCATGAGCAAGGGTGAGGGGCAAAGGCAGAGGGAGATGCAGGCCCCCCGCTGAGCAGGGAGCCCAATGCGGGGCTCCATCCCAAGACCCTGGGATCATGACCTGAGCCGAAGGCAGAGGCTTTAACCCACTGAGCCACCCACGTACCCCTGAAATATCTTCTTTTGAGTTCCAATGGAGATACGGTGGCTCAAGCCTCTTTTAGATAAGGGCAGACACTAAGTTCAGAGAGCAGAAGTGACTTCTGCGCTCCGCTGAGTCAGGACAGATCAGGACCCAGCGCCTGGCTCGGTGATCTCGCTCACGTCTCCCCTCCCCAAGTCCAGTTCCCTCCACCACCTGGCCTTTGTGAGCCTTCAGAAATGTCCTTTCCCAGGCCTGGCCCTCGGATGCTATGAGCTAGAACACTCCAGCTCTGAGTTGGAATGTCTGCCAAGAAATTCAGCTGCAGGCAATTTAAAGAGAGAAAGGTTTTTTGGTGGTTTTTTTGGTTTTTTTTTTTTTTTCATTTTATCTCCTAACTGCTACCTTCCTGGCATTGCACGTTGAATAATATCTAGGAGTGTGGGCGGTGATGAAGTCTGGGGGTGTAACAGAGGCAGGGGGAGCGGCTTGTGTTCGGAATTAGGGAGCTGAACTTTGTGATGTGATCCAGGTGACAGGGGCGTGTCTTCCCCGTGACAAATTCCTTGGAAGTCACACCCACTGGGACTTGCAGCCACATCACTTATCTTGCCAGATGCCAACCCTGCGACTAACCCCTGACACCTGCAAAATGATGTCTCCGGTGCCAGCAAGGGGCTCACATCCCAGGCTCCTGGGAGTAACCCTGGGAGCCCCCTTACTTGCCCAGGTTCCATCCCGGGGCCTCGCTGCTCCTGCTCTGCTCCCGGGAGTCTCATCTTTGCCCTCAGACTCCTGCACCCCCAAGAATCCCACTGGGCCCCTGGCACAGGCCATGAGGAGAGTTCGATTTTGCCCATGGAAAGGCATCTCCTTACAGAAATCCTGCATCCACAGAGCCAAATTGGTGCCCCAAGGGCCTGGACGAAACAGCATCTGGACTGAATGGGCCCTTGGGTGTTAGCACGTGCCAGGTTCGAAACTGGTTCTGAGTCTTTGTAAATCCCGAAGGAAGAGGAGGTCCCTTTCTTCCGAGTCTCGTAGAGAGGGCTCCAAGTAATAAAATCCAAGCAGAATGAATCACCAGCAGTAATCAGGAAAAGGTCTGTCGCTTAGAAATGCCAGTTCCCTTTTGGTCCAGGCTGCTGTGAAGCTTAGTCTAAACTTAGTTTTCAAAGACTTTGAGTTTTCCACCCCAAGCACCTAGCACAGTTTCCCTTCCTGTGAAATTGTTTACGTGCCCTTTTCTTCTCCACTCTAACTCTCCTTATGCTGCGGTACACTACAAGCTAGCTGCCCCAAGACTCAAAGTGGGTAGTACAAAAATTTAAGTAATTTAAATACGTAGCTATCAGCACCAACAAAAATACCGCAGACACTTTCAGTAGTGCACATTTATTTGAAAGTACATAAACAATAATGTTACAGAGTATATAGGATAAAAGCACTATTTGAACTTGACTTGAAAAATAAACTCTACTGGGAAAGGAAGGACTGCGCGTGAAGATCCTTGTGCCCACCCAAGTCAGAGAACCGGGGTTACGTCACAGAAGCACAGTGGCAGGAGTTCAGAGCTGGCATCCGAGCTACAATCGTCATAGCACTGGAAGCTGGGGTAGGACCCAGCGGTGGGGGCTGTGAGATCAGTGACTGTGGCTTGATTACTGCCGGCGATGAAAAGAGCAGCAGGTGCCTTTGGAGGTCTTGGGAAAAGACATACACAAAGCAAGGCATTAGAATTTCTCTTCTCGGCCCACTGGTCACAGTTATCAGGGGTATCTGCGAAGTTTAGGCCTCGGGCCAATCAAATCATCAGAGCGGCCGGAAACTAGAGCTCGTGCCCCTGTCCTTAATCTAGTCCCTTCCTCTCCTAGCATGGCTAGAAATGTAAAATCGGGTCACAGCAAACGAGGGAGAGCAAACTGCCAGCGAGGGTCCCCCCGCTGATCGCTGCAGGCCCATCAAGTGCACAGCGTGACCGGGAGGCGCCACACCGCGCCGACCCCCACGTGCGGGGATTCTCCTTCTAGCTCCCAGGCTGAACGGCCCGAGGATGGGAGCAGCACCACTTCTAACGACCCATTTCTCCCGGATCGCAGGTTCCTCTCCCCCGAAGTTAATTATCTTTTGTCTCATCTGCGCGCCCTGGGCAGGTGTCCCCCAGGATCTTCACGCAGCTCGGCCTCCCCATGGTCCCACAGGCCCACCTCACGCCCCCACGGCCAAGCACAGTGAATGAGAGAACACCGGGAGAGCTCCCCCAACCCAGCGAAGAGCAGATTGGCTCAGCCTGTCCTCTGCGGGACTCGGAGGCACAGACTCGTTCCCAGCCTCCGCCACAGGCTGCGGTGCCCGGCGCGGAGGAAGGGCCCAGCCGGTGTGCTGAGCGGGCCGGCCGTGGGGCTCCTCAGTGAGGGGAGTGAAGCCAAGCAGCACAGAGCCACCCAGCCGAGAACATTCTGTTCATGAGCTCACAGCCCTAAGCCAGAAGGGGAAAAAAATCAACATTCTATACTCACCTGGCTTTACCTCTTCAAACTCACCTGCTGTCCCTGACCTCTCCCTGGCTGGGACCACAGGGCAAGCAATGACCTGGCTCAAGCCGGGAGCCCCAGGTATCCTATTCGAGGGGGGATTTGTCACTCTTACCCACATCACTCACTTCAAGTCCTTGGCTAGTTTGTAGTAAAGACAGATGACAACAGCCATCAGTACAAGCATGACAATCAGTAAGCCGCCACCCATGGCCATCATAATCTTAAGGTTGAGCCTGTCACGCACACCTGGGCAGAGAGGTGCAGGGAAGCAGTGAGTGTGGCCCCTTCCCTACCCGGCCACCTCGCGTCCTGGGCAGGCTTCAGTCAGCGGGGAAGCAGGAGCCCCAAACCACAGAGCTTCCACGTGTAAGTGTGTGTGAATGCTCCCGGGGAGGCCTGGGAGCCGAGGCTGGCCAGAGCAGGAGGAAGGGGTTTCTTAGTGGCTGGAAAGCAACCAATCTGGACTTGAAATGCCAAGTCCAGAGAGAAGGAAATCAGAGAAATTGGGAAGAATCTTTTTCCTTTCCACAGGTAGCAGCATGCGGCTACAAAACACAGGCCAGCCCTCGCATAGGTAGCTTTATTCACAAACACCAGGGCCTCCTGACATCCAGGCCCTGAGTCAGGAGCGACCCCTTGCTGTTCATCAAGTTTAAAGTATTTTCTGTGAATGACTAAGGAAATGTCTTTTTTCAAAATGTCCTGCTGTGCAATGCTGAGAATCTGCAAACCCACATTATAAGTGATACGGTTTAAGGGAAAACAATGTTTCATGCTCCCACTGACAACTGTCAGGCCCTATCATGATTTAAGGAGATTCTAGGAGCCCTTGACCTGCATTCTGTCTCTCCAGGAGATCCACAGGCCCTTTCAACATTTTTCCTCCTAATCCTCCCAGAAAAATTTGTCTGGAATCTAGTAAGCTGTTTAACGCTCTGAAATTAGGGGAACAGTGAGCCAGGAAGAAAGCATCAACAAGTTAACTGCTAAGCAGATTTTGAGTTAAACCACCCAGATCTGGATGAAGGCTAACTACTAAAGTAAATTTTTTTAATTGAGGGAACAATTTTATGAAACCTGTAATTTGAGAAAGAAGGGTGGAATCATCCTTTCTAGAAGGAATTAAGATCCCAGGCTGAAGAACTCGCTTTTGAAGCAGCCGCTGTCCAGCCCCATGTTCTATGTCACATGCATGTGACATCCGCTCTCGGACAGTAGCTCTTCCACGGGGTTCTGAATTCCATCCTGTGTGTAGGTGGTCTTCAGCCCCCAGGAAACAGATATGCTGTGTTGAGCCATTTCACTCTAAGTCTTCTCTGCTCAGGTCTTAATTCCCTCACATTGATTCTCAGGATTTGACTGCTCCTCAAAAGCAGGTTTAAGATTTCAATGAAAAAAAGAAAAAGAGGGGCGCCTGGGTGGCTCAGTGGGTTAAGCCGCTGCCTTTAGCTCAGGTCATGATCTCGGGGTCCTGGGATCTAGCCCCGCATCGGGCTCTCTGCTCAGTGGGGAGACTGCTTCCCTTCCTCTCTCTCTGCCTGCCTCTCTGCCTACTTGTGATCTCTCTCTGTCAAATAAATAAATAAAATCTTAAAAAAAAAAAAAAAGAAATATGGAGAGGCTAAAAATCTCTTAACTTTAAAGTTTAGAGAAAACTGAATAGTCTTTATGCTTTAGCTCCCAAATGAAATAATGCAATGCCATTTACAAGGATTTGTTGATATTGGAAGATTTTCACACTTGATCGGGAAGATACCAGGGTTATAGGTGTGTATGATACAGACCCCAGGCCAGGCAATCTAGTAGCCCTGAATGAGGATGAGCAGACTCCAAGTACAGGCGACATGGCTTAGACTTGTTTCTCCCTGGCTCTCTCCAAAGTACAACTGTAATCCCTGGGGGAAAAATACAAGAGTCAAATAAAGAAATACTCTGGAGGTTGGGAAGAGGAAAGCAAACAGTTTAGAGACCCCAAGCCTGGATGAGCAACACAGCTGCAGAAAAGAAAGAGGCATCCGGGCCAAATCTAGCAGCAGGAGGTGGCACCAGTGGGTTTACTGCTCCAGGATTTAATGCAAGTCCTGCCAACACCACCACACTAGCACAGCAACAATGGCAACACGTGTGGTGTGGGAGTCCCACTGACAGCAAAAAGCCAGGAAGAGTGATCTGCTTCCTTGCTGATGCCAAGATGTGTCTCTGCCAGGAAACAGTGAGGTGGCTAGGTGACAGCCCCAAGAGGACCTACCATAAGAAGCTTCTCTGTCCCTATGAGCCAGATTCCCTTCTCCACGTACCAGATGGCTCTAGCCTGAACAATCCCCTGCTCCTCCTGGCTGCACTGGCAGGGCCCCAAGAGCCCCAGTGGCACCACAGAAACTGACCAGATCAGAACAGCACTGCAAAGCCTCTGGACATTAAATTGTCATTAGAATCTCATCCCACAGTCATAGACTGGGACCTGCATGGTAAACCTAAGCAGTTGACTATCTGATACAACTCAAGATTTACATAGGAGTTAACGAAAATATCCAAGATTCAGTGGAGAATCACCCATTGGACCAAGAACTGGAGAAATAACATCTGAATGAGAAAAGACCATGAACTGATGCTAACAGCAAGATGAATCAAATGTTGGAATTACCCAAAAAAGGATTTAAAGCAGCCATCATTTAAAAAAAAAAAAAAAACTTCAACAATCAATAACTAATCTTCTTGCAACAATCAAAATATAGGTATCTCAACAAAGAAATGGATGTTATAACCAAAGAGCCAAATGGAAATTACAGAATGGGGTGAGGGAGAGGCTCACTGGATGGGCTCAATGGCAGATGGAGACACAAGGACCAAATCAGTGAACCTGAGGACAGAGCAAGGGTATTCACCCAATCGGAACAAAAATCTAACATAACCTCAAGGACCTGTGGGACTATGACAAAAGATCCAACATTTATGTTATCAGAGTCTCAGAAGGAGAGGAGAAGCAGGATGGGGCGAGCTTCTGATGAAACAAGACAGACAGATTCAAGAAGTGGAGAAAACGCCAAACAGGATAAACCCGAGAAAATCCACAGCAAGGCACATTAAAATTAAACTCTGAAAACTAAAAACAAAGAAACAAACTCGAAAGCAGCCAGAGAGAAACAAGACACTACCCACCAGGGGGATGCAGGTTCAAACCACAGACCTCTTATCTGTAACACCAGCAGCCAGACAGAAGTAACACATGACGTCGCTTGAACGCTGAATGAAAAGAACTCCGAATTCTATATCCAGCAAAACTATCCTTCAGGAATGGAAGGGGAGAGAGACATTCACAGATGAAGAAAAAGAATTTGTTCTAAATATCTCTAGCCCTTAAAGAATGGTTAAAAGAAAAATAAAGGGAAAACAGCTGATCCAAGTGATGGGGATGGAGAGGAGGAATTTAGGGATCATAGTCAAAAAAGGCCTTTCTGAGGAGGGGACGTTTGAGCAGATGCCTGGAGAAAGGGAGAGATCAAAGTGAGCAGGTGCATACCAGGCAAAGCAAATATTGACAGAATCTTAAGGCTGCAATGGGTTTGTTGTGCTCAAGGAACAAGAACAAGGCTGTTGGGGCTAGAGTGGGATGCGTGAAAGGGGTGGCAGCAGGACACCATTTGGAAAAATGAGCCAAGGATCCAATTCTGTGGGGATTTAAAGCCTTTAGTAAAAAGCCTAGATTTTCATCCTGCTGGTTGTAGGACATCTTTGCAGTGTATCACAGGGGTTTTAGGAAGGAACTCATGTAAGCTGGCTGCTGGGTGTGTGGTTTTAGACATAAAAAATGGTTCTCACTGTGAATGTGCCGAGTCGGCAGGTGGGCTTCAGGAAACGTGAGGCCTGGCCCCACCCTGAGTTTCTGACTCCGTATGTCTGATTTGGGGCCCGAGAATCTGCATTTCGGTAAGTTTCAAGATGCTGCTGCTGCTGGTTCCTGAACTAGACTCGAGAACCACTGCTCAATAGAATGATTGTGAGCCCTCCTGTACCTAAGGTAGGATAGAGAAGAGGGACTTTAAAAATTGCCGGAATAGTAATGATATTAAGAAACACGTGTGTCATTCCTGCCATTTCAGAAGACAGCACAGTAGAAAAAGGGAGAGAAAAATTTAACATTTGCCATTTAACATCTGCTATAAGTATCAGAGGAGTCATGCTCAGAGTATCATAAGCTTCACGCCATAGCATGAGGTAAGCTGTGATAGCCCCCATTTTACAGAAAACTGAGGTCAAGAAAAAGGCAGAATCACTCAAACAAAGTAACGCAGCAGGTGCGTGAACAAGGTGGAAGGAGTTCGGGTTTGTCCATCCTTGTGTGTTTTCCTCTAAGCCAACTTGGAAATACGTCTTCTAAGGGCATTTAGAGCGACAATGTCAAAACGGTAGAAAAATATGTGGAAGATGCCAAATTTGCTGTACCTTGAGACAGGGGAGCCACGGAAGGAAAGCTGCTTTACCTTTCAACAGCTTTGGCTTTCAAATGTCAGAGGGGATCGATTCTAAGTAGTTAGGTCCCACCCCACAATCCACACAGGCCTGGAAAACAGGAGCGGTGGGTTCCAGGCCTACCTCCCCGCCATGACTTGTTATAATCGTTGGCAAGGCCATTCCCCTCCCTGAGCGTGTTTCAAGATAGTGGGTGCTGTGTGGTCTGACAAGGGTGGTGGTGGCGGCGGCTGTTGATCTTTGAGAGGTTTCAACTGAAACCGCCACATCACACTTTGTAAACTGAGACACTAACATAAGCAGTTGGCCCCTCTGCTGGGGCTCACCTCCAGCCACACGTGTGCTCTGTCTGCAGGCTGGATCTCAGTGGAAGATGTAAAAGTGAACACACGACCAAGAGCCACACGTGTGCTCTGTCTGCAGGCTGGATCTCAGTGGAAGATGTAAAAGTGAACACTCTACCAAGAGCTTTCTGCTGAGAGAAAGTCTGCAATAAAACCAACTATGTTCCGCTCGAGTCATTTCACAGTTGAGAAATTTGGATGCCAAGAAGCCAGAGGTGGCTTAGTCCTCCATTACTCCTCTGGAATCCCTGGTTCTCATTTAAACAGAAACTTCCAGAAGCATCTCCCATATACACAAGGTTACACAGATACGTGTCCTGGGTGTTTGAAATTGTGGGTCTCTTTCTTCAGAGACATCCATTCTTTAAAGCAGAGGTTTTCTAACTCCCGTGCGTGAGAGTCACCTGGAGAGCTTGTGAAATCAGATTGCTGCTCCCCCTCCCACCCCAGCGACTCTGCTTCACTGGTTCTGGGATGGAGCCCATGACTTTGCCTTTCTCACTAGCTCCCGGTGAGGCAGATGGAAGGAGCTGATCAGAGGGCTGCATGCCGGGGCGCACTGTGGGATAGCCCAAAGCAGACTCTGCAAGTACGGCCTGTTTCACAATAACCCCGAGATCCCTTGAAACCCCCATTCAGGGACCGCGCCTCCCTCTCTGGTCTGGTTCAGAAGATCTGCCTTGGGGCTCGAGAACCTTCACTTTGACAAGGTCCCCACATACCACTGACAAAGATTAGGAAGCAGACGATGAGAAATGCTGACCTAACTCGTCAGGCAATCAGATGTTACTGTGGCTCTGCATTCCCAGCACCCAGATTCCACTACAACGCAAAGCAGAATGCTAAGAAATTCTGCAGATGGGTTCGTGAGCAAAGCTCCGCTCTGGTTTGCCGCCTGAGGCCTGGAGCCGATTGCGTCACTCTCCTCTTAAACCACGCCAGTCTCGGGAGTGGAGCCGTCACGGTTTTCCAGAGCCAGACCCAGGCCCCCTTTTCAGGCCTTACCTCTGGCCACTACCTGATGTGCCTCCTGTGCTTTAGCTGACCTCCACTGTTTTACGTCCCCCAAAAGAGAGCCTTCGGTGTGGCCTTTCTCTTGTCCAGCTGCTTGCTTCCCGACCGGGGCAGAGAGGGACCAAACGTGGGTTCGTGTCGGCTACATCTGAGCTGACTTGGAAAGAGAGTGTAGGGTAGGGAGAGGTGAGAAGCACGGCAGGAGGACTCCTGTCTGCTGAGACCGACAGTCCGAGGAGCTGCGGGAAGAAAGGACAGGCTGGCGTAGCAGGTCACGTGGAGTGTGGATGAGGCTGGAAAGCGGGGTTGGGGCCAATGAGGAAGAGCCTCCAATGACAGTCTTGTGGCCACAGTATAAGAGGAGTCCTAGGGCAGCAGCATGCACTGCCCGGCACCCAGAGCACTGACAACCCAGTGGTGCGAAGTAGGATGGAAACCTCAGCACGCCCCCGCGGGAAACAGGGAGATGTAATAACACCCAAAGTGCTAAAAATATGGAAATTAATATATATAACCTGGATCTTGATTCAATTTCTTGATCATCACACATCCCTTGCAGCTACTTCAAACTCTGGTGTTTACCCGTGAAGGTGCAGTGGCTAGCTCTTACTCCATACTAAGCTCTTACTTACTGGCTTATTACGTGTGCAGGAAACTTACAAGAAAAAAGACTTTGAACAGAGAGTTTTTAAGTACCGTAGTCTGCTGCTTCTGCTGAGCAAATTCAGGCAGTATTTTCTTAGGAAATAATAATAAAGCAATAAACAGATTTATGCACAGCAGTTTATAAATATAAGAAAATCAGTACCTCTAAATTTCTGATACATATAAAATGTTAAGTATACTAATGTTACAGAAATACCACATCTAATTTTTTTATCTGAAATAAACAACATAAAACATAATTTGGTGACTGGAAATTAAAAGGTTACAACGCTGAAGTACTCTATCTAGGGTTCCCAAAAACAATCAATTAGAAAGAGAAAAAGAAACCAAATACTATATTTTTTTCACACCCCTAAAACATAAGCCCTTTATATAAATTAAAATGGTAAACACATATACAATATAGACTCATGAATTAAATTAGAAATCCTTAAGTTTAAGCACTAAACAAAAATAAAAATAAATACAAGTAAAAAATAAAAGTAAACAATATTGCAAACAAAAATAACGGATGACCCTATCAGGTTAATCCTCGTGCACAGACCTGGACAGACAGTAACACGTACATTAAAATGAACACTGAGGTCACTCGATGTACGTAAGATGATGCCCTCAAATGACATTAAATCACTGCCTTGAACTTTGGGGGGTTAGGCTTTACCATAAATACGTAATAAATATCTGTAGCACATCCTACAGGTTGAGCACTTATCTCTCTCCATTGGAAAGTCTTTCTCCAGAGTCACACTGTGTCAGGGCCGTGCCGGGGGGTGGGGACGGGGGATTCTGCAGCAGGTCCATCAACACAGCCATCTTCCTGTCCACGTGCTCCTGGAGTTGACGTATTCGCTGATCCATGGAGTCCACAAGCTTCTTTTCCAGCAGTTCCATATTTTTAGTAAGAATCTTTTCCAAGTAGGAGCACACGGGTTGCTCTCCCGTTCTAAAAATAAATTAAAAAACCAGTGTAACAATTATCCCTGATATCCTAACAGAAACAAGCAAACCATACGAAATGAGCCCCCAAAGGACAATGCGGAAATCTGTCTCCGCAACGCTGCCGTCTGGGTACGAGGGGTTTCCGGTGCCAACATCCATCTCCAAGGGGCAATGACAGCCCTAAGCGCCCAAAGCGGGCCGCATGTCCGATTCTTTCCACATGTCAGCACACAAGTGAAATGAGGGCACGGCGACGCGAGGGAGTGTCCCCCTCACAGAACATGTCTCTACAAAGGGTCTTGGATTTTGAGCCCCAAATCAAAACTGATCTGCCTCAATGTTTCTTAAGGTCTCCATGTATGTCTTCCAAGAACTTCCCCAAGCAAACCCACAATTGCAAGGTTTGTTTCTTGTCACCCGCACAACCTCACTAAGCACTGGAAGGTTCTCTTCTAACCTAATATGAAAACATGTAAAAACGAACGTAACTGGAATGGGCAGACAGAAATAACAAACTGAGAAGGGGAGCCTGGGGGGCTCAGTCTGCTAAGGGTCTGACCTCAGCTGGAGTCATGAGCTCAGGGTCCCTGCTCCAGGGACGTGATAGGCTGGGGCGGAGGGTAGGAGGGAGGGGGAAGTCTGACTCTCCCTCTGCCACCCCCATTCACGCGGTCTCAAATGAATAAATAAATTCTTAAACAACAATAACAACAGTAAAAGCAGTCCAGTTTCTCAGGTTCACAACCAATGCACACCAGGGCAATGAACCTCAGGCCGTGGCCCACAACACCCTGGGGACCTGTGACTTGTTCAGCTTCCACCAAGTAGCAAGCACTCTTACATGACGACCAAGATGATGTCTGAACCCTTCACCCCCAGATCCTCAGGAACATATGGTGACATTTCCCAGAGGCTACACGAGGTGTGATGTCACTGCTCAGTTGAGCAACAGAAGCTGTGATCGAGTGTTCTTCAGTGTCTTAAGACTGTCCAAGGCCAGTCAATTTAGGGTCTAAATAGTGTCTTCAGCATGAACTCCGTTTGTTCTCAGCCCTTCTGCACCCTCATCGGCTACTGAAGCCACATGCTGGAGGGCAACACAGATGAGACCGCGAGCAGACGCTAACATCGATTCTACATGTCACCTAACAGCATTCGGTGTTGTTCTTTAGAAAATACCTTCTTCATAAAAATTGTTACTAATATAATAATGGGTTTTTTATTTTTAAACAAATGAATCCTCTCATATACTCTACATAAAGCTTCTTCACAGTCCTCAGTTATTTTTGAGAATGCCGAGACCAAAAAGTTTGAGAACCCCATTCTAGAATATATGAGCAGTTTTTCTAAAAACCATTATTTTTTTTTTTCAAGTAACTCCAGCTTCACAGGAAGTTGTAAAGATACGAGAGTTCCCCAGTACCCTTCCCCAATGGTCCCAATGGTTACATCTCACCCAACTCTGGAGAATAGCAGAAAAGGGATGCTGCGGCAGTGTGCGCGGGCGCCGTCCTCCCACACGCACACACGTTCACGTGAACATCACAACTGAGATCACAACTATTCCTTCACCACAAACATCTCCCCATTGTCACAGCCACTCCCTAACGCCCTCCAGTCCTAACACCTACAGCCAGCAATATGGTCTCCATCTCTAGAACTCCATTTTGGGAACGTTACACAAATGCAATCTTGGTGTGTGACCTCCTGAGATTCTCTTGTCCCTCAGCATAGAATGTCCTCAGGAGCCATCCAAGTTGCTGTGTGTGTCAACAGTCCGTTCCTTTTTATTGATTAGCATCCTGTGATATGAATATACCCCAGTTTGTTTAACTGTTCATCTAGTTTTTTGTTGTTTTTTTTTTTTTTAAGATTTTATTTATTTATTTGACAGAGAAAGATCGCAAGTAGGCAGAGAGGCAGGCAGAGAGAGAGGAGGAAGCAGGCTCCCTGCTGAGCAGAGAGCCCGATGCGGGACTCGATCCCGGGACGTGAGATCATGACCCGAGCCGAAGGCAGCGGCTTAACCCACTGAGCCACCCAGGTGCCCTGTTCATCTAGTTTAAGACATTCTGGTTGCTTCCAGTTTTGGACCGTTACATGAAATAAAGTTGCATGAAGAACTGGGCATAGTTTCTACTGTCAACATAAGTTTTCATTTCTCTGGGATAAATGCCAAATACATTGCTGGCTCACACGGTAAATGTTTAATTTTCAAGAAACTGCCCAAGTATTTTTTACAGTGGCTGTAGTATTCTATACCTCTACCAGAAATGTAGAAGAGATCCAGTTTCTCCATATCTGCACCAGCATTTGGTATTGTTACCATTTTTTGTTTTTAATCTTCAAATAACTGTGCAATAGTATCTTGTTTTGATATTCATTTCCCTAGTAGCCACGAAGTCAATGATGATCATCTTTTCACTTGCTTATTTGATATGAGCACCCTTTGTAATGTCTCCATGTCCATTGCCCATGTTCTGATTGAATTTTTTTCTAACGTGAATTTTGGGAGCTACAGGAATGGATGCCATTTGTTAAATTTGTGACTTGCAAATTTTGCTCCCACTTTGTATCTGTATTTTTATCCTCTTAACAGGGTCTTTCACAAGGCAGAAGCTTTAAATTTTGATGGGATGCAATAGGTCAATGTTTCCATTATTGTGATTCTGGTGTCATCTAAGGGTCTTTTCCTAGTCTTAGGTCTCCAAATGTTCTCCTACATATTGTCAGAAAAGTTTTATAGCTTTATGCTTATTTATTTTTTTAAAGGATTTTATTTTTAAGTAATCTCTACATCCCAACATGAGTATCAAACTCACAACCCCAAGATCAAGAGTTGCATGCTCTGCAAAAAATAAAAAAATAAACTAAAAAATATAAAAATTAAGTTTAAAAAATAAAAATAAAAATAATTTAAATAAAGAGTTGCACACTCTGCTGATTGAGCTAGCTAGGCGCCCCTATAACTTTACGTGTTACGTTTAAGTCCATGGTCTATGTTGAGCTATAGATCCTAAAAATACTGAAAATAGCTACAGGCAGCAGTTACTGAAACAAATCTATTTTCCTCCAACTAATTCTTCTATCTATGAAACCTAAACCAGATTTGTCTGAAATACTTACGCAACACCAACAACGCCTTCCCCGGCCTTAGTGATGCCTTCCTGCCACTTGGCGCTATGTCCCACGCGGAGATGGTTAACCTGACTACATAAATTCTGGAGAAAAGGCAGCAACTCAGAGTTAGGTATGTTTGAGATGTCACTTGCTTTCTTCGGCAGGAAAGAAGAAACTGCATTTCTGAGGTCATTCTCCAGAAGGGAATGGTTTGGCGGCACGATGTTATAGTCTTTGAGGTGTGTAGTGTTTCCTCCATCCGGTGGCTGCGGACTTTTATCGACACAAGTGTTTAAGTCTTCCGTCAGGGCTCCAGACGTCAGTCCGGTTCTGAAAGGGAAAGGCGTGGAGGGGGACTTGTCGGAGGCTCCCGAAGCAGCTGAGGACTGCAGGTCCGCCACTCGTCTGTAGCCAGTATTTCCCAAAACCGCCTGAAGCTGCTCTCCCAAGGGAACACAGTTCTAAGCAAGGGAAAGAAATACACGTTACTATCGGTAGTGGTGACGGCTAACTTTTGGGGTAACTACTGTGAGTCCGGCAAGGTGCCTTCTTTCTCTGATCCTCTGAACAGCCACACGAAGTAGGCTACAAGTACTACCTGATCTTAAGCTGAAGAGACCATAGCAGAGGTGAAACCAAGGCTAAAGGTAACCCGGCTATGGGAATGCAGCCAGTAAGTGGCAGAACTGAGACAGGAACCCAGACCACGGAACTCCAGAGTCAAGACGGTTTTTTTCTTTCTTTCTTTTTTTAAAAGATTTTTTAATTTATCTGACAGACAGAGATCACAAGTAGGCAGAGAGGCAGGCAGAGAGGAGGAAGCAGGCTTCCCGCTGAGCAGAGAGCCGGATACGGGGCTCGATCCCACGACCCTGGTATCATGACCCGAGCCAAAGGCAGAGGCTTAACCCACTGAGCCACCCAGGTGCCCCCAGAGTCAAGACTTTTAATGATTTCACTGCAATTTTCCCTAAAGGAAATATTAAATATTAGCATGCTTAGTAAAAGTTAGTAAAAAAAAATACTAAGTAAAACTTAGTAAAACTTAGCATTAACGTCTCCACTATAAAGGCCTCCTTGATTTATGGCGATAAAATACAGTACTCTCAACTGAGGCACAATAATTGATAATATACTTAGCATTAAATATCATCCATCAAGTTTCCCATATAACAAGCTAACCTAAGGAAATTTTTTATAACTAGCTTATCACGGAAGATACACCAGATAAATTACATACTAGAAGTCTGATGTTTTATTAGTACATTTGCAACATCTACAATGACTAAAATGAGCCTACTTTTGGCTCCGTCTGCTTTAATGATCTGTAGGATAACAGTTATGTTTTATGGCCTCAACTGAACCGGCTATGCCGTATTAGTTCACGACAACAGTCCGGCTCACTTCTGTAATGAAGTCACATGGCTTCCCACGCAGGGGCATGTTCTCGCCATGCTCCTTGCTGTACTCTTCAATTTCTCCACAACAGCAAAGCAAAGCAATTACTTCTGGCCCACTAAGCGGTTACATTACAAGGCTGTATTCTCATTCGGGAACACCAGCACATCCTTACTGCTGCTCAACACCTACTGAAAGAGACTGAGGCCAGTATTATACAAGTCAGCTGAAGAGTCTCGGTATATACATTGTCTAGAACTCGAAAAAATGATTTCTGGACCAAATAACCAAAACTCATTCAGTCAGCAAACATTTATCAGAAATCTATTCTGTGTTTCCAGCATAGGAAATATGTGCATGAACAAGACAAATGAAAATTACTGATATGTGGAACCAATACAGGAGCAGGGAACAATGGAAAGAAGAAAGGAAGGAAGGAAGAGAAGTCGGCAGGCAGGCAGGCAGGCAATGCAGCACGTGGGTGGAGATGGTGGTAAATACTTTGGGGGAAAATAAAGGAGGCAAGGGGAATACTGAGAGCCAGGGAAGTTGGTGGGAGAGCAATGGGAGGGTCTCCATGAAACTTCTTTTGCTAAACTGTACTTTGGAGGAATACTCTTGGTAAAGAAATGTTATCCTCTACTGAATGCAAGTTTTGGATAACTCTTAAATTAGTCCTAGAAGATGGACAGCATATAGTTATATAATATATATAATTATAATTTTGTATATAATTATACATATATTATATATATATATTGTATATATAATTATATATAAAATTTTAAAATACAACAACTCTCCTTGTGCAGAAAGGAGCCTTAATCGTGATGACAAAGCTAAACTATTTTTGGTAGTAGTAAACAATCCAAAAAAACCTTAGTGACAGAAAATTGAAAATACTTTTTTAAACTGTATTTTATTTTTAGAGAGAGAGATACCATGAGTTGGGGGGTGGCAGAGGCAGAGAGAAAGAGAGAGAGAATCCCAAGCAGGCTCCATGCCAGGTACAGAACCCAACTCAGGGCTGGATCTCTTAACCTGAGCCAAAATCAAGAGTCGGATGCTTAACAGACTGAGCCACTGAAGCACCCCAGAAACTGAAAATTCTGTATAAACAGCAGTGAAATCAATGTCAAAATTGTATATGATAATTAATTTGGCAGAAATTTTAATTAAAATCTAAGTGCAAATAAGGTATATGCTCTGTGAGGTTTTCTTTTCTAATATATCAAATTTTGACTAGAAGAAATTCACTGATTATAAAAAGTGGTCATATTTTTCTCAGATGACAGCTCTTAAGGTAATTTCCTTTTCCTCCTAGTATTACATATGCTGGAATTTACAGGTGAGTTTATAGGGCAGTAAATAAACCAACTTTGGGTGCTGGTGGCTATTCTTCTGTTTCCTTTTCTTCAATTCTTAATTTTCTTGTGCTGCCTGTCACATGTTGCCTTGCATAGTCCACCAAACCCTTTTAAAAGTAGGCAGGGGAATGGGGAGGAAATAATTTATACGTATTTATTGCTTAGGCTCCATGTTACATGTTATATAGAAAACACAGAGTAGCTTAAAAGAACATAAAATCATTCATGTTGGAATTACGTCCATATACCTATACATGAATATGTAAAGGACTATTATCTGTGTATACATATAATTTAATATATGTGTACATTTACCCCCAGACTTGTGAAAAATTAAGTGTTTATTTCTGACTATCTTATCAGATATCTGAAAGGATTATCTAACTTTTACTATAAAAAATTTAAACAAGTATGGGGGCACCTGGGGGGTTCAGTGGGTTAAAGCCACTGCCTTCAGCTCAGGTCATGATCCCAGGGTCCTAGGATTGAGCCCCACATCAGGCTCTCTGCTCAGCAGGGAGCCTGCTTCCTCCTCTCTCCCTGCCTGCCTCTCTGCCTACCTGTGATCTCTGTCTGTCAAATAATTAAAATCTCTAAAAAAAAGTCTCTACCATTAAAAAAAAAAATTTAAACAAGTATCATCTTGAGAAAGCAAGAAAAAAGATACTTGTATTTCAAAGGTGAAAAAAGTAAGCCGTGTAAACCCTGCATAACTGAGTATGTTTTCTTCGAGAAAAATGGGGTGCACCCTTTCATTCAGGTAACATTAAATGAAAACTATAGGCTAGGCACTTTGATATATAATTCCTATTCAATTTCCATAAATTTTAAAGCAAAAACAAATCAGAGCCAGCAAATTTTACCTTCAAACTGAATGAAGTAAGAAAAAACTTTAACAAAACTTTCAAGAACACAAGCAACCCCAAAGCACGGGTGAAGCAGGGAAGGTAGAGGGCTTCTAACAAAGCTTCCCAGGTAGCTTCTCTCTCCTTCACGACAGGCGCGGCCCAAACTAACGTAGGGGGGTTCTAGTGTATGCAGTTACACAGCTTGTACCAAAGGAACAGTTCTGGTCATGAGACAGCCCTACTTTATTTATTTACTTTTAAGATTTTATTTTTAAGTAATCTCTACATCCAACTTGGGGCTCGAACTTACAAACCCAAGATCGAGAGTCACACACTCTACCATCTGAGCCAGCCAGGTGCCCCAAAACACCCTGAGTTTATACTTAACAAACGGTTACACAGCTTACATGACATTTTCCAGGGAGGCAGTCCATAGATTCCTGCTTTTTATTAAAATACAATCCTAGAACCAGGTAAGCCCTGTAAGAATCATCCCATAAACAGAGCCTTCCCACCTGGAAGAGGTCTTATGTTGGGATGTTTAAAAGAAGATTTAACTGAATCACCTTCCTTTTTCCCAGGTGTTCCCCCATATGTCCCCATATACAAGGATTTAGTGGGGGGAGGGGGCAGGTCACAACAAGTGCACTGGAGGGAAGGACCTGCATGTGTTTCTACATACTCAGAAAACTCTAGGATATGCACCAAGCTGGGGAACACAGTGAGAGCTGGGAGAGCACTTTTATGATTTACTTAATGCACTTCTGAATGGATTAAAATCTCTGGCAAAGAGAACATGTTATTTTTGGAATTACACCAAAAAACTTAAAGACATGGCAAAAAACAAAAACAAAAACAAAAAACAAAAAACCTATCCATGTCATCTCTTTTTCCAAAGTGAAGTTTTTAGAACATAAAAATCGGTCCATGAACTGATTTAATTTATTAACCCTCTCTGACGTTTCCAAAGAGTTGCACACAAAAAAATAATTTCCTCTTGTTGTACATTTTCTATCTCCATGGGATCCTTCTCCTCAATCATTTGTTCTCAAAGTATACTATGCATACAACTTATCTGGAGACGTCTGTTTGATAAACGGATTCCTGGATCCCACCTTTTGGGTTTCAGGTCATTGGCGCCAGCCAGGAATCTGCTCTTTATAAACATTCCAAGGGATTCTGGTACAGGCGAGCTCCTTATCGCTACCATTCCTGAAACCAACCCATTTACCCTGGGTACCTCCACATTTCAACTACCCCCATTTACTCCCTACTCCCTCCGAATCTGGTTTCTGTCTCATAATCATTCTATCTGACCCTCTGAAGAACTCCAAGAAGCACTTAAACTTGACCATCCAGAAGGCACATACATCATATACTTATTTGGAGCCACAAACAAGAGAGACCAGCTCCCTGTCGGCAGGAAGCTTACATTTTAAAGAGATAAACAGACTGATACGTAAACAACAGCAAAGGAGTCAAGAAGGCTCTGACAAAAATATGATGCAGACTTGGCGGGAAAGGCTATTTTAAACTGGTGGTTGGGGAAGGTCTCTAAGGACGTAACATTTAAGCCGTTATCTTAATAAAAAAGAGAAGTCCAGGCTCACCACGGTCTGGAAAAAGGGCTTCTCGAGAAAGAGAACAGTTAAGAGTGTGAAGGTCCCGAACACACCTGAGTATCTGAGGACTAACAACGCCAGCGTGCCTGAGTCCGCAAAGCCTGGAGATCTGGCCAGAGATGAGGTTAAGGAATCAAAGAAGGCCCAGATCTTAGACGCCAGGGTAAGGAATCTTTGGGTTAATTCTAAGTGTGATGGGAAGCAGTCAGATGGCTTTACACAGGGAAGGATGGGTCTGATTCACTCTCCGAGATTATTCTGGTCACCCTGTGGGGAATGGATGCGGTGGAGGAGGACCAGTGAGGGACTTCTGGAGGGTCAAGGTGCGGTGATGGTAGGAGAGAAAGAAAAGTATAGAACCGGTACTTTTTCGAAATCCTCCTTTCCAGGGTTCCCATGATCACCATCAACTCTCCCAATTTCCTGTCTCGGCCCATTGCTTCGGTGACACCTGTACTAAATTACTATTAGTAAAATTCGCAAAAGGTACATCCGCTGCTTATTTAGACTATTCCTTTTAAATTTTCCCCTTAATCCTTTGATCTTAGCAGTATTATCATTTAGATTTTGAACACAAAGGAATTCATGGAAAAAGATGAAGCACTGCCAAATTACACAACTACTCATGTCAGCACCACACCCTGAAATCAGGTCTCCTGACGTAAGATTTTCCTTCGTGCTACTCAGTCACACCACCGGTCTTCTGCTGTTCTGTTCCTTTTCCTGCTCCCGATATCCTTACCAAACCTAGCTACTCCCCGAAGGACATTTCTTCCTTGCTCTGGCTCTCCCTCGACCACTTTCCCTGCCGTTATTGGGGTCCACCACTCAAACCTCCCTTCACTCCTCCACACCCACGCCCACCTGTGCTTCCAAATGCTCACACTCTACAATTCATGTCTACAACTTAATATTCCCAAATCGAACTTTTTCCCCAAGCAGTCTCCTCCCTTGGGTTCCATTTATATTGTTGGTATCATCATCTTCAAAACCGCAATATCCCTCTTTAATTCTATTTTCCTCCAGCAAACCAATATCAAGTAGGTTGCCCCGAGCCAATGGCACCATCGTTGTATCATCTCACAATCCAGGATGTCTAATTTTAGACCCTCCTTGACTCTCGTCTGGATGAGGGAAGGCACAAGGAACTGCTCCCCCTGGAGTCACACATCCTTCTGATTCATTGTTTCTTCTCATTCCTGTACACGCATAGCATAGCTTGGGGTTAGAGTTTCTCAAAATGTAAGCAAAACTACGTATGAACCTCAAAAGTAACATTCAAAGCCCTCTATGATCCAGCCCCAAACTAAACTCCCCCAAACACTTCTTCACCCATAGGAGTGAACTTCTATTCATTTCCTAGCTATATCCTGTTCCTTCTGGCCCTGAAGAGTTAAGCCATGCTATCTTCTCTCTCCCAAATTGCATCCCTCCAAATTTACTTGCCCAGTCCCCACCCTTCTTCCTTAAAGGCCTAGATAAAATGAAACTATAAATATCCTTAAAGATCCTTAAACTAATTGATCTTTGAACTTTCTAAAGTGTTCAAAACATTGCCTTATTCACTGAGAAGGTGCTTAATACTGAGTGAGTAAATTCACAGAAAAGTATGAAGATCTGTCGTAAGGTATTTTGTAGAAGAGAAAGTCTGCAAAATGCTATTTTATGGGCACCTGGGTGGCTCAGTGGGTTAAAGCCTCTGCCTTTGGCTCAGGTCATGATCCCAGGGTCCTGGGATCAAGCCCCGCATTGGGCTCTCTGCTTGGTGGGGAGCCTGCTTCCCCCCTCTCTCTGTCTGCCTCTCTGCCTACTTGTGATCTCTCTCTCTCTCTGTGTCAGATAAATAAATTCTTTAAAAAAATAAAATAAAATAAAATAAATGCTATTTTACAAAAGCAAATAAAGGTAGCAGTCAAATCAACAGTAAAAGTTCAAAGAAAAACTTTCCAGTTGATACATGTCCTTAGAAAAAGCTGTCATTTTGAAATCGTTAATGGTACCTGGAGGGAAACCATGTCCACCTACCTGCTGCTGAAATTTAACCATATTCATCAACTGCTGAGCACCAGGTGACAACTTGGACCCCATGGCCTCCATGAGAGTTTGGACCCTCTGCAGGTCTATCCTTGATCCTAGAGCAGGAGAGCTTGTTGAAGAATTTGCTGAAACCCGCCTCAGCTGTACCACAATTTTACTGATGAACACATGCTGCTTTTCACCAAAGGAGAGCAACTATTATAAAACAAAAAAGTTCCAGAAAAAAACATAATATTAAACAATAATCACTATTTAAGGTCACTTTTCTATACAAACTAGAAATAATAATGTATTTAGGAAAATTTATAGAAAATAGAAACTTTAAATACTCTTTCATTTTTATATTTTCCTGAAAATTGTAACAATCAGCACTTCTAATTTACCATGAGGCTCATAAGAACTGTTTATATAAAAGAATGTAACTTCAAACTGAAAAAATACACAGAATACAAAAGGGACTAGAGTAAAATTTCATTCACTTACATTAATGAATAAAAATAAACGATACCAATCTGAGAAGCTGGCACAGCTAGCTATAATACTGAATATAAAAGAAGGCTTTACAAAAGCACTTCCAAAGCATTTACTGAAATACTAAAGATAAATCAGTCTTGCAGAATTTAGAATTAAAAGAGAAAGTTAATACGGTCTAACATAACCTTCTGGTTCACACACAAAAAAGACAAGGTCAGGGGTGATTTTCTGACTATCAAAGGATTATGTAAACTGGTAAAAGTCAAGCTTGGAACCTAGACAATGGCAGTGTCCTGCCCAGTGCTTTATGCTGCCTTATTTCACCCATGTTTCTGAACCAAAAGACATTCCTCTGTGATACGGACAACAAAGTAGCAAAGTGGAAAGGGACCAGGATTTAGAATCAGACAAGTCAATGGTGACTCAACTTAGAGCCTGTGTTTATCCTGGGAAAAGGCAAAAACACGAGTCAGGAATAAAAAAATTAAAAAAAAAAAATGAGGGAGGGTAAAAACAATGATTTTACATGGTTGTTATGAGGATTAGGTGTTAAAATTCCCAGGACCTACCACTGAGTAAATGCTCAAAAAGATGGGTCACTAACTATTAACTTTCATATACTATTGCCCCAGAACAAGCTTCGCTACATTCCCTCAGAACTTCCATTTACCACTTAAAAAAAACACTTACCTTCAGAGACACACATAAACCATATGTAACATGGCAACACAGGTCAAGAACCCATAATATAAGAACTCTGTGTGTGACTGTCCTCAACAATTAAGGAACTTCCACATTAAATTTATACACCTACCCTAATAATACCCTAATACCCTTTCTGCCCTTTTTTTTTTTTTTAAGATTTTATTTATTTGACGGAGATCACAAGTAGGCAGAGAGACAGGCAGAAAGAGAGGGGGAAGCAGGCTCCCCGCTGAGCAGAGAGCCCGATGCGGGGCTTGATTCCAAGACCCTGGGATCATGACCTGAGCCGAAGGCAGAGGCTTAACCCACTGAGCCACCCAGGCACCCCCTTTTCTGCATTTCCATCCTCACTGCCCCACCACAGAATTAGGGACATATCTGACTCACTGACTCAACTTACAATCTATTTCATCACACCAGAATGTGAGCAGTATGAGGGCAGTCATTCCTTATATTACTGCTAATTCCTACCTGCCTAATTATAGTACCTAGCATCACTAGGCATTCAAATATTTGTGGGATGCATGAAATACTTTATTTAAATACATCTGGAAGCTATTAATATATACTATACAAAATAGTATCTTGGAATAATCAGTTCTGTAAATTTGCTACCAACAGGCTGACATTACTTATTTTTTCTTATTCTAAAGTCTTGTAACCTTATATAAACTAATGTGGAGATAAAAAGATAGCAAGAATTTATTTCCTTATAAAAAATTTTAAATTTAAAAACACCTTTATTGAGATATAATTAACATGCCAAACAATCAAATGGTTTAAAGTATACAATTCAGTAGATTTTAGTATATTCACAGAGTTGTGTAGCCATTACAGTTTTATTTTATTATTATTTTTAAAAATATTTTATTTATTTATTTGATAGGGAGAGATCACAAGCAGGCAGAGAGGCAGGCAGAGAGAGAGGGAAGAAGCAGGCTCCCTGCTGAGCAGAGAGCCCGATGCGGGGCTCGATCCCAGGACCCTGGGATCACGACCCAAGCCGAAGGCAGAGGCCTTAACCCACTGAGCCACCCAGGCGCCCCTACAGTTTTATTTTATTGGTTTTTTTTTCCTTTTTAGATTTTTTTTTTTTATGTTCTAGTTAGTTAACATACAGTGCAACACTGGTTTCAGAAGCAGAATTCAGTGTTTCATCACTTAGACACAACACCCAGTGCACATCATAACAAGTGCCCTCCTTAATACCCATCACACATTTAGCCCATCTCCCACCCACATCCTTCCAACAACCCTGTTTGTTCTCAATCTTTAAAAGTCTCTTATGGTTTGTTTCTCTTTTTTTCTCCCCCATATATTCATCTGTTCTCTTTCTTGAATTCCACATGAGTAAAATTATATGATATTTGTCTTTCTCTAACTTATTTTGCTTAGCATAATACACTCTAGCTCCCTCCATGTTGAAATGCAAATGTCAAGATTTCATTCTTTTTGATGGCTGAGTAATATTCCATTGTAGGCATATACCACCTCTTTTAACCATTCATCAGCCAATGGACATTTGGTCTCTCTCCATAGTTTGGCTACTATAAACATCATTGTTGATAATGCTGCTAAAAACACTGGGGTGGGGCACCTGGGTGGCTCAGTGGGTTGAGCTGTTGCCTCTGGCTTAGGTCATGATCTCAGGGGTCCTGGGATCGAGTCCCGCATCGGGTTCTCTGCTCGGCAGGGAGCCTGCTCCCCCCCACTGCCTGCCTCCCCACCTGCTTGTGATTTCTCCCTCTGTCAAATAAATAAAATCTTAAAAACAAAAACAACACTGGGGTACATGTACCCTCTGAATCTGTATTTTTCTATCTTTTGGGTTATTACCTGGTAGAGCAATTGCTGGGTGGTAGGGTAGTTCTATTTTTAACTTACTGAGGAACCTCCATACTGTTTTCCAGAGTGGCTGCACCATTTGCATTCCCACCAACATTTCAAGAGGCCTTCGCTTTCTCCACATCCTCACCAACACCTATTATTTCTTGTGTTGTTAATTTTAGCCATTTTGACTGGTGTCAGGTGATATCTCCTCATGGTTTTGATTTGCATTTCCCTGATGATGAGTGATGTTGGGCATCTTTCACATGTCTCTTAGCCATTTTTACGCTTTTTTTGAAAAATGTCTATTTTTTAAAATATATTCATTTATTTATTTATTTGACAGAGAGAGATCACAAGCAAGCAGAGAGGCAGGCAGAGAGAGGAGGAAGCAGGCTCTTTGCTAAGCAGAGAGCCTGATGTGGGGCTTGATCCCAAGACCCTGAGATAATGACCTGAGCCGAAGGCAGAGGTTTTAACCCACTGAGCCACCCAGGCACCCCCCAAAATGTCTATTTTTGACTTCTATTTTTTAACTGGATTATTTAGTTATGGAGTGTCAAGTTTGGTAAGTTCTTTAAAGACTTTGGATTCTAACCCTTTATCAGATGTCATTTGCAAATTTCTTCTCCCATTCTGTAGGCTGCCTTTTAGTTTTGTTGATTGTGTCCTTCACTGTGCAGTAGCTTTTTATCTTGATGAAATCCCAATAGTTCATTCTGGCTTTCGTTTCCCTTGCCTCCGGCAAGAAGTTGCTCCAACCAAGATCAAAGAGGTTGCTGCTGGGGGGCGCCTGGATGGCTCGGTGGGTTAAAGCCTCTGCCTTCAGCCCAGGTCATGATCCCAGGGTCCTGGGATCGAGTCCCACATCGGGTTCTCTGATCAGCGGGGATCCTGCTTCTCCACCCCCCTCCTCTCTGCCTGCCTCTCTGCCTACTTGTGATCTCTATCAAATAAATAAATAAAAATCTTTAAAAAAAAAAAAAAAGAAAAGAGGTTGCTGCTTGTGTTCCCCTCTAGGATATTGATGGTTTCCTATCTCACATTAGGTCTTTCAACCATTTAAATATTTTTTTTGGATCTGGTGAAAGACAGTTGTCCAGTTTCATTCTTCTGCATTTTGCTGTCCAATTTTCCCAACAGCATTTACTGAAGAGACTGTCTTTTCTTCTTTTTTTAAGATTTTGTTTATTTATTTGACAGAGATCACAAGTAGGCAGAAAGGCAGACAGAGAGAGAAGGAAGCAGGCTCCCTGTTGAGCAGATAGCCCGATGCAGGGCTCAATTTCAGGACCCTGAGATCATGACCCGAGGTGAAGGCAGAGGCTTAACCCACAGAGCCACCTAGGGGCCCTGAGACTGTTTTTTTTCCACTAGATATTCCTTCCCACTTTATTGAAGGTTAAGTTAACCGTATAGTCATGGGTCTATTCCTAGGTATTCTGTTCCATTGATCTACATGTCTGTTTTTGTGCCACTACCATAGTGTCTTGACTACAGCTATGTAGTACAGCTTGAAGTCCTGAATTTTAATGCCTCCAGCTTTGCTGTTCTTTTTCAGGACTTTTTTTACTACATGGGGCCTTTTGTGGTTCCATACAAATTTTAGGATTGTTTGTTCCAGCTCTGTGAAAAATGCTCACGGTGTTTTGATAGGAACTGCATTAAATGTATGACTGCTTTGGGTAGTATAGATATTTTAACAATGTTTGTTCTTTTAGTCCATGAGCATGGAATGTTTTTCCACTTCTTTCTGTCCTCTTAAATTTTATTCATCAGTTTTCTATAGTTTTTAGAATATAGATCTTTTACCTCTTTGATTAGGTTTATTTTTTGGTATCCTAATGGCTCTGGTGCTAGCCATTGCAATTTTAGAACATCGCCCAAAAAGTAGCCATGTATCACTGGCAGTCACTCCCCATCCCACCAATACCCACCCCGCAGCCCTAGATAATAACTAATCTACTTTCAGTCTCTATGGATTTGCCCATTTTGGACCTTATATATATATACACACAGACTCATACAATATTATGATTCCAACTTCTTTCACACAGTACGTTTCAAGTTTCATCTGGGTTTCTATATGTATTTTTTTTTATGACTGAATACTTTTCCATTCTGTGGGTACACCATATTTTGTTTACACATTTAGTGATGGACAGTTGGGTTGTTTTCTTTGTAACCTTTTGGCTATTAGGAATGATGATGAACGTTCATGTACATATAAAGAATTTTTTTTTTTGGTCAGCTAATTTATCCATAAGGTAGTTCGAAAGAAATAAAGAGACTTGCACCAGCTCACTTAACTAGGCAACAAAACAGGAAGACTATCCTGGCCTACGCCTTCTTGCTCAGTAACTTTTCTCTAGGCTCCACTGAGAACACTAAAGTTCACCTCTATGATATTTTTCATATTTAAGACATAAGTCCAAATCCCTTTAACTTCTGGATACTCTTCTCTGAAACTTCTCCAATTCCCTTCTTTCTTGATATAGCTTCCTATATCCTTCTCTATAAGCCAAAACTGCTTATAGTTTTCATGATACATATTTTTATGTAATCAAAAATAAAGTTGGACTAACCATATTACTGAACCAACAGAAAACAAGTACAAATTATACAAAAACATTTGCAGTTGTCAAATTAGTTAAAAGCTAGTGATGACTTACCTTTATTTTACAAGCATGACTGGAAGACTCCAATTTTAAGTACTTTTTGTAGAAAATAATTTTGTGCTCACTAAAAAGAAAATAAAACTTAAGTTACTTTTAATCCTATTATTTTAAATAGTTACATTTAAAAATGAGTTGTTCCAAAAGAATACATAAAGAAACAGCAGAATCAAAAAATTCAGAAAACAAACGGATGGTTGCCAAAGGGATGGGCAAAATGGATGAAGGCCAGTGAGAGACACAGGCTTCGCGATAAAGAATAAATAGGTAGTAGGAATAAAAAAGGTTCAGTATCGGAAACTTCGTCAATGACACTGTAACAGCCTTGTATGGTAACAGAGGATACTCAAATAGCATGATCTCACTGAGACTGTACTGATGCTGTATGGTAACAGACGGCAGTTTTCTCCTGGTAACAGATGGTAGTTAGACCTGAACACCTTACGGCCCATAAAGGTGTTGAATCACTACGTTATACACCTGAACTAACGTAATGTTGCATGTCAACTGTACTCAAATAAGGAAAAATTGTTTCTGAGCCATTCCTTAAATCCTGGGATTGAATCGGGGTAGAATCTTTGCATCAGAACCTGGAGAAAAGTCACGCTGTAGCAGGCTGAACTGTGTGTAGGTCGCAGACTGGTGAGGCACAGTCTTGGCCTGGGCACCACTGGTAATGGGCTTCCTTTCAGAAAAATGTGTTCACTTCCAGACTAACTGCCAAACTGCCTCTGAAAACAGGCCACCGCGTGTTCAGGGAGAACGGCAAGAAGGGGCAGTAAGGAAGGACTGACGGCCTGGAGTCCGCACAGTGCACCCGGTCTGCGAACTGGTCGGCTCCACGCAGCCCCCCGCCTCACGGGGCCGGACGCCTCCACCCCGAGCGCCGTGGGCGAGGGGCTCGGACCGTCTCCGGGACGCTCAGGGGAGACTCCCACTGCTCCGGGACCGGCCCGCGCCGGGCCACCCGCCAACAGCACCGCAGCTCGGAGAGCCCCGCGCTCACAGACCTGTCGCCCGGGTCGCCGCACACGGCCTTGCCCCGGCTGGTGCCGCAGTACTCCTCTCCCACGTACACCTCCATGTTCCGGGCCGAACTCAGAAGGCCGACGGCCACGACCTCCTCGCCCCCGCCGGGCTCGCAGCTCAGGTGAAGGAAGCAGGGCTGCTCCCCGGGGCCGCTCGGGCCGCTCTTCAAAACCACCGGCTCGCGGCTGAAAGGAAACGCGTCCCGCGCGCTCCTCAGTCGGCGCGTCCGAACCCCGCTCGCGACCCTCTGGCCGGGCCGCGGGTCCTCCCGACCCACTTCGTCGACACGGAGGGCCCCGCGCCTGCCCAAGCACCGCCCGACGCTCGGCACAGATTCGCGAGGAAACGGGCCCTGCGGACGGCCGCGCTTCGCCGCCCACCGCGTCCTCCGCCGCCGCCGCCACCCCCCGCACTCCCTTCTCCCGACCGGGAACGTCCCCGGGCCCCTGCGGCGCGCACCGCAGCGGGAGGCGGGAGGCCCCGAGAGGCCCCGCCTATCTTCTCCCTCGGGAAGCGGACGGGACTCTCGCCGGCCACACGTGCTAGCGCCGACGCGGGGGGACGCGAGGCCTCGGCCGGTGCGTTTGCGCCGGGGAGGGGGAGGCGGGGGCCGGTGCCGACCCCGCGGAGGTGCGGGGGCCGGGCCGCCAGCCCCGCGCCCGGCACTCACGCCCCCGGCCGCCGCTCCCGGCCCAGACCCGCCGCCCGCTCCGCTCCCGGATCCCGGGCCCACACCCGCTCCCCGCACGGCCCCCGCCTGCCCTCCCGGCCCCCCGAGGAGCGCGACCGTCCCGCAGCGGCGGCCCCAGTCCCCGCCGGCCCGGCGCACCCCGCGGCAGGCGGCGTCAGCGGTTCCTCCCGGTCCAAGTCCCGGGCGCCGAGGTCAGCCCGGGTCAGACGGAGGCTGTGGGCCAGGACTCCGCGGGCCGCATCCCAGGAAGAGGCCAGCATCGGGCGGCGGGTCAGTCCCGCGTCCTCGCCCGGGGTCTCCATTCAGCCTCCCCCAGCCCAGGCCGAGTCCGGAACCTCTCTTTCAGGGCTTGCGTTTCCGCCAGGACAGAAGGGAGGCGAAAAAGGAGAGCGACTTCCGGCTCGGCTGGCTTCAAACCTAAGACCGGCCGCTTCTTGCCCAGTGGGGAAGAAAACCAGGTGCCGGAGACACGCATGCGCGCGCCAGGCGGCTTCGGCCACGCGCTTCCAAACCTGCGCGGTGGAAGAACTCGAGGGCGGAGCATGCGCCCCGACGGCTCCCGGGCCTAGGGCTGGAAGTGTGCGCAGGCGCGGCGCGGGCGCGGGGGAACCGGACCGTTTTTGCACGTGGGCCCGCGGACATGGCAGGCCGGGGCTGTGGGCGACGGTTGCCGGGCGGCCCGGGAGGGTCAGTCTAATGAGGAGAGTCAGTGGTCAGGTAGGAGTGGTGCGGTGGCCGCACGCGCCGCGTTGGGCCTGCTGCGGACCGTCGGTCTGTCTGCGGTGGACGCCGCTGCCTTCCTGCCCGCAGCAGGGGAGCGGGCGGCGGGTGTGTTAGGGTCAAGAAGACCTCAACCTAGGGAGGTGCAGAGGAACGACACCAAGGCAGCTCTTTCTGCAACAGCACGGGCTTTATTGTTCCAGCATGCTGGGGCTCTGCAACATACCCGAAGATCAGGCAGAGCCTGAGAGCCTCATCCAAGGGAGTATGGGGTTTTTATATCGTTTTTAGACAAAGGCTTGGTACAAAGCCAAAATCACAGTGACCTCTTTACACAGTTACAGTTCCTGGTATGCTCTGCACAGTTTACATTTTTCAGTTAGCCATGTCTTATCGCTCCGGTGTAGCTGGGAGGCTGTGAAGCCAGGACAAGACAGTTCTCTTCTTTGTTAACCACAAGCATAATTCAAGGACATCTCTTAAGCAGGGACCGTGCTCAGGATGTGGGGCCTCGGGGGAATGGAGGGGAACACAAGGGGAAGGCCATGCTCCTGTTTCTCAAGGTTCAACCCGCAAAGCAGCAGAGCAGTTACAGAAAAGCAAGTTAGAAGCTCCACACAATTGAACTCTTTCAGCTCTGGATCTCTTCAGGTGGGTGGTTTCGGGCCTCAGGCGGAGGTTTGCACAGCGTCCCGGACTCGTAGGGTAGTGGCGGCGCTGGCGGGACGTGGCCGAGTCCGTGAAGCGCTGGCGTGAGGCCCAAACGCCAACGGGGCTGACCTCGCGTCCAGTGGCCTCAGCGCTGGAGGGGAGGAAAGAGTGGGGCCGGCTTCTCGGCGCTCTGGTGGAGGAGCTTCTGAGCTGGATTTTACGTTTGGGTCCCGAAAAGTGGAGCAGATGGAACTTCCTAGTTGCCCCTCGGGGTATAGGAAGGTAACTGGTGCCTCCCCACCACCTCCACCCAGTCCCCATCCTGGAAAGGCTTGTGCAGATGAGTTTTTCATCTTTTGAAATAAAAAAGGGAATTCGATCACAGATAAGTTCCAGAGTCCCTAAATGTAAAGGTCCTAGGACGTTTATGAAGATTTCCAGTACTCCAGATTCGTTTTAGGTCATCTCCGTCAGTTTTTCCATTCTATATATCCTGCTTCCTGTGGTCATAAATGTCCATTCGTGTTAACAATTTGGGGAGTCCTAAGGAAAATACACTTTTCTTCAAAAACACCTATCTTCAATTAAAGGAAAGAGATCAATGTTACCAGCTGGATTTTGACTTCCTTAAATAGGCTGAATGACCAGGAGTCAAAAAACTAAAGACTGTGGTTTACCCTTCTCTCACTCCGATGCATTCAATAAATCAACAGGTCTTGGTTCTCTTTCTTTCTCATTCTTCTTCATCTATGGGTCTTTTGTTTATAAGCACTAACTTTCATCTGAACAATTCCTGGAGTTTCTTTACTGTCATAAGCCTTCATTCTCATAACCTCCATTCCATCCTCTGCACTGCCGTCTTTTTCTTCTGGTTCTTGATGTCATCGTCACCTTTACTGCTTAGCATGACTTACAAAGCGCTTTGTACTGTGACTCTTGCCTGCCTCTTCCCACACACTGCCTCCCTGCCACACGCACACATACTTTCCCCTCCAGGTGGAATGCCCCTTTTGCGGGTATGTAGGGAATATCCTGTTTATTATTCAAAACCAGGTGATAGTCCCTTTCCTATAGGATTAAGCTAATTCCTCTGTACTATACTTGCCCTTTTAAAGTATGTCAAGAAAAACCAGAGCTGGATGGTAAAAAAACCATTTTATTCAGAACTACGACATTGAGAGAAAGAGGTTCATAAATAGAAAGAGGCTCCATTCTGAATATAGTGTTGGCAAGTAGGAATTTATGCCCAAGGAACAGGTGGGGAGTCTGGTGGAAAATTACTTAGAGAAATCATCATGGGTTAGGCGAGTTCTGGCTAAGCCAGCCTGACAGAATTTTTGATGATGAGATGCCAGGATGATCAGACAGCACCTGGGGGATGATGGAGGATGAGGAATCTGGAGTGTACTCCCCATCAAGGTGGTTATAGAAACTTAAATCCTTAAAAGGATTAACTTGTTCAAAACTTGAACATTCCTTGGGCGCCTGGGTGGCTCAGTGGGTTAAGCCGCTGCCTTTGGCTCAGGTCATGATCTCAGGGTCCTGGGATCGAGTCCCGCATCGGGCTCTCTGCTCAGCAGGGAGCCTGCTTCCTCCTCTCTCTCTGCCTGCCTCTCTGCCTACTTGTGATCTCTCTCTGTCGAATAAATAAAATCTTTAAAAAAAAAAAAAAAAACTTGCACATTCCCAAAAAAAGACTTGCAGTTGCCCAGCTCCTGAAAATATCCTCTCAGCTGTTTGAATATCCTGCTTGATAAAACTGCCTTTTAACTAGAAAGACAGTTAAAGATGGGGTCCCACCATCTCTAGGTCATGCTAAACAATACGATTTATGATGAAGGGTCACATTCTATTAGATTGACTTCTGAAAGGGTTGAAAACCGAATAACGTCAGCACACGGGTGCTCTCTGCCTACATGACTGACCCCCAAAGACTCTGAGATCATGACCTTAGTCAAAATCGAGTTGGATGCTTAACTGACTGAGCCACCCAGGTGGCCCTGTAGAGTTTTATTAGGGGATAGTGTTCAAGAGTCTTAGTAAAGAGAATAATTTAAAAATAAAACTAAGGGAAGAGATTTCTTTAAAATACAAATAGAGGTATTAGGGATAAGGTAGGTACGAATCACATAACTGTGTTTTGTTGCCGTGTGTGCCTTACAACAGATTCTTAAACACTTTCATTTTAAGACCCCTTTATTCCCTTAAATTACTGAAAACTGCAAAGAGGTTTTGTATGTTTTATCTTCATAATTTAAAAAAATTAACTTGTTCTGCTTGAATCTACAGTGATGTATACTGATGGGAATGAATCCAGTAAAAAGTAGACTGAAGAAGTAACCAGCATGAGTAATATGGGATCTGTGGAAGAGTCCACGCCAGCTTCAGAATACCTGACTTAAATTGAACTTTTGTAAATGGACTGTTGCATGGGACTGTTTGATCCTACTTTCTTGGGGACGCAGCAGTGACTTCTGGGTGAACCATCTCTTCTTTTGGTAAATTTATAAGGAAGGAAAGTAGCATGCAAGCTAAATGAACCATAAGATGTATATTGCTATTCTTTGTTTTTGTGACACTTGCACGTTCTGAATAAGTAACATATCAAAAATTCTACAGAATATGCTCATAACTCATTTTTGAATACTCCTCTGAAAAGTATTCATCTTTATGCAAAATCACAGAATTTTGAGGTATGTTAATGTTCCTCTAGGGATAGGTTATAATACTGGATTTCAGGATAAGGGAAAACTATAAAATCCTTATACCAGTTTTACTTCGGATAGCTGTCCTTTTATATATGATATAACATGAACAGCCAAGGTAAATTTTCTTAATTGATAGTTAAATTTATCTCCAAATGCTATGCAGTCATTGTACTTTTCTCACTTTCCTCAAATAAACTATGAGTTTTTTTTAACTGCAGAAGATGTCTTTACATGTGGATACCCAGCATTTAACACAGTATCTGGTACACAAGTACCAAACATTGAGTAATTTTCACAGTGTTAAAATATAGCTCATTTATTAGACTGTTGAGTTTGTTTTAAACATCTTTTTAACTATTTAAAACATAGAGCAATCGTAGGAAGTAAGGAAATAGTGAGAAAGCTCATTGGAATTTTCTTCCAGGGGAGTTGTTCTGAAAGCTTAAGAAACCATGAAGGACAGTGACATCTGTTCCGTCGTTGTTACTATGAATCGGATGTTGCCCCAGATCCTCCTTTATCTTAGCAGAACTGCTTTTTGTACCTGTGGTCTTTCCTCAGCCACTTTGGTGGTTCTTAGAGTTAATGAGATTAATGATTATTCTGGTCTCAGTGCCCACTCTCAGTACAGTAGATCATTTACACGCTTTCACATACCACATTTACTCACCTCACCATACCCGGGGCAGAGTGGTCTTGGAGAAATCAGAAAAACACTACATATTGTAAGAATAGTTGCAGATCTGGTAACATTTCAGTATGTGGCTCACATTTTAGGTTACCTTTGTTAAGTTTTTAAAAAACTCAGTAGGAAGTTAAGATTGGTGATGTGAAGATGATCCAACTGGAAATGATATTGATAGTATAGAAAAGGAGCCAGTAAGCTCGCAAGTTTTACAGCGGCCTGAAATTTACAGGAGTTTTTGAAATGGGTATGAACAGATACCTCGCTGGAGAGCAAAGAAAGTTCTTTTTCACAGGCCTTTGAGGAGTTGGCAGTTGAGGGGACAAGCACTTACTAAATGTCTACTGGGTTATGGAATAACATGTCTTAGTTAATCTCGTAATGGGAAGTGAGAGTGTGCAGAGGTTGTGAATGTCAGGTTTGCAATGCCATGTTTGGGTTAAGGTAAAGCAGGTCAAGGTACTTTTTTTTTTTTTTTTTTTAAAGATTTATTTATTTATTTGAGAGGGGAGGGGCAGAGGGAGAGAGAGTCTTCACACTCCCCACTGAGCAACTCGCCTGATGGAGCTCAATTCCACAACCCTGAGAGCATGACCTGAGCCAAAATCAAGAGTTCTGACACTTGATAGACGAAGCAACCCAGGCGCCCCAGGTCAAGGTATTTTTAAAAGTTGGACTAGAAAGGGGTTCCAGAAGGCTTAGCTCTAGGAATTAGTAAAGAAAAAAGAAATTGGCAAAAGAGGTGAGGAGTGAGGTTTTACTCCCATAAATGTGATTAAGGAAATCAGGGCTTTGTCAAGCTAGATTGTTAGCGTTTCTGTTGGCAACTAAAGAACTTGAGTGCTGAGTTAGCAGGAAACAGTGTTAACCAGAGGACCCCTGCTTCTGAAGATACTGGGGATTGTCAGAAGGTGGAATCTCAGAGTTTCTAAGCGCCCCTCTGCAGAGTTATACAGATCAGGAGACTGAAACCCAGAGGAGTCACACATAGCTCTTTAAGTTCACTTGCTCTCAGATTAATATAGTTCCCCTTAAGGACAGGCAGCTGACTCAGAATGAACTGAAAGCTCTCGTGAGAAGAAACAAAGCTTCCAACATGGGACAATTAGCTGAGGCAAAAATTGAAATTGGGTGCTGAGCACTTCCTACAACCTATGTGGTAGTCAGTCCCAGCAAAGGTCCTGGGCAATGCCCAGGGTTCTGAGGGCCAGAACTGATGGATTAGAACTAGGAAGGGGAGGCATGTCATGCAGTCTCACCGCAGGTTCAAAGCAGACTGACTGCTCCAGCATGAAGGTTACTGACCAACCTCCTTGCTTCTGAGGATCAGAAGGAAGGGAATGAGGACAATCGAGGCTGCACTTAGAGTGCCATGTGACAACCAATCTAAGCGTGATTTAAATCAAGTTTAACATCGTAAATAGGAGGGATCTGTCCCCTTCAAATTATGTTTGTATGTGAGGTAAAATGGGCCACAAATGTCTCTTGAGGATGGGATTGCTTTTTGGTCCCGTCTGTTGCCCCCTGTAACTACTGCAATGACACCAACGATCAGATCAGTCTGAATGTAGGTACTAGATCTACCAGCAATGAAAGTTTGGGTCCTTTCCCTCCCCAAAGTTCTAGTATGCTCAGCTTTTTCCTTAAACCAGCTGAGGTGGGAGGGAACGAAGGTGGAGGTCAGTAAGCAAGGCTCTTGAAGTTCTAAATAGCTCTCTGCTCAGGCTCAATAAATGAACTGGCTTTCTGCCCAAAGTACTATATCTTCATTGCTAAAGCCATTTGAGCTGTGGGCACTCTGACTCAGCAGCCACCCCCATACTCACTCTCCCCTGGGGACCTTGGGCTTGCTGCCCCACTGGCACAACATTCCTTTCTCGTTCTTGCACTGGACCGATGACCAAATCCTGAAATGACTATGTTTAACCCAGGGCTCACCTTCAAGAGAAAATGTATGTGTACATCCTCTGTAGTCAAACTATCAGATTTAACATTGCATTATTGATTGTATTGCCCCCCCCCCCTTTATTGATTCTAACCTCCTCTGCACACATTTTGAACACATCACTTTGTGACTAAGAAGCAATCCCCTTTAAAATAAAGTGATAGTTAGAATCCGAATTCAGCTTCTCTACATCCCAACTCCATACAAGAACTTTCTACCGCCCCACAGCCTAGTACATCTCCTTGAACACTAGAATACCTACGGTCCTCTGCATGAATACACTGGAACGGAGGTCTGGGGATGTTCCTGTCCTGTCTCCACCTCCTCACACTAGCCGCCAACTCCGGGCGCGGTAGCCAGTGTTTCCCCCGCCCTGCACCTGTCGCATTTAGGAGGGTCAGTGGAGCGCGGGACGAGGGACTGTCGACTCCGCCTTCCATTCTAACAGCTCTTGACCTTTCAAAGACCGCTGGGGGAAGACGCTCAGAGTCTCTTCCGGGATTTTCCAAGCACCTCGCCTTAATGAACCCGAGGTGCAATTCTCGATGGCTCGCAAGTTTCCAGCAGGGAGGATAAATCTGACCACTTAAGTCCAACTCTCTGACCCTTCGGGTAACGTCCAGGAATCAGGAAACGCATGGCCGTGGTCCCCAGCCTAGAGGACTCGCCCTACAAAAGGAGCTCGGCACCAGCGGCTCCAGTGGCCACGAGGAGATCGCGGAGCCCGCCGGACCGCGCACCGTGTGGGGATCGGAAGACGCGCCGGTCCGTCCCTCCCGGCCCCAGGCGGCACAGCCACTGCGCGTGCGCGCTGGGCGGACGGTTCCGGAGACGGGGCTCCTCGCCGCCTTCCGTCTCCCGCGACAGCATGAAGACCGCCGAGGACGCCAGCGGTGCGCGCAGCGAGGGGCCGCGGGAGGTGGGCCTCTGCCTTCTCTGCGGCCTGCCGGCAGCAGGAAAATCGACCTTCGCGCGGGCCCTCAGCCACCGGCTGCGCCAGGAGCGGGGCTGGGCCGTCGGCGTGATCACCTATGATGACGTCATGCCGGACGCGTTCCTGGAGCAGGCGAGCGCGCGGCCATTGGTCAGCACGGGGGGCGGGGCCGAGAGCCCGGTCGTGGACGGAAGGGGGGGTCCCACTGGATGTGGGACTGCACCTGGTGTGGGAGGGGCGCCCCGATAGAGCGGGAGAGACCCGGATTCGGGAGAAGTGGAGCTGGTTTAGCGCAGACGCTGCTGACTCCATCTTAGAGTAATTCCTTGTGGAGATCTGTGTGGCTCTGTGGGGCCCGTTCGTACTGTCCCTTCTACAGAGGGAGGCTCAGGACCGCGCAGGTGTCGCCAGCGTGCAAGAGGGAGCCCCCGCCCCCGTGGTCAGGGATGCTCTCGAAAGATCCTTGGGGAAGACTGGTCTTAGGAAGGGGCGGAATCTCTTAAAAATGTCAACACAGCCCGTTTAACATGCAGCCACGGGCAAATCTTTGTGGATCTATTATAAGTTTATACAATTTGCAGAAAAAAAATTTTTTTAAGAAGAAGGATACAGAATTATAAATAACAAAGTTCCTAGGGTCCCTCCAGTGATAGTAGAAAGTGGCTGTACAAATGAAGGGTCTGGCCTCTGAAGCTCACTCTTCATTCATCTCAGGGTGAATCTGCCTCCGCCAACATAGGAAAAGATGATGGCCACAGATGAAGTAATGGGCTTCTGTTCAGTGACCAGCTTGCACGTTCCAGCTGCACACTTGAGGCCTTCAAATCACACTCAGCACAGTGAGGTGCATCCCCTTGGAGAAGCATATAAAAACAGAGCTCTCGGGGGGAGAGTAAATTTATATCACCCATCTCACTCTCTATAGCAGATCCTCTGACAGATTCTGAAAAATTAAATTATGTTTGTCGTTTAATACCCTAGTGTAGATGGATTCACGTAAATAATGTGCAAATATGATGTGACTCCACTCTGTAAATATATATGTACAAATATAGTCCGTTTGCTGGATGGAAACATTTTGGACTGCTCCAGCAAGATTATATATACTTTTCCTATTCTTTTTTTTAAAGATTTTATTTATTTATTTGACAGACAGAGATCACAAGTAGGCAGAGAGAAAGGTAGGCGGGGTGGGGGAATCAGGCTCCCTGATGAGCAGAGAGCCCGATGTGGGGCTTGATCCCAGGACCCTGAGGTTGTGACCTGAGCCGAAGGCAGAGGTTTTAACCCACTGAGCCACCCAGGTGCGCCATACTTTCCTATTCTTGTTTAATTGTGAGGCAAATGCAGTATCAAGTCCTGGACAGCACTAGATTTAGTTGGACGGTAGTATTTTCACCACTTGAGGGAAAGCTGAAAGCTGTTGATAGGGATTGTTGTATTGCTGGGCTTTTTCCTCCCTTTTATTATCTTTTTTTCCACTCCTCCCTACAATGAAGCCCTTGGGACTCATTTAGTCACCATGGGTAACCTTCTAGAAGATCTTGTTTCCTTTTCAGTAAGTTTAGGCGATGTATTTGTTGTCTCTGATGTAATCTCAGTGATGTGGCAGGGCATGGACAGGCGGGAGAGGGATCCTTTTCTGGTGTTCCTATGTTTTCTCCAGCCTAGACCTTATAACTCTGTCCCTGCTATCCACAGTCCTTGAGCAGCACAAGATTACCTGGATTCTCGAGTTACTTATTCTCTTCCCTTCCGTCTACCTTCTCTTGTCGTTCCCCATCCTGTTTCAACTCTGTTGTTAGCCTGAAATCTTTTCATCTTGCCCCACACACCTTTCAGCTGATCTTTTCCATCCACAACTTTCCTCATTTCAACGGCAAACCAGCATAGCTCTCTAAGCCAGACTATTTTTATTTCAGCAGGATATTGATTTTGGCTCCTCATTTCTCCTGGAGGGTAACAGCGGACGATTGATCTAGCAGAGAAATAGAGATGTGAAAACAAATGCCTAAACCCTCTGCTAGAGCAGGATGCCACGTAGGCAAGGGAGCTTCTGAGCTGCCTCCTGTGTGACTGAGTCTGAGGAGACTTCAGAGGACTAACATCAGGGAGTAGGAGTTGGTGGGCAGAGGAAACCATGTATACTGAGATACAGAGGCATGACAGAACAGGTTGTGCTCAGAGAATTCCAAATGGTGCAGCCCTGTGAGCTGAAATGTTCATGTGCGGTGGGTGGCAGTTAATCGTGACCACCCTGCTGGCCAGAGCCCGGCACAAGTTGTCATTCTTCCATATTTTGCAGCCATCACACTGGAAATTGCTTCGACAGGAACTGTTGAGGTATCTGGAATACTTCTTGATGGCTGTCACGAACACGTGTCAGATGTCTGCCCCACCCAACAGGACCGCAGCCATGTGGGAGGATTTTATAACCTGCTTGAAGGATCAAGATCTGTTATCTTCTGCTGTGCTGGAAACCCAGTCTTGCTACCTCTTAACGAAGACTGCTGTTTCTAGACCTTTGTTTTTGATTTTAGATGACAACTTTTATTATCAAAGTATGAGATACGAAGTCTACCAACTGGCTCGGAAATGTAATTCAAACATTTTTTTTCTTATACACAGACACTTGTTTGCATATCAAAATCATCATCATTCTTAGTGAGAATTTAATTGGATGGGGAAGTTAGTATCATTTTACTTAATTTTGAAGCTATATGTTCAGCTTTGCAAATGGTTTTTCTTGCTGCTGCCAGTATCATTTGTCTAATTTGTTTATGTCACAGTTTGGGGAAAAAAAAAACAGTGCACCAGTAATTTTGTGGTTTAACATTTTCAGATTCATTAGGCTTCTGCCAGCTCTTTTTAGACTGTTCTCTCGAGACCTGTTTGCAGAGGAATGATCAGAGACCCCAGGCTCTGCCTGCCGAGACCATCCACCTGATGGCAAGAAAGATAGAAAAGCCCAACCCTGGGAAAAATGCTTGGGAACACAACAGCCTCACAATTGAGAGTACGCCGTGTTCTTCTGAGGCCAGGTACCCCACACAAAGCTGACCTTCACCGGCTGCCTCCCTGAGCCCAGCCAGCTGTGCTCCTTGCTTGACTCATGGTCCCTTGCTTGGTTAATCTTTCCACAAGTGCTGGAGAGAGATTGTTGTCTTCCCTTTATGGAGAGGAAGCAACTGAGTGAGAAAGTTACTTTGCCCAGAGTCCTCAAGCTTGCGGCAGCTGAGATGTGAACCCGAGTTTGTGTGCAAATGTGAGCTCTCGTTAAGACTGTGTTGTTGTGAGAGATCAGAGCAGGGCATGCAGAGTAGGGCACATCTTTGAAACTCTCGCTACAGCATTAGTGCAGCCTAAAGAGTTTGCCTGGTCATTTTCCTCTAGAAAGAAAAAGGGTAAGAGGGGCAGAGTCCGAATTTTGCCTTAAACCTCCCTGTTGTTACACTGCTGCGTGTGTGTGAGGCTTCTGGGCTGAAGTGCTGGTGCTTCCGACCATGGTCTGTGTCTTGGGAGTTCTACAGCAGCACATTTCTAATGGAATTTTCACTGCTGATGGAAATGTTCTCTATTTGTACCATCCAGAGTAGTGCCTGCAGGGCACCTGTGACCGTTGAGCTCTTGAAACACAGCCAGTGCCTCTGAGGGCCAAAGTTTAAAATTTTATTTTAATTGCTTTAAATGTAAATAGCCTCTTGTGGCTAGTGGCTGTTGTGTCCGACAGCAGAGTTCCAGAGCCGTATTCCCCAAGTCTCCTCAGCCCCTGCCTAACTGCTGTCCATGGGGCATCAGCAGGTTTTTTTTTTTTTTTTTTTTAAAGATTTGAGAGAGAGCATGAGTGTGGGGGGCGGGGGAGCAGCAGGCAGAGGGAGAGAGAGAAGCAGACTCCCCACTGAGCAGGGGGCCCAAGGTGGGGCTCGATCCCAGGACCCTGAGATCAAGACCTGAGTGTAAGGCAGAGGCTTAAGCAACTGAGCCACCCAGGTGCCCCAGATCAGTTATTTTTAAAAGGCTAATTTTTTAAATTCACTCCTCAAAATGTTTTGTTCCAAGATATCGTTTCCACCCATTTCTTAATACATACTTGAACAGGCTAAAAAAAAAAAAATGGACTTAAGTGACTGTTGTTTATAGGTTTATGAAATAAGCTACTGCTGAGGTTTCTAATTTTAACTTGTAATATCCTGAAACTTTGAGCAGGTGCATAACCAGCTGATTACTGCTCACTCTGGAATACTTGACATTTTTTTCTTTGGAAGTGAATGGCTGGTTGAGGCATCCAGGTATCTATCCCATGAGAGTGGCCTAATGTTCTCAATGCTCTGAGACAAGGGAGGGCCAGTTCTTGCAAAAAGGAAGGAAGAGTGTTTCTCCCATGCTTTTGCCAATGCTTACCACAGTCTGTTTTGTTTTGGGTCTTTGGAGCCTGGCCACCTGTTCTCACATGTCCAAAATAGTCACAGCACCAGTGAAGGGGGTGCTTGAAGCCTGGTAGCCTTGTATTAGAAGTTGAAAGATGATCTGACAAGCGTTCATTTTCCCGGCTTCTATAAAATACTACTTCACCACCACTGCCACTGGTAGTGTTACTACTCGCAGTACCAGCTGGTGAGCAGATAGATACTCTGTACTGGACATGTACTGAACGCTTCCTGTGTTTAATCTCATTCAGTCCCCACAAACAACTCTTGAGGATAAATGGAATTATCCCCATTTCATAGATGTGATGACCGGCAGGTAAGCCGGGTGACACATCCAGGTAGTAAGTAGCAGACCCATGGTTTGGACCCAGCACGGTCTCACTCACTCCAGCTCTTTTCAGCGTGAGAAAGATCATCTTGAAGTTGAGCTTCAACTCCCGCTGGCCTAAATTGTTTCAGTGGTTCCCTCTGCACTCGGAGTAGAAGCCAGACTCCTTACCATGAAGCACGTGTGGTCACCCCAGTTAACTTTGCAACCGCATAGCCTACTACTTTCCCCCTTTGCCGCTTTTCAACCAAACCGGCCTTTGTTCCATGAACCGGAGGAGCTTGTTCTTGCCTCCGGGACTTTGCACTTCCCGCCTCTCGGCCCTTCCTACTTACTATGCGTCACTGCCTTTCCTGCCTAACTAACGTGAGCAGTGTTCGTTGGACGAACAGGCCACACTCTTTAACACCATCACTCTGCTTATGGTCTTCATTCATCCACTCGTCACTGTCTGAAATTATAACTTTTTGCTGAAGTAATGAGACAGACAATGCAGCCGTTAACCGGGCTTAGAGAGGGTAGGGGTTTCACTGCACTTCCTGCTTAGCACACAGTGTCTCGTACAGTGTCTGTATTTTTCATATAAGAAGATACTCAGTAAAACGTCGTTAAATGAATGAATGAATTCACCCTCAGCCCTCCGTGGCCCCTTGGCCAGTGGGAAACTTCTCTAACCTACATTGGTAAAGAAACAGAGGCCAGAAGTACAGACTGAGTATCCTCCTTTAGGGCATGAAGGTGAGCTATAGTGGGCTAACATTTAGCACTTAATGAGGGAAAAGAGAGAATGTCTTTTTCAAAGCTTATTGAAATGAGTCTTAAGAAATTAATATTTTTTTTAAATAAGAGGATTCTTTTGCCTTATAGTTTGTTTTAAGCTTCTACTTTTAGACTTTGAAAGTAGAAGGTAGCTTCCAAATTGTTTCATTTTCCCCCCTTTGGCTTAGGGCCTTTGGGTTACACCACTTTTATTCCTCTAGAATTCACTTTAGTGTTCATAAACACAACTTTTTGGTGTTTTTTTTTAAAGGATGTTTGATATAAAGATTTATTTTATCTCCCCTCTCTTTCTTGCAGCCTGAAGTTGACTGATTTATTGCTTACTGCTTTGGAGAATCCAGTAAAATATATTGAGGACAATGTGGAACAAAAGGTAAATCTTCCGGATACATTTAGCATAAATGAAAAGGCACCATTTTCGGAAGGAGGGTCTTTTTGAGCTGATTGTAAACCGTGGGTAAAATACGGAAAATGCGTAGCCACTGCCTTGGCGTCTCCGCCGTGTTCCCGCTTCTGCTCCTGGCTGTGGTGGGGCATCAGCTGGCCAGAGCCATTTGTCCAACCCTCAGGAATGTCGGAATCTGTTGCCATCACGCTGGTGTTGGTGACTTGAAATGGGCAAGGACAGGAATACGTGCACTGGGGACACGGACAAACACTGGAAACGGGGTGCGTTGCTGTTGTTGCTGGAGAGCCTGTGACTAGACATTCTTCACCAGCACCCGCGGTCTAGACAGGCCCATCTTCTCGGGAAGGAGAACTGGAACCGAAAAGCCACCTTCATTTATCTTTTCGTCCCATCAAATCCGCGTCCTACTTTAGCCACCTCTCACAAAACTTGCCATAACAATGTCTGTGTTCCACAGGAAACAGACAGAATCATTTGTTCAACTAATGTTCTGCATCAAGCCGACCAGACGCTCCGAAGGATTGTCTCTCAGACGATGAAAGAGGCCAAAGGTATGCCGGGTGGTTGCCTGGGCTTTGGTTGGTCCGATGCTGCTGCTGTTCCTGTCCCCTTGACATAGCGGTGGCTTATTAGCTCTCAGTCCTCACCTTCACATCATGTTCCAGTTTCAGCATGCAATGTGGTTATGTAAAAACTAAATATCTGACCCCTGGAACAGGGTCTTCATCCATCCAGTACATTTTTATTGAGTGGCTGCTCGGCACTAGGCTTTATTCTAGATGCCGGGGCATCAGGGAGCAGTGTGTTATACTGAGCAGACAGACGACAGACAAATATGTGAGTGTCTGCTGGTGCCCTGGAGAAACATAGAGTAGGGAAAGGCAATGCGGAGTGAGAGGAGAGCTGCTCTTTAAGGGTATTCTGGAAGGCTTCTCAGCGATGACATTTTAGCCGAGCTACGAATCCACGGAAGGAGCGGACACGCAGTCATCTGCCGGCGGATCGCTCTAGGCAGTGGCCACAAATGCAGGAGCCCAGAGGTGAAGTTGTCTGGTATGTTCTAGAGCAGAAAACGGGGCCATTGAGTTGGGTAGAGGAAGGAATGGGGAGAGGTGGTCAGGGCCCACCTGGCAGATGGGCAAGCTCAGTGTGTCTTCAGTCGGAACTTGAATGGAGTATGTGCTAGTTCTAGAACATAACTCCTTCAAGTTTTAAATATTTAAATATTGAACTCCTTGCTATATTTAAATTTTGATTTAAAAACTAATGTTAGCTTAACATTTCTTGAGTTTTTATATGCTAAGTGTCCCTATGAGGTGAGTGTAGTTTTACAGATAGGACATGAAGGTTCTGGGAGGGTCAAGTAACTTGCCCAAGGCAGAACAGCTCTAAGGCACTTGGACAGCCCGGGTTCAGAGTCAAGTCTGCTTCCCGTGTGTGCTTTCTGTTAGACTCCCTGTATCACCAGCTTTGATTATTAATACCTTTACAAAAGCTTAGAAAGTTGGAAAAGCAAACGGTACACTAACCATACAGTATTTTTCATACCCCCCCCCTTTTTTTTTTAACCACGATCCATAAGCGCATTTTCTCTTGTATCCTGGTGTGTGGTCCGGTACAAGAACATGTGCGCGCGTAGTGACAAATTTCACAAAGCCCTCACATGTGGAGTGAGCGCTACAACATTCTATTTGACTTCATTTTAGAAAACGACTGCCTGCAACCTGCATCTCACTTGTAGCTTACAGTCTGGAGTTCGGAAACCAGAGGCCTGGAGCAGAAACAGCAGCATAATTAGAGACAAAGATGGTTGTAGGAGTTCTCTCTCGGCCGTTTGCCATTGTTGCTTTCTATATCAAATGAAGAGAAGAAGGGGGAATAGGATTATGCCCAAATCCCTCGACTCATTTTTCACCTATTAAAATGACACCTTTTCAGGTTTATTTATTTATGTGAGGGAGGTGCTTCTAGCTCCTGGATCCATACTCAAATGAAATAAAAAATTCAGTTCTCCTACCATCCAGAGAACATGAAAAGACAACCCACGTATCAGGAGAAGGTATTTGCGGATCCTTTGTCTCAGAAGAGACTTGTCTCCAAAATAGGTGAAGGACCGGTACCACCCACTCAGCGATACAGACAATCCCATTTTTAAAAATGGGCAAAGGGTCTGATAGACATTTCCCCAGGGTAGATACAAAGATGGCCAAACCATAAAGAAAACACAATTATCAGTAGTCCGCAGGGAGGACTCCTGAGCACACGCGCTGGGCCGGCCGGAATCAGGAATCAGGAATCAGGCCACGCGGGAATCAGGCGCGGGCGGGATGTGGAGAAGCGCAAACCCGGCCTGCTGGTGGGGATGTGAAGTGGTGCAGCTGCATTGGCAAACAGCCGAGCAGCTCCTCAAACAGTTCAGTGGCACTACCGGGGGAGTGGGGGCAGCCCGCCCACTCCTAGGTATCTATCTGCTCAAGAAAATTGCCAACATATATTCATACCAAAATGTGTGCACAAATGTTTATCAGCATTATTCCTGGTGGCCAGGATGAACCCTGAAAACAGGATGCAAAGTGGAAGAAGCCACCACCCAAAGCCATGCTGCTTGAGTCCGGGCCTGTGAGGCGCCCAGAAGCGGGATACCTGGAGCCTCACGAGCACATCAGTGGTTGCTTAGGGATTCAGGGAGGGGCCGAGGCTGGGGTAGGCGGGTGGGAGCAAAGGGACGCAGGTTTCTGAGGATGAGCTGTTCTCGAATGGACGGTGGGGACAGTCGCACATGCCTGCAGGTAGCCAGATCGTGGTTTAAATGAGTGAAGTGTATGGTTTGCCAGTTTAATTTCAGCAAAGCTGTTTAATAACATTACAGTCTTATTTTAGTGACATTACCCACGTGGCTGGTGGCTGCTGGGTGGGGTAGGACAGAACATCTTCATCATCGTAGGAGGTTATAGATCGCAGGGCCCTGCTAGAGAGAATTTATCAGCTTCAAACCGAAATGTCATTGCCTAGTCTGCTTTTTGGCCTTTCTGCCTCTTAGTTCACAAAGACTCTAAATCACTATCTTGTCGACAATAAGGAAAATCCTTTTCAGGTTTATCTTTTCTGCTCTTGCGTTTTGTGGCCAGGTACTGAAAAGATCTGTTTGCTGTCACATGAATGTGACCTTTGTTTCTATAGGACACCTACTGGACTGTGATTATTAACTGCATACTCTGATTGGTTTGTCTGAAGTATTCAAATTCATTTCCTGATGTTATTAGACAGCCCAACCTGATTAGTTTACACAAATAATTGTAAGAGTATCTTTTCATTTTAGATGAACAAGTGCTTCCTTTCAACTTGAAGCTCCTAGCAGAGGAACTCAACAGGCTCAAAGCAGAGTTTTTGGAGGACCTAAGACAAGGAAACAAAAAATACCTGTGCTCTCAGGAAACCATCCACATATCAGATGTTATTTCTTTTTTTCACTATGAGAAAGACAACATTGTCCAGAAATATTTTTCAAAGCCACATTAAAATTTCTGAACTTCTGGGCGCCTGGGTGGCTTAGTGGGTTAAGCCGCTGCCTTCGGCTCAGGTCATGATCTCAGGGTGCTGGGATCGAGTCCCGCATCAGGCTCTCTGCTCAGCAGGGAGCCTGCTTCCCTTCCTCTCTCTCTCTGCCTGCCTCTCTGCCTACTTGTGATCTCTCTCTGTCAAATAAATAAATAAAATCTTTAAAAAAAAAAAAATCTTCTGCACTTCCAATCAAATGTCTGATTTTGGTTAAGATTTTACAAACTAAAACAATTTTGTGTTCCTGGATGTTTTCTCGCCCAGTGATGGGAAATGCCAAAGACTTACTTTAAAAAAAAAAAAAAAAAAAAAAAAAGCAACAGTCTATTCTAAACACCCATTTGTCATAACAGAAATAACTTCAGTCAGTCACTTGTCAGACGTGACATGGGTAATTAGGCATCAGACGCAGGCAGGCTTCCTCTGTTCTGTGCCAGAAACCTCAGGGTGGGGCTGGTGGGGACAGGGGTCTTGCTGAATGGATCCTCAGGAAAGCAGAGAGACTAGGAAGGAGACGAGAGGTGGGTACATGGAGCTGTTTTTGTCTTTAATTCATGTGACCGATCTCATGGGTAAGGCATTCTACAGATTCAAACCAATGCAGCCATAAAACCTTTTTCTTTCTTTCTTTCTTTTTTTTTTTTTTTTTTGTTAAATTTATTAACAGTTTACATACTGGAAAATTACTAAAAAAATTGGATCCTAGTTTTCAAAGAAGAAAAATCGAGATCAATAGAAAAGTGTTATTTTTTTTTTTATTCATGTATTACAAAAGCAAAGCTTCATTCACAATAGGAACTACAGACTGGATAGTTATTTCAGCACTGAACCGCTCTCTGGAATCCCTAAACAATATAGTGTTTTGCAACCAAAGTCAAGTTTTATGTTTTGCATACAAAATATGTTCTTTACATCAAAGTACATATTAACAAAAACAAGGTCTAGAAATCATATACCCTCTAAGACTACTTAAGGAAAAAGTCCTTAGCAGGGATTTTTTTTTAAATAATACATCCACTTGATAAATATTTTTGTAGAACTTAAAATGAGGTGATATCTCAACATTTTTAAAGTAATATTCCCTTTGTCAAACGATTCTGCAGATGAATGGCAAACACTTATTTCTAAAATGAAATAGCACTGGAAAATATTCAAAGCAAAAGTCTAGCCTTTACTTGAATTTCAAGAAGTTGTAGCTACATACTATATTAGTAAAATCTGAAATGAAATTATTCCCTGTTAATCTCTTCACAGTTTCTTAAAAAAATATTAGTGGAGATAAATTATCTACCAACTTTAAAAATCTAAACTTATGTTCACTGAACAAAAATACATTTAGTTTCAGAACATTGCCTGTTAACAGCAAAGTACTATAAATAGTTCACGTTCAGCTTTTCCTAGCAGCTCATTTCTATAAAATATCTGATTAAAAATAAAATGGGAGAAATGTATTCAACACTTAATGGAAGATAGTATCATCTTTCCATGTATAAAATTTTAACTCACAGAAAATTTAAATAAAAATCCTAAATCTTTTTAAAAATACAATACTAAAAAAGTTTATAAGGTAGATTTGATTCAAAAACTTTAGTGCATTTAGAATTTATGGTAGCTCTCAAGCATTGACACCTTTGGAATACCAACTGTGCTCTTTTTAAGTCATAAGAAAATTAGAATTATACATTCTAGTTTATAATTATGAAAAAAAGATATTTTCTGTTTAAATTAAAATGTACCTTCAAAACATCTATCTTTAGTTGCCAGAAAAGAAGTGTTTGTCACTATTTGGCCCAGAATATAAATTTAATAAACTGGTTTTAACAAGAGGGTTCTTTCTCTTTTAATGAAAGCCTTCATTTTTCTATCTTGGGGTATTGCTTTTATGTGAAAAATAAAAGTGAGAAGGAAGAAAATAATTACAAAATCTTCCAAATGACAGCAACCTGTTTCTTTCTGGCAATAAATAAATACTAGAGCCAAGTTCCACATTTGGAAATGGTTGCATTCAAGCTGATCTAAGCAATGAGTGATTTAAGCAACGAGAAACTCAACTGTAGATTTAGAAGCCTCAGGCAGAGGAGAGTTTGGACAGACTCCTCACTGCTCTTTGAACAATGCTGTTGAGGTTAGTTTCGACTGGATATTAAACCATGAGAACTCATTTTAATGGCTTTCTAGCATTCGGAAGGGAGGGCAGAAGATCCATTAACTTGGCCCGTGGGGGTTCTGGTGGACGCCTACCATCAACACTTCCCTTTTTCTTTACTATAGAAGAGTGGAGGTCCTGTTTGCTTAATAAATGCTTCATAGTTGGGATATTCTCTTTAAGAAGCCAATTAGCAACACTTTCAAGATTTGAACCAAATTAAAAATGAAACTTTTGCAAAGTACACGGAAACCACAGTTAGTAACAATATATTTTATTGTTTGACCAAGCTCTCTTCAGAGTAAGCTAGTTATTACACAATATAAAAACAATAGCCTCCTATTCAAAATTATTCTAGATTTAGCAAGTCTTATTTTTGTAAACAAATATCACATTTAAATGCATTTTATATCTATTTTCCCCTTTTGTACCCTTTCCTACTAAGGTGACAACTCAGTCTCCATATAGTTTTGTCACTGTCCATGAAAAACGGGCAGAACTGCAGATTAGCATTACAAGCTCAAGTCACAGCAAATATTTTAAATGGCCAATTCTGAAGGGAAAACCAGGATTTGTTTTGGACACGTTTTCATCTTTTTAAGTATTACTTCGCCATCCTATTTGCCCATGTGTTTCTACACCACCTCTTCTTGGAAATTATAGGCAGTAAATGGACAGAAGGCAGGAAACGGAAACTTCAGAGATTTTTTTTCTTTTGAAGGACCGCATTTCCAAGGAATAAGATGGATGACTCCCACTGTACCTCTTTGGTCATCAAAGGAATAGGAGGAATAAGAGATTCTCAGTGTACTTATGAAACTCACCCGACACTAATGACGTCAGAGTGAAGAATTGAAAGGTTCAAATTAAAAGGAAAAAACAAAAAGGCATCTTTAAAGATAATCCTCTGATGTTTCTAGCATTCTCATGTGGTTTTTACAATAAATCAGAATAAAAAGAATCCAATGGAAAACTTGACACATATTTAAATTAGAAATTGCATAAACAGGTATTTTAAGTATTAAACCCATTCCATTTAGGTTTCATTTCTTTTCAGAACTTTTACCTCATATTTTTCTAACTTGAATTTAAAAAGAATGACCTGTTTTGCATTTCCCCTTAAGGAGAAAAAAAAAAAAGGATCTGCTACCCTGACTAGCTCTGTGATCATCAGGTGAAAGGAATGTACTGCGAACATTCCGCAATGTGAACAAAACAGCACATTGACAGAGAACGAGGTTAAGGGCAATTCCTCTACCAAACACTGCAATCAACTGTTCATAACAGACTTTGTTAAGAGACGGTAATTCTACCATGTTGAAATATGGCGGAAATAATATCTAGCTTTGATGTGTATGTTGAATACCAAGTATCAGTAAGCTCAGAAGTGTTTACAGACCGCAAGCATGGGGAATTTAAATGATACCTGTTAGGGTTACGACTGCACTCCAGTTCTCAACCGTCTAAGTGAGAAGAAGAAAACAGACTCCGGTGTGTCTCACTGCTCTAATACATAAATGAGCCTGACCAGGTATTTATAGAAAAAAAAAAATTTGTTTCCACTGTCAAACTTTTCTATAAATATATAGACTTTAAATTAGCAGACACCTTATTAGAACGACCCCCCGCCGAAAAAAAAAAACCAACAAACAAAACTATAAAACACAAAATGGTAAAACCAAGTAAAGCATAATGTGATTAGTTTCAATCAGTGTTGGTTATGCTGTCCCCTTGCAAAATGACAGGCAAAATCATACTTGTTTTTACATTTGCAACCACATATGTTACACTGAAAAGGATTTTCATACCCATGACATCCCATATGAATAGTGTAAAGGATATTGTCGGCAAAGTACATATCACAGTGCTGGCAGTGGTGCAGAAGCTGCGGGTCCTGGACCGGCAGGGTCGGAGCTGGAGTGCTCGGCTGGCTGTTTCCTATGCTGGGGGTACTCGTGTGGGCACTTGGTTCACTGCTCGGACCCGCCACTGGACTGTAGTTCCTCTGACTATGTGACGGCCGAGGTTCAGGGCTTGTGGGAGAGGAGCTCTGTGGGATACTTGCTGACACGGCGGCAACCACTGCTTGGGCAGAGGGCTGCTGCATCAGGAAAGGCTTCTCATCGGGGCAGGGAACTACGTCAGGAGACGCAGGGTTTTGGTTTTCTGGTGGCAAACTAGACAACTGTCCTGCCAGAGTTGAGAGCTGATTTAAAGGGTTGTCAACCATGAGTTCTTGGGGGTCCCTTGGTAGGCCACCAGCTGATGTTGTTTTTGCCATACTTTCATAGGAGTCAGTCTGGATATTTGGGATTTCATGGGTAAAATCGTTAAGGTAGTCTGGCTTCTGAACCACCATGGAAGGTGGACTTAAGTTGATTAATGCTCTTCTGCTATAGCCCAGATTGCTTGTTTTCTTCTGTAAAACTCCCCACATTTTCTTGCTGCTTAAGGAAGACCTAGTACCTTTAATTGGTACCATTTTATGCTTGCGCCTTCGGTGATGGGACAGGTTACTTCGATCACTGCAGCGGAAGGAACATAGTTCACATTTGTATGGTTTTTCTCCTGTATGGGAACGCATATGGGCTTCCAGATGACGCTCGTAAGCAGATGCGAACGGACATAAGTGACATCTATGAGGTTTCTCACCTGTTTAAAAAGAAAAATGGGGGAGAAACTGCAAGAGTAGCTCATTTATGGAAAGCTTTGTGTGCTGCCCATTGGTTAGAAGAAATCTGTCAACTTAAAGCTTAACTTATCAGCAACAACTTGCGATCTATAGATATGTTCTATTAGTCAATACAGTGTAAAAATTGTTATGGTTTCAACTGGCATCTGGGGAAAGGAGAGCAAAACTGACAGTAATATTCCCTCCGTAATAATGACTTTATCAAAGTACATGTCAGTTACATGTTTATGGACACATCTATACATGAACACTTCTTCATACATATCCACACACCAATACCCCTTCCTCCGGAAAAAATACAAAAAACATTTTCTAAAAAGTCCTTCTATTAAACAGAAAGCTCAAAATGGAAATAAGCTTCCCAGTCCAAGTATGAATTATGCTAAGTGTCCCTTCAAAATGGCAGTGCTTCACCTCTATCTTCCTCCCCTCCTCTTCAGTTGCCAAAAGGGACAACTGTGGGTCAGTGCTGTTAGCTGAAAATGGTGCAAATATATAAAATAAATATCTGGAATAGGAGATTTGGTCATTAATGGAACAAGTAAGTACTGACTCCTTACTATGCTCTGTTAGGCTCTGTGGGCACAAACATGGCCCTGACACGAGCCCTGTCCCCAGACGCAGCCTGAGACCCCATGTGGCACAAGGGTGAGACATGGGCCCAGGTCTTGCGCCAGGGGAGGGCAGTAAGGAGGGCTTCTCAGAAGGAGGGAGGGCAAAGGAGCCCTGAGGATTAGCAGTGCAGTCTGCAACTGTGTCAAAGCCTTGTCCCTGGTCAGCAACTGAAACATACTTAGTAAGCATAAAAGTAAAAACATTTTATCACTTCACACTATCTTCAGCCATAACCTGCCCAGCCTAAGAAGCAGACAGATGCTGAGAGATAATGTGAATGGAGAAGAAAGACTGCTAAGGAAGGGGAAGCTCTAGATGGGGCCTTACTTCCCGTTTCTATGTTGTTATGCCATTGTTTGGAAAAAATGGAGTAACTTCCTCATTTATTCATACCCTAAATCAATCTTCAATTTTAAACTATCAGAACTACTTATATGCCATACCAACTTGCCTCCCTTGGCCCCTCTCCTGCTCCCAAAGAAATGCTTTCTCCAGACATTTTGCCGTTACCTGTATGGATTCTAATATGTTCGATAAGCCGGGCTGTTCCTTTGCTGGCATAGTTGCAGTACCGACACTTGAGCTTTCCATCAAAGGTCCTTTCAAACCCGTCTACTAACATTCCTGAGTTTTCATCCAGGGAAACTTCAACAGATGGGTGATCAAGTCCATTTTGATCACCATCTGTTCCAGCTATAAACAAAGTGTAGCAAAAGAAATTATGCATCTCAGAATCAACTCAATTTAGCATTTTAGTCTTGAGTGGTAGAAAATCTTTCATAAATTGATAGTTTATTTAGCACAAAAGCCAAACTCAGAAAATACAGACTTTCCAAACAGAGGTCAATTTCATACAAAAGTAGTAGTATATTCTGTTCAGAACCTTTTATAGGGGGAACTCAAATTACTTACACATAAATTTTATCAGTCTTCAGCATGCTTTTAAAGAAGAGAATAGGGTATTATCCTTATGTGACAGGTCTGGAGAACCCAGGGGAGTAAACAGTAATGGCAAAGCTATACATGTTTAAGACTCTAGCCCGTTCTACAAGGATTAGAATTGGCAGTCACGATAATTTCCCCAAATCCTAACTCAGTTTACTGTTGTCTAAAGCAATTAATCTTGAGTTTTGCCCTGTTTCATTTGTTCTAGATACTGGGATGCATTTAGGATCTTAAAATTTTAACGAGGCACATAAAGGAAGATACTGTATCTGATAGCCTTGAATGTTAGAACTGTAAGAATTTGAAAGCTACAAGATATTCATCTAGTCCTTTACTTTTAATTTAACCCAACTACTTTTTTGTATCTATAAAGAAACTGAAGGGGCAAAGTGCTCGTATCAGGAAATCCAGCATGCAGTGGGGACTACAACCCTGGTCTGTTGAATCCTGGCCCAGGAACCTGTACACTAGAGTGTCGGGAGGGACATTTTTATTCCTACAACTTCTTGGGGGAAACTATTCTACTCCATCCACAGGAAACAGCAGTACCGGTATGAACAAGTCAAGCCCCCTCTTCCACTGCCTGCCCCCGCCCCTCACTAAGAGAAGAGCAGTGATTTTGCTGGTTGGTGCAAATCCAATATCCAAGGGGGCCACTGCACTGGAGGAACAAGGCTCAGCGTCCCCATCTTCGATTTCTCTCCCAACCCAGTGCCTCTCGAAATTCAATGTGTGTATTAATCATGTGGGGAGCTTACTAAAACAGATTCTGATTAGGCGATCTGCAGTGGGGTCTGACAATTTATACTTCTAACGAGCTCCCAGGTAATGCCTAGTCTCTGCTGCTAGTCCCTGGACAACAAGGCCACAGACTATCTACGTCAGGGGGCAGCAAACTCTTCCCATGAGGATAAGATACTAAATACCTTACGCTTTGTGGGGGCATCTGTTCTCTACGAGATCTACTCAGCTCTGCTGTTCTAGCACAAAAACAGCTCTAGAGAATATGCAAACAAGCAAGTGTGGTTCTGTTTCAATAAAACTTGAGGGATGCTGAAGTCTGAATTTCATACTATTTGCATATATTATAGTATTCTTTTGATTTTTTTTTTTCCCCAACCATTTTAAAATGTAGAAATCACTCTTAGTCCTCAGGTCATACAGAAACAATTCGCAGTCCAGATGGGGCCCACGGGCTGTAGTTGTTGACCCCTGAGCTACGTTCAGGAACAGATTCCAGACCGTGTGGTAAGCAAGCCAGACTAAAGTCTATCTGGAGCAGGCTCAAGTGCGTCGCCGCCTTCTCTGTGCGGGTTCTCTGTCTAGAGAAGTAAACTTGGTAAGCCCTTTCTTCATTTAAAGAGAGAAGAAAAAGAAACCCCTATTGTGTCTCTGATCAAATACAGATTTCCCACTGGCCAAATCCTTTGTGTAGGGAAGCTAATGCTGCACCCCCTTTGGGTTCCTTGTGTCTACTGTTAGCTCACAGAACTTAGAAGATGGGGCAGGTATTTAGAATTCCTAACCTTCCGACAAGACTATAATGCCTCTCTAGACCGTGTTAGGCCCGGGGGAAGTTTCATTCTCCCTCAACAAAAATCTGACACGTTTTAAAAGGAAAACAAATTGCCCTATGTCTAAGTGAAACTGGAATGACACACATTAGTGAATAGTGGTCTTCACCACATGGATAACTACATACAAGTATTAATATATTTATGAAAAATGAATTATTTAATAGTATTAAGATGAGTCTACCTCCCTGAAGAGCCTCTGCTTCTTTGTCCCCACTAACTGAGCCAGAAATCATGTTCACATGATGAGTCTGCTGAGTCAGATATTCCTGGAAATCTTTCACAAAGTCCAAAGGCTCTGGTTTCTTTTCACCCATCTTTGCTTTATCCTTTTCTTCTTTTTTCTTTCGAAGTTTACAATTTGTTATGCCTAGGGGAAAAAAACTGAAATAATTTCACACTATTTAGGGAGATCCAGTATGTATCAAAACAACAGTGACAAAAATTAATATGTGCAAGGTATACAAAACAACACAGAAAACAGTACCCGCCATTAAATATCTTATTTTCTTGGTGAACTAGAGAACACATAGAGAAAATTGTGAAAATTTGCTGAATTTAATATTTAAATAAACTGGGACCAAATTCAGTCTTAAGTGGATAGAAAAAAGTTACAAAGACTGAAAAAAAGAGAAAATAAGTTCACAGGAAAGAAAGAGGCACAGCAGCAGGGATTATCAATGAAGGAGACAAAAAAAAAAAAAAAAAAGGTAGCTCGATCAAGGCCAGAGAATTTTCTAGATAGACATGTTACATATCTCCGTTGTCCAATAGAGTTCTGCTTGCCACACACAGCAATAAGCACTTCAAATGTGGCTGATACAAATGATGTGAGTTTTTTATTTTCTTTAACTAATTTAAATGGAAATAGCTACATATGGCTAGTGACTATCATTTCAGACAGCAAAGACTCTCAAATCATAGGGTTCACATGAATGCTCTAGAAATAGGTGCACTAAAACAGGGGCTGGCAACCCTTTTCTGTAAAAAAGGTCAGACAGTAGTATATTAGGTTTTGCCCATTATGAGGTCTCAGTTGCAACTACTCAACTCTGTCATTATAGCTAAATGCAGCCACAAATCACGTGTGAGCAAATTGAGTATGGCTATGTTCCAAAATAAAGCTTTAGAGAAGCAGGCCTTGAGCCAGGATAAGGCTATAGGTCACAGTTTCCTGACCTCTGCCTTGGAAATCCGAACCACCATCTCTACCACCATGCATCATCTTAGTCACTCTGAGAATGAGGGGAAAAATTAAGAAAGAAAACAAAAAATAAATCACTGAACACTACATCAAAAACACGCTATGCTATATGCTGACTAACTGAATATAATAAAAATTTAAAAAAGAAAATTAAAAAAAAAACACAAATTCTAAACTTTATATGCACCCCTATGATTATTGCAAAAAACAAAACAAAACAAAACAAAAAAAACCACAGAAATACCTGATCCTCATGTAGAGGGAAATCTCTGAGGAGATTTTGTGACCACAAACTAAAGTGGACTTCACCTAAGTTTATGGCCCAAATTCAGAAATCAAATAACCAAAAAGTTTCCTAGTAAGAACAAGATAAGAAAATCTAACACCTAGGAGACAAAGGTCTTTATCCCCAATAAAAATTTTTATGCAGGGACGCCTGGGTGGCTCAGTTGGTTGGGCAGCTGCCTTCAGCTCAGGTCGTGATCCCAGCATCATGGGATCGAGTCCCGTGTCGGGCTCCTTGCTCGGCAGGGAGCCTGCTTCTCCCTCTGCCTCTGCCTGCCATTCTGTCTGCCTGTGCTCCCTCTCTCTCCCCCCCCCCTCTCTGATAAATAAATAAAATCTTAAAAAAAAATTAAAAAAAAATTTTATGCAAATGTGTAAGATCTTCTTAAGTATGTCTTCTGCTCATTTTTTCACCTAAACTCCAACTATTAAATAAGTAATTTCTACCTTAAAAAATCCTTATCTTTAAAAGCCAGTAAAATGGAATTTAAGCTAAGAATAGTTACTTGTCAACATATATGCTTAACTTTTTCTCAAAGCACAGCATACACAGAGAAGAGCACATAAAGCTCAACGAGTCATCACAAAGTGAACATACCCATGAAGTCTCACCCACATGGGGAACCAGAAGGCCACCAGTGTCCCAGGGTGTACCCTTCCAGTACTGGTGCCCCAGAGCCTGGCAAGGACTCTGCGACCCTGACTTCTGAAACTGCTATGTCATAGGGCTTGCATATATTCAGCTTTGGGCAATGCAAAATGGCTCTTCAAAGTGCTTATGCCAGTTTACACTCCCGCAAGCACTGAAGAGGAACTCTGTTGTTCCATATCCTCCTCAACATGCAGGTATTTTTTGCCTTTTTCATTTCAGCCATTCCAGGGAGCTCGTGGTGGTATCACATTGGTTTTCATTTCTAGTCCTGATAACTAATGAAACTGTACACTTTTTATGTAAATTAGGCACAGAGATACCTGCTATTTTCATACCCAATGAAATATCTGTTCAAAATATCTTTTGCTCATTTTTTTATTAGGTTTTCTGTCTTTTTCTAGTTACTATGTAGGAGTTCTTTATAATAGTCTGGATATGAGCTCTTTATTGGATACGTATATTTTCAGCGGCTTCTCTCACTCTGGAAGTTGTTAACATAGTCCAATTTACCCATTTCTTTCCTTTACATTTAGGGTTGTATCCTTGCCAACATCTTCCCTGAAGATGTTCTGCAATTTCTCCTAAAAGCTTTACTATTTTTTTTTTACTTTTCATACTTTATCTGGAATTGAGCTTTGTGTATGTATACTATGAGGTAAGAGTTGAAATATACTTTTTTCCAAAGAGAGAGACAACTGTCTAGCAACATGCATTTCATAGACCAGCCTTTCTCTAGACTCTGTTACTACCCTTGTAAATCAGGTGATTGTATTATGTGACCCTATTTCTGGATGCTCTATTCTGTTTCACTGGTCTATTTTTGTCTGTCTTCACACCAATACCACCCAGTCCTAATAATAAAAATCTTAATATCTCAGTCAATTAAGTCCACCAGTTAAGCTTTTCTTCTTTGAGAATGTCTGGACCACTCAGAGTACTTTTCAGCCTGTTTTCCAAAGAAAGAACTGTGGAGTTGAGAAATGAGAGGGCTTCAGTGACGGCACATTTCCCAACTGACCGTAGCTTGACTGATGTTTTAAGACCCAAACTTCTGTTTTTAACTAACTTAACTAGCACTCTACTAGATACAGACTAACCCTTGACTGTGATATGGTGAGTGCTGTTCCTCATAGAGAGAGGCGTACTACACAACAGTGCAGTGACTTATTTCAGGAACTAATGAAGGATATAGGGCTGTTTTTGGTTTCCCTTGTTTACTGGCCCCGGACTGATTTATTTAATTTCTGTATTTCTTGTCTTCCTCTCTCTTCACAGTTAACTTGTTCTTTATTTTGAACATATGTATCCAAATAAGAACGTGCAGGTGACAAAATTATCATTGTTCTTAATGCAACATTTGTGAAAAGTTCTTTTCTACCCTTCTGAGCAGATGTCGAGGGGGATTTAAAAGGCATTATTATTACCACTACCACTTTTCAGTTTTCAGTTGGATGAACAGAGTATTACAGTATTAGCCCAAACTTACTAGCTTGAAGACTCTGAACAGAAGCTTCTCTCAGCTATAGTTTCTTATTTTGTAAACCAGAATAATATTATCACTGGCAGTGCTGCTGTAAGCTTTACAGTATCTATATGTAAACTATCCCCCAACACCTGTAGCATATGACATGTTCTCTGCTATTTTTGCAGCAAAAAATGGTTATACCTCAGGTCAAAACATTCCTCTGTCCCAGATTCAGTATTTTTCCCTTTTTCTATCAATCACCTCATCAACTGAGCATGCTCAGCTCTCCTTTAAATCCATTCTTTGGTTAGAATGAAACGAACATAGTTTACCTTTGTCTCAGTAATCCACAGAGTCCAAACTGCAATCGCCCAAACTCATACTTACTTTACTCTTTTAGGCTCTCTACTTAAATCACTTGCTTTGGTCTGGCTCAACTTTCTTAATTTTAAGGATTACTGTTGGTTTCTGAACAAATTTGTTTCAGTTGCTTTTTCTCATCTTACCTGGCTTATCTGAATTGGTTCTCTCTGCTTTCTAATCAGTGTATTACTATTTGTTCTGTGACTACTGTTGATTCTATTCATTTGTCCTTTAAAATTTGCCCTCTGGTGGCACCTGGTTGGCTCAGTTGTTAAGCCTCTGATTCCACTCGGTAATGATCCCAGGGACCTAAGATCCAGCCTGGTTCTCCCTCTCCCACTCCTTCTCTCTCCCACACTCCCCCTGCTTGTATTCCCCCTCTCACTGTCTCTCTCTCTCTGTCGAATAAATAAATAAAATCTTAAAAAAAAAAAATTGCCCTCTGGTTGAGGGGAAAAAGTGAGCCAGTCAGATTATGAAGAATGATATCTACAATAATCTGTGGTAACACTGTATCTCAATAAAAGGAAAAGGAAAGGACAACAAAACACACACAAGTGGAAAACAATGTAAAATATACACATTAAAAGGTAAGAAATAGGGGTGCCTGGGTTGCTCAGTGGGTTAAGCGGCTGCCTTTAGCTCAGGTCATGATCCCAGGGTTCTGGGACTGAGTCCCACATGGGGCTCCTTGCTCACAAGGAGCATCCTTCTCCCTCTGCCTGGCACTCCCCCTGCTTGTTCTCTCTTTCTCTCCCTGATGAATAAATAAATAAAATCTCTTTTAAAAAGTAAAATAAAGTAAATGAGAATTCTTTTTTCTTTTTAAGATTTTATTTATTTATTGAGAGAGAGAGAGAGAGATCACAAGTAGGCAAAGAGGCAGGCAAAGAGAGAGAGGGGGAAATTGACTCCCCGCTGAGCAGAAAGTCCAATACGGGGCTCGATCCCAGGACCCTGAGATCACAAACTGAGCTGAAGGCAGAGGCTTAACCCACTGAGCCACCCAGGTGCCCCAGTAAATCAGAATTCTTTAAAAAAAGAGAAAAAGGTAAGATATATAGCAGATAGAGTTCTAAAATGAGTTTCAGAAACACAGAAATGTAAACAAAGAGAAATATTTAAAAAAAAAAAATAGCAATCAAGAAATTTCCAAAATTAAAGATTCCTTTCAGATGGAAAAGGATCATAGAGTGCAAAATAGTATATGATACTAAAACAACACTTAGACACATTTGAAATTTTAAAACCTCAAAGAAGACAAAGAGAATATAAAACTTCCTAGAGAAAAAAAGACAGTTTACCCACATAAGAAAAACAATCAGATTGACATCTGAGTGCCAAAGACCACACTAGGGGCAAGAAAATCACAGTAATCATTTATTCAAATTTGGAACATTGAAACTTCCTCAAGCTGATAAAGGATATCTTCCAAAAACCTACACCAATTAATGGAGAAAATTTAGTTGCCTTCCCTTTAGAATCAAGGATAAGACCATATGATTACTATTTCTACAGCTACTCAATATAGTACTAGAGGAAGAGGCCCCCACAATAAAAGGAAAAAAGAAATAAAAAGTATGAGGACCAGTAAGGCCCTATAGATTGTCTGTGTCCTAACTATAAAAGTTATAATTAAGAAAGAAATGCTGATATTTGGGATGTTTCCACTTTGATAGGTTTCAATAAGCAAGATAAATCCTACCAATTCCTGATTAGAAAGCCTAACACTGCTACAGGAGAACATGTGATCGTGCAGAAAAAATGCATGAGATTGCCAGTAAGCAAGCAGAACATGGTATTTTTATACATGCATCTCAAGTTTTAAGAACACAAATGAGCCTAATTACAGAGGATGGCTGGCATATTTTGACAATCTTGGCTATTATCACATTGTCACATTATAAATTTCACTGCATTCTCTGCCATAAATTGTGTGCTGATTTTCAATCATAAGGCATGATGGACTTAAAAAACAAAACAAAACAAAGAATGCCAATGAAAAAGGGAAGATTACATTGTAAAAATGAAAAAAAAATCTCTTCTTAAAGAGTTTTAAAATATACTGATATGGTTTTCAACCTCAGACATTCTGCAATGACTTAAAAATTAAGTGTCACTCCGTTCCTAAGCACTTTTTGCGCTCACTTGACCTTTGTCACATCTCTCTCTCTCAACCCCCCCCTCCTCCCACCGCGAAGGACAGGCCTTTGCCTAAAGTGCATGGAGCCTTTGGTTCAAAATCCTGCTTTGTTCATCTCAAGTCACTATTTCTAAGCGACAGTAAACAGGAAAATAGCAATAACTGTGAAACTACAGAAGACTTCCCAGTATCAAAAGAAAATAAAGGCTTTATAGCCAAGACATCTTCCTGTCTTTAATAAAATAATCATCAGTCTCTGACTGAAAGTTTAATCTAAGAACTCCACAAAACTGAAATCCAAAAATGGCCCCAAGACATGGATAAATTTAAAAACCTTTGCAAACATACCATAAAAATCTACTTTAGGACATCAGCAAACTGTTTTTACTGAAGGTATCTTTTCCATGAGCCATGAATCCAATATCTTGGAGCCAAAAGAAACTTACACAAATTTTAATATGTAAGATCATGTCTTCAGAAAAAGGAACATATTTGAGTTCTCCAATTTATTACAGATTTGGGTGGTGTATTCCTAGCCTGATCTACTTTTTCCACTAACTGATTATCTAATTACATCAACCAGAGAAGAATTATTCCCATACCATATGATTATCATTCCTTATGATATGGCAAACTGTTTGAGTCCTCCCTGTGATTACTCTGAGCTGGGTCTAGTATGGGATTCCAGGAGGTATAGGTACATGTGTGCATAAACTGGGTAGAATGTACCTGAACTATTTTCATGCCAACAGTTTCTCCCAAATTATCCATTCAAGGCTCAAAAATAAGGTTCTTACAAAACAACCAGGTGCTACACACACTAGTGAAGGAAAGAAATATTTAAGAAAATAAGCTTCGAAAAAAAAAAAAGAAGAAAAGAAGCTTCGGTATCCCAGAAGAACATGAAAACCTCTTCACCTTTAAACCACTCACTTAAAACTATTCTCTGACTTTCCTTGGTTTCTGATAAAGGATTTATTTGCATGAAGTCTTCTGATATTAGTTCTTCAGTCTCACATTATAAATAGGAAGTTATTGACACACATAAACACACACCCTCTCAACCAAGAACTAACAAAACAGGCATCATGATGTGAATTGGAAGGCAGCCAAAACTACAAAAGAGCAGTGACATAAGAACCAGATGAATCTCTCTAATCTACCTTCTTCCCAAAGTCTATCTTTTTTAAAAGCTATGGGAGAATTTTGAGAACGTGATTAGGGAATAGAAAGATCTATTTTATTCGCCTACCATTTGGGGGTTACTAACCATAAGGTAGAATACTTAGCAATTAACTTATTGATACAATAGCTTAATTTGGCGGTTAGGTAGGCCTTCATAAATAAAGTGACTACAGTTCAATAGATATGCTTATTTTAATAGCCCAATAATTATAGCTACTGAAAGATTTACTCTGCCATAGAATACACATCAATGAAGAAGCCTGACAAATGAGGACTGATTAGTATAGAGAGTTAACACAGACCTTCAAAGACAATGAGAACACATTTCCTCTGATTATAGAACTGTCCAAAAAAAAAAAAAAAAATTCCTTGAATGCAAAAAGGAACATTATGAAGCTTTGAGAAATCAAAAAACATAACATAAAAGTAAAACATATAGTCAGGAGATATCCAAAACAGGAGCTACACACTCTAACCTTTTCACCCCAAATCAGTTCCTCCTTTTTCTTGCCACTCCAACATTGATGAAATGTAGAGTAATCGAAATTTACTCTGGAGACACACCAAGGGACTCCAAAAGGCCATGGAGAGAATTTCAACTAAAATTGAAAAGCCATACAGAGGTCTGCAAAGAAAAGCACACCACAGATCAAAACCTTTATGAGAAAGTTAATTAGCATCTACAGGTTTAATAAGAAAATAACTTCTGCCAATTTTACCATTACCAGAAAAGAAAACTAATCTAACAGATAATCAAAGAACAAAGCAACAGGTTCCTGTCAACAAAAGCTCCAAAGAATCACCAAAGAAAAACATGCACTATTATGACTCCCCACCGCCTCCGTGGATTTCTAACGATTTCATATTTGGCAAACTCTTAATGTCCTTCTTAAATTTAAGTTATTAATTTCATTTGTGCTCAGTGCTGTACACTTAAAGGGTTAGGCTTGGTACTGCTAGGCAATGCACTAGCCTTGCAGGAAAACATTCATGGGAAAGGGTTAAAAAGAAAACCTCCAGGCACCCCCAGCAAGGGAACATTTGATTCTCATCCTTATTATGGTCTCTATCACAGCCTCAAACACAGGGTTTTCTGGGAAACAGTTTGAACCCGGAGGGGCAAAAAAATACCAAACATCTCAATTCCCTGTTACGATTTCCCAATGATAAACTTTATCTGTGAAGGCACCTCATCAATTAAAATTAAATGGAATTTTAATACCATTAATCCAGACGTTTAAAATTTTGTTCTAAATAAGTTTTGTTTCTTCTAACCTGAATTTCCTTAGGTCTCACAATTTAAAGTGCCTTTATTTCTTCTCCCGCTTGTCTCTCTTCATTAGGGTTCTGAACAGCACATTAAGGGGACACTAAATGGGCCACGTGGTTGGTAGTGGTAGCTGGAACCGGTTTAACTTCGATTCAAATTCAGTTAGAAGAGCACTTCATAGGTGCACGGCTTGGCTACCTGCACTACAGTTTACTGACAAACTTAAACCTGTATGAACCCGAAGAGGTCTTTGCTGCAAAGCCCTCCCCAAACCTCACATCTCCGCAGAATTAGAGGGCACAAACAGTAGAAACTAACCCAAGCTGGACCACTAGGTAACAGACAAGAGGTTTTAAAAGTCCTCCCAAGGAACAGCCCAGGACTGGCGTCTGGGCAGCATCCTCATCAGAACTCGGAGCACCCAGGAGACCCGCGCCTCCGCTGAGCCCCAGGAGGTGGGACCCGGTGAAGACGCAAACCTCGGGGCGACCCCCACACGACCACCTGTCAGAGCGAGAAGCAGGTCCCTACCCAGGAGTCTCCAGCCCCTGCCCACAGGAGCTGCTCCCTCGGGGCTCCCAGAACCGAAGGACCACACATTCCGCACTCGGGCCAGGAACGTCCCGGGTCGTGACCCTGCCCACCGACCGACCACGCCCAACCCTCGGCTGAGACTGACTCCTGGGTGGGGTCAGCCGGCCCGCCGCGAACCCGGCTCTCGCCTGCAGCCGCTTCTCCTTAACCGTCCTGCTCAGCTGTGTCGCCGCCGTCCGAGCCGGAAGCCTGCTACTTACCACCTGACCACAGCACCGAGTAACTCCCACTGCCTTGTTTAACGCCGCTGCCGTCGCCACCGCCGCCGCCGCCGCCGCTGTCTTCGTCACCGTCGCAGCCGCTGCCGCCGCCATGTTTGTTGTGTCTCCGATTCTCTTCCCGCCCCACTGCCCTGTCCAAGTCTCGCGTGAACAGTGCGCAGGGCAAAGGCGAAGAGGGGACCTGTATGTCTCTCTTGGAGTTCCGTAGGCGCGAGGGGGCGGGGCCAGATAGGTGTGCTGGGGCGGGGGCGGAGACGAGGCCCTGGCTCCGCCCCAAAGCGCTGCCGCCGGGCCGGGAGGCACTGAGCAGGGACTTATTGGGCTTGGCACAGCGACTTGGTCTGCAGCACCCATGGAGCGAGCGGCTGCTCGGCTACTGCGTGGCAGCGCGCTGGTGAGTGCGCTGGCGCCGGGCGTCCCAGGAGTCGGGGACGACCTTGGCACTGGCGGCGGGGGCTTCTCATATAACGGGACCGGGGAGCCCGCTGCACGTCCCGGGTGGGAGCCTCCTCTACGCCGGATCGGTCTCAGACCCTTCACCCGGGGCTGATCGCGACTCCCATCTCCCTCCAGGCCTCTGGCGGAGCCGGCCTCCGCTTCTCTTAGGAGGGCTGACAATAGCAGCTAGTGAGAAAGGGGCTGGGAGCTATTCTAGAAGCTTCTTTGCGGGAGCACGCACCATGAGTGGAATCGGAGCCACTAGGCCCTGGGAGCCTCGGAGTTTAGGATCTTTAGGGGCATTTTGCAGAGATGTTACCTCCCTATTGCCACGTTTCCCCAATTATTACATTTCACCCCCACTCCCAATTTTAACTGAAAAGATGGTTAAAATACAGTCACGGTCTCTTTCTGAGCAGAGCGTTTCCCTGTCTTGTGCGGCCCATCTCCAACATTAGGAAGGGACCTCGGAGTTAGTCAGACTTAGCGACCAGTTAAAGAATTCCCTCTGCCCTTTATCTCATTACTGGAGCCCCAGCATCTTCCATGGGTGAGCTCTGCGCGGTTCAGGGGTGCCCATTCCCGCCCCGCTGCCTTGAACTTGAGCTGAAACCTGCTTCCCAGGGTTACCATTCCACCTGTTGTACCCAATTCTGCTCTGTGGACTGGCCCAAACTGTAGATTCTTTGATACTTCGTCAGGGTTTTCTCATCACATTAAGCATTCCCACTATCCAGCTTTTTGTCCTAGGGCATGCTTTCCAGAAAACCCACACACATTTGGATTGGGGCACTTCGTAGTCATCTTGACTTCTGCTTCATTGTAAACGTTTTCATTCTTCCCATTTGCTTTAAAGGCTCTTCAGAGTGCTCCTTCAGTGAGTGTTATGCCCAGAGGCAGAACTCTTGTTTGCTTAATTAGGAGTAGTTAATGTTATTTGATTGTTTTACGGGCTTGGGGTATTAAGAAAATTACTAAAGTCATATTGGGATATTGCTGCAAAGATATAAGCCTTTATGACACTGTGAGTACTATTTTATACTTGTTTTAACAGTTTAGTAAAGAAAATTCCCAGGGCTTTGCAGTTTGACTCTCCTTTTAGAGTCAGCCTTCATTGACCACATACTGTGTGGCAGACTTGTTCTTGGCTCTACCTGTGTCATCTCATTTGATTCTTTTTTTTTCTCAAGACTTTATTTATTTATTGGAGAGTGAGCGAAAGAGCACAAGCGGGGCTGGGGGCAAAGGGAAAAGGGAGCTTAGCAGGCTCAGCAGGGAGCCTGATGCCTGGCTCAAACCCAGGACCCTGGGATCATGACCTGAGCCAAAGGCAGACTTTTAGCCAGCTGGGCCACCCAGGCACCCCTGATCTTACTTAATTCTTATGAACCATCCCACACAGTGGTAGTTTAATCTGTTGGCTACAGAGGCCGATGCTGAAAAAAACATCATGTGACTTGCTCAGGGTCACTCAGCTAGAAAGTGGTAAGAGCTGGTGTTCCAATTCCAGTCTGATGCTAAATTTCATGCACTACTGCCTCCCTCCCTTAGAGGTAGTGGAGACCTATTTCGTTTGGATTTGTTTTGGACTTTGTTTGGATTTCTTTGGATTTTGTTTGGATTTATTGGGGTTTATTGTCTTTCATATTTTTTAAAGCTCATTTACATTAATTAGCTAATGTGATTGATGGGATGGTGACTCTAGCACCGTGGTTAAGAATGTGGTTTTGCAGCCAGATTGCATGGGTTTGAGCACAGGCTGTGTCACTTCGTAGCAGTATAATCTTGGACAGGTTACCTCTGTGGATCTTAGTTTCTTGATCTATAAAATGGGGGAGAATAATAGCATCTAACCATAGGGGGATGTGAAGCCTTTAAAATAGTGCCTCGGGGCGCCTGGGTGGCTCAGTGGGTTAAGCTGCTGCCTTCGGCTCAGGTCATGATCTCAGGGTCCTGGGATCGAGTCCCGCATTGGGCTCTCTGCTCAGCAGGGGGCCTGCTTCCCTTCCTCTCTCTCTGCCTGCCTCTCTGCCTACTTGTGATCTCTCTCTGTCAAATAAATAAATAAAATCTTTAAAAAAAAAAGAAATAGTGCCTGATGTATGGGGCGCCTGGGTGGCTTAGTGGATGAAGCCTCTGCCTTCGGCTCAGGTCATGATCTCAGAGTCCTGGGATCGAGCCCCGCATCAGGCTCTCTGCTCAGCAGGGGAGCCTGCTTCCCCCTCTCTCTCTGCCTGCCTCTCTGCCTACTTGTGATCTCTCTCTCTCTCTGTCAAATAAATTAATTAATTAATAAAATAGTACCTGGTGTAGAATCAGATGTCATTTAATGTTAGCTTTTATTATTGCCATGCGTGAGGCATCATGTCCCATGGCAGATACACTAAAGACCCTGAACACTTAGCTTTTAGAAATTTCTCTTTTAGTGGAGAAGTTAGAACTGTATCCAACAAATCTGCTGTTATGAAGACATACAAATCCCAGGGGTCCACAGTCTGCCTGTGGGTTCGGAGGAGGGAGCAATGATCAGGACCATTAGGGGAGAAAGAGGCTCTTTGGGAGCTGGGTTTAGATTTTAGGAGAAGAGAATTGGGAAAAACACTGTAACAAAAGGGGGGCATTTTAAGGAATGCTGGCGTTTATCCTTTGGATTGTCCAGAGCCTTGGAAGGTTTTGAGCTTTGGTGGTAGAGAATCATCTATGATCTCGGTTTATTGCTGTCATAGCAGGTGGCATGGAGGGTAGAGAATTGCGAAGTAGGGCCAGTTTTGGTCCCTCTCAAAGATCAAAGGGGCGCCTGGGTAGCTCAATAGGTTAACTGTCTGCCTTCCGCTCAGGTCATGATCCTGGGATCAAGTCCTGCCTGGGCTCCCTGCTTAGCTGTGGGTCTGCTTCTCCCTCTCCCCGAGTGGTGCTGTCTCTCACTCTTTCTCAAATAAAAATTTTTAAAAGAAAAAGATAAATGGAAAGGCAGAATTTAGTGAGAATTTACAGTAGGCCAGGGAGAGCATTTTATATCCTGCACCCAATGCCCTCTTTCCTATTGGACAGGTAGTAGTGGCTTCATCTCACCAATGAGGAACTGGGAGGTGGTGAGTGTTCAATGTGCCCTTGACATCCAACAGTAAGGTCACAGCATGGACACTCAGCCACGCTTGCCTTCTCAGAAGGACTTTGTTGTCCCTGCAAATACATCAGAACAAACCTGTCCCTTATGTTTGGACAACCCAATTTGTAGGGAATTGACTTGGTCACCCCGTGGTTCCAAAATATTTTAGGCAACTTGATACTTCACAAAAGGTCATTCTTTTTTTTTTTTTTTTTAAGGATTTTTATTTTATTTATTTGACCGACAGAGATCACAAGTAGGCAGAGAGGCAGGCAGAAAGAGGGAAAAGCAAGCTCTCCACTGAGCAGAGAGCCCTATGCAGGTCTCGATCCCAGGACCCTGGGATCATGACCTGAGCTGAAGGCAGAGACTAACCCACTGAGCCACCCAGGTGCCCCGCAAAAGGTCATTCTTGAAAAATATTCTTGATACGATACTTCCTTGTTAGGTTAATCCTGTAAAGGACTTTGAGTTGTTGGAACTGCTAAACTAGATACATATCTTGTTCAGCTTTTTGTTATTCAAGAAAACCGACAGCACTTTTTTGGACATCTGTGGCATCTGGGCAGTGAGAGCTGAGTACGTGCATAAGCAGAAATTATTCACCTGCCATAAATCCAAGCCCTGGAGTCAGAGCACCTCTCCACTGCCTCATAGCGGGACAACCTCAAGACAGGTTCTTGAGGTTCTGCTTCTCTTTCTTTTCCTGCAAAGTGGGGAGGACAGTAGTATTAGGGCGATGTTAGATGTTAAGTGCTTAAAACGGCCCTTGGTGCTTAGTAAGTACTCAGTAAACGCTCACTGTTAATACGCGCAGAGTCCATTACTAGTAACTCCAGGAGGAGGGGGTGGGGTGTCTTTGTGCAAAGTACTCTGATTAATGTTGGGGGTCTGTATGTTTACAACACGGTCTTTGACCTCAGGGAAATTACATTTTTAGTTGGAGAGACAAGGTATATGTGTTAAGAAGTGCCATTAAGGCTATAGAAGATTTGATTTATTCCCAGTGTTACATAAATAGCATGGACAGATGTGCTTATAGAAGGAGGGGCTGGAACTGAGCGTCAAAAGAAGGGATGGCTTAGGTTTAGGGAAAGCAGCAGAGGGTTGGAGATTATAGGCCAAGGGAGCTGTGTGCACCAAGGTATAGCGTAGCAATATACAGCACTAGTTTAAGAAATAATTATTCTAAGACTGCTTGTGTGGTAAGTTCGCAGTTTGATGGAGTGAGTTAAAATGACGAGTCTCTATCACGTGTCGTGGTTATGTCCATACTTGTTCCTGCAACAGTGAGAGTTGCTCCAACAGGGTTATCCACAGTCCCAGAGAACAACCCTTTGTCTACTAAAACACAAGCATTCATAACGTTATTACTCATCAGTACAGAAATGCATTTTTTCCAATGCAAATAGGGCCTTCTTTCCCAGCCTTCTTTCTTTCCAGTGCCAAGAAGACTTGAGTAATCATAATGATCTTCTCTGGCAGCGGTTAAGATGCTCTCTCCTTTCTTCCAAGATCCTTTCACCAGACTTGCCTTGGGCTTACATGGCTTTGACTCCTCCTTTCCTAAGTGCTAGACCAGGGGTTCTCAATTTGGGCGCTGTCGACCTCTGAGGCCAGACCGTTCTCTGTTGTGGGAGGCTGCCCTGTGCATCCCAGAGTGTGGGGCACCCCTGGCTCCTGCCACAGCTCAGCCTGTCTCCAGGTACTGCCAGCGTTCCTTCGGGGCAAAAGTGTGCTGCTATCAGATCCGCTGGTATAGACCCGTGCTCCGTGTGTACTCCGAGGGTGGGAAACTGTGGCCCTTCTCCTTATAACCTGGGAGAAAACTGCCTCATCCTACTATTTGCCCCACCCAGTTTCTTGACCATGGAAATTGGTTTTCAAGATCTCAGCAGGAGCCACTGAGATCCTGAGCTGCTGTTGGCCGAAGAGTCTCAGCAGATAAAACGGGCAGTACCTTGCAGAGGAAACCCGAGAGGTTAGATCCCACTTAGACCACTTCAGAAGTTCGCCTGTTGGGGGACAGGCCCTCAGCTAAGGTGATACCACTGAACGGGGCATTCATAAAGGAAGCCTTGAGAAGATTGGGTCATCATCTTGAAATGGAGGAATTAGATGGACACCATGTTTTCTGAATTGAGTAGTTGAGTGATGTGCAAAGATTGGGGCATCTGGAGGAAAACAGTTTAGGGGGAACAGAATGAAAGATGATTCATTCTGCTTTAGATGCCAGACTTCTAAAAGTGTCAGTTAAACTTAGGACTGGAAGCACTTTGAAAGCTGAGGAGGAGAGGGATCTGGAAACTAGTAGAATCAGAGCCAGAGTTACAGGTCTGAGCCTTTGGTGTCTATCACAGACCATTCGGGGGGACTGTTGAAGACAAGCAAGGCAAAGAGAATTATTGTGGGGTGTCCCTTAGAGGAGGATTTGTGACGAGGAGGCTTTATTCAGAACTGGAGCAAAAGAAGGAAAGGATGTTTAAGTCCAGTTGTAGGAGCAAAAGTACCAACAGAGCTTGAGCCAGCTAGAGTAAAGAAAAGAACCCCTAGGGAGCAGGGGCAGGATGTTTTCAGATTTGCAGAGGAACCCAGGGCTAGCCTTCGGAGATGCTGGAATGCCCATTGAGGCAGGGTGTGAACTGAGTCTGTTTAAGGAGAGAGAACCGCTTCAGGTTCTTAAGCTCGGGTCGTTCCTTTCAGTGTCCACCAGCCCCTGCAGGCATTTAGGTGTGCAACTCTGTGTCTGGAACCTCAGGTCTCTTGACTTCTGTGTTAACTGCTCTCTCTGCTGCTAACCTGGTTTACCTGCAAAGGAAGGCAGCTCCCATACCTGGTAAGGTGCTGGATCCAAGTTAATTACACAATTAAAGATTGTTTTAAAGGGCGCCTGGGTGGTGCAGTTCATTGAGCATCGGACTCTTGATTTTAGCTCAGGGTAGTAGGTTCAGGCCCCCTCTATGAAGCCTACTTTAAAGAAAAATGTTTTAAGTTCATTAAAAACTTCGTTTTGTAAGTTTTCTTTAGAAATAGGGATAGTTTTGGAAAGAGAGTTGCTGACCTGGCCAGGGCCATATGAAGGCGGACAGGTTTCCTCTATGCTGATGCCCTGGCCCTGGGCCCCATCTTGCTTTAGTTTGTTCTCTCCTGAGACCAACCATCTCTGTGTATTCTTCTCCTAGAAAGTGGTGGCATTGTTCCGAACCAGTAGATACTGGAAGGAGGAGCCCCAGACTGGTGGAAGGGAAGGACTGCCTTTTTAATAGCTCCAGAGAACTCCTAGCACAGAAGCTACTGGTTATGGAGAAAGCAAGCAGAGGTCAGAGGGGTTCTGTTCTGGTGGAGAAGTTTTGGCTCAAGGATAGGAAAGCAGAGAAAGGATCCACTTAAAATTTGAAGTGGGATATGCAGTACTTAAATGAGATCTTAAAATGGATATCCTGGATTTAGTTAGAATTCAGTAAGAGATCTGTCTAAAAGATGAGAATCCTCCTTTAGAAAGTGGGGAAGATGGGGCGCCTGGGTGGTTTAGTGGGTGTTAAAGCCTCTGCCTTAGGCTCAGGTCATGATCCCAGGGTCCTGGGATCAACCCTGCATCGGGCTCTCTGCTTCCTCCTCTCTCTGTGCTTGTCTCTCTGCCTACTTGTGATCTCTGTCTGTCAAATAAACAAATAAATAAAATCTTTAAAAATAATAAAAAAGAAAGAAAGAGAGAAAGTGGGGAAGAAACATTGCGTCATCGAGTCTACGGAAGAACCCAGAAGCCATGGTCAATACCGCAGCATTAAGAAGCAAATCTCCTTACCGCCCCCACTGCCTCTCCTCCCCTTGCTGTACAGAAGACTAGCCAACTTTGCAGGGCCCTGCCTCCTCCTACCACAGAGCCCGAGGCAGTAGAAGAAAAATGTGGCCAGCTGATTACGTAAAAGGGCCCTGTGTCAGTTACAAGTTCTGTGTTAAATACTGTCCAGTAAACCTGCAAAACTATTTATATACTAAAGTGATCTTTATACTGCAAGGAGCATAAAAACAGTGCAAAAATCACTGTTTTCATTTTGATTAGGTTAATTAAGCTATAGCAATAACAAGCAGTGAGCATAATTAAGCACATCAGCATTTAACCTTGCCTTGTATTTATTCACTTTTTAAAAGGTTTTATTTATTTACTGGTCAGGGAAAGAGAGCATGCGTGTGCACAAGCAGGGGGAGCAGCTGGCGGAGGGAGAAGCAGGCTCCCCACTGAGCAGGGAGCCTGGTGTGGGACTCGATCCCACCTGAGCCGGAGGCAGATGCTTAACTGACCCAGGCTCCCCGCCTTGTCCTTACCATGTAACATCTTGGCAAAAGGGACCTTCCCCTCTTCACTACTACTTCCTGCTGGAATATGTCTTAAATTTATATGTTTTAGAAACAGGTGCAAATTTTAAGAGATGTGATGTTTAGCTTTTTATTCATTCTTCTAAATTGTTGACAAAATTCTCATAAGCCATATGAATTTCTGTAATGTAAAGCTATGACATTTGGTTTCACTAATTTTAAGATTTTTATTTATATATTTATTTGACAGACAGAGATCACAAGTAAGCAGAGAGGCAGGCAGAGAGAGAGGAGGAAGCAGGCTCCCCGCCGAGCAGAGAGCCCGATGAGGGGCTTGATCCCGGGACCCTGGGATCATGGCCTGGGCAGAAGGCAGAGGCTTAACCCACTGAGCCACCCAGGTGCTCCTGGTTTCTCTAATTTTAAAGCAGCCTGTTTAACTTAATTTGGGGGGAAGTGGTGATAGAATTTTTTAAGACTTTATTTTCAGTAGGTAATCATAAATTCTCATGCAGCTGTCAGAAGCAACACAAAGAGAATCCTACATACTCTTCAGCCAGTCTGCTAGTGGTATCATCTTACAAAAACTCCAGGACAGTTACACAGCCAGGACACTAACATTGAGACCATCCATCAGACTTACTCAGGAACCTGCAGCTTCACCTATAAATGTATATATTTAGTCCTGTGAGGTTTCCCCATGTGTGTGTTTATGTATCCACATCCACAATCAAGCCAGAGGACATTCCCAGCTTCACAAACATCCCTGCATTCCCCTTGTTGAACTGCATGACGTCCCTGAGCCTGGTGACCTAGTGCTTCTGTTCTCCTTCTGTATAATTTTATCATCTCAAGAATGTTGGATAAATGGGGTGCCTGGGTGGCTCAGTGGGTTAAAGCCTCTGCCTTCAGGCTCAGGGCTCAGGTTGTGATCCCAGGATCCTGGGATGGAGCCTCACATGGGCTCTCTGCTTACTGGGGAGCCTGCTTCCCTCTCTCTCTCTCTCTGCCTCTCTGCCTACTTGTCTCTGTCAAATGAACAGAAATCTTTAAAAAATAATTAAAAAATAAAAAGAATGTCGGATAAGTGAAATCATAGCTCTGTAACCTTTGGGACTAGCTTTGTACATTCAGCAGGATTCTCCTGAGATGCCAACAAGTTGTTTCCTGACTAAATAGTTTGTTCCTTTTATTGCTGCGCAATATTCCCCTTTAGAGGAGGAAAATCTCTTCTGCCCTGTTGGGTTCAGGAGCTGGAGTCTGGAAATTAGGCTGACAATAAACATTAACTGAAGGAAAAGGTTTATTTCATCTGTATGGGGGACCCAACAAAAGGAGCTGGCTCTTCCAAACGTTGAGATTAAAGGCTTCCATTCCTTGGTAGGGACAAGGGAAGTGGCAAAAAATGGACTCAAAGGGAAAAACAAAAAGGTTTCTTTTAGGAAAGACATGGATTTTTAGGAGGGCAGGCAGGAGATAAAGTTGTTGGTAATATTTGTCTATACAGGTGTTGGTACTCTTTCTATGAACCCCCCCAAGAAGGGACTTCTGGCAGCCTCCTTTCCCAAAACCTACTGCTTTTAGACAGATGAAGGATACTCCAAGAAGACTTTTTTTCTGCATCTGTTAATCTCAGATGCCTTCAGGTTAAAACCAACCTTTCTGCCAACCCTGGGGTTCCAAGTGGATTCCCCACCATGAGCCATACACTGTCTGTGTGTCACTGTTCACCTCGCAAGACATAGTTGGGTTGTTTCCAGTGTTCGGCTCTGAGCAATAAAGCTGCTCTGCACATCTGTGCGCAGGCTTTTCTTCAAACTTGCAGTGCTCATTTCTCTGAGTGAGTACTCAGGAATGCAGGGACACACGGGAAGTGCACAGTTGTGTGAAACTGCTGGCCAGGTTTCCAGGCAGTCCTGTCTCCTGTGCCCGGTGGCCGTGGCGTGTGAGAGCTATTTCTGCCTCATTCTTGCCATTGGTTGTCAATGTCACTATGACTTTTTTTTATTTTAACCAATCTGATCATCTCTCACTGCGTTGATTTGCTCTTAAAATGTTTTTTAGTTTCCAGCAGGATCAGAAGGAGAGGGATTCTGGTTGTTGACGGTGAAAAGATCCTTTTTTAATGGATTATACATATTTAATTACATCATAAAATAATATTATTTTATCTTTTCTGGGTCTGTAAAGTTGAATCAGTACTGTGAAAGAGAAAACCGGAGGCCCAAAATGGTATGGTTTGGGTTAAGGGCCCCAAGGCGGGGGACCAAGAGTTAACACCTAACTTAATTGTTTCCCCAAGAATGTAACCTTTAATGGGTCAACTTGGAATTTCCTGGTCCAACTAGGAAAGGTACTGAGAGACCCCTTCAGCTCCCCTTAGGAGGGAGGGCAGCCTTGCCTAAACAGTGCATTCCTTGATGACAAACTACTTTCTTCTTTTTTTAATGTCTTCTCTGCCTTGAAAACCTTTCTGTTGTTTAGCTCGGTGGCTCTCCCCTCTGCTTGCTAGATGGGATGCTGCCCATTCATGATTGTTGGGCAAAGCCAGTTAGATCTTCAGATTTACTTGGTTAAAAACACTTGTTTCTTAATAGTGCAAAAGGACATGAAAAATACCATCAAGGTCTGTCTACCAAGGGTGAGCACTTTATCTAGCTGTAGAATCATTATATGATTTTTATGGACTTGGAAATCAAAAAGGACTTAGGGGGAGCCTGGCTGGCTCAGACACTGGAGCACGCCACTCTTGATCTCAGGATCATGGGTTCCAGCCCCACACTGGGCATAGAGCTCACTCTAAATAAAAGTGGGGGAGTACTTAGAAAAAAAATGAAATCTATTCATGCAACTGTTGTCATTAGCCAGTGTTAAATGCCTATTAAATTAGAAAATTAAATGTATAAAATACTAAAAATAAGCAAGGGCAGATCCCTTTATTAGCTTACAGTGAGGAATGTTATCCTCATTAAAAGCTGGGTGTCATCTCCCAAAAAAAGAGTAAGAATTTTGACAACAGACTTCTGCATGACAACACAAAACAAGAATAAGCGAAGTCAGAAGGCAAATGGCAAACCGGTTTTAAAAAATTAATTTCCTACTCCTGGAAATCAGGGAAGAAAAAACAACCGAATAGGAAAATGGACAAAGGACACGAATAAACCGTAAATAGAAAAAGAACGACAAATGGTTCTTAAACATATGAAAAGATGTGCAAACTCATAGGAGAAATACAGTATGGGAACACTGCGATACAGTTCTCCTCTGTTAGATGGACACAGAAGTCCAAAAGTTGAGCAATGTGCTCTGCTGGCCAGGCCCTAGGGAAGTGGGCACCCTTTCACACTTATCAGTGGGAGTAAGTGTGGTTTCACTGCTGCCAACGACAACCCGGGAACACTTAATCCAAAATTTTTTTTTTTTTAAAGATTTTATTTATTTGACAGACAGAGATCACACGTAGGCAGAGAGGTAGGCAGAGAGAGAGGAGGAAGCAGGCTCCCTGGTGAGCAGGAAGCCTGATGCGGGGCTCGATCCCAGGACCCTAGGATCATGATCTGAGGCGAAGGCAGAAGCCCTAACCCACTGAGCCACCCAGGCGCCCCACTTAATCCGAATTTTGAATTCCATTCATGCTCTCTAAAATAGAATTCCCACTTCCAGTGTGTGCCACAGGCAGAGTTCCCAGGGAGTGAAATCATACAGGTTAGAGGTCTCTCACTGAAGCAGTTCTTTGAATTCTCAGAAGCTTATTTTGAAATTCGTAATGAGGTGCCAGGAAGTCACATCAATTGGAAGGAGAGATCCACCCACCATCAATCAGATCAGATGGGATCAGCACCCTTCTGCCACCCGTGGTTACCTTTTCACAGCAGTTACCAGAACCGGAAATGAGTATCACAGGCTGAAGGAATTAGCCCACCTAAGTGGTGCAGAAATTATTATTGTGAGCTTGAAAAGCATCTGAGCAGTCGCGAGGAACGCTGTCTAAACTGAAGCCTCTGGAAAACAGATTTTAGATGAAGAAACTATCTTTTCTCCTGTTAATCTGTTTCTTGTCAGTGCCCAGCTGCCCCCTCCCACCCACGCCGCACACCCTTCCTGTAGGTAAAGGAAAAGTTTTCTTTCCAAGAAATGTATTATGTGTGTATAAATATACACACATACTCCAACTAGGTGTCTATAGATCTGCCGTGTTCTGTTGCCTTGAGCTTTGTGTAACCTTGTCCACAACTGAGACATGCGCTGACACAGTGACACGGAGGCCCCCCATGTTGCAGCATTATTTATAATGAAATTATTTTTTTTTAATGTTTTGTTTATTTATTTGACACAGAGAGAGAGATCACAAGTAGGCAGAGAGGCAGGCAGAGAGGGAGAGGGGGAAGCAGGCTCCCTGCTGAGCAGAGAGCCCAGTTCGGGGCTCGATTTCAGGACCCTGAGATCATGACCTGAGCCGAAGGCAGAGGCTTAATCCACTGAGCCACCCAGCTGCTTCCTTTCACAGAGGACAAGGAGGAAAATAAGGAAATGTATTTCTGTTTGCTTAGATTTGTATATAAAGAATGTGACAAAGGTAATAAGCTAATCAAGTGGTCACCTGTGTGGGAAGTTGAGAAGTGGGCCGGATCGGGATGGCACAACAGCTTTGGGATTGACACAGTTTTTTTTGAACCTCGTTACTTGTTTAACACAAAGAAATTTTAAAGCCAGACACTTTGGGGGAAGAGTGGGGAGGGGAGGGGGAAGCAGGGAGGCACATTCATGAGTCACGACTACAGACAAGGAAATGGTTGAGCTTTTGAAACTTAGCTGCAAGAGGGGTTGAGTTTTTACTCTCCAAGTCATGCATGTAAGCCAGGTTCCAGCCCAGGCTATGTCTCAGAATCGTCCAGGGAAGCTTTTTAGAAATACAGAAACCCAGGCTTCATTTTGGGTCTCTTAAATCAGGGTCTTAGTTGGTAGGGCTGTACTCTCTCTCTTTTGCTGGAAGCTGCCCCAAGTTACCAAGAGTGGCAACCCCTGATTTAAACATACTTGTTTCCAAGATCTTAATAGAGTTGGTAAACGTTCCCAGAATAAACCATTTTTTTAGTTTAATTACATGTAACTGTTTTTGACAGTTAGGTTCTTAAGAAATCCATAAAGTTGTCCCGCGGTGTGATGCCGAGCACCTATCTAAAACCTATACCTGGCATTTTAAAGGCGAGCCTACTTCGGAAATCCAGAGCAGACATGATTTGGGCAATGACACATACTTTTAGAAAGGCAAAACATTAAATATTCTTAGAAAATATTTCTAATATACAAAAAAATGCAGGGAACAATATAACTGGCAACCTACCTTTGCTACAGTTTTGGGGTTTTTTGTTTTGTTTCGTTCTGTATTTAAGAAGCAAAACACGTGGGGTGCTTGGGTGGCTCAGTCGGTTAAGCGTCTGCCTTCGGCTCATGTCATGGTCCTGGGGTCCTGGGATCCAGGGATCCAGCCCCGCATCAGGCTCTCTGCTAGGGGAAGAGGCTGCTTCCCCCTCTCCCTCTGCTGCTCCCCCTGCTTGTGCTCAGGGTCAAATAAGTAAATAAAATCAAAGGAAGGAAGGAAGGAAAGAAAATACTTTACACAAAGCCCATACTTCTACTTCCACTCCTCCTGCAGAGGGAACCATAATCCTGACTCTGTGGCGTGTGCTTCTTGTTCATGTTTTTAAACTTTTACTGCATCTCTGTGTCTCCCTAAGAATATATACTATCATTTGGTGTGTTTTTAAAGTATCCATAAATGCTATCATCCCAAACAAATCCTTTTGCAAATTGCTTTGTTAACTCAATATTATATTTTTAAGGTTTTTCCGTGTTGATATATGCAGCTCCCCAGTTCACTTTAAGTGCTCTACAGTATTCTGTTGACTTATAGGGGAGGAAAAAATATTCTGCACTATACCCTCCTACGTTCTTGGCTCAGATTCCTCTGTCATAAAAGACAGATTAACAGGGGAGAAAATTACAAACAAATTTAGTAACCTGTACACCTTATGTATGAATGGGAGAAACCCAGGAAAACGGAGTGATTCTGAAATGGCCCAAGCCACCATCCCCTTAAATACTGTTACCAGCTAAATACAAACGCTGGTACGTTTATGGGAGATTGCCAGGAAAAGCACAGTAAATAAGGGTGGGGTGGTTATGCAGGTTTATGTCCTTGCCTTTTCTAGGGATCTGGTCACCTGTTCTGGCACAGAGAGGAAGACGTGCTTACACAGGGAGATCTCTCTTACACACGTAGAGCAGTAACACCTCCCGCAGAAGTGTGACTGACGTGTTCTCAGTTTCCAGAGCTGCCCTGCTGTTTCTTACAAATAACCAGCTCGAGAAAATCCTTCTGGCAAACAGACACATTTTTGCCGTGGCAAATTCTTCTCCTCTTCAGAATGCAATTACAACTTACGCATTCCTTTGTTGACAGAAATTGGATTTTTAATTTGTCACCTTTGTAAATTTCACTGCATTGTTTGCAAGCGTGTACTCATGCGTATGAACGAAAGGGGAATTGCTGGGCCTTGGTCTGGACTGTCACTTAAGTAGTGATTAGACCTGTTTTTACACTCAACCCGCAGAGCAGGAGAGTTTCTTCCCACTTAAAGAAAAATTATTCATGACCTGTGTTAAAGACGATAAGGAAGACTTGATTCAAGGAGGGGCTTCTGCATGGGATTTTTGCAGTAGGGAGGTGAGATCAAGCTCAGTACCAAAGTACAACAAGGACAAATGGAGATTTCTAGCGAACAAGTCGGGATAGAAAATCACTAAGAAGGAACGACAGGGTTAAGCGAGATTCTTGGGGGGGGGGGGTTGAGGGCGAGGCTGGGGGCAGGCCACCCGAACATGGACCACCTTGGCATGAACATTATTATGAGTTAAAAGCAACCAAAACCCAGCAGGTTCAGGAAAAGCTCTCTACCTCCCCCTCACCTGCCTGCTTGTACCAGGAAGAAAGCTATCAAGAGTACATAGTAGAGTAACCTGTGGGGTGCCTGGCTGGCTAAGTCAGTAGAGCATGTGACTCTTGGTCTTGGGGTCCTACATTGGGTGTAGAGCTCACCAGAAAAAAAGAAAGAAAAAAGGCTATCTTTTGTTTTCCAAACATCTTCCTCCTCCTTCCTGCGAATGGTCTCCACTTCGGGCCCCGGCCGTCTGCCCCTCCTTAGCTCACAGAAACACCGTGTTGCCTGTCTTCGCAGTTGCCATGTCTCTGTGGACTGCCTGTGCTTGTGCCATTCAGTTTGATTTTCTCCTGTTAATCTGTCTCTTCTCAACTGGAGTCTTCAGCCAGCCAGAAGGACCCTGAAGAGTAGAAAAAAGTCTCCCTCTCCAGCACTTGCTAGATTCATTCACACTCACCAGGATTCTTGCTGGAGGCAGACCACGCGATCAGAGATACCGAGGGCTGGTGTTTTCATGAGGCTGACCCAGCAGGGTTCTCGCCAGAACTGAACTAAGCAGCCCAAGGGCAGTGCCCGAGGACGGTGCCTAAGATCAGGGCCTAGTTAGAGAGACTCAGGAGCTGACTCACATTTGGCTTAGGGCGAGCGTCTTTGTCAAACATCCTCAGCACTCGAGGGTCAGATGGTGGGGGCAAAGCTAGAGCAGGAGACCAAGACTGGCGGGAGAGAACGGGACGGAAAGGAGGAGAGAGCATTTGGAAGGAGGAGGAGGTGCCCACCTGAACTCCGTCTGTGGAGAGCAGGCGGGCCGGAGCCCGAAAAGCACGGAGAGCTGGTGGAGCCCCTGCGGGGAGGGGGCTGGCCACTGGTTGGGGGCGCTCAGGAGGCCTGGAGGGTGAGGAAGGCCTGGCTTCAGCAGCGTGTGCTCTGCAGGGGCGGAGAGGGAGGGCGGTACCGAGGTGGAGGACAGTCGAGGAGGATTAACACGCTGAGAATGTGAGCCGCCCAAGGGGAGGGCTGAGGGTCCTGCAGAGGTGAGGGGGTGCGACACGTAGGGAGCCAGAGGGACGGGCCTTTTTTTTTTTTTTTTTTAAGATTTTATTTATTTGAGAGAGGAAGAGAGAGGGAGGAAGCAGGCTCCCCACTGAGCAGGGAGTCCCCAGTAGGACTGGATCCCAGGTACCCGAGATCATGATCTGAGCCCAAGGCAGACGCTTAACCAACTGAGTCCCCCAGGCGTCCGAGCACAGGCCTTTCTTAAGAGGGGGGACGTCATTTATATTGTCCCAGGAGCCGAGAAGGATGAGGACACCAAGTGGGTTTGGTGGCAGCAAGCTGAGGTCACTCCCATTTGTTGGCATTTATGTTTGCCATAGAAGGTGAGTCGTTGGCTGACAGTAAGGGGTGAAGCTTTGGGGGGTTTGGGATCCTGTAATCATTTTAGAGAATGGGAAAGGGTGTAAGTGGAGGTCAGTGGCGAAGAATTTATAGTTGAATGAGGCCACGTGCGCGTCTGTGTCTCCTGACCATGTCCCGTATGTGGTCATGGCTAGAGTCATGAGCGGAAGTGCAGGAGACAGACTTGGGGAGAAGTTGATGGCAGAGGGACAGCGCCAGGAATCTGGGAGCCATGGAAGTGCTGGGTGGTGTGAGCGGGGGAGGTGGGCACACAGCTCTGTGCCTTTGTCAAAGCCCTTTAAAGCCTATGCCACAAAGAATCTATTTTATTTTATGTATAAAAGTAAAATCAAACCAGATATAAGGGGGAGATGGAAAGCCGCTATGGCTGATGACTCTTAACTGCTTTCCAGTAGTGATACTGAGATTTGTAATAAATATATACTGGGTCTTCAAGGTTCTCGGCTCACAGCTCCCCAAACCTTGGGAGTTTTCTGGGCAATCAGAGCAGAGAGCATCTTTGGTTAAAATATTTGGTCTCCTTTTTTTTTTTTTTTTTAAGATTTCTTTGTTTGGGCGGAGGTGGGCAAAACAGGAAGGGACGGCAGAGGCAGAGGGAGAAGCAGGTTCCCCGCTGAGCAGGGAGCCCTACCTGGGGCTCTATCCCAAGACCCCAGGATCATCACCCAAGCTGAAGGCAGCTGCTTCACGGACTGAGCCACCCAGGCGCCCCAAAACATTTGGTCTCTTGTTTGCAGTTCCTGAAGTCCTCTGAGAACCTTGAAGGTGAAATGGATACCTCGTTGTACTCATTGTACCGTGTTGTGCCCTTGGGTACCCCCTTCCAGTCACTTGGGTTTATGCTAATGAGGTGACCTCTGGACGGCAACCAACGGTGGGGGCAGGGTGCGGGCGGCCAACCTCATGATCAGAGGACCTTACAGTTTGACCCTCCAGCCTCCTGGGAAGGAAGAGGAGCTACCGGTTGAATTCCTTGCCGCCAGCCAGTGATGTAATCAATCTGGCCTCCATAAACACCCTCAGGGAGATGCTGGGAGAGGGGTGCCCGAGCAGACGGTATGGAAGCTCCACTCCCTTTCCCCCAACCTGGCCCTGTGCCTCTCTTCGCTGGCTGTTCCTGAGGTCTATCCTTTGATAATAAACCAGTAATCCAGCAAATAATCTCCGTTCTGTGAGCTTCTCTAGTAGACTGAACAAGACTACCCCCGAGGAGCAGGTGGTAGGAACCTGTAGTCTTGTAGCCCCTGGGTCTGAAGCATGGGGGGCAGCCTGGGCTTGCCACTGCACTGTGAAGTAGACCAGGGGCCCCTTGACCTGTGGGACCCGATGCCATCTCTAGGTAGATAGAGTCGGAATTGGGTTGAATGGAAGGACACCCGGCGGGTGTGGGAGAATAGATTGTTGGTGCAGGGGAGAGGGGAAACCCCACACATTACAGTTGGTCCCACAATTATCACAGGAGACACATCACCCCATAAAGGGGGTAGGGAAGGAAGAAGGTGCAGAAACAGTGTTTTGACGGGTACCCCAAGGACACAGATGAAAAGAGCTGTACATGAGCACTGCACCGTGACAGGTACATCTGTTCTCAGAGCGGCACGGGTAGCACTGCTGAGATGGCTGTACGTGTGCCCTAGCTTCGCACAGGGAAGTCATCCTAGATTGTGAGAGCCAAGCTTCTCACCACCAGAAAGTTACCAGTGAGGGGGTACCTGGGGCGCTCAGTCGGTGAAGCGTCTGCCTTCAGCTTAGGTTGTGATCCCAGGGTCCTGGGATGGAGTCCCACATCGGGCTCCTTGCTCAGCGGGGAGCCTGCTTCCTCCTCTCTCTCTGCCTGCCTCTCTGCCTGCTTGTGATCTACGTCTGTCAAATAAATACAATAAATGAAATCTTTAAAAAAAACTTATAAAAAAAGTTACTAGTAAGAAAAGAAGACAAGATAACGTGAACTCTGGAGTGCTGGGATGGAATCAAAGGGGGAAAGACCACGCCTTAGTGCACACATGCAGAAGAGAGACCCAGGAGGGCACATCTGGTAGGAACCCCTGAGTATAGGCATTTAAGGTGGAGCCCTCTGTGTTCTATCAGAACATTTCCTTTGGAAAAGTCTAAGAGGGACTTTGCAGGTCAGCAAACTTCTCTCCTGTGTCCTGTTTTACCTTTCGGGCATCGTAAAAGCCTGTAGACTTAAGGCACTCAGAGGATGTTTGGAAGGATATTCCATTATGCTGGGACATAATGGAGAGGGGTTATGACTCCCAACAGCTAAGCTTAATGAGTTTAGCAAAAAATCTACCAGAACATTCAGCAGTCCAGGGTTCTTTACCGTTTCATGTGCTGTGGAGGAAAGGTATCCAGCAATATAGTGAAGTTTAATAGACCCTTTCTTAAAACGTTTTAAAAGGCATAAACTATGCAGGATTACAAAGGAACCCAGTTATAAAAAGCCATAAAAATGTTTTTAATTGTGATAATAGTAATAAGTGTTTCTTTAATAAGATCTGGTAACAGGTCAGCAGGTTTGAAGTCGGGAGGTGCCTCAAGATCTGTGCACCAGCTGTTATTTGATATAAAAATACCTGTAATTTCTCTCTGTGACAGTCGCAGACAACGTGTAACTTGGGGCCTCTGTTTCGCGACTGAAGGAAATGTTTGACTTAGGTTAGAGGTTAGTGAAATAAAGATATAATTTCCCCCACCCAAGTTCACAGGCTTCACTGGAGTTCACTGCGAACCTGGAGTTCGCAGACCCCAGGTTTGATCATCAGTACTAGTAAGGGCAGCAGAACTCTGGTCCGTTGAGTCAGAAACAGATCAGACTCGAGCTACAAGAAGTACTTGGCAAGGCATAAATAACTAGGATTCCACTCAAGTAGCGATTGCTGCTCTATACAAAAAAATGTGATGATGTGGTGCAAAGGGTTATAACTGTGGAAAATCATTTTGATGGAGTGGATCCCAGCGCTGCAGAGGCTGAGGTCAACACCGAGGGGCAGGGACTGTTGAAAATCATCATTGAAACCTCGGACTGTGGGTTTAAAGGCAAGGCAGGGAAATGTTTCCTTTATTAAAGACTGTCCTACTAAAAGGAACATTGTTTTTTTTTTCTGCCCGAAAGGATAGGACATAACGTTCAGTTGTAACGTTTGGTTAAAAGGGATCCCATCTGCTTAGGGTATAGCCGCTGTATTATTAAGCTCACCCTGACTCCCTAACGCCACTACCCACTTTGTAAAGCACATTCACCTCTGTGGTCTCCTGAGTCTAAAATAATTCTTATGTGTCAGCGCACCTGGGTGGCTCAGTCAGTTAAGCATCCAGCTCTTGATTTCAGCTCGGGTCATGATCTCAGGGTTGTGAGATCGAGTCCTGCCTCAGGCTCTCCACTCAGCGTGGAGTCTGCTTGGGCTTCTCTCTGCCTCTCTCTCACTCTTTCTAAATGAATACATAGAATCTTTAAAAGAAATAAAGTAATTGTTATGTGTCCAACAGTCATACACAATTTTTAGACTAAGTAGCAGGTTTTTTTAGCAATTTTTAGTCACAGCAGTGTCAAGCAGGAACAGCTGGATATTATCATCATACCTGCTGGCTTCCCGGGTTTCTCCGTGGTGGGCTTTCTGTGAAACTCAGTACAAAGGTGATAGGTTGACTCAGAGAGACGAACTCTGTAGGGGAGTCTCGTGAAGTAAATAATCTCCCCTAGAAAGAAGAATGGAGGGCAACGTGTTGGAGTTTGCAAATGTAACCGGCTAGTTTCCTGATCTTTTTGTGGAGGAGATTAGTTGGCTCCTTGTCTCACGAATTCCTAAGTCTGTGGAGGGCCCCATGCAGGACTTGCCCACCCACCGCCTCCTTCTCGGTAACCCCCCCGTCGCCCAGGCCCATCTGTCCTTGGTGCCTTCCGTACTGATCACATTCTGTCCTGATGCTTCTTAGCACCACTGCTCACCTCCTAAAGTCCTAAAGCCCCTGTGCACCTCCATTTCTTGCCTCCTTCCTCCTTAGCCGTGGTTCTTCCATCTGTTTCGTTGAGGAGAAGACATTACTACCTTCCTTCCTTCTGGTCCAAAGTGTTCCTTGCCCAACCAGGTGTCTTAACAAGGTGAAAATGTTCCATACAACTTTGCCCTGAACTATCTGCCTCCTACTTCTGCAAACAAAACAAAATTAATTACAAAATTGAGAGACACACATTTTTATTCTAACTGGCCAATGTTTGTTTTCGCTTCTGAATCTGGAGCAGAGTACACAGACTCCTGGGCACATTAACCACAAAACCAAGTGTGGGAAAGATCAACAGCGGTTTCAAACATAGTGACTCATGTTTTCTTTTGTTTTTTTTTTTTTATCAATAAGCGTTTCCATGTGTAAGCAAAACTATTGAGAAAAAATATATTGCAGTATACTGTTATATTTGCTTTTTTTTTTCTTTTTTTAACACCATGTATGGTTTTTAATCCTGCAAAACTTGGCTTTACTCTTGCCTGTTCCCTGTTCCTTGAGCCTTATAGAATTCCCCCTGGTATCCTGCGCTCTCAGGCAATTGTCAGATGCCCAGAATGCTTGTTTTTAAATCTTGTTGAATGAAAGGAAAACATTAATTCTTTTTTTTTTCCCAGCAGCTTTATTGAAGTAGAATTTACATACCGTAAAATTCATTCTTTTAAAGTGTATAATGAAATGCTTTGCTGTTCATTTACGGAATTGTAGAACCGTCTCCCCCACCCCCCACACCAGCATCAGGCAACTGCTATAGTTTCTATCTCTGTGGCTTAGTCTTTTCCGAAAATTTATATAGATAGGATTCTAGAACATGTGATATTTGGTTAGCTGGCATCTTTCACTTAGCCTGTTTTTAGTGAACCTACAAAGACTAATAACTTGTTTGTTTCCCCTGTAATAAAATTCTACAAAATAAAATTGGAAGAATACAGCAAGCATTTCAAATGGGATGGTTTCTTTTTTCAACGAAATGGGAGTAAATCCATCGTTTGAACAGCAGTTGGCAGGTTTGAAGCATCAGGGACGTAGCAGCAGGGGGACACGCCCATGGCTGGAAGAGTTCCCCTTCCAGTTTGACTCTGCGGCGGCGGCTGGGACTGCCTCCATTAGGACCGCCACCCCGTGTTCTCCCAGGTCCCAGTAGGAAGTCATGACCATCTGCCAAGCTCTTGCTGTACAGCCAGCCGATGCCTTACCAAACCCTTCATGGCATGGGTTACCGCATTAGTCCTCACAAAACTCAAGATGATGGTCTACATGTTTCAGGGTAAGAAACAGACAGAGAGGTTTTACCTGAGGTTGAAATCATTGGCCCCAGTTCACTTGGCTGCTAAATACCAGATGCCAGATTGGAAACTAGTTCTTTCAGCCCGCAGAGCCTGTTTCCTTAACCCCGATGCTGTACCATCTCTTACTGATGAGAAGCTGAAACAGAACTAGTCAGGAGAACCAGGAGAGCCCTGGTGCCTGCAGCCACCCTGGACAGGTCAGGACAGCTCCCACACCCTCACCTGTTCCCGCGCCACTTGATGACGCTCTTTGCCATGGTCCCCCCCATACTGTTATTACATTCGGGTTCCCCTCCAAAGAAGTCCATGAAATGCGACATTTTGAGAAGGAGTTCTGGGGCACCTGCATGGCACAGTCAGTTGAGCCTCTGACTCATGATTTCGGCTCAGGTCATGGTCTCAGGGTTGGGGGATCGAGCCCCAGGTGGGGCTCCGTGCTCAGTACAGAGTCTGCTGAAGATTCTTTCTCTCACTCTGCCCCCCCCCCAATAAATAAATAAATCTTTAAAGAAAGAAAGAGTTCCACCTAGAAAGTTTTGTTTTCTTTTTTTTTTTTATTAATTTTTATTTATTGTGTTAGTCACCATAGCGTACATCATTAGTTCTTGAAACAGTGTTCCAAGATTCATTGTTTGTGTGTAACAGCCCGTGCTCTGTGCAGTCCGTGCCCTCCTCATACCCGCCACCGGGCTCACCCATCCCCCCCACCCCCAAAGTTCTGTTTGCTTGAGGGTAAAAGGTAATGCTCTGGGAAATTTGTTGAGTTAGAAGAGCTTATTGCTTGGATAAAGGACATAATGTTAAAAAGGAATTGTGTTTTTGTTCACAAGATAGTGAATTTTAAAATGTGAGAGCTTCCACTCCTCTTTTGGTGACACAAGAGGTAAGAAGGGGTTATAAAGTTAATTCCGAAGAAACCGATGTTCACCTACTTCTCTTTACTTTTGGGGTGTGTGTGTCCCCTGTTCCATGGGACTGTTCCCACAGCTAAGAAGAAACTTCCCAACTTGCCTGTCTTCTTGGAAAACTCCACCCCATGTCCTAAAGTCTTCCCAGTCAGAAGCTCTCCTCAGTACAATAAACCCTGGGCTGTTCTGTGCTCCGCTGCAGATGTTTACAGATGAGGAGATGATGATAAAGGATGCTGGTGAGTACCCGGCCCAGTGTGCCCTCCGGATCCCTCTGGTCACCAGCTGGGTCTGGTGTGAAATCCCATGACGGGCCTAGGGGGTGTGTTCACCTCAGTTTGTAAATGGAATTTTTTTCACATTAATTTAAAAAAAAATTTTTTTTTTTTTTGAAAAAAAAGTAAAACCTATCCTATTAAAAGAGTAAAGACTTAACAGTATTTTTTCCCCCTACAGTTAAAAAATTTGCCCAGGAACGGGTTGCTCCTCTGGTTTCAACCATGGATGAGAATTCAAAAATGGACATATCGATAATACAAGGACTGTTTCAACAAGGGGTATATACTTTATAATTCTTCCCATTTCAAACTTTCCTATAAGTACTGTCCAGCATTCAAATGTATGCATGTGACTAAATGCAGGAACTGTCAGGACGACTAAATGAACTCTTCTTTTCCTAGTCAAAATTATCTGTGTTCTCTTTTAAAGATTTTCATTTTTTATTTTTGAGAGACAGAACATGAGCAGCGGGGAGGGGCAGAGGGAGAAGGAGAAGCAGGCTCTTCACTGAGCAGGAAGCCCGACGCGGGGCTTGATCCCAGGACCCCGAGATCCTGGAAGGCAGACGCTCCACCGACTGAGCCACCCGGGTGCCCCTCTGTGTTCTCTTTTAGTTTGAAATCCTGGCTCAAAGTTTCTTTTAAATTGACTTAGCGTTTTGAGTTAGAAATACTGTGCTTTTTAAGAAAAGGGCTTGGAAGCAAGAGAGTGATTTCTTTACACCTGTGGTCCCCAACCGGAGGCTGTTTTTGTCCCCCAAGAGACATCTGGCAGTCTCTGGAGACATTTTTGGTGTTCACAACTGGGAATGATGCTGGCACCTGGGGGGGTAGAGGTCGGGGTCCTGCTCAGTGTACAGGACTGCCCCCCAACATGGGGTTGCCTCCCTCAACAACCACCAGGATTAAGAAGAGGATTTTAGTGAGGCTTCACAGTAGACCCTGTATCCCACCCAAGTCCCTCTGCACACCACAATCCTAGAAGCGGAGGCGACCTCTGAATTCCGCACCAACCAAGGACCCCGGCTTCCAGCGGCCTAAGTCCCAGAGCCCTGGACTAGAAGCCCAGTAGACGCCACGGGTGACAGTAGAGCGCCCCAGCGGTAGGTTATCCGCATGGCGGCTGAAGGGGAACGTTTTCAGAATCACTGCCCTCACTCATCATCTCTCCGTCTCCGTAGCGAGTGATGTCGAGTGATGTTTCCCTTTCACTGTGAATATGGGATATCCCAGGACGGGTAGTTCCTCTTTGGAGCCATGGGCTAAAATTTTGTCTGTCATCCTGCTGCAAAAATACCGCCTTTTTCATCCAATGGGAATAGTTTTTGCTTCGTCCTGTTTTGAAGAGACCGGCTTTGTTTTATCCTGCCTAGTTGTGATTTTTCTACCTTTTCTTAGGCAATGAAACGCTTGGGAATGTGGCATCTTGAATGGAGCCCTGGGGTCGGTGGCATCTGGGGGTCCCGTTTCTCGGGCTGGCTTCATCTTCAGCGTTGGTAGAGCCCTTGGGCCGCTCTGAGAAGGCTTAGGGTTCTGCGCGCTGAACCTCACTCTGCTGATGGGGGGGCTTCCTGCGGGCGGGGTCTCTGAAGCCCACCAGCTGCCCTGGCTTAGGGGTCATGCCAGCTGCAGAGTCCACTTGGTGGCACCTCCTACACCAGCTCTTCTGAGCCTCCTCCTGTTCCTGTGCGGTCCCCTGCTGTAGCAGTCGCCGACAAACACGGTCTTTCCCACGGAGGGAAAACCGGTGACTTTTTGGGAGAAGCAGTGTGGCGACAGCTCTTCTCCATCCTGATGATGGCAGCTTTGGACTGCCGCCGTGCCCTCTTCCTTCGGTGCTTCCTCGTAGAACATCATTCCTGGATCTCACCCCGGCCTTCCCCTCTGCTGACCCTGACCGCTGGGACCCAGACAGTAGCTCGCTGTGATTCCAGAAGCGGCTGGGCAGAATAGAAAGCTACATTATCCTTTTATCTGTGCACAGCTTTGGGGCATGAATTACACGTACACACATGCTCCTTCTGAAATGAGGACTTTCTGAGAAAAACAGAACTGCGGGAGTTTCACGGTCCAGACTTAGGAGTAGCTGCTGAATACAGCCGGTCCTTGGAAAGCTTGGCCGGCATCTGGTCCTGTTCACCAGGCCCCTTCCACCTTGTCTGTTGGGGTTTGGGGAAACACCACCAGATGTCTGCTAACCATCTAGAATGTCCCAGAAGGAGCGATCCCTCAGTTACCAGCTTGGCTGAAGGAGTCAAGGCAAGGAGCCTGTCTAGAAGGGATTGTGCCGCACTGCCTGCCTCCAGGTCCTTGCTGCCCGAGACACTTTCTCCTTCTTCCCCTCCATCATCCTTCAAAGCATTTTACAGATTCTTGTGTTTCAGATACCACAAGGAAACAAATGGCAATTCTAGCTTATAACCACTTCCTTTTCAGAGAGGTACGGCTTCCACTCTAGTTTTTGTTACTTACAAGATAGTACAAAAGCCATACCAAATTAAAATAAAATGTACAAATAGACTTTTTTTTAAAAGTTTTTTTGATTGATTTGACAGAAATCACAAGTAGGCAGAGAGGCAGGCAGAGAGAGGGGGAAACAGGCTCCCTGCTGAGCAGAGAACCCGATGTGGGGCTTGATCCCAGGACCCTGGGATCATGACCTGAGATGAAGGCAGAGGCTTAACCCACTGAGCCACCCAGGCGCCCCTACATACAGAGTTTTAAAATTAGGAATTTATGTAGTTAAAATTTAATTTTGAACTTGTTCTTGCGAGAAATTTTCCCATATGAAAATTAGCTGTCTTGGAGCATCTGGGTGGCTCAGTGGGTAAAGTGTCTGCCTTTGGCTCAGGTCATGATCCCAGGGTCCTGAAATCAAGTCCCACATCTGGCCTCCTGCTCAGCGGGGAGTCCGCTGCTTCCTCTCCCTCTCTGCTATCCCTGTTAGTGCTCTCTCTCTCTCTGTCAAATAAATAAATAAAATCATAAAAAAAAAAATAAAGAAAATAGCTTTCTTAATCTGTTTCCTTGTTTTTCCTTTCAGTTGATGGGTATTGAAGTTGAAACAAAATATGGAGGAACAGGAGCTTCCTTTTTTTCCTCTATCCTAGCGATAGAGGAATTAGCCAAAGTTGATGCATCTGTGGCCTTGGTATGTGACATCCAGAACACAGTAATTAACAATCTGATTAGAAAATATGGAACAGAAGAACAAAAGGCTACCTATTTGACCAAGCTTGTGACAGAACAAGTGAGTCCACAAGAGTTGTTTAAATGAATCTGATCTCTGTTAAACTTGGGACACCTCCAGCTACAATGTTGACTCTGCAGTGTTGACAGCACGGTACCGTTCAGTGTACTCTGCCTCTTATTTCTGTTTGGAAATTCAGAGAATAATCAGCAGACGAAAAAACTTTTTTTTTTTTCTTTTGGCCCCAGTTCTATTTCCTTCATACTTTGGTTGGTGGTTTCATTTACAGTGAGATGTCTAGAAAACTGCAATTACTAGAACGAATTTAATTAAATTTCACATTGAATCTGTGCACTTATATCTTTAAATCTTAGACAAGTAGTAGGGTATATATTAGAAAGTAACACTTTGGAAATATAATTATGATTCTGATAAGTACAGGCTTTTAAAAGTGGCTAAAGCTTTAAATGACACTTGTTTATTTTACTAAAGTATTTGTTATGCACAGTACAGACACAGTTAATAACTTAGAATTTTTTCTGCTTGCATATGTAGGTTGGAAGTATCTGTCTTTCAGAGGCTGGAGCCGGTAGTGATTTATTTGCTTTGAAGACCAGAGCTGATAAAAAGGGAAACTATTACGTCATCAATGGATCAAAGATGTGGATCAGCAATTCCGAATACGCAGGCATCTTCCTGGTGATGGCAAACGTCAACCCTGACCTTGTAAGTTGGAAAGCAGGAGTTCTCCCCCACCCCAGCCTCTTCTCTCGTGGTTCTTTCCTGCCTGCATTTCCTTTTTACAGCTTTGTCTTAAAGTCCTCATTCTCCTCAGTACTGAAAAGTTAGATAACTGACATCTTTTCAGCCTCTTATTTACTGTGTTCTCCCCGAATATATACAGTTGATGTGATTAGTAACTACACAGAAGTCTGTTTATTCATTGCCACCAAATCTGTTATATCAGAAGCTAACCTTTCGTTTTGTAGGATTTCACATTTTCTATTTGAGGATGAATTTAAGTACCTACTTACTACATTCATTTTAAGAATATTTGGTTTAGTTGGAAAATAGGTATATGACAAAAAGGTAAGTACATTTGATTGTCCTTTCTCTGACATAACATTTAATTGAATTAAATTTTGAAACTTGAACATACTTAACAAATGAAGTTTAGAACATGGAATGCTCATGGTCACATGATACTTTAGTGTATCTTAATAATTTTAATAGCCATAATGCTTTCTGGAAAAGTAAAAGAAATTATAGACTTCTTAATTGCAAATCTAGTGTTTTCCAAGTTTCCTAATGCACGTGTTGCAGCTCTGAGTCCATTAATATTAATGCCAAAGTTCAGTTTTAGTTTTCTGTCAACTTTCAACTCTTGGAAACAAGGGATCTTACGAGTTCAAGTGTGGCAATAGCATTTTTTTTTTTAATCAGCATTTTGAATCTTCTTTTTAGGGATATAAAGGAATTACCTGCTTCTTAGTAGATCGGGACACTGAAGGCCTTCACATAGGGAAAGCAGAAAACAAAATGGGGATTAGAGCTTCTTCCACGTGCCCATTAACATTTGAAAACGTCAAGGTGGGTATCTTAGAATTTCCAGCAAAAGACTGGCATGAAATAAGCGATGCATGGAACTGTAGATGTGTGAGAAAAGGGTCACCTTATTGAGCACGTGTAGGACGTTCTTAGGTGAGCTCTTGACTAAATGTACTTTTCACAAGAGTTTAGGCAAAGAGGGGAACTTCTCTGCCTAGCAGCTGGCCACAGAGCCAATGCTAAGGATTAATCCCATTTATACTTTTTAATTTATATGCCTGTGAACCATTTATACTTTATAAACTTGATACTGACTTCAAAGACAGACGTGTGGTGTGGGTCTACCACAGGCCACAAGGTGGGGATGTTGCTCAATGAGCCTGAGAACCCATGAGGCAGCGCCCCACAGTTTAGAGTGGAATCTGTTAAAAGTGAGGGAGAGAAATAAGATGAAATCAGAGGGAGACAAACCATCAGAGACTCCTGGGGCACTTGGGTGGCTCAGTCGTTGAGCGTCTGCATTTGGCTCAGGTCATGATCTCAGGGTCCTAGGTTCCAGCCCTGCAGCATCGGGCTCCCTGCTCAGCAGGAAGCCTGCTTCTCCCTCTTCCACTCCCCCTGCTTGTGTTCCCTCTCTCGCTGTCTCTCTCTCTCTTTCAAATAAATAAAATCTTAAACAAACAAAAAAAAACATCAGAGACTCTTAACTCTAGGGAACAAATGGGGCTGCTGGAGGGGCGAGGGGTAGGGGAATGGGGTGACTGGGGCATGGGCACGAAGGAGGGCATGAAGTGATGGAATGAGCGTGGGTGTTACATGCAACTGATGAATCACTGACCTCCATCTCTGAAACTAATAATTCAGTATATGTTAATTACATTGAATTTTTTTTTTTTTTTTAAGTGAGAAAGAGAAGACTGCTAGAATGTTATGCTTTAGAACTTGGCATGGGTGGAACAGGTTGTGACAGGCTTCTTATCACTCGTATTACAACTTGATCCTTTGGTTCATGAGGGAGCGTGCGCACGCACGGGCTGGCTTTGCAGACGGATGGTCCAGCCTCACTAATTGCCACGGACTGGCTTCCTTCCTGCCTGCCCTTTCTTTCTCTGTTCTGCCCACTCCCTCTCCTGAGGTTATAAAGCTAAATGGATTGTTTTATTGTTCCCAGTCTACATTATTTTTAATTACGAATAAACATTTTAATCTGTTTCTTCTCTCCTTCCGCCCCTCCCTCATATGCTCGTGCGTGTGTGTCGGTGTGCGTGCGCGCTCACCTCAGGTGATTTTTACAGGGATGATAGTGGCAGCAGAAGAAGGGTTGGATACCCTTGATTTAGCCAAGTACTTACATGTTTTGTGTAATTCCCAGTATGTCCTATCTCGCCATAGCATACAGTTAGGAACTGGGGAAAGTGATTATTCATGTTATTGATGGATTGTACGAGAGTCCCTTTTTCTAGATCCATTCATTTGTTCAACACGTGCCTGTGCTGGGCACTAGCAGAAGCGATAGCAAACAGCACTGACATGAGTCCTGTCCTCTCCCAGAGCTTTGTGGGAAGCCGAGGAGGAGACAGAGACTACGGGTAGCCTTGGAGCTCACGAATTCCTGGGCTAGAGTCCTGTCACACAAATTGGGGATGTTGTGTATATAAACCTGTGTAATCAAAACGAATTATGTAAAATTAAATGTAGAAATAACTGCACATTTTTCCTTTCAGGTTCCAGAAGCCAATATCCTGGGACAAATTGGACAGGGCTATAAGTATGCCATAGGGAGTCTTAATGAAGGCAGAATAGGAATTGCTGCACAGGTTAGTCACATTTTAGCCAAACTACTTGACTCTTCCACAGTGTGGGTCAATTAAAAGGTAGAAAGAAAAAGTGCGAAGGAAGGAAGAGAGGGAGGGAGGGTAAGCAAAACTGGTGAGTGTTGGAAGCTCGTGAACACAAGATGGCGCCCTTCCCTTCCGTGTGGGGAAGAAATGGCTTCTGACTGGTTTCTTTCATATCCCGCTTGGGTCAATTATGTAATGTCCTGAGAACCAAACAATGGCTCAGTGGTGACGCTTTTTCTGCTTTGAGAATGTTAAGTATTATCCAATACCTGGATCGATAACTTCCCAAATATATTGTAAATTAAATGTGTCTTTGGGAAAAAATTGCCTTTTCAGTTTTTGAAGTTCATTCTAGAAGAAAATTTTTTTAATTAAGAATACCTGATATTCTGTGTAGTGAGGGTCTGTAATCCGTAAAGAATGAAAGATTTGCTGCTTAGCGTTTTGCCTGTGAAAATCAGGCAATCTTGTGTTTGTGGTGCTTGAAATAAAATAGCCATAATTAGACAGATATATACAATGAGAACTATTTCATTTTTTTAACCAAATTTGCCCTTTATAATGCACATTACATTGTTCTATGAAGTGAGATCGGTTGCTTTCTTGATTAACACAATTAATAGCATCTGGTTTTATTATAAATGTCATTTTGGGGGCGCCTGGCTGGCTCAGTCGGCGGAGCACGTGATTCTTGATCTTGGAGTTACAAGTTCAAGCCCCACATTGAATGTAGAGGTTACTTAAAAATAAAATCTTTTTTTTTTTAATGTCATTTTGTAGAATATATTTGTTTATTTTTAATCAACAAATATCCCAAATTCAAAAACTAACAGCATTTAGATTTTAAAGCCATTGGTATAGTTAGATGTTGTAGTATCCCTCTAGATGTTTTTTCTGCTGCTGTTAATTTGCTAACAAAACATCCTTAGATCAAAACTTAACCCATGTTTCTCACAAAGCTAGATAATGAGAGAAATGGCTTATTTGTTCTTTTTAATGTTTTCCTGTGATTCAGTTTCATCAGATACGACATTAAAAACTGTAGGACTAGATCTCCTTGTTCTCAGATATAAAATAATATAGATCTTCTAGTAGTAAAATACACAGCCTGGGCTTTCATCTGATTACTCCAAGTTATCATATAACCTAATTAAAAGTTAAGGTCAGGTAGTTACCATTTCTTGGTTAACACCATGGATCCCTTTTAGAGAAAGAGTCACAAGTTATAGCAAACTGAAGGTATCTGTCCTCAAAACTGCAGCCAAAGACCATTTAGTTTTTCGTTATTGATAGTGAAAATGTCTTACAGAGATGGAGAAGCCTATTGTGACTGACAACAGGTCATTTTTAGGATATTATCTGCATGCCATAAACGTTAGTCCTGAGTTTGGTGACCTCATCTTATCTCAGCCCCAAGTGCAGTGGGTTGGTGCCTCACCGAAGTTTGGGTTTTGCGGGGGATGGTGTCCTTTAATCAGTTTTAGTTCGATATTCTGTTCTCCAGGAAATTCAAAACAAAAGGTTGAAGGAAAATGTAATGAACACTAATAAAATATTGATAAGTTTGTGGGCGTTTCCCCCAAAACTTTCACTGTTTTTTTTTGTTTGTTTTTTAATTCTTTTTCTAAAACCCATATAGTTGACATCTTGCGGGACAGTGACTTCATGGCCACCTAGTGTTGGAAGGTAGCAACCATTTCTGAGCTTGAACGGGTCAGTAGGTCGGTTAGCAATGAGACCGTTGAGCTGAGCTTGCCAGCAGGCCTGACTGGTTCCCGTGCATAAGTTCCCGTGCATAAGTCCCCGTCTTTACTGGGTGCTCTCAGTGTAACCCTGCAGGAAACCGTTCAGGTCTGAAAACCCTGACACCTCGGCCACTCAGGCCCTCCACTCCAAGCCTTCAGTCCTTAGACACCTCACGTCGCTTTTTTTAACCAGGTTCCCACAGATGGACCTAATGTGTAGCTGGGGTTGGGAAACCCTGTTCTTTTATGTTCTAGTGCCCTTTCCCTGAAGCGTTTATTAATCCTTATAGTATGCAACATGGACAGGAAGATAGAAGGTTAGGAAGTGACCTTCCACACTGGCCTTCTAGAAAGACTAGAGGGAGCTACTCTGTAGTCTTCAAGGCCAGTTGAGAGCGGCATTTCCAGGGCTTGCTTTATGCCTGGAGAAGCAGAGTTTAAATGAAGAGCTCCCTTCGAAGTAACCTCGTGGTAGGAGCCTGAGACTCACCTCTGCTAGAATTAAATAGACCCACATTTATATGAAACCACTCGAATGATTTCTCGCATCTTCTCCCAGTCCCTGGAAGTTAAGTTCTACAAATGCAGTGGGTGAAGGTACCGCTTGGTGCCTCCAGTTCTTCCCCTGCCCACAATGACTCAATTTGCCTATAAAAGGAATGTATCCCCGAATAATTAAAAGCATAAACTTAATAACAAAATAAGAAACCCTGCTCTTTTTTTTTGAACAGATGCTGGGACTGGCCCAAGGGTGCTTTGACTACACTATTCCCTACATGAAAGAAAGGATGCAGTTTGGCAAAAGGATATTTGATTTTCAGGTATGTCATTATTAGCCTCTCCGTTCAAGCCGTCCTCTCGAGGTTTCTGTTAATGAAGAGCTGTGCCATAAAGCCATGGAGGGCGTCCCCTCGGGGCGATCTTAATGGAAGAGGCGGGGAGGAGGAAGGAACAGGTCTCAGGGCGCATACCTGTGAACACCTTGACCTTCTCCAAGGGTAGGACAGTGGTCCTTGAGGCCCACCTGTGGTATGACTCCAGACTTTCTAGTGAGCACTTTACAGTTGACTCCGCACTGCTTCCCAAGTTCTAGGGCATGGGGTCTGCAGTCGGGCACCCAGGGCTCAAATCCCAGCTCTCTCTTACCAGTTGTAGGCCGTGGGCAAGTTACCCTCTCGGCCCCAACTGCCCCATTTCTAAACTAAAGGTAATGCTAGGGTGACTTGGCCTCAGAGAGGTGTGTGGTGTATGTAGCACGTTGCCTGAGTGGGACGAGTGCTCAGTAAATGGGAAAACTTATTAGGAGCCCTCTGCGGGAACCACACAATAATCCTCCGAAGACTACACTTGGACACTTCTTGAAAGCAGAAGGTACGGTTTGCTGCAGTGAGTCAAATGAGAAGTTCTCAGCCAAGTGCGTTGAAAGAAGCTGGCCTGGTCTAACGATGTGGCTTCTCGGAGCTCCCCAGTTATGGGGGCTGTAGGGGGCCATGGCATCTTCCAGTCCATGTGGAAGCCTAGCCAGGTTAGGGAAGGCCCGGAGCCGCAGCTTACTGCGCTTACTCAAGCACTTTACCTAAAAATCCAGAGTAGCTGTTTCACATGTTCGTGAAACCTCCCTGCAGGCAGCTCTAGGCTCCAAGTCCGATTTCTTACTACATTTCTGGCTCTGTTGTGCTGCGTTGTCTTCAGGTGCTGCAATAAGGACTTGGCCTTACACAAGCACGCACAGATTGCCTGCGCGTACAGATTCTGGGCACAGTGTGAGCGTACGCGGTCAGTTCAAGGCCTGGAAAGACTGAGCGCGGCCGGCCTGGCCAGGAACCCCCATAGCCCGTGCTGTCCTTGCATCTTAGCCACGGGAAGCAGAAGCCCCTGGAGATTGAGTTCCCAAGGACATCAGGTGTCAAACCATAGGTGTTTCGTCTTGGCTTCTGGTCCTATTTTCATTTAATTATGCTAGAGTACTTTCTCGGAGCCAGCTGCCACAGAGATCGCAAGGAAAGGGACAGAATATGAAGACAGTTTGTGGCAAGCTTTAGATCTCCTTTGTACAGAGAAAACAATGTTTCTGAGTCTGTGGAGTTGGTGAGGGAAGGATACGGCGCCAGGTGAACCGACAGGGGTAATCATGACCCTTCTAAGATGCCGGGTGTGGGTGATTAAAAGAAAACTGTGAAGCTTCATTTTGATCCTAAAACGGGTTTAAATTAATTATTAAATATAACAAATTGTTAAACCTAATTCTGTGATTATTTTTTAAATCTTGACAGTTTTACAGAATTACATGAACTTTGAATGTTTTTCTAAATCCGTTTCCTTGTAGATTGCAGATTTTTAAGTATTTCTATGAAATGAAAGCAAATTCCATTTCGGGGGTATATTTTCATCCTGTCAGTGTTCCACATCCGGGCAAGACTTTGAGGATAAGCTATTTTTTCAGACATCATAATTCTCTAACGGGCCCGAATTTCCAGGGGCTCCAACACCAAGTGGCTCACGTTGCCACTCAGCTGGAAGCTGCGAGATTGCTGACGTACAACACTGCCAGGCTTTTAGAAGCTGGAAAGCCGTTCATAAAAGAAGCATCGATGGCGAAATACTATGCATCAGAGGTAAAACAACAAACAACCGAAATCCGTAATTCAGCCTTCTTCTCCTCCACCCCCCCATTATGTATGTATGAACCTTTCCACTTAGTATTGATTGAGCATTTGTTTTTCAAGTAAAATAGCATAGACTTTGCGGTTCCTACAACAGAAAAGCAAAATCGCAAGCCTTTCATGGAAAAGTGCTTTAATTCTATGAGGTCTCGGTGTTATCACGGGCTCTTCAGTGGAAACCGAGTCACGCAGTTGGGGTAGAACACGCATCACTCCGTCAGCTCCATCTGAATGTGGTCTCCCTCCCCTGGTGCCTCTGGTTCGGGCAAAGTGAATACCAGGGGAGATCACCCGAAGTAAAAACCCCAGGAAGAGACTGTTCACGTTTTGAGGGAATGCTTTCTGTTGATGCCTCACGCCTTCTCCGTTTAACCCGGTAGATGCTGGCTGGAGATCTTGCCAGGTCACCGAGTGCTACGTCCCAGCCTCTGTCGCTTCGTAGCTTGGAGTAGTTCCTTAACCGCTCAGCCCCCCAGTTTCAGCTCCCACCTCTGCCTCCCATCTGAGTTCCAGACTAATAGGTCCGGTTTCCACTGGGCCTGCCCGCCCCGTTGTACCGGTCAGAGGCCTGAGCCGTCTTGACACCCTCGTCCCCCTCATCCCGGCCTGGAATCCCATCATCCGCTGGAGGATCCGGCCTGGGCATTTCTCGCACTCACAGGTTTCTCCGCCTGTCCGCTGCCCCCTGTTGTCCGAGCCACGGCGTTTCTCGACCAGAGGACCCCGCTCACCTTCCGGCTGTTCCACGGGGCCTCTTGCTTCTTCCTCCAGTCCAGTCTTCCCTCTTCAGAATGTCCAGGAGCCCAGGTCGCCCCCGCTTAACTGTCGTGGCTTCTCACAGCAAGTGGGACAATATTTGTATTCAATTCCTGAGGCTTTTAACAAATTAACCAAAAATTTAGTGGCCTAAAGCAATACAGTTGTATTCATCTCGTGGCTCTGGAGTTCCGAAGTCTGAGTTATCACTGGGATAGAATCAAAGTGTCAGCAGAGCTGCCTCTCGGAGGCTCTGGGGAGAATCTGTTTCCTCGCTCTTCGCGCTTCTAGAGGATGCTCGCCTTCTCCCCCTCAACAGCCCCGGCCTCCGCCTTCAAGGCCCTCGGGGTAGCGCGTTCAAATCTGGCTCTGGCTCTCCTGCCTCTCTCTTTCCCTTAAGAGGACCCTTGTGATGCCGTTGAGCACACCCAGGCTATCCAGGACCATCTCCCATCTCAAAGCCCTCAACTTAGCACAACTGTGGGCCCCCATGGCCATGTAAGGTGCAAACATTACCGTTTCTGGGGATCAGCATGCAGACGCCTTTGGGGTCCGTTACAGTCTTCAGTCGGCCTGCCATCGTGAGGCCCGCCTGCCTGTCTCTCCAATGTCTTCACAGTTTGCCCTGATCCCCGTGCACGGCCCCCCTCAGGTCCCTGAGGTTGATAAACCCATTTTCCTCTTGAAGCCTTCCCACATGTTCCTCAACTTGAAATGTCCCCTAACTTGTCCTTTGGGGCTCAACAAAGCTGTCATTTCCTCACACGTTCCCCCCACCCCTAAATCAACAGCAGCTTTCCTAACCGGCTCTTCTGTTACCCCATAGAGTTTACTTGTTTCTGTAATTGTTAGTTGGACGTGTGAGCCAAAAAGGACAGTGACCGGCCACCCCCCCGCCACACTGGGGTTTACCCAGCGGCTGGCAGAGTGTGTGATCGAAAGAAGGCCCTTGATAAATATTTGCTGAATAAACAATGCCTGTTGGCAGCATGTGATTGGGTCTGATCAATACCCTAATATTCCTAAGAAAATGGGAATTTTGTGAATTAATAGGACAGTTTGCATTAGTCGTATAGGGAAGGAGACTGAAGAGACGATGCTGTCTTACAAGGTCACTTCAGTCCTTCCACTTGCCGGTAGCCGTGAACCCGCGTCACTAGAATATTCTGCAGGAGTGTTTATGGTGCATCGGTTTTGTGGTTTCAGCAGGTCGTCTGCCGCTTGGTTTTGGCAGGTGGCGGGCCTCACAACCAGTAAGTGTATTGAGTGGATGGGAGGAGTCGGCTACACCAAAGATTACCCTGTGGAAAAATACTTCCGAGATGCGAAAGTCGGTAAATAGATTTTTTACGTTTCATTTTGTTTTCTTTTATTCGCCTCTGTGGCTGTCGGGGCTGCTGTCTGTGTTTGATTTTCTGCTACTGAAATCTTTGAGCAAAGGCAGTGGAATCTCTTCCATGTCGTGTTTACTGGCTGTCTTCTTCTCTGTGGTTGGTTTTCCTTCCCCCGCATCCTTCCTTCAAGGAAAAGATGGATGTTTATATATTTTAAAACCTCAAGTTGCCTTTTTAAATGAATCCACAGGCCTTTTAGTAAAAGTGCAACAAAATCAGCTGTTGTAATTTTTCTTTTCCTAAACACATTAATACATTTGATGCGTTGAATGCCGATCTTTGAAGCAAAGTTCCAATTCCAGAAGCTTCATGCCTGATCAAGCCTGAGTGTTCTGATGCTCCACTACCAGGTGGGGAGCTCAAAACGAGGGGCTTTCAAAGCTTCCTGTTCCTGAGGGACAGTCCAGGCTTACGTACAGATAGCTGAGGAACAACTTTGGTGTTTCCTACTGATTCTGGAATCAGAATCCAGTTTCCAAATGAATATTAACATCTCGTAGGCAGAATGACTTTGTCATACAGTACCATATTCAAGGGTATGGAGTGTCACTGGGGACAGTTGGGGTGTTCTTTTTTTTTTAAGATTTTATTTATTTATCAGAGAGAGAGGGGGGTAGAGAGCGAGCACAGACAGACAGAATGGCAGGCAGAGGCAGAGGGAGAAGCAGGCTCCTTGCCGAGCAAGGAGCCCGATGTGGGACTCCATCCCAGGACGCTGGGATCATGACCTGAGCCGAAGGCAGCTGCTTAACCAACTGAGCCACCCAGGCGTCCCGGGGTGTTCTTTTTAAAAGATTTATTTATTTCATTTTTGAGAGAGAGAGAGAGAGAGAATGAGCCGGGGAGGGGCAGAGGGAGAAGCAGGCTCCCTGCTGAGCAGGGAGCCTGACACGGGACTCGATCCCAGGACCCTGGGATCAGGACCTGAGCCAAAAGCCAAAAGTTTAATTGAGCCACCCAGGTACCCCAATTGGGGACAATTCTATAGCAATCACAAAGGGGAGATGTGAGAGTGATTTCTTGTACAGACGTGTGGCCATGGGAGCACTAATTGTTCCTTTCACTCCGTTTTGTTTAAGGCACAATATATGAAGGAGCTTCAAATATCCAGCTGAACACCATCGCAAAGCACATCGGCGCAGAATACTGACATCCGAGGGAGTGGGTCCTCTCCCCCGATCGCTGGTAGAACATTCTAAACTATTGTGCCTTGTTGGGGAAGTAAACCTCCACAGCATCGAAGCATTCTGTTTAGGTCCTTAGTCATGATGCTTGGGGTAGACCTTTGCTGTTTGATCTCTTGTTCCGGGCTGCATCACAGAGGCACAGGAAATCATTTTTCAAATTTGGGAAGAAAGGCATCCATATTTTTCCAGAACTATTTTTAGAGTTGTGTACATATTAATCATTCCAGCTTCAGGGCAGGCAGACGTTTCACTTTGTCAGCATTTGGAAAAATACATTTGAAGTATTACTTACAGACATGGCTATTTTATATTCCTGTTAAATTTTTATTTTTTAGAATCAGAGAAGATTTTGTCACAGTTGACAATTCTATAGATCAATTCTAAGTTTCTAAAGTAGGTAGCAACTGAAAATGTATTTAGAAAAATCTAAAAAAAAAGTTAAAGTTAAAAAAAGAAAAATCTGAAAGTTCTAGTTCTGAATGTCTGGAAGCGGGTGGAAAATAAGTGTATGGTTCTATAGATCATATGACTGCAGACGTTATTTTAAGAGAGTAAAGCAATATAATTTGTTACTGTAATTGACCTGCATAAAGGATGCATTTCATGATGATTTCAGCAGATCATTTTAAAAACAAGTCTCTTGGGGTACCTGGCTAGCTCAGTTGGTAGAGTAGCACGTGACTCATGATCTCAGGGTTGTGAGTTCAAGCCCCGTGTTGGGCATGGAGCCCAGTTTAAAAAAAAAAAAAAAAAATTCCAAACAAGTCTATTAGTTTTCAACCATAAAGTTAAAATAGTTTGGTATTGGTATTGTAATCAAAATATATTCAGTATTATAATATTCATTCTTATTGTGCATTATTTTTCAATGTCATTTCTTTCTATATTTGAATTGAATAGTGTTTCCTCAAACTTAATTATTGGGCCTGATCATGAATAGTAATGCAGAAATTGTGTTCTGGTTCAGTGATACTCAAGAGGGAGAAACCTTGTTCCTGTAAAGAAGTATATCAGAATCTTACAAGGAATGAGAGAAGGGGCCTATAGGGTTTGATAAAACATATTTGGTGATGTAAAAAATAATATAATAATTTTATATCTGGGAAGGCAAAAATCTATTGTTTCACAGTACAGATTATAGAAAGGCAAAGTTCAACAAAATACTGGCTATACCGTTTCTTCAGTATCGGGGATTCTCAATCAGGAGAAGAGGACCCCGTCTCCCCTCCCACCCAGGGTGCATATGCTAAGTCCCCTCCAGGAGGTAGACATTAGAGTGGTTAGAGGTTTGTGTTTTCTGAAAAGGTGACATGGGTTAGAGATGTTGAAAAATGTTTCAAGGCTCACAATCACTACTGTTCAATGGGAAGCATTTTAGTACATAAATGAGAGTATTGTGTTTATTAAGAAAACGACATTTTTAGAGTGATTTTGCTTGGCACAATCATGTTTCTTGAATTGGCTTAATTTCTATAATGCAAAACACATTTAAATATTCAGAATTGGTAAATACAATAGAGAGAGGATTACTTTAAAATATCAGGAAGAAATAAAGACAAATTTAGACCTTGGATCAAAAGAGATAAAGTCTACTTGACTTTCAAATAGGGAGAGGATAGAAACTAATTTATTCAATCTTTCCAAACAAAAAGACAGTATGGTCTGTTAAGGAAAGTAGGGGAGTAGATGAAATGCCCTAAAACAGGACTGGACGTCTTTAATTTCTATGATTATATTAAAAAGGGTGAACTTTACAAATAATGCTATAGAAGCCAACATTAGTAGAAAAAAGTCCCGACGGGCTCCTGTGCAGTCCTAAACGTGAGAAACTACAATATACCTCGTGTTCAAGTTAGCAGTGTTGGAGAAACTCCTGAGTGGATCCAGACCTTGAATTTGTATCTTGTCCTGATAAAATTCTAATGGTGTGTATATATTGTGCATGTTCACAAAATCCAGTTGAAAATTAATTGGGTATTATATTAATGTATCTACCTTCTTTTATTAAAGAATCATTGTGTTATTTTACCTTCTCCCAAAGAGGATGTTGTGGGGTTTCCCCATAGCTCTTCCCTTACGCAGGGCTTGAACTCATATCAAGACCTGAGCTGAGATCAAGAGTTGGACCCTTGGGGTGCCTGGGTGTCTCAGTTGGTTGGGTGTCTGACTTTTGATCTTGACTTGGGTCATGGTCTCAGGGTCACGAGACCAGGCCGGCGGCCGCCTCAGCTCTCCGTGGAGGGTCTGCTGGAGATTCTCTCCCTCTGCCCCTCCCCGTTTCTCTCTCTTTCTCTCTCTCCCAAATAAATAAATCTTTAAAAAAGAGTTGGATGCTTAACCAGCTGAGCCACCCAGCACCCCCCCTCCCTTACATCTTTTCTTAATAACCATGACTTTGGGGTCTGTAAACTGTCTGTCCCGAGTTAGTGTCTCATGGAGGATGAACATGTTCACCTCTTGAGGGCTGTCGCTTTTCTTTGTTAATTTGAGGGTTGGGCCTCCGTGGTTCTCGGTGACCCAAACACCAAGGAGCCGCTTGGGCTGTATTTGTGTGGGGGAAGCTGGACTCCCCCCAACAGCCAGGTCAGTATTGTTAGAGATTTTACTTATGTTACAACATGAAAGTGACTCAGTGTCAAAGGCTTCAGAGTCAGGGAAAGTTAAACCTAGAAAGACCTTAGAGAACGATCCGGCCAACTTGCTCATTTTTTTTTTTTTTTAAGATTTTATTTATTTATTTGACAGAGAGAGAGAGAGAGAGATATCACAAGTAGGCAGAGAGGTAGACAGAGAGAGAGGAGGAAGCAGGCTCTCCGCCGAGCAGAGAGCCCAATGCAGGGCTCGATCCCAGGACCCTGAGACCATGACCTGAGCTGAAGGCAGAGTTTTAACCCACTGAGCCACCCAGGCGCCCCCAACTCGCTCATTTTGAACGGAAAGGATTCATAGCCCAGAAAATTCACCCTCGGTCCTCCAGCGGGGACAAAACAAGACAAGAGTCCAAATGTACTGGCTCCCAGTATAGTGCCCTGCCTTCAATTTAACATCATTTCTATTCGACAAATTTTGGATTTCAGTCTCGTTAAATTTCAGTATTCTTGGTGAATTATTTTAGGTTTAACTGATAAAGAGTTAACATTTTGAAAGTATTGCCATTGATCGCTGTCATTATTCATATATATTAATCACCTGCCAATCACCTTGCTGATGTACTTCCGCTGATCTTTCATAAATTGAAAGTTTCGTTTTCGTGGTATGTATCAAGCAGGCTGTTCAGTATTACAAAATCAGAATTCTGTGGAGAATAAAAAAATATATAGCACTTGTTAACTGGAGGGTTTTGCTGCTCTGATGAAACAAAACTGTTAAGCATACGGATGAAGTCACAAAATAAGGTCGTCTTCCTGCGAAATACAGAACACCTGTGTTTCCCAAGCTGCGATCTTGCGTCTCGTGTAAGCCACTTTCGTTTGTTTTCTGAGAAAGGGTCTTCCGATGGAGGCCAAGTTTAATTTCTGAAGCTAAAGAAAAGTTTGCCGGAGGACCCTTTTGTTTATTTATTTATTTATTTTTGCCAAAGCTGCTCTCCAGTAGAGAGGTCCCGTCTTCTGACATTTATGCCCGCGCTTTCTGGTACTGCTTTTGGAAACTTTGTATTGTTGTGCCTGGTACTCAGTGATACGCCTTAGCCTCACGCCATCGGAGGCTTCAGCTTGTCTGTTCCCCGTTATTTCCTACATTAGTTTGGAAATCTAAATGTCAGTCCATTTCTTCCTTTGTCACTCAAGGGCACGTGTCGAGCATTCACGGCCTCCGGGGGTCTCAAGTGTCACACTGAGCTGAGAAAGACTGGATAGTTCCTGGAACGTGTGCTCATCCCTGGTGCCGTCTTGCTGTTCTCATTAGTGTGTCCTCACACAGAGATTGAATGGGAAAAGTCCAAGGTCAACCCCACGCATAAGTATTTCTTCAGATCCTTTAGAAGGGTGACGCTGAGTGCCAACATCCCTTGGGCTCTCATCAGCCATTACTCTACACTCTTGGCACGTGCGGTAGGCTTTCCTGTTAGCCCATTTGACAGACCAGGAGACTGAGGTGTGGGGAGCTTAAATAAGATGCTGGCTGGCTCCTGACAGGTGATGCAGCCTCGGGCAGCCTGGCCGATGAGGTTCTCTTCAAACGGAGAAGCTAGCCGGGAGGAGGGGTGCGAGACGACCCAGCAGCAGGGGTGGTGGGAGCCCGCGTGTCCTGGGAGAAGGACTGGGAGCGGGGTGGGCGGGGCGAGGGAGAGATGCAACCGGAAGGGGAGCAAAGTACTGGAAAGGGCACTAAAGCAACGCCAGAAGGTGCCCCCCTCCAGAGCGACCTGGAAGTTACCGTGAGGAAGGAAGAAGGACAGAGCAGGACAAGAAGCTGCGTGGGCGGGCGGAGGGCACTGCGGTTTGTGCTTTGTACCGAGAGCCACCGCGTCCCGGAGCAAAGTTGACTGGTCAGAGCTTAGTGGTAAGTAGGAAACAAAATAAGGGAGGCCGGCATAGCGGTGCTTATGGGTGTGAATGGGTTAAACTCGCCTATGAGAAATGAAAGATGTCAGGATGGGGCCAAAGGAAAATGTGAATCCCAGCAGCGCGCAGCTAGAAACCCCAAAAACAGCAGCGCCGGAGAGTTGGAAGGACGGGGCAGAGGTGGGACCGGCCTGGAGGAGGCGCGGCACAGCGCTAAAGGCACGCGCAGGTGGCCGTAAAGGGTAGCCGCAAGCCCACCAGCAGATCTCACCAGGAAGGCACCGTAGTCGTGAACTTGATGTCTAACAACATAACTGGGAACGATATAGAGCAAAACAAATAGAAATACGAGGAAAAACATTGACAAAGCCATCATCACGGCACGGACTCGGGAGTCAGCAAACCTGGTAGACGGTAAGCAGGGATCCAGAGGGCGCGGATGGCGTGATTAACAGGTTTGAGGTCTGCAGGGAGAACATTCTTTTCAAATGCAAATGAATGGCCCTGTCGGATTTGCCACAAAGGACATTTCTACAGATTCCAAAAAAAAAAAAAAAAAAACAACAACAAAATTTTATAGGCAACACACCCACCATACCCAGTGAGAAGTAAATACATGGCAAAAAGGTAGAATACAAAAGAGCTAACCGTAACTTTAAATAACTTTGGTTAATTCAATATACAGAAATAGAGATGACAGATTGCGGACAGCGGTATGAGAAGCCCCGCTGTCTTGGTCCCTACTTGGTCGGACAAGAAGGAATGTCACGGACTTTAGAGCTGCAGGGTTGATAGTAACGGAAAGTTAGAGATGCTTAAGAGAATAAGTAAATGATGGAACTACACACTCTACATCCCATGTGGCAGTTTAGAAGAATGAGGTCCATATACTGAGTTGAAATCCTCACCCAATGTATCGTTAAAAAAAAAAAAATCGAATATTTGTGCGCAGCGGTACAGATCTATTTCTGTAAAGCCAAGCGCATATAGAAATTTTTATCGTAAACTCAGGAAGTGTAATGGCCACATCGATCACTGCATTGAGGGCCTTTAGGGCCAGTGCTAGGGGTCAAGCAGCACTGCCCTTGAGGTCATTGGGGTCACCTCTACTGCTGGAATTTTTATAATGAGGATATAATAGGACTTGCATAATTGCCATTGAATAAATATAAGCATACTATTTATAATAATTAAGAGCATTAAAAAAATATAAGTGTATTTCAGTGTGTCATTGAAAATAAAACCTACCTGTGCGGTTGCTGAAATTTTTCCCTTTTGTACATCATTTGACATTTTACTGATCTTTCTGCTTTTCTCAACTAGCCACAGCCAAGTAGGCCACTCCATCCTGCCATGCAGGACCCTGGACTGATGGACAGAGAACCAAAAGGGGTCTGAAACCTAGTCCCTTGAAGGGTTGGCCTCCCTGGGTAAATCACACAGACCCCGTGTGGACAGCTGTCCTGCACGGGCCTTGTGTGTTTGCTCCGCTGAGCAGGACTTTCTCGGAGGGCTTCTGGCATTCAGGTACAGACTGGGCCGTCAACACTAGCCTGGGGATTAGCATCTGGTCTTTTGGTCGTAATTTGATTTTATGGGATTTGACCTGAGGTCTCCAAACATAATAGTTACAACCTGCAAACGAGAAGAATTTTTTCCATGTGAAATGGTCTATCCATCCATACGTAACACCCTCAGCTTTGCCTCTTGCCCACAAAATATTTACTGTCCGGCCCTTAGGAAAAAGTTTCCCAGGCCCTGATTAAGTTACTGCCTCTTAAATCAGATTCTGCGAAGGTCAGTCAGTTGAGTCCCCCAAGGAACTTGGGTCCTTCACTCCATTTCGTTCGTAGCCTGTCTGGCCCTATGGGCTCCCTCCTTCCAGCTACAACAGTGTTCATGTCTCCTGTCCTTAAACACTCGTAAGTCCCTGTGGGCCACTGCCCCACGGCGCGGCCGGGTCGCCACCTGCGGCCACCTCTCCTCTCTGGGTGCACTCCTTTCCTCTCTTCTTAAGTGCCGTTCAGTTTTGTCAGTGCACTACCCAGTGCTCTCAAGAGTTCTCTTTCTGGGGCACCTGGGTGGCTCCGTCGATTAAGTGCCTGACTCTTGCTTTCAGCTCAGGTCATGATCTCAGGGTTGTGAGATCGAGCCCCACGTTGGGCTCCATGCTCAGCGTGGAGTCTGCTTGAGCTTCTCTCTCTCTCTCTCTCTGCCCCTCCCATTGTGTGTGCTCTCTCTGTCTCTGTCTCATAATAAATAAAATCTTTTTTAAAAAGCTTTCTTTTTACCTTTATTGGTGACCTCTAATATCCATTCCAAACTATTGTTTTAGACTCCCCTCTTCCATCTCAGGCTCTGCTTCCTTTGCTTTTTGGACAGAACACCAACTTTGGAGAGAGTGGAACAGACCTTTCAGGGGCATTTTGCCCTCCACACCCAGCACCAAGTCAGCTGAGACCCTGATCTACCAGTCAGATTAAGGGGCCTGGAATCTGCCTGTTTCAGAATCCCTTGGGGGATATTTTCCTTGCACACTCAAAGTTGAGTGTTACACTGATTCCAGCCCCAGAGTCAATGTTCCTTTGCAACTTCCCAGCACCCCAGTGTAGCAGGACCAGCTGACGAATCTCCGGAACTTTCTAAACACCCACCTGCTTAGGACAGAGAAGCAGAAGGCAGAGCGGGCAGGGCACCTTCCCCTTCGTCCTCCTGAGTTCAGAGGTGACGAGCTCATTACAGATTACCCATTCTCTCTCCTAATGTGCAATTGAGAAGCCATGCACCAGCTGTTTTCCTAGTTCCGTGGAACCAAAAGCAATTTAGGTCAATGTGTTCATCACAATTCTCCCACCCCAAAATAGGAGGCTCGGTGAGGCTTGCTTTAATGAAATTTTACCTTTATTAGTAAGAGAGTTAATGAGGAAACTACTGATAAATTACCTTAGATTCAGGGCTTTAAATCTAATAATTTTTCCTAGAGAGAAATGGATTTTTTTTTTCCCTCTCGGAGATGTAAACTAACAATAAAGAAATTCCAGAGTTGTAAGGTTTTGCCCCTTTGGAGGGTCTAGGAACCCGGAGGGGCTACGTCTGGTTGAGCAGCTGGCCTTCTGAGTCTTGCTTCATTTTGCGCCTGGTCATGTAACAGAGCCCTGTCACAGATTGAGGTAAGTACGGGTCCTTCACACAGTCGTCCTCCATCTGATCAACCCCAGTGATTTTTCCAAGTAGACAAAGGCTAAAGATATGCTTATTGACTGCCACTGAGCTGATTTGAGGTGTATTTCATATTAAAGAGCATTTTTGAAACTGAGACAACCCTGTGCTTACCCAGTGGGCAAGTCTTGGGAATTACTCAGATTGAAATGTACCAGTGTAAAAACAGTTGCCAGATATAGAAAGTTGTGTTTTTTCGTGTTGCCCCCCCCCCCTTTTTTTTAAACATTACATGGAAATTTAGGCTTCGTTCATCTGGTCATGTTTTTGCAAGACGGGTCATCGCTAGGTGTGGACATTCGTTCTGTCTTTGGGTTAATACACTTCTCCCCTCAGGTGACCCCAAGTTTATAGAGATGTTTGCCTCATTCCAACTGATTTTTTGGTCTGAAATTTGTACTGGGCCTCAGCAATTCAGGGCAATTTTCCAGAAGAACAAAAATTTCAAAAAAGTTTGCTTTGTCACCTCTAATAGTTTAGATGATGAAAAACCAGAATCTAAATCAGAGACTGAAGCTATCACGGGCAGCCCCCTGGGGGAAGGAATTGCACGTTATTATCACAAAAGCCAGAATATTCCACAAGCATCTTTTAAAAGGAGGATCACTTGAAAGAAAATTCTCTACTTCCTTGTTAATGCCCAGCAGAAGAACGTGCCCTCAGGGTGGGCTCGTTGGTTGGGTGGTTTGTTTTAAGGCTCTTATGTTACTTCTCTCAAGACTCATTTATGTTCTTCTGGAATTGTCCGAGGCCCTTAACGTCTAACAGTTTTTGGCCCCTATTCCTCTGGTATTTTGGTGGTATTTTGCCACTACCTCAGTCTGTGGGTTTCCCCTCTAAGACCCCATGGTAATTTCAGCAAGCCCTACTTGGTTAGTTTACATCTACAAGAGGGGAAAAAATCCATTTCACTCTAAGAAAAATTATTAGATTTAAAATACTGAATTTAAGGTAATCTATCAGCAATTTCTTCATTAACTTTCTTGGTAATAAAGGTAAAATTTCAGGACTTCTCAGCATTTCTGCAAATGCCCTCTGAAGGGTGAGCAGACAAGTCCTTAGTGTTCATGGGCCTGGAACTAGCCTACAGTTAGAAGCCCACCTGTGGTCTTACTGCATTGGTCAATAATTAACATTTCTAACTAATGAAGGGGGAAATTGCAGGGATTTCCTTCTCCTCACATGGATCTGCTGAAAATGTTTTTCATCTACATTTTCATTGTTCTGATTGGTAATTAAATCTTTATTAAAGAATATATAAGGGGCTCCTGGCTGGCTCAATTGGTAGAGCACGTGACTTTTGATCTCGGGGTTTTGAGTTCGAGCCCCATGTTGGGTGAAGAGATTACTTAAAAATTCTCACATTGGGTAGAGACACTACTTAAAATCTTTAAAAAAAAAACAAAAAAGAATGTGTAATGTCCTGTTTGTGCTCCCCTGATTATTATGAGTTTTAAACACTTAAGTGGACCACCTCTATGGAGATTTTCTATTTCTCATTTCTTTCTAGCTTTTGTGTTTTCTCACATTTATGTTTTTATGTTCTATTCCTACTATGATCTTGTAGGTACTCATGACACACAGGATTTTTTTAAAATAATTTTTTATTCACAGTGTGCAAAAGTGGAATGTGTTTTCATAAATGCAAAGAAAAATTAATGCAAAATTTTAAAATTATTTTTATCTGTCTTCAAAAATTATTTTTAAAGTATTTAAAGTCAATACAAAAAGGCAAAATAAAATTCCAACTATAAAACTTTAATTTTAATTTTCGAAATTTTAATTATTAAATAGTTTTTATTAAAAAAAACCATTCACAGTTCTAGCATCCGGTTGCCGTCAGCTGATGTAACACATTGGTGTCACGGGCCGTGCCTGTTCCATCTAGAGCTACATAAAGTTAAGAGTCATGTGAATTATTAATATTGCATAACTTCAGCCACCATGGAGAACTTTTGGACCTCTCTGTGTCAGGGCGCTCTGTGAGGACTAATGCATGGTTCAAAAATGACTCCTTTACAGTGACTCTGTTTAGCTGCAAATGTGGTCCTCAGAGTGGCCTGTGGAAGCCCGGTCACCCCCAGCCTCCTTCACAGGCTCTACCTCCAAAACAATCTTCATCTGCGTGTCTTCCCGTCTCTCCCAGGGCTTTAGTCCAGTCCAGGGTGGGCCTTCCGTCTGGGAACAGCGCTTCCTAACTAGCTCTCTGCTTCCTCTCTTCCCCATATCCAATCCATTTTCTATCTGTCAGCCTGAGACATTCTCTTAAATGGAAGTTGGAGTAGATCTCTCCTCTTCAATGATTTTTCTAGAATTGTGCTGTCCAATATGCTAGCTACTGGCCACATGTGGTTATTTAAATTTAAATTAGTTTAACATAAAGAAAATTTAAAATTCGATACCTCAGTGGCACTAGCCATGTTCCAAGCTCTCATGGGCCATGTTTGGCTAATGACTCCCACAGTGGGCCGCCTGGATACAGAGCATTTTCCAATCCAGTTGGTCTGGGCTGATCTAGAAGACACAGCAGCCACTCCCTCAAAAGAGCATGTGAAGGGCGTCCGGGTGGTACAGTCAGCTGATATCCGAATCTTGGTTTCAGCTCAGATGATGATTTCGGGGGTCGGGAACTCGAGACCCGCGTATCAGACTGCGCTCAGTGGGGAGTCTGTTGGAGATTCTCTCCCTCGCCCCCGGCCCTTCCCCCCACCCACCCCTGCTCACGTGAGCTCTCTCTCTCTCTTAAATAAATAAATAAATAATCCTTTGGGCAAAAAAACAAGAACTGATGCCCAGAGTGCCTGACTAGCCTGACTAAGCAAACATTATTGTTCTCTGAGACCTTTTGGCTTTGAAGCAGTACGCCAAGATTAATTTTTGGAGCTTTTTTTTTTTTTTTTTTTTTTTTAAGTATTTTCTCCTTTCTCTTCTCCCTGTTCAAGTAGACTCTATGCTCCTTGCCTCACACAAGGCTGGTAGCAGCACTTCCTGACTTCTGTTCCTGTTTTCAGTGGAAACGGAGTTTGAAGGCCAAGGGAAACCTAAGTCCGATGTGGAGAAGGCTTGAGGAGAAATAAATTTGCCTCAAACTAAAGGACACCTTCCAAGGTTGGGAGACGAGAGAGGTCTTCATGCTTCACACATCGCCATGTGTGCCAGAGGAGAAGGTGTAGGGGACAGGAGAAGACCGCATCCCAGGCACAGCCCTCTGACCTTGATCTCAGGCATGTCCCAGACAAAGCAGAGAAGCCAACCAAGAAAGTGCCTGGGGCCAGGAGAGGAGACCTCTGTGTCGTGGAGGTGGGCAGTGCCAGAGAGGACAGAAGCACTGTGGAGCTGCGGGAAACTCCAGAACCCAAAAAGAAACCCTGGGAGACCCCCCCACCCACCCAACACGTGCCATGGAGTTGCTGGGCCGGCCGGGGCTCAGAGCTGACGTCACACTGACTGCAGGTGCACAGGGTGTGCGGCGTGAGTTTGCCTTGTGCAGACCTGGAGCTGGAGGCCAGTTGTGCTCAGGGTTGGGGGACCGTGGGTCCCAGTTTCCCCAGACAGTCCCAGTTTACGCCTGTTGTGTCAGAATAATTATCAACAAGACCATCTTTCACTTTCAAAAGGGCCTCCCAGATGGGCAGTAAATTACAAGGTCACAAACCTAAGTACCTCATATTCCAACTTCAGAAAACCACCAGAAGGACCGGCTACCTCCTCACAGGCCTTGGGGAGGCTCCAGTCCCATAAGCCATCGTCAGTGTGAGGGAGGCACAGGCTGAGGGGGGTGGAGAGGGTGCTTACCTCCCCAAAGCCAAGGTGCAGGGTCCATACGAGGAAGGCAGCCTGGCATTTTGTTCACAGCTAAATGCATTACTTGGTCCATGGAGTGTTGATTTTTCACCCAAGAGCAGGAGGGAAGAAAACAGGGAACAATGGTGCCATGAGAGAACCCCTCCCCCGCCCCCCAAGAGAGCCAGGACCACCCTACCTTAAGTTCCTTGGTTCCAAAATCTGAAGGCAGATGGGTTCTGTGTGTGCCTGAGAGCTGGTTCCGGTGGTAGATGAGACTGTGTCCCACCTTCTTCCTGGAATCTTTTATCCTGAGGACAAAAAGGTATGCACAGAAAAAGAAAACATACAGCCCGCCTTAAAATGTGGCCACATTGGCGGAGACCCCCTGCCCGCCCCTGGGGCCCAGAAAGCAAGTCCCATGGATAGCAGAACTGGTAACCTGTGCACAGAGAAGGAACTAGCACAGTAAGGGTGATGAGGGACTGCACCCCAGCGGCCATGAGAGGAGGCAGAGTGGTCTTTGTTCTTCCTCTTCTTTCCCCGACACCACAGCCAACCCCAGCCCCAGGTGAGGAAAGGGAAAATCAAGAGACCTTGCGCACTCTCTGCTTCACCACACTCATACACACGCATGCACACACGCACATACACACACATACACACGTGGATGCACACATACACAGGCATGCACCTACACACATGTGCGTGCACACGCACATACATGCACATACACACGTGTATCACACATACACAGGCATGCACCTACACACATGCGCATGCACACATGCGTGCAGACATACACACACATACACACATGCACGTGCACACACAGGCACGGGCGGCACTGAGGTTCAGGGCACAAAGCTGACACGAGGCTGCCGTTTCTAAATGAGGGGGGCTAAGCCGTAAGAACTGAACTGAGGCCGCTCAACGAACGGACAGTGACTGAGAAGCTCTCACACTGAGCTGCGATCCCCTGTTGTAGAGAGTCCCCACCCTAGCAGGAGCGAGGGCTGGGTCCCAGGGTAACTGGGGATGATTATTACAAAAGATCCCCAAACACGGCAATCCAGTAAGTTTGTCCCAATCAAAACTAAAGGGAGGCGCGATTTCCTACTTGCTCACCCGCAGAGGTGCCCAGGGGTCCACACCCACCGCCCCGTCTTCGGATCACCTCTCGGTATCGCCAGCTGCCTGCGATCCCTGCACCCCGGGCTCCATCCCTCTCTGCTGTAGAGGGTCTGTGTGGGGAGACCCCAAAGCAAACTGGCTGCTTGGACAAGATAACCTGAAAAGTCTCTGGAAAATCACGTTGTCATAAGCTGCTGCTTGGGATGCTAAGGGCTTGTCAGCTACCCTCTTATTCACATCGAGGGGACCTGAGCCCAGAGAGGGGAAGGCCCTTGCTCCCATGATCACTCAGTAGACGACCAAGATCTTAAACCATATCTCAGACTAGGGGACTGAATCGGACCACTTAGGCATCTTAGTTGACTTCCCTAATGTTTTATATTCCAAACTGTAAAATGGAAATCCTGCTCGAAAGCTTACCGTACCGAAGAAGGTATACAAGGTGTGCAAGCCCCAGGAGAGAACTTGGTATACAGTAAGCCATTAGGGTAAGCCCGGTTTCCAGGCTCCTCCCGTCTCATAAAGTCAAACCAACCACTAACGAGCCGGTCCAAAAGTAAAGTCGAAAACTTCTGAAGTCCCCCTTTTCTCAAATTACAGCAAGTCCCTCAGGCAGAGGTGAAGTACCCTGACCCGAGTGGTGAGAGGTTGGGCATCACGGCCCCTGCCGCATCTGGCTGTGCAGCGAGCAGAAAATACGGAGCCTGTTCAAGCACTATGGCTTCCGCTCCAAGATGATCTGCATGACATTTGGGTCAATCAATTTAGAGATAATGATTCTCGCCGCAGAGCTGTGCGTGTCCAATCACAAGAAATAGGGGTCCCCAATTGATTTTTGTGGACTGGTTTCATTTTCTCAGAAAGCTTTTCAGGTCAAACATTGGCCAGAGCTAGGGTGCTGATAGGAGGTGGCATATTTCCATCTACTTTTGCCCAGAAATGTCTGGCTATCATTGTGCTCTGTTGAATAAAATTGAAATCATCAAAGCCCTTTGAGGCATTGCAAGGACATTTTTCAAGCAGGACTTTTAATCGGGGATTGTGGGGGGGGGCGGGCGGGGAAGGACACAGAGCATCTGTGGAGACATACACGCATTTTTTTGGTCTTTTCTAGAATAAATTTCTCATAGCAACACAGTGAGATTCTGGAACCTGGCTGGGGGGCTCCCTTCTTGTGCTGTGTTTTCTCACCTCAGTGTGTGGACTCCATTTCCAGCCACCCTTAAAAGTAAAGTGTAAGGAAGCCCAAATGAATAGTTAATTAAAAATGGGCAAATGGCCTTATTTCTTCCCTAAACTGGTTGATGTATGCCCTGTTGTGGGTTTTTCGAGAACACAAAACTATTAATTTATGGATGCAAAGAACAGTGAATTAATCCTAAAGAGCCCTGCAGCCTTTGAAGACCTGAATCATATGTTGAGCTCGTTTAAAACTTGCATAGGAAATTAAGGTAGAATAAAGCCCTTTAATTTGAAAAGTGCATCTATAGTCGCGTCCCTAGGATATCTGCAGGGTCATTATTCAGAAAGGTTAAGGAGGACTTTATTTTTTTATATTCACTATGTATGTCTCAGTCCCAGCTCACCATGGTGCATTTCAACTTATAAAGGGAAGGAGATAACAAAGGGGGGAGGGGAGCTTTCTATTCGCTTTCCACTTAATTTCCTTGCCGCCAAGCCAGTCCCAGCTTAATGAATGTAATTGCTACCTTTGATGAAAATACTATTATCAAGATCACACATTACATTGGAAAACAGTTTTTCTTTAAACACAGCTACTGCAGTCTCTAATTATGCATGTAACAAGTGTCTCCTGAACAAAAGAGCATGTTGTCTACAATTGCTAGGAATTGGAGCAAGGCAAATTCGAACAAAGGACAGATTAGATTTGCTCCCGCTCCACAAAGCCCATCCCTCTGATTAATTTCCTGCAAAAACTAAAACAATTCTCTTAAAAGGAGCTCACCCTTCTCCAGAATGATCCATATGCCATTTGGGTCTTTCTATAGGGTGATAATGGCCCCTGATTTGAACTCGTGTTAGAAAATAAGAAAGGGCTTTTATGAACTTCCTCTTTCATATGCAAATGAGCAGCACGAGATCTTGAGGGATAATGAGCCCCCTAAAAAGTGACTTTTCAGTGGCTATGAAAGAGCTCGCTGGTAGGGGAAAGTCTGCATGGAGCACGTTCAATCCAGTTATTTTATTAGCTTCAAGAAATGAGGCATCTTTTTTTTTTTTTTAAGATTTTATTTATTTATCTGATAGAGATCACAAGTAGGCAGAGAGACAGGTGGGGGGCAGGAGGGGGGAAGCAGGCTCCCTGCGGAGCAGAGAGCCCGACGTGGGGCTGGATGCAGGGCTCGATCCCAGGACCCTGAGATCATGACCTGAGCCGAAGGCAGAGGCTTTAACCCACTGAGCCACCCAGGCACCCCAAGAAATGAGGCATCTTTGAGAAAATATTTCCCATACCTGTTGAGACTGGGTGACAACAGCTCTTTTGGGGTCGCCTTTCCTAAAAGACAGACAGTTTCTTGACTTTTGCACAGATTTCAAAATGGATTCATGATTAAACGCAAAGCACACTTACTCATTTAGGAGCTCCTGGGTTTTTATTTGCACTTTGCTCTGAATATTGGAGGCTGCATTTTTATCAAATGTGGGCAAGGGTCTGGACAATCCCATAACACCTTAGTTCTGCAAACCCCCACCCCAGCATTATTCAAACCCAGAGGGAAAAAGCCAAGTTAGTTTTGAGTACAATGTTAGCTAAGAGTATGAATTGTAGAGTCAGACTGCCTGGGTTCAAACCTCAATTTGCCATTTACCATTGGTGTGACCTGGAGGAAAAAAATCATTTCTCTATATCTTTCTTTCCTCAACGGTACAATGGGTGAGACTAAAAGCGTAGTTAGCATTAACTAAGATAACTAAGATAGTACTTTCAAAGTGGCTACTGCAGTGCCCAGCACACAGTACTCTCTGAACAAATTTGTGGCTATTATCACTTAGGCTGGAAGACCGCTGGTGTTAAATGAAGTGAGTTTCCCGAAGTACTGCTTACCGCCTCTTGGAGTCCTTGAGTCTTGCCGCCTGTTTGTTGCCGCTGGGAAAATGGCACAGGAAGTGTCATCATCACAGAATCCTATGCCCCATCCAGGGATGAGAAGGCTGCCATAACCCAAATTGGGGAGGGGAGGGACAGTTAGGGGTGCATCTTCCTTGGCTAGAGCTCTGCTGTTTAGACCAGGCCCGATCCTTTCCCGAGGCGTGATCGTATCCCCTCTTGGGATGAGTCTCAGACATGGTCCACAAACGACCAGCAGAGACAGCGCAGGAGGAGGCATGTCGCCCCCCCCTGCTTCTTGTCTGGAAAAGGACCTGGATACTTAAAAGGAGAACCACCCCACGGAGGTCCCCATTATCCAAGCATGCTGCCCCCGAGTCCCCCGGGTCACGTAGCTTTCTTAGGGCAGCGAAAGTGATCCTCACGCTGATCACTAAGGAACCGACCGTCTGTACAAGTCATGACCACCTGCGCCGAGGTGAGTGTCCATCTTTGCACACCTGTGCACACCTGTGCAAACCCGGATCTGTCGATGGCAAGGTGTAACCTGAGTGCAGAGGGAGACGACAAAGTGCGCCAATGGTGGCAGGATTTCACGGAGTCGTGGAAATGGGGCCGGGGATGCGTTCGGATGCAAAGCCCTTGGTGGAGGAGGTTCTGGCCATTCTTAATTTGAAGAGAAAAATAGGCAAGGGCACAGCAGACACCCCAAAAAGAACGATCTGAGTGGCGGGGCTGAAGACGTGCGCTCATGAAGATGCATGAAGCCTTTGGATAATTTTGCAAAAAGATGACCCTTTGTAAGACCACGCTGTGAGAATCGCCTGCAGAGAAAGGCGGACAGAGGGAGCCGTCACCCAATCTTGTGCTGAAAACCCTGCATCCCCAAGTCCACACTCGGTCTCATTCTTCACTCCGTCTGAGATGACAGATGCAATTAGAGCCTTCATTTGAAAACAAGACACATTTCTGTTAATAAGCCATAATACAAATTTTAACTTTTAAAACAAATTCAAGCTTGAAGACAAATTCCACATGGAGCCTCTTTTGTTACCGGGAGCACTAGGAAAGGAGCTCCCGATTTTAAGCCGCTCCATTTAAAACTGCCTTTTTTGAGCACCCTTTTCCTCAATTTTCCTAAAATGACACGGACCTTGTGTACCCCAGGTGCTCTCTCGAGGACCCCTAGGACAAAAGGCATACATTCTTACGCACCTCTGCCCAGGGTGACCAGGGAGACTCAAACCCACGCAGAGGAACCAGTCCCCGGAGCTTTCGCCTCCAGGGTCAGGCTGGGGCAGCCTCTCCAGGTCTGTGCTGTCTCGGCAGGGAGCACTTTCCCAGTTGGGTGGCGCACAGCGCAAATATCAATGACTGTGGCCAGAAGGAAAGGGGCCCAGAAGGACTGGGCTCGAGTCCACAGGACTGGACTGCGAGGTCTGGACTTCAGAGCCGTTGGTCGGCAGCCCGTTGGCCTCAGGCACATCACGCGATCTGAGAGCAGCTCTGCAACCGACAGGCGGCCTTCTTGCCCGCCTCCACCGCCCCAGCTCCTGTCCCCCCGGGATCCGTGGATGGGGCCGCCATGGGGCTGAGAGCAGGCAGAGAGTTCAGAGATGGCATTAGCCGCAGAGGCAATTCTCATCTTTTCCAGGAGCCTCATGGCCCTGGCCGCAGCCCTGGGAGGGGGGCCCCGTGAGTGCAGAAGCAGAGGTGGAGGTGCGGGGCCCAGGGCAGCCTGAGAGCAGGCGGAGGGTTCCCTGGAAGGTCCACACGTCTGTCCCATCCCTCCTGCTGCCCGCAGCTCCGGAGACCGGCTGCAGCAACCGCCCTGAGGGCCCTCAACAGGGGGACAGCGCTAAAGACGAGGGAGCTTCGAGGCAGCCTCTCTGAGTCTTGATGGCGGCACAAATGACCAGCCATTTCCTGGTCCACTGGTTAGCGGAATTAGCATAGCGAACGGGAGCGGCCCCCATCTGTCATGCTCTCCCTCCCCGGCGGCAAGGTGGAATCCGCACCTAACCTTTGAGTCCCTGAAGGATAATGCCCCACGCTCCGGAGAAGACTTGCTCGGCCCCGGGCGGCCACACCATGGGACTCCAGAATGTCCTGAGCCTGCCATGGAGGCCACCTCGGCATCCGGGGCTGCTGGGGTTTCTTGAGGGCTCAGGGCCAAGGTGGGCCCCGAAAAGAAGACAGGGGTGCGAGAGAGCTCTGGGTTTGGAGTCGGGAGGCCGGGCCTCTCTGCTGTGTGCTGCCGGAGGGATGCTTGTCCTCTCTGGTCTCATCCGTAAATCAGGGACTGTCTGTGGAGGTCTTTAGAGGGACTTTAAACCCCAATCCACTCGGGGCTACACTCCCAGGAAATCTTTTCCAACCTTGTCTTCACTTTCCTCCCCCAGCCCCAGCCCAGAGAAGCAACCCTAAACCTACCCCCCAGGACTCCCTCAGCCTGCTACTGAGCACTCTGCCCCTAGGAGGCTGCCATCCCCAGTCTGATCCCTCCCCACTTCGCTCAGCAGAAGTGGCCTTGGCTTCCACCCTGTGTTTGCCTCTGGCCATAGCCACAAGCTGGTTTGGAGGACAGAGTCCCCAGGGGGAGGAAAGGAGGCTCAGTCTGGGAGACGGATCTTCCCCATCCCCCGGGAGCAGGGGGAGACGGATCTTCCCCATCCCCCGGCAGCGGGGTCTCAAGGATGCCTGGGCTGTCCGCCAGGGCGCTCCTCCCAAAGCCAACCAGCTCCTGGAGCCACAGTCTGCACCCTGTAAGGTGGCTGGGGTTTCTCGACAGCTGCCCCACTGAGCTGCCTGGGAGGGCTGGCTGTGCCTGAGGGGATGCGGCCACCGACGGGGTGCCCCAAATAATATCTCCCAGTGTACCCCCAAAAACCTTCCAATAATTGCAAGGTATTATTTATAATGCTCACTGGGGGGTGGGCGCCTGCATGGCTCAGTTATTAGGCATCTGCCTTTGGCTCAGGTCATGATCCCAGGGTCCTGGGATCGAGCCCTTCATCGGGCTCCCTGCTTCTCCCTCTCATACTCCCCCTGCTTGTGTTCCCTCTCTTGCTATATATCTTTCTGTCAAAATAAATAAATAAAATCTAAAATATCTATATATCCATGTATCTATATATCTATATATCTATGTAATTGTATAGATATGTATAATGCCCAGTGGGTGCAATTCCTGTCATCACTTGCACAGGAGGAACCCGTGTATGTGGACGCAGGAGGACAGGGCAATTGGGCTCCAGCCGAGCTGACCAGGACGAGGCTGCAGGACGTGACCTTGGGCAAATTCTTTCCCCTCTTTGTGGCTCAGTTCACTCAACAGTTGAATAGGTGGTTGGAACAGATCATGGCGAAAATACCTTCCAGCACCGACCTGGCAGATTCCAAAAATGGCAGGAGGGACTGGAGAAGGTGCCAACTCAGGGCCTGCCAGCGTCCTCTGCAGGTAATTACGTAATGGGTCGAGGACCCTGAACCCGGGGACCCACACGCCGGATGGGGGCTTCTGCCCCAAGCAGGTTCAGGAAGCGACTGTGGTGTAAGCAGAGGCAGGCAAATGCCATCTGGCTGCCTGTCAGGGCTCTGTCCACCTTGGGGTACCTGGAAGCCTCCCTGGATCGGGCCTGCTCCCCACGGAGAGGAGACGAGGGACCGGGCTGGGACCAGTCCCAGGGTGAGGCAGCCTCATCTGCTCGGTTGGATTCCATTCTCAGCTGCTGTGGCACCACACTTGCTTAGTGAGCTCTTACGTGTCCCTCAAAACCCCAATCTATTGTTGGCTTGCCTTCTCCACTCCCTGTGCCTGTACCACCAGCATCACAGTCCGTACCTGTGGTGGCACATGGAAGACCTTGTCAAGGGGCAGTCGGGCTGTAACCCCTGGAAGGCAGGACCCTCTGTTTCCCAGTAGTACGTGACACAGAAGATGATTAACCGAAGTTCGCGGAATGAATGAATGAGAGAAGTGAAAGGAGCAGATGTTTGGGATGAGGACATCCCAGGATGAGGGTCAGAAGCCAGAGGTGGAAAATAAACCCGTGTTCAGGGACCAGGGAGTCATCAGTATGGATGAGTATGGGGGAGGAGAGAATCCCACGCCCTTCTTCTTTGCTCGTCTCAAGGTACCTGGATATTTGCCTTAAAATCTGTATTATGCATTAGACTGTGAGTCCTGCGTGCTCATTTGCCTGTGTCCACAGGGTTTTGCCTGAGACCGAGTACATCTTAGGTGCTTAAATAGGTGTTCATTAAAGAAATTAATTAGATAAGACAGGAGGACGATAAGGTAGACAGCCCAGTGCTGTTACAGCCACTCTGTAGGGAGCAAGGCACAGATCTGTAACACAGTAGCCATACAAAATGCAGGATGTCCAGTTAAATTTGAATTTCAGATAAACCATGAATAATTTTTAAATATAAGTATATCCCCAATATTGCATGAGGCATACTTCTACTAAACCAATTATTTATTGTTTATCTGAAATTCAGATTAAACTGCTATCTTGTGGGGTTTTGTTTTTGTATTTGCTTGTTTCTTTGCTTCTGTTTTTTGCTTGGTTTTGCTTATCTGGCAACCTAACCTTTCCTCTTTCCACTTTGCGGTCCTTATGCCTGGCTTCAGTCCTCCAGTTGACTTCAGAGTCACAAGATGGCTGCTGGAGCACCAGCCTTCATGTTTGTGATTTAGAAAAGCAGAAAGATAAAGGGAGACGGGTCAAAAGGACACCTCTCTCCCATCAGAGTCTGCCTCTTTTAAATAGATATCTTAACTGAAATATGGACTGATTCTTTGACGATAACAAGGAATCATTGTTTGTTTTACTGGGTGCGATAAGTATTGTGGTTATATAAGAAAATATCCTTCTTTTTTGGAGACACATCTTAAAATGTTTACACGTAAAATGTCATTGTGGTCTCTGATTTTTTTTTTTTTTTTTAAGAAGGCTCTATGCCCAGCATGAAACTAGAACTCAAAACCCCAAGATCAAGAGCCATATGCTCCCCTAACTGAGCCAGCCAGGCACCCTCGTCTATCATTATTTTTAATTACTTTGAGAAAAAGAAGAGGCAAAAACAGCAAACTGTTAACAACTACTGAATCTGGGTAATGGGTATATATGGATGTCCATTACCTTTTTTTAAAAAAATATTTATTTTTTTAAGTAATCTCTGTACCCAACATGGGACTTAAGCTCACAGTCAAACACTCCACCAGCTGAGCCAGCCAGGCGTCCCCTCTGCCTTTCTTCAGGTTGGAAAATTTTCATAATGAAAGTGTGTTTTTTGTGATCCTTGTCCAACTTTGGTGTTTTCTCACTGACCAACCCTCACAGAAATGTAGCCAGAAAGTCAGCATACTGATGCCAGAAGTAATCAAGAGTTTTGTTGAAGAGAATGAAGGGGAGAACGGACAGAAGGCACAGTCTTTGCCTAGGGCACAATTTCTCAGCATGCAGAGGAATGAGGGCCATGGGACCCAAGTCTCTGCTTTGGCCTCCTTGTGGGAACCGGCCCTTTCAGGTCTCAGTCAGCCCCCTGATGGGATTTCTACCCTTAGAACAGTGACTAAGTCACAGCCAGCCCCTTACACAAGGGTGTGTGTTGACAGGAGTCCTGGCGAACCCCAAATCCATGCATTCTGTACCTTGTTTACCTGCATGATCTCTGTAGAGCACTTGGCCCTCTGGACCCCCGAGGTCACCTTTCTAAAGAACATTCAGCCCAGCTCGCTCCCTCCCTCCCAGAGGCTGACATCTCCCAGGTCACTGGGCTGCCCCCACCCAGGCTGTATCAACCCCGTGTGGAAGAAAGATCCTTGAACAGAAAGCCCCATTCTGGAGCTGTTGCGCCAGGTAAGATGGTAGGGCAGTTTGCTTGGCTTGAGATGCTTCGATGAACGAACCAGGAGCTAATGGTGCCTGGTGGATGTCGCAAGAACTCAAAGCCATGGATAAATCCAGACTTTGCTGCGCTCTGCCTGTTTGGCACAAAGTAGGTTTGTTATGAGGATTTGAGGGAGAGAGGCTTGGGCAGGCACTCTGGTCCATCACCGGAGGAATGAGTCAATACAATGGGGTCTATCCACACCAAGGAATATTATTCAGCCATGAAAAAGGAATAAAGTACTGACCCAGGCTCCAGCACAGATGAACCTTGGAAACATGCTCAGTGAAAGAAGCCAGTCACAAAGGACCGCGTATTATTTGATTCCATTTACATGAAATACGCGGAATGCACAAATATTTGGGAGACTAAAAGTAGACTTGTGGTTCCCTAGGGGGGATATCTGAAGGGAAATGAGGAGTCACAGTCACTGGGTTTTGGGGGTGACAAAACGTTCTAAAATGGACTGTGGTGATGGCTGCACTATGCACAGGTATATCACAAGCCATTGAACTGTACACTTTAAACAGGTGAACTGTCGGATATGTGAAATATCTCAAAAAAGCTGTTTTTAAAGGTAAAAACAAAACAAAACAAAAAAAGGCCTTCTGAAAAACAGGAGATATTTTTCTCAACAGCAGTGATACCAAGTGTTGATGCTGGCCCGCACTCCACATGCTGGCTGCCTTCCACTACTACCCACCAGGAAGACTCCCGGCATCGGCTGGAATTCCAGAAGCCAAGCGGAGCTGGAGGTGAGGTGGGGAGGGTCCGGCCGCTCTGGCCCCGCAGTGAGTGGCTCGAGCTCACGCGCCTCCACTTACATATATCGACCGTTTACCTCCTTCCGTTCCCGGCGCCAGATCTATGAGCGAGAGGGAAGGAAAAAGGAGTTCAGGTTTAAACTCTTATCACTAAAGTGAGTCTCCCTCTACATTAAAAAACTATCCAGACCCTGTGGCAGGAACGGGCTCTGTTCTGGGGGCATAAATTTGTGTGTGTGGAAAAAAGACTTATTGGTGAATTTAGCAGTATTTTTCGTTGAACTGGCAGTTGCTAACCATTACACCAGTATTTATTTGATTCTTAAAGAGTACAAAACCATGGGCCACAAATAAAGAAGATGGAGTAATAGTTTGTGGCTGGGCCACTAGCTTTAAACTTGAAATGAAGTGTCCAGTTTTGAGTTACTGTGTCCAACCACCATTTGTACAGTTTGAAAAGTGGGGGCATTTTTCCAGGCTGTCAGCGGGACTGTAGTTCATTCCCATGAATGATATCACGGAAGGAGCAGCTGTTCTGCTAGGAGCACTTCACTCCTGACCAGAATATATTAAATGTATTAATCTGTGCCTCGCGGCGTAATTTAGGAAGGTCCTCTATTTGACACATTCCTGTACGTCCTTGTTTTATGGCTTGCTCCCGCAGGTAACAATGTCTCAAAAGTCTTGCTCCTGAATGAAGTTAAAATTACATGTCACCCAATAGCATATGCACTTACGTGGCTTCTTTTGCTGTCAAAATTACCACGCTGCGACAACAGGAGACGTTAATGGGGCACGTGGCATGATTTACCTCGCCAGCTCTAGGGCCGGCGGCTGGGGAGGACTCCCCTCGTCCAAGCGGCCATGCGCTGGGGGACGCCGTGGCCATCTCAGCCCTCGGGCGGTGTCTTACTGCCCAAACTGTGTCACTGGATGGGCTGGCCCCTCTCAAGATGGACCTAAGTGCCGCGTGAGAGAACTCTGCCCCAGCGCGCTTAGGGCACTGTAAGTTGCTGGGGGGCGGGGGGGTGTCTATTTCAAGCAGGTCGGCAGCAGAGACGACCCGGCCTTCCGCACGCAGTCAGGCTGCTGGAAGGCACATTAAGAATGTGCCCGAGACTTCCCAGAGAAGTGTCTGATATTTAAGCTAATGGGAGCAGCCTTGATTAATAGTTTGATGCTGTGTTTTTCTACCATGGCAGGCCGGCGTCTTTGGGATGCTTATCTCAGGTTACAAGGGAAGGCCACCAAGCTGGGGTGTGTTACACTTTTAATGAGATTATGGATTGCCCGTGTGGGAAGAGTATCAGATGTGGTTTGAAACTGGGGGCTTGGACCAGTGGCTGCATTTAGACTTTCATGGGTCATCCAAAAATACAGATGCCTTTGTCTTTGTGGGTCACTTCCTCCGTTATACATACAAATTACATGTGTAATAAAAGAGATATATAATATATTATATTGTCTTATATATAATAAAATATATAATATTTATGTATAATATGTATCATAAATTTATGTATAATTTAAAATATATAAAATATATAACTATATAAGAATATATATTTTTTAATTATATTTTATGACCACATTGGTATCAAGGCAAATAAAATATAGGCTGGATCCATTATTAGATAGTCTCTACTGTTACAATGTTTTTGCTTCTGCTTCTGATTTGAAATGCAAACATTCCACTGGCCCTAGGCATTATACCAGATGGGCACGTCGGCCTTGACCTGGGCTGCAGGATCCAAGCTTCACATCTTTCTCTAGGAGTTTCTTTCTTTTTTCTTTTTTTTAAAGTTTTACTCTTTTTTTTTTTTTTTTTGTAATCTCCAAACCCAATGTGGGGCTCAAACTCATGACTCGGATCAAAAGTTGCACGCTCTTCCAACGGAGCCAGCCAGGCAGCCCGGGGAGCTGCTTTCTTTTAAGCCCGGGACAGTCTGGCTGTGGCAGCTCATTGAAGAGGGTGCAGGTGACAATGTCCCACTTCCCCGAGCCTGGCCCAGGCGGTTCCCCGGTTCCCCACGCTCCCAGATGGCTCCCCAGCGGGGTTGGACACCAGATACATTCTTCTTCTCTGGCTGCCCCCCCCACACCATTTATGTATCTTTATTTTAAACAAATAGGCCAGGGCCAGTGCTGTGGGTTTTCCGGCGCGTTTGAGCGCAGGGGTGGGGGTTGGGGGACAGCTTCCAAGGGGGGAGCAGAAGTCTCCACCTGCGGGCTGGTCTGTGTGCTGATGGGCAGGGCGCCAGTTGGTGACCAGGCGCCTTGGCTGACCCAGACCTCATCGACCCGCGGAGACCTCTCCCCAGCCGGGCTCTGCGGGCGGGTCAGCGGCGGGGAGCTTAAAGGGCAGCTGTTGTCCTCGGCCGCCGAGCCTGCCATGAATAATGTTTTCATCCGTGACAGTGACAAACCCATGGTACTTGAAGAGAGTTTATTAAGGTCAGTCTATAAATAAGAATTAAAATTTTAAAAAAATGGATGGACACCAATAAACAGATGAGGAAAGCAACCAGGGGGAGCAGTCACTACCCAGCACCAGGAGCGGGAAGGGCGCCGCTGGCGGGAGACGCCCAGGCCCCCCCTCCCTGGCCTCGCCTGCAGCCCATCATCCACGAAACTGCTGTCGGACTTGTAGGCTCTGTGAATCCAGGCCCTGGCTAATATTTTGTCATTTAATGCCTGTTCCCTGGGCTGATAAAAAGAATGGCAGCTATTTCACTATGTCAAGCCCATAACTGAGAGCTGGTAAAATGGAAATGTCTCATCTCTGCTCGGGCTTGCATGCAGATGGTCTCACGGGCGTGTGACAGTGGGGTCCTGCTTGCCGGGTCAAGCCCTGGTCTCGGGATGGACTGAGCAAGTGGCCCTGGAGGTTCAGAGGGCAGGATCTTCTCCTGCCACCTGCGTGTCTTTGTGACTGAGGATGCGGCGCTTTCTTACAGTTATGACTAATTTTAAAAAGATTTCAGTTGTTTAGAGAGAGAGAGAGAGCATACGTGTGGGGCAGAACGAGAGCGAAACAGAAATTCGCAAGCAGACTCCATGCTGAGCACGGAGCCCCACGTGAGGCTCGATCTCAGCACCCTGAGATCATGACCTGAGCTGAAGCCAGAAGTGGGACACTTAACTGACAGAGCCATCGAGGCGACCCCAGTCATGATGACTTCTAATCACATACTCAACTGTGGTCAAAGCTCTTTTGCATGTGTTAGCTCACTGGGCCCTCCCAAGAAGCCCAGGAGAGACTGGGGACAAGTTTAGTGATCTGTTTGGAAGATGCTCCAGGCCCAGAGGTTCGGCTGGCCTAAGGACATTCAGGTGTATGTCCTGACATCCAGATGTATGACCCCAGCAGAGCCGGGTCCACTAAGTGTGGGGAGAAGTGGTGGGAAAGGCTGTGGTAAGAAGTTTAAGTACTGTAGGGAAACGGGACTTAGCCGGCGTCATACCTGCCAGGCATGACCATGTGTCCCAAAAGCTACTCTTCTTGGCTTCGGTGATAATCAAGGAGCATCTTGGTGGCCCCGTAAGATGGTCATGCCCTCAAGAACCCTCTGACTCATCACATCATTAGGATTTGGTCCGGTTGGTGTTTTATTCCACATAAGGGAATGTCACCGTGTCCCCTCTTTCAGAACAATGACATGGAAACACTGTGGCAATTAATTCTATGTTAAGCAAAATCATCAATAAATTAGAACTCCCTCAGTAGGGAAGCAGACAATAGACAAGACGGGGGTTCCCCTAAATGTCCTGTCTGTTTCTTCTCAGATATCCCATGACCTATGCTTAAGCTGGAGGTTCTCAGGGACACACCAGAGACTGGGAGGTATACAGGACTCCCGCCCGGAACCATAGAGAAGACAGAGAGAGACTCCGGAGCCCGGAGCAGGTGGGCATGTGACCAGTTGTGAGAGGCACAGGGGCATCTGTGTCACCATGTGAACACCATCCTGCCATGATGACCTCTACTGGGGGAGAGGAATTCTAGGAAAGCTTCACGGAAGAGGCATCCCAATGGAACCGAGCCTTGAAAGACAAGTAGGGAGATGCACACGGTAAAGGGAAGAGTGTGCGAGGTCATGTTCTGGGCCGAACTGTGTCCCCTCAAACTCACGCGTGGCAGTCGGGACCTCGGAATGTGATGCTATTTGGAGACAGGACTAAATTGAACTTTGAATGAGGTCACTGAGGCGGGCCCCAACCAGTAGGACTGGATGGCTGGAGGGGAATCAGCCCAAGCTCAACGCCGAGGTGGAACTGGAAGATGTTTCGGACGCTCCACTGACAGTGCAGCCTCTGTGGTGTGGGCGAGTATGTGGGCTGGATACTGTCTCCAAACACATCAGGTCTCAGTCCCCGCAACCTGCAAAATTTCGTTGTCAAGTAAAAGGGGCTTTGCAGATGCAATCTTGAGATAGGGAGAGGATTCTGGATTATTCCCGTGGGCCCTGAATACTACTGCATATATTCTTATTAAGAGGGAGACAGAGGGGGATTTTATTTTTAATTTTTATTTATTTATTTATTTTTTATTTGGTAGAGGGAGAGAGATCACAGCAGGCAGAGCAGCAGGCAGAGAGAGGGAAGGGGAAACAAGCTCCCCGCTGAGCAGAGAGCCCGATGCGGGGCTCGATCCCAGGACCCTGAGATCATGACCTGGGCTGAAGGCAGAGGCTTAACTCACTGAGCCACCCAGGCGCCCCTGAGGGGGATTTTATACACCGATGAGATGGCGATATGAAGACAGGGTGGAGACACTGGCCTTGGGGATGGCTGTGACCACAAGCCAGGACACAGTGGCAGCCACCAGAAGCGAGATGAGGCAAGGAACAGAATTCTCTCCTAGAGCCTGGAAAAGAGTCCTGACAACACCTTGATACTGACATCAAACTTCGGGCCTCCAGAACTGTAAGAGAAGGAACTGTGCATCCAGCCCTAACACTGTCCATCCGGGACCTCTCTACTTTCTCGGTGAGCCTCAGTGTCCTCCCCAGAGTGATGGGAACGCTGGTCAGTCCCACACTGCCGGCCTGCACCCAGCTCTCTGGGGCTCAGACAGCTCGGAAAGGACCTCGCAGGTCCACATGCTTGTTGGGGGGCACCGGTGGCCTGGCCAGGCTTTGGGAGCAGCAGCAGAGCACCAGCTCCCTCCTGGATGGTCCCACTGGCTGTACCCAGGGCCACAGAAAAGAAAACAAAGAGGCTCCAGGGACGCTGGCCTGGAGAGCCCCTGCCACCTACAAAATGTTGCTAAGGCTGGAGGAAAGAAGAACTGCCTTTTGCTTCCCAAATGCCCAGGCCTGTCCCCCTGGTCCCACCCCCTGTGATGAGCCCCACTGCTGGCCCAGCCTACAGCTTGATTCAGCTGGTCGGAGGTGAGGGGGTCTCATCTTTGAGAGGGACCTCCAGACAACCCCTACTCAGGGGTGGAGGTCACCGCTTACCACCAGCTCTGGGGGCCATATGAGGCCAGAAACATGCAGGTTTTATAACCACACTGACGGAAACTCAGTGTGGACACAGCTGTGCTCTCTGGCAGCAAACCCTCCTGGGGTCCCTTCCTGGGCCCCCGGTCACTCCCTCCTCCCAGGCCTCTCTAACCTGGGTCCCGCCTCGCCCACACTGTCCCTGCTCGCTTTCTTCACGACACTTGTTGCAGCCTGAAATTCCACGTTTTCCCCCTGTTTATTGTCTGCCTCTCCCTCTGAGAAGTTAGGGGCGCAGAGGACGCAAAGCTGCACGCCAGCGCACGGTCTGTGCACGGTCTGTGCCCAGGGAGCCCCTCCATGAACGACGGACGAGTGAATGGATGTGTGAATGAATGAGAAGGGTGCTCAGATCCAGAGCAGTCCTCCGCAGAGGGCCAGGAGGGCACCTCCGAATCAGAATGAACCTCAGCTAGAAAGTGAAGTCCTTGCCTGAGCAAGCAGGCATGCCTGCATTTTCCCTGATTTGGCATTTATTGGGCCGATTTCTAGGACTCTCTAGAGAGCTTTCCAGAAACTTCCCAGAGCAGAAGTATGAGAAGGATTCCTTCTCTCTGATCCTGGGCTTGAAGTCCAGGGACAGAGAGACCAACCAGATGCCACGGCGATGCAGGGCAGGTTACGTACAATGCCGGCTGTGCCTGGGGGTCAGGCGGGAGCAAGAGGGCTGGAGGCTGGCGTGATGGGTCCAGACCGGGGGCGTGTTGGGCGCGCTTCATTGATTTTTCCCAGTGTTTAAAGCAGAGCCCCAAAGGCATGTAGTCGGGCTTCTTTCAAAAAATAGCAGCCGTATTTCTATTCATAGTCTCACCATAACTGGTGATGCCCAGCTCACTCTAGGCCTCTGAGACCCGGTCTTCACGACTCACCGTGTCTTGAGCTCACCGTGGTCTCACCCACATTCTAGGGATGAAGGTGCCCCTTTCATTTCTTTCCAGCATCTGATTCCCTCAGTGATATCAGCTCAAACTGGAAGGAAATCTTCTCTTAATCACTTTCTGAAAATCCTTAATTGTTAAAATTCTTTTTTTTTTTTTTTTTTTTTTTTTTTTTTTTTGCTGCTTCAAGTTTCATTATTTTTAAACAATCCAATTTTACGGGCATTGCATCCTTAATGTGACCTAATTATGGGGGGTGTTTTGCTGAAGAAGCAGTGGGCTACTCCATTCAGGAGACTTTGCCTTCCCCAGGAAGGGGATGTTGTGAGGATTTTCAGGGGGTCCTACATCATTACGCTCCGTAATTACACATATTTTTACCAGGGAGCTGTGAAAATGCTTCATTACAAATAATTAAATTAAGCACAACCAGAACTGCTCGGAGGAGATACAAACCTTACATTAGAGCAAGGAAATCAGTAGCTTCAGGGAACATCTTTATGACCTTGACCGCATTTAGAGCTGCCTGGATGGCCCCAGTCAGTCCCCACCAGGTTGCTGCTGCCTCAAGAGACAGCAGGGAAATTCACCTACTTGACTCCCTGTGAGAGGTTTGGGGTCAGGAAACCTACATTGAATCCCGTCTCTGCTCCTTCACCAGCAGTGTGGTCCCGGGTGAGTCATTTCTGTCCTGAGCTTTGGTTTCCTCATCTGTAAAATTGGGGCGACACTAATTCAAGCCTCCCCAGGAGCTGTAGGAATCACCAGGGATGAAGCCTGCCCTACAAGCTGGAAAGGGCAGACTTGCTCCTTAAGAGTCCCTCTCCCCGAGCCCCGGGGAATAAAGAGGAGGAACTGAAAGCCTGGTTGTCTAGGACTGGTGCCCACTGGCCAAGCCAGAATCTTCCACCGCAGACCTCCTATCCTGCCCTCTGCCTGAGCACCCCAACACTCCTTCTACCCGCTCAGGAGCCCCACCGCCCTTGAGGGCCCCAAGGTCAGACATCCTGACATCTCTGTCTTCACGCCCTGTTTTCATTCTCCGTGTTAGTGACTGCAGCCCTGAGACATGGGTATTTCAGAAAGCCCAGTGCATGGAGCAGAGGGCCACTGGCTGCACAATCCGGCCTGTCTTTACTTAAAGGCAAAATTCAGTCACTCACATGATGGGTGATTTCACTGAAATCGACCATGTGGTTATCTGTGGCCCCAAAATCACAGACTCCTTTGGGATTAAACAGACATGTGCATGTTGACAGATCCACTGTCGGGGGCCCTACAGACAGACAAGGGTCATCTTTGCCATCGGTGGGTGTCCTCCCGCCTGCTGCCGAGAGAGAGACCCTCTGGAGCTGTGGTCACCTGCCATCATTTGCAGATTCTACATCAGGTCCAGTACCTTCCCCCGCTGTGCAGGCCGCCTGTCTGTTCTTGGGCATGAATAGTGTCAAGTCTTGTTTGGGGAATGACATGACTTAGCAGAGATTCCTTCAAATGCCACTGGACAGGGGACCACTAGAGACAAGGAGGGAACACAGACCCCAGTCCTCTTGGACATTCTGGGGAGCCAGCCAGTGTGCAGAAATGCTGTGGTAGAACTAGGACCACAGTCCAGCAGAAGAAACCTAGAAGCTGAACGCAGGAAGTTCCTTTTCCCCACAGAAGGGGAGCTGGCCCTGACGGGAAGGACTCTGGGGTGGGGACTTCTGCTGAGGGGTCTTTGCTGCTCTGGCTGCTTCACTGGGCTCATGGGTGCCAGCGTCAGCCCCCTTCACCCCAGAGGCAGCCACATTCCTGGATGGTGGATTCGGTTCCCGTCTCCCTCAAGACAAAAGATGCTATGGCAACTGGAAATGATTGTCCCGATTAATCATGCCTGACACCTAAAGAGTTTGCTGCTGAGGTCATCTGGCACAGCAACAGAGCCCCTGGGCCCGAGGAGCAGCACCCCTAGTTCCTAACCAGGGGATGCTGGGGACCCCACTAGCCTCTTAGAGCCTCGGTGGCCTTATCTCTAAAATGGGGCTGGTGATAATCATAATTACAGTGGTTTTTTTGTCACAGGGTCATTGTAAAGATCACATGGCAGCAGCCGCATAGATTCTCCAGCAAATACTAAATGTTCCATAAATTTTTATTTCTGCTCAGAAGTACTTTCACTTGTGTTAATCACATTTTATGCTCATGGTAACTTTGTGAGTTTGCAATTTTAACTATTTTACTGATGAGGAAAGTAGGGTCCAAGAGGTCCTGGGACTTATGTGTGCTCATGGAGCCAGCGGTGGCGGAGCCGGCCCCCGGGCAGAGGCCCCCACCCCCTCTCCGCACT